>NC_071995.2:112252500-121825000 GCF_028885655.2 Pongo abelii | reverse complement strand
ACTATGCATTTATGCTGGGCACAGTGGCTCATGCTTATAATCCCAGTACTTTGGGAGTCTGAGGCAGGAGGATCACTTGAGGCCAGGAGTTCAAGACCAGTCTGGCCAACATAGCAAGACCCTGTTATGCATTCACCCTCCTGCCTCCCCTCCCAGGCCCTGAGCCCCTCAGGGGCAGGGGCCAGGTCTGACTCACCCTGGATCCCAGTAGCTGGCACAGAGACGGGCTCACTGAATGAATATATGAACAAAAGTATGAATGACTGTCATGCCTGTGCAGACAGATGGCGCCCATGCCATGACCTTGTTTACCCCGCCTGCTGGGGCCCTGCCGTCAGCTGCTGTGTGGTGGGGGAATGCAGACATCCTTAAATACTTCTGAGCAGATTTTCCCAGCTTGCAGGATTGCATCAAGAGTCAGGGCACAGACTCGAGGCTCAGGCCCCCAACTTCATTAATAACTTTAGGCAAGTTATTAACCTGGCTGACGCTCACTTGGCCGTTCTGAAGTGAGGGCTTCCTTGGGGTACCATGAGAAAGAAGTGAGAGGAAGCTTGGTGCCTAGCACAGGTAAATACTTAATCAGTGTTAGGGCCAGGTACAATGGCATGTACCTGTGATCGCAGCTACTTGGGTGGCCAAGGAGGGAGGGTTGCTTTGGCTCAGGAGTTTGAGACCAACCTGGGCAACATAGCGAGACCCCATCTCAAAAAAAAACAATTAGGTACTGTGATTATTAATAATTATTTTTCAATCAACAAGTATTCAGCAGTGCCCAGCTTTTCTGTACCCTCAGAATCTTAAAACAAACAAACAAAAACAAAAAACAAAAAACCACCCATTGGGAAATGTTAGTTTTAGGGTTAAGTATCTCTTATTAAATTAAGATTCTTTAGAGGCCAAGTGCGGTGGCTCACACCTATAATCCCAGCACTTTGGAAGGCTGAGGTAGGCAGATCACTTGAGGTCAGGAGTTCAAGACTAGCTTGGCCAACATGGCGAAACCCTGTCCCTACTAAAAATACAAAAATTAGCTGGGCGTGGTGGCACACGCCTGTAATCCCAGCTGCTCAGAAGGCTAAGGCGGGAGAATTGCTTGAACCTGGGAGGTGGAGGTTGCAGTGAGCTGATATCGTGCCACTGCACTCCAGCCTGGGTGACAGAACGAGACTCTGTCTCAAAAAATAAAAAATAGGCCGGGCATGGTGGCTCACACCTGTAATCCCAGCACTTTGGGAGGCCAAAGGGGGCAGATCACCTGAGGTCAGGAGTTCAAGACTAGCCTGACCAACATGGAGAAACCCCGTCTCTACTAAAAATACAAAATTAGCCAGGTGTGGTGGCACATGCCTGTAATCCCAGCTACTCGAGAGGCTGAGGCAGGAGAATTGCTTGAAACCGGGAGGCAGAGGTTGCTGTGAGTGGAAATTGCGCCATTGCACCCCAGCCTGGGCAACAAGAGTGAAACTCCATCTCAAAAAAAATAAAAAAATACATAAAAAACAAATGGAGTCCTTTTTTTTTTTTTTTTTTTTTTTTTTTGAGGCAGGGCCTCCCTCTGTCACCCAGGGTGGATGGAGTACAGTGGAGTGATCACAGCTGACTGCAGCCTTGACCTCTCCAGCTCAAGTGATCCTCCCACCTTGGCCTCCCAAAGTGCTGGGATTGCAGGTGTAAGCTACCTTCTGTAGCCTAAGATTCTTTAATATGGATTTCATGGCAAACCAAATGTATAAACTTGGGCAAGTGACTTAATCTCTCTGAGCCTCAGTTTCCTCTTCTGTGGAAAGAATACATTTCCACAAATGGAAGGAATAATTGTACCAAACCTATAGGATTACTGAGTGGCCTTTGAGACTTAAGACGGTAGGGGAGCAGATATCTGGGGTAAGTGGCTGGGTGTGGTGGCTCACACCTGTAATCCCAGCATTTTGGGAGGCCGAGGCGGGCAGATCACTTGAGGTCAAGAGTTTGAGACCAGCCTGGGAAACATGGTGAAACCCCATCTCTAATAAAAATATAAAATTTAGGCCAGGCCCGATGGCTCATGCCTGTAATCCCAGCACTTTGGGAGGCCAAGGCGGGTGGATCACGAGGTCAAGAGTTCAAGATCAGCCGGGCCAACATGGTGAAACCCCATCTCTACTAAAAATACAAAAATTAGCCAGGCGCAATGGCAGTCCTCTGTAATCCCGCCTACTCGGGAGGCTGAGGCAGGAGAATCACTTGAACCCGGGTGGCAGAGGTTGCAGCGAGCCGAAATCGTGCCAATACACTCCAGCCTGGGCGATGGAGTGAGACTCCGTCTCAAAATATATATATACATATATAAAATTTAGCTGGGTGTAATGGCGGTCACCTGTAATCCCAGCTACTTGGGAGGCTGAGGCATGAGAATCACTTAAACCCAGGAAGTGGAGGTTGCAGTGAGCTGAGATCGTGCCACTGCACTCCAGCCTGGGTAACAGACTGAGACTCCATCTCAAAAAAAAAAAAAAAATGTATGTGATAAGAGCACTCCAGGCAGAAGGACCAGCCCATGCAAAGGTCCTGAGGCAGGAAGGTGCCCAGTTGTTCAAGAGCAGACACCAGTTAGCTGGAGCAGAGGGAGTGAGATGGGGCGGGGAGAAGACAAAGGTCTCTGCTAGGGGCTCAATCATGCAGGTCCTTGTGGGCTATTGTAAAGACTGGCTTTTACCATCTCACTGGATGAGAAGGGAGATTTGGACTGTTTTGAGCCAAGGAGCAACAAGATCTGAGTTAGTTCCAACAGGATCCTGCCTTCTCCTGTGTGGACAGGCTGATGTGAGCAAAGTTGAGAGCAGGCTACTGAGATAGTCCCAGTGAGGTTAATGACTTGGACCAAGGTTGGGGCAGTAGAGGCAGTGAAAGTGGTCAGGTTCTGGAAATGGTCTGAGTATTTGCTGGTGCATTGGAGAGTTTCACGTAATTCTCGTGCAGATTCGGCAAGAGAGTTTGCCGGCATGCTTTGCACAGCCCCTGGTACCCAGTAAGGCGATTATTAGCATTGGTGCTTGCTGGAATAAAATATTCCAGAATATTCTGTCACAGCTCACCGTTGCCCTCTTTTCTGTGGGTAAACAGAGGCAGAAACTCAGGCTGGGTGGAACTCCGCAGCCTCGGCTGGAGACCTCTTCTGGCCAAGGACTGTGGGGACACAGGCCCTCTAGGCTGCCACCTCATGGTCCCAGCAGAGGGCACCAGAACTGCACAGAAAGTCTCGCTACCCAAGTGTCTGAGCCAGGCCAGACGGTGCTAGCCAGACCTGCCCAGGGTTCATTCACTGACCTTTATTGAGCACCTACTGTATGCCCAGCCCCAAACCTGGCTCTGCTCATGGAAAGAACTTCAGTGGAAACAGGTCCTGGGATGAACAAGGGCCTGGCCTGGTGACGCCACTATTTCCTTAAGAGGAGAGTGGACATTCCGGATTATTGTCGGGGGAGTCTCATTTCTGCTGCTATAACAAAATACCACAGACTGGGTCATTTAGAAACAATAGAAACTGATTTCTCACTGTTCTGGAGGCTGGGAAGTCCCAGATCAAGGTGCCAGCAGGTTTGGTGTCGTGAGGGCCACTCTCTGCTTCAAAGATGGTCCCTCCTTGCTATATCCTCTGGAGGGGAAGACTGCTGTGTCCTCACGCTGCAGAAGGTGGAAGGGTGAGAGACGGCAAACCAGGCTCACAAGCCCTTTGAAAAGGGCCCTCATCCTATCCTGGAAAGCTCTGCCCTTGTGACTTAATCACCATCACACTGGCGATTATGTTTCAATATGTAAATTTTGGGAGATGCATTCAGACCACAGCAGGAAGGAAAAAGAAAGAGCCCCCAGGTTGGAAGCCAGTTTAGGTTTGAGTCCCAGCCTTTCTCCTTGCTGTGTGACCTGGAGTAAATTTCTCAGCCTCTCTGAGTCTCCCATTCCACCCCAGGATTGTTGTGAAAACACAGTAAGGCAAGTGGGTAAGAAAGCACCCAGCAAGGTGTCAAGTGCCCCACCAGGAGGGGTGGGGTGGCAATTTCCAGCATTGCTTGGAACCAGAATAGCAACGTCTTCTGAGGTTCCAGAATTTGGACTCTGAACCCAGTGAGAAGAATGAAATCAACTTTGGCGTCAATCAGCCACTGATTGCCATGTGGCCTGGGCGAGTCATCTCATCCAACTTTACTTTTGGCCAGGCGCTGTGACTCAGGCCTGTAACCCCAGCACTTTGGGAAGCTGAGGTGGGTGGATCCCTTGAGCCCAGGAGTTAGAGACCAGCCTGGGCAACCTAGCGAAACCTTGCCTCTACAAAAAAATACAAAAAATTAGCTAGGCCTGGTGGCGTGTGCCTGTAGTCCCGGCTACTCAGGAGTCTGAGGTGGGAGGATCCACTGAGCCCAGGAGGTTGAGGCTGCACTCCAGCCTGGGCAACAGGAGCGAAACCCTGTCTCAAAAAGTTAAAAAAAAAAAAAAAAAAAAAAGGAAAATATTTTACAAAAAGAAAAAGAAAAACAAATTAAATTAATTTTTCTCATTTGTAAAATGGGGGTGATTCCAGGGCCTGCTCCAAAGGGAATGAAACAAAGGTCAGGAGTGGTGGCTCACACCTATAATCCCAGCACTTTGGGAGGCCAAGGCAGGAGGATTGCTTCAACCCAGGAGGTTGAGACCAGCTTGGGCAACATAGTAAGACCCCTGTCTCTACAAAAAAAAAAAAAAAAAATAGCCTGGCATGGTGGCACATGCCTGTATTCCCTACTCAGGAGGCTGAGACAGGAGGATCACCTGAGCCCAGGAGTTTGATGCTACAGTGAGCTATGATTACACCACTGCACTCCAGCCCGGGGGACAGAGCGAGACTCTGTCTCAAAAAACGAGAATGAGGCATCCCGCAGGAGCCCTGGCTCGATGCCTGGTAGCCACTATAAATAAATAAGAACCAGCAGGCTGTGTGGATGGATGCAAGGCCCGGTGCTCCACTGTTCTCTGAGGAGGGGAGCATTAAGCACCGTGGGGCCCCACGATGGGCAGCAAGAGTCTGCCGAGGGAGGAAAGCCCACCGGTGGAGCGGGCAGAGGGGTTGGTGTGTGGATTTCTGGAGCCTCAGGAGGAAGGGTGCAGGTTCCCCTGGCTGCAGACGTCCCTGAGGCTGCCCTGCCTCCCCCAGGAGAGACCTTCCTGCCCTACTACACAGGCCGCGCCATTGATGGCATCGTCATCCAGAAAAGCATGGATCAGTTCAGCACGGCTGTCATCATCGTGTGCCTGCTGGCCATTGGCAGGTAGCCTGCTCAGCCCTCACGCCCTGCCCCACACACCCCGGCCTGCACCAGGGAGGGAAGGGAGGACCTGTTCCTAAGGAAGACAGGGGCCAGGGAGGCCCTGGAAATGCCTCTGGTGGGCCTGTCCCTCAGCTGGTCACCCTGGGAACGGCTTCCATACCATCTTAGAGCACCCTAGAACCACACCCTCTGGTCCCTGAAAAGGGCTTCAGTCCTCAGGGTTCCCTGCTCACCCTCCCTGGCTGTTTTCCAAGTAGGAATCTGGTCCCAAACAGAACCGTCTTTGTCTCAGCTGTTCTGGAAGGGAGAGGGTCTGGCTGGCACATTTGGGTCTCTTGCCCCACCACTGTCCCCTTTGCTTTCACCTTGGGGGGGGCTCCCGCTGGGAATGAGGGGGACCCCGCAGGGGTGCCAGCCTTGGAGTGGGGCTGCGGTGGGGTTCCCAGGCCTGCCGGCAGCGGGAGGGGGCAGCCGGGTGTGGTCACTGGTCTGGAAGGACATCGTGCTATAACATCTCTTATCTGCAATTAGCTCATTTGCCGCAGGTATTCGGGGCGGCATTTTTACCCTCATATTTGCCAGACTGAACATTCGCCTTCGAAACTGTCTCTTCCGCTCACTGGTGTCCCAGGAGACAAGCTTCTTTGATGAGAATCGCACAGGTTGGTCCTCCCAGTGCCCTAGGTGTCCTGGGGGCTGGGCCCTACCCCTGTGGGCTTGCCTGGCACTGAGGAATGAAATGGGCATGTGGGTGGTCTCGGCCCTCTGTCTTCTCCTCCTGCTGTTAGTTCAGGCTGGGAACACCCTGGGCTTGGCCTGTGTCCTGGGAGCTGGCTTGCTCACTGAGGTTTTGGTGTGGGCTGCGGCCTCTGTGGGGCCCTGGCCAGGCCACCCGAGGTCCCTGCAGGGGCCAAGGCCTTGCTTTCCATTGCCCCATGGAAACCACCAGGGCCAGGACTACCCACGCCTGTGGCCAGCAGAGACCCCGCTCCCATGGGGGTCAGCGGGTGAGGGCCAGGGACCGCAACAGGAAAGACGATAGAATATCCACTAAGCTCCAACCTCTGAGAGACACCAGCCTGGGTCGAAGCCCTGGTTCCTCCACTCTCGAACTTCACCTCTCTGAGCCTCTGTTTTCTTGTCTGTAAAATGGGAACACGGATAGTAGCCACCCCATGGGGTCCTTACAAAGCTCTTAGCACAATGTCCAACTTAGGTAAGAAGTGTCTGCGCTTTTCTGCCTGCCACCAGCCAGGTTGTTGTTTCCCTAGAAGGGAAGAGGAGTTACCCCCTCTGCCAGTGAAGGGAGGAGACATGGGTTTGAAGTCTGGCTCAGTCACGGACAGGCCGTGTGACTCTACGGGGGCCTTCCTGTTCTAAGCCCCAGCCTCCTCCGCTGTACAGCGGGATGTCGTGAAGCTTAAGCAAGATGCTGGTGACTGGGATTGGCTCAGAGTAGCCCTCGAGGGGTATCTGCTCTTCTCTCCCACCCCCCAACCCTGCCCACAGGTAGGGAGGCCCGGCTTCCCAGTGTCTGTCTCAGAGGCCCCTTAGCATCCCCCACCACCCCCCGCAAGGCCCAGGTTGCTGTGGTGAGAGCTGAGCCACGTGTGTTCCAGGGGACCTCATCTCCCGCCTGACCTCGGACACCACCATGGTCAGTGACCTGGTCTCCCAGAACATCAATGTCTTCCTGCGGAACACAGTCAAGGTCACGGGCGTGGTGGTCTTCATGTTCAGCCTCTCATGGCAGCTCTCCTTGGTCACCTTCATGGGCTTCCCTATCATCATGATGGTGTCCAACATCTACGGCAAGTACTACAAGGTAGGCCTGCCCCCTCTCTGCGGGGGACTGTGCGCCCTGGCAGCACCTAAACATCCCCTTAGGAGGGGCTCAGGGGGCCACTAAGGGCTAGTGAAGGACTTGTCTTGAGGCTGTGTTTGCATTCATTCATTCATTTCTTCACCCATTCAATAAATAATTATTGACCACCTGCTATATCCCAGGCACTGGGATACATCAGTGAAAAAGACAAGGCCCCTGCCTTCCTGGAACTTGTATTCTAGTGTCAGAGACAGATACTAGGTACCAACAGCACAAAGAATGAGAATCCACAATACAGTAAAAGATGGTCAGTGCTAAGGAGAAACACGAAGTGAGCAGAGGGATTGAGAGCATTGGGTGTAGTTGCAATTTTAAATTGGATTTGCTGGCTGGGCCCGGTGGCTCATGCCTGTAATCCCAGAACTTTGGGAGGCACAGGCAGGAGGACCACTTGAGCCTAGGAGTTTGAGACAAGATTGGACAATATAGCAAGACCCCATCTCTAAAAAAAAATTTTTTTTTTAATTAGCTGGGCTTGGTGGCGCATGCCTGTGGTCCCAGCTACCTGGGAGGCTGAGGTGGAGGATCGCCTGAGCCCAGGAGGTTGAGGCTGTAGTGAGCTATGATCGTGCCACTATACTCTAGCCTGGGTGACACAGCAAGACTCTGTCTCTAAAATGAATGAATAAATACAAGTTAAATAGGTCTTGCTGAGAAGGGGACATCTGAGCAAGGGTCTGAAGGAGGCAGGCGTCTTGGGAGGTATGTGCTGAGCAGAGGGCACAGCCAGTGAAAAGGCCCTGGGTTGGAACGTGCCTGGTGTGTATGTGGGGGTGGTGCGGGCCCACTGTGATGCCGTCATGGGCAGGCTGCCGTCCCTTCTGGCCACCCCACGGCACTGCTTCTGCTTCGGAGCTAGGCCCGTGAGCCAGGTTTGACCTCACCCTCCTCCTGCTTCCCGGATGGGCGGGTGCCCCCGAGACCTAAGGGACAGACAGGCTGGGTTCAGACAGGCAGGGCTGTGACCCTGTGACAGGTACAGGCAACCCCCTCACAGTCACCCAGGCCCACGCGAGGTACTTCTGAGCAGGGGCTTGGATGCATGACGGCCTCCAGGTGGTGCCGGGTAAGTCACTGTCGCAGCTCCATTGGAGCCTTTGGTGTTGGTGACCTGAGACCAGGGTAGCAAAGGAAGCCGTCTCCCACCCAGCCCCTGGTGAGGCCACTCCCCACAGCCTTCTCCAGCCACACAGGTAGGACCTCTTCCGAAGTTCCTGGTCACGAGCCTCCCCGCTGTCCTCACTGAGGTGAGAAAGTAAATCTATTCTTTAGAGTCTGAGCCATTTCCGGCACGCTGCTCCCCACCCCTTGCTTCCGGCCTTCCCACCAGCCCCTGGGACGGAGCAGGAAACCCTGGAGCTCCCCCTCAGCCCCCACCTCTGTGTGCACTGCAGCCCCCGCCTTTTAGTTCAGCTAAGGGAGGCCTCAGGAAGGCTCTATTTGGGTTTTCCACCCCATGCCTGAATGTGTCGTGTGTAGCCAGCGAGTCATCTCCACAAGCCACACATACAGCCCATGGCCAAACATGACTCAGGCGCCCTGCATGCTTCCTGCGGCTGGGGCGTGGCATGGTCATGGGACAGGCCAGTGCATGCTCCTGTCCCGGCCTCTCAGGCAGCCTTCCTGGCTGGCTTGAGAATCAGCATAGTGACTCCTACAAAGTGAGAACAGCTCCACCCAGGGGCCTCTTCCAGGACTCTGGTGAACAGCAGCCTGATGGCCGCACACTTGGAACCACTTTTCAGCTCTGCCTGTGGTGACATGCACATGGTGTGGGCAGATTTCACAACCCATGGCCCCTGCCACCATGTAGAACTTGGCTGGGAGTTCTGGAATCTCTTTGTCGACCCTCGGGCTCTAACATAATTTATGTTGATGATGTAAATGGTGCCCCTTTAATAGTTGGTGTTTCTTACATAGTGTACAACCTGAACAACCATCCAAGGCATCCCCTGCTCTTCCAGCACAGGATCAGGTGTTGAGGCCCCTTTTCTGAAAGGATTACCAAAAACCGTCCAGTCATGAATAGCCTCATTTGAATACTGGGGATGACTTAACGATCAGCACCCCCCATCCTTCAGGAGCTGAAACTGTCGCCTCAAGAGCCTCTCTGGAGTTGACTGTCTGAGTGTGTCAAATTGAGCCAGAAGGAGATGGGGGAGAAAGGGCTAGATCTTGTCTTTTTGTCCCAGGAACCTCTTGCATATAGCTGGTGCCAGCAAAGGGTGGAAAAACCCAGAGAGGCCTGGGGGCTCCAGTACATAGTGAGGCTGTTTTGGGGTCTTCTTCTTGTCCCCCTCCTGTCCATAGAGGCTCTCCAAAGAGGTCCAGAATGCCCTGGCCAGAGCGAGCAACACGGCCGAGGAGACCATCAGTGCCATGAAGACTGTCCGGAGCTTCGCCAACGAGGAGGAGGAGGCAGAGGTGTACCTGCGGAAGCTGCAGCAGGTGTACAAGCTGAACAGGAAGGAGGCGGCTGCCTACATGTACTACGTCTGGGGCAGCGGGGTACGTGCCCCTGGCCAGGCAGCTCTGACTGTGGAGGGATGGGATGCAAAGATGGGGGAAGCCCTCGATCTAGGACATCAGCCCTGCATGTTGGTGTCAAGCTGGTGGAGAATCTTTCTTTCTTTTTTTTTGAGACAGAGCCTCACTCTGTCACCCAGGCTGGAGTGCAGTGGCACCATCTCAGCTCACTGCAACCTCCGCCTCCTGGGTTCAAGCGATTCTCCTGCCTCAGCCTCCTGCATAGCTGGGACCACAGGCGCCCGCCACCATGCCTGGCTAATTTTTGTATTTTTGGTAGAGAGGGGGTTTCACTATGTTGGCCAGGCTGGTCTCGAACTCCTGAGCTCAGGTGATCCACCCGCGTCAGCCTCCCAAAGTGCTGGGATTACAGGCGTGAGCCACCGCGCCCGGCTGAGAATCTTTCCCGGAAGCAAGGCCGCCCCTCTCTCCCGGTCACCTGGCATGAGGTGGCAGGGTGGGAGCTTTCTTTTCCCAGCTGGGGAAACATCCTTGCTGAGGTGGGGAGTCAGCAGGTCCCTAGGCCACTTTCGGGCAGGTCTCATGTCACAGCCACACACACTCCTGACAGTGTCTGGCACACTCCCGGGAGTGAGTCACAGCCCCTTCTTGGAGGATGGGGAGCACTTGGATCATGTCACTGCTGCACTAGCCACACATGGGAGGTGGGCAGGTCAGGGCATAGCTGCGGAGGAATGAGGAGGATTTGGAGTGAGAGGGAGGAGGGAGCTGGTGGTCTACAGGGGAGCCAGGGGACAGAAGATACCTGGGACTTCCTGGTGCTGCCACCTCCCAAAAGTACCAGCCAAGGAGGAAAGGAGGGGCTAAGGGCCAGTTCAGCTGGCTGAGCCTCTTAGCAATCTGTCCGCTGGCAGGGGGTGCCTTTGCAGCTTCCACCAAGGCACAGTGGTCCAGACAGCAGCCTAGTTCTGGCTGGGCATGAGGAGGACAGATGGAGTCCCTGACTGGGGTGTGGGCTGCCATGGGTACTCAGACTCCACTCCCTTCCCAGATGCCCCCCAGGCACAGGAGGAAGGCATGGGCGCCCCCATCACAGCCCCTTCTTCATGGAACCCTGCTGGGGGAGGAAACAGAGAGCTTGCTGTGTGACCTTAGCCAGGGCACTTGCCCTCTCTGAGTCATGCTCTTCCCCATGAGGAGGACGAATAGTTCCCATGTGGCCAAGCTGAGGAGCCTGGGGGTGGCATGTGTGTGCCAGGGCCTCACAAAGAAAGCCTTGTTCTGTGGCCAAGCCCACAGCCTGCTCCAGCTGGAGGCCTCTATAGGGAAATGCTCGGGGCAGGGGAAGGCATGAGTGACAAGCCTTGGAAGACACCCCTGCCAACGGCCGGCATTTCAGTTTGTGGCTGGGTCTGCCCTCACCTCCCCCTGCAGCCTGGGATGGGGCAGGGAATGGCGGATGGTGGGGGATCTAAGGTCCCCCCGACCCACATCTCCTCTCCCTCTGCCCCAGCTCACACTGCTGGTGGTCCAGGTCAGCATCCTCTACTACGGGGGCCACCTTGTCATCTCAGGCCAGATGACCAGCGGCAACCTCATCGCCTTCATCATCTACGAGTTTGTCCTGGGAGATTGTATGGAGGTGAGAGGCCACTGTGTCCGGGGATCCAGAGAGAAGGGAGGGGTTTGGGGAAGAGGGATCTTAAGGGGTGGGGGGGCTCCAGGGACTCTGACAATGTGGTATTTCTCTCTAAGGTAAGTAGGGGAGACAGCATGATCATATCAAGAATGGTAATACTAGGCAGGGCGTGGTGGCTCACGCCTATAATCCCAGAACTTTGGGAGGCAGAGGTGGGTGGATCACTTGAGGTCAGGAGTTCGAGACCAGCCTAGCCAACATGGTGAAACCCCATCTCTGCTGAAAACACAAAAATTAGCCAAGCGTGTTGGTGGGTACCTGTAATCCCAGCTACTTGAGAGGAGAATTGCTTGAACCCTGGAGGCAGAGGTTGCGGTGAGCTGAGATGGCACCACTGCACTCCAGCCTGGGTGACAGAGCGAGACTCCGTCTCAATAAATAAATAGGCAAGCCGAGTATGGTGGCATGTGCCTGTAATCCCAGGTCCTCAGGAGGCTGAGGCTAGAGAATCGCTTGAGCCTGGGAGGTCAAGGCTGCAGTGAGCCGTGATCACGTCACTGCACTCCAGGCTGGATGACAGAGAGAGACCGTGTCTCAAAAAGAAAGAAAGGGCCGGGTGCGGTGGCTCACACCTCAGGAGGCTGACGCAGGAGAATCGTTTGAACCTGGGAGGCAGAGGTTACAGTGAGCCAAGATCGTGCCACTGCACTTCAGCCTGGGCAACCAAAGCGAAACTCCATCTCAAAAAAAAACAAAAGAAAGAAAGAATGATAATACTACCAACAAGTGACAGCAACACCCTTTAGGGACAGAGGTGATTTCAGAAAATGGTCTTAACAGCTCTGTGAGAAGTTGAAGTGATGAAAAGAAAACTGAACCTAAGCGATGAAGTGACTCGCCCACCACGTTTGCTTGGGAACGGGGCTCAGGGCCAGCCGGGTCTGACTTCCTCCCAGCCTACTTCCAGTGTAGCGCCTCGGAAATGCAAGGGTGTTTTAGATTGTCTTGATTTTGGTTTCCGCACAAGCAGATCCTGAGACAGAATTGGAGTGCAACAGATTTGTTTGGGAGGTGATCTCAGGAAACGGGGGTGGGAGTGGAAAGTGAGACGTGGAAGGAAGGAAGTCAGCAGAGTGAGTGGTGGAGCCAGTTACCAGTGTGGGCAACTGAGGTGGGATCCTTCTAGCGGACAGGGTAGGACACCAGCGCCAGAGTCATCCCATCTGAGGGCCAGGGAGCTGGGGTGTTTACACCCAAGCTGCCATCAGCCATTGCTCAAGGTCAGCCTGGAGTGAGGGTATTAATTCTCTTGTCTGCCCCACTCCCACAAAAAAGCCCACAGCCCACAGGCAGTAAGAGGTTGGGCCTTTGTGTGCTGCGCTGACAAAGGCTCAAGGATGTTGGTGGGGTGTTCCTAGCATCTGCTACTCAGGCCATTGCATCTGCTGGAGAATCACACCTGCCGTATTATTTGACTCAGCAGTAATTCTGCCCCTAGGAATCCATGCTTCAAGAGTACTCACAGCAGTGGGCAAAGATATATGTCCAGAGATGTTCGGTGCAGTGTTGTTTATTTATTATTATTACTATTTGAGACAGAGTCTCACATTGTCACCCAGGCTGGGGTGCAGTGGTGCAATCATGACTCACTGCAGCCTTGGACTCAAGCCTCCTGGACTCAAGTGATCTTCCCACCTTAGCCACTTGAGTAGCTGGGGTTACAGTCACATGCCACCACACCCAGCTAATTTTTTTCTTTTTATTTTTTTTCTTTTTATTTTTTTTGAGACAGAGTCTTGCTCTGTTGCCCAGGCTGGAGTACAGTGGTGCAATCTTGGCTCACTGCAACCTCTGCCTCCTGGGTTCAAGCTATTCTCCTGCCTCATCCTCCCCAGTAGCTGGGACTACAGGCACGCACTACCATGCCCGGCTAATTTTTGTACTTTTAGTAGAGAGGGGGTTTCACCATGTTGGCCAGGCTGATCTCGAACTTCTGACCTCAAATGATCCGCCTGCCTCGGCCTCCCAAAGTGCTGGGATTACAGGCGTGAGCCACTGTGGCCGGCCAGCTCTGGGGTTTTGAGTGTTTACTACCGGCTGTTGCTGTTGTCTTCACAGTAACAGGACACAGATGCTGATATCACCCCCTTATCACCAATGAGGACATTCAGCACCTAAGAGCCTGAACTCAGGAGACAGATGGGCCTGGATTCAAATCCTGGCTCTGCCACTTCTAGGCTATATGACCTGGGCCAAGTTACTTGAGGCCTCTGTGCCTGAGTTTCCTCATCAGTAAAGAAGGAGATAATGTTAGAACCCACCTCCTAACATACAGAGCATGCTTGGCCGGGCGCAGTGGCCCACCCCTGTAATCCCAGCACTTTGGAAGGCTGAGGCAGGCGGATTCCTTGAGCTCAGAAGTTCGAGACCAGCCTGGGCAACATGATGCAACCCCGTTTCTACTGAAAATACAAAAAATTAACTGGGCTTGGTGGTGGCTCATGCCTGTGGTCCCAGCTACTCAGGAGGCTGAGGTTGGAGAATTGCTTGAACCCAGGAGGCAGAAGTTGCAGTGAGCAACTCCAGCCTGGGTGACAGAGTGAGACCCTCCTCTCAAATAAATAAAAAGAGAATACTTAAGAAAATGGGCCATTATTATGATTTACATTCATATTCTATGTATTTTTACCCAAGGAGAATATATTTATTTATAGTACACATTAAGACCCCTTTTGAAAATTGAAATCAAGCCAGGTCTGGTGACTCACGCCTGTAATCCCAGCACTTTGGGAGGGTGAGGTGGGCGGATCACTTAAGGTCAGGAGTTTGAGACCAGCCTGGCCAACATAGTGAAACCCTGTCTCTACTAAAAATACAAATATTAGCTGGGCGTGGTGGCGAGTACCTGTAATCCCAGCTACTCTGGAGGCTGAGGCAGGAGAATCACTTGACTTGGGAGGCGGAGGGTGCAGTGAGCCAAGATTGCATCAATGCACTCCAGCCTGGGCGACAGAGGGAGACTCCATCTTAAAAAAAAAAAAAAAAAAAAAAAAAAAAAAAAAAAAAAAAAAAAAGGCTATGCTATGGCAATTGAAAGACTAAGGCTGGATTCCCACTGTGCCACACCCCTGCTGGTTTCTTCGCTTCCATCTGCTCCTGTGGGGATGATAGCACCCACTCAGCCGGATGGCCGGGAGAGTGCTGGTGATGTTGCTGTCCTCACCTCCCCTTACTGTCATTATCTAATGCACCAGTGGGTGGTCGGGTGGCCTCCTGCACCTCCCTGCCAGAACTCCTTGCTTTCTCTGTACCTGCCTCATCTCTCTAGTAGCAGGGGTGGGTCCCAGGAGTCGGGTATCGGTGGGACAGGAACGCGTGTCTGCTCTCCCCAGTCTGTGGGCTCCGTCTACAGTGGCCTGATGCAGGGAGTGGGGGCTGCTGAGAAGGTATTCGAGTTCATCGACCGGCAGCCGACCATGGTGCACGATGGCAGCTTGGCCCCCGACCACCTGGAGGGCCGGGTGGACTTTGAGAACGTGACCTTCACCTACCGCACTCGGCCCCACACCCAGGTCCTGCAGGTGAGGGCGCGGCTTGAGGCCTGCCAGAATCAGCCTTTCCGTCACCCCATTTCTTGTGCACCTCCTATACACCAGGCTGTGGCAGGGCAGCTGGGAATATGTCAGGCAAGATCATTGCCCTCCAGGAGTTTTGGGCTCCAGTTGGGGAAGACAGATACTTAACAGAATGATTCCAGATAATAAGTGCTAGAAAGAAAATAGATCAGGGTGCTGTGGTAGGGATGGTCCGTGGGAATGGTGGTAACAGTCAAGAAGGGGTTCTTGGAGGAGGTGACATTTGAGGTGAGACCTCACCAGGTGGCTCCCTGCAGAGAGAACATTCCAGATAGAGGAAACAGCAAATCTCAAGGTGCTTCCAAGTCCTAGTGTCTTAGAAAGAATGTTTAGGGGCCAGCAGTGCCCAAGCGAAGGAGAGGCACATGGGGTGGGCTGGGAAGGGCACCCACCTATGTCCAAGGTCAGGGCATCCAGTCCTGGGACCTGAGCCAATAACCCCACACTGTGCCTGTGTGTTCTTTGCAGAATGTCTCCTTCAGCCTGTCCCCCGGCAAGGTGACGGCCCTGGTGGGGCCCTCGGGCAGTGGGAAGAGCTCCTGTGTCAACATCCTGGAGAACTTCTACCCCCTGGAGGGGGGCCGGGTGCTGCTGGACGGCAAGCCCATCAGCGCCTACGACCACAAGTACTTGCACCGTGTGGTATGTGGACGGGCCTGGGCCACACTCCTCCGCCCTTTCTGCATCTAACGGTCTTTCTAGTGAGCTGTTAACAGGTGCGGAAGAGGGCACTAGAGATAAATGGACAGTTCAAAGAATTATCACCAATTACAATGCCCTCCTAGAGAAACAGAACATTCTTGTCTGGACGCGGTGGGTCACACCTGTAATCCCAGCATTTTGGGAAGCTGAGGCTGGAGGATCCCTTGAGGCCAGCCTGGACAACATAGTGAGACTCCGTCTCTATTAAAAAAGAAAAAAAGGGTAGATGTGATGGCCCACACCTGTAATCCCAGCACTTTGGGAGGCCGAGGCGGGTAGATTGCTTGAGCTCAGGAGTTCAAGACCAGCCTGGCCAACATGGTAAAACCCCATCTCTACTAAAAATACAAAAATTAGCCAGGTGTGGTGGCACATGCCTGTAATCTCAGCTCCTCAGGAGGCTGAGGCACGAGAATCACTTGAACCCGGGAGGTAGAGGTTGCAGTGAGCCGAGATTGGGCCACTGCACTGCAGCCTGGGCAACAGAATGAGACTCTGTCTCAAGAAAAAAAAAGAAATAGAACATTCTGGCACTCCAGAAGCCTCCTACCCCCCGCCATGTGTTCCTTCTCTTTCCCCAAGAAGTAATGTCTTGACTTTTAGAGTCTTCATGTTCTTGCTTTTCATTGGTTCTGATATCTCTGTGTGTACCCCTGAACAGCAGAGCTCTGTGCTGCCTGCTCGGAACTTCATCTGGGTAGAATCATGATTGGTGTGTGGATTAGTTTGTGTCTTGTGTCTCCCACTCGACATTGTGAGTCATCCAGGTTGAGGCTGGGGATAGAGTTCATTCATTTTCATTGCTGGGTGATAACCCACTGTACAAATGTTTATCACAATTATTTATGCATTCTGGATATTTGGGTTGTTTCCCTTTATTTTTTTTTTTGAGATGGAGTCTTGCTCTGTTGCCCAAGCTGGAGTGCAGTGGTGCGATCTCAGCTCACTGCAGCCTCCGCCTTGCGGGTTCAAGCTATTCTCCTATCTCAGCCTCCCTAGTAGCTGGGATTACAGGGGTGCACCACCATGCCCGATTAATTTTTGAATTTTTAGTACAGACAGGGTTTCACCATGTTGCCCAGACTGGTCTCGAACCCTTGACCTCAGGTGATCAGCCTGCCTTGGCCTCCCAAAGTGTTGGGTTTATAGGTATGAGCCACCACACCTCGCTGCGTTGTTTCCCTTTATATTTTATTTTATTTACTTATTTATTTATTTTAATTTTTTTTTTTTTTGGAGACGGAGTCTCGCTCTGTCGCCCAGGCTGGAGTGCAGTGGCACGATCTCGGCTCACTGCAAGCTCCACCTCCCGGGTTCACGCCATTCTCCTGCCTCAGTCTCCCTAGTAGCTGGGATTACAGGTGCCCACCACAACGCCTGGCTAATTTTTTGTATTTTTAGTAGAGACAGCGTTTCACCATGTTAGCCAGGATGGTCTCAATCTCCTGACCTTGTGATCCACCCGCCTCGGCCTCCCAAAGTGCTGGGATTATAGGCATGAGCCACCGCACCCGGCCTATTTTTATTTTTTTGAGACAGGGTCTCCCTCTGTTGCCCAGGGTGGAGTGCAGTGGCACAGTCACAACTTACTGCAGCCTCAGAGTCCTGTGCTCAAGTCATCCTCCCACCTCAGCCTCCCAAGTAGCTGGGACTGCAGGCACATGCCACTATGCCCAACTAATTTTATTTTTTTGTAGACATGTGGTCTCACCATGTTGCCCAGGCTGACCTCAAATACCTGGCCTCAAGTGATCCTCCTGCCTCAGCCTCCCAAAGTGCTGGGATGACAGGTGTGAGCCTCTACCCCGGCCTGTTTTTCAGTTTTGTTTTGTTTTGTTTTGTTTTACCATTACCAAAAATACCAATGTCGGATGTGGACAACAATTTTGTCTATGTTTTCTGGTGTACATGAGTATGTTCCCCCAAGGTATAATCCTAAGAGTAGAAAGCTTGGTGATAGTGGATGTACATCCCCAACTGCAGTAGTTTCTGTCACAACAGCTATCCCCAGGTGGTTATACCAATTTACATTTTACAATTTACATTATACCAGCAGTGAAGGAGAGTTTCAGCTTTTCCACATTTAGGTCATCTCCAGTACTCAAAATAGGCTATTTATGACTGGACAGTTTTTAGTAATCCTTTCCGGAAAGGAACCGTAACACCTGTCCCTATGCTGGCCTAAGAGCAGGGATGCCCTGGATGGTTGCTCAGGTTGTGCACTGTCCAAGAAATATAAACTATTAAGGGAGCACCATTTACATCATCAACATAAATTATGTGAAAGCCTGAGTGTTGGCACAGAGATTCTAGAACTCCTAGCCAAGTTCTAGATGGTGGTGAGGGCCATGGGTTGTGAAATCTGCCCACACCATGCACATGTAACCAGAGATAGATTGTTGTGAAATGGTGCCAAGTGGGGGGCCACCAGGCTGCTGCTCACCAAAGTTTTAGAAGAGGCCCCTGAGCAGAGCTGTTCACACTTTGCAGTAGGTACCACGCTTCGATTCTCAGACACCTAACATTGTCAGTCCTGAATTTTTGGTAACTGGTGAGAATGTAGTGGTAGCTTATTGTGGTCTTTTGCGTTTTCCTGATGACTGAAGATATTAAACACCTTTTCATATATTTATTGGCCATTTGGTTTTCCTTCTTCATGAATAGCCTCTCTTAATTATTTATTTATGTACTTTTTCTTTTTTTTTTTTTAAGATGGAGTCTCGCTCTGTCACACAGGCTAGAGTGCTGTGGCATGATCTCGGCTCACTGCAACCTCTTCCTCCTGGGTTCAAGCGATTCTCCTGCCTCAACCTCCCGAGTAGCTGGGACTACAGGCACATATCACCATGCCCGGCTAATTTCTTGTAGTTTTAGTAGAGACAAGGTTTCACCATGTTGGCCAGGCTGGTCTAGAACTCCTGACCTCAAGTGATCCACCCGCCTTGGCCTCCCAAAATGCTGGGAGTGACCCATAGCGCCTGGCCTATTTATGTACTTTTTGTTTGAGATAGGATCTCACTCTGTCACCCAGGCTGGAATGTGGTGGTGTGATCATGGTTCACCGCAGCCACGACCTCCTGGGCTCAAGCAATCCTCCCACATCAGCCTCCTGAGGGACTATAGGTGCACACCACCACATCTGGTCAATTTTTTTTTTTTTCCCAAGATGGAGTTTTGCTCTTGTTGCCCAGGCTGGACTACAATGGTGCGATCTTGGCTCATCACATCCTCCGCCTCGAGGGTTCAAGTGATTCTCCTGCCTCATCCTCCCGAGTAGCTGGGATTACAGGCATGCACCACCACACCCGGCTAATTTTGTATTTTTAGTAGAGACAGAGTTTCTCCATGTTGGTCAGGCCGGTCTCAAACTCTTGACCTCGGGTGATCCGCCCACCTCGGCCTCCCAAAGTGCTGGGATTACAGGCATGAGCCACCACGTACACCTGGCCAATTTTTAAATTATTTTGTAGAGACGGGTTCTCACTGTGTTGCTCAAGCTGATCTCAAACTCCTGGGCTCAAGCCATCCTCCCACCTTAGCCTCTCAAAGTGCTGGGGTTACAGGTGTGAACCACCATGCCTGGCCTCTATTTTTAAATTTAAAATGTTAATTTCTATAAACATAAAACAATAAAATGCTACAAGCTAATCATATTCTCATAGTTGTAATGAATCTTGTAACTAAGACGTGAATGTCCCCCTCCACCTTACCTTTTGAATTCCACCACATGGAGGTAGCCAGTGTTAGCAGTTTAGTAAATATCCTTTTCAGTGTGTTTCCTATCTTTATAGAAATATATCAGTATATGAAGGTACATGTTTATAATTTTAAACAAAAATAGAATCATGCTGTGTATATGTATCTATTGCAATTCAGTTTTAAGGATGCACTGTCACTATTTAACGAATCCCCATTTATGGACACCTAGATTGTTTCCATTATAATTTAATTAATTAACTAATTAACTTTTGCTACTTATGGTGTTGCAATGATATCTTCCATACTATATATTTTTTTCATTTTGTAGATATGGGGTCTTGCTGTGTTGCCCAGGCTGGTCTTGAACTCCTAGACTAAAGCAATTCTCCTGCCTCTGCCTCCCTAAGTGCTGGGATTATAGGCATGAGCCACCAGGCCTGGCCATACTATTATTTTTGTAGGCACAGATTCCTGAAACTGGAATCTAGAGATGATAGCTTCTTTAAATTGTTCTCTTAGAAGGGAGAGGACCACCGCCAGGCCAGTCTGTGTGACCTGGAGCCCTGCTGTGGCCTCTTGCTTCCTGAGATGGGCAGACTCATTCACAGCAACATTCTATATTCTATCCCTCTTTCTTTTTTTCAGGACAGGGATGGCCAGTGAGCTTTCTCTCGGAGGTCAGGGAACTTGGCTTATCCCAGAGCAGCAAATGTAGCAGGCCCCAGTTTGCTGATTAGGGGAGGCTGAGGGCTTGTGGGTACAGGCGGGAGTCACTGTTGGGGAAGAAGAGAGGCAGCTCAGTGCAGTCACTGGGCCCTGATCAGGTTTCAGGCCTGAGACTGCTGGCGTCTCCAGGCCCCAGGCAGCAAGGCTGCTGGGGACAGCTGGATGAACACATTCCTGGCCTCTCATGCCCCATGCTCCCTCCTCCCCAGATCTCCCTGGTGAGCCAGGAGCCCGTGCTCTTCGCCCGCTCCATCACGGATAACATCTCCTACGGCCTGCCCACTGTGCCTTTCGAGATGGTGGTGGAGGCCGCGCAGAAGGCCAACGCCCATGGCTTCATCATGGAACTCCAGGACGGCTACAGCACAGGTGTGGAGCTGGGGGTGGCCCCTCTCCTGGGCCCACAGGGTCACCCTCAGGGACATAACCCTCTGAGTTAAGCACTGCCCTATGCCACCTGCTCTTTTTTTGTAGAGATGGGGTCCCGCTACGTTACCCAGGCTAGACTCAAACCTCCTGGGCTCAAGCGATCTTCCTGCAATCCCCAAAGTGCTGGGATTACAGGCATGAGCCACTGTGCTCTGACTCAGCAAAGTATTTATTAAGTAAATTATTATAGAAGCCCATACACTGGAATATTATGCTGCTGGGAAAAAGAGGAAGTAGAAGAAGGGGGAGGAGGTGGAGGCGCAGGAGGAGGTGGAGGCAGAGGAGGAGGCAGCTCTGCATATATCAGTATGGAAAGGTCACTGAGATATGATGCTGCGTGAGAAGAGCCAGGTGCAGAGTATAGGGAGCTGTTTTTTTTTCCTATTAAAGGATTGGGGAGATAAAAATAACATGTTCATATTTGCATAAAGAAACTAGACAAGGACATGTAAGCAACTAATGAAAGACGTTTTGGTGGGAGCAGGAGGGAACTGAAGAAAGGACTTAAACTTTTCATTATTTATAGTTTTATATATTTTTAGATTTTTTTTTTTTTTTTTTTTTTTGAGGCAGGGGCTTGCTGTGTCACCCAGGTGGGAGTGCAGTGGCGTGATCACGGCTCACTGCGGCCTCAACCTCTTGGGCTCAAGCTATCCTCCCGCCCCATTTTTAATTTTTGTTGTAGATACGGGGTCTTGCTATGTTTCCCAGGCTGGTCTCAAATTCCTGGGCTCATGCAATCCTCCTGCCTCCCAAAGTGCTGGGATTGCAGGCATGAGCCATTGTACCCAGCCTATATTTTTAGATTTTTGAACCACACGAATAGCCCCTTTTCAATAATTAAATATATACAATGTATGGGGGGGTTGGGGAGATGTTGATCAAAAGATAAATTTTTCCCTTAGGAATAAGGTCAAGAGACCTGTTGACTATAGTTTTTTGTTTGTTTGTTTTTTAATGGAGACAGTCTCATTCTGTCGCCCAGGCTGGAGTACAGTGGAGCAATCTTGCCTCACTGCAACCTCCGTCTCCCAGATTCAAGCGATTCTCCTGCCTCAGCCTCCTGAGTAGCTGGGATTACAAGTGCCCACCACCACACCTCGCTAATTTTTTTTTGTATTGTTAGTAGAGACGGGAGTTTCACTATTTTGGCCAGGCTGGTCTCGAACTCCTGACCTCAGGTGATCTGCCTGCCTTGGCCTCCCAAAGTGGTGGGATTTCAGGTGTGAGCCACCGTGCCTGGCCAGCTATAGTTAATAACAGTGTACTGTGTACTTGAAAATAGCTAACAGAGTAGATTTTAAGTGTTCTCTCTAAAAAAAAAAGTGATAGATATGTGAGATAATGTATATGTTAACTGGCTTGATTTAGCTATTCCACAGTGTATATGTATTTCAAAGCATCACGTTGTACACCATTAAATATGAACTATTTTTACTTGTCAATTTAAAATAATTTTTAAATAAAAATATACTAAATATACTAATTTTTAAAAAAATTACCTCAATATGAACTTAAGTAGTTCTAGTAATTAATTGATATAATAAATATATATTATTTTAGAATAATGTTTTGAAATTAAATAGAGGTGGTGGTTGTGCAACATTGTGAATGCACTAAATGCCACTGGATTATTCATTTTTTTTTTTTTTTGAGGCAGAGTCTCGCTCTGTCGCCCAGGCTGGAGTGCAGTGGCGCGATCTCGGCTCACGGCAACCTCTGCCTCCTGGGTTCAAGTGATTCTCTTGCCTCAGCCTCCCGAGTAGCTGGGATTACAGGCATGTGCCACCACGCCCGGCTAATTTTGTGTATTTTTAGTAGAGACAGGGTTTCACCGTGTTAGCCAGGATGGTCTCAATCTCCTGACCTCGTGATCCGCCTGCCTCAGCCTCCCAAAGTGCTGGGAGCCACTGTGCTCAGCCCGGATTATTCACTTTACAATGGTTATGTTTACGTTATGTCAGTTTCATCTCAATGAAAGAAAAGTGAAATAATAAACAGCTGGTGGTATGGCCAGGTGCAGTGGCTCACGTCTGTAATCCCAGCACTTTGGAGGCCAAGGCAAGAGGATCGCTTGAGGCCAGGGGTTTGAGAACAGCTTGGGCAATGTAGTGAGACCCCACCTCTACAGAAAAATATTTTAAGTTAGCCAGGTGTGGTGGCAGGCACCTGTAGTCTCAGTTACTCAGAAGGCTGAGGCTGGAGGATCGCTTGAACCCAGAAGTTTGAGGCTATAGTAAGCAATGATTGCACTACTGCACTCTAGCGTGGGTGAGAGATTGAGACCCTGTCTCTAAAATAATAATAATTGATTGACTCAATTTCCTATTGATGGACATTTGAGTCTATTTGTTTTATTTTTTGCAATAACAGCGCAGTGGGTCACAGGTGACCTGTGTCTGTATTGTTGTGCATGGGAGGAGGTCGGTCCATGGGGAAAATTGGTCCAGGTGGGCTTACTGGGCCATAGGCCGCACATCTGTGGTGAACACACACAACCTTTGCACTGCACACACTCATAGACCCAGGGTTATTGCTGCAGCTCTTCAAGCCATGGGGCTCGCTCCAACTCCCCTTCTCCAGGAGGACGGGTGAGGGCCTGTCTCCCTGCAGCCTCACCTGCACTGTGTGCTATCAGATGTTTGGGTTTCTGCCAAATGAATGGGTGAAAATTGGTAACTTGCTATCAATTCGCATGTAGGCTTAATCTGCATGCCCCTTATGAGTTGGGTGGGGGGAACATCATTTCATGAGCTTTCAAGCTGTGGGTTCCAGCCCGCCCTTTCCACAGCTGCAGGGCAGGGCCCCTCACTCTTCCCCGGGGCTGCCCGACCTCACCCATTGCTAAATGGTCTCTGTGCCTCCACCATACAGAGACAGGGGAGAAGGGCGCCCAGCTGTCAGGTGGCCAGAAGCAGCGGGTGGCCATGGCCCGGGCTCTGGTGCGGAATCCCCCGGTCCTCATCCTGGATGAAGCCACCAGCGCTTTGGATGCCGAGAGCGAGTATCTGGTGAGTCACAGGGTGGCGGGCAATGTAGGGGCAGGAGCGGCTCCAGGTGGCCAGAGACCCCATCACCCAGCAGATGGGTGCTGAGAAGAGACGGGCCCCAGGAGCTCTCCCAGACTGTCAGCCTCCTGGGCTGGTGAATTCCTGGTGTTGAGAGTGGGGAGCCAGGAGCCACTCTGGACCCAGCCTCCAGGCTCCAGGCAGAGCTGTATGGTGTGAGGCAAGAGAAGGCATCAGAATGGGGAGACCTGGGTCATGAGCAGTGGCTTACGCCTGTAATCCCAGCACTTTGGGAGGCCGAAGCAGGTGGATCACCTGAGGTCAGGAGTTGGAGACCAGCCTGGCCAACATGGTGAAACCCCATCTCTACTAGAAATACAAAAACTAGCCAGGCGTGGTAGCACATGCCTGTAATCCCAGCTACTTGGGAGGCTGAGGCAGGAGAATTGCTTGAACCTGGGAGGTGGAGGTTGCAGTCAGCCAAGATTGTGCCACTGCACTCCAGCCTGGGCGACAGAGTGAGACTCCATCTGGCTCAAACAAACAGACAAAAACAAAACAAAACAAAACAGGCCCAGTGTGATGGCTCATGCCTATAATCCCAGCACTTTGGGAGGCCAAGGCAGGCAGATCACTTGAGGTCTGGAGTTCGAGACCAGTCTGGTCAATATGGTGAAACGCTGTCTCTACTAAAAATACAAAAATTAGCTGGGCATGGTGGTGCATGCCTGTAACCCCAGCTACTCGGGAGGCTGAGGCAGGAGACTCACTTGAACCCGGGAGATGGAGGTTGCAGTGAGCTGAGATTGTGCCACTGCACTCTAGCCTGGGCGACAGAGTGAGACTCCGTCTTAAAAAAAAAAAAAAAAAAAAAAAAGGCTGGGTGCAGTGGTCAGTGGTTCATGCCTATAATCCCAGCACTTTGGGAGGCCGAGGTGGGTGAATCACCTGAGGTCAGGAGTTCAAGACTAGCCGGGCCAACATGGTGAAACTCCGTCTCTACTAAAAATACAAAAGTCAGCCAGATATGGTGGCAGGTGCCTGTAATCCTAGCTACTTGGGAGGCTGAGGCAGGACAATAGCTTGAACCTGGGAAGCAGAGGTTGCAGTGAGCCGAGATTGCACCACTGCACTCCAGCCTTGGCAACAGAGCGAGACTCTGTCTCAAAAAACAAACAGACAAACAAAAACAAAAAACAGAATGGGGATACCTGGACTAGCAGCTCCATCCTACAGTTTATAACTGTGTGACCTCAAGCTAATGCTTCCCCTTTGAGTCTCATTCTCACTGGTCAGGTGGGCCCAGTCATGTATTTGCAGATGGCTAGCAACCTCAGTCTATGCGCGGATTGATTCACTTATTACACAGAGGGTTACTGAGCTCTTCTCAGGCACCAGGCACCAGGCACCAGTCTGGGGTTATCGTGATGGGCTAACCAAAGACCCTTGTCCCCATGGTGTTTCCATTCCAGTGGGGAAGGCAGATAAGAAACAAGGAAGGCCAGGTGTGGTGGCTCACGCCTGTAATCCCAGCACTTTGGGAGGCCGAGGCCGGCGGATCACGAGGTCAGGTGTTCGAGACCAGTCTGGCCAACATGGTGAAACCCTGTCTCTACTAAAAATACAAAAATTAGCTGGGTGTGGTGGCGTGCACCTGTAATCCCAGCTACTTGGAAGGCTGAGGCAGGAGAATGGCTTGAACCCAGGAGGCGGA
Organism: Pongo abelii; assembly: GCF_028885655.2. Classification (NCBI taxonomy): domain Eukaryota; kingdom Metazoa; phylum Chordata; class Mammalia; order Primates; family Hominidae; genus Pongo; species Pongo abelii. Next base: position 121,799,791 of record NC_071995.2, on the reverse strand, counting down.
GTTTGCAGTGAGCCGAGATCGCGTCACTGCACTCCAGCCTGGGCGACAGAGCGAGACTCTGTCTCAAAAAAAAAAACAAGGAAACAAGCATGTGGTCACGCCATGGCCTGTGCTACAAAGCAAATGAAACAGTCTTAGGACACCAGGAGATTGGGAGGGGTCACCGTTGTCAAAGATAAACACAGCTGGGTGCTAGCAAAAGCCATGGAAAGAGATTTTATGCAGTAACTCCTGACAGTGGGGAAGGAGCCGTGTTCCATCCCAGTTTGGTGGTGACAGGCATTTTAAAGGGAGAATGAGGGGGTAGGGAGGGGAGCAGGCAGAGGCCCCCATGAAAACTAAAAACAAGCCCAGTGGACAGCCAAGAGGCCACCTGTGTCTGGCTGTCCACTTCAAGGGAATGGCTTTCAGGTCCTTAAGAGAGACACTTCTGAGATGCAGGAGATCACATACACGTCTCAGAGGGACAAAGGAAGGAGTCACAGTTGTAAGCCCTTTTTAGTAAACACTCAAGAAAAAGAGGTTGGGGCCAGTCAGCAGGTGTTGACTAAAACACAGCAAATTCTCCTGGCCAAGCTGAGCTTTCTCACACAGGCACTTGAGTGGGGGCTGTGGTGATCCCAGGGATATGGCTTTCTGCTGCTAGAAGCCATACTAGAGTTTGGTTACTTAGCACAGCGGTTTGGATGGAGTCACCATGTGCCAAGAGTTCTGTGGTTCTCACCATTAGAACCAAGGCCATCAGGTGCCATCTGAGCTGAGACATGAAAGAAAAGAAGCCAGTGGTGGAGAGTTCTGGAGGTAAGAACGTGCCAGGAGGAAGGGTCAGCAGGTGCCAAGTCCCGGAGTGGAGAATGAGCTTGGCAAGTTCAAAGCCAAAAGGTCAGTGTGGCTGGTGGGTGGGGATTGAACGGAGAGGGGTAAGGACAAAGTTGCAGGGAGGCAAACTCCTCGGCCTCTAGTACGGAATTAATAGGCTTTATTTTTGTTGTTGTTGGTTTTTGTTTGTTTTGAGACAGGGCCTTGCTGTGTCACCCAGGCTGGCATGCAGTGGCACAATCACAGTTCTCCCGGGCTCAAGCGATCCTCCAACCTCCTAGCCTCCCGAGTAGCTGGGACTACAGCTGCACGCCACCACACACACAGCTAATTTTTTGTATTTTTTGTAGAGATGGGGTTTCGCCATGTTGCCCAGGCTGGTCTCAAACTCCTGAGCTCAAGGGATCCACCTGCCTCGGCCTCCCAAAGTGCTGGGATTACAGGTGTGAGCCACTGCTTCCAGTGGCTTTATTTTTTAGAGCGGTTTTAGGTTTAAAGAAAATTAAACAGAGGCTGGGTGTGGTGGCTCACACCTATAGTCCTGGCACTTTAGGAGGCCAATGCGGGAGGATGGCTTGAGGCCAGGAGTTCAAGACCAGCCTGGGAAACAGTGTTTTTGTAGAGACCAGCCGTCTCTACAAAAAAATACAAAAATTAGCTGGGCATGATGGTGCATGCCTGTGGTCCCAGCTACTTGGAAGGCTGAGGCAGGAGGATTCCTTGAGGCCGGGAGATTGAGGATGCAGTGAGCTGTGATCACGCCACTGCACTCCAGCCTGGTCCACAGAGCGAGACCCTGTCTCAAAAAGAAAAGAAAAAGGAGGGAGGCTGGTCACTTGAGGTCAGGAGTTCGAGACCAGCTTGGCCAACATAGTGAAACCCCACCTCTACTAAAAATACAAAACAAAATTAGCTGGGCATGATGGCGTGCACCTGTAATCCCCTAGCTACTTGGGAAGCTGAGGCGTGAGAATTGATTGAATCCACGAGGCAGAGGTTGCAGTGAGCTGAGATCGCACCACTGCACTCCAGCCTGGGTGACAGCAAGACTTAGTCAAAAAAAAAAAAAAAAAAAAAAAGGAGGGGGAAGGGAGGGACCAGAAGACTGGAGGGCCAGGGTAGAGGTGATCGCCCATTCACCAGGTGCCTTGTTGTGTCTGGCCCTGAGCTGTCTCCCTTTAAGAAAAACCCAGGAGGCTGGCCATCCTTTGTGAACTGAGCCTCAGAGAGGTTAAGCATCAGCCCATAGGCGGTGGCATGGAGCACGGTTGCGGGTGGGGCGTCCGTGCCATGCAAGCCAGGCCCCCACTGTCCCCGCAGATCCAGCAGGCCATCCACGGCAACCTGCAGAAGCACACGGTACTCATCATCGCGCACCGGCTGAGCACCGTGGAGCATGCGCACCTCATTGTGGTGCTGGACAAGGGCCGCGTAGTGCAGCAGGGCACCCACCAGCAGCTGCTGGCCCAGGGCGGCCTCTATGCCAAGCTGGTGCAGCGGCAGATGCTGGGGCTTGAGCCCGCCGCGGACTTCACAGCTGGCCACAACGAGCCTGCAGCCAACGGCAGTCACAAGGCCTGATGGGGGGCCCCTGCTTCTCCCGGTGGGGCAGAGGCCCCGGTGCCTGCCTGGCAGATGTGCCCACGGAGGCCCCCGGTGGCCCCCAGCTGCCCTCCGAGCCCAGGCCTGCAGCACTGAAGGACGACCTGCCATGTCCCATGGATCACTGCTTCCTGCATCTTGCCCCTGGTCCCTGCCCCATTCCCAGGGCACTCCCTACCCCTGCTGCCCTGAGCCAACGCCTTCACGGACCTCCCTAGCCTCCTAAGCAAAGGTAGAGCTGCCTTTTTAAACCTAGATCTTACCAGGGTTTTTACTGTTTGGTTTGAGGCACCCCAGTCAACTCCTAGATTTCAAAAACCTTTTTCTAATTGGGAGTAATGGCGGGCACTTTCACCAAGATGTTCTAGAAACTTCTGAGCCAGGAGTGAATGGCCCTTCCTTAGTAGCCTGGGGGATGTCAAGAGACTAGGCCTCTCCCCTTTACCCCTCCAGAGAAGGGGCTTCCCTATCCCGGAGGGAGACACGGAGAACGGGATTTTCCGTCTCTCCCTCTTGCCAGCTCTGTGAGTCCGGCCAGGGCAGGTGGGGAGCATGGAGGGCATCTGTCTGCCATCGCCCGCTGCCAATCTAAGCCAGTCTCACTGTGAACCACACGAAACCTCAACTGGGGGAGTGAGGGGCTGGCCAGGTCTGGAGGGGCCTCAGGGGTGCCCCCAGCCCGGCACCCAGCGCTTTCGCCGCTCGTCCACCCACCCCTGGCTGGCAGCCTTCCCCCCCACACCCACCCCTGTGCTCTGCTGTCTGGAGGCCAGGTGGATGTTCATGAGATGTGTTCTCTTCTCTCTCTGGTGGATGGGATGGTCGCAAAGCCCAGGGTCTGGCTTTGCCAGAGATTGCAACATGTTGGGAGAACCCGGTCAATAAAGTGTACTACCTCTTACCCCTAACCTCTGACTTCTACTTGGGCCAACTGCCTCATCGCCCAGTTAGGTTTTTCCACCAGACCACGGCTCTCCTCTCAGCCCTCTCTGGTGGAGTTGCAGAGAGACTTTGGGTGGTCCAGGGCCTCCCCCTGTGTCTGGGAGCCCCATCTGCACTCCTCCCATCCCAGGGTCTCTGGTGTAGACATTCCTGTCTGCCTGTCTCTACGGGGATTGTGCAGGGGGATAGAGACGTTGCCTTGAAATCCCAGGGGCCTCTGTGCTTCCCGGGACAGCTGAACTGAGGCCCAACAAATGCCACCTGTTCTTTTCCATCGGGGCCCAGGCACCCAACACCCACCCCAATCCATGCAGCAGAGAAATATTACCCAGCAGGACAGCTCAATCAGCAGGGAGGTTTGGGCCTGGACACAGGAAAACCGCTGCGATGGTTATTCTTACTTGCAGAATTGTGAAGAAGTCTGGGGTCCCAGGAGGAGGGCTCTGTGCCAACTGGTAGAGTAGTATTTTTTTTTTTTTTTTTTTTTTTTTTTTTTTGAGACAGAGCCTTGCTCTGTCACCCACGCTGGAGTGCAGTGGCACAATCTTGGCTTACTACAACCTCCACCTCCCGAGTTCAAGCGATTCTCCTGCCTCAGCCTCCTGAGTAACTGGGACTACAGGCACCCACCACCACACCCGGCTCATTTTTGTATTTTTAGTAAAGATGGGTTTCACTGTGTTGGCCAGGCTGGTCTCAAACTCCTGACCTCAGATGGCCTGCCCACCTTGGCCTCCCAAAGTGCTGGGATTATAGGCGTGAGCCACTGCGCCCGGCCAGCCTTGTCCTTCTCTTATAAAAGCACTTGTCGTTGGATTTAGAGGCCACCTACATAATCCAGGCTGATCTCCTCTAGAGGTCCTTTGCATCTGCAAAGACCCTTTTTTCCAAATATGGTCACTTCACAGGTTCAGGGGTTTGACAAGGGAAGCTTTTGGGGGCCACCACTCAGCCTGCTACAGAGGGGAACTTGCAACCTTGGTTGAAGTTAACCTCAGGACTTCCTTTTTGATTTTAGGAAGCAGAGAGGGTTAAGTTTTCAGAGACTTAGCATATCTTCAGATGTTTCCAGAGAAGTTGGAAATTCCAATTTTCATGTGAGATCAGCTGTTTTTTATGTATTGGCTCAAATTATTTTGACAAAACCGAGGACCAACAAAGCACATGTGTAGAGGTGGTCTCCAGCCTGTGGGTCTCTAGTTTTCAGCGTCAGTGTTGGACATTCCTGTTCTGCAAAGTCCCTCCCAAGGGGCTTCCTGGCCCCAGCCCAGCCCTGTTCCAATCCAAGCTCCTCTCCCATCTGCCCATCTCTTCTCATCCCTGCACTTCCAGGCTGAGAATTCCAGATTCTTCTCCCTCTCCTATGGAGTTAGCTCCAGCGCCTTGATTTATAAACCCACACCCAAAAGTGCGCCATAGGCAGACAAAAGAACCTTCCAGAGACCGAACTAGCTTCTTTTTAGGAGGTACATAGGAGTTTTTAAAAAGTAATGTTTAGGCCAGATGCGGTGGCTCATGCCTGTAATCCCAGCACTTTGAGAGGCCAAGGTGGGTGGATCACGAGGTCAGGAGTTCAAGACCAGCCTGGCCAACATGGTAAAACCCTGTCTCTACTAAAAATACAAAAATTAGCCGGGCGTGGTGGCACACTCCTGTAGTCCCAGCTACTCAGGAGGCTGAGGCAGGAGAATTGCTTGAATCCAGGAGGCAGAGGTTTCAGTGAGCCAAGATTGCGTCACTGCACTCCAGCCTGGGTGACAGAGCGAGACTGTCTCAAAAAAAAAAAGTTTAATTTTGAAATAATTTTAGATTTACAGAAATGTCACAAAACAATACAGAAAGTTCCCTTATGCCCCACCCCTCACAGTTTCCTCTTCTCTTAAAATCCCACAGTACTGGGGTACATTTGTCACAACTAGGAAACCAACACAGCATGTCACTATCAGTGAAACTGCAAGCTGTATTTGTGTGTCATTAGTTTTCTCACTAATGTCCTCTTTCTGTTCCAGGGTCCCACATTACATTTAAGGAGTGTTTTTGTTTGTGTGTTTGTTTGTTTGTTTGTTTTTAGAGACAGGTTCTTGCTCTATTGCCCAGACTGGAGTGCAGAGGTGCTATCACGGCTCACTGTAGCCTCAACCTTCTGGGCTCAAGTGATCCTCCCACCTCAGCCTTCAGAGTAGCTAGGGCTACAGGTGCACATTGCCATGCCCAGCTAATTTTTTCTTTTTCTTTTTCTTTTTTTCTTTTTTTTTTTGTAGAGACAGGCCTTGCTTTGTTGAACAGGCTGGTCTCAAATCCCTGGCCTCAAGCAGTCCTCCCACCTTGGCCTCCCAAAGTGTTGAGCTTATAGGCGTAAGCCACCACGCCCGGCCAGAGATATAATGTTTTCTTTTGTTTGTTTTATTTTGGCAGGGTTTTTTGTTTTAGTTTTTGAGACAGGATCTCTCTCTGTCATCCAGGCTGGAGTGCAGTGGCACAATCTTAGCTCGCTGCAACCTCTGCCTCCCTGGTTCAGCGATTCTCCTGCCTCAGTCTTTTGAGTAGCTGGGACTACAGGCGCCTGCCACCACACCCAGCTAATTTTTTTGTGTTTTTAGTAGAGACAGCGTTTCACCATGTTGGCCAGGCTGGTCTTGAACTCCTGGATTCAAGTAATCCATCTGCCTTGGCCTCCCAAAGTGGTGAGATTATAGGCCTGAGCCACTGCGCCCAGCCTAATGTTTTTAAAATTGTTTTTATTGCAGCAACATGCAGATAATATAAACCTTATCATTAGTGACATCTAGTACACTTATGATGTTGTGTAACCATCATCATTATCTAATTCCAGGACAATTTCATCACCCTAACAGAAAACCCTATACCCATTAACAGTCACTCCCCAATTCTTCCTCCACACAGCCCCTGGCCGCCAGCATTCTAAAATCTGGCTCTGCAGATTGGCCCCTCTGGCCTTTTCATGTACATGGAACCCTATACTACGTGGCCTTTCGTGTCTGGCTTCTCTCGTCATGTGTACAAGGTCCAACCATGTTGTGGCATGAATCAGCACTTTATTCCTTTTTATGGCTGAATAATATCCTATTGTATGGCTATGCCATGTTTTGTTTATCCATTCATCTGTTGATAGATATTTGGGCTGTTTCCACCTTTGGGCTATTGTGAATAGTACTGCTATTAGTGCTGCTAATAGTGGGAACATTCATGTTTTGTTGTTGTTGTTGTTGTTGTTTGAGACAGAGTCTCGCTCTGTCGCCCAGGTTGGAGTGCAGTGACGCAATCTCGGCTCACTGCAAGCTCCGCCTCCCAGGTTCATGCCATTTTCCTGCCTCAGCCTCCCGAGTAGCTGGGACTACAGGCGCCCGCCACCACGCCCAGCTAATTTTTTGCGATTTTAGTAGAGACGGAGTTTCACCGCGTTAGCCAGGATGGTCTCGATCTCTTGACCTTGTGATCCACCCACCTCGGCCTCCCAAAGTGCCAGGATTACAGGCATGAGCCACTGCGCCTGGCCCAACATTCATGTTTTTTTGTGGGAGTTTGCTTTCGCCTCTCTTGGGCAGATGCCTGGGAGTGGAATTGCTGGGTCCCATGAGAATTCTATGCTCAGCGTTTTGAGGAACTGCCAGACTGTCTTCCACAGCAGCTGCACCATTTTGCATTCCCACCAGCAATCCACGAGGGTTGCAATTTCCCCACGTTCTCACCAACACTTATTATTTTCTGGTTTTGCTTTTGTTTTTAATTATCACCATCCAGGGCCGGGAACAGTGGCTCACACCTGTAATCCCAGCACTTTGGGAGGCTGAGGCAGGCAGATCACTTGAGCCCAGGAGTTCAAGACCAGCCTGGGCAACATGGTGAAACCTCATCTCTGCTAAAAAATCCAAAAACTGCTAGCCGGGCATGGTGGCACACACCTGTGGTCTCAGCTGTTCATGAGGCTGAAATGGGAGGATTGCTTGAACTTGGAAGGTGGAGGTTGTGGTGAGCCGATATCATGCCACTGCACTCCAGCCTGGGTGACAGAGTGAGACTCTGTCTCAAAAATAAACAATATAAAATTGTCACCATCCTGGTGGGTGTGGAGAGTTGACTTTTAAAGCTGACTTTTTTCTGTTACAATTAATTTAGCAAATGTCACTGTCCTCCTTCTGTCCCACACAGTGTGCTGGGTAAACCAGGAGAAAGTAATTGCAGTCTAGGGCTTTGGGGACAGTACAGTTGGCCAGAGAGACAGACGAGGAAACAAGGAGGGATGAGAGAGAATGAAGAGTAGCACGGCGCCCCAGGGCTGGCTTAGTCCTGGCGCCAGGACTTAGTTTACTCTGTCATTGTTTCTTTCCCACATTAGATTTTCTCTTGGTCACTGCTGTATTCCCCAGTGCCTAGAACAGTGGCTGACACATAGTATGTGCTCAGTAAACAGCCATTAAAGAAATGTTTGAGCTGAGCATAGAGGCCCATGCCTGTAATTCCAGCTACTCGGGAGGCTTAGGTGGGAGGATCGCTTGAGTCCACGGGTTTGAGGCTGCCATGAGCTATGATCGTGCCACTGCACTGCAACCTGGGCAACAGAGCATGACCCTGTCTCTACAAAACTTGAAAAAGAAAGGAATGATTGAACTCTTGGACACACCATAACATAGTGTGAAAACAATGAACACAGTCCAATCACCTCATTTAACAGACAGGGAAACCGAGGCCCAGAGGAAAGAAATGACTGCAGGGTTATAAATGTATTTAGCAGAATGGCCGAGGCTGGAACCCAGGTCCCCACACTCCCTGCTGCTGCCTTCATCTGGAGAGTGTATTTCAGTTTCCAACTTGCCCGGGCTAAAGACGACCCCGATCCCAGGAAGACGGCAGACTCAGCCCAAGTCAATGGCTGAGGCAGCTGCTGAGCCATGAGAGGTCTCTGAAGTGCCTTGGGGTCCTAGGAGCCCACAGGGACCCTGGTGATGACTTCAGGGGGAAGATGTGCGCAAAGAACCTTGCGAGGCAGAGCCCCTTCCCCATGCCCCCTGCTGTCTGCTACAGCTCCCCTGTCGACTGGACTGGTCTGTGTCAACCTCACCCTGTGTTGGCAGGTTCAAAAGCCACACCTGAGAAAACGGAAACAGCACAGAGGAGGGTTAAGCCCAATGGCCCTGGCTCTTCAGGGTTTTGTTCCAGAACTTTTGGGGTCATAAATCTCTTTGGAAATTTGATGAAAATTCTAGAAACTCTCCCCAGAAAAATACCCGTACACATAAAGCATTGTATGCAACTTGTGGGAAACGTGTGGTATTTTACAATTCCTCTGTCAGGGGCCCTGAGTTAAGGACCATTGCTCCACTGGGATTAACAATTAAGAATTTAAGAATTAGCCAATAAGAAGTATTGGTGTGGCCGGGCGCCATGGCTCACGTCTGTAATCCCAGCACTTTGGGAGGCCAAGGCGGGCGGATCACGAGGTCAGGAGATTAAGACCATCCTGGCTAACACAGTGAAACCCCGTCTCTACTAAAAATACACAAAAAAAATTAGCTGGGCGTGGTGGCGGACGCCTGTAGTCCCAGCTACTCGGGAGGCTGAGGCAGGAGAATGGCGTGAACCCTGGAGGCAGAGCTTGCAGTGCGTGGAGGTCGCGCTACTGCACTCCAGCCTGGGCGACAGAGTGAGACTCCGTCTCAAAAATAAATAAATAAATAAAAAAGAAGTACTGGTGTAAGGCAGGACACAGTGGTGCACGCCTGTAGTTTCAGCTCCTCAGGAGCTTGAAACGGGAGGATTGCTTGAGCCTGGGAGGTTGAGGCAGCAGTGAGCCATGATGGCGCCACTGCACTCCAGCCTGGGCAACAGAGTGAGACCCTGTCTCAAGAAAAAAAAAAATTGCCGAGCACTGTAACTTACAACTGTAGTCTCAGTACTTTGGGAGGCTGAGGCAGGTGGATCACTTGAGTTTAGGAGTTCAGGACCAGCCTGGGCAACATAGTGAGACCCCATCTCTACTAAAAACTTAAAAAAAAAAAAAAGAAGAAGAAGAAAAATTAGCCAGGTGTGGTGGCGTGTGCCTATAGTCTCAGCTACTTTGAAGGCTGAGGTGGGAAAATCACTTAAGCCCAGGAGTTCAAGGCTGCAGTGAGCCCATAATTGCGCCACTGCACTCCAGCCTGGGTGATAGAGCGAGACCTTCTCTCTAAACAATAAAATAATAACAATAATAGATTGGAAGGCTACACAAACAATTCATGTTGGAGTTTGTCTGGGTATTGAAGACAAAAGCATGAAGATATGCAATACCTTACTTCTTTAAGAATAAAAATAGACTTGGCTGGGTGCGGTGGCTCACACCTGTAATCCCAGCACTTTGGGAGGCCAAGGTGAGTGGAACACTTGAGGCCAGGAGTTCGAGACCACCTTGGCCAGCATGGCAAAACCCATCTCTACTAAAAATACAAAAATTAGCTGGGCGTGGTGGCACATGCCTGTAGTCCCAGCTACTCAGGAGGCTGAGGCAGGAGAATCACTTGAACCCGGGAGGCGGAGGTTGCAGTGAGCTAAGATCATGCCACTGCACTCCAGCCTGGGCAACAGAGTGAGACTCCATCTCAAAAAAATGAAGTCCATATTTCTAAAAAAAAAAAAAAAAGACTCAAAGCAAAGAGAGGAAATCGTTAGCAATGGCTAGTCCTGAGCTGTGGGTACCATGTGTTTGTTATATTGTTCTGTGTACATTTCTGAATAATAGAATTTTCTTCAAGGGTAGGGGAGGGAACACTGTAAACAAACTAAACAAACTCTAGCATGATAAGTGCTGCTGTGGCCCAGGAAGACTTCCTGGGAGAAATGGAAAGCAGCTGTTCTGACTTCTGTTGACTGAAAATAGTAGTCGTTAAGCCACCCAACAGCAAGCCAGTGCATCCGGCTGAGAACCTGGCCCAGACCTGAGCGGCCAGCCGGGCGTCTCCACCTCCTCCCTCCCTATTCAATGAGCCCAGCCTGAAACAGGGGCCTGGCATTCTAGACAATTCCACAGAGAAGAAACTCTGGAACCCAGCACTGACACAGCCATTGCTGCTGACCATTTGTTTCTGGCCCCTGGTAAGGAAGCTGTTATCATTTCAAATAATAATACGGAAAATTTTTTAATTTTTTGTTTTGGCAGAGGGAGCTCAGAAGGAGGTTAATTCTTTAATGTTTGCTTTTTGTTTTGTTTTGAGACGGAGTCTCTGTCTCTCAGGGTAGAGTGCAGTGGCGCGATCTCCGCTCACTGCAAACCCCGCCTCCCATATTCAAGCGATTCTCCTGCCTCAGCCTCCCGAGTAGCTGGGATTACAGGCAGGTGCCACCACACCCAGCTGATTTGTGTATTTTTAGTAGAGATGGGGTTTCATCGTGTTGGCCAGGCTGGTCTCAAACTCCTGACATCAGGTGATCCACCTGCCTCGCTCTCCCAAAGTGCTGGGATTACAGGCGTGAGCCACTGTCCTCGGCCAATGTTTGCTTTTTAAATTGTGGTAAAATACACATAACATAACATTAACCATTGCATTTATTTATTATTGTTATTTTTTAGAGACAGGGTCTTGCTCTGTTGCCTAGCCCGGAGTGCAGTGGTGCCATCATAGCTCACTTCAGCCTTGAACTTCTAGGCTCAACTGATCCTTCTGCCTCAGGCTCCTAAATAGCTGGGACTACAGGCCTGTGCCACCATGCCTGGCTAATTTTTAGATTTTCTGTGGAGACAGGGTTGTCGTTATGTTGCCCAGGCTGGTCTTACTCCTAGTTTCAAGCGATCCTTCTGCCTTGGCCTCCCAAAGTGCTGGGATTACAGGTGTGCCCCATCACGCCCAGCCATCCATTTTAAATTGCATGATCCAGAGGCATTAAGCAGACTCCCAATGTTTCCTTTGACGCTTAGCAAGCATGTTTATTATCTCCTTAGACCTGAACGACCAGCCTGCAGATATCAGAACCAAGATGGATTGATGATGATGATGATGATAACTATTCAGGTATAAAACATTTTCAGTGCAGCAAACACGAGTCTATGTGCTTTATGTGATTATTTTTTATTTTTTATTTTTTTGAGACGGAGTCTTGCTCTGTCGCCCAGGCTGGAGTGCAGTGGCGCGATCTCGGCTCACTGCAAGCTCCGGGTTCACGCCATTCTCTTGCCTCAGCCTCCTGAGTAGCTGGGACTACAGGCGCCTACCACCACACCTGGCTAATTTTTTAATTTTTTTGTATTTTTAGTAGAGACGGGGTTTCACCGTGTTAGCCAGGATGGTCTCGATCTCCTGACCTCATGATCCACCTGCCTCGGCCTCCCAAGTGATTTTTTTTTTTTTAAGACAGGGGTCTTACTCTGTTGCCCAGGCTGGAGTGTAGTAGTACGATCTCACCTCACTGCAACATCTGCCTCCCAGACTCCAGTGAGCCTCCCACCTCACCCAAGTAGCTGGGACTACAGGCATGTGCTACCATGCCTGGCTAATTTTTTTTTTTTTTTTTTTTTTTTGTATTTTTTGTAGAAATGGGATTTCACCATGTCACCCAGGCTGGTCTCAAACTCCTGACCTCAAGTGAGCCTCCCACCTTGGCCTCCCAAAGTACTGAGATTACAGGTGTGAGCCACTGTGCCCGGCCCACTTTATGTGACTTTAACGCCTTTAATCCTCACAACAAGTCTATGAAGCAGCTGCTACGGTTAATGCAGTTTTTTCAAAAAAGAAAAATGAGGTTAAGTAACCTGCAAAAATTAAGTGGCACAGCACTGAGAACTGAACACAGGCAGCCTGAACCCTGACCAGAGCCCTGAACCTTTTCCCTAGACTAGGGACAGGTTTATATGCTTATCTAATCTCCACCCAAATTATTTTCCACCTTTGCCTTTTTTTTTTTTTTTTTTTTACCTTTGCAGTTGTCACTAAGGGCTGCCTGTTGCACCTCAGGAGCTGGGGATAGTGAAGGAGATACGTGTGCTGAGTCACTAACAGGAAAGGGCTGAGAAAGAAGCATCGCCAATGGTTTCTCTTTCCTGGTTTTTATTCTTTCCTCTGAGAGGAGGAAGCTGACCATTTAAACAGGTGAGTAGGCTGGGCGTGGTGGCTTATGCCTGTAATCCCAGCACTTTGGGAGGCCGAGGCAGGCGGACCACTTGAGATCAGGAGTTTGAGAACAGCCTGGCCAACATGGTGAAAACTCATCTCTACTAAAAATACAAAAATTAGCCAGGTGCAGTGGGGAGGCTGAGGCAGGAGAATCACTTGAACCCGGGAGGCAGAGGTTGCAGTGAGCCGAGATTGTGCCTTTGAACTCCAGCCTGGACGACAGAATGAGACTCCATCTAAAATAAATAAATAAATAAATAAACAGATGAGTCACCCAGGGGGAGGTCCTAACAGCCACCTAAGGTGACAGTGACAGTGCCTTACATTGTTACAGCTCTTTACCTTTGACTACCTGAGATCAGTCATTCAGCAAGCATTTACTGAGAACCTCCGTCTACCAGGCACTGTGCTAGGCTGTGGGTCACGGTGGAGAGACTAAGAGGTCCGAGATCACCTACATCCTACTGGGTAATAAACCCAAGATGGTGAAAAGATGGCAGCAGACAAGAGAGTGACTTGGGAGAGGGGCACTGTTTGAACTGGGGTGGTCTGGGGAGGTGATATGGGAGCTGAGCCCTGAATGACAAGGAGGTACCAGCTTTGGGTATCTAGAGGAAAGAATGATCCCAACCACAGTCTGGCACTTCCTCAAAAAGCTGAACATGGACCTGGGCACAGTGGCTCACAGTTGTAATCCCAGCACTTTGGGAGGCTGAGGCGGGAGGATTGCTTGAATCCGGGAGTTTGAGAACAGCCTGGGCAACATAGTGGGACCCCATCCCTACAAAAATTTAAAAATCAGCCAGGCGTGGTAGTGCACACCGGTGGTCCCAGCTACTTGTGTGGCTGAGGCAGGAGGATCCTTTGAGCTCAAGGAGGTTGAGGCTGCAACAAACCGTGGTGGTGCCACTGCACTCCAGCCTGGATGACAGAGTGAGACCTCGTCTCTAAAAATAATAAAATAAAGCCAAAAAGTACAAACAATCCAATGTATGAATGGATAAACAAACTGCAAACTGTGGTATGTGCATACTGTGGGGTATGATTCAGCTGTAGAAAGGAATGAAGTGCTGGTACATGCTATAACATAGATGGTCCTTGGAAGCATTATGCAAATGAAAGATGCCAGGCAGGGAAGGTCACCTATGGTATGATTCTTTTTACATGATATATTCAGAAGAAGCAAATCTATAGGGACAGAAAGCAGATTAGAGGTTACCAGGGCATGGGGAGGGAGGAATGGTGAGTGACTTCTTGCTGGATACAAGATGTTTTTTACGGGGTGATGAGAAAGTTTGGAAGCTGGAGAGACCTGGTGTTTGCACAATATTGTGAATACATTTAATACCAATGCATTTGTACACTTTAAAATGGGTAAGTGGCTGGGTGCAGTGGCTCATGCCTGTAATCCCAGCACTTAAGGAGGCCGAGGTGGGAGGATCGCTTGAGCCCAGGAGTTCAAGACCAGCCTGGGCAACATAGGGAGACCCCATCTCTACAAAAAATAAAATATTAGTCGTGTGTGGTGGCCTGTGCCTATAGTCCCAGCTACTTCACAGACTGAGGGGGGATGATTGCTGGGACCAGGAGTTTGAGGCTGGAGTGAGCTGTGATTTTACCACTGCACTCTAGCCTGGGTGATGGAGTGAGACTCTGTCTCAAAAATAAAAAAGAAAAAAAGGTTAAGTGCATGTCATGTGAATTTCACCTCATTAAGGAAAAAAAAAAGAGATAAGTAGGGGAGGAGATGGATCCCACAAAGGATTGTGAAGTACAGAGACCTCCAGGCAGCAAGAGGCGGGACATCTGCCAAGCAGGACATGGCCAGGGGACAGAAAGGGGGGCACCCAAGGGAGGAAGGAGGAGGGGACAGGAAGGCGAGGGCTCCTGGGGCCATGGTGAGGTGGTTGACTTTTATTTCATGAAAACTGGGGGCATTGAAGGGTTCTGATCAGGGCGTGACCTGATCCTCTGGGCTCAGTGTGGAGAAGGTACTGGACGAGGACCCAGAGAGGTGGCTCCCCCCACACCCCGGGCAGCCAGGCCTAGGCTCACCCCACTCTGTAGATAAGGAAATGCTGCCTGCAGAGGCTGCAGCCACGGTCTCATCGCCGAACCTTCTGCAACCCTTATTCAGCATGTCCTGCTGTTATTTATAGCTGAAGGAACCTTGCAAGTGGAGGGTGCACGGAGAAATGCTTCAAGGAATTTTCTGCTCTGCATACAGCAACAAGCACTGGTCAGCAAGGGCCCCGGGGCAGCAGCACAGGCCCACACAGACATGCAATAGAGGCCCTTTACCTCCCCTGGACCCAGGTCCATGCTGGGCACGCCCTGGCTGGGAAGAACTAATTCAGGGCAGTTACGCAAGCCCTGCCCGAGGCCCTGTGTTGACAAGGCCTGGTCAGCTGCCAGATACAATTCCTTACCTCTGGTTCTTAATGATCTGGCTTTTCTGGACAATCCATGGCCTAAAGAAAGGGAAGATTCTTTTCAAACTGGAGCCTGGCTGGAGGCCATGAGACCGTAGTGGTGACTGATGTGTGCTGGGTCTGGCTGAGGACAGGCTTCTCCAGAACAGGAAGATGGCTGCTTTGGGGACATCTGGATTGGACATCCTTCATGCACCACTGCCACCAGGCAGTCTCCCCTGATTTCTCACTACCATAGCTGGTCTCCTCCATCTTCATTTATTTGGCCTGTATGGGCTTTTCTAGCATGTTGTTTGCTCTTCAAACACTCTAGGAATTTCTTAAAGGCTGGTACCTGTGTCCTCATGTAGCAGGTGTGCTCCCTGCTCACAGTAGGTGCTTTTCTTTTCTCTCTTTTTTTTTTTTTTTTTTTTTGAGAAAGGGTCTTGCTCTGTCGCCCAGGCTGGAGTGCAGTGGTGCGATCTCGGCTCACTGCAACTTCTGCCTCCTGGGTTCAAGCAATTCTCATGCCTTAGCCACATGAGTAGCTGGGATTACAGGCATGTGTCACCCTGCCCAGCTAATTTTTGTATTTTCAGTAGAGACGGGGTTTCACCATGTTGGCCAGACGGGTCTCAAACCCCTGACCTCAAATGATCCACCTCCCTCAGCTTCCCAAAGTGCTGGGATTACAGGCGTGAGCCTCCACGCCTGGCCTGATGGCTCCTTTCTGACTCATCTCAGACTCATCATGGTGGAAATGAAACCTTGAGATTTTCTCCCAAACTTGTTTTCCTCTTAGTCTGAGTTAATGGCACCGTATGCTGGTTGCTTAAATTGAAAAATCTCAGTGTCATACCTGACTCCTCCCTTTCTCCATGACCTGTCGGAGCGTTGGCTCGACTTCCTGTGTTGGAGTCTATTTCCCAATCCCTTCGCCCCACCCAAATCCAAGCTACCTTAGCACCTGCAGGGCTGCCCGGCTCTCCTAATTCATTCTGCACACGGCAGCCTTCTTTTTTTTTTTTTTTTTTCACATCGACTTTATTCAACTTAATTTTTTAGACCAGTTTCACAGAAAAATTGTGAAAATAGTACAGAGAATTCTCATATACCCTTCAGCCATTTTCCCTTGCTTTTAGCATCTGATGTTAGTCTGCTGCATTTGTCACAATTAATGAACCAATGTTAATGCATGTTATTAACTGAAGTCTATACTTTATTCAATTTTCTTAGTTTATCCCCAACGTCCTGTTCTGTTCCAGGATCCTGAAACTGCCTTTACCAAATTACGACAGTCAAAAAAAAATCTGGCCGGGCGCGGTGACTCACGCCTGTAATCCCAGCACTTTGGGAGGCCGAGGTGGGCGGATCACGAGGTCAGGAGGTCGAGACCATCCTGGCTAACACGGTGAAAACCCGTCTCTACTAAAAAAACAAAAAATTAGCCGGGCGTGGTGGTGGGCGCCTGTAATCCCAGCTACTCGGGAGGCTGAGGCAGGAGAATGATGTGAACCCGGGAGGTGGAGCTTGCAGTGAGCCGAGATCACGCCACTGCACTCCAGCCTGAGCGACAGAGCAAGACTCCATCTCAAAAAAAAAAAAAAAATCTGACATAGCTGACTCCATCTTGCCTCTAACCTCCAAGCTGTCCTTGTTCATTCCTGAGGCCAAGCTAACTTTGGGAGGAATTTAGTTTATAGTTTAATCTTAAAACAAGGATGAAAATAGCCCTTCCCAAAACAATCCTTTCCTTGCTTGGAGATCAAAACTGCCCTTGTAAAACTAGCAAATTAGCCACAAGGGTAGAAATCCTGACTCAGAGCCAGGCACCGTGGCTCATGCCTGTAATCCCAGCACTTTGGGAGGCTGAGGCAGATGGATCACTTGAGGTTGGGAGTCTGAGACCAGCCTGGCCAGTATGGTGAAACCGCATCTCTACTAAAAATACAAAAATTAGCCAGGTGTGGTGGTGTGCACCTGTAATCCCAGTTACTCGGGAGGCTGAGACACAAGAATCACTTGAACCCAGGAGGTGGAGGTTGCAGTGAGCAGAGATTGCATCAGTGCACTCCAGCCTGGGCGACAGAGCGAGACCCTATATATATATAAAAAAAAAAAGAAATTATGGTTCAGGAATTGTGTAGCCAGAAGTCACAAGATTCATAACCTCCCCAATTGTTCCTACAGATAACATCACTATCATCAAGCCTAAAATTGGTGTTCGAGATGTTTCTTTTTAATCAATGTTGACCAGGTTGGCCTCGAACGTGTAGCCTTGCCTCCCCGAGTGCCAGGGCAACTGGCCTGAGCCACAGCGGCTCCCTCGAGGTGTTTCTTAGACCCTACATTCTGATGGACCAATTGGCGCCACCCAGACCGGTAAACTGGCTCAACTGGTCTTGCGATCCCACCCAGGAGCTGAGGATGACAAGAAGACAGCTTCAATCTCCTGTGATTTCATTCCTGACCCAACCAATCAGCATTCCCGGTTCCTTAGCCCTCTACCCACCATATTATACTTAAAAAACCCTGGTCTCCAAATTTTGGGGGACACTGATTTGAATAGTAAACTCCCATCTTCCGCTTGATTAGCAGTGTGTTTACTAAACATTTTCTCTATGGCAGTACCACTGTCTTGGTAAATCAGCTCTGTGTGAGCAAGGGGCAAGAAAACCCCGTCGTGTAATTACAATCCCACATTACATTACATTACATTACATTACATTTATTTATTTTTGAGACAGGTTCCCATTCTGTCACCCAGGCTGAAGTGCAGTGGCACCATCTCAGCTCACTGCAACCTCCACCTTCCAGGTTCAAGCGATTCTCCTGCCTCAGCCTCCCGAGTAGCCAGGATTACAGGTGCATGCCACCATGCCCGGCTAATTTTTGTATTTTTGGTAGAGACGGGGTTTCACTGTGTTGGCCAGGCTGGTCTTGAACTCATGGCCTCAGATGATCTGCCTGCCTCGGCCTCCCAGAGTGCTGGGCTGACAGGCATGAGCCCCCATGACCGGCCCCACATTACATTTAGTAGTCATGTCTCCTTAGTTTCCTCCTGGCTGCGACAGTTTCTCTGACACTTTTTGTTTTGGTGACCTTGACTGTTTTGAGCACCACTGGTCAGGGATTTTGTAGGTTGTCCTCTGCTGGGATTTGTTTGATGTTTTTCTCATGACTAGACATGGTGATGGGTTTTGGGGAGGATGCCATTTTCATCAAATCCTATCAAATGCACACACAATCATTATGACCTGTCACTGTTGATGTTGACCTTGATCACCGCTGAGGTCATTCATGTTGATCAGGTTTCTCTACTGTGAAGTCACTCTTCCCCCTTTCCAGACTGTGTCCCTTGCTTTTTTTTTTTTTTTTTTTTTTTTTTTTGAGGCAGAGTCTCATTCTGTTGCCAAGGCTGAAGTGCAATGGCCTGATGCTGGCTCACTGCAACCTCTGCCTCCTGGGTTCAAGTGATTCTCCTGCCTCAGCCTCCCGAGTAGCTGAGACTACAGGCATGCACCACCAGACCTAGCTATTTTTGCATTTTTAGTAGAGACGGAGTTTCACCACGTTGGCCAGGCTAGTCTCAAACTCCTGACTTCAGATGATCTGCCTGGCTTGGCCTCCCAAAGTGCCGGGATTACAGGCATGAGCCACTCTGCCTGGCCCAGACTGTGTCCTTTGGAAGAAAGTAGCTATGTACCATCCACACCTGAAGCATGAGGAGTCATGGAGACCTTTAAAACGATAGATCAGTTCCTCTCACTTCTCTGATTCAAACCCTCTGACAACTTTTCCCTGCCCTAAGAGTAAAGCTGACCTCCCAGGTCCTGGTGGCCTGGCCCTACTCCCACCGCTAGCCTGATCTCCTGCCACTTCCTCCTCATCACCCACCACACTCCAACCACAATGGCTTGCTTGCCTGCCCTCCCTCCCTCCATCCCTCAATCCCTCCATCTTGCTTTCTTTTATTTTACTTTCTTTTCCCTCCCTCTCTCCCTCCCTCCATCTCCCTCTCTCTCTCTTTCTCTCTCTATCTTTCTTTCTTTCTTTTTTTGACGGAGTTTCGCTCTTGTCGCCCAGGCGTGATCTCGGCTCACTGCAACCTCCACCTCCCGGGTTCAAGTGATTCTTCTGCCTCAGCTTCCCGAGTAGCTGGGATTACAGGCACATGCCACCATGCCCGGCTAATTTTTGTATTTTCAGTAAAGACGGGGTTTTACCATGTTGGCCAGGCTGGTCTCAAACTCCTGACCTCAGGTGATCTGCCCGCCTCGGCCTCCCAAAGCTGGGATTACAGGCATGAGCCACTGTGCCTGGCCGCACTGACCTTCTTTCTTTACGTTAAACATGCCAACCTTGTCCCCACCTCTGGGCCTGTGCATATAGCTCTTCCCTCTGCCTGGAACCCCCTTCCCTAATATTCTCATGGCCAGCTCCCTTCATCATCCAGGCCTCTCTCTACCCAAATGTTTCTGCTCCTGGGGGAGATCCTGAACCCCTTAGTAGTGTTCACCATTTTGGTTTTTTTTGACACAGAGTCTTGCTCTGTCCCCTAGGCTGGACTGCAGTGGTCCATCTCGGCTCACTGCAACTTCTGCCTCCTGCGTTCAAGGGATTCTCCCGCCTCAGCATCTGGAGTAGCTGGGACTACAGACACCCACCACCATGCCTGGATAATTTTTGTATTTTCAGTGGAGATGGGGTTTTACCATATTGGCCAGGCTGATCTCAAACTCCCGGGCTCACATGATCCTCCTGCCTCGGCCTCCCAAAGTGCTGTGATTACAGGCGTGAGCCACCATGCCCAGTCCACTCTTGTCTTCTAAACGCCACCTTTGTGACTGCTCCTTGGTAATTTGGCATCAACCATGGAAGGAGTTTTTACACCACAGGAAGTGATAAGTACTACAAATTAATACTCTTTCCCAGGTACTCTTTTGTACTTTTTATTTTAATTTTTTAAATCTTATAATAGAGACAGGGTCTTGCTATGTTGGGCAGGCTGGTCTCGAACTTCTGACCTCAAGTGATCCCCCGCCTCACCCTCCCAAAGTGCTGGGATTACAGGCATGAGCCACCACACCTGGCCCAGATTCTTTTTCTTCCCCCAGGAAAAAAAAAAAGGCCTTCTTCGGCCAGGCACGGTGGCTCATGCCTGTTATCCCAGCACTTTGGGAGGCCGAGGCGGGTGGATTACCTGAGGTCAGGAGTTCGAGACCAGCCTGGCCAACGTGGTGAAACCCTGTCTCTACTAAAAGTACAAAAACTAGCCATGCGTGGTGGCACACAACTGTAATCCCAGCTACTCGGGAGGCTGAGGCAGAAGAATTGCTTGAACCTGGGAGGCAGAGGTTGCAGAGAGCCGAGATCATGCCACTGCACTCCAGCCTGGCTGACAGAGCAAGACTCTGTCTCAAAAAAAAAAAAAAAAAAAAAGGCCTTCTTCTGATTACTTCATTTTCTGAATCCCCCTGGAATAAGCCATTCTCATTCACGGTGTTGGTGAACTTCCTGTGACCCCTCTCAAGTTGGTTGCTGGACTAGGTGCTTTTTGAGCCTTGGTTCTGCCTCTGTTTTACATAGAACATGCACAAGTCACTTAACCTTGTTATGTACAAAATATCTATATCATGAATATACTGAGAGAAATAAAGGTGAAAGCATTCATGAAAATAAATACCTGGGAAGTACCTTTTCCCAAGTATTTCCAGGTAGCTGATTGCTAAACATTTATTTGGATAACCACTGAGGGATATCGCTGACCCCAAACTCAGGGGACAGTAAAGAAGTTTTCCTTGAGGCCGGGCGTGGTGGCTCATGCCTGTAATCCCAGCACTTTGGGAGGCCGAGGTGGGTGGATCACCTGAGGTTGGGAGTTTGAGACCAGCCTGACCAACATGGAGAAACCCCGTCTCTACTAAAAATACAAAATTAGCTGGGTGTGGTGCCGCATGCCTGTAATCCCAGCTATTCTGGAGGCTGAGGCAGGAGAATTGCTTGAACCCAGGAGGCGGAGGTTGCGATGAGCCAAGATCGCGCCACTGCACTCCAGCCTGGGCAACAAGAGTGAAACTCCGTCTCAAAAAAAAAAAAAAAAAAAAAAAGAAGTAGTTTTCCTTGACGCTGCACAAACCAGAAAAAGGAAAAGGAAGAGGGAGAATAAATAATTCCTGAAAGATTGTTGCCACCGGCCTGCCTGGCCGTGGATACAAATCAGCTGGAGGCACAGGGAACTGAAGCTGGGAACTCGATCTGAGGTCGCCCTGACTGGCGGTGCCCAAGAGTACGGCAGAAGCAGGTGCACGTCTTCTCCAGAGGAGAGCTCCTTCCTTCTAGGCCCCAGAGAATTCCCCACAGATAACTTTTCCAGGGCAATAACCAAGACACATGTCCTTAGGGAAACAAGGCCGTGTGAACAGGAACCAGAAGAAACAGGCAGCAGAAGCAGACTCACACAGACCTCAGACGCTGAAATTATCCAACACAGATTCTAAAACAGTTATGCTCAACCGTTTAAAAAAGCAATCATCAGGGCTGGTGCAGAGGTTCATGCCTGTAATCCCAGTGCTTTAGGAGGCCGAGGCAGAAGGATTGCTTGAGGCCAGGAGTTCAAGAACAGCTGGGGCAACATGGCAAGACCCTCATACTATAAAAGATTTAAAAAAAAAATTAACTGGGCATGGTGGCATGTACCTGCAGTCCCAGTTACTCAGGAGGCTGTGGCAGGAGGATCCCTTGAGCCCAAGATTTCCAGGGTAAGTGGCTATGATTGTACCACTGCACTCCAGCCTGGTGACAGAGAGGCCCTGTCTCTAGAAAACAACAACAAAATCATCAAGCTTGAAAACATTTACAAGGAATATAAGGCTATAAAAAATAACATAACAGATTTCTTTTTTTTTGTCTTTTTTTTTTTGAGAGGGAGTCTCGTTCTGTTTCCCAGGCTGGAGTGCAGTGGCTCGATCTCAGCTCTCTGCAACCTCTGCCTCCTGGGTTCAAGTGATTCTCCTGCCTCAGCCTCCCAAGTAGCTGGGATTACAGGCACCCACCACCATGCCTGGTTAATTTTGTTTTGTATTTTAGTAGAGACAGGGTTTCACCATGTTGGCCAGGCTTGTCTCGAACTCCTGGGCTCAAGCGATCGGCCCTCCTCAGCCTCCCAAAGTGCTGGGATTACAGGTGTGAGCCACTGTGCCCGGCCATATTTCTTTTTTTGTTTTGTTTTGTTTTTGTTTTTTTTTTGTTTGTTTGTTTTTTGAGACGGAGTCTCGCTCTCACCCAGTCTGGAGTGCAGTGGCGCGATCTCCGCTCACTGCAAGCTCCGCCTCCCGGGTTCACGCCATTCTCCTGCCTCAGCCTCCCGAGTAGCTGGGACTACAGGCGCCCGCCACCACGCCCGGCTAATTTTTTTGTATTTTTAGTAGAGACGGGGTTTCACCATGTTAGCCAGGATGGTCTCGATCTCCTGACCTTGTGATCCGCCCACCTCAGCCTCTCAAAGTGCTGGGATTACAGGCGTAAGCCACCGCGCCCAGCTCATAACATATTTCAAAAAGAACAAAATAGAACTTTTAGAAACTTAAAAAATAAATAAGGAATGAACTCAATTATTGTATGTGACAGAAGATTGTTCATGGTGGAAGAATTAGTGAGATATCAGAAATTATGGCTGGGCAGTGGCTCACGCCTGTAATCCCACCACTTTGGGAGGCCGAGGAGGGCCGATCACTTGAGCCCAGGAGTTCGAGACAAGCCTGGCCAACGTGGTGAAACCCCATCTCTACTAAAATATAACAACAACAACAAAATTAGCCAGGCGTGGTGGTGTATGCCTGTGGTCCCAGCTACTCGGAGGCTGAGGCAGGAGAATCGCTTGAACCTGGGAGGTAAAGGTTGCAGTGAGCCGAGATGGCGCCACTGCACTCCAGCCTGGGTGACAGAACGAGACCCTGTCTCAAAAAACAAACAGAAGTTATCCAGAATGTAACACAGAGAGACAAAAAGAAAATATCAAAGGGAGAAGAAGAGAGTTGGAAGGTTCTTTGAGAAATGTTGTCATACATTTGTTTGGAGTTGCAGATAGACAAGAAAGCATGGCATGAGAACTCTCTGAATCGCTAACGGCCGAGAATGGTCCAGAACTGACGAAAGACAACCTGCAGGTTTGAGGAGGCCAATATTTGCTGAATGAATGAATGAATAAGTAGGGGGAGATGCCTTGATCAGCGTGCCTGCCACCTCCCTTCCCCTCGAATGGGGGCTGCCGTGGCCCGAGAGCCCGTTCCTCGCCCTCCCGGGCTCTACACAGTGGGAGCCCATCCATGCCATTGAAAGCCCATCTGCCTGCTGCCAGCCCTTCCTGCCAGATGTCCTTCACCCACTGTTCAGCCTTTGTTGTCTTGCCCCCGCCTCCCTAGTTATCAGAGTGGTTTAAAATAGACAGGCAGGGGAGGAATGTTGCCTGCGACCTCAGACAGCTTCCAAAACGTGCCCCTCGGGGAAGAGGAATATGTCAACCTGGTTAGCAGTCTTCTCTCCTGGAACAAAAGGAAACATTTCAAATTCAGAAAAACAATCCAAACACCCTTCCAACTGACAGGGTAGGAGGGAAGAGGGTTAAAAAGGGCTCCTGGTGTTTTCGTTTCATCTGTTGAGCCCCAACCACGCTTCAGGGCAACCACACACCGCTCACCGGCGGCCAAGGCCTGGCTTGTCAAGGCGGCATGATCTGCCATATGCATGTTTTTCTGTCAATATAAAGCCTTGTTTTTGTAGTGGAGTGGAGATAGGAATCAGTCCCATTTTTCAGATGGGAAAATTGAGGTCCTAGAAGCAAAGTACTGTCGTTTGCTCCTCCTCTTAATGACCACAACCCAAGTTATTTGGACTAGGTCATTTCCTTCTTGTTTTTTGAGACAGGGTCTTGCTCTGTCACCCAGGCTGGAGTGCAGCGGTGCAATCTTGTCTTACTGCAAACTCCGCTTCCCAGGCTCAAGTGATCCTCCCATCTCAGCCTCCTGAGTAGCTGGGATTACAGGCACAAGCCACCATGCCTGGCTAATTTTTTTTTGTATTTGTAGTAGAGATGGAGTCTCATCACATTGCCCAGGCTGAAACAATTAGATTTTATTCTTGTAATAAAATCCAACTGTGGCACTATAATGAAAACAGCTGTATATGATCTGGTTTTAGTACCTGAAATTATCTTGGTTATATAACTCGTTTACCTGATTGGCATCTATTTGCTCTTTAGAGGAATATAAACTTCATGGGTGCAAAGGTGTTGCCTGTTTGGTTCACTGCTGTAGTCTCAGCGTTTACAGCTCAAAGTGATCTGCCTACCTTGGGCTCCCAAAGTGCTGGGATTACAGGTGTGAGCCATCACGTCCAGCCCTAGGTAGTTTCTTGTTAAAACTGCATATCAGGCCAGGCTCAGTGACTCACACCTGTAATCTCAGCACTTTGGGAGACCAAGGCGAGGCAGGAGGATCGCTTGAGTTTATAGTGAGCTATGACGGTGCCACTGCTCTCCAGCCTGGGCAACAGAGCCAGACCCTGTCTCTAAAAAAGAGAAAAAAACTGTACATCATCACCCACCACCATGAATCAAGTTCCTTTTGTAAGCCTGGGCAACATAACAAGATCCCATTTCTACAAAAAATTTTTAAATATTAGCCAGGTGTGGTGGCACGTTCCTGTGGTTTCAGCTAACTGGGAGGCTGAGGTGGGAGAGTTGCTTCAGTCCAGGAAGTTGAGGCTGCAGTGAGCTGTGATCTGACCACTGCACTCCAGCCTGGGCGACAGTGTGAGATCCTGTCTCAGAAAAAAAAAAAAAAAAAGTTCCTATTTACACAAATTGTGCTCTCAGATTCTGTAGAAAAGACTGTCTGGTTTTCCTGACCCTCAAGTTTACAGCTAATTGGCAGAGACTGGTCAAATGCAGGTGGCAAAGGTTTCAGGCAGCTTATAAAAAAGAATACAAACAAGCAGATGTCGATAGATAGCAAATGATGGTCCAATGGCGGGGGAGTGGCACCATTATCACAAGCAATGCTGGCCTTCCACGACCCCTTCCCCACGAACAGCCAAAGGGGCCTTTAAAAAAAAATGGCTTTATTGAGATATAGAGGGACCTGAAATTGTGAATTGTCATTTCCCTGCGTAAAACTCTTCATTGGGCCGGCGCAGTGGCTCATGCCTGTAATCCCAGCACTTTGGGAGGCTGAGGCGGGCGGATCATGAGGTCAAGAGATTGAAACCATCCTGGCCAAAATGGTGAAACCCTGTCTCTACTAAAAAAAAAAAAAAAAAATACAGGCCGGGCGCAGGAGCTCGTGCCTATAATCCCAGCACTTTGGGAGGCCGAGGCAGGTGGATCACGAGATCAGGAGTTCGAGACCAGCCTGGCCAACATGGTGAAACCCTGTCTGTACTAAAAATACAAAAAATTAGCTGGGCATGGTGGCTCATACCTCTAATCCCAGCTATTCGGGAGGCTGAGGCAGGAGACTCAGTTGAACCCAGGAGGTGGAGGTTGCAGTGAGTGGAGATCGCGCCACTGCACTCCAGCCTGGGTGACAGTGTGAGACTCCGTCTCAAAACAAACAAACAAACAAACACAAAAATTAACTGGGCTTGGTGGCACGCGCCTGTAGTCCCAGCTCCTTGGGAGGCTGGGGCAGGAGAATCACTTGAACCTGGGAGGCAGAGATTGCAGTGAGCCAAGATTGCGCCATTGCACTCCAGCCTGGGCACAGAGCCAGACTCCGTCTCAAAAAAAACAAAAAAACAAAAAAAGACAAAAAAAATGTCTCCATTGGCCGGGTGCCGTGACTCACGCCTGTAATCCCAGCACTTGGGAGGCCGAGGCAGGCGGATCACCTGAGGTCAGCCTGGACAACATGGCGAAAACCCGTCTCTACTAAAAATACAAAAATTAGCCGGACGTGGTGGTGGGCACCTGTAATCCCAGCTACTCAAGAGATTGAGGCAGGAGAATCGCTTGAACCCAGGAGGTGGAGGTTGCGCCATTGCACTCCAGCCTGGGCCACAGAGTGAGACTCCGTCCGAAAAAACAAAACAAACAAAACCCCAAAAAACCCCTCTCCATTGTTTCCCACTGTTCTCATAATAAAATCCAATAGTATCACTATAATAAAAAAGGCTGTATATGATCTGGTTGTGTTATTACCTGAAATTATCCTAGTTATATAACTAGTTTATGTGACTGGCATGTGTTTTCTCCTTATTGGAATGTAAACTTCATGGGGGTGAAGGTGTTGCTTGTTTGGTTCACTGCTGTATTCTTGGTGTTTAGAACAGTGACTAGGTTATAGTAGATGCTCAATAAATTTATGAAACGATGAATAAATGAAAGCACGCAGGCGAGATTTTTTGAAAGAGGGAGGCTTAAATGATGATATGGAGCTGACATAGTATTTCTTAGAGTATGTATTCTTTTTTTTTTTTTTTTTTAGGATGGAGTCTTGCTCTGTTGCCCAGGCTGGAGTGCAGTGGTGTGATCTCGGCTCACTGCAAGCTCTGCCTCCCAGATTCACACCATTCTCCTGCCTCAGCCTCCTGAGTAGCTGGGACTACAGGCGCCCGCCACCACGCCCGGCTAATTTTTTGTATTTTTAGTAGAGACAGGGTTTCACTGTGTTAGCCAGGATGGTCTCGATCTCCTGACTTCATGATCCATCCGCCTCGGCCTCCCAAAGTGCTGGGATTACAGGCGTGAGCCACCGCAGCTGGCTGAGTATGTATTCTTTTTTTTTTTTTTTTTGAGACGGAGTCTCACTATGTCGCCCAGGCTGGAGTGCTACAGCTCAATTTCGGCTCCCTGCAAGCTCCGCCTCCTGGGTTCACGCCATTCTCCTGCCCTAGCCTCTCAAGTAGCTGGGACTACAGGCACCCGCCACCATGCCCGGCTAATTTTTGTATTTTTAGTAGAGGCAGGGTTTCATCGTGCTAGCCAGGATGGTCTCTATCTCCTGACATCGTGATCCGCCTGCCTCGGCCCCCCAAAGTGCTGGGATTACAGGCGTGAGCCACCGCACCCGGTCCCAGATATGTATTTTTTAATGGTGAAAAATGCTGTATCACTTTATGTGATCCTTGAAACACTGTAGACATACATATTATTAATCCCCATTTTATAGATAAGGAAATTGAGGCAGGCACGTTAGAGGATTTGCACAAGTCCTTGTGGGCACTTTATTTAATTAATTTATTTATTTATTGAGACAGAGTCTAGCTCTGTTGCTCAGGCTGGAATGCAGTGGCATGAACTTGGCTCACTGCAACCTCTGCCTCCCCAGTTCAAGCGATTCTCCTGCCTCAGCCTCCCGAGTAACTGGGATTACAGGCGCCTGCCACCATGCCCAGCTAATTTTTGTATATATATATTTTATATTATACTTTAAGTTCTGGGGTACATGTGCAGAACGTGCAGGTTTGTTACATAGGTATACACGTGCCATGGTGGTTTGCTGCACCCATCAACCCATCATCTACATTAGATATTTCTCCTAACGCTATCCCTCCCTTAGCCCCCAACCCCCTGACAGGCCCTGGTGTGTGATGTTCCCCTCTTGGTGTCTGTGTGTTCTCATTGTTCAACTCCCACTTATGAGTGAGAACATGCAGTGTTTGGTTTTCTGTTCTTGTGTTAGTTTGCTGAGAATGATGGTTTCCAGCTTCATCCATGTCCCTGTAAAGGACATGAATTCATCCTTTTTTATGGCTGCATAGTATTCCATGGCATAATTTTTGTATTTTTAGTATAGATGAAGTTTCACTGTGTTGGCCAGGCTGGTTTTGAACTCCTGACCTTGTGATCTGCCCACCTTGGCCTCCCAAACCTGAGCCACCACACCCGGTCCCTCATGGGCACTTTAAAAATACAGCAGAGGCTGGGCATGGTTGCTCATGCCTGTAATTCCAGCACTTTGGGAGGCCAAAGTGGGTGGATCACCTGAGGTCAGGAGTTTGAGACAAGCCTGGCCAACATGGTGAAACCCCGTCTCTACTAAAAATACAAAATTAGGCCTGGCGCAGTGGCTCACACCTGTAATCCTAGCACTTTGGGAGGCTAAGGAGGGCAGACTGCTGGAGCTCAGGAGCTCAAGACCAGCCTGGGCAACACGGTGAAAACCCTGTCTCTACTTAAATACAAAAGAAATTAGCCGGGCATGGCAGAGTGTGCCTGTAGTCCCAGTTACTCGGGAGGATGAGGCAGGAGAATTGCTTGAACCCAGGAGACGGAGGATGCAGTAAGCCGAGATTGCGCCACTGCACTCCAGCCTGGGCGACAGAGCAAGACTCTGTCTCTAGTTTAAAAAAAAAAAAAAAATAGCTGGGTGTGGTGGCACATGCCTGTAATCCCAGCTACTTGGGAGGCAGAGGCAGGAGAATCGCTTGAACCTGGGAGGTGGTAGTTGCAGTGAGCCGAGATCGAGTCACACTACACTCTAGCCTGGGCAATGAGAGCGAAACTCCATCTCAAAAAAACAAAAAAACAAAAAACAAAAAAAACAAACACACACACACACACACACACACACACACACACACACACACACACAGCAGGGGCCAGGTGCGGTGGCTCACGCCTGTAATCCCAGCAGTTTGGGAGGCTGAGGAGGGCAGATCACTTGAGGTCAGGAGTTTGAGACCAGCCTGGCCAACATGGTGAAACCCGTCTCTACTAAAAAGACAAAAATTAGCTGGGTGTGGTGGTGCGTACCTGTAATCCCAGACACTCAGGAGGCTGAGGCAGGAGAATTGCTTGAACCCAGGAGGTGGAGGTTGCAGTGAGCCAAGATCTGCCACTACACTCCAGCCTGGGTGACAGAGCAAGACTCTGTCTCAAAAATAAATAAATAAATAATAACGGTTAGAATGATAAACTTTATGTATATTGTACCACAATAAGAAGTAATTTTTTAAAAGTGGTAGCTGAACTAGTTTTACGTGTATTAATAGAGATGGATTTCAAAACAGAGACAGAAGCATGTTGCAGAATAGGATGCCATATTTTTTAACAAAAATACTACCCAAAACAACACTAAATAAATCTGTTGTGCATTCATATGTATACATGTTAAAGAATAAAAATGGTCTGGAAAAATTCACACCAAGGAGTGTTAACAGTGGTCGCCCCTGGGGAGAAAGGATGAATAGGTGGCCAAGGAGAACTTAGTTTCTTTGTCCTAATGTATTTATTTGTAAAGGAGGATGGCGTGGAAGACTAAATAATAATTCCCCAATTACACCCACATCCTCATGCCCTGCCAGCATTGTTTTGTGTGATACAAGGTCTTTGCAGGTCTGATTAAGCGAAGGGCCTTGCGGTGGGGAGTGGCGCCTGGGCTATCCAGGTGAGTCCAATGTCATCACAAAAGGCTTCCTAAGAGGGAGGCAGGAGCGTCAGGGTCAGAGGAGGCAATCTGAAAACAGGCAGAAATTGACCGAGGCCCCTAGAAGCTGGGAGAAAAGCAAGGAAGCTGATTCTCCCCTCTGAGTTTCCAGAAAGAACCAGGGCTGCCAACACCTTGACTTTAGGACTTCGTGATTTTGGACTTCTGACCTGCAGAACTATAAGAGAAGAAATGAGTGTTGCTTAAGCCACTAAGTTAGTGGTTGTTTGTCACAGCATAGGAAATGAATACAGGATTCATAGCTTCCCTGTACAGTTAAACATTATGCAGTTATATAAATAGAAAGGCTTGGGAGGAGGGAGTAGATTTTGAGTGCATCAGATAAGGCACCCCTTCTTGAAAGAAGAGCGTAAACTAGGTGGGTTTCTGTAGCACTGACGCTGAGGGCAACAGGTCCAGGAGGTGAAGAGGTGGGGGTGACTGAGGTGGGAGCTGACATAAGATCATTAGCATATGCAGAATCACCTCGAGAAGGACCGCAAGGTAAGAGCAGAATAAGCTGTTAGCTTCACACATTTTCTGCCTAAGACGAGACAGGCAAAATTTCACAGTGATTAGAATGTTCCAGATTTAGTGCCTGGATTAACACCTTCTGCTGAGAAGAATCTTCACTTGAAAAAACAAGAAGAAAACACCCTGCATGGAATTCAAAGGAAAAAAAAAAAAACACCAACATTATTTTCAGCACTACTAGGGGAAAGGTAAATTCAGGCAACACCTGTTGAATAGGTTTCAAGAGTTTTTGGAACCAGCTATGGGTCAGCTAATGTCGCTAAGGAGTTATATTGATTTGTCCTTAGCTATATGATTGCAAAGTGACACGTTCCATATAAGTAGAGTGTGATCTCGCTTGCTTTAAAAAAAAAAAGTAAGTGGGTGGGAGGGTAGATATGAATATAGTTGCTTGAATAAGCATTGAAAAAACTTCTGGAAGGAAACACAAGTTGTTAATGGTTTTTGTTTGATCCCCTTATCTACTATTTGAATTTTATTTTATGCCATTTTATTATTATTTTTGAGACAGGGTCTCGCTCTGTCACCCAGGCTGGAGAGCAGCGGCACGATCATAGCTCACTGCAGCCTCCAAATCCTGGGCTCAAGCAATCCTCCTGACTCAGCCTCCTAAGTAGCTGGGACTGCAGGCATGTGCCACCATGCCCAGGTAATTTTTTTTTTTTTTTGAGACAGGGTCTCACTTTGTTGCCCAGGCTGGAGTACAGTGGCACAATCACTGCTCACTGCAGCCTCGACTTCCTGGGCTCAGGTGATCCTCCCATCTAGTCTCCCAAGTGCTGGAATTACAGGCATGCACCACTGCACCCGGCTAATTTTTGTATTTTTAGTAGAGACAGGGTTTTTCCATGTTGCCCAGGCTGATCTGGAACTCCTGGGCTCAAGAGATCCTCCCACCTTGGCCTCCCAAAGTGCCAAGATCACGCCACTGCAGCCGAGATCTACCTTCTCAGTTCAAGAGATTCTTGTGCCTCAGCCTTCCGAGTAGCTGGGATCACAGGTGCACACCACCATGCCTAGCTAATTTTTAAATTTTTAGTAGAGATGGGGTTTCACTATGTTGGCCTGGCTGCTATATATTTTTTTGTTTTTGAAAGACAGGGTCTTGCTATGTCACCCAGGCTGGTCTGGAACTCCTGACCTCAAGCGATCCACTTGCCTCGGCCTCCCAAAGTGTTGGGATTACAGGCGTGAGCCACCGTGCCCAGCCAAGGATCTTTTTAATTTTTTAAAATTAAAAAGAAGTCTTGGCATGGTGGCTCACGCCTGTAATCCCAGCACTTTGGGAGGCTGAGGCAGGAGGATCACTTGAGGTCAGGAGCTCCAGACCAGCCTGGGCGACATAGCAAGACCCTGTCTTTCAAAAAGAAAAAAAAATAGCAGGGCATAGTGGTGTGTGCCTATGGTCCCAGCTACTCAAGAGGCTGAGTTGGGAGGATCACTTGAGCCCAGGAGCTTGAGGCTTGAGCAGTGAGCCAAGATTGTGCTGCTGCACTCCAGCTTGGGCAACAGAGAAAGACCCTGTCAAAAAACAACAACAAAAAAAAGTGATTCAATTTCTAGGAAATTATCCTACATATAGGCTTAAGATGTAAAGAAAGATTCTGTACACAAGAGTGTTTTTCACAGCTTATTGTATGGACAAAGAGAAATCTAAATGCCACAGTAAGTCAGGCATGGTGGCACATACCTGTAGTCTCAACTACTCAGGAGGCTGAGTAGGGAGGATTGCTTCAGGCCAGGAGTTTGAGGCTTCATTGAGCTATGATCTCATCACTGCACTCCAGCCTGGGCTATAACATGAGACCCTGTCTCATAACTAAATGCATCCATGCATGCCACAGTGTATACTCTGGAATACTATACAGCAGTTAAAAAGAATGTGGTATAGCTGAAAGTACAGTACCGAAATGCCATTTGCAGAGTAGTAAGATCCCACTTCTATTAAATGAAGAGTTAACTTATGTACATGTTTATCTTTTTTGAGATGGAGTCTTGCTCTGTCGCCCAGGCTGGAGTGCAATGGCGCAATCTCGACTCATTGCAACCTCCGCCTCTCTGGTTCAAGTGATTCTCCTGTCTCAGCCTCCCGAGTAGCTGGGATTACAGGTGCCCGCCACCACGCCCAGCTAATTTTTTGTATTTTTAGTAGAGACGGGATTTCACCATGTTAGCCAGGCTGGTCTCGATCTCTTGACCTCGTGATCCACCCGCCTCGGCCTCCCAAAGTGCTGGGATTACAGGTGTGAGCCACCACGCCCAGCCCATACATGTTTATCTTTTTAAAAATTCTAGAACCAGAAACAAAACTGATCACTGTGGCTACCTCTGGGATATGGGTTCAATAGGGTTTGTTGTTAACTTTTCAGTTTACACACTTTTCACAGTTTAGACAGTTTTTACAGTAAACAAACGTTATTTTTAAGTATTTGGATGTTAATTTGTATATTTATTATAAATATTTCAAATTTATCAAAAGGAATAGATAATAATATAATAAGCCCATGACTCAGTTAAGAAATTCAAGGTGCAAATTACTTTCGTAACTAAAGAAGCAAGCAAACAAAAACCTATAAAGGTTTCCTAAAAAAAAAAAAAAAAAAACAACAAAACACCTTGAGAGGGTTTCAGCTTCTAGTTTCTCTCTAGAGAATTTGCAAACCCAATGCCTGGAAATCCTGTCTTTGTACTTTTACCTATGTGTAAACCAACTCAAGTGTTATAACCACTTAGATGTAAGGTTTTTCAACATTGTCAGGGTTCGAAGTGAATGTTAGAGCTGAGTTAATTTCTTAGTGGATGAACCTAATCTTCTTGAAACTGTCAGGCTTATCACAATGCACATAAACAGAGAACAGGCTGTTGCCTCTGTGGTTTATCTGCAATGTCAAGGCAAATCAGGCAAAAAATGCTGTAGGGCCACTTTCTGAAGGCTATTTTAGTGAGGAAAGCAAGGTTCTGGGACTTGAAAACAGTTGGGGTCCTCTCTAGGGGTGACCAGAGAAATCATTCACAAGGGAAGCAAAAGTTAAGTGGTCTTGCCGGGCGCGGTGGCTCACACCTGTAATCCCAGCACTTTGGGAGGCCGAGGCGGGCGGATCACGAGGTCAGGAGATCGAGACCATCCTGGTTAACACAGTGAAACCCCGTCTCCACTAAAAATACAAAAAATTAGCCGGGCAAGGTGGCGGGCACCTGTAGTCCCAGCTATTGGGGAGGCTGAGGCAAGAGAATGGTGTGAACCCCAGGGGGCGGAGCCTGCAGTGAGCCGAGATTGTGCCACTGCACTCCAGCCTGGGTGACAGCGAGACTCCGTCTCAAAAAAAAAGAAAAAAAAAAAAGTTAAGTGGTCTTGCAATTGTTCTCCCTGGCTGGGTTGATCAACACAAGAGGTAAAAATAGCTTTATCACCTCTTTTTCAATATGAAATAATGATGCAAAACAGAAGCATTTTTGTTGAGAGATTAAAAAAAGAGCAAGATTAAGACCCCCATCTTCCTTTAAGTAAATAGTAAGAAAAGTGAATTTTCAGTAACACTCCAGCAGGGAGTTTAGTGAAAATCAGGCTGTGAAAATCTGCCCTGCTGTTTCATGGCATATCACCCAATACATTTTTATTTATTGTGGGTTGGTGCAGCACATAAGTTTGGGTTTGCAGGATTTTATTATTTTTGTTGGTGACCATTTTGGTTTTGCCTGTGATATTTAATAAACTCTTTTTTGTTTTTCTTGAGGTTGTGAGCAGCTACATTTACATTAGTTATATTAGTTTTCTTCCTTTTAGTTAAAAAAAAAATACAAAAATCCTTGGCCGGGTGTGGTGGCTCACTCCTGTAATCTCAGCACTTTGGGAGGCCAAGGTGGGTGGATCACCTGAGATCAAGAGTTCAAGACCAGCCTGGCCAACATGTTGAAACCCTGTCTCTACTAAAAATATAAAAATTAGCTGGGCGTGGTGGCATGTGCCTGTAATCCCAGCTACTCAGGAGGCTGAGGCACGAGAATCACTTGATCCTGGGAGGCGGAGGTTGCAGTGAGCTGAGATTGTGCCACTGCACTCCAGCCTGGCGGCAGAGCGAAACTCTGTCTCAAAAAAACAAAAACAAAAACAAAAAAACTTCAATCCACAAGCATTGTTGTAACCTTAAAAAAAAAAATTACTAACTTTTCCACTAACAACTTAAATACTTTGTTACCCTCGAGTCTTTGTCCTGTAGAAATATAGCTTGTTCATTATAATCAGTCTGTATACACACTATACATGTGATATATATACACAGACACACACACACATACACACAGAGAATGAGAGAGAGAGAGACAGAGAAAGAGACAGGGTCTTAATCTCTTGCCCAGGCTGGAGTGCAGTGGTGCAACCACAGCTCACTGCCGCCTCAACCTCCTGGGCCTCACCAGTCCTCCCACCTCAGCCTCCCAAGTAGCTGGGACCACAGGCATGCGTCACCGTTCTGGGCTATTTTTTTTTTAATTTTATATTTGTAGAGACAGAGTCTCCCTCTGATGCCCAGGATGGCCTTGAACTCCCGTACTCAAGGGATCCTCCCACCCCAGGCTTCCAAAGTGCTGGAATTACAGGTGTGAGCCACCATGCCCAGCCTACATTTATATTTTGCCTTTGTACCTTAACTCATGTTGCTTTTTTCACGTAGCTTCATAGTCTTTGCGTATCTTATTTTAATGGCTGAAAATATACCATTGATCAGATTTACTACAATTTACTTAACCATTCCCATAGTGTTGGACATTTAAGTTCTCATAATGTCATTTATTCACTCTCCCCTCCTGTGACCATTCTATAGACCTCCGTCTTCCAGGTTGAAGTGACTCTCCTGCCTCAGCCTCCCAAGTAGCTGGGACTACAGGCATATGCCACCACACCTGGCTAATTCTTGTATTTTCGGTAGAGATGGGGTTTCATTACGTTGGCCAGGCTGGTCTCGAACTCCTGACCTCAAGCGATCCACCCGCCTTGGCCTACCAAAGTGCTGGGATTACAGGTATGAGACACCAGGCCTGGCCCCCTACCTTTATAACACACCAAAATAACATCAACCCTAAATATAATTTTAAAAATACTATTCTATATTTGTATATCTTCTCTTGCTCTCCAAAGCAGAGACTGTATCTAAAACAATTTCTTTTTTCTGGATGACTAGTATGTAGGTCATTTTGGACATGTAGGTATTAGTACATGACAGTGACATGGTGGTGACATCAGGCTGTGAGTCCCCAGAGAAGCATGGCTGTTCCACCTGACAGCTGGGGGAATAATTCCTCTAGTGCGCACACATAGTTTTGTAGCTATGTGTGCTATGCTATGGACACCTTCTTATTAATACATTTTCTCCCAGCGTCTCAAACTGGAAATTATTTCTGGATAAATCTACCAATAGGAGAGAAAGAATTCTAATCCCAAGGCTAGAAGATTTTTAGGTTCAACTATGCAAAGGTTGTGTGTGTGTGTGTGTGTGTGTGTGTGTGTGTGTGTGTGTGTGTGTGTGTGTGTGTGTGTGTGTTTTAAGTATGCTTGCCAAACAATTCCCAATATTGTGTAACAGGAGATTCATTGCTCAGATGGCAACAATGCTCCCATTGAGAGTGAAGCTCTGGCACATGCATACATTGCCCTTGATTCACCAGGGCAAAATCTTAGTTAACCCACAAGCATTACAAGCATATGTAGGTGCATAAAGAAACCCAAATATCAGCCAACCGATAAAAGGAAAAAGACATGCAAATCCATCCATGCATTAAATTGACAGGTTTGACACTGATGCAAGGAAGCTTTGACATTCTCTTTTCTTCTCTCAACCCCCTTTAAGAGTGACAAGAAGTTTTTAGAGCAGCAGAAAACAAGATAATTTCGTGGTTTGCTCTGTTTAACAAAGGAAGTGGTGTATGACTCCAATAGGTTGGTGGCAGATAGCAGGTATGAGAAGAGTTATAAAAGGACTGGGCAAGGGTGTCAAATGAGCCTTGTTTAAACTTAGTACCTTTAGAGGTCACTGTATATAGGTATGCCATTCTGAAGCCAGTTTTGTTCCTGGGGTATGTTCTTGGTTAAATCACGTCATCCGTCTAGATTCTGGAGAGCTCTGATCGCTACCTTATTCTCACCTTCTGTGGGGACTATGAGAAATTCCTGGACATCTTAAGCCTCATAGAGAGGATTTCCTGGAAATAGAGCTACTATTCTCAATTTGACAGGTCTATTCTTCTCCTGGAGGGAGAAGGAAAAAAGAAACGCCAGCTTCCTACATCTCCTTCCCACTTGTGTCCTTTCCTCCTTAGAGCCATCTTTCTTCACCAAGTATAACAAGTTAGAAGGAAGAAAACTACTGAGTGTCCTTTTGAGCTCAATAAAACCTTTAGCTCGTATGGTGGCTCATGCCTGTAATCCCAGCACTTTGGGAGGCCAAGGTGGGTGGATCACGAGGTCAGAATATCGAGACCATGCTGGCTAACACGGTGAAACCCCGTCACTACTAAAAATACAAAAAATTAGCCAGGCGGGGTGGCGAGTGCCTGTAGTCCTAGCTACTCGGGAGGCTGAGGCAGGAGAATAGCGTGAACCTGGGAGGCAGAGCTTGCAGTGAGCTGAGATTACGCCACTGCACTCCAGCCTGGGTAACAGAGCGAGACTCCATCTCAAAAAACAAACAAACAAACAAATAAAAAAAAAAACTTTAGCTTACGGATCATATGAAACATTTCTTTTGGCCGGGCGCGGCGGCTCAGGTCTGTAACCCCAGCACTTTGGGAGGCTGAGGTGGGCGGATCACTTGAGGTCAGGAGTTCGAGACCAACCTGGCCAACATGGTGAAACCCCATTTCAACTAAAAACACAAAAATTAGCTAGGCGCGGTGGCGCATGCCTGTAGTCCCAGCTACTTGGAAGGCTGAGGCAGGAGAATCGCTTGAACTCAGGAGGTGGAGATTGAGGTGAGCTGAGATTGCACCACTGCACTCCAGCCTGGACGACAGAGCAAGACTCTGTCTCAAAAAATAAAAAAATAAAAAAAGCAATAGTTCCTCTAACTTTCATCATTTTTCTGCAAACATGAGCCCTTAGTACAACGGGCTGGAAGGAGAGAAGAGGTTGGCAGAGCCCAGCCTAACGTATGGATGGAGAACACAGACCTTATGTTTTACCCATGGAGTTGCAGAAGCATCAGCTTTATACACAAAGCCCCTAAGTCTGCCGATAAGCACTTGCTGAATGCCTCGACTGTGTTCAGAGCTGAGTTATGCGACGAGGTCAGTGTGTTATGATGCCAGCGTGGTGGACGCCAGACTGGGAGCCAGGAGACCTGCCAATTACTTGATTTTCAGAAACAAAGCAAAAGCCCAAAAAACTTCCCCCTCCCAGGGCTTCAGTTTCCTTATGTGTAAAATTAGGGGGCTGTCATGGTTAACCTTAGCCTTAGGTTTCTTCTCACTAGAACTGTGACAGATTCCAAAGTAGGATAATGAGTTCCCAGGCTCCTGGATCTTAAGAGGCTTCCCGGTAGCTGGGAGACTGAGAGCGACTGCACCCTAAATCGTGTCGTTTCTGAAAGAGCACAGGTTGGCCCACCTGGATGTCTGGGCACCTTCCTCTGAGGTGATGCAAAGGGGCCACTCAATGGGTCCTTGCTCAAAATGCTCCAGCCTTACTGGCCTTCTTCCCATTCCTGAATGCACCAAGTTAGTCCTGTCTCAGGGCCTTTGCACGTGCTGGTTTTGCTGCCTTGTGCTTCCTACAGGAATGGTGGCTGGTTCCTCCCTTCTCATCCTTCACATTTCCTTAGACGCCACCTTCTCTGAAAGTGCCATCTCTTACTACCCTAAAGGTCTTTTTATTCTCTTATTTCAGTGTCCATTCCCTTATTTGTGATCTCCTAGTTATTTTACTTATTTCTCGTTTTGTTTGCGTCCTCTTTCATTCTGTTAGCTCCATGTAAACAGGGGTCCGTTTTGCTTTATTCAGAACTGTATACTCAATGCCCAGTACAGAGTAGGTCTCAAAACATATTTGTTAAATGAATGACGTGGCAGCTCCACAATTCCAAGGAACCAATGACACCTAAAGTTGTTTCCCCATGAAGTCTCTGTCTTTTGGGTTCTCTGCATCGGGCTGGGCTCACAGTCTGCAGTAACTTCCTTCCCACTGCCTGTTTTCCTTGGATCGTGGTATCTCTCTCTTCCTGGAGGAAAAAATGCTCTTATGACCTCATGGCGCACTCTCCCGAGCCGCAGTGACGTCATTAATGCGCTCACGCGTCACAGCCCAATCATAGGGCCCTTCTCCCTCCCTTTTGAAGTCCCGACTGTCCCTGATACATTCCACTCCACGCGAGCCGCGACACTTGCATCACGTCCGCCCGCCCGCGCGGTGATGACGTCACGACCCAGGGCTGGCGTCACGTGCCCCCCCCGCGGGGGGCGGCCCTTGAGGGCGGCGCTTCCGGTCGGCGGAGCCTGGTGGCCGCAGCGGCGGTGGCGACGACGGCCGAGACGTGGGGATGGCGGGCGCCGGGAGCGAAGCCCGGTTCGCCGGGCTGTCGCTGGTGCAGCTCAACGAGCTGCTGGAGGACGAGGGCCAGCTGACGGAGATGGTGCAGAAGATGGAGGAGGTGAGCCGAGCTGGGCTTAAGGCGGCGGCTGTGGGGCCTCGAGGGAGGTTCGCTTCTCGAACGGTGGCCGGAGGCGGAGGCGACCGCGGCGCCTCCGGTCGTGTTGAGGGGACTGGGCTAGAAATGGGGGCTCTTGGGGCGGGGTGCGGGAGCCAGGGAACCGCGACTGGTGCTTAGGCAGGAATAGGGGGCCTGAGAGGGGGTTTGAGGGACTGAGGGGACCGAGACTAGGGCGGAGGCGGGAAAAAGGGTCCTGAGACGGGGCTTGGGGAGCCGATTGGGGGTCCTGAGACAAGGTTTTGCGGGGCTGAGGACTTAAGGCTGGGTCTGAAGTGGAGATTAGGGAGCCTGGAATGGGAATTTGGGGATTAGAGTGCTATCGTTGGGTCTAGGTGGAAGAGGACGGAACTGGGGGGATCTGAGATTGGTTTGGCCGGAGGAGAGGGGAGAGTAATAAGGGGGCTGAGTCGGAGGCGAGGATTAGGGGTGACTGAGGGGGACCAAGAGCTAGATCTGGTAGAGGTTGGGGGGTTTCGTTTGAGAGGAAAGGTTGGGGGCATCCAGGGGGACTGAGGCAGCTACAGGGGATCAGAGTAGGTTTTGGGGGACTGAGTGGACTATCCAAATAGGACTCTTAGGAGAGGATTGAGGGTTCCAAGATGGGTTCGGGAGGCTGAGGGTCTGTAGCTGAGTTTATGAGGTGGTTCTGAGGCTCTTTAAGGCTCTTTAAGGGTTGGGCGAGGGTCCCCAGGGTTTGGAGGCAGGAGTCCATGGTCATACCATAGCCAGGGTAAGGTTTGAAGGTTCCATGTATCTAAGGGGTCCCAAGAGTGCCCCTGGAGTCTGACTTCTTTTGAAGAGGCCCCAGCAGAGTTACGGGAGTTCGTGGATGGGCCTAAGGGTGGCGACAGGATACGTTTTTCTGTAAGGGTTGCCCCCTCCACCGAGGAAGGGAAGGTGGGAAATTTCGTGTGGCTGGCTTTGTACCACTGTGTCCCACGTGTCTGGGACTAAGGAAGGTTCCTGGAGCAGTTTCAGGAAGAAGATAAAATGGGGGTTTGGGGCTGGCTGCCAACCCTCACCTTTGAGAGCCAAGCCTTGCCTGGCCCCTGGAAGGCATGTGCCAGCTCCTGTTTCTGGTTATCTTCCTTCACACCTTGAGGTGGTTTGCTCTCGGGTAAACTGACTTCATCCTTGCAGATTTGCAGTGTGTGCTCCCTTTCTCTCAACCCATTTGGACTCATTCTCGGAAAGTCTGATCTTATGGGTCTGGTTCTCCTCCAGGCAGGTGGGCCCAGGCTAATCCCAGCTCTTCCTGGCCCACCTACCACTCCTTTATGTCTCTGAAGTCCGAGCCTTCCCACGCCTACAGTGCTGAGCCTCTCACCCAGGAGCCCGTGTGGGGGCTTTTGGCTTTCTTTCCGGAGAGGGATTGTTCAGCACCAAGCCAGCCCCCTTAAAAGAGAGCTTGTATGGAGGTTGCACATTCAGAATCCCTGGAAAACCCTCAACAGATCATTGTCCGGAGCTACAGAGAGGCCACTGTGGTAAGATGGTATCAGTCTTTCCATTAATACACCCCTTGTATTCATGGGCTTTGTAACTTGGCACATAATAACGTTGCTCCAAGATGCAATTTACCCCGTTTATGGTCTCCATGTGGCACCTTCCATTTTGGAGAATAATAAGTGACAAAATCCATCTTTCTTAGCTGAATGAGTTTCATGTCTCCAAAGAAAAAATCTTTGCTTAGTTTCTCTGCTTTTCAGTTGCTGGGAGACCTTTTGTTGATTGTCAGCAGGGTTTTTCTGGTTTAATAATAAAATGATAGGTATATTTTTCTAATGTGTAACACTGCCTACAAGTTATTTTGGTATATGTGACTATTCTGTTGCAGTAAGAACTGAGTACTGTAGCTTTGTTGGTGGAACATTAATAGAAATAAACTGCCTTTAGTGGAGGGAAGCTTGTGGAAAGAATCAAGTTCATTCTGTTCACTGGGAGGCTGTTAGGGACAACCTCACCTGTTTCCTCTACCTCAGAACCTGAAGATTATTTTTTAAAGAGAAAGGTAAATTCATCTGGCAGGATTTTTTTTTTTTTTTTTTTGAGTAAAAGTGACCTTCATACCTGAATACCCAAGAGAAGTATTGAGGCCTGAGCGACTCCACTTGATAAGCCTGCATAGTTCACATTAAATTACTCAGCAGTAGTTTGCTTTTCTGGGTGTAGTGCTTTTAAAACAAGGAAACAACTTGAAAACCAAAATACCTTAGCTCACCTAGCGAGGATCAGTGTCAATCCTGTTGTCCTGGTCATGTGTGGTGCCTTTCTCGGAATGGGTGTGATGTGAACTGAAATTTTTGGGCATGGTAGTTTCACTCACCTGGTAATGCTTATGTTGGGGGTGATTGTGAGACACAATAGAAGAAAATATTTTATGAACTGTCCACTGTTGACCAAATGGAACATTTGTGATGGCATGTTAAAGAACATTCTGGCTTTGGAATCACACACTCCATACTGGACTTGGCCGCTTACCAGCTGTGTGATTGCAGGCAAGTCACTTCACCTGCCTGAGTATCTGTTGGAAAAGGACAATATGACAGTAATACCTATTTCATAGAGTTAATGTGAGGAGCAGGTGAGATGATGCCTGTTAGTACTTAACACAGCCCATCAGTAGGGCTCAATAAAAAGTAATTGCAATAATTAATCACTTATATTAATAGTTCTCTTTTTGAAAGATGACTGACAGACAATCATTAATACCAGATCATCCTGAAAGTTACTAGGATCCCATTTCAAGAATGTTGAGTCAATTATTATTTGCAATTAGCCTAAAAAACATTTACGTTTTCCTTTTTTTTTTTTTTTTTTGAGAAAGGATCTTGCTCTGTTGCCCAGCTGGAGTGCAGTAGTACAATCTCGGCTCACTGCAACCTCCGCCTCCTGGGTTCAAGTGATTCTCGTGCCTTAGCCTCCTGTGTAGCAGGGCTCACAGGTGTGCACCATCACACCCAGCTAATTTTTG
Organism: Pongo abelii; assembly: GCF_028885655.2. Taxonomy (NCBI): domain Eukaryota; kingdom Metazoa; phylum Chordata; class Mammalia; order Primates; family Hominidae; genus Pongo; species Pongo abelii. Next base: position 121,758,286 of record NC_071995.2, on the reverse strand, counting down.
TATTTTTAGTAGAGGGGGTTTCAGCATGTTGGCTAGGCTGGTTTTGAACTCCTAACCTCAGGTGATCCGCTTGCCTCAGCCTCCCATAGTGCTAGAATTAAAGGCGTGAGCCACCGCACCCCGCTGCCACCAGCTAATTTTTTATTTTTTATTTTTTGTAGAGAAGGGGTCTTGCTATGTTTTCTCTTGAATTCCTGGCCCTAAACCATCTTCCTGCCTCGATTTCCCAAAGTGCTGGGATTACAGGCATGGGCCACCACGCCCAGCCAAACATTTATCTTTCTGTGGTCAAAATGATTATGTATTTGAATAGGTATAGGGTGAAATGGTAAATATAACAGGCCTTTCACAGCATAGAGTCTCTTAACCTGAACCGAAGGATTTCTTTTTTTTTTTAAATTGGCAGAAGGAAGTGTTTTAAATTGTAGAGTAAGGCTTCTTTAAGCCTGAGGGGATATTTTGTGGAGGCTGGAAAATGTGGCTAGGTTTTGAAGGCATTCACTGTTAGGTTTAAGTGCAGCTGTTCATTATGCTTCACTTACATTGTTTTAATTGTGGCGTGTGAGTTTCAGTGCAGTTTAAGTAGTGAACATGATTTCGGAGCTACAGTCCTCATTTTCTGGGCCTCTGTGTCAGTTTCTCTCTTCCTGTTCCTCCTGTTCATTATGCAATTCCCTAAATGTAGTATATCCTTCATGATCTTATGCTCTTGTCTGTGCTGCAGGCTAATGTTGCATATGCATGTATTTTATTTTTATTTAAAGTTATTGTTACATGGCAGTGGAATGTGCCTTCATCTGTCCACTTTAACCCCATTGGACTTGCAGGGCACTCCCTTAAAAGGAACTGTCGCTTAGGGGATTAGGCAACTAAACCGGACCTCTTGAGTTACTTCTTCACTGTGCTTTCTGAGGAAATGCTGATTGGTTGCTGCTAAAGATTCCACTAACGATTCAAATTGGGGATCTTTGTTCCCATGGCATGAAAATGCCATGCCCGCTTGCAAAAATGCTGAGGGTCTGAAAGACAGATTGTTTTGTGGAAAGTAAAGAGCTCTGGTCTGGAAGAAGCTGTTTCCCTAAGGCGTGTTCGGGTGTGATTTGTGTGTGGGGCTGAAAGCTACTGCATGAATCATAATGGCTCATTGAAATGTATTGACCTTGCTTTAAATCCGGGGACGGCTCCCGAACACACTCTGAATGCTGGTGAGACTGTTTTAGAAGCTAAGATTTGCACTCTTGAGTATAATACTACTGGAGTTTGTTTTTATCCGTGTTTTATGATCATTATGTACGTGTAAAGGCTTCAACTTCTACGTTTAAATCTTTTCCATGGACCTTTTACATGAGTAAAAAATTACTGTGCCTAGGAATATGTACTGAAATTCAGTTGTATGTCATTTTATCGTTAAGTGAGGCATCAAGATTTCATGGAAAGCATGGAGCTGAGGTGTGTGACTTTAAGTGACTTAAACCTTGTGCTTCAGTTTCCTCAACTGTAAAGGAAGGATAATATGCCTATCTTTTAGGGTACTTGTAAGGCTAAATGTCACAACAGAAGTGGTACAGAGGAAGCATTCAGTAGCGGCCAGCTCCCTTTTTTTAAGATGCAATTTTCAGAATATGTAGACTGGCTTAGATGAAATTTGATCAATTTATTTATTTGCTCTTCTGCATTTGCTAAAAGTGCAGTGGGGGTGGCATCGCACAGTGGTCGGAGTCAGAACTGGCTTTTGATACCAGTAGTTGACAAGTATTTAGTCTTTTTAATTGTAGTTACCTCACTGGAAATTAAGGAGAAAATAACAATAACCTTTTTCATAGCATTGTTGGGTAGATTAAATGAAATAAGTAAGATGCCTAATATGATACTTAGCACAGAGTGAACACTTGGGAAATAGTTATTGTCAGCTAACAGGCGTAGTTTCCTTGATGCCCAAATGGAAGATTCCATTTCAGTTCCACAGCTCTTGAACACTTCCCTGTGCAGGGCATTGTAAGGGATAGATACACAAGTAGGACATAATCCCTAGATTATAATTTGGGAATAAACTAAAAACAGAAATGTCTACAATACAAGAGGGAATAGGGAGTTTGTTAGGGAAGATGAAGGGCTCTAGAGGTAGATGGTGGTGATGGTGGCATAATAATATGAATGTACTCAGTGCCACTGAACTGTCAACTGTTCTCTTAAAAATGGTTACGATGGAAAATTTTATGTATATTATACCACAGTTTTTTGAAAAAGAGAATAAGAAAAGGCCAGGCTGGGTGCAGTGGCTCACACCTGTAATCTTAGCACTTTGCGAAGTCAAGGTGGGAAGATTACTTAAGCCCCGTAGTTTGAGACCAGTCTGGGCAATATGGCGAAACTCCATCTCTACGAAAAATAAAAAAATTAGCCGGGCATAGTGCCACACACCTGTAGTCCCAGATATTCAGGAGGCTGAGGTGGGAGGATCGCTTGAGCCTGGGAGGTTGAGGCTGTGGTGAGCCATGATCATGCCACTGCACTTCAGCCTGGGTGACAGAGTGAGGCTGTCTCAAAAAAAAAAAAAAAAAGCCAGATGTGAATTCTAAATGACATTGAAGTTCAGATGAAAAAGCTCTCTGGCTACATTAGGTTTCTGATGCAAGAGACAGACTTTTTTTGGTTTTGTTTTTTAACTTACGTCCCCACAAAACAAAAGAGACAGACTTTGATAGGTAGGTAAACGTTAAGAAAATAAATGATTAAATAGAATAATATCTACCAGAGGGCACAGAGAATAAGGAACTTTGTGTACCTGCCACCCAGCCGAGGAAGTAAACACTGCCAACCAGCGGAACCCCCCACCTTGTGCTCTGCCCTCCGTGTGCTCTTCGCCATGCCCACTGTTGTGAATTATTTATTTCTCTAAGGAGGCTTTCGATGGACAAAAGTGGGGGCTCAGGAGGAAGTGACACAGGCACAGAGGCAGGAAAGCAGGGATGGGTTTGTCCGACGAGTGAGTTCTCGTCTACTTTGACCAGATGGCATGTACTTGTGTGTAGAGAAATGACAAGAAATAGGGCTGGTGAGGGGGAGTGCCAGGGTGTGCGCCCCGTGGTGGTTAATTTAGGAGGAAACAAGGAGCTTCGTGACCATTCTGGAGCAGAGAAGCAGTCGGATGAAACTTTTTTTTTTTTTTTTTGAGACCGAGTTTTGCTCTTGTCTCCCAGGCTGGAGTGCAGTGGCACAATCTCGGCTCACCGCAACCTCTGCCTCCCGGATTCAAGCGATTCTCCTGCCTCAGCCTCCCAAGTAGCTGGGATTACAGGCACGCGCCACTATGCTCGGCTAATTTTGTATTTTTAGTAGAGACGGGGTTTCTCCATGTTGGTCGGGCTGGTCTAGAACTCCTGATCTCAGGTGATCCGCCCGCCTCGGCCTCCCAAAGTGCTGGGATTACAGGCGTGAGCCACCGTGCCCGGCCTGAAACTGCTCTTTAGGAAGGTTAATCTGGCAGCAAAGCGTGGGCTGGCTTGGCGTGGCAGGACCAGGTTGGCGGCAGAAGTGGAGGTTAGGAGGAAATTAGGATTTGAGCTAGGGCTCTGGGAGAGGTATTCGGACCAGCTGGCCAGACTCCCTTTCTCACGTCCCCTCTGCTGCTGACCTGAAGTGCTTTCCCCACCTCTGTCACAGGCACGTGGTCCCTTAGCTTCTTTGTATACCTCTCCTGTGGCACTTGACACACATTTTGTAAGTCACTTCCCTGTGTCCCCCACTGGCTTGGGGGCTGCATTTTGTCATGTTTGTCTTTTTGTCCTTGGCACCCAGCACAGAGCCTGGCACCCAGGATGTGCCCGGTTAGTGCTGTTGAGTGAGTGGTGATAACCGGGCTTCAAGTGGAAGTGAGTAGGAGACAGGGCTCTGGTGAGCGGGGAGGGGAGGGGCAGTGGGGGTGCAGGAGGGAGGGAGTTATTGAGGCTGGATTCGGCTGAGCATGAGGGATGGGCAGGGCTCTGTCCTGCAGGCAGTTGGAGTGTGGTTCTGGAGCTCAGGGGGAATGCTCTGCTTGGAGATAGAAATTCAAGCCATTCTCCTCCAAGTGCTTGTGGAAATCAAGGAGAATATAAAAGTTTGAAAGGCCACTAGGAGCTATTAGTGGGTTGGGAGAAGGAAAGAGGTGCCATCGAAGGGAGGGGAGAAACGAGAGAAACAAGTTGGATGACCTAACATCCTGTTAGAGACTGGCTGGAAGAGGAACCCAGAAGTAGACTGCACTGTTTGACCCTCACCGGTTGGTCGTATGCAGAGTGGTTGTGCTCTTGAGCTGAGGAATGCCAGCCTTGTTGCCTGTTTGGCTTTGATTACAGTATTTGTAGCAGAATGTTTCTATGGGGATTCATGCCAGGTACGCAGTGGGAGGTGATCTAGAAGACTGTGTGTCAGCCACTCGTAGGTAATCACTGGCGCTCAGAACATGCTGAGACAAGAGTTCTCGTTGGTTTATTTCCTTCCCCAGCTATGTGAGTTTTCAAATTTCATCATTGGAAATGATGTCTTACCCAATGATACAAAAGCAGAGGAAATGCCTTTGTAGAATTTCTTCCAAGGGAAGAATGAAAGTAGAGAGGTGACTTAGCTTAGCTTTGTTGTCTCTAGAATACATTACAGTGTGTCAAGGGAAAGCTTTTCAAAGTATTTGTCAAGGGATTGTGAGGAACATAGTCCATTACTTTGTCAAAGAGTTTATGTGAAAAGTAGATATGTGAATAATTTCTTATATTTCAAGCAGCGTTAGAGCTAATGTTTCTTTTAAATCAAACCTTTTATCTCCAAGGTTAACTAATGGCACCTCGAGGTTATATTTATATCTGCAGCCCAGTGTCTAGGATAGTAAAGGAACATAGTGCAAATTCATGTTTGTCATCAGAGCTGGTTGTGGTGGCTGACACCTGTAAATCCAGCTACTCTGAAGGCTGAGGTGGAAGGATCTCTTGAGCCCCATGAGTTTGAGACCAGCCTGGGCGACATAGTGAGACCCTGTCTAAAAGAAAAAAAACAAAAGTGGTCTAACATGTTTGCCATCAGACAGCAGTTTTCATTAATGTGAACATGACTGAGGTCAAGAAGTTTATTCATGTACCCAGCCTTTGCGGAGCATCTGTGGTGTGCCACTTGGGGGATGTGAAACCAGTAACCACATAGTTTTCATCATTTAGGATCATGCAGGTGTACAGGGTACATGTGAAACAGTAGTGAGGCCCACACGCTGGTGGGGGGAGATCCAGTAAGCCTTTGGAAGGTGGGGGGTCAGCAGGGAGTGTTTCCTGGAGAAGATGAATGACTTATAAGTTGTGATTCAGAGAATGAGTTAAGAGTTAGCCAGGTAATGAGGGAGAAGGGCTTCCAGGCATATGGGAGGAACAAAGGCACTTAGGGAAGAAGCTGGGACAGAGTGTGTGTGCGTACAGGAATATTATAAGTATCGCTGGAGGGACCAGGGCAGGATGTAGTGGGGGCTGAGGCCCAAAAGGCAGTCAGGGACCAGATGGCCTCATATGCCCTGTTAAGGAGCTTGGGTTTGATCCTCTAGGCAGGGAGCCGTTGGAGGATTTAAGCTAGGGAGTGCTGCGGTTGGTCACACTCGCCGTTTATGTAGATGATTTTGGCAGCCAGGGGAAGGATGGATTTGAGGGGGATGAGATTAGAAAGCTGGGATATGAGTTAGGAGGCTGAAAGATGGTTGATAAAAATGATCTTTGGGCAGCCAAGATAACTGACTTCAAGGACATATACTGGACTCATAGCAGAGCCTGTTGAGTCTTGCTTTGCACACAGTTCAAATAATAATTCACTTAGTCATATGGTTTATCTGCCAGTGGCAAATGTTAAGACTGGGGAAAAACTAGAAGAACCAATAACATCATCAAGAAATAAGTGACAGAAAGAGGAGGCAAAAGTCATAAAAGCTGTACAAAAATTGGAAAGTTGACTGTTGAAGCATCGTGGTTAAGACAGGATTTGTGTTGCTAGGAAACTTTGGGACAAGTATTTAACCTTCCTAAGTGTCAGTTTCCTCCTCTTTAAAATGGGAGTTAGTAATACCATCCTTATTGAATTATTCTGAGGATTAAATAAGATGTGTATAAACTATTTTACACCATGCCTGGCAAGAAAAAGGACCCAGTAAGTGGAAGCTGTTACTGTGAATACATTTTGTGGCCGTTTGATTAGGGTAGTGTTTTCCTTAGATCTCTAATTTTGTGGATGTTAATTGTATTATAATTACATTAAAAAGAGTTCCATGGTAAATAAATTTGGGAATTAAAGAGGGGTTTGTTTTTTGTTTTTTTGAGACAGGGTCTCACTCTGTCGCCCAGGCTAGAGCGTCGTGGCGTGACCATAGTTCACTGCAGCCTCCATCAAACGAGCCTCCTGAGTAGCTGGGATTATAGGCGCTTGCCACTACGCCTGGCTGACTTTTTTGATTTCTAGTGTAGATGAGGTCTTGCTATGGTTGCCTAGGCTATTCTCAAACTCCTGAGCTCAAGCAATCGTTCTGCCTTGGCCTCTCAAGTGTTGGGATTGTAGGCGTGAGCCACCACACCGGCCAAGAGAGGTTTTGTTTCTTCTGCTAGAGTGTGGTGAAGCTCCAGAGGGGCAGCCTACACAGTATTTCTCATTCACACTTCATTGCAGCTCTTAGAAAAGCTCACAGGACTGAGTCCTTGGGGGCACACTTTGGCAAATGCTTATTTAGGGGAGAAACATACCCGTCTGCTTCCATAGCCCAAGGGTATTGCTCTATCAGAGACAGCACCATAGTTACTTGATATTCATAACGACAATTCTAGATCATCAAGGAAAGCTACCTTAGTTTCATGTACTCTGTTTAAGAAGGCAGGGAAGTATAATAGTATGTTTTATTTCTGATCCCAACTAATCAAGCTTTTAAAAATAATGTTTTACATGTTTATTATAGAAAATTTGGAAAACACAGCCATAAAGAAGAAAAGTGTAATCACATCATATCACTACCCAGAGATAAACACTGTTAACAAAGCATTTAAGTTTTTTTCCTTTGTTGTCCCCTTTTGGGATGATTTTTTAGAGTTTTTGTAGAGTTTTTGTTTGATTTTAACCTAAAGTTATACTCTGGGTATTTTCTTATTTTTTAAATCAGAATATTCTTACATGACATGATTTTTAACAGCTATGTGATCTTTCGTGTGGATATGTCATTTATATAACCATTCCTTTATTGGATATTTAGGCACTTTTTTGCTGTCATAAATTATAATGCAGTTAACATCTTTGAAATCTGTTTAAAACAAATCCGTTAAAGTGATCAACATTTAACTTTTTTTTTTTTTTTTAGTAAGTCTTAAGTGTCTAGGCAGTTTTTAGGTAAAATATCTGATCCCCTACATGAAATATGATTATATAGTTTTTTTATTATGAAATTTCAGTGGAGTAATCTCAACAGATTCCCTTTTGACTAATCCCTTTCCCTAACCACAGACTGAAAAAAGAATTCCATTGTTAGAATAGCATTTTCTCATTTAAACAGAACAGAAGATGAGTAATTGGAGTCGTTTGAGAGTTAAATTTTATCTGTTGAACCAAATTCCGGGTCAGGTGTTGGAAAGTTCATGTCATGATGTATTTTAAACAATTTTAAACAATTTTAAACAAAATTGTCAAAAGATACCGTCTTACTAAACATAAATCCAGGGTCCACCTGGATAGGCACTTTCTTATCTGCACCTGTGTAAAGACTAGTCCGAAGAATTCTTAGACATGAATTTCCAGAAATTGTAAAAAGGAAATAGAGATGAGGGGGAAAAAACAAGCAAAACAAACAATAAAACCCGAAGCTCTTCCTAAACAAATGAATGCTTTGGTTGTTGGTCCTGGCCAGAAACTATTAATCAGAAAATCAGAATTTAGGAATTCTGTCTTCCGTAAGCTGCTTTTTTTTTTTTGAGATGGGAGGGGAGTAGAAGCTATTAACTGACACCCCTCATGCTCATGACTAGGTATCTGGACATTTCTGCTCCCACACTGGAATCTCATACACACACAGGATCAAATGTGTTCACTCCCAGATCTGTTCATTCTGGTTTTGTTACAGTAGTTCTGTGGTTCATTAAATCCTGGGCAACTGGATTTTTGCATGAGTGCGAAGAGAAAGTTATTTCTACAAAAACTGTCAACTGAGTGCTTTGGAAAGCATTGATATAAATTGATTCTCTCGAAAGAAAACTTGGTGGTGAATTAGGTTTGGACTAGATAGGGGGAAAGTGGAAGAATTCCCAAAGGATTCTGCCCTCTGATTGCTTATCCAGTGTCCAGTTCTCACCCCACATGAAAAGACGTGGTCTATTTGAAAAAGAACTTTTGGAACTTGAACTAGTGGACCCCTTCTCTTAAGAAAAGACCTTTACCTTAAATGAAACATTGACAACAGATCTTTAAAATGTTTAGTGTGTGCTTTAACCAAACTGCTCAGTTACAGGGACCTAACTGGTTCTGATGATGTGGAGTGGAGGGCTCCGCTGTGCGTTTCCTGGCCTTTACTGCTGAGATTCTAATTCGGAAGGCCTAGGATAGGGCCAGAGGACACAGGCAGTTAACTTTGTGATCAGTGTGGGTGTCCCATCTTGTCTTCTGATCCTCACTCCTGCCCTCCTTCCTCCAAGGTCTCCAGTTATTCTGAAGCCAGTTAGGACGTTTTATAACATATGCCAGTTATCAGAACCATTGACACCTGTTAGTATATTTCTTTATTACTGACACCATCATCCACATAATAAGTCCAAGAAGAAGGGAGAGCTTGTTTTTCCTCTGAGTATTAGAAAATATGTCTTCTGGCCAGGCGCGGTGGCTCACGCCTGTATTCCCCAGCATTTTGGGAGGGCAAGGCAGGCGGATCACGAGGTCAAGAGATCGAGACCATCCTGGCCAACATGACGAAACCCCATCTCTGCTAACAATACAAAAATTAGCTGGATGTGGTGGCGCACGCCTGTAGTCTCAGCTACTTGGGAGGCTGAGGCTGGTTGAACCTGGGAGGTGGAGGTTGCAGTGAGCTGAGATCGTGCCACTGCACTCCAGCCTGGTGACAGAGTGAGACTCTGTCTCAAAAAAAAAAAAAGAAAAAGAAAAAATATGTCTTCTAGGAAAAACCAAACCCACCCTTGGTAAGTTGTGCCTGCCAGCCCTAGAAACTGTCAAGTGTGTCACTTTCCATCTTACCTAGGAATAGTCCATTTATTTTCGAGCCTAGCTTTTTGTGTTTCTGTGGTTAGCTGCACTCACACGTACCAATTTTTAGATTCACGTCAGCTACATATGGAGGGAATCGTTTGAGTCTAGATCCCACTGTCTGTTCCTTTTCGAGGGAAGCAAGTTTTCTCTCAAGAAGGATTTTGATGTCTCCGATAAAAATAGCTATCTTTATTAATCTAATAGTTGGAAGTTAGAGGTTCTGTGTGTGGAGTGGGTTGTTTGGTGGAACATTCGATAAGCAGCTGGTAAGTTTCCTTCCTGAGTGGGCTGTAGCCTTGGAGATGGTTTCACACAACCCCCAGGATTGTCGTATTTTAGGACTGTTTCATAATGTTCTCCGATTCTTTAACTATATTTCTGTATTTTGCAGATCTTTTAATTTTGTCAACATGTTAAATAGTCCAACTCTGCAACTGTTAAGTTTTTTTCAGTAAAACTGGATTTGAATTAAGCCACATTGATGTGTTTACAGCACATCTATGGGGCATCGTAGGCTTGGATTACAGGCTTCACCTGAACACCTGAATTCAGGTGGAGACTGGTGAAATGAGTTTGTCATTGGGAATATCTTTTTACTGAATGAAGGTGAATTTGGGCTTTTAAATAACCTAGCCTTTAATGTAAAGCTCAAACTCAAATTGCATGTTACTTTGGTGAAATTTACCTTGAAATTAGTTGGTGCGATAAATCAAGTATAGTAAAATAAAAAGAGATGCAGTTAACCTAGCTGAATGTACGGCAGCCTTTCTTTATCAAACGTAACCCATAAGCCTGCTGCATTTAAGGTCTTAATGCAATTTGAGAATATTTCTAGTAGTAGAATAGTACAAAAGCTAAGATTTGTTTTATTCCTTTTCTTTGTGTTATAGATAACTTTGAATTTAATTTTATCTGGAGAGGAAAAGATGAAAATCAAATTTCCCACCAAAAGGAACTAGTACTCCTTTGAGAAGGGCCAGCTCAGCTTGGGGGCAGCAAATGTACAGGGTGGGTCTTAGACATACTTTACTGGAGAGCAGGGCAGCAGTGGTGTCCCAGAACAGCCTTTTATCGGAGATAAAAACTTCATCACTTCATAATGATACTCCCAAAAAGCTTATGGGTCATTTTTGGAGTTTGCTCAGGTATGAACTCAGTCTTCCAAAAGTTGGTTTAAAAAGAAAAAAAAAAAAAACCAAGCATTTATCCAGCTTTTCCTATATAAACTGTATTTCACATAGTCAGATAGATGAGGCAAAAAGTTTTTTATAGAAGAAATTTGAGCCAACACATGCAGAGGATGATATTAAAGGATTATTGTTAATTTTGCTAAATATGATTATGGTATTGTAGCCAGGGTTAACAAGTTCTTACCTGTTAGAAATGTAAAATTTTTAAGCGTGAATGATGATGATGCTCGAAGTTTGCTTTAAACTACTTTAAAAAAAAAGTGGGAGTTTAGATGAAGTAAGATTGGCAAATGTTGCTAATTGTCGAACCTAGGAGACGGTTATACATAGTTTCATCATACTCATCTCTCTACCTTTACTTTTTGAAAGTATCTTCGATAAAAGGTTTTTTAAAAAAGATATAAATAGCAATGAACCTTAGATGATTGTTGCTATAACGTGAAAATAGAGAAATAGTAAACTAGTAGGTTTCCGTTTGATCCTGTGCTGGAGCGTAGTGGTGCGATTACAGCTCACTGCGGTCTTGCCTTCCCTGGCTCAAGCAATCCTCTTTCCTCAGCCTCCCAGTAGTTGGGGCCACAGGTGCATGCTGCCATGCCTGGCTCATTTTTAATTTTTTGTAGAGATGGGGTCTTACTTTGTTGCTCAGGCTGTTCTCCAACCAACTCCTGGGCTTAAAACAATCTGCCTGCCTGGGCCTCCCAGAGTGCTGGGTTTACAGCCATGAGCCACCATACCTGGAATAATTTATTTTTAGAGATAGGGTCTCACTATGTTGCCTAGACTGGCCTTGAACTCCTAGGCTCAAGTGATCCTCTTGCTTCAGCCTCCCAAGTAACTGGGGCTACAAGCGTGAGCCACTGCACTGTAGTAAGATCGCAGCTCTGGAGGGAGTTACTAGCAGTTGTAACTTTGACAGCTCATTTAACCTTCCTAAGATTGTGTTTCCTGTCTCTTGAGTAAAATGAGGACAAATTTGTCTCACTGTCGCAGAGGATAGAATGGAGACAGTGGAACTAAGAGAAGGTGGCACATGCTAGCCATGCTCAACAAATGTCAGCAAATTTTGTTGAAATGTGGAAGATGCTGACAAGAGCAAAGTTTTCAGATCAGCACCAGTAACTTGTCTTACTTAAACCGTTAAAATCACATCTGTTTTGATTTTTCCCCTTTTTCTCTTTTGAGCCTTTTATTGGAAGAGCAGATGCAGTTTGTGCGTGTATGCACTGCTGCAGTACGAAGTGAATGGCACCCCCTGGAGTTGGGCAGTGCACAACGCTCAGTGCCTTACGTGGGAGGATGGGCTTGACTGAGACTCTGAGCCAGACTCCCTGTGATGATGGTGTCTCCCCCAAGCCTGGCACACAGAGGTGCTTCCCAAGTATTTCTTGTATGAATGAACGAACAGATGAATGGGCCAACCACTGTGCTGGAGCATGTCATTGTGGCCCTGATGAGCTGTAGATATGGAAGCTTGGGATTAGGGTTTTTCTGTGTGTGTGTGTTTTTTTGTTTTTTTTTTTTCCTTTCTGTGGAGATCGGTGCCTCACTCCGTTGCCTGGGCTGGTCTTGGTCTCCTGGGCTCAAGCAATCCTCCTGCCTCTGACTTCCTTAGTGCTAGAATGACAGGCGTGAGCTACTGCACCGGTGTGTAAATTACACATGTGTAAATATAGTGGCTTCAAGGCTCTCATGACAGTAATGTTACTCTAACATTCTGATACGCTTTCTAAGTGGGAGAGGGCTGATTTCAGTGAAGAGAAGCGTCGCACAAAGCCAGCTTGTGTCTTTGTCTCTGTGTGTGTGTTTCACCACAGTTAATGGGTAGCTTCGCTTTCCAGCCATCAGTGTGATCATCTTCATTTTTCCCCTTTCCATTTCACTGCCAAACTGTTATCACTGCTGGAGTAAAAGCTAGGAATGCAAGTAGTTTCCCAGTTTATAGCTGGTTGTATCAACCCATGACGTTACTGTTTACGAATTTGAACATTCAAAAAGGCTAATCTTCAAAAAAACTTAGCAGGATTTTCATAATGACTGACAGATAGTGGCCTGAGGCCCCAACTATGAAGATTCTTATGGTTGAAATTGAGCAAGTTTTTTTTGGAGTACATTGGCACGATCTCGGCTCACTGTAGCCTCTGCCTCCTGGGTTCAAGTGATTCTCCTGCCTGCCTCAGCCTCCCAAGTAGCTGGGACTACGGGCACACACCACCATGCCTGGCTAATTTTTGTAGTTTTAGCAGAAATGGGGTTTCACCATGTTGGCCAGGCTGGTCTCCAATGCCTGACCTCAAGTGATGCGCCCGCCTCGGTCTCTCAAAGTGCTGGGATTATAGGCGTGAGCCACCGTGCCCAGCCAAGCAAGTATTTAGCTATGTGCCTGTGTTAGCCTAGGCACTATGCTAGGTTCTGGGCACAGGGGAATGATTAAGACATGGTTCTGCTCTTAACGGGCTTTATGGTCACCATTAAAAGAGTGGATGTGAGCTCAAGTGTCATTTTGTGTCATGGGGTAAACTGTTCTAACTATTTCAGTCAGGCTTTTGGTGAGACATGGCACAGTCAGCATGAGGGATTGGTAAGGAGTTGAATAAAGGGATTCCCCACAAGGAGAGGGCAGCGTGGAGACCCCCAAAGCCTGATGCAGGATTAGCAACAGCCATGCACTTCTCACTTCAGGCCTGAGGGAGGGGCAGGGGAGAGGGCTGCCTTGGAGGAAGGGAGGGTGGGAGGACCTGGCCCAGCTGCAGCCCCACCTCAGCGAGGCAACCCGGGGAACACTCCCCATCTCCGCTGTCCCTTTTCATCTTCCTCCTACCGTTGATCCTCATTGCTGAATCCAACCAGAACCTGAGGGTGAGTGTCCCGGTGAAGGGTTGGTATAGGTCAGCCAGGTGGCTGCTGGGGCACAGAGCAGGATAGACAGTGGTTTTCAAGAACAGGTGGAAGATTCCAGCACTGTACTAGTCCTGTGGCTGCTGTAACATGACCACAAACTGGGCAGCTTGCAGCAACAGAAACTTAATTCTGTCACAGCTCTGGAGGCCAGAAGTCTGAAATCAGGGTACCCTGTTCCCTCTGGAGGCTCTAGGGGAGGACTCTTCTTTGCGGCTTCCAGCTTCTCACATGTGCTGGCGTCCTGGGCTTGTGACTACATCATGCTGTCCCCGTCTTCACATGGCTTTCACGTCTGCCTCTGTCTTCTCCATGTGTCTCTTAAAAGGACTCTTGTCGGCCGGGCAGCGTGGCTCACGCCTGTAATTCCAACACTTTGGGAGGCCAAGGCGGGCAGATGACTTGAGGCCAGGAGTTCAAGACCAGCCTGGCCAACATGGTGAAACCCCGTCTCTACTGAAAACACAAAAATTAGCTGGGGGTGGTGGCGTGCGCCTGTAATCCCAGCTACTCAGGAGGCTGAGGCAGGAGAATCTGAGGCAGGAGAATCGCTTGAACCTGGGAGCGGAGGTTGCAGTGAGCCGAGATTGCCCCACTGCACTCCAACCTGGGGGACAGAGCCAGATTGCCTCAAAAAAAAAAGGACTCTTGTCATTGGATTAGGGCCACCTAGATGATTAAAGATGATTGCCTCATTTCCAGATACTTCATTACATTTGCAAAGACCTTTTTTCCAATAAATGTAGGTTCTAGAGATGAGGGTGTAGGCACATCTCTTTGGGGGAGGGGGGCACACCATTCAGCACACCACAAGCATCCTGTCACTCCCAGGAGACTTAAAACACCTTCATGACACAGCAGTGGACAGGTTTTTTGTTTTGTTTTTCGTTTTTTTTTTTTTTTTTGAGACGGAGTCTCCCTCTGTCACCAGGCTGGAGTGCAGTGGCACAATCTTGGCTCACTGCAACCTCTGCCTCCCGAGTTCAAGTGATTCTCTTGCCTCAGCCTCCTGAGTAGCTGGGACTACAGGCGGGCACCACCCTGCCCGGCTAATTTTTGTATTTTTAGTAGAGATGGGGTTTCACCATGTTGGCCGGGGTGGTCTTGATCTCTTGACCTCGTGACCCACCCGCCTCGGCCTCCCAAAGTGCTGGGATTACAGGTGTGAGCCACCGCACCCGGTCTAGCAGTGGACAGATTTTATGATTCTGTTTGTCATATTTAGTAGCTGCACTCTCCTAAGGACAGGAACCTCACCTTCCTGTTCACTTTTCTGTCTCCATTGCCTGTACTTCCCAGAGCCAGCCCGTGATGATGCCTGAAAAAAATTTTTTTGATGTATGAATAGATGAACAAACAAGCACAGAAGAATACAGTGTGAATACAGTGAAGCCAGAGGTGTACTCTGTGAATACATGAGACACCCTTGAGCGGAATGGTTTCAGTAGATGTATTGAATGAGGTGTGAATTGTATCTCAATCAAGCAGGGCCTCAGGGAATGCCCACCACTAAGGGTCTAGCTCTGTGTGGCGTTGGTGGGGCTGGGGGAAGTTTAGAAAAGGCTCCATTGCTAAGACCTTGGTTACGGTAGGGTTTGCAGCAGAGATTTGGATAGGAGGGCGTTCCAGGCTGAATAGCCAGTGTGAACAGTCTTGGTGGGAAGAGCATTTTATATTCCTGGACCTAATGCTTGTTTAACAAGATGCTTGCTTGTGGCTGGGCGCAGTGGCTCAAGCCTGTAATCCCAACACTTTGGGAGGCTGAGGCGAGAGGATCGCTGGAGCTCAGGAGGTCGAGGCTGCAGTGAGCCATGATTGCACCTCTGCATTTCAGCCTGGGCGATAGAACAAGACCCTGTCTCAAAAAATAAAAAAATCACAATAAAGATTGCTTGTTAAATAACATGTGATTTATTTACTTTGCATAAATACTATGCCTTCTGAGAATGCTGTAGGTGCGGGCATACTTTGTTTTTATCCTAACGCAGCCCAAATTCCAAGTACACACTGGATTTTGAGCATTTAAAGGACTTCCGGTGCTATTAAGGATTCCCATTTGTTTGTTCAAGTTTGCTAATTGAATTCAGTCATGTCACTTACTTAGTTGTTGTATTATATTACAGTGTGAAGGGGAAAAAAGAACTGCTATGAGTATCTTTCCATGAAGAAGTTTTAGCTTGGAAATGTGGGCAGATTTGTCTGCCTTTGTGTTTAGGAAGGCACAATTATAATTACAGATGGAGGAGCTAGACACTGGCCAGCTGGAATCAGAATTTCACATTGTAGAAGTGTCTGGTCTGGAAAGCATCCACGGGAAACCTACACCCTTGACCCAGCATTGGCCACAGAGCTGCAGGCGGTCTCCCGCCCCTGTCTCTGCCCCTGCGTGCCTCTCCTTTGTAGCAGCCATGGTATATGCAGAGGGGACTGTAGATCTCTTTTCTTTCTTGCTGACTTTATTTTCTACCACACTCCCCCAACCCAAATAAAGAAATAATGACATGTGCATTTGAGATAGTGTGTGGTTTTGTTTTGTTTTTTTTCTCTTTCTGAGATGGATTCTTACTCTGTTGCCCAGGCTGAAGTGCAGTGGTGCGATCTCAGCTACTGCAACCTCTGCCTCCCAGGTTCAAGCAACTCTCGTGCCTCAGCCTCCCCAGTAGCTGGGATTATAGGCACCCGCCACCGCAGCTGGCTAATTTTTTTGTATTTTTAGTAGAGGTGGGGTTTCATCATTTTGGCTAGGCTGGTCTCGAACTCCTGACCTCAAGTGATCCGCCCGCCTTGGCCTCCCAAAGTGCTGGGATTACAGGTACGAGCCACCATGCCCAGCCAGACTGTGTGTTCTGAGAGAGTTACATATATTAATGTAAGCATCCCAAGAGATAAAAAGAGACCTCCACATTTCTGCCTGGATAAGTATATATAAGATACTTTTTTAACTTAAAACAAAAAAACGCTTTCTCTACCAAGTTATGCATGCTTGCTCTAATGAATCAAACACTGTGATAGTTAAAAGTAGAAAGTGGAAAGTAAAAAAATCATACCACTCGGGCTGCTGCTGTTACCCTGGGGTGAGCATGCTTCCAGAGAGTTCTCTGTGCTCATGCACAGATAGGTGGGCAGAAATAAGTTTAGACAAGCCAGGTCCTACTACAAGTGCTGTAATCAGGCATCTCATTTTTCTTCACTTACGAGAAGTAATGGAAACTGAAGTGAAACTGAGTAAATTTATAAGATGTTTCTTTACCACAGAGAGATTATTTCCTGAAAAGACTTTTCTATGGTTAACAAAAAGGATCATGAGAATGATTAAGAGGTTGGCATCACTGTTTTCAATTTCAGGTATCTGTTGGTGCCTACCATGAAACAAAGACAGTGGCAACTTAAGATTTTTTTTTTTTTTTTTAGTTTGATGGTTCCTAAAATACCTCTCAGCATTCTCAGATTTACTGTACAGATTTGGTCACAGACATTGAGGCTGGAATCAGTCCAAGAGGGGTGGAGAGCCGGGTGTATGTGGCCAGAGTGGCTGCCATCTGGGCCTTGCTGAGTGGTGTGTGCTGCGCCCGTGGAGGCCTCCCGGGCCTGTCCTGGCCAGTTTGCCTTTGCTTTGCAAATGAACAAAGCTGTTGTTTCTCCTCTCCCTTTTTTTTTTTTTTTTCCAACCGTAACAACGAAAAGATTGAGGAAAGAGTTTCTACATTGATTGTAGCATCCAAGGTGTGTTCTGGGGCAGGTTTTGAGTGTTAAAAAGTTTTATCCAATTCTTAAGAAAAGACATCCACCTTCAGCACCTGCATCCTGGCCATTGTCCCCACTGCCATTATCCTGCAGGGTGCTGTGGCTATTCTCTGGGTGGCCACTTAGAATTTACCGTATTTGTCTGGGTGTGGTGGGTCATGCTTGTAATCCTAGAACTTTGGGAGGCCGAGGCAGGGAGATTACTTGAGGTCAGGAGTTCAAGACCAGCCTGGCCAATGTGGCAAAACCTCGTCTCTACTAAAAATACAAAAAAAAAAAAAAAAAAAAAAAAATTAGCCAGGTGTGGTACACACCTGTAATCCCAGCTACTCTAGAGGCTGAGGCACGGGAATCGCTTGAACCTGGCAGGCGGACGCTGCAGTGAGCTGAGATCACGCCACTGCATTCCAGTCTCAGTGACAGAGCGACTCTGTCTCAATTTTTAAAACAAGTTATCGTATTTATATAAAAACATCTGAATACCCAAAGGATATAAAAAAAATCACTGCCAGTTTAACAGTCCTCAGTTGGAGTTTTGTTTTTGTTTTTGTTTTGTTTTGTTTTGAGACGGAGTTTCACTCTTGTTGCCCAGGCTGGAGTGCAATGGCACGATCTTGGCTCACCACAACCTCTGCCTCCCAGGTTCAAGTGATTCTCCTGCCTCAGCCTCCGAGTAGCTGGGATTACAGGCATGTGCCACCATGCCCAGCTAATTTTGTATTTTTTGTAGAGAAGGAGTCTCTCCATGTTGGTCAGGCTGGTCTTGAACTCCTAACCTCAGGTGATCCGCCTGCCTCAGTCTCCCAAAGTGCTGGGATTACAGGTGTGAGCCACCGCACTCGGCCTCAGTTGGAGTTTTATTTGGCCTCTTTTGATGCCTGGTGGCTTATGTGTGTCCTATACAAAACAAATTGCCTTTTCTCCCCAGACCCCAGAAATGTGGACACGTGAGTTGTCTTTTTATTATAGTGCACGCTTTCCTTGTGTTCTTCTCCTCTAGGACTTTCTAATATGTAGAACAAGTGATTTTGACTTGACTTAAACCCTACGGAAATAAGATTTTCTTTGTAGATGCATTTTTATGGTGAAACTGAAGCAAAAGTCTTCAGCTTAGCAGTATATATCAACAGGGAGCTTTGAAGGCAGCATCCATGCCTGGCCCCTCCTGAAGAGCTTGACAGGTGGGGGTTGGTCGGGACATTGAGATTTGTAACAGCAGCCTCCCTACTCCCCAGTAAACGGGGATCGTAAGGCACAGCCGAGGCTGAGACTGCTGTGGGGTAGTCTAGGCCGCCTGCTGGAATGTCGGTCGGTGCTGCATTGAGCTGTCTTTCAAGTGGTTGCGTGGGAGACCTGCACTTGCTGTGTGCTACCTTGACTGAGGACTTTTGAGGAAATTCTGTTTGACAATTACTTTAAGGTCCAGCGTGACACCCTCCCTCAGACTCAGTCTCTAGTGACTTTCTGATGGGAGCGCCTCTGCTTCATCGAGGATTGGAGGCACTTAGTGCTCAACAAATTTAGGTCGCTTTTTTTCCTCCACAGTTTTGTTACCTCCCTGATTTGCCAGGCTTGGCTTTGAGTGAATTTTGGCTTTTTTGGGGTTGTGGGGGGCTCTCTGATTCATTCAGCAGATCTTCACTGAGTGGCAGATGTGTGCAAAGTGCTTGGGATGCCAAAGACAAGTGTGTTGTCTGTATTTAGTGTTGGGACAGACAGTGATTGAGACAACAGATTTAATCTTCACTGATGACAGTGACGATGCCACAAAAGACGTGGGCGCTGACAGAGGGTGGCTGCTGGTGTAGGCAGGATGGTTAGGGACCTCCTTTCTCAGAACTGACCGGGAAGGGATGGTGGGGACCAGGCCATTTGGGGCCTCACAGATCAGGGCTGATGAGTTTGGCTCCATTTATGCTTGACTCAGTTTATTTGAGGGTGGGAGCACTCCTGTTTCTCAGAATTCCCTGTGCCTAACCCCAGGCGTGGCAGATAATACTCGCTCAGTAAATGTTTATTGAACAAATAATTGATTGAGAGTGATGGAACACATGCAACTGTGGGGCTGGGAGCAGGAGCGCGAGGCCTGTCTCTGAATGCAGCCTGGACAGCGTGCCCTTCTCATCCGCCAGGTGAGACCAGCAGGAAAAAGCCATCTCAGCAGTGGTTGGTGGTTGTATTTATGGTTAAATTTTATTTTGAGATGCTCGTAGTCTCACATGCAGTTGTAAGAATACTGAGGGATCCTGTGTCCCCTTCTCCCAGCCGCCCCCTGGGTAACATCTGGTGAAATTCAACGCACTCTCAGCACCAGGATCGGGGCACTGATACTGCCAGGACACAGAACATCAGGACGGCTCCGTCCCCGTGCAAATCCGTCATGTCGGCCTTTTATAGTCCCACACACACCGCTAATATGTTCTCTGTTTTTGTGATTTTGTATTTCAAGGGTGTTGTCTGCATGGGGTCGTGGAGTGAGTGGCCCTTTGGGGTTAGCTGTTTTCATTCAGTGTGATTCCCTAGAGCGTTCTCAGTCCCGCCAGTCAAGTTTCTTCCTTTTGCTGCTGAGTGGTATGTTGTGGCCTGGCTGGCCTGCAGCTTGTTTAACCATTCACCTGTTAAAAGACACCTGGGCTGCGTCTCGATTTTAGTTGTTACAAATAAACGTTGCTCTCAACAGTCCTGGGCAGGTTTTTGTTGAATGTAAGTTTTCATTTCTCTGATATAAATGCCCAAGAGTACAATTTCTGGGTCATAGGGTAGTTACATATTCAGCTTTATTAAAAAGTGCCTGTTTTCCAGAGTGGCCATACAGCGGTTTTTGTTTGTTCTTTTAAATGGCTTAACAATGGAAGGAAAGGCGCTTCTGCAGGACCTGGCATAGAAAGCCCATGGAGAGCTGCCCTGTGGGTGGGGAAGCGGGTGACGGGAGCCCCACTGCTTCTCAGAAACCCGAGTGACACTGCGTCTTTCCAGTCCCAAGATTCTCCTTTTTTGCTAAAGGCATCAGAAGAGATGAAAGCATTTCTACTACCCACATTTCGGGGACACTCCTAGCTTTTACTTTAGAGTTGGGAGAGAGGCTTGGTTTTCATTGTCATTTAAATCCTGTCGGGTTTTCAGCAGAGCCTGATCTTTAGTGCCCTGGGTGCAGCTATCGGTCTGGAGATGCAGATCACTGTCTGTTGAAAAGAGCCCTCCTGCTGGGGTTAGGGATCTCCTGATTGAGGCATGGATCCAAGGGCTTCTTTCTTTGTTTCTCTGATTCCCTGAGCCTCTTCCTTGTGTGTGTGGTGCATGTGCACTTGTGTGAGCGCACCAGGAACCATGACAGCAATCAACGAGTATGACTGGGGGTGGGGAGCAGAGGCAGCATGGCCAGGAATCTGTACTCGAGCTACCAAGAGGAAGGAAGTCGCAGCAAAAATAGCCTGGGTGGGGTGGTAGAAAATATTAAGGGGAAAATGAGATGACTGGGGTGGGGTTGAAGAAGAGCTGCTTAAAGAGAAACAGGGACACACACTGGGTAAGGAATCGCGTGCTGTTGAAACTGACAGTGTGGAAGGAAAGTTAGGTGGCGGCGGTTGGGCTGTGATAGAGGAAGCCGATCACCAGTGAGTGAAAAGGGAAGTGTAGGGTACCCACGCATTTGTGTTTTTTGTTTAAACTTTGGCTAAGTTTTGCTAGGAGCGTTTTGCCTTTTTTTCTCAGACCTTCTACTCTTGTCTTTCTCCCCTAAGTTCTGGGCATGTGGCTTCTTCTCTACTTACCAGGGTAGCCTGTCATTGCTTTAAAGGACAAAATGAAATCCCCGATGGGCAAAATATGTCTCCCTTCTTCCCCCAGCTTTTGGTTGGCTTTGCTCACCCACCAACAGCTAGGAGCTGGAAGGCTCAGAAGAGCTGGGGCGGGCGTGGAGAGACAGAGGAACCCCGGTGGCTGGAACACAGTTCCTTCCCAGGGTCTCTTCAGCTTGCTGGTTGGACCTCTCAGCCGGCTTATGAAGCCTGAATTGACATCATGCCAACTGGTCTCCTGCTGATAAGTGATTCCTTAACTTCCTCTGGAGCAGCAGAAACTTGTTTTGAAAAAAATCAGATTCTAAAATCTTTACAGCTGTTTACTTCTGCAAGCACAATGGCCGTAGTAAGGAATTCAAGTCACAGCGCAGCCGTGGCAGGGAAGGCTCTGCATGGAGTCACAGGACAAAGCCTGTCCTGGAAACGTGCCGGAAGGAAGTCGGCCTCATTCTTTACGACGGGCAGCAGCTCCAAATGAGAAACCAGGGGGCTTGGCTCTGGGTCGGTAGCATCTGCCTGGCATGCGGTGCCAGCTGTGGAGACCAGTGAGGCGGCAGCAGCTGCAGTGGGATCATGGGGTGTGCGTGGGGACCTCAGGGGTTTAGGAGCTGATATACTTTTGGTTCTCATCATCTTGTGTGTTCCCTGCAGACACAGAATGTTCAGCTTAACAAAGAAATGACACTTGCCAGCAACCGGAGCCTAGCAGAAGGAAACCTTCGGTACCAGCCCCAGCTGGACACGTTGAAGGCACGCTTGACCCAGAAATACCAGGAACTCCAGGTTCTCTTTGAAGCCTATCAGATAAAGAAGACCAAATTAGGTAACTTTTTAAGGGTGATCATTCGAGAATAAAGAGAGAAGGACACATTTTCAAGCTATTGCCCTACCAGGAAAGAAATATTATGGAAAAATTTCAGGTTAAGATAGCGACTCTACTGCAGTGAAGAAATAGCTTATGTATATTATTTATTTATTTTTAGAGACGGGGTCTTGCTCTGTCTCTCAGACTGGAGTGCAGTGGCGCAACCATGGCTCAGCGCAACCTCCTGGGCTCAGGTGATCCTCCTGCCTCAGCCTCCTGAGTAGCTGGGACCACAGGTGTGCACTACCCCAAGCAGGCTAGTTTTTCATTTTTTTGTAGAGAGGTTGTCTTGCTATGTTGCCCAGGCTGGTCTTGAACTCAAGCCATCCTCCTGCCTTTGCCTCACAAAGTGCTGCTATTACAGACGTGAGCCACTGTATTGGACTAGTTTATGTATGGAATATGGAGGGCCCCCAGACCTGCAGCCTCTCTGCACTTGCGGTTCAAGAGGGCAGGGTGTATAGCAGGACTGCCCCCTCCTCCCAGTGGCCCTGACTGGTGGCAGTGACTGCTGAGGTCAGCCCAGGTCCACACGCACCTCCAGGGTCTGCAGCGTGAAGCAGGTGGCAGAAACGTGGGTACCTTGGGGCAGTTACCGGAAAAGGGGCTGGAGATGAGGAGGAAGCCAGCCAGTTTAGCAGTCACCAGTTTAGAAGAGGAGACTTAACCACTTTTTAAATTCAAGACCCTACCTTCTCTAAACAGCATAGAAAAAGCTTTCTGAATTATGATATTAAACAGATGTCTTATGCCGTTTGCCCGTTTGTTTTATGCTGTTTGTTAATGGTAAAAAAAAAAAAAATACGCATCACTGGAACACTTCATTTTAATGGCATACTTTAATTTGCAGCCATTAGGAGGAGACATCAGAATTAAAGACTGTTGAGCATCCTGAGTGCTTTTGATAGTTATCAAAGGGACATTTAGATAAAGTCGGAGCTGGGGGTGGTGGCACACGCCTATGGTCCTAGCTACTTGGGAGACGAAGGAAGGAGGATCGCTTGAGCCTTGGAGATTGAAGCTGCAGTGAGCCATGATTGCAGCCCTGTACTCCAGCCTGGGCGACAGAGCGAGACTATGTCTCCACAAAAGAAATGAAATAAGCCGGGGGTGGTGGTGCTCGCCTATAGTCCCACCTACTCTGAAGGCTGAAGCCACAGTGAACTGTGATTGCATTACCGTACTCCAGCCTGGGTGACAGAGACCCCATCCCTTAAAAGAATTTGGGTTAAAGATCACCTTCTGCAGTGAGGTTTACAGTGATGTCTGTCACTACTTGCTATCATCTTGTCATTTTCTCCATTAACTTCAGTAAAAATTTACGATCACACACCCAAACCAGAATGACGAAAAGTAAAAAGACCGGCAGTAACAAGTGCTGGTGAGGTGCCGTGCATCTTGCTGGTAGGAGTGTCCGTGGGTCATCTGGGCCTTGTAGGCTGCACCGTCACAGCCGCCTCCTTTTCTCGTTTCACCTGGGGAAGGTTGTTGGGTAGCACCTGCTAAAATGAAAAGTGTGTATGTGCTGCAGCTCAGCAGCTCTGCTCCTGGGTGTATACCCAACAGAAGTGGACATTAATGTCTCTCAGAAGACAGGTACAAGAATGTTGTATCTTTATTACCTTAGAATAAAATTTGGAAACAATAAAAATGTCCGTCTACAGAGTGATGGGTACATAAAGTCTGTTTACACAGTGGAACACTACATAGCATTGGAAAGAAATGAACTGATTCACAGACCTGAGCAGGGTCTCAGAGACGCGGTGCTGAGTGGAAGAAGCCAGCAGAGTGTATCCTGTACTCTCTGATTCCAGGATGTGGAGTCAAGACCAGGCGGACCTCCTCTGTGGTGGTGGAGGCCAGCGTAGGGGTTATCTGGCGGGTGCAGTGGGCGTGAGGGCGCCCAGTGGAAACGTTCTGTGTCTGGATCTCGGGGGTGGTGGTTGGGGGTTAAACACGTGGAAATTTGACTTATACACTTAAGATGTGTATACTCGATGTAAGTTACCACTCAAAACATAAAGGAAATACAAAGTGGCATGATGAGAATGTCACTGTCCCATATTTGAAAACAGCTGGCTGTAGAAGCAGCTGGTGACACAGGTTGCTCTGACATGGGATGTTGGCCCCTGGGTACTGGCTTGGTGCACTTGTTTCCCCTGTAGGTTTTCAAGCCTTTCACATTCAGCTTCCTGGAAAGGAAGGTGCAATCCAGCCGTGGTCTGTGTGGACGGCATCATGAAGGGCTTTACCTGGACGCCTCTCACTCTTGTCGTGCCTCTTGCTTCTTTTCCAGACAGACAGTCTAGCAGCGCTTCCTTGGAGACCCTGTTAGCACTTCTTCAGGCAGAAGGGGCCAAGATTGAGGAAGACACTGAGGTAAAGCCAACCAGCCTTGGTGGAATCCTTGGGGCGCTTTGGGCAGTCAGTGGGCCCACTGCCTCCAGGGACCGTGAGTGCCACACCGCCACGGCTAGGAGGTGGTGCCTCCCAGGTGTGCGGGCTGTATGCCAGCAGGCAGCCTGGCCTGTGTGCTGGGGAAAGTGCCAGGCAGGGGTCCAGGGAGCAGCAGGGTGAGTGAGGGCCAAGAGAGGGCATGCGTGCCACCCTGTGAACTCCAGCCCTTGGGGCCAGTGGCGAATTACCACGTGCCGTGGTTCAAGGGCCAGCTGGGGGCTACGGAGCTTCTGGGACACGTCCAGCTGCGCATTAGAGCCTTGAGCCTCGCCAGGCGATAAGGAAATGAGTCAAGGTCGAATGGTGCGCAGTTGTCGCAGGCTGGGGCCGGCAGGGTCTTGCCAAGATAGGGCTGGGTTTGATGAACTCTGAAGACCTGGGTGGCCCCGGTGGGCACAGGTGTTTCTGTCTTGCTTACCCACCCAGGTCGAGTCTGTCAGTCAGGGTGCAGCCGCGTGGAAGCAAGGAGGTGTTGGACTCCAGCGGGCTCGAGAGGGGCCTGGGACCCAGGAGTCAGCTCCTCCGCCTGTCACACTGGTGGTGGGGTGCGCAGCAGGGCTGTCATCCTCTCCACCTAGTGGCAGCCCATGCTGAAGCCTGAGCCCATGACCTCTGGGATCTGGAGCAGGAGCGAGGCCCTCTGGGTGGTTACAGGGAGGGGCAGTGTCGGAAGCAACTGGGCGTTGCCTCTCCTTGTGCCTAGACCCGTGAAGGGAGCATCCTCCCCATCTGGTTGTCCCTGTAACCAGGTTTCTGCCTCTTTCAGAACATGGCAGAGAAGTTTCTGGATGGAGAACTTCCTCTGGATTCCTTCATTGACGTCTATCAGAGCAAACGGAAACTGGCCCACATGCGACGGGTGAAAATCGAGAAGCTCCAGGAGATGGTGCTAAAGGGGCAGAGACTCCCGCAGGCCCTGGCCCCGCTGCCGCCCAGGCTGCCCGAACTGGCACCTACTGCCCCCCTTCCCTACCCTGCCCCAGAGGCCAGTGGGCCCCCCGCCGTTGCACCTCGGCGCATCCCCCCCCCACCACCCCCGGTGCCTGCAGGACGCTTAGCCACCCCGTTTACTGCGGCCATGAGCTCGGGACAGGCCGTGCCGTACCCAGGATTACAGTGCCCGCCCCTGCCCCCCCGCGTGGGCCTCCCCACTCAGCAAGGATTCTCTTCGCAGTTCGTGTCCCCATATCCGCCACCTCTCCCCCAGAGACCCCCGCCTCGGCTTCCTCCACACCAGCCGGGTTTCATCCTCCAGTGAGCGCCGGCGCGGTCCTTCCCGGGAGACTTCTTCCGCCTGGCGTGTTGTGCTCTGCTCACGGGAAGGAGGCTGGAGGTCCGCTCTGTGCCAAGGGCTCTGGGGCCCTGGGCCAGCGTGTCCGTCTGATTTTAGAACTGTAGGTCAGTGGTGAGTAGTAGGAGCCCAGGCTTTGGGCAACAAGGCAGTTGTGTGTGCCGGGTTGCAGCCTGACACCTGTGCGTTGCATCGGTTTGCATTCTCCGTGTGATTTCTAAGTATCTTAGCGTTGATGAACTCATGTTTGGGAAGAAATAGGCCTCTCCCCCAGTCCCACTTAGAATCGTGGTCCTTCCATTGCAGTTTTATTTAATGAGCATGGTTCATGATACTTATTTTATTTTCGAAAGACAGTCCTATGTGTCTCACCCACCGGCCACTGCAGCCCTGGTGAGGGCGGGTTGGCGCTGGCCGGCCTGGAAGAGCGCCGTGGCCGGGCTGCCACCTGCGGCTGCGTTGTTGCTCACAGAATCTGTTGGGGAGAGGTCACCATAGTCACCACCTGACCTGGCTGCTGCTCTTGCTTCAGAGCCACAAGCAAAGTTTGCACTGGGCCCACCGCCGAGTCCAGAGGCCGGAGAACGGCCACCGGTGTGGGAGGGGAGCGCACGAGTGGGACTTTGCACAGCAAATTGTGTCCCCCAGCTCCTCCTCTCCCTCCTGCCTGGAGCCGGCCCTGAAGGTTTCTATGAAGAAATAATCCCCCAATATTTTTACTACGTGTGTGATTTTCCTGTTTTATATTGAAAAAACTTTTTTGACACTCCCAAGACCATTCAGGGAAATTTTATAAAAAATGCAGATACTGTCTTGAGCAGATTGAAATGCCGATGAAGTGGATGCAATTTCCTTTTGTGCAAGCAGTGCACGGTGCCCCCCTCGGGTGTCCGTGCTGTGCCTTAGCTTCCCCAGGTGCCAGGACTCACACCTGCTAGGGGCTGGGTAAGGCCCCGGCTCTGCTTTCTCTGAAGGGCTTGTCCAAGTTCATTGCCCTGTTACAGGTGGTCAAGACGTCCGGCCACCTTGACCCAGGCTACCCTTAGCCAATATCCTCTGCCCCTGACTGGCTGGTGGCTGGGCCTCAGGGTGGGAAGCGTTAGGGGTTTGGCGAAAGCCCACCCCATGGGATTGAGGGACGGGGCTGCACTCCGACCATCTGCACCTGCTCTTCCCCCCACCCCTGTGGGACCTCATCTTCACGTGCCATGTGTGCTGAAGGCCCAGGGCCCAGCAGGGGACAGTGGCACCTGTTGACCGAAAAGGCCGAGGTGCTTACCAGTGGACCTTCTGGCCTGCCACTCCCCTGTCACTTGTCAGGCATCCAGGGCCCTGACCTGTGCCTAGCCGCCAGGGTGACAGAAGGCAGAACTGAAGCGGGGTCTGTCCCACTGGGCCACCGGCCAGGCCACTGCCTTTTGTCCTCAGTGACCGTACATTCCTGCTCTCGGACTTGAACTCTACTGTAACTGTTTTCTTAAAGGAAATGAAGCTGTACAGGACGATTCACTGCCATGCCAGTCAGGCAGGCTTGCCATGTTCTGTGATTCTCGAGTGAGCGGTGCCACCCGTCCCCATACCTCTGCCACCGGCCGCTGTCGGGGATGCCACAGCCTGGCCACGGTCGCAGCCAAACGTGAGCTTGGCATCGAAGTTGCAAAGCGGCCCCTGGCCAGGCTCGCCATCGCTGTTCAGGGCCGTGTCCGGTGCTGTGGCTGTAAAGCTGTAGGACCCTTTTTAATAAATAGAGAATTATTAGTAACAGGCCTGTCACTTATTTACTTGAGGACGTGGATGTTCATGATGTCTGGTTCTGAAACATCAGTGATCAAAGTTCCAGCAGGGAAGCTGGCTGGGACATCTGTTTTTTGAAGCTGAAGACAAAATCTCTGCCTGTCCAGGGCCCCTGGCACAGGCGGGGCCTCTTACCCTCTTGGTCACCAGAGTCTCATAAACAGCAGTCACGGACAGAGCATGTTCTGTGTCTAAGAGCGTGTCTTCAGGATCACAGCCACTGTGTCCAAGTAGGGGACTGAGGGTGACCTCAGGGCTCAGACTGTGCCTGCTCTCTGTCCGTGAGGTTGCCGCCACGTGCTGTGTGAATGGTGGTACTTGTTAGGATTTTCTGTGTTGGTTTTTAGTGGGAAAACCAGTGGCTCTGATGTTTTGCTTTGGGGACTTGCCAGCAGGTGTTTCAAGAAGGCGGTTGCCTCTGCCCACTTCAAAGCCCAGTGGGTGCTGCTTCCTTCTCTAGGCTGAGAGGAGGGGACCCTGCAAACTCTGCCTCCTTGCAGAGCTACAGAACTGCCCTGTGCCCGCCGCCCCGGCTGAGCCCTGTGCCTGCGTCCTCACCACCCCGGCTGAGCTGTGTATCTGCGTAACAATGCCCCTGCGAGGGACTTGAGGAACTGAGATGAGAGCAAGCTCACCTGTTGCTGTCTCCTCTAATAGCTGCCATTCCTGGCACATCATTGTTCTATGAGAATGTGCAGGAGAAATTTCTGTGGTTTTTCTGTGAGGAAGAGGGAAGCATTTCCTGAGAAGCCAATTAGCCTTATAAAGTGTCTGATAGTTTCTTTCTTCCCAGTGGCTGCCAGAAAGCTTATAGCCAAATCTGTTGTCCAGTCCAGGGAGGATGCTGGACTTCACAGAGTCTTGTGGCTCCTGAACCTTGCCTGTGGGAGCCTCTCCTCCCGCTGTGTGTTCCGTTCACAAGGAGGACCAGGGAGAGGCAGTGATAGGTCCAAGAGGGTGGGGGAACAGGACCAGACCCCAAGCTCCTGCTTTCTAGCCCCACACTTGAGGCAGCCTTTTCAATTAAAGGTTTCGGCCAGGCACAGTGGCCTGTAATCCCAGCACTTTGGGAGGCTGAGAGGGGCGGATCACTTGAGATCAGGAGTTCGAGACCAGCCTGGCCAACATGGCAAAGCCCCCATCTCTACTAAAAATACAAAAATTAGCCAGGCATGGTGGTGCACGCCTGTAATCCCAGCTGCTCGGGAGGCTGAGGCAGAATTTCTTGAACCCGGGAGGAGGTTGTAGTGAGCCAACGCACACCACTGTATTGCCGCCTAGGTGACAGCAAGATTCCATCTCAAAGTTTGGTCATTGAGGACTGAAGAATGATTAGTTAAGTGTTGTCAATGCCTGTCGATTTTCGTTTGTATCTGGTGGAGAATCAGTTCCGTTGGTGTTTTCCGAAGCCATTTTGCCGTGTGAACAAGAGCCAGGCACGGGGTCTGTCTTAGCCCTCGTGGTCAGTTTGCAAGGCCCTTTCACCCTAACCACCTGGCACAAGCACCCTGGCCACGCAGCCCCAGCTGAGGCCTCACTTCATCCTCCAGGAGACCTGGGCACAGGTGGGAGGCTTGTCTGAGGCCATACAGGAGCCAGCCAAGGGGCCTTTTCTCTCCCCTGACCCACCCTGTGCTGTTTCTCCATAAATGCCAGTGATCTTGGCAGGGGTAGTACAGGTGAGCGCCCCCACCTCAGCCTTCCCTCTGGCATGTGCTCCTGGGTAAAGTGGGTGCTTGTGAGGCTGCCACACACCCAGGGACGTTCACCCTTCCAGGTTTCCGGTAAGTGCAAAGGCTGTGTGTGGCCATGGCTCAAGTCCAAGCCAGCCGGGAGTCAGGGTACCCACCTTAACTTAGCAACTGTCAGGCATGGTCTCAGACACACTGAGGGGGTCAGCAACTGCTGGGAGCCCCAGGGAAGCTGTGGGCATCGAGGCTGGGAGTGCAGGTGGCCTCTGTGGAGGCAGCTGGCTCTTGGCCTCCTGTGTAAAAGGAGGGCCCTGAGGCCCATAAATCCTCCCAGAGATGGAAGGCAGACACACACAGCCAGTGACAGCCCTGCTGAGCTTTTCTGCAGTCCCAAGTACTCTAGCATTAAATGCAGACACGAATAGGTCCCCACCCCAGCGCCTGGCCAGGGCCTAGGCAAGGGAACACGTGTCCCTGGAGGAATGAAGAGCCAGGCACAGCCCCTCCCTCTGGGGCATCAGTGACAACAGTCAAAGTGCATTTTATTGCCAACAGAACACTTCAGGAGGAAATGCTAACACAAAGCCAAGGCGCTGGTTCTGGCTCATTTTTGCTCCTCCTGACCTTGGCCAGTATCTGGTAGCCTTTCCAGAGCACAGGGTGAACGGCTAAAGGGCTAGGGCTGGGGCTGGGGCTGGGGCCGGGGACGGGGTGCGGGGAGCAGAAGGGCATGGCAGCTGCTGGCTTTGTCCTCCCAGCCTGGTCCCACCCCTCCTGCCGCTCTCCTCAGGCTCAAGGGACACACATTCATTCAAATCTGATGGGCAAAGCCAGGGCCTAGTTTGCTCTAGCTGCAGGGTCCCCTCCCTGAGGGCACTGGTCCAGCAGCTGGGTTTCTGGGCTTTTTCTGGCTGAGCTGGAGGGCCTAGGGCCAAGCCCACTCTCCGGAGGGCTGGAAACCACCCCTTCAGGTGGGCAGTGGGGCGCGGCCAGAACGGGGGAATGGAAAACAGGAAATGGGGGTGGCTGCAGATTCCAGCTGGAAATGGAAACTCCAGGAGTGAAGGCAGCGCCTGGGCCGCTATGTCTTCACCTCACTCCCCAGAAAGCGGCCCCTTCCAGCATCTGACCCCTCCTGGGGGCTCCCATCACGGAGGCCCGAGGGCCAGGCCTGAGGAGTAATGGGCGACATTCCTCTAGCCCACCCAGAGCTTGGTCTGCGGAGACCACGCAGCTGGAGGGCCTGGTAGAATCGGTGCCCCAGAAGGCCACAGACAGGATGCCTGACCCCCGTCCCATCAGCCGGCACGGGCTGTGTGCCTTCCGTCCATCCACGACCTTCAGGAGTCCAGAAGGCAGGGAGCCCCACGCTGGCCCAGTTTCCCAGTGTGCTGACTACAAACGTAGAAAGAAGAGCTCTAGCTCGGAATATTAAAAACACTCTATTTTCTGAAGAGTTGAGGCTCAGGCCTACCGGGTCCTGGCTGCACCCCAAAGTTCCTTCTGCAGGTAAATAAGAGACAGACATCCAGAAGCACCACCCACATGGCCCAGGACCCTGTAGGCTCAGTAAGGGCCAGGGGCCTTGAGGACACTGATGCAGACGGTGGGGCAGAAGGCTTGGGCACCAGGTGGAGGGGCAAGGCCCCTCGGTCCTGTCAGGGCAGTTGCAGAGGCCCAGGCCTGTCACCAGCCACCCTGCTGGACCCCTGGGGGGCCTAGTAGTTCACGAGTTGAGCTGCGTAGATGCCATCCTTTTTGTCAAGCTGCAGGGGTTAAAGGTGGGGGGTCAGTGGTCACGGCCAGGCTCCTGGGGCCCCACCTCTCCCTTGAGCAAGCTCCTCCCGGCATGTTGTCAGTGGTCCCTGACTTCCCCAGGGACGTGCACCATGTGCCTCTCTAGGGCTGGGGATGGCACCCCCATCCAGGAACTCCCCCATCCCAGTACAGACGGCACCTGGTGGTCCTGTCTGGGGGCCACGCTGGGCTTCTGGGCCAGGGGTGGTTTCTTGGTGGTTACACTTCGGGGGGCAGTGCTGGGCCGGATGGCCGCCGCCTCTCCAGGGCTGCCTGATGCCCCAGCCAGCACATAGTGTTGCTTCCGCAACTCCCCCAGCCGCATGCGTTCAGCCTCCAGCGTCTTCTCCAGCTCCAGGACACGCACCTGTAGCCACACGGCCTGCTCAGCCCAGCCCAGCCTCCCCAGGGAGCTCTCTCCTGGGTCCAGGCTTCGCTCGAGGGATGAGCTCAGAGGTCACGGGGCAGCCATGGGCGCCTACCTGGGTCTCCATCTCCTGCTTCTTCAACTTGATGAGGGACAGGCCGGAGAAATCCATGGTGTCTGGCCGGAGGACAAGGGGGTGAACATCTGGGCGCCCACCCCCATTCAGTCTCGGGAGCCAGCAGCCCTCGTTGGCACCTGGCACTCACCTCTGTCCTCAATCTGCTCCTGGCCTGACTTGGTGGAGGCCACCACACTGGCAGCCCTCTCATTGACTGTGCGAGAACATTCCTGCAGGCGGCTCAGGTGGGGGCTGTGCTTGTTGGCCTTCACCTGAGGGGCGAGAGGTCAGAGTGGGCCCAGGTCTCCCAGCTCAGGGCAGCAGCAGGCCTGGGCTTGGCAGCCACAGCCCAGGCCAAGCTGGGCCCAGAGCCCGGTGTGCTGCTGTCGGCGTGCAAGCTCACCTTGGAGGCCGCCACCAGCTGGGCCGTGCTGGCTGCGATCTCGTGGGAGCAGACGATGAGCTCCTCATACTTGCCCGTGTGAAGCACCACCTTGTCAGCCGCCTCCCTGCGGGGCAAGGGCCAGTCAGGGCCAGGGTCTCTGACCCCATGGACAGCTGGCACCACTCCACACCCCCTCTACTTTCTGCACCCTGTTGACCCCCAAACTGCTCCAACTGGCAGGAAGCAGCCCCCTGCACCCCCCTACCCAGGGGAACCTACACCAGCTGTGTGGCTCCCCAGCCCACAGCCTTGGAGGCCGAGATGAGGCCTTCGGTCCAGCGCGAGTTCTTGGCGTAAAATTCCTGCTGCGTGGCTGCCCCCTAGTGGCGATGGGAGAACAGGGCAGGACATGCCAGTCAAGGACACCAAAGGTGGAAAGGGGTCCACAAGGGCCCTTCTCCCCCTCACTCTGGCCATAGGGCAAATCCCTGAGGCCTCCCTGTGGTAGCGGATGGGGGGTCTCATGCCCAGGGTGGCCTAGGCTAGGGGTCAGGCTCCTTGTGGACTGTGCCCTGCTGCCGGCCGGCCCCTCACCCTGCCGCTCTCCACGATTTCCTTCTGCAGGCTAGTGGATGTCGTCACCAGGAGCCGGATAGCCTGCCGAGACCAAGACAGCAATGACTGGTGGCCCTCCAGGTGCAGACCCCCCCGGGTCACAGCCCCTCACCTTCATCAGGTCTGTGCAGGAGTTGAGGATCCTGGGGGAGAGAAGGAGAGACTTAGCTGCTGCTCTGCAGGACAGCCCGCAGGGCAGCCCACACGACACCATGGCGGGCCTGGCCACAGCAGGGCTCAGCAGCTGGGGAGAGAGTGTCTGCTCTGAGCCAGGCCTTCCTTTCCCCTGAGCAGAACAGTTGGGGGCAGAACCTTAGGGGCCATGGGGAGCCCACCTCAGGCTGGGCCTGGAGGGACAGAAGGGGGGGCTCACCTCTCGTTCACCTCCAGCTTCACCCCCGAGCTGGCGTGGCGTGCCTGGTTCATCATGTCCTGCACCCAAGAACAGAGCTGTGAGCTGGCTGGGAGGAGGGGACTGTGGTCCTGGGAAAGCCAGGGCTGCCTCCTGCCCTCTCAGCTCTGACCTCACAGGCCCCTGGAAAACACCATCTGTCCTCTGTCTGGAGGCTGAGAGCAGGAGTGGGTGCAGCCTGTACCCAACCCAGTTGGGGCCTCTGGCCCCCAAAGCTCCACAGGAATGAGGGGAGTCCCCAGATCCCGTGCTCACCTCGATCCTCCGCACGGCATCTTCAATGGCTGCGGATGTGGCCGCCATCTCCTTGTCTACCATGGCCCCCAGCTCCTCCTGCCGCACATCTAGGCTCTTGGGTTTCAGTTCCTGGTGAGGATGGGAGTCAGACAGGGGTAGCCTCCATCCCCTCAATCCCACGGGCAGCCTGGGAAAGAGGTTGGGGGCCACAGGGATCGAGGAGGGTGCATGGTCCCCACCCTGTGTCCTGAGGCTGCAGGCTCCACGCACAAACACCTGTTCAGCCAACCCAGAGGCGGGTGCAGAGGTCAGAGGCAGACCCAAGCCTCTCAAACCCACACTCAGCTGTGCCTCACCTGGCCCAGCTGAAGGATGCCCTGCAGGGGTGTCCGCACCAGGCTGGCCTGCATGTGCCGCAGAGCCTGCCGGTCCTGCAGCTGCCCCATGAGCTCCAGAGCCCGGGCCCCACACTCCCTGCAGGTGTCTATGAGACCTGGGGTGAGAAAGGACCGTGAGTGGAGCCCTGCTCCCACAGGCCCCACAAGGACCCCCAGGGTAGACAAGCTAGTGAGGCGGACAGAACCTGCCATCCCAGGACCCACTTACGGTCGGCAGGGTCGGTGGGAGCTAGGTGCGAGGTGGCACCGCCATTGACGATGGTATCCGCAGCCAGATGGGAGAAGCGGGTCAGAGCTGCCACCAGCGTGGAGGCATCTGTGCGGGTGTGTGGGGCCGAGGTTGGGGGAGGATGACACTGAGACACTAGCACTGGGACCACCATCAGTGGCCAGCTATCCCAGGAGGAGGAGGAGGAAGAGGAAAGGAGGGCTCGGCAAGACAACGTCCAGGAGGCAGTGGGAACCACACCGCAGTGTGTGTGGCCCTGGGCCCTTCAGTGCTCTGCCACCTGCAGACATATGGTGGCCCAGGCCCCAGAGGCAAAAGCCTATTTGTCCACAG
This sequence comes from Pongo abelii, assembly GCF_028885655.2. Lineage (NCBI taxonomy): Eukaryota > Metazoa > Chordata > Mammalia > Primates > Hominidae > Pongo > Pongo abelii. The sequence goes on along the minus strand of NC_071995.2, from coordinate 121,724,428 downwards.
GGCAGGGGTGGGTTCCTGGGAAGGAGCAGGCAGGGGGCATCTGCTTGGCTTCCCAGAGAGGTCCCTGCTGTCTGTAAACCTCCCAAAAGGCAAGAGGTGGCCATGGGCACTGGAACTGGGACACAGCCCCCGCCTCCGCGCTGCCCTGGCTACACTCACCTGCCAAGGTGGTCAGGTACTGGGCGTGGCCCTCCTCCAGGGCGCTCACGGCATCCAAGGCCTCCTGGGCCCTGCTCACCAGGTAGTCTGCAAGCACAAGGAGAACTGAGGTCCCTGCCACCCGCTGCTCAGGGCTGGGGATGGGAAGGAGGCAGGGGAGCGGCTGAGTGTGGCCCCACTGTCTACCTGGGGAGCTGGTACAGCGCAGGTGCAGGGGGTCATCCAGCTTGCTCACAGCATCCTGCAGGATGCCCGCGGCCTCGGCAGCAGCGCCCCGCAGCACTGCGAACTGCTCGTCCAGCAGCCTCTGCCGCAGCCCCTGCTCCTGAGACTCCTGGCAATGGGGGGTGAAGAGGGCAGGTTAGAGACCCTCCCCAAGGCCAAGGATGTGCCCCAGCCCTGGACCGACCCATGGGCCACCAGTTGGAGCCCAGCTGAGACCCTCACTGGTCGGGGGGTGGAGATTTCTAGAAAGAGGCTTCCCACAGTGCACAGCTCAATAATAAAAAGATAACCCAATTAAAACGTGAGCTCAAGGTCCTAAAAGACATTTCTCCAAAGATACACAAATGGCCAGGTAGCTCATGAAAAGATATGTAGCACCCTTTGCCATCAGGGAAACACAAATCAAGACCATGAGAAATCACTCCACACCCACTAGGATGGCTAAAATAAAAAGAAGACAATAAGCGTTGGCAAGGATGTGGAGAAACTGGAACATTCATGCGTTGCTGGTGGGAGTGTAAAATGGTGCAGCCACTTTGGAAAACAGTCTGGTAGTTTCTCAACAGGGTAACAGAGGTGAGACCCAGCAGTTCTACTGGGTTCCACACACATTAGCTATCTATCCAAGATAAGTGATGGCAGATATTTACACACAAACTTGTGCTCAAAGGCCCACAGCAGCACTATTTACAACAGCCAGAAAGTGGCAACAACCCCAATGTCCACCAAGTGATGAACAGATAAACACAATGTGGTCTGTCCACACGGCGGAGTACGACTCAGCCATAAAAGGATGAGGTGCTGACACAGGCTATGATGTGGTGACCCTTGACAACGTGATGCTCAGTGAAGAAGCCGGACACAAAAGGATGCATCGTGTATGATGCCCTTTACGTGAAATCTCTAGAACAGGCAGATCACGGAGAGAGATCGATGGCTGCCAGGCGGCAGTGAACTCAGCAGTGCTGCTGCATCTGGGGAGGCCATACCCTCTCTGCCAGCCGGCCCTGCAACTCGCTCTGCTCCTGGGAGCTGCGCTGCTGCTCCCGGCTCAGCGCCGCCTCTGTCTCGCGCACCAGGCTCTGCGCCGCCAGCAGGTCTGCCTCCCGCTGCCGCACAGCTCCACTCAGCGCATCCTTCTCCGCACTCAGCATGTCCAGCCGTGAGCTCAGCTCCGACTTGCTCTATGGACAGACATGGACACCTGGTATGTGAACAGAGCTCCCAGGCCCCGCCCACCCTGCCCCCACACTTACAAACTGGGCCCTGGGGGGTTAGTGATCACTTCCATTAGACTCAGGGCTCCCTGAGGACCAGCGGTAGGTCCTGTCTCCCATGTAGCCCCTGGGTCTGGGTCAGGGCTGCATCCCAGGATCACCGAGTGGCACCCAGGTATGGCCCGTTCACGGGAAAGAGGACCTGACTTCCACCCAGGACTGGCCCCAGAACCCCACCCCCAGTCATCGAAGCCAGATGCACCTGCTCTGTGTGGCTCAGGGCCTCCTGCGCGCGGGCCAGCTCTCCGGCCTTGGCCTCCAGCTCCCTCTTGAGCTTCTCCAGCTGGTCACTCTGCTCCTCCAGCTGAGACAGGACAGCGTGTCACTGGGGCAGTGGGCTGGGGATGCCGGGGCAGGGCCCTGTGCCACAAGGGACATACCTTCAACTCTGACTCCCGCTTCACCTGCTCCACCTGGAAGGCCAGCTGCTCCTTCACCCTCGCCACCTCCTCCTGGCTTTGCTGCGTCACCGTCAGCTGCTTGGCTGTGTCCGCGTTCTGCACGGGCAGGGGAAGGGCTCATGCTCTGCTGCCAACCCCGAGAGGCCCTGCCACCGGCTGGGATGGAGAATGGGCTGCACCTACCTTTCTAAGCAGCTCTGCGTGCACATGGACGAGCTCACTGTGCTTTTCCTTCAGCTTGTTGTAGCGCGCCTCCGTGGCACTGGCCTTCCCTGGGGGCAACAGGAGAGGCAGTGATGCCCCGTGTGAGGTGGCAGGGGCTGGGGACACACCCTTGGACCCCTGTGGCCGAGGCCCCACGTACTCTCAGCCTCCTCACGCAGGCCCTGGCTCCGCTCGCCCTCCAGCTGGGCAGCCCTCAGCTGGGCCAGCTCGTGGCGGAGCTGCTCATTATCCACCAGGGCCTTCTGCTTCTGCTTCCGCTGCTCCTCCAGCTCACCCTCCAGTGCATTCACCTGACTCTTCAGCTGCGAGATGTACCGCTGGGCCTGCGGGAAGAGGTGTGATGTGGGGCCCTGCCTGAGCTGTGAGGGGCCCCGGCCCCCGCCCCCGCCCATCCCCACCCTGGCACCTCCAGCTTGATCTTCTCCAGCTCAGAGCGGAGCATTTCCACCTCTCTCTTCAAGCTCTCAATCTGGAGGTCCCTGGGGACAGAGGTCCTGGGGTTCAAGTTAAGTCAACCAGAACAGTCAACAGACCCAACACAGGAACTTGTCTCCTCCTCAGTGGCCACTCAGGATTTGGGCACCTCACGGGTTCATGTTCCCCACCCGTGGCCTTTCCAGACAGAAATGTCCAGAGCACAGCTCAGCTGAGGCCGTTTCCAACCACTCCCAGCCCAGTCGGCTCCTCCAGCCCTCACCTGTCATCCTTCACAGAGCCATTGGGGGGTCCAAACGTCTGATCGAAGAGGTCAGCCACCACCTGCCACAGCAAATCATGGTGACCCCTGCCTCACTCACCTGTGCCCTCCAAGCCGGGCAGTGGGCAAAGGGAGGGCTGGCCACCCAACACTCCCGTTGGCCTCATGCTGCAGCTGGAGGACTGGGGGACATGGGCTGGGCAGGGGGCTCACCACTGGCTCCCCCGCGGGGGGCCCTGTGCTGATCTCAATGAGATTCTCCGGTTCCTCGTCCTCCGGGGCCTCCTCGGGGATCACCACCACCGGCTTGATGTGCTCAGCCAGGGCTGAGGCCCGCAGGAAGTTAGGGGGTCCCTGCAGGGGCGGCAGGTGGGACCTGCTCAGCTGTCCCCCAAGCAACCCTCCTTCCGCCATCTCCATAGCCTGTGTGGGGCCCAGCCAGGTGCCTGGGGTCCTCGAAGGGCCTCGGGGCCCTCCTGGGGGAGGTACCTCGGGCAGCCGGGGGATCTGGATGAGCCGCTTGAAATACAGCATGTCAGAGGCTCTGCGGAAGAAGTTCCTGAGGCTGCAGAGATGGTGGGAAGTTCGGGTTCAGGAAGGGGCCACGGAGCCTCTCCCCCACCGGCCTTAATCCTGTCCCTGTCCCAGGCAGTACCTGTGAAACTGCTCGTGGAACCGGTCCCTGTGGCCTTGCAGGGTGTCCGCAGGGAGACCTGGAGGGTGGCACAAGTGTAACAGGACTTCTCTGCACACTGCTCAGGGGTTCACCTGCCCTGCCTTGTTCCTCCGTATGCTACAAACTCACAGATCAGAGATCACCCGAGACTGGGCCAGGCCCGCTCTCCCATCGGGAGGGGGAGACCTGTGGGAGACGCTGTGGGAGGGCTCAGTTCAGACTGAGCTAGAGAAGGAAACAGCCAATGGAAAGGAAGGCGCTGCGGCCACATCTCACCTAACCCACACCTGGCTTCAGGAGGCACTAGCAAGCCGCTTTCACCAAACACATTTGTCCCGGGCTGACACTAACACAGTGGTTCTCAAAGTGTGGTCAAGGGACGAGACCCTTTCAAGGGGTTGGTGAGATCAAAACTCTCCTAACACCCCAGACACCTTTTGCCTTTTTGCGCTCGCACCCCCAGGGTGCCTGGCAGGAGATTCCTGAGAGCAGGTGGGGCCTCCGTCCTGGCCGAGCCAGGCATTCAGTTGTAAAAATGAAAACCGAGCCACTCACTAAGTTTTTTGCTTGGTAAAGTAGTGGGGTTTTTTGTTTTGTTTTGTTTTTTTCATAAAATGTATGTTATTTCTATTAATGGGTAGTGGGTTTATTACTGCCATTTTTAAACGAATAAACCTCTAATTTTTCGACTTTGTTTTTTGACAGTGAACGTCTAAGCCCCATAAACATAGCCTTCCGGGCCAGGGGCCGCCCTGGGCCACTCACAAGAGTGTAGCTTGAACAGGAGCTTGACCGTGTAGTGGTAGAGGTGGCTGCAGTCCTGGATGACCTGGATGAGCGGGGCCAGGCGGCACTGGCCTGAGGACATCTGGGATACGGCGATGGCCGTGTTGAGCTGTCGGAAAACTGTGCAAAAGGGGCAGGAGGAAGAACGTGAGCCCTTGGGAGCTGGGCAACCTGCCCAAGGTGGTCCAACTGCGAAGCAGGGCCCTAAGCCAGCTCCCACACACCAGTGTGCCCCCTGCCTCCAAGACAGGAGCCTCGCGTGCTGGTGGCTGCCCCAGGTCAAGACCAGATGCTCCCATGAAGGAGGTCAACGGCAACAGCAAGGTCAGGGCAAAGGAGCTCCAGCCCAGCTCAGCAAGGGCTTCCAGAGACCTCCACCTGGGAGCCCAGGACGAGGTGCCCGACTGACAAGGGTGACGGACAGCTCCATGCCCACGGGCCTCAAACCCACACTGAATGTTAGAACAGGAAGGAGGCTCACGATGGAGCACCCCAAATGCCTAACTTTACAGATGTGGGAACAGGCAGGGCTTCTGCCAAGTCACATGGCACTAGGGTCACAACTTGGCTCTGCACACCCCAAGTGACCCTGAAACCTCGCTTGCCCCCAGGGCCCATCTCCCCTGCCCCTGACAATCGGGTCTTGTATCAGAACTACCAAGTGGGAGGGACAAAGGACAAACATGAGGCTGCCTCCTCCTTGGCTGGCAGCTTCTCTGGGGCAGAGAGAAGAATGACAAAGAGCAGGCAGCTGGCCAGCACGGGAGAGCAGCCAGAGAGCCCCCGCTGCACAGACCTGTGCCCCGGCCCCTCAGGTCCTGCTCCCGCCTTGCAAGTGTGATGGGACCACTTGCAAATCTCTGCAGCAACAGGGGAGAGCCTGGGGGGGAGGGGCAAGAAGGAATACACAAAGTGCTGCCCCTTGCCTTTTTAAAAACTTAATCTCTAATTACATGTCATGCTAAGTATGTTTTCCTTGCAAAAAATTACAGCACACATAAAGTACTGCTTGGATCTTAAACACGTATGTCTACACTGTTCGGCAATCTGCTTGATTTCACACAGTAGAATGTTTTCTAGATCTTCCCGGCCATCCCAGATTCGACACGTCTCTCTTCCCGCCACCCTCTGTTCTCTGCTCTGCACAGACAGCGAGATGCAGCCAGGCCTCTGCCATCACAGATTCGACGCATGTCTTTCTTCACCGCCGCCCTCCATTCTCTGCTCTGCCCAGACAGCGAGATGCAGCCTCCGCTGAGGCATGTTTAGGACGTTTGTGTTTCTTTGCTGTTACAGGTCCTGAGGCAGGGAAGCCCCTGCACCTGTCACCTCTGCAGATCTGGGAATTTCTCCAGCAGATGCTGGTACACCCCTTTGTGCTTCATCAACACACCAGCGTCACCAGGTGGGGAGCGTGCCTGCGTGTGTTCACTTCCCTCGTGGGACCACTGCCTGCCCACACTGGCCTTCTCCCATGCCAGGGGTACCTGGCTCCTAGCTGGTGGCCTCTGTGCTGAGAGGCTCAGACTTAGCACATCTCTGCCAGGACACAGAGCCTGGTAGCCCGGTCCTGCTGCACAGTTGGGGCCACACCTTTGGACACCTGACCTCTGCTCTCCACGTCAGATCCTGAGCAGGCTCTTCCCAGGCACAAGGGTCCAACTCTGAGCCCACCTCTCACCCACTGGAACTGAATGCCCATCAGGCTCACCCAGCTGCAGAGGCCAGACCTGGGGACTCAGGGAGGCTGCCCAAACTGCCTCTAACTCCCAATTTTCCCTTAAGGAGGCATTTGCTTCTTGCCCTCTGATGAAGAGCACTGAGTCACCCATGAGTTGTTTTGAAGCTGCCACCCAGAACAATCAGTTCTCCAGCCTGGAAGCTGAGCCCTCTGAGATTTCCTGTCCAACAGCGGCCGGGTTCCCCCGCTAGGAAGTCTGACGTGACTCAGAGGCTTTCTAGAGCAGAAAATGGCAGGATGACCCAAACCTCTCTTTCAACTGGGCTCTGCAGATGGCCCAAGGCTGGGGCAGGAACCTGGCAGGGTGGCTCCTGTGCACACCTCCTCACCCTCCCCGTCTTGGGGCTGATGGAGTGACACTCACTGGATGGAAGGGATGGCTGAACGTGTATCCTGGATGTACCCGCTGGGGCCTGCCATGCTTTGGAGGGGCCAGGAGGCCCCATTACCTATCCCTGGAGGTGCAGGGACCCCAGGAGGGGCAGGGGCAGGGGCATTTCTTTTGTTTTGTTTTGTTTTTTTGAGACGGAGTCTCACTCTGTCGCCCAGGCTGGAGTGTAGGGGCACGATCTCCACCGCCCGAGTTCAAGTGATTCTCCTGCCTCAGCCTCCCGAGTACTTGGGAATACAGGCGTGCGCCACCACGCCTGGCTAATTTTTATATTTTTTTAGTAGAGACAGGGTTTCACCATGTTGGCCAGGCTGGTCTTGAACCCCTGACCTCAAGCGATCTGCCTGCCTCGGCCTCCCAAAATGCTGGGATTACAGATGTGAGCCACTGCGGCTGGCCAGGGTCATTTCATAGTGATCAGTCGGTCTGATCACTCATGTCTTTTTTCTTCTCGTCCCATCTCTGGGGACTTAGCAATACACTCAGACCCCCGAAACCCCTTTACGGCTCACCTGATTCAGAAAGCTTCAGCTCACAATCCATGTAATCAAACATCTCCACAGTGAGCTGGAAGCTATGCAAGAGAAGTGGAGGAAGAGATGAAAAAGGGTGGGTGGGCCCACCAACTCGTCCTGAGACCCCCCCTCCAGTGGGGATGGGGGCGTTGCCGACACCATGGCTCTGGTGAGTCAGCATGCCTCTGCCAGGATGACAGTCCTTCAAGTACACCCCACCCTTTTAACTTCACCCTCTGTCCTTGGGAGCATGAGCGTCAACCAACAAGGCCACGGACTCATTCAACTCCACTGCCCCATGCGGACGCCTGGGCTTGAGACGCAATAGGAAGGAATGGGGAAGCTGAGGGGAAGTGGCCATGCAGCCATGCAGAGTGACTCACATGTTGTTGACATCAGTCCCAGCTGCCTTCTCCAGTACCTCGTCTGTCACCTCCAGGCCCGCAGGAAACTGGGGATGCTGTGGAGAGAACCCCCACCCAGCGGCCACTGAACCAGGGCCCCCCCCCCCACCCAGCGGCCACTGAACCAGGGCCCCCCCCCACCCAGCGGCCACTGAACCAGGGCCACCCCCCACCTAGCGGCCACTGAACCAGGGCACCCCCCGCCACCCAGCGGCCACTGAACCAGGGCGCCCCCCCCACCCAGCGGCCACTGAACCAGGGCCCCCCCCCACCCAGCGGCCACTGAACCAGGGCCCCACCCCCACCCAGCGGCCACTGAACCAGGGCCCCCCCCCACCCAGCGGCCACTGAACCAGGGCCACCCCCCACCCAGCGGCCACTGAACCAGGGCCACCCCCCACCCAGCGGCCACTGAACCAGGGCCCCCCACCCAGCGGCCACTGAACCAGGGGTCCCCATGCTGGGCCCTGGGCCCTGGGCCCTGCTCTTGGCAGACCCAGGCTGTGGTCCACATAGGTGGCAGAGGGCAGTGGAGGGGGTTGGGAGGAGGGGAGCACCCGGCCAGGACAGCGAAGACTGAGGAAGCCCAGTGCTCATGTCCACGGAAACGCCTGGGGAAGCCCGTGCCCACGTCCACGGAAACGCCTGGGGAAGCCCGTGCCCACGTCCACGGAAACGCCTGAAGTGTTCCAGGAGCTTCCTGATGCCCTGGCTTCCCTGTCTCCCCTTTAGTCATAGTCGGGACAGGAAGGTGAATGGAAAGACTCATGGAGAGGACAGATCCCACCCTTGATGTCCCAACATGTGCCATAACGTCACAGTGGGAAGAGCCCACGGGCCCCTCAGCCCCATGCCTCCCCCAGGGAAACCACCTTGAGGTGGAAGGAGATCTTGGTCAGCAGCAGCTTGGTGTAGACATTCACCAGCTGTCCGTAGCGGTCATGCAAATGTCCCTGTGTGAAGACAGACAGGGTGAGGGGCCACGGCTCGTGAACACGTCCAAGAGTCCTCAAGGACCTGGGCATGACAGTGACCCACCACCGGGCACTTCTTCATTCAACAAACGTCTTCTCCCGGCCTCCACCCACCTCCCTCTCTGTCTCTAGCTTTTTCCCTTAATCTTCCTCCTTGTCATTCCTGCCAAAGAAACTCTTGTGAGAAGAGAGCTCTTTGTCCAGGGCAGCAGGCCAATTCTGAGCAGGGACGCTTTATTAAAGTGCTGGTGCTGGCAGGGAGGCACATCCCGACGGGCGCCTGGACACATCCTCCCTGCTCCCTCCTCCAGCCCCGTGGCCCCTGCGGCCGGGCCAGCTGGGCCTGCATCTGCAGGTGGCACCATGGGCAATGTTTTCCTCGCTTTAAGGGAAGTGAGTCAGGGCAGTGGTTCTGGGTTGGATAATGCCCTGGTCAGGCCTCCCTGTGGGTCCAGGGCCTGCCCTGCTCCTATGTCCCTGCCCAAGCAGACGAGCACCCCACAGTGCTCCAGAGAGAATCAGGCCAAGGCCCTCTGCCCACCAGGGACATCTCTAACTCCTGAGGTCTTGCAGTGCATCCATATTGCAGGCCCCCCAGGGCTCTCGGGCCTTACTGTGTCTAAGGATCATCCAGCAAGTGTGCTCAAAATGCAGACCTCCAGTCCTGATTCTTCAGCAGCAGGTCTGGGGGAGCCCAGGAACCTGCGCCCTGCCACAGGCTCTCTAACCACCACTGAGGTGCCCGGACTGTGGTGTTGCCACATTTCCCAACTCGTGAGGACTAAAGGGCCCGGGTGACTTCAGAGCTGGAGGGCCCACTGGTTATGCGTGTGGAGCGCCCTGGGCTAGGCCTTCAAAGGCAAGCAGCATCTCCTCATGCTGCCCCTCCCACTGCGGCCCCTGGGAAAACCCAGCCACCCGCAGGGAACTGCCCACAGGGAGCCACCCTTCGCTCAGCCCCACATGCTCAGGAAAGCCCTGAATGCCAGGCAGGACCTAGACTGGCTGGACCTACCCACAGGTCTCCGATCTCCCGGATGTTGCTGCGGTACCGCTGGCAGTCATGCAGCACCTGCAGCGCAGGGAACATGGGAGAGGGGGAGCGTCCAGGACCCTGTGGTAGGGCCCTGAGACACGCACTCCCCACCCGAGGCGGGAGGAACAGCCCAGAGCTACGGGGACAGGGACAGGAACAGGGCCAGAGCCCGCATGTCAGCGGGACAGTGCCCCAGCTCCGGGGAGCAGAGGAAGCAGCTGCTACTCACATTGGGGTGCCCGTCTCGAAGGACCTTGTGGAGGACATGGCAGAACTTCCAGCTGAGAATGGAGCTGCTGGGCAGCGGCAGTCCAATGGCGTAGGACCAGAAGGTGAAAGCCCCCTTCTCGTGGTGTGTGCCCAGAATGATGCCTGCAATGTCAAGGCCAAGTGTGGAAGCAGAGACTGGAGCGCGGGGGCTCAGCAAACCCGGCTGAGAGAGGCCAGAGCCGCCGGAAGAGGGCCGGCCCCCAGTCACGTGCCCATCAACCCCGGGTCACCAGAGCTCCAGTGTCCAGCCAAGGGGACAAGAGTTAGGGCAAGACAAGGAAACCTTCATTGGGCCCAATGGGGGCGTTTTTGTGATGAGACTGAGATGGGAAGGAGCCAAGCTGCACAGAACCCTCCTCCCTGGGCTCAGCGAGGGACCTTGTGATCCCGGCACAGCTGACCGCAGGCCACCTGCAGCGCTGTGCTGCTCCCACATCCACACCCAACTCCTGGCCCAAGAGCCGGCCAAGGATACGCCGGGCGTGCTTCTCCTTCACGGGGGCCTCCTGGGTGTTGATGGCTTTGCTGATGCTGATGGCCTGTGAGGGACAAAGGAGCAGTGTTTAGAGCCCCAGGCAGCCACCCCAGGAGACACCACCCCAAGGGGGAGAAGCACAATACTGAACAGGATTCTGCCTGGGTTCAAGGCCAGCGGAGCGATGTGGGAGACAGGAATCCCCTCAACCTAAGCCTCTGAAGGACTTCCCTGTGCCTGATCGATGCAGCTGAACTACACTGAACACCAAGAGCTCCAGGAGTCAGGGGACAAGGACCAAAGCTGGGCTATGGCTCCGGGAGGCCATCCTGCCCAAAACCTGCATGACTTGACTCTCCTGCCAGATGTGGTGCCCTGAGCCGCAGGTCATGGCCCAATGTGGTGTCCTCCGGCCCTATCTCCCCTTGGGGAAAAGCAGCTGAGACTGGAGCCCCCGGCTGGGGCCCACCTGGCCTTTGCGGCACCCCATGAAGGGTGCACATCACATTGTCCCCACTCTCTCGGGAGGCATTCTCAGGAAACTTAGGCTAAGCCCAGGGCCTGTGGCCCACTGCCCCATAGGCTGCCCCTCTCCTGGGTGGGGCCTCGCCCTGTTGAACTGTGTCAAGCTCCTGCTGCCACCTGCAGCCCAGCCAGGGGTGGAGGAAGGCCCGAGTGGGATCTGCAGCTGTCACCCGGAGCTGCGCAAGTGGCACCTTCACAAAGTGCCACCTGACCAAGGCCAGAATCTCAGCATCCCTCCCGCTCCACCTACGGCAGTCTCATCCCCTCCCCCACCCCCGGCTACTGCCTCCTTTTCCGAGAAGGCTTCCTGGACGTGACTGTGCTCTCGAGGAAGGCTCACGGCGGTACTGTCACTACCACCCAGCCCTGGCTCCGTGGGGCATGGGGTATTTCTCATGCGGGAACAGGTCTGCTAAACCTCTGTCCCCCACCACCAATGTCTGTGAACTGAGAAGAGCTGCCCAGGCCATGGGCGGGAGGGATGGGGCCTCGACAGATGCAGACACTGAGATAGGACATGCAGCTCCGGGCCAGCCTTTCTCCCCAACCCCCAGCCTCAGCCAGGGCAGCTGGGCTCCTGAGCCACAGGCTGGCCTGAGCCAGGCAGGCCTTGCAGGGCAGGGAGCCGGCTTGCAGGACAGTGCAACCCTCCTGCGCTTTCTCCCCAGACGCCACTGCGCTCTCCCACCCAGCACCGGAGCAGAGGACATCCAAATTAGGGTCTACTGTGGAATTTCCTCTGTGAGAAAAGCCAGCCCAGGAAGCTGGGGGGCCCTTCCTGGTGGGACCTCAGATGGGAGCTGGGGGACTGTGGGGCTGGGCCAGGCAGCCTCTGGGCCGCCCCCGGCCCCTAGCGCGATGCTGGCCCCCTTTCACACACAGGGCCCATTGTACTGGACCCTCCCAGGCAGGCGTCCTGGGGCTGCCCTGAGCCCTGCTCCCCGTACTCAGGAAGCAGCTGCGGTCCCATCTCAAGGAACCAGGACCTGAGGAAACGCACAGAGGCTCTGGTGGGCCTGATCCTGAGGGCTGCCCAGCCAGTGGACCCCAGGCCTCAGCTCCTTCCTTGAACAAACTCGTATCCACCAACTGTGAGAAGCCATGGCTGTGAGTGTCACGCCCCCACTGAGGCGGAACATTGCCCATGACAGCAGCGATGATGATGATAAGGATCCTGAGTGCCCAGCCCCAGCTAGGCATGGGCAACTCGCCTCCCAGCAACAGCCCAGGGAAGTGGTGACTAACTCATTTTCCTGGTGAGGAAACTGAGGCACAGAAGGCTTATATACTTGTCTGTACAGCTAATAAGGACAAAGGCAGGGTTCAAAGCCAGGTCTGTCTGATTCCACAACCTGTGTCCTTTAGTGACTCTGAACAGCCCCCAGGCAGTTCCTTCCGTGGGGAGGGGCTCCCAGGGCAGGAGGCAGGGGCTGTGACTTCCCCCAGCTCATCGGCAAGCAGCTGTCCCGTCACAAGCCAGGCGTCTCCGTCTCCGGGGTGTGTAACCCCATCCCCAGCTGCCGACACCTGAGCTGCCACCTGGTTCGGAAGATTCCTGGCAAGAAAGGTGGAGGCGAAGTGACTGGTGCAGACCTGGCACCAGAGAGGCTGTAGACACAGAGATGCAGGGGTTTCTCCTGACACTGAGGAAACCCCGGGATGGGGCTGAGATAGGGACCGTAGAAGCAGAGAACACATTCTGGGGGAATGGGCTTCCCTCTCCTCTTTGTGAGGAAAGACACAGTGAGGCCAAGGTGCAGCCACCCCTGTGTCCCCAGGCCCTAGGCTCCAGATGCCCACTCAGCAGAGCTCCAGCTCCCCACACCCGGCACTCTCACACCCTCCTGAGGCCGCCCTGTTGAAATCTGCACCTCCTGGACGGATGGACTCCGAGGGCCGGGCACCCTCAGACAGTGGAGTGTTTCCTTATTTATCACCCTCTCCCCTCACCCAGCAGTCAGCAACACGAGGGGAAGCAGATCGGCCTATAGGTGCTGCTGAACCCCCAGCTCCTCAACAGTGCCTGGCACACAAATGACTTTCATGGCAGGAGGGAGGCCCCAGGAATGCAGCGTAACGGGGCATGCCTTGGGCACATGGCATGGTCTGCTGTGCGCCTGGGCCTCAGTGCTGCCTGCTCCCCGCGCTGGCGGCAGGGGACAGGATCCGTGGCAGCAGGGCCCTCCCGGGCAGGGTGCCGGCTGGCTCTGGGAACACAGCCCCGTTGTGTCTAGGATGGGCAGATGTGTGCACCAGGCTCGGAGCGCCACACAAGGAGGCACAGTGCTCACACAGTGGGAGTCTGTGGCTGCTTCGTGGGCCTCGCCTCTGACCAGGCAGTAGCAGCTAAGCCCTGTCCCAGGAGAAGCCCGGCCAGGTCCCAGTGATGTCCCACCTACTCCCGTCTGCTGCTGACCCTCCCTTGCGGAAGTGGCTCCAGGGGTCTGAGGGACTGCAGCAGCGCAGGCGCTCAGGGGCTCACTCTGTGGTGAAATCCACACAGGGTGTCCTTGACACAGCTCTGCTCTGAGGCTTACAGTCCCGAGGCAGGTCCAACTGCCAGCAATACTTGGTTCTGGGTCCTGAGGTTCTCAACATGCTATCCTCATAGCTGCCGAGTGGGGTGAACGTAGTTCTCCCCATTTTGAAGGTGGGGACACGGCAGTGTGCCATGGGAGGTAGAGGGCTGCCCGGGACCATCCCTGGGTTCTCTCTAGCCTGCATTTGTGCCCCGTGTGGCCCCTCGGGCCAGAACAACCCCAGCAGCTCTGACACAGGCCAGAGGCTGGCTGGTCAGCTGCCACAGAGACACCCCTTTGGGGCGGGGCGCCGCAGCCTTTGAGGAGTGGAAGGGATTGATTATGGACCTCAGCTCAGGGTGGAAAAACCCAGTGCTAGAGAAAGGAAGATCATAAGGACACATGTGACCGCGCTGGGGTCTGTCCACTACTCAGCACCCACAGCTCCCATCCGGCTCCCAAGAAGCAGGGGCCTCACACAGAGCCTGGCAGGGCAGTTTCCACACAGCTGTGAGTGGCTGTGGGACCAGGGCTCTGCAGGGGATGCAGTGATAATGTGCAGCATGAAAGCATGAGGAGGGGGATGCTGTTCTTCCCACTGCTGGGCACAACAGGGAGGGGTGTCTGGCTGGGGCAGGGGAAGTCTCTGGAGGAAGCAGGACAGAAGCGGTAATGGAGGGGGACCAGGCGCAGTGGCGCACGCCTATAATCCCAGCACTTTGGGAGGCTAAGGTGGGAGGATCACTTGAGCCCAGGAGTTCAAGGCCAGCCTAGCAAGACCTCATCTCTACCAAAAATAATTTAAAACTTAGCCGGGTGTAATGGTGCACGGCTGTAGTCTCCTGCTACTCAGAAGGCTGAGAATTGCTTGGGTCCAGGAGTTCCAGGCTGCAGTGAGCCATGATAGCACCACTGCACTCCAGCCTGGGTGACAGAGTGAGAACTTGTCTCTAAAAAGTAAAAATAATAGGCCAGGTGTGGTGGCTCATGCCTGTAATCCCAGCACTTTGGGAGACCGAGGCAGGTGGATCACTTGAGGCTAGGAGTTTGAGACCAGCCTGGCCAACATGGCAAAACTCCCGTCTCTACTAAAAATACAAAAATTAGCCGGGCATGGTGGTGTGTGCCTGTAATCCCAGCTACTCAGGAAGCTGAGGCAGAGAATCGATTGAACCTGGGAGGCTGCAGTGAGCCAAGATCGTGCCACTGCACTCCAGCCTGGGCAACAGAGCTAAACTCCATCTCAAACAAAACAAAACAATAATAGAGAGTTCCACAGCAGCTGTGAGACACCTTGCGGAAGGGAGCTGGAGGGTCCGCAGAGACAGCAGAGAGGGGCAGAGTGAGGTCAGCTCCTGCCTGGTTCCACAGACCCTGCAGCTTTTCGGGGCTCGAAAAATCTTCGGAGTCCATACCCACGCCCCAGGAGCCACCTGCTCACAACTCTCCGAGCCTGCTCTTCTCCTGCCCAGTGCCAGCAGCAAGAGGGGCCTGACCTTTAAGGGCAGAGAGTGGGGACAAAGCTCAGGGGTACCCAGGGGCCCAGGGGGCAGGTGAGGCTCTGCAGATACACTCAGGATAGCTGGCATCGCCAAGTGTGTAAGAACATGCCCTATGCCATAAGGCCAGCAGACAGGTCTCAATAACCTATTAATGAAATCAATTTTATTGAGCTCAGCCTTGTACTGGGCCCTGAGCAGACAGCTTTGTTCTGGTGTTACCTCATTAATACTCATAAGGAACCTCAGAGCAGGCGGGCGGGGGAGGACACTGAGGCTGCAGGTTAACCACCTGTCCAAGGTCATAAATAACAAAAAAATGTGGGCCAGAGATGGAGCCCCTCAGGCCCCTCCCAGGCGGCCCTGGGCTGCATGGCCTTCACAGTTCAGGGTGCGGGGTAGGGCTGGGTGCGGGAGAAGTGTGTCAACGTAGACATCCTTATTGTCCCACCACAGGAACCCCGCTCCCCAAGGGCCTGCTAACATGCCTCCAAATTGGGAGTGGGCTCTGGATCAGGATTTGTTCAAATCCCGAGTAACGAAGGCCTTGGGGCTGGCAGAGCCAAGGGGCCTTCCCACTGCCCCCATCCCTTGGGGTGAGGGCATCTGCCTCTGGGCTGTGGCCTTCAGCTCAGTCCAGTGGCCAGGGGGAGCCCAAGCCCCAGGATACACCTGCCCTGCTTCCAGGAACAATCAGGCCAGACGGGGCCCACTGACTCGTGAGCAGCCCAGAGCTGCGCTGGTCCCTGGACCACCCTGGCGAGCATCTCAGTGAGTGCTGCTTCAGAAGAGGGGAGATCAGGCAGGGGACGCTCTCGAGAGGCTGCTGGCCCAGGCCTGATGTGGAGTCCAGATGGAAACAGACTGCAGGAATGGGCACTGTCAGCAAAGCCAGGCGACTGAGCTGGGAGGCTCCAGGCAGCGGCCGCCCCACACGCCAACCCCGCAGCACCCTGTGGCCCAGGAGGCTCCGGAGTTGTCTGTCCACCGATCATACTGTCCCCACCTCCAACCCCCGAATACAGGGACATCTTCCTTCCTGCTCTATCTCTAGGCCCAAACCAACATCTGGCTGTCAGCAAATCCCCACTGGGCAAATGGAAGGGTGAACACTCGAAGGAACAAGAGCTCTTTCAAAGACAAGTACTGGACGACTTCAGGGCACTGAGCCTCTCTTTCTCCAGCTAATAATTTATCCACTAGAGCTGCATAATAGAAATAACTATAAAACAATTTCTATTTTTAAAATCAACGCTGAAATGAATCAGACGTAAGCCTCCTTGTGCTGTATTATCGTGGCACCTAACAGCAGCACTTGGCAGGGACAAGAACGTTCTTCAAAGAGCTGGGGCACACGGACGGACGCTGGCAGAGCGGTGGGTTATTTTGCTTTAACATTTCCAAAGAGTTGGTTGAAGGACAGAGAGATCTCATTCAAATGCGTTTGTCCCCTCAAAGGCCATTGACAGAGCAAACACAGGGTTTCTGTAGCTGAGGAGGCCGGGATACAGCCACATGCAAAGCAGCGAGGTGGACAGCTGGGTCAGCTCCGGCAGACAGGAAGTTAGGGGCAACTGCTCCGCTCCATTTAACCTGTATCTCCCCTCACTCTCACCCAGGCCTGCTTGGTCCTGGCCACTCTGTCATTTCAGCGTTTAGGAAAGCTCCCGAGGGGAGCATGAGAGCCCAGGTTCCTTCCCCAGGACGCTGGTTACAATGTTGTCGCCTGACCCACTGCCATCTCCGCCCCAGGCTTTGTGGGTGACACCCAGTAGTAGGAGGACTGTTCCTGCATCACCCCTCTGCCAGGCTGGCTCTGGAAGTGACAGGCAGCCAGCTCGTGCAGTTTTGTTCCCTGGGCCCTGGTGACATCACTCCACAAACCCGTCTGTCCCAAAAGCCAGGAGCCTGAGTCACCTCCAGGCAGATGAACCTACTGCAGTTTGAAGATCATGTTTATTTTAGCCAGAGAAAAAACAATCTCGCCCCAAATAAACTTTTCTCCAGGCCTCAGTCATTCTCTAGAATGGATGGCCATGAGCCTTTCAGACATCACCAAGAAGACAGCATCAAAGAAGGGAGACCACTGGCCCCTGAGCATCCACTCATCCAGCCACTTACGACGTGGCCCTGCCTGAGGACCCCAGGGTAGGTGGCCGGTGCAGGTCTGGGCAGTTGCTCGGGGAGCTCAGCAAGGTGACACACTCCCACTTCTCAGGTGAGCCTGGTCTACACACGTGCCCACCCCATGTCTGTCTGCTTCCTCCCGCTCTGCTGGGCCAGCCGCAGTGTGTCAGGACAGATGTGGAAGCAGCACAAATAATGTCATGAGGACTGGGCAGCACAGAGAGGCTTGGGCAGGAGGACGGCAGCGGGTGGCTGCACAGAGGAGGTGATATTCAAGTCAGCATCGCAGATTACCAAGTTGGGCGGGGAGGGGGCGGGTAAGGGCATCGCCAACAGAGCAGCCAAGGCGTCTCAGG
Organism: Pongo abelii; assembly: GCF_028885655.2. Taxonomy (NCBI): domain Eukaryota; kingdom Metazoa; phylum Chordata; class Mammalia; order Primates; family Hominidae; genus Pongo; species Pongo abelii. Next base: position 121,707,150 of record NC_071995.2, on the reverse strand, counting down.
TTAGCCGGCTGGGTATCCCTGTCCCTCGGCCAAGCAGGCCTGGACTCCACTCAGAGGCTTTCCACTTTAAGCTGCTGGGATCCAGTGGCTAGCTGGGTTTCATTCACGAATGACCGGTGCAGCGCTGGTTGGGAGGCTGGCGTCTGGATCAGGTCAGAGAAGGGGCCTCGTCTGCGCCTGTCCCTATTCAGAGGGTGAGCAGTTCTGCCAGGGAAGGCTCTTGCTGGCTTTGTCCGCACCTCCTGAGGCTGTCGTCCCCCAGAATATCCTCCCAACCCTGGAGAGTCTTCATAATGTGGCACCTCTGGGCTCACTCTTCCAGGGAAGTGCTGTCCCCACCTGCCTGAGTCCCCCAACCTCTGTGCAGATCCACTTTTCTCCCCAACCGCCCCAGCACACAAGGCCTCCGCTTACAGCTAATCTAAGGGCACTGGGCAGAGCCCAACAGGGAGCTTGTTTCTTTCAGCCCAGCCTGCTCTTCCGAACACAACATAACAGCCAACACTTACACAGCATTCACTACACACCAGGCACTATGAACACCTGTAAATCTTCACAACCACTCCAGGAGGTATGTAATATTATTGCCCCCATTTTGTAGATGAGGAAACTGAGGCAGAGTGGTGAAGGGACAGAGCCAGGGGCTGAACCTGGAGCTTGCTCTTGACTGCCCTGCCATTCCACACGTGGCCACAGTTCGCATCTCTTCACCTCTTAGAGGGTACAAAGATGACTCGGACCTTCCTGGGGCATACCCCAAAGCTACAGGAACAGGCCAAATGGTGAGACAGCAAGCGGCGCTCAGGAATGTGTCACGGGCATCAAAGCACATCAGAGACAGGGAGGGGGAGGTCAGGGATGGGCGGCCCCTTCCCACCCCAACCTGGACCAAGAACAGCCTCTGGAATAGCTCTCCCAGGGAGGCAATATGCAGCCCAGGGGTCGGGAAGTCAGCGGCCTGCCGGGCATCACCACGACGGCATCGCCATGTGGGCTGATGGGGTGGAACCGAGCAGAGGATGTCACGGGGCGAGACAGCAGTGGGCACGCCCAGGAACGACGAGCTCAACGCCCGTGCCATGCTGCGGGCAAATCACTCCTATACACGTAAACGTTGCCCTTTTCTAAAAGCCACCAGATGATTCTAACACTTGCACTGTCCGGCACAGCAGCCGCTGGCCGGTGGGGGCTGTGAGTATTGGAAAGGTGGTGAGTCCAGACTGAGATCAGCTGTGAGTGTCCAGTACACACCTATTTCAAAGATTTAGTAGGAGAAAAAGAATGTAAATTCTCCTACTCATAATTTTTGTGGCAATTACATGTTGAAAGGGCTATCTTTTGGATATACTGGGTTAAATAAAATATGCAATTACAGTTAATCTCACCTGTTTCTGTTGACTTTTCTAGTAGTTACTAGACAATCTAAAAGTACACACATGGCTTGCCTCTGGTTCCTCCTGGACAACACTGCTCTACTGTGCGCCGGGGCTGAGAAGCCCTCAGTTGTCAATAAATGTTAATCTTGACAGGATTTTGGTTTCACGGGGGATGCTAAGCATGTATGTCATCGACCTGGAAAACTGGACCTACGAACTGTTTCCACATATTGCTGCCCTAGACAGTCCCTGCCCCGCAGGAACCCCTCACACCTGGGTAGTTTTATGTCTACAGTTAATGCTCACCTGCCAGACTTGGCTCACTCAGCAGTGGCCAGAGGCCTTGCAATGTAGTAAAGGGTTTCTCTCATCCTAACCTGAGAGGAATCTTCTGGGCTTGATCTCCATCCTCTGGGCCTGCAGCGGAAACTGAGGCCCAGTGAAGCAGAAAGGTTCACAGATCAGGAAAAGGCAGGACTCACCATTAGCATTTCCAGTACTCCTAACTGAGTCCTTCTCCATAATATGCTTCAAAGATGCTTTCTTCTCTAGATTTTAAACTTTTCAGCAGAGGGAGGGAAGGGAGAAAGACGGTTGGGCCGAGTATCTGCTGAGGCCCTGCTATGCCCTAGGTGCTGTTTCATGTTTACATACTGGATGTATTAGTTCCTTATGGCTGCCATAACAAATCACACAAACTCGTAGTTCTGGAGGTCGGAAGTCTAAAACAGGTCTCACAGGACTAAAAGCAAAGTGTCAGAAAGGCTGTGTTTCCTCCTGGAGGCTCTAGGGAAGAATCCATTTCCTCGCCTTTTCCAGGTTGTGGAGGACACCCATACTCCTTGGCTAGTGGCTCCTCCCCAGCAGCAGGCGGTGAAGTCTTTCTCACACGGCCTCACTCCAACCTCCTCTCCTGCCTCCCTTGTCCACATTTAAAGACCTTTGTGATTACACTGAGCCCACCTGGTAGCCCAGGAGCATGGCCCCATCTCAAGGACCATCTCAGCTGATGAGAAACTCTAATTCCAGCTGCAACGCCTTACTAAGTCATTAACATAGTCACAGGTTCTAGCTGCCACACGGTCTCTTTTATACCTTACAACAGCCCTATACGATAGCTGGAACGATCTGTATGGTTTTTTTTTCAGACAAGGACATAGATTTACGAGTTAAGCAACTTGCCAGGGACACAGGCTAGAGCCTAGGTCTACCTACCTACTAGTGTCTTTATGATACCACACCCTCTTTTTAAATGGTACAGGCAGTGTTCAGGTTCCAAATACAAGCATGCTGTATTTTGTAGTATTCTGTATTCAGAAAACAACAGCAACAAGACAATAAAAGTTTGTCACCTCCATATTGAAAAGGGTTTTTTTTTGTTTTGTTTTTTACCAAAGGGACTAAAGTCATAGGGAAGAAAAGCATACACTGGTTTTCTGGACATTCCCTGGGATTATACACACACACCATGCAACAATCACAGGCACCAGCTCCCAGCAGGCACATGATCGCCTCTCTTCACACTCCTGAGCGCTAACCCCAGAGATATTTGCAAACAGAGTGTGTCCTGTCAAAAAAGCTCACAGGAAAGCTATTATCTTCCTCCTGACCCAGGAGCCCAGGGGAGGAAAGCGAGGTTGGCAGGCTAGTGAATATTTAAATTCTAAGCCAGCCTAGTGCTCCTGCCACAGCACACAGTGCACAAGCAGCATATTACAAAGGAAGCCAGGTCCCTGGACTGCATGTGCTAATTTCTGTCCCGAAGGAGACATGGAAGTAGCAACCTCAGCTCTCCAGGTCCTTTTCCACCACGGGGCCTGGCTGGCGGCTCACCTGATTATTTCTGGGAACGATCTAATTAAATATTAACCACGTACAAAACCTCATTCTTACATTCCTCAATAAGTCACTGTGAAGACGAGCAAACCCAGACAATGAACTCAAACTCCATCTTTCCAGAAAATGGGGCCCGAGAATAGGTAAGTCCTGTGACATTCACCCATTGCAAAGTTACTCATTGTAAGTGGCCCTCTTAGCCTCTGAGAAAAACCCAGAGCAAAACAAAACAAAACAATCCACCTTTGGTGAGACGCCTGTAATCCCAACACCTCGGGAGGCCGAGGTGAGGTGGGTGGATCGCCTGAGGTCAGGAGTTCGAGACCAGCCTGTCCAACATGGTGAAACACCTTCTCTACTGAAAACACAAAAATTAGCCAGGTGTGGTGGCGCACGCTTGTAGTCCCAGCCACTTGGGAGGCTGAGGTAGGAGAATCACTTGAACCCGGGAGGCGGAGGTTGCAGCGAGCTGAGATCATGCCATTGCACTCCAGCCTGGGCAACGAGAGAGACTCTGTCTTTAATTTAAAAAAAAAAAATCCACCTTCTTGTGTATCAAACCAACCACTAAAATGTGTGGTCCTGTATCAGAGAGTCTCTCTTTGACACTCAGGAAGGTTGCCCTTCTTATCATTTAAGAGTAAGATCAATGAAGTTGGTCCTTCACATCCCATCTCCTCCATGTAGCAATCAGACCTCTTTATGCCTCCTCAAAGGCACGGGAAAAAACTCAGTGAATAAACAAAGTTTCTGACAACATCCAGATCTGTCTGCCAATTCAGGTTTTCTCCCTATGATCTACAAGTTCTTGGCACAATTATGTATTGGTGACTTTAAATTTTTTTAAAATGACGGGCTAGCCGGGCTGAACCAGTTCATGGTGATGAAGCTCACAAGGATAAATTGGTAATTTGCAGCCACCTGGGTTCCAGCACGTGGCATTTCTAAAGCCTTGATATCCTCAGGATTTATTATCGCTTTCTGGGTCAATCCCAAGCACAAAGGTTAGAAGGTCTCCCTGCGTTCTCTCTCATTTCAAAACGAAAGCTGTTGTAGAGTGCATGTGCTAACTAGATGTGAAGGCAACCGCAGAAGTCATCGCTCTCTGCAAGGACAAGTGGGACGGAACTTGCAAATAGCCGCCACAAACGCAAATGTCACCAACCTGCATTAGACAGAAGTGGGAGGGGTCCTCTGGCTTCCTTTACCTCTAGAGTAAAATTTTTCAGCCATTTCAGTCCTGGTTGACTTATTTTGGCAAATAAACAAGTATGCCCCCCCTCCACCGCCCATCCCCCAAGCCTGAGAGCACTTCAAGAGTTTGTAAAATAAAAAGCAACAGGAAACCAGAAACGCAGCAACGTCTGCATCGTGGGTCCCCGGCACAAACACAAGTACAAAACGCACACCCGCGCCCTTATTTAATTTCTAAAGCCTTCCCAGGATAGGCATCATCTGGAAGAGATACAAGCGTGGGAGGCGCAGGAAAGGAGCCCCAGGAAGTTTCTGTCTGTCGGGCGCCGGTATTTAATGAGGGGGTGTGCACCTATTTATACGTGGGCAGCGCTCGGGCAAACAAGTCTGGCGACATACGAGAAGCTTTTCACCCAGCAAATAATAGGAGACTGTGCAGCCCTGGGAAACTGCTCACGAGAGAAGGAAGCTGGGAGTTTAAGGAATTTCCTTTAAGGAAACTGCCCGTGGGGGCATCGGTTTCAGCGGGTAGGAGACGGGGGCAGGAGCCGGCAAGGAGAGGCACGGAAGGGCGGGGACCCCAGTCGGGCCGCGCCGGCCCCGGGAGCACCTGGATCCCCAGCCCCCTCGGCCCCCGGCGCGCTGGGCTCGCGCACACCCAACCCCGGCCCCATCTCCGTCCCCCGCCGCCTCAGCTCCGGCGCTCCCGGCCCGCGCACACCCTGACCCCGGCCCCCTCAGCCCCGGCGCCTCTGGGCCCGAGCGCCCGGCAGGAGCGGGGAGCGCGGCTTCCGGTTCACCTGCGCGCCGGTCGGCTCGGGCCGCGGAGCTCTCGGAGAGCCCGGGCGGACACAGGCCCTGCCCCCGCGCCGTCCCCTGCCCCTGGCCGGCGCCTCCCGGGCCCCAGCCGTTCGCGCGTGAGAGGACAGGGACGCCGCTTGCCCGCCCGCCGCCCGCCGCCCGCCACCCGCCACCCGCCACCCGCCACCCGCTCGCCTGGGTCTTGTCGAACTGCTCGCGCTCGGCCTCCAGGCTATGGCCCGGCCTGCGGCTCAGCACCCGCGCCGGCACGTTCTTGATGCTGTTCATCCTGCCGCCACCGCCCGCTCTTGCCCGGCTCCGTCCGCGCGGCTCACAGCCTCACGGTCCGGCAGCCCCAGCCTAGGCACCGCGAGGCCACCGCGCCGCGCCCGGGTCCGCCCGCCGGGGAGGAGCCTGCCTCGCCCCGCCCCCAACTCCAGGGCACGCCCCTCCCCCGCACACCTCCAACCCCGCCCCCCGCGCCCGCAAACGCCTCGCCCGCCCCCAACTCCAGGGCACGCCCCTGCCCCCGCACACCTCCAACCCCACCCCCCGCGATCTCGGGACACGCGCCTCTCCCCGCACACCCCCAACCCCCCAACCCGCGGCGACCCCGGCACACGCCCCGCCCCGCGCACACCTCCAACCCCCACCTCACTCACAAGGTTGGGGCACAAGCCAAAAGCCCCCCCCAGCTCCTCCCCACCTCTAATCCCCTGCCTAAACCCGGAGGGGAAGGGAGGGGGAGGGGGAACCCATCCCTCCTTCTTCCACCCAGGGTAGGGACCCCGGCCAATTCCCTCTCCCCACCCCTTCCCCGAACTCACTAAGTCTTGTCTGCACCAGGGCAAGATCTGGTTAATTGGAGAAAATCTGGCCTCCATGAGCCTGGTCGGTGGCAGCACAGATAGACGTTTTTTTTCCTTTTTGGTCTTAACGTATGTGTCAAAAGGCACACAATGACACTCTCCTCTCTTTGTGCAATTCTGACATAGCTGCAGCTGTTATCCATGCGGGGATGCAGGACGCATTTCCAGAGACGCAGCCGGCTCCGCAACCGGACACCTCGCCAGCGCCAGGGACAATGGGGGCTGAGGCCGGGCGGTATTAGGCTGGGACAGAAGGCAGGCGGATCTGAACAGCAAAGTACACTGAGGAGATGCCGCCAGGGGTGGCGTGAGGCTTTTTAAAAACATTATTTTTGGCTTCCCCTTAAAATTACTGGTCACAAGACTGAAGTAAAAAGATAAATAAAAGCCCAGAGTCCTCTCTAAGCGTAGCTCTCAGATGGGTATTGTGTTTCTGCTGTTTCTCTTTCCTATCGGAATGCAGATGTGGAATCACACATAAAGGTCCCTTGCTTTTGAAGGGAGAGGCACCGCCTGCCTGTAAGGAGGAAAATGACGACCACGTAATCCTGACCCTTGTCTCCCTAGTGAGACTGTAACCTGTCTGAGGTCAGGGACCCTTTCCTTTTCTTTCCCTTTCCCTCTCCCTTTCCCTTTCCTTTCCTTCCTCTTTTTCTCTTTCTTTCTTTCTTTCTTTTTCTTTCTTTCTTTCTTACCTTTCTTTCTCCTTCTTTCTTACTTTCTTTTCTTTTCTTCTCTTTCTTTTCTTTTTCTTTTCTTTTTTTTTTTAACCGAGCTTCACTCTTCTTACCTAGGCTGGAGTGCAATGGCAGGATCTCACCTCACTGCAACCTCCGCCTCCTGGGTTCAAGCAATTCTCCTGCCTCAGCCTCCCAAATAGCTGGAATTACAGGCATGTGCCACCATGCCTGGCTAATTTTGTATTTTTAGTAGAGACGGGGTTTCTCCGTGTTGGTCAGGCTGGTCTTGAACTCCCGACCTCAGGTGATCTGCCTGCCTCGGCCTCCCAAAGTGCTGGGATTACGGGCGTGAGCCACTGCACCCTGCCAGGGACCCTTTTCTTTAACTGATTCCTCACCCTCCAGCCCAAGAGCTAGAGCTGACCCCAAAAGATACATTTGCCAAGACTCTCCTCTCACTCCACCAAAAGGAGAAATTAATCCTGTTTTCTCTAATTCCAATCACTAAAAAGCTTCTTTATCAGAATAACAGTAGAATCACAATAGTTGATATGTATTGAATGCTTATTATTTGGCAGGCACTGGGCTAAACCCTTCATATGTAACTTAGTCAACTTAGTCGATAGCTGTGCTGGAATAAAGACCACAGTAAAAGAGCTTTTTGCTGTACTCCAGCTGTTTCTCACACTCCTTTTTCCACAAGGAACAAAAGTGGTTCTCCTGTGATCCTTCACGCATATACAGCATCCCTTTTCAACCAGGCAACAGCTCCTCTAGGTCTAGCACATCTGCCACAGTGACTTCCCATTAGCAACCGGCTTTTTAAATAATCATAGAGCCTATTACTGTGCCAGGCACCAGGCTCAGCATTTGTTAAACAGTATCTCACTTATTCTTCTTTAAAGTTGTTGATGAGGCTGGGCACAGTGGCTCACGCCTGTATTCCGAGCACTTGGGAAGGCTGAGGCAGGTGGATCACTTGAGCTCAGGAGTTCGAGACCATCCTGGGCAACATGGTGAAACCCCATCTCTACCAAAAAATACGAAAAACTTAGCCGGCCGTGGTGGCATGCCTATAGTCCCAGCTAGTCAGGAGGCTGAGGTGGGAGGATCACTTAAGCCTGCAAGGCTGAGGTTGCAGTAAGCTGAGATCACGCCGCTGCACTCCAGCCTGGGCAACAGAGTGAGACCCTGTCTCAAAATAAATAAATAAAAATAAAGTTATAAATAAATAAAGCATCAATAACTTTTTATTTATTTATTTATTTTTTTTGAGACAGGGTCTGGCTTCATTACCCAGGCCGGAATGCAGTGGCATAATCATAGCTCACTGCAATCTCTGCCTCCCGGGCTCAAGCGATCCTCCTACCTCAGCCTCCTAAGCAGCTGGAACTAGAGGGATGCACTATCATGCCCAGCTAATTTTTTTTTTTTTTTTTTTTTTGAGATGGAGTCTCGCTCTGTTGCCAGGCTGGAGTGCAGTGGCACGATCTCGGCTCACTGCAACCTCTGCCTCCCGGGTTCAAGCAATTCTCCTGCCTCAGCCTCCTGAGTAGCTGGGACTACAGGTGCCCGCCACCATGCCCAGATAATTTTTGTATGTTTAGTAGAGACGGGGTTTCACCATGTTGGCCAGGATGGTCTCGATCTCTTGACCTCGTGATCCACCCGCCTCGGCCTCCCAAAGTGCTGGGATTACAGGTGTGAGCCACCACGCCTGGCCATGCCCAACTAATTTTTAAAATTTTTTTGTAGAGACAGAGTCTCGCTACGTTGCCCAGGCTGATCTCAAACTCCTGGGCTCAAGTGAATTTGCCCACCTTGAAAGTACTGGGATTACAGGCCGAAGCCACTGCACCTGGCCTCTTGATGGTATTTTTTACAGACCAACAAACAAGCTCAGGCTCAGAGAGTTTAGCCCAGGTTCATACAACTGGCAAACTGTGCATTCGGGATCCAGACCCAGATGTGCCTGATTGCAAAGCCAGTGCTCTCAACAGCCACGCCATTTGGACTACATTTTGTGATCAGTGACTTTCAGTACTATACTACCTTGGGCTTGCTGTTTGGGACCCGAGAGCACTCTCCTAATACATCTCTAAGGGATTGTACTTTATGTGCTTGTAGGTAAGATTTTGAGCTATTAGAGGGCCACCCTGTCTTACTCAGTTTTATGTACTCAATGCCTAGCGGGGCACCTGGCACATAGCAATGTTCAATAAATGTATGTGAAATGAAGGGCTGAAAGAGTGAGTAAACAAATACCCCATTTGGTATACTTCAGCATATAGCTAATCTCACGAAAGAGCATCACTGAGGACATAAGGATACAAACTTCCCTACTCTTTTGTTTGTTTGTTTTGTTTTTGAGACAGGGTTGCCCTCTGTCACCCAGGGTGGAGCGCAGTGGCGCGATCTCAGCTCACAACAACCTTCGCCTCCTGGGTTCAAGCAATTCTCCTGTCTCAGCCTCCTGAGTAGCTGAGATTACAGGCATGCGCCACCACAGCCTGGCTAATTTTTGTGTTTTTTTGTAGAGACAGGGTTTCACCATATTGGTCAAGCTGGTCTCAAACACCCCACCTTAGGTGATCCACCCGCCTCGACCTCCCGAAGTGTTGGGATTACAGGCGTGAGCCACGGCGCCCAGCCCAAACTTCCCCACTCTTAATTTTTCTGGTTCATCTCGCTAACATCTTCAGGCAGGAGGCCTCGTCTACTATTGTCCCTGTCACTGACTGGCTATTTTTTTGGGGGTGATACAGGGTCTTGCTTGCTCTGTTACCCATGCTGGAGTGCACTGGCTGGATTATGGCTCATTGCAGCCTAAACCTCCTGGGCTCAAGTGATCCTCCCACCTCAGCATCCAGAATAGTTGGGACCACAGGTGTGCACCACCATGCCTGGCTAATTTTTAAATTTTTTGCCGAGACGGGGGTCTCACCACATTGCCCAGACTGGTCTTGAACTAATGGACTCAAGCAATCCTCCCACCTCAGCCTCCCAAAGTGCTGGCATTACAGGCAGGAGCCACTGCTCCCAGCCTGAGATTCTTCACGCCATCAGAATCAGGGTCTGTTTTGGTGTATCTTGAGGGCTGTTGAATTCCTGCTCACCCCTATTACAAAAGCAAAGCAACTGGAATACAAATAAGACCTTGTTTTAAGGAAAATCCAAGATGCACAGGAGAGTTTACATCATCTGGCCCACTAAAACATGGTATGCTACCACACCCGCACTGACTTATCGACTCGTATGCATCATCTGGCCCCAGCCTCTGTCTCTGGCTTCATCTTGCACTATCCTGGCCCATCAGGTCCCAGATGCGTCATGTTCCCTCCCACCTCAGAGCCTTTGCACAAGCTATTGCTACTGCCTGGAATTCTCTTCTGCTTCCTGTTCGCCCTACTTAGCATCCACTTGTCTTTAACTCTTGGCTCAGATGTCACTTCTTCAGGGAAGCATTCTCTTAACACTCCACCCTTCACCTGAGTCCCTATTATAAGCTGTCATCATATCTCAAAGCTTTCTTTTGTAGCACTAACCAGTCTCTCGTGAACTATGTATGGGATTCTTAGATTAGTGTGTTTCTACGACTAGATTGTCTGCTTTGCTCACTGTTGTGTCTCCAGTGGCCAGCAAAGCACGTACTGTGTGCTCAAAATTCTTTGATTCTTTTTTTGTTGGGTTTCTTTTTGTTGTTGTTGTGGTTGGGTTTCTTAAGCATGCATCTGGCTGAGAACCCACACATCATCCTTTAGAGAACTGATTCATGTACACTTTTCATTCAATCAACTTCTCTCAAAGACTGTTCTGGGTGTTTTTTTGTTTGTTTGAGACAGGGTCTGGCTCTGTTGCCCAGGCTGAAGGCATGGCTCAACCTCAGCACACTGCAACCTCCGCCTCCCAGGTTGAAGTGATTCTTGTGCCTCAGCCTCCTGAGTAGCTGGGATTACAGGCACCCACCACCATGCCCAGCTAATTTTTGTATTTTTAGTAGAGAGGTGGTTTCGCCATGTTGGCCAGGCTGGTCTCGAACTCCTGACCTCAAATGATGTGCGAGCTTTGGCCTCTCTAAGTGCTGGGATTACAGGTGTGGGCCACTGCACCTGGCCCCATTCTGGTTTTTAAACCTCCCTGTCAGCTGCAGTCTTGATGAATGTGTCTGGTTTCTTATTTTGATCCTATTCACTCTGTTCTCTATCACACCGGAGGTTGCTAAGATTATTCTGTTGAAGGCCTAGAATAATGAACTTTCCTGCAATGTGTCCTAACAAAATCATCATCAAATGGCTCAAGAGAAACAAAAGTACAACACTGCAAACCCACCACCCCAGCTACAGGTGTCAAACCACACAAAGCCACAGGAGAAGACTCCAGGATCAGTTTGCCAGAACATAACAAGGATTCAGTCTTCAGTCTCCTTCCTGAAACATATGTAGCCAACTTTATTCCACACAGCCAAGAAGTTCTACACATTCTCTTGGCACTTTTGGGGTAAAGCTGCTTTTAGTGTTTATGTTTTATCTTAATTCAGAACTTTTTTTCTTTGGGGGTATTTCTATTTCTGTTTTTAAAAATCTGTTGGCCGGGTGCAGGGGCTCACACTTGTAACCCCAGCACTTTGGGAGGCTGAGGTGGGTGGATCACCTGAGGTCAGGAGTTCGAGACCAGCCTGGCCAACATGGTGAAACCCCATCTCTATTAAAAATACAAAAATTAGCCAGGCATGGTGGCAGGTGCCTGTAATCCCAGCTACTCGGGAGGCTGAGACAGAAGAATCTCTTGAACCTGGGAGATGGAGGTTGCAGTGAGCTGACATCGTGCCACCGCACTTCAGCCTGGGTGACAGAGTGAGATTCCATCTAAAAAAAAAAAAAAAAAATTAGGCATGGTGGCACGTGCCTGGAGTCCTCGCTAATTGGGAGGCTGAAGCAGAAGAATCACTTGAACCCAAGAGTTTGAGGCTACAGTGAGCTATGATGATACCACTGCCCTCCAGCCTGGGTGACAGAGTGAGACCCTGTCACTAAAAATAAAATAAAATAAAAATCCATTCAGAGATTCTAAAAATACCCTTATGTCAGTCTTTTCCAATGCTGAGATTATTTCTGGCAGGCAGATTGTAGTATAATTCATTTGCCTCCTCTTCGGATGTGTTGATCTTAAGAATGTTGGTGATAAAATATAAATGCTAAAATCTAGTTTTATCTTGTAACTTTCGAATATGCTATGAGACTGCCTCTCTGCATCCATTAAAGTATAGAAAAAAAAAGGAGACTGCCTTTCTAACAGAAATTGCTCAAAGCTTAGGTCGGGTTATCTGCACTCCACATTCACTGCAGCACTGCTCACAACAGCCAAGATGTGGAAGCAGCCTAAATGTCCATCAACAGATGAGTGGATAAAGAAATGTGGCGGCTCATGCCTGTAACCCCAGCACTTTGGGAGGCTGAGTTGGGAGGATCACATGAGGCCAGGAGTTCAACACCAGCCTGGCTGACATGACCAAACCCCATCTCTACTAAAAAAAACAAAAAGTTAGCCAGGAGTCGTGGTGGGCACCTGTAATCCCAGCTTCTCAGGAGGCTGAGGCAGGAGAATTGCTTGAACTCGGGAGGTGGAGGTTGCAGTGAGCTGAAATTGAGCCACTGCACTCCAGCTGGGCAATAGAGCGAGACTCCGTCTCAAAAAATATATATATAGTATATATATACACAATGGAATACTATTTAGCCATAAAAACAAATGAAATCCTGTCATTTAAATAACTTAGGTTGGGCCAGGTGTGGTGGCTCACGTCTGTAATCCCAGCACTTTGGGAGGCCGAGAAGGTGGATCACAAGGTCAGAAGTTCAAGACCAGCCTGGCCAATATGGCGAAACCCCGTCTCTACTAAAAATACAAAATTTAGCTGGGCATGGTGGCGCACGGGAGGCTGAGGCAGGAGAATCGCTTGAACCTGAAAGGCGGAGGTTGCAGTGAGCCGAGATCACGCCACTGCACTCCAGCCTGGGTGACAGAGAGAGACTCTGTCTCAAAAAAAATAAAAAATAAAAATAAAAATAAATAAATAAATAACTTAGGTTGAGCTAGATACATTGCTAATATTAAATTTCTCATTCTTTTTTTTTTTTTTTTTTTTTTTGAGATAGAACCTCACTCTGTCACCCAAGCTGGAGTGCAGTGGTACGATCTCGGCTCATTGCAACCTCCGCCTCCCGGGTTCAAGCAATTCTCCTGCCTCAGCCTCCCAAGTAGCTGGGATTACAGGCGCGTGACACCACGCCCAGCTAATTTTTTGTATTTTTAGTAGAGAGGGGGTTTTGTCATGTTGGCCAGGCTGATCTCGAATCCCTGATCTCAAGTGATCCACCTGCCTCAGGCTCCCAGAGTGCTGGGATTACAGGCATGAGCCACCACACCCAGCCGAAATTTCTTATTGTTGGATTGCATATGGAACGATAAGGTGGTGGGATACAATAGGTGTCAGGTGTCGTAGGTACTATAATCCTATGAGCTAAAATACATTTAGCCATAAAATCATGTTTAATTGTTATCAAATCTTTTAGTTCCCTGACATTTTCCTATTTAGCATCTATTCAGTGTTGCCTTTTCACTAGGCAAGTTGATGTACAGCCATGAACATGAAAAGGAGGAGAAAATTTAATATTTTGATTCTTAGATTGGAAGTCAGCCTCCCAAGGGTCATTTTAGGTTTCTACTTGGCAGGCAGCAGCTCAGAAGCAACTATACCTTTCTCAGTTTTGCTCTGGACAGCCCAGCCTGAGGGAGAAAGCACGCATTGATAAAGAACATAACCAAACCTCACCCAACTTCTCTTTTCAGCACCCTAATTAAAAAGGCTAAATGAGGTGGCTCTTCCCCACTCATGAAAATCATCTCTGAAGTAACACTGAAACCTGTTAACAAAGGGGCATTTATTCAGCACAACAGAACTTTGATATCTGCAATGCTTAAAAAAATACATCCCCATTCCTGAGGAAATTAACTTGCCAGGTTCAGTTTAAAGCGATGAACATTCCTTCCTTACTTTACTCCTGTAAAATAAAAAGAAACCAAGGAAACATATTTTTTCTTTAATATTAAAAATATCTTTTATTGACTGAAGTTGATCTATTCTTTTAGAGAAGACACAGAGGCATATAGTATAATCTTTAAAAAATTAAATTACAAGTTAAAATGGAAGTGTTTTAGTCTTTAAGATTTTTAAAAATGCATCTAAAACTTGATCTTCCAGCAAGCTTTTGTTTGTGTCAGTAGGTGGGACTACTATAGACCCAGAAAGATGGGGCTCTGCTCAGCTTGGGACAGAAGGACCTCGAGCTATTTTCCAGTTACATTTTATATTTTATATCAAAGCACCTTATGTCTATTTACACAGCAAAGTCAAGAACTAAAACCATGAGAGAATACTATTTCTCATATATTTTGAGCTGACTCTGATAAGCTATTATTTAGAATTTAAATATATGCACAGATTTTTAAAAAATCAGATAGTTAAAACAGCACTTTCTATGCAGGGGTTCTTTCTCTATTTGAGGTTCACATTTTTAAAGAGCTTCTCTAACTGTAGTCTGTATCTTTACAGAGAAGTCTTTTTCATTCTTAGCATAATTTCAAGTTTTTATATGTACAATAAGGTCTACTTTCTTACACATGAAAATATTTCTTCAACACAAAAATGGTTAATTTGAAAATAAAGTGTAGATGTTTAAAAATTAACTTTCTAGTTCTGATCCCAGCTGGAATTAAGTGCTGTTTATGAAGAACTACAATCCTCTTTCAGTTTTACGGTTAAGTATTCATTGAGTATTGGTGTCTGCTTTCTGCCTTCCACATAGATGAGAAATCTGCTTTTGGATGAAGAAAACACGACGTTAATAAAATACAATCAATTAACATTGGAGAGCATGATATAAGCTCCTGGCATCTAAAATATTAACTGTACATCCTGATTTTCATCAGCATCAGGACATGCAAAATACTATAAATATGAAAACTCAGCAGAGAGAGGGAGGGGAGAGAAGAGGAGGGATGGGGGCGGGGATGGCGCTGCTCAGGCTCCCTGCTTCCCCAGAGTCTTTGAAACGCTGATATGCTTACCTTGAAAAGATCTGAAATGCCTGTACGCTTTAGCTTATCAAACTGGGTTCTGAGGAAACCGCATATGAAATGCAGGTTTGATAGAAGTAAACACAAATCCAGAAAGTGCTTACTGGGTCAATAAACGTTTTTATGAAGATTTTACCCCATGTAAAACTTTTTTTTTTTTTTTTTTTTTTTTGAGACGGAGTTTCGTTCTTGTCGCCCAGGCTGGAGTGCAGTGGCCAAATCTCCACTCATTGCAACCGCCGCCTCCTGGGTTCAAGCCATTCTCCTGCATCAGCCTCCCCAGTAGCTGGGATTACAAGCATGCACCTCCATGCCCGGCTTTTTTTTTTTTTTTTTTTTTTTTGTATTTTTAGTAGAGACAGGGTTTCGCCCTGTTGGCCAGGATGGTCTCAAACTCCTGACCTCAGGCGATCCGCCCACCTCAGCCTCCCAAAGTGCTGAGATTACAGGTGTGAGCCACCGTGCCCAGCTACCTCATGTAAAACTTCTATAAAGCTTTACTCCACATAAAGACTTCTTGGCCAGGCGTGGTGGGTCACGCCTTTAATCCCAGCACTCTGGGAGGCCGAGGCGGGCAGATCACTTAAGCTCAGGAGTTCGAGACCAGCCTGGCCAACATGGCGAAACCCCGTCTGTACTAAAAATACAAAAAAAAAAAAAAAATTAGCCGGGCATGGTGACACATGCCTGTAATCCCAGCTACTTGGGAGGCTGAAGCAGGAGAATCGCTTGAACCCGGGAGGTGGAGGTTGCAGTGAGCCGAGATCGCGCCACTGCACTCCAGCCTGGGAGACAAGAACGAAACTCTGTCTCAAAAAAAAAAAAAAAAAAAAAAAAAAAATTAGCCAGGCGTGGTGATGCGCACCTGTAATCCCAGCTGCTTGGGAGACTGAGGCAGGAGAATCGCTTGAACCCAGGAGGTGGAGGTTGCAGTGAGCTGAGATTGCACCACTGCACTCCAGCCTGGGTGACAGAGCAAGACTCCATCTCAAAAACAAACAAACAAACAAAAAACTTCTTTCTGGACAGACAGATGAAATGCTGAAACATTAATTCTGATTTTTTTTCAGCTATAATTTTTTTCTTTTCTTTTTTTTTTTTTTTTTTGAGACTGAGTTTCACTCTTGTTGCCCAGGTTGGTGTGCAATGGCACGATCTCGGCTCACTGCAACCTCCGCCTCCCGGGTTCAAGCGATTCTCTTGCCTCAGCCTCCTGAGTAGCTGGGATTACAGGCATGCACCACCACACCCAGCTAATTTTTTGTATTTTTAGTAGCGACAGGGTTTCACCATGTTGGCCAGGCTGGTCTCAAACTCCCAAACTCAGGTGATTTGCCTGCCTCGGCCTCCCAAAGTGCTGGGATTATAGGTATGAGCCACCATGCCTGGCCCATATACCATATTTTCTTTATCCATTAGTTGATTGATGGGCATCTGTGCTGGTTCTGTATTTTTGCAATTGCAAATTGTGCTGCTATAAACATGTGTGTACAAGTGTCTTTTTCATATACTTTTCCTCCACGTAGATACCCAGTAGTGGGATTGTTGGATCAAATCAGAGTTCTACTTTTAGTTCTTTAAGGATAACCTCCACACTGTTTTCCATAGTGGTTGTACTAGTTTACATTCCCACCAGCAGTGTAAAAGTGTTCCCTTTTTACCACATCCACGCCAACATCTATTATTTCTTGATTTTTAAATTATGGCCATTCTTGCATGAGTAAGGTGGTACTGCATTGTGGTTTTTCTGTTTGTTTGTTTTTTTGTTTGTTTGTTTTGAGACAGAGTCTCACTATTGTCACCTGGCTGGAGTGCAATGGAATGCGAGCTTGGCTCATTGCAACCTCCGCCTCCCAGGTTCCAGAAATTCTCCTACCTCAGCCTCCCGAGTAGCTGGGATTACAGGTGCCCACCACCACACCTGGCTAATTTTTGTATTTTTAGTAGAAACGGGGTTTCACCATATTGGCCAGGCTTGTCTCGAACTCCTGGCCTCAAGTGATCCACCCGCCTTGGCCTGCCAAAGTGCTGGGATTACGGGCATGAGCCACTGAGCCGGGCCCGCATTGTGGTTTTGATTTGCATTCCCCTGATAATTAGTGATGTTGAGCATCTTTTCATATTAGATTCTGATTTTTAAAGCTGTGTCTATGTATTCACTTCCCTAGATTTAAAATTCTAGGTATTGAGAATAATAACTGTTGTTTTTTTTTTTTTGAGACAGAGTCTTGCTCTGTTGCCCAGGCTAGAGTGCAGTTGTGCCATCTTGGCTCACTGCAACCTCTGCCTCCTGGGTTCAAGCAATTCTCCTGCCTCAGCCTCCCAAGTAGCTGGGATTACAGGTGCCCACTACTGCACCTGGCTAATTTTTGTATTTTTAATAGAGACAGACTAGGCTGGTCTCGAACTCCTGACCTCGTGATCCACCTGCCTCAGCCTCCCAAAGTGATGGGATTACAGGTGTGAGCCACCGCGCCTGGCCTTTTTATTTTTTAAGAGACAAGGTCTCACTGTCTTCCCAGGCTGGAGTGCAGGAGAACTTTTTGATCTGCATTTATTTGCAAGTAATTGACATTTTACTCTGATTAAATTTAGAAGTATGCATAAATCGGTCGAGCAAAAGAGAAAGTATTACAAGTCAAACAAATGCATGGCCTTGACTCAACGTTATCGATGTTCCCAAGTTACTTATTAAATATTAATTGAGATATAAGGTGAGATAAGCAAAGGTGACTTACTCGTGATCACGATGAATACTGAAGTTGCCTTTTGTTTCCTTCAATAACTGACAAAGGTATTTTTTTGAGCTGACTCTTCTGGGACCTCTGACTTCTGGAAAACAACTCCCAGATTAGTATCCAGGATAGAGAAACTAGAAAATTCTTAAGAAGACTAAACACAAATATAGCAGGAATGCCTTTAAAAGACGTTAGATGAGGCTGGGCGCGGTGGCTCATGCCTATAATCCCAGCACTTTGGGAGGTCAGGGCGGGCGGATCACTTGAGATCAGGAATTCAAGAGCAGCCTGGCCAGTATGGTGAAACCTCATCTCTACCAAAAATACAAAAATGAGCTGGGCATGGTGGCGCCCACCTGTAATTCCAGCTGCTTGGGAAGCTGAGGTGGGAGAATTGCTTGAACCCAGGAGGTGGAGGTTGCAGTAAGCCAAGATCATGCCACTGCACTCCAGCCTGGGGGACAGAGTGAGACCCTGCCTCAAAAAAAAAAAAAAAAAAAAAGAAAAAAAGATATTAGATGAAGAGATATCTGCACTCCACTCCATCTTCACTGCAGCCAAGATGCAGAAGCAACATAAGTGCCTGTCAGCAGATGAGTGGATCAGGAAAACGTAGCATATACGCACAATGGAATAATATTTAGCCATAAAAACAAACAAAATTCTGTCATTTGCAACAGCGTGGATGAACCTGGAGGACATTAGGCTACGTGAAAGAAGCCAGGCACAGAAAGACAAATACTGCCTGATCTCACTTACATGTGAAATCTAAAAAATGGGGAACTCAATGGCGTGAACCCGGGAAGCAGAGCTTGCGGTGAGCCGAGATCCCACCACTGCACTCTAGCCTGGGCGACAGAGCGAGACTCCATCTCAAAAAATAAAAAAAAAATGTGAAACTCATAGAAGCAGAGAGCAGAATAGTGATTACCAGGAGCCTGGGGAGGGAGTGGATGGGGAAAGGGGAGCTACTGGTCAAAGGTAGAAAGTTTCGATTAGACAGGAGGGAAAAGTTTTAGTGATCTACTTACTGCATAGCACCACGACTATGGTTCATAATAATGCACTGGCCCGGCGCGGTGGCTCACGCCTGTAATCCCAGCACTTTGGGAGGCCGAGGCAGGCGGATCACAAGGTCAAGAGCTCGAGACCATCCTGGACAACATGGTGAAACCCTGTCTCTACTAAAAATACCAAAATTAGCTGGGCGTGGTGGCACGCGCCTGTAGTCCCAGCAACTTGGAAGGCTGAAAGGAAGGAGAATCGCTTGAACCTGGTAGGTGGAGGTTGCAGTGAGCCAAGATCACGCCACTGCACTCCAGCCTGGTGACAGAGTGACACTCTGTCTCAGAAAAAAAAAAAAGATAAATAAATAATGTAGTGTGTGTGTGTGTGTGTGTGTGTGTGTGTTTAAATTTATAGAGACAGGGTATCCCATTGTTGCCCATTTCTGGCTTCATGTGATCCTCCCGCCTCAGCCTCCCAAAGGGCTAGGATTACAGGTGTGAGCCATTGTGCCCAGCCAATAATAATGTATGATATATTTCAAAATTGTTAAATGAATAGGTTCTAAATCTTTCCACTACAAAGACATGATAAGTATGTGAGGTGATAGATACGCAGCTGGTTTAATCATTCTACTATGTTATATACATATTATAACATTGCACTATACACTATAAATATATACAATCATTATTTGTCAATTTAAAAAAGACCTTAGTGGCTGTGCGCAGTGGCTCACACCTGCAATCCCAGCACTTTGGGAGGCTGAGGTGGGAGGATCTCTTGAGCCCAGGAGTTTGAGACCAGCCTAGGCAACACAGGGAGACAAAAAATATACTTAGAAAAAATTAGCCAGGTGTGGTGACGCACACCCGTAGTCCCAGATATTCAGGAGGCTGAAGTGGGAGGACCGCTGGAGCCTGGAAGTTTGAGGCAGAAGTGAGCCATGATCGTGCCATTGCACTCTAGCCTGAGCGACAGAGTGAGACCCTGTCTCAGAAAATAATAAATAAATAAGACCTTAGGGAATGAATAAAATATAATGAAGTGACTGCATACAATTGCCATCCATCCATCCAACAAAGGCTTCTTGACTTCCCATTCATGTGTGGGGTCCCCTTTGTCTCTAATCTGGAAGGACTTCTCTGTCTGCTTTACCGTGTGTGTTACAGCTAAACGCTGGCCATCAGCTAATGCCCAGATATGACTGGCTCATTGTCAGTCCTAACACAGGCACCGATCCAGTGATCTCTAAGTGAGCCCTGTTGAAAACAATGGTCAGTAGTTAAGCATCAGCAACTCTAAGTGCTGCGGTGCCTCGTTAGCCTTCTTAGGTGTCTGGGTGGGGAAAAGAGGAAGGAGGGGAGTGGAGAGGTGAGGGGGAGGAACGAAGGGGAGATGATGTCTGAAAGACTCCGGTGCATTCCGTGGTGACCCCTGGCTTGTAGGTGAGCCCACCTCCTCACCTCCTCCTGCCTGTGTGGCCTGCATTCCAGCCACGCTGGGATCCCTCACGGTTCCTCAGGGGCACCCAGGGGTGCTTCCAGGCCTCTGTGCTTTTACTCATGCTGCTTCCTCTCTATGCAAATTGCCCATGTATTTTACCATCTGATTTTTTTTTTTTTTTTTTGAGACAGAGTCTCGCTCTGTTGCCCAGGCTGGAGTGCAGTGGTGCGATCTCGGCTCACTGCAACCTCCGCCACCTGGGTTCAAGCAATTCTACC
Organism: Pongo abelii; assembly: GCF_028885655.2. Lineage (NCBI taxonomy): Eukaryota > Metazoa > Chordata > Mammalia > Primates > Hominidae > Pongo > Pongo abelii. The sequence continues at coordinate 121,686,791 of NC_071995.2, read as the reverse complement.
GCCTCAGCCTCTCGAGTAGCTGGGATTACAGACACGCCACCATGCCCAGGTAATTTTTGTATTTTTAGTAGAGAGGGGGTTTTACCATGTTGGATGGGCTGGTCTGGAACTCCTGCCCTCAGGTGATCTGCCTGCCTGGGCCTCCCAAAGTGCTGGGATTACAGGCGTGAACCACTGTGCCTTGCTACCATGCTATGTATTTTCTCTTATTCGTTTAAAAACTTCATTCTAAAAGGGATCTGCAGGCTTTATCAGCCTGCCACGAGAAAGGCCAAGAGCCCCAACAGGTAACACCAACCATCTCAAGCCAGCAATAAGGACGGCCAGGCCCACGCAGCAGGCACAACTCCAAGCTCAGTTTATGGTAGGGTCCGCTCCTCACCCCTACGCTCGAGGCAAGGAGGAAGCCCGCCATGAGGCAATGTGCTCAGCTGTGTGCTTCCTCTTACTCTCGCTCCTTTCTTCTCCTTTGTCTATTTTTAAATTATTGGAGTTTTTCTTGAATAGTTTAAAAATCAAAATAATAAAAACAGGTATAAACTGAGAAGTCCCGCTTCTGCCTCATCCCTCATGCCTCCTATTGGTAAAATTTATATCATCTTTCCACTGTGTCTTTGTGCAAATATATATTCTTATTTCCATCCTCTTTCTTTTCTTCTTCTTTTTTTTTTTTTTTGAGACAGGATCTTGCTGTATCGCTCAGGCTGAAATACAGTTGCTCAATCACAGCTCACTGCAGCCTCAGATTCCTGGGCTCAAGCGATCCTCCCGTCCCAGCCTCCCGAGTGCCTGGGACTACAAGTGTGCACCACCATGCCCCACTAATGTTTTTAAAAACCTTTTTTTGTAGAGACAGGGCCTAGCTATGTTGCCCAGGCTGGTCTCGAACTCCTGGGCTCAAGCAATCCTCCCGCCTTGGCCTCCCAAAGTGGTGGGATTACAGATGTGAGCCACTGCTCCTGGCCATCTCCTTATGTATGTGGAATGCCATATGAACCTTCAGTATCTTGCATGTTTCTCACTTAGCAATATATCTGGAAATATTTCCACATCCTAGAGCACCTCATTCTGTTCTATGGCTGCTCAGAACTCCACCGTGTTGGTGGACCACAGCTTATTCCCTCGGTTCCCTTTTGCTGGACACTGGGTGGCCTCCTACCATTTGCTATTGTAAAGCAATGCTGCAAAGAAACATGTGTGCCTATGCCATTTCATACACATGCAGAAGTATCCGTGGGAGAGATTCCCAAAGTGACACTGCATCGTCAAAGCGTCAGTTCTTCAGTGATTTTTAGAAAACACTGCCAATTTCCCCACCAAGAGGACTGAATCATTTCATGCTCCCTGGCAACGTGGGAGAGTGCCTGTCTCACAGCAAGGCTCTGAATTGCGACCCTTGTCTGTAGCGACAGATGGCAAAGCCCTGGAGAAGCACACACGCTGCTCAGAACTTTACCCTGCTTCCTTATTGCAGAAATTAAGAATTTTTAAACAAAATTATTTGCTTTTTTGGTACCTAGCTGTACTCAGTACAAAGGCATGGAGGGAGGAGTTTGTAAAGCATGTTGCCAGGTAAATCCCTTTTATTTAAATTCTGTCTTCCCAATATCTCTAGAATCAGTTAATGCACCAGAAAATGTATGATATCTGGAGCCAACAGTTTTTCCAATTAAATGATTTTCTGATTCTAGCTGTACTTTGTTGACCAAAGAGATTCGGTCATTTTTCCCTTCCTGTAAAATGTAAGGTTGGAATTAGATATCTCTTCTGGTTCTTTCTAGCTCAAACACTCTCAAAAAAATATATTTTTTGAGACAGGGTCTTGCTCTGTTGCCCAGGCTGGAGTGCAATGGTGTGATCATGGCTCACTGTAGCCTCGAACTCCTGGGCTCAAAGTCGTGATCCTCCTACCTCAGCCTCCTGAGTAGCTGGAACTATAGGCGTGAGCCACTACACTTGGCTAATTTTTATTTTTTAGCAATGGGGTCTCACTATCTTGCCCAGGCTGGTCTCGAACTCCCAGGCTCAAGCAATGCTCCTATGCGGTCCTCCCAAAGAGCTAGGATTACAGGTGTGAGTCACTGTGCCCAGCTAATTTTATTATATTTTTCTTAGATAGTATCCCACTCTATGGCCCAAGGTGGAGTGCAGTGGTGTGATCATAGCTCACTGTAGCCTTGACCTCATGCTCAAGCGATCCTCCCGCCTCAACCTCCCAAGTACTCAGGACTACAGTCATAGGTCACCACGTCCAGCTAATTTTTTTTTTTTTTTTGAGACAGAATCTCGCTATGTCACCCAGGCTGGAGTGCAGTGGCGCGATCTTGGCTCACTGCAAGCTCCACCTCCTGGGTTCACGCCATTCTCCTGCCTCAGCCTTCCAAGTAGCCAGGACTACAGGCGCCCGCCACCACACCCGGCTAATTTTTTTGTATTTTTAGTGGAGACGGGGTTTCACCGTGTTAGACAGGATGGTCTCGATCCCCTGACCTCGTGATCCGCCCACCTCGGCCTCCCAAAGTGGTCGGATTACAGGCGTGAGCCACCGCGCCCGGCTATATCCAGCTAATTTTTGAATTTTTGTAGAGACAAAGTCTTGGTATGTTGCCCCAGCAGAACTTGAACTCCTGCCCTCAAGTGATCCTCCCACCTCAGCCTCCCAAAGTGCTGGGATTATAGGTGTGAGCCACTGCACCTGGCCAGCTTTGTCTTTTTTCTGCATGTTCCTGTCAGTTCCATTCAAGGTAGGCCCTGAGACCCCCTGTGGCAGATGTTGGGTGCTGCAGCTAGGGTGCCAAGGTGGAGAAGGGTCCTGAGGCGCTCACAGTGAGCAGGAGTCATGGACACAGTCACCTGTTGGCTACCTGACGTGCACTCTGATGGAGGCAGATACACACACACACATGCATGCATGCACACACACACACATGCAGGCACACACACGCAGAGCTACGCTAGCAGGACAAAAATGAGGGAGTGATTGATTATATCTCAGGAATTTGACATAAAACCCTAACGAAGAGGTTGAGAGAACAACCTGAAGCCACGAGGACAGAGACATCTGTTGCTATAATGCTTGTTTGGAAAATGTGAATTTGGGCCGGGCATAGCGGCTCACGCCTGTAATCCCAGCACACTGGGAGGCCAAGTTGGGAGGATCACTTGAGGTCAGGAGTTTGAGACCAGCCTGGCCAACATGGTGAAACTCTGTATACTAAAAATACAAAAAATTAACCAGGCATGGTGGCTCACACCTGTAATCCCAGCTACTCAGGAGGCTGAGGCAGGAGAATCGCTTGAACCCGGGAAGTGGAGGAAAGAGTGAAACTCCATCTCAAAAATAAAATAAAAATAAAAAAATAGGCCAGGCATGGTGGCTCATGCCTGTAATCCCAGCACTTTGGGAGTCCAAGGCGGGTGGATCACAAGGTCAGGAGATCGAGACCATCCTGGCTAGCATGGTGAAACCCTATCTCTACTAAAAAAAAAAAAAAAAAAAAAAAAAAAATTAGCCAGGCGTGGTGGCAGGCGCCTGTAGTCCCAGCTACTTGGGAGGCTGAGGCAGGAGAATAGTGTGAACCCAGGAGGTGGAGCTTGCAGTGAGCCAAGATCATACCACTGCACTCCAGCCTGGGTGACAGAGCAAGACTCTGTCTCAAAACAATAAATAAATAAATAAATAAATAAAATTAAAAAATAAAAATAAACTGGCATGTAATCTTTATTCCATCAAAGTTCATGGATCCCATGAATTCTATTCAACAAATTCTGATTAAAATTATCTGTCCAACAAATCCACAGAGACAGAAAGTAGATTGTGATAACCAGTGGCTGTGGATGTGGGGTCTCTTTTTGGGGTGATTAAAATATTCTAGAATTAGATAGGGGTAGTGGCTGCATGATTTTATGAATATGATTTAAAAATACCACCGAACTGTACACTTTAGAAGGGTGAACTGTATGTAAATAATAAAATGTGAATTCTGTCTCTCTCTCTTTTTGATATAGGGTCTCACTCTGTCACCCAGGCTGGAGTGCAGTGGCAAGATTATGGCTCACCACAGTCTTGACCTCCCAGGATCAAGTGATCCTCCCACCTCAGCCTCCTGAGTAGCTGGGACTACTGGTGCATGGCAGTGTGTCCAGCTAATTAAAAAAAAAATTTATTTTGTAGAGGTGGAGTCTCCCAATGTTGCCCAGAGTGGTCTCAAACTCCTTGGCTCAAGTGATCCATCTGCTTTGGCCTCCCAAAGTGCTGGGATTACAGGTATTAGCCACCATGGCTGGCCTATATCTCAATTTAAAAAATGTATTTTAAAGAAATAGCTGCCAAAGAATGACCAGAAAAGTCATAAAGGTTCTCCCCAGACACAGGGGAAGAAGCAGCCTCACTGCATACATTTAAAGGGATAGCTAAGCACCAAAATAGTTTTGTCATTAAAAACCTTCCTCTGCCCCAATATAAATGCAATGCTTCACTAATGCCTCAGAGACAGCTTGTGAAGAAGAAACCTTCCTAGGAAACACCAGAGTCCATCACGATTTCCACTTTGAAAAGCTTATATGGCACTCATGGTATACTTTGAAAAATTTCTATTTTTGGATCCTGTTCTGCTTTAAGGTAATCTCTGCAACTACCTGTTTAGGCTCATGGCAATGACCATCTTGATTCTAAAATGATTAATGTTCTAGTTTTGGATCTACTCACGGCACATAGAAACTGCTCCAGGGAACTCTGAATCTAACAAAATACCAATCTGAAAAAGGACTAAGCAAGAAATGCCATCAGAGAGCATTTCGTGAAATAAGGCAAAGATGTCTGCTCCCCTCCTTCTATTCAACACTCATTTGGAGGTCCTAGCCAGAGCAGTAAGGGAAGAAAATGAAATAAGGCATAAATATTGGAAAAAGGAATAAAACTGTCTCTATTCATGAATGATATGATTGTGTAGAAAATCCTAAGGACTCTACAAAAAAACTACTAGAATAGGCTGGGTGTGGTGGCTCACGTCTGTAATCCCAGCATTTTGGGAGGCTGAGGCGGGCGGATCACAAGGTCAGGAGATGGAGACCATCCTGGCTAACATGGTGAAACCCTGTCTCTACCAAAAAATGCAAAAAATTAGCCGGGTGTGGTGGCAGGCGCCTGTAGTTCCAGCTACTCGGGAGGCTGAGGCAGGAGAATGGCGTGAACCTGGGAAGCGGAGCTTTCAGTGAGCTGAGATCGCACCACTGGCACCAAGGCCTGGGCGACAGAGCGGGACTCCGTCTCAAAAAAGAAAAAAAAAAAACAAAACCTGTTAAGTTGGACGTAATCAAAATTTTAAATTTCGCTTTTTAAAAGACACTGTTAAGAAAAGCCAGGCCAGGCGCAGTGGCTCACACCTGTAATCCCAGCACTTTGGGAGGCTGAGGCAGGAGGATTGCTTGAGCCCAGGAGTTTGAGACCAGCCTGGGCAACATTGTGGGACCGTGTCTCTACAAAAAATAAAAACATCAGCTGGGTGTGGTTTCGTGTACGTGTAATTCCAGCTACTCAGGCTGAGGTGGGAAGATCACTTGAGCCTGGGAGTTGGAGGTTCAAGTTGGCCCTGCATTCCAGCCTGGGTGACAGAGCAAGACTGTCTCTGAAAAATAAATAAATAAGCTGAGCACGGTGGCTCATGCTGATAGTCCCAACACTTTGGGAGGCTAAGGCAGGAGGATTACTTGAGGCCAGGAGTTCAATCAGCCTGGGAAACATAGTGGGCATGGTAGTGCATGCCTGTGGTCCCAGCTACTTGGGAGACTGAGGTGGGAGGATCGCTTGAGCCCAGGAATTTGAGGCCGCAGTGAGCTGTGATCATGCCTGCGAATAGCTACTGCACTCCAGCCTGGGCAACAGAGGAAGATGCCATCTCAAAAATAAATAAATCAATAAAATTAAAATTAGGCCGGGCAGGGTGGCTCATGCCTGTAATCCCAGCACTTTGGGAGGCCGAGGCAGGTGGATCACTTGAGGTCAAGAGTTCGAGACCAGCCTGGTCAACATGGTGAAACTCCGTCTCTACTAAAAATAACAAAAATTAGCGAGGCATGGTGGCGGGTGCCTGTAATCTCAGCTACTTGGGAGGCTGAGACAGGAGAATCGCTTGAACCCAGGAGGTGGAGATTGCAGTGAGCTGAGATCGTGCCATTGCACCCCAGCCTGGGCAACAAGAGCGAAACTCAGTCTCAAAAAAAAAAAAAAAAAAAATTAAAATTAAAAGTCCATATCTGTTAGAGAGACATCATGATCATGAAATATTTATGAGTGACATGATATGATGCTGAGATTCGCTCTAAAATGCTTCCAAAGAAAACGTGTATGGATGGGGTAAGATAAAATCGATGGTGGTCAAAGGTGAGTTACCGTGCCATTCTTTCCACTTCAGTGCATATTTGAAATTTTCTTTCTTTTTTGTTTTTCGAGGTGGAGCTTTGCTCATTGCCCAGGCTGGAGTGCAATGGCACGATCTCGGCTCACCACAACCTCCACCTCCGGGGTTCAAGCGATTCTCCCGCCTCAGCCTCCCAAGTAGCTGGGATTACAGGCATGCGCCACTATGTCCGGCTAATTTTGTATTTTTAGTAGAGACGGGGTTTCTCCATGTTGGTCAGGCTGGTCTCAAACTCCTGACCTCAGGTAATCCACCCGCCTCGGCCTCCCAAAGTGCTGGTATTACAGGCATGAGCCACCACGCCCGGCCTTTAAACTTTCTATAATAAAATTTGGTTTTTAAAACATTTCCGGCTGGGTGTGGTGGCTCACACCTGTAATCCTAGCACTTTGGGAGGCCAAGGTGGGTGGATCACTGGAGATCAGGAGTTTGAGACCAGCCTGGCCAACATGGTGAAACCTTGTCTCTACTAAAAATACAACAATTAGCCGGGCATGGTGGAGTATGCCTTTAGTCCCAGTTACTTGGGAGGCTGAGGCAAGAGAATCACTTGAACCCAAGAGGTGGAGGTTGCAATGAGGTGAGATCGTGCCACTGCACCTCAGCCTGGGCGACAAGAGCAAAACTCTGTATCCCCCACCAAGAAAAAAATCCCCAAGAATTTATCTTCATATGCCCCAGATCATTAGAAAGAGGAAGTTTGGGTCCAGTGACATCTGAGTGTAACTTTTTCCTCCTTAAAACAAGCATGTTCCCTTTCCTCCCTAGAGATACAGAAACTCTCCCTCTAACAGAAAGGCCACCCTGCCGGTGATATTTGCACACTGGTGTTCAGTGGTGTGTTCAGATGTGACAAATATAGTCAAGAGAAAATGAAATGCATACATTTGTGGCACTGTCAGTGAGATTCTCATGGCTGATGGGCAGCAGCGTGCTCAGCTCCAGGTCCGTCACCATCTGACGAGATTCTGCCAGCAAACGCTGGAGCTTGCTGGTGGGCGAGAAATCATCCTGGGAGGGTAACACAATTGAAGCCTACAGGAAATTAAGAGGCACCTTTAAATGCTTAGGTTTACAAACACAAATGCTAACTACCTAAGAATATTGTTTTCTTTTTTTTTCTTTCTCTTGCTCTGTCGCCCAGGCTGAAGTGCAGTGGCACAATCACAACTGACTGCCTCAAGCTCCTGGGCTCAAGTGATCCTCCTGCCTCAGCCTCCTGAAAAGCTGGGACCATGGGTGTGTGCAACCACACCCAGCTATTTTTTTTTTTTTTGGTAGAGGTGGGATCTCACTATGTTGCCCAGGCTGGTCTTGAACTCCTGGCCTCAAGTTATCCTCCTGCCTTGGCCTCCCAAAGTGCTGGGGTTATAGGTGTGAGCCACTACACCTGATCACCTGTGAATATTTCTTTGTCTTTAGGGGTTACAAAGCAAAGCAGGACATCAAATAGTAGAATAAGAATAACTAAATTAATTCCTTTTCTTTCTTTTTTTTTTTTTTTTTTTTTTTTTTTTTTTTTTTTTTTGAGACGGAGTCTCGCTCTGTTGCCTAGGCTGGAGTGCAGTGGCATGATCTCGGCTCACTGCCAGCTCCACCTCCTGGGTTCATGCCATTCTCCTGCCTCAGCCTCCTGAGTAGCTGGGACTACAGGCGCCCACCACCATGCCTGGCTAATTTTTTTTTGTATTTTTTAGTGGAGACAGGGTTTCACTGTGTTAGACAGAATGGTCTCGATCTCCTGACCTCGTGATCTGCCTGCCTCAGCCTCCCAAAGTGCTGGGATTACAGGCGTGAGCCACCGTGCCTGGCCTCTTTTTTATTTTTTTTGGAGACAGAGTTTTGGTCTTGTTGCCTAGGCTGGAGTGCAATAGCGCGACCTCAGCTCACTGCAACCTCCACCTCCCGGGTTCAAGTGATTCTCCTGCCTCAGCCTCCCAAGTAGATGGGGCTACAGTTGCCTGCCACCACGTCCGGCTAATTGTGTATTTTTAGTAGAGACGGGGTTTCACCATGTTGACCAGACTGGTCTTGAACTCCTGACCTCCAGTGATCCACCCGCCTCGAACTCCCAAAGTGGTAGGATTACAGGCATGAGCCACTGCACCCAGCCCTTTTTATTTCTTAGAACCTACTCAGTTAAATAATTTGACTTAAACAGAACTTACTACAGCTAATGAAGCAACACCCATGTGATAAAAGAATCCTAGGCATTGGTTAATTCTCCTCAACCAACTTGTCAAGGCAGTATTTAGCATGTCAAAATACTGGCAAAATAAGACAACATTAAAGGCTTATAAGCCTTGAAAAATATGTGGGTATGTGCCTTCATTTATTCCTATTAAATTTCAACTTTGGGATCTGAAGTTTAGCATGAAAATGAGTCACTGCCAACTGCTCTTAAAGGGGCCTAGACTGAATTTTTTTTTTTTTTTTTTGAGATGGAGTCTCACTCTGTCGCCAGGCTGGAGTGCAGTGGCGCAATCTCGGCTCACTGCAACCTCCAACTCCCGAGTTCAAGCAATTCTCCTGCCTTTCAGCCTCCCGAGTAGCTGGGACTACAGGCATGTGTCACCACGCCCAGCTAATTTTTGTATTTTTAGTAGAGACGGGGTTTCACCATGTTGGCCAGGATGGTCTCGATCTCCTGATCTCAAGATCTGCCTGCCTCAACCTCCCAAAGTACTGGGATTATAGGCATGAGCCACCGCACCCAGCCCTGATTTTTTTTTTTTTTTTTTTTTTTTTTTTGAGATGGAGCCTTGCTCTGTCGCCAGGCCAGAGTGCAGTGGTGTGATCTCGGCAGGTTCAAGCGAATCGCTTGGATTCCCCTGCCTCAGCCTCCCGAGTAGCTGGGATACAGGCACGTGCCATCAAGCCTGGCTAATTTTTTGTATTTTAGTAGAGACGGGGTTTCACCATGTTGGCCAGGATGGTCTCGATCTCCCGACCTTAGGTGATCCCCCTGCCTTGGCCTCCAAAAGTGCTGAGAGTACAGGCGTGAGCCACCATCTGATTTTTTTTTTTTTTAAGAAAACTTAATTTCAGGCGGGCGCGGTGGCTCACACCTGTAATCCCAGCACTTAGGGAGGCTGAGGAGGGCAGATCACCTGAGGTCGGGAGTTTGAGACCAGCCTGACCAACATAGAAAAACGCCATCTCTACTAAAAATACAAAATTAGACGGGCATGGTGGCACATGCCTGTAACCCCAGCTACTAGGGAGGCTGAAGCAGGAGAATCACTTGAACCTGGGAGGCGGAGGTTGTGGTGAGCTGAGATCATGCCATTGCACTCCAGCCTGGGCAGCAAGAGTGAAATTCTGTCTCAAAAAAAAAAAAAAAACAAAAAAAAAACTTAATTTCTTTTAAAAATTATTTATTTATTATTATTATACTTTAAGTTCTAGGGTACATGTCACAATGTGCAGGTTTGTTACATATGTATACATGTGCCATGTTGGTGTGCTGCACCCATTAACTCGTCATTTACATTAGCTATATCTCCTAATGCTATCCCTCCCCCCTCCCCCCACCCCACAACAGGCCCCGGTGTGTGATGTCCCCCTTCCTGTGTCCAAGTGTTCTCATTGTTCAATTCCCACCTATGAGTGAGAACATGCGATGTTTGGTTTTTTGTCCTTGTGATAGTTTGCTGAGAATGTTGGTTTCCAGCTTCATCCATGTCCCTACAAAGGACATGAACTCATCATTTTTCATGGCTGCATAGTATTCCATGGTGTATATGTGCCACATTTTCTTAATCCAGTCTATCATTGTTGGACATTTGGGTTGGTTCCAGGTCTTTGCTATTGTGAATAGTGCCACAATAAACATACGTGTGCATGTATCTTTATAGCAGCATGATTTATAATCCTTTGGGTATATACCCAGTAATGGGATGGCTGGGTCAAATGATATTTCTAGTTCTAGATCCCTGAGGAATCGCCACACTGTCTTCCACAATGGTTGAACCAGTTTACAGTCCCACCAACAGTGTAAAAGTGTTCCTATTTCTCCACATCCTCTCTAGCACCTGTTGTTCCCTGACTTTTTAATGATTGCCATTCTAACTGGTGTGAGATGGTATCTCATTGTGGTTTTGATTTGCATTTCTCTGATGGCCAGTGATGATGAGCATTTTTTCATGTGTCTGGTGGCTGCATAAATGTCTGCTTTTGAGAAGTGTTTGTTCATATCCTTTGCCCACTTTTTTGATGGGGTTGTTTGTTTTTTTCTTGTAAATTTGTTTGTGTTCTTTGTAGATTCTGGATATTAGCCCTTTGTCAGATGAGTAGATTGCAAAAATTTTTTCCCATTCTGTAGGTTGCCTGTTCACTCTGATGGTAGTTTCTTTTGCTGTGCAGAAGCTCTTTAGTTTAATTAGATCCCATTTGTCAGTTTTGGCTTTTGTCGCCATTGCTTTTGGTGTTTTCGACATGAAGTCCTTGCCCATGCCTATGTCCTGAATGGTATTGCCTAGGTTTTCTTCTAGGGTTTTTATGGTTTTAGGTCTAACATTTAAGTCTTTAATCCATCTTGAATTAATTTTTGTATAAGGTGTAAGGAAGGGATCCAGTTTCAGCTTTCTACATATGGCTAGCCGGTTTTCCCAGCACCATTTGTTAAATAGGGAATCCTTTCCCCATTTCTTGTTTTTGTCAGGTTTGTCAAAGATCAGGTAATTGTAGATGTGTGGTATCATTTCTGAGGGCTCTGTTCTGTTCCATTGGGCTATATCTCTGTTTTGGTACCAGTACCATGCTGTTTTGGTTACTGTAGCCTTGTAGTATAGTTTGAAGTCAGGTAGTATGATGCCTCCAGCTTTGTTCTTTTGGCTTAGGATTGACTTGGCAATGCGGGCTCTTTTTTGGTTCCATATGAACTTTAAAGTAGTTTTTTCCAATTCTGTGAAGAAAGTCACTGGCACCTGGCCATAGCCAGAAGGTGTTTCACCATGTTGACCAGGCTGGTCTTGAACTTCTGACCTCAGGCAATCCACCAGCCTCAGCCTCCCAAAGTGCTGGGATTACAGGCATGAGCCACCACGCCCAGTCTATTATTATTTTTTAAGACAGGGTCTGGCTCTGTCGCCCAGGCTGAAGTGCAATGGCACAATCTCAGTTTGCTGCAGCCTCTGCCTCCCAGGCTCAAGCGATTCTTCCATGTTAACCTCTTGATTGGCTGGGACCACAGGCACGAGCTACAACACCTGGCTAATTTTTGTATTTTTAGTAGAGATGGGGTTTCACCATGTTGGCCAGGCTGGTCTTCAACTGCTGACCTCAGGTGATCTGCCCGCCTCAGCCTCCCAAGGTGCTGGGATTACAGGCAAGAGCCACCACGTCCAGCCTGATAAGTGTTTTATTAGCATAGTGCAGAGAGGAGGTAAATTTGGAGAAGTAATTAAAGAAGGGATATTCTACACAGACATAAAGAATAGTGTCTCTTTGGGATTGAATAACTGGCTAGAACTTCTCTATCAGTTGAAAACAAAGCTATAAATATGGTGGTTTCACATGTAAAAAGATGCACAACATTGTTAGTCATTAGGGGAATGCAAGTTAAAACCACATTGAGATACCTCTTCATACCTATTAGAATGTCTGGAATTTAAAAATTGACCATAGCAAGTATTGACTGGAATCTGGAGCAGCTGGGACTGTTATACACTGATAGTGGGAATGTAACTGGTATAACCACTTTGGAAAACATCTGACAGTTCCTTAAAATGTTAAATATACCCCAGCACTTTGGGAGGCTGAGGCAGGAGGATTGCTTGAGGTCAGGAGTTTGAGACCACCCTAGGCAACATAACAAGACCCCATCTCCACAACAAATGTAAAAATGAGCTGGGCATAATGGTTCATGCCTTTGGGAGGCTGCAGTGGGAGGATTACTTGAGCCCAGGAGTTTGAGACTGCAGTAAGCCAGGATTGCGTCCCTGCACTCCAGCTTGGGTGACAGAGTGAGACCCTGTCTCTAAAAAAAGAAAAAAAAAGGCCGGGCGTGGTGGCTCACGCCTGTAATCCCAGCACTTTGGGAGGCTGAGGCGGGCGGATCACGAGGTCAGGAGATCGAGACCATCCTGGCTAAAACGGTGAAACCCCGTCTCTACTAAAAATACAAAAAATTAGCCGGGCATAGTGGCGGGCGCCTGTAGTCCCAGCTACTTGGGAGGCTGAGGCAGGAGAATGGCGTGAATAATCTGGGAGGCGGAGCTTGCAGTGAGCCGAGATCGCGCCACTGCACTCCGGCCTGGGCGACAGAGCAAGACTCCGTCTCAAAAAAAAAAAAAAAAAAAAAAAAAGAAAAAAAAGGTTAAATATACACCTACCATATGACCTAGCTAGCATTCCATTCCTAGATAAACAAAAAAAAAAATGTGTCTATACAAAGACTTATTACACATGAATATGCAAGCAGCTTTATTTGTATTACCCAGCACACCAGAAACAACCCAAATGTCCATTGACAAGTGAATGGTTAAATCACTGCGGTAATAGCTTGGTGCAAAAGTAATTGCGGTTTTTGCCATTACTTTTTTTTTGGGGGGGGGAATTGAATCTCGCTCTGTCGCCCAGGCTGGAGTCCAGTAGCACGATCTTGGCTCACTGCAATCCCCGCCTCCCGGGTTTAAGCAATTCTCCTGCCTCAGCCTCTCGAGTAGCTGGGATTACAGGCACACACCAGCACAACAGGCTAATTTTTGTATTTTTAGTAGACAGGGGGTTTCACCATGCTGGCCAGGCTGGTCTCGAACGCCTGACCTCAAGTGATCCACCTGCTTCGGCCTCCCAAAGTGTTGGGATTACTTTTAATGGCCTGCCATTACTTTTAATGACAAAGACCATACTTACTTTTGCACCAACCTAATATATCCACACGAATAAGATACTTGTCAGCAACAAAAAGGAATTATTTATACACACAGTCACATAGGTTAATCTCAAGATAATTACACTGAGTGAAAGAAACAAGAGGGACACAAAAGTTTGAAAGCATTTATATAAAATTCTAGAAAATGCAAACTAATCTGTGTTACAGAAGACAGATTAGTGAGTGGTTGTCTGGGAATAGGGAGGGATGCACAGGGCAGAGGAAGAATTCCAAAGGGGTTTGGGTGTAATGAATGTGTCACTATTAGTCTGTCACATACAGACTAATGTGTGGTAAATGGGATTTCTTTATATAAGAAAATGTCTGGCCAGTTACAGTGCCTCATGCCTGTAATCCCATTAGTGGGATGAAGGTTTCAATTTGCCACCCTGGTATCTTGGTAAATCATAGATGTTAGATGTTTCCCTTTTTTGTTTTTTTTGAGACAGAGTCTCGCTCTGTTGCCAGGCTAGAGTGCAATGGCGCAATCTTGGCTCACTGCAAACTCCACCTCCTGGTTTCAAGCGATTCTCCCGCCTCAGCCTCCCAAGTAGCTGAGATCACAGGCACCCGCCACTACACCCGGCTAATTTTTGTATTTTAGTAGAGATGGGGTTTCACCATGTTGGTCAGGCTGGTCTCGAACTCCTGACCTCAGGTTATCTGCCCACCCCGGCCTTCCAAAGTGCTGGGATTATAGGCGTGAGCCACTGTGCCCGGCAATGTTTTCCTCTTTCATGTTTTTAAAATTTTATTGAAACAAAAAATAGAGGCAGGGTCTTGCTATGTTGCCCATGCTGATCCTGAATTCCTGGGCTTAAGCAATTCTGTCACCTTGGCCCCCCAGAGCGTTGGGATTACAGGCATGAGGCACTGTACCTGGCCACACATTTTCTCATATAATGAAATCCCATTTACCACACATTAGTCTATATGCACGTCTCTGCAGATAGAGAAATCTGTAAGCAAGCCCACCAACATGTCACCTGGGTCTCTCTAGACACTGCCAGGGGTTGTGTATTTGGAGGAAGGGGCAGCTGAGACCAGGCAGTTAGGTGATATCTACATTTCTGTATTGTTCTTGTGGTTTGTTTTTCTTTTTCTTCCTTTTTTTTTTTTTTACAACCAACATATATCAAGTTGCCAAAAAAAAAAAATACAATTTTTCTCAAAAGAAAAAAAAGTAGTCCCAGCACAGTGATTCACACTTATAATCCCAGCACACTTTGGGAGGCCAAGGCAAGAAGATCACTTGAGCCCAAGTGTTCAAGACAAGACTAGGCAACAAATTGAGACCCTGTCGCTACAAAAAAATGAGAAAATTAGCTGGGCGTGGTGGTGTGTGCCTGTAGTTGCAGCTACTTGGGAGGCTGAGGCAGGAGGATCGCTTGAGCCCAGGAGGTTAAGGCTGCAGTGAGCCATGATTGCACCACTGCACTACAGCCTGGATGACTGAGTACCCTGTCTCAAAGAAACAGAACAAAACACAAAATAACAAAATAAATAAAAGGATTGTCTTAAAAGCATCTTAAAATCCTAGAATTAAAAAAAAACAACAACGGAGGAATAGCCAAAATAAGCAAGCTAACAGTGGTTGCTAGAGAAGCATTAAAAGCCTGTTGGTGAGAGGCCTGGCTTGAGTAAGCTGGGGATTTCTAAGCAAAATACAAACCTTTTCATTGAATGCTGGTGCATCTTTGTAGATTAACAAACTCTTAGGTGAGTTCTTTTTATCGGAAGAGGACTCTGTCTCATCTTCTCTCAAGGCAGATTTTGAAGAACCCAAAGAGTGGGAATCTTGGATGGCAATTAGCTCACTAAGAATAAGAAAACCCAACAAAAACAAATATCTTAAAACAATATCATACACAGATCACTCTTAAAAGTATCTTAAAAGGACAAATAAGTGTTTTTGTTATTGAAGCAGCTCAAGTTTGAGTAGAACATTATAGATTGGAATAGAATATTATAAGTTAATGCATACCTTTTGCAAATAAGAATTAAAACAAGGCTGGGCATGGTAGCTCACGCCTATAATCCCAGCACTTTGGGAGGCTGATCTGGGTGGACCACAGGGTCAGGAGATCAGGACCGTCCTGGCCAACATGGTGAAACCCCATCTCTACTAAAAACACAAAAATTAGCAGGGTGTGGCCAGGCACGGTGGCTCACACCTGTAATCCCAGCACTTTGGGAGGCCGAGGCAGGCGGATCAGGAGGTCAGGAGATCGAGACCATCCTAACACGGTGAAACCCCGTCTCTACTAAAAATACAAAAAATTAGCTGGGTATAGTGGCGGGTGCCTGTAGTCCCAGCTACTCGGAAGGCTGAGGCAGGAGAATGGCGTGAACCCAGGAGGCAGAGCGTGCAGTGAGCCAAGATCGCACCACTGCACTCCAGCCTGGGTGATAGAGCGAGACTCCGCCTCAAAAAAAAAAAAAAAAAAAATGAGCTAGGTGTGGTGGCACGTGCCTGTAATCCCAGCTACTCAGGAGGCTGAGGCACGAGAATTGCTTGAACCCAGGAGGCGGAGGTTGCAGAGAGCCGAGATCGCGCCACTGCATTCCAGCCTGGCAACGGAGCAAGACTGTCTCAAAAAAAAAAAAATAATAATAATAATTAAAACAAAATTATTAGGTAAAGATAACTATAGAATAGAGAATGTTCTCCCTAAAAATACAATGAAATGAAGGTTCTAGAGATAGGATCATCTAAAAGGGAGGCAAAAATTAAAACAGACATTCTCAAAAAAAAAAAAGCCGGCCGGGTGCAGTGACTCATGCCTGTAATCCCCATACTTTGGGAGGCCGAGGAGGGCGGATCACCTGAGGTCAGGAGTTTGAGACCAGCTTGGCCAACATGGTAAAACTCCATCTCTACTAAAAATACAAAAATCAGCCGGGCATGGTGGCGCGCGCCTGTAATCTCAGCTACTCTGGAGGTTGAGGCAGGAGAATAGCTTGAACCCGGGAGGCAGAGGTTGCAGTGAGCCGAGATCGTGCCATTGCACTCCAGGCTGGGTGACAAGAGCGAAACTTCATCCCAAAAAAAAAAAAAAAATGGAACCAAGTGCAGTGACTCGTGCCTGTAGTCTCAGCTACCTGGGAGGCTGAGGTGGGATCACTTGAGCCCAGGAGTTAGAGGCTGCAGTGAGCTATGATTATACCACTGCACTCCAGCCTGGGTGACAGCGAGACCCTATCTCTAAAAAGAGAAAAAAAAACCAACATGGAATAAGGTTATACTTGTGAACATTTTAGGTTTTCAGTTTGTGAGATTGATTTTTGTTAATGGCTTTGTTTATTTATTTATTTATTTTTGTTATTATTAGAGATGGGCCATCCTGTTGCCCAGAATGGCCTTCAACTCCTAAACTCAAGAGATCCTCCTTGCTTTGGCCTCCCAAAGTAGTGGGATTACAGGCATGAGCCACCTCACCTGACCAATGACCTTTTTTTTTGAGACCGAGTCCCATTCTGTTGCCCAGGCTGGAGTGCAGTGGCATAATCTTGGGTCATTGCAACCTCTACCTCCTGGGTTCAAGCGATTCTTGTGCCTCAGCCTCCTGAGTAGCTGGGACTACAGGCGTGCACCACCACGTCTGGCTCATTTTTGTATTTTTAGTAGAGATAGGGTTTTACCATGTTGGCCAGGCTGGTCTTGACCTCCTGACCTCAGGTGATCCGCCTGAGTTTGACAGCAAAAGCTGTTCTGGAACAGACCAGAGGCACTAGAACTGCTTCCTTCCCTGTAACCTACAATGAAGTGAGAACAGGCTGCCCCCGGTTTCTCCCTGCACGGGTAAACCTCTGTTTGTCAAACGGAATGCTGGCACAAATGTGAACATTTTAGTTAGATAATAAAGTAGGTAAGCAAGTTCTTATAATCTATGGAAAAACAGAAAAACATAATTATCTTTCTACTTAATCACATATTTGTCATGTGATATCTTGGCATCCGTCTCTGCTGGCAGAACAGGCAATCACTTCAATCATTTTAAGTCGGTGAGGTCAAAAGGGCCTTGAAAGAAACTCTGAATGTAAATCTGAACTTATTTCATACATTAAATTTAATCCTCTATGCTCTTAAAACTATCTGACATAATAAGCTTGTCCCTTAATATATGAGTGTCCTTGTTCAGTAGTGAAAAATAGGCATTGTGTCCTGATACTTGCAATTATCCAAAGATCTTTAAAGACCAAATATGAATAGATGACATTTAGCGTGACGACCGACTTTTTAAAATAATTTGCAACTGGCAGAATGACTATCTGCATGACCTTTAAACAATTCAAGTCTCTAAAAGGGCCAAAGGAAATAAATAAACAAAATACAATTAAAGAGCCAAAGGATACTCCAAATAATTAAGCACTAGAAATAAACTTTAATCATAAAGTCCTATAAAAGACAATGTAATGATTAAAATACGCCTCTCAATATAGAAACTTCATCCTTTCTGTAATTTAAGATTAAAGAGCTATGCTTTATTTAAAAATAGCAGACATTATTATGACGCCACTCACATACAAAATTCAGCTATTCCAACAATAAGACAAGCCTGAATAAGGCAGCATATGCCTTATTCTCTTAAATTTTCTTCTCTTAAAAAAAACCAATAATTTACCAGCTTGTTAAATACAAGGATCCTCTTTCCTGAATGATTTTCAAAAATTAAGAAAGTTTGGGTAATGTAAAGTCTCAAACAGATATGAAATGAATGAACACAAAGGCAGGCACGGTTGGATATGTAAATAGACTAAGTGACCCTAGATAAGAGCTGAGAGATGCTGGACGTGGTGGCTCACACTTGTAATCCCCACAGGTGAAAAGATTGCTTAAGCCCAGGAGTTCGAGACCAGCCTGGGCAATATCGTATCACCTCATCTCAATTTTTTAAAAAAGAGCCATGACAAATGTTTTTGAAATAGAGTCTCACTTTGTTGCCCAGGCTGGAGTGCAGTGGCACAATCATAGCTCACTGCAGTTTCAAACTCCTGAGTTCAAGTGATCCTCCCACCTCAGCCTCCCAAGTAGCTTGGACTACACGTGTTTGCCACCCATGCCCAGCAAATTTAAAAAATTTTTTTGTAGAGATGGAGCCTCACTATGTTACCCAGGCTAGTCTCAAATTCCTGGACTCAAGTGGTCCTTCTGCCTCAGCCTCCCAAGTACTGGGACTACAGGTGTACACAACCATGCCCAGCTAACTTAAAAACAATTTTTTTAAAATGTGTAGAGGCCAAGTATGGTGGCTCATGCCTGTAATCACAGCAATTTGGGAGGCCAAGGTGGGTGGATCACTTGAAGTCAGGAGTTCAAGACAAGCCTGGCCAATATGGTGAGACCCCATCTTTACAAAAAATACAAAAATTAGCTTGGCATGGTGGTGTACACCTTTAATCCCAGCTACTTGGGAGGCTGAGGCAGGAGAATGGCTTGAACCCAGGAGGTGGAGGTTTCAGTGAGCCGAGATTGCACCACTGCACTCCAGCCTGGGCGACAAAGCTAGTCTACATCTCCAAAAAAAAAAAAAAAAAAAGCATAGAGATAGGGTCTCACTATATTGCCCATGCTGGTCTCAAACTCCTGGCCTCATGTGACTCTCCTGCCGTGGCCTCCCAAAGTGCTAGAATTACAGGCATGAGCCACCACAATGCACCAAGAGACTTTTTTTTTTTTTTTTTTTTTTGAGATGGAGTCTTGCTCTGTCGCCCAGGCTGGAGTGCAGTGGCGCGATCTCGGCTCACTGCAAGCTCTGCCTCCCGGGTTCACGCCATTCTCCTGCCTCAGCCTCCTGAGTAGCTGGGACTACAGGTGCCCGCCATCACGCCCAGCTAATTTTTTTGTATTTTTTAGTAGAGACGGGGTTTCACCGTGTTAGCCAGGGTGGTCTCGATCTCCTGACCTCATGATCCGCCCACCTCGGCCTCCCAAAGTGCTGGGATTACAGGCATGAGCCACCGCGCCTGGCCTAAGAGACATTTTTATATGGGGTCTAGGTAATGCCATCTGGACCAGAAATGGTTGGCGTGTCAGTTCAGAATGGCTTCTGGGGTGAGGAATGCTCTAGGGTGGCATTCCACTCTGTGCAGCGATCCACCCGTTTGCTTTTTAATAAAACATATTTGCCCAAGTCGTAACAACTGGTTTTGTTTTTAAACAAAACCTTTGCCTCAGAAGCCGTCCTCAGTATAAATGCGTCCCTGAAATCTAATAGAGCCTCTATAATTAAAGACTCAACAGTCCAAGCTGTGATGAAAAGAGGGAACCATTGGTCCTAAGGAAGATTTCTGTTAGCAAACACGGCTTCTGGATTAATAGTAGGTATGGCGTGGCTTCCATCACCCTTTGTATTTCTAAATACTGGCATGTATGCTCCGTGGGTGTTTACAGATGTGAACGTTACTCACCTTGCCGGGGAGTCATGTTGTGTCCCACGGATGCTTTCTGAACAGGTGCACCCAGATTTGAGGCGGACAATTCTCTGCATTTTGGAAGGCTTGAAAATACTCATCCACTCCACGTCGGACATGTGGCCTGGGGCTTCAATTATGAAGTTACTCGGGTGGCAGCACTTGGAGTCACACATGCCACTTTTGCCCAGACAGGCTTCATTTTTCTGGCAGCATGAGATTTCGGACCTTTCCATCTGATCTTGACATTCTACATCCAGCTTTTCTGGATGTTTTGAACTTGGACAGTTGGTCAGGCCCAGGTAAACACTGACATCGTGCCACTGCTTCTCATCAGATAAAGTGGGTGTTTCTGAGGGTTGTTTTCCTTCGTTCTGAACCCCAGTGTCATGACATTTTGGTGATTTTGCATGGATCTTGCACAATGTAATTTTGTTTTCGGGTTCAATCTGGGTTTTTCCTCCCAGAGACCAAGATTTGCGTTTCTCTACTAAGTCTTTGGTAAATATGGATGACAGCGTAATTACACTTTTCTCCCCAAACACAGTATTGATCTGTTGTTTCTTCTCTTTGCATTCATCACAAGAGCTCTTGTCTGACCTATTTTGCTGAACCAACATGGCTTCAAATTTCTGGTCCTTAAACAGTGATTTCTGATTTTTTTCCCTCTTAATATCGACTTTTGGGTGGTTATTTTCAAGGTCTGATAAACACATGTCTCTGCTATGGTGGCATTAGAAAAAAAATGGAGGTTATAAGATATACTTCATGCTATCATTCTAAACATTTCACCCAAAACTCAGTAGAGCTAAATCCCAATGAGACTCATTTGTCTGAACCTCAGAGCCCAATTCCAGCCCGACCTTCTCCAGGAAGCCTTTCTGACCACCAAGCCCACATTCCCTTTTCCATCATCACCTCTTATTGCACTTACTGTCTACATGAGAAAAAAAGAATACTACAGAAATGTGACAAAACCTTTTCGTAAATCTTCCTTTAAAATTTTTCATGTCACTTGTATTCAGGTATTCTAATCGGCATCATTCTGATATCTTAGGAAATACAACTCTCTCTTTCCATAATGCTATAAACTATTTTATGCTTAAAAAAATTTTTTTTTGAGGCGGGGCACAGTGGCTCACACCTGTAATCCCAGCACTTTGGGAGGCTGAGGCGGGTGGATCACCTGAGGTCGGGAGTTCGAGACCAGCCTGACCAACATGGAGAAACCCCGTCTACTAAATATACAAAAGTTAGCCGGGCGTGGTGGCGCATGCCTGTATTCCCAGCTACTTGGGAGGCTGAGGCAAGAGAATTGCTTGAACCTGGGAGGCGGAGGTCGCAGTGAGCCGAGATCGTGCCATTGCACTCCAGCCTCGGTGACAAGAGCGAAACTCCATCTCAAAAAAAAAAAATTTTTTTTTTTTTTATAGAGACAGGGTCTTGCTATGTTGCCTAGGCTGCTCTTGAACTCCTGGCCTCAAGCAATCCTCCTGCCTTAGCTTCTGAAAGCACTGCGATTACAGGTGTGAACCATGGCACCCAGCCCATTTTAAGGAATAACCTCAACTCATCTAGTACCTCCTAGAGGCAATAAAGGTCAAAAAGGAGAAAGACAGCCTTGGCAACACGACAAAATCCCACATCTACAAAAAAAAAAAAAGTAGCTGGGCATGGTGGCGCACGCCTGTGGGCCCAGTTACTTACTTGGAAGGCTGAGGTGAGAGGATCGCTTGAACCCAGGAGGTGGAGGTTGCAGTGAGCTGAGGTTGCACCACTGCGTGCCAGCCTGGGCAACACAGCAAGACTCCATCTCAAAAAAAGGAAAAAGGAGAAAGAGCCAGTATGTTAGGGGCTTCTGCCTACAAGAGAACTCTGAGTTAGTCTGGTGTCTGGTGGCAGTGGCAGCAGCTAGGATCCAGAGCCACAGGCCACAACCCCCCTCAGAGGGCCCCAAAGGAAAGTGAAGCAAGTGCAGCGGAAAGCAGGGTGGTCCCAGCCACACGCCACATGCCTGGGGTGATCCCTGCAGTGCTGCAGCTACTAAGCCCTGCTGCTCTCAACTCCATTCTCCCAGGGAAAGTCACTGCTGCAACCCAGTCCAGCCTCCATGGTTCCAACCAGCCATGGGGAGCTTCCCTAATCCCTTTCCCTTTCAAAGACTTCTTGTAACACTTCGGCTTAGAAAAGTAGACTAAGTTGAGCTGTGGTACAGTTATATGCCTGTTAAATTAAACCACACTTTATATGTTTATATTTTAATTTTACAGAAACCAATTTAATTCCCACACTGCTTGTTGTGGGGAAGGGAAGATGTTTCCTATTAATGAGGCAAGCAGGAAAATCCAGTTAAGGGCACAGATCACCCTCGGTGGAGTGGGGCTCCTACTCAGCAATCAATGCATTCCTTGGCATTACTTCTTTTGGGCGAGTGCCATGTCCTATATACCTACATGTGCCCAAGTCCTAGCCTAGTGTCCAAACACTGAATGCTGGATGGATGGATGGATGGATGGATGGATGGATGGATGAATGAATGATTCATCTCTGTAGTGTCTACTCTAGCTCAAAGCCTTCTACACAACAGAAGGGAAAATCAGGTTAAATAAATTTACTTCTATTCAGTGGCTAAATCAGGATCATGACTAAAATTCTTAGATCGGGTCTTCCTGCAACTGAGGATTATGACAATCATTATTAGCTCACACATATTTATTTTATTTATTTATTATTTATTTATTTATTTATTTTTCATACGGAGTCTCACTCTGTCACCCAGGCTGAAGTGCAGTGGCGTGATCTCAGCTCACTGCAACCTCTGCCTCCCGGGTTCCAGCAATCCTCCTGCCTCAGCCTGCCGAATAGCTGGGACTACAGGCGACTGCCACCATGCCTGGCTAATTTTTTTGTATTTTTAGTACAGATGGGGCTTCACTGTGTTAGCCAGGATGGTCTCGATCTCCTGACCTCGTGATCTACCTGCCTCGGCCTCCCAAAGTGCTGGGATTACAGGCATGAGCCACCGCGCCAGGCCTATTTATTTATTTTTTGAGACGGAGTTTGGCTCTTGTCACACAGGCTGGAGTGCAATGGCGCGATCTCGGCTCACTGAAACCTCCACCTCTGGGGTTCAAGTGATTCTCCTGCCTCAGCCTCCCAAGTAACTGGGATTACTTGTGCCCGCAACCACGCCCAGCTAATTTTTATATTTTTATTTATTTATTTATTTTGAAACAGAATCTTGCTCTGTTACCAGGCTGGAGTGCAGTGGCATGATCTCGGCTCACTGCAACCTCCACCTCCCAGGTTCAAGCGATTCTCCTGCCTCAGCCTTGCGAGTAGCTGGGACTACAGGCATAAGCCACTATGCCTGGCTAATGTTTGTATTTTTAGTAGAGATGGGGTTTCACCATGTTGGCCAGGCTGGTCTCGAACTCCTGACCTCAGGTGACCCACCTGCCTTGGCCTCTCAAAGTGCTGGGATTACAGGTGTGAGGCACCGTGCCCGGCCACATTTATTTCCTACCATATGGGGAATAGCAGTCAGTACTGGCCAACAGTAAGTGCACAGTAAATACTGACTGATGGACTATAATACAAGATCATATTAATTGCATCTTGCTAAGATTACCTGGAGTCCAGGGCCTTTGATTCCTCCATCTTTGAGTCATACATCTGTATTAATTCCTGAGAATTTTCCACATTGAAATTAAGAAACTGCAGATCACTCTGCTGTTTCACATAAATCTGTCATAGATATTGACAAATCAACATGAAATGTAATAACAAAACTAAACTGAACCAACAATTTGGCAGTTTCCCTGAAACAGTTCACAAATCCTAAAACAGGTCAGATAGTTACTAGAGAAATATGCTAAATATGTCTGCTTTTAATTTTCCTTTGTTAGCACTACGATTTGCTAGGATAGCTGGGCTCCCAAACTTTGATCACCACAAGCAAGACCTATTTGCTGTACTAAACATGATATACAGGCTGGGTGTGCTGGCTCACGCCTGTAATCCCAGCACTTTGGGAGGCTGAGGTGGGCGGGTCATGAGGTCAGGAGTTCGAGACCAGCCTGGCCAACACAGTAAAACCCTGTCTCTACTAAAAATACAAAAAATTGGCTGGGCGTGGTGGTGGGCACACATAATCCCAGCTACTTGGGAGGCTGAGGCAGGAGGATCGCTTGTAACTGGGAGGTGGAGGTTGCAGTGAGCCGAGATCAGGCCATTGCACCCCAGCCCAGTTGACAGCGCAAGACTCTGTCTCAAAAAAAAATAATAATAAAAATAAATAAACATGATATACAACTAATGTAGTTAGGATTCCAAACCACCAATTAAAATCAACGGGCATACATTTTTCCTAATTTGCTATTTGTTTACAAACATTTCTTTTGTGATAGAGAAGGATGATTGAGGACATACCTGTCTCAGATTGTGCAGTTCTGAATTTGTGCGTTCTTGCTTTGACTTCGCAATATTAAGCAATTCATCTTTCCTCTTTTCTCTCTCTACTATTTAAGAACAAGTATTATTAACATTTTTCAACAGCTGTATCAACACAAACCTCTCCATTTCCAACAATTTAATGCTCAGCTAACATTTTTGTTGTTGTTGTTCCTGAACTTAAAAATAGCAGAATGGGCTGAACGAAGTGGCTGACACCTATAATTGCAGCACTTTGGGAGGCCGAGGTGGGTAGACCACTTGGGGTCAAGAGTTCGAGACTGGCCTGGCCAACATGGTGAAACCCCATTTCTACTAAAAATACAAATTTAGCCGGGTGTGGTGGTGCATGCCTGTGGTCCCAGCTACTTGAGAGGCTGAGGCAGGAAAATCATTTGAACCTGGGAGGTGGAGGTTGCAGTGAGCAGAGATTGCGCCACTGCACTCCAGCCTGGATGACAGAGTGAGGACTTTGTCTCAAAAAAAAAAAAAAAAAAAAAGTGATTTGTAGATTTGTAGATTCAGGGATTATTTGTCTTTCCTTTTGTGGGGGATAGAATAAGGGTGATTTCCAAATCTCTATACTTAATACATATTACTTTAATTATTTATTTTTAAATTTTAAAAGATAAAATATTTTAAAAAATAGAGATGGGGTCTCACTATATTGCCCAGGCTGGTCTTGAACTCCTGGGTTTCACCATGTTAGCCAGGTTGGTCTCGAACTCCTGGCCTCATGTGATCTGCCTGCCTCAGCCTCCCAAAATGCTGGGATTACAGGCATGAGCCACCATGCCAGGCCAAAACTGAGACATTTTAACAGTGGAAGTGATATCCGTAGTGCATCTGACTCAGTGGGTCTCAATTCTACATGCCTTTCATGTTAACAGCATCCAAGCAGGGTGTACTCCTAATGTTTAAATAAACCTGTTTTGTTATATTTCCAGCTACTTCGGAGGCTGAGGTGAGAAGATTGCTTGAGCCCAGGAGTTTGAGACCAGACTGAATCAACACAGCAAGACACTGTCTCTTAAAAAAAATAAATAAATACTTGTTTTGGATATAGCATGGTCCCTAAACAAAAGCCAACTACTTTATCTGGCCCTCAGAGTAATTTTAAATATATCTGAATGTTGGCCAGTGGGGTTGTTGGGGGGCGGTGGGGGAGGGCAGGTGGTCAAAGAAAAACAAAAAATATATATATATATATATTTGAATGTTGCCTTAATCTCTGATTTTAGAATAATCTACTTTTGCGTAAGAGGCAATGCCACTGTAAATATAAATATTTCCCTAGTTCAGATAGTTTTCTCCACGGCTGGGTTTAGATGAGAGATCAAAGTGGATTGGGTCTGACTATTTTCACAAGTTGGCCACAGAAAACAAAGAGGTAAGGAACTCTCTGCTGTTATCTGCCTGAACAAGCAGCCTAAGATAAAACAATGGGAAGGGCCTTAGACGCCCGGAACCTGCTGAATTCTGATCAAGACTCTGCCTTTTACCGCCTGGGAGA
Organism: Pongo abelii; assembly: GCF_028885655.2. Lineage (NCBI taxonomy): Eukaryota > Metazoa > Chordata > Mammalia > Primates > Hominidae > Pongo > Pongo abelii. The sequence continues at coordinate 121,661,116 of NC_071995.2, read as the reverse complement.
CCTGAGGCAGACACTCAATCTATAAGAGCTCACCTACAGGACTGTCAGGACCCACAGAAATGTAAACTAGTATCATTGTTCTCTTTGCAAACTCCTTACTCCTAGTTATGTACAAGCAAAACATGTCCCTCAGCCTATGTAAGGAACACGCCTGTAATCCCAGCACTTTGGGAGGCTGAGGCGAGTGGATCACGAGGTCAGGAGATCGAGACCATCCTGGCTAACACGGTGAAACCCCATCTCTACTAAAAATACAAAAAATTAGCCGGGTGTGGTGGTGGGCGCCTGTAGTCCCAGCTACTCGGGAGGCTGAAGCAGGAGAATGGCATGAACCCAGTAGGCTGAGCTTGCAGTGAGCCGCGAACGCACCACTGCACTCCAGCCTGGGTGACAGAGAGTGAGACTCCGTCTCAAAAAAAACAAAAAAACAAAAAAACCCCCTGTATTTTCAACAAGTTTTAAAATTAAAAGTAAAACTTTAAGACATCTTCCAACTTCAAATAAAACGTGGTAACATCTGACTGGGTGTGGTGGCTCACACCTGTAATCCTAACACTTTGGGAGGCCGAGGCGGGTGGATTGTCTGAGCTCAGGAGTTCAAGACCAGCCTGGGCAACACAATGAAACCACGTCTCTACTAAAGTACAAAAAATCAGCCAGGTGTCGTAGCGTGTGCCTGCAGTCCCAGCTACTCCGGAGGCTGAGGCATGAGAATTGCTTGAACCCAGGAGGTGGAAGTTGAAGTGAGACAAGATCGCACCACTACACTCCAGCCTAGGCGACAGAGCAAGACTCCATCTCCAAAAAAAACAAAAACAAAAAAACATAGTAACATTTAGCCATAGCACTTGACAGCATATTATCATGTTATGCCTTTAAAAATTCTTTTTTGGGCTTAAGCCAAGCATGATGGCTCATGCCTATAATCTTAGTACTTTGGGAGGCCAAGGCAGGAGGATTATCTGAGGCTAGGAGTTCAAGACCAGCAGCCTGGGCCACATAGCGTGACCCTGCCTCTACTAAAAATAAAAATAAATAAAAATAAAATCAGCTAGGTGTGATGACACATGCCTGTAGTCCCAGCTACTCAGGAGGCTGAGGTGGCAGGATCACTTGAACCCAGACAGTCGAGGCTGCAGTGAGCTATGATTGCACCACTGCACTCCAGCCTGGGCAACAGAGCAAGACCCTGTCTCTACAAAATAAATAAATACTTTTGTAGGCTTTGTTCACTTTTATAGTTAAAAGTAACTATAAAATTGGTTATATAAAATTGTCTATATTTTGAAAAAGAATAAAACATACAAAAATTGTTTTCAGACAATGGTGTGAGATTGTCTTCAGTTAAGAAGATGTTTAAGGAATCAATTTAGGATGCCAGGTGTGGTGGCTCATGCCTGTAATCCCAACGCTTTGGGAGGCAGAGGTAGGAGGATCGCTTGAGCCCAGCAGTTCCAGACCAGACTGGGCAACATAGTGGAACCTCATCCATACAAAAAGTTTAAAAATTAGGCATGTGTGATGGCATGTGCCTGTGGTCCCACCTACGCGGGAGGCTGAGGTGGGAGGATCACTTGAGCCTCAGAGTTTGAGGCTGCAGTGAGCCATGATTGTACCACTGTACTCCAGCCTGGGTAAAGAAATCTGCTTAGGATATGATAAAAATCTTTCACAAAATCGATTTATTATAATATTAGCTAACAAATTCCATGTATTTTACTTAGTAACACACAGTAGAGTGCATGGGTAAAAAGTGATTAATCAAAAAGAAAAGAGACTAACGTATTCGTTAAGCTTTGTTCTTTCCTTTGATCTCTCATAGCATTTTATGCATAGCAGTTATATAGTAGTAAATTCTGTGGGCCTGTGAGCTTCTGAGCATATTGCAGGGCACTTGGCATACAAATGCTGGTCCAAGGACTGTGTGAATGCAACTGTAAAGCTACAAATATGTGATATCTTTAGCAGCGTAACGGGTTATCATTACTTGCAGATGCAGCAATCCTAGAAATGGTGAAAATAGTGACCTCTAGTGGCAGAATACCACACTTTCCCCTCCATCTTTAATCACAAGAGATTAAAATTAAGAATTCCATTTCACTTAAAACTTCTTAGGCCGGGCATGGTGCCTCACACCTGTAATCCCAGCACTTTGGGAGGCTAAGACAAGAGGATCACTTGATCCCAGGAGCTAGAGACCAGCCTGGGCAACACAGTGAGACCCCTTCTCTGCAAAAAAATTAAAAATTTAGCCAGGCTACTTGGAGGGCCAAGGCGGGAGGACTCCTTGGGTCCAGGAGTTTGAGGCTGCAGTGAGCTGTGATTACACCACTGCACTCCAACCTAGGTGACAGAGTGAGACCTTGTCTTTAATTTTTTTCCCGTTAATTTACAGACAAACTACATTCCATTCCCTGCCATATTCCTTACCTACCCCCAGTATCTCAGAGTTTCCACTGGTGAAGGCCTCCTTCTCCACTCCCAACTGAGAATGACTGACATAGAGAGATTGTTGACATCCCTGCCAGCCAAGTTGATTCTACTGGGCTTTCTTTTCAGTGGTTTGTGTTAGGAAAGTCATCGATTTAGAGGTAAAGTTCCGAAGAGAAAATCATATGAACACTTTTTGGTCTACTGATACCTACCCTCAGTCCCCCTTTTACTAGGGGTACGCATTCATTAAAAAACTCCTACTTTGAGCACCCATACAACTATTCTGTTTTTCACTTTCAGTAAATTACATGATATATTCAACAATTTATTATAAAACAGCCTTTGTGTGAGATGATTTTGTCCAAATGCAGGCTAATGCGAGTGTTCTGTGCATGTTTAAGGCAGGCTAGACTGAGCTATGCTGGTGGGTAGGTTGGCTTCATTAAATGCATTTTTGACTTGCGAGGGGTTTATCGGAATGTAACCCTGTAAGTCAAGGAACATCTATGTTATGTTTTTAGTGAGAAGCAGAGTCACACGCTCAAGCTGGAAGGGAGAGTAGCTCATTTTACAGAAGAGGAAATAGTGACTGGGAATGGGATGGCAGCATTAACACTCGCTGCTTGGCCCCCCATCGATCCCGCAAAGGGTGTTAAAAACAAACAAAAAGACCGGGCGCGATGGCTCATGCCTGTAATCCCAGCACTTTGCGAGGCCGAGGCGGGCGGATTATCTGAGGCCAGAGTTTGAGATCAGCCTGGCCAACATGGTGAAACCCCGTCTCTACTAAAAATATAAAAATTAGCCAGGCATGGTGGCCCGTGCCTGTAATCCCAGCTACTCGGGAGGCTGAGGCAGGAGAATTGCTTGAACCTGGGAGGCGGAGGTTGCAGTGAGCCGAGATCATGCCACTGCACTCCAGCCTGGGCGACAGAGTGAGACTCTGTCTCAGAAAAGAAAAAAAAAGCCGGGCTCATGCCTGCAATCTCAGCACTTTGGGAGGCCAAGGCCCGTAGATCACTTGAGGTTAGGAGTTCAAGAAGACCAGCCTGACCAATGTGGTGAAACCCCGTCTCTACTAAAAATACAAAATTTAGCCGGGCGTGGTGGCTCACACCAGTAATCCTAGCTACTAAGGAGGCTGAGGCAGGAGAATCGCTTGGGCCCGGGAGGCAGAAGTTGCAGTCAGCCGAGATCGCACCACCGCACTCCAGCCTGGGTGACAGAGCAAGACCCTGTCTCAAAAAAGACCCTGTCTCAAAACAAAAACAAAAACAAAAACAAAAAAGCATTTTGGGAGAGGTATAATTCCTTTAGCCTGTCATCATAGCAAGTCTAGGTTACAAATACATTCGATCATCTGTTTTACCAGTAAAAAGCAATTCATCATGCAGGCAACTTTTCTCTTGCTTGAGGCGAATGATCTCTTCCCGTTGCTCGTTATTTTCTGTTGTCTTTTCGTTGAGGTCCTCTTCACAACAGAAGAAAGAGAAAGTCCTCAAATAAATACTAGTTTCCAGTCCTCATATACACACTATGCCTAACTCTCATGTCCTCAGCGGCCCCTTCCGGTCCTGATGGATCTATAGACAAAATCTGTTTCACAGCCAACATCTCCACACCTGGCAAGGACCCTGGTTGGAGGCTTCGCTTACTCTCATCTGACTGACCTCCCTGCACCAGCCTTGCCTCTCCTGTGACAGCCCAGTGTACACAAAGCAATCTTTTAAAAATCAAAATCTGCCCAGTGCAGTGGCTCACGCCTATAATCCCAGCACTTTGGGACCAGCACTTTGGGAGGCCAAGGCGGACAAACCACTTGAGGCCAGGAGTTTGAGACCAGCCTAGCCAACATGGTGAAACCCTGTCTCTACTAAATATACAAAAATTAGTTGGGTGTGGTGGCATACACCTGCAATCCCAGCTACTCGGGAGCCTGAGGCAGGAAAATCGCTTGAATCCAGGTGGTGGAGGTTGCAGGGAGCTGAGATCATGCCACTGCATTCAACCTGGACAACAAAGTGAGACTCCAGCTCAAAAAAAAAAAAAAAAAGTAAAGTAAAATAAAAATAAAGGCCAAGTGCAGTGGCTCACACCCGTAATCCCAACACTTTGGGAGGCTGAGGCGGGTGGATCACTTGAGGTCAGGAGTTCGAGACCAGCCTGGCCAACCTGGTAAAACCCCGTCTCTACTGAAAATACAAAAATTAGCTGGGCGTGGTGGTGGGCACCTGTAATCCCAGCTACTCAGGAGGCTGAGGCAGGAAAATTGCTTGAGAGGGAGGCGGAGGTTGCAGTGAGCCAAGATTGCGCCATTGCACTCTAGCCTGGGCGACAAGAGTGAAATTCTGTCTCAAAAATAAATAAATAAATAAAACTAAAAATAAAAATCTGCTCGTGTCATTTCTCAGTGAAAAGCCTTGCTACTGCACTGAGGATGAAATCCAAATTCATTACCGCAAACTGCAGAGCCCAGCATGACCTGACCCGCCCATCTCCCCACTGCCGTTCCCTCCTTTCCTTCTGTTCCTTGAATATGTCTGTGGTATAAGAAGAAACAGATGTGGTTTTTGTCCTCTGTTCCTGGAACAGAGCTCCTAAAACTTGTGGAATTTCCTAAGTGACAGAAGCATCTTTTGTCATTCATGAAGAGCCCCAGTTGATTACACCAGAGTACATGCTAACGAGGTGACTCCGGGTGGAGCTCTTACGTGGCCTCAGGATGCAGACAGCCACCAGAAGACAGGGCTGGAACATGCAGTCCTACTTGTGGACCTCCAGGAAGGGGAGGGAGGGCTGGAGATTGAGCTCTATAAAAATTCCTCTTCTTCTTCTTTTTTTTTTTGAGGCAGGATCTTGCTCTGTTGCCCAGGCTGAAGTGTACTGGCACGATCTTGGCTCACTGCAACCTCCACCTCCTGGGCTCAAGAAATCCTTCCACTTTGCCTCTCGAATAGCTGGGACTACAGGATCACACCACCATGCCTGGCTAATTTTTTGTAGAGAAAGGGCTCTGCCATGTTATCCAGGCTGGTCTTCTTGAAGTCCTGGCCTCAAGCAATCTGCCTGCTTTGGCCTCCCAAAGTGCTAGGATTACAGATGTTAGCCATCATGCCCAGCCACTATTTTTCTTTTCTAAAAAAAAAAAGTTTTAAGCTGGGTGCAGTGGCTCATGCCTGTAATCCCAGCACTTTTGGGAGGCCGAGGCAGGTGGATTACAAGGTCAGGAGTTTGAGACCAGCCTGACCAACATGATGAAACCCCGTCTCTACTAAAAATACAAAAATTAGCCCGGCGTGGTGGCACCCACATGTGATCCCAGCTACTCAGGAGGCTGAGGCAGGAAAATTGCTTGAACCCAGGAGGCGGAAGTTGCAGTGAGCTGAGATCACGCCATTGCACTCCAGCCTGGGCAACAGAGCGAGACTCCATCTCAAAAAATAAAAAAAGTTTTAATATTGAATTTATAAAATGTTTTAATATATAAATATTGACAGAATAGACTTCTTTCTACATGAATATTTTACCTCAGTATATATAAACATTCAATAAATACCAAATACCTAGAGTGTAGCCCTTGTGCTGTGCTATTAACGGTACACTGAAAAAGAGAAGCAGAGTCTGTTCCTGCTGCCAAGGGGATGATAATACGATTATGGTTTTAGCTGAAGCTACAAATGGAGATAAGACCTATGGCTAACCATAGGTCAGGGCATCATAAGGACAACATTTTCGAATGCTGAATCTTTTAAGTTAAATCAGCAAAGATCGGCTGGGTGTCTTGGCTCACGCCTGTAAATCCCAGCACTTTGGGAGTCCAAGGCAGAGGGATTCACCTGAGGTCGGGGGTTCCAGACTAGCCTGGCCAACATGGCAAAACTCTGTCTCTACTAAACATCCAAAAATTAGCCAGGCATGCTGGTAGGTGCCTGTAATCCCAGCTACTCGGGAAGCTGAGACAGAATAGCTTGAACCCGGGAGGTGGAGGCAGTGGTGAACCAAGATTGTGCCACCGCACTCCAGCCTGGGTGACAGAGTGAGATTCTGTCTAAAATAAATAAATCGGCAAAAATAAAAATTCCTAATTTCAGAATCAGAAGTTTCTGCCCTCACCATAGGAAGAAATGCCCTGGCTAGCCTGCTAGCAAGAAGATGAAACATGGGAAGAAAAACTGCCCAGATGGGAAGCTCAGTGAGGCCCAACTGCAGTCAGCCAACTCCCATTTGCCTCTAGAGGTGTGGGTTTAATAAATGCTAGGACTGTCTGCCACTGAGATACTGATGTTGTCTGCCACAAAGCATGTATTAGCAACAGCTAATGGTACAGCCACTTCAACTAAGGCAGGATTACTTTAAAATATGATACATTCTGCAGTTTTCCCCAACTCTGTTGTATATCTTATAAGACACAAATTGCAGCATAATCCTATATAAATGAAATGGACATTTCACGTTAGGGTCTAAGGCCAGGAATTGATCTATTCTCAAGCATAAGGTTAAGTGAACCCAAATGAAGAAATATATTCCCAAGATAATACATTTGTATCTTAAATGTAGGTCTCTTCCTTACCTTTTAGTTTGTTGACTTCAATCTTAAGTGCCTTCAATTTCTGCTTATAATCTTGCTTTTCTTTCACAATACAAGTCTCCGCCATCCTGGCGTCACGTAGGGCATGCTCTAGCAATTTAAATTTACCCGAACAGTCTGCAATGTGATTAACTGCCTCAATAATATCTTTGTCCTAAAAACCAAATTTGAAAACGGTTATCCTAGATTCTTAAATTCCAATTAACCAAGAAGAAAAGATAACACTTACTAAGATCTTATCGTGGGCCAGGTTCCATTCTAAGCATTTTTCGCATATGAATTCATTTAATCTTTACACTAACTCTATGAGGGTGGTACTATTGTTCTTGCCAAGTGACAGATGAGTCAACAGAAAGGCTGTGTTCCTTACCCATGGTTACACAGCTAGTTAGTGGTGGAGCCACCATTTGAACCTAGCTGGCTGCCTCAGACACTATGTACTGAACCACTACCCCTTACTCTCTCTCAAAAAGTTAGAGCCAGACCATTCCATTACCTAAGAAACTATAATAGCAACAGGAGGGTGGGTGGCCCCTGGGTGGGAAAATCATCCTCTGGATTATATAGGTAAGTCTACTGGCCCACCATTCCCTCCCATTTTCCAGCTTGTTAACATGACAGACTCCACAACAACATCATTCCAAATCTCCCAAATTAGAATCTCTTAATTGTTGAGGCAGTTTTAGTTACCAAAAAAGGTATCTGCTTCTTGAAAACTCAAACAACACCTAAAAGTATAAAAATAAGTAAAAGTTCTATCCCTCCCCCACTCACCTGGAATAACTGTTATTAAGAGGTTTTACCCCTACTGAAGTCTAAATGTTTCTGCTACAGCATCATAAACGCACTCCTAAAAATCACATTGTCTGCACATCTCACACTAGGACTTATAGAATAATAGGGTTGGGGCAGGCCATGCAAAAACCCATGGAACTTTGCGACCAGGTCAGGAGCAAAAAATAACCGTTCTAATAAATACAAGAACACAGTTCCATTAACACCAGGACACCCACAACAGTCAATCCCTTTCAGCCTTAAACCTGGGATTCCTACTTGCTCCTTTGATAAGGATGTCCTTGGAGGGCATCTGCTTCTAATGGAAACCATTTTCATCAAATAAAATCTCTAAGACTAGGAAAACACAGCCTTTTTTTTTTTTTTTTTTTCAGATGAAGTCTCGCTCTGTTGCCAGGCTGGAGTGCAGTGGCGCGATCTCGGCTTACTGCAACCTCTGCCTCCTGGGTTCAAGCAATTCTCCTGCCTCAGCCTCCCAAGTAGCTGGGACTACAGGCGTGTGCCACCATGCCCAGCTAATTTTTGTATTTTTTAAAATAGAGATGAGGTTTCACCATGTTAGCCAGGATGGTCTCAATGTCTTGGCCTTGTGATCCGCCTGGCTCAGCCTCCCAAAGTGCTGGGATTACAGGTGTAAGCCACTGCTCCCGGCCTTCTTTTTTTTTTTTTTTTTTTTGAGATGGAGTCTTGCTCTGTCGCCCAAGCTGGAGTGCAGTGGTGCAATTGTAGCTCACTGCAACCTCCACCTCCCGGCTTCCAGGGATCCTCCCACCCCAGCCTCCAGAGTAGCTGGGATTACAGGCGTGTGCCACCATGCCTGGCTAATTTTTTTGTATTTTTAGTAAAGACAGGGGTTTCACTATGTTGGCTAAGGCTAGTCTCGAACACCTGACCTCAAGCAATCCACCTGCCTCAGCTTCCCAAAGTGCTGGGATTATAGGCATGAGCCACGGCACCCGGCCTCCAGGAGCACAGCCTTCCTAACGCACCCACTGTTTTAATGGTGGGGAAATGCCGTGGCAGCACCTTCAGACATACCTACAGCTTTGCCAGAGTTTGCTATGATGGAAACCAGAGAGGTTGTTGAAGCCACTAAACTGTCTGCTACTTGACTAAAGACATGACTGTAGGTTTTAATATCTTCTCTTTAATTTAATTTAATTTAATTTTTTTTTTTTTTTGAGACGGAGTCTCGCTGTCACCCAGGCTGGAGTGCAGTGGCACGATTTCGGCTCACTGCAGGCTCCGCCTCCCGGGTTCACGCCATTCTCCTGCCTCAGCCTCCCGAGTAGCTGGGACTACAGGCGCCCGCCACCCCGCCCGGCTAATTTTTTGTATTTTTAGTAGAGACGAGGTTTCACCATGTTAGCCAGGATGGTCTCGATCTCCTGACCTCGTGATCCATCTGCCTCGGCCTCCCAAAGTGCTGGGATTATAGGCGTGAGCCACCGCGCCTGGCCTTTCTCTTTAATTTTAAGAGCACTTGCCCCAATCACTTGAAAACAATGTGCTGAGAAAAAATCACATATTTATTAGCGTGAGCATTTCATTATACCAACATTGTTCCCTTAAACACCAATTGTCAAAGACACATGTAACAGCAGGAGAGTGTGTATCGTTGTATATTGCATATTGGTGACTACATCAACTGCTTGATTGCCAATGGTTTTTCTCTCCATTAAAAAAAAACTATCAAGCAATCTAATGGCCCATAACTCTATGAGACCTAATAATGGATACCCGGGGAGAAAACAAGTTAATTCAGACCTGCCAGCCCACAGAATGGGCCTTGGAGACAGAAGACCAGAAGCAGAGTCCTGCCTCCTTTCTTCATGCCTTGGGAACATCATTTTAAACTTGTTTCCCTCATTTCTAAATGGGCATTTTAAAAAACAAGAGCAACGTTGGTAGCTTCACATTTCTGGGATGCTAGGGACTTGGGTAAGATAATGAATATGGATATAAACTACCAAGCACTCTGGCAAATGAAAGAATTCTTATTTTTGATTACCTTTAGCTTTATCATTGTCGTGAGAGCTTGTTCTCGAGCTTGTAGCTGTCCTACCTGAGCAGAAAGTTCCACTAACGTGTTGCTGAGAGTTTCGTTTCTAGCCTACAAGAAAATAACACAGATGATACTGCTTGAGTCCTTTTAAAGCTTTCACTACTCTTGCTAGCCACAATCTGCCTTATTTCTCTATTTTGTTTTTTCCTTGTTTAACTCATTAGTAACAAAAAAGAGTTGGTAACGGAGTGGGTTAATAAAGCCCACATTGTTTTAGTAACAAAGTGGGCTAAGAAAGCAGTCATCAAAAAGGAATACAAATATATATTTCTCTATTAATTCTACCATCCTCTCAGTACTTGTATTTGCCCTACTGAATTATGTTGGTGATGCTTGTAAACATGTCTATTTCCTAATATCTTTTATATGTAATTTTAGGTTGAGAAGAGGCAAGAAAATGAATGAATGAGAACTGTATTAGTAAGAGATTTCCTTTGTTGAAATAAAGTAGCATTAGTGAATTCTGTGAATTTAAAAAATATTCTTTGTCGAAAGAACTTCATACTGGGGTATTCCTACTCAACAATTATTTAAAAAAAACACATAGTGCTATATCTGATATAATTATTGTGTATACAATCTATTTACTAGTTGAGAAAAATAACCATCAGGCTTTTTATTTTTTGAGACTGAGTCTCACTCTGTTGCCCAGGCTGGAGTGCAGTGGTGGGATGACCTTGGCTCACTGCAACCTCTGCCTCCTGGGTTCAAGTGATTCTCCTGCCTCAGCCTCCAGAGCAGCTGGGATTACAGGCACACGACACCATGCCTGGCTAATTTTTGTATTTTTAGTAGAAATGGGGTTTCGCCATGTTGGCCGGGCTGGTCTTGAACTCTTGACTTCGGGTGATCTGCCTGCCTTGACCTCCCAAAGTGCTGGGATTATAGGTGTGAGCCACTGCGCCTGGCCTTTTTTTTTTTTTAAAGAGATAGGACCTCACTCTGTCGCCCAGGCTGGAGTGCAGTGGTGCACTCATAGCTCATAGTAACCTTGAACTCCTGGGCTCAAGCAATCCTCCCACCTCAGCGTCCCGAGTAGCTGGGACTACAGGTGCTCACCATTATGCCCAGTTAATTTTTATTTTTGTATTTTTTGTAGAGAGGGTCTCGCTATGTTGCCCAGGCTGGTCTTGAACTCCCGGCCTTAAGCGATCCTCCCACCTTGGCCTCCCAAAGTGCTAAGATTACAGGCGTCAGCCACTGCACCCAGACTAATTATTATTATTATTATTATTATTATTATTATTATTATTATTGAGATGGAGTCTTGCTCTGTCACCAGGCTGGAGTGTGGTGGCATGGTCTTGGCTCACTGCAGCCTCCGCCTCCTGAGTTCAAGCGATTCTCCTGCCTCAGCCTCCCAAGTAGCTGAGATTACAGGCACGTGCCACCATGCCCAGCTGATTTTTGTATTTTTAGTAGAGATGGGATTTCACCATGTTGGTCAGGCTGGTCTCGAACTCCTGAGCTCGTGATCTGCCCGCCTCGGCCTCCCAAAGTATTGGGATTACAGGCATGAACCACCGCGCCTGGCCTCCGAGCCTAATTAGACTTTTAAAAAGATATCTTTCGGGGGAAATTTAAATGCATGTTACTAAGTGAAAAAAGGCAATCTGAAAAGGCTATATACTGTAGGATTCCAAGTATATGACATTGTGGAAAAGGCAAAACTATGGAGGTGGTACAAAGATTCGTGTGACCGGGGTGAGGGGGAGGAAGGGATGAACGGTAGGTCACGGAGGATTTTTAGGACAGTGAAACTATTCTGTACATACTATAATATAGTAGAAGATATGTGTCATTACACATCTGTCAAAACCCCACAGAATATAAACACAAAGAGTGACCCCTAATGTTAACTGTAATCTTTAGGTGACAATGAGGTATCCATGAAGATTCACCAATTATAAGAAACGTACCACCCTGGTGTGGAGGTCAATCGTGGGGAAGGCTGGGTGTGTGGATACAGAGTGTGTATGAGAACTTTCTCTACTGTCTGCTCAATTTTGCTGTGAACCTAAAAATGCTCTAAATAAATAAAGTGTATTAGTTAAAAAAGATCTCTTCCACTTTTTCATGCAACATAATCAGTAGATATTCTAGAATAGTTTTTACTTATTTTATAGCTAGAAACTATCTAGAATAGTATTCTTTTAAAAACCATAAAATAAAAATCTATACTATTATGAATTAAGACTCATTATATTACCAAGACGTATATGAAATATCACTAAGAAATAAAAGAATGGGGCCGGGTGCGGTGGCTCACGCCTGTAATCCCAGCACTTTGGGAGGCCAAGGCGGGCAGATCACGAGGTCAGGAGATCGAAACCATCCTGGCTAACATGGTGAAACCCCATCTCTACTAAAATACAAAAAATTAGCCGGGCGTGGTGGCCGGCGCCTGTAGTCCCAGCTACTCGGGAGGCTAAGGCAGAAGAATAGCGTGAACCCGGGAGGCGGAGCTTGCAGTGAGCCGAGGTGGTGCCACTGCACTCCAGCCTGGGCGATAGAGCGAGACTCCGTCTCAGGAAAAAAAAAAAGAATGAAGGATATAACAAATAAACAGGCTGGCTTTCTGCACCTCTTATAAGCATGAACTCAAAAAATATCTGATGACTGACCAGTTAGAAGAGAAAACCAAAAAAATCCATCTTTTTTTTGACAAGGAGTCTCGCTGTTTCCCCCAGGCTGGAGTGCAGTGGTGCGATCTCGGCTCACTGCAACCTCTGCCTCTCAGGTTCAATTGACTCTCCTACCTCAGTCTCCTGAGTAGCTGGGACTACAGGTGCCTGCCACCACACCTGGTTAATTTTTGAATTTTTAGTAGAGATGGGGTTTCACCATGTTGGCCAGGCTGATCTCAGACTTTGGACCTCAAGTCATCTGCCCACCTCGGCCTCCCAAAGTGCTGGGATTATAGGCGTGAGCCACCGTGCCAGGCTCAAAAAACCAGTCTTACAGTTTTTATTCCCAATATGCCACTAACATTATAAGATAAGACACAATAATTGGCTGGGCACAGTGGCTCACACCTGTAATCCCAGCACTTTGGGAGGCCGAGGCGGGCGGATCACCTGAGGTCGGGCATTGGAGACCAGCCCAACCAGCATGGGGAAACTCCGTCTCTACTAAAAACACAAAATTAGCTGGGCATAGTGGTGCATGCCTGTAATCCCAGCTACTCAGGGAGAGTGAGGCAAGAGAATTGCTTGAACCCAGGAGGCAGAGGTTGTGGTGAGCCGAGATCGTGCCATTGCACTTCAGCCTGGGCAACAAGAGCGAAACTCCATCTCAAAAAAAAAAAAAACAAAAAAAACCACAATAATTTAGAAAACATCATTGAGGCTACCAAAACTTGATTATACCCTCTCATCTTTGAGGAAAGCTTTCTAAAGTAACTCATTGTTGATTAAATGGTAGCTGCTACTAAACCAAATGGCATAATAGTTAAAAAGTGTTGTACTGAAGCTCAATCTCTAAGACAGGATAGTGCTGTGCAGCTAACCAAAACTGTAGGATAAACACAAAACTACAAAGGGTGGATGAGTGTAGATACCTTCATACACACATGTATGCATTTTTGCATTGGTTGCTTGTTGTTATTGTTGTTTTTTATTGAGATGAGGTCTCATTATGTTGCCCAGGCTGGACTTGGACTCCTGGGCCCAAGCGATGTTTCTGCCTCAGCCTCCCCAGAAGCTGGGACTACAGGTGTACACCACTGTGCTTGACTTACATATGCTTTTTTTTTTTGGTCACCCAGGCTGGGGTGTAGTGGCACAATCACAGCTTATTGCAGCCTTGACCTCGTAGGCTCAAGTGATCCTCCTGCCTCAGCCTCCCAAGTAGCTGGGACCACAGCAGTGCACCACCACACCCAGCTCATTTTTGTATTTCTTCTTTTTATAGAGACAGGCATTTGCCATGTTGCCAAGCCTGGTCGCGAATTCCTGGGCTCAAGCAATCCTCCCACCTCAGCCTCCCAAACAAAGAGCTGGGATAACAGGCATGAGCCACCAAGCCACTGTGCCCAGCCTCACATGCATTTTTAATGAAACATTTAAATCTAATTTTTCTTTTTTCTTTTTTTTTGAGACAGAGTTTTGCTCTTGTTGCCCGGGCTGGAGTGTAATGGCGCGATCTTGGCTCACTGCAACCTCCACCTCCCGGGTTCAAACGATTCTCCTGCCTCAGCCTCCCAAGTAGCTGGGACTACAGGCGTGTGCCACCACGCCCGGCTAATTTTGTATTTTTAGTAGAGATGGGGTTTCTCCACGTTGGCCAGGCTGGTCTCGAACTCCTGACCTCAGGTGATCCGCCCGCCTTGGCCCCCCAAAGTGTTGGCATTACAGGAGCCACCGTGCCCGGCCAAATCTAATTTTTCAATAACTGAAACACAAAGGGAATTTGGACTAGTGAAGCTTATCAAAAAATAATCCCAACCTCAAGGTCTTCAGAGAGAAGAGAAGAATGCGTTGCCTTTTGAGCCATTTCCTGAAGCTGTAGTTGGGTCTTTTGGAGAGCTGTTTGGCATTCCATTTGATTGGATTCAAGAGTTTTTACCTTCTTCGTGAGTGACCTGATTATTTCAGTTCTTTTATGTAGTTCACCTGAGGGGAAGTTCATCAGTAATTTGTAGTCAGACCTTCAGCTTAAAAGGCATTATTTTCAAAATGGGTGGTTAAAAAGTAAAAATGTGCTAGAGAATTTTTAAAAAGACTATCTTCTTTTAAAACCTTTTATTATGAAATGCACAATATCACACCTAATCAAGAAACAGAACTGTGAGCAACTGGAAGCCTCTGGAGGTCACTTCCTGAACATAATCACTCCAGTTTCCACTTTCCCAACCATGACCCTGATCTTAGAGTAATCACTTCCTAGCTTTTCATTACAGTTTTACCAATGACCACATGCCTCAAAATTATAGTTTAATTTGAACCATATAAAAATGGAATCATATTCTGAGAATTCTTCTGTTTGCTTTTTTTGCTTAAGATGATGATTCTGAGATTCACTCAGTTGTGTGTAACTTGTGTTTGTGCACTAACATTGCTAGGTAATATTCCACTGAATGATTACACCAAAGCTTATTTCTTTTTTATTTTATTTTAATTTTATTTTATTTTTGAGACAGAGTCTCGCTCTGTTGTCCAGGCTGGAGTGCAGTGGTGCGATCTCGGCTCACTGCAAGCTCCGCCTCCTGGGTTCACACCATTCTCCTGCCTCAGCCTCCCTAGTAGCTGGGACTACAGGCGCCTGCCACCACGCCTGGCTAATTTTTTTGTATTTTTAGTAAAGACAGGGTTTCACCGTGTTAGCCAGGATGGTCTCGATCTCCTGACCTCGTGATCAGCCCACCTCGGCCTCCCAAAGTGCTGGGATTACAGGTGTGAGCCACTGTGCCCGGCCTTCTTTTTTTTTTTTTTTTTTTTTTTGTTGAGACGGAGCCCCCCCTCCATTGCCCAGGCTGGAGGGCAATGGCACGATCTCGGCTCACTGCAACCTCCACCTCCCAGGTTCAAGTGATTCTTCTGCCTCACCCTCCCAAGTAGCTAGGATTACAGGCGAGCACCACCATGTCTGGCTAATTTTTTGTATTTTTAGTAGAGATGGGGTTTCACCATATTGGCCAGGATGGTCTTGATCTCCTGACCTCGTGATCCATCCTCCTCAGCCTCCCAAAGTGCTGGGATTATAGGCGTGAGCCACCGCACCTGGCCTACCAAAGCTTATTTCTAATATTGATGGTCATTTAGGTTATTTCCACTTTGCAGCTATGATAAACAATGCTGCTCTGAATATTCTTTTACATGCATCTTTTTTTTTTTTTTTTTTTTTTTTTTTTGAGACAGAGTCTCGCTCTGTAGCCCAGGCTGGAGGGCAGTGGTGTGATCTCAGCTCACTGCAACCTCTGCCTCCCAAGTTCAAGCAATTCTTCTGCCTTAGCCTCCTGAGTAGCTGGGCAAGAGCCAGCATGCCCGGCTAATTTTTGTATTTTTAGTAGAGACAGGGTTTCACCATGTTGGCCAGGTTGGTCTCGAACCCCTGATCTCAGGTGATTCACCTGCCTCGGCCTCCCAAAGTGCTAGGATTACAGATGTGAGCCACAGCACCAGGCCTTTTTACATGCATCTGGGTGCATATTTTCAAGAGTTTCTTGAGAGCCTTGCTTCTCAAAATGTGGTCCCTGGACCAGCAGCGACAGTGGCATCGCCTGAGATGCCTGTTAGAAATGCAGACCCTTGGGCCCCAGACCTATTGTATCAGAATCTAAATTTTAACAAGACCCTTAGGTGATTCCTGTGTCTATTAAAGGGTGAGAATATTCCTAGAAGTGGCTTTGCTGGGCTGTAGGATATGCACACCTTCAGCTTCACTAGATGCTACCAAATGATTTTGCACACTAGCAGTGACAACTGACTCCCACCAGCAGCGTCTCAGCTTTCCCTTGGTGCCATACTTTACCAACACCTGATAATTTCTGCCAGGCTGGTAAAGGTAAAATAGTATCTCAATTTGGTTTTCATTTGCATTTCCCTAACTACTAATGAGAATAGGAAACTTTTAATATATTTATTGGCCATTCAATTTTCCTCTTTCCATAAGGTGCCTATTCAAATCTTGCTCATTTTAAAATCAAATACTGATGGCTACATATAATGTGGGTTATATATGTTATATGTGTTATCTTTGTTCTTTAACATGTTTATGTAAGAGCTATAAGATGTTATACTGCATTTAATGAGCAACCATTTTAAACACTGTGTGTATATACGTGTGTGGGTGTGGTCAGAGTAAAATCAGATGGTCATCAAAAAACGAAAATATCATATATTTGAGTTTTTTGTTTGTTCCTTTCTTTGTTTTGATAGAGTCTTGCTCTGTCGCCCAGGATGGAGTGCAGTGGCGCAGTCTCAGCTCACTGCAACCTCTACCTCCCGGGTTCAAGCAATTCTCCTGCCTCAGCCTCCTGAGTAGCTGGGACTACAGGCACCCACCACCATGCCCCGCTAATTTTTGTATTTCTAGTAGAGACGAGGTACACCATGTTGGCTGGGCTGGTATCGAACTCCTGACCTCAAGTGATCCACCTGCCTCAGCCTCCCAAAGTGCCGGGATTACAGGCATGAGCCACTGCGCCCCACCAAAAATGACAGATTTGGATTGTCACATTTACAGAATCCTTTGAGTAATGTTAAGTGAAAAAAGGTTATTTTTCTATTATACAGATCTAGTGTTTTCTCCTCTAATGCATTCTACTAACAATCTAGAGTCAATGGAACATTCAGATTTAGGGCAGCACTAAAGGAATGACAGAATTAAAATATGGTATCAAATAAACTTTTTGCAACCATTTTTGAGACAGCTGTAATTTTTTTTTTTTTTTTTTTGAGACAGGGTCCTGTTCTGTCCGCCAGGCTGGAGTGCAGTGGCAAATCTTGGCTCACTGCAACCTCTGCCTCCTGGGTTCAAGTGATTCTCGTGCCTCTGCCTCCCGAGTAGCTGAGATTACAGGTGTGCGCCACCACGCCCAGTTAACTTTTTGTATTTTTAGTAGAAATGGGGTTTCACCATGTTGGCCAGACTGGTCTCGAGTTCCAGAGCTCAAGTGATCCGCCAAAGTGTTGGGATTACAGGTGTGAGCCACTGTGCCTGGCCGGACAGCTATAATTTTAAAAGATGACCATTTTAGGAATTTAAGATCAAGTTCAATACCAAAAGCCTAAAATCTTTCAGTTTAGTTTAAGAGAAATGGCTAGTCATATGGCATCTTCATTCATACTCCTGTTCAAAACTTCTGCTTCACCACTGGCGCTCACCCCATGTTAACTGGAGCTCTATCCAGCCCCCTTTCTATATTGAAATACTTTGCTTGTCCTACTTTATTTGTGTGTGTCTGTCCCACTGTGGCTGTTCATAAAGTCCTCCTGTCTCCAATGAGCCTAAACTTGACGAAAGCAGGGATTGCAGTCTTTACTTCCTCTCTATCTTCCCCATGAGCCCATCAATGTGTTAGCACACAGAGGTGCGTAACTGTTGTCACTGAATGTATTTCTGACCTTCTAATTTGCTGCAACGTTCTTCCAATGTCAACACTTTCTGCCGATCCTCTTCCCATGAAAGAAGCTGTTGCTGGTGCACTGCAACCATGTCATTGAGCTCTTTATCTCGATCTTTCAATTCTCCAATGAGCAACTGCAGCTCCTTCCGTTGTTTCTCAATAGTGGAAATCTCAACTTCTGACCCAATGTTCTAAACATAGAAAGCGGTTTCACATCAAAATAGAATGAAATCAATAACAAATCAGCCAAAGTCCCTTTTCCAAATAAGTATATCTTCTTTTGCTGCCAATTCTAAGTAGTTCAATTAAGTTTTAAGTTAATAACATGGCAGCAAAAGATTATGTATACTTAAAACATGTTCAAGTTAAAATCTACCATGCACTCTGCCTCTCTACAATTTTCTGTCATGCCATACGTACCATGCCTAAAAAGTGGGACTGTTTCTAAAACCCACTGGGTAAACAAATAAACCTATTTCTGCACTTTTTCTCCCCCTTTGCCAAGAACCCTTTTCTCTGCCAATCAATAACATTATCCCTCACCTTGCCCCAGCAATTTGAGTAACCAAGTACAGGTAAACATGAAATAGTGGCCAGGCGTGGTGGCTCACGCCTGTAATCCCAGCACTTTGGGAGGTCAAGGTGGGCCGATCACCTGAGGTCAGGAGTTCGAGACCAGCCTGGCCAACGTGGCACAACCCCATCTCTACTAAAAATACAAAAATTAGCTCAGTGTGGTGGCACGCGCCTGTAATCCCAGCTACTGAAGAGGCTGAGGCAGGAGCATTGCTTGAACCCTGGAGGCAGAGGTTGCAGTGAGCTGAGATCGTGCCATTGCACTCTAGCCTGGGCGACAAAAGCAAAACTCTATCTCAAAAAAAAAAAAAACAAAATCATGAAATAGTTACTGTTTAAATGTAAATGATCCTTACTAAAGAATGGGAATTTTAGTCTATAAAAAGAAAATTAAGTCTTCCAGTGTTCAATATTCATGACAACTACAACATCTAAGGCATCTATACATACTCAATCTATTAAGGGCAATTTAATATTGTAACTGATCCAAATACAACATACATCATTAAAAAACAAATTCTGTAAGGAAATTTTTCACATGTACCCAAAGACAATAGTACGATAAACTCCCATATACTTAGTGCCTGGGTTCTACCATTATTGAGATTTCACTGCGGCTGCTTCAATGTCCTTTTCTTTTCATTATTGGTTAAAAAATACCATTTCACCCTTACATACTTCAGAATGCATCTCTAAAAATGAACATTTCCTATATAACCGTGATGCCATTTTTATGTCTAACAATATTATCTATTAATACAATAATTTCTTTGAAGCATACAGCATTTTAAAATCTAACAAGTTGGTCTGACCAAATTGTGATCCCAGAATTAGCCACTTAGTGGCTACATAACCTTGGGCAAGTTACTTAACTTCTCTAAGCATTAGTTTCCTCACCTGTAAAACGATAGCAACTAGCAAGGATAGCAACAACGGCATTTTAACATCTTGGAGTGGCGAAGATTAAACAAGACAAACTCTGTAAAGTACTGAGCACAAAGCCTGGCCCGTTGTAATCACTCAACAAACATCAGCTCTCATTAACACTGTAAACCACATTTCAAATCATGGTGCTGTCCCTGCCTATGAAATAAACAACTAAAAGTGTTACTTTAATAGAGTTCCACCTTAAAGACAGTAATTAAAGGTTCACCAGCGGCCCTTTGTACCTCCTTACTGCTTTTTGAAAAGTAAGATTTGTAAATAAACAAGAATAATGAGGTTGGGCTCAGTGGCTCACACCTGTAATCCCAGCACTTTGGGAGGCCGAGGTGGGCAGATCACCTGAGGTCGGGAGTTCGAGACCAGCCTGGCGAAACCTGTCTCTACTAAAAATACAAAAATTAGCTCGGCATGGTGGTGGGCGGCTGTAGTCCCAGCTATTCGGGAGGCTGAGGCAGGAGGATCGCTTGAACCAGGGAAGCAGAGGCTGCAGTAAGCCGACATTGCGTCACTGTGCTCCAGCCCTGGGGACAGAGCCAGACCCTGTCTCAAAAATAAATAAATAAGAATGATGAATAAATTACAGTTACTAGTCTTAACAAGGAAAATGGAATTTGGAGTCAAGGGATTTCAAGTCCCAAGGCTTGAATTCCAGTGTTGGATTAGCCTTTCATTCATGCATTCAACAAATAATTTATTGAGTGCCAGTGGCTGGGCCACAGACCGCCAGGCAAGGAGCACATATTCCACTCTAGGAAAACAGGCAGTAAACCGAGTACACAAAGGCAGGTCGTCTACACTGATGGACACGAACCTTGGGCAAGCCCACTTCCAGACTTTTTGGTACAGTGGAGCTGTGAGAGCTCCTTCCCCTACTTGCCAGGTTGTGCAAATTAAGGACACCCAGCGAGGTAAATGGGAAAGCAGCTCCCCAGACGCCAACCGTCCTCCTTAAACAGTAAGCACCGGGTACGCGCTACTCTGTGGCCTGGGCTGAATAACAAGGTGTTATTGGGTTAAGGAAACGGTCGTGACGCCGTTTTCCTCTAGTGTATTGTTTCTTTTTTTTTTTTTTTTGAAACGGAGTCTCCCTCTGTCACCCAGGCTGGAGGGCAGTGGCGCGATCTCGGCTCACTGCAAACTCCGCCTCCCGGGTTCACGCCATTCTCCTCCCTCAGCCTCCCGAGTAGCTGGGACTACAGGCGCCGGCCACCACGCCCGGCTAATTTTTTTTTTTAATTTTTAGTAGAGACAGGGTTTCACCGTGTTAGCCAGGATGGTCTCGATCCCCTGACCTCGTGATCCGCCCGCCTCGGCCTCCCAAAGTGCTGGGATTACACGCGTGAGCCACCGCGCCCGGCCTGTTTCACATTTGAAGTAGACACCGTTCTTGAGAAGCAATAGATTTCGACCAATGTGCACCGTTCCCGCGGCGCCCCGCCGCGCCCGGAACCGCCGCTTACCTGGCGCTCGGCAAGGAAGGCTGCCGGAGGGTTCATAGGTGTTTCCTCCGCCTCCGGAGAAGGCCGGTGTGGACGACGTCACCTCAGAAACGCCATCGGCGCGCCTGCCCCGAGCGGCGGGGGCGAGCCCGGAGCCCCGGAGCCCCGCGCCCTCGGCCGATCCCCGCCCCGTACCCCAACCGCCTGCCTGGCGCCCACGCGGCGTGCGCCCGCCGGGGCTCGGGGCTCCCCGCCAGGGTTTCCCGGCCGCAGCCCCGCTGCGCTGGTGGGCACTGTCCTTCTACCTCGGAGACTGGGGGCTCCCAAGTGGCTCAGGCTGCGTATGGACGCTTTTTGCCCACGCCCGAGGCTCCGGCGCTGGAAGGCCTCGAAGAACCGGCCGTTCACCACTACCCAGGGAATGAAGAAGTGAATAAAGGCTGCTGCGCTGCCCCCAGCTCTCTGGTTTATGACATTTGAGTTGCTCACTTCCCTATCTTCCATCTTGCTCGCTCCTGTGTAGCTGGCTCCGAGAACAGGACCTGACACTCGAATGCGTGGAGGCAGAGCCCAGCCCTCGGGGATAACAGTTGCGGGCCACCCTAGCACCTTTGATACTTTAAACCAAGAATCACAGATGAAGAGGGGGAAATTTAATTTTGGGGGCTCCTGAAAAGCAATGAGGAGAACCACGGTACTCTGTCATGACAAAATCTACGATATTCTGGGTTGAATCTAAGCTTTTTCACCTGTCCTTCCATAGTCACCTCTTCATCCCCCTTTCACTCTTCCTAAGATGTGGGAACAGGACCAGGAAAAAATAAGGCTTATCACACTTCAACCCTGGCTGCCCATCCCTGAATGCTTAACCCATCAGACAGCAAGACAATTACTAAATACGGCCTTACAGGGTTTCAACTTTACTTTTTGGTTGAATATGAAATACCAAAACATGCCCTTGTGTTCAAAAAATACAATCTGAAAATGGAAAAACAAAATTAAGATTTCTTACTTTGAAGCTTTACTGATAGGCTATTTGGGAGACCAAGGCAATGTCTTAGAATTTAAAATCAAGAAAGCTGGGCGCAGTGGCCTGTAATCCCAGCACTTTGGGAGGCCAATGTGGGAGAATTTGTTGAGTTCAGGAGTTTGAGACCAGCCTGGGCAACATGGTGACACTCGTCTCTAAAAAACTTTTTTTTTTTTTTTTTTGAGATGGAGTCTCGCTCTTGTTGCCTGGGCTGGAGTGCAATGGCACAATCTCAGCTCACTGCAAACTGCCTCTGGCCTCAAGCAAATCTCCTGCCTCAGCCTCCCTAGTAGCTGGGATTACAGGTGCCCGCCACCACGCCACCTTTTTTGTATTTTTAGTAGAGATGGGTTTCAGTACCTTGGCCAGGCTGGTCGCGAACTCCTGACCTCAGCTGACCCACCCACTTCGGCCTCCCAAAATGCTGGGATTACAGGCGTGAGCTACCGCACCCGGCCAAACAATAAATTTTTTTTTAAACTGGGCGTGGTGGTGCACTCCTGTGGTCTCAGCTACTCAGGAGGCTGACTTGAGCTGGGAGATGGCAGCTCCAATGAGCTGTGATCATGCCACTGCATTCCAGTCTGATCGACAGTGAGACCCTGACTCAAAAAAATAAAAATCAGGCCAGATGTGGTGGCTCATGCCTGTAATCCCAGCACTTTGAGAGGCCAAGGCAGGCGGATCATGAGATCAGGAGTTTGAGACCAGCCTGGCCAATATGACGAAACCCTGTCTCTACTTAAAAAAAAAAAAAAAAAAATTGCCACATGTGGTGGTGCCCACCTGTAGTCCCAGCTACTCGGGAGGCTGAGGCAGGAGAATCGCTTGAACCCAGGAGGCGGAGGTTGCAGTGAGCCAAGATTGCGCCACCTCACTCCAGCCT
This sequence comes from Pongo abelii, assembly GCF_028885655.2. Taxonomy (NCBI): domain Eukaryota; kingdom Metazoa; phylum Chordata; class Mammalia; order Primates; family Hominidae; genus Pongo; species Pongo abelii. The sequence continues at coordinate 121,638,291 of NC_071995.2, read as the reverse complement.
AGGCAATAGAGGGAGACTCCGTATCAAAAAAAAAAAAAAAAAAACACCAACCACCACTACCACCAAAACCCAAAACCAAATAGCCAATAAATACAAAAAGGTGGTCTACTTCCCTGACCATCACAGAAATGCAAAAAAATAAAAATAAATAAATAAATCAACAAAGCAAATTCTGGGTAGTTGCTAAAAACAGCCTAGCAGTAGATGACTGCATTAAGTTGGTGGTGATGAGATGTAAAGGAATGTGGGTTGAATGTCAATTTTTGAAGCGAGGAGTGTTTTAATTCACATTTCTTAGGTTTCACCATTGTTAAGACTTGGTATTTTTCTAGAAAGTCCTCGAGTGCCATTGTTCACCAGGCAACGATGTGTAACACTCAGGTAAAAACACGTGTACAGGCTGGGCGCAGTGGCTCACACCTATAATCCCAGCACTTTGGGAGGCCGAGGTGGGAGGATAGGTTGAGCTCAGGAGTTTGAGACCAGCCTGGACAACATAGGGAGACCCCCCCAACTCTATAAAAAATTTAAAAATTAGCCGGGTATGGTGGCATGTGCCTGTGGTCTCAGCTACTCTGGAAGCTGAAGTGGGAGGATCACTTGAGGCTGGGAGGTCAAGGCTGCAGTGAGCTGTGATCACGCCACTGCATTCCAGCCTGGGCAACAGAGTGAGACCCTGTCTCAAAAATTAATAAAATTGTGTGTATCTAGAATAGTAAGAAATTAGGCTCATCTTGATTATGGTTCATAAATAGTAACAAAGCATGGTAAGAGGATTATGATGGCAAGGTACAAATTAAAAATCTCAATAGTTTTTACCTTCGCTCCCCACAGGTTTTCTTTAAAACAGCAACAGAAAAAATTAAAGAGAATACATAACTTTAAAAATATGACAGAGGTGAGAGCTACAAGAATTACACTGCATCTGATTTTATACTCACACAGTCTAATCCAAACTGAAGTTCTGAATGAACTTTTCCCAGTCTCCCTATTTGATTTCCTAAATAAAGGAATTTAGTAAATAATGAGAACAGGGAACTAAAAGATAAAATTCATCTTTAAAACAGTAATTTATCAACTTTTAAACTAAAGAGTGACAAAGCTACCACAGACTGGCTTTTATGTAATAATAAAAAGTTTAAAATCACTTACTGTCAGCATGTTTTTTAAAAATGAAACTCATCAAAACTATATGCAAAAAGTATTTGCAATAAAAGTTGCCAGCTTAATCATGGAAAATCTCTTATAAGGCTGCTTAAAGGTTCACGTTTTTTACTAAAAATGGTAGACTGTGAGAATGTGTAAAATCAATTTTTTAACTATTAGTTTTTTTTTTTTTTTTTTTTTTGGAGACCAGGTTTCACTGTTGCTCAGGCTGGAGTGCAGTGTCGTGATCTCGGTTCACTGCAGCCTCAACCTCCCAGGCTCAAGTGATCCTCCCACCTCAGCCTCCCAAGTAGCTGGGACTGCAGGCGCACGCCACCATGCCTGGCTAGTTTTTGTATTTTTTGTAGGGACAGGGTCTTGCCATGTTGCCCAGGCTAGTCTTGAACTCCTGGACTCAAGTGATCCTCCCACCTCAGCTGGGATTATAGCCGTGCATCAAAGCAGCTTAGCCCTATTAGCACATTAGGTGCTGGGATTACAGCCGTGCATCAAAGCAGCTTGGCCCTATTAGTACATTTTAATCAGAGATTAGACTATGTTGCATTTTAAATTTCAGTTTAAAAAAAATGATTCACACATGTTATACACAAGGACAATTTTAATCCTGCATTTTCCTGGAGTAACATCTACTGCTGGCTATCTATGGATTGTAACTGCATTTGCTAAGAACTGTGAACACGAAACTTTACATGAAGTCACATGTTGATACAGGCACACAGACATCTTTCAGCACCAACAGACTACATACGTAACGCATAGCAGATAGTCTCGATGGATAAATCTGCTTCACCAGTAATTCTATTTGGTAAAATCCACAGTTAATGGAGAATTCCATTTTTTAATTTTACATCTTTATTACACATTTTTCTAATACTTTATTTTTAAAAAACACTCATTCAAGATTGTAATTTGCATGGCAATAAACAAGGGTTCTATATGTTCTAAGTTTCTTAAAAGTGTCCACAGCAATTTAAAACACAAGTCTTCTTTGCAATTTGCAGCACCTGACTTAAAAGTTTAAATTCATCTAATACATCATTAAAACTGTCATTTTCTCTTGTGAGAAGACATGTTTCAATTGCTATTTCCAGGACTATATATTGAGCATGGGTGTACAGTATTTTTAACTGGTTAGCGGAATTTTACTCACGTAATTTATAGCCAGAATAAGAACCTCTAGCCCCTCTGAACGGCCTTCCACTCAGAACAGATGATGATGATAAATGTCTAAAATGTATCTGGGGTACTCCACTTGACATTACCAAACATGCTTCCAAATAATCTTAGAAAATATGATTCTTTAAACATATGCATAATATTCTACCACACAATGCACCATCACTTCTTTAACCATTTCCCAATTGTTCATTTATAATATTTGCAATTTTTTATTATAAATAATATTGTGATGAATACTTTCATCCATAAGTTTTATGCAAGGCTGATTTCTTCTAATGTCTTCTAATGTCAAAGAAGTGGCTTACTGGTTCAAACAGTGCACATACATGGTTTTAAGGCTTTTAGTATACTTTACCAAATAATCTCCAGAATAGCTCGAACAGCTCCTACCAACATTATGTTATTGTGCCCATAGGGTGGACTTCATAACAACAAAGCAAATTCAACCACAAATCTATTAGATTCTCACCCATCTCAAAACTATCACATCAAAGAAGCAAGGAGACATATTACTGGTGAGGAAGCCAAATTCAAATTCTTTTAAAAAATCACTCAGCTTTAGATCAGTAAAATAATCAACAAAAATGCTCCCTACAAAAAGTCTACCGGGTTTTTCAAAAAATTAAGTTAAAGAGAGAAAGAGAAACTCAGGCTGGGCGCGGTGGCTCACGTCTGTAACACCAGCACTTTGGGAGGCTAAGGTGGGCCAATCACGAGGTCAGGAGTTCAAGACCAGCCTGGCCAACATGGTGAAACCCCATCTCTACTAAAAATACAAAAATTAGCTGGGCGTGGTGGTGTGCGCCTGTAATCCCACCTACTCGGGAGGCTGAGGCAGGAGAATCACTTGAACCCGGGAGGCGGAGGTTGCAGTGAGCCGAGATCGCACCACTGCATTCCAGCCCAGGCAACAGTGCGAGACTTTGTCAAAAAAAAAAAAAAAAAAAAAAAAGACAGAGAAAGTCAGTACCAAATGACCAAAATTTTTTATTTGACTAAATTCTATTCATGCATGAGCATGACAGTCTCCCCTGTTTATTTGACTTTGGCAATAAAAAAACAAGCAGCCTTGTACAGAACAGTGAAAATGCCAAGGACGAGGGCAGTCTACAGTTTTACTGTAGAATATGTATTTTAAAAGGCCTCTCTCCCTTTGGCCATATCAACTCTCAGTTCAGGCCATTAAATACAGACAAATTTTCAAATTCACTTCTTTACTTCTCCAAGATCTTCGATGCTGTCATCATCTACCTATAAAACACAAATAATTATATCTCATGAGTTGTGGTTGCAATTAAGAAAAAATGGAAGCAATTTGCTTTAAAAACATTTCTAGCGATGTATGTGTTCCATGCACTCACCTCTGGCCATTTTTCCTGAATGACGTCAATTATGTCATCTGTAAAGTCTCCCTGAATGATAATTTCATCCTCCCCTGTTACTGAGGCACCACAGGAGAATTTTTGAGCAAAAAATCTTTGTGCTTCTTTAAGATCAATTTCTATTTTTTTAAAAAAAGAAAGAGCAAGAACTGTAATTGGAATTGTGCAAAGATGTTTTTCCATTTTGAAATTTAATCTGCATTTTAAAATCATAAAACAGATTGTTAATGGGTTTTATATTCCTTTCAGAACAATACAAACTACCATAGAGATCTTAACAATGCAATTTACACTTTCAAGGTCAAATAAAGGCTCAATACATAAAAACAGGATCATCTATACTACCCCTAACTCATATTAAGACCAAAATAAATCCAGGGACACTTTATTCATTTTTTTTTTTTGAGACGGAGTCTCGCTCTGTTGCCCAGACTGGAGTGCAGTGGCTCGATCTCGGCTCACTGCAACCTCTGTCTCCTGGATTCAAGCGATTCTCCCGACTCAGCCTCCTGAACAGCTGGGATTACAGGCATGTGCCACCACGCCTGGCTAATTTTTGTATTTTTAGTAGAGATGGGGTTTCACCATGTTGGCCAGGCTGGTCTCAAACTCCTGACCTCAGGTGATCCGCCCATGTCAGCCTCCCAAAGTGTTGGGATTATAACAGGCATGAGCCATCACGCCCAGCCTCTTTTTTCTTTTTTAAGGCTAGTCAAGTGAAGCAGTGGGAGTAAAGAAGGAACAAAGAAATCTTAAGTGGTTGTGATCATTTAGTTGTAAACACCACTGTACTCAGACCAGCCTATTGATTGTTTTTCAATCTGTGTTGTCTTATAGAGGCATCATAGTTTAGATTTTCACCCAGTTTCACTACTCATTCAAGGCTTCCAGGAACTGAGGGGCTCTAAAGAAGGACGTTCTGCCACCTTCCTCAACCTCTGCTGTCATTCCCAGAGGGGATGAGCCATTTTGCAACCTTTTGCCACCATGCCTGCAGAGGACAGAGGAGCAGCACTGACTGGTTTCAAAGAGAATCCTACCCAGCCCTCCTCATCCCACATAAAATGTGCCCAAGCAGGAATTCCAGAAAGTAAAAAGTCCCCTCTACAAAAGATTTTGACATTTCTCTAAAATTTAATTTTGAAGCTATAGTTAGAAATGCAAAATTTATCTTCTTAGCAAAAAACAGACCTGTGAAGTTTTCATGGTATGTGAGAGAGACAGAGATGGAGACAGAGAGAGAAAATAGTTCACACATTTTAAATATACTTAAGCCTGAACTCACCAAAAGTTGCAAGGCCACATACTCTTGTCACATATTTCTTCTTTGCTCTGGGAATTTTGGCTATAGTAACCTTCTGTGGTACGGTCTTCTTTTTTTGTTTTATTTGACCCCTTCCACCTTTATTTATTAAGAAAGAGCTTAGCATTAGTTGTTTTTGACGTAAGAGAATACTGTCTTTAAATTTATTAATTCTCAAAAGGTTTAAGTTTCTTTTTCTCTAATACAAAAATTACTAAACACATCCAAGTATTCATTCAATAAATATTTATTAAGTACCTACTATGTGCCTAGCACTGGGATAAGAGCCAAGGATACAAAGATGAACAGAACATAGCCCCTGCCCTCCAGAGACTCAGTCTAGTGAAGGGAGTAAAAAGTTACAGCAACCTGATATATACAATAATAGGATCCATGAATAAGGCTTTATGACAGCTTTGCAGAGAAACAACTTAGTCTGCTTCCAGAGGACACAAAGTTTCCTAGAGGAAGTAATATCTAGGTGGAGTTTTGAAGAATAAGGAAAGGTCCAGGTAAAGGGAAAAAGGCTGGAGAGGCATAAGAAAGGACATTCCAGGGAAAGGGAACAAGTACAGAGATAAGAAAAGGCGTTGTATTTGGGAACTTCACTTGTCTTGATTGAAGGATGCTTATGAATATGTAGCAGATGAAGCCAGAAAAGCAAAAGATTACATACACAGCAGTCACTGGATCTGTGAAGAGTAAGACTGATAGAAAGGCCCCTACAGAGGCTCCTGCGTTAGCTCAGGCAAAAAACTGAAAGTAAAGCAGTGTCAACAGTAATGGCCACTAGGCCACAGGCAGGACAGGAGGGAGGGGAAAGAACAGAAGCTAGAACTGAGTAAAGAGAGAGAGAGAATGTAAGATGGTTCTCAGGGCTTTGGTTTAGATGACTGAATAAATAGTGTTGTCACTAACCAAAATAGAGAAAAAGAAGTCAATTTGGGACTTGAGACTCAAGACTCAGTAAGCTTAATTTCCAAAGTGCAGTGTTTGAGGTGCTTCTGGGATAAAGCACACTTCTAGCCTAGAGACACAGGCCAGATCCAGGGATACAGATTTGGGAATTTTAAGTGTATACTGGGCAGCAGAAGTTAGGAATGTGATAAAATCATCCAACAAGAATGTGCAGAATGAGAAGTAAGTGGGCCTAGGACAGAATCCTGAAAACACCGACTTTTAAAGGACAGAAGAAACAGGAGAAGTCCGCACAGAAGACTAAGGAGGAGACTAAGGAGGAGTGATAGGAGAGCTAGGAAGGAACAGAAACCAAGCAGGGACAATGTTTCAGGAAAGAGGGAGTGCCATGTGAGCTTATTATTTAGCAATAAGTAAGCCACTGCTGACCCTTATCGGAGGAGCTGCAGTGGCCAGAAGTCAGGTTAGGATGGACTGAGGAGTGAACAGTGTACCACAGAACAGAAGTGGGGATAGGGAGTCTGGCCTTAGTAAAGAAATCTGGCTAAGGGAAGGAGAGGGATAAGGTAAAGAAAGACATGAGCTTTGGGGAGAGTTTTTCTTTTAAAGACGCAAAGTCCTGAAAATATTTATAAGTGAATTTTAGTCACAGGGGAAAATAATGAATGAAAATGAAACAGGTGGGTACAGGATCCACAGCACCAGGAGTTGGTTTGAGAAGGAGTGAGTCAAGTGTATGCAACAGCTGTAAAACAAAGTTTTCAACTGAGTTATCAGAAGTAATGAAGTAATGAGAAGATAAAATCTTTTATATAAATGTCCTCACTCTACTTAAATAGAAGACACAGGAATTTTAGCTGTCTGTTTTTTACATACAAACAGGGCAAATAAGCATGTTTTCCTAGGTCCAATTTACTGACACAGCCCAAATCATACCACATCCAACCATGATCCTGAGACTATTAGTATGTGCCTCTCTGTATGATATACATGGGGAATTACAATAACAGGTACATGGTATTAACGTTGAGAACCTCCCCCTTTTTGTAAGAGATGAGGTCCTCACTATGTTGCCCAGGATAGAGTGCAGTGGCTATGTGGAGGAATGATCATTGCATACTACAGCCTTGAACTCCTGGGCTTAAGCGATCCTCCTGCCTCAGCCCCCTAAGAAGCTGCGACTATAGGCGCCCACCATTGTGCCTGGCTTTGGGAACCCTTTTAATTACTTACATCTTCTATCGCAGTGACGGTATGACTGTACAAATCAAGATATGAATTTAGGTCTCACCTCTCTTCTGTTTTTTCTTCTCCTCTTCTTCCCCTGCTGTTCCTTGACCCTCACTAATTCCAGCTTCTTGTTTGGGTGAATTTTCTAGATATAAAAATGAAATACAAAAGCATGAACATCATCTCACACTGTTAAAAAAAATCACCTTTGAGCAACCTCATATACAAGTAAGGCATCTTACCAAGAGCTGAGCATGAAATTTGTAAAGCAATGGATTACACTGCTAGATTTCTATTCAAGTCTAGTTCTAAAATCATTCTAGTAAGTGTATGGTAACAGAAGAGAAAAAAACCCAGTCTTTTGATATGTGAGGGCTGAAAGTTTTAGCCACAGGAAAGGAGCATAGAACACTTGGGCTCTATAGGAGTGCTCTAGCATCTAAACTTACTAATTTTGTTGACATCTGGAGAAGAGCTCCCCACCCGCTCAGACATGATCCTATCCCAGGAAGGTCCCATTCAGGGACAACCACATGTAGACTGAATATAAAACCAGACTTGAGGGTTCTTATCCAACCACTGACAGTGATGGAGTAGCTACCAGCCAAAAGGGACTTACCAAGTTAGGGGTTTGTGTGTCAGGGAAATCACCTGAAAGTCAAGGAGCAATGAGTGGGGCAGCACTGGGTGTCTCTGAGCAGGCCTGTTCCCAGACCAGGCTTTCTCTTCTTCTTGCTACTGCCTTCATTTTTACCAATCTTGCAAGAGAAGCCATTAATATGAGCAAACTGAGGAATTCCGTTCCTCCATAGCCTTCCCACCTCTGGCAATGGCAACTCCATTTTTTTTTGAGACGGAGTCTCACTCTGTTGTCCAGGCTGGAGTGCAGCGGTGCGATCACGGCTCACTGCAAGCTCCACCTCCCGAGTTCACGCCATTCTCCTGCCTCAGCCTCCCTAAGTAGCTGGGACTACAGGCACCCGCCACCACGCCCAGCTAATTTTTTGTATTTTTAGTAAAGACAGGGTTTCACCATGTTAGCCAGGATGGTCTCAATCTCCTGACCTTGTGATCCGCCCGCCTCAGCCTCCCAAAGTGCTGGGATTACAGGCGTGAGCCACCGCACCTGGCCTCTTTGGTCTATTCTTACCAGAGCAGCCTAAGTGATACTGCTGAAACAAGTCAGACCTTATCACTCTTCTGCTTAAACTCCTCCAAAAGCTCCTCATCTAACTAAGAGCAAAAGCCAAAACGGCCCACAATGCCCTACCCGGTGTGGTCTACTCTGACTTCATATCAAACTCTTCTCCAGTCCTTCAATAAGCTCCAGACACAAAGGCTTCCTTGCTGTTTCCTGAATATACTAGGAAAGCTTCTGCTCAGGGCCACTCCTCAGGCTGTGTCCTCTGCTTAGAAATGTTCTGCCAGATACTCAAATGACTCATTCCCTCAGTTCCAAAATAATCAACTGCCACCTTTTCAGCAAAATCTTCCCTGGGTACTACCTAAAATTTCAAATTCCTTCCCACCAATTCTTATCTCCCCCTTTCCTGCTTATTACTGTCTACATACTATGTTTTGCTTATTTAATCTGTCCCCCTTTCTAGAATGTAATTGCCACAAGAGTAGGAAATCTTTTATTTACTGGCTTATCCTCAGAATCTGAAACAGTGAGTAGCATATAGTACGCTTACAATAAAAATCAATATATATTTGCCCCTAAATCATTTACTTTTTTTAATTTTGCTTTTTTGAGACAGAGTTTTTTGCTCTTGTTGCCCAGGCTGGCGTGCAATGGCGCCACTTCGGCTCACCGCAACCTCTGCCTCCCGGATTCAAGCGATTCTTCTGCCTCAGCCTCCTGAGTAGCTAGGATTACAGGCATGCGCCACCATGCCCAGCTTTGTATTTTTAGTAGAAACAGGGTTTCTCCATGTTGATCAGGCTGGTCTTGAACTCCCGACCTCAGGTGATCTGCCCACCTCAGCCTCCCAAAGTGCTGGGATTACAGGCGTGAACCACTGCGCCCAGCCAATCATTTACTTATTTTTTTTTGAGACAGAGTCTTGCTCTGTCGCCCAGGCTGGAGTGCAGTGGCGCTATCTCGGCTCACTGCAAGCTCTGCCTCCCAGGTTCACGCTGTTCTCCTGCCTCACCCTCCCGAATAGCTGGGACTACAGGTGCCTGCCACCACATCTGATTTTTTTTTTTTTTTTGCATTTTTAGTAGAGATGGGGTTTCACTGTGTTAGTCAAGATGATCTCGATCTCCCGACTTTGTGATCCGCCTGCCTCAGCCTCCCAAACTGCTGGGATTATAGGTGTGAGCCACTGCGCCTGGCCCATTTACTTTTTTATATAAGAAAGTTGATATTCAGACCTATCCTATCTCAGAAAGAACTTAAACAGCTAACAGATAAATGTTAATTCTGTAATAACCTACTAAAGGAGGACTTTTGTATCTTTAGAATAATGCCATACATGCATTTGTCTCAGGTACAGAAGTTTAATGCAAGAAAAAAAAATGTTCATACCTACAGTAAGTTTTGCAAATTCATTTGGAAAATTCTTCTCTAACCATTGTCTACATTTAGCAACATCAGGCATATATTCACAGTACTAGGAGAAAAAAAAAGAACTGAGTCACAACAAAACATTTTCAGTCAAACAATGTCGTAATTAAAAATCACTCCCTATACTTGTTAATACAAAGAATAAAACAAACCACTCCCATCTGACTTCTTATCCACAGGAAATCTGTATTCAACCAGGATATGTCCCATAAAAAATTAGATATTAAGAAGGATTAGGTACCTCTTCACAGTATCAATTTATTTCTTCTCCCTCTATTTCTTGCTTTGAGCACATAAGTGCCTCATTTTCATGACTTGCTCATAGAGCTGGACTTAGAAAGTCTTACACATAATTTATACTGCTCTTTCTTTCCTCTGCTCATTTGTGTAGATTTTGGCATTAAGGTTACTCTTATTTTATTAGCTGACTATTCATAAGTCCCATGCAAAAATCCAAACTGCACAGCCATGTGCAAAAGATGCACATGTATGATTTTAAGGTGTAAATTTAGGAAAGAATATATAAGACCAAAAAATTATTCTAAATCAAAGTTCTCTATAAAAGGTTAAAGCTTTACTATCAAATAATCAAAAATGAAAAATAAAGTTCTCAAGGTAGCTTTAAAACCAAGAATAACTTCAAATACATAAGGTAAAAAAAAAAAAATTAAAGAACTTACCTCTGTTGGTAATGAACAGACTGAGGAAATAAAAAGAAAAAAGATTTGAAATGTTAAACACCTATATGTACACACATACACAGGGCTTATCCTTACTTTTATATTTGAGAAAATGTTTCATTTTTACATTTTTCCTATAAGTTTTCTATACCACTTTTCAAATGCTACTCTTCAGTGTTTTTGAGGTGAAAGGCACATGGTTATTTGAGATGATACTATTTTGACTTTTTCATCTAAAGAGTGTCTCCATCAGCTGATGGAACATCAAAATATGCTATTTTGTATATAATGAGGTCTTACCATAAGAATTTCAGCAGGTCAAAAAATTAAGCTAAGACACGAACAATTTCCCATACATCAGAGTTTGAAGGAAACTAGTTATTTCTTTTCTTTTGAGACATGGTCTCGCTCTGTTGCCCAGGCTGGGATGCAGTGGTGCAATCATGGCTCAATGCAGCCTCCACCCCTCCAGGGGCTCAAGTGATCCTCCCACCTCAGTCTCCCGACTAAATGGGACTACAGATGCACATCACCATGCCCAGTTAATTTTTTGTAGAGACGAGGTTTCACCATGTTGCCCAGGCTAGTCTCAAACTTCTGGGCTTAAGCAATCCACCTATCTTAGCTTCCCGAAGTGCTGGGATCACAGGCGTGAAGCACTGTTCCCAGCCTGGTTATTTCTTTTGATAGTTCTACCAAAACAGCCACCACTTTTTATTCATACTGACACATTTATAAACTTTAGCAGCATTTTTACTACCATCTTTTTGCAATATATTTTTCCTTTTTTCTTTTCTGAGACAGAGTCTTGCTCTTTCTGTCAGGCTGGAGTGCAGCGGCACGATCTCGGCTCACTGCAACTTCTGTCTCCTGGACTCAAGAAATTCTCCTGCCTCAGCCTCCCAAGTAGCTGGGATTACAGGTGTGTGCCACCACGCCCGGCTAATTTTTGTATTTTTAGTAGAGACAGGGTTTCACCATGTTGGCCAGACTGGTCTCAAACTCCTGACCTCAGGTAATCCGTCTGCCTCGGCCTCCCAAAGTGCTGGGATTACAGGCGTGAGCCACCGCACCTGGCCTATTTTTTTTAGAGTAAGGGTCTCACTCTCACTCTGTCACTCAGGCTGGAGTGTAGTGGTGTGTCCATGGCTCACTGCAGCCTCGAACTCCTCAGCTCAAGTAATCCTCCCACTTCAGCCTCCCAAGTATCTGGGACTATAGGCGTGAGCCACTATGTACAGCTAAGTTTTTTATTTTCGTAGAGACGGGATCTCGCTATGTTGCCAAGTCTTTTTCATGTTATGCTACATAAGATCATGAAAGTGTAAAGCTAGAAGGAATCTTGGTTCAATCCTGTCATTTGGTATTAGAGCCTGTACAGGCTAATAATGGACTAGAAGAACTGGAAAAGCTTCCAATTAGTAATTATAATACTGAGTCAACTGCTTATTTTGTTTTTATTTTTAAGGTTTAGAATGGAGTAGTTCAGTGTGTCCAATATCCTGAGATTTCTCAGGGAGAGGAAGGTGGTATACCATGTAATCACAGCAATTACCACACACTGGGCACCTAGTATGTGCCAAATGCTTTGCTATGCCTTATATCCATTATTATGTTTAATTGTCTCAACCTTGTAAGATAAGTACCATATCTATATTCAGATGATGAAACTGAGGCTTAGAGTACATAACCACTTGCATCTGGATAACAGGATTTGAATCTGCCTGTTTCTGACGCTCATGCTGTTAACCACTAACTTAGATTACACGAAGTAAACAAGCAACTTAGTGGCACCTGACAGCTGAAAATGATCTGCCTTCACCTTACCCTAGTAACATTCTACCATGCTACCACACAATCACTGTTTCATAGATGAGGCACTAAAAGAGTTAAACAGCTCATCCAATGACAAAGGTGGTGTGTGGCAGAAGAAAACTGGAATCCATTGGTTTTGTCCAGTCTAGTCTATTATAGTTTAGGGTTATTTCCACCAAAGATCTCCCTGGTTAGCTACAGCCCTATATTCCTCACAATTCAAGTTCAAATACTAGGCATAGTTGTTCAGCCACACTTTCAGGATATAACTATACAATTATTGGTTAAACACCATCACAGCAAATACTAACGCTACAAATTTTGTATACTATTTCAAATAATATTTAGTTCAGAAAAAAAAAAAATTGGGGTTTTGCTTTGTTGCCCAGGCTGGAGTGCAGTGGCACCATCTCAGCTGGCTGCAACCTCTACCTCCTGGGTCCAAGTGATTCTCGTAGCCCAGCCTCCCGAGTAGCTGGGATTACAGGTGTGCACCACCACACCCAGCTAATTTTTGTATTTTTAGTAGAGACAGGGTTTTGCCATGTTGGCCAGGCTGGTCTTGAACTCCTGGCCTCAAGTGATCTGCCTGCCTTGGCCTCAGCCTCCCAAAGTGCTGATTACAGGTGTGAGCCACCGTGCCTGGCCCGATTCAGCAAAATTCTAATGCAATAAAGAAATTGGGGGAGCTCCTTTAAGTTCACCATTATTTGCTTTAAAAAAGTCAATTTCTCTTTACAGATCACGTACTTATTTGGAAAGGGAAAACTGTACCTTTTCAATGCAAACATCTAGCCGTCACCTTCAAATTTAGCATCACTAATAGTGAAACATCTGACATTATGAGCTCTTGATGCAATGCAACATAACGAACGAAACATCATCCACGAAACCTTCTTGCCAAAATCTGCTTAACTTGAATCTAATCAAGCCTCTAGGCCGGGTGTGGTGGCTCACGTCTACAATCCCAGCACTTTGGGAGGCCGTGGTGGGTGGATCACCTGAGGTCAGGAGTTCAAGACCAGCCTGGCCAACATGGTGAAACCCCATCTCTACTAAAAATACAAAAATTAGCCGGGTGTGGTGGTGCACACCTGTAGTCCCATCTACTCAGAAGGCTGAGGCAGGAGAATCGCTTGATCCTGGGAGGCAGAGGCTGCAGTGAGCTGAGACTGTGCCACTGCACTCCAGCCTGGGCAACCGTGCAAGACTCCATCTCAAAAAAAAAAAAATTAAGCCTCTAGACTCCAACTTTTTTTGTTGTTGTTAAAGAGACAGAGTCTCGCTTTGTCACCCAGGCTGTAGTGCAGTAATGTGATCTTAACTCATTCAGCCTCGAATTCCTGGGCTTAAGTGTTCCTTCCACTACAGCCTCCGAGTAGCTGGAACTACAGGCACTTGCCACCACACCTGGCTAATTAATTTAATGTTTTGTAGATGCCCAGGCTGGTCTCAAACTCCTGAGCTCAAATGATCTGCCTGCCTCGGCCTCCCAAAGTGTTGGAATTAAAGGTGTGAGCCACTGTGCCTGGCCAAATGAGCAAAGTTACCACCTCATGGAATGGGACTAATCCACAGCCAGGTACCTCTTGATAAAATGCACTGAAATTAACAGCACTTCTGTGGTGGTCTTGGCAGAAGATCATAAACTAAATCTAGTCTTAAGAATACATCAGAATGGCCGGGTCTGGTGGCTCATGCCTGTAATCCCAACGCTTTGGGAGGCTGAGGCGGGTGGATCACGAGGTCAGGAGTTTGAGACTAGCCTGGCCAAGATGGTGAAACCCCATCTCTACTAAAAATACAAAAATCAGCCAGGCACGGTGGCAGGCGCCTGTAATCTCCGCTACTCGGGAGGCTGAGGCAGGAGAATCGCTTGAACCCCGGAGGCGGAGCAGTGAGCTGAGATCGCGCCATTACACTCCAGTCTGGGCAACAGAGCGAGACTCCTTCTCAAAAACAAACAAACAAAAACTGCCTTTCTATAATAGAGAATGAACAGCCACAATCAAATAACTTCCTGAAAGTCAGTATTTTCAATTACAAATTTCACTGTCAACAGTCACCAAAATCACTAACTTTGTATATAGTGTCACTAAGCCTCAATCATCTCATACTTTAAAGTCTTCTAAATTTGGGGAGGAGGGTGGAAAAAATAAAAATAACAATAAAGTCTCCTAAACTTGATTACTGTGGCCAGTTTCAACCCATTTCAGGTAATTCCTCCTTCCTTCCAAATAGTTATTATCCAAAAAGATATAACCAATCACATCACTTCCCAGATTAAGAACTTTTCAAACATCTTATCGTACTTCTCCAGACTCAACTCCTACCACCCCATGGTCCGACCACAATGAACTTCTATCCATGCCATTCTTTTCAGCAAACACCTATTCATCCTTCAAGACTCTGCAAAGTTTCCTTGAAGCTGATGTTATAATGGCTTGCCTTAGATTTTAATCCCGGCCCCACCACTTAGACAATTGAGAAGCTTATTATCAATAAAACCATAATATCTCAGTTTTGAAGATTAAATGTACAAACATAAAATCCACTCAATACTTTAACTTTCCCTTTTTTCAGTTCTCCCAAGTAGATAGAACTGGTTGGTTCTTTATTCTCACTGCAGTCTGATCAGCCCTCTAGTATACAATTAGTACATTATAACTTATCTGTTAAAATGTTTGTCTTCCCAGTTAAGCTCAGTTTCCAGAAGATAATTATGTCTTATTTCTGTATATGGAGCACAATGTTTGCCACAGAGCAGATGCTTAAAATGTGTTTCCTAAATGAATTCGAGCTGCTCTCTGAAACCCTAGACTTTAGCTGAGAGCAAATTCTCTAATTTGCATCCTTTTTGCAAAAGGGGAAAGGGAGGGAAGGGGAAGGAATGTAAGAAAAATGCCTATGTCACTATCGCTTCTATTTTTCTCTTCAATCAGGTATTCTATTGGAGGGTTTTCCCTCTTCTCTAAGCACTCCAACAATACTAAATGTCTGCCAGAATTACATCCAGTTTATTTCTCCCCTCTCCCTTGTCCTCAAATCTGATTAACTGCTTTATACTGTTCATCCTACGATCATAATTTATTTTTCAACCTCTCTTCCTCACTTATGCCACTCATTAAAATGCTCATTAATTTTGTCTAAAGTCTTATTATAGCCTGGCCAATAAGCCTGCCTCCCTCAACTGTTATCTTGCTGCCAGATTCATCTTCATGTAACTTCACTGCTCCAAAACTTTCAATGACTTACAATTATCTACAAATCAAGTGCCCCAGAACTTGGCCCCAAACCACGCTGCCATAATTTCCGGCTGCCCCTCTTCATGAATTCCACAATACAACCAAACTGTAACACTCGAAACTCCCTCCACACTACCCACTATCAAATACTTTCCTACCTCCACTCTTTTCCCTGGCAAGCCCAACCTTCAGCCCTTCTGTGCCTGCCTGAATGCAACCTTTCCTTCAAATCCCCGTTTGGCTGTGGTTGCCTCTATGAAGTCTTCCCCTAATTTCCTATAAATCTCTCCCCTCCTGTACTGACACTGCAGCTATTAGTCCTTAATCTTTATTTCTTGTCTCTTTCTTTCTTTCTTCTTTTTTTTCTGAGATGGAGTTTCACTCTCAAAGGCTGAGTGCAGTGGCACGATCTTGGCTCACTGCAACCTCCGCCTCCCGGGTTTAAGCGATTCTCCTGCCTCAGCCACCCAAGTAGCTGGGATCACAGGCGCCTGCCACCACGTCTAGCTAATTTTTGTATTTTTAGTAGAGACAGGGTTTCACCATGTTGGCCAGGCTGGTCTTGAACTCCTGACCTCAGCTGATCCACCCACCTTGGCCTCCCAAAGTGCTGGGATTACAGGTGTGAGCCACCGTGCCTGGCCTATTTCTTGTCTCTTTCTTTCAGCATTCATCATCTTCCCTGTGTAAGTTATATGTAGACAGATAAGGCCTCTGCCAATTTATATGCCTCCAGAGAACTTAGCCGAGGACCTTATACATCAGAGATACTAGGTAAAAATTGTTTATAGTCTTTGTAAATTGTTTATTATGATGTGGACTCTATTAACAATGTCATCATACTTTCTTACCAAGCTGGCTAACAAAATCCACTACTTTTACAAAATGGTAATGTTAGAAAGAAATTAAAAGGTACAGTCTAATCCCATCTCCACTACTGGTTTCTTCAATTAAGCATAAGAATGTTTTTACATTAAGTGGAAGCCTGTACTGTTCTGGAGAGTGTTGACAAGGTAGAAAGGCACCTTTTGGTAGCTTCCACTTTAGTCCTAGTTCACTGACCCTTTGAGGTCACAGGGAATAGATATTATCCTTTACTCACACAGGTTTCCAAATTTAAAGTGTTGTTTCAAGGTAATCATTATATAAAAATATAACAGGAACCTATATTCTGAGCATCTTGTTAAAATAAATGTATCAGTTTTTCTCACATCCTTAGTTTTGTTTTTTATTTTTGAGACAGGGTCTCACACTGTTGCCCGGGCTGGAGTGCAATGGCGTGATCTCGGCTCACTGTAACCTCCGCCTCCCGGGTTCAAGTGATTCTCCTGCATCAGCCTCCCAAGTAGCTGGGATTACAGGTGCCTGCCACCAGGCCTGGCTAATTTTTTGTATTTTTAGTAGAGACGGGGTTTCACTATGTTGGCCAGGCTGGTCTTGAACTCCTGACCTCATGATCTGCCTGCCTCAGCCTCCCAAAGTGCTGGGATTACAAGTGTGAGATACTGCGCCCGGCCCCTTAGTTTTAATTCATAATTACAGAAAAATAAAACAAGATTTCTAGAGACTGACATTTTCACTGAGCTTCCAAACTTCTCACCAACTAAGCAATTCTCTATGTGGTGAAATCTACCCAGCTCACCTCGCTCCAGGTACACCCCAAGAATCTTTTGGCTTTTCTCTCTTTTTCCCTTAGAAAAGCTCATATACTGCCTCTCTCTGCTGCCGAATGCAGCGTACTTGGATTCTTCCATTCGGAGAAACTCAAATTCACTGTATTGCAAGTCAGCCTATTATCTATCTCCAAATCGAATCTTTCTCAAAGTCATCATTTTTAGTGGTGTTCTGGTTTTTCAACTCTCTCAATTGCGAAATATCTTTTTCTTTTTCACCATTAAACATTTTATCTTTTCTTTGATTAACCCTCTTTATTCACTTTTATACTGCTTACACTCTCAGCAAGGCACTTATTTACCTCAAATCTACATTTCTGAAAGTGGCCTTCAAATTTGTGGGTTCTATTTCCTCCAAATAATGCAGCATATTAATCTCTTGTCACTTTATTTTCCTGCTCAAAAAACGATTAGGTTAGTGCAAAACTAATTGCACTTTTTGCCATTACTTTTAATGGCAAAAAGACATCATTTCTTCTTCTACAGTACTTAAATGTCAGATGTGGTCTCTACTGCAGTCACAGAACATAAGGTCCACGTGAACAAGGATCTTCTGACTTATTCACTATTCAGGCCCCAGCACCTAAAACATCACTAGGCACACGGTAAGTTCTGAGAAATATTTACTGAAAAAATATTTACTTGCCCTTTTACTGTCCTGTATCTTCAAATTTTTCTGAAAGTTTCCAAGATGCGAATACATACAGCATTTACAATTCACAAATACTTCTATATTGAAAATGAAGAAAAACACTCGAAAGTGAAAAAGATCTTGATTAAACGTAATACATATATCATGAGTCAAACCAAGAAGACTTTCCTCACTGTCCTACCACCCAACACTCCAACCTCACCTTCTCCCACTTCTTAACGGGCACCCTCCCTATACGATACACCAGACAAACTCAAAGCCGCTCACTTCTTCACAGACAGCCACCAAGCTTTTTCTTACATAGTCGTTCGCTTTGTCTGGGACACCCTTCCCCATCTTCTCATCCAGTCCTTGCCATCCTTAACTCACAATCTTCCAAGAAGCCCTCCTTTGACAGCTAGACTAGCATACACCTTGAGGACCTTCAGGCTGACATAACCTAGTTGTACATCTCTATTCCAAAAGGACTGCAAGCTTCTTCAGGCAGAGTAGCTAGACACAAATCACCCAGGTTGGGAAACTCTGTTAATTCATGCCTCCTCCTCCCCAGGACCCCTCTCCCACAGTACAAACTCACCAAATGAAAAGGATGGGGAAAAAAGCTTAATACCACCAAATGTCAAACATTATAAGGCAAAAAAATATAGTGAGTAAAAGTCATTCTGTGGCTACGAACACTTGCCTCCGCAATAAAGGACTCGAAGTGGGTAATCGGCATCTAACTTGGCACTGTTCCTTGGGTCTCCTTTGCAGTCAGCCCCGCTGGATTCAGAAATGTCAGCTGCCATTTCACAAACCTATAAGCAAGGAAAATAACACACCCTCACTATTTTAGAACCAAGGCCCCAGAAGAGCAGTGTTCCTCTCAACAGAAACCTCCCCACCCCAAAGCTGTTTCAATTCTGTTGCTGAGTGGGGGATACAAGCTGCATTCGATTCATAAAATATGAGCAATCCCAGGCACAACATCTCCTTGCTCCACAGGTCTACGGGGAAGCAAACAGCAAATGGACCATGAAGGATGGGGCAGAGGGACTCAGTAGTGAAAAACAGGAAGCAATGGGGAAGGAAAGATGGGGTGAGTACCCACGGCAGACACGGAGCAAAAAGGTCTGAGGGTGATCTGGGAGGGATGCAAACTGCAGCAAGAGAGAAGGGCTACAAAGGCGCCGAATGGAGAGAGGCTGGAAGTGCCTAGGAACAAGGGGTGGGTCATCGGAGGAGCCCGGGGTGCAGGGTGTGGGGGCAGCTAAACGCCACAAGAGGGGCCTGGGCAGTCTAAAAAGGGCATGGGAGAGGGCGGGATGACCAGAGCCTAAGAAGGATGAGGAGAGAAAACGAGGACAGAATGTAAGAGCACTGAGGGGAAAAGGGCGATCAGGTCTGAGGCGAAGGAGCAACCCCGGGGACGCCAGAAGGGGCCCTTGTGGGCGGGGGTGTGGAGAGGCCCGGCCCGGCCCCCTTCCGCCAGGCAGCATCTCAGCTTCCCCCACACTCTCTACGAGCTTCTCGGGAGCGGGAGAAGCACTTGGGGTCGTTACCCAGGCGGTCGCACAGGCCCCGCCGGCTCCGCTCCCGCCGCTATCGCCAGCTGAACCAACACATGCAACTCGTCTCCCCGGCCAGGGCCGTCCGAGAGCCAATCCGCCAGCAGCGCTCCCGCGAGACAATGAGCCTTTATCGCGAGATTCCGGCCGCCGCGGGGCGGATGTTGCGAGAAGCCGGAAGACGGGGGCGGAGAAAAATCGGGGAGCGTGCGCCTTGCGCTCCGGTGGGGGGCGTGGCCAAGAGGCCAAGGAGCCGAGAGGCGGGCCGCCGGCAGGCGGTGCTCGTCACCCGTTGGAGAGGATGAATCCTGGAGATGGGCGCGCCAAGGGGAACGGGACTTGCAGACGCAGAGAGTGCACCTGAGTCAGAAATGACTCCCTATTAATGAGTCCGAGGATCATCGCCCCGGTGTCTGCGGTGCATCCTGGAGTCCTGACTAACCTCCAGCTACTGCATAAATCACTCCTGTGCAGGGAGATTGCAGCCAGATAGAGCGTTTGATTGCATTTTAACACCATACACTGAATTAAAGGAAGGTTTTCTCCCTCCCTCCTTCCCTCCCTTCTTTCCTTTCTTCCTTTCTTTCTCTCTTTACCGGATAGAGCGTTTGGTTGCGTTTTAACACCATACACTAAGTTAAAGGAATTCTTTTTTCTTTCGTGTTCTTTCTTTTCTTTCTTCTTTCTCTTCTTTCTGTCTCTTTCTTCCCCTTCCTTACCTCCCTCCCTCCCTTTCTTCCTTCGTCCCTTCCTCCCTTCCTTCCCTCTTTCCTCCCTCCCTCCCTTCCTTCATCTTTTTCTTTATGTTTTGACAGGGTCTCACTCTGTCACCTAGGCTGGATGGAGTGCAGTTGCACAAATACGGCTCACTGCAGCCTCAACCTCCCAAGTAGCTGGGAACACAGGCGCGCGCTACCACACCCAGCTAATTTTTAATTTTTTTGTAGAGATGGGGGAATGTCCCTATGCTGTCCAGGCTGGTCTCAAACTCCTGGACTCTAGGGATCCTCCCGCCTCCGCCTCCCAAAGTGCTGGGATTACAGGCGTGAGCCACCGCGCCCGGCCTACAATTTTAATGAAAAAAAAGTAAGAGTATGGGAATATGTGGGGAAAAGAAAGAGAGATCAGATTGTTACTGTGTCTGTGTAGAAAGAAGTAGACATAAGAGACTCCATTTTGTTCTGTACTAAGAAAAATTCTGCCTTGAGATGCTGTTAATCTGTAACCCTACCCCCAACCCTGTGCTTCCTGAGACCTGTGCTGTGTCAACTGAGGGTTAACTGGATTAAGGGCTGTGCAGGATGTGCTTTGCTAAACAAATGCTTGAAGGCAGCATGCTTGTTAAGAGTCATCACCACTCCCTAATCTCAAGTACCCAGAGACACAATACACTGCGGAAGTCCGCAGGAACCTCATTCTAGGAAAGCCAGGTATTGTCCAAGGTTTCTCCCCATGTGATAGTCTGAAATATGGCCTTGTGGGGAGGGAAAGACCTGACCGTCCCCCAGCCTGACACCGGTAAAGGGTCTGTGCTCAGGAGGATTAGTAAAAGAGGAAGGAACACCTCTTTGCAGTTGAGATAAGAGGAAGGCATCTGTCTCCTGCTCCTCCCTGGGCAATGGAATGTCTTGGTGTAAAGCCCGATTGTATATTCCATCTGCTGAGATAGGAGAAAACCGCCTTAGGGGTGGAGGTGGGACATACTGGCAGCAATACTGCTCTTTAAGGCGTTGAGATGTTTATGTATATGCACATCAAAAGCACAGCACTGTTTTCTTTACCTTGTTTATGATGCTGAGACATTTGTTCACATGTTTTCATGCTGACCTTCTCTCTACTATTACCCTGTTGTACTGGCACATCCCCCTCTTCGGGAAATGCCCGATAATGATCAATAAATACTAAGGGAATTCAGAGGCTGGTGCGGGCCTGGGTCCTCCCTATGCCGAACGCCGGTCGCCTGGGCCCATTTTTCTTTCTCTAAACTTTGTTTCTGTGTCTCTTTCTTTTCCAAGCCTCTCGTTCCACCTGACGAGAAACGCCCACAGGTGTTGAGGGGCAACCCACTCCTTCAGGAATAGATCTCCATTTCAAGAATAGTTGGATCCTGCAGATAAAACAACGTATTCTAGAACCTTTCTCTCACTCTTGCTCTCAGAGAATTCTAAAACAAATGTGAAAAGTGTGTATGTTTGGTGATTTGGGGTAAACACATGGGAGTTTCTTCATACTATTCTTGTAGATGTTCTGTACATTTTTTTTTTTTTTTTTTTTGGAAACGGAGTCTCACCCTGTTGCCCAGGCTGGAGTGCAGTGGCACGATCTCCGCTCACTGCAAGCTCCCCCTCCCAGGTTCATGCCATTCTCCTGCCTCAGCCTCCCGAGTAGCGGGGACTACAAGCGCCTGCCACCACACCCGGCTAATTTTTTGTATTTTTAGTAGAGACGGGGTTTCACCGTGTTAGCCAGCATGGTCTCGATCTCCTGACCTCGTGATCCGCCTGCCTCGGCCTCCCAAACTGTTGGGATTACAGGCGTGAGCCACCGTGCCCGGCTTACAAGTTTTTTTTTTTAAGGTTACTATCTCTTTTCATCTTTTGGCTCCATCCCTATGCTTTCTTCCTACTGCTTACTTAGGTTATTTTCTATTAGTTTAGCAATCCCAGAAGAGAGAGAGATTATCTTTTCCAACAGTTCTAGGGAACAACTCAGGTGAATGTCCCATTAGCATTTTGAGTCATGTGCCCATCCCTGGGCCAATTACAGTGGCCACAGGGATGGAATAATTTGATTGGCCGGACCTGGTCACATGCCTATTTTTAGGGCCAAGGGGTGGAACCAAATCTCCAGTTCTCCAAACCTCAGAGATGGATGGAGAGGGCGGAATCTGTTGCTCAAGGAAAATCAGGATGCTAATGCCCAAGTAGAGTGCCTGAATGCTGGGAAGACAAAAACAACATATAAATAGGCCATCATCTGCACTCTTGATCCCGGAAACCCTGCTCAAAGGGAGCAGGATTAGGGGACTGAGATGAAGAGGGAGGAGTGGCACCGCAGCAGTTAATAAAAAGCAACCTGTTCTGCTTCTCCAAAAAGTAGACGTTTAATAAGGTCATTGGCTCTTGCAGCACAGGACTGACTAGGGAGACAACCAGTTCTGTCACAAGACGCCCATAAACATTCAATGTAGAGGAGGACTAATTTTAAAAGATGATACAATTTTATCGGGATGAGATGAGCACTTTGTTAAGTCAGGCAGCAAAACCTGTCTTTGCTTAGTCAAACCAAGGACCCCCTCATATGAGGGACCCAGAGTATCAGAAGTATCAGCATAAACGCATCTCACTGGTTGAAGCTGGGATGACCCGCCACAGGTCGATTCTCGGTGGACTAAAAGCACTGGCAGAGGATCAGCTTGACTCTAATTCTGTGCTCCCAGACACTCTGAGAGGCTTACTACAATGCATTTTAGTCTTTTATTGTAAAAATATTACATGCTTCTTGCAAAATATTCAAACAATACAGAAGCATATACAGTAAAAAATGAAGGCTTCTCCTCCCCCAGAATGCTGTGACAGTTTGGTCATATAATGATAATGATAATAATAATAGTGATAGGGCGGGTGCGGTGGCTCAAGCCTGTAATCCCAGCACCATGGGAGGCCGAGGCGGGCGGATCACAAGGTCAGGAGATCCAGACCATCCCGGCTAACACGGTGAAACCCCGTCTCTAATAAAAATACAAAAAATTAGCCGAGCATGGTGGCGGGCGCCTGTAGTCCCAGCTACTCAGGAGGCTGAGGCAGGAGAACCTCATGAACCAGGGAGGCGGAGCTTGCAGTGAGCCGAGATTGCGCCACTGCACTCCAGCCTGGGCGACAGAGCAAGACTCCGTCTCAAAAAATAAAAATAAAAATAAAAATAAAATAATAATAGTAGCTACAACTTACATAGCACCTCCTCTGTGTTGTACACTGTTATAAGCACTTTACACAGATTAACTCATTTTTCCTTCATATTAGAATGATGTAATATCGTTCCTGTTTTACACAGGAGGAAACAAAGAGGTGAAACAGCTTGCCTAAGATCTCACAGCTACTCAGCGAGAGAATTAACTTTAAACCAGGTAGCTTAACTCTAGAGTACAAATTCTTATATTCCAGATTTTAAAATGTATATATATGTATAATTTTTAAAATTGAGTTGCAATTCACATAAACACAACAGCACAATAACACAAAATTAACCATTTAAAGTGAGCAATTCAATGACATTTAGTATCTCCATATGGTGTGCAAACACCACCTCTATCTACTTCCAAAACATTTCCGTCACCCCAAAAGCAAAGCTCAAAATCATTAAGCAGCCATTCCTCATTCTCCCCTGGCAAACACTAACCTGAGTCCTGTCTTTGTGATCTGTCTATTCTGGGTATTTTACATAAATGAAATCATACTGTATGTGACCTTTTGTGTCTGGCTTCTTTTACTTAGAATAATAATTTTTTTTTGGAGACAGAGTTTCGCTCATGTTGTCCAGGCTGGATTACAATGGCATGATCTCAGCTCACTGCAACCTCTGCCTCCCAGGTTCAAGTGACTCTCCTGTCTCAGTCTCCCGAGTAGTTAGGATTACAGGTGCCCACCACCACGACCGGCTAATTTTTTGTATTTTTAGTAGAGACAGGGTTTCACCATGTTGGCCAGGCTGGTCTCGAACTCCTGGCCTCAGGTGATCCACCCGCCTTGGTCTCCCAAAGTGCTGGGACTACAGGCGTGGGCCAACGTGCCCAGCCAGAATAATGATTTTGAGACTGATACACTTTGTAGCATGAAGCATCCTTTTTATAAAAGGATTCATTAAACCATTAAAAGCACTTCATCCCTTCAGCATTTTAATGGCTGAATAATATTTTCCATTGTATTTATATACCACAAATGTGTTCATCCATTCATTCACAGGTGACCATTTGTGTTGTTTCTACTTGTCCTAGTCAAGATCCTCCAGAGAAACAGGACCATAGAATTTTCTGTTTCTATAAAGACATTTATTTTGAGGAACTGATTCACACAATCATGGAGGATGGCAAGTCCCAAATCTGAAGGGCAGGCCAGCAGGCTGGATGCCCTGGGAAGAACTGATGTTGCTGGCAGAATTCTTTCTTGCTCAGAGGAGCTCAGTCTTTGTTCTACTGAGGCCTTCAACTGATCAGGTGAGGCACACCCACACTGTGGAGTGCAACCTACTTTACTCAAAGTCTGCACATTTAAATGTTAATCTCATCTAAAACACATCCTCATCCAGAATAGTATTCAATCAAATATCTGGGCACCATGGCCCAGCCAAGTTAACACATAAAAGAAACCAACACATCACCTTTTGGCTATAGGAAGAGTGCTGTTATGAATATCCGTGTATGAGTATTTGAGTCTCTCTTTTCAGTTCTCTTGGGTGTATACCTAGGAGTGGAATTGCTGAGTCTTGTGGCAATTCTATGTTGAACTTTTTGAGGAACTGCCAGACTGTTTCCCACAGAAAATGAACTTTTTACTCTCCCATCAGCAATGTAGAAAGAAATAAAAAACATCATTTTAATTTATAAAAATCAAATTATACCACACAACCTGCAAGGTGGCAGTTCGTTTTTTTTTCACTTAAGGACATATCTTGGACATCTTTCTGGGTTAGTACATTTAATTCTGCATCTCATAGCAGAAATGCTTAGAACAGGGCCTGTCCAAAGGCAATGTGAATGCTATTATTCTTTTTAATAAGTATGGTTTCTTATTTTATTTTTGAGACAGAGTTTTGCTCTCGTCGCCCAGGCTGGAGTGCAGTGGCACGATCTTGGCTCACTGCAACCTCTGCCTCCCGGGTTCAAGCAATTCTGCAGCCTCAGCCTCCAAAGTAGCTGGGATTACAGGCGCTTGCCACCACGCCTGGCTATTTTTCGTATTTTTAGTAGAGACGGGGTTTCACCATGTTGGCCAGGCTGGTCTCGAACTGCTGACCTCAGGTGATCCACCCGCCTTGGTATCCCAAAGTGCTGGGATTACAGGCATGAGCCATTGAGCCCGGCTAACAAATATGTATTTTATTTAACAAGTGTAAATATTTTTATTGAATGAAGTCACCATAATTTATTTATCTCCTTCCCCACTGGTAAACATTTCAGTTACTCTCAATTTTCTTTCACTTAAAAAATACTATACTAGTGGCTGGGCCTGCGGTGACTCAAGCCTGTAATCCCAGCACTTTGGGAGGTTGAGGTGGGTGGATCACCTGAGGTCAGGAGTTCAAGACCAGCCTGGCTAACATGATGAAACCCCATCTCTACTAAAAAAATACAAAAAATTAGCCCAGCGTGGTGGTGGTGGACACCTGTAATTCCGGATATTTGGGAGGCTGAGACCCAAGAATCACTTGAACCCAGGAGGAGGAGGATGCAGTGAGCTGAGATCTCACCATTGCACTTCAGCCAGGGCAACAAGAGTAAAACTCTGTCTCAAAAAAAAAAAAAATACTATTACAGGCATTCTTTTTAAATTTTTATTTTTATTTTTATTGAAATTAAT
The DNA here is from genome assembly GCF_028885655.2 of Pongo abelii. Classification (NCBI taxonomy): domain Eukaryota; kingdom Metazoa; phylum Chordata; class Mammalia; order Primates; family Hominidae; genus Pongo; species Pongo abelii. Next base: position 121,612,353 of record NC_071995.2, on the reverse strand, counting down.
AATTTTTTTTTCTTTTAGAGGCAAGGTCTTACTCTGATGCCCAGGCAGGTCTCAAATTTTTGGGCTTTAGCAATCCTCCCACCTCAGCCTGCTGGGATTACAGGTGCGAGCCACCAGGCCCCACCAAAAAAAATGTTATTTTTAGAGATAGAGTCTCAATATGTTGCCCAGATTGGACCTGAATTGCTGGGCTCAAAAGATCCTCCTACTCCAGCCTCCTGAGTAGCTGGGACTACAGGCACGTGCCACCACACCGAGACTTTATTTAACTTTTTTTGAGATGGGGGTCTTGCTCTGTCTCCCAGGCTAGAGAGCAGTGGCACAATCTTGTCTCACTAGAACCTCCACCTCCCAGGTTCAAGCCGTTCTCCTGCCCCAGCCTCCAAAGTAGCTGGGATTAAAGAAACCCGCCATCATGCCTGGCTAATTTTTGTATTTTTGTAGAGATGGGGTTTCACCATGTTGGCCAGGCTGGTCTTGAACTCCTGACCTCAGGTGATCCACCCGCCTCGGCCTCCCAAAGTGCTGGGATTACAGGCGTGAGCCACTGCACCTGGCCTACTTAACTTTTTTTTTTTTTTTTTGAGACGGAGTCTTGCTACATCTCCCAGGCTGGATTGCAGTGGCACGATCTTGGCTCATTGCAACCTCCGCCTCCTGGATTCAAGCAATTCTCCTTCCTTAGCCTCCCAGGTAGCTGGGATTACAGGCGTGCGCCATCACGCCTGGCTAATTTTTTGTAATTTTAATAGAGATGGGGTTTCACCATGTTGGTCAGGCTGGTGTTGAACTCCTGATTGCAGGTGATCCACCCGTCTTGGTCTCCTGAAGTGCTAAGATTACAGGCGTGAGCCACTGTGCCCGGCTTTAACTTTTTATTATGAGAAATATACACAAGCGGAGAGAACAGGACAACGAATGCCCACGTTCCCTCCATCCAACTACAACAATCAAAAACTTGTAACCTCTCTTTTTCTATTTCTACTCCCCTTCCCTGCCAGACTACTTTGAAGTAAGTTTGAAATGTTATACAATTTCATCTACATATATTCAGTATTTATTTGTAAAAGATAAGGACTCTTTCTTTAAACATAACCAAAATATCAGTATCACACCTAAGTAACAATAATTCCTTAATATATACAATTAGCCAATCAGTGTTCACATTTCCACGAATGTCTCCAACTTTTTTTTTCTTTGAGATGGAGTCTCGCTCTGTCACCCAGGCTGGAGTGCAGTGGCACAATTTCAGCTCACTGTAGCCTCTGCCTCCCAGATTCCAGTGATTCTCCTGCCTCAGCCTCCTGAGTAGCTGGGACTACAGGCGTGCACCACCACATCCAGCTAATTTTTGTATTTTTAGTAGAGATGGGATTTTACCATGTTGGCCAGGATGGTCTGGATCTCTCGACCTTGTGATCCACCCACCTCGGCCTCCCAAAGTGCTGGGATTACAGGCGTGAACCACCACTCCTGGCTGATGTCTCCAACTTTTTAACATTTGGAGTTAACTGAGTCACAGTACGGACAATTGGTTGATCTATCTCTTAAATCTCTTTGAATCTATAGCTCCCCCTTTTTAATTTTTCTTGCATTTTATATATAGAAGAAACTATTATGTGCAATTTTCTTCTCTCTTTTTTTTTTTTTTTTTTTGAGACAAGGTCTCACTCTGTCACCAAGGCTGGAGTGCAATGGCATGATCCTGGCTCACTGCAACCTCTGCCTCCCCAATTCAAGCAATCCTCTCACCTCAGCCTCCCAAGTAGCTGGGCCTACAGTCATGCAACACCATATCTAGCTGATTTTTGTATTTTTAGGAAAAAAAGGGTTTCACCATGTTGGTCAGGCTGGTCTCAAACTCCTGACCTAAAGTGATTCACTCACCTTGGCCTCCCAGAGGGCAGGGGTTACAGGCATGAGCCAAAAAAAAGCCACTATGCCCAGCCTGCAATTTTTAAGTCATTTTGAAATGGCAAGAACTTCCCCATCAGAGCCCGTGTCTGGTCCACGTGACACCTGGGTCACTGTGTGAGGCAATCCCACCTCTCCCCTCAACCTTTCGGTCCCAGCCTTCTCCTGGGCTGTAGCCCCTTCAGGCAGAATCAAACAAACAAACAAATACAATGAATCGCTTCAATATTAAATTTGGTCAGTAATTCCTCCTCACTTCCAGAGAAGGCACGTTGAAATTGCTGGGTAGAGAGGAACTCTAGAACTCAAAAACTGACGTTGAAAAGTCATTGTAGGCCGGGCACGTTGGCTCACACCTGTAATCCCAGCAGTTTGGGAGGCCAAGGCGGGTGGATCACCTGAGGTCAGGAGTTAGAGACCTGCCTGGCTAACACAGTGAAACCCTGTCTCTACTAAAAAAAAAAAAAAAAAATTAGCCAGACATGCTGGCACATGCCTGTAATCCTAGCTACTCGGGAGGCTGAGGCAGGAGAAACGTTTGACCCCGGGAGGTGGAGGTTTCAGTGAGCCGAGATTGCACCACTGCACTCCAGCCTGGGCAGCAGAACGAGACTGTCTCAAAAATAAGTAAATAAATAAATAAAAGAAAAGTAACTGTAGGCCAGGCACAGTGGCTCACGCCTATAATCTCAGCATTTTGTGATGCTGAGGTGGGAGGATCACTTGAGCCCAGGAGTTCAAGCCCAGGAGTTCAAGACCAGCCCTGGCAACATAGCCAGCTCCCATAGCTACAAAAACTAGCCAGGTGTGGTGTCACGCACCTGTAGTCCCAGCTATTTGGGAGGCTGAGGCGGGAGGATTGCTTGAGCCCAGGAGTTAGAGGCTGCAGTGAGCCGTGATCGTACCACTGCATTCCAGCACCTTGGAGACAGAGTGAGACTCTGTCTAAAAAAAAAAAAAAGTCACTGTAGTGGGTTAAATAGTGGCCTTCCTTGAAAATCTGTGTTCATGTCCTGTCACCCAGAAACTATGAATATGACCATATTTGGAGAAAGGGTCTTTGCAGATCTAATTAAGGATCCTTAGATCGATGAGATCATTCACGATTACTGTGCCCTAAATCCAATGACAAATGTCCTTAGGAGAGACACATGGGAGAGAAGTCCATGTGAACACAGAGGCAGAGATTGGAGGGATGTGGTCGCAAGCCGAGGAATGTTGACAGCCAATCAGAGGCTGGAAGGGAAAGGACAACGTCTTCACTAGTACCCCTAGAGAATGCACAGTCCTGCTGATGCTGTGATTTCAGACTTCTGGCCTCCAGCACCCTGAGAGACAGGAAGCTAATACAATGAGAAAATCAGGGTCCTGGCTGGGGAAGGAGTTTTGGGGAAACAGAGCCCTTGAATTTATACCACATAGACAGTTTCTCCCCCAACCACCTGTTGGGCAAACCCAGGCAGGAATATTCACTTCCTGCCCTGGTCACATATAAAGCAAACTACTTTCTTTATAAAGCATCAGAGTAGGGGGCACAACAGAGCCCAAGGGCCCCAAGCTCATGCCAGATCAGCCCGGCAGGTGTGTCCCCAAGTTCTTTCAATTCACCCTTTCTGTGCAGTAGTGTCACCCCACAGCCAGGAGAAGGAGGAAGCTACCAGAAGTCTGGAATCATGGCAGGGCACTGTGACTCATGCCTGTAATCCCAGCACTTTGGGAGGCTGAGGCAGGTGGATCATGAGGTCAGGAGTTCGAGACCAGCCTGGCCAACATGGTGAAACCCCGTCTCTACTAAAAATACAACAATTAGCCAGGCGTGGTGGCGGGTGCCTGTAGTCCCAGCTACTTGGGAGGCTGAGACAGGAGAATTGCTTGAACCCGGGAGGCGGAGGTTGCAGTGAGCAGAGACTGTACCACTGCACTCCAGCCTGGGTGACAGAGTGGTGACAGAGTGAGACTCTGTCTCAAAACAAACAAACAAAAAGAATCTGTAATCATTTGTTGGCTGGTTCATTTATTTACCTGAGACATACTTATCGAGTAGCCCTTTGGTGCCAGGCATTGGGCTACATACTGGAGAAACACATGTAAATCATTACAATGCTGCATGGTAAGTGTGAGGATGGCCGAAATGGCCCAGAGAAGCGGGCTTGACCCAGACTAGAGGAAGAGAATCACAGAAGGCTTCGGAGCTGTGGAGAAGTGAGGTCTACCGAACTTCTGATATGGTAGCCATAAACCATCTGTGACTTTTACGTTTTATTTATTTATTTATTTTGTTTTATCAAAAAAAGTTTTTTCAGACAAGGTCTTTCTGTGTCACCCAGGTTGGAGTGTAGTGGTGCAATTATGGCTCACTGTAGCCTGGGCCTCTCAGGCTCAAGTGATCCTCCCAGCTCAGCCTTCCAAGTAGCTGGGACTACAGGTGCGTGCCACCACACCCAGGTAAATTTTCCTAGTTGTTGTAGAGATGGGGTCTCACTTTGTTGCCCAGGCTGGTACATTTTATGTTAACCAAAATTAAATTATAATGTGTGTGTGTGTGTGTGTGTATTTTTTGTTTGTTTGTTTTGAGACGGAGTTTCACTCTCGTTGCCCAGGCTGGAGTGCAATGGTGCCATCTCGGCTCACTGCAACCTCCGCCTCCTGGCTTCAAGTGATTCTCCTGCCTCAGCCTCCCGAGTAGCTGGGATTACAGGTGCCTGCCACCACACCCGGCTAATTTTTGTATTTTTAGTAGAGATGGGGTTTCACTATGTTGGCCAGGCTGGTCTCAAACTCCCAACCTCAGGTCATCTGCCTGTTTTGGCCTCTCAAAATGCTGGGATTACAGGGGTGAGCCACGGCCTCTCAAAGTGCTGGGATTACAGGGGTGAGCCACTGCATCAGGCTGGAACTGAGCTTTTAATATTACTTAATTTTAGGCTAGGCATAGTGGCTCACGCCTGTAATCCCAGCACTTTGGGAGGCCAAGGCAGACGGATCACCTGAGGTCAGGAGTTCGAGATCAGCCTGGCCAACATGGAGAAACCCTGTCTGTACTAAAAATACAAAATTAGCCGGGCGTGGTGGTACATGCCTGTAATCCCAGCTACTTGGGAGGCTGAGGTAGGAGAATAACTTGAATCCGGGAGGCGGAGCTTGGGGTGAGCCAAGATCATGCCATTGCACTCCAGCCTGGGCAACAAGAGCCAAACTCCGTCTCAAAAAAAAAAAAAAAAAAGGTCGGGTGCGGTGGCTCCCGCCTGTAATCCCAGCACTTTGGGAGGCTGAGGCGAGCGGGTCACGAGGTCAGGAGATCGAGATCATCCTGGCACACACGGTGAGACCCCGTCTCTACTAAAAATACAAAAAATTAGCCGGGCTTGGTGGCGGGCGCCTGTAGTCCCAGCAACGCAGGAGCCTGAGGCAGGAGAATGGCGTGGACCCGGGAGGCGGAGCTTGCAGTGAGCTGTCATCGTGCAAGTGCACTCCAGCCTGGGCGACAGAGCAAGACTCCGTCTCGAAAAAAAAAGAAAAGAAAAGAAATAGAAACTCAGTTCCTATTCCCGATTTCCAGAGCTCAGTGGCTGCATGCATATTACAGAACATTTCCATCACGGTAGAAAGCTCTGTTGGTAGAGGCTGGTCTAGGCTGAGGCCTACAAAAGAGCAGTTAGCCCTAGGAGGAAGGAAGAGCGTCTCCAGGGCTCCCTGTAAGGTGGCCTTTGCATACCATCGCAGTTATGACTCATGCTGGAGCTGTTGAGGCCAGTTCCTGTAGTGTCTTGCCTGCCATCTTGAATTCCCTGCTAAAGACAACGAGAAGGCACTGGAGTGTTCAAGGCGAGTGACATCATCAGATTTGAGTTTTGGAGAATGGGCTGGAGGAGGAGCAAGACAGGGGGCAGGGGACCAATCAGGAGGCAGTTGCTTTCCTCCGAGACCTTGGGCCAGCCAAAATGGTAGAAATGTGCTTGGAGACATGCATGATGTATGATCTGCAGACTGCAGATTCTAGTTGGGCCTGGAAGAAGCAGGAATAACGGCAATGGCTTGAAATATTTGGTGGATGGTGCTAACAGTTCCCTTTGAGGCGGAATCTGAGGACGAGAATGAGAAACTTTTTTTTTAACATGTTGCTGCTTAAGGGAGTGGGCTTCAGTGATCTGCAGGGCCTCATTCCTTGATAACATCACCGTGACAGTTCACCACGGAAAACTCTAGAAAGAGAAAACAGCATACAAAGGCCCTGAACCTGCAGAATTCCTACATGACTACAATGGGCTTTCCTTTGCTCTCTTTCAGCCTTTCCCCCAGTCCTTTACAATGCCACTTGCTTCTGTCTCCTGCCACTGAATTCAAGGTTCCCTGCAAAACAGCCCCACTCTTCCTGGTTCGTTGATATGAACTCCAAATTCCGAACTCCTCAAATGTTCCTTAGACGCCCTCCAGTCTTAAATTCTCCCATGCTCTTCCCTTTGTCTGGAAATGTCTGTTCCTTCTTTTATTCCCCTAGAAATTTTTCTTTTCTTTTTTCTTTTTTTGAGATGGGGTCTCACTCTGTTGCCCAGGCTGGAGTGCAGTGGTGCAATCTTGGCTCACTGCAACCTCCGCCTCCCAGGTTCAAGCAATTCTCATGCCTTAGCCTTCCGAGTAGCTGGGATTATAGGCACCCACCACCACACCCAGCTGATTTTTCTATTTTTAGTAGAGATGTAGAGATGGGGTTTCACCATGTTGCCCAGGCTGGTCTCGAACTCCTGAGCTCAGGCAATACTCCCACCTCGCATTCCCCAAGTGCTGGGATTACAAGCGTGAGCCACCACACCTGGCCTAAAATAAAGTTATACCTATAAAATTAAAATATGTGGCTGGGTGTGGTAACTCACACCTGTAATCCCAGCTCTTTGGGAGGCCAAGGTGGGAGTGTCGCCTGAGTCCAGGAGTTTGAGACCGGCCTGGGCAAAGGGCAAGACCTGTCTCTACAAAAAATAATTTAAAAAACCAATTAGCCAAATCTGCTGGCACATGCCTGTAGTCCCAGCTACTTGGGAGGCGGAAGTGGGAGAATCACTTGAACCCAGGAGGTCAAGGCTACAGTGAGCCAAGATCACGCCAGTGACCCCAGCCTGGGCAACAGAATGGGACCCTGTCTCAAAAAATAAAGTAAAAGCCGGGCGCAGTGGCTCACGCCTGTAATCCCAGCGCTTTGGGAGGCTGAGGCGGGCGGATCACTTGAGGTCGGGAGTTCGAGACCAGCCTGACCAACATGGAGAAACCTCGTCTCTACTAAAAATACAGAATTAGCCGGGCGTGGTGGCACATGCCTGTAATCCCAGCTACTAGGGAGGCTGACGCAGGAGAATCACTTGAACCTGGGAAGCGGAGGTTGCGGTGAGCTGAGATCGTGCCATTGCACTCCAGCCTGGGCAACAAGAGTGAAACTCTGTCTCAAAAATAAAATAAAATAAAAATATGTGTATACATTACTCTGTATCACCTAATATCATTTCACATATCATCTGTGGTGTGTCTAATTCATTGTGGAAAATATTACTTTGAACCACATATTCTATTTGTTTTACTTTATTGTTATGTATCCTAGGACCTCCTTATCTGTGGTTTTGCTTTCCGGGGCTTTCAGTTACCTGTGGTCAGCTATGGCACAAAAATATTCAGTGGAAAATTCCAGAAACAAACATAAGTTTTAAATGGCATAGCATTCTGAGTAGCATGATGAAGCCTCTCGCCATCCCTGCTCGGGATGTGAATCCTTTCTTTCCCAGCGTATCTACGCTGTAGACGCTACTGACCTGGTAGTCACTTAGTAGCTGTCTTGGTTCCCAGATCCAAAATCCACAGGGCACATAGAACTCGGTGCTGTCTGCAGTTTCAGTCATCCACTGGGGTCTTGGAACATCTTCCCCACAGATAAGGGGGAACTACTGTGCTTGTCTTATTTCCCCAGCTCAACACTCAGCTCCAGGTGACAGATAAACTCTTCCTCATTTTGGGTGTCCTGAAGCATCTAGAAAACACTTTAGAGGTTGCTACTATAAATATATATATTTTTTGAGACAGGATATCATTCTGTTGCCCAGGTTGGTGTGTGGTGGCACAGTCTTGGCTCACTGCAACCTCCACCTCCCGGGTTCAAGTGATTCTCCTGCCTCAGCCTCCAAAGTAGCTGGGATTGCAGGTGCCCGCAACCATGCCTGGCTAAATTCTGTATTTTTTATAGAGCCAGGGTTTCACCATGTTGGCCAGGATGGTCTCAAACTCCTGATCTCAAATGATCTGCCCACCTCAGCCTCCCAAAGTGCTGGGATGGCAGCCATGTATCACCACACCCAGCTCATTTTTCTATTTTTTTTTTTTGTAGAGATGGGGTTTCGGCATGTTGTCCAGGCTGGTCTCTAACTCCTGGGCTCAAGAGATCCACCCGCCTCAGCCTCCCAAGATGCTGGGATTACAGGCATGAGCCACTGCACCCAGCCCTTTCCTTTCTTTTTAAGACAGAATAGTGTTCCATTGTGTGTATAGACCACATTCTGTTTATCTGTTTATCAGCTGATGGACTCCTGGGCTGCTTCTGCCTTTTGGCTATTGTGACGATACTGCTATGAACATGAGTGTACAAATACCTGTTCAAGTCCCTGCTTTCAATTCTTTCAGGCATATATCCAGAAGTAGAATTGCTGGATCGCAATGTTTTTAGTAACTGCCGCATTGTTTTCCATATTTTGCATTCCCACCAACAATGCACAAGGGTTTCAATTTCTCCACGATTTTGCCAATGCTTATTTTCTGTTTTTCTGTGTTTTTTCTTTCTTTTTTTTTTTTAGACAGAATCTCGCTCTGTCGCTTAGGCTGGAGTGCAGTGGTGCGATCTCGGCTCACTGCAAGCTCCACCTCCTGGGTTCACGCCATTCTCCTGCCTCAGCCTCCCGAGTAGCTGGGACTACAGTCGCCCACCACTACGCCTGGCTCATTTTTTTTATGTTTTTAGTGGAGACGGGGTTTCACCGTGTTAGCCAGGATGGTCTCGATCTCCTGACCTCGTGGTCCGCCTGCCTCGGCCTCCCAAAGTGCTGGGATTACAAGCGTGAGACACTGCACCCGGCCTTTTTTTTTTTTTTTAACTAATAACCATCCTAATGTGTGTGAAGTGGTATCTTGTGGTTTTGATTTGGATTTCCCTAGTGAAATAGTAATATTGAGTATCTTAATGGCACATGTGCTTATTGGCCATTTGTATATCTTCTTTGGAGATATGCCTATTCAAGTCCTTTGCCTTTTTTTTTTTGAGATGGAGTCTCACTCTGTTGCCCATGCTGGAGTGCAGTGGCACATTCTTAGCTCACTGCAGCCTCTGCCTCCCGGGTTCAAGCAGTTTTCCTGCCTCAGCCTCCTGAGTAGCTGGGACTACAGGTGTGCACCACCACACCCAGCTAATTTTTTTATTTTTATTTTTATTTTATTTATTTATTTATTTATTTTGAGATGGAGTCTAGCTCTGTCACCCAGGCTAGAGTGCAGGGGCACAATTTCGGCTCACTGCCTGCTCCGCCTCCCGGATTCATGCCATTCTCCTGCCTCAGCCTCCCGAGTAGCAGGGAGTATAGGCGCCCGCCACCATGCCTTGCTCATTTTTTGTATTTTTCGTAGAGATGGGGTTTCACCATGTTAGCCAGGATGGTCTCAATCTCCTGACCTCGTGATCCACTGGCCTCAGCCTCCCAAAGTGCTGGGATTACAGGCATGAGCCACTGTGCCGAGCCTAGCCTATTTTTTAATTAGGTTGTTTTTAGTTGTTGTTGTACTTGATTTGTAAGAGCTCTTTATATGTTTTGGATATTAATCCCTTATGACATATGTGTGGTTTGCAAATACTTTCTCCCATGCCATGGATTGCCTGGTGTATTAGTCCACTTTCACTCTGCTGATGAAGACATATCCAAAACTGAGCAATTTACAAAAGAAGGAGGTTTAATGGACTCACAGTTCCACGTGGCTGGGGAGGCCCCACAATCAATGGTGGAAGCTGAAAGGCACATCTCACATGGCAGCAGACAAGAAAAGGAAGTTTGTGCAGAGAAATTCTCCTTTACAAAACTATCAGATCTTGTGAGACTTATTCACTATCACAAGAATAGCACAGAGAAGTCCCACCCCCTGATTCAATTACCTCCCACTGGGTCCCTCCCACATCATGTGGGAGTTATGGGAGCTACAATTCAAGATGAGATTTGGGTTGGGACACAGCCAAACCATATCACCTTGTCTATTTTTTCATTTGTTTGTTTTGTTTTTATTTTTAATGTGGAGTCTCACTCAGTCACCCAGGCTGGAGTGCAGTGGCGCAATCTCAGCTTACTGTAACCTCTGCCTCCCAAGTTCAAGGGATTCTCCTGCCTCAGCCTCCCAAGAAGCTGAGACTACAGATGTGTGCCACCAGACCCAGCTAATTCTTATATTTTTAGTAGAGACGAGGTTTCACCGTGTTGGCAAGGCTAGCCTCAAACTCCTGACCTCAAGTGATCCGCCTCCCTCGGCCTCCCAAAGTGCTGGGATGACAGGCATGAGCCACTGCACCTGACCTCACCTTGTCTGTTGATAGTGAGTGTCCTTTGAGGCACAAAGGTTTTAATTTTGGTGGAGTCCAATTTATCTATTTTTTCTTTTGTTCCTTGTGTTTTTGGCATCATATCCAAAAATCATTGCCTTGGTCAATGTCATTAAGCTTTTCCCCTATGTTTTCTAAGAGTTTTGTAGTTTTAGCTTTTACATCTAGATCTTGGATCTATTTTGAATTAATTTTTAGATTTATTTATTTATTTTTGAGATGGAGTCTCATTCCGTCACCCAGGCTGGAGTGCAGTGGCTGCAATCTCAGCTCACTGCAACTTCTGCCTCCCCGGTTCAAGCAATTCTCCTGCCTCAGCCTCCCAAGTAGCTGGGATTACAGTTGCTCGCCACCACACCTGGCTAATTTTCGTATTTTTAGGAGAGACAAGGTTTCACCGTGTTGGTCAGGCTGGTCTTGAACGCCTGACCTTCTGATCCACCCACCTCAGCCTCTCAAAGTGCTAGGATTACAGGTGTGAGCCACCGCACCCAGCCTATTTGTTTATTTTTTTAGATGGAGTCTTGTTCTTGTCCTCCAGACTGGAGTGCAATGGTGTGATCTTGGCTCACTGCAACCTCCGCCTCCAAGCTTCTAGCAATTCTCCTGCCTCACTCTCCCGAGTAGCTGGGACTACAGGTGCCTGCCACCACACCTGGCTAATTTTTATATTTTTAATAGAGATAGAGTTTTACCATGTTGGCCAGACTGGTCTTGAACTCCTGATTCCAGGTGATCTGCCCTCCTCGGCCTCCCATAGTGCTGGGATTACAGGTGTGAGCCACCGCCTGGCCATTTTTTTTTTTTTTTCCTGAGACAGATTCTCAGTCTGTGGGCCAGGCTGGAGTGCAGTGGTGCAATCTTGGCTCACTGCAACCTCCACCTCCTGGGTTCAAGCGATTCTTGTGACTCGGCCTCTGGAATAGCTGGGACTACAGGCATGCACAACCATGACTGGCTAATTTTTTTTTTTTTTTGAGAAAAAGTCTCACTCTCATCCCCTAGGCTGGAGTGTGATGGCGCTATCTCGGCTCACTGCAACCTCCGCCTCCGGGTTCAAGCGATTCTCCTGCCTCAGCCCCCCAAGTAGCTAAGATTACAGGCACCTGCCACCACACCCGGCTAGTTTTGGTATTTTTAGTAGAGACAGGGTTTCACCATGTTGGTCAGGCTGGTCTCAAACTCCTGACCTCAGGTGATCCACCCACCTCTACCTCCCAAAGTGCTGGGATTACAGGAGTGAGCCACCACTCCCGGCCACGATCGGCTAATTTTTGTAGTTTTACTAGAGTTGGGGTTTCACTATGTCGGCCAGGCTGGTCTCGAACTCCTGACCTCAAGTGATCTGCCTCCCAAAGTGCTGGGATTACAGGCATGAGCCTAGATAGATCTAAATTTGGTGCAAAAAGGAATAGGGCACCACAGCATGATCTTGAGCAGGAAGTCCAAGAAGAGAGAGACAGCATCTTCTTGAAGCCCTGGGGTAGAATAAAATCAGATTTTATGTGAAAAACCAGTAGACTTTTTGGGCAGGTGCAGTGGCTCACGCCTGTAATCCCAGCACTTTGAGAGGCCGAGCAGGCAGATCGCTTGAACCCAGGAGTTCAGGACCAGCCTGACCAGTATGGTGAAACCTCGTCTCTACAAAATATACAAAAATTAGCCAGGCATGGTGGCACGTGCCTGTGGTCCCAGCAACTTGTGAGGCTGAGGTGGGAGGATCGCTTGAGCCTGGGAAGCACAGGTTGAAAGGAGCTACATTTGTGCCACTGCACTCCAGCCTTAGCGACAGAGCCAGACTGTCTCAAAACATACAAACCAAAAAAACCAGTAGACTTTCAGAGGAATAGATGCCATTTTTTTCTTCCTTAATCCTCTGCCTTCCAGCTAATTCTACAGCCACAAAAAGAAAAAAAAAAAAGAGAGAAGAAGGTGATTTGACAAGACAAAGGATTTAGAAAAGAAAGGCAGGTGTTAGTCATGTGGAAAAAAAAGGAAGTATTTGTGTTTACAAGAATCCTGACAGTATCTGAGAATGTAGAATGAAGAATATTTTCCATTTGTTAAAAAATCCAGGCTAAGCATGTGAAGTACTCAGAGTTACCCCTCTGACCTCATCTTGGGGTGTTTCAGCCTACCATGGTTACCCCTGTTAGTTGACATCCTATCACAGAATCACAAGGGCCCACAGAGTGAAAGTGGTTACAATGAGCTCTCATGAAACGTTGGAGTTAGGCTTGGCACGGTGGCTTGCACCTGTAATGCCAGTACTTTTGAGAGGTCAAGGTGGGTGGATCACTTGAGCCCATGAGTTTGAGACCTGGACAACATGGCAAAACCCAGTCTCTACAAAAAATACAAAAATTAGCTGGGTATGGTAGCATGTGCCTGTAGTCCCAGCCACTCAGGAGGCTAAGGTGAGAGGATGGCTTGAGCCTGGGAGGTTGAGGCTACAGTGAGCCAAGACAGAGCCACTGCACTCCAGCCTCAACAACAGAGCCAGACTCTGTCTCAAAAAAAAAAAAAGAAAGAAAGAAAGAGAGGGAAGGAGGGAGAGAGAGAGAAAGAGAGAGAGAAAGAGAGAGAAAGAAAGGAGGAAAGAAAGAAAGAAAGAAAGAAAGAAAGAAAGAAAGAAAGAAAGAAAGAAAGAAAGAAAGAAAGAAAGAAAGAAAGAAAGAAAGAAAGGAAAGGAAGAAAGAAAAGAAAGAAAGAAAGAAAGGTAGGAGTTAGTCATCCAGGCCAAGAGTATGAAGTTTGTCTTCAAAGAACTCCTGAATTTGTGGGGAACTAAATATAGACGTTTGATGAACACGTTTATTTATTAGAGGTTATGAGACTAGCGAGTAGGGTGGAAGAGGACAGTGGCAGGAAAATCATACTGGAAAGGTAGGTTGGGAACCAACTGTGAAGGACCTTGTACGTCAATCCAAGGAATGTGACCTTCAACCTAGAGCAGAGGTGACAAACTCAAAATCCCACAGAGACTAGGCTGGCCAATGAGGAAAGCCAACCAGATGTAAGCAATATGGAGTGGTGGGGACTGTGGCAAACAGTAAAGCTCATTCTCTGACTACAGGGACTCATTCTCTGTCTCTACTCTGTCTACTCTAAGCTCCAGCTGATTGTTTCCACGTGGGAGTGTCAGTCCAGTGTGGCCAGATCTTCCAGTGTTCTAAGAGACAACAGAAATCCAGGATTTTATAGGACGGCACCAGGTTTTAAAAACATATCGGCCAAGCCAGGCTAGTTTTTAAACCAGATATGGTCCACAGGGCATCATTCTAGCGCCTTGGCAGACTGAAGGGAGCTAGTGAAGATTTTTAAGTGAAAAAAGGTATATGATAGTATCTGTGCTTTAGAAAAATCAGATTGTTGTGTAGAAGATGACTTACAGGAAATAGATGAGAGGAAGGGAAACCAGTTAGGAAACTGTTTCAACAGTTCAGGTGGGAAGTGACTGCGGTCTGTGCTAGGGCAAGGCAGGGGAGAATGTGGGTGGACAGATTTGGAGTCCAGCATTCAGTGGGAAGAATTTAGCTTCAGTGTGCATCTAGAAGACAGACACATTCTTTCAATGCACCCCCTCTTTTCCGCCCCCCCTTTTTTTTTTTTTTTTGAGACAGAGTTTCTTTCTGTCGCCCAGGCTGGAGTGCATTGGCACGATCTCGGCTCACTGCAACCTCCACCTCCCGGGTTCAAGTGATTCTCTGGCCTCAGCCTCCTGAGTAACTGGGATTACAGACACGTGCCACAACACCTGACTGATTTTTGTATATTTTTAGTAGAGATAGGGTTTCACCATGTTGGCAAGGCTGGTCTCGAACTCCTGACCTCAAGTCATCCACCTGCCTTGGCCTCCCGAAGTGCTGGGATTATAGATGTGAGCCACCGCGACTGGCCTCCACACCATTTTCTTTCTTTCTTTCTTTTTTCTTTTTCTTTCTTTCTTTTTTTTTTTTTTTTTGAGATGGAGTCTCGCTCTGTCACCCAGGCTGGAGTGCAGTGGCGCAATCTCGGCTCCCTGCAAGCTCCGCCTCCTGGGTTCATGCCAATTCTCCTGCCTCAGCCTCCCGAGTAGCTGGGACTACAGGCGCCCGCCATCACGCCTGGCTCATTTTTTGTATTTTTAGTAGAGTCGGGGTTTCACCGTGTTATCCAGGATGGTCTCGATCTCCTGACCTGGTGATCTGCCCGCCTCGGCCTCCCAAAGTGCTTCGATTACAGGCGTGAGCCACCGTGCCTGGCCCCCACCCCATTTTCTAAACTGGAAGCTGAAAGGCACAGGGCAGATTAATCATCCTTAAAGCCAAAGGACAGGAAATTTTAGCAAAGACTCCAATTTTTTGTGCGGTCTAATGTTACTCATGATTGCTTTAGAGATGGACTCCTTAATCAACTCCTCCAATCCTCTTCCACCCCCAGGGGGCAGTTTTAATTGATGGGCTCAGCACATAATTGAAATTAAAAACGTACATCTCGTGGTGTTAGGCTCATTCAAGCAGCCAATGGAAACTCAGGGCCAAATCTTTCTAAGAGTTCTAGGCTCTGCTTCCCAGCAGAGGGGGAAACCGGCTCCCAAAGAGGCCGTTTTGTGGAGACAGACATATGAGAAGTGGGCTTCGGATCTATTTCATGGTCTTGGTGGTTGTGCAACTGGACACTTCGGTTCATGGAAGGATGCAAAGGGCAGGGAGGTGGGAATAGAGCGGGGGAAAGGTGACTCCCGTCAAAGAATTTTTCTAACGTCCATCAAGTATCGTGATTAGAACTTTTTTCTCCGCAGACTCCTCCAATTTTTGAGCGCGGTATTTTTGGGCACAGGAAATGGCCCGGAGGAGCTGCAGAGCAAAGCCTCCCCTCTCTGGCACCGCATGGGAGTGCCCCGTGGGATGAGGGAGAGGACAAGGCAGTCAGGCAAAGGTTAGGGGAGGAAAGCAAAGGCAGGGGCCCAGAACCACTCCAGGAAATGTTTGGATTTCTCCACCAGGAGGGAGGACAAACAAGCTTTTTTCTTGCCTTCTGGGCAGCTTTGTGTGCTCTCCAGCACGGAGTCCGAGGAGGAACAGCGAAGCTGAAAATAAAAATTATTCTGGCGCTGGACCCAATCGCTCCTCTACGGCTTCAATTTCATCGGACCCCCCCACCCTACCGCCTCTCAGAAATGACCACTTTTGTAAAATTGCATGCATTTCCAAGCTTCATCCGGCTCCAGGCTTGGCCTCTCCCAGAGGCAGGCGGCTTGTGAGACGGGCTCCAGAGAAAGGACCTTCCTGGATCTCTCGTTTCCTGGCTGAAGTTTCTCTTCTCGCTGCTGCGGCAGCATCCAACCCACACACACAGGACCCGCATCCTGGGTGATGAAGTCAGACACGCAGCAGCTGGGTGAGTGCTAACGCTCAGATAACCATCTGTACCATCGTGGGGACTCCCTGGGCCGCTCGGCACCCAGACACTTGCTCTGTCCCCGCCATGTACAACGGGTCGTGCTGCCGCATCGAGGGGGACACCATCTCCCAGGTGATGCCGCCGCTGCTCATTGTGGCCTTTGTGCTGGGCGCACTAGGCAATGGGGTCGCCCTGTGTGGTTTCTGCTTCCACATGAAGACCTGGAAGCCCAGCACTGTTTACCTTTTCAACTTGGCCGTGGCTGATTTCCTCCTTATGATCTGCCTGCCTTTTCGGACAGACTATTACCTCAGACGTAGACACTGGGCTTTTGGGGACATTCCCTGCCGAGTGGGGCTCTTCACGTTGGCCATGAACAGGGCCGGGAGCATCGTGTTCCTTACGGTGGTGGCTGTGGACAGGTATTTCAAAGTGGTCCACCCCCACCACGCGGTGAACACTATCTCCACCCGGACGGCGGCTGGCATCGTCTGCACCCTGTGGACCCTGGTCATCCTGGGAACACTGTATCTTTTGCTGGAGAACCATCTCTGTGTGCAAGAGACGGCCGTCTCCTGTGAGAGCTTCATCATGGAGTCGGCCAATGGCTGGCATGACATCATGTTCCAGCTGGAGTTCTTTCTGCCCCTCGGCATCATCTTATTTTGCTCCTTCAAGATTGTTTGGAGCCTGAGGCAGAGGCAGCAGCTGGCCAGACAGGCTCGGATGAAGAAGGCGACCCGGTTCATCATGGTGGTGACCATTGTGTTCATCACGTGCTATCTGCCCAGCGTGTCCGCTAGACTCTATTTCCTCTGGACGGTGCCGTCCAGCGCCTGCGATCCCTCTGTCCACGTGGCCCTGCACAGCACCCTCAGCTTCACCTACATGAACAGCATGCTGGATCCCCTGGTGTATTATTTTTCAAGCCCCTCGTTTCCCAAATTCTACAACAAACTCAAAATCTGCAGTCTGAAACCCAAGCAGCCAGGACACTCAAAAAACACAAAGGCCAGAAGAGATGCCAATTTCGAACCTCGGTCACGGGAGTGGCATCAGTGTGACAAATAGTTTCCAAAGCCAGTCTGATGGGCAGTGGGATCCCCCACATTGTTGAGTGGCACTGAACAAGCAGACCAACAACACTGAGGAAGATAGAGTGGTGATTTAGAATTAACTCGTGCTAAGGGGTTGGGGGCTTTGAAAATGCCACCCTCCTTATTGCAAGACGGCTTCACGTACATGAACTGCATCCTTCTCATTCTGTCGGAAATGAAATTCACACAACTATACCTTTTGGGGAGGTTCCAGTTGATTGAAGTGAGTTGGCTGCATTTTCTTATCTGATCACAATGGCAGGGGACAGAATGTGCATGGAGTGGAGCATGTGTGTGTTGGGAGGGGGGTTAGGAACTGCACAGCCCCTGTGTAATTTTCGTTGTTTGTTTTTGTTTTGAGACAGAGTCTCGCTCTGTCTCCCAGGCTGGAATCAAGTGGCACAGTCTCGGCTTACTGCAACCTCCGCCTCCCGGGTTCATGCAATTCTCCTGCCTCAGCCTCCCGAGTAGCTGGCATTAGAGGCGCCAGCCACCACACCCGGCTGATTTTTGTATTTTTAGTACAGACAGAGTTTTGCCATGTTGGCCAGGCTGGTCTCGAGCTCCTGACCTCAGGTGATCCGCCTGCCTCGGCCTCCCAAAGTGGTGGGATCACAGGCGTGAGCCACTGCGCCCGGCCTCCCCTGTGTCATTTTAAATGGCTAAGTAAATGGGTATATGTGTTTAGATGGGGCATGTTCTCTGTCTTAGGGGGTAGGGGGCAGTTAGCAGCATTTCCTATCCTCTGACCTTAAATCATTCCTTATCTCAGAAAATAGAAACCAGGCTAAGTCAATCAATACTTTATTTCAGGCCGAATGAGGCTCTTTAGATCGGGATGTATTGATTTATCAATTTTCATCTTTACATTTCTTTGTACATCTGTACATTTTGTCCAAATGTACATCTGTATGTCTGTCATCGTTGTGACTTCCCGGTAGCCCAAGAAGAAGAACAACAAAACAATCTGCTCTGACCTCTTCTTCAAATCTTTGTATTTCAAAGAAGGTGCTGAGGGATCTGTTTCCTTGCCCTGGCTTCTCCAGTGGGATGTGCTGAGTCCAATACAATTGCTTTTGACGACTTGTCATGTGACTGTGAATTGAAATTATTCATTTACTTATTCTCCAAGTATTTACTGAATTCATATTTGGTGGCAGGCACCATACTGTGTAATTTTTAGTGGAGGGTCATTAGTCAACTCTTAAGTGACAGTAAAGTTTTTTGGGGGGTGGGGGCAGAGAAGTTAAGAGCTTTCATCCTTTCATGGAATATAGTTTCTAGACCGATTCTGTGTGAACATCAGGGTTGTCCTCTTATTGCAAGACTCCCTCATACACATGAGTTTCCCAAATGTGTACCTGGACCCCTCGAAACAGAGGACTCTATGAAATGACAAGCTGCCCCTGCCCTGAATTAGGGGGAAACATTCCAGGCCAACTCTAGCTCCTTTCTCAAGCTACAAAGTGGTGAACGTGGTTCTTAACTCCTTATACTCTCTCAAATGCCCAGGATACTCTACCCACTACCCACTTAAGAACCTTGCCAACTTCTGGGGGCTGGGCATGGTGGCTCACGCCTGTGATCCCAGCACTTTGGGAGACTGAGGCGGGCGGATCACCTGAGGTCAGGAGCTCTAGACCAGCCTGACCAACATGGAGAAATCTCATCTCTACTAAAAATACAAAATTATCCTGGTGTGATGGCGCATGCCTATAATCCCAGCTATTCGGGAGGCTGAGGCAGGAGAATCTCTTGAACCCAGGAGGTGGAGGTTGCGGTGAGGTGACATCGCGCCATTGCACTCTAGACTGGGCCACAGGAGTGAAACGGCGTCTCAAAAAAAAAAAAAAGAACTTTGCCAATTTCTAGTTCTTTGGCCTCAAAACACCCCTCTAGGCTGTCCCTATTACTCCTTTTTTCAGAGGCACTGCGCAGCCTGGTGATGAAAAGTACGAGCTATAGAGCATTAGATGCATCTAAGCTTGAATCTCAGCTCAAGCATTTACTAGGCCTGTGATCTTAGGGCAGCTTGTGTTTTTAGACACTGAGTCTCGCTCTGTTGCCCAGGCTGGAGTGCAGTGGCATGATCATAGCTCACTGCAGCCTCAAACTCCTGGGCTCAAGTGTTCCTCCCACCTCAGCCTTCTGAATAGCTGGGAGCACAGGCATGAGCCGCCACACTCAGCTAATTTTTAAATTTTTTTATAGAGACGAGGTCTCACTCACTGTGTTGCCCAAGCTGGTCTCAAACTCCTGGCTTCAAGCAGTCCTCCCACCTTGGCCTCCCAAAGTATTGCGATTGCCAGCATGAGCCACTGCTCTCAGCCTGGCATGCATATATATATATATATATATATATATTTTTTTTTTTTTTTTTTTTTTTTTTTTTTGAAACGGGGTCTCGCTCTGTCGCCCAGGCTGGAGTACAGTGGCCCAATCTCAGCTCACTGCAAGCTCTGCCTCCTGGGTCCACGCCATTCTTCTGCCTCAGCCTCCCGAGTAGCTGGGACTACAGGCGCCCACGCCCGGCTAATTTTTTGTATTTTTAGTACAGATGGGGTTTCACTGTGTTAGCCGGGATGGTCTTGATCTCCTGACTTGTGATCTGCCTGCCTCGGCTTCCCAAAGTGCTTGGATTACAGGTGTAAGCCACCGCACCCCGCCCAGCCTGGCAGATTTTATTTAACCATTTGTAGCTTCATTTTCCTCGTCTGTTAAACAGGGATACTGTAATACAACCTCAGTGTGTCATTGGGCAGTTTAAATGAATGTACATTCCTGAGGCGTCAGAACTTTGTTCACTGTTATATATCCAATGCCTAGAAGAGGACCTGCACATAGTAGGTGCTCAGTAAATGTTTGTTGAATGAATGAATGATTAAGTGCATGTAAAGCATTAAGCATAGCGCCTGGCAGTAAGTGCTCAATATTATGACTTCTTATATTAACACGTTTTACACATAAAGAAATGGAGGCAAGAAAGCAATTTCCTTTGGGGTTTAGAGCGCTTAAGTTGTTGCTCTGTTATCATGTCTGAATTCCCCGCCCCTCAGTTACCTGGAAGAGTAAAGGCAAGAATTCTTACCAGCATTAGAGTCATATATCCTCCTGATAGGAATCTGCAAAAACACACACTTCTGCTTTTAGTTCTATTCTTAGAATTCTCTCCTGGGCTGTTGCTCCTTTGTTCCTTCGTCATAATAAAAATGGATTCTGAAAGCAAATCTGTGTCCTGTGTGTGACTCTAGGTCAAAGGACCCCTAGGATTTTGCCCTCCAAGGAAAAAAAGCTAAAATATCTAGAACTGCATGGCAGGCAGGCAGGCAGAGGTTCTCACCCAAAAAACAGCAAGCACAAACAAAAAGAAAAAAATCCAAACTGAAATACAGTCTTGATTCTAAATTTGCTTCCCTTTTTACGTTCGCAGAATGTGACGAAAAATACATCTTAGCAAGAAGTTTCTTTGGATATTGTAAAGAAGTGGAGTATAGCTTTGTTGACAACACTTTGTTTAAAACTATCTGAAACAGGAAAATGATTGATTTAGAGGAAAATGTGTTCTCCCTCTCTCTCTCTCTCTCTTTTTTTTTTTTTCTGGTGAGACGGGGTCTCACTGTGTTGCCCAGGCTGGAGTGCAGTGGTGTGATCATGGCTCAGTGCAACCTCGACTTCCGGGCTCAAGTGATCCTCCCACCGCAGCCTCCCTAGTAGCTGGGGCCACAGGTACAGTCCACTATGTCCGGCTAATTTTTCTGTAATTTTTGTAGAGATGGGGTCTCATTATGTTGCCCAGGCTCGTCTCAAACTCCTGGGTTCAAGTGATCCTTCCTCCTTGTTCCTCCTTTTAGAGTCTTTCAGGAAAAGTCACATGAAAGCTGGAAGAGCTATAAGTCTATTGGGATGATGTGGAAAAAACAAGAGGTGTCTTTTATTCGTGCTAACCATGGTAAAGCTTTCAGTTTTGGTCTATTCTCGGAATGGATTTCCTTACCCTTTATTAAAATCAAAATGTTTAAGATGGCATCTGAAGGTTACTAGAGTGCAGCAGCTCCTTGGAGGGGATTAGAACTCTGGGGCACAAGGGCTTGAGCCAGTTGTTCTCAAGGTAGGGACTTGGCCGCACTGTGAGGCATGGTCTCTACCCGTTGGCTTCCCAGGCCTTCTGATTCACAGAGGTTTCTAATACGATTCAAGAAAGACTCCATCATCACAACGAGTGCATAAATGGCTTCAAGATCAGCGACCTACTTTGCAGGCCCCAGTGAAAAATGAAAATGTGGGGTCCCTTGTTCAAAAGGTGTTAATGGCTGAGCGAGGTGGCTCATGCCTGTAATTCCAGAGCTTTGGGAGGTCGAGGCGGGAGGATCACTTGAGGCCAAGAGTTTGACACCACTCTGGCCAACATGGTGAGACTCCATCTCTACAAACATTTGAAAAATTAGCCAGGCGTGGTGGTGCATGACTGTAGTCCTAGCTACTTGAGAGGCTGAGGTGAGAGGATCCCTTGAGACCAAGAAGTAGAGGCTTCAGTGAGCTATGATCATGCCACTAAACTTAAAAAAAATTTTTTTTGAGACGGAGTCTCGCTCTGTCGCCCAGGCTGGAGTGCAGTGGCGCATCTTGGCCCACTGCAACCTCCGCCTCCCTGGTTCAAGCGATTCTCCTGCCTCAGCCTCTTGCGTAACTGGGACAACAGGTGCATGCCACCGCAGCAGGCTAATTTTTAAATATTTTTAGTATACACAAGGTTTCACCATATTGGCCAGGCTGGTCTTGAACTCCTAACCTCATGATCCACCCACCTCAGCCTCACAAAGTGCTGGGATTACAGGTGTGAGCCACTGCGCCCGGCCAAAATTTTTTTAAAATAATAAAAAGTATTAAGAATTTTGAAGATGGTAGCACAGGGCCCTTCTGAGTTCATCCATGAAGCGGAGGCTCTAAGTTTATATACATTTATTTATTTATTTATTATATTTATGCTGTATAATTTTTACATATGACATATAAGTGTTTATCATGTCATATTTACCATATGTCATATTTATATATAAATTATATAATATAAATATATAATAATTTGTATATTAAGAGAGAGAGATGGAATAGAATAAACAGATGAAACAGATGGGCGCACATATGAGCCAAATCTGTATTCGCGTTTCTGTGTAGTGGGACTATAAAATGATATAGAGGGAGGGGGGTAAATATTTTATTCCTTATAAAGATTCGTTCATTCATTTCCTCTTTCGAGGTACATTAATGAAGCACTAGCTCTATACCGGACACAGTAGAAACATAAATGAAAAACATAGCCAAGGGGCCCATTGTAGAAACCAAGGGAAAAAATAAAATTAGAAAATAAAAAATTATAAAATATGGCCAGGGGTGGTGGCTCACATCTGTAATCCCAGCAGTTTGGGAGGCCGAGGTGGGCAGATCACTTGAGGTCAGGAGTTCAAGACCAGCCTGGCCAATATGGTGAAACCCCGTCTCTACTAAAAATATGAAAATTAGCTGGGCGTGGTGGTGCGTGCCTATAATCCCAGCTACTCAGGGGGCTGAGGCAGGAGAATCACTTGAGCCTGGGAGGCAGAGGTTGTAGTGAGCTGAGATCACACAACTGCACTCCAGCCTGGGCGACCAAGCAAGACTCTGTCTCAAAAATAAAATAAAATAATACAATAAAATAATACAATTATCCTGTGGGACCCTGTGTTTGGCACTTTCACACAGGGTCCTGCAGGGAATCCAGGGCCCTTACTCCTGTCTTAGTCATCTCAGAGGAAGTAGCTTGCAAACTTGGCTCTGAAGGATGGAGAGGAAGTCACCAGGGACACAGTGGGGAAGGGTATTCCAGGCAGATGTAGACAGGTGAAAAAGATCAAACTGTTTGGGAAATGCAGGAAGACACGTAGGGTAGGAATGAAAAGTCCAGGCTGGGGCTGTGATCACTCGGTAAGACGTGAAGCCACGAGGTCAGCCGAGGAGGGAAGGGTCTGTTGTCTGTTC
Source organism: Pongo abelii (assembly GCF_028885655.2). Classification (NCBI taxonomy): domain Eukaryota; kingdom Metazoa; phylum Chordata; class Mammalia; order Primates; family Hominidae; genus Pongo; species Pongo abelii. The sequence goes on along the minus strand of NC_071995.2, from coordinate 121,589,334 downwards.
TAACCCTTAGCGTGACAGAAGATTCATGAATAGACTTTCAGATTCCTCTCTATCTTGTTTTTGTTTTTGTTGTTGAGACAGGGTGTTGCTCTGTCACCCAGGCTGGGGTGCAGTGGCATGATCTCAGCTCATTGTAACCTTGAACCTCTGGACTCCAGCAATCTGCCTGCCTCAGCCTCCCAAGTAGCTGGGACCACAGGCATGTGCCACCACGCCCAGCTAATTTTGGTATTTTTTGTAGAAACCAGGTCTTGCTGTGTTGCCCAGGCTGGTCTTGAACTCCTGAGTTCAAGGGATCCAACCGCCTTGGCCTCCCAAAGTGCTGGGATTACAGGTGTGAGCCACCATGCCTGGCCTCTTACATTTTCTTCTAAGAGTTTTTTAGATTTAGCTCTTACATTTAGGTCATAACCCAAGTTGAGCTAATTTCTGTGTACCATGTAGTAAAGGGGTCCAGTTCTTTTGCTTGTGGTGACCTAGTTATACCAACATCATTTATTACAAAGACTCTTCTTTCCCCCATTGTCTTGGCACCCTTGTTGAAAATCAGCTGATCATGAATATAAGGGTTTATTTCTGGACTCTCAGTCCTGCTCTCTTGAGCTGTAATATCTATCCTTATGCCAGAATCACACTGGACTACTATAGCTTTGCAGTAAATATTTAAATCAAGAAGGGAGAGTTCTCCAACTTAGTTCTTCTTTTTTAAGATTATTTGGTTATTCTGGTTTGCCCTTAGGTTTTTTACAATAAACTCAAACCTTTCAAAACCATGAAGTGCTCTTCTCCTTTTTCAAAAGAAATGTGTGTGTGTATCTATGTGTCTCTGCCAGTCAGTATGATCAGCTTCCTCTCTACCCCTTTACTTTCCAGCTTCCATTACTACATCTCCTTCGTTAGGGGCCCGGGGGCCCCTTATTTCCTGCTAGCCAAGGGTCCCGACTCAGTGTCATCTATATTCTGTAGTGGTGAGTCTGAATGGCCCCAATGCGCTGTACCTCCTGGCACTCCCACCCTTAGGTGGCACCGCCCGGTGGAATATGGACTGGCTCTGTGATTTGTTTTGCCTGATTGAATGTGGTAGAGGTGATGTTCTGGGGTTTCTAAGCCCAGGGATGAAGAAGCTCTGCCTGTGTGCTTTCAGAAGCCCTAAGTATGTCCATTTACGAAGTCCAGACTACGCCGTGGAAAGAACATGTGAAGAGGCTGTGTGTAGATGCCACATAGAGGGGCCACACAGAGAGGCCAAGGGACACCACGTAGAGAGGCGACAAGGTTCTGTGGAGACAGAGAGAAGCCTGAGTGTCCCAGTGTCCTTCTTAAGCATCCATATGACTCTAGCCCGGCTGCCATCTGAGAATCCCCAAATGAGAAGCACCCAGCTGAGGCCAGCCAACACAGAGAACCATGAGAGACGACACAATGGAGGTTGTGTTAAGCCACTCGTTTTGTGGGAATTTGTTATGCAGCAATAGATAATTAAAACAGAAATCCGATGGCCTGGCATGGTGGCTCACACCTGTAATCCCAGCACTTTGGGAGGCCGAGGCTGGAAGATCACTTGGGCTTAGGGTTCGAGACCAGCCTGGGCAATGCAGTGAGACCCTATCTCTATTTAAATAATAAATAAAACCAAAAATCCCAGCTTAGTTCAAAGACACGAAATAGTTACTTAACCTCCCGATGCCTCGGTTTCTCAATGTGTAAAATGGAGATGATAATGACAATAATAACACATCTGTCACAGGGTTTTTGTGAAGATTAAAGGAGATCACATATGCAAATCTCTCAGTACAATGCAATCGTGTCACTATTAATTTTTACAATAATTCAATCCAGTTTAGTGGCACACATTCAACTTGTCATAAGATAACCAGGCATGGAGATTCAACTGGGTGAGTGATAAATTTTAAGTGGAGTTTCTACGAAATGCGGTGGGATCACTGCCTTCACTCTTGAAATGATTCATTAAACAAGTTTCTGTACAACTCATACACTCGTAAGAACAAAATAACAAATACATAAAAGAAGGACACAAGCAAGACAAAACATGCCCACTGTGCAGTGGGAAGACCGGAAATTCCATCGGAGGCACCAGAATCCAACGAGGCTCCCCTTTAGATTCTGCCTGAGTAGCCGCGGACTTTTGTTTAGAATCTTGCGGTGTGAGAGCTGGGAGGAAGTTCGAAGATCATCTAATTCCTCATGAGCACATGAGGAAGGTGAGGGGTTAAGGGGTTTCACGGCTAGTTAATGAGAGAGCCAGAACATACATCCAGGCTCCAGGTTCTTTTGCAAACTTAACATTTGTGGTTGTTCTTTTCTTTATTTATTTTTATTTTATTTTAATACTACTATTTTTTTTTTGACATGGATTCTCACTCTGTTGCCAGGCTGGAATGCAGTGGTGTGATCTTGGCTCACGGCAACCTCCGCCTCCTGGATTCAAGCGATTCTCCTGCCTCAGCCTCCTGAGTAGCTGGGACTACAGGCGCCTGCCACCACACCCGGCTAATTTTTGTACTTTTAGTAGAGACAAGGTTTCACCGTATTGGCCAGGCTGGTCCTGAACTCCTGACCTCATGATCTGCCTGCCTCTGCCTCCGAAGTGCTGGGATTACAACAGTGAGCCAATGGGCCTGGCCTGTGGTTGTTTTTTTCTAATTTTATCCAGGACTGTTGTTTAAAAAAAACAGACACAAAATATTATGAAATTGTGAAACTTAGGGAGAGTCCCTTGCAAATTTCACCTTCTAGAAATAAATACTGCTGACTTCTCTGACTCTTAGTTAATAAAGGCCCTTAGGATTACTTTATGAATGTTATTGACAAGTGTCCACATACATCCAAGAAGGAAGCATGGTATTCACAGGCAGCAAGAACAAGAAACAAATACCAATCATTTCACTAAAGCCTGAACAGCATGACCTCCATCCCCACCATGCCCTGAGCAAGATCTTCAACCTTACAGACAAGGCAATAACGTAAGAGGCAGTGTAGCATGATGGTTAGGGACACAGACTTTGAAGTTACTGCCAGATTCAAATCCAAGCTCAGCTCTTTTTCTTCTTTTAGTTTTGAGACAGGGTCTCACTCTGTCACCCAGGCTGGAGTGCATTGGCGCAATCTCGGCTCACTGCAAGCTCCGCCTCCCGGGTTCATGCCGTTCCCCTGCCTCAGCCTCCCGAGTAGCTGGGACTACAGGCGCCTGCCACCACGCCTGGCAAATTTTTTGTTTTTGTATTTTTAGTGGAGACAGGGTTTCACCGTATTAGCCAGGATGGTCTCGATCTCCTGACTTCGTGATCCGCCTGCCTCAGCCTCCCAAAGTGCTGGGATTACAGGCCTGAGCCACTGTGCCTGACCTCTTTTTTTTTTTTTTTTTTTTTTTGAGACAGAGTTTCCCTCTTGTTGCCCAGGCTGTAGTGCAATGGCCTGATCTCGGCTCACCACAACCTCCGCCTCCTGGGTCCCAGTTCAAGCAGTTCTCCTGCCTCAGCCTACTGAGTAGCTGGGATTACAGGCACGTGCCACCACACCCAGCTAAATTTTGTATTTTTAGTAGAGATGGAGTTTCACGATGTTGACCAGGCTGGTATCGAACTCCTGACCTCGTGATCCTCCCACCTCAGCCTCCCAAAGTGCTGGGATTACAGTCGTGAGCCACTGTGCCCGGCTTTTTTTTTTTTTTTTTTTTTTTGGTGGAGTCTCACTCTGTCACCCAGGCTGCAGTGCAGTGGCACAATCTTGGTTCACTGTAACCTCCAACTCCCTGGTTCAAGCGATTCTCCTGCCTCAGCCTCCCAAGTAGCTGGGATTACAGGCGCCCGCCACCATGCCCAGCTAATTTTTGTAAATTTTAGTAGAGACGAGGTTTTACCATATTGGCCAAGATGGTCTGGATCTCCTGACCTTGTGATCCGCCCGTCTCGGCCTCCCAAAGTGTTGGGATTACAGGCGTGAGCCACCGCGCCCGGCCACGCTCTGCTCTTGTGAGCTGGGTGGCCCTGAATATTTTATCCTCTCTGAACTTCACTTTCCTCATTTTGAAATCAGAATCAATAATAATACCTTCCACATGGGCTACAGTCAGGGTGAAACAAGCGACTATAAAAGCACTGAGCTCCTGGCTAACACGGTGAAACCCCGTCTCTACTAAAAATATAAAAAATTAGCCGGGCATGGTGGCGGGTGCCTGTAGTCCCAGCTACTCGGGAGGCTGAGGCAGCATGGCGTGAACCCGGGAGGTGGAGCTTGCAGTGAGCCCAGAGCCAGACTCTGTCTCAAAAAAAAAAGCACTGAGCGTGGGCTCCAGCACATGGGAAGCTCTGTATAATGTAGGTGCCACCATCATCTTCATCATCGTCTTCATCTCACCTGGATCATCATCAAGTACTTGTAGTTCTATGGGAATCTAATATTAGGTCATCCTGACTCTAGTTTACTGTGAAGAGTCTATAAGCTCCTATTATTGAACCTGCGTTTGCAGCTAAAGAAATAAATTGACATCTTATGGTCGGCAGTGATGGTTCACACCTGTAATCCCAGCACTTTGGAATGCCAAGGCGGGCGGATCACTTGAAGTCAGGAGTTCAAGACCAGCCTGGCCAAAATGGTGAACTCCATCTCTACCAAAAATACAAAAATTAGCCAGGCATGGTGGCGGGCACCTGTAGTCTCAGCTACTTGGGAGGCTGAGGCAGGAGAATCGCTGGAACCCGGGAGGCAGAGGTTGCAGTGAGCCAAGATCATGCCACTGCACTCCAGCCTGGGTGACAGAGCGAAACTCTGTCTCAAAAGAAAAAAAAAAAAAAAAAAAAAGGAAGAAATTTACATTTTATAAATCAAAGTAGAAGCAACACAGTTTAGAAACCTCCTGCACGGAAGAATTCATAAGACCAAAATATTAAAGGGAGAACACATTCTATAGGATGACACCGAATCACACTGATAAGCAGAGAAACAATGTGTGCAATGGTGTCCTGCTACAAGGCAGAGTTCCATGTCCTCTTAGGTCCTGTCACTCTAAGTTTAATTTTACAAAAATGGGGGCTTTAAAAATATCACATACTTAGTGGGGGGGTTTTTGCATGTGTGGAGACAGAGTATACAGGACTGCCCATACTTTCTGCTCAATTTTGCTGTGAACCTAAAACTGCCCTAAAAAATAAAGTTCATTAAAAAAAAAATCACAGCCAGGCGCAGTGGCTCACGCCTGTAATCTCAGCACTTTGGGAGGCCCAGGCAGGCGGATCACAAGGTCAGGAGTTCGGGACCAGCCTGGCCAACACTGTGAAACCTCGTCTTTACTAAAAATACAAAAAATTAGCAGGGCATGCTGGCACACACCTGTAGTCCCAGCTACTCAGGAGGCTGAGGCAGAAGAATTGCTTGAACCTGGGAGGCAGAGGTTGCAGTGAGCTGAGATTGTGCCACTGTTCTCCAGCCTGGGTGACAGAGTGAGACTCTGTCTCAAAAAAAAAAAAAAAAAAAAAAAAAAAATCACATCCTAAGGTCCCAAGGACATAAAACAAGATAGAGACTTCATTCAGTTTTTTGTTTCAGGGACCTGCAACCAAGTTTGTTACTGACCAGTTTCCTGGACTGTCTAGAACAGACAGCTTATGGGGTACTAAGCCCATGCTCTCTCCTTAGGTACCCCACTTCATGCAGAGCCACACAGAAAAACAAATTTGTAGCACAAAGTACACCTGATTTGCTACAGCTTATAACTAGCCTCATGAATCCTTTTTCTCATTAATTCAAAGTTTGCCAAAAAAAAAAAAATCACATACTTAAAAATAAATCACTTGAGCACAGAAGCATATCAAAATCTAATATAAACAAACAAAAAACCCAACTTATTTTAACATGCCACTGAAACTGGGCTCAAGTTTTCAAACGTCTTATGAAATATTATACTCTCCAGCAGGCTTTTTTTTTTTTTTTTCTAACTGGAGATGAATGGCAGAGTTCTGATGTGGAAAAGCAATCCATGGTTGTACAGAGAGGTGGCATAGGAAAAGTGGTCAAATTCAACCAGTCTGTCCTCATCAAACAGGCGACTACTGTCTTCTCAGCATTTCCAAAAGAAATCATATGTCTGCTACTGTTTATGTCATATGTCTGTTAATTTTTCATGCTAATTCTTAGTGTTTCTGGAAAACCTCACTGTTTGGCATCAAAAATTATTATTGCTATTGTTGTTGTTTTGTTAATTATGTAAGCCAAGCAGATGACGGTGAATTAATTCTGCAATGTTGAGTACTCAATTGGCATACAGGCACCCAGCCTTCCAAAGGGATATCCTTCATGTTTCACAGATTTTCGAATGACAATCGACTTCCCTAAAGTTATCCTTTACATTTAAGACATTTTGTGGGTTCCTGTCTGCCCAGGGGATTTTTATTATTTGTTTATGCAAACAGCAAGTTGCATAAGAGCCTTGCTGGCCTTTTTTTTTTTTTTAAGAGATTTCGTAGTTTCCTGATAACCATTCAATCATCTATTTCAACACCCTGACATGACATAAAGGCAGGCGCAGAACCACACGTTCAGCACACAGACGCACACCTCCTTGCTGGAGCATTCGCTAGGCGAGACGCTCCATCGGACTCACTAGCTGCACTCATGAATCCGCACCATCCGCAGGATCACTTTCTGGAAATAGACAAGAAGAACTGCTGTGTGTTCCGAGATGACTTCACTGCCAAGGTGTTGCCGCCGGTGTTGGGCCTGGAGTTCATCTTTGGGCTTCTGGGCAATGGCCTTGCCCTGTGGATTTTCTGTTTCCACCTCAAGTCCTGGAAATCCAGCCGGATTTTCCTGTTCAACCTGGCAGTGGCTGACTTTCTACTGATCATTTGCCTGCCGTTCGTGATGGACAACTACGTGAGGCGTTCAGACTGGAAGTTTGGGGACATCCCTTGCCGGCTGGTGCTCTTCATGTTTGCCATGAACCGCCAGGGCAGCATCATCTTCCTCACGGTGGTGGCTGTGGACAGGTATTTCCGGGTGGTCCATCCCCACCACGCCCTGAACAAGATCTCCAATCGGACAGCAGCCATCATCTCTTGCCTTCTGTGGGGCATCACTATTGGCCTGACAGTCCACCTCCTGAAGAAGAAGTTGCTGATCCAGAATGGCACTGCAAATGTGTGCATCAGCTTCAGCATCTGCCATACCTTCCGGTGGCACGAAGCCATGTTCCTCCTGGAGTTCTTCCTGCCCCTGAGCATCATCCTGTTCTGCTCAGCCAGAATTATCTGGAGCCTGCGGCAGAGACAAATGGACCGGCATGCCAAGATCAAGAGAGCCATCACCTTCCTCATGGTGGTGGCCGTCGTCTTTGTCATCTGCTTCCTTCCCAGCGTGGCTGTGCGGATACGCATCTTCTGGCTCCTGCACACTTTGGGCACGCAGAATTGTGAAGTGTACCGCTCAGTGGACCTGGCGTTCTTTATCACTCTCAGCTTCACCTACATGAACAGCATGCTGGACCCCGTGGTGTACTACTTCTCCAGCCCATCCTTTCCCAACTTCTTCTCCACTTTGATCAACCGCTGCCTCCGAAGGAAGATGACAGGTGAGCCAGATAATAACCGCAGCACGAGCGTCGAGCTCACGGGGGACCCCAACACAACCAGAGGCGCTCCAGAGGCGTTAATGGCCAACTCCGGTGAGCCATGGAGCCCCTCTTATCTGGGCCCAACTTCCCCTTAAATAACCATGCCAAGAAGGGACATTGTCACCAAGAACCAGGATCTCTGGAGAAACAGTTGGGCTGTTGCATTGAGTAATGTCACTGGACTCGACCTAAGGTTTCCTGGAACTTCCAGATTCAGAGAATCCAATTTAGGGAAACTGTGGCAGACAAGTGGGAGACTGGTTGCAAGGTGTGACCGCAGGAATCCTGGAGGAACAGAGAATAAAGCTTCTAGGCATCTGAAACTTTTGCTTCATCTCTGATGCTCGCAGGACTAAAGATGGGCAAATTGGCGTTTCTGCTGAGCAGAGTTGGAGCCAGAGATCTACTCGTGACTTGTTGGCCTTCTTCCCGCACCTGCCTGAGACTGGGAGGGCTCAGCTCCTGGGGTGATATCTAGCCTGCTTGTGAGCTCCAGCAGGGATAAGAAGAGCTGAGATTGGAGGGAATTGTGTTGCTCCTGGAGGGAGCCCAGGCATCATTAAATAAGCCAGTAGGTCACCTGGCTTCCGTGGACCAATTCATCTTTCAGACAAGCTTTAGCAGAAATGGACTCAGGGAAGAGACTCACATGCTTTGGTTAATATCTGTGTTTCCGGTGGGTGTAATAGGGGATTAGCCCCAGAAGGGACTGAGCTAAACAGTGTTATTATGGGAAAGGAAATGGCATTGCTGCTTTCAACCAGCGACTAATGCAATCCATTCCTCTCTTATTTATAGTAATCTAAGGGTTGAGCAGTTAAAATGGCTTCAGGATAGAAAGCTGTTTCCCACCTGTTTGCTTTTGCCATTAAAAGGAAAACGTGCCTCTGTCCCACGGGTAGAGGGGGGTACACGTTCCTCGTGGTTACTTTGCTTGTGTTTCTGTACTTACCAAACATCTACCATTTCAATAAATTTTGATAGGAGACACAGTCTGGCGTTGCTATATCTGGGTTATGGTTCACAGAAATGGACTTCTTACTTAAGCAGAGACCTTTATGGGTTATTAACTATGTCCTGGTAGGGAACTACTCCACACTGCAAAGTAAGAAAGAGACACAGACGCTGAGCTACATCATGAGACAACTAAGCAGAAATTACACCTGTGTCTAAACAAAGATAGAAAGAGCTGGGATTAAAAATAATTTGGAAGGATAGTACAGATACGATTGCAAGAGCACTTACATTTTATTAGAGTTTGGTGAATATTGCTGTTAGTATCTGTGCATTAAAAACCGAATCAAGACCAGGCGCAATGGCTCACACCTGTAATCCCAGCACTTTGGGGGAGCCGAGGCGGGCAGATCACCTGAGGTCAGGAGTTTGAGACCAGCCTGGCCAACATGGCGAAACCCCGCTTCTACTAAAAATACAAGAAAAATTAGCCAGGCACGGTGGCGGCCGCCTGTAGTCCCAGCTACTGGGGAGGCTGGGGGAAGAATTGCTTGAACCCAGGAGGCGGAGGTTGCAGTGAGCCGAGATGGTGCGCCTGCACTTCAGCCTGGGAGACAGAGCAAGACTTCATCTCAAATAATAATAATAAGAATAAATAATATAAAAAGGGAATCAAGCCAGGCAGATATTTTTCCGTAAGAGGGGGAAGAGCAAGCCTCCTATGGAATGGTTTCAGTTCCCAGTTCGGAGAAGGAAAGGAGATGTACTGGTTTGAGTCTGTGATCAGTCCAAGTTTCTGTTACGCTTTCATTTCCAACTCTGTCACTCCTTGATTATTTGGCAAGACGAGGCTTGTTTCAACCTCCTGACATGAACACAGATAAGGAATTTAGAGACAGGCTCCCAGCTCTGGGTGAATGACAGTAAATGAAGAAAGGTGGACGCTCTGGAATTACCTCTGTGCTTTCAGAGCAGTTGGCTTGTCTGTATCACCAAGCAATGTACAGGTAAAAAGCCAAAAGCAAGGATCACCTTAAAGAGGAAGAGATGTCAGGGATGAGCTCAGAGGAAAATAGGGATTCCCCAGCCTCGGAGGCGTGAGTCAGTGCGGAGCCTCGTTGTGAAACCCAGATTCGTTCAAGGGATGAGGTGGTTTGGGGTGTTCGGACCTCCACAGCTCACATTCATTCACTGATTCAGGTATTCCATCAGTTTTTTGGGTTTTTTTTTTTGAGACTGAGTCTCACTCTGTCATCTAGCCTGGAGTGCAGTGGTATGATCTCGGTTCACTGCAGCCTGTGCCTCCTGGGTTCAAGCGATTCTCCTGCCTCAGCCCCCCTAGTAGCTGGGATTACAGGTGTGCACCACCATGCCTGGCTAATTTTTGTATTTTTAGTAGAGATGGGGTTTCACCATGTTGCCCAGGCTGGTCTCGAACTCCTGACCTCAGGTGATCCACCTGCCTCAGCCTCCCAAAGTGCTGGGATTACAGGTGTGAGTCACTGCGCCCAGCCTCATTCCATCAGTTTTATGTATTAAGCACCAACTGTGTGCCAGGCGCTGTTCTGGGTGGTGGAGATAGAACAAGGAACAAGGCAGCCACAGTCCTCTTCTCATCGAGCTGACTTTTGGAGTGGGGAGGCAGGCAGGAATAAAAAGGAGCCTTGGGGTGGCTATGGGTGTCATGACTATGGTGGAGTAGAACAATGGGGATAAAAAGTAACTGGGGCTGGGGTGACTGGGATGGCTTCTATGAGGCATTGACCTTGAGCTGAGCCGTGAATGACTAAACAGAGAAGCAATGCAAAAGTCTGGGGGAAAGACACGCCAAGCAGAGGGAATGGTAGGTGCAAAGGCCCTGAGGTGAGAATTAGGTTGGTGACTGTGTGTTCATTTCCTGTGGCTGGGTGGCTTGGAACAACAGAAATGTATTCTCCCACAGATCTGGAAGCTAGAAGTGCAGAATCAAGGTGTTGGCAGGGTTGGTTCCATCTGGCGGCTAAGGGAAAATGTTTCATGCCTCACTCCGAGCTTTAGGAGACTGCCGGCACTCTTGGACTTTCCTTGGCTTGTGGACGCTTCAATCCAATCTCTGCCCCTGTCACCACATGCTGGTCCCCTCTGTGTCCTCTCTTCTTACAGACACCTGTCGTTTCTTTTCTTTTCTTTTTTTTTTTTTTTTTTTTTTTGGTCTGTTTTTGAGACAGAGTCTCGCTCTGTCACCCAGGCTGGAGTGCAGTGGCTTCATCTCGGCTCACTGCAACTCTGCCTCCCGGGCTCAAGCGATTCTCCTGCCTCAGTCTCTCATGCAGCTGGGATTATAGGCATGCACCCCCACATCTGTCTAATTTTTGTATTTTTAGTAGAGACAGCATTTTGCCATGTTGGCTAGGCTGGTCTCGAACTCCTGACCTCAGGTGATCCACCTGCCTCAGCCTCCCAAAGTGTTGGGATTACAGGTGTGATCCAGCAGGCCCGGCCATAAATATGCCTGTCTTTATAACCCACCCTAATCCAGGATGCTCTCATCTTGAGATCTTTACCTTAGTTATACCTACAAAGACCCTTATTCCAAATAAGGTTGTATTCTAAGGTTTGGGTGAACATAGCTGTTGGGAACCAGAACTCAACCGACTATAGTGAGGAACAATGCGGCCAGCACGATAAGCATGGGGCCTGCCATATAGTGAGGTCAAGTTCCCCTTTCAGACAAAAGTAATGAAAGACTTGAGATGAAAATCATACTATATTTAAATGAAAAAGTTTCTAAACAGAATACGATATCCGTTTTCTTTTAAAATACGTGTATCTATGTACTTGTGTATGGAACAACAGACTACAAGAATACACACCAGGCCGGGGGCAGTGGCTCACCCCTGTAATCTCAGCACTTTTGGAGGCCAAAGCGGGTGGATCATGTGAGCCCAGGAGTTCAAGACCAGCCTGGGCAACATAGCAATACTCCATCTGTACAAAAAATGTAAATATTTAGCCAGGCATGGTGGCACACACATGCAGTCCTAGCTACTAGGGAGGCTGTGCTGGGAGGATCACTTGAGCCCAGGAGTTTGAGGCTGCTGTGAGCTATGATCAGGCCACTGCACTCCAGCCAGGGCGACAGAGTGAGACCTTGTCTCAAAAAAAAAAAAAAAAAAAAAAAGAGAAAAGAAAGAAAGAAGGAAGGAAGGAACGGAAGGAAAAGAAAGAAAGAAGAGAGAGAGAGAAGGAAGGAAGGAAGGAAAGAAAAAAAGAAAGAAAAAAGAGAAAGAGACACTCTGATACTTAGGCTGAGCCATTGGAAAGTTTCTTCTACATTTCCTGTGTGTGTGTGTGTGTGTGTGTGTGTGTGTGTGTTTGTGTTTGTGTGTGTGTGTGTTTGTGTGTGCGTGTGTTTGTGTGTGTGTGTTTGTGTGTTTGTGTGTGTGTGTTTGTGTTTTTGTGTGTGTGTTTGTGTGTGGGGGTGTGTGTGTGTGTGAAAGAAGAGAGAGGAAGAGGAAGACAGAATTTATGTATGTAGATCTATGTGTCTATATGTTGGAAAAGGTGGTTATAATCATATATGCATCTATTTTGCATTACTGCCTTTAAACCTGTCTTGCAGCTGTTTATTTTGGGGGCTTAGTTTTTAGGGTCACCAGATTCATGAGTTCACTCTCTGCTATGTAGACTAGAACTTCCTCACAGCTCTTCCCAACAATCTCTTTCCAGCATCAAGAGATTATCTCTAAGTCTAGATCCATAAAATCAGGGGTCAAGATCATGTTCATTTCTGATTCTTTGAGCTCCCTTCCCTTTCCAGGTTCATTCTCTTATTTGCCCCACGATGCCTTACCTGAAGTGAGGGTGAAATCGCCTTTGCAAAAATTATAACTGAGAAAATTATGATGGTGAAATAGATCTAACCTCACTCCATCTTTCTTCTAACCTCCAAGCTGTCCTTGTTCATTACTGGGCATAGGCCAAACTAACTTTGGGAGGAAGTTGTTTATAGTTTAACTTTGAAACAAAGACAATAACAGCCCTTTCCCACAACGAACCCCCTTCCTGCCTGAGGGCTAGACTGCCTTCGCAGGACTAACAAATTAGCTATAAGATTAGAAATTATGGTTTACGAGCCACGCGGCCTCTGGCACTCAGCCTCTGGCTGCAAGATTCTGAACCTTCCCAAATTGCTCCTGGGAATAGCATCACTGTTGTAAAACCTAAAATCAGTGCTTGAGGTATTTTGCAGACCCTGCACTCTGATGCATCCCCTGACACCACCCAGTCCAGTAATCTGGCACAACCAGTTCTGCCATCCTACCCAGGAACAGAAGACAGTAAGAAAACTCACTTTGACCCCTATGATTTCATCTCTAACCCAGCCAATCAGCATTCCCCACTTCCCAAGTCCCTAGCCACCAAATTAGCCTTAAAAACTCTGATCCTGAATTCTCTGATTTGAATAATGATAAAACTGGTCTCTTGTACAGACGGCCCTGCAGGAATTAAACTTTATTGCAATTCCCCTGTCTTTTTTTTTTTTTTTTCTTTTGAGACAGAGTTTCACAGGCTGGAGTGTAATGTTGCGATCTCAGCTCACTGCAACCTCTACCTCCCGGGTTCAAGCTATTCTCCTGCCTCAGCCTCCCAAGTAGTAGGGATTACAAGCATGCACCACCATGTCCGGCTAATTTTGTATTTTTAGTAGAGACAGGTTTTCATCATGTTGGCCAGGCTGGTCTCAAACTTCTGACCTCAGGTGATCCGCCTGCCTTGGCTTCCCAAAATGTTATGATTACAGGCGTGAGCCACTGGGCCCGGACCCCTGTCTTGATAAATTGGCTTTGTCTAGGCAGTGGACAAGGAGAACTCCACTGGGTGGTTGCAAATCTGGGGGGTCATCCGGGGCCATCCTTGTGGGTACCTGCCTGAGGTTCGGTAGCCCTCCACCAGCGATGGATCTGGAGGCCCGCCCAAGTGGCAATTTAGTTCTTGGACTGGGGGCTAACTGTGGCACCGTCTCTACCAGCAGGGTGTTGCCAACTCATGGTGCATGAATTCAAATGCAATAAACAGTCCTGGGGAGATGTCCCGCACCTGTAGCCCCATCAGGGGTGTCTGATTTGGTGAGTATTCTAGGTGCTGACAACAACCTCATCCTTCTGACCTGTTGGCCTCTCTGAAGTGGGTGTCTGCTCTAATTGGATCAAGAATAGGGGACTTGTTTGGAGGAATATTCTTGGTTTGTGATTTGGCCTGGAATCTCTGTGTGCAAGTCCTTCTGCTTGTCTTTTTCACTTGAGTGTTTGTATATGTATAGGAATTGCTGATGGAAGTCCGACAGGCTCTCCTAGTTTGTCTGGTCTATCACATTTGCTGAACCCTGAAGGAATTGTTAGCAGAAGAGCAACAGGCCTGACTCGTGGTGATTTTCCATTCTTCTAGAAGCTGCAGGGAAAGGGAACCCAGAAATCCGGTATGCCAGCAAAGAGAGTAAGAATTTCTGACAAGCCAGGCTTCTGGTCTCTCTCTCTCTCTCTCTCTTTCTCTCTGTGAATGGTAAACATCATTGTTTGTCTCCTCTGCAAGGGTTTGATTAATTGAAAAAAGGATTTATAACTGGGCACAGTGGCTCACGCCTGTAATTCCAGCACTTTGGGAGGTCGAGGTGGGCAGATCACCTGAGGTCGGGAAGTTCAAGACCAGCCTGGCCAACATGGTGAAGCCCCGTTTCTACTAAAAATACAAAAATTAGCCGGGTGTGGTGGCAGGTGCCTGTAATCCCAGCTACTCAGGAGGCTGAGGCAGGAGAATCGCTTGAACCCAGGAGGCAGAGGTTGCAGTGATCTGAGATCATGCCATTGCACTCCAGCCTGGGTGACAAGAGTAAGACTCCATCTCAAAACAAAAAAAAGCTCTTCAAGAAAACTGGTCTTATACCTTGTATATGCAGTCTCTGTACAGGGTTCCTGACTTGTCATAAGTAAAGAATGTCACTATCTGACAGGCCCAGAAGCCCAAATTATCTTAGGACCTTGAGAGGAGGAAAATTCTCCCAACTCATACAGGTATTTGCAGGCATAGATAAATCCATGGCTGGGCTAAAGGCTTTAAAAAGTATAAGGTGAGATTCCTTAAGGAATGAAATTTCAGCAAAGCCAATTTTGTTTTTATGTATTTATTTATTTTAGAGCCATGGCCTTGCTCTGTCATCCAGGCTCAGGTGATTCTCCCACCTCAGCATCCCAAGTAGCTGGGACTACAGGGATGCGTCACCACACCTGGCTAATTTTTGTAGAGATGGGGCATCTCGCTATGTTGCCCAGGCTGGTCTTGAACTCCCGGGCTCAAGTGATTCTCCCACCTTGGCCTCCCAAAGTGCTGGGATTACAGGTGTAAGCCACCATGCCTGACCAGCAAATCCAATTTTAAAGAGCCTATATGGCAAATAATTATACTTGCTGTACTTTATACAAATAATCAGGCCAAGTATAATAAGACTAAGACTTATTTCATAATTACATTTGTCCTACTTTTATTTGTTTTTAATAAAAATGGGGACTAAAGAGAGAAAAATTATGTTTCAAAAGCTATAGTACACCCATTGTTAGATTCTAGTCTTGTCCACTGTTCTTGAGTTTTTGTTATTTTCTGCAATTTGGACTAAATCCTGAATTCTTTGTGGCTGCAGTGAGCTGTGATCACACCACTGCACTCCAGCCTGCATGACAGAGTGAGACCCTGTTTCAAAAAAATTAAACTAAATTTTAAAAATTGTTGTGCGGCACAGAGATAACCAGTTTTTCTTGTTGACTGCATCTTTAACTATGGCTGTCCTGAAGCTAACCTAACTAATGCTCCAAACTAATGTTTTCCAAACTAATGCTTTCAAATTTTTCTTCCACTTTTCTGACTCGGACTCAATAAAATTGCTACTACCTTTTTTCCTGAGGCCCTGTAAGCTGAAGCTTATTCTTTTAATACAGGTGGCAAAACACATGTCAGATTGCCACTGCCTTCCCGCTCTATAACTAAAGGTATTTTGAGTTTCACATCTGGATAAATTGTGCCCAACATTCACTTTTGTTTTTCTTATATTTCTATAGAAATGCCTCGTATTAAAAATCTGTTTGTCTTCATCACATATAGAGGCCTAGCTCATATGCGATGCCACCTCCTGATACAGGAAACAGCTGTTTAACTGAACTGATCTAGTCCCAGGACTAGGAAACTGATTAATAATATATGGGACAGTGTATTTAAATTTGCTCTTTCCTGGCTGACTATAGGTGCACTGCCTATGAGTTAGCCCTGATCCACAAGGAGCAGTACCAAATAAAATAAAGTAAAATAAAATGAAATTCACTCATTCTTGACTATCCCGATATGTTTGTCCAACAACCTCTGACCCAACTCTCTCTGCTAGTGACCCATGTCTGATTGGTTCTTGCAGCTATTCACCTCAGAGCTTAAGAGCAATTCTACAAAGGCTTCTTTTTTTTTTTTTTTTTTTCATAGACAAAGTATCACTTTATTGCCTAGACTAGTCTTGAACCCCTGGACTCAAGCAATCCTCCTGCCTTGGTCTCCCAAAGTGCTGGGATTACAGGCATGAACCACCACACCTGGGTTTTTTTTTTTTTTTTGAGACAGAGTTTCCCTCTTGTTGCCCAGGCTGTAGTGCAATGGCCTGATCTCGGCTCACCACAACCTCCGCCTCCTGGGTCCCAGTTCAAGCAGTTCTCCTGCCTCAGCCTACTGAATAGCTGGGATTACAGGCACGTGCCACCACACCCAGCTAAATTTTGTATTTTAGTAGAGATGGGGTTTCGCCATGTTGACCAGGCTGGTATCGAACTCCTGACCTCGTGATCCGCCCACCTCAGCCTCCCAAAGTGCTGGGATTACAGGCGTGAGCACCGTGCCCGGCTTTTTTTTTTTTTTTTTTGGTGGAGTCTCACTCTGTCACCCAGGCTGCAGCGCAGTGGCACAATCTTGGTTCACTGTAACCTCCAACTCCCTGGTTCAAGCGATTCTCTTGCCTCAGCCTCCCAAGTAGCTGGGATTACAGGCGCCCGCCACCATGCCCAGCTAATTTTTGTAAATTTTAGTAGAGACGGGGATTCACCATATTGGCCAAGATGGTCTGGATCTCCTGACCTTGTGATCCGCCCGTCTCGGCCTCCCAAAGTGTTGGGATTACAGGCGTGAGCCACCGCGCCCGGCCACGCTCTGCTCTTGTGAGCTGGGTGGCCCTGAATATTTTATCCTCTCTGAACTTCACTTTCCTCATTTTGAAATCAGAATCAATAATAATACCTTCCACATGGGCTACAGTCAGGGTGAAACAAGCGACTATAAAAGCACTGAGCTCCTGGCTAACACGGTGAAACCCCGTCTCTACTAAAAATGTAAAAAATTAGCCAGGCATGGTGGCGGGTGCCTCTAGTCCCAGCCACTCGGGAGGCTGAGGCAGCATGGCGTGAACCCGGGAGGCGGAGCTTGCAGTGAGCCCAGAGCCAGACTCTGTCTCAAAAAAAAAAAAAAAGCACTGAGCGTGGGCTCCAGCACATGGGAAGCTCTGTATAATGTAGGTGCCACCATCATCTTCATCATCGTCTTCATCTCACCTGGATCATCATCAAGTACTTGTAGTTCTATGGGAATCTAATATTAGGTCATCCTGACTCTAGTTTACTGTGAAGAGTCTATAAGCTCCTATTATTGAACCTGCGTTTGCAGCTAAAGAAATAAATTGACATCTTATGGCCATCAGTGATGGTTCACACCTGTAATCCCAGCAATTTGGTATGCCAAGGCGGGCGGATCACTTGAAGTCAGGAGTTCAAGACCAGCCTGGCCAAAATGGTGAAATCCATCTCTACTAAAAATACAAAAATTAGCCAGGCATGGTGGCGGGCACCTGTAGTCTCAGCTACCTGGGAGGCTGAGGCAGGAGAATCGCTTGAACCCGGGAGGCAGAGGTTGCAGTGAGCCAAGATCATGCCACTGCACTCCAGCCTGGGCGACAGAGCGAAACTCTGTCTCAAAAGAAAAAAAAAAAAAAAAAAAGGAAGAAATTTACATTTTATAACTCAAAGTAGAAGCAACACAGTTTAGAAACCTCCTGCACGGAAGAATTCATAAGACCAAAATATTAAAGGGAGAAAACATTCTATAGGATGACACCCAATCACACTGATAAGCAGAGAAACGTGTCCCGCTACAAGGCAGAGTTTCATGTCCTCTTAGGTCCTGTCACTCTAATTTTACAAAATGAGGCGTTTAAAAATATCACATACTTAGTGGGGGAGGTTTTGCGTGTGTGGAGACAGAGTATACAGGACTGTCCGTACTTTCTGCTCAATTATGCTGTGAATCTAAAACTGCCCTAAAAAATAAAGTTCATTAAAAAAAAAATCACGGCCAGGCACAGTGGCTCACGCCTGTAATCCCAGCACTTTGGGAGGCCCAGGTGGGCGGATCACAAGGTCAGGAGTTTGAGACCAGCCTGGCCAACAAGGTGAAACCTCCTCTTTACTAAAAATACAAAAAATTAGTTGGGTGTGGTGGCACACACCTGTAGTCCCAGCTACTCAGGAGGCTGAGGCAGAAGAATTGCTTGAACCTGGGAGGCAGAGGTTGCAGTGAGCTGAGATTGTGCCACTGTTCTCCAGCCTGGGTGACAGAGTGAGACTCTGTCTCACAAAAAAAAAAAAAAAAATCACATCCTAAGGTCTCAAGGACATAAAACAAGATAGAGACCTCATCCAGTTTTTTGTTTGTTTCAGGGACCTGCAACCAAGTTTGTTACTGACCAGTTTCCTGGGCTGTCTAGAACAGACAGCTTATGGGGTACTAACCCCATGCTATATCCTAAGATACCCCTCTTCATGCAGAGCGACACAGAAAAACAAATTTGTAGCACAAAGTACATCCAATTTGCTACAGCTTACAACTAGCCTCATGAATCCTTTTTCTCATTAATTCAAAGTTTGCAAAAAAAAAAAAAAATCACATACTTAAAAATAAATCACTTGAGCACAGAAGCATATCAAAATCTAATATAAACAAACAAAAAACCCAACTTATTTTAACATGCCACTGAAACTGGGCTTAAGTTTTCAAACGTCTTATGAAATGTTATACTCTCGAGCAGGCTTTTTTTTTTTTTTTCTAACTGGAGATGAATGGCAGAGTTCTGATGTGGAAAAGCAATCCATGGTTGTACAGAGAGGTGGCATAGGAAAAGTGGTCAAATTCAACCAGTCTGTCCTCATCAAACAGGCGACTACTGTCTTCTCAGCATTTCCAAAAGAAATCATATGTCTGCTACTGTTTATGTCATATGTCTGTTAATTTTTCATGCTAATTCTTAGTGTTTCTGGAAAACCTCACTGTTTGGCACCAAAAATTATTATTGCTATTGTTGTTGTTTTGTTAATTATGTAAGCCAAGCAGATGACGGTGAATTAATTCTGCAATGTTGAGTACTCAATTGGCATACAGGCGCCCAGCCTTCCAAAGGGATATCCTTCATGTTTCACTGATTTTCGAATGACAGTCGGCTTGCCTAAACTTATCCTTTACATTTAAGACATTTTGTGGGTTCCTGTCTGCCCAGGGGATTCTTATTACTTGTTTATGCAAACAGCAGGTTGCATAAGAGCCTTGCTGGCCTTTTTTTTTTTTTTTTTTTTTTTTAGAGATTTCGTAGTTTCCTGGTAACCATTCAGTCATCTATTTCAACACCCTGACATGACATAAAGGCAGGCGCAGAACCACACGTTCAGCACACAGACGCACACCTCCTTGCTGGAGCATTCGCTAGGCGAGGCGCTTCATCGGACTCACTAGCTGCACTCATGAATCGGCACCATCTGCAGGATCACTTTCTGGAAATAGACAAGAAGAACTGCTGTGTGTTCCGAGATGACTTCATTGTCAAGGTGTTGCCGCCGGTGCTGGGGCTGGAGTTTATCTTCGGGCTTCTGGGCAATGGCCTTGCCCTGTGGATTTTCTGTTTCCACCTCAAGTCCTGGAAATCCAGCCGGATTTTCCTGTTCAACCTGGCAGTGGCTGACTTTCTACTGATCATCTGCCTGCCGTTCCTGATGGACAACTATGTGAGACGTTGGGACTGGAAGTTTGGGGACATCCCTTGCCGGCTGATGCTCTTCATGTTGGCCATGAACCGCCAGGGCAGCATCATCTTCCTCACGGTGGTGGCTGTGGACAGGTATTTCCGGGTGGTCCATCCCCACCACGCCCTGAACAAGATCTCCAATCGGACAGCAGCCATCATCTCTTGCCTTCTGTGGGGCATCACTATTGGCCTGACAGTCCATCTTCTGCAGAAGAAGATGCCGATCCAGAACAGTGGTGCAAATTTGTGCAGCAGCTTCAGCATCTGCCATAACTTCCGATGGCATGAAGCCATGTTCCTCCTGGAGTTCTTCCTGCCCCTGAGCATCATCCTGTTCTGCTCAGCCAGAATTATCTGGAGCCTGCGGCAGAGACAAATGGACCGGCATGCCAAGATCAAGAGAGCCATCACCTTCCTCATGGTGGTGGCCGTCGTCTTTGTCATCTGCTTCCTTCCCAGCGTGGCTGTGCGGATACGCATCTTCTGGCTCCTGCACACTTTGGGCACGCAGAATTGTGAAGTGTACCGCTCAGTGGACCTGGCGTTCTTTATCACTCTCAGCTTCACCTACATGAACAGCATGCTGGACCCCGTGGTGTACTACTTCTCCAGCCCATCCTTTCCCAACTTCTTCTCCACTTTGATCAACCGCTGCCTCCGAAGGAAGATGACAGGTGAGCCAGATAATAACCGCAGCACGAGCGTCGAGCTCACGGGGGACCCCAACACAACCAGAGGCGCTCCAGAGGCGTTAATGGCCAACTCCGGTGAGCCATGGAGCCCCTCTTATCTGGGCCCAACCTCCCCTTAAATAACCATGCCAAGAAGGGACATTGTCACCAAGAACCAGGATCTCTGGAGAAACAGTTGGGCTGTTGTATCGAGTAATGTCACTGGACTCGGCCTAAGGTTTCCTGGAATTTCCAGATTCAGAGAATCCGATTTAGGGAAACTGTGGCAGACAAGTGGGAGACTGGTTGCAAGGTATGACCGCAGGAATCCTGGAGGAACAGAGAGTAAAGCTTCTAGGCATCTGAAACTTTTGCTTCATCTCTGATGCTCGCAGGACTAAAGATGGGCAAATTGTCGGCGTTTCTGCTGAGCAGAGTTGGAGCCAGAGATCTACTCGTGACTTGTTGGCCTTCTTCCCGCACCTGCCTGAGACTGGGAGGGCTCAGCTCCTGGGGTGGTATATAGCCTGCTTGTGAGCTCCAGCAGGAAGAAGGAGAGCTGAGATTGGAGGGAATTGTGTTGCTCCTGGAGGGAGCCCAGGCATCATTAAATAAGCCAGTAGGTCACCTGGCTTCCGTGGACCAATTCATCTTTCAGACAAGCTTTAGCAGAAATGGACTCAGGGAAGAGACTCACATGCTTTGGTTAATATCTGTGTTTCCGGTGGGTGTAATAGGGGATTAGCCCCAGAAGGGACTGAGCTAAACAGTGTTATTATGGGAAAGGAAATGGCATTGCTGCTTTCAACCAGCGACTAATGCAATCCATTCCTCTCTTATTTATAGTAATCTAAGGGTTGAGCAGTTAAAATGGCTTCAGGATAGAAAGCTGTTTCCCACCTGTTTGCTTTTACCATTAAAAGGGAAACGTGCCTCTGTCCCACGGGTAGAGGGGGGTACGTTCCTCGTGGTTCCTTTGCTTGTGTTTCTGTACTTACCAAACATCTACCATTTCAATAAATTTTGATAGGAGACACAGTCTGGCGTTGCTATATCTGGGTTATGGTTCACAGAAATGGACTTCTTACTTAAGCAGAGACCTTTATGGGTTATTAACTATGTCCTGGTAGGGAACTACTCCACACTGCAAAGTAAGAAAGAGACACAGACGCTGAGCTACATCATGAGACAACTAAGCAGAAATTACACCTGTGTCTAAACAAAGATAGAAAGAGCTGGGATTAAAAATAATTTGGAAGGATAGTACAGATACGATTGCAAGAGCACTTACATTTTATTAGAGTTTGGTGAATATTGCTGTTAGTATCTGTGCATTAAAAACCGAATCAAGACCAGGCGCAATGGCTCACACCTGTAATCCCAGCACTTTGGGGGAGCCGAGGCGGGCAGATCACCCGAGGTCAGGAGTTTGAGACCAGCCTGGCCAACATGGCGAAACCCCGCTTCTACTAAAAATACAAGAAAAATTAGCCAGGCACGGTGGCGGCCGCCTGTAGTCCCAGCTACTGGGGAGGCTGGGGGAAGAAGAATTGCTTGAACCCGGGAGGCGGAGGTTGCAGAGAGCTGAGATGGTGTGCCTGCACTTCAGCCTGGGTGACAGAGCAAGACTTCATCTCAAATAATAAATAATAAGAATAAATAATATAAAAAGGGAATCAAGCCAGGCAGATATTTTTCCGTAAGAGGGGGAAGAGCAAGCCTCCTATGGAATGGTTTCAGTTCCCGGTTCGGAGAAGGAAAGGAGATGTACTGGTTTGAGTCTGTGATCAGTTCAAGTTTCTGTTACGCTTTCATTTCCAACTCTGTCACTCCTTGATTATTTGGCAAGACGAGGCTTGTTTCAACCTCCTGACATGAACACAGATAAGGAATTTAGAGACAGGCTCCCAGCTCTGGGTGAATGACAGTAAATGAAGAAAGGTAGATGCTCTGGAATTACCTCTGTGCTTTCAGAGCAGTTGGCTTGTCTGTATCACCAAGCAATGTACAGGTAAAAAGCCAAAAGCAAGGATCACCTTAAAGAGGAAGAGATGTCAGGGATGAGCTCAGAGGAAAATAGGGATTCCCCAGCCTCGGAGGCGTGAGTCAGTGCGGAGCCTCGTTGTGAAACCCAGATTCGTTCAAGGGATGAGGTGGTTTGGGGTGTTCGGACCTCCACAGCTCACATTCATTCACTGATTCAGGTATTCCATCAGTTTTTTGGGTTTTTTTTTTTTGAGACTGAGTCTCACTCTGTCATCTAGCCTGGAGTGCAGTGGTATGATCTCGGTTCACTGCAGCCTGTGCCTCCTGGGTTCAAGCGATTCTCCTGCCTCAGCCCCCCTAGTAGCTGGGATTACAGGTGTGCACCACCATGCCTGGCTAATTTTTGTATTTTTAGTAGAGATGGGGTTTCACCATGTTGCCCAGGCTGGTCTCGAACTCCTGACCTCAGGTGATCCACCTGCCTCAGCCTCCCAAAGTGCTGGGATTACAGGTGTGAGTCACTGCGCCCAGCCTCATTCCATCAGTTTTATGTATTAAGCACCAACTGTGTGCCAGGCACTGTTCTGGGTGGTGGAGATAGAACAAGGAACAAGGCAGCCACAGTCCTCTTCTCATCGAGCTGACTTTTGGAGTGGGGAGGCAGGCAGGAATAAAAAGGAGCCTTGGGGTGGCTATGGGTGTCATGACTATGGTGGAGTAGAACAATGGGGATAAAAAGTAACTGGGGCTGGGGTGACTGGGATGGCTTCTATGAGGCATTGACCTTGAGCTGAGCCGTGAATGACTAAACAGAGAAGCAATGCAAAAGTCTGGGGGAAAGACACGCCAAGCAGAGGGAATGGTAGGTGCAAAGGCCCTGAGGTGAGAATTAGGTTGGTGACTGTGTGTTCATTTCCTGTGGCTGGGTGGCTTGGAACAACAGAAATGTATTCTCCCACAGATCTGGAAGCTAGAAGTGCAGAATCAAGGTGTTGGCAGGGTTGGTTCCATCTGGCGGCTAAGGGAAAATGTTTCATGCCTCACTCCGAGCTTTAGGAGACTGCCGGCACTCTTGGACTTTCCTTGGCTTGTGGACGCTTCAATCCAATCTCTGCCCCTGTCACCACATGCTGGTCCCCTCTGTGTCCTCTCCTCTTCTTACAGACACCTGTCGTTTCTTTTCTTTTCTTTTTTTCTTTTTTTTTTTTTTTTGGTCTGTTTTTGAGACAGAGTCTCGCTCTGTCACCCAGGCTGGAGTGCAGTGGCTTCATCTCGGCTCACTGCAACTCTGCCTCCCGGGCTCAAGCGATTCTCCTGCCTCAGTCTCTCATGCAGCTGGGATTATAGGCATGCGCCCCCATACCTGTCTAATTTTTGTATTTTTAGTAGAGACAGCGTTTTGCCATGTTGGCTAGGCTGGTCTCGAACTCCTGACCTCAGGTGATCCGCCTGCCTCGGCCTCCCAAAGTGTTGGGATTACAGGTGTGATCCAGCAGGCCCGGCCATAAATATGCCTGTCTTTATAACCCACCCTAATCCAGGATGCTCTCATCTTGAGATCTTTACCTTAGTTATACCTACAAAGACCCTTATTCCAAATAAGGTTGTATTCTAAGGTTTGGGGTGAACATAGCTGTTGGGAACCAGAACTCAACCGACTATAGTGAGGAACAATGCGGCCAGCACGATAAGCATGGGGCCTGCCATATAGTGAGGTCGTGATCCCCTTTCAGACAAAAGTAATGAAAGACTTGAGATGAAGATCATACTATATTTAAATGAAAAAGTTTCTAAACAGAATATGATATCGATTTTCTTTTAAAATATGTGTATCTGTGTACTTGTGCATGGAACAACAGACTACAAGAATACACACCAGGCCGGGCACAGTGGCTCACCCCTGTAATCTCAGCACTTTTGGAGGCCAAAGCGGGTGGATCATGTGAGCCCAGGAGTTCAAGACCAGCCTGGGCAACATAGCAATACTCCATCTGTACAAAAAATGTAAATATTTAGCCAGGCATGGTGGCACACACATGCAGTCCTAGCTACTAGGGAGGCTGTGCTGGGAGGATCACTTGAGCCCAGGAGTTTGAGGCTGCTGTGAGCTATGATCAGGCCACTGCACTCCAGCCAGGGCGACAGAGTGAGACCTTGTCTCAAAAAAAAAAAAGAAGAAAGAAAGAGAGAGAAAGAAAGAAAGGAAGGAAGAGGGAAAGAAAGAAAGAAGAAAGAAAGAAAGAAAGAAAGAAAGAGAGAGAGAAAGAAAGAAAGAAAAAGAGAAAGGGAGAGACACTCTGATACTCAGGCTGAGCCATTGGAAAGTATCTTCTACATTTCCTCTGTGTGTGTGTGTGTGTGTGTGTTTGTGTTTGTGTGTGTGTGTTTGTGTGTGCGTGTGTTTGTGTGTGTGTGTTTGTGTGTGTGTGTTTGTGTTTTTGTGTGTGTGTGTGTTTGTGTTTGTGTGTGTGTGTGTGTGAGAAAGGAGAGAGAGGAAGAGGAAGACAGAATTTATGTATGTAGATCTATGTGTCTATATATTGGAAAAGGTGGTTATAATCATATATGCATCTATTTTGCATTACTGCCTTTAAACCTGTCTTGCAGCTGTTTATTTTGGGGGCTTAGTTCTTAGGGTCACCAGATTCATGAGTTCACTCTCTGCTATGTAGACTAGAACTTCCTCACAGCTCTTCCCAAGAATCTCTTTCCAGCATCAAGAGATTATCTCTAAGTCTAGATCCATAAAATCAGGGGTGCAAGATCATGTTCATTTCTGATTCTTTGAGCTCCCTTCCCTTTCCGGGTTCATTCTCTTATTTGCCCCACGATGCCTTACCTGAAGTGAGGGTGAAATCGCCTTTGCAAAAATTATAACTGAGAAAATTATGATGGTGAAATAGATCTAACCTCACTCCATCTTTCTTCTAACCTCCAAGCTGTCCTTGTTCATTACTGGGCATAGGCCAAACTAACTTTGGGAGGAAGTTGTTTATAGTTTAACTTTGAAACAAAGACAATAACAGCCCTTTCCCACAACGAACCCCCTTCCTGCCTGAGGGCTAGACTGCCTTCGCAGGACTAACAAATTAGCTGTAAGATTAGAAATTATGGTTTACGAGCCACGCGGCCTCTGGCACTCAGCCTCTGGCTGCAAGATTCTGAACCTTCCCAAATTGCTCCTGGGAATAACATAACTGTTGTAAAACCTAAAATCAGTGCTTGAGGTATTTTGCAGACCCTGCACTCTGATGCATCCCCTGACACCACCCAGTCCAGTAATCTGGCACAACCAGTTCTGCCATCCCACCCAGGAACAGAAGACAGTAAGAAAACTCACTTTGACCCCTATGATTTCATCTCTAACCCAGCCAATCAGCATTCCCCACTTCCCAAGTCCCTAGCCGCCAAATTAGCCTTAAAAACTCTGATCCTGAATTCTCTGATTTGAATAATGATAAAACTGGTCTCTTGTACAGACGGCCCTGCAGGAATTAAACTTTATTGCAATTCCCCTGTCTTTTTTTTTTTTTTTTTCTTTTGAGACAGAGTTTCACAGGCTGGAGTGTAATGTTGCGATCTCAGCTCACTGCAACCTCTACCTCCCGGGTTCAAGCTATTCTCCTGCCTCAGCCTCCCAAGTAGTAGGGATTACAAGCATGCACCACCATGTCCGGCTAATTTTGTATTTTTAGTAGAGACAGGTTTTCATCATGTTGGCCAGGCTGGTCTCAAACTTCTGACCTCAGGTGATCCGCCTGCCTTGGCTTCCCAAAATGTTATGATTACAGGCGTGAGCCACTGGGCCCGGACCCCTGTCTTGATAAATTGGCTTTGTCTAGGCAGTGGAAAAGGAGAACTCCACTGGGTGGTTGCAAATCTGGGGGGTCATCCGGGGCCATCCTTGTGGGTACCTGCCTGAGGTTCGGTAGCCCTCCACCAGCGATGGATCTGGAGGCCCGCCCAAGTGGCAATTTAGTTCTTGGACTGGGGGCTAACTGTGGCACCGTCTCTACCAGCAGGGTGTTGCCAACTCATGGTGCATGAATTCAAATGCAATAAACAGTCCTGGGGAGATGTCCCGCACCTGTAGCCCCATCAGGGGTGTCTGATTTGGTGAGTATTCTAGGTGCTGACAACAACCTCATCCTTCTGACCTGTTGGCCTCTCTGAAGCGGGTGTCTGCTCTAATTGGATCAAGAATAGGGGACTTGTTTGGAGGAATATTCTTGGTTTGTGATTTGGCCTGGAATCTCTGTCTGCAAGTCCTTCTGCTTGTCTTTTTCACTTGAGTGTTTGTATATGTATAGGAATTGCTGATGGAAGTCCGACAGGCTCTCCTAGTTTGTCTGGTCTGTCACATTTGCTGAACCCTGAAGGAATTGTTAGCGGAAGAGCAACAGGCCTGACTCGTGGTGATTTTCCATTCTTCTAGAAGCTGCAGGGAAAGGGAACCCAGAAATCCGGTATGCCAGCAAAGAGAGTAAGAATTTCTGACAAGCCAGGCTTCTGGTCTCTCTCTCTCTCTCTTTCTCTCTGTGAATGGTAAACATCATTGTTTGTCTCCTCTGCAAAGGTTTGATTAATTGAAAAAAGGATTTATAACTGGGCACAGTGGCTCACGCCTGTAATTCTAGCACTTTGGGAGGTCGAGGTGGGCAGATCACCTGAGGTCGGGAAGTTCAAGACCAGCCTGGCTAACATGGTGAAGCCCCGTTTCTACTAAAAATACAAAAATTAGCCGGGTGTGGTGGCAGGTGCCTGTAATCCCAGCTACTCAGGAGGCTGAGGCAGGAGAATCGCTTGAACCCAGGAGGCAAAGGGTGCAGTGATCCAAGATCACGCCATTGCACTCCAGCCTGGGTGACAAGAGTGAGACTCTATCTCAAAACAAAAGAAAGCTCTTCAAGAAAACTGGTCTTATACCTTGTATATGCAGTCTCTGTACTGGGTTCTTGACTTGTCGTAGGTAAAGAATGTCACTTTCTGACAGGCCCAGAAGCCCAAATTATCTTGGGACCTTGAGAAGAGGAAAATTCTTCCAACTCATACAGGTATTTGCAGGCATAGATAAATCCATGGCTGGGCTAAAGGCTTTAAAAAGTGTAAGGTGAGATTCCTTAGGGAATGAAATTTCAGCAAAGCCAATTTTATTTTTATGTATTTATTTATTTTAGAGCCATGGCCTTGCTCTGTCATCCAGGCTCAGGTGATTCTCCCACCTCAGCCTCCCAAGTAGCTGGGACTACAGGCATGTGTCACCACACCTCGCTAATTTTTGTAGAGACAGGGATCTCGCTATGTCTCTACAAAGCACAGTGGTGTGCACCTGTAGTCCCAGCTACTCAGGAGGCTGAGGTGGGAGGATCACTTGAGCCCAGGAAGTCAAGGTTGCAGTGAGCTGTGAACGTGCCACTGCACTCCAGCCTGGGTGATAGATACTTTGTCTCAAATCCTCCCCTCCAGTCCTTGAGTTTTTGAGTAGACTGATTTGAGTAATAATAAAATGTCAGTCTCCCATACAGCTAGCTCTGCATGAATTAAACTTTCTCTATTGCAATTCCCTTGTCTTCATAAATCAGCTCTAGGTAGTGGGCAAGGAGAATCTATTGGGTGGTTATAGGAGGATCTAAATGGTACCCCATATTCAGGCACAGACCCATCGCAGATCCTTCAAATGACATTTGGTTTCATTTTCAAAACGCTTCCTGATTACAATCTATCGATCCACTGGCCTTGCTGCTAACTATAACAGTTTTCTTTGCAGATGGTCCGTCAGCCACCTGACCCCTTCCTTTCCCCACTTTGCTTCTGTAATCAGAGATTGAGCTAAGGAATTGATCATCTCAGGAAGCTTGGACGGGGTGGTGTTTGGTGGAGCCATCAATAACTAGAAATTGACCATTTACCAGCCAAGGGCTACGGGTTGCCATCTGCACACCCATCTTTTGGTTCAAATTGGCAATGTCTTCAAATTGGAACTGAAATTCTGATGAAATTCTTTTTTATTTTTTATTTTTTGAGACGGAGTCTCGCTCTGCCGCCCAGGCTGGAGTGCAGTGGCGTGGTCTTGGCTCACTGCAAGCTCCATCTCCGGGTTCACACCATTCTCCTGCCTCAGTCTCCCGAGTAGCTTGGACTACATGCGCCCGACTAAGTTTTTGTATTTTTAGTAGAGACGGGGTTTCACCTTGTTAGCCAGGATTCTCTCAATCTCCTGACCTTGTGATCCGCCCGCCTCGGCCTCCCTAAGAGCTGGCGTGAGCCACCACGCCCGGCATTTCTGATGAAATTCTTTGTTGACTGAGGCTGGGGCTGTTTGTGTTACTGACAAACTTCCTGAGAAGGAAATTCCACTTTTTTCCCTCATTATAGTGACACGATGTCTTACTATGGTTGCTTAACTCAAGGTCCTGAGGGATGCAAGTACTTGAAACATACTTCAGATGAGCTTGAGCAAAAAATAACAAGCAGAAAGAAGAAGGAACTGGAGAGGGGGCAACATTTCTTATGGGAAAAGAGGATTAAGCCAGGCTTGGGCTTAAGGACCAGAGCCTGGCCCTTCCCCCAGCTCCTAACCATGAATGAGACTCAAGCTCTGAATGCCTGCACCTCCCAGATTCTCACCTGAGAGATTCTCACCTGCGAGAACCCGTTGATCCACATCACTTTCATTAAAAGGATCATGAACGCAATAGTCATGCTGCAGCTGCTTAAAGGGTTTTTATTTTTATTTTTATTTTTTGAGATGGAGTCTTGGTCTGTCACCCAGGCTGGAGGCCAGTGGCACGATTTTGGCTCACTGCAACCTCTGCCTCCTGGGTTCAAGCAATTCTCCTGCTTCAGCCTCCTGAGTAGCTGAGATTATGGGTGCCCACCACCAAGCCTGGCTAATTTTCGTATTTTTAGTAGAGACGGAGTTTTGCCATGTTGGCCAGGCTGGTCTCGAACTCCTGACCTCAGGTGATCTGCCTGCCTCGGCCTCCCAAAGTGATTACAGGCATGAGCCACTGTGCCCGGCCATAAATGGATTACAGGCATGAGCCACTGTGCCCGGCCATAAAGGATATTTTATTTGTCGTTTGTTTTCATGCTACTATTGGGAGCCACAGGTGAAGGGACATTCTCCCTAACAACAGAGGGGCTCACAGTTTCTGCAGCCACTCCAAGCTTGGGCCCAAGGGGTCCTGGGGTGGCTGGGCAGGTGTGAATGTCCCTATCCTTTTGCAGGGGCACTGCGTGGCTGTGGGGTGGGGCCTGGTGAACCACGATGGCAGGGAGGTGAAGGAGTGGGTCCACAAAACCACAGGAGGCCCCAGAAGGTGCAGCACACGGGCGGCTTGGCTCCTTGGTCTGGGCATTCCTAGAAAGGCAGAGTCTCAAGGCCATCTTGGTCTTGGTAGCCACACCAAGGGTATTTTTTTCAGCTACTGTTTGTGGGAAGACGTGCTGTCTGTCAGGTGCTCCTTGGATAACATTTTAGATCACCCTCTATTTCACGAGCATGTTTGGGCTTTCAGTGGCGCCTATCTTAATTCTCTTTCTTTCAAAATTACTGGTGGCTCATATGTGTAATCCCAGCACTTTGGGAGGCTGAAGCAGGAGGCCAGGAGTTCAGCACTTTTTTTTTTTCTTCTTGAGATGCAATTTTACTCTGACACCTAGGCTGGAGTGCAGTAGCATGATCTTAGTTCACTGCAACCTCCGCCTCCCAGGCTCAAGCGATCCTCTCACCGCAGCCTCCCAAGTAGCTAGGACTACAGGTGCACACCCCTGCGCTAGGCTAATTTTTGTATTTTTTGTAGAAACGGGATTCTGCTTTGCTGCCCAGGCTGGTCTTGAACTCCTGGACTCAAGAGATCTGACTGCCTTGGCTTCCCAAAGTTCTGAGATTACAGGCATGAGCCACTGAGTCTGGCCCGGAGTTTGAGAGTAGCCTGGGCAACAGAACAAGATCCCTCTACCAAAAAAAAAAAAAAAATTAGCCAAGCATGGTGGCAGGCACCTGTGGTTCCAGCTGCTTAGGATGCTGAGGTGGGAGGACTGCTTGAGCCTGGGAGGTTGAGGCTTCAGTGAGCTGTGATCAAGTCACTGCATTTTAGCCTGGGTGACAGAGCCAGACCCTGTCTCAAAAATTAAAAAATAAATAAATAAATAATCTGCCATGCTACAAAACTGTGGTCTCCAAAGAACAGAGAGGCAATCAATCAACTTTCAGGAAACGATGGGGTTCACTCTGCCTCAGGCCCATTCATCTGTGGACCTCCAAATGTGTGTTCTGGAGCCCTTTGGAAGGCCTTCCTGGAAAATTAAAATCTCTGTTACTTTATTTATTTATTTATTTTTGAGATGGAGTCTTTCTCTGTCGCCAGGCTGGAGTGCAGTGGTGCGATCTCTACTCACTGCACCTTCTGCCTCCTGGGTTCAAACGATTCTCCTGCCTCAGTCTACTGAGTAGCTGGAACTACAGGCACGCGCCACCATGCCCAGCTAATTTTTGTATTTTTTAGTAGAGATGGGGTTTCGCCATGTTGGCCAGGATGGTCTCGATCTCTTGACCTTGTGATACAATCACCTTGGCCTCCCATAGTGCTGGGATTTACAGGTGTGAGCCACCGCGCCCAGCCCTCTGTTACTTATATATTGCTTAATAAGCTCAGGGC
Organism: Pongo abelii; assembly: GCF_028885655.2. Taxonomy (NCBI): domain Eukaryota; kingdom Metazoa; phylum Chordata; class Mammalia; order Primates; family Hominidae; genus Pongo; species Pongo abelii. The sequence continues at coordinate 121,558,305 of NC_071995.2, read as the reverse complement.
AAAGAAATACTCCTTGGGAGTATTTGGCTTGGTTGAAGCTCATACCTGGCCATGAAGTTCTGTTCACTGTTTTTTGTCTTCTGTGAGACAAAAGAGACAGGGGTATTTTGCAACCAGTGCTGGATTCTCTTTGGGCTCAAATTTAACATTTGGCTACCCTCTGTGTCTTCAGGGACAAGGAGTTTGTGTGTGGCATTTCAAACATCAGGGCCTGACCTATAGTCCACAATCCCACGGCCCTGTCCCATGAAAGCCAAGTGTTTCTGAGCTGTTAACAAATATTGATATACCTGGAGCTCTGGCCACACCTAGACAAGGATTTACATCTATCAACAGGTGCTAGGAACAGTACAGGATGTTCTCAATGCAACTCTGAAAAGAAGAGAAAGTGAACTGACCAACTGACATCCTCAGGTTGAAAACTTTGGTTTCTTTTCAGCATGCTAACAAAATACATCATAGGCAGTGCACAGTGGCTCACGCCTATAATCCCAGCACTCTGGGAGGCCGAGGCAGGTGGATCACTTGAGGTCAGGAGTGCAAGACCAGCCTGACCAACATGGTGAAACCCCGTCTATACTAAAAAAATACAAAATTAGCCGGGTGTGGTGGCACATGCCTGTAATCCCAGCTACTCAGGAGGCTGAAGAGGTACAATTGCTTGAACCCAGGAGGCAGAGGTTACAGTGAGCCGAGATTGTGCCACTGCACTCCAGGCTGGGCAACAAGAGCAAAACTCCATCTCAAAAAAAAAAAAAATTAAAGTTAAAAAAAAAGTTATATGATGCTGGAGTAGGAAAATGATATTGCCTGGTTTGGATTTCGGTAAAGCAACATGAATGCAAAGATGTACACATGGTTGGAGAGAGGCTGTATTCAACATGATCATCATTTGATCACCATCAATTATTATTATATATTTTTTAATGTTTAATTTCATTTCATTGGTTTTGTTGTTGTTGTTGTTATTGTATGTTTTTTTTTTTTTTAGAGATGGGATCTCACTGTGTTGCCCAGGCCGGTCTGGAACTCCTGGGCTCAAGCAATCCTCCTGCCTTGGCCTCTCAAAGTGCTGGGATTACAAGTGTGAGCCACTGCACCCAGCCATCACCAATTATTATATCTAAGATTTGCACTATGGTGTGTGAAACACAGCTCTAAGTGTTTTACATAGATGATCCCATTTAATCATTTCAATAACATTATGGGCTAGGTGCTATTTCTGACTTCACAGATAAGGGAATTGAAGTCCAGAAAATTTGAGTAACTTGTCCAAGTTCATACAACTGGTAAGTGATGAACTGAACCCGGTGAATAAATGCAGGCAGTCTGACTCCAGAGTCTTTGCTTTTGAAGTTGTGAGAACATGCAAAGTGAGAGATATGCAACTTGAACTGGAAAAAGTAGGGCAAATACCTTGACCTACTTGGAGTCGGTATTTCCAGAACTTCCCAGGATGTCCTAGGCGGTACCAGGCTGTTCATTAGGTCCTCAGCCCCCTCCCAAGCCGAGGCTGTGATCATATACTTAAGCTGCCTGGCACGAAGCCTAGAGCTGAGTGGATGTCCTGCAAATGCTGTTTCCCTTCTCCAAATCTCGCTGCAGGTTGGCCCTTTTCTTCCTTGTTAAAGGTTCTTATCTTTCTAAAGAAAGTACCACTTCGTGAGGAGGCAGGTCAAAGACGGTCATTGTGGCTGGGTGCAGTGGCTCATGCCTGTAATCCCAGCACTTTGGGAGGCCGAGGTGGGTGGATCACCTGAGGTCAGGAGTTCAAGACCAGACAGCCTGGCCAACATGGCGAAACCCCGTCTCTACTAAAAATGCAAAAATTAGCTGGGTGTGGTGGCATGTGCCTATAATCCCAGCTGCTCGGGAGGCTGAGGCAGGAGACTCACTTGAACCCAGGAGGTGGAGGTTGCAGTGAGCCGAGATGTGTCACTACACTCCAGCCTGGACGACAAGAGCAAAACTCCGAAAAGAGAGAGAGAGAGAGAGAATATTGTTATAGTAAAAAAACAAGAAACAACCTAAATGTCCGTTAGTAGGAGAACAGATACAGTCGCTCAATGGAATACACTAAGCAGTGAAGAAAAATGAACCACAGTTACTTGTATCAACAGGACTAAAACTTGAGCATAACATCTAGAGCAAAAAGCAAGTTGCCGGAAGATACATACAATCTGGTAACATTTCTATAAATACTTAAAACTTGTGAAACGAAGCCATATATTGTTTTCGGAAACATCAATATGTAATAACACATACAAATCATGGGTGAGAAGAATGTTTACTAACTTCAAGATAGAAATTAATTCTGCAGAGGAATCCCAGGGAGCGAAATGGAATGGAGGGAGGCTTCAGCTGTATCTATAACACTTTCACTTTAGTGTTTGTTTGTTTGTTTGTTTGTTTTGAGACAGGGTCTGGCTCTGTCACCGAGGCTGGAGTGCAGTGGCAAGATCACAGCTCACTTCAGCCTCAATCTCCCAGGCTCAGGCCATCCTCCCACCTCAGCCTCCCGAGTAGCTGGGACTACAGGTGCACACCACAAATTTTGTATATTTTTAGTAGAGAAGGGCTTTTGCCATGTTGCCCACACTGGTCTGGAACTCCTGGGCTCAAGCGATCCACAAAGGCGGGCAGATCACTTGTAAGTGAGCAATTGCACACAGCATCACTTAGTTTTAAAAGAAGATTCTGCAAATGTCCTTCAATGGGTGAATAGTGAAACAAACTAGTACGTCCATACCATGGGATCCTACTTAGCAATAAAAAAGAAATAAATGATTGATACAGGCAACAACTTGGATGGAATTTTTTTTTTTTTTTTTTGAGATGGAGTCTTGCTCTTGTCATCCAGGCTGGAGTGCAATGGCGCAATCTCGGCTCACTACTAACTCTGCCTCCTGGGCTCAAGTGATTCTCCTGCCTCAGCCTCCAGAGTAGCTGGGATTACAGGTGTCCACCACCATGCCCGGCTATTTTTCAGTATTTTTAGTAGAGACAGGGTTTCACCACATTGGCCAGGCTGGTTGCAAACTCCTGACCCAGGTGATCTGCCCGTCTAACCCTTCCAAAGTGCTGGGATTACACCACCATGCCTGGCCATACTTGGATGGATCTTAAAGCATTAAATTATGCTGAGTGGATGCCAGGTGTGGTGGCTCACGCCTGTAATCCCAGCACTTTGGGAGGCTGAGGCAGGCGGATCACCAGAGGTCAGGAGTTTGAGACCAGCCTGTCCAACATAGTGAAACCCCATCTCTACTAAAAATACCAAAAAAATTAGCTGGGTGGGGTGGCAGGTGCCTGAAATCCCAGCCACTCAGGAGGCAGAGGCAGGAGAATCGCTTGAACCTGGGAGGCAGAGGTTGCAGTGAGCTGAGATTGCACCATTGCCTTCTAGCCTGGGCGACAGAGTGAGATCTTGTCTCAAAATAAATAAATAAATAAATAAATAAATAAACAAATAAATAAATAAAAATAAAAATCGTGCTGAGTGGGGAAAAAAACAGGCTTTTTTTTTGAGACAAGGTCTCACTCTGTCACCCAGGCTGGAGTGCAGTGGCACCATCATGGCGTTTTTGTAGAGATGGGGTTTTGCCATATTGTCCAGGCTGGAAAAAAGGCCAATTTCAAGAAGTTACATACTATATAATTGTACTTACATAATATTCTTAAAAAGATAAAATTACAGAGATGAAGAAGAACCCCAGCATCTCAGAATGTGACTGTATTTGGAGGCAGGGACTTTAAAGGGGAACTGAGTTAAACTGAGGTCATTAGGGTGGGCCCTAATCCAGAATGGCTGATGTCCTTATGAGAAGAGAGGGTCAGGACACAGACACACCCAGAGGTATGACCAAGTGAGGACACAGGGAGAAGACGGCCATCTACAAGCCAAGGAGAGAGGCCTCAAAAGAAACCACGCTGCCAACAACTTATTGCAGACTTGGAGCCTTCAGAACTGTGGGAAAGTCTGTTTCTGTGGATTAAGCCCCTCAGTCTGCAGAACTGTGCTATGGCCTGGGCTGGCTCTTACAGCGTCTCACCATCTTTCTTAAATGCATCCATCAGCCAGAGGTTTCAGAGTTCAGTTGGAACACCCCATGTGTTTATTTAAAAACCACTTATCGCCTATAAATTTGAATAGAATTTTACATAAAGCCTGCTGTGCTGCACAGCAGAGAAATTCAAATTTAGAAAAAGTAGAATAACATTAAGGACAGATAAGGACAGATGGACTTTTCATAGGCAAACATTGCCCAACTGCTGCTTCTCTCTCCATTGACCTTTTGTTTAATGATGGAAACAAATCACAAAATCCATTAAAAATATATATTTTTTTTGGCCAGGCAAGATGGCTCATGCTCGTAATCCCAGCATTTTGGAAGGCCAAGGCAGGAGGATCCCTTGAGCTCAGGAATTTGAAACCAGCCTGAGCAATATAGTGAGATCTTGTCTCTTCTGAAAATAAAACAAAATTAGCTGGGCATAGTGGTGCACATCTGTGGTCCCAACTACTTGAGGGGTTGAGATGGGAGGATCACTTGAGCTGATGGTGGGGAGGTAGGTCAAGGCTGCAGTTAGCTATGATTGCACTCCAGCCTGAGTGACAGTGAGACCCTGTCTCAATGAAATGAAATGAAATGAAATAATTAAAAAATTTAAAAAGTGAATGAGATTAAAAAAAAAAATCACACTGGTCTCTAGGGTTCCCACAGAGGCTGAACACTGATATTTTAGTCAAGATTTCAGGCCAGGCTCACGCCTGTAATCTCAACACTTGGAGAGACTGAGGTGGGAGGACTGCTTGAGCCCAGGAGGTCAAGGATACAGTGAGCTATGATTGCACCACTGCACTCCGGCCTGGGAGACAGAGTGAGACCCTATCTCCCCTGCAAAAAAAAAAGTTTAACTTTTTTAAAAAATTATTTTTTATTTTCCCTTGCTGTTCGTGAGCTGTATCAAAAAAAAATTTTTTTTTCTTTTGAGACAGAGTCTTGCTCTGTCACCAGGCTGGAGTGCAGTGGTGGGATCTCAGCTCACTGCATCCCGGGTTCAAGCGATTCTCCTGCCTCAGCCTCCCGAGTAGCTGGGATTACAGGTATGCGCCACCACACCCAGCTAATTTTGTATTTTTAGTAGAAATCGGGTTTCTCCATGTTGGTCAGGCTGGTCTCAAACTCCTGACCTCAGGTAATCCTCCCGCCTCGGCCTCCCAAAGTGCTGGGATTACAGGTGTGAGACATCGCACCCGGCCATAATTTTTGTGTTTTTAGTAGAGATACCCGGGGTTTCATCACGTTAGCCAGGATGGTCTTGATCTCTTGATCTCGTCATTTGCTCGCCTCAGCCTCCCAAAGTGCTCGGATTACAGGCGTGAGCCACCACGCCCGGCCAAAAAAAATTTTTTTTAGACGGAGCCTTGCTTTGTCACCCAGGCTGGAGTGCAGTGGCATGATCCCGGCTCACTGCAACCTCCGCCTCCTGGGTTCAAGTGATTCTCCTGCTTCAGCCTCCCGAGTAGCTGGGATTACAGGTCTCAAACTCCTGACCTCAAGTGATCCACCTGCCTCGGCCTCCCAAAGTGCTGGAATTACAGGTGTGAGCCACTGTGCCCAGCCTGTATCATAAAATTTATAAACAAAACTGCAAAAATTATTATAGCCAACCCAGAAAAAAACTCTCCTCAATATTATCTGTTATTATGTCTAACAAAGAATATTCACATAAAGCTCCTAAGAATTATCTTTCTTTGCTTTTTTTTATTTTTTCTAAGAGATGGGTTCTCCCGGTATTGCCCAGGCTGGTCTCATGCTCCTAGCTTCAAGTGATCCTCCCTGCCCTGGGCTCCCAAAGTTCTGGGATTACAGGCATGAGCTACCATGCCCAGCTCCATCTTTCTAAAACAAAAACTGAATTACGTTTCCTTTCTGCCTCAAAACCCTTCAATTATCAACAACAACAAAAAGTTCAAACCCCTCAGCATGGCTTTCACTCCCAGGCTGCATGACTATTCACTCTCTGGCTGGCAGAGGTGAAGAAAAATGGCCTTTGGAATCAGATGTCTCTGGGTTGAAATTTTAGCTTGACCACTCTTTGGGTGGGTTCTCAGAACCCAAAGAGAGTGAGAGAGGCCTATGACTATTTCAGGTCTTGGAGCTTCTGATATTTTTTTTCCATTGAGATATTAATTCATCTACTATAAAATTCCTCCTTAAGCAAAATTGGGGCTGGGCATGGTTGCTCACGCCTGTAATACCAGCACTTTGGGAGGCTGAGGCAGGTGGATCACTTGAGGTCAGGATTTCAAGACCAGCCTGGCCAACATGGCGAAACCCTCTACCAAAAATACAAAAATTAGCCAGGAGTGGTGGTGCATGCCTGTAATCCCAGCTACGCAGGAAGCTGAGCACAAGAATTGCTTGAACCCAGGAGGCAGAGGTCGCAGTGAGCCAAGATTGCACCACTGCACTCCAGCCTGGGTGACAGAGTGAGACTCTGTCTCAAAATGAAAAACAAAACAAAACAAAAGGTCATGTTTGCCTGTAGAATACTTTCCTACATGCAGGAGACTTTCTCTTAGACACACGCCTGGAGGGTCTGAGAAGGACAGGGCTGGGCTCACCAGTTCGAACTTCTGCCAATGCCCTGCATGTCTCTCACTAAGAGCTAAGCCAAGACTTCCCCTGTCATCACCACTGCCTGTGGTCAGTCCTCTATTACCAACGGAGGGAAACAGAATGCAATTGAGGAGAACCAACTAATTGCGAAAGCAAAGCCTGAGAAACCCCATGAGTGACGGATCCACCAATTCTGGTGGCCACAGGGAGGTCCCTGGTGTCTGGCTGCATGCTGGCCGTGGTGACCAGGTGTCCTTGGGCAGGAGATGGCTTCAAATGCAGACCGGAGTCCTAGCGACCCAAGTGATTCTTTGAGAAACCAAGACACACACAGCTCCCCCAGGACTGTACCATTGAGCTCTCAATCACAATTCAGCCAAGGACACCGTCTTAGTCCTCCAGGGCTGCCACGACACAGTACCATGGGCTGCGTGGCTTACAAACAACAGTTCATTTCCCACGGTTGTGGGGGCTGGAAGTCCAAGATCAAGGCGGCAGCAGATTCAGCGTCTGAGGAGGATGGTGAGGACCTGCCACCTGGTGCATAGTTTTCCTCTCTGTGTCCTCACACAGCACAAGGGAGAAAGGAGCTCTCTGGGGGCCTCGTTGATTAGGGCATGAATCCCATTCATAAGGGCTGCACCCTGATGACCCAATCACCTCTCAAAGGCCCTGCCTCCTAATCCTATCATTTAAGGGGTTAGGATTTCGAATTTGGGAGAAAGAGGGGACAGATTCAGACCATAGCAGACAACTACTAAAAGCAAATACTACGCTTTGTCTTAGCCAAGAGGCCAAGAAGCAATACATTCACTTTTTTTTTTGAAACAGGGTCATGCTCTGTCACCCAGGCTGGAGTGCAGTGGTGCAATCATGGCTCATTGCAGTGTCTGCCTCCTGGGCTCAAGGGATTCTCCTGCCTCAGCCTCCTGAGTAGCTGGGATTACAGGCACACGCCACCACGCCTGACTAATTTTTGAAATTTTGTTGAGACAGCCTCCTGAGTAGCTGGGATTACAGGCACACGCCACCATGCCCAGCTAATTTTTGTAATTTTGTTGAGACAGGGTCTGGCTATTGTTGCCCAGTCTGGTCTCAAACTCCTAGGCTTAAGCAATCCTCCCACCTCAGCCTCCCAAAGTTCTGGGATTACCAGTGTGAGCCACTGTGCCCAGCCAAATTCACTCTTTTAAAGTATACTATTCACTCATTTTTAGTATATCCACAAGCTTGTACAATCACCATGACTATCTAATTTCAGAACTTTTTCATCACCCCAAGAAGAAACGCCGTGCCCACTGGCAATCATTCATTACCCATTCATCCCTTTCTCCGCCCCCAGCAAACACCAGTACATCTATCTCTAGAATCATGATTTATTTTTTTAAATGAAGAAATGCCACAAAAGGATTAGAAAAATTACGGAAGTGGGGCCGGGTGTGGTGGCTCACGCCTGCAATCCCAGCACTTTGGGAGGCCGAGGCGGGCGGATCACCAGGTCAGGAGATCGAGACCGTCCTGGCTAACACAGTGAAACCCCGTCTCTACTAAAAATACAAAAAATTAGCCGGGCGTGGTGGCGGGCGCCTGTAGTCCCAGCTACTCGGGAGGCTGAAGCAGGAGAATGGCATGAACCCAGGAGGTGGAGCTTGCAGTGAGCCGAGATTGGCGCCACTGCACTCCAGCCTGGGCGACAGAGCGAGACTCCGTCTCAAAAAAAAAAAAAAAAAAAAAAAAAAAAAAAAAAAAATACAGAAGAGGAATTTAGAGGGGAGGAAAAAAAGCCTGAAACAAGACTTCCTTCCCCATCCAGTTTTAGCCTGCTTGTCCTTCCGGAGTTGGTTCCCACAGTGTAAATGCAGCCTTGGTTTCTGCTGGGGCCTGGCAAGAAAATTCACGTGGGGCTTTGTCTCCTATGTGCTGGGCAGGAGACCACGAAACATCACTTAGCCTAGATATGAAGACCAATGTGGTAGTTTCAAATATATCAATAATTTCTTTGAAACTCCTCTCTTCAAAAGGCAGTCTAATTTCCTTCCCCCTTGAATGCAGGCCAGACTTAGTGACTTTCTTTTAATGAGTGGAATGTGGTAGAAGTGATGTTATGTGACTTTAAAAGCTGGGCATAAAAGGGGTAGGGGACCAGACACTGGGGCTCACGCCTGGAATCCCAGCACTTTGGGAGGCCAAGGTGGGAGGATCACTTGAGCCCAGAAGTTCAAGACCAGCCTGGCCCACACAGGGAGACCCTGCCTCTATGAAAAGTAAAAATTAAAAAATTAGCCGGGCGTGGTGGTGAGTGCCTGTGGTCCCAGCTACTCAGGAGGCTGAGGTGGGAGGATCGCTTGAGCCCAGGAGTTCAAGGCTACAGTGAGTCATGATCATACCATTGTACTCCAGCCTAGGTGACAGAGTGAGACCCTGTTTCAAAAAAAAAGATTCTGGCTTCTCTGCCTCTCTCTCTGTTTTGGCCCGCCATGCTGGGCGGAAGCCCAGATCTCATGGGGAGACCCTGTGGGGCTGCTCTGGTTGATACTTGGAACTAGGCGCTCAGCTGAGAGCACTGGGCAAGCTTCACAGACGTGTGGCCTGGTATCAGACAAAGAGCCGTGTGCTAAGAAGAGCCCCTGGCCCTTTTAAATACTCTGCCATCACCATTTTGAAATTCTTCGTAATCTGTAAGCAGCTTTATTGAGATATAATGCATACATTATAAAATTCGCCCATTGAAAGTGAACCATTCAATGGTTTGTAGCATATTCACAGAATTGTGCAAACATCACTACGTTCCATTTCCATGACTAATCACTCTCCATCTCTACCCCCAGTACATTCTTCATCATTTCTTAACCAGAGCCCTGTGTTTCACTGTTCGCTGAAAACCACAAATTATAAAGCCATCCTGACAGCTGACCTGTACATGACTGTGCCTTCAGATGGTCCCAACCCCAGCCTTTGGGTCTCCAGCTGAGGTCCCAGACATGTATAGCAGAGACCTGAATTCCGACTCCTAGAAACCATCAGAGATGGCTTAGGCTATTACATCTTGAGCTAATTTGTTATGTACCAATAGATAAGTAAAGCAAGCAAAAAACCATGGGGCCAGGTGCAGTGGCTCATACCTGTAATCCCAGCTCTTCGGAGGCCAAGTCAAGAGGATCTCTTGAGCCCAGGAGTTCTAATCTAGACTAGCCTGGGCAACACAGGGAGATCTCATCTCTACAAAGAAACAAAAATAAAATTAGCCAGGCTTGGTGGCACACGCCTGTAGTCCCAGCTACTTGGGAGGCTGAGGCAGGAGGATTGCTTGAGCTCAGGATTTTGAGGCTGCAGTGAGCTGTGATCACGCCAATTCAGCCTGGTGACAGAGTGAGACCTCAACTCTAAGAAAAATAAGAAGAAAAGGCATACCAGGCTGAGCACGGTGGCTCACGCCTGTAATCCCAACACTTTGGGGGGCGAAGGTGGACAGCTCACTGGAGGCCAGGAGTTTGAGACCAGCCTGGACCACATAGCAAAACCCTGCCTCTACTAAAAATACACACACACAAAAAAAATTAGCTGTGCGTGGTGGCCTGTAATCCCAGCTACCCTGGAGGCTGAGGCATGAGAATTGCTTGAGTCTGGGAGGGGAGGTTGCAGAGAGCAGAGATTGTGCCACTGCACTCCAGCCTGGGCAACACAGTGAGACTCTGAAAAAAAGAAAAGAAAAGAAAGGAAGGAAGGGAGGGAGCAAGGGAGGAAGGGAAAGGCACACCAGATATCAAGACTAGCCACCCACAAATATTTTACTCCCATTAATCAAAACCTTGCAGAAGCGATAAACAGTGAGTTTTACCATTCACCCAATGATACTGCACAGAGAGAGAGGCTGGGACCCTAACTGGTAAGAAATTCTTACTTTTTTCCAGCTGATCTGGTTCCTGGGTTCCCTTTTCTGTGGCTTCAGGAAGAGCAGAGCAGCTTTGGTGACCCTGCTCGCCACACCAAAATGTAGGTCCTCTGAAAAGTCAACTCGCAAAAGGCAAATTAATAGGAGAAAAGGCATATAAATTTATTTAACGTATAGATAGAGAAGCCTTTTGAATGAAGACCAAAAGACACAGGGGAAATTGTCTATTTTTATGCTTACGTTTAACAAACTATGGACAGCTGTGTAGAAATATAACTGGACAAAAAGAGTATAACCTAGGTCGGGCGTGGTGGCTCACGCCTGTAATCCCAGCACTTTGGGAGGCAGAGGTGGGTGGATCACCTGAGGTCAGGAGTTTGAGACCAGCCTGGCCAACATGGTGAAACTCTGTGTCTAATAAAAATACAAAAATTAGCCGGTCATGGTGGTGCACACCTGTAATCCCAGCTACTCAGGAGGCTGAGGCAGGAGAATCTCTTGAACTCGGGAGGCGGAGGTTGCAGTGAGCAGAGATTACGCCACTGCACTCCAGACTGGGCAACAGAGCAAGACTCCGTTCAAAAAAGAAAATCACTTAATGCGGCTGGACTCAGTGGCAATCAGTGTGAAGAGATGGTAAGGCCTGTCCACCTGGATTCTTCTTGTCCTCTCTGAACAACATTCCTTCCTTCAGGGTATGGGGCAGGACCCGCTGTGGAATGGGGGTCTTATGAGCTACAGTGAAACCAGGTGGGCCATTTTTCAATGACCAGTTTTGATACAGAAAGATGCAGAGGAAATTAGAGTCATATTTTTAGGTCTTATGGCTGGCTTTGGGAAAAGGGGTTCTGGTTTCTATGACCCGCCTTGGAGAAGAGGAATTCTAGTTTCTATGGCTGGCCTCGGGAGAAGAGCGGGACTTCGAGGCAGGAGGACACGGGAGGGTCAGGGAAAAGCTTTTGCTTCTGAGGCTGCAGATCAGGGCTTCATTTTGGGGTACTGTTTTCTGAGCCCCAACGGAATTCTACCAGCTCCTATGTCCCAAGCCCATGGCAGCAGAGGCTGTTCCGCCTACTTCTACATGGGGACTTACCCAGTTAGGAAAGCATCAACAACCGAATTTGACTGACCAAGAGAATTAACCACCCACTGAAGGGGCCCCAGCACCCAGACACAGGAGGAGCCGACAGAGAAATCAGAACCCACAGTGCTGAAGCAGACAGGGGCATCTCTGAACTAAAAACAGTAATAAGAGACCTTGAGGAAATCCAAATACAGCAGATCACCTGAGATCATGACCAGCCTGGCCAACATGGTGAAACCCGGTCTCTACTGAAAATACAAAAATTAGCCAGGTGTGGTGGCGCGAACCTGTATCCCAGCTACCTGGGAGGCTGAGGCAAGAGAATAGCTTGAGCCTGGGAGGCCGAGGTTGCAGTGAGCCGAGATTGCACCATTGCACTCCAGCCTGGGCTACAAGAGTGAAACTCCGTCTCAAAAAAAAAAAAAAGAAAAGAAAAGAAAGAAATGACCTTTCAGAGCTAAAATACATGATTATTTTAGCTCTAAGAAATTCCATTAAGAATTAAAAGCCAGTAGGGCCTTGACTGAGTCTCAAATTAGTCTGGGAGATAAAGTACAAGAAAGATCTCAAAAGAGAGCAACATTACAAAGAGATGGAGATCTTGTGAGAAAATATAAGAGTGGGAGGATAGCTCCTCCCGAAGAACTAATATGTACATAATAGGAGTTTTAAAGTGAGAAGATGCAACAGATAAATCATAGAAGTAAAGTTCCTCAAAACTAATAAAGACCTGAGACTGCAGATTAAAAGAGCTCACTGAGTTCCTGGCTGCACTGAGAAGATTCTCCTGGAGGCCTATTCTGGTAAAAATTCAGAAAGATTAAAAAAAAAACAAAAACAGTTTACCAGTGTCAAGCAGAGAAAGAAGATACTCATGAAGGAAAAAATCTCAGACTGGAATCAGACTTCATCTGCATTACTAAAAGATGAGAGTAATCTACACTTCTTATCTACAGAGAAGAGACAGAAAGGACAGCAATCCAAGAATCCTCTATTCTGTTCTCAAAACATTTTTTTTGGCCGGGCGCAATGGCTCACGCCTGTAACCCCAGCACTTTGGGAGGCTGAGGCGGATGGATCACTTGAAATCAGGAGTTCGAGACCAGCCTGGCCAACATGGTGAAATCCCGTCTCTACTAAAAATACAAAAATTAGCTGGGAGTGGTGGCAGGTGCCTGTAATCTCAGCTGTTCAGGAGGCCGAGGCAGGAGAATTACTTGAACCTGGGAGGCGGAGGTCGCAGTGAGCCAAGATTGCACCACTGCACTCTAGCCTGGGCGATAATTTTTTTTTTCATCGATTGAAGCAACAGGTAGATTTTCAAAGATTCTCAAGAAATCAGGCCAGGTTTAGTGGCTCTCGCCTGTAATCCCAACACCCTGGGCGGCTGAGGTGGGAGGGATCACTTGAGTGCAGGAGTTTGAGACCGGCCTGGACAGCATGGTGAGACCCTGTCCCTACAAAAAATACCAAAAAATTTGCCAGGCATGGTAGTGTGTGCCTGTAGTCCCAGCTACTTGGGGGGCTGAGGTGAGAGGATTGCTTGAGTCCAGGAGGTCGAGGCTGCAGTGAGACGTGATTGCGCCACTACACTCCTGCCTGGGCAACAGAGCAAGACTCTGGTCTCAAAAAAAAAAAAAAAAGAAAGAAAATTCAGAGAGAATAACCCTGGGGCACCCTCCATCTGATGGCACTACTTGGAAAAGACCTGATCAAGCTGCAAATAGCCCTGAAAAGAAGACTTAATAAAGGGAAAAAGAAAGAGAACGAAAACCATGTTCAAAACATAGGCAGGGCTGGGCGTGGTGGCTCACACCTGTAATCCCAGCACTTTGGGAGGCCGAGGTGGGCGAATCACTTGAGGTCTGGATTTCGAGACCAGCCTGGCCAACATGGTGAAACCTGTCTCTACTAAAAATACAAAAATCAGTCGGGTGTGGTGGTGCACACGTGTAATCCCAGCTACTTGGGAGGCTGAGGCAGGAGAATCTCTTGAACCCGGGAGGCAGAGGTTGCAATGAGCCAAGATCATGCCACTACACTCCAGCCTGGGCGACAGAGCGAGACTCCCTCTCAAAAAAAAAAAAAAAAAAAGAACATAGGCAGACGACATTTTAACTCAAAATGGAACAGGATAGACTGGGATTTGTGTAATGGAGAAGGACCCTTAGAAAAGAGGATTATTGAAACCAAACAGATATCCCATAAGGGAAATTATAAGAAATACTAGATTATCTCAGCCAAATCTCAGAAAGTGGGGTGGGGAATAGATGTGTTTCATGAGTCTCTCAGCGAACAGAACACAGGGGAAATGGAAGAGAGGGGAAGCAAAAGTGCTCTAAAGGTGTCATCTCACTGGAGCCAGGGAGAAGGGGAATGCGACGGGAGAAATATATATTTGATCTCTGCCCTTGGTTTCTAACACAGAGCCTCTAAAACCCTTGCAATTTCCTGAGGATAGGGGAACATCCTTTGCGATTATTTTTATTCTTAGTCTCTGGTTCCTGACACAAGAGCTTTTAAGACCCTTGAAATCCCCAGAGTGTGGTGATTGTCTTTTAATATGCTGATGAGATGACTGGTAGCTGGAGTCCCCAGACAGCTTTAGCACAGGGGATGGTCCCTGCAAAGACCAAGGCATGGCCACAGGATTGGAGCTATCAGCTCCACCCCTTGACCTCTGGGAGGGGAGAGGGGCTGGAGATTGACTTAATCATCAATGGCCAATGGTTTTGTTTTGTTTTGTTTTATTTTGAGACAAGGCTTTGCTCTGTCACCCAGGCTGGAGTGCAGTAGCACGTTCACGGGTCACTGCAGCCTCGACTTCTCCAGGCTCAAGCGATCCTCCCACCTCAGCCTCCCATGTAGCTAGAATTATAGCTGCACACCACCAGCTAATTTTTGTATTTTTTGTAGAGACGGGGTTTCACCATGTTGCCCAGGCTGGTCTTGAACTCCTGGGCTCAAGCGATCCACCTGTCTTGGCCTCCCAAAGTGCTGGGATTACAGGCGTGAGCCACTGGGCCCAGTGGCCAGTGATTTAATCAGTCACGCCTCCATAATGAAGTCTCCACAAAGTCCCTAGAGGACAGAGTTCAGAGAGCTTCTGAGTTGGTGAACTCATTGAAGTGCTAGAGGGACACACCGGAGGGTGCATGGAAGTTCTGCACACTCCCACCCCATACTATATCCTCCATGCATCTCTAATATGGCTGTTTCTTAGTTGCATTCTTAATGACAAACCAATAAATATAAGTAAAGTGTTTTCCCGAGTTTTGTGAGCTATTCTAGCAAATTACTGAACCTGAGGATTGGGCTGTGGGAACTCTTGATTTATATCTGGTCAGTTGGAAGTACAGGTGTATTGGATAAACAAAATCTGGTACATATACACCATGGAATACTACACAGCCATAAAAAAGAACACAACCGGCCAGACATGGTAGCTCACGCTTGTAATCCTAGCACTTTGGAAAGCTGAGGTGGAAGGATTACTTGAGCCCAGGAGTTCTAGATTAGCTTGGGCAAAAATAGTGAGACCCCCGTCTCTACAAAAAAAATGAAAAACAAAAAATTAGTCAAGCATGGTGGTGCACGCAGTAGTCCCAGCTACTCGGAAAGCTGAGGTGGGAGGATTGCTTCAGCCCAGGGAGGTCGAGGCTGAAGTGAGCTGTGATTGAGCCATTGCACTCCTGCCTGGGTAACAAGAGACACCATCTCAAAAAAAAAAAAAAAAAAAAGACTGAATAAAACACGTCCTTTGCAGCAATGTGGATGGAGCTGGAGGCCATTATCCTAAGTGAACTAACACAGGAACAGAAAAACAAACACCACCTGTTCTCACTTATAAGTGGGAGCTAAACCTTGAGTTTGCGTGGACACAAAGAAAAAAACAGACACCAGGGCCTATTGGAGGGTGGAGTGAAGGCAGAGGGAGAGGATTGGAAAACTACCTATGAGATACCATGCTCATTACCCTTGTGACAAAACAGTCTGTACACCAAACATCACCAACATGCAATTCACCCATGGAACAAACCTGCACATGTACCCTCTGAATCTAAAATAAAAGTTGGAAAGAAAAAAAAAAAGTACATGTGGGAACCTGGGACTTGTGATTGGGGTCTGGAGTGGATGGAAGCCATCTTGTGAACTGGGCCCTTTAACTTGTGGGATCTGATGCTAACTCCAGGCTGAACAGTGTCAGATTTGAATTGAATTGTAGGACACCCAGTCAGTGTCCAAAGAGAACTGGAGAGCTGCTTGGTGTGGAAACCCCATACAGTGGGTGTCAGGAGTGTTGTGAGTGTATAGAAAAATAGTTTATTTTGGCCGGGGGCGGTGGTTCGCGCCTGTAATCCCAGCACTTTGAGAGGCCGAGGTGGGTGGATCACCTGAGGTCAGGAGTTTGAGACCAGCCTGGCCAACATGGTGAAAGCCCGTCTCTACTAAAAATACAAAAATTACCCAGACGTGATGGTGCACACCTGTAATCCCAGCTACTTGGGAGGCTGAGGCAGAAGAATCACTTGAACCCGGGAGACGGAGGTTGCAGTGAGCTAAGATCGCGCCACTACATTCCAGCCTGGGAGACAGAGTGAGAATCTGTCTCAAAAAAAAAAAAAAAAGAAAAAGAAAAATTTTTTTTTTTCTTTTAGGGATGAAATAGATCAAGGACGGTTGGGCGCGGTGGCTCCTCACGCCTGTAATCCCAGCACTTTGGGAGGGTGAGGCAGGTGGATTGTTTGAGCCCAGGAATTTGAGACCAGCCTGGACAACATGGCGAAACCCTGTCCCTACAAAAAAAAAAATACAAAAATTAGCCAGGTGCAGTGGTGCGCACCTGTGGTCTCAGCTACTTGGGAGCCTGAGGCAGGAAAGTTGCTTGAGTGTGGGAGGTTGAGGCTGCAGTGAGCTGAGATCATGCCACTGCACTCTGGCCTCGACAACAGAGAGAAACCCTGCTAAGGAGGGGAGGGGAGGGGAGGGGAAGGGAGGGGAGGGGAGATGAGATCATCTCCGCAGAGGTTGCGGTGAGCAGAGATCGCACCGTTGCCCTCCAGCCTGGGCAACAAGAATGAAACTCCATCAGAAGAGGAAGGAGGAGAAGGAGAAGGAGGAGGAGGAGGAGGGGGAGGGGAGCAGGAGGGGGTGGGGAGGGGAGGGGAGGGGGAGGGGATGGGGGAGGGGAGGGGGGAGGGGGATGGAGGGGGAGGGGATGGGGGAGGGGAGGGGAGGGGGGAGGGGAGGGGAGGGGAGGGGGAGGGAGGGGGAGGGGAGGGGGAGGGGAGGGGGAGGGGAGGGGAGGGGAAGGGAGGGGAGGGGAGATGAGATCATGGAGCCGAGAGGACAGTGTACTTCAGTGAGGAAAATAGTGGATCCTGTGTTTCTCATTTTAAGAGTGAGGAAATTAGTCACAAAGGAAACAGGGAGACCTTCTTACCAAGCCTGGGAACTCAGAAACTAGGGGAAAAAAAGACGGATATATTTGACCATATAAACACTGAAACATTTTGTGTGACAAGGGATACCAGAAATAAAACCAATTCAAATGATGAAGCTGAAAAAATATTTGTAATACAAATAATAGTCATCAACTTCTATTGATGAACTTACTGCGTGCCAGGCTGAATTCTATGTACCTGACATGCATTAACTCATTATCTCTAACAGCACTATGAAGGAAGAATTACTGTGATGATGATGATGATGATCACTATTTTATAGTTGAGTACACTGAGGTTAAATAATGAAGGTAAATAATTTGCTGAGGTCATGTGGCCCGTCAGGGCTCAGTCAAGATGTGACATTTGGCAGCCTGCCCCGGCACCAAACCTCTTAATCACTTTGTAGATGAAAGCCAAAAGTCAAATGGACACTATATAAAGAGCTTTTACAAATTGTCCTGAAAAAGAGAAACAACCAATACAGAAATGGACTTAGACTATAAATAGACCATTTGCGGAGGAGCAAAACCAAATGGGTAACCAACAGTATGAAGAGACCCTCAAACTTACAGGGGTCAGACACTTGCGAATGAAAGCAGCAATGAGACATCTCTCTACATTCCTCAGATTAAACTGATTCATCAAGCTAAAACGAGAAAAAAAATCTCAAATGCTGGCAGGAATATGGAGAAAAGGGCATGCTCAGATGTGAAGTTTTGCAGTCATTTGGGAAAGCAATTTGGCAACATCTGTTAAAATGGAAACTAAACATACCCTTTGACCTGCTAATCCCACTCTTGAGAATCTATCCAAATAAATAAAAATACCAATACTTAAGGACAAGAATGTGCATTGGAGCACTGTTTTTGTGCATGTGCGTGTGGCAGAAAACTGACCACAAAGTGAATGCCTATCAAAAAGAAAAGGCACAATGAATAATGCTACTTCCAACCTATGGAATATCATATAGCTATATAAAAGGAATCAATGCCGGCTGGGCGCAGTGGCTCACACCTGTAATCCCAGCACTTTGGGAGGCCAAGACGGGCGGATCATGAGGTCAAGAGATCGAGACCATCCTGGCCAACATGGTGAAACCCCGTCTCTACTAAAAATACAAAAAATTAGCTGGGCGTGGTGGTGCGTGCCTGTAGTCCCAGCTACTCAGGAGGCTGAGGCAGGAGAATTGCTTGAACCCAGGAGGCGGAGGTTGCAGTGAGCTGAGATCGCGCCACTGCACTCTAGCCTGGCAACTGAGCAAGAGACTGTCTCAAAAAAAAAAAAAAAAAAAAAAAAAAGGAATCAATGCCTCTGACTGGCAAAGTTTCCACAAATTATTGGGAAGTGTGAAAAGCATGATACAAAAAATGTGTACATTGTCTCCCACTTTTATGAAACAAAAAATATCTATATGTAGAGGACTTTATGCAGACACAAGAAAGCATAGAGAACGCCTATGGGTTAATATCTGTTACTTGTAGGGAGGGGTTGGGAGACTTATGTGGGTTGAGCTGGAAAAACAGGAGTCAGATGACAAAAAGCTTTAGCATGGGTGGCAAACCATAGCCCACAGGCCAAACTAGCCTGCCACCTTTTATAAATAAAGTTAAAAAAAAATAAAGTATTTTATAAATAAAGTTTTATTGGAACATAGCTATTCACAGGGCCAGGACTAGGGAGAGGCTGAACCACTTGCTCACTCTCAGCATCACCCCTGCACTTTCAGGACCTGAGATGAGTGTCTCCTTAGAGTGTGCACCCCAGGGGCCTCTGTTCTCTCACCCTAGAGTATTTGCATTCATTTACATATGATCTGTGGCTTCTTTGTCACTACAAGGCAGAGTTGAGTAGTTGGGACAGAGACTGCATGACTTGCAAGCCTGAAATATTTACAGCACAGGTAAAGTTTGCAGGACTAAGTTTGCCTGGAGTAGTCTAAAATAAAATTAGGTATATGGGCCAGGTGCAGTGGCTCGAGCCTGTAATCGTAGTACTTTAGGAGTTTGAGGTGGGCAAATAGCTTGAATCCAGTAGTTCAAGATCAGCCTGGGAAACATGGAGAAACCCATCTCTACAAAAGAAAAAAAAAAAAGATTACCCTAGGTGTGGTGGTGTGTGCTTGTGGTACCAGCTGCTACTCAGGAGGCTGAGGTGGGAGGATCGCTTGAGCCTGGGAGGTGGTAGTTGCAGTGAGCTGAGATTGAGCCACTACACTCTAGCCTGGGTAACACAGTGAGACCTTATCTCACAAAAAAAAAAAAAAAAAAAAGGCCAGGAGCAGTGGCTCATGCCTGTAATCCCAGCACTTTAGGAGGCTGAGGTGGGCAGATCACAAGGTCAGGAGTTTGAGACCAGCCTGGCCAACATAGTGAAACACTGTCTCTACTAAAAATACAAAAATTAGCCAGGCATGGTGGCACGTGCCTGTGGTCTCAGCTACTCGGGAGGCTGAGGCAGGTGAATCACTTGAACTGGGAGGTGGAGGTTGCAGTGAGCAGAGATCGCGCCACTGCACTCCAGCCTGGGCAACAGAGTAGACTTCGTCTCAAAAAAAAAAAAAAAATAGATATATGAACACATTAACATACCCAATAAAAGACTCTGTATTTGTCTGTCTATATATAAATTTTAACAAAATAAGATGAATCAGAATCTTTAATTTGGTAGCCTACTGGCCCGAAGGGCTGGCTATTGTGTTTTTGGTGAGCCAGCAGTGATTTTATAAATTCCTATAGTCTTCTGGGTCTGTGTCCCCTGCACGTGTTTCCATTAGAAACAAGGTCTGCCCTCCCAAGGACCACAGTACATAAACAAATACACAGTCTATTTGTGGAATTTTTTTTTTTTTTTTTTTTGAGCTGGAGTCTCACTGTGTCACCCAAGCTGGAGTGCAGTGGCACGATCTCGGCTCACTGCAACCTCCGCCTCCTGTGTTCAAGTGATTCTCCTGCCTCAGCCCCACTAGTAGCTGGGATTACAGGTGCACACCAACACATCCGGCTAATTTTTGTATTTTTAGTAGAGACGGAGTTTCACCATGTTGGCCAGGCTGGTCTCAAACTCCTGACCTTAGGTGATCTGACCTCCCAAAGTACTCGAATTACATGTGTGAGCCACCGAACCTGGCTGTGGAATTAAAATTTGGGTACGGTGGCTCGTGGCTACAATCTCAGCACTTTGGGAGGCCGAGGTGGGCAGATCACTCGAGGTCAGGCATTCCAGACCAGCTGGCCAACATTACAAAACCCATCTCTATTACAAATACAAAAATTAGCCCGGCGTGGTGGCACATGCCTATAATCCCAGCTACTTTGGGAGGCTGAGGCATGAGAATCCCTTGAACCCAGGAGGTTGCAGTAAGCCAAGATCATGCCACTGCACTCCAGCCTGGGTGACAGAGTGAGACTCTGTCACAAAACAAACAAACAAACAAACAAATTCCATGGGGCCAAGTGCAGTGGGGAGGCCAAAGTGGGAGGACCGCTCGAATCTAGGAGTTTGAAACCAACCTGGGCAACATAGCAAGACCCCATCTCTACAAAAATAAAAATAAAAAATAACTTGGAGGGCTGAGGTGGGAGGATTGCTTGAGCTTGGGAGTTTGAGGCTGCAGTAAGTTTTGATCATACCACTACACTCCAGCCTGAGCAACAGAGTGAGACCCTGTCTCAAATAAATAAATAAATAAATAAATAAAAATTAAAAATTAGCTGGGTGTGGTCATATATACCTGTCTTCCCAGCTCAGGAGGCTGACATAGGAGGACGGCTTGAGCCCAGGAGTTTGAGGCTACAGTGAGCCATGATTACACCATTGCACTCCAGACTGGGCAACAGAGAGAGACCCTGTCTTGAAATAAAACCAAATAAATAAAATAAAATAAAACTTCATGGGAGGAAGGGTGTTGGTGAGGATATGGGGAAACTGGAACCTCGTGCATTGCTGGCAGGAATGTATAATGATGCAGCCACTGTAGAAAATAGTTTGGCAGGTTCTCAGTAAGCTAAACACAGAATTGCCAGGTTACCCAGCAATTCTACTCCTAGGAAAATATTCAAAAGATTGAAAACAGGTGTTCAAACAAAAATTTGAATACAGATATTCACAGAAGTACTATTCTCAATAGCCAGAAAGTAACCCAACCCAAATGTCCATCAGCCGATGAATGGATAAACAAAAGGCAGTCTATCCACACAAAGGAATACTATTCAGACATGAAAAGGAATGCAGTACTGAAGACAAGGAATGCTGCATCATGGATGAATCTTGAAACATTATGCTGACTGAAAGACACAAGCCAGGTGCGGTGGCTCATGCCTGCAATCCCAACACTTTGGGAGGCCGAGGCAGGTGGCTTATTTGAGCCCAGGAGTTTGAGACCAGCCTGGACTACATAGCGAGACCCCATCTCTACAAAAAAAAAAAAAAAATTACAAAACTTAGCTGGGCATGGCGATGCATGCCTGTAGTCCCAGCTTCTCAGGAGGCTAAGGTGGGAAGATCACTTGAGCCTGGGGAGGTCAAGGCTTCACTGAGCTATGCTGACGCCACTGCACTGAAAAAAAGAGAGAGAGACAGACAAAGAAAGAAAGGAAAAGAAAAGAGAAAAGAGAAGAAAAGAGGAAGGGAGGGAGAGAAGGAGGGAGGGAAGGAAGGGAGGGAGGGAAGGAGGGAGGGAAGGAAGGAAGGGAGGGAGGGAAGGAGGGAGGGAAGGAAGGAAGGAAGGAAGGAAGGAAGGAAGGAAGAAAAGACCACATTTTATATGACTCTACATGAAATGTCCAGAATAGGCAAAATCTATAGACCTTAATAGCTGGGAAAACAGGTATGTATGACCACACCCAGCTAATTTTTAATTTTTATTTATTTATTTATTTGAGACAGGGTCTCACTCTGTTGCTCAGGCTGGAGTGTAGTGGTATGATCAAAACTCACTGCAGCCTCAAACTCCCAAGCTCAAGCAATCCTCCCACCTCAGCCCTCCAAGTTATTTTTTATTTTTATTTTTGTAGAGATGGGGTCTTGCTATGTTGTCCAGGTTGGTTTCAAACTCCTAGGTTCAAGTGGTCCTCCCCACCTTGGCTACTAGGGACTGGCGGGGAGGGGAGAATGGGAAGTGACAGCTTAATCGTTTCTGTTTAGGGTGAAGAAAAAGCTCTAGAACGGGAAAGTGGAGTGAGAATTGCACCAAATTATAAATGTACTTAACACCACTTTAAAATGGTGACTTTTATGTTACATATATGTATCTTTTCACAATTAAAAAATTCATGGTGGGAAATCTAAGGAAAAAAATCTAAAAAGGCAAGGTGGGGAGGGGCAATAATGAGAAAGAAAGGTCGAGAAACACTGAGCTAAAGACCAGTCTGTATCTCTCTCTCTCTTTTTTTTTTTTTTTTTTGAGACAAGGTCTCGTTCTGCACCCCAGCTGCAGTGTGGTGGCGTGATCACAGCTCACTGCAGCCTCGATGGTCTGAGCTCAAGTGATCCTCCCACCTCAGCTTCCTGAGAAGCTGGGACCACAGGCATGTACCACCATGCCCAGCTGATTTTTAATTATTTATAATGTTGAAGTCTCATGTTGCCCACTCAGGCTGGTCTTGAACTCCTGGGCTCAAGCAATCCTCCCACTTTGACCTCCCAAAGTGCTGGGATTACAGGTATGAGCCACTGCACCCGGCCTTAGTCTGTATCTCAACACTGTAAAGATTGTTACCTTTAAAGCAAATACCTCAATAATTCAAGTCTTTAAAACAGTGAGGGGTCCAGCCACAGTGGCTCACATCTGTAATCCCAGCACTTTGGGAGACCGAGGCGGGCGGATCACTTGAGGCCAGGGGTTCGAGACCAATCTGAGGTTAGGAGTTTGAGACCAACTTGGCCAACATAGTGAAATCCTGTTGCTACTAAAAATACAAAAAATTAGCTGGGCACAATGGCGTGTGCCTGTAATCCTAGCTACTTGCGGGCCTGAGGCACAAGAACTGCTTGAACCCGGGAGGTGGAGGTTGCAGTGAGTCGAGATTACACTACTCCACTCTAGCCTGAGCGACAGAGCAAGACTCTATCTCAAAAAAAATGAAAATTAAAAAAAAAAAAGGAGTTTGAGACCAGCCTGGCCAACATGTTGAAACCCTGTCTCTACTAAAAATACAAAAATTAAGGCCGGGCCCAGTGGCTCACGCCTGTAATGCTAGCACTTTGGGAAGCCAAGGTGGGTGGATCGCCTGAGGTCAGGAGTTCAAGACCAGCCTGGCCAACATGGTGAAACCCCATCTGTACTAAAAATCAAAAACTTAGCTGGGTATAGTGGTGCATGCCTGTAGTCCCAGCTACTTGGGAGGCTGAGGCAGGAGAATCGCTTGAACCCAGGAGGCAGAGGTTGCAGTGAGCCAAGATCACGCCACTGCACTCCAGCCTGGGCGACAGAGGGAGACGAAGGAAGGAAGGAAGGAAGGAAAGAAGGAAGGAAGGGAGGGAGGGAGTCCATCAGAAAGAAAGAAAGACAGAAAGAATGAGAAAGGAAGAAAAAGAAAGAAGAAAGAAAGAAAATGCACACAATTTAACTATATTAACATACTTCTTTCTTATTGCTTCAAAATTTCATTTGACTCTTTTAGTCTCCAGTGTTGCTTTATTTCCTATCAGTCTTGTGTATATACGAAAAGAAAGATATTATGGGAAACAGCATGGGGGTTCCTCAAAAAATTACAAATAGTACTACCATATGATCTAGGAAGCTCACTACTGAATGCATATCTGAAGGAAATGAAATCAGTATGTTGAGGAGACACCTGCACGCCCATGTCTATTGCAGCATTATTCATGACATTATCCACAGTCAAGTTATAGGAGCTGGCCGGGCGTGGTGGCTCACGTCTGTAATCCCGACACTTTGGGAGGCCGAGGTGAGAGGATTGCTTGAGGTCAGGAGTTCAAGACCAGCCTGGTCAACATAGCAAAAAACCTCGTCTTTACTAAAAATACAAAAATTAGTCAGACATGGTGGCGGGTGCCTGTAATCCCAGCTACTTGGGAGGCTGAGGCAGGAGAATTACTTGAACCCGGGAGGTGGAGGTTGCAGCAAGCTGAGATCCCACCACCGCACTCCAGCCTGGGCAACGGAGTGAGACTCTGCCTCAAAAAAGAAAAGAAATAAAACACACAGAGGAGACACACAGAGAAGGTGATGTGAAGATAAAGGCAGAGATGGGAGTGATGCAGCTACCATCCAAAAACCTGGAGCCACCAGGAGCTGGAAGAGGCAAGAAATGATTCTCTCCTAGAGCCTCTAGAGGGAGCGTGGCCCAACTGACCCCTTGTGTTTGGACTTCTGGCCTCCAGAACTGTGAGAGAATAAAATTCTGTGGTTTTTTGTTTGTTTTGAGATGGAGTTTCGCTCTGTCGCCCAGGCTGGAGTGCAGTGGCTCAATCTCAGCTCACTGCAATTTCTGCCTCTTGGGTTCAAGTGATTCTCCTGCCTCCGCCTCCCGAATATCAGGGATTACAGGTGCTCACCACCACGCACAGCTAATTTTTCATATTTTTAGTAGAGATGGGGTTTCACCATGTTGGCCAGGCTGGTCTCAAACTCCTGACCTCAGGTGATCCACCCACCTCGGCCTCCGAGAGTACTGGGATTACAGGTGTGAGCCACTGAGCCTGGCCAGCTCTGCGGTTTTAAGCCACTAAGTGTGTGGTGATCTGTTTCAGTAGCTATAGGAAACTACATTCAGGTAGAACATGCCCTTTTGAGCAAAGCTTTTGTACCAGGTCACCTCATGGGCTTCTGGCCAGCCTGTGGATGACTTTCCAGGCATGGATGACAGTAGCTGGTCCAGTCAACTGAAGCCAAATGGTCATGTGACACCGTATTTGCGCCACGGATTTCTCTTCTGGCAATGCTGAGAAAGACTGACAGGAGGAACTGCGGTTAGATTTGTACAGCCTGCCCCTTCTTTGCCCTTTGTGGGCCGATAACAATCATTTACCCTCAAACGTTATTTTTCCTATAAACATTAAGATAAACATAAATGAGTTCTCACTGTGCTTTAGAGGTGTCCCTGGAATCTGTGCTGGCCTCGCTTGCTCCTTGAAGGACCTCAGTGACGCTTCCCAGTCTGACACACAGAGAAGGTGATGTGAAGATAAATAAGTATTTCCCTTAAATACTTTCTTATCACAAATAGCTGTCAGTTTTCCTTTTATTTTTTTGAACTCAGTACATATTTATCAAAAGAATAAATGGGCCGGGCGCGTTGGCTCAGGCCTGTAATCCCAGCACTTGGGAGGGCCAGGCAGGCAAATCACCTGAGGTCGGGAGTTCAAGTCCAGCCTGACCAACATGGAGAAACTCCATCTCTATTAAAAATACAAAATTTCCATCCTGGCTAACATGGTGAAACCCCATCTCTACTAAAAATACAAAAAATTAGCCGGGCGTGGAGGCGAGCGCCTGTAGTCCCAGGTATTCAGGAGGCTGAGGCAGGAGAATGCCGTGAACCCGGCAGGCGGGGCTTGCAGTGAGCTGAGATTGCACCACTGCACTCCAGCCTGGACAACAGAGCGACACTCCGTCTCAAAAAAAAAAAAAAAAAAATACAAAATTAGCCGGGCATGGTGGTGTGTGCCTGTAATCCCAGCTACTCGGGAGGCTAAGGCAGGAGAATCGCTTGAACCCGGGAGGCAGAGGTTGCGGTGAGCCGAGATTGCACCATTGCACTGCAGCCTGGGCAACAGGAGTGAAACTCCATCTCAAAAAAAAAAAAAAAAAAAAAGAATAAATGAAATGTCTCATAACAAAACAGACACTGTTTAAGGGCTTGAGCTTTTTATAGAATATAAATGCATGAACTCTACAGTTGATGGACTCAGTAGTGTGAGGCTGTTCTATGTCCTTGTGTATTTATTCCCATAAGCTATGTCCTAAAGATAGGTGGCTGCTGTGTCATTAAACTGCTGCAATTTTTTTTCTTTGAGATAGAATCTCACTCTGTCACCCAAGCTGGAGTAAAGTGGCGCTATCTCGGCTCACTGAAACCTCTGCCTCTCGGGTTCAAGTGATTCTCCTGCCTCAGCTTCCCAAGTAGCTGGGATTACAGGTGTGCACCACCAGACCTGGTTAATTTTTGTATTTTTAGTAGAGATGGCGTTTTGCCATGTTGGCCAGGCTGGTCTCGAACTCCTGGCCTTAAGTGATCTGCCTACCTCAGCCACCCAAAGTGCTGGGATTGCAGGCGTAAGCCACCACATCTGGCCAATTTTTTTAAAATAGGTAACAATTTCCCTTAAAATTTTAATATGAATAGTAGTTTATGGATTGCAAAGGATATAAATTGTTCTCACGTATTTATTACATATTAGAGCAGGTAATATTATTTCCATCCTACAGATGGAACCTGACACTTCAAGTCGTTAAGTGCAAGTTCACAGAACTGGCAAGTAGCAAGGAGAAAAGAAAACTCTTCTTTGAGACTTTCTTTTTTTTTTTTGAGACGGAGTTTCGCTCTTGTTGACCAGGCTGGAGTGTAGAGGCACGATATCAGCTCACTGAAACTTCTGCCTCCTGGGTTCAAGCGATTCTCCTGCCTCAGCCTCCCGAGTAGCTGGGATTACAGGTGCCTGCCACCATGCCTGGCTACTTTTTTGTATTTTAGTAGACACGGGGTTTTACCATGTTAGCCAGGCTGGTCTCGAACTCCTGACCTCAGGTGATCCGCCCACCTCGGCCTCCCAAAGTGCTGGGATTACAGGCATGAGCCACTGTGCCCAGCTTTATTTTATTTTATTTTATTTTATTTTCGAGACAGAGTCTCGCTCTGCTTCCCAGGGTGGAGTGCAGTGGCCTGATCTCAGCTCACTGCAACCTCCGCCTCCCAGGTTCAAGCGATTCTCCTGCCTCAGCCACCCAAGTAGCAGGAATGCACCACCAGGCCCAGCTAATTTTGTATTATTTTTTTTTTATAGTAGAGACGGGGTTTTGCCATTTCGCCATGTTAGCCAGGCTGGTCTCAAACTCCTGACCTCAGGTGATCTGCCTGCCTTGGCCTCCCAAAGTGCTGGGATTACAGGCATGAGCCACCATACCCGGCCACAAATGGGGGTCTTGAAATACATTCCCAGCATCTCTGCAAGGGCGTTACAAGGTAAAGCACACCCCATACCATTCAGGATCCTTCTGATATTTCTCTTTTTTTATATTTATTTATTTTTTAGAGACAAGGCCTCACTCTGTCACCCAGGCTGGGAGGCAGTGGTGTGATCATGGCTCACTGCAGCCTTGACCTCCCAGACTCAGGCAATCTTTCCAACTCAGCCTTCCAAGAAGCTGGGACTACAGGTGCATACCACCAAACTCATCTAAGTTTTTATTTTTTACAGAGATGAGGTCTCACCATGTTGCCCAGGCTGGTCTCCAACTCCTGACCTCCTGATCCAAGTGATCCTCCTGCCTCAGCCTCCCAAAGTGCTGGTATTATAGGCATGCACCATTGCACCAGACACCTCCTCTGATATTTCTTGAGCTTCCCCTTCACACAGCCTTTATTCTCTTACTGTTGGTCATGACTCTTGTTCCCACACTTCTTTATTAAGACAGATGTTTGCAGAATAAACACACCAATGAACAAAGACAGCTAGCTACACAACCCCTATAGGGAAGGCTGCCTGGCTGCTGGAACAGACTAGATTACGCCCTTGAACGAAATACAAACTGCTCTAATAACGTTGGGGGAGCGGGTGGTTGACAGAGAACTCACCTAGCTGTGTCACCACCTTCTAGAAATGACCCTCCTCCAAACGACAGTGTCATTCAGAGGTGACTGGGTGCCAATCCAGTACAGAAACTGAGTCTTGATCAGTTTAAGCCAGGCGTGGTAATATCACTGTCCTTGCCAAGACCATGCCGTAGGCATGGAGAAGTGACATCATTCTGGCCAGTAAGGTGTTGAGGAAGTCTTCTGGGGATGTTTTTCAGAAGATTTTCTTCACTTTTAAAAAGGACCTTTTGATTTGGCAATTCCTCAAAAAATTAAACATAGAATTATCATATGACCCAGCAATACCATTTTTAGTCACATGCCCAAAAGAGTTGAAAACAGGTTACTCAAATACTTGTACAGGCATGTACATAGCAGCACTATTCACCAGAGCAAAAAGGTGGAAGCAACCCAACAGCCCATCAACTGATGCATGAACAAAATGTGGTGTCTGCGTACGACAGAATGTATTATTATTTGGTCATAAAATGGAATAAAGCATGGACACAAGCTGTCCCATGGAGGAACTTTGAAAACATGATGTCAAGTGAAAAAAGCCAGGTGCAAAAGGCCCGGCATGGTGTGACTCCATTTATATGAAATGTCCGGAATAAGCAAATACTTAGAAATCAGATGAGCTGAGAGTTGGGGAATGCGGAGGACTGTTTCTGATGGGTTTGGGGTTTCCTTTGGGTGTGATGAAAATGTTTTGGAACTAGATACAGGTGGTGGCTGCACGACACGGTGAATGTACT
This sequence comes from Pongo abelii, assembly GCF_028885655.2. NCBI lineage: Eukaryota > Metazoa > Chordata > Mammalia > Primates > Hominidae > Pongo > Pongo abelii. The sequence continues at coordinate 121,529,744 of NC_071995.2, read as the reverse complement.
AAATGCCACAGAATTGTTCACTTTATTTTAGTTTTATTATTTTTTTTGAGACAGACTATTGCTCTTTTGCCCAGGCTGGAGTGAAGTGGCACGATCTCGGCTCACAGCAACCTCCGCCTCCCGGGTTCAGGTGATTCTCCTGCCTCAACCTCCCGAGTAGCTGGGATTACAGGCACCCGACACCATGCCCGGCTAATTTTTTTGTATTTTATTTTTTAGTAGAAACAGAGTTTTACCATGTTGTCCAGGCTGGTCTCAAACTTCTGGCTTCAAATGATTTGCCTGCCTTGGCCTCCCAAAGTGCTGGGGTTGGCCGGGCATGGTGGCTCACACCTGTAATCCCAGCACTTGGGGAGGCTGAGGTGGGCAGATCACCTGAGGTTGGGAGTTCGAGACCAGCCTGACCAACATGGAGAAACCCCGTCTCTACTAAAAATACAAAATTAGCCAGGCATGGTGGCGCATGCCTGTAATCCCAACTACTCGGGAGGCTGAGGCAGGAGAATCGCTTAAACCCAGGAGGCAGAGGTTGCGGTGAGCTGAGATCGTGCCATTGCACTCCAGCCTGGGCAACAAGAGTGAAACTCTGTCTCGTTTGCAGTGAGCTTAGATCATGCCACTGCACTCCAGCCTGGGCGACAGAGCAAGACTCCGTCTCAAAAAAAAAAAAAAAAGAGTGAAACTCCGTCTCAAAAAAAAAAAAAAAAAAAAGTGCTGGGATTTCAGGTGTGAGCCACCACACCCAGCTAATTATTTTGTATTTTTAGTAGAGATGGGGTTTCACCATGTTGGCCAGGCTTGTCTCGAACTCCTGGCCTCAAGTAATTCGCCTGCCTTGGCCTCCGCAAGTGCTGGGATTACAGATGTGAGCCACCGCGCCCGGTCAGAATTGTTCACTTTAAAATGATTAGTTTTTCAAAGGCATGTGGCTGGAGATGAATTTTTTTTTAAAAATAAAATGGTTAGTTTTATGTTATGTGAATTTCACCTCATTTGAAAAAAAAAAGGATATTTGAAAATTCTTGCAAGGCTAGAAGGTTTGGAGTGGCTCAGCCTTTTTACATTGTGAGGAGACAAGCAAAGAGCAAATCAGCATGTAGAGGATGGGGGGTGAGATGGTAGAGGGAGCTTGGCCATGTCATTGGCCCATTCAGGGAACTCTGGACCTCTGATTATGCAAGATGATAAATGATGTCTTTGCTTAAAGCCATTTCTAGCTGGGTTTTCCATTGCTTGTAGCCAAAAGCACCCTAATTGATACAGACTTCGAGGTTCTGAAAAAGCAAACCCAAGGCATTAGTTTTATCCAATGGGAAGAAGAATCCCTAGACTGACAGTGGCCCCTTCACATCCCTGTGTGTCCCTCGCTGGACAGAAATGATGACACAATGTGTTGCTACAGCAAAAGTGAAAGAAATGAGCTTTTTCATCTTTTTTTGGTTGGAGGGGGGAGAGGGTCTTCGTAGCCTAGGCTGGAGTGCAGTGGCGCAATCATGGCTCCCTGCAGCCTCGAATTCCCCACTTCAGCCTCCTGAGTAGCATGTACCACCACACCTGGTTAATTTTTTTTTTTTTTTGGTAGAGACAGGGTCTTGCTATGTTGCCCAGGCTGGTCTTGAACTCCTGGGCTCAAGCCATCTGCCCGCCTCGGCCTCCCAAAGTGCTGGGATTACAGGCATGAGCCACTGTGCCCAGCTGAGCTTTTTCATCTTGTAAGTAAATAACTAATGATGAAGAATTCTCAATAGTATTTACTTCTCAGGGTTAGGCAAGGATTATGAGTGTGTGTGTGTGTGTGTGTGTGTGTGTGTGTGTGTGTGTGTGTGTGAGATTCCCAAGATAAACCCAGGTCTCATATTTCCAGTTATCTCTAACCAGCCTTAGTGTTCCATCAAAAACACAGGACAGACTGGCTTTAGGTACAATATTAAAATAATTACAGGCTGGAAGCGATGGCTCACGCCTGTAATCCCAGCACTTTGGGAAGCCAAGGCAGGGGGATCACCTGAGGTCAGGAGTTTGAGACCAGCCTGGCCAACATGGTGAAACCCTGTCTCTACTAAAAATACAAAAATTAGCTGGGCATGGCAGCGGGCATGGGGGTGGGCGCCTGTAATCCCAGCTACTCTAGAGGCTTAAGCAGGAGAATTGCTTGAACCCAGGAGGCGGAGGTTGCAGTGAGCTGAGATTGCACCATTGCACTCCAGCCTGGGTAACAAGAGCGAAACCTCATCTCAAAAACAAAAACAAAAAAAACAAAAATTAGCCGGGTGTGGTGGTGAGCGCCTGTAATCTCAGCTACTCAGGAGGCTGAGGCAGGAGAATCACTTGAACCTGGGAGGCAGAGGTTGCAGTGAGCCGAGATTGTGCCACTGCACTCCAGCCTGTGAGACAGAGCAACACTCAGTCTCAAAAATAAAACAAATAAAATTTTAAAAAAAAATACATAAAATAAAAAATAAAAATAAAAAATAAATAGAATAAAGTAATTAGAGTTGTCAGCCCTGAGTACTAGAGGTGAGATGGAATCACTGGCAATGCCACTGAAGTCTGTGTCGCTTCTCTCAGGGGATTTGAGAGCTTCTGACCTTGAAACATGACCAAGCGCCGGGGACAGCCCATGCTTCCTCGGTGTGGGATGCAATGCTCTGTGCTGCAGGCAAGCCACATACTGTCTTTTCTGCATCTCTAGGCTGTGTGCGGGGCAGGGGAAAGAAGCTCCCTCCACAGCCTTTCTCTCACATTTCCATAGCTCTGAAAAGGCCTGGTGTGGCCGCCCTCTATATTTCCCGCTCTACTCCACATGGAGAAAGGTTTCAGGCTGGCCACGGTGGCTCCCATCTGTAATCCCGGTGCTTTGGGAGGCCGAGGTGGAAGGACCGCTTGAAGCCAGGAATTTCAGACCAGCCTAGCCAACACAGTGAGACCCTGTCTCTACAAAAAATAACATTAGCTGGGCATGGTGGTGCATGTCTGTAGTCCTAGCTACTCGGGAGGCTGATGTGTGAGGATCCCTTGAGCCCGGGAGGTGGAGGCTGCAGTGAGCCATTGCACTCCAGCCTGGGAGACAGAGTAAGACTTTGTCCCTTTTAAAAAAAAGTTTCCGAGAAAAGATAATGTAGCTGGGGTGGGCTTTTTTGGATGAGGGCGTTTAAAGGCTAATATAAAGGGCCAGGCGTGGTGGGTCACGCTTTTAATCCCAACACTTTGGGAGGCCAAGGTGGGTGGAACTCCTTGGAACACCTGAGGTCAGGAGTTCAAGACCAGCCTGGCCAACATGGTGAAACCCTGTCTCTACTGAAAATACAAAAATTAGCCGGACGTGGTAGTGCAGGCCTGTAATCCCAGCTACTTGGGAGGCTGAGGCAGGAGAATTGCTTGAACCCGGGAGGCGGAGGTTGCAGTGCGCCAAGATCACGCCATTGCACTCCAGCCTGGGCAATGGAGTGAGACTCAGTCTCTAAAAAATAATAATAATAAATAATTTTTAAAAAGGCTCATATAGGTCGGGAGCGGTGGCTCAAGCCTGTAATCCCAGCACTTTGGGAGGCCGAGGCGGGCAGATCACGAGGTCAGGAAATCGAGACCATTCTGGCTAACACGGTGAAACCCTGTCTCTACTAAAAAATACAAAAAACATTAGCTGGGCGTGGTGGCGGGCGCCTGTAGTCCCAGCTACTCAGGAGGCTTAGGCAGGAGAACGGCATGAACTCAGGAGGCGGAGCTTGCAGTGAGCTGTCATTGTGCCACTGCACTCTAGCCTGGCGGACAGAGCAAGACTCCGTCTCAAAAAAAATAAATAAATAAAATAAAAAAGGCTCATATAAGGGATTAATACTTTGCAAGTGTTGATGGAATTGATCTTGCTCTCACTATATTTCTTGGCTCTTGGATCGAAGTCATTGTGTAATGTATAAACTATGAAAATAAATGACTTAAATCGCCTACAATAAAAACCTGTTTCACAGCTGATGGATTAAGGGAAACAGGTCCTGTGCCTATGCTGATTAAGGTGCTATACTTGTTTATAAAGGTTGAAGGAAATTAGCCAGGATGAAGATGAATTCAGATTTATCTCTCTGAGAATTTCTAATAGGGCTATGAAATTACATTCCTCTCTATCTTCACATTTTGGGGTTTTGTTTTTTTTTCCCTACTCAGCTGGAAGTTCACATATTCAGCGGGTCTTATCTAGAAAGAGGTGAGTTGTTTAGTCAAGACATCTTAAATCAGCTGGGCGTGGTGGATCACGCCTGTAATCCTAGCACTTTGGGAGGCCGGGGCGTGTGGACTGCTTGAGCCCAGGAGTTCAAGACCAGCCTCAGCAACATGGTGAAACCCTGTCCCTACAAAAAATACAAAAATAGCCGGGCATGGTTGCAGGCACCTGTAGTCCCAGTGACTTGGAAGGCTGAGGTGGGAGGGCTGCTTGAGCCTGGAAGATGAACGTTAGAGTGAGCCAAGATTGCCACACTGTAATCCAGCCTGGGTGACAGCGAGGCCTTGTTTGAAAAAAAAAAAAAAAAAAAAAAAAAAAAAGGCCAGGCGTGGTGGCTCACGCCTGTAATCCTAGCAATTTGGGAGGCCAAGGTGGGCAAATCACCTGAGGTCAGGAGTTTGAGACCAGCCTGGCCAACATGGCAAAAACCCATCTCTACTAAAAATACAAAAATTAGCCAGGTGTTGGCTGGGCACACGCCTGTAATACCAGCACTTTGGGAGGCCGAGGCGGGTGGATCACCTGAGGTCAGGAGTTCAAGAGCAGCCTGGTCAAATTGGAGAAACTCCATCTCTACTAAAAATACAAAACTTAGCCGAGCATGGTGGTGCATGCCTGTACTTCCAGCTACTTGGGAGGCTGAGGCAGGAGAATTGCTTGAACCTGGGAGATGGAGGTTGCAGTGAGCTGAGATCACACCACTGCACTCCAGCCTGAGCTACAGAGCAAGACTCCTTCTCAAAAAAAAAAAAAAAAAAAAAGCTGGGTGTGGTGGCGCATGCCTGTAGTCCCAGCTACTCCAGAGGCTGAGGTGGGAGGGTCGCTTGAACCCGGGAAGTGGAGGCTGCAGTGAGCGTGAGCTGAGATAGCGCCATTGCATTCCAGCCTGGGCCACAGAGCGAGATACTTTATCAAAAAAAAAAAAAAAAGTCTTAAATCACCTGGAATGTGAGATATTTCCAAAACAATGAGTAAGTGTGCTAAAATAAAAGGAAACAAAACACAAAATCCTGCTGACTTTCTGAGGGACTGCCAGGATGAGGACATTGAGCTAAATCTAAACAACTGCCAGGGGCCTGTGGGGTCTGCCTGTGACTCAGCTGCAAAGAAAGGAAAAGAGGAAGAAATGGGCTGGGCTTGGTGACTCAAGCCTGTAATCCCAGCACTTTGGGAGGCCGAGGCGGATGGATCACGAGGTCAGGAGATCAAGACCATCCTGGCTAACACGGTGAAACCCCGTCTCTATAAAAATACAAAAACAAAAAATTAGCCGGGCATGGTGGCGGGTGCCTGTAGTCCCAGCTACTCAAGAGGCTGAGGCAGCAGAATGGCGTGAACCCGGGAGGTGGAGCTTGCAGTGAGCTGTCATTGTGCCACTGCACACTGCACTCCAGCCTGGGCGACAGAGCAAGACTCCATCTCCAAAAAAAAAAAAAAAAAAAGAGGAATAAAGGAATAAATGACCATTGAGAATCTCTCTTCCAGCTGTTCGCATCCACTTTGGAAACCTGTTGATTCTGTAGCTTTTCTATAGATTCAGTGGGATAATTAAAATGTACATGAGACTGGCCAGGTGCAAAACCAGACTGGGCAACATGGTGAAACTCCATCTCTACTAAAAATACAAAAAAATTAGCTGGGCATGGTGGCACGCGCCTGTAATCCCAGCCACTCAGGAGGCTGAGGCAGGAGAATCGTTTGAACCCAGGAGGCGGAGGTTGTAGTGAGCCGAGATTGGGTCTGAGATCACACCACTGCACTCCAGCCTGGGCGACAGAGGGAGACTTCGTCTCAAAAAAAAAAAAAAATACACGAGATTGAGTAACATTGCTAAAACCTCAAGGCCCCAGGCAGAGGGCTAGGTTCTTGTTTAAAAACCTAAAAAACTAACATCTATGACTATCAAGGAAGAAAACACTAAAGAAACACAGATTGTTGGCCAGGCATGGTGGCTCACGCCTGTACTTCCAGCACTTTAGGATTGAGCCCAGTAGTTTGAGACCAGCCTGGGCAACATAGGAAGACACTGTCTTTATTAAATAAATAAAAGGAAATTTTTAATTATCGTTCTGTGAGTTACCAGGAAGGAAATAAAAGCACATGTTGTTTATTAATTATATTCACAGATGAAAATTAGTAAAGACTTACCCATAAAAGTCCAAAGGAGGTTTTGATCACCTTTCAAAAAACTATGGTTTCTGTATTATTCAGCCTTGAAAAGGAAGGATGGCTTGGCGTGGTGGCTCACGCTTGCAATCCCAGCACTTTGGGAGGCCAAGGCGGGTGGATCACCTGAGGTCGGGAGTTCGAGACCAGCCTGACCAACTTGGAGAAACCCTGTCTCTACTAAAAATACAAAATTAGCCAGGTGTGTTGGTGCACGCCTGTAATCCCAGCTACTCAGGAGGCTGAGGCAGGAGAATCACGTGAACCCGGGAGGCAGAGGTTGCGGTGAGCCGAGATCACGCCACTGCACTCCAGCCTGGGCAACAAGAGTGAAACACCGTCTCCAAAAAAAAAAAAAGAAAGAAAGAAAGAAAGAAAAGAAAAGGAAGGACATTCTGGCCAGGTGCAGTGGCTGTAATCCTAGCACTTTGGGAGACTAAAGCAGGCAGATCGCTTGAGTCCGGGAGTTTGAGGCCAGCCTGGGCAACATGGCAAAAACCTGTCTCTCCAAAAAAAAATATGAAAATTAGCCAGGCATGCTGGTGTGCACCTGTGGTCCCAGTTACTCGGGAGGCTCAGGTGGGAGGATCTCTTGAGCTTGAGAGGTCAAGGCTACAGCGAGCTGAGATCACATCACTGCACTCCAGCCTGGGCAACAGAGTGAGTTTCTCTCAGAAAAAACAAATAAAATAAACAAAATTGAAAGGGAAGGACATTTTGGCTCACACTGCAAACATGAATGATCATTGAGGACATTATGCTAAGTGAAATAAGCCAGTCACAAAAGGATGAATCTTGCATGATTCCCCTTATACAAGGTCCTTAGATTAGTTGAATCCAGAGACAGAAAGTAGGATGGTGGTTGCCGGGAGCTGGGGCAAGGAAGAATGGGGAGTCAGTGTTTTATGGGTCCAGAGTTTCAGTTTCACAAGATCAAACTGGAGATGGATGGTGGTGATGACTGTATAAGAAAATGAATGTATTTAATGCCACTGGACTGAACACTTAGAAGTTATTAAGATGGCAAATTTTATGTATACTTTACTGTAAGTTTTGTTTTTGAGACAGTCTCACTCTTTCACCCAGGCTGGAATGCAGTGGCACAATCTCAGCTCACTGCAACCTCGGCCTCCCAGGTTCAAGCAATCCTCCTGCCTCAGCCTCCCTAGTAGCTGGGATTACAGACATGCGCCACCACACCCAGCTAATTTTTGTATTTTTAGTAGAGACGGGGTTTTGCCATGTTGGCCAGGCTGGTCTCGAACTCCTGACCTCAGGTGATCCACCTGCCTTGGCCTCCCAAAGTGCTGGGATTAATTACAGGTGTGAGCCACCGCGCCCAGCCTATTTTACTATAATTTTTAAAAACTAAAACATGGAAATAGTATGATTCCTAATCTATACTGGGAATGTTCTGTTACCTGATCTGAGTGTTGTTACACGGGCATGATGACTTCGTGAAAGTCTATTATAATTTCTGTATTTTTCTGTATTAGTTGACTTCAGTAAAACTTATTATTATTATTTCTATTTATTATTATTATCATCATCATTGTTATTATAGAGATGGGGTATCATTATATTGCCCAGGCTGGTCTTAAACTCCTGGGCTCGCGTAATCTTCCCACCTTGGCCTCCCAAAGTGCTGGGATTACAGGCGTGGGCGACTGTGTCTGGCGAGATTATTATTTCTAATCAATAACTACACAGAAAGCACACTGTTATTTAAAGGATTTTATACTTCACCCAAAGGCAGAAGCAGTGGAAATTGAGAAAGGAAGTTGTAGTAGGTTGAAGGCCGAAGAGTGCCCTCTGCTAAATTCATGTCTTCCGGGAACCTCAGAAAGTGACCTTATTTGGAAACGGGGTCTTTGCAGATGGAATTAAGATAAGGATGAAGATGAGATCATACAGGATTAGGGTGGGCAATGACAGTGTCCTTAGAGGAGACAGAAAAGGCCACACAGAGAAGAAGTCCACATGAAGACAGAAGCAGTGATTGGAGTGACGTGGCCATGAGCCAGGGGATGCCTGCAGCCACCAGAAGCTGGAAGAGACAGACAAGGATCCTCCCCTAGAGACTTTGGAGGGAGCATGGATCTGCTGGCACCTTGATTGCTGACTTCTGGCCTCCAGAACTATGAGAAAATAAACTTCTGTTGTTTTGGCGAGGCATGGTTGCTCACGCCTGTAATCCCAGCACTTTGGGAGGCCAAGGGCAGGTGGATCACTTGAGGTCAGGAGTTCAAGAAGAGCCTGGCCAACATGGCGAAACGCTGTCTCTACTAAAAATTAGCCAGCTGTGGTGGCACGTGCCTGTAATTCCAGCTACTCGGGAGGCTGAGGCAGGAGAATCGCTTGAACCTGGGAGGTGGAGGTTGCAGTGAGCCAAGATCATGCCACTGCACTCCAGCGCCTGGGGGACAGAGTGAGACTCCATCTTCAAAAAAAAAAAACATCTTTTTCATTGTTTTTTACAACCCTTATCACTTACGTTTTCATTTCACCCTCGCTGTCAGCTTCCCTTTTGCCTTCCGAAAGCACAGAAGTAAAAATGAAACGTAGAAAACTCCCACCAGTAATCTAGACCAAGCCAGAAGAATGTACCTTTCTGAGAAAAGACCACCCATCAGTAGATCTGCATGGGGGGATCTTGTGTTTATGTGCCAAACTCATGAATGGTAGAGCTGTCACCCTAAATGTGGTACCCTGTGGCCGGTTATGAGTCATTAAAAAAAGGGAGAGAGAGATTCACTGGCACATGTGTTCATACTGTTCGATGATGAAACTTTTCTTAGATCTGACCAAAACACCAACTGCCAAGCACATGGTACCACAGGGAAGGGGGAGGGAAGAAGTTTTGTAAATTACCACTTCTTCTTTTGAGGTATGAAATATAGTATGGGTTATGAGTAATGTACCCTTTTAAGACATAACCAAATTACCAAGCCTACATAAATAACATCAGAAAACATGAGTTGACAATCATTTGGTTTTGAAATAATAACATTTCCTCCTGATTCATTACATTAGCTCTTTGAATATAAGGAATGTCCTAATGCTTCCTACATATATGTATATTCATATTAAATGAGACAGTCTCAAGCAATTCCAGGAACTTGGATATTAAGTAACTATCATGTCATAAAGAGGGAGTGGGAGTTAGTTAGGCAAAGAGGGAAGGGGGGCAAAGACTTGAAACAGCATGAAACGTGCAAACAATTGTATCCCGGATGCAAGGCAGGGAGTGAAAAAGTCTGACCAGAGAGTCTTTTTTTGTTGTTAATTTGTATTTTTATTTATTTATTTATTTTTGAGACAGTCTTGCTCTGTTGCCCAGGTTGGAGTGCAATGGTGCAATCTCGGCTCACTGCAATCTCCGCCTCCCAGGTTCAAGCAATTCTCCTACCTCAGCCTCCCCAGTAGCTGGGATTACAGGCACGTGCCACCATGCCTGGCTAATTTTTATATTTTTAGTAGAGACGGGGTTTCACCATGTTGGCCAGGCTGGTCTCAAACTCCTGACCTCAAGTGATCCACCCGCCTCAGCCTCCCAAAGTGCTGGGATTATAGGCGTGAGCCACCGTGCCAGCCTTTTGTTGTTAATTTTTAATTTTTAACTTTTGTGTACATAGTAGGTGTATATATTTATGGGATACATGAGATATTTTGACACAAGCATGCCATGCATAATAATCTCATCAGGGTGAATGGGGTGTCCATCACCTTAAACATTTATCCTTTGTATTACAAACAATCCAATTATACTCTTTTAGTTATTTTAAAATGTACAATTAAATTATTATTGACTATAGTCACTCTGTTGTGCTATCAAATATCAGGTCTTAGTCATTCTTTCTATTTTCTTTATTTTTATTATTATTATTATTATTTTTGAGACGGAGTTTCACTCTTGTTGCCCAAGGTGGAGTGCAATGGTGCGATCTTGGTTCATTGCAACCTCCGCCTCCTGGGTTCAAGCGATTCTCCTGCCTCAGTCTCCCGAGTAGCTGGGATTACAGGCACCTGCCCCCCACGCTCAGCTAATTTTTTCTATTTTTAGTAGAAATGGGGTTTCACCATGTTAGCCAGGCTGGTCTCGAACCCCTGACCTCAGGTGATCCACCCGCCTTGGCCTCCCAAAGTGCTGGGATTACAGGCATGAACCACCGCGCCCAGCCCATTCTATTCTCTGTACCCATTGCCATCCCCACGTCCCCCTCCTCCCCCAACCCCACTACCCTTCCCAGCCTCTAGTAACCATCCTACTATCTCCATGAGTTCGATTGTTTCAATTTTTAGCTCTCACAAATAAGTGAGAGCTTGCGAAGTTTGTCTTTCTGTACCTGGCTTATTTCATTTAACAGAATGACCTCCAGTTTCATCCATGTTGTTGCAAATGACAGGACATTATTCTTTTTTATGGCTGAATAGTACTCCATTGTGTATATGTAGCACATTTTCTTTATCTGTTGATGGACACTTAGGTCTCTTCAAGTCTTAGCTATTGTGAATAGGGCTGCAATAAACATGGAGTGCAGATATCTCTTCCATATACTGATTTCCTTTCTTCTGGGTATATACCCAGTAGTGGGATTGCTAGATCATATGGTAGCTCTATTTTAAGTTTGTTAAAGAACCTCCAAACTTCTCCATAGTGGTTGCACTGATATGGGAGTGCTGGGAGGGGAAGAGCGTGGTCCCTTCAGATGATATGGAAGGGGAGAAGGGAAATGCTGGGTAAAGGAGGGTGTGGTCCCTGGCTAGGGCTCCACCCCCACGGACCTAGGTGAGGACAGGCACTCCTGCCTTCGCACCCAAATGTTGCATTTCCCAAGACTACTCTGGCCCCCCACGCCCCATCCTGTGCCTATAAAAACCCGAGACAGGCCAGGCGCTGTGGCTCATGCCTGTAATCCCAGCACTTTGGGAGGCCGAGGCGGGCGGATCACGAGGTCAGGAGATCAAGACCATCCTGACTAACACGGTGAAACCCCATCTCTACTAAAAATACAAAAACAAAAAATTAGCCGGGCGCGGTGGCGGGCGTCTGTAGTCCCAGCTACTCAGGAGGCTGAGGCAGGAGAATGGCGTGAACCCGGGAGGTGGAGCCTGCAGTGAGCCGAGATCGCGCCACTGCACTCCAGCCTGGGCGACAGAGCGAGACTCCGTCTCAAAAACAAACAAACAAAAAAAACTCCGACACCATAGCAGGCAGACACAGGTGGCTGGACATCGAGAGGACATCAAGGGTAGTACGCTGGCGGAAGAGCACATCGACAGACACTGGCATGCTTGCAGGCCATCAGGCCATTGACTGGTGGAATGAGGCGGAGTTTGGCCTGGGCAGTCGGAGGAGAGCCCGGGCCGCAAAGAAGCGGCCCAATTCCCGGAGAAAACCATCTCCCTTCTGGCTCCCCCATCTGCTGAGAGCTACTTATCAATAAAACCTTGCACTCTCATTCGCCAAGCCCAGTGTGATCCGATTCTTCCAGTACATCAAGGCAAGAAACCCCTGGATACAGAAATCCCTCTGTCCTTGTGATAAGAAAGGGGGTCTAATTGAGCTTGTTAACACGAGCCACCTATAGATGGCTAAACTAAAAGAGCACACTGTAACACACGCCCACTGGGGCTTCAGCTATAAACACTCACCCCTAGACGCTGCCATGGGGTCGCAGCCCCACAAGCCTGCCCGTCTGTATGCTCTCCTAGAGGTTTGAGCAGCAGGGCACGGAAGAAACCAGCCACTCCCCCATCACACTTCCTGTAACAAGGAAGCCTTTCCCGTTTCAGTAATAATTCACAGAGAGTCCTTAACTGACATTTTAAGGATGAGTTGAACCTGTGTATCTATTTTGAAAGCAAGTTAATTAAAAATCACCCTAAAATTGTCAAGGTGGTTAAAAAGCTATAGGAAATATCAATATTTTTAATAATAGCCAAAGGTGGAAGCAATTGTATGATATTACGACAGAAGAATATCTATTTGGTCTTAGTCCCCAGTTCCTGGGATGCTAAAACCCTTGTAATTTCCTGGGCAACAAGCATGTTAGCATGGTGCCTCTTTTGTTCTAATATCTGGTCTTTGACTTCAGCTCCTGACACAGAGCTCCTAATCCCTTGGGGTTTCCTGGGTAATAGGAGGATCTTTTGTTCTAATGAGGCAACTTTTGGTGGGTTCCTGGGTGGGGGCTGGTCACCAGAAAGACCAAACTGTGGTTAGAAGCTTGAAGCTTGCAGCCTCATCCCCCATCTGCTGGGAAAGGGAGAGGGGCTGGAGATTGAGTTATTATAATAATCATGCCTACGTGATGAAGCCTCCATAAAAATCCCTGAACTACAGGATGCAGAGAGCTTCAGGGCTAGTGAACTACAGTAGATCCATGTGCCAAGAGGATGGTGCAACCCAGCCCCATGGGGACAGACGCTCCTGCACATGGGCCCTTCCAAACCTCGCCCTATGTATCTCTTCATTTGACTGTTTATTTGAATCCTTTAATATATCCTCTGTTTCTTGTTTTTGAGACAGTGTCTCTCTCTGTTGCCCAGGCTAGAACACAGTGGCATAACACGACTCACTGCAGCCTCGACCTCCCAGGCTCAAGTGATCCTCCCGCCTCAGCTTCCCACGAAGCTGGGACTACAGGCGCATGTCACCATGCCTGGCTAACTTTTTTGTTTTGTAGAGATGGGGTTTCACTATGTTGCCTAAGCTGGTCTTGAACTCTGGGCTCAAGTGATCCTTCCATCTAGGCCTCCCAAAGTGCTGGGATTACAGGCATGAGCCACCACTGCTGGCCATTAATATATCCTTTATAATAATCTAGTAAGTAACCTGTTTTCCTGGGTTCTGTGAGCTGCTCTAGCAAATTATAGAACCAAAAAGGGGGTCATGAGAACCTCTGATTTGTAGCCAAGTTGAGCAAAAGTTGCGACAAACCTGCGAACTCACCACTTGTGATTGGCGTCTCCAATGCGGGCAGTCTTGTGGGACTGGGTTGGTAACCTGCGGCATCTCATGTATCTCCAGGCGGATAGTGCAAATCGGTGTCTGCAGAGAAGTGGAGAACTGCCTGGTGTGGGAAAAAACCCCTAGCATCTGGTGACAGAAGCGTTCTGTGTTGAGTGTGTAGTAGTAGAAAACGGTTTGTTTTTCCCCTATGCAAACCCAAATGTTATTCCATGGATAAACGGATAAACAAAATGCAGTATATCCACACAATGGAACATTATTCTGCCATAAAAAGGAATGAAGTTCTGATCCCTGCTACAACATGGATGAACCTTGAAAATGTTAAGTGAAACAACCCTGACACAAAGGCCACATATTGTACGGTTCCATTTATAGGAAATGCCTAGAATAGCCAAATCCAAAGAGACAGAAAGCAGAAAAGGGGTTGCTTAGGGAGAATTGGGGTGGGGGATTGAGGGACAACAGCTGAAGGGTTTCTTTTAGAGGTGATGAAAATGTCCTAAAATTGTGATAATGGTTATATGTATCTGTGAATATACTAAAAACTATTGAATTGCTAACTTTATTTATTCACTTAGAGACAGTCTCATTCTATAACCCAGGCTGGAGTACAGTGGCAAGATCATGACTCACTGCAGCCTTGACCTCCCAGGTTTAAGCAATCCTCTGGCCTCAGCCTCACAAGTAGCTGAGACTGTAAGTGTGTCCCGCAGGCCAAGGGCAGTGGCCCACCCCAGTAATCTCAGCACTTTGGGAGGCCGAGGCAGGTGGATCACCTGAGGTCAGGAGTTGGAGACCAGCCTGGTCCAACATGGTGAAACCCTGTCTCTACTAAAAATACAAAAATTAGCTGGGCATGGCGGTGGGCGCCTGTAATCCCAGCTACTCGGGAGGCTAAGGCAGGAGAATAGCTTTAACCTGGGAGGTGGAGGTTGCAGTGAACCCAGATTGCGCCACTGCACTCCAGCCTGGGCGACAGAGTGACTCCATCTCAAAAAAAAAAAAAAAAAAAAAAAAAGATGCTTGGCACCACACCCAGCTAATTTTTGTATTTTTGTTTTGTTTTGTTTTTTGATATGGAGTCTCACTCTGTTGCCTAAGCTGGAGTGCAGTGGCACGATCTCAGCTCACTGTGACTCGCACCTCCCAGGTTCAAGCGATTCTCTTGCCTCAGCCTCTGGAGTAGCTGGGATTACAGGCATGCACCAACCACGCCCAGCTAATTTTTGTATTTTTAGTAGAGACAGGGTTTCACCATGTTGGCCAGGCTGGTCTCGAACTCCTGACCTCAGGTAATCCACCCGCCTCGGCCTCCCAATGTGTTGGAATTAACAGGTGTAAGCCACCGTGCCTGGACAATTTTTGTATTTTTTGTAGAGACAGGGTCTCACTTTGTTGCCCAGGCTGTTCTCGAACTCCTGGGGTCAAGCAATCCTCCCACCTCGGTCTCCTAAAAGTGCCGGGGTAGGCCGGGCGCAGTGGCTCACGCCTGTAATCCCAGCACTTTGGGAGGCCGAGGTGGGCAGATTATGAGGTCAGGAGATCGAGACCATCCTGGCTAACATGGTGAAACCCCGTCTCTACTAAAAATACAAAAAATTAGCCGGGCGTGGTGGTGGGCGCCTGTAGTCCCAGCTACTCGGGAGGCTGAGGCTGGAGAATGGTGTGAACCCGGGAGGCGGAGCTTGCAGTGAGCCGAGATCGCGCCACTGCACTCCAGCCTGGGCGAGAGCGAGACTCTGTCTCAGGAAAAAAAAAAAAATAGTGCTGGGATTACAGGCGTAAGCCACCTTGCCTGGCTTGAACTGCAGACTTTAAGTGAGTGAACTGTATGATATATTATCTATATCTCAGGAAAGCTGTTTGTTGTTGTTGTTGTTGTTGTTTCTGTTCTTGTTTTTAAGACTTAGAAAAAGCAGTTCAGGCCGGGTGCGGAGGCTCACACCTGTAATCCCAGCACTTTGGGAGGTTGAAGCAGAAGGATCACCTGAGGTCAGGAGTTCAAGACCAGCCTGGCCAACGCAGCAAAACCCTGTCTCTACTAAAAATACAAAAATTAGCTGGGCGTGGTGGCAGGCACCTGTAGTCCCAGCTACTCGGGAGGCTGAGGCTGGAGAATTGCTTGAACCCGGGAGGCGGAGGTTGCAGTGAGCTGAAATCATGCCATTGCACTCCAGCCTGGGTGACAGAGTGAGACTCTGTCTCAAAAAAAAAAAAAAAAAAAAACTTAGCTGGGCGTGGTGGTGGGAGGCTATAGTCCCAGCTAATCGGGAAGCTAAGGTGGGAAAATCACTTGAATCCAGGAGGCAGAGGTTGCGGTGAGCTGAGATCACACCATTGCGCTCTGCCTGAGCGACAGAGCAATACTCTGCCCTAAATAAATAAATAAATAAATGAATAAATAAATAACTCCATGCCATCAGGAGGGACCTTATCATGGTGTTTATCTTGTATCCCCCAACCCCAGAACAGTTCCTGGCATGTAGCAGACTCTTAAGTAGTCATGAAATTAATGAATTTCAGCTACGTGTTTTCAGGGTAAAATCTCTTCCTTGGATGCTTCATGATCACATGAACAAATGACAGTGCCTCATTATACATAAGAAAATGGGGAAAGTTAGCAACCGCTAAATACATGAAGACGCTCTATTTAATTCTCAAGACTCAAGGGCCTCCTTCCACCATCTCTTGCTTGGAATGAAGCAGCCAAATTCTTTTTCTCCTATTTGGAGTAGAGAATGAATTAGTGGGGTGTTCTCATTCCACTTTGTGGTGATGGAAAACCTGGCTCAGTGAGACAGAAGATATTCAAGCTTCTTTCTGCTGTTTCTCCTTGGGCCCAGAGATTTGGAATACATTATCTGTGCTTATATAAACACATTGGATCCCTCCCTTGGGTAGTTTTTAAGTTATTTTTGAGTAAGAGAACAAGACTGAATAATTTTGTTGATTGTTTCTATCCAGATGGGGGTAGCCACATAAGTATAAAGACGTGCTTAGGGTAACTAATAGTTTCTTTTTTATGCAATGCTGGTGTCCCAGGAAGAACAGAGCAGTGACCCCAACTTTTTTTTTGCATGCTCCTCAGTGGAAACTTTTGAGCACATACTCCCAATATCTTTCAATATATATTATTTTAGTAGAAATATATATATTTTTTGAGACAGAGTTTTGCTCTTTCACCCAGGCTGCAGTGACGTGGCATGATCTTAGCTCACTGCAACCTCTGACCCCCGGGTTCAAACAATTCTCCTGCCTCAGCCTCCCTACTAGCTGGGATTATAGGCGTGCGCCACTACACCCGGCTAGTTTTGGTATTTTTAGTAGAGACAGGGTTTCACCATGTTGGCCAGGCTGGTCTTGAACTCCCGACCTGAGGTGATCCACCCACCTCGGCCTCCCAAAGTGCTGGGATTACAGGTGTGAGCCACCGCGCCCGGCCAATATTCCAGTGAGCTACTCAATAAACAAGTAAATAAAGATAACCCTGGATGGCAGCAGGAAGACAGTGAATAGAGTGATGTCACAGCAAAGGACTGGGGATGTGGGATGGCGACTAGCTGGGCTGGTCGGGTAAGGCTAGAGAGAAGGCTGGTCTGAGAGATGGCAGGAGTGGCAGGGGTTGAGGCTGGAAAGGCAGACAGAGCCTAGATCTTACCGACCTTATAAGCCACGGTATGGACGGGCAGGCAGCACCAAGCCATAAACGAAATCCAGCTTTTAAATCCAGTGCTTTTAAAAAACTTTGACCTTACCCAAGGGGGTGTCTTTTTATATTAGATCTGCCCAAAGGAAGGCCTCTTTATAATCCATTTTCCCAGAGAGGACCCCTGTTTCTAATTTGAACAGAAGGGAAGTGTTTTCTGCAACTTGGGTTTTATGCTAAGAGAAATGAGAAGCCAGTGAAAAGTTTGAGGCCAGCCAGTGACAAGATCCGGCAACAGTATGGAAAATAACTGTATGGAGACATCGGTAGAATAATAAAAATAATGATGGCAATCACAGCTAATAGAAATATAATAAATATAACAATGACAAGAAGGAACCTTGCTGTTTTTTCTGTTCTTTTTTCTTTAGAGACAGGGTCTCGCTCTGTCGCCCAGGCTGGAGTGCAGTGGTGCGATCATAGCTCACTATAGCCTCAACCTCCTAGGCTCAAGCAACCCTCCCACCTCAGCCTCTCGAAGCTCTGGGATTATAGACATGAGCCACCACTCCTGGCCCCCATCCTGGCTCCAATCCTGGCTAACTGTATATTTAATCTTACTTTAAAACAAATTCAGGCCGGGCATGGATGGCTCACACCTGTAATCCCAGCACTTTGGGAGGGCAAGGCAGGTGGATCACTTGAGGTCAGGAGTTCAAGACCAGCCTGGCCAACATGGTGAAACCCTGTCTCTACTAAAAAAATTAAAAAATTAGCCGGGCATGGTGGCCGGCTCCTGTAATCCCAGCTACTCAGGAGGCTGAGGCAGGAGAATCATTTGAAGCTGGGAGGCAGAGGTTGCAGTGAGCTGATATCACGCCACTGTACTCCATCCTGGGCGACAGAGTGAGACTCCGTCTCTAAATAAATAAATATAACAAATTCAAATACAGTTATGATCCAAAAAAGTGACTTATCCAACATGTTGAAAGCTAACTCTTTATGTATCAGAACTTTATTCTGAACAAGAAACCAACGTGGGCACTGGGAAACACTCCTTCTTAGCTTAGCTCCAGAGTCAATGAAGCATGACAGTCCATCACATCTGTTACGTTCTAGTGCCACCACCTGACCTCTTCCGGGCCTTGCACACTTATGCCCAAGAGGACAATTCCAGACTCCATTTGCGACTGCAGCCTTCTAACTGGTTCTCTTAAGGTTCAATCACACAAATAAAGAAACACCAATGTGAATAGTGAGATGCCATTTTAACCTATCAGATGAGCAACATGGTTTGAGGACATAGTAAAGTGGACGTGCATCCGCTGCTGGTGGGAATAGGGATTTGTGAGGAAGACCTTTTGAAATGCATGCAGTGTGGCGATTTGCAACTGGAGGCTTTAAAATGTTCCCTTCATTCCCTTGGATCTGGCAAATCTGTTCCTGGGAATGTATCTTAAGGGAATAATTCCAAATATGGAAAAAGCTTAGTGAAAAAATATTAGCACAGTCTAAGTGTGCAGAATAGCTCCAGGGGGTGACCTAAGAGTTTTGAGGATTTGCTGTGGGCTAAGGATTGCCTACATCTATCATCTCATCTGATCCTCACAGAAACCACTGAAGCGGGTATATTATCCCCATTTTGTGGATAAGAAAAGGGACTCAGGGAGATTACAAAATTCAGTCCGACTCATAAACCTATATACAGAAGCAGAATTAGAACCTGAGCTTGCATTGCTTTTCATTAAAAATAAAAAATCTTTAAAAATAAAAACACGATCACTAAAAATAATATTTTAAAAAGTTTATAGTGGCAGAGAAAAGAATACAAAGTACAAAATTGTACCTGCAGTAGGCTCATGATTTTATAAAACCATGTGATACATAGAAATAAGAAACAAAATGCAATCTGCCAGAGGAACTGATCACACCCTAAGTGTTTGTGTTTTCCATACATACCTTTTTTTCTTTGGCACAGGGTCTCTGTTGCCCTGGATGAAATGTGGTGGCATGATCACAGCTCATTAAAGCCTTGACCTCCCGGGCTTAAGCGATCCTCCCACCTCAGACTCCCAAGTAGCTGGGACTACAGGTGCACAACACCATGCACGGCTAATTTTTTGTATTTTTAGTAAAGACGGGGTTTCACTGTGTTAGCCAGGATGGTCTCAATCTCCTGACCTTGTGATCTGCACGCCTTGGCCTCCTAAAGTGCTGGGATTACAGGCGTGAGCCACCGTGCCCGGCCATGCCCAGCTAATTTAAAGCTGAGGCAGGAGAATTGCTTGAACCTGGGAGGCGGAGGTTGCGGTGAGCCGAGATCGCGCCACTGCACTTCATGCTGAGCGACAGAGCGAGACTTCATCTCAAACAAAACAAAACAAAACAAAACAATTTGTAGAGACAGGGTCTCGCCATGTTTGCCAGGCTGGTCTCCAATTCCTGGGCTCAAGCAGTCCTCCTGCTTCAGCTTCCCAAAGTGCTGGGATTACAGGTGTGAGCCACCACACCTGGCCCATTTTAAAACTTCTGTTTAAAAGTATGTCATGAACATAAGTTTTGTTCCTACCACATAAAGTATTTTTACAAATAGTTTTTTTTTTTTTTTTTTTTTTGAGATGGAGTCTTGCTCTGTCGCCCAGGCTGGGTGGAGTGCAGAGGCGTGATCTTGGCTCACTGCAAGCTCTGCCTCTCGGGTTCACGCCATTCTCCTGCCTCAGCCTCCCAAGTAGCTGAGACTATAGGCGCCTGCCACCACACCCAGCTAATTTCTTTTTATTTTTTAGTAGGGATGGGGTTTCACCATGTTAGCCAGGATGGTCTCGATCTCCTGACCTAGCGATCCGCCCACCTCGGCCTCCCAAAGTGCTGGGATTACAGGCGTGAGCCACTGCGCCCGGCCTACAAATAGTTTTTAAAATTCCTGACCAAAACTGTCAACTGTGGGAACCACATACTGGGCAAAAAGTTTCTCTCTTGAATCAAATCTCTGTTCCCTTCCCAGAGACAATGACAGAAGGTTCTTGTGTAACCTTCCAGGTAACTTCACCTATGCATTAGTGTTTTTCAACAGCCCGTTGCCATATAATGCACATACTATGACATTCACTCATTTTAAGTTATAGTTTGAGGAGGTTTTTTTTGTTTTTGTTTTTGTTTTTGAGATGGAGTCTCACTCTGTCCTGAGGCTGGAGTGCAGTGGTGTGATCTCAGCTCACTGCAACCTCTGCCTCCCGGGTTCAAGCGATTCTCCTGCCTCAGCCTCCAGAGTAGCTGGGACTACAGGTGCCTGCCACCACGCCCAGCGAATTTTTGTATTTTTAGTAGAGATAGGGTTTCACCATGTTGGCCAGGATGGT
Organism: Pongo abelii; assembly: GCF_028885655.2. Lineage (NCBI taxonomy): Eukaryota > Metazoa > Chordata > Mammalia > Primates > Hominidae > Pongo > Pongo abelii. Next base: position 121,509,378 of record NC_071995.2, on the reverse strand, counting down.
CTCAATCTCCTGACCTCGTGATCCGCCCCTCTCAGCCTCCCAAAGTGTTGGGATTACAGGCATGAGCCACTGCGCCCGGCCAGTTTGAGGAGTTTTATGCTGGGTGGAGGTGGAAGCTCTGGCTGCCCTGTGCCTCTGCTAATTCCACAGCAGCAGGGAGGGGAGGCTGAGGCACTTGGTGTCAACCTGACAAGGGTTAGTCCAAGCTTCTCCTCCACCTTTACTGGCATGGGGGTGCTATGATGGTCAATACTGAGTGTCAACTTGATTGGACTGAAGGGTGCAAAGTATTGTTCCTGGGTGTGTCTGTGAGGGTGTTACCAAAGGGGATTAACATTTGAGTCAGTGGGCTGGGAAAGGCAGACCCACCCTCAAACTGGGTGGGCACAATCTAATCAGCTGCCAGTGTGGCCAGGAAAAAAGCAGGCAGAAGAATGTGGAAAGACTAGACTGGTTTAGTCTTCTGGCCTACATCTTTCTCCTATGCTGGATGCTTCCTGCCCTTGAACATCAGCCTCCAAGTTCCTCAGCTTTGAGACTCTTGGACCTTCAACCAGGCTGAAGGCTGCACTGTAGGCTTCCCTACTTTGAGGTTTTGGGACTCAAACTGGCTTCCTTGCTCCTTGGCTTGCAGATGGCCGCCTATTGTGGGACCTCATTTTGTAATCATGAGTCAATACTCCGTAATAAACTCCCCTTTATATATACATCCATCCTATTAGTTCTGTCCCTCTAGAGAACTCTGACTAATACAGGTGCCCACTGTGTTTTCTGTGGTGCTTGGCTGGAACAGAGCAGTTACTATCTGCTAGGCTGACTCTCTCCTGGTCCTTTGGCTAGAGGGAGAAGTTTTTGTTGGGGGATTTTTGCATCTGTGTCCATTGGTGTTTCTGGGTTGCTGGCTTCTTCAGCTCCATGTCTGGGATGTGCGAGGCAAAAAGAAACTCCAGGGGACGCACCACTGTATGTTTTTTGTATTTTTAGTAGAGATGGGGTTTCACCATGTTGGCCAGGATGGTCTCCTGACCTCGTGATCTGCCCGCCTCGGCCTCCCAAAGTGCTGAGATTACAGGCGTGAGCCACCGCACCTGGCCACACTACATTACTTTTTAAAAGGGAAAAATATCTCACCAATATTTATATTTAAACAAATAGTTCTTATTTATTTATTTTTTGAGATGAAGTCTCATTCTGTCACCCAGGCTGAAGTGCAGTGGCATGATCTTGGCTCAGTGCAACCTCTGCCTCCCAGGTTCAAGTGATTCTCCTGCCTCAGCCTCCCGAGTAGGTGGGACTACAGGCACACACCACCATGCCCAGCTAATTTTTGTATTTTTACTAGAGACGGGGTTTTGTCATGTTGGCCAGGCTGATCTCGAACTCCTGACCTCAGGTGATCTGCCCGCCCCAGCCTCCCAAAGTGCTGGGATTACAGGTGTGAGCCACCGTGCCCAGTCAGTTATTTTCTTTTAGTTGGTCTCAAAGTTGTTTTCACAAAGCTGCTTTCTCATTTTTTTTTTTTGAGATGGAGTCTTGCTCTGTTGCCCAGGCCGGAGTATGGTGGCACGATCTCGGCTCACTGCAAGCTCCGCTTCCCGGGTTCACGCCATTCTCCTGCCTCAGCCTCCCGAGTAGCTGGGACTACAGGTGCCTGCCACCACACCTGGCTAATTTTTTGTATTTTTAGTAGAGACGGGGTTTCACCGTGTTAGCTAGGATGGTCTCGATCTCCTGACCTTGTGATCCACCTGCCTCAGCCTCCCAAAGTGTTGGGATTACAGGCGTGAGCCACCGTGCCCAGCCTGCTTTCTCATTTTCTCTTAATTTGATAAAGGTGCAATTCATCACACAAAGTTATTATCCCCTAAAGGAAATGGAACAACTAGCATCATGGACAAATCTCTGCTGATTAATGAGTAGATTAATGAGTAACCAACATCCAGAGCTGCTCAAAACAGCCCTTTACACTTAAATCTCAAAAAGAAGGAATGATGGGCGATAAGCACCAAAAGAAGTAGAAATAAATGCATGTAATTTTTCCTGGGCAATTTAAATAGTTCTTCATCTGGGAGTGCCTCCAATCCTTCTAGCCAATTCATCCTACCCGCAGCTGTCAAGTTCATCTTCCTAAAACATCAAGTCCACTCTGTTATTTCCCTGCCTAAAAATACCACCTGTTTATGGTGTCAAGGTGCCAACGTGCTTCTCTCCCTCCTCTCACCCTGCCCCACAGTTCCAGCTTTGCGCCTTTTCTTGCTCTTCTCCCTTTTAGAGTGTTCCAGCCACATCCTCCAGGGAAAATCCCTTGACCAAGAGTCCAATCTGATTTTGCACTCCCCTGACTTCTTGTTAAGCCATCTACACCAGGAGGGTAAGCCAGTTTCTTCTGACACACAATTCCAATCGATTGGTAGAGATGTGTGGTTGCCTGGGGGCACTGCGTGTTTAAAGGACACTGAGATTAACAACGACCCAGGAAGGGTAGCAATGGGCTCAAGAAGGGAAAGTGGATGTACAACTATGGGTCATCCTGGTCTCTACTGCACTGGCCAATAAGGTGGCCACTAGCCACATATGGCCATTAGATACTTGAAATGTCGCTAGCCCAAATTCAGTTATGCTGTTTGTTTATTTATTGAGACAGGGTCTCACTCTATCACCCAGGCTAGAGTGCAGTGGCATGATCACAGCTCACTGCAGCCTCGACCTCCTAGGGTCAAGTGATCCTCCTGCCTCAGCCTCCCAAGTTGCAGGGACCATAGGCATGCAGGACCACACCCAGCTAATTTTTGTATTTTTTGTTGAGACGGGGGCTCACCATGTTGCCCAGGCTGGTTTTGAACTCCTGGGCTCAGGTGATCCTTCCACCTTGGCCTCCCAAAGTGCTGGGATTACAGGCATAAGCCACCACACCTGGCCTGATATGTTGTAAATTTAAATCACTCACCGGAGTTTGAAGAATAAGTGTGAAAAAAAAGTGTAAAATATCTAATAATTTTTTCATATTGATTACATGTCAACATATTTTGGATATGCTACTGGGGCAAGTAAAATATATTATTAAAATTATTCTGGATAAAGGACCAGAGGCAGACTATATATATATATTTTTTTTCATTGTTTTTTACAATATGTGCATTAACAGTGGCAGTTTCAACAGGGTTCAGTGCCTAAAGGAGTGTCACAAGACCCAAAATGACAATGCTTACAAACCTCGTTTATTACAAGAAAAGGACTCAATATAGCAATGGCATTAAATTAAGAATATGTGTCCCGGCCAACCGGTATTTCAGAGCAAAGGCTCTGGAGAACTAGGTGCAGGCTCCCACAATCCTCCCTTTTGTAAGGGCTGTGGCTGGACACACTATCCCCACCCAGAGCAAGAACCAGTGATGTGTGTATACAGCATCTTGGAATCAGGGTCCAACATAGGATCTCAGGTGTTTTTCATACTTTGCTTGTCACATAGGCATATTCCTGCCACAAATAGCCTCAATAGCAGGACCTTCTTGGTGGAGTTGGTCTCACCAAGACCAGGAGCAAATAATCAATTTAATTGTTATAAATAATGGTGACAGGCTGGTACAAACCACCCCCAAGCTCTTCAAACCCCTGGCTACAAGGCAGCACTATAATCCCTGTTTCCTTAATCACTGTGTTTCATGCCTTGACCAGGGCAGTGCCTTGCAAAAACTTTAGCAAAACAGATCAGATTAATTCCAGCAGGCCTGGAATTAACCCTTAGAGCAAAATGTGTCTACTAGAAAATTTAAAGCATCAAATGTGCTTGCATGATATTTCTACCGGACAGTGCTTCTCTAGACCAAGGGGAAGCAACTTTTCCTGTCAAGAGCCAGGTAAAGAAATACTTTAGCTTTGCCAGCTGTATGGTCTCTGTATCAGTCCATTGTCACACTGCTATAAAGACCCACCTGAGACTGGAAAATTTATGAAGAAAAGAGGTTTAATGGACTCATAGTTCCACAGGCTTAACAGGAAGCATGACTGGGAGACCTCAGGAAACTTACAATCATGGCAGAAGGCAAAGGGGAAGCAAACATCTTCCTCACATGGTGGAGCAGGAGAGGGAGAGCAGCCAGAGTATACACTCTTAAGCAAAAAGACCTCGTGAAAACTCACTATTGTGAGATCAGCAAGGGGGAAACTGCCCCCATGATCCAATCATCTCCCACCAGGTCCCTCTCCCAACACTGGGGATTACAATTCAACATGAGATTTGGGTGGGGACATATAGCCAAACCATATTAGTTCCTACTGAAACTACTCAACCCTGTCACTGATGGGTGAAGCAGCCCCAGATAATATGTAAATAAACAAGCCTGGCTTCGTCCTAACAAAACTTTATTCATGAACACTGACATTTGAATTTTAACTAATGCCACAATTCTTTTACTATTGTTTGGATTTTTTTAAAAACGCTTTAAGAAGGTAAAAATTATGATTTGGTCACCATGGGCCATTATTTGCCAACCCCTAGTCTAGACCCTTGTTACTTTAAGTGTGATCAGTGAACAAGCAGGGTTGGTATCACCTGATGCTTGTTAGAAACACAGACTCTGGCTAGGCACGGGCCTCTAGGCCCAGCTACCTGGGAGGCCTGTGAATGGCCACTGCACTCCAGCCAGGACAACATAGCCAGATCCTGTTAAAAAAATAAAAGAATTGCAGAATTGGGACCCCAACCCAGATCTGTGAATCCAAATCTGAAATTTAAGGAAGTTCCCCAGGTGATTTGTATAAAATACCTGGGAAGTTAGAAAAAATTACTAAAACCTAACTCCAAGACCTCAGAGTCTTATATAACTGGTATGGGTGTGACCTGGGCATTGGGATTTTAAAAATATCCCCAGGTGGGCCGGGCATGGTGGCTTACACCTGTATTCCCAGCACTTTGGGAGGCCGAGGTGGGTGGATCACCTGAGGTCAAGAGTTCGAGACAAGCCTGACCAACATGGTGATGAAACCCCGTCTTTACTAAAAATACAAAAATTACCTGGGCATGGTGGCGAGTGCCTGTAATCGCAACTACCTAGGAAGCTGAGGCAGGAGAATCACTTTAACCCAGGAGGCAGAGGTTGCAGTTAGCCAAGATCGCGCCATTGCACTCTAGCCTGGGCAAAAAGAGTGAAACTCTGTCTTTAAAAAAAAAAAAAAAATTCCCCCACATCATCTGAATATGTAGCGTAGATTCTAATAGACAGCAAAGTTTGAGGATCACTGGCTTACCAGATCAGGGACTTGGCATTTACTCCTATATGCATTTTTACTCTTATTGCAATTGCACAGACTGCGTGTTCTACCAGTATTCTCCAAAGAACCTAGAATAGTGCTGTGCGCCTAGTGGGCACTTAGGTTCTTTCAGATTGACTTGACAATCAACTGTTTTTTTTTTTTTTTTTTTGAGATAGTCTTGCTCTGTTGCCCAGGCCACCTGGGTTCAAGCAATTCTCCTGCCTCAGCCTCCTGAGTAGCTGGGATTACAGGCGGGTGCCACCACACCTGGCTAACTTTTGTATTTTTAGTACAGACAGGGTTTCACCATGTTGGCCAGGGTGATCTTGAACTCCTGACCTCAAGTGATCCACTCGCCTTGGCCTCCCAAAGTGCTGTGATTAGAGGCGTAAGCCACCGCACCCGGCCTTCAGTTGATTTCTAATAGATTCACTACTTAACAAAACTAGGCACTTAAACTGTATTCTTGTAGACTGGTAATTTTGCTGGGGACTTGCAGCCATTGTTTCAAAACAAACTCCAAAATATGCAAATTATACATAGAAAATCTTTTTATGGGCCAGGCACAGTGGCCCACGCCTGTAATCCCAGACATTGGGAGGCCAAGGCGGGTGGATCACGAGGTCAGGAGATCAAGACCATCCTGGCTAACACGGTGAAACCCCATCTCTACTAAAAATACAAAAACAAAAAATTAGTCGGGCATGGTGGTGGGCGCCTGTAGTCCCAGCTACTCGGGAGGCTGAGGCGGGAGAATGGCATGAACCCGGGAGATGGAGCTTGCAGTGAGCTGAGATAGCACCACTGCACTCCAGACTGGGTGACAGAGCAAGACTCCGTCTCAAAAAAAAAAAAAAAAAGAAAATCTTTTTATATCTCTTCTGGGGCTAATACTTCAATGTGCAATCAGTGAGAAAAACACTTTACGTTTTGATAAGACATAACTGAGGAACTCGGGAGTAGGTGGCTGTTATAAGTGTTTCACATTTGAAGATCGAAAGATCTACAAATAGACTGTGTGTATTTATACACACTATTTCGCACATCTTGCTTTTTAAAAACTTCATGTGATTTTTAAAAAATGGCCACATACCACTGAACTGTACACCTAAAAATGGTGAAGATGGTAAATATTATATGTATTTTGCCACAATAAAACCAATTTTTTTTTTTTAATGGCCACAAATTCTTATGCTTCTTCCACTATGAGGTGGGGGGCTATGCTTCCTTCTCTTGATTCTGGGTGGGCTTTGACTATCTCAACTGAGTATGGCAGAAGTTCTGCTGTGTGATTTAAAGTTTCGCATCATTTTAGCCAGGCGCACTGGCTCACGCCTGTAATCCCAGGGCTTTGGGAGGCTGAGGTGGGGTGGATCACTTCAGGTCCGGAGTTCGAAACCAGAGCCTGGCCAACATGGTGAAACCCTGTCTCTACTGAAAATACAAAACTTAGCTAGGTGTGGTGGCACATGCCTGTAATCCCAGCTACTCGGGAGGCTGAGGCAGGAGAATCGCTTGAACCTGGGAGGTGGAGGTTGCAGTCAGCTGAGATCGTCCCACTGCATTCCAGCCTAGGTGACAGAGCAAGACTCTGTCTAAAAATAAATAAATAAATAAATAAATAAAGTTGTGTCTCATTTTATATTTAAGTGTTCTTCGCAACCATCAAGCATCTTTTTGTTTTTTTATTTTTCTTTTGGGGCTGAGCATCATGCCTCTTGACTTTTTTTTTTTTTTGAGATGGAGTCTCACTTTGTTGCCCAGGCTGGAGTGCAATGGTGCAATCTCAGCTCACTGTAACCTCCGCCTCCCAGGTTCAAGTGATTCTCCTGCCTCAGCCTCCAAGTAGCTAGGATTATAGGTGAGCCACCACGTCCGGCTAATTCTGTATTTTAACGGAGTTTCACCATGTCGGCCAGGGTGGTCTCAAACTCCTGACCTCAGGTTATCCATCCACCTTGGCCCCGCAAAGCGCTGAGATCACAGGTGGGAGCCACCATGCCCGGCCAAGTTATTTCACAGTTATTTCACTGTTCAATTACAATACACATTTATTGGGGTGAAAGAAAATTGAATGTGGATAGGCAGTGTAATTTTGTTTTTTTATGATACATGAACTTATCCAATATTGAATTTACAGGCATTAAAAAAATCAGGTTATATTCTGCAAACTGTTGGTGGCATGTTAAATGTTTTGTTTTAGTGGTATTTGGAAGACTGGTTGGGGTTTCTGGATGGGCCAAGAACATGTTTTCCTCATTTAAACATAGACAGGCTAGGCACGGTGGCTCATGTCTGTAATCCCAGCACTTTGGGAGGCTGAGGCAGGCAGATGGCTTGAACTCAGGAGTTCAAGATGAGCCTGGGCAACGTGGTGAAATGCCATTTCTACTAAAATATAAAAATTGGCCAGGCATGGTGGTATGTGTTTGTAATCCCAGCTACTTGGGATGCTGAGGCACGAGAATCACTTGAACCCAGAAGGCAGAGGCTGCAGTGAGCCGAGATTTCGCCACTGTACTCCAGCCTGGGTGAAGGAGATTCTGTCTCAAAAATAAATAAATAAATAATATGTAAATAATTAAATAAATAAAAATAAAATCATAGACAGCTACTCAGGAGGCTGAGGTGGGAGGACTGCTTGAGCTCAGGAGTTCAAGGCCAGCTTGGGCAACATAGTGAGATCCCATCTCCATTAAGTCAATCAATCAAGGAAGGTACTTCCATTATCTAAATTTTGTCTTCCAACACATTTTAAGGGGGCTAATAAAGGATGCCAGTCTGTCCAGAAACTGTTGTACAGAAGGACTGAGTACTTCCTCATTCTGTATATGGCCACATGCAGTTAGCCCATTCCCTTCTTTAAAAAAATTTTTTTCTTTGTAGAGATGAGGTCTTACTATGTTGTCCAGACTGGTTTCAAACTCCTGGCTTCAAGTGATCCTTCCACCTTGGCCTCCCAAAGTCCTAGGATAACAGGTGTGAGCCATCATGCCAGGCCTACTTTCCCCTCCTGATGAGTACTTTGGTTGTTCCCAAACTTTTTCTCTGAGAATAATGGCATAGTGAGTAACTTACAAGTGTGTGTTCCTAAAATTGGAATAGTTGGGTCAAAAGGTATGCATATTTGTAATTTTGAAGAGATCGTCAAATTGTCCTTCAAAGAACTTATACAAATTTAAATTCCCACCAAGATATAAGAATAAATTTTCTGATAATTTTGTCCACAGTTATCAAATTTTAATTTCTGCCGTTCAGGCAAGTAAAAAATGGAATCTAAGGTAGTTTTAATTTGCATTTTTATTAGCATTAGGGAGGTTTTATTTCTTTTCACATGTTCCAAAGCCCTTTGGGCCACGCACGGTTATTCACATCTCTAATGTCAGCAACTCAGGAAGATTGCCTGAGGCCAGGAGTTTGAGACCAGCCTGGGCAGCATACCAAGATCCTAGCTCTACAAAAAATTAAAAAAAAAAAAATTGGCTCAATGTGGTGACATGCACCTGTATGGTCCCAGCTACTCAAGAGGCTGAGGCAACAGGATTGCTTGAGCTCAGGAGTTTGAGGCTGCAGTGAGCTATGATTGCTTCACTGTACTCCAGCCTGGGTGACAGAGCAAGACTCCATCTCTAGTGGGGAGAAAAAAAGCCCTTTGTATTTTTTTCTATGGTGTATTTATTTGTATTATTATTACTATTTTTCTTTTGAGACAGGGTTTCACTGTCACCCAGGCTGGAGTGCAGTGGCATAATCTTGGCTCACTGCAATCTCTGCCTCCCGGCCTCAAGCCATCCTCCCACTTCAGCCTCCCAAGTAGCTGTGACTTCAGGTGCACACCACCATGCCTGGAGAATTTTTTTTTTTTTAGTTTTTAGTAGAGACAAGGTTTCACTATGTTGCCCAGTCTGGTCTCGAACTCCTGGGCTTAAGCAATCCACTAACTTAGTCCTCCCTAAGTGCTGGGATTACAGGTATGAGCCACCACACCCAGCCCAGCTATTTTTTTTTTTTTTTTTTTTTTGAGGTGGAGTCTCACTCTGTTGCCCAGGCTGGAGTACAGTGGCTTGATCTCGGCTCACTGAAGCATCCACCTCCTGGGTTCAAGCGATTCTCCTGCCTCAGCCTCCCAAGTAGCTGGGATTACAGGTGCCTGCCACCACACCTGGCTATTTTTTGTATTTTTAGTAGAGACGGGGTTTCACCATGTTGGCCAGGCTGGTCTTGAACTCCTGACCTCAGGTGATCCACCCGCCTCGGCCTCCCAAAGTGCTGCGATTACAGGAGTGAGCCACCATGCCCAGCCAGCCCAACTATTCTTATTTGTTATGATATGATCTTTAGAAGTCTGTCTAAGACCTATGTAAATAGTTATTGGACAATGTTTTAAATATAGGTCAAATGTCATTAAAATATCATTGCAAATTAAGTAACTTGCATTTTTAAACTAATTACTGTGGAGAAATATTTAGTATAACACCTTCAAAGTACAAAATAATTTTATTATTGAAACTGCAATTTAAAAACTTGCAATTAGCTAAATAGAAGCCTATATACTCATAATAAATAGCATTTTTGGCACTCGGGTACTGTGCTAGATGCATTTTTTTTTTTAGACAGAGTCTTGCCCTATCATCCAGGCTGGAGTGCAGTGGCATGATCTCTGCTCACTGCAACCTCTGCCTCCCGGGTTCAAGTGATTCTCCTGCCTCAGCCTCCTGAGAAGCTGGGATTATAGACATGCATCACCACGCCTGGCTAATTTTTTGTATTTTTAGGAGAGACAGGGTTTCACCATGTTAGCCAGGATGGTCTCGATCTCCAGACCTCATGATCTGCCCACCATGGTCTCCCAAAGTGCTGGGATTATAGGCGTGAGCCACCGTGCTGGGCCTAGATGCTTTATACGAACTGATTCAAACCTCCTGCCACTAGAAGGTAGATACTTTTACTGTCCTCAGTTTGAGGGAATTAAGATGGTGAGAAATTGGGCCAGGCAAGGTGGCCCATGCTTGTAATACCAGTACTTAGGGAGGCCAAGGTGGGAGGATTACTTGAGGCCTAGAGTTCAAGACCGGCCTGGGCAAGAAAGCAAGACCTTATCGCTACAAAAAAATTTAAAAATCAGGAAGGCACGGTGGTGTGTGCCTGCAGTCCCAGATACTCGGGAGGCTAAAGCGGGAGGATCCCTTAAGCACAGCGGTTCAGGGTCGCAGTGAGCTATGGTCATAACACTACACTCCAGCCCGGGTGACAGAGCAAGACCACCCTGTTTCTCTCTGTGGGAAATTAAGTAACTTGTTCAGGCCCACACAGCTAGTAAGTGATAGAACCAGAACTCAAATCCAGACTTATTTTACTTCGAAACCTCTGTTTAATCATGTTTCATTGAGTTTTTTCGAAATCTTTTTTTTCAACTGGCAAAATAAAGGCAACTAATTCCAGTAATATCAAATTCACTTAAGTTATTTGCAAGTATGGCAAAAGACTACAAAGGCAGAATAACAGGTGTAATTAATACTTCTGTGCGCTGGCTTTTCACTCCACACGCCTTTCTAGGCCACCGGCCACAGTGCTGGGGGTTTACAGTTGCGGACCACTCCTCCCAGACTTCTAGTCAAGTGGCTTCCAGTTTGGTTCTGCTATTTCTTGGCACTGGGGTAAGAATTAGAAGCTTGGAGAAAGTGCAGAGATGTTTCTTCTTTTGGTGGTGGGCTTGGCAGCTTGGACAGCAGCAGTGCAAGTTGTCAGCAGCACTGGCAAAGAGACTCCTGGGCTTCTGAGCACTGCAGTGGCCACAGCAGCTCCGACAGCTCAGTGGCAAATGTGGGCTTGGGGCTCCAAGCCAGGGGCAGGAGCAGCTCCTGATCTGTGGGGGCAAAGCCCTTCTTCCCTTGTCTGGCTCCCCCTTCTACCTCCCTTCTGTTCTTTCAGTCTTTTGAAGAACTTTCTAGCCAATCCCTGGCATGAAATTCTTCTCTGCTTGGCATATCTAGAGTAGCTTTTATTTTTCTGAGTGATACACTCTGCCACTAAAATTATACCAATATTTTCTTAGAATAACATTAAAAAGACTGATATTCTTACTTTTTCATATGGAAGATATAGGCTATAAGCACTCAGTTTTCTTCAGGGAGAGAGCAAACTATTTTTGCACTTTGTTTCCTTCATATACGGTGCAAAAAGTTGATAGTCTCTATAAATTGCACAAGTGACTGGCAATGAAAAGACTTATTAATTCAGGACATGAGTTCTTTATGGGGCAATTACGCTCATATTAAGTGTTTTATTTATTATATGTGGGGTAATGTTGGACAAATAGCTATAATACAGATTGTACAATTTAAAAACTGTAATAAATATGGTCCATTAATAGCAGACTCCAAAATTCTTGTCTTTCTTGAAAAAAGGTTCAATGATTTACTATAATCCACTAAGAAACATCTAAATGGGAAGAAACACAGAGTGATTTTTATAAGTCACTTAGTTTTTCAAATTGAAAATGGTCAGATAAACTACAGAACTTAAGACGTAAGTGAAGTGATACAAATCTACATATCAAACTATTTGGCATTTTAGATGAGAGAGAAACAGATTTTAAAGGCCACAAATTCGTCTCCCGAATCAATACTCTCCCCTTCTGAAAAAAAGTAATCTTATGCCATTGAGCACAACCAACTGGAGGTAAGCCCTGTGAGTTATTAATGGGAGGTAACAAAATGCGGGCTCATTCTAATATGCCTGATTTGGATCAAAGGAAGAAAAAAGCCACGATACCTAGGTTTACTAAAGCTACCAAAATATTCTGATCTGAAAGATAGCAAATAAAAAATAAAGCTACCAAAATATGATCAAAGTAAAAATTTTACCTGGTACTTAAGTTCAAAATAAGAGTAAAAATAAATTATGTGCACATTTTACATACAAAAAATTTGGAAGAATGTACAGCAAAATGCTAACAGTGATCCTATGTCTGGGTAGTGAGATTTTGGAGATCAGTTTAGTTAGTTTTTCTTTTTTTTTGGCTCCTTCATATTTCTTTTTCTTTTCTTTTTCTTTTTTTTTTTTTTTGAGACGGAGTTTCGCTCTTGTTGCCCAGGCTGGAGTGCAATGGAGAGATCCCAGCCCACTACAACCTCCGCCTCCCAGGTTCAAGCAATTCTCCTGCCTCAGCCTCCTGAGTAGCTGGGATTACAGGCATGAGCCACCATGCCCGGCTAATTTTGTATTTTTAGTAGAGATGGGGTTTCTCCATGTTGGTCAGGCTGGTCTTGAACTCCCAGCCTCAGGTGATCCACCCACCTCGGCCTCCCAAAGTGCTGGGATTACAGGCGTGAGCCACTGTGCCCGGCCTTCTTTTCTTTTCTTTTTTTTTGAGATTAGTTTTGCTCGTCGCCCAGGCTGGGGTGCAATGGTGTGATCTTGGCTCACTGCAACCTCTGCCTCCTGGGTTCAAGCGATTCTCCTGCCTCAGCTTCCCTAGTAGCTGGGATTACAGGCGCCCAACACCACGCCAGGCTAATTTTTTTTTTTTTTTTGGAGACAGAGTCTCACTCTGTCGGCCAGGCTGGGGTGCAGTGGCACGACCTCAGCTCACTGCAACCTCAGTATCCTGGGCTCAAGCAATTCTCCTGCCTCAGCTTCCCAAGTAGCTGGGATTACAGGCGTGTGCCACCACGCCTGGCTAATTTTTGTATTTTTAGTAGAGACGGGGTTTCACCATGTTGGCCAGGCTTGTCTTGAACTCCTGGCCTCAGGTAATCTGCCCCTCGGCCTCCCAAAGTGCTGGGATTACAGGTGTGAGCCACCGTGCCCGGCCATACTTCTCTTTTTTCTGCAGTGAACATACTTTTTAGGTAATTAAAGAATAATAATTAATTTAAAAAGCAATTAATACCCAAGCATGACAGTAATCAACACCTTTTAGAATTCAGTTTTTCACCTGCTTCAATATTAAAAACACCACCTTATGAGGAATGGTAATGCTGGAAAGCACCTGAGAGACCACGGGGTCCAGATCTGAAGACTAAGCCCACACTAGGCTTTGCTGCCCAGTGGCAGGGCTGAGATTAGAACTGTGGTCTCTTGATTTCTAGTTTAGAACTCTCTAACACAAAAAGTAAAATATAAAAATTAGAGTTACACATAAAAATACATTTATCTCCAGAACACTAGAAAAGGCTGGTCAATTTTAAGGCCCCAGGAATATAAACAATGTCAAGTTAGAACCTAAGAACTTTCCATCAGCTTTACCTTCAGAATTTCACAGGGAGCGGCATCTGGAGGCACAGGTTTCCCGCAGTGCTTTGAATATTCAGTTATCAAGACTGAAGCTTCATCTAAACTACAAAATCAAAAAGAAAAAGAAGTGTTAGGCCAAGTACAGTGCCTTGTGCCTATAATCCAGGCACTCAGGGAGGCCAAGATATACAGATGGCTTGGGTCCAGGAGTTCGAGACTAGCCTGGGCAACATGGCAAAGCCCTGTCTCTACAAAAAATATAAAATTAGCCAGGTGTGGTGTTGCACACTTGTAGTCCCAGCTACTCTGGAGGCTGAGGTAGGAGGATCGCTTTGCTTGGACCCAGGAGGCTGAAGCAGCAGTGAGCCATGTTTGTGCCACTGCACTCCAGCCTGGGTGACAAAGCAAGACCCTATTTCAAAAAGAAAACAAAGAAAAAGAGGCGTCGAAGTCAAAATTAAAATGTAAAGACCAATCTCTAAATTTAATGTTTTATTTGGGAAGAAATAATTCCAATTTGGGGCATATACATAGACTGGGTAGTCTCTGGATTGTCCAAAGAACAAAGAGAAGGTTAGAGGTTTTATAAAAAAGAGACATGTTACATATTGTGCTTTTTTTTCTTTTTTGTGAGACAGAGTTTCACTCTTGTTGCACAGGCTGGAGTGCAATGGTGCGATCTCGGCTCACTGCAACCTCCACCTCCTGGGTTCAAGCGATTCTCCTGCCTCAGCCTCCCGAGTAGCTGGGATTACAGGCATGCGCCACCATGCTCAGCTAACTTTTTGTATTTTTAGTACAGACAGGGTTTCATCATGTTGGCCAGGCTGGTCTTGAACTCCTAACCTCAGGTGATCCACCCACCTCGGCCTCCCAAAGTGCTGGGATTACAGGCGTAAGCCACTGTGCCCGGCCAGAGTTACGTTTTTGGAGCAATGTTTTGTGCTCTGAGTGCTTTTCCTCTGGGCCCCTTGACTCTGATGTATTTGGGTATCACAAGAATGACCTAATTCATGTAATCAACTTCACAGACGGCATGAGGAAACTTTCGGAGATATTATGTTCACTCTCTTGATTGTGGTGATGGCTTTATAGGTTTACATATGTCAAAATTTACTAAATTGCAGACTTCAAATATGTCCAGCTTATTATATGTATCAATTATAACTCAAAAAATACTTGCTCAAAAATGACAATATCTAATTATGGCTGGATCACAAGAGATAAACAAGCAGATGGAAATCCATGGAGTGGTAATGAGAAGAAAAGACCTCTCAAGCGCCAGCATGGCTAGACCACATGCAGGGATGGATCTGGTGTGTACTGTGGTCTTGAACTTCCCTTTCTTTAGTGTCAGCCCACTTCTTCCTTCTCCCGTTCAGTTTACATGCACACCCCCAGCTCTATCCCAAGAAGCTTATTGTTTCTAAATTTGTGGGTGCTGGAAAATTAGATAACCAGGTTTAACAAAAGTGATGTTACATAAAGTCATTAATGTTCTGAGCAAGTGTCTAAGACATAAAATTGTAATGTAAGATTTAGAGCAGGGCTGTGAGACACTTGATTTGGGGATTCAGATGACCTGTTTAATTGTCAGATTCTAAGGTCATATTCCAAGAAATTGGGTTATTAAATGATTAACTTTTGGATATGTGCAGTAATGAGAGATGTAATATTTGAGCTTTTAATTACAACCAAATAGCTCTACAGTTGACATTTTGCTCCAACATAAAGATGGTATAAAGATAGTTTTTTTTTTTTGGAGACGGAGTTTCGCTCTTGTTGCCCAGGCTGGAGTGCAATGGCGCGATCTCAGCTCACTGCAACCTCTGCCTCCCAGGTTTGAGCGATTCTCCCGCCTCATCCTCCCGAGTAGCTGGGATTACAGGCATGCGCCACCATGCCCGGCTAATTTTGTAGTCTTAGTAGAGACAGGGTTTCTCCATGTTGGTCAAGCTGGTTTTGAACTCTTTACCTCAGGTGATCCACCCACCTCAGCTTCCCAAAGTGCTAGGATTACAGGCGTGAGCCACTGTGCCCAGCTTATAAAGATAGATTTTAAGGAAATTCCACAGTAAGTTTTTTTTTTTTTTTGAAAATTAACTTACCTTAGGTCATTTGCCAAATAGTTTACTAGCTCAGTGATATTGTTGGTATTCATCACATGCATCTTCAACATTTGAAAGTATTTGGTCTTTGCCAAAATCCCAAACTCCTTCTTACTGATGATATTATTCAGAATCAGACTTTTAATCTATAGAATGACAGGTATCATTAAGATCAGACTTCTAACCTATTAGAATCAGACTTCTAATCTATAGAATGACATGTATCAAGCCTTTATTCAATATCGAAACATTTCTGACAATCGGAAGCCCAATTAGCACTACATTGTGACTGCACCTCCTTTTTGAGGGGGTAAAAAGGGAAAGGAGGCCTGTCAGCATCAGTCAATAAATAAAGTAATTGTTGTTGTGCACTTTGAGACTTTTTATGAGGAAGAAGATCTGTTTTCAATTAAAAGCACTTAAGGCTACAAATTTTCCATGGAGCACAGCAGTCAACAAGACGCTCAGGGTCCCTGCCTTTTAAAAAATTTACTGAGGTTTTAATAAAAGCAAAATAATTCTATACATAAACAGCTAGACATAGCAGTTTTCAGCTTAATCTTGGTTTGGGAAAATGACTACCTTCTAGTATCAAAATTTCCATAGCAAAAAGGAGATGAAATCGCCTCTTACTTGATGTGAAAATCCTGCTAGCTGGCCCGTGTTCATATGCTCTTCCAATTGCTTTAAAATAACCTGAGGGTCACACGAACCCAGAAAATTCTAGAGAAAAATCAAAGCAGAATTAATAGAAAAGTGTTATTATTTATTTCAACAGCAACAGCCATTGATCAGGTATTTTGTTGTTCTAAGTGCCAAAAGAAATCTATTTAAATACTGAAACGCTGAACGACATCAAGGAATGAGTGTATGAATGATGAAATGAGGGGAAAAAGTCAAAGACAAGAACAGATGCCTTTTAAAAAATGTAATTAATAAAGCAAATGGCAAATAAACTGGGCGCAGTGGCTCATGCCTATAATCCCAACACTTTGGGAGGCCAAGGCCAGTGGATTGCCTCAGGTCAGGAGTTTGAGAACTGCCTGGCCAACACAGCAAAACCCTGTCTCTACTAAAAATACAAAAGTTAGCCGGGCATGGTGGCGGAAGCCCGTAATGTCAGCTACTTGGGAGTTACTTGAAGCCAGGAGGGAGGTTGCAGTGAGCTGAGATTGCACCACTGGACTCCAGCCTGGGTGACAGAGAGAGACTCTCAAAAAACAAAACACAAAAAACAAACAAAGAAACAAAAAAGCATGAATGCATAGATGTTCATTTATGTAGATCTCTATCTACTGGTATGTCTACCTGCAGGGAAGATAACTGTAAAACATTCCAAAATGTTTTGTTCTACTTGTTCTCTATTATAAAGGAAATGAGAGTTATTTTTAAAAGTTCTGTCCCCAAAATGCTTGTGGCTCCTTCTGATGGGCACCCACACATAAAATCTGACTCTCCCCCTCTTTTATCTCCCACATTCAATTGCTAAGTCAGCTGCCTTCCTTGTAGCCTTCTCGTCTTGTTCAAGTTCAAATGACCAGACCCTACCATGGGTACTTAACCCTCAGGCCTTCCCTGCCTATGCACAAGGTTGCTATGAAGAGATCAAGTGGGGTAAAATTCTACTGAAATGCAACAGCTTCCCAAGAGTTTCACTTCTTGTCCTCTCCTCTGACAAAGCCTACATGTGTTAATGGGTTATTCCTTTTAAAATAATTCCTTCATCATTTCAGTTTGCTGTTCTAAAATAATCACTTGTTCCCCCACTGACAGACAATAAGGCGCAAACCCCTTGTAAGACATCCCTCAGCTGGACCTTAATCTATCTTTCAGTCTTACCTCCCACTAAGCCCCCATACAAGCTTCACACATATCTGATGTATTCATGCTTTACAGGTTTGCTGAAATGAAAATGCGACCTTTTGCAAGGGACATGCAAGATGAGAACCTCTATTTCCTTGGCAGCCCAGAGGAATCATGTGCACGATACCTTAATTTGCTGGTGTCTTTTCTCTGAGTGGGGCATGAGCATCAGACAAGCTAATGCAAAAGCCGGAAGTTCTAACTGGATATATTGCCTGGCAACTCCGATCAGGTCAAGATCATCTGAGACTGGACATCTTCGAGAGAGAGCATTAATTAGTTAATAATCTGTCATATTCACTAGATTATATTGGCCTTTCTAGCTTTCCATAGTCATCTACCTGCCCAGGTTTTCAATAATTTTAAATACTAAAGTGCTGGTGCATGACATATGCTTAGGAATGAGTAACACGAGTCTTTGACGGCATTCTACACAGAATAAAAGAATTTACCCATGGGAACACGGACTACTGTTTGCTACCATGATTATGTCTGAAAGCCTACAGATGCCTAAAGATAGGCTTCTAAATTCTCAGAAGACTCAAAACCTTTTTTTTTTTTTTTTTTTTTTTTGAGAAACAGTCTAGCTCTGTCACCCAGGCTGGAGTACAATGGCACGATCTTAGCTCACTGCAACCAACACCTCCCGGGTTCAAGCGATTCTCCCTTCTCAGCTTCCTGAGTAGCTGGGATTACAAGTATGCGCCACCATGCCCGGCTCATTTTTATATTTTTAGTAGAGACGGGGTTTCACCACGTTGGCAAGGCTGGTCTCGAACTCCTGATCTCAAGTGATCCACTCGCCTCAGACTCCCAAAGTGCTGGGATTACAGGTGTGAGTCACTGCATCCAGCCAGAAGACTCAAAATATATGTGACAACGCTGTATGATTTAGGGTAGTCACCAAAAGTACTCTATGCTCATACAGTAGGTACTCATTTTAAGAGAATGCTCAGTTTACTAGTTGCACAACACATGGGAAGTAGACACTGTAAAAATAATCAAGATATTTTGGTATAAAAACAAGCGTTGGCTGGGCGCGGTGGCTGAAGCCTGTAATCCCAGCACTTTGGGAGGCCAAGGCGGGTGGATCATGAGGTCAGGAGATCGAGACCATCCTAACACGGAGAAACCCCGTCTCTACTAAAAATACAAACAATTAGCCAGGCATGGTGGTGGGCGCCTGTAGTCACAGCTACTCAAGGGAGGCTGAGGCAGGAGAATGGTGTGAACTCGGAAGGCGGAGCTTGCAGTGAGCCAAGATCGCGCCACTGCACTCCAGCCTGGGTGACAGAGCAAGACTCCGTCTCAAAAAACAAACAAACAAACAAACAAAAAAACAAAACAAGTGTTGCTGGGCGCAGTGCCTCACACCTGTAATCCCAGCAATTTGGGAGGCTGTCTCTACTAAAACTACAAATATTAGCCGGGCATGGTGGTGCGTGGCACATGCCTGTAATCCCAGGTACTCATGCGATGGCTCATGCCTGTAATCCCAACACTTTGGAAATTCCATCTCTACTAAAAATACAAAAATTAGCCAGGCATGGTGGCACGTGCCTGTAATCCCAGCTACTCAGGAGGCTGAGGCAGGAGAATTGCTTGAATCTGGGAGGTGGAGGTTGCAGTGAGCCGAGGTTGTGCCACTACACTCCAGCCTGGATGACAGAGCAAGACTCCATCTCAAAACAACAACAACAACAACAACAACAAAACACGTGTTATGCTTAACTTCCTAACAAAAAGGAATTACTCATAAGAGATATCTATTAGAAGGGAATCTTATAAGCAACAACCTTTTTTTTTTTTGGTAGAACAAATATTTTGCTTACTCGAGGACAGCGATGAGACTCTCAGAACAATCTGACAGCTGATCAGGACTTAAAGGACAAGAGGCTGAAAATAAAAAAAAAAACCAACCATGATATACACACACTCAACTATAAAATGCTGTAGCCAATGTTTCAGAGGAGAGCGAAATACCTGAAAGCAGTGGTATCTGTATCACACGCTGCCACGCTTTGCTGAAGTAGGGAACCTGTGAAAACAAGTCCACGTTTGGGATATTCATGTTAAGGATATTACAAACTCTCTTTAATTTGCAGTCTAGGCCAGGCGCAGTGGCTCACACCTATAATCCCAGCACTTTGAAAGGCTGAAGCAGGTGAATCACTTGAGGTCAGGAGTTCGAAACCAGCCTGGCCAACATGGCAAAACCCCGTCTCTACTAAAAATACAAAAATTAGCCAGGCATGGTGGTGCATGCTTGTAATCCCAGCTACTTGGGAGGCTGAGACACAAGAATCACTTGAACCCGGGAGGCGGAGGTTGCCTGGGTGACAAAGCGAAACTCCATCTCAAAAAAGATATTATGAACTCTCTTTAAATTGCAGCCTAAATGTTCTGAAATTAGGTAATGGTGACGGTTGTACAATTTAATGAATATACCAGAAACTACTTGATTGTATACTTTCAAAAGGATGAATTTTACAAGTGAATTGCATCTCAACAAAAAAATTAGATAAATCGCTATGTGCTGATATGGAACACTCTCCAGAGGCCACTGTTAAATGGTCACAAAACTGTACATTTATAGTTTATATTCCAGATGACTAAAATCATAAACTGGTATCTCCCTGTTTGAGATGATTAAGGTTCTAGCATAATGTTCTTCATAACTCTATCTTTCAGGATCTCATTATACAATCCTGGCTGATTCATTATTCCATTTGGCAAAAAGTCAGAAGCCAACTCAGAAAAGAAAATTAATCCTTAGTCAGTTATGTGCCAGGGCCACAGGAAAGGAGGAAGGGGACAAGAGAAAGAATTTCAAGAAGGTGAATAAGGAAAGAACATTGGCCAGGCGCGGTGGCTCACACCTATAATCCCAGTACTTTGGGAGGCCAAGGCAGGAAGATTGTTTGAGCTCAGGAGTTCCAAGACCAGCCTAGGCAACATAGCAAGACCTCCATCTCTATATATTTAAAGAAAAAAAAGAGGAAAGAAAATGTAAACTTCTATCAATAGAGGAGTGGTTAAGTAACTTCGGGTATATTTTACCACATATTCTGGAGAATAATCAAGCATTAAAAATAATAAAATACCTCAAAAGGCTAAACATAGAGTTACTGTAAGACCCAACAACCCCACTCCCAGGTATATACTCAAGAGAAATGAAAACATGTTCAGTGAAAACTTGTACACAAATGTTCATAGCAGCATTATTTATAATGACCAAAAATAGAAACTCAAATGTTTATCAACTGGCAAATGGATAAATAAAAGTGGTATATCCATATAATGGAACATTATTTGGCAATAAAGACGAATGAAGTTCTGATCCATGCTACAATGTGGATGCTGAGTGAAAGAAGCCGGACACAAAATCCCACATAGTGTGGGATAATGTCCAGAATAGGCAAATCCATGGACAGAAAGTAAATTAGTGGTCACTGGGGGCTGGAGGGAGTGGGGAATGGGAAATGATTGCTAATGGATATGAATTTTCTTTTTGGGGTGTGGAAAATGTTCTGGAATTAGATAATGGTGAGGCTGTACAACTTTGTGCATATACCAAAAACTACTTCATTGTGTACTTTATAAGAATAAATTTTACATGTGAATTGTATCTCAATAAAACAGTTAGATAGATCTACATGTGCTGATATGGAACAATCTCCAGAGATCACTGTTACGTGAAAACAACACTTTGTTTAGAATGTGATTGCATTTATGTGTGCAAAAATGCATATATACACTGTAGATATGCACACATACGCATACATGCCTGTAAAACAGGAAATCTCAGCCAGGTGTGGTGGCTCACACCTGTAATCTGAGCACTTTGGGAGGCCAAGGCGGGCGGATCACAAGGTCAGGAGATTGAGACCATCCTGGCTAACACGGTGAAACCTCGTCTCTATCAAAAATACAAAAATTAGCAGGGCGTGGCAGCATGCGCCTGTAGTCCCAGCTACTCAGGAGGCTGAGGCAGGAGAATAGCGTGAACCCGGGAGGCGGAGCTTGCAGTGAGCCGAGATCGCACAACTGCACTCCAGCCTGGGCAACAGAGCGAGACTCCATCTCAAAAAAAAAAAAAAAAAGAAGGAAATCTCTAGAATATTTAGGAAATTGTAAGCAGTCATTCCCTTAGGGAGATAATTATGAAGGGAAACAGTAAGGGGGAATTTTCATGTTTTACTCAGCATATTTATATATTGTTCTAATTTATTAAACAAAGAATAAATTATATATTTCTACGTAATATATATTATGATTATGTGGGTACACAACTTATGTGAAATGTAGAAAAGATGAACAAGCCAGGGTATCTGACGTGAAAGATCTTCAAAGTCTGTGAGGGGCAGTCCAACACGTAATTAAAATTAATTATATGGTGACAAAAGTCAGAGTGGAGCCAAAATGTTTTGAGAGCGTAAATAAAGATGTGACTCATGAGGCCTGGAAAACTCAGGAAAACAGTATCTTCAGGAGGTGATGTGAGCTGAGTATTAACGGGTCCAGGCACAACTTTAATCGTCCTACAGCTGATTAGTTCTGTTTCTTCTTTCTTTATTTTAGGGAAAGGATCTAGCTCTGTTCCCCAGGCCGGAGCTGGAGTACAATGGTGCAATCATGGCTCACTGCAGCCTCAAACTCCTGGGCTCAAGTGATCCTTCTACCTTGGCCTCCCAAAGCATTGGGGTTACAGGAGTGAGCCATTGTACTTGGCTCAGTTCTGTTATTTACGAAGGAGCTGACGGCTTAATCCAGTGTCCCCAGCAGTCACAAGACCAGAAAGCATAAAGACTAAATTCAATAAAATTTATTTTAAAAAACTACATACCTGCCATAAAGAATGGAGACTGGAAATGGCTTTTAAAACTTTCCTTAGATAAGGAATCTGTAAAAAATTAAAAATAAAAAAGTTCTAAAGATCACCAAAATGGAAAATTTCAACGTGAAATACCGGATGTTAAAGTTCCAGAAGAAGTACTGGTAAAACTTTATCTTCCATGATAACTGCCAGAGAAGTTCACTTACAAGTTCATAAATATCAAAAAAGGCTAGGGAACCTTCCATTTGTTTCCAGTGAAATTTATGTCATTTTGGATTTTGCACCCTTTGGCCTACACCAAGTTCTTTAAGTTTGGCATGAACTCAGTGAGAGTGACTGTGTTTTCAGCATAAGTCTGTTCTATAACAAGTATCAATCCAAAATATTTAGGGGATGCTGTGCAAAAGCTTTCAAATATACTTAGTTGAGGGCATTGAGTCTTACTTACCATATTGAAGCCCAGAAGCTTTTGCAAGAGTCCATTCCAAAGGTGCAGGTCATAGATTTTGTATTCTAAACACAGCTCAGTCACCAATCTTACTGCCTGAAGCCAAAAGAAAAAAATCATGCTGTTCCAAGACACCAGTAAATCAAGCCCTCTTTGGAAAAGTAGGGCAGCTTAATACAAAATATGCTGCTTTTTTTTTTTTTTTTTTGAGATGGAGTCTCACTCTGTTGCCCAGGCTGGAGTGCAGTGGCATGATCTCAGCTCGCTGCAACCTCTGTCTCCTGGGTTCAAGCGATTCTCCTGCCTCAGCTTCCTGAGTAGCTGGGATTACAGGCGGCCGCCATCATGCCTGGCTAATTTTTGTATTTTTAGTAGAGACGGAGTTTCACCATGTTGGGCAGGCTGGTCTCGAACTCCTGACCTGAAGTGATCTACCTGCCTCGGCCTCCCAAAGTGCTGGGATTACAGGCATGAGCCACTGCACCAGGCCACAAAATATGCTTCTAATCTGTGAATGTCTATCGAAGGCCCCCATCTTTCTAATGAAAGACATGACAAAAAAGAGATTATTTTTCTTGCTGTCATGGACTCAGACACCACCTCGGATGTCTCCCCCTTTCTTTCTTCTATTGAAAAAGTTTGCCTGTTGGACCATAAAACCTTCCTACCCCAGCCTCCAACTGCCTCAGAGGCTAAATTCCCATATGCAACTAAGACGAAGAGAAACGATATCCTCTCTCTACTGGACAGTCTCCTCTCCCTGTCCAGATAAGGACAGATAAGCTGTGGAAGGGATTATAAAAGTGCTCTCTCTGGTTGGCAGGGATGACTTTAGCTGGTGGACTTTAAGGCAAAAGAGGTAAAAGGACCTTCCACATTGCCATATCCATCCACACGCTGGGACAGGAGAGTAGAAAGGTCTCAGAGCAGTAGAGTTGTTCAGGGATACAGACTGTTCCTGGGTTGGGTGCAGTGGCTCATGCCTGTAATCCCAGTACTCTGGGAGGCCCAGGTGGGTGGATCACCTGAGGTCAGGAGTTCGAGACCAGCCTGGCCAATATGGTGAAACCTCATCTCTACTAAAAATACAAAAATTAGCCAGGTGTGGTGGGCGGGCGCCTATAATCCCAGCTACTTCGGAGGCTGAGGCTTGAACCCGGGAGATGGAGGTTGCAGTACGCTGAGATCACACCACTATACTCCAGCCTGGGCAACAGAGCAAAACTCTGTCTCCAACAACAACAAAAAAAACTGTTCCTGGTTTTCTCTTTGAGGATTCTGAGTAGGGGCAGGGAATTGGGAATGCGGCAGTGAGGTGTACCTACCATGGACTCATGGCTATGGTTTTTCCACAGACCCTTAATCATTCCTTCTTTAGGACTGTTGCAAAATAATTCATATGTGATGGGGATATTCAAAGTCTCAAATGATGCCAGAAAAGTTATACATTTCAAATAAGATCTGGAAAACAGAAACATTTCTAAGAATCATTCTCATAGGCCACGTTTACATTTAAAATAAAAACTACCATATGGAAATATTAGGCCAGTTTGTTTTAAATGTCCATTTTAGACTTCCAAATATATTCACTGAATATATAATAACATTAGATAGAAATCAATTTGAACAAGATAAATAAAACATTCAGTTTCTAAATGCCTCCAAGAAACGATGGAAACAAGATGTTCTCAAAGCCCTATTTTCCCTTTGCCAAAATGTCAAGGATATTCAAGGCAACAGAACTGTATTCACACAGCTACTCTACTACGCTCTTCTGAATTCAGGGCTTAAAAGGTACAGCTCCAAAAAATGATCTGTTTCCTATTTCTTAATACAATTTAAACATTTCTACTTACTTCACTTCTTCAATGGGTTTTTTAAAGAGAGATTCTATAGTTTCCTTGTCAGCCAAATAGAAGAGACACTGAAGAGCTCGAGTTCTATGGGCAAAAGTTAACTGATGCATACCTAATGTCTGCAAAACCAAAAGAGGTTTGGAGAGTTGAACACCTGCACGTTGTAGTTGGGTAAATGAGTTTCAACATAGGCAACATAAACAACGTCATTATTTTAAAATGTAAAGTCAGTCTCTACAGTTACGGAACGCACTGTGTGTAACAATGGTTCTTAATATGTGGCCCATGGACCCCTAAAGGGGCATTCCTGAGACTCCTTCAGGAGGGAAAGGGTCAAAGCTGTTTTCGTGATACTAAGATGTTACTTGCCTTTACACTGTGTTGATATTTGCACTGACTGTGCAAAAGCAATGGTGGGGGAAATTGCAGGCAGAATGGAGGCAGGGCCCCCAACTGTTGTTGCAGCCCTTGTATTTACAGGCATGCCCGGGCAGTATTGAAAACCAAAGATACGGCCGGGCACAGTGGCTCATGCCTGTAATCCCAGCACTTTGGGAGGCCGAGGCGGGTGGATCATGAGGTCAGGAGTTCAAGACCAGCCTGACCAACATGGTGAAACCCACGTCTCTACTAAAAATACAAAAACTAGCCGGGTGTTGTGGCACGTGCCTGTAATCCCAGCTACTCAGGAGGCTGAGGCAGGAGAATCATTTGAACCCGGAGGCGGAGGTTGCAGTGAGCTGAGATTGCGCCATTGCACTACTCCAGCCTGGGCAACAGAGTCAGACTCTGTCTCAAAAAAAAGAAAAAGAAAAAGAAAAAGAAAACCAAAGACAAATTTCACTTATGTTCTTGATGGGCTGGGTGCAGTGGCTCATGCCTGTAATCCCAGGACTTTGGGAGCCCGAGGCAGGTGGATCACCTGAGGTCAGGAGTTTGAGACCAGCCTGGCCAACATGGTGAAACCCCGTCTCTACTAAAAATACAAAAATTAGCCAGGCGTGGTGGCGTGCGCCTGTAATCCCAGCTACTCAGGAGGCTGAGGCAGGAGAATTGCTTGAACCCGGGAGGCAGACGTTGCAGTGAGCCAAGATTGTGCCACTGCTCTCCGACTTGGGTGACAGAGCAAGACTCCATCTCAAAAACAAACAAACAAACAAAAAAACAGAATGCTCTTGATGAAGTAGTAAAAATTAATTTTACTAAACCTCAACTTTTGAATCCACAGTCAGCCCCCATTTCCATGGGTTCTGTATTCATGGACTCAACCAACAGTGGATCAAAAATATTCAAGAAAGAAAAAAAATTCCACAAAGTTCTAAAAACCAAACATGAATTTGCTGCATGCCAAGTACTACACTGAATTCATGGGGACGAAGTAATTTGCAGGCATTGTGTTATAAGTAACCTAGAGATGATTTAAGGTAAATAGGAGGATGTATGTAGGTGACATGCAAAAACGACACCATTTTATATAAGACTTCAGCGTCCTCAGATTTTGGTATCCTTGGGGGTCCTGGAACCAGTCCTCCCACAGATATGGAGGGATTACTGTAGATCATACTAATGTGAATTCCCATTTGAATACATGCTAATACTAATTGATGGGAAGTACACATAAGGCAGACTGCAAGGAAAAGCATGTACACAGCTGAGCTGTGAGCTGCACTAGCCACCTTTCATGGAATACCATTTTTAGGTCGTAGGTCTTTATATGTAGAGAAAAAAGGGGAGGCTTTTTCCTTTTTGTCACGGACTTTAAAATCAGCACCTCAGACTTCCTTTTCTTCCTTTTCTCTGAGAATCTTTTGCCTACTGGCTCCACCCCCTTCTCCTCTCTCTGCTCCAACTGCCTCAGAGGACAGTTCTATAGGCAAGAACCTGAAGCTAAAGGTCATGTTGCCCCGTTAGGGGAAATTGCAAGTTCAATCTAGCTAGAATTTAGTGGGCAGAAGGGGTGGTCTGACCAGAGCACGCAGCCAGATTAGGCCTTGGTGGAGACTTGTTCGTGGCCTTGGTGGAGACTTGTTCGTGGCCAGTTTGATTGGCTCCTGGCTTCAGGAATGTGGAGTGACTAGGGAGTTAACCACTGTGAATGCAGACAGCCAGTGGAAACTGTCAATAGGTACACCATTCAGCACGCTAAGCAGATGTTACAGAGGCCAGCACTAAATGGAGCATGGTGCAAAAGACAATGCTTGCTTAGGAGATGAGATAGACTTTGAATACATATGTATGTGAGCATTATCTGAACCATCTGTTAATGCAATCAAGCATGGTAAATAAACAGGAAAAAAATGTTAAGCTGAGATGCACAGAAGAGTTTGGATTAAGTTTCTAGAGCTTACGGTTGTAGTTGATGTTGCAAATACAAACAGCATTCTTGAACTATAATCAATTGGACGAGACAGGAGGAGATACTGCACTCTGGAAAAAATTTTTTAATTACAGTTATTTTTTAATTTAGTGATGGATTACCAAAACAACAGACTTATCTTTCTATCCATGAGCGGTCATTAGACAACTCAAAGGCAGATCAGAAGGATTATGGGTCAATGACATTTGCGCTTCCCCCTTTAAAGAATGCTTAATCTTTTTCTTGAGTTCTTTCATTGCTAAAGATGACAATACATGCAATAAACACCAGGCTTCAGCCTCCTCATCTATAGAATAGCGAGTCAATCTCTGATCCTTTAAATTTCATTTAAGAAATTAATACAAACTGTAGCTGTAAAGTCCCTTGAATGCTACACATGGGAAATTAATTCTGTGTTTGCTATGCAGGACCTTGTTAGCAGCCCATTTCAACCTCTAGACCCAGGGCAGGCTGGCCCCTCTCCGGGAAGGGAGGATGAATCAGGCCAGCTGGAGGAGGGGTGGGGCAGAGCTTTTAGTGGAAGAAGCAGCACGTTATGCATTTTGCATTAAGTAGCCTTTTGGGATTTCCTTTTTCTCTCCTCTCTTTAAATCGCTTCCCTCCAAGACTTTCCATGTGGCTAGTTCAGGTAGACATACAGGAGCTACCTCTTGTTTGAACAAAGGTGGCCTGTCCCTTAAAAGACTAAATGAGGCCAAGGTGGGGGTCCAGAGGGAAAGAGGGCATGGTATGGGTGGTTAGGACAGCTCTGCTTGCTCCAAACCAGAAGGAATCCGTTTCTTGGGGTTGTCTTTCCACGTCTTTTCTATCAGCTCTCCAAGGCTGAGGCTGGACATAGGGCCTCCCAGGCCACTTGGCTTACTTTTGGTTTAGGCTAGAAAGACAAAAAGCTGGCTGGCATGTGAACCACCATGCTCCCTTATCCATGCCTGTGCCAGGCATCATTAATGGATTGCCACATTCGTTTTGACTTGAGCCCAGATAGAGTCTTCTCAAGAATACAAGCCATAACCAATCAGATCTAGCACATTAGATAAAATCAATGTGCCTTTCTAGGCCTCAGTCATAGGTTAGAAGAGCAAAAAGAATCTGGTGGCCCATATCTGAACCAACCCAGTTTAGCATGGTAAGAGAACATAAAAGGGTCTGGGGCCAAAGTCCTAGCTAAGAAAGAGTTTTCTTCTGCTTGAGAGGCACCTTTCAGCTAAAGGTGTGCTAGGAACCCTCGCCCTCGTAGGAGTTCAGAAATTCTAGATCTTGGCTGGCTCTGATGTTTTCCACTGCAGACTCCTAGACATGTATTAGTGAACTGATTCATCTCATAGACTCTGACCCAAGTTTTATCAAGAAAGACCTTTAAAAAAATCAACTGCTGAAAAATGTACTGGTAAGATTTCTATTTTGCATCACGATATAGGTGAATATAAGTAAAGGAAAAGAGTACCTTCGTAGGGCTTCATCTTCTTGAAGTTCAAATAATTCTGATGGTTTCTTTGAAAAGGTAGGAAAAAAAGGTCAAAAACTGAAAAAGTTTATGACTAAACAAACATTCACCTCTCTGAAAATCTATTAGATTAAAAAACCTAATATACGATATTATGTTTACATAGAAAAATTATAACATAAATTACTTTATGAAAAGATTTTTGCTTAAATGATGGGTCTACTCATACTTGTTTACAAATATTCACTGAGCACTTACTATATGATAGACACAATTCTAAGTATATAGATTGTCTGAGTAAATAAAGCAAATGTTCCTGTCCTCCTGGAGCTGAGATGCATTGGATTTTTATTTTTGGAGACAGGATCTTGCTCTGTCACTCAGGCTGGAGTACAGTGGCACAACCACGGCTCAGTGCAGCCTCAATCTCCTGTGCTCAAGCAATCCTCTTGCCTCAGCCTCCCAAGTAGCTGGGACCACAGGTGCACACCATGGCACCTGGCTAATTTTTTAAATTTTTGTAGAGATGGGGGTCTCACTATGCTGCTCAGGCTGGTCTCAAACTCCTCGCCTCAAACAATCCTCCCACCTCAGCCTCCCAAAGTGCTGAGATTACAGTCATGAGCTACCTTGCCCAGCCCCGTATTAGATAATTTGTAAAAGGAAAAGACTCCATGAATTTTAAATGAGCCATTTGTTAATTCAGTATATATCTGTTGGGATTTACAAAGTACTGTACTAGGTGCTATGTATACATGCAGTTTCTGGCCTCAAGGAACTTTTAGTGTGTACCTTGAACTTACATATAAGTTAAAACATCTGTGAAGGCTGGTTTCTAAAAGTCAACCACATATTCTACGTGGCCAAGATATGTTTCTAACTCCTGTTTCCACTGAAGCACAGTCCATGCTCTTGGTAAATACTTTAAAAATCCTTGTTGAATCAAATGCCAAATGATATAAAAATTGCTAATTAAAAACCTAATGGTGGCTGGGTGCAGCGGCTCACACTTGTAATCCCAGCACTTTGGGAGGCCGAGGTGTGTGAATCACCTAAGCTCAGTAGTTCGAGATCAGCCTGGGCAACATGGCAAAAACCCATCTCTACCAAAAATACAAACAAAATTAGCCGGGCACAGGTAATTTTTTAAAAGTAGCTGGGACACCTGCAGTCTCAGCTACTCTGGAGACTGAGGCATGAGAATCACTTGAGTCGGGGAGGCGGAGGCTGTAGTGAACTGAGATCATGCCACTGCTCTAGCCTGGGTGGCTGAATGAGACCCTATCTCAAACAAACAAACAAACAAACAAAACCCTAATGTCATATTACACTATTTGTTTACAAATAGATTTTGTTCCCCCAAGAATATCTGCCTAGGTGGATATAGGAATTATAGAATCTACCTCAAGTTCTGCCTGAAAATTCAGAAGAAATGATACAGAAGATCTGGATTTGCTGAATCCTATCTTAAATTTTAGATGTTAATGATGCTATTTCTTAAAAACTGACATTATGTGCTTCCTGGTGTGATCCTTTGAAAGTAATACATCACCTATACAGTATTGTTGCCAAAAGCACATAACCTGAATCAAATCACAAGAAACATTAGCAGACCCAAAATGAAATATTTTATAAACCAACTGGCCTGTGCTCTTCAAAAACATCAATAAATCAGGTGTGCAGGGGTAGAGGAAAAGAGTTGGAAGAGGAATGGAATGTTGTATCATCCTAAAATATTTCCTCTAATAATTCCAGAAGGAAAAATAGTAATTATGGAGTAGAGAAACAGACAACAGCTTAACCAAGTTATCTAAATTAACATCACCTGTGAGGGCAAAGGGACCTCATGTGCCTCCAAATGTCATACCCTGAGGAGGGCACAACACAACTTATGCAGTATGATGCTAAAAATAAGTAATTTGAATATTACCATGAGGCAGTATTAGACAAGCCCAAATTGGAGGGCAGCTTATGAAACAACTGGATTTCACTCTTCAAAAATGTCAACATCATAAAAGACAAGAAAAAGTCACAGAACTGTTATAGATTAAAACAGACTAGAGGCCGAGCACGGTGGCTCACACCTGTAATACCAGCACTTTGGGAAGCCAAGGTGGAAGAAATATATGAGGCCAGGAATTCGAGACCAGCCCAGCCAACATGGTGAAACCCCATCTCTACTAAAAGTACAAAAATTAACTGGGCATGGTGGCGGGTGCCTGTAATCCCAGCTACTCAGGAGGCTGAGACAGGAGACTCGCTTGAATCCAGGAGGTGGGGGTTGCAGTGAGCTGATATTGTACCACTGCACTCCAGCCTGAGCAATGGAGCCAGATCCTGTGTCAAAAACAAACAAACAAACAAAAACCAAAAAAACAGACTAGAGACATGACCAACAAATGCAAGGCATAGTCCTAGACAAGATCCTGGACCTGGGGGAGAAAACTGCTATAAAAAACGTTATTAGGACAATTGGTGTAACTGTAAAATGGACCATAAATTCAATTATATCACCATTAAATTTCTGATTTTGATAATTATATTATGGTTGGATTAGAGAAAATCCTGTTCTTGGGAAATACACCCTTAAAATATTCAGGGGGCAAGGGGGTATGCCACATGCAATTTAATTTACTCTCCAATGGTTCAGAAAAATATTATGTGTATCAATTATAGAGGAGAGATGAAGCAAATATGGCAAAATGTTAAAAATTCATGGATCTGGGTGAAAGGTATATATAGGAGTTCTTTTTCTACTATTTTTGCATTTTTGTGTACATTTTAAATTATTTCAAAACAAAAAGTTAACCACATGAATC
This sequence comes from Pongo abelii, assembly GCF_028885655.2. Lineage (NCBI taxonomy): Eukaryota > Metazoa > Chordata > Mammalia > Primates > Hominidae > Pongo > Pongo abelii. Next base: position 121,478,135 of record NC_071995.2, on the reverse strand, counting down.
TGAGTAAAAGAACGGGCCATTTCTTTCATACAAGACAGCATCTGAAATCATCAATTGAAAGGTAAAACAGCTACAAAACAATATTTAAACAAAAAGTAAGCAACCTCAGGCCAGGCATGGTGGCTCATGCCTGTAATCCCAACACTTTGGGAGGCCAAGGCGGGCGGATCACCTGAGGTCGGGAGTTCAAGACCAGCTTGGCCAACATGGTGAAACTCCAACTCTACTAAAAATACAAAAATTAGCTGGGCATAGTAGCGCACACCTGTAACCCCAGCTACTCGGGAAGCTGAGTAGGGAGAATCTCTTGAACCTCAGCAGAGGTTGCTGAGATCACGCCACTGCACTCCAGACTGGATGACAGAGTAAGACTCTGTATCCAAAAAAAAAACAAAAAAAGTAAACAATCTCTTTAAAACTTATCAGATTACAGAGGGTAATAAAACGAACAAAAGTTCCAGACAGGCACAGTGGCTTATGCCTGTAATCCCAGCACTTCGGGAAATTGAGGCGGGAGGATCACTTGAGGCCAGGAGTTTGAGACCCACCTGGCCAACATAGTGAGAGACCCTGTCTCTACAAAACAAATAAACAAAAAAACAAAACATTAGCCACATATGGTGATGCACACGTGTAGTCCCAGCTACTTGGGAGGCTGAGGTGGGGAGGACTGCTTGAGCCTAGGAGTTCAAGTCTGCAGTAAGCCGTGATTGTGCCATTGCACTTGCCAGGGTGACAGAGCGAAACTCTGTCTTTAAAAAACAAACAAAAGAGGCCAGGCGCGGTGGCTCATGCCTGTAATCCCAGCACTTTGGGAGGCTGAGGCAGGAGGATCACAAGGTCAGGAGTTCGAGGCTAGCCTGACCAACATGGTGAAACCCCGTCTCTACCAAAAATACAAAAATCAGCCGGGTGTGGTAGTGGGCACCTGTAATCCCAGCTACTCAGGAGGCTGAGGCAGGAGAATCACTTGTACCCAGGAGGCAGAGGTTGCAGTGAGCCAAGATCGCGCCATTGCACTCCAGCCTGGGCAACAGAGCAAGACTCCGTCTCAAAAACAAAACAAACAAAGAAACTTCCTTCTTTGAAGAGTCTGTGCTCCTAATTAGAAAGCTGTATCATGTGGGATAAATATTTAGCCTTTGAGAAGAAGCCATCGGTGCATACTCAACTACAGATACTCTTGGGCAGCAAGTACTTACTTCACCAGGTTTTATTGAAGGGCATAGCCATTTTTCCAACAACATGTCCCAGACTTTTTCCAAATTAATTTCATTGACTTCAGCTATTTCTTTAGCTGCTGCATGAATATCTAAGATATTCAAAATAAAGAATTAAAAGAAAAACTCAAGTTTTAAATATTTATATCGAATACTTATATGTGTATGTGTATATATGCACACGCATACACATAAGTATGTTTAAGTATATACATATATAAGCATATGTAAGTAATATATATGTACACGTACATATATACATAAAACTGGGAATCAAAATAATAGCTTTTCTTGGACAACAAAAAAATTGTTTTGTCCTCACCAGGATAATCTGTGCCAGATGAATTCTGAATTCTTTGATTGATGCTAGGATGTTCGTAGAGACTGACAATAAGATGTGCTGGCTTTCCGATCACTCTTAAATATTCCTCAGTGTTCAGCTTGTGGGCTATGAGCACAGCTTCTGTGCCTGATCGCCGGTACTGGATATGAAGCTTCTTCAACAAAGCCTCGGCTTTTTCACGTTTTTCATCCTTTTAAACAATTCCAAGCAAAAAGAAAATCTTACTTTGTAAGTCTTAGTTGAAGCCAAGCATCCATCTTTATCAATCACAATCCCTCCCTTCCTCAGTTATGTTCCTAAGCATCTACATAAAGCCTTGGTCTTCCTTCTCCATTTTAGGCACCAGGGCAGCATGAGAAGGTAAATTAAGCTAGTACAATTTAATTAGGAAGAAGAGAAGCCGCCAATCTGATAGTTCAGACACACCTGCGATGGGATATTCTGTAGCCATCTTTCAGCTAAATAAAGGCAGAATTTCAAAGCAGACATCTTGAAGGAACCTAAAATAAATAAATAAATAAATAAATAAATAAATAAATAAATAAATATTTACAGGCAAATCTTAATCTTTTCAAGAAAATGTATTTTGGTCAAATTAGCAACTTTTTTAAAATTACAAAAATGCATACTCATGGCTGGGCACAGTGGCTCACATCTGTAATCCCAGCACTTTGGGAGGCCAAGGCAAGTGGATCGCCTGAGGTCAGGAGTTCGAGACCACCCTGGCCAACATGCAGGAACCCTGTCTCTACTGAAAATACAAAAATTAGCTGGGCATGGTGGTGCACGCCTGTAGTCCCAGCTACTCGGGAGGCTGAGGCAGAGGTTGCAGTGAGCCAAGATCACGCCACTGCACTCCAAACTGGGTGACAGAGCAAGACTCCGTCAAAAAAAAAAAGCCCACCGAGGCCCTCTCATCAGCTTCCATACCTATTCTCTAGATTCTTATATGCCTTCAGGAGTTTTCTGTGTGTGTGTCAGTCTGTGTTCACACATGCATACATGTGCATCTTAACCCTAATGGGTAATACCATACATATTCTAGTATAATTTGCTGTTCTCACTTCATATCTTGGATATCTCTCCAAATCAGCCCCATAATATTTCGTTCTATGAATACACCCCATTTTCTAACTAGTTCCTGATGTGAGCATTTTTTAAAAACTCACTTTCAACTTTTGTTACAACCAAAAATGTAGCAGTAAGTGCCTATGCTTGTGCACCTGTTTGGTTATGTGAGACTATCTAAAGATTCCTCATTGAAAGTGTGATTGGGCCAGGTGCAGTGGCTCATGCCTGTAATTCCAGCACTTTGGGAGGCCGAGGCAGACGGATCACGAGGTCAAGAGATCGAGATCATCCTGGCCAACATGGTGAAACCCCGTCTCTCTAAAAATACTGGGCATGGTGGCGTGCACCTGTAGTCCCAGCTACTCGGGAGACTGAGGCAGGAGAATCACTTGAACCCGGGAGGTGGAGGTTGCGGTGAGCCAAGATCACGCCACTACACTCTAGCCTGGCGACAGAGCAAGACTCCATCTCAAAAAAAAAAAAGAAAGAAAGTGTGATTGGATATTAGGAAGTACCCATCACTGCCTATTCCTAGCAAAGGTCACACCCCAAAGAAGGCACAAAGACAAGTTGGAAATTGCCTGCCTCCCTGCCCATGACCACTGCCCTTGAGCATTTCAGCTTCACCACAGTTAAGAGAGCAAGCACATACATTTGAAAACTACCATCTTGCTTCTCCTTAAAGATGCAACAAGAGTACTTTTTTTCTTTTTTTTAACTACAATTTTAAAAGAAGAGCTCTTACCTTCAGGGATATCCTGGGCAAGGCTGATGGCAATAGCTACAGCCCACTCTGGGTTGACTATAGAGAGTAAGTAGGATTCGATGGTCTGCGTGATCTTAGTTATTTCCTTGTTCATCAGTGTTGACGATTTAGCTTGTGTTAACTTCAGGAGCTTTGGCTTCAGTTTTTTTTCGAAAACGTGTTTTGCTGTAGACACGTACAGAGTGTCCAGAGAAAACTTCAAAGAAAAGGAAGGTTATGGCTGAAGCACATATTCACATATAAGGTTTTACATGAAAGCAGCAGAAAAATCTTCTATACGGGGTCAGAATTAATTACAGGATACAGAAATGTCTTACAATGTTTTAACCCATTACCTTCATTAATTTCGAAATTAAGAGCAATGTTGGGAAAGATTCTTCACTGAGTTCTGTAGCTAGAAAGGAAACAAGGAAAGTATGATTTGCTTAAGAAAAAAAAATTGGCTATCCAGTAAAATTCATAAAAAGTTAATGAACACATACAGAGAATTTTCCAGAAGTTCTGTGCTGTGCCAAAGAATATTAGGTGAAAAGGCAGTCTAGTTTGGGCAGCTGATGGCAAAGTTATGACATGTTCCAACATATACTGATATTCTAGATCCACGGGAGGAGAAATTCTTCTGTATGACTTCAAATGTTTCAGAATACTCAATGCCTATATTAAAATAAAAAACTTTTGTCCAGTAAGAGTAACCCAATCCTAAACTGTCATCAAATCATCTAACAGTATACCATCAAAAGTTTTCATTCCTGAGACCATCTCGTTTTCAGAAAGAGGATCAAAACCTTTTCTAGTATTCCCTTTAACATTATTCATCTGAACTATAATTTATATACAATGATTAAAGGAATCCTATGAGGAGAAACCACTGGTGCCCTGTTGCTGGTAGGATGTTTTGTAAATGAGAGCTTGACAGTTTGTTATCTGCTCTTCAAATAATTTGAGATATAATTCAAAATACTTGATTTCATTTTAAATATAGAGGCTACAGATCTAAATTAATTCTCTACGCTCTTATCTTTCTTATGTTTATATTTTGTATTAGGGAACTTTGTATAATCTTTTGAATTGATATATTTTCTTATATAATAAGTCTTATTAACATAATATTAAAATATTTTGGCCGGGCACGGTGGCTCACACCTGTAATCCCAGCACTTTGGGAGGCCAAGGCGGGCGAATCACGAGGTCAGGAGATCGAGACCATCCTGGCTAACGTGTTATGGTGAAACCCCGTCTCTACTAAATATACAAAAAATTAGCCGGGCGTGGTGGCGGGCACCTGTAGTCCCAGCTACTCGGGAGGCTGAGGCAGGAGAACGGCGTGAACCCGGGAGGCGGAGCTTGCAGTGAGCTGAGATCACGCCACTGCACTCCAGCCTGGGCGACAGTGAGACTCTGTCTCAAAAAAAAGAAAAAAAATAAATAAAATATTTCTAAAATATTAATTTCTAAAATCAAATTAAAAAGTATAAAAGCCACTATGACCAAAATTCAGAAACAATGAAGAATGACTGAGACACAATTGAGTAGGTCTTGGACCTACCCACTAACACACAGAGCTGACCTAACTCTTAGTCCCATGGCCTTTTTCACTTCCTACATGGCAAATGTTGCCTTAATTCTTCACTATTAGTTCTGTAGTGACTTCATACTCTTCGACAGCAGGAGAGGTTAGTTAAATCACCTCAAAACAGCAAAAAAAGGATGAAAATAAGTGATAAAACAGGAATGTCATGAAAATCTTTTTCCTTTTTTAAAGATTTGTAAAGATTTTTAAAAACCTAAAATAAACCACAGAGTTTAAAGGGAATTCAATGGATAATTTGGAAAGGCCCTGGATAATGATATGATTTATGATCCAAATAAAAGCAGAAAGATGATTTTTACATCTTTGATATATTTGTTATACCTGATTAATATTAATATTGGTTATCTTTTCATCAGCTCGTTCTATAACTTTCAGGACAACTTCAATCATTTCATAGTCATAAGGATCCAACTGCATAAAAACAAAAATATATCAAAACTTGATAAGACTTTGCCATGTTGAAATTTTATTCAATTACAATCATCAGTACAGATTACAAATATAAGAATCTCACTGCACTAGATTGTTAAATTAATTACTCCCTTAAAAATAAGCTACAATCGGCCGGGTGCAGTGGCTCACGCCTGTAATCCTAGCACTTTGGGAGGCCAAGGCGGGTGGATCACAAGATCCGGAGATCGAGACCATCCTGGCAAACACGGTGAAACCCCGTCTCTACTAAAAATACAAAAAAAAATTAGGTGGGAGTGGTGGCGGGCGCCTGTAGTCCCAGCTACTTGGGAGGCTGAGGCAGGAGAATGGTATGAACCCGGGAGGCGGAGCTTGCGGTGAGCTGAGATCGCGCCACTGCACTCCAGCCTGGGCAACAGAGCGAGACTCCATCTCAAAAATAAATAAATAAATAAATAAATAAATAAATAAATAAATATAAAGAGCTACAATTTTCTCACCTCTAAAATTACCTGTGAGGATAAACATACATGCTAAAAAAAGGTCTCAAAGGCTGTTTTTAAAAGCTGCACAAGGCAGTATTGTTTTAATAAAGAAGGATGCTCTTGCCTGTAATCCCAGCACTTTGGGAGGCCAAGGTGGGTGGATCACCTGGGGTCAAGAGTTCAAGACCAGCCTGGCCAACAGGGTGAAACCCCATCTCTACCAAAAATACAAAAATTAGCTGGGTGTGGTGGCATGCACCTGTAGTCCCAGCTACTTGGGAGGCTGAGGCAGGAGAATCGCTTGAACCTGAGAGGTGGAGGTTGCAGTGAGCTGAGATCACGCCACTGCTCTCCAGGCTGAACAAAAGAATCAGAGTATGTCTCAAAAAAAAAAGAAGGAAGCTCTTAAGATACTAAAAGCATAGAAAGGGTAGGGGTATGGTCAAAATTTTATAAGATTTTGAAATTAAAGTTCCATTTCTTTCATTTACGATGGGAAAATTAGAACAGAAAGAAACTGATCCTTTTCTTAGAAATGATATGAGTAAAACTGTGGGCCTCCAAGCAAGTTTCTCAAAGGATTCTGTTTTAGCTCTAACTATATACTATAGTGCAAGAATTAATTGTGTGGCATATATACATATTAACACAAAAAGAAAGGAAGTCAGGCTGGGTACAGTGGCTCACGCCTGTAATCCCAACACTTTGGGAGGCTAAGGCAGGCAGATCACTGAGGTCAGGCATTTGAGACCAGCCGGGCCAACATGGCGAAATCCTGTCTCTACTAAAAATACAAAAATTAGCCGGCGTGGTGGTGCGTGCCTGTAGTACCAACTACTCAAGAGGCAGAGGTAGGAGAATCGCTTGAACCCAGGAGGCGGAGGTTGCAGTGAGCTGAGACTGTGCCATTACACTCCAGCCTGGACAACGGGGTGAGATTTCATCTCAAAACAACAAAAACAACAACAACAACAACAAAAAAAAAAAAAAAAAAAAAGGAAGTCTTCTCTTTGTTCTTTCTTTCTACCCACACACCATTACTTTTTTCCTTTTTATTTTTGAGACAGAGTCTCGCTCTGTCACCCAGGCTGGAGTGCAGTGGTGCAATCACAACTCACTGCAGCCTTGACCTCCTGGGCTCAAGCAATCCTCCCCTCTTCAGCTTCCCAAATAGCTGGGACTATAGGCACGTACCACTAGGCCTAGCTAATTAAAAAAATTTTTTTGTAGTGACAAATTCTTACTATGTTCCCCAGGCTGGCCTATTTTTTAAATGCCAACAAAAGTCGCGTGAAAAACAACACTGAACAAAGTGGGAGGATGAAATATTGTACCTAGAAAATTTGAGCAATCTATGTAATTTTTGGCTGAATTACAAGCAAAATATAAAACTGAAATATTTATTTCAGGCTTAAAATTTTATTTCCAGTCTGGGCACAGTGGCTCACGCCTGTAATTCCGGCACTTTGGGAGGCTGAGGCAGGTGGATCACCTGAGGTCAGGAGTTCATGACCAGCCTGACCAACATGATGAAACCCTATCGCTACTAAATACAAAAAATTAGCTGGACGTGGTGGCGCATGCCTGTAATCCCAGCTACTTGGGAGGTTGAGGCAGGAGAACCCGGGAGGCAGAGGTTGCAGCGAGCCGAGACCTGCGCCATTAGACTCCAGCCTGGACAACAAGAGCAAAACTCCATCTCAGAAAAAAAAAAAAAATTTATTTCCCTGCCATTCACCTTCATTTCTCCATTAAACTACCCCCTGACCAAACATTCCAATTCTCAGAAGATCAGAAGATCTCCTAAACAAATACTCAGCAGAAGCCAAGTGTAGTCCCTGTAGTTCCAGCTACTCAGGAGGCTGAAGCAGGACGATCACTTGAGCCCAGGAGTTAGAGGCCAACCTGGGCAATATAGTGAGACCTCCTTCTCTTAAAAAAAAATAAAAAACAAATCAGACAAAAGCATAAAAACATGTATGAAGATATTAATTATAACGATTTATAATAAAATTTACCCAGCCATACCCAGACAACATAGTGAGATTCATCTTCACACAAAAATTTTTTTTTAAATTTAAAAAATTTTAAAAATGAAAAAAATTACTGGGGTATGGCGGCATGCACCTACAGTTCCAGCTATCTGGGAGGCTGAGGTAGAAGCATCACTTGAGCCCAGGAGGTCAAGGCTGCCATGAGCCATGTTCACACCACTGCACTCCAGCCTGGGTGACAGTGAGACCCTATCTCAAAAAAAAAAAAAAAAAATTAAATGTCTATCCATAAAAGCCTGGTTAAATACGGCATGTTTTATCCGTATAATGGAATAATAGTTGTGCATGTGTCAAAAATGACGGTTCACTGGGCCTGGTGGCTCACCTCTGTCTTCCTAGCACTTTGGGAGGCCAAGTTGGGAGGATCACTTGAGGCCAGGAGTTTGAAACCAGCCTGGACAACATGGTGAAATTCCATCTCTACTAAAAATACAAAAACGAGCCAGGCATGACGGTGCACACCTGTAACCCCAGCTACTCGGGAGGCTGAGGCTGGAGTATCACTTGAGCCCAGGACATAGAGGCTGTAGTGAGTCACATTCATACCACTGCACTCCAGCCTGGGCAACAGAGCAAGACCTTGTCTCAAAAAAAAAAAAAAAAAAAAAAAAAAAAGAAAGAAAAAGAAAAAAGACATTTCTGGCAGGACCGTGAAAAAGAAATTGTTTCTTTTGAGATAGATGTGTATGTAATGACATATAATGACAATATGTTAAGTGAAAAAAGAGGGTCACAGAAGAGTATATTTAGTTTAAGATAGTTACTACACCACACTATTAACATTTTCATCTCTAGGGAGTGGGGTTATAGGGAAATTGCTTGTTTTGATTTATACATTTCTCTCTAGCTCATATAAATTCAAAGAATGTGTAAGGTTTTCAAAAATCTGGGGAAGAAAAGCTATTTCTATTTTGAAAAACAGGAAAATTGTATTTAACTGTGTTAAAAATATAGAAATCGAGAGAATATTTCAAATTAAAAGTTGATAAAAATATAGACTTAATACATCCAATTTGTTACTAATGTATCTAATTATTAAGGGTGGGAGGGATGACTGAGATGACCCGATTCATTTCACTGTGTGTCTACCTTATGTAGTATTCCACTAAGACTGATGACCAAATCTTTTGTGCTCGTCAATAAAGGAACCATCTCAAGGGCTTTGGCCAGGAGTTTGGGATGCCGCCGCTTTGCAGAGTCCATGCTTGCATCTCCCTGGCCTTGGCTGGCATTCGTGTTGTGGAGCAGCGTTTCAATGAAGAGCTGAAGAACTGCATCGCAGTCCAACTGAAATGTGCTAAAAGAAGCATTCAATACACACAGTCTCCCTAACTGCAGGCATTTCCATGCAAAGTATCTGACAAAACACTTGGGTACATGCTTCCATTGTTGAAATTTAACCTTGTCATTGTCCAGTCTCAAAATCAGACAAACTCCTGTCATCAAAGCTAATTATTGCCTCTTAAAAACCAGATATTAGGCCGGGCGCAGTGGCTCACACCTGTAATCCCAGCACTTTGGGAGGCCAAGGTGAACAGATCATGAGGTCAGGAGTTTGAGACCAGCCTGGCCAACATAGTGAAACCCCATCTCTACTAAAAATACAAAAATTAGCCAGGCATGGTGGCGCATGGCTGTAATCCCAGCTACTCAGGAAGCTGAGGCAGGAGAATTGCTTGAACCCGGGAGGTGGAGGTTGTGGTGAGCCAAGATCACGCCACTGCACTCCAGTTTGGGCAACAGAGCAAGACTCCATCTCAAAAAAAAAAAAAATCAGGTATTATTCCTGGTGGGTGTGTAAACTGTTAGAATACTGGAGAGAAATCTGTAATAAAATTGAAAATATTTATGCTCTTTAGTATAACAATGCAACATTTACAAATTTCACCTAAGAAGAAAAATATACACGTTAGTAAGGATGTCTTCTGCAGCAACTCTTTGTAATAATTAAAAGCTGAAAACAGTTTATACCTATAAGTGCCTACACATCAAAAAACTAGAAAAAATTCACAAACAACCTAACAATACATCTTAAAGAAGTAGAAAAGGAAGAGCAAACCAAACGAAATTAGTAAAAGAAAAGAAGTAATAAAGATCAGAGCAGAAATAAATGAAATTGAAACAAAAACAATACCAAGGATCAACAAAACAAAAAGTTGGATTTTTTTTTTGTTTTTTGAGACAGGGTCTCATTCTGTTCCCCACGCTAAAGTGCAGCGGCATGATCAAGGCTCACTGCAGTCTCAACCTCCTGGGCTCAAGTAATCCTCCCACCTCAACCTCTCAAGTAGCTGGAACTACAAGCATGCGCCACAACACTCAGTGAATTTTTTTATTTTTGTAGAGATGGGGCTCTCACTATGTCACCAAGGCTGGTCTCCAACTCCTGGCCTCAAGCGATCCTCCTGCCTTGGCCCCTCAAAGTGTTAGGATTATAGGCGTTAGCCACCATACCTGGCCAAAAAGCTGTTTTGTTTTTTTTTAAAGATTAAAAAAATCAGGCTGGGCACAGTGATTCACGCCTGTAATCCCAGCACCTTGGGAGGCTGAGGCAGGTGGATCACTTGAGGTCAGGAGTTGGAGACCAGCCTGACCAATATGGTGAAACCCCATCTCTACCAAAAATACAAAAATTAGGCCAGGCATGGTGGCTCATGCCTGTAATCCTAGCACTTTGGGAGGTCGAGACGGGTGGATTGCCTAAGCTCAGGAGTTCAAGACCAGCCTGGGCAACATGGTGAAACCCCGTCTCTACTAAAATACAAAAAATTAGCCGGGCGTGGTGGCATGCGCCTGTAATCCCAGCTACTCAAGAGGCTGAGGCAGGAGAATCACTTGAACCCAGGAGGTGGGGTTGCAGTGAGACAAGATGGCGCCACTGCACTTCAGCGTGGGCGACAGAGCGAGACTCCGTCTCAAAAAAAAAAAAAAATCTGGTTACTATAGACAAAATGACAACTGAAATACCTTTTTAGACCCTATTAATAAGACAGTGATAGTTTAATTTGCTATACAGCGTAACTAAAATATCAATAAAAGGCTTAAGTACCACCATTCTCAAGTCACTCTCTGATATTCTAAAGGTTATCTAAATTTATTCAGGTAGACTGCCTGAGGCAGAAGTGTCACTATCACATGAATACAAATCATCAATGCCACATAAGTAGAATAATTATGAAATGAACTTCACATTATAGCTATTTAAAGTTCAAAAAAGTGTCCTGTACCATAAAACATCACAGAAGAATCTAGCAGAAGTTCAAAATGTTCAAATTAATAAAAAAGATAAGAGTGTGCGTACCCTATTCTGGATTTATAACACTCTAAACTGAAGAGTGACATAGTTTTGTTATTTCAAACTACTCTTTAAGTCAGTGCTCCTTCAAGCTATGGGCAGCCTATAGTCCTTGACTTACAGGTACTGGATGGTGACAGCCACGGTCTTTCCCCACTATCCACAGAGACAAAGAACTAGATGCCTGCCCGGTGCAGGAAATGTACCAAGCAGTTTCATTCTCAATAACTCAGATTCCATTAATCTGTTACAAATCAGATGGGGGTTATAGCACCCATAATATTTTAGAAGCAGTCATTAATAATTTGACCTTGAGCAGGTCACATACTATGGGTTTGTTTTCTCATATATCGACTGGCAACATATGCAATAAGAACTGTAAAAATTAAATGAGGTGACATATCTGAAAGCATTCTGAAGCCAGAAAATGAGTCCTTGTGTTTACTAGATAGAAACATGAGATATAAATTACAAATCATGTATCCCTACTCATCAAAGTCAGCTGAATCTATAAATAACACATTTTATCTTAGTTCTAAAAATTCTTGTTCAGACGCAGTGGCTCACGCCTGTAATCCCAGTACTTTGGGAGGCCGAGGCGGGTGAATCACTTGAGGTCAGGAGTTCGGGACCAGCCTGGCCAACATGGTGAAACCCCATCTCTATTAAAAATATAAAAATTAGCCAGGTGTGGTGGTGCATGCCTGTAATCCCAGCTACTTGGGAGGCTGAGGCCAGAGAATCGCTTGAAGGTGGAGGTTGTGGTGAGCTGAGATTGCGCCACTGCACTCCAGCCTGGGTGACAGAGGGAGACTCCGTCTCAAATAAATAAATAAATAAAATAAAAACAAAAATTCTTTTATAAATATTTTAATAGGAAATTAGAAATTCTCCCTAAATCATACTTTTCATTAATTTTTAAGATTACTTTGCTCCCTAGTTAACCGGATTTAGAAGTTTATTACTCAGAAGAATATTCTCCAACTTTTCTGATCATAGGAATCACCTGAGCTCCTATTAGAGACCAGCGATTTCTAGGCCTCGGTCCAGACCCACTGAGTCAGAACTGCCAGAGAGGCCCAGAAATCTGCATTTGAAATCAAGTGCCCTAGGCAATGCTTATCAGGAGACAAGTTTGGGAAACACTAAATGGTGAATTTAAATGGCGATATCATAAGAAACTCTAATCTGATTTCATATTTACTCAGTTTGGGAATGAGCAAAAGAAAGTATCAGCGGTCCATGGACCTCATAAAATAATCATCGTTATTACTGTGTTCTTGCAATAAGAATTACCAGTTTGTTAACAGCAAAAATACCGTTAATGTTTAAAGAATTACCTGCAATATTCCAAAATGAGGCTTGTGTCCATATCTATATTCTCCACAAGAGCTTTAATGAGCTCTTTCTTGGTGAGAAAATGCTGCCTGAAAACTGGTTGAAAAGAAATCTAGAAATAAAAAGAAAAAAACAAACCGAAAAAACCCTCTACACTGAAATGTATCAGAGTAAGGGCAACATGATGACTTGCCTTTTTAGTACCCTTTTTTAAAAAGAAACATTTGTCTATAGCTCCTCCAACTTCACACTACCCAACCCAGCCATCATTCTGAGATTTGAGGTGTACATGGGTCCAAAACTCCTCTTAGTCATCCTAACCATTGCCTCTTCATCTGAAAAGTTTGATTGTTAATGTCAACAGAACACCAGTTCCATTACTGCAGAAGAATTAAGCTTCAAAACATATAGCATTTCTGTACTGGTTACCTTCCTGATAAGTCAACTGTTTGCAAATAAAATGTCTTATAGTGTTGGTAAAGAAAACAGGGTTTTGGCTCATGCCTATAATCCCAGCACTTTGGGAGGCTGAGGCGGGTGGATCACTTAAAGTCAGGGGTTTGAGACCATTTTGGCCAACATGGAAACCCTGTCTCTACAAAAAAATACAAAACAATTAGCTGGGCACGGTGGTGCATGCCTGTAGTCCCAGCTACTCAGGAGGCTAAGTTGGGAGGATCACTTAGGCCCTAGAGGTCAAGGCTGCAGTGAGCCGTGATAATGCCACTGTACTCCAGCCCGGGTGACAGTGAGATTCTGTCAAAGACAAGATCGCGCCCTGCCTGCTTGTCTGTTCTTTTACAATGTCAAAAATAAAGGTCAAGGCTGGGCGCGGTAGCTCACGTGTGTAATCCCAGCACTTTGGGAGGCCAAAGTGGGCGGATCACGAGGTCAAGAGATGGGAGACCATCCTGGCCAATACGGTGAAACCCTGTCTCTACTAAAACACAAAAAATTAGCCGGGTGTGGTGGTGCACGCCTGTAGTCCCAGCTACTTAGGAGGCTGAAGCAGGGGAATTGCCTGAACCCGGGAGGCGGATGTTGCAGTGAGCCGAGATCGTGCCACTGCACTCCAGCCTGGCAAAAGAGCAAGACTCTGTCTCAAAAAAAAAAAAAGAAGAAAAGAAAGAAAAATAAAGGCCATTTACGTTCCCTCTGCTAGGAGTTCTTGAAGCATGGTATAGCTGTATATACATTTTAATATTATCTTTAAATAACAGCAGCAGAAAACAAAAGTATGAGGCTAAAGGCTACGCCTGAAATAGCATAAATGTCAATTGATACTAGATATATACCTATAAATGAGAAAGTTAAGCAGCTGAAAATGTCAGGCCCCTTTTAATTTCCTTAAAAATACAGAAAAAAGGAAATGAGGCAAAAAGTTCCTTATTTCTTTGAAAGCACCTATGTGTGTACTTAATAAAATGTATGAGTCAGTACACATATACTCTCTTCCGAAAAGTAAAGGACAACAAAATCTTTGTTTTAAATTTTCCAACCGGGTAATTATCAGAATCGATGATAGCAGTACAAAGAATACTCACACCAAGTTTACCAAGACGAATGCCCCACTGGGCATCAGTACTGAGTTCACGGAACTTAAGCCCCATTTCTATTTCCCGATAGAGACTTGCCAGCTCAGAGCCCACCAGAGATATTGCCTAAAAAATTAAAATAGAATTAAAGTTCAATCATAAGTAGAATGTATTCTTATAACACCTTTTAGATGAAACGCAACAATAAAAATCATAACTTTCTTTGTGATAACCATGTAGAATGTTACATATTATTTTGTACACAGTCGTTACTTCTTATGTAGTATTTAGGTAATTCAGCTTTTCGTATAATGCTATACATTTAGCCTGGCTTTCCTTTATAATAAAAGGCCAAATTTTAGTTATCTTGCAAGAAAATCCCCATAAAAGGCAAATTTTAACACAATATCCAAGAGAAATTTTCTGTTAAACTTATCCTACAAAAACAAACTGATTCATGGGTTCATGGGTCTAGGGTTTCAACTACACCAAAATAAGATTTGGGGTTCTAAGGGTATACACAGATTTTAAGAAATTAAAAAACTGTAATTATTTGGGTTGAACAATGCTCATAACTAGCATATACAGGCAACAGTAGACAGTCAAGCAGAAGTTGGTAGAAATCACGAGTTAGCTCAACATTTCTTCTACTAAATCTTTAAGATCAGGTGGTAAAACCAACTTCATTTCTCCCCCCCAAATCTTGAATACTTCAAGAATTGAAGGTGTGCTTCCTTAGGACATACCAAGATTTTGTCGTAATTCTGCCATGCTTTATCTATGAGCTTCCAGAGATTTTCAAACACATCTTTTTGAGGTAAGAGAGTGCAGTAACCCAACGCCAGGTCAAGATCTACCAAGCGACAATTAAATACCTACGGGAAGAAAGCAGCAAAAGCAGCAAATTCTTCACAATCAAAACAGAATTAACTTTGTTCACAAAGGGCAGAAATACAAATAAAGAGGAATAGTTTTAATTTATAATTTAAGAAAACTTTTTAAAGAAAAAAAAACAGAATTCAGTGTCTCAAGGTTTATTTACCACTAAATTGAATTACAGACACTAAGGAAGAACAAGTGTTTCATGAAAGTTTATAGTAACATAGTTCTAATGTATTTGCTTAGGTTTAATGTCCTTTATCACTATCCGAAGAGTAAGGAAAGCAACTACAAGTTCTACAGGGCACTGAAATATTTAGGGGTAAAGAGCCATAATGTATGTAACTAAATCCCAAATACAAAAAATATATACAAAATATGAAATGATTTTATATATAAATAGAAAAATAGAGAAAGAGAGAGCATGCCAGAAAATGATAAAACAGTAAGGGGTATACCAAAGATCTTTGTACTATTCTTAAAATTTTCCTGAAACTTTGAAATTATCTCCAAATAAAAAATTTTAGGCCAGGTGTGGTGGCTCATGCCTATCATCCCAGCACCTTGGGAGGCCGAGGAGGGTGGATCATGAGGGTCAGGAGACCGAGACCATCCTGGCTAACACGGTGAAACCCGGTCTCTACTAAAAATACCAAAAATTAGCCAGGCATGGTGGTGGGCACCTGTAGTCCCACCTACTCAGGAGGCTGAGGCAGGAGAATGGCGTGAACCCGGGAGGCGGAGCTTGCAGTGAGCCGAAATCGCGCCACTGCACTCCAACCTGGACGAGAGTGCGAGCCTCCGTCTCAAAAAAAAAAAATAATAATAATAATTTGGGGCCCGGGCACAATATCATGCCTGTACTTTCAGCATTTCAGGAGGCCAAGGTGGAAGGATTGCTTGAGGCCAAGAGTCCTAGACCAGCCTGGGCAACACAGTAAGACCTGTATCTACAAAAAAATTTTTAAAAATTAGCCAGGCATGGTGGCGCACCAGCAGCCCCAGATACTCAGGAGGCTGAGTAGCAGGAGGGTTGCTTGAGCCCACGAGTTCAAGGCTGCAGTAAGCTATGATGGTGCCTCTGCACTATAGCCTAGGTGACAGAGTGAGACCCTGTCTCCAAAAAAAAAAAAACAAAATTTTTTAAAGAAGTAATCTGACAAATGAAAATTAAATGCCTGATGCAACTATATTTTCATCAAATATAGTTGATGAAACATTAAATATTTCTAATATTTAAAAAATCTAATAAAAAATCTAATATTTAAAATATTAGAATCTTTTAAAAAATAAAGGGTAATGGAAAATTAGGATTTCTGCAATAGAAATAAGTAAAAGATCATTGGAATGCTTTAATCTGTAAAATAAATAACTACAGAGTGGGGCACAGTTGCTCATGCCTATAATCTCAGGGACTTGGGAGGCTGAGGCAGGAGGATCACTTGAGCCCAGAAGTTCAAGGCTGCAGCAAACTATGATCATACTACTGCACTCCAGCCTGGGTGACAGAGAAAAACCTCGTCTCTAAAAAATAAATAAATGTAAGTAACCAAAATCAGGATACGACAGTGGACAAGATTGACTACTACTTCATAAAAGCTCTATAGCATGTCAATTACCATAATAAAAAATACAATTGATTAGCTATAAGACAGTTTCTTGAACTTTTTGAATAGTAAAATACTACTGTACTGAATCATAAACTATTGAGTCATATGCAGTTAACTGAGGTAAAAGGCAAAAAAAAAAAAAACCAGAATTTTTACCAAGAACAAATACTTACTTTGTGCAGTAGTGTTGTAGCATTTTCCCTGATAAATATAACAGCTTTTTCTTTCAATTCCATAACAACATGCCTTGATTTAACTAATGCAGTCTCTCCAAATAACTTTTAGAAAAGAAGAAAAAAATACTTAGGTCTAGTTCTATATATCATTCTGAAAATTTTTTCAAATATTAAGGAACTTTGGTGAAAATTCATCATTATATCCAAAAAGTATCAGAATTTAACCTATACTGCTAGAAAGGGGTCGGGGACTGACTGGGAGGGAGCAAAAAGGAAGCATTAAAAAT
The DNA here is from genome assembly GCF_028885655.2 of Pongo abelii. NCBI lineage: Eukaryota > Metazoa > Chordata > Mammalia > Primates > Hominidae > Pongo > Pongo abelii. The sequence continues at coordinate 121,461,074 of NC_071995.2, read as the reverse complement.
ACCCTAAGTCTTCACTGTGGTGTTGGTGACAAGGTGAATACATTGGTTGATACACTTAAAATATGCATTTTAATTTTGAAAGTTATACCTCAATACAGTTCATTAAAAAAGAGTCAGCATTTAATACATATCAACAGAGTAGTAGAAATGAAGACAACTCCCTCTGAGGCCCAGCCTCATAAGCGAGTTATCAACAGTTTGTCTTCTAGAATCTCTTCAATGATGCTCAATGATACTCTCAGAAATAATTATAATAATTTGGCCATTTAGGTGATAACAAAACAAACAGCAGATATTTTGACCAAATGTGGTATAGTGGACACTGCACTGAGCTTAGAGTGTGATGACTTACCACTACAATATAAAACCTTGGGTAACTTATTCCACCTCCCTGAATCTGAGCTGAGTTTCCACATTTGTAAACTGGAAACTCTCAGGGCTGTTGCAAAGAATGAGTATGAAAATGTGTGCAGGCACCTTATTCCCACACCAGTCTCTTAGAGATGCTCAACAAATGTTCTTAAATCTGACGAATTACCAATTTCCTTGCTACAAAGACAATAGGAAAATGTGGACTCCAAATTCCTCTGTTGGCGCTTTTACATCTATATTCACCCCAAGTCAAAGTATCTGTTCTTGAAGCTATACCTTTTCACTCAAACTGGCATTCATGAAGTTTGACACAGAGTGCTGAAGACAGGTACCAAATGAACCAACCACAAATCTTAGGGCCAGCTCCCACTGGCTAGATTCCTGAAGATTCTGAAGCAGGGCAGAGATGGAATTTATAACAGGTAAAACAAGGCCATCTCCTGCAGAGTGATAAAGGATTTTAATATTTAGATTTTTTAAACAAAGAAAGATCGTATTATTGAAAACTGTTTTCAGGGACAGCCTGCTTCTTCAATACAGATAACAGTCATGGAGTTTGTTCTCAAAGTTAGTTAATGAGAAGTTAACATGAGGCTTGACTTAAACCAGAAAATAACTAAGTCCACTAGTTAATGAGAGATACTTTGATTGTAACTTGCCTATTTTAATTGAGATGTTTAAATTTTTAGCTGAAGAAAAACCATTTCTCCATTTGAAAGACAAAAATTTATAAACAAATTCATAGAAGTTAACACTATAAGCCGAATCACATAATCTACTGAACTTTTAAATAAATAACAATGTAAAAATAATAACTAAACAATTACATTAAGGATATTAAATCACATTCATATTTAGAATTTCAAGAAATTTCTAGAACTACGATTTTTTGTTTTTTTAGAGATAGGGTCTTCTGTTGCCCAGGCTGGAGTACAGTAGTGCCATCATAGCTCATTGCAGCCCTGACCTCCTGGGCTCAAGAGACCCTCCCACCTCAGCCTCCCAAGTAACCAGGACTACAGGAGCACACCACCATTTCTTTCTATTAAGAAATCTTAAGGCCGGACATGGTGGCTCACGCCTGTAATCCCAGCACTTTGGGAGGCTGAGGCGGGTGGATCACCTGAGGTCAGGAGTTCAAGACCAGGCTGGCCAACATGGTGAAACCCTGTTTCTACTAAAAATACAAAAGAACTAGCTGGGTGTGGTGGCACACACCTGTAATCCCAGCTACTTGGGAGGCTGAGGCAGGAGAACTGCTTGAACTCAGGAGGTGGAGAGGTTGCAGTGAGCTCCGATCATGCCACTGCACTCCAGCCTGGGCAACAGAGCAAGAATCTGTCTCAAAAAAATAAATAAATAAAATAAATGAATAAATAAATCTTAATAGAATGCTATATATTTGTTATGCCAAATACCTTCATTAAGGGAGCAGTATGGCAAACTGGTAGACTCCAAGGGATATCTCTTGCTTTCTACAAAAGATAATAAAACGTTAAACAACACTAAATAGTTGGCCACACTAAGAGCCCAGACTTCATCTCTATGCAATATATCCATGAAACAAAATAGCACTCGGACCCCTTGAATTTATACAACTAATAAATAAATAAATAACACTAAAGAAAATAACCCTCACACAGCACATACACTCACAGATGTGTAAATATTTCACTATTATAAAAAAAGTTCTAAAGCAAACTGATGCTTTAAAAATAAATAAATATACACAGGAAAATGCACAGGTAGGTGTATAACCTGATAAACGTCCACAGACTGAAGAAGCAGCATCCAGATCAAGAAACAGAACATCAGCCGGGCGCGGTGGCTCACGCCTGTAATCCCAGCACTTTGGAAGGCTGAGGTGGGCAGATCACTTGAGGTCAGGAGTTTGAGACCAGCCTGGCCAACATGGTGAAACCCCATCTCTACTAAAAATACAAAATTAGCCGGGCGTAGTGGCATGAACCTGTAATTCCAGCTACCTGGGAGGCTGAGACACGATAATTGCTTGAACCCAGGAGGCAGAGATTGCAGTGAGCTGAGATCATGCCACTGCACTCCAGCCTGAGTGACAGAGCAGGACTCCGTCTCAAAAACAAAACAAAACAAACAAAAAAGAAACAAAACATTGCCAGCTCCCCAGCTCCCTCCTTTCCCTTTCCCACCCTCAAGGGTAACCAACGCCCTGACTTCAAACAGCACCAGCTTAGTCCTAGCCTGTGTTTGTACTTTACATAAATGAAATCACACAGTATTTATTCTTTTATATCTGCTTCTTTAGCTCCACATTATGCTTATAAGGTTCGCCCACATTACTGTGTGTAGTTCTAGCTCCAAACCTCTACAGTTGAAATTTACATAAGACAGAAATACATAGAAAATAATGATACGAATAAGATTTACCAGCTAGAGGCACAAGAAATGAAATCAGTTCATAAATCACCGGAAGCACCATCTGTGACTCAAGCACAATTCCATCTTCACTGAAGAAGTCACTATAAGACCACTCTTCATATGGATCTTTATGTGTCCCAAAAGAAGCCTAGGTGCCAAATCATACAAAAAAGAGATAAGTCAGTACACTGCACAACACATTGTTTCTTCTGGTCTATGGCTTATAGAAATTTCATTTTAAGTTAAACTCTAACAGAAGGACAATGTCGAGGGAGGCCTTGCTGGAGGCCCAGTGTTTTGAAACATAGTGCAAATTAAAGCCAATAAAGTGACTGGAACAGAGAAGTGGCCTCATGCCCTTATGTTGTTTTCCAGTCTAGGGTAAGAAAATATAAGAGGTGGATTCAGTATTTTCATAAAATTTGCAAATGATTAAAAAACGGCCCAGGTGCAGTGGCTCATGCCTGTAATCCGAGCACTTTGAGAGGCTGAGGTGGGGGAATCACTTGAGCCCAGGAATTAAAGACCAGCCTAGGCAAGATGGTGAGACCCTGTCTCTGCAAAAAAAAATTTTTTTAAATTAGTCAGATGTGGTGGCACACACTTGTAGTCCCAGCTACTCAGAAGGCTGAGGTGGGAGGACTGCTTAAGCCCAGTTCAAGACTGCAGTAAGCCTTGATCATGCCACTGCACTCCAGCCTGGGTGACAGAGCAAAACCCTGTCTGGAAAAAAAAAAAAAAAAAAAAAAAGGTGCATAAGGGGTTGCCCGGGATTTAAGGGAAAAAACTCAAAAGTAACTTACTTTCATGAGGATACCACAGTCATCCATTTGGCATTGTCTGGAAAGCTCTACAGCCATTAAAGTATGTTTACATAGTTCTAAAGCATCTAGTAAAAAATCTGAAACAAAATGGAGAAAAATCATTAAACTCATATTTCATGTCTTTAGGATAATGAAAACAACCTTTTTATAATTACCATTTAAAATTCTAAGGAAGGCCACAATGCAGATAGAAAGGTTCCATATAGCTTTGACTACCCTAAAAAGTTAAACTTTTTCTCAAGCTTGGCTTGAAAATAAGATCAGTTATGGGAGGCAAGGAATTTCATAATCCTACAAAAGTGAGTAATGTCAACAGTCAGAAATGACATTGTTAGTATTTTGAAATACTTTCAAACAATAATCCTCAAAGAGAATCAATTATAAGCATCCCTTTGTGAAATGCAGATACTATCTCTAGTCTGATTACCGTGATGTCCAATTATAAAGAGACAGCATTTGGGAGACAAGTATGACACGAAACAGAGAATATAAAACTACGTATATTATAAATATTGTCACCTGGACTGCAAATGGTGGCAGCTTGGCTTGCTAGATTGTGTATCATGGAAGGAAGATTCAGTCCCACAGGCACTGTCACTGGGACATTATCAGCCAACATCTGACAAAGCTTCTGACATGTCAGAAATAGCAATTTCCCAGTGTCAGCATTGCAGTGATACTTAAACAAGTCTCTTTGGAAGAAAGAAAGTATTGGTAGTTAGAATATTCACACTGAAAGTAAATGCATGGCCTTTCTTGGATTAATATATCACCACCACCATCAACACATTAAATGTCTTTTAAATGTTCTCATGGTATATAGTGTAGTTTTTCTTTTGTTTTTTTTGAGACAGGCTCTAGCCCTACCACCTAGGCAGGAGTGCAGTGGCACAATCATGGCTCACTGCAGCCTCAACCTCCAGGGTCAAGCAATCTTCCCACTTCAGCCTCCCAAGTAGCTGAGACTACAGGTGTGTGCCACCACACTTGGCTAATTTTTAAATTTTTTTTGTAGAGATGAGCTCTCACTATGTTGCCCAGGCTGGTCTCAAACTCCTGGGCTGAAGTAATCCTCCTGCCTTGGCCTCCCAAATTGCTGGGATTACAGGTGTGAGTCACTGTGCCCAGCCTGTTTTTCTTTTTCTGAGACGAGTCTCACTGTCGCCCAGGCTGGAGTGCAATGGCACGATCTCAGCTCACTGCAACCTCCACCTCCCAGGTTCAAGCAATTCTCCTGCCTCAGCCTCCCAAGTAGGTGGGATTAGCGGTGCCCACCACCACACCCGACTAACAGTTGTATTTTTAGTAGAGACAGGGTTTCACTGTGTTGGCCAGGCTGGTCTTGAACTCCTGACCTCAAGTGATCTGCCCGCCTCAGCCTCCCAAAGTGCTGGGATTACAGGTGAAAAACACCTGGCCCCAGCCTGTTTTTCAAATGACTAAGGATACCATTAAATGCTGAAGTGCACAGTAACCTAAATTTAACGGTTATGTTACCTAACTCTGCAGTATTGCTTACTTGCCTTTTATGCTACTACTTTCTGACATTGAGGCCTAAAATACGCTCTGAACGTGAGAAATCAAGAATCGCTTCTGTGAAAAAAGAGTGTCACTGGCCCTACCCTTATGACTGAAGAAAGAAATCAGGCAATTGTTTCTTTCTTTCTTTTTTTGAGACAGAGTCTTGCTCTGTAGCTCAGGCTGGACTGCAGTGGTGCGATCTCGGCTCATTGCAATCTGCCACGATCCTGCCTCAGCCTCCCTAGTAGCTGGTACTATAGGCACGTGCCACTACGCCTGGCTAATTTTTTGTATTTTTAGTAGAGACAGGGTTTCACCATGTTAGCCAGGATGGTCCTGATCTCCTGACCTTGTGATCCGCCTGCCTCGGCCTCCTAAAGTGCTGGGATTACAGGTATGAGCCACCGCGCCCAGCCGCAATTTACTTTCAGAGAAGCTATGCAATTCAGGGATCCGGAATGTCACCTGCATTTTTTCAGTGCCGTTTTGATGTTCCCATCTTTTAAGGCTCTCAAGGTCAGCTGTGCCTCCAGCTCTTGTTTGGACATCTGCAGGGCCAGCGCCTGTCTGTGCAGCTTTGATTCCATGCTTGGGCTCCTCATCTCAGCAGCTATGGGCTCTGGGGTGCTCCCGGGTTTGTGTTTCACCCGCGCAACTTCATGAGCTTTAATGTGCTGCTCACGGAGATCTGCTACCAGGGAACTATTGCTATAATCTTCAAATGAAAGAAAGACCTCAAAGTTCTCCTGTAGCAAAGGTAAGCAAGACAAAGTCCCAAGTCTGTTTAATCTATTGTTTAAAATAATCATTTTTATTAGTTTCTTCTCTCATAATTTCAACTTTTATTTTAGATTCAGGGGTACATGTCTGGGCTTGTCACCTGGGTATATTGTGTGATGCTGAGGCTTGAGGTACAACTGATCCCATCACCCAGCATAGTACCTGATGGGTAGTTTTTCGACCTTTGCCCTCCTCCCCTCCCCACCTCAGCCAGGTAATTCCCAGTTGTCTAAATCCATCCATTCATTCATTTATTTTAAGGCAGGGTTTCACTCTGTTGCCCAGGCTGGAGTGCAGTGGTACAAACACAGCTCCTGCAGCCTCCACCTCCTAGTCTCATACCATCTTCTCCCTTCAGCCTCCAAAGTAGCTGGGACTACAGGCATGCATCACCACGCCCAGCTAATTTTTGTTATTCTTAGTAGAGATGAGGTCTCACTATGTTGCCTAGGCTAGTCTCAAACTTCTGAGCTCAAGTGATCCTCTAGCCTCATTCTCCCAAAGCGTTGGGATTACAGGCATGAGCCACTGCGCCCGGTCTCCAGATGCTTTTCACAGAGAAAGCTACTTACAGCTGGTCTCAAATTTTTGGGTCAAAAGACTCCTTTACACGCTTAATTGTATGATTCCACTTGTATGAAATAGCTAGAATAAGCAAATTTACAGCGACAGAAAGTAGAGATAACCAGGGGCTGCGGGAAGAGAGGAAAGGGGAGTTATTGTTTCATGGCTACAGAGTTTCTGCTCAGGGTGATGAAAAAGTAGATAGAGGTGATGGCTGCACAACACTGTGAATGTAATTAACACCACTGAATTACAAACTAAATAACTGTTAACATGGAAAATTTTGTTATAAGTATTTTAACAAAATTAATAATGCGTCCAGGCACGGTGGCTCACACCTATAATCCCAGTACTTTGGGAGGCTGAGGCGGGCAGATCGCTTGAGGCCAAGAGTTCGAGACCAGACTGGCAAACATGGCAAAACCCCGTCTCTATTAAAAATATAAAAACTAGCTAGGTGTGGTGGCACACGCCTGGAGTCTCAGCTACTCAAGAGGCTGAGACAGGAGAATCTCTTGAACCTGGGAGGCAGAATCTGCAGTAAGCTGAGATCATGCCACAGCCCTCCAGCCTGGGCAACAGAGTGAGACTTTGTCTCAAAAAAAAAAAAGGCCGGGCACGGTGGCTCACACCTGTGATCTCAGCACTTTGGGAGGCTGAGGTGGGCGGATCACCTGAGGTCAGGAGTTCGAGAACAGCCTGACCCACACGGAGAAAACCCATCTCTACTTAAAATACAAAATTAGCCGGGCTTGGTGGCGCATGCCTATAATCCCAGCTACTTGGGAAGGCTGAGGCAAGAGAATCGCTTGAACCTGGGAGGTGGAGGTTGCAGTGAGCCGAGATCACGCCATTGCACTCCAGCCTGGGGAACAAGCGCAAAACTCCATCTCAAAAAAAAAAAATAATAATTAATAATATAACATATCAAAAAAATCACTGAATTGTATATTTTAAGTGGATGAATTATATGGTATGTAAATTACATCTTAATATAGCTGTTGAGAGAGAGAGAAAGAGAGAGAGAGATAGAGAGAGAGAGAAGGAAAACCAATATCTCCAGTCCCTAAAGGCTAGTGCAGTAAACTTTTTTTTTTGAGATGGAGTCTTGATCTGTCACCCAGGCTGGAGTCCAGTGGCGCGATCTCAGCTCACTACAACCTCTGCCTCCCGGGTTCAAGCGATTCTCCTGCCTCAGCCTCCCAAGTAGCTGGGACTACAGGTGAGTGCCACCACGCCTGGCTAATTTTTTGTAGATTTAGTAGAGACACGGTTTCACCGTGTTAGCCAGGATGATCTCGATCTCCTGACATTGTGGTCCACCCACCTCAGCCTCCCAAAGTGCTGGGATTACAGGCGTAAGCCACTGCGCCCAGCCATACAGAAAACTTTAAGGAGGGACAAATGCACTGATTGGTCAAGTAATAATGTTTAACATGGCTCAATATGTTTACCTGTAAGCTAGCAACCTCTTTAAATAGTTTCAACATTTCTTCACATTCGTCCTTCTTCTGTAGATTGTCTGTAATTAAATTTTTAAAAGTTATAGCAGACATGCAAATTCTCATATTATCAGAATTTTAAAAAGAAGAAATTTTAATTAGCTTTGGTTCTCTCAAGTCTTCAGTAGTTCTTCTCAGATGATAATATATAGTAACTAAGTACAAAAAGAGATCTAATTTGAAAAAAATCTAATTATTCTTTCAGGAGGTAGAAAACAGAAGTTTACGTGTTACAAAAAAGTTACTTTTCTGAAGTAAATTGTAGCTTCTTTTTTTTCCCTGGAAAGTTACTTTCTTCACTGTTTTATTTAACTTCCAGTTCAAATGGCTTCTCCCCACCATCATGAGCAACTGATAAATGAGAAAAATGAGCAATGAGTGCGAGACACTACGGAAATCTAGTCTAGCACTAAATAGTAAGTGAGCATATAAACAAATGATAGGTTGATTTTGCATGCGTCTGTTCTTGAATTGCTGATAAAGGGATAAAGGAATAAAGGAAGACTTTTCATGAAGCAAAATGGGTAAGATCAATAAAGACAATCAGAACCAGAAAAACTGTGGGTATGGTGAGAGTTGTCATCGATGCCTCTTTCTGAAGAGGGTGAGCTTTGGAACAAAACTGAGATGAGAAAACAGAAGTAAAAGCTACCTTTCTGAATGTCACATAGTATCTTAAGAATGTCCACGGATGTCTTCGCTACAGACATTCTCCAGGCCTTGCCCTAAAAATAAATAAATAAAGCGAAATAAAATCGACTTCCTTTTCTGACCACTTCAGTAGTACATATACAAATACACAAAAACCACAGAAGCAGAAAAAACAATCATGGAGGAGTTGGGAGGCTGAGAAATGGATCGTTAATGAGCGTTATACAGCGTAGACCTGAAAAACTCCAGTATGAACTCCTGGATATATGATTTAGAAATATCAAAGAATATGCAACTCTCCCAAATAACCTTTCAACTACATTATGATTAACAGATCCTTATTCTCTTTTGGAGTTATTTACTATTTGAAAAAACATTTGGAAAAGTTAAAAAGAACAGAAGTCTAAAAAATGGCCTAGAGAACAGAAGTCTAATAAATAATCACTACCTTCCAGTGATTATTTAAAAAAATTTTTTTAAGAGAAGGAAAAAAAGGAGTGCTTTAATTAAAAGACATGATGTATGTAAAATGTTTAGTAAGTGCCCCGCCGATAAAAAAATTCAAATATTTTCATAACGGGAGCAATTCAAACTGGTACTTCAGAATACAGACTGTGGTATTAGACAGTTTGAGCTGAGGTTCTGCCCCTTTCTAACAACCTTGGAAAAAAGTCATTTACTTTAATATTTTGGTTTTTGAACTTAATATACAAGGAGACAACAATAGGAACTACTTTACACCTTTGTTATGAACAAGAAGTAGCTATTTAACCTAATGCTTATTGCAGAGTAAATATTAGGTGTTAAAAAAAACAACTACTACTTCATTTTCCAACAGGAAAAAACATTACTGAAATGGACTGAGAGAAGTTGGGAGGTATCTATCCTTAGGATTTTAAAAACCCAACTATTGGCCAGGTGTGGTGGCTCACACCTATAACCCTAGCACTTTGGAAGGCCGAGGCAGGCAGATCAATTGGCCTCAGGAGTTTGAGACCAGCCTGGCCAACAGGGTAAAACCCGTCTCTAGTAAAAATACATAAATTAGCCAGGTGTGGTGGCGGGCGCCTGTAATCCCAGCTACTCCCAGGTGAGGCAGGAGAATCACTTCAACCTGGGAGGCAGAGGTTGCAGTGAGTCAAGATCGCGCCACTGCGCTCCAGCCTGAGCAACAGAGCAAGACTCTGTCTCAAAAAAGAAAAGAAAAGAAAAAAAAAACCCAACTATTGAGCATGGTGGTGCATGCCTGTAATCCCAGCTACATGGGAGGCTAAGGCTAGAAGAGGACTTAAATTCAGGAGTTCAAGACCAGCCTGGGCAACATACCAAGACCTCATCTCCTATATATAATATTTAAAAAAAAAGAGAAAAAATTAAAAATCAGTAAGAATCCAGCTATCCTGGAAAAATCAAGTATTCCTCATCTGCAAAAAAGTAAACTCTCTTAAAACCATTTCTAAGTTTCAATGTTATAAAATTATATAGATTTATATTGGTTCTGTAGCTGACATTACTATTTAACAGTAATAATTATGTCCTGTATGATACAAAACATTGTTTATATTGCAAGGCATTATAGAAACCTTTCGTGTACAACAGCTGCTCCAAGACACCCGCTAACCCGCAGCTCCCAGGTCATTCTCTGTGGGCTCAAGCAGCCGCTCCAAGGCAGCCACAGTTGTTTTTTTTCTCCTAGCAGTAAATTTACCCAGGAATTTTTTCACTAGGCCACCCAAGCAGTGAGAAGGGCAGATCTTCATATGTGTAAGCCCATCTTTTCTATCCTATTGATTAATAGCCATACAAATTGGATTTACTTATATTTTACTTAGTGAAAATGTCACCTCTTTAGAATGATCTGGCTCTTCTTGTAACGCCAGTCGTGCCCATATGATGACTCTTTCTGCAGTTTTCTCAGCTTCAGCAGGAGGCAAAGACTTCAACAGAAGGAGACAGTCTTCACCCTATAAACAGGGTTTGAAAGGAAGAAAAAACAGCTGGTATTTGCAAAGGACAGTGTGACCTTACCTCTTTCTTTTCTATTTAAAGATGAAAATACATCATTTGGAAAAATAGATTATGGTTCAATGTTTTAATAATCTGAAAATCCATTTTTATTTTATTTTAAGTTTCAGGATACATGTGCAGAAAGTGCAGGCTTGTTACATGTGCCATGGTGGTTTGCTGTACCCATCAACCTGTCATCCACGTTTTAAGCCCTGCATGCATCAGCTATCCATCTTGATGCTAAAAATCCATTTTTGATGACAGCAAACAATAAAATAAATTTAAAATACGATCCTAGATACTGAAGATTTAATTCCTAGGCATTGCTATGATTATAGAATCATATAAAAATAATGACATTTAAAAACACGATAGGCCAAGCACGGTAGCTCACACCAGTAATCTCAGCACTTTGGGAGGCTAAGGCAGGTGGATTACTTCAGGTTGAGTTTGAGACCAGCGTGACCAACATGGTGAAACACAGCCACTGCCCTCCAGCCTGGGCAATGGAGCGAGACCCTGTCTCAAAAAAAAAAAAACAAAAAACAACAACACAGAAACAAAGAAGCCATACGAAATGACAACATAAAACTTACAAACCTGTTCTCTATCAATCAGGTCAATAATTCTTAGACTGTAGATCTCATCATCAGATAACATAAACGCTTGGGCTACCTTTAAAGCATCTTCTAAAGAAGATGGGACATCTTGTTTGAGAATGTATCTAACCACCCTCTGCAAAAGACAATATGAACATTTCTTTGTTATAAAACTCGCAGAAAACCAAGAAATCATTTGCTCATAAGAGCAAAGTGGCCAAAAAATTTAAATAATGCAGCAAAAAACTAAATTGTATGAAAGATTAAAACATGATTTATATTCTGATCATTACACAGTCCTGTCTTCTTTCTTCTACAGCTTCTTAATTTACTATTTGGTGTTTTTGTTTTTTTTTGAGACAGAGTCTCCCTCTGTCGCCAGGCTAGAGTGCAGTGGCGCAATCTCGGCTTGCTGCAACCTCCGCCTCCCAGGTTCAAGTGATTCTCCTCCCTCAGCCTCCCAAGTAGCTGGGACTACAGGCACATGCCACCACACCCTGCTAATTTTTTTGCATTTTTAGTAGAGACAAGGTTTCACCATGTTGGCCAGGATGGTCTTGATCTCTTGACCTTGTGATCCACCCACCTTGGCCTCCCAAAGTGCTGGGATTACGGGTGTGAGCCACCGCACCTGGCCTATTTGGTGTCTTTAATACTCTCATAAAAAGGCCAGGAGCGGTAGCTCGTGCCTGTAATCCCAACACTATGGGAGGCTGAGGCAGGCAGATCACCTGAGGTCGGGAGCTCAAGACCAACCAGCCTGACCAACATGGAGAAACCCCATCTCTACTAAAAATACAAAAAAAAATTAGCCAGGCGTGGTAGTGCATGCCTGTAATCCCAGCTACTCACGAGGCTGAGGCAGGAAAATTGCTTGAACCCAGAAGGCGGAGGTTGCGGTGAGCCAAGATTGCGGTGAGCTGAGATCACGCCATTGTACTCCAGCCTGGGCAACAAGAGCAAAACTCCGTGTCAAAAAGAATGAATACTCTCATAAATAACTGAACACCTTATTAACATCATATCTAACAACAGAAATGTAGTGGGAAAACCTAGCTCTATTAGCTTCCTAGAATATAAAATCCTCATTAAGTTTCCCATATTGCCCTAGAAATGAAAGAGAAAAAAGACTCTTCAAAGAGTGTACTTACCATTATTTCCTTGTTTAAGAGATTTACCTCTCTTATTCCATAGCCTCGTAAAAGTTTTTTCATCTCCATTAGTTTGTAACTTTCCTGTAATAACTTGACTCTGAAAGCAAATTTACCCATATTAACATGGATTGTCTTTTTTATGAAGTACTATGGGACACAGCAAACAATATAGAAACATAAATGAACGTCAACTCAAAACACAATGTTTCTCCAGAGCACAAAAACCTTGTTTCATAGACAGTCATCTTACTTGGGATGGTCCATTTCTAGGTGCTGTTTCACCAGTTGCTCCACAGCTGCACTCCAAGGAACCACTGCCGCATACATGATCTTGAGCACGGCATCAAATATGAGCTACAAAAGATGCACGCATGGACAAGGACCAGCCCTCAGGTTTATGATGCATGCAAGTGAATAGCACAGTCTAATCAGCAGGTCTTACATCAACCACATGGTAGTTTCAGAATATTTCACCTACTCACTGGAAAACCATTTATTTCTTCAGTTTTCACATATAGAGAACAATTTGACTATTCAGAAAAATTCAGAAGAGTATTTTTTCTGCTGTAAGCTAAGACATACAGCGTTATGGCTTTCTACGGTCTCTACAATCCCTGTTTTTTTTTTTGTTTTTTTGAGACAGGGTCATGTTCCCATTGCCCAGGCTGGAGTGCAGTGGCGCGATCTCAGCTCACTGCAACCTCCACCTCCTGGGTTCAAGCGATTCTCCCGCCTCAGGCTCCCAAGTAGCTTGGACTACAGGCGAGCACCACCACACATGGCTAATTTTTGTATTTTTTGTAGAGACGCGGTTTCACTATGTTGCCCAGGCAGGTCTCAAATTCCTGAGCTCTGGTGATCTGTCTGCCTTGGATTCCAAAAGTGCTGGGATTACGGCATGAGCCAGTGTGTCCAGCCTCAGTCTCTGGTTTAAAAACAGTTTTCATTATTTTATTTCTATTTTATAGTGGTAATAACAGTGTGAAGTTAAAATAAAGGCATATTACAACATATTAAAAAATGTCTCACATTGCAGGGAATAACCGAAAAAGAAAAGTCTCCATGTTTGCATAACCACAGAAAAGCCTGCAAAGATATGCATACAACTGTCCATGGAGGTTCTCCTGGGGGTGGAAATGAGTAAAGATTCACTTTTTATTTTCTGTAATTAAAGAAACAGACACTTTAGGAGAACGAAGCAGGCAGATCACTTGAGCCCAGGAGTTCAAGACCAGCCTGGGAAACCCTGTCTCTACAAAAAATACAAAATTAGCTGGGCGTAGTGGCACAAGCCTATGGTCCTAACTACTCAGGAGGCTGAGGTGGGAGGACTGCTTGAGCCAGGGAGATTGAGGTTGCAGTGAGCCATGATCATGTCACTGCATTCCAGCCTGGGTGACACAGTCAGACCCATCTCAAACAAAAACAAATATATGTCGCTTTTATGAACAGAAAAAAGCTTTCAGAAAAGATTTAATGCTCAAAAGGGAAACGCAAATGGTCCCTATTTACTTACGTCCGTGTCAGATAAACACGCTATCACTGCCATGGCCTTTGCTTCCCATGCTGTTTCAAAGAGTGATGTGGACTTTGAGCTGCATCTATTCAGTAAATCCTAAAAAGGGATAAACATGTATGTTTTTTAAAAATTAAAAATTCTCATTAAAAAAATGCCACATACAGCTAGATACAGATATTATATGGCCTTGATAGATGTGTTAAAAGAAAAAAACCCTAAAAATTCTAATTAGTCATAAATGTTGAACAATGGTCTAAAAATACAAAACTGCCAAAACATTAGCCTTTAGTTTTATATGGTATAGAAAATTTAAGAATGAAACATTCTTGAAGAATCTACAAATAAGATTACTGTAGCACATTAATAACGTCCACAAGAAATAATTGCTAATATTTATTGAGCTCATGCTCCTGTGGCCTCACAATAGCCCTTTGAAGAAAGTACTGTGAAAGGGAAATATCTTGGGCCCCCAAGATCACTAAGGAAAACTCAGGCTGGAAACTGCTTAGGGCAAACCTGCCTCCCATTCTATCAAAGTTACCCCTCTGCTCACTGAGACAGCTGCATTATCTGATTGTCTCCTTTGGAAAGGCTAATCAGAAACTCAAAAGAATTTTAACGCTTTGTATCACCTATCTGTGACCTGGAAGCTCCCTCTCGCTTGGAGTCTTCCCGCCTTTGCTTCAAGTTGTCCCACCTTTCCAGATCGAACCAACGTACTTCTTACATATGCTGACTGATGCCTCATGTCTCTCCCTAAAATATATAAAACCAAGCTGTGCCCGGACCACCTTGGGTACATGTCATCAGGACTTCCTGAGGCTGTGTCATGGGTGTATCCTCAACTTTGGCAAAATAAACTCTCTAAATTAACTGAGAACTGTCTCAGATTTTCCAGGTTCACAGTCCTCATGTATCCCCCCTTTGCTCAGGATGGTTAGTAGCAGAATTAACCCACATTTTTAACCAATTCAATATGCTGCATGAGTCCTACTGAGAAAGCATATGACATTCCTTAAAGAGTTAAATATTTACTACAGTGCTACACTGCATGGATCCAAGAAATAAGACTAGATCTAAAGGAAAAGTTACCTCTATGTACAGCAAGAGAAGTTCCTCCTCTTGCAAGTCATGTTCTCTCATGTAAACTCTTATAAACTTCTCTAGGATGGAGGGAATAAGCTCTGGGGCCAGCACTTTATCAAACATTCGGAACACTATGGTGGTTGTATTTTCCTGGATGCCAAAAGAAAGATGGCATAAATACAGACTCTACCCATAACTTGATATACACAATAATTCTCATGCCCCTGGACTTTACCTTCTCAAAATCAGAGAGGGCTAATTTGCAGTTGTACTTCCTATGCAATGTGATCAACTCTCGCAAGTTATTTACCAAAGTCCTTAGCTGACATACTTCCTCTGTGTTCTGATAATCTTTCTAAAACAAAAGTGTTAAAGTTGTTAACCATGTAAAATAAAAGTATGAGAGAAAAATAGAATTAGCATTATTTCAGATAAAATAAGAATTAACCCTGGTTATGCACGTAAGAGGAAACCTGCAACTTTAAACCAACTTATGCTCTAAATTTGTAGTATTTTAACCAAATTAGTACAGATCAGAATCTGAAAGATATTTTCTCTTAAAAAAAATAGAAAAATTAAGAATATTAGTATAATACTTTTTCAGAACCCAAGTATACTTAGTACACGGCATCATTTAGATAGTGCTCAGTGTCCCATCTATCCATAGAGATTATATATCATAACCAGATATAAAGGCATAACATTTCCTAAAATTATATACAAAGAACAGAACCTTCAATATTGATAAAAGTTAACAGGGAAAAGATAAAAATAATGTTTTACAGCAAGAGGAAAAAGCTCGTATATAGAAAAGGTGACTTGACAGATACAACCTTTGAAAACTAATATTAATGTACTATCAAGACTTAATTTTTCCTTTCTTCTTTTTTTTTGGGGGGGACAGAGTCATGCTCTGTCACCCAGGCAGGAGTGCAGTGGCACAATCTCGGCTCACTGCAACCTCTGCCTCCCGGGTTCAAGCGATTCTCCTGCCGCAGGCTCCCAAATAGCTGGGACTACAGGTACCCACCACCACGCCTGGCTAATTTTTTTTGTATTTTTACTAGGGATGGGGTTTCACCATGTTAATCAGGCTGATCTCAATCTCTTGACCTCAAATGATCTGCCCATCTCAGCCTCCCAAAGTGCTGGGATTACAGGCATAAGCCACCGTGCCCAGCCAAGATTTAATTTTTCAAAGGATTGTGAAATGCTGCTAATGCAGAAAATCCCAATTATACCACTTAGCAGAATGTTTATATAGTTCCCCTTTTGGTTGGTTCAATAGAGAAAAACTGTTCATTAAAACAGGTTGAGGGGGGCCAGGAGCAGTGGCTCATGCCTGTAATCCAGCACTTCCGGAGGCCAAGGAGGGCAGATCATCTGAGGTCAGGAATTCGAGACCAGTCTGACCAACATGGTGAAACCCCGTCTCTACTAAAAGTACAAAAAAAAAAAATTAGCCAGGTGTGGTGGCGGGTGCCTGTAGTCCCAGCTACACGGGAGGCTGAGGCAGGAGAATTGCTTGAACCTGGGAGGGGGTGGTTGCAGTGAGCTGAGATTGCACCACTGCACTCCAGCCTGGGCAACAGGGTGAGACTCCATCTCAAAAAAAAAAAAAAAAATAGGTTGAGAGTGCTGGGCACAGTAGCTCACATCTATAATCCCAACACTTCGGGAAGCCCAGGTGGGTAGATCACTTGGGTCTGGGAGTTCAAGACCAACCTGGGCAACATGGCAAAACCCCTTCTTTACAAAAAATACAAAAATCAGTCGGGTGTGGTGATGCGCACCTGTAGTCCCAGCTACTCAGGAGGCTGAGGTGGGAGGATCACTTGAGCCCAAAAGTTGAGGGTGCAGTGAGCCGTGGTTGCACCACTGCATTCCAGCTGGGGCAACAGAGTGAGACCTTGTCTCAAAAATGAATAATAAATAAATAAATATATAAATAAATTAAAAACATAGGTTGAAGTTGTAAGACAAATCAGAAAGAAAAAGCAAATTTTCCTACATAGGGATTTGAAAGGCACAAAACAAAAAAAAGGCACACAAAAACAGAAAATTTAAGAAGTAGATATATTTCCAGATACTTTACATACATGCAGACAAACGCTTTCAGGTAAACTGACTGTTTCATTACTAAAAATCCATTCTCCACATCATACCAGGGAAATCCAATTCCAGGAAGATGCCAATCCCAACTCGTCTGTTTTTTCTGCTGTAAAAAATATCTCTGCCAATTGAAGTCCATTTTCTGGCCAATTTGCCTTTAAAAAAGATTACAGACAGTTCAAAACAATGTTTTATGCTGTTGGGAGTGTGCAAAATGTCTTTTTACTGTTAATTAGATCAGTATTACCTTATCAGTTAATTCAAGGTTCCTGGCTGCTTGCTCCAACCATTTTGCAAGAATTATCTGAAATAGATTATTTAAAAATAAAATTCTTAATGGATAATCACTGATATAACTAAAACCTCCACGATTTCTTTTTTTTCCTTTAGATATTTATTTTGTCCATAAACATCTTTTCCACGATTGTCTTTTTTGCGTGTGTGTGGGTACATAGTAGGTGTACATACTTGTGGAGTACATGAGATGCGTTGATACAGGCATGCAATGTGAAATAATCACATCATGGAGAGTGGGGTATCCATCCCCTTTGTGTTACAAACAATCCAATTACACTCTTTTAGTTATTTTTAAATATAGAATTAAGTTATTATTGACTCTCTTGTGTGTAATCAAATAGTATGTCTTACTCATTTTTTTTTTTTTTTTTTTTGAGACAGGGTTTCACTCATCGCCCATGCTGGATCTCATGCAATGGCACGATCTCAGTTCACTGCAACCTCCTGGGTCAAGCAATTCTACTGCCTCAGAGTCCCAAGTAGCTGTGATTACAGGCATGCCACCATGCCTGGCTAATTTTTGTACTTTTAGTAGAGACAGGGTTTCACCATGTTGGTCAGGCTGGTCTCAAACTTCTGACCTCAGGTGATTCACCCACCTCAGCCTCCCAAAGTGATGGGATTACAGGCCTGAGTCACTGCACCCAGCCTCATTCTTTCTAAATATATTTTTTTGTACGCATTAACCATCCCCACCTCTCACCCATCACCCATCACCCCACAACCCTTCCAAGCCTCTGGTAACCATCCTCCTACTCTCTATGGCCATGAGTTAAATTGTTTTGATTTTTAGATCCCACAAATAAGTGAGAACATGTGATGTTAGTCTTTCCATGCCTGGCTTATTTCACTTAACATAGTAATCTCCAGTTCCATCTATATTGTTGCAAATGATAACATCTCGTTCTGAATCACAGTTGTCTTTTAAGAGACACTTTAATTAACACAGGTGTTAGTTTAACTAACTGGTGTTAACGTGACTTAATCTTCAATGATCTAACGTAAAAAATGAAATAAAGTCATCAAGAGTGGAAATACTGAAGACAACTCACCTGTCCTTCAGGCACAGTCCTTCTTACAAATGGAATCACATCATTTTTAAACCATGGACACAGCTTTTGCAAAGAGACTGATGCAGACATTGAGTTGAGCAAGCTCTCCAGCATTTTCACATCAAATCTGCTTTCAAAGTTTGCCTAAATGAATTATAAGGAACAAGAAATTAAGATCTGACAAATTTAAACCAAAAGCCTTCCAAATGTTTGACAAAGATATTTTAGGAAGTCATTTTAAGGAGTAGCCTACTGATTTAATAATGAGTGCTAAATGAGATTCACACTATGCAAATGATTCTAGTTGGGAGCTGCATACTGTATGCAATGTCACGGCGCTGAGTGCCAAATAGTTTATCATGTAGCAGAAGAACCAGCAGAGAGAGTATTCTAAGGAAAACTTAACTGTCGGTGATACTAGGAATTCTAACAAGCAATGCAGCCATTAAGGGCATCATGGCAAGTTATGACTTTATGGATCTAATGTTCTATACCAACTTCGGCCAACCTTAAAGGGATCGAGACATGCAATTTTAAGGGGCAATATTTTACCACAATCTGAGCTGCAGTAGCAATATCTTCTTCACCAATGCTACATTAGAAAGCCCACTAATAAACCAGACAATATGTTGCCTTTTGAGCTAAGATTAGGAGTTAGACTCTTTTTTTGGTTAACTTTTATTTTAAGTTCAGTGGTATAAGTGTAGGTAAACTTTTGTCAAGGGGGTTTGTTGTACAGATTATTTAATCACCCAGCTATTAAGCCTATTAATCATTAGTTATTTTTCCTGATACTTTCACCCTCCATTTTCTGAAAGGCCCCGGTGTGTGTTTCCCTCCATGCATCCACGTGTTCTCATCATTTAGCTCCCAAGAAGTTAGATTCTTAATGATTGGATAAAATAAGGTTCTACTGTACATTCACTGTACTTCTTCTGATTTAATATTATCAGAGGACAATTTTCTCTGGGAAAAGTCATTTTTTTTGGGGGGGGGACGGAGTCTCACTCTGTCACCCAGGCTGGAGTGCAGTGGCGTGATCTCGGCTCACTGCAACCTCCACCTTCTGGGTTAAAGAAATTCTCCTGCTTCAGCTTCCTGAGTAGCTGGGTCTACAGGAACGTGCCACCATGCCCGGCTAATTTTTCATTTTTGGTAGAGACACGGATTCACCATGTTGACCAGGCCGGTCTTGAACTCCCAACCTCAAGTGATCAGCCCGCCTCGGCCTCCCAAAGTGCTGGGATTACAGGCGTGAGCCATTGTGCCCAGCCCATGGGGAAAGTCTTTTTTATCCCCTTGCCCTTTACAAACAAAAGCAAGTCATATTTTAAGAACCAATCAAAAAACACCCCATCACCCAGTCAGACTTGCACCCTGTTAGTTTCCAACATTGATTCAATCACCTAACTCAGGAGCTATAAAGCTATTAAGGAAAAAATGTAAAACATGTTACCCGATGTCGAAGCCAAAGATACTGTGCACAAACAAGGTTTCCTTCTTTTAGCTGTAAAAAAATATCTTTAAGATCATCTTCATTATTTAGAAATTCAATCCAAGAACTGCCACTGAAAAGACAAAGGGAAAAAAGTCAGTTTAAAAAAAAATTAAGGTTATACCTTTTAAGTGGATTATCTTTAAATGCATTTTAATTAGTTTTCTTCTTCATAAAGATAAAAACAAAAAACTAAAAAAACCCAGTTCCAAAGATCACACAATGCAAAGTACATTTCCTTCTTATCTCAGACCCTAGAACTCCCAACATCTTCCTCAGAGCCATGTAGCTTCCTGTAGGACCTACAGGAAGAAATAATTATTTATTTCACTACACGTAGAAATAATTATTTTTCACTCTTGTTTGTTTTATTTTTGTTTTTTTGAGATGGGATCTCACTATGTTGCTCAGGCTGGACTTGAATTCCTGGGCTCAAGCAATCCTGCCACCTCAGCATCCTGAATAGATGGGATTACAGGCATTTTTATATTATTTTACTTTATTTTATTTTTTTGAGCTGGAGTCTCACTGTCACCCAGGCTGCAATGAAGTGGCACAATCTCGGCTCACTGCAACCTTTGTCTCCTGAGTTCAAGAGATTCTCATGCCTCAGCCTCCCAAGCAGCCGGGATTACAGGCGTGCACCACCATGCCTGGCTAATTTTTGTATTTTTAGTAGAGATGGGGTTTCACCATGTTGGCTAGACTGGTCTCAAACCCCTGACCTCAAGTGATCCACCCACTTCAGCCTCCCAAAGTGTTGCGATTACAGGCATGAGCCACCGTGCCTGGCCTAATTTTTAAATAAGTAAGTGTTCTATAATGAATTCGACGAGGAAAAAAGAAAATCAGAAGTGATAAGATAAAATTTCATTATTTGAATATAAAATTATATACCTGGAAAAAACAAGATCAAATGAAATATTACTATGCATAATAAAGAAATTCATTAAGGTAGCTGGTTAAACATTTTTAAAAATCAGCTGATCTTGGTGGCTCACGCCTGTAATTCCAGCACTTTGGGAGGCCGAGGTGGGTGGACCACTTGAGGTCAGAAGTTCAAGACCAACCCGGTCAACATGGTGAAACACTGTCTCTACTAAAAATACAAAAAATAGCCAGTGTGGTGGCAGGTGCCCGTAATCCCAGCTACTCGGGAGGCTGAGGCAGAAGAATTGATTGAACCCAGGAGGCAGAGGTTGCAGTGAGCCAAGATCATGTCATTGCACTCCAGCCTGGGCAACAGAACAAAACTGTCTCAAATAAAAAAAAAAATTTTTTTTAATCACTAGCTCGCCACATCCTTTACAAAAGACGGCAGCCAGCCACAGTGGCTCATGTCTATATTCCCAGCACTTTCGGCGGCCAAGGCAGGAGGATCACTTGAGCCCAGGAGTTTGAAACCAGCCTGAGAAACATGGTGAAACCCAGGCTCTACAAAAAATTAGCTGAGTGTGGTGGTGCTCGCCTGTAATCCCAGCTACTTGGGTGGCAGAGCTTGGGAGGTTGAAGCCGCAGTGAGCTGAGATCATGCCACTGTACTCCAGCCTGGGTGACAGAGTGAGACCCCACCTCAAAAAAAAAAAAAAAAAAAGAAAGAAACCAAAAAAAAAAAAAAAAAACCAGCCTGGACAACATGGCAAAATCTGCCTCAACTGAAAATACAAAAGTTGGCTGGGTGCAGTGGCTCACGCCTGTAACCCAGCACTTTGGGAGGCCCAGGCGGGCGGATCACTTGAGGTCAGGAGTTCGAAACCAGTCTGCTCCAAATGACGAAACCCCATCTCTACTAAAACTACAAAAATTAGCCAGACGTAGTGATGCATGCTTGTATTCCCAGCTAGTCAGGAGGCTGAGGCAGGAGAATCACTTGAATATAGGAGGCGGAAGTCGCAGTGAGCTGAGATCACACCACTGCACTCCAGCCTGGGCAACAAAGTGAGAGTCCGTATATAAAAAAAAATTATCCAGGTGCAGTGGCACGTGCCTGTAATCCCAGCTACTGGGCAGGAGAATCACTTGAACCTGGGAGGCAGAGGCTGCAGTGAGCCAGAGTCAAGATCGAGCCACTGCACTCGAGCCTGGGCGACAAGAGCAAGACTCTGCCTCATTAAAAAAAAAAAAAAAAGAGTTAGGCCGGGCGCAGTAATCCCAGCACTTTGGGAGGCTGACGCGGGCGGATCATGAGGTCAGGAGTTCGAGGCCAGCCTGGCCAACACAGTGAAACCCCGTCTCTACTAAAAGTACAAAAATTAGCTGGGCGTGGTGGCAGACGCCTGTAATCCCAGCTACTCAGGAGGTTGAGGCAGGAGAATCACTTGAATCTGGGAGGCGGAGGTGGCAGGCAGCCGAGATCGTGCCAGAGCTAGACTCTGTCTCAAAAAAAAAAAAAAAGATTTAAATGTAGAAAGAAACTCTAAAAATGAAAAAATACAAGAGAATGTATTTATTTATTTATTTTTTGAGGCAAGTTTCACTGTGTCACCCAGGCTGGAGTGCAGTGGCACAATCACAGCTTACTGCAGCCTCGACCTCCCAGGCTCAGGTGATCCTCCCACCTCAGCTTCCTTAGTAGCCAGGACTACAAGCACCTGGCCAAGTTGCCTGGCAAATTTTAGTATTTTATGTAGAGACAGGGTTTCACTATGTTGCCCAAGCTGGTCTTGAACTCCTGGGAAGCGATCCGCCTACCTCAGCCTCCCAAAGTGCTCGGATTACAGGTATAAGCCACTGCGCCTGGCCAAGAATTTATTTTTAATCTTGCGGTGGGTAATACCTTTCCAAACAGACATAAAAATACAAACTTCTGAATTTTTTGTAAAAAAAAAAAAAAAATAACAAAATCAATTAAAAAATGCCAAATTAGAGGAAAATCTGAAATACCCACAAAGAACTTTAAAGTCAATTTTGAAAAGAACAACTCGGTCCAGGCACGGTGGCTCATGCCAGTAATCCCAACACTTTGGGAGGCTGAGGCAGGAGGATCACTTGAGCCCAGGAATTTGAGACTAGCCTGAGCAACATGGGAGACCCTGTCTCTAAAAACACAACAATAATAAAACCACAGAAATAGCTCTGTGTCTTTTAAAAAACAACTCAAGAGAAAGAGAGACCAAGGATGTAAGGAGAAAAACAAAAGGCTTTTCACCTTGAGAAAGTAAATATTTCAACCAAAATTAAGAATGGAAATCAAATCCATGTGGTAATATTTTTAAAAATTTTTTTTGCATATATCAGATTAGCAAAAAAAACAAGTTCTATAACATATTGTTGGTGAATGAGTGAGAAAATGGGCCCTCCCCTACTCATTCTATTGGAAAAGGTGCTTTGGAAGCCAAGTTTGGATGAATAACCTTTTGCCTTAGCAAATGCACCTCCAGAAATTGAATCCACAGATATACTTCCAGGTGCACCAAAATATCATTACTTAAAATTAGAGGTATACTTACTTTAAATCTATTTATCAGAATAAATTAACAATGAAGGGAAATGAGCAATTAGAAGATATGGTAAAAATCTGACTATGATCAAAGGTAAAAATATTTGTGTTAAAGAAATGACCACTGGGCATGGTACCTCACGCCTGTAATCCCAGCACTTTGGGAGGCCAAGGCAGGCAGATCGCTTGAGCCCAGGAGTTCAAGACTGGCGTGGACAACATAGAGAGACTGCATTTCTAAAAAAATAATAAAAAACATTAGCCAGATGTGGTGGTGCACATCTGTAGTCCCAAGCTACTTGGGAAGCTGAGCTAGAAGGATTACCAGGGAGGATACCAGGTATCCTTGGCATCCCAAAGTGTTGGGATTACAGGCGTGAGCCACTGCACCTGGGCCAGACTCAGTTTTATATGTTTTAGGACCCTTTAATTCTAGAATGGAGTGTGGGTTCTCTTTTATTGTGTTTTTAAATGTCATTATTTTTATACGATTCTATGATCATAGCAATGACTAAGAATTAAACAAATCTTCATTACTTAGAATTATATTTTAAATTTATTTTATTGTTTGCTATCATCAGAAATGGATTTTCAGATTGTTAAAACATTGAACCATAAGGCCAGGTGCAATAGCTCACACCTGTAATCCCAACACTTTGGGAGGCCGAGGTGGGTGGATTGCCTGACGTCAGAGTTCAAGACCAGCCTGGCCAACATGGTGAAACACCGTCTCTACTAAAAATACAAAAATTAGCCAGGCGTGGTGGCGGGTGCCTGTAATCCCAGTTACTTGGGAGGCTGAGGCACAAGAATTGCTTGAAACCAGGAGGCAGAGGTTGCAGTGAGCCAAGATAGCATTGCTGGACTCCAGCCTTGGCGATACAGCAAGACTCCGTTTCAAAAAATATATAAAAAACCTTGAACCATAATGTTTTTCCAAATGATGTATTTTTATCTTTAAATAGAAAAGAAAGAGGTAAGGTCACACTGTCCCTTGCAAATACCAGCTGTTTTTTCTTCCTTTCAAACCCTGTTTATAGGGTGAAGACTGTCTCCTTCTGTTGAAGTCTTTGCCTCCTGCTGAAGCTGAGAAAACTGCAGAAAGAGTCATCATATGGGCACGACTGGCGTTACAAGAGCCAGATCATTCTAAAGAGGTGACATTTTCACTAAGTAAAATATAAGTAAATCCAATTTGTATGGCTATTAATCAATAGGATAGAAAAGATGGGCTTACACATATGAAGATCTGCCCTTCTCACTGCTTGGGTGGCCTAGTGAAAAAATTCCTGGGTAAATTTACTACTAGGAAAAAAAAAATAATTGTGGCTGCCTTGGAGCGGCTGCTTAGCCCACAGAGAATGACCTGGGAGCTGTGGGTTAGCGGATGTCTTGGAGCAGCTGTTGTACACGAAAGGTTTCTATAATGCCTTGCAATATAAACAATGTTTTGTATCATACAGGACATAATTATTACTGTTAAATAGTAATGTCAGCTACAGAACCAATATAAATCTATATAATCTTATAACATTGAAACTTAGAAATGGTTTTAAGAGAGTTTACTTCTTTGCAGATAAGGAACCAAATACTTGATTTATCCAGGATAGTTAGATTTTTACCAAGCCTAAGAAGTTGAGGCTGCAGTGAGCTATGATCGCACCACTGCACTTGAACCTAGGTGACAGTGAGACCCTGTCTCAAAAAAAAAATGACAACAAGGATGTTCAGCCAGTTTTTGTTGCTGAAAAGATAGTATTTTTTATCACTCAACACCCCTCATAGAAACACAAATTCAGCATGAGGAATGCTATACCTGTTATGACATTCCAAATTTCTATGTAACTTATAATCTAAAAAAAAAAAAATTTTTTTTTTTTTTTTTGAGACCGAGTCTTGCTCTGTTGCCCAGGCTGAGGTGCAGTGGCATGATCTCGGCTCACTGCAACCTCCGCCTCCCGGGTTCAAGCGACTCTCCTGTCTCAGCCTCCCTAGTAGCTGAGATTACAGATGCACGCCACCACGCCCGGCTAATTTTTGTATTTTCGTAGAGATGGGGTTTTGCCATGTTGGCCAGGCTGGTCTCAAACTCCTGACCTCGGGTGATCTCCCCACCTCAGCTTCCCAAAGTGCTGGGATTACAGGCGTGAGACACTATGCCTGGCTTAAAAAGTTTTAACAAAAATGTACACACCTGAATTTTTCTGGTCCAAATGCTCCATAAAAAGTAGTCAATTTTGCATGAGCTCTTAGCACCTGAAGAAAAAACAATAATCTGAATTTATATGCAACAATATTGAAATTAAAAAACATTAAAAATTAATCATTACATTTCACATGTCTATACACATTCACATTTATCTCACATCACAACTCAATTCCCATAGGACTGCCTTTATTTCTCACACACACACACACACACACACACAAAACATGGGATAAGAAAAACATTTCCAATTACATCCAATTATAAAGGCACATACACATTAATTGTAGGAACTCTTTAAAATCAGTTTTCTCACTAATTTCTAAGTTCTTATGGTAAAATCCAGCTGGATTACAATACTTAATTTGAACTAAGAATTTGAATATTTATATGCTCACATGCACACACACATGTGTTTTGGCACCATCATAATCAACATCGCAGTTTATCTTCATTTGAACGTTTAGCAGGTACCAGGTACTATGTATAAGAGTTTATATGAATTATTTCCTTTGATCTCAAAATGACCTTATAAAGTAAGTACCTATTAATATTACCATTTTGCAGATAAGAAATCTAAGGTAACGAAATAACTTGCTCTTGATAAAATACAGGTCTATTTTGAATGGAAAACATATTATAAAGATATTCACCCACATATTAACCTAGAAATCTAATGTAATTACCTCTTTCAAGCCATCAGAATAAATGAGAGCAGTTTTATCTTCTTTCTTCAAAAGCTAAGTAAGAATAATAAGAAATACAGTTAGAAGAATATCTACTGTTTAGCTATTTCCTAAATGATGGATTTTCTGTGAAATAACAAAAATTTTTTTAAAATAAATTATCATTTAAGTGTGAAATGAATAGTAAACTATAAAGAACTGACATGTTTTTTAAAATAATGCATTTGCCCGGGGGCAGTGGCTCACGCCTGTAATCCCAGCACTTTGGAAGGCTGAGGCGGGCGGACTGCTTGAGCTCATGAGTTCGGGATGACCCTGGACAACATGGTGAAACCCCGTCTCTACTAAGATACAAAAAATTAACCAGGCATCATTGTGCGCACCTGTATTCCCAGCTACTAAGGAGCCTGAGGCACGAGAATCCCTTGAGCCCGAGAGGCTGAGGTTGCCGTGAGCTGAGATCCCACCACTGCACTCCAGCTTGGGGTACAAAATGAGACTCCATTTCAAAAAAAATATATTACAAATAAATAAATAAATAGCAATAATACTCACAGGTCATTGCAAAAATGACATTATTTGCAATTGCAAAAATTGCAAGTCAGAAAAGGTCTAGGACAGAAAAAGAATCCATTTATTATTATTATTATTATTATTACTATTTTTTTTTTGAGATAGGGTCTTGCTCCGTCACCCAGGCTGGAGTGCAGTGGCGCAATCTCTGCTCACTGCAACCTCCACCTCCTGGGTTCAAGTAATTCTCCTGCGTCAGCCTTCCAAGTAGCTGGGATTACAAGCATGCGCCACCAGGCCCGGCTAATTTTTTTTTATATTTTTAGTAGAGATGGGGTTTCATCTTACTGGCCAGGCTGCTCTCGAACTCCTGACCTCAAGTGATCCGCTCTCCTGAGCCTCCCAAAGTGCTGGGATTATAGGCATGAGCCACTGCACCCAGCCAAGAATCCATTTTTTAAAAAATTATTTATTTGGCATAAGACTAATATATACAAACGGTATCAAAACGTACCCTCCCACCTTACATACATTAGTGGAGGGATTATAGCCACCGTGCTTGGCCCAATCCCAACACTTTGAGAGTCTGAGGCAGGAGGATTGCTTGAACCCAGGAGTTTGAGGCTGCAATGCATTACAATTGCACTCCAGCCTGGGTGAAAAAGCAAGACCTTGTCTCAAAAACAAAAAGTGTTAGCAAAGATGTGGAGAAATTTGAACACTTATGCACTGTTGCTGGAAATGTGAAATGGCACAGTCACCATGGAAAACATGGTAGTTCCTTAAAAATTTAAAAGAGAATTAGGGCCCAGTGTGTTGGCTCACGCCTGTAATCCCAGCATTTTGGGAGGCCAAGGCAGGCGGATCACTTGAAGTCAGGAGTTCAAGACTAGCCTGGCTAACATGGTGAAACCCCATCTCTACTAAAAATACAAAAATCAGCTGGGTGTGGAGGCACATGTCTGTAATCCCAGCTACTTGGGAGGCTGAGGCGAGAGAATCACTTGAGCCTTGGGGGGCGGGCAGAGCTTGCAGTGAGCCAAGATCACGCCATTGCACTCTAGCCTGGAAGACAGAGTGAGACTCTGTCTCAAAAAAACAGAATTAGCATAAGACCCAACATTTCCACTTCTGGGTATATGATCAAAAGAACTGAAAGAGGGACTCAAATAGACATCTGTACACCCATGTTCATAGCAGCATTATTCACAGCAGCAAAAATGTGGAAATGACTAAAGAAGTCAGGGTTAGGGTCAGAGTCGGGACCATGGATAAACAAAAAAGAAAGAAATTCTGTCATTTGCAACAACATGAATGAACCTGGAAGATATTATGCTAAGTGAAATAAGCCAGTCACAAAAGACAAGTACTGTATGATTTCATTTAATATAAGGTACTTAGAGTAGTCAAAATTATATACATAGACAGCAGATGGTTTGCCAGGGGCTGGGGAGATGGAGAAATGGGAAGTCCATGTTTAATGGGCAGAGTTTCAGTTTCATAACGATGAAAAGAGTTGGGGAGATGGACGATGGCCGAATGTGATTATGAATGTATTTAATACCATTAAATTTAAAAATGCTTAAGATAGGCCGGGCGCAGTGGCTCATGCTTATGATTGCAGCACTTTGGGAGGCCAAAACAGACAGATCATTTGAGGTCAGGAGTTCGAGACCAGCCTGACCAACATGGTGAAACTGTGTCTCTACTAAAATACAAAAATTAGCCAGGTGTGGTGGCGGCGGGAGCCTGTAATCTCAGCTACTTGAGAGGCTGAGGCAGGCGAATCACTTGAACCCAGGAGGTGGAGGTTGCAGTGAGCCGAGATCACACCACCGCACTCCAGCCTGGGCGACAGTGTGAGACTCCCTCTCAAAAATAAAATATTTTTTTTTAAAAAGGTTAAAATGGTAAATTTCATGTTATGTACTTTTTAACAAAATGAAAACAAAATTGGGGGAAAAAAGTATAAACAACCCAAATGTCCATCAACTGATAAATGGAGAAATAAAATGTGGTATATCCATAAAACAGAATATTATGTGGCAATAAAAAGAAATATAGCACTGACACGTGCTACAGCATGGATGAACCCTGAAAATATTATTTTTATTTTTATTTTTATTTTGGGACAGAGTCTTGCTCTGTTGCCAGGCTGGAAGCACGATCTCGGCTCAAAGCAACCTCCACCTCCCAGGTTGAAGCAATTACCTTCCCTCAGCCTCCTGGGACTACAGGTGCGCGCCACCATGCCCGGATAATTTTTTGCATTTTTTGTATTTTAGTAGAGACGGGGTTTCACCATGTTCATCAGGATGGTCTCGATCTCCTGACCTCGTGATCTGCCCACCTCGGCCTCCCAAAGTACTGGAATTACAGGCGTGAAACAACGTGCCCAGCCCAAACTCTGAAAATATTATGCTAAGTGAAAGAAGCCAGACATGAAGGAGACATATATGATTCCATTTATTTGAACCGTTCAGAATAGGCAAATCTAGAAAGACAGGAGGTAAATTAGTGGTTTCCTGAAGCTGGGGGACTGGGGGAAATGGGGAATGACTATTAATGGCATAGAGGTTTTGTTTTCTTTTGTTTTTTGATGGAGTCTCACTCTGTTGCCCAGGCTGCAGTGGCGCAGTTTTGGCTCACCGCAACCTCTGCCTACCAGGTTCAAGCAATTCTCCTGCCTCAGCCTGCCAAGTAGCTGGAACTACAGGAGTGCACCACCACACCCAGCTCATTTTTATATTTTTAGTAGAGATGGGGTTTCACCATGTTGGCCAGGCTGGTCTTGAACTCCTAACCTCAGGTGACCCACTCACCTCTGCCTCCCTAAGTACTGGGATTACAGGCATAAGCCACCTCACCCAGACATTTAAGAGTTTTATCTTTTAATTTAATACTTTTTCTTTTTCTTTTGAGACAGAGTCTCGCTCTGTCGCCAGGCTGAAGTGCAGTGGCGTGATCTCAGCTCACTGCAACCTCCGCCTCCCAGGTTCAAGCAATTCTCCTGCCTCAGCATCCCAAGCAGTTGGGACTACAGGAGCGTGCCACCACACCCGGCTAATTTTTGTATTTTTAGAGACAACATGAGGTCTCACCATATTGGCCAGGCTGGTCTTCAACTCCTGACCTCAGGTGATCCACCCGCCTTGGCCTCCCTAAGTGCTGGAATTACAGGAGGGAGCCACCGCGCATAGCCTTAATTTTATTTTTTGAGACAAAGTCTCGCTCTGTCGCCCAGGCTGAAGAGCAGTGGCGCAATTTTAGCTCACCACAACCTCCGCCTCCCGGATTCCAGTGATTCTCGTGCCTCAGCCTCCCCAATAGCTGGAACTACAGGCACATGCCACCACGCCCAACTAATTTTTATATTTTTAGTAGAGATGGAGTTTCACCATGTTGGCCAGGCTGGTCTCCAGCTCCTGACCTCAGGTGATCCACCCACCTCAGCCTCACAAATTGCTGGGATTAAGGCATGAGTCACCACATCCGGCCTGGGATAGAGGTTCTTTTGGGGAGATTTAAAAGTTCTAAAATTGACAATAATGATGCTTGCACAACTCAAGGAATATATTAAAAACCACTGAACTGTATACTTTAAATAGGTGAATTGTATAGGATGTGAATTATCTCCATTAAGCTGTTATAAAAACTTTTCTATTAATAATACACATAGCGGATAGGAGGAAAAAATATATTTGAGGCAGGATTATGAGAGATTAAAGCAAATTCTCCCCTGCCCCAAAAAAACAAAATACAAAAAAACGAACCTACCCTGGTTTTGGCATAATTCAGCATCTCTTGAGTGGTTTCATAGGTTATCCACTGAGCTTTCAGGCAGTAATTCACCACAAATTCATCGTCCTGTTTCACAAATGCCAGACACATTAAGGCAACCTAATGTTGATCAACACGTCAATCTAAATACCGTAGTACGTGACAAGAAAAACATACCTGGATTTTATGTAGATTTTCCTTAGCGTCATCTACAAGTTGTTGCCATTCGGTCTGTTCACTGGCATCCATAGAACTCAATGCCAGTTTCTCCAATATATGATTTGACTTGACCTTGTAAACAAGCTGTAATATAAACATGCCACATCAAGCAATTTGAAGTACAATAATACCTGCGGATGGCTTATTCTCAGAGTAAGCCGAGTGAAACAAACTACTATGAAAAAGGTGAATCCTCATGCGCTCCAGGAATGAGATTTAAAGAAAGTAACATTCAGATATCTGAGAGGTGAACCAGATTATTAGCAGGTATGGGAACCATTTCTGTTGAGTCCTTACTAAACGTGTCAAGCAGTACACTTACTAAGAGCTTTATATGAGCTAAGACATGGAATCGAAATATCCATCAACAGATAAGTGAATAAATAAAATGTGGTATATTTGCACAGTAAAATATTGTTCAGTCTAGAAGCTAGGTGTAGTGCCAGCCTGCTCAGGAGGCCGAGGCAGGACAACCATTTGAGCCCAGGAGTTCGAGCCCAGCCTGGGCAACATGGTAAGACTCTATTTAAAAAAAAAAAAGAGGGAAAGTTTGTAATTTGCAACAACACAGACAAACCTGAAGGACATTATGGTAAGTGAGATAAGTCAGACACAATAATAAAAAAAATACTATATGACCTCACTTACATGTGAAATCTTAAAATAGTCAAACTCATAAAAGTAGAGAGTAGAGGCGAGGCACGGTGGCTCACGTCTGTAATCCCAGCACTTTGGGAGGCTGAGGCGGGAGGATTATTTGAGGTCAGGAGTTCGATACCAGCCTGGGCAGTATGGTGAAACCCCGTCTCTACGAAAAATACAAAACTTAGCAGGGCATGTTAGTGGGTGCCTGTAATCCCAGCTACCTGGGAGGCTGAGGCAGGAGAATCCTTGAACCCGGGAGGCGGAGGTTGCAGTGAGCAGAGATCGTGCCACTGCACAACAGAGCAAGACTCCATCTCAAAAAAAAAAAAAAAAAAAAAGTAGAGAGTAGAATGGTGATAACTAGAGCCCAGGGAAAGGGGCTGGGGTATACAGAGGTGTCAGAGATGTTCCAAGGCTGCAAAGCTTCAGTTAGAAGGAGGAATGAGTTTCAGAGGTCTATGATGACTGTAGTTAGTAATAATGTATATTTCAAAACTGCTAAAAGAGCCAGGCGTGGTGGCTCACACCTGTAATCCTTGCATTTTGGGAGGCTGAGGCAGGTGGATTACCTGAGCTCAGAAGTTCAAGACCAGCTTGAGCAACATGGCGAAACCCCGTCTCTACTAAAAGTACAAAAAATTAGCCAGGCGTGGTGGTGCGCGTCTGTAATCCCAGCTACTCAGAAGGCTGAGGCACGAGAATCACACGAACCTGGGAGGTGGAGGTTGTAGTGAGCCAAAATCGTGCCACTGCACTCCAGTTTGGAAGACAAAGCAAGACTCTATCTCAAAAAAAAAAAAAAAAAAAATTGCTAAAAGAGTAGTTTTAAATGTTCTCACCACAAAAAAAGATAAGTGAGGTGATAGTTACGTTAATTAGCTTGATTTAATCACTGCACAATGTAAATGTATAAAATCACCACATTGCACATCGAAAGTATATACAATCATTCTTGTTTTTCTTTTTATTTATTTTTATGAGACAGAGTCTCGCTCTGTCGCCCAGGCTGGAGTGCAGTAGCAGGATCTCGGCTCACTGCAACCTCTGCCTCCCGGGTTCAAGTGATTCTCCTGCCTCCGCCTTCCGAGTAGCTGGGATTACAGGCGCCTGCCACCACACCCAGCTAATTTTTTGTATTTTTAGTAGAGACGGAGTTTCATTGTGTTAGCCAGGATGGTCTCGATCTTCTGACCTTGTGATCTGCCCACCTTGGCCTCCCAAAGTGCTGGGATTACAGGCGTGAGCCACTGCGCCCAGCCCTTCTTTTTTATTTTTGAGACAGAGTCTTGCTCTGTCACCCAGGCTGGAGTGCAGTAAGTGTAATCTCAGCTCACTGCAACCTCCGCCTTCTGATTCAAGCGATTCACCTGCCTCAGCCTCCTGAGTAACTGGGACAACAGGCATCCACTGCCATGCCCAGCTAATATTTGTATTTTTAGTACAGACAGGGTTTTGCTATGTGGGCCAGGCTGGTCTTAAACTCCTGGCCTCAAGTAATCCACCCACCTTGGCCTCCCAAAGTGTGGGATTACAAAGGTGAGCCACTGCACCCAGCCAAGTATATACGATTATTTATCAACCGAAGAGATTTATATGAATTGTCTTTTTATATTATCATAACCTAAGAAGTAAACATTTACATGTCATCATGACACTATGGGGTAAGTACTAATATCCCCATTTTACAAACAAGAAAACTGAGACCCAAGAAAGGTTAAGTAACGTGTCTGAAATTATGCAGTCCAAAAGTAACAGAGTCGATTTTGTTTGTCTGTTTAGAGACAAGGTCTCGCTCAGTCACTCAGGCTAAAATGCAGCGGTGTAATCATAACTCACTGCAGCCTGGAACTCCTGGGCTCAAGCAATTCTCTTGCCTCACCATCTCAAGTAGCTGGGACTACAGGCGCACACCACCACGCTCACCCAGCTCATGAAACTGGTTTTTAAAGACAACCAATTTTCTAAGTCTACTAAAAGTTCTTTAAAGGTTAGAGTTAGAAATACTCAAATTTCAGGTTCTATTTCCTACGGACACAATACCAACTTTGACAGGGACTCTCTGGTTCTGAAAACTATAAATGATAACAAAGAGTAGTTTCATTCATGAATATTCCCCTCATTTCTTTCACAGATTTTCTGTTTGGGTTTGGTTTTTTTGCTCCATTGTCTCTTTTTAAACATTACTTCTAAAATCTTTCAGATGTTCAAAAAAGTAATAATGTAAATTATAAATACTATAATAATAATGTACTCATCACCTTTAGCTTAAAAAATAAAGCAGATGTTACCAATAGTTTCAGATCCCACTGTTGTCTTCCCAAATACATCATCCTCCTCCTCCCAACCAGAAGTATACATTATTCTTGTATTTAGTACTTATTCCATTAATTACTTTGTCTCTTAACTTGTATACATTTCTAAACAATACAGAGAATTATTCTTGCTGGGTATGGTGGCTCACGCCTGTAATCCCAGCACTTTGGGAGGCTGAGAAGGGAGGATCACTTGAGGTCAGGAGTTCAAACCAGCCTGGGCAACATAGCAAGACCCTGTCTTTACAAAATATATATAAAAATAAATATATATTTTTCGACCAGGCATGGTGGCTCATGCCTGTAATCCCAGCACCTTGGGAGGCTAAGGCAGGTGGATCACTTGTGGTCATGAGTCCGAGACCAGCCTGGCCAACATGGTGAAACCCCACCTCTACAAAAAATACAAATATATATATATATTTTTTAAGGAAGTATTCTGTATGTTTAAAACCGTTATATTTTTAAAACAAGCACATGAGTAGCAAGCACCCACTTAGTAAATATTAATTCTTTAACCAACTACAGTAAGGCTTTCTCTCTTATTACTTCCCCAAAAACTGACTTTTCAAGGATTATCAATGACCTAATTGCTGTATCCTCCAGACATCTTTCAGCTTTTACACTTGATCTTCTCTGTAGTATTTGAAACTGCTGATCACTCCCCAGTACATTTAAAACTTACTGCTTCCTTGGCTTCCATAATCATACATTCTTACAGTTTTCCTCCTTTATTTCTTCCCAAACATGTATACAGCCCTTCCTCCTCCATCCCTCATATGCTATTGCCCCCACATCACATCCTCAGATGTCTTTTCACTCTCTGCATTTGCTGGAGTCATCTGAGCCATTACACTGGTGTCTCCAACCCTTAGAAGCAGTGTAGGCCACTCCTCAACTTCCCACTAGACATCTCTATTTCACCAGACCCCTCCCATCCATTTTTTTTTTTTTTAATTTAGAGATGAGAGGCTCACTATGATGCCCAGGCTGGGGTGCAGTGGCTATTAACAGGCCAATCTTATTGCAGTATAGCCTCAAACAACTGAGCTCAAGGAATCTTCCTGCCTCAGCCTCCTGAGCAGCTAGGACTACCAGCATGCACGACTGTGCTCAGCTCACATCCAATTTTCATAAAGCAGAACTTTTCATCTTTTATCCCTAAACTGCTCTTCCACACATATTCCTCATTTCAGGTCTTGCCATCGTCACCCAATGTGTATGCTGAGCCAGAGTAAAGCAAGTCAACCTCAAGTCCCCTGCCCTTCCTTCCATTTGATCACTAAGTCCTGCTGATTCCACCCACTATATTCCTCTTTTTTTTTTTTTCCTGAGAGAGTCTTGCTGTGTTGCCCAGGATAGAGTGCAGTGGTGTGATCTTGGCTCACTGTAACCTCCACCTCCTGGGTTCAAGCGATTTTCCTGCCTCAGCCTCCCGAGTAGCTGAGACTACAGGCATGTGCCACCACACCTGGGTAATTTTTGTATTGTTAGTATAGTATTTTTAGGTTTCGCCATATTGCCCAGGCTGGTCTTGAACTCCTGACCTCAGGTTATCTGCCCGCCTCAGTCTCCCAAAGTGCTGGAATTAAAGGAGTGAGCCATCGCACCTGGCCTGTATTCCTCTCTTATCAGCCTTCTCTCTCACCTATATCTGTACTTCATTGCCCTGGTTCAGGTCTCCTAGAGAAAAGTACTTAGTTCCAATGTATTTACCCTTCTCCAAATTCTTTGTCTTTCTAAAATGACAACCTAATCAAGATACTCTCCTGCTTAAAACTGTCAGTAGGTTCCTATCACCTGCAAAATCAAATCTCACTCCTGGCCAGAAGTGGTGGCTTAGGACTGTAATCTCAAAACTTTGGGAGGCCAAGGTGGACAGATCTCTTGAGCCCAGGAGTTCAAGACCAGCCTGGGCAACATGGCAAAACCTTGTCTCTACAAAAAATTTAAAAATTAGTTGGGCATGGTGGTATGCGCCTATATTCCCAGCCACTCAGGAGGCTGAAGCAGGAGGATCACTTGAGCCTGAGAGGTCAAGGCTGTGGTAAGCTGTGATCACCCCACTGTACTCCAGCCTGGGTGACAGAGGCCCCTACTTCTGCATCATCATCATCTTCTTTTACTCTGCTGCCCATATAACCTACATTCTAGTCCCACCTAATCAGCAGGAGTTCCTGAAGCATCACAAGTCCCCCTCATTCTATCCATGCTGACCTCGTAACCAGAATCCCTTCCCCTCCCTGGTCTGTCTGGAACACCTTCAAGACCTGACCTGAGGCCAGGTGCAGTGGCTCACACCTGTAATCCCAGCACTTTGGGAGAACAAGACAGGCAGATCACGAGGAGGTTAGGAGTTCAAGGCCAGCCTGGCCAACATGGTGAAACCCCATCTTTACTAAAAATACAAAAATTAACTGGGCATGGTGATGCATGCCTGTAATCCCAGCTATTCGGGAGGCTGAGGCAAGAGAATTGCTTGAACCCAGGAGGCGGAGGTTGCAGTGAGCTGAGATTGTACCACTGCACTCCAGCCTGAGCAACAGAGCAAGACTCCATCTCAAGAAAAAAGAAAAAAAAAGACCTGACCTGAAAACGACCTCCTCAGTAACATCTTTCTGCCCCACTATGGGTCACTCTTTCCTCTGAATCTCTAATCAACTTCAGTCATATCTTAATTATAGCCTTAAACACATTAAATTCCAATTATATATTACATGTCTGTCCCCTCAGCCTCTAGCACATGACGAAATGCTTGTTTGGTGAACAAATGAATACATGAATGATTACCTCAACATCTAGTCCAAACTGAATGGCAAAACTCTCAGCTTCAGCAAATCTGTGTTTGTGAAGTAACCGACTCAATCTGTTAAGTTGGAAAAGAAATTTTGTTAAATGCTTATTAGTCAGGGAATTTAAGTTATTCACTAAAGGATAAAGCTTAAAAAAAAATGAGAAGTTACCTGTTTTCTGGTAAAGCTTCTGTAAGACATCTGAGTACTAACACAGAGACTGAGTCTTCAGACAATCTAGAAAAAATTTTAACTATAAATGCGCCTGTCTTTTAATATTAATACGTAAAATTTAACATAGCTATTACTTAACACGATAAAACATGACCTACTTTGGATCATTTTTGCAAACTCCTTCTAAAAGGTATATGGTATCCTACAATAACAACAAAAACATGATTAAAATTCCAATATAAGAGCAATGCATTTTATAATTACTAGAGTAACTACTGGTTCAGGCATGAATTATCCATCAACGGACTTTAAAACAACTGGGTATCACATAAATACCTACTATGTACCCACAAAAATTTAAGAAAAAAAAAAAAACACTGGGAAAAAAAATGGCTAGGAAAGATAAATCCCATAGACTCAAAATAATATCACACAGGTTACTTTCTATTAAGGGAAAAACACTTTACAAATGGAGAAATCTGACAGAACTGCCTTAACCAAATGATCGCATTTAAAATCACCCATAACAGGACAAATGGATACCATGAGCCTCTTAACGTGATGTGGTTAGAAAACAATATTACCTGTGCAGTATTTGTGCCAAAAAAGCTTAACATGAATTTAATCATGATGAAACAATCAAATCCAAATAGAGAAACAGCCTACAAAACCACAAGGTGGCGACTCTTCAAAACTGTCAATGTCTTAAAAGACAAAAAATGGACCAGATGCAATGGCTCACACATGTAATCCTAGCACTTTGGGGAGGTGAGCCAGGAAGCTCACTTGAGCTCAAGAGCTTGAGTCTAGCCCAGGAAACAGAGTGAGACCCCCTCTCTACAAAAAATGTAAAAATTAGCCAGGCCTGGTGGTGCACACCTGTAGTCCCAGCTACTCAGGAGGCTGAAGCAGGAGGACCACTTGAGCCCAGGAGTTGGAGGCTGTAGTGAGCTATGATTGAGCGACTGTACTACAACTTGGGCAACAGAGCAAGACCCTGTCTCGACAACAACAACAACAACAAAAACACATAGAGAACTAAATTTGATGAGTGATTCTTGATTAGATCATGAATAAAAAAAAAAATAGCTTTAAAGTAATTGGCCCAATTGGTAAAATTTAAATCTAGAAGAGTTTATAATAAATAGTACTGTATTTATGTTACATTTTCTGAGTATGATAATTGCATTGTAGAAGAATGCCCTTATTTTTAGGAGATACCTGCTGAAGATTTAGGCGTGACAGGTCATGATGTCTACAAGTAATTTCCAAAGTTTGGAAAACTATAGTGTGTGTGTAAAAAGAAATTAAACAAATGTGGTAAAATAGTTTTAAATATGTAAATTAGTTACATAAATATGAAAATTAGTTACATATATATATGTAACAGCAATAGTCTCCATCTCCCATTATCATCTATACTTCCTGTAGAGACAGAAGAAAGAAGAATAAGCAGATGACTGATGTTTTGATTTTTTTCTTTTTTTTTAATATGATGACTAACCTTAGACTATCAAGTAAGTATATTTGAGGATCTCTATTAATAAATATAGTTATAAACCTGAAATTTATCCAGGTTTCCACTAGGTTCCACTAATGCTTAGCTTAATTATTAAGGCTTTTAATGATCTCTGAATAGATACTGGATAAAGAAAAAAGTAGTTAAAAGAATACTTTAAAATGCAAATAAACTTACTGTGCTAATTCCTGTTTGGACCAGAGAAGAAACACTAGATACTTCCAAAGAATATAGTATTTCCATTGTAGGTAATGAATAAACCATGAGGTTTTTCATCTAAGAAAAATAGCAGAGCAATTAATTTAGCAGATCAATTTAAACGTGCAAG
Source organism: Pongo abelii (assembly GCF_028885655.2). Classification (NCBI taxonomy): domain Eukaryota; kingdom Metazoa; phylum Chordata; class Mammalia; order Primates; family Hominidae; genus Pongo; species Pongo abelii. The sequence goes on along the minus strand of NC_071995.2, from coordinate 121,422,529 downwards.
TACGAAACAGCACTTCACAATTAAGAGCAGATTAAAACACATGGGAGCGGCTGGGCGTGGTGGCTCATGCCTATAATCAGCACTTTGGGAGGCTGAGGCAGGCGGACTGCCTGAGCTCAGGAGTTCGAGACCAGCCTGGGCAACACAGTGAAACCCCATCTACTAAAATACGAAAAATTAGCCGGGTGTGGCGGTGTGCATCCGTAATCACAGCTACTGGGATAATCACAGCTACTGGGGAGGCTGAGGCAGAAGAATCTTTGGAACCCAGGAGACGGACTGCACTCCAGCCTGGGCGACAGAGCGAGACTGTCTCAAAAATAAATAAATAAATAAAAAACAAAAAACCAAAAACACATGGGAGCACTTTGGGAGGCTGAGGCGGGCGGATCACTTGAGGTCAGGAGTTGGAGACCAGCCTAGCCAACATGGTGAAACCCCGTCTCTACTAAAAATACCAAAATAATTAGCTGGAACATAGTGGTGCACATCTGTAATCCCAGCTACTTGGGAGGCTGAGGCAGGAGAATTGCTTGAACCTGGGAGGAAGAGGTTGCGGTGAGCCGAGATTGCACCACTGCACTCCTGTCTGGGTGAAAGAGTGAGACTGTCTCTAAATAAATAAATAAATAAAACACACAGTACAAAGCTAAATGCAAAAAATAAGCATTTATAAGTAAGTCTGTTACTGTATGACTTATTTCATTTTACTTTTTTTGAGATGGAGTTTCGCTCTTGTTGCCCAGGCTGGAGTACACTGGTGCACTCTCAGCTTACCACAACCTCTGCCTCCCAGGTTCCAGCTATTCTCCTGTCTCAGCCTCTCGAGTAACTGGGATTACAGGTGCACGCCACCACGCCCAGCTAATTTTTGTATTTTTAGTAGAGACTGGGTTTCACCATGTTGTCCAGACTGGTCTCAAACTCCTGACCTCAGGAGATCCACCCGCCTTGGCCTCCCAAAGTGCTGGGATTACAGGTGTGAGCCAATGCACCCAGCTTGTTACTATATGATTTAAATATTACATATGAAATGATGTTCTACCCCATATTCCAAATCTGTTGAATGAAAATCCGTACATATACCTGAAGTCCATTCTACGGTTTGTATTTAAGGTGAAATGTAATTCCTCAGTGCCAGAACTATGTAAGAGTCACTCTAATAAACACTTTCCTGGACTGGGCGCAGTGGCTCACACCTGTAATCCCAGCACTATGGGAGGCCAAGGCAGGCAAATCACAAGGTCAGGAGATAGAGACCGGCCTGGCCAAAATGGTGAAACCCCGTCTCTACTAAAAGTACAAAAATTAGCTGGGCATGGTGGCAGGCACCTATAATCCCAGCTACTTGGGAGGCTGAGGCAGGAGAATCGTTTGAACCCAGGGGGTGGGGGGGTTGCAGTGAGCCGAGATTGTGCCATAGCACTACAGCCTAGGGGACAGGGCAAGACCCCGTCTCAAAAAAATAATAATAATAAAATAAAATAAACACTTTCCTATGGGCATTTTTGGTTCCTGAAGTGCTCCATTTAAAATATGGAGTCAAGATTTATAGCTTTTTACTTTAAAAAGAGTTCTGCAGGTTTATTTCTGATTGTCAAGTTTCTGTGTGAACTAAGAGCTAATATGCTGTACTATTTAACATCTACTTTTGTATTCACTAATGCTTTTTCTAACACATAATATAGGCAAGCACAAAATAAAATTTTCCAATACCTTCTTATTAGCTGAAGCTGTCAGAGCTATTAATTTAAGATTTGTAATTCCTTGCCTAAAAGAGAAAAGAAGCTTTAAATAATTCAAGTAAGCTTTTACACAATAAAAACATACAATATTATCTATCAATTAAAAAAGTACGCTTTGCCAATTACAAGATATAAACTAAGTTAAAGTAACACTCTTCCATAAAAAATAAAATGTAATAGACACTGTATTCCATTTCTGCATGTTTATGCCCAGACTGACAGTTTCTAACACAATGACTTGGAGGTTCATATTGCCTAACTGTTCCCAGTGAATTTTGCAAACGGTCTTTACTCTGTCAGACTGTTTCACAGTGTTGTTTAGAATGTAAAACATAATAAATGACCTGAACAAAACCAGACAAGATACCTGGTACTAACAGAAGGGAAATGACTACTAGCCATAGTCATAACATACCACGTGACTGATGAAGGAGAGTCTGCTTCTGTAGTAAGAAGAAACTCTTCTACGTGAAGAGAGGGCCAGTTCCATACAGGAGTTAGAGTGTAAATATCCCATAAACTCAGCACGTTCTGCAAAAGAGACATTTCATTTACATGTCTTTTTTTTTTTTTGAGACAGAGTTTCGTTCTTGTCGCCCAGGCTGGAGTGCAATGGTGTGATCTCGGCTCACTGCAACCTCTGCCTCCTGGGTTCAAGCGATTCTCCTGCCTCAGACTCCCGAGTAGCTGGGATTACAGGGGCCCACCACCACGCCCGGCTAATTTTTCGTATTTTTTGTATTTTTAGTAGGCTAGCCACCGCGCCTAGCCTACATGTCTTCTTAATGATTAAACATTTACATTTCAGGCCAGGCGCAGTGGCTCACACCTGTAATCCCAGCACTTTGGGAGGCCGAGGTGGGTGGATCACCTGGGGTCAGGAGTTCGAGACCAGCCTGGCCAACATGGTGAAACCCCATCTCTACTAAAAATACAAAAAATTAGCTGGGCGTGGTGGTGGGCGCCTGTAATCCCAGCTACTCGGGAGGCTGAGGCAGGAGAATAGCTTGAACCCGGGAGGCGGAGGTTGCAGTGAGCCGAGATCGCACCATTGCACTCCAGCCTGGGCAACAAGAGCGAAACTCTATCTCAAAAAAAAAAAAAAATTTACATTTCAGCATCAACTTTTTGGTATGTATACTGAAATAAAGCACAGTACACAAGATAGTTACCCACCCTAGCTAAAACCCTTGCCTTTGTAAGTCTGACAACATTTTTGTTGTAAAACATATCAAGTAAAAACATTGAAGGAGAAACAAGAAACATACATCAGTATCAATGACAAAAAGTAGATTGTCTATCAGCTGGAACTTCTTTGCACCTACAAAAGAGAAAATAAGATGTCTAAGGATTTTATTTCAATATTTCATATATCTAAATAGTAAACTAACATATTCACAGAAAGGCAGAACTATATAATTATTAGGTCCCATTTTCCTTTATTCCTGCCTCTATTTCTGTTAGGTGACGACTAAAATGTAAAACCTCCCAAAATGAAGAGTAACAACTGTAACATGTCAAGAACTATTCTGTATGTGAACAACCATCAAGCTATTCTGGCTTGTTTCAAAGACTGGTAGGGTAAAATGACCCATATGTCAGCCTAAGTACACTGACATAAAAATTAAAACTCACTAATAATTGTCTAAAGTAGTTTCATTAACTTATTTTACCTTTAATAATCTCCGCATCAATAAGGTTCTTAACTGTCATTCCTTTCTTGGAAGAATCTGGTTCCCATTTTGAGAATGCACAATTACCGGTTCCCTGGAAAAATGAACACAGTACTTCAAATGCAAATTTCATTCTTAGACCTGAGCCTTCCTCAAAGTAGAAACATGTAAGTTTTATAGGTTACTAATTTTAAAATATATTTACATATTCTAACTTAACTAGGTTTCATCTTCCAGTTCCTCTCTTGGTTTCTGAAGAATGAAAAAAACAGTGTACTATTGGAATTCATGGTTATTACAATTTTTTTTTTTTTAATTTGAGACAGGGTCTCACTCCATTGCCCAGGCTGGAGGGCAGTGATCACAGCTCACTGCAGCCTCAAACTCCTGGGCTCAAGCGATCCTCCCACCTCAGCCTCCCCAGTAGCTGGGACTACAGGTGAGCATCACCACACCTGGCTAATTTACTATTTGTTGTAGAGACAGGGTCTCCCTAAGTTGCTGAGACTGGTCTCAACCTCCTGGGCCCAAGCAATCCTCCCACCTCAGCCTCTCAAAGTGTTGGGATTACAGGCATGAGCCACCATGCCAGCCTTCACATAAATATTTAATGAGCGTATTTAGGCAACTGGCACTAAAGACATGCAGTGAACTTTTAAGACCTCTTCCAGGATTAGATTAAAATATAGTCTTTGATAAGTATTTTCATTAAAATACCACAAATATTTGGAAAAAAATTATAAATATTAATTTTAAATTCTTTGAAACCCTGGTGAAATGTTAAATTAGATATGCTCAATGTGGAAACATGACAGCTTCTTTTCTCTCTTTTTTGTTTCTTCTCTTTTTAGAGACGGGATCTCACTGTGTTGCCAGGCTGCAGTGAAGTGGCGTCATCACAGGTGTGATCAGAACTACTGCAGCCTGATACTCCTGGGCTCACGCAATTCTTCTGCCTCAGCTTCCCAAGTAGCTGGGACCATAGGGGCATGCCATGACACGCAGCTGACTACTTCTTAATATATAAATTTGGCAAGTAAAAATGTTGTAAACATAATTATATTGAGTTTCTGCCTATCCTTTGAATATAACATTAGGTATTTCCCCCAAAATTCAAAGAAATTATGATCAGGGTTACTGGAAGTGACATACCAATAATGAAATGTTACTTTTTACATGTAACATGAGATATAAGACATTATACGGCAAGGTATACATGCCAATGGTCGTGAATGAAGTGTGCTTTTCTACGTGCATCCTTGTCCACGTTCCCATTTCACTAATAACAAAACTTGCAAGTAGCCTAGCTAGCCAAGACTAAGAATAACGTAGAATCACTTAGGAGGCAGGGATTACATCAAAGACACTTTACTCTTTAGGACCATTCTCTAACACTAAGGTTCTTAACCTGACTTATTTCAAGATTCAAGGGATCTGTGAAGCTGGATGGGCAAAAAATTTACATCTTTATTTTCACTAATCTCCATCTGAAACAGAATTTCTTTCACTTATGAATGTAGGCCACAAAAACCCCAAAAAACAAAAAGCAGTAGAATCAGCAGTCCCTGTGAGTACGTCACCAGTAGTAATTACACTTCCTATTAGAAAAACTATGATAACCATAATTTTGAAGTAGTGGTATATAAATATTTATTTCAAGACAGCTGCAATAATGTGCTGTTTTTCCAGTAGTGACAAAGTCACAGGTACTGTAACAATGGAATTTTTTGATTTTGTTTTCTATCGTTTTTGTTTGCTCTCATAATTGAAAAAAATGCTGTACTTCAGGTAAAGACTAGGGGAAGTAAAGATGCAATATTTTTTCCAAGACAGAAATTTACGTATTGAGTTATTTTTAATTACCTTAATTTTATAATTTCCTTGTTTCGGTTATATGTTACAAATTATTTTGCAATTTAACCAAAACAAAAACATTTTTGTGAGAAAATGCTTTAGGCAACAAAAAACAAAACTTTATAAAAACAATTACCCCAATTATCACAGGAACTTCACTTGCTAAATCTCCAGCCACAAGACTGAGACAACCAAGAGTATGATAATTTTCAGTAGAAATAAAACTGGACTTGATTTGTCCTTGTAACTGCAAAATTAAAAACAAGAATGTCATATATATAATACATATTTATGCTCCATAAAATCACTAAAATCAGTTGATATCAATCAGTTATAAATTTTTTTTTTTTTGAGACAGAGTTTTGCTCTTGTTGCCCAGGCTAGAGTGCAATGGCGCCATCTCGGCTCACCATAACCTCTGCCTCCCGAGTTCAAGCAATTCTCTGCCTCAGCCTCCTGAGTAGCTGGGAGTACAGGCATGCGCCACCACCCCCCGGCTAATTTTGTATTTTTTAGTGGGGATGGGGTTTCTCCAGTTGGTCAGGCTGGCCTCGAACTCCGGACCTCAGGTGATCTGCCCCCTCAGCCTCCCAAAGTGCTGGGATTATGGGCATAAATGTATTTTTAAATAGAAATGTTATTAAAATGTTATATCATAATAATTTCTAAAATATCAAGAAGCAGACCAATTATATACAGAAACATTCTACTATATTTACATTAAATGTAATTTTTTTAAGAGGACAATATGGATTTATTTTCTTACCTTTTTTGCTGTACTGAAGTCTACATTCTCTATTGCTGCATTAAAAAAGAAAGCAGGCTAAATGTATAGTATTAATCTATAAAATAATACAAGTCACCTGTTTTGTGTCAAGGTGAAATTAAATACAATTTAGTTCAAAGAACACTGGTGAGAATCAAGTTTTGTCCCTGACCAAAATACACTGTGACATGTTAGATTCAGGGCACCAGCCAATACCTCTCCATACCTACCCTTACCACCTCTGTTCCTACTAAGGGGATCTTCTCCCTACTCCAACTCTCCTGCGCTTCTCACTGTTTGGAATAGGTCTTACTTTTCTAGCTCCATCATGAAGTTATGGAAAACAAATCTTCAATCTTGTCATATACCCAAGACGTAGCACAGGCCTGGCAAGTCAATATTTTTAAAATATCACTTAGGCCAGGCGCAGTGGCTCATGCCTACAATCCCAGCACTCTGGGAGGCCAAGATGGGCAAATCACTTGACGTGAGGAGTTCGAGACCAGCCTGGCCAACATGGTGAAACCTCGCCTCTAGTAAAAATACAAAAATTAGCCAGGTGTGGTGGTACCCACCTGTAATCCCAGTTACTTGGGAGACTGAGGCACAAAAATCACTTGAACCTGGGAAGTGGAGGTTGCAGTGAGCCGATATCGTACCACTGCATTCCAGCCTGGGCGACAGAGCAAGACTCCATCTCAAAAATAAATAAATAAATAAAAATAATAAAATAAAATAAAATGTTAAATACCTGTTCCAAATCCATTCCTCAAATAATTTCACTTGGCTCAGAGGGATACATGGTCCAGACTACTAGCTTAAAACGTATTTTACATTATTGTTCTGCACTATATACTTTTTTTTGAGACAGAGTTTCGCTCTTGCTGCCCAGGCTGAAGTGCAACGGCGCGATCTCAGCTTACCACACCTCTGCCTCCTGGGTTCAAATTATTCTCCTGCCTCAGCTTCCCGAGTGAGTAGCTGGGATTACAGGCGCCTGCCACCCTGCCTGGCTAATTTTGTATTTTTAGTAGAGACAGGGTTTCTCCATGTTGGTCAGGCTGGTCTTGCACTCCCAACCTCAGGTGATCTGCCCGCCTTGGCCTCCCAAAGTGCCAGGATTACAGGCGTGAGCCACCATGCCAGCCCTGTTCTGCACTATTAACACTGCATAGTCATTTCCATTTCCACGTTCATTCACCACATTAAAAAGCATTTATTATTGTGCTAGCATATGTCTTGTCTCCCCAACTAAACTGTTGAAGCTTATCTCCCCAAACTAAGCTCCTTGAAGGCCATACCAAAATTACATTTATTCAGATACTGTTCCAGCTCTAACAGAGGAGAATAAGTGTACTCTGAATACTTAAAAGTATACCCAATTATAACTAAATACAATTAAGATAAAATAAGCTTAAAGAGAGTACTTAAAATTTTACTATTAAATTAATAAAACTAGTAAACATTGCTGCAAATCAATAATAAAAATATAATGTATTACTTACCTTGTTGAATTTTTAAAAGCTGAAGGTTTGTAATACAAAAAAATCCACTGTATGTAAGAAGTAGCATATAATAGGTACCTATTGAAATAAAATCAGAATCAGTTTCTTTTTTTTGAGACGGAGTCTCATTCTGTCGCTAGGCTGGAGTGCAGCGGCGCGATCACGGCTCCCTACAACCTCCGCCTCTAGGGTGCAAGCGATTCTCCTGCCTCAGCCTCCCGAGTAGCTGAGACTACAGGCGTGTACCACCATGCCCAGCTAATTTTTGTATTTTTAGTAGAGACAGGGTTTCACCATGTTGGCCAGGATGGTCTTGATCTCTTGACCTCGTGATCTGCTTGCCTCAGCCTCCCAAAGTGCTGGGATTACAGGCGTAAGCCACCGCTCACAGCCGGGAATCAGTTATTTTAAAAGGCACATGGATATAAAATTCAAACCAGTGTCTGTCTGAATGTGGCTTTTGAAGAAAGAGAGAAAGAGAGAAAGAGGCGAGGCGCAGTGGCTCACGCCTGTAATGCCAACACTTTGGGAGGCCAAGGCAGGTGGATCACAAGGTCAGGAGCTCGAGACCAGCCTGACCAACATGGTGAAACCTCGTCTCTACTAAAAATACAAAAATTAGCTGGTTGTGGTGGTGCGCGCCTGTAGTCCCAGCTACTCAAGAGGCTGAGGCAGGAGAATTGCTTGAACCCGGGTGGTGGAGGTTGCAGTGAACCAAAACTGCGCCAATGCTCTCCAGCCTGGGCGACAGAGTGAGACTCCATCTCAGAAAAAAAAAAAAAAGAGAGGGAGAGAAAGAGGAAGGAAGGAAGGAAGGAAAGAAGGCAGGCAGGCACAAACAAACAGTATCTGGAACTACCTTAAAAATATGTCAATTTGAAGTTTTTTTTTTGTTTTTTGTTTTTTGTTTTTGAGACAGGGTCTCAATCTATCTCCCAGGCTGGAGTGCAATGGCACGATCGCAGCTCACTGCAGGCCCAAGAGATCCTCCCAACTCAGCCTCCTGAGAAAGTGGGACTACAGACACACACCAACACATCTGGATAATTTTTTATTTTTTTTAGAGGTGGCGGTCTCTCTATATTATCCAGGCTGGTTTTGAGCTCCTAGACTCAAGTGATGCTCCCACCTCAGCCTCCTAAAGTGCTAGGATTACAGATGTGAGCCACCACACACAGCCTGCTCATTTAAATTCTAATGAACAAATATTATAGTAATGTTACAGATAAAACTTATTTACAAAGAACTAGTAGGTTATTTGCAAATACATTGTTAACTTCTTTTGAAACTTTTATTAAAACAACAAACTTCATGTGCCAGAAAAAAAAAATCTCAGATATATCAAAATAAACTAAGGCCCAGTTAACATTTGTTGAAGTAAAAATATAATAAATATACTGAAGCCCAGAAACACATTTTAAAAGAATATAATGTCTCCTTGGTAACCTATAGAAATCTCAAAACTGTAAAAATAAGTTTAGAATATTATATTTAGGAAAAGTATATATTTAAACATCTAAAAAGAGCTTTAAAAATTTTTTTCAAAAATTTAAAAATTGTTTCTTACAATATTAATTGCTTTGATAGAAAAAAATGTATAAAAAATACAGAAAAGGCCAGGCACAGTGGCTCACAGGCGGATCACCTGAGGCAGGCGGATCACCTGAGGTCAGGAGTTCGAGACCAGCTTGGCCAACATGGTGAAACCCCATCTCTACTAAAAACAAAAAATTAGCCAGGCGTGGTGGCAGGTGCCTGTAATCCTAGCCACTCGGGAGGCTGAGGCAGGAGAATCGCTTGAACTCAGGAGGCAGAGGTTTCAGTGAGCCAAGGTCGCGCCATTGCACTCCAGCCTGGGGGACGAGAGGGAGACTTCGTCTCAAAAAAAAAAAAACAGAAAAAATGTAGGTAGCATAATAATGATTTTATATAATTTATTAACCACAAAATTTTAATTTTTGATTGGCTATTAGTCAGAAGTCATTCAGGCTGGGCACAGTGGCTCATGCCTGTAATCCCAGCACTTTGGGAGGCCCAGGCAGGTGGATCACTCACTTGAGGTCAGGAGCTTGAGAGCAGCCTGGCCAACATGGTGAAACTCCATCTCTACTAAAAATACAAAAATTAGCCGGGCATGGTGGCACACACCTGTAATCCCAGCTACTCAGGAGGCTGAGGCAGGAGATGCTTGAACCTGGGAGCTGGTGATTGCAGTGACCTGAGATTGCGCCACTGCACTCCAGCCTGGGTGACAAAGGGAGACTCCATTAAAAAAAAAAAAAAAAAAAAAAAAAAGTCATTCAAAAAAAATTCAAGAAAACTTACCTTCATTTGAACCATCCTTCTCAATGACAAGATTCTGGTAAGTCCGCCGATTTTCATCGTTAGCTTTCTGAACAAATGCCTAAATGCAAATTAATTTCAAATAATAAAATTAAACAGAAAAATACATCAAGGATTTTATTCTTTAAACTCTAGAGTTATCAATTATCATTAGCAATAATTCTGCCTATATTCTAAACATCTTACTTTTAAAATGGAAAACTGTTTTGGACAAGTGTACTAAATACCTTCGAGACTGCTCCCTTGCGATTCCTTGAGCCACTAGCCTACTAAACCTGGCCTAGGAAAATTTTTGTTTTACCTGGTGCTAATTTCTATTTACGTGAGAGCCAAGAATTCGGGATCCAAGCTGTGGTAACACCTTCAAAGCTTAATTTTTCAAAAAAACATTCTTTTAATTTAAAATACCATTCAGTATAGGGAAGAAACTCAATCCTGGCAGGCAAGAGACATAGTAACCAAGACCCCAAAGGCTTCATATGTCTGGGCATTCCCTTCTCTACGTTCCTGCCTCCCTTACAAGCTGACTGGAATCAGACAGCAGAAAGCTGCCTGCTCCTGACTTAGCTGACCAAGCGGAATTCCCAACCATACAAGAACCTAACCATTTGTCTCCTGGAGTTACTTCTCCCAAAGTTGTAAAAGTGGGACTCTAGCATTCCTAGTAAAAACCTGACCATCTTCCAAGGTTACTAAATCAGAACTCTAGCAGTCCTGCTAAGCACCTGACCAGATCCAGCCAGCTGAAGACAAGATGGACTTCAGCCCTGGCCTTTCACCAAGTATTTTCTCATTTTAACCTAATTATGATACTAAAAATCATACCCAGGGATGGAGATTTAACATGCTAATGAGATATACAACACATGAAAAAGGATGCGATCAAAATTCACAGGTGCTAAAAGTTCCCTGCCTTTACGTGCCTACAAATCACTCCTTTTTTCACCTCAGCTTCCTCAAAATGACAAGAGCTAAGCCCTTCGGGGAGCTAGCACTTGGGATCCCTTTCCCATATGCTGTTTCCTTGAGATTCCTTGAGCCACAAGCCTACTAAACATTCCCTGGGAAAATTTCTGTTTGACCTGGTGTTAATTTCTATTTACATGAGAGCCAAGAACTCAGGATCCAAGCTGTGGTAACACCTTCAAAGCTTAATTATTCAAAAAAACATTGTTTTAATTTAAAACACATGTTAAGTAATAGTTTGCTAGAGTTTTAGTTGTCCAAGAGATTATTTAGAATTTAGATAATGAAAATTAAAATATAACAAGATCTTACATTAGTGAGTAGTGTTTGTTTTGATGTTACATGAATAAGATGTAGGTTGCCACTTCTCTCGCCAACCAAAAGAAACTTTCCTTCTTGACAAAGGCCAACTACATCCACTTCAGTATCTGAAAATTTCAAATCAAAGTTACAAGCTTCCTTCGAAAATCCTTATTTTCAATACAAAAAAATACAAATTGTTCTCATTAAAAAGCCAATGATTACTTAAGTTACTTCTAAATACTGCAAAACAGATGTGATGAAAATAAAAAAAGAATGTTGTTGACTTTTATTCAGTCAACAAATATTTTTTGTTTTGTTTTGTTTTTGAGACAGCGTCTCGCTCTGCTACCCAGGCTGGAGTGCAGTGGTACCACCTCAGTTCACGGCACCCTAGACTTCCTGGGCTCAGTCAGGAATTCTCCCACCTCAGCCTCCCAGGTAGCTGGGACCACAGGTACACAACACCATGGCCAGCTAATTTTTGGTATTTTTTGTACAGACGAGGTTTTGCCATGTTACCAGACTGGTCTCGAACTCCTGAGCTCAAGCGATTGTCCATCTCTGCCTCCCAAAGTGCTGAGGTTACAGATGTGAGCCACTGCATGCAGCTGGTCAAGAAATATTTACTGAGCACTTACTATATGGTAAACTTTGTTCTAGGCCTTTTGCATATATCTGAGAACAGTAACAAAAGATTATCACCATCACAGAGCTCATATTCTAAGACAGAAATAGCTGATAAATGACCAGGCGTGGTGGCTCACACCTGTAATCCCAGCACTTTGGGAGGCCGAAGCAGGCGGATCATTTGAGGTCAGGAGTTCGAGACCAGCCTGGCCAACATGGTGAAACCCTGTCTCTACTAAAAATATAAAATTAGCCAGGCATGGTGGCATGTGCCTGTAATCCAGGCTACTCAGGAGGCTGAGACAGGAGAATCGCTTGAACCCAGGAGGTGGAGGCTGCAGTGAGCCGAAATCGCGCCACTGCACTCCAGCCTAGGCAACAGAGCCAGACTCCATCTCAAAAAAAAAAGTAGCTGATAAACAATTAGCATAATAAACAAACTGTAAGACATGTAAGAAGGTGATAGATGTTCTGGGAAAAAAAAATGTAAAGCCAGGTAAGAGAGCTCAGAAGAATGGTGCATTTTGCAGTGTTAATTAGAAAGCTCACAGGAGACATGAAAGAGGTGAGGAAGTTAGCCAAATGACTAAGACGGAAGAGCATGCAGAGCATTCAGATGGTGGGCGCAGCTCGAGGAAAGATCATGGAGTGGGAAGTGCCTGTTGTATTCATGCAAAAGCAAGAAGGCCAAGGTAACAGAAAACAAAGCAAAGAGGGAAGGGACAAGAGAGAAAAACAATAGTATGTAACTGGCTTGCGAACTCAAGTTATTCCGCCACAATGTCTTTCCACAAATGGATCACCGTTACACATCCCACCATTTCATAGAAGAAACTGTGAATCTTGTGGACCAATCAGTGTCAATACGTCGAGATTCCATAAAACATAAGTTTCTTGCCTCCATGTTGCAATCAAGATATGTTCCAAAATGTATGTGTTCTGTTTCCTTTTCAGTTGTCTAAGTTCTTACGTAAAAGTTTCAACAACTATCTTTCTCTTAAAATTTCTATTTAATGGCCGGGTGCAGTGGCTCACACCTGTAATCCCAACACTTTGGGAAGCCAAGGTGGGTGGATCATTTGAAGTCAGGAATTTGACAGCAGCCTGGCCAACATGGTGAAACCTCACCCTACTAAAAATACAAAAATTACCAGGCATGGTGGCGGGCGCCTGTATTCCCAGCTACTTGGGAGGCTGAGGCAGAAAAATCTCTTGAACCTGGGAGGTGGAGGTTGCAGTGAGCTGAGAGAGCACCATTGCACTCCAGCCTGGGCCACAGAGCGAGACTGTCTAAGGAAAAAAAAAAAAAAAAAACAAAGGCCTGGCACGATGGCTCACGTCTGTAATCCCAACACTTCAGGAGGCCGAGGCAGGAGGATCATGAGGTCGAGACCAGCCTGGCCAACATAGTGAAACCCTGTTTCTACTAAAAATACAAAAAAAAATTAGCAGGGCGTGGTGATGGGCACCTGTAGTCCCAGATACTTGAGAGGCTGAGGCAGGAGAATTGCTTGAACCCTGGAGGCGGAGGTTGCAGTGAGCTGACATCACGCCACCGAACTCCGGCCTAGGCGACAGTGCGAGATTACATCTCAAAAAAAAAAAAAAAAAATTTCTACTCAAGAAAGAAAAAACTTTCGGGGTCGGGTGTGGTGGCTCACGCCTATAATCCCAGCACTTTGGGAGGCCGAGGCGGGCAGATCACAAGGTCAGGAGATCGAGACCATCCTGGCTAACATGGTGAAATGCTGTCTCTACTTAAAAAAAAAAAAATACAAAAAATTGCCCAGGCGTGGTGGTGGGCGCCTGTAGTCCCAGCTATTCAGGAGGCTGAGGCAGGAGAATGGTGTGAATCCGGGAGGCAGAGCTTACAGTGAGCCGAGATTGTGCCACTGCACTCCAGCCTGGGCGACAGAGCGAGAGAGACTCCATCTCAAAAAAAAAAAAAAACTTTCATAATATTCTTGCCTAAGCTCAGTACAATCACTGACTTACCCCTTAATTCACTCTTTTTTTTGTTTTTGAGACAAGACTCTCACTCTGTCACTCAGGCTAGAGTACAGTGGCATAATCTTGGCTCACTGCAACCTCTGCCTCCTGGATCAAGTGATTCTCCTGCCTCAGACTCCTGAGTAGCTGGGATTACAGGTGTATGCCACCATTCCCAGCTAATTTTTGTTATTGTTGTTGTTGCTTTTGGAGACAGAGTTTTGCTCTGTCACCCAGGCTGGAGTGTAGTGGAATGATCTTGGCTCACTGCAACCTCCACCTCCCAGGTTCAAGCAATTCTCTTACCTCAGCCTCCTGAGTAGCTGGAACTATAGGCGCACACCAGCACGGCCAGCTAATTTTTGTATATTAGTAGAGAAAACGGGATTTCACCATGTTGCCCAGTCTGGTCTCAAACCCCTGAGCTCAGGCAATCCACCCACCTGGGCCTTCCAAAGTACAAGGATTACAGGTGTGATTTTTGTATTTTTAGTAGAAACGGGGTTTCACCATGTTGGCCAAGCTGGTCTTGAACTCCTGACCGCAAGTGATCCGGCGGCCTCAGCCTCCCAAAGTGCTGGGATTGCAGGCATAAGCCACCACGCCCGGCTTTAATTCACTCTCAAATCCACATTTGCATGTACTTGAAGCCTTGTAGCTCGATGAAGAATTAATTCATAAGTATGTTACAGGATTTTTAGAGAGCTATTAATTCTAAAAATATGCAAATACCCATTAATGATACCGAAATTCTGTACAAGATTCAGGAATTTGAACACAAATGAGCTCGTGTTTTCCACAGTATTCCAATACAAGCAAGTAAACTAAGTTGTTGCTTTACATGTGTATTTCCCCTCCGATGTATTGAAAGAAGGGATCATCTCAGTGTCCTTTGACTCTAGTGCCCAGCACAAATAAGGCACTAAGCACTCAAGCTTAATTACTTGAAATTAGTCTAATTTGAAATCTTAGAAATAATGGAGTAAAGAGGAGGCAATCCAGCAGAAATTGGCAGCAGATATATTTGACTTCCAGTTTATCTTACTTCATTACATTATACTTACCAAAGACAAGATGCAATTGAAGTGATCTACAAATACTGTCAAGCAATATCACTGATTGGTCAGCTACAATAATAAACCCATCACTTAAGCTGCATGCCTGTATCTTTGGATTTAATGAGGCCTGTGGGAGAGAAAAGCATGATGAAAATTCAAACATTTTTATACGTGTTTAACAATACTTATCAATAGTATCATCAAATTCCCAAATATCCCACTTTAAAACTTGACAGGCTTTTTTTCTTTAGCCCCTCTATCTAATTAATCATCGAGTTTTTCTTTGTATGGTATATCTTGAATCCATCCAGGATCCTAAGTAGAAAAACAGTTCAGGATGAACAGGAAGGGCAAAGGATTCTCATGTTCAAGTCCTTGTTTCCTCAGGATTGACTTTATGCTGCAAGAGCCAGGCATTAATATAATGAATTAATCAAGATTGGCATAAAGTCTTGGTGTCGTGGATACACTAGGCAGGGGAACGGTGGTGAACTGTGAACTGGAGGGTCCTTGCCCCCACAGACATGAAAGAATAGAATCTACTTCACACCAGCCAGTGGGAAGCCTGGTGGGGATGCAGCACTGGCATGGCCATACCTCCCAATTCATCAACAGAAGCTGGATCTTTATGTGAAATGTTCTGATTTTTAAATATTGGCAGCTAAGTCAACATTTTTAAAAACAGTAGACAAGCCAAATCAGAGTCTCCAGTATTCAGTTTCTGTTGCCGAGAGCCTCCCACACATAGCTGTCTTGAAGCACTTGGACAGATTAGTGCTTGAGGAAGCTCAGTCCCTTGCTAGCTAAGTGATCTTAGGCAAATGTGTCAACTAACTCCATGTAAAAGAGTAACAATAATAATACCTACAAGGTTCACCTGAATAAAGATTAAACGAATTCATGTAAAGGGCTTATGAGAGAGCCCTGCACATAGTATATGCTCAATAAATGTTAACCAGTCCTATTCTTCCCTGACAAAATACAGCTAATCACCTCATTTTATGACTATTTCAAAAGTCATCTTCTCCAGGTGTGATCCTTGAAAATTCCCCAACATTCTGATCCCCCTTCTACCTTATTTTTTTCTTTATTTTGAGACAGGGTCTCCCTCTGTCACTCAGGCTGGAATGCAGTGATGCCATCATAACTCACTACAGCCTTAAACACCTGGGCTCAAGGGATCTTCATGCCTCCTCAACCCAAGTAGCTGGGACTACACATGCACACCACACACCTGGCTAATTTTCTTTTTCTTTTTCTTTTATAGAGATGGGGTTTTCACTATGTTGGCCAGGCTGGTCTAGAACTCCTGGACTCAAACAATCCTTCCATCTCAACCACCCAAAGTGCCAGGAATACAAGTGTGAGGCACTGCACCCGGCCTCCTTCATATCTTTTTACTTGCTTCTTCAACTAGTAAAAGGTTATACGAAGGCACTGCCAACAAGAAACGGCACTAAAATTAGCCGGGCGTGGTGGTGGACGCATGTAATCCCAGCTACTGGGGAGGCTGAGGCACGAGAACCACTTGAACCCAAGAGGCAGAGGTTGTCAAGATCACACCACTGCACTGCAGCCTGGGCAACAGAGCAAGACTCTGCCTCAAAAAAATAAATAAAAATAAAAAATAAAGGAACGGCACTATATCTTCTAGGGATCTGTCCACACTGTTCTCTCTAGACTCTTCTCTCTAGACTGTTCTCCTTCTTAAGGCCCAAAGCAAGTGTAGTTTATTTTTATTTTTATTTTTTTTAGAGATGTTGTCTCCCTATGTTGCCCAGGCTGGCCTCAAACTCCTGGGCTCACACCATTCTCCTGCCTCAGCCTCTGAGTAGCTGGGACTACAGGACATGCCACCACACTGGGCTCACACATAGTTTCTTAAGGAAATGCTCCTTAAACTGCCCAACCCACAATGAGCTCTCCATCCACTGAATTCTTGCTCATTTACTGTCTGTATTGTTCATTTGGCATTTAGCATATACTAACTTGCACAGCTAAGCATCTTTTATTGTTTGTGTCCTGTGTGCCTAACTTTAAGGTAAGATCCTAAAAGGAATGAATAAGATGCCATCTTATGTCCAAGTTCCTAATATTGGGCTCAGAACATAGCAGATGTTCAAAACATGTTGGTAAGTGTATGCCACGTGCTAATAATAGATAGAATTTTAGTTCCTACCAGAATCCAAGATTCTATACACACGCACTATTATTTTTCAACAGCCTTGAGGTCAAGAAAGGCCTGAGCCACTTCCATGTTTTAAGGCTCCTGATAATATTAAAAAATAAAGCCCAGGCACAGTGATTCACACCTGTAATCCCAGAACTTTGGGAGGCCGAGGTGGGTGGATCACAAGGTCAAGAGATCAAGACCATCCTGCTCAATATGGTGAAGCCTCATCTCTACTAAAAACACAAAAATTAGCTGGGTGTGGTGGCTCGTGTCTGTATTCCCAGCTACTCGGGAGGCTGAGGCAGAAGAATTGCTTGAACCCAGGAGGCGGAGGTTGAAATGAGCCGAGATCACGCCACTGCACTCCAGCCTGGTGACAGAGCAAGAGTCTGTCTCAAAAAAAAAAAGAAAAATTAGCCAGGGGTGGTGGCAGGCGCCTATAATCCCAACTACTCCAGAGGCTGAGGCAGGAGAATCGCTTGAATCCAGGAGTGGGAGGTTGTAATGAGTCAATATCACGTCACTGTACTCCAGCCTGGGCTACAGAGTGAGAGCCTCTCTTAAAAAAAAACAAACAAATGGCCGGGTGTGGTGGCTGAAGCCTGTAATCCCAGCACTTTGGGAGGCCGAGCCGGGCAGATCACGAGGTCAGGAGATCGAGACCATCCTGGCTAACATGGTGAAACCCCGTCTCTACTAAAAATACAACAAATTAGCCAGGCGTGGTGGCGGGCGTCTGTAGTCCCAGCTACTTGAGAGGCTGAGGCAGGAGAATGGCGTGAACCCAGAAGGCAGAGCTTGCAGTGAGCCGAGATCACGCCACTGTACTCCAGCCTGGCCGACGGAGCAAGACTCCATCTCAAACAAACAAACAAACAAAAATACTAAAAAACAGACGTCATTTCCTCATTATAGAAAACTGTGCTTTCAGATGTCTCGAAGAATTCAAAAAATTAAAAAAAAAGAAATTATGCTGCACTTGAAATTTTTGCCTCTAATAAATAATTTAATGACAAAAAATACAATAAGATTTGTACTACTCATAATTAATGTTTGTCTTATACTAATTATTTTATTGTTGGATTATACTGCCTTTAACATGATTCATGGTACATTAAAAGCAGTACAAATCAGGCACAGTGGCTCATGCCTTTAATCCCAGCGCTTTGGGAGGCCAAGGCAGGCGGATCACTTGAGGCCAGGAGTTCAAGACCAGCCTGGGCAACCCCATCTCTACTAAAAATACAAAAATTTTTTTAGTAGCATGGTGGCACACACCTGTAATCCCAGCTACTTAGGAAATTGAGACAGGAGAATTTTTTGAACCCAGGAGGCAGAGGTTGCAGTGAGCCGAGCCAAGATAGCACCACTGCACTCCAGCCCAGGCAACAGTATGAGACTCTGTCCCAAAAAAAAAAAAAAAAAAAAAAGAAAAAAGAAAAAGCAGCACAGTTCCACAGACACCAGCTTAAAGCTGCATAAAGAATGATTTCTTTTTTAAATCCCATCAGCCAGTTTAAAAAAAAAGTCAAAAGCATAAATTTAATTCCCTTTAGGAATAACGTCCCCAGTGGATGCCCTGCCTTATCTGTCAGATTCCCTTTGAATGAAAAAAATTTTTTTTATTAAAAAAAAAAGAATTAAATACCAACCTCCCAAGTAGCTGGGACTCACATGTGCGTGCCACCACACCCAGCTAATAGTACCTTCTATGGAAGGCAAAGAATAAGGTTTCAGGCATGGAGCAAGAATGGTGCAATTACTGACAGAAGAAAGTTAAAATGTAGAAAAAAATGCACAAATAAACCTCATACTCAGCAGGGTGCTTGACTCTGGTAGGAAACAGGAGAAACACAGATTGAGGGATGGACCCTCAGAGCCTTCAACTCTATTGGTAACATTTCATTTCCTAAGTCAGTGGTAGATATTCTTTGTATGACGGGCGCGGTGGCTCACACCTGTAATCCCAGCACTTTGGGAGGCTGAGGTGGGTGGATTTCTTGAGGCCAGGAGTTCAAGACCAGCCTGGCCAACGTGGTGAAACCCCATCTTTACAAAAATACAAAAAATTAGCTGAGCATGGTGGCACACAACTGTAATCTCAGCTACTTGGGAGGCTGAGGCACGAGAATCACTTCAATCTGGGAGGCAGAGATTGCAGTGAGCCATGATCACACCACTGCACTCCAGCCTGGGTGACAGAGTAAGAATCTGTCTTGAAAAAAAAAAAAAAAGATATTCTTTCTATCAACTTACACATATTTTGTATGTATGAAATATCAAGAGGAACTAAGAATCCTTGAGGTGTGAAAATACTGATCCTGACATGATGCAGAGGGTATTCAGATGTGAATTTCTAGCAATCTGAGATTGAATCTTGATTCCCTGAGAAAGTGCTATATTCATTCACAAAATATTTACTGTGGGCCACTAGCCCTACTAAGCACTCAGTAAAAATTCTGTGAATGAAACAGTCAGTGTAATAATCACTACCTTTTCAGAAGAGATCTTCACTAGCAAATCTACTTGATATAAAGCAGTTCCATGTTCTTTTCTTGAACCGACACTCAGGTACCCACTTCCGGTATCATCATTTGTTAGCAGCTCAATATCATTCCACATGTTTCTGAGACTGTCTTCCTGAGTCAGGAACTACTGTCTTTCCTGTAACAACATAAAATTAGACACCATATTATCTTGTTGCATAGAACCCGGTTCCTTGGGAAATGAGAAAGCTTACTCACAAAACAAAAACAAAAGTCTAACATTAACATATACAGACATCTTTGTCTTCTTGTTATTGCTGTGGCCACTAAACACTTCGGGCCAATAACATAAATGGAACTAGAGCTATGATGGTTACCAGAGAACATACTGGTTTATGCACACAAACCAACAATTCTGATCTTACCAATGTATCCTAGAGCTTCCATTACTTGGTGTGTCTAGTTTGGAATTATACCAAGTTTTCATTAGAAATAAACCTTTAATCAGTATAGCAGCAAACAGTGTAGGTTTAGATGCCAGATTGTCAGGGATATCATAAGATGATAAGATTCTAGATGAAGTTCAGAAAAAGTCCATTGATGCTATCATAGTATTATTATACAACAAATAAAAAGGATAAGGGGAGGAGAAAAAAATGAATTAGGTTTCTGGACCAAAGACTAAGCTTGAAACCTTATGAGGTTTACCCATCTCAAAAAGCAAAGGTTTACATAAACCATGTTACCTGGAGTCTGTTGGGAAAAGAACACTAAGGAGAAAAACAATCCTTGGATCAAGACTGGTAGGGAATGATAATCAAATAATTACAATTGGTTTCATAAGTGCTACTAGAAGTATGCTTCAATATCTATAAAAGGTATAGCACAAGGAAGAAACAATTTCTGACTTGGTGCTCTTTCACAATGACTAGGCAGCTGTCCTTGGGTGATCGCTTAATCTTTCTGTTCCTCAACTCTCTAATTTATAAAACAGGAATATACAGGCCGGTGCAGTGGCTCACACCTGTAATCCCAGAACTTTGGGAGGCTTAGGTGGGTGGATTATCTGAGGTCAGGAGTTTGAGACCAGCCTGGCCAACATGACAAAACCCCCTCTCTACTAAAAATACAAAAAATTAGCTGGGCGTGGTGGTGTGTGCCTGTAATCCCACCTACTCAGGAGGCTGAGGCAGTAGAATTGCTTGAACCCGGGAGGCGGAGGTTGCAGTAAGTCGAGATCCTGCCACTGCACTCCAGCTTGGGCAACAAGAGTGAAACTCCGTCTTGGAAAAAAAGTATATATATATACAGTTGGTCCTCAATATCCATGTGTTCCACATCCCTAGATTCCACCTACAGGCATAGCACATTTACATTGTTGGGCAAGATAAGTAATCAAGAGATGATTTAAAGTATACAGGCAGATGTCCCTAGGCTACATGCAAATACTATGCCATTTAATGACGGGGATTTAAACATCCGAGGGTTTTGGTATCTGTGGGAGGTCCTGGAACCAATCTCCCATGGATACCAATACCAAGGGACTAATTTAGTTGTACCCACCTGAAAGAGTTTTCCATTTTTCACTTCTGGTTTTTTGAGAGACGAGGGTCTCACTATTTTGCCCTGGCTGGCCTTGATCTCCTGGGCTCAAGCAATCCTTCTGCTTCAGCCTCCCAATGTTTTGAGTTTTAAATGTTCACAGAACAAAGCTTGGTTGATGGCAAACATTCAATTTTAGGTGTTAGCTAATTTGTTATTGGTGGAAGCAAGTAACATTTGGGCTGAGAATTGAAGATCATAGTTTTATAAATGTTTAAAGAGTTCTTCCTAAGAGCATAAGCAAGGGAACAGAAAGAAAACATGTTTGGAGAATAGAGAAGTTTCAGTGGCTGGTGTTTTGGTGGGAGTGAAGAGATGAAGAAGGAGGGACAGGTTGGAATGAATACCTTTATGGGTCTCAATTTCCCACATCTGTGAAATAGAGAAACCGCCCATAACTGCCATATTTACTTATTCAACAAATGTTTATTGAATACCTATTTACTATGTGCCAGGTACCTTTCTAGGAACTGGGAATATAGCTTGAACAAAGCACAAAATGTCTTTGCCATTATGAAGTTTATGTTTTTGCGGGAAAAACGGACAAAAATAAAATAGTTATGTATCTTGTTACGCTACCTCTACAAAAAAGCAAATGCACAAATAATTACAAAAAGTGCTAAATGATTTGAAGGAAACAGTGATTAAATGGATGAGGTGAGGCGTCGCTGAAGAAGGATTTGTTTGGGAAGGGAAGGAGGTGACATCTGAGCTGAGACCTGAATAACAAGAAGTACGCAAAACTTAGGCGGAACGCGACGTAGGCAGAGGGAACAGAGTGCAAAGACTCGGAGGCTGGGTAGGAAGCGTTTGATGCTGCTGCCGGGTCAAAGCAAAAGCAGAAGACAGTGAGGGAGAGAGCAGTGGAGTCCAATAAAACCTCGACTTCAAGAGTGAATTTTATTCTCAGTACAAGGGGTAGAGGGGGAACTCAGCAAACGAGTGGTCTGATTTTATAATTTTGAGATCACTCTGGCGGCGGAATGCAGAACACATTCGCGAATAGGAGAGAATGAGCAAGATGAAACACTTGTCAGTTAGGCCTCCATACTTAAACGCTCTCCGCTGGACATCGCCGCCAGCAAAAACCGACTCCAACCTCTCTTCTGCCAGCGTCAAGGGGAAAACAACAGGAACTGCGCAGAGGCTGCAGCTACTTCGTCCTGAACCCACCCCCAGTTCCCTACACAGCGCAGCTCCCCGTCCTCACCTGCAATTGAAGAAACTAAACAGGAACACTCAGATATCTGGCCCCTCTTCCTGACTCACACAACCGACTCTAGTCTTTAGGTTCCATCCCACAGGTTCAAATTGGCGGGAGAACACTAAACCCAACCCCTTTACGGCGGCCGGACAAGACCAACATTACTTTAGACTCGAAATAGGAAGTTGCCCCACCCTGAGTTCCGCCCATTCCGTTCTCCCGACTGCTCATTCCTAGGGTGTATTCTTGGCCCCGCCCTCTTGACGGTCCTTACTCTCCCCTGTGAAAGAACACCCAATCACCGCCTCGAATTGCGTTGTTATAGAAACTCTTGTTACCGCCCCTTTTCCTCCCAGCAAGCTGTGCGACGCACCGGGCCTCCTCGCCTTTGTGCCATCCGGGTCTCTCGCGCGAGCGATTTAGTCTGAGGCGAAGCTTCGGAGTGGCCGGTACTGTTGAAAGCGACAAGTGGAGGCGCCGCTCTAGCGGCCGGGACTCTGAACTATGGCAGTAGGTATCGAATCTGAGTTTTAAGCTAGGGATATTTTTCTGCTATGTTCCAACAGTGGGTGAACGGCTCCCAGAGCCTTGTTCGTGTGTATGTGTGTGGACAAAATGGCGCCGCGGCCTTCTTCTGCGCCCGCCATCATGGCTGCCTGCTGTAGGGAGGGGGAAGTAAGGCGGTGTTGGTGGGGGTGGGGAGCCGCAGGGAGTGCCTTTTTTTTCCAGAACTTTCCTCCTCTCTTCCCCAACCCTACGTTCCTTTTACCTCACTGAACTGCCTCCATTTTTGCTTATTCACCCTGGCTGGTGATTTATTCTAAGTTTTTTTAGGGCCTGAGAATTTGTGGTGGAGAAAGGGGCTGGGGAAGAGAAAGACGATCAGGAGTGGTCTCTGAAAAGTATTGGGTCAAAAAGGCGGTGTCTGTAAGGGATAGTGTGGGAAAAGAGAGCGACTTGTAGCTATTTTTTTTTTGTACGCTCAATGAGATGCTTCTAGTTGCATAATTTCAATTAGTGTTCGTCAGTGTAAACCTTATTATTGTGTATTAACGAGTTAGGAAGGTATTGCTGAAAGGGAGTGAAAATTCGACTTGGGTTGTGGAACTACCAATTCTGACTGATGCGCGGTTTCCGAAGTGGCCCGTGATGTAATCAATTTGAAGTCCGAGAAGCATTATAGTTAAGTCTTGTCACTGACCTTGTTCCTTTAAATTTAAACCCTTCGTTGACCCCGGAGGAGCTACAGTTCGTAAATTATCTATTCTGAACAATAAGCCTGCGTGTGTATAATATACCTAAATCTGACGGATCCACATTATTTTGTGCTTACCTCATTTTTATTCCGTTAAAAGGAAAATGTAAAGATTTTGCATTCCTTTTTACTGACTAAAAAATTATATCATTTTCGGTAATAATTATGACTCTTAAACATAGTGATAATTTTAAAGTTTGGTCTTCCTAACGATTGGAATGCCTGGGATTAGGCAGATGATTTTCTTTTTCCCCCATATCCCTCTATTATCTAGGTGATTGAGTTTAGACTCGTTTTTTTTACTTACTGTCTTCTTTTGTTTAGTGTTTTGGGCCTCAGTATACTTAAAGAGTAATACTATTTTTCTTGGGTTGCAGGTTTTTTTGTGTTTTTTTGAGACGGAGTTTTGCTCTTGTCGCCCAGGCTGGAGTGCGATGGCGCGATCTTGGCTCACTGCAACCTTCGCCTCCCGGGTTCAAGCGATTCTCCTGCCTCAGACTCCCGAGTAGCTGGGATTACAGGCGCCCACCACCACACCCGGCTAATTTTTTTTGTATTTTTGGTAGAGATGGGGTTTTACCATGTCGGCCAGGCTGGTCTCGAACTCCTGACCTCAGATGATCCACCCGCCTCGGCCTCCCAAAGTGCTGGGATTACAGGAGTGAGCCACCGCGCCCGGCCGGGTTCCAGTATTTTAAAAAGTGAATTTAAACATTTATTTATGCCATGCCTTGTTCAATAAAAAGACAATCCCCTAGAGAAGTGACCTAGTATTCAATCCAGTGCTTACCTCCTTCGCAGTGGAAAAAGATTTGTCTACTATGTTTCGAGCCGTTATTAGAGTTTGCAACAAAATGTAAATTAAACCAAAGTGGCTACCTCGTAGAGCCAGTGCTGGAATAGAAGGCTGTTTTGCAGTTAACGTTTATGTGTACACATGGATTCGTACTAAACTAAAGCTTAGAAAATGTCAGAGCAATTTTAATATTCAGTTTTTGGTGGTGTTTTTTCCTGGATACCTGTATTATGCTACTATAAAATAGCCTCAGGGAAATAAAAGTTTTCCATGGCCTCAATGACCACCTATCATTCCTATCTGTTTAGTGTTAAGACGGTTTTTGTTGTTGCTCCGTAGTATATTTTACAGATGAAAATGGTTGATGATGTAAGTTTAAGTTAGCCTGTGTCACAGGAAGGTTTCTCCGTTGCCCAGCTTTGTGATGTTAAGCATAAAGTTAAAGTTAGATAAACCATTGCCTGTAAACTGCCTAGGCTAAGCACTAGCTTTTCCATGCAAAGGTTGTTTTCGATTCTAGTCTTGTTCTCTGCAAAAGTTAAATGGGATTTGCCACTGGTTAAGGAATTCTGTCTCTGATAAAAGTGTCGTGCAACTGAGAGAAGTGATAGCGGTGCTTAAAATTTTCGAGATCACTTCTGTTTACCAAGTGTAAGCTGTATAAACACTCAGCAAGTAATAGATGAGTCTGAAATAGTCCTCAAGGATAATGATGAAAAAAATAAAGTGTCCAGTATTCATTGTGAAAAATCAGAATCATCCTTAATGATACAGCATCATTTATTAGTAGTAAACACAGTAAAGAGATGGAGATGCAGTATCATTTTAAGGCAAGTCAGCTAATGTTGCTGGATCTCACCTGTGAAACGAGAAAGTTGAACTCTAAGGGATGAAAACCTTTCAGCATAAAAATTTTATGGTTCCAGAAGTCACCCAGACTGGAGAAATAAATAAGTACATATACAATATGCTGGCATGAGAGCCTCCCTGGTAGTTAGTTTATTTCTGACTGTTCTTTTTGTGCCGTTGTTAGAGGAATAATACGTAATTTATGTCTTTCATCTCATAATTGAACTGCAAAACCTTTCTTTTTTTAATTTATCATTTTATTCCCTAAGTCTAACATTGGTTTTGGCACATTTTTGACCCTTAGTAAATACTTGTTGAAGTAACTCGACCTCTGACAACTTCATTTATTAAAGTACAATACACCCATTTATTGTACTTGATACTTGTTTAAAATTTGTTAAAATACAATACCGCCGTTTACTGTACTTGTTATTTGGTATTCATTTTCTGGACTAACTTTCCTAAAGGAGGAAGTTCTCTGATGTGATTCCTCCTCCTGAAGACTATCGATTCCCTATTTATTCAATCCAGATTCCGTCTGATGTTCTAAGTGAAAAGTCCATAAACTGTTTCTGTAAAGGGCCAGATGGTAAATATTTTTGGCTTTGTGGGCCATGTGCAGTCTCTGTCACATTCTTTCTCAGGCTGGAGGGGCAGTGGCGCAATCTTAGCTCACTTCAACGTCTGCCTCCTGGGTTCAAGCCATTCTGCTGTCTCAACCTCCTGAGTAGCTGGGATTACAGGCGCGCCCCACCACACCCGGCTAATTTTTGTGTTTTTAGTAGAAGCGAGGTTTTACCATGTTGGCTAGGCTGGTCTCAAACTCCTGACCTCAGGTTATCCACCCACCTCAACCTCCCAAAGTGCTAGGATTACGGGCATGAGCCACAACACTGGCGTTTTAAGTGCCTTTAGTTTTAACAGTTCAGTCTTTACAGTGCTATTTATTGAAGTTATTTATTAAATATGCCTAAAATACTTTTTAAAAACGTAAAAAACCATTCCTAGCTCAAGGCCATACAGAAACAGAATGACAACCATAGCTTGCCAACCAACCGTTCCTAACTAATCAATTCCCCAGGTGTATCAATTATTTTATTTTCATATTATCTTCTCTGGTCAGATAGCCGACCATTGTCTACCTTCCGCATTAGTAGAAACTTGTAAAACTTATATTGTAATAATTACTTATAAAATGCTTTAAAGCAGAAACAACTTAAATGTTTTCATAGCCCAGAGCACATGTGAGGAGAGGCAGACCATATTTTGCAGCAGCACTGTGCCAAGGGGCTGTTTTCATTAAAGAGGGTTAATGACATTAAGATGAGGTTCTCACTTAGGTAAGTTAATTTTCTGTTTATTATTTTATAATATTCTTAAGGCTTTGTTTTAAGATGTTATGGTCTTGAGTATCTTTAAGCTTTAACAACTCATTTTTGATGTTTGACATGTATGCTAATTTAAAAGTATTGGTAAAGTCAGCTAAATGCATTCACACACCTAAAAAGGACTGTATTTTCTCTGCTTGAATGCTTATTAGAAATACTTGGAGCCCTTATTCCTCCCCCACCCCACCCCATGTTTTAAAAGTTATACAAATCATCGTTAGAAAATTAAAGATACATCAGTCTAAATATGTAGGTCTTGCTTTAGTATCAGGTTCGTCATTTCAAGCTATTCAGGCTTATTTGTGTACAAAGCATATTTAGTTACTTGGAAAGCAGGCATTCTGATTTATTGATTGGGGGGGCTATCTTCCCTCCCTTTGTCCCTCTTTTAAGAAATTGAAAACATTTAAAATGTAATTAAGAACTTGAATCATTTGTTTTTAAACTTTTAGGCTAGTGATACAGAACGAGATGGACTAGCCCCAGAAAAGACATCACCAGATAGAGATAAGAAAAAAGAGCAGTCAGATGTATCTGTTTCTCCTAGAGCTTCAAAACATCATTATTCAAGATCACGATCAAGGTCAAGAGAAAGAAAACGAAAGTCAGGTATGAATTCTTAGAGGTGGTTACAACTATCAGCATTTGTACAAGATATGTAGACCTGTTGTATAAGAAGACACATACATTTAGTTTGTTGGCCGGGCATGGTGGCTCAAGCCTGTAATCCCAGCACTTTGGGAGACCAAGGCAGGCAGATCACCTGAGCCGGGAGCAAAAATACAAAAATTGACACAATCTCAGCCCAGTGCAACCTCCACCTGCTGGGTTCAGGCAGTTCTCCTGCCTCAGCCTCCTGAGTAGCTGGGATTACAGGCTTGCGCCACCACGCCCAGCTAATTTTTGTATTTTTAGTAGAGACAGGGTTTCGCCATGTTGGAACATATCAAATATAATTCAACCTGTTTATTTTCTTTAGTTTTTATTTTTCTTAATGGCTTACCTCTCTCTACTAAACCCCCTTATGAATTTGCTATAGACTAGGAAACTAGATGGGCTGGTCAGAATATATGTAAAATACTAAAAGTCTATGACCGTTTAAAAGATGTATCTAGGCTGCTTTATGTCCTGGTTTGCTCACGTTTCTTGATTTGTTTCACATGTGTGTTGTATTAATGTAGAATAATTCCACCTGTGCCATAAAAAAATTAGTCATTGGAAGAAGACTAATGGGAGTCATTTTTCTCCAGCCTTAAGAGTTTTTTAAGATGAAATGTTTCTCCAACTTTGTTTATGGTGATTATTTTTTGTGTGTATTCACAGATAATGAAGGAAGAAAACACAGGAGCCGGAGCAGAAGCAAAGAGGTAATTAACACTTTGTAGTGAATAGGTATTTTAAAATACTTATAAAGTGTCTGGTAGAAAGATTTGTATGAATATAAGACATTGTCAAGGTAAGTACAAAACTTGAAATTTAAAAGGTTTATTGGGTTATAAAATAAGCATGATTTTGATTCATCATTTTTGAAGAAGATGTTTATGTGAAAAGTACCTTCAAAACTTTAATTTTATTATATTGTGAAAATATTCACAATAAAAATTTCATATGAAGAATATGATTGGTTTTTTTAGGCCTGTCACACAGAGCTTCCATTAATTTGAGGTCCCCAGTCTCCTGGAGCCTGACAGTTGCTCAGGATTTTTAAACAGCAATCATCTTTACATAGCAATACCCTAGATATCTGTGGGCTGCTTTTTCCTTATGAACGATAACAGGAGTTCTCTTTTCTTTTGCAAACTAGTTCAGTTTCCCTAATAGTAGTATTGAATTTTGAAATAAAGGTTTGAGTGAGGGACAGCTGAAAAGGTGGCGGTGACACCAAAACTTGAGGAAAAAGAAAGGCAACAGCTGTATTGCAGAGGAGTTACTTGTTCACCCACCTGAGAAGACAAGGAATGAGCCAATAAGGAAGTGTAGAAGTAGTAGCCAGAAAGGGAGAAGAGTCTTGTGGGGGCTGGGTAAGGGACTCCTAAAACAAGTGTGGGCAGGGACTTCACCTCTTCCCCTAATGGAAGCTCTGTTAAATTTTTAATTTAGGAGAGTTTTTGTGAAAATGACTATTTTGTTTAGCTCACATGATAACATTTCTATAATAAATCATACTCAGCGTGCTAATGCGCGAAGAGACTGAACTGAAGACGCTGCAGACTCAGATAGCAAAATAATAAGCCTACTTCATGATAAGGTAACTATTAGTCATTCAAACTCCTATTTCCCTTAAATATATCTTAAATCAGTTAAGGGTTTTAATGTTTTTTTTTAAATTAATAGTAATGTTATGTTTGAAAAACTGGTTTGAAATAAACTTTAAAACCTTTAGAAGTTTAACCACTTAAGACTTTTCCAGTCTGCCTCTTTATAGCAAAACCAAGGAAAATTTCTTTTCTAAGCTCCTATAGAGAACTGGCAATGAAACTAAAATTTAGTTGTGTCTCCAGGTCTCTTATTTTTCTGCAAATAATAAATTATGTACTATGATCATTTTCAGCTATATCATCATGCATGTTCCAAAATGATTGGCCAAGTTTTATTTTTAAGAAACATTAATCGTGAGTGGAAAGAAACATGCTATGGCCTTTTGGGAAACAGCAGTGTCTTATTACAGTGGAAAAGTGGTAGCCTGGGCATCAGAAAAACATGGGGTATAGGTTCAGCTCACCCATGTAGCTTTGTAACTTTAGATCTTAGTTATACATAAAATAAAGGGATTAAGTTAGAGGATCTGAGTTTCCTTCCAGATTTAAAATTTAGTGATTCAGAGATGTCTAGGATTTTAAATTTTCACTACAAGATGAATTTGACAGATCTTCCTGTAGGGAACTGTAGTAGGTAGCACTTCTACTTTGGTATTTGGTAGGATGAGACTTGATCATGCAGTTAATTTTAGCTGAGTCTCTGAATGCACATGTGAAGGCCTTGGTCTTTTTAAAGTATGGGGGCAGTATGTATTGTGTGATGGCATGTGGATTGTTATACCTAGTTTGGTTTCTTTAAAATTGAAACATACAGTTGCCATTTCTACCCTACGTACATGAAATGTAACACTCCTCTAAGCCTATTGGGATACTGCAAGATGAAAAGTGATTGCTTCACAGTTTAGACGTTGGGAGGAAAATCAAGAGCTGTCTTTTAGAGGATGTAGCAGGCAGTATAACTGTAAAAGGGACACTGCATCTCTGTGTAAAATCATTTGAAATTATAGAAAATATTAGTACTTAGTAATTATATTTAGCTACCTAATTGAAATGCGTTTCTGGTGCACTTTTTGTGTCATTATCTCCATTACTTACTTAAACTTAACATTATGTACTCTGGATTTAGAAGTTGATGTCTATACATGGTCTGTATTCTTTTAGATAAACATAAGGGATTCCTCTTTTGTCTGGCATAATGGCTTTTCAATATTTCAACTTTAAAAATCATTGTTTCTGTTGTAGTATTGAAAATATTTTGGGGAGGAACTACATTTTGGGTGTTTATAGTAAAAAAAAAATAGTTAATTACATCTGCAACATTTGGGTGATGTGAAACTAGATCTTTTTTTTATTTGCCACACACTCCTAAGGTTACTAATGTTGCATCACAACATTTTTGTCTACTGATACCCATACTAACTCTCTTTGTTGCACTATTTTCCTGAAAGAACCAACTTCTTCTTAAAACAGGCAAGAAGACATGAATCCAAAGATAAATCCTCTAAGAAACATAAGTCTGAGGAACATAATGACAAAGAACATTCTTCTGATAAAGGAAGAGAGCGACTAAATTCATCTGAAAATGGTGAGGACAGGCACAAACGCAAAGAAAGAAAGTCATCAAGAGGCAGAAGTCACTCAAGATCTAGGTCTCGTGAAAGGTAAGTCATGTTGTATTATAATTTAGTACCTTCTAACAAGATTTGAGTTACATAAAGTTTCTCATTGACCCAGCAACACCCAAAAAAATCATAATTAGGGAGTTTTTCTTGTTCGTTTGTTTGGGTTTGTGGTTTTGTTTGTTTGTTTGTTTTTTGCCTTTGGGCTTTGCTTTCTCATCATGCAAAAATGGTTTCCAAGAATGAGGTATAAGGGATGACTAAATCTCAAGTGCCTAGATTTCTTTTCCTTTTTTTTTTTTTTTTTTTTTTTGACACGGAGTCTTGCTGTGTTGCCCAGGCTGGAGTGCAGTGGCATGATCTCGGCTCACTGCAACCTCTGCCGCCTGGGTTCAAGTGATTCTCCTTTCTCAGCCTCCCAAGTAGCTGGGATTACAGGCATGTGCTACCATGCCTGGCTAGTTTTTGTATTTTTAGTAGAGATGAGGTTTCGCCATGTTGGCCAGGCTGGTCTCGAACTCCTGACCTCAGGTGATCCACCTACCTCGGCCTCCGAAAGTGCTGGGATTACAGATGTGAGCCACCGCGCCCAGCCTAGATTTTCTTTTTTGAGATGGTCTCTCTTGCCCTAACTGGAGTGCAGTGGTGTGTTCTCAGCACACTGCAGCCTCTTGTCCTCCAGGGCTCAAGTGATCTGACCTCAGCCTCCCAAGCAGCTGAGACCACAGACATGCGCCACCACACCCAGCTAATCTCTTTGTATTTTTTTGTAGAGGTGGGTTTTGGCCATGTTGTGCAGGCTGTTCACGGATTCCTGGGCTCAAGCGATGTGCCGGCCTTGGCCTCCTGAAGTGCTGGGATTTCAGGAGTGTGTCACTCTGCCCAGCTGAGATTTTTAACCACTTAATCTGTCTGGCACTGAAAAAATCATATTGTTAAACTGTGTGGTTTAAGCCAATAAACAGTCCATTTGCATCATCGATGGTGATGTAGGTGTTTGCTGCTAAACTGCAATCTAGATTTTTTTTGATGTTGGAGTATAGATAAAAAGATTTTTGAGAAACTGGATCACAGCTCAAATTTGTGAATGGTTTTTGGTGGGGTTTTTTTTGGAGAATTCTGTGGGTTGTGTGTGGTATCAGACTCAAAAATTTTCAGTAGATAAAGTATTAAGCTTTGTAACTACTGTGGGAAGAGTATTAAATGGAAGCTTAAATTTGGGTAGGATGCATTGAACACTTTTGACATGTTAATAGGTTTACTATGTTCTAGGACAAATTATCAAACAAAATGAAGGGTTCAGTTTTAGTTAGTATTTCCTTTGAAAATCTCGCTTATTTCTGTAAATAATATAGTGCAGTTACTTGCTTGTCTTAATTGCATTACTACAGATAACTAATTCATGATGTGTATAAATGAAACAACACAACTCTTAAGTAATTACAAATTTGTGCACTTTAATTTCAGACGTCATCGTAGTAGAAGCAGGGAGCGGAAGAAGTCTCGATCCAGGAGTAGGGAGCGGAAGAAATCTCGATCCAGAAGCAGAGAGAGGAAGAAATCGAGATCCAGAAGCAGGGAAAGGAAACGGCGGATCAGGTCTCGTTCCCGCTCAAGATCAAGACACAGGCATAGGACTAGAAGCAGGAGTAGGACAAGGAGTAGGAGTCGGTAGGTGACCATCATCCTGAATAAAATTTAATAGGACCCTGAGAGAGTCCGTTTATCTTCCTCAGTAAGAGAGTATTAAAATTGTGGGTCACAATTCTATTTATAGATTGTGGGAAAATTATTTTAGTCATTACCTAATGTATGAAGAACACACCTAACCACTTGAATAGCATTCACAAGTATTCTCATGATTGATAAATCTCCTGCGAAGTGCAGGTATGAATAGGCCTATTAAAATCCAGTTGTTGGCTAGGTATAGTGGTTTACACCTGTAATCACAACGAGGCGAGCAGATTTTTTGAGCCGAGGAGTTCAAGACCAGCCGGGGCAATATGGTGAAACCCCATGTCTACAAAAGATATGAAAATTAGCCTGGGGTGATGACCCACACCTATGATCCCAGCTACTTGGGAGGCTGAGGTGGGATAATCACTTGAGCCCAGAAGGCAGAGGTTGCAATAAGCCAAGATCATGCTGTTGCACTCCAGTCTGGGTGACGAGTGAATCCTGTCTTAAAAAACAAAAGAAATTCAGTTGTGTTCAACACTGGATTTGTTGTATTAATTTTATTATCACAAATAACTAAAATCTACTTTTGCATACTTATCATATGCTGTATGCTAGAACTCTTTGCGTGTTATTAGCTCATCTAGTTCTCAGAAGAACCATGTTGAAAGGTAAGTGTGTCGTGCTTAAAGACGTTTAAGAAATTTGCCCCAGAATTCCAAAACAGTATCATTATTAAGTGCTAGAGCCAGGACCAGGTTTCAGATATATCTAAATGCAAATTCCATGCATGTGTTTAACCCACTGTATCGTACAAACTACCTCAGATATTGTTTGTAAATGAACACAATTTAGATTTATCTTGATTGGTGGGAGGAGGCTTTGTTGAGATAGGAAGTGTACAATAAAGAGCACAGGAGGAAAACTGATTACAAATATTCTTCAACGAATGCGTTATTCTCTGCTTGTTTACATAAGACAGTAGTATACTAACTTTTGTTAATTTATTGCAACTTAGGTCAGTGTATGAAAGATTGGGCTGGGCACGGTGGCTCACGCCTGTAATCCCAGCACTTTGGGAGGCCGAGGCGGGCGGATCACGAGGTCAGGAGATCGAGACCATCCTGGCTAACATGGTGAAACCCCGTCTCTAGTAAAAATACAAAAAATTAGCCGGGCGAGGTGGCAGGCGCCTGTAGTCCCAGCTACTCGGGAGGCTGAGGTGGGAGAATGGTGTGAACCCCAGCGGGCGGAGCCTGCAATGAGCCGAGATCACGCCACTGCACTCCAACCTGGGCGACAGCGAGACTCCGTCTCAAAAAAAAAAAAAAAAAAAAGATTGAAATACACATTTAAAAAGGGACCTGTGCTTGATACGGTAACTTGGTTTTTATGATTTATCACTTGTTTGATCTTTATTAAATCAATATGAATTTTTACTCAGTGGTTCTAGTTTATAGTAGTTTACTACTTTAAACCTTACCAATTCAGAAATTTTTTTTTAAGTGCTTTTTTTGGTCACTGACATCTAGTTTTTTTGTTTATTTTGAGACAGTCTCACGCTGTCGCCCAGGCTGGAGTGTGATGGCACAATCTCAGCTCACTGCAACCTCTGCCTCCTGGGTTCAAGTGATTCTCCTGCCTCAGCCTCCCGAGTAGCTGGGATTACAGGCACCTAGCATCACGCAGGGCTAAATTTTGTGGTTGTGTAGAGGCGGGGTTTCACCATGTTGGCCAGGCTGGTCTCGAACTCCTGACCTCAGGTCATCTGTCCGCCTGAACTTCCCAAAGTTCTGGGATTACAGGCATGAGCCATAGCACCCAGCGAGACCTAATTTTTAGTGGTTAATTACTTTTTATTTTTGAAAAACATCTACAAATTCACTGTAGATGAAAATATGTAGGAATGATTCCTGTGGTATACATATTGACCTACATGAACACAAAATGACTAATGTATAGGGCTAGCTTTTGCAACATTGGATATACTATGCAAAAGATTGGAAACAGCCAGATGCGGTGGGGCATGCTTGTAGACCCATGTACTCTGGAGGCTAAGGCAGGAGGATCACTGGAGGCCAGCCTGGGCAACATGGTGAGACCCTGTCTCTTAAAAAGGGATGAGGGAGTTGGAAACAAATGTTATTTCCAATGAGTTCAGCTGTAACACTGATGTTTAAATCTTTTGCATCTCAAACTGTAAATGTTTTTGTATCGTTGGGATTTTTGTTGAACTAGCTAAATATAATTGATTTCTTATTAACAAAATAGTTATGACTTGGCCATAATTTGACAAATACGATTTACTACAGAGATAGAAAGAAGAGAATTGAAAAGCCGAGAAGATTTAGCAGAAGTTTAAGCCGGACTCCAAGTCCACCTCCCTTCAGAGGCAGAAACACAGCAATGGATGCACAAGAAGCTTTAGCTAGAAGGTGTGTATATTTCTTAATTCATTTGTTCCAGTTCACCTTTAAATAAATGCTCAATTGTGTGGATAAGATGAATTCTTTCAGTAAGAGAATGATTCACATACTTTAGTAATATGGTGGTGTATTTGTGATCTAGAACTATGTAAATAGTTTAATTCTCATCTTAAACATTTGTACAACTATAAGATGTCTACAATTTCTGTGTTTTCCTTCATGATTTAACTGATATCATTTTTCTCAAATTTAGACTCCCAAATATTTTCAGTTTGCATTTGAAACTTTTTTTTTTTTTTTGAGTCTTAAATCTGGTTCAAGAACTATTATTTTCTCATCTAAGATGACTTTTCCTTTACTTTTTGTTTTTCTCCCTCAAATAGACAAAATACCTGAAACAGTAAGTAAAATTTTGTCAATATTATTATTTTGAAGATGGCAATTAACAGATAATACATTATAAGCTAATTTATTTGATCTTGTAAGTTTTATTCCTGGTAACTATGGGAGAACATTTTTTTTATTATTATTTTTTTTTATTTTCTGCTGTTTCGGCCTGGTGCAGTGGGTCACGCCTGTAATCCCAGCATTTTGGGAGGCCGAGGCGAGCGAATCACTTGAGGTCAGGAGTTGGGAGACCAGCCTGGCCAACATGGTGAAACCCCATCTCTACTAAAAATACAAAAATTAGCTGGGCGTGGTGGCAGGCACCTGAAATCCCAGCTACTCTGGAGGCTGAGGCACGAGAATCGCTTGAACCTGTGAGGCAGAGGTTGCAGTAAGCCAAGATCGCGCCACTGCGCTCCAGCCTGGGCGATAGAGCGAGACTCAGTCTCAAAATAAAACACACACACACACTCACAAAAATAAATTTTCTGCTATTTCAAAGATGAGTAATGGTGGAACCACACACAGCAGGACTATATATTGAAATCTGCAAAACTATTCAAAGAACTGCCTCATAGAGAGGCAAAAAGTAAAAATCCAACCACTTGTTTGCAGCATTTCCCATATTTTGAAAAATAGACTTTTTAGGATTTTTTTTTCTCTTGTTACAAAATTAAGGTGTTTTGTTTTTTGAGACAGGGTCCCGCCCAGGCTGAAGTGCAGTGGCACATGATGACGGCTCACTGCATCCTTGAATTCCTGGGCCCAAGCAATCCTCCCACTTCAGCCTCTCAAGTAGTTGGGACCACAGGCATGCCTGGCTAATTTTTGTATTTTTTGTAGAGAAGACGGGGTCTCCCTATGTTGCCCAGGCTGGTAACACAATGTAACCTGATGTGCTTCCCTGGGAACCCAGCCTGACAGAAACTGCAGCTGAACAGCAGCAAAAGTGTGAGCTCACCCCTTCTTTCCATTCACCTTAGTGAATGGTATTAATTCCAAATCTTCCATGGCCATTTTAATGCAACCAGTTGTAGTCACACATATCTTCTTTCTGAAACTAGTATGGAAGTAATTTACTATAAAATTGGATTTAATATATACTAGATTGTAATTTCATTAACTCTGACAAATATTTTTTAAGCCCTTAAGTTATTTACTTGAATGCTGTAAGTCTTTTCTGTTTGCGTTTTTGGATTTTTTTTTAAAGTGAAGCCGTTAATAGCATCCAAAATGTCATTGATATATAGACTACTTGGTGATCTTTCAGATAAAGTTTTAAATGTAGTCCTTTAATTTCAGAATATGAGATTATTTACTACCTTGAAATCTGGAGAATTTTTTTCTTAATAAGAAACTACCATGTATAGACCTTTTATATTGGTTTCTTTTTTGGTCCTAAATGTCAGGATTTAAAACTGTTTAGGAAATAGATTTCAGATCTGTGACCTACTTTTTTTATTTTTTATTTTTATTTTATTTTATTTATTTATTTATTTATTTATTTATTTTTGAGACAGAGTCTCCTTCTATTGCCCAGGCTGGAGTGCAGGAGTGTAATCTCGGCTCACTGCAACCTCTGCCTTCTGGGTTCAGGCAATTCTCGTGCCTCAGCCTCCCAAGAAGCTGGGATTACTGATGCGCATCACCACACCCAGCTAATTTTTGTTTTCTTTTTAATAGAGACGGGTTTTGCCATGTTGGCCAAGCTGGTCTCGAACTGCTGGCCTCAAGCAGTCTTCCCACCTTGGCCTCCCAAAGTGCTAGGATTACAGGCATGAGCCACCTTGCCAAGCCTGCGACCTACATTTTATTGTTACTGCTATTTTACAAACTTTTATTCTCAAGGACAAAGTCAAGTCTATGCTATGCCTTCCATGCATATGTGCTTCATAAAAGGGAATAAAATTATAGCTTGTTAAATTTCTTTTATGTAAATTTCAACAATTTTTTTTTTCCTTTTCCTTTTTTTTGTTTTTTGTTTTTTTTTGATATGGAGTCTTGTTGCCTAGGCTGGAGTGCAGTGGTGTGATCTCAGCTTACTGCAACCCCTGCCTCCTGGGTTCAAGCGATTCTCCTGCCTCAGCACCCCAAATAGCTGGAATTACAGGCACCCACCACCACACCCTGCTAATTTGTTGTATTTTTAGTAGATGCGGGATTTCACCATGTTAATAACCGAGCTGGACTCTAACTCCTGACCTCAGGTGATCCACCCACCTCAGCCTCCCATAGTGTTGGAATTACAGGCGAGAGGCGCGGCGCCGGGCCGACTTAACAATTCTTAAAGCAAATCCAATTTACTACCCCTTCATTACATTACCCATAGTGCCCCAAAACAAAAACAAGTTTTGTCAGTCCTGTCCCCTTTATACCACATTACAGACGGTGTTAGTGGCATTTGGCTTGATTGATAAATCAGGGAATCCTTATGAAGAAAAGAGTTTCTCTTTCAGGAATTCATTGTGAAGATAATGTTACTTGTTATTTGCTATATAGGAAGGGTAAACTTGACATATAGCTTGTTTAGTGTGCATACTCATTAGTGAATTTAATGTATGCACACTACTCATTCAATAGAGTGAGTAGAGTGAACAAGCATTCATTTTTGGGCTGGGCACGGTGGCTCACGCCTGTAATCCCAGCACTTCAGGAGGCCAAGGTTGGCAGATCAGAAGGTCAGGAGTTTGAGACCAGGCTAACCAACATTGGTGAAACCCCATCTCTACTAAAAATACAAACATTAGCTGGACATGGTGATGTGTACCTGTAATCCTGGCTACACAGGAGGCTGAGGCAGGAGAATCGCTTGAACCCAGGAGGCGGAGGTTGCAGTGAGCCAAGGTCGTGCCATTGCACTCCAGCCTGGGCGACAGTGAGACTCTGTCCCAAAAAAAAAAATTCGTTTTTGTTTTGGGATGAATTTGTGTTTCATGTTACCAGTTCCTTTGTAAATGATAAATTTGTTCAACTGCTAGAAGTAATTTCCTAATTGAGAGAAGTTTTCCTCCCATTTTATTAGATTACAGAGAATGGCAAGGTTTGCTTGACCTTTTAGTTTTGGTTTTTTTATTTTTATTAAATTGAAGACTTTACTAAGGTCTGTACAGTTTAAAAAATTATCCGAATGTCTTGATTGGCTGGCTTTTTCTCCCTCAAGAAACATTTAGATAATTCTATAAATTTAAGTTATTTACTACTTACCATGCTCTAAAATTTACTCAGCTTTCAATATGTTACTTGCAAGATGTAATTTTTTTCACTTGTTAATTGGAACGGCATATAAAAACTATGCCCATTTCTAACTAGTCAATTCAAAAATGTTTAAAACTACTGTTGTAGTATTCTTCAAATGTAGCTTATATCATCTTAAGAATGATTGCTTTTTCTTCACATATGGCTATCAGTGGTGGAGGGATGCTAAAAATTTAAAATTTTATGGAAATTGGCTTGTCTCTGTACATGCACATATAGAGAGATATATACATAATGGTTTTATATTGTGTTATTTTAAATTTATTGAAATTATTTTTGCAGGTTGGAAAGGGCAAAGAAATTACAAGAACAGCGAGAAAAGGAAATGGTTGAAAAACAAAAACAACAAGAAATAGCTGCAGGTAATTTTTTTTTTTTTTTTTTAATTCTTTTTTAGTCATTTCGATTTGAGCTCTTTCAAGTTTTTTTGTTTTTCAGACAGGGATTTGCTCTGTCATTCTGATTGGAGTGCAGTGGCTCCAGCATATTGCATGGTAGCCTCAAACTCCCAGGCTCAAGTGATCCTCCCACCTCAGCCTACCGAGTAACTGGGACTACAGGCCCACATCACCATGCATGGCTAATTTTTTTCTTATTTTTTGTAGAGAGGACCTTTCACTATGTTGCCCAGACTATTCTTGATCTCGGGTTTAAGCAGTCCTCCTGCCTCAGCCTCCCAAAGTGCTGGGATTGCAGGCATGAGCCACTGCACCCAGCCTAAGTTTGACATGCTTTTTGTGGAAAAATTGAAAAATATAGAAAATAATAGGAATAAAATCACCTATGATTCCTACTTCCCATCAGTACACTGTAAAAGTTTATTTTAGTGTTCTCACTTAAGTGTTTTGTAGCTTGTTTCTGATGTGGTCCACGTGGATAATTTTTGTTGATAAATTAGTAATGAGTATGTTTGTTACGTAACACTGTAGTCATCATGACAGATGTTGTTTTTGTTGTTGACGTCATTACGGAGTCTCGCTCCGTCGCCCGGGCTGGAGTGCAGTGGCCTGATCTCAGCTTACTGCAACCTCTGCCTCTTGGATTTAAGTGATTCTCCACCTCTGCCTCCCCTGTAGCTGGGACTACAGGTGTGCACCACCACATCTGGCTAATTTTTGTATTTTTAGTAGAGACGGGGTTTCACTGTGTTGGCCAGGCTGGTCTTGAACTCCTGACCTTGTGATCCGCCTGTCTTGGCCTCCTAAAGTGCTGGGATTACAGACGTGAGCCACTGCGCCCAGCCTTAGCTGCATACTGTTTTTCAAGTCTATGATGTGAGCATCAAATGAAATGTCCATGAGAACATTTCATAAATTTAAAAAAGTACAAGGTTTTATTGTTTTCTAATTATACCTTAGAAACACTATAGTTCATTTCCGCTGAAATCATACTTTCTTACTATTTGCAGAATTCTGTATCCTCAAAGTAAATAAATGGGTTTTTGTTTTGTTTTGATAAAGAGTTTTGCTCTTGTTGCCCAGGCTGGAGTGCAGTGGCGTGATCTCAGCTCACCGCAACCTCCGCCTTTTGGGTTCAAGTGATTCTTCTGCCTCAGCCTCCCGAGTAGCTGAGATTATGAGCATGTACCACCACGCCCGGCTAATTTTGTATTTTGGTAGAGACAGGGTTTCTCCATGTTGGTCAGGCTGGTCTCAAACTCCCAACCTCAGGTGATCCACCCACCTCAGCCTC
The DNA here is from genome assembly GCF_028885655.2 of Pongo abelii. NCBI lineage: Eukaryota > Metazoa > Chordata > Mammalia > Primates > Hominidae > Pongo > Pongo abelii. The sequence continues at coordinate 121,382,633 of NC_071995.2, read as the reverse complement.
CCAAAGTGCTGGGATTACAGGTGTGAGCCACTGTGCCTGGCAGTAAATGGTTTTTATATATATCAAGGGTTTATATAGAAATATGTCCATTGATGAACACAATAAATGTCTGCTAAAAACTTACTTGTGAGCTAATACTCAGTCATTTCCTTGTGTTTGGTGAAAATCCTGCCTTTTTGCACATTCATAGCTTTTTATGAATCGTTTGTTAATGTAAATCAGGAGGTTTATGTTTTAAAATCCATTTTTGTATTCTCTTCAAGCAGCTGCAGCTACTGGAGGTTCTGTTCTCAATGTTGCTGCCCTGTTGGCATCCGGAACACAAGTAACACCTCAGATAGCCATGGCAGCTCAGATGGCAGCCCTGCAAGCTAAAGCTTTGGCAGAAACAGGAATAGCTGTTCCTAGCTACTATAACCCAGCCGCTGTTAATCCAATGAAATTTGCTGAACAAGAGAAAAAAAGGAAAATGCTTTGGCAGGGCAAGAAAGAAGGGGTAAGTTCTCTTATTCTGCTTTTCTGTCGTTTATTCCTAATTAGTAATTGCTTAGAAAAAACAAATTTGGGTTGAAAAATACTACTTTGGGCTTAACTTTCTAAGAACCTGGGGTGGCCAGACACAGGTGGCTTATGCCTTTAATCCCAGCACTTTGGGACGCCAAGTGAGCGGATCACTTGAGATGAGGAGTCCAAGACCAGCCTGTCCAACATGGCAAAACCCTGTCTCTACTGAAAAGAAAATAAAAATCAGCTGGGTGTGGTGGCACACACCTGTAATCCCAGGTGCTCGGGAGGCTGAGGTGGGAGAATCGCTTGAGCCTGGGATGCAGAGCCTACATACAGTGAGCCAAGATCATGCCACTTAGCCAGGCGTGGTGGTGGGCACCTGTAATCCCAGCTACTTGGGAGGCTGAAACAGGAGAATCACTTGATCCTGGGAGGCGGAGCTTGCAGTGAGTGAGTTTCCAGCGAAACTCCATCTCCAAAAAAAGAAAAAAAAATCATGCCACTGCACTTCAGCCTGGGTGACAGAGTGAGACCCTGTCTCAAAAAAACAAACAAAAAGCTAGGATAGTCTTATTTGCCAGTTATTAATACTAAAATAAAACATAATTGATTGAAGTCAAGCTTTCAAAGAAAACTAATATTACCATAGAAGTAGTAAGGAAAACAGGCTGCTTGGTTTAGAATTTTTCATACATTATGAGGTACTTTTTTTTTTTTTTGACATTATTTGCAATGACAAATGACATTAAATACAAATGACATATGCAGTCGCAAAAATTGCATGTTAAAAAATGTCTATGACAGGCAAAGAATCCATTTTTTAATTTTATTTTTATTATTTTTGAGACAGAGTCTTGCTCTTGTTGCCCAGGCTGGAATGCAGTGGCGTGATCTCAGCTCACTGCAACCTCTGCCTCTCGGGTTCAAGCAATTCTCCTGCCTCAGACTCCTGAGACCCTCCTGGGTCTACAGGTGCCCACCACCATGCCAGGCTAGTTTTTTGTATTTTTAGTAGAGACGGGGTTTCACCTAGTCAGCCAGGCTGATCTCGACCCCCTGACCTCAGGTGATTTGCCTGCCTCGGCCTCCCAAAGTGCTGGGATTACAGGAGTGAAGCACGGCGCCCAACCTCTTGCTTATATTTCTTTGCTTTGTGGTTTCTTAAGTCTTGAAATAGTTAAACTTACATTGATTGAATGCCATCCATGCTGGTTTTTTTTTTTTCAATTTAGACATTGTTGAGAGATTTCATGTCCTAAAAAATATTTAAATTTTACATATTTTAAAGTTCAGTGTTTTCTTAACAGGACAAATCCCAATCTGCTGAAATATGGGAAAAATTGAATTTTGGAAACAAGGACCAAAATGTCAAATTTAGGAAATTGATGGGTATTAAGGTGAGTTTCAAATGTGCCAGGGGATCTTTGTATTAGCTATTAGCCCTCCTGCACTGTTCTTCCTTCATTTTCTTGGTTCTGGTCTTTGCTCAGGTGTCAACGTTTTTGAGTTCTTTCCCACCACCTTTTGTAAAATAACAGGCAATGCCATTCTGAAACATTCCCATCTCCCCTACCCACTGTCCTCCCTACACACACACTTTGAGAGAGAGAGACGTGGTCTTGCTCTGCTTGCTCTGTCACTCGGGCTAGAGTACAGTGGTGCAGTCATACCTCACTGCAGCCTCAAACTTCGAGGCTCAAGCAGTCCTTCCACCTCGGCCTCTCAAAGCCCTGGATCACAGTTCTGAGCCACTGCGCCCAGCCTCCATCCCCATTTTCTAGTTTACTTTCCTCTGTGGCATTTATACCCTGACATCTTCTACATATTATGTTTTTTCCAACCTGCTAAACTGAAGTTAACTTTTGTTAACACCGTGCTGTATTCCAGACCTAGAAAGAACTTTGCCTTGTACTTTGGAGGTGTTCAATAATGAATGGAAATTAAAGTTATTGAGATCAAATACATTTCCCAAATGTAAAATGTTATTTTTTTTTTTTTTTTTTTTTAGTGTAGACGGGATTTCATCATGTTGGCCAGGCTAGTCTCGAACTCCTGACCTCAGGTGATCCACCCGTCTCAGCCTCCCAAATTGCTGGGATTACAGGCGTGAGCCACACTGCGGCCGGCCAAAAGTATAATTTAATAATAGTGTCAGCCTAGCTCACACCTGTAATCCCAACACTTTGGGAGGCCGGGGGGCGGGCGGCGGGGGGGATCCCTGAGGTCAGGAGTTCGAGACCAGTCTGACCAATATGGTGAAACCCCATCTCTACTAACAATACAAAAATTGGGACCGTACACGGTGGCTCATGCCTGTAATCCCAGCATATTGGGAAGCCGAGGTGGGCAGATCATGAGGTCAGGAATTCAAGACCAGCCTGACCAATGAGGTGAAACCCCGTCTCTACTGAAAATACAAAAATTAGCTGGGCATGGTGGCATGCGCCTCTAATCCCAGCTATTTGGGAGGCTGAGGCATAAGAATTGCTTAAACCCGGGAGGCAGAGGTTGCAGTGAGCCAAGATGGCACCACTGCACTCCAGACTGGACAACAGAGCGAGACTCCATCTCAAAAAAAATAAATACATAAAAAATAGTGTCAATTGAGAGAATATTTATGTCCATTTGAATTCATTGTAATGTTTTATGTCTGATTTTTAGAGTGAAGATGAAGCTGGATGTAGCTCAGTTGATGAAGAAAGTTACAAGACTCTGAAGCAACAGGAAGAAGTATTTCGAAATTTAGATGCTCAGTATGAAATGGCAAGATCACAAACCCACACACAAAGAGGAATGGGTTTGGGTTTCACATCTTCAATGCGAGGAATGGATGCAGTTTGAAAATGATCACACTTGTAAAGTTTGGGACTTACAGACTTCTTGTTCTGATGTCAGGTCCTTGTTCACCAAACAGCTAGCACTCTAGCTTGCATGGGTGTTGCATTGACTTTAATTTATTGAAAAATACAAATTTTTGTAAATATCAGATCAGTGATACTGGTGTTAGTGTTGTAATCAGGTTAAACCCACTTCCATTGAACTTGACAGGACTATAGAAGGACAATATTTTTTAGTTCATGAATTCTACTTTTCAAATATATAAAAGCTGCAGGTGGGGATAAAATCTCATACATGGATTTTTTCGTGTCCGCTGTCTTGTGTACTTTTGTACTTAACCTTGTACAGTTATTTTCATCTCTTGAAACATGAAAGAAATGTTACGTAGATGTTCTTTAGAAGATCTGGCCATTTGGTACATAATCCAGCACAGATAAGCTGGGTGGTGATGATAATAAAAATGGTTTTCTCAAAACTGGTGTTAATTTAAGTTACCTGGGATGTTTCTTTGAATTTGTTTATGGTTTCTGTAGCATTTGGCAATTGCTGTTAGAAAACACTAGCTAGAAATTCCCCCCCACCCTTTTTAAGGCCAGTTAACTATACTACAGGCAATACCATGGTGAGCAAAAATGTAAAAGGTGGAAGGAGAAAACTTATTAAAATAGTATGTTTTCCTATTATAAGGGACAGACTTGGTATTCAGTATTTGTCAAATATTACATGTGTTATTCAGGAAATAGATTAATGCATTAAAGGGATGTAAGCACTTTTATTTTAATAAAGTGCCTTATAACAAGTTCTTTGTATGCTTTTTGCTCATTATCCCTTTGAAGTCTTCGCCAGCATAGTCTATAAAATATTAAAATATTAGAAATTTTTTTTTTCGTTTTTGTTTTTGAGACAGGATCTTGCTCTGTTGCCTAAGCTGGGTGCAGTGGCATAATCTCGGCTCACTGCAGCCTCTGCCTCTCAGGTTCAAGCAATTCTCCCACCTCCACCTCCCAAGTAGCTGGGATTACAGGCGTACCACCGCACCCGGCTAATTTTTGTGTTTTTAGTAGAGGTGGAGTTTTACCATGTTGGCCAGGCTGGTCCTGAACTCCTGACCTCAGGTGATCCACCCTCCTCAGCCTCCCAAAGTGCCGGGATTATAAGCGTGAGCCACTGCACCCAGCCTAGAAAATGTTTTGTTACTAGATTGAACATAAATCTGGAGCCAAGGGGGGGTGGGTGGGGGCCGGCAAAACTTGAAGTTAATTTACTTTCGTTACAACAAAGTAATAAGGTTTAGCTTTCCTTTGAAAAATCCTTTGGAAAACATCACAGTATGAGAGCACATTACAATCAGGGACGACTACAGGAATAAGATTGACAGCCTTATTTTAAAAGCTGGAATTAAGTCTTGCCAACTTGCTCATTAGGTATTTTTTTTAATACATGAAAATCAAGTAATGGGGTGTTTTCTTTTTTTTGCTTTCTGTCCTAGGCTGGAGTGCAGTGCATGGCAGCAGGCTCCCCCGGGCTCAAGCAGTCCTCCCACCTCAGCCTCTTGAGTACCTGGGACCGCAGGTGCTCACCAACACACCTAGCTTGTTTTTAAGTTTTTTGTAAAGACGAGGTCTTGTTATGTTGCCCAGGTTGGTCTTGAATTCCTGGCCTCAAGCAATCCTCCCACCTCAGGCCTCCCAAAGTGCTGGAGTTACAGGTGTGATCCACTTCACCTAGCCAGATTGTAAGATTTTTAATGTATTTTAATAAACCTTTCATTTTCCCAGAGCACAGTAATTCTATGGCAAAATGGCTTTTCACCGTGTTTCGGTGACAAATCTAAGCCTTCTAAGGAAATGACACTATGGATCCTTCATTTCGTGATCATCAACATTTTTCAATTAAGCTCTGCCTTTTTAAATCAATCTTATTAAAAATGTTCATGACCTTGTAAGGCAGTGTGGACGCGAAAGCTTCCTGTGTGTCTACAGTTATTTTAGGAGCTGACTATACATGATGAGTGATACAGTCTGTCCTTTGCTCATCCAGAGCAGCAGTGTCCAATAAAATATATGTGTGTATATGTATATTGGTCCAAGTGATCTTCCCACCTCACTCCCCTGAGTAGCTGGTACCAAAGGCCCATGACAACATAACCTGAGATGGGGTTCTCAGGCTGTTGGCCAGGCTGGTCTCCCACTCTTGGCGTCAAATGATCTGCATCATCTCAGCCTCCCAAAGTGCTACCTGGGATTCAGGTGTGAAGCCACAGTGCCTGGCCTAAGTACTCTTTTATTTCAATTTCTTTTTTGAGTAGCCAAATGCAAATAATTAAAAGATGAAATTACAGTTGTCCCTTGAACACATGGGTTTGAACTTCAGGGTCCACTTACATGCAGAATTTTATTTTATTTTATTTTATTTTTGTGAGAGTCTTTGTTGCCCAGACTGGAGTGCAGTTGCATGATCCCAGCTCACTGCAACCTTTGTCTCCTGGGTTCAAGTGATTTTCCTGCCTCAGCCTCCTGAGTAATTGGGATTAACAGGCGCCCGCCACCATGCCTGGCTAATTTTTGTATTTTTGGTAGAGACGGGGTTTCACTATGTCAGCTAGGCTGGTCTTGAACTCCCGGGTTACACCATGTTGGCCAGGCTGGTCTTGAACTCCTGACCTCATGATCCGCCCGCCTGGGCCTCCGAAAGTGCTGGGATTACAGGCATGAGCCACCGCGCCGGGCCTCATGCAGATTTTTCAGTGAAAGTAAACCTGGGAGGCGGAGGTTGCAGTGAGTCGAGATCATGCCACTGCACTCCAGCCTGGGTGACAGAGTGAGACTCTGTCTCAAAAAAAAAAAAAAAAAAAAAAAAAAAAATTTAAATGGCCAGGCACAGTTGGTCATTCCTGTAATCCCAGTATTTAGGGAGGCAGAGGCAGGAGGATAGCTTTAGCTCAGAAGTTCAAGACCTACCTGGGCAATATAGGGAGATCCCGTTGTCCACAAAAAGAAAAAAAAAATGTTAAAATGTGTACATGACTTCCCAAGGTAAATGGAGAGAGGCTTCCTTAAGGGCCTTTGAGCACTGACCTAGTAGTGTTCCAACCTCATCTTGCTTCACTCTGCCTTTTCAGTCAACATGGTGGTTCTTACACCTAAGACACTTCCATCCTCCCACCCCCAACTTTGCACATCCTTAAAGTCTCACTTCCTCACTTCACTGACTCCCACAGACTAGGGTGTTTGTTAAATATTCATAACTTCCTGTGTTTTTCTTTTCTTTTTTTTGAGACAGAGTCTTGCTCTGTCGCCCAGGCTGGAGTGCAGTGGCACGATTTCGGCTCACTGCAACCTCTGCCTCCTGGGTTCAAGCGATTCTCCTGCCTCAGCCTCCTGAGTAGCTGGGATTACAGGCGTGCGCCACTACGCCTGGCTAATTTTTGTATTTTTAGCAGAGACAGGGTTTCTCCATGTTGGTCGTGCTCTTGAATTTCTGACCTCGTGATCTGCCCGCCTCGGCCTCCCAAAGTGCTGGGATTACAGATGTGAGCCACCACCCCCGGCCCACATTTCTTTGTGTGATCAATATCCATCAACAACCATCTCGACCCAAGAACAGAAACATTTATAATTATGGGGTTTTTGTTGCTTTTTGTGGACTACAGCCTTCGTGAGAGGAGGAATTACTCTATTGTGGTTACTCTTGTAACCATACTCAGGTCCTAGACAAGTGCCTGGCCCATCGAAGGTGTAAGTAAATAATGTGATTGAATGAACAAGTGATTGAACAAGAGAAACCACAGAAAGCCTCAACAGACTAAAATAGTTGAATCTAGCTAATCTTACATTAAAAACGAAGCAAGCTCAATAAACTAATCTACAACAGTCATCTCTGTAGCAAAGCTGGAGTTTCTTATTCTCTTTTATATTTATTTTTATTCAGTTCCCTTTCAGGCTATGGAGTTCCTTATTCTCTGGTGTGGCACGCACACCAGAATCTGTGAGAAGCTATGCGTCGTGCTCTGATTTTTCACCCTTAGTTGCCTAACAGGAACATCCCATACTGGTTTTTGTTTTTCTTTTTCTTTTTGAGACAGGGTCTTGCTTTGTCTCCCAGGCTGGTGTGCAGTGGCGCCATCTGGGCTCAATGCAGCCTCGACCTCTTGGGCTCAAACCCTCCCGCCTCAGCCTACCGAGTACCTGGGACTACAATCTCCCGGCTAATTTTTATATTTTTTGTAGTGTCTGGGTCTCGCTCTGTTGCCCAGGGTGGTCTCCAACTCCTGGGCTCACGTGATCCTCCCGCCTCTGCCTCCCGAGTAGTTGGGATTACAGGTGTGAGCCACCCCGCCCTGCCCCCAGATTGCTTTAGCGCATTCTGACCTACTCCAGCTTTCTTCACATTTCAAAAAGCACCGATCCCAGGATGCAATGCAGACAATGAGTACCAGTCGCTTAGAAACCACACGTCCCAGCATGCCGTCCTCCGGGCGATCGCTAGCACGATAGGCCCCGCTGCATTATGGGAGTTGTAGTCTCTAGCGACTGGCCCCGCCCCGCGTGCAGCTTTCGCGGCCTGCGTCTGGAGAAAACCCTAGCGGGTGGCTCCGTGCGGCCAGAGGTCTGGAGAGTGGTGCCGCCTTCCAACCTTCTTTCCCCAGCCCTGGTGGCCGGCTCCGCCTCTTCTCGAATCATTTCCACAGCCCAAAATGGCCGCAGAGGTGTATTTTGGCGATCTAGAGCTGTTCGAGCCGTTCGACCACCCAGAGGAGTCGATTCCGAAGCCCGTTCACACTCGCTTCAAGGACGACGACGAGGAGGACGAAAATGGGGTCGGCGACGCGGAGCTACGGGAGCGGCTTCGGCAGTGCGAGGAGACCATCGAGCAGCTCCGCGCCGAGAATATCCTTTCCGCTCGCTGGGCCCTGTCACCCGGGTGTGGGGCCGGGGCAGCGCCGGGCGTGGGGCCGAGGCAGCGCCGGGCGAGGGCGAGGGCGCGGGCGGAAGTTCCAGGAGGGCCAGAATTCCAAGTGATTTCTGTCACCCGCCGGCGGGCCGAGAGTCTAGGGCTCGGGGCGCGCAGGTTGCCCTGGCGCCTCGGCGCAGACCTCTTCCCCTCAGGGAGGCCTTCTCCTGACCAGACCCACTCCTGCCTCCCACCCGGGTGCCGTGTTTAGGGTTATTTTAGGCTGCTCACCTGACAGATTGTACACAAGCCCCTAATTGCCCCCCTCTGTTTGAGGTCGTGATAAGGTTTCATATTTTGCAGCCGCGCTCAAGTTGTGCCGTCATGTTATAGTTGTAGGTGATGAAATACTGGCTGCTTAGACGCGGGATCGGTTTTTATACCGGGCAAACGCTAGTGGTCCCAGAATGCAGAGTTGGGGGCTTCAAGGAATCCAGGTGTGCTGAGATAATTGGTTAATTGCTTGATTAAAATTGGGGATTAATTTTAGAGTTCTTCCACTCGGAGCTTGCTTCTGTACTGAAGATGCTTTGCAACGCCTTGGGGAAAACGCGCCAAAGAAGTTTCTGTTAGACTTGAGTTACAAGATTGCAGATTTTTCTTGATTTGCTAGTATGTTTTTTTTTACGTTCGTAGAGTTTTATAGGTAGATAGATAACTTTGGTTCGGGTAGTTTTCCTTTTAAAATTTGTAGAGAACTGAAAGTGGCTGATATGTTAGCTTTTTTAGGGGGACGGGGTGGGGGAATGGAGTCTCAGTCTGTTGCCCAGGCTGGAGGGCAGTGGCACGATCTCGGCTCACTGCAACCTCCACCTCCCGGGTTCAAGCGATTCTCCTGCCTCAGCCTCCCGAATAGCTGGGATTACAGGCGCCCGCCACCGCGCCCAGTCAGTATATCAGCTTTTAAGGTTTGTGAAGCCCGATTTATTTTTTCAGAATGTCGTCTTCCTCCACATTGTCAGGAAAATTTTCAGAATACAAAAAGTTGAGGCCAGGCACTGCGGCTCAAGCCTGTAATCCCAGCACTTTGGGAGGCCGAGGCGGGCGGATGACGAGGTCAAAAGTTCGAGATCAGCCTGGCCAACCTGGTGAAACCCCGTCTCTACTAAAAATACAAAATTAGCCGGGCGTGGTGGCGCGTGCTTGTAATCCCAGCTACTCAGAAGGCTGAGGCAGGAGAATCCCTTGAACCTGGGAGGCGGAGGTTGCAGTGAGCCAAGATCACACCATTGCACTCCAACCTGGGTGACAGGGTGAGAATGTCTCAAAAAAAAAAAAAAGTTGAAAGGATTCTACAGTGGACATCCATAGATTTATTCCAAATTCTAAAGTTGTTAACAGCTCGTTATACTGCATTCTCTTTATCACATAGTGGTTGTTGAAAGGTTTGACAGGAACACTGATGCCTTAATAATGTTTTTGGTTCAGTTTGTTAGTCTGTTGAACTTCAGGATCGTGTCTTAGAATATATGTTCGAAAGGATAAAAACCGTATTTTAATTTTGGGTTCCAAAAGCCTACCCCTGCAACAAAATAGAAGCTCAATAAGTGTGTCATCCTCAAAATATCCGTGGGTCTTTTATCTTTGTAATATTCTGACACCAAAAGTGAGAGAAGTAGTAGTTGAATTTTATGATCTGCATTGTTAAATGAGGGTTTATCTTCCTTAACAAATAATAACATCAAGAACTTAAACGAAAATTGAACATTCTGACTCGACCGAGGTATGAGATTTTTGAAATTACTCCATAGTTGTCCCTTTTTATTTATCCTGATATTAATATTTAATCAGAATTTCGTTGTAAAAAGTGTATGGGATTTTTGTATCATTTTTATTTGTTTAGCATACTCTGAAGAAGTCAAAGTAATAGTTCTTTAATTGTGGGGATAAAGTCTAAATTCTCATAAGTGGATTAAAATTGTAAGCTCGTTTATTGGATGAAAGGATGAAACAAAATCCAGAAAATGTTTACTTAATGTTCAGAATAGGCAGGTTGTTAACCTAGCTATTCCGATTTAACAAACATTTCTAGAAAGTTAGAATTAAGATTACAATATTGGCTGGATCTGGTGGCTCATGCCTGTAATCCCAGCACTTTGGGAGGCCAAGGTGGGCGGATCAACTGAGGTCAGTTCGAGACCAGCCTGGGCAACGTGGTGAAACCCTGTCTCTACTAAAAATACAAAAATAAGCTGGGCATGGTGGTGGGCACCTGTAATCCCAGCTACTTGGGAGGCTAAGGCAGGAGAATCCCTTGAACCCGGGAGGTAGAGGTTGCAGTGAGCTGAGAGTGACAAGAGCGAAACTCCGTCTGAGAAAAAAAAAAAAAAGATTACAGTATTACTCTAGCTGAAGATTTATTTACATAGTTAAAATGTGTTCATAAATAGAAACAATGAAAGAATCAGCATTTTAGAAGAAAAAGTAATGTGCTTTTGAAAAAGATACAGTGTGTAGATTTGCATTTAGGCATCTGATTTTGTTTTTGTTTTTGTTTGAGACAAGATCTCACTCTGTCACTCAGGCTGGTGTACAGTGTTGCAATTATAGCTCACTGAAACCTTGATCCTCCCGCCTCAGCCTCCCAAAGAGCTGGGACTACAGGCAGACACCACCACACCCAGCTAATTTTTTTTTTTTTCTGATAGAGTCAGGGTCTTGTTATGTTACTCAAGCTGGTCTCAAACTCCTGGCCTGAAGTGATCCTTCTGCCTAGGCCTCCCAAAGTGCTGGAATTAGAGGGATGAGCCACCATGCCCAGCCTAGGCACCTAACTTTAACAGAGATATTACTGGTATCTCAAAATATAAATTTATTTAACAGGTCACTAATCTAAAGTATTTGTTAAAGTACAGATTATGAGAAATTATATTTTCAAGCTTTCAGAATTTGGAGGTGCCATGATGTAATTTCACATGCACTTTTTTATTTGTTTTTATTTATTTTTTAATTTTTTTCAGACAGAGTGTTACTCTGTTGCCCAGGCTATCTCAGCTCACTGCAACATTCATCTCCCGGGTTCAAGCAATTCTCCTGCCTCAGCCTCCCGAATAGCTGGGATTACAGGTGCCCACCACCACACTCGACTAATTTTTATATATTTAGTAGAGATGGAGTTTCACCATGTTGGCCAGGCTGGTCTCGAACTCCTGGCCTCAAGTGATCTGTCCACCTCAACCTCCCAAAGTGCTGGAATTACAGACATGAGCCACTCCACCTGGCCTCACATGAACTTTTTAGTCCCTGGCACCAGTTGGAATAATTGGCTGCAGTGGTGACTACAAGTTTAAATTTTAGAATTTAGAAATATTTCAGATTTTTTTTTTTTTTTTTTTTTTTTTTTTTTGAGATGGAGTCTCGCTCTGTTACCCAGGCTGGAGTGCAGTGGCATGATCTCGGCTCACTGCAGCCTCCACCTCCTAGGTTCAAGCGATTCTCCTTTCTCCTGCCTCAGCCTCCTGAGTAGCTGGGACTACAGGTGCCTGCCACCACGCCCAACTAATTTATTTGTATTTTTAGTAGAGATGGGGTTTCACCGTGTTGGCCAGGATGGTCTTGATCTCCTGACATCATGATCTGCCCGCCTCGGCCTCCCAAAGTGCTGGGATTATAGGCAGGAGCCACCACGCCCGGCCAGTATTTCAAATTAACTTCTTCATATCTCACCCTTCTTTCTCTATGTGAGCTCACTTTATGTATCTAAACTCATTTTTGGCTGGGCACAGTGGCTCACACCTGTAATCTCAGCACTTTGGGAGGACTGCTTGAGACCAGAAGTGTCCAGACCAGTCTGGACAACATGGTGAGACTCTATCTCTACAAAAAATTTTTAAAAATTAGCTGGATGTGGTGGCATGTTCCTCTGGTCTCAGCTACATGGGAGGCTTAATAAACTGAATTTTGATTAGGTATTCAATATATTAAATATAACTAGGACTCCTCATAAAAGTCATAATTTTTGTATGTTAAACATGTTTTATTTAGATAAGCTTACATTTTCTAATGGAGTCATTCGTTTAAACATTTAATATTTATCTTAAATTGGGTGATTTTTATCCAAGTTCAAATGATTACCGCATCATATAGGCTTTGCCAGTTTATAAGCACAAAGGATTAGTATCATGAAAAAGAAATAAATTAGTATTTTCTTAGAATTGGTGCCCTCCATATTGTCAGGCTGATAAAGTCTTGTACAGAAAACCAAGGAAAAAGGACAAATGAAATTATTTAGATAAAATTTGTACTCTCAAGTCTTTTGATTTAGTCCTTATTTTTGAAACTTATAATCAGAAGTTTCTCCTGGTTTTTTGTTTGTTTTTTTAATTTTTTGAGACAATTTCTCACTCTGTCGTCTAGGCTGGACTGTAGTCGTGCAGTTACTGCTCACTGCAGCCTCAACCTCCCAGGCTGAAGTGATCCTCCCATCTCAGCCTTCTGAGTAGCTGGAACCACAGGAACATGCCACCACACCTGGCTAACTTTTGTATTTAGCTTAGAGATGGGGTTTCGCCAAATTGCCAGGCTGGTTTCAAACTCCTAGGCTCAAGTGATCCTCCTGCCTTGGCCTCCCAAAGTCCTGGGATTACATTGGGCTTAGTCTCTTTCTCCTCTTTTTTTTTTTTTTTTTTTTTTTTTTGAGAGAGTCTCGCTCTGTCGCCCAGGCTGTAGTGCAGTGGTGTGATCTTGGCTCACTGCAACCTCTGCCTCCCAGGTTCAAGTGATTCTCCTGCCTCAGCCTCCCTCCCAAGCAGCTGGGATTACAGGTGCACACCACTATGCCCAGCTAATTTTTGTATTTTTAGTAGAGACGGGGTTTCACCATGTTGGTCAGGCTGGTCTCGAACTCCTGACCTCGTGATCCACCCGCCTCGGCCTCCCAAAGTGCTGGGATTATGGGCATGAGCCGTCGTGCTCAGGCCTCTCATCTTTATTTAATCAATAAACATTTTGTTGGCTTTTGTTTGTTTGTTTTACTTTCTGTTTGTTTTTGAGACAGAGCCAGAGTCTCACTCTGTTGCCCAGGCTGGAGTACAGCGGCATGATCTTGACTCAGTGCAGCCTTTGACTTCTGGGTTCAAGCCATTCCTTCACCTAGGTCTCCCGAGTAGCTGGGGCTACAGGTGTGTGCCACCACACCTGGATAATTTTTGTATTTTTTGGTAGAAATGGGGTTTCACCATATTGGCCAAGCTGGTCTCCAGCTCCTGACCTCAGGTGATCTGCCATCCTCAGCCTCCCAAGGTCCTAGGATTACAGGCATGAGCTACTTTGCCTGGCCTTCTTTTACTTTTATTGTGAAAATATACAAAAAATGAAAAGAACAGTACGGTTAACACCCATATTTTCCTCACTTAATTTAACATTAATATTTTTGCCATATTGCCTCCTTCTAATCTCATGCACATTTCAGCCCAAGTATTTCAATGTGTATTTTTAAAAATAGAGACTTTTTCATGCATAACCACCACTCAATTATCACACCTAATAACTGCAATGACTTCCTTAATCATATCTCCTACCAACTCCATATTCAAATTTCTCCAACTGAGTATATTTATAGCTGGTTCATCAAACTGGACTCAATTTAGGAACCATGCAGCTGCATGTGACTTTTAAAAACATCCCTGGTTGGCCAAGAGTCTTGCTCTGTCACCCCGGCTGGAGTGCAGTGGTGCGATCTCAGCTCACTGCAACCTCCGCTTCCCCTTTTCAAGCGATTCTCCTGCCTCAGCCTCCCGAGTAGCTGGGACTACAGGCGTGTGCCACCACGCCCAGCTAATTTTTTGTATTTTTAGTAGAGTCGGGGTTTCACCGTGTTAGCCAGGATGGTCTCCATCTCCTGACCTTGTGATCCGCCTGCCTTGGCCTCCCAAAGTGCTGGGATTACAGGCATGAGCCACTGCGCCTGGCCCTTTTTTTGTTTTGTTTTGTTTTTTTGAAACAGAGTTTCACTCTGTCGCCCAGGCTGGAATGCAGTGGCACGATCTTGGCTCACTGCAACCTCCACCTCCTGGGTTTAAGCAGTTCTCCACCTCAGCCTCCCGAGCAGCTGAGTTTACAGGCGTGTGCCACCACGCGTGGCTAATTTTTGTTTGTTTGTTGTTTTTTTTTTTTTTTTTAGTAGAAACAGGGTTTCACCATGTTGGCCAGGCTGGTCTTGAACTCCTGACCTTGTGATCCACCCGCCTGTGCCTCCTAAAGTGCTGGGATTACAGGCGTGAGCCACTGCGCCCAGCCTCTTATTTTATTTCTTTACTTGATATGGACAATTCCAAATAGAGTCATTTATTTCACATGCTGTACAGGAAAAGAAATATGAGGCAGGTGAGAAGAGGAAGAATCAGACATTCAGCTGGCCCCGGGTTACCCATGGGATATATTACAGGTTTCTAGGCTGCATTCTAGTTCTGTTTTTTGCAGTATTTGAAAGTCAAATCCAGGAATAGTATACTTTTTTATATCTCTTCTTTAGAATCTTGGATTTGAGATATTTAGTACAATATGCTTTGCCCTCCAAGAGTCTATCTATTTATAAAGTGTTCTTTCCTATATGCTTCCAAGCCAAATTCATTTAGATTCCTTTAGAAAAATACAGGCACAGGCTGGGCGCGGTGGCTCACGCTTGTAATCCCAGCACTTTGGGAGGCCGAGGCGGGCAGATTACGAGGTCAGGAGATCGAGACCATCCTAGCTAACATGGTGAAACTCCCTCCCTACTAAAAATACAAAAAACAGCCGGGCGTGGTCGCAGGCGCCTGTAGTCCCAGCTAGTTGGGAAGCTGAGGCAGGAGAATGGTGTGAACCTGGGAGGCAGAGCTTGCAGTGAGCTGAGATCGCACCACTGCACTCCAGCCTGGGCAACAGAGCGAGACTCCGTCTCACAAATAAATAATTAAAATTAAAATAAAAATACAAAAATTAGCTGGGCGTGGTGGCGCTCGCCTATAATCCCAGCTACTTAGGAGGCTGAGGCAGGAGAATTGCTTGAACCTGGGAGGCAGAGGCTGCAGTGAGCCGAGATTGCCCCCACTGCAATCCAGCCTGGGCGACAGAGCGAGACTCCATCCCAAAAAAAAAAAGGAAGTATATTCTTGTAACCTGCTTGTTTACCTAGTCCTTCCCTCCCCCTAATTTGTAAGGAAATCGGCCATTAGACAAACTGGTTGAAAACTGAAAGGTTAACTGCAGTTCTTAATTTTTTGTTAAACATTTTTTAAAAAGTGATACCTCTGTATAAAATTATTAACGTAGCTAGAATTGGTGAAAATGTATAATTTTCTTGAGAAAACTGCAATATGTGGAAAATACTATATGATCTTTGGTACTTAAGAATTTTAAGGCTGGTGAGATGGTTCACAGCTATAATCCCAGCACTTGGGGAGGCCGAAGCAGGTGGATCCCTTGAGCTCAGGAGTTCGAGACCAGCCTGGCCAACATGGCAAAACCCTGTCTCCACAAAACATACAAAAATTTGCTGGACGTGGTGGTATGCACCTGTGGTCCCAGCTACTTGGGAAGGTGAGGTGCGATTGCTTGATCTCGGGAGGCAGAGCTTGCAGTGATCCCAAGATCTCGCCACTGCACTCCAGCATGAGCGACAGAGTGAGAACCTGTCTCAGAAAAGGAAAGAAAAAGTATAAAAGTTATGCGTTTATATGTACGTATGCAAGTTTTACTTAAATACCTTCTAAGAATATGTTCTAACTTCTGTTTTAGTGGAATATTGGTGAATGATACTAAGTTAGATGGACCTATATTACAGATTCTATTCATGAACAATGCTATTTCAAAGTAAGTAATTTTTTCCCTCTCCTAAATATAATAATGTGTTTATGGAACAATTATCTCTATAAATATGCTGTTTTCATTTGTACTCATATCATTTTTATTATTTTACTTAAAATGCCACTGGAGTTAAAGCGTAAGGAATCATGATTAAGAGCAAGGACATTGGGGTAACAGTGACCTGAATATCTGGACTCTTACTTTCTATGTCTGTGAACCTGGGAAGGTCACAGATCTTTGCTGCATCATCCGTTACTTCACTGGAAAACAGGATAGTCATAGTAACTACCTATGAGGTAGCTACATGAGCACCTCTAAGAGCTCAATAAATAGCTTATAATAAAAATCATCACTATCACTGTAACAATAACAATGATGTTCACCATTTCTCTTTCTGAATCAGGTAACTGAGTTTTCCATGTTGGCCATCTTCAAAGCCTACTCACTTGATTATTTGTTTTAATAGCAAAACTAGACTTTTGCAAACCATGAGCATCAGGGTTTAGGGTGACCCTGTGCATTCCTGCAGTGTTTGCTCAGAGTGTTCTAAAATGGTTTGCTCTGTCCCTTCTTCAGAGCATGGTCATAGACATTTCACATAGTTGCTTGCTCCCTCGAAAGTCACTCAGTCATATTGTTGTCTTCTTAATGCTGACCAAGGTCAGGAAGATAGAAGGGACAGTGCCAGGTCCATAACCTACTCTATCTCAGCAGAAGGGGAACCCAAGGCTCTGAGGGTTGGGAAGCTGGATGCTAAATACAGCAGCAAGGTGCTGGGCACAACTGGGCTGTAGCACTATTGTGTCCCTCCCATGCCCAGGTTAGAATCAGTAATCCTCTAGCTCATGACGGTCTCATTTCTGCACCATTCACCTAGTGTTGCACCTGCAGAAATCTTTTTTTTTTTTTTTTTTTTTTGAGATGGAGTTCCGGTCTTGTTGCTCAGGCTGGAGTGCAGTGGCACAATCTCGGCCCACCACAACCTCCGCCTGCCAGGTTCAAGTGATTCTCCTGCCGCAGCCTCCCACGTAGCTGGGATTACAGGCATGCACCACCACGCCCAGCTAATTTTGTATTTTTAGTAGAGACAGGGTTTCTCCATGTTGGTCAGGCTGGTCTCGAACTCCCGACCTCAGGTGATCCACCCATCTCGGCCTCCCAAAGTGCTGGGATTACAGGTTATGAGCCACCGTACCCGGCTTTTTTTTTTTTTTTTTTTTTTTTTTTTGAGATGGAGTTTCACTCTTTTTGCCCAGGCTGGAGTCCAATGGCATGATCTTGGCTCACTACAACCTCCACCTGCTGGATTCAAGTGATTCTCTTGCCTCAGCCTCCCAAGTAGCTGGGATTACAGGCGCCCGCCACCAGGCCTGGCTAATTTTTGTATTTTTAGTAGAGACAGGGTTTCACCATGTTGGCCAGGCTGGTCTCGAACCCCTGACCTCAAGTGATCCGCCCATCTGCAGAAATCTTAAAATGTCAGAGCTACAAGATACCTAAAAAATCATCAAGTCTGTGAAAAGGAAACTGAGTCTGAGACATTATGGCTCCCCGATTACATGGTAATAAGACTTGGGCTCCTTTGACACCTCCTGAACTGAGCACTACCGAATATATGATGAGCTTGGTTCTTGACCTGGAGGGCTGGGGAAAGCAGATCTCAGTATTTTTTCTTGCTTTGCATTTTGATTTTATCTTTTCCAGTTTCATATTTATATTGGTGTTTCCTTATGTATGTATTAAGAATCTCTGGGAGGAGGATGTGGAAGACCTGAATATATGGACTATCTTTGTGTTGCAGAAATAGATGGCCAAGAGACAGGGTAGGAAGAAGGGAGCTTTTTGTTATGTAACCCTTTTACTTCTCTTGGATTTTGAACCATTTACATGTAGTATCTATTTAAAAATTAAGTACACAGAATTTATAAATAAAATCCATGTACTCTTTTGCACAACTGATTGGCAGTTGTTATGCCAATCACTGTGTTACTTTATCATAATTATTGCATTAACTTGGCAATAATATGTAATTTATCTTAAGGAATATGTTCCTGAGTATTACAGAGTCAGTGATTTGTTAAACTTCTGAAAAACAACAACATTCACACTTGACATCTTATAGTAATGCATAAGACTTCAGTCTATTGAATGTTTTATTCTGTCTGGGTTCTGACCATTTTGTCCTCTTACACAGGCAATATCATCAAGAAATAGAGGAATTTGTATCAAATTTAGTAAAAAGATTTGAGGAACAGCAGAAAAATGATGTGGAAAAGACTTCCTTTAATCTTTTGCCCCAGGTATTTCATATTTAAGAGACTTTAAGATTAGTAAGTTATGCGTTTCACTGCCAATTATTGGGCCACAAAGATCCTCTTGAATCAAAACCAAAATGATTATTACCACTTCTCCTTCTACTGGCTTGCTTTTCCAAAGCCTGACTGGTTTAGCCACACAGCGTTCTTTTAGCTTGTGGCTCAGACTTTTTACATTGCCTAACTTGGACATGTGGTTTTGGGCAGAAAATTAATTTTAGGCCAGAAAAAAATCTAAGTTTCTGGGTTTCATAAAAGATGGATTCCTTTTATCTAAAACCAACAGGCTTGTGGACTATCCTTTTTTCCCTCTACTTGTTTTTAGAAAATCAATTGTGTGCCCAAAGAAATCTGAGAAGTTTTACTATGTGGATATTAGATCATGCATTTATGTTTAAAAAAAAAGAGAGAGAGAGAGGAGAATCAGAGTTATGATTTCTGGGTCTTTTTTTTCAATTAAAAATTAAGGTAAGTAGAATTTCTCAAATAAGGAACTTTAGCTGTTTATCCTCAGGCTTTGGAGAACAGAGTGTTCTGATTACATTTTTTATCGCCTTTGGTTTTTGTGTATTCTATACAATTTTTAAAGATTCAGCAAACAAAATACATTTAACGATAAAAACCATACTGAATATTATTTTTGATTCAAGGAAACTTTTGTAGTGGCTTGAGGTCTGTGAGGGTTATATTATCAGTATTGACCAGTAATGTAAAACTATGTATTTTTAATCTTTCTGGTTATCTGCCTTGCCAGTTTAAGTGTTGAAGGCGGCATAATTACTACTGGTTAAAAAAGAAGTCGTAGTGCATGCTAATGCTTCAGAAGAAGCTCTCCTTTTACATCTTCCATTCTCCCACATGAAATGTCATTCATAAACATTCTTAGCTTAATTTCTAAACTTACTAACTTCCATTTAGACTTGTTAAAAATTGGTTACCCGTTGTAATGTGTGTTTTTCTTTGTATTAGCCATCCAGTATTGTGCTAGAGGAGGACCACAAAGTGGAAGAGGCCTGTGCCATTAAAAACAACAAGGAAGCTTTCAGTGTAAGTTTGGACATTTTAGTTTTGAATTCTGCCAATAGGTGTTTCCTATCTTATGTCAACTGGGTGGCGTTTAAAAGATAAAGTAGTATAGTCATATGTCTTCACTTCATAACAGCATCTTTTTGTGATAAATAGCAGTTTGGACTTTAGCCTCTAAATATTACAGTTTGCTTTTTAATAATGATTGCGTTGTGACCTGGGGCACAGTAAACATACTTTGGAGAACTTTGTTTTTGTGTTGGCCAACCACTTTGTTTATTCAAGAAGTTGGTTGAAGATATAGAAAGCATGCTTGTTGAACTTATATGTGGCTAAAGCTGAGAGGGATAGATAGCTAATATAACAGATGGCAAATTTGGAATTTAAAGTGTTGACAGTCTCAAATGGTGGGTGAAAAATAGAAGAAGTTAACAGGGATGACCTACATTTAGGCTACAGCCTTTCAATACCTATGCAAAATTCGTTAGTGTTAATACAATGTAGTAGTATGATTTTGCAGCTTATAATTTTTTTTTTTTTTTTTTTTTTTTTTTTGAGACGGAATCTTGCCCTGTCGCCCAGGCTGGAGTGCAATGGCGCAATCTCGGCTCACTGTAACCTCCGCCTCCCGGGTTCAAGCAATTCTCCTGCCTCAGCCTCCCGAGTAGCTGGAATTACAGGCACCTGCCACCACGCCCAGCTAATTTTTGTATTTTTAGTAGGGACAGGGTTTCACCATGTTGGCCAGGCTGGTGTCGGACTCCTGACCTTGTGATCCGCCCTCCTTGGCCTCCCAGAGTGTTGGGATTACAGACGTGAGCCACCGTGCCCAGCGCAGCATATAATATTTTAAAAGGTAATGTAATAGTGGATTCTATAATATTGAAGGAAAATTGGTTTTCATGTTTATGTAGTATTATCCCATATTAGTATACCACAATTTTAGGCTGGGTGCAGTGGCTCACATCTGTAATCCCCAGTGTTCTGGGAGGCCAAGGTGGAAGGATTACTTGAGTCCAGGAGTTCCAGACTAGCCTGGGCAACATAGCCAGAACTCATCGCTATGAAAAATTCTTAAGAAATTAGCCAAGTGTGGCTGGGTGAAGTGGCTCACACCTGTAATCCCAGGACTTTGGGAGGCTGAGGCCGATGGATCACTTGAGATCAGGAGTTCGAGACTAGCCTGGCTGTCATGGCAAAACCTTGTCTCTACTGAAAATACAAAAATTAGCCAGGTGTGGTGGTGCACACCTGTAGTCCCAGCTACTCGGGAGACTGAATCATGGAAAATGCTTTGAACCCAAGAGATTGAGGCTGCAGTGAGCCGAGATTCGCCACTGCACTCCAGCCTGGACAACAGAGTGAGACTCTGTCTCAAAAAAAACAAAAATTAGCCAAGTGTGGTGGCATGGACCTGTAGTCCCAGCTACTCAGGAGGCTGAAGTGGGAGGACTGCTTGAGGTCAAGGCTGCAGTGAGCCATGATTGTGCCACTGCACTCCAGTCTAGGTGACAGAGCAAGACCCTGTCTCAGAAAACAAACAGACAAACAAAATATATATATATATGTATGTATAGATACATATGTGTATATAAAAAAGAAAGAGATACGGGCCTACTGGGATGACGAAGAGCCCACAAACTTTATTGAAAGGAAAATTTATAAAGGATGTCACATCTCTACAAATAGGATAACAGTTGTTATTTGTAAAAGACTAAAAGTTATTTTAAATCACCCTTTAAAGTGCCAAGTGGCAGAATTAAGACCAGTGATTGAATTGAGTACAAGAAGGTACATTTCAATTCAACCTTTAGAAAGTTCAAGTTTCTATCAGAGATGTGAAAAATGATATGACCTGGCATTCAAAAGAAAAAAGAAAAAAAACAAGTGAAATGGCACTTCTCATTTATAAAAGTGAATTCAGTATTACTGGAGTCAAATAGGGACTGAGATGTTATCAGGACACTTTAAAGAAAAATTTCTGAATTTGAATGAGGTAGTTTTTCATTTTCCTTCTGACCCTAAGGTTCTGGGATTGAAAGTGGCACTTGCCTAGAAACTGGGAATTTTGTTTATTTATTAATTTAGACCTTTAAAAAATACGAAAATATTCAGTGAATGCTGTTTTGTCCCAGGGATTCTTCTGGGTTCCAGGGAGACAGCAGTGAAAAGAAGGGCAAAGTCCCAGCTCTCATCGAATTACATTGTAGTCAGAGAAGTTAGTGCCCTGAAGAAAAATAAAGCAGGGAAAGCAGAGTAGCTGTGGGGTAGGTGGTTTGTATAGTGACTGACAGCCTCTCTGAACCGAACCTTGGGTGAATTGAGGAAGTAAGTGAAGGCTGTGCTTTGAATGGGGCACTCCAGGCAGTAGGAAGGATAAGTAGAAAACCCCAAGGCAGGAGCACTACCTGGCATTTAAGTTCTAAGCTCATTAAAGGTATTACTCATGAAGGTGCTTTTAGGCTTCAGTTGTACAGATGAGGAAACAGAGATGGAAAGCTAAGTAACTCGCCAGTGGGTTAGTGAGTGGCAAAGCCAGGGCAGGGCTTAAAACCAGGCCCGTGGCCTGGCACAGCAGCTCACATCTGTAATCCCGGCACTTTGGGAGGCCAAGGCAGGCGGATCACCTGAGGTCAGGAGTTGGAGACCAGCCTGGCCAACATGGCAAAACCTCATCTCTACTAAAAATACAAAAATTAGCTGGGTATGGTGACTGAAGCCCATAATCCCAGCTACTCGGGGCTGAGGCAGGAGAATCGCTAGAACCCGGGAGACAGAGGTTGCAGTGAGCCAAGATCATGCCACTGCACTCCAGCCTGGGCAGCAGAGCGAGACTCTCTCTCAAAAAAAAAGCCAGGCCCTTGGAGTCTGGAGCACATGGTCTGAATCTGTAGGTTGTGCAATAGACTGTAATGAGGACTTTAGATTTTACTGTAAGATGAGAAGCGATAGAGGGTTTTAAGTAGAAATATAACATGATATGAATTGACTTTTTCTTTTTTTTTTGAGACAGACTCTGTCGCCCAGGCTAAGTGCCGTGGCACAATCTCGGCTTACTGCAACCTCCGCCTCCCAGATTCAAGCAATTCTCCTGCCTCAGCCTCCTGAGTAGCTGGGATCACAGGCACGTGCCACCACACCTGGCTAGTTTTTGTATTTTTAGTAGGGACGGGGTTTCACCATGTTGGTCAGGCTGGTCTCAAACTCCTGACTTTGTGATCCACCCGCCGCGGCCTCCCAAAGTGCTAGGATTACAGGCATGAGCCACCACGCCTGGCCATGAATTGACTTTTTAAAAGAGCTGGGTTCTGTGTGGAAAATAGTCTGTAGCTGGTTACCTGTGGAAGCTGAAAACCAGTTAGAAAGTTATTGTATTCAACTCAGGTGAGAGAAAATGGTACTGAGACTGGAGTGAGAGTGGTGCTGCTGAGAAGTGCTTAGAACGTGGATGTACTGGGGAAGTAGAGCTGATCAAATGTGTTGATGAATTGGACGCAGAATATGAGAACAAAAGAGTCATTGGAGTGACTCAGGTTTTTGGCCTAAGTGCCAGTAAGAATGTCATCGTAAAAAATTAGCCGGGCGTGGTGGTGGGCGCCTGTAGTCCCAGCTACTCGGGAGGCTGAAGCAGGAGAATGGCGTGAACCTGGAAGGCAGAGCTTGCAGTGAGCCGAGATCGCGCCACTGCACTCCAGCCTGGGCGACAGAGCGAGACTCCATCTCAGAAAAAAAAATGTCGTCATATTTTCTCTGATGGGGAAGACTAGAGGAGGAGCAGGTTTGGGGGGGGCTAGGAATCCAGTGCAGTTTTAAGCAGGTGAGTTTGAGATGCTACTCACACGCCCCTTGAGAGCTGTCAAGTTGATACTTCCATATATAAAATTGGAGGTTAGGACTGATCAGAACTTGACCGTAAAGGAGAACATATATTCAGGGCAACTTCGATCTATGCTCCCAGTGAAAAAATAATAATTAAAAAGTAGTAACTTAGGCCAGGTGCAGTGGCTCATGCCAGTAATCCCAGCACTTTGGGAGGCCAAGGCCGGCAGATCACCTGAGGTCGAGAGTTTGAGAATAGCCTGACCAACATGAAGAAACCCCGTCTCTACTAAAAATACAAAATTAGCCGGGTGTGGTGGTGCATGCCTGTAATCCCAGCTACTTGGGAGGCTGAGGCAGGAGAATCGCTTGAACCCAGGAGGTTCAACCGGAGGTTGCAGTGAGCTGAGATTGCGCCATGGCACTCCAGCCTGGGCAACAAGAGCGAAACTCCGTCTCAAAAAATAATAATAATAACTTGACCTTTAGAAGTAGTAAGCATATATATTATACTACATACTATGGGTCAGGATGAACCACCTGGGTAGTGAAAGTGGAGAGGAGGACTGAGAGCTAGGGCACTCTAATACATGGAATATAGAGGGATGAGAAGAATCTAGCACAGAAGAGCGAGGCTCAGTCAGCAAGGAAAGAAGAGAACGGAGAAGCATGTCCTAGAAGACAAGGGAGGAAGATTTTTTTAGGAGGAAGGAAGAATTGTGTCAATTGTCGCAGATAGGTTAAGAAAGGTGAAGAGTGAGAACTGTTCATTGAATTTGGCTGCATGGAGGTCATTGGGAAGCTCCATTGTTAGGAGCTCAGCCCAGTGATATGTATAGAAGCATTACTGGAAATGTTCAAGAGAGAGGGCAGTGTCATTAAAAAAATGGAGGCCAGGCACAGTGGCTCAACACCTGTAATCCCAGCACTTTGGGAGTCTGAGGCGGGAGGATTGCTTGAGGCCAGGAGTTTAAGACCAGCCTGGGCAACATAGCAAGACCCCATCTCAAAAAAAAAAATTAGCTATGTGTAGTGACACAACTACTCAGGAGACTGAAGCAGGAGGATCATTTTAGCCCAGGACTTTGAGGTCACAGTGAGCCAAGATCATGCCACTGCCAGCCTGGACAACAGAGCAAGACCCTGCCTCAAAAAAAAAAATTAAAAAGTATATGTGAGGCCAGGTGCAGTGGCTCACGGCTATAATACTAACACTTTGGGAGGCCGAGTCGGGTGGATCACTTAAGCTCAGGAGTTCGAGACCAGCCTGGGCAACATGGCAAGCCTCTGCCTCTACTAAAAATACAAAAAGCTGGGCAAAAAAATAGCTGACCATGCTTGTGGTCCCAGCTTCTCAGGAGGCTGAGGTGGGAGGATCGTTTGAGCCTGGCAGGCGGAGGTTGCAGTAAGCCAAGATTGCACCACTGTACTCCAGCATGGTCAACAGAGACCCTATGTCAAAACAAACAAAAAAGTGTATATGTGTGTTTTTTCGGTGTATGTGTAAAGAGAGAGAGAGGCAGACAAAAATGTTAGACTATTAACAGTTGTTTAGGTGAAGGATACATTGGGTATTCATTGTACCACTTTTCCAACTTGTCTGTATGGAATTTTTTCAGAAAGAACTGGAGGGATAAGAAAAGAGGAAATGAGAAGAAAGGAAATGGAAACAATAACTAAAGGGTCTGCATGTCTTGCAAAGAAAAGCAATGAAATGGGGCATTGGAGGGAAATATGAGAGTCAAGGTTTTCATTTTTTGTTTGAATTCTGGAGAGAATGCAGCTGATAGTCATGATCCAATACAGAGGAAAAACAGTGATCTAGCAGAGAGAGGGAACTGACGATGTAGTTTCTACTTACACATCAAAGTCTGGCTCCTTAATAACAAGGAAGTTATTATTTCTAATAATTCCATCCAAAAATAAATTGTTAAAACAGTTAATCATAATCTTACATTATTTAATGTCTTTTTTTCTGCTTAAATAGCAATATTTTTTGACTTGTTTTCTGCAGGTTGTAGGAAGTGTCCTGTATTTTACTAATTTTTGCCTTGATAAATTGGGGCAACCGCTTCTAAATGAAAACCCTCAGCTTTCCGAAGGATGGGAAATACCCAAGTATCCTACATAGTGAATGAAGATCTTTTATGCATCTTGCCACTAAGTTCACCTTTAAAACAATTTCCAAATTTTGCAGACCATGATAACTATTCCTTAATAAAATTCACTAAAGGTACCATCAAGTCTTCAGCCACATTGTTTCTCTAGAAGGGCAAGAAATACAAGTAAAGGCAAAAAGGTTTGTGTGGGGAGTTGTTTTGTTTTATTTATTTACTTTTTTAACCGAAATCATAAACTTTTGGCTTGAAAAGGTCATGTTCTTTACTGCTGGTTTACTCTAAGGTTAATTACAGATTGAGCTAGAATTTTAATCCATACATATATGTTAAATGTTTAAATGGATCATCTGCTTCTTGGAATTCATTGGTTCTCACCTAATGTGCCTGGGCGGGTGGAAAGGTATAATTGTTGCTGTCAATTTGATTGCAGTCTTACAACCATCTGCCTTCTTTCCATGTTACCTAACGGAAATATGATCAATTGTTCACCTTGATTCTTCTGTTGTTTACCACTGAAAAAACTCAAAAGAGGTAACAGATCAGTCAGGAACAGAAGGGTTCTTGGTTAAAAGACTCTGCATAGTACTATTTAAATCACTAAATAAAGGAGATTAAAGTGTACTTCTTGTTGCAGATATTAGTGATCTGTGATCAACTTGCTTTCTTGTCTCTCTGATACACTTTGCTGTCATATAGAATTTTATTGATTTGCTTTTCTATTTTTATTGACATTATAAAAATCTTTGTCTTTTGACCAAATAGGCCAAAGCCTCACTGTTTCAATTGTGGTTCTGAAGAACACCAAATGAAAGATTGCCCAATGGTAAATTTTTCTCATGTTAAGAAAAGTCTTTGAACAAGAGCTTTCTAATGTTTTCAACACATTTATGGTATTGTGTGACATGAAGGAACTTTCTTTGTTACTTTCCTGTGTCCTTTAATTTGAAATCTTTTCAAATTTGTGTTCATATTTTAAGACATTAAATTTTTTCAGTAAATAATTTAAAACAGTACTCTTTGTATTTGAGATGAATAAACATGAGAGTTAAATTGTAGAGTTTATCCTAAAAACTTGATTTAATTTATGATAATACTGAGGTAATAAATAGATTGCTCCTTTCCTTTCATATTTTTCTAAAATATTCACCCTCTTTTACACTTGTTCATCATACATTAAAACTAAAATAATCTGTTTACTTGATCAAAAAAAGTATTTTTATTTAATTTCTGAAATATTTCTGAGTTGCATGAAACCATTCTTTTCAAATGTGTCATGATGTAGCCTCGGAATGCTGCTCGAATAAGTGAAAAGAGAAAAGAGTATATGGATGCCTGTGGGGAAGCAAACAATCAGAATTTCCAGCAGCGATACCACGCAGAAGAAGTAGAAGAAAGATTTGGAAGATTCAAGCCAGGAGTTATTAGGTACTAATGGCATTTTACCATAGAAGGTCATTTTTATTTCCCTAGCATTTGGAATGTTCTGTGTCTCTTTGGGCTAATTATCAGGATATAAGTGTACTCTGGCAAAGCCCTAGGTAATACACATTAATTCATTTAGAAACACTTCTTTAAATTTTAATTATATTTGTTAGACATCATGGTATGTAATATAAGCAAGAAATGTTTTAAAATACCAGAATACTATGTGTTTTCATGCAAACGAGAATTCAGTATTTTTCTTCCTCCTTTATTTTTACTTAGTGAGGAACTTCAAGATGCACTAGGTGTGACAGACAAGAGTCTTCCACCTTTTATCTATCGGATGCGCCAGCTAGGGTACCCACCAGGGTGGCTCAAAGAGGCTGAATTGGAGAATTCAGGGCTTGCACTCTATGATGGAAAAGGTATAGTATCTTAAGTTAGAGAAGTCACCTTAAGTGTTTCCCTTTTTTTTTTTTTTTTTTTTTTTTAATTAAAGAATCACAACAAAATGTGATAGGAATGGCCGGCTTCTTTAATGTGTGCTAACTAAAAAATATCATGATGATGTTTCCTTGGTAAATTTTACAAGGAAGGAATAAAATTTCAGTGAGTTTGTAGATTATCTGATGGTTTTCTGGGCTTGCTCAGGTACTGTCTAGGCCAGAGTATCACCTCTCCAGCCAGTCCTCATAAGCTGATATCTTTGTCAGTAATAATAACAGACATAAATCCTAAATGCCAGGAGACCTGTAAAATGTAAAATACAGAAAACCTCTAATAGTCTAGAACTTCTCTCCTAGATACCTACCCTAGAAAGATATTCACACATATGCAAAAGAAATTGTATGTATACAAGAATCTTTTTGTATCATTGAATATGATAGTGAAAAATCTAAGACAGCATTAAGGCTCTAAAGAAGAATGGTTAAATAAATGGGTAGTTCTGAGCTGTGGACTCCCTGCCACATATATCAAGAGTGGAATAAATCTGTATGAGCTGACATGGCAAAATCTTTGTGCAGTATTGAGTTTTTAAAAAGCAGGTTTCAGCCGGGCACAGTGGCTCATGGCCGTAATCCTAGGATTTTTGGAGGCCGAGATGGGTGGATCAGTTGTGGTCAGGAGTTCAAGACCAGCCTGGCCAAGATGGTGAAACCCGGCCTCTACTAAAAATATAAAACTTAGCCAGGCGTGGTGGCAGGTGCCTGTAATCCCAGCTACTCGGGAGGCTGAGGCAGTGGGTGGATCTCTTGAGCTCAGGAGTTTGAGACCAGCCTGGGCACCATCGTGAAACCCCATCTCTACTAAAAATACACAGCCTACCCTGGTGTGGTTGTGCGTTCATGTAGTACCAGCTATTTAGGAGGCTGAGGTGGGAGGATCACTTGAGCCTGAGAGGCAGAAGCTGTAGTGAGCCAAGATGGTGCCACTGCACTCCAGCCTGGGTGACAAAGCAAGACCCTTTCTCAAAAAAAAAAAAGTTCTGTCCTAATGGTTTAGAAAAATTATAATGAAAATTGAAAGCCATTTCAAAACTAATTCTGTTGCCATGATTATAAGCACTTTCCAGGCGTACTTCTGGTCTGGGGAGGGGTATATATTGACATTTAGCAATATTAACACTTTTTATGGTCTGTAATAGATGGCACTGATGGGGAAACAGAAGTTGGAGAAATACAACAGAATAAAAGTGTCACTTACGATCTCTCAAAATTGGTCAACTATCCTGGTTTTAATATATCTACTCCCAGAGGAATTCCAGACGTAAGTATATTGATTTTTTTAAATTATCGTGTGATGTGATATTATTATGTTAAAGATTGGCCAAAATATCAACTTGTTGGCTAGGCATAGTGGCTCACACCTGTAATCCCAACACTTTGGGAGTCCGAGGCAAGATGATCACTTGAGCCCCAGAGTTCGAGACCAGCCTGGGCAACATAGCAAGACCTTGTCTCTATAAAAAAATTTAAAGACTAGCCAAGGGTGGTGGCACATGCCTGTAGTCCTGGCTACTAGAGAGGCTGGGGTGGGAGGATTGCAGAGGTTACTACAGTGAGGTGAGATCACACTAGACCCTGTCTCAAAAAATAATTAGTTAATTCATATACACATACAAACTTACATAGCAGTTACTATTTAAAGGAATAAATTTGTTACTTGTTTACATTTTTAATTTCCTTTGTAGAATCTTTCTAGAATCTTAATTGAAGTCTTATACTCATCAACAGCAGTTTTCTCTGATTTTGTGCCCTCAGAAAGGGAGCCAAAATAGATTGGTTAGAGTATCTAAATCTAAAACTACTCTAAAATTTCAAAAGTTTTTAACAATATGGATTTTTCTGAGACAGCATTATTAATTTTACAGAATTAACTTGGGAAATAAGTTTCTATCTATAATAAATCTAAATATACTATAACTCTTTTTCCTGATTATTCTTGCCTTTTTTCCCCTCAAAGTAAAATTTCTCATTTTGTATATGAATGGTTTTTCCACACTTAACTCTTTTTCAGCTCCACACTTAACTCTTTTCCACCTTCCGTCTTAGGTCTCAGGATTCAACAATGAACTATTGTACTGTTCTATTTAAAAAGCATATTCTTGGCCGGGCGCAGTGGCCCATGCGTGTAATCCCAGCACTTTGGGAAGCCAAGGCAGGTGGATCACCTGAGCTCAGGAGTTTGAGACCAGCCTGGCCAACATGGCAAAATCCTATCTCTACTAAAAATATAAAAATTAGCTGAGCGTGGTGGCAGGCGCCTATAATCCCAGCTACTCAGGAGGCTGAAGCAGAAGAATCGCTTGAACCCAGGAGGTGGAGGTTGCAGTGAGCCGAGATCGCGCCATTGCACTTTAGCCTGGGTGATGAAAGCGAAACTCTATCTCAAAAAAATATAAAAATAAAAAGTGTATCCTTGGTGTTCTTAGGAACTGGACAGTAGGGAAACAGCCAAAGACTTGAAGTTAGAGTCTAGTGAGCAGATAGAAAGTTCTCAATCACACAAGACTATGTAATTCATTACGGGCAGAAGTGCATGATACAAACCATCAGTGCTTCTGGAAGCCAGTCCAGCTTCCAGTCTACTTCAGAGTCCCCTGGGAATACTCGTTAGAAATGAACATTCTTGAGTCCCACCCTTAGACTTAACTGATTCAAACCCTGGAACCTGTATGTTTCACAAGAGTCCCATGGGATTCTTACCGAGAACCACTGTTGAATGTGCGATTGGAGATGAGAGAGAAACAAGCTGTATGGAATCTTTAAAGATGATGCTGTATTTGGAAAGAGAAAGAGCAGAAGATAGAAAACTCATGAGTAAGTGTGTTAGGAGAAGTGGGCGATGAACGGCCCTGTTAGCAGTGCCAGTGCTTGATGGGAGAGAGACTGGAGCCTGGGAGGCCCCATAGCAGTCACTCCTGCCTACATCTTCTGCTTGCAGTATGCAGAACCTTTTTTGGCCAAGTGATTGTGTCAGGTAGTCTTTTAGTATTCAGTCTTAATTATTTTGCAGGCAGGTTTAGTTTTCCTTCAACACATCATTTTCCTTAATTTCCAATAAACGAAAAGTAACATAAGAAGGAAAAATGTAATTTGAGATCTCCACTGTACCTCCTTTGAGCAAAATCTCAAAACATGACATTTTCCAAATACATGTGTTTTTTTTTTCCTTCTCTTTTCATCATTAGGAATGGAGGATCTTTGGTTCCATACCAATGCAGGCATGTCAGCAGAAGGATGTGTTTGCCAATTACCTTACTTCTAACTTCCAAGCGGTAAATAGATTTTAAGGGTGTGCTCTATAAAATGTTGTTGTGTCTGCGAGATTTGGTAATTTATTAGCATCTTACAGCCTTTTCTTGCTTTGTTATCTTGACAAACCAAAAGGAAAACAGTGGCAAAATTCACCAATTACCTAGACTTAGCTCCAGATTGTTTTTCTACATCATTTTAAGTGAAGGGATGGAGTTTAATTTGTTATCTACCCCACTTAACTTGTGTTTGGTTTGGTTGCTCTTTTAGCCAGGTGTGAAGTCTGGCAACAAGAGGTCTTCGTCTCACTCTAGCCCAGGTAGTCCAAAGAAGCAGAAGAAGGAAAGCAACTCAGCGGGATCCCCCGCCGACATGGAGCTCGATTCGGGTAGGTTCCATCCTATGGCTCTGATTTCTCTCTTTTTTTTTTTTTTTTTTTTTTTTGAGATGGAGTCTCACTCTTGTCGCCCAGGCTGGAGTGCAATGGCGTGATCTTGGCTCACCGCAACCTCTGCCTCCCGGGTTCAAGCATTCTCCCACCTCAGCCTCCCGAGTAGTTGGGATTATAGGCATGCACCACCACGCCCAGCTAATTTTTGTACTTTTTTTTTTTTTTAGTAGAGACAGGGTTTCACCATCTTGACCAGGCTGGTCTCGAACTCCTGACCTTGTGATCCACCCACCTCAGCCTCCCAAAGTGCTGGGATTACAGGTGTGAGCCACCGCGCCCAGCCCCTGTCTTCATTTTCAAATTCACAGAGAGAATTTAAAGACCATGAATTAAGCCAGGCACGGTGGCTCATGCCTGTAATCCCAGCACTTTGGGAGGCTGAGGCAGGCAGGTCACAAGGTAAGGAGATCGAGACAATCCTGGCAAACACAGTGAAACCCTGTCTCTATTAAAAATACAAAAAATTAGCCGGGCATGGTGGCGGGCGCCTGTAGTCCCAGCTACTCGGGAGGCTGAGGCAGGAGAATGGCATCAACCCGGGAGGTGGAGGTTGCAGTGAGCCGAGATCACGCCACTGCACTCCAGCCTTGGCGAAAGTGTGAGCCTCCATCTCAAAAAAAAAAAAAAAGATCATGAATTAAATTCCCTTAAAGTTCAAAGGGATTAAAGCCCCACATCAAATTCTTTTGCACAAGTGACTTCAAAGTTCAGAATCAAAGCCCTCAAATTATTTCCCCTAAGTTTTTCTTTATTTTTTCGGGTTTTTTTCAAGACAGAGTTTCACTGTTGCCCAGGTTGGAGTGCAGTGGTGCGATCTTGGCTCACTGCAACCTCTGCCTCTCAGGTTCAAGCGATTCTCCTGCCTCAGCCTCCCAAGTAGCTGGGATTACAGGTGCCTGCCACCACGCCTGGCTAATTTTGTATTTTTAGTAGAGATGGAGTTTCTCCATGTTAGCCAGGCTTGTCTCGAACTCCTGACCTCAGGTGATCCGCCCGCCTCCGCCTCCCAAAGTGCTGGGATTATAGGTGTGAGCCACCGTGCCTGGCCCATGGTTGTCATTTTTTGAAGTTTGGGGATTTGTGGTGGTGGCACCCCTGTCACCAGGGTCACACACTTCTGTGTAGGCATTTTCAGTTTTGTACTAGGGGCTCTTTCCTCTATTTCCTCTATTTCCTTTTTTTTTTTTTTTTTTTTTGAGACGGGATCTGGCTCGGTTGCCTAGGCTGGAGTGCAGTGGTGCGATCATGGCTCAGTGCAGCCTCAGACTCCTGGGATCAAGCAGTCCTCCCACCTCAGCCCCCCATGTAGCTGGGACTATAGGCATGTGCCACCAAACCCAGCTAATTTTTGTATATTTTGTAGAGACCGAGCTCTTACTTTGTTGCCCAGGCTGGTCTTGAACTCCTGAGTTTAAGCAATCTGCCTGCCTCAGCCTCCCAGTGTTACTGGCATGAGCCACCGTGCTGGGCCATGAGTTGACTTCTAAGTGAGAGTTTGTTATTCTCCTTACAAATCTTATTGTCTATAGAATAAAGTTCAGACCCCCTACTAGACCCTGAGGCAGAAAGCTTAATAAGACAGTATTGCTGCCCTAGTTACCACTCTCTGTCACCTCGGGATTGCAGATGTGTAAACATTTTCATATAAATGTGGTGGCCCACAGTGATACATACAGAATGATAGTATTACATATTGCTGCCACAGAGCAGGTTCCAGACTGTAATGGTGGCACAGAGGAAAAACAGCATCTGTGCTGAATGAAGTCATAGGGTAACTTTGAACTGCATCTTGAGGGATGAATGCAGGGATTTACCAAGGAAGTGAGGAGGAGGGCGTTTGAGACAGGGAAGTGCAGATGCAGGATAGTGAAACTTCACAGCCATCAGGCCAGCAGCAGGATGACAGCTGGAGTTTGAGCCAGGCAATAGGAGGTGACATGATGGAAGTAAAGAAACTGTACCCTAGAGGGCCATGGAGGAAGATTGGACTTCATCCTGTGGGGTCTGGGCAGGCACTGAATGGTTTCCAATGGAGATGGGAAAGGTTATAGGGCCAGACTTGTGATGAATCTGGCAGCGGTTTGGAGGACAGACACAAGGAAGATGAATCCAGAGGTCAGGGTGATTCTGATGTTCCTGGCAAATGTAATGGGCCTGAAGCAAGGTAGCGGCTGTGGCAGCCAGCAGGAGAGCATGCACCCCAGAGAGCCAAAGACCTGGGGATGGATGGAAGGAAAGAGTGCTCTCAGATGACAAGCAGATCCACTGGTGGTGCTATTTGTGAGAATAGCAGATGGGAGAACAGTCCTCATTTTAGGAAGAGATCGTTTGTTTTGGACAAGTTGTGTCTGTGGAACGTATAGGTGATGATGGTCAGTGGGCAGTTAGATCTGTGAACCTGCAGTTCAGGCGAGCAGTCTAGATTAGAGATAACAATTGGGGGCCAGGCACAGTGGCTCATGCCTGTAATCTCAGCACTTTGGGAGGCCGAGGTGGGTGGATCACTTGAGATCAGGAGTTCGAAACCAGCCTGGCCAACATGGAGAAACCCCATGTCTACTAAAGATACAAAACAGCCAGGCATGTTGGCGTGTGCTGTAATCCCAGCTACTTGGGAGGCAGAGGCAGGAGAACTGCTTGAACCCGGGAGGCAGAGGTTGCAGCCAGCTGAAATCACGCCACTGCACTCCAGCCTGGGCAACAGAGCAAGACTCCGTCTCAAAAAAAAAACATTGGGAAATTGGGCAATTAGGCTGGGTGCAGTTGCTCATGCCTATAATCCCAGCATTTTGGGAGGCCAAGGCAGGTGGATCGCCTGAGGTCAGGAGTTCGAGACCAGCCTGGCCAACATGGTGAAACCGTGTCTCTACTAAAAATACCAAAATTTGCCAGGCCTGGTGGTGCACAACTGTAGTTGCAGCTACTCGGGAGTCTGAGGCAGGAGAATTGCTTGAACCCGGGAGACGGAGGATACAGTGAGCTAAGATTGTGCCACTGCACTCCAGCCTAGGCGACAGAGTAAGACTGTCTCAAAAAAAAAAAAAAAAAAAAAAGAGCTAGGAAATAACCCAAGGTGTACTCCTGCCTTGCCCCTCACTTCCTCCCCATTAGCCTTCCACCCACTCAGTAGCCAGCCTGCACCTGCAGTCACATTTCCTACTGCATTCTGCCACGAGTTTTTGGGTAGAGTGCACTACCTTGAAATTCTGAAGTCTCCATGCAATTGCTCGCATTTCCTCAATCTAAAATGATGCACACAGCACAGAAACAGATCTCCCGAGGGATAGCCTCTAGCACCAGAAGATCCTGACAGCTCTCCCTGCAGGTCTTTTCAGGTGGACTGAGGATACCAGGTGGTGGTCATGGCACCTGAGAATCCAGAATTTCCCTCATGTTAAGCCAGTTAGTTTTGGCCATTGAATTTCTGGATACACCTGAGTTCAAATAACAAATTTTAGTAAAACCAAATGCTATTATAAGTTCTAAAGTATCTCTTAACTTTCTTACTTCAGATATGGAGGTACCACATGGTTCTCAGAGCAGCGAAAGTTTTCAGTTTCAACCACCATTACCTCCTGACACTCCTCCACTCCCCCGGGGAACTCCTCCACCCATCTTCACCCCTCCACTCCCAAAGGGCACCCCACCGCTGACTCCCAGTGACTCACCCCAGACCAGAACAGCATCTGGAGCTGTGGATGAGGACGCACTGACTCTAGAAGAACTTGAAGAACAGCAGAGGCGGATCTGGGCAGCTCTTGAGCAGGCCGAGAGCTTAAACAGCGACTCCGACGCTCCTGTGGACACACCTTTAACTGGCAATTCCGTTGCCTCATCACCTTGTCCAAATGAGCTAGACCTCCCTATCCCGGAGGGAAAAACATCTGAAAAGCAGACACTGGATGAGCCTGAGGTACCAGAGATTTTTACAGATAAATCAGAAGCTGGACATGCCTCCAGTCCAGACTGTGAGGTGACATCACTTTGTCAGAAGAAGGCAGAGTTGGCTCCGGTAAACACTGAAGGTGCCCTTCTTGATAATGGCAGTGTCGTACCAAACTGTGACATCAGCAATGGGGGCAGCCAGAAGCTCGTTCCTGCAGACACCAGTCCTTCCATGGCCACTAAAATTCATAGCCCTATACCTGACATGAGCAAATTTGCAACTGGAATCACGCCATTTGAATTTGAGAATATGGCAGAATCTACTGGAATGTACCTCAGGATAAGAAGCTTGTTAAAGAACTCACCCCGAAACCAGCAGAAAAACAAAAAGGCCTCTGAATAACGGCTTGACTTAGCACTGAGAGTTATTTAATAACTTTGTTCCGTTAATTAGTACTAATTAAGTGGATAGATAGAATGGTTTTCCTGTTTGTCCCTCCCATGTTTAAAAATCTATCCAAGGTTCATGTTCCAAAGTCAAGCCTATTTTAAAGAAAGACTGAGCACACTAGTTCAGTATATTTTATTCTCACTGACAAAACTTGGGGGGAGATGTGAATATGGCCTGGTTTAGAGAGGGTTTGTTAAGGTTTATACTATTTTTGGATTGTGACTGTCCGTCAAGAGTGATGGTTTTTATCTGTCTTTTGTACATTGTTTTCCCTTTCTACATTTTGCTAATTATCCTGTATATAAGTTTAATGTATCACTTTTTAAAAGAAAAAATTCTACCATTTTAAATTCATGTTTCAACTCCTACAACCAAACGAGAAAAATCAGGGATGAGCAGCTTTATCCCATTTGGGGTATTTTTATAAGTGATTTACATGCATCAATTTTAGTAATACTTTTACTTTTTTGTAACTTCATTCTTCATATATGCTTGCTATACAGGTATGTTCATCTTTGTGTACAGAGGTTTAATAAATTAGTTTTCGTATACATAATCTAAGACTTTGAATACAAAAAAGTGATTCATAGGTAAAATCAGTGTATATAACCTTTTTTGTTTTTGAGACAGAGTTTCACTCTTGTTGCCCAGGCTGGAGTGCAATGGCACGATCTCGGCTCACCGAAACCTCCGCCTCCCGAGTTTAAGTGATTCTCCTGCCACAGCCTCCCAAGTAGCTGGGATTACAGGCATGCGCCACCACGCCCAGCTAACTTCGTATTTTTAGTAGAGATGGGGTTTCTCCACGTTGGGTCAGGCTGGCCTTGAACTCCTGACTTCAGGTGATCTGCCCGCCTCGGCCTCCCAAAGTGCTGGGATTACAGGCGTAAGCCACCTCACCTGGCCAGTGTATATAACTTTTAAGTTTAAAAGTAAATTGTTGGCCAGGCGTGGTGGCTCATGCTTATAATCCTAGCACTTTGGGAGGCCAAGGAGGAAGGATCACCTGAGGTCAGGAGTTCGAGACCAGCCTGGCCAACATGGCAAAACTCCATCTCTACAAAAATACAAAAATTAGCCAGGTGTGGTCGTACATGCCTGTAATCCCAGCTACTCGGGAGGCTGAGGCAGGAGAATCGCTTGAACCTGGGAAGGGGAGGTTGCAGTGAGCTGAGATCGTGCCATTGCACTCCAGCCTGGGCAACAAGAGCAAAACTCCGTCTCAAAAAAAAAAAAAGGTAAATTGTAAAAATTAGTGGTAGCAAAACAAAACTAATGATAGGAATTGCAAGTTTGGGTGCTTTCAGTGGATTTCAGACTTAAATGTAGAAACAGCAGAATTTTTGAAAAGTAATTATTTTGAAAAATGAATGGCATGCAGCTAGCCTTTGTATAAAAATAATTTTCTAGATTTGAACCCTAATAGTTAAAAATTAAAAATTAGACATAAACATACTGCTTTTAATTGTCAGATATATATATATAAGATAGAGCTGAAACTGTGGTTTAGGTCTTTCTGTGGAATGCCATTACATCTTTATATTAGTCAAGTCCGTGAAAATAAATGTTTAGATCGTCTTGAATTGTTAGTCTCAGGCAGTGTTATCCTGCTCTCAGGCCAACAGGGGGAGCAAAATAGAAACATTCCAGATACAGTTTTCATTTTTGAGAACGTGAGTAATCAGAATTTACTGTTCTGTAAAGAATAAAGGAAAGGAAAATTATAAAGAGAGAAATTTCTTTTTAAAGCCCTCACAGAATGTGCTAGAAATAGAATAAAATTTAAAATACTTTTGGCTTCTTTTCCTCAGAGCTGAAGTTCAAAATAAAAGCAATCCTTTACAGTTGTTTACATAGTGTTTTTAAACTGATCTCGCTCAGCATTTCTGTCAGGCAAATTATTATCACCACTTGGAAGTAAGGAAGTATTGCATTAGTAGAGTCACTTGTGAATACCAGAGGTCTCTTAATAGTTATCTCTTTGCTATTTACCAGACATCACGTTGAGGTATTTTTGTGCATTACCCCATTTTCACCGTCACCACATTGGGTAGGCATTGTTAACCTCATTGTTGAGAGGAAATACACACGCTAAATACACACATAACTAAAACACACAGCTGATACACAACCTAGTAAATCTAAATCCAGATCTCTCGGACCCCCGTATCTGTGCTCTTAATTGCTGTACTGCCTCCTTGTCAAAAGCTCTACAAAAGCACTGATTTTTTTTTTTTTTTTTTTTTAAATACAGAGTCTTGCTCTGTCGCCCAGGCTGGAGTGCAGTGGCACAATCTCTGCTCACTGCAGCCTCCGCCTCCCGGGTTCAAGTGATTTCCGTGCCTCAGCCTCCTGAGTAGCTGGGACTACAGGTATGCACCACCATACCTGGCTAATTTTTGTATTTTTAGTAGAGACGGGGTTTCTTCATGTTGGTCAGGCTGGTCTCGAACTCCCGACCTCAGGTGATCTGCCCGCCTCTTGCCTCCTGCAGTGCTGGGATTATAAGCGTGAGCCACCGGGCGCCCAGCCAAAAGCACTGATTCTCAAAAAATGGGCTCCTATTTCATTTGTTCAATTTTTTTGGGGGGTTGGGGGGTGGGGGCAGGGTCTCACTGTCACCCAGGCTGGAGTACAGTGGCATGATCATAGCTCACTACAGCCTCCACCTCCCAAATTCAAGTGATTCTCCTGCCTCAGCCTCCAGAGTAGCTGGGATTACAGGTGTGAGCCACCACACTCAGCCTGTTCAGCTACTTATTGAGGACATACTTCTGCTAGATGTTCTTCAATGTGCTTTTTGGCATTAAAAAGGCGGATCACGAGGTCAGGAGATCGAGACCATCCTGGCCAACACAGTGAAACCCTGTCTCTACTAAAAAAAAAAATTTTTTAAATAGCCGGGTGTGGTGGCGGGCACCTGTAGTCCCAGCTACTCAGGAGGCTGAGGCAGGAGAATGGCGTGAACCCGGGAGGCAGAGCTTGCAGTGAGCCGAGATCGTGCCACTGCACTCCAGCCTGGGTGACAGAGCAAGACTCCATCTCAAAAAAAATAAAGAAAAGAAAAAATACTGTGGCCCAGCACGGTGGCTCATGCCTGTAATCCCAGCAGTTTGGGAAACCAAGGCAGGCATATTGCTTGAGGCCAGGGGTTTGGGACTAGCCTGGCCAACATGGTGAAACCCCATCTCTACTAAAAATACAAAAATTAGCCAGGTATGGTGGTGCATACCTGTAGTCCCAGCTACTCAGGAGGCTGAGGCACGGAAATCACTTGAACTCGGGAGGCGGAGGCTGCAGTGAGCAGAGATCAGGCCACTGCACTCCAGCCTGGGCGGCAGTGAGACTGTCTCGGGGGGAAAAAAAGTGCTAGAATCTGCCTTTAAGGAGCTTATCCAGTACTGGGAGAAAATAGAGGGTTCCCTCTCAATTACAATACGATTCAGCTGGCAGCCATGGGAAGAAGGCAAGGTACTTGGGCCATTTTGTGGTGGAGAGAGAATCACCTATGGAGGACTGACTTCAAATTCTCAGGACCACTGGATTTACTACTCATTTGGAGGGTATTTGAAGACTTCTGGAAATAAGTAACCATCGAACTAATCCTTAAAGCGTAGGTAGGAGGATTCATAGACAAAAATGCACATTGACATATATAGAAAGGCCGGATGTGGTGGCTCACGCCTGTAATCCCAGCACTTTGGAAGGCCGAGGCGGGTGGATCACGAGGTCAGGAGATCGAGACCAGCCTGGCTAACTTGGTGAAACCCCGTCTCTACTACAAATACAAAAAAAATTGGCTGGGCATGGTGGCACACGCCTGTAGTCCCAGCTACTTAGGAGGCTGAGGCAGGAGAATCGCTTGAACCCCAGAGGCGGAGCTTGCAGTGAGCCGAGATTGTGCCACTGCACTCCAGCCTGGTGACAGAGCGAGACTCCGTCTCAAAAAAAAAAAAAAAAACGGAAATGTATAGAAAACAGTGAAGCAGAAGGAGGAACGCTCAAGAAATGTAGAATGGTAAAAAAGTTTTAAATTAAGAGCGGCGTATTCATTGATGCTAAGAACTCTGGATTGCTTTGCTCTGTGGTCTGAATTTTATTAGGGAAAAGAGTCCACTAAAGATCTTTCAGTGGAGAGCGCCCTCCTCCTAGTGGTGTTTTAAGAAGATAATTCCTAAAGCAGAAGTCTGAATGAACTGAAGAGAGGAGACCATTTATAAAGGGAGGGAGTGCATAAAGCAGGAAGTAATTGCCTTGAGCGGGTGCCCCATTTTATTTATTTATTTATTTATTATTTTTATTTATTTTATTTTATTTTTGAGACAGAGTCTCGCTCTGTCACCCAGACTGGGGTGCAGTGGCGCGATCTCGGCTCACTGCAAGCTCCGCGTCCCTGGTTCATGACATATTGCTGCCTCAGCCTCCCGAGTAGCTGAGACTACAGGCGCCCGCCACCACGCCCGGCTAATTTTTTGTATTTTTAGTAGAGACGGGGTTTCACCGTGTTAGCCAGGATGGTCTCGATCTCCTGACCCCGTGATCCACCCGCCTCGGCCTCCCAAAGTGCTGGGATTACAGGCGTGAGCCACTGCGCCCGGCCTGCAGGTGCCCCATTTTAAAAATATATTGTTGGTCGGGTGCGGTGGCTCACACCTGTAATACCAGCACTTTGGGAGGCTGAGGCGGGCGGATCACCTGAGGTCGGGAGTTCAAGACCAGCCTGACCAACATGGAGGAACCCCATCTCTACTAAAAAAAAAAACAAAACAAACAAAAAAAAATTAGCCAGGCGTGGTGGCACATGCCTGTAATCCCAGCTACTCGGGAGGCTGAGGGAGGAGAATCATTTGAACTCGGGATGCAGAGGTTGCGGTGAGCCGAGATCCCGCCATTGCACTCCAGCCTGGGCAACAAGGGCAAA
This sequence comes from Pongo abelii, assembly GCF_028885655.2. Classification (NCBI taxonomy): domain Eukaryota; kingdom Metazoa; phylum Chordata; class Mammalia; order Primates; family Hominidae; genus Pongo; species Pongo abelii. The sequence continues at coordinate 121,342,385 of NC_071995.2, read as the reverse complement.
ACTCCGTCTCAAAAAATTAATTAATTAATTAAAACAATAAAATAAAAAAGTATTGTTTGCTGTTTTGGAGTATTGCAAGACTGTTGGGTGGAGGAACAAGTTACTGTTTCAACTTGCCCATGCCATGACAGGTTCCAGGTGTGGGTAGATGAGGTAAGAACCAGACGCCTGTCCTTCAAGATTGACTTGGGGCAGGGGTGGGGATCTCTCCTTAATCTTTGTCTTGGGTTAAAGGGAATGTAAACTGCAGTGCAGGTTGCTAAAACAAAGCCAGCTCTTTGTTGTTGTCTCCTAGAAGCAGGTAAGTGGAAAGAAAGAACTGCCCTTATTAAAATACAAAAGGACCTCCTTCTTTTTTCAAAAGGTCACATTTCCTTACATGGTGAAAATGCTGTCTACTTTCTACTAACAGGAAATGTCCTCCTGGTTGATTTTATTCTTCAAGTTCTCGGCTGGAATCATTTTGCTCTTCTGTCTTGAATTGGGGTTTTTTACTTTTTTTCTCTCCAGGTAAATTTTTTTTTTTTTTTTTTTTGAGATGGAGTCTTGCTCTGTTGCCCAGGCTGGAGTGCAGTGGCGCGATCTCGGCTCACTGCAAGCTCCGCCTCCCGGGTTCACGCCTTTCCCTGCCTCAGCTTCCCGAATAGCTGGGACTACAGGCGCCCGCCACCACGCCCGGCTAATTTTTTGTATTTTTAGTAGAGACGAGGTTTCATTGGCCGGGCGCGGTGGCTCACGCCTGTAGTCCCAGGCGTGAATTTGGGAGGCCTAGGCGGGCGGATCACTAGGTCGGGAGATCGAGACCATCCTGGCTAACACAGTGAAACCCCGTCTCTACTGAAAAAAAATACAAAAAATTAACTGGGCATGGTGGCGGGCGCCTGTAGTCCCAGCTACTCTGGAGGCTGAGGCAGGAGAATGGCATGAACCTGGGAGGGGGAGCTTGCAATGAGCCGAGATCACGCCACTGCACTCCAGCCTGGGCGACAGAGCGAGACTCTGTCTCAAAAAAAAAAAAGGGAGATGGGGTTTCACCGTGTTAGCCAGGATGGTCTCGATCTCCCGACCTCGTGATCCGCCTGCCTTGGCCCCCCAAATTGCTGGGATTACAAAGTAAGCCACTGCGCCCGGCCCTCTCTAGGTAAGTCTTTAGAATTTTATAGATTATTATTAGCAGGCAAAACCAGCAAGGGTGTTGTAACAACTTTTAGTACCCAAGTTGCTTGTGTCAGAGGCATTTAAACCAGAGCGACTCCATCTCGTAATAGAAGCTGGGTAAAATGAGGCTGAGACCTACTGCGCTGCATTCCCAGATGGTGAAGGCATTCTAAGTCACAGGATGAGACAGGAGGTCAGCAGAGGATACGTGTCATAAAGACCTTGCTGATAAAACAGGTTGCAGTAAAGTAGCCGGCTAAAACCCACCAAAACCACGATGGCCACGAGAGTGACCTCTGGTTGTCCTCAATGCTAGACTCCCATCAGTACCATGACAGTTTACAAATGCCACGGCGACATTAGGAAGTTACCCTATATGGTCTAAAACGGGGAGCCGAGAATAATTCACCCCTTGTCTGGCATATCATCAAGAAATAACCATAAAAATGGGCAACCGGCAGCCCTGGGGCTGCTCTGCCTATGGAATAGCCATTCTTTCCTAATAAACTGGCTTTCACTTTATGGACTTGCCCTGAATTCTTTCTTTTTTTTTTTTTTCTTTTGAGACAGAGTCTCACCCTGTCACCCAGGCTGGAGTGCAGTGGCGCAATCTCAGCTCACTGCAACCTCCATCTCCCTGATTCAAGCAATTCTGCCTCAGCCTCCCAAGTAGCTGGGATTACAGGTGCCCGCCACCATGCCTGGCTAATTTTTTTATTTTTAGTAGTCATGAGGTTTCAACATGTTGGCCAGGCTGGTCTAGAACTCCTGACCTCAAGTGATCTGCCCGCCTCTCCCTCCCAAAGTGCTGGGATTACAGGCATGAGCCTCCGTGCCCGGCGTCATAATCTAGGACTGTATCCTATGCACACATTTCCACGGTACTAAAAGCTTTACCTTTAAAAATGTTAAGTGCGCCGGGTGCGGTGGCTCACGTCTGTAATCTCAGCACTTTGGGAGGCCCAGGCGGGCAGATCACGAGGTCAGGAGATCGAGACCATCCTGGCTAACACGGTGAAACCCCGTCTCTACTAAAAATACCAAAAATTAGCCGGGTGTGGTGGCAGGCGCCTGTAGTCCCAGCTACTTGGGAGGCTGAGGCAGGAGAATGGCATGAACCCGGGAGGCGGAGGTTGCAGTGAGCTGAAATCGCGCCACTGCACTCCAGCCTGGGCAACAGAGCTAGACTGCATCTCAAAAAAAAAAAAAAAAAAAAAATGTTAAGTGCAGGCCAGGCACAGTGGCTCACAGGAGCAGGAGGATTGCTTGAGCTCAGGAGTTCAGGACAGCCTGGGCAACATGGTGAAGCCCCGCTCTACAAAAGTAAAAATAACTTTTATTTTAATAATATTTTCTTCCCAAAGTGCTGGGATTACAGCCATGAGCTACTGTGCCCTACCTGTGTACCTGTCTTTACGAGACCAAAAACTAAATAAAATATATTTCACCCTCGCTTTTTTTTTTTCCTGAGACAGAGTCTCACTCTGTCACCCAAGCTGGAGTGCTGTGATGCGATCTTGGCTCACTGCAACCTCCGCCCCCCATGTTCAAGCTATCCTCGTGTCTCAGCCTCCTGAGTAGCCGGGATTACAGGCGCCCACCACCATGCCCAGCTAATTTTTGTATTTTTAGTAGAGACAGGGTTTCGCCATGTTGGCCAGGCTGGTCTTGAACTCCTGACCTCAGGCGATCCACCCACTTCGTCCTCCCAAAGTGCTGGGATTACAGGTGTAAGCCACTGCACTGCGCCCGGCCTTATTTCCCCCTTTAAATTTTTTTTTTTTTAAATTTGAGAAAGAATAATCCCAGCTACTCAGGAGGCTGAGGCAGGAGAATCGCTTGAACCTGAGAGGCGCAGGTTGCAGTGAGCCAAGATCACGCCACTGCACTCCAGTCTGGGCAACACAGCAAGACTCCATCTCAAAAAAAAAAAAAAACAAAAGAAAGAAAAGAAAGTGTGTGTGTGTGTGTGTGTGTGTGTGTGTGTGTGTGTGTGTGTGTGTGTGTGTGTGTGTGTGTGTGTGTGTGTGTGTGCACGCGCGTGCATGTTTTCTCGAGATAGGGTTTCACTCTGTTGTCCAGGCTAGGGTACTCGACCTCCTGGGCTCAAGCAATCCTCCTACCTCAGCCTCTTAAATAGCGGGGACTACAGGCATGTGTCACCACACCTGGCTTATGTTAATATTTGTCATAGTGATGGGGTCTCCCTACGTTACCCAGGCTGGTCTTTAACTCCTGGGCTCAGGAAATCCACCCGCCTTAGCCTCCCACAGTGCCAGAATTATAACCACGAGCCACCACGCCCCGCAAAAAATTTATTTATTTATTTATGAGTTGGAGTCTCGCTCTGTCACCCAGGCTGGAGTGCAGTGGCACAATCTTGGCTCACTGCAACCTCTGCCTCCCAGGTTCAAGTGATTCTCCTGCCTCAGCCTCCCTAGTAGCTAGGACTACAAGTACATGCCACCATGCCTGGATAATTTTTTTGTATTTTTAGTAGAGATGGGGTTTCACCATGTTGGCCAGGCTGGTCTTGAACTCCTGCCCTCGTGATCCGCCACCTCAGCCTCCCAAAGTGCTGGGATTACAGGCATGAGCTACCGTGCCCGGCCTAAGAAATGTATTTTTTAAACAAAGTTTCCTATCAACAATATGGCTGCATTTGGAATTTTGTAATAGGAGGAATTACTGAAAAGGCAAGGCAAGGGGTGTGGCCCTTACTGAACGCTGACATTCCGGGCAGCTGAGATTGCTCCTTTGTAGGGTGACCTCATGTCAGAGTGATTTCTTAATGTTTTCCATCATGGAAGCAAATTCATTAGTCATAAATGAGAATGACAAATGAAACTGGATTGGAACAGGTTGTGGGATTGGACCCAGGGCAAATTTCTCACAGACTTGAAACAACTTTCCTTCTGTTCCTACCACAGTCCTGATCTTGGATTCTTCAAACCAATTACAACTCCGTTCATTGTACTGGCCCATTCTACTAAGTTTTTATTTAGAACATTTGGAGGAATACTGAACACCTACGATGAAGGGGGTGGGTCGCCCCTCCAAACCTGTGGGTGTTTCTCGTTAGGTGGAACGAGAGACTTGGAAAAGAAAAAGACACAGAGACAAAGTATAGAGAAAGAAATAAGGGGACCCAGGGGACCAGCGTTCAGCATATGGAGGATCCCCCTGGCTTCTGAGTTCCCTTAGTATTTATTGATTATTTGTCGGTGTTTCTCAGAGAGGGGGATGTGTCATGGTCACAAGACAATAGTGGGGAGAGGGTCAGCAGACAAACACGTGAACAAAGGTCTTTGCATCATAGACAAGGTAAAGAATCAAGTGCTGTGCTTTAGATATGCATACACATAAACATCTCAATGCTTTGCTAAGCAGTATTGCTGCCCGCATGTCTCACCTCCAGCCTTAAGGTGGTTTTTCCCTATCTCAGTAGATGGAACGTACAATCGGGTTTTATACCGAGACATTCCATTGCCCAGGGACGGGCAGGAGACAGATGCCTTCCTCTTGTCTCAACTGCAAGACGCATGCCTTCCTCTTATACTAATCCTCCTCAGCACAGACCCTTTATGGGTGTCGGGCTGGGGGACGGTCAGGTCTTTCCCTTCCCACGAGGCCATATTTCAGACTATCACATGGGGAGAAACCTTGGACAATACCTGGCTTTCCTAGGCAGAGGTCCCTGCGGCCTTCCGCAGTTTTTGTGTCCCTGGGTACTTGAGATTAGGGAGTGGTGATGACTCTTACGGAGCATGCTGCCTTCAAGCATTTGTTTAACAAAGCACATCTTGCACAACCCTTGATCCATTTAACCCTGAGTTTGACACAGCACATGTTTCAGAGAGCACGGGGTTGGGGGTAAGGTCACAGATTAACAGCATCTCGAGGCAGAAGAATTTTTCTTAGTACAGAACAAAATGGAGTCACTTATGTCTACTTGTTTCTACACAGACATACTAACAATCTGATCTCTCTTGCTTTTCCCCACATACTATATGAGGGTAGTTGAAATCTAATAGGGTTCATGACTTTAGAGAGTCAAGGATTAGGACAGGCATAGCAGGCATGTGGTGGAAACAGAATGTTTGCCTACAGTCGTAATTGAAGGAAATGTCAAATTTCCCTGAATTCTATCCAGAAGGTCCATGGACCCCAGTGAAGGACCTTGCAGCAGGGCTGGATGTGGTGGCTCACGCCTGTAATCCCAATGCTTTGGGAGGCCAAGGCAAAAGGATAGGTTGAGGCCAGTAGTTTGAGACCAGTCTTGGCAACATAGCAAGTTTCGAGACCTGTCTCTACAAAAAATAAACAAAATTAGCTTGGTGTGGTGGCACACACCCGTGGTCCCAGCTGCTCGGAAGGCTGAGATAGGAGGACGGTCGAGGCTGCAGTGGACTGTGATCGTGACATTGAACTTCACCCTGGGTCAGAGACAGACCCTGTCTCCCAAGAAAAAAAAGTTTTGTTGAGTAAGTTACTAGATTCAAAGGTTAAAATAGCCTACTTGTATATTACCTTTTAGAGATTGGCTGAGGTCTAAGTAGATTGGTGCTCAGGGTAAGAGTTTGAACTCAGTGATCACCAAGGTTCCTTCCAACTCTTTTTTTTTTTTTTTTTTTAGAGAAAGGGTCTTGATCTGTTGCCCAGGCTTCAGTGCAGTGATGTGATCATAGCTCACTATAGCCGCGAACTCCTGGGCTCTCACTATCCTCCTGCCCGGCCTCCCAAGGAGCTGGAGGCACTAAATGGGGACTAAAGGCACATGCTGCCATGCATGGATAATTTTTTCATTTTTATTTTATTTATTTGTTTATTTTATTATTTTTATTTTTTGAGACAGAGTCTTGCTCTGTTGCCCAGGCTGGAGTGCAGTGGCACGATCTTGGCTCACTGCAAGCTCTGCCTCCCGGGTTCACGCCATTCTCCTGCCTCAGCCTCCTGAGTAGCTGGGACTACAGGTGCCCGCCACCACGCCCGGCTAATTTTTTGTAGTTTTAGTAGAGACAGGGTTTCACCGTGTTAGCCAGGATGGTCTGGATCTACTGACCTTGTGATCCTCCCATCTCGGCCTCCCAAAGTGCTGGGATTACAGGTGTGAGCCGCTGCGCCCAGCGTCATTTTTATTTTTGTAGACATGGGGTCTCAGTTTGTTGCCCAGGCTGCTCTTGAACTCCTGGGCTCAAGCAATCCTTCTGCCTCAGCCTCCCAAAGTGCTGGCATTACAGGCCAGAGCCACTGCACCCAGCCATCCTTCCAACTCCTTGGTCTGTGTTTTGCCCTCACTTGAGCTTCCTTCATCATAACTTGCATTTCATTTTTGATGAACTGAAGCAATTTTCTTTCTTTTTTTTCTTTTTTGGAGACGGAGTCTCGCTCTGTCACCCAGGCTGGAGTACAGTGGCGCGATCTCGGCTCACTGCAAGCTCCGCCTCCCAGGTTCACACCATTCTCCTGCCTCAGCCTCCCAAGAAGCTGGGACTACAGGCGCCCGCCAACACGCCTGGCTAATTTTTTTGTATTTTTTTTTTAAGTAGAGATGGGGTTTCACCGTGTTTGCCAGGATGGTCTCGATCTCCCGATTTCGTGATCTGCCCGCCTCGGCCTCCCAAAGTTCTGGGATTACAGGCGTGAGCCACCGCGCCTGGCCTTTCTTTCTTTTTCTTTTTTTTTCTTTTTGAGTCTCGCTCTGTCACCCAGGCTGGAGTGCAGTCTCCGCTCACTGCGAGCTCCGCCTCCTGGGTTCACGCCATTCTCCTGCCTCAGCCTCCCAGGAGTAGCTGGGACTACTACTTTTTTTTAAGTAGAGATGGGGTTTCACCGTGTTAGCCAGGATGGTCTCGATCTCCTGAGCTGGTGATCCGCCTGCCTTGGCCTCCCAAAGTGCTGGGATTACAGGCGTGAGCCACTGCACCCAGCCTCTTTTTTTTTTTTTTTTTGTTTTTTTGACACCGTCTTGCTCTGTCACCCAGGCTGGAGTGCAGAGGCGCGATCACAACTCACTGCAGCCTCAACTTCCAGAGGCTTAAGCGATCCTCCTGCCTCAGCCTCCCAAAGTGCTAGGTTTACAGCCTGAGCCCCCACACTCTGCCTTTATGGAGACTTCTTCATACAGGCATGATCCATTATTAACTTAATCTCCAGCCCTTTCGCCTTACCCAGAGGATGGAGGGTGAGGCTGAAAGTTTCAGGATGCTAATCATGGTTTGGTCATTCTGGTGACCAGCCCCCATCCTGAAGCTATCCAAGAGCCCACCAAGTTTGTCTTCACTAGAACAATAGGTCTTCCTGTCACCCAGAGAATTCCAAGGGATTAGGTGCTCTGTATCAGGAGACAGGGTCAAAGACCAAATGGTAGAACAAAAGATGCTCCTAACAATTTTTGCTTTAGAAACTGCAAAGGTTTTAGGAGCTCTGGCCAGAAGCCAGGGGCAACAAAGACCAAAATGTATATTTCTATTTTTTTTTTTTTTTTGACAGAGTCTCGCTCTGTCACCTAGGCTGGAGGGCAGTGGTGCGACCTTGGCTCATTGCAGCCTCCGCCTTTCGGGTTCAAGTGATTCTCCTTCTCAGCTTCCCGAGTAGCTGGAATTACAGGCATGTGCCACCATGCCCGGCTAACTTTTGTATTTTTAGCAGAGACGGGGTTTCACCCTGTTGGCCAGGCTGGTCTCGAACTCCTGGCCGAAAGTGATCTGCCCACTTTGGCCTCCTAAAGTGCTGGGATTACAGGCGTGAGCCACCACGCCCGGCCTATTTCTTATTATGTCACAATATCACATCCTATCAGCAGGAGGGAGAAAAGAAAGATAAATGTTTGCCCTCTCCCTTTAAGAAAACTGCCTGGTCTGGGCACAGTAGCTCACCCCTATAATCGTAACTACTCGAAGGCTGAGGCCAGAGGATCGCTTGAGCCCAGGAGTTCAAGTCTGCAGTGAGCTGTAATCATGCCACTATACTCTAGCCTGGGCAACAGAGCAAGCCTCTATCTCTTACACACACACACACACACACTTCCAAGAGGTTGCATGGGCTACTTCAGCTTGGCCAGAACTTATTTTCATGGCCATCCCTAATAACACAGGAAGTTAGGAAATGTCTTCATTCTGGATGTCCATGTGGCAGGAAGAATCAGACACAGGAAGAGGGTGGAATGGCTTTGAGGGGGGCGGGACTTCTGGTAGTCTCTGCTTCAGTCTTTGAAAATGGAAGCACAGTAGTGAATGTTATAGTTGACTGTGCAATACTCACTTTACCCTGATCATGGTATATTCAGGGTGGACAGACCTGGGCCCATCTGGGCCAAGGAGATGCATGCCAGAGGGTGTGTGTGTGTGCATGCGCACACACGCTTAGAAAACCATAGGAAAGGCCAGGAGCAGTGGCTCACACCTGTAATCCCAGCACTTTGGGAGGCCGAGGCAGGCGGATCACCTGAGGTCAGGAGTTTGAGACCAGCCCGGCCTAAAGGGCGAAACCCTGTCTCTACTAAAAATACAAAATTAGCCAAGTGTGGTGGTGCACACCTGTAATCCCGGCCACTCGGGAGGCTGAGGTAGGAGAATCGCCTGAACCTGGGAGGCAGAGGTGGCAGTGAACCAAGATTGCACCACTGCACTCCAGCCTGGGGAGACAGAGTCAGACTCTGTCTCAAAAAAAAAAAAAAAAAAAAAAGCAAAAGCAAAAGCAAAGCAAAGAAAACCACAAGAAAGCATGAATAGGAAATTGTCAGGCCTCTGAGCCCAAGCTAAGCCGTCATATCCCCTGTGCTGCACGTATACGTCCAGATGACCTGAAGCAACTGAAGATCCACAAAAGAAGTGAAAATAGCCTTAACTGATGACATTCCACCATTGTGATTTGTTTCTGCCCCACCCTAACTGATCAATGTACTTTATAATCTCCCCCACCCTTAAGAAGGTTCTTTGTAATTCTCCCCACCCTTGAGAATGTACTTTGTGAGACCCACCCCCTGCCGGCAAAACATTGCTCCCAACTCCACTGCCTATCCCAAAACCTCTAAGAACTAATGATAATCCACCACCCTTTGCTGACTCTTTTCGGACTCAGCCCGCCTGCACCCAGGTGAAATAAACAGCCTTGTTGCTCACACAGAGCCTGTTTGGTGGTCTCTTCACACAACGCATGAGACAGAAATGTATCATATATCCATTGCTCTGGCAACCATCTTACCTTAGGATGGTTGAATGAAGGATGAAGCCACCTCTGCAAATGGCAGAGAAAGAGAAGAAAAGATTTTGAGTGCTCGAGAAATTTAGCGGCTTGAGCCACTACATCAACCAGCCCTGAAGCTGAACCGTGTTGCAAACAGCCTGTTTTGTGAGCTAATGAGTTTCCGTATTGTCTCCGCTAGTCTGAGTTAGACCAGCTGCTGAAATCGTGCTAACTGATGTAAACTCTACTAAAATGTAAGATAATTTTTGACCAGCAGAGCATAAACCTCAACATCTGACTGGTCCTAGCAGATTTAGGCACCCTTATCTCCTTTTAGCTTTAGGAATTTCATTTGGGATTCAAATGGCTTTATCATGGCTTTATCTGACAGGAACATATGCATAGCTGTTTCCAGGTAGGCTCTGATGGCCTGTATTTGATGGAGTAAGATTGGTTTTACATTTAAGAAAGGTTAAAGTACAGGGGAACAGGCATTCTCATACATTATTGGTGGGGATATAAATTGGCTCACTCTTTTTTGGGAGGGTAATTTTTTTTAAAAATGTAAATGTGCATATTTTAGATTCAGTGGTTCTAATCTAAGAATTAATCCTACATCTATGTTTGTAAAAGCACACTGTATGTGCTTCAGATTCAAGCTTCTTGGTAAGACAAAAAACGTTTTTAAGAAGAAAAGAAATACAAGTATACTATATATGCACCTAAGGCTGTTTATTGTGGCAATGTGTGTAGTAGCAAGTACTGAAAATAACCTAAATGTCTATCAGTAGGAATCTGTTGAAATCATAGCACACTATGATCTTACAACGCAATGGTTTAAAAAAATGAGGAGGCTGGGTACAGTGGCTCGCGCCTGTAATCCCAGCACTTTGGGAATCTGAGGCAGCAGGATCACTTGAGCCTAGGAGTTCAAGACCAGTCTGAGTGACATGGCGAGACCTCATCTCTAGGGAAAAAAAAATTAAATAATTTAAAATATGGGGCCAGGCGTGGCGGCTCATGCCTATAATCCCAGCACTTTGGGAGGCCGAGGCAGGTGGATCACCTGAGGTTGAGAGTTCGAGACCAGCCTGGCCAACATGGAGAAACCCCATTTCTGCTAAAAATACAAAATTATCCTGTAATCCCGCATGCCTGTAATCCCAGCTACTCGGGAGGCTGAGGCAGAATTGCTTGAACCCGGGAGGTGGAGGTTGCAGTGAGTAGAGATTGCACCACTGCACTCCAGCCTGGGCAACAAGAGCAAAACTCTGTCTCAAAAAAAAAAATTTTAATATGAGGTAATCTACATCTTCTGATATGGAAAGAGGTCTATCTATATATTCTCCGAATATATGTATTAACTAAAGCGTGTGGGTGCATGTGTATATATAAAAGATAAGTTGTAATAGATAATATATAACATGTATTATTTAATATATTAAATTTCTTTGTAATACATGTTAACTAAACTATATTACACTTATATGTATGTTACATTTTATATTGTTACTGGAATACATATATTTGTATATATACTTTGTTAATTTTTTTTTCAGACAAGAGTCTTGCTCTGTTGCCCAGGCTGGAGTGCAGTGGTGCAATCTCTACTCACTGCAACCTCCACCTCCCAGGTTCAAACAATTCTCTGCCTCAGCCTCCCAAGTAGCTGGGACTACAGGCGGGTGCTACCACACCCGGCTAATTTTTGTATTTTTTGTAGAGACAGGGTTTCACCATGTGGGCCAGGCTGGTCTTGAAGTCCTGGCCTCAAGAGATCCACCCGCCTCTGCTTCCCAAAGTGCTGGGATTCCAGGCGTGAGCCACCATGCCTGGCTGAATGTATATATATGGTTAGGTGCAATACCCACATATATAAGTTTAAATAATTTTGATTCACTGTCTCACATCATAAATTACACAAAAATCTATCCCAGGAGAATAAAAGCAAAAACCTTAAAAATTTTATAGGAAAATATAGGCTAATACTTTGTGACCTAGAGTTTTAAAAACATCTATTAATTGAAAAGCACCATTTTAAAAAATTTAAAAAACACAACAAAACAAAAAAAAAACAGGGCATGTATGGGAAAAGATATTTGGAACATATAGAATCATAATATATTAAAAACCACTACAATCAATTTAAAAATAGACAATGCAACAGAATAACGGGCCAAAGATATGAAGTCGGCTGGACACGGTGGCCTATACCTGTAATCCTAAGCACTTTGGGAGGCCGAGGTGGGCAGATTGCCTGAGCTCAGAAGTTTGAGACCAGCTCGGGCAACATGGTGAAACCCCGTTTCTACTAAAACACAAAAAATTAGTGAGGCATGGTGGTGGGCATCTGTAGTCCCAGCTACTTGAGAGGCTGAGACACAAGAATCACTTGAACCAGTGAGCTGAGATTGTGCCACTGCACTCCAGCCTGGGCAATAGAGTTAGACTCGATCTCAAAAAAAAAAACAACAAAAAAAAAACAGATTCTCAAGTTCCTCAGTAATCAGCAAAAAGCAAATTAAAACCATGAGACAGGCCGGGTGTGGTGGCTCAAGCCTGTAATCCCAGCACTTTGGGAGGCCAAGGCAGGCGCATCACGAGGTCAAGAGATCGAGACCATCCTGGCTAACACGGTGAAACCCCGTCTCTACTAAAAATACAAAAAATTAGCTGGGCGTGGTGGCGGGCGCCTGTAGTCCCAGCTACTCGGGAGGCTGAGGCAGGAGAATGGCGTGAACCCAGGAGGTGGAGCTTGCCGTGAGCTGAGATTGTGCCACTGCACTCCAGCCTGGGTGACAGAGCAAGACTCCGTCTCAAAAAATAAAAATAAAAATAAACCAAAAATTAGCCGGGCATGATGGCAGGTGCCTGTAATCCCAGCCACTCGGGAGGCTGAGGCAGGAGAATCGCTTGAACCTTCTCAGTGGACGTTGCAGTGAGCTAAGATGGTACCATTGCACTCCAGCCTGGGTGATAGACTGAGACGCCATCTCAATTCTTTCAAACCTTTTAGATGGACAAATATTTAATTTTAAAAATAGAGATGAGGATCTTGTTGTGTTATTCAAGTTGGTCTTGAACTCCCGGCCTCAAGTGATCCTCTCAGCTTGGCCTCCGCAAGTACTGGGATTACAGATGTGAGCCTCACACCCTACCTGGACAAATATTTAAATATCTAATAATACCAAGTGTTAATGAGCATGGGTTTTGTTTTTTTTTTTTTTTTTTTTTTAAGACAGGGATTCTCACTGTGTTGCCCAGGTTTGACTCAAACTCCTAGGCTCAAGGTATCATCTTGCTTCAGCCTCCCAAGTAGCTGGAACTACAGGTGCATGCCATCATGCTAGGCTTTGCAATGGGAATTCTTAAATTCTACTACTGGAAATGTAGTAGAACTGGAACTGCCATTTAGAGAGTAATTGGGCAATGTACAGTGAAGTGAAATGTGTGCATAGCTTATGACTCACCAGTTCCACTCTGAGCCATGCATTGTGAAGAATTTTTTTTTTTTTTTTTTGCTTTGTGGCCCAGGCTGGAGTGTAGTGGCATGGATAGCTCACTGCAGCCTTGAACTCCTGTGCTCAAGCAATCTTCTCACCTCAGCCTCCTGAGTAGCTGGGACTACAGGTTCACACCACCACACTTGGTAATCTTTTACTATTTTTTGTAAAGACAGGGTCTTGCTATGTTGCTCAGGCTGGTTTCAAACTCCTAGGCTCAAGTAATCCTCCCACAGTGCTCAGATTTCAGGCATGGGCCACCTCATCCAGCTGAAATTTTTGAATATAAAATGAAAAAAGCAAAAAAAAAACAATAATAGAGGAAGATATGGGACCCCAAAAATAATGCAAGTAATTGAAAAGTCTAAGATTAAAAACGGTTTTTTTTGCCAACTTGGGGGAAAAAGGGCAATTATAAACCATTACTAGAAAATTCTAGGGAATATAGAGAGCAGTATGAGAAATTCATGGTCCAAAGAAAAGAGTTTTATTTTTATTACTCTTCTGTATTTGAATTAATTACCATATTCATGTCCCAGTTCTATAATTTATATAACTAGTTCAAATCTAAAAATAAAATAAAAATAAATCCCTTCATGATTAATTGCAAACTTTGGTACATATACAAAAAAAAAAAAAAAAACATGAAAAGGTATTTAGGAAGAAGGGATAGAGCTGGTTGAGGTTGGCTCATACCTGTAATCCCAGTGACTTGAGAGGCTGAGGCAGGAGAGGATCACTTGAGTCCTGGAGTTTGAGAGTAGCCTGGGCAACATAACAAGTCCTCATCTCTAAAAACAATAAAAATAAAAATTAGCCTGGCCAAAAGAAAGACATACTGTTTCTTGTTTTTAAAGAAAAAAAATTAGCTTGGCATGGTGGTGCACACATATAGTCCTAGGTACCCGAGAGGCCGCAGCAGGAGGATCCCTTGAGCCTAGGACTTCAAGGCTGCAGTGAGCTATGGTCATGCCATTGCACTCTAGCCTGGATGAAAAAGTGAGACCTTGTCTCTAAAAAATAAAAATAGGCCGGGCGCGGTGGCTCATACCTGAAATCCCAGCACTTTGGGAGGCTGAGGTGGGCGGATCACTTGAGGTCAGGAGTTCGAGACCAGCCTGACCAACATGGTGAAACCCCGTCTCTACTAAAAATACAAAAATTAGCTGGGCGTGGTGGCGCATGCCTGTAGTCCCAGCTACTAGGGATGCTGAGGCAGGAGAATCGCTTGAACTCGGGAGGTGGAGGTTGCAGTGAGCCGAGATCGCGCCACTGCACTCCAACCTGGGCAACAGAGCGAGACTCCATATCAAAAAAAAAAAAAAAATTAGCCAGGTGTGGTGGTGCACGTCTGTAATTGCAGCTACTTGGGAGGCTGAGGCAGGAGAATCACTTGAACCTGAGAGGCAGAGGTTGCAGTGAGCCAAGATCGTGCCACTGAACTCCAGCCTGGGAGACAGAGTGAGACTCTGTCTCAAAATAAATAAATAAATAAATAAATAAATAAATAAATAAAACAACCTAACCATTTTGCCTCATGTCTTTTTTTTTTTTTTTTGAAATTACTATTTTGAAATAATCATTGATTTACTGACAGTTGCAAAACAACATACTGGAAAGTCCCAGGCATCCTCTCCTTGGCCTCGTGAATGTTCACATATAACCATATAGTACAATATCCAAAAAAGTAGAGATTGGTATGGTCTATAGAGTTCAGTAGATCTCACCTATTGTACATGTACTCATATATGGGTAGCTCTATACAAAACTGTATAACAGTTTTATTGAAATATAATTCACAAGGCCAGGCACGGTGGCTCACGCCTGTAATCCCAGCACTTTGGGAGGCCGAGGGGGTTGATCACGAGGTCAGGAGATCGAGACCATCCTGGCCAACATGGTGAAACCCTGTCCATACTAAAAATACAAAAATTAGCTGGGCATGGTGGCGTGTGCCTGTAATTCCAGCTACTCGGGAGGCTGAGGCAGGAGAATTGCTTGAACGAGAGAGTCGGAGGTTGCAGTGAGCTGAGATCACACCACTGCACTCCAGCCTGGTGACAGAGCAAGACTCCGTCTCAAAAAAAAAAAAGAAAAGAAATAGAATTCACATATTTAAAAATTTGCCATTTAAAGTGTACAATTCAGTGGTTTTTAGTCTATTCCCAGAGTTGTAAAGCCATCACCACAAACAATTTTAGAATATTTCATCATCCCCCAAAGAAAGCCCATATCCATTATCAGTCACTCCCCATTTCCTCTTTCCCCTGTCCCTGGCAACCACTCATATGCTTTCTGTCTCTATGATTTTCCTATCTGGACATTGCATAGCAGTGGAATTATACATTTTGTGGTCTTTTGTGACTGGCTTATTTCACTTAGCATCATGTTTTCAAAGTTCCTTCATGTCATAGCATATATCAGTATTTCATTCCCTTTTATGGCTGTCTTAGTCCATTCAGGCTGCTATAAAAAATGCCAGGTGGTGACTCATGCCTGTAATCCCAGCACTTTGGAAGGCTGAGTTGGGCAGATCACCTGAGGTCAGAAGTTTGAGACCAGCCTGGCCAACATGGTGAAACCCCGTCTCTACTAAAAATACAAAAATTAGCTGGGCTTTGTGGTGCACCTGTAATCCCAGCTACTCGGGAGGCAGAGAATTGCTTGAACCCGGGAGGTGGAGGCTGCAGTGAGTCGAGATCATGCCACTGCATTCCACTCTGGGTGACAGGGCAAGACTCTGTCTCGAAAAGGAAAGAAAAGAAAGAAAAGAAAAATACCGTAAGTTGGATAGCTTAGAAACAAAATGTATTTCTCAGAGTTCTAGAGGCTGGGAAGTCCAAGGGTAAGGTGCCAGCAAATTCAGTGTCTGCTGAAGACCATCTCCTGGTTCATAGATGGCATCTGTTCACTGTGTCCTGACGTCATGGTGCAAAAGTCTCGTTAACTCTTTGAGGTGCCTTTTTGTTTTGTTTTGTTTTTTGTTTTTGAGACGGAGTCTTGCTCTGTCACCCAGGCTGAAGCACAGTGGCGCAATCTTGGCTCACTGCAACCTCTGCCTCCCGAGTTCAAATGATTCTCCTGCCTCAGCCTTCCGAGTAGCTGGGACTACATACATGTACCACGACGCGTGGCTAATTTTTTGTATTTTTAGTAGAGACGGGGTTTCACTGTGTTAGCCAGGATGGTCTCGAGCTCCTGACCTCATGACCCACCCACCTTGGCCTCCCAAAGTGCTGGGATTACAGGTGTGAGCCACCGCGCCCAGCCCTGAGGTGTCTTTTATAAGGGAACTAATTCAGTTCATGATAGCTCTGCCCTCACGACTTAATCACCTCTCAAAAAGCCCCACGTCTTAATATCATCACCTTGGGGGTTAGGATTTCAACATATTAATTCTGGGGAGATATATTCAGACCATAGCAATTGATGAATGATAATAATAATGCTCTATTGCTATTTTTATTTTTATTTTTTTGAGATGAAGTCTCGCTCTGTCACCCAGGCTGGAGTGCAGTGGCATGATCTCAGCTCACTGCAACCACCGTCTCCTGGGTTCAAGCAATTCTCCTGCCTCAGCCTTCCTAGTAGCTGGGATTACAGGCGTGCAACATTATATCCAGCTACTTTTTGTATTTTTAGTAGAGACTGGGTTTCATCAGTCTCTGGTTTCATTGGCCAGGCTGGTCTCGAACTCCCAACCTCAGGTGATCTGCCAGCCTTGGCCTCCCAAAGTGCTGGGATTACAGGCGTGAGCCACCATGCACGGTTCCTTTGCTTTTTTGTTTGTTTCTTGAGACAGAGTCTCACTCTGTTGCCCAGGCTGGAATCCAGTGGCACAATCATGGCTAACCACATTCTTGACCTCCTGGGCTCAGGTGATCCTCCCACCTCAGCCTCCTGAGTAGCTGGGACTATAGGCAAATACCACCACACCCAGCTAATTTTTTTATATTTTTCGAAGTAGGACAGGGTTTTGCTATGTTGCTCAGGCTAATCTCCAACTCCTGGACTCAAGCAATCCACCCGTCTCGACCTCCCAAAATGCTGGGATTACAGGCATGAGCCACCACGCCCGGTCACACATTTTGTTTATCTACTCATTAGTTGATGGACATTTGGGTTGTTTCTACTTGTTGACTCTTATAAATAATGCTATGAACATTTGTGTACCAGTTTTTGTGTGGATATATGTTTTTATTTATCTTGGGAATATACCTGTGAGGGTAATTACTGGGTCATATGGGAACTCTATGTTTCACATTTTGACAAATTGCCAAACTGTTTTCCAAAGTAGCTGTACCATCTTACATTCTTACCAGCAATGTATGAGGATTCTAATTCCTTTACATTCTTGGCACCACTTGTTACTATCTGTCCCTTTTATTTTAGTTATCTTAGTGGGGGTGAAGTGGCATCTCACTGTTATTTTGATGGGTATTTCCCCAGTGACTGATGTTGAACATCTTTCCATGTGCTTATTGGCCATTTGTATATCTTCTTTGGATACATGTCTATTCAAATTCTCTACCTTTTTTTTTTTTTTTTTTAACAAATGGGGGCTAGGGGTCGGGCGCAGTGACGCCTGTAATCCCAGCACTTCGGGAGGCCAAGGCAGGTGGATCACCTGAGGTCAGGAGTTCGAGACCAGCCTGACCAACATGGAGAAACCCCATCTCTACTAAAAATACAACATTAGCCAGGCATGGTGGCCCATGCCTATAATCCCAGCTACTCGGGAGGCTGAGGCAGGAGAATCGATTGAACTCAGGAGGTGGAGGTTTTGGTGAGCTGAGCTCATGCCATTGCACTCCAGCTTGGGCAATAAGAGCGAAACTCTGTCTCAGAAAAGAAAAAAAAAAGCAGAAAAATAAAAAGAAATGGGGGCTGGGGACAGTGGCTCAAGCCTGTAATCCCAGCACTTTGAGAGGCCAAGGTGGGCGGATCACCTGAGGTCAGGATTTCAAGACTGGCCTGGCCAACATGGCGAAACCCCGTCTCTACTAAAAATATACAAATTAGCTGGGCGCCGTGGCACGTGCCTGTAGTCCCAGCTACTCAGGAGGCTGAGGCAGGGGAATCACTTGAACCCGGGAGGTGGAGGTTGCTGTAAACTGAGATTGCACTACTGCACTCCAGCCTGGGCGACAGAGTGAGACTGGGTCTAAAAAAACAATAAATGGGGTCTTGCTGTGTTGTCCAGGCTGATCTCAAACTCCTGGACTCAAGTGATCCTCCTACCTTGGCATCTCAAAGTGCTGGGATTACAGGTGTGAACCAACCATGCCTAGCCATTCTCTGCCCATTTGTAATTGGGCTATATGTCTTTTTATTGTTGCATTGTGGCTGGGAGCAGTGGCTCATGTCTGTAATCCTAGCACTTTGGGAGGCAGAGGCAGGAAGATCACGTGAGGCCAGGAGATCAAGACCAGCCTGGTCAACATAGTGAGATCCCATCTCTATAAAAAGATGTAATGGGCCGGGCATGGTGGCTCACACCTGTAATCCCAGCACTTTGGGAGGCCGAGACGGGTGGATCACAAGGTCAGGAGATCGAGACCATCCTGGCTAACACAGTGAAACCCTACCTCTACTAAAAATACAAAAAATTAGCCAGGCATGGTGGTGGGTGTCTGTAGTCCCAGCTACTCGGGAGGGTGAGGCAGGAGAATGGCATGAACCCAAGAGGCAGAGCTTGCAGTGAGCCGAGATCATGCCACTGCACTCCAGCCTGGGTGACAGATCGAGACTCCGTCTCAAAAAAAAAAAAAAAAAAAGGGATGTAATGGCCGGGCATGGGAAAACCAAAGTGGGAGGATTGCCTGAGCCCAGGAGTTCGAGACCAGCCTGGGCAACACAGAGACACCAACTCTTCATTTGTATTTTTGAGACGGGTCTCACTGTGTTGCCCAGGCTGGAGTGCAGTGGCACAATCTCAGCTTACTGCAACCTCTGCCTCCCGGATTCAAGTGATTCTGGTGTCTCAGCCTCCTGGGTATCTGAAATTATAGGTATGTGCCACCATACCCCACTAATTTTTGCGTTTTTAGTAAAGATGGGGTTTTGTCATGATGGCCAGGCTGAGAGAGACATCAACTCTTAAAAAAAAAAAAAAAGAAAAGAGAACAACAACAAAAAAATAGTCGAGCATGGTGGCATGCGCCTATGGTCCCAGCTACTCGGGAGGTTGAGGTGGTAGGATCCCTTGAAACCAGGAGTTAAAAGTCTACAGTGAGCTATGATTGCATCACTGCACTCTAGCCTGGGTGACAGGGTGGGACTCCATCTTTAAAAAAAAATTTTGTTGTTGTTTTTTTTGGAGTCTCTCTCCATCACCCAGGCTGAAGCACAGTGGTGCGATCTCAGCTCACTGCAACCTCCACCTCCGGGTTCAAGCGATTCTCCTGCCTCAGGTTCCCAAGTAGCTGGGACTACAGGTGTCCACCATCACGCCCAGCTAATTTTTTTATTTTTAATAGAGACGAGGGTTCATCATGTTGGCCAGGCTGATCTCGAACTCCTGACCTCAGGTGATCTGCCCGCCTCAGCCTCCCAAAGTGCTGTGATTACAGGTATGAGCCACCACGCCCAGCCAGAATGCCTTTTCATTTATTTTTTATTTTATTTTATTTTATTTTGAGATGGAGTATCGCTCTATTGCCCAGGCTGGAGTGCAGTGGTGCGATTTCGGCTCATTGCAAGCTCCGCCTTCCGGGTTCACGCCATTCTCCTGCCTTAGCCTCCCGAGTAGCTGGGACTACAGGCGCCCGCCACCAAGCCTGGCTAATTTTTTTGTATTTTTAGTAGAGACGGGGTTTCACCGTTTTAGCCAGCAGGTTCTCGATCTCCTGACCTCATGATCCGCCTGCCTTGGCCTCCCAAAGTGCTGGGATTACAGGCATGAGCCACTGTGCCCGGCCGTCTTTTCATTTATTTAGGTCTTCTTCAATTTCTCTTAACACTATTTTTAGTTTTTCAGTGTATCACAGTCCCCTCCTTTTTTTTTTTTTTTTTTTCTGTAATGTCTTTGAAAAAATTGGGCTGGTTGTAGTGGCTCATGCCTGTAATCCCAGCACTTTGGGAGGTCAAGGTGGCGGATTGCTTGAGCTTAGGAGTTTAAGACCAGCGTGGGCAACATGGTGAAACCCCCCGTCTCTACCACAAAAAAAAAATTAGCTGGACTTGGTGGTACGTACCTGTAACCCCAGCTACTCAGGAGGCTGAGGCAAGAGAATCATTTCAGCCCAGGAGGCAGAGGTTGCAGTGAGCCAAGATCGTCCCACTGCACTCCAGCCTGGGTGACAAAGCGAGACTCCATCTCAAAAAAAAAAAAAAAAAAAAAGAAAGAAAGAAAGAAAGAAAAAACTGGGCCAGTTGTCCTATAGAATGTTCTTCCTTCTGGATTTGTTATTTAACTTTTTTTTTTAATAGAAACGAGGTGGCGCACACAACCACACCTGGCTAATTTTTTTTTTTTTTTTTAGTGGACACGGAGTTTCACCATATTGGTCAGGCCGGTCTTGAACTCCTGACCTCGTGATCTGCCCACCTCGGCCTCCTAAGGTGCTGGGATTTCAGGCATGAGCCACCGCACCTGGCTTAACTTTTCTTTCTTCCTTTCTTCCTTCCTTCTTTTCTTTTCTTTTCTTTCTTTCTCTCTTTCTCTTTCTTTCTTTCTGTCTCTCTCTTTCTCTCTCTCCCTCCCTCCTTGCTTCCTTCCTTTCCTTCCTTTTCTTCCCTTCCTTCCTTCCTTCCCTCCTTCCCTCCTTCCCTCTTTCTTTCTTCTGTTTCTTTCCTTCCTTTCCTTCCTTTCCTTCCTTTTCTTCCCTTCCTTCCTTCCTTCCCTCCTTCCCTCCTTCCCTCTTTCTTTCTTCTCTTTCTTTCCTTCCTTTTCTTCCTTCCTTCCTTTCTTTCCTTCTTTCCTTCCTTCTATCTTTCTTTCTTTCTTTTTCTTATTCTGTTGCCCTGGCTGGAGTGCATTGGCTTGATCTCAGCTCACTGCAACCTCCGCCTCGCGGGTTCAAGCGATTCTCCCGCCTCAACCACCGGAGTAGCTGGGAGTACAGGTATGCACTACCACGCCCGGCTAATTTTTGTATTTTCAGTAGATACACAGTGTCACCATGTTGGCCAGGCTGGTCTCAAACTCCTGGCCTAAAGTGATCTGCCTGCCTCAGCCTCCCAAAGTGCTGGGGTTAGAGGCGTGAGCCATCGCGCCCGGCCTTTTCTTCTATTTCTTCTATTTTCTGCAAACTGGAAGTTAGCCTTAAAGTCTTGATTAGCTTCAAGAGTTTTTTTTTTTTTTTTTTTGCAAGAATGCATCATAGATGGTGCTGTTTATTTTATATCGCATCACATTCAGGCATACATAAAGGCTGGTTGTCTCACAAAAGAGTTTTCAATAGGGGCGTAATATTAACTGCGCCTTATAAAAAGATCATTCTGAAAACGAGGCAGAGAAAGGATTGAAAAACAATAACAAGCAGGAAAACTAAAAAGCACATATTGCCCTTATTCAGAGGAAAGGACTTTTTTTTTTTTGAGACAGGGTCTGCCTCTGTCGCCCAGGCTGAAGTACAGTAGTGCCATCTGAATTCACTGCAGCTTTGAATTCCTGGGCTTAAGCAATGCTTCTGCCTCAGCCTCCTGAGTAGCTAGAACTACAGCTGTGTGCCACTGTATTTATTAAATATTACCATATTAAATATTCACCAATATTTAAATAATACATTATTTATAAGAAAAAAATTAATAATTTTTATCTTGTTTTATTTTTATTTTTCTGTAGTGGTGGGCTATGTTACATAGGCTGGTTTTGAACTCCTGGCTTCAAGTGATCCTCCCACCTCAGCCTCTCAAATTGCTAGGATTTTATTTTTTGCCTACATTGTTGGAACAGTCCTATAATTGATGGCATTCTGAACTAGAGTGGTCGTAGGGCTGGAAAGGAGTAAATGGATTCACCACAAATTTGAGATAGAATCGACAGAAGTTGGTGACTGATCTGATGTGGACAGGAGCTAAGGAAATAAGGAGTCCTAGATGAGGACTTAAGAGTTCAGTATGGAATATATATATAATTGGTGCATATGATAAAACCAATAAATATTTTTTGGGCCAGTCATGGTGGCTCACACCCATAATTCCAGCACTTTGGGAGGCCAAGGCAGGAGGATCACTTGAGGCCAGGAGTTCGAGACCAGCCTGGGGAACATGGCAAAACCTCGAATCTACAAAAGATACAAAAACGTAACAGGGTGTGGTGGTGTGCGCCTGTAGTCCCAGATACTTGAGTGGGTGAGATGGGAGAGTCACTTGAACCCAGAAGGCAGAGGTTGCAGTGAGCGAGCAGAGATCATATCACTGCACTCCAGCCTGGATGACGGAATCAGATCCTGTCTTAAATAAATAAATAAAAATATTTATTGGCTGGTTGCAGTACCATACACCTATAGTCCCAGCTACTCAGGAGGCTGAGGCAAGAGGATCACTTGAGGCCAGGAGTTCAAGACCAGGCTGGCCAACATGGTGAGAACCCCCTCAACCCCATCTCTACAAAAAAATATGTCCCTACTTCGGAGGCTAAGGTGGGAGTATTATCTGAGCCTGGGGAGGTCAAGGGTGCAGTGAGCTGGAATCATGCCACTGCACTCCAGCCTGGGCAACAGAGTGAGACTTTGTATCTGAATTTACAAAAAAAAAGAATTCTGGACTGGATATAAAGATTTAGCAGGCTGGGCACAGCAGCTCACGCCTATAATCCCAGCACTTTGGGAGGCCAAGGTGGGTGGATCACTTGAGGTCAGGAGTTTAAGACAAGCCTGGCCAACATGGTAAAACCCCATCTCTACTAAAAATAGAAAACTTGGCCAGGTATGGTGGCTCACGCCTGTAATCCCAGCATTTTGGGAGGCTGAGGCAGGTGGATTATGAGGCCAGGAGATTGAGACTATCCTGGCCGACATTGTGAAACCCCATCTCTACTAAAAAAATACAAAAATTAGCTGGGCGTGGTGGCACATGCCTGTAATCCCAGCTACTCGGGAGGCTGAGGCAGGAGAATTTCTTGAACTGGGGAGACAGAGGTTGCAGTGAGCCAAGATTGTGCCACTGCACTCCAGCCTGGGTGACAAAGCAAGACTGTGCCTCAAAAAAAAAAAAAAAGGAATTGTTCCTATATATTATGGATAGTAATTGAGGGTAAACTGATGAGATTATCCAAAGTGCTGTAATCCCAGCACTTTGGAAGACCAAGGCAGAAGAGTCACTTGAACCCAGCAGGAAGAGAAGAGGAGCTAGAACAGATCCCTGAGGAACGTCAGTCTGAAGGGGTAGGTAGAGATTTGCAAAGAGATTGAAAAGGAACAGCCAGAGAAGACAGAAGAAAATAGCAGAGTATGGTGTTACAGAAAACATAGCTGAGAAGGGGATGTGGAAAGAGGACACGTCATTTAGCTATGGCTGAGTAACAACCTATCCCAAAACTTAGTAGTTTAAAGCTGGAACCATTTCTTTCACTCATAATTCCGTGGGTTGGAAATTTAGGCTGTGCTTAGTTGAGTGGTTCTTCTGGTCTCAGCTGGGTTCCCTGATGCATCTACAGTCAGTTGCAGTTATCTAGGCAGCTCTGCTTGTAGAGTTTGACATGAATAATTGTAGTCACTGTTTTTTTGTTTGTGTTTTGAGACAGAGTTTTGCTCTTGTTGCCCAGGCTGGAGTGCAATGGTGCGATCTTGGCTCACTGAAACCTCCGCCTCCCAGGTTCAAGCGATTCTCCAGCCTCAGTCTCCCAAGTAGCTGGGATTACAGAAATGTGCCACATGCCCGGCTAATTTTGTATTTTTAGTATTTTCTCCATGTTGGTCAGGCTGGTCTCAAACTTCAGACCTCAGGTGATCCGTCCGCCTCGGCCTCCCAAAGTGCTGGGATTACAGGCGTAGCCACTGCGCCCAGCTGCATTCACTTTTTACAATATGCCATAGACAGACTAGGCAACAGTGAAAAATGCTATTAAGAGCTCGGGTGGATCAAATTCTTGTCTCCACTGCTCAGATGAAACTACTACTACCCAAGTCATCAATGATAGCCATACCACTAAGGTCGCTAAATGATATGACTGTTAATAATGTTGGCTATAGCACTTTCAGCTAAACCATGGGGCAAAAGCAAGATTGCTAAGGGGAAACAGAGATATCAGGCATAAAGCTCAGGAAGCTTGTCTAGGAAATGTATTGAGGGACAGTTTTGTTTAGTTTTATTTTGTTTTTAAGATAGAAGAGCTCGAATATATTTACATGCTAATGAGGAGTCAGTTAAAAGACAAGGTAGAGGCTGGGTGCGGTGGCCCACGCCTGTAATCCCAAGCACTTTGGGAGGCCGAGGCGGGCGGACCACTTGAGGTCAGGAGTTTGAGACCAGCCTGGCCAACATGGCAAAACCTGTCTCTACTAAAAATACAAAAATTAGCCAGGCATGTTGGCAGGCACTTGTAATCCCAGCTCCTACCTGGGAGGCGGAGGTTGCAGTGAGCTGAGATTGCGCCACTGCACTCCAGCCTAGACAACAGAGCGAGACTCCATCTCAAAAAAAAAAAAAAGAGAGAGAGACAAGGTAGAGGGCTGGTGCAGTGGCTCATGCCTGTAATCCCAGCACTTTGGAAGGCCAAGGCAGGAGGATCACTTGAACCCAGGAGTTTGAAACCAACCTAGGCAACAAAGCAAGATCCTATCTCTAACAAACAAAAACAAAAACACAAACAGATAGGGTAGAGGATAGATGCTGGAGAAAAATTGGATTACTCATGCATTCGACATCAATGTTCAGCCTGAGGTTTACACAGGAATGCAGGAAAGTTAAATAACGGTAAGATAAACTACCTTGGCTGGGCATGGTGGCTCACCATGCCTATAATCCTGGCACTTTGGGAGGCTGAGGAGGGAGAATTGCTTGATCCCTAGGAGTTCAAGACCAGCCTGGCCAACATGGTGAAACCCTGTCTTTACAAAAAATTCAAAAATTAGCTGGGTGTGGTGGTGTGTACCTATAGTCCCTGCTACTCAGGAGGCTGAGGTGGGAGGATAGCTTGAGCCTGGGAGGCGGAGTTTGCAGTGAGCTGAGAACGCGCCACTACACTCCAGCCTGGGCAACAGAGTGAGACTCTGTCTAAAAAAAAAAAATCTTCAAGCGGCCATTTCTATTTTCTTCACAAAGTCCTTTGTCTATCAGTCTGCTAGCCATTAATTTCTTTTTTTTTTTTGAGGTGGATTGCCCACCTTGGCCTCCCAAAGTGGTAGGATTACAGGCATAAGCCATGCGCCCAGCCTAATTTGGTTCTTATTAAAGTATTTGCTCCAGATAAATTGCGCTCTTCCCAAGAGAGTAGTTCTGTTCTTTCAGTCTTTCTGCTCTGCCACCTTGGCCTGATAGCTTTTGTCATCATCCTCATCACCACAGGGTAACAACATGGCTGCTTCAGCCCCAGACAGCACACCTAAGTCTGTGCCCATTTATCAGGAAAGGAAAAGCTTTTTCCCAAAAGCACCTCTAGCCGACTTTCCTAGGGGAAGCCTGAAGAAGTGAGCATAAATTGTTGGGCACATTGCCATGCCACATAAAATAGAGGTTTGTTTGGTACAAAAGGGGAGTGAATCTCGGGGAGGCAATTAGCAATGTTAGCCACAGCTGGGTCCTGTAACGCAGCGTCCCAGTTCTGTATCTGAGTGGTTGGAGTCCGCTCCTAACATATGCTCTTTCTTGGCTCAGTCAGGACTCCGTGCCTCCTCCCTGCTGAGTCAACCTCCCCTCCAATCGCTGGAACAGCTGACTCCTCTGAATCTCTGCCATGATACTGCCAGAGTGGGTCCCAGAGTAGGCACCCAAAGCTCTCAACCAGGCATTCATGCTGCTGAGTGTCTAAGGAAAGTCCCGGAGCACAAATTGGATCTTCCTTACTTCTGACCTTGCCACGCGCATCTTAAAAATGTTGGCATGGGGCCACCACCCTGCCCAAAGGTTTTCTTCCAGATGCTCAAATATGGAGTGGGGACAAAGGCTCCCTTCCCTGTCCCAGATCTCAGTCAGTAGATCTGCCTCCCTCACCTCTGTCCCTCTTCCTTTCTCCCCATTGACTCCTGTGCCTGGGAGGATACTGCTCTTTTTCATTTCTTCTACGTTATATCTTCCTTCTTACCATTTTCGGCCTGCTGGCTAAGTGTGTGTGTGTGTGTGTGTGTGTGTGTGTGTGTGTGTGTGTGTGTGTGTGTGTGTGTGTGTGTGTGTGTGTGTGTGTGTGTGTGTGTGTGTGTGTGTGTGTGTGTGTGTGTGTGTGTGTGTGTGTGTGTGTGTGTGTGTGTGTGTGTGTGTGTGTGTGTGTGTGTAAACAGGGTCTCACTCATCGCCCAGGCTGGAGTGGCTAAGTCTTAATGTCAGAGAGGAGTTTCTTCTGTATATGGTAGCAAAAACTCTGGCCTTCAGGGTCCTTGATATGACAAATTAAAGATAAAGGAATTTAAAAAATTCTTTGTTTAACCATGCTGAGATATCAAGCCACTTTTTTCTCTCTGCAAAATCCTATTTGGGGTGGCACCAATATTATAAATGCAATTAATGTCACTGAGTTGTACACTTAATGGTTAAAATGGGCCAGATGCAGTGGCTCACACCCATAATCCCAGCTCTTTGGAAGACCAAAGGAGGAGGATCGCTTGAGGCGGGAGTTCCAGAACAGCCTGGGCAACAAAGCAAGACCCTCATCTCCCAGGAAAAAAAAAAAAGATTAAAACAGAAAAGTTTACGTTATATATAATTTACCACAATCTAAAAAATTCATAATGTATTATATTAAAAACCGTTGAGTTACATACTTTTTTATTTTTTTGAGTCAGAGTTTCCCTGTTGTTGCCCAGGCTAGAGTGTAATGGTGCCATCTCGGCTCACTGCAACCTCTGCCTCCTGGGTTCAAGCGATTCTCCTGTCTCAGCCTCCCGAGTAGCTGGGATTACAGGCATGCACCACCATGCCCAGCTAATTTTATATTTTTAGTAGAGATGGGGTTTCTCCATGTTGGTCAGGCTGGTCTCAAACTCCTGACCTCAGGTGATCCGCCCACCTCGGCCTCCCAAAGTGCTGGGATTACAGGCGTGAACCACCGCATCCGGCCCGAGTTACACACTTTAAATGGGTGAGTTGTAGGGTATGTAAATTATATCTCAAACTGTTTTTAAAATCCCATTTGAATGTCAAAATCTGAATATCAATTCCTATTTTTTTTTTTTTTTTTTTGCTCTTCTTGGGTAGCAACACTACCTTCCCTCTTTCCTTCCTTCCAGTCATGGCAAATCCCTTGGGCAGTCTGAGACCAAGGTCTGGTCTGAAGAAAGAAAAGAAAAGAAAAATATCCAGGTGGATGGTTCACACTTGTAATCTCAGCACTTTGGGAGGCCCAGGCAGGCAGATTGCTTGAGCGTAGGAGTTCAAGACCAGCCTGGGCAACATAACAAGATCCTGTCTCCACAAAAAATACAAAAACTAGCCCGTGTGGTGGCATGCACCTGTAGTCCCAGCTACTCGGGAGGCTGAGGTGGGAGGATCATGTAGGCCTGGGAAGTCGAGGCTGCAGTGAGCTGTGACTGCACACCGCACTCCAGCCCGGGCAACAGAGTGAGACTCTGTCTCAAAATAAATAAACAAATAAAAATTTAGGGCCTGACGCAGTGCCTCACGCCTGTAATCCCAGCAGTTTTGGCGGCTGAGGTGGGCTGATCACTTGAGGTCAGGAGTTCGAGACCAGCATGGCTAACATGGTGAAACTCTATCTCTACTAAAAAATACAAAAATTAGCTGGGTGTGGTGGTGTGCACCTGTAATCCCAGCTACTTGGGAGGCTGGGGCAGGAGAATTGTTTGAACCCGTGAGGCAGAGGCTGAAGTGAGCCAAGATCACACCACTGTACTCCAGCCTGGGCAACAGAGTGAGATTCTATCTCAAAAAATAAAATAAAATAAAATAGCCTGGCAGAGGCTGAATATTCCTTGTACATGATTTTTTTTTTTTTTAGATTTCTAGCCAAAATTTAATTTTGGTCTCTTTTGTACAGTTAGATGATAGAGCTAGGAAGGCTGCGATTAATCCAGTTGTCAGAATTGAACACTAAGAGCTGAATCTGTACAATAATAAAATATTAGAGTTGGGAAGAACTTTAGTTCAAACTGACTCCTGTTTATTTATTTGTTTATTTATGTATTTATTTATTTTTAGGGACAGGGTCTTGCTCTGTTACCCAGATCAGACTGCAGTAGCACAATCATAGCTCACTGTAGCCATGAACTCAGGCTAAGGTGATTCTCGTGCCTCAGCCTCTTGAGCAGCTGGGAATACAGGTGTGAGCCACACCCATTTAATTTTTTAAGAAGCTTTTTTGTATGGATGAAGTCTCGCTATGTTGACCATGGCTCATTTCAAACTCCTGGACTCAAGTGATCCTCCTGCCTCAGCCTCCCAAAGTGTGGGGATTACAGGTGTGACCCACTTCACCTGGCTGAAACTGCCTCCAAATTTAAAAATCTCTTCTCTAAAATCTCTCGTCTACCTGGTTATCATGCATTCTCTACTTGACTTTTTTTTAAATAGTTTATTCCTTTTATTTGTTTATTTTTTATTGATATGAGATTCACATAACATAAAGTTAACCATTTAAAAATAAACAATTCGGCCAGGTGTCATGGCTCATGCCTGTAACCCCAGCTCTTTGGGAGGCCAAGGTGGGTGGATCACCTGAGGTCAGGAGTTTGAGACCAGCCTGACCGACATGGTGAAACCCTGTCTCTACTAAATATACAAAAATTAGCCTGGTGTAGTGGTGTGTGCCTGTAGTCCCAGCTACTTTGGGGGCTGAGACAGGAGAATTGCTTGAACCCGGGAGGCAGAGATTGCAGTGAGCTGAAATCGAGCCACTGCACTCCAGCCTGGGCGATAGAGTGAGACAGTCTCAGAAAAAAAAAAAAAAAAAAGAACAATTTAGTCTGGGCAGGGTGGCTCACACCTATAATCTCAGCACTTTGGGAGGCTGAGGCAGGAGCACTGTTTGAGCCCAGGAGTTTGAGACCAGCCTGGGCAATTGTAGGAAGACCCTGTCTCTACAAAAATAAAAATAAAAACAAAAACAAATGAAATGAACAATTCAGTGGCATTTAGTACATTCACAATGTTATGTGACGACCACCTTTCCTCTAGATCCAAATTATTTCCATCATCCCAAAAGGAGACGCTTTTTTTTTTTTTTTTTTTTTTTTAGGCAGAGTCTTGCTCTGTCGCCAGGCTGGAGTGCAACGGTGATCTCGGCTTACTGCAACTTCCACCTCCCCGGTTCAAGCGATTCTCCTGCCTCAGCCTCCTGAGTAGCTGGGACTACAGGCGTGTGCCACCATGCCCAGCTAATCTTTGCATTTTTAGTAGAGACGGGGTTTCTCCATGTTGGCCAGGATGGTTTCAATCTCTTGACCTCATGATCCGCCCACCTCGGCCTCCCAAAGTGTTGGGATTACAGGTGTGAGGCACAGCGCCCGGCATTTTTTTTTTTTTTTTTTTTTTTTGATGGAGTCTTGTTCTGTTGCCCAGGCTGGAGTGCAATGGCGAGATCTTGGCTCACTGCAACCTCCCCCTCCCGGGTTCAAGTGATTCTCCCACCTCAACCTCCCAAGTAGTTGGGGTTACAGGCATGCGCCACCACACCCAACTAATTTTTGTGTTTTTAGTAGAGAAGGGGTTTTGCCATGTTGGCCAGGCTGGTCTCAAACTCCTGACCTCAGGTGATCTGCTTGCCTTGGCCTCCCAAAGTGCTGGGATTACAGGTGTGAGCACCTGGCCCCAAAAGGAGACTGTGTACCTCTTAAGCAGTTGCTCCTAACTCTCCCCTCCTGCAGCCCCTGACAGCCATTAATCAGCCCGCCAGCTCTATGGATTTACCTCTTCTGGACATTTCATGTAAAGAATCATACAATATGTGGCTGGGTGCGGTGGCTCACGTGTATAATCCCAACACTTTGGGAGGCTGAGGCAGGTGGATCACTTGATGTCAGGCTTTCAAGACCAGCCTGGCTAACATGATGAAACTCCGTAACTACTAAAAATACAAAAATTAGCTGGGCATGGTGGTGTGCGCCTGTAGTCCCAGCTATTCGGGAGGCTGAGACAGGAGAATCGCTTGAACCCAGAAGGCGGAGGTTGCAGTGAGCCGAGATCGCACCATTGCACTCCAGCCTGGGTGTCAGAGTGAGACTACATCTCAAAAAAAAAATATATATATAGTATGATTCTTTTTTTTTTTTCATTACAGAGTCTTGCTCTGTTGTCCAGGCTGGAGTACAGTGGTGCAATCTTGTCTCACGCAACCTCTGCTTCCTGGGTTCAAGCATGTCTCAGCCTCCCTAGTAGCTGGGATTACTGGTGCCTGCCACCATGCCTGGCTAATTTTTTTTTTTTTTTTTTTTTAGTGGAGATGGGGTTTTGCCATTTTGGCCAGGCTGGTCTCGAACTCCTGACCTCAAGTGATCCACCTGCCTTGGCTTCCCAAAGTGCTAGGATTACAGGTGTGAGCTACCGCACCCGGCCAAGAATCATACAATAGGTGATCTGTTGTGCCAGGCTTTTTTCACTCAGCATAATGTTTGCAAGGGTCATCCAGGCATGTATCATGCATCAGTACTCTTCTTTTTTTTTAACAGCTGAGTAATGTTCCACTGCTCGGAGAGACCACAATTTGTTTATTCGTTCATCAATCGATGGACATTTGGGTTGTTTCCACTTTTTCCTACTGTGAACATGTGTGTACATATATTTGAGTCTGCTTGATTTCTTTTTTTTTTTTTTTTTTTTGAGACGGAGTCTTACTCAGCCACCCAGGCTGAGTGCAGTGGCGCGATCTTGGCTCACTGCAACCACAGTCTCCTGGGTTCAAGCGATTCTCCCGTCTCAGCCTCCTGAGTAGCTGGGATTACAAGCACCTGCATCATGCTCTGCTAATTTTTGTATTTTAGTAGAGATGGGATTTCACCATGTTGGCCAAGCTGGTCTTTTTTTTTTTTTGAGATGGAGTCTCACTCTGTTGCCCAGGCTGGAGTGCAATGGCGCAATCTTGGCTCACTGCAACCTCTGCCTCAAGTGATTCTCCTGCCTCAGCCTCCCAAGTAGCTGGGATTACAGGCACGCGCCACCACACCTGGCTAATTTTTTTTTTATTTTTAGTAGAGACAGGGTTTCACCATATTGGCCAGGCTAGTCTTGAACTCCCGACCTCATGATCTGCCCACCTCGGCCTTCCAAAGTGCTGGGATTACAGGCGTGAGCCACCGTGCCCGGCCTGGCCAGGCTGGTCTTGAACTCCTGACCTCAGGTGATCTACCCACCTAGGCCTCCCAAAGTGCTGGGATTACAGGGATGAGCCACTGTGCCCAGCCTTTTTTTTTTTGTTTTTTTTTTTGAGGTGGAGTCTTGCTTCCTCGCCCAGGCTGGAATGCAATGATGTGATCTTGGCTCACTGCAACCTCTGCCTCCCGGGTTCAAGCAATTCTCCTGCCTCAGCCTCCCCATTAGCTGGGATTACAGGCACGTGCCAACACGCCCGGCTAATTTTTGTATTTTTAGTAGAGATGGGGTTTCACCCTGCTGACCAGGCTGCTTTCAAACTCCTGACCTCAAGTGATCCACCCACCTTGGCCTCCAAAAGTGCTGGGATTACAGGCATGAGCCACCACGCCTGGCCAAGTCTGCTTGATTTTTGCTGAAGATAGAATCAACTTTCCATGTACTCAACAAATATTTGTTGAATTAGATAAGAACTGCTGCATCAAACGCAAATTTCACAAATGTTTTGCTTTAGTTGATAAAAGTCACAGAATCTTAAAAATGTTTGTGGTTGGAAGTTTAAAAGAGATCTTGTTCAACCCCCTCATCTTGAAACTGCACGCACTCAAAAGTACTAGTCTATTTAGATGGCCCTAAATACAGTTTACATCATGGTGTGTGGTGCTCTATTGATATTGTTCTTTGTTAACTGAATGTGTACAATGCAGTCTTTGTTGTCACAAGATGGTTCCCTTTGAGAAGTGGTTTTATGAATTTAAGTTTAATAGGCACTGGGTGTGGGGTGCGCCTGTAATTTCAGCAGTTTAGGAGGCCGAGAGGTAGGGAGTTTGTGGCTGAAATGAGTTATGATTGCACCACCAGCCTGGGCAACAGAGCAAGACCCTGTGTCCAAAATATATATATATATATAAAATATATATATTACTTATATATATAATTATTTATAATAAAAATATATATTTTTATATATATATAAAATTTAGTAGCTTGTCATTCTTTCACAGTTTTGCTTTTTTTTTTTTCAGATGGAGTCTCACTCTGTCGCCCAGGCTGGAGTGCAGTGGCGCAATCTCAGCTCACTGCAATGTCCACCTCCCAGGTTCAAGCAATTCTCCTGCCTCAGCCTCCCGAGTAGCTGGGATTACAGGCATGCACCACCACGCCCAGCTAATTTTTCTGGATTTTTAGTAGAGATGGGGTTTCACCATAGTGGCCAGGCTGGTCTCGAACTCCTGACCTTGCGATCCGCCCGCCTTGGCCTCCCAAAGTGCTGGGATTACAGGCGTGAGCCACCGCACCCAGCCGCTGAGTCACTTTTTTATGAAATGAACTAGCACTATCTCCCTATCTTTGGAAATGTTTTGGAAATGTTAACATTTCCAAATGTTGACAAGGGTTGTGGTCTGGCATATTATACCCACCTTGGACATAAAACCAGGGGAGATCAGGGAACAGTGATTACTCCACCCTGATTTAGTAAACCAGTGACCAGTAATAGTCAACAGTTTGAGGACAGGGACTTGATCTTCACTGCTGTAGCCCCAGTACCTAGAATAGTGCTTGGGACTCAGCAGGATTTCGGTAAATCTTTAATGAATAGGCTAATCAATTGGATTCTGATTTCTGAAGCAATATTAATAAAAGCAGAAGTAATTTAAAAAATAAGCCAGGCACAGTGGCTCATGACTGTAATCTCAGCACTTTGAGAGGCCAAGGCAGGCAGATTGCTTGAGGTCAGGAGTTAGAGACCAGCCTGGGCAACATGCAAAACCCCATCTCTACTAAAAACAGAAAAATTAGCCTGGTGTGGTGGGTGCCTGTAATCCCAGCTACTGGGGAGGCTGAGGTGGGAGGATCACTTGAACCCGGGAGGTGGAGGTTGCAGTGAGCCAAGACTGGGCCACTGCACTCCAGCCTGGGCGACACAGCAAGAGACTGTCTCAAAAAAAAAAAAAAAAAAAAAAGCAAGCTATACGTATTACCTTAAATACTTAACTTTTTTTTTTTTTGAGATGGAGTTTCATTCTTGTTACCAAGGCTGGAGTGCAGCAGCGCAATCTCGGCTCACTGCAACCTCCACCTCCCGGGTTCAAGCGATTCTCCTGCCTCAGCCTCCTAAGTAGTTGGGATTACAGGCACCCACCACCACGCCCAGATAATTTTTGTATTTTCAGTAGAGATGGGGTTTCACCATGTTGGTCAGGCTGGTCTCGAACTCTTGACCTCAGATGAGCCACCTGCCTTGGCCTCCCAAAGTGCTGGGATTACAGGCGTGAGCCACTGCGCCTGGCCCTTAATTTTTTTGTGTGTGGTGAGCACACTTAAAATCTACTCTCTTACTAATTTTCAAGTATATAATGTTATTAACTGTGGTCACTATTATGTATAGTAAGGAGTTAAATCTCTAATTGTGACCTATCTACTATGGTTCAGGAACTTTAAAAAAGAGAAAGGAAAAATAACACTTTTCATTTTTTTCTTTTTTATAAAAATTTATAGTAATAGACACAGGGTTTTACTATGTTGCCCAGGCTGGTTTTGAACTCCTGGGCTTAAGGGATCTTTGCCTCCCAAAGTGCTGGGATTACAGGCGTGAGCCACTGCACCTGGCCAAAACATCTTTAATTTTAAAAGTGTGCTTATTTTGACAGTTTTTGTCTCATTTTTCTATTTAAAAAAATTTTTTTCACTTAGTGCCTGAAATAAAATCATTTTCTATTGTAAAAACCTATAAATGCTTACATGTTTATGAAATTTTTTTTTTTTTTTTTTAAGACGGGGTCTTGCTCTGCTGCCCAGGCTGGTGTGCACTGGCTGACTCCAACCTCCAACTCCTGGGTTCAAGCGATCCTTCTGCCTCAGCCTCCCAAGTAGCTGGGATTACAGGCATGCACCACCACCACACCCGGCTAATTTTTGTGTTTTTAGTAGAGATAGGGTTTCACCATGTTGGCCAGGCTGGTCTTGAACACCTGACCTCAGGTGATCCGCCCGCCTTGGCCTCCCTAAGTGCTAGGATCACAGGCACAGTTTATGAAATATTTTTGGCCGGGCGCAGTGGCTCACGCCTGTAATCCCAGCACTTTGGGAGGCTGAGGTGGGCGGATCACCCGAGGTCAGGAGTTTGAGACCAGCCTGACCAACATGGTGAAACCCCGTCTCTACTAAAAATACAAAAAAAATTAGCCGGGTGTTGTGGCGCGTGCCAGTAATCCCAGCTACTCGGGAGGCTGAGGCAGGAGAATCACTTGAATCCAGGAGGCGGAGGTTGCAGTGAGCCAAGATCGCACCACCGCACTCCAGCCTGGGCGACAGAGTGAGACTCCTTCTCAAAAAAAAAAAAAAAAAAAATTCCCTGCTCTCTCGAAATTCACGTTCTTCTAGGGATGGGAGGAGACAGATAATAAAACAAAACAAACCTGTTGTACTGCTGAAACCTGTCACAGAATCAATGCTAAAGAGCTGTGGAGAAAAAAACCACCAATACCCATGATTTTACGGAGAATAATCTCTACTCATTTTGGTTGAGGACCTTAATTCCTTCTTCTTCTTCTTCTTTTGGGTTTTTTTAAAGAAATTGGGGCCGGGTGCAGTGGCTGACACGTGTAATCCCAGCACTTTGGGAGGCCAAGGTGGGTGGATCACTTGAGGTCAGGAGATCAGCCTGGCCAACATTGCAAAACACTGTCTCTATTTTCAATAGAGACAGTATCTCTACTGAAAATACAAAAATTAGCTGGGCGTGGTAGCGCGTGACTGTAGTCCCAGCTACTCAGGAGGCTGAGGCAGGAGAATCACTTGAACCCGGGAGCCGCAGGTTGCAGTGAGCTGAAATTGCGCCATTGCACTCCAGCCTGGTGACAGAGCGACTCTGTCTCAAAAAAAAAAAAAAAAAAAAAAGCTGGGTGTGGTGGCTCACGCCTGGGATCCCAACATTTTGGGAGGCCAAGGTGGAAGGATCCTTTGAGCCAAGGAGAGATCAGTCTTGGCAACATAGTGAGACCTCATCTCCATGTTTAAAAACAACAACAACAACAATAAATCAAAGTAATGTTTTTTTGTGTGTTTGAGATGGGGCTTTGCTCTGTCACCCAGCCTGGATGGAGTGCAGTAGCTCGATCACGGCTCACTGCAGCCTCAACTTCTTGGGCTCAAGCCATCCTCCCACCTCTACCTCCTGAGTAGCTGGGACTACAGGCGCGCACCACCACACCCAGCTTATTTATTCATTTATTTATTTATTGAGATGGAGTTTCGCTCTATTGCCCAGGCTGGAGGGCAGTGGCGCAAGCTCACTGTAACCTCCACCTTCTAGGTTCAGCTGATTCTCCTCCCTCAGCCTCCTGAGTAGCTGGGACCACAGGTGCATGCCACCATAGCCGGCTAATTTTTGTATTTTTAGTAGAGACTGGGTTTCGCCATGTTGGCCAGGCTGGTCTCGAACTCCTGAGCTCAGGCAATCCGCCTGCCTTGGCCTCCCAAAGTGCTGGGATTATAGGCGTGAGTCACTGTGCCCAGCCAATTTTTTATATTTTTTTTGGTAGAGATGGGGCCTTGTTATGTTGCCCAGGTGGGTCTCCAACTCCTCAGCTCAAGCAGTCCTCCCGCCTTGGCCTCCCAAATTCCTGGGATTATAGGTGTGAGCCACTGCTCCTGGCCTTGCACATGGTTTTTAAAAATAAAATACATTCAGGTTTATAATTAAAAACAGTCTGGGCATGGTGGCTCATGCCAGTAATCCCAGCACTTTGGGAGGCCAAGATGGGAGGATTGCTTGAGCCCAGGATTTTGAGACCTGGGCAACATAGACAGACTCTGGCTCTACTAAAAATTAAAAAAAATTAGCTGGGCATGGTGGCACGTGCCTGTAGTCCGAGCCAGTCTGGAGGCTGAGGTAGGAGGATCACTCGAGCCCAGGGGTTCCAGGTTGTAGTGAGCTATGATTGCACCACTGCACTCTAGTCTGGGCAACAGAGCAAGACCCTGTCTCAAAACAAAACAAAACAAAACAAAACAAAACAACAACAAACAAAAACAAAAAAACAAAAGAACAAAAGAAAAGAAAAGCAACAGTTCTCAGTTCTTCTACCTCACTCCTACGTAGTCTTAACCCTGTACCCCAGAGACTATTAATTTTTTGCTTTTAGTTCTTCTGGTGTTAACTTCCATCTCTCTAAAAATATTGTTGTGGGCCAGGCATGGTGGCTCACGCCTGTAATCCCAGCACTTTGGGAGTCTGAAGGGGACAGGTTGCCTGATCCCAGGAGTTTGAGACCAGCCTGGGCAACATGGCAAAACTCCATCTCTACTAAAAATACAAACAATTAGCTGGGCATGGCTGTGCATGCTTGTAGTCCCAGCTACTTAGGAGGCTGAGGTGGGAGGATCACCTGATCCCAGGAAGTTGAGGCTGCAGGGAGTCATGATTGCAGCACTGTGCTCCAGCCTGGGCGACAGGAATGAGATCTTATCTCAAGAAAACAAAAACAAAAATACATAAAAATATACTTGTGTTATTTATCAACTGTAGGCATTATCTATTGACTTTCTGTTACGACTAAGGCACGACTACCTCTCCTCTCCACACAATCCTGCCACTATTTTTAATTATCCCTATTGGTTACATTAATGATATTGTTAAACCTTCATTTTTTTGGGGAAAAAAAAAAAACAGAAAACAAAACCCTAGGTATTTACCCACCTCCCCGCTTTGTAAAACGAAGATTTGAGAGCTCTTATTTGGCATTCTACTTCTGCAACATCCCTTCCACCTCCCAATGTCTCATCAATTGAGCTGTTCTCATATTTACAGAAGACATGCATTTAAGAAAGCTCTGTGGCAGTCGGGTGCGGTGGCTCATGCCTGTAATCCTAGCACTTTGGGAGGCTGAGGTGGGCGGATCACGAAATCAGGAGATCGAGACCATCCTGGATAACACAGAGAAACCCCCTCTCTCTCAAAATACAAAAAATTAGCTGGGTATGGTGGTACGTGCCTGTAGTCCCAGCTACTTGGAAGGCTGAGGCAGGAGAATAGCTTGGCCCTGCAAGGCGGAGGTTGAAGTGAGCCGAGATGGTGCCACTGCACTCCAGACTGGGTGACAGAGCAAGACAGTCTCAAAAAAAAAAAATAAATAAAATAAATAAAGCACAGTGGCTAGATCTAAAAACAGAATGTAAATATTGAAGGAGGACCTTTGAGTCCTAACAGCAGCCACCTGGGGTCTGAGCCCTGTCAATGCCCTGGTAGTAGGGCTGAGACCAGGCCTTGCTCACACAATTGAAGGAGGCAGTGAAGGTAAACAATATTGTGATATGCTAATTTTTTTTTTTTTTTTGAGATGGAGTCGCCCTCTGTCGCCCAGGCTGGAGTGTGGTGGTAAGATCTTGGCTCATTGCAACCTCCGCCTCCTGGGTTCAAGCAATTCTGCCTCAGCCTCTCTAGTAGCTGGGATTACAGGCATGCGCCACCATGCCCAGCTAATTTTTGTATTTTTAGTAGAGACAGGGTTTCACTATATTGGCCAGGCTGGTCTCGAGCTCCTGACCTCGTGATCTGCCCGCTGTGCCTGGCTGATATGATATTTTTTAAAAAATAAAAATTAATGGCCAGGCACCGTGGCTCATGCCTGTAATCCCAGCACTTTGGGAGGCCGAAGCGGGCAGATCACGAAGTCAGGAGATCGAGACCATCCTGGCTAACACGGTGAAACCCTGTCTCTACTAAAAAAATACAAAAAATTAGCCAGGCTTGGTGGCGGGCACCTGTAGTTCCAGCTACTCGGGAGGCTGAGGCAGGAGAATGGCGTGAACCCGGGAGGCAGAGCTTGCAGTGAGCCGAGATCACACCACTGCACTCCAGCCTGGGCTACAGAGTGAGACTCCATCTCAAAAAAAAAAAAAAAAAAAAAAAAAAATTAACGCGAAGTCTCCATGATGAACAAAATGATATATATATAAATAAATAAGCAAATGATGAACATGACAATGACATAGAAGACATAGAAGTAATAACCCATGAGAACAAGCAAATATATATACACACACACACACACACACACATATATATATATATATATTTTTTTTTTTTGAGACAGAGTCTCCCTCCAGCGCCCAGGCTGGAGTGTAGTGGCTTAAACTCTGGTCACGGCAACCTCCGCCTTCTGGGTTCAAGCAATTCTCGTACCTCAGCCTCCCGAGTAGCTGGGACTACA
The DNA here is from genome assembly GCF_028885655.2 of Pongo abelii. NCBI lineage: Eukaryota > Metazoa > Chordata > Mammalia > Primates > Hominidae > Pongo > Pongo abelii. The sequence goes on along the minus strand of NC_071995.2, from coordinate 121,303,963 downwards.
GGCATGCACCACCACGCCCAGTTAATTTTTGTATTTCTTGTTAGAGACGGGGTTTCACCCTGTTGGCCAGGCTGGTCTTGAACTCCTGACTGCAGGTGATCCACCCACCTAGGCCTCTCAAAGTGCTAGGATTACAGGCGTGAGCCACCACACCCAGCCCCAAAACAACAATATTTTTAATAAAAACAGGCTCAGGCTACTGAGTAGAGAAGGAAAAGACAAGCCCATAAATGTTCCTAGCTGAACTCCCCCCATTAGAAGTGGTCTGTGCCTCTTCCTATGACATCTATGATTCCACCGCTTGCTGATTACAGCTGAAGACTGTTTAGATTAGGTGGTGAGGCGCGCCTTTCAGATTAGGAATATGGATATGGGATTTCAGGAGTACCTCCACCACCTGACCTTGCAGCCTGTAAATTAGGGCGATGTTGAATTAGGTAACAGCATTTCGAGGGATTTCAGACATGAAGGGAGAGAAGGGGCCAGGAGACAAATTTACATAGTTCAGAACTTCGTGCATTTCCAGAGCAGTTCCCTCTCCCTGCTCGTCCAGGCAGCACGGTGCTTTGAATAAAGATCAGCTAGAGGGGTCACCCGCCGATTATTCTCTTCTACTGGCAAGGAGGAGGAAGCCCCTGCCCCCTTATCCACCTAAAAATGCTGGGCTTCCCCGACAGCTGCAAATTCCTCCCTGGAGATGTAAGGCTTCTGGGGTTGCCATGGTCCATGGGAGTGAAATGCTGGCCGCCCTCTGCTGCCCCAGCCCCGAGCAGGCTGTTGCGGCCTTCCCTCCTGTCCCTTTCAAAAGCTTTTAAAGGAAATCCCAGGGGGGAAGGAGGATGGGACACTAACCAGGGCTTCCGTCCAAGCAGCCAGGGCGAATAAAAGGGGCTTTTCTCAAACGAACGGAGCAAACCCTGGGCTCGTTTCAAAGGATTTTTAACCCGCGGTCGTTTCCGGAGGGAAGTGGGGAGCAGATATGGTTCTTCCCAAGCTTAACCTGCTCTCCAGCTCCTTTCAGCATTTTCTCCAGGGACGCCTCATTCAGGGTCTTTCCCTGGAGGGAGGCGAGGGCAGAGATGATCCTTCCCAATCCCCAGCTTAACCTGCTGTCGGAAGCGCCTTGCAGCCTGTTTCAAAGGATTTATCACCCTTGTCTGGCGGGAAGGGGAGGGCAAACAAATGAATCAGCTCCAAAGAGCGGGCTGAGGTCGAGGCTGAATGGGGCTCTCGGGTGTGACTTGCAAATTCTGGGAACACTTTGCAGAAATGACGAGAAGCCCCTCGGAGCAGGCCTGTGGGTTTTCCTTCGCACCTTGCTCCCCAAGCCGGGGCTCGGGAGGGTTCGAGGGCGGAGCGGCGCGCGCGCCGGGGCCAGGGTCCTCCCGGGGCCGCGGTGGGCGCAGACAAAGAGGCGGCCGGGCGGCGCGGGGCAGGGCGCGGGCCGCAGGTCCGGTGCAGACTCGGGGGGCCAGGCCGGCCGGGCGGGTGCGGCGGCGGAGCGCTGGGAGGAGCCGCGCGGCGTCTTCTCCTGGCAGCGCGTGCCCGCCCGGCCCCGCGGCGGCGGCGGCGCGTCACGCTCTCCCCCGCCCCGAGTCGACGAGCCGGGAGGCGGGAGGCGGCGGCCGCGGCGGCTGCTGCTGCTGCTGCAGTGGGACAGGTGGCGGCGACCGGCGGCGTCCGAGGAGGTGAGGAGGGGGCGGCGCGAGCCCTCTCCCTTTCCCGGCACCCTCCGCTCCCCTGCCCGCTTCCCGGCCCGCGGGGCCCGCCCGGGGTCGGGTCGGGGGTCGAAGCCCGGCGTCCGGGAGCGGGGCCGAGCCTTGCGCGCCGGAGCCGTCAGGGAGGGGACCGCGGGAGTCTCGGGTGGCCGGCGCCGGAGGCCGGGGGTCCCTGGGGGCTCCTCCGGAGCTGGAAAAGTGGCGGCCCTGTCAGCGCCGAGCCGGGCCTTCGCTTCCTCCGCCCGCCTCAAGATGGAGCTTGGACTCCTTGCCCCTGCGCCGCCCCAGGCGCCGCTCTCTCCCTGGCGCCCCGCTCCCTCCCCTGGGCCCCGGGGCGGATGTGGGGTCGGCCGGACCCCCGGGAGGCCGAAGCCGGGCGGGACCTGTTGCCCCGGGCGCCGCGCCCGTCACCTGAGCATTCCTCAGGCCCTGGGTGCCCGGCGCCCGCGATCCGGCATGGAGGGCACCCTGGCCCGGCCTCCCCCGCTGCCCCGGCTTTTGTTTTCCTCCCAAGTGGGGCTGTGATTCTCGGAGACCAGGGAAGGCTGGAGGTGGCCAGATCGCTCTCGGGTTTCCGAAATCACACCGCTGCCCGGTAATCCGAACCTTCTACCGCGGCAGGGGATTGGCGCGGAAGGCAGATGACACTTGTTCAGAGGTTATTTTACAAGCAGAACCTAGCGATTGCCCGAATTGGAAGGTCCTGCCTTTCAAAAATCGGGTTTTTATTCGGGGGTGAATCCTGAATCCGGCTGTTTCTCCACTTCATGTGGCTTTTCCATCTGGCAGGAGCCGAGCGCCACCCCCTCCTCCCTGCACAGCCCCACCTCTTTGGTATGAAGAAATTACACGTTGTCCGTCATCGGTTTAGATACCTGTTTTTAGCAAAACTTGGGCGCCAGTGAACTGTTTTTTAAAACAAAGGGTGGAGAAGATTCTGTAATTGTGTGTGTGTGTGATTCAGCAGCCTGGCCTTCTTCCTCTTTTAGGACAGTGGCCCCTAGCAGCTCTCTAAGTATTAAGTGCTGTGGCCACAGCTGTCATTAAGGTTATGATTCTGGCTGTTCTTATTATTTGATTTGTATCACTACTGTTAGCGATGGTATCCACGAATCAGGAGAGCATCCCAGAGTCAGGAATGTGTTTGTTTGACTTTTAGGTCTAACGATAACCTTTAGCAAGAATCCCCAGGCATGTCGCTTCTCAGACTTCGGGCCTTTTTTTCTCTGTAAATTACAACAATGAACATTTATTGAAGGCATCTTGTGGCCAGGCTCTGGGCAAGTCTTTTATGTGTTTTATTTCATTTAAACAACCCTAACCCAGTGAGCGTGCTGTCGTCATGTGCATTTGGCAGGAGGGTCATAGAAAGGTCAAGTAACTTGACCAGGGTCATACAGCTAAGCACCTGAAGTCAGAATACCTTTTACCAGCATGTGAACTCAGGTATTCTGACTTCAGGTGCTTAGTTATTCGTTAGTATACGGAATCTGTGGCAAAAAGCAAGGCTAGTCTGTCTGTCTGTCTATCCATCTGTCAGTCAATCAATCGATGAGAGGGAGCCTCAATCTGTCCTCCTGGCCGGAGTGCAGTGGCGTGGTCTCAGCTCACTGCAATCTCGGCCTCCCAGGTTCAAGCGATTCTCGTGCCTCAGCCTCCTGAGTACTGGGATTACAGGTGCCCGCCACCACGCCCGGCTAATTTTTGTATCTGTGGTAGAGATGGGGTTTTACCACGTTGCCCAGGCTGATCTCGAACTCCTGGGCTCAAGTGATCCATCCGCTTTGGGCTCCCAAAGTGCTGGGATTACAGGTGTGAACTTCTGCACCTGGCCCCAAGGCTGGTCTTCATTAAAGCAAAGTTGAAGTGGGTAATTGCTTGGCCAAAGGCTTGTGCCCAATTTTTAAGGTTCAGAGAAAGCAGTTAAGTACATCTTCCCACTAGACCTAGTTCAAAGGGGAAAACTGAAACTGGGTGGGACCCTGGGTAGATATTTTGCCTGAAGATCAAGATTTTGCCCTTCCCTACTTTTTCAATCGTTGCTTGAGCTCCAGCTTGCACTTCAGCATGACATAAGCTAATCTGGTTTCTGTCCTATTGAGGAGTTTAGAATCTGATATCCTTATCTCTCTTTTTTTTTTTTTTTGACATGGAATTTCACTCTTGTTGCCTAGGCTGGAGTGCAATGGCGCGATCTCGGCTCACTGCAGCCTCCGCTTACTGGGTTCAAGCGATTCTCCTGCCTCAGCTTCCCGAGTAGCTGGGATTTTAGGTGCCTGCCACCATGCCTGGCTAATTTTTTGTGTTTTTGTAGTAGAGATGGAGTTTCACCACGTTGGCCAGGCTGATCTCACCTGACCTCAGGTGATCCGCCTGCCTCAGCCTCCCAAAGTGCTGGGATTATAGGTGTGAGCCACCACGCCTGGCCTGATGTCCTTATCTTAAAAAAAATTTTTTTTACCTACTGGCTAAAATTCACTCTGTCACATCCCATGTGACTCATAAGGGACATGAACTAACTCAGTCATGTTTGATTCTTGCTTTTTTTTTTTTGAGACAGAGTCTCCCATCTTGCTCTGTTGCCCAGGCTAGAGTGCAGTGGTGCAACCTCCGCTTCCCAGGCTCAAGCAATTCTCCTGCCTCAGCCTCCCAAGTAGCTGGGATTACAGGCACACACCACAGCACCGGGCTAATTTTTGTATTTTTAGTAGAGATAGGGTTTCACAATGTTGGCCAGGCTGGTCTCCAACTCCTGACCTCAAGTGATCCTCCCGCCTCGGCCTCCCAAAGTGCTGGGATTACAGGCATGAGCCATTGTGCCCGGCCGATTCTTGCTTTTTAAGTGCTGTCTGCTGGGATTTGAAAGCCAGTGGATGGTGTGTAAGAGATGAGTTGATTCTCTTATGGCCCATACAAAGGTAGGCACCTTTGAATCTGTCACATACTGGGCACCTGGTATTCTTCATTATTACTTACAGGTAGATTTCTGGTCTTGAATAGATATATCAAGGCCAGGGTCTTCATGTTTCGGGACCCTTGCAGAATTCTGCGGAGTTCCATGTACTCAGTAAACATTTATTTCTTATTTTTTTTTAATTAAGTGGTTTTTTTTTTGTTTTTTTTTTTTTAGACAGAGTCTCACTCCGTTGCTCAGGCTGGAGTGTAGTGGTGCAATTTTGGCTCACAGCAACCTTTGCCTCCTGGGTTTAAGTGATTCTCCCACCTCAGCCTCTCAAGTAGCTGGGACAACAGGAATCTGCCACATGCCTGGCTAATGTTTGTATTTTTACTAGAGCTGGGGGTTTCACCATGTTGGCCAGGCTGGTCTCGAACTCTTGAATTCAAGTGATCCACCTGCTTTGGCCTCCCAAAGTGTTGGGATTACAGGTGTGAGCCACCGTGCCCATCTATTTCTTGGTTAATTAAAAATATAAGGTTCATAAATGTCAGGATTGATTTTATAGAATTCAAACCAAAGGAAAAAACAGAAGGTAGTATAGTAAAGTCACCGGGAGAGGGTTTAATATTTGTTAACATTACAAGAGAATTTTGTCTATATATTGTTAACTAAATCGAGACTTTCACTTTGTATGACTTTTCACTATCCAAATAATCAACTTCTTTCTTCTCTGAGTGAGAGGTCAAATGTGTTTTTCTCTGATATGAACAGTAGACAATGTTTATTAGTCATAGCAAGCCTGTAGTTCTCCTTTGCAGTTTTTTTTTTTTTTTTTTTTTAGACACAGGGTCTCGCTCTGTCACACAGGCTGGAGTGCAGTGGCACAATCATAGTTCACTACAGCCTTGAACTCCCTCCTGGGCTCAAGCAGTCCTCCCACTTCAGCCTCCTGAGTAGCTAGGACTACAGGTGCATGCTCTCATGCCTGGCTAATTAAAAACATTTTTTTTTCCTGTAGAGATGAGGTCCTGATCTGTTTCCCAAGCTGGTCGTGAACTCCTAGGCTCAAACAGTCCTCCTAACTTGGCCTCCCAAAGTGCTGGGATTACAGGCATGAGCCACCATGCCCAGCCCCACTATCCAAATAATCAACTTCTTTCCTCTTCTTGTACAAATGAGATGGAAGGTCAAGTGTGTTTTTCTTTGATATGAAGAGTAGACAATGTTGTTTATTATGGCAAATCTGTAGTTCTCTTTTGCAGTATTTTTGAACTGTGACAGCATCCCTAAAGGCAGCTTGATGGGCGATGATATACCTATCTGTGGGCTGTAATTAGATCTCATTGGTATTCAGGCAACAAATATTTATTGAGCATGTACTGTGTGCCAGGTGCTGTTCTAGATGATGGTGATACGACAGTGAATAAAAGACAGAAATCCCTATTATTCTCTTGGAACTTCCTTTCAAGTAGGGAAGGCAGACAGGAAACAAAAAGTAAATTTATTGTATGTTAGGTGACACATGGCAAAGAAAAAACAATCAGAGAAGGGAAAGTATAAAGTACTAGGGATAAGAGTTAGAAGAATGGAAATTTTACATAGGGCAGCAAGAGGAGACCTAGCTGAGAATGACTTTCGAGTAGAGACTGAAAGGAAGTGAGGGAATGTAGAGCCCAGAGAGAAAAACATCCTAGGGAGAAGGAAGGAGGAAGCAGGACATTGAAGACTTTCTAGGCTGTAGTCCTTAAAATATGTATTTGTTGAAATATTAAAAAATACAGAATAATTTGGCCGGGCGCGGTGGCTCACACCTGTAATCCCAGCACCTTGGGAGGCCGAGGTGGGTGGATCACAAGGTCAGGAGATTGAGACCATCCTGGCTAACACGGTGAAACCCCGTCTCTACTAAAAATACAAAAAATTAGCCAGGCGTGGTGGAGGGTGCCTGTAGTTCCAGCTACTCAGGAGGCTGAGACAGGAGAATGGCGTGAACCCGGGAGGCGGAGCTTGCAGTGAGCCGAGATCTCACCACTGTACTCCAGCCTGGGCGACAGAGGGAGACTCCATCTCCAAAAAAAGAAAAAAAAAAAACCAGAATAATTTTATGCCTTTTTAAAAAATTGCTTTTGTTTTTTAGAGACAGGGTCTCACTCTGTCACCAGGCTGGAGTGCAGTGGCACAATTATAACTCACTGTAGCCTTGGACTCCTGGGCTCAAGCCATCCTCCTGCCTCAGCCTCCCAAGTAGCTAGGAGGTGTGTACCACCACACACAGCAAGTTCTTTTTTTTTTGTTTTGTTTCTTAGACGAAGTCTTGTTCTTGAGTGCAATGGAGCAACCCCAGCTCACTGCAACCTCCGTCTCCCAGGTTCAAGCGATTCTCCTGCCTCAGCCTCTGAGTAGCTGGGATTACAGGCACGTGCCACCACACCTGGCTAATTTTTGTATTTTTAGTAGAGACGGGGTTTCACCATGTTGGCCAGGCTGGTCTAACTCCTGACCCTCAGGTGATCTGCCTGCCTCAGCCTTCCAGAGTGCTGGGATTACAGGCATGAGCCACCGCGCCTGGCCCAGCAAATTTTTTTTTGGAACTCTTGGCCTCAAGAGATCCTCCCACCCAGACTGTTGGGATTACCAGTGTGATCCACCACACCTGGGCACCATGTTATTGTTATAATTATTTTTTGAGATGGAGTTTCGCTCTTGTTGCCCAGGCTGGAGTGCAATGGCGTGATCTCTGCTTACTGCAACTTCTGCCTCCTGGGTTCAAGCAATTTTTCTGCCTCAGCCTCCCAAGTAGCTGGAATTACAGGCATACACCACCACACCCGGCTAGTTTTATATTTTTAGTAGAGGTGGGGTTTCAGTGTGTGTGTCAGGCTGCTCTCGAACTCCTGACCTCAGGTGATCTACCCACTGCAGCCTCCCAAAGTGCTGGGATTACAGGTGTGAGCCACTGCTCCCGGCCACCATGTTATTTTTAATTAATTTTTTGAGAAGGGGTCTTGGTATATTGCCCAAGCTAGACTCAAATTCCTGAGCTTAAGTGATCCTCTCATCTCAACCTCCCCAGCAGCTGGGACTGTAGGCTTGTATTATTGTGCTATGTCACGTTATTAATGATTTTGATGAAGATACAGATATGGGGGAAAATGAGGCTCAAAGAATTTCCCTAATTTGCCTAAAAGTCCACACAGCTAGTGAATAGAAATTGAGCCCAGTTTAGGTTATTTTAAGTAATGTACAGAATACCTTGGCAATGGCACAAAGGCCACCAGTACTTGATGTTCAGATGTGCTATTGAGTGTATACTTTCCTATTTCTATCCATCTATTCAGGACTTTTTTTTTTTTTTTTGAGACAGAGTCTCGCTCTGTCGCCCAGGCTGGAGAGCTGTGGCGCTATCTTGGCTCACTGCAACCTCCGCCTCCCAGGTTCAAGCGATTCTCTGCCTCAGCCTCCTGAGTAGCTGGGATTACAGGCGAGCGCCACCACGCCCAGATAGTTTTTGTAGTTTTAGTTGAGACAGGGTTTCACCATCTTGGCCAGGCTGGTCTTGAACTCCTGACCTCATGATGCACCCGCCTCAGCCTCCCACAGTGCTGGGATTACAGACATGAGCCACTGCGCCCGGCCCAGGATCTTTGCTTAACTTTGGGAGGCCTGATAACTTGATATTGGTGTATATAGCTTTTTCCTGGAATTGCACACCTTGTAACAAAGCTGTCCTTTTTAGTCTTAAAGTTTTATGGTTCAAAATCTATGTTTTTTTTTTTGTTTTTGAGACGGAATCTCTCTCTGTCACTCAAGCTGGAGTGCAGTGGCATGATCTTAGCTCACTGTAACCTCTGCTTCCCGGGTTCAAGCAATTCTCTTGCCTCAGCCTCCTGAGTAGCTGGGATTACAGGCACACTCCACCATGCACGGCTGATTTTTGTATTTTTAGTAGAAACAGCGTTTCACCATGTTGGCCAGGCTGGTCTCAAACTCCTGACCTCAGGTGATCCACCCGCCTTGGCCTCCCAAAGTGGTGGGATTACAGGCGTGAGCCACCGTGCCTAGCCAAAATCTATGTTTAATAGAAAACCTTAGATAACACTTTTCTTTTTTCTTTTTTTTTTGAAATGGAGTCTCGCTCTTTCGCCCAGGCTGGAGTGCAGTGGCGCTATCTCGGCTCACTGCAAGCTCCGCCTCCCGGGTTCACGCCATTCTCCTGCCTCAGCCTCCCGAGTAGCTGGGACTACAGGCGTCCGCCACCACGGCCGGCTAATTTTTTTGTATTTTTAGTAGAGACGGGGTTTCACTGTGTTAGCCAGGATGGTCTCATCTCCTGACCTCGTGATCCGCCCGCCTCTGCCTCCCAAAGTGCTGGGATGACAGGCGTGAGCCACCGCGCCCGGCCACTTTTCAATCTCCATTGGAAAGCAGTGTCAGTTGTCAGTATTTGCCTAGATACAAGTTTTTAGATAGCTTTTAGGGAGGCTTTAAACTATTAATAGCGTCTTATGTTTTTTTTTTAAATTATTTATTATTATTATTTTTCGAGACAGAGTCTCGCTCCGTCGCCCAGGCTGGAGTGTACTGGTGTGATCTTGACTGACTGCAACCTTCGCCTCCTGGGTTCAAACGATTCTCATGCCTCAGCCTCCTGAGTAGCTGGGATTATAGGCATGCGCCACCATGCCTAGATAATTTTTTTTTTTAGCATTTTTAATATACGTAGTGTGTTTCCCATATAGGCGGAACTCAAAGAATCCGTATGCTTTAAGTTGGCATTTGAGTTACAACGCACTCTTAAGGGAAACCATAATGACCGCGATGGTATTGTACAAGAATTTTGGGCCGGGCATGGTGGCTCATGCCTGTAATCCCAGCACTTTGGGAGGCCGAGGCGGGTGCATCACGAGGTCAAGAGATCAAGACCATCCTGGCCAACATGGTGAAACACCATCTCTTCTAAAAATACAAAAAATTAGCCAGGCATGGTGGCAGGCGCCTGTAATCCCACCTTCTTGGGAGGCTGAGGCAGGAGAATTGCTTGAACCCGGCAGATGGAGGTTGTAGTGAGCTGAGATCGCGCCATTGCACTCCAGCCTGGGCAAAAAGATCGAAACTCCATCTCAAAAAAGAAATAACAAAACAAAACCGATGTTCGGCCAGGCGCAGTGGCTCATGTCTATAATCCCAGCACTTTGGAAGACTAAGGCAGGAGGATTACTTGAGTCCAGGAGTTAGAGACCAGCCTGGGCAACACATTGAGACCCCCGTCTCTACAAAAACTTAAAGAAATTAGCTGAGTGTGATGGTACATGCCTGTGGTCCCACCTACTTGGGAGGCTGAGGCAGGAGAATCTCTTGAACCCAAGAGATCTGATCCCAGGAGGCTACAATGAGCTGTGTTCACACCACTGTACTCCAAGCTGGACAACAGAGTGAGACCCTGTCTCAAAAAAAAAAAAAAAACAAACCCAAAACCAAAGTACACATATCAAAGTGTACCATTCAATCAAAATTAAAAAATAAAAACAATTTCAAGGAAGAGTGACCTCTTCAGGGTTCAATCAAGGGAACAGAGGGAGACTTTTTTTGTTGCTTGTAGTTTGTCAGAGTGTAATTAGCCAACCTTGAATTTGGCTAGGACATCTGGGATAATATCCTGGCCCTGGTGCCAAGTACCAAGGAATCTTGGCCACAATTAGTAAAGAGCTTTTTTTTTTTTTTAAATCTCCATATGGCACTTCCAGAAGGACAGATTCCACTAGCACTAACTCAATGGGTGGGTCTACTTTTTAATTGTCTATTTATTGTGGTTCAGCAACAAAATCTTAAAAGTATGCTTTCAAAATCTTTAAAAAGAGGAAGTAGTCATATTACAGAATCCCTATTGGGAACCCTCCCTGGTGTCTCTTACCCTGGGGAAGTTTATTCTCATCCACCTCTTTGCAGGAATGCTAATGAGACTACAGGCAGACATTTTGCTGCCCTAATGTTTTCTATAAGCGTAAGCTTTAAAATACTTCCGACTTGAATTAAGCAGTTTGGTGTTTGTTTGCTCCTTTGCTTACTTATGTCTAAGTATGGCTTGGATAGATTCCAGTTTAACTCTGCCCCTTTTTAACACTTAAAATTGCCGAGTCCTTGATTTATAATATCTTCTCCGAAGTTAAGGGCCAGAAGATCCAGATGTTCAGGATGTGCAAATCATCCAAAACTTGGGTTTGATGTATAAAGGGAAGGCAATATAATAAGTCTTTTTTCCCCCTGATTCTAAAAATCCCTTCTTTTACTCAAGTATTGTAGTGAAATATTTGGCATATTTTCCCCCTCTTCTCAGGAAAGATAAGAGTCATGGCTGGGCACGGTGGCTCACGCCTGTAATCCCAGCACTTTGGGAGGCCGAGGCGGGTGGATTATGAGGTCAGGAGATCGAGACCATCCTGGCTAACACGGTGAAACCCTGTCTCTACTAAAAATACAAAAAAATTAGCCAGGCGTGGTGGCGGGCGCCTGTAGTCCCAGCTACTCCGGAGGCTGAGGCAGGAGAATGGTGTGAACCCGGGAGGCGGAGCTTGCAGTGAGCTGAGATGGCGCCACTGCACTCCAGGCTGGGCGACAAGGCGAGACTCCGTCTCAAAAAAAAAAAGAGTCACTAGGGATGTTTTCCTGAAAATCTTTTAATCAAGGCCTTTGACCTCTTGCCTCCTCTCTCTTCCTGATTTACCCCATAAAATGACTTTTTATTAGAGACGTTATGTTCTAATACCTTAAAGCAGGAAGGAGCCTATTTAGACTTTTCCTTTCTAGACCGTAAATAAACTTTATAAGCAGGGTGATTTTTTTATAGCCTAAGTGAAAGAAAACTTATTGCCTGGGTTTCTGAAAAGTGGGTGTCTTCATTACATGAAACCATATGACTAGTTTCTGTTGAAAGGGATACGTAGCTTGCTTAGGTTGTCATCTTGAGAATCTAGTATTAGAGTCAAGTTTAGATTTTAGAAAATGTTTTCCAGTGAAGTTTTTTTTTAGGGTCTCAGGTTTATTTTTTTCTTTATATATTAGTTTTAAGATGGGTTTTACATTTTAGTAACATAATGTTCTCTTCTTAAAATATGTGGGTTAATTGTATAAATTATAAAATTTGCATAGATACAAAAACACAGAAAAAAACAAATTATCCATGATGCTACTGCCCAGAGGAATCTTTTTGATACTTTAGAGTATGTACTTTCAGTCTTTTTTTGTTTTTTTAGAGACGGAGTCTCGCTCTGTCCCCCAGGCTGGAGTGCAGTGGCGTGATCTCGACTCACTGCAACCTCTGCCTCCCGAGTTCAGATGATTCTCTTGCCTCAGCCTCTTGAGTAGCTGAGATTACAAATGCGTGCCACCACGCCTGTCTAATTTTTGTATTTTTAGTAGAGACGGGGTTTCGCCATGTTGGCCAGGCTGGTCTCAAACTCATGACCTCATGAAATCCGCCCACCTCAGCCTTCCAAAGTGCTGGGATTACAGGGGTGAGCCACCACGCCTGGCCTCAGTCTTCTTATTAAAAAATTTTTTTGGCCAGGTGCGGTAGCTCACCCCTGTAATCCCAGCACTTTGGGAGGCTGAAGTGGGTGGATCCCATGAGCTCAGGGCAACATGGCAAAACTCCATTTCTACAAAAACAAAAGTTAGCCAGGGATGGTGTTGTGTACCTGTGGTCTGAGCTACTCAGGAGGCTGAGGTGGGAGGATTCCTTGAGCCCAGGAGGTTGAGGCTGCAGTAAGCCATGATTGTGCCACTGCACTCCAGCTTGGGTGTCAGAGTGAGAGCCTGTCTCTTAAAAAAAAAAAAAAGAAAAAGAAAAAGAAAATAACTGGTTGTAGATAGTAAGTAGGAAAACTGCTAAGTATCCCAGTTTTTAAAAAAATAACAGCTTTATTGACATATAATTCATATGCCATACAGTTTACCAACTTAAAGCATACAATTCAGTGGTTTTTTAGTATATTTGCAGTTATGCACCCATCACCATTATCAGTTTTACTATATTTTCATTTTTTTTCCTTTTCTCCCAGTTGGAAAAGTAAGTTTTAATATATTTTTGTCATCCCCAGAAGAAATCATGTATCCATTAGCAGTCACTCCTTATTTCTCCCAACTTTCCCAGCCCTAGGCAGGAGGCCAGGAGTTTGATGCCAGCCTGGGCAACATGGCAAATCTACTCTCGTCTCTACAGATTTGTTTATTCTGGACGTTTCATATAAAGGGAATCATACATTATGACTGGCTTCCTTTGCTTAACATAGTGTTTTCAGGGTTCCTCCATGTTGTGGCATGCGTCTGCCCGTGATTCCTTTTTGTGGTTGAGTAATATTCTGTTGTGTAGATCTACCCCAGTACCACATTGTGTCTCTTCATCACTTGATGAAACTTTGGATTGTTTCCACTTTTTGTCTCATGAATACTGCTGCTGTGAGCATTCATGTATAAATTTTTTTTGTTTGTTTTTGTTTTTGAGATGGAGTTTCGCCCTTGTCTCCCAGGCCGGAGTGCAATGGCGTGATCTCGGCTCACTGCAACCTCCACCTCCTGGGTTGAAGCAAATCTCCTGCCTCAGCCTCCCCAGTAGCTGGGATTGCCACCACATCCGGTTAATTTTTATAGTTTTAGTAGAGACAGGGTTTTGCCATGTTGTCTGGGCTGGTCTCAAACTCCTGACCTCAGGTGATCCGCCCGCCTCAGCCTCCCAAAGTGCTGGGATTACAGGCGTAAGCCACCATGCCTGGCTCTTGTGTATAATTTTTTGTGTAGACATATGCTTGCTTTTACGTTGGGCCTATACCTGAGAATGTTACAGAATTGCTGGGTCATATGCGAACTCTACCTTTTGAGGCAGTACAATACTGTTTTCCAAAGTGGTTGTACCACCGGCAATGAATGAGTTTCAGCTTGTCCAAATCCTCACCAGCACTTCTATGTCTTTTTGATTGTAGTTATCTTAGTGAGTGTGCAGTGTGGTATCTCATCATGATTTTGATTTGTATTTACCTGGTGGCTAGTAATATTGAACATCCTTTCATGTGCTTATTGGCCATTTGTATAACTTCTTTGGAGAAACAAACCTGTTATCTTTTTCTTTTCACCTTCAAAATATTACTTATAAGGCTGGGCGTGGTGGCTCACGCCTGTAATCCCAGCACTTTGGGAGGCTGAGGTGGGCAGATCACTTGAGGTCAGGAGTTCGAGACCAGCCTGGCCAACATGGTGAAACCCTGTCTCTACTAAAAATACAAAAATTAGCTGGGTGTGGTGGCACGTGCCTGTAATCCCAGGTACTTGGGAGGCTGAGGCAGGAGAATCGCTTGAACCTGGGAGGTGGAGGTTGTGGTGAACCGAGATTGCACCATTGCACTCCAGCCTGGGTGACAGAGCGAGACTCCATCTCAAAAAAAAAAAAAAAAAAAAAATGTGTGTGTGTCTGTGTGTACATATATGTGTGTGTGTGTGTGTATACATAAAAATAAATATAACTTTACAAAGGCAAAGTATAGAACAATGGTATGTTACCATTTGGAATGAAAATGGTATACAAAAGAATGCCTTTATCTTTTAGTTTCTATATTTAGCAGATATTTATTAAGCATCTACTATAGGGAGGTACTAGCCCAGACACTGGGGAAGTTGAGTAAAACAGTCATGTGTCCTGCTGTCGAGGAAACTGTAGCTGTTAATGGATTGCAGATTAAGAGCAAGAAATCAGGCTGGGCATGGTGACTCATACCTGTAATCCCAGCACTTTGGGAGGCTGAGGTGGGTGGATCACTTGAGGCCAGGAGTTCAAGACTAGCCTGGCCAACATAGCAAAACCCCGTTTCTACTAAAAATACAAAAAATTAGCCGGGCATGGTGACAGGCGCCTGTAGTCCCAGCTACTTGGGAGGCTGAGGCAGGAGAATGGCGTGAACCCAGGAAGGGGAGCTTTCAGTGAGCCGAGATCTCACCACTGCACTCCAGCCTGGGTGACAGAGCGAGACTCAGTCTCAAAAAAAAAAAAAAGAAAAACAACAAACACTGAAGTTAGGTTTTAAAATCCAAATGAGGCCGGGCACGGTGGCCCACGCCTGTCATCTCAGCACTTTGGGAGGCCAAGGCGGGTAGATCACCTGAGGTCAGGAGTTCGAGACCAGCCTGGCCAACATGGCGAAAGCCTGTCTCTACTAAAAATACAAAAACTAGCTGGGGGTGGTAGCAAGCGCCTGTAATCCCAGTTACTCGGGAGGCTGAGGCAGGAGAATCGCTTGAACCTGGGAGGCAGAGGTTGCAGTGAGCTGAGATTGAGCCACTGCACTCCAACCTGGGCAACAAAGTGAGACTCTGTCTTGAAAAAAATTAAAATCAAATGAAACCAATTCCTAGTTTCCACTTACAGCATCTAAGGTGGTTGTACAGAAACTATCTTATGGATTTGTGAGTAAATTTAGTAGACTGCTTCTCTTGAAATATAGGCTGGGCGTGGTGGCTCATGCCTGTAATCCCAGCACTTTGGGAGGCCAAGGTGGGCAGATCACTTGAGGCCAGGAGTTGGAGACCAGCCTAGCCAACATGGTAAAACCCTGTCTCTACTAAAAATATAAAAATTAGCTGGGCGTGGTTGCGCATGCCTGTAATCCCAGCTACTGGAGAGGCTGAGGCAGAAGAATCGCTTGAACCTGGGTGGCAGTGGTTGCAGTGAACCGAGATCATGCCACTGTACTCCAGCCCGGGCAACAGAGCAAGACTCCATCTCAAAAACAAAACAAAAAAATACTATAGGCTGGGCGTGGTAACTCATGCCTGTAATCCCAGCACTCTGGGAGGCCAAGGTGGGCGGATCACCTGAGGCCCGGAGTTTGAGACCAGCCAGGCCAATATGGTGAAACCCTGTCTCTAGTAAAATATAAAGATTAGCCGGGCATGGTTGTGCAGACCTGTAATCCCAGCTACTTGGGAGGCTGACGCAGGAGAATCACTTGAGTCTGGGAGGCGGAGGTTGCAGTGAGCCAAGATGGTGCCACCCTGGGTGACAGAGTGGAGACTCCATCTCAAAAAAAAATAAACAATAAAATAGCAAGGTGCCCTGTAGTATTGTGAAAATAGAAACGTGGTTATAGGCCAGGCACAGTGGCTCATGCCTTTAATTCCAACACTTTTGGGAGGCTGAGGCAGGAGGATCTCTTGAGCCCAGGAGTTCAAGACCAGCCTGGGCAACATAATCTCTTAAAAACAGACTAGGCTGGGCGCGGTAGCTCACGCCTGTAATACCAGCACTTTGGGAGGCCGAGGTGGGCGGATCATGAGGTCAGGCGATTGAGACCATCCTGGCTAACACAGTGAAACTCTGTCTCCACTAAAAAAACAAAAAATTAGCCTGGTGTGGCGGCAGGCGCCTGTAGTCCCAGCTACTCGGGAGGCTGAGGCAGAAGAATGGCGTGAACCTGGGAGGCAGTGGTTGCAGTGAGCCGAGATTGCACCACTGCACTCTAGCCTGGGCGACAGAGTGAGACTCCATCTCAAAAAAAAATACAATAAAAAATAACTGTCTCAGAAAAATGTGGTTATTTGTCCATTGTCTCTCAAGACCTATAGCAACTCTTAAACTTGCTCATTTGCAAAATAAAAACAAGAACCTTTTTTTTTTTTTTTTTTTTTGAGACGGAGTATCATTCTTGTCGTCTAGGCCAGAGTGCAATGATGTGAGCTCTGCAACCTCCGTCTCCCGGGTTCAAGTGATTGTCCTGCTTCAGCCTCCTGAGTAGCTGGGATTACAGGTGCCCGCCACCATGCCTGGCTAATTTTTGTATTTTTAGTAGAAATGGGGTTTCGCCATGTTGGTCAGGCTGGTCTTGAACTCCTGACCTCAGGTGATTTGCCTCCGCCTCCCAAAGTGCTGGCATTACAGGCAAGAAAGCTTTTATGAAAAGAAAAAAACCCAACCCAATATGAAAGACCTTGATTCTTCTAAGAGTTGTCTTTGTACCCTTTTCTTGTTCAGAGCAGTTTTGGTATGCTTTTGCTTTTAGTGTGGGCCATGTCTGACTGTTTAAGGGGCAGGCAACAATATGCCAACTTTTTTCCTTTGTGAAGAATGGAAAGGGAAATCAATTCTTTTTTTTTTTTGAGACAGGGTCTCACCAGAAACCCTCCTTGTAGCACGACGTGGTCTCACTCTGTCTCAAGAAAAAAAAAAACAAACTCATCCAGGCTGGAGTGCAGTGGCACAATCACAGCTCACTGCAGCTTCAATCTCATGGGCTCAGGTGATCCTCCTCCTTCAGCCTCACAGATAGCTTGGACTGCAGGCACGCGGCACCATACCTGGCTAATTTTTTGTAGAGATGGAGTTTTGCCATGTTGCCCAGGCTGGTTTTGAACTCCTGGGCTCAAGTGATCTTCCTGCCTCAGCCTCCCAAAGTGCTGAGATTGCAGGTGTGAGCCACCTTGGCTGGGAAGGTCAGTTTTAACTTGCCTTGAGATTGACTCTTTGATCTCACTGCTGTATATAATAATTCAGAAACATTTATTCATCAGTTTACATTAGGGTCAGGAGCCTGGAGATTGGGGTTTTAGTCCTAGACTGTTAAGTAAGTATGACCTTGACAAGTGATTTCACTTTTTAAAATCAGTTTTTTTGTTGGTAAAATGAGAGAGTTGAACTAGATTGCTACAGTCTCTTCTGATTCTAACATTTTATGATGCTATATTAAGCACATTGCTTCTTTTTGCACATTAGTATAATTGACTGCTGCCGACCCATTAAGTTCTTCTGGGAGATACTAGAGAGGCCTAGTAATTTCAGCCCCTTTTAAGATCTGTGTCTAAGCTAGTGGTATGTGTTAGAGTTACAAAGTCACAGGAATTTTGTAGAATTTTGTGTAAATGAGCAAAATAACTCAAATTATTCAGCTTTCCATGTTCCCTTAAAACATTTTTTTTTTTTTTTTTTTTTTTGCAGATGGAGGAACATTGGGAGGCTCTTTATTTTCTGTGTGCTAAGTAGTAGGAATATAAATCTACACTCAGACTGAGCTGTGCAAAGGCATTCATAATTGCAGGCAGTTGCATCAGAGCTCAGAGTTCCATCTCTAAAAAAAAATTGTCTTATGCCCCAACCTTCTCCCTGGGTTGTTTTTTAAGGATTAAAAACCTGTCCTTCCTTTTTAAAACTGCTCTAGGTACAACTTGTATTCCGTACTATGTCATACACACCTTAAGTTTTAAATACATATAATTTTCCTAAGCACAGAATCATTTTTCAAAGGGGTATATCTACTCTTGACTTTGGAAAGATACCATAAACTTGGTATTTACTGTCAGTGTCTTATTGTATGGTATTCTCAAATCAACACTTAAGGTTAGCAGGCTAATTTTATAAATTGCTCTGTAAGGGCTGTCTCAGTTAGAAATTGGAAATAAAACTTCCTTGTAGCTCCTTTTGAATTAAGGAGCCAGTTAATTTTCTGATACTTGTGTCAGTCCTTTAGTGTCTGAATGGGCTTTTCACATTGATCCATTTATTTACTTGTTTGTTTGTTTGTCTGAGACAAGGTCTCACTCTGTGGGACCACATGCACGCACCACCATGCCTGGCTAAGTTTTGTATTTTTTGCAGAGACAGGGTTTCGCCATGTTTCCTAGGATGATCTCAAACTCCTGAGCTCAAAACTATCTGCCCACCTTGGCCTCCCAAAGTGTTGGGATTATGGGCGTGAGCCACCAAGCTGGCCCACATTGACCTTTTAAATAAACAGTGATTACAATATTTACTCATGTTTCGTACTTTATCCTTAAAGATATGCTGTTTGCTTCCCGCCTCCCCCATCCCCCAGATGGAGTCTTGCTCTGTCACCCAGGCTGGAGGGCAGCGGTGCAATCTAGGCTCACTGCAACCTCCACCTTCTGGGTTCAAGCGATTCTCCTGCCTCAGCCTCCTGAGTAGCTGGGATTACTGGAGGCTGCCACCATGCCCGGCTAATTTTTGTATTTTAGTAGAGATGGGGTTTCACCAAGTTGGCCAGGCTGGTCTTGAACGTCTGACCTCAGGTGATCCGCTCGCCTTGTCTTCCCAAAGTGCTGGGATTACGGCCGTGAGCAACCACACCCGGCTGCTGTTTCCTTTTTTTTTTTTTTTTTTTTGAGATAGATAGTGTGATGGCATGATCTCTGCTCACAGCAACCTCTGCCTCCCTTGCTCAAGCGATTCTCTTGTCTCAGCCTGCCGAGTAGCTGGGATTATAGGTGTGTGTATCACCACACCTGGCTAATTTTTGTATTTTAGTAAAGATGGGGTTTTGCCATGTTGGCCAGGCTGGTCTTGAACTCTTGACCTCAGGTGATCTATCCGCCTCAGCCTCCCAAAGTGCTGGGATTACAGGTGTGAGCCACCGCGCCTGGCTGCTATTTGCTTTTGTAATCTTTGTGTTAGATTAAAACTGAGTGTTAATTTTAAAGCTGAGTCTGGCCTATTTAAAAAGTTATATATAATATATCACGTATGAAGCATACATAAATACCCACATACGTAGAGAAATATCAGTGAAAATAGATCTTAGTGGTCCTAGCACAGTAAAGTGACAAAAGACTAAAAAAAACCTAGAGTTACGGCTCCTGGAATCTTTCTGACCTTTTTGACCGTAGTACTTGTGAGAACGCGTCCCTTGTGAATCTAGGCGATGACAGCAGCGGGAGCCATACAGCAGTGATAGAACATCTCGTGGGATTACACAGGGGATGGAGATCAGTGAAGAAATACTGGTGCTTATAAATAGTCATGGCAGCAATGGAAAAAAGGACAGGCTGAATGACTTTAATATTCAATAAAACATTTAAGTAATCTCATGTGAAAGGCACATGTTTTTGAAGATGACAGAATGCTCTTATTCTGACACCTGACTCTAGAGTTGGTTTAAGTCAGTCCTATAGACAAGGCAGTGAACTTGATGGGGATGTGTGGAACTGAATGGAATAATGGAAGTGTGAACACATGAATAGCACCATGTTGGTGTTTTTTTTTCTTTTTTGAGATAGAGTCTCGCTCTGTCACCCAGGCTGGAGTGCAGTGGCGCAATCTCGGCTCACTGCAAGCTCCGCCTCCCGGGTTCACACCATTCTCCTGCCTCAGCCTCCCAAGTTGCTGGGACTACAGGCGCCTGCCACCATGCCCGGCTAATTTTTTTTTTTGTATTTTTAGTAGAGACGGGGTTTCACTGTGTTAGCCAGGATGGTCTTGATCTCCTGACATCGTGATCCGCCTGCCTTGGCCTCCCAAAGTGCTGGGATTACAGACGTGAGCCACTGTGCCCGGCCTTTGTTTTTTGTTTTTTGTTTTCAGATGGAGTCTTGCTCTGTTGCCCAGGCTAGAGTGCCGTGGCGCAATCTTGGCTCACTCCAACCTCCACCTCCCCGGGTTCAAGCGATTCTCCTGCCTCAGCCTCCTGAATAACTGGGATTACAGGAATGTGCCACCACTTCCAGCTAATTTTTATATTTTTAGTAGAGACAGGGTTTCACCATGTTGGCCAGCCCGGAGGGTCTCGAACTCCTAGCCTCAAGTGATTCACCCGCCTTGGCCTCCCAAAGTACTGGGATTACAGGTGTCAGCCACTGCGCCCAGCCTATTCTGTTACCTTTTAAATCAGCCTACTGGTTGATACTGAAACCAGTGTCTCCAGGCTCCTGCTTTATATTCTGTCCAGTGAATCTCGCTTGTTAGTGCACTAATTTGATACATTGGCCCTTCTGTGGCCTGTGCCCCAAACTGTGTTTGGTGGCATCACACACATTTTCCCTGTGTTCAGGACCAAGCTTTGGGAAGCCAGAGTCAACGATGCGCTTAGGTGTCTGTCACTCGTCCTCAGCTTGCGTAGACCACTCACTCATGCGCTTACCGGCTATTCTACCTTGGAGTGGATGCTCCCTGGCTTCATCCCCTGTGGTTTGATTTTGAGTCACGGAACTGTTGTTAGGGCACACATGCTGATCAGTCACACAGCGTCATCATGTCATCGGACCACTCTGTGTAAATGTGCACAAGGAGTGTTCTGTATCTTATTCAGAAGACTAACAAGTTTCCCAGGTGTTAGAATATGGACCAATGAAACAGCTATATGCGGCTGGGCGCGGTGGCTCATGCGGTAATCTCAACACTTTGGGAGGTCAAGGTGGGTGGTTCACCTGAGGTCTGGAGTTCAAGACCAGCCTGACCAACATGGTGAAACCCTGTCACTACTAAAAATAAAAAAAAAAATTAGCTGGGCGTGGTGATGGGTGCCTGTAATCCCAGCTACTCAGGAGGCTGAGGCAGGAGAATCGCTTGAACCCAGGAGGCAGAGGTTGCAGTGAGTCGAGATTGCGCCATTGCACTCCAGCCTGGGTACCAGAGTGAGACTCTGTGCCAAAAAACAAACAGACCAAAAAAAAAACAAACAAGAAATGATGTCTCCTACTGTATTGGCCTTAAATCTCCAGCCACAGGTTCCTTTCATGTGCTTTGAGACATACTTATTAAATTTTTCATCGGTAGCTCAGACTCTGTACTGTATTTTGCTTTGAGTTTCATGTGGGTGTGTTTTCAAACTCTGTGCTGAGCTCTCGGTTTTACTGGGCAGTGCCTTGTGCTGCCAGCAGAGCTTCCTTATACATTATGTATCACCTGTCAAATAGATATTTTGAAGTTCCTCTTACTGTAAGTGCTATTTTTTCCTTTTCTATGCTAAGAACAGTTAAATTATTCCCAGTTCGAGATTCAGGGGTTTTACATTTCTCTGCCCTTTTCCTCACATACATGTTGTAATGGAGCACAAAAGATGGATGTTGCATATCCAGTGGGGCCTGGGGTATTATCTGCTTGTTAGTTTTACTATCGATGCCAAGAGGAGAGCTGCTTGTTTTCTGCTTCCAGTATGTATTCTAGCCTGGTGGTGTCCTGTGTAGTAGCCACGAGCCACATAATTACATATTGAGCACGTGAAACGTGGTGAGTCCAAATTGAGGTGTGCTGTAAGTATAAAATACACTGTGGATTTCAAAGATCTATTATGAAAAAAGAATGTAAAATGTTAATAATTTTACATTAATCACATTTGTTGTTGTTAGAGACGAGGTGATATATTTTTTTGAGACAGAGTCTCGGTCTGTCACCCAGGCTGGAATGTAGTGCTGCCATCCAGGCTGGAGTGCAGTGGCAAGATCTCAGCTCACTGCAACCTCTGCCTCCTGGGTTCAAGCGATTCTCCTGCCTCAGCCTCCCGAGTAGCTGGGATTATAGGTGCCCACCACCACACCCGACTAATTTTTGTATTTTTAGTAGAGATGGGGTTTCACCATGTTGGCCAGGCTGCTGTCAAACTCTTGACCTCAAGTGATCCACGTGCATCGGTCTCCCAAAGTGCTGGGATTACAGGCGTGAGCCAGTGCGCCCGGGCAGGAGATGAGGTCTTGCTCTGTTGCCCAGGCTGGAGTGCAGTGGCATGACCAGAGCGCTCTGCAGCTTCTAACTAAACTCTTGGGCTCAAGCATTCGTCCCACCTCTGCCTCTCGAGTAGCTGGGACGCAGGTGTGTTCCACTACACCCAGCTAATTTTTAAAAATTTTGTAGAGATGGAGTCTCACTATGTTGCTCAGGCTTGTCTTGAAATCCTGAACTCAAGTGATCCTTCCACTTGGGCAGGCATGAGCCACCGTGCCCAGCCCTTGATTACATTTTGAAATAATATTTTAGATCTATTGGGCTAAATAAACTATATCATGAAAATTAATTTCACCTGTTTCTTTTTCATTTTTAAAAATACAGAAACTAGAAAATTCAGAATTATACATTTGTACTGCATTATATTTCTACTGGACAGTGCTGGTCTAGAAAGCATAATAGTGTCAACAAATATAATTATCTAATTTGAGACTCACACCTTTTTTTTTTTGAGAAGGAGTTTTGCTCTTGTTGCCCAGGCTGGAGTGCAATGGCGCAATCTCAGCTCACTGCAACCCCCACCTCCCAGGTTCAAGCGATTCTCCTGCCTCAGCCTCCCGAGTAGCTGGGATTACAGGCATGTGCTACCACACCTGGCTAATTTTGTATTGTTAGTGGAGACAGGCTTCACCATGTCTGTCAGGCTGGTCTTGAACTCCTGACCTCAGGTCACCCTCCCACCTTGGCTTCCCAAAGTGCTGGGATTACAGTCACGAGCCAGCATGCCCAGCCGAGACTCATACCTGTTAAATAGCACTCAATGTAGGTAGGAATTGAACAGTTTGCCCATAGCTTCATTGACTTACTTTTTTTGGAATACAATGCCTCTATCTCTGCTCACCGCAACCTCTGCCTCCCAGGTTTAAGCAGTTCTCCTACCTCAGCCTCCCGAGTAGCTGGGATTACAGGCATGTGCCGCCACGCCACCTGGCTAACTTTGTATTTTTAGTAGAGATGGGGCTTCGCCGTTTTGGTCAGGCTGGTCTTGAATTCCTGACCTCAAGTGATCTGCCCGCCTTGGCCTCCCAAAGTGCTAGGATTACCGTGCTCGGCCCATTGACCTACTTTTTAAATTAATTTGTTAATTAATAATTAGAGATGAGGTCTCACCAAGTTCCCCAGGCTGGTATTGAACTACTGGGCTCAAAGCATCCTGCCACCTCAGCCTCCCAAAGTGTTGGGATTACAGGTGTGAACCACCATACCCACCCTTCATTGGCCCACTTTTTAGAAAAGGATCCAGGCCAGGTGTGGTGGCTCATGCCTGTAATCCCAGTACTTTGGGAGGCCAAGGCGGGCGGATCACCTGAGGTCGGGAGTTTGAGACCAGCCTGACCAACGTGGCAAAACCTTGTCTCTACTAAAAATACAAAATTAGCTGGGCATGGTGGCACATGCCTGTAATCCCAGCTACTTGGGAGGCTAAGGCATGAGAATAGCTTGAACCTGGGAGGCGGAGGTTGCAGTGAGCCGAGATCGCGCCACTGCACTCCAGCCTGGGCGACAAGAGTGAAACTCTGTCTCAAAAAAAAAAAAAAAAAAAAAAAGGATCCAGAGTCGGGAAACCCTGTAATGCTTCTGTGTTTATCAAGTGTTTAGAGTGTAAGATACAGTTACTTGATGCTTTAGTTTGAAAATCGCATCATTTTGCATAATTTTATGGATTCTTGTTTTGCTATTGACTCACTTGAGAACTTTTTTGAACTCTTACTGTGTATCAAACTTTTTTAGGTTCTTTGGATGCGAAGACAAATCAAATCTCATGGAACTTAGTCATAGCATGATATGCAAACAAGACAGGAATGCGTGTGAGTCATCATTCCATAATCGAAGCCTGCCCAGTAGCTGGAGTAGTCCAGAGAAGGAAGACAGGGCAAGAAGAGTAGTCACAAGAGACTGCTGATGTGTCTCCTGTGTTCTTGGAGAGCCATTTCCCATGTGCCCCCAAAGCCCTTCTGTGTGGCAGTGTGCTGCGCGTGGCAGTAGCGTATGGGGCCTGGCTCTAGAAACAGCCAGTACATGGGAAATGAAGCCCGTCCAAGGACCTTAAGCTCAGTTCAGCCAGGAGATGTGATGTTTTTAAATTGGGGCTAAGCAGGCCCATACATTTTTTTTTTTTTTTTTGGTTGCTTTTCCATGACATTGGATAGTTGACTTTTTTGTTTTACTCAAGAATTGAAGAAAATTTGCAAATGCCCTTCAATCTTATTTGTCTTTTTCAGTCTCTTCTGTATATACAGAAATATGAATGTGAATGAAGTGGAAGGAAGAAAATCAAATAGCTTGCCCTTTCTTTAGGGGAAACAAGTCAATTTGGAAAGGTCCCAGTGTTGTGTAAGTGTTTTCAGTGGCTCAAGCCGAGCAGCTCAGGTTACACTGCATCTCCTGTGTTGGGGGTGGGGACAGCAAGTGACACAGCATACTTACGTAACCGTGACTTCAGGGGACAGGATTAAGCTGTGAATGAACCTCCCAAACCCAGGAATATGATATGAGAACATAGCGTTTGAATTTCTCTCTCAAGTTTGACTTGAAAAATCAGCCTCAGAAACATCTTTATCTTAAGATAGATTTCCGTTGCTCCCAGAACTTCTCTCCCCGACCTTCTGTTATTAGGTTCATGGACATACAACATTTTAGAATTAGGTGGGGGCTCCGAAGTCTGCGAGTGCGGCTGTGCACTGGTAAGTCACTTCACCCACCTGGTGCTGAATTTCCCTTGGGTCGTGCAGCAGGGCCGCATTGAAACCTGGGTTTCTGGACCTCGTAGCTACCACGCAGCCTGTTTCTGGAAGCTTGGTGTTAAACTCCCTCTCCTGGCAGGTTAAATTCATTGCAGATTCTTCAACTCCCCTTTGCCTCCCAACAGAATTTTTAGATTTAGCAAATAAAGTGGCATTTTCATTTTGTGGATGGGGCAAAATGGACTGGAAAGGGTCTGATGTGTAGAGATTTGATTTTCTTGGGGCAACGCGATGCCGCTGTGTGTGTGCCAGGAGGTGCTGAGCCTTTTCGAAGCTCTTATCAGATCTGGGTTCTTTCTTCACTGATGGCAGAGGTCTGTACTTTTTACTTTGGCAAAAAGTTAGAGCCACAATCTTTCCTTTCACTTCTGAATCCTTGACCTTTTGCTTACAGGATTTGGATTTGATACCCAAAACAGGACTAGAACTGTGAAGGTATGGAGTTAGAAACAGATCTTATTTAGTGTCCTCAGGTTGAAGTTGGGAATACTGAGCTGGGGAAGGGGTTATGTGAGTTGTTCAGGGTCATCCAACTGGGATGGAATTTAGGTGTCTCACTTCCCAGTCCAGCTCTCTGTTCATACTTTTTTGTTTATTTGAACCATGACATTTAAAAAATAGGAATAAACATAACCTTAAGAAATCAGATGAGAATATGAAGAATATTATTGCTTTTTGTATGAACGTAATTTTCACCATTCTTGTTTTTGGGAACTACTTGTTTTGTGGAACCTCTTGTTTCTGTAAATTGCTTAAGGTTTTTTTTTTTGGATATCTGGTCAGGAGGAAGGGGGATTAGATTTTATTAAAATATATATTTTCTATAATAAGTGTCTTTTTTTTTCTTAAACTTTTTTAAAAAAAGATTTTAGAGATAAAGTCTTGCTAACATTGCCTAGGCTGGACTCAATCTCCTGGGCTCAAGCGATCCTCCCGCCTCAGTCTCCGAAGTAGCTGGGATTCCAGGCAGGCGCCACCATGCCCAGCTAATTAAAAACTTTTTTTTTTTTTTTTTTTAGAGATGGGGTTTCACTATGTTGCCCAGGCAGCTCTCAGACTCCTGGACTTAAGTGATCCACCTGCCTTGGCCTCCCATAATGGTGGGATTATAGATGTGAGCCACCATGCCTGGCCAAACTTGTGTGTTTTAAAAACATACTTTGTTCTTACCAATAAAATGTCTCTGCTTTTATTAAAATATAGTACTTTAATTATTCACATTATAATGCTTTTTGTGATATAAGGCATTTCAATCTTAGAGGCTCATCCTTAAAATTAATTTTTTTTTTTTTTTAAGGTGGAGTCTCATTCTGTCGCCCAGGCTGGAGTGCAGTGGCGTGATCTCGGCTCACTGCAACCTCCGCCTCCAGGGTTCAAGCTATTCTCCTCCTCAGCCTCCCAAGTAGCTGGTATTACAGGCACCTGCCACCACGCCCAGCTAATTTTTTTTTTTTTGTATTTTTAGTGGAGACAGGGTTTCACCATGTTGGCCAGGCTGGTCTCAAACTCCTGACCTCTGGTGATCCGGCTGCCTTGGCCTTCCAAAGTGCTGCGATTACAGGCATGAGCCACCAAGCCCGGTCCCTTAAAATTAATTTATTTGAGGAATTTACTTGGCCAAGATGATGCAAAGCTCTAAGCAAAGTTTTTATCTGTTTGCCACTGTATTACATAAAATAAGCTTGCCACTATACCATATAAGCCCACTTATTTCAGTGGCTGAAACTGATAAGTTGATTTTCTTTTTTTTTGTTTTTTTTTTTTGAGACGGCGTCTCACTCTGTTGCCCAGGCTGGAGTGCAGTGGCACGATCTTGGCTCACTGCAACCTCTGCCTCCTGGGTTCAAGCGATTATCCTGCCTCAGCCTACTGAGTAGCTGGGATTACAGGCACACGCCTCCACACTCGACTGATTTTTGTATTTTTTTTTTTAGTAGAGATGGGGTTTCACCGTGTTGGCCAGGCTGGTCTCGAACTCCTGACCTTGTGATCAGCCTGCCTCTCAAAGTGCTGGGATTATAGGTGTGAGCCACCATGCCTGGCCGACAAGTTGATTTTCAGTTTTGGAAAAGTTTAAGATACATATTTACTGATGGGAAAATGGGGAGAGGTGATTCAGGTGTCTAGACTTCTTTCTTCCTTTTTTTTTTTTTTTTTTTTTTTTTTTTTTGAGATGGAGTCTGGCTCTGTCGCCCAGACTGGAGGGCAGTGGTGTGACCTTGGCTCACTGCAGCCTCTGAGATTACAGGTGTGCACCACCATGCCCGGCTAATTTTTGTATTTTTTTGTAGGGAGAGGTTTTTGCCATGTTGCCCAGGCTGGTCTCAAACTCCTGACCTCAGATGATCCACCCACTTTGGTCTCCCAAAGTGCTGGGATTACAGGCATGAGCCACACACCTGAACTCTTCCATCTTTTGATTCTGTTGTCTTTAGTACATGCTTTCGAGGTTGCTGGGCTTGTCTCCATCAAGCCATTGGAAGGGCAAAGAGCATGGGGGATTGTACACAGTAGGTTCCTCTGGGCTAGGCCTAGAGTGGCACACGCCTCACACACTTCTCTTATTCCACTGGCTAGAACTCAGTCACGTGATCATACTGAACTGTAGTGGGAGCTGGGAAATATGGTGTGAATCCAGGAAGAAAAAGAGGCCAGGCACGGTGGCTTATGCCTGTAATCCCAGCACTTTGGGAGGCCAAAGTTGGTGGATCGCTTGCACCCAGGAGTTCAAGACCAGCCTAGGCAACATGATAAAACCCCATCTCTACAGAAAAAAAGAAAAAAATATTTGCCGGGTGTGGTGGTGTCTGCCTGTAGTCCCAGCTACTTGGGAGGCTGAGGTGGGAGGATGGCTGGAGTCTGGGAGGTCAAGGCTGCCGTGAGCCATGAGTGCATCACTGCAGTTCAACCTGGGCAACAGAGCAAGACTCTGCCTCAAAAAAAAAAAAAAAAAAAAAGTCTTGGTGAACAGCTAGCCACCCTCTCACCGTCTCCATATGTATTCACTTCCATCCTGGCTTGGCTGTACTGCACTCTCGTTTCTGTGGAGAAGGCAGCACAGTAGAGTCTGTTTCTTCACTCTTTCGGTTGAAGCCGTTTTACTGCGGCTCAAAATAATTTTTTTCCACTTATGAAATTAATCATATCTGTTCATCAAATAAAATTTCTAGAGACCCAAGAAAACACAAGAGATAAAAATTACCAATGATTCCATTGAGATAATTGTTCTGAGTCCTTGTTACAGTTCCCTTCAATTTCAGAATTTTTAAGCACTCAGAAAGAATAAAATGTCACTAATTCTTACTCTGTGCTGGCTTGTAAACTCCAAAACTCTTAAGAGGGAGGAAATGACAGCCTGGCCATTCTGCCTTTTCCTCACAAAGATACACAGGGCTATTCCAGAGCTGTCCCGAGGCTTTATTCTTTTGGCATTTTCAAAATGAACTTAGACATCTTAATCTCCACTTCTCCTTAGTAAACAGGGTAAATATTGGGGCTGGTGAACTTAATAGTTTATTAGGATGGCAAGGGTAACATTTTAAGTTTATGATTTATTTCCTACTCAGTTATCAGGATTCTTTTTTCTTTCTTTTTTTTTTTTGAGATGGAGCCCTGCTCTATCGCCAGGCAGGAGTGCAGTGGCACAATCTCAGCTCACTGCAACCTCCACCTCCCAGGTTCAGGAGATTCTCCTGCCTCAGTCTCCTGAGTAGCTGGGACTACACGCATGCACCACCATGCCCAGCTAATTTTTGTATTTTTAGTAGAGACGGGGTTTCACCATGTTGGCCAGGGTTGTCTCGATCTCTTGACCTCATGATCCGCCTGCCTTGGCCTCCCAAAGTACTGGGATTACAGGCGTGAGCCACTGCACCTGGCCGGGATTCTCAAATGTAGCCCAATTGTCCAGTAAAGAATACTAAGAAAAAGTGTTTGGAACCGAACCAAAATAAAAACTTGCGTACCGGAAGTTTGCAGGTAATGTAGATATGCGTACATGACTGGTGTTCAGCTATTTAGGTGGACTTGCTTGTCTCTGCTTACCTGTGTTGCTGATGCTGGTCAGCAATGGAGAAAACTGAGATTAGATGCTGCTAATCTCAGACGGGAGGATAATTTCTTAGGAGAAAGGACATTTCTTGACTCATCAGCTCCAGATTCCTTTAAAGTGGTGAAGTTTCAGCCCAGAGGCTGACTAACATCAGAATTCCTGTTTGTGAGGTCATTGTCATGACCTCACAGCCAGGCTGTTCAAAATGTTTGCCCAGCTTCTGGCAGGATATGAGCTGATGCCTGCCCCGCTTCTACAGACACCATGAGGTACTATTTTCATATTCTAGATTTGTGTTGATTTTCTTCAATTTCTTATAGATAAAAAGTAAAGACGTTGACCCCAGGCCCTCTTTATTTTGTTGAAAGAGATCTTATGATGAGAAAATCATTGTGAATATCCTCTGGCAGGACTTTTAAAAGCAGAAAACTCCATAGTTGAGTAGAAAGTGTTTTTACTATGTGTATGTGATTAATCAGTGGCTCTATTTGCTATGGAATTTACTATCAATTTTTTCTGCAAATAAACACAAAGTTTTTTCTTCTGTGAAAAAGTAACAGTTTGAAACGATTAGACTAGGTTATCAGTGGTAGAAATTCTTTATGACCCAGAGGTCTCAATTCAGATGCATCACAATCGAGAAGTTGTCACCATCTGTTTTTGATTATTTTGCCTTGTGCTGTTTATACCTGTTTCAGTTGGAGTTGGAAGAAAAGGTGTTGATTCGTACAAATATTCAGAAACCTAGTCTCTGAGGGTTAATATTAACTTTTTAAAGGATTGTCCTTTTTTTTTTATTTTTGAGCTGGAGTCTCGTGCTGTCGCCACGCTGGAGTGCAGTGACGCAATCTCGGCTCACTGCAACCTCCGCCTCCTGGGAGCTGGGACTACAGGCGCGCACCACCACAGCTAATTTTTGTATTTTTAGTAGAGACAGCATTTCACCATGTTGGCCAGGATGGTCTCGATCTCCTGATCTCGTGATCCGCCCACCTTGGCCTCCCAAAATGCTGGGATTACAGGCATGAGCCACTGTGCCTGGCCTACAGGATTGTCCTTCAAGTAAATAAAAACTTGGAAAACCCTGTGTTTCTGTATTCTGGGAGCAAACACTTGATAAATTGTCCCTTTCCATCTTTTTTATTTTTTTTTTTGAGACAGGGTCTCACTCTGTTGCCCAGGCTGGAGTGCAGTGGCAAAATCTTGACTCACTGCAACCTCCACTTCCTGGCTTCAAACGATTCTTGTGCCTGAGCCTCCAGAGTAACTGGGATTATAGGCAGGTGCCACCACGCCCAGCTAAAATTTTTGTATTTTTAGTAGAGACGGGGTTTCACCGTGTTGGCCAGGCTGGTCTCAAACTCACCTCAAGTGATCCGCCCACCTCAGTCTCCCAAAGTACTGGGATTACAGGCGTGAGCCACCGCGCCTGGCCCCTTTTCATTTTTTATTTAAGTAATGCAGTACGTAAACAATGGAACTTTTTTCTAAGTTTGACTGTGAGTTTAAGTGGAGAGATGATGCACCCCCTCCCAAGTAATAATTTTCTTATTGCTTTGCACCCATAAAGCATGTCAGTGTCAGAGAGACATCACATCCTGTTTTTTGAAGTAGACTGTGCTTTTAAAAGCATTACCCTGTGTGTTCTCTGTTTTTTTCCCCCTCCAAAACAGTCACATGTCCCTATTTTCTTAAATACATAAGACCTAGAATCTTTTTTTTTTTTTTTTTGAGACAGAATCTCACTCTGTCGCCCAGGCTGGAGTGCAGTGGTCTGATCTTAGCTAACCGCAACTTCCACCTCCCAGGTTCAAGTGATTCTCCTGGTTTAGCCTGCTGAATAGCTGGGACTACAGGTGCGCACCACCACACTTGGCTAATTTTTGTAGTTTAGTAGACATGGGGGTTTCACCTTGTTGTCCAGGCTGGTCTCGAACTACTGACCTCAGGTGATCTGTCCACCTCAGCTTCCCAAAGTGCTGGGATTACAGGTGGGAGCCGCCGTGCCCAGCCAAGATCTAGACTCTTAAAACACTTTCTTAGAGACTAAGAGCCCTTTGTGGGTCCACTAGGTGTATGCCCTTTCCAATGTCTCTCTTTAACTGGGATGTCTTTAAGATAGCTTTGTAGAAATGAGCCGTCCTGTACACATAAAGTTGTAAGAACTTGAAATTGCCAATCTGGCTGGGCATGGTGGCACATGCCTGTAATCCCAGCACTTTGGGAGGCCGAGGCGGGCAGATTACTTGAGGTCAGGAAATCGAGACCCTCTTGGCTAATATGGTGAAACCTCGTCTCTACTAAAAATACAAAAAATTAGCTGGGCGTGGTGGCACATGCCTGTAATCCCAACGACTTGGGAGGTTGAGGCAGGAGAATAGCTTGAACCCAGGAGGCGGAGGTTGCAGTGAGGTGAGATCATGCCACTGTACTTCAGCCTAGGTGACAGAGTGAGACTCCATCTAAAAAAAAAAACACAAAAGAAGATTGCCAATCTGCAGTGAATTTTAGCCACAGGGACAATATTTAACTGCTTTAGATCAAGTTTCATTATTAAAAACATTTCTGGCTGGGTGTGGTGGCTCACACCTGTAATCCCAGCACTTTGGGAGGCTGAGGTGAGTGGATCACTTGAGGACAGGAGTTCAACACCAGCTTGGCCAACATGGCGAAACCCTGTCTCTACTAAAAATACAAAAATTAGCCGGGGATGGTGGCGTGTGCCTGTAGTCCCAATTACTCCAGAGGCTGAGGCAGGAGGATTGCTTGAGCCTGGGAGGTGGAAGTTGTAGTGAACTGAGAGTGGGCCACTGCACTCCAGCCTGGGCAACAGGAACGAAACCCTGTCTCAAAAAAGAAACAAAAAACAATTTTTGTGCTTTTAGTATGTATTCTTATTAGGGAGAATAGAAGTGAATCTTTAACCTTTGAATTCACATTCACCTTGCGAGATCTCCTTCACGGAAGGGTAGTTACTGAGATGTGGTCTGAGTGGTAGCGGGCATTAGAGCGGGAGTGATTCTCGAGCCGGCTTGCCGTGGTGGTTTTCTGGGGCTCCTGGAACAGTGACCGCCCTTTGTGCTTTGTGTGAAGTGTTGTACAGCACTAATTTCACCACCAAGCTTTGGGATTCATTGCTGGGGTCCTGTTTTGTTTTCGTTCAAGATCTGGTAACTCACTCACTCTCTTCTACCACAAGTCAATTTTTTCCTTATGTGGATATTTTAAATATTCTTACCTTAATGAGGCAGGTTATAGGGGATTGTTTATTAAAAGGAATAAATACAGAAAGCATATTTTTATGTTTTGAGAAGGCTATGGTCTTGAACTGTATGTATACCCAACCTCAGATTTCCTTCTTTCTTTTGTTTTGTTTTTAGAGATGGGGTTCGTTCTGTTGCCCAGGCTGGAGTGCAGTCGTGTAATCATAGCTCACTGCAGTCTTGGCCTCATGGGCTCAAGCCGTTCTCCTGCCTCAGCCTTCTGAGTAGCTCACTCTATAGGCGTGATCCACCACACACAGTTAATTTGTATTTTTTTGTAGAGATGGGGGTCTCACTGTGTTGCCCAGACTGGTCTCCAACTCCTGGACTTAAGCAATCCTCTCACCTCAGCCCCCTAACATGCTAGGATTACAGGTGTGAACCACTGTGCCTGGCTTGGAAGACAGATTTTTATGTAATTTACTGTTCAAATAATGTGTAGTGATAAGAAGTGATATCTGAGAGGAAAATGAGGAGCTTGGATTCTTAGAATTAGTAATACAACTAACATTTGTGATTCTTGTATGGACTGGTGGTGGTGCATTCAAATGGTGTTCCAACTATTTGAAACATCCCCCAGTGCTGGTGTTTTCCAGGCATTGAGGCTATGGCAGTATCTAACGCACTAGATACTAAATCTTGACTTTATGGAGGGTAGAACACATTTTTGTGTTGTTGGGAGGAAGAATAGTCCTACTTTCAGGAATACTAAATTTGACATCCCAAATGTCATTTATTTTTCATGTCCTAAAGCTGACATGAAGTTCTTCTTATTATTTTATTATTTTTTTTTGAGACGAAGTCTCGCTCCTGTGCCCCAGGCTGGAGTGCGATGGTGCGATCTCAGCTCACTGCAGCCTCCACCTCCTGGGTTCCAGCGATTCTCCTGCCTCAGCCTCCTGAATAGCTGGGATTACAGGCACCCACCACCACGCCCAGCTAATTTTTGTATTTTTAGTAGAGATGGGGTCTCACCATGTTGGCCAGGCTGGTCTTGAACTCCTGACCTCAGGTGATCTGCCCGCCTCAGCCTCCCAAAGTGCTGGGATTACAGGTGTGAGCCACTGCACCTGGCCTTGTTCTTCTTTTTGTTAGACGGAGTCTCACTTTGTCACCCAGGCTGGAGTGCAGTGACATGGTCTCAGCTCACTGCAAACCCTGCCTCCTGGATTCAAGCATTCCTCCTGCCTCAGCCTCCTAAGTAGCTGGGATTACAGGTGCCCGTCACCACATCTGGCTAATTTTTGTATTTTTAGTAGAGACGAGATTTCGCCACATTGGCCAGGCTGGTCTCAAACTGCCAACCTCAAGTGATCTGCCTGTCTCAGCCTCCCAAAGTGTTGGGATTACAAGTGTGAGCCACCACGCCCAGCCGGAAGTGTAAACCTTTTAATGAGCAGGAAGAGAAGTGATTGTATGGCTGAGCAATCTGTTCATGGATCCCTAATCCCTGGTACGTAGTTGGGGCTTTGAAGTAGATCTCCCTCTTCTCATATTCGAGGGAGTACAAGCAAAGCAGTAGCTGTTTTTGACTCTTTGGAAGTGACTTAAGTTCTAGAGATAAACATTTTATTCTTTTTTTTTTTTCATACCTCATCCGGCAGAAGAGAGAGAAACATTATACAAATGGTTCTTGACTTGAAAAAAAAATGGTCTAACCGTGGTATCAGTCAATGGTGTCAATAGTGGATTCTGGGGGTTAATGTGTAGGTATATTTTGTCACATTATAGTTTGGAAAGCAAGATTATGTGACTTTTAAAAGCAAATGATGCCAGGCACAGTGGCTCACGCCTGTAATCCCAACGCTTTGGGAGGCCGAGGTAGGCGGATCACTTGAGGCCAGGAGTTCCAGACCAGACTAGCCAACATGTCCAAACTCCACCTCTACTAAAAATGCAAAAATTAGCTGGGCGTGGTGGCACATGCCTGTAGTCCCAGCTACTCGAGAGGCTGAGATAGGAGAATCACTTGAACCCAGGAGGTGGAGGTTGCAGTGAGCCGAGATCGTGCCACTGCACTCCAGCCTGGGTGCAGAGCCAGACTCCGTTTAAAAAAAAACAACCAGAAATATCTGAGGCTGGGTAATTTATTAGAAAAGAGATTGAATTGGCTCACAGTTGTGCGGCCTGTAGAGGAAGCATAGCAGCATCTGTTTCTGGGGAGGCCTCAGGAAGCTTCTAATCATGGTGGAAGGCAAAGGGGGAACAGGCGTGTCACATGGCGCCTGTTCCAGGAGTGAGAAAGAGAGTGAGTGAGAGGAAGTGCCACACACTTTTAAATGACCCACCCTGCAAGAGCTCACTGTCACAAAGACAGCACCTAGCCATGAGGGATCCACCCCCATGACCCAAACACTTCCCACCAGGCCCCCCCTCCAGTACTGGTGTTTACAGTTCAGCATGAGATTTAGCAGGAGACAGATATCCAAACTGTATCACTCTCCAACTACATTATAAATTCTTTTTTTATTTTTTATTTTTGAGACAGGGTCTCATTCTGCTGTCCTAGCTGGAGTGCAGTGGTGTGATCTTGGCTCACTGTAACCTCTGCCTCCTGGGTTTAAGCAATTCTCATGCCTCAGCCTCCTAAGTAGCTGGGACTACAGGCATGTACCACCACGCCCGGCTAATTTTTGTATGTTTACTAGAGACGGGGTTTCGCCATGTTGGCCAGGTTGGTCTCGGACACGTAACCTCAAGTGATCCGCCCGCTTTGGCCTCCCCAAGTGCTGGGATTACAGGCGTGAGCCACTGCACCTGGCCCTTTATAAATTCTTTGGGCTTAGATGTCTGTCATATAGTTTTCTGTCATCTGTAGCAAGCACCAGCTGTAATTTCGGTTTGGTATTGGATATACCCCGGCTGGTTTGTAGAGTCATTTAAATACTTGAGACTATTTTTGTCATTCATTTTATTTAGTAAGCATTGTTTATAAAGTGCTGGGTAAAACATAAAGGTGACTAAAATACAGTTTCTTCCCTTGAGAGATTTCTAGTGTGGTGAAATCTGTGAGCTACACACGTGGCCAAGTGTGCAAGGGGCTTTTGCAGGGGCACAGACTTGCCATGGGTAATGGAAGGATGAACAGATTTTCATTGCAAGGACTGGAGTAAGTTTTGTGGGGCAGATGAATGCCTGAGTTTGCCCTTGAGCCAAGTTTCAGCAGCTGAAGACCACAAGACTTGGAAAGGACATTCGAAGCAAAGGGGACCCCCAGCCTTGAAAACATGGGGGAGGGGAAGCAGGAAGGCTGCTGTAGAGGTGTTGGGGAAGTCAGTCGTGTAGGTGATTTATGTCCATATCATTGAGAAGTTGAACCTCAGATTACTTCTTGATGAATAACTTAGCAGTGGTTCTCAAACTTTAGCATCTGGGCTGGGTGCAGTGGTTCACGCCTATGACCCCAGCACTTTGGGAGACCAAGGCAGTAGGATTACTTGAGCCCAGGAGTTTAAGACCAGCCTGGGCAGCACAGTGAGACCCAGTCTCTACAAAAAAGAAATAAAAAACAATTATCTGGACTTGGTCGCACATGCCTGTAGTCCCAGCTACTCAGGAGGTTGGGGTTCGTGAATCACTTGAGCCCAGAATTTGAAGGGTGTGGTGAGCTACGATTGTGTCACTGCACTCTAACCTGGGTGATAGAGCAAGACCCTGTCTCTGAAACAACAGCAACAGTAATAAACTTGAGCATCCAAATCGCCTGAAGGCTTGGTTGGGCGCGGTGGCTCACTCCTGTAATCCCAGCACTTTCAGAGGCCGAGGCAGGCTGATCATGAGGTCAGGAGACGGAGACCATCCTGGCTAACACGGTGACACCCCGTCTCTACTAAATATACAAAAAATTAGCCGGGCATGGTTGCAGGCGCCTGTAGTCCCAGCTACTCGGGAGGCTGAGGCAGAAGAATGGCCTGAACCTGGGAGGCGGAGCTTGCAGTGAGCCGAGATCGCACCACTGCACTCCAGCCTGGGCAGCAGAGAGTGAGGCTCTATCTCAAAAAAAAAAAAAAAAAAAAAAAATACAGATAGCTGGCCTACCCTCAGAGTTTGTTTCAGTAGGTTTGGGATTTGCATTTCTAACTTTCACGTGATGCTGATTCTGTACGTTTTGAGAACCTCTGCTGTAGAACCAGTGCTTCTGATGACTGCTTTATAGAAATGCATGTTTTATGTATAGTTGACTCTTGAACAACACGAGTTTGAACTGTGCCACCACACCCAGCCCTCTGACATTCTTAAAAACGAATGAGGTCTCTCAAGAGCTTTTGTTTATGTATGTTACAGCTGTTAATATTTACCATATTAGAAATTAAAACTTGAGAATATTTAAAAATATTAATTCATTAGAAATGATAATAGGCCAGGTGCAGTGGTTCACGCCTTTAATCCCAGCACTCTGGGAGACTGAAGCAGGAGGTTCGCTTGAGCCCAGGAGTTCCAGACCAGCCTGGGCAACATAGCAGACCGCACTGATAACAAAAAAATAAAAATTTGGCCAAGCATGGTGGTGTGTGCCTGTAGTCTCAGCTGCTCGGGAGGATGGCTTGAGTCCAGGAGGTTGAAGCTACAATGAGCTGTGATCGTGCCATTGCACTCCAGTCTGGGTGTCAGAGCAAGACCTTGTTTCTAAAAAATATATATATATATAAATGAAAAGGCATGTATTCAAGGGTTGAAATTTAACAAAATTATTTATCTCCTTTATGAAATGCTTCATCACACTCTTAAGTGACAGTACTCCCCCCCGCCTCCACAAGCACTCGTGATGTAAAATACAGGAAAGAATAGTACAGTTTGGTTCCATTGCCTGGAAACAGCATGTACAGTTCTTATCCACCATTGCTTTTGTACCATCAGTGCAAGTGTCAACATCATGAAAAAGGCAAATGATGTCTTAGTATTATTATGAAAATAGTTTTGATTCTCTAAAAGGGTCTCAAAGGTTCCCTAGGAGTGCACCGACTACACTTTGAGAACCACTGTATTATAGTAATGAAAGTCAGAGGCTGGGCACGGTGGTGCACGCCTGTAATCCCAGTGCTTTGGGAGGCTGAGGCGGGAGGATCCCTTGAGCCCAGGAGTTCAAGACCATTCTGGGCAATGTGGAGAAACCCCATCTCTACAAACATATTTAAAAATTAGCTGGGTGTGGTGGCATGCACCTGTAGTACTAGATACATGGGAGGTGAAGGTGGGAGAATCACTTGAGTTGGGAGTTAGAGGCTGCAGTGAACTGTGATTGTGCTCCTGCACTCCAGCTTGAGCAACAGGGCGAACCCTGTCTTAAAAAAATCAAGTCACGATTGGCAGGATGATCTTACCGTCAGCTTCATAAGCTCAGAATCTCTCTCTCTCTTTTTTTTTTTTGAGAGATATTGCCCAGGGCTGGTCTCAAACTCTTTGGCTTAAACGATCCTCCTTCCTCAGCCTCTCAAAGTCTTGGGATTACAGATGTGAACCACTGTGCCAGCCAGAATCTCATTTTAAAAAAAAATCCTTTACTCAGAGATTAGATTCTTGAATCACACAAATTGAGAGATTGTAGTTTATTTTAAAAAAACTGTGTATTTATAATCAGAGAAATGCCAAAAGGACACTCTTTGGTCACTGTTGAAAGTCTAAACTGTAATCTGAGCATAGAATTTTGGAACACTGACCTGACTATCCAAATGCCTATTTTTATCCAGCTTTGCGATCCTGACAAACCTTTTCCATAACAATGGTGTACCTGCTCCACGGACTTACTGTCTCTTTTCAAGAGAACCTTTTCCCATTGTTAGTCAATAGACATTTTCTTCATAGCTTCCTTTTTCTAGACTTTTTGGACTATACTTCTTTTTAGTTTGGCAACACATAGTTACATTTCTTCATTTTGATGTATTTTCTTTTTTTCTTTGCTTTTTTTGAGATGGAGTCTTGCACTTGCCCAGGCTGGAGTGCAATGGCGTGATCTCGGCTCATTGCAACCTCTGTCTCCTGGGTTCAAGTGGTCCTCCCGCCTCAGCCTCCCGAGTAACTGGGACTGCAGGTGTGCAACACCACATGCGGCTAATTTTTGTATTTTTAGTAGAGATGGGGTTTTGCCATGTTGGCCAGGCTGGTCTCGAACTCCTGACCTCAGGTGATCCGCCCGCCTTGGCCTCCAAAAGTGCTGGGATTACAGGTGTGAACCAGGGCTCCCGGCTGAGCCCAATTCTTGATTTCTTTCCATCCCAAACTCTTTAAAACTCTTGACCTCTGTAATTCAAGCTGTGATCATGAAACTTGTCTATCACCAGCCTCTTCTCTGCATTCTCTTTCCCTCCTTGTTACCCTAAAACTTGGATGGCCTCTGAAGATACTGCTTTTCACCCCTCTGAAGGGGGCTCCTCAGGGAAAGGTACATGGGGTAGCTGACTGTGTTGTTTCCTGCTGATAACGTTACTATTTCTCCATCCTTCAAACATTCAAGATCCTTTCAAGCGCTGCCACCTGTTACCCCTCCTGCAGCTGACATCCACTGACTTCAGTCTCTTCCTTTCATTCCTTTTCACTTTCCCTTCCTTCTTACTGTCAACACCTCCTCCTCCAAATATAGACATGGGCAGTCCTACCAGCAGTCCCTTCAACACTCAGGCCTCTGAGTTCCATCCTGTGGTCAAAGGGATGAAACTTCTCACTCTAACTACCACCTCCTATCCTTTGACCCCTTGCTATTCATAGAGGTGGAGGGTCCTCAAAATGGCAGCATTAATACCCCCTGGGAGTGTAAGAAAGCTGAAGCTGCAGTTTCACAAGATCCTGGGGAGATTTGCATGCACATCTGAGCATGCAGTGTCCTCGCTGCAGCAGCCCTTCATCCGTTGTCGTCACTCCTTTTCACTGTCAGCACTACTTTGCCTTCACGTCCCTTTTTACCCATCTCAGATGTCCTGTCCTATTTTAGTGACACCTTTCAAACACCCTTTAAAAATTACCATCGGCCGTGTGCGGTGGCTCATGCCTGTAACCCCAGCACTTTGTGGGGCCAAGGCGAGCGGATCACAAGGTCAAGAGATTGAGACCATCCTGGCCAATATGGTGAAACCCCGTCTCTACTAAAAATACAAAATTTAGCTGGGCGTGGTGGTGGGCGCCTGTAATCCCAGCTATTCAGGAATCTGAGGCAGGAGAATCACTTGAACCCAGGAGGCGGAGGTCGCAGAGAGCTGAGATTTTACCACTGCACTCCAGGCTGGCAACAGAGCGAGACTCCGTCTCAAAAAAAAAAAAAAAAATTACCATCAACTCACTTGTTTCCCTTCCAGTTTTAACTTAACTGGCAAATTTTGATTATGGTTCAATTTAGGTATCTTCTTTGTGCCTGTGCCTGAACAGAAATGTGTTAGAAGAGAAAAAAAAAAAAAGAGAAACTAGAGAGAATGGTTTCATTTTATTTTTTGAGATGGAGTCTTGCTCTGTCACCCAGGCCGGAGTGCAGTGGCACGATCTCGGCCCACTGTAACCTCCGCCTCCCGGGTTCAAGCGATTCTCCCACCTCAGCCGCCTGAGTAGCTGGGATTACAAGCGCCCGCCACCATGCCCGGCTAATTTTTTATTTTTAGTAGAGGTGGGGTTTCACCATGTTGGCCACACTGGTTTCGAACTCCTGACCTTAGGTGATCCGCCCTGGTTTCACTTTAAATTCATGACTACAAACCTCACATGATACCTACTGCTGCTTGGTAGTCCTACTATGATTCCCTAGTAAGCTCCCTTCTCTCTGCTCCGAGACACGTGTTGTGTGCTCAGCACTCTCTCAGCCACCCAGAGCTTTCTCCTTTCCTGCCTACCCGGCTGCCAAGAAGAGGGAATAGTGTCTTTTGCACAGTAGTTCTTCAGGAAATATTTGTTGAATGAATGGATGACCATCTTGTGGGTAGATTTTCTTTTTCTTTTCTTTCTTTTCTTTTTTTTTTTTTCGAGACAAGGTCTTACTCTGTTGCCTAGGTTGGAGTATAGTGGCGCAATCTTGGCTCACTGCAACCTCTGCCTCCCGGGTTCAAGCAATTTTCGTGCCTCAGTTGGGATTATAGACATGCGCCATCATGCATGGCTAATTTTTGTATTTTTAGTAGAGATGGAGTTTCACCCTTTTGGCCAGGCCAGTCTTGAACTCCTGACCTCAAATGGTCTGTCCGTCTCAGCATCCCAAGGTGCTGGGATTACAGGCATGAGCCACCACACCCGGCCTGTGGGTAGGTTTTCTTCAGAGCTAGTGTGTTAGGCAGAGCACCAGGTCCCAGAGGGTGCCACCACTTTTTTTTTTTTTTTTTTTTTAAGACGGAATTTTGCTACTGTTGCCCAGGCTGGAGTGCAATGGTGACTCACTGCAAACTCCGCCTCCAGGGTTCAAGCGATTCTCCTGCCTTAGCCTCCCTAGTAGCTGGGATTACAGACGCCTGCCACCACGCCCAGCTAATTTTTTGTATTTTTAGTAGAGTCGGGGTTTCACCACGTTGGCCAGGCTAGTCTCGAACTCCTGACCTCAGGTGATCCGCCCACCTCGGCCTCCCAAAGTGCTGGGATTATAGGTAAGAGCCACTGCGCCCGGCCCTCGAGTGCCACCACTTCTTTGAGTGACCTTGGGAAGGTCACTTAACCTTGTAGATCATCATTCTCTTTATTCCTGATTGGACTAATGGTAATTGCACACCTACCTTCACAGCTAAAACTTGAGACACAGGAAGTTTTGTATTTGTGCTATGTGAGCTCTTGATGGCATACATATGTAGGTCATTCTCGTAGTAGCAGAACTGATGTTTTTCATCTTGATGTGTGATATCTCCTAAGTTTTAATATTACATTTAGTGAAAAGAGATGAACTTTGGAATCACGATACCTGTGTTCGCATCTCTCCCACTGAGCTGAATAACCTTAGGAGACAGGTGATGAACAAATGAGGAAACACATCTGTTAATTTCTTAATTTCTGCAGCGTTTCTTCATTTGTAAAGAAGAGGTAATAATAGTGGCTAATTCATAGTATTGTAATGCTCAAATGGGATAGTAATTCACATAAAAATTATTTCTGAATTATAATGTTCTATGTGTTATGGTCCTTCAGTGTTGGGAGGGTGGAGAAGAAGGGTAGTTTGTCTTATTTTAGGTCCAAATCTCCTGATTCATTGGGCACAAGTGTCAAAAATTCAAATATGCTCAGCTTATTAGTGAGGCAACAATGTCTTTTTTTTTTCTTTTGCACATTTTTTTGGAATTGATTAGTTTCAATGTGACATTCACTGACCTTGAAACATTATACAGAGATGTTGCCTCTTGGTCATTGCATATTGTGGGTACCATGACAAAGACTTTGATCTTTTGTTTTTCAGTGATCTTTTGTTTTTTTGAAGCAAGCCTGACATGCCAGTCATTAATAATGCGTGAAAAAGAAATTATACATTGGAAGATTTAAAAAATCAACACTGGCGTTGTTGCTGCTAATTCTTTTATTGAGACAGACTAGATTTTTCTCCTTCATTAAACCTTGGTCACAGTTCTCCGCGTTAGGATTCAAGGAACACAGATGGACTGACAACCAGAGGCATGAGGATTGGACAACAGAGCCCTAGACAGAGCTTATGATTAGTGTTTGGTTTGTGATAACCACATGCTTCTGTGTTTTAGGCAGAGACTTGAAGGTGGTCAGATTTTTGTGAGTTTATGATACCGAGCTGCAAGATTTGAAAGTTCCCTTGTTAGGTCTTGTGGCCGTTTTCAAAATTCCTCTTCAGGGAGTGCTTGACCTGAGCCCAACAGCTCCCTGTTTTGCGCAAGTGAAATAATTTAAGGAGCATTTTGTTCTTTGATTTTGTCACCGTAAAAGGTTTTCCAGAACCACAGTGCCTGCTCCATCTGTTCTCTGTCAGTTCTACCTGGCCCTTGTCACTCGATGAGGTTGGCCCAGGGTGAAGAGTAGGGAAGGCCCTAGGGAATTTCTACACTTAGCCTGTTTGCATTCTTCTCAAATTTTATGGACATAGACATGGCCTTTGTTGGCTGAGTCTAGAGGAGACTTGGCCAATCCCTTCTGTCTGAGGCAGCAGCAGGAACAAATAACTCTGCTTGAAACTTGCAAGCTGTGTGGTGAGAGTCTGACAGTAAAGCAGGTGGTTTCAAACCTGACTGTGATTCAGAACTACGGCCTTAGTGTAGGGACTCCCACCCGGATCTCTTTCCCTCATTACTGATGGCAGTGGTGATGGTGGTAACAGCAGTGAGGAGCTTGGGAATTTTATATTCATAATCAGGATAGTGACTTCTGTCTTCAGGTAAATGCCAGTTCTTACTCTGTCCTTCAGAATCTTCTCCCACACCACACTTATTTATTTATTTATTTATTTATTGACACATAGTCTCACTCCGTTGCCCAGGCAAATGCCGGTTCTTATTCTGTCCATCAGAATCTTCTCCCAAACCACACTATTTATTTATTTATTTATTTATTTATTGAGACATAGTCTCACTCTGTCGCCTAGGGTGGAGTGCAGTGCACGATCTCGGCTCACTGCAGCCTCTGCCTCCTGGGTTCAGCCAATTCTCCTGCCACCTGAGTACCTGGGATTACAGGCATGTACCACCATGCCTGACCTCTGCCTCTGTTTTCATGTGGCCTTCTTCCTATGTGTTCTCATCTTCTTTTTTTTTCTTTTTCAAGGTGGTGTCTCGCTCAGTTGCCTAGGCTGGAGTGTAGTGGCGCAGTCTTGGCTCACTACAACCTTCATCTTCTGGGATCAAGGGATTCTCGTGCCTCAGCCTTCCAAGTAACTGGGACTACAGGAGGCACGCGCCACAACGCCTGGCTAATTTTTTTTTTTTTTTGAGATGGAGTTTTGCTCTCGTTGCCCAGGCGGGAGTGCAGTGGCACAATCTGGGCTCACTGCAACCTCTGTCTCCCGGGTTTAAGCAGTTCTCCTGCTGCAGCCTCCTGAGTAGCTGGGATTATAGGCATGTGCCACCACGCACGGCTAATTTTATATTTTTAGTAGAGACGGGGTTTCTCCATGTTGGTCAGGCTGGTTTCGAACTCCCAACCTCAGGTGATCCACCTGCCTCGGCCTCTCAAAGTGCTGGGATTACAGGCATGAGCCACCACGCCCGGCCGTAATTTTTGTATTTTTAGGAGAGATAAGGTTTCACCAGGTTCACCAGGCTGGCCTTGGACTCCTGACCTCAAGTGATCTGTCCACCTTGGCTTCCCAAAGTGTTGGGATTACAGGCGTGAGCCACCACGCCTGGTCACTTCTTCTTATAGGGATGCTTTTCATTGGGTTTTGGGCCTACCAAGGTAATCCAGGATGATCTTATCTCAAGATTCTTAATTATATCTGCAAAGATGCTTTTTCCAAATAAGATCACATTCACAGGTGCTAGGGGGACATGTCTTTCAGGGAGGGCACTGTTCCATCTGCTGGAGCGGGCTGCAGGTACCTTTGTCATCCCTGGCCAGATTCTTTGCCAGTGGCTGGCGTTGGCTGTGAGGGAGACAAGATGAGAAAGTGAGGTCTGTGCTTCATCATCCAAGCTCTGCTCACAGAGAAAAATGCAGAACATTGTCATTTGACAGAGTCATTAAATGGCAGCATTTTTTCTCTTTGAATTGTTCTGTTTTTAGGTATTATGTCTGAAAATATTTCCCTATATTCCAAAACCCCAAGGTAGTCTTCAACTCACTTTCTATGGAGGT
The DNA here is from genome assembly GCF_028885655.2 of Pongo abelii. NCBI lineage: Eukaryota > Metazoa > Chordata > Mammalia > Primates > Hominidae > Pongo > Pongo abelii. The sequence continues at coordinate 121,260,100 of NC_071995.2, read as the reverse complement.
GAAGAGAATATGACAGGATACTATTTTACCGTAGTCCAAAAGTCATAGATTCATATCTGGTCTTGAGTAAACCAGCAGTATATTGTGTTTTTCTAGATAGAAACAAGGTAATTTTCCCTCATCACTTCCCAGATAGGGCTTTTTCTTACATAGTTTTAATCTTCCTGTAGTTTAACATATATAGTTTTATATTGTAAATTGTGTAATTCTGTGGATTTAAAAAATATAGCTAATACAGGCTTGTTGTAGTAAAACTTAAGCAGTGTAGAAATGAAGGTAAAAAACTGAAGGCTTCCTTTTTCTCCCCCCATTGTTTGGTGTAGATTTTTCTGAACCCTTTTTTATGGATTGTGTGGGTTTTAGGAACTGTACTGAGCTAAGAACATTAGATATATAAAACAAAGCAAATACTTTGTCTTAACTGCTTGTTTTTGTTTTTGTATGTTTTGTTTGTTTGTTTTGAGTTGGTGTCTTGCTCTGTCACCCAGGCTGGAGTACAGTGGTGTGATCATGGCTCACTGCAGCCTCAAACTCCTGGGCTCATGAAATCCTTCCCCCTCAGCCTCATGGCTAATTTATTTTTATTTTTATTTTTGTAGAGACAGGGTCTTGCTATATGGATCTGGCTGGTCTCGAACTCCTGGCCTCAAACAATCCTCCTACCTTAGCCTCCCAAAGTGCTGGGATTACAGGTGTGAGGAGTGGGTCATGGCACCTGGCTAACTGCTTGTCTTGAGGATAGTAAATTGCCTTTAAATCCATTTCAGCAGCATTTTCATGTATTTAATAACCAGAGTCTTCTAGGTTCCTAGGTTCAGCCTGGAGATGGATTATTGTCAAATGAAAGGAAAGCTTTAGTCTATGAAAGCTACCTGTTGTGTTACTACTTGCTCCTGTAGATTATAAAATCTTTTTATTTATTTCTCTTTGTAGATTTAATCCAGAGACTGACTTCACTATAGAACCCACAGTTGTATCGATGGTTGGGGAAAGATAGTGGCAACAGGCAAAGGAGAAACAGCTCTGATATACAAAGAAAATGAATATGCTAAAGCCAAGCGGGCTTAAGGCCCCCACCAAGATCCTGAAGCCTGGAAGCACAGCTCTGAAGACACCTACGGCTGGTAATACTTTACGCTTTTCCTTTACGACAAATGAATTATCCTATATGGAGACTTCAATTTGATTTTTAATTTTAAAACATTATTTTATATCTGTTCATATTCTTGAAAATATTTGAAAGATTTTTTTTTTTTTTTTTTGAGGTGGAATCTAACTCTGTTACCCAGGCTGGAGTGCAGTGGTGCAATCTCGGCTCACTGCAGGCTCCGCCTCCTGGGTTCAAGCGATTCTCCTGCCTCAGCCTCCCAAGTAGCTGGGAATATAGGCGCATACTACCACACCCAGCTAATTTTTGTATTATTAGTAAAGACGGGGTTTCACCATATTGGCCAGGCTGGTCTTGAACTCCTGACCTCGTGATCCGCCCGCCTCGGCCTCCCAAAGTGCTGAGATTACAGGCGTGAGCCACTGCGCCTTGCCTTTTTTTTTTTTTTTTTTTAGATGGAGTCTTGCTGTCTTCCCCAGGCTGGAGTGCAGTGGCGCAATCTCAGCTCACTGCAACCTCCACCTCCGGGGTTCAAGCAATTCTCCTGCCTCAGCCTCCCCAGTAGCTGGGATTACAGACACACGCCACCATACCCTGCTAATTTTTGTATTTTTAGTAGAGATGGGGTTTCACCATGTTGGCCAGGCTGGTCTTAAACTCCTAACCTCAAGTTATCTGCCTACCACAGCCTCCCAAAGTGCTGGATTATAGGTGTGAGCCACCATGCCTGGCCTGAAAGAATTTTTAATTGAAAGACATAAAATTTTATATGTTGAGAGCTTAATGAATTTTTGTAGGAGTTTTTGTTTGTTTCTTTGTTTTTGAGACAGGGTCTCACTCTGTCGCCCAGGCTGGAGGGCAGTGGTACTATCATGGCTCTCAGCGTCCCAAGTAGCTGGGATTACAGGTGCGCTCCACCATGTCTGGCTAAATTTTGTATTTTTAGTAGAGACGGGGTTTCACCATGTTGCCCAGGCTGGTCTTGAACTCCTGACCTCAGGTTATCTGCCTGCCTTGGCTTCCCAAAGTGCTGAGATTACAGGTGTGAGCCACCATGCCAGGCCTGGGTTTTTTTTTTTTTTTTTTTTTTTTTTTGAGATGCTGTATTGTTCTGTCATCAAGGCTGGAATGCAGTGGCTCAATCTCAGCTCACTGCAACCTCCACCTCCCAGGTTCAAGCGATTCTCCTGCCTCAGCTTCCAGGGTAGCTGGGATTAATGGCGCCCACCACCATGCCCGGCTAATTTTTATATTTTTGTATTTTTTTTTTTTGAGACGGAGTTTCGCTCTTGTTGCCCAGGCAAGAGTGCAGTGACGTGATTTTGGCTCACTGCAACCTCTGCCTCCCAGGTGCAAGTGATTCTCCTGCCTCAGCCTCCCGAGTAGCTGGGACTACAAGCGCGCTCCACCACGCCTGGCTAATTTTGTATTTTTAGTAGAGATGGGGTTTCTCCATATTGGTCAGGCTGGTCTCGAACTTCCGACCTCAGGTGATCTGCCCGCCTCGACCTCCCAAAGTGCTGGGATTACAGGTGTCAGCCACCGCACCCGGCCCTATATTTTTAAGTAGAAATGGGGTTTCATCATGTTGACTGGGCTGGTCTCAAACTCCAGACTTCAAATGATCCACCCACCTCAGCCTCTCAAAGAAGTGGGATTACAGGCGTGAGCCACTGTGCCTGGGATAGTCCTAGTTTTTATCAGCTTCAATTGACTACTCAATTGTGGAGTAGTGCTATTTAGTGAATGTGAATGGATATTTATTTGCTTATGATGTGCAGGGTGGCGGGTGTAGCAAATAATGAAATCAGACCAATTATGAATATAGGCCTGGAAAAAGGACTGATTTTATTTTTTTCTTGCTTTGACTTTTTCTAATCTTAATTGCAAGTAAAGGAATAAACCTCAACTACCAGTTTGCGGCATTTAGCAGCATTGAAGATGGTAGTGAAGGATCACTTATTCTTGGATTCCTTGTTTAAAACAAAACAGCACAAAACAAACAAAAACACTTTGGTGAGGCACAGTGGCTCATGCCTGTAATCCCAACACTTTGGGAGGCTGAGACGGGAGGTTCACCTGAGGTCAGGAGTTTGAGACCAGCCTGGCCAATGTGGTGAGACCCTGTCTCTACTAAAAATACAAAAATTAGCCAGATATGGTGGTGCACATCTGTAATCCTAGCTACTCAGGAGGCTGAAGCAGGAGAATCACTTGTACCCGGGAGGTGGAGGTTGCAATGAGCTGAGATCACACCACTGCATTCTAGCCTGGGCGACAGAGCGAGACTGTCTCAAAAGAACAAAAAACAACACTTTAAAACACTTTTCTAAGAGTTGTAGGCTACTCCTGTGGGCTGTTGGCTTTCTCTAGTTTTTCTTTAAGTTAGAGGTTGTCTGCTTGAAAATTACATCGAATCTCTTCTGATCTTTTGTTTTCAGTTGTAGCTCCAGTAGAAAAAACCATATCCAGTGAAAAGGCATCAAGCACTCCATCATCTGAGACTCAGGAGGAATTTGTGGATGACTTTCGAGTTGGGGAGCGAGTTTGGGTGAATGGAAATAAGCCTGGATTTATCCAGTTTCTTGGAGAAACCCAGTTTGCACCAGGCCAGTGGGCTGGAATAGTTTTAGATGAACCCATAGGCAAGAACGATGGTTCGGTGGCAGGAGTTCGGTATTTCCAGTGTGAACCTTTAAAGGGCATATTTACCCGACCTTCAAAGTTAACAAGGAAGGTGCAAGCAGAAGATGAAGCTAATGGCCTGCAGACGACGCCCGCCTCCCGAGCTACTTCACCGCTGTGCACTTCTACGGCCAGCATGGTGTCTTCCTCCCCCGCCACCCCCTCAAACATCCCTCAGAAACCATCACAGCCAGTAGCAAAGGAACCTTCAGCTACGCCTCTGATCAGCAACCTTACAAAAACTGCCAGTGAATCTATCTCCAACCTTTCAGAGGCTGGCTCAATCAAGAAAGGAGAAAGAGAGCTCAAAATCGGAGACAGAGTATTGGTGAGTAGAGAAACATTCTGAGGTCATTTTGTTGAACTGAGATATAAACACCAGTGAGTGGTTGAAATACACACACATCAGGGCTGGGCGTGGTGGCTCACGCCTATAATCCCAGCACTTTGGGAGGCTGAGGCGGGTGGATCACGAGGTCAGGAGTTCAAGACCAGCCTGGCCAAGATGGTGAAACCCTGTCTCTACTAAAAATACAAAAAAACTAGCCGGGATTGGTGGGGAGCACCTGTAATCCCAGCGTTTTGGGAGGCCAAGGTGGGAGGATCACTTGAACCTGGGCAACAAAGTGAGACCCCGTCTCTATAAAAAATAAAATAATTGGCCAGGCGGGGTGCTCACTGCTGTAATCCCAGTACTTTGGGAGGCTGAACGGGTGGATCTCTTGAGGTCAGGAGTTCAAGACCAGCCTGGCCAACATGGCGACACCCCGTCTCTACTAGAAACACAAAAATTAGCCAGGCATGGTGGCAGGCACCTGTAATCCAAGCTACTCAGGAGGTTTAGGCAAGAGAATCACTTAAACCCAGGAGGTGGAGGTTGCAGTGAGCCAAGATCGCGCCACTACACTCCAGCCTGGGCAATAAAGCAACACTCCATATAAAATAAAATTAAAATAAGCCGGACACGGGGTCACACGCCTATAGTCCCAGCTACTCAGGAGGCTGAGCCTGGGAGATGGAAGCTGCAGGGAACTATGATTACGTCATGGCACTCCAGCAAGACCCTGTTTCAAAAAAAAAAAAAAGTAACTTTATTGACAAAATAAGCTCAGAAGTGAACTTAGATGTGTTTATAAAAATTGGACTCTTTTTCCCCTTCTGATTTTTAATTTTTGGTTTAGTGAAATTATGTGAGTGTGTATAAGATTCTGCTACCTTAAATGGCTTGGAAAACTCAAGGCATCAGAGGATGTTACTCAAGAATTTTTGGGCCAAGGCCAGGTGCAGTGGCTCATGCCTATAATACCAGCAGTTCTGGAGTCCGAGGCAGGCATATCACCTAAGGTCAGGAGTTCAAGACCAGCCTGGCCAACATGGTGAAACCCCGTCTCTACTAAAAATACAAAAATTAGCTGAGCACAGTGGCACACACCTGTAATCCCAGCTACTTGGGAAGCTGAGGCAGGAGAATTGGTTGAACCCAGGATGGGGAGGTTGCAGTGAGCTGAGGTTGCGCCACTGCCGTCTAGCCTGGGCAACAGAGTGAGACTCTGTCTCAAAGAAAAAAAAAAAAAAAAGAATTTCCGGGCCTTTCAAATGATAAGGTTTAGATTCAGGAAGAGGAAGGAAATGTACGGTAGCTACTGTTTGACTAATAAGCGGAAACGCAAGGTATAAGGTCTACATGCTCTACATTCTAGAACCTCAGAATTTAGTGATTTTTAAAGAGGGGCAGCGTAGCATAGTGCTAAGAAGACAAGCTAAGTCCCTGCTTTGCCTTTGGGACCTCAGTGAGATATTTAACAACTTAGTTTCCTAACCTCTATAAGCAAGGCTAAAGTGCTGCATTTCGACTATATTTGATATTTCTAGGATGTGATGTCAGGTTCTTTGACAATTTGACTGACGCCCAGCTGTTGTGTTTCAACATGGTTGTCTCCATGCCTTGGACTGCATGTTCTGTGCTGAATTTTTGGCTCATGACCATATATGAGGAGGTGACTTGTCAGCTTTTTAGATTTGAACTGACAAGCTTTATCTTTCTATGAGCTACTCCCCAGGGCCCTTACACTAAGAATCTTAGAATTTTCTTGTTCTCAACACTCTTTTTTTTTTATTTTTGGAGACAGAGTCTCGCTCTCTTGCCCAGGCTGGAGTGCAGTGGTGCAATCTCGGCTCACTGTAACCTCCGCCTCCTGGGTTCAAGCAGTTCTCCTGCCTCAGCCTCCTGAGTAGCTGGGATTACAGGCGCCCACCACCATGTCCAGCTAATTTTTGTATTTTTAGTAGAGACAGGGTTTTACCATGTTGGTCAGGCTAATCTCAAACCCCTGACCTCGTGATCCACCCGCCTCAGCCTCCCAAAGTGCCGGGATTACAGGTGTGAGCCACCGCGCCCAGCCACTAATTTTTTTTTTTGTATTTTTAGCAGAGACGGGGTTTCACCGTGTTAGCCAGGATGGTCTCGATCTCCTGACCTCGTCATCTGCCTGCCTCGGCCTCCCAAAGTGCTGGGATTACAGGCGTGAGCTACCACGCCCGGCCTAATTTTTGTATTTTTAATAGAGACAGGGTTTCATCATATTGGCCAGGCTGGTCTCAAACTCCTGACCTTGTGATCGGCTCTCCTTGGCCTCCCAAAGTGCTAGGATTACAGGCACGAGCTCAACACTTCTTATACAGGTCTTTGATACTGTGAAAGGGGAAAAAATATCTTCCTGAGAATTAAAAAAAATATTTACAAGATTTGTTTTGCTTGTGTTTAAATCTTAAATAACTATACTTTATCCAGTATGTGCTTTTTTTGTGTCTGTCTTCATTTGCTGAACATTATTTTTGTGAGATTTGTCTATAATATGTAGAAGTGAAACACACACATAGTGGGGTCTTATTATATATAGGCCATTTTCATAATACGCTTTTGTAGATTGTAGACTGTAGATTTGGGGCATTTGTATGGAAGGAAATACAGGTCTTAATTTAAAACAGTAAGCTGCTGTTTGGTATTATACTATTTGGATGTAGTATACCTAATTTAATCATACACATTTAGATTGCACCCATTTTTCCCCTAGAAATGAAATTTGAGTCAAGGGGTATAAATAATTTAAAATTGTTAATAGATATTGCCAAATTGCAATCCAAAAAGCCTTTATTTTTGTTTCCACAAACAGTATACAAGTATGTCCTTCCTTGTAAGTTTTTAATTTTTTAAGTCTTACTGGTGCTTTTTTTCACCTTGTTTATTAAGTTAATTAAAGCTCTTTTTTTAGATTCATTTACCATATTAACTTTTTTTTTTTTTTCTTTTTTTGAGACAGAGTCTCACTCTGTCCCCCCAGGCTGGAGTGCAGTGGCGCAATCTTGGCTCACTGCAACCTCTGCCTCCCAGGTTCAAGTGATTCTCGTGCCTCAGCCTCCGGAGTGGCTGGGACTACAGATGTGTGCCACCACGCCCGGCTAATTCTTTGTATTTTTAGTAGAGATGGGGTTTCATCATGTTGCCCAAGCTAGTCTTGAACTCCTGAGCTCAGGCAATCCACCCGCCTCTGCCTCCCAAAGTGCTGGGATTACAGGTGTGAGCCACCACGCCCGGCCCTTATTAACTTTTTTAATTAAATTTTTTTTATTACCATAGGTTATTGGGGAACCAGAGGTGTTTGCTTACGTGAGTAAGTTCTTTAGTGGTGATTTGTGAGATTTTGGTGCACCCATCTCCTGAGCAGTATACGCTACAGCTAATAATTTGATTTTTTCTATTTTTCTCAATCCTCTTATCGGTGACTTAGAACCTCAAACCTACGAGCCTGGTTGTGACCTTGCATTTACATTGAGTGTTTTTTCATTGTCTACTCAGGGAATTCTTGGGCTCTTTTTGGGTGGGAGTTTATGCTCTGGGGAAGTTGTTCTTTACCTGAAATCCATTTGCCTAGATTGCTGATGGAGTAGTTAGTGGCAGGATTTGCTGTTTTGTATGGTCCACAATTGAGAAGATGCCAGATAGTCACATTTAGTTAAAAGCCCCTTTTGGCTGAATCTTGAGATCTTTTCTAACACAATGGATTTTACTTAGCTTAATTCCTTTGCGTTGAGTTTTGCTGCAGATTTGAATAATTTTTCTTCTGATTTTAGTTTTTTTAATCAAGATGGAATCTCGCTCTTTTGCGCTACTGGAGTGCAGTGGCACGATCTCAGTTCACTGCAGCCTCTGCCCCGCGAGTTCAAGCAATTCTCCTGCCTTAGCTTCCCAAGTAGCATAGCTGGGATTACAGGCACCCACCACCACACCTGACTAATTTTTTTTTTTTTAGACCAGGTTTCACTCTTGTTGCCCAGGCTGGAGTGCAATGGCGCAATCTCACTGCAACCTCCACCTCCCAGGTTCAAGTGATTCTCCTGTCTCAGCCTCCTGAGTAGCTGGGATTACCTGGATGTGCCACCATGCCTGGCTAATTTTGTATTTTTAGTAGAGACGGGGCTTTTCCATGTTGGTCAGGCTGGTCTCGAACTCCTGACCTCAGATGATCTGCCCACCTCGGCCTCCCAAAGCATTGGAATTACAGGTGTGAGCCACCACACCCGGCCTGTATTTTTTTATTTTTTCGTAGAGACGGGGTTTCACCATGTTGGCCAGTCTGGTCTCGAACTCCTGACCTCAAGTGATCTGCCCACCTTGGCCTCCCAAAGTTCTGGGATTACAGGCGTGAGCCACTGCGCCCGGCCAGGTTTTTTTTTTCATTTTTCATTTTCCCAGAAGTTCTAAACTTCACCCAGTGTAACCTTTTAGGGTTGTCCAGGAGGGAAATACAGGGCACCTCATGCTGCTGCAGAGAAGCTGCGTTCAGCAGCTTTTTCCTGTTTGCGCACAGCAGCAGACTCAGTGGGGTCACGTTTTAGCAGGTCATCGTTGTCAGGCTCTTCCTGCTCCTTGCTTTCAGTTGTGAGAGGGTTCCCCAGTTTTCCTTTTGAGGCTTGGAAACACAGGAAACCGTCCACCTGCCTGTCAGATCCCATGCCTCTGGTCTCGCTGTCCATCCTCCTCGCCTGTGTCCTGTGGCCCTGACTGCTTCGGGTCAGGCCGTCATCATCTTTACCTGGACTTGCAGGGCACTGTCCATGCCACTTGCCTTGTCTCTCCACACTTCTATTCTTTGCACAATTACAGAGAGATCAATTAAAATGTCAATTTGGTGATGCTGTTCCCTTGCCTAAAATCTTTTTAATAGTGCCCAGTCTGCCTGCAATGTTGGCTTTGATTTTCACAATGTTTGGAGCGTTTTCTGTGGTGCTCAGTAATTAGGCAGTGGTTTCTTTTTCTAAACCTGAGCCAATCTCTTAATCCCAAAGGTGCCAAATTTGGTGTCTGTCTAGCCTTGAGAACTTTGTATAGGCTCTTGGGGCTTGGGAGTTTGGAGCTTTTCCGTGTTGAGGAGCCCATGCCACTGCTTTGGGACTTGGGGAGAGGGAGGTTTGACTGCAGGCCTGAGTACTGAGTGCCAGTGTTGTCTTATTACTGGATCACATCTCCTAACTTTTATCAACTTTATTGTCCCTGTGAATTCTCTAAGCATAATCACAAAAACATCTTGAGCCTCAGACACTTGGTGGCTTATGATCTTTTGTAGATTTAAAAAGCAAACTTTGCTAGTATTTTGGTCAAGTGGGTGCCATATACAAGACTGCTTCTGGTGAGTAAATATTCTGCATTTCATCAACCCCCAGGGTTAGAAGAGGTGATTTTTTTTTTTTTTTTTTTGGAGACAGAGTCTTGCTCTGTTGCCCAGGCTGGAGTGCAGTGGCACGATCTCGGCTCACTGCAACCTCCGCCTCCCAGGTTTAAGCGATTCTCCTGTCCCAGCCTCCCATGTAGCGGGGATTACAGACATGCACTACCCTTTCCTGTGTCTTGATATTCTTGGGGTCCTGGATCCTGTGGAAGCTCAGATGCCTTTCAGAAGCAGAGAGTAAGTAGTTCCGAGACATAAAGTGCAAGTCAAGTTTAACTTCATCTTTTAGCCAAAGTGTCTATTCATAATTATGCATCTTTTGTTTACCTGTTAGTTCTAGGGAGTTAGACTTATGAGAGGGTATCTGTTATATGTCATCTGCTCTTGTCACTTTTATTTTTAAGGGGATTTATTTAATGTCACCTGTTAGAGATTGGGAGACTCAAAATGATATCATAAAAGGAATAAAGTAACTGGGACTGTTTATTTAGCCTAGAGAAAATATGATGGCTTTATAAAGGCTGTGTTTAATACTCTGCAATTCATTCAGAAAATATCCTGAGCATCTGCTATGCACCAGAAGTTGTTCCAGGTGTTGTAGATATGGCACCAATGAAGACCAACACATCGTGCTCTAAAGGGGCTCCTCATGGCATTAAAATAAAAATCGAACTCCTTCCTTGGACTTGCAGTGCCCCTTGTTCTCTGGACCCTGCCCACCCTCCTGACCTCTTGTCCTTCTCAGCCCCCTTTCTCACTCTGCTTCAGCTACACTGGCCCCTTTGCTGTTTCTTTTCTTTCTTCTTCTTTTTTTTTTTTTTGAGATGAGTTTTGCTCTGTTGCCCAGGCTGAAGTGCAACGGCACCATTTCGGCTCATTGCACCCTCTGCCTACAGGGCTCAAGCAATTCTCGTGCCCCAGCCTCCTGAGTAGCTGGGACTACAGGCGTGAGCCACCACAGCTGGCTAATTTTGTATTTTTAGTAGAGACAGGGTTTCGCCATGTTGCCCAGGCTGGTCTCGAATTCCTGTCCTCAAATGATCTGTCTGCCTTGGCCTCCCAAAATGCTGGAGTTACAGGTGTGAGCCACCGTGCCCGGCCCCCTTTGCTGTTTCTAAACACCCAGACTCATTCCCACTTTAGAATTTGTTGTTTCTTCTGCTTGGGATGTTTTGTCCCCGGTCCCTTGTGGTCACTTAAGTCATGGCTCAAATGTTACCTCCTCAGGCATCCCTTCCTTGGCCACCCCAACTAAAGACACCTGTGGCAGTGTCACACTACCCTGTTTTATTTTTTTCATAGCACTCTTCACCAGTTGAAATTATCTTTCATGTTTTTTACTTGCTTATTGTCCATTTCTCCCTGACCAGAATTTAACCTCCATGAAAGCACGGAAACTTTCTGTCTCATTCACTGTCACACCCACAACACTTAGGACAGGGCCTGGCACATAGTAGGAGCTCATTAAACAGTGTGGAGAGAATCAGAGGGTTTCGAATACAGTTGTCACTTTATACCCATGAAGGAGAGAGTAAAGTAGGGCAAGCAGAGGTCGACTTAGGACCAGTGAAGATTTTACCCTTCTCTGTAGGAGAGTTGCTGGAAGGTGAACTGGCCCTTCACTGGAGGTAATTATATTACTTGAGGTAATCAAAAGTGGCCAGACGTGGTGGCTCACGTCTGCAAGCCTAGCATTTTGGGAGGTCAAGGTGGGTGGAATCAATTGAGGTCAGGAGTTTGAGACTAGCCTAGCCAACATGGTGAAACCCCGTCTCTACTAAAAATACAAAAGTATTAGCTGGGCGTGGTGGCGCATGCCTGTAATCCCAGCTGCTTGGGAGGCTGAGGCAGGAAAATCTCTGGAACCCGGGAGGCAGAGGTTGTAGTGAGCTGAGATCATGCCACTGCACTCCAGCCTGGACGACAGAGCGAAACTCCGTCTCAAAAAAAAAAAAAAAAAAAAGTACTGTTGCTTTGGCTCTTTCATATCACAGGCAATTAAGTTTTAAGTGAAGCTTACATTTGTATTTGGCAAATACCAGCTAACCATGTTTATTTTATTTTATTTTTTTATTGAAGTGCAGTGGTGTGATCTTGGGTCACTGCAACCTCCACCTCTGGGGTTGAAGTGATTTTCGCGCCTCAGCCTCCCGAGTAGCTGGGATTACAGGCGCTTGCCACCATACCCGACTAATTTTTGTATTTTTAGTAGAGACAGAGTTTCAGGCCTGTCTCAAACTCCTGACCTCAAGTGATCTGCCTGCCTTGGCCTCCCAAAGAGAGCTAGGATTACAGACATGAGTCACCCCACCTGGCCTCCATGTTTACTTTTTAAAATAAGCTGTTTATCTTGGAATATGGCAGATAAGAAGCCACCTTACAAGACTGCTCACAAAATTCCTGTGAAACAACCCCTTACTACTGCTCTTGGGACATTTTATAGCTTTATGCACTCAGGCACTGTGAGATTAAATGGCTTGCTGAGAACTGGATAATGAAGAGATGAGAGAGTCCAGAGAGGCTTGTTTCTGTTTCCTGTCTGTAGACCCACTCATTAACCCAGCAGGAATTCATCAGTGTTTTTATTTTTGACAGGAGCTTACAGGAAGGGTATTTGTTTCTGTTCCCACAGCATTTTGTAGAAACCTCTTGATGCACTTAACACTTTTTACAGGAATTTTTTGTCTGAATCTTCTTGTCTGTCTCCCTCAATGGCCAACGCTGTATTCTGTTTATCCTTGTTTTTCAAGGATCTAAACACTCAAGAAATATATATTGAATAAATAAATGAGAACTTAAAAATCTGAGGTTTGCTAAAGCATAAAAATAGTATCTAGGGTTTTTTTTGCATTTCTAGTTTAAATTAATTCTATCTTCAGTAGTGACTTTTACCACAGTATTAGGAGTTATATGCTAACATTCTGAGAGTAAAGAGAACGAATTGTGCTTGTTTGTGTTTGCCATGGGAATCTATCTTTTAATTTTTTTGTTTGTTTTTGAGACAGGGTCTCACTGTCTTGTCCAGGCTGGAGTGCAGTATCATGATCGTAGCTCACTTGCAGCCTCAGTAGCTGGGATCACAGGCACATGCCACCATGCCTGGCTAATTTTTAAATTTTTGTAGAGATGGAGTCTCACTGTGTTGCCCAGGCCAGTCTCAACCTCCTGGCCTCAGATGATCCTCCTGCCTTGGCCTCCCAAAATGGTGTGATTACAGGCATGAACCACTGCACCTGGCCTTGCTTTTTGTTTCAATATTGAAAATGTTTTTCTTTAATAACTTAGATATTTGTCTTAGAACATAGATTTCTTAGATATGATTTGATAATAGTGCCTTCTGTTTATTGTCAATGCATTATTTAATGCTTCTGTTTCCTGTACATGCATGTACTAGACTTTTCTGCATTGTCTGGAACACATGAGAAATAAAACCTAACTTTGTAAAGTCCCGTTTAAATGCATAAACACGTTTTTTGATTGTAGAATGATTAAGTAGAAAAACATTTGATGATTTTAGGACTTCACATGACTTTCTGTCTCCATAGAATAACTACTGATTTTTTACAGGGAAAAGAAAAATACATTTTCTGTTAAATGAGTGAAGAGTTCCATGTTTGGTGGGAGAAAAAATATAAGAAAACTTTCTGTTCTAGGAACTAGTAATCATTCATTTCAGACAAATTTTGTGACATAATTTTTTTTTTCAGGATACATGTATATTACCTGCATTTAGAGAAATAGTTGCTAATTTGTTATTTGTGATTACTTTTTACAAAGCTGATCTGAATGAAGCTTGTAGTTTGCTTGGAGAATTGTTGACTATAGCCTGTTAGATGTCTCTTGGAAAAGCAATTGTCATGACAGTAACTTCGACTCACCCCCAAAGAATTTAACACATTATCTGAAGAGGTTGCATCATCTGTAACTAATGTGCTGTGTCCTGCTCGCATGATGCTGGCTGGACTGCTCCTCTGAATGGTGTGGTGTGGGAGGAAGGAGAAAATTGAGGCCGACTTTATTTTCTTTTGACTCAACTGCAGTAAGGCCAATTTTATATAGGTGACGATTTATGTGTTAGTACTAACAAGAACTAACAAAGGTCAAATGTGTCAAGTCTAGACCTAGTACTCTTTTTTTTTTTTTTTTTTTTTGAGACAAGGTCTCACTCTGTCACCCAGGCTGGAGTACATTGGCACAGTCTTGTCTCATTGTAACCTCTGCCTCCCTGGTTCAAGCAATTCTCGTGCCTCAGCCACCTGAGTAGCTGGGATTATAGGCGTGTGCCACTGCATCCAGCTAATTTTTGTATCTTTAGTAGAGACGGTGTTTCACCCTGTTGGCCAAGCTGGTCTCGAACTCCTAGCCTCAAGTGATCCGCCTGCCTTGGCCTCCCAAAGTGTTGGAATTACAGACCTGAGCCACCGCACCCAGCCTAGGAATGATAATTTTAATAGTTGTGAAGAAACAGAGAGCCTCACTGTGGAAAATAGCAAGAGTCAATTATTATTATTTTTTGAAACAGTTTCTTGTTCTGTTGCCCAGGCTGTAGTGCAGTGGTGTGATCATGGCTCACTGCAGCCTTGGGGACTCCAACGATCCTCCCACCTCAGCCTCCCAAAGTGCTGGGATTATAGGTGTGAACTTCCACACTGGGCCAATTATTTTTTGAAGTACTTTTTTTTTTTTGAGACAGAGTCTCTCCCTGTTGCCCCAGCTGGAGTGCAGTGGTGTGATCTTGGCTCACTGCAACCTCCGCTTCCCAGGTTCAAGTTATTCTTGTGCCTCAGCCTCCCAAGTAGCTGGGACTACAGGCATGAGCCACCACACCCAGCTGATTTTTGTATTTTTAGTAGAGACAGGGTTTTACCATGTTGGCCAGGCTGCTCTCAAACTCCCAACCTCAGGTGATCCACCCACCTTGGCCTCCCAAAGTGCTGGGAGGCATGAGCCATCGTGCCTGGCCTATTTACGTTTTTATTTTTTTGAGGTGGAGTCTCACGCTGTTGCCCAGGCTGGAGTGCAGTGGTACAATTGCGGCTCACTGCAGCCTCAAACCCTTGGGCTCAAGCAATCCTCCCACCTCAGCTTCCTGAGTAGCTGGGACCACAGGTGCACACCACTATGCCCGGCTAATTTTTTTATTATTTGTACAGACAGGGTCTTCCTTATGTTGTCCAGGCTGGTCTCAAACTCCTGGGCTCGAGCAGTTCTCCTGCCGGGGCCTCCCAAAGTGCTGAGGTTACAGGCATGAACCACTGTGCCCAGCCACAAGTTTGTTTTGCAGCAGGAGCATTTCTGTTAGAAAAATAAAGTAAGGTCCAAGAGTGGTGGCTCACGCCTGTAATCCCAACACTTTGGGAAGCTGAGGTGGGCGGATCACTTGAGCCCAGGAGTTTAAGACCAGCCTGGGCGACATGGCAAAACCCTGTCTCCACAAAACACACACACACAAAAAAATAGCCTGTTTGATGGTGTGCACCTGTAGTTTCAGCTACCCAGGAGGCCGAGGTGGGAAGATCCCCTGAGCCCGGAGGTCAAGGTTGCAGTAAGCCAGGATGGTGCCACTGCACTCTAGCCTGGATGACAGAGTGAGACCCTGTCTCAAAAAAAAAAAAAAAAAGTATTTTCTAAGAAAAGGAGTAATGAACTTGGTGAACAGCCTTAATGACTGCATATTAGATTGGCTGTCTCATTATTGCAACATATTAGGCATCAAATCACTCTGGTAATATAAGTCAGTCAGGTAAGTTGCTTTGCCAGACTTCCTTCAAGAGAACTCCTAGAGTCAAAGAGAAGCTGGTAGAAATGATGGAATGTAATACCTAGTTACTAGTAGGGACCACAAACGATTAAGCTATAGAGTGATGTTCATCTCTTTATTTTAACCTTCTCTTCTTCCAGGTTGGTGGCACTAAGGCTGGTGTAGTCCGGTTTCTTGGGGAGACCGACTTTGCCAAGGGGGAGTGGTGTGGTGTGGAGTTAGACGAACCACTTGGGAAGAACGATGGTGCTGTTGCTGGAACAAGGTTTGTTTGGCGTTGTGCAACATCTTGTGTCACTCTTGTACGTGTCGATGCTCAAGCCAGTCTCACCAAGCGTGTATCATAACATGGAAAGGTGTGTTCGGAAGAGCGGCACTTTTATTTCCTAAGACCCATCTGCTGATTTTTTTCCCCCACACTAGAATTGGGGCTGTTCTTTTTGACTGTCTCCTTAGTAATACATGTAGTATGTCTGAGTAGATTCTGAACAAGCATTCTGTTTATTTTTCAAAATAGAAAGGAAATACTATGTTATCTGTCTGGCTTCTCTCCCTTTTGATAGGAGTTGACTTCTGAAAGAGTACCCGGGCATCTGGGGTGGGGGTAGAGGCAGAAGGTAGCCACCTTTGTTAGGGAAAAGAACTGCAAAATGTGTCTTCGTATTTGATGAGAATTCCATCCTGTGGCAGGAGAGCAGACCGGCAAGCGGATCTCTTCTGTCGTAAGGATAACCCCATTCTTTTTTTTTTTTTTGAGACAGGGCCTCCGTCTGTCGCCCGGGCTGGAGTGCAGTGGCGCCATCTCGGCTCACTGCATGCAACTCCCACCTTCTGGGTTCAAGCAATTCTCCTGCCTCAGCCTCCCAAGTAGCTGAGATTACAGGCTTGCGCCACAATGCCTGGCTAATTTTTGTATTTTTAGTAGAGACGGGGTGTTGCCCAGGCTGGTCTCAAGCTCCTGGGCACAAGTGATCCGCCTGCCTTGGTCTCCCAAAGTGCTGGTATTACAGGTGTGAGCCACCGCGTCCAGCCTGGATAACCCCGTTCTCGCCTCCCAGACACAGGATGGGAGTGCAGTAATGCACACAGATGCAGAAGGAATTTCCCACTTTTCTTTTCAAAATGTTTTGAAGGCACAGGTGTTGTCTATGATGCATTATTAGTAGTATACAGTACATTAATGCATCACTTGATTATTAAAATGTGGTAGTTAACATTTTACTTGTAAAACATAGACAAATTGGTTATAAGCAAATTAATTATAGAGAAAAGGGCTTTATCTACCAGATACAGTAATTATGACTCATAGAGATAAAGATCTCTTGGAACTGCAATGATTATGAAGCCATCTTTTCTTAATATTAAAACATTGTAATCCTTTAGAGTCATAATATTGCCCATGTCAATCCGAAAATAGACATTACTAGTTAGTATTTCTCCATGTTTACTTTTTTTTTTTTCTCCAATGCCGTTTTCTTTTTTTCTGGGCCATCTCAATGCTATACTTGCAGAGTACTTTATCTTTTTTTTAATCATATTTTTATTGAAACAGACATTAAAAATTTTCAATGAACTCTTTTTTTTTTTTTTTTTTTTTTGAGATGGAGTCTTGCTCTGTCGCCAGGCTGAAGTGCAGTGGTGCAATCTTGGCTCACTGCAACCTCTGACTCTCAGGTTCAAGCGATTCTCCTGCTTCAGCCTCCCAAGTAGCTGGGATTACAGACACACACCACCATGCCCAGATAATTTTTGTATTTTTAGTAGAGACTGGGTTTCACCATGTTGGACAGGATGGTCTCGATCTCCTGACCTCATGATCCGCCCACCTTGGCCTCCCAAAGTGCTGGGATTACAGGCGTGAGCCACTGCGCCTGGCCTCTTTTTTTTTTAACTAGATTTTTCCTGTATGTTAGCCATTTTGTATTTATATTTCTCTACAGTTGATTAAGTATGGGTAGATTTTTTTTTTAATTAAAAAAAAGTATATTTTTTTTGGTGGGGCATGGTGGCTCACGCCTGTAATCCCAGCACTTTGGGAGGCCAAGGTGGGCAGATCATGAGATCAGGAGTTCGAGACCATCCTGGCCAACATATTGAAACCCTGTCTCTACTAAAAATACAAAAATTAGCCGGGCAGGGTGGTGTGTGCCTGTAGTCCCAGCTACTCCGGAGGCTGAGGCAGGAGAATCGCTTGAACCTGGGAGGCGGAGGTTGTGGTGAGCTGAGATTGTGCCGCTGCACTCCAGCCTGGGCAACAGAGTGAGACTCCGTCTCAAAAAAAAAAAATTATACATTTTACTTAGTAGGTTTTTGGGGAACAGATGGTGTTTGGTTTTATGAATAACTTCTTTAGTAGTGATATCTGAGATTTTGGTGCGCCCATCACTTGAGGTTTTTATTTGTTTGTTTTGAGACAGAGTCCACCCCGTCACCCAGGCTGGACTACAGTGGTACAATCTCGGGTTACTTCAGCCTTGACCTCCCGGCCTCAAGAGAGCCTCCTGCACCACCATGCCTGGCTAGTTTTTGTATTTTTTTGTAGAGACGGGGTCTGTCCGTATTGCCCTGGCTGGTCTTGAACTCCTGGGCTCAAGTGATCCGCCGCCTCGGCCTCCCAAAGTGCTGGGATTACAGGCGTGAGCCACCACGTCCAACTCTTCATGTTTACTTTAATGGATCTGCCAAAGTTAGGTGCCTGTTTGATTTCCTTTCCCTTTGTTTGGCACGGTTTTATTAAATGGGCTTGTTGTATTGCTAAACTCCTCTGCTGTACATTTATCAGGTTGTGAAAATACTTATTTCCTTTATGCAGAATCTCAGCAGCAGGTGAGCAGTCCTGACTCTGTGTATCATATTGTCACGAGTGTGTGTTCTAAACCATCACTGAGGTTGTTATTCAGCCTACATACGTGTGACTGCTACATGCTGGTGTATAACCCTAGCTTAGCAGTAGAATTTCCAGGAATCCAACCTTAAGTTAGGAGTTGGGAGAGCCTTTTGATTATAGTTATTATTTCTTGTGATTAAGTTGTTTTTTGTTATTGTTCTTATTGTTCTCTAAAGGTATTTTCAGTGTCAACCCAAATATGGCTTGTTTGCTCCTGTCCACAAAGTTACCAAGATTGGCTTCCCTTCCACTACACCAGCCAAAGCCAAGGCCAACGCAGTGAGGCGAGTGATGGCGACCACGTCCGCCAGCCTGAAGCGCAGCCCTTCTGCCTCTTCCCTCAGCTCCATGAGCTCAGTGGCCTCCTCTGTGAGCAGCAGGCCCAGTCGGACAGGACTAGTAAGCCCCCTTTCTCACTACCTGCCTCCGCTTCCCAGGCATGACTAAGGCCCGTGGTCAGTGCCCCTGCTTTGCTGCTTTGCTTGTCCTTGTGCTGAATGTTGCTCACAGCTTTTGCTGTGAAAGTCTTTGCAAGTAAGTTTTGAAAAATGTAACTCCAGCAAGAATGCGTTTTTTGAAATCAGAAAGTGCTTTTAATAGTCGCTTTCAGATTCTTAAAAGCTTAAAAATGCATGTGTTCTTGGTGAATCTGTATAACTACTGCTTAGTCTAACACAGGGGTCAAATTATTTTATATGAAATTATTTTAGGACAAAATGATAGGAACATTGGAGAGATCCTTTTCTTCAAGTCCATAGATCTGTCTCTCCCTCTCTCTCTTTTTTTTATTTTTTCTTTTGAGTCAGCGTCTCACTCTGTCACCCAGCCTCAACGTCCCAGGCTCAAGCAGTCCTGCTGCCTCAGCCTCCCCAGTAGTTGGGACTACTGGTGCACACCACCACGCCTGGTTAATTTAATTTTTTGTTTTTTTGTAGAGAGAGGGACCCACTGTGTTGCCCAGGCTGGTCTCGAATTCTTAGACTCAAGCGATCCTCTTGCCCTGGACTTCCAAAGTGTTGGGATTTACAGGCGTGAGCCACCGCTCCCAGCCTGTCCTTCTCTTTGACTTCAGATAATTTTAGGAACTGAAGTGTTTTGAGAAGAGGTGTGTTAATAGGATTTTAATGTTACTACAACCTAACCTACTGGAAGCAGTTAGTGTGTGAAGTGTCCCTGACTTGAGCCAGAGGACACTAAAGGGAACTTTTGGAGCTGGAAGAGGATACTAGGAAAGCCTGATTTGATTACTCTCTTCTTTCATCTTCTTCTCCTGGTCCCTTTCCCTCTCTCCCTCTTTTTCCTGTTTAGAGCAGTAAAAATAGAATCACTAGCATTAAAATAGGCAACACCTCGTTCTGTTTATTAAGGTGTTATTTTATTAGGGTCAAAGCCCTGCCCATAAGTTTATTACCTAGAAGTGGGGCAAATACTGTTTAAGTTAGAAATGGTGGCATCAGACTCTCCTCAGACTGAGTTCAGGTCTCCACTGGGTGGTGGGGAACCACAGACCAGGAGCTAGGATGTTGCGTTGTGCTGTGGAGAGGAGGTGGTTAGCCCGGGATCTCACGGTGCCTGCTCTTCCGTTGTCGTCAGGCAGAGAAGGGACAGGTGCTGAAATCTTCACATGGGGCTGTGGTCCTCTGCCAGCCATCTAGGCTTTCTTCCTCTATGTTCAGGTAGAATAAGTACTGCGCAGAGCATTTCCCTTTGCACATGAAGAGAAAGCCTGCATCTTCAACAGAAACATTACTTTTATGAGAAAAGCATGACAAGAACAATGAACTGGAGAAGAGCCCCAAACCCCTGTGTTCAGACAGAGCTTCGTTTAATGTGGGTCAGAAACTCTGATAGGGACAGCTTGCCTCCTTTGCTATTCTAGGAACAATTCCATGGGAGGGTCTATTCTGGATTAGGAATTCTTTCTTGAGTAATTTTTATTACCTTTTAATTGTATCCATTTCTTTGGGAAATAGCAAGCTCTCCCTGCTCCCGCCAATCTCTCCTCTTACTTTTTGGACCAGTTCTCGTACCTCTTAGCTCACCTCATTCAGTGAAAATTGACAAAAGAGACGTGAGTTTCTGTACCTGTGAGACAGCTTATTTTTGTGTCGTTATGGTTTCTCAGCCAAAAATCACCATAAAATAGTATGACAAAGATAGAGGAATTGAAAGTGTCATTTCAATTATTTTGCTCAGAAATGTGTTTGTGTTTTAGAAAAACAAAAATTGGAAAAAATTTAATTCATTCTTTATTTGTTTTTATTTTTATTTTTTATTTTTTTGAGATGGAGTCTTGCTGTTGCCCAGGTTAGAGTGCAGTGGCGCGATCTCAGTGCACTGCAACCTCTGTCTCCTGGGTTCAAGCGATTTTCCTGCCTCAGCCTCCCGAGTAGCTGAGATGATAGGCACAAGCCACCACGCCCAGCTAATTTTTGTATTTTTAGTAGAGACGAGGTTTCACCATGTTGGCCAGGCCAGTCTCGAACACCTGACCTCAGGTGATCTGCCCACCTCTGCTTCCCAAAGTGCTGGGATTACAGGCATGAGGCGTGAGCCACCATGCCTGGCCAATTCATTCTTTAATAACCACAATGACTTAGTGTTACTGTGTGCCCTGCTGTTGGGCTCTACGCATCTAGTCAAGCCTTGGAATCTGATTTCTCATCGCCAACCTCATTTCCTGTGCATGTTGATTTTTGCATCGTACTTTCATTTTCGTCATGGGAATAGCCAAAACCCAGCTTTGAAAGTACATGATGTTATTGAAAGGACTGTAGGACAATCTAATGATGAGACTGAATTGCCTCGAACTGGTAGTTTGCGTAGAGTCCAGCAGATGTCGCTGTGTTTCTCTTGAAATTTTAAAACATCCTACAGTGCCCTGGTGAGTTTGCTCAGCACCCTGGGACATCTCTGCACATGGTTTGGGAACCACACATTTAATGTATTCGGGAAGAAATATTAGTAAGAGAAGGTATAATTTAGCTATATAATGAAATTGGAAGGTCAAAGTCAAATGGTTAAAAAAGACAACAGGAGTTTCTTCCTGGGATGTTTAAGTAATTTCAAGAACAAAAGTTTGATTCTTTTGTAGTTCTCAAGTTGCCGAGTTATTAATTGAGGAAAGATTCTCGCTGTAAGTCTGCATCCTGTGCATCTTGCAGCAAGGGCCTAGGGAAACATGAAGAGAAGAGCTTTCAGGCGACAGCTGCAGCAGCAGCTGTGACTGCAGAAGATGAAGTCAAGGCTGACTTGATCTGGAGCCAGGAGTGGCTGACCAGATGGCCTTTGGCGCGTTGGCTCACACCTGTAACCTTAGCACTTTAGAGTTCGAGAACAGCCTGGCGAACATGGCAAAACCCCGTCTCTACTAAAAACATAAAAATTAGCTGGGCGTTAGTGGCACGCACCTGTGATCCCAGCTACTTGGGAGGCTGAAGCAGGAGAATCACTTGAACCCAGGAGGTGGAGGTTGCAGTCAGCTGAGATCGCACCACTGCACTCCAGGTAATTTTTGTATTTTTAGTAGAGATGGGGTCTCACCATCTTGGCCAGGTCTCAAACTCCTGGCCTCAAGTGATCCACCTGCCTTGGCCTCCTGAAGTGCTAGGATTACAGGCATGAGCCACCACACCTGGCTGATCTCTTTACGTTGATGTATTCTTTGTGAGATTTATAGACAGAAGGCACACACTGTCTTGTGTTTTTGAGGAAGCCTTTCCTAATCCTGGCCAGCCTGCCAGCTGGAGCAGCGCCCTTGCTTTGCCAAGCAGATGCCCACCATGCATGCATCGCGCCTCCCTCGCTTTTCTGACAGCATCATCGCCCTTCACTTCTCTAACTTTCCTTTACAGTTGACTGAAACCTCCTCCCGTTACGCCAGGAAGATCTCCGGTACCACTGCCCTCCAGGAGGCCCTGAAGGAGAAGCAGCAGCACATTGAGCAGCTGCTGGCGGAACGGGATCTGGAGAGGGCGGAGGTGGCCAAGGCCACGAGCCACGTGGGGGAGATAGAGCAGGAGCTAGCTCTGGCCCGGGACGGACATGACCAGGTGAAGTCTGGACCTTGTTGTGGAGATGGTGATGGTTTCTAAAGCCACTGAGGAGCCGAGAAGCATGCCCGGTGCTTGGCACCGAGGAGCTAGACTTGAGAGCACTGGAAATGGGTGCACATTTCTTTGCTGTGCTTGTTTGAAAGCTACAATCTGGGGTGCCGGTTTCCATGATCACAGAGATGAAGTTTTGTTCTTGATTCGACCTTAGTGTCTGGTCTTTGTGTCCGGGTCTTTTGGCCTATCTGTGTTAGGCCAGCTTGGTTACTAGGGCCTTAACAATGATTATAGCTGCTGTTTGTGGATTACTTTTAATATGTGTTTCAGCTTCAAAAAAGATGAGAGGTGTTTTAACATTGTTCTTTATCGCTTTAATGGTGTAGTTTTTCATCATCTATCTTCCAGGAAGGCTGTCGTGAATAACCCATTAAAATAGAGAAAGCATTTTAACATAAGGTTTTAGAGTAACGCCCACCCACCATGGTGACCCACAGCTCTTTGGGGAAGTATCACTGGGTCTGTATCTGGGTCAGAAATAGTCCATTTACCAACATTCTTGCCTTCCCCAGCATGTCCTGGAATTGGAAGCCAAAATGGACCAGCTGCGAACAATGGTGGAAGCTGCTGACAGGGAGAAGGTGGAGCTTCTCAACCAGCTTGAAGAGGAGAAAAGGTGACCCCAGACTGTTTCCTGGTGCAAGTGTGGCCTTTCCCCCCCTTTTTTTTGTTTTTGAGACAGAGTCTAGCTCTGTTGCCCAGGCTGCAGTGCAGTGTTGCAATCTCAGCTCACTACAACCTCTGCCTCCCAGGTTCAAGCGATTCTCCTGCCTCAGCTTCCCAAGTAGCTGGGACCACAGGCACGCGCCACCACGCCTGGCTAATTTTTTGTATTTTAGTAGAGACGGAGTTTCACCATGTTGCCTAGGCTGGCCTCGAACTCCTGAGCTCAGGCGATCCATCCGCCTCAGCCTCCCAAAGTGCTGGGATTACAGGCGTGAGCCACCGCGCCCAGCAGCCTTTTCATTTTCAATGACCTCAGAAGAAAATTTCCTATTAATAATCATGTTGGTATCAACCCTTAGAATCAAAGG
Organism: Pongo abelii; assembly: GCF_028885655.2. Classification (NCBI taxonomy): domain Eukaryota; kingdom Metazoa; phylum Chordata; class Mammalia; order Primates; family Hominidae; genus Pongo; species Pongo abelii. Next base: position 121,236,790 of record NC_071995.2, on the reverse strand, counting down.
AATGACTAGGTGTCCAGCAGAAAGTGAACTCTGCCATACTGTGTGAAGAGGGTCTGCTTTGATTCGACTTTTTCCAATAAGTTTGGAATCATTTAGACATGGCCTGATTGAGCACAGTGACTCACGCCTGTAATCACAGCACTTTGGGAGGCCGAGGTGGGTGGATCACTTGAGGTCAGAAGTTCGAGACCAACGTGACCAACATGGTGAAACCCCGTCTCTACTAAAAATACAAAAATTAGCCAGGCCTGTTGGCGGGCGCCTGTAATCCCAGCTACTTGGGAGGCTGATGCAGGAGAATGGCGTGAACCCAGGTGGCAGAGGTTGCAGTGAGCCAAGATCGCACCACTGCACTCCAGTCTGGGCGACAGAGCAAGACTCTGTCTCAAAAAAAACAACAACATTATTTATTATCTTTTGAGACAGGGTCTCACTCTGTCGCTCAGGCTGGAGTGCACTGGTGTGATCATGGCTTATTGCAGCTGTGACATCCCTGGCTCAAGTGATCCTCCTACCCCAGCTTCCCAAGTAGCTAGGACACAGGCACATGTCACCATGCCTGGCTAATTTTTGTAGAGATGGGGTTTTGCCATATTGCCCAGGCTGGTCTCAAACTGAGCTCAAGCAGTCTGTCCACCTTAGTTTCTCAAAATGCTAGGATTACAGGTGGCTTATTTTATTTTTTTCTTTTTGAGACAAGGTCTCACTCAGTTGTCCAGCCTGGAGTGCAGTCATACGATCATAACTCATTGCAGCCTTGACTACCTAGGCTCAAGTGATCCTCCCACCTCAGCTTCCCAAGTAGTTGACATCACGGGTGCACGCTGCCACACCTGGCTAATTTCTTAATTTTTTGGTGGAGACGAGGTCTCGTCATGTTGCTCAGGCTGCTCTTAAACTCCTGGCCTTAAGCCATTCTCCCACCTTGTCCTCCCGAAGTGCAAAGATGCATTTTTAAACTTGCTGTGTCTCTAAGGCATTTCTTGTGACTGTCTGCTTGAATTCACCAGGGTAGTGATTATAGATTTTTTTTGTTTTAAATATAAGGACCGGGGCTCACTATGTTGCCCCAGCTGGTCTCAAACTCCTGGCCTCAAGCGATCCTCCTGCCTCCACCTCCCAAATTGCTGGTATTATAGGAGTGGCCTACCATGCCTAACGTGATTTTTTTTTCTTTTAAAGGCTGTGTGTTACTTAGTTTCTTACGTGTTTTGTTTGGGTTTTATTCCACAGGAAGGTTGAGGACCTTCAGTTCCGGGTTGAAGAAGAATCAATTACCAAAGGTGATCTTGAGGTAAAACCCCTCCAGCTCTCTTAAGGCTTTTATGGGTATCAGTATTCAGAACATGGGCGAAATAATGTGCTAATTGAAATGAGCAGCCAGAACAGCCAGCTGAGGAAGTGGCAGGGGAAACTCTGGCCTCTCTGGCCACGTTGGGTTCTGGGGGTGGCTTTGTGGTGACGGTGCCAGTCCTTGAGCCTGTGATTGTGTGTCCTACTTCCTGTGCAGAGTGGAACTTGCACTACTTCTTTCTCATGCTTCAAAATTCAAAACCATGAATTGGATTTCATCAAGTCATAAATCTGGCAGTGTTCGTCTGATGATTAGAAAAGGCATTTTAAATTTTGTCATAGTAGTCCATAACAGGCCGGGCACGGTAGCTCACGCCTGTAATCCCAGCACTTTGGGAGGCCGAGGTGGGTGGATCACCTGGGGTCAGGGGTTCGAAACCAGCCTGGCTAACATGGTGAGACCCCGTCTCTACTAAAAATACAAAATTAGCCGGGCGTGGTGGCGGGTGCCTGTAATCCCAGCTACTTGGGAGGCTGAGGCAGGAGAATCGCTTGAACCCGGGAGGTGGAGGTTGCAGTGAGCCGAGATCGTGCCACTGCACTCCAGCTTAGGGGATGGGTCGAGACTTTGTCTCAAAAAAAAAAAAAAGTCCGTAACAAAGTTTTTTGCTTTATCTCAGCTTTGCTTTCCAGTTGAGCAGGATAAATCCTTTTATAACCCTATAAAAGGAATATGTTATAATTGTTGATTTTTTAAAAAAGGTAATTAGCAGAGCAAAAACTAAGAACACTTTATATTTCAACTTCTTTTACTTTCATGGCATTTGTAGAATTCATGGATTTTCCTTTAGTGTCAGGTTTCTCATCCCTTTTTAACAATTTATTCATATTAGTTTTTAAATTAGACACAAGAATTAAATGGTTTTGATGGTTTCAAGCCATTGCTAGATATATGACAAATGTAAATCATTCAGTTTTTCAAATTTTCCAGATTTGTAGTTCTTTAATCTACGATATTTTAGTAAAAATTGCACTTAACTGTGCATTTCCCAAATATGCAGTTTTGCTACAATTTTAGAGTCTGCTGGCTGCCCACACCGTGCTTAAATTTGAGGGGCCCTTCCAAACAGCAACTCTGATTTCTTTGGAAATAAATGTATCTTTACAGTTAACGAAGAGCAAGGGGGGCATTTTCTGGGTTCTAGTTTTATGGGGCCCAGAATTTAATGGTTCATTAACAATTTAATAGATATCTTCTTCACTCATTTCATATACAGCCACATTCCTTTAGTCAGTTTTTGTGTTGTTCTCATCCATTTAAAAACACCCCAAAGTCTCATTAGAAGTTTCATGTCATCATCTAATTCATGTGAAATATAGCCTATGGTGTCTTCGGGAGGGTCCAGTTAAAATAATTTACATCAGCACTAGGCTTGTATAGTCTGTCTGATAAACTTACTTGAAATTAATCAAAGTTATCTTGAAACCCTAACACATATTGAAGCTTTATTGGAATCTCTTTTTTGTTGTTGTTTAATTTTTTTTATTTTTTTACTGATAGCAAAAGAGCCAGATTTCTGAAGATCCTGAGAATGTAAGAGGGCACTTAACTGTGTGGATATTTCCCTTGTTAACAAAGATTGATCACAGATTAAAATGCTTATTGATATACTCAAACACTAACTGCATAATCTGACCTTGGGACATTGACCTGAATGTTTCTGTGCATGTGGCTTTCAAAGCAATTACATTTATATCCTGAAGAAATTGTATGTAATGACTAAGCTCCACACATCCATGTGTTTAATGAATAGTCCAACGTTTGCTTTATAAAGAATTTTGCCAGAAAGGGGGGAAAAAAGTTTTTTGTCTGGAGACCTGGCCTTCTTCACCTAATTCATAATGTCTTCTAATTTTAGTGGAATTATTTCAGAAGAGATGATATCTGACTGGAGCATAAAGCATTCTAGATGTGGAGTTGTGGGAATTCTGGGGAAGTTTCCAAGTTGTCTAATTTTGCTTCCCATGAGAGGAAAGGGGATTGTGAGGCTGGCTGCTGTCCCAGAGCTGACTGGCTGCCTTTTCAGTGTGCCCCCGCCACTGGCCAGTGCCTGCCAGTGCAGCTGATGAGACATTCAAACTTCTGTTTGTTTCTGCAGTATTTTCCTTAGTTGCAAAACTAGAGGCAACCGTTTGTCAGTGAAGACATAGCATGCTTTAAATTGTTATTACCGAAGTGAGAGTTTTCTAGCTGTAGCATTACTAGGTATGCGGGTGTTTTATTTTTCTTCCTCCAAGTTCAAACACCCAATACAAGTCCTTGCTATGTGGTCTCCAGAGCCCTGCTTCCTGGTGTACCCTGCCAGCTGTGCTGCTGGTTGTAAAGAACCTGAAAACGTTTTGCTTTGATTTACTGCCACATAAGAAGGAAATTAAAGAATGACATTACTTCCTACCACCTCCTGGCAGCTGAAATAGACAACTCAAGACTAAACTTTTGGCCAGGCACTGTGGCTCACACCTGTAATCCCAGCACTTTGGGAGGTTGAGGTGGGCAGAACACCTAAGGTTAGGAGTTTGAGACCAGCCTGGCCAACATGGTGAAACCCTGTCTCTACTAAAAATACAAAAATTAGCCAAATATGGTGGTGCACACCTGTAATCCCAGCTACTAGGGAGGCTGAGGCAGGAGAATCGCTTGAACCCAGGAGGCAGAGGTTGCAGTGACAGGAGATCATGCCACTGCACTCCAGCCTGGACAACAAGAGCAAAACTCCATCTCAAAAAAAACACAAAAAAACAAAAAAACACAAGACTGAATTTTTTAAAAGGTCTTCGTTCTGAAGGGTTCCTTTTTGTGAAGCTACTTCAGTGATCTGGGTCTCTTCTCTCCTTCCGAAACAGGCTCCCGCTGCCCCCGGTGTCAGTCTGCATGGGATTTCCCCCGCCTTTCCTGTGCGCTTCTCGCAAAGCCTTTGCTTTCCTTCTCAATCCCCTGTCCCAGGACTTTCCTCTTGGGATACTCTGTGTCCTTATTCTAAGAAAGGAATGATTTTACAAGAAGGGTTGTCCTGTTCAGTGTCACATTTTTACTGTGTGCTGTGGCATGGAAGTAGATCACTAGTTCCCTTGCTGCTGACTGATCACCTAAGGTCAGGAGTTTGAGACCAGCCTGGCCAACATGGTAAAACCCAGTCTCTACTAAAATACAAAAGTTAGCCAGGTGTGGTGGCGCACACCTGTAATCCCAGCTACTACGGAGGCTGAGGCACTGTAGAGTCCCAGATAGTGTGTCTATAGACCCATCAGGAGGCGCTGGCTACACTTCTCTGGAAGATCTCGGAATGAGGAGGTCACATTAAATGTATATTTGCTTTTTATCTGGAAATAGTGACCTTTTACCCAGAGGACACTTAACTGTGTCAAGAGAAGAAAGGTTCTATTGCCTTTTCTTTTTCCTACTACCATAATTTTGGATTTCAGCTCCTCAGGCTGTGACCCCAATTATGTAGATAAGGATTAGATTCTATTCTTATAAAAGCAGGGAAATTGAACAGTGTCCATCCAAGGCACATACAGACCAAGGGGATTATCCAGACAGTTAGGGCTTGAATTGTATTTCATTACTTTTGTGGAGTATACAGAGCTGAAGCAGGTGATGAATTAAAAAAAATTTTTTTGTTCACCTTTTAAATATCTCATAATGGTTTGTCGATACCTGGTTTACAAGCAAAGTGACCTCTTGAATGCATTGAGGTCCCCAAGTCCCACTGGAATGAGTGAAGACGTTTGTAACCTTCACTTTTACATTCCCCCCCTACTGAAGCTCTGCACTTTGTGTCACTTTGTTTAGAGTCTGTTTGTCATTTTTTCATTGCCCGTAATTGTCCAGACTGATAGGTCAATTAGTACCACAAAATATTTAAATTACTGAAGTAACTGACAGCTGCTGAGAGCAGCCCTGCAGGTGTGGGCCTTGTCAGTCACTGATTCTGATAACTGATAACCTCTTGTGTAAGAGAGGTGGGGGTGGGAAGAGGTACATTTGGACCTAGATTATTTCAAATTGATTAAGATTCTGCTGCACTTAAACCTGTTAGAGATTGTCCTCTGGGTTCCCCATCAGGCTACATCCAAGTGCGTGATGGTGGGGAGAGCGGAGTATCTGAGATCACAGGTTTTGAATCACCTTAGGAACCCACCAGCTCTTTTTGCGAGAGCTCAAATTCATGCCTTTGTGTTGAGTCGCCTTTTTACGTCTGAGCTAATAAAAACAACTTCATCTTAAGGTAAAAATAATAAACCCCTTACCAGTTTGAGGTAAAATTTCCTCCTCTCTTGAGCCTCTCAATTGGCCTGCTTCAGAGATGGAGACTATAGAGGATAATTATTACTAAATTTTCTCTTTGTAATTCTGAGTCCTTTTTTCCCTCCCTGGAGCCCAGTAGCCTTTGGGACATCCACTGCTGGAAGGAAACTAGAGCTTCCATGGCCTCTTCCTCATCACATGTAGGGATGTTGCTAAGACTCTAACTCAGACCCTTCTCACCCATTTCTGCAGAGGCTGCTAGCATAATTTCTTAGCTCTAGTTTCCAGATTCCTTCTATTGAGGTTTTTATTTGACCCTTATTTACGTCAAGTTACATGCTAAGGTGCAAGAATCTGCTCTAAGGACTTATTGAACAGTTCAAGATTTATGATACCTTTACCATGTTTAGGTGATAGTGACGGTCATTCTGAGGGTCAATATACCTTGTAAAGTTATCCAGTCAGTTACATACACATTAATGTCAAGTAGCCTTTGTGGGGCGGAGGGATAATGATAGTTTAGAGGGAGGGATATTAACTATTCTAATTGGTGCTGATAAACTTCACTTATCAATATTACTTATATTTGGCTGCATGCCTCTGACACTTCATCTGGCCTCATGTGTTATTCCATTTTTTCTTTCTGAACAGACTAGCCCATGCCCCCTGCCCACTACCATCCTTTATCCCTGGTATTCATCCTCACTGCCCACCTCATCTCACCTCCACCTCTTCCCTTCTCCATTCCCCTTTGGTTCACCCTTTGGCAGAAGGTACTGGTGGCTCAGCCTGCATGCCGCTCTCTCTCCTCTCGTGCTGGCATGTCATGGTGGCACTGTTGTGTTCTCTTCCTCTTCCTTTTTACTAACAGACGCAGACCAAACTGGAGCATGCCCGCATTAAGGAGCTTGAACAGAGCCTGCTCTTTGAAAAGACCAAAGCTGACAAACTCCAGAGGGAGTTAGAAGACACTAGGGTAATGGTTTTCACTATTTAATGAAGCAGACCCATGCATGTGAATGGTGGACACCTCAGGTGACATGCTTTATAGTTGGCCTGAGCCTTGACCCAGTGGTTCAACCTGAGTTTGGTCTTGGTACCATTCAGGTGTTCGTGAGCTGAGACTGATGAGTAGGAACGGGTGTTTTATATCTCGTCTTTTGTCAAAAGTAAAGACTCATTCCTTTGGTAACCCAACCAAATCAGGATCAGAAACTTTACAACTGAATAAATGAATGGATATAACTGTATTTGAAGTTATTTATATTAATACCATGAAATATATTTCTCCAGTTGGCCACAACAGTCAATTGTCCTCTTGTTCTCAAATATCTAGTTACTAGGCTTTCTAAATAATTTTTTGTTATTGTTGTTTTACTTTAGCTCTCTTCCTGCCTTCTTCCCTGGCCTCTTGGAGAAGGAAATGGAAACATGGGCTCTGTTTCATGAAAGTTAAAGACTTTCACCCCAGTTACCTTTTTATCTTGGAAGGCTGATCTCTGCATCTCCCTCCTTCCTGTCACTCGGGGGATTGAAACCTCAGTGGACGCTGGGTGCAGTGGCTCTTGCTTCTAATCCCAGCACTTTGGGAGGCTGAGGCAGGCAGATTACTTGAGGTCAGGAGTTTGAGACCAGCCTGGCCAATATGGTGAAACCCTGTCTTTACTGAAAATACAAAAATTAGCTGGGCCTGGTGGTGCATGCCTGTAATCTCAAGTACATGGGAGGCTGAGGCAGGAGGATTGCTTGAATCCAGGAAATGGAGGTTGCAGTGAGCTGAGATCGTGCCACTGCACCCCAGCCTGGGTGACAGAGTGAGACTCCGTCTGGAAAAAACAAAACAAAACAAAAAAACCCTCAGTGGTGAGGAGGGAAATGCATGTTGGGAACAGAATGGCTTCTTCCTGCCCTGAGCTCATTGTGCTTGGCCCTTGGAGCCAGGACATTAGTGAGGTTTTAGTTTATTTATATATTAAAGCACCTATATAGTGCATACTTCATGCCAGACACTATTCTAAGTGCTTTACAGGTATTCAGTCTCAACACAACCCTAGGAGGTAGGGAATATTAGTGTCCCCATTTTACAGACAAGAACACTGAGGCACAGAGAAGTTAAGTAACTTGCCTAAGATAGAACAGCAAATGGTAATAGTGGAGGCAGGATTTGCATCTAGGACATTTGACCCCAGAGCCTGTGCATTTAAGCACCACAGGATGGAGTCTGTCTATTATAGAAGTTGTTTTGTGCATAAAGATTAAGAAATGGCCAGGCGCAGTGGCTCATGCCTGTAATCCCAGCACTTTGGGAGGCCGAGGTGGGTGGATCACCTGAGGTCGGGAGTTTGAAACTAGCCTGACCAACATGGAGAAACCCCATCTCTACTAAAAATACAAAAATAAGCCGGGCGTGGTGACACATGCCTGTAATCCCAGCTACTAGGGAGGCTGAAGCAGGAGAATCGCTTGAACCTGGGAGGCAGGGGTTGCGGTGAGCCGAGATCACGCCATTGCACTCCAGCCTGGGCAACAAGAGCGAAACTCCGTCTCAAAAAAAAAAAAAAGTCACTTACATGTAAGATATGTATTCACATACCCTTTTAAATCGTGAATTTGTCTGTCAGTGACTGCCCAGATTCTTAACTTTAGAATTCCAAAAATTACTCTGTCTCTAATCAAATTTGCTATCCTGATTTTTAAAAAAATTTCTAGTGTTTGTAGAAATTTCTCTTGTTGAGAATTAATTGACTGATCTAAAAATCTAGACAATTTTTCTTTTCTAAATCATATGTTTTTATTTTTTAAGAAGAAGGAACTATCGGCCTCTGAACTAAAGATTTCTCCTGTGTATTTGGTAAGAAAACAAAAAAAAAGTGGGCCAGGCATGGTGTCTCATGCCTGTAATCCCAGCACTTTGGGAGGCCAAGGCAGGAGGATCACCTGAGTCCAAGAATTCAAGACCAGCCTGGGCAAGATGGTGACGCTCTGCTTCTACAAAAAATAAAAAAAAAATTAGCTGGGTGTGGTGGCTACATGGGAGGCTGAGGTGGGAGGATCTCTTGAGCCCAGGAGGTCGAGGCTGCAGTGAGCCATGTTCATGTCTCTGCACTCCAGCCTGGGCAACAGAGCAAGACCCTGTTTCAAAAAAAAAAAAAAAGTGGCAATTTGGTGCTGTTTCCTCATTAACTGAGAGCCACATAATTGATCTGAGAAATACAATGGACTAATGAGATTGAGTTCCTTTAGTGTGATGGCTTTTGAAGTAATATATTTTTTTAAAATGTGTAAACTCCTCTCCCATATCTTAGTTTTGTCAGCAAACAATTTTGATGTTTTTTTTTCCTGCTCTAGATAAGGCATTCAGTTACACCATGGTTTATCCAAGTATTTCAGTGTAAAGCTTGTATCTTTCCATAACGAAGTATGTCTTCTGTTGATCCTCACTCTTGGGTTCCCAAGTGTTAAAATAACCAGCTACCCATGTAAGTTTCATATCACCTATGTTACTTTTTAGGAAGTGCTTTAGAATTCTTTCTAGCCAATAAATCCAGTTTCCAAACAGTATCCTTGGTGCTGCAGAGATGTTAGCAAGAATAAGAAATAATTTCTGACTTAATTCATGGTCTCAAACTAGTGGGAGAAGCAGACATACATCGTTTTGAATGAGGGCAGATTTTGGGAAATGAAAAATAAATTGCTGTATTTATAGGGAAATGCCATGGAAAGTAAAATCACATTGTTATTTATTATTTTTACTTATTTTTTACTTGGCATTTTTCTCTACTTGACTGTTTTGTTGTAACTAAGAACCATTGCCCTATTGGGTTTAATGTATTTATGCTACAGACCTTGCAGCAATGGGGTTTATTAGTGTTTTGTGTTTTTTTTCTTTTATTTAGCAAATTCTGCCAGATCCTGATGGGTTTATTAATGTTTTGTATGTTATTTTGACGTAACAAACTCTTGGACTCTTCTTTCCCCAGAAAATCATGTGTAAATGAATTAACATCTTTAACCTGATGAGACTATAACCATGAAGCACAGCAATTATAGTCAGCTCTGAAATATTTAATTTTATTTACTTTGATTATGCAGTTTTGGAGACTCAGTGCTCTCTTTTCCTCTTCTCTTATGGGCATTTTAATCTTTATTGGTGTCACAGCCTGTAGGGTGGACAGAGGAAATGAAAGAAAACATATCTGTTATTTTCTGCCTCAAAGAAAGGCAGTGTGGGAGAGGAGTCTTAAATTCAGGGGAATATTTAACATTTTTTTGTAGAGATGGGGTTCTCACTGTGTTGCCCAGGCTGATCTTGAACTCCTGGCCACAAGTGATCCTCTTGCCTTGGCCTCCCAAAGTGCTAGGTATATAGGCATGTACCACCTCACCCAGACAATTAGAGGAGTTTTGATCCGTGAAATATGGGACTCACTGCTGTTTTAAAATTATTTTGTTCCCTTTCATTTCCCAGATTAGTCCAAGAATTTTTATGGTGGAAGCTATTTTCCACATATCCTATGTACTAAATGGACTGCATAGCAGGTAGCAGATGGAAATAATTTTCTAGCAATGAAAGGGCACAGGTTAAGAAGGTGTTTTTCTAGCCCTGGGGTATTTATTTAAAGGAAGAAGATTCTTGGGTACTATCCCAGAGCTCAAATAGAATCGAAGTACATGGGAATAGGTAGAAACTTGGAGGTTAGATGTACATTCCAGGTGATTCATGTGCATACTAATGTCTGAGAACCACTGGGTTAGGGGGTTAGGGGAAGAAGACGTTTACATCAAAATGCTGATAGAATTTTCAAATCTAAAAAGGGGATTTTGTGTAAGATTCTTGTGTATTATTGCAGGTAAGTAATCATTCTTACTTTGCGTTTTAATAAAATGATCAGTAGGCTGGGCGTGGTGGCTCACGCCTGTAATCCCAGCACTTTGGGAGGCCAAGGTGGGTGGGTCACTGGAGGTCAGGAGTTCAAGACCAGCCTGACCAACATAGTGAAACCCCATCTCTACTAAAAATACAAAATTAGCCAGGCGTGGTGGCACGTGCCTGTAATCCCAGCTACTTGGAAGGCTGAGGCAGGAGAATCGCTTGAACTTGGGAGGTGGAGGTTGCAGTGAGCTGGGATTGTGCCATTGCACTCTAGCCTGGGCAACAAAAGCAAAACTCCATCTCAAAAAAAAAAAAAAAAAGTTTAGTAAATTAATTCTTCATTCTTCAATTGAGGCTTTCATTCTGCAGGTGATGTGTTATTCATTGAAACATTTGATAGGTAATTTTAGACCTTTTATGCAAGTGCTATCCAATAGAAGTATAATGCAAGCCACACATGTACAATTTATAATTTTCTGGTATCCACATTACTTTTTTGTAAGTCACAAGTTAAATTAGTTTTAATAATATATTTTATGTAAACTGATATATCCAAAATATTATTTAATCAAAATAAAATTATTAAGATATTTTAAACATTTTAAAATATAATTCCTTTTTTTTTTTTTAGAGACAGAGTCGTGCTCTGTCTCCCAGGCAGGAGTACAATGGCACAATCACTGCTCACTGTAGCCTCAACTGCCTGGACTCAAGCAATCCTCCCGTCTTAGCCTCCCAAGTAGCTGTTACCACAGGCGACACCACCATGCCTGACTAATTTTTTATTTTTTGCAGAGATGAGGTCTTGCTATGTTGCCGAGACTGATCTTGAACTCCTGGCCTCAAGTGATCCTTCTGCCTCGGCCTCCCAAAGTGGTGGGATTACAGGCGTGAGCCACTGCACTTGGCCCACAAGACATTTTGTGTTCCTTTTCTTCTAAGTCTTCAAAATCTGATGTGTATTTTACACTTATACCACACCTCACTTCAGATGAGCCATGTCTCAAGTGCTCAGTAGCCACGTGTGGCCAACAGCTACTGTTCTGGATGGCACAGTTCTGTAAGATCACCTCCATGAAATGGATAAGCATTTATGCAGCCTGGATGAAGTGGGGTAGAACAAACTGGCAAAATAAGGAAATGTTTTCTTTCAGGAGGCAGTTATATCTGCGAACTTTGAAAGTTACTGTTTCTGTTAACTTGTCAGTTAATGGATATTATCTGATTTAAACTTCTTTAGAATTGGAGCTACTAAAGTTGGACTTAAACCATTATCACAGTTAGAAATATATATTAACCTATAAACATTCACAATAGTTTGCTGCTTGAGATAGGTTAGTTATTAAATATCTTCAGTGTTAAAGAAAATCATCAGGCCGGGCACAGTGGCTCACGCCTGTAATCCCAGCACTCTGGGAGGCTGGGGTGGGTGGATCACCTGAGGTCAGGAGTTCGAGACGAGCCTAACCAACATGGTGAAACCCCATCTCTACTAAAAATGCAAAAATTATCTGGGTGTGGTGGTGCACGCCTGTAATCCTAGCTACTCAGGAGGCTGAGGCAGGAGAATCGTCTGAACCCAGGAGGCGGAGGTTGCAGTGAGCTGAGATCGCACCATTGTACTCCAGCCTGGGCAAGAAGAGCGAAACTCCATCTCAAAAAAAGAAAAAGAAAATAGTCAGTGACTTGTTATTTAAATGATCTCTTTTTCTTTGGACTGCTGTTAATAGGTGGCTACAGTTTCAGAAAAGTCACGTATAATGGAACTGGAGAAAGACCTAGCTTTGAGAGTACAGGAAGTAGCTGAGCTCCGAAGAAGGCTAGAGTCCAATAAGCCTGCTGGGGATGTGGACATGTCACTTTCCCTTTTGCAAGAGATAAGCTCTTTGCAAGAAAAGTTAGAAGTCACCCGTACTGACCACCAGAAAGAAATAACTTCTCTGAAGGAGCATTTTGGAGCCCGGGAAGAAACTCATCAGAAGGAGATAAAGGCTCTGTATACCGCCACGGAAAAGCTTTCCAAAGAGAACGAGTCATTGAAAAGCAAGCTGGAGCATGCCAACAAAGAGAACTCAGATGTGATAGCTCTATGGAAGTCCAAACTGGAGACTGCCATCGCGTCCCACCAGCAGGCGATGGAAGAACTGAAGGTATCTTTCAGCAAAGGGCTTGGGACAGAGACGGCAGAATTTGCTGAGCTAAAAACACAAATAGAGAAAATGAGACTAGATTACCAACACGAAATAGAAAATTTGCAGAATCAACAAGACTCTGAACGGTCTGCTCATGCTAAAGAGATGGAAGCCTTGAGGGCTAAACTGATGAAAGTTATTAAAGAAAAGGAAAACAGTCTGGAAGCCATCAAGTCGAAACTGGACAAAGCAGAAGACCAGCATCTCGTAGAAATGGAAGACACGTTAAACAAATTACAGGAAGCTGAAATAAAGGTAAAGGAGCTAGAGGTACTGCAAGCCAAATGCAATGAACAAAGCAAGGTTATTGATAATTTTACATCACAGCTCAAGGCTACTGAAGAAAAGCTCTTGGATCTTGATGTACTTCAGAAAGCCAGTTCCGAAGGTAAATCGGAAATGGAGAAACTTAGACAGCAGCTTGAGGCAGCTGAGAAACAGATTAAACATTTAGAGATTGAAAAGAAAGCTGAAAGTAGCAAGGTTTGTATTGACATCCTCCATCCTTTTCTTTTCCATTTGTTATTCTTGTTTTGCATTATGTTACTTTTGAGTTGAGATCATTCATCTTCCAAATTGCTGATTTAATTAAGTTGCTTGATGTCCCCAGTTGAGTATAGTGTATTATGTTCTGAGTATCTCAAGTATGGTTTCATCTGAGGAGATTAGAGAAAATAATGGCTCAACCGTGTGAATTTATTTTGGCTGCCTATCATCTGGGTACCTGATCTATTTATCTCTGGGCTATGCTGTGACTTCTAATTTAGGCTTAGCTCCAGTCTATAATCTGTTTAAAATAAAGAATGCCCTAACACTGTAGTGTTAAGATAAATGAATGAATGAACAGAAACTTAAAAGATCGGCCAGGCGAGGTGGCTCACGCCTGTAATCCCAGCACTTTGGGAGGCTGAGGCAGGTGATCACCTGAGGTCAGGAGTTCGAGATCAGCCTGGCCAACATGGCGAAACCCCATCTCTAATAAAAATACAAAATTAGCCTGGCATGGTGGCGGACACCTGTAATCCCAGTTACCCAGGAGGCTGAGGCAGGAGAATCGCTTGAACAACCCGGGAGGCGGAGGTTGCAGTGACCCAAGATTATGCCACTGCACTCCAGCTTGGGAGACAGAGCAAGACTCTGTCTAAAAAAAAAAAAAAAAAAAAAAGCTTAAAAGATCATCTCCTTTTCTAACCACATATAGTCAGGTGCCACATAATGATGTTTCAATCAACAATGGACCACATAAACAAAGGTGGTTCCATAAGATTATAATATGGTATCTTTACCTTTTGTATGTTTAAATATGCTTCGATACACAAATACTTAGCATTGTGTTACAATTGCCTACAGTGTTCAGTACAGTAACATGTTATACAGGTTTATAGTCTAGGAACAATAGGCTGTGCCATGTAGCCCAGGTGTGTGGTAAACTATACCTTCTAGGTGTGTGTAAGTGCACCCTGTGATGTCCCCACAACAATGAAATGCCTAATAATGCATTTCTCAGAAGATATCCTGGTTCTTAAGCAATGCATGACTGTAATTGCCTTATCTATAGGGTTATGAATAAAAACAGACTGAATTCAGTGCTTCTTGACTATTATAAATTAACATGTTGGCCGGGCAAGGTGGCTCATGCCTGTAATCCCAGTGCTTTGGGAGGCCGAGGCAGGCGGATCACTTCAGGTCAGGAGTTTTGAGTCCAGCCTGGCCCCCGTCTACTAAAAATACAAAAATTAGCCAGGTGTGGTGTGCGTCTGTAGTTCCAGCTACTCGGGAGGCTGAGGCACAAGAATCACTTGAACCTGGGAGGTGGAGTTTGCGGTGAGCTGAGATTGTGCCACTGTACCCCATCCTGGGCGACTGAGCGAGACTCTATCTCCAAAAAACAAAAAACAAAAACAAAACCCAAAAAAACCCATGCTGTGATAAATAACATTCACAGCAAAATTAAGGGTAAGAGCTTGAAGCCCTTTGCAGAAATCTCATTGGAGTTTTTTTCTGTGGCATAATGAGAAACATGATCTGTCCCCTCCTTTTCTGGGGGAAATACTGAACAAGTATGCATGTGGTCAAGTCTTAGGAAATTACATGAAACATTTGCCAGCTGCATTCCTTACTAACTAGCCTTGTTAAATGTCATCTTTATCGTTAAAGGTGGTTCAAGGAATTGTTTCCCAGTCCTGCCACTAGTTGAGGCCCTGGTATTGATGCTCAATGTTCTGAACTTTTTTGTGGGAGAAGCTGCTCTATTGGCAAAGAAGGAAGGGTTGTGATGGTTAAATGGGGTGAGGTGAGGACTGACAAACAGCAAAAAATTGCTAACTAACCATAGTTGAAGATGACAAACTGGTTACAGGAAATTTTTCTCAAATCTCCTCATGTGGTTCCGAAATACTAATCAAAACACAAAAATTAATTAGAAGATAATATTTAGCTAATGTTAGTTTACTTTTTAACATCAAGATTTCATGAAAGCTAAGTTCTAATGACTATTGTCCAGTGGATTTTTTTGTTTTGTTTTGTTTTGTTTTTTTGAGACAGTCTCACTCTGTTGCGCAGGCTGGAGTGCAATGGCGCAATCTCGGGTCACTGCAACCTCCGCCTCCCAGGTTCAAGTGATTCTCCTGCCTCAGCCTCCCGAGTAGCCAGGATTACAGGCGCCCCCCACCATGCCTGGCTCATTTTTGTATTTTTAATAGAGACGGGGTTTCATCATGTTGGCCAGGGTGGTCTTGAACTCCTGACCTCAAGTGATCCACTAACCTTGGCCTCCCAAAGTGCTGGGATTACAGGCTTGAGACACCGCACCTTGCCTATCCAGTGGATTTTTAAATTTTATTTTTATTTAAATGTCAAAATACTTTAAGCATATACACAAATAGAGAAAATAATGTAGACCACATATATTCCCATCTTAAGGTTTTTGTTTTTATTTACTTATTTTTTAAGACAGAGTCTCACTCTGTCACCCTCACCGCAACCTCTGCCTCCCAGGCTCAAGGGATTCTCCTGCTTCAGCTTCCCCAGTAGCTGGGATCACAGGCGTGTGCCACCACACCTGGCTAATTTTTGTATTTTTAGTAGAGACAGGATTTCACCATGTTAGCCGGGCTGGTCTTGAACTCCTGACCTCAGCTGAGATCTGCCGGCCTCGGCCTCCCAATGTGCTGGGATAACAGGTGTGAGCCACTGTGCCTGGCCTTAAGGTTTTTGTTTTTTTTTTTTTTGAGACAGAGTCTCGCTCTGTGGCCCAGGCTGGAGTGCAGTGGCATGATCTCTGCTCACTGCAGCCTCCACCTCCTGGGTTCAAGTAATTCTCCTGCCTCAGCCTCCTGAGTAGCTGGGACTACAGGTGCGTGCCACCACACCCGGCTAATTTTTTATATTTTTAGTAGAGACGGGGTTTCACCATGTTGGCCAGGATGGCCTCAATCTCCTGACCTTGTGATCCGCCCACCTCTGCCTCCCAAAGTGCTGGGATTACAGGCGTGAGCCACCGCGCCCAGCCAAGGTTTTTAAAGTGTAGGAAATGAAATTGCTCACGTAACTCATTTAGAAAGTAAGCATCCACACCTTCTGCTTTAGATCATGCTGATACTCCAAATTACAATGAAGTATAGAAAAATAGTCTTTTTTGACTATTTAAAAATAGTCGCTGGGCACAGTGGCTCATGCCTCTAATCCCAGCACTTTGAGAGTCCAAAACAAGAGGATTGCTTGGGTCCAGGAGTTTGAGACCAGCCTGGGCGGATAGTGAGACCCCACCTCTGTTTTTCTTTTCTTTTTTTTTTTTTTGAGGCAGGGTCCCACTCTGTCACCCAGACTGGAGTAGAGTGGCCTGGTCTCGGCTCACCCAACCTCCGCCTCCCAGGTTCAAGCGATTCTCCTGCCTCAGCCTCCCGAGTAGCTGGGATTACAGGAGCATGCTACCACGCCCAGTTAATTTTTGTATTTTTAGTGGAGACGGGGTTTCACCATATTGGCCAGGCTGGTGTTGAACTCCTGACCTCAAATGATCCACTTGCCTCAGCCTCCCAAAGTGTTGGGATTACAGGCATTAGCCACCGAGCCCGGCCAGAGACCCCAGCTGTAAAAAATTTTTTTAAACATTAGCTGTAGTGGTACGTCCTGGAATCTCAGCTGCTTAGGAGGCTGGTGCTGGAAGATCACTTGAACCTAGGAGTTCTAAGGCTGCAGTGAGTCATGATCACACCACTGCACTCTAGCCTGGGTGACAGAGGAGACCCTGTCTCAGAAAGGAAAAAAGAAAAAAACACAAAAATAGCCGTTAGGAAATTATATCGTAGAACTGATTGTTTGAAAAGTCATTGACTTCTTATAAAAACCAACACCAAATTTGTATTCCTCTCAGTTTTGTTTTATGTTTCTCATAAGTTTTTTACGTTTTTTTTTTCTTCTCATTCTCTTTTGTTTTCCTTTTGTTCATTTGCTTCTATACCATGTAACTCTGTGTGTTAGGTTAGTAGCATTACCAGAGAGCTGCAGGGGAGAGAGCTAAAGCTTACTAACCTTCAGGAAAATTTGAGTGAAGTCAGTCAAGTAAAAGAGACTTTGGAAAAAGAACTTCAGATTTTGGTAAGTACCTGTTGGGAATCTGAATCTCAGGGTTTCTGGCCATTTCCTGTTTTAAAAAATCCTCCAGTAAGAAATATTGTAGCTGTCTCCTTTCTCTTTCTAAGTGTTGATTCAACTTGAGTGTATTAGTTATTGGCTGATAAATATTGTCCTTTGAGGGGAATCAGATCAAACCCAAACAACAAAGGTAGGTATTACTTTTTTTTCTTTTTTTTAATCTATCCCTTCGCCTCTGATAATGCACTGCTTTGAAATGTTATTGACTACTTAGTTTTACTAAACACAGAGCCCTTCCAAGTTATACATCGAACACAGTTAGGTTTCATATTGAATGAGGCCCCTAAACTCAGAGCAGTAGCTGTCCTGGGCCGTCGGCGCCCTCTGTTGGCGAGGCAGGATGCTTGCTGTCTAATTAAATAAATTAAAAGAAATCTAACTCAGTTTATTCTACCTCAGAAAATTACCTTCCCTTTTATATGTTTTCTCTTTCCTTAATCTCAAGTTGTATGACATATGTATATTTTTTACCTTTTCTCAACTTTGTTCCTTCCTACTTGCCTCCTGCACTGAAAACCCGAGTTTAAACAAGGCTGATACTCATGAGTAGTCCCAGTGGTACCCACCCACATGCCATGGAAAGAAAAGCCAGAGGCTTATAGAGAAACTAGACAAGAGGCATATGTGCCACGTAGGGTCAGCTGTCCCAGGTCCTCCACATCCCTTCCTCTTCCCTGTTCATTACACTTCTGTGCTATTAACAGTGTGAATTAATGTGTGTGATTTTTTTTTTTTTTTTTGAGACAGAGTCTTGTTCTGTTGCCCAGGCTGGAGTACAGTGGCGCGATCTCGGCTCACTGCAGCCTCTGCCTCCCAGGTTCCAGAGATTCTCCTGCCTCAGCCTCTTGAGTAGCTGGGATTACAGGAACCTGTTACCACGACTGGCTAATTTTTGTATTTTTAGTAGAGATGGGGTTTCTCCATGTTGGCCAGGCTGGTCTTGAACTGCTGACCTCAAGTGATCTGCCTGCCTTGGCCTTCCAAAGTGCTGGGATTATAGGCGTGAGCTACTGCGCCCAGCCTGGTGTCCTTTAAGAAAATGTTTTGAATTCATTACTTCTCTGCCCTCCTCCCAAAGCTTTTAGGAAGCCTTGCTTTTTTTTTTTTTTTTTTCCTAAGTTAGAGTATCCTTCTGTATATCTTAGGACAAGACATGCCACCTTGAGTCTGGCTGTGGGATGGCACAGGGGGCAGCCTGTGGGCTTGGATGCACTGTGGCCCCTGCATCATCTTTTCATAATCCTATCTAGTTAGAAATACTCATGTAACAACCTTCTTGATGAGCTAGCTGGAAGTTCATCTCAGGACAACTAGGAGAGTGATTTTTAATTTGGCCTATTGTCATGTTTAGAAAAGAAGACCTTGAACAGTAAGTGACTGATGGGCCTTTTCAGTTTCAAAAGTAGCGACACAGACCTAGATTCAAGATATTAGACTCAGATTACTCTCAGAAATAACAAACTTCAGAGCTCTGTTCACCATCTCAACGCAGATTTCTGAAGAGAAGGTCTGCTGTTTGAGGGGTGGCAACATGAAGCATACACGTGCACCCTATGTATACATGCACATGCATGTACTTACCTAAGTATGAACATGCCTACAAGGGCACGCAGGTGAACCTGCCTTCCCACGTGTGCATACACACACATGCAAACTGCACTCTTGTGTGTGTATATATGCACATGTGTATGACCCACACGTGGTAGTAATTGATGTCATATGTTTCAAGTGTATTAGTTTTAATAAAACAAGACCAGCAACAAAAAGTAGATAGTATTGTAGTTATAATTGATAGAAACTTCTTGTCTTTACAATTTGAAATCTTTCTGTTCAGAATCTCTGATTCTTTTTCTTTAGAAAGAAAAGTTTGCTGAAGCTTCGGAGGAGGCAGTCTCTGTTCAGAGAAGTATGCAAGGTATGTCTTACCAGAGCGTGTGCAGATTGCTTTTAAAAATATCATTCTTTCATACCGGAGCTGGCCTGTGGAGTGCACAGAGTTACGCCGCCCATAGCCTAATTTCACTCTCCTGGAAGTTCCTGCCATGCTCAGAAAGACTGGCTTCCATTGGTTTCCTGAAGCCTCAAACTCCCAATTTTTTCTTCTTTTAGCTTAAGGCTTGTTCCATATTAAAATGTAAGTATTCCTGGGAGGAGTGTTATTTATGCTTTCATCATTGATAGCTTTATTGAGTTTTAATTGGAAGGAGGAAAGAGAGATGAGTGGAAAGGGCCTGATGCCTGCCTAAAGTACAGATTCAGGGAGGCCAGAGACAGTGGCAGACCTGCTTCTTTCAGGCTGGACACAGCCATGTGATCTGTAAGGGGACTTTTTAGTATTCCTGTGTTCTGAGATCTCTTGAGCATAATATTTGATTGGGTTGTAAGACAGCCAAGCTCCAGATAGAAGTTTGAAACATATTAAACTTCTAACTTTATCCTAAATAGAAACTGTAAATAAGTTACACCAAAAGGAGGAACAGTTTAACCTGCTGTCTTCTGACTTGGAGAAGCTGAGAGAAAACTTAGCAGGTAAGAAGACATCTCTTGTGACTAAACATTAAATACAGTAGGCTTTCCCGTATTCGAGACAGTTGTAGTATGTTACATAACAAATGTACTATTCAGGCGTAGCCTCTTCACTCATCATGGTGATATAACAATGTGATGAAATACTTGTTTGAGATCTGTAACCTCTGGCAAGTCCTCTTTGCTCTGTTTTCACAAGAGCCAGAATCTACCACATCTCACCACTCCCACTGCTATCCTTGCTCCAAGCCAACGGCCATCTTTCATCTGAGCTACCCTGACAGCTGACCCTTGGGGCTCACTGCTGCTGCCTGTGCCCGCTTCGGTCTGTTCTCAACACAGCAGCCAGAGCAATCCTTTTAATACGAAGTCAGATCATGTCGTTTCTCTCCTCAAGGTCATCCAGCGACTCCCATCCCACTCAGGGAAAGCCGTGATCCTTACACGATCAGGCCCTATTACCTCTCGGATTTCATCTGGGACCCCCTTCCCCTGTTCATTCCACTCCAACCACTTCAGCCTCCTTGTGGTGCTCAGACGGGGCGGGTGTTCCTTTCTCAGAGCCTGTGCACTTGCTTTTCCCCGTTCCCTCACTTCCTTCAGGTTTTCCCTGAAATGTCAGCACCTCAGGGAAGCCCCATCTGAGATTCTAACCTCCTTCCCAGCTCCTTTGCCTGCATTTATTTTCCTTCCTCTTAGCACTTACCGCTATTAATTATATGATTTATTTTCGTTATCTTGCTTATTGTGTGCCTTCTTCACTAGAATGTGATTTTTATGCGGACAAGAATTGCTGTGTGAAAATATTACCAGAGCAAGGATACACTCAGTCAGTTTTTGTTGATTATAACACAGCCGTGCTATTCTTTTTTTCTCTATATATTTAGATATGGAGGCAAAATTTAGAGAGAAAGATGAGAGAGAAGAGCAGCTGATAAAGGCAAAGGAAAAACTGGAAAATGACATTGCAGAAATAATGAAGATGTCAGGAGATAACTCTTCTCAGCTGACGAAAATGAACGATGAATTACGTCTGAAAGAAAGGTATATGTGACTGTTGAAAAGAGTGCCCACATTAGATTAGGCTCTGCGGCAAGCTCTAAGTGGGAGGGGAGACAAAATGTTTAGGATTGTTACGTTTTAAAGTTTCCCGTCTCTGTTCCTTTCTGTTATTACTTCATTGTGTCCTTGAATCAACTATTTAACCTTCTAAAATGGGTTTTACCTATCTTACTTGTCAAGAACAACAGAATTAAGGAATACAATATTATTTATAGACCTTTTGGTGACTTGTAAAGAAAAGATAATAAGGCCGGGTGCGGTGGCTTATGCCTGTAATCCCAGCACTTTGAGAGGCCGAGGTGGGCGGATCACTTGAGGTCAGGAGTTCAAGGCCAACCTGGCCAACATGGCAAAACCTTGTCTCTACGAAAAATACAAAATTAGCCAGATGTGGTGGTGCAAGCCTGTAATCTCAGCTACTGGGGAGGCTGAGATGAGAGAATCACTTGAAACCCAGGAGGTGGAGGTTGCAGTGAGCTGAGATTGTGCCACTGCACTCTAGCCTGGGCAACAGAGAGAGACTCCATCTAAAAAGAAAGAAGAAAAAAGAAAAGGTAGTAGTTTACCAATGACAATAATATATTTTACAGGCAGTTAAAAAAATATATATGTGTGTTTATACACATATGTATATATACGCTTTTTTTTTTTTTTTTTTTTTTTTTGAGACGGTGTTTTGCTCTTCTTGTCCAGTCTGGAGTGCGATGGTGCGATCTCAGCTCGGTGCGATCTCAGCTCACCGCAGCCTCCACCTCCTGGGTTCAAGCGATTCTCCTGCCTCAACCTCCCGAGTAGCTGAGATTACAGGCTTGCACCAGCATGCCTGGCTAATTTTGTATTTTTTGTAGAGACAGGGTTTCTCCATCTTGGTCAGGCTGGTCTCGAACTCCTGACCTCAGGGCCTTGGCCTCCCAAATCCCAAAGTGCTGGGATTACAGGCATGAGCCACCGTGCCCAGCCTTTAAAAATATTTTTAACTTCTTTTTTTTGAGATAGAGTCTCATTCTGTGGTCCAGGCTGGAATGCAGTGGCGTGATCTCGGCTCACTGCAGCCTTCACCTCCCAGGTTCAAGCGATTCTCCTGCCTAAGCCTCCCTAGTAGCTGGGACTACAGGCACGTGCCACCACACCCGGCTGATTTTTGTATTTATAGTAAAGATGAGGTTTCACCATGTTGGCCAGGGTGGTCTCAAACTCCTGACCTCAGGCGATCTGGCCGCCTTGGCCTCCCAAAGTGCTGGAATTACAGGCATGAGTCACCGTACCTGGCCTGAACTTATTTTAATAGGAAACACATATTATCTATTACTATGGGCCATGCACTGTGCTAACAGCTTTCTAATTCTTATTATCCTACGAGGTGAGTTTAGCATTATTCCCATTTAAAAGAAAAAGAGGCCAGGCACTTTGGGAGGCTGAGATGGGCAGATCGCCTGAGGTCAGCAGTTCGAGACCAGCTGGGCCAACATGATGAAACCCTATCACTACTAAAAATACAAAAATTAGCCAGGCGTGGTGGTATGCACCCATAATCTCAGCTACTTGGGAGGCTGAGGCAGGAGAATCGCTTGAACCCAGGAGGCGGAGGTTGCAATGAGCCAGGATCATGCTGCTGCACTCCAGCCTTGGTGACAGAGCTAGACTCCGTCTCAAAAAAATGAATAAGGCCAGGCACTGCAGCTCATGTCTGTAATCTCCCTGCACTTTGGGAGGCTGAGGTAGGTGGATCACCTGAGGTTGGGAGTTCGAGAACAGCCTGACCAACATGGAAAACCCTATCTCTACTAAAGATACAAAATTAGCTGGGTATGGTGGCACATTCCTGTAATCCCAGCTACTCAGGAGGCTGAGGCAGGAGAATCAGTTGAACCCAGGAGGTGGAGGTTGCAGTGAGCTCAGATAGTGCCATTGCACTCCAGCCTGGGCAACAAGAGCGAAACACCGTCTCAATAAATAAATAAATAAATAAATAAATAAATGGGAAGGAGGGAAACTGAGGCTTACTGGGGTGAAGCCTGAGGTTTCAGATCTGGGCAGTCTGGTCCCAGAGCCTCTCCTGCTCTTAATAACTACATTGTAGGCCGGGCGTGGTGGCTCACGCCTGTAATCCCGGCACTTTAGGAGGCTGAGGTGGGCGGATCATGAGGTCAGGAGTTCAAGAACAGCCTGGCCAATGTAGTGAAACCCTGTCTCTACTAAAAAAATACAAAAAATGAGCTGAGCATGGTGGCAGGTGCCTGTAATCCCAGCTACTCTGGAGGACGAGGCAGGAGAATCATTTGAACCTGGGAGGCAGAGGGTGCCGTGAGCCAAGATCGTGCCATTGGACTCCAGCCCAGGCAACAGTGCAAGACTCCATCTCAAAAAAAAAAACCGCATTGTACTTCCTCAGTGCTGAAGTTTCCTCTATCTTAATATCTGTTTTTGTCTTTATTCTGGAATTCTTGTTGCTTTGATCTTTTTCTTTTAATAGCTGTCATATAAAAATCAAAGAACGTATAAGGCAAACATTTATAAGTTAAGTCTGTAGGCATTAGACTTCTACTTCTTAAAGTACCTTAATACCTGCAAAGTTCTATTTATTAAGACATCCAGCCTTTCACCCCCACACAATTTCATCAGTGCTGAGGGGTGGTCAGGCCTTGGTTGGGCAACTTTGGTCAAACTTGCCTTGAGGTGCTCCTGCTACACAGATAGTGGTGGCTCAGTGCCTTAGTGCCTTCAAGAATCTCTATTTTTGTAGGTGTTTTGTGGCTATAAAATTCAGAAGTGCCCCCAAGTTTCCCTCTTGCATCTGTGATTCATCTAATAGTCTGTTTTCTTGGTCAACATCCCATGTTTGTTTTGTTTTGTTTTGTTTTGTTTTGTTTTGTTTTGAGATGGAGCTTTGCTCTTGTTGCCCAGGCTGGAGTGTGATGGTGTGATCTTGGGTCACCGCAACCTCCGCCTTCCGGGTTCAAGTGATTCTCCTGCCTCAGCCTCCCAAGTAGCTGAGATTACAGGCATGCGCCACCACGCGCAGCTAATTTTGTATTTTTAGTAGAGACGGGGTTTCTCTATGTTGGTCAGGCTGGTCTCGAACTCCTGACCTCAGGTGATCCGCCCACCTCTGCCTCCCAAAGTGCAGGGATTACAGGCGTGAGCCAACGCGCCTGGCCCCCCGTGTTTTATATACATATTTTTGTTCAACCACATGGTCTCTTTAAAGTAGAACTTCAAGTTATTTATTGTTATTTTTGTATCTGCTGTCCTCCAGAAGCACTAGAGTGAATTTTTAGTAATCTATTCTGCTAAAATTTTGAAATACTCATTTCCTTTATTTATTTATTTAAGTTAATTAATTAATTTTTTTTTTTTTGAGACAGAGTCTCGCTCTGTCGCCCAGGCTGGAGTGCAGTGGCGCGATCTCGGCTCACTGCAAGCTCCACCTCCCAGGTTCACGCCATTTTCCTGCCTCAGCCTCCAGAGTAGCTGGGACTACAGGCGCCCGCCACCATGCCCGGCTAATTTTTTGTATTTTTATTAGAGACAGGGTTTCACCGTGTTAGCCAGGATGGTCTTGATCTCCTAACCTCGTGATCTGCCCTGCTCGGCCTCCCAAAGTGCTGGGATTACAGGTGTGAGCCACCGCGCCTGGCCTCCTTTATTTATTTTTAATTGAGGCAGAGTCTTGCTTTGTTGCCCAGGCTGGACTGCAGTGATGTGATCTTGGCTCACTGCAACCTCTCTCTACCAGACTCAAGTAGTTTTCCTGCCTCAGCCTCCTGAGTAGCTGGGATTGTAGGCATGTGCCACCACACCTGGCTAATTTTTGTATTTTTAGTAGAGACGGGGTTTTGCCATGTTGACCAGGCTGGTCTTGAACTCCTGAACTTATCTCAGCCTCCCAAGGTACTGGGATCATAGGCATAAGCCACCACGCCTGGCCTCATTTCCTTTAATAAGTTTATTTTTCACTCATTTTTCCTTTTTAATTTATTGACATAAAATAGTAAACCTTCCCAATTACAGTAGTTATTACTCTAAATAATGTATTTGTGACTATCGTAACTGGTAAAATGATTATTTAGGCAAAGCATTTTAAAATTTCTTGTGGCCAGGCATGGTGGCTCATGCCTGTAATCCCAGCACTTTGGGAGGCCGAGGCAGGCGGATCACGAGGCCAGGAGATCGAGACCATCCTGGCTAACACGGTGAAACCCCGTCTCTACTAAAAATACAAAAAAGTAGCCAGGCGTGGTGGCGGGTGCCTGTAGTCCCAGCTACTGGGGAGGCTGAGGCAGAATGGCATGAACCCGGGAGGCGGAGCTTGCAGTGAGTGGAGATCACGCCACTACACTCCAGCCTGGGCGACAGAGCGAGACTCCACCTCAAAAAACAGAAACAAAAACAAACAAAACAAAACAAAAATTTCTTGCCTAGTTCAGATTTTATTAATTACACATAACTTTTAAAAATAATTACAATTGTTATTAATGGTATATTTTAATATAACTCTTAAATTTAAAACATTCTTATGAAAAATCTGACACCTTATATTGAAACTTTTTCTAGATATGTAGAAGAATTACAGCTAAAACTTACAAAGGCTAATGAAAATGCAAGTTTTCTGCAAAAAAGTATTGAGGACATGACTGTCAAAGCTGAACAGAGCCAGCAAGAAGCAGCTAAAAAGCATGAGGAAGAAAAGAAAGAATTGGAGAGGAAATTATCGGACCTGGTAAGGAGGGACTCAGTGGGCCTGTTGGCTGGAAAGGAAGGCAAGGGGTAGTACACACATGGGCAGATGACTCATTCCCTCACTCGGGGTCTCTGCAGGAAAAGAAGATGGAAACGAGCCACAACCAGTGTCAGGAGCTGAAAGCCAGGTATGAGAGAGCCACTTCTGAGACAAAAACCAAGCATGAAGAAATCCTACAGAACCTCCAGAAAACACTGCTGGACACAGAGGACAAGCTGAAGGGTGCACGGGAGGAGAACAGTGGCTTGCTGCAGGAGCTGGAGGAGCTGAGAAAGCAAGCCGACAAAGCCAAAGTATGTGACGGGAGAGAATTTCCTTGTGCTATAGCTTGCCTGAGCTCTGTGTCAAGGCAGGAAGGGTGCTTAGAAAGCAGCAGCCAGTGGGACAAGTTAAGGTGGCCTCTACAAACGTTACCCTTCTGAGTGCGTGGCAGGGTGGTACATTACGTTTCCTATGGCTTCAAGTGTTTTGTGCCAGCTGCTGTTCCTTCTCAGGGATGGTGATGCCTGCCAGTCTTTGCTGGAATGGACTGTGTAGCCATCACCCCCATGCTGCTTGTTTCCCAGTGGTCACAAAGGTTCTTTCGTTGCCTGAGCTCTGCTTGCCTGCTTGTTCCTCTAATCTTGGCCGTGCTTGTTGCCGCCTTGCACTAGGGTTTGGAGAGATGTTGCAATAAAGCAAGAGGCAGAGGTCACATGAAGTAAGCAAGCAAGGAATCAGGACTAGAGAGAGCCTGGTTGAAGGAACAGAGCTCTTCTAGGAAGAGTTAGAATTAAGAACTCCACAGAGGGCTTTTATGTGTCCCCAGGAAGGTACCATGAGCTTATTGACAAGGAAGCTGGATTCAAGGGCAGGGAGGAAACACCCTGTTAGTAGATAGAGCAGAACTTGATACGTTGGATTTCATTTTATGGTTTCAGGATTGTATCTGTGCCCAATATATATTTTTTCTTTTTTTTGTAGAGAATGGGGTCTTGCTGTGTTGCCCAGGCTGGTCTCAAACTCCTGAGCTCAAGCAATCCTCCCATCTCGGCCTCTTAAAGTGTTGGGATTACAGGTGTGAGCCACCATGCCTGGCCTGCCCAGTACATTTTGTGACTCTGGTAACTTCACGAAGTTCAACGTTTCCCACTGTTTAACCTTCTATTGCTCAAAGGAAAGTAAATATTCATCTTTCTTTATTTTTAATGTGTTATAGGAGTTTAGTAGAAAGAAATGATAAAAGAGCATATATAGGACTTGAAACCAATCCCATGAAAAGCCTCTTGCTAACTAAGTGGACGTGACATGGTGTGTGTGTGCCGTGCACGTCATCTGGGAGGCCCATATTCTCCCTCTTCTACATGCTGATAGTTGAGGATTTCTCTTCTTTCTGTGAAATACCTCCAGTTTTATGAGCCATTTAACACTAGATACAATTCCCAGATCTTTTGTCTTTGTGGTTTCCTTTATGTGTGCAGACTTCAGGTTTTTTTTTTGCATTTCCTTTAAAATGTTTCAGCCTGAGCAAACCACAGCATTGCAGAAGCTGATGTAAGGTCTCCTCAGTTTTCGTTTGTTTGTTTTTTTGAGACAAGGTCGGTCTCTGTCACCCAGCCTGAGTGCAGTGACACAGTCATGGCTCACTGCAGCCTCAACCTTTCGGGCTCAAGTGATCCCCCTTCCTCAGCTTCCCAGGTAGCTGAGACTAAAAGCATGTGCCACTACACCTGGCTAATTTTTTATTTTTTGTAGAGACAGAGTCTCGCTATGTTGCTCAGGCTGGTCTTGAACCCCTGGATGCAAGTGATCCACCTGCCTCAGCTTCCCAAGGTGCTGGGATTGCAGGCGTGAGCCACCATTCCTGGCCAGTCTCACTGATTTTGTTGGTTGGTTTTGTGCAAGGGTCATTGAGTTAAAAATGCCAGGACTGTTCCCCTCCAAAGGTGTCTAGTATCTGATTTCAGTGGATCATAATCAGTCCCAGACTCTTTGGAATAATCTAATGAAATCTACAGATATTTTTTTCAGGAAAGTTTACGTGTGCACTCAACAAGGTTCATGGAACCCATGAAGCCTCCTATTCCCTACTTTTAAGAGCCAGTGGGCTATAGCTGTGCTGCCTAATGTGGTGGCCACCAGCCATGTGAGGCCATTCAAATTTAAATTTGTAGCTAGTTCTGGTGGCTCACGCCTGTAATCCTAGCACTTTGGGAGGCCAAAGTGGGCGGATTGCCTGAGCACAGGCCTTTGAGACCACCCTGGACAACATTGTGAGACTGTCTCTACTAAAAATACAAAAAATTAGTCGGGCGTGGTGGCACGCACCTGTAGTCCCAGCTACTCAGGAGGCTGAGGCAGGAGAATCCTTTGAACCTGGGAGGCGGAGGCTGCAGTGAGCTGAGATGGTGCCACTGCACTCTGGCCTGGGTGACAGAGTGAGACTGTCTCAAAAAATAAATAAAAATGAAAACCTTAATATGGGAATATGTGTGGTCTACATTATTTTCTCTATTTTTGTATATGCTTAAAAGAGGATCGCTTGAACCTGGGAGGCAGAGGTTGCAGTGAGCCGAGATCGCACCACTTCCCTCCAGCCTGGGCCACAGAGTGAGACTCTGTCTCCAAAATAAATAAATAAATAAATAAATAAACAAATAAATAAATAAATTTAAATTTGTTACATTTTAATTAAAAATTTAGCTCCTCAGTTGCACTCACCACATATCAGGTGCTCAGTAGTCATATGGTCACCATGATGGGAGTGCACATAAGAACATTTATATCAGCTGGGCGTGGTGGCTTATGCCTGTAACCCCAGCACTTTGGGAGGCCTAGGTGGGTGGATCACTTGGGGTCAGGAGTTTGAGACCAGCCTGGCCAACATGGTGAAACCCCATCTCTACTAAAAATACAAAAATTAGCCGGGCATGGTGGCGGAGCCCTGTAATCCCAGCTACTTGGGAGGCTGAGGCATGAGAATAGCTTGAACCCAGAGGCGGAGGTTGCAGTGAGCCAAGATCGCACCATTGCACTCCAGCCTGGGCAATAGAGCGAGACTCAGTCTCCAAAAAAAAAAAAAAAAAATTATATTATTGCAGGAAGTTCTGGATAGCACTGGTGTAGACACTGTGGTCAAATTATCTTATAATTCAGTAAATTAAAAAAAAAAACTATTCCTTTTAGTCAGCAAAGCCTAGAAATTAGGCTGTAGTTTTTAAGTTATATGTGATATTGGGACTAAATCACTCTCAGCTGCTTGGCTGCCCTTAAGTAAGGTCCTGCGGTGAGTTTGGAAGGCAATAGTTTATTTTCCCTTGTTATGTCCCTTCCTTTTTTCGTTAAAATATACTGACTTTTTGTACTTCTTTTAATTGTATTTTTAAAAATTGTTCTATGAATCCTTTCTGCATTCAAAGTAATTTGATAATTGGAATGGCAGGAAAGAATCTTATGCCCTGATATTAAAATCAAGCTACTATTTTTATCTTCTAGGTAGCTACTGGGAATTATTTCACAAGTTGTTTCAATGATAAAATAAGCTAACAGATACAGAAGCACTTTGCAAAGCTACACTTTTGACTTATCTTTTTATGGGCTCTGTTTAGTTTCTTTCCCTTGTTATTCAGATAGTTTCTATAAAGTTTATTGTAGAAATTGTAAAGTTTTTATCATTTAGGTTACATTAAGTTATTTAGGCTTGCATTTGTCTGCTTGATTTCATTTTTGTTTCCATTCTTTCCATCTTTTGTTTCTGTAGTCGCTAACTTATTTGTTAACATCAGCCAAAAAAGAAATTGAACTAATGTCAGAAGAGCTGAGGGGTCTGAAATCAGAGAAGCAGCTTCTTTCGCAGGAGGGAAATGATTTAAAGTTAGAAAATGGTTCACTTTTATCCAAGCTTGTAGAATTGGAGGCCAAAATAGCTTTACTTCAGGGAGACCAGCAGAAACTGTGGTCAGTGAATGAAACTCTTAATTTAGAAAAGGAGAAATTCTTAGAAGAAAAGCAAGATGCCGAAAAGCATTATGAGCAGGAACATCTCAATAAAGAAGCTTTGGCTGTTGAGAGAGAGAAACTGCTTAAAGAAATCAATGTTGCACAGGAAGAACTCTTGAAGATAAATGTGGAAAATGACTCTTTGCAAGCTTCCAAGGTGAGCATGCAGGCGCTCATCGAAGAGCTCCAGCTCAGCAAAGATACTTTGATTGCTAAGACTGAGAAGGACCAGGAAGAAAAAGATCACCTGGAGGACCAGATCGAGAAACTTATTACCGAAAACTTCATCTTGGCCAAAGATAAGGATGACATCATTCAGAAGCTTCAAAGGTCTTATGAGGAGCTAGTCAAAGATCAGAAAGCTTTGGTACAGGAGATTGAAGATCTCACAGCTGAGAAAAAGTCAGCTTTAGAGAAACTGTCCAATCTCGATAACACGTGCATAGCCTTAAAGGTAGAACGAGATAATGTTCTTCAGAACAACAGAAATCTGCAGTTAGAGACGGACATGCTGCTGCAAGATCAGGAAAAGCTGAATGCCAGCCTCCAGGCCGCTCTCCAGGTCAAACAGCTGCTCCGCTCAGAAGCCAGTGGGCTCCGCGCACAGCTGGATGATGCCAGCAAGGCCCTGAGGAAGGCAGAGCTGGAGACCATGCAACTCCAGGCCACAAACACAAGCCTCACGAAGCTTTTGGAGGAAATTAAGGCCAGGCGGGCGGTCACAGACTCCGAGTGCATCCAGCTTCTGCATGAGAAAGAAACCTTGGCTGCCTCCGAGAGAAGGCTCTTGGCTGAGAAAGAGGAACTTTTAAGTGAAAATAGAATCATCACTGAAAAACTCCACGAATGCTCAGAAGAGGCTGCCCATACTGAGATGAGCCTGAATGAGAAGATCACTTACCTGACTTCCGAGAAGGAGATGGCTTCTCAGAAAATGACTAAACTTAAAAAGCAGCAGGATAGTCTCTTGAAAGAAAAATCCTCACTGGAAACGCAAAATGGAGTTTTACTTGCAGAGAGAGAGAATTCCATCAAAGCCATAGGAGACCTCAAAAGGCAATGTGATCAAGAGTCTGCAAACAGAAGTTTAATTGTGCAAGAGAATATGAAACTCCTCGGTAATATTGACGCTCTGAAGAAGGAGCTTCAAGAGAGAAAAAAGGAAAACCAAGAACTAGTGGCCAGCAAGTGCGACCTCTCTTTGATGCTGAAAGAGGCTCAAAATGCCAAAAAGAATCTGGAAAAAGAACACACTCACATATTGCAAGCAAAGGAGAGTTTGGATGCTGAACTTAACACGTGTTGTTCCGAGAAGAACGTTTTGCTGAGAGATGGCTTGAACCTGCGAGAAGAGTGTCACAAATTAAGCAAGGAGATCCAGGAAATGCAGCAGTCCTTAATCCTGGAACAGGAAGCCAGAGCAAAGGAGAACGAGTCATCCTTGTATGAAAACAATCAACTTCACGGGAGGATGGTGCTCCTGGAGCAGGAGGTGGAGGAGTTAAGAGTGTGTATCGAGGAGCTGCAGTCCGAGAAGTTTGTGCTACTTCAAGAGAAGACCAAATCAGAGCAAGAAGTGGCAGAGATAATTGAGGAGAAGGAACTGTTGACTGCAGAAGCAGCTCAACTTGCTGCCCATATAAAGACTCTGAAAAGTGATTTTGCTGCCTTGTCCAAATCCAAGGCAGAGCTGCAGGAACTGCACAGCTGCCTCACCAAGATTCTGGATGACCTTCAGCTGAACCATGAGGTGACCCTGGCCGAAAAAGCCCAGGTGATGCAAGACAACCAGAACCTCCTGGCTGAGAAGAGTGAAATGATGCTGGAAAAGGATGAGCTCCTGAAGGAGAAGGAAACCCTGGCAGAAAGCTACTTCATCCTTCAGAAAGAGATCAGCCAGCTGGCCAAAACCAACAGCCATATTTCAGCCAATCTCCTAGAATCTCAAAATGAAAACCGTACTTTGAGAAAAGACAAGAACAAGCTTACTCTTAAAATTAGAGAGCTCGAGACTCTTCAGTCATTTACGGTAAAGTGAGAGGGTCAAGTATTGAGCACCCAGACTGCTTACTAACACTGTGCACTAACTCAAGTGATGTAGGTCATCTTTCTTCATTTCTGCTTATGGAAATCCACCTCATTAAGTCAGTTGCTTATATGTCTCAAGCTGTTCGTTACAGTCTGAAAGGGGGATTCTTTACTAAGTATCTCACTGTAGTAGTCTCTCCCCATTTGAAAAAAATTGCAAACTGTGAATAAAAAGGATTTATTTTTTAATCTAAGGAGAAACTTTGTGAAAAAGCTTAAAAACAATAGTGAAATTCGGCCGGGCCCAGTGGCTCACGCCTGTAATCCCAGCACTTTGGGAGGCTGAGGTGGACAGATGGCTTCAGTCTAGGAGTTCGACACCAGCCTGGGCAACATGGCAAAACCCTGTCTCTACAAAAAAATACAAAAATCAGCTGGGCATGGTGACACATGCCTATAGTCCCAGCTACTCAGGAGGCCGAGATGGGAGGATTGCTTGAGCCCAGGAGGTGGAAGTTGCAGGAAACTGAGATCATGCCATTGCACTCCAGCCTGGGTGACAGAGCAAGACCTCATCTAAAAAAAAAACAACAACAAACCAGCTGGGCATGGTGGCTCATGGAGGTTGAGGCGGGTGGATCACCTGAGGTCAGGAGTTTGAGACCAGCGTAACCAACATGGTGAAACCCCGTCTCTACTAAAAATACAAAAATTCGCCAGGCGTGGTGGCGTGCGCTTATAATCCCAGCTACTTAGGAGGCTGAGGCGGTAGAATCACTTGAATCCAGGAGATGGAGGTTGCAGTGAGTCGAGGTTGCGCCATTGCACTCCAGCCTGGGCGACAAGAGTGAAAAACTCTGTCTCAAGAAAAAAAAAAAAAAAAGCAATAAATTGGCGCATATTGAAATATAGAGTCTTCTGTTTGGCTTTTAACTATTTCATTGTGTCTATCCACATGGAGTTGGAAGATTCCATTGAAATCTTCATGGCTGATAATTGGATAGGGAAAAATGCAGGATTTTCATAAACTTTATTAGACCAATAAATTATAAACAAGTGTCTAAAAGGATTTTATTTATTTATTTATTTATTTATTTATTTAAGACAAGTCTTGCCGGGCGCGGTGGCTCATGCCTGTAATCCAAGCAATTTGGGAGGCTGTCGCGGACAGATCACGAGATCAGAAGATCAAGACCATCCTGGCCAACATGGTGAAACCCCATCTCTACTAAAAATACAAAAATTAGCCGGATGTGGTGGTGTGGGCCTGTAGTTCCAGCTACTCGGGAGGCTGAGGCAGGAGAATCACTTGAACCAGGGAGGCGGAGTGAGACTCCACCTCAAAAAAAAATAAATAAAATAAAAAATAAAAAAAAGAGTCTCGTTCTGTCACCCAGGCTGGAGTACAGTGGTGCGACCTTGGCTCACTGCAACCTCTGCCTCCCGGGTTCAAGTGATTCTCCTGCCTCACTCTCTTGAGTAGCTGGGACTACAGGTGCATGCTGCCACACCCGGCTAAGCTTTGTATTTTTAGTAGGGACTGGGTTTCACCATATTGGCTAGGCTGGTCTCGAACTCCTGACCTTGTGATCCGCCTGCCTCGGCCTCCTAAAGTGCTAGGATTACAGGCATGAGCCACTGCGCCTGGCCTGTTTATTCATTTATTTTTTTAGAGGTGGGAATCTTGCTGTGTTGCCCAGGCTGCTCTCTACCTCCTGGGCTCAAGTAATCCTCCTGTCTCAGCCCCCTGAGTAGCTGGGACTATAGGCACATGCCACCACGCCTAGCTATGTTTTCATTTATTTTTATGGTTATTTTTATATCTAACTTTTTTTTTTTTTTTTGAGACGGAGTCTCTCTGTGTTGCCAGGCTGGAGTGCAGTGGCACGATCTCGGCTCACTGCAAGCTCCGCCTCCCGGGTTCACGCCATTCTCCTGCCTCAGCCTCTCGAGTAGCTGGGACTACAGGCACCCGCCACCATGGCCAGCTAGTTTTTTGTATTTTTAGTAGAGACGAGGTTTCACCATGTTGGCCAGGATGGTCTCAATCTCTTGACCTCGTGATCCACCCGCCTCGGCCTCCCAAAGTGCTGGGATTACAGGCATGAGCCACTGCGCCCGGCCTATATCTAACTTTTTATAATGAATTTTGATAGTTAGCAGCTAAGAATTTGTCTCCATATGCATCTTTTTATTCACAGCCGTGTTTTTATTCATTACCCACAACTTGCATTAAATGCTTCTCGTTAAACACTTGAGCCTTATGTTAGAAGTGCCCAGATAATTTTTATATTTATTTGAAAAATTCTCAGCCTAAATTTGAGTGACTTTGAAAGCCCCAGATTTGAAATAGCAAGGATAGTATTTTAAACTTATAATAATAAATATGATTCCAAGAAATTCAGCTATATAAGGATGTTATTCATTGTTACCTCCGAACGGTCTCTCAAACATAAGTCAGAATGAAGGGAGCATGCTTGCCAGTGTCATTTGGAACTTTCATTGGAAGATGTATGTTTACATGCAAATTGCATAGCAGTTGACATTGAAAAATGGCAGGAAAGGGTCTGCATATTCTACTTTAGAGTAAAGACCTTTCCTTTCCTGTCCGTCTGTTTCAGCACTGGATTGGTGACTAATTCACCCTCTCTGTGTGCCTCCCTTACCCACACAGACACTGAGTGCTGCCTGAACAGCACAGCCCAATCCTCACCTAACGGTGTTGGCGAGGGGTGTCCTCATTTCTCACAGTGTTTCCTTGTATTTAGGCTGCTCAAACAGCGGAAGATGCCATGCAGATAATGGAACAGATGACCAAAGAGAAGACTGAGACTCTGGCCTCCTTGGAGGACACCAAGCAAACAAATGCAAAACTACAGAATGAAGTAATCAGATTTAAATAGCTTTTTATACAAAGAACAGCTTACCAACTTCGTGGAATGTTTGGTCACTAACTCAGGATTGCTTATGTTTTTGAAGTGTGACCTTACACAGGTTTGAAATGCATGCCAGAGCCATGATAATCTTAAATAAAGTGTATCACTTCATTACTTATTAGGATCAACTTTACAAATTGAGGAAAAAACCCTAATAGTATGGCTAAGGTAACTATTTAGTGATGGCACTAGTGAGAGGAGGTACTGATGGCCTGCTCTAGCTTTTGTATCCTTTATCTTACATCACACACATTGTTTTTTCTCTTCTCTTTCCCAACTTTGAGCCACTAAGTTTCGTTCCTCAGCCCTGAGTCTGATGCAGGCCTTTTCTTGGCCCAATTCAGTACTGATTTCCTTTTGTGTCATCTTGAATGAGTCACTTTTGGAGCAGGGACAAATATGTGGCGTCAAGATATTTTGATTCTGTCCACAAGTAGCATTTCTCCTTCTGTGGCATTTCTCCTCCTCTTTGGATTTCCCTGTTCCCACCCTCCCAGCTCATACTAACCCTTTCTTTGTTTGGAAGGCTGTTACCTAAATCCTAAGCTGACTGATGCACAAAAATGGTTATGTGAAGTCCTGTGGAACTTCAGATGCTTTTTTGTTTTGTTGTTGTTGTTGTTTTGAGACAGAGTCTTGCTCTTGTTGCCCAGGCTGCAGTGCAATGGCATGATCTCGGCTCACTGCAACCTCCGTCTCACGGGTTCAAGTGATTCTCCTGCCTCAGCCTCCCGAGTAGCTGGGATTACAGGTGCCCATCACCATGCCTGGCTAATTTTTGTATTTTAAGTAGAGACGGAGTTTTGTCATGTTGGCCAGGCTGTTCTTGATCTCCTGACCTCGTGATCCGCCTGCCTCGGCCTCCCAAAGTGCTGGGATTACAGGCGTGAGCCACCACACCCAGCCCAGATGCTTTTAAAAGTAATAGGCAGGTAAGACATTAAGGAAGGAAATCAAGGGGGAGGCGGTGGCCAAACTGAGGAGCCACTGTAAAGACTAGGCCTCCTCATTGTGGAGGTCAAGGATCAACTTTTCAAAGGAGATGAACATTTGGAGGTAATGATATGGTAAATAACAAGACTTCACATAGAAGGAAGTACATTTATAGAACTGACAATCCTAAGAGAAGATGACTTAAGCTAAAAGTATAAAAGCATTAAAAAATCATAGCTGTTAATCAAAATTAGAAGCTGAAGTAAATGAGAGGATTTTAGGGAATGTGTCTAACCTGCAGCAGTGGAACCAGGGGGAACTGAGTTGGTCTATAGCAGATCTCTTGGTATCTTTGTTATAGCCAGAATTCAGGGTTGGATGAACCATATTTTCGGACCCATTGTGATATTTTATTTTTCTTGTTTTGTTAATCTGGAATGTTAGATGTTAAAAGGAAGATGGTAGTTGTAAAACTAGCAAGACATTTTCTAGGACTCCTGACTGGTGGCATGTGGCATGGCAAAAGGAGATAGCTACCTTTTCTGGCTGTAGGAGACAACTTCTCAAGGCCCAGAAAGCCAGCATGGCCCCAGGAGCCACCTTGAGGAATGGAGGCCCACATGAGCTACCATCCTTGGTGGTGGCTCCACACCTAGAGCTCCAACCACCTGCCACAGCCTGTGATCAGTCACATCCCCACTCATCCCAGTGACAGCTCTGGCTTTCCACCAAGAGCCAGGCCCTCAGCTGGCTGCATCCCCGTGGGCCAATGATGGAGCCAAATGGGTGTAAGTGCCCTTCAGTCACACGACATGGCTTTTTCCTCTTCAGGTTCAAGTTCAGATGGGTAACTAAATTTTTTTCCAATCTACAAATAATTTTGATTCAAATAATTTTTGTAATGAGGACTGTGTAAATCTGGTACTGACATTGAAAAATATATCCTAAATCACTAATCTTTGGGGAAAGAAAAGGGTTTCTTTTCATTACAAAGAATAATCCTTGCTGATGTCATTGCTTTGCATTTTATTTCTTGTTTTTAATCATATTTGAATAGCAAGTTCAGTGATAAGTGCTGATAATTGTACACAAGATAAAAGAAAACTTTACTTCTGTGTAGCAATTTAGTTTGAGATTTTGGCCAGGTGTACAGGATATATCAGACTAAATGTAAGGAGGAGGTTTGCAGTTCGTAATTGTCATCTGTAATCTCTTCACCCAGGAGACTTTTTTTTTTTTTTGCGGGTGACTAATTTCATCTGTCTTTTCAGTACACATTTTCATGAATAATTTGTTCATCCATGTCACTGGAAAATGAAATAATTTCATCAAGTTTTTTTCTCTTGGTCTTTAAGTTGGACACACTTAAAGAAAACAACTTGAAAAACGTGGAAGAGCTGAACAAATCAAAAGAACTCCTGACTGTAGAGAATCAAAAAATGGAAGAATTTAGGAAAGAAATGTAAGTTTCTATCCTTTGAGAAAAAAATATGGAATTTATTTTAAATTGAAAATGTAAACACAGTGCTAATTATTTAAAAAATATTTGAGAAGTACGTAAAGTAAGCGTATGCAAACTCTATTGGGTACCCTGGAAGTAACATCAGTAACCACTGTGAAGTCAGAACCACAGCTAAGTTAAAGGATCAGAATGAAATGTGTACTGGCTGATGAGTTAAGTTGGGGATTCAGATGTGACTTTGGGCTGGGTGTGGTGGCACGTGCCTGTAATCCCAACACTGGGAGGCTGAGGTGGGTAGATCAATTGAGCCTGGGAGTTTGAGACCAGCCTGGGCAACACAGCGAAACCCTGTTTTTACAAAAAGTACAAAAATTAGTTGGGTATGGTGTTGTGTGCCTATTTGCCAATTACTCGGGAGGCTGAGGTGGGAGGATCGCTTGAGCCCGGCAGGTTGAGGTGAGCCATAATCGTGCCACTGCACTCCAGCCTGGGTGACAGAGTGAGATCCTGTCTCAAAAAAAAAGAAAAGAAAAGAAGTGACTTGAAAGCCTTGAAAGTACAAGTAGAATCAGAATAGCCAATCTTAACATTTGGTCTTGAACTTCCGACCTCAAGTGATCCCCCCTCCTCAGCCTCCCAAAGTTCTGGGATTATAGGCATGAGCCACTGTGCCTGGCCAGCCTATCTTAACATTTGGAAATGTCAGACCCTTTATTAGCAAGTCCCTCAAAACTCTTCTTACAGGGGGAAAAAAAAATCAAATAGCCTGTCACTTTCTACATTTTCAATATTTCAATTTTAAGAGGAGTAGGCCGGGCACGGTGGCTCATGCCTGTAATCCCAGCACTTTGGGAGGCTGAGGTGAGTGGAGCACGAAGTCAGGAGATTGAGACCATCCTGGCTAATATGGTGAAACCCCGTCTCTACTAAAAATACAAAAAAATTAGCTGGGCATGGTGGTGGACGCTTGTAGTCCCAGCTACTCAGGAGGCTGAGGCAGGAGAATGGCGTGAACCCGGGAGGCGGAGCTTGCAGTGAGCCGAGATCGCGCCACTGCACTCCAGCCTGGGCAACAGAGCGAGACTCCGTCTCAAAAAAAAAGTAATCAAACCATCTGGCATGGAAATGAAATGACCAGCATTTTGAAAGACTGTAAAATTAAGGTTTACACATCAATTTGTTACGTGGTTTCAGGCAGACAGACTGTTCATACTTCCTTTGTTGATGCTAACTCTGTTCTTGCCTTTCAAGTCTGGCTAGTGTAGTTATTAGAGATTGGCATTTTCTGACATTTTAAAGGATGGTTACAGTGTAGATTTCATTTGGTCTTCTATTCTGTTAACGACACTGTATCAACCGTATTAACCTAAAACCCTAAAAGCTAATTCACCTGGTGAACATTTGAGTGTGTCTTTGTCTTTCATGGTAGGTACAGTTAAGGTAGGAAGGATAAAAAGGTGAGTATATATGGTCCCTGCCCTTCAAGGGTTTGTGTCTTTTATTTCCAATCCTAATACATAGATGAAATTCAAACAAAAACAAAAGCATCAGTTCCAGATGGCTGTTTTTAAGTCACCATCCTCAATACTATTTGTTGATTGAGCTTGGATTAAGCTAGCACATGTGTGGTTCTTCGGAGAGTTTTAAAATTTTCCTGGTAGTAATCTGATCGGAGCTGCTCCTGTGAGGGGATGCACAGCTTGTGATGTCGGTGATTTTCTTCCTCAGTCCTAGTTTAAATGGCGGGTCTCTAGATGATGGGATTATGTTTAAACAGTTCCAACGATTTCATTTATGCAGATTTATAAATTTACAATTGTGATTATGTTCATCAGGGGAAGCTTCAATTTCCTTGGCCTGCCAACATCAAGTGACACAAATAGAAGATGGGTCACCATGACAGGAAAAACAAAGTCATTGGTTGTAATGTGACAGTTTAGTTCTATTCATTCAGGAAGCAGGGTGCAGGTATAGCTTAGGATTTATTTTCTTGGTGACACAAGTCATTTTGCAAACCTGGAGGGCTTTGGGGTACCAGGTTGAATTCCTGCATTGTGTCCCATGGGCAGCTGGTAAGGGAGAATGTGAACTGCCACGGGAGACTCCCTCTCCGGCCTCCACTGCCATAATCCCACCACCAAGCTCCCTGGATCCTACTAGCTGATGGAGGGGCAGGGCCAAGTGGACCTGGCCAAGAGGGTTCTTGGGGTTTAGATAAAATTCCATTTTCCTGCAGTACTACTTACGAGTCTTTTGTTGTTTTTATTTGTTTATTTGTTTATTTGTTTCTGAGACAGAGTCTCTCACTCTGTTCCCCAGACTGGAGTGTAGTGGTGTGATCTCTGCTCACCACGACCTCTGCCTCCTGGGTTCAAGCAATTCTTGTGCCTCAGCCTCCCAAGTAGCTGAGATTACAGGTGTGTGTCGCCATGCCCAGCTAATTTTTTTGTACTTTTTTTTTTTTTTTTTTTTGAGATGGAGTCTCACCCTTTAGCCCAGGCTAGAGTGCAGTGGTGCAGTCTCGGCTCACCGCAACCTCCGCCTCCCGGGTTGAAGCGATTCTCCTGCCTCAGCCTCCCGAGTAGCTGGGATTACAGGTGCCTGCCACCATGCCCATCTAATTTTTGTATTTTTAGTAGAAACAGGGTTTCACCATATTCGCCAGGCTGTACTCGAACGCCTGACCTTGTGATCCGCCTGCCTCAGCCTCCCAAAGTGCTGGGATTACAGCTGTGAGCCACTGCGCCTGGCCATTTTTTTGTATTTTTAGTAGAGATGGGGTTTCACCATGTTGGCCAGGCTGGTCTTGAACTCCTGGCCTCAAATGATCTGCCCGCCTTGACCTCCCAAAGTGCTGGGATTACAGGCGGGAGCCACTGCACCTGGCTCTTAGGAGTCTTTTGTTGCGATCATTACTAGTATTCCAGTGAGATCACCTTTAATATTCAGAGTCCTCACTGAATCCTGTCATGTCACCTACCCTCAGTGTGGCATTGGTTTCACCCTTATGAAGACATAGTTTTTTGTTGTTGTTGTTGTTGCTTTGAAATGCAGTTTTGCTCTTGTTGCCCAGGATGGAGTGCAGTGGCATGATCTTGGCTCACCGTAACCTCCGCCTCCTGGGTTCAAGCAATTCTCCTGCCTCAGTAGCTGGGATTACAGGCATGCACCACCATGCCCAGCTAATTTTGTATTTTTAGTAGAGACGGGGTTTCTCCATGTTGATCAGGCTGGTCTCGAACTACCAACCTCAGGTGATCCGCCCGCCTCAGCCTCCCAAAGTACTGAGATTACAGGCATGAGCCACCACACCCAGCCAGGTGACATAAATTGTTTTTGTGATCCCCTCCTTCGAATTATTCCCTTGACTAATAAAAGCTTAGCTGAGATTGTGGCTCCAGCTGCTGTCATGCTAACCCCAGCCTGTGCTGAGCTGTTCCTGGTGCTGCACTCCCCAGACCTCTGATCCCTGAACACATTCAGGTGGGGAGGGACCGGATCCCAGGGCAGAAAGAGCCTGGGCTGCTTTGGATTTTCTACTTCTTTTCTGCCCCAACAGACCTGAGGGAATCACATCTTCCTGTCAGTGACTTGGCACAATATGGCTGGGACTGTTAACGGGAGGGAGGAACAGTGGGAGACACGCTGGTAGCGTTCCATGGAAGCCGGCACGGGAGGTATGGGGAGTAGGTTGAAAAAGCCCCTGCCCCTGATGACTGGTGGCTCCCTGGTCAGATTTCCAGGGCCTTCTGCGGTAAGAGGACTGTGTAATGGGAACAGTGCTTCTCAAAACAAAGCAGTCACTTTGCTGTTCCTTAGTCTTATTCCTCAGAGCTCAGAGCTGGAGAATGAGCAGCTGCTTACTTCTTCCGTGGTTTAACATGTATGGGGTTTTGCGTGTCCTCTGGAGCTTTTTTGGTGTTTCTCTTCACCTGATAGGACTGTGGTTCCTGGAGAAAAAGGGGCACCAATATAGACACAGGGTTTCTTTTTTTTTTGAGACAAGGTCTCACTCTGTTGCCCGAGCTAGAGTA
This sequence comes from Pongo abelii, assembly GCF_028885655.2. Taxonomy (NCBI): domain Eukaryota; kingdom Metazoa; phylum Chordata; class Mammalia; order Primates; family Hominidae; genus Pongo; species Pongo abelii. The sequence goes on along the minus strand of NC_071995.2, from coordinate 121,195,767 downwards.
CAGAGGCAGCAGTCTCAACTCACTGCAGCCTCCACCTCCTGAGTTCAATTAATCATGCCACCCCAGCCTCCCAAGTAGCTGGGATCACAGGCATGCACCATCACGCCCAACTAATTTTTGTATTTTTAGTAGAGATGGGGTTTTGCCATGTTGGCCAGGCTGGTCTCGAACTCCTGGCCTCAAGTGATCTGCCCACCTCAGCCTCCCAAAGTGCTGGGATTACAGGCTTGAGCCACCACGCTTAGCCACCACAAGAGTTCTAATAGGAACCACTCCTCTGGAATATTGCCCTTGCCCCTGGAAACCAGCACTTGTAACTGAATGTTCTTTTCCTGTGTGCCACTTACAAGGCTGCTTTTAGGAAAGCTCTTGCTTGATTTTGGTTAGCCAGCCCCTATTTTCAGTTGTAGATAACAATGAAACAGTTTCTTGTGGTGTATAATTTTGAATCTTAGGGAAAAAAGGATATAAGCAGTCCAATTTTTATCTTTACTCAACTGGCATCGTAGTAAATGTACAATACATTTAGCATGATAATAGATTTATGATGGATTCATAAGTAAAATGTTTGCATGTCAATATTAACAATGTTTGTCTTTAGTTTTAAACCTAGTCTTTTCTGTGTCAAGATATCTTGTCATGTAGAAAGAAAAGTAGCTTCTTTAAAAACCATTAGAAATATTTTTGTAGCTATTTTGAGAATCATTCCTTGAGTATTTCCAGAATTTGGGTTATTGGAGCCTCTTTCCTCTATGAAATGGATTCACCCACTACCCACTAAAGAAAAAACAAAGTGCTCTATATCTGAATCACGACTGAAGTCATCTGCCAACTGTAGCTCCTGTTCTTGTGGATTTGCTGCTTACTGGCTTTATGATTTGGGGCAAATCTGTTTACTTCCCGGAGCTTCAGTCTTCTCATTAAAACATGAATAACATTAGCCTCCTTGGGCTTTGAGGATTAAATGAGAAAATGGGCATAGAAGCATTTTGTAAATTTTAAAACAATAACTTTGGCCGGGCGTGGTGGCTCACGCCTGTAATCCCAGCACTTTGGGAGGCCGAGGCGGGCAGATCACGAGGTCAAGAGATCCAGACCATCCTGGCCAACATGATGAAACCCCGTCTCTACTAAAAATACAAAAATTGGCTGGGCGTGGTGGCGGGCACCTTGTAGTCGCAGTTACTCAGGAGGCTGAGGCAGGAGAATGGCGTGAACCCGGGAGGCGGAGCTTGCAGTGAGCCAAGATCGCGCCACTGCACTCCAGCCTGGGCGACAGAGCGAGACTCCATCTCAAAAAAAAAACAATAATTTTGTTTTTATAGGTCAATGCTTTAGGATACTTTGGCCACTTTTAGATTACTTCCTTGATGTGTCGTTTTTATTTTCCTTCCTGTGGGCTTGAGAGAGAAGAAACAGGAGTATAAGCATAGCACTTTGACAGGCCACACACATGCAGACACCATGTAGCCACTCATGAAGGCAGTGACCACCTGGGAAATATGTTTAGCTTATGGTAATTTTACCATAAGGAAGTTTGATTTGTCAAAGATTGATGGACTTTGGACAGATGAACTTTCGCTGTGATATGTGTATGTGTATGTATATACATATATACATATATATAGAGAGATTCATATATATGAGTCTCTTTTGTGAGTGACTAGCTGAGGCTAAAATTCCTTCTCAGTTTATCTTCAATTGCTAAATAAACATCTCTGTAAAAAGCCTAATTTAGTGTGCTAAGAGAATTTTTGTGTAGATTTATTTCCCTAAGTCTTCCTGAGGTCATCCCAGTGTGCATATTATAGGTGGATGGAGAATTAAAAATTGAGAAAATTGAATGTGCAGAGAACTGCCACCCATTAGACAATTGAAGTTAAAAATAGATGCGTTCATGCATCAGCAGATGGATTCATACCCAGATGACTTGATTCAGAATTCAGCCATGTATGACAGCTTGCTAAATGGAGTTTAACCAACACAGATGTACTTAAAATTCACAATTCCATCAAAACCCTCTATAGCATAAAACTAAGATTTAGTGATCAAATATTGTGCATATTCATGTATAAAGGATAATGTTTAGGATGTATGTTTTGGATTATTTTAAGAAAAAGAAAATGTTTAATAAATATACCCTATCCTGTTCATTTTTTCTATGCTGATATTCATGGTATAAGTTAGCAGTCTGTATTATATTTTTATTTGCTTCTTTCAATTATAAATTAGCGTTGTGGAAAGACTACTATAAAATAAAACACCTGTTATGTAATTAGGAAACTGTATTTCCTTGGGGCATTCTGCCTCTAGTTGTCCTAAAAATATACTCAGATTTACATCAGCACCTGACTCTGACAGATACTGGTAAATGGGACCATTGGATTTTTATTTCTTCCAGAAAAAAACAAATTATAGATCTGTGCAGTTAGGACAGAGTGCCTTGGCAGCAAATTAAATCACTTTATCAACGAAGTGGGTTTTAGTAAAATCATCTAACGGAAATATTCCTAAAGACAGGAGGGCTCTACTGACCATCTCATTTGTCATTTATTTTATAGCAAAATTCCTTTTTTATGGGGTAAGTTTGGGTGGTGGGAGGGTGGGCATAGGGTTTATTAGGTTCTGAAAAATGTAATAATTGTGTGTGGCAGTACTCCTTTTGGGAGGTTATGGCCATTTAACCCCTTCTGCATGTAGATAATACTGTCTGCTGTTATTATAGATCCTATCAGGCACGTGACCCAGATATATTTTCTTCAGTGCTATGAAGCTGGTTGTCTCCCACAGTTTCCTTGCCTGTCTTGTTTCTATGGTAACCCTGCACTCACTGTCCTTGCAGAGAAACCCTAAAGCAGGCAGCAGCTCAGAAGTCCCAGCAGCTTTCAGCGTTGCAAGAAGAGAACGTTAAACTTGCTGAGGAGCTGGGGAGAAGCAGGGACGAAGTCACAAGTCATCAAAAGGTCAGTGTCCTTTGGCAAGGGGTTCTAGCTGTGCCATGCTGGGTGCTGCTGCTGTTGGCAGCACGCTCAGAGGCCACTCGGAAGTCTGCTCAGTGTGGTGGGGTCATTCCAAACGGAATTCCAAGTTACCTGTGCTATGTGTCTCCTTGTTTTCAAACGTGCTGCTGTAGGATTTAGGGTAGGAGAGATTTGACAGGTCCTTTAAAAAACACACAAAACACTGGAACTTGCAAGCAAGTAGAAAATACGATCTTTATTAGACAATCTTGTAGCTCAACATTTAAATGGAAGGGGACAGTATCTTCACCCTACTACTACTTGGATTACAAAATTATTTTTCTCAAGTTTTTTTCACTTTCATCAAAATTGATTTTGAAGAAACAGATTCCAAGAATATAGATTTGGTGTAAGTGTTGGCAGCTGATTTCAATAGAACTCCGCTTTTGTTTAAATTAAAAAACATGCTTAAGCCTTTTCTAATGGAACTGTGCATACATGTACACTTATGTGCATTGGTAAATATAGAATATATGTTACAACTGGCATGAACTATAAGCAAACCACAACCTATTTGCTTCTATATTTAAATTACAGAGGTTTCTTATAGAAGTTGATTAAACATGGCAACAAAACTGATTTTAAAGGAAGCTATGTTCTGCCTTTTATTCTTCTCTAACAGTTGAATCAAAGTGCTGAATTGTGAGTCACATCTGACTTCAGAGCAGCAGCTTAAAATTACATTTTTAAGAGACTTTTGCTGTGTAGTCATTCATTCTTGTTTTGTACTCCAAGGGGAAAAAATTTTTTTCCCATTATGTGTTCCGAACATGAATTCTTACTTGGGATGGATTAGTTTGGGGTAATTGTACTGAGTACCCATTGACATGGTGCAATTTGTGGTGAAAGCACTTTTTGGAGAGTTAATTTTAGACTTTAAAATCTTCATTGTTGCTCTCCACAGTTTTCTTATTTTGTGAAAGAAATGCCACATCTCTTCAGACTCCAAGATGATGATGATGCTGTTGGTGATAGTAGCTAACATTTATGGGCTCTTGCTATGTGACGGGCACAAATAAGTGCTAGCTATCATCGCAGTCCCTGCCATAATTCTAAGCAATAGCATTATATTATCCCCATTTGTAAAAGGGGAAACAGAAGCACAAAGATGATAGTAATTTGTTCAGCATCATTTGGCGACTAGTGTCAAGAGATGTCATCTTCTGATGGGGGCCAAGGAGAGTATCAGTGTGTTGACTTAACTAGGGTCACTGTACTCTCCTTTGATGAGTTTGTGAGAAACTGGAGGTCATGAAGAATGGAAGCCCATTGACCAGCAGGGGTTCTTTTTTCCTGGCACAAGCTAAAACACCTACAGCATTTGGCATCTCCAGCATCAGTGTGTCCACAGGGACTTGGAAGAGAAGGATTTTGGCTAAGTGCTGACTCTGTTGCCATCTCCTATCGTTTCATTGAATGTCTCTGGTAGAGAGAGTGGGTTCCATAAACAGGAGGAACTTACAGAGATCATCCTCTTGTCTTACGCTGTGACCTTAACTGGACTGATGATTACAGTTCTTGTCTCTGTCACTCAGAACCAGAAGGGAATCAGGAGACATCATGCTTCCTTGTTTAGAATTTCCCACAGTTTCTTTGCCTGACTTGGGCTCCTCTCCATCCTAGCAGCTCTGTTCTCTTTTGCAGGAGAGATTTCAATTAGCTTCCTACTGAAAAGGTTTTGTGATTAAAAAATGTAAAAATCAGGCACTTTGCAGAGTGTTAGAAAATAATGCCTACAGGAACGGCTAAGAAGTGACTTACTTTTAAAGAATGGGTGGATTCTTAAGCCACTGGTAGTTTTCTGTATGTAACTCAGAAGGAGAAATAATGTGTGTGTGAATTAAAATGTGATAGGCTTTCATGATGGAGATTGTGAAAAACATTGATCACCAAGAAAGATTACAGACCATTCTTTCCATGGTGTATATATTTCAAAAGAGTGGAGTGAGCCACCCGTTTAAAGTAACTTAGAAGCAACCTTAGTTTAATGAAGACCGATTAATTCATTGGGCTCTGTTACTCTTTTATTGTATCATCTCCAAGGATTCTATAAAATTTCACTTAGTTGCTTTCTATAGTTAAGTCAAACTATTAATCAGCTGTGTTAGAAATATATTACAGAGCTACAGTATTTGGCAGAAATGCTATTTAAAAAAATAATTTTAGTTGTAGTACTACAGAAAAATTTGCTTTTTCATTCTAAAATCGAGATAATAGAGACTAGATTGACTTGGGAAAGGTAAATACTGACCCACGACCTAGGTTCTCTCCTGATTCCTTTATTTAGAAGCACCATAATTTGTTGAACTGAGCTGATTGCTTTACCATTATTTCATGGAATCATCACAACCTACCTCAGAGATAGGAGGATTATTTTTAGACAGGAAACAGGCTCAAAAGTGAACTAACAGCTGGGCACAGTGGCTCACACCTGTAATCTCAGCATCTTGGGAGGCCGAGGCGGGTGGATCACGAGGTCAGGAGTTCGAGACCAGCCTGGCCAAGATGGTGAAACCCCATCTCTACTAAAAATACAAAAATTAACTAGGCGTAGTGGCGGGCGCCTGTAATCCCAGCTACTCGGGATATTGAGGGAGAGAATTGCTTGAACCTGGGAGGTGGAGGTTGCAGTGAGCCGAGATCGTGCCACTTCACTCCAGCCTGGGTGACAGAGCGAGACTCTGTCTCCAAAAAAAAAAAAAAAAAAAAGTGAACTAACTTACCAAGGATACACAGATAGGCAGTGGAGGAGCTGAGATTTGAAATCGTGTTTGAAAGCCTGTTTGTCCAGCTGCTGTTCTATTCTGAGAATAAAACTTTCTTCTGCTTACTTCATGATTATTGTTCAAGATTTTAAAAAGCTGTGAGCTGGAAATGGGGTAGGTGGGGTCAAACAGTGCTCTAAAAATGGCTTCTGAACCCTACTGGTACTTTTTTTTTCTGCCTCAAATATTTATTTTGCTTAGAAAACCCAGTGCATCCCAAAATCTTGCCATTCACAGGTCTGCTTTTGCATCTTTTCTTGTCTCCTTTCCCACTTGGTGATCATGTCCTCATTGTTAAAGGCCCGTGTTAAAGGTCATGGCCTCTGATCTTAAGCAGAGCGAGCTGCTGCCCCTCCGTGGTCAGGTGCGGGCTCTGCGGTGCCCTGACCTTAGAACCCAGCATTGTGGTCAGGATCGTGTGCTTCTGCTTCTCCCACAGACTGTGAGAAAGTAGGAATCATAGAGCACGACGTGTAGGTTTGAATGAATGCATGGGTGTGTGGTGAGTATCTTGTTTTTAGCCAGGGCCCCAGTTTCTGTTTTACAGAAGAAGACAGAGGACTTTGTGACTGCTCTTTCCACTTTTTTAGATGATTCCCTTTACTTCCAGCTTCATAGCTGAATTAGTCGGGGTTCTCTAAAGGGACAGAACTAGTAGGATAGATAGATAGATATAAAAGGGAGTTTATTAAGGACTATTAACTCACACAATCACAAGGTCACACACGAGGCCATCTGCAAGCTGAGGACCAAGGAAGCCAGTTTGAGTCCCAAAGCTGAAGAACTTGAAGTCCAATGTTCTAGGGCAGGAAGCTTCCAGCATGGGAGAAAAATGTAGGCTGGGAGGCTAAGCCAGTCTAGTCTTTTCACGTTCTTCTGCTTGCTTTTTTTTTTTTTTTTTTTTTTTTTAGATGGAGTCTCACTCTGCGGTCCAAGCTGGAGTCCAGTGGCTCAGTCTTGGCTCACTGCAACCTCCGCCTCCTGGGCTTAAGTGATTCTCATGCTTCAGCCTTCCTAGTAGCTGGGACTACAGGCACGTGCCACCAGGCCTGGCTAATTTATTGTATTTTAGTAGAGACTGGGTTTCATCATGTTGCCCACGGTGATCTCGAACTCCTGAGCTTAGGCAGTCCGCCCACCTCAGCCTCCCAAAGTGCTGGGATTACAGGCATGAGCCACTGCGCTCAGCCATCTGACTGCTTTTTATTGTGGTTAAGCTGGCAGCTGATTACATTGTGCCCACCTAGATGAAGGGTGGGCCTGCCTTTCTCAGCCCACTGACTCAAATGTTAAATCTCCTTTAGCAACACCCTCACAGACATACCCAGGATCAGTACTTTGCATCCTCAATCCAATCGAGTTGACACTCAGTATTAACCATCTCAGTAGCTTTTGTTGCAGAGTTGTGGTGGCCAAAAACCTGATCACCAACTTAGTGGGGCATTTGCTCTTTGCGTGGCTGGTAGAAGCATACAGTGTAAATTCAGGCAGGGTCATATAGTTTAAGATTAATGGAAACTACACAGAGCATTCGTTTCTTTTTTAAGAGACAGAGTCTCACTTTGTCGCCTGGGCTGGAGAGCAGGGGCACTATCATAGCTCACTGCAGCCTCAACCTCCTGGGCTCAAGGAATCCTTCAGCCTCAGGCTCCCCAGTAGCTGGGACTATAGGTATAGTCTACCCCTATTTTCTTTTCATAGAGAATTCTAAAAATAATGTTGATTCTTCTATAGAAATAGTCACCTTAGGTAGTCACTTTTGATATGTCTGATTTATCATTTCCAAACCTCACATGTGTTCCACCTTGTAAAGATAGCAAATACAGTGAGCTATCACTATGGGAACAGAGCTGATTCTCCCCCTGGCTATTTGTAGAATGAGGTTACAGTTTGCTTATGGAAACCGGACAGGGATTAAATGACTCAATAACTGTATTTCATGAACAGTTTTTCCTGACAGAGGTTACAGCGGACGTGTTATACAAAAAAATTGGGGTTAGCATCTAAATTGATCATGAATAGTCACCTGCCATTTAAATGAGCCTGAATTCCCAGACATGAATGCTTAGAAAGGGAAAGCTATTTTTAGCTTATTGTGTATTAGTTTGGAAAAATGGTGGTTATCAGCCATCATAATTTTAATCTGGGCTCAGGGGACTTCTGGGCAACTAGGACTGATTGAAGCTGGATCACAGACTCTGTCTCCCTTCAGTACCCAATGCTATGAACACAGTTTTTCTGTATTAAAAAATGTGTCCAGCAGAAGCCAACAAAGCCAGTCAACTTCATGCTATAAACTTTTAAATTGGCACCCAAGGCTGGGCTTGGAGGCTCACACCTGTAATCCCAGCCCTTTAGGAGGCTGAGACAGACAGATCACCTGAGGTCAGGAGTTCGAGACTAGCTGAGAAACATGGTGAAACCCCATCTCTAGTAAAAAAATACAAAAATTAGCCAGGCATGGCGGTGCACGCCTGTAATTCTGGCTACTCGGGAGACTGAGGCAGGAGAATCACTTGAACCCAGGAGGCAGAGGTTGCAGTTAGTCGAGATCGTACCACTGGACTCCAGCCTGGGCGACAGAGCAAGACTCCGTCTCAAAAAATAAAAAGTAAATTGGCAACCAAGAAAGGAAACAAAATTGTGGTTTGACTCTGACACTTTGTCCCCAGTGTTAAGTGGAAAGGACGGTGAACAGCAAAATCCTGAGAATTTGTACTTGAATTCTCTCCATCCCTGTGCCCAGTCTAGTTTGGAAAAAATTAGACTAAAGAGTTGAGTAGACAGCCTGGGAAAAGTAAAGGAAAAATTTCTGAGGCTCAATGCCGTTTTGCACCACCGCAGGATTTTACCAATGGTGGGAAAAACTGCCAGTGGTCATTTTCTGTAGCTAGTCCAGCCAACAAACTGCAGCTGACAGGCACAGGGCACTGTGGGTATTTTTCTCAAGTGATAATAAGTCCGCAGTAGACAGTCCGGGGCGGGTACCCCCTCAGGAACGTCTGCACGGAGCTGGCTCTTCCTTCCTGCTTGCTGCTCTGCTAGGTGTGTAGTTCTTGTCGGTCTGATCCCCGGTTGGCTATTGTACCTCAAGCATCGCAGAGCCTTCTGGATGGAAGCAGGGGAGGACAAGGCAGGGGAATGCAAAGGGCTTCTCACATGGCTCTGTCTTCTAATTTGGGGAAGAAAGTTCACATTTCTGTGATTGTATCACATAACCACCTCCAATCACAGGAGAGGCTGGGTTCCAGTCTCTAGGAAGGGAAGGTAGCAGAAGCAGTAGGAGCACTGTGGAAAGAGCTGACTGGGGATACGTGCCCCAAGGCTGAGGATGTTCTCCTGTGGGAATGGGATTACCTGTGTTCAGGTAGATTGAGTGATGTGCACAGAACACTGAAGAAAAATCTCAGGAAAGAGATCACCAACAGAGTCTATGTGTAGCCTCAACTATCCCAACCTTGACTCTATCCAGAAACCTCTGGCTACAGAAATGTGTCAACTACAGTGCTTAACTTTTAGCTGTAATGTGGGGTTAAAGATAAAGGCCTCAGATAAGGTAGGAAGGGTGTTGGGGGAAACTCGCGGTATATGTGAGCAAAGGGAAGGTCTAGGTAGAGCCATCCAGAATAAGATGAAGAAGTGTACACATTCTGCACCCTACGAGGGAAAAGAGAAAGAACAGAACATCGAGAGCCAGAGAGACGGGAATTCAGGCCAAGAGAAGCTGTTACCCGGGGAAAATAGTGCTTTGTGTTATGTAAAGCTCAAGTTATTTGAATAAAACAAAACAGCTGTTCAGAGAGAAGATGATAAAATGACACAAGTTTAACAGGGAGATTGAAGAATTAAGGAAACAAATTGAAGACCAAACCACACCAGATCAAGACTACTAAATAAATCATAAACAGAAAGCAGCCTTATAAACATTTCTTAAAATAGAAAGGAAAGGGCCGGATGCAGTGGCTCATGCCTGTAATCCCAGCAATTTGGGAGGCCAAGGCAGGAGACTGTTTGAGCCTAGGAGTTCAAGACCAGCCTGGGCAACGTAGCAAGACCCTGTCTCAAAAATGTGTCTATATTTAGGCTGGGCCTGGTGGCTCAAGCCTGTAATTCAAGGACTGTGTGAGGCCGAGGTGGGTGGATCACTTGAGGTCGGGAGTTTGAAACCAGCCTGGCTAACATGGCGAAACCCTGTCTCTACTAAAAATACAAAAATTAGCCAGGCGTGGTGGCGCCTGCCTGTAATGCCAGCTACTTGGATACTGACAGAGGAGAATAGCTTGAACCCAGGAGGTGGAGGTTGCAGTGAGCCGAGATCACACCACTGCATACCAGCCTGGGGGACAGAGCAAGATTCTGTCTCAAATATATGTGTGCGCGCGCGCGTGTGTGTGTGTAAGTATTAGGAGATACGATAAGGAAATTTCTCCAAGTGAAGGAAGAACTGAATCTGCAAACAGAAAAGAGACTGGGTTGTATGGAAACCCAGTAGGGGGACCCATTGGGAAAAATTGGTCCAAAATAATAGACACCCAAAAAAAATACCCTGGTGATTATTGAAATTCAACAATACAGAAATAATTCTATGCTGGGCGTGGTGGCTTATGCCTGTAATCCCAGCACTTTGGGAGGCCGAGGCAGGCAGATCACCTGAGGTCGGGAGTTCAAGACCAGTCTCACCAACATGGAGAAACTCCATCTCTACTAAAAAAAAAAAAAAAAATAGCCAGGCGTGGTGGCGCGTGCCTGTAATCCCAGCTACTTGGGAGGCTGAGGCAGGAGAATCGCCTGAACCCAGGAGGCAGAGGTTGCGGTGAGCTGAGATTGCGCCATTACACTTCAGCCTGGGCAACAAGAGCGAAACTGTCTCAAAAAAATAATAATAATAAAAAATAATAATTCTCAGTGCCCAGGCGGAAAAATCAAATTTCTTATAAAAACTTAAAAAAACCAACCCAACTGCAGATACATTCAATGCAAAAAAACTCTGCTGCACCACATCCAGAGTTCTGAGGGACAGGAAATATGACCAAGAGCATCATCTCCAGACAGTGAGTATTCAGGTGAGACGGCAGGCACATGTTTCCAAACATGAAAGGACTTAGAAGGTGTGGTGTTTGTGAGTCCTTCTGAAAAGGAGCCACTTGATGATAAATTTGAGCCAAGCAAGACATGAATCAAAATAAAGGCCTTAGCAAAAGAGAAGCGGACGCAAGGACTGGTCATGAGCGTTAAATCCAAGTAAACAGAGAGCTAAGCACACAGCTGTGGGATTTATGGGCACATACTAATGTTGTGGGGTTCTTTGTTATTTTGAGACAGAGTCTGATTCTGTCGCCCAGGCTGGAGTGCAGTGCTGCAATCTCGGCTCACTGCAACCTCCGCCTCCCGGGTTCAAGTGATTCTCCTGCCTCAGCCTCCTGAGTACCTGGAAATACAGGCGCATGCTACCACACCCAACTAATTTTTGTATTTTTAGTAGAGATGGGGTTTCGCCATACTGGCCAGGCTTGTCTCAAACTCCTGACCTCTTGAAGGTCAGGACTTGCCTCAGCCTCCCAAAGTACTGGGATTATAGGCATGAGCCACCGCGCCCGGCCCAGACTAAGTTTTTAATATTTTATTTGGAAGTTATTTCAAACTTTGTGAAAAGTTGTAAGAATAGAACAAATAATGCTCATATATTCTATTATTTTTACATAAACACAGTGCAGTCATAAAATTCAGGGAGTTTAACCTTGATACAACACTATTACCTAACGTACAGACCCTATTCCTGTTCAGGCAGTTGTCCCAGTAATGTCTTTTACAGCATTATTTTTTAATTCAGGATCCAGTCCAAGATCATGCATTCTTTTCACTGAGTTGTCATGTCTCTTTAGTCATCTTTAATCTGGAACGATTCCTCTGTTTTTGTCTTTCATGACATTGACATTTTTTATGAGAACAGGGCCAGTTAGTTAAGCTGCATAAACTCTCTTATTTTGAGTTTGTCTGATGCTTCTTCCTGATGATATTCAGGTTATGCATTTTTAGTAAGAAGACTATATAAGTGATACTGTGTCCTGCCAGGAGGCATGTGATGTTCCTTTGTCCCATTATTGGTGATGTTAATTTTGATCATTTGGTGAATGCAAGTTTAAAACCTTTGCAAGGTAAAAAGAAAAAGGAAAAAAAGTAGAAAAAATAGAGAGAGAATATGACTAACAAAATTTGAGGGGTAGGACTGAAAGAAAGTAGAAGTGTACAAACTTCCTCATCTTTTATATCACAGAGATGTTCGATATGGCTTAAAATTAAAATTAAGGTTGGATGGCTACTCAGGAGGCTGAGGCAGGAAAATCACTTGAACCCGGGAGGCAGAGGTTGCAGTGAGCTGAGATCGCACCACTGCGCTCCAGCCTGGGTGACAGAGTGAGACCCTGTCTCAAAACAAAAAAAGAATTAATTTATACCTAAGAAAATGAAATCAACCTCTTACATTTTAAGAACATATTTTACTTAAATTTTACAAAACAAATGTATAGTATGAACCTATTGGGATGTCTTAGAATCACATATATCTTGTGGTAAATAACATTTTTTTGCTCTCAACCAATTTATTTTGTTTACTTCCATTTATTCTCTCTCTTGTTAAAGTAAAATTAAATTTGCTTTTTTCCCCCTCTCTTTGTCCTTCTCGTTGTGTATATATATGGAGATGTCTGGCATGTCAATCAGCTAATGTTATGGTCTCTTTTTTCTTTCATTTTTGATGATGTCTTTCTCTGCCGCCCAGGCTGGAGTACAGTGACATAATCACAGCTCACTGCAGTCTCTACTGCCCTGGCTCAAGCCATCCTTCCACCTCAGCCTCCTGGGTAGTTGGGACCACAGGCACATACCACTATGCCTGGCTAATTTTTCAGGTTGGTTTGTTTGTTTTTGGTAGAGACAGGGTCTCGCTATGATGCCCAGGCTGATCTCAAACTCTTGGACTCAAGCGATCCTCTGGGCTTAGCATTCCAAAGTGCTGGGATTACAGGTATGAGCTATCACACCCAGCCTAGTTGTGGTTATTTCTAAGTGGAAGAATTGGGGAAATATGTTTCCTTCTTTTTTATTTTGAGACAGAGTCATGCTCTGTTGCCCAGGCTGGAGTGCAGTGGCAAGATCTCGGCTCACTGCACGCTCCGCCTCCCGGGTTCACGCCATTCTCCTGCCTCAGCCTCCCGAGTAGCTGGGACTATAAGCGCCCGCCGCCACGCCTGGCTAATTTTTTGTATTTTTAGTAGAGACAGGATTTCACCATGTTAGCCAGGATGGTCTCGATCTCCTGACCTCATGATCCGCCCGCCTTGGCCTCCCAAAGTGCTGGGATTACAGACGTGAGCCACTGCACCCGGCGTCTTTTTTTTTTTTTTTTTTTTTTTTTTTGCTGAATTTATTCTTTAAAAAAAAAAAAAACAGCATGTATCATTTTAACAACAATAATAAAGTAATTATTTTTTTAAAAATAATAATTATATCTGCAACTTAGGGAATCACTAAAGCCAAACATCTAATTTGTTTAGGTTCTGTGGGAATCATCCTTTGGCACAATCACGTGCATTCAAGCATTATTACGTTTAGGAAATGGTCCAAGGGGTATGTTCAGTTCCTGAAAGTCTTTTTACAGCCTGTATATTCTCTTTCGTATCTTTTAAGTTTCTTGTTTGAGACCTTCCTCTAGACTTCTCTAGAGTCCTCTTAACCTCTCTGGCTTTTGAAGGGATTTGTAGAAAGCCATTGCCTGGCACAGAGAAGTTATCCATCCTGGAAATGACTGCCAGAGTCTAGGCCAAAGAGTGTAGGTCTTTTCCACTCTGCCTCTGCATAGTTAAGGGTGTTTACATCTGAACAGAAGATGCCCTTCAGCTGCACTAAAGATACAAGCAGTATTAAGGGAAGAGTAGCTGTTGTCTTTTCAGCACCCAGGAGTAAAAAGTAAAGATTAAGGTGACACATGCACTCTCTGTGAAGAACTACTTGTATGTATTGGCTTCAGGCCGTCACGATACCCCCACCCTGTAGCCACACCATTGGTACCATTCTTTTTTTTTTTTTTTTTGAGACAGAGTCTCACCTTGTCGCCAGGCTGGAGTGCAGTGGCGCGATCTCGGCCCATTGCAACCTCTGCCTCCTGGGTTCAAGTGATTCTCCTCCCTCAGCCTCCCCGGTAGCTGGGACTACTGGCGTGCACCACCACACACAGCTAATTTTTGTATTTTTAGTAGAGACAGGGTTTTACCATGTTGACCAGGCTGGTCTTGAACTCCTGACTTCAAGTGATCCACCTGGCTCATCCTCCCAAAGTGCTGGGATTACAGGCGTGCGCCACCGCCCAGCCCCAATATCATTCTTTGATAAAGGACAATGATACCTGTGTGAATGTATTTGAAGATGTAAATATTCTTTTTTTTTTTTTTTTTTTTTGAGACAGAGTATTGCTCTGTCACCCAGGCGGGAGTACAATGGCATAATCTCAGCTTACTGCAACCTCTACCTCCTGGGTTCACGCAGTTCTTCTGCCTTAGCCTCCCTAATAGCTGGGACTACAGATGCCCACCACCTCGCCCAGCTAATTAATTTATTTTTAGTGGAGATGGAGTTTGGCCACGTTGGCCACGTTTGAACTCGACCTCAGGTGATCCACCCGCCTCGGCCTCCCAAAGTGCTGCAATTACAGGCATGAGCCGCCATGCCCGGTGTGAAGATGTAAATATTCTTACATAATTCATGTACATATTCATATCAACTTAAACCAGTCCTAAGGCATGTGGTCTTTCCTGCATAATACAGAATTTTAGTTGGTAGCATAATGTGTACTGCTGCAGGTTGAGTTCCATGGGAAACAGGCCGAGAGAGAGTTTAGTGTGATGATACTTACTGAAGTATGCTCTCGGGGCAGCTCCGATGGAAAGGAGGAGAAAGAAACAGGATCAGGCAGTGGGAGAAATTGAGCCATGATGCAGGCCCAGCAACAGCCTTGACCAATGCCATGGGGAGCTCTGGAGCTGGAGTGGCCATGCAGATTTGTCCCAAACTGGACTGAGATGGCCAGTCTTTCGGTAATCCCACATGGATCAGTCACTGGATGTGATCCATCCTGGGAGGGCGACATGACCCTGCCGGAAGTGGCTCCGTAGTTGTGGTGATCCCTGATGGGGCCACCAGCTAAGCTGTCCCAGAAGCTGGGCAACACGGCTCGCCTAGCTAGAAAAGGGGGATCTATGCAGCCGATCACTGTGTCTGCCCCACTCCCTTCTTGTCTGAAAGGGCTTTGCCATACAAAAATGACTGAGGCTTCCTCTTCCGTTTTTTCCCATTACCTTCTCCACTTCCAGGAGCAGAAGTCGGTGTGTGGGAGGCGAGACTAGAATTTCTCAGACACAGGGAATGGGTTTTGTGCTGTCAAGGTAGAACTGCTATTTTGGACCTCAGAACACTTGCTTGGTTCGAGAAGAGACTAAAATAGCCCAAATGTGAACACCTCAGTTGAGCAGAAAGTTCTTCATTCTGTGAGAATCTTGGCTTCTGAGTACCACTACTAACTCATACCCATTGAGAGCACCAGCATACTGACTATGACACATTTGTTCACGCAGTGTGTGGTTATTGAGTGCCTACTGTGTGCCTGTGTTCCAAAAATAGAGGAGATCGCAATAAACAAAACAGAGAGGCACTTCTCCTCTCTGGAGATTTTTATTCACGTGGTTTTACTGAGCCTACAAAGCAGAAGTTGTGTATGTCATGACTATGGACTTCTAATGTCCTTCATTTCACCCGAGCTACTATTTTTCTTAGCGTAGCTGAGAGACATAAAACAAAGTACCCACCATGTTTATTTACTATGCATACATGAGCTCTTGGAGATTTTCCAGTCCAGTGTTCCTCAAACTATGATTATTTGTGCATCACTTTCACTGTAACATTTTTCTCTGAAATATTTTTCTTTAACTCTCCCTTTTTCCCCTTTACATATCCATGTTCTTTTTTAACCTTTTATTATGAAAAGTTTCAAGCATACACAGAAGCAGACTGAGCAGTACAGTGAATCTCTGTGTATAAAATTCCATTAGCAATTAACTCTTGGCCACTCGTCTCCGCTGTACTCCCATTCATCCTCTCTACCTTGTTTGCCCTGCATTTTTTTTTTTTTTTTTTTTTTGAGGTAGTCTCAGTTTGTCACCCAGGCTAGTGTGCAGTGTCATGATCACAGCTTACTGAAACCTGCAGCTATAAGGCTCAGGCAATCCTCCTGACTCAGCTTCCTGAGTAGCTGGGACTACAGGCATGAGCCACCTCACTCAGCTCTACCCTGAGTGTTTTGAAGCAAATCCTAAATCCTAGATACCCTGTCATTTCATCTATAAATTTTTTTATTTCCAAAGAAATAAGAATTATTTATTTTAAATTGTAATGTTGTTTTTAAATTAGAAATATATTTGTAATATGAAACAATACAAATATGTGTAATTTAAAAGTTATTACTCCTCTTCATTGCCATTTCATTGAAGCTACATTATAAATGGTATATTTTTCCTTGGTGTTCCTCATGTATATACCAGCATATGCAAATACATATATGCATACATTGTTTTTGTTTTCTACAAAAACCATATTGCACAAATTACTCCAACTTGCTTTCTTTTTCTCAAAGTCATCTTTATTGAGGTCTAATTTACATCAAATAAAATTTACCCTTCATAGGTGTATAGTTTGGTGAGTTTTGACAAATATATACGGTCATAAAACTGACCCCACAATCAAGATTTCCTTCACCCCAAAAGGTTCTCTTATCCTCCTTTATAGTCAGTTCAGTCTCACTCCCTGAAAACTCTTCTCTTCTCTGATCCAATAGTTTTACCTTTTTTAGTAGGTCACATAAATGGAGTCAAAACAGTGTGTAACCTTATTCATAAACACAGTAAACATAAATGGATTGAACACTGAATAAATGGCAGAGACTAGCAGAATGGATTTTTAAAAAAACATGATCTACCTATATGCTGTCTATAAGAGATGCAATTTAGATTCAAAGCCACAAATATGTTGAAAGTAAAAGGATGGAACAAGATATACCATGCAAACAGTAACCAAAAGCAAGCTGGAGAAACTATACTACTATCAGACAAAATAGATTTTAAGGCAAAAATTGTTACTAGAGACAGAGAACAACGAAAAAATATCAATCCATCAGGAAGGTATAACAATTTTAAACGTAGATGTACCTAATAACAGAGTCCCAAAATACATGAAGCAAAAACTGACAGAATTAAAAAGAGAAATCGACAATTCAGCAATTATAGCTGAAGGCTTCAGTACCCCATTTCAGTGATGCATAGAACAACTATGCAGAGATGAAGGAGGAAACAGAAGACTTGAATAACACTCTAAATCAACAGGACCTAACAGTCATCTGCAGATTGCTCCATCCAACAGCAGCAGAATACACACACTTCTCGAGTGCACAGGGAGCATTCTCCAGGACAAGTTATGTGTTAGACCATAAAATGATTTTCAGTCAATTTAAAAGGGTGAAATATTTCAAACTACTTTCCCTTACCACAGTAGAAAACGTTAGACATTATACATAAGGAAATTTGGGAAATTCAAAACATTATAGATAGCCTTATGTATCTAGTTTCTTTTTAATTTTTTGAAACGGAGTCTCACTCTGTTCCCCGGGCTGGAGTGCAGTGGTGCAATCTTGGATTACTGCAACCTCTGCCTCCTGGGTTCAAACGATTCTCCTGCCTCAGCCTCCTGAGTAGCTGGGATCACAAGTACGCACCACCACACCTGGCTCATTTTTGTATTTTTAGTAGAGATGGGGTTTTATCGTGTTGGCCAGCTGGTCTCGGACTCCAACCTCAAATGATCTACTGCCCATCTCAGCCTCCCAAAGAGAAAATCTTTTTCTATTTTTAATTTTAATTTTAATTTATTGATTTTTAATTATTATTTTTCTTTTTTTTTTTTTGAGATGGAGTCTCACTCTGTCTCCCAGTCTGGAGTGCAATGGCACAATCTTGGCTCACTGCAACCTCTGCCTCCTGGGTTCAAGCAATTCTGTCTTAGCCTCCTGAGTAGCTGGGACTACAGGTGGGTGCCACCACGCCCAGCTAATTTTTTGTATTTTTAGTAGAGATGGGGTTTTACCATGTTAGATAGGCAGGATGGGGTCTCTATCTCCTGACCTCATGATCTGCCTACCTTGGCCTCCCAAAGTGCTGAGATTACAGGCGTGAGGCACTGCACCCGGCCCTATTTTCATCTATTTTATTATTGTTATTTGAGACAGGGTCTCACTCTGTCAACCAGGCTGGAGTGCTGTGGTGCAGTCTTGGCTCATTGTACCCTCCCACCTCAGCCTCCTGAGTAGGTAAGACTACAGGCATGTGCGTCACACTTGACTAATTTTTTGATCTTTTTATAGAGACAAGGTCTCACTATGTTACACAGGCTGGTCTCGAACTCCTGGGCTCAAGTGGTCATCCTGCCTTGGCCTCCCAGAGTGCTGAGATTACAGGTGTGAGCCACTGTGCCCAGTCTCTAGTTTCTTTCACTTAGCATATTCCTTTGGAGGTCTATCCATGTTGTTATGTATATCAGCAGTTTGGGATTATATCATAGTTGCTTTATCCATTTGGACACTGGGTTGTTCCAGTTTGGGGGTATTTTTTTTTTTTTTTTTTTTTTTTTGAGACGGAGTCTCGCACTCTTGCCCAGGCTGGAGTGCAGTGGCGCCATCTCAGCTCTATACAAGCTCCATCTCCCAGGTTCACGCCATTCTCCTGCCTCAGCCTCTCAAGTAGCTGGGACTACAGGTGCCCACCACCACGCCCGGCTAATTTTTTTGTATTTTTAGTAGAGACAGGGTTTCACCATGTTAGCCAGGATGGTCTCGATCTCCTGACCTTGTGATCCGCCCACCTCGGCCTCCCAAAGTGCTGGGATTACAGGTTTGGGGATAGATATTTTGAGTAAAGTTGCTTTGAATTCGTGAAGAGGCCAGGGGCATATGTTTTCATTTATCATGGGTAAACACCTAAGAGTGGAATTGCTAGTATGGTAAGTGTATGTTTACCTTTTTAAAAAATTCTCTGGGAGGCTGAGGCAGGAGAATGGTGTGAACCTGGGAGGCGGAGCTTGCAGTGAGCTGAGATTGCGCCACTGCACTCCAGCCTGGGCAACCGAGCAAGACTCCGTCTCAAAAAAAAAAAAAAAAAAAAAAAATACAAATTCTCAGGCCAGGCGCGGTGACTCAAGCCTGTAATCCCAGCACTTTGGGAGGCCGAGGCAGGCGGATCACCTGAGGTCAGGAGTTCGAGACCAGCCTGATCAACGTGGAGAAAACCCGTCTCTACTAAAAATACAAAATTAGCCGAGCGTGGCGGCACATGCCTATAATCCCAGCTCCTCAGGAGGCTGAAGCAGGAGAATCGCTTGAACCCAGGAGGCAGAGGTTGCAGTGAGCAGAGATTGCACCATTGCAATCCAGCCTGGGCAACAAAAGCGAAACTCCATCTCAAAGAAAAAGAAAAAGAAATTCTCAAACGATTTTCCAAAATTAGTACTATTTTACATTCTCACCAGCAATTTATGAGGTTTCCGTTTATCCCACATACTTCTCAGCACCTAGGGGTTTTTGTTTTGTTTTGTCTTTTTAAACATTAATCTATTTGCCAACTAGGGAACCACTGGGATGGAGGGCTTGGGTGCCCAGGTGGCACGTGGAGTGTATCTCAATGTGGTTTCAGTTTGTGTTCTCCTGATGACTGATGATGCCGAGTATCATTTCCTGTGCTTACTAACCACCTGTCTCTCTTCTTTGGTAAAATGTCCATTCAAATATTTTGGTCATTTTTCATTTTGTTTTTGTGTCTACATATTATTGCATTGTGAGAGTTCTTACTATATTCTAGATACAAGTTCTTTATTGGGTTGTGTTTGGCGAATGTTTTCTCCCCATCTGTGGCTTGTCTTCATACTTTCTTTTCTTCTTTTTTTTTTTTTTTTTTGAGACAGAGTCTCGCTCTTTGGCCCAGGCCGGACTGCAGTGGTGCTATCTTGGCTCACTGCAAGCTCCGCCTCCCGGGTTCATGCCATTCTCCTGCCTCAGCCTCCCCAGTAGCTGGGACTACAGGCGCCCGCCACCACGCCTGGCTAATTTTTTATATTTTTAGTAGAGATGGGGTTTCACCATGTTAGCCAGGATGGTCTCGATCTCCTGACCTCATGATCCGCCTGCCTCGGCCTCCCAAGGTGCTGGGATTACCGGCGTGAGCCACCGCGCCCGGTTGTCTTTATACTTTCTTAACAATATCTTTTGAAGAGTAGAAGTTTTAAGTTTTGGTTAACTCCACTGACAGGGCTTAGAAGCAACAAAACCCAGTACCAATGAGCACAACTAGTGCCTAGAGCTTGTTTTCTAAATACTCTTCACTAAAGGAGCCAGAAGTGCATAGAGAAATGGCCGATGCCAGGGCTGGGACGGAAAGAGTATAAGGTGAGCTTGGAATATTTTGTGTACCAAAAAGCAAGGAAGCACTCAAAGAATAATAGAGATTAGTGGAGAGGACATCAGAGCCATCTTGAAGAAGCTCCCACTGACCAAATGCGAGATAATTCGAGCATCAAAATAAATAGAGATATAATAGATTATAACCGATTGAATAACAGGAAACTATGAATCTAAACAGATATTAATAAATAAATGGAAGCCAGGAGTAGTGGCTCACACCTGTAATCCCAGCACTTTGGGAGGCCAAGATGGGCAGATCACTTGAGGCCAGGAGTTCGAGACCAGCCTGTCCAATATAGTGAAACTCCATCTCTACTTAAAAAAAAAAAAAAAAATACAAAAAATTAGCCAGGCGTGGTGGCACATGCCTGTAATCCCAGCTACTTGGGAGGCTGAGGCACAAAAATTGCTTGAACCTGGGAAGTGGAGGTTTGCAGTGAGCCGAGATTTCGTCCCTGCACTCCAGCCTGGGTGACAGAGCGAGACTCTGTCTTGAATGAATGAATGAATGGAAAATGAAAGCCCTTCCTCATGGTAGAAGGCCAACTAATATTTAATGGATGGAATGACAGAATCATACAATCACCATATGGTAACCAGCATGGTAATAATTTGTTCAGGCAAGAATCATCAATCTGTGCTAAAACAAGTAGGTAAAAGTTTGTTGAACAACAGGATATTTACATAGTTTCAAAACGTATCCCCCAAAAATACATATTAATTACAAAGAAAAAAATAGTATCTTTCCAGTAGAGAAACATGGAAGATACTTCCTCCTTACCCAAGTGACCGAAATTAACCTCACCAAAAATCAACCGTGTGTACCTCCTGATATCATCTGCTGAGAAGGACACAGGATTACTTTTGTGGTGTTCCTGCCAAAAAGTGCATGATTTGACTAATCACATGGAAACATCAGACGAATCCAAACTGACATTCTACAAAATAACTGGCTTATACTCTTCAAAACTGTCAAGGCCATAAAAGACAAGGAAAGAATGAGGAGCTGGCTGGGTGTGATAGCTCACACCTGTAATCCCAGCATTTTGGGAGGCCATGGTGGGTGGATCACCTGAGGTCAGGAGTTCGAGACCAGCCTGGCGAACATGATGAAACCCCGTCTCTGCTAAAAATAGAAAAGTTCGCTGGGCGTGGTAGCACACATCTGTAATCCCCACTCTTCGGGAGGCTGAGACAGGAGAATCGCTTGAACCTGGGAGGCAGAGGTTGCAGTGAGCCAAGATCGCGCCACTGCACTCCAGCCTAGGTGACAGAGTGAGACTCCGTTTCAAAAAAAAAGAAAAGAAGGATCGGGCATAGGAGCTGATGCCTGTAATCCCAACACTTTGGGAGGCTGAGGCGGGTGGATCACCTGAGGTCAGGAGTTTGAGACCAGCCTGGCCAACATGGTGAAACCCCATCTCTACTGAAAATACAAAAAATTATCCAGGCATGGTGGCAGTGCCTGTAATCCCAGCTACTTAGGAGGCTAAGACAGGAGAATCACCTTAATCCAGGAGGCTGAGGTTGCAGTGAGCTGAGGTAGGGCCATTGCACTCCAGCCTGGGCAACAAGAGTAAAACTCTGTCTAAAAAAAAGAAAAAAGAAATAAAACTGCTAGATGCAGCTTGCTATCTCCTAGATTGGGTAATAATCCTGGACCAGAAGGAGAAAAAACATTGTTTTCTATAAAGATCAGTATAATAAATATCAAACATCTCTTCCTTGGAAATTCAGGCACATGGACCCTCTAAGAAAGAGGGAGAATCTTTGTGTATTGTGTTTTTGTAGGGTCGAATGATTTTTCAAATATTCATTAATGATTTTTATTTTCTGTTTTGTGAATTGTCTGCTATGCTCTTTGTCCATTTATATATTCATTGTAAAAATTTTCCAGTTTTAAGTATTGATTTTTTTAACTTTTACATTATAAAACTAAAACAGATTCCTTCTTTAAAGAATAAATATAAACTGTACAAAGGGTATAAAGACCAAAATGAAAACTCTTCTCATCTCCATATCCCACTCTCCAGATGTTCTCTTTCTCATTTCATTTTTTAAAGTTTGCCTCCTACTCTTTTTTCTTCTTTCATTCTAAAATTTTCTAAATATTTCTGTGAATTAGTCATGCAGCAAAAACATATATCTTAATGGGCTAGGACATCAAAGAGTCTATAAAACTAGTTAACATTTACAGATTTCATGGTAAAGGGATATTTATGTTCAGAACATAATATAAATGTATATTTAAGAATTTTTAAAATAAGACCTCATAGCAAAGCATGAACATAAGTAATAATTAATAATGACTGTAACTACTTAGAGTGAGCTAGTAACTTAAATTCTAGGCTGTTGGAAGCTATTACATAATCTTTGGTGTTATCTTTTTATTTAAAAAAATATATAAGAGCTTTTTGACCCTTTTAAAAAAATTAACAGTGTGCAGCCTGGCCAACATGGCAAAATCCTGTCTACTAAAAATACAAACATTAGCTGGGCATGGTGGTGGGCACCTGTAATCCCAGCTATTCGGGAGACTGAAGCAGGAGAATCACTTGAACCTGGGAGGCGGAGGTTGCAGTGAGCCGAGATCACACCACTGCACTCCAGCTGGGCAACAGAGCAAGACTCTGTATCAAAAAAGAAAAAAACAAACAAAACATTAACAGTGTGAGTTGAAACTGGTGGTATTTGGCCAAACTGGGTAGTGCAGGTTGGAGGTAGAGATGATTCCTCCTTGACAAGATTAACTACCTGAATCTTTTGTTTTTTATCCTTCATGAGATAATAAAGAACCACTGGAAATTCTTTTGTAACCTCTTTGTTTTATACATGAGAAACAAATGCTTGAATAATGCTTGAATATACTAACCATTCAGTGAATGTGTGTTGAATTGATGGATGAGTAAATTGAGGCCCACAGAGAGTATGTAGCCTGTACCTAGTCCTCTGCAATTTAGTCACATCACACTTGACTTCTGCAGTTTAAGTAAAGGAACTAGAATGTTAGCAGTGGAGTTTTACTCACTCATTTAACAATTTTTTTTTTTTTAGACGGAGTCTCTGTCACCCAGGCTGGAGTGCAATGGTTCAATCTTGGCTCACTGCAACCTCTGCCTCCTGGGTTCAAGCCATTCTCCTGCCTCAGCCTCCTGAGTAGCTGGGATTACAGGCACACACCACCACACCTGGCTAATTTTTACATTTTTAGTAGAGATGGGCTTTCACCATGTTGGCCAGGCTGGGCTCGAACTCCTGACCTCAGGTGATCCACCCATCTTGCCCCCTCAAAGTGCTGAGATTACAGGTGTGAGCCACCGCGCCTGGCCAATTAACATTTTTGAATGCTTAAGATGTGCTTCGGGCTGGGCGCGGTGGCTCACGCCTGTAATCCCAGCACTTTGGGAGGCTGAGGTGGGCGGATCACAAGGTCAGGAGATCGAGACCATCCTGGCTAACACGGTGAAACCCCGTCTCTACTAAAAAATACAAAAAACTAGCCGGGCGTTGTGGCAGGTGCCTGTAGTCCCAGCTATTCGGGAGGCCGAGGCAGGAGAATGGCGTGAACCTGGGAGGCAGAGCTTGCAGTGAGCCGAGATCGCACCACTGCACTCCAGCCTGGGCGACAGAGCAAGACTCCGTCTCAAAAAAAAAAAAAAAAAGATGTTCAAGGTGTAATTGTTTAATATGTTTAACTCTCAGGTCCCTGAGGAGGGGAGTTACTGAAATTGTAAGTGATTTATATATTAATAACTGCACTTCCTGTGATAGTGTGACCACTTGTCCCTCTTCATTGCTGGTGAGGAAAGCCAGTGGCTTTAGCTGTCCTGGAGCCTGGGGGATGTACATGTGGGATGAGAAATATGCCTCTCTGTGGCCTGGTTATGAACTGAAGTTTTTTGTGTTTTTTTCCTAGCTGGAAGAAGAAAGATCTGTGCTCAATAATCAGTTGTTAGAAATGAAAAAAAGGTAAGCTTTCTGTTTATTGTTGTATGTGTGTGTTTAGTAAGATGTCAGAACATGATATGTGTGGTAACTTATAGTAGAAAACAAGTGACCTTCTTAGATTCAGAAAATGGCATTGTGATAGTTTGGTACTTGTAATTGACAAAATATGAAAATCCATTTGCAGGGCTAGGCGTGGTACAGCTCACACCTGTAATCCCAGCACTTTGGGAGGCCAAGGCTGGCGGATCATGAGGAGTTCGACACCAGCCTGACCAACATAGTGAAACCCCATCTCTACTAAAAATACAAAAAATTAGCTGGGCATAGTGGCGGGCGCCTATAATCTCAGCTACTTGGGAGGCTGAGGCAGGAGAATTGCTTGAACCCGGGAGGCGGAGGTTGCAGTGAACCGAGATCGCGCCACCACACTCCAGCCTGGGCGACAGTGACTCTGTCAAAAAAAAAAAAAAGAAGAAAAAGAAAATCCATTTGCAGAAGTTTCACTATTACTAAAACAAACATAGTTTGTAAGCCATGTTCAGTTGCTTTCACTCAGAAGTGATCTAAAATCAGATTGTCTCATGTTACACCACTGTTACCTCCTAGTTTCAGTAACTAAAAATACTAGAATCTTACATACAGTTATTGATCTGGATATAAATACTGATTTCAATTATATGAAAATTTTAATGTTCACTAATAATGGGTAATGTGATTTTAAGTGTTTCTATTTGCTTTAAAAGGCCTTCTTACTTACTCTCCCATGATAGTCAAATGATACTCAAATTAAAAACTAGGATAACTTTTTCAGTACTTTCCAACAGGGAAGAACATGGCCCACACAAATAATTGTGTAGAAGCTTCGTGCTTCTATAAGCTGATAAGTCTTTGTTTGCTCTTTTAAAACGTGCAATTTTTGTTTAGAGAATGTCTGTGCTACATGGTCCCAAGTAGGTTTGGGGGGTGCTTACTGCCAAGAACCACAGCCTGTCCAGTGGGTGCTGCAGAATGGGTGCATATCACAACAGTGATGTGCTTTTTCGCTTGTGAAAAACAAAACTAAAAGTAAAAACAAACCTTAAGGAATAGCATAACCAGTAATTTCTCCATGCTCTTGTGAAGTATTTTATTCCCACTCGTCAGGGCAGAGGAGGTTTCCCCACCGACCTACTGAGGTGTATGTTTTACGAAGCACTGTCTCCTCTGCCAGCATAGCAGTTGCTTAGGAGTTGAGGGCTTTATTTATTTAGATTTAGCTATTTGGTTTCCATAAGCCACATTCTAAAGGACATTAGGCCTTGGTCCAGGGATGCATTTTCTTTGTTTAAGTTATTTTTTTCAAGACATGATCTGGCTGTGTCGCCCCGGTTGGAGTGCAGTGGCTCAATCATGGCTTACGGCAGCCTCAATCTCCTGGGCTCAATTGATCTTCCCACCTCTCAGCCTCCCAAGTATCTGGGACTACAGGCATGCGTGATCACACCTGGCTAATTTTTTGTTTGTTTGTTTGTTTTTTGAGACAGAGTCTCGCTCTGTCGCCCAGGCTGGAGTGCAGTGGTGCGATCTCGGCTCACTGCAACCTCCGCCTCCTGGGTTCAAGCGATTCTCCTGCCTCCCCCTCCTGAGTAGCTGGGATTACAGGTGCATGACACCACACCCGGCTAAATTTTTGTATTTTTAGTAGAGACGGGGTTTCACCGTGTTAGCCAGGATGGTCTCTATCTCCTGACCTCGTGATCTGCCCACCTTGACCTCCCAAAGTGCTGGGATTACAGGCGTGAGCCACCACACCCGGCTTTAAAAATTTTTTTTTATAGTGACAAGGTCTTGTTATGTTGCCCAGGCTGCCTTTCCTTTTAGAAATACTTAGTGAAATTTCACTAAGGTGGTGTTTATACTCAGAATGCGTGTGTGTTTCACCACTGCCGTGCCCCTGATAAGTCTTTGTCTACTTTTTTTTTTTTAAGACAGAGTCTTGCTCTATCACCCAGGCTGGAGTGCAGTGGCGCGATCTTGGCTCTCACTGCAACCTCTACCTCCCAGGTTCAAGCAATTCTCCTGCCTCAGCCTCCCAAGTAACTGGTATTACAGGCATGCGCCACCATGCCTGGCTAATTTTTGTATTTTTAGTAGAGACAGGGTTTCACCATCTTGGCCAGGCTGGTCTCTAACTCCTGACCTCGGGATCCACCTGCCTCAGCCTCCCAAAGTGTTGGAATTACAGGCATGAGCCACTGCGCCTGGCCTGTCTGCTCTTTTAAAATGTGCGGTTTTTATTTAGAGAATGTCTCTGCTTTACACAGTGCCAAGCAGGTTTAGTGGGTGCTACTGCTGAGAACCACAGCCTGTCCAGCAGTTGCTGCAGAATACTAAATAGGTGTGTATCACAACAGCGATGTGCTTTTTTGCTTATTAGAAACAAAACTAAAAGTTAAAACAAACCTTAAAGAATAGCATAGCCAATGATTCCCAGCCCAGCCAGACGTTCTCCAGGGAACTTGAAAAGTGATGCCTAGTTTGCCATGCCTAAACCTCATTCCTGTTTACAGCCACAGTTCTGTCTCTGTGGGCCTCGGGGTATTTAATTTTACATAAATAAGGTTTTTATTTCTTTTTTTTAAAAAACCCTTATTTAAGGAGTTATCAAGGACACGTGAAAAAATAAATAGGGCTTGTTCCTGCAGCATTCTGGCAAGGGAACTGTGGGCGGGCACAGTGATTCATGCCTGTAACCCCAGCACTTTGGAGGCCAAAAAGAGAGGATCAGTTGAGCGCAAGAGTTCACGACCAGCCTGGGCAACATAGTGAGACTGTGTCTCCATTTAAAAAAAAAAAAAAGGTCGGGTGCAGTGGCTCACGCCTGTAATCCCAGCACTTTGGGAGGCCAAGGCAGGTGGATCACTTGAGTTAAGGAGTTCAAGACCAGCCTGGCAATACAAAAATTAGGCTGGGCACGGTGGCTTACACCTGTAATCCCAGCACTTTGGGAGGCCGAGGTGGGCGGATCACGAAGTCAAGAGATTGAGACCATCCTCGCCAACACGGCGAAAGGTGAAACCCCATCTCTACTAAAAATACAAAAATTAGCTGGGCATGGTGGCACGTGCCTGCAGTCCTAGCTACTTGGGAGGCTGAAGCGGGAGAATTGCCTGAACCCAGGAGGTGGAGGTTGTAGTGAGCCGAGATCGTGCCACTGCACTCCAGCCTGGTGACAGAGCAAGACTCTGCCTCAAAAAAAAAAAAAAAAAGAAAAAGAAAAAGACTGGTATCTCCCTACATTTATGTAGCACTTCATAATTCACAAATTGATCTAATCTCATAACAACCCAGTGAAATATAATGGTGGAGCTTGCATTTTTAAATGATGAAATTAGCTGGACAGGGTGGCACATGCCTGTAGTCCCAGCTACTCAGGCGGCTGAGGTGAGAGGATCACTTGAGCTCAGGTATTCAGTGCTGTAGTGCACTCTGATCATGCCTGAGAAGAGCTGCTGTACTCTAGCCTGGGCAACATAGTGAGACTCTGTCTCTAAAATAAAATAAATACATAAAACGATGAAACTAAAGCTCAAAAAGTTAGGCAAGTTGTCCAAGGACTCAGGACTAATAAAAGACAGGTGCAGTCTAAAGAACTCAGGTCATCAGATTTTTATGCTGGTTCTCTTCTCAGTGAATTTTTAAGCTTTTTATTTATTTATTATTTATGTGTATCTTTTTAAAAAAGAGATGATGTACTTAATGATGAAGTCCTTATCATGTAACTTTAAATTACATGCCTTTCAAAATATGGTTACGCATGGGACGTTTTTCATGGCTTGAAAAGATGGAACATGGCCAGGCGTGGTGGCTCACGCCTGTAATCCCAACACTTTGGGAGGCTGAGGCAGGTGGATCACCTGAGGTCAGGAGTTTGAGAGCAGCGTGGCCAACATGGTGAAACCCCGTCTCTACTAAAAATACAAAAATAGCCGGGCGTGGTGGCGGGCACCTGTAATCCCATCTACTCAGGAGGCTGAAGCAGGAGAATCGCTTCAACCCGGGATGTGGGGGTTGCAGTGCGCCGGGATCGCACCATTGCACTCCAGCCTGGGCAACAAGAACAAAACACCATCACAAAAAAAAAAAAAAAAAAAAAGATGGAACAAATTTGGGGGCTGTGAAGTTCTCTCTCCTACTTCTCTCTGTTCTTGTTTTATGTCCTCAATGTTTAGGAGAATGTCTCTTGAAAATCACTCTTAATTTTCATCAGAAATTATGGATAAAGAAGACTTTTTCTGGGAGTGAAAATTTCATTTCTAGTTTCTCATATGTAGAAGTGTTGTTTGTTTGTTTGTTAATTAACCCTTATGGAAAGGTATTTCTATTTTAGAAACTTGAATATAAATGGATTTTAGCTAATACTTAGACCCTTCATTGCCTTCTAAAAGTCAGTTTGATAAAGGATTCATATGTAGGCCTATGTGTGTAATGGTTAACTAAATGTGTCAACCTCTGAGCACCAAAAAGAACTTAATATACTATTAATTTAAAAAGCCTTGCAAATACTTACATTGTGAATATTTGAAATGTAGTTGCTCATGCAAGAACTGAGAGTTTAGTCAACACTTGAATTCGGAAGTGATCATTAAACGTACATAGTTAAGATAGTAACAGAATCACTATGGCCAAATGGTTATGATATTCAAGGGCAGAACTTACTCTCAATTGTAGGATTAAACTGGTTATCATTAAGAAATTAGTAGAATCCGGCTGGGCGCGGTGGGTCACACCTGTAATCCCAGTGCTTTGGGAGGATCACCTGAGGTCAGGAGTTCAAGACCAGCCTGGCCAACATGGTGAAACCCCATCTCTACTAAAAATACAAAAATTAGCTGTGGGTGGTGGCCGGTGCCTGGAATCTCAGCTACTCAGGAGGCTGAGGCAGCAGAGTTGCTTGAACTCAGGGGGCGGAGGTTACAGTGAGCCGAGATCGCGCCACTGCACTCCAGCCTGGGCAACAGAGCGAGATTCCATCTCAAAAAAAAAAAAAAAAAAAGAAAGGAATGAGTAGAATCCTTCTTTATTTGCTGTGGGTTTTTGTTTTTTTTTGTTTTTTGTTTTTTTGTAACTTTAAACATTGAGTTGCAAGCAGTATGTAGTAAAAAATTTTTCCCCAAGCATAAAAATGTAATCATTTCTTTGAAAAACTCTCAAGTTGGGTAAGCCTTTTAAAACAGGCTCTAAGAGTCTAATGGGTAAAGCAGGGTATGCCTTGCATTGCTCTAATTTCCAGAACTGGGGGAGTTTGTTCATCTGTGCCTCTGAAGCCTGATGCAGATTTGGGAGCCAGTTTGGTTTTGCTCCCTTCTCCAGGCTTTTTAGTGTCAAAGAAGGGGCTCCAAAGCCAAAGGCGTGAGGCATGGATTTTTGGAGTCAGAATTCATCCTGTCAGTGCCAATGCAGGATTTCTGTTAGGAGTAAAAACTGGTTTGACAATAAAGTCCCCAAATTCTGAAGAGGTCCCGTGCTACTTCAGCTCATCCGGCTCACTGTGGGTTGCTAACTGTCTGACTGTCTCCGAGCTTGCGCTACTTACCAATGCTCATTTCACCCCTCTCTTTTCCCTTTCCTACTCTTGCTTCCTTTGCTTTATCTGTGTGTCTTTAATGGTAAGACTAAAGAAAGTCTATCCACGTTATAATAAATAAATTTCATATATTTTTAGTAAACCAAATTGTTGTATATATTTTTTGGCTGCCTTTGTCCCTCTGTGTCTTGCTTTTGTTTTGTAAAATATTCTCAGCAGTATATATATATATATATATACACAAACACACACATATATTTCCTTTTTATATCTATATACAGCAAAGAACTTCAGTGCAAATTTAGTCTCCTTACTGTATTTGCATTTCTCTTCATGGTTCTAATATTTGGTTCTTGTTATCTTGCATTTTTAAAGCTTGCCCAGTAACACTTTAAGGTATTTGCTTCATTACTGGAATTTATTTCTTATATAAGTAGTAAGGAAAGAATCTGGGTAAAATGTTCCCTTGGGAGATGGAGAGAGAAAGATTTCTGTTCCCTCTATCCCTTCTTTCATGTTATGTTTATTTTCCCTTCTTGATTTTTTTTGGTAATACCAAGTCATTCCAGCTAATGGCTTAATACAATTTGTGACTCAGATGTCAGTAATGTTGGCATAGACGATGGTTTAATTTAGTTCCTCCTGGTGGTTTGCACGGTGGAATTGGAGCTTAGAGATGGCCTAAGAAGCTAGCAATGACAATGGGTCACAAAGATGAGCTGCCAGAGTCTACTTATCCTGTCATTTGGTGTATAAATCACAAGTCAAATTTCTTTCTTAACCATGCACGTGTTGGTAACTTGTATAAGAAGCATTCTGGCAGCCATCTCCTTAGAAAGCAGCCAGGCTGAGAGGTTGTGTGTGTATGTGATGATGAGCAGAGTTTGGTGGCCCCAGAGAAGGACACCTGTCCCTTTTTCCTTCTGCCAGCTGGAGGTTTGTTTATCCCTCCCCATCACTAAGCATCTGTGGGATCTTGGCCAAATAGAGTCCTGATTATAGGGAAATCTGAATCTCTTCTTGACAACCCCCAAATCCTGGTATTTTTTTAGTAAAAACATTTAAAATTACATTTTTCAAATTCGAGTTGGATTTATAGCAAGTGAAGCTCTGGAAATCATTTTTTTAACAGAATCAACTACTAACTGCGTTTAATAGAAACATAAGAAACCCAGGATTTTTTTTTTTTAGATGGGTCTTGCTCTGTTGCCCAGGCTGGAGTGCAGTGACACTATCACAGCTCACTACAACCTCAAGCTTCTGGGCTCAAGCCATCCTCCCGCCTCAGCTTCCCTAGTAGCTGGGACAACAGGCATGCATTGCCATGCCTAGCTAATTTTTTTTTTTTAAGTTTTTGTAGAGACGGGAGTCTCACTGTGTCAACCAGGCTGGTCTCGAACTCCTGGCCTCAAGCGATCTTCCTGCCTTGGCCTCCCAGAGTGCTGGGATGACATGGATGAGACACTGTGCCTGGCTGAAACCCAGGCTTTATTGCATCTTTGGATGACATCAGATATTTTTACTTCCCAGGTGGCAAAAAGCACCTGTACATTCCTTTCATTTAAGTTGTTGTTTTAACCTAAGCAAGAGCCTATGTCCTAACAAGGTTACTAGCTTAGTAATTTACCCGCACTGATGCCCACCCGTTTCCAGTGCGTGAGTAATGCTGGGGTTTTTAATTCAAGAAATTTCTGTCTCAGATTCTTTTCTTACTACTTCTCATTCTGGAGTGTAAGTGTAAGCCACACAATGAGATAAATACAACACTTATATTTTCATCTTTGTGTAGAGTTTCAATTTGCCATAAGTCATGAGATTTCTGTAACTTATGTGCCGGATATCTTGGGTCTCACTAACCAGACATACATTCTGCCGTTTCTAACCTGGGCCTCAGTTTTCTGTTCCTCCAGTTGGTTCCAAAACAGACAACCAGTACATCCTCTGCATTTTCCCAGTTCCTTGGAATAGAACCAGGTGTGATTTGGCTTCTTGTTAAGGTTATGACCACTCACTGATGATTGTGCTAATGTAGTGTCTTAGGTTGTATGGCCTGTGGCCTAGCCTAGGAAATTTTTCTCCAGTTTTGTTTTTCCTAAAGTATTTTTGTCATTTTCCTCTCGTGTTTCACACTGCATGTCATTTAAAAAACTTTTTATTTTAAAATAATTTTAGATTTCCAGAAGAGTTGCAAAAGTAGTGCATCCAGTTCTCATAGACCTTCCCCCAGATGCCCCTAATTGAACATCCTACACAGCCCCGGCATACTCATCAAAACTGAGAAATTACCATGAGCAGCATACTCTCAACTGAAACAAGGGACTTCATTCAGATTTCACCAGTTTCCTCACTAATGTCCTTTTGTGTTACAGCATCCAAACTAGAATCCCGCCTTGCAGTTAGTTGTCATATCTCCTTCGTCTTCTCTATATGTGACAGTTTCTCAGCCTTTTCTTGTATTTAATGACCTTGGCATTTTAAAATGCATGTAGTTTTTATAACAAAACTTTCAGTATGGCCGGCTCACGCCTGTAATCCCAGCACTTTGTGAGGCTGAGGTGGGCGGATCACTTGAGGTCAGGAGTTTGAGACCAGCCTGGTGACCAACATGGTGAAACCCCATCTCTACTAAAAATACAAAAATTAGCTGGGCGTGGTGGCAGGTGCCCTGTAATCCTAGCTACTCAGGAGGCTGAGGCAGGAGAATCGCTTGAACCCAGGAGGCGGAGGTTGCAGTGAGCAGAGATCGCACCACTGCACTCCAGCCTGGGCAACAGAGCGAGACTCTGTCAAAAAATAAAAATAAAAAACCCACAACTTTAAATAAGTACACATATGTAAACACATGCTAGCCTGCTCTTTGGGCTGTTTTCACTGTGTCCTGCGTCCCTCCCTGTTCCTCCTTCATCTTTCCCTTTCTCTTCCCACTCCCACAACCCTCTCATTAAAGGCCTCATCCCCGCCCTCTGCTGATAACCAAGTGCTGAGTCAGGCCGAGAACATAAACCAGGCGCTCTGAATTTCTCCTTCCAGGCTCCCCATGCTTTCATTCTGCACCTGAGAAAACCATTTTAACATTTTCTGTTCTAGCCTTTATGTAATTACCATTAATTTCTATGAGCTAATTTAATGTCCTCTTCAGAGTCTATGGCTGGAAGGTAATAATCCTTCAGTTTGAGTAATAATAATAATCTTTACTACTGTTTTGGCCCATAACATCTTAAACACCCATTCTTGGAACTTGCTACATAAGTTACTGAAATTAGTGAGAACCAATTGATATTTCCAGCATAAAGCTGCTCTGCATGACATCTGTATAACTGCTTTGCATGTGTGTATTTTAATTGTCGTTATTGCTTGGTAATAATTTATTCAAGAATTAACAAAATTCAGCTTGGGGTTAGATTTTAGTAGAATATTGGGGAGGGTGCAACCGTTTTTTCTTTTTTAATTCTACCTCTTCCAAATTTATTAACTTGTTTCTTTAAGTTCAAATGGATACAATCACATGCAGACTCTGGCATGTCTATGCATAGGTAAACTTTTTCTCCCTTCACAGTAAGTAAAATTTCAAGTAAAATTTTGTAAGCATAATGGCCTTAACTCCCTATAAAACTTCCCTGTTATACTTTTTTTTTTTTTACATTAACTAACATTAATTATATGTTTGTTCTAGAACAGTTGTACACTGACCAGTCTTTCGGTTGATTTGTGGAACTTTTAACTCTTTGGTCTTTTAGAGAATCCGAGTTCATAAAAGACGCAGATGAAGAGAAAGCTTCCTTACAGAAATCCATCAGTATAACTAGTGCCTTACTCACAGAAAAGGATGCCGAGCTGGAGAAACTGAGAAATGAGGTAGAGTATCACCCAGGGTGCACGAGCTTTCACGCGGCCTCCTTTTGTTCAAACCCACAGCCTAAGCTAAACAACTGTGTTTCAGGTCACAGTGCTCAGGGGAGAAAACGCCTCTGCCAAGTCCTTGCATTCAGTTGTTCAGACTCTAGAGTCTGATAAGGTGAAGCTTGAGCTCAAGGTAAAGAACTTGGAGCTTCAACTCAAAGAAAACAAGAGGCAGCTCAGCAGCTCCTCAGGTAAAGGGCGCCTGCCCAGTGCTTCTCTGTACACCGCGCATCCTCCCGAGGAGCCCTTTCTAGTAGAGATGCTCTTCGAAGACAGCTCTCATGCTGCCCTGAGCCTGACTCTCCTTAGCTCTTCCACCACTTAATCAATCGAGGGCTAATCCCACATGCCTGCCATCCCCGTTCCTGGGCCTTCTTGTGGTCTGTCAGTATTGTCACAAACCTACTATGATGGCTGCCTGCTGCCATCCAGACTGGGGGAATCTTAAAGTACATAACAGTGCAGGAGAAGAGATGGTCCCTTTGGTGAAGAAGGGTGGATTGCCTCTCTACATTCAGATGGACGTGACAGGCATTCTTACTCAGGAGTTAGCAGGCATGAGGGAGAGCACGTGAAGCGCGGGGCTGGTGTCTGTGAGACCCTGTATGGTCCCGCAAGGGGACAGGAACTCATCCACGTGCTGAAAGTGGTGCATCTGGGAAGTCCACAGGAAAATGAGTTTTGAACACAGGCCCTTTCACTGCAGTTTAGATTGTGATTAAAAATATACATATATTCTCCCTCCACTTGTTTTTTTTTTTTTTTTCCTCAAATATAAGGTAATATGGACACTCAGGCAGACGAGGATGAAAGAGCCCAGGAGAGTCAGGTAATGTTCCTGCCTTATTGCTTTACTTTCTTGCTATTTTTCAAAATCATTGAATCTTTTGGTTTATTTTCCTTCTTATTTGATGCCTTTTGTATCATTTAGTCTTTTGAATGGGTAATACATTCCTCTAGTCCAAACATTAAACAGAATTAAAAATATATACATTAAATGTCTTCCTCCAAACCTTCTCTCTCTTCTGCTCAGTTCCCAACCCTGCAAACAGTTAATTACTGTTATTAGTGTCTTTCCTTTTCAGAGATTTTTTAAAGTGTGTATATAAGCCAGCACTAATACAGTCTTCCCTCCCTTTTTTTTTTAACATAAATAATGGCATACTACATAAACGGTTCTGCACTTAGCTTTTTTACAGCTATGTAGTGTTCCATTACATGGATTTACTATAATTTAGTCAGTTCCCTGTTGGTTGGCAATGACCCTGGGATGTTTCTGATCCTTCGGGTGTATTATAAACAATGCTGTAAGGAATTATCTTGGGCAGCTATCATTTTATATATTAGTATTTCTGCAGGATGAATTCCTAGAAGTAGAATTGCTCTGTCAAAGGGTTTGTTACTCATCTTAACCTTAAAAAGACTGGTTTCTTGAAAACTCAGTCTCTTAAAGCGAAAATTAACAAAACAACTTTAGTTTTAAACTAAAACTGGGATTAGGCCAGGAATGGTGGCTCATCCCTGTAATTCTAGCTCTTTGGGAGGCCAAGGTGGGATGACTGCTTGAGCCCAAAAGTTTGAGACCAACCTGGACATAGCGAGACCTCATCTCTACCAAAAAAAAAAAAAAAAAATCCTGCAGCCTGAGTGACAGAGCAAGACCCTGTCTCAAAACAATTAATTAATTTAAAAAAAAATTTTAAGGGCCTGGGCCAGGTGCAGTGGCTCACGCCTGTAATTCCAGCTCTTTGGAAGGCTGTGGCAAGCGGACTGCTTGAGATCAGGAGATCGAGACCAGCCTGAGCAACAATGGCAAGACCCCATCTCTACAAAAAATAAAATTAGTCAGGCATGGCGCCATGCTCCGGTAGTCCCAGTTACCCCAGAAGCTGAGGCAGGAGGATCACTTGAGTCCAGAAGGTTGAGGCTGCAGTGAGCCATGATCATGCCACTGTACTTAGGCCTGACTGACAAAGCAAGAACCTGTCTCAGAAAAAAAAAGGTGGGGTGGGGGGCCCGGGCACAGCAGCTCACATCTGCAATCCCAGCACTTTGGTAGGCCAAGGTAGGCAGATCGCTCGAGCCCGAGACCAGCCTGCGCAACATGGGCACTCCAAGCTGGGTGACAGAGCAAGGCCCTGTCTCAAAACAAACAAAAATTTGTAAAAAGGGATTATATAAAGGCAAACTATTCTCTACTTGGAAATATAATTGTATATAGCAACAAACATCCGTCTTTTAATTTTAATATACTTTATATGTAGTAGTCATGTTCAAAATTCAAAAGTACAAAAGCCACATTTTATATTTAAATAAAAGAAAAACTTACCTTGAGATTTTAGTTACCAGACACCTCCTTTGAGGGGCATGAAACGATTCAACATTGTACAAACTTACCATGGATTAGCATTGTCCTCTTTGTATGTCTACTGGGCTTAATAACTAACAGTGTCTTCTCTTCCCCCTTCCTTTCTGCTTCGGTTTGTTTCATCTGCTGCTGACAACACTTTTCTTCCAATCAGCAAATGGTTCGTTTCATGTTTCTTAATTTGCGTGCACACGTGTGTGTGTGTGTGTGTGTGGTTTCCCACTATACTTACGTCCATTTTGTGGCTTTTTCTTCTCCCTGAAATGGAGCTCTTAACACGATAATGACTTAGAAAATGCACTTTGAGAAGTGAAGATAGACTCAGTAGGTCTGCCTTCAGAGGTGGCCTCCATGATGCTGGGATATGCTGCAGAGAAAGACTGCAGTGATTGCTAACTTTGTTCATAACGCCCCAGCAGGAGAAGAAGACCAAATATTTCTTTAAAAAGTAAAATATTTCTTTAAAAAGTAAAATATTTATGTATATGTGTATGTACATCTATATATATTTTAAATATTGTAAAGTGGGATCTTTCAATTTAGAGAAATGAGACCTTTTTATTATTTGTAGAAGAAGGAAGAAATTTTTTGTTTTTAAGTCAAAGTGCCCTTCGATTGAAAGGAAATGTTCAGGACAAGAGAGGTCCCTCCTGTTGGCCATCTTGTTGTCCCCGCTGCCCCAGGGCTGTTGGCATGGGCACTCTCCCTCTGGGTGGTACCTGAACACCGCCTTGTTGGCGTGCCTGGCTGTCTCTCTTTGGTTGGGAGGGAGCTTTAGCCTTCTCCATTTTCCCTGAGGACATGTTTACTTATTGCTCCACCATTACCAGTCAGTTGATAAATGACAGTCTGAAGGAAATTTCCATGTGACTTTTTCAAATCTGCAGAACAGAGAAGTCCTGGATGGATTGTAAAGTTTAATGGAAGAACTAACCTTTTTATGCATTGTGTGTGTGTGTGTGTGTGTGTGTGTGTGTGTGTATTTTTTTTTTTGAGATGGAGTCTTGCTCTGTTGCCCAGGCCGAAGTGCAGTGGCGTAGTCATGGCTCACTGCAATGTCCGCCTCCTGGGTTCAAGCAATTCTCCAGCCTCAGCCTCCTGAGTAGCTGGAACTACAGGCGTAAGCCACCACACCCAGCTAATTTTTGTATTTTTACTAGAGACAGGGTATCACTGTGTTGGCCAGGTTGGTCTCAAACTCCTGACCTCAGGTGATCCGCCTGCCTCCACCTCCCAAAGTGTTGGGATTACAGGCGTGAGCCACCGCGCCTGGCCAATATTTTTTGTGTGGTAGAATGAAAACAAACGTGTGCCCATATATAAAGAAATATAAGATTATGACTTCTGGAGAATGCAAGATTTTTTTTTTCCTATTTAAAAAAATGTTTCTTATATTTTTTCATGAATCAATAGCACTCCAACCCACAGATTTAGATGTTTAGGAATAATTTCAGCTGGGTACAGTGGCTCATGCCTGTAATCCCAACACTTTGGGAGGCCGAGGTAGGCGGATCACGAGGTCAGGAGTTTGAGACCATCCTGGACAATATGATGAAACCCTGTCTCTATTAAAAATACAAAAATTAGCTGGGTTTGGTGGCACGCGCCTGTAGTCCCAGCTACTCAGGAGGCTGAGGCAGGAGAATCACTTGAACCTGGGAGGCAGAGGTCGCAGTGAGCCGAGATCGAGCCACTGCACTCCAGCCTGGGCAACAGAGCGAAACTCCGTCTCATAAATAAATAAATAAATAAATAAATAAATTCATGGCCTGGCACCGTGGCTCACACATGTATTCCCAGCACTTTGGGAGGCCGAGGCGGGTGGATCACCTGAGGTCAGGAGTTTGAGACCATCCTGGCCAACATGGCGAAACGCTGTCTCTACTGAAAATACAAAAATCAGCCAGGCATGGTGGCGCGCGCCTGTAATCCCAGCTACTCAGCAGGCTGAGGCAGTAGAATTGCTTGAACCCAGGAGACAGAGGCTGCAGTGAGCCGAGATCCTGCCACTGCACTCCAGCCTGGCAACAGAGCGAGGAAAAAGAAAAGAATAATTTCATTTGCCTTAAAAACAAATGAAGTTTACCCATGTTATACCTAGAAACATTCAATGAAGTGTAATTTAAATGTTTTTTAAAAATATAGCATCTCCTCAGTAAGGAACATTTGAAGAAATCTGAAAGGTGTGAAGGGGTAAAAGAAACTGCCGTAGCCTTACCACCTAGACATGGCCTCATTTAAGTTCAGCTCTTTACTCACACAATCTCAGCATGCCTGTCCTCCGGGAGAGTGAAAAGCATGGGTTCCTAATAGCCACTGTTGGCCCCTTCTGCACACTTTGCTGCCAGAGCTTAAATGTATAAGCTTCATGACTTCTTGATGCTCCAGCTTATATATATTCTTGACATTTTACACATCTTTTTTTTTTTTTTTTTTTTTTAACAAATCAGATTGATTTCCTAAATTCGGTAATAGTGGACCTTCAAAGGAAGAATCAAGACCTCAAGATGAAGGTGGAGATGATGTCAGAAGCAGCCCTGAATGGGAACGGGGATGACCTAAACAATTATGACAGGTATTTCATATGAAGACATACTGATTGCTGTAATCCTAGCACTTTGGGAGGCCGAGGCGGGTGGATCACTTGAGGTCAGGAGTTCGAGACCAGCCTGGCCAACATGGTGAAACCTCGTCTCTACTAAAAATACAAAAGTTAGCCAGGCGTAGTGTTGCATGCCTGTAATCCCAGCTACTTGGGAGGCTGAGGCAGGAGAACTACTTGAGCCTTGGAGGTGGAGGTTGCAATGAGCCGAGATTGTGCCACTGTACTCCAACCTGGGTGACAGAGCAAGACCCTGTCTCAAAAAAAGCCATACTGATTGGAACCTTAGTTTCATCAAAATAAATATATTTTTAAAGTGAGCTTCTCTAGGGGATTGTAAAAAGATGGCAACAAAAAAAACACGTTTTGTGGTTCCTTTGCCATAAATAGATTTCCATAAATCTGGCAAGTGAGTGAGAGGAGACTACAAATGGTTTGACATGAAGATTTTAAATGTGAGGCTGGTGTGGTGGCCATGACTGTAATCCCAGCACTTTGGGAGGCCCAGGTGGGCAGATCACCTGGGGTCACGAGTTTGAGACCAACTTGGCTAACTTGGCAAAACCCCATCTCTACTGAAAATACAAAAAAATTAGCTGTGTGGGGTGGCACGCACCTGTAATCCCAGCTACTCGGGAGGCTGAGGCAGGAGAATTGCTTTCACCCAGGAGGCGGAGATTGCAGTAAGCCAAGATCATGCCACTGCACTCCAACCTGGGTGACAGAGTGAGACTCCATCTCAAAAATAAAAAAAATACTTTAAATGTGGGAATAATGCACTGCTTATACTGGAGGCTCACAGACTTGGCCATAATTAGTTCTTGCTTAATTTTTAAATTTTTTGCAAGTGTTCTTGTCTCTTCAGTTTCTTCTGATAAGTTTTCTGATTTCACACATTAACATTTGTAGTGATGATCAGGAGAAACAGTCCAAGAAGAAACCTCGCCTCTTCTGTGACATTTGTGACTGCTTTGATCTCCACGACACAGAGGATTGTCCTACCCAGGCACAGATGTCAGAGGACCCTCCCCATTCCACACACCATGGCAGTCGGGGTGAGGAACGCCCATACTGTGAAATCTGTGAGATGTTTGGACACTGGGCCACCAACTGCAATGACGACGAAACCTTCTGATGAAGCCTAAAGTGGAGAACTGGGCTTTCTCAGATGCACTCGCATTGACACAACGTAACACCAGCATTGTCTGTGCAGACTTCAGGAGAACTCATGTTATTTTTTACCCCGTCAACAAATCTAGGAAAATATTTTGATCTTCAACAAATCGCCCTTTAGTCTCCCCTTATGAGTTAGAATAATAAATATTTAGTAGGTGAGTTTTCACCTCGAATTTTGTTTTCTTGATTTTTAAGTTTGAAGACATTGCACCAGATGCCATTACATTTATTGTCCCCCAACCTCGTAGAAAAATCCCTACCCTCACAATACCTTATTTAAGTAACTTTAAATTATACCGTTACTTTTCATATTTGCACTAAGATATTTCCAGGCTGCATTTGTATATTTAGATTTTTTGGTTAAGCTTTGACACTGGAATGAGTTGAAAAAAATGTGCCATTTTGCATTTTCATCTACTCATTTAAAGTATTTTATTCTTATTCAAAGAAATATCTGAGCTCTTTGCACTACCTGTTATCAGTAGTGCCTTTATTTCAGGCTTGATAATACTTAGGTGTGATTATAAAATCATGAAGCAGGTAAAGGGAGGGGCAAGCCCCCAAACTGCTGTGGGGACATTTTATAATCTATATGCTGCACCCACTTAATCTACTGTGGTGTTTTGTTTATTAGTTTTGCATAATTTCAGCTTCTATATATTATATGTATATATTTTTTAAAAATCTATATTTTGGGGAAAAAACATACACAATGTGTCTTTCTTTTTGGATATTTACCTTTTTGAAAAAGAAAACACTTAAAATGATCATTAGGACATAACAGACTAGGCAAGACATAGCATCATGTGGCTTTGCAACCATTTTCATTTGTTTGTTTTCCTTTTATTTCTTAACCGGGTTGAAATAACTGGAGGAATTTTCTCCAATTTTTTTTCCTTCTCTAGCAGGTATCCCCAGCAGTCAATTAACAATAAGCCAGTATAAAACACCTAAATAACCAATCTACAATCTTCCTTCACAAGTTTTTTTACTGTTTTTAGATGAATGTACGATGAGAAATTCAACGTTAATAATTTTGGATTTTCTTATCACAAAAAAAGAAAATGAAGGACCTCAAAGCACCAGAACAGTTTATCGACCAGTTTGAATCTATTTATCTTCATTTGAATGTCTTCTAGAATATGTAAAAAGTAATAAAATGTATCTTCCATGCTACATGTACAATAAGAACTTCTATAATTGTATATATGCCTTTGATGTATTTTCCCCTCAAGATTATCAACTGTGTGTTTGACAGTGAATATTAAATCTGTTACCAGTTGAAATTTTTGGTTATAAATGTAATACGAATTGTTTCACAAACAGAAAACATGTAAAGCAGTATTAAAATTTGGCCAAACAAGTGTTCTGTATCTACTTTAATAAATGGTTACTCTTTTTTGTTTTGTGGGTTTTGTTTTGTTTGAGACAGGGTCTCACTCTGTTGCCCAGACTGGAATACAGTGGCACAATCATGGATCGCTGCAGCTTCCAACTCCTGGGCTCAAGCAATCCTCTTGCCTCAGCCTCCAAAGTAGCTAGGACTACAGGCAAGTGCCACCACACCTGGCCAATTTTTTTTTTTTTTTTTTGAGACGGAGTCTCACTCTGTCACCCAGGCTGGGTGCAGTGGTGCGATCTCGGCTCACTGCAAGCTCCACCTCCCGGGTCCACGCCATTCTCCTGCCTCAGCCTCCCGAGTAGCTGAGACTATAGGTGCCCGCCACCATGCCCAGCTAGTTTTTTGTATTTTTAGTAGAGACAGGTTTCACCGTGTTAGCCAGGTTGGTCTCGATCTCCTGACCTCGTGATCTGCCTGCCTCGGCCTCCCAAAGTGCTGGGATTACAACACCTGGCTAATTTTAAATTTTTTGTACAGAGTGAGTCTCCCTATGTTGCCTGGGCTGGTTTTGAACTCCTGGGTTCAAGTGATCCTCCCACCTCAGCCTCCTAAAGTGTTGGTAGTACAGGTGTGAGCTGTACTCACCCAGCCAATAAATGGTTATTCTTTTTTGCTAATGGTAGTAAACTGATATTCTCAGGTTTGTCATAATGGTTTTACTTCAAATGAGCAAACCCTATACATCCATATAGCAATTTCTACTGCAGTCTTGTTACTAAACGGTTTTTAAGAAATTGGTTGGCCTGGTGCGGTGGCTCATGCCTGTAATCCCAGCATTTTGGGAGGCCGAGGCAGGTGGATCACGAGGTCAGGAGATCGAGACCATCCTAGCTAACACGGTGAAACCCCGTCTCTATTAAAAATACAGAAAATTAGCTGGGCGCAATGGTGGGTGCCTGTAGTCCCAGCTACTCGGGAGGCTGAGGCAGGAGAATGGCGTGAACCTGGGAGGTGGAGCTTGCAGTGAGCCAAGATCATGCCACTGCAGTCCAGCCTAGGCGAAAGAGCGAGACTCCGTCTCAAAACAAACAAACACACACGGTGACACACACCTGTAGTCCCACCTACTGGGGAGGTTGAGGCGGGAGAATTGCTTGAGCCCAGGAGTTAAGAGGCTACAGTGAGCTATGATTGTGCCACTGCACTCCTAGGCGACAGAGTGAGACACTGTCTCTCATTTTTTTTTTTGTATGTCTTTCTGTCCTTTAAGTGTTTCATGACCCATTTAGCATAACGTGTCTATAGTTGTTATCCATTGCTGTATCACACCACATTACCTGACAAAAATAATTACCTGATACAAATCAATGTGGCACCATGTGGTGCCAAATGTCTATTCATCCATGAAGTCTTACAAATTGAGAAGTCCGTATGATATTTACAAAAATGATACTGAACCAATTGAGTGCTAGGCCTTTGAACATGCTTCTCTTGTTTTGAGGCAGGGTCTCACTGTCACTCAGGCTGGAGTGCAGTTGTGCAGTCTCAGCTCACTGCAACCTCCGCCTCCAGTGCTCGGGCAATTCTTCCACCTCTGCCACCTGAATGGCTGGGACCACAGGCGCATGCCACCATGCCCAACTAATTTTTAAAATATTTATTTATTTATTTATTTATTCATTGAGACAGAGTTTCACTCTGTCGCCCAGGCTGGAGCGCAGTGCCGCGATCTTGTCTCACTCCAGCCTCTGCCTCCCAGGTTCAAGCGATTCTCCTGTTTCAGCCTCCTGAGTAGCTGGGACTACAGGCGTGCGCTACCATACCCAGCACATTTTTGTATTTTTAGTAGAGACAGGCTTTCACCATGTTGGCCAGGATGGTCTTGAACTCCTGACCTCAGGTGATCTGCCCACCTCAGCCTCCCAAAGTGCTGGGATTACAGGCATGTGCCACCATGCCTCACCTAACATCTGTTTTATAAATACAGACTCACCCACAGGTAGGTATTTCCAAAGCAGTTACTGCTTGAGTAAGAACATTACTTCTACCTAGATAATACATTAAAACACAGTAGTTCTCAACTTTGTTACTGACCTTAGGTGAATAAAAGACTCTAAACAAGTCTGCAGTATTTGTAGGGTAACTATAGCAGTATAGCATTGTCTCTCCTGGTCTATAACAGCACCTGTTGTTACTTCATCATTTTGTAGCATCCTGATCCCGCTTGGGGATAGTTTATCATCCTAGCCTTAGTTACACTCACACATCCTTGAGATTTCACTAACCTGGGGCATTTCACCTCTTAAAGTAAGTTATACCCTCATTTAACAGCTCATGACATGGCCTGCTGAACACAACTTTTATTCTCACAGGCGTTAAAATGATGCATTCTCTTGGCTGTGAGTCTGTATATAGAAAAAAAAAATTGTGTATTATCAGCCAGGAGCAGTAGCAGGCATCTGTAGTCCCAGTTACTCTGGAGGCTGAG
This sequence comes from Pongo abelii, assembly GCF_028885655.2. Taxonomy (NCBI): domain Eukaryota; kingdom Metazoa; phylum Chordata; class Mammalia; order Primates; family Hominidae; genus Pongo; species Pongo abelii. Next base: position 121,152,044 of record NC_071995.2, on the reverse strand, counting down.
GCCAAATGATAGCTGGAACCCAAGAGTTTGAGGCCAACCTGGGCAACATGGGGAAATCCCATCTCTATTAAAAAAAAAAAAAAAAAATCCCTGCACGGTGGCTCACGTCTGTAATCCCAGCACTTCGGGAGGCCGAGGCGGGCGGATCATGAGGTCAGGAGTTCGAGACCAGCCTGGCCAACATGGAGAAACCCCATCTCTACTAAAAACACAAAAAATTAGCCGGGCGTGGTGGCGGGCGCCTGTAGTCCCAGCTACTCGGGAGGCTGAGGCAGGAGAATGGCGTGAACCCGGGAGGCGGAGCTTGCAGTGAGCCGAGATCACGCCACTGCACTCCAGCCTGGGCGACAGAGCAAGACTCCATCTCAATTAAAAAAAAAATGTTGAGGCTGAGAACCACCTTGAAAACTAGGTTGAGAACTAAAGCATGGAAGCGTTTCCATGTGTGTTTTGTTTTTGTTTTTGTTCTTGAGACGAGTCTCGCTCTGTCGCCCAGCCTGGAGTACAGTGGTGAGATCTCGGCTCACTGCAAGCTCCACCTCCCGTGTTCACGGCCATTCTCCTGCCTCAGCCTCCCGAGCAGCTGGGACTACAGGCGCCCGCCGCCACGCCCGGCTAATTTTTTGTATTTTTAGTAGAGACGGGGTTTCACCGTGTTATCCAGGATGGTCTCGATCTCCTGACCTCGTGATCCGCCCGCCTCGGCCTCCCAAAGTGCTGGGATTACAGGCGTGAGCCACCGTGCCCGGCGTCCATGTGTGTTAAATTGTTAAAATCTAAATGTCCTTGCTGGAATCAAATTGAGAACAGAAGTTTTGGTTGAGTGGCTGCTTTTCTGCACCATCCACAAATACCACTCTGCTTGTTCAGACTCTGTGATAAGTGCTTCATAATGTAAAGTGTATAGAAGATGCTGAAGGAGGCCCAGCACGGTGGCTCACACCTGTAATCCCAGCACTGGGAGGCCGAGGCGGGCGGATCATGAGGTCAGGAGTTCGAGACCAGCCTGGCCAACATGGAGAAACCCCATCTCTACTAAAAACACAAAAAATTAGCTAGGCGTGGTGGCGCGCGCCTGCAGTCCCAGCTACTTGGAAGGCTGAGACAGAAGAATCGCTTGACCCAGGAGGCAGAGATTGCAGTGAGCCAAGATCGCACGACTGCACTCCAGCCTGGGCAACAGAGCAAGACTCCGTCTCAAAAAAAAAAAAAAAAAAAAAAGGAAGCTATGCACTCAAAGAAGGAAATTTCCGTCTTTGACCAGATCTCAAAGGCCCATTTCCACCCCAAAGTATCGAAACGCATATATCCTACTAATATTAATAGTTTATTGAGCAATTAAGTTCCAGGCATCCAGCTAATTTCAGTTCCAGTCCATTTCACGTGGACTACACGATGAAATTCATACCCTCATTGACCCTCACTACAACTCAGAGGTAACATGGAATTTTACTGAGGCAAGTGGTGGGACCTGGATTCCAGAAGCAATACTATTTGTGTGAAATCTCACGTCGCTGTAAAAGTCTGTTAGGGATTACCCAAAAAAAAAAAAAAAAAACAAAGTCCACTCAAGATTCCCTCGACTCCTCACCATATTGACACATTTTAGCTCACAAATTAAAACAGCCTTGATTAGTGCAAAGCTAAGAAACTTCTGACTGCTACAATTTAAAAGATTTGAGCAGTGGGTGGCGGCGCGCACCTGTGGTTCCAGCTACTCCGGCGATTGAGGCGGGAAGATCACTTGAGCCTGGGAGGTGGAGGCTGCAGTGAGCTATGATCACGTCACTGCACTCCAGCCTGGGCGACAGGGCGAGACCCTGTCTCAAAAAATTGTTTTTTTTCCTATCCAAGTTTAGCCTTAAGATATCATCTTACAGCAAGTACCTTTGTTGCAAATAAAAATTCGCGATTTTTAAAAGGGACAAGAGAGAGTCAGTGTCTTTTTTTTTTTTTTGAGACGAAGTCTGCCCAGGCTGGTCTCAAACTCCCGGCCTGAAGCGATCACTCCTACCTCGGCCTCTTAAAGTGTTGGGATTACAGGCGTAAGCCACCGCGCCCGGTCTACTCCAGATCTTTAAAATCGCTTTTCAGCGCCCGACGACTCCTGGAGTGACCAGGCTCTGAAACGCGCTCTGGGTCTTAGCGAGAATCTGAACAACCACCGGCGTAGAAGAAAGAGGTGGGCACTAGCGCCAGACTAGGTAGAACCCGAACCTGGCAGATTCCGGTTTCCGGGTTGGCGTGCGCAGCCGCAACGGTCACGTGGACGTTTGGTCACCTGACTGCGTCCGTGGGCCTCCCGCTGGAACCGGCGGACGCGGTTGGCGTTGTGGGGCAGTGGGTGGTGGGGCAAGATGGCGGCTCACCTGTCCTACGGACGAGTGAACCTAAACGTGTTGCGCGAGGCGGTGCGTCGTGAGCTGCGCGAGTTCCTGGACAAGTGCGCAGGAAGCAAGGTGAGGGGCGGGAGGCAGCGACACCTCCCTCGCCTCCCCTGGTCCGGCCTGTCTTAATCCGTTCCCTGACCGCCTGAGTTCGCGGTTTACGAGGTCCCCGGGGCTTCCAAGGAGGCGAGCCTCAGGGCCCTTTTACCTGCACCCCTGTGCAGGCGGCAGCGATGAAGTGGGGGGCCCTGGGCGTACAGCCTGGAACCGGAGTGGCACCGCGACTGTTTTGTGAGAGCAGAGTAAGCCACTGTGGTAGCCCGGCAGCTGATGAGCTGGTTTACGTCAGGTGTCTCCTCCGCTGTCTGCCGAGGCACCGGACGGTGAGCGGTCCAAGAATGTGGATGGTCCAGTGTCCATTCATTACAGGGATCAGATGTGTCAGTACAAATCGTACCTTAGAAGCTCTCTTGAAACACCCGCACCTTGCAACCAGCTGCTCACGCGTGTTATGAGAGATAACAAATGTTATGTAATCATTTGGGCTTTTAACCTGGCCTCCTAAAATAGTATAACTTCTCTAGTAGCACCCTTTTCACAAGGGAGTCAGGAACTAGATCAGAGATTTTATTGGATTTCTTTTAAATAGTGTCACCTCTCCTTCATCCCCTTAGGGTTTATCAGTCACCCTAAGTTACTGACAGTACAACTGTGAAAAGTCGAACTGGGGAGCCTCAGTCTTGTAGAGAACAGAACCCCGAGAGGTAGAGTGGGTGCTAGCAGCCTTTGAGAGAAGAAGGCAGGCTACATCATAGGGGCCCAGTTTCAATTCAGCAAAGGATGCTGAAATCTGAATAACATCATGGATTGTATCAATGTCAGTATCCTGGTTGTAATATGTTACCCCTGGAGGAAACTGAGCAAAGTGTACAGAGGCTCGCTCTGTATTATTTCTTTTCACTAAATGTTAATGTACAAGTATTTAAATAAATAATTTAAGAAAAAGAAATGATACTGGAGTTTAGCAGTAGAAATAGGGGCCCAGAGCAATGACTCATGGTGTCAAAAAGTCCTAGGTTGGAGTTCTCACTCCCTTTCACTCTGTATAGTCCAAGGTCTATATGGCCTTGGAAAGTTACTTAAATTTACTGAGCTTTTAGGAATTTTTTCTTTTGGCCAGGCGTGGTAGAAGAGGAAGTGCAGTGTAATCCCAGTACTTTGGGAGGCCACGGCAGGCAGCTCGCTTGAGCCCAGAGTTAGAGACCAGCCTGGGTGACGTGGTGAAATCTCATCTCTACTAAAACAAAAATTAGCGTGATGTGGTGGCACACACCTGTAGTCCCGGTTACTCCAGAGGCTGAGACGGGAAGATCACCTGAGCCCAGGAAATCGAGGCTGCAGTGAGCTGTGATTCCACCACTGCCCCGTCTCAAAAAAAAAGAAAAAAAAAATCCTCTTTTGCCAAAATAAGATTTGTAATACCTATATCGTAGGTTTTAATTTTGTATAGTTGACAATTTCCATATGGCTCAAATTAATAATACCATGACACAGATATACAACAAACTAAAATTCCTCCTTTCTGTTCAGGACAGTGATTAACTCCTTTCTCAGGACCAACAGTAGCATCGCTTGCCCTGGATGCTATTTTTCTTTAGACTAAGGATATGAATGTGGTCAGAGGTAATTAAATTTTGTTTTTATTCGGCCGCGTGCAGTGGCTCATGCTTGTAATCCCACCACTTTGGAAGGACGAGGCGGGTGGATCACCTTAGGTCAGGAGTTCGAGACCAGCCTGGGCAACATAGTGAAACCTCATCTCTACAAAAAGTACAAAAATTGGCCAGGCATGGTGGTGCGTGCCTGTAATCCCAGCTACTCAGGAGGCTGAGGCAGGAGAATCACTTGAACCCTGGAGGCAGAGGTTACAGTACGCTGATATCACACCACTGCACTCTAGCCTGGGCAACACAGCAAGACTCCGTCTCAGAAACAAAATAACAGCAAAACCCCCAAAATTTTTAAATTATTTTTTCTCCTTTATTTTTTATTATTATTATTTTAATCTTGTAACACTAGGAGAACATTTTTTAACTCAGAATTTGAAGCAAATATTCCTCCTGTTTATGATAGGCTATTTTTTATTGGTATTGTTAAAATTCCTGATATTAACTATAATAAGAGAATGTTTCTCCCCTCTTACAGGCAATAGTTTGGGATGAATACCTAACTGGACCCTTTGGCCTAATTGCACAGTATTCACTATTGAAGGTAAATGAGCTATTTGGGTTTTGTTAGGGGATTAATAATTCTGTACTTTAGCAGTTACGATAGGATTTTATATTTCTTCCTGAATCATTGGTTTGCAAAGCTGTTTGGTCTTTATAAACACTAATACTAGTGCCCGATTAACATTTTGTATCCATTGGCCAGTGATTCTATACTGATTCTAGCATTATATTATGTGACCATTTCCTGGTGTCTTTGATAGTTCATCATCATTTAAGAGTCATTTGAATGCTGATGCAGTAACAGTGGCTTTATACTGAAACTTTGTCCTTTATGTATTTGGCTTTGAGGGAATCTAAATTTTGATATTAAAAAATTAATGTGCACTTGATTGGGGGTATTTATGATTTCTGAGTCTGAAAATGATAGGTAAATTTCAGTCTTTTTGTTAACCTTTTGTGTATGTGTTTGCCTAGGAACATGAAGTGGAAAAAATGTTCACACTTAAAGGAAATCGTTTGCCAGCAGCTGATGTCAAGAATATTATTTTTTTTGTCAGACCCAGGCTAGAGTTGATGGATATAATTGCTGAAAACGTGCTCAGGTATCTCAGAGCTTGTGTTTGATCTAAAAGAGTTTGGTTCTTATAATGCTTTTAATTTATGAGCTTCTTCTCATGGAAGACCCTCACTCTTGCCAGTGCAAGGTGGTCTTTTGGAAAACTGAGATAGGCATGGAAGAATATAAAAGAGAAGATGGGAGCTGGGGGGAGGTGGAGATAGTTAATGGGTACAACAAAAAATAGAAAGAATAAGACCTACTATTTGATAGCACAACAGGGGGACTATAGTTAATAATAATTACATATTTTTAAACTTAAAGAGTGAGACTGGGCATGGTGGCTCACACTTGTAATCCCACCATTTTAGGAGGCCAAGGCGGGTGGATCACTTGAGGTCGGGGTTCGAGACCAGCCTGGCCAACATAGTGAAACTCCGTCTCTACTAAAAATACAAAAATTAGCCAGGTGTGATGGCCTGTGCCTGTAGTCCCAGCTACTCGGGAGACTGAGGCATGATAATCTCTTGAACCCGGGAGGTAGAGGTTGCAGTGAGCTGAGATCGTGCCACTGCACTCCAGCCTGGGCGACAGAGGGAGACTCCGTCTCAAAAAAAAAAAAAAAAAAGAATGTAATTGGATTGTTTGTAACTCAGAGAGTAAGTGCTTGAGAGGATGTGCCCCTCCATTGTCCATGATGTGCTCATTTCACATTGCATGCTCATGTCAAAACATCTCATGGACCCCATAAATACATGTGCCTGCTGTGTACCCCCCAAAAATTAAAAATAGAGAGGATGAGAAACTTAGGAAGTCATTCTCAGCAGTTTGAGAGGAGGATCATCCTATCTACCCATTCTTTCAAGATAGCCAAAAGCTTAAACCTGTGTCAGTAAAAAGGACCCTAAGTTTAAAAAAATAAACCTCCAGCAGTTATTTTTAAATACACTGCATGTACTTGAATTTCATAAGCAAAAAAATAAAAAAACGAGCTGATTAAAATTTAATATAGCATCCAGTCTATAGAGGAAGTGCTCCCAGCCCAGTCTGCACTCTGTGGTACAATTGATTGTTGCAGCCCCTAAAATCTTAAAAGCATGTGGGCTATTTTTGGAAGTCTTCTGTCAAGGAGAGTAGGAGTGGGAGTCAAGAGTGATCTTTCATTTTAATTTAAGACTCTTTGTGGTTGCATTGCTTTGGTTGAAGAACCATTTGTTTTTAGTGAGACACAGATATCCTATTTCAATCAACCTGAGAGCTTCAATGCTCCATAAATGGTTTAAGAGAATGCTAAAATGTACTAGCCAGGACTCAGTGATGCTTTCCTGTCAGGGGGAAGAAAGAGAGAGAGCGTGGGCACAGCTGTAACATTTCGGGTCTGAGAGTCAGTTTTTGGTTATTTTTTTGAGACACAGTCTCACTCTGTTGCCCAGGCTGGAGTGCAGTGGTGGGATCTCTGCTCACTGCAACCTCTGCCTCCAGGGTTCAAGCAATTCTCCTGCCTTAGCCTCCCAAGTAGCTGAGATTACAGGCACACACCACCATGCCCAGCTAATTTTTGTATATTTTTATTTTATTATTTATTTATTTATTTTGAGATGGAGTCTCGCTGTGTTGCCCAGGCTAGAATGCAGTGGCGTGGTCTCGGTTCACTGCAGCCTCTGCCTCCCGGGTTCAAGCGATTCTCCTGCCTCAGCCTCCCAAGTAGCTGAGATTACAGGTGCCTGCCACCACACCCGGCTAATTTTTTGTATTTTTAGTAGAGTCGGGGTTTCATTGTGTTGGCCAGGCTGGTCTCCAACTCCTGACCTCGTGATCCGCCCACCTCAGCCTCCCAAAGTGCTGGGATTACAGGTGTGAGCCACTGCGCCCAGCCATTTTTGTATATTTTATAGAGATGGGGTTTTGCCATCTTGACCAGACTGGTCTCGAACTCCTGACCTCAACTGATCCGCCCGCCTTGGCCTCCCAAAGTGCTGGGATTACAGGTGTGAGCCACTGCACCCGGCCTGAGAGTCAGTATTTATATGATTTATCTAGCCAGCATTTATTTAGTGCCTGCTATGTGCCAGGCAGTGAAGATAAAAAAAGCAAAATGGTCCATGACTCTTAGGAGCTCATAAGCTAACAAATGTTGCTTCCTTTGCAGTGAAGATAGACGAGGCCCAACAAGAGATTTTCATATTCTGTTTGTGCCACGCCGTAGCCTGTTGTGCGAACAGCGGTTGAAGGATCTGGGTGTCTTGGGATCCTTTATTCACAGGGAGGAGTACAGCTTAGATCTCATTCCATTCGATGGGGATCTCTTATCCATGGAATCAGAGGGTGCGTTCAAAGTAAGTTCGGTATTTCCTTAACTTCAGGCATTAATTTTTGCCCAGTTTATGAGTGTGAACATACCGCAGTACTGATTACTGTGAAGCTGAGTCCCATTTTATATGTTTATTGATGTTTAAGATTTTCTGTTCAACAAATTGTTCATTTTCTTTGCCCATTTTTTCTTTTTGAGTAATTCTTTGTATATTCTGGATGTTGATCATTATGGGTTATAAAAGCTGCAAGTATCTTCCCAGTCTGTGACTTGTCTTTTAACTTTGTTTTTTAGTTTTGTTTTCTTTTTTTTGAGACGGAGTCTCGCTCTGTCGGCCGGGCTGGAGCGCAGTGGCGTGATCTCAGCTCACTGCAGCCTCCACCTCCTGGGTTCAAGGGATTCTCCTGCCTCAGCCTCCTGAGTAGCTGGGATTACAGGTGTGGGCCACTATGCTCAGCTAATTTTTGTATTTTTAGTAGAGACAGGGTTTCACCATGTTGGTTGGCCAGGAACCGCTTCATGATCCGCCCGCCTCAGCCTCCCAAACTGTTGGGATTACAGGCGTGAGCCACCGCGCCTGGCTTAACTTTGTGTATAATGTCTTTTATCATGTAGACACTTCCCATTAAAAGTAGTTAAATTTTAAAATAATAGCTTTATTTATTATAACTCACAATACTGGCTGAGCTAAGTGGCTCATGCCTGTAATCCCAGCATTTTAGGAGGCTGAGGCGGGTGGATCACCTGAGATCAGGAGTTTGAGACCAGCCTGGGAAACATGGGGAAACCCCGTCTCTACTAGAAATACAAAAATTAGCCGGGTGTGGTGGTGGGTCCCTGTGGTCCCAGCTACTCGGGAGGCTGAGGCAGGAGAATCACTTGAACCCGGGAGGCGGAGGTTGCAGTAAGCCGAGATTGCGCCACTGCACTCCAGCTTGGGCGACAGAGGGAGACTCTATCTCAAAAAAAAAAAAAAAACTCACAATGCCATGAAATTCTCTCTTAAGGTGCAAAATTCAGTGGTTTTTAGTATATTTACAAAGTTGTGCAACTATCTCCACTATCTAAGTATGGCACATTTTAACTATTCCGAAAAGAATCCCCATGCCCAGTAGCAGTCTGTCCCTATCTTTCCTTCCCTCAGCCTCTGGCAGCCACTAATCTAGTTCAGTCTGTATGAATTCGCTTATTCTGGAGTTTTCTTTTTCTTCTTTTTTTGAGATAGAGTCTCACTCCTTTGCCCAGGTTGGAGTGTAGTGACGTGATAATACCTCACTGCAGCCTTGACCTCCTAGGCTTGAACGAACTTTTAGCCTCAGCCTTTTGAGTAGCTGGAACTACAGGCATGTGCCACCACACCGGGCTAATTTTTTTTTAATTTCTTTTTTTTCTATTTTTATTTTTTGGAGAGACAGCATCTTATTATGTTGTCCAGGCTGGTTTTAAACTTATTCTGGAGATTTTTTAGAAATGAAATCCTATAATACATAAATGGTCCTTTGTGTCTGGCATCTTCACTTAGTGTAATGTTTTCAGGGTTCATCCAGGTTGAAGCCTGCATGAGGCCTTCATTCCTTCTTATTGCTGAATAGTATTCCATTGTAATGATATTATCATTCATCAGTTGATGGACACCTGATGGGTTGTTTCCACTTTTTGGCTGTCACGATACTGTGAATATTGTGAAAAGTTTTTATGTGGTTGTATGGTTTCATTTCTCTTAGATATACCTAGGAGTAGAGACTGGGGCGTGGTGGCTCAGGCCTGTGATCCTAGCACTTTGGGAGGCTGAGGTGGGCGGATCACTTGAGGTTGGGAGTTCAAGACCAAGCTGACCAACATGGAGAAATCCTGTCTCTACTAAAAATACAAAATTAGCGGGGCATGGTGGCGCATGCCTGTAATCCCAGCTACTTGGGAGGCTGAGGCCGGAGAATCGCTTGAACCTGGGAGGTGGAGGTTGCAGTGAACATTGCACTCCAGCCTGGGCAACAAGAGTGAAACTCTGTCTCAAAAATAAATACATATATACATACATACATACATAAACACACACACACACACCCCCCCCAGGAGTAGAATTGCTGAGTCATGTGGTAACTCTGCATTTAACATTTGGAGGAGCTGCCAAACTCTTTTGCACTGAAGCTGTACTGTTTGTACTCCCAGCAGCAGTGTGGGAGGGTTCCAGTTGTATATCCACATGGACACACTTATTATTCTGTCTTTTTTTTTTTTTTTTTGAGACGGATTGTCACTTTGTCACCCAGCCTGGAGTACAGTGGCACGATCTCGATCTTGGCACACTGCAACCTCTGCCTCCCAGGCTCAAGCGATTCTCCCGCCTCAGCTTCCTAAGTAGGTGGGATTACAAGCATGCACCACCACGCCTGGCTAGTTGTTGTATTTTTAGTAGAGATGGGGTTTCGCCATGTTGGTCAGGCTGGTCTTGAACTCTTGACCTCAGGTGATCCACCTATCTCAGCCTCCCAAAGTGCTGGGATTACAGGCGTGAGCCACCATGCCTGGCCTGTTACTCTTTGAATTTAGTCATCGTACTGAGTATGAAGTGGTGTTTCCGTGTAGTTTTTATTTGCATTTCCGTAATGACTAAAGATGTTGATCATCTTTTCGTGTGCCTGTTGGCCTTTGTTTGTCTTCAGCTAAACAAATGTCTGTTCAGATCACTTGCCCATTTTTAAAATTGGGTTATCTCATTTTTAGTACAGAATTGTAAGAATTCTTAATAGATTCTAAATGCAAGTCTCTCATCAGATATATGATTTCCAAGTATTTTCTTTTGTTCTGTGAGTTCTTTTCACTTTCTTGGTGAAATTGGTGTCGTTCGATGCACTAAAGTTTTAAATTTTGATGAAGTCCCGTTTATCCAGTTTTTCTCTTGTTACTTGTGCTTTCAGTATCATCTCTGAGAAGCCATTGTCTACCCCAAGATCACAAAGATTCACTCTGATGTTTCCTTCTAAGAGTTCTATAATTTTTATTTTTTAAAGAGACAGGTCTCACTATGTTGCCCAGGCTGGTCTCAAACTCCTGAACTCAGGCAATCCTCCCACCTCAGCCTCCCAAAGTGCTGGGATTACAGGCGTGACCCACCGCGCCCAGCTTGTAATTTCTTTACATCTTATGTTTAGGCCTTCAACCCATTTTAAGTTAATTCTGTATGTAATGCAAGGTGGGGGTCCAAATTTCATTTTTTGCACATGGATATCTATTTGTTCCAGCACTATTTGTTGAAAAGACTGTATTTTCCTCATTGAATTGTCTTGGTACCCTTGTTAAAAATCAATTGTCCACAAATGTAAGGGTCTGTTTTTGGTCTTTTAGTTCTGTTTCACTGATCTATACATCTGTATGTCCGTCCTTATGTCAGTACTACACTGTCTTGATTATAGTAGCTTTGTTGTAAGCTTTGAAATCAGAAGTGTGAGTCCTTCACCCTAAAGCAGGTAAATATATCACTTTTGTTCTTTTAGATTGTGCTTTTTGAGTCTTCATAAATCTTCCACTCTGCAGACAAAGAAGAAAATCTTTTTTTTTTGAGATGGAGTCTCACACTGTCACCCAGGCTGGAGTGCATTGGCGTAATCTCGGCTCACTGCAACCTTCACCTCCGGGGTTCAAGCAATTCTCCTGCCTCAGCCTCCCGAGTAACTAGGATTACAGGCACATGCCGCCACTCCCAGCTAATTTTTTTGTATATTAGTAGAGATGGGGTTTCACCGTGTTGTCCAGGCTGATCTTAAACTCCTGAGCTTCCACCCACTCCCGGCCCTTTTTTTTTTTTTGAGACAGAGTCTCACTCTGTTGCCCAGGCTGGACTGCAGTGGCACAGTCTCAACTCACTGCAACCTCTGCCTTCTGGGTTCAAGCAATTCTCTTGCCTCAGCCTCTCAAGTAGCTGGGATTACAGGCAGCCACCACCACGCCTGCCTAATTTTTGTATTTTTAGTAGAGACGGGATTTTACCATGTTGCCCAGACTGATCTTGATGTCCTGACCTCAGATGATCCACCTGCCTCGGCCTCTGAAAGTGCTGGAATTACAGGCGTGAGCCACTGTTCCTGGCCTGAAGCTACTTTTTACCCCAGTTCTCAGACTGCCCCTTATCCCAGAAGCAATCACTATTTCTCTTTTAATTTGGGGTGGGGGGGATATTATATGCAGCTACAGCTCATAGTATATAATCCCTCCCCACTTTTGTACAAGTAGTAGCATATGATATATACACTTTGGTATGTTGCGTTATTCTCTTAATAATATCTCTGAGTCATTTTCTACCACGTATGGCAATACTTGTTTGTTCTCATTTGAAGCTGCATAGAGTTCCATTGTTTGGATGTACATAATGTATTAAATCAGCTTTCTGTTGGAGGGCATTTTTTTCCTCTCTACGCTGTTGGAGGCAGTACTGCCGAGAATCAGCCTGTTTGTAGGCCCCTCTGCACATGCGCCCTTTGCGGGCTGCTTTTGCCTTTGTCATTTCTTTTGACATTGCTTCTGGTAATTTTGGCTATGTGTATGTTTTTAACATAATCACACTTACCCATGTTTCTTTGATTTATGAGTTTATGATGCTGCTGCTGCTGGTGCTGCTGCTGCTGCTCTGGAGACTAGAACTTTTTTTTTTTTAAATTGTTTTTGAGACAGATTCTCACTCAGTCACCCAGGCTGGGATGCAGTGGCATAATCTCAGCTCACCGCAACTTCCACCTCCCCAGTTCAAGCAATTCTCCTGTCTTAGCCATCCGAGTAGCTGGGATTACAGGAACACGCCACCACACCCGGCTAATTTTTGTATTTGTAGTGGAGATGGGGTTTCACCATGTTGGCCAGGCTGGTCTCAAACTCCTGACCTCAAGAAATCTGCCTGCCTCAGTCTCCCAAACTGCTGGGATTGCAGGTGTGAGCCACTGTGCCTGGCCTTTTTTTCTTCTTACCAATAAAATACTTTGAAGGTAGAGACTAGAACTTTAGGGAACCGCTGGTATAGTACATAAAATTATTCGAATCATTTTTTCCCCATTTTGTTGTTACAGAGATCACCTCGTTAAAAGAGTTAATTCGTTGACAGTTTTCACAAAAAGGGGAAAAATGAAACTTATTTAAAAAAATAAAATAGGCCAGGCACAGTGGTTCATGCCCATAATCCCAGCACTTTGGGAGACCAAGGTGGGAGGATCACTTAAGGCCAGGAGTTCAAGACCAGCCTGGGCAACAGAATGAGTCCCTGTCTTTACAAAAAATTAGCCAAGCATGGTGATGTGCACCTGTCATTCCAGCTACTCAGGAGGCTGAGGCAGAAGGATCACTTGAGCCCAGGAGGTTGAGGCTGCAGGGCGCTGTGATCACACCAGTGCACTCCTGCCTGGGTGTGAGAACCGGCCACAGAAAAAGTGAAAAATAAAAAAGTTAATCTGGGGCAGTAGAAGTCAGCGGCACCACCGACTAATCCTATAACCAGGGGACTTTTTGGCTTTTTTTTTTTTTTTTTTTTTGAGACGGAGTCTCACTCTTGTTCCTCAGGCTGAAATGCTGTGACTCAATCTCGGCTCACTGCAACCTCTGCCTCCCAGGTTTAAGCGATTCTCCTGCCTCAGCCTCCCGAGTAGTTGGAATTACACGTGCCCGCCACCGCACCTGGCTAATTTTTTGTATTTTTAGTAGAGACAGGGTTTCACCATGTTGGCCAGGCTGGTCTCGAACTCCTGACCTCATGATCTGCTCGCCTCGGCCTCCCAAAGTGCTGGGATTACAGGCATGGGCCACCGCACCCAACCCTCTTGGCCCTTTTGTACCTTGTACCCTAGTGGTTTGCTTACACTAAATCCCATCTGATGGTAATATAGATTTCCCTCTAACATTTTATAGGAAAATTTCAATATACCAAAAAATTGAATTGTACAGTGAACACCCATCTGTCCACCACTTATCTTCTGGATTAGCCGTTTTCTATATGTGCTTTATCACATACCTGTGATGGTATACTCATTTTTAATTAATCCATATTTGTGTATTTAATGGGAATTGGTAGCAGCCGAACCAAACTCTCTTGGAGTGACAAAATCTGTGCAGAGGAGAAATAACCTGTTTATTTTACTTATGATTTGTAAGAAAGGGCAGAGCTATTTTCTTTTTTTTTTTCTTGAAACTGAGTTTCACTCTGCTGCCCAGGCTGGAGTGTGTTGGTGCCATCTCATCTCATTGCAGCCTTCACCTCCTGGGTTCAAGTGATTCTCCTGCCTCAGCCTCCTGAGTAGCTGGGACTACAGGCGCCCACCACCACACTGGCTAATTTTTTGTGTTTTTGGTAGAGACAGGGTTTCATCACGTGGCCCAAGCTGGTCTCGAACTCCTGACCTCAGGCGATCCACCGCCTCAGCCTCCCAAAGTGCTGGGATTACAGATGTGAGCCACCGCGCCTGGCCAGAACTATTTTCTACTGAGAATTTCAAGCCTTTGGCTTTGTACATTCACCTAAGATTCTGTTTAGAAAGAAAGGATTTTGGCCGGACATGGTGGCTCATACCTGCCAGCACTTTGGGAGGCTGAGGTGGGCGGATCACCTATGGTCAGGAGTTCAAGACCAGCCTGGGCAACACAGCAAAACCCCATCTCTACTAAAAATTAAAAAAAATTAAAATTAGCTGGGTGTGGTGGTGCATGCCTGTAATCCCAGCTACTTGGCAGACTGAAGCAGGAGAATCACTTGAGCCCAGGATGCAGAGGTTGCAGTGAGCCAAGATCGCACCACTGTACTCCAGCCTGGGCAACAGAGCGAGAACCTATCTCAAAAGAAAAAAAGGCGGAGGGGTGGATTGGGGGAGTTAGAGGAAGTGGCAGAAAAAAAAAAAGGACTTTATCTGGATGGTAAAGCTAACAGCTTTGACTTAAGAGCCTAATTTTAAAGTCAACCCCGATTTTTGATGGAGATGACGTTAATTGTATTTCTGTGATTGGCTTCAGGAGGTACATCTAGATCTCTCTGTGTTTTGAGTTACAGTTGTGATCATCTATGTCATTGTTCTGTGTAAAATGTGGGAATTAGAGTTCTGCCCAGTCAAATGCTCAATAACATTACTTAAGGTACTGTGGCCTTTATGCGTGTATATAAAAATCAGCATATATAAAATCTGCCTCTTTTATGCAAACTGCAAGGTATTCTGTTGTGTGGGTATGTGCGACTTTGGGGTTAAAAAAAAATGTGCATTTAAATGTTAAGGGTATTGGGCTGGGTGTGGTGGCACTTTGGGAGGCCAAGGCAGACAGATCACCTGAGGTTAGGGGTTCGAGACCAGCCTCGGCAACATGGTGAAACCCCATCTCTATTAAAAACACAAAAAATTAGCCAGGCATGGTGGTGGGCACCTATGATCCCAGCTACTCAGGAGGCTGAGGCAGAAGAATCACTTGAACTTGGGAGGTGCAGGTTGCAGTGAGCTGAGGTTGCCCCACTGCACTCCAGCCTGGGCGATAGAGCAGGACTCTGTCAGAGCAGGACTCTGTCTCAAAAAAAGAAAAACAACCAAGATTAAAATCTGTTGTTAACTTTTACATCTTTTAAAAAATATTGTAAAAGAGATGTCTTTGTAGTAGTACAACTTAAAAAAATTAAGTAAAATATGAATGCTATTTGGAGGGGAGTTCCTTAATGTCTTTTTTTTTTTTTTTTGAGACAGTCTTGCTCTGTTGCCCAGGCTGGAGTGCAGTGGCACAATCTCGGCTCACTGCAACCTCCACCTCCCGAGTTCAAGTGATTCTCCTGCCTCAGTCTCCTGAGTAGCTGGGATTACAGGCACATGCCACCACGCCTGGCTAATTTTTGTATTTTTAGTAGAGAAGGGGTTTCACCATGTTGGTCAGGCTGGTCTAGAACTCCCGACCTCATGATCTGCCCCCCTTGGCCTCCCAAAGTGCTGGGATTACAGGCGTGAGCCACCGCGCCTGGCCCTCAATGTCTTTTGCCCTTGAATGTTTATCTGATCTGGAGTTTTAAGTAGTTTTGCCAAAAAGTGTGTCTTTTGACATATTCTCGATGGTCTGCCGTATTCAGGGAAATGTTAAAATACACGACACTTGAAAGAGTAGTCTGGTGACATTCTCAATAATAACCAAATGCTCCCCACCATGTCTGCCATCCCTCCTCCCTGGGGCAGAGGGCCTGACAAGTGACCCCCGCTCTATCTTTCTCAGGCCCTGGACCCTCAGGGCCCCCTCATTTCTGGCTGTGGACAGCAGGGACATGTTGGGTTGGTAGGGGTGGAGGGAATTGATAAAATGAACCATATTGACTTATGAGTGGATAATGGTTGTAAAAAACCCAAATAATTCCAAATAAAAGCTAACTGCTATTGAGCATTTGCTGTATGTTTCAGGTACTGGGATTAAATGCTTTACATGTATTTTTCTCATTTAATCCTTGCCCTATGTGGACTATACTCCCCTCTACATATGAATAAATTGAGGCACAAAGAGATTCTGTAACTGGCCCAGGGCACAGCTAGTAAGTGACACAGTTGGGTTCAGAACAAGGAAACCTGAGTCTAGAACCTGTGTTTTGATCCACCTGTATCAAAAGTGACTGCTTCCCTCCTCTCACCTCGCAGGTGGTTTTTTCTCTCTCTCTCTTTTTTTTTTTTTAAAGAGATGGGGTCGGCCGGGCGTGGTGGCTCACACCTATAATCCCAGCACTTTGGGAGGCCAAGGTGGGCGGATCACAAGGTCAGGAGATTGAGACCATCCGGGCTAACATGGTGAAACCCCGTCTCTACTAAAAAATACAAAAAAATTAGCTGGGCGTGGTGGTGGGCGCCTGTAGTCCCAGCTACTTGGGAGGCTGAGGCAGGAGAATGGCGTGAACCTGGTAGGTGGAGCTTGCAGTGAGCTGAGATGGCGCCACTGCACTCCAGCCTGGGCAACAGAGCAAGACTCCATCCCAAAAAATAAAAATAAAAATAAAAAAAGAGATGGGGTCTCGCTCTGTTGCCCAGAGGGGAGTGTGGTGGTGCAATCATAGCTCATTGCAGCCTCAAACCACTGGGCTCCGGTGATCCTCCTGCCTTACCTTCCTGAGTAGCTCAGATACAGATGCATGCCACTATCCCTGGCTAATTATTTAATTTTTTATAGATACAGAGTCTCACTGTGTTGCCCAGGCTGATCTCAAACTCTGGAGCTCAAGCGATCCTCCTGTCTCGGCCTCCCAAAGTGCTGTGATTACAGCCATGAGCCACTGCACCTAGCCTTCCCAGGTGGTTTTGTGTGTATTTTGGAGGTCCTTTTTTCTTTTTTTTGTTTTTATACTTTAAGTTCTAGGGTACATGTGCACAACATGCAGGTTTGTTACATATGTATACATGTGCCATGTTGGTGTGCTGCACCCATTAACTCATCATTTACATTAGGTGTATCTCCTAATGCTATCCCTCCGCCTTCCCCCACCCCACGACAGGCCCTGGTGTGTGATATTCCCCTTCCTGTGTCCAAGTGTTCTCATTGTTCAATTCCCACCTATGAGTGAGAACTTACGGTGTTTGTTTTTTTGTCCTTGTGATAGTTTGCTGAGTTAGAGGTCCTTTTTTCAATGCAAAAAAATATATATTTTATAAAATGAGATCATACTCAACAGATTGTGGCCTTCGGTTGTCAGTTGTCACGAAAACCTGCCTCATCCTTTTTAAAAACAATAAAGTATTCTGTCCTGTGGTCTTTTGCATTTCTGGGTATTAGCATGTCGCTCTGCCAGCATGTCCTGCCAGAGTTTACTCTCACCAGTGAATGGGAACCCATACACTCATTCAGTGTAAGTCTGTATTCTTCCGCCTTTTATTTAAGAGCTGATTCAGAAGAGCTGGCATGCTGGGTGAACAGTTTTCTCCCAGAAGCCCCGGCTCTGCCCAGGAGAGGTGCTTCCACAGCTGCACCCACCCTGGGGCTGCCAGCCTCACGGCCTGATCTGACAGGCAGCAGTTTTGGAAAATGTACTTGAGTCCCCAATTTTCCTGGCACAGTGTGAAATAACTGGAAATGATTTTATTGTCTGTTGCTGCACCCCAACCCCAGGAACAGAGATGGGCCCCTGGGAGGCCCCCATGGCTTGGCAGTAATTGGCCTTTTCCCTCACAGGAGTGCTACCTGGAGGGCGACCAGACGAGCCTGTACCACGCAGCCAAGGGGCTGATGACCCTGCAAGCTCTGTACGGAACGATCCCCCAGATCTTTGGGAAAGGAGAATGCGCTCGGGTGAGAACCGGCTGCTTTCTGGTGGTAAAGGAGGGCCCTTCACACCCCAAAAGGGAGGAGGAACGGGAAGCTCTTTACAAACAAATTCAGTTGATCTTAATTATTTACGAATACTGTACTCATGAATTTGCCTACTGATTAAAATGCACTTCTACCCTCCAAGTCAGTACTCATGGTGCTTTTGTGGCATGCACAGTGGTGACAGTTTGAGTAACCACTGCGCATGTTCCCAACTGAGGCAGGTGACACTCCACCTTCCCATTTCAGCTCTCAGACTGCAAACAAGTGTACTCTTCACAGTCACACTGTCATATTTTCCACACGTCTGTACTTTTTTTGGTGATTTCACTGTTTAAAATGGCCTGCAAATGTAGGACTGAGGTGCAGTCTGGTGTCTTGTGCACAAGAAGGCTGTGGTGTGCCTGGCAGAGACATTACGTGTGTCAGAGATGCTTCATTCAGGCACGAGTCACAGAGCTGCCGGCTGTCAGTTCAGTGTGAGTGATCAACAATTATGTTAAGTCAGGCATCTTTAAGCAGAAACACATATAAAACTGGGTTACGTATTGATCAATTGATAGAAACGTTGAGACCAGAGGCTCCCAGGAACCTAAGTCTGCATTTCTCCCAGGGTCAGTGGTTCCATCTTCGCTAATTTAGTGTTTGCAGTGACTTCATAGAACATAAGTACTGTGAATCACAAGAACAGACTGACCTGATTTTATGCCTCATTGGCAAATGGCAGCTGCCTTGGTGCAAGTGTCGGGATGGGTGCCAACAGCAAGGTGCTTTTCTAGAGCTGCTTATTTCTAAGCAATGCACTCTTCCAGTTTTTCTCCTTTTTTACTTTTTTGATTGTCTTTCTGGTTTTAGACAAATTTTAAAATCTGCTCGTTCCCAGGGGGGCCCCACTTCATCCAATGTTTTGTTTCCAGCAAGTGGCCAATATGATGATCAGGATGAAGAGAGAGTTTACAGGAAGCCAGAATTCAATATTTCCTGTTTTTGATAATCTCTTGTTGCTTGATCGGAATGTGGATTTATTAACACCTCTTGCCACTCAGCTGACATATGAAGGACTCATTGATGAAATTTATGGCATTCAGAACAGTAAGTACGTGATATCTGTTTTTGCTAATAGGTAATATGAGAAGAATATCCTTTGTGGAGGCTACTGTTTGTATATTGCACACTTAAGCATAATTTAAAGTCAGAGATCCAATTTTAATGATTCAGAGTGTAGATTAATACAGACCTTTTTGTGAGCAATTTAGCAACACTCAAAACTTTTCTAACCCTTGGCCAAAGAAAACCCAAAGCCTAAGAATGTGCCTTGAGGAATCATTCCAAAAAAGGGGATCAGTGAGGTTTGCATAAGAATTTCGATTTCCATTTTCTTACCAGAATTTTCCGAACAATCTCAGTGGTTGAGTACATTATAAAATATGGAACCACCTGGGCATGGTGGCTAACACTTGTAATCCCAGCACTTTGGGAAGCCAAGGCGGGCAGATCACTTAAGGTTAGGTGTTCAAGACCAGTCTGGCAAACATGGTGAGACCCCCGTCTCTACTACATAAAATTAGCTGAGTGTGGTGGCACATGTCTGTAGCCCCAGCTACTTGGGAGGCTGAGATGGAGGAATTGCTTGAACCCGGCAGGAGGAGGTTGCAGTGAGCTAAGATAGCGCCACTGCACTCCAGCCTGGCGACAGAGGGAGACTCTATCTCAAAAAAAACAAAATATTACGGAACCATCAAAATAATAAACGTGGGACATGAAAAACTGCATAGCCATGCCTATTTCAATTAGAAGTTGTTATCTATGTGTCTGTGTATGTATGTGTGTTCCAAACTATATTTATAATATATTTATAAAAAATAACTAAGATTACCATAAAAACCAGAAATAACTGGAGGCAGAATAATCAGACCATGCCTCCAAAGGGTCAGTTTTTAGAAAGCTGCTTCCTTTACATAGAAATCAGAGCACTCTTGAAACAAAAATACTGACCTCTGACTTTCAGACACTAGGATTCAGTGACATCTGAGCAAACTGCAGTTGTTGGTGACACAAGAGTTGGCCGGAAGTTTGGTGCCCAGGCTTGTCCTTGTCCCCTGTGAGCAGAGGCCAAGGGTCTCCCACAGAGGGCACTGGCATTTGCGATGCACACATCCTTGCAGCCGGCAGTAGTTGAGGAAGGTGGCGGAAGCAGTGGCGTTTGTGCTGGGTTTGGAAAGATGCGGAGAGTTTAGACGGAGATCTTGGGGCAGGGGCAGTCGGCATCATACACAGAGTCATGACGAGCCAAGCAGCGTGGTTGAGTGGAGTGCATGCCTGGAGAAATATTTTAGAAAAACGGCTGGTACAGAAGGTCGAGGCCACTCTGTGGAAGATGTGGATGGCTGGTTAGAGCTTGGCCTTGGTGGGCAACTAGGTAGATCACAAGCATGTTTGGTTTGGCTGGTTTTAGCCCACATGATATTTATTTCTGTCAGCTTTAAAATGTGATACATTTTAAGTAATAATCCTGAATTGTGCCATGACGAAAAATATTGGAAGCACTGGCAAGAGGCCACGCTCCCACTGGTGGCCAGGACCCAGTGTCTCTAGAGCTCCCTGCCTCACCACAGACCCCTACACCTGTCTCAGCCTGGCCTTCTTCCGTTGTCTGCATAGTCCCCGGCCTCTATTGCCATCCTGAATGAAGTCACAGGGAGCCAAGGGAAGGCCTGAGGAGAGGGTTGTGTAAGAAAGATGAGGCCGAGCGCGTTGGCTCACTCCTGTAACCCCAGCACTTTGGGAGGCCAAGGCAGGCAGATCACATGAGATCAGAAGTTTGAGACCAGCCTGACCAACGTGGTGAAACCCCATCACTACTAAAAATACACACATACACACACACACACACATAGCTGGATTTGGTGGCGCATGCCTGTAGTACCAGCTACTCAGGAGGCTGAGGCATGAGAATCGCTTGAACTTAGGAGGCGGAGCTTGCAGTGAGCCAAGATCGCACGGCTGCACTCCAGCCCAGGCGACAGAGTGAGACTCTGTCTCAAGAAAATAATAAAATAGGTGAAAAATTTTTTAAATATTTAAAAAGAAAGAAAGAAAGGAAGGGAGGAAGGGCATGCAATTCAGAGGGAAACGGACTTGTGGTTGCCAGGACTACGGGAAGGGGATGGGGAGTCACCACTTATTGGCTACAGGGTTTCCCTTTGGGATAAAAAAGTGTGGAACTAGATACTGGCTGTGGTCCTACCATGTTGTATATGTACTAAATGCTACTGGATCATTCACTGTAAAACAAAGTAGTAATTTTTATATTATGTGCAATTTACCATAAGAATGGGTGAATGAATGATGTGGGTGACAGAATGGAGAGACAGACATGAGGAGGCGTTTCCACATGTGTGGAAGGTCTTTAGTGATAAGATTGTAAAAAGTCTTTTTATTATTGTTTGTCAGAAAAATGGCACCTTTAATACTTTTTAAAACTCTATTTATTGACAGAGGAATTTATTTCAGGAGAGCCCTATGCTGGGTCGTGGGTGGAAATCAAAGAAACAGGGTGGTCCCAGAGCATGTACCACCCAGGAAGGCATGAAAGAAGAGCTCTGAAGTTCAGGATGGGGAGTGGTGGGGGGAGAGGCGGCCTGGGAGTTGGCCCAGGGGACAGCTGTATAGGAGAGTTGGGAGGTATGTGGGAAGGGATTTTCCAAGAAGAGAAAAAGTATGTATAAATTCCCAGCCTCCTTGTAGCAAGTTTTTCGTAATGTAAGTCGAACATTGATTAAGAAAAAAATTGGAAAAATAGAAGAAAACATAGATCCCTTATTATCCTCCAACCCTACCCCACAGCTCTGTGGCCCCAAACCTTGGGACAACCACTGTTAATATTGTGGTATTATTTCCTAGTCTTTTTTTCCCCTTGTGTAGTTTATTTTAGTTAACAAAAAATGGAATCAGGTTGTACAAATAGTTTCAAACCTGAGTTTTGATTTGGTATGCTAATGAGCATTTTCCCAGTGTATGCATACTGTAATCGTTACATTAAAATCCACAGTATAGTCCAGGCATGGTGGCTTATGCCTGTAATCCCAGCACTGTGGAGGCCAAGGCAGGCCAATCACCTGAGGTCAGGAGTTCGAGACCAGTCTGACCAACATGGTGAAACCCCATTTCTACTAAATACAAAAAAAAATTAGCCGGGCATGGTGGCAGGCGGCTATAATCCCAGCTACTTGGGAGGCTGAGGCAGGAGAATTGCTTGAACCTGGGAGGTGGAGGCTGCAGTGAGCTGAGATCGTGCCACTGCACTCCAGTCTGGGTGACAGACTGAGACTCTATCTCAAATAAAAAAAAAAAAAGGTGGCTGGGCACAGTGGCTCATGCCTGTAATCCCAGCACTTTGGGAGGTTGAGGCGGGCTGATCATCTGAGGTCAGGAGTTCGAGACCAGCCTGGCCAACATGGTGAAACCCATCTCTACTAAAAATACAAAAATTAGTTGGGTGTGGTGGTGGGCGCCTGTAATCCTAGCTACTCAGGAGGCTGAGGCAGGAGAATCACTTGAACCCGGGAGGTGGAGGTTTTAGTGAGCTGAGATCACGCCACTGCACTCCAGCCTGGGCGAGAGAGCGAGACTCGCTCTTAAATAAATAAATAAATAAAATAAGAGAAAGAGAGAGAGAGATCCTCCCACCTAAGCCTCTCAAAGTGCTGGCATTACAGGCGTGAGCCACCGTGCCCAGCCTACATAAGATTTTTTTCATATATCAGATTATTTTCTTTCCCTGGATTCCCTGATCCAGGATTTTTGGGGTGAAAGTCACTTGGTACATGTTGCCAAATTGCTTTACTGCAGAGTTACACCAGCTCCATGCCATCCGTAGTTCATGAGCACATGTGGGGTGTTCCAGGGAAATAGGGACTCACTTGGCTTGGCAGGAGCAGAGTAGGGAGAAGGAGATTAAGGCTACTTCGCAGAGGAAGTGGATACCACGCTAAGGAATTTGGAAGCTTATTCTAGATCAGGGTGTACAACTTTTTCTATAAAGACCCAGATAGTAAGTATTTTAGGCTTTTGCTTGTTACACAGTGCAGGTCATACAGAGGAACCTCTTTGTCTCTGTCATTGTAATGTGAAAGTAGCCATAGACAATACAAAAATAGCTGTGGCCATGTGCCAATAAAACTTTATTTGCAAAAACAGAAAGTGGGCTGGGCGTGGTGGCTCACGCCTGTAATCCAGCACTTTGGGAGGCTCAGGAGGGTGGCTCACCTGAAGACAGGAGTTCAAGACCAGCCTGGCCAACATGATGAAACCCTTTCTCTACTAAAAATACAAAAAAATTAGCTGGGCATGGTGGTGGGTGCCTATAATCCCAGCTACTCAGGAGGCTAAGGCAGGAGAATCACTTTAACCCAGGAGGTGGAGGTTGCAGTGAGCCGAGATCATGCCAGTGCACTCCAGCCTGGGTGATAAGAGTGAAACTCTGTCTCAAAAAAAAAAAAAAACAAAGTGAACAGAGTTTGGTCCTGAGACTGTAGTTTCTAATTCTTGTTCTAGGATGGCTTTCAAACTATTTTGGATTCCAACCCACAGTAAGAAATGTATTTTATATCATGACCCAGTACATACATACATGTATGCGTGTGCATGTTAAACTGAAACAAAAGTTTTATTTAAAAAAATAAATAAAACGAAGCCTCCACTAGCTTCTCTAACATCGTGTGATAAGCTTTTGTATTTTCTACTCTGTGCTGTTTTTGGTACTGTTGTTTTGTTTTGGTTTCATTTGGTGTTGGTTTTAAGATGCTACTTGCAACCCACCAGCTTGATTTCATGATCCACTAATGGAACATGATCTACAATTTGAAAAAACACTAAAAGTCAATGGGGAGATCCTTTAAAGTTTTCTGAGTGGAAAAGTGACCTAATCCCTGAATAAGTTTAGGAAGTGGACATTGCTGCGTGTGGTTTATATAGGTGCCCCAAAGATAATTAGAACTGTGGTATCAATATTAGAGTCACTACTTCCTGTACTTTGATCATCAATCAAAATGATCAAAATCAAAAGCTCAGAGCTATGTGTCGTTTGCCATCTTCCATTTTCTCCTGAGTTGGAAATTCTGTTTTGTGCTTGGCTACTGGATTGGTTCTTCCAGTCATTGCACACATGTGCTTATTCCCTTCCACTGCTGCTCAGGTTATGTGAAATTACCTCCAGAGAAATTTGCACCTAAGAAACAGGGCGATGGTGGTAAGGACCTCCCCACGGAAGCAAAGAAGCTGCAGCTGAATTCTGCAGAGGAGCTCTATGCTGAGATCCGAGATAAGAACTTCAACGCGGTGGGCTCTGTGCTCAGCAAGAAAGCAAAGATCATCTCTGCAGCATTCGAGGTGAGGCAAGTTTTGGGTGTCATTCTGCAACTCTGGGTCTCAGGTAGATGCCCACCCCTGAGGGGAATAAGAGCTCCAAAAATATGTAGCCATTAAACCAGGCTTCAATGCAACTTTTCTCATCTTCAGTAACTGCAAATTCAGTATTGGAAGATCCGAGGTTTTCCTTCATTTTAAACTTTCTCAGACCCGCGTTGTGTAAAGTTCTTTTTGTGTGGAGGGTAGGTGGAGGCGCAAGTGTGTGCAGTTTACAGACTTCCATCATAAACATTTGCTTTATCGTCTTTTAAATTATTTCCTACCTTGCCTAAGACGAAGCCATCTGTACTATAAATAAAGGATCCTCTATAATAGAACTTGTGGTTCATGCTGAAAGCTCAAGTTTAGCCAGTGTGACTGTGGCAGGGGAACTCAGCACGTGTGGCAGGTGATAATGAGACTGAAATCCCCAGCAACCCAGAGCTTTGAAATTGGTGGCTTCATTATCACCTTCCTGCCTGCTCTTGCCCGTTCACTAGTTTATTCTTGCCCAGGCTCCTTTTTGAAATGTGGGAATTCAACAAGATCATAAAGTCTGAATATTTCGACTTTGGAAACATAAGTGGGAAGTTTTTGAAAATGGATTTTTCACTGAGTATGTAGTTCTAGACTTTTTTTTGACAGGGTCTCACTTTGTCTCCCAGGATGGATGTAGTGTTACAATCACGGCTTACTGGAGCTGCTACCTCCCAGGCTCAAGCAATCCTCCCACCTCAGCCTCCAGAGTAGCTGGGACCACAGGCACATGCCATCATGCCCGGCAGAGTTTTTTGTTGTTTTTTTTTCTGTAGAGATGGGAACTTCCTGCGTTGCCCAGGCTGGCTTGGAACTAGGCCATGTAATTCCATATTTCATCTTTCTCAGGAATTATATTCATTAATTGATTTTCATATTTCTGAAGTTACTTTTGGTTTAAGTTATTAAATTTTGCCAAAAAATATTATCATCACCAAGCTAGGTTCGCTTTGTTCATAGACTATACTCAAGACTAAGGTTCAGGCCAAGCACAGTGGCTCATGCCTGTCATCCCAGCACTGTTGGAGGCTGAGGCAGGAGGATCGCTTGAGCCCAGAAGTTCTAGACCAGCCTGGGCAACACAGCAAGACACTGTCTCTACAAAACTTTTTTTTTAACTAGCTGGGCAGTGTTGTGTGCCTGTAATCCCAGCTCCTCGGGAGGCTGAGGTAGGAGCCTAGGAGGTGGAGGCTGCAGTGAGCTGTGATGACACCACTGCACTCCAGCCTGGGCAACAGAGACCCTGTCTCAACATCAAATAAAAGACTGAGGGTCAACAGAAAAAATGGATTTTTTTCTGTTACATAGGAAACTTTTCCTCTTTATGGTACCCTCTAAACATAATTTTTTGTCTTAGTTTTTTACTCAGAAATTTGTATGGTTTATATAATACTATCTTTCACCAATACTCAGATGTCCACAAAATATTGACACAGTGTTTGAGCTGGTACATTGGAAGACAGACTCTGAGGCATTTGCTTCTCTAAAGAAGTGCTAATTCAGGAGACAGACACCATGAACTCTATTATTTCAGTGATATATATACTTTTCTGTTTTTTTATGTAATGTTAGAGCTGTGTTTACCCTGATTTATTTGTATTCCATTCTCCCTTTCTCATTAATATAAATGAAACATCCTCTGAACAATACAAAAAACAGAGCACTTAAAATATCAACCGGGCGTGGTGGCGCATGCCTGTAATCCTAACACTTTGGGAGGCCAAGGTGGGTGGATCACCTGAGGTCAGGAGTTCGAGACCAGCCTGACCAATATAGTGAAACCCTGTCTCTACTAAAAATACAAAAATTAGTTGGGCATGGTGGTGGGCACCTGTAATCCCAGCTACTGGAGAGGCTGAGGCATGAGAATCACTTGAACCTGAGAGGCGGAGGTTGCAGTGAGCCGAGATTGTGCCGCTGCATTCCAGCCTGGGCAACAGAGCGAGAGTCCTTCTCAAAAAAATAAAATAAATAAACTATCTTCCCTGCTTGAGGCACTGCTCTCTTGTTTATTTCAGGAAAGACACAATGCTAAGACCGTGGGGGAGATCAAGCAGTTTGTTTCACAGTTGCCCCACATGCAGGCGGCAAGGGGCTCGCTTGCAAACCATACCTCAATTGCAGAATTGATCAAAGATGTCACTAGTGAGTATCCTTTGTAATGATTGTTTCAGTCTGGGGCTACTTGCACATACAACGTTTGACACCTAGGTAGGTCATCAACACCACAATACCTCTTTGGGAGAGTCAGCTCTGTCTTAATACAACGTGTTCTTCTCAGTGTTAATGAAGTGTACATACGTTAATAGTTAAGAATATTCCAGGCGGGGCATGGTGGCTCATGCCTGTAATCCCAGCACTTCGGGAGGCCAAGACAGGCAGATCACTTGAGGTCAGGAGTTTGAGACCAGTCTGGCCAACATGATGAAACCCCATCTCTACTACAAATACAAAAATTAGCCACGCACAGTGGTATGCATTTGTAGTCCCAGCTACTTGGGAGGCTGAGGCAGGAGAATCACTTGAACCCGGAAGGTGGAGGTTGCAGTGAGCCGAGATCACACCACTGCACTCTAGCCTGGGTGACAGAGTGAGACTCCATCTCAAAAAAACAAAACAAAAACAAAGAATGTTCCATTTGTTGGCCAGGCATGATGGCTTACACCTGTAACCCCAGCATTTTGGGAGGCTGAGGCAGGCAGATCATTTGAGTCCAGGAATTCAAGACCAGCTTGGGCAACATGGCAAAACCCTATCTCTACTAAAAATACAAACTTAGCTGGGCATGGTGGCACATGCCTGTAGTTACAGCTACTCAGGAGGTTGAGGCATGAGAATCACTTGAACCCTGGAGGCAAAGGTTACGGTGAGCTGAGATCACGCCACTGCACTCCAGCCTGGGTGAGTGAGACTCCATTAAAAAAAAAAAAAAAGTCTGGGCGCGGTGGCTCATGCCTGTAATCCCACCGCTTTGGGAGGCCGAGGCGGGTGGATCGCCTGAGGTCAGGCATTTGAGACCAGCCTGGCCAACATAGTGAAACACCATCTGTACTAAAAATACAAAAATTAGCCGGGTGTGGTGGCGGGCACCTGTAATCCAAGCTACTCGGGAGACTGAGGCAGGAGAATTGCTTGAACCGGGAGGCAGAGGTTGCAGTGAGCCAAGATTGCACCACTGCACTCCAGCCTGGGCGACAGAGCAGGACTCCATCTCGAAATAATGAAAGAAAGAAAGAGAGAGAGAAAGAGAGGAAGGGTCCATTTGTTAACTCAAATTTTTTCATTATTTATATGAAAAATATTTGGAATGTAGATAAGAGAAAAAAATTTTCCATAAGTTTGCCATCATAATTTGAGATGGTTAATTTTTTTAGTCTAGCTTTTTTCCTTTTTTTTTTTTTTTGAGACAGAGTTTTACTCTTGTTGCCCAGGCTGGGGTGCAATGGCACAATCTCAGCTCACCGCAACCTCCGCCTCCCTGGTTCAAGCGATTCTCTTGCCTCAGCCTCCCAAGTAGCTGAGATTACAGGCACATGCCCCCACGCCCGGCTTATTTTGTATTTTTACTAGAGATGGTGTTTCACCATGTTGGTCAGGCTGGTCTCAAACTCCCAACCTCAGGTGATCCACCTGCCTCGGCTCCCAAAGTGCTGGGATTACAGGCATGAGCCACCGCGGCCAGTGGCTTTTTTCCTTTTTTGAAGGATTACTTACTGGCACATGTTCTTCCCTTGAATACTCTGTGCAGAATTGGTACAAAGAGTATATGTTGAGTATTTTGAAAGAGCTCAGAAGACGTCTATTAAAGCAGACATGAATTTGTTCATTACAACACAGGGCTGTAAAAGCTGAGTCGGAGATTGTTTTATGAAGTATACTTCGAATCTTAACTAAATCACAGTTATTGGAAAATCAGTCCTTTGTTTCCCTGTTCATAGGAGTGGAAACCAGTTGAAATTGGGTTGAACTTAATGATGAAAATGAAATGTTCTTGAGAAATTAGCTTTCATTCATTACTGACGCTCATTCTGGGGTCTGTACTGAAATCCCAAGGAAACAAAAGGGTGCACTTGTCAACTATATCTAGTGTAACTTAGGAGTGCAGAGGCCTAGGGTTTCCTAAAAGATTTTCTTCAGGTGATGACTTGAACTTATTGCTTGCTTGCTTTTTTGCATGATGTCTGGTTTCTTTTCTTTTGAGACAGAGTCTTGCTCTGTTGCCCAGGCTGGAGAGCAATGGTGTGATCTTGGCTCACTGTAACCTCTGCCTCCCCGCCTCAAGTGATTCTTGTGCCTTAGCCTCCCGAGTAGCTGGGACTACAGGTGTGTGCCACCATACCCAGCTAATTTTTGTGTTTTTGGTAGAGATGGGGTTTGGCCATGTTGGTCAGGCTGGTCTTGAACTCCTGGCCTGAAGTGATCCACCCACCCCGGCCCCCTACAGTGCTGAGATTACAGGTGTGAGCCACCATGCCCAGCCACATGTCTAGTTTCTGAATTGTGCTCTGTGTATAAAAGCATGCCACTCAAGTAAATTAACATTTAATTTCTAAGTTGCAAATTTGCTAATTTCATTTTAGCTTCTGAAGACTTCTTTGATAAATTAACCGTGGAACAGGAGTTTATGTCTGGAATAGACACTGATAAGGTATGTGGCCAAAAAACCTCTTTAACAAGTAATTGAAAGCTTATTAAACCTCAGATTATAGCCAGAAAACCAACTGCTTTGATTCCCATGCTTTGCCTAATTTTTTTTTTTTTGAGACGGAGTCTCACTCTGTCGCCCAGCTCGCTCTGTTGCCCAGGCTGGTGTGCAGTGGCACGATCTCTGCTCACTGCAAGCTCTGCCTCCCGGGTTGACGCCATTCTCCTGCCTCAGCCTCCCGAGTGGCTGGGACTACAGGCGCCCACCACCACGCTCGGCTAATTTTTTGTATTTTTAATAGAGACAGGGTTTCACCATGTTAGCCAGGATGGTCTCGATCTCCTGACCTTGTGATCTGCCCACCTTGGCCTCCCAAAGTGCTAGGATTACAGGCGTGAGTCACTGCATCCAGCCACTTAAATATTTTTAAGAGCAAATGCAAAATGTGCAAGTGTAGATTTTATCAAGTAACAGATATTTAACATTATTCTGTGCAAGACACTTTCTGCCATACATGGCAAGATGAGACCCGGCCCCTAAAATCAAATCTTTTTAAGACTGTATTAGATAAATTAAGGTATTTGCTCTTTTGAAAGAGTTTCTTATATAACTCCTTTAAAT
Organism: Pongo abelii; assembly: GCF_028885655.2. NCBI lineage: Eukaryota > Metazoa > Chordata > Mammalia > Primates > Hominidae > Pongo > Pongo abelii. Next base: position 121,122,571 of record NC_071995.2, on the reverse strand, counting down.
AGCTCTATTAACAAATTTTAAATTATTCACTTTATGAAAATGCCTAACATAAAACAATTACTGATACTTCTTGCTAGATTAGTTGTTGATACTATTGAAATGGAGTAGGCATCTGGTAGCCTCTCAGAAGCGTGTCCTTAGAGACAGATGTGTCCAGACAGGCATATGGAGTGACCAGTTGTATTCTCAGCGGCCTTGGGCTCCAGTGACTTGGCCTGATCACTGGGTGTGTGTGTGTGTGTGTTTGTGTATGTGTGGTGGCCAGGGTGTGTATGTGGCTGGGGCTAGCAGAGCTATTTCGGGGAAGGGTTAGGGACTGTGGAAAAATAACTCATTTTCCCATGTATCTCCTTTATTGGACTTTGAAAAATAATAATAAACATCAAGTTAAGTTCCTAAACCAAGTATTGTGTGTGTGTGTGTGTGCGTGTGTGTGTGTGTGTGTGTATGTATATGTAAATGTATATGTATATGTATGCTACTTTATTTCTAGGTCAACAATTACATTGAGGATTGTATCGCCCAAAAGCACTCGTTGAGCAAAGTGTTAAGACTAGTTTGTCTCCAATCCGTGTGTAACAGTGGGCTCAAGCAAAAAGTTTTGGATTATTACAAAAGAGAGATTCTCCAGGTGAGTGTATTTTTAAATTATTAATTTTCCAAGGGCTACAGCATCTTTTTAAAAAATACTTAATTGGCCGGGCACAGTGGCTTATGCCTGTAATCCCAGCACTTTGGGAGGCTGAAGCTGGTGGATCACTTGAGGTTAGGAGTTTGAGACCAGCCTGGACAACATAGTGAAACCCCCATCTCTACTAAAAATACAAAAATTAGCCAAGCATGGCAGCATGCACCTGTAGTCCCAGCTATTTGGGAGGATCAGGCAGGAGAATTGCTTGAACACAGGAGGCGGAGGTTACGGTGTGTCAAGATCACGCCCCTGCACTCCAGCCTGAGCAACAGAGTGAGACTCTGTCTCAAAAAATAATAATTAAAAATTTAAAATTAAAAAAAAGTAAAAAATACCAAGATGCCATTTTGGTATCTTGTTACCACTGTTGTATAAATTTTTTAACACTTAGAGGAATTGGTCTTGGTAGCCATCACTGTTTATGGTATTTGTGTGATAATAATAGCTAACAGGCTGGGCACAGTGGCTCACCTCTGTTATCCCAATATTTTGTGGGGCTGAGGCAGGAGGATCGCTGGAGGCCAAGACCAGCCTGGTAACATAGCAAGACCCTGTCTCTACAAAAAAAATACAAAAATTAACCAGGCGTGGTGGCTGTGTCTGCAGTCCCAGCTACCCAGGAGGCTGAGTTAGAAGGATTGCTTGAGCCCAGGAGTCCAAAACCAGCCTGGGCAACATAGCTTTTTTACAAAAAGTAAAAAATAATAATAATAGGTAACATTTATTGAAAATTTACTATGTGCTAGGATCTATTGGAAAAACTTTATGTGTATTCATTTGTTTCATCTTCACAATACTTCCTTGTTAACTGTAGTTACCATAACAACAACAAATATTCACAACAGCCCTGTGAGTTAGATACTGCTATCTTCCCAGTTTTACGGATGAAAAACTGAGGGACAGACTAGTTTAGGTAACTCACTCAAGGTTACCTGGCTGGTAAGTGGCACAGCCAGTGGTAAACCAGGCAATTTGAGTGTAGCGCCCATGTTCTTAACTCGGCAATTATACCACAGAGGAAAAGAACTTTCTGCAAATTTCTGATGACAGTTGCTTAGCAGGTTTACTTAAATTAAGCCTGTGTTACTTATAATAAGGAAAAGGCCACTCTTGTTTTTGAAAAGTCTCCCCTTTGTTTGAAAATGACTCAGGTAGTATTTATTTGCTGTTACCAGTGACAATTAAATGCATTTTTATTAAAATTGAGTGCTCATTAATTTTTTGTTTTTGTCTTTTTTTAAGTTACGCATCCTTGTGTAAGAGTCAAATAATGCAGAATTACACAGAGCAAAATGTGAACGTCCCCTGTACCTTGCTCATACCCCAGTTTCCCTCCCCAGATGTGACCAGTGTCAGCAGTCTGGTTTGCTTCCTTCCAAACTCCATTCTTTGCATTTAGACAGAATGTTTCCATACACAGACTTCAGAGCGAGACTGGCTGGATCCAGGTTTCAGCTCTGCTCTTCACTAGCTGTGTGACCTTAGGCAGGTTATTTAAACATCTCTGTAAAATGAAGGTAATGATACCTACGTCATGGGGTTAGAGCCAGGATGACTGAGTTACTGTATGTAAGTGCTTAGACCAGAACAGTGCCCAGCTCATAGAAAGTATTTTACAAGTGTTGTCTACTTTTTAAAATTTATTTATTTTTTGAGACAGTATCTCACCCTGTTGCCCAGGGTGGAGTGCAGTGGCACAATCTTGGCTCACTGTAACCTCCTAGGTTCAAGCGATTCTCCTGCCTCAGCCTCCCAAGTAGCTGGGATTACAGGTACTTGCCACCAGGCCCAGCTAATTTTTGTATTTTTAGTAGAGAAAGGGTTTCACCATGTTGGCCGGGCTGGTCTCAAACTCCTGACCTCAAGTGATTTGCCCGTCTCGGCCTCCCAAAGTACTGGGATTACAGGTGTGAGCCACCGTGCCCAGACCTTGGCTACTTTTTAAAAATAGAAATAATATCCTACTCTACATATTATTGTTTTTTTAATATATTCTGGAGACCTGTCTTATCAGGATGTATACATATGCCTTGCTCTTTTTTAGAGCTAATTATATCCCTTATAAAAATACACTATCATTTATTTGATGCTAACTTAGATTGGGTCCATAAATTCTGACTTTAAAGTAAAAATTTTAAATTTCTCTTTGAAACAGCTGAATTAATAGTAACAGGCAAGCAGTTTTAGGACAAGTTTCATCCCTCCACCCTGTCCTCTGTGCCCATCCACTAACATTGCTGGACTTTGGTAACATGTCCTGCAGTACAAACCAAATTGATTTGTTGGAAGTGCCCTTCTTTGAAAATTGCAGAAATCCTTTTCCTGATCTGACATCAAGGCCAAATGACTTCCCTTGCAGACGTACGGCTATGAGCACATATTGACCTTACACAACCTGGAGAAAGCTGGCCTGCTGAAACCGCAGACAGGGGGCAGAAACAATTACCCAACTATACGGAAAACATTACGCCTCTGGATGGATGATGTTAACGAGCAAGTAAGCCACACTTCTCCACCTCGTCTCAGCTTAGGGACTGGTTAGATCGTCCAGGTGACAACACATGCTTCTGAACCTACACATCTGCCTTGCTTTCTAAAAACAATTTTCTAATGTTTTTGAAAAAGTAATGCATGCATATATTGTATCCATCAGAATCCTAGAAGGACACAGAGAATGCTCTTAAACTGGGGAGTTTCTGGAGAGTTTAATAAAGATGTGGGCTGGGCGCGGTGGCTCACACCTGTAATCCCAGCACTTTGGGAGGCCGAGGCGGGCAGATCACTTGAGCTCAGGAGTTTGAGAACAGCCTGACTAACATGGGAAACCCCATCTCTACTAAAAATACAAAAATTAGCCCAGCATTGTGGTGTGTGTCTGTAATCCCATCTACTTGGGGGGCTGAGGCAGGAGAATCACTTGAACCTGGGAGGCGGGGGTTGTAGTGAGCTCAGATCACGCCATTGTACTCCAGTCTGGGCAACAGAGCAAGACTCTGTCTCAAAAAAAAAAAAAAAAAAAGATATGGGGCAGGCTTGGTGGCTCATGCCTGTAATCCCAGTATATTGGGAGGCTGAAGTGTCAGATCGCTTGAGTCCAGGAGTTCGAGACCAGCCTGGGCAACATGGCAAAACCCTGTCTCTACAAAAAAAAAAGGCCAGTGGTGGTATGAGCCTTTAGTCCGAGAGGCTGTGGTTAGAGGATCACTGAGCCCAGGAGGCGGTTGCAGTGAACCGTGTTTGTGCCACTGCACTCCAGCCTGGGCTATACAGTAAGACTCTGTCTCAAATAAATAAAGATGTGGGAAGAGTGGAGACCAGTAAGAGGCAGTGCGGTGGGGAGCCCTTGCCAGCCACGGCCTGAAGGGCAAGGAGAGGGGGGTATTCCAGAAACTTGTCTTAGAACCTGGAGAGAAGAGCTGTGGTGGGGCCATCTGGTGAGGTGAGGGGTGAGGGGCTTCTGGCTGAGGGTACGGTCCACCTCCAGCAGAGGAGGCCGGCCAGTGACAACCTCGTCCTCACGCTGCTGCCCACTCTCCAGTTCACTCTGATGCTTTGCATTGGTCAGATCCAAAGAGAAGGCATTGGAGTGTGTTGGTGTGGGACCTACAGGTCCATCTCCGGGCATAGAGCATTGCGGAGAAGGGTGGAGAGTGTCTAAAGGAGCCAGTGGAGATGTCCATCACTCATAAACAAGCCAGCCATGGCTGGGCGCGGTGGCTCACACCTGTAATCCCAGCACTTTGGGAGGCCAAGGCAGGAGGATCACTTGAGGTCAGGAGTTCAAGACCAGCCTGGCCAACATGGTGAAACCCTGTCTCTACCAAAAAATACAAAAGTGATCAGGGCATGGTAGAGCATGCACCTGTAGGCCCAGCTGCTGTACTCAGGAGGCTGAGGTGGGAGGATCACTTGAGCCTGGGAGGTTGAGGCTACAGTGAGCTGAGATTGCACTGCTGCACTCCAGCATGGGCGACAGAATGAGACCCTATCTCAAAAAAAAAAAAAAGAAAAAGAAAAAGCTATGCAAAAGCAGGGCCATCAGGTCCAAGTGAGTTTCCTTCCACAGTTTCCCCTCAGAGGCAGTCACTGTGGCCAGTTTTTTATCTATCCTTCCAGAATATTCTGTGCATATACATTTTTACATACGGAGTGCATATTCTCTACTGTTGGTCTCCAAAGTGGGGTGCACTTTGCTTTACATTTATTACTTATTCTAATGTTTCTAAACTTCAGTCTTTTTTGGTTTTTCATAAGGAACTTTATTAGGCTGCCTCTTGCGACAAAAGCTCATAACTAGACAGTCTACTCTGTCAGGAGCAAAATTAAATGATTTTTTCCCAGTGGGAAAATAGAGACCCTTAATGTCTAGAGTCTATCATGTACATATTAGTTCAGCTGTCTTCACTGTTCTGACCTTTCTGACTCTGGACCCACCCACCACTTAACAAAGGATCTTGAAGGGTCTTCTGTGATCTGCCCCTTCTTTTTAATTTTTCTAAATTGCTACGTAGTGGTTTTGAGGCTATACCTTATTTAATGATTTAACAGATTGCTATTGATAGAAATTCAGGTTGTTTCCAGTCTTTGCTATTACATGCAGTGTTGCAGTTAATACGTTTATACTTTGGTCTATTGTCTTTTGTTCTGCAAGCACCGCTGTAGGATTAATGCCTAAAAGTAGAATTGCTAAGTTCAAAGGTTATTGCACATCATTGCTCAGCTAGGGAGTGCCAAGTTCCCCCCAGTGTGTTTCATGCTGGCCGGACACGGTGGCTCAGGCCTGTAATCCCAACACTTTGGGAGGCCGAGGCAGGTGGATCACCTGAGGTCAGGAATTCAAGACCAGCCTGGCCAACATGGTGAAACCCTGTCTCTACTAAAAATACAAAAATGAGCCAGGAGTGGTGGTGCACACCTGTAATCCCAGCTCCTTGGGAGCCTGAGGCAGGAGAATTTCTTGAACTCGGAAGGCGGAGCTTGCAGTGAGCCGAGATTACACCACTGCACTCCAGCCTGGGCGACAGAGCCAGACTCTGTCTCAAAAAAAAAAAGTTTCATGCCAAACCAAATAATTTTTCATCTTCTGTACCTAGAGCTGCTTTGAGTGGCTTTTCAAGATTTAAGTCAAAATTGAAGCTCTGGCTGCTAAAAATTGAGCCCAGCTAGGGTGGATTAGAATGAGGCATGGCAGGGGTGGGGGTTGTATATCTTTAAATCCAAATCAAATTATTTTGGATTACGCAAAAGGCCACAGTCAGGTAGCTCTAAGTCTCTGTATCTATAGGGTTTTTGTTCTTTAATTATCTCACAGAACCCCACGGACATATCCTATGTGTACAGTGGGTATGCCCCGCTCAGTGTGCGGCTGGCCCAGCTGCTTTCCCGGCCTGGCTGGCGGAGCATCGAGGAGGTCCTCCGCATCCTCCCAGGGCCCCACTTTGAGGAGCGGCAGCCACTGCCCACAGGACTGCAGAAGAAACGTAAGTCCCAGTCCAGCGTCTACAGATAATTATGTACTGTTAGTGTGGTTTTCAGGTATTGTACAGTTGCTTTGTAAAATACTTAGTAAAGCACTTAGGAGTCAGAATTAAATATACCTCTTTTGTTCGTTGCTAATGTATATAGTAAGCACTAAAATCGGATTATTCCCTGAGGGGTAGCAGCTTTCAACTTCTGTGTTGAGAATCTCAGGAGTTAGAAAAAACGTTGAGATCAAAATCAGTATTCTTAGGTTTCAGATGAACTGTCTGGATGAAGACACTTGTTTATTCTTATGAATGATAAAATGTTTGAAGAGGTGGGAAGAGAAGCATTAATAATAAATAGTTTTTAATTCTGAAATGTTAAATTTTAGGTCAACCAGGAGAAAACCGAGTGACTCTGATATTTTTCCTCGGGGGCGTAACCTTCGCTGAAATTGCTGCCCTGCGATTTCTCTCCCAATTGGAAGATGGAGGTACAGAATATGTCATTGCCACCACTAAACTAATGAATGGAACCAGTTGGATAGAGGCTCTGATGGAAAAACCTTTCTAGGATGTGCAGAGGAGACTTAACAAGTATACTGCAGAATAAACTGCCTCTTCGAAGAAGTTGCTGAAAGGAAGTAAAACCCCATAGAAGAAACATGGGAATACAGAATATATTCTGGGGTGAGCTTCTTAAATTATACTACTGTTTACTGCTTTCTCCTTCTCTTTTGTATTCCTTTTTTTTTTTTTCCTTTGAGACGGAGTCTTGCTCTGTCACCCAGACTAGAGTGCAGTGGCATGGTCTCACCTCACTGCAACCTCCACCTCCTGGGTTCAAGCAATTCTCCTGCCTCAGCCTCCTGAGTAACTGGGACTACAGGTGTGCACCACCACACCCGGCTAATTTTTGTATTTTTAGTAGAGTGGTGTTTCACCATGTTGGCCAGGCTGGTCTCAAACTCCTGACCTCAGGTGATCCACCTGCCTCGGCCTCCCACAGTGCTGGGATTACAGGCCTGAGCCACCGTGCCCGGCCCCTAATCTGCTGAAGAAAGAATAGAAGAAAATCAGCCTGAGTAAAAGCAGCACTGGTTTTGAGTTTTCTAAGCTCAGGGTCTTCATTAGAGACCTCTGGAAATACATTAAGGATGATGGGGGTAGATAATCCATTCAGCCAGACAAATGGGGCCAGCTCTTAAAATAAGAAAGCTGAGACTGAGGAAGTGAAACTGAAAATAAAAAGAGAAAGTCCATCCTTTAATCCCCAGTGCTAAATTTCTTCAAGGCGCATCAGGCCTAGGACAGTGGTTAAGTGTTGGGAGCTGGAGATCATTTTATCACTGAGTTGAGATTTCTTTTTCCTGCAGAGTATGGGAGATTGTATTTAGGGTCATCAGTCGCTGTCGCAGCTGATCACTAAGGCAAGTTTGCTTCCTTCTACTTCTTACAAAGCAAGAAGTTTAGGGGAGCTTCTTGCCCAGAAACAAAGTTTATGCTCTATGTGATCAGCTACATCTCTTTAGGTTCCATACTTAGCAGGGGCTTTTGACATGGAAGAATGTGGTAATTGGGGAGCAGCCTTCTGAGAATTCAGCCTTTGAAATAATTCAAAGACAGTTTCTTAGCACACACGTTAACTCCAGACACAGCAGTGGTGGATGCCTCCATTGAGGTTTCCGTTTTCTCTTCTGTCCATCAAGGGCCCAACATCCAACTGGTCCCACAGTGAGCAGGGGCAACTCTTGCTGCTTCAGCATCTGGCCACTTCATTTCCGTGGTAACTGCCACGTGTACTTTTCTAGCAGTCTGTGGCCACTCCGTACTCAGCTGCAAACACTTTGTTTCAGCCCCCTCTCTGGTGACCTCAGCCTTCTCCAGGTGTATCTCTTGATGCTCTTGGAGACCAGCAGCCACAGCTGCTGCTACTCCTGCAGGAGACTGTCAGGCTGTGGTGGGGCGCAGGGATGTTGGAGGAGAAGTTGGAAATCCGTGTGTTCCCTGCCTCTCTGCTGCTCCATCTCAGCTTCTGGAGGAGTTAAGGCACCAAGGGCACCAAGTCAGGTTGGCGGCTTTGCTCCCCTTGCCCAAGCCTCTAGCAAAACTAGCTGGTCCCCTGCTTTGCTGGGTCCCAGCCAGGTGTGGTTTTGGTTGTTGATTAGTAACCACACATTGTTTTTCCCCACCTGTTTCGTTAGTGGAGTTTTGTTTTGTTTTGTTTTTGTTTGTTTGAGACAGAGTCTCACGCTCTTTCCAGGCTGGAGTGCAGTGGTGTGATGTTGGCTCACTGCAACCTCCACTTCCTGGGTTCAGATGATTCTCGTGCCTCAGCCCCCTGAGTAGCTGGGATTACAGATGTGCATCAGCACACCTGGCTAATTTTTGTATTTTTAGTAGAGACGGGGTTTCACCATATTGGCCAGGCTGGTCTCGAACTCCTGACCTCAGGTGATTGGCCCACCTTGGCCTCCCCAAGTGCTGGGATTATAGGTGTGAGCCACTGCGCCCAGCCCATTAGTGGAGTTCTGATGGGCACGGTAAATATTATTAATGAAAGAGAAATTCTGTATACTTTTAAAACAATATCTTTAATAAAAGAATGAAGGATGGCAGAGATAATAATTGAAAGATTAGTTTCTCATGGAATTAATTTGGCCTTGATATTCAGTATTTGGAAACGTCTTAAAGAAAACCATTTTCATTGTAGAAAATCCTTTTTCAAATACTTGTTATATCCCAGGGAGATTAGTTTATACCTTCCACCTCAGGCAGTCATCAGCTGCTTTAGAGAACGAAATCCACCCTGCCCCTCCATGTTTTTGGTTCCTGGGGCTTAATTCAAGTCTGGTCAAGTCTCCCTGGCTGGGGATTCTGTCCTGGGAACAGATACTCAGTTGTAGTCTCATGTGTCTGCACTCACCCAAGACACTATATACTTGCTTGCTCAGAGCATAGTTAGGTCAGCTCCTAAAAATGCATTCAGCAGAAGACTGAAAAACTTCAATTGCTTCATTTGTATGCAAATAGAAAATGGTAGATAATTATATATTACACGCCTTTGTGTAAGTTCATTTAATACTTGAAGCAGTCTTTGTCTCAAAAGAGTATGCCCTTACTGAGAAAGGATATGTGAATGGTACATTTATTGTTGGGGAGAGTGGATTGTTTACATCATGTCTGGACTTTTGTCTAGTTGGGTAGACAGTTCTACACCAGCAGCCCCCTTAATAAAGAAGTCTACACAGACACTGTTTTGTGTCTTGCTATACAGTGTTGAATTCTAACCAACAGAGAATTAAGTATTTTGTTAATTGTGGAGCAAAAGAGTAATGGTTGAAAGAGGGATGATTTAAAACAGCACATTTAATTCTCAGAGAAAACTGGGACAGTCTTATTGTGAGTTCTATTCCATTCAGATCTGCCCTCACTGGAAATGGATTATGATTAAGCATGATGTGTTGGTCGGTCTTGTTCTCAGTTGTACACTAAAGACCAGCCTGTCACCAGGAGGAAGTGTTTGTATTGAGCAGAGTTTAATTCAAGAAGAAATTATTTTTTTGAGATGAGGTCTTATTCTGTGCCCAGGCTGGAGTGCAGTGGCACAATCATAGCTCACTGCAGCCTTGAACTTCTGGGCTCAAGCAGTCCTCCTGCCTCAGTCTCACGAGTAGCTGGGACTATAGGAAAGCACCACCACACCCAGCAATTTTTTTTTCTTCCTTTTAGAGACAGGGTCTATGTTGCTCAAACTCCTGGCCTCAAGAGAAATAATTCTTTTTTTCTTTTTTATTAAATTTATTATCTTTTTAATTTTCTGTAGAGACGGATCTCACTATGTTGGCCAGGGTGGTCTCGAACTCCTAGCTTTAAGCAGCCCTCCTGCCTCAGCCCCACAAAGTGTTGGGATTATGGGTGTGAGTCACCACACCAGCTGAAATACTCTTTTTAAAATATCAAAATGAACTGGATGTCTAAAGCAGACAGTAAGAGGGACTATGATAAAGATGGTGAGGCAAAAAATGCAGACATCACATAGATGATCTTCCTTAGACTGAATTTATTGTAGTCTGATATATTCAGTCATGTGGTTTAATGATGACATCCTATAGAAAATAGAGGATACCTTTTTTGTCAGACAACAGAAGAAAAAGGCAGTTATTTAAAATTTCTCAGATTCTTTTATTTCTAAATGGATTAGTGTGAATTTCAAGCCACATAGTGATTCTTAGCTTAAGTTACTCCGTTGCTGTCAAACACCCAAAATCGGGCGGTAACAAGGGGCCGCAAAGGCTAGAACACTTAACTGCCTGGAGACATCCATTTGAAGGATGTGAGAGTTAAAAGGGAACAGAATCAGGCCTATTTTTAATAGCCTGTCTGTTTCATCCATTATTTTGGTGTGGAGAAGGGTATAAATCTCAGCTGTACTCCGTTTCCACTAGGTAGGACACGGAAGATGACCAGTTCTCTGGGGGAGTAATTACTACTCACTGGCTTCCTGAGCAGCTTGATAATGTTCTGCTCCTGTTTTCAGCCTCACTGTGGCCAAGGCAATAATTTGATAATAAGAGATCCTGATTAAATTAAGGAGCCATTTGCTTCTGAACGATGATGTTGATAAAAGGGTTGATGTCCACACTGCCTGCCCTTTTCAAAGGTCAGAAAACAGTCTTGAACTAAAAACTACTGCAACAAGCAAAATAATCAGAAGCAGCATAGTTTATGCTTTCGTTTCCTTTGTTGTTGCATCTGGGAAAGTGTCTGTTCTTTGCAGAAATCCTCCCTGGCTCCTTTTGCCTCACATTGTGAGGAGGTGAAATTGGAAGTGTCCCATTGGGAAGGTATCTGCATAATGAGTCTGTAAGCTGCAAAACTCTGTAAATCGGAATCAAGCACTCAGGAGATCTCGGTCACTTAAGCTTGGTTCTCACACTCGTGCATGCTTGCACTTGCATGTTTTTTAAGACAACAGCTTTTGCTTTAGTAGTTGGGCGGTCGCAAGTCAACACTGTCCAGTGGTTCTTCTGGTGCCCAGACTCGGAGGAGATGGGACTGCTCTCAATGTGTTTGTTAGAAACGAAACTATTGGCACTATAACCCCATAACCCCTTACAATGTTCAGAAAAAAACAAGAAGGGGCTTGAAATACCCACTAGTGTACCGCCTGCTCAGCCCATCTGGGTCTGTGAAACCACATCTGAGCCCTGTGGGCTGTGGTGGAGACACAGGCGGAGGGCGGGCAGGGTTGCCAGCGCCCCGCCTGGGCTGAGAACGCCTGTGCGCAGCTCCCTGAGAGATCGGGGACCACGCGGAGGTTGTAATTGGTCTCTAGACCACACCTAGTTGTTGAGTGCTGCTGCTTGAAAAATCTCAGTTCTGCCGAGATCGCAGAATACACACAAGCTACCTTTGGGCACCAGAGCAGACGGAACCGCGGAGCTTCAGGGTGGAAGAGTCGTGGAAACTTTGCCAAGTAAGTGAGGTGGGAAGAGAAGGAAGCCAGTGCTTGACACTGTGGGGAGTGGCTGGGCAAAGCAGCATTGGAGGTGCTGTAGGGTTCCTACTGTCTGATGAGCTAGTGTGGGGTTCTTACTGTCTGATGCCGTCTCTGGTGTAAGTTAGCAGGGCTGGGGCAGATGCACAGAGCACGGTGGGGGAGGTGAGCCTAGGATCGGATTGATGCCCACCCACCACCTGGCACCCTGCAGTCCCAGCTGGCCGGAAGGCAAGCATGCCGGACCACAAAGCAAAGATCCTCCAGCTCTGCTGCTGGCAAGCCTCGGGGCCAGGGGACTCACAGAAGGGCAGGTTTGGGCCTGTGCCTTCCTCGTGCCCAAATGGGTCTGTCTCCCCTTCCCCTTCCAGCCAGGGCCGCAGCTGGGGCTGCAGCTTGGGTGACGGGAAAAGAAAGCTTTACTCCACCAGCCCATTAGCGGCACTCACAGCATTAAAAATGCAGGAAGTGGTGGGAGGAGCGGGCCGGGGAGGAAAACTCATGCAGCTGCGGGGCGCGGGGAAGAGCCGGGCTTCTGCTTCCTCAGCCCGGATCAGAGCCGAAGAACGAGGGCAGTTTGGGTTGAGAAGGATTCTCCAGTGCAACCGAGAAGCCAGCGTCCAGGAGGCTGTTGGGGAGGTCGGCACTGTGGGCTTCCTGGCCTTCGTTTGCTGTTTCGAGGGCCAGGACCTCGGGTGTTCCCGTCCGCCCCTCTGGGACGGCGCCAGCCCGGCAGGTCGCCGACCGTCCCGGGGCTCCCGCGCAGCGCGATGCCGGCCTCGTCCACCGTCCACGTGCTGCAGCTGCTGCGGGAGCTGCTCGCCTTCGTGCTCCTCAGCTACACTGTGCTCATCGGGGCGCTGCTGCTGGCCGGCTGGACCACTTACTTCCTGGTGCTGAAGTGACAGCGCCGCCGCCGCGCCCGCCCCGCCTCCCGCCCGGCCCCGCCTCCCGCCCGGCCCCGCCTCCCGCCCGGCCCCGCCTCCCGCCCGGCCCCGCCTCCGTAACTCACCAGGGAATTCCCTTCAAGCCGTGGCCGGAACTGAGTCCCCGCCCGCCCTCCAGCGTCACGGCGCCCGACCCACCTCCGCGTCCTCAGGCCCTGTATATGCCCCGCCCCACGCGGAAGTTCCGGCGGTTGGTTGCCTTGCGCGGCCGTTACAGCAGTTGCCCTAAGCCTCGCCCCCTTTCCCCCTGTCTGCCCAATCCCGACTGCTTCCTTGGGTGGGGGCGTGGCCATGGGGCGAGGCGCTCTCAGGTGGAAGCCTTGCCCCGCTCCGCGCTCACGAAGCTGCGTCACTTCCGGCGTGTGCGTCTGGCGTCCGACAGCTGCATAATGGCGGTTCTGAAGAGTTGGCTGTCGCGCAGCGTAACCTTACTCTTCAGGTACCGCTGCGGCCGCGTAGAGGGGACAGGACCAGAGGGAGGGACCGACGCGGATAGCGCTGTGGCCCGGCCCACGGCGCCCGCCTTCCTTACGCGCTCATCCCTCGTCCGCCCAGCTGGGTCGCGGCGTCTCGCCCCGGTCGGGAGGACTGAGGACAGCCCCGCCTCCGCCCCCTGGGTCAAGCCCGGCTTCCTTTTCAGTTCGTCCATCTTCTACAAACGAGTTCCCGAGACCCCGGGCTGCCTTCTTGGGGCCGCTCCGCTTCCCGACCAGCTCTCGTCAGCCACTCGAGGTCCCTGAGGAGACGTTGAGAGGAGGAGGGACACGGCATGGGGGAGTCCGGGAAGGGAGACGAGCGTCTGAGGACGTCCTCCCGAGGGCAGAAGGGGCCCGGGGAGCTGGCGCAGGGCTCCGCTCCTAGCGCTGCATGCTCCTGGGCGATTGTAGCGGGACCGTCACACACACCTGGCACCCAGGCCAGGGGTCTAGAGCTAAATTCTGCCTGCAGGAGTGGTTATTGTGGCAGCCGTTTCTAAAAACTTTAAAGGCAACATTTTATTTTATTTATTTCATTTTATTTCATTTTTTTGAGACAGGATCTGCTTCTGTCGCCCAGGCTGGAGTGCAGTGGCTAGATTTCAGCTCACTGCAACCTCTGCCTCCTGGGTTCAAGCGATTCTCAGTCTCAGCCTCCCGAGTAGCTGGGATTACAGGCGCCCGCCACCACACCCGGCTAATTTTTTTTTTCTTTTTTATTTTTGTTTTGTTTTGTTTTGTTTGAGACTGAGTCTTGCTCTATTGCCCAGGCTGAAGTGCAGTGGGGCGCTCTCGGCTCACTGCAACCTCTGCCTCCCAGGTTCAAGCGATTCTCCTGCCTCAGCCTCGCGAGTAGCTGGGATTACAGGAGCGTGCCACCACTCTGGTCTAATTTTTGTGTTTTAAGTAGAGATGGGGTTTCACCATGTTGGCCAGGCTGATCTCGAACTCCTGACCTCAAGTGATCTACCCGCCTCGGCCTTTATTTATTTATTTATTTATTTTTAATAGACACGGGGTCATGTTGCCAGCCAGTTGCCCAGGCTGGTCGTGAACTCCTAGGCTCAAGTGATCCTCCCGCCTTGCCCTTGGCCTTCCAAGTGCTAGGATTAGAGGCGTGAGCCACCAACACCCTGCCTGAGGCAACATTTTAAACTTGGTGTATGTTGAAAATTTCAAAACCCCTCAGCTGTCCTGCATCCTCATTTAGGTTCCTGCTTGGCTCGAGTTTGACTTTACAGCCCCTGCAAGTAAATCCAAGAGCCTGTTACAGATTGGCGGTCGTGCCTTATGAAATCTGACTTCTACTTCCAGGTACAGACAGTGTTTGTGTGTTCCTGTTGTGGCTAACTTTAAGAAGCGGTGTTTCTCAGAATTGATAAGACCATGGCACAAAACTGTGACGGTTGGCTTTGGAGTAACACTGTGTGCGGTTCCTATTGCACAGGTACTGTCGTGTGCAGTGATTCTTATCTCGTGTACCGTGTCCTCTTGAAGTCTCAAGAGGACGGTGAAGCATTAGACAAGCTGCCATAGTTTTTCCCAGTGCTCCCATCCCTTCCCCCACAGTACCAGCATCTTTTCACAGTTGAGCAGATGTATTAATGTTCTCATTTTGATTGTCTCATTTGGTAGGAACAGCACATCAAATTGTATAAAGCAAGTAGAGAGAAATGAGAGGATATTACAGTCTGTTAACAAAGTAGTCTTTGATTCAACAGAAATTTATTGAGCAACTTTTATGTGCAAGACACTGAGAACGTAAGAATGAACAACAAAAAATTCTTGTTCTCACAAAGTGCTTTGTGGAGATTAGGAGAAAATATAAAATATCAGCTGGTGATAAATGGTAGGAAGAAAACAGGGCTGGGCACAGTGGCTGATGCCCAGGGCTTTGGGAGGCTGAGGTGGGAGGATGGCTTAAGCTCAGGAGTTTGAGACCAGCCTGGTCAACATAGGGAGACTCTGTCTCTACAAAAAAGAAAAAAAAATTAGCCAGGTGTGGTGGCTTACACCTGTAGTCAAAACTACTCAGGAGGCTGAGGCAGGAAGATCACTTGAGCCCAGGAGTTTGAGGCTGCAGTGAGCTATGATATCACCACTGCTCTCCAGCCTGGGCGACAGGGCAAGACCTTTTCTCAAAAACAAAACGAAACAAAACAAATGAGGTAAATGTATAGGCAATTCTGAGAGGGAGTTTTGTTTAAGATAAAGGTGGTCAAGCTACTCTGATAAGGCGAAGTAGAGATCTGAATGTTCTGAAAGAGCCATTATACTCTCGTGCGGGGAGGAGCTTGCCAGGCAGGAGGAACTCAGAAGGACAAAGACCTAGAAGCAGAAGTATGCCTGGTATGTCTGAGGAGCATGGAGTTAATGTGTCTGGAGCCGAATGGGGGAGACCGTAATAGATGAAGCCAGAGAGTTAACTGATAATCAGATTGTGTGCTTTGTCTTTTGTGGGCCATTGTTGTAAGGCTTTGGGTTTTCTGAAAAGCCGCAGAGGATTTTTTTTTTTTTTTAAGACAGAGTCTCACTCTGTTGCCAGGCTGCAGTGCAATGGCACAATCTTGGCTCCCTGCAACCTCCGCCTCCCAGGTTCAAGCAATTCTCATGCCTCAGCCTCCCGAGTAGCTGGGACTACAGGCGCCCGCCACCACACCCGGCTAATTTTTTTGTATTTGTAGTAGAGACGGGATTTCACCGTGTGTTAGCCAGGATGGTCTCGATCTCCTGACCTCGTGATCCACCCGCCTCGGCCTCCCAACGTGCTGGGATTACAGGCGTGAGCTATCGCGTCCGGCCAGATTCCAAGATTTTTTAAAGGCCTTAGCAACTGAATGAATGGCGATGCAATTTAGTAGGATGGAGAGGAGTGGATTTTGAAAGGAAAAAAAGTTTTTGGAAATGTCATTTCTAAGTTGTCTAGGAGACATCTAGGTGGAGCTGTCAAGTAGTTGATATAAAAGTGGTACTGCATTTAAAAAAATCATAGCTTATATGCTTTATGAGGAAGAGCTAGAGAGGAAACCAGCAAGCTCCATTTAAGCAAAATATTCCTGCCACTTACGTGTGTGTTCATCACAAAAGGAAGATTAATTCCATGTATCACAAGTATTTTCAGCATCTTCTGAGGCTCACTCATGAGCCGTCACCTTACTGTGCCTCACTTCAGTTGTCATCTCTGCATGCTGATGAATCCATAGCCCTAAAACCCCTCACTTGAATACCAGGCCATTTTCGGCCACAATTGGGACAACCTTTTTTTTTTTTTTTTTTTTTTTTTAGGTTTGTCCTTTCTCAGTTATTATATTACTTTCTAAGCCCGGTTAACCTCAGTTCTGGGCCACATGACTGGGGTCTCCAGTCATTTAGTACAGCAGTGCCACTTCCATTCTTCAAAACCCCTCAGTGGTCAGCTAGGCACGATGGCTCTCTCTTGTGATCCCAGTACTTTTGAAGGCTGAGGTGGGAGGATCGCTGTAGGCCAAGAGTTCGAGACCAGCCTGGGAAACAGCGAGACCACCCCTCTACAAAAAATAATTAGCTAGGTGTGGTGGCGTGTGTCTGTAGTCGTAGCTACCTGGGAGGCAGGAGGATCATTTGATTCCAGGAGTTCAAGGCTGCAGTGAGCTGGAATCACAACACTGTACTCCATCCTGGGCAACCGAATGAGAAATGAAAAACCTACAGTGGCTTTCCATGAGACTTTCAGAACTAAACCTGCACTCCAGGGCCCTAGTGAGTCTCATTTCTCTTGTGCCATTGCTCCAACCAGGCTAGATCCCTGGACATCCCCTGCAACAAAAGTATTCTTTTCCTCATTGTTACGTATTCTCCAGGATGCCTGGCCATCCTGATTCTAGGTATCTTTAGTACCAAGTCTCACCTCTATTTAAAGCCTTTCCTTATTCCTGTCCAACAACCATCTCCTCCTTTCTGGCCACTTAATATTGTATATTTTGATATTTGAGGATAATCCTTTGGCACTCTCCTGAGTCATCAGAGCATAATGGGAAGGGTACAGACTTTGAAGTGAGATTTGGTTTGAGGTCTAGATATGACTTTTTGGAAAAGTTATATAACTATTCTGAGCTTCCATGTCATTGCTGGTAAATAAGGAAGGATAATAACTGGACTGTTGTGAGGAACAAGTGAAAACACATTATAAAATGTAGCACATTATGAAGACTTATCAGAATATTGAGACAAAATTAGCTTCTTGTGAGCAGAGGTGTCTTTCTTTCTTTTGTAGTCCTGTATAAGATGCCTAATGAATACTTACTTCTTTGATTGAAATATAAAGTTCTTGATTTGTTCATATCAAAAATATTTCTTGACTGCCTCTTTCAACATGCAGTGATTCTGAGTGTTTGTACTCTGAATAGCAAAAACAAGACAGAACACAGAGTGATTAATTTCTTTTTTTCTTTTTTTTCTTTTTGAGACGAGTTTCACTCTTATCGCCCAGGCTGGAGTGCAGTGGCATGATCTTGGCTCACTGCAACCTCCACCTCCTGGGTTCAGGCAATTCTCCTGCCTCAGCCTCCCTAGTAGCTGGGATTACAGGTACCCGCCATCACGCCCAGCTAATTTGTGTCTTTTTAGTAGGGATGGGATTTCACCATGTTGGCCAGGTTTGTCTCAAACTCCTGACCTCAGCTGATCTGCCCGTCTCGGCCTCCCAAAGTGCTGGGATTACAGGTGCGAGTAAGAAGTGCTTTGCTGAGGAGGAAAAAGGCAGAGAGTCATGGATGATGTGTCATTACAGTTGCCAGTATTTAGTCAAGGTGGCCACAGTCCCTTAACTCTTAAGGTGATTATATTAGTCTTTCCTTTTTTAAAACAGCTGAGGTCAGGCTGGGCATGGTGGCTCACGCCTGTAATCCCAGCACTTTGGGAGACCAAAGCATGTGTATCACTTGAGGTCAGGAGTTCAAGACCAGCCTGGGCAACATGATGAAACTCCATCTCTACTAAATATACAAAAAAAAATAGCGAAGCGTGGTGGCGGGTGCCTGTAATCCCAGCCACTGGGGAGGCTGAGGCAGGAAAATTGCTTGAACCCAGGAGATGGAGGTTGCAATGAGCCAAGATTGAACCACTGCACTCCAGCCTGGGTGACAGAGTGAGACTCTTGTCTCAAAAAAAAATAAAATAGCTGAGGTCCCCCCATCAACACTGTACTGCTTCATTCTGCTCAGAATTGCCCTCCCCCATCCACTTCTTTTTTTTGGGAGACAGTCTCGCTCTGTCGCCCAGGCTGAAGTGAAGTGGCACGATCTTGGCTCTCACTGCAACCTCCACCTCCTGGGTTCAAGCGATTCTCCTGCCTCAGCCTCCCAAGTAGCTGGGTCTACAGGCACCCACCACCATGCCCGGCTAATTTTTTTTTTTTTTTTTTGTATTTCTAGTAGAGTTGGGGTTTCGCCATGTTGGCCAGGCTGGTCTTGATTTCTTGACCTTGCGATCTCCCCACGTCGGCCTCCCAAAGTATTGGGATTACAGGCGTGAGCCACTGTGCCCGGCCCACTTTATTAGACTCAGCTTAATCCTCATCAAACTTGTGAAGCCTTTTCTAAGCTATTAGCACTCAACATAGAACTGATTGCTCTGTTCTGCATGCCCCCAATGTAGCTTATACATACTCCTCCCACAGCTTCCATGATACATGATTGTGTTCATTTTTCTAGTTCTGTTAGCCCATCATCCTCCTCTCTCTCCCATTGCACCTGTGTTTGAGGGCAAAGAATGTCTTGTTGAGACTTGTGTCTCAAGTATCTAACACTGTTAATGAATGAATTGTAATCTTATCAATTTGTTGGTTATAATCAATAGTTTTGTTTTGGTTTGGTTTGGTTTTTTTTGAGATGGAGTCTTGCTCTGTCACCAGGCTGGAGTGCAGTGGTGCAATCTCGGCTCACTGCAACTTCCGCCTCCTGGGTTCAAGTGACTCTTCTGCCTCAGCCTCCCAAGTAGCTGGGACTACAGGCACATGCCACCATGCCCAGCTAATTTTTATATTTTTAGTAGAGACGGGATTTCACCATGTTGGCCAGGATCGTCTCGATCTCCTGACCTTGTGATCCGCCTACCTCAGCCTCCCAAAGTGCTGGGATTACAGGCATGAACCACAGTGCCCAGCACTTTTTTTTTTTTGACAGAGTCTTGCTCTGTCGCCCAGGCTGGAGTGCAGTGGCGCAGTCTCGGCTTACTGTAACTTCTGCCTCCTGGGTTCAAGCGATTCTCCTGCCTCAGCCTCCCAAGTAGCTGGGATTACAGACGTACACCACTACCACCCGGCTAATTTTTGTATTTTTTAGTAAAGACAGGGTTTCACCATGTTGGCCAGGCTGGTCTCAAACTCCTGACCTCAAGTGATCTGCCTGTGTCTGCCTCTCAAAGTGCTGGTATTACAGGTGTGAGCCACCGCACCCTGCCATATTTTATTTTATATGTAAAGAAATAATTTGCTCTTTGGAGCAGAGAATGAAAGTTGGTAGAAAGCATACTCCGGAATTATTTCTCTATATTGACTTAAATTGCCAAAATAAGGCCTTAAAAAATATAACACAAAGAAATATAGTGCAGTTTCAGCCTAAAACACTAAGCAGCATGACAATTATGTTTTTTACTTGCCTATTGGTAAAAAAGTTCTCAGTTTGAGCTTTAGAGGTTGAGTGACAATGTTTGTGTCTTTCAGAAATCGGAGCCTCATTCCCTTAGTAGTGAAGCATTGATGAGGAGAGCGGTGTCTTTGGTAACAGATAGCACCTCTACCTTTCTCTCTCAGACCACATATGCATTGATTGAAGCTATTACTGAATATACTAAGGTATGTCTCCTCTTGTTAACTCTTGATCTTCTAAACCATGGTTTAGCAAATAATGGCTCACAACCAAATTGCGCCTGATGCCCATGTTGGTATTTGATTGAAACATAGCCAGGCCTATTTGTTTATGTATTGTCAGTAATGGTTTTTGAGGATTTGAGTAGTTTCAACAGAGGCTGTAAGGCCCACAAAGCCTAAAATATTTACTGTCAGGCCCTTCACAAAAAAAGTTTGCTGAGCCCTGATCTAAATCACTCGTTTTTAGACTTTTCCCAGGCACCTTTTTTTACAGAAAAATCTTAAATGTGGCAGCCTAGTATATAAAACAAGAGTAAAGCTGATGTGGTTCAGTTAAGGGCACAGGGGCCCGTGGTCCATCAACAGAGGTTTCTCTGTGAGGATTATTTAAAAACCACTGATCTAACCTAATAGAAAAGAGAGTATATGGGCCAGGCGTGGTGGCTCACATCTGTAATCCCAGCAGTTTGGGAGGCCAAGGCAGGAGGATCATTTGGGGCCAGGAGTTTAAGACCAACCCAGTCAATGTAGCAAGCCCCATCTCTAGCAGAAAAAAAATTTTAAACTTAGCCAGGCATGGTGTGTTGTGTGCCTATAGTTCCAGTGACTCCAGGGGCTGAGGTGGGAGGATCACTTGAGTCTAGGAGTTTGAGGTTACAGTGAGCTATGAACATGCCACTGCACTTCAGTCTGGGTGACATAGAATCCTGTTTGTAAAAAATAATAAAATTTTTTTTTTTTTTGAGATGGAGTCTTGCTTACGCAGGCTGGAGTGCAGTGGAGTGATCTCAGCTCACTGCAGCCTCTGCCTTGTGGATTCAAGCGATTTTCCTTCCTCAGCCTCCTGAGTAGCTGGGATTACAGGTGTGCGCCACCATGCCCAGCTAATTTTTTTGTATTTTTAGTAGAGACGGGGTTTCGCCATGTTGGCCAAGCTGGTCTCGAACTCCTGACTTCAGGTGATCCACCTGTCTTAGCCTCCCAAAGTGTTAGGATTACAGGCATGAGCCACTGCACCCAGCCAATAAAAATTTTTCAAAGTGTATATGGATAATCAAAGGTATTGAAGTCTCATTTGTGCATTTGTTTTACATATATTTTCTCGCAGCTTTTTTTCCCCCTCAACCTTTAGAGTTTTCCCTTGCATTGTTTTCTCTTTCTGTGTCTGAATTGCTGACAAGCTTTTAAAAACACAGAAGTTTACAGATGGAGATACTAATGTCCTGATACCTTTACTTCATAGGATAATAGTGCAATTTCATTGAGGCAGCAGGATGGAAGAGCCAGTTTGCTGTAATGGGACTTAATTTCCTTGAGGTGGAAATCTCTCTATTCCTTCTGCTATGTCTCACTTATTTTACTCAGGCTTGTTCATTCTGTATTTGTAGGCTGTTTATACCTTAACTTCTCTTTACCGACAATATACAAGTTTACTTGGGAAAATGAATTCACAGGAGGAAGATGAAGTGTGGCAGGTGATCATAGGAGCCAGAGCTGAGGTAAGCAGAAAGTTCTAGGCATTTCTGTGTTAGTGCACCTACCTCATGTGGTATCTAAATTATTGAACTAAGTCTAATCAATATAATCAGTGTTCTCTAAATCTACTACTTTAAGTCCATTTAAATGGGCTAGACCTTTCATGCTGTCTGAAGCACTTTGCTTGATTTATATAGATGACTTCAAAACACCAAGAGTACTTGAAGCTGGAAACCACTTGGATGACTGCAGTTGGGCTTTCAGAGATGGCAGCAGAAGCTGCATATCAAACTGGTAGGTTCAAGTTTTGTGTTGGTGGTTTTTTTTTTAACTAGGGAGGTACCATTTGAGTTTTCATCTGGTTTTCTAAAATGAGGGCTTTATAGTAAATGGTCTAAGTGGCTCTAACTTTGAGAAATTTTCCCCATTTCCTACATATTAACCTACATTTTATTTGCACAATAGAAGCAATGAGCATACCCTTGCAGACCAGACCAGTAGAAGCTAGGTTATGTCTTCAAAATGAAAAATGAT
Organism: Pongo abelii; assembly: GCF_028885655.2. Taxonomy (NCBI): domain Eukaryota; kingdom Metazoa; phylum Chordata; class Mammalia; order Primates; family Hominidae; genus Pongo; species Pongo abelii. The sequence goes on along the minus strand of NC_071995.2, from coordinate 121,100,638 downwards.
AAAACTATTACCATTGGAAAATTGGATTGCTTCCAAATAGTTTGAGCTTTTTTTGGTAATACAATTTATTAACAATCATAGAATTACACCGTTGGATGAGACTTGAGATGATTAATCTATGTGAACCTTTTTGTACAGATGGAGAAAATGAGACCTGGAATCATAGTCAGTGGCAAAACCAGGACAAATTATTTATCTATGTCAGGCTTCGTGGTAAGCATTTCGTAGGCACTTTTTGTATGTGAAGAAACTAGAGGGCAGATGGGCCAAATCTTTCAGCTAAGATGACATGGTGTGGTGAGTAAGCAGCCAAGCTGAGATTCAGCTGAGTAGGTCTTTGTTTTTTATAAAATAGAGATGGGGTTTTACAGTGTCGCACAGGCTAATCTTGAAATCCTAGGCTCAAGCAGTCTACCCACCTTGGCCTCCCAAAGTGCTGGGATTATAGGCATGAGCCACCCAGCCAAACAGGTCGAATTCCAAAGCCTTTGCTTCTCCTATTCTCCCAGCAGCCAGTGCTTTGTCCTCTGCACCTTAGTGTCCCAAGGTGCCCATCGTAGAACATCCTACCTGTCTGGTCCCAAACTAGGTAGGTAGGCTCACAGAAAATTTTTTTTTTTTTTTTTAAATGGAGTTTTGTTCCTGTCACCCAGGCTGGAGTGCACTGGCGCCATCTAGGCTCACTGCAACCTCCACCTCCTGGGTTTGAGTGATTCTCCTGCCTCAGCCTCCCAAGTAGCTGGGATTACAGGCACCCGCCACCACGCCCAGCTAGTTTTTGTATTTTTAATAGAGAAGGGGTTTTGCCATGTAGGCCAGGCTGGTCTTGAACTCCTGACCTCAGGTGATCCACCCGCCTTGGCCTCCCAAAGTGCTGGGATTACAGGCATGAGCCACTGCATCCGGGCAATTTTTTTTTTTGAGACAGAGTTTCACTCTTGGTGCCCAGGCTGCAGTGGTGGCACTTTCTCAGCTCGCTGCAACCTCTGCCTCTCCAGTTCAAGCAACTCTCCTGCCTCAGCCTCCCGATTACAAGCATGCACCACCACTCCTGGCTAATTTTTGTATTTTTAGTAGAGATGGGTTTCGCCATGTTGCCCAGGCTGGTCTCAAACTCCTCACCTCAGCCTCTCAAAGTGCTGGGATTATAGGTGTGAGCCACCGCACCCAGCTGGCTCACAAAAATAATAGCCTAGTACTCGCTCTTATTAAGAAACTGGTTGCAGTGGCTCACGCCTATAATCCCAGCACTTTGGGAGACCAAGGATGGCGGATCACTTGAGGTGGGTCACTTGAGGTCAAGAGTTTGAGACTACCCTGGCCAACGTGGTGTGAAACCCTGTCTCTACTAAAAATACAAAATTAGCCGGGTGTAGTGGCACACACCTGTGCAGGAGAATGGCTTGAACCCAGGAGGTGGAGGCTACAGTGAGACGAGATGGCTCCACTGCACCTCAAGCCTTGGTGACAGAGCGAGACTCTGTCTCAAGAAAAAAAAAAGAAACTGGTATGAGTCAGGCACAGGGCCTCACGCGTGTCTTTGGGAAGCCAAGGCGGGCAGATTGCTGGAGCCCAGGAGTTCAAGGGCAACACAGCGAAACCCCATCTCTACCAAAAATACAAAAATTAGGTGGGCGTGTTGGCGCTCGCCTGTAGTCCCAGCTACTCGGGAGGCGGAGGTGGGAGGATTGCTTGAACCCAGGAGCTCAAGGCTGCAGTGAGCTATGATCATGCCTGCGCACTCCATCCTAGGCAAAAGAGCTAGACCCTGTCTCAAAAAAGAAATTGTTACATTAAAACATACTCTTGTTTTCTGATGTCAAGATTAGCAGGCTAGGGTTCTCAAGCATCAAATCTTAAAAATGATACAAAGGGCTAGGTGTGGTGGCTCACACCTGTAATCCCAGCTACTTGGGAGGGTGAGGTAGGAGGATCACTTGAGCCTGGGAGGCAGAGGTTGTGGTGAGGCGAGATCATTGCACTCCAGCCTGGGCAACAGAGTGAGACCCCATCTCAAAAAGATATAAAACATTTTTTAAGGTAAGTGTTGTGTCATCATACTGAAAAACAAAAAATAATTCTTTTAGGTTTTTTTTGTTGTTATTTTTTTCCAGAGACAGAGTCTCACTCTGTCCCCTAGGCTGGAGTGCAGTGGTGTGAACTCAGCTCACTGCAACCTCCAGCTCCCTGGTTCAAGCAATTCTCTTGCCTCTACCTCCTGAGTAGCTGGGATTGGAGGCACCTGGCACCATGCCTGGCTAATTTTTGTATTTTTAGTAGAGACAGGGTTTCACCATGTTGGCCAGACTGGTCTTGAATTCCTGATCTCAGGTGTTCTGCCTGCCTCAGCCTCCCAAAGTGGTGGGATTACAGACATGAGCCACCACGCTTGGCCCAGAAAAAGTAGTGATCCTGAGGGATCAGAGATTTGGAACAAGAATGAAACAACAGAAGTGTGAAGTGTGGAAGCAGCATTATAGTCGTGCCACACAAAGATGGCAGTGGATTCCTGGGTGCAGTGAACAGGAGGATATGCTTAGATCTAGAAGGAAAAAGGAGGAGAGGATGTATAAGCATTATCTGAGAAAAGTAGACATTTTCCTCGAACTCATAGAAAGGGCTAACAAAGTTGTAAACAGATTTTTTTTTTTTTTTTTTTCCCTGAGACAAGGTCTTACTCTGTCACCAGGCTGGAGTACAATGGCACAATCATGGCGCACTGCTTACTACAGCCTTAGCCTCTGGGCTCAAACGATCCTACCACATCAGTCTCCCAAGTAGCTGGGATTATATGTTTCTGGTAGAGAGGGTTTTGCCATGTTGTCCAGGCTGGTCTTGAACTCCTGAGCTCAAGTGATCCGCCCGCCTTGGCCTCTCAAACTGCTGGGATTACAGACATGAGACACTGTGCACGGCCTTATGATTTCACTTTTTTAACAAAAAATCTGGTCCAGGTGCAGTGGCTCATACCTGTTGTAATCCCAGCACTTTGGGATGCCTAAGCGGGTGGATCACTTGAGCTCAGGAGTTCGAGACCAGACTTGACAACATGATGAAACCCTGTCTCTACAAAAAAATTAGCCAGGCATGGTGGTATGTAGTCCCAGCTTCTTGGGAAGCTGAGGTGAGAGGATCACTTGGTCCCAGGAGGTCGAGGCTGCAGTAAGCCATGATCAGGCCAGTGTACCCCATCCTGGTTGACAAAGCAAGACCCTGTCTTAAAAACAAAAAAATGGCCAGACACGGTGGCTCACGCCTGTAATTCCAGCACTTCGGGAGGCTGAGGTGGGCGGATCATGCGGTCAGGAGATTAAGACCATTCTGGTTAACATGGTAAAACCCCATCTCTACTAAAAATACAAAAAAAATTAGCCATGTGTGGTGGTGGGTGCCTGTAGTCCTAGCTACTCGGGAGGCTGAGGCAGAAGAATGGCGTGAACCTGGGAGGCGGAGCTTGCAGTGAGCAGAGATCACGCCACTGCACTCCAGCCTGGGCAACAGAGCAAAACTCCATCTCAAAACCAAACAAAAATTAAATAAATAAATAAGCTAATAATAAAATAACAGCATAACAAAAAGATTCAGAGTAAAATCCCAAAAGCTACTAGGAAAAAATAGATTACCTACAAAGGAAGTAGAATCAAACATCAGGCATCTTCTCCGCAACACTAGAGGTGACGATAAATCTATAGCCTAGGATTTTATGTATAGCCAGCTACCATCAAAAAGTGAGAATAAAAGATATCCTCAGACATAGACTCAAAGTACCACCTGCATACACTTTCTGGAAGAACTATGAAGAAGGAAAAATCAGTTTTGAAAGAAGCTACTAAGATTTTTTTTCAAAAGTTCTGAGTGTAAAACAACTTTTTAAATTTGGGAAAGTGAAAACATGCTAAGCACATTGACATTAGACATTGTTAAACACTGCAAAGAGAATGAGTAGGAGTGGGAGGAAACTTGGTAGCTCCAATTGAGGCAGGAAAGGTTTAAAAAGAAAACCTGTTAATTAGAAAATACAAAATTTTGGGCCGGGCGCAGTAGTTCACACCTATAATCCCAGCACTTTGGAAGGCCAAGTCAGGTGGATCAGCTGAGATCAGGAGTTCGAGACCAGCCTGGCCAACATGGCAAAACCCCATCTCTAATTTAAAAAAAAAAAAAAAAAAAAGAAATTATAGGAATAATTTCAAACATCAATGATTGCAGTAAAAATAAACTTATTAAATGACACTTTTAGATTGTGTTCCAAAAAAATCTAGCTAAAACTAGCTAAATCAAAGAAAGCATTCAAGATAAAAAGCAGTCAATAGGACAGAAAATTAAGACATCAATCATGAAATATACTTAATAAGGCAAAAACTGATAGAATTACAAGGAGATCTCAGAGATGTGTGTAATACTCAATTTTCTGAGCACACTTGCAGGTCAGGACAACCAAAAAAATTAAAGCTATTAAGGATTAGAACAGAATTTGTTTTGGAGACAGGGTCTTGCTCTGTTGCCCAGGCTGGAGTGTAATGGCATGATCACAGCTTACTGCAGCCTTGACCTGGGCTCAGGCCATCTTCCCATTTCAGCCTCCCAAGTAGCCCAACTAATTTTTTTTTTTTTTTTTTTTAAGAGATGTGGTCTTGTTATGTTGCCCAGGCTGATTCTGAACTCCTGGGCTCAAGTGATCCTCCTGCCTTGGCCTGCCAAAGTGCTAGGATCACAGGCATGAGCTGAGCCACTATACCCAGCTCAGTGTGATTTTTTGTTTTTTATTTTGGAGACAGGGTCTCATTCTGTCACCCTGGTTGGAGTGCAGTGCCTTGATCTTGGCTCACCGTTACTTCTGCCTCCCAGCCTCAAGCAATCCTGTCTCAGCCTCCTGAGTAGCTGGGACCACAGGCAGTCACCACCACGCCCGATTAATCTTTTTTATTTTTTGGTAGAGATGGGGTTTCACCATGTTCCCCAGGCTAGTCTCGAACTCCTGAGCTAAGGCAGTCCACCTGCCTCAGCCTCCCAAAGTGCTGGGATTACAGGCGTGAACCACTGTACCTGTCTGTGATTTTTTTTTTTTTTTTACTTTTAACTAAACAAAGGAAAATCAGATTTGTGTGTGTGAGAGAGACAGGGTCCATGCGGGAATTCCGTGGTGGGATCATAGATCATAGCTTGCTGTAGTCGCAACCTCCTGGGCTCAAGTGATCCTCCCCACCTTAGCCTCCCCAGTAGCTGGGATTACAGGTGCGCACCACCATGCCCCAGCTAATTTTTTTATTTTTAGTAGAAACAGAGTTTCGCTAAGTTTCCCACACTGGTTTCGCAACACCTCACAAATGTATATATACTGAATATAAAACTTTGCCCCCTCCCTCTAAATCTACATATTCTTCTAAGACACAAAGTAAATTTTGTACCAGGTGACAAAAGGAAGAGACAACAAAATCATTTAAAAAATTGATATATCAGCTGGGCGCGGCGGCTCACGCCTGTAATCCCAGCACTTTGGGAGGCTGAGGCGGGCGGATCACGAGGTCAGGAGATCGAGACCATCCTGGCTAACGTGGTGAAACCCTATCTCCACTAAAATAACAACAACAACAAAAATTAGGCATGGTGGTGGGTGCCTGTAGTCCCAGCTACTCAGGAGGCTGAGGCAGGAGAATGGCGTCAACCCGGGAGGTGGAGCTTGCAGTGAGCCAAGATCGCGCCACTGCACTCCAGCCTGGGTGACAGAGCAAGACTCTGTCTCAAAAAAAAAAAAAAAAGTAGAAATGGTATTCAAAGATTTTGATGTCCCCAAAATGGACACCAGGGCCTAGGATGTTTCGTGGGAGAGTTTTATCAAATCTTCCAAAACTATAATACCTATGTTACTGTAAGTGTACCAGTGCAAAGAAAGTAATGACAAGCCTCGTCTTACAACTGTATGAAGCCAGCATAGCCCCTGATCCCAAACTGGACTAGGGCAGCACCAAAATGAAAAGCTCAGTATCACTTCAAAATGTAGCCGTAAATCAAACATAGCCATTTACCCCCAAAATAGAATGATAGTTCAACACTGTAAAAAACTATAGCGCGAGACTCCTTCTCAAAAAATATATATATAATTCACTACTTGAGATGATATATCCATAAAGGAGAAAAACCACTTAATATATGCCCAAAATATCTTCAATGTAGCCATTTATGATTCGAATCTAAGTACAATTATGAAGAGATAATTTTCTTAATGTAATAAAGGTTTAAGTAATCCTATTTAATTGTGTGAACTATCAGAAGTGTTTTCATCGAAGTCAGAAGAGGAGGATGCCTGCCATTCTCCACTACCTGTCAACATCGTATTGAAGGTTCTTGTTAATGCAGTAAGATCAAAATATTCTATAGATGAATTGATGAAATGTTTATACCCAGATGATGAAATACACTAACTAGCAGCAGGTAAAATGAGAGCTCAAACACTTTTTTTTTTTTTTTTTTTTTGGAGACGAGTTTCACTCTTGCCTAGGCTGGAGTGAAGTGGCGCGATCTCAGCTCACTGCAACCTCTTCCTCCCAGGTTCAAGCAATTCTCCTGCTTCAGCCTCCCGAGTAGCTGTGACTAGAGGTGCACTCCGCCACACCCAGCTACTTTTTTTGTATTTTAGTAGAAATGGGGTTTCACTGTGTTACCCAGGCTGGTCTCGAACTCCTGAGCTCAGGCAGTCCACCCACCTCAGCATCCCAAAGTGCTAGGATTACAGGCATGAGCCACCGCGCCCGGCCTTTTTCTTTTTTTGAGACGGAGTCTCTGTTGCCCAGGCTGGAGTGCAGTGGCACGATCTTGGCTCACTTCAGCCTTCGCCTCCCGGGTCCAAGCTATTCTCCTGCCTCAGCCTCCCAAGTAGGTGGGATTACAGGCATGCGCCACCATGCCTGGCTAATTTTTTTTTGTATTTTTGGTAGAGACGGGGGTTCGCCATGTTGGCCAGGCTGGTCTGGAACTCCTGACCCTCAGGTGATCCGCCTGCCTTGGCTTCCCAAAGTGCTGAGATTAGAGGCGTGAGCCACTGCGCCTGGCCTTCAAAACATGTTTAAGTGAAAAAATTATAAAACATGTTTCATACCTTTTATGTTGTTACATAAATTTATAGTAACAAAATATTTTTCTATGCATTCCTTTACCTTTAAAGATTAGTTAAGGTGATGAAAGGGATCTTTGACAATTTTATTCATGATCTCTTTGTCAGAAAGAAATGGATGACTTGTAGTTAAAAAAAAATGCATCAAAGGTCTATACTAAAAGCTCTGTAGCTATAAAGATGATTGTGAGAGTTGTATTTAATTGTGATGTTGGCCACTGGCAGCTGAAGAAAAATGCTGTTTTTGACAGTGTCGGTTAAATCCAGACCTGAACATAGAGGTGGAAGTTTCTTTGCAGAGAGAGAAGACCGGGAGGTCAAGGAAAATGACCCCAAGAGGGGTTCAGATGACAGCCACAGCACCCCCAGGCCGACGTCCACATGAGCCTTCTGCGCCCTGCACGGCTACTCAACCCGATTGTCCCATCTTTTGGCAGGCGCAGATCAGGCCTCTATAACCGCCAGGAATCACATTCAGCTGGTGAAACTGCAGGTGGAGGAGGTGCACCAGCTCTCCCGGAAAGCAGAAACCAAGCTGGCAGAAGCACAGATAGAAGAGCTCCGTCAGAAAACACAGGAGGAAGGGGAGGAGCGGGCGGAGTCGGAGCAGGAGGCCTACCTGCGTGAGGATTGAGGGCCTGAGCCCACTGCCCTGTCTCAGGGGCAGATGCCACCCTGCCCAGGGTTGGCATGACTGTCTCTGCACCGAGAAGAGGCGGCAGGTCCTGCTCTGGCCAATCAGGCGAGACGCCATTGTGAGCTGTGAGTGCCTCCTGTGGTCTCAGGCTTGTGCTGGACCTGGTTCTTAGCCCTTGGGCACTGCACCCTGTTTAACATTTCACCCCACTCTACAGCTGCTCTTACCCATTTTTTTACCTCACACCCAAAGCATTTTGCCAACCTGGGTCAGAGAGAGGAGTCCTTTTTGTCATGCCCTTAAGTTCAGCAACTATTTAACCTGTTTTGTCTTATTTACGTCGTCAAAAATGATTTAGTACTTGTTCCCTCTGTTGGGATGCCAGTTGTGGCAGGGGGAGGGGAACCTGTACAGTTTGTACGATTTTTTTTTAAGTATTTCTGATGTGTTCTCTGATCTGCGCCCACTGCCCTGTGAGGACAACTGAGGCCAAGGAGTGAAAAGTCTATTACTACTAAGAGAAGGGATGCAGAGTGTTTACCTGGTGCTCTCAACAGGACTCTTAACACAGGCCTCTTGTTCCCTTTCTTTCCTTTACGTTTCTCTATTGTATCCAAAGGAGAAGAGTAAGATTTTGTTTGCATCTAAAAGAGAAAATGCGTCTCTCTCCTGGGGTCCTATGCAGCCTCCTTCCTTGAGGTCCCAGACTGGCAGCACCCCAGGCAGCTCCTGACAGGTTCCTGGCAGCATTTGCTACGCTTTGGCTCCCATTCAACATATGCTGGACAAGTTAGCTGGGTTGCAGTTTTTTAATCAGAGCTAACAGGGTGAGGGGAGTTACAAAAACCAAGTTGGCATTTTCTGTAGACCAGCAGGGATCAATTTCTCATCATGATAGAGAATCAGCACTGAGTCCACTCTCAGGCTGTTGCCCAACCCACCCTTCAGCGCTGGGGTATGGGGGCGGCTGCACACTTGAGCCCCTCATCTGTCACCAGTGCCCACATGGTCCACATCTCGAGGGGGCTGAGGCGGTGCACCAGCAGGAGCCCCCTATACAGGCAGGGGTCTAAGGGGTCCAGGGGACTCCGGATTCCAAATGTCTTGAAGCCAGCATGGTGCATGGGGCTGAGCCCCAGCCTCCTCAGGCACATACCCACAAAGACATCATCAATGGGGAAGAGTTCAGCCTCTTCCATGATAGCCTGGAGGCGCTGCACCATGGCTCTGGACATGACATACCCTCCTCCACCAGCATAGGGTGGGTAGTGGGTGGCTCTGTACATTGAGGGTGGGATGAAGTATTTGACCTTAGTGTTCCTGTTGGGCAGGGCTTGGCGGATGACATCTCCCACCAGGAGGTCCTGGGCCGGGTCCCAGCCATCCAGGAACTCTAACACGTTGGGGACGTGGACAAAGACATCGTCATCTCCCTTTAGCATGAAATGGGCCTGGGGGCAGGCAGCCATCACCCAGCGCTGCAGGTGCAGCTCCTTGAGCGTCAGGTTGAAGAAGTCCTCAGTGAAGTCCCACTGGAGGATGTCATCAAACTCCCTACTCTCATAGGCCAGCAGCTGGGCTGGGGGAGTGGGTCCTGCCACCCCTAGGAGGAACACCAGCTTCAGCTGCCGGCCCCTAGCCCGGCCCCCCACCCTGCCCCACGTGCTGCGGATAGCCGCACGGTGCTCCACGTGACCAGGCTGTGACTTGATGGCCAGGAGCAAGAAGGTATCCTTGGAACAGCCTGAAGGCTCCAGCAAGATAGAGAAATTTCGGCAGTGGCGATATGTCAAGAAGAGACGGTGACGGCTAGGCAGGGACAGAGAGGCGCTAGACACTGTGTGGTTGGGTGGACACCAGCTGTGACGGGGCGCTGGGGGAGCCCAGAAAGGCTGGTGGGCTGTGGGGTCTCCTGCGGGCTTGGCCTCCTTCCTCAGGAAGAGCAGGCAGCCGAGCAACAGCACAGCCAAGCTGTACGAGACCAGCCAGCCCAGCCTGCGGAGCATCGCCGGTCCCTGCAACGAGAGAGCCACCTGAGCAGGGCCCAGCCCCGGGTCCCTGTCCCTGTCCCCAAGAGTTGGGCAGGAGTTAACCTGCAACCCAGCAGCTAAGTCCCTGCTGGCCTCTGGACTTCCTTTTATTCTCAGCGTGTCCTCAGGCTCTTTCCAGAGTCCTCCCTCCCCTGAGGATGGGCTAAGCACAGCTGCTTTGCCAGCCCTTGCCCTCCTCTGCCATCATCTGAGGACTCCTGGGTTTTTCCCCAAAATGATTTGCAGCCACTTTACAGCTGACACCATAAACGTTCCCAACCATTCTTCCAGGAAACTCGAGCACCTGATGAGTTTTAGGCACAGACTCAGTTTAGCTTGGATCAAATTCACTTAAGTGTGGAACTGACATTCAGGGCTTTTCAAGTGGGAAGTGAAACCATTTCCCAAAAAAAGCCTGGTGCCTGTGCAGTCCTGTGTTGGGCGTCTCCAAGATGACCGGGAGTGCACTGCCTCCCTTGGAGGGGAACTAGCACCACAGGGTGGCCGTGGCCACCAAAGCACACACCCTTTACACCTGCCTTAGAGGTCGGGGCTTCCAGGAGGGAGGGAGGGAGACGAAGCCACACAAAGCAAGAGGGGAAGCAGGAAAGCTGGGGACTTGTATCAGGGATGGCTTCCGAGGCACCCTGCCCCGCCTTCCCACCACGTTCTAAGTGGTGATTTCTCCCAGGGACCTGAAAAGAAGGATGAGGAGACAGAATCCACCAGAGTGGCCTGCCTGAGCTCCACAGTAGCAAAGCCGGTCTTCAGTTTCTGATTTTTGTCCCTCCGTTGTCTCCCTCTGCCCCAGTCCCCTCCCCTTGACCTCCACTGCCAAGTCGTCCTGTCCCTTCACTTCTGACCACTCTGCCGCATTGGCCACTGCCACAGCCGCCACCACCACAAAAGCAACTGCTAGGTGCTAGGGATGCAGTGGCAAAGAAGACAGGGTCGCTGCCCTTTCAGAGGGGAACACAAAACGCATAGGAACCAGGTATGTTGAGAAGTTAGTCTAATGCAGAGAACTGGCTGACGCGGAGGACAGATCCCATAGCCAAGGGTAGCTGAAAAGCCCTCCTTGATGGAGGGACGTTTGAGCAAGAACTGAGGAATGGGGACCTTGCGTGAAGACCTGGGGTCTCTGCAGGCCGAAGGCAGAGTCAGGCAGCTCCAGGGCAGGAGTGAGGGGAGAGAGAAGGGAGAGGGGGGCCCAGCGGGTTTACAGTAGGAAGAGGCCGGCCCAGCTAGTGAAAGAGCTAGGGTTTTGTTGGTTTTTTTGAGACAGTGTCTCTGTCATCCAGACTCTAGTGCAGTGGCACAATTATAGCTCACTGCAGCCTGGAACTCCTGGGTTCAAGCGATCCTCCGGCCTCGGCCTCCCCAGTAGCTGGGACTACAGGCGTGCAGGGCCTGGCTAATTTATTTTTTATAGAGATGTGGTATCCCTTTGTTGCCTGGACTGGTCTGGAACCCCTGGCCTCAAGCGATCCTCCCGCCTCGGCCTCCCAAAGCATTGGGACTACAGGCGTGAGCCACCGGCCAGAGTTTTCTGAGCCCCCTGGAGATCTATGCGGGGGCGGGGGACAAGGGGGTCTGGCAGAGGCGGTGAAAGAATCTGACCTTTGGTAAAAGGCCACTCCTACCGCCCCTTCCCTGGTGGGCTGCGGAAGGCTGGGGAGGAAGCATGAAGGGCAGCTGGAGACTGTCTCCGTGCTCAGGATGCCGGGCGGCGGCGGCGGCGGGGTCGAAGCGAGATGAGTCTCAGGTGTGCGAGCACCGCGGGCTGTGGACGAGAGGCCCGGGCGGGCGGCGGTGCCATTCACCCAGAAGGGCGCACAGCAGGTGGCTTGGTTCCGTCCCGGGAGGTTTCAGCCCAGGCTGCGCCGCGGCCCGGGTGGCCCCTGTCCCGCCGCGGGCGTCCCCAGGCGCTGGCCGCACCGCCTCGCCCCGCCGCCCTCCGAGCCGCGGAGACTCCAGAGCCCGGCTCTCCACCCGCCGCGGAACGCACGACCCCGTCTGGTGGGGAGCGGGTCCGAGCGCCTCGGACCCACAGGACTCGGTGACCCAAAACGCCCCGGCGAGGGCAGGGGGCGAACTCTGGTTCATTCTTTCAACGCGACAGTCTCCGAAGGGCTGACGGCAGCAGAGACCCACTCTGCGGGGACCCCCGGGCCGGGGTTGGCGGCAGCGCTGCGCGTCGGGCGCGGGCGGCCCAGGCTGGCGGGGTCTGCCACGCCCGGCTCCAGCCTCTGTCCCCAGCCTGGAGAACCGAAGCCGAGCGGCCCGTGGGCCCCGAGCCGTGCCCGCCGAGGCCAGACTCGCGCCGCACCCGGGCGGGGCCGGCGTCCTCGCGGGGACCCTGGGGGACCGGGGAGCGGGCCGCGGGGTGCAAAGGCACGGCCGCCCTGGCGACGCCCCTCCCTGCACGGTGACCCAGCCTCCCTCACAGCAGCGGCGTCCCGGCCCCCAACCTACCTGAACGTGACGCCGGGGTACGGGCGAGGAGCTCGTGCAGCGGAGCCAGGGCGGATGGTGCCCAGGTGCGCGGAGCTCTCGGGGCTCCGGGGTGGGCGGGGCTTCTGGAGGAGGTGGGGATTTGGGGCGGGGGTTCTGGCGGGGGCGGGTTCGGGGCCTCCCCGGACCCAGCCGCGGGTCTCCGTGGCGCCCGAGGCTGGGCGCACGTGTCCCGCGCCCGGTGCTGAGGTCCGCACGAGCCGGGTTGGCCAGAGGCTGCTTCTCCTTCCCAGGACGCCGGCGCCACACCCGCCCCCCGACGCGTGCGGCGGGACAGACACCGAGACGGGAGTGCTGGGAACAGCCTTTACTTCCCACGCCCTACACGGCGAACATGCGCAGAGCCTCCTCCGCCGAGCGGCACTGGTTCAGCTGGATCTGCACCTCTACCGTCAGGGGCTCGGGGTGGTAATCGCCTTCGTAGATCGGAATCACGGCTTTCGGCTTTTCTGAGAAAATTAAAACGCGAGCATGAGCCCCGGGAAACGGATGGGCTGGCGTTCTCGGCCGCCCTGACCCATCCCAAATGCAAGCCCTGGACCCTGTCCCAGCGGGAGCACAGTTTCGGTCCTCGGGTGTTAACAGTAATAAGAAATAAAATTAAATTGTATTTAATTAGATCATTTAATAAATCGCAGCTGTTTGAGTTGCAAGACTGGCTGCTTTTTGAGACAGTGTCGTGCTCCGTCGCCCAGGCTGGAGGGCAGTGGCACGATCCCCGCTCACTGCAACCTCCGCCTCCCAGGTTCAAGCGATTCTCCTGCCTCAGCCTCCAAGTAGCTGGGATTACAGGCGCCTGTCACCACGACCGGCTATTTTTTGTAGTTTTAGTAGAGACGGGGGTTTCACCATGTTGGCCAGGCTGGTCTCAAACTCCTGACCTCAAGTGATCCGCCTGCCTTGGCCTCCCAACGTGCTAGGATCACAGGCGTACGCTACCGAGCCCAGCTGCAGATATTTTCTTAAAAATGAAGTAATTCTAGCACTTCAGGGGAAACAACTGAAAGCATTTCAATAAATGTATAACATTTGCCCTAAAAATGAGATAACATTGTATCTGCCACCATGAATTTACCAATTTTCCAATACTCAAAGACCTTTCTAATGACGTGGGTGGTGATAGTAAAGAACGTGATTTTTGGAAAATGTATAGTGACGGGTGTCAACAGTTGGAATATCTGCATAAGTCAGTTAACCTGTAGTTTACAAGTAACTCATGCACGTTACAAACTGTGCATGGTAAAATATCCATTCAAAATGCAAACTAGACTAATGAATTTTAATCTGATTATGAAAAATTCAATATAGATTGTTTTCACATTTTAACAACCTTTAAGAAATTACCACTTGTCAAATTTAATGTAATATTAAAGAAATTATATTATTGGAAGGTCTATTAAAATACTCCCTCTTTTCCAATTATGAGTCTGAGGTTGGATTTTCTTTATGCACTTCAATTACAGCAACATATTGCAAGCAGTTGACTGCAGAAGTAGCTATAAGAATCCAGCTGTCTTCAATTAAGCCAAACATTAAAGAGATTAAAAAAAAAAACCCTTTTTAAGGCCATCTTAACCCACAGATAAGTATCACAAATCACATGTTCATATAGGCATGGGTTTTGAAGTCCAGTGGCGTATGCCCTCCAACGTTTACTTCTTCAGGCTGGCGTGAAATGGCGTGATCTCAGCTCACTGCCACCTCTGCCTTCCAGGTTCAAGTGACTCTCCTGCCTCAGTCTCCTGAGTAGCTGGGATCACAGGCACCCGCCACCACACCTGGCTAATTTTTGTGTTTTTAGTAGAGACGGGGTTTTGCCATGTTGGCTAGGCTGGTCTGGAACTCCTCACCTCAGGTGATCCGCACGCCAAAGTGCTGGGATTACAGGCGTGAGCCACCACGTCGGGCCGGTTTCCACTTTTCAGCTTCAGTATGGTGGGTTGCTCTGCTATGATCGGGCCTCATGCTTTTTGCAGCCACCTCCCGCGGCACTCCCTGTCTCCTTTCTCTCCCTCCCGGCTGGACGTTCTTTCTGAACCTCAAACCTGAGACGCACCCATTTCAGATGCTTCTCCAGCTCCCCACAGGACAAGTCCAGGCCCCTCTTACAGCAAATGAGGGCCGATGGCCTGAAGCTGGAGGCAGACACCTCGGAACCGGATCAGCCCCAGCTCCAAGCCCTTGCCCCGCTATGGCTCTACCACAGGTGCCTTCCCCACCTGCGTCACAACCCACACAGGCCCTGTGGTCTGAGGGCTGCAGAGAGGAAATAATAACACTGGATCTAAGGGGGGATGTGGCCTCTCCCCAGGCCAGAAGCTACCATTCCCCACCCTTCCGTTCCTTTGGCTCCCCCAGGGCTGGCCCTCGGCAGGTCCTCCTGACAATCCCTGCCTTTGGTCACCACCATCGGCACTCACCTTTTTTGGCAACTTTCTTAATCTTCTTCGAATCCTGAGAGAAAGAACCACAAAACGAGATGCTTACTGGAGAGGGGAGGTACTGGAGAAGGGGTGTCTCTGGGGCCCCACCTCCTCCAAGGCATCTGACAGGTCCAGGAAGGCGGGGGTCTCCTGGTGAGGGTGCCTGCCCCAGCCCATCCCAGAGGGGAAGGCTCCTGACTGGGCCAAAGTCCACGGAGGTGCCCTCTGTGCAGGCGGCAGCACCAGCAACCCGGCTGCGTGACCCAGGGAAAGGCCCTCCCCGCCACCTCCCCCACATCCGGTGACCTGGGCCCACAGCCCTTGCTTGCCCACAGGGTTCCCATGGGGAGGGCGAAGGCAGAGGTGGAGGATGTGGCTAGGGCCCGGCTGTACCCTGGCCAACGTCAGCCTGTCAGATGTCAAGGTGCGGACCACGCCGAAGTTGCACACGGTGGACACCAGGGGCTCCCCGGCGAGCAGGGGCTCCAGGATCACCAGGCCCCGGCCCAGCACCTGAAGGATGGGGGGGTCCTGCCGGAGCTCCTTGGGCAGCTCTTTCTTCTTCTTCGGCACCTTCCACTCCTGCGACAATGACCGACGGGAGGACAGGAGGGTGGGACAAGTTGAAGCAAGGGTGTTGCCAGGCTGCCCTCCCCGGCACCGGCACCAAGGCCCGGTACCTTGGCCGGCTCTTTCTCTCCTTTCCCCGTTCTGTCTTTCTCCTTCCCTTTCTTGTCTTTCTCCCCCTTTCCTTTCTTGGCAGACAGGGGACTGTCAACAGCAGGTAGCACCACAGGCCAGGAGAGAATCTAGGAGCAGGAGAGAATCCTCGAGTGAGCAGAGGCCCAGGCGGGCTGCCTGGGGTCACCTCTCCCTCACCCTTTCTGGAATGGCACTGAGCCCCATGGCGGGGCTCCCGTGGGGGATGGCCCGATGGGAACAGGAACAAGGGCAGAAGTGCAGCCTGTGGATGGCCGGGCGCTGCCTCCACCTGCGCACCTTCTCCTCCACGATGGTCACGGTGGTCCCCGCCAGCAGGAAGGCCTTCAGTGGCACCAGGTCCCTGAGAGAGTGCTGCATCTCGTAGCTGCAGGGGATGACCTCAGCCCAGGGCTTGTGGGTGGTGCTGAAGAGGACAGTCCTTGGGGAGAGAGGGATGAAGAGGTAGGTGCCGTCACCCAGGGGCTGTGGGCAGGGACCCGGGACAGGACTGTGAGGGGAAATCCGAGGAGACCATGAGCATCGAAGCCCACAAACAGCATGAGACGTGGGGCCCGGCTGCCACCAGGCAGGGCAAAGGGACCAGAAGGCCAGAAACGTGTGGACACAAAGGAGACCGCAAAAGAAAGGCGAGTGGAGCCCTTCAGAGGCAGGACCACCCTGAGCAACTGACAGAAACCAACCAAAACGCAGCAAGAGTTGTTCGTTAAAAGTTCAGCAAAGGGCTGAGCGTGGTGGCTCTGGCTTCTAATTCCAGCACTTTGGGAGGCCGAGACGGGAGGATCGCTTGAACCAAGGAGTTCGAGAGCAGCTTGGGCAACATATCGAGACCCCGTTTCTACAAAAAATACAAACATTAGCTGGGCGTGGTGGCACATGCCTGTAGTCCCAGCTACTTTGGGGGCTGAGGTAGGAGGATTGCTTGAGCCCAGGAAGTCAAGGCTGCAGTGAGCCGTGTTCATGCCACTGTACTCGATCCTGGGCGACAAAGTGAGAACCTCCTGCAGGAAAAAAAAAAAAAAGCAGAGGCCGGGCGGGGTGGCTCACGCCTGTAATCCCAGCACTTTGGGAGGCTGAGGCGGGCGGATCACGAGGTCAGGAGATCGAGACCATGCTGGCTAACACAGTGAAACCCCGTCTCTACCAAAAATACCAAAAAATTAGCCGGGCGTGGTGGCACGTGCCCGTGGTCCCAGCTACTCGGGAGGCTGAGGGAGGAGAATCGCTTGAACCTGGGAGGCGGAGGTTGCAGTGAGCTGAGATCACACCACTGCCCTCCAGCCTGGGCAACAAGAATGAAACCCCATCTCAAAAAAATAAAAAAAGGAATGAAGCACTGATACTTATTACACCACGGATGAACCTTGAAAACATGATGCTCAGTGAAAGAAGCCAGACACAAAAGGCTACATATTTTGTGATTCCATCCATATGCAAATCCACAGGGACAGAAAGTGCTTTAATGGTTGCCTTGGACTAGAGGGATAGGGGAATCAAAGGTGACGCCTAATGGCTACCTTTCTGGGGTGACGGAAACGTTCTGGAATTAGACCGTGGTAATGGCTGCAGAACTCTGTGAATATACTAAAAACCACCAACTCATAAGCTTTAAAATGAACGTTATGATATGCTAACTATATCTCGGCTGGGCGCAGTGGCTCATGCCTATAATCCCGGCATTCTGGGAGGCTGAGGCAGATGAATCACTTAAGGTCAGGAGTTCTGGTCTGGAACTCTCCTGGCCAACATGTTGAAACCCTGTCTCTACTAAAAATACAAAAATTAGCCGGGCGTGGTGGTGGGCGCCTGTAATTCCAGCTATTCAAGTGGCTGAGGCAGGAGAATCGCTTGAACCCGGGAGGCGGAGGTTGCAGTGAGAGATCGCACCACTGCACTCCAGCCTGGACGACAGAGTAAGACTCTGTCTCAAAAAAATAAAAAATTAAAAATTAAAAAAAGCAGCAGCAGCAGAAATGCAGTGAAATGGACACATAGAAAGAATCCAAGATACAATGTGAAAAATTTTACTTCTCACCAAGGGCAGTGGCTCACGCCTGTAATCCTAGCACTTTGGGAGGCAGAGGCAGGCGGATATCTTGAGGTCGGGAGTTCGAGACCAGTCTGACTAACATGGAGAAACCTCATCTCTACTAAAAATACAAAATTAGCCGGGCATGGTGGCGCATGCCTGTAATCCCAGCTACTCGGCAGGCTGAGGCAGGAGAATCACTTGAACCCAGGAGGCGGAGGTTGCAATGAGCCGAGATTGCACCATTGCACTCCAGCCTGGTGGAAAGAGCGAAACTCCATCTCAAAAAAAAAAAAGAAAAAGAAAAATTGTACTTCTCAGGTTAAAGAAATGTTAGACCCTCCTGAATAAAAAGTGACATGAAAAAAACCCCAAACCAGTGATAACATATGTACATGAATGATACAAACATATAAAGGTTAGCACTCAACAATCTACTGGAGAAGTGAATAGAAGAGTTGAAAGTCTGTCTGCACACTGTCATCTTCTCCACTGCAGTCATCTTCCTCAAATGGAAACCTGATCTCATTACTCCTCTGCTTGAAAACTTCTTAATAGTTTCCCCTTAGAAGAAAGGGTCTTTTTCTCTCTGTCTCTCTCCAGCCCTATCTCTTGCCAATCCCTGCCTTCCTCCATAGTTAACCTTCTTTCTACCATTCCTCCTGTGAGAAAGTTTAAATGGTCCATTTTCAAGGCATGAAAAATCTAAGTACTGGCAGCCAGCCTTGAGGACGTGACAAACCTCACGACTCAGGCACCTAGAAAGTCACGCTTAGCGAACAGTATGTAGAGGAGGGGTCAGCCCATAAAAGGGGGCCAGGCGCGGTGGCTCACACCTGTAATCCCAGCACTTTGGGAGGCTAAGGTGGGTGGATCACCTGAGGTCAGAAGTTTGAGACCAGACTGGCCAACGTAGTGAAACTCTGTCTCTACTAAAAATACAAAAAAAAAAAAAAAAAAAAAAAAAATTTCCAGGGGTGGTGACGTGCATCTGTAATCCCAGCTACTTCAGAGGCTAAGGCAGGAGAATTGCTTGAACCCAGGAGGCAGAGGTTGCAGTGAGCCGAGATCACACCACTGCACTCCAGCCTGGGCGACAAGAGCAAAACTTAAGTGGGGAAGGGGACAGGGTATGACCTTATAAAGGGATAATGAAACCTAGGCGACAGCAGGAAGATTGTAACCCCATAGTACTCGACCAGTGAGGAACTGGGGGAGGGACTTGCCCACTAGGAGATAAATGACCTGTTGTGACTGCCCCAGTGTGCCTGCCTACCAGACACCTGATCTTCCAAAACTGCCATGAAGAGTCTCATTTCCACTGTTCTTCGTGTCTCTGAGTCTGTTCTTTGGGTTTGGATGGGTGAATGTGTTTCCCACACTTCTAAGTCTATGTGCTCATCCTAGGGGCAGAGATTTGTCCTGTACTTCCTCTGATGTACCACTTGTGACATTAACATATGTAATTACTGTTTGTTCATTTCCCTCATGAAAAGGTAAGTGCCCAAATAGAACAGAATTTTTTTTTTTTTTTTTTTTTTTTGAGACAGAGTCTTGCTCTGTCTCTCAGGCTGGAGTGCACTGGCGCAATCTCGGCTCACTGCAATCTCCACCTTCCAGGTTCCAGCGATTCTTCTGCCTCAGCCTCCGGAGTAGCTGGGACTACAGGCATGTGCCACCATGCCCAGATAATTTTTTATATTTTTAGTAGATACAGGGTTTCACCATGTTGGCAAGACTGATCTCGAACTCCTGACCTCAAGTGATCCGCCTGCCTCGGCCTCCCAAAGTGCTGGGATTACAGGCATGAGCCGCTGTGCCCAGCCCTCTAGAACAGACCATTTTCTATCTGATTTGTTGTTTGTAATCCCGATAGCCAACATCACACCTGCACCTGGAAATGGTATGTGGATGACTGGCATTTGCTAATTGTTGAACTTGGGAAATTACATATGGCAAATAATTGTATGGAAAATATAAAGGCTTACAAGTAAACTAAGGAATGTAACTTAAGATAATTTAAAATAAATCTATTAGACTGCAAAAATAAAATGTATGTTTAGAAAATCAATGTGGAAATTCTGTTTTAGGACATGGTAGACTAGACTAGACTGGACAAACTTTCCTGCTGAGAACAGTCATATCAGCTGGACACAATATTATCTGTTGAAGGTGCTGAAGAGCCAAGTCACTGAGAATTTTCAGGGCCAACATCAGGGCAAAGGGGAACAATCAAAGAGAATGAGCTTAGTGCCACATTAATGCTCAAGAGCCAAATCCAAAAGTGGTGGCTGAGAAGCCGAAGAGAACTTTAGGCAACCTCATGGGCACTAGGGGGGCAAAATTTTGTGGTCAAAGCCCTCCAAGGAGGTGGGCCCCTGGTAAACACTCCAGGTTTTCCTTGGGTTTTCTGAAGAGCTACTAGAAGAACACATAATAGAAGTGCTAGAAGGAGAGGAGATAGAAAAAGGAACAGAGAAAAATACTTGAAGGATAACAGCTGAAAACTTCCAAGATTTGATTTAAAACATTCATCTATATATTCAAGCTTGGCAAACTCCAAGCGGGATAAATGCAAACACATCCACACCCCGAGACATCATAGTAAAAATGCTGAAAGACAAAGTGAAAATCCTGAAAGCAGGAAGAGAAAAATGACTCATGACAGACAAAGGAATCCCAATAAGATGAACAGCTGACTTTTCATCAGAAACAATGGAGGCCAGTAGGCAGGCTGGCAACATATTCAAAGTTCTAGGGTAGGCCAGGCATGGTGGCTCACACCTGTAATCTCAGCACTTTGGGAGGCTGAGGCAGATGGACCACTTGAGCTCAGGAGTTCAAGACCAGCCTGGCCAACACTGTGAAACCTCGCCTCTACTAAAAATTACCTGGGCATGGTAGCGGGTGCCTGTAATCCCAGCTACTTGGGAGGCTGAGGCAGGAGAATCACTTGAACCCAGGAAGCAGAGGTTGCAGTGAGCCAAGATCCAGCCACTGCACTCCACCCTGGGCAACAGGGCAAGATTCCCTCTCAAAAAAAAAAAAAAAAACTGTTCTGGGGTAGCGGGGGAAAAAAAAAAAACACCAAAACTGTCAACCAACAATTCTATACCCAGCAAAACTATCTTTGAAAATTGCAGGTGAAATAAAGACATATCAAGAGGAAGAAAAAACTGACTTTGTTGCCAGTAGATTTGCCTTACCCGAAACATGAAAATAAGTTGAATACATGAATACATTAACTTCCTGGAGGAAGTTCTTCAGGCTGAAAGGAAGTAACACCAGAGGGTAATTCAAATTCACATAAAAAACAAAGAGCACCAATAAAGATGTAATCATGTAGGCAAATACAAAAGACAGTATAGTCATATATTTCTTGTCCTTGATTCTAATTAGAATAAAATGCAATAGTATAAGACGTCTATAAAATTGTAGTTTGGGCTATAACATGTAGAAATGTAATATATTTGACCATAACAACATGAAGGAAATGGGGGTGAGAATGAAGCATACTGGAGTAAGAAAATGACACCAAGCCCAGGCATAGTGCCCCACATCTGTAATTGCAGCACTTTGGGAGGCCAAGGCAGTAGGACTGCTTGAGATCAGGAGTTCAAGACCAACCTGGTCAACATCATGAGACCCCACCACAAAAAACAAAGAGAGAAAGGAAGAAAGAGGGAGGGAATTAAACCAGAAAGTAAATCAATTGTTTTTATTTATTCTTTTTTTTTTTTTTTTTTTTTGAGACAGAGCTTCTTTCTTATTGCCCAGGGTGGGTGCAATGGTGTAATCTTGGCTCACTGCAACCTCTGCCTCCTGGGTTCAAGCAATTCTCCTGCCCCAGCCTCCCAAGTAGCTGGGATTACAGGTGCGCATCACCACTCCTGGTTAATTTTTTGTATTTAGTAGAGATGGTGTTTCACCATGTTGGTCAGGCTGGTCTCGACCTCCTGAACTTAAGTGATCTGCCCGCCTCGGCCTCCCAAAGTGCTGGGATTACAGGTGTGAGCCACCGCGCCCGGCCAGCCTCAGGACTTTTAATGGAAGGTCGCAGTGTGGTCTAGGCTCGTGACCCTACTGCTCTGACCACTTGCCCTGGTTCAGATTTCCATCCTTACCCTGGGGACGGGCAGAGCCGGGGATCTATACGCAGCCGCAACTTGGCCAGCTCTTCTGCAGAGGCCCTCGGCGTCTGCAAGATGGTCGAAGGCCCCGAGATGACAGACAGCTCTGACTCTCCTGACTCCTCCACCTCAGACTCCAGAGACCCTTCGACCTCTTCAGTAACCTCTTCAACAATGTCTTTGATGACGTCTCCGACGACCTCTTCAGGAGATTCCTCAACTAATAATTCTGAGCTGGGAGAGGGCTTGACGATCTGCAGGAAGACACAGAAACTTGTCCAAGGCTGCCGTCTTCAGGACGTGCTCAGCTGATGCCAGGGGTGTCTGTAACACAGCTCCTGACATCTGGATGAGGTTCACACATGAGCAGACACACCACACTAGGAGGCACGAAGGCTCTTAGAAACCCAGTTTTGTCTTTTCTGAAAGACCTACATTAAGAGTAAAAGCAAGAACCACTTCTATGTGGGAGGAGGAGACAGGTGTCATCATGCTTCTCCTAGTTGGATGATATCCTTGGGTTTTCTTCTGATGTGGAGGGAGATGGGAAGAGTTGTAGAAATTGCAGAATGGAGCTGGGCGCGGTGGCTCATGCCTGTAATCCCAGTAGTTTGGGAGGCCGAGGCAGGCAGATCATGAGGTCGGGAGATCCAGACCATCCTGGCTAACATGGTGAAACCCCATCTCTACTAAAAATACAAAAAATGAGCTGGGTATAGTGGCGCAAGCCTGTAATCCCAGCTACTCAGGAGGCTGAGGCAGGAGAATCACTTGAACCCAGAGGCAGAGGTTGCAGTCAGCCGAGGTTGCGCCACTGCACTCCAGCCTGAGCGACAGAGCGAGACTTCGTCTCAAAACAAAACAAAACAAAAAAGATATTGCAGAATGGGGCTGGGAACAAGGGGCCAAGTTATGAAATGCTGGGCAGCTCTCTTGTTAGGCTCAGATTTTAAGGGGGCAAGGGGAGTGTGCATGGTTGAAAATTGCTCTAGCTGCAAGAAAGAGGCTGAGATGAAGCCAGGTCCCTGCATGAATCACCAAATTCCATATGAAGAATCTTTCTTGGCCAGCGCGGTGGCCCACACCTGTAATCCCAGCACTTTGGGAGGCCGAGGATCACTCGAGCTCAGGAGTTCCAGACCAGCCTGGTCAACAAGGTGAAACCTCATTTCTACTAAAAATACAAAAATTAGCTGGGCGTAGTGGTGGGCACCCGTAATTCCAGCTACTGGGGAGCTGAGGCAGGAGAATTGCTTGAACCCGGGAGGCAGAGGTTACAGTGAGCTGAGATCACGCCATTGCACTCCAGCCTGGGTGACAGAGCGAGACTCCGCCTCAATAAATAAATAAATTAATTAATTAAAAAGATTTTCCTGGGGCCCACAAAGCAGTTCAGCCTTCACAAGAGCCCCCCATACTCCCAGGGACAGCCCAGGGCACACCTCGGCCAGCACGTCCGCGGACTCATTCGTTTCGCCCTCTTCGTCTTTCACAAAATCGTAGGTCACGTAATAGTTGTAAGTGATGAAAGGGCCTTCGGGTCCGGGTTCCGGGTCTAAGACAGAGGTGTCCAGGACTCCTCTGATGTTTCCGATGGTCACCACAAACTGCGCCTCCTGTGCCAAGAGATCTGCAGGGAGGAATGGGCAAGACAGGGGGCCCGTGGAATGGAAGTTGGCAGACAGAAAGCAAGAGGGCCGGGAAGGCTCGGGTCCCTGGATTCTCTCCAGCACTCAGGGCTGAGCTTTGGTGGGGCAGTCAGGTTCACGTCACAGCTCTGGCAAGCTGGCCTGGAGTGATCCTGGTGTCATTATACCCCTCTTCAGCCTTGTTTTCCTGATCTGTGTATGGGAGTGATAAGGGCTACTCTGCAGGTCACCTTAGCATTATCTAGCACGTCACAGTGACCTGGAGAAGCCTCCGGTGCACCTTGCGGCATGAACCACAAGGGGGTGACCTCAAGCCACCAGGGAGGTGAAGAAGCTGATTGAAATAACTGTCCCAGGTCCCTACAGGTTGTTTTTAGTTTTTATTTTTCTTAGAGACGGGGTCTCGCTCTGTCACCAGGCTAGAGTGCAGTGGTGAGATGATAGCTCACTGCAGCCTCCACTTCTTGGGCTCAAGTGATCCTCCTGCACCACCTTTTTTTTTTTTTGTCTCACTCTGTCGCCTAGACTGGAGTACACTGGCACGATCTCGGCTCACTGCAACCTTCACCTTCTGGGTTCAAGAGATTCTCGTGCCTCAGCCTCCCGAGTAGCTGGGATTACAGGCACTCGCCACCATGCCTGGCTAATTTTTGTATTTTTGGTAGAGATGAGGGTTTCACCATGTTGGCCAGGCTGGTCTCAAACTCCTGACCTCAAGCGATCTGCATGCTTCAGCCTCCCAAAGTGCTGGGATTACAGGAGTGAGCCACCACGCCCGGCCTCCCCTATCACTTCTGTCTCCAAATCCCAATCACGGGAATCAAAGCCTGGGGGGAAAGCTCTGACCCAGAAGAGAGGCTATACCTGAATAGGGTCTGGGTCAAATGGAGAGTTGCAGGACAGATGGGTGCATGGACCCAGGAGGGCGGGGCACAGCCAGGCGGAGGCTGGGGTGTCATGTGCCACCCCCTCCCGGCATGCCAGCACCCTCACCGCCATTGAGGCTGAGCCCCCGGAAGAGATGCTTCTCGTTGGGAGACACGGTGATGTCGTCCAGCACGCAGAGCTGGGCCAGGCTGTCGATGGCGAGGCCGCGGTAGTAGGGCACCAAGGCCAGTGGGTTTCCCTGCAGCACCAGGAGTCGCAGGTGCCGGAGGGTCCTCAGGCTGGCGACCATGCTCTGCAGGTCTGTCAGGTCGTTGAAGCCCAGGTCCAGGGAGACGAGGTTGGGCCTGGAAGGTGAGCAGGACCGTCTGGGGGTCAAGAAGCCAGGTGAGCAGGGGGCAAGCAGCCCTGCGGCCAAAACGGATGGGGGGCCTGGGGCTAAGGATTCTGCCCATCCATGGCCTGCACCCCTGTCCTACCCTTGACCCAACTTAACCCCGGGTCGGGAACGAGTGCCTGGCTCTTTGTCTCCACTCTCTGTAGCACTGCCACCCTCACAGTTGGAGTCACAGAGACGCCCCCACCGACCTCCCTTCACGGGGCTCCTCTCTTCTTGGCCAAACCTCTCAGTAGCTTCCGTAGAGCCTCGCGCACTGCGTGCGTCTAGGAGGCTCTGCACAAATAGTACAGGTAGAATGGACGGCACAGCAGGGGACAGCCACCGTGGGGGAGTTGTGGACAGGGCAGGAGTGGACAGGGCAGGAGTGGGGTTGATGCTGGGGACTGGGAGGAGGGAGCCAGAGGCTGGAGGGCTGGGCTGGGCGGTCTAGAAGCAGGAGATGGCGTCTCAAAGCCAGACTGGGGCGGGACCCCAGGAGGCAAGGGGGCTGGGAGGGGCCTGCAAAGAGCACGGGCCAACGCCTGTGACCAGACCAAGACACAGGGCAGGGTCAGGGTGACTTTCCTGCTGCCACAAACTAGAAAGCAAATTAATCTCAGCTCTGAGAACAGAAGAAAAACACAAGTGGCCACTGTCAGCACAGCGTCTCCCAATCCCAGCCTCACTCTTCCCCTAAGAGCAGAAGAGAAGGGGAGGAAGAGGAAACCAGGGTCAGAGGGGGCTTCCCTTCCCTGCTGCATCCGCCCGCTCCAGGCATGTAGAGGGTTGGACCCCCCAAGGGCATGCCCTCCAGGTTCCTCGGGGGAAGGAGAGAGGGGAGGTGGTTCCACCCCTTCCATCCTTCCTGGGCTGCTGAATTCCTGGGACTTCTCACAGCATATGCTTTGCGAAGCCTTCCTCTCCCAGCTTCCTTTGATGGCTTTTTCTGGGTGGTCTCTGGTCCCCTCCTACCCCTCAGGTCCAGGATGTTAAGTTTTCTATCGCTCACCCACCGAGGAGATCAAGTTGGATATCAACTGGGAGCTGAACCATCTGCAGGCTCCTAACGAGCCTGAACCTTCAATAGCGATGGGGCGGCTGGCGCTAGGGCTTGGTTCCAGGGTGGTGGTTCTCAGCTTGGGGGGATTTTGCTGCTCAGGGGACGTCAGGCTCAGACAAAAACTGTCTGGAGACATTTTTGTTTGTCACAACTAGCGGGGAGGAGCTCCTGGCATCTGTGGGTGCAGGCCAGGGATGCTGCTCAATATCCCACCATGCCCAGGACAGCCCCACAGCAAAGGGTGACGGGGTTCCGATGCCAACGAGCCCAAGGTGAGACACCCTCCTCTAAAATACGGCACCAGGCCAAGTGCAGTGGCTCACGCCTGTAATCCCAGCACTTTGGGAGGCCGAAGTAAGTGGATCACTTGAGGTCAGGAGTTCGAGACCATCCTGGCCAACATGGTGAAACCCCGTCTCTACTAAAAATACAAAAATTAGCGCGGTGTGGTGGTGGGTGCCTGTAATACCCGCTACTTGGGAGGCTGAGGCAGGAGAATTGCTTGAACCTGGGAGGTGGAGGTTGCAGTGAGCCGAGATCGCGCACAGCACTCTAGCCTGGGCAACAGAGTGAAACTCCATCTCAAAAAAAAAATTTAAATAAAAAAATTAAAATACAGCACCAAAGCAAAGGCTCTGACTCACACCCACCACCTCTTGTTCTCCTTCCCTGGGCTTTTTGTTTACAAAATCCCACTGAAGAGGGATTCAGAGAACTAAACCATAAGTCTGGATTTAGCAGCCAACTGGTAGTTACAAAAAAGACCAAAGCTGAGTTCTCAAGCCACCGCGGTTGAATCGCCCCAACCTGATACTTAATCCCTCCCTCTCGCTTTCCATCTGGGCTCCCAAGTTACCAGTGATTAGCGGTGACGTAGAGACTTTCCAAGGGGCCTAGAAGTTTGTTGTGGCCTAGCCCCAAGTGCTGCAGGCCGGCGGGTGGGCGGGCGCACAGACACTCCATGCTGCTCATCTCATTGCCGTAGAGCTCCAGCACCTGGGAGACCGCACGGACGGCCCGGGACCATGGGGCCCCAAGTCAGCGCTGAGGATCAGGCCTCACAAAGTAGTAAAGGAATCACAAACTACTCACACCTGGCCTCCCTGGCGCCACCCGGACTCCCTTTTAAAAACCCAGGAAGAAAAGATTCCTGCAGCAGGTCTTGGGAAGTTTCTTTTCCTTTTGTGAAAGACACTTCAACATCTGGAATGGGGGGTGATGTTGGATTGGCAGTGGGGGAGCTGCATAACATCTGGCACCTTCTCAACCCATAGGAATGCGTCTCTGGGAGGCCAAAAGGGCCCCTAGATGGATAAGGAACAAATCCAAAGCTAACCTTCCTTGCTTGTAGTTCTTATCCACGGCCTCACCCATTTTTTGTTGTTGTTGTTTGCTTGTTGGTTTGGATTTTTTTAATTTTTATTTATTTATTGTTTATTTATTATTATTTTGAGGTG
Source organism: Pongo abelii (assembly GCF_028885655.2). NCBI lineage: Eukaryota > Metazoa > Chordata > Mammalia > Primates > Hominidae > Pongo > Pongo abelii. The sequence goes on along the minus strand of NC_071995.2, from coordinate 121,073,614 downwards.
GAGTCTTGCTCTATCACCCAGGCTGCAGTGCAGTGGCACAAACTTGGCTCACTGCGACCTCCGCCTCCTGGGTTCAGGCGATTCTCCTGCCTCAGCCTCCCGAGTAGCTGGTTATTACAGGTACCAGCCACCATGCCCAGCTAATTTTTGTATTTTTGTAGAGGGGATATTCCTATGTTGCCCAGGCTGGTTTCGAATTCCTGAGAACAGGCAATCTGCCCACCTCAGCCTCCCAAAGTGCTGGGATTACAGGCCTACTTCATTCCTTTCTATGAGTGAATAGCATTCTATTGAATGGATAGACCATTTTGAGATGGAGTCACTCTGTCACCCAGGCTGGAGTGCAGTGGCACAATCTCGGCTCACTGCAACCCTTACCTCCTGGGTTCAAGCAATTCTCCTGTCTCAGCCTCCCAAGTAGCTGGGACTACAGGTGCATGCCACCACACCCAGCTAATTTTTGTATTTTTAGTAGAGATGGGGTTTCGCCATGTTGGCCAGACTGGTCTCAAACTCCTGACCTCAGGTGATCCACCTGCCTCGGCCTCCCAAAGTGCTGGGATTACAGGTGTGAGCCACCGTGCCTGGCCTGTCCACATTTTTTTGTTTATCCATTCATCTGTTTATAGACACTTGAGTTGTGTCCACCCTTCTGCTATTGTGAGTAACGCAGCTCTGAACTCTGGAGTACGAGAATCTGGCTAAGTCCCTGTCTTCAGTTCCTTCATGGATACACCTAGGAATGGAAGCACTGGGTCATATAGTTATTCTGTGTTGAACTTTTCCAGGAAAGTGACCTACATTTTAAAAGCCTGGAGCTGGGCTCTACACTCCACCCATGCTGGCCACACTGTGTGGGGCAGCGTAAGGCAAGGCCTCCAGGCAGCGGTGGCCCAAATACTCAACACAGACCGGGGCTCCTTCACCTTGAGTGTGGGGGGCAGATTGGTGGCATCCACCTCCTTGATTCGATTGGCGCTCAGTACCAACTCCTCCAGCTTTAGAAATTTCAGGAGGTCTTTATCCACCAGGGTGACCTGGAAGAGGGGAGAGGAAGCTGAGGGCTGTAGCAGGTGAGGGAGCACGGGCATAGAACCCATGTCCACATTAGGAAGACAGCGGCTCCTCCATCAGTTACCTCCCCTCCCTTCCCACTCCCTGCTCCCCTGGAAGCCGTTCTTGCACTGCATCATTCTTCCAGGATCCAAGAGCCTCTCCCAACCTCCATCCTTCCTCTGACCATAGGTGGTGCATGATTTCTAGGCCAATGACCTGTGTCCTTTGTTGGACCATAAGCCACCTGTGAGGGCAGGAACCTCTCTCCTTTCTGTCTACCCCAGAGCCACAGTGAACTCTGGGCACTGGAGTCAGTCTAGGTGTCCAGGAATCACCCAGAGCAGGGTCTGACCAGAAGCTGCAGTGACCCATCCGTGACTCCTCAGTTCCTGTGGCCTCAAAGACATCGGGGCCCTTCCCAGCGAGGCCTCCCTTCTCCAGGGTCACCAACTGTGCCAGTCTGCCCAGGACACGAAACCTTCTGCACTGAAACTGAAAGTCCCTGGCAAACTGCTACCAGTCAGTCACCCTATTTGTCCCCTAGTGCCGTGTCACTTCTCAGTGGCTCTGGAAAAAGAAAGCCAAGGCTTGGGAAGGCTGAGACCAAGTTTCCAGGCAATTTTTGGGCTGGCTTGCTGGCTTTATTTGTTTATTGAGACAGAGTCTCACTCTTGCTTGCTTGCTTGCTTAATTGATTGAGACAGGGTCTCATTCTGTCACCCAGGCTGGAGTGCAGCGGTGTGATCATGATCACTGCAGCCTCTCCCTCCCCAGCTCAAGTGATTCTCCTGCCTCAGCCTCCGAGTAGCTGGAGCTACAGGCGTGCACCACCATACCTGGCTAAATTCAAAAATTTTATAGAGATGGGATCCCACTATGTTGCCCAGGCTGGGTCTCTAACACCTAGACTCACACGATCCTCCTGCCTCAGCCTCCCAAAGTGCTGAGATTACAAGCACCAGAGAGCCACCATGCTGAGCCTGGGCTCTGTTACTGATATAAACAAAGAATGCTTTTTGGTAACAAATTAAAATAATTAGAACTACACCAACCTGCCCCTACCCTGACCCGCATGGTTTAAAAGAAGTAAAACTAACACAGACCCTTCGAAAAACCTTTACTAGGACCCAGGAGGGTCCACTGCAGAACTCAGCTGTGGAAGCTGTGCCATGATGGCCTCCAGGGGTAAAGGAAGAAGAAACACAAGGCTGACCGAGTAGCCGACCCTGCCTGGCACACAAGCCAGGGAGATGAAGCAGATGGAGGGCAGGCTGGCCTTGGCTTCAGCCCCGAAAGCAGGATCCCTGACGCTCCGTGGGGAAGGGTGCCCTCCCCCCAACCTCCCTTAGGAGAGCGGCCACCCTAACATCACCCACCACGTGCCCAGCACTGACCTCCTTGTCTACCACCCGCAGGGACCGGAAGTAGGAGTAGAAGAAGGTGTCTGTGATCGTCAGCGGGTTCCGGATGGCCAGTTCTCTCAGGAAACTGTCTTCCGCATTCGAGTCGTTCAGCAGAGCCCAGGGGGAGTGGCGGCTGCGGACCAGGCCCAGCAGGGCCTCCACCGTCTCCTCCCCGGGGCTCACCAGGTCCTCCTCTCTGGGGACAAGCTCCCTCCATGTTCGCCAAGTTTGAGGAAGAAAGCGCGACTTATTCTGCAGTGGCAGAGGAGGGGTTTTCTCTAGGTGTGACACAGCCCCCTTAAGGACACCAAACTCTCAAAACAGATCATAAAACTGGACGATTAGGGATAGAGTTTAGAAATCTAGACAGTGGGCTGGGCGCGGTGGCTCATGCCTGTAATCCCAGCACTTTGGGAGGCTGAGGCAGACGGATCATGAGGTCAAGAGATCGAGACCATCCTGGCTAACACGGTGAAACCCCATCTCGACTAAAAATACAAAAAATTAGCCGGGCGTGGTGGCGCGCAACTGTAGTCTCAGCTACTCGGGAGGCTGAGGCAGGAGAATCGTTTGAACTCGGGAGGCAGAGGTTGCAGTGAGCCGAGATCACGCCACTGCACTCCAGGCTGGGTGACAGAGCGAGACTCGGTCTCAAAAAAATAAATAAATAAAAATCTAGACAGTGAATAATCAATAATTTTGATGGATTATTAGCCATGGATATAACTACAGATGAGGTGAGATACAAAATAATTAAAAGGTGCCATTCCTTTTAAAAAGGCGGGCGGATCACTTGAGGTCAGGAGTTTGAGACCAGCCTGCGCAACATGGTGAAATCCTGTCTCTACTAAAAATACAATAAGTAGCCGGGCATGGTGGCGGGTGCCTGTAATCCCCGCTACTTGGGAGGCGGAAGTTGCAGTAAGTCGACATCGCGTCACTATGCTCCAGCCTGGGCAGTAAGCCTTCCTGAGCCACACCTGGGCGCCCCTCGTGGTTGAAGCCACGGGAGGGAAGGGTCTAGGACTCTGGAGACAAGGAGGCGGGATGGGTGGTAACCCCTATTCCTGGACTCAAGGTCGCAGGCTTCAGGCTGAGCCACCTCTCACACTGCTTCAGGCTCTCACTAAATGCTCGGAGGCTGGGAAAAGTTGTGGAACTCTTTGCCCAAAACAAAAGCTTTTCACCCCAAAAGAAGCCTGCCCACTGGAAATCTGGGGTGTTGGCGTCTTCAAGTCAGGGAGAGGCCCCGGCCCAGGTCAGCTGATGTGCTCAGGACGGGCCCCGCTCTCCTCCCCGCGCAGTGCCCGCGACTCGGGCCCCAGCGTCACCCTCAAGCCCCACCCGCCCCCATGTCGGCGGCCCCCAAAATGCACAGATCCCAGGCCCCAGGGACCAGCCCGCTCCGCTCGCCCGGGCCCGTGCCTCCCTGCAGCCAGTCCAGGCCCCCAGAGTTCCGGCCCCGGCGCCCGCACCCAGCTGCCGGCACCGCACGGGAACTCGCGCAGACAGAGCTTCCGCAAGTGCTCGCGCACTGCCGCGCTCACGGTCCCGGTCCCGGGCGGCTGAGTGCCAGGCCCGGCCTCAGACTCGGACTCGGACTCGTACGACGCCTCCATGGCCCGGCCGCGTTGCCTGGCAACCGTCAGGACGCGTGCGCGGGGGCCGGGGCCTCTCCAGGCGCGCTCACCTGCCCCGAGGAAAAAGTCCCCCACCCGAATCACAGACAGCCTGGCCCCAACCACCTGCGTTTTCTCTTCTGCCCTCATCATATAAAAATGGGATAACAGCTGGTGGTTCTAAGTGCGGCAGCTTCCGCAGGCAGTGAGCGCGGTAGCTGAGCTGTTTCTTGGCTCCTGTCAAGCACTCCCCACGGAAAGTCATCCCATACCCATCTGACAGATGGAGAAAGAAGAAGAGGGCCCAAGGTCAAACCTCTCGACTCCAACCAGCCAGTGGGTTCCAGGGTGGTCTCTCTAACTCTGGAGTCAGGGGTTTTATCACTGTCCACCCGTGTAACTGTTTAAGCACCCAGACCTCATTTTTAAAATTATTTATTTATTTTATTTTATTGAGACAGAGTCTCGCTTTGTCGCCCAGGCTGGAGTCCAGTGGCGAGATCTCAGCTCACCGCAATCTCCGTGTCCCGGGTTCAAGCGATTCTCCTGCCTCAACCTCCCGAGTAGCTGGGATTACAGGCGCGCATGACCACTTCTGGCTTTTTTTTTTTTTTTTTTTTTTTTGAGACTGAGTTTCACTCTTGTTGTCCAGGCTGGAGTGCAATGGCGCGATCTCGGTTCACTGCAACCTCTGCCTCCCAGGTTCAACCGATTCTCCTGCCTCAGCCTCCCGAGTAGCTGGGATTACAGGCGCCTGCCACAACGCCCGGCTAGTGTGTATTTTTAGTAGAGACAGGGTTTCACCATGTTGGCCAGGATGGTCTCGAACTCCCGACCTCAGGTGATCCACCCGTCTTGGTCTCCCAAAGTGCTGGGATTACATACGTGAGCCACTGCACCCAGCCTAATTTTTTGTATTTTAGTAGAGATGGAGTTTCACCATGTTGCCCAGGTTGGTCTCAAACTCCTGGGCTCAGGCAATCCACTGGCCTCAGCCTCCCAAAGTGCTGGGATTACAGGCGTGAGCCACCATGTCCAGCCATGAAGTTCTTTTATAAGGACATTGATCCCATTCCTGAGGAGCCCCCAAACTTAATCACTTCCCAAAGGGCCCCACCTTTTAATACTATCACACTGGGCATCAGGTTCTGACAAATGAATTTTGGAGGAACACGTTAACATCTCTCATTCTTTTTAACTATATGATATCGGGACAACTTTACTGTTATTAGAAAAATTAGGCTGGGCGTAATGGCTCACCCCTGTAAACCCAGCACTTTGGGAGGCTGAGATGGGTGGATCACCTGAGGTCAGGAGTTCAAGACCAGCCTGACCAACATGGTGAAACCCCGTCTCTTCTAAAAATACAAAAATTAGCCAGGCATGGTGGCACGTGCCTATAGTCCCAGCTACTTCAGAGGCTGAGGCAGGAGAATCGCTTGAACCCAGGAGGCGGAGGTTGCAGTGAGCCAAGATCACATCACTGCACTCCAGCCTGGGCAACAGAGTGAGACTGTCTCAAAAAAAAAAAAAAAATTATCCAAAACTGGGAGTTAAGGCAAAAAGATGACCATATGTCCTTTCTTTTCCTTTTTTTTTGAAACGGAGTCTCGCTCTGCCGCCCAGGCTGGGGTGTAGTGGCGCGATCTCGGCTCACTGCAAGCTCCGCTTCCCGGGTTCACGCCATTCTCCTGCCTCAGCCTCCCGAGTAGCTGGGACTACAGGCACCCGCCACCACGCCCGGCTAATTTTTTGTATTTTTAGTAGAGACGGGGTTTCACCATGTTAGTCAGGATGGTCTCGGTCTCCTGACCTCGTGATCTGCCCACCTCAGCCTCTCAAAGTGCTGGGATTACATGCATGAGCCACCGGGCCCAGCCAACCATATGTCCTTTCAAAGAAGAAAATATCCTTTTTTTTTTTTGAGACAGGGTCTCCCTTTGTTATCCAGGCTACTGTGCAGTAGTGTGATCACAGGTCACTGAAGCCTGGACCTCCTGAACTGAAGTGGTCCTCCCACCTCAGCCTCCTGAGTAGCTGGGACTACAGGCATGCATCACCATGCCTGGCTAATTTTTTTGTATTTTTAGTAAAGATGGGGTTTCGCCATGTTGCCCAGGCTGGTCTCGAATTCCTGACCTCAAGTGATCCACCCACCTCAGCCTCCCAAAGTGCTGAGATTACAGGCGTGAGCCACCATGCCTGGCTCTCAAAGAATAAAATAAATATCTATGAGTCCATAGTGATATAAATAAATCAAGAAGATGAATCACAGATATGGCTCCTGCGATTTTGATGGAGCAACAGATGGACAATGAGCAGTGAAGGAAGAGAAGACTGAGAGGGGAAATCAAGCATCCTGTTTGGAACAAGTTAAGGTCCAGATGCCAATGGGCGTCTACTCTGTCAAATCAGCCATTGGTTAGGAGTAAGAGCTCAGGAATGAGGTCAGGTCTGGGCAGACCACAGAGCCCAAGATATACAGAAGAGGCCCAGCCAGGAAGCCCTTCCACCCTCCATCCCAAGTCCCCCTACAGCCACCGCTGTCTCTTTTCTCTTCCTTCTCATCCAAGCTTCTTGACACAGTGGTCTATGTTCGCTTTTTCTTTTCTTTTGAGACAGAGTTTTGCTCTGTCGCCCAGGCTGGAGTGCAGTGGCGCAATCTTGGCTCACTGCAACCTCCACCTCCTGGGTTCAAGCAATTCTCCTGCCTCAGCCTTCGGAGTAGCTGGGATTGCAGGCTCCCGCCACCACGCCCAGCTAGTTTTTGTATTTTTAGTAGAGACAGGGTTTCACTACGTTGGTCAGGCTCGTCTCGAACTCCTGACCTCAAGCGATCCACCTGCCTCGGCCTCCGAAAGTGCTGGGATTGCAGGTGTGAGCCACCGTGCCCGGCCTATGCTCACTTTTTCCTCACTTCCCAAACCACCACAATACAACTGCCACACCAAAAATTTATTCAAACTCTCCTAGCAAAGTTTCTGTGACCTCATGTTGCCCAATCTAGTGAATCTCCGCAGCCTTTATCTTATTTGACCTCTTCACGGCTTTTGATGATGCCAACCATTTCCTCCTTCTTGAAAAACTGCTTTTCATCTTATTCCATGACAACACGTATTTCTGGTGTTACTTTTCTTTCTCTCTCTCTCTTTTTTTTTTTTTTTTTTTTGAGACGGAGTCTCACTCTGTCACCAGGCTGGAGTTCAGTGGTGCAATCTCGGCTCACTGCAACCTCCACCTTCTGGGTTCAAGCAATTCTCCTGCCTCAGCCTCCCGAGTAGCTGGGACTACAGACACGCGCCACCACACCTAGCTAATTTTTTTGTGTTTTTAGTAGACAGGGTTTCACCATGTTGGCCAGGATGGTCTCAACCTTTTGACCTTGTGATCCACCCGCCTCGGCCTCCCAAAGTGTTGGGATTACAGGCGTGAGCCACTGCACCCAGCCTTCTTTTTCTCTTGAGAGTGCCTTCTCCATGTTCTAGATTAAATCATCATCTTCTCTTTGTCCTGTTAATGGAAGCACGTCCTAGGGCTCCACGCTTGACTTCCACACTTCACACTGCTCATCTCTTACTGGCTTACAGTTTCATCTGCCACAATACCTTGATGGCACCCACATTTCCATCTGTAGTTCCTTCCTTCACGCTCCAGATCCACATGTCCGGCAGCCTACTGTGTCTCTTCAGCTAAGCATCCATAACACCTCCCATTCACTGTGTCAAAAGCTGAATCAGCTTTTGATTCAGCTCGCACCTATAGTCCCAGCACTTTGGGAGGCCAAGGTGAGTGGATTGCTTGAGCCCCGGAGTTCAAGACCAGCCTAGGCAACAGAGGAGGATCTTATTTCTACAAAAAGTTAAAATTAAAAAGTTAGCCAGGCCTGGTGGTATGCTGTGTGCTTGTAACCCCAGCTGCTCAGGAGGCTGAGGCAGAAGGCTCTCTTGAGCCTGGGAGTTTGAGGCTGCAGTGAGCTGTGATCACACCACTGCATTCTAGCCTAGGTGACAGACTGAGACCTTGCCTCTTAAAGAAAAGAAAACAAAACAAAACCAGCCAACCGACAAGCAAATAGACAGAATTCATCACCTCATCCAAGCCCCAAAGGCCTCAGGCCTGTGATCCTCTCAGTTTGTATCAATATCATTTATCCAGTTGCCCAAACCAGAAACCTAGAGGTTGTCCTCAACTCTTCCCTCTCTATCCCCATATCCAATCAAACACCACCTCTGGCCGGGCACCGTGGCTCACGCCTGTAATCCCAGCACCTTGGGAGGCCAAGGCAGGTGGATCACAAGTTCAGGAGTTTAAGACCAGCCTGGCCAACATGGCAAAACCCCATCTCTACTAAAAATACAAGAAAAACAAACAAAAAATGCCAAGCGTGGTGGCTCACGCCTGTAATCCCAGCTACTTAGGAGGCTGAGGCAGGAGAATCACTTGAACCCGGGAGGCAGAGGTTGCGGTGAGCTGAGATCATACCACTGCACTCCAGCCCAGATGACAGAGCGAGACGCTGTCTCAAAAAAAAAAAGCCACCTCTTATGTATTTTTCCTCCTAAACATTTCTACAATCCATCCACACCTCTTCATCTCCACTGTCACTATTACCCTGTTCTCACCCTCACCTTTGGGCATGTTGATTTTGAGGTATCACTGGGACATTCAGGTCTGGAGTGTGAAGGAGACAGACACTAAAGTGTGAGGAATCCAGATCACGGGTGGACACCATGGAGCTAGGGAGAGGCGCAAAACGGATCAGGATGACGTTGTTACAGGAAAGGAACAAGAGGTTGTCAAGAAGGTGGAAGTGGTTGGCAATGTTTCACGCTATAGAGCGGTCATGTAAAATGAAGGCTGAAACCCCAGCAAGGCTGACAACATGTGGTCTCTGGGTACTGTATTAGTTCTCTATTGCTGCCATAACAAATATCACAAACAGCAGTTTAAAACCACAAATGCAGCCAGGCATGGTGGCTCCCACTTGTAATCCTAGCACTTTGGGAGGCCAAGGTGGGTGGATCACTTGAGGTCAGGAGTTCAAGACCAGCCTGGCCAACATGGCAAAACCCCGTCTCTACAAAAAATACAAAAATTAACCAGGCATGGTGGTGCATGCCTGTAATCCCAGTTACTTGGGAGGCTGAGACAGGAGAATTGGTTGAACCCAGGAGGCAGAGGTTGCAGTTAGCCAAGATCATGCCACTACACTCCATCCTAGGCAACAGAGCCACACTCCATCTCAAAATAATAAATAAATAAATAAATAAATAAATAAATTAGCCAGGCATGCTGGTGCAGGCCTATAGTCCCAGCTACTTGGGAGGCTGGGGTAAGAGGGCTGCTTGAGTCTGGGAGGTCAAGGCTGCAGTGAGCCGTGATCACACCACTTCACTCCAGCCTGGGTGAGAGAGCAAGATCCTTTCTATTAAACACACACACACACACACACACACACACACACACACACACACACACACATTTTCTTTCTCATAGCGTTTGTAGGTCAAAGTCTAGCATGCCATGGATAGATTCTTTGCTCAGGAACTCACTGAGCTAAAATAAAGGTGTGGGCTGGCTAGGGTTCTCATCTAGGTCTCAGCATCCTCTTCCAAGCTCAGTGGTTATTGACCAAATTATTTCCTTCTCGTGCTTTCCACGCTGCCCCCCAGCAACATCTTCAAGCCAGCAACAGCAGGTGAGCCCTTCTCTTGCTCGGAATCTCTCTGACCTCCTCTTCTGCTTTATGGGCTCATGGAATTGCACTGGGGCGGCTCAGGGAACGCAGGAAAATCTCTCTATTTTAGGTAAACTGAATAGTAATCATGACTACATCCACAAAATCCCTTTTGCCATGCAATGCAACATAATTATGGCAGTAAACACCTGTGGATGAAGGTCATGCCTACCATGGACTCCGCTAGAGGATTTTGATTAAATTAGTGGGGTGGTGAAAGCCATATTGCGGCGGTTTGGGAAGTAAAGAAAAAGTCAGTGGTGGCCGGCGGCAGGGGCACTTGGGATGATGGGTGGGAGGGCTTCCTGGCTGTGTCCCCTCTGTGCATCTTGAGTTCTGTGGGCCACCCAGACTGACCTCATCCCAACATGGTGAAACTCCATCTCTACTAAAAATACAAGAATTAGCCAGGCTTGGTGGTGCATGCCTGTGATCCCAGCTACCCAGGAGGCTGAGGCACAAGAATTGCTTGAACAAGGGAGGTGGAGGTTGCAGTGAGCTGAGATCATGCCACTTCACTCCTGCCTGGGTGACAAAGTGAGACTCTGTCTTAAGAAAAAAAAATGCTACTACCAATAATAAATAACGTTCATCAGGGCCAGGCATGGTGACTCATGCCTGTAATCCCAGAACTTTGGGAAGCCAAGGTGGAGGATCGCTTGAGACCTTCTCTCCAAAAAAAAAAAAAAAACAAAAGACAAAACAATTAAGAAAAGAAAAAAATAAAGTGCATTTGATCCTATGTTTCCCTACTGAAAGCTGCCCAGCACTGCCTCGTCACACATGGAATAAAACCCAGGCTCTTTGTCCCAGCCTCAGGCCTCTGTGATGGAGCCACTGCCCTCCTCCCCACTGCCCTCCTGTCCTCTCGCGTCACTGCGGCTGCCATGACCCTCTTGCCGTTCTAGGAACAGCATCGAGCTCATTTTCACCTGAGGATTTTGCACTCATGTCCCATCGCCTTGGAATACTCTTCTTCCGGGTCTTCCCACGACCAGTTCCTTCTTATCTTTCAGTCTCTGCTTCAATGTCACCTCTCAGAGAGACTTTTGCTGATCACCTGACTTAAAGTATCCTGCCCGTCACTCTCCAACCGTCACAGTGCTTTCTAGCTTATTTATGAATGTTGTTGCTATTGTCCACAGCCCACAGCAATGCCGGGCCCACAAGGGCAGGAACTCTAACTTCTTCACCGATATTCCCGATACCCTAGAAAAGGGCCTGATCAAAGCTGGCACTAAAATATGAATAGGGAGGCCGGGTGCAGTCGCTCATGCCTATAATCCCAGCAGTTTGGGAATCTGAGGCGGGCAGATCACCTGAGGTCGGGAGATCAAGGCCAGCCTGGCCAACATGGTGAAACCCCATCCCTACTAAAAATACAAAAATTAGCCCAGCGTGGCGGTGGGTGCCTGTAATCCCAGCTACTCGGGAGGCTAAGGCAGGAGAATTGCTTGAACCCAGGAGGCGGAGGTTGCAGTGAGCCGAGATCGCGCTATCGCACTCCAGCCTGGACAACAAGAGTGAAACTCTGTCTCCAAAAAAAAAAAAAAAAAAAAAAAAATTAGCATAGTGATTTGTGCCTGTGGTCCCAGCTATTTGGGAGGCTGAGGTGGGAGGATCACTTGAGCCCAGGGGATCAGGGCTGCAGTGAGTTGTGATGATGCCACTGCGCTCTGGCCTGGGTGACAGAATGAGACCCTGTCTCAAAAAAAAAAAAAAAAAAAGAAAGCTAATGAACTTAGAAATAGTTTCTAAGGCCAGAGTGGTGGCTCATGCCTGTAATCCCAGCACTTTGGGAGGCGGAGGCAGGTGGATCGCAAGGTCAGGCATTTGAGACCAGCCTGGCCAACATAGTGAACCCTGTCTCTACTAAAAATACAAAAAATTAGCTGGGAGTGGTGGTGGGCGCCTGTAATCTCAGCTACTCAGGAGGCTGAGGCAAGAGAATTGCTTGAACCTGGGAAGTGGAGGTTGCAGTGAGCCGAGATTGCGCTACTGCACTCCAGCCCAGGCGACAGAGAGAGACTCTGTCTCAAAAAAAAGAAAAAGAAAAAGAAAAAAAAAGCAATAAAGTTTCTAGGCCGGCGCAGTGGCTCATGCCTGTAATTCCAGCACTTTGGGAAGCCGAGGCAGGCAGATCACCTGGGGTCAGGAGTTAGAGACCAGCTTGACCAACATGGTGAAACCCCATTTCTACTAAAAATACAAAAATTAGCTGGGCGTGGTGGTGCGTGCCTGTAGTCCCAGCTGCTTGGGAGGCTGAGACTGAGGCATGAGAATTGCTTGAGCCCGGGAGGCGGAGGTTGCAGTGATCACGCCACTGCACTCCAGCCTGGGTGACAGGATCCCCTGAAAAAAAAAAAAAAAAAGATATGAACAAGGATTTCAAGCAATAACTCTGGAGCACAGTCTCTGGTTCCGGGCCCTGAGATTGCAGAGGCACGATGGAGAGTCCAGTGATGTCCAAGGCCACACGGAGTTGAGATGAAGCCTTCGACCCGCCACATTCACAGCAGTTATGGGGCCGTCCCTGCACACCGGCGTGGGCATATGCTGCAGAAATTTCCAGAGATACCGCATTCTGCACATCTCATGCCAGCTTCGCATTTCCTCCCCAGAAATTCCCTGTGGGCGCTGGCCTTGAACTCCTGGAAGTCACCCGCTCCTTGGTGGTATGGTCGTGTCTGTCAACCCTGGGCTTCAAAATTTTGTCTAGTCAAATCAACAGGCTCCTTCCAAGAAGAATGGTAAAGATGCATTCATGTGCCTTCTTGTGAAGTATGTGTGTGTCTGAGTCAGGCATCTGCCCACCTGGAGGGTAACCTCAGCATTTCCTTTCAGCCCTTTCACTCAGCCGTGGCCAGTAGAACTTTGAGTGTTTTCTGGAGAAAAGCTGAGTAAATGGTTTTGCCATGGGCGGGACGCTGACTGCTCTTCCTCCTCACCCTGGCCCTTTATATACATCCAGGCAGCCATGGCGAACACATCTGGCTCCAGAAGCCCCCACCGAAGCTGGCCTTGCTCTCTCTCGCCATGGCCTCTCACTCAGGTATCGCTGGTCCTGGTGCTTCTGGAGTCTTGGGCATCATCTTATCTCACCAGGAAGATTCTGGAAGCACCGCCCCCAGGGTTGGCTCAGCAGCGGCTGCAGGGATGGAGCCGGGGTGAGCAGGGGTGTGTGATGCATGCGCTCACGGCATCGTTCTCTCTCCAGGCCCCGCGACGTCAATGCTGTTTCTGCTCTGCTGCCTGGGAGGCTGGCTGGACTCCCACACGTTGCCCGTCCATTTGCTACGACCAAGTGATGACGTACAGAAAATACTTGAGGAATTACAGTCCCTCTCGAAGATGCTTTTGAAAGACGTGAGTGCCCTAGATATTTCTTTTCTAAACGATTTCTTAAAAATGCCTTCCATTGCCCTCCAAAGAGGCTCCTCTCTCCAGACCTGAAACCAGGGCTGTAGCTATGCCAGGAAGGGATGGGGGAAACTAGACAGGCAAAGATGGCTTTTTTTTTTTTTTTTTGAGACAGTCTCACTCTGTCACCCAGGCTGGAGTGCAGTGGTGCAATCTTGGCTCACTGCAACTTCTGCTTCCTGGGTTCAAGCGATTCTCCTGCCTCAGCCTCCCGAGTAGCTGGGACTACAGGCACGTGCCACCACGCCCGGCTAATTTTCATATTTTTAGTAGAGACAGAGTTTCTCCATGTTGGCCAGGCTGGTCTTGAACTCCTCACCTCAAGTGATCCGCCTGCCTTGGCCTCCCAAAGTGCTGGGATTACAGGCGTGAGCCACTGTGCCCAGCCAAGATAGCTTTGATCAAACGAACAAATACCCAAACTTGGAAACAATTCATGAAATTGGCATTACTCTTCCCATCTGCCTTGGTATTTAGACCTTAGCCTTGGCTTTTGTAAAAGGCAGAGGTTGTTACCAACCCAAAATGACTGGGCAGTTCAGGTTGATGAGGTGCTGCTGGCAATTTGGTCTGACTCAAAAATAGTTAGTCCTTAGAAAGAGGAAGGGAGGGAGTGGTCCGGTCTCCTTGGTTTGTTTGGGAAAATCCTCGCCTGCATCTCGGAGGCCTTTCCGGACAAGCCCAACACTCTCCTCTGTAAGTGGGGCGTGCGTGGCTTTAACACAGAGTCCCAAAGGGCGGGGAGCCGCCATGGAAGGCCAGATGTGCTGCAATTCCCACCACCCTGAGCACGTGAGAGTGGGTTCTGGAAGGCTGGGGAGGCCTCAGCTGGATGGATCAGTGGTTCTGAGCACAGGCTTCAGGACTGCAGCCACCTAAGCTCTAGTTTCATCTGGAAATGGGGTTGATGATGGCACAGCCTCACAGGGTTGTGGCACTGATTAGATAAATATACCATCCAGGCGGTTTATGAAGGAAGCATGCAAACATTCACTGTTAGGACTTGCAGCTGTTATTGCAAACCCAACACTCACCATTTCTCCTCATTCCACAGGTGGAGGAAGAGAAGGGGGTGCTCGTGTCCCAGAATTACACGCTGCCGTGTCTCAGCCCTGACGCCCAGCCGCCAAACAACATCCACAGCCCAGCCATCCGGGCATATCTCAAGACAATCAGACAGTTAGACAACAAATCTGTTATTGATGAGATCATAGAGCACCTCGACAAACTCATATTTCAAGATGCACCAGAAACAAACATTTCTGTGCCAGCAGACGCCCATGAATGTAAACGCTTCATCCTGACTATTTCTCAACAGTTTTCAGAGTGCATGGACCTCGCATTAAAATCATTGACCTCTGGAGCCCAACAGGCCACCACTTAAGGCCATCTCTTCCTTTTGGAATGGCAGGAACTTAAGGAGCCTTAAAAAGATGACCGACAGCTAAGTGTGGGAACTCTGCCGTGATTCCTTAAGTACATTTTTCCAATGAATAATCTCAGGGACCCCTCATATGGGCTAGTCCCGGGAGGGCTGAGATGTGAATTTGTGAATTACCTTGAAAAACATTAGGTTATTGTTATTAGTCTTGGTATTTATGGAATGCTTTTCTTCTGCAGGCTTAAATCTTACTTATTATACCCTTGTGAGGGCAGGAGGTGGTAGCTATGTTAATTTATTGATATTTATTGTACTAAGAGTTGTCAATGCTCCCTGGGGGAGCTCTTGGAATCTATTTAATAAATTATATTGAATTTTTGTCATAGTCTGTGACACATTTTGTGAGGGGCTTGACATTGGCAAATGGGACTCCAAGCTGGGTAGAGTTGTGGCAGAGGGCAGATGGACATGCTCTAGAAAGAGGTATCGCTTCTACTACTGTCATTTCTTCCCACTGGACAGGCTCAATAAAAAATAATGACCCTGAGTCAGGCACTGTGGCTGACACCTGTAATCCCAGCACTTTGGGAGATAAAGGCAGGAGGATCACTTGAGCCCAGGAGTTCCAGACCAGCCTGGGCAACATAGTGAGACCCCCATCTCTATTTAAAAAAAAAGAAAGAGAAAAGAAATAATGACCCTGGTGGGACACGGTGGCTAGTTTCGTCTGGAAATGGCAATGGTGATGGCCACAGCCTCACAGGGTTGTAACACAGATGAGATATCCCAGCACTTTGGGAAGCTAAGGCTGGAGGACTGCTTGGGGCCAGAGTTTCGGACCAGCCTGGGCAACACAGCAAGATCTCGTCTCTAAAAAAACCAAACCAAACCAAAACAAAACAAAAAAATTAGCCAGACATGGTGGTGTGCTACTTGGGAGGCTGAGGTGGGAGGATTGCTTGAACCCAGGAGTTCGAGGCTGCAGTGAGCTAGGACAGCACCACTCACTCCAGAGACAAAGCAAGACCTCAGCAGCAATAAACACTCATGGAGCATTTTCTTTATGCCAGGTCATGTTAAGCACCATCCTCTTTTCACAGGTAGGGAAACTGAGGCAGGAAGTCAGTCAGTCACTTGCTCAAGGCCACACAGCTGTTAAGGGGTGGAGCCCAGATTCCAGCCTGAGCTTCTCCGCCTTACCCAGGCTTTGACCCTCCCCGGGCAGTGGCTGGGTCTCACAGGCCCTCGATGCCAGGCGCGGCATGCAGCAATCTTACAGTGTCCTCTGCACAACTCCCCACTGGGTTTTCAGGGCCTAGGGGACTTCTTCCTAGCCAGGTCCAAAGATTTTGTCATTTGAATCAATGTTAAGTCCACAACTGTTAAGGCTTCTTAGAGCTCACCCGGACTCAAAGCGGGGTCCCTGGCCCAGCAGCAGCAGCAACAGCCCGTGGCAACATTTTAGAAATGTCAATCATCAGGTCTCACCCTAGACCTACTGAATCAGAAGGTCTGTGGGTGGAGACAGCAATCTGGGCTTTATGGGGCCCTCCAGGGGATTCTAATACACCCTCGAGTTTGAGAACCACTAATCTTGAGTCTACCAGCACCTATATCTTCATCTTATCTCGGGGGAAACCGAGGACCGAAGAGGTGTGGTTTGCACAAGTCCACATGTAAGGGGGGATGTGGTTAGGACTCTGAGACATGCACTTCAGTCTTGGACTTCTCATTTTTATTCTCACAGGTATTTCTACTGCAGCCCCTAGCAGGCTTTTTTTTTTTTTCCTTCAGAGAGTTTCACTCTGTCACCCAGGCTAGAGTGCATGGTACGATCTCAGCTCACCGCAACCTCTGCCTCCCAGGTTCAAGCGATTCTCCTGTCTCAGCCTCCCAAGTAGCTGGGACTACAGGTGCCCGCCACCACGCCCAGCTAATTTTTTGTATTTTTAGTAGAGACGGGGTTTCACCGTGTTAGCCAGGATGGTCTCAATCTCCTGACCTCGTGATCCACCTGCCTTGGCCTCCCAAAGTGCTGGGATTACATGTGTGAGCCACCACACTCAGCCCCATAGCAGGCATTTAAGCCCCCAGATATCCTAGTTTTCAATGACAAGGTTTTCGTGATCTTTCCAGAAAATATTCAGTGTGGTGGACTTCTCTCTCTCTTTTTGACTGTCCTACATCAGAACACCTTTACACATATTAGAAAAATTATCTAAAACTGGGAAATAAGGCAAAAAGATGACCGTATGTCCTTTCGAAGAATAAAGTAAATACCCACAAGTTCATTGTGATATAAACAAATAGTTGGACCAGGCATGGTGGCTCACACCTGTAATCCCAGCACTTTGGGAGGCTGAGGCAGGAGCATCCCTTGAGGTCAGGAGTTCGAGACCAGGCTGGGCAACATGGCGAAATCCCATCTCCATAAAAAAATACAAAAACTGGCCAAGTGTAGTGGTGCACGCCTGTAATCCCAGCTGCTTGGGAGGCTGAGGTACGACTTGCTTGAACCTGGGAGGCAGAGGTTGCAGTGAGCCGAGATGGCGTCACCATACTGCAGCCTGGGCAACAGAGTGAGACCCTGTTTCAAAAATAAAAAATAAAAAACAACAACAACAACAAAAATGGTTGATGAGATAAATAAATGAGGGAAAAGGGACAAATGTTCCTTATAGAATTCTTTTTTTTTTTGAGACAGAGTCTCACTCTGTCACCCAGGATGGAGTGCAGTGGCGCAATCTTGGCTCACTGCAGCCTCTGCCTCCCGGGTTCACACCATTCCACTGCCTCAGCCTCCAGAGTAGCTGGGATTACAGACGCCTGCCACCACGCCCGGCTAATTTTTTTGTATTTTTAGTAGAGACGGGGTTTCACCGTGTTAGCCAGGATGGTCTCGATCTCCTGACCTCGTGATCCACCCGTCTCGGCCTCCCAAAGTACTGGAATTACAGGCGTGAGCCACTGCGCCCAGCTAGAATTCTAATTAATAAATCATAAATATAGAAGGAATGAGGGAAATAGAAAATCATCATTAGAACACCACAGTAATAACAGCCTCAGGCAGGATCCACAGAAGAATGCTGAAGTTAGCTGGTGAAACTTTAAGGAGAAACAGGAAATCTGCATAGCCTCAAAGAATCTCCCCTCAAACCATGCTGGTGGCCTTAACATATGTCCACAAATCTTCAATATTCCTCCCTCCAGGAGGTGGGGCTTCACTTCCCTCCCCTTGAAGATGGGTGGGACTTGGTGACTCCCTTCTAAAGGACAGAGCACAAGAGGGAATATGGCAAGGCGGCAGGGGAGATGTGTCTCAGACACCATCTCCGGCCAGTGAGCCCACGCTTGGGTATCACGCACCCCTCCCATGACACAATGAGAAGGTACCTCCCTCACTTCTCTGTGATCTTCCAAAACCACCACCCCAGTCCCATCAGGAGAAAACACCTGCCAAGCCCAACCTAGGGTCATTTCACAAAATCCTTGACTAGCACTCTTCAAAAGTGTCAGAGTCATGAAAAACAAGGAAAGGTTAAGAAATGGTCACAGATTGAAGACTAATGAGATACAAGCACTAAGCACAATGTGGGAACCTGGACTGACTCTTGGACCAGAAAACAGACATTAGTGAAAAAAATGGAGAAAATTCAGACAGCTGGTAGTTTAGTGATTAATATCGTATGAGTGTTAATCGCTTAGTTTTTTTAAACTTGCACAGTTATTTAAGAAATTCCCACTTAGGGGAAGCTGGGTGAAGGGTATATGGAAACTCTCTCTACTGCCTATAACTTTTCTATAAATCTAAAATCACCAAAAATAGGTCAGGTGCTGCGGCTCAACCCTGTAATCCCAGCCCTTTAGGAGGCTGAGGTGAGTGGATCACTTGAGTGATCAGCTCAAGACCAGCCTGGGCAACATGGCGAGATCCCAACATGGTGAGATCCCACCTCTTTTTTTTTTTTTTGAGACAGAGTTTTGCCTTTGTTGCCCAGGCTAGAGTGCAATGATGCAATCTTGGCTCACTACAATCTCCACGTCCCGGGTTCTAGCAATTCTCCTGCCTCAGCCTCCCAAGTAGCTGGGATGACATGCATGCACCACCACGCCCAGCTAATTTTTGTAGTTTTAGTAGAGATGGGGTTTCACCAGGTTGGCCAGGCTGGTCTCAAACTCCTGACCTCGAGTGATCTGCCCACCTTGGCCTCCCAAAGTGCTGGGTTTACAGGCATGAGCCACCACACCCGGCCTTCCCACCTCTATTTTTTTTTTTAATTACTTAAAACATTTTTTTTTGCCAGGTGCGTTGGCTCATACCTGTAATCCCAACACTTTGGGAGGCTGAGGCTGGTGGATTACCTGAGGTCAGGAGTTGAGACCAGCCTGGCCAACATGGTAAAACCTCATCTCTACTAAAAAACACAAAAATTAGCCAGGTGTGGTGGTGCACACCTGTAGTTCCAGCTACTAGGGAGGCTGAGGCAGGAGAATCGCTTGAACCCGGGAGGCAGAAGTTGCAGTGAGTGGAGATTGCACCACTGCACTCCAGCCTGGGCAACAGAGTGAGACTCCATTTCAAATAAAAAAAAAAAACTTTAAAAAAAAATTCAGTTCCTCAGTGTCACTCACATCTTGTGTGCTCGACAGCTGCAGCGGCTAGTGGCGACATTATTGGATAGCACAGACGCGGAACATCTCCATTACGGCAGGAAGTTCTATTAGATGGCATTGTTCTCGGAGAATGGAACTTTGGCATTGTTCTCAGAGAATGGAACTTTGTTTGACGTATTATGTATTATTCATTAGGCCCCAGGGTCTTTGAACTTAGAGAAAACAGATAAGATGCAAATGATCTCTACCCAGTAGAGAAGATGACTCCAAAGGTTATGGTTGTATTTACTGTAGAGCATGAACCACTTTCGCATCTAACAGAGCTGTTTGATTCTGGCATTCTTTATCTTCATTGACAACAGACAGACAGACAGATGAGAAACAAAATACAAGTCTCTCATCTCCTCCTTTGAATCAGCTGCGTTATGCTGATTCCCTCAACACTGAGTTGAATAAAAGCTTGACATGTGCCCACTCTGGGTAAGGGTTGTTTGGTGGGATAAAAGCTTGACATGTGCCCATTCTGGGTAAGGGTTGTCTGGTGGGCAGCAGGGCCTGCTGTCTGCTGCAGAAACTGAAATGTGACACTTGTCTTCCCAGCCTCCCTCGTAGCTAGGTTGTGGGCCTGAGACCGCGGCAATGCAATCAGACTTCAAATCAGACACTGGTGACATGAAGCAGCAGAGATGGTGGCAGGTGCTTCATTGCAGGGAGAGGTGGCAATTGCAACAAGATCCCCTCTCTGGAGGAACAGGGGCTGAGCTCTCAGTGGCCGCCTGGTATCCCCCACCCCAGACGTGTTCCCATGAGCAACAGGCTCACAGCGATTCCGCGAACCACCTGGTCTCCTTTAATGAATTCCCATTCTGATTCAATCTGCCAGAAGAGTCATTTAATGCTATTGGATTGATGGATTGACCAAGGAGCTCCCGCAGATCTAGCGCAGGCTCAGCCTTTCTCCTTCTGTCACTGAAAGCCCGCAGTTCTGGAGATGACTCAGCCACAGGCTGGGGGACTCCGCTGCACTCTTCTCACTAAAACCACCGCATTGCTCTTACAGGGAGAGGAAACCTTTAGAAGTTGCTAGTTTCTCCTCTCCTTCCAGGTCCTTGGATGAAGAGGCAAACCCGCTAACCAAATGCTCTGTCCGTCCTTTGGGTAGAGCATGCAGGCTTCATTCCGGGCTGCAAGGCCAGCTTCACGAGCCTGTGACCTACTCAGTCATGGGGCCCAGAGCTCAGAGGGCCCCGAGCTTGTTTTCACCCTCTGTTCTCATCACTGTCTTGAAATGCTTAGTGATTTCTAAACAAAGTACACAGCCGGTACTGCTGAGAGGGAGGTGAAATGCAGATTCCTAGGCTTACACCCAGAGGTTCTGATTTAGTAGTTTTGGCTGGGCCCTGGAATCAGTTTTTGTTTTCGTTTTTTTAACAGATTCCTGCTCTGTCGCCCAGGCTAGAATGCAGTGGCGCAGTCTCGGCTCACTGCAGCCTCTGGCTCCTGAGTTCAAGCAATTCACCTCCCTCAGCCTCCCGAGTAGCTGGGATTACAGGTGCGTGTCACCAGGACCGGCTAATTTTTGTATTTTTAGTAGAGATGGAATTTCACCATGTTGGCCAGGCTGGTCTCGAACTCCAGACCTTATGTGATCCACCCACCTCAGCCTCCCAAAGGGTTGGGATTACAGGCATGAGCCACCGCGCCCAGCCCAGAATCAGTATTTTAAACAGTTTTTTAAAACATATAATTTATATACTGTAAAGTTAGCCCATTTAAAGTGTATAATTGGGCCAGGTGTGGTGGCTCACATCTGTAATCCTAGCACTTTGGGAGGCTGAGGCAGGCGGATCACTTGAGGTCAGGAGTTCATGACCAGCCTAGCCAACATGGGGAAACCCCATCTCTAATAAAAATACACAAATTAGCCAGGTGTGGTGGCCTGCACCTATAATCCCAGCTACTCAGGAGGGTGAGGCAGGCGAATTGCTTGAACCTGGGAGATGGAGGTTGCAGTGAGCTGAGATCATGACACTGTACTCCAGCCTGGGTGACAGAGTGAGACTCCGTCTCAATAAATAAATAAATACATACATACATACAGTTTACAATTGGATGTCTTTTGTGTTTGTTTTGTTTTTTTATACAGATGAGGTCTCACTATGTTGCCCAGGTTGGTCTTAAACTCCGGGGCTCATGCCTTCCTCTCACCTCACTCTCCTAAAGTTCTGGGATTATAGGCAACAGCCACCACATCCAGCCACAATTTGATGTTTTTAAAGATATTCACAGTTGTGCCACATCACCACTATCTAATTCCAGGACATTTTTATCATCCCCCAAAGAAACTCTGTACCATGCTGGGTATGGTGGTTCATCTGTAATCCCAGAACTTCAGGAGTCCGAGGTGGGAGGATCGCTTGAGCCCAGGAATTCGAGACCAGCCTGGGAAACACAGCAAGACCCCATCTCTGCAAAAAATAAAAATAAAGAAACCTCATGCCCATGGGCAGGAGCTTCCCATCCCTCCCTAGCCTCAGCCCCTGGTAACCACTAAGCCACTCCCTGTCTCCATGGGTTTGCCTGTCTGGCCATTTCATATACATGGAATCAGACAACATGTGGTCTTTTGTGGCTGTTTCTTTCTCGTAGCCTGGTGTCTTCAAGGTTCATCCGGGCTGCCTCCTGTAGCAGCACTCCTATTCATGGTGATCGCTGTTTTTGGCACAAGACCCTGAGGCCTGATGCAGGCGGTCTACCCGTATGGAAACGTTTGCCTTGATGCCTGTTTTCCCCACAGATTCTCAGAAACAAGAAAAATGTCAAAGGGAGATAGGGAAGGAGATTAGGGGCAGACATTTGTATGTAAATCAAGATCACCTCCCACAACATATGCAAGAGGAAAAAACCTAACTCATAGTTGCCTTTCCCGAAAGACACAGCATGGGACAGAACCCACCACAGGGGTGAGTGTGATAACTCCTAAGTTACCTGGAATGCAACTAGCACAAACTCTCAAGTCACTAGAATTTATGTTGATGATAATCTGCCAAAACCTAGAAAGAGGCAAAAAGGACTGGGCACGGCGGCTAACGCCTGTAATCCCAGCACTTTGGAAGGCCGAGGCAGTTGGATCACTTGCTGTCAGGAGTTCAAGACCAGCCTGGCCAACATGGTAAAACCCCGTCTCTACTAAAAATACAAAAATTAGCCAGGCTTGATGGCGGGTGCTTGTAATCCCAGCTACTCAGGAGGCTGAGGCGGGAGAATCGTTTGAATCCAGGAGGTGGAGGTTGCAGTGAGCCGAGATCATGCCACTGCACTCCAGCCTGGGCAACTGAGCAAAACCAGTCTCAAAAAAACACAAAAAAACAAAACGTCAGGCACAGTGGCTCACTCCTGTAATATCCCAGCACTTTGGGAGGCCGAGGCGGGCAGATCACAAGGTCAGGAGTTCAAGACCAGCCTGGCCAACATGGTGAAACCCTGTCTCTACTAAAAATACAAAAATTAGCCAGGCTTGATGCTATGTACCTGTAACCCCAGCTACTCAGGAGGCTGAGGCAGGAGAATCGCTTGAATCCAGGAGGTGGAGGTTGCGTGAGCCGAGATCGTGCCATTGCACTCCAGCCTGGGCGACTGAGCAAAACCCAACTCAAAACAAACAAACAAACAAACAAAAAGTCAGGCATGGTGGCTCACTCCTGTAATATCCTAGCACTTTGGGAGGCCGAGGCAGCGGATCACAAGGTCAGGGGTTCAAGACCAGCCTGGCCAACATGGTGAAACTCCATCTTTAATAAAAATACAAAAATTAGCCAGGCATGGTGGCAGGCACCTGTAATCCCAGCTACCTGGAAGGCTGAAGCAGGAGAACGGCTTGAGCCTGTGAGGCGGAGGTTGTAGTCAGGAGAGATCGCGCCACTGCACTCCAGCCTGGGTGACTGAGCAGGACTCTGTCTCAAAAAAATAAAAATTAAAAAAAGGCCGAGCGTGGTGGCTCATGCCTGTAATCCCAGCACTTTGGGAGGCCAAGGCAGGTGGATCACGAGGTCAGGAGATCGAGACCATCCTGGCCAACATGGTGAAACCCCGTCTCTACTAAAAATATAAAAATTAGCCAGGCATGGTGGCGTGTGCCCGTAATCCCAGCTACTCAGGAGGCTGAGGCAGGAGAATGGCTTGAACCAAGGAGTCAGAGGATGCAGTGAGCCAAGATCACACCACTGCACTCCAGCATGGCAACAGAGTGAGACTCCGTCAAAAAAAAAAAAAGAAAAAGAAAGAGAGAAAGAGGCAAAAAGACACCAATTTCCAGGGTGTGTCGTGTGATCGAAACAGTCCAAAATAATTACTTTTAAAAATTCAGTGCCACCAACTCAGAGAGGAAAGGAAAATAAACAAACAAACAAACAAAACATCAAGAGTCACAGAGAACAAAATGGTAATATGATAATATGATTTATTTATTTCAGGGGAACCTTTCTAAGATGGGGTCGAAGCTTAAACCTGCCCAATTTATCAAGGAAGAACAGGGAATACAGAGCTGTAACAAAACAATTTTAAAGAATATCATTTTCCTATTCTGGAGAATTAAGAGATGAGAGGAAAAAGAAGCTGGGCGCAGTGGCTCATGCCTGTAATCCCAACACTTTGGCAGATGGAGGTGGGCAGATCATCTGAGGTCAGGAGTTCGAGACCAGCCTGCCCAATATGGTGAAATCCCGTCTCTACTAAAAATACAAAAATTAGCTGGGCATGGCAGCAGGTACCTGTAATCCCAGCTACTTGGGAGGCTGAGGCAAACGAATCACTTGAACCCGGCTAGTGGAGGTTGCAGTGAGCCGAGATCACACCACTGCACTCCAGCCTGGGTGACAGAGCAAGACTCTGTCTCAAAAAAAAAAAAAAAAAAAAAAAAGAGACAAAGCAAATAGAAGATGTAATCAGATAAAGAGAGACAAATGAGAAACGAAGGAGGAGAGGGGAGAGAAAAACAAAAGAAAAGCTTGGCTGGGAGTGGTGGTGCATGCCTGTAATCCCAGCTGCTCGGGAGGCTGAGGCATGAGAATCACTTGAACCTGGGAGGTGGAGGTTGCAGTGCACTGAGATCACGCCACTGCACTCCAGCCTGGATGGCAGAGCAAGACTCCGTCTCAAAACAAACAAACAAAAAAACAAAACAAAAAAGAAAAGCTTACATATAAAACCAGAAATTAAATAAGCAGTAAACGTGAAACTCTGCTCAACCTCACAAGTAACCAAGAAAGGCAAATAAACAGGAGGGTTTTTATGCCTTCACATCAGCAGAGCTTTACAAGTAAGAAGGCTTGAGGGTGAGAAAGGCCCACTCAGCCACTTCTGAAACACGAATCAGAGCCTTACAAAGGGATTATCTCTCTACCCAGTAACCCTCTCCTGGAATTCCTGCCTCACATAATTTCCTAAGGGAATAATCCTAGATTTGGTTGGGATATGCGCACTTACATGCTCATAATAGCATTGAGGGTAACACCAAAACCAAACAAACAAACCGAAGTGGAGGTGACCTGTGTCAGTCCAGGTCCTCTAGCAGCAGGGACCAAGACGGGATTCTTTGCCATGCAAGAGATTCATCAAGGTCAGGCGTGGCGGCTTATGCCTGTAATCCCAACACTTTGGGAGATGGATGCGGGAGAATCACCTGAGGTCAGGAGTTCAACATCAGGCTGGCCAACATGGTGAAACCCCGTCTCTACTAAAAATATAAAAATTAGCCAGGTGTGGTGGTGGGCACCTGTAATCCCAGCTACTCGGGAGGCTGAGGCAGGAGAATCACTTGAACCTGGGAGGCAGAGGTTGCAGTGAGCAGAGATGGTGCCATTGCACTCCAGCCTGGGTGACAGAGTGAGACCTCTGTCTCTAAAAAATACTAAATAAATAAAGAGATTCATCAGAGCCAGGCCTGGGAGGGAAAAGAGGAGGGAGCAGGGGTCTCACGGAGCTGTCCCACCACAGGCAGGTCTGACTCTTGCTGGAGGACAGGAGGAAGGAAGGAAAGGAGGTTGTGGGCAGCGTCTCAGCCTACGGTGCCATCCTGGGAGACTTCAGCACGAACGTGGGAAAATCCTCAGAGAAGCCTGGGTCTCCCAGGAACGAGCCAGCCTCAGCATCCCTGCCATGCTGTCTCTAGATGGGAGAAGCCTGTGGGAAGCGGGGTCTCCATGTGCTGGGTGATGGATTTCGGGGCACAGCAGCTGGGGCCCTGGGTCAATTATACCTCCCAGGGTGGGAAATCTGAGGGGCACACTTTCACGGCCGCTATACAACCCCGATGACTGAAAATAAGGCAATGAACAGTGGCCGTTCAAAGTCATTTTCTCAAGGAATGTTTAATGGCAGGGTAAAATGCTTCAAGTATGATGTTAATTTATACAAGCAGGTTATAAAATATATTTATGACGATCCCCCATTGTGTTAAAAAATATGTCTGTTGGGGCAACACGGATGGAGCTGGAGGCCATCATCCTCAGCAAACTAATGCAAGAACAGAAAACGAAATACCACACGTTCTCACTTCTAAGTGGGAGCTAAATGATGAGAACCGATGACCACAAAGAAGGAAACAACAGACACTGGGGTTTACTTGAGGGGAAGGGTGGAGGCGGGGAGGAGGAAGGGGGGGAAGAGGGAGAGGAACAGAGAAGATAACTGTTGGGTACTAGGCTTAATACCTGAGTGATGAAATAATCTGTATAATAAACCCCCGTAACACAAGTTTACTTAGTTCATTTTCTTTTTTTGAGACGGAGTTTCGCTCTTGTCGCCCAGGCTGGAGTGCAATGGCGCCATCTCGGCTCACCGCAACCTCTGCCTCCCGGGTTCAAGTGATTCTCCTGCCTCAGCCTCCCAAGCAGCTGGGATTACAGACATGTGCTGCCAGCACATGTTTTATATTTTTATATTTTTAGTAGAGACAGGGTTTCTCCATGTTGGTCAGGCTGGTCTTGAACTCCCGACCTCAGGTGATCCACCCACCTTGGCCTCCCAAAGTGCTGAGGTTACAGGCATGAGCCACCGCGCCCAGCAGTTCATTTTCATACTGCTATAAAGACATACCTGGGGCCGGGCGTGGTGGCTCACGCCTATAATCCTAGCACTTTGAGAGGCCGAGGCAGGTGGATCACGAGGTCAGGAGATCGAGACCATCCTGGCTAACATGGTGAAACCCTGTCTCTACTAAAAATACAAAAAAATTAGCCAAGCTTGGTGGCGGGCGCCTGTAGTCCCAGCAACTTGGGAGGCTGAGGCAGGAGAATGGCGTGAACCTGGGAGGCGGAGCTTGCAGTGAGCTGAGATCGCGCCACTGCACTCCAGACTGGGAGAGAGAGCGAGACTCCGTCTCAAAAAAAAAAAAAAAAAGACATACCCGATACTTGGTATTTTATAAAGAAAAGAGGTTTAATTGACTCACAGTTCTGCAGGGCTGGGGAGGCCTCAGAAAATTTATAACCATGGCAGAAGCGGAAGAGGCACTTCTTACACGGCCGCAGGTGAGAGAGAGTGGTGAGCAAAGGAGGAAGTGCCCCCTTATAAAACCATCAGTGAGAACTCACTCATTATCACGAGAACAGCATGGGGAAAACTGCCCCCGTGATCCAATCACCTCCACCTGGCTTCTCCCTAGACACGTGGGGATTACAATTCGAGATGAGATTTGGGTGGGGACACAAAGCCTAACCATACCATGTTGCTATGTAACAAACCTTCACATGTACCCCTGAACCTAAAATATAAGTTTTAAAAAAAGTGTCTGTGTGTGTGTGTGTCCACTTATCTTACATATAGACAGAAAGCAAGACTGGCCAGAAAAAAAGATCTTCGGGCAGGGGGAGAATTTTTCTTTTTTTTTTTCTTTTTTTGATCTCAGTGGTGCAATCTCGGCCCACTGCAACCTCTGCCTTCTAGGCTCAAGCGATTCTCCTGCTTCAGCCTCCTAAGTAGCAGGGATTACAGGTGCCCATAACCACACCAGGCTAATTTTTGTATTTTTAGTAGAGATGGGGTTTCACCTTGTTGGCCAGGCTGGTCTCGAACTCCTGATCTCAGGTGATCCCACCTCGATCTCCCAAAGTGCTGGGATTACAGGCATGAGCGACCATGCCTGGCCAAGAATTTTCTTTATATTTTAATGTATTTTCCAAATTTTCTAAAGTTAGTATGTGTTATTTTAGAAATCAGTCAAATAAACATGAATTCAAGTTTTAAAAAAGAAATAGCTCTTAGAGAGAAGAAGGTGAGAAATGGAGAGGTGCGAAGGCTTTTCCAAGTGTTGGTAATAAGGGAATAAAAGGCTTTAGCACCCCCAGATGTCTTACTGTAGCAGTGGGTTTGTGACATCAGTGTTTCTCCTCAACCATCTCTGACACCAGGCTCAGCTCCACTGTCCCCAACTCTTCATCTGCTCTTTGGATCTCCCCGCTGAATGGACAAAGCAGTCCCCTGGCGTGACTCCTTGTAGAACCAATTTTGCAGTAAAACCAATGCAATATTATTTCTCTCAGCCCTTTTATGCACTACCCAAAATGACAGTACTTTATAGTGAGAAGGAATACTTAGAATGACAATTCTGAGGCTCTTCAAGATCCCAATGTTATTAATTTCCTATTCAATGGCCCTGGAAACATTTTCCCCCAACAGCATTAGTGCTAAGAGCAGCAATTCTTGCATTCAGTTTCTGGTCCTTTACTTACTATATGTGACATAACCTTAGACAAACAACTTCATCTCTAAAAGTTACAATTAAACAATTATACAATTTAGCAGTGTGTGTGTATTCACAGAGTTGTGCACCTATCGTCACTATATAATTCCAGAACATTCTTATCTCCCCATTAGTAGTCACTACCCACTTGCTTTCAGTCTCCCTAGTGTCTGGAAACCACTAATCTGCTTTCTGTCTCGATGGATTTGCCTGTTCCACAATTTTTTTTTTTTTTTTTTTTGAGACAGTTTTGCTCTGTCGCCCAGGGGGGTGTGCAATGGCGAGATCTTTGCTCACTGCAACCTCTGCCTCCCAGGTTCAAGCGACTCTTCTGCCTCAGCCTCCCAAGTAGCTAGGATTACAGGGGCCCACCTCCACGCCTGGCTAATTTTTCTATTTTTAGTAGAGACAGCGTTTCAGCATGTTGGCCAGGCTGGTCTCAAATGCCTGACCTCAGGTGATCTGCCTGTCTTAGCCTCCCAAAGTGCTAGGATTACAAGTGTGAGCCACCGTGCCTGGCCTACTCCACAATTTCCCACAAAGAGAATCATATAGTATTTGTCCTCTTATGTCTGACTTCTTCCCTTTTTCAAGGTTCATCCATGTTGCAGCGTGTGTCAGCACGTCATTCCTTCTGACGGCTGAGTAATATTCCATTGTATGGGTAGATCACATTTTGTTTATTCTTTCATCACTTCAAGTACACTTGAGTTGTCTCCACATTTGGCCATTGTGAATAATGCTGCTTCGAACATTTACCTGCAAGTATCCCTGTTTTCATTTATTATTACTTTTTTTTTTTTTTTTGAGATGGAGTTTCGCTCTTGTTGCCCAGGCTGGAGTGCAGTGGTGTGCTCTCGGCTCACCGCAACCTCCGCCTCCCGGGTTCAAGCAATTTTCCTGCCTCAGCCTCTGAGTAGCTGGGATTACAGGCACGCGCCACCACGCTTGGCTAATTTTGTGTTTTTAGCAGAGACAGGGTTTCTCCATGTTGGTCATGCTGGTCTTGAACTCCCGACCTCCAGTGATCTGCCCGTCTCGGCCTCCCAAAGTGCTAGGATTACAGGCGTGAGCCACTGTGCCCAGCCCCTGTTTTCATTTATTTTGGGTATATACCCAGGAGTGGAATTGCTGGGCCACATGGTAGCTCTACTTTTAACTTTTGGAAGAAATGCCTGGCTGTTTTCCATGGTGGCTGCACCATTTCACATTCCCATTAGCCATGTATGAGGATTTCAATATCTCTATACTTTAACTGACATTTCAACACTACTTCTTATTTTTATTATTATTTTTTTAAATCCAGCTCTGGATCACACACCCCAGGCTGGAGTGCAGTGGTGCGACCTCAGCTTACTACAAGCTCTGCCTCCTGGGTTCATGCCATTCTCCCGCCTCAGCCTCCTAAGTAGCTGGGACTACAGGCGCCCGCCACCACACCCAGCTAATTTTTTGTATTTTTAGTTGAGACAGGGTTCCACCGTGTTAACCAGGATGATCTTGATCTCCTGACCTCGTGATCCACCCACCTCGGCCTCCTGAAGTGCTGGGATTACAGGCGTGAGCCACCACATCCAGCCTACTTTTTTTTTTTTTTTTTTGAGATAGTCTCACTCCGTTGCCCAGGCTGGAGTGCAGTGGCGTGATCTCAGCTCACTGCAACCTCCGTCTCCTGGGTTCAAGCGATTCTCCTGTCTCAGCCTCTCGAGTAGCTGGGATTACAGGTGCCTGCCACCACGCTTGGCTAACTTTTGAATTTTTAGTAGAGATGGGGTTTCACTATGTTGGCCAGGCTGATCTCAAGTTCCTGACCTCAGGTGATCCACTCTCCCAAAGTGCTGAGATTACAGGCATGAGCCATCGTGCCTGGCACATTTCTCTTTTTTTAGTTTTAATTTTAATTTTTTTTTGGGGGGGGACAGGTCTCACTCTGTCACCCAGGATGGAGTGCAGTGGTGCAATCATGGTTCACTGAATCTTAGCCTTGACCTCCCAGGCTCAAGTGATCCTCCCATCACAGCCTTCCAAGTAGCTGGAACTACAGGCGTGTGCCACCACAATTTTTGTACTTTTTTGTAGCTAATTTTTGTACTTTTTTGTAGAGACAGGGTTTCGCCAAGTTGCCCAGGCTGGTCTCAAACTCCTGGGCTCAAGCAATCCACCTGCCTTGGCCTCCCAAAGTGCTGGGATTATAGGTGTGAGCTACCACGCCTGGCCCTGGATATTTCATTTGTATGGGACCACACAACATGTGGCCTTCTGTGTCTGCCTCCTCTCACTCAGCATAATGGTTTTGAGGGTCTTCCACTTTGTAGTACATATCGGTATTTCATTCCTTTGTATGGTTGAATAATGTTCTTCAACACTGTTGTATAACTTTCAGTATGATACTGAGTGCACCTCCTTGGTTAAATTTATTCCTAAGTATTTTGTCTTCGTTGATGCTATTGAAAATGAAATTGTTTTCTTAATTTCATTTTTGGGCTATTTCTTGCCAGTGTACAGAAAGACAGCTGATTGGCCGGGCGCGGTGGCTCACACCTGTAGTCCCAGCACTTTGGGAGGCCAAGGCGGGTGGATCACCTGAGGTCAGGAGTTCAAGACCAGCCTCAACATGGAGAAACCCTGTCTCTACTAAAAATACAAAATTAGCCTGGCATGGTGGTACATGCCTGTAGTCCCAACTACTCGGGAGGCTAAGGCAGAAGAATTGCTTGAACCTGGGAGACGCAGACTGCGGTGAGCCGAGAGTGCGCCATTGCACTCCAGCCTGGGAGACAAGAGCGAAACTCAGTCTCAAAAAAAAAAAAAAAAAAAAGACAGCTGATTGTTGTATACTGATCCCATGTCCTGCAACTTGCTGATCCCATTCACTCGCTCTAAAGTGTGTGCATCCTTTAGGGCTTTCTACGCATACCATCGTATCATCTGCAAATGGTTTTTCTTCCTTTCCAATCTGAAGGCCTTGTATTTCTTTTTCTTTCTTCTTCTTTTTTTTTTTTTGAGATGGAGTTTAGCTCTTGTCACTCAGGCTGGAGTGTAATGGCGCGATCTCAGCTCACTGCAACCTCCGCCTTCCTGGTTCAAGCGATTCTCCTGCCTCAGCCTTCTGAGTAGCTGGGATTACAGATGCCCATCACCACACCCAGTTAATTTTTGTATTTTTTTTTTTTTTTAGTAGAGATGGGGTTTCACCATGCTGGCCAGACTGGTCTCGAACTCCTGACCTCAGGTGATCCACCTGCCTTAGTCTCCCCAAGTGTTGGGATTACAGGTGTGAGCCACTATGCCCGGCCTCTTTTTTATGTTTTGTTTGTTTGTTTTTGAGATGGAGTTTCGCTCTTGTTGCCCAGGCTGGAGTGCAGTGGCGCGATCTTGACTCACTGCAATCTCCGCCTCTGGGTTCAATAGATTCTCCTGCCTCAGCCTCCCAAGTAGCTGGGACTACAGGCATGCACCACTACACCCAGCTAATTTTGTTTATTTTTTGTAGAGACGAGGTCTCACTATTGCCCAGTCTGGTCTGGAACTCCTGGGCTCAAATGATCTGCCCACCTCGGCCTCTCAAAGTGCTAGGATTATAGGCGGGAGCCACTGTGCCTGGCCAAATCTTGTATTTCTCTGTTTTGCCCAAGTGCCCTAACCAGAACCTCCAGGACGATACTGATATTGACAATATCGAAGGGGAAGGAGCAGATATCCACTTCTTATTCCTGATCTTAGGGGCAAGCATCAGTCTCTCACATTAAACATGATGTTAGCTGTGGACTTTTTGTAGATGCTCTTCATCAGGCTGGGGAAGTTCTACTCCATCTACTCCTGGTTCGTTAAATGTTCTTATGTTGAAAGGTAAACCTGTTTTCTCATGTGTAAAATGAGGACAACAATCTCTATATGGAGAGTTTTTTGAAGTTGAAAATGGGATAACATAAGGCCGGGTGCAGTGGCTCACGCCTGGGGTGTATCTGATATAACCCTGTAAGCCTCAATTTCCTTATCTCTAACATGGGTATTATAAAGTGTCTACCTCCTAGGGCTCACATTGGCAGGCAGTGGTAGATGTGACTTAAATTGCGAGATTACCAAGTGCCTGGGACATAGAAGCTGTGTGCTATGATAGATGACAGATAAAATGAGATGTGGTCCTTGTCCTGAAAAAGGAGAGATAAAATGTGGTACTGACAGCTACAGCGCACTTGATATCAGCAGCAGAAATGGAGCACTGGCAGTGGTTCCGGGGGCACAGCAGGGAGGGCCGGGCCAGGCCACAGCGGAGAGAGAGCGCTGGGCCTTCCAGGGAGGGAAATGCACAGCGGCACAGAGGGAAGAAGTGTGGGGTGCGGTTGAGTAGCCACAGAGAGCTCCTCTTGCTGGGACCTGGGCTGCGTAATCATAATCGTAATCGGGAAGCAATGGGATTGAAGTTACTGTTGTATTGAATGCGAGCAATGGACGGGGTGGGGGGACTTATTCTAGAAGACTTGTAAATTGAAGTGCTCCTGCTGAGGGCAGGCGTGGAGGGAGGCAGAGTTTTGAAACAGGAATGGGAGCTGGACATGGTGGCTTATGCCTGTAATCCTAGCACTTTGGGAGGCAGAGGCAGGTAGATCACCTGAGGTCAGGAGTTTGAGACCAACCTGGCCAACATGGTGAAACCCTGTCTCTACTAAAAATACAAAAAAAAAAAAAAAAAAAAAAAAAAAAAAAAAAAAAAGTAAACGGGCATAGTAGCTCTTGCCTGTAATCCCAGCTACCCAGGAGGCTGAGGCAGGAGAATCACTGGAACCCTAGAGGTGGAGGTTGCGGTGAGTCGAGATTGCACCACTGCACTCCAGCCTGGGCAACAAGAGCGAAACTCCATCTCAAAAAAAAAAAAAAAAAGAAGAAGCCAGGCACGGTGGCTCCTGCCTGTAATCCTAGCACTTTGGGAGGCCAAGGACGGTGGATCATTTGAGGTCAGGAGTTTGGGACCAGCCTGGTCAACATGGTGAAACCCTGTCTACTAAAAAAAATACAAAAATTAGCCGGAAATCGCTTGAACCCAGGAGGCAGAGGTTGCAGTGAGCCGAGTTCGTGCCACTGCACTCTAGCCTGGGCAACAGAGTGAGACTCCGTCTCAACAAAAAAAAAAAAAAAAAAAAAAAAGAGAAAAAAAAGAAAAAGGAATGGGGAAAGGCCAGGTGTGGTGGTTCACGCCTGTAATCCCAGTGTTTTTAGAGGCTGAGGTGGGTGGGATGATTGAGCTCAGGAGTTTGAGACCAGCCTGAGGAACATAGGAAGACCCCATCTCTACAAAAAAAGAAAAAAGAAAAAGGGATGGGTGTTAGAAAGTAGGATGATGTTTCCTGATCTTTTTTGATCAGTGCTGGGAGAGTTCTGTTAGGAGATAAGTGAATTCTGACTTATACCAGCTGTGTGCACAGCATGGGATGGGACCACAGTTAGCAACATTTTGGAGAAAGAATTCACCACCCAAAATTTGACAAATGGGAAGGGACGGACAGGCTGCCGTGAAAAAAGAAAACTCAGAAATGCTGCCAGGGTGTTACTGACTGAGCTGGACAGTCTTCATGGTAGCCTTGATATAAACTGAGACATTTTTGTCAGGAATGGGGAAACGGAGATGAAGAATAAGGAAAGTTGCAGCTGGGCACAGTGGCTCACGCCTGTAATCCCAGCACTTTGGGAGGCCGAGGCGGGCAGATCACGAGGTCAGGAGTTAGAGACCAGCATGGCCAGCACAGTGAAACCCGGTCTCTACCAACAAAATACAAAAAATTAGCCAGGCATGGTGGCACGTGCCTATAATCCCAGCTACTTGGGAGGCTGAGGCAAGAGAATCGTGTGAACCAGGGAGGCAGAGCTTGCAGGGATCCGAGATCGCGCCATTGCACTCCAGCCTGGGCGACAGAGCAAGACTCCATCTCAAAAAAAAAAAAAAAAGTTGCTGCTAGGCCAGGTGCGGTGGCTCACACCTGTAATCCCAGCACTTTGGGATCAAGGTCAAGAGATCGAGACCATCCTGGCCAACATGGTGAAACCCCGTGTCCACTAAAAACACAAAAATTAGCTGGGTGTGGTGGCACGCACCTGTAATCCCAGCTATTTGGGAGGCTGAGGCAGGAGAATCACTTGAACCTGGGAGGTGGGGGTTGCAGTGAGCTAAGATCATGCCACTAGACTCCAGCCTGGCGACAGAGTGAGACTCCATCTCAAAAAAAAAAAAAAAAGAAAAAGAAAAAGAAAAAGAAAAGTTGCTGCCTTTATAGGTGCTGACTACAAACTCAGCAAATTTGAGGTGTGATTATTATCCACACTTCACAGAAGAAGACTTCCAGGCACAAGACAGCTGTCACTCAGGCAGTCACTCAGGACCCAAATCTCGTGGGACTAACAGCACTTCATGATGAGGACTTTGGATTTCATTCTAAATGTAATGGGAAGCCCCTGGAAGTTGAAGCAGCATCTTTTAAAAAGACCATTCCAGCTGTACAGAGAACTGACTGAAAGCAGCAAGAGGCAAAACATGGGCCAGGCAGGGTGGCCAACTTCTGTAATCCTAGCACTCTGGGAGGCCAAGGTGGGTGTGTCACTTGAGGTCAGGAGTTCAAGACCAGCCTGGCCAACATGGCAAAACCCCGTCTCTACTAATAATACAAAAGTTAGCCAGGCGCGGTGGCGTGTGCCTATAATCCCAGATACTCCAGAGGCTGAGGCATGAGAATCGCTTGAACTCGGGAGGTGGAGGTTGCTGTGAGCCAAGATTGCGCCACTGCACTGCAGCCTGGGTGACAAAGTGAAACTGTGTCTCAAAACAACATCAACAACAACAACAACAACAACATGAATATTCAAGTTGTCCAGGCAAGAGGGTTATTGTCATGGCAGTGGGGATGGGGAGAGGTGGCTGGGTCTGTGATTACAGATGCTCATGGATTTACAATGGGGTCACATCCCAATAAACCCACTGTAAGTTGAAAA
Source organism: Pongo abelii (assembly GCF_028885655.2). Lineage (NCBI taxonomy): Eukaryota > Metazoa > Chordata > Mammalia > Primates > Hominidae > Pongo > Pongo abelii. Next base: position 121,038,663 of record NC_071995.2, on the reverse strand, counting down.
TGTTAAGTAAAAAATGCATTTAATACACCTAACCTCCTGAACATCATAGCTCAGCCCAGCCTGACTTAAAAGGCCTCGGAACACTCACAGCAGCCTACAGCTGGGCAAAAGCGCCTGGCAGCCCAGGACGCAGGAGTGTTGGCTGTCTGCCTTCATTCAGCTCACTGCCACTGCCCAGCACCACGAAGAGATCATACGGCACGTCACTAGCCTGGAAGAAGATCAAAATTCAACATCTTAAGTACAGTTTCTACTGAGTGCATATTGCTTTTACACCATCCTAAAGTCAAAAAATCCTAAATCGCCAGGTGTGGTGGCTCACACCTGTAATCCTAGCACTTTGGGAGGCCAAGGCGGGCAGATCACTTGAGGTCAGGAATTCAAGACCAGCCTGGCCAATATGGTGAAACCCCGTCTCTACTAAAAATACAAAATTTAGCTGGGCGTGGAGGCGGGCACCTGTACACCTGTAATCCCAGCTACTAGGGAGGCTGAGGCAGGAGAATCGCTTGAACCCAGGAGGTGAAGGTTGCAGTGAGCTGAGATAACACCACTGCACTATAGCCTGGGCTACAGAGCAAGACTCTGTCTCAAAAAAAAAAGAATCCTAAGTCAGGGCCGTCTGTATTTTGGAGATGTTATTGGCGAGACTTGCTAATAGGCTGAACGTGGCAAGAGAGGGAAAGCAAGAGGCCAGGGTGAAGTCTGAGTTTCTGGCCGGAGCATTTGGGGAGACGTCAATGCCATTTATCGGGATGCAGAGTGTTTGCGGATGAACAAGTTTTGGGCACAGAGATGGAAAGTAAGGTTAGTTAGAGGTAGAGGGACTTGAGAAAGAGAAACTTGTGAATAGAGAGGAATGAGTCAATGAAAAAGGAGAAAAATGCAAGGGACAGAGAAGACAACTGACAAGAGAAAGACCCAGGCGGCAGCAAAGGGAATGGTTCAGGAAAAGACAAAACCTCTGCAGATGTGAGATTTGGCCACTGTTTCTGTGAAGTTTGTCCTTCCCTAAAGGGCTCTGCATGGGAGGTCCCTTCTGCCTCCTCGCCCTGGCCCCAACCCCTTTGCTGGTCCATCTCTGCTCATCTGGCTGGTTCCTGGCTCAGAAGCCACCTACCACAACCTATCACAGGTATCAACAAAGATTTTATTGTATTTACAATAAAGTCACTGTTGTATTCTCTGAGCCTCATTAAAATACAACCTTCAGTACACACATCTGGTTTTTTTTTTTTTGAGGCAGAGTCTTGCTCTGACACCCAGACTGCAGTGCAATGGCACCATCTTGGCTCACTGCAAGCTCTGCCTCCAGTTTCAAGCGATTCTGCTGCCTCAGCACCCTAAGTAGCTGGGATTACAGGTACCTGCCACCATGCCCAGCTAATTTCTTGTATTTTTTTTTTTTTTGAGTTGTAGTTTCACTCTTTTTGCTCAGGCTAGAGTGCAATGGCGTGATCTTGGCTTACTGCAACCTCTGCCTCCCGGGTTCAAGCGATTCTCCTGCCTCAGCCTCCCGAGTAGCTGGGATTACAGGCATGCACCACCACCCCAGCAAATTTGTATTTTTAGTAGAGATGGGGTTTCTCCATGTTGGTCAAGCTGGTCTTGAACTCCTGACCTCAGGTGATCCACCCGCCTCAGCCTCTCAAAGTGCTGGGATTATAGGCGTGAGCCACCGTGCCTGGCAATTTTTTGTATTTTTAGTAGAGATGAGCTTTCGCCATGCTGGCCAGTCTGGTCTCGAACTCCTGACCTCAGGTGATCCACCCGCCTCAGCCTCCCAAAGTGCTGGGATTATAGGCGGAGCCACTGCGCCCGGCCTTTTTTTTTTTTTTTTTTTTTTTTTTTTTAACAGAGTCTCGCTCTGTTGCCCAGGCTGGAGTACAGTGGCACGATCTTGGCTCATTGCAACCTCTGCCTCCCGGGTTCAAGTGATCCTCCCACCCCAGCCTCCCAAGTAGCTGGGATTATTAAATGTGCGCCACCATGCCTGGCTAATTTGTGGGTGGTTTTTTTTTTCTTTTTTGAGACGGAGTCTCACTCTGTCGCCCAGGCTGGAGTGCAGTGGCTCAATCTCGGGTCACTGCAACCCGAGAATCCCGGGTCACTTGAACCCGGGAATCCACTTCCTGGGAATCCACTTCCCAGGTTCAAGTGATTCTCTTGCCTCAGCTTCCTGAGTAGCTGGGACTACAGGCGCCTGCCACCACACCCAGCTAATTTTTTGTATTTTTTGTAGAGATGGGGTTTCACCATGTTGGCCAGGCTGGTCTCAAACTCCTGACCTCAAGTGGTCCGCCCGCCTCAGCCTCGCAAAGTGCTGGGATTATAGGCGTGAGCCACCGCACCTGGCCAGTATCCACATCTTGGTCAGAGAATAAAACAGGAAGAGTCGGTAAATACACAGCAAGTTAATTAGGGAAAGGAGGGACAGAAACTAGAGAAACACAGATCTCAGTACATACAGGAGAGTTGACACAGCGTCATTATAGTCCACTGATGGGTGGCGCTGGGAACTTGGGAGACACCAACACGTTGGAATCAGGGCTGTGGGACAGGTGTGGGGGGCAAGTTGGGGAGGACCGCTAACCCCTGATCACTCAGGCTTCACCCCCAATGCAAAATTGTAATGGAACCAACCAGCTCTGTTCAGTACTTCCCCCAGGAGTGAAAATCAGTCAGACTAGATGAAGAGATTAGACTGTTCACTGTACCAAGCCCATTAAGGCAGGAAAGTAGACTCTTATCTTAAAAAGCTTTTCCCCTCTCTACACAATGAGGGTTTTCTAGCTAATGATTTTCAGTGAAACAGAAAATCTGATCAATCAGAATGCCCCATTCCCCAGATTTCTCATTAACTGTGATTTTGTTGCTTTTCACAAAGCCTTTGGGAACTTTTAAATGACCAACTTTGCAGGTATATATGCAGTTCTGTAAATGGTATTAAAAAGCATACTTACGGCCGGGTGCCGTGGCTCATGCCTGTAATCCCAGCACTTTGGAAGGCCGAAGTGGGGGTGGATCACTTGAGGCCAGGAGTTCAAGACCAGCCTGGCCAACATGGTGAAATCCTGTCTCTACTAAAAATATAAAAATTAGCCCAGCCTGGTGACAGGCACCTGTAGTCCCAGCTACTCGGGAGGAGGGGGTACGAGAATTGCTTGAACCCGGGAAGGCAGAGGTTACAGTGTGCTGAGACTGCACCAGTGCACTCCAGCCTGGGCAACAGAGTAGACTCTGTCTCAAAAAGAAAAAAAAAAAAGGCATACTTAACAGATGAAATCCATATGGTGTCTGGAATGTGCTTCAAAATAATGGAGGTGGGCGAGAGGTCTTAGAAGAAAACAAAATTGGCCCCGAGTTGATAATTGTTAAAGTGGATGGTGAGCATTCATTATGATGAAGGGGCTCGTTACACTATTCTCCACTTCTGTGTGTACTGAAGATTTTCTGAACTAAAAAGGTAGAAAGTACATGCATTAAACTTCAGGATAAGTTCAATCACACCACCCTATACAAGTCTAATTTCAGATCTTTACCGAAAATAAGGGAAACCATGTTCTACAGAATCGAGTCCACATCAAGATGAAATGCTTTTCACGCCATTTAGAGATTAGTCTCACAGCTACAATTACTCAAGTTGAAGTTTTGAAATTACCTACGCAGTCTTCAGAGTCAACGCCTACTGTTGCTCAACCTGCCCCCTCTGATCCCCTTTCCTCCCCTGCCCCACCAGTCCCAGGGCTGTGGGCAGAGGTAGCTGGAGCAGGATGGGCTCCAGGAGGGTTCATCCACAGGCCGTCTGGATATCTGCTTCCTGCCAGGTCTGTGTGAGGTACGGCACCAGGCCCTTGTCCTAGTGGGCTCGGAATCTGGTGGGGAAGAGAAACTGAGTAATTCAACACGATCGGTGTCCTGAGAGCATCTCCAAGGCCCGTCTCCATGTGTGCGTGCACCTGTGTGGTGGGGAGAGAATATGAAGGCAGGTTTCTGAGGATCTGATGTTTAAGGAAAGACCTGAAGGAAAAGAGTGGAGATGGGGAAGTGCTTGGACAGAGGAGACAGACCTTGGGAAAACTGTAAACAGCAAAACCAAACCAAACCTGGTGTGTTCAGAAAACGAAAAAAAAAAAAGCAAAGAAAGCAGGGGAGGGGCTTCCATGAGGGCCTGGGCCTTTATCTGGAAAGCGCTGGAAGGACTGAAGAGAAGAGTGACCTGGCTGGACTTGGGCTTTTTAAAGCTTGTGCTATGATGTGGAGGACGGATGAGGCCACTACTTGAGCTGCTTGGGCAATGACGTGACTTGGATGAGGGTGATGGCAGCGGGGATGGAGAAAAGCGGATGTGTATTTAGAAGAAACTGAGAAGAGAAACTTGGCAGGACTTGGTATTGGGAGGGGAGAGGAAGGACTTCAGGGATAATTCTCTGGATTTGGGCTTGGGTGAGTGGTGGATGGTGAGGCCACTTACGAGAGGGAAAAGCCCTGTTAGGCTTCTCTGACCCATATAGCCTTGCTACCTCGGACATGACTGGTTTGTCTGTAATGGAATTAACCACGCCACCACCTTGAGAACTGTGCAGAGCTGTACATGCCCCTGCAGCAGCCGGAAATGTTAAGCCTGAGCAGGGCCCAGTGCACATCGAGGAACAGGACTCCAGGACACCGGCCTCGCTCCCTCCGGATCCTGCTCCTGTCCCGCTCCTGTCGCTGCTACTTCCTCCCCAACCCATCCAAACTCTGCTTTCTCCTCCAATCATGCCCCTACCATCTTTTAGGATCCCAGGTAGGTATGGAGCTGCGCTCAAAACATTAACACAGACACCTGTTGCTGAGCTCAGTGGAAACTGAGTTCCTTCCAGCCCAAAGGAGTCTGTGAGGTGCTCATCTTTCCCTCTGGGACCCCCGGTTCTCAAGGCCCAGGCTTGCTTCGTGTCTCCTCAGGGGAGGTATGGGGGTTTGATCAGACAAGAGCTTGTGTATCAACCCACTGCATTCTACATCGAGATCCAGATCTGGGCAGTCATCTGGTGAAGCAACCCCATGGCTCTGTGCGGGGCTGGGTCTTCTCGCTGGGTCACCCTGTCCAGGCACAGGGAGCCAGATGGGTGGGTACGGGGCCCAGGAAAATGACAGAGAAAAGCTTCTACATTAAACGAAGATGAGCCAACCTTCTCAGCACTTAAACAAAGGAACATTTCTACTGGTCAGCTTTCTAGTCTTTCCCATCTCTGGTATTGGGTCAATAACGAGCAGAGGAACCACAGTGCCTGGAGGCTCCCACTGTGACTGAGGATCTTGCGGAGCTGGGCCAGTGCTGGCTGTGCTGATGACTGCACTCTCTAAGCACAGAGCTCTATGGGCTACTGAACACTCGGACACACATGATTTCACGTGAAACTGTCAAGCATGCAGGCCTGGTGCTCTTTGCCCAAGTCCCAGATGAGGAAACAGGAGGTTTATAGGGGCACCAGTGAATTCTGTCCACCTGGGCGCGGCCTGGAGCAGTGGCCTGTCTCACTAGCCCCTGCTGAGGCCACAGGCAGAACCCACCACACTGGGCCTTTCTCATCAGCCTTTGTGGGGAGGCCTGTCTTTAGGAGAGGAGCACCGACTTTCTGGACACAACTCCAGAATCGCCCTCCCACCCTGGGCCTCTTCCCCACCCAAATGCCTCCATCCCAGGCTGATCACACCTCCCAAGGTTAGAAGGGGTGAGCTAGCCAAGGGCATCGCTACGCTCAGATCTTTTCATTTTCCCATCTCTTCCACTGCGCAACAGGATAGTATTTAAGGCCACACATCACAGGCTTTTCAAAAAAAATAAGGTTTCTTTATTGTCTTGGATGCAAATATAGTTTAAAAAATGCATTGTAGTGTTGAATACAGCTGGTGGAAACGCGCTTCTTGACAGCAGAGGGGTGTACTCAGGGTGACGTGGGCCGGAGGGGGCCTCTGGCCAAACCAGACTCCTCTGGTTTGTTCTTCAGACCACGAGGTGGAACCGTCTCCTCAAAGGAGCCCTGCCACAATCACCAAAGCTCACACCAGAAAAAAACCGCCATTTACACAACAAACTGAACCTGAAAAAGGAACAGAACATGGTGCTTCCGCTGTGAACAAAATCAGCAAGCGAATCCCTTTTCCTTTCCTGGGCTGTTCGAAAAAGATTCAGCTAGAGAAACGGGGGCACTGTGGGCGGCCCGTGGGGGATGGCCTGGAGCTGTGGGGCCCGGGCTGAGCCCTTCCTGCCTTCTAACTGCAGGATGTAAACTCTATGGAAATGTACAGAACTTCAGTTTCTCCCAACCCTCCACAACCTCAACTAACTCTTGAGACCACCAAATAACAGTTAGGAAACGCAGAAGAGAGTCCTTCAAATGAGCTACACCCAGGTTCAGAGCGCAGAACCAACAGTGTGACTGGGGCATGGAGGTAAATTCTGACACGATTGGAGGGGAATTTCACAAAACAAAATTCCATGAAGTAAACACGCACACGCAAGCTTGTGCAAGTGCACGCGCGCGTGCACACTCACACCCACACGTGCACACTCACACCCACACACACATACACACAAAGTCAACATTCAACGTGAAGAGTTCCCTTTTCTTTCTCAAAGGTTGATTTTCGCAAGCCCTAACAAGCAAAGAGTCCCATGCGGTGGCCAGGGGGGCCAAGACCTCAGAATGAAAAGCCCACAGCTGCTCTGTCCTCGCCCACTCTGGAGGCCAGCCCTGGTACACGCATGGGAGTAGGGGTCCTAAAATGCTTCGTCAGCGTTTCTGGAGCCCTTGCCAAGCTTACCACGTGCCCCATGTGTGTCCCTCACATCACAAAAACCTGTCCAGCCGCCCAAGGCCACGGTGTCCACCGAATGCCACAAACATGCTGCTGAGCCTCAAAGCTCTTCAACCTCCCACCTTGCTGTCCCCTCTCCCCTGACAGGTGTGCAGACAAGGTAAAATCCTCCAAAGCAGAGATATCGAGGGCCCGGAGCCACACACCACATCCCCGTGCATCTTTGGCACCCTGGCTGGCCACTGCTGCACACGCTGCCTGCCCGGATCAGTGCTGTCCAGCCCTCCTTTCCCTTCCCCAAGGAAATGCCGGGCCAAGCTGAGCTCCAAAACAGGTGGGTTCCTCTGGGGCCAGGGAGCAGGTGTTGAGGGAAAGGCCACACCAGAGGGAAAAGAGAGAGGCTCAACTCACACCCAGGCTGCCTGCTAGGAGGCCTCAGGCGGGCGAGGCAAGGGCCAGGCGACAAGGGAAAGGGACAGCTGAGGGTGAACGGGGGTGATGAGAGGGGCCCTCCAAGCCTTCCCACGTCGGAGCCAGGGTCAGGAAAGAGCTGGACCAAAGCAAGGTCCATCTGCCAGTGCAGAACCAGGCCCACAGCACCCCAAATCCCCCACACACAGGGGTCCACTGGCCCGGGACAGGCCCCAGCTCCACTCCCACGAGTTCTGAGAGCATAACGTCCTGTCCAGCAGACAGCGAGACCTCGCCATCTTGAAAACCTGAACCTGCCACCTCAGGTTCACCCAGGGGCCAGCTAGGGCCTTGGAGGAAGGGGCCTCGCCAGTTCTCAGCTGCAGCTCCCCTCTCTGACAGACCCTTACCTGCACGCCAGCTGCCGGCAGGGCCAGTCACGGCTGTGCACGGAGATGAGGTGGATGTGTGAGCCCCCCGACCCCAGCAACAGACAGAGGTGCTGCATGCCACTGTGCTACTTTATCTGGGCAGGGACTGGGGGTGCCATGCCCTCTAAGAATCCAAATTTACATCCTCTTAGCCAGAGCAGAGAAACCCTAGGATTGACTTCTAGAAAAGGGAGCATGGTCAGGGCCCATGGGCAGGAAACGGGAGGGCTGACTGACCACTGACCCCACTCCCCTGGCTGACGGCTCTGGGACCATGCGCAGCGCTGGGGGGTCTGCCGCTTTTCAGCCCCTTCCCCTCAACCAGACCCAATGCTGTCATCAGCACCAATGGCCAGCGCTGCCGTTGCTTCCTGCAGTAAAATCCTCCAAAGTAGAGATGTCCTAAGAAGGCGGCTAGCCAGCCCGCCTGGGGTGCTGGATGCTGCGTGGCCTGCCGGCCGACTCCAGGAAAGGCCCTCAGTGGCGCCTGCCCTGCTCTGGGGTCTCCCACCCACCACGGAAGGCAGCAGTGCAGTACAGGGGCTGACAGCACAGGGCGATTTATCAGAAACCCGCCCAGGGATTTATACGCCAGCAGGACTTCTGGTTTTTCTTTTCGGATTTTCTATTTTTTTCTTTTTTCTTTTTTGAGATAGGGTTTTGCTCTGTCACCCAGGCTGGAGTGCAGTGGTATAATCTCGGCTCACTACAACCTCCGCCTCCCAGGTTCAAGTGATTCTCCTGACTCAGCCTCCCAAGTAGCTGGGATTACAGGAGTGTACCACCACACGCGGCTAATGTTTTGTATTTTTAGTACAGACAGGGTTTCACCATGTTGGTCAGGCTGGTTGTGAACTCCTGACCTCAGGTGATCCACCCGCCTTGGCCTCCCAAAGTGCTGGGATTACAGGCGTGAGCCACCACAGTCTGCCTCTATTTTCTTTTATTTAGAGGCAGGGTTTCACTCTGTCATCCAGGCTGGAGTACAGTGTGGCATGATAATAGCTCACTGCAACTTCTAGGCTCAAGCAATCCTCCAGCCTCAGGACCAAGTAGCTGGGACCACAGACACTCACTGCCACACATGGCTAAATTTTTTTTTTTTTTTGTAGAGACAGGGTCTTGTTATGTTGCCAGGGTTGGTCCCAACTCCTGAGCTCAAGTGATCCTTCAGCTTCAGCCTCCCAAAGTGCTGGGATCACAGGCAGGAGCCACCGTGCCCGGCCAAGATTGATTTTCTTACTCTCCAAAGCGTCAGCATTTTGAAGTTTCTTTTATGAAAGCAGGGACAAGAATCAGGGTGAAAATGAGTGTAAACAAAGCCCATCCTGTGGTCAGCACCCACTGGAGGTGGCCAGCAGAGTGGCCTCAGATGTCCCTGCACCTGGCCCAGGAGCCCAGGACAGAGATCAAATCTAGGCCCCTTGGTCTGGCTGGATTCATCAGGCAAGATTCAAAAACAAGAAAACCTCTAGAACAAGAAACGATCACGTCTGCAGCAGATACGGCACTGTGGCCCTATGGCCATGGCAATCGTGAGCACCAAGAGAATGAGTTACAGAAATATCTCCAATACAAAGACACGCATCTCCTGGACAGTGGACAGTCGCTGGGACACACATACACACACACACACACACTTCAAGGCTCACACAACCTAACAGCCTTAAATATCTGAAGACACAGAATCACGACATTAAGTCAGCAGAGGGAGAGGTAGGCTGAAGCAGCAGGAGGCCAATTTTATATCCCACAGATTTTTAAAAAAATGACTCCCCAGCAAGGGGTGGGGAGAAAGCCACTGATTTAGGAGAGTTCTTGGCTCAGCCAACCACTGCGGTTATCTACACGTTTTACAAAGGCACGGAAGTAGAGTGGGGCTGCACTCACGACCCTCCCCAGGGCCCGCACAGCCGGACACGGTGGGTTCTTCCTTTTTCCCTTCTGGCCTTGGTGGAATTCCTACCATGGTAGCCTCTGCCTTTGGGACAATGCCTTCATGCTTATCCCCGGGTCAAGGATGGAGTCTATTACCATTTCCCAGGGGAAATTCCAAGGACCAGCCCCGCCTCATCTTACGTTCACCCCACAGGAAAGGTGATCTGGAAAGCCTGTAAACACGCGCTCTGGGTGGCTGAGTGGTGTCACCAAGCTGCTTTTGTGCAGGGCTGAAGCACAGACAAGAGGGCAGGCAGCTGGCCGGTGGCCTGAAGTGGGGAGAGATCCCCGCAGGCCTGCAGGAGCCAGGGAGAACCTCCAACTGGATCTAAACTTTGAGGACAGCCCAGGGGTGCCCCTCTTCACACAGCTCCCAGGCTCCCTCAAAGCCCTTCCCAGGCCCTGCAGGCAGAGAGGGAGGGCGAGGAGAGGCAGGGAGGGCAGAGGTCGCCTGAAAGCCTGGGCTCCGAACTCCTCAGCAGAGCTTTAAAGTGCATTCTTTCCACGAGGAGGTACCCTCAGCTGGGCTTCCTGAGTGCTGGAGAGAGTGCTTGCCCCTGCAGCTCCCTGCAGAGGTAGCCAGAGAAGGGCAAGGACTGAGGCTGGGCCAAACTCTCACTGCAGGCTCAGAATGGCCCCCAGCCCAGCCACGCCTCCACCCAGCCCAGATCTGGGTAGATTCTTTGCTGTCTGATCTGAGAGATGCCTAGAAACAGCTCTGAGGGCTGACCACCACAGAGTGCTGCCCACCAACATTGTTTCCTTCTCCAAACACAAGACGGGACAGACTTTTGAGTGTGGGGGCATCTTTGGTCCAAGAACTGTCCCGGTTTGGGGCTCCCAGCTGAAAGACATCAGACAAGATGACAAGGCTGACAGCAGGACGTGGAGTCTGATCTTTCAGACACTAGAACATCAGGGTTCTAGGCTCCCACAGGACATGCTTGATCTGTCAACAGCTGCAGCTGGAGCCAAGTGGAGAACAGCAGAAGGGCCACAGCTGTGAGGTGACATCCGAGAAGTCCCTGGGCTGAGTCCCCGTGGATCCTGCAATGTCAGGTGGAGCTAAAAGGGGACAGATGAAACATGCCCAGCAGGGCCTCTCAGCCAGAGCAGCCACCGTGCATCACACGCTTCCATTCTGGTCCTGTGTGTCCCACATCTACCGTTTCTGCACACATGTGTCCTGGAGGGCCTCTGAAGAAGGCACTTCCCCCTGGCAGCCTCCCATGCATAAGCCTGAATAGAAGCCCAAGTCCATCCACAAGGGCCGGGCGCTGTCAGAGCTGAGGGGACAAAGAAAGACGCCTTCCAACTGCCCCACGGGCAGACCAGAGAGTGGAGCAGGGCATCAGGCAGAGGCATGCATGTGGACAGGACGTGGCAGGAGGGACAAGGCTGGGCCTCAGGACAGGAGCAGACCCTGTCACCCTCATCCCGTCGATTCCACTCACCGGCGCCGGGCCCGGCAGGCCACCAGCAGGGCAGGACCAGCGCGGCCAGCACTTCCCTTTTGTGTGGGCTGCCCCGAGGGCAGAGGAGGTGACTGAGGTCACTGAGTGAGAGAGTTCACAGCAAGGGGTTCCCGAAGGCGGGCTATTGCTGTCAGCAGGCCCCAAACCTGCTTCAGACCTGAGCATGGCCTCCCGACACCACGGTGGGCCGGCAGAGTTGGAGAGAGGCCCCGAGGCTGAGCGTCAGGAAGGGCTGGGGGGCGCAGCCTACTCTCCATGGGCAGGGAAGGGTCTCCTGGCATCTCATGCGACCACGTGCCAGCTAAACAGCTAGGACTCTCCCAATCTCTTGCCGATCCTGGTGACAGCCTTGGACGCCTGCTCCGGCAGCTGTGCCGGGTCTGTGAGGATGGAGGTGGAGGTGCTCAGCTGCCGCAGCGTGCTCAATACCACTGCAAGACAGAAAGGGTCAGACAAAGGCAGTGACACAGACCCACCACACACCGCATACTTGGCTTCGTACCTACAACCCACGTGGGAATGCTCAGGCACGGGGCAAGCAGCAGCCGTGCTGGACTGCAGGAAGGAGTGCCGGGGGCCTACGCTGAGACCTGGGCACTCACCCCTCTGCCTCCAGAAGCCTCCCCAAATCCAGCAGGAGCTGCCGTAGGTGGAGCATCCTATGCTGTTCCTGGTGCCGTGGGGCTGCCAGCTGTTCTGATATTAAGCTTCTATAACCTTAACATATGGGATCATCTTTGCTTGTTATTATAAGAATTAAACAAGAAAACACACCTGAAGGCACCTGATACAGGGCCTGGCAAATAGTGGGCACTCGATCCATGCAAGCTGGGTCTGAACAAGCTGGGAGACACACAAGGGCAGGAGCCTCCTGGCCCCACTGGGTGCTCCTGACTGAGGGCCTCCTGGACAGCACTTTCCCCTGCCCCGGCCCCGCCTGGCTGCCTGCAGTGGAGTCTGGCTAATACTGTCCTTAGCCTGGGGCTGTCCTCCCTTCAGGACTAGCAGGAAGCCCCCACCCTGGCGCCGCCCCACTCACTCGGCCTGAGGATGGGCAGGGAGCAGTGCTGGTCCAGCCAGGACAGCGCCGTCCGGTGCAGCTCCTCCAGGCTGCTGGTGGACACCATGCCCTTGAACGACTCAAAGAGCGGCTTGATGATGATGCTGAACTGCAGTGTGTGGTTAAAGAAAAGGCAAGCACGGAGAGGGGCTGGGGACTGCAGACCCGAAGGTGGCTGGGCTGGCGTACTCCCTTCCCCTGGGGCTGGAAAGTACCTGCCCACAGAGAATGGATCACTAGGAAAAAGGGGGAGAGATCTCTAGGCAAGGTGTGTCTTCCACTTCATGAAAACACTCTGCTCTAACTGTACCTGGACAACAGGGCCGCTCGAGCACCGAGCAGGCAGGGGACAGGGACACAGAAGGTCTCTAGTCTGGAACAGGTCCTAGCACAAACACGCAATTAAAATGGTTCTTACATACAGTGCCAGGAACATCAAAGGCACAGAGCAGGTGGAAAGGCAGAAGCCAGCCAAGTGCGGTGGCTCACGTCTGTAATCCCAGCATTTTGGGAGGCTGAGGTGGGTGAATCACTTGAGGTCAGGAGTTTGAGACCAGCCTGGCCAACATGGTGAAACCCCATCTCTACTAATAATACAAAAATTAGCTGGGCGTGGTGGTGGGTGCCTATAATCCCAGCTACTTGGGAGGCTGAGGCAGGAGAATCGCTTGAATCCGGGAGGCGGAGGCTGCAGTGAGCCGAGATTGCACCACCGCACTCCAGCCTGGGTGACAGAGCAAGACTCTGTTCTCAAAATAAATAAATAAATAAAGGCAGGAGCCATCTGCCTGAAAGTGGCATTTGCCTTCTGTGTTAAATGCAAAAGTGCATGCCAGTCTCCTAGACCATCTTAGTGAAGGCCTGAGGCATGTTTCCTCTCGGACTTTGATCAGGATGGCACTCACAGTTCCCCCACCTCGGCCTGATGATGGGGAGTGTGCCATTTCATCAAAGAAGCTCCGATTCATTCCAGACGCCACCCAGCTCTATTAATGACAGGGACCAGGACCAGGGCAGGCAGTAAAACAGCAACACAGGGGAATCAGAGCTGGTGCCTGTCATCTCTTCAATTAAAAACTGCCTCTTATGGCCGGGCACGGTGGCTCACGCCTGTAATCCCAGCACTTTGGGAGGCCAAGGCAGGGGGATCACTTGAGGTCAGGAGTTTGAGGCCAGCCTGGCCAAAATGGTGAAACCCCATCTCCATTAAAAATACAAAAATTAGCCGGGCGTGGTGGCATGAGCCTGTAGTTCCAGCTACTCAGGAGGCTGAGGCAGGAGGATCACTTGAGTCTGCGAAGGTGGAGACTGCAGTGAACCGTGATTGCATCTTTGCACTCCAGCCTGGGTGACAAAGTGAGACCCTGTCTCAGGGGGAAAAAAGAAACAAACAAAAACACCCTGCCCCTTCCAGCACACACACGTGCTGTGCCCTGCCCTGCCCGATAGCTGCAGCTGGGATTCTCTCCTCCCGCACAACCGTCACCTCTGACTGTCAGACCCTTGCCCCAATGCCACGGTCAGCCCAACACATGTGCCGACCGTTTACTCAGAGGCAGAGCGGTGGCAGGGTGGGGAGTGACCAGGCAGGAACCACTCCCCGTGAGAGCCGTGCTGCCACCTGGAAGGCTGAGTGCAAGGTGGCCTTGGCACGAGAGCCCCCAGAGGTGGACATGCTCCATTAGGCTTCAAATTGGGCTCTACCACTCAGTGGAGGGAGTCCTGGTTTCCGCCTGTCACAGCAGGGGTGGCACTCACCCTCCCTGTGGCTTCGAGGACCAAGCTGGCTGCCAGGCTGTGTGGAACCATGCCTCCTTCCCCTGCACTTTCTGCAAGTGGCTCTAGGGTTGTCCTGATTTCTTAAGGACCTAGAAAGCGAAGCCCACCGTTCTACCTCCCCAGCCCTTCCTGCAAAGCACCCTGAAGCCGCATCAGCAGCTCCAGCCCACACAGCAGGCCAGGCCGGACCACTCTCTCCCGAGACAGACGCTAGCACTGCCTGTCGTGAGGAGCTTGGTGACAAGCATTTAAAGAGTCTTTCTAAAGTAACTACAGTGCCACAGTCTGTGGCTTCAGTGCATTGGCTGAGGGCCGGGAAGAGCAAAAAGAAAACCCAAAGATACAATCCAGAACTTCCAATTCTGCAAGGTCCGGCTTTTCACGTATTCGTCAAACATGTCTTTCATGTGATCAAACTGGCGCCGGGTAACGGGGACTCCTGTGGCAGGGAGCAGCTGCTGGCAGGAGCTGAAATGACAGGAGCCGTGGGAGCTGTGGAGCAGCCAGTGGCCACAGTGGCCAATAAGGACCCTGGGACAAAAGATGGGCAGGGCTGGCCCAGTGCCGGGCCACAGCCAGGCACAGAGAAGAGAGGTCTGTGGAAGGAGGGTGACAAAGAGCAGAACTACTGCAGCAAAGAGGCGTCGACCAGTGATGAGGCCACAGGGTCCCACCACCTCTGAGGCAGGCCCTGTGTCGGGATGGGGTGCCTGGTTGGAGCCCCAAGGCCCAGAAGCTCACATGATGGTGGCATTGAGCTCCTCGATCTCCTCCCGCAGCCGCCGGGCCTCCTCCTGCATCTGGCCCCTCTCCTGCTGCAGCTTGGTGATGTACTCCACGGTCTTCTGCAGTGTGATGGCGTGACTGGTCTGCAGAAGGGGCAGGTGGCTGGAGGCGGCACCCACAGCCAGCAGGCCTGCCACCAGCAATGACCACGCAGGGAGCACGTCCTGCCAGCTCCCCTGCCCTGCCACGGCCCATGCTCTTGGCAACTCACCAGCTTGGAATTGTTGGAGATGAGGCTGTTGAGCATGTCGAAGCACATCTTGATGTTGAAGCGCCTTTTCTGCTCAGCTGAGATGTGCTTCATCTGCCGGTTCTGCTGGAGAACCCACTGGTCACTGAGACAGGCACATTGCAGGCATGCTGTCCACCCCTCCTCACCCCCTACGCTGATCCTGGGTGCCCAAGGGCCAGGGCTAGAGAGCTACGTGGGAGGAGGGCACGACGAGAAGCTGAAGGCTCCAATGAGGAGCCGGGGGGGACAAGACTGGGAACCATAGAAAACCTGCTCTGCAGAATGGTGCACAGCCAGGGCTGGGAACCGCGGGGCTGAACCGGTGCATCCCAGGTGCTGCAAGCTCCGCCTTCCCCACCCAGCCCTGCCTCCTCCCCCCAGCACAGCTCTGGTGGTGGCCATATCCCTCCTGCAACTGATGCGGGCAGCCTGGGCAGTACCTGCACACTACGTGGACTCAGCGTTGGCTCCCAGGCTTGGGGCCCACCCAAAAGCCTCCAGCGGGCCCACCATCCCCACAGGGCTGGTTCGTGGCATGGGGCAAGGAGAAGTCCATTTCTGATCCACCCCTGCCTGGGCAGCTCTGGCTGGGTCTGAGGTCTCCGTTCCAGACAGAGACAGATCCTTGATGTCCTGCACTCCTCTCCCCTCCTCCCAAGGGAACCAAGAGGAGACATGCGGTACCTTTAGTGCAGCCACATTTTTGGGGTCGGATTTCCCTGAGCAGTTGTTCTGGGGAGACTGAGGACTGGGGCTCTGCTCTGATGCACACGGAGAGGCCTGCCCTGAGTTTGGGCAGTCCCGACCTGGTAAGAACAGACTCCTCTGAGGGGCGGAGCCCTGGCCCCTCAACGCCACCAGGAGGCAGCCTGGGGTCTCTGCAGGGTTATGAGGTGCTCGCTGCTAGCCACGTATTGCACTTGGTTCTTTAAACTGCACACACATGCTTCCTTAGATTTTTCTTATTCACTCCCTGAAAATTTTAAATTAATAACAACAACAAAAACACCCTTAACCCACACAGAACACGATGGAGCAACCCTGTATGACGTGTTCCAGTCACTGGTGTCACTTTAGGAGATATTTCGCAGGTGGGCTCTTTATTATTATTATATTTTTTAATTAAAAAACATTTTTTATAGAGCCAAGGTCTCACTATATTGTCTAGGTCCTGGGCTCAAGCGATCCACCTGCCTCAGCCTCCCAAAGTGCTGGGATTAGAGGAGTGAGTGACCGTGCTCAGTCCCAGGTGGACTTGGCCTTCTCGGCCCATTCCGCTTTACTGTAACAAATGCCTCCGCTTCCTTTCCTCTCTGCTGGATTATTTTCCCCAAACTCCCCGTGAGGCTGTGCAGCAGGCTCTAAGTTCTGTGTTCTGAGACTCCGGAGACCAAGGCGATGGTTGGCCCTAACCTCTCCCTCGATTATTTGAGGGGCCTGACTCCCATCTCTCTTGTTTCTGTCTTTCCGGACTGAAGAGTCCTTACTCTCCAAAGCCTGTCCTTGGAAAAGGCCCCTGCTGGCTGAGCCCACTAAGTTAGAGACCCTCCCTCACTCGTGTCTTCCTGAGGGAAGAGGGAGACAACTGTTTGCTCACAGAGTTCCAAGAGCAGCTACACCATGCTTTTGTTTGTTTGTTTGAGATGGAGTCTCGCTCTGTCACCCAGGCTGGAGTGCAGTGACTCGATCTCAGCTCACTTCAACCTCCACCTCCTGGGTTCAAGTGATTCTCCCATCTCTGTCTCCTGAGTAGCTGGGACTACAGGTGCATGCCACTAAGCCCGGCTTTTTTTTTTTTTTTTTGTATTTTTTGATAGCGACAAGGTTTCACCATGTTGGCTGGGCTGGTCTCGAACTCCTGACCTCAAGTGATCCACCTGCCTTAGCCTCCCAAAGTGCTGGGTGTACAGGCATGAGCCACTGCGCCCGGCCTACACCATGCATTTATTTAAGAAAAGAGGCCATTTCCATTTCCCTTCCTGGTATGGCAGGCATTTGAGGGAAGGGGCCCCATCTGCCTACACCCTCTACCAGCAGCACAGCCTCGGGCAAATCATTTGTCCCTGATCTGGCCTGTTGGCTCCTCAGATGTCCCTGGGCAAAATCAGTCCTGCTCTGACTATCTCGCCCCTGGATGGCCCAAGAGTGGACATGGGCCACAGACCTGTAGTGCTGAGACCTGCTGGGGAAGGCCACGTTGGTGCCCAGATGAGGCTGGATGGCTTCTGTGGCCACAGCAACCCCAGGCTGATGTTCCCAGAGACAGGAACCCCAGGGTTCCTCAATCCCTTCTCTGGGTAAGAACAGCAGCTCAGTACCAGGCCTTCATGGGCAGTCAGCAGGGACTCCCCGAGCACACAGGTCACCTACACTGCCACATGCCCACTAATTTTTGCCCTGCCAGTGCCACCACAGTTCATCCTGCCACCCACAGAGCGTGTTCCCAGACTGTGTTATCAGCAGGCCTACAAGACCTCACTGTGTGTCCTAAGCCCAGGCTCCGTCCTGGGGACCCAGCAAGCACCCCCCATGATCTACGGCAGGCCCAGTTACTTCCCTTGTGATGTCCCAACCATCCCGCCGAGTGAACACTCACTGGGCCCTGTGACAGTGACCTGGGGGCTGCCCCCATGCAGTGGGACCTGCTCGCCCTTCCCCAGGGGGTCTTGCGCTGTGCTTGGAAAGAGCCGGGAGACGGGGGCAGGCGGACTGCTCGTGCCATGGCCGAGATCTGTCACCAGGATGCTGCTGTGGAACTCCGGGACCCCAGGAGCCTGCAGTGACATGGGAGAGAGGTCACCCCCGACCGCTGATATACAGCAGGGCGGCACACCAGTAGTCTCAGGTGAGGGCCGCTCAAGATCAGGGTGCTCCGGGGTGAGAAGGACACTGCGGGTCTGCCCAGGGCCCTCCTCACCCTGGCGATGGCAGCAGGCGCAATGACCATGTTGGACTGGGACACGGTGGAGGCCAACATCCCTTCTCTCTTCAGAGGCCCTGACGTCATGATCACCGCTTGTGGTTGGCCTGAAAAGGCAGCTGCCAGGATAAGGAGGATGTTCAGGTGCAGCCCTGGGCCACAGGGCCTGGCCCACCCTGCAGAGGCTGCCTCTCTGCCAGTGAGACAGCTTGTTCTCAACCCCAGGGGACAGGAAGACAAAGCCACCAAGGCACCTAAAACTTGTGTGACTTCTTGAAGGAGACATGCTATAGACCCAGGAAAGAGATGGCCAGGACCACGTGTTTTCACACTGTAGGTTGTGACTAACTTTAAGCTGGGTGCAATGGCTCACACCTGTAATCCCACCATCTTGGGAGGCCGAGGCAGGTGGATCACCTGAGGTCAGGAGTTCGAGACCAGCCTGGCCAACGTGGTGAAACCCCATCTCTACTGAAAATACAAAATTAGCCAGGTGTGGTGGCGCATGCCTGTAATCTCAGCTACTCAGGAGGATGAGGCAGGAGAATCACTTGAACCCGGGAGGCAGAGGTTGCAGTGAGCCAAGATCGCGTCATCTCACTCCAGCCTGGGCAACAACAGTGAAACTCCGTCTCAAAAAAAAAAAAAAAAAAAAAGATAGAGAATAGAGACTAGGTGCGGGGGCTCACACCTGTAATCCCAGCACTTTGGGAGGCCAAGGTGGGCAGATCGCCTGAGATCAGGAGTTCGAGACCAGCCTGGCCAACATGGTGAAACCCCATCTCTACTACAAATACAAAAAATTAGCTGGGTGTAGTGATGGGTGCCTGTAATCCCAGCTAACTCGGGAGGCTGAGGCAGGAGAATCACTTGAACCCCGGAGGCGGAGGTTGCAGTGAGCCGAGATCACACCACTGCACTCCAGCTGGGCGACAGAGTGAGACTCCGTCTCAAAAAACAAACAAACAAACAAACAAAAATTAGCCGAGTATGGTGGCGCACACCTGTAATCCCAACTACTCGGGAGGCTGAGGCAGGAGAATCGCTTGAACCCGGCAGGGGGAGGTTGCAGTGAGCCGAGATTACGCCACTGCACTCCAGCCTGGGTGACAGAGACTCTGTCTCAAAAAAAAACCAAACAAAAAAACAAAAAAGATAGAGCAGAGAAAACGGACTAGATCATGGCCATGTATTATTTCACGACCCTTTTGTTTCATTTAAGTGTGTGTGTGTGCGCAGGCACGTGCACACCAGGGTGGCGGTGGCGGTCACAAGTTTGAAAGCCTTTGGGATGGGAAAACATCCCTCTGGGTCGGGGGGAGCCCCGCACTGAGTCCCCCCGCCTGGCTCACCTGGGGCGATGCAGGCATTCTTCAACACCAAGGACACGGGCTCTGGCTTGGTGGGAGCAGGCACTATTTTGTGGGGCTGCTTAGGCCTGCCCCCAGTCAAGGATACAGGTTTGGGGTGCACAAAAGTTAACCGTGGCTGGGGAGGCCGGGTGACAGGAGACAATGCCAGCCCACAAGGGGCCGCTGACGGGGCAGGGTGATGGGTGGTGATCACAAGGCCCTGACTCTGGCTGAAGGTGGTGGCAGAGGCGTCGTGGGTGAGGGTGGCAGAGGCCGTGTGGGTGATGACAGACGGCGCTTTGTTGACTCCAGCAAACTTCTGTGGCTGATGGAAGGTGGGTGGAGCTGGGGGGTTCAGGGCAGTGGCAGGAGGAGGAACTAACGGTAACACCGGGGAGATGGGCGGTGGGGCGGGGCTGGGAGACAGCAGGGGCATGGTGAAGACGGGGAGGAAGGGCTGCGGGACACTCAGTGGCGGCTCTGAGGGACCGAAGTCCGTGGGCTGGATAAACGGGTCCTCAGTCCGGGAGGTGTGTTCACAGCCCTGCCCATCCACGTGAGCCAGGGATGGGGCGGTAGGGGGCGCGATGAGGCTGTCAGGAAGGCTCACGGTGGGGAGGGCTGTGGTCGGCAGGATGCTCTCCTGAAAAAGGAAGAGAGGAGCCAGGAAGCAATGCTGGGGTCAGACAATTCCTTTCTAGCGCTGCACACTGCCAAGTTCAACTACACAGGCCGGGCGCTGGGACAGAGGGACAAAGGCCACATCTCCACGCCCATGGCTGCTGATCTGATAGGGATTTGTGTTCCCCTACATGTCTGCGGGGGTCTTGTTTCCATTAAAAATTAAATAACTCAGAGCTCAGATAAGGCAACGGCCCTCACACAGCTGGCTAGCAGCCTGGGAATATCTTGTTTCTGGAGTCCAGCAGAGTCTCCCCAAAGTCTCTGTCATCTTCTATTACTGAGCAGAGGCAGCCTGGATTGCAGCTGCTCGGGGCTCCCCGAGGATGATTTCACGTGTCAACTGGTCATCAGGCCACCTCTTCATAAATAAGAAAAGCTACGAGGAACCAATGGTTCAGATCCCAGTCTCTACAGTAGAAATTTTTCCCAGAGCCCGTTTGAAGATGGTGCCAGGTTACCAGTGTCTAACTGGTCATGGACATAAGCATGAGGGCTCCGTAAGGACAAAGAATGGTACCTCACTCAGCTCTGTAGCCCAAGCACTTGTAAGCAACTTTTTGGATTGCTTAGTAAAACGTGAAAGAAATATACAGAAGTTATTTTTATTAGTAATCCATGTTTTTCTTCTCTGTCTAGCTAATTCTGTGTTAATCAGTCGTAGCAGAGCTAGCTGCACATAGGTTACCTGGCACTCAGGCAGGAGCATACCTGGACCAAGTCTCCCACCCCATGGGTGCTGAAGGATGCTGTAAAGAGGGATGGAATCGTGCCTCTGCACATTAGTGCTGGTCTAGCACTGCTTGGCGCCTTGCTGGTGACTGTGTGGCTATGCCATTAGCCTTGCTCTGGCAGCAAACCTTTGATGAGCAGCCCTGTGCCTGCCAGCCCCTTCCCCCACCCATCCCCCAGCTTCCTCTACCTGTGCAGGTGGGTTGTTGGGATCTGGTACAGGTGCTGAGGCAGATGCAGGTAGCATGGAGCCAAAAATGGAGCGGCTAGAAGAGAAGAGGTCTGAAAAACAACAACAGGGGTCTTCTGAGCTCAGTGTGCCCAGCATTTGCTGGAATCAAGACTCAAACAGGGCCAGGCACGGTGGCTCATGCCTGTAATCCCAGCACTTTGGGAGGCCGAGGTGGGCAGATCATGAGGTCAAGAGATCAAGACCATCCTGGCCAATATGGTGAAACCCCAACTCTACTACAAATATAAAAATTAGCTGGGTGTAGTGGCACATGCCTGTAGTCCCAGCTACTCAGGAGGCTGAGGCAGGAGAATGGCTTGAACCCAGGAGGCAGGGGTTGCAGTGCGCTAAGATCGCACCACTGTACTCCAGCCTGATGACAGAGCGAGACTCCCGTCTCGGAAAAAAAAAAAAAAAAAAGGTGCCAACCACAACCACCATGCCTGGTTGGTGCCACCAGTGGTCCCAACTACACAGGAGGCTGAGGTGGAAGGATCGCTTAAGTCCAGGAAGGAGGTTGAGGGTGCAGTGAGCTGTGTTCGTGCCACTGCACTCCAGCCTGGGCTACAGAGCAAGGCTCTGTCTCCAAATAACAAAGACTAAAACAGGCTGGGTGTGATGGCTTACACCTGTAATCCCAGCACTTTGGGAAGCAGAGGCAGGAGGATCGCCTGGGCAACATAGGAGACCCCCGTCTTACAACAAAATGAAGAAATGAACTGGGTGTGGTGGTGTGTGCCTGTAGTCCCAGGTACTCAGGAGGCTGAGGTGGGAGGATCACTTGAGCCCAGGAGTTCAGGGCTGCAGTGAACCATGATGGAGCCACTGCACTCTAGCCTGGGTGACAGTGCAAGACCCTGTCTCTTAAAAAAAAAAAAAAAAAAAGACTCAAACAAATCAAGGACTAAACCCCTAAACCCCACATGGCCCAGGGGGATGCCATGGCCAGAGGGTATTACCCTCAGAGACATCTTTTTTTCTGTAGAAAGGGGGCTCTGGTTGGAACCACACATGTTGGCAACTATCCTGGGCTCTGAAACACTCCCAGGCCTGGCGTTTCTGCTGCTCTCACAATGGCAGGTGCTCAAGGACCCATCTAACTGCAGGGCCTTGGCAGAGAGCTGGCCGTGTCATCGGTGCCCTCTGCTGCTTCGAGGGAGAACTGCTTACAGTCACGGCTAAATCCAGAGCCAATTTCCTTGCTGAACAATGTCCCAGAAAAACTTCCCAGACCTTGCAGTTACTACAAAAAACAGTTCAGTTTAAAAAAAATTCTGTGCTCGCCCCCTTGCCCATTCTACCAAGTCTCGCCTTTTAAAGGAAGGCAGCGATCTGCTCTGTGCTGGGCTGGGGGAGATGCAGGCAGCCATGCTCTCTCTGCCTCTGGTCCTCACCCTGGAAAGGCTCAAAGGTGTCCATGAAGTCCAGGTTAGGCTGCAAAGGAATCAGTCCTGGCTGGATCATGTCTGCATTTCCCAGATGTGCTGCAAGAATCACAGAGAGAGGAACCATTTTGTCTTCTCAGACAATGTTGCAGGAACGTAAAAAAGGCCTGGAACAGACCTTCCTGGCCCTGCTCACATCCCAGAGTCTTCCAAGGAGCTGGCTGGGATTTCTACCTTCTCAGGGTTCATGGCCATTCTGCACCCTCAAAAGGCAGGAAAGTAAGTTTTTGCCAGGAAGGTAAAATTGGTATCAGGGAATGGACACTCCAGGAAGCTGTAAAGAGCTCAACAGAGAACAGAGACCTCCCCCAACACTGTTCTAATTTTCAATCTTTGGGCTCTTCCCTGAGAGGTTCACTGGAAGACTGAATGCCACCAAGGTGAGCGGTCACACCCGGGAGTGCTTCTGATTTTCTTTAGCATGAGCCATGGCCCGGCCGCCTCGGCTTAGGCACGGCACATGTACCCCGTGAAGGGAACGGTATCCGAAATGTGCCAATGACTCAGACTAGACCCTGCTGCTGTCTTCCCACCACGGCACTACGGGAATGGCAGCTGCCCAGTAGGCCCACTCTGCAGAACCCACCCACTCGGTACGTGCGGCCTGGATGTCAAATGAGGCCGGCCATCCTTCCCTTCCTTACTGCCTGTCCCCAACCGTGACATGCAGCAGCTCAGAGATGGCCCTGAAAGAACCCTGACCCAGAGGGGGCCTGGCAGAGAAGGAAGTGGCTGGCTGTTCAAAGCCCAAGGCCCTGGTTTGGGTTACCTATTTCCCGGGGATTGGGCCAGGCCACCGGCTGGTGTGAAGAAAGCGTGGAGAAGAGGGTGTCGCTGAATTCCGACATGAGCATGTCTGTGTCCAGCAGGGGATCCTCCTCCATGGGGACGGGGGTCTTCCATCCATCCCCGTGCTTGTGCCAATACAGCATGTCATCGTCCTAACACAACACCAACACAGGGGAGGAAGCACCAAAGAGTAACAGTGGGACGAAGAATTCCCACGCCTGTCACGTGGGGAAATTCGTCACAGGGCTGCTCCGTGGAAGTGAGGCAGCAGGGTGGAGGCATTTGGAGAGCGGCTCCCTCCAGCCCACCCAGGAGAGAGAGCTGGACTGCTTCTTGAGCCATTCCTGAGACTCCAGGGAGGGCCCACGGCCTGCCACCTTTTGCAGGGCTTCCCGGTGGGCCACCGAAGTCCCTGCTGTCTTATGTCAAAGTGGAGGTCCTCAGAGCTCCCAGGCTCACCCACCTGGACCAGGCTGGAGAGGTCCTCATCCTTGTGCTGCTGTAGCTGTGGGCAAAGGGACAGGACACGGCGGTCACCAATGGCCCTAGGAGGGCCCAAAGGCTCTAGAATATATAGAACTCTCAGGGAGGCAGGTAGGGGTCCTGCTCACACCATCCCCAGGCCGATGCCTGCACAAAGGAGACTCCCACCCAGTGCACAGATGGGGAAACTGACAGCAAAGACGACCTGACCGAGGCAGGCCATCGCCTGGGCTAGTCTGGCACGCTGGGCCCCAGATTTATTGCTTGATGCTCCACGTCCAGGTGGGGCGGCTGTGGAGCCTACCACCTCGGCCAGGGCCCTGAACCAGGGACTCTGCCCACTCCCTCCCTAGGCGGGCTGCCTGAACTCTCCAGCCAGATACCCTTTTCTTGAAGTAGGTTCTCCACTTGTGATACTCCCGGATCACAATCTCGATGCGGCTCTTCCAGTACTTCCCTTCCGTGGTGATAGCCTAGGACAGGGACAGAGGGCAGAGTGAAGAGGGGGCTCTGCTTGATTAGCAAAGCTCAACTGGTATACCGAGTATCCGGCACTACAATCAGGCCTCAGGCAATCCAGCGGGAAACCCCACGGTGGCTACCACATCACTCAGAAAGTACGTCCCACTTCTTCCATGCTACAGCAGACACTCTAGCTAACAATGCACTGTCATTTCAAGACCTAAGGTAGCCAAAGGCCCTGGGGGCACGGTCCTGAGGCTCTGTCCAGGAGGATGGGGTGAGAGCAGAACGCTCCAGCAGAGGAAGAAGCAGGGGAACGCTGCAGCTATTCCCAAGCCCCCCCATAAATGCTCCTTCCCCGCAGCCTCTGCCACATTCAAAGGGCAAAAATGAACGGCCAATTCCAGGAAGTTTCAGGTGGAATGTGCCCTCCAGGGGCCACTCATCCAACCTTCGCGTGATGCCAGTGTGGATGCCTTGCATGACAGCCTTCGAGCTCCAGAGATAAGGAGCCCCAATGCCTGGGGCTGCCTCACTTTCTGATCTCAAGGCCCAAATCACCTCACCTACAAACACTTTGTGTGTGTCGATAGCGAAGATGCTTTTCTGTTAAAAAGAACTGATTACAATATTGCCATACCCAACAAAATGATATCCCTTGATACTGTCTAATACCAGATTATACCTGTCTCAAAACTGTCTTTCATTAGCTTACCTTCTAAATTCCCCCTTTATCGTTAACAGTGAGACATGCCTAGACAAAATTAAAGCAACACAGAAGAGTATGCAGTGAAGAAAGCATCTCCCCCTCATCTGGCAGCCCTAATCCTACTCCCCAGAGGTTCCTGAAGTCTCTTAATAAAGACACTTCTGTATATTCCTCTAGACACTTCCTGTGCATGTATAATCACACATAGACACACACTTTAAAAATTAACAGAAAGATATTAACCCCCTCAGTCCCTGGACCAGTCCCTCTGAGAAGGGGGAGGCTCTGTAGCCTGGGGTTGCCAGAGGCCACCAGCTCCCAGGCCTGGCCCCCAGGCCATGGATGGCGCAGGGCAGGCCCTGCACTCCCCTCGGCAGCCTCTCCTGCAGGACCAGCCCGCGGTGAGCCACTCCTGGTGAGGTGCTGGTATGTTTCCACTCTCAGCCACCCTTGGTCACTGCCAAGTACCTCCGGCCGGCGGTGCTCGTCTACGTCCACAGAGCCGTCCAGGGGTGTCACAAAGTGGCACACAGGATTCTTGCGCTTCTCCAGATCTGAGCAGAGAGAGGGTGAGAGTTAGCACCATGATCCGGACCCCTGAGGGAGCCCCAGCCTGTCTGCCGCACCCCTCCCCCAGGGCGGACCACATTCCCAGGTACCCTTTCCTTCTCCTTCCCTAGGAAAAGGAGATTTCAGGGGAATAAAGGAGTCCAGGTGAAAGGAGAGGAATCTGTCAATAACACCTCAGTCAGAGAGGCAGTGTGGCTTCTCAGAGAAAGGCCAGCCCAACACAAGCCTGCCCTAGCACACTCATCTCCCGGAGAAGCTGCCGGGTCCATGACACTTGGGCTGGAGAGAGAAGGCCCGTGCCCGAGTCTTCCTAGACCTGCTCCCTGACTCTTCAGATGCCACCCCTCTGCTGGGTCTGATGGCCAGTAAATGTCCACTCCCCTAGGACTTGGCTTGGGTTTCCTGTCTGCACAGACTGAACTTCTGTTAGAAACACCAGGTTCCAGGAGCAGACTCTGGTCCCTGGGTGCCCAGGCCTCCAAGCCGTGGAGCTCTGACCACCACCGGCGCCCAGGCTAGGCAGCACTTACACTGCATGTACCAGGCCCGCCAGATGGCATTATTGAGCCGGATCTTGTCTCTCCACTGTAGCTTCAGGCCCTTGAAATTCTTCCATTTTGGAGACACCAACTTCCCACTGAAAGGCAAGGCAAAGCGGGGGACTCAGTGGTTACTCTGAAATTGAAGTGAAATTACAAAGTGCCACCCAATCATTCCAGGACCAAACTCTTGACTGATCCACTCCCAGCCATACACTGGGCTCCATGGAATTCAGGTCACTGGGGGATTTCTTCAGAGCCACACAGGGCAGGGCGTGGCGGGGATGCTATCAGGGTGCGGAGGGTAGGACTGGCTGCAGGGGTTCTGCAGCCTTGGAGCCACCCACCAATATCTGTTGAAGGGACTTTAACCCAAACACCTCTGCAGAGGGCTGCTAGGAGGATTCCATAAACCAGACTCACAAACTGAGCACTGGGCATGCAGTGAGTGCCCTCCAGGAGGAGCAAAGGTTGCATTTGGGCTGTTCATTGTTATTCGCATTTGACCAGCCTCCCTTCCTGGATTCAAAGTCATTCTTGTTTCCAGAGAGGGGCAGACCAAGGACAGTCATGGGTCACACAGCGACTGGTGTGTGCGGTGGCAGCATGTGGGGTTCACTACATTATTCCGTCTACTTTGGCATATCCTACAAATTTTCCATAACTAAAAATTAAAAGAAATCTGTTGACCACAGAGTGAAAACCAGGCTCCTGTGACCTGGTCGTGGCCTGCCTGCTTTGCCACCAGCCCCCATGAGGCATTCACAATCCAAGTCCCCGAGCATCCCACTGGCCTGAGCGCCTGCAGGGCAGGGCCTATTCTGCCTCCCAGAGCCTCTGACATGGTCCTCACTCTTGATGGCCCTCCACTCAGCCACCTCCTAATCCTTCAAGATGCTGCCCCCGACACCATCTCCTCTGAGCTGGCCTGGCCTCTCCCAGGCTGCTGCCGATTCCTTCAGGGTCCCTCTGCTCTCTTCCACTCTGGGACGGTCTCACGGGAGCTCTTATGTAGCAGTGTCTGCACACATGCAGCTTTGCCTGTTGACACTGCAGCTCCTCTAGGGAGGAACGTTAGGTGGCTTGGCACATAGTAGGGGCTCAATTAACAATTCTTCATTAAATAAGTCCAGAGCACTTGTAAACCCAGCCTCCCTGGTGGCACAGCTGTCTTGGGCAGCTCAGTTTTCCAAGTGCTAGGCCCGGAGCCATCTCTGGGCAGCCCGCATAGGGTTTCTCTTTTTCAGATGGCTTGAGATGGGCAAGGCACTATTTCTGGTCCATATCACAGTGCAGCTGTGGAGGTTTGATCTGACCACAGGCCACAGCCCTGCCCCTTCTCCAGTCCCACTCAGAAAGGCCACGTGGCAAGCCGAGATTTGCCAACAATAGCTGCAGTCTTCACAGGAAGCGCCTGAGCAATAAACATTCTGTGAACCTGGAACCTGCCCTGGAAGGCAGATGTCCTGGCTGTGCCCCTGGCAGGACCCTTGTGCCTATCCCCACCCAAATCCCCAAGGAGCCCAGGCTTTGGGCAATACAGGCCAGAAGGTTATGACTCCCCCAGAAAAATGTCACAGTGCATCCCCTCAGCACACAAGAGACACGCAGACAGCAGCAGCCTCTGCGCGACAGATCAGGGACTCAGAGTAGTCACACGCCTTCTTCCTTCCTTCTCTCCCCAGTTCAAAGGCTCATCTAACCCACCTCCATGTTGATGGCCTGGCCTCACCGGTGGTACAGCAGGCAGCTACGGCATCAGACAGCCACCGCTGTGTCATGGCGTACCTGCTGTCTACCACAACAGTGCCCTGGGTAAAATCAGAATGACGCCTCCTCCTCCAGAGTGTGTTAATAAGGACTAAATTAAAGCACATTTGTGTACAGTAAAATACACACACACATACATGCTTAGACACACACACACAACTGGTAAACCCTAAAGCAAACACAAAGATATTAATAACAATCTCAATGATCTAGAGTTAAGTTATTACTGAAAGGCATAATTTTTTTTTTTTTTTTTTTTTTTGAGATGGAGTCTCGCTCTGTTGCCCAGGCTGGAGTGCAGTGGCGAGATCTTGGCTCACTGCAACTTCCGCCTCCTGGCTTCAAGCGATTCTTCCGCCTCAGCCAACCAAGTAGCTGGGACTACAGGTGCCCACCACCACATCAGCCAAATTTTTGTTTGTTTTTGGAGACAGAGTTTCGCTCTTGTTGCCCAGGCTGGAGTGCAATGGCGCGACCTCAGCTCACGGCAACCTCTGCCTCCCGGGTTCAAGTAATTCTCCTGCCTCAGCCTCCCGTATAGCTGGGATTACAGGCATGCGCCACCACACCCAGCTAATTTTCTATTTTTAGCAGAGACAGGATTTCATCATGTTGATCAGGCTGGTCTGGAACTCCCGACCTCAGTTGATCTGCCTGCCTCGGCCTCCCAAAGTGCTGGGATTACAGGCGTGAGCCACGAAGCCCGGCCTAATTTTTGTATTTTTAGTAGAGACAGGGTTTCACCATGTTGGTCAGGATGGTTTTGAACTCCTGACCTCAAGTGATCCTCCCACCTCAGCCTCCAAAAGTGCTGGGATTACAGGCATGCACCACCGTGCCTGGCAAAAGGCATAATTAAAATAAAAAAATTAGTTTTGATTTTTGTGAGTACATAGTAGGTACATATATTGAAGGGCATGATGTTTTTAACAACCCCCGCCCTGAAGTCCTTTCTCTTGTTTGCCACATTGCCATGTGGTTCCTCTTTCTCCACAGGTGGAAAAGGTGACACCGGTGCCCTCTGCCAACACCAGGAACAGAGACCTGGGCAGACGTCAGCTCCGAGTGCCAGGCCAGCCCTGAGGGTGGGATTGCGTAGCTGCAGAAGCCTCACCTGCTCTGCACTGTGAAGAGCCGAGGACTGAGGGCGGGGGACGGCTGAGGCGGGGGACGGCTGAGGAGGGGGACAGCTGAGAAGGGGGACAGCTGAGGGCGGGGGGGGCGGCTGAGGTGGGGGATGGCTGAGGCGGGGGCGGCTGAGGCGGGGAGGTTCCCCTCATGCAGCACGCCCTGGGTGGGAGCACACATCATGCCTCCACGCTCAGCATCCTGAAGGGCAGATGGCTGTGGGCACAAGGTGGATAACCAACCTGGCCAGAGCAGCGAGGGGAGGCTTTCTGGAAGAAGTGGCGTTTAAGCAAAGGCCTAGTAGATAGGGAAAGCCAGCTCGACGAAGCCCACACAGTTCCTTCTGCCTGGCCTGTGGTGGCCCCAGTGAGCAGAACTCAGCCTGATCGAGGCAGTGAAAAGCCCTCAATGTGTGAACTGGGCATGGTGGCGCACGTCTGTAGTCCCAGCTACTGAGGAGACTGAGGCAGGAAGGTCGCTTGAGCCCAGGTGTTTGACGTTGCAGTGAGCCATGGCGGCACCAATGCACTCCAGCCTAAGTGAAAGAGCAAGACCCTATCTCAGAAAACAAACAAACAAAAACAACCAACCAAAAACGGGAGTCTGAAGGCAGGGGGTAGCA
The DNA here is from genome assembly GCF_028885655.2 of Pongo abelii. Lineage (NCBI taxonomy): Eukaryota > Metazoa > Chordata > Mammalia > Primates > Hominidae > Pongo > Pongo abelii. Next base: position 121,009,313 of record NC_071995.2, on the reverse strand, counting down.
GCAGACAAAGCTGGAGGGCAGAGGGTGTCATACCAACAGCTTTAATCACACACGATGAGGGGAGTGGCAAGACGCAGGGAAATTTAGCCTTACAGGCTAGAAACCTCAAAGTTTAGTTTGAGGGTCCCCTCTTCTTCCTCTCCGTGAGCTGAAATGTTTCCCTTTTCTTTGGTGTTTACGTCAAACACAGTCCAGCAGCAACACAGAGACCAGAACTCCCAACTGGGATCACCCCTCCACCCCGAGTTTCGGTAGTATCTCTATGACCAACAGGTGGCGCTCAACAAACACAAAGAAGGGCGTCCAACTCAAAATCCAAACAAACCAGCCACGGCGGGCCGGAAAGTGTCGACCGCCCGCATCCCCAGCCCGCCCGCATCCCCAGCCCGCCCCCATGGCAATTTCAAGTCAAGATCTGAGGAGGCAACGCGTTAAGTTCTGTGATGCCTCAGAAGGTGGCAAGGTGGCAATGAATGCTTCAGGTGTCACAAAGGAAGGGACGCCCTGGACGACTCATGCCCAGAAACCCTGGGCAGGCTCGTGTAGATTTCTCTCCTGATGGGCCTGGCAGGGCTGTTAGGCTGTGCGCCGTCAATCTTCAAGGAGAGGAGCGGGGACATTTCCTATGCAGACATCCACGGGGACCCTTCTTCACAGGGTACTCAGGAAAAGCTGCTGTAAAAGTCCCACAATGGGCCAGGTACAGTGGCTCACGCCTGTAATCCCAGCACTTTGGAGGGCTGAGGCGGGAGGATCACTTGAGCTCAGGAGTTCCAGACCAGCCTGGGCAATATAACAAGACCTCGTCTCTTAAAAAAAAAAAAAAAAAAAAAAAAGAAGGCCAGACACAGTAGCTCACGCCTGTAATCCCACCACTTTGGGAGGCCGAGGCGGGTGTATCACGCAAAAGATTGAGACCATCCTGGCTAACACGGTGAAACCCCGTCTCTACTAAAAATACAAAAAAAATTAGCCGGGCGTCGTGGTGGGCACCTGTAGTCCCAGCTACTTGGGAGGCTGAGGCCAGAGAATGGCATGAACCCGGGAGGCGGAGAGTACAGTAGCCGAGATCGCATCACTGCACTCCAGCCTGGATGACAGAGCAAGACTCAGTCCCAAAAAAAAAAAAAAAGAAAAAAAGTAGCAGGGAGTGGTAGCCTGTGCCTGTGGTCCTGGCTACTTGGAAGGCTGAAGTGGGAGGATCCCTGGAGCCCAGGAGTTGGGAGGGTGCAGTGAGCTATCATGGTGCCACTGCACCTCAGCCTGGGTGACAGAGAGAGACCCTATCTAAAATTTTTTTTAAAAAAGCCCACAAGGGAGCCTGCAGCAGTGGAGGGCAGCCCTCCCTGCAGAGCCCCCAGGGCAGCACCACCAGAAAGCATCTGCGACTGGGGGGACTTCTGCTCCCCTAACTCACACTGCCAGCTCAACATCTTCCAGACAAAGGTGACTGGGCTACCTCTTAGTCTAACTTGGATTATGCCCCATTCCTTCTTTAAAGCAGACCAGAAACATGTTCTGACCATTTCTGCAAGACCACTGGCTTCCCCCAAGACACGCAATCCTCCTCCGGCCTCCACCTCCTGAACGCGCCCCTGCCATCTGCCCATCAGAACAGAGAAGGCCGACTGCACTCACTCATTCGCTAGCCCTCTCCTCCCCCTCTGTGGGAAGGCCATTGCCTAGGGTCGCCAGCACAGGGCCTGGCACGTGGGAGGTGTTTTAAATATGCAGTTATTAAATGAATGCTAAATTTTCCATGAAGAACAATCTTTACACCACCCTGCCACGGCTGCCCTTCCTAGAAGGCAGGTTCTTGACATGAGACAGGAAATTCACAGTACAACAAAAGTCTCTCTCAAAACTTTTCTTGGATGAAACTAGCAAACTATGAATTCCTCAGAGGTCTGGCAAGAGACTGCTGTGGAATGGAAGGAAATTAAATTGCAAGCCTTGCACAGACCAAGCTGGAAGTAACAACAGGGGCAGGCAGAGAGGGCAGGCCAGGCATGGCCAGGTCAGAGGTCCCTAATTCTGTTGGTTCCGGCTGGGATGAACTCCTGACTCCTGCTCAGACCATTCTCTCCAAAAGAAAGCAGCCAGAGGCCGGGCGCAGTGGCTCACACCTGTAATCTCAGCACTTTGGGAGGCCGAGGTGGGCAGATCACGAGGGTCAGGAGGGTCACGAGCCCAGCCTGGCCAACACGGTGAAATCCTGTCTCTACTAAAAATACAAAGATTAGCCAGGCATGGTGGCACGTGCCTGTAATCCCAGCTACTCAGGAGGCTCAGACCTCGCTGCTGTACTCCAGCCTGGGCAACAGAGCAAGACTCTGTCTCAATTTAAAAAAAAGAAAAGAAAAGGCCGGGAGCAGTGGCTCGTGCCTGTAATCCCAGCACTTTGGGAGGCCGAGGCAGGCGGATCATGGGGTCAAGAGATCAAGACCATCCTGGCCAACATGGTGAAACTCCATCTCTACTAAAAATACAAAAATTAGCTGGGCATGGTGGCACGCGTCTGCAGTCCCACCTACTTGGGAGGCTGAGGCAGGGGAATCGCTTGAAACTGGGAGGCGGAGGTTGCAGTGAGCCAAGATGGCACCACTGCATTCCAGCCTGGCAACAGAGTGAGAGAGAGACACTGTCTCAAAAAAAAAAAAAAAAAAAAAAAGCAAGCATGCAGAGGGCTCTGGGGCTGTCGTTATAGGTCTCAGAACAGTGGTAGAGCCCATTCATTTGTTCATTCAACCATATTTGTTTGTCATGGGGCAACGTTTCTTCGCCATTCCTGGTGCTTCTTAGAGGGACACCCCTTAGCAAAACATCCCTGGCTTCCTCCCTACTCCCTGACAGATAGGTAGAGTGGGGCATCTCACAGTGAGTGCTGCAGGACAGGTACAGTGAGTGCTGAAGGAGAACCTGGGCTGGGGTCATTCCCTCCTTCCCCTGCTCCTGAAGAGGGGGTGGAGGTGGAAGGTCAGTCTGGGGTTCTCTTACAAGCCATATCCTCAGCTTGGTCAACAATAAAGGTAATATTTTGGCCACCATCTGCTGACTCTTTTTCTTGTAGTAAAATAAATATAAAATTTACCATTTTAACCATTTTAAAGTAGATGATTCAGTGCCATTAAGAACATTCACAATGTTTTATAACCAGCACCATTACTAGTTCCCCACTTGTAATCCCAGCACTTTGAGGGGCCAAGGCAGGAGAACTGCTTGAGCCCAGGAGTTTGAGACTGGTCTGGGTAACGTAGTGAGACACCACCATCTCCACAAAAAATTAGAAAATCAGCTGGGCTTGGTGGTAGGTGTCTGTGGTCCTAGCTACTCAGAAGGCTGAGATGGGAGGATCGCTCGAGCCCAGGAGGTCAAAGCTGCAGTGAGCCACTACTGTACCCCTGCACTCCAGCCTGGGTGACAGGGCAAGACCCTGTCTCAAAAGAAGAAAAGAAAAGAGAAAAGAAAGAAGGAGAAGGAAAGGAAGAGAGAAAGAGAGAGGAAGGGAGGGAGGGGGAAAGAAAAAAATATTCTCAGAACTTCATTACTTTCAAGGCAGAATCATATTCCATGTATAGATGGACCACATTCTGTTTATCCATCATCAGTAGGACACAGGTCGTATCCACCTTTGGGCTACAGCGAATAGCGCTGCTACAAAGTGACTCCTCCGTTTTATTTCCCAATCAGTTTAGAGCTCTGGTGGGGAAGAGTTCTCATCACTGAGCTGGTGCTGGGGATAGAATGATGGGCAAAAACAATTGTGAGCCTTTTTGAAGGGCAAGCTGACAACTGCCCATCAACATTGTACCTGCACATCCCTGTGACCCACAAGCCCACTCCTAGGAAGTGATTCGACAGATCCACCTCACATGGGCACAAAGACGTGAAGAGAAGGACATTAAACTGCAGCACTGTTTGCAGCAGCAAAAGGTTGGAAATAACCTAGATATTCATCACAGGGAACCAGTCAAAACTGGCATATCGCCAGGCGTGGTGGCTCACGCCTGTAATCCCAGCACTTTGGGAGGCTGAGGCGGGTGGATCACAAGGTCAGGAGATCGAGACCATCCTGGCTAACACGGTGAAACCCCGTCTCTACTAAAAATACAAAAAATTAGCTGGGTGTGGTGGCAGATGCCTGTAGTCCCAGCTATTTGGGAGGCTAAGGCAGGAGAATGGCGTGAACCTGGGAGGCGGAGCTTGCAGTGAGTTGAGACTGCGCCATTGCACTCCAGCCTGGGCGACACAGCGAGACTCCATCTCAAAAAAAAAAAAAAAACAAAAACAAAAACTGGCATATCTACACAGTGGAACACTACGGGGTAATTTTTAAAATAACACATTTCTATGTGGTAACATATAGGGAAGACCTACAAGATGCACTGTTAAGTGAAAAAACAAAAATAAAACCAAGGTGCAAGATATATGGTATGGCTACCCTTTGTTTTTCTTTTTTCTGTTTGTTTTGTTTTGTTTGTGTTTTTGAGACAGAGTCTCGCTCTGTCGCCCAGGCTGGAGTGTAGTGGCGTGATCTTGGCTCACTGAAAGCTCCACCTCCCAGGTTCACGCCACTGTCCTTCCTTAGCCTCCAAGTAGCTGGGACTACAGGTGCCCGCCGCCACCACGCCCAGCTAATTTTTTGTATTTTTAGTAGAGACGGGGTTTCACCATGTTAGCCAGGATGGTCTTGATCTCCTGACCTCGTGATCTGTCCGCCTCGACCTCCCAAAGTGCTGGGATTACAGGCATGAGCCACTGTGCCCAGCCCATTTGTTTTTTATTTTTATTATCTTTTTTTTTTTTTTTTTTTTTTGAGATGGGAGTCTCACTCTGTCGCCAGGTTGGAGTGCAGTGGCAAGCTCAGCTCACTGCAACCTCCGCCTCCCGGGTTCAAGCAATTCCCCTGCCTAAGCCTCCCGAGTAGCTGGGATTACAGGCGTGTGCCACCACGCCCAGCTAATTTTTGTATTTTTAGTAGAGACGGGGTTTCACCATGTTAGCCAGGCTGGTCTCGAACTCCTGACCTCAAGCAATCCACCTGCCTTGGCCTCCCAAAGTGCTGGGATTATAGGCGTGAGCCACCGCGCCCTGCCTGGTATGGCTACCTTTTATATTCAGAGATATCCACACAGACACATAGGAGAGGAGGGAGGAGAAAAGGCAGCCAGGATGGATACACAAGAAAAAGTAAGAGTGCCATAGCGATTTCCCTTTGCAGAGATGAGCTGGAGAAGCAAGGGGTCCAGTGAGAAGAAGTGTTCACTGGTCACCGTTTTGTATTGTTGAAATATAACACTGGAATGTACGGCATTCCTCCCTTTCCTGCAGTATTGTGCTTTACCCATGATCAACCGCTGTCTGAAAATATTACATGGAAAGTTGCAGAAATAAACAATCTATAAATCCTAAACCGTGCACCATTTGGAAGAGCATGAAATCTCATGCCGTACCGCTCTGTCCCGCCTGGGACATGACTCATCCCTTTGTCCAGCAGATCCACACTGTAGTTGCCACCTGTCTGCTAAGTCACTTAGCAGCCATCTCAGTGATCAGATCCATGGTTGCGGTATCACAGTGCTTATGTTCAGGTAGCCCTTACTTTACTTAATAATGGCCACAAAGCATAAGAGTAGTGATGCTGGCAATTCAGATATGCCCTAGAGAAGCCTTAAAGTGCTTTCATTAAGTGAAAAGGTGAAACTTCTCAACTTAACAAGGAAAAAAATCATAGGCTGAGGTTGCTAAGATCTATGGTAAAAACAGATTTTCTATCTGTGCAATTGTGAATAGTAGATTGTCATAATTGCTCTATGTTATTATTGTTGTTAATCTCTTAACTGTGCCTAACTTATAAATTAAGCTTTATCACAAGTATATAGCTAATATGTGAAAAAATGTACCGTATACAGGGTTTGGTACTATCTCAGCTTTCAGGCATCCACTAGGGTCTTAGAACACACCCCCTCAGATAAGGGGGGACTACTGTATTACTTTTTCAAAATAAACAAGGAAAAAGACCAGGCAAGGTCCAAGACATTCCAGGGCTTCTAGATAATTGCGGAAGGCAATTCATCACAAAAACAGATATAACTTATGAATTAGTCAATTCTGTGCACCAGATCCAGATACGAGGATCACGGTTATTAGGTGGTTTCAATGAGGGAGTGGAGGAATGACTCTTCCAGGAGTCCAATTCACTTGCTTCAAAAGGACAGTCTCTATCGGCTAGTCCTGGGATGTGGGCCTGGTCCCACAGGCTGCCAGCAGCCAAAGCTAACAGGCTACAGACGAACAAAGGTTCATTGAGGAGCTGGGACGCGGGAGGGGCCACAGCCAATGGCCTGGCAGGAGGGGCAGTGTGCATGTCGGGCCACCTGCCCGAGCAGAGAGCCTCCTACGGAGGAACCCCGGGGGGTTTCAGGTCCTGCTCCGTCCTCCTCGTGGATCTCTTGGCATCTTTTTTCTTACATTCGAAGAACATCCTGTTGGAGAAGCAGGCTCCGAGGGCTGTGGCGGGAAGGCTGGTGCACACTCCAGTGTGCGAGTGTTCGAGTGCCTGCAGGTGCTCCGCCCACATGTGTGCCAGTTTGTTTGTGAGGGTGTATGTTTGTCTTTTCTGTGTGAAAAGCAGGGAGTAATCATTTCCATGACCACCCAAAAACAGAGCAACTTGAGGGAGTGGATACCAGGCAAGATGTGCCTGCCTGCAATGGTGACTTCACCCTGCCTGGGATGGGCTATGTCCAGGCCTTCCACTAGAGGACAGACACCACCACGTCTAGACCACTTCTAACCAACAAAGAAAGCAGAGTGGCTCCATTTCTGGCCTCGTCACCCAGGCCGGCCCGGCCCAGCCCACCTTCTGCAAAACAGTGACCACATCCACCACACTGGACAGCTGGGTCGGCCATTGCAGATATGAGGGCCTGGGCCCAGCACACGGTCAATGCTGAGCATGGTGAGGCACGCTCCTGAGTTTTAGGAGATTCTTGGGCATGTTCTTAAGTTTCCTGTCAGATTCAAGCCATAAGTGGACTTTCAGGCAGGGGCAGGGACCCCTGGGCAGGGCACCATTTAAAGCCAGAGTCCTAGGTTTCCTCGCCAGAAGAGTAAACCCCAATCAGACCCCAAGGTGCTCCCCACTCCTCCGGACTGGAGATGAAACCAGATTTGCAAGAGGCAAACTTGTATTTCACTTCAATTTGCATCATTTGTTAATGAAATTTCATAATTAAAAACCTGTGCGTTAGCCATGTGCCCCTTATTTTCTGAGCTGTTTGCCCATGCCTGTTTGCCTTTTCTAAAAATCAACATGGCACATGTATACATATGTAACAAACCTGCATGTTGTGCACATGTACCCTAAAACTTAAAGTATAATAATAATAAAATTAAAAAAAAAACTTATTCTGAAGTAATTATAGACTCACAGGAAGTCACACAAATGGAACAAAGAGCTCCATGTACCCTTCACCCAGCTTTCCCCAGTGGTGGCTCTTGTATCGCTGGAGCAATGTCAAAGCCGGGAAACTGGCTTTGGGACATTACTGGTAAACAGACTACACGTCATTTACAGTCATTGAAATGTCAACGTTGTGTGTGTGTGTGTGTGTGTGTGTGTGTGTGTGCGCGTGTGTGTTTTCAGATGGAGTCTCGCTCTGTCACCCAGGCTGGATTGCAGCAGCATGATCTTGGCTCACTGCAACCTCTGCCTCCCGGGTTCAAGCGATTCTCCTGCCTCAGCCTCCCAAGTAGCTGAGATTACAGGTACTGCCATCATGCCTGGCTAATTTTTGTGTTTTTGTAGAGACAGGGTTTCGCCATGTTGGCCAGGCTGGTCTTGAACTCCTGACCTCAGGTGATCTGCCCACCTCAGCCTCCCAAAGTGCTGGGATTACAGCTGTGCCCAGGTGTCAGCCATTGTTTCCCATGCTATTTTATATTCGCAATATTATAATATTAGTGGTACTAATGCTTTGCGATGTTTCTGCAAATGTTTCCCCTAGGATTTTCATTGTCTTTTACTTGTTTTTATGGCATGTCTTTTGAATGTAGGTTACATATTTGTGTAGTCATCTCTACTGGTCTTTTTTTTTTTTGAGAAGCAGTTTCACTCTTGTTGCCCAGGCTGGAGTGCAATGGTGCGATCTTGACTCACTGCAACCTCTGCCTCCCAGGTTCAAGCAATTCTCCTGCCTCAGCCTCCTGAGTAGTTGGGATGACAGGTGCCCGCTACCATGCCCAGCTAATTTTTTGTATTTTTAGTAGAGACAGGGTTTCACCATGTTAGCCAGGGTGGTCTTGAACTCCGGATCTCAGGTGATCCACCTGCCTCAAGTGCTGGGATTATACGCGTGGGCCACCGCGCCTGGCCGCTACTGGTTTTTCTTTAGAATTTCTTGTACTGCTTCCCTGTCTGCCCTCCCACCCATTCAGAGATTTAGTTTTCACTTTTATCTTTTAAGCTTTAGTAGTTTTATCGATTAAAATATATATATATATATCCATAATAAAAGAAAATTCAAACAAAAAGGAAAAGTGCACAGAACAAAAGCAAAGTCACCTTCAATTCCGCCACCTAGAAATAACCTGTTACATTTTGGTGATAATATTGTGTAGCAAAGAAGTAGTCTTCCTGGCTGGGTGGGTGGCTCACGCCTGTAATCCCAGCACTTTGGGAGGCCGAGGCAGGTGGATAATTTGAGGTCAGGAGTTCAAGACCAGCCTGGCCAACATGATGAAACCCCATCTCTACGAAAAATAAAAAAATTAGCCGGGCAGTAGTGGCGCACGCCTGTAATCCCAGCTACTCGGGGGGCTGAAGCAGGAGAATCGCTTGAACCCGGGGTGGGGGTTGAGGTGAGCTGAGATCGTGCCACTGCACTCCAGTCTGGGCGACAGAGTGAGACCCTGTCCCCCTGCCAAAAAAAAAAAAAAGAAGTAACCTTCCCAAAGAGAGGTCCAGCCTTTGCCCTGGGCTGCTGGGAGGTGAATTCTAGGCCCCTGGAATTAGAAATTAGTTCTGCCTGATGGGAGTGTCTTTGTTTGCCTGGGGGCTTTGGCCACAGAACAGTTACCAATCTGAATTATAGTGGGGGCCTGGAGCACAGGGTATCAGTTCCAGCCTCCAGAGGAGGCTAACTAAAGGTCTTAGCCAGACGTCTGGGAGGGGCTAGAGACTAAAGGTCAACCACAGGGGTAGAACGGATCAAGTCCAGTAAAAACTTGCGTCTTGGCTGATTTTAATTTGAATCCTTTCCTTATAATATACTGCAACCATGAATATAATACTTTTCAGTGTGTTCTGTTTTTCTAGTGAATTATTGAAACTGAGGGTGGTTTTGGGAACTCCCCAACTTGCATTTGGTATTAGAAATGAAGGCAGTCAGCCAGGCGCAGTGGCTCACGCCTGTAATCCCAGCACTTTGGGAGGCTGAAGTGGGCGGATCACCTGAGGTCAGGAGTTCCATACCAGCCTAGCCAACATGATGAAACCCTGTCTACTAAAAATACAAAAATTAGCTGGGTGTGGTAGCACATGCCTGTAATCCCAGCTACTTAGGAGGCTGAGGCAGAAGAATCACTTGAACCTGGGAGGCAGAGGTTGTGGTGAGCCAAGATCGCGCCATTACACTCTAGCCTGGGCAATAAGAGTGAAACTCTGTCTCAAAAAAAAAAAGCCGGGTGCAGTGGTTCACGCCTGTAATCCCAGCACTTTGGGAGGCCGAGGCGGGTGGATCACGAGGTCAGGAGATCGAGACCATCCTGGCTAACACGGTGAAACTCTGTCTCTACTAAAAATACAAAAAAAGTAGCCGGGCGTGTTGGCGGGTACCTGTACTCCCAGCTCCTCGGGAGGCTGAGGCAGGAGAATGGCATGAACCTGGGAGGCGGAGCTTGCACTGAGTTGAGATCGTGCCACTGTACTCCAGCCTGGGAGACACAGCGAGACTCCGTCTCAAAAAAAAAAAAAAAAAAAGAAATGAAGGCAGTTATACAGACTGTTCTAACTCTGTAGTTGGCCCTTAAGTCTTGGCAATACATATTCATCTGATTATGTATGTATATAAATAAAGATAAAAATATATAAATAGGCTGGATGTGGTGGCTCACATCTGTAATCCTAGCACTTTGGGAGGCTGAGGTGGGTGGATCGCTTGAACCCAGAAGAGCGAGACCAGCCTGGACAGCATGGCGAAACCATATCTCTACAAAAGATACAAAAATTAGCCAGGTGTGGTGGTACATGCCTATAGTCCCAGCTACTCGGGAGGCTGAGGTGGGAGGAGCACCTGAGTCCAGGAGGTGGAGGCTGCAGGGCTGCAGTGAGCTGTGAACTCACCACTGTACTCTAGCCTGCGTGGCAGAGTGAGACCCTGTCTCAAAACGAAAAAAAAAAAACAAAAAATCCATATATATATATATGAATAACATAATGCTTAAATAGGTAGGAACAGGTTTGTTTTATAACCCATTTTTCACTTATATGTCACAGACATCTTATGCCAATAAAGTTTTATATTATTTTATTTTTATATACAGAATATTTCACTGTACATATTTATCATAATCTACTTAACCATTTCCCCATAGACATACATTTATATTAACAGACGTGCTGTTTCAAATAAACAACACTGTGATAAACACTAATTTTCATTAACATAGTCAAAATTTAAAAGTCCTTTCGTTTATGTTTCTGTTTTTTGTGTCGTACTTAACAAGGCTTTTCCTAGCCTAAGACTTTGAAAACACTTAACTATTTCCTTCTAGAACTTTCACGGCTTCCCTTGTTACATGCAATTCAATAAAGCCAACTGGGATTTATTTGGTGGAATGAATGTACAGGGATGATGTAGGGATCCTACTTTAGGTAAGATTTCCTAAATAATCCATCTTTCCCCATTAAACTAAAGGTCCATCTTCATCATACACCCCCTTCCCATAGATACATATAATTTGGGACCACTTCTGGATGTTGTTTCTTATGGGTTTTGTACATACTTTTTTTTTTTTTTTTTGAGATGGAGTCTCGCTCTGTTGCCCAGGCTGGAGTGCAGTGGCACGATCTTGGCTCACTGCAAGCTCTGCCTCCTGGGTTCAGGCCATTCTCCTGCCTCAGCCTCCTGAGTAGCTGGGACTACAGGCGCCCGCCACCACGTCCAGCTATTTTTTTTAAATATTTTTTTAGTAGAGATGGGGTTTCACCGTGTTAGCCAGGATGGTCTCCATCTCCTGACCTTGTGATCTGCCTGCCTTGGCCTCCCAAAGTGCTGGGATTACAGGCGTGAGCCACCGCGCCCGGCCTGTACATACATTTTTAATGATTTCACTTTTTACATAATTCTGATTCATCTGGGGAGAAAATCAATTTAGTTCTTTACACAGCTCACAAAAACAAATTCCAACTAGTTATCTCATTGTCTCATCTTCCCACAATGACTTACGACACTTCTATGAACATATGTTGCATCTTCACCTACACCAGGGCTTGTTCTGGGCCCTGCATCACCACTGACCTGTGTCCAATCCTGTGCTGCTATCACACTAATTTAATCATCACAACTCTGTGATATACTTTACTATCTAAGTAAGGTTAGCACCCATCATCTTTTAAAACAATTTTAGAATTCTTGCCTACTATTCTTTCAAGTGAACTTTATGACCATGTTGACAAATCTCAAAATAAAACTATTCTAAAAGAAAGAAAAAAGAAAACTATTTTAATATGTTGATTGGGATTATGTTTAATAAATCAATTAATGTAGGCAGTACCCCACTTCAAATTGGGCCATCGCCATACCAAATTAAGGAATGTTACTCTACTTACACTACTTAACCTACTTAAAAAGTAAGAAAAATCCAAAGCTATCTGGTTTGCTATAATTTGCTTCATGAACCTCCTTCACATTTCTGATCATATTTTTCTAACATTTCTAAATAATATAAAAAGGAAATTTAGAAAGAAAAAACAGCAAAACAAAACCAAATTACGCAGTTATACCACTCAAACACAAGCACTATCCACATTTTATTGTGTTTGACATAGCCCCACCTAGCTGATATGGCAACTGCCACCCTCACCCTGACCAAGTGGCTAAGCCACAGGCAGCAGGGAAAGGTTTCCATTATATTCAGTACTAAGCATGACTGTCCCCAAAGAATACAGCTTTTCCCTAGCACCTTCATAAGAAGGTAATTCAGTTGGTAGTTGGTTTAAATATTCACCAAGGTAAAATGTTTATGTAAAGAATGAAAAACTCCACCCAACTGCAGACACCTGGCTTAAAGAGGAAATAAATCAAGGAACAGCGTTCTCTAGCCAGAGTACACACCTGGAGTCGAGACTTTAGAAATTGGCTACCAGAGATGTAATAAAAACAGATCATACTTGCAAATGTTTCTAAGCACCTACGAAGACTGACAAAAAACAAATTTGATATTATCACCACTATTAGTCATTTCAAGGCACTGCCAGCTACACAGCCTACTTACAAGTCAAAGAAATCTGAAGCTGTCTGATGCATTTAAAAGGATAAGGTAACACTCGCCAGGTAGCCAAGACCTATAAATAGCCTTTTTTTTTTTTTTTTTTTTGAGACGGAGTCTTGCTCTGTCACCCAGGCTGGAGGGCAGTGGCGCAATCTCGGCTAACTGCAAGCTCCTCTTCCTGGGTTCACGCCATTCTCCTGCCTCAGCCTCCTGAGTAGCTGGGACTACAGGCGCCCACCACCACGCCCGGCTAATTTTTGGTATTTTTAGTAGAGACGGGGTTTCACCATGTTAGCCAGGATGGTCTCGATCTCCTGACCTCGTGATCCGCCCGCCTCGGCCTCCCAAAGTGCTGAGATTACAGGCGTGAGCCACTGCGCCCAGCCCTTTTTTTTTTTTTTTTTCTTTTGAAGAGCAGGATCTAGCTCTGTTGCCCAGGCTGGAGTGCAGTGGCATGATCATAGCTCACCGCAGCCTTGAACTACTGGGCTCATGTGATCCTCCCACCTCAGCCTCCCAAGAAGTTGGGACTACAGGCATGCACCACCATGCCCAGCTAAACTTTAATTTTTTTGGTAAAGATAAGCATCTCCCAGGCCGGGTGCAGTGGCTCACACCTGTAATCCCAGCACTTTGGGAGGCCGAAGCGGGTGGATCACCTGAGGTTGGGAGTTTGAGACCAGCCTGACCAACATGGAGAAACCTGTCTCTAATAAAAATACAAAATTAGCCGGGCGTGGTGGCACATACCTGTAATCCCAGCTACTCACGAGGCTGAGGCAGGAGAATCGCTTGAACCCAGGAGGCGGAGGTTGCAGTGACCCAAGACCACACCATTGCACTTCAGCCTAGGCAACAAGAGCAAAATTCTGTCTCAAAAAATAAAAAAAAGAGAGATAAGCATCTCCCTATGCTGCCCAGGCTGGTCTCCAACTCCTGACCTCAAGCGATCCTCCTGCCTCGGCCTCCTAATGTGCTGAGATTACAGATGTGAGCCACCGTGCCTGACCCTAAACCTAAATAGGCTTTAAATAGGTTTTTCCCTTTTTGAGACAAGAGATAATTCAATAAAGATTGTTCCCAATTATTTTCAGTTTTAAGGGTCTGGAATTGTATTCCTCCCCAGAAAGAGAGTTCCTGGCCCTAAAGAATAAAAATGAGAGGCACCCAGAGCAGGGATGCGTTGGGGTCACACCCACTTCCATTCGGCAAAAGGAAGAATAGCTGGATCCTGTAACACCCACTACAACCACAGGATTCTGGCTTATTTGAGGAAGAGGATTCAAAAAAGCATACGAACAACTTTGTACTGCCCTCATCACATAATAGAAATTCCAAAATAAAATCCATTTTTCCTTTGCCTGCTAAAGATGATTTCTCCCATCTGCTACTGAGAATCAGTTGTCACCCTAAATCTCTCCTTTTCATCCTCTTCCCATGGGTGTTTTTTAGTCAACTTATTAACCTTCCAAGTAGCAGAGGAGTTTGGGATGGGCAGAAGAGTTGGAGCCTACTCTAAATCAAAGGCAAGCTATAGAAACAGTTTTTTTATTTCAGACATGCTGCAAATCTCCTCAGCCAACCCATCTGAGGTCAAACAGCCCTTCTGTCTCTCCCGAGACGTATGAATGGATTACATCTTTGTCAGCATTCCATATATCTACATTTCTTTCCTGTCTGTGAAAAGCAACAATTTGGGCCAGGCACGGTGGCTCACACCTGTAATCTCAGTGTGGATCACTTAAGGCCAGGAGTTCAAGACCAGCCTGGCCAACATGGCAAAACCCCATCACTACTAAGAATACAAAAAGTAGTCGGGCACAGTGGCTCATGCCTATAATCCCAACACTTTGGGAGGCCAAGGCAGGCAGATCACTTCAGGTCAGGAGTTCAAAATCAGCCTAGCCAACACAGCGCAACCCTGTCACTACTAAAAATACAAAAATTAGCTGGGCGTGGTGGCTCACACCTTGTAATCCCAGCACTTTGGGAGGCCAAGGTGGGCAGATCACTTCAGGTCAGGAGTTTGAGACCAGCCTGGCCAACATGGTGAAACCCCATCTCTACTAAAAATACAAAAATTAGCCAGGTGTGGTGGTGCACGCTTGTAATCCCAGCTATTCAGGAGGCTAAGGCAGGAGAATCACTTGAGCCTGGGAGGCAGAGGTTGCAGTGAGCTGAGACTGTGCCACCTAAAAAGGAAATTATCTTTTTTATAGTTTCACGTGAGGGTGAGCACGCGTTTAGTCACTAAAAGTCAAGGTCAGAGTGACTAATGTCTCTCTCTTTCATTTACCCCTGCTTGAAGTCCTCCTGGAAGAATAGACTAAAATGGAATGAGAATCTGTAAGACACAGATAATTTAAGAAAAACTACAGAGCAGGAAAAAGAAGTCTGCCTGGACAGTGATGGGCACTGATTCTCAAAACTGAAGTCCCTGATGTACTGCTGGTTCCCTCCACACACAAACGAAACCAAAACACAGGCCTTGCAGGAGCTCACAGACTAATGAAAGGGCGTGACCCACATGGGAAGGAGATTTTGTGTCTTCTCCTTCCTGCAGATCTTTGGGGGCCAGCGTGCATTTAGAGGTGGGGAGGAGTTGAGCAGGGAGAGAGTAATTATGAACAAAACTTGAAGCTAACCATTTATGCTGATTTTTTTACTATAAAGTTTCAGTCCTCGTGTTATGTACAAGGGCCTGCTACCCTTTTCTGACATAAGGGAGAATGATAATATGATTCCTCTGAAGGCAAAATCCCTGATTTTACTGAGGAAATCTAATTCTGTCTTTTTTTTTTTTTTTTTTTTCTGAGATGGAGTCTCGCTCTGTCGCCAGGCTGGAGTTGCAGTGGTGTGATCTCGGCTCACTGCAACCTCTACCTCCTGGGTTCAAGCCATCCTCCTGCCTCAGCCTCCTGAGTAGCTGAGATTGTAGATGCCCACCACCATGCCTGGCTAATTCTTGTATTTTTAGTACAGACGAGGTTTCACCGTGTTGGCCAGGATGGTCTTGATCTCCTGAACTCGTGATTCACCCGCCTCAGCCTCCCAAAGTGCTGGGATTACAGGTGTGAACCACCCCTCCTGGCCCTGATTCTGTCTTAATGTCACAAAAATTCATCTTCTCCATCAACAGCATCACAGGCCAGGCTGCCCTTCGCAGGGGACACATGGCGCACCTTCCAATCAGGGTCAGCTTGGAAAGACGCTTTTATTACCATCTAGTCACCGCCAGCCAGGGGAGAGCCGGAGAGGGCAGTGTCCCTGCAACCCCCCACCTTCCAATCAGGGCCAACTCAGAAAGATGCTTTTATCACCACCCTGTCACCACTGGTCACAGGAGAGCTGGGGGAGGACAGTGTCCCCCGAAATCCCCCTTTTCAATCAGGGCCAACTCGGAAAAGACACTTTTCTAACCACCCCGTCACCACCAGCCACGGGAGAGCCGGGAGAGGGCAGTCAGTGTCCAACCGCCTGCCAGCTCTGCAGCCTTAGACAGACACCTGGCCTTTCAGAACTTCACTTTCTTTGGGAAAAAAAGAAAACTACTTCACAGAGCTGTGGTAAGAATGAAATGAAGCCAGGTATTTAGAGCAGACTGACTTTCTATCTGGAACACAGGAGGTTCTCAGTAAAAAGAATTCATAAATTCAGCTGATGCTTCCCAAGACGTTCAGGGCTGTGTGACTCACTGTGCTGTGGGAATGCACAATTAAAGCCTCTAGGCCACTGTGGCCAAGCCTCACCATGACTCTGGATGGGAAGAGGGGGAACGACTGTGGGGGGATGCTGAACAAAGGTGCTGGGGAGCTGGAGAGCACCAGAGCTGTGAGATTAGGTACATCCAGGAAAATGCAAACGCATCCCACCAAGAGGGACAGCACAGGCAGAAATGTCTTTATTAGCCCTTACACAGGAATTCGCAGCTGGGGGTTTCACAGCTGTCCTGTCACCTGCACCCCCAGCTCCTGCAGTGAGGAAATGCCACCAAGGGCCTGATGACTGCCTGCAGCATCAGCTCTCAGGCACACTTCACAGCGGTGACCCTTATCAAGTGCCTCTTAGTCAAGCTAGAGAGTGGACAACCTGGGAGAGGGCGACAGACAGAGGAGAACACAAGGAAGAGGGCTGGTGACGTGTGAACCCCTGCCAGTGCTCTCAGAGGAGAGGCACGGGCCCAGTTGGAATCCTGCACCCGGCAGCTAGTGCAGCTGATGCTGCTACATCTCTTTCAGCTCTATGAATCTATGGGAATCAAGAGTAGTGAAGGCCGGGTGCAGTGGCTCACACCTGTAATCACAGCACTTTGGGAGGCCAAGGTGGGTGTATCACCTGAGGTCAGGAGTTTGAGAGCAGCCTGGCCAACATAGTAAAACCTCATCTCTACTAAAAATACAAAAATTAGCCAGGCTTGGTGGTGTAGGCCTGTAGTCCCAGCTACTTAGGAGGCTACGGCAGGAGGATCACTTGAACCTGGGAGGTGGAGGTTGCAGTGAGCTGAGATCGCGCCACTGCACTCCAGCCTGGATGACAGAGCGAGACTCCATCTCAAAAAAAAAAAAAAAAAAAAAAGAACCTGCGATTCCATCTTGCTTTCACCACCAGGAATCAAATGCATCCACACCATACAGAAACCCTCTGCAGGCCAGGGAGTGGAACATCCCAGCAACACTTACCAAAAGCCCGATATGCAGAAGACAGAAAGGTCTTCCTTTGAGTGAGCAAAGGCATGTGTGGAGTGTACGGAAGTGCAATGGAGGGGCACCCAGTGGTGTTTTCCTTAATTAGGATGCCTGAGCAGAGTCTCCAAGGATGGGCAGGAGTTAACCAGGGAAAGAGAAAGGAGAGAAAAGGGTTTCAGGCAGACGGAATCAGGAGGCCTTCTCCAGAAACGAGCAGCTTTGGCTTCTGGCCCATGCTCTTCTCTCCCTTCTCCATCACCACCATAAATGGGTCTGTAGCTTTGAAGACAGAGGATAAGTTGAGATAACACCACCCATGGTGCAGAGCCTAGGATCAAAGTCCCAACCTTGCTGCTACTTTTCCCAGCCAGGGGCTGGCCTGGGCAACAGGCAAGTCCTTGAAAAAGAAGGGCAAGTGAAGCCATGGAAATGCCAGTTGGCCAACATCTCACACTTAAGTGTAATTTTCTGAACCTATAGTCCAAAAAGATGACAGAATAGGAATCAAAGCTAATCTGTCACACCAGGTTCTAAAGTAAAGCAGACCGAGAAAGAAGGGAACAAGAGAGAGAGGAGGAAAAGAAGGGGGGGAAGGGCTTGTAAAAGGGAAGTTTTTGAGAGATACCTCTTTTGTACCATGGGTGTTTTGACCACATAAAAGTGAAAAATCAGCCGAGTGCTGTGGCTCGCTCCTGTAATCCCAGCACTTTGGGAGGCCAAGTCAGGCAGATCACCTGAGGTCGGGAGTTCTAGACCAGCCTGACCAACACAGAGAAACCCCATCTCCACTAAAAATACAAAATTAGCCGGGCATGGCTGTAATCTCAGCTACTCAGGAGGCTGAGGCAGGAGAATCGCTTGAACCTGGGAGGCAGAGGGTGTGGTGAGCAGAGATCTCACCACTGCACTCCAGCCTGGGCAACAAGAGTGAAACTCCGTCTCAAAAAAAAAAAACCGTGAAAAATCTCTTCTAAATAAAAAAAAAATCAATAAGCAAAGTTGGAAGGTAAGTGTCAAACTGAGAGAGGCATTAGGAAAAAAGCTTAGTCCTTAAGGTGTAAGGAGCTCCACAATCAGTGAAGCTTCCCCAATGACTAACTGTAGAGATAAAAAGGATGTGGCTGTCAAGGTCTGAACCAAATGGCCCAATTTAGCACCACCAACAGTGAGTCCACCTGACAGTATGGACCTTTGATGTGATCGCCCATGAAGCACCCACCAAAAATGTTTCACCTAAATCTAACAAAGCCTTTCAGGACTCATGTGATTTAGTGGTTTAGAGGAAACACGGGGAGCAAGGAAACATGTTCACCAGGAAACGACAAATGCAGACTGTGGGATGAACTTCAAGACGACTGAGCCAGACCCTTCAAAAGGTCAGAGCCACGGGGGGAAGGCAGAAGAATTCTTCTATAAGAAAAAAGGCTGGCCGGGCACGATGGCTCATGCCTATAATCCCAGCACTTTGGGAGGCCGAGGTGGGCATATGACGAGGTCAGGAGATCAAGACCATCCTGGCTAAAGCAGTGAAACCCCATCTCCACTAAAAATACAAAAAAATTAGCCGGGCATGGTGGCGGGCACCTGTAGTCCCAGCTACTCGAGAGGCTGAGGCAGACGTCGCAGTGAGCCAAGATCGCACCGTTACACTCCAGCCTGGGCGAGACAATGACACTCCGTCTCAAAAAAAAAAAAAAAAAAAAGTAATTATGGTAAAGCCAAAAACAAGAAAACTGAAGATAAGTCAAATACATCTACCAACAGATGAATGGAGAAAACACATTGCTATATCTACACGATAGAATATTAACTACAGGTGCAGACAGCAACATGGATCAGTCTTAAAAACATGCCCAACAAAGGAAGCGAGACACAAGGATACAAACCGTCTCATTCTATTTATACAAAACACACGGAAAGACTAATCTGATTCACAGTGATAGTGCACAGATAGGGAAGGAGAGGATGCCTGGGAAGGGCGCGAGGGAACCTTCCGGGGTCATGGAAATGTTCTGTATATTCATTGCAGTGGTCACATGTGTGCATACATTTGCCAAAACTATAGATCAGTACACTTGTAAGGGTGACTTTTATTGTTTACATATTATACCTTAATAGAGCTGACTGAAGTTTTTAAATTATAGTAATGATACCCAGGGTTGGGGATATGGAGTTGGACCCTCTTAAATAACACTAGTGGGACTATAAATTGGTACCACATGCTTTTTGTAACAGCTTTATTGGAATATAGTTCACATACCACACAGTTCACTCATTTGAAGTGTACAATTTGGCCAGGCATGGTAGCTTACACTTGTAATCTCGGCACTTTGGGAGACCAAGGCGGAAGGATCACATGAGCCCAGAAGTTAGAGACCAGCCTGGGCAACGCAGCAAAACCCTGTCTCTACAAAAAAAAAAAAAAAAAAAAAAAAATTAGGCCGGGCACAGTGGCTCACACCTGTAATCCCAGCACTTTGGGAGGCCAAGGCGGGAGGATCATAAGGTCAGGAGTTCAAGATGAGCCTCACCAAGATGGTGAAACCCTGTCTCTACTAAAAAAAAAAAAATACAAAAATTAGCCGGGTGTGGTGGTGGGCACCTGTAATCCCAGCTACTTGGGAGGCTGAGGCAGAGAACTGCTTCAACCCGAGAGGCAGAGGTTGCAGTGAGCCGAGATCGTGCCACTGAACTCCAGCCTGGGCGACAGAGCGGGACTCTGTCTCAAAAAAAAAAAAAAAAAAAAGGCCAGGTGCGATGGTTCATGCCTGTAATCCCAGCACTTTGGGAGGCCAAGGCAGGTGGATCACAAGGTCGAGAATTCAAGATCAGCCTGGCCAACATGGTAAATCCCCGTGTCTACTAAAAATACAAAAATTAGCCAGGCATGGTGGCAGGCGCCTCTAATCCCAGCTACTCAGGAGATTGAAGCAAGAGAATCGCTTGAAACCAGAAGGCAGAGGTTGCAGTGAGCCAAAATTGCACCACTGCACTCCAGCCTGGGTAGAAAAGCGAAACTCTGTCTCAAAAATAAATACATACATACATACATATAAAATTAGCCAGGCGTGGTGGCGTACACCTGTAGTCCCAGCTACTTGGGAAGCCAAGGTGGGAGAATGCCTTGAGCCTGGGAGGTCGAGGCTGCAGAGAGCTGTGATCATGCCACTGCACTTCAGCCTGGGTGACAGAGCGAGACCCTGTCTCAAAAAATAGTGTACAATTCAATCGTGTTTCAGATATATTCAATATATTCAGAGAGCTATGCAACTGCCATCACAACTTTAGAGCATTTAAAAGAAATGCCCACACTCTTTAGTTATTCCACTTCAACCCTAAACAACTATTGATCCACTTTCTGTCTCTACATGAACGCATATTCTGGACGTTTCATATTTCACGTAAGTGGAGTCATGTAATATGTAACCATTTGGGATTGACTTGTTTCACTCTGCGTCATGTTTTCAAGGCTCATCCATGTTGTAGCATGTGTCAGCATTCCATTCCTGTTTGCCACTGAATATTCCTATGCACGGATATATCACATTGTTTAATCCATTCATCAGCTGGTGGATATTTACATTATTTCCAACTTTTGGCTGTTATGATTAATACTTCTGTGAACATCTGTGTACAAGTTTTTGTAGGAACTATATTTTCATTTCTCTTGGGGAGATTCTTAGGAAGGGAATTGATAGGTCACATGGTAACTCCATGTTTAACATGTTGGGGAGTTGCCAGACTGTTTTCCACAGCGGCTGCACCATTGTACATTCCCACCAGCACGCAGAGGGAATGGATCTCGATGCTCTCCCACACTTTCCATAGGCTAATGCTGTGAAGTAGCCTCTTACTGTGGTTTTGAGCTGCATTTCCCTAACAATTAATGGTATTAAACATCTTTTCACATGTTTATTGGCCATTTGTATATCTTCTTTGGAAAAATGTCTATTCAAGTCCTCTGTCCATTTTTAAATTGGGTTATTTGTTTTTTTTTTAATTTGTAGAATTCTTTATATATTCTAAATATACATCTTTTAATAGATATATAATTTGCCAATATGTTCTCCCATTCTAGGGGCTGTCTTTTCTAATTAATACAACTTTTGAAAACTACTCTTGCAATGTATATCAGACTTCAGTGTGAATACCTATTTTGACCTTGTAGTTTCACTTTTAAGAATATATCTCAAAGAAATAATTTAAGAAGTGTAATGAGAAGAGCTATAAACAAGGATAGTCATCAAAGGACTATTTAACTGAATCACAACCCTTACCTCACACCATACACAAATATTAACTCAAAATGGTTCACATCCTAAATGTAAAAGCTAAAACTATAAAACTTCTTGAAGAGAATACAGGAGAAAAATCTTATAGGCCTTGGATTGGCAAAGATTTCTTAAATACAACACAAAAAGCATGAAAAGAAAAAAAAAGACAGATATATTAGACTTTCTCAAAATTAAAAACTTTTGTTCTTCAAAAGACAACTGAAAACGATGCTGCAGGTCTAATTTTACCTACATGGGCACAGAAAAAAAAAAAAAAAAAGCAAAGTGACAAAACAACAGGGTGTAACTCTAAGAGCAGCTTTCCAGGGCTCTTTTCTTCCTGTCTTTCCGAAATGTCTGAATCCTGCATTCGACCATGAGCATGCACCTCTACGTGATGAGGGAGGAGGAAGGAAAAAAACCTCCACAGAATGATTTCCTCTTGGCAAAGGCGAAGAAGTGAATGTCCATCTCATAATTGGAAAAAGTAAAATTCAGTTAGCCCGGGGACACAGTCTGCCCTGTTGATTGAGTTTACTTATTTGCCAGATTTCAAAAATGAGAATATATTATACTTTTTTGAAGAGTTTAGGATCTTTGCCCTTTCACAAGATTTGCAGATAATTTCTATTACACATACAAGTTAATCTGGTGAACAACATTCACTGATGTAACTGGCTAATAACTGGCCAATAATGGCTTCGGAGTATTCTGTAAAAGGAGTCTGTATGTATACCATTATCTCACAATTATCTGGAGCTTAATTTAGTTATCCAGAAGTAAGTAAAAGTAATTCAAGATAGATAACAAAGGTCTGTGCACTTGACTCAGAGGAGAGTCTTAAACCCTCACTAAGTTAATTACCCTTATTTTACACTCAATTTAACAAGTTATGCAAACCAATAGAAAATGGGAGACACCAGACAAAAAGGGAAACTCACTGCTGAGCAAGTGACAGCCAAAAGCCTAGAGGAGACGATTATTCAAGTTGAAAACCTAACTCATGAGAAAGTCTGGGACTGTTAAACAGAGAATTCAATATACCTTAACAATGAAAGATTACCACAATAGTGCAATAAATAATATTCAAAAATATGTTTCTAAATAATCAAAAGTTATGTTCAATATGTTCAAGAAAACAGCAAAAATGAGTATGCATTTGAGACAGATTTCTACTTCCCATTAAAAATGGTTAATTTTGTAAAAGAGATGATTAAACAAAATAAACAGTGATCTAGAAAACTGGTTAATATCAAAGGAAGCTCTATTCCTTAACAGAGGGGCAAATTAGGTATTTTTGCAAACACATTTTAATAGCAAGCCAACCTTAATCCCATAAAACTCAAAGGACTGACCTAAAGAAGTCATTTTAGATCCATTCACAGATTCTTCTGTGCTCCTCAAATGGTACCACAGAGGTGCTTCCCAAGTCTGTCTGAATAACTAACCCTGTAGATAAGGTCATTTCATCTTGCCACCTGACCACCCAGCTCTGTCCACCAGGTCTACACTCCTCCTGCACTGCAGCTCCATCTTTGAGAAAAAAAAAACCACTTGAACTTGGCCGTCTGGGGCAGAGACCTGACATGTTTTTGCACTCTGCATTTCCTCCTTCCTAGCTCTTCAAATGTCGGGGTATAACCACACTGCACTTGGAGAGCTATTGATTCAAATGCAGAAAAACGAAGTTCCTGACTTGGGGAGGAAATGGAGTCTCCATCTTCTCACTACAAACACCTTTCCATGTGAGCCGCCTCCACCCTCCCACCCACCAAGGGAGTTCTCCTAATGCCCTAAACTCCTTCAGGGCTGGGATTTCCACAAATATATTTGGATATGAGGAATATTCCTCATATAGCCACACAAATAGGAAACCAAGGAGGCGCAGAGGTAGGATAATGCAACCTAAGTTGGCATCAGAAAGCCAAAGCCCTGAGGCTCTGCTTCTCCCCCGGAAGGAGTTCAGCAGAGGAACTGTTCTCTCTTGCTTGTTATTTGTAGCTTGAGGCATCATACACATGATAGGGACAGACATCAGACCAAAAAGGTCGTTGGGGAAATCAGTCCGGGCTGCAGGGACAGCAGGTGGGGAACCTGACCAGAGCAGGTGGTCTCATGTCTGGAACAGGCAAGGGCCAAGTGAGGCTGGGGCCACCAGCACGCAGCATGATGCCTGGAAGGGCAATGCCCCCAGGGTATTACCAAGAGGCAAGGGTGGCTTGCAACAGCTGGGGTCCAGGATGCCCACTGGACCAAGAGACAGCAATCTGCTCTGCAATAGTTTGGTCTTTGTGTTTGTTTGTTTTGGGGTTTTGTTTTGGTTTGGTTTGGTTTTTTTGGAGACAGGGCCTTGCTCTGTTGCCTAGGCCAGCTGAAGTGCAGTGGCACGATCATGGTTCACTGCAGCCTCAAACTCCCCAGCTAACACCATCCTCCTACTTCAGCCTCCCAAGTAGCTGGGGCCACAGGCACATGCCACCATGCCTGGCTAATTTTTAAAATAATTTTTGTAGAAGATCTTGCTATGTTGCCCAGGCTGGTCTTACACTCCTGGGCTCAAGTGATCCTCCCGCCTTGACCTCCCAAAGTGCTGGGATTACAGGCGCGAGCCACCACACCCAGGTGCTCTGCAGTAGTTAACTCACTGCCCTAAGACGCTGTTCCCACTGCTCCTGCTGAGCAGGGAGGCAAAGGGAAGTGGTTTCTCCTCTGGAACCAGTGGTCCTCCTCCCAGCCCACCCCCAGGATCAGCAGCAGAGGTGGAAGAAGAGAAGCCAATTTCAGAGCACCGGAGCGACGCAAACCACACCAACTGGCACTTTATTCAAAACAATGATGGCTTTGTCAAGCACAGCCCAAGAGCCAGTTGAAAAACCTGCCCTTCCCTCCTAATTTCTACCCTCAAGTCCCCGTGACTTTGAGGCACCATGTTAAAAAGGAGGAAAAAAATTACACAGAAACCAACATCAGCCAACCCATGTGACCTGACAGAAGGCAGGCCAGCTGCCCTTCCAGGATGACACATTGCTGGAGCTGGCTGTTCTGCAGCCATGGGTCGCCTACTGGGCAGCTCAAGCTCCCAGGACACATTTAAGTCTCACTGATCTATTTCCAGTGATCCCAGCCAACAAAGAACAAAGAGCTGAAACACAGCACTGTTGTGTCAATCTTCCAGTCGTCTGGGAGGGTAGCACACCCCAATCTCAATCTGAGTTGCTCAGCAGGGGTGGCTGCTCCCCATCTTTCCAACAACCTAAAAGCTGCTGCCCCAGGGCCCTCTAGGACAGGGAACAGAAGGAAAATCTCTCTGTGGGGAAGAAGTGGGGGGCACCGGAAGAATAGATGACATAATTTCTCACACCACACCCTGCCCTGCTCGCTTCATCCCTATTTTACCAATCAGGGTCAGTCATCTCCAACACCCCACAAACACACCCATAGCTCCAAGGAGCCAGCAACAAGCACACAAACAAAGATAAGCAAACAAACTTATCAGGCGCAGCGCAGCTGGCTCCACACAGGCCCTGCCAGCTCCTCTGCAAGTACAGTCTCTGGTAGGCTGCCCTGAGAAGGATCTGAAGGAGGCCGTGCATAGCACCGGTGAGCTTACCTACCTGCTGGCTCACAGTACTGTGCAAGGTCAAGGCCAAGGCCAGGCCAGAGCTGAGCTGCTGAGTTCTTTGCTTCCCTATGGACAAAACCTTCTGCCAAGGTTTCTCGTAGCGGGGGAGAAACCCATGGATTCCAAAACTAAAGGGAAACAGAGACTGGCCCAATAGATAAGGGAGCAGCCTGGGAGAGTAGGGAGCTGGGAGCAGGCATTCCACCGGGCCAGGAAATGGAGCCCTCAGTAAGGAGCTCTCAGCAAGAACACAGCAGGAGGATGGCGGGCAGTGTGGAGACACCGGCCTTCACACAGCTGGGCCTGAGCAATTTTAATTAATTAATTAATTTTTTTTTTAGAGGCAGGGTCTCACTCTGTCACCCAGGTGGGAGTGCAGTGATCATAGTTCAGCAGCCTCCAACTTCTGGGCTCAAGAGATCCTCCCGCCTCAGCCTCCTGAGTAGCTGGGACTACAGGTGTGAGCCACCACACCTGGCTAATTTTTTAGTTTTTGTAAAAATAGGGTCTCGTTATGTTGCCCAGGATGATCTGGAACTCCTGGGTTCAAGTGATCCTCCCACGTCAGCCTCCCAAAGTGCTGTGATTACAGGCGTGAGCCACCGAACCTGGCCCTGGTTATGTTTTAAAATTGAGGCTGGGTGCAATGGCTCACACCTGTAGTGAGGCCAGGGTGACAGGATTGCTTAAGCACAGGGGTTCAAGGCTGCAGTGAGCTGTGATCATACCACTGCACTCCAGCCTGGGCAACAGAGCGAGACCCTGTCCGCCCAAAAAACACACCCATAACCAAAGTCCTCATACCTTCGTCCAACAGCTCCTCTGCCGAGCACTCTCCTGACAATGCAAGTGTTAGGACAGACAGACCCACAGAAGCACCACAAGCGAGCAGCTGAGAAGCAAGGCTGCCAAGCCAGAGAGCGGCATCTCCGGACACAATCTGATAAAAAATACTTAAATCATTTTTCAGAGCGTTGAGTCAGCTCTTCCTTCCATGTACCAAGTCATTCCCCAGTTTTGTAACTCGCAGGGACATGCACCCGCAGCATTCCAGTTCCACGTGAGAGCTCACGCCGGCTGGGGGGACTCACACCTGGAATCACAACTCTCACAGAGCCTTGCTCTGCCTACCTCAGGCACAACAAACAGCCAAGGGCAGGAGTCACCTCGGGGACACTGCGGTCACAGCCTCGGGGGTCTGTCAGCAGAGCACCACAAGGCATGTAAGCTGCGGCATCAGTCCTGCGGGCATGCTGCTGACTGTGCGTTCTACCCCTGCCCCACAGCAGGCTGCTGGACAAACGTGAAAGCGCAGGAGCTTTCAGTCCCGGACTCAGAATAAACAGGCCACCATTCAGCTCCGTGCCTGCTGACCACCATTCCCCTAGACACGCCTGTCCCGGGAGGGTGGGAGAGTGGGACAAGGAGGGGTGCCTAAAGTGGTGATAAGAATTACTGCCATTTGTAGAGACTTGAAAGCTTCCCAGGGTAAAGGCTCCTGTCAGGAAGGAGGAGGAAGCAGAGATATTTTCAGAGAAAGTAGCCAACCAGGGGTATGAAAACAGAGATGAATGGAACAGGGGCCCAGAAACACGGGAGGGGTTACCAAAAACACCAGGGAAATATTCTCAGTGATCAACAGAGAGAGAGAAAATAAACAGTAGTGCATCCACACAATGAAATACTATCCAGCCATTAAGAAACACTGCAGAAGCCAGGTGTGGCGGTGCACACCTGTGGTCCCAGCTACTCGGGAGACTGAGGCGGGAGGATTGCTTGAGCCCAGGAGTTCAAGGCTGCAGTGAGCTATGATCACACATTTGCAGCCCAGCCTAGACAACAAAGTGAGACCTATCTTTAAAAAATAAAAAATTGCAGATGGATATTTTGTGGCTTGGAGGGATGTTCACACTCTATTAAATGGAAAAAATACGTGGTGGCCCAAGCCTGTAGTCCCAGCTACTCGGGAGGCTGAGGGAGAAGAATCGCTTGAACCAGGGAGGCGGAGGTTGCAGTGAACCGAGATCGCGCCACTGCACTCCAGCCTGGCGACAGAGCGAGATTCTGTCTCAAAAAAATAATAATAATAAAAATAAAAGTAAGGAAAAAATATATATACTCACCATGCAAAAAATAAAACTAAAAAACAAGGTCTATAAGGATAAACACTAGAGAACTGACAAGTTATCTCTGGGTGTTGTAATTTTTATTTCTTTCTTTTAGCTTTACCTGTATTTCTGAATTTCTATGATAATTTGAAATGCAACTTGAAAAGGTTAACTTTAATTTTAAAATGTAAAAAAAAAACTATACTATGAACATAGAGAAATAACAGTGAGTAAAATCTGGAAGGAGGCCTGAAAGATGTGGACAAATTCCAAAAAGTAAGGTCCTAAGCTTTAAAGAATTCCCCAACTTTTCAGCAAACATGTCTCCGCAGAGGAAGCACTGTGTCGCGGATAAATACAAACGCTATTTGAATCTGGATTAGAGGCCTATGCTAAAGCACTTAAGAACCATAAAGCTACTTGCCAACACCTTTCCAAATCAGATCCAAAAGCCAGAGCCAGGAATCCTAAGGAACCTGTGCAAGGTGGCTACACAAGCAGTAAGTGTGCATGTGTGTGAGTGTGTACTGCAAACACACACCCCCCCACACACCAACATACCACACACACCAACACACCACACACACAGACACCGCACACACATACCCACACATCCCACACACAAACCAACACACACACCAACACACCACACACTCACCACACCGCACACAGACACCACACACACATACCCACACCCCACACACACCAACACATACCAACACACCACACACAACACACACCAACACCACCCCACACAGACACCACACACAACACACCAACACCACACCACACAGACACCGCACACACATACCCACACCCCACAAACACACCAACACACACCAATACACCACACACACATCACACACACCAACACCACAGACAACGCACACACATACCCACACACTCCCCATACATACCACACACACACCAACACCACACACACCAACACCACACACACCAACACCACATCATAGAAACACTGCAAACACACACCCCACACACACCAACACACACACCAACACACCACACACAACACACACCCCACACCAACACCACAGACACCGCAAACATACACACCCCCCCAAACAACCACACACGCCAACACACTACACACACAACACAACACACAGACACCGCACACACACCTGCACATACACCAACACACCACACACACCAACACCACAGACCCTGAAAACATACACCACACACACACAACACCAACACACCACACACACCAACACACACTGCAAACACACCCACACACCACACACACAACACACACACCACCACACCCACCGCAAACATACACCCATACACACCACACACACACCAACAACCACACACAACACACACCACCACACCACACACACAGACATCGCAAACACACACCCACACACCAACACACACACACCAATACCACACCAGACACCGCATACACACACCCACACACCCCACACACACCAACACACACAACACACACCAACACCACACACAGACACTGCAAACATACACACACATCCCACACACCCCACACACATACCAACACACAAAACACACCACACACACACCAACACACCACACACACCAACACACCATACCAGACACCACAAACCCACACCATACACACCAACACACACACCACACAGCGCAAATACACACACCCACACCCCGCACACACACCAACACACCACACACCAAACACCCCACACACACCACACCAGACACCACACACACACACCACACACACATGCCAACACACACACCAACACACCACACACACCAACACACCTCACACACCAACACCACACCAGACACCGCAAACACACACCACACACACACTGACACACACACCAACACACCACACACAACACACACAGACACTGCAAACACACCACACACACATCACACACACACTACACCCACACCACACACACCACACAGGCACCGCAAACACACCCCACACACCAACACACCCCACACACCAACACCGCAAACACACACACACACCAACACACCACACACCAACACACACACCACAAACACACACCACACACACACACACTACACCCATACCACAGGCACCGCAAACACACCCTCCACACACACCAACACAGACACCACACACACCACACACCAAACACACACCGCATACACACACCCCACACATACCAACACACACACACCCCACATATATAACACACACCAACACACACCACACACATAACCACCCACACACCACACACACCAACACACACCACACACCAACACACACAATACACAGACATTGCAAACACATTCCACGCACCCACACCATACACACACTACATACAGACAGCACAAACGCACACCCCACACCCACACTGCACACACACCAACACATACACCCCACACACCTCACACACACACCACACACCAACACCCACCCCCCACAGACACCCACCCCCCACACACTACACACCCCACACGCCAACACACACATCAACACAGACCCCACACACATCCCACACAACAACACATACACTGGGGAAGCAAAGCCGAAGATATGTAACATAACATAAAATGTGCAGGTCAGAAACTAAACAAGAGCCAAGACAGAGCCCTCCTCAGTCTAACTTAATGTTGTAATTTTGTTTCAACTCCAGCCAAATCAACTGTTTATAGAATTCAAAGTATTGTCCCTTTCCCCCATCCCAAAATTACCCTATGCAAACAGTCCCACCTTAGTCAAGTATGGTGGTGATGCTGAGGGGTGATAGCTTAAAATGGAATGTAACCTATAGTCCAAGAATTTCACAAAATGGAGAATATACCCTCCATTCCCAGAACAAGAATACTTAAAATCATCACCCTAGCTCCTCATAACTCAGAGTAACTAACTGTCTCCTAGGCACATGCATACCTCTGGGGTGTACTAGGCAGTCTTAGATTTGGTATTCAGAAGATTATGGTCCTGTGACTTTAAACAGAGCAGGGCCAAGAAGGTAGACATAGTGTAAGAACACCTAAAAAAAATCTACCTGGACCGGGCTCAGTGCTTCACACCTGTAATCCCAACACTTTGGGAGGCCATGGCAGATGAGTTGCTAGAGCCCGGGAGTTCAAGACCAACCTGAGCAACATGGCAAAACCCTGTCTCTACAAAAAATACAAAAATTAGCCAGGCATGGTGGTGCATGCCTTGTAGTCCCAGCTACTTGGGAGGCTGAGGCAGGAGGACAGTTTGAGCCCAGGATGTGGAGGTTGCAATGAGCTGAGATTGCGCCACTGCACTCCAGTCTGGGTGACAGGGAGAGATCCTGTCTCAAAGAAAAAAAAAAAAGAAAAAAGAAAAGAAAAGAAAAAGAAAAGGAAAAAAAAATATTTCTTGTGCCAGAGCCGTTCTGTGGCAAACAGCACACCGCCTTCATCGCTTAGGCCAAGACTCACTTCTAAACTAGATTCAATCTAGATTAAACTCACACCCCCAGAATACCTAATAGCTGAATTCAGACCTTAAAGCCAGATTTCCTCCAGTTTTTCAAGTATGTCGAATCTCATAACGCTAGGCTCACATTCCCACGTGGCAAGAATCACCTGAAGTTGAGTGACAGCTGCTCTTTCAGCAAACACTCTGTAGCTCACCACCACAGTCTCCACTACTCCCCACTGCCTGTCATTGAGACCAAGTCAACTGCAGTTTATGCTTACAGTTTCCATAACAAAGAGAGACCTCTCCATCACCATGACTTCATGAAAAGGAGGCAAATAAATAACAGAAAAGGTCTTTTTAGCCTTACAGATATCCTATTTCCTGGCCCTTGTGAGCATTTAAGTTTGTGACCCTTGACCCAGATAAAAGAAGAAAAAGTCTTTTTTTGTTTTGTTTTGCTTTTTTAAACAGAGACAAGGTTTTGCCATGTTGCTAAGGCTGGTCTCAAACTCCTGAGCTCAAGCAATGCACCTGCCTTGGCCTCCCAAAGTGCTGGGACTACAGGCCTGAGCCACTTGCACCCGGCCATAAAGGTCTTAACAAACTAACTTTACAGAGAGTGATTTGGCAAGCTCTGGTGCAAGCTGGAGAAACCAATTCCCACGTCATCTTCAGTCTAGAAGGAATGCTCCAAAGAGGTCACTTTCCCAAACACTCCTCCACTTACTGTACACAGTAAAGATAAAGAATCATGGAATTTCTAGACACTGACATAGTTAAGATCTCCAAGATCATCTGATCTTGCACTTCCCAAGTCAGATTCCTAAAGATAATGTTGAAAATCAGAACTGTTTTCAATATTTTTTAAACAATAACAGCTTATTGAGACATAATTTACATACCATCAAAGTGACCCTTTAAAAGTGTTCAGTGGTTTTCAGTATATATTCAGAGTTGTGTAACCATCGCCACCCTAATTTTAGAATATTTTCATCACAGCCTCAAAAAAAAAAAACCCATTAGCAGTGACTATCCATTTTCCCTTTCCCCAGCCCTTGGCAGCCACTGCTCTGCTTTCTGTGTCTATGAGTTTGCTACTCTAGGCCTTTCGCATCAATAGATCACATACGTGGTCTTTTGTGTCTGGCTTCTTTCACCTAGTGCAGCGTTTCCAAGGTTCTTCCATGTTGCAGCATGTATCAGTACTTCACTGCAAAAGTTGTTTTCAATATTTTTTATTTCTGGGAAGATAGCTTCAGGTAGATCAATGTTTTTAAAAGTATTTACTTGCTCATGATAAAGCCATGATGGTCATCCTTCAAATAAATGCAATTTTCCTAACATTTTATTAAGAAAATTATCAAACATACAGGGAAAGTTGAAAGAACTGTACAATGAATACTCAAGTACCCACCACCTGAATTCTTACAATTATAACCACTAAGCCATCTCTCCATCCATTAATCCATCTTATTTTGTTATGTGTTTGTTTTTTTTTTTTTTTTGAGACAGAGTCTCGCTCTGTTGCCCAGGATGGAGGGCAGTGGTAAGATCTCGGCTCACTGTAACCTCTGCCTCTTGGGTTCAAGAGATTCTCCTGCCTCAGCCTCCCGAGTAGCTGGGATTACAGGTGTGTGCCACCACACCAGCTAATTTTTTGTATTTTTGGTAGAGACAGGGTTTCGCCATGTTGGCCAGGCTGGTCTCAAACGCCTGACCTCAAATGATCTGCCTGCCTTGGCCTCGCAAAGTACTGGGATTACAGGTGTGAGTCACCACACCCGGCTGGGTAAGGCTTATTTCATTCAACATAATGTTTCTGAGATTCCTCCATGTTGTGGCATATACTGGTAGTTTGTTTCTTTTTACATTACGGAGTGCACTTTGTTCCTAAGGTAACATCCTTCAAAACAGAAAGCCATGGAAGAAGAGCAAGGTTGGCAACCATGGCTCCAGTCTAAGCCTCTCTCTTGCATCCTCCACCCTCATGGGCACCAAGACTTAGAGGAGCTAAGGGGCACATGCTAATCAGCTGCACCACTGTCTTGTGGCTTCCAATCCCATCATCTTTCCACATACCTCACAGCCATTTCCTTCTTCTCATCCTGTAAGGAAGTTCCTAGCTGATTCTATAAGAGCCTTATTATAGGAAATGGGAAGTCAATACGCGAATCACAAAGGTACTAGGTGTCCCCTCAAAAACATGTCAGGAAAACAAAATGTGGTACATCCAAAAAACTGAAGACTATTCAGCATTAAAATGAACTAAATACCTGATGTGTGCTACAACATGGATGTACTCTGGGGATCTTACTGAGGTGATGGAATGTCCCAGCACTGGGCTGTGACAATGACTGCACAACTAAAAAAAAAATCACTGAACCTTACACTTACAATGGGTGCATTTTATGCTATGTAAATTACACTTACAGAAAGTTGTGTTAAAAAGAAAAAAGCCTGACTACAAACGGATGAAAGAGTTTTCTGCTTCAAGGCAGAGAAAGATCTGCTTGATAATTTAAAGACAAAAGAGGCAATTTAAAAGACCCTGCTACTCAACTAGAAAACAGTTGTTTAAAACACCAAGCTAGGATAATTATATACTGTTTTAAGAATGCACTGAAAGCGTTTCCTTTTAATAAATAAAAGGAATTTATTGATTCACTTTCTCTAAAAAGCTTAGTATCAAGTTATCTGGGCAGGTCCCAACTGCCAGTCTTAAAATGAGGCAGCCCATTGTGAACGTGCTGGTTACCATGTGACCATGTAACCATATGAAGAGGTTCTTCAGGGTGTTCTGTTTTATTTGTTTGTTTGCTTGTTTGAGACAGGGTCTTGCTCTGTCATCCAGGCTGGAGTGCAGTGGTATGATTATAGCTCTGCAGCCTCCACTTCCTAGGCTCAAGGGATCCTTTTGCCCCAGCCTCCCCAGCAGCTGGGATTACAGACAGGCACCACCACACCCAGCTAATTTCTTTTTTTTTTTTTTTTTTTTTTTTTTTGTAGAGATAGGGGTCTCGCTACATTGACCAGGCTGGTCTCAAACTCCTGGGCTCAGGCAGTCCTCCCGCCTCAACCGCCCATGGTGCTGAGGTTACAGACATGAGCCACTGCACCCAGCCTCTTCAGGCTGTTCTTTAAAAAGCTAGAATACTGGGTGAATATCCGAAAACCAGGCTAATTCCCCTACTTTCTACATAAGAAGCTGTTTTTTGTTTTGGTGACCGAATTTGCCTCATGGGAGCAGAGCAAACACGGCCGCCCTCCTTCCCTGCCCACAGGCCTAGAAGGAAGGAATAGTAACCAGCTTTCATAGTGGATCGCCCACTCGTAGAATATTCCTCAACAGAGAAGCTGCTTTCCTCTCCAATGCCTGAAAACTGCCCCAGGTGGCTGCTTCTACCCACAGCCACCTCTTTGCAGGAGCTGCTCCATCTTCTTGTAGGAGCTTTTTCTGACTCCTCAGTCTTTCCTCTTCACCATTGGGATTCTTCATGCTTACTTCCGAGACTTAAAGGTGGATGACATGGAATCCTGTTCCTAGAATTCTTTCTCCAGATGCTGGAGCCCCTTCTGGAGCTACCAAAATCACCCCTTCTCTACTGCCTCCTTCTAGGAGATTTTTCTGATGGTGCAGTCAACTCCCAAATACATCAAGAATGCTGGGCTTGGAGAGGTCTCTAGGGTATTCAAAGCAGACAGTATTTCTCCAGCACCACCAGACTCAGCTGAGCAGAAACAGCCCGCAGGAGGTGCATATTCCACGCCACTCAGAACGCAAGCTCCAAACTCCAAAGCCTCCCCTGGAGAGGGACAGCAGAGCGGGAGGGGCAGGGGAGCAAGAAGAAACCTAGGGCACCTGGGTAGGGCAAAGTAGGCGGCTGTGATGTCCACCACACTGACAGCCCTCAGCCCTTCTCAGGGAAGCTGCCCGC
Source organism: Pongo abelii (assembly GCF_028885655.2). Taxonomy (NCBI): domain Eukaryota; kingdom Metazoa; phylum Chordata; class Mammalia; order Primates; family Hominidae; genus Pongo; species Pongo abelii. The sequence goes on along the minus strand of NC_071995.2, from coordinate 120,974,785 downwards.
CCACAGCTCTGGCTGTCAGGGCAGCCCCCAGGCAGCCGAGCTTTGTGCACTGTGGTGTCCTCAGCGTGACATACCCCAGCTTCACAGCTGACCGCTCCTTCCCCAGCCTTCTTCATTTCAGTAATGGCCCCGGCTGCCCAGGCCAAACCTCAGAGTCACTGTTGATTCCTTTCTTCCTTTCATCTGCCAGGTCCAATTCACCAGCAAGTCCAAAAACCACCCTGAATCCAGCTCCTCACCACCTCGCTGCTACCGTCCTAGTCTGAGGCTGGAGCTCCACAACCGCCCAACTGGTAGCCTCACTCCTGCTCTCACCCTCCCTAGACCCGTCTCCTGTAGACTGGCCCAAGCCGCCCTGTGGAGATGAACCAGTACTCCCCAGTGCCACCAAAACCATCTCCTAACTTCCTACCCTGGCCCACAAGGCCCCTTGCCTCTTCTATCTTACCTCCTGCCACTCACTCCTGCCCTCAACATTCTGGCCAAGTCGGCCTTCTTTCTAACCTTGCGATGCGCCAAGCTCACTCCAGCGAAGGCCTCTGCCTGGGCCTCTTCCCGCACCTGGAACGACCATTGTGCCTGGCTCCTACTTGACACTTAGGTTTCAGAGTTCACCCAGAAAGGTCACCTCCTCCAGAGGACTTCTCTACCCAGCCTAAAGTAGCCACCCACCCTCCAGTACTCTCAAGCCTTCATCTTCTATTCTTGCCTGCACTCACAATATAAGACCTGATGTGCTGACAATCCCCCCACTAGCATGGAAGTCCCATGAGGGGAGAGGACTAACCCGCCTTGCTTACCACTGTATCCCCAAGGGCTAGAACCGTGCCTGCACACAACAGGATGTGCCTGATTAATACTTCTGGAGGGAAAAAGCATTCGTGCTGGTGCGGCCAAACCCAGCTCATAGCCAGCCTCATGCTCTAGGGCCCGGCCAGCCAGGCTCCCTCTCAATTAGCCCTCATAGGGCTAATTCAATTAGACAACCGCCAAGAGTGTTGATGGTCCCAGGAAGCTCATAGCAAGGTCCATATGTGAGATACAGGCCATGGCAGGCTCAAGCTGGGCGGATCCAGAAGCTCCCAGGAGCAGAGCTTTGTACCAGAAAAGAAACAGGGTGGTGGGTGACAGCCGGCGGCAGCGCAAGAAGCAGGGCTGCAAAGACGGCAGGGCTGGCCTGTGAGAGCCAGTCTCTTCAAGGCGTCTGGCCGGACAGTGAAGAGGAGCATCTCCCCTGCGGGGGACCTGGCACTGCCTGGAACCCAGGACCAGTCTCCACTGAAATCGGCCAGTCCTCACAGTCCTGGAATTAGCATGAGGTGACCGGCACCCCCATTCCACAGGCCAGCACGAGGGTCCCTGATCCACGCGGCCAGAGAACTCTGCCAAAAACACACACCCTGTGGCCTGAATTCTAATCACAGACAAGAGAACTCCAACAAAATACAGAAAGTAATCACCTAAGACACTGGCTATCTGGACTGCACATTTTACACCCAAGAAGTAATTTGATTCTAGGGAATGCGAGCTCAGGCTCTCATCAGCCATCACATAAATCCTTTAAAAAAAGGAAAATTAACTTTCTACAATACCCTATTATAGAAATTATACCAGGGAACAAGGATCCACTTTACAAACCTTTCCTTTTATAACCAGGGCCCTCCTATCACTAGATCCCCTCGCTGGTGCCGAGGACCCACGGCATAGCTCAATCTTAAGCCCGGCGTGGGCTCCTCTGCTCTCCTGTGGTGGGAGAAGAGTGAAGATGAGTTTCCTGTTGTCACTGTAACAAATTACCGCAAACTTAGTGGCTTAGAACAACAGACTTTATGATTTTACAGTTCTAGAGGTCAGAGGTCTGATTTGGGTCTCACAAGATTCAGCAGGGCTGCGTTCTTCCCAGAAGCTCTGGGGGAGAACCCGTCCCCTCGCCTTTTCCAGCTCTGAGGGGCCCATATTCCCAATCCCGTGGCTTTCCTCCATCTTCAAAGCTGCCAACAGCAGCTGACGTCCTTCCTCCGCTGCTCACTCTCTGGTTCTCTCTTTGATTCCCTCTTAATTTTAAGGACCCCTGTGATTACACCCAGGCTCACTCAGATAATCCAGATAATCTCCCTATTTTAAGGTCAGTAGACCAGCAACCTTAATTCCATCTGTAACCTTAATTCGCCTTTGCCATATAACCTAGCGCAGTCACAGGTTCTGTAGATGAGGATGTGCACATCTTTGGGGGGCCATTAATCTGCCCACCACACCTGTCCAAGCAAGCCACGATACAAACACCATCCAGCAAAAGCACTTCTCTTGTTGTCCCACTCCACACCAATGTCCCCTAAAGCACCGTTCCATAAAGGTTGTGTTTGTCTCTGCAGAGCTCAAGATAAACACAATTCACCTAACTTGTTAGCCTGCAAGTAAGAAAAGAAAAACAAACAAACAAAAAAACAGCCTGACCAACATGGTGAAACCCCGTCTCTACCAAAAATACAAAAATTAGCCAGGTGTGGTGGCATGTGCCTGTAATCCCAGCTACTCAGGAGGCTGAGGCAGGAGAATCGCTTGAACCCAGGAGGCGGAGGTTGCAGTGCAGTGAGCCCAGATCGCGCCACTGCACTCCAGCCTGGGCGACAGAGCGAGACTCCATCTCAAAAAAAAAAAAAAAAAATTAGCTACAGATTATAAAGTTGGCTTCCAGGTCCCTGAGTGTCCCTTTCAATCCACAGATGATTCTTAATCTCCTAGGATGTGCTGAAGCTGTTAGGCTTAGCGGGGAAGTCAAAGGTGAAGACGGCAGGGATTCTGATAAGCCAGGATCACATAATGACACAGGCTGAATGACATCAGGGTGGCTTCCAGGGGGATGTGACGTTCATGCACTCTGGGAAGCACACGGTTTCACCAGCAGGGAGGGCAGCCACAGAGAGACATGGAGTGGCCCGAGGCATCCACCTTCCCCATCTGGGTTTCCCCCTCTGGAGAGGAACTGGCATTTGCACTCTCCTCTAACAGAAGCCGGGCTTTTGTGGGCAGATGAGGTAGGTCACTCTTCTCCTCGAGACACTTTTCCGTGGACATGTTGTGTAACCTCTCGGCAACACAGCTAATTAACTTCTGAGCTTTGGTTTTTTATTTTTTATTTACTTATTTATTTTTTAAAATGAGGATTCCACCACCACCTACCTGAGACGGTTGTTGTGTGAGTTGCTTAAGATCATGTTAAGAGGCCAGGCACAGTGGCTCACGCCTGTAACCTCAGCACTTTGGGAGGCTGAGACTGGCCGATCACTTGAGGTCAGAAGTTTGAGATCAGCCTGGCCAACATGGCAAAATCCTGTCTCTACTAAAAATACAAAAACTTGGCTGGGCGTGGTGATGCATACCTGTAATCCCAGCTACTTGGAAAGCTGAGGCAGGAGAATCGCTTGAACCTGGGAGGCGGAGGTTGCAGTGAGCCGAGATCGCGCCACTGCCCTCCAGCCTGGGTGACAAGACCAAACTCCGTCTCAAACAACAACAAAAAAGGTCATGGAAAGAGAATGTGGAACATAGTAAATGTTCAGTCTGTATGAATTCTCTTTTCTTCTCCCACCCGGAAAATAACCTCCCTCCATCCTCTCCTCTAACCTCGTCACCTGGACTCTTTCCCCAAGTCTTCCTCCCCTTCCTCTCCTTCCTCCCCTTCCAGCATGTGGGCAATGAACCAACCAGCGTCTACAAGCAATGGAAGTTTGGTCCCGCACCACTAAAGCGGGGAGCACTGGGGCTTCCTGTTGGGTAATGTAATCGGTAATCTTTGAGAGTTAACAGCTAAAGGGGAGATACACATTAAACCCTGATGTCAGGAAAACCATCCGCACTGCTCCTGGTCATGTCAACACACACACACACACACACACAATCTGGCTGAGACATCCTTCTCAGTAGTGTCACAAGACCTGGTCACAGTTATCACAGCCCTTACTAACTGTTTTATAACTGTCTATCTGTCCCCACGCCTAGCCTGTGAGCCCCTTGAGGAGAGAGACTGTGTTTTTCATTTCTGCAGCCCCGGCTCCCAACTCAGTTTCATCTCTGCAGCCCCGGCTCCCACCTCAGTGCACACCCTGCAATGGCACACTATCTAATGGTTAAAGACTGAAGAATGCAGGAGAAGAAACACTGCTTATCTTCGGTATGACTGCAAAAGAGAAAAACCAATTTAGTATTTGCATGAAAGGTTTCCACTTACAACTGGTTAACTGTGCCTAGCATTAGACGGTACCTCTATTGAAAACTCAAAGTTTGGAGGACACAGCGCTCTAACCTTTAGCCCTTGCTACTCCTTAAGTCTGGCATAGATTCCCGCTTTGATCAAGAATGAAGGGTTAGCCGGGCGCAGTGGCTCACGCCTGTGATCCCAGCATTTTGGGAGGCTGAGGCAGGCAGATCACCTGAGGTTGGGAGTTCGAGACCAGCCTGACCAACATGGAGAAACCCCATTTCTACTAAAAATACAAAATTAGTTGGGCGTGGTGGTGCATGCCTGTAATCCTTGCTACTTGGGAGGCTAAGGCAGGAGAATCACTTGAGCTCAGGAGGCGGAGGTTGCAGTGAGCCGAGATCGCACCATTGCACTCCAGACTGGGCAACATGAGCGAAACTCCGTCTCAAAAAAAAAAAAAAAAAGAATGAAGGGTTACTATACAAAGCATTCGTGGAGGGGGCCACTTTTTAGAAACTTACATCCCAAGGCTATCTTCCAAGCCCTAATTTAAGTCTCTCCAAACACCCACTTCTTAAACAGAAACCTATTTTCCAGAAACTGCTTATCTCTAAATACAGAAAAAGACTATCTCTTCCCCCCACCACCGGAAATATTCATACCAACGCTCCCTGAAATAAGGAGTTTCTAAAAAGGCAAAGAAATGGAACCAAAACCAACCACAAAAAGGTACACACTCAAGTGTTCAGAATCTGTAGGTGGGGGCTGGGCACAATAGCTCACTCCTATAATCTCATCGCTTTGGAAGGCTGAGGTGGAAGGACTGCTTAAGGCCAGGAGTTCAAGACCATCCTGAGAGGCATAGCAACACCCCATATCTACAAAAAATAAAAAATTAGCCAGGCATAGTAGTGCATGCTCACAGTCCCAGCTACTCAAGAGGCTGAGACAAGAGGATTGCTTGAGCCTGGGAGGTCAAGGCTGCAGTGAGCTGTGATCACATCACTATCCTCCAGACTGGGCAACAGAGCGAGACCCTATCTCAAAAAAAGGAAATTCTGTGTGGAGGATATACATGTGTGACATTCCTTACAGTGTTAAGAGGGCAAGAACCATGAACTATGTTCTACAGTACATAGCTCCATTGTAGAGCCTCAGAAAGCACCCGGCCAAATCAAGAATGCTTCTATTTAGTATTTGTCAAGCAGGCATTCGAAAGCTCAGCTAAGACCCTGGTTAGATACACTATTTCCTTCAGTTCATAGAACTGATGAATGCAGATGCAGAACTAAAATTCTGCCATAACCCACTTGCTATGCGGAGCCCGTTAAACCCTCCTCTTGTGTGTTACTTGCCAGGCACTAGCCCCATTCCCAGCTGCATTCCCAGAGGTTATCTCTGCTGATCCTCACTTCCACCTTGCAGGGAAATTTTATCTTTCCCATTGAATAGCATTCTTAGACTTCAGAAAATGTATGCTTAGGGATTTTTTCCATCATTAACACCTGGTTTGCCTCGGGGAAAGGCAACCCCTTCTCTCCAAAATGTCCCAATAATTGAGCACATGTTTCTGGACCAAATCAAGACCCTTCGCCACAGGGCTTCTCAGCAAAACAAAGTGAGAAGGACAAGGAATCCCATCTGCACGGTTCCCTACCCAGCAGGCCCTGGGCACACTCACATCCAAGTCCTCAAACACCCTGTTCCCCACCCAAAGTCAGCCCCGGGCAAAGACCCTTCAGGAAGTGAAGCCCTGCCAGTTCAGGAATGGATCACAGTCAGAATCCCTAGGCCACTTCTCAGGACTCGGTAAAAAATAACCACAACTTCCCCTGCACTTGGTTCCTCCCCAAAGAGCTGTTGAACCTCATCTGGAAACAGCTGGGAGGCGGCAGCTAACAGGAAATCAAACAACAACAAAAAAAAGCAGAGTGTACCACGGAGAGTTAGACAGCTAGAACGAAGAGGCCAGGCGACAGACAGGAAGTTGAAGTTAGAAAGAACCTAGGCCAGAAACAGTCACACAGAAGAGGAGACCCAGCTGGCCTTCCTCAGCTCGGGCAGGAGGGGAGGACCCAGATAGCCAGCAGGGAAGGCACGAACCCCACCAGGATGGAAGCCAGACAGGCTCTGAGGTTAAGTCTTCTTTCTGCCCTGCCCCCAATCCCTTTTTTTCTTCTTTCTTTTTCTTTTTTAGAGATGGGGGTCCTGCTACATTGCCCAGGCTGATCTTGAACTCCTGGGCTCAAGCAATCCTCCACCTCGGCCTCCCAAAGTGCTGGGACTACAGACATGAGCCACCACGCCCCACGTTGCCTCCAATCTCAACCTTCCTTCCCTGAAAGCCAGGTAGCAGTCCTCACTAGGAGAGCTGGGGTCAGAAACTCACCTTCCTCTAGCTTCTTTCTGTGCCACAGACTACAGCCCAGACAACTGGTTTTGAGTCATTCGTCTGTCATCCATACCAAAGTTCTACACTGCCAACTAAACCCAGCGCTGGACAAACCAGCCTCACACAGACAGACAAAGGGCATCTTCATGAGAAATGACTGGACAGATCCCATCTGAGGGCCTGTGGTGCTAGACCTTAGGTGGCCGACCTTAGACAGCAGGAGACCTTAGGCACAGGGAAAAGCAGCGAAAGTGAGAGAGCCAAGACAGCAAGGTAACCTTCTTGCACCAAACTGATGGTGCATTTTGCAATCAAGAAAGTTAACTGAGCAATGGCCAGCTGCCAAAATATTTTTGAGAGAAATGAAAAAAAAAATGCCATTACTAAAATTCTTTGGTGTTGTTTAATAAGCCTTTAGGTTATCCAAACAGAGTGCAAAGGGGAGACTGACTTAGTTTTCATTTAGCAGAGCTTACTTAAGTGAGACCTTTCCAGTCCATGCCCCCCGTGACTCATCCATTCTCTCACTGTATATGTAGAAGTTTATATTAAAATAAAGAAGAGGATTAAGTTTCTTAATAAGATACATTCCAGTCTTTCACCTCGAGCTTTGTTTGAAAAGGCTCTCTCAAGGCATAGCATATGCTGCGATCCAGTCAGGTTTGATTCCAATGGAACTGCTCAAAATCAGACTGGAGGGCGCACAGGGCTGCAGCCTCAACACCATTTGTTTTTTAAAAAGCAGAACATCTTTACAGGCTCAGTGCCAGCTCAAACTGGCAAGACCAGAGAATCAGCACAGACTGACCAATGTGCCGGGTAAGGGGGATCGGAGGAGGAGCTACGGGAACAGATCATCAGGGAAACTTTCAAGAGAGGAAATAGGGGTGTTTCAGGAACATAACAAAGAACAAGTTGACTAATCGTTTATTCCAGGGACCGCGGCGGTGAGGGGGGTGCCATCCAGGGCTAAGTATCTAATATTTTAACTCCAGGTAAAAGCATAACATTTAAACCTGGATATGCTTGGGGCTCACAGCTCTCTTAAAAAGGTGAGGTGAGGGGGGCAAGATATTCCTGCTCTTTTATTACGCTGTTTATGGAGTCTCCTAGGAAACTTCTCCCGAGATGCCTCCAGAGCAGACCTAAGACAGCCCCCGCTAGTCCAGCTCCTAATGCAATAAGCTTAACTCAGCAGAGATCCTATCATGAGCTTTCTGCAGGGCCAAGCTGCTCAAGGCCGCTGCTGCCGGTCCAAAGAAGTTCTGTTGCGCAGACAGAAAAGTTACCTGCAGCAAATACCTAATATTCATAATGGGAAAGGGAGAGAGAGTGAAAAAGTGCTTTAATCTTTGAGGGCCAGGCATTTTCTGTGACTTGGAAAAGAGGAATCTCTGCCCAGAGCCGAATCCACATGTCAGAATGGTGTCTGGGATATCTGCCCTCAACAATGACATCTCCCTCATATAATGTTTCAGGACCGGCCAGAAAACCCTCCAACTTGCCAGAAGGACAGACTGCACCTCCAACAGCTGTGGCACCAAAAGTCTTCTTAGGAGGCACCCAAGGCCCTCCCGAGATGGGGGAGGGCCTCCCGATGAGGTCGTAAGGGGGCCAGCCTCCAGGTGCAGGGACACCTAAGTCTGGCCAAGCACTGGAATAAGCAATTTACCTATCTCACTCCATCCCCACAACAGCCCCTTGGAAGCAGACACTACAGTCATTCCCCTTTTATAAAGGAGGAAACAGGCTCCGAGGTGTTACAACACCATTAAACAGCAGAGCCGGCCTCCAGTTACCCCGAACAGGTGGTCCTGACCGCTGCTGGATATGGGGGAAACACATAAAGCGTTTGGAGGAAGGAGTCGATAGAGTCGGGTAACACAAGATGCAGCCAGTGTTTATACCTCTTCCTCGTCCAAGATCGGTGGCCCCAGGACACTGGAGGGGAGGGCCTGGATGGGGAACGTGAACCCGAAAGGACCCCGGCACCGCTGGCAGGAGAAGAGGCCAGGACCCCGGCCCCTCTGGCAACGCGGGGAACCCCAGATCCATAAACCCTCCCGAAGGAGGAAGACCCAAAGGGAATACACGAAGCCACGGGGTTGCCAGGCGGCCCTTCCCTCCACGCTTGTTTTGTCAAACAGGGGCCTCCGGCCGGGGCCTCAGGGGGTCGCGGGGGTCCCTACCTGTAGGCCAAAGTCATGCACTCGAAGAGCTTGGTGAGTGAGGCGTCGATGGACAGGTGGCAGGAGCTAGTCTTGCCGAAGCTGTAGGTCTGGCACGTCTGTTTGTTGACCGTGTCGAAATCGTAGCCCTTCTTGGGCGGGTGCTCTCGGTGCGGCGACGACACCATGAAGTGGCCGCTGTGGATGATCTGCTGGCGGCGCGGAGGTTCCTCGCGGCCCGGCCCGGCCCGAGGCGGCGGTGGCGCGGCGCTCGCGTGGGCCCGGGCCGGGGTGGCCGCGCCGGAGGCGGGCGGCGGGGACGGCTCATCCGTGTCCGAGTCGTCGTCGTCCTCGGGCACCTGGGGCTTGAGCAGCACCTGGCGGCCCCGGCTGCGGGGCCGGCGCGGGGAGCACATGAAGACGTCGGCGGCCATGAGAAGGGCTCGGCCGGGGGCATCCCCCGGAGCCCGGGGCAACGCTACAAGCCCGCAAGGCTGAGGGGCGCCGGCCCGGCCCGGCCCGCGCGCCGACTGTCCGCGAGCGCGCGGCGCGGCGGGAGGGGGAGGGCTCCGGCCCCGGCGTGACGTCACCGAGGCTTCTGGGCCAATCGGCTGCCCGCGTCGGCCTCTTAAAGGCGCAGGGGAACCTTTCCTTAGCTAGGCGGACCAAAAAAAAAAGGGAAGCGGAGGCCACGCCTCCCGGCCGTGCCCCTCGCCACCTCCTCCTCTCCCGGCGTCCGCGGGTGCTGAGGGACACGGTGGCCGGGGGGAGCGGCTCGCCGGTGTCGCGGCCTGGGAGAGGCGTCGGCGGAGTGGGGCCGTGCTAGTCCCGCCCCCGCCCCGCTCCGCGCCCCGGGAGTCGCCCTGCGGCGTCGCCGCAGGCCCGGCCGGCTCCACGTGGTGGGTGCGGGTGGGGCTCCTCGGCCTCCATGCCCTGCTTTCCCCTGCCGGGCGGTACCGACTCCTCGCAGCTCACGCCTGACTTTCCCGGACCTGGTGGCTGTTGTCCCCATTATTCTCATCGTATTGATGGGAACACTGGGTGGGTGAATACCGACAGGATTTTTCTCAGACCTGGAGTCCACAGAGCTGGGAACTTGCTTCCCCTGCGCGTCCCCAGCTCGGCGCAGCTGTTGAGTGGCAGCGCCCCTGAGCCCAGCGACCTCCAGACCCCAGCTCTTTTAACTTCAACTCAGCATGCTGTTGTTATTTTTTTAAAGTTTGACGGACGAGCCAGCCCCCGAAACAATTCTAAAAGGGGAGTATCTGAGCCAGAGTTTTCTTCTCTGTCAAATGGTGAACAATCCCGGTTTCTCAGAAACTTGCGACAGTTTAAAAATGGCTATAGTGGGGCGCGGTGGCTCATGCCTGTAATCCTAGCACTTTGGGAGGCCCAGGCGGGTGGATCGCTTGAGGCCAGAAGTTCGAGACCAGCCAGGCCAACACGGTGAAACCCTGTCTCTACTAAAAATAACAAAAATTAGCCGGTCGTGGTCGTGCACCCCTGTAATCCCAGCTACTTGGGAGGCTAAGGCAGGAGAATCGCTTGAATCCCGGAGGTGGAGGTTGCAGTGAGCCGAGATTGCGCCATTGCACTCTAGCCTGGGCGACAGAGCGAGGCCCTGTCTCAAAAAGAAAAATAAATACAAATAAAAATAGCTATAAGTTGCTTAGCAGGCAGGCTGGCACAAAATGAGCGCTAAATAAATGTGCCACAGGTTGGAGGATTTGGATCAACCAGACCAGAGGTGCCTAGAAATTGCCAATAGTCCACCACTGTTTGACCTGCAGAAACGGCAACTTCGCGTGGCACAACCTCACTGACAGACACCTCTAGAAAGCTGTCAAGGTTTCCGGGGCTCAAAGCCAGTCTGGGGTGGGGGTGGCAGGGCATCAGAAGAACCAGTGAGGCCCATGAGCCAGGAACACCCATCCTAATCCTAGCAGGGCATCCAGAGTCCACAGCCACTCCTGCACTCTGCTTTGTTTTATTGTTGTTTTGTTTTTTGAGACAGAGTCTTGCTCTGTCATCCAAGGCTGGAGCACAGTGGTGCAATCACCATGTTGGCCAGGCTGGTCTGAAACTCCTGACCTCAAGTGAGGCCTGCCTTGGACTCCCAAAGTGCTGGGATTACAGGCATGAGCCACCTCGCTGGCTCTGCACTCGGCTTTGAAGCTGGTTTCAGTTCCAGATTTGGGTGGGGGGATGAGTACCCTGCCCCACCCTCTTCCTGACAAAGGCCTCCTGAAGGGAACAGAGGGCTCTCACCAAAATGGCTCCATTAACTTATTTCCAAATGTCTGTAAGGAAAAATGGGCTGGATGACTGGCAGTTTTCAGGCATGAGTTCTAGACTTCCCTCTTCTCCAACCTACTACTGTTCCCAATGCTGGTTGCAAGTGTTTGAAAGTCCATCCTTTGAGTTGCCTTCCTTTATCTCAAGACATGTCTCCTTGGTAAGTTTACATGTCCAGCCACTTTTTTTTTTTTTTTTTTTTTGAGACGGGATCTGGCTCTTTCACCTGGACTGGAGTGGAGTGGTGCCATCATGGCTCACAGCACCCTCAACCTCCAGGGCTCAGGCGATCCTCCCACCTCAACTTCCCAAGTAGCAGGACCACAGGTGCACACCACCGTGCCCTGCTAATTTTTGTATTTTTTATAGAGATGGGGTCTCGCCATGCTGCCCAGCCTGGTCTCGTCTCGAATTCCTGACCTCAAGTGATCCCCCTGCCTCAGCCTCCCGAGGTGCTGGAATTACAGGTGTGAGCCACCATGCCCTGCTTTTTTGTCTTTATGTTTACCTATATTTTCTTTCTTTTTTTTTTTTGAGACAGGGTCTCACTGTCACATTGGTGTGATCATGGCTCACTGTAGCCTCAACTTCCCCTGCCCAAGCTATCCTCCTACCTCAGTCTCCCGAGTAGCTGTGACCACAGGTGGGCACCACCACACCCAGCTAATGTTTAATTTTTTGTAGAGATGGAATTTCCCTATGTTGCCCAGGCTGGTCTCGAACTCCTGGGCTCAGGCAGTCCTCCCGCCTCAACCTCCCAAAATGCTGGGATTACAGGCATGAGCCACCACACCTGGCCTGTATTTTCTAATTTCCAAAATAAACATGTATTACTTATATACACATTTTTAACTTAAAAAGTTAAAATCAGTTTCCTGGGAGGAGATAAGCCCTAAAGCTGAGGTTGCAAAGTGGCAACCCATGGACCATATTCAGTGCAGAAACATGCCTTGTTTAATCCCACCATCAATTCCTAAGAGACTGTATTAGGGAAGACTCTTGGGGAAAATTGCAGTTAAAAATGCAAAAAGCAAAGGACCACTGCACGGGTGGTCCAGTCACGGAAGGTGCTCCAAGCTCACAATCAATGTCTGTAAGGTTAAGGAGGTGGTCTCGACTTCCCCTCCTGCTGAGTAGCGGGCAGCATCGGCAGGAGAGTGGCCATGCAGGATGGCGACCCAGGGAGCTAAAAATCCCACGATGACAAGGAGCCCCCACACCCAGACAAGCCACCAAAACCAGAGCCTCACAGCGTTGTCGTCTCTTCTCCACAAATCAGAAGAAACAGTGGATTGGAATCAAATCAGCAGTCAGACAAATAGAAATACCCAAGTATGAAGGGTTACACACCAGCACAAGTCAGCAAATAATTAAGGAAAGCCAGCACTCTGGGAGAAAGCGGGTACGTGAGAACTAGCAAGGGGGAGAAAGTTAACAAAGATTTTAAAAATAACTAATAGTTTAGGAAAGAACACAGAAGATTCTGTACCATGGAGCAATAGCCCATTATGAAAAAGAGGCAAATGAGGTCTTGGAAAATAAATATAAATATACAAATATACAAGTATGATATTTTTAAAAGCTGAGTTGAAATGAAAATGTAGAAAAAAAGCAAAGTGAATAAAGCTGAAAAACACAGCGGTAAGCTAAAAGATTAAACTGAGGGTTTACATAAAAAGTAACCAGACATGGTGGCACATGCCTCTAGTCCCAGCTACCTGGGAGGTGACGCACGAGAATCACTTGAACCCGGGAGGTGGAGTTTGCACCACTGCCCGCCAGCCTGGGCAACAGGGCAAGACTCTGTCTCAAAAAATACATAGGCCAGGCACGGTGGCTCACGCCTGTAATCCCAGCACTTTGAGAGGCTGAGGTGGGCAGATCACCTGAGGTTGGGAGTTTCAGACCAGCCTGGCCAACATGGTGAAACCCCGTCTCTACTAAAAATACAAAATTAGCTGGGCGTGGTGGTGCATGCCTGTAATCCCAGCTACTCAGGAGGCTGAGGCAGGAGAATCGCTTGAACCCAGGAGGCAGAGGTTTCGGTGAGCCGAGATCACGCCATTGCACTCCAGCCTGGGCAACAAGAGCAAAACTCCATCTCAAAATAAATAAATAAATAAACTGAGGGTTTCTCCCAGAAAACTGCCAAAAGGACAAAGAGAAGTTGTGACATGGAGGATCCATTTAGATAGTTACAGAAAGAAAGAAGTAAACAAGAGAGGAAATGACCAAAGCAGCAATAAAAGAAAATTTCCCAGTGATACAAACACAAGCCTTTTTTTATTTTTATTTTATGAACCTCCTCTTGGTTCAAGCAATTCTCCTGCCTCAGCCTCCAGAGTAGCTGGGATTACAGGTGCCCGCCACCATGCCCAGCTAAATTTTGTATTTTTAGTAAAGACAGGGTTTCACTATATTCACCAGGCTGGTTTGGAACTCCTGAACTTAAATTGTCTGCTTACCTTGGCCTTCCAAATTGCTGGGATTACAGACACAAGCCACTGTGCCCACCCAAGAGCTGCTTTAACTGGGGTGAGATGATGATATGATTTGGGTGTCCCCACCCAAATCTCATTTTGAATTCCCATGTGTTGCGGGAGGGACCCGGTGGAGGTAATTGAATCATGGGGGGCAGGCCTTTCCTGTGCTGTTCTAGTGATAGTGAATAAGTCTCATGAGATCTGATGATTTTTAAAAAGGGGAGCTTCCCTGCACAAGCTCTCTTCTCTTGTCTGCGGCCATGTGAGATGTGTCTTTCACCTTCCACCATGATTGTGAGGCCTCCCCAGCCACGTGGAACTGTGAGTCCATTGAACCTCTTTCTCTTGTAAGTTGCTCAGTCTCGGGTATGCCTTTATCAGCAGTGTGAAAATAGACTAATACAGATGATTTCTCATTTAGTGTGTTGTTGTTTTGTTTGTTTGTTTTGAGACAGGGTCTTACTGTGTTGCCCAGGCTGGAGTGCAGTAATACAATCAAGGCTTACTGCATCCTTTACCTCCTGGACTCAAGTGATCCTCCCACTTCAGCCTCCAGAGTAGCTTGGACTACAGGCATGTGCCATTACACCTGGCCAATTTATTAATTTTTTGTAGAGATTGGGTCTCTGCATGTTGCCCAGGTTGGTCTTGAACTCCTGGGCTTAAGTGATCCTCCCGCCTCAGCCTCCCAGAGTGCTGGGATTACAGGTTTGAGCCGTCACACCTGGCCTCATTGTAGTTTTGATTTGCATTACTCTGATGATCAATGATGTTGAGCATCTTTTCATATACCTGTTTGCCATTTGTATGTCTTCTTTTGATAAATGTCTATTCAGTTCTTTTGCCCATTTTAAATCAGATGACTAGATTTTTTTCCTGTAGAGTTGTTTGAGCTCCTTATATTGTCACCTCAATAAATTTTAGAGGATATAAGGTACAATGGTCTTTTCATCCATAGGCCACATTTGAAAGAATTACTACTAGAGGTTGTTCTCTCCAAGAAGACAAAAATGAAATTCAAGTACAAGAACGATATGGAATACAAGAAACAGTGTAGCACAAAAAAAACACCTTAAAACTGGGTTTTTAAAGTTATGATTAAAAAAGAGTTTTCACCAGGTCCAGTGGCTCACGCCTGTAATCCTATCACTTTGGGGGGCCAAGGCAGGTGGATCACCTGAGGTCAGGAGTTTGAGACCAGCCTGGTCAACATGGTGAAACGCCGTCCCTACTAAAAATACAAAAATTAGCCAGGCGTGGTGGCGTGTACCTGAAATCCCAGCTACTCGGGACACTGAGGCACGAGAATCGCTTGAACCTGGGAGGCGGAGGTTGCAGTAAGCTGAGATCGCGCCACTGCGCTCCAGCCTGGGTGACAGAGTAAGACTCCCTCTCAAAAAAAAAAAAAAAAAAAAAAATTATACCTCATTTCAGAAACATTTTTTAGAGGTCTTTCTTACTTTCTGATACTTTTTTTTTTAATTTAGTGATAGCATCCTTTTCTTGTTTTATGTATGCAATATTGTCTCTTACCTCTCCCAGAAGAATATTTTGAGTTTATTTGAAGTTATCTTTTGCTCCCTGCATTGTTTATATTTCTTTTTTTTTCTCTCTCTCTTAGTTTGTTTTGAACTCCCTCTTCATGTTGGAAGCTTTCCTC
Source organism: Pongo abelii (assembly GCF_028885655.2). Classification (NCBI taxonomy): domain Eukaryota; kingdom Metazoa; phylum Chordata; class Mammalia; order Primates; family Hominidae; genus Pongo; species Pongo abelii. Next base: position 120,959,586 of record NC_071995.2, on the reverse strand, counting down.
AGAAGTCTGGAAAGGAGCCCATGAGGATGACTGATAGGATCGGTGTGTACAGCAGGAGCATGGCCTGTCAGGGAGTAAGCCAGTGGGTGGCCAGGCAGCTCTTTGGTCAGAGGCTTCTAAATGTCAGTATCTGGAGGTCTTCTCTGTGGGTGGTTCTGATTGCCCGGGGGGACCTCCAACTGCCTTCTGGGAGTATGTATGTCTGGCTGCTCAGTTTCTGGAGCAAGGCCCGGGAAGAGGGCAGTCATTTTGCTGTTTGCTCTGCCCACTGCCACTAAATCTCTCTGCTGTCAGCCTCTGGCAACTCACTCCCTGCACTCAATGCCTGCCATCCCCAGTTCTGGAGCCTCTTTGATTTAATTTCTCCAGAAGCTAAACCTGGAGAGGGAGAGAGCTAGTCACCCGAGAGCACAGAGGATAGGGGATGAGAACCCGGAGATCTTACTGTTCCATATACAGACTTTGTTTTTAGTCCCCTCCCTACTGCAGCACTGAAGCCTCCAATTCCTGGGACTTTCTGGGATTCCAGGAGAGAACCGGCCTGCTTTTTTCTGGGATCTGCTTCTACAGGTTTGGAGCTACAGGTGTTGCCTTATTTCACTAAATATGGATTTTCTGCTTCTGTTTCTTGTTCTCTTTTACTTTGAGGGTGATTTAGGAGCAAAAGGGGTGACCATGTTTGTTTGTTTGTTTTTTTGAGATGGAGTCTGCTCTGTCGTCCAGGCTGGAGTGCAGTGGCCTGATCTCGGCTCACTGCAACCTCCGCCTCCCGGGTTCACGCCATCCTCCTGCCTTAGCCTCCCGAGTAGCCGCCACCATGCCCGGCTAATTTTTTGTATCTTTAGTAGAGATGGGGTTTCACTGTGTTAGCCAGGATGGTCTTGATCTCCTGACCTCGTGATCCGCCCGCCTCGGTCTCCCAAAGTGCTGGGATTAAAGGCGTGAGCCACCGCGCCCAGCCGGTGTTTTTACCATAGTAAAAACTAACATCTAGACAGTTTATTAAAATTTTGAATCATTTGCTAACATTGTAAAAATCGTGACATTTCATATTATAGGGACATTAGAATGTTAGGATTGGCTGGGCACCAGTGGCTCACGCCTGTAATCCCAGCACTTTGGGAGGCCAAGGTGGGTGGATCTTTGAGGTCAGAAGTTTGAGATCAGCCTGGACAACATGGTGAAACACCGTCTCTACTAAAAATACAAAAATTAGCCGGGCGTGGTGGCCCATGCCTGTAGTCCCAGCTACTCGGGAGGCTGAGGCAGGAGAATCGCTTGAACCCAGGAGGCGGAGGTTGCAGTGAGCTGAGATCATGCCATTACACTTCAGCCTGGGTGACAGAGTGACACTCCGTCTCAGAAAAGTTAGGATTTTCCTGAACTGTCAGAACACCTGACAACACTGGGCCCTTATTTCCACATGTCAGCAGCTGGAGCTCAGGAGCAACTATCCTCTTTATTTTTATATTATTTAATTTTTTTATAGAGACAGGGTCTCCCTATGTTGCCCAGGCTGGTCTTGAATTCCTGGGCTCTGGCCGGGCGCGGTGGCTCACGCCTGTAATCCCAGCACTTTGGGAGTCCGAGGCGGGCGGATCACAAGCTCAGGAGATCAAGACCATCCTGGCCAACATGGTGAAACCCCGTCTCTACTAAAAATACAAAAATTAGCCGGGCGTAATGGCACACGCTTGTAATCCCAGCTACTCGGGAGGCTGAGGCAGGAGAATCGCTTGAACCCGGGAGTCGGAGGTTGCAGTGAGCCGAGATCACTACTGCACTCCAGCCTGGCTGGCGACAGAATGAGACTCTGCCTCAAAAAAAAAAAAAGAATTCCTAGGCTCAAGGGATCCTCCTGCCTTGGCCTCCCAAAGTGCTGGGATTACAGGCATGAGCCACTGTGCACAGTCTGACTGTCCTCTTTATTCATTTATGTATTTATTTATTTTGAAACAGAGTCCCACTCTGTTGCCCAGGCTGGAGTGCAGTGGCACAATCTCAGCTCACTGCAACCTCCACCTCCTGAGTTCAAGTGATTCTCCTGCCTCAGCCTCCCGAGTAGCTGGGACTATAGGCACATGCCACCACGCATGGCTAATTTTTGTATTTTTAGTAGAGACGGGGTTTCACCCTGTTGGCCAGGCTGGTCTTGAACTCCAGACCTCAAATGATCCACCTGCCTCGGCCTCCCAAAGTGCTGGGTTTACAGGCATAAGCCACTGCGCCTGGAAAAGTTCTTTTTAATGTACAGTTCCAGGAGTTTTGACAAACATACAGTCAAGTGATCACTACCACAATCAAGATATAGGACAGGCCAGGCGCGGTGGCTCGTGCCTGTAATTCCAGCACTTTGGGAGGCTGAGGCAGATGGATCATTTGAGGTGGAGTTCAAGACCAGTCTGGCCAACATGGTGAAATACACAAATTAGCTGGGCGTGGTGGCATGAGCTTGTAATCCCAGCTACTTGGGAGGCCGAGGCAGAATTGCTTGAATCTGGGACACGGAGGTTGCAGTGAGCCAAGACTGCACCACTGCACTTCAGCCTGGGTGACAGAGTGAGACTGTCAAAAAAAAAAAAAAAAAAAGATATAGGACAGGACAAGCACAGTGGCTCACACCTGTAATCCCAGCACTTTGGGAGGCTGAGAGGGGAGGATCGCTGGAGCCCAGGAGTTGGAAACCAACGTGGGCAAGATGGCAAGATCCTGTTGGTACAAAAAAATTAAAAATTAGCCAGGCATGGTGGCGTGAGCCTGTGGTCCCAGCCACTCGGGGGGCTGAGACAGGAGAATCCCTTGAGCCCAGAAGTTCGAGGCTGCAATGAGCTATGATTGTGCCATTACACTCCAGACTGGATGACAGAAGAAGACCTTGTCTCTTAAAAAATATACACACACGCATATATATACATAGACATGTATACAAACACACACACACACACACACAGCAGTTCCAGTCCCCATCGTCACCCCCAGTTCCCACTTGCCCTTTGTAGTCAGTCCCTCTCTGCATTCTAGTCCCTGGCAACTACCCGTCTGTTTCTTGTTCCCATTGTTTTGCTTTTTCCGGAACAGAATCCTTCAAAAAGTAGCCTTGAGTGTGGCTTCTCTCACTTAGCATAATACGTCTGAGATTCTGCCCTGCTGCTGCATGTATCTGTAGCTCATTCCTTTTTATTGCTGTGTAGTATTTCATTTTATGAACGTACCACCACTGCGTGTTTATACATTTACCAGTTGAAGCCATTTTAGTTGTTTCTAGTTTTTGGTGGTTATGAATAAGACCAGTGTAAATATTTACATCCAGATTTTTGCACTTTTTTAAAATTTAGAGATAGGGTCTTGCTCTGTCGCCCAGGCTGGAGTGCAATGGCATGATCACAGCTACCTGGGGGACTGAGGTGGGTGGATCACCTGAGCCCGGAAGGTTGAGGCTGCAGTGAGCCGTGATCATACCACTGCACTCCAGCTTTGGTGACAGAGCAAGGCCCTGTCTCAAAAAAAGAAAAGAAAAGGAAAAAGAAGCTGGGCGTGGTGACTCACACCTGTAATCCCAGCACTTTGGGAGGCCGAGATGGGTGGATTGCTTGAGGTCAGGAGTTCGAGACCAGCCTGGCCAATATGGCAAAACCCCGTCTCTACCAAAAATATAAAAATTAGCTGGGCGTGGTGGAGCATGCCTGTAGTCCCAGGTTCTCGGGAGGCTGAGGCAGAAGAATCGCTTGAACCAGGGAGTCGAAGGTTGCAGTGAGCTGAGATCGCACCACTGCACTCCAGCCTGGCAATAAGAGCGAGACTCCGTCTCAAAAAAAAAAAAAAAAAATTAGCTGGGCATGGTGGCGCATGCCCTATAATCCCAGCTACTCGGGAGGCTGAGGCAGGAGAATTGCTTGATCCTAGGAGGCAGAGGGTGCAGTGAGCTGAGATCGCCCTACTGCACTCTAGCTTGGGCGACAAAGTGAGACTCCATCTCAAAAAAAAAAAAAGAACAACGAAGAAAAAAGAGAGTTCTTTATATGTTCTGGCTACAAGTCTTTTATCAGATACATGTTTTGCAAAGATCGTCTGGCAATCTGCTTGTTTTTTCAATCTCTTATCAATGTCTTTAGCAAAAAGCTTTGCCTAACCCCAAAGATTTTCTCCTGTTTTCCCTTAGGAGTCTTAGTTTTATGTTTTACATTTTGGTCTATGATCTATTTTGAGTGAATTTTGTGATAAGGTGCAAGATGTAGGTTTAACATTTTTGCACACAGATGTCCAGTTATTCTAGCATCATATGTTGGATGTTTGCAGTTATTATTAACACTGTCAGTATTCTCAAGGCTCCTGGGCTCAGGGGTCAGCAACGGTACCTCTGGCCCCAACTCTGCAGTTCAGTTGCCTGCCCCATATGCCCCTCAAACCTAACAGCTGGGGCCTGTTGCAGTTCTTTGCTTGCAGAAGACTTTGTTTCTGGTCTCTTTACCTCTTCTCTCTCTTCCTGAAATCTGCATAAAACAAACCATGAAAGGGCAGGGTGGCCTCGTGGTCTGGCAACGTCCCTTTGAAAATAAACAAGTGCAGAAACTGAAAGGCAGCAGCTACCTCTGGGGACTACTTGAGAAAGAGTTCAGAACCGGTGCATCCGCTGCGCGTGGCTGTCTTGCCCCAGCTGGGCGGCAGGTCGGATGTGGCAAAACCAAACAGGATCCCGATTGCTTCAGATGTCGCCTCTGGCCAGAGACCCCCAATGCCTCTGCAGCAAGCACCTAATTGTATTTATGGGGTGCAGGCAGAAGGGTTTCATGGCTCTTCTTTTTGCTAAAGCCCTCAACAGTTTGTACAGCCTTCCTCAAAGGTCCAGATCTAACTGGTTCCCATACAACCCTGGGAGGTGGGCAGGTCAGGGACAGTTACCTTTATCTTACACATAAGAAAACTGAAGCACAGAAGGGTGAAGAAATAGATGGGTGTGGGTTTGGAATTTTTTTTTTTTTTTTTTTGAGGCAGAATCTCACTTCATCACCCAGGCTGGAGTGCAGTGACGCAATCTCGGCTCACTGCAACCGCCATCTCCTGGGTTCAAGTGATTCTGCTGCCTCAGCCTCCTGAGTAGTTGGGATTACAGGTGCACACCACCATGCCTGGCCCTAACTTTTTTTTTTGAGACAGAGTCTCGCTCTGTTGGCCCAGGCTGGAGTGCAGTGGAGCAATCTCAGCTAACTACAACCTCCACCTCCCAAGTTCAAGCAATTCACCTGCCTCAGCCTCCTAAATAGCTGGGATTACAGGCACCCACCACCACTCCTGGCTAATTTTTTTGTATTTTTAGTAGAGACAGGGTTTCACCATGTTGGCCAGGTTGGTCTCAAAGTCCTGACCTCAGATGATCCACCCACCTTGGCCTCCCAAAGTGCTGGGATTACAGGTGTACCATGCCCGGCCACTCTGCTAACTTTTGTATTTTGGTAGAGGCAGAGTTTCACCATGTTGCCCAGGCTGGTTCTCGAACTCCTGACCTCAAGTGATCTGCCTGCCTCAGCCTCCCAAAGTGATGGATTTACAAGCAAAAAGAAGTTTTTTTTTTGGTCGGGGGGGAGGGGGTTAGGCAAAGCTTTTTGCTAAAGTCACAAAGATTTTGCCAGGCGGTTTTTTTTTTTTTTTTTTTTTTTTGAGATAAGATCTTGCTCTGTTGCCCAGGCTGGAGTGCAGTGGCACAATTTTGGCTTACTGCACTCTCCAACTCCTGGGCTCAAGTGATCCTCGCACCTCAGCTCCTGGGTAGCTGGGACTAAAGGTGTGTATCACATGCTTGGCTAATTTTTAAATTTTTTGTAGAGATGGGGTTTGGCTATGTTGCCCAGGGTGGTCTTGAAATCCTGGCCTCAAGCGATCTTCCAGAATTCATAATTCTCCCCACCACCCCGGCTGGAAATATCTCAAATGACCAAAGAATGGATAAGCACATTGTAGTACACTCATCCCATGGAATATTCTCCAGCAATGAGAATGAATGACAGTCTCACACAGCAGTATTGAATCTCACAAATACCATGTTGAGTGAAAGAAGCTAGACACACAAGAGCACACACTACATCATTCTGTGTATGTAAAGCTAAAAAATAAGCCAAAGAAATCGGTGCAGGTAGAAGTCAGGGTGTCGGCCACACTTAGAGGGGAAGTGACTAGACAGGGATAAGGGGACTGGGGATTAGTGATATTCTGTTTATTGATCCAGATGCAAGTCACGCAGGTATGTTCAGTGGGTGAAAAATCATTGAGCTATACCCTTACATGTTGATTAAATATTCAGGGCTGGGCACAGTGGTTCATGCCCGTAATCCCTGTAAATGCTCACGGAGGCCAAGGTAGGAGGAACACTTGAAGCCAGGAGTTCAACAGCAGCCTGGGCAACATGGTAAAATCCAGTCTCTACAAAAAAAAAAAGAAAAAAAAAAAAAAAAGCCGCGCATGGCGGCATGCACCTGTATGGTTCCAGCTACTCAGGACCCTCATTCAGGGTCTCACTCTGTCACCCAGGCTGGAGTGCAGTGGCACCATCAGGGTTCACTGCAGCCTTGACCTCCCAGGCTCAAGTGATTCTCCCACTCAGCCTTTCAAGTTAGCTGGGAACACAGGCCAATTTATGGGCTAACTGGGAAGTAACCCCACTGTAAATTGAAGAGCATCTGTATTCAACGCTGTTGTTGCATGGTGAAAGCAGCCAGGAACAATATGTAAATGAATGAGCATGGCTTGTTCCAATAAAATCTTATTTTAAAAAAATCGGGTGGGCTGGGCATAGTGGCTCAGGACTGTAATCCCGGCACTTTGGGAGGCCAAGGCGGGCAGATCACCTCAGGTCAGGAGTTCAAGACCAGCCTGGCCAACATGGTGAAACCCCATCTCTACTAAAAACACAAAAATTAGCCGGGCGTAGTGGCAGGCACCTGTAATCCCAGCTACTCGGGAGGCTGAGGCAGGAGAATCGCTTGAACCCCGGAGGTGGAGATTGCAGTGAGCCGAGATCATGCCATTGCACTCCAGCCTGGGTGACAAGAGCGAGACTTTGTCTCAAAATAAATAAATAAATAAAAATAAAAAAGGTAGTCAGCCAGATTTGCTGATTCCTGGTCTGCTGGAAGACAGGCTGGGTTCTGAAGCCTCCTTCACTGAGTCCCTGCAGGACCCTGTCCAAGTCGCTTCCCTGGCCTGAGTTATCCTTTCTGTAAATCGGGAGGCTGATTCCCTGCTATAAACCACCCTTCGGGGTTGCCAGGAGGTCAGATGAGCTCATCACGGAGGGAGCCCAGAGGGAGAAAAGAACAGGATTAAGAGCCTCTTGAGGTTCTCTGATGCAAAGCAGATTGCTTTTTCTGCCTAGGTCTGGAGAGAGAAAGCCATTGACCTCAAGTCACCCAGTGCATCCATGGGTACCAGTGTCCCAAGGGCATCCCAGAGGGAGACAGCACCCACAGGCTTGGCAGCAGATCCTGGTCCTTGCCATCCTGAGGTCTCTCCCCAGCCCCACCTGTGGAGAGAGAACAACAGTGAAGAGAGACTGGAAAACTGAGTCTCTAATAGGCTGTTCCTTTGAGCCCCTGGCCAGAAGCTATTTGGGTCTGCTTTAATGACTGAGCAGCCAGTGCCCAGGGCAGGGACGTGTTGTCTGACCTCCAGCCCTCTGCTCAGTCAGGCACGTCTCTCCTTCCTGTTCCCGGGTGGGCGCATCCCACAAGGCCTGACTCAGGCTGTGCCGCATCTGGAGCATGCTGTGCGGATGACTCCAGTGTCAATCACTTGGGGAAGAGGTGGGTCTTCAGAGAGCAAAGTGTAATTGAGGGCAAACCCAAGGCAACCAGGAGAGGGTCATTCTTCCCTTCCCTGTGCCTCCTGCTCTCGGAACTGGTCTTCCAAAGCTAGAGGTGCGTGAGGATAATGACTGTAAAATAGCAGTTAACATTTGAGATTCACCATGTGCCCGGGCCTGCTTTGAGCGCTTTACACGTGTTCATTTAATCCTCACAACAACCCTGGTAGGCACTATTATTCTCCCTGTTATACAGATGAGCAAACAGGGACCCAGAGAGGTTAAGATACTTGCCTGAGGTCACACTGCTCGGGAGTGGTGGAGCTCCGCGTGTTGAGGACTACAGAAGGGGATGCCTCATTGGTCCAAAACAGGTCCATATGGAGGAGTGGGGGCTCACGTGGGGTAAGACCCAGTGAAAACTTGCCTAAACCATCAAGGGCATTTATTGGCTCACAAAATTGAGATGTTCCGGGGGTTGTGCTGGCTTCAGGGCCGGCTGGGGCCAAGGCCCAAATGCTGCCCTTAATAAGCACACACTCACCGTCTTTCAGACCTTTCCTGTGATGGTTTCATTCTCAGGCTGATTCCTTCCCACGTGGAAGGAAAGATGGCCGCAGCCACTCCATTTGAGCAACTCCAGATGCTCCAGCAGAATTCTGTCCCACCAGTTCTCACCCAGGGCTGACTCTCATTGGGCCGCTATGGGCCATGTGCTCATCCCTGAAGCCAATTGTGGTAGCCAGGAGGCGGGACCATGGTGATTGGCTAGGACTGGGTCATATCACCACCCTGGGCTAGGTGTCCGCCCCACTTAAGGACGGGGAGGGAGGGCGACCCCTATGGGAAGAAGAGGGAAACAGAACTGGATAGACAAGGTCAATGGATGTCTAATCTGAGGCTCTGGAGGAAACATGCATTCTTCACCCAGAGGAGCGATAGAGGGAAGTTGGACTTGGCCTTTAGGGTCTGCAGTCCATCCTCGGCCCCACCACGGACCTCTGTGACACTTGTTGCCTTAGCATGGCCTGGAACTTGGACCTGAGCCTTTTCTGCCTACCTCCCCCAGCTGATCCCTTTCTCACCCCACCTCCCTGCCTACTGACCGCCTTCACATTGCCTGGGGCCACAGGGGCCCTGTTGCCTACTGCTGGCCCCCTGCTTGGCCTATTGTTCCAGTTCCCTGGTTGCCCGGCTGCCACCTCCAGTCTGGGCTTTTCCAATCCATGCTATTCGTTGGCAACACCATCCCTAGTCCAGCAGAGCCTTGGCTCAGAAGCCTCCAGCCCCTCTTTTGTGTCAAAAAGGAAAAACAAGCTGCTTAGCCCCAGGCCTGGTATTCCTCCAGTGTCCTAGGAGATTCCCTGACCCTTGCCATCAGAATGTCTGTATCCCCTAATTCCAAACTGTGGTCGGCATGGTAAAGCACTGCGGCTCACTTACCTGCCTGGGGGTTAAGGGTCAAGTTTGAGTCATTGCTGCCTAGGGCCCAGCACAGCTCAAACAATTTCTGCAAAGCCTACGTTTCTAGCTCCTGGGCATGAGACTGCTCTTTGATGAAGGGTGGTGGGAGAGGAAGTTAGGCGGCTCCAATGAGAGACACAGAGGAAGTTCCACAGAATGACTGTGAGACAGTGATCTAGGTGGGTGGAGACAAGGGAGGCAGGGGGAAAGGGCAGAAGCCTTAGAGAGAGGAGGGAGGGACAGCGATCCAGAGAGCGAGAGCTGGGAACAGACACGCAGGGAGGGCAGAAAGGAAGCGCGGGAACGTGTGCCAGTTCAGGCACTTTTTTTTTCCTTAAGCAAACAAGGCCTCTATGATTTGTGTTTTGTCAAGCTGAACTTTCCATATCAGGAGTTTATTTAGCTGAGCAGCCAATTCTGGTAAAAACACTGGAACATGTTAAAAAGGAACGGGTAGGAAGGAGAGTCAGACAGAACAAACAGGAGAGAGCATCTGCCTGCAGCCGGTCCACGCAGTGCAGCTTGGCCTAGACCCGCTGACACAACACCCCCACCCCTGCCAGCTCTCTTTAGGGGCTGACCCAAGGGCCAGGTGAGGCTAGACAGAGGTGGAGAAGTCAGCTTGGGGGAAGGAGTCTGGGCTGAAAGGGTCACGGCCCTGGGAAAGGTCTGGTTCCAGCCCGACCATGTAAGTCACTAGAGGCCGTTAGGACAAGTCAAGCCGAGGTTGCAGTCCACCCTATGCACTAATGCCCCTGAGTCCCTACCACAATCCAGAACCCCCTCAGAGACAGGGAAGCTGAAAACATGTCCCTGCTGGAACCCAGGTCTCGGGGTAGACGGATCAGGTGTGGCTTTTTTTTTTTTTTGAGACACAGTCTCACTCTGTTGCACCCAGGCTGGAGTGCAGTGGCGTGATCTCAGCTCATTGCAACCTCCGCCTCCCAGGTTCAAGCCATTCTCCTGCCTTGGCCTCCCAACTAGCTGGGATTACAGGTGCGTGCCACCACACCTTGCTAATTTTTGTATTTTTAGTAGACACGGGGTTTCGCCATGTTGCCCAGGCTGGTCTCGAACTCCTGACCTCAGGTGATCGCCCTTCTCGGCCTCCCAAAGTGCTGGGATTACAGGCATGAGCCACCACGCCTGGCCTCAGGTGTGGCTTTCAACCTGGGGGCCTGACCCGGCATGACAGCCCTGCAGGGGACTGTCCTGCTGTTTTCTCACCTGCACAAGGTGGCCGACAAGACCTGCCCACAAAAAGGAGCAACTAGTGGTTTGCCTGGCATCCAGCTGGTGCTTAATAATGGCAGCTCTTATGATTGTGGAAGGCAGCAGCTCCTGTGTGCAAGGAACTTGTGCGTCTTGTAGAATCAGGGCCACACGGCCATGCAAGAGAGGCCGGAGCAGCTGGAGAGGGACACCGTCACCATCGATCTGACTTTACTTACTTAAAATGCAACAAAACCACAAGGTATTCATGATTTGAAATTTTTATTTTCTGAAATGAAACCATTGTACATTGTACAAACCATATCTACTGATGGAATAAATAAGTGAAAAATTATACTGCTGTACAACACACCAAAAAAAAAAGTCTTGAAAGGGGAAAAAATTAGGTAACGGTGAAAAAAGGTCTTTATGCCTCTAACCAGGTTCTTGGCGATAATGAACATTCCAAACCATGACACCGTTTGCTAATGGGAGGTCACCACCCTAGAGGAATCGGTCCACAGCCTTCCGGGTTGTGGGTGTAAGTGCCAGCACTTTGTGGAATGTGTAGCCGCAGCTTCCCCGACTTCACGTGTTGGGGGGAATTAGGTTTGCCCTGGGAGCCCTTGAGGCCACAGGGCCTGATGTCCACGGAAGGCTTTTGCTCGGGATCCCCCGCCCCCTGGCTCGAAGCTGAAAGGTCTTAGATTCTGTGGTGGGGGGAGGGCGAGGGGTGCAGGGTGGGTGGGGGGCAGCGGCTCAAGGAGCGACTGCGCCAGGGAAGGAAGCACATCGGATTTTTGCAGTCTCGTCATTCTGCGTGGAAGGCCTTCTTGGCCAGCGTGGAGTGCAGGGCTGCTGGCGCTTTGCCTGGCGTGGCCGTGGCGGGGCCCAGCTGGTCCCAATCGCCGGCCCATTCCTACCTTCAGGCACTTCAGAGAAATACTAGTGACAGCCTTGGGACGGTGGACGTCGTCTGAGTCCTCACCTGCGCCAACTCCCCTCGCCTGTCCAGAGAGGCTGCAGCCAACGGCAGGACCACCTACGTCTCTCTGTTTCTGTGGATGTGTGTGTTTCATTCTCCTTCAGCTGTCTTTGTTGTAGCCTCTCGTTTCCCAAAAAAAGAAAAGGAAATAAATATCCAAATTCATCTCTCACCAAGATGGAGTTTCACTGCAAAGAAAAATGTGACTCTAACTCTACGGGATCTGGAGGTAACGCCGCCTCGAGATGCGTGGAGAGGAACCGCATCAGGTAGGTTCTGCGCCAGGACGCAGGACACAGTTCTCAACAAAACTGACTGCCTAAGGGGCAAAACTGATAAGTACAAGGATTTCTTTTTTTTTTAAGACAGAAACCTTTCGGCATTGCTAACTTCAACATTAAGATTTTCAAAGTTGTGTGTGTGTTTTTTTTTTTCCCTTATTTCAGGAGACATTTTGCATGAGGTATTTGAAATTCAGGAACATTTTGATTCTTCTTGAAGTGCAGGAAATAGGATCCCTTAAAAAAAAAATAAGAGCCTCACCCTCAGAAACTCTTAGAAAATGGAATCCAGCAGACACTTCCCATGATGGTCAGGAGAAAGATCCACACGTCAAAGGTGGTACCTGAATATGCACCAATTAGCCCCAAAAAACAACAAAACCCGTGACCCCCACCCCCCAGTAACACACAACTCAAAGGGAGTCAGAACTCCAGTGCAGTAAAGAAAGCTTAGGAAAAGGTTTAAGGTCTTAGGAGTTCATATATTAATTAAGAGCAAACCAGGCCTCAGAACCAAACGATTAGGCAGTTCGTCCAAGGGGGCGTCTCCGTTCAGTGAGAGGAAGCTGTTCCAGCGCAGGTGGGGGATGGGAGGGAGGGGAGATTGCGTCTCTCCTTTCTGGAGGGTGTGCAAATCTTTCCAATTCCTCGACGCCTTGTTTGTGGCCTTCGAGGCCCAGCCATCAAGGCCTGCTCCCCAGTGGGGACAGACAGCATGTTCTGGGGACGAGACACGGTCCAGCTGTTGGCTCTGAGAGTCAGAACAGCCTGCGAACAGGAAAGCACGTGGATTCTGACCACTGCGATCCTGCTCTCCGGGGCACAGGCTGGGGCGTCGGGGAGAGGCAAAGGGCAGCAGGTGACCGTGGATTTGAAATCCAAGTGACGTCCTATGAGAGAAAGTTCAGCACCAGCTAATCCTGCCGCCGGCTCCCAGCCTCCCTGGCCCACTCAGTGCCTTAAGGAGACAGCCTTGCAGTCAGCCAGAGAAGCCATTTCGTATTCGGAGGGCTGGGAGAAAGCAGTGATGGGGGTGGTGGTGGTGGGGGGCAATAGAGAGGAAGTGCCAGAAAATTCCAAGGGCTTTGCACGTCCATCTGGGCCATGGTGGGCTTGGAGACGCCTAGTCCTAAATGCCCCAAGGAGGGGAGAGCACAGCGAGTGCCCAGCCTGATCCAAGGGGCCAAGCCCTTGGGGACTGTGCCCCAACACCTGCGCGTCCTTGGGTCCTGGTGCCTGGTGCTTGGGGCGTGCCTAAGGTCCCCCTGCACCTGCAAACCAGGTGGGCTAAGGAGCTCCTTCGCTCCACCCTGCCTGCTCCGATGAAGTCCTGGGGCAGGGAGGAGAGCGGTGAGTAGGGTGGCGGCCGTCGCCCGAACCAAACCAAGAGGGCACTTTGCAGAGGGGGATGTAAGAACCACCAGGATACATGCCAGAGGTCACCTCAAGGGCACAAGGCACAAAAAAAGAAAGCGGAAGGAATCGGTTGAACAGTGGACAGCCCCGCCGAAAAGCGTTCCTGATTGGTACCACCCTCCGATAGCTTATATCGTTACATAGAGAAGTGGGGGAAAAAATACAGCAGCAACACAAATGGAATCCTGGCTTCCGAGACAGTGTGCAGACACTCCTGAGCTGTCAGCCCCGCCTGCCTCCCCAAGGACAGTCCCTTAAAGGTTTGAGTGTTTTGCTTCACAGCAGAGTTCTTCAGTGTCTGAGAAATGACGCCGTTCTGGGTCTTCTTGGATTTGCACTTGGTAAACTTGAAACATTAGTAGTTCTGTTCGCACCCAAGAGGAATCGCTGGGGCAAAGTTGCTCTAGAATTAATTGCTGATGTACCTTCCATGGAACATGGATCGGAGGCTTTAAAGCATCGTCTACATCTCTTCGGAGTTTTGTTGAGAGGCCTCCAGTTTCATCTTTTTAGAGGGTGGCACTCCTTCCAAATCCTTGGGGAGAGAAGAAAAGGGGAACACAGGTTAATGGGCCAGGAGAGCAAGTTAGGCCGGGCGTGAGGCCAAAGGTCAGCCAAGGAAGGAACCGAGGGGGGGCGGCTTTGTGGTTCAGACCAGCACTTCCAGACCCAAGGCCCAAGCGTGGACTCCAGAGAGTTCGAGGACCTGTGGAGACCCTCACACCCGAACTCTTCCTGGAGCCATGGAGCGCGGTGTCCCCTGGCCCCTGCCTGGCCCTATCACATGCCAATGGCTGGTAACTCGGGAGCATTTCCTACACTGCTGCCTTGGACCCTAGGCTCTCCCCACTCATTCAGACTGGACCAGGAGTTGCTGTTATCAATCTTCCCATCTGTGATTCATTGCTAGGGTGATTACTTGTGATTATTGTTTCAAGTTCACCTTTCCAAGTTCTTGTTTTTGTTGTTGAGATGGAGTCTCACTCTGTCGCCAGGCTGGAGTGCAGTGGTGCAATCTCGGCTCACTGCAACCTCCGCCTCCTGGGTTCAAGTGATTCTCCTGCCTCAGCCTCCCAAGTAGCTGTGATTACAGGCATGTGCCACCATGCTCGGCTAATTTTTGTATTTTTAGTAGAGACGGGGTTTCACTATGTGGGCCAGGCTGGTCTCAAACTCCTGACCTCAGGTTATCTGCCCATCTCAGCCTCCCAGAGTGCTGGGATTACAGGTGCACACCACCACGCCTGGCTGATTTTTTGTATTTTTGGTAGAGACAGGGTTTCACCATGTCTCCATGTTTCACCACGTTGGCTAGGCTGGTCTCAAACTCCTGACCTCAGGTGATCCGCCCGCCTCACCTTCCCAGAGTGCTGGGATTACAGGCATGAGCCACCGCACCGGCTTTTCCAAGTTCTTTTAACAATTTTTTTTAGAGACAGAGTCTTGCTTTGCTGCTCAGGCTGAGGTGCAGTGCTCATCATAGCTCACTGCAGCCTCGACTTCCTGGGCTCAAAGGATCCCCCTGCCTCAGCCTCCTGAGTAGCTGGGACTATATGCATGTGCCACCATGCCCGGATAATTTTTTTTTTAAAGGTTTTTGTAGAGATGGGGTCTTGCTATGCTGCCCAGGCTGGTCTTGAACTCCCGGGCTCAAGGGATCCTCCTGCCTCAGCCTCCCAAACTGCTTGGATTACAGGTGTGAGCCATGATGCCTGGAAATCTCTGCAAGTTCTAGGCCATCTCCCAGAGGCCCAGACCCACTCTGCCATGTAGACTCCTGCTCCTGCAGGGCTGGGCACAGTGCCTGGTCTGGGCTGGACTCTCAGCATTTGCTGGATATACACATATGTGTGTGTGTTATTCTGAGGGAAAGGGTCTGTAGTTGTCACTGAATTCCCAAGAAACCCAGGACCCCAGAAAAGGTTTAACACTCACTCATCCATCACACAATTGTCTTGGGCCTCTCAAACCTAACCTGTCACCTGAGACCAAATTCCTGACCTCAGCCATCCTAACTGGTTCTCCCCATCAGCCTGGGAGAAAGCCCCAGGCCTGGACACCCCCTGAAGCCCCCTCTCCGCCCGCACTGCACCCCCCGCCCAAACCCGGCCTCTGGCTTGGCTGATGGAGCAGCCTCCTTGTGGCCAACAGCATGGCCCCAGCAACCTTCCTCCAACAGAAACCACAACTTACAAATACAAAGCATTCCACAACTTTCCTACTGACTTCTGAACAAACCCAGCTCCTCACCAGGACCGAGAAGGCCCTAGTGACCAGCCTGGCCCACTTCTTCCCTCATCAGGCCATTCTCTTCCTCACCCACCAGGTTCTGGCCTCCCCTTCGTTCTTCAAGCTGGCTCCTGTCTTGAGGTCTCTGCATCTTGGTCTGCCCCTGCCTGGAGAGCTCACCATCCCAGCCTCGCCCCCTTTGTGTCTGGCTCACAGCCAGCACCTCCCTGCTGACGCCAGCCACAGCACCCTCTACCCATGGCCTGTTCTACTTCTTCACGTCACCCTGTTTCACTCTCTCACGGCACTTAGTGGGACTCTGTGACCTACTTGTGTCTGCTTATCCTGAGCCCATTGTCAGCCCCACTGTGGCAGGGAGGGATTAGGTATAGCCCCTGGTCCATGGTGGGTTCTCAGAGATAAATGTTGCAGAGGAGAGGCCTTGAGTAGGACATGCGACGGACTTGCAGAGACAGTGACGTGAGCCCCTTCTGAGGGACCCTGGGAGCAGGGATCGCAGGGAGTCAGGAAGGCTGCCTTTCTGTCCTCTCTCTCCTTTTTTCTGTATTTATTTTTTTGAGGCAGGGTCTTGCTCTGTCACCCAGGCTGGAGGGCAGTGGTATGATCATAGCCCACTGCAGCCTTGAACTCTCAGGCTCAAGCAATCCTCCCGCCTCAGCCTCCAGAGTAGCTGGGACTATAGGCACGCACCACCACGTCTGGCTAATTTTCTTTTTCATTTTTTTTGGAGAGACGGGGTCTTGCTATGTTGCCCAGGCTGGTCTCGAACTCCTGGCCTCAAGTGATCCACCTGCCTCAGCCTCCCAAAGTGCTGGGCTTACAAATGTGAGCCACTGCACCCAGCCAAAAACGTACTGCTTGAAATGTCAGGCTGTCTGCTTTACTGGAGTACATCCTCCATGTCACTCACACACCTAGCTCTGTGGACAGTGTGTGTGTCGGCGTGCCTGTGAAAATGGTGGAAGAGGCCCAATTTTAGGTCTGGGTCTCCTGGAAGCAAGAGTGGGACGTAGTGGGGGCGATGTGAGAATGGGGGACTCCTGGCATTTCCAGGTACTGCGGGGGAGCACTGGATACTCTCAGGGTATGGATCAAAGTTTCAAGCTGAGCTTTTCTTCTCTGAGCTCAAGAGGCCCGGAGATCCCAGCCGACAACTTTGGTCTTAATATAAATCACCAGGCTTTGGTTTCTACTGTTTTTAACCAGATGGGCTCATGCTACACTGGCGGATCTGCAGCTTGCTTTTCTCACTGCACACTGCAAGAATGTTTATCAGAACCTGGAAGGCACAACCATGCCCTTCTAAATGGCTGTGCCTTAGTCTGTCTCAGACAAGACCCCAGATTTCCCTAAGCAGCCCCTTTGAGCTAGGGCATGTGGAGGGGGTTCCACGGGGTGAGTTCCTGGAAAGGGAGCTGCCAGTCAAAGGGTTTAAAGATTTTGAAGTTGCCGGGCACAGTGGCTCACGACTGTAATCCCAGCACTTTGGGAGGCTGAGGGAGTGGATCATTTGAGGTCAGGAATTTGAGACCAGCCTGGCCAACATGGTGAAACCCATCTCTACTAAAAATACAAAAATCAGCCGGGCATAGTGGTAGGCACCTGTAATCCCAGCTACTTGGGAGGCTGAGGCAGGAGAATTGCTTGAACCCAGGAGGTGGTGGTTGGAGTGAGCCAGGATCATGCCACTGCACTCCAGCCTGGGTGACAAAGTGAGACTCTGTCTCGAAGGAAAAAGAGTCTAGAGGATTTACAGTGAAAAATCCTAATAGTGGTCATGGCCAATGACACCTCTGCTCCATGCTAAGTGTTTTACCCATGTTCTCCCATCGAATCCTCACGGTGGCCCTAAGACAGTTCTGTGATCCCATTTTGGGAGCTGGGATTCAAGCTTGGGCCCGACTCTGGGAGGTTTGCTCCTAACCACCAAGCCCCACTGCACCTGTGCTGACTCATTCAGCCCAGATTCCAACACAGAGTGATGCCCTGGAGAGGGGCCCACGCAGTGCAAGTGGGGCCAGCGGCACCGCTCCGTCGGAGGCCCCACCACTTAGGTTTCTGAAGTCTTGTCTTCCCAGCTCTAAAGCTCACCGATCTGGGGATCACTGAGATGAGGCAATGCTTGTGTGAACCTGAACAGACAAAACGCAGCAGCCGAGGCTAGGTTCAAGGTCCCTTCATCCTCCTCCAACCCGGAGGCTCCTCGAGGGCAGAGGCCACAAGTTTCTTTATCCCTCGGCCCCAGAGCCCAAGGCAGAGCCCAGGACTGTGTTCATGGACATCGCCTGATGGACAAATGACAGTTCCAATGGTCCAACGACAAAACAACAAAAGACAATGACGAAACACCTTTCAACGTACCCCCGACAACCCAATGGGCTCCTGGCCGATCTGGCTGCCCCTCTGAGACCTCGAGCGAGGTACCTGAGAGATTGCAGACGTCTCTGCGGCCAGACCCGAGTCTCCAGATGGCTGCCGATCTACTTTCTCTGAGCTGTTCATCGAATGTTCCATCGAGGACTGTGAGTTCTGCTCATCAGAAACATCTGAGGGAAGAGCAAGACGACAGGAGCTGTTTTCAGACACGTGAGAGGTGCGGCCGGATGGGCCAAATACTAACAATACCTTGAATCGGGTAGTTTTGGGGCCAGTGGTCTTTGCAGGCTACAATGAGCTGGGGGGCTGGAGGGCTGGGGAGTCTCCTGTTGATTTTTCAGTGGCGCTGTTTCCAGCAGCCAGGCCACACACGGACCCTGGTGTCTGCAACCCTCTCCTGCACACTTAGCTGCTGAGGGCCCTGGGAGGCGACTGGAGGAGGCTGCAGTCTCTGTGCTGTGTGCACCCAGCACCCCCTGGCGGCCGCAGTGCGCACCAACAATCATGGCTGTCAATTCCTCTCTCCCGTCCTCCTCCTTTGAAGAGCCTGCCTTCTCCTCCTGGGGAACATCAGAGGTAACTAACCTTTTGTAAACATTTCTCTTAATAATATGGGTATTTGGCCGGGTACGGTGGCTCACACCTGTAATCCCAGCACTTTGGGAGGCCGAGGTGGGCGGATCACGAGGTCAGGAGATCGAGACCATCCTGGCTAACACGGTGAAACCCCGTCTCTACTAGTTACAAAAAATTAGCCGGGCGTGGTGGCGGCTACGCGGGAGGCTAAGGCAGGAGGATGGCATGAACCCAGGAGGCGGAGGTTGCAGTGAGCCGAGATCGCGCCACTGAACTCCAGCTTGGGCAACAGAGCGAAACTCCGTCTCAAAATAATAATAATAATAATAATAATATTTTTCCAATTGCCAGAGCAATGACTGATCATTGAAGGAAACAGAAAAGCACAGAAAGAAATAAAGTTAAAAATCACCTGTCACCACCCAGGGACCACCCCACTAATGTTTTAGAGGATTAATTCCCATCTTTCCAGTTTTCCCTCCCTCCAAGGGTACAAATTTTCTCCTCTTCCCAAATGCGGGTCACGTGGTATGTCAGAGGAGTTCTTCATGTCTTTAAAGATTCTTTAAACATAACAGCTTACAAGATGGCTGCACACCATTCCATCAAGCAATCGCCAGTAGAATGAACCCAGTTATTCGGGTGATTTCTCATGCCTGTCTTCCCGCTGCTCCACGCCAAGTTTTCTTTAGCAGAAGGAAGGTGCAGGCTGGATGGGGCGGGGCGGTGGGTGCAGCTTGGGAGGAGGCAATGGCGGCAGTGGTTTTTCCTAAAGCTTACTGGGCACAGAGCCAGACACTCATGAAGGGGCAGCAAAAATCCTACCCAAGGCCCCGACACCATGGTACCCTGATGCTAAAATGCACACACGAAACGAATCCTAGAGAATGCCTGTGCAACCAAGACTTCCTTGCTGGGGTTTCTGAGGCAGAGGAATAGCAAAGGGGAAAATAACCCACGCTTAAGTTTAAAAGCAAGCAGGCAAGATGGGAAGAAGAAGAAGATAGTGCTGGGCCTGGGACAGGCCGGGGCACAGAGGGTGGGGGAATGGGACAGCAAGACCCTCCTTCCCAGGGAGTCTGAGCAGGGTTGACACTGTTACTCCTCAGACTAGGAGCCCTGGCCGGGCGCGGCGGCTCACGCCTATAATCCCAGCACTTTGGGAGGCCAAGGCAGGCGGATCACTTGAAGTCAGGAGTTCAAGACCAGCCTGGCCAACATGGTGAAACCCCGTCTCTACTAAAAATACAAAAATTAGCCAGGCGCGGTGGTGCATGCCTGTAATCCCAGTTACTCGGAGGCCGAGGCAGGAGAATTGCTTGAACCCGGGACCACCTCCTGGGTTGGGAGCCGAGATCACGCCACTGCACTCCACCCTGGGCGACAGAGTAAGACTGTCTCAAAAAACGACAACAACAACAACAACAACAACAACAAAAACAGGCTGGGCGCGGTGGCTCACGCCTGTAATCCCAGCACTTTGGGAGGCTAAGGTGGGTGGATCAGCTGAGGTCAGGAGTTGAGACCAGCCTGGCCAACATGGCAAAACCCCGTCTCTACTAAAAAAATACAAAAATAAGCCAGGCGTGGTGTCGCCCGCCTGTAATCCCAGCTACTTGGGAGGCTGAGGCAGGAGAATCCCATAAACCCAGGAGGCGGAGGTTGCAGTGAGACAAGATCATGCCACTGCACTCCAGCCTGGGTGACAGAGTGAGACTCTGTCTCCAAAACAAAACAAAACCACAAAAAACAAAAAACAAAACAATAACAAAAAAAAAGAAAGAAAACATTATGCTGGGTGAGAAGAAGTCAGACACAAAAGGCCACAGAGTATATGATTCCATTTATATGAAAAGTCCAGAATAGGCAAACCAATGGAGACAGAAAGTTTCGTAGTCGCCCTGGGCAGGGACCCAGTGTTGCTGGGGAAGGGAGAAGTAGAGAATGATTGCTGCTGGGTGCAAGGTTTCTTTCTGGGGTGATTAAAATGTTTTGGAACCAGATAAGAAGTGGTGGTTGCACAACCTTGTGAGTGTACTGTCAGTGAATTATTCACTTAACCTGGTTAATTTTATGTGAATTTCATCTCAATAAAAAGAAAAATCGGCCAAGTGTAGTGGCTCACACCTGTACTTCCAACACTTTGGAAGGCCAAAGTGGGAAGATCGCTTGAGCTCAGGAGTTTGTGACCAGCCTGGGAAATATAGTGAAATCTCATCTCTAGTTTATTTATTTATTTATTTTTTAAAGAGAGGGGCCAGGCCAGGCATGGTGGCTCACGCCTGTAATCCCAGCACTTTGGGAGGCTGAGGCAGGCAGATCACTTGAGGTCAGGAGTTCGAGACCAGCCTGGCCAACATGGTGAAACCCAGTCTCTACTAAAAATATAAAAAGTAGCTGGGTGTGGTGGCAGGTGCCTGTAATCTCAGCTACTCGGGTGGCTGAGGCAGGAGAATCGCTTGAACCCAGGAGGCAGAGGTTGCAGTGAGCCAAAAATCGCACCACGGCACTCCAGCCTGGGTGACAGAGTGACACTTTGTCTCAAAAACAAAAAAAAAAAAAGAGAGAAAGAAATCATGTTATTGTTATACTCTATTTCATAATACATGTTTGCTTTAACATAAACATTTAAAGTTTTTACTAGAAAAGTTGCCCATCTGTGGCTTTGCATCTGACCACAGCTCCTTTTCTGCCGGGCACAGCAGGCTCTGCAGAGTGGTGGGGGAGGTGGGAGCCCCAGATGTAGGCTTAGAAATCATGAAGGTGGCCAGTCACCCAGAGACTCACACTGACCCATGCTGGGCAGGGAGGTGCCCGGCAGAGGCCTCTCCTGAGAGCCAGGCCCTAGAGCTTGGTGGGAACTGGCCTTGGAACCCACAGAGCATTCAGGAGCTCAGGGCAGCAGCCGATTCTCTGGGCGCTGCGGTGCTGGAACTCACCCAGGGAAAATTATTTTCCTGGGGCCTAAATTTAGTCCAGGGAGCTTGGACAGGAATTATGTCATTCCCTGAACTCACATAGCAGTAAACAAGTTCAAAGCAAGGTCAACAGCTGGTGGCCGACCTGCCCCGTCCCAGCAGACAGCACGCACCCACCTGGGAAGGCCACACGGGTCTGTCCTTGTGCCCTTCCCACGGGCAGCTCGGGCAGCAGGTAGGTGGATCTTGGCTGAGCAGTGCAGGGCAGCCGTGCAGGCCCAGGGGCCTGGGGTGGCCAGAGATGACCCTGGTGTGGCTCCCACCTGCGTCCCACCAATTTAGCCTCTGGTGGTGGTGGCGAGAAAGTAGCAACCAATTGGACACACTAACTCAAAACATAATTCCTGCTGCGGAGCTCAAATCGGGCTTCTAGAGCAAAGGAGACACACACCCCCAACATGGGAGAAACAAGGCCACGGCCAGAAAGAAACCAGGACGGGAAAGAAGCAGGAACATGGCTGCACATGAAGCCCATGTCTGTCCTTGGGACCCCCGAAATCGCTCCCCCGACAGAAGGGTGGACAAGGCAACCCTGCAGCTCCCAGACCCTCCTCCTAAGCCCCGGCTCCAGGCCGAGCACTTTGCTGGCGTTCTCGCCCCCTTCGCTCCCGGCGAGGGAGGCAGCTTCTGTTTATCCCATTTTATTTTCTGTTGAGACAGGGTCTCTCTCTGTCGCCCATGCTGGAGTGCAGTGGCACGATCATGGCTCACTGCAGCCTCCACCTCCCAGGCTCAAGTGATCCTCCCACCTTAGCCTCCCGAGCAGCCGGTCGTCCCATTTTACAAACAAGGAAGTAGGAGGGTATGTGGAGGTGATGTTGCCTGCCCAAGGCCACACAGCTGGTGAGTGTCCACGTGGATGTGACCACAGCCCCCATCTCACCCCCTCTGCCTTCTACCTGCAGAACCACCTTCTAGGGAAGCCTGATGGGCAGAATGGGATCATGGGGACCATGAGGGGAGATGAGAGGGGACGACACATACTGTACCCACCGAAGGCTATGGCAAAGCCGCTAGGGCACTGGCTCCCAGCAGGGGGTGATTTTACCCCGTCCCCATCCTGGGGACATTGGTTAACAACTGGAAACATTTTGGTGGAGGCCAGGGATGCTGCTCAATGTCCCACAATGCACAGGATGGCCCCCCACAATAAAGAAGGATCTGAGACTGGATGTGGTGGCTCACGCCTGTAATCCCAACACTTTGGGAGGCTGAGGCGGGCAGATCACCTGAGGTCAGGAGTTTGAGACCAGCCTGGGCAACATGGTGAAACCCTGTCTCCGCTAAAAATACAAAAATTAACTAGGTGTGATGGCAAATGCACGCCTGTAGTCCCAGCTACTCATGAGGCTGAGGCAGAAGAATCAGTTGAACCCGGGAGGCAGAGAGGTTGCAATGAGCCCAGATTGCATCACTGCACTCCAGCCTGGGTGATACAGCGAGACGCCGTCTCAAAAAAAAAAAAAGAATGATCCGTCTCCAAATGCCAGGGGTGCTGAGGCTGAGAACCTCTGCGCTAGTGGTGTCATCCTACCCATGACTTCTCGGGGGAAAAGCCAGGCAGAACCTGTGACATTCTGAGTGCATATGCAGCCTCTGACTAAACAGTTCCACTTCCAGGGACGCAGCCTGCAAAGCCACCTGCACCTGGGCAAAGATGCAGAGAGATGAGGGTGGCAGACCCCTCGCAGGACTGCATGTGCAAAACAAAAGACGGGAACACCTAAGTGACCATCACTAAGGGACTGTTCAAATAAATTATGGCACAGTCACAGACTTGAACGGGAAGTATTATAGTTGATATGGAGAATGGCATGAACCTGCAATCTCTGCCTCCTGGGTTCAAGCTAGTCTCCCGTCTCAGCCTCCCAAGAAACTGGGATCACAAGTGTGCACCACGCCGGGCTATTTTTTGTATTTTTAGTAGAGATGGGGTTTCACCATGTTGGCCAGGCTGGTCTCAAACTCCTGACCTCAGGTGATCCACCTGCCTCGGCCTCCCAAAGTGCTGGGAATACAGGCATGAGCCACCGCGCCTGGCCTCTCCAGCATATTTGAAGAGCCAATTGCTTACCCCATTGAGTGAGGGAGGCCTTCCAAATTCCTGTTATTTCCAGCTTTCTTTCCCAACACTCCCTATTTTGAGCTCTGTGGTCCTGCCACACCACACTTTCTTAGTTTCTTCTTCTCTTTTCTTTCTTTCTTTTTTTTTTTTTTTAAGACAGGGTCATGCTCTGTCATCCAGGCTGGAGTGCAGTGGAACGATCATGCTCACTGCAACCTCCACCTCCCAGGCTCAAGCAATCCTCCCACCTTAGTATCCCGAGCAGCTAGGACTACAGGCGCATGCCTATAGTTTTATGTATTTTGTGTATATTTTTTATGTATTTTGTGTATTTTTATATATTTATGTATTTTTATATAGTTTTTATGTATTTTGTGTATATATTTTTTTTACACGTTTCACTCTCATTGCCCAGGCTGGAGTGCAGTGGCGTGATCTCGGCTCACTGAAACCTCCACCTCCTGGGTTCAAGCGATTCTCCTGCCTCAGCCTCCTGAGTAGCTGGGATTACAGGTGCTCGCCACCACACCCAGCTAATTTTTTGTATTTTTAGTAGAAACGGGGTTTCGCCATGTTGGGCAGGCTGGTCTCGAACTCCTGACCTCAGGTGATCTGCCCACCTCAGCCTCCCAAAGTGCTGGGATTGCAGGCGTGACCCACTGTGCCCAGCCTAATTTTTATATTTTTTGTAGAGATGGGATTTCACCATGTTGCCCAGGCTGGTCTCAAACTCCTGGGCTCAAGTGATCTTTGCCTCAGCCTCTCAAGTAGCTGGGACCACAGGCATGTACTACCACATCCAGCTAATTTTTAAATTTTTTGTAGAGACAGGGTTTCACCATGTTGCTCAGGCTGGTCTCGAACTCCTGAGCTCAAACGATTCACCCACCTCGACCTCCCAAAGTGCTGGGATTACAGCCATGAGCCACTGTGCCCAGCCAGCCTGCCTCCTTTCTAATACCAGGTCAAGACAGCAACTCCTCCAAGAAGCCTTCCTGGAGGCCCCTCAAATCCCTTTTTAACTGTGTCCATCACAGCAGTGACTATGAACTCAAAAGCCCCACGAGGGGCCAGGCAATACCACAAATGAGTCAAGTGGGCTGTTTGATTCAGACATAGATAAGCTTCACAAATAAAATGTTAAGAAATACTCTCTTCAAATATGTACTTTCCCAGTTTTCTTAAAAAAATAGCCTTCTCCGCCTAGGCGCGGTGGCTCACGCCTATAATCCCAGCACTTTGGGAGGCCGAGGCGGGCGGATCACCTGAGGTTGGGAGTTCAAGACCAGCCTGACCAACATGGAGAAACCCCGTCGCTACTAAAAATAAAAAGTTAGCCGGGCATGGGGGTGCATGCCTGTAATCCCAGCTACTCTGGAGGCTGAGGCAGGAGAATCGCTTGAACACGGGAGGTGGAGGTTGTGGTGAACCAAGATTGCACCATTGCACTCCAGCCTGGGCAACAAGAGCGAAACTCTGTCTCAAAAAAAAAGCCTTCTCCAGCCTTTTTCTTTTCCACTTTTCCACCTCCACTTCTGATAGAGAAATAGCTTCAAGAAACATCTTGGCTGGGTGTGGTGGTTCACATCTGTAATTCCAGCACTTTGGGAGGCCAAAGTGGGAGGATCACTGGAGCCCAGAAGTTCAAGACCAGCCTGGGCAACATAGCAACACCCCGTCTGTACAAAAAACTATAAAAATTACCAGGGCATGGTGGTGCATGTCTGTAGTCCCAGTTACTTGGGAGACTGAGGCAGTAGGATCACCTGAGCCCAGCAGTTCAAGGCTGCAGTGAGCTGAGATTGTACCACTGCACTCCAGCCTGGGCAACAGTGAGACCCCATTTCTTTTTTTCTTTTTTTTTTTTTTGAGACGGATTCTCGCTCTGTCGCCCAGGCTGGAGTGCAGTGGTGCGATCTCGGCTCAACACAAGCTCCGCCTCCCGGGTTCACACCATTCTCTTGCCTCAGCCTCCCGAGTAGCCGGGACTACAGGCACCCACCACCATGCCCGGATAATTTTTTTGTATTTTTAGTAGAGACAGGGTTTCATCATGTTAGTCAGGATGGTCTCGATCTTCTGACCTCGTGATCCGCCTGCCTCAGCCTCCCAAAGTGCGGGGATTACAGGTGTGAGCCACTGCGCCCGGCCAAGACCCCATTTCAAACAAACAAACGAAAACCAAGAAATAGTCTGGGTGTGGTGGTTCACACCTGTAATCCCAGCACTTTAGGAGGCCGAGGTGGGTGGATCACGAGGTCAGGAGATTGAGACCAGCCTGGCCAACGTGGTGAAACCCCATCTCTACTAAAAATACAAAAATTAGCCAGGCGTGGTGGTGCACGCCTGTAATCCCAGCTACTCAGGAGTCTGAGGCAGAAGAATCACTTGAACCTGGGAGGCGGAGGTTGCAGTGAGCCGAGATCATGTCATTGCACTCCAGCCTGGGCGACAAAGCAAGACTCTGTCTGAAAAAAAAAAAAAAAAAAAAAAAAAAAAAAAAAAACCCAAGAAATATCTTAATTTTCCTTTTAAAATCTACAATAAGAAAAACAACAGTGGCCATGAGGTAACACAGGGCAAGCGCCCTTTGGCCTTGGTTTAGAGACAATAGGGAAGGGTCTCTTCTGCTTCAGCTGGTAACTGCCCCAGGGAAAAGCAGGCCCGGTATTGTCAAAGCTGATTCTTCAAAATAAGCTAGAAATCAATCCTGTTTTAAGCTCAATTTTTAAATTTTGTCATCACATTCAAATTTAAAAAATGATACTGCAGGGTTCTGTATGGCCAGACTCTCACACCCACGGGCTGGATGGAGTCTGTCTGCACCTCTGCCAATGAGTCCTTCATTCCAGTGTCTGTCTCTCCTGCTGACCTATGGGTTCTTGGGGTGCAGGAAGCAGAGTGCAGCTATGACTGGGGCCCTGGCGCCAGCCCAGAGCCTCCTTGCACAGGGGTGCAGATCAGCTCTGCAGCAGGGGACGGCCTTTCTCCTAGAACCACACTGGTTGCTCCCAGGACACACAAGACCTGAGCCCTGGGGTGGCCCTAGCTGCAGGCTGGTCACATTTGCCACTCCATATTCCATGCTCGCCAGCTCTTCGTGGGTGTGCAAGGCGTTCCAGACCTGGCCTGCCCTCCCCAGACCCGCTCAGCCACTGCTCTCCCTCCAGGTGCCCAGAGTCACCCTCAGGTCCACACTCACCCCTATGTACTGCCCAACACAGGCTTTCCCCTCACCTTCAAAATATACCTCCATGTTAGACCATCCAGAATGCTGCTCATTTTCTTAGATGCAGTAACGGTATTTGTAATTCTGTAAGAGAATGTCTTTTTTTTTAGCAAGGTCTCACCCTGTTACCCAGGCTGGAGTGGTGCAATCATGGCTCACTGCAGCCTCGACCTCTCAGGCTCAGTCAATCCTCCTGGGACTACAGGTGTGTGCCACCATGCCGGGCTCATTTTTATACTTTTTGTAGAGATGGGGTTTCGTCTTCTTGCCTAGGGTGGTCTTGAACTCCTGAGCTCAAAAGATCCTCCTGCCTCGGCCTCCCAAAGTGCTGAGATTATAAGCATAAGCTACTGTGCCCAGCCCACAATGTCTTTATTTTTAAAAGACACGTGCTGACATGTTTAGGGATGAAATGTCCTGAGATCTATAACTTACTTTCAAATGGTCCCAGAAAAAATACAAAGCAAAAGAAACCCAAAAGCCAACAATTGCCAAGTGCAGCAGGTGGATATACAGGACAGTATTATGCCATTCTTTTAATTTTTCTGTAGAGACTCAAAATAAACACATACACATATATATTTCTGTACACATTCACACAATCACACACACACTCTCACACAATCACCCCATCATCTGTTCTTAATCCTTCAGATCATGTCACCGAAGCCCCCAGTGGCTCCCGTCTTACCATGAAAACCCAGGCCAGGCAGTGGCCTTACGAGCCCCCCATACCTGAGGCGCTGCCTTCTGTCTGACCCCATCTTATTATTATTAACTTTTAAAAAATTTTCTGAGACACAGTCTCGCTCTATCGCCCAGACTGGAGTGCAATGGCACAATCTCGGCTCACTGCAACCTCCGCCTCCCGGGTTCAAGTGATTCTCTTGCCTCAGCCTCCTGAGTAGCTGGAATTACAGGCACATGCCAACACACTCCGCTAATTTTTGTATTTTTAGTAGAGACAGGGTTTCACCGTGTTGGCCAGGCTGGTCTTGAACTCCTGACCTCAAGTGATCCGCCTGCCTTGGCCTCCCAAAGTGCTGGGATTACAGGTGTGAGCCACTGCGCCTGGTGCCCATCTTATTTTCCAGCTCCTCGCTCACTCTTACCTCTGCCCACACTATTCTCCTCCCAGATCCCCACACGGCTTGCTTAGTTGCCCAGTTTGAGCCTTGTCTTGTTCAAAGGCCACTCGACCACCCCCTTTAAAATTGCAACTCCCCAGGTCATTCAGCAAGACCCCCCCACCCCTTTCCTACTTTATAATTCTCTGCCACACTTATCTTCCTAATACTAGGTTGTCTGATTTTTTAAATATATTTAAAATTTTTTATTAATATATTTTGAGCCAGGGTCTCACTCTGTCACCCAGGCTGGAGTTCAGTTGTGTGATCACGGCTCACTGCAGCCTCCAACTCCTGAGCTCAAGGGATACTCCCGCCTCAGCCTCCTGAGTAGCTGGGACCACAGGCACATGCCACCATGCCCAGCTCATTTTAAAGCATTTTTTTTGTAGAGACGGGGTCTTGCTATGCTGCCCAGGCTGGTCTCAAACTCTTGGCCTCAAGTGATCCTCCTGCTTCAGCCTCCCAAAGCATTAGGATTATAGGTGTGAGCCACCATGCCTGGCCAATTGTTTGATTTTTATTTATTTACTTATTTTTGAGACAGGGTCTTATTGTCACCCAGGCTGGAGTGCAGAGGCATGATCACGGCTCACTGTAGTCTTGACGTGCTGTGCTCAAGTGATCCTCCGACCTCAGCCTCCTAAGTAGCTGGATCACAGGTGTGTGCCACCACACTTGGCTATTTTTTTTTTTTTTGGTAGAGATGAGGTCTTGCTATGTTGCCCAGGCTGGTCTTGAACTCCTGGGCTCAAGCAGTCCTCACACCTTGGCCTCCTAAAGTGCAGGGATAACAAGCATGAGTCACTGCACCTGGCCTGTCTGATTTTTTTAATTCCCCCACGAGACCATGTCCTCCAGGTGTCACCTCTCTTTACTGTCTCCTTGCTGGGGCTGGCACACGACAGGGCCTCCTGGAACACCTAGTCACTGAAAGCCAGTTACAGGGAGGCCATCAGAGCCCCACCTCCAGAGGCCACATACCTTCAGCTCCTGGGTGCTCCTTCCCATCAGCCTGGGCCTCATCCACCTTGGCCTCGGTGCCGTCACTGGGCACAGCCGAGCTGGGCTCTGGAGCGGGGCTGGAGTTGCTGCTGTTCTCCTGTTTGATGGGGGAGGCATCTGCGATGGAGCTCTGGTTGCTGTTATCGTCTGTGGTGGGTTGGGAACAGAACCACAGGATGAAATCCCACAGCTGCCAAGGACGGGTAGGTCGGAGGGCTTGACATCCCTGTGCCTCAATGCCCGGAACCCCACGGCAGCTCTCCCGGGGAGGGGTCTGGTTATCGATTTTTTTTGTGTTTTTTTTTGAGACGGATCTCGCTCTGTCAACCAGGCTGGAGGACCGTGGTGCAATCTTGGCTCACTACCTCCGCCTCCCGAGTAGCTGGGATTACAGGCACTCGCCACCATGCCCGGCTAATTTTGTACTTTTAGTAGAGACGGGGTTTCACCATGTTGGCCAGACCCGTCTCGAACTCCTGACCTCAGGTGATCCGCCTGCCTCGGCCTCCCAAAGTGGTGGGATTACAGGCGTGAGCCACTGCACCCGGCCATGTGGTAGGGGTCTGGATACTGGATACTCCTCCTCCTGGGACCCTTGAGCTCACTCCCGCCCCCCGACCCCCACCCACCCACCCAAGCACCACAGCCATCCCATGTGTCCAGAGACGCAAAGAATTCCAGCACTGGCCTGACCTTCCCCATACTGAGCCAACTGTACCCTGTGTCTGGAGGCAGCCAGCTGGGGATGGTGGCCTAACATTTAAAATCCTGGGGGGACATTTGAGGCCTCATTCTGGGTGTAGAAACCAGATGCCTTGTGTGTCTGGCAGGGAAGTGACACAGAAGACATGGCATGGTCCGTGAGGCGGGATTGCCAAGACGTTCTGTCTGACTACATCCAGCCTGGAGCCGAGTTCCACTTAATAGGAAATAAAAGGGAGAGAGAGACAGCAGGAGGTGGCACATTCCACGGGACACGTGGTCCACTCCCTTAAAGTCAGTATCATATTTAAAAAAAAAAAAAAGTTGGGGGAGGGGAGATGACTTTAGAATAAAGAAAGCTAGGAGACTCGACTAAATATGATGTATGGAAATTATTTGGATCCTGTTTCAAACGTGCCAGCTGTAACACTTTGGAACAACTGGGGAATTTGAATATGGTCTGGGTTTTAAAAGCTATTAAGGAACTGTTGTTAATTTAGTTAGAAGTGATCATGGGACAGTGGGTATGTAGAAACGTCATATTTTTAGCAATGCATGCTATGACGTTTAGGTGCAGACTTGAATGTCATGAGGCAGGGAAATTTACTAGAAAATGCTTCAGTGCAGGCTGCAGGCCACTGTCAGGACTCCCTGAACTTTTACACTGTTTTTTTTTTTTTTTTGAGATGGAGTCTTGCTCTGTGGCCCAAATTGGAGTACAGTGGTGCAATCTGGGCTCACTGCAACCTCCGCCTCCCGGGTTCAAGCAGTTCTCCTGCCTCAGCCTCCCAAGTAGATTACAGGCACCCACCACCATACCTGGCTGAGTTTTTTGTTTTTTAGTAGAGACGGGTTTCTCCATGTTGGCCAGGCTGGTCTCGAACTCTTGGCCTCAGGTGATCTGCCCACCTCAACCTACCAAAGTGCTGGGATTACAGGTGTGAGCCATTGCACCCGGCCACTAGCTGTGTATTTTTTATATGTGAATTATATTTTAATTACAAAAATTTAACACATTGAAAAAATAGATGAGACAAATATGGCATCGTGTTCATGAAAATCAAGGTGGAGTGTACAGGGGGATCGTATTCCTCTCTCGACCGTTCTTGACAACAAAACCCTTCACAATACAAAGAAGAAAGAGAAGGGGTAATTGGGCAATGGCATTTACAGTTGGGCTGGGGGCAGAGCTGGGGCCTGGGCTGCACCTCCCCTTGTCCTGCACTCCCTTGTCAGGCACAGAGTCACTCTATTTATTTTTTTGAGATGGAGTCTGTCACCCAGGCTGGAGTGCAGTGGCGCGATCTCAGCTCACTATAATCTCCACCTCCTGGTTCAAGCAATTCTCATGCCTCAGCCTCCCAGGTAGCTGGGATTACAGGCATGCACCACTATGCCCAGTTAACTTTTGTTTTTATTATTTTTTAGTAGAGACGGGGTTTCGCCATGTTGGCCAGGCTGCTCTTGAACTCCTGACCTCAGGTGATCTGCCCGCTTCAACCTCCCAAAGTGCTAGGATTACAGGAGTGAGCCACCACGCCCAGCCATTTATGTATTTTTTATTTTTAGAGACAGGGTCTTGCTCTGTTGCCCAGGCTGGAGTACAGCAGCACAATCATAGCTCACTGCAGCCTTGAACTCCTAGGCTCAAGCCATCCTCCTGCCTCTGCCTCCTGAGTAGCTGGGGCCACAGGCATGTGCCACTGCATCTGGCTAATTTTTAAGTTTTTTGTAGAGATGGGGTCTCACTGTGTTGCCCAGGCTGTCTTGGACCCCTGGGCTCAAGTGATCCTCCTGTCTTGGCCTCCCAAAGCACTGAGATCATACGCCTGAGCCACTATGCCCGACCTAAAAGAGTCGTTTTAAACAGCAGAGACCCAAGTGGAGGTTTCAAAACCAAAGCAGCCTTTCTGGGGGCCATGCTGCACCCGGGGTGACGGCCACTTTTGTAAACATGAGAAAGAGACAGAGACACCCCAACAGACCTGGGCACCTGCCACCGTTGCAGGCATTGGGCAAAAGCATTTATGGTCACCTCGTGGAATCCTCCCCACAACCCGTTGGAAAGGCGCCGTTACCACCTTCACTTTCCAGAGGGGGAAACTGAGGCTGGGAGCAGCAGAGCCACTTGCCGGACCCATCTGCCCAACTCTCAGCCCCACGCCCCTCCTCTACCTCAACCTGCCGAGGAAGCACCAGGCAGTCAGGCGGCCCCACACGGGTAACCTGGATCTGATTTTAACTGTACTCTGGGGTGCTTGTTACACAAAAGCATCCTCTTGTGAATTCTGGGACTTAAAAAAAAAAGAAGGATGTGTGCTCCCCGATTTCTCCCTTGAGAAAATCTAGACTTCCTTCCTACAGCAAATATGCGTGCAAGAAGCTGGCCCCATAGGTTCCTGAGGTTGTGTTAATGAATGACAATGAGCACTAATGTTTAACATCTGGTCTAGCCTGGTAGCCTGGTAACAGCGTGACCCCAATACTTGGGCTAACTTCAGCTGAGTCTTGCGGACTAAAGGGCTCGGGGCACCGCCCTCTCCTTCATCTCCTGCTGTACCCATCCTCCCACTTGAAGCCTTCCAGAAAACTTGCCCGGCCCACACCTTTCCCTGACCTTCCCATTTACACACTCTACAGTCTGACTGGCTTTCGGCTGCACATGCACTAAAATGAAAATGAGAAAGTGAACAAGGCTCCTGTGTCTGGGGACCTGGTTTCTAGATTTTTCTGGAGAGTTCATCCAGGTCACAAATCTGGATCTTTTTTTTTTTTTTTTTTTTTTGGAGACACAGCCTCACTCTCTTGCCCAGGCTGGAGTGTGGAGTGCAGTGGTGCAATCTTGGCTCACTGCAACCTCCCCTTCCCGATTCAAGGGATTTTCCTGCCTCAGCCTCCCGAGTAGCTGGGATTACAGGTGCCTGCCACCATGCCCGGCTAATTTTGGTATTTTTAGTAGAGATGGGGTTTCACCATTGTTTGGCCAGGCTGGTCTCCAACTCCTGACCTTAAACGATCCTCTCAGCTTGGCCTCCCAAAGTGCTGGGATTACAGGTGTGAGCCACCACACCCAGCCACAAACCTGGATTCTGCCTTCAAAGGACCTCAGATGCCATCAATGGCACTGGAAGTTATGAACTTGCTAACCATGCATGTTACTTCACCTCACTGGGCCTTAGTTTCTCCGTCTGTAAAATGGGGTTGGTTATTAGACTCAAATGAGGGAATGATGTAACGGGCTTAGCACAATACTTGGCACATTGTGACGGTTTCATAAATGTGAGCTGTTAACATGCCAAGGTTTTTAAAATTTTTATTATAGGCTGGACACAGTGGGTCATGCCTATACTCCCAGCACTTTGGGAGGTTGAGGGAGGAGGATTGCTTGAACTCAGGAGTTTGAAAACAGCCTGGGCAACATAGCAAGACCCTGTCTCTATTTTTGAACAAAATAAAATAATTTTTTTTTTTGATGGAGTCTTGCTCTGTTGCCCAGGCTGGAATGCAGTGGCATGATCTCACCTCACTGCAACCTTTGCCTCCAGGTTCAAGCGATTCTCCTGCCTCAGCCTCCCAAGTAGCTGGGATTACAGGCGTGTAGCACCACACCCAATAATTTTTGTATTTTTAGTAGAGATGGGATTTTACCATAGAGACAGGCTGGTCTCTAACTCCTGACTTCAAATGATCCTCCCACCTCGGCCTCCTAAAGTGCTGGGATGACAGGCATGAGCCACCATGCCGGGCCCAAAATAAAATATCTACTAGGTAATATATATTATATATTATATATTAGGTAATATATATTATATATTATATATTAGGTAATATATATTATATATTATATATTAGGTAATATATATTACATAATATATATTATATATTAGGTAATATATATTACATAATATATATTATATAATATATAACATATATAATATGTAAATATGTTACATATTATATATTATATATATTATATATTATATATATTTTATATATATATATTTAAGAGATGGGGTCTTGCTCTGTTGCCCAGACTGGAATGCAATGGTGCAATCACTGTTCACTGCAGCCTCCAACTCCCAGGTTCAAATGATCCTCAGCCTCCAGAGTAGCTGTGACTATAGGTGCACATCACCACAACCTGATAATTTATTATTATTTTTTAATCTATTTTTTTTGAGACTGAGTCTCGCTCTGTTGCCCAGGCTGGAGTGCAGTGGCGTGATCTTGGCTCACTACAAGCTCCGCCTCCTGGGTTCACGCCATTCTCCTGCCTCAGCCTCCCAAGTAGCTGGGACTACAGGCACTGGCCACCACGCCTGGCTAATTTTTTTGTATTTTTAGTAGAGACGGGGTTTC
Organism: Pongo abelii; assembly: GCF_028885655.2. Lineage (NCBI taxonomy): Eukaryota > Metazoa > Chordata > Mammalia > Primates > Hominidae > Pongo > Pongo abelii. The sequence continues at coordinate 120,925,769 of NC_071995.2, read as the reverse complement.
ACCTTGTTAGCCAGGATGGTCTCGATCTCCTGACCTCATGATCTGCCCGCCTTGGCCTCCCAAAATGCTGGGATTACAGGCATGAGCCACCTATTGTTTTTTTTGTAGAGATGAGGTCTCCCTATGTTGCCCAGGCTGGTCTCAAACTCCTGGGCTCAAGTGATCCTCCTAACTCGGCCTCCCAAAGTGCTGGGATTACAGGTGTGAGCCACTGTGCTTGGTCCCATGCCAAGGTTTTTAAGAGATTATTTAATTTAATCCTCACAGTGAGTTTATGAAGTAGGCATTACCATCTCCATTCTACAGATTAAAACTAAAGAAACCCCAAAGCTAGAGGTTAAACAAATAGCCCAAGATCACACAGCCAGGGGAAGGTGCAGGGAGAGTTAGGATGTGAACCCAGGTGGGGTCCTGGCCTCAGCTCGAAAAGGCCCTCGGGTGTAATTCTGTGTCTGTGATCCAGCCTCAGTCCTGAGTCGGGCCCGGGGTCTCCCCAGTCCCCAGAGGAAAAGGGGATGCTAAGGAATGCCACTGAGACAGGCCACATCCCAGCTCAAATATCTGTTTCTGAAAATGAAACATAACCCAACTATGATGGTATGGCTGGTTGGGGGGGCTTTCTTGACACATTAACCAGCAGCAAAGCCCCACTGCTCTTTTTTTTTTTTTTTTTTGAGGCAGAGTCTCGCTCCATTGCCCGGGCTGGAGTGCAGTGGCCTGATCTCAGCTCACTGCAGCGGCCTGATCTCAGCTCACTGCAGCCTCCGCCTCCCAGATTCAAGCGATTTTCCTGCCTCAGCCTCCTGAGTAGCTGGGATTACAGGCACACACCATCATGCCCAGCTAATTTTTATATTTTTAGTAGAGATAGGGTTTTGCCATGTTGGCCAGGCTGGTCTTGAACTCCTGGCCTCAAGTGACCTGCCCACACCAGCCTCCCGAAGTGCTGGGATTACAGGCATGAGCTACTGTGCCTGGCTCCCATTGTGCATTTCTTTTTTCTTTTTTTGAGACGGATTCTCGCTCTGTTCCCGGGCTGGAGTGCAGTGGCGCGATCTCAGCTCACTGCAGCTTCCGCCTCCTAGGTTCAAGCGATTCTCCTGCCTCAGCCTCCTGAGTAGCTGGGATTACAGGTGCCCGCCACTACACCCAGCTAATTTTTTTTCTTTTTTTTCTTTTTTTGAGATGGAGTTTCACTCTTGTTGCCCAGGCTGGAGTGAAATGGTGCAATCTCCGCTCACCGCAACCTCTGCCTCCTGAGTTCAAGCGATTCTCCTGCCTCAGCCTCCCGACTAGCTGGGATTACAGGCATGCGCCACCACGCCTGGCTAATTTTGTAAATTTTTTAGTAGAGACGGGGCTTCTCCATGTTGGTCAGGCTGATCTCGAACTCCCAACCTCAGATGATCCGCCCACCTCAGCCTCCCAAAGTGCTGGGATTACAAGCGTGAGCCACCGCGCCCATTGTTTGTATTTTTAGCAGAGACAGGGTTTCACCATGTTGGCCAGGCTGGTCTCGAACTCCTGACCTTGTGATGTGCCTGCCTCGGCCTCCCAAAGTGCTAGGATTACAGGCGTGAGCCACTGCCACTGTGCTTTTCTAAAGCCCATTCAGAAACCTGCCAGTCCCCCTGCCCTTGGAGCTGGTGACTGTGTTTTCCAGACAGGTCGATTTGAGCACGTGGGGAAGTTTGCTGGCCTTCCTTCCCCAGAACAAGACAGCCCTGGTTCTGGAGAGATCAGAAACTCCAGCAAACCAATATTCCCTTCCAGTTCCTTTTTTAGTTATTTATCTACTACTACCTGGCTGTACCAAAGCTTCCAGTGGTCAAAAGTACAAAGACATTGACATTAGGGTCAAGAGATAGAAAAAGGCAGGGGTTGCAGGCTCTTGTCCTAGCAGGCCAGGCAGGTGACAAAGAGGCAGTGGGTGAGCCAGGTGGGCCTGGAGGTGCCACACTCTTGCTAAGGGAAGGCGGCTCTAGCTTTAGGCAGTTCCAGGCAGCCCCTGCCTCAAGGGAGCACACAGCCACGGGACTGCCAGATCTGATTTCTCAAGGGATGGCAGGATGGAGATTTCCTGATTTCCAAACATGGAAAGCCAACTTAATTTTTATGAAGCTCTAGGGACGGGCGTGGTGGCTCACACCTGTAAATCCTAGCACTTTGGGAGGCCAAGGTGGGCGTTCGAGACCAGGAGTTCGAGACCAGCCTGGGCAACATGGTGAAACCCCATATCTACTAAAATACAAAAAAATTAGCCAGGCATGGTAGCACGTGCCTGTAATCCCAGCTACTCAGGAGGCTGAGGCAGAAGAATTGCTTGAACCCAGGAGGCAGAGGTTGCAGTGAGCTGAGATCGCACCACTGCGCTCCAGCCTGGGTGACAGGAGCGAGACTCTACCTTAAAAAAAAAAAAAAAAAAAAAAAAAAAAAAAAAAAAGGAGCTTTAGGTTTGAATCTCTGAGGGCATTTTCCTTGGGCAGATGGAGAAAACCGTGAGGACCTGCGGGGGACACTGGGGACTGGCTCAGAACGTTCTGTGTTTTGACCTGGGTGGTTACATGGGTGTGTGCAGTTTGGGAACATTTCATGGAGTCATACACACATCATTTGCACGTTTCCTCTCAAATAAAAAGGTCAAAACAGAAACAGACACCAGCAACAGGAAACAATGGCAGACAGCACCATCTGGATTTGGTTGATGGACCTAGATTACAACTTTTTTGTTTTTTTTGCCTTTTGAAGAGATGGGGTCTCACTGTATTGCCCAGGCTGGAGTGCAGCAGCTACTCTCAGGTGCAATCATAGCTCACTGCAGCCTTGAACTCCTGGGCTCAAGCGACCCTCCCGCCTCAGCCTCCCAAGGAGCCAGGACTACAGGTGCGTGTTTCCTGTACCCGGCTAAGTTACAACATTTGAAATTAAACAGCAAAGGAAGTTAGGTGTAGACGTGGAAGGGCAGTTCCCAAGGTCCTGTTGGGATTCACATGAAATCAGAAATCCAGTTTGGAGGCTGGGCACGGTGGCTCACGCCTGTAATCCCAGCACTTTGGGAGGCGGTGGCGGGCAGATCACTTGAGGCCAGGAGTTTGAGACCAGCCTTGCCAACATGGTGGAACCCCGTCTTACTAAAAAATACAAAAATCGGTCAGGGATGGTGGTACACGGCTGTAGTCCCAGCTGCTTGGGAGGCTGAGGCAGGAGAATTGCTTGAACCCAGGAGGCATAGATTGCAGTGAGCCAAGACCACGCCACTGCACTCTGGCCTGGTCAACAGAGCAAAACTCCGTCTCAAAAACAAAACAAAACAAGCAAAATCCAGTTTGGAGATTCCCAGCAGCCAAAGCAAAATGGGAAACACAGCCATTTATATAATTTATATGAGGAGGGGAAAGAAACATACGCCCAAACAATCTTCCTGGACACACGAAGCTGAGAGAAACATCTCCCGCGGGGTTCTTGTCCCTGGGCGAGAAGAGGGTCTAATTTCTATGTCTCTGGCTTAGTTTATGTCTCTTGGCTTTGTACGCTGGGAAAAGAAACTTCCTCTCCTCCGCTGAGTCTTCTCCTTGGCACAGAGGCCGCCGGGCCCTGCCCAGCCCTCCTACCCCTTGCCTGGAATGTGAACAAACCTGCTGGAGAAACAAAAACATGACCGAGTGCTTGGCCAAGGCCCCGGGCTGGGCAGGAGAGACTGGCAGGCCATGGGCACTCACCATGCATGTCCATCATCCCTGGGGAGGAACTGTTCTCCGGAGTGGTCACCTCTGAGCCACACTTCTCATCCTTGCCTTTTTTCTTATTCTTGTTTTTCTGCAGGGGAAAATGGAGCAGAAACCAAGTCACCAGATCGTGTGTGTGCACACGTGCTCAGAGCCCCTGGGGAGTGGTGTGAATATTTTATTCCATCGAAGCCTCCTGGAGCCCCCAGGCCTCTGGAGGTTTTCCTGGGCCCGCATTTCAACGAGTCCTATTAGGGATTGGCCTCTGGGTCTCCCCCACTGTGGAATCAAAGAGCCCCACAGAGGGGAGGGTTCTGAGGCTGGCCCAGCTCCGGCACCCTGGGAAATAAGCCTGCCTGTTTCTGGGGCTGTCAGCAGCAGTGTGGAAACACCCTGGCTGGCAGGACCTGCCTCCTCTTTTAGGGAGAGTATCTGGGGAAGAGGCTACCATCAGCCCAGAGCAGGTACAAAGTAATGCCAGGTGACCCAGAGGTCACTCATTTCCACCAGCTGCAGGCCCCCTGGGGCAGCCTTTCTTAAAGTGTACTCCGCCGACCTCCAGCACAAAAGCGCAGGAGGAGTTAGGAAGGAAGACCCCGGGAGAAAGGAGGGAGGACCTCGGGAGAAAGGAAGGAGGAAGGGGATGCTTTTTGTGCCATTCCTTTTTTCTTTTTTTTTTTTTTTTGAGACAGAGTCTCGTTCTGTCACCCAGGCTAGAGTGCAGTGGCGTGATCATGGCTCACTGCAAGCTCCAACTCCAACTCCCGGATTCAAGTGATTCTTATGCCTCAGCCTCCCAAATAGCTGGGGCTACAGGCGCCTGCCACCACACCCGCCTAATTTCTGTATTTTTAGTAGAGACGGGTTTCACCAATATATTGGCCAGGCTGGTCTCGAACTCCTGATCTCGTGATCCGCCTGCCTCAGCCTCCCAAAGTCCTGGGATTACAGGCGTGAGCCACTGTGCCCGGCCATTCAATTTTTTTTTTTTTTTTTTTACGAAAGGAATCATGTTAGAAACAACCTTGGCTGAACTGTAGGAGACTCATTAAATCAATCGTGGTACATTCATTCAATGAAATCGGATGCAACAATTACAGGGAATAAGGTGGTTCTTCACAGACTAACATGGGGTGATCTGCAAAGTACTAACACATTAACATATGTCAATATCGCCAAGAGATATATATATATATATATATATATATATATATATATATATATATGAAAGATGTAGGATATGTGAGCCTCACCACCAGTGGTGAGCAAAGGATGTGTGTGTGTGTGCGTGCCTGTGTGTGTGTGCGTGCGTGTATTTACACTCATATTTGTGAGCGAAGGCTCCCTTTAGAAGGACAAACAAAACCTGGCAACACTGGTTGCCTCCAGGGGCGAGAACTGGGGTGGGGATGGGGGGTGCATGCAGGGATGAGAGGCAGATTTATAAAAGATATGCAGTAAAAGAGTAACATCGGAAGATACACAAATCCAAACAGACAAAAAGTGGATTGGTGGTTACCAGGGGCAGGCGAGGGGAATGGGACGTGACTGCTAATGGGTATGAGTTCCTTTTTTGGGGTGATGAAAATGTTCTGGAATTACAGTGGTGACAGGTGCACAACTCTGTGAATACACTAACCGAACTGAATACTTTAAAACAGTGACTTCTGGCCGGGCATGGTGGCTCACACCTGTAATCCCAGCACTTTGGGAGGCTCAGGCAGGAGGATGGCTTGAGGCCAGGAGTTTGAGACCCGCCTGAGCAACATAGCCAGACCCTGTCTCTATTAAATAAATAAATAAATAAGCCAGGTGTGCGGCCGGGCGTGGTGGCTCACGCCTGTAATCCCAGCACTTTAGGAGGCCGAGGCGGGCGGATCATGATGTCAAGAGCTCGAGACCATCCTGGCTAACACGGTGAAACCCCGTCTCTACTAAAAATACAAAAATTAGCTGGACGTGGTGGTGCGTGCCTGTAGTCCTATCTACTTGGGAGGCTGAGGCAGGAGAATTGCTTGAACCCAGGAGGTGGAGGTTGCAGTGAGCCAAGATTGCACCACTGCACCCCAGTCTGGCAATAGAGTGAGACTCTGTCTCAAAAAATAAATGAATAAATACAAATAATAAATAAATTAGCCAGGTATGCATGCCTGCAGTCTCAGCTACTCAGGAGGCAAAGACAGAAGGATTGCTTGAGCCCAGGAGGTCGAGGCTGCAGTGAGCTATGATCCTGCCATTGCACTCCAGTCTGGGCAACAGAGACCCTGTCTCTTAAAAAAAAAAAAAAAGTGACTTCTATGATATGTAAATTGTCTTCATTAAAAAATTGTTTTGAATTTGAATGTTGTAACATATTTTACCTATTTAAAAGGATGAAATTTTCAAGAGTTCTAAAGTAACAAATGGATATAACCATATAGATACTGAGTGTTTAAAACAATAAAAAGCTCTCCCTCCACAAGGCAGATTCCCAGCCTCAACCTGCAGAGACTCAGCAGCTGGTGATGGGCCCAGGAATCTGCATCTTCTGAAGGTGCTCAGCCAGGCCGAGAACCATCGCCCTAGAGGGAAAGAGGGTGGGGGAGCGGCACATGGCACATCATGGCTCACAGATGAAGAGGGAATTTGCATTTCTCGGCACCGTCTGCACAGCCGGCACAGTGCTAAGTATTCTCCGTGGTGATATATTGCTTTTGCTCTGCTGCAGAAACCGCGATTTGGATGTTACTGCTCCATTACACAAAAGAGGGGACTAAGGCCCAGCAAGGTGGGGTCACCTGTCTAACATCACAGGTTAATCGGGGCTGGTCTGCCTCCAAATCCAACGGTCCCTTGAAGCCTAGAGCTGCCCGGTCCTTCCCGATGGCCCAGAGCTTACGTTTTCCCCTTGATCATATTCCATTTGGCACTTCCCTGATATCTGTTTCATGCTATTCTATAATTATCTTCCCCCAACGAGATTAGAAATTCCTTGAGAGCAAGGACCACATCTTCTCAAATGCAACCGGCGTTTCTACACCTAATGGCGGGCAAGGCACAGACATGGGCCAGAGCCAGGAACTGCCTTCGAGGAGCCTGCCCTGCTCTTCCCTGGGAGATGCGGAGAGAGACCAAGGCTCAGTCCCTTTGGGGAAAGCAGCCCTGGTGGTTCCGTGAGCCCAGGCTAGAACGAGAAGGGACAACAAAAGGCCCAAGTTCAGGGGTGAGCATGTGATCACGGGGTGAAGAATGGACCCACAGCCCTGCCCAGAGACCCAAGACTTGCCGGGCAGGTAACCGAAGACGGGGGCGAAAAAACTTAGCCCGTGTCTTTTTGGAGGAAGCTGGACCCCCACATGCTTCCCCCACCCCAAACCTCCAATCATGACCTCAGGTCACTCCCAGGAGTCGCCGCAGCCATGTGGGTTAGTCTGCGCCATCTTCCCAGGTAGAAGGACTGAGTTTGAGTAAATAGGGAAGGCAGTCCAGGCAGCGGGGAACGGCCCAGGCAAAGGCCTATGGGGGAGACTGTTCTTGATTTGGGATGGAAATGAGAGGGGTCTCTGGAGGTAACTGGCCTGGGAGCCACGAAGTTGGAGAGCCCCGTCTGCTCGGGGCAGTTGCCAGCCATCACAGGACAGCGCCTCGCGTTCCCTCTAGTGGTGGAAGTCGGGATGGCGCCACCCCTCCTGGAGCCCTCCTGGAGTCCCGCATCCCTGCACCAGGCTTTCCTAGCCCCGGGGGTGGGGGGGGCCCCTGTCACCAGCAGCTCCACTCACCAGAAGCTTCTCCAAGCGCAGAGAAAAAATGCGCTTTGGAGTCAGACAGACCTGAGCTCCATTCACAGCTCTGAGGTGAGCTGTGTGAAGTGGCTTCACCTCTCTGAGCCCGTGCCCTTACTTGTACAGAGAAGAGGTTAAAAAGATCAACTCCACAGGCCGAGTAGGAAAAATAACGGAGATGCCGCATGTGAGGCATCAGCCCAGGGCCTGGCAGATGGTCAGAGGCTCAGGAACAGAACCACAAAGGTGGGGAGAACGTGCCTATCTGTGGGCACCACCACACCTGCCCCAAAACACAGTGCCAAGCCCTGGGGGGGGGGCACTCGGCCCAGAAGACACAACTTGCAGGCCAGGCGCGGTGGCTCACGCCTTAACTCCAGCACTTTGGGAGGCCCAGGCAGGTGGATTACCTGAGGTCAGGAGTTCGAGACGAGCCTGGCCAACACGGTGAAACCCCGTCTCTACTAAAAATACAAAAAATTGGCTGGGTGTGGTGGCGTGCACCTGTAATCCCAGCTACTCGGGAGGCTGAGGCTGGAGAATCGCTTGAACCCACGAGGCAGAGGATGCAGTGAGCCAAGATCACACCACTGCACTCCAGCCTGGGCAACAGAGTGAGACTCTGTATCAAAAAAAAAAAAAAAAAAAAAAAGAAGAAGAAGAGGAAGAGGAAGAAGAAGACACAACTTGCGGGATCCCCCTGTCCACCGCTCTGAGGGCCAGACTCTGGGGCTGGAGTGGGAGGGGTAGGGACTAGTCCAGCAGCCTCCCCAGGTCTAAGCTGGGTCCTTCTACTCCCAGGGGCTCTTGGTCCCAGAGCCCCAGCACGGTGGGTAGCAGTGGACAACCTCCCTCCCCATGGTGGAAGGAACACGAATGGGTGGCCCACCCCAGGGGACCAGCCCTCCATACTCACATCGTCAACCTTGGGCTCCGTCACAGGGACCCATTTGTAGATTCGTAGGGATGTGTCACCAACGGTCACCCATTTCTTCTCCCTGAGGAGGATGAGGAAGAGCCTGTTACCGGGGACTCTTCATCCCTGGGGGACACAGGCCACACTCCCTTGGGGCTGAGAGCAAGCTCCAGATCACACAGAAGAGGGTTTGAATCCCAGCTCCACCCTCACTAGTGGGAGCCGCTGGGCAGGCCACATCGCCCATCTAAGCCTGGTTTCTCCACCCGTTACACCACAGAGGGTGGTTGCCCTCTCCAGGCTGTCGCTAAAAAGGCTGAGGGTGGGGCTGCCATTACAAGGACTCCTATGGGTGGCGGGAGTCAGGCCCAGGTTCCTCCTGTGTCACTGCCAATGCCACACAGCCACTGGACTGGGCCACTCGTGCCCGTCTGGGCAGCAGAGAGGGCTTCAGTCCAGCAGGCTGATTCCTCTTGTGGGGGGTGGAGTCGTCACCAAGGACACCCCGGGGCTCCTCCTGCCCTCTGGGTGATGCGTCTGAGGTCAGGGGAGGCAGGAGCAGGCAAGCCGGGGAGCCGCCCACACTCTGCCAGAAGAATGCCCTTCGCGGCGGCCAAGGAGAGCCAGGGAGTGGTGACCTCGGCCCGAAAGGAGGTTACACAGCCTGAATCTGTGGGTGGCAGCCAGGTGGGAGGGGAACTGCACCCCTGATTCAGGGCTCCTAGCGACCCTGTCTGCAAGGTCACCCCAGCTGCATTACAAACGCCTGAAGGAGGGAGTCCAGACCCCCCACTGTGAGAGGCAGGTTTATGGATGAGAAGGAGAAACTTACAAGCCACAGAAGCAAACAGGACTGGTTTTCATTCGAGATAACAATGACCACCCTCTCCTCCACCACCACCACTCTGCTCCGAGCCACTGTCATTTTTCCAATTATTGCTACAGCCAGCCACCTCCTGTCCTTGATCCCCTGCACTCCGACTTGTGCCTTACAGCCCCAAAGGCCCAGCAGCCACACCCCTGAGGGGACTGAGGCTCAGGAGAGCCTCCCAGAAGCAGGGCTGGGGTTGGAACCGAGGCTCCGAAATCAAGGCTCTGCCAGATCAGGAAACGTGCGATGCCACTAAGGAGCCACTGATGGCTCAGCTAGGAGGCTGGCGGATTTAAGGGCCCCAGCAGGCACTGTCGGGGCAGGCGCACCCCTGGTACAGGCAACGTAGCTGCCCGAGTCCTCAGCAATTTTGGTGACAAAAATTCCCAGAACTGAGGATTCTGTGTGGCACGAGCACCTCTGTCCGTGAGCTGCCTGGCACCTTTTCTGGCCTCTCTGCCCAAACTCAGCCTTAGGTCACCCCCTGGTGGGGCACATGGCTCTCACATGCTGGTGTGACAGGTTACGGGACTCCCACCCTGTCACCACGGGGGTTGCGGGATGACAGAGCATACTCAAACCCAGCCAGCCAAAACCACAGACACTTCACCCCCAAAAACCCTGCCCGCTCGGGTCCCACGTGTTCCATCAGAGGACGCTACGGCCCGGCTTTTCTTATTATACCAGTGGCCGTTCCTAGTGCCTTCTATGTACCAAGTACTGTGCCGGCTCATCTGGCAGGAAATGGCAACTTCCCCATTTGACAGATAAAGAAACTGAGGCACAGGGCGGTGAAGGTGAACTCATTCTCCCAGAGCCAGCACTCGAACCCTTCACCCAGCACAGCTGTTGAGACCAGCCTCTCCGTCCCCTCCTCCTTGCACCTTTTCACCCAGAAACGATGCAGGAAAGACGAGTGTCTAAGTCCACTGGCCAGTCTTCTGCTTCCTGTGGGCAGAGCAGACAAACTACAATGCCCACCTTTCCCTTCCCCCATTCTGAGCAATCAGAAGGTGTCCACAAGAGACAGAGTACTCCTGGGAAGAACCTCAGTTGTTAGAGCAACCATCACGATAGCCACTGTGCGCCCAGGCTATTACATGCCAGGCTCCATGCCAAGTACTCTACTTACACAACCTCTTTCCCTGGGATTCCCAACAGGCTACAAGAGGGGGACGATTGTCACCCTTTTTACAGATGCAGAAACAGGATGCCCAGAGAGGTTATACCACTAGCTTGGGGTCTCACAGACAGGAAGTGGCAGAAGAGAATTAGATTTGGGCTCGGACCCCAGACACCACCTCCTGCTATTCTGTTGCCCATGAAAACCAAGAATCATTCTAAAGGAGCACCAGGGTAACAGAAGCTGGAGGAACAATGACAAATTGCCAGGACTCCATGTAGATTGGCCAAAGCCATTCATTACTCATGAGCCCTGGACCAGCTTCCCAGTAAATCAACCCATTCAAGGTTTGATTGTGTTTGGGGGAAAAAAAAAAAAAGTAATTGACTTGTAACACACAGGACACCTTTCAGGGCAGAAAGTGTGCCAGAGATCTGGGCTTTGCGGCCGCAAATCAGCCAAGATGCAAGTTTGCAGCTGCTTTCCAGAGAGGCTCGAGGCCACCACAGGCTACAAGCTGAATGCAGCCAGGCTTTCGTGCCTCTCTTTGCCCCAACTGGCAACCTCTTCACTGAGTTCTCAAGTTACCCCAGCGATGAGAAACTGTATTTCTAGGTGTGGACACTGAGGGGACTTTGGGACAGAGGCAAGAACATTAAGAACTCTGCCTCTGAGCTGGAGATATGCTCAGCTAAGCAGCCACCCGGAGGGGCCATGGAGCTCAAATTTAAGGCACCAAGTGAGCACCCGGGAGGACATGGGATTTCACAGCCACAGACACATTGGGTGGGCACACGGGTTCAGCGGAGCAGCTGAGGTTTCCCACAATTGCCCCCCAAAACCATCACCAAAGAACACATAGCCCTCCCCAAAAAGGGGCGTTGCTCCTCTCCCCCAATGAGGGTATTAAGCTATACTCATCACTTTCTTATTTTTTTATTTTTTTTATTTTTTTGAGACGGACTCTTGCTCTGTGGCCCAGGCTGGAGTGCAGTGGCGCAATCTCGGCTCACTGCAACCTCCGCCTCCCGGGTTCAAGCGATTCTCCTGCCTCAGCCTCCTGAGTAGCTGAGACTACAAGCACGTGCCACCATGCCCAGCTAATTTTTGTATTTTTAGTAGAGACGGGTTTCACCATGTTGGCCAGGCTGACATCAAACTCCTGACCTCAGGTGACCTGCCTGCCTCGGCCTCCCAAAGTGCTGGAATTACAGGTCTAAGCCACTGTGCCCAGCCTATTTGTTATTTTTTTGAGATAGGGTCTCCCTCTGTTGCCCAGGCTGGAGTGCGGTGGTGCGATCACTGCTCATTGCAGCCTCGACCTCCTGGGCTCAAGTGATCTTCCCTGCCTTGGCCTCCCAAAATGCTGGGATTACAGGTGTGAGCCACCACACTTGGGCCCCACTTTATATTTAGGGTGGCAAACAACCAGTCAACAGGCGTGTTTTGTTTGGCCTGCACAGTACTTTAAAAATGTTAAATCTGCTGCCAAACTTTAAAAAAAAAAAAAGAAAAACAGGCTTTGCATAAGAATCCAGACTTCTGGCTACTCTTGAAAACATGACCTGGGTCCACATGCTCCAGGTAGTGACAGCTTGCCCCAGATGGGCTCTCTGGCCCCCCTCGGATGCCCTCACTCTTGACACCTGTAAGCACCAGGTGCAGAAATCCCCACAACCACCAGGCTGTGGCCCAACTTGCTGCAAAGCTGGCCCTGGGTGTGCCCTACGCCTCCTGTCTTGGTGGCCCCGTCACCTTACCCTGACTTCAGCACCTCTCTCTTCCCATTACACTTGAGCTTCTGGGAGGAAAGGACAAAATGAGGTCCCAGCAGTAGGAATGTAGCCCCAACTGCTCCTCCCCAGCACAGACTCCTATATAAACTACAAGAATCCATCCCAGATTCTCCAGGCTAAGGCCAATTTCGAATGTTCTCCTGCGTCCAGGTCCAAGGGTTAGCCAACAAGACCATCTTAGGGTTACCCTCTGCTCAAGGGGACCCTGCTGACTCCCTCCAGGAAAGCTCTACTCCCTGTCCTTGTACTCACTCTTCATGGCTAGTCCCTGTCACCTCAAGAGGCCTGGCCCATGGCTGGCCTCACCCTAGCTAGGCCCAGGTCTGCCTGACCTGCCATGTGCCCAGTAGGAAGGTCTCCATGATGAAACCTCCGGAGGAGCTGAGGTGAGGGAGGCCTCAGACCCAAACCTCCACCTCTCCTGGGATAGATGGGAGGTCTTCAGGCACAGACCTTTCTTAGTCCTCACAACAAGTAATTGAGGGAACCCTCAGACCAGGTGCTAAGGGGTCCTGGGCCTAAGCCTACTTTTTTTGTTTGTTTTTTGAGACAAGGTCTCACCCTGTCACCCAGGCTGGAGTGCAGTGGCATGATCATAGCTCACTGCAGCCTCGACCTCCTGGGCTCAAGTGATCCTCCGGGCTTAGCCTCCCGAGTAGCTGGGATTACAGACGAGGGTCACCATGCCTGTCTAATTTTTTTTCTTTTCTTTTTTTTTTTTTTTGAGACGGAGTCTCGCTCTGTCGCCCAGGCTGGAGTGCAGTGGTGCAATCTCGGCTCACTGCAAGCTCTGCCTCCCGGGTTCATGCCATTCTCCTGCCTCAGCCTCCCAAGTAGCTGGGACTACAGGTGCCTGCCACCACGCCCGGCTAATTTTTTGTATTTTTAGTAGAGATGGGGTTTCATTGTTAGCCAGGATGGTCTCAATCTCCTGACCTCGTGATCCTCCCGCCTCGGCCTCCCAAAGTGCTGGGGTTACAGGTGTTAGCCAACGCGCCCGGCCTTTTCTTTTCTTTCTTTTTTTTTTTGAGATGGAGTCTCGCTCTGTTGCTCAGGCTGGAGTGCAGTGGCGCGATCTCGGCTTACTGCAACCTGGGCCTCCCAGGTTCAAGCAATTTTCCTGCCTCAGCCTCAAGAGTAGCTGGGATTACAGGCGTGCACCACCACATCCAGCTAATTTTTTGTATTTTTAGTAGAGATAGGGTTTCACCATGTTGGCCAGGCTGGTTTCCAACTCCTGACTTCAGGTGACCTGCCTGCCTAGGCCTCCCAAAGTGCTGGGATTACAGGCGTGAGCCACCGCGTCCAGCCTAATTTTTCTTTTATCTTCTTCTTTTTTTTTTTTGAGATGGAGTCGCGCTCTGTTGCCCAGGCTGGAGTGCGGTGGCGCAATCTCCGCTCACTGCAAGCTCAGCCTTCCGGGTTCACACCATTCTGCTGCCTCAGCCTCCCGAGTAGCTGGGACTACAGGCACCCGCCACCACGCCTGGCTAATTTTTTTAGTAGAGATGGGGTTTCACCGTGTTTGCCGGGATGGTCTCGATCTCCTGACCTCGTGATCCGCCCGCCCGGCCTCCCAAAGTGCTTGAATTACAGGCGTGAGCCACCGCGCCCAACTTTCTTTTTTTTGGTTTGAGACCCAGGCTGGTCTCAAACTCCTGGGCTCAAGCAATCCTCCTGTCTCAGCCTCCCAAAGCGCTGGGATTACAGGCATGAGCCACCACAGCGGGCCTCCAAGCCTATGCTGCAGCCCAAGCTTTCATCTCCCACCACGGCCCTGGGGTCTTCTCTCCTCCACCAGCACAGGGCCTCCAAACCCTGGCCCAGTTTCCCAAAAAGAGGCCCACCATTTTGTTTTCCCTTTAGCCATCTTCTGGTCACCTCACCTCCACTGGCCTGCCTTGCTGAAACACCAGAAAAAGAGAAGAGGAGACAGCCTGCCCCAAATGAGAGGGAGGCCACAGCTTTTTCCGGGGGTGGGGGAAGAAGCGTCAGGGGACAGTGGGTGGGTGGGGGGGGTAATTTTAGGGGTCACTAGGGCTGAGGAGAAACCCACCCAAGGCTCATGGGGCCAAATGATCTGCCAAACACTTCAGCTTCCCTCTGGGTAAAATACAGGATGCCCTGTTAAATTTGCATTTCAGATAAATTAGATAATTTTTTAGTATAAGTGTGTCCCAAATATTGCATGAGACATACTCAAAAACATTTATTTTTAAAAAATTCTTTCATTGTTTATCTGAAATTCGAATTTAACTGGGTGTGCTGTATTTTTATCTGGTTAAACCTGGCAACCCCACCTCCCCACCAGTGGCGAAATGCATGGTTGGTGGCCACACAATTAATAACCCACAGTCTCATGGGCTGAGTCGAAGACCCAATCCGAAGGCACAGGGAAGGTGGGATATGTCTTCTCAGGGGCCAGAGAAACCTGGGCAATAAGTCCACGGCTTTCGCTTAGAAGGGGCCAAAAAAAACCCCCAAAAAAACAAAAAACCCTCAAAGCCAAGTTTCTACAAAGTCCACCTTACAACACAGACAACACTGAGCAACAGCTCCTCCTGCGCCCAGGGCGCGGTGCTCTCGGAGGCATGACCTCACTCGTCCTCAATAACCCAAGGGGACCTGGAAGCCAAGCACAGAGCCCCGGGTCACCATGGTTAGAGAAGTGACAATGATATGCCCAAGGTCGCGGCAACGAAGTGAACTGGAAGCTGGACCATGAGATCCTAAAGCCTGAGGTCTTCAGAGGACACGATGTGTCGTTTCACCAAACCCAGGGAGGCGCAGAGGCATAGCCCCTCAAGCTCCAACTACAGGCCTGGTCCCCGCGGGGTCAGCGCGCTGGAAGGCCTCCAGGCCGGCCGCCCTGGGGCCCACGGGGTGGGAAGCCCCATCTCTCCATCTGCCCTCCCTGCAGAGCAGCTGGCTGCCCTGCGGGAGCAGCTGTCAGGGTGCAGGAGCCTCTGTCCAGCCGGAAACCTGGAGTAGGAGGCCCCACCACGCCTCCTCCAGCAGAGAAAGGCGGCTTGCCGGCTGTTTCCCAACCTCCAGGCCGGCGACAGAAGGGACCCAGGCACAGACACCAGTTCTTTCTTTGCACAGGGGCTGAGGCAAGGAGGGGAGCAACTCCGGGCTTCCCGCGGGGAATCCCACAGCAGAGGGGGCTGCGGGTTGTTTTCCAGCGTGTGTGTGTTGGCCTGCAGCTGTTTCTGCCATTTTTAAATGGCTCCAGTCGGGCACCGGGCACCCTGTGTACCAGGGGAGCTCCCGAGACACCGACGACTTGGATCTCAACTTTGGAAAGCCTCCCCTTCTCACGGTTCTGAAAATTCTTTGTCCCACTAGAGCCAAACCCAGCCTACGGCCGGGCATCCGGCCATCGCAGCCAGCCCTTTCCATAGGAGGCCGGGGAGCACGTGGACTTTATTGATTTTCCTCTTGCCTTTTTTGTTGGGTTTGACTCAGAAAGGACAGCTAACTTGTGACACCGCCACACCGGAGGCTCGCCCCCAGTGGCTTTTAGAGACCGAGGCGCTACTCGAGAAACGACACCCCCAAACGTAAACATCCCCTGCCACAGGGCCTGCCCGGCTTCCAGGCTCGAAATAAAGGGTCGAGACGAGCCCGCGGGCGCTGACACTCAGAGCCAGCGTCGCGGCGGCTCCTCTCCCTCCGGGACCCCAGTGAAGGCGTGGGAAAAAAATAATAAAGTTGAAATCAGGGAGCGGGGAGTTTTCAACAACTCTGACCCAACCTGGCGATCTGCTTGCGCCTCGGGCCTGGCCCAGGGGCCGATTCCGAGCAGACCCCGACGAGGCCGCGGAAAGGTTCGATCCCCTTAATGTCGACCGGGCCACGCCGGGTGGACGCTAATGTGATCCCGAAAACCACGCGCGGCCGCCACCAAGTCCCCCTCTCTCCCGTGCAGAGAACAAAAACAACAGCTCCCTCCGCAAAACAAACACGAGCTCCCGGTGTGGAGAGGCAGCAGCGGCCCAGGACGAACGGCTTCTGGCCAAAAACATCGGCTGGCCCGAGCCCCCCGCCCGGGGCGCCGCGCAGAGCGGGGTGGGACGTGGGCGCCCCGCGCCCCTGGCCGCTGGCTCCCAGCGCTCGCCCCCATCTTTCCTCGTCGCCGAGAGACCTCTCTCCAGGCAGCCCAAAGCGCTAAATTTAAACGGCTCGCGCTCTGCAAACTCCGCAGACTCGAGGGCGCCGGGCCCGGGAGGCGGGAGCGGACGGCCGGGCGGGCCGGGGCTGGCGGAGGGCGGCGGGGCGCGGGCCGGGGCGCGCGGGGAGGAGACAGCGGCGGCGGCCCGCTCGGAGCCTGCACAATGGAGCTCGCGCTCTCCCCGCCGCCGCCGGCATCGCGGCCCCGGCGCGCGGGAAGCCGCTTTCATGTGACTTGCACAAAACGAAATGGCTTCTGGGGCCGGCCCCGAGCCCCCCTCCCGGGAGCCGAGCGCCGCGGCGGGGGCCGCCCCGCCGCTCCAACCGCCTGGCCCCGGCGCCCGCCGCCTCCGGGCCGCCGCGCCAGGTGGGCTACAAGCGCGAGCGCACCTGGGCAGCGGCCGCGGCCCCCGCCTGGCGCAGGTGACCCGGCTCGCGCGCCGCCCGCCCGTCCGCCCGCCCTCGCCAAGTCCCGGGGCCCGCGGCGGGGCTGGGCCGGGGCAGGCGGCCGGGGCGCTGCGCCCCGCGGCTTTCTGGAGCCGCGCTCGGGCTCGGGGCGGCCGGGGAGGCGGCTGGCGGCGGGCGCCTCCGCTTACCATTTGCGCACTTTCTCGATCGCCGCCATGACCCTCTTGATATCATCTTTGGCCCGGCTCCTCGTCTCGGCTCGAACCGACCTGCCCGACATGGTTCCGGCGGGGAGACGGAGGCTGGGGAGCGCGCCCGCCGGGTCCTGCTCGCGCTCCGCGGCGGCCACACTCGCGCCCGCCCGCCGCTCACTCACTCGCGCACAGACACTCGCACTCTCACACGCACACACTCACACACACACACACACACACACACACACACATACACACACACAAAGCCCGGGGCCGCCGCGCGCTTGGCCCAGTGCGCAAGCGCCGGGCGGCAGCTGCACCGAGCAGGGGGAGCCGCGCCGCCGCCGCCGCCGGCAGTGCGGCCTCCGGGCGCCGCGGCCACCGGGCAGCGCCCCCGGGCCTCCCACGTCCCCAGAGGGGACGCCCCGGACGCCCTCCCGGGGAGGTGGCGAAGGGCGCACGGCGACCCCCGGCTCTGGGCGCGCGGCGGGGGCGGGCGTGCGGACACGCGCGCTGACCCTTCCTCGGAGGCCGCAGGTGCCGAGGGGTCCACGGGAGACAGCCGGTCTGCGGGGCGGGTTGGGGTCGCGCTCCCCGGGAGCCAGCCCAGCTGCCCCTGCCCTGCCCCCGGAGCGCGGCGGCGGGTGCAGTCGTACAAGTTTCTTGCGGGTCTCTTGACTTCTCCGAGTTGAAGGCGCCGGTTCGGGATGCGAGGTGCTCTTGGAAAGAGTTGGGCATCGCGCATCTCTGCTGGCCCGCGGCCCTGTTCAAATGCGAGCGAGGACGTCGCCTGCCCCAGGCTTTGTCCTTCTGGAAAACTGGGGTTGTAGGAAGGTGCCTGGTGCCAGGCAGACCACCAGAGACTCTCGACCTTGAGTACTAAAGAGTTTTCTGCTCAGCAAAAGCTCAATGATGATCAGCATCGTAACAGGGACTCTTCCTCCCGCCCCCAGAAGTTCTCTTGTCATAAACAAGGCGAGGGGGGTCTTCACCAGAGGACCACGATTTCACCTTAAGCCATTCCTAACTTCAGTACCAGACTGAGACCAGGCGCTGCTACTGCCCAAATGACCCCTGGTCCCATCTACAAGGAGCACTTTTGAGGCCTCAGAACAAGAGCCCTGGGGAGAAATCTGCGATGATCAGGGTAACCTGGGTGCCGCATCTTGGTGTTCAGCTGCAGCGGAACTGGCCGGACCAGAGCTAATGCGCGCCCAGAATGAAGTGGGAGACCGAGAGTGGCCCAAATGTCAGTGCCCCGGGCCTGGAGATGACAGCTGGACAACAGCCATTTCACAGCTGGGGAAACTGAGTCCTGGGAAAGTTCAAGGTTGCAGCCTTAAGCTGTCACTCATTCTAGACGTTTCCCCTGAAGGTTTGGTCTTTGGGGAACACGCTACTGAGGAAATGGAGAGACTGCAGGCCTTTTCCTAGGCATTTCTTTTTACTATTCTGAAACGCAGACTCCTGATGTGAAAAATGAAGAAAAGAACAAATACACAAATACCGGCCAGGCGCGGTGGCTCATGCCTGTAATCCCAGCACTTTGGGAGGCCGAGGCGGGCGGATCACTTGAGGTTAAGAGTTCGATACCAGCCTGGCCAACATGGTGGGTGAAACCCCGTCTCTATTAAAAATACAAAAATTAGCCGGGCGCGGTGGTGCAGGCCTGTAATCGCAGCTACTCGGGAATCTGAGGCAGGAGACTCGCTTGAACCTCGGAGACGGAGGTTGCAGTGAGTGGAGATCCAGCCACTGCACTCCAGCCTGGGAAACAGAGTGAGACCCCGTCTCAAAAAAAAAAAAAAAAAAAAAAAAAAAAAAAAAAAAAAAGGCCGGGCGCGGTGGTTCATGCCTGTAATCCCAGCACTTTGGAGGCCGAAGTGGGCAGATCACGAGGTCAGGAGTTCAAGACCAGCCTGGCCAACATGGAGAAACCCCGTCTCTACTAAAAATACAAAAATTAGCTGGGCGTGGTGGTGCAGGCCTGTAATCTCAGCTACTCGGGAAGCGGAGGCAGGAAAATGCTTGAACCTGGGAGGCAGAGGTGCAATGATCATGCCATTGTACTCCAGCCTGGGTGACAGAGCAAGACTGCATCTCAAAACAAAACAAAACAAAACAAAACAAAAAAAGAAAGAGAGAAAGAAAAGAAAAGAGAAAGAGAAAGAAGGACTTCAGAGAATCGTTCCGAGAATTTTCTGGGAAAATATGCAACAGCAGGTCATAAAACAGATCTCACAGAGATATGTGAGATCAATAGATAATGTGCTTTGGGCCACACAAAACTTTACAAAAATGTATCTTAAAATTTAAAATAGGAAAATATTATGTCAGAATTCAAATAGTGACTGAGGAATAGATAAATGTGTCTATCTACACAATGGAATATTTTTCAGCCATAAAAGGGAATGAATACATGCTACAACATGGGTGAACCTTGAAACATGCTAAGTGAAAGAAGCCAGTCACAAAAGGATAAATATGTATAAGTCCCTTTGCGGGAGAGATCTAAAACTAGGTGAATCCATAAAGACAGACATCAGATTGGTGGTTGCCAGGGGGCAAGGGGGAGGGGAGAACAGGAGTGACTGCTAACGGATGTGGGGTTTCCTTTTGGAGTGATAGGAAAGTTCTGGAATGAGATAGTAGTGATGGCTGCAGAACAATGTGAATGTACTTAATGACACTGAATTGTACACTTTTAAATGGTTACGATGGTCAATTTTATGTGTATTTGATCATAATAAAAAGAAATCTAGGCTGGGCGTGGTGGCTCACATCTGTGATCCCAGCACTTTGGGAGGCCGAGGTGGGTGGACTGCTAGAGGCCAGGAGTTTGAGACCAGCCTGGGCAACATGGTGAAACCCCATCTCTACAAAAAATTCAAAAAATAGCCAGGTGTGGTTGTGCGCATCTGCAGCCCCAGCTGCTCAGGAGGCTGAGGTGGGGAAGATGGCTTGAGCCCAGAATGTAGAGGCTGCAGTGAGCCAAGATCATGCCACTGCATGAAGGAAAGAAAGAGAGAGAGAGAAAAGAAGGACGAAAGAAAGAAAGAAGAAAAGAGAGAGGGATGAGGAGAAGGAGAGAGGGAGGGAAGGAAGAAGGAAGAAAAAGAGGGAGGGAGGAAGGAAGGAAGGAAGGAAAAAAAATACCCAGCTTCTCTAGAACCAGCAGATCTGCAAACTGGACCCTCAGTGCCACATGGCACCCATCGTCTAGAGCTGAGGGACCCTGTATCTTTCAGACAGAGTTCTCTGGGTCACCAGTGCACTCATAGCCACTTTACTCATTCGTGTTACCTGTCTGGCCCCTCAAAGTATTTGTGATTTTGATCCCCGATAAAACCATAAAGCTTTCTTCAAATGTCCTTTGTAAATCTAGTATGTCACTTTTAGTAGTTTCCTGTCTCCTGCAGGTATTTTTACACTTCTTTCTTTCAACAGATCACAGTAGTTTTACAGCCTGTGTCTGATGATTCTAATATTTGAAGTCTCCAAGAGTCTGTTTCTGCTAGGTCTTGCTCATGGTGTCATAGTTCCTTGTTATATGCCTGGTTCTCTTTGACCATGCTGGACACTATTTTAAAATTTATTCCTAGGGATAATTTGAGGCCTCCCCCTAGAGATAATTTATATTTGCTTCTGCCAGGCTCCTCAGGTCACTGCTAGTCTGGGATGACCTTAATCCAAGTTCAGGGTTTGTGAGTCCCTGACCACTCAGGTGATGCGAATACTGGCCGCAGAGTTGTGCAAGACTGGTTGACTTCTTGTAGTCTGAGGGTGGAGCCAGGGATGTGCTGCAGGTGGTTTACAGGCTTCTGCTTCCCACCTCTGTGTTTAGTGACCTCATGCTGAGAGTTTGGAATCAGCTGTGGAGGGAGTATTTACACCATGGAAATCGGCAAATGATCTATACATCAGGACCCTCCTTCCCCAGCCCCAGCCAGAGCTGGTGGTTGAACATTTACCAGCATACCATTGGTGGAGTCCGACAGGGCCCAAATTATCGTGGGAAAGGACTCCCACTTAGTGTGAGTCGTGGACTTTAATTTTCTGGCCTTTTTTAAATTGAGACGGAGTCTTGCTCTGTCACCCAGACTAGAATGCAGTGGTGCGATCTCAGCTCACTGTGAGCTCCGCCTCCTGGGTTCACGCCATTCTCCTGCCTCAACCTCCCCAGTAGCTGGGACCACAGGCGCCCGCCACCACGCCTGGCTAATTTTTTGTATTTTTAGTAGAGACGGGGTTTCACCGTGTTAGCCAGGATGGTTTTGATCTCCCGACCTCGTGATCCACCCACCTCGGCCTCCCAAAGTGCTGGGATTACAGGCATGAGCCACCGCGCCTGGCTTTTTTTTTTTTTTTTTTTTTTTTGAGACGGAGTCTCGCTCTGTCGCCCAGGCTGGAGTGCAGTGGCACAATCTCGGCTCACTGCAAGCTCCGCCTTCTGGGTTCACACCATTCTCCTGCCTCAGCCTCCTGAGTAGCTGGGACTGCAGACGCCCGCCACCACGCCCAGCTAATTTTTTTTTGTATTTTTAGTAGAGACGGGGTTTCACTGTGTTAGGCAGGATGGTCTGGATCTCTTGACCTCATGATCCGCCCACCTCAGCCTTCCAAAGTGCTAGGATTACAGGCTTGAGCCACCGCACTCAGCCTAATTTTCTGGACTTTTGCCCCATAAAACCATTCATGGTTAAGTTCAAATATGCTAAGCTGGCAAAAGTAAAAGTGGCTTCCTTGCCAGATTACCTTTCAGTGTTTTTTCCTTCAATTTTGGCCTAATTTCTCACTATCTTCTTTCTTACAGTCAGCATGTAGTGGCTTTTAGGATATTTTCAAATATTTTTCCTAGCACTTTTAGTTACTTTGCGAGTTAGTCTGAATAATTGTTTACTAGAAACTGGAAGTCAAGCTCTCTACAAATGTTTACTATTATTCTAGTTATGTTAAAAGAGTAAAAGAGGCCGGGTACAGTGGCTCACACTTGTAATCCTAGCACTTGGGGAGGCTGAGGCGGGCAGGCAGATCACCTGAGGTGAGAAGTTCAAGACCAGCCTGGCCAACATGGCGAAACCCCATCTTTACTAAAAATACAAAAAATTACCCGGGTGTGGTGGCAGGTGCCTGTAATCCCAGCTACTCAGGAGGCTGAGGCAGGAGAATCGCTTGAACTCGGGAGATGGAGGTCTCAGTGAGCCCAGATCACACCACTGCACTCCAGCCTGGGTAACAGAGTGAAACTCCGTCTCAAAGAAAAGACAAAAAAAAAAAAAAGAGTAAAAGAGGGATTCCAGGGTCACAGAAGTGAGTGAGTTAGTTATGGCTGTGTCAAATGTCCTAACCTCTCTGTGCCTCATCTGTAAAATGGGGATGAAAATAACTACACCCATTTCATAGGGTTCTTATGAAAATTACGCACACTAGGCTAGGCGCGGTGGCTCATGCCTGTAATCCCAGCACTTTGGGAGGCCGAGGCGGGCAGATCACGAGGTCAGATCGAAACCATCCTGGCTAACGTGGTGAAACCCTGTCTCTACTAAAAATACAAAAAATTAGCCGGGCATGGTGGCGGGCGCCTGTAGTCCCAGCTACTCGGGAGGCTGAGGCAGGAGAATGGCATAAACCCAGGAGGTGGAGCTTGCAGTGAGCTGAGATCGCAGCACTGCACTCCAGCCTGGGCGACAGAGCGAGTCTCCATCTCAAAAAACAAAACAAAACAAAAAGAAAATTATGCACACTATCTGTCAAGCACTTAGAGCAGTGTCGCCGCGCAGTAAGTGCTGCATCAGAAAGGACGGACGTGTGCCACATAACAACGTTCCAGTCCACAACTGCATATATGATGGTGGTCCCAGAAAATTGTAACGGAGCTGATGACATTGGATCCATCCTCGAGTCATAGTGCAATTACTTTAATTCATTCATTCATTGATGTAGAGACGGGGTCTTGCTCCCGCAATTACTTTATTTATTTAGAGACAGGGTCTCACTCTGCCCAGGCTGGAGTGCGGTGGCAGGATCATGGCTCACTGCAGCCTCCTCCTCCCAGGCTCAAGTGATCCCCCTCCCTCAGCCTCCCAAGTAGCTGGGACCACAGGTGTGTGCCACCATACCCAGCTATTTTTTATTTATTTATTTTTTTGAGACAGGGTCTCACTCTGTTGCCCAGGCGGAGTGCAGTGGCAGGATCATGGTTCACTGCAGCTTTGACCTTCTGGGCTCAAGCCATCCTCAGCCTCCTGAGGAGGCTGGGACTACAGGTGTGTTGCCACCACGCTTTTTTTTTTCTTTATTGTAGAGAGGGGGGTCTCACTTTGTTGCCCAGACTGGTCTCAAACTCCTGGGCTCAAAGGATCTTCCTGCATCCCAAAGTGCTGGGATTACACTTATGAGCCACTATGCCCAGCCTAACTTTATTATTTTTATTTTTTTAATTTTTTTTGAGATGCAGTTTCACTCTTGTTGCCCAGGCTGGAGTGCAATGGCATGATCACGGCTCACTGCAACCTCCGCCTCTCTGGTTCAAGTAATTCTCCTGCCTCAGCCTCCCAAGTAGCTGGAATTACAGGCACCCACCACCACATCCGGCTAATTTTTGAATTTTTAGTAGAGATGGGGTTTCACCATGTTGGTCAGGCTGGTCTTGAACTCCTGACCTCAGGTGATCCACCCATCTCAGCCTCCCAAACTGCTGGGATTACAGGCATGAGCCACCGCGCCTGGCTGTAACTCTATTTTTAAAATAAATCTAATGCAGCATAAGTGTACCATGCTTGTAAAGCCTGTAGTAGTGGATAGTAATGTCCTGGGCCTTCACATTCCCTCACCACTCACTGACTCACCCAGAGCAACTTCTAGCCTGCAAAATCCATTCACAGTTAGTGCCTGTGCAGATGGACCATTTTTTATGTTTTACACTGTATTTTTGCGGTACCTTTTCTATGCTTAGAAATGTTTAGATAGACAAACCCTTACCTTTGTGTTACAATTGCTTACAGAATTCAGTACAGTACAGTATAGGATTCCCAGGCCATACAGGTTTGTAGCCTAGGAGCAGTAGGCTCTACCGTACAGCCTAGGTGTACAGTAGGTGACACCATCTGGGTTTGTGAAATCACACTCCATGATGTTTGCACACTGATGAAATTGTCTGGGCTGGGCACCATGGCTCACACCTGTACTCCCAGCACTTTGGAGGCCAAAGTGGGAGGACCACTTGAGGCCAGGAGTTCAAGCCCAGTCTGGGCAACATAGCGAGACTTAGTCTTTACAAAAAAATGAAAAAAAAATCAGCCAGGTGTGATGGTGCACCCCTGTAGTCCCAGTTACTCAGGCAGCTGAGGTGGAAGGATCGCTTGAGCCCAGGAGTTCAAGGCAGCAGTGAGCTGTGATCGTGCTACTGCACTCCAGCCTGAGTGACAGAATGAGACTCTCTTTAAAAAAAAGGAAAAAAATTGCCCAACAATGCATTTCTCAGGACATATCCTCGTCGTTAAGCGACACATGGCTATATTTGTTAGAGGACCTGTACAATTGCTCACGTCATCATTATAATCATCATAATGATTAAACATCATTACTATGTAATGACCCTCGCTAGGGACTGAAGTCAAACTATTCCCCTTTCCTTGCTTTCTAAATTCAAGTATCCATCCACTCCTGCTGCTGTTCCTCCGGGGTGGAGGCTCGTTCACCACTGCGGGGTGGAGGAGGTTTCCATCTCTGGAACAGAGATGTGTAATTGTGAGGCGCGTGCAGGCCCAGCCTCGGTGAGTCTCTGCAGCCTGGCAACTTGCAGCGGCAGCAGCAGCCTGTGGTTTCATAAACAGAGGTGTTCTGGTGTTTAGGGAGCAGGTCATTAGCCAGGCCTAGCAAAGAGGCAAAGCTTTAAGGAGAAAGCTCCAACCACAGAATGAAATATACTCCATTCCTCTGACACAGGAACAGAAAGGCGATGAAGCGAAGCACGAAAAAGACCATCAAGGCCGCCTCCCTCCTTTTACAGAAAAGAAAGCTACAATTCAATAGCTGCCCAGCCACTTAGCAGAGTTGCGACCAGAACTCAGCTCTCCTGATTGGGGAACCTGGGCTTCCGGACTCCACACACGTCATAACGCTGATAGTTTGAAATCAGCTCTAATGGGAATATTTACACTATGGAAATCGGCAAGTGCTATACGTCAGGCTCCTCCCCTCTTCCCCACCCAGAGCTGGTTGATAAGCATTTAGCAGTACGCAGCTGGTGGAGCTCAGTGAGGTCCCAAATTATTAGCATTTTCTAAATGCAGAAAGTCTGGATGACCCAGTGGCTTGGAGTAAAGTTGGGATCCTTCTACACACAGGCTCGGTACATTCTTAGGTCAGGGATCTAGAAGGCTGCCCAGATTTCTTCCCCTGTACTCTCCACATGTGGAGTGATTCCGCCTGTTCAGCATCTGAACACCTTCCTAGTTCCGGGTGAGCCTTTGTGGGTGGAGGCAGCCCCTCCCCACCCTGCTACAGGAGCTAAAGGGGGTATGTCTGTCTCTTAACTGGGGGCCCAGTTAAGCCCTGGGAATGGGTTCCAACCTTAGGTGTGGATGGTGGATGGTCTAGCCAGTTGATTTTTTAAAAATAATGGTTCTATTAAGATACAATTCATGCAGCATAAAATTCACCCTTTTAAAATATATAATTCAGTGGTTTTTAGTATATTCACAGAGTTGTGCAACTGTCACCACAATCAATTTTAGAACATTTCATCATCCATAAAAGAAACCCTGTACCCATTAAACAGTCACTCTCCGTCTCCCCTCCCCACAGCCTCTGGCAACCACTAGTCTATATGGTTTCATATAAATTGAGGATGTTTCACATAAATTGAGTCATACAATATGTGGCCTTTTAGGTCTGGCTTCTTTTGCTTAGCGTGTTTTCAAAGATCATCTGTCTGGTAGCATGCATTAATACATAATTTCTTCTTATAGCTAAATAATATTCCATTGTATAGATATACCACAATTTGTTTTTTCATTCTTTTGTTGATGGTTATGGGATTGTTTCTACCTTTTGTTTTTCTTTTTTTTTGAGACGGAGTCTCACTCTGTCACCCAGGCTGGAGTGCAGTGGCATGATCTCAACTCACTGAAACCTCAGCCTCCCGAGTTCAAGCCATTCTCATGCCTCAGCCTTCCAAGTATCTGGGATTACAGGCACAAACCACCATGCCCAGCTAATTTTTATATTTTTAGTAGAGATGGGGTTTCACCATGTTGGCCAGGCTGGTCTCAAACACCTGATCTTAGGTGATCCACCTGCCTCTGCCTCCCAAAGTGCTGGGATTATAGGTGTGAGCCACCATGCCCTGCCTTGTTTTTTGTTTTGTTTTGTTTTGTTTTGTTTTCAAGAAATGAGGTCTCACTTGCCCAGGCTGGTCTCAAAGTTTTGAACTACTGGATTCAAGTAATTCTCCCACCCTCGCCTCCCAAAGTGCTGCGATCTGTGATCTGTGGCATGAGCCATTGTGCCTGGTCTTACCTTACCTTTTAGCTACTATGATTAATGTTGCTATGAACACTAATGTACATAATGGTCTTTATGTGTGGATGTATATTTTCCCTTCTCTTGGCTACATACCTAGGAAGGGAATTGCTGGGTCATATGGTAATTCTATGTTTAACATTTTGAGGAACTGCCAAGCTACTTTCCAAAGCAGCTGCACCCTTTTACACTTCCACTGGCAATGTGGCAACTGCTCCACATCCTTGCCAACACTTGTTATTGTCTTTTTAAATTTTTAGCTATCCTAGTGGAGGTCAAGCGGGATCTCATTGTGTGATTGATTTTGACTTTGAGGTTTGAGGAAGGTAGGGACAATGGAGAAATGATTCACAGCAGACGTGGCCATTGGAAATCTTAACAGGATTGGAGGATCAAGTGCTCAGGGGTGGCAGCACCACTGGGACGTCCTGGCATCCTTTGGTTCCCACTCATCTCCAGGGCTTGCTTCTCCAGTGTCTCCATTGATTCTGTGAGTTGCCTGGTAGCTTTGAAATCAAGTCCTTTTCCACTTAAGCTAAGCAGAGTCAAGTTCTATTACTGCAAACCAGAGATCATGATTGACACCAAATTGAAGCTGTCCCTTTCTCCTTCTCCTTCTTTGAGACAGGGTCTCACTCTGCTGCCCAGGCTGAAGTGCAGTGGTGCAAAACAGCTCACTGCACCTCAACTTCTCCAGGCTCAAGTGATCCTCCCACCTAAGCCTCTGGAGTAGCTGGGACAACAGCCTTGTGTCATCATGCCCAGCTAAATTTTGTATTTATTTATTTATTTTTTTGAGACAGAGTCTTGCTCTGTCACCCAGGCTGGAGTGCAGTGGCACAATCTCGGCTCACCAAACTCCACCTCCCAAGTTCAAGCGATTCTCCTGCCTCAGCTGCTTGAGTAGCTGGGATTACAGGTGCGTGCTACCGCGTCCAGCTAATTTTTGTATTTTTAGTAGAGATGGGGTTTCACCATGTTGGCCAGGCTGGTCTCAAACTTCTGACCTCAGGTGATCCGCCCACCTTGACCTCCCAAAGTGCTGGGATTACAGGTGTGATCCACTGGGCCCAGCCTAAATTTTGTATTTTTTATAAAAATGGAGTTTCACCATATTGCCCAGGCTGGTCTCAAACTCCTAGGCCAAAATGATCCTCCTGCCTTGGCCTCCCAAAGTGTTGGGATTACAGGCATGAGCCACGGTGCCCAGCCGCTTTCATTTTTAAAAACTTGAAATCCCTGGAAAACTCAAAAGGATGAAAAAGTGCCAACTCAAGGACTTAAAGTAGGTGGGGCTGAAACCCACTGTGAGCCATTCAATCTGTGGCTGGTGTCATAGGAAGGAACACACTGACTTTGGGGCTAGTCTTTCCTGGGACCCTCTGAGTGACCGCCTATCCCACATCAGGACCCTGGGATATGAAGAACTGAGAAGTGGCCAGATCTTCCACTTGGAAAGCTTGGCCAGCCTCCATTCTTCCTACCCACTTCCTTTATTTTTTTCTTTTTAAATTTAATAGAGTCAGGGTCTTGCTGTGTTGCCCAGGCTGGTATTGAACTCCTGGCTTCGAGCAATCCTCCCACCTCAACCTCCCAAAGTGCTGGGATTACAGGTGTGAGCTGCTGCACCCCGCCACCTACCCACTTCCCATATGAAACATTCCTACTCAGGCTCATGAGGAAGAATCATACCTAGATGCCTTGTCTTGAGCCTGCAGCATTCCCCAGGGTTGACTGTAGAAACCTTTGGTTCACTGAATGCATCTGGCTCTTCCTCAGCTCCCAGCTTTGGCTCACTTGGCTCCCTCTGGAACATTCTCCCCTCTCTGACCACTTCATCTAAACCTGCCCCGCTCTAGGGATTCCCTCTCACAGGGGCCGGGCTTTTCCCTCGTGGCTCTGAGCACCGTTTGCAAGTTTACGTTAATGTGTTTGTTTAACATGAGCCCCCTAAAGGCAACAGCCACTCTCTTGTTCACTCCAAATAGGCAGCCCTCACTCACACAGGGCCCAGCACACAGTCAGCGTTTGTTGAATTCATGAGTGGGTAATAAATGAAGTCCATCTCTCTCAGGTTTTTTTTTCTTTTTTTCAGATGAAGTCTGGCTCTGTCACCCAGGCTGGAGTGCAGTGGTGCCATCTCGGCTCACTGCAATCTTTGCTTCCCAGGTTCAAGCGATTAACCTGTCTCAGCCTCCCAAGTAGTTGGGATTATAGGAGCGTGCCACCACAACCGGCTAATTTTTGTATTTTTAATAGAGATGGGGTTTTGTCATGTTGGTCAGGCTGGTCTCAAACTTCTGACTTCAGCTAATCTGCCCACCTTGGCCTCCTAAAGTGCTGGGACTACAGCCACTTCTTCCAGCCCCATCTCACTCAGATTGTAAAGGAACAAATGAGATGCTTCCAGGGGAGGGGGGACGGCAGCCACCCTCGCATCCAGGAGGCATGCGCCCCACTCCCCCATCCCCTCACAGGTGCAGGGACAGCCATGGTCCAGGCCCGGAGGACTACCCACTGTCCCTTCTCCAGGGCAGCCAGTCTGGCCAGTGGGCTGGGGGTGGTGCAGTCTGCAGCACATCCAGGTGGCGTGAAGTGCTCACTGGAGCCTGCCCTCGCTGTGGTCATGAAACTTGCTCCCCTCAAAAAACTCCACCAGCTTTAAAGATATGCAGCTTTAAAAAGATATGCAAAAATAAATACTATATTTATACTGATGTGTTTTATGACTTCCAATCAAAACAACAAGAGGACGTGGGGAGGGGGCCTCAGACGATGGTCCGAGCCCTTTTCTTATTGTTTTTGTTTTTGTTTTTTGAGACAGAGTCTCGCTCTGTCGCCCAGGCTGGAGTGCAGTGGCGCAATCTCGGCTCACTGCAAGCTCCGCCTCTCAGGTTGATGCCATTCTCCTGCCTCAGCCTCCGGAGTAGCTGGGACTACAGGTGCCCGCTACCACGCCCGGCTAATTTTTTGTATTTTTTTTTTTTTAGTAGAGACGGGGTTTCACCGTGTTGGCTAGGATGGGCTCGATCTCCTGACCTCGTGATCCTCCCGCCTCGGCCTCCCAAAGTGCTGTGATTACAGGTGTGAGCCACCGCGCCCGGCCATGGTCCGAGCCCTTTTGAGTCGGGGCAGCTTCAGTATTGACGCCCCCACCCTTGCCTCACGGCACCACTTGCGATTTCACACTCTCAGGGAGGGCGGTGACACCAGTGCTGGACAACGACCTTCCTGGGGCTGATGCCTCTCGCCTGGGCACTAATAAATGCGAGTCTGCCTTGGCATCAGTGCACTCGGGAGAACACGAGCTTCAGGGCACCGAGACCCGCAGCTCACTGTCCCACCAGTCAGCATCGCGCTGCCGCTGAACAGTGTTGTATCAACCGGCTTTTCTTTTTTTGTTTTAATATTCTTTCCAGCTAAGCTAGCAGAGGGCGGTTACATGACATATGAGCAGGGTGGCAACTACTGTCAACTCCCAGCGCCTGGCATCTATTTATTACAGTCAATTTGGAAATAGCTGCCCGCAGGGGAACTGCTGGCCAAATACCTAAAGAACATGCTCAAGCCGAAAACACCAGTGTCTCAGGCAGCCACAGCTTGAGGACACAGATGTTTAAAAAAAGACCTTTTTGTTTGCATCACCTCGAAGCACAGCAGAAGGCCGGGTCTGCACAAGCCAGGCAGCCAGTGAGGAGACCTGGTGCTATGGCACCGGCAGGAGCATTTGCTCAAGAATTGAAAGGCACAGGGCAGATAGTGGAAATAATTCAGGGGTGACTGCGTCAGAAAGGTGGTACAGATTTCATTTTTTAAACACTTTATGGCCGGGTGCGGTGGCTCACACCTGTAATCCCAGCACTTTGGGAGGCTGAAGCAGGAGGATCATGAGGTCAAGAAATCGAGACCATCCTGGCTAACATGGTGAAACCCCATCTCTACTAAAAATATAAAAAATTAGCCAGGCATAGTGGCAGGCGCCGTAGTCCCAGCTGGCTGAGGCAGGAGAATGGCGAGAACCCGGGAGGCGGAGGTTGCAGTGAGCTAAGATCGCGCCACTGCACTCCAGCCTGGGCGACAGAGCGAGACTCCATCTCAAAAAATAAAAATAAAAATAAAGATAAAAATAAATAAAAACTTTATGTTGAAATAATTTTAGGCTTGCCAAGATAGTGCCATGATCCCTAGACCCTTCACCCAGTTTCCCTAATGTGAACATCTTACACAACTGTGATACACTGAGCAAAACTCAGAAATTTTGTTTTGAGATAGGATCTCGCTCTGTCACCCAGGCTGGAGTGCAGTGGCACGATCACGGCTCACTGCAGCCTCAACCTCCCAGGCTCAAGTGATTCTCTGGCCTCAGCCTCCCGAGTAGCTGAGTCCACAGGCATGCTCCACCATGTCCAGCTAATTTTAAAAAAATGTTTTGTAGAGACGGGGTCTCCCTATATTGCCCAGGCAGATTTTGAACTCCTGGGCTCAAGTGATCCTCCCAGCTTGGCTGCCCAAAGTGCTGGGATTAAGCCACTGCCTACCGCCCAAAACTCAGAAATTAATATTGGTGCAACACTATTAACTAAACCACAGACTTTAGTTGGATTTCACCAGTTTTTCCACTAATGTCCTTTTTCTGTTTCAGGAACGGATCCTGGTGTCCACACTGCATTTAGTTGTCATAGTTCCGTCTCTTATGGTCTGTGAGAGCTTCTCCATCTTTCCTTGTCTGTCATGACCTTGACATTTTTTGAAGAGTGCTGGTCAGGTGTTTGGTACAGATCTGTAGTATTTGTGGAAATCTGTTGGAATGAGTACCCTTGGCCTACGAGGCAGAGTCGGGGGTGGTGAGCTACACCCTGTGGGACAAATCTAGGCTGCTGCCTGTGTTTGCAGGTCTCCAAGCTAAGAATGGGTTTCACATTTTTAAGTGGTTGAAAAAAAAAACAAAAGACAAATAATAGTCCATGATATGTGGAAATCATCATGAAATCCAAATGTCAGTGTCCATAGGTAAAGCGGGGCTGGGAGGCAGCCACAGGCATTCTTTTCTGTGTTGTCCCTGGGGGCTTTTGCACTACAATGGCAGGCTTGGGAAGTCACTACAGAGGCCCTTTGGCCCCAAGAGCCTCAATATTTCCTCCCTGGCCCTTGACAGAGGAGGTTTGCCCACCCTGACGAGGGCCCTGTGAGGACCTGCCATTGGCCTTCATTCCAAAGCTAAGTCAGCTATGAAAAGAGCATGGAGCGGCTGGGCACAGTGGCTCATGTCTGTAATCTCAACACTTTGGGAGGCCGAGGTGGGTGGATCACCTGAGGTCAGGAGTTTGAGACCTGCCTGGCCAACATGGTGAAACCCCATCTCTACTAAAAATACAAAAATTAGCCAGGTGTGGTGGCGCAGGCCTGTAATCCCAGCCACTTGGGAGGCTGAGGCAGGAGAATCACTTGAACCTGGGAGGTGGAGGTTGCAATGAGCCGAGATCGTGCCACTGCACTGCAGCCTGGGTGACAGAGCGGCAAAAAAAAAAAAAAAAAAAGAGCACAGAGGCTTCAAGTTCATTCATTCCATCATTCCACAAATACTTGTTGAGAGCTCATCATCAAAATTAGGAGAGACCCCTATTTGAGCAAACGCTAACTCTTGCTCAAACTCTGGGTTTGGGAGAGGTTAATTTGCACCAAATGTCTTCCTGATTCTCAGGCACAGTTTCTGCTGTGATAATAATAGCTGCTGTCATATTTGGAGCTCTACCCTGTGCCAATAACGCTTTACTTGCACCATCTCTTCTCATCCGCACCACCACCGCAGGAGTTGCTCCGGGAGGAAACTGAGGTCTAAGAGCTTAGCCACACCCAAGGGCGCACAGGTGGCTAGAAAGTTGCAGAAGCTGAACAGGAGCATGGCAAGTCCATGGGCTCCCAGCGCAGACGCTGTGCGTGCGAGGCCCTCACCTGCAGGTGGGACTGGGGGTCTGGAGCAGAGAGCTGGCGCCAGGGAGGCTCTTGGTGGTTCCTGATCCAGAACTCACAAACCAGGATGTGAGAGTCAGCCGGCCACAGGCCCTGTGTGAAACGCACAGGAATCTTTCTGCAAAGGAGCATCACAGTGTTTTTGGTGTTCAGCATTTAGTTCCTAAGTGTGATGCATGAGCGAGCTCCACGACGCTGTCTTCTTTGCCGTCCCTTCCTGTTGTCGCTGCCTTGCCACCCTACTGCTGGAAGCCTGAGCTCTCTGCACTGTACCCTCTTTCCTACTGATGGGACCAGGCCGCTGGGGCCTCCCTTTTCTCATCCGTGAGGCCACCAGGCTGGGCCTGCCCTGATGAGAGGTGAGGAGGTCCTCCTGGAGCTGAAAGGGGCAATTGGCTGTGCCCTGCCTTTGTCAAGAAGGTTGGGAGACAACAAAACGCAAGCATCTTGGCCAGGGCGGTGGCTCACAGCTGTAATCACAGAACTTTGGGAAGCCAAGGCAGGTGGATCACCTGAGGTCAGGAGTTCAAGACCAGCTTGGCCAACGTGGTGAAATCCCATCTCTACTAAAAATACAAAAATTAGCCAGGCATGGTGGTGTGTGCCTATAATCCCAGCTGTATCCCAGGAGGCTGAGGCAGGAGAATCACTTGAACCTGGGAGATAATCTGAGTTATCTCAGATGCTAGTTTCTCTGGTGAAGGTTGCAGTGAGCCGAGATCACACCACTGCACTCCAGCCTGGGCGACAGAGCGAGACTCTGTCTCAAAAAAAAAAAAAAAAAAAAAAAAAATTAGCCAGGCGTGGTGGCTAGTGGCACGTGCCTGTAATCCCAGCTACTTAGGAGGCTGAGGCACAAGAATTGCTTGAACCCAGGAGGCAGAGGTTGCAGTGAGCTGAGATCGCACCACTGCACTCCAGCCTGGGTGGCAGAGCCAGACTCCATCTCAAAAACAAAAAACCAAACAACCCACAAACACCTGCAGAAAGAGGTTCCCAGGTAAGAAGGGTCCCCCTGCCAGGATGGGCTGGGTGTGGGGTGGGAATGCCATTCATGCCAATCCTGCTGTCCGTGGTGATTTTGGTCTCCTCAGTGAACATAACTGTAACCATGATCCATAACCAGGACCTCCACCTCCCTACTCTCTGACTCCAAAGGAGATGCTGAAGCCTGATGGGCAGAGAGAGAGAGAGCGTCTGCCTGCGCTAGGCAGTGTCCCAGCTTAATGAACCTGCCATACTGGGTCCAACTGACCACAGGTCGGTTCTGCTCAAGACAATTCCAATATATGCCGTCAATCAGAACCAAATCAGAGGGCGCCAGATTCAATGAACGAAGCCCCTGGTTGGTAAGAGACTGCATCCAATTCTGAATTATTTTTTGAAGAGAACAAGTCATTTGAGAGTTTCTTGTTCCCTAAAATGTCCCCAGGAACTTTTTAACTGGCTTGATACTAGATCTCCTAAGCCCTCAGCAGCTGCAAAATTGATTCATAAAGCTTGTTTTTCTTTTCATGTTTTTTAAAAAGAACAAAATGTAAATTAGGTTGCAAAGCCCTGGTGACATGATCTGACAAGCTGGCGCTGGCAGAACCTTGGCCCGTGCTGTCTGCCCCAAGGTCACAGTGACACAGCCTGGTTTGGGGTAGACAGTTCCGTTCCATGTTCCAGGGCGTTCCAAAGACTCTCACCATGCCAGATTTCCAGCTGGACCCCACGTAGTGGAGGGGGCTTCGTGCATGAGTAAGGATGTGGTTGTTTTTCTGTTTCTTTGCCACGGAATGTTCCTTCCGAGAAAGGCACTTTAAGTGGATCAGAAATGTTATCTCAGATGCTAGTTTCTCTGAGGAAGAAGCTGGTCTGGGGGGTGTGTTGGACGGAGTGTGTTGGAGAATGACATCTGGCACCTTTGCCTGAATGAGGCCTCAGAACGAATGACAAAACTCCAAAGTCAGACTAACTCTCATCTGTTCACACTACAATGCTATGCTATTTTCAAGGCCAAAATACTGCTATAAACTTAGTAACGCCCCCTGAATGTCCCAGAGCTGGGGAACCAGCCCCTATTTTTGCCTACTACATGTTTTGCGGCCCAGCAGAGTGTGAGGCGGCCAAGCCACCGCACTGGTGAGTGTGGGTGCGAGGGAGGCCCCGGCCTCTGCTGGGCGGGGCTGCTCTGTGGTTTCTGGCCCAGGTGCAGCGTGAACGGGCTCGGGGGCTCTCAGAGGGGCTTCTGCATTCTCCTGGCAGCTGCCACCGGGGTTAAGCATGGCCAGTGATGCTCTTTATAACGGTCACACACCACCACTTGGGTGTTTTGCTGATAAGAAGCCACAATCTGGGACTCTCAGGAGCCCGGCACACCCGGCACCCCCACCCCAGCCCCACAACAGGCAGGGGTGATCCACACTGGGCCACACTGGGCCACACTGGGCGGAGGGTCCAGGTGGCCGTGCAGGGAAAGGGAATGAGGCCACGGACCATCATTTCCCTGGACCATACGTGTCGCGACGAAGGCCTGCTGCTGGCTGAGGACCCCTCTGCCCCCTGAGACCACGCCTCCTCCATATCCCGTGCAAACCCCATCCAGGCAGCATCACCAGAGACCCAGAGATCCAGCCACCATGTACATCCAGCTGCCAGGGTTTTTCTCGCCTCCGCCCACTTTTCTATTTCAGAAACAGTGGAATGTCCAACTTTGTGAATTCCATTGCTCACCAGAAATTTGCTTTAATGTCTAAATGTTCTAAAGATGAGAGGGGGGAGGGAAATGCATAAAAAGCAGTGCCTCATGGAAAACACACACATGTGCATGCACACACACCCAAAGTCCTTTGTGCTTTAAACATTCCTGGTAACTTCACTGACCATCCTGGCTGGAATATTCTGAAATGGTTAAGCCAAGAATTTCAGTCGCGAATATTTCTGCAGTGATTTCGTCTGGAAGTTCTTCTTCAAGGCAAATTTCTGAACCTAGCCAAAACAAGAAAAGAACACCAAATGCCTTCATGATGATTATGTTTCTTTCTTTTTTGGGTGAGGGGAGGGGTTTGAGACAGGGCCTTGCTCTGTTGCCCAGGCTGGAGTGCAGTGACACGATCATAGCTCACTGCAGCCTTGAACTCCTGGGGTCAAGTGATCCTCCCACCTCAGCCTCCCGAATAGCTGGGACTACAGGCACACGCCCCCACGCCCAGCTCATTTTAAAATTGTTTTGTAGAGATGGGGTCTCGCTATGTTGCCCAGGCTGATCTCAAACTGCTGGCTTCAAGTGATCCTCCCACCTCAGACTCCCAAAGCGCTGGGATTACAGCTACCGCACCTGGCCTCAATGACTATGTTTCTAACTCAGGAGGATTTTCCAAAAACACAAGGAAATGCTACTAAACAAAAACAAGAGGGGCTTTGTGCTGTGATTTGGCTTTGATTCCTTGAAAAACTCCGGGTGGAAATCGCTTAAAAATCTCTCCTTTACAGAACAGAACACTGTTAACCAAATCTCTGCAAACCTTACTGGAAAGCCTTAACCACATGGTATGATTGATTTTTCTGTTTCAAGATGCCTGGGAACACAGCAGAAATATATAACAATCAGGAAAGGTACATTCTGAGATCCGAAGCACATCAAGGAATGGGGTAGGGAGACCTCGCAGGTTGGGAATGACCTGTTAGCTACTGGAGTCTGAAATTATCTGAGTTCAGGGACTTTGTTTAATTTGATGTGGGGAATGGACAATAAAAGGAGAGGGAAAGGGGAATGGGTGAGGGGTCTTTGCACCCTCCTCAGTCTTGGTGATGGTGGTGGGATCTGACCATCCCCAGGCTTGTCAGCAGAGTTGCTCCTGTACCAGCGAGCCTAGAAGAGCCGTTTAGATTGGTTCCTCCTGAGCTGAAAGTCACAGCCCTAACTTCAGGTCCAGTGCACGAAAAGAAGGTGAAAAATACTTAGGCTATAGCAGGAAGGGACAGGAAGATGATCTTTAAAAACTTGAAAGTTTTGGTAGCTTGTAGCTGGGCTTGTACTGCCCACCAAGTTGATGCTCTCTCCTTCTCCAAATCTTTCTCTATCTCTCTCTCTTTTTTAATTGAGACAGGCTCTCACTCTGTTGCCCAGACTGGAGTACAGTGGCACAATCCTAACTCACCACAGCCATGAACACCTGGGCCCAAGTCATCCTCCCACTTAAGCCTCCTGAGTAGCTGGGACTAAAAGCATACACCACTATGCCCAGCTAATTGTTTTGTTTTGCTTTAATTAATTAATTAATTTAGAGATGGAATTTTGCTCTTGTCACTCAGGCTAGAGTGCAATGGTGTGATCTCGGCTCACTGCAACCTCCACCTCCTGGATTCAAGTGATTCTCCTGCCTCAGCCTCCCAAGTAGCTGGGATTACAGGTGTGCGCCGCTATGCTCGGCTAATTTTCGTATTTTTAGTAGAGACGGGATTTCACCATGTTGGTCAGGCTGGTCTCAAACTCCTGACCTCAAGTGATCCACCCTCCTTGGCCTCCCAAAGTGTTGGGATTACAGGCGCGAGCCACTGTGCCCAGCCTGCCTTTTTTTTTTTTTTTTTTTTTTTTTGTAGAGATGGGATCTCGCTATGTTGCCCAGGCCAGTCTCAAATTCTGAACCTCAAGTGATTCTCCTGCCTTGGCCTCCCAAAGTGCTGGGATTACAGGCGTGAGCCACGGTGCCTGGCCCCCAAGTCTCTCTTGACATACCTCTTCTTCTGAAACAGCTGTCAAACTGGATCCTCTACGGGTGGCCAATATTCACCCACCCAAGCTGGCAAGATGACAGGTCAGTGGAACAAAGGGAAAATAAGCCCAGAAGAAACAAAAGGACAGACAGAGCACGGGAACAAAAGCCACCACTCACTGTTCTTTTCATAACTTATTCATGTGGGATTCCCAACAGATTTACTTTGTTATGTGCAGTCTTAGGGAGAGTGGCTTGCACCAATCAGGAGAAATAAATGTACTTAAGTCTACAACAAATTAGTGAGCCACGGCTACATGCCCAGACAAAGCCAGCCAGGGTACCTTTGACAGAGGAGGTTGCAGGCTCGGATTTCCATCCCTCGGGATTCAGGCCAAACAGCGAAGCAAAGCAATCCAACATCTCCTCCTCCGTCATGTGCTCACCTGTGTGTCAAAGAGTAAGAAGGTAGTTGTTTAGCTCTTGAGGCTAAGCATACTATCAGGGCTTAGGTTTATTATTCAGAGGTCTTAAAGAGAATTATCCCATTTTTTTTTCTTTTACTCAATTAAAAAAAAAAAAAATTAGGCTGGGCGTGGTGGCTCACGCCTGTAATCCCAGCACTTGCAGAGGCCAAGGTAGGCGTATCACTTGAGGTCAGGAGTTCGAGACCAGCCTGGCCAACATGGTGAAACCCCATCTCTACTAGAAATACAAAAATTAGCCGGGTGTGGTGGCATGTGCCTGTAATCCCAGCTACTCGGGAGGCTGAGACAGGAGAATTGCTTGAGCCCTGGAGGTGGAGGTTGCAGTGAGCTGAGATCGTGCCACTGCAGTTCAGCCTGGGCGACAGAGCGAGACTCCGTCTCAAAAAAAAAAAAAAAAAAAAGCAACAAAAACAATAAAAACTTTTCTGGTGGAGATGAAGTCTTGCTATGTTGGGCCAGGCTGGTCTCGAATTCCTGGGCTCAGGTGATCTTCCTGCCTCAGCCTCTGAAACTGCTGGGATTACAGGTGTGAGCCACTGCGCCCAACCCCTTTTCTTTAGACACAAAAATGATCTAGAGTCCCATGGTACTGTCACATATGCTTCCTAATGGTGTTAAACAGGGTCCTCCAGGCAGGGAACATACGTGGGGCTGGCATAGAGAAGTAGGGCAGCATGCTGCAGGGACCAGGCTCTGCTTCATTTCAAATTCCCTCTTCTCAGAACCACCCGCTCAGACTAAGATGAAACTGTCATCCCGAGAGAGTTTACTTGACATCCTCACATACAATAATGAGAAACATAGTAGGTAAAAATGAAAAAGTTTACTTTGGTGTGGTTGCATTTCACAAATGCAATCCAAATATTTGTTTTCTTTTCTTTTCTTTTTTTTTTTTTTTGACAGTCTCGCTCTGTCACCCAGCCTGAACTGCTGCAGTGGCGTGATCTTGGCTCACTGCAACCTCCACCTCCCGGGTTCAAGCAATTCTCCTGCCTTAGCCTCCCAAATAGCTGAGATTACAGGCGTGTGCCACCATACCCGGCTAATTTTTGTATTTTTAGTAGAGACGGGGTTTCACCGTGTTGGCCAGGCTGGTCTTGAACTTCTGACCTCAAGTGATCAGCCCGCCTCGGCCTCCCAAAGTGCTGGGATGACAGGCATGAGCCACCACGCCCGGCCCCAACCCAAATCTTATGACAGCCCAGGGAGATGGATCAGCTGGCCTTTTTATTCCCATTTTACAAGTGAGGACGCCGAGTCTTGCTGAGGCTCAGGTAGTTGCAACACGAATCACATTCTTCTGCTTTCTAGCTCCGGGTCCCTCCCATTACCTCGTACTTGCCAGGGATGCAGGTGGGTCAGCCAGAACCCCTCATGGCTCAAATCTGGTCAAATCACCTCTTTCATGAAAGATGGAGCTCTCACAGGGGCTGGCTGCCCAAACTCAGTTCTCTACACTGGAAATGGCCCCAGGATGTTACCAGACATCCTGATGTATGTGCTTACCTTTAGTAACGAGCAGTCTCAGGAAGTCCTCTCTTCGAATGGCCTTTTTCCCTTTGGAGTTGGTATAACCGAGCACCTCAAAGCTCTTGTGGATGCCACTCATGGTGTTACCAAAAGGTGGCTTGTGGTTAAGGTACACTTTGAGAAAATCTGGTAAGTTGATCTTGTCAATTAGCTTTCCAGTGTCCACATATTCACCAAATTTAATTTCATTAAATATATCATCAATCTAGGGAAAAGATGGTAAAAAAAAAAAAAAAATAGACCACAGTAAATAGAAAAGGCACCGGGATAGATTTCTAAAAATTGGAAAGTAGGGCTGGTGCAGCGGCTCATTCCTGTAATCCTAGCACTTTGGGAGGCCGTGGCCGAAGGATCACTTGAGGCCAGGAGTTTGAGACCAGCCTGGCCAACATGGTGAAACCCTGTCTCTACTAAAAATACAAAAATTAGCCTGGCACGGTACGAGAATCACTTGAACCCTGGAGGTTGAAGTTACAGTGAGCCAAGGACATACCACTGCACTCCAGCCTGGGCAACAGAGTGAAACTCTGTCTTGGGGTGGGGGGAAAAAAGAAGAATACTAATTTTCCACAAACTGCACAAAAATAGAGGAAAAAGGAATACTTTCCAATTATTTTAGATGTAAAAATCCTCCAGAAAATACAAGAAATTAAATCCAGGAGCATACAAAAGGATTGTGCACCGTGATCAAGTGGGATTTATCCAAGAATGCAAGGTTGGTTTAACATGTCAACCTCAATTAATATAATACATTATTATTAACAGAATAAAGGACAGAAACCACATGATCATCTAAACAGACATAGAAAAAAAGCATTTAACAAAATCTAACAACTTTACATGATAAAAACACTCAACAAACTAGGAATAGAAAGAAGCTTCCTCAACCCAATAACAGGCATGTGTGAAAAACCCACAGCTAAAATCATACTTAATGATGAAGGACTAAATGCTTTCTCCTCCTAAGATCAGAAAAAAAGACAAGGATGTCCACTCTCACCATTTCCTCCCCTCCCCCCCCTTTTTTTTTTTTTTTTTTTTGATACAGGGTCTCACTCTTTCACCCAGGCTGGAGTGCAGTGAGGCAATCTCAGCTCACTGTAGCCTTGACCTCTCAGGTTCAGGCGATCCTCTCACCTCAGCCTCCAGAGTTCCTGGGACTACAGGCATGCTTGACCATGCCTGGCCAATTTTTGTATTTTTTTTAGAGACGGGGTTTCACCATGTTGCCCAGGCTGGTCTCAAACTCCTGGGCTCAAGCAATCTGCCCACCTTGGTCTCCCAACGTGCTGGGATTACAGGCATGAGCCATCTGGCACCACTTCCATTCCACACTGTCCTGGAGGTTCTAGCCAGGGAAATTAGGCAGGAAAAGAAGATAAAAGGCACCCAGAATTGAATGGGAGAAGCAAAACTATCTCTATTTGCAGATAACACAATCTTATATATATATAAACAATACACTAAAAACTATTAGAACTGGTAAACAACTTCAGCAAGGTTGCAGGGTATAAGATCAATAATATAAACATCAATTATAGGCCAGGTGCAGTGGCTCACCCCTGTAATCCCATCACTTTGGGAGGCTGAGGCTGGAGGATTGCTAGAGGCCAGGAGTTCGAGACAAGCTTAGGCAACATATTAAAAGACCCTGCCTCTAAAAAAACAAAAATTAATCAGGCATGTGGCATGCACCTGTGGTTCCAGCTACTCAGGGGGCTGAGGTGGAAGGACTGCTTGAGCCCACAAGTTCAAGGCTGCAGTGAGCCTATGATCATGCCACTGCACTCCAGCCTAGGACACAAAGTGAGACCCTGTCTTAAAAAATAAATCAATTGAGGCCGGGCATGGTGGCTCAGGCTTGTAATTCCAGCACTCTGGGAGGCCAAAGTGGGTAGATCACCTGAGGTCAGAAGTTCAAGACCAGCCTGGCCAACACGGTGAAAATCTGTCTCCACTAAAAATATGAAATTAGCCCAGCATGGTGGCGTATGCCTATAGTCCCAGCTACTCGGGGGGGCTGAGGCAGGAGAATCACTTGAACTGGGGAGGTGGAGGCTGTAGTGAGCTGAGATGGCGCCATTACACTCCAGCCTGGGTGACAAGTGCAAAACTCTAACTGAAAAAAAAAAAAAAAAAAAAACTATTGTATTTCTTTACACACTAGCAGTGAACAGCACAAGAATTATAATAAATTAATAAAACAATTCCAATTATAATAGGATTAAGAAGAATAAAGTATTTAGGAATAAATTTAACAAAAATATAAGATTTGTGCTCTAAAAGCTACAAAATATTGTAAAAAAAAAAAAAACTAAAGAAAACATAAGTAAATGGAAAGGCGTTCCATATTCAGGGATTGGAAGACTTAAATTTTTTTTCTTTAAGAGACAGAATCTCTCTCTGTCACCCAGCCTGCAGCACAGCTGCCTCCCAAAGTGTAGGGATGCAGGAGTGAGCCATCATGCCTGCCTTTTTTTTTTTTTTTTTTGAGAGATGATGGCCAGGAACGGTGACTCACACCTTGCCATCTCAGCACTTTGGGAGGCTGAGGCAGGAGAACTGCTTGAACCCAGGAACTAGAGACCAGCCTGGGCAACCTGGTGAAACTCTGTCTCTACAAAAAATACAAAAATGAGCCGGGTGTTGTGGCGTGCGCCTTTGCATTCACGCATGTGCTGTTCCCTCACTACCTCCTCGCCCCGTATACTGGCTACTGAATTTTCCATTAGCACCACTTCACTGTTCTATGTGGTTCATCACATGCGCGTGGATCCCTAACACACATGCTTCCTTTTGCTTTAAAGACACCTTTTAAAGGAGATCATCTTAAACCCAGTCACTTGTTGCTCTCGAGTTGTCACCCGCAGGTCACAGATACTGGCTCATGGCATTTCATTCCCTTTCAGACTTTAGTTGCTTCGATTCATGCATCTGGATGAAGCAAAAAGAAAATGTGACAACTTGTCACTGCAAGAACTTAAAAACACCCTCCAGTGGGGCTGCACCAGGCCACCTCACCTTAGACTGTGCACAGCTTCTCATCAGAGATAAAAGCTGTGACTCCAGGCTCCTAAATACCTTTTTGATAAGGGCTTTCCTTTTGGCCACCAGCAGATGATCGGGTGATTGTGCTACTACTGCCAACTCCTAGAGAACCCAGGCCCATGAGATCTTTTAGATGTTCATTCTTTGCAGCTTAAAAAAATAATAATTTAAAAAATTTTCCCCTTCTCATTTGGAAAGTTTGTGTATTTTCTAATTTTTCTCGAATGAGAAAAGGGTGCTGACATGCCTAGGTTTAAGTGGAAATGCAGGGCCAGTTACCACAGGACTCCTCACAGGACGCCTTATGTCACTGGCAAAACACGAGGAAGAGAGAAATATAATAATTAAAGAAACAAACAAAACTGTTCCTCACTGCTGTCAGCCTCTCTCTGTGCAGTATTTTTGTACCGTGCATGTAGCAGTCAGCTGAAATGCAGAAACCCCAATTATACCAGTGAAAGGGCTAGGAATTAGTAACTTATTTTAGCATTTACATTTTAACCTAAGATGTTTCCCAATAAACTGTGGGGTTTGGAATTTTACAAAGAAAGAATAAGAGCAATAGAGAAGTGGGAACGAATTTGCTTCTTCTCCTCCCTGCTCCTGCAAAAGAACAGGCATTCTACTTTGGTCTGTGGGAATGAACCAGGAAGTTAATCTCTATTTGTACACATTACTTATCCATCGGTAACCAATTTCTCCATGTCCCACTTAAAAAATGTGGAACAAAAATTCAGAGGACACCAGTTTGCAGCACTGCCAAGCTCCAACCTGTCTCAAGTACCCTTCACCCTCACATCTTGGTCTGGCCTCAAGTATCAAGAAAAAAATAAAAATCTCTTGTAATCCAACCATCCAATCACAATTTCTGTGAAAGATTTGGGGCACCTCCTTCCTATTTTTTCTATGCATATAAAATACACATGCATATTTTTTACAAAACTGGTATCATATGTATAATTTTACATCCTGCTTTTTTCCTTTAACGCTGTATCTAAGTAATCACCTAGTATTTTCAGAGATGCCACATATTCTCAATGCAACATTCCAGGTCAGACATGGTGGCTCATGCCTATAATCCCAGCACTTTGGGAGGCCAGGATGGGAGGATGGCTTGAGTTCAGGAGTTTGAGACCAGCCTGGGCAACATAATGAGACCTCATCTCTACTAAAATCTAAAAACAGGTGTGGTGGCAGTCCTAGCTACGGGGGCTGATGCAGGAGGATGGCTTGAGCCCAGAAAGCCAAGGCTGCAGTGAGCCCTGATTGTGCCACTGCACTCCAGCCTGGGCCACAGAGTGAGACCCTGTCTCAAAAAAAAAACCAGGCAAGATTCTAGGAATGTTGAAATAACATTATTGGTTACAGATACAAATTAACTATAATTGATATATAATTGATATTATAAAAGTAGCTGCAAATGGTAACACTGTTTCATATACAGCATTTACTGAGTTTATACTATGTACAATTGCTTGTTAAATCATGTATAATTTTATGTAGGAAAAAACACTATCCAGTAGCAATTATTTGCATATTGCACTATATAATTTTGACAGTATTACTATATAGGAATGCCACTATTTACCATGAGACAGTAGAGGTGGGGGCTAAAAGAGCAATCTTTGATGATAGACCTAGGTTCAAACTCTGGCTCTGCCATTTTCTGTCTATATGACCTTGAGTGAGTTACTCACATTCCTTCTCCTCAGTTTCCTCATCTTGAAAAAGCAGGGAATACAGTAATACGTATGCATTGGGCTTTTCTGAAGCTTATTGAGACTATGCATGTAAAGTGCTTAACATAATGCCTAACACATAGCAAGCATTCAACAGACAGTAATTATTCTTGTGATTATTGTATTTTTCTATGCACTTGCTAATTACAATACATGTAATCATAACATAAGATAAATTATAATTTGGCTGGGTGGGGTGGCTCACACCTGTAATCCCAGCACTTTAGGAGGCTGGAGTGGGTAGATCGCTTTAGAAGCTTGAGACAGCCTGGGCTGTGAAACCCTGTCTCTACAAAAAAGACAACAAATTAGCTTGGTGTGGTGGCGCATGTGCCTGTAGTCCCAGCTACTTGGGAGGCTGAGATGGGAGGATCACCTGAGCCTGGGAGGTGGAGGCTGCAGTGAGCCGTGATTGTGCCACCGCACTCCAGCCTGGGCAACAGGAGTGAGGAGTAAGACCCTGTCTCAAAAAGAAAAAAAAAAGAAATAATATATATAAATATATATAAATTACCAATGTAATATATGTTTTAACTCAGTTCAGAAACAGGAGACTAAGACGACAAAAGGAATTCA
The DNA here is from genome assembly GCF_028885655.2 of Pongo abelii. Classification (NCBI taxonomy): domain Eukaryota; kingdom Metazoa; phylum Chordata; class Mammalia; order Primates; family Hominidae; genus Pongo; species Pongo abelii. Next base: position 120,881,226 of record NC_071995.2, on the reverse strand, counting down.
TAAGGGCCTGAGTTACTCATACCCAGAGAGTTCCAAAGAGCTCAGCAAACATTCACAGCACAAACCACTCAGCATGTGATTCACCTCTTACTCTCTCTTCCCGTATGACTGATCAAGAATCACTACTCAACAAGCACAGAGTTGGCAGCTTTGGCATCACTGACATTTCCTTCCTGAGCCGACTTCGCAAGTGTTCGTTGAAAAGGCAGGTTCTGCTACATGTCTGAACAAAGTTCATGCTTGGGAGAGGAACCTCGGAGCCGGAAATAGAACGTGGAGCTTGTTCTGAACGCCCCCGTGTGAAGATGACTTGAGAGAAGCAGGAGTCCTAGCTGAGCGGCCCAGACATTCTGGTGGTCGTCAGTCAGCCTGGCCTTTGACTGGCATTCTCACGCCTGCTAAGGCGGGGCTTTATTCCATTCATCTGGAGAGCTTAAACAGTTCTGAGGCCCAGATCCTATTCCTGAGAACCTGATTTTTTTTTTTAGATGGTAGTCTCACTCTGTCGCCAGGCGGGAATGCAGTGGCGTGATCTCGGATCACTGCAACCTCTACCTCCTGAGTCCAACCAATTCTCCTGCCTCAGCCTCCCAAGTAGCTGGGACTATAGGCGCACGCCACCACACCTGGCTAATTTTTGTATTTTCAGTAGCAACAGGGTTGCTACTGTTGGCCAGGCTGGTCTCAAACTCTTGACTTCAAGTGATCTGCCTGCCTCGGCCTCCCAAAGTGCTGGGATTACAGGAATGAGCCATCACAACCAGCTGAGATCCTGATTTAATTGGTCTGGGGACCAAATTTTTGGAAGCTTCTCATTCAAATGATTTGAATGCGTAGCCAAGCTTGAGAAACACGGCTGGAAGGCACAGGCTCGCAGACATCGTCAGGCATCACAATGACCAGCAGGTCTTGTTCAAACAGACTGTGGGTCCCACCTGCGGGGTTTCTGAGTCTGGGATAGGGTCTGACCATTTGCATTTCTTGTAAGTCCCTAGGTCACGAGAAGTCAGTCCTGTTGGTCTGGGGGCCACACTTTGAATACTGCTGCTCTTAGACCACAGGGGTTCACGGAGGTGATACTGGTGCCAAAATGAATCAGCCCCAAGCTTGTGACTTTCAGTAGAGAGTAATAATGGGTGGCAGCTGCGGTGCACGCTCTAATTCTTTGGGCTCACATCTGTTTTCCCCATTAAGCTGTAGCCAGAGCTTTCATCTCTATTTCCCCGGCAGCTTAGTTCAGAGCCTGGCACATTATAGAGGCTCAGAGAAATGTTTACTGAATGGATAGATAGATGGATGAATGGATGAATGAATGAATGATGAAGTAAATAATGTGGACACAAGTGAGGCCACAAAAAGAATTCTCTTGAAACTCACAAGAAGCTTAGAATAATCATTTAGTGCCCTAGTTAATTTCACTCGATTTACTAGTGGTTACTGAGCATTTATTTGGTTTAGTGCAAAGCCAATGAAATGCAAGTCCCTCAATTATTACTAAAACAGTTCTGCATTCTGGTTTTCAATCTTAGTCGTTGGGGTCAGCAAATATTTATTCAGCATCTATTAAGGTCTGGGCCATGTGAAGAGACGCTCAAGAGACGATATACACAAGGAAAGTGAGCTGACAGGCTCCATCGCCGAGGTCCTCAGCCCTGGCTGCCTGGGGCTTTAAACACTGTCCATGATCAGGCTCCACCCCTAGGTTCTGTTGCACAAGGCTGGGGCCCAGGTGTAAAAATCAGGTGTAAAAATACTGATGTATTTTTTTAAGTGCCCTCAAGTGATTTTAAAAGGTTGGCTACCGTGGCTCTGAAAGATTCAGTGCCAAGATGCAGGAGAACATCATCAAAGGCTGGAGGAGCTCTCAGCCAGGTGGGCTTTGGGAAGGCTTCCTGGAAGAGGTGGGCCTACTGCAGAGCCATGAAGGGTTTGGCACGTAGGAGGTCAGAGGAAGACACTCTATGCTGGGAAACAAGCGTGAGGAGGAGGGTGCAGAGGAGGTGCCCACCCCGAGCCCATGCACCCAATTCTAGACCACACTCTGGGTACCTGAACCCGAGGCTTCTCTCTCCTACATAACCTAAGCCCACTTCTGGGGCCCATGGGGATCTCACCCTCCTGAGGCCAACCTGTGCCCCTGGTGTTGCCCACCCATAGGCCTGAAGGGTGCCCCGGGGCTGCTGTTTGGAGGGTATAGAGAAGGGTCCACCTCCTGAATGCCATGCACACAGTGGCCAGGGACGGAGCCAGAGCTGGGAAGACACATGGGGCTGTCCCAGCCTGGCCCTGCATGCTGCCCATTCGGGTGTGAACTTTGAATCAGCTCATGTTGAAGGTTGAACTGTCAAGGGGGAATATTTATTTAGCAGCTTGTTGCTTGATTGGTAACTTTTAAACATTTAGACATACAGCATCTGGGCCTCTGTTGCCCCGACTGCTCCAGGCCCCAAGACATGAGGGTGGCCTCTTGGTGGTGGGCTGGAGTCCCCTCACCCGAGAGCATCTTATTTCTGCCTCTGTCATTGACAATGCAGGCCTTTGGGTCTGTGATCCCTGCTGTCAGCCTCAGAAAGCCATTGATGTCCTTAGAATTATGTTCTATAATTAAGTTTTACAACCTCCCTATTAAATGGAGAGGAACACGATATATTTGAACTGGGGCCATTCCTTGTTTTTATAAGCAGGCTCCTGGTGGGGGCAGGTTTGCTTTTGTAATGGTTTCATGGACCTGTAGGGCTGGGAGCACTCACCCTCTTCCCCACCCCCTCCTCCCAACGCACAATACCCTCTAGAACATCCTCAACTAATGGGGCACAGTGTCTTGTTCCCACTCATCATCTTCACTCACACCCTCCCCTGGTCACCCCCTGCATATCCTTGCTGACCTGGGGCAGGGAGTAGTGGGCTGAGGAGGGGGCGTAAGGGCTGGGCAGCATCACTGCATGGCCACATCTGGAGACCCCTGTGAGCGCCCCCCCTGCGATTCATGCAACACTGTGACCCCAGCTGCTGCATACCTCCCTCCAGGAACTAGATCTGGATGGCGACTGCCTCTTTTTCCAGGAGTGAGGCACGCGTGCACAGTTCTGCCCTCTGGACGCAGTCTCAGGTGACGGCAGCCAAGGCCTGGCCTGGTGCTCTTGCCCAGTGTCTTCTACTCCATGTGAACAACACCCATTCACAGGGCCCTTTAGAGCGACTGTCACCCTGCCCTGCATCAGAGCCCAGGTCTCAAACACCTCCAGGGACTCTTCCCTTCCCAGTGAATGTTTTTAAAGGTCAAAGAGACAGTCCTAGCTGAAAGACAAGTCTTGCACCTTGTACCAAACCCACAACCAAGGATTTGCTAATTCTGTGTCCACAGCTCTCCAAAATCCTGATCCTGCCTCATGCACCCTAAAGCCCCAGATGGTTCCTAGCTTAAGTGAAGAAGTGATGTGGGCCGGGCACCGCGGCTCACGTCTGGGATCCCAGCACTTTGGGAGGCCAAGTTGGGTGGATCATTTGAGGTCAGGAGTTCAAGACCAGCCTGGCCAACATGGTGAAACCCCATCTCTACTAAAAATACAAAAATTAGCTGGGCGTGGGGGCGGGCACCTGTAGTCCCAGGTACTCAGGAGGCTGAGGTGGGAGAATCACTTGAACTTGGGAGGCAGAGGCTGCAGTGAGCCGAGATCACGCCATTGCACTCCAGCCAGAGGGAGATTCCATCTCAAAAAAAAAAAAGAAGAAGAAAAAAAAATCCAACAACAACAAAAAACTTGCACACAAATGTTCACAGCAGCCTTATCCATAATAGCCAAGAAAATGGGAAAACGTAAATGTCCATCTGTTCGTGAATGGATACATAAAATGTGGCATATCTACCTGGATGAATAGAATGTTACCCAATCATAAAGAAAAGAATGAAGGACTGACACATGCTACAACCTGGATGAACCTGGAAAACATGATGCTGAGTGAGTGAAAGAAGCTGGACCCAAAAGACCACGTATTTCATGACTCCATTTATATGAAATGCCAAGATAGGCCAATCCATACAGACAGAAAGCACATTGGTGGTTGAAGGAGAAATGGGAAGTGAGTGCTCATGGGTCTGGGGTTTCTTTTTGGAATGATAAACATGTTCTAGGATTACATGGTGGTGATGTCTGCACCACTCGGTGGACATTCTAAAAACCAATGAACTGCATCCTCTAAACAGGTGAATTACGTGGTATGTGGTATATCTCAATAAAGTTTTTTTTAAGAAAAGAAAATAAATAATATGGAGAAGCCATGGCAATGGCAAGTAACAACATTTCAATTCAAAGAACATTAATATTTTTAAAATATATCTTCCACCATCATTGTGATCTACCCTTTTATATCATAAAACCAGTCAAGATTGAAACATGCTTGTTATGAAAAATTCTAACAATGGAGATACAAAGAAAAAAAATAATAAAATGCCCTGAAATTCCCCGTCCCGCAGCAATAACCAGTGTTGGATGCCTGAATTGTTAGGGTTTTCTTCCTTCTTTGTACCAACTCATACATATGTAGGAACAGAACCTGGAGTTGGGGGTCAGCCAGCTTGGTTCAAACCCTGGCTGTGCCCTCGGTAGCTAAGTGACTATGCAATCTTCCTTCTCTCTCTAGGCCTCACTTTCCCAGAATGGTATTATGCATTACTACCACCTGCATTCTTTTTTTTTGTTTTGAGACGGAGTCTCGCTCTTCTTGCCCAGGCTGGAGTGCAATGGCGCCATCTTGGCTCACTGCAACCTCCGCCTCCTGGGTTCAAGCAATTCTCCTGCCTCAGCCTCCCGAGTAGCTGGGATTACAGGCGTGCGCCACCACGCCTGGCTAATTTTTGTATTTTTAGTAGAGACAGGGCTTCACCATGTTGGCCAGGCTGGTCTCGAACTCCTGACCTCAGGTGATCCGCCCACCTCGGCCTCCCAAAGTGCTGGGATTACAGGTATGAACCACCAGGCCCGGACTCTATCGCCTGCATTCTTTTTAATGTCTGCATAGTAATCCAGGATTTATTTCTTTAAATGCTTTACATGTGAAAAGCAGAAATAGTTTTGTCTTGCTCTGATCTTTCTGCAGGAAGCCCACCTGTTGCTGGGCAGGGGCCTGGCCACGGACTCCGTTGGCCAGGAAGGCCTCCCCTAGAACACTGGGCCACTTCTCTTACCTTCAGGATGGAAATACCTGCTGATATTTACGTTTCAGGGCAAGACCCAACATAATGAGGGCTTCTCTTCAAAGTGCAAATTTCCAAATTCCCTCAGGGTCTTTATCAGAGCAGAAATTATCCCCGTGCCTCTTGGCTCAAATTTCCCCCCTTGTTATGGGTGAGGCTGAACCACTTGGCTACAGGCCTCCATCCCAGCTGGGACCCTGCTTTAGCCACGAAGATTAGTGCACAGGGCTTTGGGGGGATTTGCTTGTTTATCTTTCTCATTTTTGTTCTGAATACAAAAGCAACACAAGCTACATGTTTATAGTTAGGAGAACTTAAATAGTACAGAAATGTATGTCTGAGGTCTCCCCAAATTTATAGCCACAACTGTCTCCTAAGGAGGGCAGATGCCACTGAATGAAATGGTCTTTTATTTATAGAACCCCTAGATGGGCTTTTTTTTTTCTTTTTCTTGAGACAGAGTCTCACTGTGTTGCCCAGACTGGAAAGCAATGGTGCAATCATGGCTCACTGCAGCCTTGACCTCTGGGCTCAAGTGATCCTCCCACCTCAGCCTCCTGAATAGCTGGGACTTCAGGCGAGCGCCACTACATCCAGCAATTAAAAAAAAAAAATTCATGGCCAGCCATGGTGGCTCATGCCTGTAATCCCAGCCTTTAATCCCATGCCTGTAATCCCACTTTTGGGAGGCCAAGGTGGGAGGATCACCTGAGGTCAGGAGTTCGAGATCAGCCTGGCCAACATGGCGAAACCCCATCTCTACTAAAAATACAAAAAATTAGCTGGGCATGGTGGCACTGCCTGTAATCCTAGCTACTCGGGAGGCTGAGACAGGAGAATTGCTTGAATCCAGGAGGTGGAAGTCGCAGTGAGCCGAGATCATGCCATTGCCCACCAGCCTGGGCAAAACAGCAAGACTCTGTCTCAAAAAAAAATAATTTGTAGAGACAGGGTCTCACTATGTTGCTCAGGCTGGTCTTGAACTCCCAAGGACAAGCGATCCTTCCACTTTGGCCTCCTAAAGTGCTGGGAATACAGGTGAAGAGACGCAGCACCAGGCCAGTCTCACTTGTAGGTGTGCCTTATTATTAATCTCATCTCCTATCAATGGATATCAGTGTTGTTTTGATTTTCAACACAATAGACTATGTGGCAACAATTGTCCCTTCAGGTCAGATATGGGTTTGGAGGGCCTGTAGTCCCAGCAACTAGGAAAGCTAAAGCAAGAGCCTTGCATAAGCCCAGGAGTTTGAGACCAGCCTGAGCAATGTAGTGAGACCCCATCTCAATATTTTTATATATTATATATTTAAATATATAATATATACATCATTATATATGTACATCATTATAAACTTGGGTGAGTTTTTCTGTAGGACACACTCCCTTTTTTATTTTTTGAGATAGAGTCTTGCTCTGTCACCCAGGCTGGAGAGTATGGTGGCACCATTTCAGCTCACTGCAACCTCTGCCTCCTGGGTTCAAGCAATTCTCCTGCCTCAGCCTCCGGAGTTGCTGGGATTACAGGCACGCACCGCCATGCCCAGCTAATTTTTGTATTTTTAGTAGAGACGGGGTTTGGCCATGTTGGCCAGGCTGGTCTCGAACTCCTGACCTCAGGTGATCCTCCCACCTCGGCCTCCCAAAGTGCTGGGATTACAGGCGTGAGCCTCTGCGCCCGGCCAGGATACACTCTTAAAAGTACATTTGTTGAGTCAAAAGATACATACATTTTAAAACTTAAGCAAAAAATAAATAGCAAATAAAATAAAAAGTTAAGTGACTGTTTAATTCCTTTCTAAATGCTCCTAAGCTATGCCCAAGCTCCTGAATATATCAAACACATTAGGGTTACTAAGAATTATGCTGAGATCAAATGATAATGTCAGGGACTCTGTCTTCCTCACTATCTGTCGAATACGACCAATGAGCATCATTGATTCATTCACTCATTCCATCAACATTTGCCAAGCGTCCACCAGGTGGGCACTTGCTGGGCACATATGTCTCCACAGGATTAGACTTAAGTTCACAGAACTAGGTGGTTGCACCAATGTTAATTCCCTGCCCAAACCTGTCAAGATTATACAACACTCTGCAAGCTAAAGAGAAGTGAAGTTGCAAGTAAGCAGGAAACGAATGATATGCTGGACCCCATCCCAATGTGACAGTCCAAAATCCTGGAGGAAAAGACACATTTATAAAGATAGAGGATGGAACTGCCTTGTATGTGAAATCATCTGTAGAAACGATGACACCTAAGCTATGGTTCCTTTGATAACATTATACACGCTGCAGATCTTTCATTTAAAAATGATTTCTAGGCTGAGCACGGTGGCTCACACCTTGTAATCCCAGCACTTTGGGAGGCCAAGGCAGGCAGATCAGGAGGTCAGGAGATTGAGACCAGCCTGGCTAACACGGTGAAACCCCGTTTCTACTGAAAATACAAAAAATTAGCTGGGTGTGGTGGCGGGTGCCTGTAGTCTCAGATACCCGGGAGGCTGAGGCAGGAGAATCGCTTGAACCTGGGAGGCGGAGGTTGCAGTGAGTGCAGTGAGCTGAGATTGAGCCACTGCACTCCAGCCTGGGCGACAGACTTGGTCTCAAAAAATAAATAAATAAATAAATAAATAAATAAATAAATAATGATTTCTAGAAGCAGCCCACCATGACCACTTTGGCTGTGTTTTGCTCCTGAGCACAGCTTTCTGTGAAAGAAGGGAATGGCTAGGAATTCTTTGGGGAGGGTTATATTCTTGTGTAATTTGGCTTCAGTGTACCACACTGACTAGCTTCAAATCCCCAAGACAGTTGTAATGACATAAGAAGAATATCAATAATGTATAGTCTTTGGGCTGCTGATTTAAACCCTGCATCTGCGTCTTTTCTGTAACCAAGTGTGAACACACTCCAGTAGTGAGGCATATACTCCACACAACTTCCTGAAGGAGGGGGAGCGGCTACATCTCAATAGGAAATATTTCATTAACCACGGTAAATCCTGGGTTAGTTTCAAAGCCCTGAAAAGATTTTTTTTAATCACTATAAATCTGACTTGAAAACAAAAGATCAGAAACTTCTCCCGATGTAGCTTCAGATATAAACTAACTCATCAGCTAATCAAGTCTGCACACTGATGTGGGGCACATCTGGAGCCTTCAGAAAACATCTCCAAAGAGGAAACTTTTTTTTTTTTAAAGTAGATAAAAAACCCTGGAATCCAAGGGTGAGTGGGGCCCTCACTGAGTGCAGCACCGAAACTCTCCTTTTGGGAAGTGGTGGGGTCAGGCAGGAGAACATATACAACATCCAGTGCAAACCTTACAACCTCCGTTTTTATTTCTGTCTTTATGTTTTTAAGTAATTGTCAATGTCTGTTACTTGTAACATTTGTTACCAACTAACATTTTTTTCCGGATACCTTTTCTTCATCAGCAAGATTTTGATAAGTTGTTTAAGCTTTATTATTTTTTGCCAATGATAGAATAAATGAGTACATCTTTAATTAGACACTTCCTTTTTTTTTTTTTTTTTTTTTTTTTCTGGAGAGCTATGGTGCCCAGGCTGGAGGACAGTAGCTATTCACAGGCATGATCATAGCATGCTGCAGCCTACAGCACCTGGGATCAAGCAATCCTCTTGCCTCAGCCTCCAGGGTAGCTGGGACTCCAGTTGCACACCACTATCCCCAGGTAATCTTTTTTTTTGAGACAGGGCCTCACTCTGCTGTCCAGTCTGGAGTGCAATGGCACAATCACAGCTCACTACAGCCTTGACCTCCTGTGCGCAAGCGATCCTTCGATCCTTCCCACCTCAGCCCTCCAAGTAGCTGGGACTACAGGTGCACGCCACCACACCCAGCTAATTGTTTATTAGCAGAGACGGGTCTCCTTATGTTGCCGAGACTGGTCTTGAACTCCTAGGCTCAAGCAATCCTTCTGCCTTGGCCTCCCAAAATGCTGGGATTGTGAGCCACTGTGCCTAGACAAATTTTTAAAATTTTTTAGAGATCGGGGTCTCGCTATGTTGCCTAGGCTGGTCTGGAACTCTTGGCCTCAAGTGATCCTCCTGCCTCAGCCTCTCAAGCAGCTGGGATTCCAGGCATATGCAGGACTTCCTTATTTCTATAGGAAGCAGAGACAAGCGGGTTGCTCTGTGCCCACCCCCTTTCTCAAATACTTTGTGCAAAAGGTGAGCACCGGTCGCCAGGGCTAAACACCTCACCAACAAAGCAGGACAGCCCAGGGATTAAAATCAAGAATCCTGGCTGGGCGCAGTGGCTCACACCTGTAATCCCAGCACTTTGGGAGGCCGAGGTGGGTGGATCACATGAAGTCAGGAGTTTGAGACCAGCCTGACCAACAAGGAGAAACCCCATCTCTACTAAAAATACAAAATTAGCCAGGCGAGATGGCGCATGCCTATCATCCTAGCTACTCAGGAGGCTGAGGCAGGAGAATCGCTTGAACCCGAGAGGTGGAGGTGTGGTGAGCTGAGATGGCGCCATTGCACTCCAGCCTGGGCAACAAGAGTGAAACTCCGTCTCAAAAAAAAAAAAAAAAAAATCAAGAATCCTGAATGATGTGGCGTTGTGCGCCTATAATATCAGCTACTAGAGAGGCTGGGGCAGAGGGATCACTTGAGCCCAGGAAGTCGAGGCTGCAGTGAGCTGTGATCACACCACTGCACTCCAGCCTGGGCGACAGAGTGAGACCCTGCCTCTTAAAAACAAAATCCTGAACAAGTGAGAAGACTGCCATCAATTTGATGACATTTGGACATTTATGTAAAGTATCTTTACCAGAAAATTAAGAAAATATAAACTTTTAGATTTTGGAAAGGGTTATACACGAAGAAGCACAAGGTCAGAGAAACATTCCCATAAAGGGCTTCTGGAATCACGAATCCAGAGACGGGGATATCATGACAAAGACAAAAATATCGGATGACATTTTTAAACATTTAACGTGTGCCTTGTACTGTACGAAACGGATACTCAGTTAATCTTCACAATAATTCTGGAGGTAGGTACTACTATTATGTTTATTTTGTAGATGAGGAAAGTGAGGCATGGAGAGGTTCCGAAACTTGACCAAGTCGTAACTGGTACATGATCACAGTCAGGATTCAAACCCAGAGCTGCCTGAGCCGGGAGCCTCCCTGATGTGGCTCCATGGTTAGCACTGACCTGCAGGTATCAGAGAGCTGCCGGAATACTCCTCACCCACAGGAACTGCGAGAGGCATGGCCCACGATGGCATGTTGGTGACTTTCATAGAAGGGTGAACCTCAGGCGCCTGCAGGCCTTGTGAAGGAGACCCTCTCCCTGGCTGAGGAAGGGGCACCTGGGTTTGAAAGGCCTCCTTGTGAGGCGAGGGTGCCTGGAACTTGCTTCAGAATAACCCATGGGGCGGGAGCAGCTCAGTGGGTCTGGACCAAACAGGAGCTGAGAATTGCTGAAGCTGAAGTTGACTGATGGATACGCAGGAGTGTGCGGCGTGTGTGTGCAGTGGCGTGATCACGGCTCACTGCATCCTTGACCTCACAGGCCCAAGCAATCCTCCCACCTCAGCCTCCCGAGAAGCTGGGACCATAAGCACATGCCACTACAGCTAATTTTTTTTTTATTTTTTGTAGAGACAGGGTCTCCCTATATTGCCTAGGTTGTTCTTGAACTCCCGGGCTTACTAAAGCGATCCTCCTGCCTCAGTCTCCCAAAGTGCTAGGGCTACAGGTGTGAGCCACCGTGATTGGCCAAGAGTTCATTTTATTCTTTTGTCTGTTTCTGTGTTTGCTTGGAATTTTGCAAAATAAAATTAAAAATAAGAAAATGAGGGGCGATCCCATCACCTCTTAAGAGGAACATGCTGACTCAACAGGAAATACTGAGGGAAGAGCCCCCCACTGAGTAAGCACCTCTGTGCGTTGGGCACCACACAGACCCTCGCTCTCTAGTCCTCACGACACCCCTGTGAGAACGCAGCCTGCTCCAGCCTCATCTACAGAGGGGACTCTGGCATTCAGACCACCGCTGGGATGGCTCGCCAAGGAGGCTGGGAACTGCAGCCAGGCCAGCTAGTTTGCACCAAGATGTGCTTCTTCCCTTTCTCCATCTTGAAGTACCAAGTGTTAGGCCAACCAATCACCCAGAGGAGGTGGGTATTTGGTTAAATGTTGGACTACAAACAGAAGAAGCAGAACCACAGATAGAACCATGCAGATGAAGTGCAGTGGCCGTGGGAACAGTGAGACATCTGAGGCAACATTTCTAATGTAAAATGAGAAGGAAATGAGGTCAGGGAGCGGTGGCTCACGCCTAGAATCCCAGCACTGTGGGAGGCTAAGGAGGGTGGATGGCTTGAGCTCAGGAGTTCGAGACCCGTCTGGCCAACATGGGGAAACCCCATCTCTACCAAAATTGAAAAATTAGCAGAGCATGGTGGCACGCTCCTGTAGTCCCAGCTACTTGGAGGGCTGAGGCTGGAGGACCAGGTGACACAGTGAGACCCTGTCTCCAAAAAAAAAGAAGGAAGTGAGAATGAAGAGGGGCCCATTTTTTGCCCTGCTCAGAATTCCGTGGAAGCCACACCACCTGCTCAGAGTGGTCCTGGGTGCAACTGCTGCACTCATTTTGTAGATGAGGAAGCTGAAGCATGAAGAGGCTGAGACACCTGCCCACGTCTTAGCTGTCACCTGGTCATAGTCCTCATGGTTAAAGGGTACTGAGCCCACCCCACACTCCAGGAAGGAGAGTGCCCATGCCTGGCCAACCTGAGTGGCACATGACCGATGGCAGTGACGACAGTGACAACAATGTCTGCAGCTCTGGGAAGGAGACAGGCTCCTGCCTGTGGCGTTGAACCCCACTGGATGTGGGCTGGGAGCCGGACGCGGAGGGAGACAGCACAGCAGAAATCGAGGCCTAAAGAGAGAGACCCTTCCCAGCGACATGGATGAGGGCCTGGCTTAGGTTACGCTGCACATCCCCACTCCCTCTGGACCTGGAATTCTGTGAACCAGAAAATGGGTCGACTTAGGTTTCTGTAACTTGTAACCAAAGAACAAGGCTGAGGCCGGGCACGGTGGCTCACGCCTGTAATCCCAGCACTTTGAGAGGCTGAGGCAGGTGGATCACTTGAGGTCAGGAGTTCGAGACCAGCCTGGCCAAGATGGTGAAATCCTGTCTCTACTAAAAAATACAAAAATTAGCCAGGCATGGTGGTGCATGCCTGTAATCCTAGCTACTCAGGAGGCTGAGGCAGGAGAATTGCTTGAACCTGGGAGGCAGAGGTTGCAGTAAACTGAGATCACACCACTGCACTCCAGCGTGGGTGACAGAGCAAGATGCTGTCTCAAAAAAAAAAAAAAAAAAAGAAGAAGAAGAAAGCTGACTAATGATCCCACTCAGTGTGTTGAGCCCCTCCCTTTCTTCAAATGTGGGCGGCTCCGCAGTGAGCACCCCCAGGAGATATAGAGAATCCCAAGCCTGTGCTTGGAGATTCCAATTGGCTGGACCTGGGCAGGGCCCAGGAGCTGAATAGTCAGTAAATGCTCCGATGCAGCTTCCCAGTTTGGGAAGCCATGTTCTAAGGGACACTCTTTGGAAAATATCACTCTCAGGAACACTTACGTAGGCTGTACGAACTTTCTCAGAGTTGTTTATGTTTCTAGTAATGTGCTATGACAAAATGCACATCAGCCAAAGACCTTTAGAGGAGCTTACAACAGTACCTGGTGATTTTAAGGTCCTCGTTCAAGACTCAGCAGGGATTAAGGGGCTCTGATAACTAATTTCTCCAGAAATGAGTTTTGTATACCTGGAGCACACAAAACAGGTGATTCTGGGTAGGCCACTGAAGCTGAGAGAAGGGACTGGGACCACAGCTTATATTGCTCAAGTGTTCTCAGCCAGCATGAACATCAAGTCTTAGCTAGGTTTCAGGACTTGTGGATTCCTGAAGATGAGCATGTAAAATGCTGTATTTATGGAAAGAAGGTTAGCAATAGGGTCTGCAATTTCATATTCTCTGACCCAGTAATTCTACTTTTTGCACTATGACCCAGGAAAATAATTAGAGAAGTGTGCAAAAACCATGCACAGAGATGCTCAATACAGCTGTGTCTCTGACACCAACTACTTCAGAAAACTTACATGCCTATCAACTAGGGAATGGTCCAATTAAGTTTGCAGCCTTTAAAAGCATGTTGCCAAGGAATTTTTACCACCTTGCTAACAAAACAAGTTACTGAGAATGTTGATACATATATATATGCACACACATCCTCTGTATAATGTTGACATATATAGGTATATACATATATACCATATAATCTCAATTCCTTGTTTAAAAATATAGATATATCTATGTCCATATATAAAATGATAGGATATCTACCAAAATAATAACAGTGATGATCTCTGAGTAATTTCTATTTTCTTCTTTATAATTCTATTTTCTAAATTAGAAAAAGTTAAAAAATTAAAATATATCCTTTAAAAAGCATGTTTTCAGAGAATTTTTAATATAATGGAAAATACTTATGATACAATATTAAGGGAAAATATAGGATACAAACACATATTCAATGTGGTATCAATTAGTTTTTTTGTTTGTTTTTTATTTTTATTTATTTATTTATTTATTTATTTAAATTTTTCTTTATTTTTTTTTTTCTGAGATGGAGTCTCGCTCTGTCGCCCAGGCTGGAGTGTAGTGGCGCAATCTCAGCTCACTGCAAGCTCCGCCTCCCGGGTTCACGCCATTCTCCTGCCTCAGCCTCCCAAGTAGCTGGGACTACAGGCACCCACCACCACGCCCGGCTAATTTTTTTTGTATTTTTAGTAGAGACAGGGTTTCACCGTGTTAGCCAGGATGGTCTTGATCTCCTGACCTCATGATCCGCCCGCCTTAGCCTCCCAAAGTGCTGGGATTACAGGCCTGAGCCACTGCACCCGGCCAGTTTTTTATTTTTTGAGAAAGAGTTTCGCTCTGTCGCCCAGGCTGGGCGTGGTGTGATCTCGGCTCATTGCAACCTCCGCCTCCTGGGTTCAAGTGATTCTCTTGCCTCAGCCTCCCAAGTAGCTGGGACTACAGGCGTGCGCCACCATGCCCAGCTAATTTTTGTATTTTTTAGTAGAGACAGGGCTTCACCATGTTAGCCAGGCTGGTCTCAAACTCTTGACCTCAGGTGATCCACCCACCTCAGCCTCCCAAAGTGCTGGGATTACAGGCGTGAGCCACTGCGCCAAGGCCAATTGGTTTTTTAAAACTATATACATCTATACAGTCACACTGCACTTAATAATATTTCAATGACAGATTGCATATATGATGGTGGTTCCATAAGGTCATAATACTATATTTTTACTGTACCTTTTCTTCATTTAGATATGCTTAGATACACAAATACCACTGTGTTACAACTGCCTACAATATTCAGTACAGTCACGTGCTGTTCAGGTTTGTAGCCTAGGAGCAACAGGCTCTACCATACGGCCCAGGCGTGTAGCAGGCTCTGCCATCTGTGTTTGTGTAAGGACACTCTATGATGTTCACACAATAACGATGTCGCTTAATGACACAGTTCTCAGAACATATCCCCAACATTAAGTGATGCATGATTATATATATGATTATATAAATATGTATAAAAAAAGGAAAATATTAATAAAAGTCAGAAGAAATACAATAAATTGTACTTTATTTATGTATTAATTTTTTTGAGATAGGGTCTCGCTCTGTCTCCCAGGCTGGAGTGCAGTGGCACAATCACGGGCACTGAAGCCTCCACTTCTGGGGCTCAAGTGATCCTCCTGCCATGGCCTCCTGAGTAGCTGGGACCACAAGCACGGGCCACCACACCAGGAAATTTTTTTGGGGGGATGGGGATAGACAGGATCTCCCTATGTTACCCTGGCTGCTCTCAAACTCCTAGGCTCAAGTGATCCTCCCCGACTTGGCATCCCAAAGTGTTTGGATTACAGGCGTGAGCTGCCACACCCGGCTTAATTGCACTTTAAACAACAGTTTACATGAGGAGCATTTCCCTGAGATGCTTCTCGACCCTGCTTGGGGCTTCTTGCATCTGGGGGTGCTTTTGCGGCACGGTCATGAGGGATGGCTGCACCCCCCGTGCTCCACAGTCCAGACGAGCACCCACCTTCCTAAGGGGCCCCATTAACTAACACCTGCTAGGTTAAGAGCAACTAGACAGCGAGAATAACAATGATGATAATAACTCCCTCCCTTCACTGAGCTCTTCCTGTGCACCCAGCACCGTGCCCAGGGCTGCTTATGCATCAATCCCCTCCTCAAATCCTATGAGGCTGGCCGGGAGTGGTCGCTCATGCCTGTAATCACAGCACTTGGGGAGGCCGAGGCTGGCAGATCACTTGAGGTCAGGAGTTTGAGAACAGTCTGAACAACATGGCGAAGCCTCGTCTCTACTAAAAATACAAAAATTAGCCGGGCGTGGTGGTGGGTGCCTGTAATCCTAGCTACTTGGAAGGCTGAGCCAGGAGAATCACTTGAACCTAGGAGGTGGAGGTTGCAGTGGGCCAAAATTGTGCCACTGCAGTCCAACCTGGGCGACAGAGGAAGACTCCACCTCAAAAAAAAAAAAAAAGAAAAAAATCCTATGAGGCTGGTCCTCACCCAGCAAGGGTCAGGGCTGAGACGGCAGCCCCAGTCCGTCCAGTTCAACACCATGGTTGCAAGACCCATGCTCCAACCAACATCAAACTTCCATGAGGAGTGCGCCTTTTAGAAACAGCATATCTCTACCATAAGGCAGTTACTCAGGAGTGCATCTGAAATGCCCAGAACCGTCTTTCTGATCCATTTATGCAAGAAAAATGTGCAATTTTTGCTTTGACCTATAATGATTGTTCCCAGAGGTCGTTTTTTATAAATAGCACATCCCGTTGCTGCTCTTGTTTTCGTTCTCCCTACCTTCTCTTCAGACGGGTAAAAGCCAATTGCTCTCATGACAAAAGGAAGCTCTGACAGGCAAATGTGTTCTGACACCTTTCTGGTCTCCATTGTGTCGATGCCTTGACTACGAAGCTGAGAATAGTAGAAGTAGTCTTCTAGCTCCTATGTAGGAATACAACGGAAACACAACACGTTTAGGTTTAAGTCTGAAGCATCCGTGAATACTTCAAAGACATTTTCTAGAAAGTACATTTTAAGCTCAATTGGGGAACAAAGCTTTGGAATAAAGCAAGAAGGTTAACCCCAGGCACATTTGCTTTACAAACTTAACTAGATGTTACCAGGAGGTGTTTACTCTAGAGACAATTACCCTGTAGAATTTTCCTTCCCGGCCACCAGACAGCAGACCATAGAATGGGGTCAAGTCTTCACCCCCAAGAGAAACCGCTGCCTCCAGGACACTGGAACAACAACAGAAATGTCCCTATTAGAAAGCGCTCAAGCGTGAGCATGGCTCAGAAGGTGGTCCGCACAGCACTGCGGCCCTCTGAAGGGTATCACAGCGCAGATACAGTTAGGGTCTCTACACACTTGTTAAGAAAATGTCCTTTAAAATGAAGCCCAAACCAGAAAATTCCATTTCATGCGTGGAACTCAGAGGTAGAGGGCACCTGCCTTAATTATGGTGATATTCTCTTGATGATGACAGGGCAGGTGCTTGACAATTTGTCTGCAATCTTTGGGGAACATGTCTCTCCTGGGGGTGGGAGAGGCATCGCGTGTTCTGAAACCACAATCCTCCCAGACAGAGCAGCCTTAGCCGTAACTTTAGATCCACGAATGATCAGAGTCAAAAGAATGAGATATTGTACAAGTGGACTGCCAACACTAATTGCTTCCATAAAAACTCAGGAGACCACAGGGACCCATGCCAGTCGGATAAAAATAACCCTCTGCTCCCTAACTCAAGGTCAGACTTTCCAAAAATAGGCCCTTTCAATGGTAAGAAAACCTACTTTTGAATGAGACCAACTTTGCCTCCTACAAAAGGCTAATCATTAGAAATCATTCTAATAATCCACTAACTGGATTACTGCTAATCGGGTGATTAGCCTCTTTGCTGCGACATCAAGCACACCTCATGTAGACCACAGTGGGGAAGTGGGGAAGCGTCCAGAGTGTGGAGTCACACGGACATGAGTGCAAGTCCCGGCTCTACCCCTGGCAAGCTGTGTGATTCTGGGGAGGTGACTTAACCTCCCTGGCATCAGTGTCCTCCACTATAAAATGAGAAGATTCTGCCTCACAGCATTGTTGTAAGAATTAATAAATAAATGCACACACGGTATACTAGTCTGTTTTCATGCTGCTGATAAAAACATACCTGAGACTGGGCAATTTACAAAAGAAAGAGGTTTATTGGACTTTCACATGGCTGGGGAGGACTCACAATTATGGTGGAAGGCGAAAGGCATGTCTCACATGGCAGTGGCAAGAGAGAGAATGAGAGCCCAAGTGAATCAGGTTTCCCCTTATCAAACCATCAGATCTCATGAGACTTATTCACTACCATGAGAACAGCATGGGGGAAACTGCCCCCACAATCCAACCATCTCCCACCAGGTCCCTCCCACAACACATGGGAATTATGGGAGTACAATTCAAGATGAGATTTGGGTGGAGACACAGCCAAACCATATCATTCCACCTCCAACCCCTCCCAAATCTCATGTCCTTACATTTCAAAACCAATCACACCTTCCCAATAGTCCCCCAAAATCTTAACTCATTTCACATTAACTCAAAAGTCCACATCCAAGGTCTTATCTGAGACAGGCAAGTCCCTTCTGCCTGTAAAATCAAAAGCAAGTTAATTACTTCCTAGATAGAATGGAGGTACCAGAATTGGGTAAATACGGCCATTCCAAATGGGAGGAATTGGCTGAAACAAAGGGGCTACAGGCCCCATGCAAGTCTGAAATCCAGGAGGGCAGTCAAATCTTAAAGCTCCAAAATGGTCTCCTTTGACTCCATGTCTTATATCCAGGTCACGCTGATGCAAGAGGTGGGTTCCCATGGTCTTGGGCAGCTCCATCCCTGTGGCTTTACAGGGTACAGCCTCCCTCCTGGCTGCTTTCATGGGCTGGCATTAGTGTCTATGGCTTTTCCAGGCAAACAGTGCAAGCTGTCAGTGGATCTACCATCCTGAGGTCTGGAGGATGGTGGCCCTCTTCTCACAGCTCCACTAGGCAGTGCCCCAGTAGAGACTCTGTGTGGGGGCTCTGACCCCACATTTCCCTTCCACACTTCTCTAGCAGAGGTTCTCCATGAGGGCCCCGCCGCTGCAACAAACTTCTGCCTGGGCATCAAGGTGTTTCCATACATCTTCTGAAATCTAGGCAGAGGTTCCCAAACCCCAATTCTTGACTTCTGTGGACTTGCAGGCTCAACACATCATGAAAGCTGCCAAGGCTTGGGGCTTCCACCTTCTGAAGCCACAGCCCGAGCTCTATGCTGGCCCCTTTCAGCCATGACTGGAGTGGCTGGGATGCAGGGCACCAAGTCTCTAGGCAGCACACAGCATGGGGATCCTGGGCTTGTCCCAAGAAACTATTTTCTCCTAGGCCTCCAGGACTGTGATGGGAGGGGCTGCCAAGAAGATGTCTGACATGCCCTGGAGATATTTTCCCCATTGTCTTGGAGATTAATATTCAGCTATTGGTTACATAGGCAAATTTCTGCAGCCAGGTTGAATTTCTCCTCAGAAAATGGGTTTTTCTTTTCTATCACATAGTCAGGCTGCAAATTTTCCGAACTTTTGTGCTCTGCTTTCTTTATAAAACTGAATGCCTTTAACAGCACCCAAGTCACCTCTCGAATACTTTGCTGCTTAGAAATTTCTTCCACCAGAGGCCGGGTGCGGTGGCTCATGCCTGTAATCCCAGCACTTTGGGAGGCTGAGGCAGGTGGATCACGAGGTCAGGAGATCGAGACCATCCTGGCTAACACGGTGAAACCCTTTCTCTACTAAAAATACAAAAAATTAGCCAGGCATGGTGGCATACACCTGTGGTCCCAGCTATTCAGGAGGCTGAGGCAAGAGAATCACTTGAACCCAGGAGGTTGGAGGTTGCAGTGAGCCAAGATTGCGTCACTGCACTCCAGCCTGGGTGACAGAGTGAGACTCCATCTCAAAAAAAAAAAAAAAAAAAATTCTTCTACCAGATATCTTAAATCATCTCTCTCAAGTTCAAAGTTCCACAAATCTCTAGGGCAGGGGCAAAATGCCACCAGTCTCTTTGGTAAAACATAACAGAATCACTTTTGCTCCAGTTCCCAACAAGTTCCTCATCTCCGTCTGAGACCACCTCAGCCTGGACCTTATTGTCCATATCACTATCAGGCTTTTGGCTAGAGCCATTCAACAAGTCTCTAGGAAGTTCCAAACTTTCCCACATCTTCCTGTCTTCTTCTGAGCCCTCCAAACTGTTCCAACCTTTGCCTGTTACCCAGTTCCAAAGTCTCTTTGACATTTTCAGATATCTTTTCAGCAGTGCCCCATTCTGCTGGTACCAATGTACTATATTAGTCCATTTTCATGCTGCTGATAAAGACGTAACTGAGACTGCACAATTTACAAAAGAAAGAGGTTTATTGTTACAGTTCCATGTGGCTGGGGAGGCCTCACAATCATGGCGGAAGGTGAAAGGCACGTCTCACATGGCAGTGGCAAGAGACAATGAGAGCCAAGTGAAACAGGTTTCCCCTTATCAAACCATCAGATCTCGTGAGACTTACTCACTACCACGAGAAAAGCATGGGGGAAACCACCCCCCGCCCCACCACCATCCAACCATTTCTCACCAGGTCCCTCCCACAATACACGGGAATTATCAGAGTACAATTCAAGATGAGATTTGGGTAGGAACACAGAGCCAAACCATATCACAAAGATTGGAGACAAAAGTCCTTTCTTTTCCTCCTGTAATGAATGTTTGTTAAGGTGTGGGGTGGACTTAGAAAGCCCTGGCTGTGAATCCCAGCCCCACTGCCTCCTCTGTTGCTTGGGCAGTCATCAGACCCCTTGGAGTTAGCTTCTTGATGTGTTTGATGGGGATAATATTGGTGCCTGGCTCCCAGGATGGCTGTCAGGATGAAATCAGATGATACATGGAACTCACTCAGTGCAGGCCCCAGCCCTGAGAAAACTCAGCACAAGTGGTTGGGATTATTACGGCCACGGAAATGGGTATCAGCACCCTCCTACACCTTTCTTAGGAAGAGTCTGCCACGCACTGTCCTGGGTCCTCTCACCGAGGCATGCACAAGGCCATGGGCTGGCTTAAGGTCTGAGGAACCTGGGTATTCTCGGGGTGCCTGAGGGCCCCTCTAGCAGGGCTGGATCTTCCCCATTTCTCAGCTCAAATATTAGGCCATGGCGGCAAGTGTCCAGCTGAGAGGGCTCCCTCTCTGTGGCCTCCAGGCCAGGCCCAGGCCCAATCCCGACAAGCTCCGTGAGCAGCAAGGCCACTTTTAGCCATGTGGCTCTGGAGCAGGGCCAGGTAAAGGCCGGAAGTGACACAGAGGAGCCCGTCCCCAGCAGAAGCCCCTGAGGGGAAAGGCTGGCAAGAGCACCTGGTCCTCTGAGAACAGCCCGCAGCTCCTGGCTCTGGTGTTCAGAGCTCCCCTACATCCCCTACATCCTGGCCACCGTCAACTGACCCCAGAGGGGCCTGGGGGCTGCACTGGGATTTCTCCAACACAAGCTGGGAAAGAGACTCCCTCTCTCTGTGGTGAGAGTTATAATTTGTGAAATTTGGGAACTGTCAGCAGCCATCTTCCTGCTGAGTAAGGAAACCCAGTTCTGCAGAGAATGAAGCCAACAGCAGGGCCAAGTGGACAGCAAGTGCTGTGGGCACCAAGTGTGCCGCTGTCCATGGCCTTCCTGCGGTGTAGCTACATGCGATCCCAACGACCTTCTCATACATTCCCTTTTGCCTAAATTGTGCTTCTAACACTTGCAACAGAAAAGAGGTCATTAGGGCACAAAACGGAAATGACACTTATTGAAAACCTGCTGTGTACCCAGCAATCCATACAGTACTTCTGGAAAGGAGCTAAAGCTCAGCCCTGTGGCAAGCACACAGTAGGTGCTCTGTAAACGCTCCCTGGATGAGGAGGAGGAGGAATGGTCTGAACTTGGTGGTAGCAGTCCCATTTAACAGTTGGAGGAACTGAGGCTCCAAGAAGTGAAGGGACTTGCCTGGCGTCATCCAGCTAGCAGGTGGTGACTAGCTAGGATTCGAATCGGGGTCTCTCTGCTCTTGGCTGAGCAGGGCAGCAGGATGACAGGAGGCAGGGAGGATGAGCACAAAAAAGTAATGCAGGATTTTGAAACAGACGCCAGACAAGGAGAAGAGAAAGGGTGGCATGCTAGCACGGAGAGGGAGAAGAAGAGGCGTGTGGCATGAACCCTGAGAGAGGGGATGGAAGGGGCTCTCCCGGGGCAGAAGCGCCATAGACTGTGATGGTAGCAGTTGGGGCCAAGGGGTGCACTGACTAAAATGATCGAATGTGAGAGGATTTATCATCTTTATCTCCCCTACAACTCATTGTCAGTAACTCTAGTAGGAAATTCTGTTTGTTTACTTGTTTAGGTTTTTTACATTTCTTTCCATTAGTGAAGTGCTGATCCTATTAAGTCACCAGAAGCAGCAATGAAGTGATAATTAGTTTATAATGATCCTTTGTCCCCACCACAGATTAAATTGAAATTCTCAGAAGGCTGGACTCTGGCCAGGAGAAAGCTATTGGAAAGCAGAGGCCTTTTTTAATCCTTCTTAAATTTCTACGATTCCAGATCCCACGACGACTGAGAAGAAGACAAACATTTTAGAAAGAAGGTTCTAGCCGGGTGCAGCGGCTCACATCTGTAATCCCAACACTTTGGGTGGCCAAGGCTTGAGCCCATGAGTTCAAGACCAGCCTAGGCTTGGTGTGACTCTGTATTGACAAAAAAAATTTTTTTAAAGTTAGCCAGGCACAGTGGCATGTGCCTGTGGTCCCAGCTACTCAGGAGGCTGAGGCAGGAGAATTGTTTGAGCCCAGGAGTTCGAGGCTGCAGTGAGCCATGATCACACCTCTGCACTACAGCCTGAGCGACCGAGCCAGACCCTGTCTCAACAACAACAACAACAAATAGAAGGGAAGGTTCTGCTTGTCCCCACAGGGTGTGGCTTGCCCCCATGGTTCCAGGCAACAAGCCAGGGAGCAAGGAACCAGGCAGCCATTCTGAGGCCATGATCCCTTTTCAATAGGAGAGTTCACCTCCAGCTCCTAAATCCCCAAGTTCCCAAGATCTGCTCTCTCAGGTGAAGGCGGGGTGGAAGTCAGAGCTGCAAGTGCAATCTCAAACCACTGTGGTTCCAAAGCAGATTTAACTGGCTATTTTTGCTCATATTCAGGTTAAGAGTAGAAGCTTCAATATCTGCCATAAAAAGAAAGATGTGCATTTGGCAGATGGCAGGGGGTACACTGTGCTGGCAGCCAGGAATCAGGTTTGTTCTCTGAGGAAGGAAGGTGCCTCTGAGCTGTTTTTGCTCCTCAACATCACACTGCCAAGAGAGAGGCCCAGCCGAGCCACAGGCAGCGCAGGGGCTTGGAGAAGTGGTCAGGAACAGGAACTGGCTGCCACGTGGTTGACTCTGCCCTGCGGCAGCACGCCAGATTTGGGTAGATGAGAGGACAGTGTGGGTGCTTGTCCCCTCTTCATTAGGGAAGATCCTGAGCTCATAAGCAAATGCCCTTACAGGAAGAAGAGAAGAAAGGAAATCATTCACTTGCTGAGTACTTCGCTCTGTACTAGGTGCTTTTCCCGTATTTAAACTACCTGATCAGGGATCCTACAGAAGTTCCTATTATCACCCCCATTTCGCATGCTATCACCCCCATTTCGCATGCAAGGAATCTAAAGATGAGGGACGTTAAGAAGCTTGCCCTAGGCCCCATAGCCAGTAGAGGGTGGGCCCATATTCAAACTCACATTATCCCTTTCACCTCCAAGTCCACATACTCTCCAATGGTCAACTCTAGAATTCTCCAGCCTCGCCTCAGGCAGAGGTTCTCCATTCAGGGCAGGGAGGCTGAGAAGAGGAGCCGAAAATACCCACTTCAAATGATCCTCTTACTATTTCCGTAGTGCATGCTTTGGAGGGTCGGCCTAGATCTTTCTAGCAGGTGTGGATATGTGGAGGAGAGGGAGAAGCATTTTAGGGAGCAGGGGGTGAGCCCAAGGTGCTGTCACATCGCCTGAACTGCAAACACCATTGGTCCATGGGACAGGACAGCAAGTCCCGTCTGCAGAGTAACGTGAGCAATGCCACCGGGGAGCAATCTGAAGGCCAGGCCCTGTGACATCCTAGCACAGTGCCTGGCACGCAGTAGGGTTCAGTGTCTATCACTGTTGCTGAGTGAAAAGGAGTTTACACTGGATACCTTCCTTCTCGCCCCGTCGTGTACCTTAAGGTGATTTTCCACTGCACCACTGAGCGATCGTGCCCTCCCGCAGTGAAAGCGTAGTGGCCGTCATAGGAAACGGCCATGCCAGCCACCCCGTTCGGGTGGCAAACAATAGCAGATGTCTTATGTGGATTGCCATCAACTGGTAAGATCTGAAGTCCAACCTAGAAAGGAACACATAATTGGATATTCAGACTCAGGTAGCTGGGCCCGAGAGAGGCCTGGCACGTTCATATGTCACCTCCAGATCTGTGTGCCAGAAGGACCTGTGTGTCTGGACCCATCTCTGAGTGTGAGAACCACATTTAATGTAGCTGGGCATCCACACTCACCAGCCCTGGTAGGGGGCCCCTTGCACAGCTCTAACAGGTACACAGAAGAGAAGCTTTCCTCCCTGCCTTCATGGTCAGTTGTCCAGGGTTCTGCAGAATACATCTCACAACTTATGACTTCACACTTTTCTTTTTTTTTGACGGAGTCTCACTCTGTTGCCCAGGCTGGAGTGCAGTGGTGCGATCTCAGCTCACTGCAAGCTCCGCCTCCCAGGTTCATGCCATTCTCCTGCCTCAGCCTCCCAAAGAGCTGGGACTACAGGCGCCCGCCACCACGCCTGGCTAATTTTTTGTATTTTTAGTAGAGACGGGGTTTCACCATGTTAGCCAGGATGGTCTCCATCTCCTGACCTCATGATCCACCCACCTCGGCCTCCCAAAGTGCTGGGATTACAGGCGTGAGCCACCATACCCGGCCCGACTTCACACTTTTCAATGTAGATTATTCCTTAAATGTACAACAAAGTGTAACTAATTTGCATATTTTTATAAGAGTTTTTCCATGTAAATAAATAGGAAGGAAAAATCCTTTGGTGGCCCATGTATCTTCACTGGGAATATAGAAAATGCAGTAACTCTGCTCAGAAATGTCTCCCAAGAGTCTTCCTAACTCATCAAGGGCAATTTTCAGTATCACAGCTGACTGCGGTGGAAGCAGTTGGGCTTGGCTGTAAACCCAGAACTCTCTGAGTCTCGTGATCTTCGGTAATGACTGCTGCTCATGACACACAGAGTCAACTCCCAGAACTGGAGAAGAGAGCGCTGTTACCTTGTCTCTGTTAATAAACACCAAGTAGCGTTTCTGTAGCTCCGCCATGCTTCTCACTGGGAGGACTTGTGTCTGCTCAATAGGGGAACCATAAGCTGGCCCCAGAAGCGTCTTTCTGAAGGCAAAAAGAGAAAGAGTTTTTAAAATTCCACAAATCTCAACATAGGTTTTAAGATTCTTTGGTCGGGCCGGGCGCGGTGGCTCATGCCTATAATCCCAGCACTTTGGGAGGCTGAGGCAGGCGGATCACAAGGTCAGGAGTTTGAGACCAGCCTGGCCAATATGGTGAAACCCCATCTCTACTAAAAATAGAAAAATTAGCCAGGCGTGGTGGCAGGTGCCTGCAATCCCAGCTACTTGGGAGGCTGAGGCAAAAGAATCGCTTGAAACCAGGAGGTGGAGGTTGCAGTGAGCTGAGATTGTGCCACTGTACTCCAGCCTCCAGCCTAGGTGACAAAGTGAGACTCCGTCTCAAAAAAAAAAAAAAAAAAAAAAAGACTCTTTGGTCATGGATGGGGCATGGTGGCTCACACCTGTAATCCCAGTACTTTGGGAGGCTGAGGCAGGCAGATCAACTGAGGTCAGGAGTTTCAAGACCAGCCTGGCCAATATGGTGAAACACCATCTCTACTGGAGGAAAAAAAAAAAAAAATTAGCCAGGCATAGTGGTGCGCGCCTGTAGTCCCAGCTATTCAGGAGGCTGAGGCATGAGAATCGCTTGAACCTGGGAGGTGGAGGTTGTAGTGAGGTAAAATCACGGTACTGCGCTCCATCCTGGGCGACAGAGCAAGACTCCATCGAAAGGAAGAAGAAGAGAAGAGTCTTTAAAATTTCATAAATCTCAACATGGTTTTAACACTCTTGTCATGGTCAGAACGCAGTGGCTCATGCCCATAATCCCAGCACTTTGGGAGGCTAAGGTGGGAGGATTGCTTGGGGTTAGGAGTTCGAGTCCAGCCTGGGCAACATAGTAGTTTCCTGTCTCTACGAAAAATTAGCCTGGCTTGGTGGCCTGAGGCTAAGGTGGGAGCATTGTTTGAGCCTGGGAGGTCGAGGCTGCAGTGAGCCATGATCATGCCACTGCACTCCAGCCTGGGCAACACAGTGAGATCCTGCCTCGAAAAAAAAAAAAGAAGAACAACAATGAGAAAATCTATATCTCCACATTGCTGCACCCTATCCCAAGATAATCGTGAGTAATAGTTTGGTGTATATGACTCAAGAATTTCTTTTGTAATTATAATTTTTTATAAAAATAGAATTATGCTATTCATGCTTCATTGGTAATTTGCTTTATCTCATATTACATCTTTGAGATATTTCCACGTCATTACACAGAGAGCTGTCTTACTCTTCCTCTTTTTTTCTTTTCTAAAAGCAGCATCGTGTTCCAGTGTACTGACAAACCATCATTTAACTAATCCCCTATTAATGGGCATTTGGATTGTTTCCATTTTTAAAAATATTTTCAAACAAGACATCCTTTTACTTATGTCTTGGCATACTGCGTGAGTACTTCTGTGGGCTACATTCCTAGAAGTCAGAAGATATGATAAAATTTAATAGAGGGTGACAAATTGCTTTCCCAAAAGGTTACACTGATTCACACCCGCCCCCAGAAGCGGATGAGAGTGCCCGTTTCCCTAGCCTCTTGCCAATGCTAAGCACTATCAATCATTTTTATCTTTGCTAATCTGATTGGTGAAAAAATGATATCTTGTTTTCATTTGCATCTTTGACATACTAGTGAGCATCTGCTCATAGGTTTATTGGCCTTTTCCTGTGAACTGCCTTTTCACATTCTTTCAAATATTTTTTAAATGCATTTTTAAATTCTTTTGGATTTATCACAAAAAGACAATTCCTTCCCAATTAAGCCGTGGTTATGAGGCTTTCTTATTCCTACAGCTTACAAGATGCTTTATGCAAGGGCTTTTATTCTGGAATGATGGAAATGCTCTGAAGCTACAGTGGGGGTTGCACAGCACCATGAGTACTAAATGCCATGATGGAACTGTTCACTTTCTTTCTTTTTTTTTTTTTTTTTTTTTAAGACAGAGTCTAGCTCTGTCGCCCAGGCTGGAGTAAAGTGGCTAGTGCAATCCCACCTCAATGCAACTTCCATCTCCCGGGTTCAAGCGATTCTCCTGCTTCAGTCTCCCGCGTAGCTGGGATTACAGGTGCGTGCCACGACGCCCGGCTAATTTTTGTATTTTTAGTAGAGATGGGGTTTCACCATGTTGGCCAGGCTGGTCTCGAACTCCTGACCTCAGGTGATCCACCTGCCTCGGCCCCTCCCAAATGCTGGGATTACAGGCGTGAGCCACCATGCCCGGCTGAACTGTTCACTTTCAAATGGTTCATTTTATGTTACATGAGTATCACCTTGATAAAATTTTTTAAGATGCATTATGCTAATTTCAGATTGATCATCAATAGGCAGAAGCTCCCAACTTTGTGTCTAAAAGTCCCTCCTGCCTCTTTCCTCCAGTGAATGACCGTTAGCAGGAACTTCAGGCCCAAGCTCTGCCAGCCCTCATTCTCTAGCTCTGCCAATTCAGTGTCTTAGGACTGCGCATATCTGAGAGATATTCTTTGTTCAAAAAGTATGTGTTCATTAAAAACTATGCACAATGATTCTGAAGTCTTTCTAAAGCTCCTCTTTACATATGCTTTTGAGTGTTTTAATCGTTTAAGAAAATTGTCCTGGATTTTTCTCTCTACCATAAAACATGGCATTTCTCAGTCATTTTTTCTTGTGCCTTCTGGGAAAGAACTGTTTAAAACAACAACAACAACAACAAAATCCCGGGTGGTCCTGGCCTTTTGAGGATCTGTCTTTATCTGAGATACATTTCAAAACCATGATAGTCCTCAAGCCTGAGCCAGCTGCTGCCAGTTCCCTGACTTCCTTCTCCTGGTGGTGGTGGCAGTGGCAGCGGTGGTGGTCGTGGTGGATCACTGAAACATTCTCCCTTCCAACTTCTCCTGCCTCCATCCTTCTTTCCAGCCATACCCAAGACACAGCCAAACCAAAGGCAGAAGCTCCCCTCCAGCGCTGACCAGGTAAGATCCCAAAGCCAGGGCTGCGTCGAGGCCCCATAGCGCTGAGTAGAGGATGGGGTCGGGGCTAGGGTCAAGGGTCAAGTCCTGCCCTGCTTGACCTTGGACAAGTCACACAGCCTCCTGAAGCTCAGTGGGAGAATACTTAGCAGGGCTGTGGATGAGGGAATGGGATGACAGTGCAGGCCCTGCTGCACTCAAGGCACAATTGTCGGTGTTTCTTGTGAGGGCTCACCGGGGCCAAAGCACAGGGACCCATGTGCATGTGCAGGATGGCATCAGGAGGGAGGAGACGCCACTCTAGGATGCTGGGCTGCAGACGCCCTGCTCCCTGGTTGTGGACTCCCTGCTCCCCAGCAGCGGACACCCTGCTCCCCGGCTGCAGATGCCCTGCTCCCTGACTGGTGTCTTCCCCTTCATGCCTTCAACCATCCTGTGTTCCTGGCTCCAGCCCAGCCTCTCCCGGGACCTCCACAATCCAGAGTCTGATTCGTGGGTTCCCACCTGAATGCCAAGCAGGCATCTCAAGCTTGCCTTGTCCAGTCTGACCCCTGGTTTATCTCAAAGCTATCCTTCTCTTGTCCTCCTCATCTCTTTAAAGGTCCAGTCCATTCTTCTGACTTCGAGAGGTGTCTTCTCTCACACCTCCTTTTCCCTCCATTAGCAAATGCTGTTCACTTTGCCGGCAGGATATATCCAGAATCTGACCACTCCTTCTGCCCTCAGGGCCAAGCTGCCATCAGCTCTCACACCAGTTTCCCGAATCTTGCTTCTACCTTTGCACCCTAGAGTCTGCTCTCTGTACAGAAGCCAGACATCATTCTAAAGAATCGTCAGAACATGTCACTCCCCTGCTCAAAACCCTCCACTAGCTCTCGTCTTACCCGGGAAGGAGCCGGAGTCTCCAGGGTGCCGTGTGCCTGGCACCAGCCCGCACCTCTGACCGACTCCCCCATGCCTCCTCCTTGCCCATTCCACTCTGGCCTCACCAGCCTTCGTGGCATTTCCCAAACCCCAGACACCTCCCACCTTCGCTCACTGGCCCGTGCTGATCCACTGTCTTTCCTCCAACTGCACAGCCGCCCCTCGCCTCCCCCTCACTTCCTTCAAGTCTCCGTCCAAATGCTCAGATGTCCCCTGCTCTCCAAGGCCTTCCCTGCCTCCCCATCTTTTTATCCTGCCTTTTTCTTTTCCTTTTTTTTTTCTTCTTTGCACAGACCTGATTACCACCAACCTACTACCTTGCTACTTGGTCACGCTATTGCATCCCCTGCCCCCGCCAACATGTAAACTCCACAGTGATGGAAACAGTTCTGTTTTCATCGTCTTCAGCACCTAAAACGGTACCTGGCTCACGCAGGGTGTAAACAAAGGAGGGCTAGCAATTAAAGTTAAAACTCCTTTGAGACCCAAGAGTAAGAAAAAAATCAAACAATTGTTAGTAGCCCGGTAAAACTATGTTTTTCTTAATGAGAGGAGACTAGGAGATAGCATTAGCAACTTTCCCAGGGCCCCAGGGTCTGTGTCCTTCCTGGATTCTGCATATCTCACCGCCACACAGGGCCACATGACCTTGGTGAGAATTACTTACGTTATCTGTGCCTCAGTCTCCTCCTCTGCAAAGCGAAGAGGATAATAATAGTAGCCAAGCTGCTTGCAGGTCCCTACGTGGAGACTTGAAACAGGCTGGGGGCAGAGAACTCGATCCACGCCCCCGGCAATGGGAAGCTCCGGGTGCTTACCTGCACATTTTGGTGGTAGCATTAAAAAGCTTCACTTTGTAGCCACTGTTGCAAATAAGCAGGAAGAGTTCCCTGGTGAGTGGTGGGTACCAGACCATGCAGGTGGGATAGCAGCCCTGGTCGGTGTGGTGAATGTCCAGGACTTCCAGGCAGTCTTTGTAGCTCCTGAGAAGATCATACTCTATCTGCAGAGGAGCCCAGATGGACACACATGAGGACTGAGCCAAATTAAAGGCTCAGCTAAGGAACCCCAAGCTCTTGGGTGACAGCCTTTATAATCATCAGCCAACAGTGCTGTTCTGGGGGAGATGGTATCAGGTCTCCTAAGAGAAGACTTGCCTAGACCCGACACTAAGTCATCAGTACTGAGAATTCACTACCCGGAAGACAATGAGCTGAGTGCTCTAAAAACATCTGTCATGTCATCCTCAGAACTTCCCTGCAAAGGAGTACTGTTGTGCCCATTTTACAGATGAGAAAACAGATGTTCAAGGATGTTCAGAGTGGCTTGTCCAAGGTCACATAGCTAAAAAGTGGCAGAGTAAAAATTCAAAAATTCAAATTTAGATCCAGCTGACTCCCACACCTGACGTCTTACAGTTCTGTTATACTGTGTCACTTATTATCTTAGGAACTAATTCATACCTAAATGTCAGCCCAACACTTGGCAGTCACAAATCAGCAGCCACTGAACTGGGCCCATACAGGTATGCTTTCGTGGGCAGGGCAGAATGGATGGATGGATGGATGGATGGATGGATGGATGGACAGATGGATGAATGGATGGAGAAACTGAATAAAGGAAGGAAGGGGAGAGAAAGAAGGGAGGGGCGGGGGAGGGAGGGAAGAAGAAAGGGAAGGAAGGAAGGGAGGGAGGGAGAGAGGAGGAGAAGAAAGGAGGGAGGGAGGGAGGAAGGAAAAACAGACAGATACAATGACTGGTTGAATCCATTTCACCTGACTCTGTAATATCACGTTTGCCCCTGTCCCTACCTTTTCCTCTTATTTCACAACCTCTCCTAGTTTTCACATTTAGGTAGCAGCCTGACCCCAACTGATGGACATGAAGACAGTGTTAGTGAGTGTCAGCCCTCCCCGTGCACACTGGGAGGCAAGGGCGGCTGCTTTCCAAGCTGTGGGGAACTCCCTGCTCCTTGCCTTCTGACTTGTCGCTGCCCGGGAAGCCTCCTCGTTCAGAACAGGTGTCCCCAGTTGGTGTCCCAGCCATGTTAAGGCAAAATGCCAACCTGGAGAGGTTTGTGATCCTTCACTGTGCATTCACTTTCTCCAACAAAAACACATGTACTGTGGGCCTGGCTCTTTGCAAGATGCCAGGGATGTCACAAGAGTAAGACACAGTCCTGGTGACCAGGTCAACAAAAACTAAACAGCTCACCAAGAGCCTGTCTGTCCCAAGGCTCAGCAGTCTAGGCTCATTGCTGTCCAGGTAAACCCCAAACAGGAGACTTCGAATGCTTTTGCGATGAGAGCGAAGTCTTGCTAAGTACTCCCAGACCCTCTGTCCGTTTCTGACCACCAGCATGTAAACAGCCACAGTAAAACTTCTATCCTGAAGATGAGCAAAAGAGAAGGAGTTATCCCGTTTTATGTTTAGCAAATTAAGAATCATCATTATGGGTTGGGCGTGGTGGCTCACGCCTGTAATCCCAGCACTTTGGGAGGCCGAGGTGGGTGGATCACCTGAGGTCAGGAGTTCGAGACCAGCTTGGCCAATATGGCAAAACCCCATCTGTACTAAAAATACAAAAATTAGCTGGGCGTGGTGGCACATGCCTATAATTCCAGCTACTTGGGAGGCTGACACAAGAATTGCTTGAACCTGGGAGGAGGAGGTTGCAGCAAGCCAAGATCGTACCACTGCACTTCAGCCTGTGCAACAGAGCAAGACCCTATCAAAAAAAAAAAAAAAAAAATACTAAGAATATTTTCTTCAAAAAAAAAACTTAGTCTATTCAAGCAAGTAGTAAAACAATATCCATTTTAGTTTTAGTTTAGTTTTTTTCATTTTTTTTTGAGACAAGAGTCTTGATCTGTTGCCC
Organism: Pongo abelii; assembly: GCF_028885655.2. Taxonomy (NCBI): domain Eukaryota; kingdom Metazoa; phylum Chordata; class Mammalia; order Primates; family Hominidae; genus Pongo; species Pongo abelii. Next base: position 120,849,611 of record NC_071995.2, on the reverse strand, counting down.
AGGCTAGAGTGCAGTGGCCTGATCATAGCTCACTGCAGTCTCAGTCTCCTGGGCTCAAAAGATCCTCCAGCCTCAGCCTCCTAAGTAGCTAGGACTACAGGCACACGCCACCATACCTGGCTAGTTTTTTTTTCATTATTTTTTGTAGAGATGGGGTCTCACCAGGTTGCCCAGGCTGGTCTCGAACTCCTGCCTCTAGCAATCTGACTGCCTCGACCTCCCAAAGTGCTGGGATTACAGGTATGAGCTACACCTGGCCTAATGCCCATTTTACAGATAAGAAAATTAAAGTTAAAAGTAGAAAACTGAAAAGGTAGCGAGGGAGAAAGTATGAACGTGAAACTATGGTTTTACACACCTTTCCAGGTGCCCCCTCGCTGTCTATGGAAAGCCAAAAGCCTGACTCTTTGTGCCTTTGTCCTCCCTTTTCTTTGTCCAGCTACATACAGTAAAAAAGCCATGTGTTTTTGAAAGGTATGAAGGCTGCAAGTGAACCCAGTTGGAGTGGGAGAGCCTGGCCTGAGGGGACAGAGAGGCTGGACTGTGTGCACCCACAGTGTGCTGAGATGGCTTTGGCTTCAGAAGCGTTGTGTACACAAACCAGAGGAGTGGCCGCACCAGTGTGGGGACGGAGAGCGCTGGAAGGGACAGGAGTTTAGCGAAGACCACTGCTTTTCCCTCCAATATAAAGGCAGACCAACATACCTGCCTTATAGCTCACTGTAACCTCAAACTCCTGGCCCGCAGGGGTCCTCCCGCCTCAGCCTCCTGGATAACTGGGGCTATAGATGTGTGCCACAAGGCCTGGCTAATTTTTAAAAAATGTTTTTGTAGCAATGGGGTCCTGCTGTGTTTCCTAGGCTGGTCTTGAACTCCTCTCCTCCAATGATCCTCCCACCTCGGCCTCCCAAATCATTGGGATTACAGGTGTTAGCTACTATGTCTGGCCTCTTCTGGTTTCAAATAAAATTGCTAAGCCACTGGATGGGTTGTCCATGAAAATACTTACAGCAGTTGCCATATACTGGGAGTCATGGGAAAAGCTTATATGAGTCACACTGGTTCTGGAATATTTGAAAGGCTCTGGGCTTTCATTTTCTAAAGACATTGCATCAAGAATGTAAACTGTCCCCTCTGTAAAGCCAGCTCCAAGAAGGGCTCCTGAAATGACAAGCCAGAGAACGATGGAAAAGGATTACATTCATTCAAGAGATGTTGAGTCTGTGCCAGGCTTTGTTCTGGGTGTGGAGAAGACAGCAACTAACACAACAAAGCTCCTGTGCGGAGAAATGAACCGAAACGCATGATCTCCTGGGGTGAGCGCGCAGAGACGCAGATAGGCCCAGAACACTGAGGAAGCCCCAGAGAGAAGGAGCCTCATCCAGCCTGCTGGGGTGAGCGCACAGACAGCACTAGGCCCAGAATGCTGCGGGAGCCCCAGAGAGAAGGCGCCTCATCCAGCCTGCTGGGGTGAGCGCACAGAGAGCACTAGGCCCAGAACACCATGGGAGCCCCAGAGAGAAGGCGCCTCATCCAGCCTGCTGGGGGCTGGAGTCAGGGAGACTTCCTGGAGCTATGCCAGCCCAGGTGCATCCATCCCTTTCAGGGCTGTCCATGTGGAACCGACGGTAGGCTGATAAGATGAAAATACCTTCCGGGTTGTAGGTCAGACTCTGGACTCCAAGCCCCTTCTCAAAAACCCTGCTGAAAAGATATTGTTTGTTTTCATAATTCCACACTTTGATCATCCCACAGATGCTCCCGATGGCAATGAGGGGTTGATATGGGTGGCAGGAGATGGCACAAATGGCATCCTTGGGCTCTACAAATAACTTCTCAAGTTTGGTCCCATCTGTTGTTAAGTGGTACACCGCGGCATCAGATGTTCCAATGATAAAATTCCTGTTTGCCAAGGAGAGACCAAACAATATCAGTGTTTGCAGGGAATGGGGCATGCCAGCTATTCTGCTTCTAATTGCACATAAAACGCCTCTGTCGTCTGTAATTTAGTGACATTATTAACCCAACATTTCCAAAAATATACCACCAATACCCAACAGCCTCCATTTGCAAGTGAAAAAGCCCACTTTTCTCCATGTAAATTGAGTCATTAAGTATGCAGATGGACAGTCAGTTGTACAATTAGCTAATCTGCACATGCAAATATTCATTTGTGTATGCAAATATGGAGTTTGGTGCACACATACAGATGTGCCTGTAAATACTGCAAGGGTAATTAAGCAGACTCACAGATAATTCGGTCTTGAAATGTTATGGCTATTAATTATCCAGTGCCTTTAACCGCAGTGGCTAGGACAAGCTCAGCTTAGAGAAAAGAGACCAACCTGCAGCAAAAGACTCCAGACTCAACAGAGGTGAGAGCTCAGGGTTCAGGACTTTCCAGCTTCCAGTTACTAAAGAGTCTTAATATTAAAGTCATGTTTCATTAATTTTTTTTTTTTTTTTTTTTTTTTGAAACGGAGTCTCGCTCTGTCACCCAGGCTGGAGTGCAGTGGCGCTATCTCAGCTCACTGCAAGCTCCCTCTCCCGGGTTCACGCCATTCTCCTGCCTCAGCCTCCCGAGTAGCTGGGACTACAGGCACCCACCACCACGCCCGGCTATCTTTTTGTATTTTTAATAGAGACGGGGTTTCACCATGTTAGCCAGGACGACCTCGATCTCCTGACCTCGTGATCAGCCCGCCTTGGCCTCCCAAAGTGCTGGGATTACAGGCGTGAGCCACCACGCCCGGCCTTATGTTTCATTAATTTTTAAAATGATCCAATAGTTATCACAATCAGCCAGGGAGATATCCCAGGAACAACATGAACCTCCCACTGCATGCAAACTAAAGAAGACAGCGATCATTTTTCAACCATTCTACTGACTAGATTCATTAACAACTTACCTTAAGACAAAAAGGTCACCTTTTAAAGTGCAGTCAGGAGGATAGTTTGATTTTTCGGTAGGAGGAGTTGCTGGGGTCTTTGAAAAGGACAGAGTTCTTATGGCGCCCAGTTTCAAGTGACTGTACCAGTTAACAATAGACAGCGTGTGATCATAGAACTTAATGTTTCCCTTAATGTCACCTGTGACAATGTAGCTGAAACGGAGAATAACATCAGTTTTGCAAATAGCAATAATAACAAGTAGCATCTATGTAATACCTAATTATATGTCAGGCTCTGGATTCTGGGGCATTGCAAAAACTTAATTTAATACTGCCCAATGAGAATGATTTTACTGTTATCCCAATTTACATCTAGGAAACTAATGTTCAGAGAGTTAAGAAATTTGCTCAGGACATTGTGTTGCCAGATTTAGCAGATAACAATACAGAAACCCAGTTACATTTGAAAATCTGCATTAAAAAAATTTAGTGTAGCTGGGTGTGGTGGCTCATGTCTGTAATCCCAGCACTTTGGGAGGCCGAGTTGGGCAGATCACCTGAGGTCAGGAGTTCGAGATCAGTCTGGCCAACATGGTGAAACCCCGCCTCTACTAAAAATACAAAAATTAGTCAGGTGTGGTGGTGCGCACCTGTAATCCCAGCTACTCGGGAGGCTGAGGCAGGAGAATCACTTGAACATGGAAGGCGGAGGTTGCAGTGAGCCGAGATTGCATCATTGCACTCCAGCCTGGGTGACAAGAGCAAAACTCTGTCTCAAAAAACAAAACAGACAAACAAACAAAAAATTTAATGTAAGTACGTCCCAAATATTGCATGGGACATACTTATACCTGGCAATTTTATCAGGGCCATGTGGCTTGACTATGCAGGGAACCCAGGTATATCTAAAGCAAAGTCCATGCTCTCTGCTAGTTCTTCCCTGCCCTCCAAGATCAGCCATACACAATGGCGGTGGACAAGGATTTACACTCCCCATATAACTACAGATGACAACGGAGAGAATCGCTCCACCAGCCCTCCGAAATCATGCAGGCTGGCAATGGGACACTAGCCACTTTACAGGAAGGCACTACTGTTAGTGTGATCATAAAACCCTGTCCAGTCATCATGGCAGAAGGCAGTGCCATGTGACAAAATGGCTTTCATTTCCAGTCCTTGGATCCATCCCAAATTGGCTTTTTAAAAAAGACTTTGACATAATTCTAATCAAGGGGGGCAGACGAGGAGGATTTTTCTCTTACATATGCAGAGTGGTTAAATGAGGTTTCTGATTAATAAGCAAGGCAGGTGGGCTGAGTAATTGGCTTGAACATCTGTCACTGCCCTCTGCTGGACGGAAGCAGCAATACCGACCAAGTATCTTCAGAGACCTTTTCCTTCTTGGACTCCCAGGTCCTGACCGGGTTTTATTAACTTGGAGAACCCAGGCCTGGTCTTCACTGGATCCTAACCCCCAACCAATTAAAGGTTGATTGCATGGCCAACTGCAGTTATCCTATCTTCTCGCCCCACTGAGTGAGGGTGAAAATTTGCATTTCTCTTTGTAAAACCATGTCAAGACCTCATTGTTGCCCTGCATGGAAAGAAAGGCGAATGGAACCAAATGGGCGTTTTGAAAGCAGATGGCCCAGAGACTCTAAACATATGGGCAGGGTCCCCGTCACTAGGCAGTTTTCTCCACACCTTCGGGAACTTCTCTCACACACTGATGATGGCCACCATTTACCTAGGGTTCCCCTGTGCCAAGCATGTGCAGAGTGTTACATCCCTATCTCGTGAAATCCTCATAAAACCACTCTAAGAGAAATAGTACTGTTATGCCCATTTTACAGATGAAGAAATAGAGGCTCAGCAAGGTTAAGTTCCTTGCTCAAGGTCACTCAGCAAGGAAGGGACCCAGCTGAAATGAGCACTCTGTCTTAATTAAGGACTTTAATGACCATCTGTGAGTCCCCACAGCCACTCAAAGTCAGAGTTAGTGAATTTTATTAAGTTTTGATGCATTTGATTTTCTCACAATGGGTAAATATTATTTTTGTTTTGTTTTGAGACCGAGTCTCGCTCTGTCGCCCAGACTGGAGTGCAGTGGTGAGATCTTGGCTCACTGCAACCTCTGCCTCCTGGGTTCAAGTGATTCTCATGCCTCAGCTTCCCAAGATGCTGGGACTACAGCCGCACACCACCACACCTGCCTAATTTTTGTATTTCTAGTAGAGACAGGGTTTCACCAGGTTGGCCAGGCTGGTCTTAAACTCCTGAGGCCACCCACCTCGGCCTCTCAAAATGCTGGGATTACAGGTGTGAGCCACCGCTCCCAGCTGTAAATGTTATCTTGTAATCAGACAAAAATAATATAGCTATTCAAACTATTTTCTTACATTTAATGCATGTAAAATGTTGGGTGCAAAATCCATCCAATTAGCACAGAAGAAAAAATCTAGTTCCTTTTTGTTTCATCAACACAAAGGGATTTTTTTAAACATAATGCATGCTCATGATTTTTTTAAAAATCCAATTAGTATAAATGGAACTATAAAAAGAAGTAAATCCACCCCCATCCCTGATCTTAGTTCTCAGTTCTTTTCCTCGGAGGCAACCAATGTTCCCAGTTCATTATGACTCTCCCCAGAATACTTTATGCATATACAAAATATGCATATACATCCAAAAGCGGTATTTTTTTTTTTTTAAGACAGGAGGGTCTCACTCTAACACCCAGTCTGGAGTGCAGTGGCAATGATAGCTCATTGCAGCCTCGAACTCCTAGGCTCAAGCAATCCTCCCATCTCTCTCTCTTTGTTTTTTGGTAGAGATAGGGTCTCACTATGTTGCCCAGGCTGGTCTTGAACTTCTGGCCTCATGTGATCCTCCCACCTCAGCCTCCCAATGAACTGAAATTAGAGGTGTAAGCCACTGTGCCCAGCCTCCCATAACAATTTTTAAATATTTTTATAATCATCCATAGCTATCTTTTAATTAAGTTAAAATTACCTATCAGTTGTGGTAAGCACAGTGATACCCTCTTTCTGCAAATGAACCAATTTACAAGGCTTGATATAGGGAAAGCCCAAAAAGGTGGAGGCAGATGAGGGTGGGCGGTGTATGTCCCAGACAACCAGCTTCCCTTCCATTGTGGCTGAGAGTATTTGTGTTAAATTCAAGTGAAAGACGGACTGGCTAAACTTTCCCACAAGCTTGTTGAAGGTCTGTGTTTCAAAAGAAAGGTTATAGTTACTGTTGGTAATAAATATAAAACAAAGCATTTATCAACATGATATTTTATAATGCTATGCTGAAATACAGTGAGAAAAAGAGAAAGAAAAAGAAAACAATCACTAAAACCGTCTCCCATGGACTGCCATGGTCCAGGCAGTTCTGAACCTCTGGAGGTTTGCTAAGAGCAAGTGAAGGGTTATGTACTCTGTTCAATTACATTGTTTGTTTAAAGCAAATGAGAGAGTGGTTAATCACTGTTTATACCTGTTAAACTTCTCTTATGGAGGTTTCAGAGACTGGTAAAGAAACTAATGCCTGTTGTGAGTCAAAGCATGCTCTGGTTATAAAATAGCATAAAATAATTATCCCAGCCTCCTTTGATCATAAGGTATTTTCCCATCAGTAGAAAATATTTAAGCACTGTACCTAGAAATGCCCTATTCTCTATGCTGCCTGATTCTCTAATAATACAGAGAAGATCCTAAGGTTTACCTCTTCTGACTTGAACACAAGAGGAATAGTAAAATAATAATTAGTCAAGCAAGAGCACCAAGTTCTTTCTAAGAGCAGCACTGTTTCAATACATTTTTATCATTTCAAATGGCTCATTATTTGTGGATTCTGTATTTGCGAATTCACCTACTTTAAGAATTGATTTGTAATCCCAAAATCAATACTTGCAGCACTCTCACGGTCATTTGCAGAAGTGCATGTGCCGTGTGACAAATAATTTTACTCACTCAACATGCACATTTCCAGTTGAGGGCAGGCAGGGCAATGCTCTGCCTTCTTGTCTCAGCTGTGACTATAAACAAGTGTCCTTTTCATGGTCTATTTAGTGCCATGTTGTTTGCATTTTTGGTTGTTTGCATTTTTCTTGGTGATTTTAGTATTTAAATTGACCCCGAAACATAGTGCTGAAGTGCTGTCTAGTGTTCCTAAGCAAAAGAATGCTGTGATGTGCCTTATGGAGAAAATATGTAGGTTAGATGAGTTTTGTTCAAGTCATGAGTTATAGTGCTGTTGGCCATGAGCTCAATGTTAATGAATCAATGTTATATATTAAATAAAGTGTCTTTAAATAGAAATACACATAAAACAAGGTTATGTATTGATCAGTTGGTGAAAATGTGACCAGAGGCTCACAGAAACCTACCCCTATATTTCCCTTAAGAGCAATAGTTAAGTATCTGCTAATTTGGTGTTTGCAGAGACTTTATAGAACATAACTACCAACAATAATGAGAATTGACAGGATTTTTTAGTACTTTCATTTATGAAAAACAAGTCTACAGACAGAATAATCTCCTTGTGCCCATCCATCTCAACTTTTTATTTTTTGTTTTTGTCTTTTGGCATGCCCTCTTAAATAAATTTCTACAAATCATACCAAGAGAGAAGCAAGTATGCAGAAAACTCATCATCAGGTTCTCCCTGAGAGCAGGTTACATGGGCAGCAAATGCAGAAAATGCTACAGGAGATGACTCAAGTTCCACCTCAGATAGAAGAGCTTGCGGTAAGCAGGCAAGATAAAATGTTTTCTCAACATCTGGTTCACCTCCCTCTTATTGGCTCTTAAACATCTAAATACCTAATATCATGTATTATTCTGAAACTGAGCAGCTTTATGAGGGATCCACTCATGTTCAACGACTCTACTTATACTGTTTCATTCATTTTTTTTTTTTTATACAGGGTCTCGTTCTGCTGCCCAGGCTGGAATGCAGTGGCACAAACACAGCTCACCGTAGCCTTGACCACCTGGGCTCAAGTGATCCTTCCACCTCAGCCTCCCGAATAGCTGGGACTACAGGCTCATACCACCCTGGCTGGCAATCTTTTTTTTTTCTTTTTTTTTTTTTAGTAGAAACAAAGTCTAGCCTGTGTTGCCCAGGCTGGTCTCAAACTCCTGAGCTCAAGTGATGCTCTCACCTCAGTCTCCCAAAGTGTTGGGATTACAGATGAGAGCCACTGCACCCCCACAACTTTCGTTCCTTGTCAATATGCACATACACATTCTAAAAGCCATCACGTTTTTATATCTTCTCACAGAAATAACTCTTTTTATAACATTTTATTAGGGCCAGGCGCAGTGGCTCACGCCTGTAATCCCAGCACTTTGGGAGGCCGAGGCGGGTGGATCACGAGGTCAGGAGATCAAGACCATCCTGGCCAACACAGTGAAACCCTGTCTCTACTAAAAAAAATACAAAAAATTAGCTGGGTGTGGTGGTGGGCGCCTGTAGTCCCAGCTACTCGGGAGGCTGAGGCAGAAGAATGGCGTGAACCCGGGAGGCGGAGCTTGCAGTGAGCCGAGATCACGCCACTGCACTCCAGCCTAGGCGACAGAGCAAGACTCCGTCCCAAAAAAAAAAAAAAAATTTATTTTTAACAATACTTCCATTATTTTCAACTGACAATTCAATATGTATACAGGACCCAAGTAAAATTTTTCAAATTATTTCCCAGTAGCTTAATATCAAGATGTACAAAGAGTAGCCTGAAGCAGCTAAGCTTGCACATATTTATTCTCCACAAAATCTGATGGACAAAAATGCAATAGGCATACTCACTTTTTCAGTTAAAAGTGGGGCGCTATGAGCCAGTGTATCCCTCTCTTCATACTGATAAGAGGAAAAAATAATCACTACTCAAAAAGACCCAGTTTCCAAAGGAAGAACTACATTAATAATAAAAGCAAAACAAATACATATAAACAAGGTCAGAAATTTGCAGTTTCTACAGGTAAGAGAACTTGCTGCCTTGGGAAATATCTAAAAACATTCTGAAAGAAAAGCAAATACATAAAAAATATTTTAAAATGCCACAAATGATTATGACTTTTTTTTTTCTTGAGACGGAGTTATATATTAAATAAGGTGTCTTCAAACAGAAACACGTCTATCGCCCAGCCTGGAGTGCAGTGGCACAATCTCAGCTCACGACAAACTCCGCCTCCCGGGTTCAACAATTCTCCTGTCTCAGCCTCCTGAGTAGCTGGGATTACAGGAGTGCACTACCATGCCCAGCTAATTTTTTTTTTTTTTTAGTAGAGATGGGGTTTTGCCATGTTGGCCAGGCTGGTCTCGAACTCCTGACCTCAGGTGATCCGCCCACCTCGGCTTCCCAAAGTGTTGGGATTACAGGCGTGAGCCACCGCGGCCGACCTTAAGGTATTTATTAAAGTTTTAAAGCCTTATTAATAGAGAATTTGAATTTGCATTAAATACTATGTAAAGTCACAATCAGCTGGGCACGGTGGCTCACACCTATAATCCCAGCACTTTGGGAGGCCGAGGCGGGTGGATCACTTGAGGTTAGGAGTTTGAGACCAGCCTGGTCAACATGGAGAAACCCCATCTCTACTAAAAATACAAAAATTAGCCAGGCATGGTGGCAGTTTCCTGTAATCCCAGCTACCCGGGACGCTGAGGCAGGAGAACTGCTTGAACCCGAGAGGCAGAGGTTGCAGTGAGCTGAGATCGCACCACTGCACTGCAGCCTGGATGACAGAGTGAGACCCCATCTCAAAAATAAAATAAAATAAAGCTATAATAAATATCTTAAATAATGACTATCACTCACAATCAGTGACTCAATTTTGGTTTTGCTTTACAATTTTTTATTGAGGTAAAATTCACTTAACATAAAATTAATCATAACCATGTTAAAGTGTGCAATTCAGTGGTGTTTCATACATTCACAATTCTGAGCAACCATCTAGATCCAAGACATTTTCATAACCCCAAAAGGAAATCTCCTACCCATTAAGCAGCCACTCCGTCTCTCCCCAGGCCTTGAAAACCACCAGTTTACTCTGTATCTGTTGACTTGCCTATGCTGGACATTCCATAGAAATTGCATCATACAACATGTGACTTTCGTGTCTGGTGTCTTTCATTTAGCATCATGCATTCAAGGCTGATCCATGTCACAGCATGTATCAGTACTTCATACAATAACATTCCATTGTATGGATAGACTACATTTTGTTTACCTACTCATCAGCTGATGAACATTTGGCTTGTTTCTACCTTTTGGTTATTACAAATAGTGCTGCTGCTGTGAACATTTGTGTAGAAGTATTTGTTCGAATGCTTCTTCTCAATTCTTTTACATCTTACCTTGGAATTGCTGAGTCACATAGCTATTCCATGTTTAACTTGGAACATTTTTTGTTTTGTTGTATTTTGTTTTGTTGAGACAGAGTCTCACTCTGTCGCCCAGGCTAGAGTGCAGTGGCACCATCACCATCACAGCTCACTACAGTCTCAAACTCCTGGGCTTAAGCAATCCTCCAGCCTCAGCCTCCCGAGCAGCTGGGACTACAGGCATGCATCACCATGCACTGTTAATTTTTTTAAAATAATTTTTTGTAGAGATGAGGTCTTGTTATGTTGCTCAGGCTAGTCTTAAACTCCTGCCTCAAGTGATCATCCTGCCTTGGCCTCCCATGGTGCTGGAAGTACAGTCATGAGCCATTGTGCTCAGCCTCAATGTTTTTTATTCTCATGATTTTGCCCTGTGTCAGTATATGTATCACTAATCTGTTTGCTAACTCCTTTCTAAAAGGGAAAAAAGGCCAAGGTCTCAAAAAAAAAAAAACCTGTATTTTAGAGCCAGGTGTGGCCGGCTCACCCCTCTAATCCCAGCTACTTGAGAAGATTAAGTGGGAAGATCACTTGAGCCCAGGAATTTGAGGCCAGCCTGGGCAACATAGCGAGACCTCATCTCCAAAAAAACCATAAAACTTGTATTTTAGTCTTGTTAAATAAATTCAGATAAACATTTGCCTCATTACTTCAATAAAATTTAATAAATAAAATTGAATTATTTGCTTTTGATTTAATATGCTAATTGCTAATGGGACTAAATACTATAGTTAAATTAAAACATTTTAATATATATTCATTGCTTCCTAAGTAGAGATATTATATTGTTACATTACTGAAACATTCGTACTCAAAGAATGAACACATACTTCTACCCACATTTAAAACAAATCAAAATATTTCTACTTACCCATGCATAATATATTGCCCATGTTTTACTATTGCTCACCAATTCTTTATTATTTGTTGGGTTAAAAGTAACATAGTTCTGAAATATAAAGTATGAAAATACATTAATGATAAAGTTTCTGTTTCTGGTTAAGCTGAAAGTTAAAATTAAATAATAATTTTAATTAAAACAAATGAGTAGGAATATAAAACAGAAAAGATATGGCATTTGGTAAAAAAATAGGAATATCATTTAAATACTGGTGATTAAAATAAACAGTGTCAAATGTGTTCCCTTTCCAGTCTGATCTATTATAATTCATCATCTATAAATTGGAATAAGCTTTTCTTTTTTTTTTTTTTTTTGAGCCAGAGTCTCGCTCTGTCACCTAGGCTGGAGTGCAGTGGCGCCATCTCAGCTCACTGCAGCCTCTACCTCCTGGGTTCAAGTAATTCTCCTGCCTCAGCCTCCTGAGTAGTTGGGACTACCGGCATGTGCCACCACACCCAGCTAATTTTTATATTTTTAGTAGAGATGGGGTTTCACCATGTTGGCCAGGCTGGTTTCGAACCCTACCTCAAGCAATCCACCCGCCTCAGCCTCCCAAAGTGCTGGGATTACAGGTGTGGGCCACTGCCCCTGGCTATAACAAGCTTTTCTGATAGTGGTCAATTTAAAATAATAACAATAATAATAATAATAAAATAAATTGGAACAAGCAAAAGTAAACCAGTATTCAATAACCTTTATTCTGTATCCTTTTAGATAAAGACTGCTGCGTATACATTTCTAAATTTGACAGGGCCACACGCTATCTTGGAATGAATGCAAGATATTGGAAGGGGATTCTAATTCCTGCGAAGATGGTGAATAGCATGGGCTGCTGGCTCCCTTCCCAAAAACCAACCCTGCAGAAACTATGGAAGTGAGGGAAACTTTAAATACAGAAACCAAACAGTCACAGCAAGAACAACAAAGCAAGCTCTTCCTGGGGAGCCATGGGGTATGTGTTTGAAATGTGCATTGGAGGTGGGTGGCTACAGCCTGGGGAGAAGGGCTGCAGGAGACAGCACTAAGGGACAGGCTGGAGAAAAGCTTTTTAAGTTCCATTTCTGCCATTTCCACCCCGTCTCCACGCCTATTCCTTACCTATCATTTTCTGAACATTTTATGAATGTTACATACCACAGGAGTGTAAACTACTAATGCCAGTGTTTGAGAATTCATATCAGAACAGCACAAAAGCCTGGGTAGGGTAAGGAACTGGCAAAAGCAAGTGCATGAGGCAGACTTCACAAAGCCTGAAAATCAGCCTCAAACGACCTCAAGCTCTGATTAGATTAAGCTGACCACTCTGCTAAGTGCCTTTAAGAAGCAGAAGTCAGTCTTCTTTGGACGAAGTCATCTCAAGCCTCAAATTTATTTCTACACTTTAAAAAACACAACATCAGGCATTCAGTAAAAAATAGCCAGGCATATTAAAGAGATACATCCAGGCCAGGCACTGTGGTGTATGCCTGGAATCCCAGCACTTTGCAAGGCTGAGGCAGGAGGATCGCTTGAGGCCAGGAGTTCAAGACCAGCTGGGCAACAGAGCAAGACCCCATCTCAAAAAAAAAAAAAAGAAAGAAAGAAAAGAAAAGAAAAGAAAAAAGACCCATCCAAATGACTGAAAACCAAGAGGAAAAAGCAATCGGCAGAAAGAAGCCACAGGAGATCCGAGTATTGGGGTTATTAGACACAGACGTGACAATCACTGGATTAACACGCAGGAAAGCAGAGGACAAGATGGGGAATCTCAGCAGATAGCTCTACTTAAAAAAGAATCAAATGTAAATTCTAGACCTGAAAAAAATGATTTAAAACTACGCTCAATAGACAGTTTAACAAAAATTTAGATACAGCCAAAGAAAGAACTAGTCAGCAGGAAAGGAAGACAAATTATAGTAGAAAACATCCAGACTGAAGCAGAAACAGATGAAAGGATAGAAAATACAGAAAACAAAATAAAAGACCAGTGGGACAAGACCAGAAAAGGTCTAACGTATATGTAATTGGAGCCCCAGAAGGAGAATAAAGAAAGAATGTGGCAGAAGAAATGTGTAAAGAGGTAATGGCTGAGAATTTTCCAAAACTGAGAAGAGATATAACATCTCAGGTTCAAGAAATCCTAAAGGATAAGCTTTACAAAAATCAACAACATACCCACTTCCACACAGACACATCATTGAAAAGCTGCTGGGGCTGGTGCAACATTGGCTCACGCCTATAATTAACGCACCTTGGGAGACTGAGGTGGGAAGGCCACTTGAGCCCAGGAGTTTGGGACCAGCCTGGGCAACACAGCGAGACCCCATCTCTACAAAAAAAAAGAAAAATTAGCCAGGTATGATGGTGCTACCTGGGAGGCTGAGGTGGGAAAATCACTTGAGCCTAAGAGATCAAGGCTGTAATGAGTGGTGACTGTGCCACTGCACTTCAGCCTAGGTGATGGAGTGAGACCTTGTCTCAAAACCAGAACAAAACAAAATAAAACCCTACTGAAAACCAAGGGAAAAATCTGTAAAAGCAGCTGGGGTCCAAGGAGAGAGACACACAACATTCAAAATAGGGATTGACAGCTGACTTTTCAACAGAAAATAGTAGAAACCAGAAGACAACAGAATCACATCCTTGAAGATATGAAGTGCTGAAAGAAAATACTACCATTCTAGAATTCTATACCAAAGGAAAATCTCCTTCAAAAATAAAGACTTGTCCATGAACATTCACAGCAGCTTTATTTTCAATAGCCACAACCAGGAAACAACCCAATGTCCATTAACAGTGAATTAATAAACAGTTACATACCTATTCAATGCACTACTATTCAACAATAAAAAGGAATACACTACTGATACGTGCAACAACAAAACTGAGTGAAAGAAACCAAAGCTCTCTGCAAACGGAGTCCATTTATTATACATGAAATTCTGGAAAATGCAAACTGATAAACAATAATCAGGATGGTAGACGTTAGGAGATGGATAGAGGGATCAGATCACACCTTGGAGGCCACATGTCATGGAATTTTAATGTTATTCTGAGGACAATGAGAAGTTACTGAAGGATTTTAAGTATGGGAATGATGTAATATTTTAATTATTTAAAAATATGGCCGGTCATGGTGGCTCATGCCTGTAATCCCAGCACTTTGGGAGGCCGAGGCAGGCAGATCACAAGGTCAGGAGACTGAGACCATCCTGGCTAACACGGTGAAACTCCGTCTCTACTAAAAATACAAAAAAATTAGCCGGGCGTGGTGGTGGGCGCCTGTAGTCCCAGCTACTCAGGAGGTTGAGGCAGGAGAATGGCGTGAACCCAGGAGGCAAAGCTTGCGGTGAGCCGAGATTGCGCCACCACACTCCAGCCTGGGTGACAGAGCAAGACTCCATCTCAAAAATAAATAAATAAATAAATAATTAAAAATGAAAAATAAAAATAACACTCTGGCCGGGCACGGTGGCTCACACCTGTAATCCCAGCATTTTGGGAGGCCAAGGCGGGCGGATCATGAGGTCAGGAGATCGATATCATCCTGGCTAACATGGGGAAACCCCATCTGTACTAAAAATACAAAAAATTAGCTGGGCATGGTGGCACGTGCCTGTAATCCCAGCTACCCGGGAGGCTGAGGCAGGAGAATCGCTTGAACTTAGGAGGCAGAGGTTGCAGTGAGCCCAGATCGTGCCACTGCACTCCAGCCTGGGCAACAGAATGAGACTCCATCTCAAAAAAAAAAGAAAACAAAACAACAACAACAACAAAAACAGTCTGACTGCTGTGGGAAGACTGTTAGAGAGTGAAGCAAGAGTGAACGCAGAGAGACCAGCAGGCCAGATAATGCAGGTAGAGGTGACAGTGGCCTGGACTAGGATGGTGGCGACAGAGGTGGAAAGGAGAGGAAAGATACCAGGATATGTCTTGGAAGTAAATAGCCTTGGGAATAGATGACAATACCCAAGAAGAAAGCATAGCAAAAAGAAGAAGAGGGCCGGGTGTGGTGGCTCATGCCTGTAATCCCAACACTTGGGAGGCTGAGGCGGGTGGATGGCTTGAGCCTAGGAGTTGGAGACCAGCCTGGCCAATGTGGCATAACTCTGTCTCTGTAAAAAATTAAAAAATTAGCTGGGCATGATAGTGTGCACCTGTAGTCCCAGCTACTCAGGAGGCTAAGATAGGAGGACTGCTTGAGCTCAGGAAGCAGAGGCTACAGTGAGCTGAGATTGTGCCACTGCTCTCCAGCCTGGACAACAGTGAGACCCTGTCTCAAAAAAGATTTTTTTCATTTTAATCATTTTAAATTTAAATCACCATGTGTACTCAGCAAGGTTGCAAGGTACAAAATCAACACACAAAAATCAGCTGCCTTTTTATAACTAGCAATGAACAATCTAAAACGGAAATTAAGAAAACAAATTCATTTATAATAGCATCAAAAAACCACAAAATCCTTAGGAATAAATTTACAGGAGGTGAAGACTTGAACTCTGGAAATTACAAAACATTCCTGAAAGAAATTAAAGAAGACATAAATACACGGCAAGGCATCCCATGCTCATGGATTGGAAGACAACACTGCGAAGATGATGATACCACCCAAAGTGATCTACAGATTCAACGCAATCGCTATCAAAACCCCAATGGTGTTTTTTGCAGCAATAGAAAAATCCATCCTAAATAGCCACATATGGTTGGTGGCTACTGTGTTAGCACAACCTTAAGGAGTAAGAAAAAATTTTTTAGGGGCAAGAGGAACGTTGGAGGGAAAGGAAAGAAGATGGACATATGGCTGCATAACCATATTTCCCTGGCTGAGTCTAGTCACCCAAACCCTCTGTTTGGGTTTTAGATCCTGCAAATCAGGCATGTACTTATCACAGTGCCTGGCACAGAACAGATACTCAATAAATATATGACAAATGAAGCACGCAAGGATGAATAAGACAAGTCACAAAAGCAGGGAGCAGTGACCCAGGAAATAAGGAGACCTGATAGAAACTTTCTGGGTGTCCTTGGCAAGTCACCTCACGTAAGTTGGGAGCAATAATGATGACTTCCCTATACTCCTCAGAGTTAGTTTTACAAGGTTCGAAGTAGTTAAGAGCACACTTCTAGAATAAGAAAGACTGCCAGGTGGGTGATTTTAGACAAATTATTTAATAATTAATGGTAGTATTCCATAGATAATAATATCTTTTTTGCTAGCATGTTTGCATGGATTATGTGAGATAATGTAAGTAAAGAATTTAGCAGACTCTGGAACATAAGTGCTTGAAAAATATTAGCTATTATATTCAAGTAAAATGAGATCAGGAAATGAAAGGGTTTTAAAAGCTCTACTGAGGCCAGGCGCAGTGGCTCACGCCTGTAATCCTAACGTTTTGGGAGGCCGAGGTGGGGAGATCACCTGAGGTCGGGAGTTCAAGACCAGCCTGACCAACATGGAGAAAACCCATCTCTACTAAAAAAATACAAAATTAGCCAGGCATGGTGGCGCGCGCCTGTAATCCCAACTACGCGGGAGGCTGAGGCAGGAGAATCACTTGAACTTGGGAGGTGGAGGTTGTGTTGAGCCGAGATCGTGCCATTGCACTCCAGACTCCAGCCTGGGCAACAAGAGCAAAACTCTGTCTCAAAAAACAAACAAACAAACAAACAAACAAACAAAAACACTCTACTGCAACATAACACAACTCTACTGAAACAAAAAGTAGGTTCTGGCCTGGCATCAGTAGAACTTTGTTTTTGTTTTTTTGAGACAGAGTCTCACTTTGTCACCCAGGCTGGAGTGCAGTGGCGCAGTCTTGGCTCACTGCAACCTCTGCCTCCCAGGTTCAAGCAATTCTCATGCCTCAGTCTTCCAAGTAGATGGGTCTATAGGCATGCGCCACCACGCCCAGGGAATTTTTGTATTTTTAGTAGAGACAGGGTTTCACCGTGTTGGCCAGGCTGGCCCTGAACTCCTGACCTCAAGTGATAACCCACCTCAGCCTCCCAAAGTTCTGGGATTATAGGTGTGAGCCACCACGCCCAGCCTGGCCTGGCACCTGTATAACTTCAGGTTGATGTTTACAGGCTCCAATTGAACTCACCTGAACACCGTACTCTGTGGGGAGTTCGAGAGTGCATGCTGGCGTTTCTACTGCCAAAGTCCACTTCCAGATGCATACCTTCTGTAGGTGACAGTAGAGAGACGGGCATGAGAAGGTCTGTGAAGTCTGAAGTAACTTACACCTCTTGTGGTGACCCCAAAACTTCAAGTAACTAAGGACAGAGGCCCAGACTCTGTGCTTTGGAGTCTGGTCTTTTGAGAATATCACAGACATCACGCAGCCCAGCCTGAACAGAGCTGAACAGGGCCAGGGCCTTTACCTGGACTTCAGCATCTGAGATGGTTGCCAGATACTTGGCGTCGTGGGTCATGGCCATGGCCCTGATGCCGCTCCCTTCAGGGCAGCTGTCAAATATTGTGTGCACAGGAATACTGCAAAATAGGACAAGGGGGGGCGACACTTGCTGAGGTCTCCCTGGCTTCCCAGAGAGGCCCAGGGCAGGTCTGACCTCAGCCCAAACCTCTCCAAAACAGAACAAAATGTGGTCTATCCATACAGTGGAATCTTTCTGAGTCATAAAAGGGAATGAAGCACTGACGCATGCTATGACATGGATGAGCCTTGGAAACGATGCTGAGTGAAAGAAGCCAGGCACGAAAGGCGCATAGTGTATGAGTCCACTCATATGAAATGGCCAGAATAGGCAAACCCACAGAGACAGGTAATGGGTGCAGGGTGTCCTTCTGGGGCAGTGAAAATGTTTTGGAACTGGATAGAGTTGATGGTTGCATAAGAGTGTAAATGTCACCGAACCGTATGCTTTAAAATGGTCAGTTTTATGTTATGCGAATTTAACCTCAACAACAATAATAGTCAAGCCTAACTCAAGGCAATGGGCCTGCTGTTTGCCCTCTTCACAAGCTCTAGTTTCTCATTCACTAGGTACCAGGCACTGATTCTGTGCCAGGTTATGCCTGGCAGGAAGGATGTAAATATGAAAAGATGACTAGGACAACGTCCCAGCTCTCAAGGAATCGGACACTCTCCTACGTAGGTGGGAATGCAAAGGAGCAGCACTTTTCTAGAAGCAGTTTGGCTGTATCTATCAAAACCTTCAATGCATACACCCTACAGCCCAGGAACTCCACTCTTACGACTTTTTCCTAGGGAAATCATGGAAAAAGTAAACAAAGGTCAATGAAAATTCACAGTCATCGTGGTACTGCTCTAATAGCAAAAATCAAACAACACATATGTCCCTTAATATACCATACATGAATTGTTTAAAAAGATATTATAGCATAACCATATGATAAGAAACTAGGCTGGGCACAGTGTTGCATACCGGTAATCCCAGCACTTTGGGAGGCTGAGGTGGGTGGA
This sequence comes from Pongo abelii, assembly GCF_028885655.2. NCBI lineage: Eukaryota > Metazoa > Chordata > Mammalia > Primates > Hominidae > Pongo > Pongo abelii. The sequence goes on along the minus strand of NC_071995.2, from coordinate 120,831,003 downwards.
TTGCTTGAGCTAAGGAGTTCGAGATCAGCCTGGGCAACATGGCAAAACCCTGTCTCTACCAAAAATAGAAAAATTAGCCAGGTGTGGTGGCACGTGCCTGTGGGCCCAACTACTTGGGAGGCTGAGGTGGGAGGATCGCTTGAGTCCAGGAGGTTGAGGCTGCAGTGAGCCAAGATCACACCACTGCACTCCAGCCTGGGTGATAGAGCAAGATCTTGCCTCAAAAAAAAAAAAAAAAAAAAGCCAGCATGGTGGCTCACACCTGTAATTCCAGCACTTTGGGAGGCCAAGGCAGGTGGATCACCTGAGGTCAGGAGTTCGAGACCAGCCTGGCCAACATGGTGAAACCCCGTCTCTACTAAAAATACAAAAAATTAGCCGGGTGTGGTGGCAGGCACCTGTAATCCCAGCTACTCAGGAAGCTGAGGTAGGAGAATCACTTGAACCCAGGAGGCAGAGTTTGCAGTGAGCCGAGATTACACCATTGCACTCCAGCTGGGCAACAAAAGTGAAACTCTATCTAAAAAAAAAAAAAGGCATAAAAATAAAAAATAGAAATAAAAATAAAAACTTTGCTGCCTTCAAAAAGAATGAGGTAGATTGGGAAAGTGACCAAAATTTGTGAAAAAAGCACACTGCAAAACAATTGCATCATCCTAATCGTGTGTGTGTATGTGCGTGTGTATGTATTGAAAAAACTCTGGAGGAATAGACTCCAAACTGTAAGCAATGGTTCCTCTGAAGATGGGGTTTGGGTGAGGAGGAACTTTTATTTTTTGCTCCTACACTTCCATACTGTGTTACTGACAAGACCTTAGAGCTGTATGATTCCAACACAGCCTTGAAATACCCAGAATTAGATGATATGCAAGTATCTAAGACAGCCAAAGCACAGAAGCAGTGGATGTGAAGATAGAAGTTGTAATGGTTGGGTTGGGGGAGGTCTGCTGATTCCCGCTGGAATGAAAAGTGGGTGGTGGCAAGACTTAAACCAGGAATGCGGGCTGCATGGTTCTTTTTTGTTGTTGTTGTTTATGGAGTCCTAGATACAGTGAAGATAAACAGGCCTCAGCATCTCTGTATGTCACACTAGAGTCCCAACTGGCTGGCATCAAGTCTGTGTCCCAGCTGAGGACTTCTCTGGTTCTCTGTCACTTGAGAAACTTCTTCCCACTGAGAAGTAGCCCCAAAAATTCACCTGGGAAGGCAATCCCAAAATGATTGGAAATAACACAGTGAAATCCTTAGTGAGAAAATGTATCTTATCCCTGGAGATACTTGGAATTGAATATAGAGAAGATGAAGTCAGTCAGACCTGCATTATTAACATATTTGTGATAAGAGAATTTGTTCATTTTTTAGGAATTTGTAATGTTTAAGTGAATTTGACATACCAGAGTTGCTAACAGATTAGATTTGTGACGCTAATTTAAAATATGTAGTTGATTTAGACTTGTGATTTTAAATTAAAATTGTAATAGGTTTATAAACAATATTAGAACACTTAAGGAAACTTAAGATGTACCATATTTATGTCTAATTTACTAGATTTGCAGTAATTACTTAAGTACCATGAAGGATTTGTTTGTTAATCAGACTACTAAAAAACTTAACGAAACTAAATCTCTTAAATATTGAAATGCAGTTTTACATATTTAAAAGGAGTTAATAACCAAATTTGTAAGTGGGGCCAAACATTAATCAAAGCCTCTTCAAAGGTGATTGCAAAAATATGCTAGATTTATAAACAGAGTAAGATTTTTAAGTTGAGCGAAAAACTGGAGGAAGAACTATGGTTTTTAATTTATCACTAATAAAATGAATATTAATCCTAAAACCAAAACAGCCTCTGAATAATCTTTTCTGGGTCCCAAAGTAATCACTTGGGATATCATAAAATTCATATTAACGTAGCATTTGCATTATTAACCACAGATATGCTTTACTGTGAAATGTTTTTAAAAAAATCACTGCCCTCAAGTTGCTTCATGTCTAGTAGAGAGACAGTTTCACAAACAAGGAAAAAACAGTGGCTCAACATCATAACAGGGCAGCTCTGTCTGGTGAAGGTGTTGGTCAGCAAAGGCTTCAGAGACGAGACACCCCTGAAGGACTCTGACCCTTCTGCCGGCCGACTGCAGCCTTCTACTGCATGAGATAATACCCTTCCCTTGTGGTTAAGTTGGATGTGCCAGTACTTGCAGCTGAGAGCGTGTGGCAGCTGCAGACGGCTACGCGTGCAGGCAACGGGCATTTCACTTTCTGGGGGAAGTGTCCGCAGGGCCCTAATGCAGGCTGCATGTCCCCTGTAGTGTAAGTTGATTTGACAATGGACAGTCTCTAAAGGGTTTTAATCAGGGTGGCAACACAATCAGATTTGTTTGGGAAAAGATCACACCAACAATGTTGTAGAGAAAAACTACATGAAGATATCCATATATATGTGTTCAAAACAAAAGCAAATGTTTTGGAAGGAAACACACCAAACTGATTACCTCTAGAAAGAAGACTAAGATCGGAGATGGCAGCCAGTGCTTTCCATGAAAATGTATCAGTTTTCATTAATTTTTTCTTTTCTTTTTTTTTTTTTTTAAAGATGAATTCTCGCTCTATCGCCCAGGCTGGAGTGCAATGGCACGATCTTGGCTCACTGCAACCTCTGCCGCCTGGGTTCAAGCAATTCTGTCTCAGCCTCCCGAGTAGGTGGGATTACAGGCGTGCACCATTGTGCGTGACTAATTTTTTTGTATTTTGTATTTTGTATTTTTGTAGACAGGGTTTCACCACGCTGGCCAGGCTGGTGTCGAACGCCTGACCTCAAGTGATCCACCTACCTCGGCCTCCCAAAGTGCTGGGATTACAGGCGTGAGCCACCATGCCCGGCCTGGTTTTCATTAAATTTAACAGTTTTCTATTAAAATGTACTAAAATCATTTTTTTAAGAAATTAAACAGATGAGCCAGGCATGGTGGCTCACGCCTGTAATCCCAGCATTTTGGGAGGCTGAGTCAGGCGGATCACTTGAGCCCAGGAATTCGAGACCAGCCTGAGTAACATGGTGAAACCCCATCTCTATTTAAAAAATACGAAAAAATTAGCTGGGCGTGGTGGTGTGCACCTGTCGCCCCAGCTACTTGGGAGGCTGAGATGGGAGGATCATCTGAGCCCAGAAGGTAGAAGTTGCAGTGAGCTGACATTGTGCCACTGCACTCCAGCCTGGGCAACAGAGCAAGACCCTGTCTCAGTAAGAATAATAATAATAATAATAATAATAATAACAACAACAACAACAACAACAGATGAGGCTGGGCACAGTGGCTCACAGTTGTAATCCCAGCACTTTGGGAGGCCAAGGCAGGAGGATCACTTGTGCCTAGGAGTTCGAGACCAGCTTGGGCAACATAGCAGGACCCTCTCTCTACCAGAAAAAAAAAAAAAAATAGCCAGGCTCAGTGGCATGTACCCGTAGTCCCAACTACTCAGGAGGCTGAGGTGGGAGGATCACTTGAGCCCCAGAGGCCAAGGCTGCAGTGAGCCATGATCACACCACTGCACTCCAGCCTGGGTGATAGAGTGAGACCCTGTCTCACAAAAACAAAAACAAAACAAAAAACCAGATGAAAGACCATACATTGTTTGGTCTATCCATACAATGTAATGTGATTCCGCCGTAGAAAGGACACGTGCCACACCACAGATGAACCTTCAAGCACAATGCTAAGTGAAAGAAGCCAGAAGGCCCTGTATTGTAGGGATGTGAGATCAGAGAAGCCACAGAAAATGAAGTGTTAGATGCCACAGAGAAGTCAAGTCAGATGAGGATCAGGGCTGGGTAATGCGATCCCCTGGAGGTCACTCGTCACCTGCGGGAGAGCAGTTCCTGTGTCCCCCACTCTAGAACATTCAACGTAACTTCTTCCTAACCTCCTAGTGCATCTGGACTCACTTGTTGAACTCTTCCCTCCCCACCCACCTACCCAACCAGGCCCTAACAATCTTGTCAGTGAATCTGACTGCTCTCTGCCTCAGGCCAGGAGTTAAGAAAGAAAACGCATCTAGGATCCTCTATCATGCTGCATTCTGGTGCTGCGCTCTAGTGATCCTCACAACATCCTGTGCACTGGGTTTAATGGGCTAAGTGGCCCCTCCAAACTCAGGCCCACCCAGAACCTCAGAATATGACCGTATTTGGACACAGGGCCTTTGTGGATGTAGTTAGTTAAGATGAGGTTGTGCTGGACTAGGGTGGGCCCCAAATCTAATGCCCAGTGTCCTCAAGAAGACACAGATGGATGCATGGTGGGAATGTCATGGGAAGATGGAGGCAGAAATTGGAGGGATGCGTCCACAAGCCAGGGACACCAAAGGTCGCCCGCAGCCAGCAGAAGCAAGGGGAGAGGCCTGGGACAGATTCTCCCTCACAGCCCCCAGAAGCAGCCAACCCTGCCAACACCTTGGTTTCAGACTTCTGGCCTCCAGAACTCCAAGAGAATAAATCGTTTGAGCTAATTTGTTACAGCAGCCTGAGGAAAGTAAAAAACAGCAGACGTCATTATTCTTTTTTCACAAATGGGAAAGTCACTTTCTTCTCTGGGTCTCCAAGTCACACAGCAGGCCACGGCCGAGTGGGCATGGAAACCCAGGTGGACGCCAGAGCCCGCGCTCACACCTGCCTCCTGCCACCTGCTCTTTCATGTCACTCTGAAGTCCCCCAGGCCCCTTCCCTTCTCCCCTTCCAATTCTCCTACCTAGGCAAGCCACCACCAGTCACATTCCCTATGCTTATTCCCCCCTTGCCCAGCACGGCTGGACAAGCATCACCACGTTCCCCCACCCACCATCTGCTGCAGGCTCATGCTTTTTGTCCCCAACCAGGCCCCTCCCTGAAACCCTACAGTTCCTTCCCTTCATTTGGTGGACCTCTACTGCATTCTCATCGATTACACCATGGCACATCCTACAGCCCAAACTACCAGCCCTACTCCCAATGTCCTTGGCAGATAAGACGGCTTCCTGCTTGAGGGCTGTCATACAAGGTGGCCTGCTCAGCCCCACAGTATCCCCCAACTGCCTAGGCAGCTTCTTGCCCAGCACTTTGCAAACTATCTGTGGTGAAAGATATTTTTAAAAACTTTTATTCCATTGCAGACCAATACATATTTTTTTCTTGAGACAGGGTTTCGCTCTGTCACCCTGGCAGGAGTGCAATGGCACGATCATGGCTCACTGCAGCCTCCAACACCTGAGCTCAAGCCATCTTCCTGCCTCAGCCTCCGGAGTAGCTGGGACTACAGGCATGCACCACCACATGTGGCTAACTTTTAATTTTTTGTAGAGACAGAGTCTCACTATGTTGCCCACTCCTGGCCTCAAGTGATCCTCCTGCCTCAGCCTCCCAAAGTGCTGGGAGGCTCCCAAAGTGCATGAGCCACTGCACCCAGCCCAGGTCAAATACTTTCACAAAATAAAAATACCATAGCAAGAACAAATTGCTACAAAAGTTCCCAAAGGCCCCCTCTCATTTTCTGTACTTTCTGTTCAACATAGCCCAGGACCAGCTGACAGATCAGCTCAGCCTGCAGACTACACTTTGAGCAGCACTGCTCAAGCCCACGGAAATTCCACCATTCCTTGTTGGATGCACTATCAGAAAAGGAACCAGAAAAGGTGAATTTGATGAGTTAGGAAGAAAGGCAATACCGGATGACAACCTTGATACCAGAGAGACACTCCATTCAGTCTGCCTCCAGCCGGGGAAGGAGGAGAGTGAGGTACAGAAGCAGATATAAGGAGGGTACAGAACCCCGGCCTTCCGGACCCAGCTCCAGTGCCAGAGAGTCTGTGGGCTGTCAACCTCCCCTCACCACCTGGACTGGTTTATCTGATGCTTGATCGAAGTAAGCCTGCCTTTTACCCCCAGGTTAAGAAGGTCACTGCAACTCATTTCTTAGACACCAGAGTGTGTCAAAAGGCTGGTAGGCTTATCACGAGAAAACCATCAGACACAGTCCAATAGATGGAGACTCTACCAAATCCCTGACCTGTACTCCTCAAAACTGTCAGTTATCAAAAACAAGGAAAGTCTAAGAAACAGCCATAGCCGAGAAGAGCCTAAGGAGCCATCACAGCTAAATCGAATGTGGTCTCCTGGGTGGGATCCTGGATGTCTGTTAATAATAATGTGTCATTATTGGTTCATGAATTACAGCAAATTGATCCTACTAATGTAAGATGTAACTAATGTGGGAAGCTGGGTGTGGGGTATATGGGAATCCTCAGTACTATCTTCCCAATTCTTCTGTAAATCTAAAACTGTTCTAAAAATAAAAGTCTGTTAATTTAAAAAAGAGAGAAAGAGAGATCAGATGCGGTGGCTCATGCCTGTAATCCCAGCACTTTGGGAGGCCGAGGCAGGAGGATGGCTTGAGCCCAGGAGTTCAAGACCAGCCTAGAAACAAAGCAAGACCCCATCTCTACAAAAATATAATACAATAAAATAAAATATTTAAAAAGAGGCTAGGCAAGGTGGCTCACGCCTATAATCCCAGTGCTTTGAGAGGCCAAGATGGGAGGATCTCTTGAAGCCAGGAGTTCAAAACCAGCCGGGGCAACATGGCAAGACTTCCTCTCTACAAAAATAAGTTAGCCAGGTGTGGTTGCATGCGCCTGTGGTCCCAGCTACTCAGGAGGCCAAGGCAGGAGAATCGCTTGATTCTCCTGAATGAGCTATGATTGCGCCACCGCACTCCAGCGTGGGCAATGGAGCGAGACCCTGTCTGTACTATAAAAGAAAGGAGGCAATGGTGGGTTGTTAGAATTAGAGAGAGACTGCAGAGAAACAGCAGCTTTGGAAAGCCTCCCATCATTACTGTACCTAAAACCATGGCAGGCAAACAGATAGAAATCGAACATATCCAACAAGAAATGTATGGAACGGGGAGCAGGGATAGACAGGAACACTTGGTAGCAACCATTAAGAACTGCCCAGAAGAGGCAGCATGACCAGCCACTAAAAAATCTGTCCTTGTAGAAGTAATGTTTCTCATTGTAAATGACAGATTTGCCATCTGGGTTATGCTTTGAGCTTGTGTGAGCTAGGTTAGTGTGAGTCAGCATAAGCCAGTCTACTGTGGAACGCCAACAAATCAAATTTCTAGGCATTGGCATTACTCATTCTGTCACTATCACACAGTGGCAGATACTCTACAAAAATTCAGGGAAAAAAGAAGTGGCTACACGAAGCCTACCCTGTGAAGGAGTCCCATATAATCACCAGGCAGTCTGGCCCTTTGTCTGCTGTGGCAATCCACCGCCTGTCTTCACTGACGCAGAGGCAGGAGATAATATTGGCGTGGCCCTATGGAAATGGAGAAAAAATGCTTTGAAACATCCAAGATGCGGCCCAGCCTTGGCCACCATCAGCAAAGGCCGGGGCCCCACAGAGAGATCTGAGACCCTTTCAACACTCATCTGGCTGGAAATTCTGTTCCCGCTGGCCTTCCTGGGGGTTTCTCCACTTCCTAGTGGGTGATTTTCAAACTTTCTCTCCCTCCAAACACCTGAAAGACAAGCTCCCCACATGAACAGTGGCTCCTAGAGGTCAAGGCAAGCGGCAACTCCCAACCCAAGTGGAGGATAAGCATCTGGGCCCTCCCCTCCCCAGCCACTCTGAGTCACGCTGCCGGCCTCTTCTCTCTACAACACTGCTCACTTCAGGGCTCTGAGCAGCTCTGGCGCAAAAAGTTCCTCACTGGTGTCTCTACTCCCACTCTTTTTGTTTGTTTGAGACAGGGTCTCACTCTGTCACCCAGACTAGAGGGCATCAACACAATCTCGGCTCACTGCAGCCTCCATCTCCTGGGCTCAAGCAATCCTCCCACCTCAGCCTCCCAAGTAGCTGGGACTACAGGCACATGCCACCGTGCCCAGCTAATTTTTACATTTTTTGTAGAGACAAGGGTCTTGCCATGTTGCCCAGGCTGGCCTCAAACTCCTGGGCTCAAGCGATACACCCACCTCGGTCTCCTCGGCCAAGGCCTGTGCTGAAATTACAGGCATGAGCCACCATTCTCGGCCTCTGCTTCCACTCTTATCTTCTTACAATCCTTTTATACACACAAGAGAGGAATCTTCTGGAAACACAAATGGCAGCACTCCCTGCTGGGAAATGGCCCCTCTTCCCTCCTTCCTTCTCTGTCTCCCTCATGGTGGGGCAGCCACACCAGCCTTCTTTCCAGGCCCCACACACAGGCCTGAACACTTGTTGCTCTCTCTGTTTGGAATGTTCTCCCCCAGACTGTCTTTGGCTGGCTCATTCGCATCCTCCAGGTCTCAGCAGAAACAGCACCTCTTCAATCCCTGCCCACTCAATCTAAAGTTAAGTCTTCTCTTACCCTGATTTTTCTCCCTTAGAGCGTTTTCACATCTCCTTTCAAGCACTGGTTACAATTTATAATCATTTATGTGTTCACTTGTTTAACGTCTGTCTCTGTACTAGACTGTAAGCTCCATGAGAGCAGGAAATACATCTATTTTGTTCATTACTACAGACCTATACTCTGAAACATAGCAGCTATAACTATTTGTGAAACGAATGGATGGTCAAGGCCACTCCCAGCCCTCTGGCCCTAGTGAGGCTGGACTCCTGCCTTCTTCCACCCCAGCCCATCTGCGCATCCTGCTCGCCCTGACTATCTGAGCCCACCCACAGCAATCTCTCCTTCTCTCTCTGCCATCACCACTGTGCTCACTGCCATGCATTCAATGAAGCTCCAAGGGGAGCTACCTGCTGATTTCTACCTGTGTATTTCTGGACTTCTAGAGAGTGAATTCCTTAAGTTGCACCCAGATATCTTGAGTCCCTGGCACAACACTGAGTATTGACTGGGTCCTCGGTAAATACCTTGTGGTGTTTTTGATCTAGGCATCAGCTAAGGACGCTCCTGTAACAACACACATTAACTGAAAGGGTGATATGGAACAGTTTACCAGGTCAACGAGTGGAAAGTCAGACACCAAGGAATAGGATGCTTGGAAAGGTAAATGATGAAAATGAAATGGGTCCCAAATGTCAGGAACAAAGGAGGCAGAGTGCTGTGAGGAGGGCAGGCATGAAGGACAAATGGGGGAGGCTCAGAGAGGGGTGAAAATGAGCAAAACTGCTGAAAGGAGGGAGGGATAAAAGGACAACTGACCTACTTAACACTTTCAAGACAGGAGATGTAGAGTCATTGTTTACTAGTACAGTCTTGGGCAAGTCACTTAAACCACTCTGAGCCTCAGTTTCTTCTTCTGTAAAATGGGTATATGAATACCCACTTCTCGGTACAGTTATAAGATGAAAGTCCTTTGAAAACTAGAGACATGTGTAACTGTCCATGAGGTCGGCACCCTGCTGAATAGCTGCCCTTTGTGTTATATCTGTGGAGATATGATCTACGCTGTCCACATTTTTGCAGAAGTGTAAAAAATACAGATGTTTTAAATTCTCACTATAAAATTAATATCAACTGCTGTTTTGTAAGTTGATTCTCATTAGAAACGGAGAGACAATAAACAATACCATGTGTTTCTAAAGACAGGATTGCTTTTAGTTCCAAGGAGAGTGGGAAAATACGACAGTGATAGAATTAAGTCAGCCCTTGAGATACAAAACAAAATACCACACACACGTTAAAGACAACTCCTCTACCTGTAGGAAGGAAATCCCTGCATACCTGAAGGTGGTATTGATTATTCCTGAACACGTTGTAGATGATTGCAGTGTGAGCGCAAACATACAGAAGAACTCTCTGCTTTTCCTCTCGAATATAGTAAACAGGAAGAGAACTGTTCCATCCAAACGACCAGGTCATGGTCTGGAAGACAAGGGCAAAACCAGCAAGACATTACAGCGTGTTCAGCCCAGAGCTGGGGCTCCAGGAACTCGCTGGAGGGGAAGGATTTCACATCAACAGTCCAGCGAAGAGGAACCACTTTAAGAAAGTCCTCAGCCAGGCACGGTGGCTCACGCCTGTAATCCCAGCACTTTGGGAGGCTGAGGTGGGTGGATCACCTGAAGTCGGGAGTTCGAGCCCAACCTGGCCAACATGGTGAAACCCTGTCTCTATTAGAAATACAAAAAGTAGCTGGGCGTGGTGATGCATGCCTGTAATCTCAGCTACTTGGGGAGGCTGAGGCAGGAGAATAGCTTGAACCCGGGAGGCGGAGGTTGCAGTGAGCCAAGATCACGCCATCACACTCCAGCCCGGGTGACAGTGTGAGAAAAAAAGGTTAAGATGGCAATGTTAATGTTCTGTGTATTTTACCACAATTAAAAAAAAAAATTTAAAGGGTGAATTTAAAGGGTTAATTATATCTCCATTAGAAAAGAAAGTCTTCAACAATACACAGAAATAACTTCCTTTTCTTCCACTCCCCAGGACCTAGACTTTAAGTACCAGACACACAGTGAGCACCTAATGTTGTGAAATTCCATTTACTTTCTAAAAGCATGTAGAGTAGGTAGACAAGTTACAATGAAGTCATTACGTAACTTTATAAGAAAGGCAAATAGGCTAGGAGCCCTGTCTCATACCTGTAATCCCAGCACTTTGGGAGGCTGAGGTGGGTGGATCACCTGAGGTTGAGGGTTCTAGACCAGCCTGGCCAAAATGGTGAAACCTCATCTCTACTAAAAATACAAAAATTAGCCAGGCGTGGTGGCACGCATCTTTACTCCCAGCTACTCAGGAGGCTGAGGCTGGAGAATCACTTGAACCTGGGAGGCGGAGGTTGCAGTGAGCTGAGATCGTGCCACTGCACTCCAGCCTGGATGACAGAGTGATACTCCATCTCAAAAAAAAAAAAAAAAAAAAGAAAGGCAATAAATTATTCAGCCTGGGTTTGGTCTCTATGTACTATTTCTACTGGAAGGATAAAGGATGAAGAGACAAAATCTCTTCAGAAGAATTAAAAATTCTGTATTGCCTGGAATAAACCCAAATTAAAATTTTATGAAATGAAAAATTATAAGTACAATAAATCTGACTACTGCTTTTACTTCAATACTAGTTTATTTACATACTAGTTTTGTGTTCAAAGTTTTTTGGGTTTTTTTGGTTTTTTTGGGGAGGGGGGACGGAGTCTTACTCTGTTGCCAGGCTGGAGCGCAGTGGCGCGATCTAAGCTCACTGTTCACTCCGCCTCCCGGGTTCAAGTGATTCTCCTGCCTCAGCCTCCCGAGTAGCTTGGAGTACAGGCATGCGCCACCACATCCAGCTACTTTTTGTATTTCTAGTAGAGACGGGGTTTCACTATGTTGGCCAGGATGGTCTTGATCTCTTGACCTCATGATCTGCCTGCCTCGGCCTCCCAAAGTGCTGGGATTACAGCAGTGGGCAATGGCGCCCAGCTCAAAGTATTTTTTAAAAATTAAGAATAAACCACCTGTGGCACATCCAGACAATGCAGTATTATTCAACGAGGAAAAAAAAGGGCTAACAGGCCACAAAAAGGTATGGAGGAAAGTTACATGCATGTTGGTAAGTGAATGAAGCTAATCTGAAAAGACTGCATATTACATGATTCCAACTACGACTTTCCAGAAAAGGTGAAACTACGGAGACAATAAAAAGATCAGTGTGGCCCGGCACAATGGCTCACGCCTGTAATCCCAACATTTTGGGAGGCCAAGGCGGGTGGATCATCTCAGGTCAGGAGTTCAGCCTGGTCAACATGGTGAAATCCCATCTCTACTGAAAATACAAAAATTAGCCAGGTTTGGTGGCGCGTGCCTGTAATTTCAGCTACTTGGGAGGCTGAGCCAGGAGACTTGCTTGAACCCAGGAGGCGGAGGTTATACCGAGCTGAAATCACGCCATTGCACTCCAGCCTGGGCAACAGAGCAAGACCCTGTCTCAAAAAAAAAATAAAAAGATCAGTGGTTGCCAGGGCTCAGGGGAGGAAGGGAAGGATGATGGATAGGTGGAGGACAGGGGGTTTCAGGGCATGAATCTATTTGTATGATACTAGAATGCTGGGTACAATTCAGGATACATTTGTCCAGGCCCATAATAAGCATGACACACAGAGTGACCCCCAATGTACACTATGGACTTAGGTTAATAATAAGGTACCAGTATTGGCTCATCAGTGCTAATGGATGAACCACACTCATCCAGGATGTGAATAAAAGGGAAAACTGGGAGAGGAGGGATGTGCAGAGGAATATGTGGGCACCCTGTGTACAGTACATTCAGCTCAATTTTTTTTCTTTCTTTTTTTTTTTTTTTTTTTTTGAGACGGAGTCTCGCTCTGTCACCAGGCTGCAGTGCAGTGGCACGATCTCGGCTCACTGCAGCCTCCATCTCCTGGGTTCAAGAGCGTCTCCTGCCTCAGCCTCCTGAGTAGCTGGGACTACAGGCATGCACCACCACATCCAGCTAATTTTTGTATTTTTAGTAGAGACAGGGTTTCACCATGTTGGCCAGGATGGTCTCAATCTCTCGATCTCATGATCCACCTGCCTCACTCTCCCAAAGTGCTGGGATTACAGGCATAAGCCACTGCTCCCGGCCTTCAATTTTTCTATAAACCTAAAACTGCTCAAAAATAAAATCCAGGCAGGGTGCAGTGGCTCACATCTGTAATCCCAGAACTTTGGGAGGCCGAGGTGAGTGGATTGCTTGATCCCAGGAGTTCAAGACCAGCCTGGGCAACATAGTGAAACCCCATCTCTAAAAAAAAAATACAAAAATTAGCCAGGCATGGTGGTGTGCACCTGTAATCCCATCTACTCAAGAGGCTGAAGCAGGAGGATTGACTGAGCCTAGGAGGTGGAGGTTGCTGTGAGCCGAGATCATAATGCTGCACTCCAGCCTGAGCAACAGAGCAAGACCCTGTCCAAAAAAAAAAAAAAAAAAGTATATATATATATATATACACACACACACACACACACATATATATAAAATTATCTAGGGTCAAGTAATCAAATGCAGTAGAGTGCTGAAAGTGATGCATTGCGTTGCTAAGAATCAGTGAATTAAATTGGAATACAGAAACAAAATCTGGTAAGTTTCCTTTCTTATCTTTGAACAATACTTATAAAATTAAATTGTTTCTCCCCAAGACAGACATAGCAGGTAATGTGGCCAATTTCTCTCTCCTGCGTTCTTAATTCCCCATCCTCTTGTGTTTCCATCTGCTCATTCCCTATAATTTAGATTTAGATTTAGATCTTATTGTGTGGGTGTGAGTGCTAGAATTATGGAATCATAATTGTCTCAAGCTGCAACTTCTAGGAACAGAATTATTTAATATTTGGCTGTTTCTTAAAAGCTGATTTATTCAAATGAAATTGTTCTTTTGGAAACTTGCTAATCCTAAAAGGATCATCTTCCTGGAAATTTATTTTGCCATTTAACAAATTAGTGACAAAAAGAAAACATTCCTAAAAGGACTCCTGTCTTCAGCCACAGCAGCTCTTCCCGGGTCACCACGAGGCTGACTTCACTTAGTGGTAACAGAACAACCCCACTCGAGCAGCGTTCACAATTACGGAAACCAAATAGTATTAATCATCGTGTTTTGCAGAAGTTTTAACATGCATGACAGATGATTATGGAGATAGCCCCTGCTTACATCAATCTTTTTCTAAAACATATTAATCTGGAAAATAAAACTTTGCTATCAAAACCAGATTTCGCTGTATTTGATATTCATAAGATTCCTGCTCATAAATACATGATTGCCTTGTTTCCTAGCTGGAGGTGGGATCCACAGTCATGTCTGTTTACCGTGAACACTGGGAGCTAGTACAGGCCTTAGGACTAAGGAGAGGACCCCAAAGGAAAAGGAGGATGCTGTGGACACAGGAGAGATGGAGGAGCACGTTCACTGTAGGACCTTGTGTGACAGCAAGAAATCAGAAGCAACGTAAATGGCCACAGAAAGGGGAACAGTTACATTTAAAAAGAGGAAGTGGCCTGGGCACAGTGGCTCATGCCTGTAATTCCAACACTTTGGGAGGCTGAGATGGGTGGATCACCTGAGGTCAGGAGCTCAAGACCCGCCTGGCCTACATGGTGAAACCCTGTGTCTACAAAAATACAAAAGTTAGCTGGGCATGGTGATGCGTGCCTGTAATCCCAGCTACATGAGAGGCTGAGGCAGGAGAATCACTTGAACCCAGGGAGGCAGAGGTTGCAGTGAGCCAAGATAGCACCATCGCACTCCAGCCTGGGTGAGAGTGAGACTCCATCTCAAAAAAAGAAAAACAAAAAGAGGAAGTAGAGATACATGCACTGATACAAGAAATCTTCCAAGACATATTAAATGGAAAAACATTTTGTAGAAATGCAGGATTATCTCACCGGTAAAAAAAAAAAAAAAAAACAACCCAAACAACACAAAAACTAAATGTGAGCCATGTGAGCACGTGCACACGCGTGGGCACACAGATAACATGTTGTACACGCACAGAACAGGGTCAGGAGAGGGGCAGTCCCAGCCAACTGTGGCAGGAGAGGAGCAGTCACAACCAACTGTGGCAGGAATTACATAGGGAAATGAGATTGGGTGGGGGTGTGTGTAGGAAGAATCTTTGCCTTCAAACATGTATAAGTTGTCTGAATTTTTTACAAATAACACTGAATAGTTTTTGTTTGTTTGTTTGTTTGTTTGTTTGTTTGAAACAGAGTCTCACTCTATTACCCAGGCTGGAGTGCAATGGCGCAATCTTGGCTCACTGCAACTTCTGCCTTCCTGTGTTCAAGCAATTCTCCTGGCTCAGCCTCCTAAGTAGCTGGGATTACAGGCGTGTGCCACCACACCCGGCTGATTTTGTATTTTTAGTAGAGAGGGGTTTCACCATGTTGGTCAGCCTGTTCTTGAACTCCTGACTCAGGTGATCCACCCACCTCAGCCTCCCAAAGTGCTGGGATTACAGGTGTGAGCCACCACGCCCTGGCCAACACTGAATAGTTTTAACAAAAAGAAAAAATAGAGGCCGGGTACGGTAGCTCACACCTATAATCTCAACACTTTGGGAGGCCGAGACAGGAGGATTTCTTGAGCTTAGGAGTTCAAGACCAGCCTGAGAAACATAGTGAGACCCCATCTCTAAAAAAGATTTTTAAAATTAGCTGGGTGTGGTGATACACGCCTGTAGTCCCAGATACTGGGGAGGCTGAGGTGGGAAGATCCATTGAACCCAGGAGACGGAGGTTGCAGTGAACCATGATCGCACCACTGCATTCCAGTCTGGGCGATAGAGTGAGAGCCTGTCTCAAAATAAAGAGAAACAAAAAGAAAAAAATAATAAAGGAGAAAGAGAGAAAGAAAAGGAAAGTGAAGGAAAAAGAAAGAAGAAAGAAGATACATGCAATAAGCTAAAGAAATTTCAGGAGGCTGAAGTGGGAGGATTGAGTTCTAGTCCAGCCTGGGCAACACAGCAGGGCTCTGTCTCTTAAAAAAGGCCAGGCACGGTGGCTCACGCCTGTAATCCCAGCACTTTGGGAGGCCTAGGTGGGCAGATCGCGTGGTCAGGAGATTGAGACCATCCTGGCTAACACAGTGAAACCCCGTCTCTACTAAAAAAAAAAAAAAAAAAAAAAAAAAATTAGCTGGGTGTGGTGGCACATGCCTGTAGTCCCAGCTACTCGGGAGGCTGAGGCAGGAGAATCGCTTGAACCCAGGAGGTGGAGGTTGCAGTGATCCAAGATCATGCCACTGCCCTCCAGCCTGGGTAACAGAGCGAGACTCCATCTCAAAAATAAATAAATAAATAAATAAATAAATAAATAAAAGCTAAAGTAATTTGCAAAGGGAGACAGTCTAGAAAAATTTTCGTTCTGCCGTTTTGGTTCTGCAGTGAGACCAAAGCTAAGTGAGACCCAAAACTTGGGGAGTGGCTCTTGCCAAGTCCAGATAGCTGTGCCCCGACACAAAGAATACACCCTCTCCTTAGAGACGTTACCTGATTTATGTTTGCTGGCTAAACAAGACAAGAGTCTTTGTGGGCCCTAAAGCTCAATTATTCTTTCTCTCAGACTGAACAGTTGCAAGCTATGGGAGAGAGGCTGTCACACTGGGCTCAAATGAAGCCAATCTGCAGAAAGGAGGTTTTAAGTTGTCTGCATTTCCCTCCAGACATCTTGCCACTGTCATCGTCATTGACACACAGTTGCAGACACTTATTGAGTACTCACTATGTCTTAGGAACTACATTAAGTATTTGATATCCATTCAATCACTTCCACATCTTCTAAAGACATGAATCTACAGGAAGGATGAATCCTAGGAAACAATTTTCAGAAAGTAGCAGATGGAGGAAGAAGGAAAAAACTCCTCCTTTTCCTTCTCTTGGTAAATGATAATATTTTTACTCCTCGCAGATGGTGCCTCCCTGGAATATTTTCAGCAGTGGCAAAGGCAGATTCCTCTGGACTGCCTGGGGCTTTTCACAGCGGCTTTCACTCCTCCATTACCTTCCACTCTGGGACCCTCTTGGAATGGATGGTTTTGGGGGCATGTAAAGATAAAGGCAGAAGAGGTGAGGCAAGAAGGGGAAGGGGTGGAACTGGCAGCATGAAGGAGGAGTTTTACAATGTGAGAGAGAAAAAGGAGAGGAGACAGGAGGGGAGGAGAGAAAAGGGAAAGGAGAGGGGAGGGGAAGAAGAGGGAAGGGAAGAAGAGGGAGAGGAAGCGAGAAGGAAAGGGGGAGAAGGAAGCTGGGGAAAGCGGCAGAATGGAGTTTGGATCTCCCACGTGAAATAGCACCCTATGCAACAGACAAACTATGTCTGGAATTTCCTGCCTGCTGAGCAACACCATTGAACCCAGATGCCACTCTCAAGTTCATGTTCAGTCACATGTGTTCCAGTCAGAGCTCTTAACCGAACTTTAAAAGACACAAGTCTAGGCCGGGCGTGGTGGCTCATGCCTGTAATCCCAGCACTTTGGGAGGCCGAGGTGGGCAGATCACGAGGTCGAGAGATCGAGATCACCCTTGCCAACATGGTGAAACCCCATCTCTACTAAAAATACAAAAAAAGCTGGGCATGGTGGCAGGCGCCTGTAATCCCAGCTACTTGGGAGGCTGAGGCAGGAGAATCGCGTGAACCCGGGAGGCGGAGGTTGCAGTGAGCCAAGATCGTGCCATTGCACTCCAGCCGGGGCAAAAAGAGTGAAACTGTGTCTCAAAAAAAAAAGAAAAAAAAGACAAGTCTAGGCTGGGCGTGGTGGCTCACACCTGTAATCCCAGCACTTTGGGAGGCCAAAGCAGGTGGATGACCTGAGGTCAGGAGTTCAAGACCAACCTGGCCAACATGGCGAAACGCCATCTCTACTAAAAATACAAAAATTAGCCGGGCGTGGTGGCTCATGCTTGTAATCCTAGCTACTCAGGAGACTGAGGCACAAGAATTGCTTGAACCTGGGAGGCGGAGGCTGCAGTGAGCCAAGATTGTGCCACTGCACTCCAGCCTGGGTGACAGAGCAAGACTCTGTCTAAAAAAAACACAAGTCTATTATTAGTTTAAAAAGTATCCTTCTGGTGGTATTCTCTTTCCCGCAACATGCATGAAATTCCCCTATTGCGCAACACTCTCAAAGCACTGAGGGAGATTTAAAAGCATTACACTTACCAAGGGATACACCGGGGCGCTTTTATCCTTTTGAAACAGAATGTCCTCTGTGGTACTGGACACCAGTGACTCCCGGGAGATCCCTGCTTTGGACTGGATGTCGGATACTGTCCTTTCTTGTCCCTCCTCTCTGTTTTCTGGCTCCAAGTCCCTTCTTTCTTGTCCCAGTTCATCTTGGGGCATCTGGTCGGTTTTCTCCTCAAGCTCTCCTGAGGGCTGCCTTTCAGGGGAACTAATCTGTTGTTCCTCAGGACTGATTTGATCCAAATCAAGAAATTCAAGTTGTGTGCTCAGGTCTCTTAAAAGCTCATCTGTTTCTGCATCCTCCAATTGTAAGGAAAGCTTTGACTTGCTACCTCTTTGGGTTTTCTTTAAAAAGAAATAAAAGATCATGATTCCACATACAGTACATGCTGCTATTCACCATTTATTCACCTTTTCTATTCCCAGTCAGCCAGTCTCAGTGTTAGCCTCACCTAGGAATTATGAAATGTTTTTTAAAAGAGGCTGGAACATTTTGTACTTAAAAAACAAAACAAGATGGGGTGTAATGGCTCACGCCTGTAATCCCAACACTTCGGGAGGCCAAGAGCAGAGGATCACTTGAGCCCAGGAGTTCAAGACCAGCCTGGGCAACACAGTGCCACCTTATCTCTACCAAAAATGAACAAAATTAGCTGGGCATGGTGGTGCATGCCTGTAGTCCCAGCTACTCGGGAGGCTGAGGTGGGAGGATTGCTTGAGCCTGGGAGGTCGAGGCTGCTTGTGAAAGATCATGCCACTGTACTCCAGCCTAGGTGACAAAGTGAGACCCCAGCAAGGAAGGAGGGATGAGAGGAGAGGAGAAGGGACAGGAAGGGGAAGGGAGGGGGAAAAGGAAAAGATAAGAAAAGAGCCTGGCACGGTGGCTCACGCCTGTAATCCCAGCACTTTGGGAGGCCGAGGCGGGCGGATCATGAGGTCAGGAGATTGAGACCATCCTGGCTAACACAGTGAAACCCCATCTCTATTAAAAATACAAAAACAAAAAATTAGCCGGGCGTGGTGGCGGGCGCCTGTAGTCCCAGCTACTCGGGAGGCTGAAGCAGGAGAATGGCGTGAACCCAGGAGGCGGAGCTTGCAGTGAGGCAAGATTGCGCCACTGCACTCCAGCCTGGGCGACAGAGCGAGACTCTGTCTCAAAAAAGAAAAAAAAAAAAGAAAAGAAAAGAAAAGAGAAAAGAAAAGAACAGGACAAACACGGGTGTGTTCGAGTTTATTCTTGGCCTACCAGCAGACCCACAATGGCAAAATCATTCTTCTAAGTGGCACTAGTGGTCTCCAAAAGGCTGACTAGGTACAGACAGTCACCTATTCTTAGGCCACAGCTAAGTTCTCCTACTGGGAGCAGTCTGTGGGAAGCCTACACTCCTATTATCATACCGACTCCATTCTAAGGCAAGCTCCTCAGCTGTGGCACACACCTCCTCCAGGAAGCTTTCCCTGGCCATCCTCCAAATTGAGTTAAGAGGCCCTGTTTCATCTCCTGTGCATCTTTCAGTCACTGCACTCATGGGTCTGCCTCCCTACACACCTTAGAGCTCCTTAAAAGAATGGATTGTGGCCAGGTGTGGGGGCTCCTAGCACTTTGGGAGGCCAAAGCTGGTGGATCACCTGAGGTTAGGAGTTTGAGACCAGCCTGGCCAACATAAGTGAAAGCCTGCCTCTACTAAAAATACAAAAAAATCAGCCAGGCGAGGTGATGGACACCTGTAATCTCAGCTACTCAAGAGGCTGAGGCAGAAGAATCACTTGAACCCGGGAGGCGGAGGTTGCAGTGAGCCGAGATCATGCCGTTGCATTCCAGCCTGGGCAACAAGAGTGAAACTCTGTCTCAAAAAAAAAAAAAAAAAAAAAGAATGGATTGTGGCCAGGCGTGGTGGCGTGTGCCTGTAATCCTAGCACTTTGGGAGGCCAAGGTGGGCAGATCATTTGAGGTCATGCGTTTGAGACCAGTCTGGCCAACATGGGAAGACCGAAACCCCATCTCTACTGAAAATATAAAACATTAGCCGGGTGTGGTGGCGGATGCCTGTAATCTTAGCTACTTAGGAGACTGAGGCAGGAGAATAGCTTGAACCCAGGAGGCGGAGGTTGCAGCAGGCCGAGATTGTGCCCGTGCACTCCAGCCTGGGCAACAGTGAGACTCTGTCTCCAAAAAAAAAAAAAAAAGGAATGGATTGTACCTTATTTGGTTTTGTGTTCCCATAGTCTGGCCTATACTAAGCATTCAATTAATGATTCTGAATGAATTGATGAATGAATTAAGATGACTACTTACTGGGAAAATTCCTGATGTGACTGACTGGGAATCGGTAATCTGTGTCTCCAAACGGATCATGGACTCTGTGACTTCTTGGGGCTCCACTGTGGTTTCTTCCTGTATTCCTGAAGCCTCCTTCTCCTGGGATTCTCCAGCCTTTTCCTCAGTTTCTTCCATGACAATCTTTTTGTCCTTCTTCCCCTCCTCCTCCTTCTCCTCTTCCTCCTCCCCTTCCTCCTCACCCGTTTTCCTCTCCTCCTCCTGAGACTCTCTCCATGCTAATGTGTCATCTTTTGATTCCTGTTGTGGATCTTCTACTTCTTTATAATTTGGATTAGGTTCCTCCTCTTCTTTCATTTCTGTTTCTCCATTTTCTCTTGTTGCTTCTCGGGGAGCTTCTTCTGCATCTGACATTCTTCTCTGTAGAGTTTCCTCTAGAGAGATTTTGACCATAATAACTAGCTGGCCCTCGGCTTCCCATTTCCATCTCCTAGTGCACTAACCTATTGACGAAATGTGCACAAATGGCTCTGTTCCCTTTCCACAGGAATAAAAAGAATGTCATGTTTCTGACCAGGCACGGTGGCTCATGCCTGTAATACCAGCACTTTGGGAGGCCAAGGCAGATGGATCACCTGAGGTCAGGAGTTTGAGACCAGCCTGGCCAACATGATGAAACCCCGTTTCTACTAAAAATACAAAAATTAGCTGGGTGTGGTGGCGGGCGCCTGTAATCCCAGCTACTCGGGAGGCTGAGGCAGGAGAATCGCTTGAACCTGGGAGGCGGAGGTTGCAGTGAGCCAAGATCACACCATTGTACTCCAGCCTGGGTGACAAGAGCAAAATTCTGTCTCAAAAATAAAAATAAAAAAAGAATGTCATATTTCTGGTCAGGCACAGTGGCTCACGCCTGTAATCCCAACACTTTGGGAGGCTGAGGTGGGAGGATCAGTTGAGGTCAGGAGCTTGAGACCAGCCTGGCCAACATGGTGAAACCCCATCTCTACTAACAATACAAAAAGTTGGCCGGGCGCGGTGGCTCACGCCTGTAATCCCAGCCCTTTGGGAGGCCGAGGCGGGTGGATCACGAGGTCAGGAGATCAAGACCATCCTGGCTAACACGGTGAAACCCCATCTCTACTAAAAATACAAAAAATTAGCCGGGTGTGGTGGCGGGCACCTGTAGTCCCAGCTACTCAGGAGGCTGAGGCAGGAGAATGGCGTGAACCCGGGAGGCGGAGCTTGCAGTGAGCCGAGCCCGTGCCACTGCACTCCAGCTTGGGCAACAGTGGGAAATCTTTTTTTTTTTTGAGACAGAGTTTTGCTCTTGTCGCCCAGGCTGGAGTGCAGTGGCACGATCTTGGCTCACTGCAACTTCCACCTCCAGGGTTCAAGCAATTCTCCTGCCTCAGCCTCCCGAGCGGCTGGGATTACAGGCGTCTGCCACCACACTCAGCTAATTTTTGTATTTTTTCAGTAGAGACAGGGTTTCACCATTTTGGCCAGTCTGGTTTTAAAATCCTTACCTCAAGTGATCTGCCCTCCTTGGCTTCCCAAAGTGCTGGGATTACAGGCGTGAGCCATCACGCACATCTGGGAAATCTTAAAGTATATGTATTTGTGGCCCAGATCTTAAAAAAATATTGATCCAGGGCCTGTAAACTTTCTAGGAATAAACACCTTGTAGCCTTTTTACTCATTTAAAATATATTCATATTCCTACAGGCAGCGAAATGCATAACCCACATATTAGCAACAATTCTAGAAACAGGAATACGAGAAGAAGCAGGGTAGCCTAGTGGTTAAAAGCAAGGGCCTTGCTGTCAGCTTGTCCTAGCATTGAATCCCATTTCCACCGTGTACTTGCTCTGTGACCTTGGGCAAGTCACTTTACTCCTCAGAGTCTGCATTTTCTCATGGGCAAAATAAAAAGAATAATCCTAAATTCTAGGGTTGTTGTAGAGAAGAGATAACATATATAAAATGCTCAACACAATTCTGGCACACACAGCTTGAAAAAATGGTAGCAGTTGTTATTACTTGAGAGAAAAGTAACCCTAATGTGCAAAGAAATGAACAGTTTGAAAGCCTTCTGACATATTCCCCCATTTATTCCTTATAACAAACAAGAGTTTGAACTAGGAAAACAATAAGGATGGATACTTTATCCCTAAAGAGTTGGACCCCGAACAAAAAAAAAAAATCCCATTTTCGTTGATATCAGAATAAGAGAACTCAACACTTTGAAAATAAAGTCCCAAAGAGTACACAGTAGAAAAGGTATGTCTATTTCTTCATTTCTTTCTCAGCACTAAATGTATCAGCTCCTCAAATTCATCTCTGGTAAAAAAAAATAATAATAATAATAAAATAAATAATGAATGGATAAATGAGTTTGAGGCTCTGAGAGGTGAAGTGACTTATTCAAGATGACACCGCTAGTAAGAACGAGATCTCTCTGGCACTTAGTTTTTCCAGCTGAAAAATCATCGCTCTGATTCAAGTCTAGGGCTCTCACCACCGAGCCTCTTCTGACTGAGCCCAACTTCGCCGGCGCATCTGGACAGCCGGGTTCGAGCCGCAGGGGTTTGGGGCAGGGGTGCCAGGTGCGTGGCTCCGCGTGGGGATTAAAGCCCAGGTGCGGCCTCTGCCTCCAACTCAGGTCTCCCTAGGGCCGCCCCAGGTCCCACAAGGGTCAGGTCGGGTAAGCGTCCCCCAAGGGGCGCCAGACCCCGCCAGGCCGGGGGCCCCCTCGCCAGGGCCGCGTGGCCTCCACCCCGGACTTACAGAGAGCACCCACCCCGGTCTTCAAAAGGCCAGAGTCGTCCCGCCGCTTGGACCCCTCAGCCACCTCCCGGGCCTCCTTCCAGCGGCCGCCACCTTCTCCACCAGCTCCCTAGTTCTGGTTGCCACCCAAGCTCCGTCCCCATGGCAACCGCCGCCGCCGGAAGCGACAGGCCCTAAAACGACAGAGCAGGGCGGTGGTCACGTGCCAGGAAGCGGTGACGAGCGTGGCCGACGTGCCCCCTGCCGGTCGCTGGCGGCATAGGCTTTCCTCGCTTTTCTGTCCTTCCTCCGCTCGCGCGATCCCCACCTTTTCACATGGTCCCGTCTCCTGAGAAGCTGCAGCGGCCAATACTGCCAATTTTTACTTTCCGCAACCTTGGCAAGATGGGGTGGAGAAGTATGAACTCGGATACAATTCTCTTTTCCAAAAGCAAACTGAGTTTCCAGGTCTCATGGATGCAGCACACAGCTGTCCTGCCTGCCTCCTCACCGGGCACCACGTGTTGCAGACAATTCCAGCTGGCTAGGGGTAGATATGACACAGGGTGCACCAGCTTGCGGTTCTCAGCACAAAGCGTTTCTGCAAAACCAGTCTGGCTAAATCTATTAGGATCATTCCACGTCAAAGTGGCTCTCCACTAACATCTCATGGAAGACGGCAACAGGTAGCCACAGGGGTTTCCACTGGGAGCCCTGCAGGAAACCAGCCAGAGCCACTGAGGCAGAAGGCTCTCTGCTGCTGTCATTTTAGGAGAATGTGAATAATTCTCCCGGCCCACACTGCCATGCCCCAGTGATGGTAATTTGATTAATATGCATACATCTTAAAATAAAAAAGAAAGGATAAACTGAGGCAAGCTGTGTTTATTATAGTCTGAGACTTTATAAACACAGACTGGAAAATACGTGGAATTAGAACATGCAATTTAAACAGCAAACATTGGTAAACACAGCATGTCTGTGGCTACCAGAGGGGAATACATGTGGCTGTCGCGTCAAATAGAGTTTCAGGGAATTCACCCAATAGGAGGGCTTTGGAATTGAGTGTGAGAACCTGTGGCTGGAAGCACACAGCAATACGGATCCCATCAAGGCGAGCTGGTATCTGTATCCAACCACAGCAAAACCAGTCCCAAGGAACACAGGGCTTGCCTGGCAGAACTGCCAAAACAGAAAGTGGTGTGCAAGAACTGGGGAAATGAACACTGATACCATGGAGAGGAAAAAATAATTCAAAGCATCGGCAGGAATCCCTGAGAACCATTTTACCATCTTAAAAGAGACAAAAAATAAAAGGGAGGAAGAATAAGCATTTTCAAGAGATCTGATCTACTCGTTCCTATCCACACCTCAGCGGTTTACAAAATAGTGCTGATCTCAGGGCATAGTCAGGAGGTTCAATTATAAAAAGTCAAACTAGCAGTGGGCTGGGCACAGTGGCTCACGCCTGTGATCTCAGCACTTTAGGAGGCCAAGGCAGGAGGATTGCTTGAGCCCAGGAGTTCGGGACCAACCTGGTGAACACAGGGAGACCCTGCCTCTACGAAAAATAAATTAGCTATGCATGGTGGTGCACGCCTGTGGTCCCAGATACTTGGGCGGCTGAGGCAGTGCCCAGGGGGTCAAGGCTTCAGTGAACCTTGATCATGACACTGCACTCCAGCCTGGGTGACAAAGCAAGACCTTGTCTCCAGAAAACAAAAACAAAAACACACAAAAACGGAGGGGTTTTTACTACCGAAGTGAAAGAAGCTTGCTGCCCTCTGGTGGGTTCCTAAAGAGGAAGCTGACATGACACCACGCTGGGCCACCTGGGAAGCATCCAGGCTTTCCCTGTTCTCCAAAGGGAGCTACTATGGCCCTAACGGCCCAGCTGCTGAGGAAGCACAGTACTTAACAATTTCTGTATCCACAGCAGCAAGGCCTCTGTGCAAAGAAATATGTTGGTCAAAGCCTGACTTCGCAATTGCTAGCCTGTTTTGCCCAACTTTCTATGAAGCTCTTCTGACCCCATCTGAGCTTTGGTTTGGGACGGTCATAAGAAATTCAGCTGGGGTGACAACAGGGTCATATCAGCACTGTAAAACTCTTTATTAAAAATAATAATAATCACACCAGTACCTGCCAGAATAACTTCCGCCCACTTGCCCACAATCTAGGGAATTCCTATTTAGGGCCATGGCCTAATTTGCGAAAGAGGCCAAGCATAAGTTTTTAAGAATGCCTTAATCCAGGGAGATTACACTGGTAGGCCACAGCACTGCCACCACCCAGAAGTTCAGGTTACAAGCCTCTTCCAGATCCTTATGCTTCAGGGAGAGAAGACAAGTTGGAAATCCCTAGACCCAAGTCCAGGGCAAGGGAAGATGCTTTCCTGCTACTGTTCCCCAGGGACAATCATCTTTGCAGAGGAATAATGTTACAGCTGGAAGAAAGAAGAAAAGGAACGGCATAAGTTTGGAGGCTCCGTTCAGGAAGGTCAGAGGCTGAGCGCTTCTGACCTTTTCACCAATGTCCTTTCATTCTTTTAAAGCAAATGCCTAGTGCATGAATGAACTGGAGAGACTCCCAGGAGAGACTCTGGGGCTCCCTCTGATTCTAGAGCTGTAGTCTCGTTCCTACCACAAGGATTTATCTGCAGTTTCCATGCAAACTAGGGATTCCCATTATTCCCCAATGTCTCCCCAGCCTTCCCCTCCAGCTTCATGTTTAACAAACACTCAAATGATGCCCCAGTGAGAATGAACAGAAACAGATACTTTACCCCAGCAGTCCTTTTCCTGCCCAGCGTGTTGGAACAAGTCTAAGCTGGTGTTTCTCCCCCCTGCGGATCACTGTCACATTCAGGGGCTTCTGAAAAAAAAAATAAGCTCATTTCGTGTTCAGCCTCCTTAGTACTCAGAGATGCAGGCTAAAATGCTGAGATCCCATTTTTTGCCTATCAAATTGGTAAAGATTTACATTTTCAGCATAATCCTGTGGTTGGCGAGAGGGTGGGGAACGCGGCACTGCACTCTCAGGGCAGCCAGGGTGCTGACCTCAGTACCATCTTCCTCAAAAAACACGTGTCCCCCCACCAACAGTCTTTAAAAGGTATGTCCAAGGTACACAGTACACAATTACAAGATGACATACAAATGAAGTGTTCGTTCCAGGGCTGTGTAGAAATTCAAAAACTGAAAACACTAGAAATGTCCATCAATAGGTATTGTTCAAATACAGTACAGAAAATGAAGGGTTTTAGTCAAAACAAAACAAAAACCCCACCAAAGTGTGAACCTATTTGATAATATTTTGTTTCTTTTTTTTTTTTTTAAGACAGTCTCGCTCTGTCACCCAGGCTGGAGTGCAGTGGCGCAATCTTGGCTCACTGCAACCTCTGTTTCCCAGGTTCTAGCAATTCTCGTGCCTCAGCCTCCCGAGTAGCTGGGACTACAGGCGCCCGCCACCACACCCGGCTAATTTTTGTATTTTTAGTAGAAACAGGGTTTCACTATGTTGGCCAGGCTGGTCTCAGAACTCCTGATCTCAGGTGATCCACCCACCTGAGCCTCCCAAAGTGCTGGGATTACAGGCGTGAGCCACCGTGCCTGGCTGATAATATTTTCTAAAAGGACACCTGTGTTGCTCTAGTGTGCAAAGTTTTCTGGAAGAACATGAAAAACTTGTTAAGAGTAGTTACTTCCAGGCCAGGCGCGGTGGCTCACGCCTGTAATCCCAGCACTTTGGGAGGCCGAGGCAGGCAGATCACGAGGCCAGGAGATCGAGACCATCCTGGCTAACACGGTGAAAGCCCATCTCTACTAAAAAATACAAAAAATTAGCCAGGTGTGGTGGTGGGCGCCTGTAGTCCCAGCTACTTGGGAGGCTGAGGCAGGAGAATGGCATGAACCTGGGAGGCAGAGCTTGCAGTGAGCCGAGATGGTGCCACTGCACTCCAGCCTGGGTGACAGAGCGAGACTCCATCTCAAAAAAAAAAAGAGTGGTTACTTCCAGAGAGGACTAGTCTTTCGGAATAAGAGGAAGATGTTTACTTTTACATATTTCCGTATCATTAATTTTTTAACCATGTGTATGTATTACTTTATTTTTCTGAGAAAGAGTCTTGCTCTGTTGCCTAGGCTGGAGTGTAGTGGTGCAATCTCAGCTCACTGCAACTTCAGCTCACTGCAACCTCAGCCTCCCAGGTTCAAGCGATTCTCGTGCCTCAGCCTCCTGAGTAGCTGGGACTACAGGCATGCAGCACCATGCTCAGCTAATTTTTTTGTTTATTTAGTAGAGACAGGGTTTCACCATATTGGCCAGCCTGGTCTCAAACTCCTGGGCTCAAATATCTGCCCACCTCAGCATCCCAAAGTGCTGGGATTTTGGGTGTGTGCCACCATACCCGGCACGTATGTATTTCTTTTTTTCTTTTTTTGAGATGGGTTCTCTGTTGCACAGGCTGGAATACAGTGGCACAATCTAGGCTCCCTACAACCTCCGCCTCCTGGGTTCAAGCAATTCTCCTACCTCAGCCTCCTGAGTAACTGGGATTACAGGCATGCGCCACCACGCCCAGCTAATTTTTGTATTTTTAGTAGAGATGGGGTTTCGCCATGTTGGCCAGGCTGGTCTTGAACCCCTGATCTCAGGTGATCCACCCACCTCGGCCTCCCAAAGTGCTGGGATTACAGGCATGAGCCACCGCACCCAGCCTGTATATAGTACTTTAAAAAATTAAAATTAAAGCGGGGGGAGTACATAGCAAAGAAAATTACAAATTAAAATACGATATCCGGGCACGGTGGCTCACACCAGTAATCCCAGCACTTTGGGAGGCAGGAAGATCACCTGAGCCCAGGAGTTGAAGACCAGGCTGGGCATGGTGAAACCCTGACTCTACAAAAAGTATAAAAATTAGTGAGGCATGGTGGTGTGCACCTATAGTCCCAGCTACTTGGGGGGCTGAGGCAGGAGGATTGCTCAAGCCTCGGAGGTGGAGGCTGCAGTGAGCTGTGACTGCACCACTGCACTCCAGCCTGGGTGACAGAGTGAGACCCTGTCTCAAAAAAATAAAAATAAATAAATAAAACAAGATGCCATCAAAATCTAAAACTTCTATGTATCAAATGACACTATTAACAGAGTGAAAAGGCAACCCACATGATAGGAGAAAATACATACATGCTGGGTACAGTGGCTCACGCCTGTAATCCCAATACTTTCAGAGGCCCAGGCAGGAGGACTGCTTCAGCTCAAAAGTTCAAGACCAGCCAGGCAACAGAGGGAGATCTCGTCTTTACAAAAAAAAAAAAAAAAAAAAAAAAAATATATATATATATATATATATATATATATTTCTAATTAGCCAGGTTTGATGGCGCACATCTGTAGTCCCAGTTACTTGGGAGGCTGAGGTGGGAGGATCACTTGAGCCCAGAAGCTCAAGGCTGCAGTGAGCCATGAATGTGCCACTGCACTCCAGCCTGGGTGACAGAGCAAGATTCTGTCTTTAAAAAAAAAAAGAAAGAAAGAAAATACATGCAAATCATATATCTAATAAGGATTTAATATCTAGAACATATAAAGAACTCCTATACCTCAATATCAACAAAAAAAATCTGATTAGAATATGAGCAAAGGGCCAGGTGCGGTGACTCATGCCTGTAATCCCAGCACTTTGGGAGGCCAAGGCAGGCGGATCATGAGTTCAGGAGATCAAGACCATCCTGGCTAACATGGTGAAACCCTGTCTCTACTAAAAATACAAAAAAATGGCCAGGCGTGGTGGCTCACACCTGTAATCCCAGCACTTTGGGAGGCCAAGGTGGGTGGATCACGAGGTCAGGAGATTGAGACCATCGTGGCTAACACAGTGAAAGCCCGTCTCTACTAAAAATAAAAAAAAAAAAAGATAAAAATTAGCCGGGCATGGTGGTGGACACCTGTAGTCCCAGCTACTTGGGAGGCTGAGGCAGGAGAATGGCGTCAACCCAGGAGGCAGAGTTTGCAGTGAGCCGAGAAGGCACCACTGCACTCCAGCCTGGGCGACAGAACGAGACTCCGTCTCAAAAAAAAAAAAAAAAAAAAAAAAGAATAGACACTTCTTTCTTTCTTTCTTTCTTTTTTTTTTTTTGAGACAGGGTTTCACTCCTGTTGCCCAGGCTGGAGTGTAGAGAGTATAGTGACGCAATCTTAGCTCACTGCAACCTCCACCTCCTGGGCTCAAGCAA
Organism: Pongo abelii; assembly: GCF_028885655.2. NCBI lineage: Eukaryota > Metazoa > Chordata > Mammalia > Primates > Hominidae > Pongo > Pongo abelii. The sequence goes on along the minus strand of NC_071995.2, from coordinate 120,802,072 downwards.
TTCTCCTGCCTCAGCCTCCTGAGTAGCTTTGACTACAGGCACAAGCCTCCACACCCGGCTAATTTTTGTATTTTTTTCCAGAGACAGGGTTTCGCCATGATCCCCAGGCTGGTCTCAAACTCCTGAGCTCGAGTGATCCACCTGCCTCGGCCTCCCAAAGCACTGGGATTACAGGCGTGAGACACAACACCCAGCCTAAATAGACATTTCTTCAAAGAAGATATACAAATGATCAAAAAGCACAGGAAAAGATGCTCCATGTCACTAATCATAAGAGAAATGAAAATCAAAACCACAATGAGATTCCACCACACACCGATTATGAAACAGAAAACAAGTGCTGGCGAGGAAGCGGGGAAACTGGAGTCCTGTGCACCGCTGGTGGGAATGTGAAACGGTGCACAGCAGTGGAAAACAGTAATGGAGGGTCCTCCAAAACCTAAACAAAGCACCAGACACAGTGGCTCACGCCTATAATAGCAGCACTTTGGGAGGCCAAGACAGGCGGGATCGCTTGAGCCCAGGAATTCAAGACCAGCCTGGGCAACACGGCAAAACCACAAAATGCAAAAATTAGCTGGGCATGGTGGCACATGCCTGTAGTCCCAGCTACTCGCAAGGCTGAGGTGGGAGGATTGCTTGAGCCTGGGAAGTCCAGATTGCAGTGAGCCAAGATCGCACCACTGCACTCCAGCCTTGGCAACAGAGTGAGAACCTGTCTCAAAATAAATAAATAAATAAATAAGCTCATTCCAGAAACCTGGAAGTCATCTTTGACATTTTAAAATGTTCACAGGCCAGGTGTGGTGGTTCACGCCTGCAATCCCAGCACTTTGGGAGGCCAAGGCAGGCGGATCACTTGAGGTCAGGAGTTCGAGGCCAGCCTGGCCAACATGGTGAAACCCAATCTCTACTAAAAATACGAAAATTAGCTGGGAGTGGTGGTGGGTGCCTGTAATCCCAGCTACTTGGGAGGCTAAGACAGGAGAATCACTTTAACCTGGGAGGCAGAGGTTGCAGTGAGCTGAGATTGCGCCACTACACTCCAGCCTGTGTGAGAGCAAGACTCCAACTCAAAAAAAAAAAAAGTTCATATATTCAAGTTAAAAAAAATTTTAGAAACTTTAAACTCCACCCCATTTGTCACAGCCACCATCCTCTCTTGACTGACTGCTACAGCTCTGTCACCCTCCAAATCTGTTCTCTACCTAACATCCAGAGAAGGCTTCTTACCCCTGTCACACCACAATCTGGAACTGTGCGGTGGTTCCCTTCTGCACCTCAGGAAAAAAACAGCACAATCTTTACTAAGGACCACAGGCCTGACCTTAACACCTCCTGGCCTCACCACCTCCCCTTCTCTCCATTCTGCTCTGGGCTCCACCCTCCTTTGAGTTCTTTGATCCTCCCACCCCAGGGCCTATGAACCTGCTTTGAAGGTTTTTCTCCTTGCCAGCTTCCCCTCGACCAGAGAAACTTCTATACACATCTGAAGGTCACTTCCTGAGGAACACTCCTTCAATCCCAAACCAAACAGGGCCCCATGATTTACTCTCTGAGCTTCTTAACACTCTTCCTTCCTAACACTTACCAGTGTGTATCATTATACAGCTGAGATTATTTGATTAAGGCCTGGCTCCCCCACCAAAGTGCTTCCAAGGCAAGGACCCTGTTTGTTTCGTTCCCTGTTACAGCCCCAGTACCTCGCCCAGGACCCAGCATGTGCAGCAGAAGAGGCACTAAGGAAGGGAGAGACACAGGACTTTTTAAAAAATTATTTTGGGGCCAGGCACGGTGGCCTATAATCCCAACACTTTGGGAGGCCGAAGCAGGCGGATCACCTGAGGTCAGGAGTTAGAGACCACCCTGACCAACATGGAGAAACCCCATCTCTACGAAAAATACAAAATTAGCCGGGCTTGGTGGTGCATGCCTGTAATCCCAGCTACTCGGGAGGCTGAGGCAGGAGAATTGCTTGAACCCAGGAGGCGGAGGTTGCAGTGAGCCAAGATCGCGCCATTGCACTCCAGCCTGGGCAACAAGAGCGAAACTCTGTCTCAAAAAAAAAAAAAAAAAAAAATTTATTTTGGGGGGAGGGGGCATTTCCAGTGACAATCAGAAAACCTGGTAGACAAATTCTTAGAGCTATAACACTAGGACTTTTATTTGTAAATACAATTGCACTATGTGATTTTAAGGATAAATATGTATTTTATTTATTTGAGACAGGGTTTCACTCCGTCATCTAGGCTGGAGTGTAGTGGCGTGACCTTGGTTTGCTGCACCCTTGAACTCCTAGGGTCAAGTGATCCTCCTGTCTCAGCCTCCAGAGCAGGTGGGGCTACAGGCACATGCCACTATGCTTGGCTAATTTTTTAAAAAATATTTTGGAGAGACACAGTCTCACAATATTGCCCAGGCTGGTCTCAAACTCCTGGCCTCAAGTGATCCTCCCACCTTGGCCTCCCAAAGTGCTGGGAACACAGGCGTGAGCCACTGCAGCCAGCCTATTTTTATCATTGAGACATAATTTGCATACAATAAAATTCACCATTTTAAAGTATACAATTAAGTGAGTTTTAGTATATTCAGAGTTCAGTATATTCAATGTATTTAGTATAAACAATCACCACTATCTAATTCTGGATCATTTTCATCACCCAAAAAAATCCCTTATCCATCAGCAGTCACTTACATTTTTTTAAAGATCTTTTCCCCTTGAAAATGCATGCATTTGATCTAGAAATCCCACCTGTAGAAAGTTTGTTAAAGAAGGCCGGGTGCCGGGAGGCAGAGGTTGCAGTGAGCTGAGTTTTATAACGCCACTGCACTCCAGCCTGGGCGACAGAGCAAGACTCCATCCCCCCCCAAAAAAAAAGACAAAGAAAGGCCAGGCACGGTGGCTCACGCCTGTAATCTCAGCACTTTAGGAGGCCGAGGTGGGCGGATCACCTGAGGTCAGGAGTTCAAGACCAGCCTGGCCAACATGGTAAAACCCCGTCTCTACTAAAAATACAAAAATTAGCTGGGTGTGGTGGCGGGTGCCTATAGTCCCAGCTACTTGGGCGGCTGAGGCAGGAGAATCACTTGAACCTGGGAGGCGGAGGTTGCAGTGAGCTGAGATCGTGCCATTGCACTCCAGCCTAGGCAACAAGAGAAAAACTTCATCTCAAAAAAAATAAAAAAAGAAATAGAAATGGATCTGCAAGAGTGTTAATCTCCACAAAATTGCAAACTATCTAAATGTCTCACAATAGAACACTGTGCGTTTTTTCTTTTTTTTTTTTTTGACACAGAGCCTCACTCTGTTGCCCAGGCTGGGGTGCGGTGGCACGATCTCAGCTCACTGCAACCTCTGCCTCCCGGGTTCAAGCAATTCTCCTGCCTCAGCCTCCCGAGTAGCAGGGGAGTGCCACCACACCTGGCTAATTTTTTTTTTTTTTTGAGATGGGAGAGTCTCGCTGTGCGGCCCAGGCCGGAGTGCAGTGGCGCAATCTTGGTTCACTGCAACCTCCGCCTCCGAGGTTCAAGTGATTCTCCTGCCTCGGCAGCCCAAGTAGCTGGGACTACAGGCACACACCACCACACCCAGCTAATTTTTTTTTTTTTTTTTTTGTATTTTTAGTAGAGACAGGGTTTCACCATGTTGGGCAGGATGGTCTCGATCTCTTGACCTTGTGATCTGCCCACTTTGGCCTCTTAAAGTGCTAGGATTACAGGTGTGAGCCACCGTGCCAGGCCTAATTTCTTATTTTTAGTAGAGATGGGGTTTCACCATGTTGGCCAGGCTGGTCTTGAACTTCTGACCTCAGGTGATCCGCCCGCCTCGGCCTCCCAAAGTGCTGGGATTACAGGTGTGAGCCACCGCACTATGCGAGGTTTTTTTTCTTGACTCACAAAACAGACAACCAAACTCGGATTCTTGATTCTCCAGCTGAGCTCAGGTCCCCTGAGGGGATGAGGCTGAAGCCGGGCAAGCCCTACTCACAAGATGCGACCTTCTCCATCCTCCAGCCCACCAAGACAGCTCAGCTTTTATCCAGTGACACCTTGGAATTCCCCGTGAAATTTCACATGAAGAAAAGATTCGTTTTGCTTAAAATTGAATAACTACTTTTATAAAGAAAGATTTATAAGCCTACAAGGAAGCTGAGAATACATTTAACTGGATAAGACAGATTAAAAACCAGCAGCTCTTCTCACAGATCCATACAACAGACAGAAGTCTCAGAATCCACTGTGCTGAGTGAAGAACACCAGACTCAAAAGGCAATATATTGTGTGGTTTTTCTCTCTATGACATTCTGGAAGTTGATGGGGAGGGATTAACTACAAAGAAGCCTGAGGCAATTTTATGGGGTGATGGAATGCTCTCGACCTTCGTTGTGGTGACAATGACATACTACATACATTTGTGAAAACTCACGGGAATGGCAGGACACAGTGGCTCACTCCTGTAATACCAGAACTTTGGGAGGCTGAGGTGGGTGGATCACCTGAGGTTAGGAGTTTGAGACCAGCCTGGCCAACATGGTGAAACCCTGTCTCTACTAAAAATACAAAAAAAAATTAGCTGGGCATGGTGGTGGGCGCCTATAATCCCAGCTACTTGGGAGACTGAAGCTGGAGAATCGCTTGAACCCGGGAGGCAGAGGTTGCAGTGAGCCGAGATCGTGCCACTGCACTCCAGACTGGGCAAAAGAGCAAAACTCCATCTCAAAGAAAAAAAAAAGAAAACTCGGCTGGGTGTGGTGGCTCACACCTGTAATCCCAGCACTTTGGGAGGCCAAGGCGGGTGAATCACGAGGTCAGGAGATTGAGACCATCCTGGCTAACACAGTGGAACCCCGTCACTACTAAAAATACAAAAAAATTAGCTGGGCGTGGTGGCACACACCTGTAGTCCCAGCTACTCGGGAGGCTGAGGCAGGAGAATGGCGTGAACCTGGGAGGCAGAGCTTGCAGTGAGCCGAGATTGCACCACTGCACTCCAGCCTGGGCGACAGAGCAAGACTCCATCTAAAAAAAAAAAAGAAAAAGAAGAAAACTCACGGGACTGTACACTGAAAAAGGTGGATCTGGTGCAGGTAAATTACACCTTAATACAATAAAATCAACTGGCAGCTGTGTGTGCTGGTATATGAGCAGTCTTTCTGAAGGACAAGTGGCTGGAAAGTGGCTGCCACCGTAGAAGAGGTGATGAAAATGTACAACTGTGATGGTTGCATAGTTCTGTGACTACACTAAAAACCACTTTAACTAGGTGAACTGTGTAGTATGTGAGTTAAATCTCAATACAACTGTTGTAAAAATAATAAAAATAGACTGGGCACAGTGACTCACATCTGTAGTCCCAGCACTTTGGGAGGCCAGTTCGAGACCAGCCTGGCCAACATGGCGAAACCCCATCTCTACTAAAAACACAAAAATTAGCCGGGCGTGGTGGTGGGCGCCTGTAATCCCAGCTACTCAGGAGGCTGAGGCAGGAGAATCACTTGAACCTGGGAGGCGGAAGTTGCAGTGAGCCAAGATCGTACCACTGCACTCCAGCCTGGGTGACAGAGAGAGACTCCATCTCAAATAATAATAATAATAATAATAAATTTCAGATGAACTAAAGGAAAAACAAAAATAAAACAATAAAAAAATTAAAAGAATTTCTTGTTTTGAGACAGAGTCTCGCTCTGTCGCCCAGGCTGGAGTGCAATGGCGCGATCTCGGCTCACTGCAAGCTCTGCCTCCCGGGTTCAAGCAATTCTCCTTCCTCAGTCTCCCAAGTAACTGGGACTACAAGGGTGCGCCACCACACCCGGCTAATTTTTTGTATTTTTAGTAGGGACGGGGTTTCACCATGTTAGCCAGGATGGTCTCCATCTCCTGACCTCGTGATCCACCCACCTTGCCCTCCTAAAGTGCTGGGATTACAGGCGTGAGCCACCACACCCAGCCAAGAATTTCTTAATTAAAAAAAAAAAAAAAAAAGAATTTCTTTAAGTGGACACAAAATGCAAGAGCCATAAGCAAAAAAACATAAATTTCACAAAATCATCATTTTAAACATCCATACAAGTTACAGATTTGATGACAGTATCAGTGCAGAAACAATGGCCTGACCACTAGCAGGGGCATAGGCAACTGCCAGCCATCTCCTGACCTGACCTGGCCTGGCCTGCACTGATGGGTTACAAGTAGATGAACCGTGCAGCTGAGCAAGAGTCAAAAAATCCAGAACTGTTGGGTTAACTGGAGACTTCATTTGGGAACCAAAAACTTTAGTTAATAATTTTCCCAGGCTTTGCCACAATATCACTCCTGAAAAGTGTGGATCTTTGCTACAAAACAATAACAACAAAAATTCCAGCCTGGACAACATACCAAGACCCCGCCTCTACAAAATATAAAAAAATTAGCCAGTGAGTAGCTATGATAGCGCCACCACACTGTAGCCTGGGTGACAGAGCATGACCCTGTCTTAAAAAAAAGAAAAAGAAAAGATCTCTAAGAAACCTTGTTAAATGAAAACAGAGACAGGATAGAGGAGAAGGGAATTTGGGTTAGGGTAGCCAGGAAAGGCCCTCTGCGAGCATGTCACCAGTGTAAAACAGGAGGATGAAGAGGAAGAGCATTCTAGGCAGAAGGAATAGCAGGTGCCAAGTCCTTGAATGGGGCTGTGCTGAGCAACACCATGAAGGCAGCAGTCCAGGGCCTCAGCAACACTTCCAGTAACTCCAGGGCTATAGACCAGAGGCCGAGTGCTATGACCTGAATGTCTGTGGCCCCCTGAAACTCATATGTTGAAATCCTAACCACCAATGTGATGGTATTAGGGGTGGGGCCTCTGCAAGGTGATTAGGTCATAAGGGGTGGAGCCCCCACTGGGATTAGTGCCCTTATACAAGAGCTCCCAGGGTTCCTCCCCTTTCTGCCATATGAGGACACAGCAAGAAGGCACTACCTAGGAGTTAGGAAGCAAGCCCTCCCCAGACACCAAATCGGCTGGTGCCTTGATCTTGGACTTCCCTGCCTCCAGAGCTGTGAAAAATGAACTTCTGTTGTTTGTAAGCCACTCAGTTTATGGCATGCTGTTAAAAAAACCCAAACAGACCGAGACACCAGGTAGCCCCACTCACCCCCTCACTGTGCTGCACCACACTGCCAATGTTATGCAGTGACTGGAAGTTCTGGGTGTTCACAGAGCCGAACTCCACAATCTCATCATCCACTTGCAGACCCTGGAGAGGGAAGGAAAAACGGAAAATCAGTCTAGAAGTTCAGTGTGCTCCTGGTGGTCTCTAACCTTCAATACCCAATTTAATGCCAAGGTCACGAGCTTGTTTTCTACAGGGTAGGCTCAGAACAAAGAGGTCAGGGATGTAGACACCTCATGCAGGAAGGGGCAGTGGGTAATGGGGCCACCTCCTCCTGGGGTTCCTTTGAGGGCAGCTCTAGTAAAGATGACCAGGTCTGCCCAATGTCTGAGAGCTGGCAGTTATCAGACACTGTGAAGGCCTTGAGGAGCATGGGAAAGGCCAAATGCTGCTCTCTGAGGTCCTAACCCAGGTTCAAGGTTAACAGAAGGCACGCCAGGCTGGGCCCATTTTATTCAGTGGTCAACATTTAGACAAGACATTTGCCCTAGAAGCCCCCAGACAAGCAGCCACAGGCACAGGGCGCACCCAAGACTAGAGTGACGCTCTTGTTCTGGGTCCTAAGAACACAGACCACCACTCATTCACCCCTGTAACAAGTATTTGTTGTGGGCCAACTGGCACTGGGCTAGATGCTGTAGATGGGGTAGTGAATGATAGGGAGCTTCTGTGTAACTTACAGACTTGTGACCATTAAAGAAGACTGGTAGGACCAGGGTTTAGGACCCCATTCCACCTGGCAGGAACTATGTGCCCTGACACAAGTTACTTCAGGTCTGTGAGGCTTTTCCTCGAGGATGAAATGAGTAAAGGTTAGGACCTATCCCAGAAGTGGCTGTGGAATTAAATTTAACTACATCTCCACAAAAAAACTGTACAAGAATGTTCACAGCAACACTCTTCGTAATAGCCAAAAAGTGGTAACAATTCGAATGTCCATTAACTGACAAATGGATAAATAAAACATATTTTATATCCAGGCAGTGGAATATTATTTGGCCATAAAAAGGAATGAAGGGCCGGGCGTGGTGGCTTACGCCTGTAATCCCAGCACTTTGGGAGGCTGAGGCGGGCAGATCACGAGGTCAGGAGATCAAGACCATCCTGGCTAACATGGTTAAACCCCATCTCTACTAAAAATACAAAAAATAAAAATTAGCTGGGCGTGGTGGCAGGCGCCTGTAGTCCCAGCTACTCAGGAGGCTGGGGCAGGAGAATGGTGTGAACCTGGGAGGTGGAGCTTGCAGTGAGCCGAGATCGTGCCACTGCACTCCAGCCTGGGCGACAGAGCCAGACTCCATCTCAAAAAAAAAGAAGGAATGAAGGGCCAGGCATGACAGCTCATGCCTGTAATTCCAGCACTTTGGGAGGCCGAGGAAGGAGGATCGCTTGAGGCCAGGAGTTCAGGACCAGCCTGGGCAACATAGTGAGAACCCATCTCTAAAAAAAAAAAGGAAATAAAAAATTAAAAAATTAACCAGGCATGGTCACATGTGCCTACAGTCCTAGCTGCTTGGGAGGCTGAGGCAGAAGGGTCACTTGATTCTGCGAGTTTGAGGTTGCAGTGAGCTATGATGGCACCATGGCACTGAAGTCTGGGTGACAGAGTGAGACCCTGTCTGTAAACAAATGAAGCACTGATCCATGCTACAATACAGATGACTTGAAAATTTGCTAAGTGAAAGAAGCCAGTCATAAAAGGTCACATATTTTATGATTCAACTTATAGGAAATGTCCAGAATAGACAAATCCATAGAGACAGAAAGTAGATAACTGGGTGCGGGGAGCTGGGGGATTAGGAAGTGATGGCAAATCACTCTAGAGTCTCTTTACAGGACAATGACAATGTTCTGAAACTGATTATGGCTGGGCATGGTGGCTCCTGCCTATAATCCCAGCATTTTGGGAGGCCAAGGTGGCAGAATCACTTGAACCCAGGAGGTGGAGACCAACCTACGCAACAGAGCAAAATCCCATCTCTATTTTTTGTTTGTTTTTTTAGACAGAGTCTCACTCTGTCGCCCAGGCTGGAGTGTAGTGGCACGATCTCTGCTTACTGCAACCTCCACCTCCTGGGTTCATGCAATTCTCCTGCCTCAGTCTCCCGAGTAGCTGGGATTACAGGCACATGTCACCACACCCGGCTAATGTTGGTATTTTTAGTAGAGATGGGGTTTTGTCATGTTGGCCAGGCTGGTCTTGAACTCCTGACATAAGGTGATCGCCCACCTAAGCCTCCCAAAGTGCTGGGATTACGGGCGTGAGCCACTGCACCTGGCTGAAAATTTTTAAAATAGAAATAAAATTGATTGTGGTGATGCATAGCTCTGTGAATACACCAAAAGATACTAAACTGTATACACACTTTAAATGGGTAAATTTTTTTTTTTTTGAGATGGAGTCTCACTCTGTTGCCCAGGCTGGAGTGCAGTGGCATGATGTTCGTATTTTTAGTAGAGATGGGGTTTCACCATATTAGCCAGGTTGGTCTCAAACTCCTGACCTCAAGTGATCCAATGGCTTCGGCCTCCCAACGTGCTGGGATTACAGGTGTGAGCCAATGCTCCCGGTCAAAAAAAATTTTTTTAAGACAAGGTCTCACTCTGTCACCCAGGCTGGAGTGCAGTGGTACAGTCACAGCTCACTGCAACCTCGACTTCCTGAGCCCACCTCAGCTTTCCAAGTAGCCTCAGCCTTCTCAAGTGCTGGGATTACAGGCATGAGCCACTGTGCCCAGCCTAATGTTTTTTTTAAGACACCACATAAGATGCATAACTCATTTGGCAAGATGCCATTCTCATTTTCATCATTCAGTGCCCAGCTAAAATGAGCCCCAAGAAGAGATCCTCTCCCTCTCTTGGGACATTTATCATCTTCTGTCACTGGGAAGAGGTCACTCCCTCACCAATGTAGTGGGCAGCCGGGGCTGACCCCTCTCTAAAACTCTGCCCCCAGCACAGGGCTGGATACACAACAGGCCTCAGTCAGTGTTTGTTAAATGAGTAACTGAACTCAGCACCGCAGCATGGAGAGAACTAGTCTGTCTTTCCACATCCCCAAAGGCTACCTGACCCACAGTGTCCCTTGGGCACGGACTTGAGTGGCCAACCCCTGGATTACCGCAATGCTGGCTGGGGAGCCGGGGCTGATGCTGTTCACTTTGGCGAAGGCCTGTGGAGGGCCCTGGCTCTCACTCTGGCCCAGTTTGCGGCTCATGGCCTCTTTGTGGGCCTCGGCCATGTCCCGGGCCTGCTTCTCCTTGTCGCGAGCGTGCAGCTGGTGCAGGGCCTCCTCCACCTGCTTCATCACTGCCTTGTGATCATTCTGCAGGCCTGGGATGAGAACCACACATCAGGGGCCAAGGAAGACAGTGGAGGACACAAGAGTCCTACATTCATTCACTGAAGAGTTAACAAGTGCTTATTACATGCCAGACGTGGAGCTACAGGCGAGGAGGAGTCTCTGACCAAGACAGAGGACATTCCCTCATGGAGCATTCAGTCCTGCAAGGAGCAGCTCCAGAATAAGTAATTACAATAACATCTGATAACTGCAGGGAGGCCTGGCCAGCAGGAAAGTCTGCCCTCGCTAGTCTAGGAGATGAGGGAAGGCTTCCTGAAGGCAGTGCTGTCTCGGGTGAGCCCTGAGAGGTGAGCAGAAGGAAGGTAACATCCAGCTGAATCTACAGCCATGAACTCAAAGGCATATATATGAGGGGCCAGCGCTGTGATCATGTGAATGAATGACTCAGGCTGGGTGTAATCAAGATTTCACTTTTCTCTGATATCCTCTAAAAGGAAAAATGCTGCATAAGCCGGGCACAGAGGCTCACGCCTGTAATCCCAGCACTTTGGGAGGCCAAGGCAGGTGGATCACGACGTCAAGAGATCGAGACCACCTTGCCAACATGGTGAAACCCTGTCTCTACTAAAAAATACAAAAATTAGGCCGGGCAAGGTGGCTCATGCCTGTAATCCCAGCACTTTGGGAGGCCAAGGCGGGTGGATCACGAGGTCAGGAGATCGAGATCATCCTGGCTAACACAGTGAAACCCCGTCTCTACTAAAAATACAAAAATTAGTCGGGCATGATGGCACGTGCCTGTAGTCCCAGCTACTCAGGAGGCTGAGGCAGGAGAGTGGCGTGAACCCGGGAGACGGAGACTGCAGTGAGCCGAGATCGCGCTGCACTCTAGCCTGGGCAACAGAGCAAGACTCTGTCTCAAAAACAAAACAAAAAACAAAAATTAGCTGGGCGTGGTGGCAGGTACCTGTAATCCCAGCTACTTGGGAGGCTGAAGCAGGAGAATTACTTGAACTCAGGAGGTGGAGGTTGCAGTAAGCCGAGATCACACCACTGCCCTCCAGCCTGCCGACAAAGCAAGATTTCTTCTCAAAAAAAAAAAAAAATGCTGCATAAGCCTAGTAATCCTGGAGACATTCAGTCCAGGAGAGGGAGTCCACAGGGAGGTGGCCAAAGGGCACCCCTGCTACAGGGCTCTTGCCAATTGGCTGGGTTTGGGAGGAAGAGCCCATGCCACAAAATCTTTGATTTTTCCAGAAAAGCTGAAAATTGGGATCTTTGAAGTGAAATTCTCTGATTTTTCAGTACAGATGGCTAATTCAAAATGTTGCGAACCACCATGGCAATCTGCAGGCCACGCCAGCACAGCAGCTGGTATTTTGATACCTTGTGCCTGTCAGTGGGCTTGCGGTACTACCTGACCTGCCTCCTCTGCCACTGCCACTTTGGAGCAAAGGTGAGACCCTCAGTCGTGAAGGGATTCAAGTTCTCAACCCACAGGAGCAGATGTGGGAAAAGAACCCAGATCTGAACAAGTGGAGACATGCACCTGGGAGGCAGACTTACATAATACATGGTCACTTTCACTAGAAAAGCCCTCCGCCAGTGAGGTCCACAGCACCCCTAGACTCTGCAGTGCCTGGCACAGGGAAGTGCTCAATACACAGCTGTTGGGGAATGGAACGATGACTATTTACAACATATTACAATTCTAATCAAAATGTTGAAAGGGTTTTTTTCAGTACAAAATGTTTCTGCAGTGTATTTCAAAAAACAAATTTGCAATTATAACAAACATACCATATTAACATAAGCTGTTGGCCGGATGCAGTGGCTCATGCCTGTAATCCCAGCACTTTGCGAGGCCGAGGCGGGCAAATCACCTGAGGTCAGGAGTTCGAGACCAGCCTGGCCAACATGGTGAAATCCTGTCTCTACTAAAAAAATACTACTAAAAAATTAGGCCAGGCACAGTGGTTCATGCCTGTAATCCCAGCACTTTGCGAGGCCGAGGCAGGCAGATCACCTGAGGTCAGGAGTTCAAGACCAGCCTGGCCAACATGGTGAAACCCTGTCTCTACTAAAATATAAAAATTAGCCGGGCATGATGACAGATGCCTGTAATTTCAGCTACTTGGGAGGCTGAGATGGGAGAATCACTTGAACCCGGGAGATGGTGAGTGCAGTGAGTGAGCCGAGATCGTGCCACTACACTCCAGCCTAGGTGGCTAAGCGAGATTCCATCTCAAAAAAAAAAAAATTAGTCGGGCGTGATGGTGGGCACCTGTAATCCCAGCTACTCGGGAAGCTAAGGCCGGAGAATCACTTGAACCTATGTGTATACACATGTGTATATATTTGGGAGGCCTCAGCCTCCCAAAGTGCTGGGATTACAGGCATGAGCCTCTGTGCCCAGCTTGTGCAGCATTTTTCCTTCTAGAGGATTTCAGAGAAAAGTGAAATCTTGGTTACACCCAGCCTGAGTCATTCACTCATATGTGTATTTTACATATATACACATGCATGTGTATATATTTACATGTATGTGTAGATGTGTACACATGTATGTGTATATATGCTGTTAACACGGGAGACTACATACAGAAGCCAAAGGACCTCCACATTATTTTCCAATTTTTTTTTCTTTTTTTTTTGAGACAGAGTTTCACTCTTGTTGCCCAGGCTGGAGTGCAATGGCACAATCTCGGCTCACCGCAACCTCCGCCTCCTGGGTTCAAGTGATTCTCCTGCCTCAACCTCCTGAGTAGCTGGGATTACAGGTTCGCGCCACCATGCCCGGCTAATTTTGTATTTTTAGTAGAGACGGGGTTTCTCCATGTTGGTCAGGCTGGTCTCAAACTCTCGACCTCAGGTGATCCGCCCACCTAGGCCTCCCAAAGTGCTGGGATTACAGGCGTGAGCCACTGGGCCCAGCCATTATTTTCCAATTTTTATGTAAATCTATAACTGTTCTTTTAAAAAGCCTATTTTGAGAATAGATTTTCTTTCTTTTTTTTTTTTTGAGACAGAGTTTTGTTTGCTCTGTTGCCCAGGGTGGAGTGCAGTGGTGTAATCTCTGCTCACTGCAACCTCTGCCTCCTGGGTTCAAACGATTCTCCTGTCTCAGCCTCCCGAGTAGCTGGAATTACAGGCATGTGCCACCACGTCCAGTTAATTTTTCTATTTTTAGTAGAGACAGGATTTTGCCATGTTGGTCAGGCTAGTCTCAAACTCTTGACCTCAGGTGATCTGCCCGCCTTGGCTTCCCAAAGTGCTGGGATTACAGGCATGAGCCACCGCACCCGGCCGAGAACAGATTTTTCAAAAAAAGACGGATAAGGAATTGCTCAAGCACATTTTTTTTTTTTGAGATGGTCTCTTGCTCTGTCACTCGGGAGGTGGAGGCTGCAGTGAGCCAAGATCGTGCCACTGCACTCCAACCTGGGTGACAGAGTGACACTCTGTCTCAAAAAATAAATAAATAAATAAGATGTGATGCAGATGGAATCAAGATTCAAACAGATTAAAGAGGAGTTAGTAAGTGAAAAATGTGGAGGATAAATGCTAATAGGACTCTGTGGTGGAGACGGTTGCCTACCTATGGCTGAGTGGATAATGGCCCCCAACACATCCATATCCTAGCCCCTAGAAGCTGGGAATATGCCACCTTACATGGCAAAAGAGGCTCTGCAGATGTGATTAAGGACCTTAAGATTCGGACATGATCCTGGATTATCCAGGTGGGCCTGGTGTCATCACAGAGGTCTTTATAGGTGAAAGAGGGAAGCAGGAGAGTGAGAGAAAGTGATGTTATGACAGAATCAGAGTGAGGGAAATGTGATTGCTGGCTGTGTAGATGGACGAAGCCATGAGCCAAGGACGGTGGGCAGCCTTTGGAAACCAGAAAAGACCAGGAACAGGTTCTCCCCTAGATCCTCCAGAAGAAGCCAGCCCTGCCAACACCTTGATTTTAGTCCAGTGAGACCCATCTGGACTTCTTATCTCCAGCTACTAAGTCTGTGGTCATTTGTTATGGCAGAAACAGAAACAAATATACTATCCAATCTGTACTCTCTGCTAGCTCTTTAATTAAAAACAAATCAGCACCTTGGAAGGCCAAGGCAGGAGGACCACTTGAGTCCAGGAGTTCAAGACTCACCTGGGCCACTTAGTGAGACTTGTCTCTACTAAAAAAAATTAGCCGGGCACAGCGACACACGTCTATAGTCCCAGCTACTTGGGAGGCTGAGGCAGGAGCACTTGGAGCCTGGGGGGTTGAGACTGCAGTGAGTCATGTTAGCACCACTGCACTCCAGCCTGGAAGACAGAGCAAGACCCTGACTCAAAAAAAAAAAAAAAAAAAAGAGAGAGAGAGAGAGAAAATGAAACTAGAAATATACAACCTTAGAGTCTAGCCCATTCCCTTGGTTCTCAGTCCTTGGATGGGGACAAGACAATCCCTTCAAGGCAGAAGAGAAGGCAGTGGATAATATAGATAGTTGGTTTTATTTGTATGCCTTTAACACCTCCCACCACAAGGTGGGGAAAGTCTTCTAAGAGGGCCACTCACATATGATGTTGTGCCTGGCGGTGCGGACTTGGTACAGGTCCACGTCTGACCGGGGGTAGCCCTCACAGTCCACCAGCGGCTCGTTCATCCCAATGCCTTTTTGCTGGAGGAAAGAAACGTGGTTAAAAGGTGCTCATGGGTGTAATGTCCCCAGGATGTCTTTCCCCAGACCTTTCTCCTCTGAAGTCATAATAAAGGTGACAGTAATGAAAACTGCCACATACTGATCACTTACACCAGGGGCTCTACTCATGTCCTCACAACTACCCTGGGGTGGCCACTGTGTTTTTCATTTTTTATTTTTAACGACGCAAGTAATGCATGAATCCATTCTTTTTTGAAATTAAAACAGTGCCGATAAAACCAAAGACTCCTTTAAGCATCATCCCCAAGGCCAGCCTCTTCCTCTACTCCTTCAGACCCTCCTTCCCACAGGTGGCTGACACCTGGCTGCTGGCCCTGGAAGCTAGAGGGGAGTGAAAAGCCCAAACAGCACCCAGCTGTGGCAGGGCTTTGATTCTTCTGAAAATAAAAAGATCTAAAAGGGCTTTCCAAGAAGGAAACAGTGATAGCACCAGCTGCCTCTGGGGAGCGGAACTGGTTGGCTAGGTGACAGGGCAGGGAGAGAGACGGTCCATTTTATACCCCTCTGTAGGTTTTGAATTTTGCCTATGGGAATGTATTCTTTATTCAAAACAACACTTTTTAAATTTTTTTTTAACATGAATCGGAGGAGAGTACACAAAAGCAGTGAAACCAGTCACATGGTTCAGGGGACGGGCTTTGCAATTGGTTAGACTTCAATTTGAATCTCAACTCTGCCATGTACAAGCTGGGCATCCTTAGCTGAGACCTTCTCCTCTCTAAGCCTCAGCTTCCTCAATTATAAAATGGGAATAGGAGCACTCGCCTCCCTCCCTGCCTGCTGCAAGAACTAATGAGCTGACCTGCAGAGTACTCAGCACAGTGCCACGCGCATACACAGCATAGTGGGTTGAAGAGCAGCCCCCAAAAACAGATAACCACGAGCTAACCCTCAGAACCTGTAAATATGACTTTATTTGAAAAAGAGTCTTTGTAGATGTAATTATGTTAAGGATCTCGAGATAAGCTCATCTGGTGGCTGGTGTCCTCATCAAAGAAAGGCAGAGGAAGGCCACGTGAAGACGCAGGCAGAGGTTCAAGTGACACAGCTGTAAGCCAAGGACCGCTGGCAGCCACCAGAGGCCAGGAGAAAGTCTTGGGAGCTTCTCTCTCAGAGCCTGCAGAAGGAGCCAACCCTGCTGACACCTTGATTTCAGACTTCTGGCCTCCAGAGCTGGGACAAAGTAAATTCCTGTTTTAAGTCACCCACTCTGTGGTATTAAGGTGGACTCAGAAAACGACTATGCGCAGAAGTCGTAAATAGTGGCTGTAAGGATTAGTCAGTCCAGGGACAAGCTGCCAGTGTACACAGGCACTGAGAAGAGGGATTCTGTTCACTTTGCTCCCTTTCTCTCTGGAAGCCTCCGGGTTACACCCAAACCTACTGTCCACTGCACAGGGAGATAGTTCTCCACACTCCCCTAACACAAGACTCGCCATGACACTGCAGAAATGCGCCAGGGGCTAAAAACCTATATCTGCTCCTGCCTTCCCACAGTGGTTAAGAGTTGACCAGCCTTTGAGAATCAATATCACATTGGATAATGCTTCTCAAAGGGTGGGATCCATAATACTGGCAGCTCACACACAGGGCATTAAATAACCCTGAATCAAAAATACATACTCCTTCCCAATTCTCTTCAATCCTGCAATTGTCAAGGCAAAAGTGTCCATTTGGTGCTGGTCTCTGCAACACCCCAGTTACTTGCTATCTCTAGGACCCTCCATTTTTATAACAGTTTTATTGAGATATAATTCAGATACCATATAACTGACCCATGTAAAGTGTAAAAGGTAATGGTTTTTGTGTTTGTTTTGGTTTGAGACAAGATCTTCTGTTGCCCAGGATGGAGTACAGTGGTGTGTTCATAGCTCACCGCCACCTTAAACTCCTGGGTTCAAGCGATCTGTCTCAGCCTCCTAAGTAGCTGGGACCACAGGCACATGTCATCACACCTGGCTAATTTTTAATTTTTTTTTTTTTTTTTTTTAAAGACAGAATCTCGCTCTGTTGCCCAGGCTGGAGTGCAGTGGTGTGATCTCGGCTTATTGCAAGCTCCGCCTTCTGGGTTCACGCCATTCTCCTGCCTCAGCCTTCCAAGTAGCTGGGACTACAGGCGCCCGCCACCACGCCCAGCTAATATTTTTGTATTTTTAGTAGAGACGGGGTTTCACCATGTTAGCCAGGATGGTCTCGATCTCCTGACCTCGTGATCTGCCCGCCTCGGCCTCCCAAAGTGCTGGAATTACAGGTGTGAGACACCATGCCCGGCTTTTAATTTTGAATTTTTTGTAAAGATAGGCTCTCACTGTGTTGCCCAGGCTAGTCTCAAACCCCTGGCCTCAAGTGATCCTCCTGCCTCAGACTCCCAAAGTCCTGGGATTACAGGCATGAGCCACCACGCCCGGCCATTGACCATTTGTATTGACCATATTTTCTTTGGAGAAAAGTTTATTCAGATCTTTCCCCTGTCTTCTAATTGGCTGTCGTTTTATTATTGAGTTATAAGAGCTCTTACTATAGTCTAGATACTATCCTCTTATCAGAGAAATGATATGCAAATATTTTCTCCCATTCTGGAGCTTATCTTTTCATTTTACTATGCCCTTTGAAACACAGTTTTAAATGTTGAAGTCCAACTTATCATTTTTTCTTTGGTAGCTTGTGTTTTTGGTGCCCTATCTAAAAAGGCTTTGCCTAATCCAAGGTCATGAAGATTTACTCCCATGCTTTATTATACGAGATTTATAGTTTTAGCTGTCCACTTTTTTTTTTGAGATGGAATCTCTGTCACCCAGGCTGGAGTGTCGTGGCACAATCTTGGTTCACCGCAACCTCCACCTCCCAAGCGTCCCAAGTAGCTGGGATTATACATGTGTACCACCACGCCTGGCTAATTTTTGTATTTTCAGTTGACACGGGGTTTCACCATGTTGGCCAGGCTGGTCTCCGACTCCTGACCTCAAGCGATCTGCACGCCTCGGCCTTCCAAAGTGCTGGGATTACAGACGTGAGCCACTATGCCCAGTGTTTTTTTTTTTTTTTTTTTTCTTGAGACAGAGTCTCGCTCTGTCACCCAGGCTGAAGTGCAGTGGCACAATCTCGGCTCACTGAAAGCTCCACCTCCCGGGTTCAGGTCATTCTCCTGCCTCAGCCTCCAGAGTAGCTGGGACTACAGGCGCCCACCACCACGCCTGGCTAATTTTTTGTATTTTTAGTACAGACGAGGTTTAACCATGTTAGCCAGGACGGTCTCCATCTCCTGACCTCGTGATCCACCAGCCTCAGCCTCCCAAAGTGCTGGGATTACAGGCATGAGCCACCGTGCCCGCCCCCTTTTTTTTTTTTTTTAAAGAGACAGCATCTCACTCTGTCACCCACAAGAGTGCAGTGGTGCAATTATAGCTCCCTGCAGCCTCAACATTCAGGGTTCAAGCAATCCTCCTGCCTCAGCCTCCCAAGTAGCTAGGACTACAGGCATGCACCACCACGCCCAACTAATTTTTAAAGAATTTTTTTTGTAGGCTGGGTGTGGTGGCTCAAGCCTGTAATCCCAGCACTTTGGGAGGCCGAGGCGGGTGGATCACGAGGTCAGGAGATCGAGATCATCCTGGCTAACACAGTGAAACCCCGTCTCTACTAAAAATACAAAAATTTAGCCAGGCATAGTGGCGGGGCGCCCGTAGTCCCAGCTACTTGGGAAGCTGAGGCAGGAGAATGGCATGAACCTGGGAGGCGGAGCTTGCAGTGAGCAGAGATTGCGCCACTGCACTCCAGCCTGGGCGACAGAGCCAGACTCCGTCTCAAAAAAAGTAAAATAAAATAAAATAAAATATTTTTTTTGTAGAGGCACAGTCTCGCTATGTTGCCAAGGCTGGTATTGAACTTCTGGCCTCAAGTGATCCTCCCACCTTGGCCTCCCAAATAGTGAGCCACTGCACCCAAACCCACTTTTTTTCTTTTTTTTTCTTTTTTTGAGACAGAGTCTTGCTCTGTCGCCCAGGCTGGAGTGCAGTGGCAGGATCTCGGCTCACTGCAACCTCCACCTCCCGGGTTTGAGTGATTCTCCTGCCTCAGCCTCAGAAGTAGCTGGGACTACAGGCATGCGCCATCACACCTGGCTAATTTTTGTTATTTTTAGTAAAGATGGGATTTCACCATGTTGGCCAGGCTGGTCTCAAACTCCTGACCTCAGGTGATCCACCCACCTCAGCCTCCCAAAGTGCTGGGATTACAGGCGTGAGTCACCACGCCCGGCCCAAACCCACTTTTTAAAAACAAATATAAAGCACAGTTTCAGGCTGAAAGCTTTCAGCAAGCAACAGCAGCTAGCCAGAAGCAACAAACATGCGGTATTAACATGCAAAGCATCTGACCTTATATTTAAGAGAAAAGATTGTCATTTTCCATATGCAGCGGAGTTTTGAAATTTCCTTTTAAAATACATTTATGGGCAAGGCACTGTGGCTCATGCCTGTAACCCTAACACTTTGGGAGGCAGAGGCAGGAGGACTGCTTGAGCCCAGGAGTTTGAGACCAGTCTGAGCAAGCAACATAGTGAGACCCCGTAGCTACAAAAAATACAAAAATTAGCTGGGCGTGGTGGCACGTACCTGCAGTCTCAGCTACTCGGGAGGCTGAGGTGGGAGGATTGCTTGAGACCAGGAGGTTGAGGCTGCAGTGAACCAAGATGGTGCCACTGAACTCCAGCCTGGGCAACAGAGCGAGACCCTGTCTCAATAATAATACATTTATATAAGATTAAAAGTAGATCTATTTAAATAAAAATATCAAAGGAATAACAGTACAAGTGGTATACGCATATAGTATACTGCATGTGGTAGAAAATAAACTAAAGTTTGAGAAATTGCTGGTAATTTGCTTGAAAGCACAGGTTCTGAATGTAACAGACCTGAGGTCTGAATCCCACTTTGAGCATATAGTCAGCACCCAGTAAAATGGTTCTCTGGCCCTCCGTATGAAACCTCCTCTTATGGCCGGACGCGGTGGCCCACGCCTGTAATCCCAGCACTTGGAGAGGCCAAGGTGGGCGGATCACCTGAGGTCAGGAGTCCAACACCGGCCTGACCAACATGGTGAAACCCTGTCTTTACTTAAAATAAAAAATTAGCCTGGCGTACTGGCGCTCGCCTGTAATCCCTACTACTCGGGAGGCTGAGGCAGGAGAATCACTTGAACCCAGGAGGCAGAGGCTGCAGTGGGCCGAGATTGAGCCACTGCACTCCAGCCTGGGTGACAAAGCGAGACTCCGTCTCAGACAAAAAAAAAAAAGGAACTTCATCTTACATCACCTAAAATGCATTCCATCCCACCCTACTTGGGCATAATTAATTGAATCTTCCTCTGCAGACTGATTTGTGATTTTACATTAGGTGGCATAAGAAAACCTGCATCAGCTTTTGAGCCAGACCCACCGCTGCCACTTCCGAACTACATGACCTTAGATAGGCGTTTGCCCCACTCTGGGCCTCAGTTTCCTCCTTATGCAATAAGGATGATGAGCCTTATTTGTAACTCAAAGTTCGGTCCTTAGACCACTAGCATCAGCATTGCTGGGAGTTTGCTACAAATGCAGAAGTTGCTCCCTTGCCTCAAACAAAATCTGCATTTTAATAAGATCCCCGGGTAATTCATATACACACTGAAGTTTAAGAATTTATGATGCAATCAGCAAATGCCGGGTGCGGTAGCTCACGCCTGTAATCCCAGCACTTTGAAAGGCCGAGGTGCAAGGATCCCTTGAGGCCATGAGTCCGATACCAACCTGGGCAACATAGCGAGACTGTCTTTACAAAAAGTACAAAATTAAGATAAGGCAGTCAGCGAGGCACATGACAGCTGTTCAATCACCAAGTAACACCTGTTTCCCCCTCCCTAAAATGGAGAGAGTAACAGCATCCAACTCAAAGGGTTGTTGCAAGGATTAAATGAACTCAACAATGCACAGCACTTAAACCAGCGCCTAGCGCACAGTAGGGCTCCATAAACGCTTGCTGGATATCAATATGGCTAACTCTTCAGTTGCTAAAGTTCTTTGCCTGCCTTCTTGTGCCGACAGAGGCCGCACTTGCGGCGCCTTGGGCCTCCCAGGGAGAAGATCCGTTGCCGAACGCCCAAGCTGAGGCCGCCCTGGCTTCCCAGTACTCCAGGGACTCCGCGCCGGGTTAGGCAACCTGGGGCGCCCCGAACCCACACTCACGCTTTCCAGCACGTCATAGTTGGCCTTGATCTGCGCTTCTATCTCCTCCTTGCGCCGCATCAGCTCCTGGACGTCACTGACAGTCACGGCGCCGGCATGCGAGGAGCCCCCGCCCTGCCTCGCTTCCTCGTCGGACATCGTGAATCCGGGGCCGCGATGCCAGACACCCGGCTCCCGGGCTACGGACGACGCCCCAGTAGACCGTAACTACGGCTCCGCCCATGGGCCAAAACATCGCAGCCGTCCGCGAACGCGAGAATAGTCAAGGGGCGGGGCTTGAGGTGGGGCTTGGGACGGAGCTGGATCACCGGAAGCCGCGCCCTGCCGGAACACGTGCCCATGTGGTGACCCGGCAGGAGTAGCGTCGGAAGCATTGGATAACCACGCAATTGCACACCAACGCTAGGGGATGATCTCGCCCCAGCTGACTCATTTTCTTTTCTCATTCGTGCAGAAGACATTTATTGAGCGCCTACTGTATGGCTGGATACTGTACGCCAGAGAACCGCTGCGTGGCGTTCCAATTCAGTTCTTCACATCCACACAGCCCTGGAGGATTTACAAAATACATTAAGGTTCCTTATCCCTCACTTTACAGATCCGATATGCCTGAGTACACACCCCGTATCTTGCCACTTAACGGCAATCTGTGTGACCCTAGGTCACTACTTTGCTTCTCTGGGCTTCAGTTTCCCCATCTGTAAAATGGGGCAGTAATTGATAGCAGTCATCTCATAGAGCTGTCCTTCTGCTAACAAATATTCACGGAATGCTTCCTATGAGCCATATACTGTTGAAGGTGCTGGATGTTCCTGTTAAGGCCTCTATAAATCGTAGTGATAATAATAACGGTAACAGTGTTTATTTATTGATACTTATAATGTGCCAGACGCTGTTCTAAGTGCCTTACATATATTAATTCAACAACCTCATGAAGCTTGATTATTACCTCCCAGTTTGACAGCTGAGAAAACCGTCTCAATAACCAATTTACCCAACTAGCAAAATGTGAGGCCAAAATTCCAACCCAGCTTAACTAAACAATCAACTTTGATATCTGACCATGTGCCTCTAATATTTTGTCTTGAAAAGGTCTCAGCGGTCATCTGTGTAGTATTCAAACATGTTTGCCCTGAATCTAATCATTGGAAAACAGACATATCCAAAAGAAGGGACATACTTCAAAACCACTGGCCTGAAAACTTCAAAAAAAGTCAGTGTTGTGAAATATACATGGGGGATAAGGGGTGGGGGACAGAGAAAGGAGGCGGATATGCAATTGCCTAGATTTAAGAACACTAAAGATGTGCGTCAACTACATGGAATGGGCCAGGTGTGGTGGCTCATGCCTGTAATCCCAGCACTTTGGGAGGCTGAGGCAGGCAGATCATTTGAGGTCAGGAGTTCGAGACCAGCCTCGCCAACATGGTGAAACCGTGTCTCTACCAAAAATATAAAATATTAGCCGGGTGTGGTGGCACACACCTGTAATCCCAGGTACTCAGGAGGCTGAAGTCTCGAACCCCTGGCCTCAAGTGATCCAGCCCAGCTCGGCCTTCCAAAGTGCTGGGATTACAGGAGTGAGCCACCGCACCCCTCAAAAATAAATTAACATTTCTAACATTATTGAGAGAGAAAGAGAGAAATACAGGTGCAGTGGCTCATACCTGTAGTCCCATTATGCTGGGAGAACAAGGCAGGAGGATCCCTTAGGTCCAGGAGTTTGAGACCAGCCTGGGCAACATAGCAAGACCTCCATCTCTACAAAAAAAAAAAAAAAAAAAAAAATTAATTAGCAGAGGACCAGGTGTGGTGGTTCACACCTGTAATCCCAGCACTTTGGGAGGCTGAGGTGGGTGGCTCACTTGAGGTCAGGAGTTCAAGATCAGCCTGGCCAACATGGTGAAACACCGTCTCTACTAAAAATACAAAAATTACCAAGGCATAGTGCCACACACTTGTAATCCCAGCTACCTGGGAGGCTGACACAGGAGAATCGCTTGAACTGGGGAGGCAGAGGTTGCAGTGAGCCGAGATCATGTCACTGCACTCCAGCCTGAGCGACCGAGTGAGACTCTGTCTCAAATAAATAAATAAATAATAAAATTAAAAAGGGTGGAAGAGAGAAATAATGATTAAATGCAATACATGATCCTTACTTGAATTATTTAATGAGAAACAGCAGCTTTCAAAGACTTATTGGGCCAACTGGTGAAATCTAAATATGAATTTTATATTAAATTATAATATATCAGTGTTAAATTTCCTCAGTCAGATAATGGTGTTGCAATTATATGAGAGAATCACTTTTATCTTTAGTGGAACGAGATAAATGCTCAATTATTTAGATGTGTAGTGTGGTGATTTCTGCTACTAACTTGCAAGTGGTCCAAAGAAAGTGATACAAGGGGAGAAAGAGGCAAAATGTAACAATCAGCAAATCCACATGAAGAGTATATGCATGTTCAAGGAAACTGTTTTGTAGGCTGCTCATGGCTATAATCCTAGCATTTTGGAAGGCTAGGGCAGGTGGATCACTGCCTGGGCGGCAGAGCAAGACTCCGTCTCGAAAAAAAAAAAAAAAAAACACTAGGCCGGGCGCAGTGGCTCACGCCTGTAATCTCAACACTTTGGGAAGCCAAGCCAGGTGGATCATGAGGTCAGGAGATCGAGACCATCCTGGCTAACATGGTGAAACTCCATCTCTACTAAAAATACAAAAATTTAGCCGGGCATGGTGGCATGTGCCTGTAGTCCCAGCTACTCAGGAGGCTGAGGCAGGAGAATGGCATGAACCTGGGAGGCAGAGCTTGCAGTGAGCAGAGATCACGCCACTGCACTCCAGCCTGGGCGAGAGAGTGAGACTCCATCTCAAAAAAAAAAACAAAAAACAAAAAACTAAATGCAATATGTGGCCAGGTGCGGTGGCTTACGCCTGTAATCTCAGCATTTTGGGAGACCAAGGCGGCTGGATCACCTGAGGTCAGGAGTTCAAGACCAACCTGGCCAAGATGCTGAAACCTCATCTCTACTAAAAATACAAAAATTATCCGGGCATGGTGGCTCTGTTGCCCAGGCTGGAGTGCAGTGGCGAGATCTCGGCTCACTGCAACCTCCACCTCCCTGGTTCAAGCAATTCCCCTGCCTCCCGAGTAGCTGGGATTACAGGCATACGCCACCATGCCCGGCTATTTTTTTTGTATTTTTAGTAGAGACAAGGTTTCACCATGTTGGCCAGACTGGTCTCGAACTCCTGACCTCAGGCAATCCACCCACCTTAGCCTCCCAATGTGCTGGGATTACAAGTGTGAGCCACTGCACCTGGCCAAATTTCCTGATTTTTAAAAAAATTGTAATATCCTCCCACCCTTGATATCTGAAAATTTCCTGATTTTGATACTTTCACTGTGGTTTTGTAAGACAGTGCCCTTAGAAAAAGTACCCTGTAGTATTTAGGGTTAAGAGAGGCAATTTACTTTCAAATGGTTCAGAAAAGAGTACAGATATAGGCCGGGCGTGGTGGCTCACACCTGTAATCCCAGCACTTTGGGACACCGAGGTGGGCGGATCACAAGGTCAAGAGATGGAGACCATCCTGGCCAACATGGTGAAACTCTGTCTCCACTAAAAATACAAAAATTAGCTGGACGTGGTGGCTCATGCCTGTAGTCACAGCTACTCGGGAGGTTGAGTCAGGAGGATCACTTGAATCCGGGAGGCAGAGGTTACAATGAGCCGAGATGGTGCTACTGCATTACAGCCTGGCGACAGAGCAAGACTTCGTCTAAAAAAAAAAAAAATACAGATATATATGTAAGGCCGGGCATGGTGGCTCACACCTGTAATCTCAGCACTTTGGGAGGCTGAGGGGGGTGGATCACTTGAGGTCAGGAGTTTGAGATTAGCCTGACCAACATGGTGAAACCCCGTCTCTACTAAAAATACAAAAATCAGCTGGGCGTGGTGGTGGGCACCTGTAATCCCCAGCTACTCGGGAGACTGAGGCAGGAGAGAATCGCTTGAACCTGGGAGGTGGAGGTTCTAGTGAGCCGAGATCGTGCCACTGCACTCCAGCCTGGACCACATAGTGAGACTCCGTCTCAAAAAAAAGAAAGAGATATATATTTGTAGACAAGAGAGAGATAAAGTAAATATGGCAAAATGTAAATAACTGGTGACTCTGTAAATTATTTGTAAATGTAAATTATTTACAAAATGTAAATAATTGGTGAAACATATATAAATGTTCTTTATAATATTTTTGGAACTTTTCTGTGAGTTTAAAACCACTTCAAGATAAAATTTTAAAACAACCTTTAAACAGAAAGAAGAAAAAAGAGAAAAGGTAGAAAAATAAACTAACATTTCTAACATTGTCAAAAGAGAGAGGGAGAGAAATACAGGTGCAGTGGCTCATGCCTGTAGTCCCATATCTCTGGGAGATCAAAGCAGGAGGATCCCCTGAGTCCAGGAGTTTAAGACCAGCCTGGGCAATATAGCAAGACTTACGTCTCTACAAAAAAAAAAAAAAATTAATTATCGGAGGACCAGGCATGATAGTTCACGCCTGTAATCCCGGCATTTTGGGAGGCCGAAGTGGGTGGATCACGTAAGGTCAGGAGTTTGAGACCAGCCTGGCCAACATGGTAAAACCCCATCTCTAGTAAAAATACAAAAATCAGCGGGGCACAGCGGCACACACCTGTAATCCCAGCTACTTGGGAGGCTGAGGCCGGAGAATTGCTTGAACCTGGGAGGCAGAGGTTGCAGTGAGCGGTGATCATGCCACTGCACTCCAGCCTGGGCGACAGAGCGAAACTCTGTCTCAAAAAAAAAAAAAAAAAAAAAAAGAGAGAGGAAGAGAGAAACGATGACTAAATGCAATACATGATCCTTACTTGAATTATTGATGAGAAACAGCAGCTTTAAAAGACTTACTGGGCCAATTGGTGAAATCTAAATGTGAACTTTATATTAAATTATAGTATATCAGTGTTAAGTTTCCTCAGTCAGATAATGATGTTGCAGTTATATGAGAGTATCTCTTTTTATGGGAAGGAGATAAATGCTCAGTTATTTAGATGTGTAGTGTCATGGTTTCAGCTGCTAACTTGCAAGTGGTTCAAAGAAAACGATACAAGCGGAGAAAGAGACAAAATGTAACATGTAACAATTAGCAAATCCACATGAAGAGTATATGCATGTTCAAGGAAACTTTTGTAGGCAGCTCATGGCTATAATCCTAGCACTTTGGGAGGCAGAAGTAGGAGGATCCCCTGATCCTAGGAATTTGAGACCAGCCTGAGCAACATGGCAAGACCCAGTCTCTATCAAAAAAAAAAAAAAAAAAATAGAAAGAAGGAAAAGGAAAAGTTGGTTGTGTGGGGGAACTATCTTGCAGTCCTTCTGAGGTTTGAAATTTTTCCAAATAAAAAGGGTGAGGAGAAGATTCTTAACTATGCGGTCTGAAGAGAGCTGTTGTTAGGTTACTACATTATGAGCTTGTCAATATTGCTGTCATTATAATAAACCTCTATCCTGTGACTGCCTTCATAGCTCCCAAATCCACCCATCTCCTCCACCTCTACTCCTACCCTACCACCTCCTTCTTCTGATTGTGGCAGTCTTTGAACTGTCTCAGGTTGCCCACTTTAACCCAGTCTCCAAAGCAGCCAGAATAACCTTCCCAAGAGTGACATTGGCACTCTACTGCTTAATGGCTTCAGTGCCCTTCTCTTGGCCTTTAAGACTCCTGATCTCTGCTTGCCTTTAGACCACCTGCCATCCCTGTACCCCACCACACACACACACACACACACAAACTTATGCTCCAGCCATGCTGAACTTCTAGCAGTTTCTGGCACATTTTTTGCTCAGTCTCTCTTAGCACTGGGTCTTAGCACCTGCTCTTCCCATCCTGGAACACCATCTCAGGCCAGGCTGACTTGAACCTCTCCTTCAAGATCCAGCTCAAGGCTGGGCAAGGTGGCTCACACCTGTAATCCCAGCACTTTGGGAGGCCGAGGCAGGTGGCTCACTTGAGGTCAGTAGTTCAAGACCAGCCTGGCCAACATGGTGAAACCCCATCTCTATTAAAATACATTAGTTGGGCTTGGTGGCAGGTGCCTGTAATCCCAGCTACTCAGGAGGCTGAGGCAGGAGAAGCCGGGAGGCAGAGGTTGCAGTGAGCCGAGATTATACCACTGCACTCCAGCCTGGGCAACAGAGCAAGACTCCCTCTCAAAACCAAAAGAAAAAGATCCCTCTCAAAAACAAAAAGAAAAAGAAATATGACCTCCCTGGAAATCATTATGTGTCCCACCCCACAGCTGAGCTGTTTTCTGCACTTTTCACTTGGTATTGTAAATGCATGTTTACCTGTCTGTCCCATGCACTGGAGACTCTTAGAGAATGTGGACTGAGGCTTGTTCATCTTCAAATGTTGGACTGTTTGAGGATCGCAAGGGAACAGGCTGAGAGAGCAGTCTTTCCCCTTTCCAATTGTTCTGTTTCATCTTCCCTGCAGTGGCCACAGAGAGCCCAGCAAAACCTTTATTTTAGAAAGCTGCCAAGATCTAGGAGAACTTCAGTTGCCTCTCTCAAACTTTCACATCTTGCTCATCTTCACTTCAGAACGAGAGGTAGGCCAAGAGACAAACACGTGGGAAATAGAGCCAGGGAACTAGAGATCCCTGGCAAGACCCGGTTGGTCAGAATTCATACTGCCTGACTTGAGGACCACCACACTTTCCATGTTTCACCTCACTCTGGCCCAGGAATCCCACAAACGACAAATCCTCCGCTCGTTTCCTGCATCTATAAAACAAGGGTCTGGACTCTGATAGCCATAAAGGTGGCAGGCTTGCACATGAGTTGGCCCCCTAAAAGTTTTTAAGAGTTGTAAATTAGTTGCCGAATCAGGCCAGCACAGTGGCTCACGCCTGTAATCCCAGCACTTTGAGAGGCCTAGGCGGGAGTATCACCTGAGGTGAGGAGTTCAAGACCAGCCTGGCGAACATGCTGAAACCCCATCTCTAATGAAAATACGGAAATTAGGCTGGGCGCGGTGGCTCACGCCTGTAATTGCAATACTTTGGGAGGCCGAGGCGGGTGGATCACGAGGTCAGGAGATCAAGACCATCCTGGCCAACATGGTGAAACCCTGTCTCTATTAAAAATACAAAACATTAGCTGAGCATGGTGGCACATGCCTGTAGTCCCAGCTACTCAGGAGGCTGAGGCAGGAGAATCGCTTGAATCCGGGAGGCGGAGCTTGCAATAAGCCAAGATTGCACCACTGCACTCCAGACTGGTGACAGAGCAAGACTCCATCTCAAAAAAAAAAAAAAAAAAAAAAAAAAAATTAGCCGGGTATGGTGGTGGCGCGGCTGTAATCCCACCTACTTGGGAGGCTGAGGTATGAGAATTGCTTGAACCCGGGAGGCAGAGGTTACAGTGAGCCAAGATCAGGCCACTGCACTCTAGCCTGGGCAACAGGGCAAGACCCCGTCTCAAAAAGAAAAAAAAAAGAATTTTAAATTAGTTGCTGAATCAGTTGTTCAGGGGCCCATCACAGAACAGCTAGTCCACTCAGACGGATGTTTGAGGGGCGTTTACTGAAGGGGCTACTTACAAAGTCATGGGAGCAGGCCGGGCTCGGTGGCTCACGCCTGTAATCCCAGCACTTTGGGAGGCTGAGGCAGGCGGATCACAAGCTCAGGAGATCGAGACCATCCTGGCTAACACGGTGAAACCCCATGTCTACTAAAAATACAAAAAATTAGCCGAGCGTGGTGGCGGGCGCCTGTAGTCCCAGCTACTCGGGAGGCCGAGGCAGGAGAATGGCGTGAACCCGGGAGGCGGAGCTTGCAGTGAGCCGAGATCGCGCCACTGCCCTCCAGCCTGGGCGACAGACCGAGACTCCGTCTCAAAACAAAACAAACAAACAAACAAAAAAAAAACAAAGTCATGGGAGCAGATAAGGATAATGAAGCCACCCGGGGCTGGCGAGCGGGGGTCTCTTACCCCACCCCTTAAGCCTAAAGGGGCAAGAGAAGGGAGGGTTTGGAAACCTAGAGAGAGTTGTAGCCACCCAATGGAGTGTGGCCTTCAGTACATGGACACAGCGGCTGCTAAAACAGCTGCTAAAGCAACGTCTGGCAGGGAGGAAACCAAGGAAGAGATACCCCCACTTGTCTCTCCTCTCCTTTCCTGCCAGAGTCTCAGGTTGGCTGAAGGTGATAAGGCTTGGAGCACAGAGGAGGGCAGGGAGGGAAGAGATTTGGAGGGGCTAAAGGAATATCCAACACAGTTGCCAATAATTAAGCATTTGGAAAAGTAAGATGCAGAGACCCACATAGTAAATCATCCTATTTTTATTCAATAAAGTCAACTCCCCCATAGAATGGAAAAAGGGAAGCAGTTATACCTGTGAGGGTGTTCATATTCAGTACCTGGGCAGAGCGTGGAGCAGAGCAGAAAGTAATTTTTAAAAATAAGATACTGGGTTGTGCACGGTGGCTAACACCTGTAATCCCAACACTGGGAGGCCAAGGTGGGCAGATCACCTGAGGTCAGGAGTTCGAGACCAGCCTGGTCAACATGGTGAAATCCTGTCTCTACTAAAAATACAAAAAATTAGCCAGGCGTGGTGGGACACACTTGTAGTCCTAGCTAGTTGGGAGGCTGAGGTGGGGGGATTGCTTGATCCTGGGAGGCAGAGGTTGCAGTGAGCTGAGATCACGCCACTGCACTCCAGCCTGGGTGACAGATTGAGACCCTCGAAAATAATAACAATAATAAGATACTGCCTGGCATGGTGGCTCATGTCTGTAATCCTAGCACGTTGGGAGGCCAACGCAGGAGAATCACTTGAGGCCAGAAGTTTGAGACTAGCCTGGGCAACATGACAAGACTCTGTCTCTACAAAACATAAAATAGTAAAAGATACTTATTAATGTAAATTCAGAGTAATTTAATAAAGCAATTGTTAAAGAGCATGAAACTCTACATTCAAATGAGCTGGATCACCATCCATGCTGTTTCTAATGGGAAGACCTTGGTAATGCTTGATTCTAGGAGCTGGTTAAAGAAATCATGGTACAGACCAGGCATGGTGGCTCACACCTATAATCCCAGCACTTTGGGAGGCCAAGGTGGGTGGATCACGAGGTCGGGAGTTCAAGACCAGCCTGGCCAAGATGGTCAAACCCCATCTCTACTAAAAATTCAAAAATTAGCTGGGTGTGGTGGCGGGCGCATGTAATCCCAGGGAAGCTGAGGCAGGAGAATCTCTTGAACCTGGGAGGCGGAGGTTGCAATGAGCTGAGATCGTGCCACTGTACCCCAGTCTGGGCGACAGAGCAAGACTCCGTCTGAAAAAAAAAAAAAAAAAAAAAAGAAATCATGGTACAGCCTTTCTTTTTTTTTTTCTTTTTTTCATTTTGATACAGGGTCTCGCTGTGTCACCCAGGCTTGAGTGTAGTGGTGCAATCATGGCTTACTGCAGCCTCAACCTCCCAGGCTCAAGCAATCCCCCCACCTCAGCCTCCCCAACAGCTAGGACCATATATGCACACCACCACACCCAGCTGATTTTTAAATTTTTGTAGAGATCTGTTCTGGCCATTGTCCAAGCTGGTCTCGAATTCCTGGGCTCAAGTGATCCACCCACCTCTGCCTCCCAAAGTGCTGGGATTACAGGCATAAACCACTGCACCTGGCCCCACCCAGTATAGCTTTTCAATGAAACACACACATATACACACACAGGTGAACATGTGTATTTATTGCCATGACAAAAGTGTTTACAAAGTATATGTAAAAAATTAGCATAAGTATCAAATCGTATGTATCATTATCTGTATATCTTGTCATATCTATATATTTTATACATTTTTAGAAAGTAGTCTGTATGGGCCAGGCATGGTGGTGCTTGCCTGTAGTCCCAGCTACTCAGGCCGAGATGGGAGGATCCCTTGAGCCCAGGAGTTTAAGGCTGCAGTGAGCTGATCACACCACTGCACTCCAGTTTGGGCAACAGAGAAAGACCCCATCAAATAAAAGAAAAGAAAAGAAGAGAAAAGAACAGGAAAGAAAAGAAAGGAAAGAAAAGAAAAGAGTAGTCTGGGTGGGCATTCCCAGATCATCCAAGGTGGTTGTCTGTAGATGAAGGATTATCAGTAGGTTTATTTTCTTTACTTTTTTTTCCTCTTAATTATGTGTATTTTCATCCCCCCACCCCGCCCCAATCAAGTTGTATTAGTTATTTTTTTTTATTTATTTATTTATTGAGACAGATTTTCCCTCTTGTTGCCCAGACTGGAGTGCAATCTCGGCTCATTGCAATCTCCGCCTCCTGGGTTCAAGTGATTCTCTGGCCTCAGCCTCCTGAGTAGCTGGGATTACAGGTGCCCACCACCACGCCTGGATAATTTTTGTATTTTTAGTAGCGACAGGGCTTCGCCAAGTTGGCTAGGCTGGTCTCAAACTCTTGACCTCAGGTGATACACCCGCCTCAGCCTCCCAAAGTGCTGGGATTACAGTCAGAAGCCACCTCACCCGCCCTATTAGTTATGTATTAAAGAACAAAATAAGCCAGTCATGGTGGCTTACATCTGTAATCTCGACACTTTGGGAGGCCAAGGCGGGAGGATGGTTTGAGCCCAGGAGTTTGAGACCAGCCGAGACAACATAGTGAGACCCCCATCTTTGCCAAAGAAAAAAAAAAATAGCCTGGTGTGGTAGCACATGCCTGTAGTCCCAGCTGTTGGGGAGGCTGAGGTGGGAGGATCACTTGAGCCCAGGATTTTGAGGCTGCAGTGAGTTATGATGGTGTCACTACACTCCAACATGAGCAACAGAGGAAGAACCTGTCTCAAAAAAAAAAAAAAAAAAGAAAGAAAGGAAAACCAAAACACATATCTGTAACCTGGGCACAGTGGTTCATGCCTGTAATCCCAACACTTTGGGAGGCTGAGGTGGGTGGATCACTTGAGGTCAGGAGTTTGAGACCAGCCTGGCCAACATGGCAAAACTTCATCTCTACTACAAAAATTAGCCGGGCGTGGTGGCATACACCTGTAATCCCAGCTACTTGGGAGGCTGAGGCAGGAGAATTGCTTGAACCCAGGAGGTAGAGGTTGCAGTGAGCCAAGATCATACCACTACACCCCAGCCTGGGCAACAGAGTGAGACTGTCTCAATTAAAAAACAAAACAAACAAAAAACCACATAGCTGAGCTGGTTAAACAGGTGTGTTCTGTTTGTGACAATTCAGAGCTATACACTTATGCACTTCTCTATGTATACTCATCTTCAATAAAAATGCTATTTCCCAATATCTAAAAATGCACAAAATCATAAAGAAAAATTTTAAACCAATTCAATTTATTGAGATGAGAGTCACAAAACAGTGAAAACATTCAGCAGCATTTAGTAATTCACAATGTTGTGCAACCATCACCTCTATCTGGTTCCAGAATACTTCTGTCCATCACCCCAAAAGGACACCCATTCTCCTTAAGCGGTCACTTTCCCTTCCTCCCTCCCCGCAGAGTCCGGCAGCCACCAGTCTGCACTGTGGGTCTGTGGATTTACCTATTCTGGATATTTCATACAAATAGAATTCAAAACAAGACAATCTTCAAATCAAAGGATTTCACATAAAAATTCACATTGCTAATTTCTTTTAAACAAAATCTGGCCACACCAGGCCCATGTCCCCACAGGCAACAATTGTCTGGAGCTAAGTTACTGCCCTCGTTGGCAGAGTGTGGGGGTGGGATGCAGCTTCCCACAATCCCACCCAACTCTTCTTTTTATTATTATTATTATTTTGAGACACAGTCTCAATCCGTCACCCAGGCTGGAGCGCAGTGGCACGATCTCAGCTTAATGCAACCTCCACCTTCCGAGTTCAAGCTATTCTGGTGCCTCAGCCTCCCGAGTAGCTGGGATTACAGGAATGTGCCACCACACTCAGCTCATTTTTGTATTTTTAGTAGAGACAGGCATCTTACTATGTTGGCCAGGCTAGTTTCGAACTTCTGGCCTCAAGTGATCCACCTGCCTCTGCCTCCCAAAGTGCTGGGATTACAGGCATGAACCATCGCGCCCGGCCTCACCCAGCTCTTCTCTGTCGCTTTCCTGGCTCCTGGCACATTTAGGTTTCAAGTCCCTGGCCAGCAGCCTCTCACACCCCTCTCATTTGTAAAAATCTGGAGGGGCTCTAGAGGCAGTAAGGCACACCAGAAAGGATGAAAAACTAGGATTTGGGATAAGGAGAGATGAATCCTAACTCTACCTACTAGTATGAGCCAGTTAGCTTCTCTGAGTCTCAGCTTCTTCAACTGTACAATGGGTAGAATAATACCTCCCTCACAGGGTGGTTGTGTTGCATGCAAAGCGCTGGACACGGAGTCGGAGTCACTCACTTCTATCCCTGTAGGTAACAGAGACTCATAACAGTTCTTTTTTTTTTTTTTTTTTTGGAGATGGAGTCTTGCTCTGTCACCCAGGCTAGAGTACAGTGGCGCAATCTTGGCTCACTGCAACATCCGCCTCCTGGGTTCAAGCTATTCTCCTGCCTCAGCCTCCCTAGTAGCTGGGCTTACAGGCATGCACCACCATGCCCAGCTAATTTTTGTATTTTTACTAGAGACGGGGTTTCACCATGTTGGCCAGGCTGGTCTCGAACTCCTGACCTCAAGTGATCCACCCACTTCAGCCCACTTCAGCCTCCCAAAGATCTGGGATTACAGGCATGAGCCACCGCGCCCTGCCACAGTTCTTCCTAAGACTCAGAAATGGGGATGGGGGTTCAGAGAGGTTAAGCTGTGTATTGAAGGCAATTCAGCAAATCAGAGGCCAAAGCGAACTCCCCATTGCCCTTGCCAACGATGAAAGTCAGTGCTCCAAACTGAAGGGTGGGAGACATTTGCAAGCATGGGGACTTTGGATGATGAGGACACAGGTTCAGCCCGAAAGGGATCGATGGCTGGGCTTGAGTAACCTCACCCTCCACTTATGCAAGTGATAGAGCTACTGACGTGATGGTAATTTAGCCTGAGAGGAACGAAAAGCCCTTTAATGTATCCCAGGCCTTGATCCCGTATCAGCTGTTCAGCCTCCCTGGCGGCTGTTTTCCCTGATCATGGGGACATCCCACCTCTAAACCTCAGGCAACCAAAGCAGGGAAGCAGCTCCTATTCACTCAGGAGAGCCCACGGTCAATTCTGCAGGAAGTTTGTGTGCCAGTTTTTATTATTATTATTTTTTAGACACAGTCTCTGTGTGGCCCAGGCCGGAGTGCAGTGGCACAATCTTGGCTCACTGCAGCTTCCACTTCCCGGGTTCCAGCGATTCTCCTGCCTCAGCCTCCCAGGTAGCTGGGATTACGGGCGCCCGCCACCATGCCCAGCTAATTTTTGTATATTTAGTAGAGATGGGGTTTTGCCATTTTGACCAAGCCTGTCTCAAACTCCTGACCTCAGGTGATCCTCCCACCTCGGCCTTCCCAAGTGCTGGATTACAGGCGTGAGCCACCACGCCTGGCCTCAACTTCCTAATCATTTTTACTAAGTTTTAGTATCACCAATGCTGTCTCTTCTCTTCTCTACTCTGTTCTTTTTGAGATGGGATTTTGCTTTGTTGCCCAGGCTGGTCTTGAACTCTAGGACTCAAATGATCCTCCAGCCTCAGCCTCCCAAAATGCTGGGAATATAGATGTGAGTCAAGGCACCCAGCCTCATCTGTGCTTTTGGGGTTATTTACTTCTGTTTGTATCCGTTTGGTATGTACTGTACTTAGCTTAACCCCAAGTTCAATGACTTCATGTTGATACTCGAAATTGACCACACCAGCCAGGTGCAGTGGCTCACGCCTGTAATCCCAACACTTTGGGACGCCGAAGTGGGCAGTTCACTTGAGCCCAGGAGTTTGCCACCAGCCTGGGCAACATGGTGAAACCCTGTCTATATAAGAAATTCAAAAATTAGCCGGGCTCGGTGGCACATACCTATAGTTCCAGGTACTCAGGAGGCTGAGGTAGGAGGATTGCTTCAGCCTGGCAGATGGAGGTTGCAGTGAGTCGAGATTGAGCCACTGCACTTCAGTCTAGGTGACACAGTGAGACCATGTCTCAAAAAAACAAAAAAGAACGAAAGAAAAAGGGGGGGAAAAAAAGAAAAGAAATTGACCATACAGAGTATCTACACCACAGCATTCAGGAAATGCTACAAACCAAGGTTACTCTTTTGTTGATTGCCTAGGCAGGGGTGGGTAAACCATGGCCCTTGGTCTAAATCTGGACCACTGTCTGTTTTTTCCCTCATTGACTGTTTTTGTAAATAAGTTTTTATTGGCACATAGCCACACCAGCTTGTTCACCTACTGTCTGTGGCTGTTTGCAGGCTACAGTAGTTTCAGCAGAGGCCTGATAGCCCACAAAGCAGAAATATTTACCATATGGCTTTTTATGGAAAATGTTTGCCAGGCTGTTTTAGACTTAAGACAGTGACAAAGAAGGCCAGGCGCGGTGGCTCATGCCTGT
Source organism: Pongo abelii (assembly GCF_028885655.2). Classification (NCBI taxonomy): domain Eukaryota; kingdom Metazoa; phylum Chordata; class Mammalia; order Primates; family Hominidae; genus Pongo; species Pongo abelii. The sequence goes on along the minus strand of NC_071995.2, from coordinate 120,766,134 downwards.
AATCCTAGCACTTTGGGAAGCCGAGGCAGACGGATCACCTGAGGTCGGGAGTTCGAGACCAGCCTGACCAGTATGGAGAAACCCGTCTCTACTAAAAACACAAAATTAGCCGGGTGTGGTGGCGCATGCATGTAATCGCAGCTACTCAGGAGGCTGAGGCAAGGCAATCGCTTGAACCCGGGAGGCAGAGGTTGCGGTGGGCAGAGATCGTGCCATTGCACTCCAGCCTGGGTAACAAGAACGAAACTCCGTCTCAAAAAAAAAAAAAGAAAGTGACAAAGAAAGTTCAGATGTTTCAGGTGTCTCCCAAATGGATGTTTCACATGCACACATCTCCCAAATGGATGCTAATGCCTTAAAATCTTGGAAGCAGGAACTGTTTTTGGTTTTGTTTGTTTGTTTGCTTGTTTGTTTTGACACAGAGTTTTGCTCTTGTTGCCCAGGCTGGAGTGCAATGGCGTGATCTCAGCTCACTGCAACCTCTGCCTCCCAGGTTCAAGCGATTCTCCTGCCTCAGCCTCCCAAGTAGCTGAGATTACAGGCGCCCGCCACCACGCCCAGCTAATTTTTGTATTTTTAGCAGATATGGGGGGTTTCACCATGTTGGCCAGGCTGGTCTCGAACTCCTGACCTCAGGTGATCCACCCACCTCGGCCTCCCAAAATGCTAGGATTACAGGTGTGAGCCACCGTGCCCAGCCTAGGAGCTGGTTTTATGTTTGGATGATCACAAACATAGTAATATGAATGTGGCCTGGTGAGTTCTGTGTAAGCATTTTCTAGCCACAAAGAACAAGTTATTTGGGCAATTCTTCCTCTTCTTGAATCTCAAGTTCCTCATCTGTAAAATGAGAGGAGAAAAATAGAAAGCTGTGAGATAAAATGGGCACAATGCTTAGCCATGGCATACCCGGGGGGTGCTGCCTCCATCACCTCTTTCCCACCCCATCAGGTACAAACAAGTCATAAGGGAGCTGTCATGCGTTGGATTGGCTAGGAGCAGAGGATGAGACAGAGCTTAGGGTGCAAGATTTTTTTTGTTGCTGTTGTTTTGTTTGAGACAGGGTCTTGCTCTGTCACCCAGGCTGGAGTGCAGTGGCAAAATCATAGCTCACTGCAGCCTTGGACTCCTGGACAGAAGCGATCCTCTGCCTCTGCCTCCCAAAGCACTGGGATTACAGGCGTGAACCGCCATGCCTGGCCAAAAAATGATTTTTTTTTTTTTAAGACGGAGTCTCGCTCTGTCACCCAGGCTGGAGTGCAGTGGCGCATCTCCGCTCACTGCAAGCTCCGCCTCCCGGGTTCACGCCATTCTCCTGCCTCAGCCTCCCGCGTAGCTGGGACCACAGGCGCCTGCCACCACGCCCAGCCAATTTTTTGTATTTTTTTAGTAGAGACGGGATTTCACGGTGTTATCCAGGATGGTCTCGATCTCCTGACCTTGTGATCCGCCCGCCTCAGCCTCCCAAAGTGCTGGGATTACAGGCGTGAGCCACCGCACCAGGCCATAAAATCATTTTAAGGATCCACATCAGTGAAAGGAAGCAGGGGAGGCTGGACTGGGGAGAAGGAGAACTCAGTGGTGGAGATTCCACAAGGCCTTGGCCAGCCCTACTGGGGCCCTGGAGACAGACTCACTGGTCAGAGTCACCCCCATTGGACTGAAAGGGACCAGCCTCTCTACTCCCTTGCTCAATCACAAAATGTGGGCTGCTCTGGGAAAGCTGTGGCCAAGTCTCTACAGCTGAGGCAAATCTGATAGGAGGTGACAGCCAACCAGTCTCCCTACAGCTGGGCACTGAGTCCTTCCTTGAAGGGTTATGGACAGTAGAATCTACCACAGGGATGCAATGTCTGCAGAGAGTTTTAAAATAATAATAAAAACTGCTAAAATCTGTCAACTTTATTTTATGTGTGCCAGCAAATGTAAACAAAATGATCAAGTACTACCTCCCTGTGGAACAGACAATCCCCATGGTCCCTAACTCGTTGCCTGACAGTGAATACATGCTCATAGATGGTGGTGGTGTTATTGTTTCTCTGTTTGTGTTTGTCAGCACCAATGGTTGTAAATGCCAGAAACCCAACTCAAACTAGCTTAAGCAAAAGGGAAAAAGGTTTGACTCATCCAGGAGCTTGTTCCTGCCTGGAACAAGTTGCTCAGACATCAGGAATCAGCCTATCTTCTCTCAGCTCTGGTTTCTCTGTTCTGGCTTTATATACAGGCATGTTTTCCTTCAGCTGACTCAAGGTTGGCCCCCGCAGCACCACTGGATCAGTGCAGCAAACTCAGAGCTCAGAGTGAGCCTCTTTTCTCAAGCAGAAGACCCAGAGCAAATCCACATGGCCAGTTCTGGCCAGGTGCCCAGCCCTGAACCAATCACAGGTATTCTCACTGCCCAGTCCTGGCTCACATGCCCCACCCAAACCACATGAACGGAGCAGGGAAAGGATGGAGAAGGGAGACACTGTTATGAAAACAGGCGTGGATGCTGGAGAGACAAGAAATTTTAGGCCAGGCACGGTGGCTCATGCCTGTAATCCCAATGCTTTGGGAGGCTGAGGCAGGTGGATCACTTGAGGTCAGTAGTTCAAGACCAGACTGGCCAACATGGTGAAACCCCATCTCTACTAAAAATACAAAAGAAACTAGCTGGTCCTGGTGGTGGGCTCCTGTTAGTCCCAGCTACTCAGGAGGCTGAGGCAGGAGAATCACTTGAAGGTGGGAGGCGGAGGTTGCAGTGGGCTGAGATTACACCATTGCACTCCAGCCTGGGCGACAGAGCGAGACTCCATCTCTTTTTTTTTTTTTTTTGAGACGAGTCTCGCTCTGTCGCCCAGGCTGGAGTGTAGTGGCGCGATCTCGGCTCACTGCAACCTCTGCCTCCCGGGTTCAAGCAATTCTCTGCCTCAGCCTCCCGAGTGGCTGGGATTATAGGCGCCCACCACCACGCCCGGCTAATTTTTTTTTTGTATTTTTAGTAGAGACGGGGTTTCACCATCTTGGCCAGGCTGGTCTTGAACTCCTGACCTTGTGATCCACCCGCCTCGGCCTCCCAAAGTGTTGGGATTACAGGCGTGAGCCACCGCGCCCAGCCCGAGACTCCATCTCAAAAAGAAAAAAAAAAAGAGAGAAAAGAGATCTCCAGGACACTCCTCAATGCCCCTGGTGCCAGGCACAGAGGACATCCTATGGTCCATGCCAGCTCCAGTGCTCCCTGGCTTGCACAGTTAGGACACTAAGACTCAGAGGATGCCAGGAGTGGCCCAAGATTACACAGTCTTCAGAGCCTAGGGGTCCTATGTCCCGTGCCACCAACTCTCTGGTCCCTCCCAGCCATCACTGGTGCCTGGTGATACAGCTTCCTGTCACCACAAAGCTCAGACACATGGGCTCTGTACCTCAAGAGATAAAGACCAGCCCCACCTAAGTGGCCCTGCCCAGGATCACCAGACCTGATAACAAGATTAGCTGGGCACCCAGGCCAGCCTTCACCTGCTCTGGTCCCAGCTGCCCTTGCTTGGGAGAGCTGTGGGGCCTGGCAGGGGAGGGGTGAGGTTCTGTCCATGGACTTCTGCCTCTGAATCCTCACTAGTTCTGCCTATGTGGGAGTCTCCAGTTGTAGATTGCAGGAAGCAGAGCACAGGGTTATTTGACTGCTGTTAGATGCATTTTTTTTTTAATTGAGACAGAGTCTCACTCTGTCACCCAGGCTGGAGTGCAGTGGCATAATCACAGCTCACTGTAGCCTCAACCTCCTGGGCTCAATCGATTCACCCATCTCAGCCTCCTGAGCACCTGGGACTACAGGTGTGCCCCACCACACCTGGCTGATTTTTGGGGTTTTTTTTTGTAGAGATGAGGTTTTGCCATGTTGCCCAGGGTCATGTCGAATTCCTAGGCTCAAGCGATCTGCCTGCCTGGGCCTCCCAAAGTGAGGGGATTACAGCCTAGATCCAATTTTTAAATGTAAAGCTTCTTGGTTTACTTATCTTCCCCAAACCTAATGGAGAATCACAAATAGGCCACTGGGCAATGGCACAGCAGCTCTGGGCAGCTGGGTTTCCAGCCCAGCTCTCTTCCCTGTGCTCACCTAGAGCAGAACAGGCTTTAATGTTTGATCATGTTGCATCTCTGCTATAAAACCTTCAATAGGCCAGGTGCGGTGGCTCACACCTGTAATCCCAGCACTTTGGGAGACTGAGGCGGGCGGATCAACTGAGGTCGGGAGTTCATGACCAGCCTGACCAACATGGAGAAACCCCATCTCTACTAAAAATACAAAATTAGCCGGGTGTGGTGGCACATGCCTATAATCCCAGCTACTCGGGAGGCTGAGGCAGGAGAATCACTTGAACCCAGGAGGCAGAGGTTGTGGTGAGCTGAGATCGCGCCACTGCACTCCAGCCTGGGCCACAAGAGCGAAACTCTGTCTCAAAACAACAACAACAACAACAACAACAACAACAAAAAAACCTTCAATAGCTCCCTATTGTCTCAAAGATAAAATCTAAACCCCCTGACAATAAGATCACCCATCCTTGCCTTCTTTTTTTTTTTGAGACAGAGTCTCACTGTGTCACTCAGGCTGGAGTGCAGTGGCACGATCTCCACTCACTGAAACCTCTGCCTCCTGGTTCAAGTGGTTCTCCCACCTCAGCCTCCCTAGTAGCTGGGATTACAGGCATGCGCCACCATACCTAGCTAGTAAGCCTCCATCTTCTAATCTGTGAAATGGGGATATGAGAGCACCTACCTAACAGGGTTGTTGTGGATTTAATGAGTAAAGGGCAGAGCATGGAATGTGCTTAGTACAGTGCCTGGCACATAAAACAAAGTGACCAGAAAATGGGAATTTAGTTTGTGTTAACATTATTTTAATTATTTTGAAAAAGTGTGCTGCCTCCAGAGGTAACCGCCTGGTGAATCATGTTCCTTCTGCAGAAGATTTTTTCCTTTTAAGCTAAAAAAAAAAAAAAAAAAAATCAGCTTAGGCTGGGTGTGGTAGCTCATGCCTGTAATCCCAGCATTGTGGAAGGCTGAGGCAGGAGGACTGCTTGAGCCCGGGAGTTCAAGATCAGCCTAGGCAACACAGGAAGACCCCATCTCTTAAAAAAAAAAAAAAAAAAAAAAAAAAAAAAAAAAATCAGCCCACTTCTTAGGACACTAAAGCACAAGTGACTAAAGAACAGGTAGATACGCTGGACTTCATCAAAATTAAAAGCTGTTGCACTACAAATAATACAATTAAGAAAGTGAAGGCCAGGCATGGTGGCTCACGCCAGTAATTCCAGCATTTTGGGAGGCCGAGGTGGGTGGATCACTTGAGGTCAGGAGTTCGAGACCAGCCTGGGCAAAATGGTGAAACCCTGTCTCTACTAAAAACACAAAAATTAGTTGGGCGTGGTGGCGGGCGCCTTTAACCCTAGCTACTCAGGAGGCTGAGGCAGGAGAATCTCTTGAACCCAGGAGGCAGAGGTTGCAGTGAGCCGAGAGCCACTGCACTAAAAAAAAAAAAGTGAAAACCTACAAAATGGGGAAAAAATACTTCCAAATATATATTTGATAAGGGATTTATATCTAGAATATATTAAGAACTCTTTCCACGCCAGTGGCTCATGACTATAATCCCAGTACTTTGGCGGGAGGACCCCCTGAGCCCAGGAGTTCAAGACAAGCCTGGGCAACATAGTGAGACCCCATATCTACCAATTTTTTTTTTTTTGAGACGAAGTTTCACTCTTGTCACCCAGGCTGTAGGGCAATGGCGCAATCCCAGCTCACTGCAACCTCCGCCTCCCAGGTTCAAGCGATTCTCCTGCCTCAGTCTCCTGAGCAGCTGGGATTATAGGTGTCTGCCACCATATCCGGTTAATTTTTGTATTTTTAGTAGAGACAGGGTTTCACCATGTTGGCCAGGCTGGTCTCGAACTCCTGACCTCAAGTGATCCACCCGCCTCGGCCTCCCAAAGTGCTAGGATTACAGGCATGAGCCACCACACCCAGCCAAAAAATTGTTTTTAATTGGCTGGGCATAGTGGCACATGCCTGTAGTCCCAACTACTTGGAAGGCTGAGCTGGGAGGATCGCTGGAGCCAGGGAGGTTGAGGTTGCAGTGAAATATGATCATGCTACTGCACTTGCACTCCAGCCTGGATGATAGGGCGAGAGTCTGCCTCAAAAGTAAGAAAACAAACAAACAGAACTCTTATAGCTCAATAATAAAAAGACTATAATTCGATTAAGAAATAGGCAAAGGGGCGGGGCATGGTGGCTCATGCCTGTAATCCCAGCACTTCGGGAGGCTAAGGCGGGTGGATCACTTGAGGCCAGGAGTTTGAGATCAGCCTGGCCAACATGGTGAAACTCTATGTCTAATAAAAATATAAAAATTAGCTGGGCACAGGGGCACAGGCCTGTAATCCCAGGCTACTCAAGAGGCTGAGGCAGGAGAATCACTTGAACCTGGGAGGCAGAGGTTGCAGTGAGCCAAGAGTTTGCCACTGTACTTCAGCTTGGGGGACAGAGCAAGACTCCATCTCAAAAAAAAAAGAAATAGGCAAAGGGCTGGGTGTGTTGACTCACACCCGTAACCCCAGCGCTTTGGGAGGCTAAGATGGGAGGATCACTTGAGGCCAGTGAGCCGAGATCGCGCCACTGCACTCCAGCCTGGGCAACAGTGCAAGATTCCGTCTCAAAACACAAAACAAAACAAAGATGAGGAAGCGTATTGCCCAGCTCCTGTTCTCTAACCCTTCACATTTGTATTCTGTCTTGTCACCAAGACTCATTCTCCCTTGATTTGTTAACAGGCTGATTACAGAAAGCAAATAAGCAGTGTTGTGTGTTTGTTTGGGTTTTCATTTTTTTGGGAACAGGGTCTTGCTGTGTCACCCAGGCTGGAGTGCAGTGAAGTGATCACTGCAGCCTTGACCTCCTGGGCTCAAGTGATCCTCCTGCCTCAGCCTGTCAAAGTGCTGGCATTATAGTCGTGAGCCACTGTGCCTGGCCAATGAGCAGTATTAAACTCTGGCACAAGCATACAATGAAACACTGCTCAGCAATAGAGAGAAACAAAGTTTGAGCGGGGCACTGTGGCTCACACCTATAATGCCAACATATTGGGAGGCCAAGGTGGGAGAATTTCTTGAAGCCAGGAGTTCAAGACCAGCCTGGACAACATAGCAAAACCTTGACTCTACAAACAAACCAACAAAAATTTAGCCAGTGGGGTCGGGCACGGTGGCTGACACCTGTAATCCCAGGCGTCCCTCCCTTTGGGAGGCCGAGGCAGGTGGACCACTTGAGGTCAGGAGTTAGAGACCAGCCCAGCCAACATGGCAAAACCCTGTCTCTATTAAAACTACAAAAATTAGCCAGGCATGGTGATGTGCACCTGTAATCCCAGCTACTCGGGAAGCTGAGGCAGGAGAATCACTTGAACCTGGGAGGCGGAGGTTGCAGTGAGCCAAGATCACGCCATTGCACTCTAGCCTAGGTGACAGAGACTTCATCTCAAAAAAAAAAATTTAGCCAGTCATGTTGGTGTGTGCCTGTAGTCCCACTGCACTCCAGCCTAGGTGACAGAATGAGTGAGACCTTGTCTAAAAAAAAAAGAAAAGAAAAGAAAAACAAGAAAATAAAGTCTGGATGCAAGCACCAACGTGAATGAATCTCAATTTTTTTTTTTTTTTTTTTTTTTGAGACAGGGTGTCTCTCTGTCTCCCAGGCTGGAGTGCAGTGGTGCAACCTTGGCTCACTGCAGCCTCCGCATCCTGGGTTCCAGCGATTCTCATGTGTCAGCCTTCCGAGTCACTGGGACTATAGATGCGTGCCACCACGCCTGGCTAATTTTTGTATTTTTAGTAGAGATGGGATTTTGCCATGTTGGCCAGACTGGTTTTGAATTCCTGACCTCAGGTGATCTGCCCACCTCCGCCTCCCAAAGTGCTGGGATTACAGGCGTGAGCCACCACACCCGGACTCAAATGTATTTTGTTGGGTGAATGAAGCAAGACTGAAAAGGCTACATACTGCTTGATTCATTTATATGACATTCTAGAAAAGGCAAAGCTGTAAGGAAAGAAAATAGATCAGTGGTTGCCAGGGGTTGGGATGAGGGTGAATTGAGGACAAAGGTGCACAGCGAGGGTGGATTTGTGGTGATTACATTTTGGGGTAATGGAATTGTCCTGTATCTTGATTGAGGTCATAGTTATGCAACTGTATATGTTTTCAAAATTCATAGAACTGTATGCTGAAATACTCTTTTCAGCGTACAGTTCTATGAATTTCACTCTGTGTAAGTTATAGCTCAACAAATAGAAGCCATATTTACAAAATCTTAAATCATGTAAATTATGATGTAAAACATGTAAACAGACTTTGCTGCAGAACCAGAAAGGCCAACTAGATGTGCAGAGAAGTATGAAATAAATCCTGAAGTCACTAAGCTTGGGGTGCTCCCAAAAGCAGAAGATTCCAAATGGCGAGGTTGCATTGGTTCTCTTTATTTAAACTCCGTCAAATGGCTGAGAACCGTTGGCATGTTTTGTACTGTGGAAAATTCAAATAAACTGTAAGAACAAAATTAAAACCATCTGTAAACTGTGGGGTTTTTTTTTTTACACAAATGGTAACTTATATACACTGCTCCGTGCCTTTTTTTTTTTTTAAACGTAACATATCTTGGAGCTTTTTCCCATCACCATTTAGAAATCTAGAAAGTTTATTTATTTATTTATTTATTTTTTGAGGCGGAGTCTCGCTCTGTCCCCCAGGCTGGAGTGCAGTGGCACGATCTCCGCTCACTGCAAGCTCCGCCTCCTGGGGTTCATGCCATTCTCCTGCCTCAGCCTCCCGAGTAGCTGGGACTACAGGCGCCTGCCACCATGCCTGGCTAATTTTGTTTTTGCATTTTTAATAGAGACAGGGTTTCACCATGTTAGCCAGGATGGTCTCGATCTCCTGATCTCGTGATCCACCCGCCTCGGCCTCCCAAAGTGCTAGGATTACAGGCGTGAGCCACCGCGCCCCACCTTTTTGTTTTGTTTTGCTTTGTTTTTTAAAAAACAGAGTCTCGCTCTGTTGCCCAGGCTGGAGTGCAGTGGCTCGATCTAGGCTCACCGCAACCTCCACCTCTAAGGTTCAAGCAATTTGTGTCTCAGCCTCTCGAGTAGATGGGATTACAGGCGCCCGACAGTACGCCCGGCTCTTTTTATTTTTTTAGTAGAGATGGGGTTTCACCATGTTGCCCAGGCTGGCCTTGAACTCCTGACCTCAGGTGATCCTCCCACTTTGGCCTCCCAAAGTGCTGGGATTACTGGCATGAGCCACCACACCCAGCCTCTTTATTATTTTTAATATTTAATGTTTTATTGTATTAAGCCAATCTCCTGTTGATGGATACTTAGATTACTTTAGATTACTTTGTTTATAATATTTTCTTTCTTTTCTTTTTCTTTTTTTTGAAAGAGAGTGTCGTGGCTGGGCACGGTGGCTCATGCCTGTAATCCCAGCACTTTGGGAGGCCAAGGTGTACAGATCATGTGAGGTCAGGGTGTGAGACCAGCCTGGTCAACATGATGAAACCCTGTCTCTACTAAAAATACAAAAAATAGCCAGGTGTGGTGGCGGGCGCCCATAATCCCAGTTACTTAGGAGGCTGAGGCAGGAGAATCGGTTGAACCCAGGGGGCAGAGGATGCAGTAAGCCGAGATCATGCCATTGCACTCCAGCCTGGGTAACAAAAGCGAAACTCTGTCTCAAAGAAAGAAAGAAAGAGTGTCGCTGTGTTGCCCGGGTTAGAGTGCACTGGCATGATCTCAGCTCACTGCAGCCTCCACCTCCCAGGTTCAAGCAATTCTCCTGCCTCACCCTCCCAAGTAGCCGAAACTACGGGTGCCCACCATCATGCCCAGCTAATTTTTGTATTTTTAGTAGAGACGGGGTTTCACCATGTTGACCAGGCTGGTCTCGAACTCCTGACCTCAAGTGATCCACCCGCCTCAGCCTCCCAAAGTGCTGGGATTACAGGTGTGAGCCAATATGCCCGGACGTTTATAATATTTTCTACCCTAAGATGAACCAGTGGAAGTGATAATAGCCTTAAAATTGAGGATGGGAATTAATGTGGGTATTATCTATAACAGGAGTTTTTTTGTTTTGTTTTTTTTGAGACGGAGTCTCACTCTGTCACCCAGGCTGGAGTGCAGTGGCGCAATCCTGGCTCACTGCAAGCTTCGACCCCTGGGTTCACGCCATTCTCCTGCCTCAGCATCCCAAGTAGCTGGGACTACAGGCGCCCACCACCACGCCCGGCTAATTTTTTGTATTTTTAGTAGAGATGGGGTTTCACCGTGTTAGCCAGGATGGTCTCGATCTCCTGACCTCGTGATCCATCCGCCTCAGCCTCCCAAAGCACTGGGATTACAGATGTGAGCCACCGCGCCCGGCCTTTTTTTTTTTTTTTAAATAGTCAGGGCCTCCCTCTGTTGCCCAGGCTGGAGTACAATGGTACAATCATAGCTCACTGCAGTCTTAAGCTCCTGGGCTCAAGAGATCTTCCCCACTTAGCCTCCTAAGTAGCTGGGACTACGGGCATGCACCACTATAGCCGGCTACTTTTTAAACTTTTTGTAGAGACAGGGTCTCACTAGGTTGCCCAGGTTGGTCTCGAACCCCTGGCCTCAAGTGATCCTCCTGCCTCCGCCTCCCAAAGTGCTGGGATTACAGGTATGAGCCACTGTACCTGGCTTTAATAAGATTTTTTTTCTTTTTTTTTTTTTGTGACAGAGTCTCGCTCTGTCGCCAGGCTGGAGTGCAGTGGCACGATCTCAGCTCAATGAACCCCGCCTCCCAGGTTCAAGTGATTCTCCTGCCTCAGCCTCCTGAGTAGCTAGGATTACAGGTGTGTACCACCATGCCTGGCTAACTTTTTTTTTTTTTTTGTATTTTTAGTAGAAACAGGGTTTCGCTATGTTGGCCAGGCTGGTCTCGAATTCCTGACCTCAAATGATCTGCCTGCCTTGGCCTCCCAAAGTGCTGGGACTACAGGCATGAGCCACCGTGCCCAGCTAATTTTGTATTTTTAGTAGAGATGGGGTTTCACCATGTTGGTCAGGCGTATCTTGAACTCCTGACCTGAGGTGATCTGCACACCTCGGCCTCCCAAAGTGCTAGGATTACAGGCATGAGCCACTGTGCCCAGCCAAGAGGGACAAAAATCTTTTCACAGAAAAATATTTTTATACAACTTAACCAGAAAGCTTCATTTCAGGTTCAGGAAGTGGAAGGGGCAAAATCCTGGATTTTCACAAATTTCCAAAATGGGCTTATATAACTCTCCACCCTTTTCTTTCTTCTTTTTTTTTTCTTTTAGAGACAGGGTCTCACTCTGCTGCCCAGGCTGAAGTGCAGTGGTGCGATTATAGCTCACTGTACCCTTGAACTCCTGGGCTCAAGGGATCCCCCCATCTCAGCCTCTTAAAGCGCTGGGATTACAGGGGTCAGCCATTGCTCCTGGCTCGCCACGAATGCTTTTCATTCCGATCATTTCTGTAGTGAGCAGCATAGAAGAAATAATGCCTTTTGAGGGACAGTTGCATTTAACAGACAGCCTTACTAAGGTGAGTACGTCAGGACAAAGATGCGGGAAGGAGAATCAGGCTATTAGTCCGTTGTTGCAAATTGCAACGAATCGAGAAAGTCAGACACAACGATCAACTGCAGTGAAACATTTGGTGGGGGCTTTTGAGAGTCCAATCTGAAGGAGTGCGTGGAAGGATCACAGTCCCTGTGATGTACCCTCTCTCGGCTTGTTGCTTTGGGCAGGAATCACAAGTTAGGAAGGAATCAGCACCAGAAATGCAGAGCTGGCTGGGCGCAGTGGCTCATGCCTGTAATCCCAGCACTTTGGGAGGCTGAGGCGGGAAGATCACCTGAGGCCAAGAGTTCGAGACCAGCCTCGCCAACATGGCGAAGCCCTGTCTCTGCTAAAAAATACAAAAATTAGCTTGGTGTGGTGGCGCGTGCCTGTAGTCTTAACTACTTGGGAGACTGATGCGGGAGAATCACTTGAACCTAGGAGGCGGAGGTTGCAGTGAGCCGAGATCACGCCATTGCACTTCAGCTTGGGAGACATCCCGAGAGTGTCTTAAAAAAAAAAAAAAAAAGCCGGGGGGGGGACCAGGCGCGGTGGCTCATGCCTATAATCCCAGCACTTTGGGAGGCCAAGGCGAGCAGATCACGAGGTCAGGAGATTGAGACCATCCTGACTAACACGGTGAAACCTCATCTCTACTAAAAATACAAAAAATTAGCCGAGCCAGGTGGCGGGTGCCTGTAGTCCCAGCTACTCCGGAGGCTGAGGCAGGAGAATGGCATGAACCTTGGAGGCGGAGTTTGCAGTGAGCCGATATTGCACCATTGCACTCCAGCCTGGGCGACAGAGCGAGACTCCATCTCAATTAAAAAAAAAAAAAAAAGCTTGCAGTGAGCCGAGATGCCAAGATCACGCCACGCCACTGCACTCCAGCCTGGGCCACAGAGGGAGACTCTGTCTCAAAAAAAAAAAAAAAAAAAAAAAAAAAAAAAAAAAAAAAGGCCGAGTGTGGTGGCTCACGCCTGTAATCCCAGCACTTTGGAAGGCCGAGGTGGGCAGATCACCTGAGGTCAGGAGTTCGAGACACGCCTGACCAACATGGTGAAACCCCATCTCTACTAAAAATACAAAATTAGCTGGGCATGGTGGCGCATGCCTGTAATCCCTGCTACTTGGGAGGCTGGGACACGAGAATCGATTGAACCTGGGAGGCGGAGGTTGCAATGAGCCAAGATCGCACCATTGCACTCCAGCCTGGGCAACAAAAGCGAGACTCCGTCTCAAAAAATAAAAATAAAAAAAGAAATGCAGAGCTGAAGAGCAGCCCAATGTAAAGGTCCCATTAGAGAGGAACTCTTTCATCATGGACATCTGTAAGTGACCCAGACTGTCCAGCAGTATCCACAATGTTTGCACAGCATATGGCCCCAGGGAGGGATGTCTCTAATCTGCCAGGGTTCTCGAGTTAAAGTCCTGTGTGTTGAGTGGAGCAATTTTGCCCATTTTTTTAGTTTGGCAGAATTCATGCTGACACTGAAACAGCTCACAGCAGACAGCATCAAGTTTCAGCTTTTTTTTTTCTCTCTTTTTTTAAGACAGGGTCTCGCTCTGTCACCCAGGCTGGAGTGCAGTGGTGCGATCACAGCTCATTGCAGCCTCGACCTCTTGGGCTCAGGCAACCGTCCCCTTGCAGAGCTTTTAGCTTGGGATCAGGTTTGGAAAACTAGAATTTGTGAATTCAGGATTTTCTTCTGCAGTAGCTAAGCCAAGAGGCTGTTTGTCTCGAGGCTAAGAGCGAAGCGAGGCTTTCTTAAGCCCTTTAAGTCTGTCAGTTTCAGAGCCCGAGTGGATGCCTGTAAAAAGATCCCCATCAGCTAGAAAATCATGACTCTAAAGGTCAGCTGTGTGGTTTCACAAGGGCTCATTAGCAACTAAAAACTGCTTTTTAAAACCCTGAAACTGTATCTCCATTTAGAGATTGCCTCTTTTTCATGTTTTTTTCCAGAAGCTCTAATATTAGCAAACACTATAGTAAGAACCATCAGTAACTGAGACTTGTTCCATTTTACTTACTTACTTACTTACTTATTTATTTATTTTGAGACAGGGTCTCACTCTGTCACCCAGGCTGGAGTGCAGTGGCACAATCTCGCATTGCAACCTCCACTTCCTGGGTTCAAGTGATTCTCCTGCCTCAGCCTCCCAAGTAGCTGGATGGGATTACAGGCACACACCACCACACCCAGCTAATTTTTTTTTTTTTTTTGAGACAGAGTCTTACTCTGTTGCCCAGGCTGGAGTGCAGTGGCATGATCTCGGCTCACTGCAACCTCCACCTCCCGGGTTCAAGCAATTCTCCTGTCTCAGCCTCCCAAGTAGATGGGACTACAGGTGCCTACCACCATGCCCAGCTAATTTTTGTATTTTTAGTAGAGACGGTGTTTCACCATATTGGTCAGGCTGGTCGCAAACTCCTGACCTCAGGTGACCCACCCGCCTCAGCCTCCTAAAGTGCTAGGATTACAGGCATGAGCCACTGCATCCAGCCTAATTTTTGTATTTTTAGTAGAGACAGGGTTTCACCATGTTGGCCAGGCTGGTCTCGAACACCTAATCTCAAGTGATCCTCCCACCTCGGCTTCCCAAAGTGCTGGGATTACAAGTGTGAGCCACTGGGCCCTGCCTTATCTATTTTTGATACAAGTTCTCACCCTGTTCCCCAGGCTAGAGTGCAGTGGCATGATCATAGCTCACTGCAGCCTTTAACTCCTGGACTCAAGTGATCCTCCCACCTCAGCCTCCTGAGTGGCTGGGGACTACAGGTGCTCACTACCAGGCCCAGCTAGGTGAATGCTTTTCTGCACACCAGGATATTTTTAAGGATGAGTCCTATGAACCCATCTGATTAGTGAGCTTGAGCAAGGCCTCTGGAGCCCACCTCTGCACGGTCGGGCATGAAGAACAGAGACAGTCACACCCAGCCACTGCTGATCTGTTATCCAATGGAGCCCAGCCAGAACAGGGAGCATCAGGGAGGGGACTCTGGATACTGGGCCCTGCAGGCTCGCCTCCCTGCTCTCTGCCTACACATGTGAATGGCATCTAGGGGTGCACCCAGCATGGGACTGAGACCTACAGTGTTGGGGACAGAGTTCCTACCTCTGCCCAGCTGAGCCAGATGCCTGCCAGTCTTTGCAACCCACTGCTGTTGACACACTTCCTTGAGTTAGTAAACATTGGCCTTTGTGCTTAAGATATAAGCCAGGGCAGGCTCCAGGAGTGGGGGTTTGAGTTGGTCACAGCAATCAAAGGGATAGGATGTTCCTGCTGGCCTGGAGAGGGTAGGCAGCTACACAGAGCTCTTCTCCTCCATGGGAACCTTCTGGGCCTGTGAGCTCCACCCTGGGCCACCTCCACTCAAGTTTTCCCAGTTGGATATTTATTTATTTATTTGAGACGGAGTCTCACTCTGTCACCCAGGCTGGAGGGCAGTGGCGTGATCACTGCTCATGCAATCTCTGCCTCCTGGGTTCAAGTGATCCTCCTGCCTCAGTCCCCTGAGTAGCTGAGACTATAGACGTGCACCACCATGCCCAGCTAATGTTTGTATTTTTAGTAGAGACGAGGTTTTACCATGTTGCCAGGCTGGTCCCAAACTCCTGGCCTCAAGTGATCCTCCCTCCTTGGCCTCCC
Source organism: Pongo abelii (assembly GCF_028885655.2). Lineage (NCBI taxonomy): Eukaryota > Metazoa > Chordata > Mammalia > Primates > Hominidae > Pongo > Pongo abelii. The sequence continues at coordinate 120,750,839 of NC_071995.2, read as the reverse complement.
GAAGTGCTGGGATTACAGGCGTGAGCCACCGCACCCGGCCCCCAGTTGGAAATTTAGACTTAAGGAGCTGAGGTGGACACTGGGGGCACACTGGGCAGGCCCAGGACAGGCAGAATAAGGAGGTGGGACCACCTCGCCTGCCTCCCGAATGGCCCAGAAAATAGAGAAAAGGAGGGAGAAGTGGTCTGCACTGGTGCAATGAGATCCAACTTCAGAATCAAATAGGCCAGGGTTTGGAGCTCTGCTCTTACCAGTTCTGTGACCTGGGAGACATGTGTTCGCCTCTCCAGGCCTCAGTTTCCCCATCTGATGGGGATATCAATATCTCCCATTTGTATAGAGGGCAATCTAGCAATTTAAAGTGTGGGTCCTGGAGTTAGAATAGCCTGGTTCATGTTCCAGTTCTTCCCTGCCGCTTGCTAACCTCATGGCCTAGGAATGTTCTCTGTCCCGATGAATTATAACCAACACTGAGAGTGTCCTGTGTGCCAGGTCCTGTTCCAAAGAGCATGCTTATCTCCTTTAATCCCCACCACACTATTCTTGTTCCTGTTTTACAAAGAGGCTCAAAGTGATATGGTGATTTTCCCAAGTCACACTGTATGTAGCAGAGCCAGGATGCAAACCTTCTCCTACCGTGCCTCTAACAGCTATGGAATACAACGCTTTTATGCAAACAGGACTTCGGGGCCAGTCTGCAAATTCCCCCTCAAATTTCCTCTAGGCAAGAGTTCTGGAGCTGCCACTGCACTCCAGCCGGCCTTGGCTTCTGAGCTTTGGATTCTGGGCAGTAATGGTCACAGTCCCAGAGTCCTGGAAAAGCTTGCCCTTGGCTTCTGGCCCTGACTCTGCCTCCCACTGACTAGTGGACTTCACTCCCCCTCTCTGGGCCGGCAACGCCATCCTGTTTAATGAGGCTGCGGCTGGCTCAGAGGCCCCCAGGCCTGGAACCTTCCAGGGCTGGGCTCAGCTCCCCACCCCATCCCCCAGGTAGGCCAGGAAGCCTGGGCGGGACCTGTTGGGGTTAAATACTCCAGCCCAGTGCTCCCCAGGCCTCCAGTCCCAGTAGGAGGTTTGACTAAGATCGATCATGGTAAGTGCCACGGCCGTCTCCCCTTGGGTGGGACATCTTCAGTAACACTTCCAGAAGCACCTTGTGTTGGAGCCTCCAAGTCTCACTGTCCTTCTTTTTCTCCTTAGACGACTTACAGTGACAAAGGGGCAAAGGTAAGCAGGCGAAATGTGGAAAATGTAGGGGCCTGAGTCTAGAAGGGGGTCGGAGTGCAGGGAGACTGGGGTTTCAGCAGAGAGCAGAAGAGGAAGGACTGGAGTGGATGCATGACGTGCATGTCTGCACACTCAGCTTTCCCCCCAGGGCTCCCCGAGACTGAGCTGGACTCAACCTCACCCTCGTAACAAACTTGTATCCTGACCGGGCATGGTGGCTCGTGCCTGTAATCCCAGTGCTTTGGGAGGCCAAGGCAGGCAAATACTTGAGGTCAGGAGTTCGAGACCAGAGACCAGCCTGGTCAACATGAGGAAACCCCGTCTCTACTAAAAAGACGAAAATTAGCCGGGCGTGGTAGTGCACCCCTGTAATCCCAGCTACTCAGGAGGCTGAGGTTGGGGGGATCACTTGAACCCAAGAATCGCTTGAACCTGGGAGGCGGAGGTTGCAGTGAGCCAAGATTGTACCACTGCACTCCACTCCAGCCTGGGCAACAGAGCAAAACTCCATCTCAAAAACAAAAACCAAAACAAAACCTGTACCCCTTCTTAAATGCCTGCCAATCTCTTAATCCCATCTGGAAGTTCTTTCTAAGGTCTAACTTAAATCCATATTGCTGCAACATAAGGCTATTTCCCTGTGTGAAACCTTGGCAGGCCTCCTGAGGGGGCTTCCCCATCCAAGACACCCAGGAGCTCAACTTCCACAATGAGAAACCTCTTTTGAGGCTTGGCAAGGCTGCATGAGGTTCCGCTGCTCCTAAATTCTGTGGTTGAGGCTGGGATAAGGAAGGTGGCTAGGTGACATCACTCCACCCGCACTTTTCTAGGCTCACTTTCAGGGACTCAACCTCACCTCTTCTCTCCTTCTGCAGCCTGAGAGAGGCCGATTCCTCCACTTCCACTCTGTGACCTTCTGGGTTGGCAACGCCAAGCAGGTAGAAGCCAGGGCAAGGTGCTGGAGTGAGCAGACGGCAGGGCAGAGGGCCGCCTGACAAGGGCAGGCCTCCAGCAGGGTCTGTGATTGGCCCTTGGGAGGGAGGATCAGGCCAGGGGTGGGCCAGATACTCTGAATCCTAATTACAGCAGCGGGAAAGTTATCTGTCAGCAAAATGTGCAGGCAGCAGTCTATCTTCCCAGGAGGGTCTCTGCCCCTGAGGCAATAGGGCAGGCAGGCTGAGGGGGGCCAGGGGCTCTCTTGCGGAAGTCCCCCATGCTGGCCCCTTGACCCTCATGAATCCTGCTGCAACCCTGTGATTCAGGCCGCGTCGTTCTACTGCAGCAAGATGGGCTTTGAACCTCTAGCCTACAGGGGCCTGGAGACCGGTTCCCGGGAGGTGGTCAGCCATGTAATCAAACAAGGGAAGGTGAGTCGCCACCCCCAGGACAGCCCCCAACCCCTGCCTGGCCAACATGGTGAAACCCCATCTCTACTAAAAATACAAAAATTAGCTGGGCATGATGGTGGGCGCCTGTAATCCCAGCTACTCAGGAGGCTAAGGCAGGCAAATCGCTAGAACCCGGGAGGCGGAGGTTGCAGTGAGCCAACGTTGTGCCACTGCACTCCAGCCTGGGTGACGGAGAGAGACTCCATCTCAACAAAAAAAACAAAAAACAACAAAAAACCCCAACAACAACAACAAAAACATATAATTCAGCTCCCACCGACCCCTCCACTGGCATCTTTTACAACCATGCAACAGGGTCCTTCCTAGTTTCGTTTCCTCCTCAGCCTGGCACAACACTGACCCCACAGGTGCTCAGAAAACCTGGGATATCAGAGGAGAGGAATTTTAAGCAGTGTCCTGACCGATGGGGTCCCTGGAGTTCTCTCCCCAAGGGAGACCTGACCTAGCAGTTCCCCTGAGGATCCAGAGGGGGTCTGGCTGAAAGCCCCATCCCTCAGGCCCAGCGTGGGAAACTAAAGCAGAGAAGGAGCTAGAACCCAGGTCCAGGAGTTCTTGTGCTCCATCAGGGGTGTCTCGGGTCGGCAGGGAGGGGCCGATGGGTGCACCTCCCCATGCCCCCCCGAGCCACTAGCCTCACCTCCTTCTCCTTGTATCTTAGATTGTGTTTGTCCTCTCCTCAGCGCTCAACCCCTGGAACAAAGGTGAGGTGCCCGGGGAGGGTGGACGCATGACTCTGTGGGTGGGGTCTGGGTTCTGGGAGGGTGGACGCATGGCTCCGTGGGTGGGCTCTGGGTTCAGGGCCTGGATGGAGACTAAAAGCCAGGTGAGGGGACCTAGACTCCAGACTCCTGTGCCATCCCCTCCCTGCCGGCCACAGAGATGGGCGATCACCTGGTGAAACACGGTGACGGAGTGAAGGACATCGCGTTCGAGGTGGAAGATTGTGACTACATCGTGCAGGTGCGAAAGCACCTGGGTGGACTGGGAGAGGAAGGCCTCTGTCTGCCATGGGGACCCCATCAGTCAGGGCTGGAAGGACACTGCTGCATCACAGTGACAAGCCCAGATGCCACATCACAGTGACAAGCCCAGATGCTGCATCACAGTGACAAGCCCAGAGGCTGGTGTGACACACACCTGGGCTCCGGGGGTGCCCCATCCTCCCCCGTGTCCTCTCTCTCACTGAGCCTCAGTTTCCACAGCTGCCAGATGGGGCTAACCACAGCTGGGTTGTCAAAGGAGGAAATTAGAATTACCATTTCCTTTTTTTTTTTTTTTTTTTTGTGAGACGGAGTTTTGCTCATGTTGCCCAGGCTGGAGTGCAATGGCACGATCTCGGCTCACCGCAACCTCCGCCTCCTGGATTCAAGCAATTTTCCTGCCTCAGCCTCCTAAGCAGCTGGGATTACAGGCATGCGCCACCACGCCCAGCTAATTTTGTATTTTTAGTAGAGACAGGATTTCTCCTTGTTGGTCAGGCTAGTCATTTCCTTTTTTTTCTTTTTTCATTTTCTTTTTCTTTTTTTTTGTGTGTGTGTCAGAGTCTTGCTCTGTCGCCCAGGCTGGAGAGCAGTGGCGCAATCTTGGCTCACTGCAAACTCCACCTCCTGGGTTCAAGCGATTCTCCTGCCTCAGCCTCCCGAGTAGCTGGGATTACAGGCGCCTGCCACCATGCCCAGCTAATTTTTGTATTTTTAGTAGAGATGGAGTTTTGCCATATTGGCCAGGCTGGTCTTGAACTCCTGACCTCAAGTGATCCGTCCACCTCGACCTCCTCAAGTGCTGGGATTACAGGCATGAGCCATTTTGCCTGGCCTCAGAATTACCGTTTCTTGAGCACAACTCTAAACCAAACACTGTACCCAACAGGCAGCCTAGAGATTCAGAGTGTGCGTTCCAGAGCCAAGCTCTCCAGGTCTGAATCTAAGCTGCGTGACTTCAGGCAAGTGACTTAATGTCTCTGTGCTTCAACGTCCTCACCTAGAGAATGGAGATGATAATAGTACTTTTGCATATGTTGCTGTGAGGATGAACGAGGTTAGAATCTAGAACAGAGCCTGGTGCATGATATAAGCACTGTCATGCAGTCCAGTTTTGCTAAATAAATGCATGAAATCTTATTATTATTCTCATCCAACCATTCTTTTTACAGATGGTGAAATTGAGGACTAGAGAAGGGGACTGATCACAGGGGGAGTTAGCAGAGGCAGGACAGACACCCATCCCTACCTAGTTTGTCTCCCATAGCCCCAACTCTGGGCCTGGGCCTCAGTTTCCCTATTTGCCAAATGAGCATGAGTATTGGGGGTAATCGCTGAAGCTGGCTGGGGTTCCTACCTGGGGCTGGAGAAACTGGAGGGGCCTGCAGGACCACGCAGAGGCCACCTGGCAGGAGCAGCAGGCGAGGGTTCTGGAAGGCTCCAGCCCTCACCAATTCCCCGATCCCATCTTCTCTGCAGAAAGCACGGGAACGGGGCGCCAAAATCGTGCGGGAGCCCTGGGTAGAGCAAGACAAGTTTGGGAAGGTGAAGTTTGCTGTGCTGCAGACGGTGAGTTCCCTTTGGTGCCCCCACCCCTCCTGCTGTCGGCACCACTGAGATGCCAGGAGCCCCGCAGCTGACTCCATCAAACCATCCCACCCATGGGCCTTGGAGCACAGACATTGTCCCTCAAGTCTGTCCCCCGTAATGCCTGGCCAGTGTACGGGGGCTGCAGGAGCCACCAGCCACTCCTCCCAGGCTTCCCTTTCTCCCAGGGTGGGAGGATGACAGCAAGGGGGTGAAGGCAGGGGCTCTGAAGAAGGGAGAAGGATGGGGTCTGGGGACATCAGTTCCTACATGAAGCTGTGTGACTTTGGGCATATTACTGTACCTCTCCATGACTCTGTTTAAATGAGCAAAGACTGGAACTGGAACGCCTATGTGATCTGGGACATGTGCTTAACTTTCCTGTGCCTCAGCAGTATCTTTTTTTGTTTTCCTCAAAAATTTTTTTTTTAAAAAGACGGAGTCTTGCTCTGTCGCCCAGGCTGGAGTATAGTGGTGTGATCATGGCTCTCTGCAACCTCCGCCTCCCAGGTTCAAGCGACTCTCCTGCCTCAGCCTCCCGAGTAGCTGGGACCACAGGTGCATGCCACCATGCCTGGCTAATTTTTTCTTTTTTGTATTTTTAGTAGAGATGGGTTTTCACCGTGTTAGCTAGGATGGTCTCGATCTCCTGACCTGGTGATCCGCCACCTCAGCCTCCCAAAGTGCTGGGATTACAGGCGTGGGCCACTGCGCCCAGCCTTTTTTTTTTTCTTTTTTCTTTTCTTTTTTCAGACGGAGTCTCTCTGTCGCCCAGGCTGGAGTGCAGTCGCACGATCTCAGCTCACTGCAACCTCCGCCTCCCGGGCTCAAGTGATTCTCCTGTCTCAGCTTCCCAGGGATTATAGGCATCAGCCCCCACACCCGGCTAATTTTTGTGTTTTTAGTAGAGACAGGGTTTCGCCATGTTGGCCAGGCTGGTCTTGAACTCCTGACCTCAAGTGATCCCCCCGCCTCAGCCTCCCAAAGTGCTGGGATTACAGGCATGAGCCACCGTGCCAGGCTGTTTTCTTCAACTTTTTTTTTTCTTTTTTTTTTTTTGAGACGGAGTCTCGCTCTGTCGCCCAGGCTGGAGTGCAGTGGCACGATCTCAGCTCACTGCAAGCACCGCCTTCCAGGTTCACGCCATTCTCCTGCCTCAGCCTCCCCAGTAGCTGGGACTACAGGCGCCCGCCACCAGGCCCGGCTAAATTTTTGTATTTTTAGTAGAGGTTTCACTGTGTTAGCCAGGATGGTCTTGATCTCCTGACTTTGTGATCCGCCTGCCTCAGCCTCCCAAAGTGCTGGGATTATAGGTGTGAGCCACTGTGCCCAGCCTCTTCAACTTTTATTATAGGTTCTGGGGTACATGTGCTGGATGTTCAAGTTTGTTACATAGGTAAATGTGTGGTTTGCTACACAGATCATCCCATCACCTAGGTATTAAGCCCAGCATCTGTTAGCTACTCTTCTTGGTGCGCTCCCTCCCCGACCTCCCCCATCTGACAGGCCCTAGTGTCTGTTGTTCCCCATGATGTGTCCACGTTTTCTCATCATTTAGCTCTCACTTCTAAGTGAGAACATGCAGTGTTTGGTTTTCTGTTCCTGCGTTAGTTTGCTGAGGATAACAGCTTCCAGCTCCATCCATGTCCCTGTAAAGGACATAATCTCATTCCTTTTTATGGCTGCAAGCCTCAGTATCTTCAACTGTGACTCCTCACAGGGTCATCGTAAGGATCCAATGAGAGCTGGGCGCAGTGGCTCACGCCCATAATCCCAGCACTGTAGGAGGCTGAGGCAGGCGAATCACTTGAGGTCAGAAGTTAGCCTGGCCAACATGGTGAAATCCCACCTCTACTAAAAAAAAATACAAAAATTAGCCAGGCACGGTGGTGTGTACCTGTAGTCCCAGCTACCTGGGAGGCTGAGGTGGGAGAATCGCTTGAACCCAGGAGACAGAGGTTGCAGTGAGCCAAGATTGCGCCTCTGCACTCCAGCCTGGGCAACAGAACAAGACTCCATCTCAAAAAAAAAAAAAAAAGAAAAAGGATCCAATGAGGTCATTTGTGTATAGCACTTAGAACAGTGCCTGGCACATTAGACACTCAGCAAAGATGACCAATTCTGTTTAGCACCTGTGTTACTGTAATACAGAGACAATCATAGCTCTTACCTCCTCGAGATTAAATTCAACATAAAGGGCTGGGCACAGTGGCTCACACCTATAATCCCAGCAGTTTGGGAGGCTGAGGCAGGAGGATCACTTGAGGCCAGGAGTTCGAGACCAGCATGGGCAAGATAGGGAGACCCCATCTCTACAAAAATTAAAAATACAAATAAAAAATAAATAGGCCAGGTGCAGTGGCTCACACCTGTTGTAATCTCAGCAATATGGGAGGCCAAGACAAGAGGACTGCTTGAGCCCGGGAATTTGAGACCAGCCTGCGCAACAAAGTGAGACCCCATCTCTATTAAAAAATTAAAAATTGGCCAGGCATGATGGAGCATGCCTGTGGTCCCACCTACATGGGAGGCTGAGGTGGGAGGATTGCTTGAGTCCAGGAGGTGGAGGCTGCAGTGAGCTGTTATCACACCACTGCACTTCAGCCTGGTTGACAGAGTGACACTCTGTCTCAAAAATAAATGAATAAAAATTTTTTAAAAAGTTAAAAAATTAAATTAAACATAAAAATGGTTAAAGTGTGCCTGTAATCCCAGCACTTCGTGAGGCTGAGGCAGGTGGATCACCTGAGGTCAGGAGTTCGAGACCAGCCTGGCCAACGTGGCAAAACCCTGTCTCTACTAAATATACAAAAATTAGCTGGGCATGGCAGGCGCCTGTAATCCCAGCTACTCAGAAGGCTGAGGCAGAATAATCACTTGAACTCGGGAGATAGAGGTTGCAGTGAGCCAAGTTTGCGCCACTGTACTCTAGCCTGGGTGACAGAGCAAGACTCCATCTCAAATAAATAAATAAATAAATAATTAAAAAAAAAAGTTAAAAAGTTAAATTACATAAAAATGGTTAAAGTGTGCCTGTAATCCCAGCACTTTGGGAGGCCAAGGTGGGTGGATTACTTGAGGTCAGGAGTTCAAGACCAGCCTGGCCAACATGGTAAAACCCCATCTCTAATAAAACAACACAAAAATTAGCCAGGTGTGGGGTTGGGCGTGGTGGCTCACGCCTGTAATCCCAGCACTTTGGGAGGCCGAGGGAGCGGATCACCTGAGGTCAGGAGTTCGAGACCAGCCTGACCAACATGGAGAAACCCCATCTCTACTAAAAATACAAAATTGGCTGGATGTGGTGGTGCATGCCTGTAATCCCCGCTACTCAGGAGGCTGAGGCAGGAGAATCTCTTGAACCTGGGAGGCAGAGGTTGCAGTGAGCCAAGATCGCACCATTGCACTCCAGCCTGGGCAACAAGAATGGAACTCTGTCTCAAAAAAAAAAAAAAAATTAGCCAGGTGTGGTGGCACGTGCTTGTAGTCCCAGCTATTTGGGAGGCTGAGGCAGGAGAATCGCTTGAACCTGGGAGGCAGAGGTTGCAGTGAGTGGAGATCACGCCACTGCACTCCAGCCTGGGCAACAAGCAAGACTCCGTCTCAAAAAAAAAAAAAAAAGGTCGGGCGCAGTGGCTCACGCCTGTAATCCCGGCACTTTGGGATGTTGAGGTGGGCCCAGCATGGTGGTGCATGCCTATAATCCCAGCTACTCAGGAGGCTGAGGCAGGAGAATTGCTTGAACCCAGGAGATGGAAGTTGCAGTCAGCCGAGATCGTGCCGATGCACTCCGGCCTGAGTGACAGAGCAAGACTCCGCCTTAAAAAAAAAAAAAAAAGATGGTTAAAGTGGCTGACAGAGCTCTTCAGTATAATTTTTTTGTTGTTGTTGTTTTTGAGACAGAGCCTCACTCTGTCCCCCAGGCTGGAGTGCAGTGGCACGATCCCCGCTCACTGCAAGCTTTGCCTCCTGGGTTCACGCCATTCTCCTGTCTCAGCCTCCCAAGTAGCTGGGACTACAGGCACCCGCCACCTCGCCCGGCTAATTTTTTGTATTTTTAGTAGAGACAGGGTTTCACTGTGTTTGCCAAGATGGTCTCGATCTCCTGACCTCATAATCCACCTGCCTCGGCCTTCCAAAGTGCTGGGATTACAGGCGTGAGCCACCGCGCCTGGCCGCTCTTCAGTGTAATTTAATCCAATGCCCTCCTTCGTTCTTCATCTACTTGACCTACTGAAATAAATGAAGTAGGTGCTTCATTGAGCACCTCCCCTGTGCCAGGCACTGAGCTCGGCGCTGGGTACACCATGGTGAGCAAAACAGTGTCCCCGCCCTCATAGAAACTCTCAAACAAGTGACAGATTTCAATTCATTTCAGAAAGGAGAAGTGACTTGCCCAAGATCACGCATCTGGTTAGGGTCAGATGTGGTTTGGAATCCCGGGCTACATTAGCGCTATGAAATGTGCTCTGTCCTCGGCGGGGATGGGTGCCCAGGGGCCGAGCCAGACTGTTTTCCACCCATAGTATGGGGACACCACACACACCCTGGTGGAGAAGATGAACTACATTGGCCAATTCTTGCCTGGATATGAGGCCCCAGCGTTCATGGACCCCCTACTTCCTAAACTGTGAGTGTCCCTCAGGGCAGAGGTGGGTGGAAAGCCCTGAGGTACTCAGAAAAGTAATGCCCCTTCCTCCATGTCCACTGCACATGTGTGTTGGGGCAGAATGGAGCCGGCTAGGGAATTCCTGGAAGTCCTCAGGGGTGCTTGAAGAGGTGGCACAGAGGCTGAGACCATGGCCTCTGCAACCAAACTTCCCCAGGTTCAAATCCCAGCTCTGTTACTTCACAGCCATTTCACCCTGGGCAAGTCACTTCATCTCTCTAGGCCTCAGTTTCTTCACCTGTAAAACGGGGACTGTAATAGTATATGAGTTGACAAAATAAAATGTCCGGCCCATAGTAAATGCTACATAAGTGTGAGGCCAGGCGCGGTGGCTCATACCTATAATCCCAGCACTTTGGGAGTCTGAAGCAGGGGGTTCACTTGAGCCCCAGAGTTTTAGACCAACCTGGGCAACAAAAGAGTCTCTCTTTTTGTAGAGACTCCATCTCTACAAAAAAATAAAACTCCAAAAACAGAAGTGTGAGCTATTATTATTACTGAGGAGTCATGGAGAAGGGAGCAATCTGGGGGGTAGCCACCTTTTCACCCCCATCTTCTTCCCTTCCCAGGCCCAAATGCAGTCTGGAGATTATCGACCACATTGTGGGAAACCAGCCTGATCAGGAGATGGTGTCCGCCTCCGAATGGTGAGACCCTGGCCCTCTCCCTCTGCGTGAAGATGACGGGTCCTCACGGTGGACTGGCCCACTCCCTGGTCCTTGCACTAACATGGAAAATACGACTGAGTGCAGTGGCTCACACCTGTAATCCCAGCATTCTGGGAAGCGGAGGTGGGAGGATCACTTGAGGTCAGGAGTTCAACACCAGCCTGACCAATATGGAGAAACCCCGTCTCTAATAAAAATACAAAAACTCGGTGGGCGAGGTGTTGGGCGCCTGTAAGTCCAGTTACTCAAGAGGCTGAGGCAGGAGAATCGCTTGAACCTGGGAGGTGTAGGTTGGGCAACAGAGTGAGACTCCAGCTTGGGAAACAGAGCAAGATTTTGTCTCCAATAAATAAATAAAATAAAATAGACTGGGCGCGGTTGCTCACGCCTGTAATCCCAGCACTTTGGGAGGTGGAGGCGGGTGGATCACCTGAGGTCAGGAGTTCAAGACCAGCCTGACCAACATGGCAAAACCCCGTCTCTACTAAAAATACAAAAATTAGCTGGGTGTAGCAGTGTGTGCCTGTAATCCCAGCTACCTGGGAAGCTGAGACAGGAGAATCGCTTGAACCAGGAAGGGGGAGGTTGCAGTGAGCTGAGATTATGTCACTGCACTCCAGTCTGGGTGAGAGAGCGAGACTTTGTCTCAAAAAAAAAAAAAAATAATAATAATAATAATAATAATAATAAAGTAAAATAAAATAAAAGTAGAAAATACAGCACAAGATGGTGGGAGTTAGCCTGAGGCCACTGATGCATTTATTCACTGTAAAACTGTCAACATGGAGACCAGTGGACTTGAGGCCCAAAGCGACCCACAGGCCCTCCTTCTGAGGAACCCTGGGGGCATCACAGTCCAGGGAGGCTTGGAGGAAGGCTGCCACCACCCAGAGAGCCCCCCGTCCAAATTCCAAGCAAGGGCCTTTTTCTCAAAGCACCTTACTTCCCTCTGTGGGAGCCTTGCCGTCCTATATGTATTTCGTTCCAAGAAACTTCCACCTGAAGGAAAAGTGTCATCATAAAGGTACAAATCTAGGCTGGGCATGGTGGCCCATATTTGGAATCTTAGCACTTTGGAGGCCCAGGCAGGTGGATGGCTTGAACCCAGGAGTTCAAGACCAGCCTGGGCAACATAGTGAGACCCCATCTCTACAAAAAATACGGCTGGGCACAGTGGCTCATGCCTGTAATCCCAGCACTTTGGTAGGCCGAGGCGAGTGGATCACCTGAGGTTAGGAGTTCGAGACCAGCCTGACCAACACAGTGAAACACTGTCTCTACTAAATACAAAAAATTAGTTGGGCATGGTGGTGCATGCCTGTAATCTCAGCTACTTGGGAGGCTGAGGCAGGAGAATCACTTGGACCCAGGAAGTGGCAGCTGCAGCGAGCCGAGATTGCGTCACTGCATTCCAGCCTGGGTGACAAGAGCGAAACTCCGTCTCAAAAAACAAAAAATAAAAATACCCAAAAATTATCCAGGTGTGGTAGCACATGCCTGTAGTCCCAGCTACTTGGGAAGCTGTGGTGGGAGGAGCAATTGAGCCTGGAGATTGAGGCTGCAGTGAGCTGAGATTGCACCACTGCACTCTAGCCTGGGCAAGAGTGAGACTCTGTCTCAAGCAACAACAACAACAAAAAGATCTAAATATCTGATGGGTATGATGGCAATGGCATCTCCTTTCTGGAGCCTGCTCAGGGACAGATTCTGGAAGGTGGAAATGGGGTGATGGAGGCCGTCCCTGGAGGCGCTCAGAGCACATGTGTTCCACTGCCCACCCTACAGGTACCTGAAAAACCTGCAGTTCCACCGCTTCTGGTCCGTGGATGACACACAGGTGCACACGGAATATAGCTCTCTGCGATCCATTGTGGTGGCCAACTATGAAGAGTCCATCAAGATGCCCATCAATGAGCCAGCGCCTGGCAAGAAGAAGTCCCAGATCCAGGTGAGGCCGCCCTGGCTGGAGGAGAGGGGAGCAGGGAAGAGGGGGGCTCTTGTAGGGTCAGGGATGTGGGCGATGGGGCAAATGACAGTGGTCTCCTTGTTTCCCTCCCCCAGGAATATGTGGACTATAACGGGGGTGCTGGGGTCCAGCACATCGCTCTCAAGACCGAAGACATCATCACAGCGGTTAGAACCCCCTTCCCTGTCCAAATTCCTCTCTCATTCAGAGCCAGGGACGGTCTCTGCAAAATCGAGAGGGCAGGTGGCGGCAGTCCTAGGCCCACTTCTCTGGGCTGGGAGACTGACAGGACTCCCTCACTGCTTCTTGCAACTAATGGGCAGGCACAGCCCCAACCATCCCAGAGAGTTCAGTCTCCACAGAACCCCTGGGTTTTGGAGGTAGCAGACGCCAGGGTATCAGGAAGCCTGGGTGATGGTCCCAGTTCTGCCAGTGGCTTGCTCTGTGTCTCTGGGAGATTCAGTGCTGTCTCTGGACTTCAGTTGCCTTACCTTAAAAATGAGGAAATTAGGGCCGGGCACAGTGGCTCATGCCTGTAATCCCAGCACTTTGGGAGGCCAAGGCAGGGGGATCACCTGAGGTCAGGAGTTTGAGACCAGCCTGGCCAACATGGTGAAACCCCGCCTCTACTAAAAATACAAAAATTATCTGGGCGTGGTTGTGGGCACCTGTAATCCCAGCTTCTCAGGAGGCTGAGGCAGGAGAAGCGCTTGAACTCAGGAGGTAGAGGTTGCAGTGAGCCAAGGTCCCACCACTGAACCCCAGCCTGGGCAACAAGAGTGAAATTCCGCTTTAGAAAAAAATAATAATAATAAATGAAGGAAATTAGGACTGGGCACAGTGGCTTATGCCTGTAGTCCCAACTACACAGGAGGCCAAAGCAGAAGGATTGTTTGATCCCAGAAGTTAGAGATCAGCCTGGCAAAAGAGTGGGACCCTGTCTCCGCAAAAAGTAAACAAAATTAACCAGGCTTGGTGGTTCATGCCTGTAGTCCTAGCTACTTGGGAGGCTGAAGCAGGAGGATCCATTTAGCCAAGGATTTCAAGGCTGCAGTTAGCTATGATTGAGCCACTTTTCTCCAGCCTAGGTGACAGAGAGTGAGGCCCTATCTCCCTGCAGCCTCAAAAAAGAAATGTTTTTTTAAAATGAGGAAATTAAGGTTAGGCATTGTGGCTCATGCCTGTAACAGTTTCTGCCCTTGTGGAGCAAGAAACAAAATAAGTAAAATATAAATGCTAGATGGTAGAGAGCACCCAGGAAGAAAGTAAAGCAGGGAATTGGGACAGCAAGGGTGAAGGGCATTGCACATTTAAACTGGGGGGTCAGACACTTTGGGAGGCCGAGGCAGGAGGACTGCTTGAGCTCAGAAGTTCGAGACCAACGTGGGCAACATAGTAAGACCTCATCTTTTTTTTTTTTTTTTTTTTGAGACGGAGTCTGGCTCTGTCGCCCAGGCTGGAGTGCAGTGGCGCGATCTCGGCTCACTGCAAGCTCTGCCTCCTGGGTTCACGCCATTCTCCTGCCTCAGCCTCCCAAGTAGCTGGGACTACAGGCGCCCACCACCACGCCCGGCTAATGTTTTTTTTTGTTTTTTTAGTAGAGACGGGGTTTCACTGTGTTAGCCAGGATGGTCTCGATCTCCTGAGCTTGTGATCCGCCCACCTCAGCCTCCCAAAGTGCTGGGATTACAGGCATGAGCCACCGCGCCCGGCCATAAGACCTCATCTTTACAAAAAATCAAAAAATTAGCCAGGTGTGGTGGTGCACACCTGTGGTTCTAGTTACTCAGAAGTCTGAAGTAGGAGGATCAGCTGAGCCTGGGGAGGTTGAGGCTGCAGTGAGCTATGATCATGCCACTGCACTGCAGCCTGGGTGACAGAACAAGACCCTGTCTCTCAAAAAAAAAAAAAAAAATATATATATATATATATATATATACTTCTTTTTTGAGATGGAGTCTTGCTCTATCTTCCAGGCTGGAGTGCAGTGGTGCGATTTTGGCTCACTGCAACCTCCACCTCCTGGGTTCAAGCGATTCTCCTGCCTCAGCCTCCCAAGTAGCTGGGATTACAGGTGCATGACACCACGCCTGGATAACTTTTTTTTGTATTTTTATTTTTATTTTTTATTTATTTTATTTGATTTTGAGACAGAGTCTCGCTCTGTCGCCCAGGCTGGATTGCAGTGACATGATCTCGACTCACTGCAAGCTCTGCCTCCCGGGTTTATGCCATTCTCCTTCCTCAGCCTCCCGAGTAGCTGGGACTACACGCTCCCACCACCACGCCTGGCTAATTTTTTTGTGTGTGTTTTTAGTAGGGGTTTCACTGTGTTAGCCAGGATGGTCTTGATCTCCTAACCTCGTGATCACCCGTCTTGGCCTCCAAATGTGCTGGGATTACAGGCGTGAGCCACTGCGCCTGGCCTTTTTTTGTATTTTTAGTAGAGACAGGATTTTGCCATGTTGGTCAGGCTGGTCTCCAACTCCTGACTTCAAGTGATCTGCCTGCCTCAGCCTCCGAAAGTGCTGGGCTTACAGGCGTGAGCCACCACACTCGGCCTGATAGATCCTTAATCGTTTGATGCCTCAGTTTCCCCAGCTATGAAATGGGAGAATAGTCCTTCAGCTGCCTCAAAAGATTGCTGCATGGACATAATGAGGGAATACGTAGAAAGTGCTCGGGCCGGGCTCAATGGCTCACGCCTGTAATCCCAGCACTTTGGGAGGCCGAGGGAGGTAGATCACCTGAGGTCAGGGGTTCGAGACCAACCTGGCTAACATGGTGAAACCCCGTCTCTACTAAAAATACATAGCCCAGCGTGATGGTAGGCACCTGTAATCCCAGCTACTCAGGAGGCTGAAGCAGGAGAATTGCTTGAACCTGAGAGGCAGAGGTTGCAGTGAGCTAAGATCGTGCCACTGCACTCCAGCCTGGGCAACAGAGACTCCATCGCAAAAAAAAAAAAAAAAAAAAAAAAAAAGAAAGTGCTCGAGGCAGGCACATGGTGAGTGTTCTATAAATCTAGCAGTTGTTGTTCTAACGGGGCCCATGACAGGAAGAAAGGGGAAGAGGCCACACAGCATCCTGGCAGTTGAGGGGAGCTAGGATAGGGACCCTGCCTCCTGATGACCCAGCACCTCCGCCTGGCTAGGGGAGTTGAACTTGGCCGAAGGCTGACCTCAACTTTGCTCTGAAACAGATTCGCCACTTGAGAGAGAGAGGCTTGGAGTTCTTATCTGTTCCCTCCACGTACTACAAACAACTGCGGGAGAAGCTGAAGACCGCCAAGATCAAGGTGAAGGAGAACATTGATGCCCTGGAGGTGAGGCCCAGGCAGGATCCGCAGCCTTGTGGGGAGTACGAGCTCTGCGTTCCATCTTTTCAGAAATATTGTCTCAGCCCGGAGAGGAGCCCAGACCAAGTCCCTGCTGGCAAGGGACATTTATTCTGGGGTCTGTGTGGGAGGAGGAAACAGATGACAAACAAACAATAAAAGCACGGTCAGAGATAGTCAGTGCAGGAAGTTCAAACAGGCAGCCTGGGGCTACTTTACAAAGAGTGGTCAGGGAGGGCCTCTCTGAGGAGGTGACATTTGAGTGAAGTCTAGATCATGAGCCGGAGCTGGCCTTGTGAACAGCGGGAAGAAAGGCATTCCTGGCAGAGGGATCAGCAAGGGCCGAGGTAGGAGCATGCCCCGAGCGTCTGAGGAACAGAAAGAATACGCTAGAGTGGATGGGAGGTTGTTTTTGAGCGATGACCTAGGTCAGACAGGTAAGCAAGAGCCAGTTCCTCTTGTGAGCTGTTATTCAGGAGTCTGGATTTTGTTCTTTTGTGACCAGAAACCACTGGAGGGTTTTTTGGTTTGGTTTTAGCAGTGTTACTGACATATGTCACATAACATGTCATTTTTTTAAGGTGTACAATTCTATGATTTTTAGCTATTTGCTATGTTGTGCAACTATCATCAAAATCCATTTTAGGACTGGGTGTGGTGGTTCATGCTTGTAATCTCAGTACTTTGGGAGGCCAAGGCGGGCGGATCACGAGGTCAGGAGTTCGAGACCAGCCTGACCAACATGGTGAAACCCTGCCTCTACTAAAAATACAAAAATTAGCCGGGCGTGGTGACACACACCTGTAATCCCAGCTACTCAGGAGGCTGAGGCAGGAGAATTGCTTGAACCCGGGAGGCGGAGGTTGCAGTGAGCCGAGATCGTGCCACTACATTCCAGCCTGGGCGACAGAGTGAGACTCTGTCTCAAAAAAAAAAAAAAAAAAAAAAAAAGATCCATTTTAGGACTAGGTGTGGTGGTTCATGCCTGTAATCCCAGCACTTTGGGAGGCCAAGGCAGGTGGATCACTTGAGGTCAGGAGTTTGAGACCAGCCTGGTCAATATGGCGAAACCCCCGTCTCTACAAAAAGAAAAAAAAATTAGCTGTGCGTGGTGATCTGTGTCTGTGGTCCCAGCTACTGGGGAGGCTGAGGTGGGAGAATCACTTCAACCCAGGAGGTAGAGGCTACAGTGAGCCATGATCAGGCCGCTGCACTCCAGCCTGGGTGATACCCTGTCTAAAAGAAAAACAAAAACAGTTAGGCCAGACACAGTGGCTCACATCTATAATCCCAGCATTTTGGGAGGTTGAGGTGAGAGGATTGCTTGAGGCCAGGAGTTTAAGACCAGCCTGAGAAACATAGGGAGACCCTGTATCTACAAAAAAAAAGTTTTAAAAAATTAGCTAGGCATGGTGGTTCGTGCCTGTAGTCCCAGCTACTCAGGAGGCTGAGGTGAGAGGATCACTTGAGGCCAGGAGGTCAAAGCTGCAGTGAGCCATGATCAGGCTACTGCATTCCAGCCTGGGCAAAAAATCAATTTTAGAACATTTTTGTCACCCCAAAAAGAAACCTTGAGCCTCTTAGCCAGCACCTCCCAACCCCTCTGTTCCCTTCCCCTCTCCCACCTCAGCCCTAGGCATCATTAATCTACCTTCAGTCTCTATAGATTTGCCTATTCTGGACATTTCATCAAAAAGAATCACAGAGGCCGGGCGCGGTGGCTCACACCTGTAATCCCAGCACTTTGGGAGGCTAAGGTGGGCAGATCATGAGGTCAGGAGTTCAAGACCAGCCTGGCCAACATGGTGAAATGCTGTCTCTACTAAAAATACAAAAATTAGCCGGGCAGGTAGCAGGCGCCTGTAATCCCAGCTACTGGGGAGCCTGAGGCAGGAGAATTGCTTGAACCCAGGAAGGGGGAGGTTGCAGTGAGCCGAGATCGCGCCATTGCACTCCAGCCTGGTCAACAGAGCGAAACTCCGTCTTGGAAAAAAAAAAAGGAATCACAAAATAGGCCTGTTGTGAGCAGCTTCTTTCTTATAGCATGTGCTCAAGGTTCATCTGCGTGGGATGTGTGTCAGTGCTTCGTTCCTTTTTGTGGCTGAAAAATATCCCATTGTATAGATAGACACACATTGTTTATCTGTTCCTCGTTGATAGATATTTGGGTTGTTTCCACTTTTGGGGTGTTATACATAATGCTACTGTGAACATCTGTGTACAAGGCTCTGTGTGGACGTGTTTTCAATGCACTTTGGTATATATCTAGGAGTAGCTAGGTCACATGGTAATTCCATGTTCCCTTTTGTTTGTTTAGAGACGGAGTCTTGCATTGTTTCCCAGGCTGGGGTGCAGTGGTGCGATCTTGGCCCATTGCAACCTCCAGCCCCCTGGTTCAAGCAATTCTCCTGCCTCAGCTTCCTCAGTAGCTGGGATTATAGGCCGCCACGCCACCACGCCCAGCTAATTTTTTTTTTTTTTTTTTTTGAGACAGAGTCTTGCTCTGTTGCCCAGGCTGGAGAGCAGTGGCTGATCTTGGCTCACTGCAACCTCCACTTCCCGTGTTCAAGCGATTCTCCTGCCTCAGCCTCCTCAGTAGCTGGGATCACAGGCGTGTGCCACCATGCCCAGCTAATTATTTTTTATTTTTTATTTTTAGTAGAGACGGGGTTTCACCATGTTGGCCAGGCTGGTCTCGAACTCCTGACCTCGGGTAATTCACTCACCTCAGCCTCCCAGAGTACTGGGATTACAAGCGTGAGCCACCTTGCCCAGCCTAATTTTTGTATTTTTTTTTTGTAGAGACTGGGTTTCCCCATGTTGGCCAGGCTGGTCTCGAACTGAGCTCAGGTGATCCACCCACCTCGGCCTCCCAAAGTGCTGTTACTCCAGCCTGGGTAACTGAGCAAGCCTCCGTCTCAAAAAAGAAGAAAAAAAAAGGGTCCTGCTAATGTCTGCGGGGAGGATGGATTGTAAGGATACCAAGATTAGAAGCAGGCAGCAGTCTTGAATGGTGCCTTAGGAACTGTAGTAGGGAGATGGTAATAGGACAGTTTGGGGATATATTTGGAGGTGGCTGGAACTGCCAGAAAGAGAGGTCATTTCCAGACTTTTGGGGTGCAGGAGCCCCTGTGGACTCTCCAAGGATCTCACCGTGCCAGGATAGAGCGCGGGCCAGCCGCCCCTAGCAGAGCCCCCTGTCTCCCGCCTAGGAGCTGAAAATCCTGGTGGACTACGACGAGAAAGGCTACCTCCTGCAGATCTTCACCAAACCGGTGCAGGACCGGCCCACGCTCTTCCTGGAAGTCATCCAGCGCCACAACCACCAGGTACTGCTTGTCCCCGGCAGGCCCGAGGGGACAGGCAGCTAGCACACTCGGTTTTCTAGGTCCTTGACTCATCTCCTCTTTCCCGCCACAGGGTTTTGGAGCCGGCAACTTCAACTCACTGTTCAAGGCTTTCGAGGAGGAGCAGAACCTGCGGGGCAACCTCACCAACATGGAGACCAATGGGGTGGTGCCCGGCATGTAAGCCCCGCCCACTGCCCTCCCCACGGAGGCCCCGCCCTCCCACAGCCACACAGCCACGCCCCCTGATTCTGGAACTCGCCCAACTTCCCTACTGGCTGCTGCCCTTGGGTCCCGCCCACCAGCGGACGCGGCCCCCAAGGCTCCGCCCACCCTGACCACGCCCCTCGGCGGGGCCGCCCTCTGCTCCAGCCCTCCCGATTAAAGCGTGCTCCGGTCCAATACGGTGTCTGTTCGTGTTGCGCATAAGGCAATAGTGCCTCATGGCAGCCAGGGGGAGGCCAGGGCGGCCGCCAGCGCCGCGGAACCGAGGAGCCGCGGGTGTCAGCGCTTTGCCAAGCGCTACCACGCGGAGAGAGGAATTCTGGAACCAGGGAAGGATAGGGGACTTGCACTCTGGAGGGAAAGACGGATGACACTGCTTTTGTAGAGAGATAAACGCGATTCAGACAATAAAGCAAGCGATGAGCCGGGCGTGGTGGCTCACACCTGTAATTTCAGCGCTTTGGGAGGCCGAGATGGGAGGATCGCTTGAGGCCAGGAGTTCGAGCCCAGCCCGGTAACATAGCAAGACCCCGCCCCCCTGCGTCTACACAAATAACAAATAAAAATAAAAATTAGCCTGGCGTAGTGGCGCCCACCTGTGGTCCCGGCTACTCAGGAGGCTGAGGTGGGAGGATCGATTGATGGACAGAGGTCTTGGCTGCAGTGAGCCCTGATCGTGACACTGCACTCCAGCCTGGGCAAAAAAAAAAAAAAAAAAAAAAAAGGCAGTTGATGAGAATATGTGGAAGTGAAGATCGCAGGGGAGCTAATTTTGATAACGGAAGACCTCTCCGAGAAGGTGATATTTGGGAGCCAGCCATGGGACCATGCTCGGGAAGAGGATTCCAGAAAGAGCGAACAGAGAAAGGCCCTGAGGTGGGGTTAGAGTTTGGCAGTATCTTGTCTGCCGGCTTGATGATCTCTTTTTTTTTTTTTTTGAAACGGAGTTTCGCTCTGTCCCCCAGGCTGGAGTGCAGTGGCACGATCTCGGCTCACTGCAAGTTCCGCCTCCCGGGTTCACGCCATTCTCCTGCCTCAGCCTCCCGAGTAGCTGGGACTACAGGCGCCCTCCACCACGCCCGGCTAATTTTTTGTATTTTTAGCAGAGATGGGGTTTCACCTTGTTAGCCAGGATGGTCTCGGCCTCCCAAAGTGCTGGGATTACAGGCGTGAGCCACCGCGCCCGGCCGATGATCTCTAAAGATGAGCTGTCTTCAGTTTTGCTACCCAGAGCCCAAACCTCTGAACACAGGAGAGGGGAGAGTGTTAGACAAGGGACTCTAGGGGCAGCATCCATGCTCAGCAACTGTAGGATATGGTCCCTTGGTTCCTGGTCTCGGAGATAAAGCAGGTAGGAGGGGTCTGGGATCCCAGTCCCATGCAGCTGCACTGCCTCAGCCTTGCCCGCAGTAAGGACTTCTTTTGGAAAGGGGCTTGTTCATACTCATACAAGTGTGAGTGACCCTTGCAAAAGAATGAGGCAGCTGGGTCCTAAAACCCTAGGAAGGAGATTCTTTCTTCAAAACCAGGAAAGAGTTGGTGTGGAGCAAATTTGGCCTCTTTTTTCTTTTTCTTTTTCTCTTTTTTTTTTTTTTTTTTTGAGACAGAGTCTCACTCCATTGCTCAGGCTGGAGTGCAGTGATGTGATCTTGGCTTACTGCAACCTCCACCTCCTGGGCTCAGGTGATCCTCCTACCTCAGCCTCCCAAGTAGCTGGGACTATAGGCATGCGCCACCACGCCCAGCTAATTTTGTTTTTATTTTTCGTGGAGATGGGATCTCACTATGTCAGCCAGTCTCGAATTCCTGGTCTCAGGTGATCCGCCCACCTCAGCCTTCCAAAGTGCTGGAATTATAGGCATGAGCCACTGCCTCTGGCCTCTTTCTGCTTCTAATGCTTAAGAACCCTCCGTGAGGATAAGTCACCTCAGAGCTAGGAGGCATCAAAGCTCAACAGAAGAAAAAAATACTCTGAGTTGGTATAATGGTGGGAATTGGGGATTTTTTCAGATTATAGAAGAAATCAGGGCTTCTGGGATCACGAACTTCAGAAATAAAGAGATCAGAGAGAACCCAAAGGATTCCGTGCAAAAAAAAAATACTCCCCCTCTCTTCTCCTGTGACTTAATGTGAAGAAGGGAAACTGTATAACCCGGAAGGATGCAAACTAGTGGCTTACAGACCAAATGTGCCTCATAGACCTACTTCATTTTGCCTGCATGGTTTCAAACAAATTTGAGTCAACATTGTAGAAAGTTGGGCACATATGGCCAGGTGCGGTAGCTCATGCCTGTAATCCCAGCAATTTGGGAGGCTGAGGCAGGTGGATCACTTGAGGTCAGGAGTTAGAGACCAGCCTGCCCAACAGGGTGAAACCTCGCCTCTACTAAAAATACAAAAATTAGCCGGGAATGGAGGAGGGTGCCCGTAATCCCAGCTACTCGGGAGGCTGAGGCAGGAGAATCCCTTGAACCTGGGAGGTGGAGCTTGCAGTGAGCCGAGATCACGCCTCTGCACTCTAGCCTGGGTGGCAGAGTGAGACTCCATCTCAAAAATAAATATTGGGAGGTCGAGGTGGGTGGATCACCTGAGGTCAGGAGTTCAAGACCAACCTGGCCAACATGGTGAAACCCAGTCTCTATTAAAAATACAAAATTAGCTGGGCCTAGTGGTGCGCACCTGTAATCCCAGCTACTCGGGAGGCTAAGGCAGGAGAATCACTCGAACCCAGGAGGCAGAGGTTGCAGTGAGATCGCACCACTGCACTCCAGCCTGGGCAAAAAGAGCGAAACTCCATCTCATAAACACATAAATAAATAAAGCATGCAGAGCAGACACCCACTAGCTGAGAACATACTGGAGAGCCAGGCTGCCTAAGTTCACCTCTCAGATAGCTACGTGGTAGCTGTGTGACCTACGGCAAGCTACTTGACCTCTCAGTGCTTCAGTTTCCTGTGTTAAGTGGGAATTATAATAATACCCTCCTCCTAGCCCTGTTGCTAGTATCAAAGATGTTTAAAACAGAGGCTGGCACAGAGTCAATGCTATATGAATATTCTTATTTTGGGGGGAGGGGCTCTTGCCCACAAGGGAACCCAAGTCTGTCTGGGACCTTCCTCTCTCTGTCTGAGGTCTCTGTCACCGAGGCTGGAGAGCAGTGGCATGATCACAGTTCACTGCAGCCTTGACCTCCCCAGCTTCCGTGATCCTCCTCCCTCAGCCTCCCTAATAGCTGGGACCATAGGCATATGCCACCACTCCTGGCTAATTTTTGTATTTTTAGTAGAGATAGGGTTTCTCCATGTTACCCAGGCTGGCCTCGAACTCCTGGCCTCAAGTGATCCTTTCTCCTGCCTCAGCCTCCTGAAAAGCTGGAGAGGGGCTCCCATTCTGGCCCCCACAATAGAGCCAATGAAGAAAGGAGTTATCTCTTGGGACTGAGGAGCAGAGGAAGAGGTGGATGGATTTGAGGAATAGGGAAGAAGCATCAGATTTGGTAGGTAAGGGAGGGAAAGAGAAGGTTTAAATCCAGGATCCCTGGCCTTTGAGCTTAGGTGGTCAGTGGCAGGCAGCAGTGGGTGGAGGCAGAGAACAGAAGTATCATTGACCAAAGTAGAAAATATAACAGGAGAGCAAGTTCAAGAGAGAAGATGAAGACAGGCGCAGTGGCTCATACCTATAATCCTGGCACTTTGGGAGGCCGAGGCCAGAGGATTGCTTGAGCCCAGGAGTTCAAGACCAGCTTGGGAAACACAGTGAGACCCTATTTCTATAAAAATTAAAAAATTGACCAGATACAGGTGGCTCACACCTGTAATCCCAGCACTTTTAAAGGCTGAGGCGGGCAGATCACTTGAGGTTAGGCGTTTGAGACCAGCCTGGCCGACATGGTGAAACCCCGTCTCTACTAAAAATACAAACATTAGCCGGGCGTGGTGGCACATGGCCTGTAATCCCAGCTACTTAGGAGGCTGAGGCAGGAGAATAGCTTGAACCCAGGAGGCAGAGGTTGCAGTAACCGAGATTGCGCCACTGTACCCCAGCCTGGGCGACAGAGCGAGACTCTGTCTCAATTAAATAAAATAAAATAAAAAATAGAGATGGGGTTTCGTCTCTTCTAATAATAAAAAAACTAGCCGGGTGTGGTGGTGCGCAGCTATAGTCCCAGCTACTCAGGAGGCTGAGGCATGAGAATCCCTTGAACCTGGGAGGCAGAGGTTGCAGTGAGCTGAGACCATGCCATTGCACTCCAGCCTGGGCAACAGAGAGAGACTGCCTCAAAAAAAAAAAAAGAAAAAAGAAAAAAGGCCGGGCATGGTGGCTCATGTCTAGAATCCCAGCACTTTGGGAGGCCAAGGCAGGCGGATCACTTGAGGTCAGGAGTTAGAGACCAGCCTGGCCAGCATGGTGAAACCCCATCTCTACTAAAAATACAAAAAATTTAGCCGGGCGTGGTGGCGCATGCCTGTAGTCCCAGCTACCTGGGAGGCTGAGGTGGGAGAATGGCTTGAACCCAGGAGGCAGAGGTTGCAGTGAGCCAAGATTGCACCACTGCACTCAAGCCTGGGCGACAGAGCAAGACTCTGTCTCAACAAAAAAAGAAGAAAGAAAAAAAAAAAGAGAAAGAAAAAAGAAAGAAAGAAAGAAAAAGTCCTGGCACGGTGGATCACACCTATAATCCCAGCACTTTGGGAGGCCGAGGAGGGCACATCCCCTAAGGTCAGGAGTTCAAGACCAGCATGCTCAACATGGAGAAATCCCATTTCTACTAAAAATCCAAAATTAGCTGGGCTTGGTGGCACATGCCTGTAATCCTAGTAATCCCTGTAATCCCTACTCGGGAGGCTGAGGCAGGAGAATCGCTTGAACTCGGCAGGTGGAGGTTGCAGTGAGCCGAGATTGTGCCATTGCACTCTAGCCTGGGCAACAAGAGCAAAACTCTGTCTCAAGAAAAAAAAGAAATTTTTAAAATTAGCTGGCATGGTAAAGTGTGCATATGGTCCCTGATACTTAGGAGGTTGAAGTGGGGGGGATCATTGAGCTCAGCAGATCGAGGCTGCAGTGAGCTATGATCATGCCACTGCACTCCAGCCTGGGTGACAGAACTAGACCTTGTCTCTAAAACAATAAAGGTAAAATTGTATATTCCTTCAAATACACCCCCTTCTCTTAGCTTTTTTTCTCCTTACTGTAGCATTTACCTTTCACATTTGTCTGGCTCGCCCTCAAGAACAGTATGTTTCCTTCATTCCTGTCCTCAGAGCCTAGAGGAGTACCTGGCACATACGAGGTGCTCAATAAATATTGAGTGATTGAATTAATGGCCGGACACTTCCTTCTGTCTCCTGGCTCAGCCCGGACCTCAGCCCTCTAGTCCCATGAATCCACGTACAGGAGTGTCCACCTGTCTGGATGCACAATTCCTAAAAGCAGCCCACCGTGAACGGACAATTTACCCTCCCTTCGTTTCGTTGATACCACAAATGAGGCTGCGAAGAACACTCTTCTTCATATTGTTGCCCACTATATCTGTCAGGCTCAATTCTTCACAGTGGAACAATGGAGCCAAGACTTGTGTGTGCATTTGATCATTTTATTTTGAGACGGGGTCTCACTCTGTCGCCCAGGCTGGAGTGCAGTGGCATGATCTCAGCTCCCTGCAACCTCCACCTCCTGGGTTCAAGCGATTCTCCCACCTCAGCCTCCCAAGTATCTGGGATTACAGGTGTGCACCACCACACTCGGCTAATTTTTTTGTATTTTTAGTAGAGATGGGGTTTCACCATGTTGGCTAGGCTAGCTTGAACTCCTGACCTCAGGTGATCTGCCCTCCTAGGCCTCCCAAAGTGCTGGGATCACAGGTGTGAGCCACTGCGCCGGCCGTGTGCATTTTAAATAATGATTGCTAATAGGTATTTTTCCTCCTAAAGGTTGCAGCGATTTTTGGCTTCCACTAATGATGCACGAGAGTCCCCCTGCCTCCTGCTCCCTCAAATTGGGTTTCCTCCACCTTCTAATAATTGCCAACCTGACAGGGGGAAATGGTAACATGGGATAATTCACATTTCTCCAGTAAGAAGTGAGGTACAGCGTCTTTTCAGGCATATTGCTTTTTGCTAAGGTTTTACATCTTCTTGGAGACATTTACTGTGGACGCCAACTATAAGCCCCTTATCGCCCATCTACTGGGTCAAGCAGAGCTGAGACTGACTGGGGCACAGCATCTCTGAAATGCCATGAATACAGGATAGATTTAATTCTTCTCAACTTGTACCATTTTGTCAGCCCTTTTTCCTCCCTCAAATGCAGACCAGGGGGGCATCTCCTTAAGTGTTAAACATTTCTGAGGAACCACCTACGTTCTTCTAGTGATAGTAAAAGAATACCTGATCTTATTTCCTTCATTGCAGACCTCATGAGTCAGAAACCTGAGGTTTTAAGAAAAAAATCTAGAAATCACACTTAAAAGCTGTGGAAGGTCTAGTGGTGACTATAATTTGGCCCAGTTCACAAAACCCACCTACAAGTTCAGGCTGGGCACGGTGGCTCACATCTGTAATCCCACTACTTTGGGAGG
The DNA here is from genome assembly GCF_028885655.2 of Pongo abelii. Lineage (NCBI taxonomy): Eukaryota > Metazoa > Chordata > Mammalia > Primates > Hominidae > Pongo > Pongo abelii. The sequence goes on along the minus strand of NC_071995.2, from coordinate 120,724,847 downwards.
CTGAGGTGGGAGGATTGCTTGAGCCCAGGAGTTTGAGAACGGCCTGGGCAACATAGGGAGACCCCGTCTCTACAGAAAAATTTCTTAAAAATGAGCTGGGCATGGTGGTGTGCTCCTGTAGTCCCAGCTACTCAGGAGGCTGAGGTGGGAGGATCACTTGAGCCCAGGAAGTCAAGGCTGCAGTGAGCCATGATTGCACCACTGCACTCCAGCCTGAGGTGACAGAGTGAGACCCTATCTCAAAAACAAACAAAAAACCCCTGCTGATATGAGTGTCTGAGTGGACCACTCCACCCTCCACGGAAGCAGGATGTGCTCCCAACAGAAAGAAAGAATAAAGAGGAGAGGGAGAGAGGAGAGCAAGAGAGACGGCGTATCTGTAAGAAAAGTCAGTATATTTATGGTTTGCTTTATAAAAGTTACTATAATACAATGGTACATAGTATTGAATTCACAAAAATATGAACAAATATTTACATCAAGACACACTCACAACGGAAACACTTCTCTTCAAAACAAGTTACTTATGGATGATGGAGTCTACACGCACAAACATCCCTAAAACTTATTGGTTCTCTTCTTTGCACGGGGAGAGAGAGAAAACAAAAAATAGCAGAAACCCCCAACTCTTAAAAAGCAGAGATTTGTTCAATGAAAAATGAGGGAGTTGAAAGAAAAATGACTCAACACATATCTTGATTATTGCAAACCACTCTGGGGCTGGGGCTCCTGGGGAGAGGGAGGTCTAGTCCCCTTAGTGAAGGCCAGCCGAGGTTAACACTGGGCACGATGGCTGGGGGCAAGGTGAGGCCAGGGGGAGGGGAGAGGCAAGGGTCCCTTCCCTGGTCTTCTCAAATTTCCCCACTTCTTTTATGGGAAGGGGACAGAATGGAGACAGCCCCTTGGAGGCTGTACATGTAACTTGAATCAGCCGTCTCTACAAGCTACGCATTTCCTCATGTGAAAAATAAATTATTTCCTCAGTTGCACAATTACGCAGAAAACCGCAAACGGAAGAGAAGTTCGCCGCTGTGCCCAGGTACCCCATCTGTGTCTTGTTGCCACCAATTTCCTTGATCTTGAAACCGGTGGGCACAGTCTCAAATAGAGAGGGCCTGGGGGAAAGGAATCAAAAAAAAAAAAAAAACAACACACAACAAAACCACCAACGACAAAAAAGAGAAAAATAACAATTCTTTGTACAGAATTTACATGATAACAAGCTTGACACAAGCTGAGATACCAGAGGCTCCGGCCGCCTGCGTCCGCAGGGTGGGAGCAGCTCCCTCATGGAGCGCACTCATCTTGATGAGGACTCCGGGTCACAACAGTCACTTTCCAGAAATTATTTACACGCCTCCTCTGCTTTCTGGGGTACGGGGGGGACTTGCTTTTGTCTTTTTTTTTTTTTTTGGAAGTACAAAGAAATGAGCAAAAAACGTCTTCCCGCATGTTTCTACAAGAAACAATGTTCCCAAGAGAAAGTCCTTTGCGGCAGCCTCTATATACAGAGTTGGTTCTGAACTTCAAAAACCTTTTTCCCCTTCGTTTTGATTTTATACACGCACAAGAAAAAAAAAAAGCCACGGGAATAAATTCTGAAGAGGATGGGAAGGGGGTCAAAAGAGAAAAAAAAAACAACTGTCAAAGACTTAGATCTGAGTTTTAAAATCTTTTCCAAGATTTTCCTTTTTCTGGGAGAAGTAATCTGCTCCCTCCGAAAATAAATATGCTCTGGCCTTCTTGGGGTGAGGGGCTGCCGGCAGGGGGATGTGGGGTGTGGGTTGGGGGTGAGTGGGTGAAGCTTATAAGCCAAAAAATGCCACACGCAGACGGTCTGACAACCCGTAATGGCGGGACTAGGGGACCCGCCTGCCCTTGGGAGCCCCCTCCCACCCAGGGTGAAGGCAAGAGCAGAAGAGAGTGGCCGCCCGCGTTCTCAGCGCCCCTCACCTGCACTGGGGCCCCCGAGAGGCTCCCTCGTTGCTGGCATCCGAATGAGAAAGTAAACATTGAACCTAAGGTTTAGGGGGTGCTGGGGTGTGAGGTGGCAGGGAAAGCCCAGAGCGGAGACCCCTGCCTGGCACAGCTTAGCTCCACCAGGGTCTACCGGGTCAGTGGTGCCCCAGGCCTCTGGGGAAAGAACAGGCTGGGGCTCGGGTGGGGAAAGGTGTGGGGTCTCCTCACTGTGCCCACGGGCAGTGAAGGGGGCTTTCGGGGCGTAGTGTTCTGAGGTCAAGGCCGTGGGGGCCTCCATCCTTCCCACAGCACCCGGCCCTGCGTCCAGGCCCGGGTGGCTTCCAGGACACAGGCCACGCACAGCCACACTGAGGCCTCTGCAGACCCCCGCGGGGCCCCTCTCTGATTCCACCTTCACATTTCAACGGTTAAATGTCTTTTCTCACAACGAGGAAAAAAATAGAGAAGACAAAACAACGTAGCAGCATTCACAGGAAGAGGCCGAGGGTGACGGTGGGAGAGAGAAGAGACAGAGAAGAGAGAGAGGGGAGGAGAGACGGAGAGAGAGAAGCTGATGCTGGAGTTAAACAGAAATCCTGAAAGGGGCGTTTGTAAAAATGAGAGCGACATGGGCTGAACGACAGAGAAGCCCTTTCCCGCGGAGGGGCTGGAGCCAGGGGCTCCAGGGGGTAGTGTGGGGCGCCAGGCCCTGAATGGCCGCTGGGTAGAGGACAGCACCTGAAATGGGGGCGGGCGCGGGGGGCCGAGCCCCGGGGCCAGGGGCTCCACGCTCGGGAGTCCCAGGGCTACAGCTGACATCCTTTGAGTCTGGTGCCGGGGCCTAGTTGAGGGTCCCCCGGCAGTTCTCGGAGCCACAGAGGCAGGGGATCTTGACGTCCTCGATGGGGAACTTGTAGTCATAGGTAATCTCCTCATTGACGTTGATGTGCTGCTTCGAGTAGATGACTATCTTCTTCTGTGACTCCACCGTGATCACCTTGGCATAGCAGTTGGGCTGCAGGCAAGGTGCGGGGGAGAGTGAGCCCCCGGCCCCCCGGGGTCCCACACCACTGCAGACCCCTCAAACCCAACCAGGCCTGTGCTTAAGGCCTGACATTGCCACGTGACCCCCAGCCCACTGCTCTGCTCTGGACCTTGGCTCCCCCCACCCCCAGGGGTGACCCCTTGCCTCTGATATTAAATAATAATGATAAAAATTATTTCCCAGGCCTTTCATATCCATTCATAGTACAAGTGCCTCCCAAATGTATGTCTATTTTTAGCTCAGGTCTCACTTCTGAGCTCTAGAAAAAGGGTCAGCAAACTATAGCCCCTAGCTGCCTGTTTTTGTAAACAAAGTTTTACTGGCACATAGCCATATCCATTCTCCCATTCATTTGCATATAATTTGGGGCTACTTTTGTTACAATAGCCAAATTCAGTAGTTGCCATAGAGATCCTCTGAGCCACCAAGCCAAAAATATTTATTATCTGGCCCTTTACAGAAAAGGTAAAGGCCTCCAAGCCCATAAATGCAACTACCTGCTGTCTGCCAGTGGCAGCCCTGGGACCGTCTTTGACTTAGCTCACACCTAAAGCATGATCTGCTCCTGCTCTGGGCAGCTGCTGCACCACGCACCCAGGCCCCAGAGCATCTGCCTCCCTGCCTCCTTCAGTCCAGATCTGGCCCCAACCAGGGCCGGTGAGTTCAGTCCCAGAAGGGCCTCTTGGTTGTGTCTACTGCTATCCACTTCTGGGGCCACCAGCCACGCTCAGGCCCCCATCACTGCTCACCCGCCTGCTACAGCCCCCTCGGCCACTCTCACCCCTGAAAAAATCCACTCCTGCCCCAGCAGCCAGGGAAACATTTCCAAAGGGATAGCAGAACCTGTTGCCCGATGGCTCCAACCTTCCAGCGACCGTGGCTCTCAGAGAAACTTAGTTCCTCAGCTTGGCCACCCTCAGCCCTGCCCACCCCGCTCTTACCCTACCCCATGCCCACTGCCTCCCTTGCTATCTCTCGAACAGGTGTTCTCCCCACTGCCCCAGGGCCTTTGAACACGCAGTTCCCCTTGCCCCAGCACCGCTTCCCCTGGGCAATTCTCTCTCACCCCTCAGATCTCCCCGGATATTCACAGGAAAGTCCCTACAGCCCAGGCAAGGATCAAGTCACAACGAAGAGAGCCAGCAGGCGCTGAGGACTGGCCTGGCCAGCACTCAAAGGGCCCATGTGCAGTGACCCACCTATGTGGCCCTCCCAACAACCTACAAGGAGAGACTGTTATTCTCTGTTTTACAGACAAGGAAACTGAGGCACAGAGACATGAAGTAACTCACTAAGCTGCAATACCAAGACTTGAACCCACAGTCAGGGGCATCCACCCCGGAACATGCCTGCCTCCTGCTCAGAGCTTCCTGTGTTCATTCTTCAGCACTCAAATCCCTGTTATCAGTGTTCCTCCCCTCTACGCCTGCACCACCCAATACAGTCATCACAAGCTAATTCAGTTTAAATTCATCAAAATGAAATAAAATTTAAGACTCAGGTCCCCAGATGCACTGGGCACATTTCCAGTGCTCAACACCACACATGTGGCTAACCCACAGCACAGATGCACGCAGTGCACCTCCCCCTTGCAGAAAGTTCTAGTGGACAGCTCGGCCCGAGCAGGACTGAGCCTGACCAATGAAAGCACGGAGAAAAGGCCAACGCAGAGAAATAACTCCGTAATTACCAATGAACTGAACCCACCACTTCTGAGTCCTCTACATGCCACAGAAGTTTCACTAAAGCCCATCTGACAGATGAGAAACTGAAGCTCAGAGGAATAGAGCTCCTGGTAAAAGACCTCACATGTCTTCCTCTCCCTATAACTCTTGGCCGACCTGAGCTTGGGAAGGAGGCCGAGCTGATTCCCGTGCCAGGGCTTCCAGGCCCTCCTGGCACAGAAGCAGGGCCAGGGGCAAGGGCAGGGGCCGCCCCCTGCTGGGCACTCACGTTGCAGCTGTGGTTGATGAAGCGCGCGAAGTTGCCGCACTTGGTGGCGTCGATGATGGTGTCGTGGTCCACCCGGAACATGTAGCTGCTCCCGATGCCCTCGTCCTCATAACGCTTCTCCCGCATGTCTGCGATCACCTGGCCACAAAAGGGCATCAGTCGGGCTGGGCCGGCCCCATGCCCGGCCCCGTGCCCATCCTGCCGGGCAGTGCCTACCTGACGGATATTCTGGCCTACGTACTCGATGACCATCTCGTCAGCCGCGATGGGCTCCATGGCGAACAAGCCCCAGTCGTGAATGTGGCTCTTGCAGAACTTGAGCTTTTTCTTCCGGAACTGCGGGAGGGAAGAGGGGAGAGGTGAGCCCCGGTCTCAGGTCCTGCCACCACCCCGGCGATCTGGGTGAAGCCCGGCCTCACCTTGAGCTGGTTGAACTTGAGCAGGTCGCTGTCACAGCTGCCAGTGAAGGAGGACAGCAGGCGGCGCTGCTCCGAACGCCGCTCTGAGCCTGCCCGGGTGGAGGCGTGGGGTTGTGCTGGGATGCTCATGCCCTGCAGTGGACGGTGTGCGGGGCTCAGCGGGGCTGGCCGTGTCCTCGGCGGTCCTACCCTAGGCTCTGGATCTCTGTCATCCCCAGTGTCCTGGGCTCCTTGCTCTGGGCTTCTCCACACCTCTCTGTCCCTAATTGTCACCACTTCCCTGCCTCCTCTATCCCATCAGTATCTGAGCGTGTTCAAGCTCCTTCTATTTTCAAAACGACGAGACTCACTCTTGCCTGGCGCTGTCTTTTCCCCATTTCAGCTGAAAGTTTTGTCTACCCTGACCCTCTCCTCGGCTCTCACCCAGACCCCTCTGACCCCCCAAGCGTTCGAAATCGGGGATCCTTCTGAAACCCTTGTGTCACGTCCTGCTCTTGGCCTCCCTGGGCCTCTGCCCCAGCCATTAACCTTTGGAGCATCCCAGGCCTCTGCCCCAAGTGCCCTCCCAGGTGAGGTCACCCTGCTGTGACCTTCAGTCACCACTTCTCTCCTGGCGATACCTACACTTAGGTCCCCGGGCTGGAGATCCCCATCCTAAGCTCCGCCATACCCACATGCCCACCAAGACCTCTCTGCCTGGGTGTTTTCAGAACCTGCAGAACTCAAGCTGCCTCATGGTGATAGCATATTAGCCTCCCCATCTCAGGACTGGTGTCCAGCTTCCCAGCACCCCCGACCCCAGCCACACCCTGGGCTGTCACCCCCCGCCCATCCCTGTCTCCTGTACCCAGGCCAGCCCTGGTCCTGTCCATCCCACTTCCTCATATTCTTCCACAGCTAATGGCTCCTCACGGCCCAGCTAAGTCCGGCACGTCCGGTCTGGAAACTGCAGCAACCCGAACACAGTTTGCCCTCAGGACCCCTGCACCAGCTCCACACCACCCCAGCTCCTCTCACAACCTCCCTCTGCTGCCTGTCACCCCAGGAGACAGGTCACTTACCACCACAGTACCCCCGACCCTGGTGGCCTGTGCTGTCTCTCCCACAAGTGGCCTCTCCCTTCCCTTCCTCACACCATGGAGCTCCCCGCTGCCTCAGGGCCTTTGCACTGCTGCTGTCCTAGGGAGGCCTGCTGGGGTCAGTGAGCCCCTCTCTGGTTTTAACTTTTTATGGAAGTCGCTTTTTCACTTCTCTGTGGTCTCTCTGGCATCCGCATGGTGCCTTCCCACACTTCGCTTGGGTCTGACCATCTCTGACTCCCCTTTGACTTGGTAATCCCTAACCCCTCTCCTGTTTTCTCCATCACGTTTTCCCTGCCTGGAATTACGTGTTTCTTTCTTCACTTGATTATTTCCCACAAGTGCCCATTAAAATATAAATTCCAGCCGGGTACCGTGGCTCACACCTATAATCCCAGCACTTTGGGAGGCTGAGGCGGGAGGATTGCTTGAGCCCAGGAGTTCCAGATCAGCTTGGGCAACAGAGTGAGGCCCCGTCTCAATTTTTTTTTAATTTAAAAATAAAAATAAATAATTAAATTCCATGAGGAAAAGGATTTGGTTTTGTTCACTGCTATAGACCCAGAACAGTACCCGATACACAGCATGTACTCAACAGATATTTACTGGATTAAAAAAAGAATGAATGAGGCCGTGCGATGTGGCTCATGCTTATAATCCCAGCAGTTTGGGAGACCAAGGCAGGCGAATTACTTGAGGTTAGGAGTTCGACACCAACCTGGCCAACTTGGTGAAATCCCATCTCCACTAAAAATACAAAAAATTACTCGGGCGTGATGGGGACCTGTAATCCCAGCTACTCAGGAGGCTGAGGCAGGAGAATCATTTGAACCCAGGAGGCAGAGGTTGCAGTGAGCTGAGACTGTGCCACTGCACTTCAGCCTATAAGACAGAGCAAGGCTTTGTCCCCCCCCCAAAAAAAAACCCAAGCAAAAAACAAACAAAAAATGAATGAACTTGTGGAAATACAGCTCCGTCACATCCCTGATTAAACAACTGGGAGGTGCTCCAGGGCCCATGGGACTAAGGCAATTCCCTCCTTCTCCTAGGCCCTGCCCACCCACCTCTCCCCTTCCACTTGCAGCCTCTGTGTGCCACCCTCTGGCCTCACAACTCTTCCCTCTGCCTGGCACCCCTCCACGAGTGCCCTGGATCCCCGTGGCCCAACCCAGCAGGCTCTGATGTGTCCAGGAGCCCTGGCAGTACCTGGGTGTCTGCGGGGGGCTCATCAGTGCTGGCACGGCTGCTGTTGAGGTATCTGAGCTTGTCCTTCTTGTCGATGGTGTAGAAGCCCTCGCTGCGGGCACAGCCCGTCACGTGCTCGCGGATGCCATCGTCCCGTTTCTTTTTCTTAGCTGAAGAGAGGCTGGTGGGTGGGTGTGGGTCAAGGGCCACATGGACATTCTCAGAGAGCCCCTCCTGGTCCCTTCATAGACTGGTCCTGCCCACCCTCAGACCACCCTCCCGGGACAGCGATGTCCAGTTCTACTGCCCACTCCCATGCCACCTCCACGTGGCTGTCCGCTGACCAACCCCGCTGACGGTGAATACCTAGTTGCGTGGCTCTAGGTGTATTTTTTTTTTTTTTTTTTTTTTGAGACAGGGTCTCCTGTTGCCCAGGCTCGAGTGCAATGGTGCAATCTCAGCTTACTGCAGCCTCAGCCTTCTGAGCAGCTGGGGCTACAGGCTTGCACCACCACACCCAGCTAATTTCTGGATTTTTTGGTAGAGATGGGGTTTTGCTATGTCTCCCAGGCTGGACTCGACCTCCAGAGATCAAGTGATCCGTCCACCTCGGCCTCCCAAAGTGCTGGGTGTGTTAACAACTTTCTGTTCAGTTTCCCATCTGTAAATTGGGTTGACAGTGATGCCTCTCTGCAAGTGATGAAATATGCTTATGGTCCTTAGCAGAGTTTCGATTTTTTTTGAGACGGAGTCTTGCTCTGTCACCCAGGCTGGAGTGCAGTGGTGCAATCTTGGCTCACTGCAACCTGTGCCTCCCGAGTTCAAGCAATTCTCCTGCCTCAGCCTCCAGAGTAGCTGGAATTACAGGCACGTGCTACCACACCCAGCTAATTTTTGTATTTTTAGTAGAGATGGGGTTTTGCCATGTTGACCAGGCTGGTCTCAAACTTCTGGCCTCAAGTGATCCGTCCGCCTCAGCCTCCCATAGTGCTGGGATTACAGCCATGAGCCATGGTGCCCGGCACTGAGCAGAGCTCTTGACACAAACTGAGTGCTCATAAATCAGTCTAATACAACACGGATAATGAGAGGTCTAGCCTCACAGGCCTATGCGAACGGCCAAGCCTCATGAAAGCCTGGTGAAGAGCCTGGACTCTAGAGCCAGGTTTGCCTGGGTTCAAATCTCAACTCTGCCACCTGTAGCTGTGTCTTTGGACAGGTCACTGAACCTCTCTGAGCCTTAGCTTCTTCATATGTAAAATGGTAATCATAGCCCCTATCTCACCAGGCTACTGGGATTACCTGAGGTTATGACGGGGACAGGACAAGGAGGCCCTCAGCCCTTGTGTGCTGTTAAACTGCACGGCACTGCTGTTACATGTGACCCCGAGACCTGCTAACTCTGGGGGTGATGGGCCTGGCGCAGAGGGAGTCCTTAAAACGTGCCAATGATTCACTCGGGAGCCTGGCATGGTGCTGGGAAGTAACGGTGGTGCATGCTGTCACCTTCATGGGCACCGTGGGCTGCTACAGACTGGGAGGTGGGGCCCAGAGAGGTGAGTGGGGACTTCCTGCATCCCAGAAGGTGCAGAGCCCCCCCATGCCGGCAGGATATAGGGATGGTAGACCCAGAGCGTGTCGTTAAGCCAGTCCATGCCATTGTCCTGCTGTAGCAGTCGCTCGTAGGTGACACACAGGAAGCGGATGTCCTCCTCGTCGATGCCACCATTCCAGATGTCATACAGGATGGTCATCTCCTCAAACTCCGAGCGGGGCCGGAAGAGGGGCTGTGGTGGCGAGAGTTCGGGCGAGCCTGCAGGTGGCACCAGGTCCTCATGGCGCTTCTTAGGTGGCCGGCGCCACGGCCCCCGGCTCTTGGCCAACTCCATGTACTCCTCAGTGACCTCATCGCGCCCGCGGGGGCCCGGAGGGATGGCCTCGGAGGGCCACTGGTTGTCTAGCTCCTTAAAGGGCAGCTTGGTGGGCTCTACAGGTGGGGGAGGTGGGGGTGGGGGTGGCTGGGGGGGAAGGGGTGGTGGAGGGGCTGGGATCCCCGCGTTCCGGAAGTCCAGGGTCACCGTCCGGGGGTCATGGGTGCTGGGGAAGACGGGGGTCTGTGGCTGGCCCGGCAGGAGCAGGAGTTCCCTTCCAAGGGCGGCCCCTGCTGGTGGCCGGACCAAGGGCCCATCCAAAGAGAGCATAGATGGTGGGGATCGCCGGGGCCGGCCCGGCTTCCTCTTCATTGGGGGTGGGCAAGGGGCCAGGGGGGCGGGCAGCAGGGGCGGCAGCGGGGTGGGGGCACGAGCCTGGGCCCGCAAGACGGCGGGCAGTGCCAAGGGCAAGGGCAGGGGAAGGGGCAGAGGGAGGGGCAGGCCTGTCTCCAGGAGCACCGGGGAGGCCAGGGGCCCGGAGCGTTCATCGCGTCGGCCGGCAGGGAGCGGGCAGACGGGCAGGAGCAAGGGCCCGCTGGGCTCGGAGAAGGTGGGTGTGAAGCTGAAGTCCCGACCAGGTGTCCGAGGTAGGCCCCCACTGCTCAAGCTAGGGGACGGGGCTGGGTAGGAGAAGGGGCTGCCGGGCACTTGCGGAGAGCTCAGGGACAGGCCACTGCTGCCTCCTGATAGCGGGGGCTCCCCGCCTGGTGTGGCTGGCACCGTCTCTGTGCTCTGCGACTTGGCCAGGCTGCCACAGAGGCCTGGAGTATGCGGGGGGTGGTCCTCGGCAGGGGGCTCCGGAGGGACAGATGGGTGTGAGGCGTCTGTGGTCTCAGGCTCCGGCGGTGGGCTGGGTGGCCGGGGTGGTCGTGGGGGCGGCAATGGTGGTTGCAGGGGCAAGGGGAGCATCGTAGGGGGCTCCGGTTCCACTTCCAGGTCATGTTCTGCAGAGAGGTGAGCGAACACGAGACGTTTACTATTCAATCCAAACGTCTCTCAGTGCCTTATTTTGTGCTCCATACCTGGCAGGCTCACAGCCCCGAGTCTGAGCACAGACCTGTCCTTCTCCAGCTAAACCCCTCAAGGACTCCTCAGCGCCCAACGGTATGTGCTTTATCAAAGTTGCTAGGCTAAATCACAGATGCAGGAGACATATATTCCAGCCTTTCACACTACGTCTTCAGAACAATGTCCCTGTGGCCCAAGAAAATCTGCTCTATGACTAAATAAAATTCAACAAGTCTCTTTTCTGCAGGACCTGTCAGAGGCTTCAAGGATTTTTTCCTGGCACTTATCTCCACAGTCACAGGATACACTTCTTAATTTTTTCACAAATTTATTTATTTTTTTATTTTTGAGACGGGTGGAATGCAGTGGCATGATCACGGTCACTGCAGCCTAGACCGCCAGGACTCAAGGGATCCTCCTGCCTAAGGCTCCTGAGTAGCTGGGACTACAGGAATGTGCCACCACGCCCAGCTAATCTTTAAATGTTTTGTAGAGACGGGCTCTATGTTGCCTAGGCTGGTCTTGAACTCCTGGCCTCGAGTGATCCACCAGCCTTGGCCTCCCAAAGTGCTGGAATTACAGATGTGAGCCACCATGCCCGACCATAGAATACATTTTTTTATTTTCTATTTTTATATTATTTTATTTATTTATTTACTTTTTTTTTGAGACAGTCTCACTCTGTCACCCAGGCTGGAGGGCAATGGCACAATCTCGGCTCACTGCAACCTCCGCCTCCCAGATTCAAGCAATTCTCCTTCCTCAGCCTCCCGAGCCGCTGGGATTACAGGCATGTGCCACCACGCCCTGTTAATTTTTTGTACTTTTAGTAGATATGGGGTTTCGTCATGCTGGCCTGGCTGGTCTCAAACTCCTGACCTCAGTTGATCTGCCTACCTCGGCCTCCCACAGTGCTGGGATTACAGGTGTGAGCCACCGCGCCTGGCACATTTCTTTTTCTTTTTTTTTTTTTTTTTTTAAGACAGTCTCACTCTATCGCCCAGGCTGGAGTGCAGTGTGGCACGATCTCGGCTCACTGCAACCTCTGCCACCCAGGTTCAAGCAGTTCTCCTGCCTCAGCCTCCCAAGTAGCTGGGATTACAGGACCCTGCCACCTGTTTTTCATTTTCTAATTGATCTGTTGTCATCTGTTCCCCTGCTCCGTGGGAGCAAATATTTTTGTCTGTTTGGTCCACTGTTGCATTGCTACTGCCTAAAATAATAGCAGGGACACAACAGAGGCTTAATATTGAGTCAATGTTCAAAGACTGTGGTTAATGGTGGAATAAACAAAACAAAACACATTACATTAAACAAAACACAGTCGTCCCTCAATACACACAGGGAATTGGTTCCAGCACTCCCTGGTATACCAAAATCTGCACATACTCAAAGCTTGTAGTCTGCCTTGCAGAACCCATGTATAGGCGGTTGCCCTCCATATACGTGGGTTTCTCATCCCACCAGTCTTTTCCGTCCACGTTTGGTTGAAAACTGTATGTCAGTGGGCCCTAGCCATGTGTTCAATGTACAGGGGCAGCTGTAATCCTTTCCTGAGGGACTTATTAAAGGTAGGGGCTAGGCTGGGTGTGGTGGCTCACGCCGGTAATCCCAGCATTTTGGGAGGCCGAGGCGGGTGGATCACAAGGTCAGGAGATCGAGACCATCCTGGCTAACACGGTGAAACCCCATCTCTACTAAAAATACAAAAAATTAGCCATGCGTGGTGGCGGGCGCCTGTAGTCCCAGCTACTTGGGAGGCTGAGGCAGGAGAATGGCGTGAACCTGGGAAGCGGAGCTTGCAGTGAGCTGAGATCACGCCACTGCACTCCAGCCTGGGCGACAAAGCGAGACTATGTCTCAAAAAAAAAAAAAAAAAGTGGTAGGTGCTAACCACATGCAGCTATGTAAGCCAAAATAAATTGAACGCTATTATAAATTCAGTTCCACTGTGCCACTGGCCATGTTTCAAGAGTTTGGTAGCAACATTGTGTCTGAAGGCTACAGTGCTGGACAGCACAGCCCGAGAACGCTGCCATCACTGTGGAAAGTTCTACTGGCCATGCAGTTAGAGCCTCTCATATGCTCTGTGCAGCGTCATCACAATGCCCGAGTGGGCAATGCCCACAGCCCTCACCTGGCCCAGCACCCCAGGGCCTACCCCACCGGCTTGTCGCTAAAGTGACCAGGGACACCCATCCTCCTTTTGGGAAGCATCTCATGGGACTGATGGTCCAAGGACAAAGCCACCAGGGAAACGCTGGCAGTGAGGACTGAAAAATAGCAGTGGTTCCCCTTTGGGTTGATCCATGCAGTGCCAGGCTCAGTGCTGGCACCCAACACCCCATCTCGCTCGAGGGAGGCACAATCGGCTGATCTCGTTTTACAGGGGAAACTGAGGCTGGGGACGGTCAGCGATCTACCCCAGGAAGCCCTGGCTGATTCTGACAGTGAGGACTTCCTGCCTCCCTCCCACCACCCTCCCAGGGGGCTGCAAGTGTTACCTGGAGCTCGCTCAGGGGACAATGGGGGTCGGGCCTCCACCTCCCTGGCAGGGGGCTCTGGAGACAGCAACATGGCCCCTTCCTGGCTCAGGCCTGCTTCCTCGGGGGGCTCCCTGGAGTCGGCTGGCTCTTCAACACCCACAGGCAAGGAGGGCTCGTCCAGCATGGGGGGCCGCTCCTCAGGGGCCGCAGCCTCAGTCTCGATGTCCACCTCCTCTTCCATGCCCAACGAGTCCACTGCCGGTGCCCCCGGGGCCAGAGCCGCTTCCTCCCCGTCCTGTTCAAAGTCCTCGGGGCCTGCAGAAGCCATGCTTTCCTCGGCCACCATCGCCTCCTCCTCCTCCTCTTCTTCCTCCTCTTCTCTGGCCACCACCTCCTCTTCATCCTCCGAGGATGAGGGCGAGGACTCGGAGCTTGACTCAAACTCAGAAGACTCGGAACTCTCACTGGACGACGTGGCTTCAGCCTTGGAGGTTACAATGCTCACTGTCTCCTCTGGATGGGGGACACAGACGAGGGGCTGCCTGAGGACCCGCTGTGCCCCAGCCCCACCCAGACCCCTCACCAATGGCCTCAAACTGGCGGCACCCAGGCTGAACATGGCCCTCAGATATGTGTGGGGCAGTGTTCACTAGGAGTCTTTTTTTTTCTTTTGAGTTTTGCTCTTGTTGCCCAGGCTGGAGTGCAGTGGCACGATCTCGGCTCACTGCAACCTCTGCCTCCTGGATTCAAGCAATTCTCCTGCCTCAGCCTCCCAGGTAGCTGGGATTACAGGTGCCCACCACCACGCCTGGCTATTTTTTGTATTTTTAGTAGAGATGGGGTTTCACCATGTTGGCCGGGCTGGTCTCGAACTCCTGACCTCAGGTGATCCACTCGCCTAGGCCTCTCAAAGTGCTGGGATTACAGGTGTAAGCCACTGCACCCGGCCAACTGCTTGTTATAAAGTGGTAATTCCAGCAGCATTTAGTACATTTGTAATGTTGCACCACCATCACCTCGATCTGGTCCCTAAGTATTTTTATCAGTTGAAAAGGAAGCCACATAGGCTGAGCAAGCCCCCCTGAACACCGGGCTCCCCAGCCCTAAGGACCACAGACCTGCTTTCTATCTCTATGGACATGCCATTATGTTCATGGCACTCCCTGAAGATGGAACCGTACGCCACCCTGTGTGTGTGTTTTAACAAGGTAAAGTCTCAAAAGCACAACATTTTGGCTCAAAAGTATTTCTGACAGTTACTCAGGCTCTGCTCCGGGGAAAGAGGGGCCCTGGGAGGGCCAGGTGGCCACGGCCTCCCTGCTCACCTTCATCTGAGTCCCCTTCGTCCTTCTCACTCGCCTCTGACAGAGCTGTGTCTTCGTCATCGTTCTCAGACTCGTCCCGGTCATCACTGTTGTCATCGTCGTCATCCTGGGGAAGAAGGAAGGGTGGGGACAGGTGAGCCGAAGGGTCTGGCCCTCGTCACCTGGCCCGGCCTCCTGAGGCTTCCTGGCCTGCTAGGCACCTTATCTGACGTGGATGAGGTTGAGGAGGAGGAGAGCTGGCTCCTGGGGACTTCCTCCTCCTCCTCCTCCGCCTCCTCTTCCTCCTCGGTGCTCTCCTGTTCCTCCTCCTTGTCAGAGGCCGAGGACGAGGGTGAGGTGGTTGAGGACCCCGAGGATGATGACGCTGATGAGGACGAGGACGCCGACAACGACTCCTTCTCATCCTCCTCCCCACCACTGTCCAGCTCCAGAGGCCGCGCCGGCCGCCGCCGCACACCTACGCCCTTGGGGTCCCGCTTGGCAAGCTCACAGGGGGTGTCTGCCATGTCCCGGTCTCGCTCTCGCTCGGACTCTGCAGGAAGGGAGGGAGTCAGAGCTGGGCTGGGGGGATGCAGAAGAAGGGGACTCCAGCACCCAGAGCACCAACCTTCATCTTCCTCATCCACAGAGGTCGAGGGCCGCAGCCGTTTCTGGTCGCCAGATGAGGTGGTGTCTGGTGGCTCCTTCCTCTTGACCTTGAAGGAGGGCAGGCGAATGGCGCCACGCAGCCCAATGCCCAGCCCCAGGCCCTCGTAGCCCAGGCCCTCGCCCTTGCCCCATGACTCCAGCAGGCACGAGGCGATGCGGTCCTTGGGCTTCGGCCTGTCCTCGTCCTTGTGCTCGCCCGACTTCACCGGGGTCAGCGAGGCCTGGGGTGGAGACAGGAGGGGACCGTCACCGCTTCTGGCACCACCAACCCTTGCAGGGAGCCCTCCCCGGGCTACCTGCCTTCCACTCGGCAGAAACAGCCACAAGTAACTGCATCCTCATTCCCTACACACCTGGCCACACTATGCCGTTACCCACGAGGCTCTCTAGAGCATCGCTATGCCTCGTACATCTCAATGTCCTCCCCTGTAAAATAGGACTACTGCAGCTGCCTTCCTTACAACAGTGGCCTTTGCACTTTGCAGACAATCCAAAAACTACACCATAGGGACACATCTGTGCAACACCACCTTCACAAGATAAGATTTACACTATCCCATTTTCTCTTCGCTTCCCATGCATTAAAAACAGGACCTACTGGCTTTATTTCACTGCTCACTAAGGGTTTGCCCCTGTGGTTCTGAAATGCTCTGCCTTCAAAGGGATGCTGTGAGAATTAACAAAACGAGCCACATGAAGAGCTTTGCAAGATGCAGGGCACATGAAGCCTGGTGGCTCTTTCTGTTCAAATTGTGAATGGAATAGCTATTAGCTGTTACTGTAGGGCCAGTATAATTTGGCTGAACCATAAAGAGCTGTGTATCAGTAATTTCAGGCGGTCATTCTAATTTTACTGCCCAGTTAAACGGATGACAAACAGGCTCTGACAGGTGCTGCTTACCTCTGCGGCAGAAAGCATGCATTTCCCAAAGCAGGCTCCAGGGAACACTCAAACCATAACCACGGTCGAGGGAGGGGAGCAGGGGATAATGGGGTGGAGGGGAGGGATTAAGGGGAATTTAAAGTATTCAAGAAAAAGTTCTTTCTTATGGAGAAAAGAAGTAATTTTAGATTATCTGTAAGATTGCAAACAGGCAAATAGTATGTTAAAAAGGAAAAAAGAGACCAGGCGTGGTGGCTCACATCTGTAATCCCAGCACTTTGGTAGGCTGAAGCAGGTGGATCGCTTGAGGTCAGGAGTTCGAGACCAGCCTGGCCAACATGGTGAAACCCCACCTCTACTAAAAATACAAAAGTCAGTCAGGCATGGTGGTGGGTGCCTATAGTCCCAGCTACTCAGGACACTGAGGCAGAAGAATCGCTTGAACTCAGGAGGTGGAGGCTGCAGAGGGCTGAGATCACGCCATTGCACTCCAGCCAGGGTGACAGAGTGACTCCATCTCCAGAAAAAAAAAAAAAAAAAAAAAGAAAAGGAAATAGTAAGTAGGCCAGGAGCGGTGGCTGACGCATATAATCCCAGCCCAAAAGGCAGAGGATCACTTGAGCCTAGGAGTTCAAGACCAGCCTGGGCAATGTGGTGAAACTCTGTTTTTATAGAAAAACACAAAAATTAGCTGGGTGTGGTGGTACATGCCTGTACTCCCAGCTACTTGGAGGCTGAGGTGAGAGGATCCCTTGAGCACAGGGAGGTTGACGGTGCAGTGAGCTATGATTGCGCCACTACACTCCAGCGTGGACGATACAGCGAGACCCTGTCTCAAAAAAACAAAAAAAGGAAAAAAGTGGTCCAAGACGGGGCTCTGTGTAAAAGGCGGCATGAGGGGAGGTGAGGGGAGTCAAGTTCAAAGGGAGTCACCGCTGTGAGCTGTCTGCGATGGTGGGGGCGGTCTGCACCAGCTATCCTGTGTACGGCCACTAGGCACCTGTGGCTCCTGAGCACTTGAAATGTGGCATGTACAAAGGAGGAGTTTTTAATTTTACTCTGTTTTAATTAATTTAAGTTAATTTACACTTTTATTTTTAGAGATGGGCTCTTACTATACTGCTCAGGCTGGTCTTGAACTCCTAGGCTCAAGCAATCCTCCCACCTCAGCCTCCCAAAGTGCTGGGATTAAAGGTGTAAGCCACCATGCCTGGCCACTAATTTAAATTCAAAGAGCCGCGTGCATCTAGTGGCTGCTGAAGTAGAGCACAGTTTGCAGAACTTTGAAAGTGGCCACATGAACTGGAGCTCCCATACTGGGGTCCACGGCAACGTTTCCAGTTAACAGTCTCAGGGAAAGAGGAGGTGCCCGGCTGGGGTCCTGCCCCCTCCACAGCCACCCTGCAGAGCCCTGCACCCACCCACCCACCTTGGCCATCCGCTCCTTCTTGTCCCACCACTCGTCGAAGGCCCGGAAAGCCACCACTTCCACCATCTTGCGGTTCAGGTCACGCTTCATGATGGCCTTGAGTTCTTTGAGGACCACCAGCAGGACGCCATCCACTGTGGCTTTGTGCGGGTCCTCCTGGCGTGGCATGTAGCCCGGTGGAGGCACTGACGGGTCAAACTTGGGCAGCGGTGGCCAGTGCTGCCCGCGGCCTGGGCCGGAGTTGCTCAGGGAGAAGGGGCCCCGGTAGGGCGGCAGGTTGACAAACTGGAGCCCAGCTGAGGCAGCGGCGGCCGCAGCGGCCATGAAGGGCGGGTAGGGGCAGGCGCCCTGGCCCGTCATCAGCCGGCTGAGCACCTGCGTTTGCATCTGGAAGGACATGGGCATGCCGCCCCACTGGCCACCCAGCACATGGCTCATGTCCACCTGCATCACCGGGAACAGGCCCGGCGGAAAGGGGGGCAGTGGTGGTAGGATGGGTGGGGGCGGGACTCCAGGTGGCGCTGGCAAGGGTGGTGGGGGCACTGTCACAGCAGGGTGAGCTGGAGGGGGTGGGGGCGGCGGTGGGGGCAGCGGTGGGGGCATGGGGAAGCCAGGCTGCGGTGGGGGTGGTGGTGGTGGTGGGGGCAGCGGGGGGAAGCCAGGTGGCGGGGGCAGCGGCAGGGTTGGGGCCAGCACAGAAGGGGCTGCCACGGCTGCCGCTCCTGGGGTCACCACCATGGGCTTGGGGCAGTCGGCGCTGGTGATGGGGGCCGAGGGCATCTCGTCATCCGAGATCTCCATGTCCTCGCCTGAGGACTGCTGGCCCTGCAGAGAGAGCAGGGAGAGACTGAGGTGAGTCTGGAAGGCCAAGCGGCTCTCGGAGTCCCCTCTGCAAGACTAGTGATCAGTGGCACTCCCAGCTGTGTGACCCAGTGCAAGCCATTCAGCCTCTCCAAGCCTCAGCTTCTTCATTTGCAAAATGGGCATCATAGTCCCTGCCTCGTGGAGTTACCACTAGAATTCATTCATTCATTCCAATTCAACAAACATTTGCTCAGTACCTGTGTGCCATGCACTGGTCTAGGTGCTGGGGACACAGAGGGGAAGAGGCAGGCAAACATCTTACTCTTGTGGAGCGGAGCCAGCAGGAAGAGGCAAAGGATGATGAGGGTGAAGATAGGAAACGTGAGGGAGAGAAAGAAGGCAGGGAGAGGGGTGGGGCACAGAGGATGAAACTGTTGCAATTTCAGAAATTCTGTTGCAACTTGTGTGCAAAAATAGTTGCCACTTCCATAGTGTCTGTTACATGCCAGGGCCCTTTCTAAACGCTCCATATTTATTAACTCAGCTAATCCTCAGAATAGTCCTATTTTCAACTCCATTTTTGCCCCACGAGGAAACTGGGGCACAGAGAATTTAAGTAACCTGCCCAAGGCCACACAGCCAAGAAGAGATGGAGCCTGCATTTGAACCAGGAAGTGGTTCTGCAGCCTGTGCTCTCAGTCAGCCTGCTGTCCTCACTCTGCGGCAGACGGCCAGGCAGGAAAGGTGACATTGGAGCGGGGGTTTAGCAGCACAAAGGCCCATAAACAGGAAGTGTGTTGTTATTTATTTTTCCTTGATTACTCTTTTCACCTAGTCTCGTGACTGCACAATCAGTATGGGCCCGCGTGGGGCTAAGCGCTGCAGACGGCTGTCTCATTTTTTATCCGAAAGATAACCTCACAGGGCGGGGGGCTCCGACCCATTTGACAGTTAGTAAACACACTCAGAGCCTCAGCCGTGGCCCCGCGGCACAGCCAGTCAGAAGGAGGGCTGGAGCCCAGGACCTGCCCAGTGCGGGGCTGCAGCTGGGATCCAGGGCGGTGGTGAGGGATGAATGTGGGAGGTGTCAAGGATGGGCGTGGGGCTTTAGGGAGCTGAGTGGACAGGAATTGGGCCTGGAATTGGGGTGGGGGGACCTTTGAAGGCTGAGGGGGAGTGGGGGTGGAGGTGGAGTCCGTGCAAGTTGCAAGATCAGAGGTCAGACTACAGGTGAGGAAGGCCTCAGAGGAAAACTGCAGGTAGCAGGATAGGAGGACGCAGACTACCCAAACTAAGGCAGCGGCAGGAAGCTCTGGACTTTACCAGGTCCCCTCTGTGCGCGCACACACACGCACACACACACACACACGCACGCACGCACACGCGCACGCACACACTCTCCTTCTCAGGATCCCCATGCACATCAAGAAGAGACAGGCGGGCTCGGGTGGATCCTCAGAGAGCACTCCCCAGATCAGTCCTGGACAGAGCCGAGCGCAGCGCGCCGCGGCACGCAGAGGGTTAACCCAGGCCGCCGCCGCCAGCCAATCACAGGGAGGCAGATCCTGCGCTCCAGCCCTGGCCGGCCCTGCCCCTCCCTCCGCCCAGCAGTCTCGGGGTGAGAAGCGGCAGGAATTTGCTGAGCACTGGGAGCCCAGCGGGTCTGGCGGTGCCTGGAGCATACTGTGCAGCACCTCACTTAAGCTAAGGTCCTGTGCTACAGGGACTCTTACAGGCCCATTTGGCAGATGACGAAACTGAGACTCAGGAAGGCAAAAGTGCCTTTTCCAGGGTCACATAACCAGTAAGTGACTTGGCAGGACTCAAGGACTTGAACCTGAACTTTTAACGACCAGCCACTGTTTAGAAGAAAACCCCCCCTGCACCCCCGGCTGGCCCCGCCTGCGCCGCTCCCCCACCTAGACTGGGACGGGGTCCAGCTCCCCGCACTGCGCTCGGCCGCAGAAAGCCCAGGCGCTATTCCCCGGCGCCAGCAGGGGGCGCCCGCGGGCCGGCCCGGAGCTTCCCGGCACTCGGCGGCTGCCTGCGCTGGCGGCCGGGCAGTTCCAGACCCCCCGCTCCCGGGGCCTCAGCCTGCCTTTCGCTCCAGCCACTCCGGGCCTCTCTGCCCTGGACCGTGGTCAGCATGGTAAACACTCCTCACGCCACGCAGCCTAGACGGAGCGGAGGAGAAGAGTGCCAGGGCCGGCGGCCCCCCTACAGCTGCACACCTGTCAACGCCCCCTGCCTGGACCCCTTGATGCCAGAAACCACTTCCCCAGAACTGCTTGGAGGCCCCCTGGAGCCCCAGCCACCTGCAGCACCCTCCCAGGCAAGCCAAGTTCCTCTCGTTCCTCCCTGATGCAGCCAGACCCGCCTAATCAAAGGGCCCAAGAAGGGGGCAGTCCTCCTCCCCTCCGCCCACAGGGACACAGAGCTCTGTCTAAGCCCCTGAGTGTCCATGCCCACCGGCAGGTGCCTGGACCGAGGAGGAGGAGTGGAGCCAAGGAAGATGACCTAACACCTTCCCAGGGGAACCTGGCACGTGGCACCCTCACCCCCAACTCCTGGGCGGGACTTCCTGAGGCTGGAGGTTTAGGCAACGAGACCCCGTGACCTGAGGAGGGTGGGGGATGGTCAACTTTGCCTGTTTCTGGCTACATGGCACCCCACCCCCACCCCAAGTTAGCTCTTAACTCCTTCATCCCTGGAGCCAGTGGGAGAAGAAGGGAAACTTCAGCACCCTCCCTGTCTGCCATGGTTTCCCCCTCTTCAGAGGGCACCAGGCTCTAGGAGACAGTGCTCCGGGGCTTCACCCCACTTAGCCCAGCACAGTATTCTGGCCAATCTCTCTCCTCCCCTCTGCCTGAGGGCTAGGACTCTCCCTGATCATTCCCAAGCCACGCAACAGACAAGGGGACCAAGAGCCATCCCCACAGCTCATACTCTCTGAACTCTCAGCAAACTCCTACCAAAGAGGCTCAGGCCAGAATTTATCCCTAGGAAAAGCTGACTTCTTACCTAACAAGGAAAGTATCAGAACTAACTAGGCCATGCTTTCCTTCTCTCCACGGCTGCTAGGGAGCTCATTGCCAAACCAATTGCTCAATCACAGCCCCTGGTGTTTTCTGCATCCCCTTTTTATTCTCTAAGTTCCACCTGTTATATTGGCTTTCCTAGCTCCACTGCTTCTGCATCTTAGCTAGTCATGCTAAATGCTTGAAGGGGGAAAGGGAGATACAAGATAGACAAAACCAGTCCCAGACAGATGGACAGACACGGTGGTACCTCATCCATCTTCTCTGAGGTCGGGGTTCTGTCTCCAACCAGGTCCAAGGCCACCTCAGCTGTCTGGCCCAGAAGCCCAGCAGGGTCCGGGGGGCCTGGCTCAGGTGGAGGCCGAGGCCCAAGGCCCAGGTCGAGTTCCTCATCCTCGTCGGAGTCTGGCAGGGGTGTTGGGCTGATGTCCTCCAGGCCGGTGCTGGAGGGGCGTGAGGAGGGGGGCGTGGGGCCCCGGAAGCCTGGCTGGGAGTTGGTGCCAAAGGGGGCCAGTGGGGAGAGCTGGGAGGAGGAGGAGGAGATGGGGCTGCCCTCCATCTGCAGCTCAGTGTCCGAGTCTGGCTCCCGCAGAAAGAGCAGCTTGGTGCGCTGCTCCTTCAGCAGCATCTCGATGCGCGAGTCCAGGCTGTCGTGGGGTTTCTCTGGCCCTGCAGGGGACGACTCCAGCGTGGGTGTGCCAGGGCTATCACAGGGCTCAGGACTCCAGCCAAAGGTGGGCCGGCCGCCCAGCTCCATGCTGTTGGTGTCAGGGGGCGGTGGGCCAGGTGGCGTGCCTGGCTTCTCCTTGGCCAGAGGCTCAGCAGGTGGCAGGGGTGGGGGCGCTGGTGCCCTCCGGAACTCCCCACTGTTGCGGGTCCCAAAGGCGGCTGTGGTGGTGGGCTCTTCTGGGGGTGGAGGGAAGTGAGCCACTGGGGTCTGATACGGAGAGAAAGCAGACTTGAATCCAGGAGCAGGGGTTGCTTGGGCGGGTGGTGGAGTGTGGGCAAATGTGGCTGAATCCTGTGGTTGAGCCTTGAAGGGGGGGCCGCTGCTGCCCCCAGTGCCGCCGACTGCTCCGAACGGGAGGTCCGAGGAACCCCGGAAGGCGGCTGTGGCCCCGACCACCGCAGCGACCGCGGGAGAATTGTGTACATAATGATGTTCGTGGCGGCGGTTGTAGGCGTCCGTGAACTTGCTCTCGTGGCGCCGGGCCTTGAACGTCACTGCGGGGTCCTGGCTGAAGAGGTATGAGGGTGTGGGCTGGCGGCTGGAGTAGCTGGAGTCCTGTGAGAAAGGGGTGCCCAGGCGTGGTGTGAGCGGGGTGCCCTGTCCATAGGAGTTGGGTGTGTCCAGGCGGCAGCTGGAGTAAGCTGTGTCCTGGGAGAAGGGTGTCCCACCACTATTGGGGGTGACAGAGGAGGAGCCGGAGCCACAGCCTGCAGACAGGCCTCCATCCTTGAGGCGCTTCAGGGCATCCGACAGCTAAGGAGAGACAGAGATATGAGACCACTGGGGGAAAACGTGCAATGGAACAGGGCTGTTTTCCCTTCTCACTCTGGCTGCTGGGAAGCTCAGAGCCAAACTGCTCTAGAACTGCCGCATAAGGAATGGAAGTGGGGGAGATTGAGGAGGAGTGTCAGGATGGTACTAACTTTTTCTCTAATCTTAGGGGTAGCCAAATATGTTCAGGGAACCTTGAGGGTTTTTCCTAATTCCAGAGGAGCCAGAGAAAAGAGAAGACCGTAACATCTTGGTTTAGGCTGGGATTTTCTTTTTGCCTCAGGCTGTCAGAAATCAAAGACCTTCCAGGCAGGATTATGACCAAGAACTACAATCTTGTGCACGAGAGGATGGCCAAGGGCTTTGTCCTCCTAGCCACCCAATGTTTTAGGATTTAAAGTGATAAACAGAGGCCAGGCATCGTGGCTCATGCCTGTAATCCCAGCACTTTGGGAGGCCGAGGCGGGTGGATCACTTGAGGTCAGGAGTTCCAGACCAGCCTGGCCAACATGGTGAAACCCCACCTCTACTAACCAAAAATACAAAAATTAGCCAGGTGTGGTGGCGTGTGCCTGTAATCCCAGCTACTCAGGAGGCTGAAGCAAGAGAATCACTTGAGCCCAGGAGGTGGAGGTTGCAGTGAGCCGAGATCGCACCACTGCACTCCAGCCTGGGGAAAGAGCGAGACTCTGTCTCAAAAAAATAAATAAAACAAAAATAAAGTGATGAACAGGCCAGTGACAGCTAGTCAGCCTGATGCCAGGGAGGAGCTCGCATGAGTCTCGCCCCACGCGAGAGTTGTCCCTGTGTCCTGGAAGGCAGTGGTTTGGAAGGAGTCAGTCTTGCTCTGGAAGGCAGGGCATGAACTCTGGTTTCTGGGTTTAGGGATAGTGGCATGCCCAGGACACCAGACACTAAGGACCCGGGAAACAGCAATGTTTGGCATCAACGTGGAAAAGCGGGCCCAGCAGGCTCTGGGTCTGTGGGAATCACAGCCTGTGCTGGGGAGGGGAAAAGCCGCAGGAAACAGAACCAATCCCATGGAGCCCCACTGCAGGAGCGCTTGGAAAAATGGGGCTCTAGGCCCTGCTCCCAATTGTGGGGGGCGTGGCCAGGCTTCACACCCTCCTAGGCCTTGGTCTCCAAAGCTGGAGAGAGTGAGGTAGGGGTAGGCTGGGGGTCCCATCAGAGAGTTAGTGAGGCTTTCCAGAGGTGGGGGGCACATCAGAGAGCTGGCAATGGGGCAGACTGATGGCCATAAACCCACCTGCAGGGTCTCATTCACGATTGGAGAGACAGCGTCCAGCTCGCCCACTGGGAGGGTCTGGGGGGTGTATCGGCCAGTGACCAACAGTTCATAGAACCGCATTCGGGTTTCCCCTGTAGATGGGCAGGAAAGGGGGAACTCAGTGAGGTTCCAGGATGGGGCAGCCCCAACAAGGATTCCAACCTGTGTGGCACCCTGGTGGGTCCCTTGTGCCCGAGACCCCAGTCCTAGGGAGGCTGTGTGGCCCTGAGTTCCCACCCCTCTGCACCGCACTCAGGGTCCCCACCTCCAACAAAGCTGCTGAGCTGCACCATTTTTCTGATCCTGAGATCCAGAAGCTAATGTCTCCTGGGGCTGAGACTCCCCCAAACCCAAACCTAGAGGTGCCACCTGCGACGCCAAGCCCTCCTCACCCCTGCATTACCTGGGCCATGGCACCCACAGAGCCACGTCTTCCCCTTTCTGCTCAATACCCAGGGGCTTGCAGTAAGAGGAGGGGAAGCCCGTGACACAGAAGCCAGAGTTTGTTAAATATCTGGGGCCAGGTGAGCAGTAGAGTTTGCAACACGCTCTAGTAGCACATTACTGTGAACTCCACAGGCCCTGACCAGGCCGAGGGCCCCAGGGTGGCCTGGGAACTACCTTGGACTTGAACCCTCCACCCCTCAGCAGAAGGAGGCTTTTATAGACCAGGGCCCAGGGGTTATTGATATTTATAGAGCCTCAGAGGCAGCTGCTTACATATGCAAAAAAGACACGTTCCTGGAGCTACATTTTACTGGTCTCTTTCTTGAAATACAAACTTAGTTGGCAGTCTCTGAGGACTTTTGTGTTTTCTTTCTTTTTTTTTTTTTTTTTTTTTTACAGAAATGAAATTTTGTTGAGACCTGGCTGCTCCTTAAAATGTGGGCACATGATAGGGAAGGGGGTGCCACGTTCAATTCAATTATCAGGGAGAAATCGTGCTGCAGCCACCCAAGGTCCTCACTGCCCCCGCAACCCCCAGAGACTGAGAAGCTAGGGAAAGGGGTGGGAGGGACTGTGGACTGGACAGAAAAAGAGGGCTGTGCCCTGAGAGGAGAAACAGAACCGGGCACAGGCTCAGCAAGTGTGCGTGGAATAACCGCCACCACCCCCGGCACCAGCTTAGAGCTCGGTCAATACATTTTAATCATTAAACGCAAAAAAAGAAAAGTTCTGATTTTCCTGCCTTGGGTTTAGTGTGTCCCAAGTTGTCCCTGAACCCCATGCTCACAAAATTCCTGGAAGCTGCACTTTTGCCCTCCCAGGCAGGGTTTCCCAGGGAACCCTGGTGGGCTAGGGACCGAATGACATCTCCCCACAAGCTGGCTGGCCCTCAAAGCACTCAGCACCTTCTTTTATAGGTGGGAGCTTCCCTAAAGAGGCCTCAGGCACACTCTGGGGAATGCCCTCGAGTCCTGCAAGCCCCTTGGTCCTGCAGGGGCCTCCGAAGACCCACAGGGTGGGAGGTATGGCCTCCCCAGCCAGCTCCAGAGATCACCCAGCTGATTCCAGAGCAGGGGAGGTGTTGCGGTCTCTTTAAGAGAGAGGAGGGAAGACATAGTGTCAACCCTTGAGCACCCAGAGCCTCCCGCCTGGCTCTTCCCAGCTCTGCTCAACCCCGGCGGCTCTGTGGAGAACCTTATCAATGAAACAACACTCCTGGCCCCAGATTGGCTGCCACTTCCAGGGGGGAAGGGGCGGCAAGGGAGGTGGGGGGACACCCTGGATCCTTAGAGGACTCTCTTTTTAGTTTTCAGACCTTCTCTTGATGTATTTAAAGGCATCCTAGTGGCACTCCCTCAGTCCCCCACAAGTAAACAAACTGCCTCCTCCCCTAACACAGGCAACACTGGGGACTGTCTAAACCCAGGCCACCAGGGCTCAGAGAGGGGGCCCGCGGGGGTGTCAGCGGTGGGGAAGCCTCCGGGTGGTCCCTAGGGGTGCGGTGGCCAAGGACCGGCACATTTGGTAAATTACAGACTGTCTCCTAGCAACAGACAACACATTTAGCTCCACGCGACTCTACCCTCAGGAGGGGGCTAAGAAAATAAATAAGGTTGTGGGGGGATCCCAAGGAAGAGTGAGGGGGGTCCTCCCCACGCTGCAGGAGGGGCGGGGAGGGAAAGGGTCGGGCTGACAGGTCTCCCCACGCTCCTCCCCTGCCGGGCTCACCTTTGGTGTCCAGCTCCACGTGGATAATGTTGCCCATGACGGAAGTGCTGTGCAAGTGCTGAACGGCATCCTTGGCTCCCCTGACCGTGGCAAAGACCACCTTGGCGATGCCCAGGTGCTTCTTGGTCTTGGGGTTGTACAAAATCTCCACCTCCTCCACCTCCCCATACTTCTTGCACATGTCCCTCAGGAAGTTTTCACGGATGTTATCATTCAGCTTGGCAAATGTCACCTGCTTCGGAGGCACCGGGCCCACGTAGAACTCATCGATCTGGCAGGGGCCGAGGGGGAAGGGAGTTTGGAGCACGTTTAAACCTAAGGGAAAACACAACAATCCCCCCCACCCCGCCCGCAACTCGCCCGTCCGTTGAAAACAATAAACGGTAAAAAAACTAAAAAAAAAAAAAAAATTTTTTTTTGGAAAAAAAAAAATGCAGGCGGGCGGGCCCGGGAAGCGGAGGATTAAATCGTTTGGAACGTGGAAGTCCTCTGGGTTCGGAAGGAAAGGGGAAAAAGAAACAGTTTCTCTTTCCCCACCCCCCTTTCTGGCCTCCTCTTCCTGCTGCCGGGACAGGGGCGACCCCTCAGGCTTAAGAAGTTGTCCTTCAGTGGGCTGGCGAGAGGGGAGGGTCTCGGAGCCAAGCCCCCGGGCGGACTGGAGCCCCCCGCGGGGCGTGCAGGACACTGTATCTGCGCCGTGATTACAGTTTCACCCAGTGTTATTTTGTTTTCAGTAGCTGAGAGGGGACAACCTCTCGCCAGCGCTCTACCCCTCCCCGCCAAAACTTCCCTGGCCCCGGACGGCGGGAACTGGGAATCCGGCTGGGCTCGGTCAGGACTGGCGTTATTTTCGAACTCGGGGAGGTGGGGGAGGGACGGCGGGGCAGTGGGGAGAGGTCTTACCTTGAATTTGGGCACCGACAGCTCCAGCTCCTTGTTTTTGGTCCAGATCCCGACGACCCGGGGATCTTCGACAATTTCCACCGGGCGGTTGCTGGACATCTGTGGGGAGAAATTGGGGGGCTGGGATGAGAGGGCTGGTCCCCCTCCCCATGGGCAGACAGACCCCTTTCTCCAGGCACTTGTCAAACTCCAGGGCTGGGGCCCCGTCTGACAGTTGGCCGGGGTGTCGGGCGGGGGGTCCCTGGCCGCTAGGCGCGTCTCCCCGGACACGACGGGGGGCACGGCTGGGGGGGGGGCGCGCCGGCTACTCACCGCCAGGCTGAAATGCTGCCCATCGTAGCGGTACAGTTTATGATGCCCCTTTTTCAGAGCCGGGTCAATCATCAACTTGTAACTTCTCCAATGGTGGTTCCTCCTCTCGCCCGAAGGGCCGGGCTGCGGCGGGGGCTGCTGGTGGTGGTGGTGGGGGGGGTGACTGTTCTCCATGCCGTTAACCCAACCTGAAAACCAGCAAGTTGTTGTCGTCTCCGCCGCGGCGGCGGCGGCGGCCGCTTCTACACACACGCGAAAGAATCCAATCGGCAGGCCCCCACCCCCTCCCACCTTGCCAGCGCGCCCCGAAAGGAGCTGTCTCGCTGGCTCCCCCCAAAACAAGAATGGAGCGAGAGAATAACCCTTCCGGGAGAATTACGCGCCCGCCCGCTCGGCCACCGTCTCGGGGCGGCAGCGAGGGGCTCCCGGGGGTCCCCGGGGCGGGCTGGCGGGGCCCGTGGACGCCCGGAGGACACGGGCTCCGGCCCATGGTGCCCGCCCGGCCGCCCGGCGTGGCGCTCGCCGCTCGCTCGGCCCGGCTCTGGCGCGGGGCTGGCGGCAGGGCCTGGCGGCGCCGCCGCCCGCCCGCCCGCTCGGGCCAGGGCCGGGGCCGGGGGCTTGGGCCGCCCGGCTGCCGACCGCGGCCTCTCCCTCCCCGAGCCGCGCTTACATCCCCGCCGGGCGCCGGCCTCCCTGCGCCGCCAGCCAGTACATGGTGTCCCCCGAGGGAGCCGAGGCCGGGGCGGCCGGACCGGGAGCTAGGAAGGGGGGGCGCCGCCGCCGCGGCTGCCGGGCCCGGAGCTGCTGCCGCTGCCGCCGCCGCTGCTGCTGCTGCTGCCCGGGAGGCGGCTGGCGGCGGAGGCTCGGCTCCCAGTAGCCGCACATCCCACAATACACCGCTAAGGAGCCCGACCCGAGCGCTCACCCTCCTCCTCTTCCTCCTCCTCCTCCTCTTCCTCCTCCCCTCTCCTTCCTCGCCGCTTCCCCAGGCACTCTCCCGGCAGCGGCAGCTGCGCCGCCAAAGCCCCGGGCCCCAGCGGCCCCCCACCCCTCACTCGCGCGCTCCCACACTGCCTCCCCCTCCCCGGGGGAAGGCCTTTTAATTTATTTATTCTTCTGGGACTGGGGTGGGGGTCTTGGCTGGCGGGGGAGGGGGGTCTCCCCGGGCTCTACCTCCCGCGGCCGGGACTACCCTCAGAGCCGCGACCGCCGCGGCGTGCGTCCCGGGCCTGCAAAACTGTTTCCAAACTGCCCGGGCCGGAGGCGGGCGCGCGGGGACCCGGGGAGATGGTTGGGGTCTGGGGGGCCGAGGGTGTGTGTGGACGCTGGGAGCCGCGGGGGAAAGCCGGCGTCGACTCAGAGGAGTTGCAATCGAGGTATCTGTGCTCCGGCTTCCTCCTCCGACCCGCGACCCCCTCCCCGGAGCTGAGCTGGGGAAGGGAGACCAGGGTTCACCACGTTAGCATTCGCATTCCTGGGAGGATGCAGCCCTCGCCTGGACCTGGGCGATAGAAGCCTTCTTCTGTTTTTATTTTTGGAGGGGAGCGCCCTGTAATTGTCCTGAACACATGCTTCCCCCCCTTCCTCCAGCCACCCGCGGAGGAGAGAGTCCCCCTTTTTTGCATTTATCTTTTCCTTCCCCTTTCTTTATTAAAGGTCCGGGAGTGGCGGCGGCCAATCAGCGCGCGGCTTCCATTTTGTGAGTTCAACTCCGAGGCTCCCGGGCTTCGCGAGGACGCGTTTGCAGCCCCCTCTGCCGCTCCTCTCTGGCGGCCGAGGCGCAGAAGCTGCCTCGCCGGGGCTCGGAACTGGTGTAGCTCATATTGGGGCTCTTTTCGGGGTTTGTAATTTGGCCGTGGGTAGGTAATTGGCTGGAGCAGGGCGGCAGGGCGCGGCAGCCAATCAGCGCGCGGCTTCTATAGGGCTTGAGTTATTAGACGCTGATCTCAAAACATCCTTCATCAGACACGAAGGAGAGGCCAACAGATGAGGGAAGCCATTTTTCTGCAATGGAATTAAATGGCCAAGTGGGTTTTTCCTTTGTTGCAAATGGGGAATGTTTTTCCTTTGACTCTACCATCCAATTCAGGACGTCTCAGTGTGTTTAACATTTGTCAGCAGGCCCAAGGACTCACAGTTGGAAGACTGGAGAAGACTTTTTAAAAAGATCTGGATTTTTCCTTATGACTTGGAATCCATCTTTGTCTTGTATAACTAGGTCATAGCACACCATTCATGTCAGCAGTTAACAGTTTTGAATTCCAAAAAAACCTAAGTAAATGACATATTTTGTTTTCCTCTTTTTGTTCTATGGGTGGGTGGGGGGAGCTTGGAGCTGTCTTAATCTGTATTCTCTTGACTGAACAATAAATTTTTAAATATATCTAGTTTCCTCTATTAAACACTTAAACCTGGCCATCTTATTAACTCCTTCTCTCTTTTTAACAAGGTAATGTTTTAAATGTATATAGCTTTAGGACTAGCGAAATGGCAGCAACAAAAAATTGTGAGCAGTTGTTACTCTTAGTTTTTAAAAAATCTTTTACATTGTAAGTACCCAATCCATTCTGTCCTGACGCAGTAGTTTTTATGTTAATGTTGCTGAGATGTCCTTAATTTTCCGAACCTTCATCTGCATGTATGTCTTTGTCTCTCTTGTCTAATATAAGCCAGTTAAGATGCTTGAGACGATCTTGCTTTATAAAGCTAAGGTTCTAGCTTTATGCTTTTGAAAATGTTTACAGCAGTAAATGCTAGTCAGCTTTCTTCCCCGTAGTTTGTACACTTTCTTTGAAAATCGATCTATTTGAAGAAAAACAGCCCTGTTTTTCTCGTCTTTGTTGTTGGGGGTTGGGGGAAGCTGGTGGGTGAGGGAAAGGAAGACCTTTTCTTTGTGTAGAGAGACTAAAGCCGTCACAGGAAACTAGATTAAAACTGGAAAACAAGTCCTAGCTGGTTCCAGCAAACACCAGCGTTAAGTGGGGGGTATTTTCTATGGTGGTTGGGCGGCTGGTGCGTCTTTTGCCTTTTGTTTGATTTGACTGTATTTTCGCCTTTTGTCTCTTAATGACGATCACACCATTGCTATATCCAGAGCAGTAAACAGTCCTCAGCGAAGCCGCCTTTTTGCCTACCCAACCCTGGAAAGTTTGCAGAAGTGGAAGGAGCAGAACGTGAGGGTGTAACTTACAAAAAGGTAACAAGAACAAAGACACCACCATAACCCCCAAATTTCCCAACTAAATCAAAAAATATATATGTTTTTACAATAACGTCTCCAAAACCACCGCCCAGCTTGATCTTCTAGACTCCATGGCACCGGGCTGAGCGGGTAAGTAAGAAAGATAAAAAGTGCCTTTTGCCCCTTCGAGGAAAACCTTTTGCAGGCCAAGCAAGGGCTGCAAGTGTTTGGGAGCTGAGGGGAGAAGGAGGATTCTGGAGCATTGTATTTGGCAGCCGGAGCGGGCAGTGGGCGGGGGGTTGGGACACGAAGGGCTCTTCGGACCCCTGTGCCTCTTCTGCCCCAAGGGCGAGAAGACGGGCTTCGCAGCGACCCTCGGGGGTCCATGGAGCCGCCTGCCTTCGCCCCCCTCGCTCTTCCCAGGTCTGAACCTGGATGGGGTGAAGAAATTGAAGTGCTTTGGAGACGGGTGGCTTAAAACACTAGGGAGCCTCATCGCCCAGCCTTGGGCCCACTTTCCTTTCGATCGTGAGGATTCCGCACCCCGAAGCCGGCTTCTCGGGGCTCCGGGGCGCGCCTGCGCTGGCAACGCGAAGGAGGACAAAAGGCCGGCGTCCATGTTGGCACCATGACGCAGCATCTCCGCCCGCAGCCCGGCGCTCCTGTCCTCCCGGCCGCGCTCGCTCCTCCTCCCAAACACCAGTTTTCTTTACAGGCTTCAAGCCCGTCGCGGCTGGGCTGGGCTGGGCTGGCAGGCGGGCCCAGCCGGGCAGGGCTGCGGTGATAATGGCGGCGGCTCTCTTTCCTTCCTTCCTCCTTTCCTCCGTCCCCCCGGTCGTGGGGAGCCCGGAGCAGGAGGTGGGCCCGCGGCCAGGTCGGGCCCCGAGAGCCCGCGGGGCGCAGCGCTGGCGACCGGGCCTCGGGGGCCGTTTCGGGGGCCGTGGGCCTCGGGGGCGTCGCGCGCCGCGCCTCCCGCGCTCGCCTCAGCCGGGCGCGGCGGCCTGATGGGCGCCATTTCGCGCGCTGCCCGTGGCTGGGGCGGTGGCGGCCGCCGCGCGCCAGGCGGGAGGAGCGGCCGGGGGAGGGGGCTGGGCGACCCGGAGGCCCGCGCGGGCACCAGGAGGCCTCGCCCCGAACCGCTTCCCCCTTTCCTTTGTCCCGCGCGGGCGCCCGCAGCCGAGGGCCACGGGGTCGGCGGGGCTTCGAGGCCGCCCCGGGTCCCACGGGCTCCTCCGGAAGCCGCGGCCCGGCCTGGCCCTGACCCCAGGCCGCCCCCCGCTGCCCACCCGGCTCTGGGCGCCCGGGTCCGACCTCCCAGTCGCCCTTTGAGAGCCGAGCCAGCGCGGGGCGGGGGGTCGCCCCTTTTGTCCTCAGTCAGGGCGGGAGGCCCTTGGGGTGGCCGCAGACGCCTCGTTGGGCAGCCCTCCAGCCCAGCTCTCCCGGCAGGAGGTGGGGGAAGCCTGGGAAAGCGGAGGGGGGCCCCCGGGATCCCCCGAGGCGCGGGGCTCCCGGCGAAGCCTCAGATCTCCGGCCCTTCCCGGGGAGGGTGCGGGCGGGGCGGGCCTTTGGAAATGCAGATGAGCCGCCGCCCGGGTCGGGGTTGAACCTTCTGACTCAGCCACCCCCGGCCGCCCGGGTCGCTGGGGGAGGGGCGGCGTCTGGGGTGCTCCCTTTCAGCCCCGGAGCCCCTGTCCGCTGTGCATTCGGCCGGTCACATCTCTCTCCCCCCACGCCCTGATCCGCCCTCCACCTTCCTCTCCTCCAGGTTCTGGGCCGGAGAAGGGGCGACGTTCGGGCACCCCCCGAATGGACAATCTTTCCTTCTGTCGACGGCAGGGGCAGGCCTAGTTTGACTCTGACAGTCCTCCCACTAAGGTAGGTGTGAGTCCTTGCTCAGACCGTGAGGGAGATTTGGGGGGATCTGGCCTGCAGCCCAGGGAGGTCCGAACCCCAAACCCGCCGGGCTGGTTCTGCGGCCCCGCCCCCACCCCCAGCTGCGAGCGCGTAGGGCCGCCTGCTGGGCCGCCGGGGCCATCCATCCCCGCCTGTCAGCTTCTGTTGGTAGGCATTTGGGGCGTGCAATTCTCTGCCGAATTTAGCAGCATACGAGAGGATCTACTTGCAAGTATTTCCCAGTTGTGTGTTCTTCGGCGGGGGAAGGGCCCTGGGTGCCGCCTACTTCTGAAAGACACAGGTCACTGCCAGAAAGCCCAACTGTGCTGTGGCCTCCCCTCCAGCCGCCCCCGTGGGGCATGTGGGGTGACAGTGTGAGCCGTCCTCTGTCTGGCTGCTAGGGAGGCAAAGAACAGAGACCCGAGGTTCTGGCCAGCTTTCTCTATGAAAGGGCCTTCCTTGACGCTTCTCCACTTTCCTGGGATTGTTTTCTTCTCCAGTCCCTAAATGGGCACGCCTGTATATAAACCTTGTTTCTAGAACCAGACAAAGCTGGATTTGAAACCTGGTGAGCCATTGAACAGCTATGGCCTTGCGTAAGCGGCATAGTCTCCAAGCCTGTTTCTCCATCTCCGAAAACAGGGCTAGATCAGTGGTTCTTAGTCTGGAACCGGCATCAGAATCACACCCGAAGGGGGACTCACTGAAAATGGACCACGGGGCCTGGTGCCCAAGTGTCTCATTCAGTGGGTTGGTCCTTAGGACTGGCATTTCTAACAGGTTCCCAGGTGAGGTGAGGCTGATGCTGTGGTCTGGGAACACATTTTGAGACCCCAGCCCCTAGCCTGGTAACACCTGGGATTTTGACGCAGAAGTGCCAAGTTCCACGCTTGGCACATAGTAATTGATTTCATCCTAACGCTAGCCGACTTCATGTATTGGGTAGTTTCCCATCTCAGTGTCTAAGAAGCTCCACAGCTGGAGATGGCCGCCCTTGGTCTCGGACCCCCCCCTTGTGATCTCTGCTTTGTGATTGCTTTGATGAGCCATTTGGGTCCAGGTGCTCCTGATCACACCACCTCCCCTATTTGGGACTTGTGCCCCACTCCCGCTGTGAGGGCTACACCGAGCTCTGGGGGCTTGTGGGGATTAACACGGAGATCTTGCTGAAGGTATCTTGGTGCTAAGTTAAGGGAGATAGTCAGTTCGCTATGGGCTAGGATCTCAGTGCTGGTGACCTTGGGTGAGTGTCTCCCTGTAAAGTGATAAGGATGCCTGCTGGAAAGGGTGGTGGGAGGATTAAGTGCGTTAAGGAGGCCCTCCTCCCAAGCTTTTAGTTGGCCTCCATTGTGATGGCGGTTATTGCTGGGAGTGGCTGCAGGGGGTGGGGGCTGGGCTGCCTCAACTCCCCCCCCCCACCAGCACACCTGCTGAAGCACGTGTCCCTGCCTCAGGGCAAAGGGGAATCTGGCGCTCCCTGGGAAGGCAGCCAGCGCGGTTCTCCTGGAGTGGTTGAGTCCAGCTGGAGGCCTTTCCCCATCCACAGGGGCTGTTCCGTGATGGGGTGAAGATTTGGGTCACCCACCCGTGGTCCGGGGAGAAGTGACTCGCCCAAGGTCACAAGGCCACCACCAGTAGAGCCAGGATGGGGTTCCAGGTGGCTTGACTTGGCAGCCAGCGCCTGTGCCCATGGCACCCCCTCACCCCAGCTGTCTGGGTTATTTTGGGCTTCCTCCCGTGCCAGCTGTCTGCTGGCATCCCTGCCCGGGACTGTCTGGTTGGAAGTAACCGGCGTGGTGCTGTTGGCTCCTCCTGTGAGGGCCAGGGCTGGGTCTTCAATCCCCGATGAGCTGTGCTGTGCTGGGTCCAGCTCCTTTCCTGGGAGGGAAGAGTGTTCCTGCCCAGACTCCCCGCTGCTCAAGTACAGCAAGAGGGCGAAAGCACCTGATAAAAATTGAGGTTCACATTGTCAATATCCCAAAAGCCGCCTCCTCCTATACTCCCTGAAACCTGTTTTAAATTTGGCTCTGCCATTGAACCCCCTTGCTCTCAGGTGACCCTCTGCTGCCCGAGGGTGTGGCGCCTCCCTTTAGAGTCCTCGTTGCTCTCCGGGTGGGGGTCTTTACCCGCCACCTGCCTTGGATAATTAAGTAATTGATGTACGTCTCCCTCCCAGCTGCACCCTGGAGGGCTCCAGCCAGTTTCTCCTCTCCCTAGATCCAATCAGGGAGCTGTTGGGTGCTCAGCTGTGGTCTGGATGTGGTTCTCGGCGCGGTGTCGGGACCCACCTGGCTGGACTGTACCCCTCTCTCTCTGCTTTGGTCCCTCTTCTTTCTTTGTCCCCCCACCATCACCTCTTGGGGCAGGGAGGGTGGGGCAGTTTGTCCTGCTGCTGTTCCTGCTGGTCCCTCGAGGGCGCCCCATCCACCGGTCACCCAGCGAACGCGGGGCGGGGCTGCTGCTGGCGCCGGGCCCCAGGGCTTGCAGAGAGAGGGCCACGCCAGCGGAAGGGCCGGCCAGGAGGTGGCAGGACTTGCCTTACTACTGAGTTGCCGGCGTCTCCGCCTCTTCCGGCTCCTCTGCCGGGAGACCTAGCGTGGAATATGACCTTTCGGACCCTCTGGGTGGAGACACAGCCTCTGCCTGGGCTGTGCAGTGAGGTGGCCCCACCATCTCAGGTCGTCTGGCCCAGTGCATCTGTAGCTGGCATGTGACTTCCAGCAAGCTCCTGCCCCTGAGTGCTGGGAGGAGCAGGTCCGGCAATAATTTTTTTTTTTTTTGTGAGACAGTTTCGCTCTTGTTGCCCAGGCAATGGTGCGATCTGGGCTCACCGCAACCTCCGCCTCCAGGATTCAAGTGATTATCCTGCCTCAGCCTCCGAGTAGCTGGGATTACAGGCATGCGCCACCACGCCCGGATAATTTTGTATTTTTAGTAGAGACAGGGTTTCTCCATGTTGGTCAGGCTGGTCTCGAACTGACCTCAGGTGATCCACCCACCTCGGCCTCCCAAAGTGCTGGGATTACAGGCATGAGCCACCGCGCCTGGCCGGACAATAATGTTTTGAGCTGTTGCTGAGTCTGGCTTTTGTGAGGGGAACTTTTAGCACTCAAGGAGTGGCCTTGTCTCTGGCCCGTCCCGGAGTGCTCATGGGCAGCCAAGGCCTGGAGACTGCTCAGGCAGGGTAGATGTATTTGCCAGGCCACCTCCTGTCCCTGGGACCTCAGGGAGTAGCTTCATCCCTGAAGGCTCAGTGTCTTCTGCCTCATGTGGGTGGCCCCTCTGCAGGATTCTCAGGCATCCAGGGAAGTGGGTGCCACAGTGTTGCCTCCAGTCTCACTGGGGCTGGCTGGACTTTGCTCTGACAACACAGCAGTGGCTGGGCCCCCGCAACTCTCTGGGACTCAGTTTCCCTGTTGGCCGCACTATGGCATAGGCCCCCGCGTGGACACCGATGAGCTGACCCCACAAATACCACCTGGCCGCTACCCCAGGCTTCAGTGGCCTAACAGCTCTTGTGTCAGGAACCATCTTAAAGAATCTTTCTTGCTTTCTCAAACTCTCCAGGAATTCCTGGTGACTGGAAGGGGAGTGACTTGGGTCCTCAACCTCTAGCAGGTAAGGGAGCTGCCTTCTGGGTGGGCATGCCCAGTTCCTCAGTGGGCCCAGTGCAGCCCAGCCTCCGAGGAAGCTCTGAGCAGCTGGCTTGGCTCCGAGGTATTTTTAGCTACAGATCCAGCCCCCCTCCATCACCACAACAGTCGAGTCCAAATCAAACGTGCTCCAGGCAGGTGGGGCTGGGGTTCTGCCAGCCTCCTGGCCAGCAGGGGTGGGTGGGCAGACTGGGGCCAGTATCAGCTGTTCTGCCTGGACCCAGGCTGGGCTAGGAAGGCACATTTGTGCTCATTTCCCGCCTCCATTTCTGTGCAAGCTTGTGCTGTCATAAGTAGAGATCACAGCCCCATTTCTTGGATGGAGAAAGTGGACACTGAGGTCTGAGGCTTTTGAGGACAGTCAGGAGCCCTCCTATGGGCTCCAGTGATGCACTCACCAGCTTCTGGTCTTCTTCCACCTCTTAGAGTGCCTTGGCTCCCTCCTGTGGTCCTGGGGAACCTCGGCCCCAGCCCTGCCTCCCCAGCCAGTCACAGCTCCTCCCTGGTCACCCTGAGGGAGCTCAGGGCCTGGCTGGTGGCTGGGCTCGTCTCCTTCTGTCCCCCACTCCTGTGGAGCCTGGCAGGCAACTCCATGACCTGACCCCGGTTACCTTGACAGCTCTGCCTGGCCTCCCTCTCATGGCCCAGCCATCCCAGAACCTGAAGAGGTTTTCTACTTGCCGTGCCTTTGCCAGGCCGGGTTACCCACCCTACCTTCCCTGCCTGCCCTCCAGTGCTGCCAAGCCCAGTGTGCCGGCCAGCGCTCAGCCTTCCGTAAAGGGTTCCCCCGCTT
Organism: Pongo abelii; assembly: GCF_028885655.2. Lineage (NCBI taxonomy): Eukaryota > Metazoa > Chordata > Mammalia > Primates > Hominidae > Pongo > Pongo abelii. The sequence goes on along the minus strand of NC_071995.2, from coordinate 120,687,956 downwards.
CCAACCTCCATTGCACTGCTTCCCCCAAGACTGACCTTCTGGAAGGCTGGAGCACAACTGCCTCTCAATAAACGTGTTGCAAAAAAGGAATGGATGAGTTGCTGTGCATTTGTATAGGGAGTGTTTGACCCAGGAGATTCCCCTTTGCCCAGTGCCGGGAGAGTGCATCCACTGAACCTGGAGTGCCTCCCCGGCCTCCCCTTCCCAGCTCTGCTGTGGTCTTGGGATTCTATGGGCGGTCGCTGCTGCCCTCTGGTGGTCAGACTGTGCCTTGCTTGCACTGTGAGAACCTTGACCATGGAACTGCCAGGTTGGCGGTTTTCCTCCACGAAGTGAGGTTTACATGACCCTTGCCGAGACCTTGAAAACTGGGCGTCTTTGGGGTGGGGTCGCCAGCAAAAAGATCCTGAGTTTTGCCAGCCCCTATCTGAGGAAACTACGAAGGTCACTTGCCCCCAACCATGCTGCTGTTGGGGGTTTTGTTAGAAATGGGCTCTTCCTACCCCAGCTGGTAGGATCCCACTCGGCCATGCTCTCGTGCCTATCTGCCGTGGACCGGCTCCAGGGGGGGTCCCTCTGCCACCCTGTCCACTCACCTGGCTGGTGCAGAGGGCAGTCAGCCCGCCCAGGGTGAGGAGTAAGAGGAGGGGTGGGGGTTACGGGTAATTCAGCTAGCGGCCCTGATAGCATTGCCTACAGTAAGTGCTCAACAAATAAGCTGTTTTGATCAGGGGATGGGAGAGTTGGGGGGATTCCTGGGATGAAGGACATGTGGCTGCTGGCAAGGAAACGCATTTTCTTAAATTTCTTGGTGGGTGTGGGGTTATCAGTCTCCAAAGCTCAAGGAGAGGGACCAAGTTGACTTCAACTAGAGCTACTCCAACCTGCCCCTCCCTGACGACGTCTTGCGTGGTTCACGCCTCTGGCTCCTGCCGGAAGGAGGCGCCCGCCCCTAGTGGTTTGGGGCCAACCTGCGCCCAGAGCGGCCGGCGCCGAGGCGATTGCCCGGCAGAGGGCGTCAGACGACCACCCTGCAGCCCAGGGTCGGGGTGCGGGTAAGCGGAGCCCAGTCCCTCACCCCAAACCCGCGTGCACGCAGGCGTTCCTGGCCCAGGCGAGGTGGGCAGACACGACCCTCGCGTCAGCATCTTCCCTGGTGCCACCGCCGCTACCTCCTGTGGGGAAGCTGGGCCAGAGGCGGACATGTGCCAAGCCACGCCGCTGGGGCAGTGCAAAGTTGAGGGGCTCTTCCCGGAGCTGGAGGCCGGGGGCTTCTCGAACCCGGTGCGGAGGCACAGCCAGCCAATCCGGGAGACTCTGTCTGGCCCCGCCGGCCAATCAGAGGGTCCCTGCCGAAGGCGGAGCCTGCCAATCAGGGGCACCTGGAGTCGCTGGGCAGCCACGATCGGGTCTCGCCGGCGAGGGGCGCGCCGTGACGCGCGGAGGGTGGCGGTGGGATGGGGGTGGGAGCTTCGCTCGCAGCTGAGCCCCGTTTCTCCGGTGCCGCAGTATCCCTGGGACTGAGAGCTGAATACCCACACTCAGGGCTGGGACCTTAGCAGAAAGGAAACTGAGGCTGGGAGGTCGGCCGGGAGGCTGCCTGGCGGAGGCGGTGCTGCTCCGAGTGGGCGGGGCTGGTTCCGGCCCCGCCCCGCCCCCGACCTCTTGGCTCCGCTAGTGCCCGGCGCGCAGCCGCCAGTGCTGCGGGCTCCGGGCAATGGATGCCCCCGGGGCCCCGGCCCCGACCGCCGCCCCCGGTCCGGGCAGGAAGGAGCTGAAGATCGTGATCGTGGGCGACGGCGGCTGCGGCAAGACCTCGCTGCTCATGGTGTACAGCCAGGGCTCCTTCCCCGAGGTGAGGCCCGCAGCGGGGCTGGGGTGGGGGCGATGGACGCCCAGAGCCCCGACCCTCAGTCCCCAGCGTCCCGAGCACGGAGAGGCGGCCGCCACCCCGGGGCGCCCCCTCGGGAATTCCAGAGCCCAGCGGGGTGAGGGGGGGAGCTGATCCGGGACGAGTGAGGGAGGTGGACGGTGGATTCAGCTGGAACCTTGGCCCCCGCCGGCCCCACCAAGGACCAACCCGACCCCCTCTCCCGCAGCACTACGCCCCGTCGGTGTTCGAGAAGTACACGGCCAGCGTGACCGTTGGCAGCAAGGAGGTGACCCTGAACCTCTACGACACAGCCGGTGAGTGAGCCTGCGCGCCGGGGGGCCCGAGGGTCCGCCCGCCCGAAGGGTTTCCCCTCCCGGGCGTCCCCCACCGGGTGTCCCCGCCCTGCAGCCTTGGCAGGGCCTTGGCCGGCTCTTCACTCCTGGAGGCCGCTCAGGGGCGCTGGCTGCGGGGCCCTAGAGGCCAAGCCCTATATGTAAGTGGAAGGTGTTTGGAGGAGGAGGTGAACTCCGGGGCCACCCTCCCAGCTCTGTGCTGAGAGCCCACAGTTCGTTCCTCTCCTGTGGTTCTCGAAAACAGTGGGCTGCTCTTGGGCCTCCCATGGTTCCAGGATTGCTGCGCTACCTGCTGTGGTCTCTGCAGACTCTGTGGGCTGCAGATTTGAGTCCCTTGGTGCTCGGATTGCCTGGGCTGTGTGTCTGGGTCCTGTGGTTCTGGGATGCTCCCGGCCGCAGATCAGCCTGTGGCTCCAGGGCTCTGTGGACTGCGCTCTGCAGCCTGAGGCTCTGGGGTCCTGTGGATGCGAGTTCTGTGTCTGCAGCTCCCAGGATTCCACGGCTTGCAGTTGGTGGTTCTGGAATTGTGTGGCTACAATTACTTCTGTGCTTTCCTAGTTCCCTGGGACAAAACCAGACAGTGTAGAAAATGAACTGAGGAAGGAACAGAGCACTGGGGGCAGGGGCCCCACACCAGGCTCTGCCTGCCGCCTGCAGGCCCCCACGGGTGGTTTACGGATTTATGTGCAATTGCTTGGGAGTCGGTGTTGTGAGGGGTGGGGACAGGAGAAACACAGTCAGTGGGAGGACCCTGACTCCCATCTGGGCTTCATCAACATTGGGGACCAAAGGTTGAGATCCCCAGGTGGGGCCTCACCCCACCTCTGTGACTCAGTGTTTAGTGATCTGCAGGGAACCACGTCATCAGGTGGCCCTCTCTGGCCAGCCAAGCCTTGTGTGTGTGAGGTGAGGTCAGACACTGACCTGGGATGGAGCCAAAGTCCAGACACTTCCACCCCCAGCTAGACCTTGGAGAGGACCCAAAAAGGGGCTGTCCTAGCTCAAAGCCCCCCTCCATTCCGACTTCAGCAGGTCCTATCGTGACCTCTGAGGAACCTGTCTTTGTGGGATATGGGCCCTGTAGGGCCACCCCCAAAACAGCGCCTGTCTCTAGCCCCTGGTGAGCTGGGAGAGCTGAGGCATCAGAGGAATTCCCGAGGCGTGGCCCAGAGGGCAGTAAAAGTCATGGTCTGGGACACCTTTCCTCTCACGGTTCTTGTGCAGGAGCCAGGGAGGGCCAAGGTCATTAACCCACTTTTTGAGTCAAGTGCTGCTGGGTGGAGACATTCACAGCAACCCACTGCCCTGCAAGAGGCCAGGAGGTTTTTTCTTTCCTCCTCCTCTGCCCTCAGGGCCTCCCCTATCAGGTCCCGGGGTTCACTGTTCAGGGCAGCCTCCACATCATGAGAACAGGGATGGCCTTTCTGGCCTTGCCCAGAGAGAGATGCTCAAGGAACGTGTCAGAGTAGATTGTGGTGTGGAGATTCTGGAAAGCTACAAGTGGGTGTAGGAAGAATTTGTGCCAAGAGCTGCTACCAGAGGGACGGAGGAGCATCCCCTGCTATAGTCACCAGAAGCAGGCGACCACTGGCACCATGGGGATCCCATCCACAGTCCCATCCTGTTCCTGCCACCCTCTTTGGAGTCAGATCTGGGCTTTGACCCCAGCTCTATTGGCTACGTATCATTGGGGATGTCTGGGCCTCAGTTTCCTGATCTGTCATGAGCACTAAGAGGGTCATGAGGATTAAATCGGATTAATATATGATGTTCACCAGCCTGTCCAACATGGTGAAACCGCATCTCTACTAAAAATCCAAAAATTAGCTGGGCATGGTGGTGGGCACTTGTAATCCCAGCTACTTGGGAGGCTGAGGCAGGAGAATCGTTTGAACCCGGGAGGCAGAGGTTGCAGTGAGCCCAGATTGTGCCATTGCGGTCCAGCCTGGGCGACAGGGCGAGACTCCATCTCCCAGCACTTTGGGAGGCTGAGGCAGGAGAATTGCTTGAAGCCAGGAGTTCAAGACCAGTCTGGGCAACATGACGAAACCCCGTCTCTACTAAAAGTACAAAAATTAGCCAGATGTGGTGGCACACGCCTATAGTCCCAGCTACTCGGAAGGCTGAGGCAGGAGAATTGCTCGAACCCAGGAGGTGGAGGTTGTAGTGAGTCAAGATCACGTTACTGCACTCCAGCCTGGGCAACAAAGCGAGACCCCGTTTCAAAAAATAAAAATTAAAAAAAATTAAAAAGACCCTACCATCCTTGCCCAGCTCTAGCTCAGGCCTGTGCTTTGGAATCCGATGCCATGCCCCGAGCTGGCCCCCCAGCCCCTGCTGCAGCGGGGAGATCTATCTTCCCTGGCAAGTCTCTTCCAAGCAGCAGAGAAGCAGGGCTCAGGGGAGGAGGCTGGCCTCACAGTCTGACAGACCAAGGAGGGGCACCCAGGGAGAAGAAATCTGGCTGCTCCCTGTAGGGTGTCCCCCGTGACCGGGGAAGGCCTGCTCATAGGAGGAAATCCCCTGGTCAGTGAGTGCCACCAGGGAGAGCCCAGGTCCCAGTGCTTGTCATGGAGCAAGGCTTGGAAGGTTATGGAATGAATGGGTAGTGGATCTGAATGCCCGAGATGATTCGTCTCTGCCTGCAGATGGACGGCTCTCAGGAGAACATGACAGAAAGCCATGGCCAGGCGGCCACGCAGAGAGAGGCAAAGGCCAAGAGGGTGAGGGAATGGCCAAGCCAGAAATGAGTCTAGTAAACGTAGTTGTAGAAAGTTCTAGAACCCAATGGGCCACACACAGTGGCGGAAAGGGCATCTTCCCAACTGATGGCCACCAGAGCTGTGAGAAAAGGGGTGGCTCTCAGAGGCTGAATTTCTCCACACCGAGGACCAAACGCTGGCCCTGGGCAGGGGCCGGACCCTGCCCACAGGGACCCTCGTGGAAGGCCCGTCTGGCTGTCTCCCTCCTGAGGAAGTAGTTACAGACACCACAGCGGAGGGAGGGCAGATCGGGTGACGGGGCTCTCAGGGCTCAGAGGGGAAGGGGCGGGGGCCGTGGCACCCACTGCTCTGTCGGCCTCACCAGGGCCCTGACATCCTCTGAGGCAGGAAGCTGCGGTGAAGTCTGAAGTTTCCTGGGCTGGGGGAGGCGGGGTGAGGTGGGCTGTGAAGACACAGGCGGGAGAGTGAGCTCATCGGGGCCAAGGTGTGGGGTCCAGGGTTGGCGGGGCACAGGATGGGATGGGGGTTGCCTGGGGAGAGGTGATCCCCTTCTGAGCCCGAGATGGGAACAGAAAGAAAATTGGCAGGCAATGGAGTAGGAGTTGCTAAGACAAGGAACCAGGGACAGATGTGTGTCGTGAGCCTCAGAAGCACCGGAGGCCTGGGCTGAGCCAAGGCTGGGGTCACCCAGAAGGTGGTCTCAACTCCCAGCTGGGGCTGCCCAGCCCGTCTCCCTGGTAAAGCACAGGTGGGCGGGCCCCAGCAGAGTGAGTAAAAGTGGGTTCCTCTTCTGGTAGCTTTCTTTCTCATGCTGCCAGTACCCCTCCCTGACCAACGCCCCAGCTGGAGCTGGGGGCCACCTGCTCTGTGTGTCCTCCTGCCCTGGGGATTTGAGGTCTTTTCTCCTCAACTCTGCCCTGGGCCTTAGAGACCCCTGCCCCGGAAGCAGGACTTCCTTGGCAAAGCCTCATCCCACCAAGAAAATAGCCCTGTGTGCGGCATGAGCCTCCCTTCCGCCCAGCCCTGCCACACCGCCCCAGTGCACGTCAGGACGATGGGTGGCTCTAGGGGGAGCCCAGGCCTAGAGACTTCCTCACCAGAAGCACATGCATCCTTTGCATGTAATTCCTGGGTGTTTTTTTTTTTTTTTTTTTTTTTTTTGACGGGGGGATTGGTTAGAGACAGGGTCTCGCTCTGTCACCCAGGCTGGAGTGCTGTAGCATGATCATAACTCATTGCAGCCACAGCCTCTTGGGCTCAGGTGATCCTCCCACGTCAGCCTCCCAAAGTGCTGGGATTACAGGTGTGAGCCACCACGCCTGGTCTACCTGGGCTGTTTTAACCTCTAAGCCCATCTGCAGAGGCTGGATGGGCCCCCTCAGTGACTATGGGCAGGTGACATGGACCCTTTCAGCCCTGGTATCATTTTAGGTAGAATGTGGAGGGTAATGGTATCACCTGGTTGCTGGGAGGCCCCTAAAGCTTCTGGGTCCAAAGATTCTGGGGTTCTGACCACCCGCCATGCCAGGCTATTAACTTCTCCTGGAAGTTTCTATTTCAAGAGTAACCACAATAGCAGTCCTCCTGCCTCCCGGCACTGCCCCCACTCCGCCCCTGCCCCTGCACCGCTCCCGCTCTAAGCATTGCTTCCCTTCTCCTGGGCTTTCACCTTCCAGATTAGGGGGAGGGTTATCACTGTTATCATCACCCCTTTGCCCAGATAAATTGACACCCAGAGAGGGAAATGTGGGCGTCAGTTCGAGATGTGGAGGCTGCCCTGAACAGTCCCGCCCAGTATGTGCATGAGTGAATGGAACCTGACCCTCCTGACTCATATGAGAGAAGGTATTTATTAATAGTACACTCCCCCATCCCCAAGTGGGCATGGGGTTGGTGCACACGGAAGTAGTCCTCTGCAGGCCTGGTCCCCCCACCACCCCCACGCCCCAAAGGCCCACACTGAATTCTAGGGAAAGCTGGGCTGGGCAGAGTCAAGCCAGGAAGGCAACCTGGAGGAGGTCCTGGAGTCGGAGCTGGCTGCCTCTCCCTTCCCAGAGGCCCTCTTTCTTGAGAGGGCTGACATTTTTCCTCACCTGGTCAGGGCTGGGACAAGTAGGGTGAGGATTCCTTCCTGTTTTCTGGGGTAGGCTAAGAAAAAAATAATACTCCAGTAGGGTCCTCTGTTATTTACAAAGCTTCCCCTTAGCTGTGTGGCCTGGGGCAAGTCACTCCAGCTCTCTGTGCTTCCGTTTCTCAGCCTGTAAAATGGGGCCAACATTAGTGTCTACCTTGTAGGGCTTTTTGGGGAAACATGAGTTAATCCAGGTGAAGGGCTTCGAGCTAGACCTGGCATGTAACACAGAAGCCTTCATGGAGAGGTGCTGCCAGAATCACAGTGGTACATACCTGCAGCCCCAGCTCCTCAGGAGGCTGAGGCAGGAGGATGGCTTGAGCCCAGGAGGTTGAGGCTGGAGTGAGCTATGATCACACCAGTGCACTCCGGCCTGGGCAACAGAGCAAAACATCCCCAGCTTTTTTTTTTTTTTTTTTTTGAGGCAGAGTCTCACTCTTTTGCCCAGACTGGAGTGTAGTGGTTCAATCTCGGCTCACTGCAACCTCCACCTCCCCAGCTCAAGTGATTCCCCTGCCTCAGCCTCCCAAGTAGCTGGGATTACAGGCATATGCCACCACGCCCGGCTAATTTTTGTATTTTTAGTAGAGACAGCATTTCACCATGTTGCCCAGGCTGGTCTTGAACTCTTGACCTCAAGCGATCCTCCCGCCTCAGCCTCCCAAAGTGCTGGGATTACAAGCGTGCGCCACAGCGCTCGGTCTAGACCATGACTTTTATATGAGAGAAAGAGTCGGTATGAACCATCTTTATTATTACTGTCATCAAGTCTCGCTCACTTTTCACATCTCCATTCCACAGATGAGGAAACTGAGGCCCAGAGGTTAATTCCCAGTTGGGAAGGCTGGGGACAGCTTCCTGGAAGAACTGGTGCTTTTAGAATGGCCTGGCAGGCAGCTGACCTTGGGGACTGGTTGGCCTCTGGCTCACAGGGTGCTTGTCTCTGACCTTGACAAAGGCCCCCTCCACCACTTGGGTTCTTAACAGGAAGAACTGTCCCCGCCCAGTGTACCTCCCAGGGTGGCTGCTTGAATGAACACAGGTCAGGAAGTGGAATGCCCTTGCCAAGGCTGCAGGGCACCTAAAGCCGGAGAGACGACGACTAACCCTCTTCACCCACTCCTTCCTTTGAGCCTTCCTTCACCAAACAGGTGTTAAGCTCACCTGTGTTCCCAGGGACACAACAGTGAACAGCACAGAGGTAGTTCCTGCCCGCAGGAGAGGCAAACCAAAAAACCCAGAGAATTACTGCTTTTTTGTTTTTTATTTTTGTTTGTTTTGAGACAGAGTCTCGCTGTGTCCCCCAGGCTGTAGTGAAATGGCACGATCTCAGCTCACTGCAACCTCAGCCTCCCGGGTTCAAGCGATTCTCCAGCCTCAGCCTCCCAAGTAGGTGGGACTACACGCGCCTGCCCCCACACCCAGCCAGTTTTTTGTATTTTTAGTAGAGACGGGGTTTCACCATGTTGGCCAGGTTGGTCTCGAACTCCTGACCTCAAGTGATCCACCTGCCTCAGCCTCCCAAAGTGCTGGGATTACAGGTGTGAATCACCCCGCCCGGCCCCAGAGAAGTATTGTGAAATCAGGTAGGGGTGAGAGCCATGAGTAAAGCCACCGCCATGGGGCAGACTGCCAAGGAGGCTGTTTCAGAGCAGTCAGGAAAGGTCTCTGGGAGGAGGCGACATTCCATAGAGCCCTGAAGGAGAGGAGGGAAGGAGCCACACTGCTCCCTGTTGAAAGAGCCTTCTGGAGGAGTGAACATCAAGGGCAGAGGCCCCAGGAGAGGCAGGCAGGGTGTGACTGCCTCCAGCGCTCCGGGGCCGACTTCTTCCTTCACCCACTGCAGCCTGATGCCTGCCCTGCCACCTCCTGTCCTGATGTCACTGCACGCTATAGTTGCCAAACCCAGTGGGCAAGTCTCAACCCTTGTCTCTGCTGTGTGTGACGAGAGTGGAACAACCTTGGCTGACGTGGTGGCTCACGCCTGTAATCCCAGCACTTTGGGAGGCCGAGCCAGGTGGATCATCTCAGGTCAGGAGTTTGAGACTAGCCTGGCCAACATGGTGAAACCCCATCTCTACCAAAAATACAAAAAAAGGCTGGGCGCAGTGGCTCACGCCTGTAATCCCAGCACTTTGGGAGGCCGAGGCGGGTGGATCACAAGGTCAGGAGATCGAGACCATCCTGGCTAACACGGTGAAACCCTGTCTCTACTTAAATAAATAAATAAATAAATTAGCTGGGCATGGTGGCGGGCGCCTGTAGTCCCAGCTACTCTGGAGGCTTGAGGCGAGAGAATGGCGTGAACCCGGGAGGCGGAGTTTGCAGTGAGCCGAGATCACGCCACTGCCCTCCAGCCTGGGCGACAGAGCGAGATTCTGTCTCAAGACAAACAAACAAAGAAAAGAAAAGGCCGGGCGCGTGGCTCACATCTGTAATCCCAGCACTTTGGGAGGCTGAGGCGGGCAGATCACGAGGTCAGGAGATCAAGAACATCCTGGCTAATACAGTGAAACCCCACCTCTACTAAAAGTACAAAAAATTAGCGTGGCGTGGTGGCGGGCACCTGTCAAGTCCCAGCCACTCAGGAGGCTGAAGCAGGAGAATCGCTTGAACCTGGGAGGCGGAGGTTGCCGTAAGCTGAGATCGCACCACTGCACTCAGCCTGGGTGACAGAGTGAGACTCCGTCTCAAAAATAAAATAAAATAATAAAAATACAAAAAAAATTAGCCAGGCAGGGTGGCACCTGCCTATAGTCCCAGCTACTCAAGAGGCTGAGGCAGGAGAACCACTTGAACCCAGGAGGCGGAGCTTACAGTGAGCCGAGATCGTGCCACTGCACTCCAGCCTGGGCAACAGAGCAAGACCCTGTCTCCAAAAAAAAAAAAAGAAAAAAGAAAAAAAGAAATGAGAGAAGACGTCCAAGGGGGCCCCATTTTATAACCTTATCCACGGTTTCACTTTCTGTAGTTTCAGTTACCTGAGGTCTGAAAATATTACATGGAAAATTCCAGAAATAATTCATAAATTTTAGATCATGCACTGCTCTGAGCAGCGTGATGAGATTGCACGCTGTCCTGCTGCATCCCACCCGGGATATGATTCGCCCCTTCCTCTGTGTATCTCTGCTGGAGACACCACCTGCCCGTGAGTCAGTCAGTAGCTGGCTCAGTAACAGGCCAGGCTGGTCTTGAACTCCTGAGTTCAAGTGATCCTCCCGCCTTGGCTTCCCAAAGTGCTGGGATTACAGGTGTGAGCCACAGTGCCTGGCCCTGTTTTATTTTATTCTTATTGTTGTTAATCTCTTACTGTGCCTAATTCATAAACGAAACTCTCTTATAGGTGTGTACATATAGAAAAAAAAACAGCGTATCTAGAGTTCTAGACTGTCTGTGGTTTCATACATCCACTGGGGGTCTTGGAATCCACCCTTGTGGGTTAGGGGGGACTACTGTACCTGTTCACTCCTGCCATATTTGTAAAAGGGAATATGTTATGCCAGAACTATGAACCCCATTGTTACATCTTAAAGGACCGGAACCTATTTTTGCACAATACAAAACAAAATAGCACATTAGTGTGTATCAGCAGAAGGAACATCCCACTTGGAATTTCATGAGCTGGGGTTGACTCCTGGCCCGGTCACTGAGTCATTGACCTCAAGCAAATCACTTCATTTCTGTGACTCTCAGGTTCTTCCTATGTTGTGGGAGTATTCATCATTTCCCCACCATATCTGGCTGTCATGTAAGGATTTTTTTTTTCTTTTTTTTTTTTTTTGAGACAAAGTCTTGCTCTGTCACCCAGGCTGGAGTGCAATGGCACGATCTCAGCTCACTGCAACCTCTGCCTCCCAGGTTCAAGCAATTCTCCTGCCTCAGCCTCTGGAGTAGCTGGGATTACAGGCACCTGCCACCATGCCCAGCTAATTTTTGTATTTTTAGTAGAGACGGGGTCTCACCATCTTGGTTAGACTGGTCTCAAAATCCTGACCTCGTGATCCCCCTGCCTCGGCCTCCCAAAGTGCTGGGATTACAGGCGTGAGCCACCGCACTCAGCTCTTTTTTTTTTTTTAAGACTGAGTCTCGCTCTGTCGCCAGGTTGGAGTTCAGTGACGTGATCTTGGCTCACTGCAACCTCCACTTCCCAGGTTCAAGCAATTCTCCTGCCTCAGCCTCCCAAGTAGCTGGGACTACAGGCGCGCGCCACCACACCTACCTAATTTTTGTATTTTTAATACAGACAGGGTTTCACCATGTTGGCCAGGATGGTCTCGATTTCTTGACCTCATGATCCGCCTGCCTCGGCCTCCCAAAGTGCTGGGATTACAAACATGAGCCACCACACTTCGCCAAGGATTTCTTAACCATTTCTAGACTAAAGCACCCTGAAAACTGCATAGAGTATAGCATGTATTATTATAAAGGCAGACGCAGAGGGCAGGCAGTTATCCTCAAAAGGGAAAAAACATAGATGGTTAATCTGGATGTTTAAGAATAAAATGCTAAGGAGAAAACGGTGAGAAGAGAAACGAGGGAAGGACCTTCCTGGCATGTGGAACAGCAAGCACAAAGGCTGGAACATGAGAGCTTGGTGGGTTTGAGAAACAGTGAGATGGTGCCTTGGCTGGACTGCAGTGAGCAAGTGGGTGTGGCAGGAGATGAAGTCATGTGAAACAGGGGAGATGTTTGGATTTTATGCAAAGGGTAATAGGGGCCAGGCACGGTGGCTCATGCCTATAATCCCAGCACTGTGGGAGGCTGAGGCAGGTGGATGACCTGAGGTCAGGAGTTCAAGACCAGCCTGGCCAAGATGGCGAAACCCTATCTCTACTAAAAAAAATACAAAAATTTCATCCCTGTAATCCCAGCACTTTGGAAGGTCGAGGTGAGTGGATCACCAACAGTCGGGAGTTCGAGACCAGCCTGACCAACATGGAGAAACCCCGTATCTACTAAAAATACAAGATTAGCTGGGTGTGGTGGTGCGTGCCTGTAATCCTAGCTCCTCGGGAGGCTGAGGCAGGAGAATCACTTGAACCTGGGAGGTGTAGGTTGTGGTAAGCCGAGATCGAGCCATTGCACTCCAGCCTGGGCAACAAGCGAAACTCTGTCTCAAAAACAAAACACAACAAAAACAAAAATTAGCCAGGCATGGTGGCAAGCGCCTGTAATTTCAGCTACCTGGGAGGCTGTGGCACGAGAATTGCTTGAACCCGGCAGGCAGAGGTTGCAGTGAGCTGAGATTGGGACACTGCACTCCAGCCTGGGTGACAGAGCGAGACTCTTGTCTCAAAAAAAGGTGGGGGGTGGGGGGCAATAGGGAGCCATTGAAGATGCTTCAGTTGTGGAGACGGGGGCAGGATATGACTTGTGTTTTAAGAGCCATCCAGCTGTCAGGTGGATAATGGATTCATCAAAGGGCTGCAGGAGGCCAGGGAAGAGGGACAGAGGAGGACTTAGATGAGGATGGTGTAGGGGCGGGGGGGGGGGGCGGGGGGTGGCCAGCAGCAGACAGGGCCCCACTGTCCAGTAGAATTTTCTGCAGTGGAGGAAATGCCATGCACCTGTCCCAATCACTGCATTAGCCATGAGCCCCGGGAGGCAGTTCATCACCTGAAATGGGGCTTGTGCAACTGAGGAGTTGAATGCTTCATGTTAATTCATTTTTTATTTTTATTTATTTTTATTTGTTTTGAGACAGAGTTTCGCTCTTGTCACCCAGGCTGGAGTGCAATGGTGTGCCTTGGCTGGTGACAGCCCCGTGAGGTAGATTTTATGATTTTCATGTCCCAGGTGGGGAAGCCAAGACTCCCACCACTGTCCTGTCTAAGTCAAGGTCACACAGCCGGTGAGGGCAGAGCTGGGATTTGAACATGTGTCTCATCTGCCTCTAGTGACCTCACCCTTATGCATTGTTCCATGGGGGAGCTGGCTGAGGACTTTTGGAGGTCCCTGGGTTGAGGGGGAGCCAGTGGGGAGAGGGTGGCCATGCCCCGTCACCAGCAAGGAAGTAGGAGCAGACATGGCCTGGTGGTGCTCCGTGGAGAGGCCACTTGTCCTGAGAGGTGTCTGGCAGAGAAGGAGTGGAGGGCAGGCTGGCGCCACCCCGCACCTGCAGCAGCTGGGGATGGGGCAGGGGGATTCCTTGGCCTCCACGTTCCTTGTTCAGTGGAAGGAAGTCGAGGGGCGGGGGGGCTGGTCACCAATGAGCCTGAAAAGCTCTCACTTCTCACTGTGGGGATTTTAAAAAAATACCGGGGCATGATGACTAAGTGCAGTGTAGAACCCTGGGCTGGGCTGGCTCCTCAACGGGGAAAAAAATAAAGGACAATATTGGTGAAATGGTCAAAATCTGACTATGGCCTGTGGATCGGATTAGAATGCAGAGTCCATGCGGTTTCTGGGGCTTGGGGCAGGGGAGAGAATGCCCTTGTTCTCAGCAGATAGGCGCTGAGCTAAGGGGTGAAGAGGCAGATGTCTACAGTTACCGTGCCCTGATAGGGAGAAACAGAAGTGTCTGTCTCCAGATAAAGCCAGAGGGGCCAATGCAAGCAGGTGGTGAATCACAGTCAGAGAGCTCTTCACACTCTTGTTGCAATTTTACTGTAAGTTTGAAACTGTCAATATAAAAAGTTACAAAGAATTGTTTTATAAAGAAGAAGAAAAAAGCAAACCCAACCAAGCTCAAGCCTAGATCCGTGTTTGGTCTCGGGGCGGGGCCGGGCGTCACGGCGTCAGGATTAAAGTATCCCCCCAGAAGTGTGCTCTGTGAATCTGGATGGGGAGGGCGCTTGGTGCTGTTCCCACCAAGCAACCCACCACCCTCCTCCTAGTGCTTGCAAGAATGGGCAGGGAACTCAGCCAACTGCATCAGACCCCGAGAAGCTGGAGGCTGAAGCCAGACACCAGCCTCTCGGGACTTGGGGACACTGTGAGCCCACCCAGCCCCACAGGTCTGAATCTTTGGGGAGGGGAGGGTTCCAGTCTGCGCTCTGCCCTTGACCATCAGGGCAGGGGGATCACACTGGCTATTGGCATCATCGCTAGCAGTTTCTCCAGCCCCAGCCCTAGAATCAGGCCAAGCTCTCAGCACTGCGTGGGTTTGATCTTGAGGATTCTTTACCACCATCCAGGACTGGGGGGCTGCCACTCATGGGTTTTGTTAAGAAACAGGGTCTCGCTCTGTCACCCAGGCTGGAGTGCAGTGGCATGATCACAGCTCACTGTAGCCTTGACCTCCTGGGCTCAAGCGATCTTCCGGCCTCAGCCTCCCGAGTAGCTGGGACCACAGGCCTGTGCCAGCACTCCTGGCTTGCTGCCCATTGTATAGATGAGGAAATTGAGGCCCTAAGACAGGGTCACTTGCCTGGCCCCTTCCCCTTCACCCATCAGAGTCCAGACAGGGAGGGGACGTCCCCTGACCCCACCCCACTCTCTGCTTTCAGGGCAAGAAGACTATGACCGGCTGCGGCCCCTGTCCTACCAGAACACCCACCTCGTGCTCATCTGCTATGACGTCATGAACCCCACCAGCTATGACAACGTCCTCATCAAGGTGAGGCCGGCCTCCTGGGTGGCGGCCCCACATCTGGGCCCGGCCGCACCCCTGATCCCCTGCCCCCTCCCTCCACAGTGGTTCCCTGAGGTCACACATTTCTGCCGCGGGATCCCCATGGTGCTCATCGGCTGCAAGACAGACCTGAGGAAGGACAAGGAGCAGCTGCGGAAGCTCCGGGCGGCCCAGCTGGAGCCCATCACCTACATGCAGGTGGGCCAGGGGCCAAGACCCCGGGGCGCAGCCGTGGCTGTGAAGCTTCCCGGACGTTTGGCCTCTGCAACTGGGGTGCCTTAGTGGCCTTTCAGGGAGCTGAGGGAAGCAAGATTCTAAGAATAATTTTTAACTATTAGTATTGATGGCCTGTGGACCTGAGCACTTTACACGACTACTCTCAATCCTTAGGACTCGGAGGCAGGTGCTGTTCACATCCCCCAGTTTACAGGGGGAGAAACTGAGGCCCAGAGAAGTTAAGCAGCTTGCCCAGGGCCACACAGCTAGCCAGAAGTGGAGCCAGGATCTGGTCCCATCCACTGTGCTCCAAAGTCTGTGCTATGAGCCGCCGTCCTGTCGTGTCCTGTCTGTCTTGTTTGAAAGTAGGCGTCCCCTTCATGGGCCAATTGACCGTGCAACTCTTTGGGTGAGGCATGGGGGAATAAACAGAATAAAAGGAATGCAAAGGCAAAAAGAAACTTTCACAAGAAATAACCATTAATAAGGGCAAATTCGGCTGGGCATAGTGGCTCACGCCTGTAATCCCAGCACTTTGGGAGGCCAAGGCGGGCGAATCACCTGAGGTTGGGAATTTGAGACCAGCCTGACCAACATGAGAGAAACCCCGTCTCTACTAAAAATACAACATTAGCCGGGCATGGTGGCGCATGCCTGTAAACCCAGCTACTCGGGAGGCTGAGGCAGGAGAATCACTTGAACCTGGGAGGCAGAGGTTGTGATGAACCAAGATCGCGCCATTGCACTCCAGCCTGGGTAACAAGAGCAAAACTCCATCTCAAAAATAAATAAATAAAAGGGCAAATTAATTTGCCTAAATGGTACTTTCAGAGAAGGGAGAGAGGTGGCTGGAAGTCCTTTCTGTCTTGAGGCCTCCAACTCTTCTCACAGGCCTGGGAGACACACCTGGGGGAACCAACCCCGGGTCTCAGGATTCAGCCCCTCCCTGCCTGGAGCTGGAGAGACGCCAGAGTGGGGGCCTGGACAGGGCTTCTTCCAACCTGCGGGCTGCACTGCACTGGCCCTCCATTCCACCCACACACTGTGAGGGCCAGCCGGGATGGAGGAGACAGACAGGCCCAAACCAAGGCCTCCATCCCTGGAGAGTCCTCAGAGCCAGTCCCAAACCCACCAGGTGGTGCCAGGAGACCTCCAGAGGCCCCTCACCTAATGCTGGCTCCTCCCCCCACCCAGGGCCTGAGCGCCTGCGAACAGATCCGAGCTGCTCTCTACCTGGAATGTTCCGCCAAATTTCGGGAGAATGTGGAGGACGTCTTCCGGGAGGCTGCCAAGGTGGCTCTTAGTGCTCTGAAGAAGGCGCAACGGCAGAAGCGCCGGCTCTGCCTGCTGCTCTGACCCAGGGCAGACAGACCTCACGACAGCACTGACAGGGCCCGAGGGCCCAGGTACCGACTGCACCAGGGAGGCTGCCCCATCCTGACCCTCCAGCTCATGGTGTCTAGGGCCTGCGGCTAGACTCTTGGAACATTCTGGAACTCTCTCCTTTCCTGGCTGGGGCTCTGACCACAAACTCCCCTCCAGGCTGCCCCTGGGACATGGTGGTGATGTGGGTGCAGGAGCCAGTGTCTGTTCTCGGGACTCGAAGTGCCCTCATCACAGCCACCCCCACCACGAGTGTCTCCCCAGTGCAGACTCAAGTTATGCTTGAAATGAAAAAGTCTATCTGGTGTTGGGTAAACGTGGACCTGGCACTGTTCCACGCGGGCGCCCCAAGCCTGCCACTCCTGTGTCCCCACCTCCCTGGGCTCCCAAGATAGGCACCACCGTATCCTCCAGCTCCTTCCTTCCTTCCCCCAGGAACGCGGGGGGCCACCGAGGGGGCTGGGCCTATCAGGAGGACACAGGCCGCAGCCTGGCACCCACCTCTCCCATCTCCACCCCACATGGAAGACTTGTCTTCAGCTTGGCCACTGTCTTTGCAGAGCTGGGCACATGTGCCCAGGGGGCAGAAAAAAATGGCTTCTCAGTTGTTAAAAGTATACCCTGGACCACCCATCTGACCATCTCCTTAAGGTTTCATCCAAAGCCCCCACCGTCAGAGACTCGGGATGGGAAGGGCAGTCGGCTCCCCATGTGGTCATGAGCGAGTTTTCTGTGGACTGCTCCCCACACTGTGGCAGGACAGGACTGGCCCACTTAGTCCTCAAGCTCCCAACCTGCTGTCCCTCAAGCCCTGCTTCTACCAGCCTGTGGAGTTCAGGAGGCAAGACATCCCGGCCTCCTTTGAGAACTGATGGGATCTACCCCCTGTCCATGTGGGACAGTTTCTCAGAACTGGTTCGTAGACCACCTGTGTCACCAACAGCCAGATACCTAATCCCTGAGCCTCCTTTGGGAAGGTCTGGGGCCAAGGGTCTGGGATTTTTTTTTTTTTTTTTTTTTTTTTTGGGGACAGAGTCTCATTCTGTCACTCAGGCTGGAGTGCAGTGGCACGATCTTGGCTCACTGCAAGCTCCACCTCCTGGGTTCAAGCGATTCTCTTGCCTCAGCCTCCTGAGTAGCTGGGACTACATGCGCGCACCACCATGTCCAGCTAATTTTTGTATTTTTAGTAGAGACAGGGTTTCACCATGCTGGCCAGGCTGGTCTTGAACTCCTGACGTCGTTATCCACCCACCTTGGCCTCCCAAAGTGCTGGGATTACAGGCGTGAGCCACCGTGCCCGGCCCAGGACTTCTAAAACAAGCATCCCAGGGGATTCCGGTGCCCACCAGAAGTCGCAAGCTGTCTGGCTCTGGAGGGCGCCTAGGAGTCAGTGTCACCTAAGATGGGATAACGGCTTCAGGCAACTCCTAGCCTTCCCTGTATCTCCTGCCTCAGCTCCCCTGGCCCAGTGCTGGGACGTCACCTAAGCCTGAGCTTCCAAGAGGTCAGGTCGCCAAAGGAAGGAGCCTTCTGAGACCCTCCCCAACCCACCCAGGTTCCCAAGGCCCTGCCGTACCCTGGGGAATCAACCAAGGAGCTCTTGTTCTCGAAGAACCCCAGGCCTCATGATGGTCTAAGGTAGAGGTCCGACAACTACAGCCTGTGGGCCACATCTGGCCACAGCCTGATTTGTAAATAAAGTTTTATTGGAACACAGCCACACCCATTCCTTTCTGCATTGCCTTGTGCTCTGTGGCTGCAGGTAAAGAGTAGCTGCCACACAGACCACCTGGCCCATAAAGCTCAAAATAGTTGCCATCTGGCCCTTTACAGACAGCTAGCTGACTCCTAATCTAGGGCAAACACAGGTGCCTAAAAAGGGCCAGAAAGGAGACCAGAATGAAGGGCAGGGGGGTGGCGGGGCCTGTGGCAACTGGAGAGTAGGCGTCCTGTGCCATGGGAATGTTGCCAGGTCCGTTTTTCTAGGGAAAGCAGAAATCTGGACTTTTATGTGGAATCTCACCGTAGGGGAGAGGAAATGTCATTTTAAAAATGTAATCAGGCCAGGCACAGTGGCTCACACCTATAATCCCAGCGCTTTGGGAGGCCAAGATAGAAGGAGCAGTTGAGCCCATGAGTTGGAGACCAGCCTGGGCAACATAGTGAAACCCCATCTCTACTAAAAAATATTAAAAAGTAGCAGGGTGACCAGGTGTGGTGGCTCACGCCTGTAATCCCAGCACTTTGGGAGGCCGAGGCAGGCAGATCACAAGGTCAAGAGATCGAGACTATCCTGGCACACATGGTGAAACCCTGTCTCTGCTAAAAATACAAAAAAAAAAAAAAAGCCAGGAGTGGTGGCACGTGCCTGTAGTCCCAGCTACTCAAGAGGCTGAGGCAGGAGAATCACTTGAACCTGGGAGGCGGAGGTTGCAGTGAGCTGAGATCGTGTCACTGCACTCCAGCCTGGGTGACAGATCAAGACTCCATCTCAAAAAAAAAAAAAAAAAGAGCAGGGCATGGTGGTGCATGCTTGTGGTCCCAGCTACTCCAGAGGCTGAGGTGGGAGAATCCCTTGAGCCCTGGAGGCGGAGGCTGCAGTGAGCTATGATCATGCCACTGCACTCCAGCCTAGGCAACAGACCCTGTCTCAAAAAAAAAAAAAAAAAAAGTAATTAAAAATTTTAAAATTCCTTGGGGAGGGCTAAACAAGGCATGCCTGTGGGCACTGCTGTGAGGTCTGGCCTAGGGATTTGTAGGGCCATGGTTAGGGGAGCTGAGGCCCGTATATGAATGGTGGGGCAGAGCACTAAGCCAAACCTGGTGGCCTCTCTGCCTCCTGTCGAATGCAGAGTCTCACCCAAGCGATGCCCAGTGGCTCTGGCCCCGCCTCAGGGTGCGGCCCCTGGGAGTGAGCCTGCCAGGCACCCCCACCTCTCTCCCACAACATCCAAAACCTCTGGGAAGGAGGGGGGAGGTGGTTCCCCTCCACAGGGGCCAAGGGTCTTGGTCCCACTCTCCAAGTACCTGCTGAGACACTGCAGGAAGGTGGGCCGCAGGATGGACGGGGTCAGGGAACCCCGAAGCACAGACGGGAACTTCCTTGTCCCCTTGGACGACCCAGGGCCCGGGGCACCCTCTGGTGGCGACTCTGCTCACAGCCTGACTCAGGATGCCCCCAGTGCTCCCAGGGGCAAGAAGAGCACAAGGCAGACGCGGTGGGTCTCTGAGAACTTAAATAACCCTCACCACAGCGGGGTGGGTGAGGAGGGGACTCACAGCAGAAGCAGAGTGGCCCTGGGGTGGGGGCGCCACAGGACACTGAGGGTTCACACCACCCCAGCCTGGGCCTGGTAAGTAGCAGGTCAGCATAAATCCAACCCCGAGAGGCACATCCAAACCCCACCCAGAGGGGTTCAAATGACAGGAGTGGAAACAGAGGGGCTCCCTGAGGCTTCAGGCCCCATCCCCAGGAAGACTGGCCCGGCCTCGGCCACCTTCAAGCACAGGGGTGAGGCCTCGGGTTCCAGGGACGATGGGGGACCCAGCATTAAATATGTCATAAATAGGCGGGCGGACACTGTGCGGACAGGCGGGGCTCACATTCCTCTAGACCACTGGGGTCCACTGGGGGACCAGGGCCTGGGCCCTCTCCCAGCGACACCACGGGCCTGAGATGGCCGCTGGGAAGAAGCCCGGGAGACCCCTGCAGTTTGAAGTCTGGGCCGAGGGCACAGGAGCCCGAGGCTCACGGCTGCTTTGTCTTGCCTCTGTTCTTCTGGAGCTTGGCATGCACGACTTTGAGCGTAGTCAAGAAGTTGCCGAGGAAGAGAATGAGGAAGGTGAGCGCCAGCACGAACACCTGGGGGAGTCCAGAGAGGAGGGCGAGGCTGGGGCATCTGCCCTGCTGAACCCCTGCCCCCAGCACCCCAGAAGCTCCAGCACAGCTGCCCCCAAACTCCCAAACTGCAGGGTTTTGCCATCGAAGGCAGAGATTCAGGAGACCTGGGGGAAGGGTGAGGCCTCAGGCTTGGGCAGGGCCTAGGAAGGTCTCGATGGGGCGAACCTCCTTGGGATCCACAGATTGGGAAAGGCTCCATATCTAGCCCTTCCAGGAGCCTCCCCCCAAACACGCCCCCCCCACACACACCCCCCATCCCTGCCAGCCCAGCCCGTCCCAGGAACCTCCCCGCAGGACACCACACACATGCACATACCCCAACCCCACATCTGCCATCCCAGCCCTCCTCAGGAATCCGCACCCCAGCATGCCACACATATACCCCATCCCTGCCATCCCAGCCCTCCCGGGAACCTCCCCCGAGCATGCCCCCACCCCCCATACCTGCCATTCTCTGCATTCCTCGTGGCTGGAGAGCTCAAACAGCGTGACGGCATTGTAGAGCTGCCAGAACTGGAGAGAGGAAGGCAGGCGCTGCTCACCCACCAGGCTCCCCTGGCCAGCCACGTAGAAAGCCAGGGCGATGGCCAGGCCCCTCACCCAACTTTGGGTATCAACTACCCACAACACTGACAGACACCCCCAAAATGAAATGCAGGCACCTGAGGCCAGGGCAAGATTAGTTCTGGCTCCTGCCTTGGCATCCCTGGGCCCAGAGGCTGCCCAGGCCCCAGGATGCCGTGGGGCCCAGCATGGGGACGGAAGGAGAAGGAGGGCAAAGCCTGAAGACCTTCTGTTCCTGGGGGTCAGCCCAGACAGGAGACACCCACAAACTCCAGGGGGACTCACATGGCCACAGAAGAGGAAGGGCAGGAGAAAGGTGAGGCCCCGCCACATCCAGGACTGGAACCCTTCTGTGGAGAGGAGGGAAGAAAAAGGACCCGCTGAGGGGCTCCGCTGCCCCCACAGCCCCACCAGTCACCCTAAGATGAGCCAGAGACAGTCGCACATGCGGGGGGTCAGCCCTCACCTGTCATAGCTGGGTGGGCATTCACTATGACAGTAGCAGCCCTGTCACCCGGCCTGACTGCTCTCTCTCTTCAAGCCACCAAGAGCCAGGTGACAACACACAGACACTGGGCACTATGTTGTTACTAATTTCTTTAATCTGCACAGGGTTTTGCATTTTATAACGAATTTTCACATGCATCATTTCTATCGAGTCTTGAGACAGGAGGACCTACTTAGGAGAATAATTTGATGGAAATGACTATGTCAAAAGACAGCAGAGTTGGCCAGGCGCAGTGGCTCACGCCTGGAATCCCAGCACTTTGGGAGGCCAAGGCAGGCAGATCACTTGAGGCCAGGAGTTTGAGACCAGCCTGGCCAACATGGTGAAACCCCGCCTCTACTAAAAATACAAAAATTAGCCGGGCGTGGTGGCACATGCCTGTAATCCCAGCTACTCGGGCGGCTGAAGCGGGAGAATCACTTGAACCCAGGAGGCGGAGGTTGCAGTGAACGGAGATCACGCCACTGCAATGAAGCCTGGGCAACAGAGTGAGACTCCGTCTCAAAAAAAAAAAAGATAGCAGAGTTGTATTAAAAACAGTTTCCCCTGAAATTCTCAATGAGGGCGTCTCCTCACTTTTCTGACTGGCACCCCTATGGCTTAAGAGTGAAGTATGTCTTCCCCGTGTATATGCATTTATATACTTATATGTGTTGGTATGTAGACATGTTACACACAAATGGCTAATTTTGTGTGTGTGTGTGTGTGTATATTCTAGAACATAAACACAAAAATAGACACTTCCAGAGGCTGAGACAGAGGCTTAGACAGAGGCCCTGCCCTCAGGGCCTGGTATGCAGCTGGCCTGGCACTTGGCAGCTGAAACAGAATCCAGGATGAATTCTGGAAGGCGCTTTGGATGAAGGGCAGCAGCCTGGCTCCGCTGTATGGGAGGTGCTCGCAGGGCTGCACTCCCGGTGTGGGGAGCTGGCAGGTCCAGCGCCTGCCCCCCGCTCCAACCCAGGCCCAGCTACTCACCCACTGTGAGATCCAGGTGGTTCCTCTCCCCCAGGGCCCGCAGCCGGTAGAGGCAGCCCCTCTGGTAATAATATTGCAGGAACTGGACGCAGCCTGCAGGGGGAGCACAGTGCCTGGGCTCAGGGCCTGGTGTCCCCGGAAGACAGGGCGACACCTCCTCTCTGCCTCAAGCACAGGCTGATGGGTCTTTACTGGGCAGAGGCAGAAAGGGTGCCCTGGTTACAACCCTCTCCCACGCCCACACACCACACACAGACACACACACACCCTTTGGTCTGAACCTGCTTTAGCCCTTATCCAGAACACAGAGAGAACACAGGTATGTGAAGACCCATCTAAGCCCCAACTAGATTTGAAACTTCTGGAATTTTCCATGCAGTAGACACTCAATAGATGCTTGCTGGAATGCAAGCTATGCCAGTGCTATGTTGGGAGCTCTGTGCAATGCTAAGACACAAGAGACTTCCATCCAATGGGATACTTCGTTGTTGCTAAAAATGAGGTGGTAATGACATGAAAAATAGCCATGATAAACTGTTAAAAATTCAAAAGGCAGGTTATAATAGTAAAGCTCTATGTACAGAAGGGTCCCATACTTGGAAAATACACATAATGCAATACACACATGTATATACCTATTTATGAATAAAAACTTTTGAGAGGACATAGATCCATAGATCTTAATTAACATTGATCAGCTCTAGGGTGGGCTGATATACAATTTCCATTCTTGGCTTTATACATTTGTATTTGTTTGCAAGCAGGTTGTAATTTAAAATGTAGGTTGTAGTATCTGAAAAGTCAATACAGCCAGGCGTGGTGGCTCATGCCTGTAATCCCAACACTTTGGGAAGCCAAGGCAGGCAGATCATTTGAGGCCAGGAGTTCAAGACCAGCCTGGCCAACATGGTGAAATCCCATCTCTACCAAAATACAAAAACTAACCAGGCATGGTGGCAGGCACCTGTAATCCCAGCTACTTGGCAGGAGAATCGCTTGAACTGGGAGGTGGAGGTTGCAGTGAGCTGAGATCAAAACACTGCACTCTAGCCTGGGTGACAGACAGAAACTACATCTCAAAAAAAAAAAAGAAATGGCAGGGGTGTGGTGGCTCACACCTGTAATCCCAACACTTTGGGTGGCAGAGGTGGGTGGACCACCTGAGGTCAGGAGTTCCAGACCACCCTGACCAACATGGTGAAATCTCATCTTTATTAAAAATAAAAAAATTAGCTGGGTGTGGTGGCACGCTCCTGTAGTCCCAGCTACCCGGGAGGCTGAGGCAGAAGAATCGTTTGAACCCAGGAGGTGGAGGTTGCAGTGAGCCAAGATCGCGTCACTGCACTCCAGCCTGGGCAACAGAGCAAGACTCCGTCAAAAAGAGAGAAAGAGAGAAAGGAGAGAGAGAAAGGAGAGAGAGAAAGGAGAGAGGGAGGGAGAGGGAGAGGGAGAGGGAGAGGGAGACGGAGAGGGAGAGGGAGAGGGAGAGGGAGAGGGAGACGGAGAGGGAGAGGGAGAGGGAGAGGGAGAGGGAGAGGGAGAGGGAGAGGGAGAGGGGGAGAGGGAGAGGGAGAGGGAAAGAAAGAAAAAGAAAGAAAAAGAAAAAGAAAGAAAGAAAGAAAGAAAGGCAGGCAATACACACGGGATAAAATTTAAAGGGAACAAACAAGTTGGTGAAAAGTAAAACTTTCTCCCTGTCCCCAAGCATCCAAGCCCCCCTTCCCAGAGGCAACCCTTGGGACCAGCTCATTGTATACAAATCCAGAGCAATTTTCAGATGAGAAAAATAATATATATTTCCATTTGGAGGACTTATTTAGGACTGGAAAAAAGGCTGGTATCCCCAATGCTACTCAGTTCCCAAAGGTCACAGTTGGCAGGTTTCCAGCCTGGGGAAGGAGCAGGCGGTGCTGGGGGCTGGGAGGTGGGTGGAGCTGACCTGGGGCGGGAACAGCTCTCTTTCTGGATTTCTGGGACCCTCTCCCCCAGTCTGGTCTCCCTGCCACACAGGCAAGCACTGATGTCAGCTGGGGCCCTCCCTTGGTGAAAGTCTCAGAAAACCATGCCCCTTCCCCCAAATCCAGGCAACAGTCACTCACTCTGAAAAATGGAAAATGCTAAGAACTGGTTGCGAAACTTCTGATAAATGGGTCCATTAGGCCTGGAGAGAAGGTAGGAAAAAACAAAGGTGGGGCCCGCTGTGAAATGAGACATTCCTCCCCGCCCCAACTCCATTCCAACCAGGAGAGGCGAAAAGGTGTATAAAGTCAAACTGAGGTCCAGACTTCCGCCCTTCTATCCCTGGGGCTGGGCGAGGTCATCCCATCTTCCTTTCTAGAAGCACAAGAGTCCACATGGCCGTGCAGAAGCGCTAACTCCCTGTGACCCCTCTGTCCTCCGAGGTCTCCAGTGCCCAGCCTCACTCGCTCCCTCCAGCCTTGCAGCCCCGCTACCTCTGCCCTGGCCAGGGACACCCGAAACCATTCCCTGGAGAACCCCCTCACGGGCTGGGTGGGGCCCGCGCAGCCCGGCCCAGCTGCAGGCTCATATTTTCTTTCCCAAGTTGGCCCTGGAGCACACCCCCCACCGCCGTCTGGATCAGCCCCCTCCCCATTCCCGGGCCCCAGGCTCTACTCCCTGGGAGGCTGGAGGGGCCCAGCGAGGGGCTACTCACCAGGTCAGCATCACTCCGGACAGGAATGTGGAGACGTAGTGGTGAGACACCCACCAGCCTTTAATTCTCGGAGAGGGAGAGAACAGAAAGCGCTCAGGAGGGGAGAGCAACGCAGGCATGTGTCTCGCTAAGGCCCCACCTATGCAGCAGGGGTTACTCTGCACTCAGAGACGGCTTCTTGGAGTAAGAAATGGACTGGAACCCTGACCGTGCCCTTCTCTCTGTCCCACAGGGCTGCACCATCCCACACAAACCAGCTGCAGATTAGCCTGGACTCCCACTTGGGCTTCCAGTGGTTTCCAGCAACCCTCAGAGCACACCCCTAGCCTCACCCACCTTCAAGCCTCACTCCTGTCCTCCCCACCTGGTCCTCTCCCCAGCACGCGGGCGCTCCAGGCACGGCTCCTGTCCTCCCCACCAGGTCCTCTCCCCTTCAAACCTCACTCCCGTCCTCCCCACCAGGTCTTCTCCCCAGCACGCAGGCCCTCCAGGCACGTGGGCTCTCCTAGAATCCGCCAAGCCTGCCTGCTGCCACCTCAGGGCCTGCTACGGACTGAATAGTGGCTCCAATTCCTGCGCTGAAGCTGAGCCCCCCAGCACCTTAGAACGTCCATGACTGTATTTGAAGACAGGGCCTTTGAAGAGGGGACTGAGGTAAAACAAGGTCACACTGGTGGGCCTTAGTCCAGTGTGACTGGTGTCTCTGCAAGAAGGGGAGAGACGCCAGGGCTGTTTGTGCACAGAGAAAAGGCCACATGAGGACACATGGGGAGATGCCATCTGTGAGCCACAGAGAATGGTCTCAAGAGAAACCAGCCCCGTCAGCACCTCCATCCTAGACTTCCAGCCACCGAACTGCGAGGAAATACACTCTGTGGCTTAGGACACCCGGCGGGCGGTACTTCCTACAGCTACACCCAGCGGGCTCACCCAGGGCCTTCGGACTTGCTGCTCTCTCTGCTCCAAGACCTTGACCTGCCTAGCTCCTGGTCCAAGTTCAAGCTTCAGACTAGCTGTCACCTCACAAAGGCCTCCTGACCGCCTCATCTAAACCAGCCCGATGGCCCCACTCGGATCACACTGCCCCACTTCATCTTCTTCATGGCATGGATCACTGTCTGCAATTATGTGCCTTTCTTCCTGTGATCTGTCCCCTTTCCCACCCCTATGTCGCCTCTAGATTGAGCAGAGGTCTCATCTCTATTGTTCACCAGTCTATCTGTGACCCTGGGTTCCAAGCAGCTGCTCAATGTGTTGAATAAGCATGCATGTACACACACACACACGTGCTTTCTCTTTTCCAGGCAGGGTCTCACTCTGTCACCCTGTCTGGAGTGCAGTGGTGCAATCATGGCTCACTGCAGCCCTGACCTCCCAGGTCAAGCGATTCTCCCACCTCAGCCTCCTGAGTAGCTGGGATCACAGGCGTGCGCCACCACGCCCAGCTAATTTTTTTTTTTTTTTTTAGAGACAGGATCTTGCTATGTTGCCCCGACTGGTCTCAAATTCCTGGGCTCAAGCAGTCCTCTTGCCTTGGACTTCCAAAGTGCTGGGATTATAGTTGTGACCCACTGTGCCTGGCCAGACATTCTTACACAGGACTGCAGCTATGACATTGCCCTGTACAGAAGCAGAGGCTGATGGACGCCACATGCGGCACCTCACACCATCTCCGAGGCAGCTTCTCCCCAGGAGCCACATACCCCAGGCCCATCTCCTGTCATCTCAGTGACAGGAGGCCCTTGCCCAGCTCTGGACTTCATCTATCCAGTCAAGAGGCTATGGGGACCCTGTTTCCAGAACTCAGCGCTCCCCTAGCTGGGTTTTTTGGGGTTTTTTTTTTTTTGCTTTTTTTTTTTTTTGGAGACAGTCTTGCTCTATTGCCCAGGCTGGAGTGCAATTGCACATTCTTGGCTCACTACAACCTCCGCCTCCTGGGTTCAGGCAATTCTCCTGCCTCAGTCTCCTGAGTAGCTGGGACTACAGGCACCTGCCACCACACCCGGCTAATTTTTGTATTTTTAGTAGAGACAGGATTTCAACAGGTTGGCCAGGCTGGTCTCGAATTCCTGACCTCAGGGGATCCACCTGCCTCGGCCTCCCAAAGTGCTGGGATTACAGGCATGAGCCACTGCACCCGGCCCAGCTGGGGGCTCTTGATCCACAGTTGGGTAGAGCCTGGTTGTCACCCCCCACCCCCAGCATCAGGGGCAGCCTAGGAAAAAAGGAGTTGGTCCCTCAACCCTGTAACCTTCAACATCCCAGAGTGTGTCTCAGGCCTTGGCTGGCTTCCCCAGGCTCCTCTAGTCCAAACACATGGCAGTAACTTGCCAAATGTACCCGGGAGCAGCCACCTCCCTCCTCCCCAGGACTGGGAGGTGGAGGCTGGGGATGCTTGTGGAACAGTCATTAACCTTCATCCCTCCAGAACTCTCTTGGGACTGGGCAGGGAAATGGGTCCACACACACACCCACGTGCTTTCTCTTTTTTTTCCAGGCAGGGTCTCGCATACGCACGTCGTAAGAACAAGACTGGATCTAAACCATCGCTCTTCCCTTGACGGCCCATGCAACAGTTCTGGGCATACATTGGCTTTTCAAGCAACAGCCTGTGTGTTCCCCAGGAGTTACGCTGAGGGGCAAAGTTTTATGCAGCTCTGTGTTCACAGCACTAACAGCACCAGGTAAACAACAGGCACTCAATAAATGTTGACATGAATGATGCCTGGGAGGTGTGACTGGTGAAAGCAGCAGCTAATCTGGATGCCACCAGCACAGAGGTGACAGGAGATTGTTGCAGGTGCCACGTGAGGTCATGGGGACAGGGTGAGATGTCCATCTACTTCTTTGTCCCCAGAAAACCCCCACCTCCACCCATGTATCCGAGTCTCGCCTGTCAGAGTCTAAGAAGCCCTTGGGCTCCAAATTTCTGACAGCAAAGGCAGTTGGCCAGATCCCCCAACTTCCAGCTTGAAGAGCAACCAGGAGGTCTCTCTGCAACCTCCCAGAGCTCTGCAGAGCCACATGTCAGCCCTCAGCACTTGGCGGGCGCCACACTCTTTTGTCCTGCTCCCAAAGCTCCCCTGAGAAATGTCCTCTGTCTAGGAGCAGCCTGAGGCAGACACAGACTCCAGGCAACAAGCCTGACTGAGCAGCAGCTTTTCATTTCACAGCTCGCCGTGCCCAGAGCCCAGCTCTGACAGATGCCACCAATAAACACAGCTCAGTGACATCGGGTGAGGCTAGAAATCGCTCCTTCCCTGGCCTGGCATTCACAAGCCCAGGCATCCATCTGCACACCCCAGGGCTCTGGGCTAGTTGTGTGCACATGCGTTTATATAGTCATTTTATTGTGATGTAATTCAGATACCATACAATTCACTCATTGAAAGTGTACAACTGAGTGGTTTTTAGTATATTCACAGAGTTGTGCAACTGTCACCAGAATCTATTTTAAAACCTTTTTATCATGGCAGAAAGAAACCTACACCCATTTGCAGTCACTCTCTGGGCTCATTTCACCACAGAAGTTAAAGCACGCAGGGGCAGCCGGGCACAGTGGCTCACACCTGTAATCCCAGCACTTTGGGAGGCCGAGGCGGGCAGATCACGAGGTCAAGAGATCGAGACCATCCTGGCTAACACGGTGAAACCCCGTCTCTACTAAAAATACAAAAAATTAGCCAGGCGTGGTGGCGGGCGCCTGTAGTCCCAGCTACTCGGGAGGCTGAGGCACAAGAATGGCGTCAACCCGGGAGGCGGAGCTTGCAGTGAGCCGAGATCACACCATTGCACTTCAGCCTGGGCAACAGAGTGAGACTCCATCTCAAACAAAACAAAACAAAACAAAAAAGAAACCTTGCAGGAGCTCACGGCCTTTTTTTATTTTATGAGCTCCAGGAGGAGCAGGTGCATCAATGGCCAGACGTAGGGACAGCATGTCCCGATATCTGGAAATTGCAAGGGTAGACTTCTCCCTTCAGGACACATTAACATGGCTGTGGGTGTGCAGGAGATATGTGCACCAGCCACTGTGAACCCCAGGCCGTTCTTGGCTCTGTGCCTTGGGCCATCTAGACAGCGGGGAATGGCTTCTCCACTGAGGACCCCTCCTAGAAAAGCCAGTTGGAGGCAGGCACCCTAGGCTGGCTCCCTAGAAAAGCAAACATGATCACCAAGTCATTACTCATTCTGGCCCAGAACTAACTGTAACAGACATCGGCTGTTTTGCCCAGTTGCCGATCACAGCCCATCCTCGTTGGGTGGCCTCTGCTTTGCCCCTGTGGGGAACCACCTCACCCCCACACTCAGTCTGGGTGGCTGGGATAGACCTCAGTCTTATACGCAAGCACATGACCCCCAGCCAACCAATCAGGACCCTCTGCAGTCCTCTGGCAACAGTGACTGGCTCTCAGAGATCAGTAGGTCACCCAAGCCTGGCCAATCAGAAGTCTGTGTCAAGATTCCAACTGGGGTGGAGGGAGGTCTGTTAGCCCAGGGGTTACTGCTGGTGGGAGGCCTGCCTGGGGGCTGCTGGGGGCCATCGCAGGGGAAAACGGAACAGGGAGCTGGAGCCGGGCCATGAACACCGCCTGAGCCCTCCTGACCTCCTTGAATGGAAATTCCCAGTTACATGCGCCCATAAGACCCCTTCAGGTTTAGTCCCTATGGGATGGGTTTCCATCAGTTTCAAGTTTACAAGAGAAGCTGACTTGCTTATGCTGAGCTGATGAGTGGCATCTCACTTGGCAGGCACCAGACACAAACCGAGGATGGCTTCATATCTCGATGAGGAAGTCCCCACCCCTACCTGCTCCCCTGACCACACCTCCTGTCCCAATTCAAATCTCAGGTGCAGCCAGAACTGGACAAAAGCGCCTCCATCAGACCAAAACAGGGCAGCAAGCCCCCAGGAGGCCCGTAGAGTTCAGCGACGCTGTCTCTAAAATGCCGTTATGGCCCCAGGACCCTCCCTCACCGCAGAACTTGGGTTTGGGTCACTTCAACAAAGACCACGAGGTGTTGACGGCGCACACCAGCCCCGAGTGGATGCTTCAGGGATGAGAAACTAGAGTTCATCCCAGTCTCACCTCCCACCGCCTCCACACAGGCTTTCCTGCAAGGGCTTCTGAGCTACTCCCTGGTAAAGAACCAAGCAGGAGGGGAGGCCTCCAAGGCATCTCCCTTGCCTGCCCCCAGGATCAATCAGCCCCGAGGAGGAGCTGGAGGAGGGCGGAGACTAAATCTCCAACAGATGTGGAAGATGAGTCACAAGTTTGACTCACTCGGATTTAGCCCACCTGCCTTGCTCCCTCCCCCACAAGCTGGCCCCAGCTCCTGTAGTCATTCTATTAGGTTGGTGCAAAAAATGACTGCAAAACACAAATACTTTTAGACTAACCTAAATAGAAGATAACGCATCTATTTGCATCTATTTGGGCCCAGAGGCCCCATTCCAGACTCCACTTGCCCATTCAAACCCCTGCCTCAGACCACCAAGGGGAGACAGGCCTGGAGGAATGGTTCCATTGCAACCTCAAATTCCTTGAATCATATCTGCCATAAAAGGTCCTTAGTAGAAAAAACTCTGGGCTAGGCACGGTGGCTCATGCCTGTAATCCCAGCACTTCGGAAGGCCGAGGTGAGCAGATCACCTGAGGTCAGGAGTGCAAGGTCAGCCTGGCCAACACGGTGAAACCCCATCTCTACTAAAAATACAAAAATTAGCCAGGCATGGTGGTGGGCACCTCTAATCCCAGGAGGCTGGGAGGCTGAGGCAGGAGAACTGCTTGAACCCAGGAGGCGGAGGGTGCAGTGAACTGAGATCGCACCACTGCACTCCAGCCTAAGTGACAGAGCATGACTCTGTCTCAAAAAAAAAAAAAAAAAAAGAAAAAGAAAAAGAAAAGAAAGAAAAGAAAAAAAAAAACAACCTCTGTGGGTGCTCCCAGAAGGCAGAGTGTGAGTTATCTTGGAGTCCTTAGTTCAGTGTTTGGTACTTAGGAGACGCTCAATAAATGTCTGATGAATGGCAGATGGAGGCTAGAGCAGACTCACACGGCTTTGAATTGCAAGCTCAGTGACAACCATCCCTGCTCTCCTGTCAGAGAGTGAACTCCAGGAACTCTGAACAGCTCCTGCTAAACTGTTAGGCAAGGGAGGCTGGCTTTGGAACTCCATTCTTGCCCTGTTAGCAGCCCTCTCTGTTTTGCTGGAGAGTCCCACACTTGCAGAGACCTCCGCTCAGTGCTGCTCCCATCTCTCTGGTCACCCCCCATCCACAGCGTCACATTAGAATAAAAAGCTGCCCAGAGTAACTCTTACTAAAGTGTTAATGATTGCTAGAGGCATCACATGCCCCAGAGCACTCTTTTTTTTGAGTCAGGGTCTCACTTGCCTAGGCTGGAGTGCAGTGGCCTCAACCTCCTGGGCTCATACGATCCTCCCACCTCAGCCTCCTGAGTAGCTAGGACTACAGGTGTGCACCACCATGCCTGGCTAATTTTTTTTTTAGACCGAGTTTCGCTCTTGTTGCCCAGGCTGGAGTGCAGTGGCATGATCTCGGCTCACCGCAACCTCAGCCTCCCGGGTTCAAGCAATTCTCCTGCCTCAGCCTTCCTGAGTAGCTGGGATTACAGGCATGCGCGACCATGCCCGGCTAATTTTGTATTTTTAGGAGAGAAGGGGTTTTCCCATGTTGGTCAGGCTGGTCTCAAACTCCTGACCTCAGGTGATCCGCCTGGCTTGGCCTCCCAAAGTGCTGGGATTACAGGCATGAGCCACTGCGCCCGGCCCGTGCCTGGTTAATTTTTTAATTAGCTGGGACTACAGGCACACACCACCATGCCCAGCTAATTTTTTTTTTTTTTTTGGTAAAGATGAAGTCTTATTTTGTTGCCCAGGCTGGTCTTGAACTCCTGGGCTCAAGTGATCCGCCCACCTCTGCCTCCCAAAATGCTGGGATTACAGGTGTGAGCCACCATGCCTGGCCTACACACTGATGTTTTCTAAATGGCTGTGTGCTACAAGGCTGCATTCCTGAAACTTCCTGTTGCCCTCAGGAGGCCAGGCAGGAGGGGAGCTCTTGTCCTTACCTCCAGGCTCTATGTTCAGGGTAGGGCAGGGACCTGCCATAAGAGACCACAAGGCAAATAAGTGGGAAGGTGGCACATTAGGCGGTGGGGGCTGTGCAGCTCCTGGGCTTTCCTCACTAGTTCCCAGGAGGAAGGAGGAAGCAGGAGCTTGTTACTTTTTGTTTCAGGAAAGAACAGGAACCAGAATGGCACGTTGGCAGGGCGCAGTGGCTCACACCTGTAATCCTAACACTTTGGGAGGCCGAGGAGGGCAGATCACTTGAGGTCAGGAGTTTGAGACCAGCCTGGCCAACATGGTGAAACCCAGTCTCTACTAAAAATACAAAAATTAGCTGGGCGTGGTGGCGCACACCTGTGATCCTAGCTACTCGGGAGGCTGAGGCAGGAGAATCACTTCAACTGGGAGGCAGAGGTTGCAGTAAGCTGAGATGGCGCCACTGCACTCCAGTCTAGGCCACAGAACAAGACTCCATCTCGGCCAGGCACAGTGGCTCACGCCTGTAATCCCAGCACTTTGGGAGGCTGAGGCGGGCGGATCACGAGGTCAGGAGATCGAGACCATCCTGGCTAATGTGGTGAAACCCCGTCTCTACTAAAAATACAAAAAATTAGCCAGGCGTGGTGGCAGGCGCCTGCAGTCCCAGCTACTCGGGAGGCTGAGGCAGGAGAATGGCGTGAACCCGGGAGGCTGAGGTTGCAGTGAGCCAAGATTGCGCCACTGCACTTCAGCCTGGGTGACAGAGCAAGACTTCATCTCAAAAAAAAAAAAAACGGCATGCCGAGGTTCCAATGGCTACCCCCAAAAGGAATCAGACCTTTGGAAAATAGGTCCTCCGGGTGGCAAGTCATGGGTTTTAACTGGGTCTCAAGACTCAGCTTAGACGCAGGCAGGGCAGGAAGGAGACTGAGAGAAAACAACAGGGCTTCTCGCACTCAGAGCCCTTCAGAGATGTGGGCCAAGGGAACCCCCAGTCTTGCCTGGACTCACTCAGCACCACTGTGACACACCCACTCCCCCATGTGTGGGGGAGTCCAAACAGTCCAAAGAGGAGACACGGCTTGCCCACGGTCACAGGACTGCTCAGTGACTGCACTGGGACCGGAACCCAGGAGTCCACTCTCCTAGCCCGGCCTCTGTCCTCCCCAGCATCGTCTCTCTGGTGGGGCAGGTTTGGCCTAATACCCTCTTCACCTGTCCACTCTCCCCTCTATCTTCCCGTGGAAGACCACCCATCCACTCTTGTCACCAAAACCCGTCCATCCTCCTAGTAACGGTCTACCAGTTTTCCTCTGGGGAACCATTCCTCTCCTGACACTCAGCTCCTCCGCTCCCAGTGACGGCTATCAGAGTGGGTGTGAGGCTCAAGCCTGGCCAGTCACAGCACTGCAATCCCTGGCAACAGTGACCGGTTCAGGGATAGGTACATGATCCATTCTGCATCTGGACATAGCCAGTGCGACCCAGTGAGAGTCTTGGAAGTGAGGAATGTGTTCCATTTGCTGGGAATGCTATAAATAGTGACATGAGCCTGGAGTTGCTGGGTGCCCCACTAGCAGCCTGAGATAAACACAACACAGAAGGCAGAAGTGAGAAATGGAGAGCACTTGGATCAAGCCTTACCTGAAGGCAGAACAATGGGTCACCTCTTTCTTATTTTTTGAGACAGAGTCCTGCAGTGTCCCCAGGCTGGAGTGCAATGGTGTGATCTCAGCTCACTGCAACCTCTGCCTCCTGGGTTCACGCTATTCTGTCTCAGCCTCCTGAGTAGCTGGGACCACACCCGGCTAATTTTTTGTATTTTTAGTAGAGACAGGGTTTCACTATGTTGGCCAGACTGGTCTCCATCTCCTGACCTCATGATCTTTGGCCCACCTCGGCCTCCCAAAGTGCTGGGATTACAGGCGTGAGCCACCGTGCCTGTGCCGGTCACTTCTTTTTACAAGAAAATATGTTTCTTATTGTGTTGAGTCAGTCTGAGTTAGGTCTTCTGTTGCTCATAAGCAAGAGGCTGATCATAAACAAAAGCTGCTGCATCAACAGCATCAGCTTTCCTCCTTCCTGGATCTGAACAGTCACAGAGCAACCCCCAAGGAGGAGAGGAATGCAGCCTGAGGGTGTTGGCCCCCATCTGACACCCCTCGTGACATTTCCCTTTAACTCCTCTTGTGCTCCCCACAAAGCCAGGGCCCCAGGTACCTTGATCCGTTGCTGATGAGAATGCTCTCCCGAATGGTCAGGGTGCAGTAATACCACACCAGCAGGAAGTTGAAGACTTCGTCAGTCACCCTGTGCAAGGAAACAGCCCCCAGGAAGGGTGCGGGCGTGAGAACCAAGCACAGCCATCCCACCCTCACCTCACAGAACAGAGCAGCAAACCAGGCCGAGGGCTGCCCACAGCACGCGCTGCCTCTGGAAGCCCTTATGACACCAGGGAGGCAGGGGGAGCTCGGTCTCTTGATCGTCTTCCCCGGCCCTGCAAATGCCTCTGCACCTCCTCATCTTTCTCCCTGAGTCTCCCCGTCCTTCCCTGACCACTCAGCCCAGGGCAACCTGTCTGTCTTCTAAACTCTTCCCATGTGATATGAAATTTCTGGTGGGATGTTAATGGAAGGACTTTAAGAACGGGAGACCTGGCCAGGCGTGGTGGCTCCCGCCTGTAATCCCAGCACTTTGGGAGGTCGAGACGGATGGATCACTTGAGGCCAGGAGTTCGAGACCAGTTTGGCCAACATGGTGAAACTCCATCTCTACTAAAAATACAAAAATTACCAGGGTGTGGTAGCACACACCTGTAGTCCCAGCTGCTTGGAAGGCTGAGGTAGGAGAATTGCTTGAACCCAGGAGGTGGAGGTTGCAGTGAGCTGAGATCGTGCCACTGCACTCCAGCCTGAGCGACAGAGCGAGACTCTGTTCCAAAAAAAACAAAAGAATGGGAGACTTAATGTTCTATTTAAGGTTGCCTGCAGTGTTAAGATATGAACTCCCTCTGTCCCCTTAAAGCATCTGTAAACTTTGTTACATGTATTTAATACAAAAAATAACTTATGGGCCCTACCGTCTGTAATGTTAGAGAGTTAGCGTAGGTAGCTAATCAGATATAAACAGGGCCTCCTCCAACCAGGAATGTCAGGTGACCATCAGGTAACGGTCAGGTGGTTGTTAACTGTCTCTCTCAAATAATAATTGGCCGCACCCAGTGCCAGGGAAAGGCAGTCTCCCTATAGATAGGAAAAACATGAAGCTGGTGATCAGCAGCCTCCTGGCAAGATCTCAGGAGCTGGGCAAGTGGGCTCGAGCATGTGCACTAGGAGGTAAAGTGACAGCGTTTAACTCGTACATGACTTTCCGGGGACGTTCCACCGGCAAAGGAAGAATGCCTCAAGTGAGCACGTGTGCAACTTCAGGAAACACTGCGCACCCGCCCCTCCCAGCTCGCAGGCCACTGCACATGCAGACAGCCCACCCCAAGGGAAGAATCAGAGGAGGGTCACCAGACCCCGGAAGTCTGCCAGCATATAAGACCCCAGGTCAAAGGGCACACCGCACACTTGTCTTCCAAGATGCCCGCTCGGCCCCTCTTCCAAGTGTACTTTACTTTTTTTTTTTTGAGACAGAGTCTCGCCCAGGCTGGAGTGCAGTGGCGCAATCTCAGCTCACTGCAACCTCCGCCTCCCAGGTTCAACCGATTCTCCTGCCTCAGCCTCCCGAGTAGCTGGGACTACAGGCATGCTCCACCACACCCAGATGATTTTTTTTTTTTTTTTTTTGAGACGTAGTTTCGCTCTGTCGCCAGGCTGGAGTGCAGTGGCGCGATCTTGGCTCACTGCAACCTCCACCTCCTGGGTTCAAGTGATTCTCCTGCCTCAGCCTCTTGAGTAGCTGGGACTATGGGTGCACGCCACAATGCCCAGCTAATTTTTGTATTTTTAGTAGAGAAGAGGTTTCACCATGTTGGTCAGGATGGTCTCGATCTCTTGACCTCATGATCCACCTGCCTCGGCTTCCCAAAGTGCTGGGGTTACAGACGTGAGTTACCGCACCCGGCCTGATTCTTGTATTTTTAGTAGAGATGGGGTTTCACCATGTTGGCCAGGCTGGTATCGAACTCCTGACCACAAGTGATTCACCCAACTCAGCCTCCCAAAGTGCTGGGATTATAGGCATGAGCCACCATGCCCAGTGGCTTTTCATTCCTGCTCTAAAGCATTTTGTTTGTTTGAGACGGAATTCCGCTCTTTCGCCCAGGCGGGAGTGCAATGGTACGATCTCGGTTCACTGCAACCTCTGCCTCCCAGGTTCAAGCGATTTTCTTGCCTCAGCCTCCAGAGTAGATGGGACTACAGGCGCCTGCCACCACGCCCGGCTAATCTTTGTATTTTCAATAGAGACAGTGTTTCACCATGTTGGCCAGGCTGGTCTCAAACTCCTGACCTCAGGTGATGCACCTGCCTCGGTCTCCCAAAGTGCTGGGATTACAGGCATAAGCCACCGCATCTGGCCAAGCTTTTTAATATACTTTCACTCCTGTTCTAAAACTTGTTTCTTCTTCTGCCTTACGCCCCTCAGTCAAATTCTTTCTTCTGAAGAGGCAAGAATGGAGGTTGCTGCAGACCCATTTGTATTTGCCGCGGGGAGCTGGAATACCACCACCACCACCACCACTAACGGGAGGACTTTAAGAACAGCAGACTTGGCTGGCTGTGGTGGCTCACGCCTGTAACCCCAGCACTTTGGGAGGCCGAGGCAGGTGAGCGAGACTCCATCTCAAAAAAAAAAAAAAAATAGGAGACTCGATGTTCTATTTTAGGTTGTCTGCAGTGTTAAGCTATAAACTCCCTCTGTCCCCTTAAACCATCTGTAAACTTTGTTACATAAAAAAATCCCAGTGGGCCATATTGTCTGTAACACTAACTGAAGAACTCCTTTTCCTCCTCCATGGTGAACATAGCGCAGGGCTATGTGTGCAGCCTTTGCCCTCGTGGAAACAGGCCAGGCTCTGGGAGCAGGCGAGCATGGGCCCAGGGCCTAAAAGAGCCTTTGTTTGAGCATTCAAGTGGCCAGACCAGCAGCCGGATGCCCAGCCAAGCGCCTGCCAGGCAATAAACGCTTGGCACGTGAGCCAAATGCCCAAGCCGTACTTGGCCACTTCCCCTGGGGACAGAGAACCCATGGCCAGAGAAAGGAACAAAACCCCTCAGGCAGGGCAGCAGCAGCAGCCCACAGCCTCACAGCGTGGCTGTGCCACACTCGGATGGCACCAGCAGCTGGGGAGCCCCCCAGTAGCGCCTCCACGTGCCAGCCAGGGTGGAGCTTCCACACACAGTGCCAGCTCCCTGAATTGTCACAGCCCTGTGAGGCAGGGACTGCCGTCACCCTCGTTTTACAGATGGGGAGACTGAGGCTCCCAGAGGGAACCTGCCCATAGTAACAGCCAGTTGGTCTCAAAACCATTTTCTTTTCTTTCTCTTTTTCTCTCTTTCCTTTTTTTTTTTTAATATATAATTGGGATATAATTCACATACCATAAAATTTGTTCTTTTAAAGTATATAATTTAGTGATTTTTAGTATATTCAGAGTTGTACAACCATTACCTAACTCCAGAACATTCTTTTTTTTTTTTTTTTTTTTTGAGACAAGGTCTCGCTCTGTTGTCCAGGCTGGAGTGCAGTGGCACAATCTTGGCTCACTGCAACCTCTGCCTCCCAGGTTCAAGTGATTCTCCTGCCTCAACCTCTTGGGTAGCTGGGATTACAGGCACCCACCACCACGCCTGGCTAATTTTTGTATTTTCAGTAGAGACAGGGTTTGACCACGTTGCCCAGGCTGGGAGAACATTCTTATTACTCTAAAAAGAAACCTTGCACCCAGTAGCAGTCATGCCCTCCTTCCTGCCTCCCGCAGCCCCTGGCCACCACTCACCTACTCCCCGTCTCTACAGATTTGCCTGTTCTGGGCAGTTCTCAGCAATGGAATCCTACTGTGTATCTTTTTGTGACTGGTTCTTTTACTCAGCATCGCATTTTCAGGGTTCATCCATGCTGCAGCCTGGCTCAGAGACAGTACCTCATTTCTCTCTCCCTTTTGTTCAGACCAGGTCTCCCTCTGTCTCCAAGGCTAAAGCGCAGTGGTGTGATCATGGCTCACTGCAGCCTCGAACTTCTGGACTCAAGCAATCCTCCCACCTCAGCCTCCCAAAGTGCTGAGATTACAGGTGTGAGCCACTGCACCCAGCTAAATAATTTTATTTTTTATCTTTGTAGAGATGGGGGTCTTGCTGTGTTGCCCAGAATAGGCTCAAACTCCTGAACTTGAGTAGTCCTCCTGCCTCCCAAAGTGCTGGGATTACAGGTGTGAGCCACCACGCCCAGCTTTTCATTTCTCTTCACAGCTGAATGATATGCCACTGTACGCATAGACCACAGTGAACTCCTTTTTTTTGGTGTGGGGGTGACAGAGTGCTCTGTCACCCAGGCTGGAGTGCAGCGATCTCAACTCACTGCAACCTCTGCCTCCTGGGTTCAAGCGATTCTCCTGTCTCACCCTCCCGAGTAGCTGGAACTAAAGACATACTCCACCACGCCTGGCTAATTTTTGTATTTTTAGTAGAGACAGGGTTTCATCATGTTGGCCAGGCTGGTCTTGAACTCCTGACCTCAAATGATCTGCCTGCCTCGGCCTCCCAAAGTACTGGGATTACAGGTGTGAGCCACCGCGCTGGGCAACGAACTTCTTCTTAACTAGTACAGTACAAGGCCTTTCCAGCAGCCGTTTAACACACACTTGTTGGATGGAGGTGGGGCAGCCAGGACTGGCATTTCCCATGAGAAATAGCCCCTCTCTCCCCTACACCTCATGACGCCAAACAACACAGAAGCAGGAGAGGCCCTGGGTCCCCTGGATCCCTCTCTCCCGGCCCCCACCTGACGTCTGCATGCCCAGACACACATGGCCACACCCACTACCTGTAGTGAAGGACAAATCGACACGCCACGGCACCCAGGAGCAGGATGATGGTCAGGTAGAGCTTGAACTTCTCATATTCGTCCTTGTAGGCAAACCTGCCATGACAGACACGCCCAGGGCAGTGCGCCTTACCATGACTATTCCAGCACCTGGGCATGGCCCTCAGCCCCATCAGACCCTTGTCCTTCAGCCGCTGCCATGGCCCGGAAGGACCTTCCCATTCCACTAAAGGAGAGACCTGGCCTTGACGGGTTAGTGGTGACCAATGAGGGGAAGAGGGCCAAGTATGCAGAAGGACAATGCCCCTGGACTCTGGTCTGGGGCTCTGGGCCCATGCTGGGGACAGGCAGGGGGCAGAGACGGGGCCTCTTCCCTCAACCAACCGCTGCTGCTGAAAGGCCAGGGTTTGCGGCTGTCTGGAAATGGGGTAGACTCAGGGTAGACAGGACTGCCCATCTCCCAGGAGAAGTATGTGTGTGATAGGGCGTGAAACAGAGCAGGGCCATTTCTTGTGTGAAATGGGAAGTCCTGTCCACCCAACATACTGACTTGGAGGAAGGGAGGGAGGGGAGGGAGGGGAGGGAGGGGAGGGAGGGGAGGGAGGGAGGGAGGGGAGGGAGGGGA
Organism: Pongo abelii; assembly: GCF_028885655.2. Taxonomy (NCBI): domain Eukaryota; kingdom Metazoa; phylum Chordata; class Mammalia; order Primates; family Hominidae; genus Pongo; species Pongo abelii. The sequence goes on along the minus strand of NC_071995.2, from coordinate 120,648,393 downwards.
GGGAGGGGAGGAAGGGAGGGAGGGGAGGGAGGGGAGGAAGGGAGGGAGGGGAGGGAGGGGAGGAAGGGAGGGAGGGGAGGGAGGGGAGGAAGGGAGGGAGGGGAGGGAGGGGAGGGAGGGGAGGGAGGGAGGGGAGGGAGGGGAGGGAGGGGAGGGAGGGGAGGGAGGGGAGGAAGGGAGGGAGGGGAGGAAGGGAGGGAGGGGAGGAAGGGGAGGGAGGGGAGGGAGGGGAGGGAGTGGAGGGAGGGGAGGAAGGGAGGGAGGGGAGGAGGGGAGGGAGGGGAGGGAGGGGAGGAAGGGAGGGAGGGGAGGAAGGGGAGGGAGGGGAGGGAGGGGAGGGAGTGGAGGGAGGGGAGGAAGGGAGGGAGGGGAGGAGGGGAGGGAGGGGAGGGAGGGGAGGGAGGGGAGGAAGAGAGGGAGGGGAGGGAGGGGAGGGAGGGGAGGAAGGGAGGGAGGGGAGGAAGGGGAGGGAGGGGAGGGAGGGAGGAAGGGGAGGGAGGGGAGGGAGGGAGGGAGGGGAGGAAGGGAGGGAGGGGAGGGAGGGGAGGAGGGGAGGGAGGGGAGGAGGGGAGGGAGGGGAGGGAGGGGAGGGAGGGGAGGGAGGGAGGGAGGGGAGGGAGGGAGGGAGGGGAGGGAGGGGAGGGAGGGAGGGAGGGGAGAGAGGGGAGGAAGGGAGGGAGGGGAGGGAGGGGAGGAAGGGAGGGAGGGGAGGGAGGAGAGGGAGGGGAGAGAGGGAAGGGAGGGAAGGAAGGGAAGGAAGGGAAGGAAGGGGAGAGAGGGAAGGAAGGGAAGGAAGGGGAGAGAGGGAAGGGAGGGAAGGAAGGGAAGGAACCAAGGAACCAACCCTCTCCCAGGTGCTCTACCTACAAAGGAGGAGAGGGTCAGAAACTCCATAAGCCAGCGCCTCACCTGTGACCAGGTTTTTATTTATGCAAAAATTCTAGCTTAGATGAAACTTCCCTGAGCTGAAGGAACAGAACACCGGAGGCCTCTGAGCCAGGTGAAAAGTGTGAGATGGGGTGTGGGTTGGGGTGTAGGATAGGGTGTGGGGTGAGAGTGGGGTGGGATGTGAATATGGGGTGTGGGGTATGGTGTGGGTGTGGGGTGTGGTGTGGGTGTGGGGCATGGGTGTGGGGTGTGGGTGTGGGGTGTGGGTATGGGGTGTGGGTATGGGTGTCGGTGTGGGGTGTGGGTGTCAGTGTGGGGTGTGGGGTATGAGGTGTGGGGTGTGAATGTGGGTGTGGGGTGCTGGGTGTGGGGTGTGGGTATGGGGTGTGGGATATGAATGTGGGTGTGAGTATGGGGTGTGGGGTGTGAGTATGGGGTGTGGGGTGTGAGTATAGGTGTGGGTGTGGGGTGTGGGGTGTAGGTGTGGGGTGTGGGTTTGGGGTATAGGTATGGGTGTAAGGTGTGGGGTGTGGGTGTGGGTTTGGGGTGTGGGGGTGTGGGTGTGGGGTGTAGGTATGGGGTGTGGGTGTGGGGTGTGAGTGTGGGTGTGGGGTGTGTATGGGATGTGGGGTGTGGTGTGGGTGTGAGGTGTGGGGTGTGGTGTGTGGTGTGTGGTGTGGGTGTGGGGTGTTGGTGTGGGTGTGGGGTGTTAGTGTGGGGTGTGGGGTGAGGTGTGGGTGTGGGGTGTGTGTGTGGGATGTGGGGTGTGGGGTGTGGGTATGGGGTGTGGAGTGTGGTGTGGGTGTGGGGTGTGGGGTGTTGTGTATGGGGTGTGGGGTGTAGGTGTGGATGTAAGGTGTGGGGTGTGAGTGTGGAGTGTGGTGTAGGTGTGGGGTGTTGGCTATGGGGTGTGGGGTGTAGGTATGGGTGTAAGGTGTGGGGTGTGGGTGTGGGTGTTAGGTGTGGGATGTTGGGTATGGGGTGTGGGGTGTGAATATAGGGTGTGGGTGTGTGGTATGGGGTGTGGGTGTGTGGTATGGGGTGTGAGTGTGGGTGTGGGGTGTGGTGTGGGGTGTAGTGTGGGCTGTGGAGTGTGGTATAGGTGTGGGGTGTGTGGTGTGGGGTGTGGTGTGGGTGTGGAGTGTAGTGTGTGGTGTGGGTGTGGGGTGTGTGGTGTGGGTGTGAGGTGTTGGGCATGGGGCGTGGGGTGTGGTGTGGGTGTGGGGTGTGAGGTGTGGGGTGTGTGGTGTGTGGTATGGGGTGTGGGGTGTGGTATGGGTGTGGAGTGTGGGTGTGGGGTGTGGGGTGTGGGTGTGGGTGCGGGGTGTGGGTGTGGAGTGGGGCGTGTGGTGTGGGTGTGGGGTGTTGGGTATGGGGTGTGGTGTGGGGTGTGAGGTATGGGGTGTGGGGTGTGTGGTGTCTGGTGTGGGTGTGGGGTGTGGTGTGGGTGTGAGGTGTAGTGTGGGTGTGAGGTGTGGTGTGGGTGTGAGGTGTAGGTGTGGGTATGAGGTATGGGTGTGGGGTGTGGGGTGTGGGGTGTGGTGTGGGTGTGAAGTGTGGTGTGGGTGTGAGGTGTGGTGTGGGTGTGAGGTGTGGGTATGGGGTGTGGGGTATGGGGTGTGGGATTGGGTGTGGGTGTGGGGTTTGGGTATGGGGTGTGGGATTGGGTGTGAGTGTGGGGTGTAGGATTGGATATGGGGTGTGGGATTGGTTGTGGGGTGTGGGTGTGGGGTGTAGGTGTGGTGTGGGTATGGGGTATGGTGTGGGGTGTGGCGTGTGGTGTGGGTATGGGATGTTGGGTGTGGGGTGTGGGATTGGGTGTGCGGTGTGGGGTGTGGAATTGGGTGTGGGTATGGCATGTGGGTGTGGGGTGTGGTTGTTGGGTGTGTGTGTGGGGTGTGGGTATTGGGTGTGGGGTGTGGGTATGGGGTGTGGGTGTGGGGTGTGAGTATGGGGTGTGGGTTCTGAGTGTGCAGTGTGGGGTGTGGGGTGTGGGTGTGGGGTGTGGGTGTGGGTGGGGTGTTGGTGTGAGGTGTGGGTATGGGTGGGTTGTTGGTGTGGGTGGGGTGTGGGTGTGGGGTGTGGGTGTGGGGTGTGGGTGTGGTTTGGGGTATGGGGTGTTGGTGTGGATTTGGGGTGTGGGTTTGGGATGTGGGTGTGGGGTGTTAGTGTGGGGTATGGGGTGTGGGTGTGGGGTGTGGGTGGGGTTTGGGGTGTGAGTGTGGGGTGTGGGTATGGATGGGGTTTGGGGTGTGGGGTGTGGGTGGGGTTTGGGGTGTGGGTGTGGGGTGTGAGTGGGGTGTGGGTGTGAGGTGTTAGTGTGGGGTTTGGGGTATGTGGGTGTGGGGTGTTGGTATGGGGTGTGGATTTGGGGTGTGGGTGTGGGGTTCGGGTTGTGGGTACGCAGTGTGGGGTGTGGGGTGTGGGTGTGGGGTGTGTATGGCATGTGGGGTGTGGGTGGGGTGTTAGTGTGGGTGTGGGGTGTTAGTGTGGGGTTTGGGGTGTGGGTGTGGGGTGTGGGTGGGGTGTTGGTGTGTTGATGTGGGTGTGGGTGTGGGTGGGGTGTTGGTGTGGGTGTGGGGTGTGAGTGGGGTGTTGGTGTTGGTGTGGGTGTGGCTGTGGGGTGTGGGTGGGGTGTGGGGTGTTGGTGTGAGTGTGGGGTGTGGGTGTGGGGTATGGGTGTGGGTGTGGGGTGTGGTGTGGATTTGGGGTGTGGATTTGGGGTGAGGTGTGGCTCTGGGGTGTGGGTGGGGACTCTTACTTGGCCTGGTTGTGGGTGTGGTTGTGGGTGTGGGTGTGGGTGTGGGTGGGGACTCTTACTTGGCCTGGTTGTGGGTGTGGGTGTGGGTGGGGACTCTTACTTGGCCTGGTTGTGGGTGTGGGGGGGACTCTTACTTGGCCTGGTTGTGGGTGTGGTTGTGGATGTGGGTGTGGTTGTGGGTGGGGTGTGGTTGTGGTTGTGGGTGTGGGTGAGGACTCTTGCTTGGTCTGGTTGTGGGTGTGGTTGTGGGTGTGGGGTGTGGGTGTGGGGTGTGGGGTGTTGGTGTGGATTTTGGGTGTGGGTTTGGGGTATTAGTGTGGGGTATGGGGTGTGGGTGTGGGTGTGGGGTGTGGGTGGGGTTTGGGGTGTGGGTGTGGGTGTGGGGTGTGGGTATGGGTGGGGTTTGGGGTGTGGGTGTGGGTGGGGTGTGGGGTTCAGGGTGTGGGTGTGGGGTGTGGATGGGGTGTGGGTGTGGAGTGTTAGTGTGGGGTTTGGGGTGTGGGGTGTATGGGTGTGGGTGTGGGGTGTTGGTGTGGGGTGTGGATTTGGGGTGTGGGTGTGGGGTTCGGGTTGTGGGTTCATGGTGTGGGGTGTGGGGTGTGGGTGTGGGGTGTGTATGGGATGTGGGGTGTGGGTGGGGTGTGGGGTGTGGGTGGGGTGTTAGTGTGGGGTTTGGGGTGTGGGTGTGGGGTGTTCGTGTGGGTGTGGGGTGTGGGTGGGTGTTGGTATTGGTGTGGGTGTGGGGTGTGGGTGTGGGGTGTGGGTGTGGATTTGGGGTGTGGGTGGGGTGTTGGTGTTGGTGTGGGTGTGGGGTATGGGTGTGGGTGGGGTGTTGGTATGGGTGTGAGGTGTGGGTGTGGGTGTGGTATGGATTTGGGGTGTGGGTGGGGTGTGGATTTGGAGTGAGGTGTGGCTCTGGGGTGTGGGTGGGGACACTTACTTGGCCTGGTTGTGGGTGTGGGGGGGACATTTACTTGGCTCTGGGGTGTGGGGGGGACACTTACTTGGCTCTGGGGTGTGGGTGGGGACTCTTACTTGGCCTGGTTGTGGGTGTGGTTGTGGGTGTGGGTGGGGTGTGGTAGTGGGTGTGGGTGGGGTGTGGTTGTGGGTGTGGGTGTGGGTGGGGACTCTTACTTGGCCTGGTTGTGGGTGTGGGTGTGGGTGGGGACTCTTACTTGGCCTGGTTGTGGGTGTGGGTGTGGGTGGGGACTCTTACTTGGCCTGGTTGTGGGTGTGGGGGGGACTCTTACTTGGCCTGGTTGTGGGTGTGGTTGTGGGTGTGGGTGTGGGTGTGGTGGGGACTCTTTCTTGGCCTGGTTGTGGGTGTGGTTGTGGGTGTGGGTGTGGGTGTGGGTGTGGGTGTGGTGGGGACTCTTTCTTGGCCTGGTTGTGGGTGTGGGTGTGGGTGGGGACTCTTACTTGGCCTGGTTGCTGAGGAGGGTCACGTTCACATTGCCGAGGACCAGGTTCAAGTAGAGCCTGGAAGGAAACACCTGTGAGGGGCATGATCCTTAGCAGGTGGATGCGAATCCACAACATTCAAACTCAACACACTTAACGAGCACATCCCAAGCGCTGATGTTAGAAGATAGGGGGCCTAAGCTCAGTGGGCAAATGGGCCCCCACATGGAGTGAGAATAATGACTAACCAAAGGACATTAACCTGCGACAGGACAGTGTGAGGAGTCGATTTCTCCTCCATGCTGCCTTAGAGACCGTATTTCTAAGCCTGCCTTGCAGCCAGATGTGAGCAGGTGACTAAGCATAGCCAATGAGGTGGAGGCAAAGGTACAACCTCCAGGTCAATTTTTAAAGAAATTTCTTTATTTTTCATTATTATTATTATTATCATTGTTATTATTTTTAGAGATAGGGTCTCACTCTGTTGCCCAGGCTAGAGTGCAATGGCATGATCATAGCTCACTGCAGTGTTTTTTGTTTTTTTTTTTTTTGAGACAGAGTCTCGCTCTGTCACCCAGACTGGACTGCAGTGGCACGATCAGGACTCACTGTAACCTCCACCTCCCGGGTTCAAGCAATTCTGCTGCCTCAGCCTCCCAAGTAGCTGGGATTACAGGCACGTAACACCAGGCCAGCTAATTTTTGTATTTTTAGTAGGTTTAGGGGTTTCACCACGTTGGCCAGGCTGGTCTTGAACTCCTAACCTTAAGTGATCCACCTGCCTCGGTGTCCCAAAATGCTGGGATTACAGGCGTGAGCCACTGTGCCCGGCCTCACTGCAGTCTTGAACCCCTAGGCTCAAGTAGTCTTCCCACCTCAGTCGCCAAAGTAGCTGGGATTACGGGTACACACCACCACACTAATTTTGTTAGTTTTGTAGAGATGTGGTCTCACGATGTTGTCCAGGCTGGTCTTGAATTCCTGGGCTCAAGTGATCCTCCCACCTCGGCCTCCCGAAGTGCTGGGATGACAGGCACAAGCCATCGCGCCCGGCCTTGAGTTGGGTTTTCTATCATTTGCAATCCAAAGATTCCCAATAAGGTAAGAGGCACAGAGGCCTAGGGACAGAGGGGCAGGAAGGTAGACGCGCGTGACACTGTAAGAGGGTCACGAATGCTAGGCTGCTGCTCATTCTGCAGAAAATGATCATCACTTAACTCATGAAGTCTATCCGAACACAGTCAAAAAGGAGAAGCTCGGAGGAATGGGTTAAAATGTAACAGGGCTAGCCAGCTCCCTCCCACCCGCTACAGGCCTGAAAGGAGCCCTCCTCCTAATGCACGGCTCTGACTCAGCGCGAGGCTGATACAGAAAACAGGGTCAGGGTGAACTGACTGTGCTCAGCAGCGTAAGTCAGGTCATGATGATACGAGGCTGTAAGCAACTCTCTCTCTCCAGAACAAGGTGGCAATGACATCACTTGAGGGAGGGAACAGGGACTTCTCTGAAGGGGGAAAATACAAAGAATGTGGGCTTTGGAGTCAGAATGTCTGCTGTTCACATCCTGGTGTGGCCAAACATTCGCTGATGTCTCTGAATCTTGTAAAAATGGGCATCTCTTGGTCTGACGCACAGACTGTTGAGGATAAACCGGGTGACATCACAGGAGTTCCCGGCACAGCTCTGAGCGTGCAGGAGGCACACAATGCATGTTTGTTCTCCTGGGAGAGGACACTTTCCCTCTTAACCCCAGGTGGCACCAGGCATGTGGTCAGTGCTGGTTCCTTGCAACGGCCACAGCTCTGAGCGTGCAGGAGGCACACAATGCATGTTTGTTCTCCTGGGAGAGGACACTTTCCCTCTTAACCCCAGGTGGCACCAGGCATGTGGTCAGTGCTGGTTCCTTGCAACGGCTCTCCCAGGAATGCTGCTGTCACACGGTGTGGCTAAGGTCCCTTCCTGGGCTCATGGAGGAATGCGTAAGGAAGGCTCCTTATCTCTCCTGCCCTTGCTTCCCTCTTTCCCCTTCAATCTGAGCACCAGCAGGAAGGTGAGAGTTATATGGACCAGCTGTGCTAGGCCTGGGCATGGGCCTGTGCTAGGGATGGGGAGGTTACCAGCTCCTACCCGTTCTTCTTGGGCAGGTAGGCCTCCATGTCGAAGAAGACGTCCTGCCGCTCCTTGATGTTTGCTGCCATCTGCTGAACGAGCTCCGCCTCCTCCCGACTGGCATGGCGTTTGCACCTGCGGACAGAGATGCAGGCACAGGGGAAGGGGCGTCACTCAGAGGAGGGCTATGGACTCCCCGGGGCCCAGCCTCCCACCTTCTACCCTAGCCTCCCACCTTCTACCCCAGTGCCTCCCACCTTCTACCCCAGCCTCCCACCTTCTACCCCAGCCTCCCACCTTCTACCCCAGCCTCCCACCTTCTACCCCAGTGCCTCCCACCTTCTACCCCAGCCTCCCACCTTCTACCCCAGTGCCTCCCACCTTCTACCCCAGCCTCCCACCTTCTACCCCAGCCTCCCACCTTCTACCCTGGTGCCTCCCACCTCCTACCCCAGCCTCCCACCTTCTACCCCAGCGTCTCCCACCTTCTACCCCAGCCTCCCACCTTCTACCCCAGCCTCCCACCTCCTACCCCAGCCTCCCACCTCCTACCCCAGCCTCCCACCTCCTACCCCGGCGTCTCCCACCTCCTACCCCGGCGTCTCCCACCTCCTACCCCGGCGTCTCCCACCTTCTACCCCAGCCTCCCACCTTCTACCCCAGCCTCCCACCTTCTACCCCAGCGCCTCCCACCTTCTACCCCAGCGCCTCCCACCTTCTACCCCAGCCTCCCACCTTCTACCCCAGCGTCTCCCACCTTCTACCCCAGCCTCCCACCTTCTACCCCAGCGTCTCCCACCTTCTACCCCAGCGTCTCCCACCTTCTACCCCAGCGTCTCCCACCTTCTACCCCAGCCTCCCACCTTCTACCCCAGCCTCCCACCTTCTACCCCAGCCTCCCACCTTCTACCCCAGCCTCCCACCTTCTACCCCGGTGCCTCCCACCTTCTACCCCAGCCTCCCACCTTCTACCCCAGCCTCCCACCTTCTACCCCAGCCTCCCACCTTCTACCCCAGCCTCCCACCTTCTACCCCAGCGTCTCCCACCTTCTACCCCAGCCTCCCACCTTCTACCCCAGCCTCCCACCTTCTACCCCAGTGCCTCTTGGAACTGCAGTTCCCCATCTCAACTCTCGGGGTTGGGGGAGTGATGCTGCCTCCCAGGTAGTCTTGTGACTTTTGGAAAGTCCTTAAACCTCTCTGCCTTATTTTCCATACCTGAAAAGCCGGGATAACCTCAAGCCTACCTCACAGACAATAGCCTGGTGATGATTAAATGAGTAAGTACAGCATAGAGCATCTAGAATAATACTTGATAATATGAGCTCAAGGGATAATTACTGACAATACTATTTTTCTTCTCATTTTTCTTTTCTTTTTTTTTTTTTTGAGACAGAGTCTCGCTCTGTCGCCCAGGCTGGAGTGCAGTGGCGCCATCTTGGCTCACTGTAAGCTCCGCCTCCTGGGTTCACACCATTCTCCTGCCTCAGCCTCCCAAGTAGCTAGGATTACAGGCACCTGCCACCATGCCATTAATTTTTTTTTTTTGTATTTTTAGAAGAGATGGGGTTTCACCATGTTAGCCAGGATGGTCTCGATCTCCTGACCTCATGATCTGCCCGCCTCAGCTTCCCAAAGTGCTGGGATTACCGGCATGAGCCACCATGCCCGGCCTTCTTCTCATTTTTCTAAAGAAATAGTTAGCAGGCATGATGTTATAGTCCCAGCACATACGCCTATGATCCCAGCACTTTGGGAGGCCAGGGCAGGAGGATCACTTGAGGCCAGGAGTTTGAGACCAGCCTGACCAACATAGCAAGACCCCATCTTTACAAAAAATTAATTAAAGAAAACAACCAAGGCCGGGTGCAGTGGCTCACGCCTGTAATCCCAGTACTTTGGGAGGCTGAGGCAGGCCGATCACCTGAGGTTGGGAGTTCAAGACCAGCATGACCAATATGGAGAAACCCCGTCTCTACTAAAAATACAAAATTAGCCAGGCATGGTGGTGCATGCCTGTAATCCCAGCTACTCGGGAGGCTGAGGCAGGAGAATCTCTTGAACCCGGGAGGCAGAGGTTGCAGTGAGCCAAGATCGCACCATTGCACTCTAGCCTGGGCAACAAGAGCGAAACTCCGTCTCAAAAAAAAAAATAGGGTTTTTAAGAAAACAACCAGGGGCTGGGTGTGGTGGCTCATGGCTGTAATCCCAACACTTTGGGAAACTGAAGTGGGCAGATCAGCTGAAGTCAGGAGTTTGAGACCAGCCTGGCCAAAATGGCAAAACCCTGTCTCTACTGAAAATATAAAAATTAGCCGGGTGTGGTGGTGGGCCCCTATAATCCCAGCTACTTGGGAGGGTGAGGCAGGAGAATCACTTGAACCCAGGAGGTAGAGGTTGCAGTGAGCCGAGATAGCACCACTGCATTCCAGCCTGGGTGACAGAGCGAGACTCCATCTCAAAAACAACAACAACAACAATAACAAAAAACAACAACCAAGCATGGTGGTACATGCGTGTAGTCCTAGTATTCATGAGGCTAAGGTGGGAGGATTGCTTGAGCCCAGGAGATCAAGGCTGTGGTGAGCCGTGATTGCGCCACTGCACTCCAGCCTGGGTGACAGAGCAAGACACTATCTCAAAAAAAGTAAGGCCGGGCATGGTGGCTCACACCTGTAATCTCAGCACTTTGGGAGGCCGAGGCGGGATGATCACTTGAGATCAGGAATTTGAGACCAGCCTGGCCAACATGGTGAAACCCTGTCTCTAGTAAAAGTATAAAAATTAGCTGGGCGTGGTGGCGGGCACCTGTAATCCCAGCTACTCGGGAGGCTGAGACAGGAAGGAGAATTGCTTGAACCCGGGAGGCAGAGGTTGCAGTGAGCCGAGATTGCACCACTGCACTCCAGCCTGGGCGACAGAGCGAGACTCCATCTCTGAATGAATGAATGAATGAATGAAAATAATTTTAAAAAATAGAAATAAAGGAATAACCTACAGATGACCAAGAGACAGACAGAAAGGCACCTGAAAGCATAAGCAGTCGACCAATCACGGTCTGTTATTCTTTGGTAACACGAAACTCTCAAAACTAGAAAACAAGTCAGCAGACACATCTTAGGATGACAGAGGTCCTTGGTCTAAGACCCTAACTCACGGGTCAACTTTCTAACCCAGCACTTCTCAACTGAGGACAGCTGGCAATGCCTGGAGACATCTTGGTGGACACACTCGGGGTGGGAGTGCTACTGGCACTGGTGGGCAGAGGCCAGGGATGCTACTCACTATCCCACAGTGCACTGCACGGCCCCCACAAAGAACCATCAATAGTGCTGGGGTTCGCCATGTGCCCATCTGTGAAGCAATCACTGAGAATCTGAAAAAACTCTAGAATCTGAGTCCTGCCATTACCAAGATGTGTTTTTCCAAAGACACATCTGGTGACGTGTTTGCACGGGGCCAACCACACTCTCTACCCCTTAGCTGTGGGCCTCCATTTCCAAAACGGCCAGCCACACTGAGAGCTATAATCAGGACCTTCCTCCAAAATTGTCCACGAGGAAAGAGTTGACTAGGAGTCCCAGATTCTAAAATGGAGGCCCAGCTAAGTGACTTGGGACAAGGCACTCGGAGCCTCAGCTTCCCTGCCTGACAAGGGGGTCATGGCATCCGCTGGGCCCCTTCACATACCAGGCAAGAGGGGACTTCCCAGACCTGGAGACCACGAGTGTCAGGAAATGAACACGATCCAGGCCTTGGGAACTGAACTAAGCTATGAGCTCAAGCACATCTCCACCAGGGATGGCAGCCTAGTGGCCACTACACCAGCGACCCCAGTGGGGAGGGCACCCCACACCCACGAAAGGACACTGCCTGTTTACTTGTCCAGCAGGGTACCTTCCTATAACAGCACCCAACTTTCACCCAGGACACTACTCATCTTCTTCTCCCACCACCCACGTGGCCTTCCCTCCACCTCCCAGGGCCACATACTTAGCACACGACATGGTGCTGCCCAAGCAGCTTCTCAGTGATTGGTTCACAAATGGGCATTCAACCAATCCCAGCCAATGAGGACTGAACCCAGAATGTCAGCTGAAGTACTGGGAATGAGAAACTCTCGGCCAGGCACAGTGGCTCATGCCTGTAATCACAGCTACTCAGGAGGCTGAGGCAGGAGAATCGCTTGAACCCAGGAGACAGAGGTCGCAGTGAGCCGAAATCATGCCATGGCACTCCAGCCTGGGTGACAGAGTGAAAGACTCCATTTCAAGAAAAAAAAAAAAAAGAGAGAGAAACTCTCCTTCAGCCAGGGTGGCACAGCCGGCAGGAAGCAAGGCTGGAGAATATAAGCCTGGCACTGCTGGTGAAGGGGACAGTCACCCTGAGAGTGACACCAATCCAGAGGAAGGCAGAATTTAGAGGGAAAAAAACATGCCCAAAAACACCCTTTGACTCCTGGATCCAGTGATGCCTGAAGCAACTCCCAGTCCTCTCTTTTTCCACTGAGATTTCCCTTCTCTGCTTCAGCCTGTTTTGAGTTGGATTTCTGTCTCTCAGAACCAGGGTAGCCCCCGGGCTACAGCTGCACCTACCTCTGGAGTGTAACCTTCAAGTCCTTGAGGTGCTTCTTCTGCTTACTGATGGAACTGCTACACAGCGTCTGCAGCGCAGCCAGCTCCTCCAGCTTCTGCTTGTAGATCCTGTGCGTCTCCTGAAGAACAGGGGACCCGGGGGAGGGTGTGTGGGAGAATGTGAACAGGTCATTTTCTTCTTTTCTTTTTCTTTTTTTTTTTTTTGAGAGAGTCTTGCTCTGTCACCCAGGCTGGAGTGCAGTGGCATGATCTCGGCTCACTGCAACCTCCGCCTCCTGGGTTCAAGCGATTCTCCTGCCTCAGCCTCCCAAGTAGCTGGGACTACAGGTGCCCACCACTACGCCCGGCTAATTTTGTTGTTGTTGTTGTATTTTTAGTAGAGACGGGGTTTCACCATATTGGCCAGGCTGGTCTCGAACTCCTGACCTTGTGACCTGCCCGCTTTGGCCTACCAAAGTGCTGGGATTACAGGCGTGAGCCACCGCACCCAGCCAATAAATCACTCTTTATTTAGTGTTCACTTTGAGTTGAGTTTCTGATCCTGGCAATGAAGAGAGTTCCTGTTAGGTCAACTAAGAAAAGCACATACCCCTTTCCTTAAACCCACCCTCCCCACTCCAGACACAGTCACTCCAATGAATTCAATAGCTCATTCTTGAAATAACCATTTAGGGCCACAAGGCCAGGAAAAATACAAGAGACTTCGCCCCAGTGCTGGGGGAACAGAACACAGTAGCTTCTTGACTTTGCCACCATCGCACACCTCCAAATAAATACCACCACAGGCAGGGAAACAACCCCTTATCTCTGGACTTCTAAGACAAACACCAACAATTTAGGGAAACCAACATGGGAGATGAAGACCATGACATTAAAAACAATAAGCTGGCCGGGCATGCTGGCTCACGCCTGTAATCCCAGCACTTTGGGAGGCTGCGGCAGGTAGATCACCTGAGGTCAGGAGTTCGAGACCAGCCTGGCCAACATGGCAAAACCCCATCTCTACTAAAAATGTAAAAATTAGCCAGACATGGTGGTGGGCGTCTGTAATCCCAACTACTTGGGAGACTGAGGCAGGAGAATCACTTGAACCCAGGGGGCGGAGGTTGCAGTGAGCTAAGACCACACCACTTCACTCCAGCCTGGGCGAAAAGTGCGAAACTCCGTCTCAAAAAATAAAAATAAAAACAAAAACAATAAGCCACTGCTGACTTTGTCAGCACATGTACCAAAATAGGAATGATACAGACAACGTTAACATGGGCCTTGAGAAATTAAAAAAACATTGAAAAACAAAGCAACAATAAGCCAACAAACATATTTAAAGTGACTTTCTTTTTTTTTTTTTTTTTTTTTTTTAAGCAGTTGGAGAGATGGATTTAGCAGAGGGAGAGCAAAAGGGGATGGTCCAACAGTGAGCGCAGAGGCTAAACTCCCCTGCCTGCCAAGCAAGGCACCTAGGTATGAAAGTTAAGTCAGGCCGGCACAGTGGCTCACGTCTGTAATCCCAGCACTTTGGGAGGCCAAGGCAGGCAGATAATTTGAGGTCAGGAGTTCGAGACCAGCCTGACCAACATGGTGAAACCCTGTCTCTACTAAAAATACAAAAATTAGCCGGGCATGGTGGCGTATGCCTGTAGTCCCAGCTACTTGGGAGGCTGAGACAGGAGAATCGTTTGAATCTGGGAGTTGGAGGTTGCAGTGAGCTGAGGTCGTGCCACGGCACTCCAGCCTGGGCGACAGAGCAAGACTCCATCTCAAAAAAAAAAAAAAAAAAAAAGGAAGTCAGTAAATAAGGAAAAGGCAAAGGCTAAGAATTAACTAGATGACAATAAAAATGACAAGTGACTAGATGACAATTAGGAGAGACATCCAAGAATGCTGTGAGTGAGTCACCTTGGCCCACCCACTAGGAAGATGAAAGGGTGACTCCCTCTCTCCTTCCTGGGCCCCCCAGGAAGGAAAAATCAATGCTTTTATTTTACTTAATGTTTTTATTTTAAAATAATTTCAAGTTGGGCATGGTGGCTCACGCCTGTAATCCCAGCTACTCGGGAGGCTAAGGCATGAGAATCGCTTGAACCCAGGAGGCGGAGGTTGCGGTGAGCTGAGATTATGCCACTGCACTCCAGAGTGAGACTCCGTCTCAAATAAATAAATAAATAATAATAATAATTTCAGGCGCAGTGGCTCACACCTGTAATCCCAGCACTTTGGGAGGCCAAGGCAGGTGGATCACCTGAAGTCGGAAGTTTGAAACCAGCCTGGCCAACATGGAGAAACCCCGTCTCTACTAAAAACACAAAATTAGCCAGGCGTGGTGGCACATGCCTGTAATCCCAGCTATTCAGGAGGCTGAATCAGGAGAATCGCTTGAACCCGGGAGGCACAGGTTGTGGTGAGCCGAGATCATGCCATTGCACTCCAGCCTGGGCAACAAGAGCGAAACTCTGTCTCAAAATAATAATAATAGTAATAATAATAATTTCAAGCTTGCAGAATTACAAAAACAATACAAAGAACTCGCCTCTATTCTTCATCAGATTCACCAGCTGTTCCATCATGCTGTATTTGCTTTATCCCCCATATATGAGTGCCTGCATGTGCACGCATGTGTGTGCCTGCCTGTGTGTTCTTTTTCTATATCAGGCAGGCATTCGTAAACCACAGCTGCAGGCCAAGTCTGGCTACCTAATTTTGTATGCTCAGTAAGACAGAAATGGGTTTTGCAGGGTTGAAAAAAAATCACAAGAATCTTTCGTGGTGTGTGAAAATTACATAAATTGGCATTGCAGTATCTATAAATAAAGTTTTATTGGAACACAGCCACACCCACCCATTTAAATATTCCCTGTGGCTGTGCTGGGACTCTAACAGCAAAACAAGTAGTTGTGACAGAGACCATATGGCCCATAAAGCTCAAAATTTTCACTATTTGGCCTTTTACCAAAAAGATTTGCCCACTCCAGTGCTAAACCATTTGGGAGTTAGTTGTAGACAACACACCTCTTTTCTCCTAAATAGTACAGTGTGTATCTAGTAAGAACAGCAATATTCTCTCAAATATCCATAGTACAATTATCAAACGCAACTGACCCTTAAACGACACGGGTTTCAACTGCATGTCCACTTATACACAGATTTTCTTCCAGCTCTGCCACCCCTGAGACAGCAAGACCAAGCCCTCCTCTTCCTCCTCCTGCTACTCCTCTTCCTCCTCCTGCTACTCCTCAGTGTGAAGACACGAAGGATGAAGACCTTTACAATGGTCCACTTCCACTTAATGAAGAGTAAATATATTTTCTCTTCCTTATGATTTTCTCAATAACATTTTCTTTTCTCCAGCTTTTTGGTTTTTTTTTTAAGACAGAGTCTCACTCTTATTGCCCATGCTAGAGTGCAGTGGCATGATCTCGAATCACCACAACCTTCACCTCCCCGGTTCAAGCGATTCTCCTGCCTGAGCCTCCCGAGTAGCTGGGATTACAGGCATGTGCCACCACGCCTGGCTAATTTTGTATTTTTAGTAGAGACAGGGTTTCTCCATGTTGGTCAGGCTGGTCTCAAACTCCCGACCTCAGGTGATTCACCTGCCTCAGCCTCCCAAAGCACTGGGATTACAAGCATGAGCCACCGTGCCAGGCCTCTCTAGCTTTCTTTATTGTAAGAATACAATGTATAACGCATATATAAAATGTGTGTTAATCGACTGTCTCTGTTATCAGTGAGACTCTGGTCAACATTAGGCTGATAGAAGTTTTGTGGGAGTCGCTGGGCGCCTTGGCTCACGCCTGTAATCCCAACACTTTGGGAAGCCAAGATGGGTGGATTGCCTGAGGTCAGGAGTTTGAGACCAGCTTGACCAACATGGTAAAACCCCATCTCTACTAAAAACACAAAAATTAGCTGGGCATGGTGGCGGGCACCTGTAATCCTAGGTACTCAGGAGGCTGAGGCAGGAGAATTGCTTCAACCCAGGAGCGGGAGATTGCAGTGAGCTGAGATAACATCACTGCACTCCGTCTCAAAAAAAAAAAAA
This sequence comes from Pongo abelii, assembly GCF_028885655.2. Taxonomy (NCBI): domain Eukaryota; kingdom Metazoa; phylum Chordata; class Mammalia; order Primates; family Hominidae; genus Pongo; species Pongo abelii. The sequence continues at coordinate 120,632,600 of NC_071995.2, read as the reverse complement.
AAAAAAGAAGTTTTGCAGGAGTCAAAAGTTTCCGCCCCGGCTGGGTGGTTCACACTTGTAATCCCAGCAATTTGGGAGGCTGTAGTGGGTGGATCACTTGAGGCCAGGAGTTCAAGACCAGCCTGGTCAACATGGTGAAACCCCGTCTCTACTAAAACTACAAAAATTAGTCAGGTGTGGTGGCGGGCGCCTGTAGTCCCAGCTACTCGGGAGGCTAAGGTGGGAGGATTACTTGAACCCAGGAGGTGATGGCTGTAGTGAGCTGAGATCGTGTCCCTGCACTCCAGCCTCGGTAACAGAGGGAGACTCTGTTCCAAAAAAAAAAAAAGAAGTTACATACTTGGCTTTTCGACTGATTGGCACCCCTAACCCCACCTTGTTCAAGGGTCAATCGTCTAGAAAATGTAATGCTGATATAACACAATGCTATGGGCTCATATACCACTCAAATTCAAATTTTGCTGACTGTCTCTTTTATGGCAATTTTCCTCCAGATCTTGGATCCAATTCAGTCTCATGCCTTCTGGTACTGTTCATGTCTCTTTATTCTCCTTTAATCTAGAACAATCTCCCAATCTCTGTCTTTTGTGAATTTAAGTTTGTTTTTGTTGTTTTTTGAGACAGAGTTTGACTCTTGTCACCCAGGCCAGAGTACAGTGGTGCAATCTTGGCTCACTGCAACCTCTGCCTCCCGGGTTCAAGAGATTCTCCTGCCTCAGCCTCCCAAGTAGCTGGGATTACAGGTGCCACCATATCCAGCTAATTTTTGTATTTTTAGTAGAGATGGACGGGGTTTCACCATGTTGGCCAGGCTGGTCTGGAACTCCTGACCTCAAATGATCCTCCCACCTCGGCCTCCCAAAGTGCTGGGATTACAGGCATGAGCCACCGTGCCCGGCCGAATTTAAGTTTTTAAAGAGTTCGGTCCAGTTGTCTGGAAGAATGTCCCCCAGTGGGGGTTTGCGGATGTTTCCTCATGATTTGGGGTATGCGTGGGGACCAGCATGCTACTAAAAGGATGCTGTGCCCTTATTAGTGGCTCTTGCCAGGAGGGACACCGTGTCTACAATGCTAACTTTGCTTGGTAAAGACAGCCAGGATGCCCACCCAGTTTCTGCACTATGTAGTGTCCAACTTTCCACTGGTAATTAATAAGTTATCCGTGTGGAGAAAGGCTGTGTTTTAATCACTTTTGAATTCTTCAGTGCTAAACAGCCCTGTATTGTGCTAAACCCACAAATACCTGCTGGTAACGAACCCAGACAAGGAGGACAGAGGTGGAGAGATTCTGCCCAGACGATGCAGTCTTGGGGAAGACGGGGCCCTGGCCTGAGAGGCTGCTGCGAGATAAGGGGCCCACACCCCTCCTGGTGGCCTTTGGTGCTGGGTCCCGCCATGGAGAGATAAGACCAGGGCTGCAAAATCAGCTGCCAGATGCTCATCAGGCCCTCATCTGTTTCAATTAATATTTAATGTCACAGGTAAAACATGAAGACATCACCCTTGTTAAAAATTAAAACACTACAGCTATGGCTGAGGTCTCCTTTTTTTTTGAGACGGAGTCTCGCTCTGTCACCAGGCTGGAGTGCAGTGGCACGATCTCGGCTCACTGCAACCTCTGCCTCCTGGATTCAAGCAATTCTCCTGCCTCAGTCTCCCAAGTAGCTGGGATTACAGGCATGTGCCACCATGCCCAGCTAATTTTTGTATTTTTATATTTTTAGTAGAGTAGATTTTTAGTAGAATAGATTACAGGTATGAGCCACTGTGCCTGGACTTTTTTTTTTTTTTGGAGACAGGGTCTCACTCTATCACCCAGGCTGGAGTGCAGTGGCTCGACCTCAAGTCACTGTAACCTCCACCTCCCGGGTTCAAGTAATTCTTGTGCCTCAGCCTCCCAAGTAGCTGGGACTACAGGCGTGCACCACCATGTCCAACTAATTTTTGTATTTTTAGTAGAGATGGGGTTTCACCATGTTGACTAGGCTGGTCTCGAACTCCTGGCCTCAAGTGATCCGCCCACCTTGGCCTCCCAAAGTGCTGGGGTTACAGATGTGAGACACTGCACCTGGCAACTTGTGCAAGTTCTGAACCACATTTTTTATTAGGAACTGCTTGCCCTCCACCCTCTCTTCCCTGGCTAGGAAATGCAACAAAGGGCTCAGTTACCTTGAAGCCAGAAGTGGAAGTCACATGATGCAAATGGCAGAGGCCATTGCCCCTCCCCAATCAAACTAACCTGAGTCCCAACGCAACCTCATGGGACAGAGCTTCCCAACTGTGACTTTTTTTTTTTTTTTTTGAGACAGAGTCTTGCTCTGTCACCCACGCTGCAGTGCAGTGGCACGATCTCGGTTCACTGCAACCTCTGCCTCCTAGGTTCAAGTGATTCTCCTGCCTCAGCCTCCCGAGTAGCTGAGATTAAGGGCTCATGCAACCACACCCAGCTAATTTTTGTATTTTTAGTAGAAACAGGGTTTCATCATGTTGGCCAGGCTGGTATCAAACTCATGACCTTGGGTAATCCGCCCACCTCGGCCTCCCAAAGTGCTGGGTTTACAGGCGTGAGCCACCGTGTCCCGCCCACTGTGATGGTTTTAAAACATGGCCACCTATTCTTTATTATGCCTCACATAGAGAGGCAGTGCCTCTGTTCTCTCCCCTGAAATCTAGGTAGGCTTGTGACTAGTCTGACAATAGAATATGGCAGAATTGACACTACATAACTTCTGAGAAAAAGTCACGGAAGGCCCTGTGGCTTCCACCTAAGTTCCTGGAGCAACTAAGTAAGTGGAACTAGCTGCTCTTGGAGCAAAAAGTCCAGCTATCCTGAGGCAACCATGCTATATGGAAGGTTTAACCACACAGAGAAGTTCCAGTCAATAGTTCCAACTAAGACAAATCTCCTTGTCAGTCCCGCATAGGTTCCAGACACGTACATAAAGAAACGTCCAGGCTGGGCACAGTGGCTTGCACCTATAATCCCAGCACTTTGGGAGGCCAAAGTGGGCAGATCACCTGAGGTCAGGAGTTTGAGACCAGCCTTGCCAACACGGTGAAACCTCATCTCTACAAAAATTACAAAAATTAGACAGTGTGGTGGTGCATGCCTGTAATCCCAGCTACTCCGGAGGCTGAGGCAGGAGGATTGCTTGAATCCAGGAGGTGGAGGTTGCAGTGTGCTGAGATCGTGCCACTGCGCTCCAGCCTGGTCAACAGAGGAAGACTGTCTCAAAAAGAAAAAGAAGGCTGGGCGCGATGGCTCACACCTATAATCCCAGCACTTTGGGAGGCCGAGGCAGGCGGATCATCTGAGGTCAAGAGTTCGAGACTGGCCGGGCGCAGTGGCTCATGCCTGTAATCTCAGCACTTTGGGAGGCCGAGGCGGGCGGATCACGAGGTCAGGAGATCAAGACGATCCTGGCTAACATGGTAAAACCCCGTCTCTACTAAAAATACAAAAAAAAAAAAACAATTAGCCAGGCGTGGTTGCGGGCCCCTGTAGTACCAGCTACTTGGGAGGCTGAGGCAGGAGAATGGCATGAATCCGGGAGGCTGAGGTTGCAGTGAGCCGAGATCACGCCACTGCACTCCAGCCTGGGCCACACAGCGAGACTCCGTCTTAAAAATAAATAAATAAATAAAATGTGCAACAGTAACTTGATGCCTCATCCAGAAATGTCACTGAAGCTAGCTAAGTTTCCATTTAGAGAAAATGTATCTGTTAACTCACCACCCTGCAAGCTTGGTGTTACTATGTATTTTTTCTTCTTGAGTGAAAGTCCTTAGATAGTAAAACTTTTATAGATTATTGTTTAAAATCTGGTAATATGGCCAGGCGCACTGTAATCCCAACACTTTGGGAGGCCGATGCGGGTGGATCACGAGGTCAGGGGTTCGAGACCAGCCTAACACGGTGAAACCCCCCGTCTCTACTAAAAATATAAAAATTAGCCGGGTGTGGTGGTATGCGCCTGTAATTCCAGCTACTCAGGGGACTGAGGCAGAAGACTCACTTGAACCCTGGAGGCGGAGGTTGCAGTGAGCCGAGAATGCGCCACTGCACTCCAGCCTGGGCGACAGAGTGAGACTTGGTCTCAAAAAAAAAGGCCGGGCATGGTGGCTCATGCCTGTAATCCCAGCATTTTGGGAGGCCGAGGCGGGCGGATCACAAAGTCAACAGATCAAGGCCATCCTGGCCACATGGTGAAACCCTATCTCTACTAAAAATACAAAAATTAGCTGCCCATGGTGGCATGCGCCTATAGTCCCAGCTACTCGGGAGGCTGAGGCAGGAGAATTGCTTGATCCCGGGACGCGGAGGTTGCAGTGAGCCGAGATCGTGCCACTGCACTCCAGCCTGGCAACAGAGCAAGACTCTGTCTCAAAAAAAAAAAAAAAAAAAGAATATATGGATGCACTCCACTCTTTAATGCTATGCATATTTTGTGCTACAGATATACTCCGGTTTCTTTAGTCCTTCCCCTATTGCTGGATATTTATTTTGCTTCCTGTGTCTGACTATAACCAACAATGCAAAATAGTATCCTTGCACGGCCTCTCTGGGCTGTCTCTAAAGTAGTTTTCTCTGGGGAAGAGAGGTAAAATTGCAGGTCAGAGGGTACAGGCTTGTTGTTAGATTTTTTTCTTTTTTTTTTTTTTTTTGAGACGGAGTCTCCCTCTGTTGCCCAGGCTGGAGTGCAGTGGCACGATCTCGGCTCACTGCAACCTCCGCCTCCCAGGTTCAAGCGATTCTCCAGCTTCAGCCTCCCAAGTAGCTGGGACTACAGGCACGTGCCACCACGCCCGGCTAATTTTTTGTATTTTTAGTAGAGACGGGGTTTCATCATGTTAACCAGGATGGTCTCGATCTCCTGACTTTGTGATCCATCCGCCTCAGCCTCCCAAAGTGCTGGGATTACAGGCGGGAGCCACCGCGTCCGGCCTTGTTATTAGATTTAGTAAGTCTTGGCAAACTGCCCTTCAGAGTAGCTATACCAATTTATACTCCCACCCACAGCATATAACAGCTGTCCACATCTGAGCAACACTCCATGCTATAAACATTTAATTTTTTCCAGGTACTTTTCTAATGTTCCACTGGTGATGGTGACTGGATAAGGAAGGTTAATCCGTGGGCCTTCCCACAATTTTGTCCCAATACACGAGGTCATTCCTGCTCCCCTGCAATTCTCTCACTCTGTCATTGGCCAGAGTCATTTCAGGGGTGAAGGGGAGGGATCCCTCACTGGAGGTCACACACACCTAGTCCACCCCCAGCCTTAGCTCTAGTCTCAGGATTTGCCAGCCACGAGGAGGACAACATGAAGTGAGGGGAGCCACAAACAAGGACCTTAGTGTGACACATTCTCCACCCCCAAGGCATTCCGCACCCACGCCCAGTCTTCATGGATTCCACCCTTGTGCCAGCCTCACAAGCAGTGGGAAAGGTCATCAATTCATTGCTTGTATACTTACTTTTTTCCAGACTCTTTCTTTCTTTTTCAGATGGAGTCTCGCTCTGTTGCCCAGGCTGAAGTGCAGTGGCCCGATCTCTGCTCACTGCAACCTCTGCGTTTTAGGTTCAAGAGATTCTACTGCTTCAGCCTCCTGGGACCACAGGCGCCCGCCACCATGCCCGGCTAATTTTTGTATTTTTAGTAGAGATGGCGTTTCACCGTGTTAGCCAGGCTGATCTCAAACTCCTGACCTCAGGTGATCCGCCTGCCTCGGCCTCCCAAAGTACCGGGATTACAGGCATGAACCTCTCTTTCGTTTTTTAATTGTGGTAAAATATACATAACTTTTAACCGTTTGTAAACATTTTAAATTGTGATAAAACACACAAAAAATGTACCATCTTAATCATTTTAATTGTACAATGTGATGGCATTACACTCATACTGTGGTACAGTCATGTGTCGCTTAACAAACAGGATCGTTCTAAGAAATGCATCATTAGGCGATGTCGTCATTATGCAGACGCTAGAGTACACCTACAGAAACCTGGATGGTATAGCCTATTGCTCCTGGGCTACAAACCTACACAGCATGCTACTGTAGTCAATACTGTAGCAGACTGTAACACAGTGGTAAGTATTCATGTATCTACATGTATCTTAACAGGGCCTAGGGCAGATCACTTGAGGCCACGAGTTCAAGACCAGCCTGGCCAGTATGGCAAAACCCCTTCTCTTCTAAAAATACTACAAAAATTAGCCAGGCATGGTGGCATCCGCCTGTCATCTCAGCTACTCAGGAGGCTGAGGCAGGAGAATCGCTTGAGCTGGGGAGGCAGACGTTGCAGTGAGCCTTGATTGCACCACTACACTCCAGCCTGGACGACAAAGCAAGACTACGTCTGAAAAAAATAAAATAAATAAATAAATGTATCTAAACATAGAAAAAGGTACAGTAAAAATATAGCATCATAATCTTATGGGACCACTGGTGTATATGTAATCTCAGGGGACCACTGTCTTTGACAGACACATCAGTATGCGATGTGTGACTATACCACAATCCATTTCCAGAACTTTTTCATCATGCCAAACAGAAACTACGAACCCATCAAATAATTCCCCATTTCACCTTCCCCTCAGCCCCTGGCAACCACTATTCTGTCTTCTGTCTCTATGAATTTGACTACTCTAGGTACCGCCTATAAGTGGAATCATACAGTATGTGTTTTTTGTTTTCTTTTTTTTTGAGACGGAGTTTCGCTCTTGTTGCCCAGACTGGAGTGCAATGGCGCAATCTTAGCTCACCGAAACCTCCACCTCCTGGGTTCAAGTGATTCTCCTGCCTCAGCCTCCCGAGTAGCTGGGATTACAGGTATGTGCCACCATGCCCAGCTAATTTTTGTATTTTTAGTAGAGACAGGGCTTCTCCATGTTGGTCAGGCTGGTCTCAAACTCCCAACCTCAGGTGATCCACCCGCCCTTAGCCTCCCAAAGTGCTGGGATTACAGGTGTGAGCCACTGCGCCCGGTATTTTTTTTTTTTTTTTTTTTTGGACAGTGTCTCGTTCTGTCACCAGGCTGGAGTGTAGTGGAGTAATCTCGGCTCACTGAAACCTCCGCCTCCTGGATTCAAGTGATTCTCCTGCCTCAGCCTTCCAAGTAGCTGGGGCTACAGGCATGCAGTACCATGCCCAGCCAATTTTTGTATTTTTTTTTTAGTAGAGAAGGGGTTTCACCATGTTGGCCAGGATGGTCTTGATCTCCTGACCTCGTGATCTGCCTGCCTCTGCCTCCTAAAGTGCTGGGATTACAGGTGTGAGCCACCGTGCCCAGACCAGTTAATGACTGGCTTATTTATCACTTAGCATAATGTGCTCCAGGCTCATCTGTATTGTGGCATGTATCAGAATTTCCTTCCTTTTTTTTTTTTTTTTTGAGATGAAGTCTCACTCTGTTGCCAGGCTGGAGTGCAGTGGCACAATCTCGGCTCACTGCAAGCTCCACTTCCTGGATTCCAGTGATTCTCCTGCCTCAGCCTCTTGAGTAGCTGGGATTACAGGTGCCTGCTACCACGCCCAGCTAATTTTTGTATTTTTAGTAAAGACGGGGTTTCACCATGTTGGCCAGGATGGTATCGATCTCTTGACCTCATGATCTGCCCACCTCAGCCTCCCAAAGTGCTGGGATTACAGGCATGAGCCACCATGCCTGGCCAGAATTTCCTTCCTTTTTAAGGCTAGTACTCCACTGTATGGACGAGCCACATTTTATTTATCCACGCCTCCACTGATGAATGGAAGATGGGTTGCTTCCATCTTTTGGCTATTGTGAATAACACTGCTGTGAGCATGGGTGTACAAATATCTTTCTGAGACCCCGCTTTCAATATTTTAAAAGACAGGATCGCTCTCTGTCGCCCAGGCTGCAGTGCAGTGACACAATCATGGCTCACTGCAGCCTCAAACTCCTGGGCTCAAGCGATCCTCCCACCTCAGCCTCCCGAGTAGCTGGAACTACAGGCATGTGCCACTATGCCAGCTTTTTTTTTTTCCTTGTAGAGATGGTCTCACCATGTTGCCCAGGCTGATCTCCAACTCCTGGGCTGATGCTATTCTCCCACTTCAGCCTCCCAAAGTGCTAGGATTACAGGTGTGAGCCACCACATCCCACCTGCTTTCAACTGTTTTAGGTATATACCCCAGAAGTGGAATTGCTGGACCATATGGTAATTCTATGTTTAATTTTTGAGGAACTGCCACACTGTTTTCTACGCGGCTGTCTTGATGCACTGTGCATGGGGCATTTCTGCCAGGTGGAGGAGATACAATCCCAGTCTTCCCTTGGAGTCCCTGGCTACTCTTTGCACATCAGGCTGTCTCCAGCAGGCCCTCAGTTGGACCTGTGCTTTGAGATGCTTTTTCTGGGAGCAGAGTGGGAGCCAACGGAGGCACTGCAAACCTCCAAGCAACCTTGGCCCTGTGGCCTCGAATGGAACCAGCTGGCCAGATGGAAGCTTTCTGTTGTTTTTGCCAGTCAGGCAGCCATTCCCCTTCTGGTTAACATCCCCATAGTTTTTTTAGGTACCCATCCCTCTGCCACACTCAGTCCATGAAATGTGGCTAGAAGCGGGGTTAGGCCTGGCCACAGGCTCCAGGAGAGAGCACGTGGCCCAGGCCTGGCCAGTCAGAACATCGGCCTCCCAACCCAGCAGGTAATTCAGGGATGGGCATCTGGAACCAGCAAAACTCTGTGGAAGAACATTTATGAGAACTGCTGAGAAAGAGAAACTCTTCTCCCCCTAGTTTTGAAGGTAGCAAGATGGGGACCCAAAGCTCATAGGGCTGTCTTGCCAGTCTCTGGAGGACCCAGCCTGAGAATGAACCCAGTTTGGGAAAACGGGGCAGAGAGGTAGATGAAAGTGGAGCCCTAATGATTGCATCTGAGCTCCTGGAACTGCTTACACCTGAAGGTAGCATGCTTCTGACTTCTTAATTACATAAGCAAACACGTTCTGTGCTGTTCTGTTTTACCTTCCCAGTTGGGGCTGAGTGTCTCCATTTCAGAAGTGAGTGTCAGCCAGGCGCGATGGCTCATGCCTGTAATCCCAGCACTTTGGGAGGCTGAGGTGGGCGGATCATCTGAGGCCAGGGGTTCAACACAAGCCTGGCCAACATGGTGAAACCCATTCTCTACTAAAAATACAAAAATTCGCCAGGCGTGGTGGCAGGCACCTGTAATCCCAGCTATTTGGGAGGCTGAGGCCGGAGAATCACTTGAACCCGGAAGGCAGAGGGTGCAGTGAGCAGAGATCACACCACTGCACTCCAGCCTGGGCGACAGAGTGAGACTCTGTCTTAAGGAAAAAGAAAAAAAAAAAGTGTAAAAAATCAGATTACCATGGCAAAGAACAGAACTTTCCTTCTGAGCAAAGTTAACCACACTTAGTTAAGAAAAGAAGCTCTGAAGCTCTGAACCTTGGACTCATTGTTACCAATCTCTTTTTTTTTTTTTTTGAGACGGAGTGTCGCTGTCGCCCAGGCTGGAGTGCAGTGGCGCGATCTTGGCTCACTGCAAGCTCCGCCTCCTGGGTTCACACCATTCTCCTACCTCAGCCTCCCGAGTAGCTGGGACTACAGGCGCCTGCCACCAGGCCTGGCTAATTTTTTGTATTTTTTAGTAGAGACAGGGTTTCACCATGTTAGCCAGGATGGTCTCGATCTCCTGACCTCGTGATCCACCCGCCTCGGCCTCCCAAAGTGCTGGGATTACAGGCGTGAGCCACCGCACCCGGCCAATGTTACGAATCTCTTAACCAGGGCACGGTCTTTTTTTTTTTTTTTTTGAGACAGGGTCTGTCTCTGTCACGCGGGCTGGAAGGGCAGTGGTGCAATCACAGCTCACCACAGCCTCAACTTCCCCAGCTCAAGCGATCCTCCTGCCTCAGCCTCCCGAGAAGCTGGAACCATGGGCACGCACCACCACACCTGGCTCATTTTTAATTTTTTTGCAGAGACGGGGTCTCAGTGCTGCCCAGGCTGGTCTCAAACTCCTGGGTTCAAGCAATCCTCTTGCCTTGGCCTCCCAAAGCGCTGGGATGACAGGCATGAGCCATGGCCCCTGGATGTCATCCTAAAGATGTGAAAAACCAGGGACTTGGAGGCTGCTTGAATGATTCCTTCATCAAGCCAGGAACTAAGCAGCACCCCCAAAAATGCATATCTCTGAACAGTCACATTAGGTGTTTTTCTACCAAACAGAGAAACTAAAGCATTTTTAAATTATTTGTATCTATCTATTTATTTTGAGACCGGGTTATGAAACTGACTAATTTTTATATTTGTAGTAGAGATGTGGTTTCGCCATGTTACCCAGGCTGATCCTGCCTTGACCTCCCAAAGTGCTGGGATTAAAGGCGCGAGCCACTGTGCCCAGCCTGAAGCTTTTTTTTTTTTTTTTTGAGACGGAGTCTCACTCTGTTGCCCAGGCTGAAGTGCAATGGCACGACCTCAGTTCACTGCAACCTCCGTCTCCTGGGTTCAAGCAATTCTCCCTGCCTCGGCCTCCCGAGTAGCTGGGATTACAGGCACATACCACCACGCCCAGCTAATTTTTGTATTTTTTTTAGTAGAGACGGAGTTTCACCATGTTGGTCAGGTTGGTCTCAAATTCCTGACCTCAGGTGATCCACCTACCTCGGCCTCCCCAAGTGCTGGGATTACAGGCATGAATGAGCCATTGCACCTGGCCTGAAGCATTTTTTTTTTAACAATTTCATTGATATATAATTTACATGCCACACAATTCACCCATTTTAATAATATAATTCAGTGATTTTTATACATTTACCAGATTGTACAACCATCACCACATCTCGTGTTAGAACCTTCTATAACACCCAATAAGATCCCTGGTGTCTCTTCGCAGTCACTCTCCATCTCCCCTTCTTCCTAACCCACAGCAACCTTTAACCGGCTTTCTGTCTCTAGAGGTGTTTTGTTTTTTTGTTTTTGTTTTTGTTTTTGTTTTGAAACAGAGTGTCGCTTGTTGCCCAGGCTGGAGTGCAGTGGCATGATCTCTGCTCACTGCAACCTCCGCCTCTCAGGTTCAAGCCATTCTCCTGCTTCAGCCTCCTCAGTAGCTGGGACTACAGGTGCGCATCACCACGCCCAGCTAATTCTTGTATTTATAGTAGAGATGTGGTTTCGCCATGTTGGCCAGGCTGGTCTCAAACTCCTGACCTCAGGTGATCTGCCCTCCTTGGCCTCCCAGAGTGTTGGGATTACACGAGGCACCACGCCTGGCCCTGTCTCTATAGTTCTTTTCTGCATATTTCATATAAATAGAATCATACAGCATGGGGTTTTTGCATCTGGCTTCTTTGACTTAGCATCATGTTTTTGTAGCATGGATCTGTTTTGTTTTTCCTTTTACTGCTAGTCAGCAATAAAAATGTGGCCCAGATACACCAGTTGTTTGGGTTGTTTTGACTTTTTGGTTACTGTATCGTGAATACTGCTGCTATGAAGATCCGATGTCATGTAAGTCTGTGTGGACCTGTCTTTTCATTTCTCTTGGGTAGATACCTAGGAATGGAATTGCTGGGTCATACGGTAAATTTCTGTCTAACTTTTAAAGAAGATGCCAAACTGCTATTTTTATTTCTAACCTTGGCAGCAGTAGATTAGAACATGGGAGACCCTCACCCCAAAATGGGAGGCAGCTCTCTGCAGACAGTGCAGGGACCACCAGCATATTAACATGATTGACTCCCACCATTGAGTCCCTAGCTCTAAAAATTTAACTTAGAGTGCTGGGGGCACAGACAGACAGCTGTGGAAGAAAATCCATTCTGCAACACAAGGCAAACCCCAACTCCCCAGCTGCCTAGTTCAAGGCCAATCCAAACAAACAAACAAAGCACACTTCATAGAATACCCAAATCAGAACAAAGGGGAAAAAGGGCAATTATAAGGAAAACACTGGCAGTAAGGCATCAAATACCAAGACACTTATTCTTCCAAGAGAGAAAAATACAATCATAGTACACTACTTGATTCTGCTGTAAGTGATATTTGCATGGTCCTAACCATGTAAATGACTGACATGGAGCCTATAGAGCTGTTTCTCTTTATAAAACCTTTATTTTATTTTTATTTTATTTTTATTTTTTATTTTTTTGAGACGGAGTCTCACTCTGTCGCCCAGGCTGGAGTGCAATGGCGTGATCTTGGCTCACTGCAAGCTCCACCTCCCGGGTTCAGGCCATTCTCCTGCCTCAGCCTCCCGAGTAGCTGGGACTACAGGCGCCCGCCACCACGCCCGGCTACTTTTTTGTATTTTTAGTAAAGACGGGGTTTCACCACGTTAGCCAGGATGGTCTCGATCTCCTGACCTCATGATCCGCCCGCCTTAGCCTCCCAAAGTGCTGGGATTACAGGCGTGAGGCACCGCGCCCGGCTATAAAACTTTGAGTATGTTGGCCAGGCGTGGAGGCTCACGCCTGTAATCCCAGCACTTTGGGAGGCCAAGGAGGGTGGATCACTTGAGGCTGGGAGTTCGAGATCAGCCTGGCCAACATGGTGAAACCCTGTCTCTACCAAAAATATAAAAATTATCTGGCTGGGCACAGTTGCTCACACCTGTAATCCCAGCACTTTGAGAGGCTGAGGCGGGTGGATCACAAGGTCAGGAGTTCAAGACCAGCCTGGCCAACATAGTCAAACTGTCTCTACTAAAAATACAAAAAATTAGCTGGGCGTGTTGGCGGGTGCCTGTAATCCCAGCTACTATGGAGGCTGAGGCAGGAGAATCACTTGAACCCGGGAGGTGGAGGTTGCAGTGAGTGGAGATCACACCACTGCACTCCAGCCTGGGTGATAGTGCAAGACTCCATCTCAAAAAAAAAAAAAAAAAAAAAAGATCACTTGAGACCAGCAGCCTGGATAACACAGTGAGATCCCATCTCTCCAATAAAAAAAAAAAAAAAAAAAAAAAAATTATTTATAGCTGGCATGTGGTATGTGCCTGTAGTCACAGCTACTTGCGAGACTGAGACAGGAGGATCACTTGAACCAGGAGGTGAAGGCTGCCGTGGCCATGATCACACCCCCGCACTCTAGTCCGAGTGTCAGAGTGAGACCTCGTCTCAAAAGAAGAAGAAAAAAGAAAAGAAAAGAAGGAATAGTGCACACAGAGTTAAATGGCCTCATGGATCCCTCCTACATGGTATTCCCATCCTCTACCCCTGCCAAAGAGGTGGATTGTGGTCATTTCCTCAACCCATGCCCACCCCAGATGAGTCCTAGCTTTCTCTGTGCCCTGGGAGGCTGATTCCTAGGAACTGCCCTCCAACTGGGTTTGCTCAATGGTAGTCACCAGAAGACTAGAGGGCGGGAGGAGAGAGAGGCTGGGGTATCTCTTCCTCCGGCCTCCTCCCTGTTCTGCTGCCCCCTTCATCCACTACAGCTCCTCACTGGCAGCTCCTGCCCCGCCAGCACAAGCTTGTGCCAAGCTCTGGTGACTCCTCCCCTTTCAGAATCAGGACTAGTAACAGCTCCCTGCTGTGGCCAGCTCCAGCCATTAAACTGCCCATACCCGAGCCTGGGCAACACAGCAAGACCCTGTCTCTGCAAAAGATTAAAACATTAGCTGAGCACAGTGGGACATGCCTGTAGTTCCATCTACTCAGGAGGCTGAGGTGGGAAGATAGCTTGAGCCTAGGAGTTCAAGGCTGCAGTGAGCTATGATACCGCCACTGCACTTCAGCCTGAGCGATGGAGTTAGACCCTCTCTCTCTCTTAAAACAAAAAACAAAAAAACAAACAAACAAAACAAACAAACAAAAAGCCGGGTGCGGTGCCTCACGTCTGTAATCCCAGCACTTTGGGAGGCAAGGCAGGCGGATCACCTGAGGTCAGGAGTTTGAGACCAGCCTAACATGGAGAAACCCCGTCTCTACTAGAAATACAAAATCAGCTGGGTATGGAGGCGCGTGCCTGTAATCTCAGCTACTTGGGAGGCTGAAGCAAGAGAATTGCTTGAACCCGGGAGGTGGAGGTTGCAGTGAGCCGAGATCACGCCACTGCATTCCAGCCTGGGCAACAAGAGCGAAACTGCATCTCAAAAAAAAAAAAAAAAAAGTAAATTTAAAAAACTGCCCACACCTTTGTAAACAGCCCCTTATTTTCAGCGAGACCTTCCTGAGACAGCCATTGACTTCTTGCTTGGGCCCTGTCTGAATTTCCACGATAGCACCAACTGTGGTCTTCATCACTCCTTTGCAAATCTTTATACTTGGACTACATACAATGTATCATTAAGCAATATACTGTGTTGTTTTGAATGTTTTTGACTTTATTGCAAGTGCCACATTGTATATACCCCTCTGCAACTTTCTGCGGGATGTTAACACAGGTAGCTCAGTTTATTCACTCTCCTACTTCACCTCTCTCTGGGTGCTCAGTATAATGATCCATTCCCACGGACGTTCAGGTTGCCAGTTTTTAGTTGTGTTATAAAAACTACTGTGCATGGCTGCTATGTGAATTTTTAACTGTGTGAATATGTATTACTTATAAAAATGTAGAATGGAGGCCGGGCACAGTGGCTCATGCCTCTAATCCCAGCACTATGGGAGGCTGAGGTGGGCAGATCACAAGGTCAGGAGTTCGACACTAGCCTGACCAACATGGTGAAACCCCGTCTCTACTACAAATAAAAAAATTAGCCTGCTGTGGTAGCACACGCCTGTAATACCAACTACTCAGAGGGCTGAGGCAGAAGAATTGCTTGAACCCGGGAGGCAGAGGTTGCAGTGAGCCAAGATTGTGCCACTGTATTCTAGCCTGGGCAACAGAGTAAGACTCTGTCTCGAAAAAAAAAAAAAAGAAAAAAAAAGGCCAGGTGAGGTGGCTCACGCCTGTAATCCCAGCACTTTGGGAGGCCAAGGCGGCCGGATCACAAGGTCAAGAGATGGAGACCATCCTGGCCAACATGGTGAAACCCCGTCTTTACTAAAAATACAAAAATTAGCTGGGCATGGCGGCACACGCCTGTAGTCCCAGCTACTCAGCAGGCTGAGGAAGGAAAATCGCTTGAACCCGGGAGGCAGAGGTTGCAATGAGCTGAGATTGAGCCACTGCACTCCAGCCTGGGCGACAGAGCAAGACGCTGTCTCAAAAAAAAAAAAAAGAGTAGAACGGATTCCATTCAAAAAAAAGGAGGGCCAGGGCTGGGTGCAGTGGCTCACGCCTGTAATCCCAGCACTTTGGGAGGCTGGGGTGGGCGGATCACAAGGTTAGGAGTTCAAGACCAGCCTGGCCAACACGGTGAAACCCCATCTACTAAAAATACAAAAATTAGCTGGGCGTGGTGGCGCCTACCTGTAATCCCAGCTACTCGGGAGGATGAGGCAGAAGAATTGCTTGAAACCAGAAGGCGGAGGTTGCAGTGAGCCAAGATGGCACCACTGCTCTCCAGCCTGGGCAACAAGAGCGAAACTCTTGGTTGAAAAAAAAAAAAAAAGGAGGGCCGGGCGCTCATACCTATAGTCTCAGCACTTTGGGAGGCTGAGACGGGAGGAATGCTTGAGACAGAAGTTCAAGACCAGCCTGGGCAACATGACAAAACCCCATCTCTACAAAAATTACAAAAATTAGCCAAGTGTGGTGGTGTGTGCCTGTAGTCCCAGCTACTCAGGAGGCTGAAGGGGAGAATCACTTGAACCCAGGAAGCTGAAGCTGCAGTGATCCATGATGGGACCACTGTATTCCAACCTGGGCAACAAAGTGAGACCCTCTCTTACAAAACAACAACAAAAAGGAGAACT
Source organism: Pongo abelii (assembly GCF_028885655.2). Classification (NCBI taxonomy): domain Eukaryota; kingdom Metazoa; phylum Chordata; class Mammalia; order Primates; family Hominidae; genus Pongo; species Pongo abelii. The sequence goes on along the minus strand of NC_071995.2, from coordinate 120,616,812 downwards.
GCTCACATGAGCTCTGTGAGCTGTCATGCCCAGAGCGTCTTCCCTACTTGTCTAATTACCATCCTCCGCATGTAGTAAAGACACAGACAAGCAAGTTTCCTTTGGAAGATTCATGGATCTCTGCCACCTCTGCTGTCCTCTGAGACCCAAGCTCTGCCCCAGTGGGAAGATGAGGTTAATGACTCCTGTTCCCAGCACAGATGTGAAACATCTGGAGACACCTCCTTAACACATCTTGGCTGTCGGAAGATCCAGGACTGGGGAGTCAACATTTGTTGCAGGAATTGCTAGAGGAATCTCATGGCATTTACAGACAGGGTTCTGGCCCAGGAGCATCAGAAGTCGCTGGGCAGTCCGGTAGACTGCAACAGGGCCACACCACCACTTAAGCGTGGTGCCTTAGAGCTGTGCCTCTTGCTGGTGGCAAACTTTCAAGAGATTACTTTTTTTTTTTTTGAGACACGGTCTTACCCTGTCGCCCAGTCTGGAGTGCAGTGACACAATCATGGCTGCTCACACAGCCTTCACCTCCCTGGGCTCAGGCGATCCTCCTCTCTCAACCTCCCGAGTAGCTGAAACTACAGACCTGCGCCACCATGCCTGGCTAATTTTTTTATTTTTTGTAGAGACGGGGTTTTGCCATGTTGCCTAGGCTGGTCTCAAACTCCTGAGCTCAAATGATCTGCCTATCTTGGCCTCCCAAGGTGCTAGGATTACAGGCATGAGCCACTGTGCCTGGACAAGAGATTACTTTTATATAGCTCTAAGAAATCAACTTCAAATAGACTTTCAGATGCTGACTATACTTAACCAGGACTCATCACCATAGAAACACCACCAAGGATGACTTTGCCTAACGTGTATGCGTCCTGTGCTGGGACAGATTCTGAGTCATGTGTCAGAATCCATGAACGGTATGTTACGGGAGCGGTAAGTGGGGGTCTGTGCGTGGGAGGCAGGCATTTGGGTGGCATGAAAACACAATGGTTAAGTGATTTGATGCTGCCATCAGGTTGCCTGAGTTCAGATCCAGAGCCTGCCACTTATTAGCTGAGTTATGTAATCCCTCTGTGCCTCAGTTTTGTCAGCTGTGAAAGAGCTGGGAGATAAGGTGCATGCAGCAGGCTAGGCACTGTCACAAAGATGTGACATTATCAAGAATGTAGTGTGGGACGGGCGCGGTGGCTCATGCCTATAATCCCAGCATTTTGGGAGGCCGAGATGGGCAGATCACCTGAGGTCAGGAGCTCAAGACCAGCTGGTCAACATGGTGAAACCCTGTCTCTACTAAAAATACAAAAATTAGCCAGGTGTGGTGGCATGTGCCTGTAGTCCTAGCTACAGCTACTCAGGAGGCTGAGGCAGGAGAATCACTTGAAGCCGGGAGGCAGAGGTTGCAGTGAGCCAAGACGGAGCCATTGTACTCCAGCCTGGACAACAAGAGCGAAACTCCGTCTTAAAAAAAAAGAATGCAGTGTGGCCTAACATGCAACTGTGAAGCACCCCCTTAAACTACCCCCGTTAGCAGCTCAAGCAGTGTCCAACAGATGCCACTGTTTCCCTTGAAAAAACAAAATTTTTTTGAGACAGGGTCTCACTCTGTCACCCAGGCTGGAGTGCAGTGGCAGGATCTCAGCTCATTGCAACCTCCACTTCCTGAACTTAGTTAATCCTCCTGCTTCAGCCTCCCAAGTAGATGGGACCATGGGTGCACACCACTATGCCTAGCTAATTTTTGTGTTTTTTTTGTAGAGTCAGGGTGTTACCACATTGCCCAGGCTGGTCTCAAACTCCTGGGCTCAAGCGATCTACCTGCCTCAGCCTCCTGTTGGGATTACAGGCGTAGGCCACTACACCCAGCCAACAATTTCTATTACCCCCCAAAAGGTGCCTGTCCAGCATCCCTCTCTCTGTTTTTTTTTTAAACTACCAGCATTTTGATTTTCCTTCATGGGACCATCCCTCCCCAACTCGTTTCATGTAGTGTGGTGGCACTGATCCCACTTTTAGGCTTCAGGAGCAGACATGTGACCGTGACCTGGCCAATCAGTGCCACAGTGACTGGTTAAGTAAGGCACAGTCACATGACCCAAGCTGGGCCAATGAGAGTCAGCCCTGGGACGCTTGCTGAAACCACAGGGGGAAAGGATACTCTGTTTCTGCCAGAGCTGCTAAGCTGACAGATGTCAGCTGAGGGCCACCTGGCCATCTTTGCCACAACATGGGAGGGACTGCCTGAGAATAATGCTGACACAGAGAGAGAGAGAGAGACATCCACACGCAGACATCACCTGAGCTCCTGGATCCAGCTTTGCCTGAAGCCATTTGCCACTAGACTTGACTCAATAAACCCTCTTTTGGCTTAAAACCAGTCAGACTGGGTTTTTTTTCATTTGCAACTAAGAGTCCTGATAGTGCATCGTGTGAAAGCACTATATAAATGAAAAGGGACCCAGAAAGTTCAAAACTTTTCTTCTAGAGCTAAGAGTCTCAGGATACTTTTGGAGCCCACAGTATTAGGAACCCAAAAAGTATCTGAGTCATACAGCAGGCATGGGTTAGAATTCTGGCTCCATGACTTTCAAGTTACTCAATATCTCTTAGCTTCAATCTCCTCATCTAAAAAACAGGGTTGTCATTCATTCATTCACTTATTTTTGAGATAGAATCTCACTCTGTCACCCAGGCTGGAGTGCCCTGGCACGATCTTGGCTCACTGCAACCTCCGCCTTCTGGGTTCAAGCGATTCTCCAGCCTCAGCCTCCCGAGTAGCTGGGATTACAGGAGCGAGCCACCAATGCCCAGCTAAGTTTTGTTTTGTTTTGTTTTGTTTTTTTGTAGTGATGGGGTTTCACCATGTTGCCCAGGCTGGTCTTGAACACCTAAGCTCAAAGTGATCTGCACGCCTTAGCCTCCCAAACTGCTGGGATTACAGGCATGAGCCACTGCGCCAGGCCATGGGTTGACATTTAGATTAAATGGGATAATCTATGTTTCACACGGTTAGCTATTACTGTTATTGTTGTTGTTAGGATTATTATTATTGTCAGCCTTTGTTTTTAGATAAAGAAACTCAAGCTGAGAGAGGTGGCTCACCAAATTCAGATACTAGACAATGGCAAAGCTAGGACCTGAACTCAAGAATACCGATTCCCTGTGCAGTGTTTTTTTCTGCACAATCTGCTACTAAAGAAAGATGCCCTGCTGGGTGCGGTGGCTCACGCTTGTAATCCCAGCACTTTGGGAGGGTGAGGCAGGCGGATCATGAGGTCAAGAGTTCGAGACCAGCCTGGCCAACATAGTGAAACCCTGTCTCTACTAAAAATACAACAATTAGCCGGGCATGGTGGCATGCGTCTGTAATCCCAGCTACTCGGGAGGCTGAGGCAGGAGAATCGCTTGAACCTGGAAGGCGGAGGTTGTGGTGAGCTGAGATCAAGCCACTGCACTCCAGCCTGGGCAACAGAGCGAGACTCTGTCTCAAATAAAAAAGAAAGAAAGACGCCCCACAAGCCAAGATAGAAGAGAAACAAAAGCTAAAAGGAGTACTCAGGGCAGAGATCAGCCTTGGGCAGTAGTTAAGAGCACAGACACTGGTGTTCAACAGCCTGGGTTCGAATCCTGGCTCCAGCACTGATAGGCCATGTGACCTTGGATAAGTGATTTAACCTCTGTAAAATAGAGATTCCAGGATCTATTTCACAGGGTTATTAATGAAATAATGCTGATCTTCTTGCTTCGAGCGTGTCTCCCTGATGTCTATTCTATACACAGCAGCCAGACAGATGTACATGTCATTAACAGTAAAAGCCAAAATTTTTACAATGGCCTTCAAGGCCCTTGCATCACTGTGAGGTCAGACTTAGGGAAGAGCTGCTACAGGCCACCTTCTTCCTTGGCTGGGAGGAACAAGATCAGGTTTCCAGTGATGCAAGGCAAGAAATGCTCATTAAATTACTTGCCCTTGTGTCTGTAAGTGACCTTCTGCGGTCACACCACAGGCCAGGAGACCAGGAGCACACTGGTCTCAGACTAGCACTCAATTCACCAGCATGCCTGAAACCCCAACCACCCGAAAAACTAAGTCCTCATGGAGACTCAACTGTGCCCCAGGGTTCAGGAAGGCCCTGACACATGCAAATCACAGTCCAAAGAAAACTGATCCTTTCCTCTCAACAGTCCCAGAGATTACGTTGGGTTTTCTTGGGGTGGGAAGGAGGGAAATTTCAAAGACCTTTCAAATCTTCTGGGGTCTGAGAATTAGGTTTGCTCTTTCTTTCCTTCATTTAAAAAAGGGAAGCTAGGCACAGTGGCTCACACCTGTAATCCCAGCACTTTGGGAGGCCAAGGCGGGCGGATCACGGGGTCAGGAGTTCTAGACCAGCCTGGCCAAGATGGTGAAACCCCGTCTCTGCTAAAAATATAAAAATTAGCCGGGCACGGTGGTGGGTGCCTGTAATCCCAGCTACTCAGGAGGCTGAGGCAGGAGAATAGCTTGAACCCGGGAGGCAAAGGTTGCAGTGAGCCAAGATCGTGCCACTGTACTCTAGCTTGGGCGACAGAGCAAGACTCTGTCTCAAAAAAAAAAAAAAAAAAAAAAAAAAAAAAGAGAAAAAGAGGTAAGACATAGAGACATTATACATCGTTACACATCACCCCAGAATCAATGAGATACGAATATGAAACCCTCAACCCGGATACTAAGGAAGATGTAGGGAAATTAAAATAGACCAGGATTTTCTGGTAGAAAGAAAATCCTTCCTATTGTTAAGCGTTCTAGTTCAGTGTGCCCACCTACCTACCTGCTGACCTGTTTGTTCCCCAACAGATCTTTCTCTTTTTTTTTTTTTTTTTTGAGAGAGCGTCTAACTCTGTCACCCAGGCTAGAGTACAGTGGTGCAATCATGGCTCACTGCAGCCTTGACCTCTGAGGCTCAAACAGCCCTCCTACTTCAGCCTCCCTAGTAGCTGGGACCACAAGCATGCACCACCACACCCAGCAATTTTTTTTTACTGTTTGTAGAGACAGGGGTTTCCCTGTGTTTCCCAGGCTGGTCTCAAACTGCTGGGCAATCCTGCTGGGAGCGGTCCTCCCAACTTGTCCTCCCAAAGTGCTGAGATTACAGGTATGAGCCAATGCACCGAGCTCCCAACAAATATCTCGTATCCAAAACGGCCCAGTACATACACAATGGACATCCTACTTACCATACACAGAGTCCCAGAGCCTTGCATCCTGAGAGTTCAGAGCTCTCACATCTAACATGAAGGGGAACGTGAGAAGGCAGAGAGGGGTCTCCCAATATTTAGAGAACTAAATTATGGCCCCAACTTTACCACTAACTAGCTGTGTGGCCCCCGTCCAGGCAATCAGCATGCCCAAGCTTCAGTTTCCTCATCTGTGAATTGAAGATGTAGACAGCAGTTTCTGCTCCGGTCTATGATCTTGACACCGGGAGCCATCCCTGACTGGCCCCTGACCCAGCAGGTGACCACCAAAGCCTGCAGCCAGCAGGCTCCCTCTTCCCCAAAGTAGGATGCAGTCCCTCCCAGTTCCCCCATCATGAACCGAGCAGGAGGCATCAGTTTCCACTCACTCAGACCTTCTTCTACAACCCTTGCTGTGCACCAGGGAACAAAATCCAGAATTGATTCCCAATCTCTTTGTCCCTAACACACCTCAGCATCCGAGGACCAAGTCCTAAGAAAGAGTCAAACAACTCCTTTGCAACCTCTGCCTGCCAAGACTTGCTATCTAATTGCTGTTAATTGTATTAATTGCACAGCTCTGAAGTGTTGTTGCTGTTTTTTGTTTTGTTTTGTTTTGTTTTTGAAATGGAGTCTTGCTCTGTTGCCCAGGCTGGAGTGCAATGGCGCAGTCTTGTCTCACTGCAACCTCCCCCTTCCAGGTTCAAGCGATTCTCTTGCCTCAGCCACTTGAGTATCTGGGATTATAGGCACATGCCACCACACCCAGCTAATTTTGCATTTTTAGTAGAGACGGGGTCTCACTGTGTTGGCCAGGCTGGTCTCAAACTCCAAACCTTGTGATCCACCCGCCTCGGTCTCCCAAAGTTCTGGAATTACAGGCGTGAGCCGCCGCGCTGGGCCTCACTCTGAAGTGTTAAGACTCTTCCCCCTCCTCCTCCTTGTCTAAGGCAAGACAAGGGACAGGAATTATGAACAACACAAGCTCCACACAGCAAACCTCTTCTCTTCTCCCATTCCCAACCCTAACACCCACTTGGTTCCACAGCTGACCATGACCTCCGAGCCCAGTAAGACAAAGCATTAAGAAGTGGCTGAGGACCAGGCACGGTGGCTGGCTCACTACTATAATCCCAGCACTTTGGGAGGCCGAGGCAGGCAGATCACGAGGTCAAGAGATTGAGACCATCCTGGCCAACATGGTGAAACCCTGTCTCTACTAAAAATACAAAAATTAGCTGGGCATGGTGGTGTGCGCCTATAATCTCTGCTACTTGGGAGACTGAGGCAGGAGAATTGCTTGAACCCGGGAAGCGGAGGTTGCAGTGAGCCACGATCGTGCCACTGCACTCAAGTCTGGTGACAGAGGGAGATTCTGTCTCAAAAAAAAAAAAAAAAAAAAGTGGCTGAGGGCCAGGCACGGTGGCTCATGCCTGTAATCTCAGCACTTTGGGAGGCCGAGGTGGGTGAATCACCTGAGGTCAGGAGCCTGGCCAACATAGTGAAACCCCATCTCTACTAAAACACAAAAAAATTAGCCAGGCATGGTGGCGCACGCCTGTAATCCCAGCTACTCAGAAGGCTGAGGCAGAGAATGGCTTGAACCCGGGAGGCAGAGGCTGCAGTGAGCCGAGATCACACCACTGCACTCCAGCCTGGGCGACAGTGAGACTCCATCTCAAAAACAAAACAAAACAAAACAAAACAAGAAGTGACTGAGTCTTCTCCGTGGGAGTGGAGCCAAAACAGTCCCCTGAGAACCGGAAGGGACCCAGGCCCTAGAAGAGAAGGCATCAACCTACACATGCTGGACAGGCCAAGATGAGTCTAGGTCCCTTCCCCTCTATTCATGCCTGAAAGGGCACCCCCATTCCTGCCCCAGCTCTCCAGCAACCCTCTATTGATCAGAATCTACAGCCACGTGTCTAGAAAGACCCATCAGAGACACCCGTGGCAACCTCCTCTCCCCTGTGCACACTGTAGGAGGCCAACTGAACTGCAGACAAGAGCTACATGGACAGGGACAATGTCACTGCTCCAAATGAGAGGACTAGGGTGATAGTGTGCAATGTAATTTCAGGCAAAGCCAACCCCCCAAAAAACAATCCCGTGACTGGAGAGGGAACAGCCCTGTCTTCAAAAATAGTCACCGAGTCCCTCTTGGTCAACTCCAAGGTTTCCTGAGGCGTCTCTAGTCAATACGGTAGGTAGCTGGGGCCTCTCTGAACCTCTTAGCAGGAACAACTGCTCCCAGGACCGCTCCCCACCCCCAGCAGCAATGCCATTCTCTCAGGGGATCCCCGCCTTACACCCGCCCTCACTCCACCCCGTGTAAGGCTCCGGGCCAAAAGGATAGAGCTGGGAGTTTCCCCTATCACTGGGTGAGGCGACCCAGCTGTCCGAACTGACAGATGCTCTCCACGCCAAACTCAGCCTGCAGCAGCGTCAGAGCCCCCAAAGACAGGAAATAGGGGTCCCTAATCCCCAAGCACAGCCTAGAGGTTTAAGGTGAACAGCTCCTAAGTACACCTCCCAAAACAGAGCTGCAGGATAGTGCTGCCCCGCCAGAGTACGGGGTGGGAGCTGAGCTACCAAAAGCAGATGGGAGGGAGCGGGGTGAGATTTGGGGAGACCCTGCAGAGGTGGGGGCTGGGCTGTTCTCTTTGAACCACCCCCACAGATGAACACGCCTGGAACTTGCCTGAGGCCACAGACCAACTTTCTGCAGCGAAGGGGGTGAGTGGAGCAGAGAGCCAGTGGGAGGGCGGCGGAAGGGGGGGCTGCGACCCGGCGCCCCACGTGCACGAAGAGCTGAAGCGCCGGGTGATGGGAGGGGGCTGGTCCATGCCTCCCGTCCGCCCCCAGGGCCTCGCCGGGGCACTCCCTAGGCCCTGACTGTCCCCACCGCCCGGGCCGGGGGCTCAGGAAGGGGAAGGCGCTGCACCGCGGGCAGCAGAGTTACGGGACCAGGTGGCCTGGCCCTACCTGCAGTTCTTGAAATTCTCCCTCCAGCTCGTGCCATTCGCGCTCGCAACGCTCCAGCTGCCCGGACATAATGCGATGGTGCAAGGCGGCGGTGGCGGCGGCTGCTCCCGCAGCGCTGCCCTGCCGGCCCCCCAGCGCCCCACGCCCGCGCGCTCGCCGGCCGCTCTCGGAGGCACCAGCTGTTCCTGCGCAGCCAGAGCCACGCGCGCAACTGACGTCACGGCCCCGCCCCGGCGCCCGCCCCGCCCCACGCCTGGGAGGCGGGGCCGCGCGTGCGCATGTTCCCCGCCCCCCCCCCCCGCCCCTCGTGCGGCGTTCGGGACCCGGACATGGCAAGCTTGCAAGGTCTTGCGGGGGCTGTTGCGGCCCCCTTGGCAGTGCCTCTGCGCCTCCAGAATCTGTCTCTTCCAGGAAGAGTTGGGGGACTTGTCTGCAGGTTACATTTGCAGAGATTATTTGACTTAGATTGTGTGTTTTGGGGGTGTCTAGAGTTTGGGGAAAGGAGATTTGGGGGAGGTGAAATGAAAGCTCACCGGCCCCTGGTCATTGCCTGACCTGAGCCCAGGCCAGCATCCCGGAAGGCTGGAGCTGACATCGACCATCCAGCAAGGTCGGGGGCCGGGCGGCACAGCGCAGAGAGGATACGGTCATTCACGTTGTCATTATTTTGTGCTGCAGCTAATACATCCTAGATTCCTGCCCTCTAACGCTCTGGGTGACGTTCTTAACAGCTGTTTCTGTCGCTCAAGGGACAACCGCCTCCAAGCTGATTAAATCCAGTTCTGTCCCCTCCTCTGCCAAGTCCTGCAAGAACTGCCCCTGCCTAGCTTTCCAGTCCCTTCTATCTCACCGCCCTGGACTCGTACCCTCCAGCCGTTGCTTTTTCTCTTCCTGACCTTGCATGGAACTTTCTTCCCTCTAAATCTTCATACGATGTGCCTTTTTTTCATCATTCAGGCCTCAGTTTCAAATGATACCTGTGTTACTTTACTTTTTTATCTTTCTTTTTTCTTCTATTTTTATGTTGTTTTTTTTTCTCTGTCGCCTAGGCTGGAGTGCAGTGGTGTGATCTCAGCTCACTGCAACTTCCGCCTCCCAGAATCAAGTGAGTCTCATACCTCAGCCTCTGGAGTAGCCAGATTACACCACATCCAGCTAATTTTTGTATTTTTAGTAGAGGCGGGGTTTTGCAATGTTGGCCAGGCTGCTCTCGAACTCCTGACCTTAAGTAATCCGCCCGACTTGGCCTCCCAAAGTGCTAGGATTACAGGCATGAGCCACCGTGCCCGGCCCCCTGTGTTCGTTGCTAGGGCTGCCATAACCACAACCTGGGTAGTTTAAACAATAGAAATGTATTCTCACCAACTGGGGCAACATAAGGAGACCCTGTTTCTACAAAAAATTTACATATTAGCTGGGTGTGGTGGCACATGCCTGTGGTCCCAGCTACTCCGGAGGCTGAGGTCCGAGAATTCCTTGGGCCTGGGAGGTCAAGGCTGCAGTGAGCTATGATTGCACCACTGCACCCCAGCCTGGGTAACAGAGCGAGACCCAGTCTCATAAAGAAAGGAGGCCGGGCGCGGTCGCTCATGCTTGTAATCCCAGCACTTTGGGAGGCTGAGGCAGGAGGATCACCTGAGGTTGGGAGTTCAAGACCAGCCTGACCAACATGGAGAAACCCCCGTCTCTACTAAAAATACAAAAAAAAAAATAGCCAGGTGTGGTGGCGCATGCCTGTAATCCCAGCTACTCTGGAGGCTGATGCAGGAGAATCACTTGAACCAGGGAGGTGGAGGTTGTGGTGAGCCGAGATCGCGCCATTACACTCCAATCTAGGCAACAAGAGTGAAACTGCGTCTCAAAAAAAGAAAGAGGAGAGAGGGAGAGAGAAAGAGGAAAGAAGGAAGGGAGGGAGGGAAGGAAAGAAAAAAAGAAAAGAAAGAAATGTATTGTCTCACAGTTCTGGCATCTAGAAATCTGAGAGGAAGGCGTCAGCAGAGCAGTGTTCCCTCTGAGGTTCTGGGCAGAATCCTTCCCTCATCATAGCTTGTGGGTGTGTGTGGTGGCGGGGGCGGGGTCCTTCACTCTCTGGCGTTCCTTAGCTCGCAGCTGCATCACCCCAATCTCTACCCTGTTGCACCGTCTTCTTCCCTGTGTGCATGTCTGTGTGTGTCCTCTCTTAAAAAGACACCCTTTCCGGCCAGGCATGGTGGCTCACGCCTGTAATCCCAGCACTTTGGGAGGCCAAGGTGGGCAGATCACTAGAGGCCAGGAGTTGGAGACCAGCCTGGCCAACATAGTTAGACCCCATTTCTACTAAAAATACAAAAATTAGCCCGGGCATTGTGGTGCAAGCCTGTATTCCCAGCTGCTTGGGAGGCTGAGATGGGAGGATCACTTGAGCTCCAGAGGTCGAGGCTGTAGTGTGTTGGGAAAAGCTGAGTGTTGGGAGAAGCTGAGGTAGGGCTTATATGTCTGACATGATGTAAAAAAGTCTTGGAACATGTCCGGGGTCCAAGGTCTAAAACTCCTTGTGGCCTCTGGAACATCAAACTCTGTGCTAAAGGGTGGAAGGCTACCCTGACGTACCATAATCTAAGCCCAGGGCATAAAATCCCTTGTGGCTTGGATAGAATCCAGGGCTCGTGGCTCTGGAATGTGTCTAGACTTGCTGGCTCCTTGCTCCTTGCTCACCCAGGATCAATTGTATCTTGAGTTAAAAGAACCTGCTCTCCATTATCTCAAGTAGCGGAGCAAATGCTAAACCATCACAGCTGTAAATCATGGGCTTAATGCAACGTGCCCTCTTGACCTCCACATTCTCACCACCTGTTTCTCTGTTGGATTACCAATAAATAGTGTTGGCTCCCAGAGCTCGGGGCTTTCGCAGCCTCCAGTAGTGAGCCGTCATCATACCACTGCACACCAGCCTGGGTGACAGGACAAGAGCCTCTCTCAAAAAAATAAATAAAAAAAAGACACCCTTTCCTAGTGTGACCGCATCTCAACTACATCTGGAAAGACCCTATTTCCAAATAGGGTCACATTCCAAGTGTTAGAAAGTGATACTAAGTGTTAAGCGATACTAAGTGTTACTAAGTGTTAAAGTTCATTCCTTTAACAAATATTTATTGAGGGTCTACTATGTGTCAAGCCCTTGGGTTCCAACAAAGCCTGAGACACAGACAAGTTCCCTGAGATCTTGTGGAGGTTACATTCCCGTGGAGGGAAACAACCACATAGTGGATCCTTAATTGTTGAGTAAATGTTGAGTTGCCTGGGAAACATAGCAAGACCCTGTCTTTGGAAAAAAAAAAAAGACTGAGTATCTACTATGTGTCAGACATAGTAGATGTTCTAGGCATTAGAGACATAGGAATGAGGCCAGGCGCGGTGACTCACACCTGTAATCCCAGCATTTTGGGAGGCTGAGGCAGGCAGATCACTTGAAGTTCTGGCCTCCCAGTGGCTCACACCTGTAATCCCAGCACTTTGGGAGGCCAAGGCAGGTGGATCACTTGAGGCCAGGAGTTCAAAACCAGCCTGACCGACATGGTGAAACCTCATCTCTATTAAAACTACAAAAATAAGCCAGACATGGTGGCTGGCACCTGTAATCTCAGTTACTCGGGAGTCTGAGGCAGGAGAATCGCTTGAACTTGGGAGGTGGAGGTTGCAGTGAGCCAAGATCGCGCCATTGCACTCCAGCCTGGATGACAGAGCGAGACTCTGTCTCAAAGAAAGAAAGAAAGATGGAAAGAAGGAAGGAAGGAAAGAAAGAAAACAGAACATGTCTTTTTGGGGGATACAGTTCAAACCCTTAATACCACCTCTGAAAAAAGACCCTTCCTGAACACCTGGAGGGCCGGCCTCCCCCCATCACCCCATCACTTCCCTATCACCTGTTTCATTTCCTTCCTGCGACTTACCATCATCTGTAATTGTTTGTTCCCATGGTGGTTGGTTGTTTCCCTCCACAGGAATGTAACCTCCACAAGATCTCAGGGAACTTGTCTGTGTCTCAGGCTTTGTTCAGCCCCAGGGCTTGGCACATAGTAGGCCCTCAATAAATATTTGTTAAAGGAATGAACTTGAAAGACCATCTAGTGCAGAGGTCCCCAACTTTTGGGGTTCAAAGGCCCCTCTGAGGATTTGTAATGGGAAATATGCACATAAGCACACAGAGAAGTATTTGCAGGTCTTAACTGAGGACTGAAGAGGGGTGTGACCTGCCCACGATTCCCAACTAATTAATGGCTCACTTTGAATTAAAGTTCTCATCTCTGACTCCTAAACCAGAGCCCTATTAATTAATTAACAAATCAGAGGTTCCCAAGCTCACAGGTGGACTGTGGGGCAGTCAAGTTAAAAAATTGTCTGTGGCATTGCAAGTATCAGCCCCCGGGGGTGGGAACATTCAGGTGCATAAAGGTTGGTTTCTGTCTTCAGATCAGTAGTTTCCAGGGTCTAATGCTGGAACTGCAAACTGAAAAGGAGAAATCACTCATCTATTTTTAAAATATTTACTAAAATATGGCCGGGCGCAGTGGCTCACGCTTGTAATCCAAGCACTTTGGGAGGCCGAGGCGGGGAGATCACCTGAGGTCAGGAGTTCAAGACCAGCCTGGCCAACATGATGAAACCCTGTCTCTACTAAAAATAAAAAAATTAGCTGGGTGTAGTGGTGGGTGCCTGTAATCCCAGCTACTCCAGAAGCTGAGGCAGGAGAATCACTTGAATTCAGGAGACAGAGATTGCAGTAAGCTGAGATCGTGCCACTGCACTCCAGCCTGGATGACAGAGACTCCGTCTTAAAATAAAAAAATACATATGTATATAGGCCAGGTGTGGTGGCTCATGCCTATAATCCCAGCACTTTGGAAGGCCGAAGTGGGTGGATCTCTTGAGGTCAGCAGTTTGAGACCAGCCTGACCAACATAGTGAAACCTCGTTTCTACTAAAAATACAAAATTAGCCAGGCATGGTGGCGACACCTGTAATCCCAGCTACTCCGGAGGCTGAGACAGGAGAATCGCTTGAACCCAGGAGGCAGAGGTTGCAGTGGGCCAAGATGACACCATTGCACTCCAGCCTGGGCAACAAGAGCAAGACTCCGTTTAAAAAAAAAAAAAATACGTGTGTGTGTGTGTGTATTTATTGATTAAAACAATGTTGGGCCAGGCACGGTGGCTCATGCCTGTAATCCCAGCACTTTGGGAGGCTGAGGCGGGTGGATCACGAGGTCAGGAGATCCAAAACATCCTGGCTAACACAGTGAAACCCCGTCTCTACTGAAAATACAAAAAATTAGCCGGGTATGGTGGCGGGTGCCTATAATCCCAGCTACTTGGGAGGCTGAGGCAGGAGAATCGCTTGAACCCAGGAGGTAGAAGTTGCAGTGAGCCAAGACTGCGCCATTGCACTCCAGCCTGGCGACAGAGCGAGACTCCGTCTCAAAAAGAAAAAAAAAATGCCCCGTGCAGTAGCTCACGCCTGTTATCCCAGCACTTTGGGAGGCTGAAGCAGGTGGATCACCTGAGGACAGGAGTTTGAGACCAGCCTGGCCAACATGGTGAGACCCCATCTCTACTAAAAATACAAAAAATTAGCCAGGCATGGTGGTGGGTGCCTGTAATCCCAGCTACTTGGGAGGCTGAGGCAGGAGAATCACTTGAACCCAGGAGGTGGAGGTTACAGTGAGCCGAGATCATGCCACTGCACTCCAGCATGGACAACAGAGTGAGGCTCCGTCTCAAAAAAATAAATAAATAAAATATAAATTCAACAAAAAGAGACATATCAATGAATAAAAGAAGACAAAATGCCTACCCTCATGGAGCTTACATTCCTGTGGGTTTAAAAATCCAAGCTGAATGGCCAGGCGCAATGGCTCATGCTTGTAATCCCAGCACTTTGGGAGGCCAAGGCGGACGGATCACCTGACGTCGGGAGTTTGAGACCAGCCTGACCAACATGAAGAAATCCTGTCTCTACTAAAAATACAAAATTAGCCGGGCGTAGTGGCGCATGCCTGTAATCCCAGCTACTAGGGAGGATGAGGCAGGAGAATCGCGTGAACCCGGCAGGCGGAGGTTGTGGTGAGCCGAGATTCCAACATTGCACTCCAGCCTGGGCAACGAGAGTGAAACTCCGTCTCAAAAAAAAAAAAAAAAAATTCAACCTGAAATATTTATTTATTTATTTATTTTTCTTTTACAAAGAAAACTTTGGAGAAATGTGTAAGTAGAGAGAATAATATCTAATACTCAGTTTCAACACATCATGACCAACTTTGTTTCATCTACATTCCCACCCATTTTTCCTGTCCCTTATATTGTTTTGAAGTAAATTCCAGGCATTGGCCAGGTGCGGTGGCTCACGCCTGTAATCCCAACACTTTGGGAGGCTGAGGCGGGCAGGTCACAAGGTCAGGAGTTTGAGACCAGCCTGGCCAATATGGTAAAACCCCATCTCTACTAAAAATACAAAAAAACTAGCCAGGCGTGGTGGTGGCACATGCCTGTAGTCCCAGCTACTAGGGAGGCTGAGGCAGGAGAATCGCTTGAACCCAGGAGGCGGAGGTTGCAGTGAGCCAAGACCGTGCCACTGCACTCCAGCCTGGGCAATAGAGGGAGACTCTGTCTCATTAAAAAAATAAAAAATAATAATTAAAAAAAATCCAGGCATTATATTCCAAAGTTGTTTTTTTTTTTTTCCTGTCAGCTTTAGTAAGGTATAACTGACAAGTAGTAAAACTCTTTCTTTTTTTTTTTTTTTTTTTTTTTTTCAATTTTTGCAAACCAGAAAGAGATATTCTCTGGTGTGGACTGAAGGTGTTGTCTCTTCCAAATTTATTCTTTTGGGAACACAATTGTATGAGTTTAAACAGACAAATACAATCATGTAATAACACACCAAAAATGGACAGTTTCTAGCGTCATGTCTTCTAGGTCACTAATCTTTTCTACTATAATGTCTAATCTGCTATTAATCCTATCTGGGGTATTTTTTTATCTCACATACTGTAGTTTTCATCACTAGAAGTTCTATTTGTCTTTCTATCTTCTATGTTTCTACTTAACTTTATAAACATGAAATACAGTTTCAGTAACTATCTTAATATCCTTATCTACTAATTCTCATATCTGTGTCAGTTTTGGATTGGTTTCAATTGATGTATTTTTGTCCTCTTTAATAGTGATATTTTCCTGCATGTTTGCCTGGTTATTGTTGATTGGATGTTAGACATTGTAGATTTTACCTTGTTGGATTCTCTTTCTCTTTCTTTTTCTTCATCTTTTTTCCTCCTCTTTCCTCCTCCTCTTTCTACTTCTTCTATATTTTGGTATCCCTAAAAATGTTCTTTCTTCTTTCCCCTGGACCACCCTCCCCTTCCCCTGTCCTGCTTGCTCTGTGCCTTGGCTCCACATTTTCCTTAAAAAAAACAAGGCTGAGCAAGGTGGCTCATGCCTATAATCCCAGCACACTGGGAGACCAAGGCGGGTGGATCACCTGAAGTCAAGAGTTCGAGACCAGCCTGGCCAACATGGTGAAACCCTGTCTCTACTAAAAATACAAAAATTAGCCAAGCATGGTGGCATGCACCTGTAACCCCAGCTACTCCGGAGGCTGAGGCATGACAATTGCTTGAACCCAGGAGGCAGAGTCTGCAGTGAGCCGAGGTTGCACCACTGCACTCCAACCTGGGCAACAGAGTGAGACGCTGTCTCAAAAATAAAATTAAATTAAATTTTAAAAGGCTGGGCAAGATGGCTGACCCCTGTAATCCCAGCACTTTGGGAGGCCAAGACAGATGGAACACTCGAGGTCAGAAAGACCAGCCTGGCCAACATGGTGAAACTGCATCTCTACTAAAAATACAAAAATTAGCCGGGTGTGGTGGCAGGTGCCTGTAATCCCAGCTACTCAGGAGGCGGAGGCAGGAGACTTGCTTGAACCCAGGAGACAGAGGTTGCAGTGAGCAGAGACTGGGCCAGTGAGCAGAGTCCGCGCCACTGCACTCCAGCCTGGGTGACAGAGCAAGCCTCTGTCTCAACAACAACAACAAATAACAACAAAAAAGGTGCAACTTAGTCTAGAGCTAATTTTTCCCCACTACTGAGGCAAGACCAATCCCCCAAGAACCCTGAGGTTTTTGAGGCTGGCTGGTGGCACAAGCAGAATGCACTCGCACCTCTAATCATTTCAGGTGGTTCTTTCTCTGGCCTTGGGTCTGCCCTTTGATGTCGTGCGTGGGCTGAGCATCACTCAAAGGACGACTGGAGAAGGGCTCACTGCAGATCTCTGGGATTCTCTGTGTGCAGCTGTATCCTCTCCAGAACTCTAACCTCCGTGGTCCCCCTGAACTCTTAGCTGTGTTTGCTGAACTCAGGGGGTCTGCCAGACTCCATCTGGGTTCCCCCTCTCTGCATCATGGCCTGGAAACTCCCAAGACAGTAGCATTGCGGGGGCAATCACTGGGCTCACCCCGTTTGTTCCCTGTCCCTCAGGGATCACTGTCCTCTGTTGACTGATATCTGATGTCTTGAAAAACACTGTTTCATATATATTTTATCCATTTTGTTTTGTTCTTTCAGGTGAGAAAGTAAATCTACACTGTTACTGCATCTCAGTTAGCCAAATGCATTTGAGACTCACCCATGTTGAGGCCAGGTGCAGTGGCTCATGCCTGTAATCCCAGCACTTTGGAAGGCCAAGGCGGGCAGATCACCTGAGGTCAGGAGTTTGAGACCAGTCTGGCCAATGTGGTGAAACCTCGTCTCTACTAAAACTACAATAATTAGACAGGTGTGGTGATGAGCGCCTGTAGTCCCAGCTACTTGGGAGGCTGAAGCAGGAGAATTGCTTGAATCTGGGAGGTGGAGGTTGCAGTGAGGCAAGATCATGTCACTGCACTCTGGACTGGGCAACAGAGTGAGACTCCCTCTTTAAAAAAAAATAAGGTGGGGAGTGGTGGCTCACGCCTGTAATCCCAGCACTTTGGGAGGCCAAGGCGGGCGGATCACAAGGTCAGGAGATCGAGACCATCCTGGCTAACATGGAAAAACCCCGTCTCTACTGAAAATACAAAAAAATTAGCCTGGCGTGGTGGCAGGCACCTGTAATCCCAGCTATTCGGGAGGCTTACGCAATTGAATGGCATAACCCGGGAGGCGGAGCTTGCAGTGAGCTGAGATTGCACCACTACACTCCAGCCTGGGCGACAGAGTGAGACTCCATCTCAAAAAAAAGAAAAAAAAAAAAAAAAGAAGGGAAGATCTGGTCACACTGGGTTCACATTCCTGCATGGCGATTGGCTGGAACATAGGAACAGCTAGCACCATTACATGGGCCCTGCCTGTTGCAGTCCCCACCATTCCCAGTTGTCTTGCCCAGGCCTCCATAACATAAACTCCATCATGGGTTTATGTTACCTGCTGGTCACTGGAGACATTTAAGACTCCCAGTACAATGTGTCATGAAGAGAATAAACCAATGTTGTTGTGAAGATTCTAAAAGCAGTTAAATCACTTGAATGGTGAAAAAACAGAAAACAGTTCATTTCATTGGGGCTACAAAAACACAGGACCTTGAAGGAAGAATATAATGTTACCAAGCAGAGGATTTGGGAAGCAGATACCCCTTCACCTCTGCTTGCAGCTTGCAATCCAAATGGGTCCTTCAGCCTCAAGTTGCCTCTGGGCAGGGGAGGCTGGCCCTGCCTCCCAGGGAGATCCAGGCAGGTGCCATGGGCAGGTCAGCCAGGCAGTCAGGTTGTGAATCAGAGGGACTCTTCTCTCTTTGGGGTCAGGACTCCATGTGCATTATTTACGAGCCCTTTTGTAGATGGCACCTGCCGGCCACCCCGATCTGAGCAGCTGCTCAGGTGCCAAGTATCAGGTTTGACTTGGCTGCTGCCCTGTCCTGGTTCTTGCTCTTGCCCAAAGCACTTCCTTTTTTTTTTTTTTCTGTAAAGACAGAGTCTTGCTCTGTCACCCAGGCTGGATTGCAGTGGCGCAATCTCAGCTCACTGCAACCTCCGCCTCCCAGGTTCAAGCAATTCTCCTGCCTCAACCTCCCAAGTAGCTGGAATTACAGGCGTGCGCCACCTCGCCTGGCTAATTTTTGTATTTTTAGTAGAGACGGGGTTTCACCACATTGGCCAGGCTGGTCTCGAACTCCTGACCTCAGGTGATCTGCCTGCCTTGGCTTGCCAAAGTGCTGGGATTATAGGCATGAGCCACCACACTCGGCCCACAAAGTGCTTTCAGACGAACTCATCAGCAACCTGAGGCTGGACCTGGCTCTCTGGGGACTGTGATTATGATGGGTGAGAAAGTATGGTGGGAGACTATCCTCCCTCACCCTCACCTCCACCCTCGCCTTTTGTTCTCTTTGAGACATTCTACTTAGGGACCGCCAGCCTGCGGATTTGCTCAACCAGCTGGGGAAAGTCACAAAAGTAGCAAACACACACTCACTGTGTGCCTGGCACTCTTCTCTACACTGTGTGTGTGTGTGTGTGTGTGTGTGTGTGTGTGTGTGTGTGTGTGTTTACATGCATTATCTACATAACAGTCTTATGATGTAAGACCTTTATTATACCTATTTTACAGGTAAGTACTCCAAGGCATGATTTCTCCAACTGCTTTTTTTTTTCTTTTGAGACAAGGTCTCTGTCATCCAAGCTGGAGTGCAGTGGTGTGATCACGGCTCACTGCAGCCTCCAGCTCCCAGGCTTGAGCAATTCTTTCCCCTCAGCTTCCTGAGTAACTGGGACTACAGGTGTGCCACCATGCCCAGCTGATTCTTTTATTTTTGGTAGAGACAGGGTCTTGCTATGTTGCCCAGGCTAGTCTCAAACTCCCGGGCTCAAGTGATCCTCCCACCTCAGCCTCTCAAAGTGCTGGGATTACAGGTGTGAGCCACCATGCCCAGTCTCTCTGACTTTTAATGTGCCCATGAATCACCAACTGGGGATCTTGCTAAAATGCAGATTCTGATTCAGTAGGTTCTAGGAGAGGCCCAGGATCCTGTAATTCTACAAGTTACCAGCCAGTGCTAGAGTCTAAGGTGCAGAGAGGTGAAGGAATTTACCCAAGATCATGTAGCTACTATTAATAGCAGCTGTGCTACTTAAGCATTGCAAAATACTAAGAGCCAATTCTAAACACAAGGGCACCTGTCCAAGGAGAAGTTAAAATTCCTCAGACTTTTCTTTCTTCTACTTCCAACAAATGCCCTTGCTCAAAATAGTCCCAAAGATTATAACAAACAATTTGTGCAAATATGTTTATAGCAGCACTTTTCAGATCAGCCACACAATGGATACATCCTCAATACCCACAATAGGGCAACAGCTGGGTGAACTATAGTCTATTTCATGTCGTGCCATACAGCTATTAAAATGATAATTATGGGAATTAAATGGATACCTGTAAACAGCTATATTAAGTCATGTTTAGTAAAAAAAAGTAGGACAAAAATAATGTGTACCTATTGATTAAAGTTATATGATCAGGTTATCCCAGCACTTTGGGAGGCCAGGTGGGAGGATCACTTGAGCCCAGGGGTTTGAGAGCAGCCTGGGCAACATGGCAAAACCCTGTCACTATGAAAAATACAAAAACTACCTGGGCATGGTGGTATACGCTTGTAGTCCCAGCTACTTGGGAGGCTGAGGCAGGAGAATCATATGAAACTGAGAGGTAGAGGTTGCAGTGAGCCAAGATAGTGCCACTGCACTCCAGTCTGGGTAACAGAGTGAGACCCTGTCTCAAAACAAACAAACAAAGAAACAAAAAGTTATGCCAGACGTAGTGGCTCATGCCTGTAATCCCAGCACTTTGGGAGGCCGAGGCAGGTGGATTACCTGAGGTCAGGAGTTTGAGACTAGTCTGGTCAACACGGTCAAACCCCATCTCTACTAAAAATACAAAAATTAGCTGGACGTGGTGGTGGGTGCCTGTAGTTCCAGCTACTCGGGAGGCTGAGGCAGTTGAGAATCGCTTGAACCTGGGAGGCAGAGGTTGCAGTGAGCCAAGATCGTGCCACTGCACTCCAGCCTGGGCGATAGAGTGAGATTCCATCTCAAAAAGAAAAAAAAAAAATCCCAGTTTTAGTTCTTGCAGGAGAATACTTTATTTACCTGCCCCTGTAAGAAGGATTTTAAGTCCTCCTCGTAGGATTGTTGCAAGGATGAAATGTAATAATGTAGGTCGGTGAAGTGCCTGGCATAATGTCAGCACTAGATATTTGTGTTTTCTTTTGTTTTTTATTTTATTTGTTTATTTATTTATTTAGAGACTGAGTCTCACTCTGTTGTCAGGCTGGAGTGCAGTGGTGTGATCTCAGCTCACTGCAACCTCCGCCTCCCAGGTTCAAGCGATTCTCCTGCCTTAGCCTCCCAAGTAGCTGGGATTACAGGCGCACGCCGCCACTCCCGGCTAATTTTTTTGTATTTTTAGTAGAGACGGGGTTTCACCATGTTGGCCAGGATGGTCTCGATCTCTTGACCTCATGATCCCCCCGCCTTGACCTTCCAAACCTGAGAAAAACAAGCAATGGGGAAAGGATTCCGTATTTAATAAATGGTGCTGGGAAAACTGGCTAGCAATGTGTAGAAAGCTGAAACTGGATCCCTTCCTTACACCTTATACAAAAATTAATTCAAGATGGATTAAAGACTTAAACGTTAGACCTAAAACCATAAAAACCCTAGAAGAAAACCTAGGCATTACCATTCAGGACATAGGCATGGGCAAGGACTTCATGTCTAAAACACCAAAGCAATGGCAACAAAAGCCAAAATTGACAAATGGGATCTAATTAAACTAAAGAGCTTCTGCACTGCAAAAGAAACTACCATCAGAGTGAACAGGCAACCTACACAATGGGAGAAAATTTTCGCAACCTACTCATCTGACAAAGGGCTAATATCCAGAATCTACAATGAACTCCAACAAATTTACAAGAAAAAAACAACCCCATCAAAAAATGGGCAAAGGATATGAACAGACACTTCTCAAAAGAAGACATTTATGCAGCCAAAAGACACATGAAAAAATGCTCATCATCACTGGCCATCAGAGAAATGCAAATCAAAACCACAATGAGATACCATCTCACACCAGTTAGAATGGCAATCATTAAAAAGCCAGGAAACAACAGGTGCTGGAGAGGATGTGGAGAAATAGGAACACTTTTACACTGTTGGTGGGACTGTAAACTAGTTCAACCATTGTGGAAGTCAGTGTGGCGATTCCTCAGGGATCTAGAACTAGAAATACCATTTGACCCAGCCATCCCATTACTGGGTATATACCCAAAGGACTATAAATCATACTGCTACAAAGACACATGCACATGTATGTTTATTGCGGCACTATTCACAATAGCAAAGACTTGGAACCAACCCAAATGTCCAACAATGATAGACTGGATTAAGAAAATGTGGCATATATACACCATGGAATACTATGCAGCCATAAAAAATGATGAGTTCATGTCCTTTGTAGGGACATGGATGAAATTGGAAATCATCATTCTCAGTAAACTATCGCAAGGACAAAAAACCCAACACCGCATGTTCTCACTCATAGATGGGAATTGAACAATGAGAACATATGGACACAGGAAGGGGAACATCACACTCTGGGGACAGTTGTGGGGTGGGGGGAGGGGGGAGGGATAGCATTAGGAGATATACCTAATGCTAAATGACGAGTTAGTCGGTGCAGCACACCAGCATGGCACATGTATACATATGTAACTAACCTGCACATTGTGCACATGTACCCTAAAACTTAAAGTATAAAAAAAAAAAATGCTGGGAATGAAGGCATGAGCCACCGTGCCCAGCCGATATTTGTGTTTTTTAATTTTTTTATTTTTATTTGTTTTGAGACAGAGTCTCGCTCTTTTGCCCAGACCGGACTGCAGTGGCGCTATCTCAGCTCACTGCAAGCTTCGCCTCCCGGGTTCATGCCATTCTCCTGCCTCAGCCTCCCGTATTTGTGTTTTTTTTTAAATAAATGTTTTGGGCAGGGCGCGGTGGCTCACGCCTGTAATCCCAGCACTTTGGGAGGCCGAGGCAGGCGGATCACGAGGTCAGGAGATCGAGACCATCCTGGCTAACACGGTGAAACCCCGTCTCTACTAAAAACACAAAAAATTTGCCGGGCATGGTGGCCGGCACCTGTAGTCCCAGCTACTCGGGAGGCTGAGGCAGGAGAATGGTGTGAACCCGGGAGGCAGAGCTTACAGTGAGCCGAGATCGCGCCACCGCACTCCAGCCTGGGTGACAGAGCGAGACTCCATCTCAAATAAATAAATAAATAAATAAATAAATAAATAAATAAATAAATGTTTTGGTCAGGCGCAGTGGCTCATGCCTGTAATCCCAGCACTTTGGGAGGCTGAGGGGGTAGATCACTTGAGGTCAGGAGTTTGAGACCAGCCTGGCCAACATGGTGAAACCCCATCTCTATTAAAAATACAACAATTAGCCAGGCGTGGTGGCGCATGCCTGTAATCCCAGCTACTTGGGAGGCTGAGGCAGAAGAATTGCTTGAACCTGGGAGGTGGAGGTTGCAGTGAGCCAAGATCTCACCACTACACTCCAGCCTGGGCGACAGAGTGAGACTCTGTCTGCAAAAAACAAAAAAAAAAAAAGGAAGCTATAAAGATAACACCTGTATTAAGATATCATTTACCCCTTTAAGTTGGTTTTAAAAGCAGTAATTCAGTGGTTTTTCGTAAATTCATAGGTTATACAACCACTGCCACGACCTAACTCCAGGACATTTTCATCATGCTCCCCCAAAAAACTTCATACCCATTAACAGTCACTCCTTTACCATCAGCTCCTGGAAGCCACTGATCTACTTTCTCTATATAGATTTGCCTATTCTGGCCGGGCGTGGTGGCTCACGACTATAATCCCAGCACTTTGGGAGGCCGAGACAGGGGGATCATGAGGTCAGGAGATCGAGACCATCCTGGCTAACACAGTGAAACCCTGTGTCTACTAAAAAAATACAACAAAAATTAGCCGGGCATGGTGGTGGGCGCCTGTAGCCCCAGCTACTCTGGAGGCTGAGGCAGGAGAATGGTGCGAACCAGGGAGGCAGAGCTTGCAGTGAGCTGAGATCGCGCCACTGCACTCCAGCCTGGGCGACAGAGCGAGACTCCATCCCCCCCCAAAAAAAGAAAGATTTGCCTATTCTGGACATTTCATATAAATGGAGTATTACTATGTATGGTCTTTGGTGACTTGTAGAGATGAATGTCACCATGTTGCCTAGCCTGGTCTCAAACTACTGGGCTCAAGCGATCCTCCAGCCTCAGCCTCCCAAAGTGCTGGGATTACAGGCATGAGCCACCATGCCCACCCTCCAATGGCATCCTTTATATTTTTCTTTTTTTTTTTTTTTTTTTAGACGTAGTTTCACTCTTGTTACCCAGGCTGGAGTGCAATGGCACAATCATGGCTCACTGCAACCTCCGCGTCCCAGGTTCAAGCAATTCTCCTGCCTCAGCCTCCCGAGTAGCTGGGATTACAGGCATGCGCCACCACACCCGGCTAATTTTGTATTTTTAGTAGAGATGGAGTTTTTCCATGTTGGTCAGGCTAGTCTCAAATTCCCGACCTCAGGTGATCTGCCCGGCTTGGCCTCCCAAAGTGCTGGGATTACAGGCATAAGCCACCGTGCCCGGCCGGCATCCTTTATAGCAAAGGATCCAATCCAAGATTCTCCATCACATTCAGGTGTCATGTCTCTTTGGCTGCCTGTAATATGAAACAGTACTTCGATCTTTTTTTTTTTTTTTTTTTTGTCGCCCAGGCTGGAGTGCAGTGGCGCCATCTTGGCTCACTACAAGCTCCGCCTCCCGGGTTCACACCATTCTGCGTCAGCCTCCGGAGTAGCTAGGACTACAGGCGCCAAGCTAATTTTTTGTATTTTTAGTAGAGACGGGGTTTCACCGTGTTAGCCAGGATGGTCTCGATCTCCTGACCTTGTGGTCCACCCGCCTCGGCCTCCCAAAGTGCTGGGATTACAGGCGTGAGCCACTGCGCCCGGCCTTTTTTTTTTTTTTTGAGATGGAGTCTTGCTCTGTTGCCCAGGATAGACAGGATGGAATGCAATGGCATTCCATGATGTTGGCTCACTGCAACCTCCGCCTCCCAGGTCAAGAGGTTCTCGTGCCTCAGCCTCCTGAATAGCTGGGATTACAGGCACCCACCACCACACCCGGCTAATTTTTTCCTTTTTTGATAGTGACAGGGTTTCACCATGTTGGCCAGGCTGGTTTCCAACTCCTGACCTCAGGTGATCCACCGGCCTCGGCCTCTTAAAGTGCTGGGATTACAGTTTTGGGCCACCATGCTCGGCCTGTAGTTACTCTTATTCCCCGTGTACTTTTAAATTATTTTATGGGCCAGGCGGGGTGGCTCACATCTGTAACCCCAGCACTTTGGGAGGCTGGAGTGGGCGGATCACCTAAGGTCAGAAGTTTAAGACCAGCCTGGACAACATGGCGAAACCCTGTCTCTACTAAAAACATAAAAAGCCAGGCGCGGTGGCTCACACCTGTAAACCCAGCACTTTGGGAGGTCAAGGCAGGCAGATCACCTGAGGTTGGGAGTTCAAGACCAGTCTGACCAACACGGAGAAACTCCCTCTCTACTAAAAATACAAAATTAGCCGGGGTGGTGGCACATGCCTGTAATCCCAGCTACTCGGGAGGCTGAGGCAGTTGAGAATCGCTTGAACCCGGGAGGTAGAGGTTGCCGTGAGCCAAGATCGTGTCATTGGACTCCAGCCTGGGCAGCAAGAACAAAACTCCATCTCAAAAAATAAAAAATTAAAAAAAATTAAAAGCAAATGAAAATTGGGCCAGGCACAGTGGCTCACGCCTGTAATCCCAACACTTTGGGAGGCCGAGGCAGGCGAATCACCTGAGGTCAGGCATTCAAGACCAGCCTGGCCAACATGGTGAAACCCAGTCTCTACTAAAAATACAAAATTAGCCAGGCGTGGTGGCGGGCGCCTGTAATCCCAGCTACATGGTAGGCTAAGGCAGGAGAATCACTTGAACCCAGGAAGCAGAGGTTGCAGTGAGCCAAGATCGTGCCATTGCACTCCAGCCTGGGCAAAAAGAGTGAAACTCCATCTCAAAAAATAATAAATAAAATAAAATTAAAATATAAAAAATTAGCTGGATGTGGTGGCATGCACCTGTAGTCCCAGCTACTTGGGAAGCAGGAGAATTGCTTGAACCCAGGAGGTGGAGGTTGCGGTGAGCCAAAATTGCTCCACTGCCCTCCTGCCTGGGCGACAGGGTGAAACTCTGTCTCAAAAATAAATAAATAAATAAAATAAAAATAAAAATAAAAATAAAGTATTTTATGGGGAGGCACTTCAACTATGTAAATATTCATTTGCCATCTATTTATATCAGCGTGACTTGTCCTACTTTAGTTGATGAGTTATAATTTATCACTATCACTATATTATTTATTTACTTTTCTTTCTTTTTTTGTTTGTTTTTTTTGAGATAGTGTCTCACTCTGTCATGCAGGGTGGAGTGCAGTGGTGCAATCACGGCTCAATGCAGCTTTGACCCCCTGGGCTTAAATGATCCTCCTACCTCAGTCTCCTGAGCCTGTAGGTGGGACTACAGGCACAGCCACCATGCCCAGCTAATGTTTGTATTTTTTGTGGAGACAGAAGTCTCACTATGTTGCTCAGGCTGGTCTCGAATTCCTGAGCTCAAGTGATCCACTCATCTCATCCTCCCAAAGTGTTGGGATTACAGGCATGGGCCATCATGCCTGGATTTTTTTTTTTTTTTTTTTTTTTTTACTTTTTTAGAGACAAGGTCTTGCTCTGTCACCCAGGCTGGAGTGCAGTCCTGCAATCATAGCTCACTGCAGCATTGAAGTCCTGTGCTTAAGGGGTCCCCCAACCTTAGCCTTCCAAGTAGCTGGGACCACAGGCACGTACCACCACACCCGGCTCCTATGTGTTTCCATGTTCAAGTTCTCAAAGACATGAAGCTGATTCCTGTGCCCCTCTGAGGTATCCCCTTCATCCTTTGAGCGTTTCCCGTCTGGTGCTCTTTGGCACAAGAAGATGATTATGCACATCTTGCACTTTGCCTGCTCTAACACCGGAGTCAGCCATTTCCCCAAGTATTGCCGGCTCCTTTTTTTTTTTTTTTTTTTTTTTTTTTTTTGAGCTGGAGTTTCACTCTTGTTGCCCAGGATGGAGTGCAATGGCGCAATCTCGGCTTACCATAACCTCCGCCTCCCGGGTTCAAGCGATTCTCCTGCCTCAGCCTCCCAAGTAGCTGGGATTACAGGCATGCGCCACCACACCCAGCTAATTATTTATTTATTTGTTATTATTATTATTATTATTTTGAGATAGAGTCTCTCTCTATTGCCCAGGCTGGAGTGCAGTGGTGCGATCTCGGCTCACTGCAACCTCTGCCTCCTGGGTTCAAGTGATTCTCCTGCCTTAGCCTCCTGAGTAGCTGGGATTACAGGCATGCACTAAAAGACGGGGTTTCATCATGCTGGCCAGGCTGGTCTTGAACTCCTGGCCTCGTGATCTGCCCGCCTCGGTCTCCCAAAGTTCTGGGATTACAGACATGAGACACTGTGCACGGCCTAATTTTGTATTTTTAGTAGAGACGGGATTTCTCCATATTGGTCAGGCTGGTCTCGAACTCCTGACCTCAGGTGATCTGCCCGCCTCGGCCTCCGTAAATACTGGGATTATAGGCGTGAGCCACTGCGCCTAGCCTGCCAGCTCTTTTTAGAGGAGAGTGGTATTTAGAAACCAAGTTCCCGATATGAGATGTGTACATTCATCACAGACCCAGCTACTGTGTCCTGTCACTACTCTCAGGGGACAGATCTCGGGACTCTATGTATGTATATATTTGTACACATTTATACCTTTATTTATATGTCTCTATAAATATTGAAAACCACACTAATATCCAATTCCAATTTCAATCTGCAGGGTTCCTTCTAGTTTCTTCCCTTTTCCATATTTGCTACTCCCTTCCCCAACAGTGAGCAACCTCTTGGTTGCTCGTGGTTTCACCATGTTGTTCAGACTGGTCTCAAACTCCTGACCTCGGGTGATCCACCCACCTCGGCCTCCTAAAGTGTTGGGATTACAGGCATGAGCCACTGTGCCTGGACTCCTTAGTGTATTTATTTATCCAATCATCACACCTGATACATAACCCATCTCCCATCACCGCCACCACCCTCTTCCCAGTTTTTGCATCCTCCCTCCTGCCCCAAATAAATGTATCTTAATGAAAGGGATGATGAGAATGATTTTTTTGGCTTGGTGTCCAAATTTAAAGTTTTAGCCAACATGGTGAAACCCCATCTCTACTAAAAATACCAAAATTAGCCGGGCACGGTGCGGGCGCCTGTAATCCCAGCTACTCACGAGGCTGAGGCAGGAGAATTGCTTGACCCTGGGAGGCAGTTTGCAGTGAGCCAAGATCACGCCACTGCATTCTAGCCTGGGCAACAGAGCGAGATCCATCTCTTATTTTATTCCGCCACCTGCTGGCAACGTCTTGAAATTTCTGTCATCTAACAAAAGGCGAAAGGTTTGTTGAAGATTTATCAACAAATATTAGTTTTCCATTTTTCTCACAATCTGAAAACCTACCACTCAAAGAAAAACTCACTGATATGATTAGATGGTGTAAACATTCATCCTTATTCATCTTTGATAAGGCAAAACATTTGCTTTCCAAATTTTCCACAGTAATAATGTGAAACAGTAATAATCTTTTGTGCATAAAATATACAGATGTAGGCCAGGCGCGGTGGTTCACGCCTATAATCCCAGCACTTTGGGAGGCCAAGGCAGGCAGATTACGAGGTCAGGAGATCGAGACCATCCTGGCTAACACAGTGAAACTCCGTCTCTACTAAAAGTACAAAAAATTAGCCGGGCGTGGTGGTGGGCGCCCGTAGTCCCAGCTACTCGGGAGGCTGAGGCAGGAGAATGGCATGAACCCGGGAGGCGGAGCTTGCAGTGAGCTGAGATCATGCCACTGCACTCCAGCCTGGGTGACAGAGCGAGACTCCGTCTCAAAAAACAAAAAATGTACAGATGTAATTTAAATAATAATTACAAAGTCAATCTGTGTAACCGACCCAGGTCAAGAAGAAGACATTGCCATCATTCTCTTTTTTTTTTAGATGGAGTTTTGCTCTTGTTCCCCAGGCTGGAGTGCAGTGGCCTGATCTCGGCTCTCTGTAACGTCTGCCTCCAGGGTTCAAAGGATTCTCCTGCTCAGCCTCCCAAGTAGCTGAGATTACAAGCGCCCACCACCATGCCCAGCTAATTTTTGTATTTTTGTAGAGATGGTATTTCACCATATTGGCCAGGCAGGTCTCAAACTCCTGACCTCAAGTGATCCTCCCACCTTGGCCTCCCAAGGTGCTGGGATTACAGGCGTGAGCCACTGGCCTGGCCATGCCATCGCTTTAAATGACCAATGTCCCTCTTCTCCGATCCTGGCTCTCTCTCTCTTCCCCTCAAAGGATTACCCTGATTTTGGGAATAATCATTTGGGTATATACTGCTTTTGTAATCAGAAAATAACTAAAGTATTAATTGTTCAAATTAATCATATAAAAATTTGGATGTGGCGATTTAATCTGGAAATTTACGTGGTTATTTCTGCATTTAACAAAGACATCCTGAGTTCAACATCATTAATTATTAGGGAAATGCAAATCAGATCAGAGTGATCTCACTCACTAGAACAGCTAAAGTTAAAAAGACAATCATAAATGTTAAAGATGTGGAGAAATTAAGACCCTCATGTATTACCGATGGGAATGTGAAATGGTACAGCCACTCGGAAGACAGTTTGGCAGTTCCTCAAAATATGAAACACCAAGTTACCATATGACAGAGCAATTCCACTTCTGGATGTAGCACCAAAAGAAATGAAACATTATGTCCACACAAAAACTTGTACACAAATGTTGATACTAGTATTATTCCTAAAAGCCAAAAAGTGGAAACAACGCAAGTGTCCATCCACTGATGAATGAATAAACAAAATGTTATCTACTGCACAATGGAATATGATTCAGCCATCCAACGGAATGATGTATTGACACAGGTTATCACATGGAAAAACCTTGAAGACATCGTGGGAAGTGAAGGTCGTCCGTCACAAAAGACTACATAGTGTATGATTCCACTTACAGGAAATGTCCAGAACAGGCAAATTCAGAGAGACAGAAAGCAGAGAAGTGCTTGCCAGGGGCTGGGGGAGTGGGGAAAGGAAGAGTGACAACTAATGGGTATGAGGTTCCTTTTGAAGTGATGAAAATATTCCTAAAGTAGATAGCGGTGGTGGTCGCACAACCCTGTGAATACCTTAAAAACCACTAGATTAGAATTACATATTATTATATATTATAATTTTTTATATATATATATATATATATTTTTTTTTTTTTGAGACGGAGTCTTGCTCTGTCACCCAGGCTGGAGTGCAGTGGCGTGATCTCAGCTCACTGCAAGCTCCACCTCCCAGGTTCACGCCATTCTCCTGCCTCAGCCTCCCGAGTAGCTGGAACTACAGGCACCCGCCACCACGCCTGGCTAATTTTTTGTATTTTTAGTACAGACAGGGTTTCACCATGTTAGCCAGGATGGTCTCGATCTCCTGATCTTGTGATCCACCCACCTCGGCCTCCCAAAGTGCTGGGATTACAGGTGTGAGCCATCGTGCCTGGCCTTTTTTTTCTTTTTTCGAGACAGAATCTCACTCTGTCACCCAGGCTGGAGTGCAGTGGCACGATCTCGGCTCACTTCAACCTCCGCCTCCCAGGTTCAAGCGATTCTTGTGCCTCAGCCTCCTGAATAGCTGGGACTACAGGTGTAAGCCACCATGCCCAGCTAATTTTTTATTTTTAGTAGAGACAGGGTTTCACCATGTTGGCCAGGATGGTCTCGATCTATTGACCTCGTGATCTGCCCACCTCGGTCTCCCGAAGTGCTGGGAATTACAGGCGTGAGCCACCAGGCCTGGCCTTTTTAAAAATATTTTATTTATTTATTTATTTGAGACAAGGTCTGTCTCTGTTGCCCAGGCTAGAACACAGTGATGTGATCTCGGCTCACTGTATCCTTGACCTCCCAGGCTCAAGTGATCCTTTTACCTCAACTTCCCGAGTAGCTGGGACTACAAGTGCATGCCACCACACCCGGCTAATTTTTTACATTTTCTGTAGAGATGGAGGTCTCACTATGTTGACCAGGCTGGTCTCAAAGCGATCCTCCTGTCTTGGCCTCCCAAAGTGCTGGGATTACAGGTGTGAGCTACTGCACCTGGCATATAATTATACATTAATCCCCACTTTCTCACTCTCCAGAAGCAACCACTATTGTGAACTTGGGGTATATCATTCTAGTTCAATTTATGTTCCTTTATATCTTATTGTGTTGTGTACTGTTCATCTTGTAAATAAATTGTATACTAATCTATTACATTTAAAACAACAACGTGCTAAGACTTGCTTTTGTCAGCTTTTCTTTACATTTACATTTTCTGATGAAATAAGCATAGAGGAAAGCACAAAAACCATTATGTACAGTTTGTCAAGTAATAGTAAGCTGAACACCTAGGTACCTACCACCCAGGGCATGAAATTAATCACTGCCAGCGCCCAGAAGCCTGGAACATGCAGACTCTCAGCCTTGGCCTCCTTCTTTCCCCCAGACGTAACCACAGCCTTGCTTTTCTGGTAATTTAGTTGCTTTTCTTTGTAGTTTTACCACTTATGTTTGTTTTTCCTGGTTTGGATCTTTTATTTTTAAAGTTATGTATGAACATAATTATATTTATTTATTTATTTATTGAGATGGAGTCTTGCTATGTCACCTAGGCTGGAGTGCAATGTGCCATCTCGGTTCACTGCAACCTCCGCCTCCTGGGTTCAAGTGATTCTCCTGCCTCAGCCTCCTGAGTAGCTGGAATTACAAGCACATGCCACCATGCCAATTTTTGTATTTTTAGCAGAGACAGGGTTTCACCATGTTGGCCAGGCTGGTCTCGAACTCCTGACCTCAGGTGATCTGCCCGCCTCAGCCTTCCAAAGTGCTGAGATTACAGGCGTGAGCCACAGCGCCCGGCCGAACATAATTATTAATATAAATTACACACACACACACACATATATATATATATATATATATATATATATATATATATATATACATCTGTCTGTCTTCCTGTAGTCAGTATTATGGCTCCATATTAGACTCAGCCATTGTTACATGTGACTATAATTCATTCATTTCACTGCTGTGATGTTCTTTTTTTTTTTTTCTGTCACCCTGTCTAGAGTGCCATGGCACAATCACGGCTCAGTGCAGCCTTGATCTCCCGAGCTCAAGCGATCCTTTCAATGCAGCCTCCTGAAGAGCTGAACTACAAGTGTGTGCCATCCCGCCTGGTTGATTTTGTTTTATTTTAGGAGATGAGATATGGCTGGGCGCTGTGGCTCATGCCTGTAATCCCAGCACTTTGGGAGGCCAAGGCAGGCAAATCACTTGAGGTCGACATCTGCCCAGCCAACATGGTGTAACTCCATCTCTACAAAAAATACAACAAAAAAATTAACCAGGCGTGGTGGCACGCGCCTGTGGTCCCAGCTACTTGGGAGGCTGAGGCAGGAGAATCACTTGAACCCACGAGGTGGAGGCTGCAGTGAGCCAAGATCAGACCACTGTACTCCAGCCTGGGTGACAGACCAAAACTCTGTTTCAAAAAACAAAGAAAGAAAAGAAAGAAAGACAGGGTCTTGCTCTATTGCCCAGGCTGTACTGCAGTGGCACCATCACGGCTACTGCAGCCTTGGCCCCCTAGGCTCAAGCCATCTTCCCACCTCAGCCTCCCAAAGCACTGGGATAACAGGCGTGAGCCACAGAACCCAGCCATAGCGCCTAACATCTCGAGTGATGAATGAGATCCACATTATTTGTTACTGTCTCTAGATTACAGAAAACCAGTTAATTATTTGATTTAGGAACTGGCATGATCCACCCCAAATAATTTACAAGATAAGTGTGCCCTGGTGCATGCATCTTTGTCATCTCAGCTACTCTGGAGGCTGAGGCAGGAGGACAGCTTCAGCCCAGGAGTTTGAGGCCAGCCTGGACAACATAGCAAGAGCCTGTCTCTTAAAAACAACAACAACAACAAAAATGAATATGGCGGGGTGCAGTGGCTCATGCCTGTAATCCCAGCACTTTGGGAGGCTGAGGCGGGCGGATCACCTGAGGTCAGGAGTTTGAGACCAACCTGGCCAACATGGTAAAACCCCGTCTTTACTAAAAATACAAAAAAATTAGTCAGGCGTAGTGGTGGGCTCCTGTAATCTCAGCTACTTGGGAGGCTGAGGCATGAGAATCACTTCAACCCAGGAGGTGGAGGTTGCAGTGAGCCGAGATTGTGCCACTGCACACCAGCCTGGGCAACAAGAGTGAAACTCCGTTTCAAGAAAAACAAAACAAAAAATGAATATATCATGGCTGGACGGGACGGCTCATGCCTTTGGGAGGATGAAGCGGATGGATCACTTGAGGTCAGGAGTTCAAGACCAGCCTGGCCAACATGGTGAAACCCTGTCTCTACTAAAAATACAAAAATTAGCCGGGTGTGGTGGTGAGCGCCTATAATCCCAGCTACTCGGGAGGCTAAGGCAGGAGAATTGCTTGAACCCAGGAGGCGGAGGTTGCAGTGAGCCGAGATCGTGCCACTGCACTCCAGCCTGGGCAACAGAGCGAGACTCCAACTCAAAAAAAAAAAGTGTCCTAGCAATGTAATTATATCAAAGAATTTAGATGAACTGTAACTCCAAAACTGTAAGTACTTCCCTTGATAGAGCCATGAGGCAATAGAAAGGATGTTTCAAACTTATTAGCATCTTTAAAGGAGCTGCCAAATTCATGTGCTTCTTTCTGGAGAGGGGTTAAATTGAGAAGCGTATTGTATTTCAGTTTGGTTCACTTAACATCTGCCAATGCCAGCATGTTGTCTGGTTAGGGAAATGTTAAATATAAGTAATTGCTATAGCATGTGGTTGAGACCTTGTGTCTTCCTGCGGTTTAGGCTTCTCACTGGCATCCTAAAACAATTCCAATCTCCAACCATGGGACTTTGGCTGTTTTGAGCAAGGCAGTAGCCTCAGCACTTAGCGTGGCTCCCGGCACTCAATAAATATGTATCGAGTGGGTGAATATTTAGTGTACTTGTCATTTGCCTGAATGACATCCGATCCCCTCCTTACCCTTCCACATGCTCTGCTCTGTTTCCCAAGGTGACGAACACGCAGACTGAGCTTTCCAGCCTTCCTGCTGGGCTCAGTCAATGGAAGGGACTGGTGGGAGGCTGGAAGGCAGGAGGGGAAGCTGGGGTATTTCTCCCCTCTCTTTGTCTTGGGCACCATCTCCAGCAGCATCTTTGGCTGAAATGGCTGCACAGGCTTCATCCAGGTGACTTTTTTTTTTTTTTTTTTTTTGAGACGGAGTCTTGCTCTGTTGCCCAGGCTGGAGTGCAGTGGTGCAATCTCTGCTCACTGCAAGCTCCTCCTCCCGGGTTCACACCATTTTCCTGCCTCAGCCTCCTGAGTAGCTGGGACTACAGGCACCCGCCACCACACCCAGCTAATTTTTTGTATTTTTAGGAGAGACGGGGTTTCACCGTGTTAGCCAGGATGGTCTCGATTTCCTAACCTCGTGATCTGCCCGCCTCAGCCTCCCAAAGTGCTGGGATTACAGGCGTGAGCCACCGCGCCTGGCCTCATCCAGGCGACTTTTTTGGGGGGAGGGGTTGTTTTTGAGACAGGGTCTCGCTCTGTCACCCCGGCTGGAGTGCAGGGGCACAATCACAGTTCACTACAGCCTTCAATTCCTGGGCTCAAGTGACCCTCCCACCTCAGCCTCCTGAGTAGCTGGGACTACAGGCGCATGCCACCATGCCCGGCTAATTTTTGTATCTTTTGTAGAGACACAGTTTCATCATGTTGCTCCAGGTTGGCCTCAAACTCCTGGGCTCAAGAGATCCACTCACCTTGGCCTCTCAAAGTGCTGGAATTACAGAGATGAGCCACTGTGCCCAGCCACACGTGGTTTTTAAGAGATTTTTGTAGGAGTTGGGATCTTCCACAGTTGTGATATCTGGTTAGACAGTCTCCATAACGCTGGGTCTCTGTGTCTGATGCTGGAGCCTGCAGTCTGCAGGGCAGGCAGCTGAGAACAGAAAATGGATGTAAAGTAGGGAAGAGCAAGAACAATCTAGAACCCATGAGCAAGAGCTGAAATCTACAAGCACAGACTGAAACCTAGGTCAGTCCTCATTGTCCCCAACTTTGATGGCATGGGTGTCCTACAGGAAACACTGGTGCCCTTAGGCAGGGAGCTGGCTCAGGGGTCACAGCAGCTAAATGAGGATCCAGGGGCAGATGGACCCACTGCAGGCAGGTAAAGGACAATGTTTAGGAGACGCAGAAGTGGCTGGTGACTCTGCCACGGCCTTCCAGGCATCAGTAAGAGTATGGCTGCTGCTCTACTTCCACACACCAAATCTCATGTCACAGAAAATTGCCCTTTATGGCCCACCCAACCAGAAACACATAGAAAAAGGAATTCTGGGAAATGCAGTTCAACTAGCCAAGCTAACACATTACCAAGCCAGTGAGCATGGTTTCTTGGGATAGCTTGGGGGTGATGTATCAGTGTTCTACCATGAGCAAACCTACCCGCAAGGGCTGAGAGCTGAAGGAAGCTGACAAACCTGGTTTCTCAGAAAGAAACTTTTTTGTTTTTTAGAGACAGAGTCTCGCTCTGTTGCCCAGGCTGGAGTGCAGTGGCACAATCATGGCTCACTGCAGCCTCAGACTTCTGGGCTCAAGCAATGCTCCTGCCTTAGCCTCTTGAGTAGCTGGGACTATAGGTGCACCACAGCACACTCGGTTAAGGTTTTCCATTTTTTTGTAGCAATGAGGTCTCACCACTTTGTCTAGGTTGCTCTCAAACTCCTGGCCTCAAGCATTCCTCCTGTCTTGGCCTCCCAAAGCACTGGGATTACAGGCGTGAGCCACCCACCCACCCAACCTCAGAATGAAACATTTAATAGGGATTTGAACAAAAGCCATGTCTGGGGTGGCTGTGAGATGATGGATCCCTGTACTGTTAGCCCCCAGACCCAAGGCTTATATACCTAGGGAAAGAGTATATGTGCTTCAGAAAGAATATGTCATCAAGGTTGTTTTGACCCAAGGGCAGGATTTGCAGTAATTACTTGTTCTTCACAGTAGACAATGTAGAAATCTTAGAGGCATTCCAGCAACTGAGATTAATTAGAAGTCCACATGGTGGATAAGCCTGCAAGGTAGAGTTGCTTTAGCCTCCACAATCAGCCCACCTGCAAGTAAAAGGAAATGTCACCAAAAGTGCTCAACCAATAAGAAAAATTCACTATGTCACAGAACAATGGATCCAATGACCTTACAGTGTTGTGAATGGCTCAGGAATGTCATTAAGGGTCAAGTTCTTTTCCTCTGCCATCTGCAGCAGGTTGGCTTTATTTCTCAGCATGTCACAGCCTCTATCACATCCTCACATAACTATGTCCACAGCTGCAAAGGGGAGTGTTTCTCTCATGAGGCTCTATTTAAGAGCAGGGGGCTAGATACAGTGGCTCATACCTGTAATCCCAGCACTTCGGGAGGCTGAGGCAGGAGGATCGCTTGAGCCCAGGAGTTCAAGGCCAGCCTAGGCAAGATAGCGAGACCCCATCTCTACAAAAATAAAAAATTAGTGGGCATAGTGGCACACGCCTGTGGTCCCAGCTACTCAGGAGGCTGAGGCAGGAGGATCACTTGTCTAAAAAGTCAAGGCTACAGTGAGCTGTGATCACACCACTGCACTCAAGCCTGGGTAACAGAGGGAGACCATGTCTCAAAAAAAAAAAAAAAAAATTATGAAGAATTTGAAAATGGGCCGGGTGCAAGGGCACACACCTGTAATCCCAGCACTTTGGGAGGCCGAGGGGGGTGGATCAGGTCAGGAGGCCTAAGGTCAGGGGTTCAAGCCCAGCCTGGCCAACATGGTGAAACCCCATTTCCACCAAAAATTAAAAATTAGCCGGGCATAGTGGCACACGCATGTAATCCCAGCTACTTGGGAGGCTGAGGTGGGAGAATCAGTTGAACCTGAGAGGTGGAGGTTGCAGTGAGCCATGATTACATCACTGAACTCCAGGCTGGGCAACAGAGGGAAACTCCAAAAAAAAAAAAAGAATTTTGAAATAGTGACAGGAGGGTATTAACCCAAGCACAAGGCCCTTCTGAATGCAGGGAACATCATATTAACTAGGTGTAGATTTTGAGTCCATTTAAGGGTTTCCATGTTTGCTTTTTCATTACTTTTCTATGCTTTTTATGAGGGACATACAAAGCAGCTCATTCTTTTCAAAGCAGGTCCATTCTTGGCTTAGGGCTCTTTTTAAAAATTGTATTATTACTATTATTTTTTTGAGACAGAGTTTCGCTCTTGTTGCCCAGGCCGGAGTGCAATGACTGCAATGGCACGATCTCGGCCCACCACAACCTCTGCCTCCCGGGTTCAAGAGATTATCCTGCCGCAGCCTCCCGAGTAGCTGGGATTACAGGCATGAGCACCATGCCGGGCTAATTTTGTATTTTAAGAAGAGACAGGGTTTCTCCATGTTGGTCAGGCTGGTCTCCAACTCCCGACCTCAGGTGATCTACCTGCTTCAGCCTCCCAAAGTGCTGGGATTACAGGCGTGAGCCACCGCGCCCGGCCAAATCTTTTTTTTTTTTTAGACAGAGTTTCACTCTTGTCACCCAGGCTGGAGTGCAATGGTGCAATCTCAGGTCACTGCAACCTCCACCTCCTGGGTTCAAGAGATTCTCCTGCCTCAGCCTCTCGAGTAGCTAGGATTACAGGCGCCCGCCACCACGCCCAGCTAATTTTTGTATTTTGTTTAGGCAGAGACGGGGTTTCACCATGTTGGCCAGACTGGTCTCGAATTCCTGACCTCAGGTGATCCACCCGCCTCGGCCTCCCAAAGTGCTGGGATTACAGGTGTGAGCCACCGCGCCCGGCTCAAATCTTTTTTAAATTGAAGGATAAATTCTCTGTGTTCATATCCCAGTCGTGACATTTTTAGGTCTAGTAACCTTGCTGCGGGGCAGTGGGGACAGTCCCCGCCCCAAACTCGGCCACCGGCGCCTCCTCCGCGCTCTCATCACCCTTGTCGCGTTGGAACGCGATCCCGCCCACTTCCGGCAGGAGCGTCCAGAGCGCAGGCCCAACTCCAGGCGTCCCTCAGCAACTGTCAAGTGCTGACGTATGCGCATGTGTAAAGGGGCGGGTCTGGTTAATTGCGCGGGAGATTGTGGGTCCACTGAACTCACGCGACTGTCTCCGCCCACCTAAATAGGCGGGCGGAGCCGAGGGCCCAGTCTGGCTTCAGGAAGCGCAGGCGCATTGAGTGCAGGAACGTGACTCAGGCACAGGGGCGACCTTCACGCATGCTCATTTAAATGAGGCAAAGAGCTTAGGACACCAGCTCCAGGACCCGCCTTTCTCTCTTAACCAGCCTCTGGCTTTTAAAGGGCCAGAGCCCTGTTCCTCCGAATTGTGGATTTTTTGGTTTGGGGTTTTTAAAATAATTTTATTTTATTGTGGTAAAAATACTTGACATGAGATCTACCCTCAACAATTTTTAAAGTGTACCATATAGTATACTGTTAGCTGTAGATACAACCGAATTGCTTTTTTATATTAAGCATTTATTGAGCACCTACTATGTGTAAACCAAACTTACATTGCTGTGTGCATTTTACAATTTTTCTCCTGTAATAATATGTAATAATTACGTTCATATGTATATTTTTGCATAAATGTATTCCTCCATCCCAGTGTACTATTCCTTTCTTTGGTGGCAATTCTCTTTTTGTGTGTGTGTGTGAGACAAAGTTTCATTCGTGTTGCCCAGGCTGGCATGCAAGGACGCGATCTGGGCTCCCTGCAACCTCCGCCTCCCGGGTTCAAGCTATTCTCTCCTACCTCAGCCTCCCGAGTAGCTGGCATTACAGACACCCGCCACCACACCTGGCTAATTTTTTTGTATTTTTAAGTAGAGACGGGTTTTCACCATGTTGGCCAGACTGGTCTCAAACTCCTGACCTCATGATCTGCCCGCCTCGGCCTCCCAAAGTTCTGGGATTACAGGCGTGAGCCACTGTGCCCGGCCCCAGCCTCTCTTTAAAATTAATTTTATTTATTATTTTTTAAGAGACGGGGTCTCACTCTGCCCCATCACTCACAGGTGCGCATCACAGGTGCACTCACTCACGGGTGCGCATCAACACATCTGGCTTTTTTCTTTTCTTTTTTTCTTTTAAGATCGTGTATCACTGTGTCTCCCAGGCTGGAGTGCGTAGCTCACGGCAGCCTCTAATTCATGGGCTCGAGCAATCGTCCTACCTCAGCCTCCCAAGTAGCGAGGACTATATAGAGACATGGTCTTGTTGCCCAAGCTAGACTGGAACTCCTGGCCTCAAGCGATTTTCCTGCCTTGGCCTCTCAAAGCACTGGGATGACCTGACTGAAGGCAATTCTCTGGAATGGGAGGCAATGTGGGGTTCTGGGCCAGTCTTCCCAGGTTAAGAGGCCTGCGACTGAATTTTGGCTCTTTCACTTTCTTGCTCCTCTTTTACTGTGGATATGTCACCTAACTTCTGGGAACCTAACAGTTGGCTGCTTTTTATTTTTATTTTTTTATTTTATTGTTTGAGACAGGGTCTCACTCTGTTGCCCAGAATGGCGTGCAGCGGCACGATCTTGGCTCATTGCAACCTCCGCCTCCCAGGTTCAAGTGATTCTCCTGCCTCAGCCTCCTGAATAGCTGGGATTACAGGTGTGCACCACCACACCAAGCTAATTTTTGTATTTTTAGTAGAGACGAGGTTCCACTATGTTGGCCAGACTGGTCTCGAACTCTTGACCTCAAGTGATCCACCTGCCTCGGCCACCATGCCCAGCTAATTTTTGTATTTTTAGTAGAGACGGGCTTTGCTGTGTTGGCCAGGCTGGTCTTGAACTCCTGACCCAAGTGATCCTCCTACCTCAGCCTCCCAAAGTGCTGGGATTACAGCGGTGCGCCACTGCGCCTGGACATTTTGCTGCTTTTTAAAACAAGGATCAGGATACCTACCAATCTCACAGGATTGTTGCAAAGAGTAAATTCTTTAAAAAGTATGTGTGAAGTCAGGAAGCTGAGGCAGGAGAATCTCTTGAACCCGGGAGGCGGCGTTTGCAGTGAGCTGAGATCACGCCACTGCACTCCAGCCTGGGCCACAGAGCGAGACTCTGTCTCAAAAAAAACCAAAAAACAAAAAAAAGTGTGTGAAGTGTCAAGTACTGTGCCTCATGCCAGCTATATATGTTGAACAAATAGTCATTAAGTGGAATTATTCAGTCAGAAAATGGTTTTATAGTTCCTGTAACAGTTCCAGATGGTTCTTCAGGAAGATTTACCTAATTGCGAGGATGGCTAGCCACGTGTAATGGTGTCTCTTTTTCCAATATCGCAGGCCATCATTTTTACACATTTTTCCTAGTCTAGACAGTATGTAATGGTATGGCAGGGTTATTTTAATTTTCATTTATTTAATTCTAGTGAGGCCATGCATTTTTCCTTGGGATGATTTATTAGCTTTATTTCTTTGCCTAACAACTATTTTCAAACACTGTAATTTTCACTGGCTTATCCCTGCAGACATGATGTTAGGTTCTGACAGAGCATGTTGTTGACCAATTTTTTTTTTTTTTTTTTGAAATGGAGCCTTGCTCTGTTGCCCAGGCTGGAGTGCAATGGCGCAATCTCGGCTCACTACAATCTCTGCCTCCTGGGTTCAGGCAATTCTCCTGCCTCAGCCTCTGGAGTAGCTGGGATTACAGGTGCCTGCCACCATGCCCAGCTAATTTTTGTATTTCTGGTAGAGACGAGGTTTCACCATATTGGCCAGGCTGGTCTCGAACTCCTGACCTCAAGTCACACTTTGAGAGGCCGAGACCAGGCAGGCCAGAGTGCTGGGATTATAGGCGTGAGCCACCGCACCCGGCTTGACCTTTTTTTTTTTTCTGGAGAAAGAGGGTTAGGGGGAGAGAGAGAAGCAAAAGGAAACTCTCCAAAGAAGGGATTGAGGCTACAGTGAAAACTCGTCCCTAGAGCAGCTCTGTCCAGTAGAACTGGCGAGGGTGCCACAATGTCTGCATATGTCTGTCCCATATAGTCCAGCATGTGTCCACAAAGCACTTGGAACGTGGCTACTGTGACTGAGGAATTTTTAATTTTATCTAACTTAAATTTAAATTCAAATACAAGGGAGGGGACAGGCACGGTGGCTCACACCTGTCATCTCAGCATTTTGGGAGGCTGAGGCAGGAGGATCACTCTAGCCTATGAGATCGAGACCAGCCTGGGCAACACAATGAAACCTGGTCACTACAAAAAATACAAAAGTTAACCGAGTGTGGTGGTGCACACCTGTGGTCCCAGTTCCTTGGGAGGTTGAGGTAGGAGGATCACTTGAGCCCAGGAGGTTGAGGCTGCAGTGAGCCATGAGTACACCACCGCACTCCAGCCTGGGCGACAAAATGAGACTCTGCCTCACAAATAGATAAATAAATAAATACAAGGGAGGCTGAGGCGGAGTTCAAAGCTGCAGTGAGGTATGATCAGGCCACTTTACTCTACCCTGGGCAACAGAGTGAGCCCCTGTCTTTAAAAATAATAATATAAATAAATAACTAAATAAACAAACAAAAATAGCCACCTCGTTGATGACACCTCATTTTCTTTTTTCTTTTTTCTTTTTTTTTTTTTGAGACATAGTCTCGCTCTGTCACCCAGGCTGGAGTGCAGTGGCACGATCTTGGCTCACTGCAACCTCCGCCTACCAGGTTCAAACGATTCTCCTGCCTCAGCCTCCCGAGTAGCTGGGACTACAGGCGCTGGCCACCACGCCCAGCTAATTTTTGTATTTTTAGTAGAGACGGGTTTCACCATATTGGCCAGGCTGGTCTCGATCTCCTGACCTCGTGATCCTCCCACCTCGGCCTCCCAAAGTGCTGGGATTACAGGCATGAGCCACCGTGCCCGGCCCAGATGGCACCTCATTTTCCTTTGGAAAAATAAGGGGAAAAAGGAGACCAAAAAAAGGGGCCTACAAAGTCGACTCAGGAATGTCCTCACACATATAGGACTCAAATTTAGATTTTTGCATTGTTCCGGAGAGAGATGGTCCCAGAGACCACTGGTTTTGACAAAATGCTGTGTTCAGTTTGTGAAAATTTATCAAGCTATACACTGATGATATTTCCACTTTTTTTTTTTTTTTTTTGAGACAGGGTCTTGCTCTGTCACTGAGGCTGAAGTGCAGTGGTGTGATCACCACTCACTGCAGCCTCGACCTCTCAACCTGCTGGGCTCAAGTGATCTCACCTCAACCTCCTGAGTAGCTGAGACTACAGGCATGCACTACCACATCCAGCTATTTTTAAATTTTTTAAATTTTTTTCGAGTTGGGGGTCTCACTATATTGCCCAGGCTGGTCTGATCTCCTGAACTCAAGCAATCCTCCTACTTGGGCCTCCCAAAGTGCTGGGATTACAGGGGTGAGCCACCATGCCTGGCCCCACTTTTCTATATGCATTTTACACTTCCATAAAAAGTTAAACAAAATTTAGCCCATTCTATGTTACCTTCTTTTGGCATTTACCTGGTTTTCAATTTGGCAGAAGTCTCAAAAAAAAAAAAAAAAAAAGTGGTCTGTGACTCGCTCTGAACACCTGACAGCCCCTAGAGGGCGCTCATTCTGCATCAGAGACTTTTTCTTTTTTTTCTCTTTTCGAGATGGAGTTTCGCTCTTGTTGCCCAGGCTGGAGTGCAATGGCGTGATCTTGGCTCACTGCAGCCTCCGCCTCCCAGGTTCAAGCGATTCTCCTGCCTCAGGCTCCGGAGTAGCTTGGATTACAGGTATGCACCACCACGCCTGGCTAATTTTGTATTTTTAGTAGAGAGGGGGTTTCTCCATGTTGGTCAGGCTGGTCTCGAACTCCCGACCTCAGGTGATCCGCCCACCTCAGCCTCCCAAAATGCTGGATTACAGGCCTGAGCCACCGTGCCTGGCTGTACACTTTAAATAAGTGAATTCTGGCCAGGCACAGTGGCTCATGCCTGTAATCCCAGCACTTTGGGAGGCTGAGGCGGGCTGATCACAAGGTCAGGAGTTTGAGACCAGCCTGGCTAATGTGGTGAAACCCCGTCTCTACTGAAAATACAAAAATTAGCTGGGCGTGGTGGCAGGCGCCTGTAATCCCAGCCACTCGGGAGGCTGAGGCAGGAGAATCGCTTGAACCCGGGAGGCGGAGGTTGTAATGAGCCGAGATCGTGCCACTGCACTCCAGCCTGGACGACAGAATGAGACTCCATCTCAAATAAATAAATAAATAAAGTGTACAATTCAATGGTTTTTAGTGTGTCCACAGACTTATGCAACTATCAGCACGGTGAAATTGAGAACATTTTCAAAAGAAACCCTGTACTCCTTAGCTATCACTTCCCTCTCCAGTCCCTAGCAAGCACTAATCTACCGTCTGTCTCTGTGCCTTTGTCTATCCCAGACATTTCAAATGAATGGAATCACATACTGTGTGGCCTTTTAGCATTTATGCACTTCCACTTAGCATTATGGGCTTTTTTTTTGTTTTTTCTTTTTTTGAGTCGGAGTTTTGCTCTTGTTGCCCAGGCTGGAGTGCAGTGATGCGATCTCAGCTCACTGCAACCTCTACCTCCTGGGTTCAAGAGATTCTCCCACCTCAGCCTCCCGAGTACCTGGGATTACAGGCGTCCGCCACCACACCCAGCTAATTTTTTGTATTTTTAGTAGACATGGGGTTTCACCATGTTGGCCAGGCTGGTCTCAAACTCCTGACCTCAGGTGATCCACCTGCCTCGGCCTCCCAAAGTGCTGGGATCACAGGTGTGAGCCACCGCGCCCGGCTGCCAGCATTACATTTTTACGATTCACCATGTTGTAGCACCTATCAGAACTTCATTCCTAAGCCGGGTGCAGTGGCTCATGCCTGTAATCTCAGCACTTTGGGAGGCCAAGGTGGGCAGATCACTTAACATTAGGAGTTCGAGACCAGCCTGGCCAACATAGTGAAACCTTGTCTCTACTAAAAGTACAAAATTAGCTGGGTGTTGTGGCACACGCCTGTAATCCCAGCTACTCTGGAGGCTGAAGTGGGAGAATCTCTTGAACCTGGTAAGAGAAGGGTGCAGTGAGCCAAGATTGCACCACTGCACTTCAGCAAGGGCGAGAGAGTGAGATTCTGTCTTCGAAAAAAAAAAAAAAAGCTGGGCACGGTGGCTCACGCCTGTAATCCCAGCACTTTGGGAGGCTGAGGCGGGCGGATCACGAGGTCAGGAGATCGAGACTATCCTGGCTAACATGGTGAAACCCCATCTCTACTAAAAAAATTACAAAAAATTAGCCAGGCATGGTGGCAGACGCCTGTAGTCCCAGGTACTCTGGAGGCTGAGGCAGGAGAATGGCGTGAACCTGGGAGGTGGAGCTTGCAGTGAGCCGAGATGGCGCCACTGCATTCCAGCCTGGGTGACAAAGCGAGACTCCGTCCCAAAAAAAAAAAAAAAAAAAAAAAAGAACATCATTCCTTTTTATAGCCAAATAGGATTCCATGGCATGGACAGAGCGTATTCTGTTTATCCGCTCATCTATTGATGGATATCTGGATTGTCTCCACCTTTTGTCTATCATGTGCTGTGGCTCATGCCTGTAATCCCAGCACTTTGGGAGACCGAGGTGGGAGGATCACTTGAGGTCAGGAGTTGGAGACCGGGCTGGCCAACGTGGTGAAACCCTGTCTCTACTAAAAATACAAAATTAGCCAGGCGTGGTGGTAGTGCCCGTAGTCCCAGCTACTTGAGAGGCTAAGGCACAAGAATCACTTTAACCCAGGAGGTGGAGGTTGCAGTGAGCCAAGATTGCATCACTGCACTCCAGCCCGGGTGACAGAGCAAGACTCTGTAAAAGAAAAAAAAAAAAAAAAGAAATCTCAGGACT
Organism: Pongo abelii; assembly: GCF_028885655.2. Taxonomy (NCBI): domain Eukaryota; kingdom Metazoa; phylum Chordata; class Mammalia; order Primates; family Hominidae; genus Pongo; species Pongo abelii. The sequence continues at coordinate 120,572,363 of NC_071995.2, read as the reverse complement.
CCCTCTGTAAAAGAAAAAAAAAAAAAAAAGAAATCTCAGGACTCCCTCTGTAAAAGAAAAAAAAAAAAAAGAAATCTCAGGACTCCCTGCCAAGGCTGAACATCCAGGAAGGAAGCTAAAGGTCTGTGCCCAGGAAAGGGTCAAAAGGCCATGCCTTGCTGATTGAGGGGACATTTATCTGTGGGCGTTGAGGGGAGTCCCTCTTGCCCCAGACTACACAGGGCAACTCCCCTCACCCCAAGCTGTAAACAAGGTCCTTGATTATGGCGCTCAGCCATATTCTTGCCACTCAGATCTGGAAGTGATTATCCAAAGGATATTTGGGACAGGAGCCCCCCAGGCCTAATGCTCTTGGCATGTCAGTATCTGGGAGGGGCCAGCCTGAACCACCTACTCAGGTGTTGCGAATAATGTTACCCAACTCTGACCCCACAGGGAGAATAATCTCATAGATTTGTGTAACCTGCCCTTCCAGCTGGCCTGCAGATGCAGATGAGCCCTAATTTGCCCCAGGTTCTTCTCAATGGGGCAGTCCTGGCTTCCTCTGAGCCAGGGTCTGATTAGGGTCTGCGAACGAGCTCTTTGCCATGCTGGGACTGAGGCTTGGGGCTGTGTCTTAGCCTGGTGAAGGAAGAGAAGGTTCCAGGTCATGAGGCACCCCTCAACGAGTGGCAGGGTGGCTCTGGACAGGCCACCAGCCAAGAGACAGTTTGTACCGGGTTGAAGACGGGCCAGGGCTGCTGGCTAGGTACCTAAGGAGGAGAGGAAAATTTCATAAGAAGAACCACAGTGGCAGCAGCATGACTGGCCAGGGGCCGACTCCAGACCCAGCTGGGCCAATCAGGGTTTGGGGACTGGAATTCAGAAACAGCCAGTTAGTTTCTGTGAGTGATTGGAACTGAGGTGATAAAAGGGGCAGCTGCTTCCCACCGTGAGCATGAGAAAGCTGATTCACAGAACAAGAAAGACTGAGGGGAGAGAGAGAGAGGCTTTGCTGTAGACAGGTGTCCAATGCTGGAGTCCAGTTCCTTGTAAACTGCAGCTGAATTTCCTGTTATTAGACTCCACAAAAGACTCTTATATCCTAGTAATAAATTTCCCTTTTGGGGTAATATGAAATGCTTTCTCTACTGGCAACCAAAGAACCTTGTATAAGGCAGGAAGATACACTGAGGAAGTTTTCTATCCATCAATTACAGTCCACTGGGAGAGAGAAAGGTGCACCCAATGAATTAAATATAAATGATGCAATAAGGCCAGGTGCAGGGGCTCATGCCTGTAATCCCAGCACTTTGAGAGGCCCAGGCGGGAGGGTCGTTTGAGCCCAGGAGTTTGAGACCATCCTGGGCAACATAGTGAGACCCCCTATCTCTACAAAAAATAAGATAATTAGCTGGGTGTGGTGGTGTGTACCTGTAATCCCTGCTATTGGGAGGCCAAGGCAGGAAGATCAATTGAGCCCAGGAGTTTGAGGCTGCAGTGAGCCATGTTCGTGCCACTACATTCCAGCCTGGGCGACAGAATGAGACCCTACTTCTATGATATGGTTTGGATCTGCGTCCCTGCCCAAGTCTTATATTGAAATGTAATTCCCAATGCTGGAGGTGGGGCCTGCTGGGAGGTGAGTGGATCACGGGAGAGGTTTCTCATGGTTTAATACCATCCCTTTTGGTGCTGTCATCGGGAGAGTGAGTTCTCATGAGATCTGATGGTTTTTAAAAAAAAGCACTGACCAGGAGCGGTGACTTATGCGTCTTATCACAGCACTTTGGGAGGCCGAGGCGGGTAGATCACCCGAGGTCAGAAGTTCAAGACCAGCCTGGCCAACATGGTGAAACCCCATCTCTACTAAAAACACAAAAATTGGCTGGGTGTGGTGGCGGTCGCCTGTAATCCCAGCTACCCAGTAGGCTGAGGCAGGAGAAAGGCTTGAACCTGGGAGGCAGAGGTTACAGTGAGCGGAGACGGCGCCATTGTACTCCAGCGTGGGCGACAAGAGTGAAACTCTGTCTCAGGAAAAAAAAAAAAAAAAAAAAGCAGAATGGTGAGTGCCAGGGGCTGAGGAAAGGGAAGGGGAACAGGAGTTAGTGTTGAATGGGGACTGAATGTTTGTTTGGCAAGATGAGAAAGTTCTGGAGATGGATGGAGGTGATGGTTGTAGAACAATGTCAATGTACTTAATGCCCCTAAAGTGTGCACTTAAATATATTTAAAATATAAGTTTGTAGTTGGGACAATAAAATGGTAACTTTAATGTTATATATATATATTACCAAAATAAGAAATCACCAAAAAGAAAAAAAGGAAAAAACATCACCTCAAAGTCTGTGTGGTCTTGAAGCAAGGCTCCTACACTCCAGCGTGGGTCAGCCGTTACCTGTGGGTCACCTGGAGGGTGTCAGCTCTGGGCACTCCCAGCTCTCTGCCCAAACAGGTGAAGTGGCTTCAGTAACTCAGGTACCGTCCTCTGAAGAACTGGAGGTGAAAGAACGAAAGTACTTAGAAACCAGCGGGTCAGGCCAGGCACAGTGGATCACACCTGTAATCCCAGCACTGTGGGAGGCAGAGGCGGGTGGATCACCTGAGGTCAGGAGTTTGAGACCAGCCTGGCCAACATGGTGAAACCCCGTCTATACTAAAAATACAAAAATGACCCAGGCGTGGTGGTGAGCGCCTGTAATCCCAGTTACTCAGGAGGCTGAGGCACAAGAATCACTTGAACCCAGGAGGCAGAGGTTGCAGTGAGCTGAGATCGTGCCATTGTACTCCAGCCAGGGCGACAGAATGAGACTCCATCTCAAAAAAAAAAAAAAAAAGAAAGAAAGAAAAAGAAATCTGGGGTCAGCACACAGAACTGGTAGGAAGGACCTAAAGGGACCAAGGTGGGCACCAGCAGTGTTGGCTGCAGTCTCAGGTCACCTGCACCAACTGGGCAGCAATCTCACCAGGGACATATATTTTTGGTGTTATGGGTCACCTGACCACACTACTCTAGCAGTCAGAATCTTCGTAGAAAACCCAAATCACATGCCAGGTAGTTCCACCAAAGGAATTTCTTCATAGTGATAACAGTGTTGGATGGATAGAAAGAGCAGCAGGAGAAAAGATGATACCTAGGGCCGGAGAGGCGAAGGGAAGAAGTGCTCACAGAGCCCACAGGCCAGACCTGGGCAGCAAGAGGTGGAACCAGGTGCACATTCTGCCAGAGACACTCCCTGAAGCAGAGAAAGAGGGACAGACCCCAGCATCTGCCATTGGCTGAATGCAGCCAGAAGTCACTGCGGGAAAGTCATTGCCCAGAGGCAGGAGGCAGCATCCCTGCCAAATAAAGCACAGCAGGAGAAGGGCAAATAATGGATCTGCCTGGTGTGGTGGCTGGCACTTGTAATCCTAGCACTTTGAGAGGCTAAGGCGGGGAGGAGACTTGAGGCCAGGAGTTCGAGACCGGCATAGGCAACATAGCGAAACCTCTGTCTCAAAAAAAAAGAAAAAAGTAGCAAAGTGTGGTGGTGTGTCCCTGCAGTCCCAGCTACTGAGGAGGCTGAGGCAAGAGAATCTCTTGAGCCCAGGAGTTCAAGGCTGCAGTGAGCTCTGATTGCGCTGCTGCACTCTAGCCTGGGTACAGAGCATAAAAATAAAAAGGCCGGGCACAGTGGCTCATGCCTGTAATCCCAGCACTTTGGGAGGCCAAGGTGGGTGGCTCACCTGAGGTCAGGAGTTCAAGACCAGCCTGGCCAACATGGTGAAACCCTGTCTCTACAAAAAATACAAAAATTAGCCGGGCATGGTGGTGCATACCTGTAATCCCAGCTACTTGGGAGGCTGAGGCAGGAGAATCACTTGAACCCGGGAGGCAGAGGTTGCAGTAAGCGGAGATCGTGCCACTACACTCCAGCCTGGGTGACAAAATGATACTCTCTCTCAAAAAATAAAAATAAATAAATAAATAAATAAAAAATAAGGCTTGGCGTAGTGGCTCACGCCTGTAATCCCAGCACTTTGGGAGGCCGAGGCGGGAGGATCACGAGGTCAGGAGATTGAGACCATCCTGGCTAACACAGTGAAACCCCGTCTCTACTAAAAATACAAAAAATTAGCCGGGCGTGGTGGCGGGCGCCTGTAGACCCAGCTACTTGGGAGGCTGAGGCAAAAGAATGGCGTGAACCCGGGAGGTGGAGCTTGCAGTGAGCCGAGATTGCGCCACTGCACTCCAGCCTGGGAGACAGAGCGAGACTCCGTCTCAAAATAAATAAATAAGTAAAATAAAATAAAATATAAAAAATAAAAATAATGAGGCCGGGTGCAGTGGCTCCTGCCTATAATCCCAGCACTTTGGGAGGCCGAGGCTGGATGATCACCTAAGTTCAGGAGTTGGAGACCAGCCTGGTCAACGTAGTGAAACCCCGCCTCTACTGAAAATACAAAAATTAGCCGGACATGGTGGCCGGCATCTGTAATCCCAGCTACTCTGGAGGCTGAGGTGGGAGAATCGCTTGAACCCATGAGGCGGAGGCTGCAGTGAGCCGAGATCGTGCGACTGCACTCCAGCCTGGGTAACAGAGCAAGACTCTGTCTCAAAAAATAATAATAAAAAAAAATAAAAAGAACGGATCTGAGGACAAAGGGGCAGATGACAGGATATCTACCCATTTCTCCATTCCACAGAGATTTGCCAAGTGTGTGCTGTGCACCTGTGCACTGGGCCTGTGCTCAGTGTTGGGGTTGCAGCCTGGGATAGCGTAGACAGAATGGTCTGCAGCAGACAGAGCTGCTTCTGTACAGCAGAGGGATCCCCACCCCAGAAGAGCAGGTCCTCTCAGGGTTGTCTCTAGCCTGGACGGTACCTTGTGCCAAGTAGAAAAAGTGGTCCTTCCAGGACACAGCCCTGTGGGCACACAGCTTGGGAAGCAGATGAGGCAAGCTGGGCACTCCACAGCAAAGTATCATTTCCACAACCATGCCTGGAGACTCTGGTTTCCCTTTCCCTTTCCCTTTCTTTCTCTCTCTCTCTCTTTCCTTCTTTTTCTTTCTTTCTCTCTCTCGCTTTTTCTCTCTTCATTCTTTCTTTCTCTTTTTTTCCTTCTTTCTTCTTTCCTTCTCTCTTTCTTTCTCTTTTTTTTTTTTTTTTTTGAGACAGACTCTTTGCTCTGTCACCCGGGCTGGAGGGCAGTAGCGCAATCTTGGCTCACTGCAAGCTCTGCCTCCCAGGTTCATGCCATTCTCCTGCCTCAGCCTCCCGAGTATCTGGGACTACAGGTGCCCGCCACCACGCCCGGCTAATTTTTTGTATTTTTAGTAGAGACGGGGTTTCACCGTGTTAGCCAGGATGGTCTCAATCTCCTGACCTCGTGATCCTCCCTCCTCGGCCTCCCGAAGTGCTGGGATTACAGGCGTGAGCCACTGCACCTGGCCTCTGTCTCTTTCTTCCTCTCTTTCCTCTATCTCTCTCTTACTTCTTTTTTTTTTTTGACAGGGTCTCACTCTTTTGCCCAAAGTGATCTTGGCTCACTGCAGCCTCCCCCTCCAGGGTTCAAGCAATTCTCCTGCCTCAGCCTCCCGAATAGCTGGGATTACAGGTGTGGGCCACCATGCTCAGCTAACTTTTGTATTTTTAGTAGAGACGGGGTTTCACCATGTTGGCCAGGCTGGTCTTGAACTCCTGATCTCAACTGATCCACCCACCTTGGCCTCCCAAAGTGCTGGGATTACAGGCATGAGCCACCACACCCGGCTGAGACTCTGACTCCTTTCTAGAAGGAATCCTTAACCTGAGGACCACCAACTCCCGCAGCAGGAGTCCCCCAAAGCACATCATTCATTCATTCATTGATCCAACAAATATTTATTGAACAACTTTGTGTGTCTGGCACACCTCTAGGTCCTACAGAGATGGCAGTGAGAAAGCACAAAAACTTTTCTGTTTTCAAATAGGGCAAAATGCCAGTAATTGTTAAATATAGGCAGAGGCAGTAACAGGTGTTCATTGTAGTTATTTTTTTTTTCTGTGTTTGAAATTTTTATTGAAAATAGAAGTTGGAAGAAAAAAAATGTTTGTCTTTCAAGAGACAGACAATAAATAAGGCGTGTACGTGTGGTGGTGCTAAGTGCTAAAGAGGACATAAAACAGAAATGAGGGGGTTGGCAAGTGTATATGGAAATTCTAACTTTAAATAGGGTGATTCCAGGAACTCCTCATTGAGAAGGTGATTTTTGAATAAAACCATGAAGGAGAGAAGGGAATGATCCAGGCTGCTTTCCGGAGGAACAGATGTCCTGGCAGCAGGCACAAAAGAGGCAAAGGCCCCGAGGCCAGAACATGCCCAGTATTTTCCAGGAACAGCAATGAAGCAAGTGTGTGGCTGGAGCAGAGACGGGCTGCCAGGAGTGGGGGGGCAAGGTGTGAGTGGAAAGGGGAGGGGCGAGCAGATCACCAGGGCCTTGAAGGCCACTGGAAGGGCTGTGGCTTTTACCCTGAGTGACCAGGGGAGCCCCTGGAGGGTGTGAGCCGAGAGTGACTGAAGCCGACTTGTGTAGGGTAATGAGTAGGCACCCTTCAGGGGCCGGGGGGTCTCTAGGGCTCCCATTAGACGCTCAGAGCAGTCCAGACCCCTACAAGGCTAAGGACCAGCGTGACGGCCAGGCACAGTGGCTCACGCCTCTAATCCCAGCACTTTGGGAGGCGAGGTGGGCGGATCACTTGAGGTTAGGAGTTCAAGACCAGCCTAGCCAAACCCCGTGTCTACTAAAAATACAAAAAATTAGCTGGGCGTGGTGGCGGGCGCCTATAACCACAGTTACTTGGGAGGCTGAAGCAGGGAGAATGGCTTGAACCCGGGAGGCGGAGGTTGCAGTGAGCCGAGATCGCGCCACTGCACTCCAGCCTGGGCGACAGAGTGAGACTCCATCTCAAAAACCAAAACAAACAAAACAACAGTGTGACGTAAGTTTGCCGATCAAATTTTGCCGCTACCGGGTCTCGGCAGGAAGTGGCGGGCATTGCCTGGTTGGTAGGCTGGGGCGGCGCGTTGCCATAGCGACCCCGGCCGGGCCCGTGGTGCGCGCAGCTGACGGACATTGAGGCTGGATGCCGCGATCCCGCAGGTGAGCGCAGGTGAGCCGGGCGCAGGTGGGGCAGGCCCAGGACTCCTGACTGACCCCAAGCCGTCTGGTTCCCGGCTCCTCCCTCTTCCACTGTGGGTTTTTTGTTTTGTTTTGTTTTTTTCCCTTGAGACAGGGTCTCCTTCTGTCACCTAGGCTGGAATGCAGTGGCGCCGGATGATAGCTCACTGCAGTCCCGACCTCCTAAGATCAAGGCATCTTCCCACCTCAGCCTCCCGCGCAGCTGGGACTACAGGCCTGCGCCACCATGCCCAGCTAATTTTTTTTTTTTTAATTATTTTTTGTAGAGATAAGGTCTCACTATGGTTGCCCAGGCTGGTCTACAACTCTTGGACTCATGTGATCCTTCCGCATCAGCTTCCCAACGTGCTGGGATTGCAGGCGGCAGCCCCCATGCCGCCAGGCTGGTCTTTGTTACTCAGCACCAAAGCAACCTGGGCCGACTTTCATTTCCTGTCAACAGCTCAGGTGTTAAGACTACAGCCTCCTCCGGAGTAGAACCTATGTTCCCTAAACTCTGGGATGGAGGGTGATTTTAGGTTACACTGATGAGGTGTGAAGTAACACCCAATGACATCATAAGAAAGTTATTAGAGTCTGGGTTCTCTTGCAATTCTGAGTAAGCCAAGAGGAGTCAGTCTGGTGATTACATGGCATTAACACCTCTTTTAACATTTGCTAATCTTTTTGTTTTTTTTTTTGAGACGAAGTTTCACTTTTCGCCCAGGCTGAGTGTAGTGGCGGATCTCAGCTCTCACTGCAACATCCGCCTTCCGGTTTCAAGTGATTCTCCTGCCTCAGCCTCCCCAGTAGCTGGGATTACAGGCCTTGGCAAACAAGCCCGGCTAATTTTTGTATTTTTAGTAGTAGAGACAGGATTTCACCATGCTGGCCAGGCTGGTCTCGAACTCCCGACCTCGTGATCTGCCCACCTCGGCCTTCCAAAGTGCTGGGATTACAGGCGTGTGCCACCGCACCAGGCCTTGCTAATTCCTATTTTTAACAGAGACCTTGGAGCTCAGCCAACTCTAAGCCATAGCATCTAGCTAAGACTTAAATTGGTTCTTTCAATGTTTTTATTTTTACATTTATTGTTGCGTTAGGCTACCTGCTACTGGTTTTCTATTTATAATAATGATACATAAAGTCTCCATTCTGCTTCTTTTCTTTTCTTTTCTTTTTTTTTTGAGACGGAGTCTTGCTGTCGCCCAGGCTAGAGTGCAGTGGCACAATCTCGGCTCACTGCAAGCTCCGCCTCCCGGGTCATGCCATTCTCCTGCCTCAGCCTCCCGAGTAGCTGGGACTACAGGCGCCCGCCACCACGCCCAGCTAATCTTTTGTATTTTTAGTAGAGATGGGGTTTCACCATGTTAGCCAGGATGGTCTCAATCTCCTGACCTCGTGATCCACCCGCCTTGGCCTCCCAAAGGCTGGGATTACAGGCGTGAGCCACTGCGCCCAGCCTTTTTTTTTTTTTTTTGAGACAGAGTCTCACTCTGTCTCGCCCAGGCTGGAGTGCAGTGGTGCAATGTCTGCTCACTGCAGCCTCCTCCTCCCTGGTTCAAGCGATTCTCCTGCCTCAGCCTCCCGAGTAGCCGGGATTACAGGCACCTGCCACCACACCCAGCTAATTTTTGTATTTTTAGTACAGACAGGGTTTCGCCATGTTGGCCAGGCTGGTGTTGAACTCCTGACCTCGGGTGATCCATCCACCTTGGCCTCCCAAAGTGCCGGGGATTACAGGCGTGAGCGACTGCGCCCGGCCTATTTTATTATTATTTTTTTAAGACTGAGTCTCGCTCTGTCTCCCAACCTGGAGTGCAATGGTGCAATCTCGGCTCACTGCAACCTCCGCCTCCCGGATTCAAGCTGTTCTCCTGCCTCAGCCTCTTGAGTAGCTGGGATTACAGGCACGTACCACCAGGCCCAGCTAATTTTTGTATTTTTAGCAGAGACGAGGGTTCACCATGTTGACCAGGCTGGTCTCGAACTCCTGAACTCAGGTGATCCACCCGCCTCGGCCTCCCAAAGTGCTGGGATTACAGGCATGAGCCACTGCACCTGGCCCTCCTTTTTTCAATATATGTATTGATTTTTTTAAAGTGAGTTAACTTATTTTTATTTTCTTCTTGAGAAAAGTTCTCACTCTGTCATCCAAGCTGGCGTGCAGTGGCATGATCTCGGCTTACTGCAACCTCTGCCAAGTGAGTTAATTTACATATAAAGATTAACAATAGTACATGTGATATTTGGAAATGCGAGGGGAAAAAATCCCAACGGCATAGAATTTAGGACCTGAGATTGTTTCTCCACTCCCAGCTTTTGCTCTGCCTATTTTCTTTGCCTGGAATTATTTTTCCCTACTTCTAGGTGTGATTGTCAAAATATGTAACCCATATTTTGGGTTTATATTTTGGATTCATATTTGGCTCAGTGGCTCATGCCTGTAATCCCAGCACTTGGAGAGGCTGAGGTGGGTGGATCATTTGAGATTAGGAAATCGAGACCAACCTGGCCAACATGGTGAAACCCCGTCTCTACTAAAAATACAAAAATTAGCCAGGCATGGTGGTGGGCGCCTGTAATACCAGCTACTTAGGAGGCTGAGGCACGAGAATCACTTGAACCCAGGAGGCAGAGGTTGTAGTGAGCCGAGATGGTGCCACTGCACTCCAGCCTGGGCAACAAAGCAAGATTCCATCTCTAAATAAATAAATAAATAAATAAATAAATATAAATATTTAGAAGACATAAAAAAATATATATATGTATGTATGACCGCCACCCCCTCCCTGGGGGCAGCTTCTCCCTGATGCCATCACAAACCCTCCTGCTCTACTGGTTTCCCTAGATTCCCAAGTGATTGTGCCATCAGACCCCCTGGGAGGGGGCCCCAGGAGAGGCAAGGGAGGGGCCAGCCAAAGGTCAGTCCAGCACTAAAGGATCCCCACCAAGGGCTGTTCACCTGCCCCAGGGACTCAGAACACACATGACTCTCCCCACTTGAGCTCAGGATCCCGGCATCACACGGGGCGTGCTGAAGCCCCAGATGTTCCTAACCCTTTTCCAGCACCCTCCAGCCTTGCAGAAGCAGCCACCATGCCAGTCTCTAAGTGCCCGAAAAAGTCAGAGTCCCTGTGGAAGGGGTGGGACCGGAAGGCCCACAAGAACGGCCTGCGGCGCCAGGTATACGCTGTGAATGGCGACTACTATGTGGGCGAGTGGAAGGACAACGTGAAACACGGTGAGTGGGACTCCGGGACGGGCAGCTGGAGTGGGGTCGGAGCCACAGTGGGCAACAGGGCCAGGAAGGCAGCGTGCAGAGCTCACTGGGGACATGAGATGTGTCCCCAAGGCTCCCCCAGGGTGAGTGCTGGCCCAGGCCAGCTGGGGGCCTCCACATGCTGGGGCTTCTGAACAAACTCAGCCCTGACTTCAACTGAGTGAGGGTCTCAGGACCAGCAGTGGACAGAGGGTCTTGAGAAACTGGCCTGCCCCTGGGGCTCTGGGACCTAGGGGGCTCAGTTCCTGCCTTCTGAGACTTGGGTTAAGCACTGGGCTAGCTGGCAACAAGAAAAGCCACCCCCCCGAAACCAGCTTGCAGCGGGGTTCTGGGCTTTGCATTCAGCTGTGATGCTCTGCAGAAGGCTGAGCGCCAGGCACAAGGGAGGACCCCCTACTCCATCCCCCAAGGAGGAGCCGGGGCTCCAGGTCTGACCAGCAGGGGCCAAAGGGGTCCTATCAATACAAACTAAATCCTGACTGGGGGAAAAAATAAAGAAAAAAGAGCTTTTATTTTAAAATGTGGCACTGCTGCTCACTCCAGTCTTGCAATTCCAGACTCTGTAGTCTTTTTTTTTGAGGGGACAAGGTCTTGCTCTGTCTCAAAAAAACAGGCTGGAGTGCAGTGGTGCCTTCATAGCTCACTGCAGCCTCGAGATCCTGGGCTCAAGCAATCCTCCTGTCCCAGCCTCCTGAATTGCTGGGATTACAAGTGGGAGTCACTGTGCCTGGCTAGATTCTGTGCTCTTTTTTTTTGTTAGACGGAATTTCACTCTTGTTGCCCAGGCTGGAGTGCAATGGTGCGATCTTGGCTCACCGCAACCTCTACCTCTGGAGTTCAAGCGATTCTCCTGCTTCAGCCTCCAGAGTAGCTGGAATTACAGGCATGTGCCACCACGCCTGGCTAATTTTGTATTTTTAGTAAGACAGGGTTTCTCCGTGTTGATCAGGCTGGTCTTGAACTCCCGACCTCAAGTGATCCACCCGCCTCGGCCTCCCAAAGTGCTGAGATTACAGGCGTGAGCCACTGCTCCCAACCCGATTCTGTGCTCTTAACCACCCTGCTCTCTTGCCTTGCTGGGTTAAGTGCTTTGGAGTCAAATAAACCTGGGTTAGGATCCCAGTTCCAGGCTGGGTGCGGTGGCTCACATCTGTAATCCCAGCACTTTGGGAGGCCGAGGCAGGCAGATCACCTGAGATCAGGAGTTCGAGACCACCTTGGCCAATATGGCGAAATCCCATCTCTACTAAAAAAATACAAAAATGGGCCAGGTGGGGCCGGGTGTGGTGGATCACGGCTGTAATCCCAGTACTTTGGGAAGCCGAGGCGGGCGGATCACGAGGTCAGGAGATTGAGACCATCCTGGCTAACACGGTGAAACCGTGTCTCTATTAAAAAGACAAAAAATTAGCTGGCGTGGTAGCGGGCGCCTGTAGTCCCAGCTACTCTGGAGGCTGAGGCAGGAGAATGGCGTGAACCCAGGAGGCGGAGCTTGCAGTGAGCCGAGATTGCGCCACTGCACTCCAGCCTGGGAGACAGAGCGAGACTCTGTCTGCAAAAAAAAAAAAAAAAAAAAAGAACTTGGAGGAGAGGGAGTAACTGAGTGGATGTTTGCAGGGACTAGCATAGAAGGTGGCAGGACCAGCTGGAGCAGAGAACATACCTGGGGTGTTCAAGGAACAGCCAGGAAGACGGTGTGGGTGAAACAGAGTGAGGAAGAGGAGGAGGTCAGAGAGGTTGCAGGCCAGGTATGGCGGCTCACGCCTGTAATCCCAGCACTTTGAGAGGCCGAGGCGGGCAGATCACTTGAGGTCAGGAGTTCAACACCAGCCTGGCCAACATGGCGAAACCCCATCTCTACTAAAAATACAAAAAATTAGCTGGGTCGAGTGGTGAACGCCTGTAATCCCAGCCACTAGGGAGGCTGAGGCAGGAGAATTGCTTGAACCCAGGAGGTGGAGGTTACAGTGAGCCAATATCATGCCACTGCACTCCAGCCTGGGTGCCACAGCAAGACTCTGCCTCAAGAAAAACAGTCCTGGCGTGGTTGCTTATGCCTGAAATCCCAGCACTTTGGGAGGCCAAGACAGGCAGATCGCCTGAGGTCAGGAGTTCAATACCAGCCTAGCCAACATGGTGAAACCCCATCTCTACTAAAAATACAAAAATTAGACCAGACATGATGGCAGGCACCTGTAATCCCAGCTACTTGGGAGGCTGAGACAAGAGAATTGCTTGAACCTGGGAGGAGGAGGTTACAGTGAGCTGAGATCGCACCATTGCACTCCAGCCTGGGAGTTTCCAAGAACGAATCTCCATCTCAAAAAAAAAAAGAAAAAGAAAAAGAAAAAAGAAAAAAAGAGGTTGTGGGCTAAAGAAGGGTAGTCAGATCATATAGGACCCTGTCAGCCATGGTAAGAACTTTGGATTTGACTCTGTGACACAGGGAGGGTTTAGAGCAGAGGAATGACATGATCTGATTCATGTCCTGTAACACCCATGCTGGCTATTTCGTTGTGAATGAGGTGGGGGCAGGAAGACCCCTCAGAGGCCCTTGCAGACATCCAGGTGAGAGACATCCAGCAGGAGAACGAAGCACCCCATAAAAGCAAATTATTAGAAAGGCAGGAATGGAGCCATCCTCAGGGAAGGCTTAGGACAACTTCTCCATCTATCTGCTTCTCCCTGGCTGGCCTTTTTTCTCTCCTCCTGCAAGTGTACCTCTGCATGATACACATGGCTGCCAGCATCTTAGTGACAGGATGGAGGAATCCTCCTCACTTCCTGATATAGTTTTGTCTTGTTTGAGACAGAGTTGTGCTCTGTCGCCCAGGATGGAGTGCAGTGCTGCGATTTCGGCTCACTGAAACTTCCACTTCCCGGGTTCAAGAGATTCTTGTGCCTCAGCCTCCCCAGTAGCTGGGACTAAAGGCACACACCACCATGCCCAGCTAATTTTTGTATTTTCTGGTAGAGATGGGGATTCACTTGCCAGGCGCGGTAGCTCACGCCTGTAATCCCAGCTCTCAGGGAGGCAGAGGCGGGAGGATAGCTTGAGCCCAGGAGGTCGAGACCTGCTTGGGCAATATAGGGAGACCCCGTTCTCCACAAAAAGGAAGAAAAAAAAAGACAAAAAAAAAAAAATGAGACAAGGATTCACCATGTTGGCCAGGCTGGTTTTGAATTCATGACCTCAAGTGATCTGCCCACCTCAGCCTCCCAAAGTTCTGGGATTACAAGTGTGAGCCATCATGCCCAGCCTTTTCCCCTTATTTTCCTACTTGATAAGATTTGGTTTGCCTCACTGTGTCCTGTGCAGACTCTCAGCTCTTCCATCCCCTGTATTAAATTTTCTCTATTTGAAATAACTAGCATTTCAAACTGTCCTAGGGTCTTCAGTGTTCCGACAACCGGCATCACTGCACTGCAGAAGACAGTGCAGTATGGTTTCTGTTGGGTCATCTGGACCCTGAACCCTCAACTGATTCAGTCACCCAAACAGTAACAGAAAATGCCAGGTCTTTTTTTTTTTTTTTTTTTTTGAGACAGAGTCTCATTCTGTCGACCAGGCTGGAGTGCAATGGTGTGATCTCGGCTCACTGCAACCTCTGCCTCCCAGGTTCAAGCGATTATCCTGCCTCAGCCTCCTGAGTAGCTGGGATTACAGGTGCACACCACCACGCCCAGCTAATTTTTGTATTTTTAGTAGAGACGAGGTTTCACCATGTTGGTTAGGCTGGCCTCGAACTCCTGACCTCGTGATCCGCCCGCCTCAGCCTCCCAAAGTGCTGGGATTACAGGCGTGAGCCACCGCGCCCGGCCAAGACCTCGCGTTTTCTAATCCAAAAAATTAGCCGGGCGTGGTGGCAGGGGCCTGTAGTCCCAGCTACTGAGGAGGCTGAGGCAGGAGAATGGCGTGAACCTGGGAGGCGGAGCTTGCAGTGAGCCGAGATCGCGCCACTGCACTCCAGCCTGGGTGACAGAGCGAGACTCCATCTCAAAAAAAAAAAAAGGAAAGAAAAAGAAAATGCGAGGTCTTCAAACCAGGTCTCAGGACTTCTATACTAGGTAGTCCAATACTGTTAGGCTAGGGATTTTCCCCAGCATAGGCCGTATACTGTGTGCATCAACCCCTAACTCGACTATTGGATGCCTCCTGTTCTCACCCTTCACCTTCTTCTAATAACAGGCCCCTGCTACCTTGGTCACAGAAATGAGCACGTAATCCAACTGGGCAAATCAAAAAATTGAGATGAGATTTTTCAAAATGGACTAGCAGAGAAAAAGCACCTTTCCCCTCTAATTCCCAACCTATTGATTCCCATGTGTCTCCTGCATTTGCCTGCGGTAGGAGAGACTGAAGCCACCCACGGAAGGCATAGTCATGAGCACCCATCAGTGTCTTTTTTTTTTTTTTTTTTTGGTAGGGGCTGTTGGGTTGTTTTCGCCTGTCCTGTCCCTCACTTCCTCCCGGTTTTATTTCCTTTGGGGACACCCCTCTCCCACTCTAAATCCCCAAGGTTTGGGTGGGCTGACTCTGCCCCCTGGCAGGCCTAGCCAATCAGTGGATTGGCTAGCCAATCACTCTGTTGCTCCTGGGTTCAAGCGATTCTCCTGCCTCCCAAGTAGCTGTGATTACAGGCACCTGCCACCATGCCCGGTTAATTTTTGTATCTTCAGTAGAGACGGGATTTCGCCATGTTGGCCAGGCTGGTCTCGAACTCCCGATCTCAAGTGATCCGCCCGCCTTGGCCTCCCAAAGTGCTGCGATTACAGGCGTGAGCCACCTCACCCGGCTGCAACCATCATTTTCAAACCTCTTTGCCTTTACTCATGCAGTTCCCTGTGCCTGGACTGCCCTTCCTGGCCCCAACGTCACCCCCTCCAGGAAGTCTCTGAGTCCCCAGATTTGACCAAGTGCCCTTCTTCTGATATTGAAATCTCAGTGCCTACCTTCGTATATTGAAATTGAACTATGTGGGTATTCATCAGGCCTGTTTCATTTGCAAGAGGCAAAAATTCAACTCAGGAGGGCTTCAGCAATGCAAGTTCAGCCATGGTGGGATTCAGGGGCTTAATGTCACTGGAACTTGGCGTCTCCCTCCATGTCTCCATTCTGCTTTCCTCTGTGTTGGGTTCCTTCTTAAGTCAGCTTCCTCC
Source organism: Pongo abelii (assembly GCF_028885655.2). Taxonomy (NCBI): domain Eukaryota; kingdom Metazoa; phylum Chordata; class Mammalia; order Primates; family Hominidae; genus Pongo; species Pongo abelii. The sequence goes on along the minus strand of NC_071995.2, from coordinate 120,556,801 downwards.
CATTGCAGGCCCGGGTGGGTGTGGTGGCCCAAATGGACTTATACGGAGTCTCATTGGACCAACTTGGGTCAGGTGGCCTGCACTGACCCAATCACAGCAGCCTGGTGGGTAGAATACACTGATTGGCTAGGCCTGCCAGGGGGCGGGGTCAGCCCACCCAAACCTTGGGGGTTTAGAGTGGGAGAGTGGTGTCCCCAAAGGAAATAAAACCAGGAGGAAGTGAGGGGCAGGACAAGCGCAAACAACCCAACAGCCCCTACAATGTGGATGGGCCCTACCAGACCATGGGCTCCCCAAGGGCAAAAATAATAATAAAGGCTCCCATGATTTGAGAGAGAAAAAAAATAAAAAAATAAAAAAAACAACAAAGGCTAACATTGACATCGTATTTCCTATTTGTAGGCTCTAAGTGCTGTACACATATCCTGGAATCTAGTGATAAGAAACAACCCCATGAGATACTGTTTTTCTTTTCAGAAAATTAGAATGGTCCCGTAATTACCCACAAATTGAATCTTTTCTCCCTCAGCTTTATTGCGGTATGATTGACAAAGAAAAATTGTATATACTTAAGATGTGTAGTAAGATGTTTTCTTAAAAGTCTGCATTTCGAAGTCCGGGCGCAGTGGCTCACGCCTGTAATCCCCTCACTTTGGGAGGCTGAGGTGGGTGGATCTCCTTTGTGTCGTGAGTTGGAGACCAGCCTGGCCAACATGGAGAAACACCGTCTCTACTAAAAATACAAAATTAGCCAGACGTGGTGGCGCATGCCTGTAATCCCAGCTACTCAGGAGGCTGAGGCAGGAGAATCGCTTGAACCCAGGAGGCGGAGGTTGCAGTGAGCCGAGATTGCACCGTTGCACTCCAGCCTGAGCAACAAGAATGAAACTCTGTCTCAAAAAAAAAAAAAAAAAAAGTCTACATTTCGAAATGATTAGTACAATCAAAGTAATTAGCATATCCATCTCCTCACATTATTACCATTTTGTTTGTGTGTGGTGAGAACAATTAAGATCTATTCTCTTAGCAAATTTCAAGTACAGTATCCAATACACCAATACGGTACTAATATAGAATGATGCTGTACACCAGGTCTCCAGATCTTTGTTTGTTTTGTTTTGTTTTGTTTTATTTTATCTTTTTGAGATGGAGTCCCGCTCTGTTGCCAGGCTGGAGGGCAGTGGTGTGATCTCGGATCACTGCAACCTCCGCCTCCCGGGTTCAAACGATTCTCTTGCCTCCAGCCTCCCAAGTAGCTGGGACTACAGGTGCACACTACCATGCCCAGCTAACTTTTGTATTTTTAGTAGAGACGGGGTTTCACCATGTTGGCCAGGATGGTCTTGATCTCCTGACCTCATGATCCGCCTGCCTTGGCCTCCCAAAGTGCTGGGATTACAGACACGAGCCACCGCACCCGACCTGTTTGTTTTGAGACAGAGTCTTGCTCTGTCATCCAGGCTGGAGTGCAGTGGCGCAATCTCACTGACTGCAACCTCTGCCTCTGAAGTTCAAGCAATTCTCCTACCTCAACCTCCTGAGTAGCTGGGATTATACGCATGTGCCATCACACCAGGCTAATTTGTGTATATTTAGTAGAGACAGGGCTTAACCATGTTGCCCAGGCTAGTCTTTAACTTCTAGCCTCAAGTGATTCACCTGCCTCAGCCTCCCAAATTGCTGGGATTATAGGAGTGAGCCACCATGCCCAACCTTAGGTCTCCAAATCTTGTACATCTTATAACAAAAAGTATGCACCCTTTGACAGAACATCTCCACATTTTCCCCACCCCACCAGCCCCTGCTAACTGCTATTTTACTGTTTCTATGAGTTTGACTTTTTTAGATTCCACATATAAGTAAAATCATGCAGTATTTGTCTTTCTCTGCTTGGCTTATTTCACTTGGCGTAATGTCCTCCAGATTCATCCATGTTGTCACAAATGGCACGTTTTCTTTTCTTTCTTCCTTCCCTTCCTTCCTTCCTTCTTTCCTTCCTTCCTTCCTCCCTCCCTCCCTGTCTCCATCTCTCCCTCTCTCTCTTTCTCTCTTTCTTTCACAGTCTCACTCTGTCACCCGAGCTGGAGTGCAGTGGCGCCATCTCAGCTCACTGCAACCTCCACCTCCCAGATTCAAGTGATTCTTCTGCCTCAGCCTCCAGAGTAGCTGGGATTACAGGCAAGTACCACCATGCTCAGCTAATTTTTGTATTTTTAGTAGAGACCAGGTTTCACTATGTTGGCCAGGCTGGTCTCGAACTCCTGACCTCAAGTGATCAGCTCACCTCGGCCTCCCAAAGTGCTGGGATTACAGGCGTGAGCCATTGCTCCCAGCCCCCATAAGATATTCTTTTTTTTTTTTTTAGAGAGAGAGAGAATTTCACTCTTGTTGCCCAGGCTGGAGTGCAATGGCGCGATCTCGCCTCAGCTCACTGCAACCTCCGCCTCCCTGGTTCAAGCAATTCTCCCGCCTCAGCCTCCCAAGTAGCTTGGATTACAGGCACCCACCACCAGGCCCAGCTAATTTTTTGTATTTTTAGTAGAGACGGGGTTTCACTATGTTGGCCAGGCTGGTCTCGAACTCCTGACCTCAGGTGATCCACCAGCCTCGGCCTCCCAAAGTGCTGGGATTACAGGCATGAGCCACCGCGCCCAGCTCCCCATAAGATATTCTTATACCCATTTTACAGCTGAGGTATCTGAGGCTCAGAGAGACCCAAATAATGAACTTACTTGGTCAAGGTCACAAAGCTCAGAGGGATAATGTTGAATTTGTTCCTGGGTTACCAAGGACCCAGACATGAATTGGCCAATATAGGTACTCCACAAATATTTTATTCATCGTTTTGTTAAATATGTATTAAGCTCGGTGTAGGTGTAGTGGTGTGTGCTTGTATTCCCAGCTCTTCGAGAGGCTGAGAAGGAAGAATCTCTTTAGCTCAAGAGTTCAAGACCAGCCTGGGCAACATAGCAAGACCACATCTCTAAAAAGAAAGAAATGCCTGGTGTGGTGCCTCATGCCTGTAATCCCAATACTTTGGGAAGCCTAGGCAGGAGGATTGCTTGAGCCCAGTAGTTTGAGACCAGCCTGGGCAACATAGAGAGACTCTGCCTCTATAAAATTTTTTTAAAAAATTTAGCCAGGTGTAGTGGCATGCACCTGTGGTCTCAGCTACTCAGGAGGCTGAGGCAGAAGGATCATTTGAGCCTGAGTGGTTGAGGCTGCAGCGAGCTGTGCACCTCAGCATAGGCGACACAGCCAGATCCTGTCTAAAAAAAGAAAAAAGAAAAAGGCCAGGCGCGGTGGCTCACGCCTGTAATCCTAACACTTTGGGAAGCCGAGGTGGGCAGATCACCTAAGTTTGGGAGTTCGAGACCAGCCTGACCAATATGGAGAGACCCCGTCTCTACTGAAAATACAAAATGAGTCAGGCGTGGTGGCGCATTCCTGTAATCCCAGCTACTTGGGGGCTGAGGCGGAAGAATTGCTTGTACCTGAGAGGTGGAGGTTGCAGTGAGCCGAGATCGCAACACTGCACTTCAGCCTGGGCGACAGAGCAAGACTCGGTCTCAAAAAGAAAAAAAAGAGAAAAAAGTAAATTAACAGGTATTAGTCACCTACAACATGCCAGGAACAGTTTGTTTGTTTGTTTGTTTTATTTTGAGATGGAGTTTCGCTCTTGTCTCCCAGGCTGGAGTGAAATGACACCATCTCGGCTCACTGCAACCCGCGCCTCCCAGGTTCAAGAGATTCTCATGCCTCAGCTTCCTGAGTAGCTGGGATTACAGGCGCCTGCCACCACGCCTGGCTAATTTTTGTATTTTCAGTAGACACAGGTTTTTGCCATGTTGGACAGGCTGGTCTCTAACTCCTGACCTCAGGTGATCCACCCACCTCAGCCTCCCAAAGTGCTGGGATTACAGGCTCGAGCCACTGCACCCAGCCTCCAGGCACAGTTTTTCAGTGCAGTGAACAAAACAGACCAAAGTCTGTGCCCTCCTGCAGCTCACATTCTCCTGGAAAAGAAAAGACATGTGACACTAATCAACAAATAAGAAAATTACCTCTGGCCGGACGCAGTGGCTCACGCCTCTAATCCCAGCACTTTGGGAGACCGAGGTGGGCATACCACTTGAGGTCAGGAGTTTCAGACCTGCCTGGCCAACATAGAACCCCATCTTTACTAAAACACAAAATTAGCTAAGTGTGTTGGCGCACACCTGTAGTCCTAGCTACTCTGGAGGCTGAGGCAGGAGTATCTCTTGAACCCGGGAGGCAGAGGTTGCAGTGAGCTGAGATCGCGCCACTGCACTCCAGCCTGGGCGACAGAGTGAGACACTGTCTCAAAAAAAAAAAAAAAAAAAAAAGAAATGGAACTTTCCTGGCCTTCTCCTGGGTACTGGGTGTCTAGGATGATGTGCAGAGCCTGTCCCAGCTCTCAACATTCCTCTAATTGGCGGCTCCTGAGGCTCAGGCAGGCACACCACCCCCACCCCCCGGGGGCCATGTCTGCAGTATTGCCCATCTGTGTGTCACCAGGGAAAGGAACACAGGTCTGGAAGAAGAACGGAGCCATCTATGAAGGGGACTGGAAGTTTGGGAAGCGAGACGGCTACGGCACCCTCAGCCTTCCTGACCAACAGACAGGAAAGTGCAGGAGAGTCTACTCAGGCTGGTGGAAAGGGGATAAGAAATCGGTGAGCAGGGCTGCCAGCCAGGCTGAGTGTGTGTGTATGTGTGTATGTGTGTGTGTGTGTGTGTGTGTGTGTGTGTGTGTGTGTGTGTAGGGGGAGCCGAGAGAGGCCTGGGAGAAAAGAGAGGGGAGGTCTACAGGGAGGAGAACAAGGTTGTGCTGCACGTGGGAGAAGGAAGGGGTGGGGGAATTGCAAAGTTTCTCAGAACAAAACCCAGGAAACAGGAAGCAACAGAGGCCAGGGAGGAGCCCACGAAACCCTGTGGTTGCGAGGAGCCAGCCAGGCTTGTGGGGACGAAGTCGCCTCCACCCTCTTCCCCCTCGTTTCCTGGCTTTCTTTTCCCCAGGTATCACTTTCTGAGAATCCCCTTTCTGCTGGGCGTGAATAAAAGGGAGGTAGGAAAAGTGGGAGCAAGAGGGCAGCGGACAGGAGAGGAGGGTCCCGGGGGACAGAAGCCAGCCAGAGGCGCGTGCTCAGCCCGGAAACACCCAAGCTGGGCACAGGTTCCCTCCACCTACTCCCACAAGTGTGGAGGAATCCTCACCATCAGTCCCAGAGACACTAATAATAAACAGTATTGCAACTGAGCAACTGCTATTGTGAGCCTGAAACACATATTTAAAACTTTTTTTTTTTTTTGAGACGGAGTCTCGCTCTGTCGCCCAGGCTGGAGTACAGTGGCGCCATCTTGGCTCACTGCAAGCTCCGCCTCCCGGGTTCACGCCATTCTCCTGTCTCAGCCTCCCGAGTAGCTGGGACTACAGGCGCCCGCCACCGCGCCCGGCGAATTTTTTGTATTTTCAGTAAAGACGGGGTTTCACCGTGTTAGTCAGGATGGTCTCGATCTCCTGACCTCGTGATCCGCCCGCCTCGGCCTTCCAAAGTGCTGGGATTACAGGCTGGAGCCACCGCGCCCGGCCTGAAACACATTTAATATTCAGTTAACTCTCACAGCAACAGCTCATCATCATCATCATCTTCATGCTCATTTTATTGATAAGCAAACAAGCTCGAAGAGATGAGGTGTCTTGTAACTGCCCAAGGGGTTCACCTTGCCGGTGCCTGGCCTTGAGTTGTATTATTACTCAAATCAGTCTCCCCGAACATTCCAGCAGCAGAGTTTTTAAGGATAACTTGGTGGGTGGGGGAAAGACAGTGAACCAGGAGTGCTGATTGGTCAGAGATAAAATCATAGGGAGTCAAAGCTGTCCTCTTGCTCCCTAGACAGAGCCGATTCATCAAGACAGGGGAATTGCAATAGAGAAAGAGTAATTAACACAGAACTGGCTGTGTGGGAGACCTGAGTTGTATTATTATTATTATTATTAATTAATTTATTTATTTTTTGAGATGGAGTTTCGCTCTTGTTGCCAGGCTGGAGTGCAATGGCGTGATCTCAGCTCACCGCAACCTCCGCCTCCCGGATTCAAGCGATTCTCCTGCCTCAGTCTCCCAAGTAGCTCGGATTACAGGCATGTGGCACCACACATTGCTAATTTTGTATTTTTAGTAGAGACAGAGTTTCTCCATATTGGCCAGGCTGGTCTCGAACTTCCGACCTCAGGTGATCCGCCAGCCTGGGCCTCCCAAAGTGCTAAGATTACAGGTATGAGCCACCGCGCCTGGCCCTGAGTTGTATTATTACTCAAATCAGTCTCCCTGAACATTCTGGCTGCAGAGTTTTTAAGGATAACTTGGTGGGTGGGGGAAAGACAGTGAGTCAGGCATGCTGATTGGTCAGAGATGAAATCATAGGGAGTCAAAGCTGTCTTCTTGCCCTGAGTCAGTTCCTGGGTGGGGGGGCCACAAGATCACATAAATCAGTTTATTGATTTGGGTAGTGCCAGCTGATCCATCAAGTGCAAGGTCTGCAAAATATCTTAAGCACTGATCTTAGGAGCAGTTTAGGGAGGGTCAGAATCTTGTAGCTTCCAGCTGCTTGACTCCTAAACCATAATTTATAATCTCGTAGCTAATGTTAATCCTACAAAGGCAATCTAGTCCCCAGGCAAGAAGGAGGTCTTCGGGAAAGGGCCGTTACTGTATTTGTTTAAACTATAAACTATAAACTAATTTTCTCCCAAAGTTAGTTCAGCTTAAGCCCAGGAATGGACATGGACAGCTTAGAGGTTAGAAGCAAGATGGAGTCGGTTAAGTTAAATCTCTTTCACTGTCTCAGTCATAATTTTGCAAAGGCAGTTTCAGTCTTGCCTGGAGTCACACAGCTAGCAAGTTGTAGAGCCCAGGGTTTCATGTTCTCTGCTCCCAAATTGTTTATCGGCAAGTAGGAAGAGAAAACCCCGAATAACCAATTTACATAGAATATGGTATTAGGAGGGATGTTTTCACAGGGTGCCCAGAGGAAGGTCTTTAAGCCCAGCCTAGAGAATTCAGAGCAGAAGCCTAGGCACAATGGCTCACGCCTGTAATCCCAGCAATTTGGGAGGCTGACGGGGGTGTGTCACTTGCGGTCAGGAGTTCGAGACTAGCCTGGCGAACATGGTGAAACCCCCGTCTCTACTAAATAAAAATACAAAAAAAATTAGCCAGGCATAGTGGTGTGTACCTGTAGTCCCAGCTAGGGAGACGGAGACATTAGAATCGCTTGAAGCCAGGAGGCAGCGGTGGCAGTGAACCGAGATCGTGCCACTGCACTTCAGCCTGGGCAACAGAGTGAGACTCCATCTCTAAATAAATAAATAAATAAAACTATATAATAATAATAATTAGCTGGATGTTGTGGTGCACATCTGTAGTCCCAACTTTTCAAAAGGCTGAGGCAGGAGGATTGCTTGATCTCAGGAGGCTGAGGCTATAGTGAGCTGTAGTGGTGCCACTACACTCCAGCCTGGACAACAGAGCAAGACTTGTTTCAAAAAGAGGGAATTCAGGGCAGCCTTCCTGTAGGAGGTGACACTAAAAGATGCTAGGAGTTAGCCAGGAAGAAAAAAAAGGGAGAAAGATGGGAGGCAAAAAAATAGCAAAGGGAAGGAGATGTAAAACAGCAGAGTGTGTCTGCCCTGGAGCAGGAGTGAGTAGAAGAGTTGCAGGGGCCCTCAGGGATATGTGGGAAATCAGGATTTTGAGGAGTAGACTTGGCTTCTCAACCCAACCTCCTCGGGTGTGATCCGCAAACAGACCTTGTTTCCCTGTGGTTGGACACTAAGTGTGGTGTTTTGTTTTTTTTTTTTTTTTTTGAGATGGAGTCTCTCTCTGTTGCCCCCAGGCTGGAGTGCAGTGGCGCGATCTTGGCTCACTGCAAACTCCACCTCCTGGTTCACGCCCTTCTCCTGCCTCAGCCTCCCGAGTAGCTGGGACTGCGGGCACCCACCACCACACCCGGCTAATTTTTTGTATTTTTAGTAGAGACAGGTTTTCACCATGTTAGCCAGGATGGTCTCGATCTCCTGACCTCGTGATCCGCCTGCCTCGGCCTCCCAAAGTGCTGGGATTACAAGCGTGAGCCACAGTGCCCAGCCTAAGTGTGGTGGGGTTTTTTTGTTTTTTGTTTTTTGTTTTTTGTTTTTTGAGACAGTCTTGCTCTGTTGCCCAGGCGGGAGTGCAATGGCGTGATCTGGGCTCACTGCAACCTCCGACTCCTGGGTTCAAGCAATTCTTCTGCCTCAGCCTCCCAAGCAGCTAGTATTACAGGTGCCCGCCACCACACTCAGCTAATTTTTTGTATTTTTAATAGAGACAGGGTTTTGCCATGTTGGTCAGGCTGGTCTGAAACTCCTGACCTCAGGTGATCCACCTGCCTCGGCCTCCCAAAGTGCTGGGATTACAGGCGTAAGCCACCATGCCAGGCTAAGTATGGTGTTTATGTTCATTTTTCTGGGTCAAAATAAGAGTGGGAGTGGGGCGAGCATGATCAGATGGGCGATTTTTTTTTTTTTTTTGAGACAGCGTCTCACCCCATCACCTAGGCTACTGTGCGTTCTCAGCTCACTGCAACCTCCACCTCCCAGGTTCAAGTGATTCTCCTGCCTCAGCCTCCTGAGTAACTGGGATCACAGGCGCCGCCATCACGCCCAGCTAATTTTTTGTATTTTTAGTAGAGATGGGGTTTCACCATGTTGGCCAGGCTGGTCTCAAACTCCTGACCTCAAGTGATCCACCCACCTCAGCCTCCTAAAGGGAGCCGGTGAGCCACAGCGCCCAGCCTAGATGGGCGATTTAAAGAATCCTCTGCCGCTGTAGGGGCTGAATGGTGCATGGGGGGGTGGGGATGAGAGAGGAGAGGGTGGGTCAGTAAGGAGGGAGTTTAATGACCGGCTGCATGGAGGCGGCAGCAGAGGGACAGAGAGAAACAGAGCATGGGGAGATCCTTCAAGACATTATCGGCGGGCACTGTGGCTCACACCTGTAATCCCAGCACTTTGGGAGGCTGAGGCGGGCGGATCACTTGAAGTCAGGAGTTCAAGACCAGCCTGACCAACATGGTGAAACCCTGTCTCTCCTAAAAATACAAAAATTGGCAGGGCATAGTGGTGTGTGTCTGTAATCCCAGCTGCTCGGAAGGCTGAGGCAGGAGAATCACTTGAACCCGAGGTACGGAGGTTACAATGAGCCGAGATCACACCACTGTACTCCAGCCTGGGTGACAGAGTGGAGCTCTGTCTTGAAAAAAAAAAAAAAAAGACAGGATCCTCCGCTAAGACACGACCCTCCGCTTGGACGCAGGGCTGAGGAAGAAGGAAGAAGCTGGGGTGTGTGGCTCTAGGGGTGCCTGGGAAGACGGTGGGCTTTCCTGGTGTTGGGGGGCGCCCTGAGTAGTAGCGTCTTCGTACTTTCAGGGTTATGGGATCCAGTTTTTCGGACCCAAGGAGTATTATGAGGGTGAGTGGTGTGGCAGCCAGCGCAGCGGGTGGGGCCGCATGTACTACAGCAACGGCGACATCTACGAGGGACAGTGGGAGAACGACAAGCCCAACGGGGAGGGCATGCTGCGCCTGAGTGAGTGCCCCGCCCCCGCCGGCCCCGCCCACCCGGCCACGCCCCTGGCAGCGAGCTGGCCACGCCCATCTGGTCCCACAGAGACAGGCCACACCCCACAGTCTTGTCCCACACTGGCCGTTGTGTCAATGCGGGACAAGAGAGGAAGAGGACCCTATCCCTCCCCTCAGTCACAAAAGGTCACATATATATGATGCTATTTATAAGAAATTTTTAGAACACACAACTCCACAGAGACAGAAAGTAGACTAAGGGTTGCCTAGGACTATGGGGGTGGTGACATTAGTGGGTGTGGGGAATGGCTGCTTAATGGGCACAGGGTTTCCTTTTCGGGTGATTAAAACGTTTTGAAACTAGATAGAGGTAATGGTTGCACAGCATTGTGAATGTACTAAATACCACTGAACTATACACTTCAAAATGGTCAACTTATGTTATAGGAACTTATATCTCAATTTTTAAAAAAAGGCCAGGCGCGGTGGCTCATGCCTGTAATCCCAGCACTTTGGGAGGCAGAGGCAGGTGGATCATGAGGCAGGAGTTTGAGATCAGCCCGACCAACATGGAGAAACCCCGTCTCTACTAAAAATACAAAAAGTAGCTGCGTGTGGTGGCACGCACATGTAATCCCAGCTACTCAGGAGGCTGAGGCAGGAGAATCGCTTGAACTTGGGAAGCGGAGGTTGTCACCCAGGCTGGAGTGCTGTAGGGCAATCTCAGCTCACTGCAGCCTCAACTTCTTGAGCTCAAGCCATCCTCCCACCTCAGCCTCCCAAGTAGCTGGGACTATAGGTGCACACCACTATGCCCAGCTAATTTAAAAAAAATTATTGTTGCAGAGATGGGGTCTCACTATGTTGCTCAGGCTGGTCTTGATCTCCTGGGCTTATGAGCCTCCCATCTTGGCCTCCCAATGTGTTGAGATTTGCACTGAGCTCTGGAAGAGCGACTCCTGGGGGTCTAGCTTAGTTTGATGTACCCTGCACCACACCTCCCTGTCCTTTCCCCCAGAGAACGGGAACCGCTACGAGGGCTGCTGGGAGAGAGGCATGAAGAACGGGGCAGGGCGTTTCTTCCATCTGGACCATGGCCAGCTGTTTGAAGGCTTCTGGGTGGACAATATGGCCAAATGCGGGACGATGATCGACTATGGCCGTGACGAGGCCCCTGAGCCCACTCAGTTCCCCATTCCTGAGGTGGGCAGCCCTCACCAGGGCCCTGTGGCCACACCCAGACAGAGACAGAAGCCAGAATCCCCAGCCATGCCCAGGCCAGACTGCCAGGCCCAGCCCAGCCCAGACAGGGAACAGACAAGGTTTTGTTTTCAGTCAGGGCATCCCTAGCAAGGGAGGTGGCTCCTGATGAGGCTGGCAGCACCCCACAGGGCAGGTAGCACCAGTCAAGGCTGGCAGCCTGGGTCCTCCATGCTCTCCAAACCGACTTCTTGGTATTTCCCTCCAGGTCAAAATCCTAGACCCTGATGGTGTGCTGGCAGAAGCGTTGGCCACGTTCAGGAAGACAGAGGAAGGAGATTGATGCCAGGTGAGGGGTGGGCATGCCTGCCAAGTGCTGACGTGGCTGAGGCTGCTCCAGGGCCCGGAACAATGCACAGATCTCCTGGGGTCTCCAAAGGGCTTGGGGTGGGGGAGTGGGGGAGCAAGACCAGAGAGGGCAGGCTTCTTGCCTCCTACAGTCCCAGGTGTCCTTTTTGACTCTTCCTCTTCAAAACCCCTTTTGACTGGCCGTGGTGGCTCTTGCCTTTAATCCCAGCACTTTGGGAGGCCGAGATGGGTGGATCACGAGGTCAGGAGTTCAAGACTAGCTTGGCCAAGATGGTGAAACCCCATCTGTACTAAAAACACAAAAATTAGCCAGGCGTGGGGGTGGGCACCTGTAATTCCAGCTACTCAGGAGGCTGAGGCAGAGAATTGCTTGAACCCGGGAGGCGGAGGTAGCAGTGAGCTGAGACTGTGCCACTGCACTCCAGTCTGGGTGAGACTCTGTCTCAAAAAACAAACAAACAAACAAACCATTTCACTGAAGACCGGTGCATTCCAGTCCTGCCTGAAACCTTCTATTTGCACCCTGGGCCACACAACTGGGCTGGGCACGGGGTTGAAAGGAGGTGGTCTCCTGACTTCTGAACACCCTTGAGTAAGGCAGTTGGCCTTCAGCCTCCATTGACACATCTGTCCAGTGGGGTCTTGTCCAGTCCAAGTCCTCCTGGGCACGATGTGAGGGTTTGAGGAGAGGACATTGGTACAGCGTCTTTCAAATGCCAGCTCCACCATCCCCCTCTCCCCTGCAGAGAACACAAACGCTTCAGGAGAAATTCAAGCCTGTGTCACCCGATCGCTCAGACCAGTGCGGCTCTGGCTGGAGGAGTCAGCAGCAGCTCCAGGCATGACCCTGGCACCCTCAGAGGGCCCCTCACTCACCCCAGCACTGGGTCGTTCCTTGCCAATAGGAAGGCCGGTGCTTCTCTCCCAGGCTGTCCTCGGGACCCTCTTCATTCTCTGATCTCACCCTGGAGTGCATGAGAATAAAGAATAACCAAGTGGTATAAGCCTGGGCCTATGGGATAAGGATGGGGCACTCGAGGGGGCTCAGCAGGGCTTTCAGTTTTAGAATTGGGAAGACCTGCCTTGGCTGGGCTGCCTGGGCTTAGCTTGGGGGAGTAAGGGCAGATCTTAGGCCGGGTGCAGTGGCTCATTCCTGTAATCCCAGAACTTGGGAGGCCAAGGTAAGAGGACTGCTTGAGGCCAGGAGTTCGAGACCAGCCTGGGCAACATAGCAAGACCCTGACTCTACAAAAAAAAATTTTAAAATATGAAAGAAAGGAAAAGAAAAAGAGAAAGAAATGGCAGGTCCCCTGTGAGATAACCCAGATGACCCAGAGAGAAGGCCTGCATCCTGCCACACTGGCTGCCAAGATTTGAGATTATAAAATTTCCACTTCTCAGCCTAACACAGGGCTCTCAACCTTGAAATCCCATGGAAACTTTGCAAAGCTGTGGAAGCCCAGGTCCCATGCCCAGAGATTCACAGCTTCACATCTAATTCATCTGGGGTGAGGCCTAAGCTTTCAGAAAATTCCCCAGGTGATTTTTTTTTTTTTTTTTTTTTTTGAGACGTAATCTCCCTCTATCGCCCAGGCTGGAATGCAGTGGCACGATCTCAGCTCACTGCAACCTCTGCCTCCCATGTTCAAGCGATTCTCCTACCTCAGCCTCCTGAGTAGCTGGGATTACAGGTGCATGCCACCACGCCCAGCTAATTTTTGTAGTTTTAGTAGAGATGGGGTATCACCATGTTGGTCAGGCTGGTCTTGAACTCCTGACCTCGTGATCTGCCCCACTCAGCCTCCTAAAGTGCTGGGATTACAGGTGTCAGCCACCAAGCCTGGCCTTTTTTTTTTTTTTTTTTTTTGGAGACAGAGTCTCGCTCTGTCACCCAGGCTGGAGTGCAGTGGCACAATCTCGGCTCTCTGCAACCTCCGCCTCCCTGGTTCAAGCGATGATCCTGCCTCAGCCTCCCGAGTAGCTGGGATTACAGACAACTGCCACCAAGGCTGGCTAATTTTTTGTATTTTTAGTAGAGACAGGGTATCACCATGTTGGCCAGGATGGTCTCGATCTCCTGACCTCGTGATCTGCCCGCCTCAGCCTCCCAAAGTGCTGGGATTACAGGTGTGAGCCACCACTCCCGGCCAAGCAGGGGCAACATTCTTGAGAGATCAGATGTTCTCTTGCGTAATGGGCAGGTGAGCTCTGGAGTCACACTGCCTGGGCGTGAATCTCGGAGCTGTGTGTTCTTGGGAATGTGACCCAAACTCTGTTCTGTTGGTCTCCACACTTGCAATATGAGGCATTAACGGTGCTTCCCACCTGGGGTTACTGTGAGGATGAGATAAGGCGGTGGTTTTAAACTGTGGGTAGGATTTTGTCCTCCCTCAGCCCCACTCTTTCTTGGGGACATTTGGCAATGTATGACATTTTTGATGTCACAACAGGCAGGAAGAAGGCTACTGGCATTGAGTGAGTAAAGACCAGGGACGCGGTTAAGCATGGTGCAATATCACCATGCTACAAAAAAAAAAAAAAAAAAAAATTCAGCACCTGTAATCCCAACTACTCAGGAGGCTGAGGCAGGAGAATCGCTTGAACCTGGGTGGCAAAGGTTGCAGTGAGCCGAGATTGCGCCATTGCACTCCAGCCTGGGCGACAGAGTGAGACACCATCTCAAAAAAAAAAAAAAAAATGTTGAGAAACCCTGAAATACCATGATTCTAGCTAAGACCTCAGCAAGAGGCACATAGCACATAGTAAAGCCTCAATAAACACCACTGACCTCACTGAGGTTCTCTCTGCCCCCTAAGTCATAAGTAGGGTGGCCTCACCAAGGGTGTGGTTGGTTCTCAGTCTGTACCTCTGGCATTGGGAAGCCCCGCCTGGCCACCCTGGGATTAATCATAACTTCCAGATATGGAGCACTCACTCTATTCAAGGCCCTGTGCTGACAGCTTCAAAGCAAGCATTCTCTCCTGGGACTCCCCGACAACAGTGAGGTGTCTTGCTATTACTGCCATTTTAGAGGAGGAAACTGAGGTTCAGGGAGGATCACAAGTCATCAAGCTAGTACTGTGCTTAAACTTAGGTCTAGCTGCTCTTAATGTGCAGAAGAGTGTATATAAAGGATTACCATTTTTAAAGAAAAAGTGGGGGCCGGGCATGGTGGCTCATGCCTGTAATCCTAGCACTTTGGGAGGCCGAGGCAGGCGGATCAAGAGGTCAGGAGTTCGAGACCAGCCTGACCAACTTGGTGAAACCCTGTCTCTACTAAAAATACAAAAATTAGCTCGGTGTGGTGGAGTGCATCTGTAATCCCAGCTACTCAGGAGGCTGAGGCAGGAGAATCACTTGAACCCAGGAAGCGGAGGTAGTGGTGAGCCAAGATCATGCCAAGCTGAGATCGTGCCACTGCTCTCCAGCCTGGGCAACAGAGCGAGACTCCATCTCAAAAAAAAAAAAAAAAAAAAAATGTGGGAAGAGGGTGTGCTTGTTTATGTATAAAATGTTGCTAGATTTGAACACAATAAACTGGCAAAGATGGTTGTCTCTGGGGAGAATTGGGGACTTGGGAACAGGAGCTGAAGAACAACTTTTCTCTGTTGTGTTTGGAACCATGTGAATGTATTATGTATTCAAAATGTAAATAAAAATGAAGTTAAAGAGACTGTGCTCCTAACTAGGAGTGTTTGTCTAAGTTGCCTGGGTGTGAGAGCACCTGGGGTGCTTGTTAGAAATAGATTCCAAAGACACACCCAGACCTACTTAAATCAGAATCCTCCAAGGGCTTCGAAACCTGCATTTGACAAGCCAGGCTGATGAGTCTTGAGTCCCGGCCAGTTTAGGAACGAGAACCCAAGACAACAGGAACCTAGCCCAGAAATGATTCCAGCTGGATCTTGCATCCCTGCAGAAGTAGGGAGGTAGCTGTCTTAGGGGAATACGTAAAGATGTCCAGGACGGCCGGGTGCGGTAGCTCACGCCTGTAATCACAGCACTTTGGGAGGCCGAGGCAGGTGATCACCTGAGGTCAGGAGTTGGAAACCAGCCTGGCCAGTGTGGTGAAAGCCCATCTCTGCTAAAAATACAAAAATTAGCCAGGCGTGGTGGCTCATGCCCGTAGTCCCAGCTACTCGGGAGGCCGAGGCAGGAGAATCCCATGAACCCGGGAGGCAGAGGTTGCAGTGAGCCGAAATCGCGCCACTGCACTCCAGCTTGGGCAACAGAGTGAGACTTGGTCTCAAAAAAAAAAAAAAAAAAAAAAAAGTCTAGGACTTCTCTGGGGAGCAGTGGGGGTTCACAGAGGTCCCTCCCCCATCCTACTTGATACCCTTCAGAAGTGTGGATTAGGCCAGGCGTGGTGGCTCACGCCTGTAGTCCCAACACTGGGAGGCTGAAGCGGGTGGATCACATGAGGCCAGGAGTTCAAGACTAGCCTGGCCAACATGGTGAAACCTCCATCTGTACCAAAAAATACAAAAATTAGCCAGGCGTAAAAAAAAAAAAAAAAAAAAAAAAAAAAAAATTAGCCAGGCGTGCTAGTGTGCACCTATAATCCCAGCTACTTGGGAGGCTGAGGCAGGAGGATCATTTGAACCCGGGAGGCGGAGGTTGCAGTGAGCCGAGATTTCACCACTGTATTCCAGTCTAGGTGACAGAATGAGACTCTGTCTCAAAACAAAACAAAATAAACACAAACAAAAAAGAAGTGTGGATTAGGCCAGGCGTGGTGGCTCACGCCTGTAGTCCCAACACTGGGAGGCTGAAGCGGGTGGATCACATGAGGCCAGGAGTTCAAGACTAGCCTGGCCAACATGGTGAAACCTCCATCTGTACCAAAAAATACAAAAATTAGCCAGGCGTAAAAAAAAAAAAAAAAAAAAGCCAGGCGTGGTAGTGTGCACCTATAATCCCAGCTACTTGGGAGGCTGAGGCAGGAGGATCATTTGAACCCAGGAGGCGGAGGTTGCAGTGAGCCGAGATTTCGCCACTGTATTCCAGTCTAGTTGACAGAATGAGACTCCGTCTCAAAACAAAACAAAACAAACACAAACAAAAAAGAAGTGTGGATCCCGGAGCATGTGACACAGGACTGCGGATGCTGCTGGAGGGAAAAGGAGGGTCCCCTTCCCCACCCAGGCTACGAAGCTGCCGTTCACTGTGTCCCAGTCCGCACAGGACAAGAACTTCTGACCACACTTTCCAAATTGTGTTTCTCCAGAGTCTTGGGGTTCTGTGAAGCACCTGGGACAACAATGATAGGAGAAAGAGAAATATCAGGCCTGCTGATGCTCCACCCACATTTCACTTCAGCCAGACTACATTCTTTTATAAAACTAATTAAAAACTTGGTTTAAATTTCTCTTTTTTGAGACAGGGTCTCTCGCTCAGGCTGAAGTCCAGTAGCACAATCAAGGCTCACTGCACCCTCTACTTCCCAGACTCAAGCGATCTTCCAGCCTCAGTCTCCCAAGTAGCGAGGATTACAGGTGCGTGCCACCATGCCCAACTGATTTTTGTATTTTGTGTAGAGATAGGGTCTCGCCATGTTGCCCAGGCTGGTCTCAAACTCTTGGGTTCAAGTCATCTACCTGCCTCATCCTCCTAAAGTGCTGGGATTACAGGTGTGAGCATAACTACTTTATGTATTAGATGTTTGGGACAGACAGAAATCTCAAACTTAAAGGCCTAATGAGGCCAAGAAAGTCACATGACTGAAGGTGGCCTGGTGTGAGACAAGAGGGAGTGCTGGGGACTGTGGAAAAAATAGGCCCTGGGGAGAGTGTAGCTGCAGTGCAGCTGCTGCTCATTGTTGCTCTATAACAGGGTGGCCCCATGCAGCTAGGGCTTCCAACAGTTCTTTAATGTATGTATGTATGTATGTATGTATGTATGTATGTATGTATTTATTTGAGACCAAGTTTTGCTCTTGTTGCGCAGGCTGGAGTGCAATGCCGTGATCTCGGCTCACTGCAACCTCCGCCTCCCAGGTTCAAATGATTCTCCTGCCTCAGCCTCCCGAGTAGCTGGATTACAGGTGCGCACCACCACGCCTGGCTAATTTTTGTATTTTTAGTAGAGATGGGGTTTCACCATGTTGGTCAAGCTGGTCTCAAACACTGCTGACTTCAGGTGATACAGCTGCCTCAGCCTCCCATAGTGCTGGGATTACAGGTGTGAGCCACCACGCCCGGCCCCCCATTTCAAGCAAAGCCAGAATCAGCCCAGGTATTATCTTTGTGAGGGCCTAGGCTCTGAGCCAGACGATTCAGGTTCAAATCCTGGCAATTCACTTAACTTCCACGGGCATGAATTTTACCTTCTGCAAAATCGAGATAATAGTACCCACCATATAAGGGTGCTGAGGGTTAAATGAGTTCATGCATAGTGCATAGAATAGCAACTGCACATAATGATTTTTTCTCTTCTTCGCGGCAGAGTCTTGCTCTGTCGAGCAGGCTGGAGTGCAGTGGCACACTCTCGGCTCACTGCAACCTCCACCTCCCGGGTTCAAGCGATTCTCCTGCCTCTGTCTCCCGAGTAGCTGGGATTACACGCACACGCCACCACGACCAGCTAATTTTTGTATTCCTTTTTTTTTTTTTTTTTTTTTTTGAGATGGAGTCTCTCTCTGTCGCCCAGGCTGGAGTGCAGTGGCATGATCTCGGCTCACTGCAAGCTCCGCCTCCCGGGTTCACGCCATTCTCCTGCCTCAGCCTCCCGAGCAGCTGGGACTACAGACACCCGCCACCATGCCCAGCTAACTTTTTGTATTTTTTAGTAAAGACGGGGTTTCACCGTGTTAGCCAGGATGGTCTGGATTTCCTGACCTCGTGATCTGCCTGCCTCGGCCTCCCAAAGTTCTGGGATTACAGGCGTGAGCCACTGAGCCCAGCCAAAACAAATTTTAAAGACAAACGCTAGCCTGGGTGCTGTGGCTCACAACTGCAATCTCGGCACTTTGGGAGGCCAAGATGGGAGGATCCCTTGAAGCCAGGAGTTCAAGACCAGCCTGGGCAAGAGAGAGGCCCTGTTTCTATAAAAAATACAAACATTATCCAGGTGTAGTGGCATATGCCTGTATTCCCAGCTACTCAGGAGGCTGAGGTGGAAGGATTGCTTGAGACTAGGAGGTTGAGGCTGCCCTCCAGACTGGGTGACATAGCAAGTCCCTGTCTCAAACACAAACAAACAAACAAACAAAAGGCTGAGGAATTGTTCCAAATTAAAGGAGACTAAGGCTGGGCGCGGTGGCTCACGCCTGTAATCCTAATATTTTGAAAGGCCAAGGCAAGGGGATCACTTGAGACTGGGAGTTTGAGACCAGCCTAGCCAACATGGTGAAATACCTTCTCTACTAAAAATACAAAAATTAGCCGGGCATGGTGGCAGGCACCTGTAATCCCAGCTACTCGGGCGGCTGAGGCAGAAGAATCACTTGAACCTGGGAGGCGGAGTTTGCAGTGAGCCAAGATCATGCCACTGCACTCCAGCCTGGGCGACAGAGTGAGACTCTGTCTCAAAAAAATAATAATAAAATAAAAATAATAAATGAGACTAGGAAGTGGTATCTCATTGTGACACACAATCCTCAAGAGGAAAAAACATTGCTAGAAGGGACATTACTGGGACATTTGGGAAACTGAACAGGAATGTTGTATCTGATAATTGCCTGGATTTGATCACTGGATTGTCATCATGTAGGGAAATGTCCTTAGTTTTAGGAGGAATTATTTAGGCATGAAGGACCATATGCGTAACTACAGCACATGCCTCAGGGGGAAGATAGACACAGTCCCTCCTCAGTCTTCAGTCAGTGTCTGTGACTTTGCCAGCTTGCTAAGGTCGAGCACGAGGACACTCTGCTTTCTTGTCTCAGCTCTCATACTGCAAACAAGTGTCCTTTTCACGGTCTACTTAGTGTCACATTTTCCACATTTTTATGCTTCTTGTTGGTGATTTTCCCATTTATAATGGTTCCCAGCTGGGTGCAGTGGCTCATGCCTACAAACCCACTGCTTTTGGTGGCTGAGAGGATCACTTGAGCTCAGGAGTTCAAGACCAGCTTGGGCAACATGGCGAGACCCCATCTCGACAAAATTTTTTAGAAAAATTAGCTGGGCATGGCTGGGCACGGTGCCTCACGCCTGTAATACCAGTACTTTGGGAGGCCGAGGCAGTGGATCACCTGAGGTCGGGAGTTTGAGACCAGCCTGCCCAACATGTTGAAACCCCATCTCTACTAAAACTACAAAAAAAATTAGCTGGGTGTGCTGGCAGACGCCTGTAATCCCAGCTACCCAGGAGGCTAAGGCAGGAGAATCATTTGAACCCAAGAAGTGGAAGTTGCAGTGAGCCGAGATCGCACCATTGCACTCTAGCCTAGGCAACAAGAGTAAAACTCTGTCTCAAAAAAAAAACAAAACAAAAAAAACGCCGGGCGCGGTGGCTCACACCTGTAATCCCAGCACTTTGGGAGGCCGAGGTGGGCGGATCACCTGAGGTCCAGAGTTCGAGACCAGCCTGACCAACATGGAGAAACCCCATCTCTACTAAAAATACAAAATTAGCTGGGCATGGTGTTGCATGCCTGTAATCCCAGCTACTCAGGAGGCTGAGGCAGGAGAATGGCTTGAACCCAGGAGGTGGAGATTGCTGTGAGCTGAGATCGCACCATTGCACTCCAGCCTGGGCAACAAGAGTGAAACTCCGTCTCAAAAAAAAAAAAAAAAAAAATAGCTGGGCATGGTGGTATGTGCCTGTGGTCCTAGCTACTCGGGAGGTGGAGTGACCAGAGCTCACCGCAGGGAGGATCACTTCAGCTCAGGAGTTGGTGGTTACAGTGAGCTATGGTCATGCCACTGTACTCCAGCCTGGGTGACACAGGGAAATCCTGTCTCTAAAATAAAATAGGCAGGGAGCAGTGGCTCATGTCTGTAATCCCAGCACTTTGGGAGGCTGAGGTGGGCAGATAACGTTGAGGTCAGGAGTTCGAGACCAGCCTGGCCAACTTCGTGAAATCCCCTGTCTACTAAAAATACAAAAATTTGCTGGGTGTGGTGGCACGCTCCTGTGATTCTAGCTACTTGGGAGGCTGAGGCAGAAGAATCACTTGAACCTAGGAAGCGAAGTTGCATGTGAACAGAGATTGTGCCACTGCACTCCAGCCTGGAGGATGGAGTGAGACTGTTTCAAAAAATATATATATAATAATAGGCCGGATGCAGTGGCTCACGCCTGTAATCCCAGCACTTTGGGAGGCCAAGGTGGGTGGATCACGGGGTCAGGAGTTCCAGACCAGCCTGGCCCACACAGCAAAACCCTGTCTCTACTAACAATACAAAAAAATTAGCCGGGTGTGGTAGCCGGTGCCTGTAATCCCAAGTATTCAGGAGGCTGAGGCACGAGAATCGCTGGAAACCAGAAGGCGGGCTGGGCACGGTGGCTCACGCCTGTAATCCCAGCACTTTGGGAGGCCCAGGCGGGTGGATTGCTTGAAGTCAGGAGTTCGAGACCAGCCTGGCCAACATGGTAAAACCCCGTCTCTACTAAAAACACAAAAATCAGCTGGGCATGGTGGTGCATGCCTATAATCCCAGCTACTCAAGAGGCTGAGGCAGGAGAATCACTTGAACCTCGAAGGCAAAGGCTGTAGTGAGCCGAGATTGTGCCACTGCACTGGAGCCTGCGCAACAAAGTAAGACTTTGTTTCAAACAAAAAAAAGAAACCAGAAGGTGGAGGTTGCAGTGAGCAGAGATCGTGCCATTGCACTCCAGCCTGGGCAACAAGAGCAAAACTCTGTCTCAAAAAAAAAAAATATATATATGTATATATGTATTATACATATATACATATATATATTTATTGTCTAATATTCCTCAGTGCAAGAAGGTTATGATGGATACACATATGGAGAAAACAAGTATGTTAGATAAACTTTATTTAGGCATGTGTTCTAGTCCTGTGGGCTGTGAGTTCAATGGTAACAACTCAACCATATATATATATATATATGTATATATATACACACATATATATGAATCTTTAAACAGAAATACACATAAAACAAGATTACATATTGATCAGCTGATGAAAATATCATGACCAAAGCTCACAGGAATGCAACCTTGTATTTCTCCTAGGAGCAACTGTCCAGTATGTGCTAAGTCAGTGCTCACGGTGATTTTACAGATCACGCCACTGCACTCCAGCCTGGGTGACAGAGTGAGGCTCTATTTCCAAAAAAAAAAAAAAAAAAAAAGACTTCTAAAGAAAAGACTGAATATGTATTTCAGATAGACACTTTCTGCAACTTTTTGTAGGTTTGAAATTTCTCAAAATAAAATGTTGAATTTTTCTTTTCTTTTTTTTGTTTTTGAGACGGAGTTTCACTGTTGTTGCCCAGGCTGGAGTGCAATGGCATGATCTCAGCTCACTGCAACCTCTGCCTCCTGGGTTCAAGCCATTCTCCTGCCTCAGCCTCCCGAGTAGCTAGGATTACAAGCATGCGCCACCAAACCCAGCTAATTTTGTATTTTTAGTACAGACGGGGTTTCTCCATGTTGGTCAGGCTGGTCTCGAACTCCCGACCTCAAGTGATCTGCCCGCCTTGGCCTTCCAAAGGGCTAGGATTACAGGCGTGAGCCACCGTGCCGGGCAAATTTTTCTATTTTTTTAGAGACAAAGTCCCCCTCTGTTGCCCAGGTTGGAGTGCAGTGGTGTTACCATAGCTCACTGCAGACTTGGCCTCCTGGGCTTAGGCAATCTTCCTGCCTCAGTCTCTCAAAGGAGCTGGAACTGCAGGCGCTGTGGCTGGCTAATTTTTGTATTTTTTGTTTGAGATGGGATCTCAAACTCCTGGGCTCAAGAGATCCTCCTGCCTTGGCCTCCTGAATAGCTGAGACCACGGGTATGTGCCACCATACCTGGCTTAAA
The DNA here is from genome assembly GCF_028885655.2 of Pongo abelii. Taxonomy (NCBI): domain Eukaryota; kingdom Metazoa; phylum Chordata; class Mammalia; order Primates; family Hominidae; genus Pongo; species Pongo abelii. Next base: position 120,534,647 of record NC_071995.2, on the reverse strand, counting down.
ATTTGTTTTAAGTTTTCGTAGAGGCTCACCTGACCAGGGTGAGCAGTAGACCAGGCCCAACAAATACAAGACACGGGAAGGAGGTGTCCTTATGAGTATATTTATGTGTCACACACACATGTACACACTCAACGCTGGACGGGAGGGAGGTTGAGACAGGACAGGACAGGAGGAGGCACCCAGGTGGCACTGGCACAGGGGAGGAGACGGGACACAGCAAGTGTGTGGCCCCACTTTGGCCCCCCACCGCCTCCTAACAGGAGGTGGACCTGGAGCTGAAGAACAGGAAATGCTTATTCTCTTAGAGGACAGTTTCAAAGTGCAGAAATTTCTCTTATAAAAAGCCTCTTCCCTCCACGCTCTGCCCCTTGCTGAAGCCCAGCCCCCTGCACAGGCTGTCCGTGAGGCTGGGGCAGGACAAGGTCATGGGGAAGGGCATAAGGCCAAAGCACTGGAAGGGCCCAGACCACATGGGCCTAGGCATAGTGGCTGCCGGGCGTCAGGGGGTGGTCCCCTCTGTGGTCCAGCTGGTCCTGTAAACGGGCAAACTCCGCCAGCTCGTTGAGCTCCTGGAACTGTCGGTCCGTCTTATGGCTGACCAGTGAGCGGTAGAAGTGGACGGCAAAGACGATAAAGATCAGGCCGAAGGGCACCATGATGGTGGTCGAGGCGATGGCGGCTGCCTGGCCCGGGGTGATGCCGCTGGTGCTGACGTTGGCTGCTGTGCCACCGGTGGGGGGCTTGCTGGTGGGCCTTGGCTGGCCTGGCTGCTTCTTGAGGGGCAAGAACTTGACCCAGCAGAGCAGGACGACCTCGGCCAGGAAGAGCAGCGTGCCGATGACGGTGGAGAAGGCCCAGGCCAGCTCGATGTGGCGGTGCATGCGCTCGTGGGGGGACTCCTTGACCGAGTTGAGATTGTGCACGTTGCTCACCGCCTCGATGTTGGGCAGGATGCAGGTGCTGATCATGAGCGCAAACAGGTGCACAGCCACCAGCACTGTGGTGCAGGCGCTGAAGGCGATGAGCAGCCCCGGCGGGTAGTCGTGGTCAGCGTCCAGCTGCACCTCCACCATCGCCACCTGTTGGGGGGGACAGGCAGGATGAGTGGCAGCGGTCCCGGCCCACACTGCTACTCTTCAGTCCTAGCTCTCCTCCTGTCAGGCTCTGGGACCCTGGCCAGTCACTTGGCCTCTCCCAGCCTCAGTTTTCATATGTCTACAATGGGGATAGTAAGGCCTATCCACTCGTGGATGAGAGTGGCAGAAAGTCCTACAGAAAGCAAGAGTCAAGGCTGCCTGGATCTGAATCTCAGCCCTGGCACTCACCAATTGTGCAACCCTGGGAAAGTCACTTAACCTCTCTGAGCCTCGACTTTCTTTTCTTTTCTTTTTTTTTTTTTTGAGACCGAGTCCCACTGTTTCCAGGCTGGAGTGCAGTGTCGCGATCTCGGCTCACTGCAAGCTCCGCCTCCCAGGTTCACGCCATTCTCCTGCCTCAGCCTCCCGAGTAGCCGGGACTACAGGTGCCTGCCACCATGCCCGGCTAATTTTTTGTATTTTTAGTAGAGACGGGGTTTCACCATGTTAGCCAGGATGGTCTCGATCTTCTGACCTCGTGATCTGCCCGCCTTGGCCTCCCAAAGTGCTGGGATTACAGGTGTGAGCCACCGCGCCCGGCCTGAGCCTCGACTTTCTTATCTGTAAAATAGGGACATAATAGTAGTTCATAGGATTTTTTTTTTTTTTCCAGACAGAGTCGTGCTCTTTTGCCCAGGCTGGAGCCCAGTGGTGCAATCTTGGCTGACTGCAACCTCCACTCCCGGGTTCAAGTGATCCTCCTGCCTCAGCTTCCCGAGTACCTGGGACTACACCACACCTTGCTAATTTTTTGTACTTTTGGTAGAGACGGGGTTTCACCATGTTGGCCAGGCTGGTCTCGAACTCCCAACCTCAGGTGACCCACCTGTCTGCCTCAGCCTCCCAAAGTGTTGGGATTACAGGGGTGAGCCACCACACTCAGTCAATTCATAGAATTATTTTCACAATTAAATGAGAGCTGGCACATGGTAACCACCTCCCAAAACACTGCTATTACCACCTGGCCAGGTATTAGAAACCAGCCGCAGGACAGGCACAGTGGCTCACGCCTGTAATCTCAATACTTGTGGAGGCTGCGGTGGGAGGACTGCTTGAGGCCAGGAGTTCGAGAGCAGCCAGGCAACACAGAGAAACCCCACCTCTATAAAAAAAATTTGTTTAATTAGCTGGGGGTGGTGGTGCACACCTGTAGTTCTAGCTACTTGGGAGTCTGGCGGGGAAGGATCGCTGGAGCCCAGGAGTTTGAGGTGGTGGTGAGCTATGACTGCCCCACGGCCCTCCAGTCTGGGCACCAGAGCAAGACCTTGTCTCTAAAAAAAATAAAATCAGGCCGGGCCCAGTGGCTCATGCCTGTAATCCCAGCACTTTGGGAAGTTGAGGTGGGTGGATCACCTGAGGTCAGGAGTTAGGAGACCAGCCTGGCCAACGTGGTGAAACCCCATCTCTACTAAAAATACAAAAATTAGCTGAGCGTGGTGGCACACGCCTGTAATCCCAGCTACTTGGGAGGCTGAGGCAGGAGAATCACTTGAACCCGGGCGGCGGAGGTTGCAGTGAGCTGAGATCGTGCCACTGCACTCCAGCCTGGGCAACAGAGTGAGACTCTAACTCAAAAATAATAATAATAATAATTAAAAAATTAAAATTAATACCAACCACTATCAGTGGTCAAAATAAATTTTGTTATGCGTATTTTACTATGGTTAAAATAAAAGCATTAAAAAAAGCAATCACCAGCCACCATTCCTGCTGGCCCCACATCCTCACACCCAAGCAGAGGCTTCTCCTTCATGCCCTGCTCTGGGGACATGCAGAGGGGTGGTGGCTGCCCTCCCAGGGCACATCCAGGCCCTTCTGAGAACACAGTGCACGACCTGACATACAGAGCAGACTTCCCAGAAACGATGGGCCCAGCCCTGGTGCAGGCTGGGTGGCCAGTACACCCTGGGGCTGTCTCCTCCCCAGCCCCAGGGCTGACGCACCAGCTGCCCCCAGTTCCTGGAGACCTGTGGACCCGAGGTCACCAGGGGCATGCTCCGGGCCAGACACCCGCTGCTCCTCACCTGGGCCTTGCAAGTCACCCCAATGCAAAGGAGCCAGCTCATCAGATCTGGGCCGGGAGCAGCGGGCAGTGGGCACACAACCACGGTCAACCCATGAGGGCTGGAGGGACAGGGGTAGGGAGACGGCGGATACCTATGGCAGTCATTCCATCAAGGACAGTGACTCTTTATAAGGTGTTTGCTATGTATGTGGCAGGCTCAGAGTGGGAAGCCTAATGTTGAAGTTTCTCCATTAGCCGTACACCAGCCTGGCCCCCAGCAGGCAGGGAATTCCTGTCCTCACCCTTCCTGCCCTAGGTAGGGGTGTGGGCTCCTTCCTTCCCCACCGCTCTCCTTTTACAGTCTGCCTTGCTTGAGCCCTGACTCCCCTGCCCTTGATTAGGCTGTACGACTCTGGCAAGCTTTCAACTTTCTGTGCCTCTGTTTCCACATCTGTAAAATGGGAATAATGGGACAAGCCTCGAAGGCTTCCTGTGAGGATTAAGAGAGTCAATCTATGTAAAACAGGTAGTGTCCCGCACACAACAAACCCTCAATAAAAGTGAGCTTTATTATTACCTGGTTTAGGAACCTCATCCCCACCCCACAGTCTCTTTACAACATCCTCCTGGGGCTTCTACCCTCCTGCAGAGGGGCACGCTCAGGCAGAAAGAACGCCAGGCCAAACTGGCAAACCCATGTTCCAGCTCCATAACTGCCTGTTTACCGGTAACCTTGGCCAAGACCCTCCTCAACACCCATAAAAAAAGGGGATGCAGCGAGATGAAGGTCACAATCTGGATCTGACTTGGGGTCGGACATCTCTGAGAATCTGAAGATGGTGGACACTCTCCTTAAAACAGCCAAGTATCATTTATTCACAGGACTTTTCTGACAATTTCAACAGGATTCACAGGCTTTTGTCTAAGAACGCCCACAGTGGATGGCGGTATGTACTTTTCAGTCCAGGCGTTTACAAAACATTTCAAGCTCATATAAATTTGGGGCAGTGCCATCAGGATTTCTACCGTGTTGAAGATTTTTGGTGGCCGAAAGCCAGCCCTGAGAATTCTGAGTCCATGCGGGTGAGGGTGTCTCAGCACATGTGGGTGCTGGACACAAGACGGGGGGTAGGTCACCAGGGCACGGCAGATGGAGGGCCACATCCTGCAGCTCCCTTGTCTCTGCCCCCAGGCCTGCCCACACCTGGAAGAGGGGAGCCCCGTCCAGCAGCCAGTGTCTTCTGCCACCTCCCCACCCCCAGCACTTCCTCTTCCTGCTCTGGCCTGCCACCCCGGAACCTGAAACCCAAGACAGGACAAGCAGCAGCGGCCATTGCTGAGCTGCCCCAGGTCCACTGCTACTGATCCACTCACTGGAAATGTCTGGAGCCTTTAGGTGGCTCAGGCCCCGAGCTGGCCGCTGGGGTGTGTATGGGGAGCCTGTACACAGGTCTACAGTCCCATTCTGCTCCCTACTTGGCGCCTCACCTGTGCCCCAGCGACCCCCGAGGTAGTGTCTCTGCCCCTCTATGCAGTCAGGACCGCAGAACAAACCACACAGCTGGCTGCAAACTGGCTCCTCCACTTACAAAGCTGTTGACCTTGCATAAGGATCTCAACCTCTCTGTGCCACAGCTTGCACATCTATAAAATAGAGGCTGACAGGGGCGGTGGCTCATGCCTGTAATCCCAGCACATTGGGAAGCTGAGGAAGGCGGATCACTTGAGGCCAGGAGTTCGAGACCAGCCTGGCCAACATGGTGAAACCCTGTCTCTACTAAAAATACAAAAATTAGTCAGGCATGGGCCAGATGTGATGGCTCATGCCTGTAATCCCAGCACTCTGGGAGGCCGAAGCAGGAGGATAACTTGAGGTTAGGAGTTCAAGATCAGCCTAGCCAACATGGTGAAACCCCGCCTCTACTAAAAATACAAAAAAATTAGCTGAATGTGGTGGCACACACCTGTAATCCCAGAAAATTGGGAGGCTGAGGTAAGAGAATCGCTTGAACCTGGAGATGGAGGCTGCAGTGAGCCGAAATCGTGCCACTACACTCCAGTGTGGGCAACAGAGTGAGATTCCATCTCAAAAAAAAAAAAATTAGCTGGGGTGTGGTGGCAGGCACCTGTAATCCCAGCTAATTGGGAGGCTGAGGCAGGAGAATCGCTTGAACCCGGGAGGCAGAGGTTGCAGTGAACCAAGATAGCGCCACTGCACTCCAGCCTTGGTGACAGAGCGTGGTCTGTCTCAAAAAAAAAAAAAAAAAGAGAGAATCCCACAAGTTACTAATACCATTATTCTTCTTTTACAAACGAGGAAACTGAGATTCAGAAAGGTGATGTCAGCTGTCCAAAGGGTTACTCCACTGCTGGATTCAAAACCAAGTCCACTTGGCTCCACAGCCCGGGTATGAAGGGGGCAAAGGAGCGCCTCCCTCACATGGTGGTTGACATTCAATGTAGTTTTCATATGTAGATGTTTAGCATAGGGCCAGCTACAGCAGCTAAAGAAATCTTGGTTAAAAAGAAAAACACAGGGCTGGGCGTGGTGGCTCACGTCTGCAATCTCAGCACTTTGGGAGGCCAAGGTGGGTGGATCACGAGGTCAAGAGCTTGAGACCAGCCTGGCCAACGTGGTGAAACCCCGTCTCTACTAAAAATACAAAAATTAGCTGAGCATGGTAATGCGTGCCTGTAGTCCCAGCTGCTCAGGAGGCTGAGGCAGGAGAATCGCTTGAACCCAGGAGGTGGAGGTTGCAGTGAACCAAGATCGCGCCATTGCACTCCAGTCTGGGCAACAAGAGCGAAACTCTGTCTAAAAAAAAAAAAAAAGAAAGAAAAACACATAAAGCAGGCACACACCTGTAATCCAGCAATTTAGGGAGCTGATGTAGGAGGATCACTTGAGGCCAGGAATTTGAGATCTCCTTGGGCAACACAGTGAGACCTCATCTCTACAAAATCAAAAAACTAGCTGGGTGTAGTGAGTATACCTGTAGTCCTAGCTACTCAGGAGGCTGAGGTGAGAGAATCCCTTAAGCCCAGGAGGTTGAGGCTACAATGAGCCGTGATTGCGCTACTGCACTCCAGCCTGGGCAACAAAGTGAGACCCTGTGTCTCTCACACACACACACACACACACACACACACACACACAATTAGCTGGATATAGTGGGGCATGCCTGTAGCTACTTTTTGTTTTTTGAGATGGAGTCTCACTCTGTCACCCAGGCTGGAATGCACTGGCACAATTTGGCTCACTGCAACCTCCCCCTCCCGGGTTCAAGCGATTCGCCTGCCTCAGCCTCCTGAGTAGCTGGGATTACAGGCGCCCGCCACTATGCCCAGCTAACTTTTGTATTTTTAGTAGAGACGGGGTTTCAAATTGTTGGTCAGGCTGGTCTTGAACTCCCGACCTCAGATGATCTCCCCACCTCAGCCTCACAAAGTGCTGGGATTACAGGTGTGAGCCACCGCACCCGGCCAGTCCCAGCTAGTTGAGAGGCTAAGGCAGGAGGATCCCTTGAGCCCAGGAGTTCGAGGCTGCGGTGAACTATGATCGCATCACTGCACTACAACCTGGGCAACAGAGCAAGACTCTATCTCTAAAAAAAAGAAAAGAAAAGAAAAGAAAAAAGGAGAAAAACAGAGCTTGAAGTGGATGGAAGAGAAATAGTGCCTGGATACCCTCAGCTCAGACTGGAGACAGGGACCCCACATACCCACCTTCCAACCCCAACTCTGGGCCTCGCTTGCTATATTTAGAGGCAGCCCCAGCTCCAAACCTCAGCCACAAGGATGTGTACCCCACGCCACACCTGGCCTGATGGCCACCTCCACAGGACAGAGACCACCACATTCCACACCATTTGTCACACCCACAGGCTCCAGGGCCAGAAAGCAGTGCAGCTGTTGGGACGCACACGGCCCGGGGACACCCACACTCGCCAGCCCTCCCTGAGGTCTTGGGCTGGGGAGAAGGGAGAGGCTGGGCTCTCCAAGGAAGAGGAAAGGGCCTGCTGCCCTGCTCCGGAAGAAACCCCATTACCCTCACCAGACCCTACGATTCCTGGAACTCCGTCCACATAGGCAGGCTGTATGTGCCCACACTTGGAACCAAGTTCAATGCCACAGGGTTCAGGGGGCTGAGTAAAAGAATGATTCAAAGTGAGAAGAAAGGAACAGTTGGCATGTGTCACGGAGCTTGATGAAAAATTCACAGGAATAAATGCCACCACTTTTTCCAGGATACTTCCTGCTCTGGAAATCTCCCCTTGGGTGGGGACGGGGAGGGCCAGGGGCCCTACAGATCTGGCAGCTGACTGCCAGAGCCCCAGCTGAGCCCCAGCGAGATTGGATCAGATCAGATCGCACGCAGCTTCACAAGGTAAATATAGCCCGTCAGCCCAAAATAAACAGCCCCCAGCCAGCCACTGGCCGCCTGAACCTGGCGAGGCGAGCCCTGTAAGGGATAGGAAAGGCAAAAGACCACCAGCTCCACCTCACACTGGTCCATGGATCCCCCCAATAGGGTTTTGGCTAGAGATGCCAAACCTTAGCAAGGGCCAAGAAGAGGGGTACATAATTCTGCGAAGGGCAAGGCCTGGCTGGCCCTGGCAGACCGTACCAGGCGTCAGCCCACCTCGCCTGACTGCCAGCTATCTCTCCTGGCTCCTGCTGGACTCCATGGAGACCCTGGGCACCTGGCGCCTGCAAGTCCAGGCCCTCTGAAGCAGCCCTCCCATGCTGGGCCTGACCTCAGCTCCCACAGCCTTCCTTCCCCTGGCCTAGTTCTTTTCTTGTCCACCCGTTTAGGAGGGTGGGTGGCTGCAGCCTGGAACATGAGGCCCTCTAAGCCGCAACCACGCAGGGTCACCCGGAGCTGTCTGAGCCTGCCGGCCGCACCTCAAATACAAATCATCTCTTAAGAGGGTATTGAGGCCTAGTGTGCAGTGGTTTACAAAGTCTTGACCATGACAGTCCAGGACTCCAAATGTTTCTATAAATAGACCCACATGCGTTTATAACAGAAACAAAAGTTTCACCAATCAACATTTAGCCTTACAGCACATCAATAAGGTCTTGCAAGATGCAATGTGTGCTGCGACTTTGTTTCATTTCACCCTTATCTCATTCTAAAAAGGACCAGGGGCTTGGTACCAAAGTTATCAAAAGAAAGAAACAACAAAATGTGTTGGTTGCAACTTAGTAAATTTGTTACAAGCCATGAATAGGCTGAATTTGCATACAGGGTCAGCGGGGCACAGACCCAGACTTTCTCTTTAACTGGCTAATTCTTTTTTTGAGGCAGGGTCTCATTCTGTTGCCCAGGCAGGCTGAGGTGCAGTTGGGTGATCACAGCTCACTGCAGCCTCAACCTCTCGGGTTCAGTGATCCATCTCAGCGTCCCAAACGGACTACAGGCACACATCATCACCACGCCTGGTTTTTTTTTTTTTTTTTTTGAGACGGAGTCTCACTCTGTCGCCCAGGCTGGAGTGCAGTGGCGTGATGCAATCTCGGCTCACTGCAAGATCCGCCTCCCAGGTTCACGCCATTCTCCTGGCTTAGCCTCCCAAGTAGCTGGGACTACAGGCACCCACCACCACGCCTGGCTAATTTTTTGTATTTTTTAGTAGAGACGGGGTTTCACCATGTTAGCCAGGATGGTCTCGATCTCCTGACCTCGTGATCCACCCACCTCGACCTCCCAAAGTGCTGGGATTACAGGTGTGAGCCATCGTGCCCAGCCATAAATATTTTTTGATAAGGGTATAAGCTCAAAAGTTTGGAGACGGGGTCAGGCGCGGTGGCTCACACCTGTAATCCCAGCACTTTGGGAGGCCGAGCTGCACGGATCACCTGAGGTCGGATGAGACCAGCCTGACCAACATGGAGAAACCCCATCTCTACTAAAAATACAAAATTAGCTAGACGTGGTAGTGCAAGCCTGTAATTCCAGCTATTTGGGAGGCTGAGGCAGGAGAATCCCTTGAACCCAGGAGGTGGAGGTTGTGGTGAGCCGAGATTGCACCATTGCATTCCAGCCTGGGCAACAAAAAGCGAAACCCTGTCTCAAAAAAAAAAAAAAATTGGGCCAGGCACGGTGGCTCATGCCTGTAATCCCAGCACTTCGGGAGGCAAGAGGCGGGAGGGTCACCTGAGGTCAGGAGTTCGAGACCAGCCTGACCAACACGGAGAAACCCCGTCTCTACTAAAAATACAAAATTAGCCGGGCGTGGTGGTACATGCCTGTAATCCCAGCTACTCGGGAGGCTGAGGCTGGAGAATCGCTTGAACCCGGGAGGCAGAGGTTGCAGTGAGCTGAGATTGCACCATTCTACTCCTCCAACCTGGGCAACAAGAGCAAAACTCAGTGCCCCCCCGCACCCCACCCCAGAAAAAAAGATTGGCTTAGATCAGAGGTCAGCAAACTAGAGCCTACACAGTAGTTTTTGTAAATGAAGTTTTATTGGCACACAGCCATGCCCATTCACTCACCTATTATCTGTGCTGCTTTCCAGCTACAATGGCAGAGTTGAGCAGTTACCACTGAGACCCGGTGGCTTCTTTACACAAAAAGCCAGCTGACCCCTGGGTGACATCAATGATCCCCAAAGAGGGCTATCAAATAATAGTCCCACAAGATAATCGTCTAAAGAAAAGTCTGTGGTCTTAGAAGTCTGAGATGTTCCTTCCAGAGATCATATTAAAGAACCCTTAGAAACCCCATCAGAGAGAAATCTGCTGTCTATGTTTATTTTATTTATTTGTTTGTTTTTGAGATACAGTCTCACTCTGTCACCCAGACTGGAGTGCAGTGGCACCATTACAGCTCACTGCAGCCTTGACCTTCTGGGCTCGAGTGATCCTCCTGCCTCAGCCTCCCAAGTACTTGGGACCACAGGCATCTGCCACAATACCTGGCTAATTTTTTTTTATTATTTGTACAGATGGGGTCTCCCTATGTTGCCCAGGCTAGTCTCCAACTCCTAGGCTCCAGCTACCCTCCTACCTTGGCCTCTCAAAGTACTGGGATTACAGGCGTGAGCCACTGCACCTGGCCTGCTGTCTATGTTTAAACTTTATATTCAGTTTTATTTCTCTACAGGAACTCTACCCTTCACCCCCACCCCACATTGATTACCTTAGGGCTGTCTTAGAAACCTACTCAGAGTTATCCTTCATTAGCCAGGGACCCGGCAGTCAGTGGGGCTCAACACTGCTCTTGGTCAGAATTCCAAAAATATGCCACAGGCACTTGTGAAATTTTACAAATGTCTTCTCTGCTGGGCAGGAAGCACCCTCCCCTTGGGGGACACAGCATAATTCCATTTCTCCATAGCCCAGCGTGCAAATCCAGCACGAAGAATCTCACGTCTGGAAGATCTCAAAAGCCCAGTTAACAACTTGCATGGGTGGTGGAAACGAGAGGGTGGTAAAGTGGAAATGGCTCCCAGCCAGACAGACCAGAGCTGGAATTCTACTAGCTGGAGAATCTTAACCTCTAGGAGCCTTAGTTTTCCTGTTTACAGTACATACTTTTAAGAGCTATACTGAGGATTCAGTAAGAATAAAAGAAAAGCGTTCAGGCTCATGCCTGGCACAACAGGGTTTCAGTAAACAGTAATCACAACCACTCCCACCAGCATCATAGAATTCATCACGTAACTCCTGTCTAAAACCTTCAATGGCTCCCTGCTGCCTATCCAAGAGTTCAAATTTCCCACCCAATCAAGGCCCTCCATCATCTTGCCTGGCTAAATTCACCGTTCTCTACTACTTCCTGAAGACCCTCAACCCCTCAACCTACAGCCCCTGTACCTTTCCCCTAGGCCCTGTAATTTCTCATCTTTAACTGTTCCTGCCATTTCCTTTGACTTGAAGGCTTTCTCAAGTCCTAACTCCACCACACTCAAGGCTCGGCAAGAACCAGATTCTTCTCAGTTAACCCTTAGCAGCCCTAACACAATGAAAAAAAGGGTAAGCAAGTTTCTGGGATACTCGGGTCAGATACTGTAAGTGCTTCACAAATTTTTTTTTTTTTTTTTTTTTTTTTTGAGATGGAGTCTCACTCTGTTGCCCAGGGTGGAGTGCAGTGGTGCGATCTCTGCTTGTTGCAACCTCCGCCTCCCAGGTTCAAGCAATTCTTCTGCCTCAGCCTCCCGAGTAGCTGGAATTACAGGCATGCACAACCACACCTGGCTAATTTTTGTATTTTTAGTAGAGATGGGGTTTCACCATGTTGGCCAGGCTGGTTTTGAACTTCTGACCTCAGGTGATTTGCCCACTTCGGACTCCCAAAGTGCTGGGATTACAAGCGTGAGCCAATGCGCCTGGCCGTACTCCATTTTAAAGATGAAGAAACTGAGGCCCAGAAAGGTTAAATGACTTGCCTAAGGTCTTGCCCTTATAAGAGGTAGAGCTGGGATTTGAACCATGTTGTCTTGCTCAAGTGTCTGTTCTGACCTTACCCTGCTTGAGCTTCTCAGCTCTGTTCCCCTACACTCTCTGATGCTTTCTCTCCCACAGCAATGGCGCTACACCACAGCCACAGGGCTCTGCAGCTTCCCAGCCAGGTGACCATGTGCAAGTCTTTCCTCTCAATGACCACCACCTATACTCACCTGGTTATAGGACAATCACACCAGAGGCTACATCGGGCACCGTCTAGCCTATTGCAAGAGCCCAATCAACAATAGCAATAATAATTACTATCAGTGATCAGTACTCGGAATAGTAATAGCAATTTCTTGCTCATTTACATTGTCCCTGAACTCTGAATATGTCACAGAGGCTCAGTGTCTTATGACTTGAGTCGTTCCTTCCAACTCATTTTCATAGAAATTACAGGCAACTTCTGAACCAGCTCTAGAACTTGGGAACAAAAGGGTGCTGGCGGGCAGAGAACTGAGGAGGCAGATAATCCAAAAATAATTGATCCCAGGTCATGGAAAGCATTTTGTTTACGGCAGCAGACTGACCTTCCCAATTATCTTCTGCTTAGGCTAATGTTACAGCCTGCCTTCCCCAGCAGACTAGATCACCACATATGCTCGCCAGTCCTGCAGGGGACGAGGTCAGGCTGAGGCTGGCTGCCTCTCAATGAAGTATAAACTGAAGCACAGAGGGCCTGAATCAAAGCCCACAAGAGTACTCTGGGCTTAAGGAGCTCTACGGGATGCTGATGCTATGCTATATCCAGGCCCCCTTGCTTTGTATCTCTCACTAGAGTTTAGAGGATGGTGCGCCTGAGGCCTGCTGTTCCTAGAAATGCCGTGTGGAGCAAGAATCTCATCTGCAGATCAGAGAGGGTCCAGGCAAGGTGTGCGTCATCAGACCCTGAAAATTCCTCAGTGTTTCATGGGCCCAGTCTAGCCTCATAAGGAACCTTCATACGAGTCCATGGGACAGCAGGATACCTTCCATCTCCGTACACATTAAAAAACTGGCTTCGGCCGGGGGTGGTGGCTCACACCTGTAATCCCAGCACTTTGGGAGGCCGAGGCGGGTGGATCACCTGAGGTCAGGAGTTTGAGACCACCCTGGCCAACATGGTGAAACCCTGTCTCTACTAAAAATACAAAAATTAGCTGGGTGAGGTGGTGTGTGCCTGTAATCCCAGCTACTCAGGAGGCTGAGGCAGGAGAATCGCTCGAACCCAGGAGGCGGAGGTTGCAGTGAGCCGAGATCGCGCTACTGCACTCCAGCCTGGGCAACAAAGAGGAAACTCCGTCTCAAAAAAAAGAAAAGAAAAGAAAACTGGCTTCAAAGAAGTAAAGCCTCTTGCCTGAGGTCACCCACTGGCCATCCCCAACACTTCCCGGCCACCTGCCCAGGCTCTTCTACCCATGAAGTGGGGAACCTCTCAATCCCCTCCAGGGTTTGTGAGAGACACTCCCTCAGTCTCACCTGGTGACCCCATCCCTTGGCAATCAAAGGTCAAGTCAGCTCCTCTGACTTTCCAGGTCTCTGGGAAGGAAGCCCTCTGGGGGCAGGAAGTTTGTTGTGCTGACTCATAAGCCAAGGAAGAGTAATCCAGGAAACTTGTCACTCTGTTACCATGGCGTTGGGGCTGCTGGCACCCTCTCCTCTCCGAAGCTCACTTACAGGCTGGGTGTCTAAGTGGGAGTGGGGCATGGTCAGACCCTGCACCCAATCTCATCCCTCCTATAGATTTCCAACTTCATGGCACATGCAGTTACCTTCTTGTAACTGCAGAATGGAGAGTATCATGGGATTCGGTCCTTCCCTGCCTGCAGAACTTTGGGGATTCCATCAGCAGAGCCAGGAAGCCTTCTCCACCCAGGCAGGGGAAAATAAAAGTCCCCAAGAGACAGACTGGGTGGGCCAAGGCCCACTCCATGCCACTGGCTGCCCCAGTCTCCTGACTTCCCCACACTGTTTTTAGCAAGAGAAGGAGGTGACATTTGACCATGAGGCCTGTCTTCAAAAGGAAGAGGGGACTTGAGAAGGCAGGAAAGTGTCATTCATCTGGATCTCACCCCTCAGGAGTGAGAAGGAGCCTGGGGCAGCTATAAACTCATGACCACAAGAAAAGGGGGAACCATTATCTTAAACCCCAAGTGCTGCAGGGAAAAGCTGACAACTGGTAGCTCCCTCCCCACCAATTATAGAACTTTCTTTGGCTTAAAATAAACTTATTTGCGGCCGGGCGCGGTGGCTCACGCCTGTAATCCCAGCACTTTGGGAGGCCGAGGCAGGTGGATCATGAGGTCAGGAGATTGAGACCATCCTGGCTAACATGGTGAAATCCCGTCTCTACTAAAAAAATACAAAAAAAGTTAGCCGGGCGTGGTGGTGGGCGCCTGTAGTCCCAGCTACTCGGGAGGCTGAGGCAGGAGAATGGCGTGAACCCAGGAGTCAGAGCTTGCAGTGAGCCAAGATCGCGCCACTGCACTCCAGCCTGGGCGACAGAGCAAGACTCCGTCTCAAAAAAAAAAACAAAAAAAAAACTCTTGCCCTATTTCTCATTTCCTAGGCCTGTCCTAACACATCCCTGACTGGACATCAATCAGAGTTCCTATACACCGCAATGGGTACAAGTGCCTGAGCAAGTTCTGAACACCAGCAGACCCGGGTTCAAATCGTGCTCCACCGGACTGGCTGTGCAGTCTTGGGAAAGCCCTTTGACTAAATCACCACAGAGGGTTGTTGAGGAGTAAGCCCAGGAGTTAAGGCACCTAGCACTGAGTGAGTGTTTAGTAAATGCCAGCTGCTGCTTTCAGAGATTCTTCAGGCAGGAGGCAGAATCTGGTCTCTTAGGATTTGAAACTAACAGAGCAGAAGTCCGTCCTATCTAAACTAAAAATCAGAGTGCCGTCTGTTTATGCAAACACACTCCCTGATCTCCTCTCAGGGGCTCCCTCAATTTTATTCTCAAAGTCAGAGAAACTTTTGAGTAGCAGCCTTCTTTGATCGATTCAGGAATTGAGGCCCAGACAGGGAGAGTGAGTTGCTTGAGGTCACACAGGCAGCAAGTAACTGAGCAGGGAGGGCTGCTTCCCACTCCCCGTCTCCCGGCCTTTCCACTGTGGCCCAGCATGCTCTGGGCCTTAAAAAATTCAGGCTCTGCTGCAAGGCAAAGCAGGGAGAGTTTCAGACACACTCCCTTCCCAAGAAAACACGAAGGGTGCAGCCACTCCCTCCCTCAAGGCCAAGGGCTTAGCTTACTGGTGGCGGGGGCAGGAGTGCTCTGGTCTACAGAACTGAGGGACGGGGAGCAGAGTCCATTCATGGCAGGCTGATACCACCGAAAGTGGTAATAATGTAGTTATTATGTAGTCATTATGTAGTCCCCTGCGACGGAGAAACTTCAATATGCCAAGCCTGAGGGTATCCCCAGAGCCACTTCTCAGGCCCATCCGCAGCCTCACCCACCCCACACCTCAGAGACTTTGCTCTCCAGCTCTTTGGGATGGTGGGGAAAGGAAAGCATGCCTATCCCCTAGATCAAGAAAGAGCCCATTGGGCCGGGCGTGGTGGCTAACGCCTGTAATCCCAGCACTTTGGGAGGCCGAGCTTGGGCAGATCACAAGGTCGAGAGTTAAAGATCAGCCTGGCCAACAGGGTGAAACCCCGTCTCTACTAAGAACACAAAAATTAGCCGGGCGTGGTGGTGCGCGCCTGTAATCCCAGCTACTCAGGAGGCTGAGGCATGAGAATCGCTTGAACCCAGGAGGTGGAAGTTTCAGTGAGCCGAGATTGCACCACTGCACTCCAGCCTGGGCGACAGAGCGAGACTCCGTCTTCGAAAAAATAAAAAATAATGAGCCCATTCAACGGGAACACGTCCCTCCCTCCTCCCTCACACGCAGTGACTCAGTGGCAAGTTTCTGGAGAAAAAACTGAGGGTGGGGACTGGTTGTCAAACCCCCAGGCTGAGGCTCTAGGAAAATGCGGTGGAAAAGGGGTGTCAGGAAATCCCCTATACGAGCTGATAAAAGAACACGGCTAACACCTTCCGGCCTCGGCTGCGGGGGCACAAGACAGCTCAAGGTCTTTTTCCTTGTCCCCACCTCCTGACGCCCCCAGCTGGGTTAGAGCTTCTGAGTCCCTCCTTTCCCCCTTGAACGCACGTGGGGCGGGCTTCTTACAGAGCTAACTTCGGGATGCATCTACCACTCCTGCTGGGGCAGGCATGGCCATGTGGAGGCACCCAAGCCCCCCGAGCCCGGACTCCGATATGGCTTGTCACCACCCCAGATCGGAGTACTCGGCGCCCACCAGTGCTCACGTCCAGCACCTCTGCCCCCCGCGCAGCGCTCACCACGGCTTCTCCCAGCTCTTCCCCTCACTCTGGCCCGCCCGGCCCGCCCAGCCCGCTCCCCAGCGGGCCCCGTCGGGGCTGCGGGCGGGAGCAGCCGGGACAGCAGAGGGGGGAGGGCAGGGCGGCCCGAGCTCACCATGGCGAAGCCGGAGAGCAGAGCCGAGGTCCGGCTGGAGGCTTTGAGCTTGGCGCGGCTCAAGTAGAGCTTGCGCCAGGACAGCGCCTGCATGGAGTGCTCGTTGAGGCTCATCACCTCGGAGTAACTCTGGCCGATCCAGTCCGGGTAGGTGACGGCGGGCGGCGGCGGCGGCGGGGCCCCCGGGGGCTCCCCGTCCCCGCTGCGGCGGCGGCTCCGGCGGCTGCCGCTGGTGGTGCTACCGCCGCTTGGGGGAAGCTCGGGGCTGCTGCGGCTCGGGGGCGGGGCGGGCTCCGGATGCATGGAGCACGCCGCCGAGGCGCGGCCGGCCCGGGCGCCGCGAGGCACCACCGCCGGCGGCAGCCGCCGACTGCCCCCTACGCGGGCCCGGCCTCACCCGGCCGGCCGCACAGGACTAGGAGGACGAGGTCGAAGAAGCGCCCGCTGCCCCAGCACGCAGGCCCGCGACGCCGCTAGCAAAAGCCCCCGGGCGGCAGCGACCAGAGACTGCGCGCGGGCGGCGTCTCGGATCCCCGGGGCCTGGACCCCCGGCGCGCGCCGCGATTGGCCGCCGCCCTGGGCTGTTTTGCATGCTCTCCGCCCACCTGTGCCCCGCCCATCAATACGTGGGCGGTGTTGTGGGTGTCACGTGACCCGCCCGCTCCGACGGCACCGCCCACGGTCCTTGGCGCGCCGCCGCCCGCACCTCTTCCTGAAAGCTCCCGGCTGCCCGCTCCGGCTCCTGGCACCGCCCCTCTCCGCAGCTGCTCCCTTGGCCCTGCTCCTGGAGCTTGGACTCCTGGGTCGGGCCGCCTGAGGTCACCTCTGGGCGCCTCCTGAGGCCTATATCCCCTTTGGAACAAGGTGCCTCAAGGTCTGTAGGAAAAAGAGTGGCTGAGGTCTAGAGTTCAAGCAGTGTTTATTTGGCGCCCACTGGGTGCCAACACTGGTCTAGGTGCTGAAGCTGGGTAGGGTGGTGAACGAGACGGACAAAATTTGTCTGTTGACCACTTTGTCCACCTGTGTTCACCAGCATCTGATACGTATTGAGGTGACCGGTTCCTGATTTATTATTTTTTTATTACTGGGTTCAAGCAATTCTGCCTCAGCCTCCCGAGTAGCTAGGATTACAGGCGCCCGCCACCATGACCTGCTAATTTTTGTATTTTTAGTAGAGATGGGGTTTCACCATATTGGCCAGGCTGGTCTCAAACTCCTGACGTTGTGATCCGCCCGCCTTGGCCTCCCAGAGTGCTGGGATTACAAGCGTGAGCCACCGTGCCCGGCCACCTGATATTTTTTAAACCAGTGAATCTTCAAACCTATTCAGCAAGTGTCTTCTGAGCAACTATTAAGTGCTACGCTGAGGGATTCCAGGAAAATGATGACCTTCATTGAATATTTTATATATATATATACATATATACGTATATATGTGTGTGTGTATATATACACATATATACGTATATATGTGTGTGTATATATATACATATATACGTATATATGTGTGTGTATATATATGTGTGTGTGTGTGTGTGTGTGTATATATATATATTTTTTTTTTTTTTTTTGAGACAGAGTTTTGCTCTTGTCGCCCAGGCTGGAGTGCAATGGCGCGATCTTGGCTCACTGCAACCTCTACCTCCCGTTTCAAGCGATTCTCCTGCCTCAGCCTGCTGCGTAGCTGGGATTACAGGCGCCCGCCACCACACCTGGCTAATTTTTGTATTTTTAGTAGAGACGGGGTTTTGCCATGTTGGCCAGGCTAGCCTCGAACTCCTGACCTCAGGTGATCCGCCCGCCTCGGCCTCACAAAGTGCTGCGATTACAGGCGTGAACCTCCACGCCCGGCCCGAATATTATATTTTAGTGGAGTGTGGAGAGAGGCAGGAAATAAGTAAGGTCACACCTTTCTGACTTAGGTCACATTTACGCTGAGACTAGAGCCGGCCATGCAAACAGACAGGATCTAGCTTTCCAGGGCGGCGAGGGAACTGCTCATGCCAAGACCTTGAAGCAGGGATATTTGGCTGTTGGAGCGTTGGAAGGCCAATTTTGGGGAGCAGAAGTGAGGTGGGGGTGTATGCAGGACTGTGCTAGGGAATGTCTCCTAGGAGGTAAACTCCGGGGCAGGGACCTTTACTATCAGCTTCACAGCTCTACCCTCAGCATCTAGAATATTCCTCAGCATACAATCGGTCCTCAATAATTTTTTGTTGAATGAATAACTATGGGAGAGACAGCGATGAGTGACAAGCATGTGATATTGCAGGTTGGCGAGGTGAAACGTAACTCTTGTCACCACTAGAGGGCGCGCCCCCACCCAACCGTTGTGGGATGAAAACCTCTGCCCCCAAGAAGTCTCTGGTTCCCACGGAGCCCTTTCTTGGCTTTTTTTTTTTTTTTTTAATTTTATTATTATTATACTTTAAGTTTTAGGGCACATGTGCACAATGTGCAGGTTTGTTACATATGTATACGTGTGCCATGTTAGTGTGCTGCACCCATTAACTCGTCATTTAGCATTAGGTATACCTCCTAATGCTATCCCTCCCACCGCCCCCCACCCCACAACAGTCCCCGGAGTGTGATGTTCCCCTTCCTGTGTCCATGTGTTCTCATTGTTCAATTCCCACCTATGAGTGAGAACATGCGGTGTTTGGTTTTTTGTCCTTTTCTTGGCTTTTTTAAAATAAAGATGGGGGCCGGGTGCGGTGGCTCACGCCTATAATCCCAACACTTTGGGAGGCCGAGGCGGGCAGATCACAAGGTCAGGAGTTCCAGACCAGCCTAGCCAACATGGTGAAACCCCGTCTCTACTAAAAAAATTAGTCAGGTGTGGTGGTGTATGCCTGTAATCCCAGTTACTAGGGAGGCTGAGGCAGGAGAATCGCTTGAACTCGGGAGGTGGAGCTTGCAGTGAGCCGAGATTGCGCCACTGCACTCCAGCCTGAGCGACAGAGCGAGAGTCCGTCTCAAAAAAAAAAAAAAATTGGGGAATTTGGAATTTGAAATCTCACCCTACTGGCCTTGTTTCCCTGGTGGCCTTTGCAATTTTTTTTTTTTTTTTTTTTTTTGGAGACGGAGTCTCACTCTGTCACCAAGCTGGAGTGCAGTGGTGCGATCTCGGCTCACTGCAACCTCCGCCTCCCGGGTTCAAGCAATCCTCCTGCTTCAGCCTGCCGAGTAGCTGGGACTATAGGCGCGCGCCACCACGCCCAGCTATTTTTTGTATTTTTAGTAGAGACGGGGTTTCACCATATGGACCAGGATGGTCTCGATCTTTTGACCTGGTGATCTGCCCGCCTCAGCCTCCCAAAGTGCTGGGATTACAGGCGTGAACCACCATGCCTGGCCCGCCTTTGTACTTCTTACCCCTTTCACTCAACATTTGTGTCTCAGCTCAAATAGCACCTCCTGAGAGACCTTCCCTCTATTGAAGTAGCTCCGGTGTCACAATCTGTCACCTCATCCTGATTTCTTCCCTTTATAGCTGTAATCACTACAGCATCTGAAATCATCTAGCTTATTTAGTTGACCTGTTCATCTGTTTGTTTAAGCATTAAAAAAAAAAAGTGTGGCCAGGCGCGGTGGCTCACACCTGTTATCCCAACACTTTGGGAGGCCCAAGCGGGTGGATCACCTGAGGTCAGGAGTTCGAGACCAGCCTGGCCAACATGGTGAAACCCCCATCTCTACTAAAAATACAAAAAAAATTAGCCAGGTATGATGGGGCACGCCTATAATTCTAGCAACTGGGGAAGCTGAGGTAGGATAATTGCTCCGCAGGAGGCGGAGGTTGCAGTGAGCTGAGATCACGCTGCTGCACTCCAGCCTGGGCGACAGAGGGAGACTCCGTCTCCAATAAAAAAAAACAGTGACAGCATCTCTCCATGTTGAGCGTGCTGGTCTCAAACTCCTGGGCTCAAGGGATCCTCCCATCTGGGCCTCCCAAAGTTCTGGAATTACAGGCATGAGCCACTGTGTCCAGCCTATTCAAACATTTTATTTTATTTTATTATTATTTTAGGACAGAGTCTCTCTCTGTCCCCCAGGCTGGAGTGCAGTGGCTCGATCTCGGCTCACTGCAGCCTCCACCTCCTGGGTTCAACCAATTATTCTGGCTCAGCCTCCTAAATAACTGGGATTACAGGTGCCCATCACCACACCCAGCTAATTTTTTGTATTTTTAGTAGAGTCAGGGTTTCACCATGTTGGCCAGGCTGGTCTCGAACTCCTGACCTCAAGTTATCCACCCATCTCAGCCTCCCAAAGTGCTGGGATTACAGGTGTAAGCCACTGTGCCCAGTGTATTTAAACATTTTATTTTATTTTTATTTTTATTATTTTTAAGACAGAGTCTCGCTCTGTCCCCCAGGCTAGAGTGTAGTGGCTCAATCTCAGCTCACTGCAACCTCCAACTCCTAGGTTCAAGCGATTCTTCTGCCTCAGCCTCCTCAGTAATTAGGATTACAGGTGCCCACCAGCACACCCAGCTAATTTTTTATATTTTGAGTAGAGACAGGGTTTCACCATGTTGACCAGGCTAGTCTCGAACTCCTGAACTCAGATGATCTGCCTGCCTCAGCCTCCCAGAGTGCTGGGATTACAGATGTGAGCCACTGCGCCTCGCCTTATTTATTTATTTATTTATTGAGACAGGGTCTCAATAGTCACCCAGGCTGGAGTGCAGTAGCACATCTCTACTTAAAAAAAAAGGGCCAGGCGCGGTGGCTCAAGCCTATAATCCCAGCACTTTGGGAGGCTGAAACGGGCAGATCGGGAGGTCAGGAGATCGAGACCATCCTGGCTAACACGGTGAAACCCCGTCTCTACTAAAAATACAAAAAAATTAGCCAGGCGTGGTGGCGGGCGCCTGTAGTCCCAACTACTTGGGAGGCTGAGGCAGGAGAATGGCGTGAACCCGGGAGGCGGAGCTTGCAGTGAGCCAAGATGGTGCCACTACACTCCAGCCTGGGCGACAGAGTGAGACTCTGTCTCCAAATAAATAAATAAATAAGACTGGGTGCAGTGGCTCACGCCTGTAATCCCAGCACTTTGGGAGGCTGAGGTGGGCGGATCACCTGAGAGGACAGGAGTTCAAGACCAGCCTGACCAACATGGAGAAACCTCGTCTCTACTAAAAATACAAAAATTAGCTGGTGTGGTGGCGCATGCCTGTAATCCCAGCTACTTGGGAGGCTAAGGCAGGGGAATCGCCTGAACCCGGGAGGCAGAGGTTGTGATGAGACAAGATTACGCCATTGCACTCCAGCCTGGGCAATAAAAGCAATACTCTGTCTCAATAAATAAATAAATAAGCCAGGTGTGGTGGCGTGAGCCTGTACTCCCAGTTTCTTGGAATGCAGCTGCGGTGATCACACCACTGTCCTCCAACCTAGGCAATACAGCAAGATCCTGTCTCAAAGAAAAAACAACTAAATAAATACATGAATCATGGGCCGGGTGTGGTGGCTCATGCTTATAATTCCAACACTTTGGGAGGCTGAGGCGGTAGATCACTTAAGGTCAGGAGTTTGAGACCAGCCTGGCCAACATGGCGAAACTCCGTCTCCATTAAAAATACAAAAATTAGGCCGGGCACGGTGGCTCACGCCTGTAATTCCAGCAGTTTCGGAGGCTGAGGCAGGTGGATCACCTGAGGTCAGGAGTTCAAGACCAGCCTGGTCAACATGGTAAAAGCCCATCTCTTCTGAAAATACAAAAATTATCCAGGCTTGGTGGTGCATGCCTATAATCCCAGCTACTTGGGAGGCTGAGGCAGAAGAAGTGCTTGAATCCGGCAGGCGGAGGTTGGAGTGAGCAGAGATCACGCCACTGCACTATAGCCTGGATGACAGAGTAAGACCCTGTGTCAAAATAAGAAAAAATTAGCCCGGCGCAGTGGCTCACACCTGTAATTCCAGCACTTTAGGAGGCCAAGGCGGGCACATCACGAGGTCGGGAGTTTGAGACCAGTCTGGCCAACATGGTGAAACCCCGTCTCTACTAAAAATACAAAAATTAGTCAGGCGTGGGGGCGCATACCTGTAGTCCCAGCTACTTGGGAAGCTGAGGCAGGAAAATTTTATTTTATTATTATTTTAGGACAGAGTCTCTCTCTGTCCCCCAGGCTGGAGTGCAATGGCTCGATCTCGGCTCACTGCAACCTCCACCTCCTGGGTTCAACCGATTATTCTGGCTCAGCCTCCTAAATAACTGGGATTACAGGTGCCCATCACCACACCCAGCTAATTTTTTGTGTTTTTAGTAGAGTCAGAGTTTCACTATGTTGGCCAGTCTGGTCTCGAACTCCTGACCTCAAGTGATCCACCCATTTCAGCTTGAAGCCGGGAGGCAGAGGTTGCAATGAGCCGAGATCACACCACTGCACTCCAGCCTGGGTGACAGAGCTAGACTCCATCCCAAAAAAGAAAAAATTAGTTGGGTGTGGTGGCTGGGCCTGTAATCCCAGCTACTCCGGAGGCTGAGGCAGAAGAATTGCTTGAACCCAGGAGGTGAAAGTTGCAGTGAGCAGAGATCCTGCCACTGAACTCCAGCCTGGGCGACAGAGGGAGACTCAGTCTCAAAAAATCAATCAATCAATCAATCATGTCGCTATCACCCCAGGGCCTCCCACTGGCTACTGCCAATGGAAACAGGTTCAATGAACAAAATAATGCAATATCCTTGGTTCCCAGAAACCCCCAGTTCAGGACTAGGAACACACAACATTTAGCAGCTAAGAGGGCCTGAGGTCTGGAGGGGGAAGAGGCCGGAAGCTGGGAGGAGAGATTTGCTGATTTTAGAGGAACAAAAGGATCTGGGAGTGGTGACTCAGAGGGGGGCTTTGGGGTGGGAAGGGTTTCCTTTCCCCAGCTCGTATGTCACGCTCCTCACCCATCTCCTAATATTCTGTGTGGTTTGAATTTCCCCATCTGCACGGATCAGAAGTAATAAAAACTTGGGTGGGTTGTCTGGACCATCCCTGCCTCCTGCCCCAGGATCCTAGAGGGGTCCATGGTTACTAACTTTTCCCCACGGTTTTTTTTTTTTTTTTGGTGGTGGGGAGACAGGGGTCTCATTGTGTTACCCAGGCTGCATTTGGACTCCTGGGCTTGACAGGCATGCACCACCAAGCCCAGCTAGAACAATGTTTTCATACCCCTGGCGATGGGAAGCTCACTCCTTCTAGAAGTTGAGCATGTCTGATTGGTTTTCTGATACTTCAAAAGTTGTCCTTGTATGGAGCTGGGGGCAGCTTCCCTGTCAGTCCTTCCTTGTGTCCTGACTCAGAATGCATGAAATCCCTCTGCCAGCCAGCCCTGGTGCCAGCTCCACAAGACATCTGGGAGGCAGCTTTTGTGAGTGATCTTGAAGGTTTTCATGGTCAAAGAATTGGGGTGAAGGAGGCTGGAAACCAAGTGAGACACTGTCAGGGGGCTGGTTACAAAATGCAGAATGGGGTTGGGTTGGTGAGCCCTGGTGTTGGTCTCAAAATGGTTCTCTGAGTCTGGAGCTTAGACTATGCCAGGGGAGTGTGAACTCTGTCTCCTTGCTCCCCAGTTTCTGGGCTTATAGTGCTCATTCTTCATCCCTCCACTCCTATCCCCTCACTGGTCAGAAGTCTTCGTTGGGTCTGTGTTTGTGCCCATGCCTTTAAAAGTGAGAACTTTTTCTGGCCTGGATAAGAAATCTTTGCTGATGACGCGGTGACTCACGCCTGTAATCCCAGCATTTTGAGAGGCTGAGGTGGACGGATCACCTGAGGTCAGGAGTTCGAGACCAGCCTGGCCAACACGGTGAAACTGCATCTCTACTAAAAATACAAAAATTATCCAGGCGTGGTGGCACATGCCTGTAATCCCAGCTATTCAAGAGGCTGAGGCACAAGAATCACTTGAACCCGAGAGGCGGAGGTTGCAGTGAGCCGAGATCACACCATTACACTCCAACCTGGGCCATACAGTAAGACTCTATCTAAAAAAAAAAAAAAGAAATCTTTGCCAACCACAAGGTCACGAAGATATTAACCTGTGTTTTATTTTAAAAGTTTTAGGCCACGCATGGTGGCTCATACCTATAATCTCAGCACCTGGGGAGGCCAAGTCCAGAGGATCACTTGAGGCCAGGAGGTTTGAGACCAGCTTGGGCAACATAGTGGGACCCTGTCTCTACCCTCCACCCACCCCGCCAAAAAAAAAGCGTTTTTGCTTGTATGTTTAGGTCTGTGATCCGTGTCATACTGATTTTTTTCTATTTTTATTTTTTTTTCTTAGAGACAAGGTCTTGCTCTATTGCCCAGGCTGGAGTGCAGTGGCTCTTCATAGGTGTGATTATTGCACACTACAGCCTCAAATTCATGGACTCAAGTGATTTTCACTCCTGCCTCAGCTTCTCAAGTAGCTGAGTCTATAGCCCATCAATCAACTACAGATTTTTGAGTGAAGCAAGATTTCCCCACTGAAATGCATGGACATTTTTGTCAAAAATCATGTGACTACTATACATGAGAGTCTGTTTCTGAACTCTCTATTCTAGTCTGTGGATCTATTTGTCTGCTCTCATGCCAATAGATACTGTGTTGATTACTCTAGGTTTAAAATAAATCTTGAGGGCAGGGCGTGGTGGCTCACACCTGTAATCCCAGTACTTTGGGAGGGCCAAGGTGGGCGGATCACTTGAGATCAGGAGTTTGAGACCAGTCTGGCCAACATGGTGAAACCTCGTCTCTACTAAAAATACAAAAATTAGCTGGGCATGGTGGCCCGCGCCTGTAGTCCCAGCTATTTGGGAGGCTAAGGCAGGAGAACCCTTGAACCCGGGAGACGGAGGTAGCAGTGAGCTGAGGTTGCGCCACTGCACTCCATACTGGGCGACAGAGTAAGACTCTGTCTCAAAAGTAAATAAATTGGCCAGACACAGTGGTTCACGCCTGTAATCCCAGCACTTTGGGAGGCCAAGGAGGGCTGATCACAAGGTCAGGAGATCGAGACCATCCTGGCTAACACGGTGAAAGCTCGTCTCTACTAAAAATACAAAAAATTAGCCAGGCGTGGTGGCAGGCGCCTGTAATCCCAGCTACTCGGGAGGCTGAGGCAGGAGAATGGCATGAACCTGGGAGGCAGAGCTTGTAGTGAGCTGAGATCATGCCACTGCACTCTGGCCTGGGTGACAGAGTGAGACTCCATCTCAAAAAAATAAAGTAAATAAAATAATAAATAAAAAAAAAAGTAAAATAAGTCTTGGGGGAAAAAAAACCCATGAATTCCTCAAAATTAAAAAAAAAAGTCTCAGCCGGGCATGGTGGTTCACGCCTGTAATCCCAGCACTTTGGGAGGCCGAGGCAGGTGGAGCACGAGGTCAGGAGTTTGAGACCAGCCTGGTCAACGCAGTGAAACCCTGTCTCTACTAAACATACAAAAATTAGCCGGATGTGGCGGCACGCACCTGTAGTCCCAGCTACTTGGGAGGCTGAGGCAGGAGAATCGCTTGAACCTGGGAGGCAGAGGTTGCAGTGAGCCGAGACGGGGCCATTGCACTCCAGCCTGGGTGACAGAGCAAGACCCTGTCTCAAAAAAAAAAAAGTCTCTTTTTTAAGACGGAGTCTCACTCTATTGCCCAGGCTGGAGTGCAGTGGCACGTTCTGGGCTCACTGCAACCTCGGCCTCCCAGGTTCAAGCGATTCTCCTGCTTCAGCCTCCCGAGTAGCTAGGATTACAGGTGCCTGCTGCCACATCCAGCTAATTTTTGTATTTTTAGTAGAGACAGGGATTCGCCGTGTTGGCCAGGCTGGTCTGGAACTCCTGACCTCAGGTTATTCACCCACCTCAGCCTCCCAAACTGCTGAGATTACAGACATGAGTCACCACGCCTGGCCTCAAAATAAGTCTTAAAGTCAGGTAGAGGTAAGACCTTCAACTTGTTCCCTCCCTCCCTTCCTCCCTTCCTTCCTTCCTTCTTTTTTTTCACAGGGGTCTCGCTCTCTTGCCCAGACTGGAGTGCAGTGGCACAATCTCAGCTCACTATAACCTCTGCCTCCTGGGTGCAAGTGATCCTCTCAGCTCAGCCTCCCAAGTAGCTAGGGCTGCAGGCCTGCATCACCACATCTGGCTAATTTTTGTGGGTTTTTTTTTTTTTTTTTTTTGTAGAGACGGGGGGGTCTTGCCACGTTGCCCAGGCTGGTCTTGAACTCCTGGGCTCAAGCGATCCGCTTGCCTCAGCCTCCCAAAGTGCTGGGATTAAAGGCTAGAGCCACTGTGACCAGCTTCCTTTTTGTTGTTCTTTTGAGATGAAGTTTCATTCTGTTGCCCAGACTGGAGCCCAGAAGCACGATTATGGCTCACTGCAGACTTGACCTCCTGGGTTCAAGTGGCCCTCCCACCTCAGCCTGCCAAGCAGCTGAGACTCCATGCACACACCACCACACCTGGCTAATTTTTTATTATTTATAAAGATGGGATCTAATATGTTGCCTAGGCCAGTCTCAAAACTCCTGGACACAAGCAATCCTCCTGCCGTGGCCTCCCAGAATGCTGGGATTACAGGCGTGAGCTAACCCACCCAGCCTAGTTCTCCTTTTTCTTTTCTTTTCTTTCTTTCTTTTTTTTTTTTTTTTGAGACGGAGTTTCGCTCTTGTTGCCCAGGCTGGAGTGCAATGGCATGATCTCAGCTCACTGCAACCTCCGCCTCCTGGATTCAAGCGATTCTCCTGCCTTAGCCTCCCGAGTAGCTGGGATTACAGGCATGCACCACCCCACCCGGGTAATTTTTGCATTTTTAGTAGAGACGAGGTTTCTACATGTTGGTCAGGCTGGTGTTGAACTCCTGACCTCAGGTGATCCACCCACCTCAGCCTCCCAAAGTGCTGGATTACAGACATGAGCCACCACGCCTAGTCTAGTTCTCCTTTTTCAAAACTGAATTTGCTGTACAGAATGTTGGGGTAAATTTTGTCAATGCACATATGCCTTGGAGAATCACTATATCCCTTAACTTGGTGGGCGTCAGCAGGATCATTTTCCTGGATGATCTGACATCCTCTATTAGCAAAGCAGGCCCTACCAGGCCACACTGCAGAGATCAGACACATGAGATCAGGGAGGACTCTTACAGGTTAAACTGTGTCCCCCCAAAAAAGACATTGCAGTCCTAAACCTCAGTAACTCAGAATGTGACCTCATTTGGGGCCGGGTGCAGTGGCTCATGCCTGTAATTTCAACGCCTTGGGAGGCTGAGGCAGGCGGATCACCTGAGGTCAGGAGTTCAAGACCAGCCTGGCAAACATGGTGAAACCCCATCTCTACTGAAAATACAAAAAGTAGCCAGGTGTGGTGGCAGCTGCCTGTAATCACAGCTACTTGGGAGGCTGAGGCAGGAGAATCACTTCAACCTGGGAGGTGGAGGTTGCAGTGAGCCAAGATTGCGCCATTGCACTCCAGCCTGGCTGACAAGAGTGAAACTCCACCTCAAAAAGAAGAATGTGCTGGCTGGGCACGGTGGCTCACGCCTGTAATCCCAGCACTTTGGGAGGCCGAGGCGGGCGGATCACGAGGTCAGGAGATTGAGACCATCCTGGCTAATATGGTGAAACCCCTGTCTCTACTAAAAAAAATACAAAAAATTAGCCGGGCATGGTGGCGGGTGCTTGTAGTCCCAGCTACTCGGGAGGCTGAGGCAGGAGAATGGCATGAACCTGGAAGGCAGAGCTTGCAGTGAGCCGGGATCACGCCACTACACTCCAGCCTGGGTGACAGAGTGAGACTCGGTCTCAAAAAAAGAAGAATGTGGCCAGGCACGGTGGCTCACATCTGTAATCCCAGCACTTTGGGAGGCTGAGGAGGGTGGATCACGAGGTCAGGAGTTGGAGGCCAGCCTGGCCAACATGGTGAAACCCGATCTCTACTAAAAATACAAAAATTAGCTGGGTGTGGTGGCAAGCGCCTGTTGTAATCCCAGCTACTTGGGAGGCTGAGGCAGGAGAATCTCTTGACACTGGAAGGCGGAGGTTGCAGTCAGCCGAGATTGCGCCATTGCACTCCAGCCTGGGCGAAAGAGTGAAACTCTCTAAAAAAAAAAAAAAAGAAGAAGAATGTGACCTCATTTGGAAATACAGTCTTTACAGAGGTAATCAAGTTAAAATGAGGTCATAGGGTGGGCACTTATTTCGTTTGGATCTGTGTCCCCACCCAAATCTCATGTTCGATTGTAATCCCCAGTGTTGGAGATGGAGCCTAGTGAGAGGTGATTGGATCACGGGGCCAGTTTCTCATGGATGGTTTAGCCCCATCGTCTTGGTGCTATGATAGTGAGTGAGATCTGGTTGTTTAAAAGTGTATAGCACCTCCCCGCCCCTCTCTTCCTCCTGCTCCGGCCATGTGAAGGGCTGGTTCCTCCTTTGCCTTTCACCATGATTGGAAGCTTCCTGAGGCCTCCCCAGAAGCAGATGCTGCAATGTTTCCTGCACAACCTTCGGATCCAAGAGCCAATTAATCCTCTTTTCGCGCGATCTCGGCTCACTGCAAGCTCCGCCTCCCGGGTTCACGCCATTCTCCTGCTTCAGCCTCCCGAGTAGCTGGGACTACAGGCGCCCGCCACCACGCCCAGCTGATTTTTTTGTATTAATCTTCTTTTCTTTATAAATTACTCAGTCTTAGGTATTTCTTTTTCTTTTCTTTTCTTTTTTTTTTTTGAGACAGAGTCTCACTCTGTTGCCCAGGCTGGAGTGCAGTGGCGCAATCTCGGCTCACTGCAACTTCCGCCTCCGGGTTCAAGCAATTATCTGCCTCAGCCTCCTGAGTAGCTGGGATTACAGGTGCCCACCACCACGCCCAGCTAATTTTTGTATTTTTGGTAGAGATGCAGATTCACCATCTTGGACGGGCAGGTTGAACTGCTGACCTCGTGATCCACCTGCCTCAGCCTCCCAAAGTGCTGGGATTACAGGCGTGAGTCACTGTGCCCGGCCTAGGTATTTCTTTTTTTTGAGATGGAGTCTTGCTCTGTCGTCCAGGCTGGAGTGCAGTGGCTCCGTCTTGGCTCACTGCAACCTCCGCCTCCCTGGTTCAAGCAATTCTTCTACCTCAGCCTCCCGAGTAGCTGGGAATACAGGCGTGCAAACCACTCCCGGCTAATTTTTGTATTTTTAGGAGAGAGGGGGTTTCACCATGTTGGCCAGGCTGGTCTCGAACTCCTGGCCTCAAATGATCTGTCTGCCTCGGCCTCCCAAAATGCTGGGATTACAGGCGTGAACCATGGTGCCCAGCCTCAGGTATTTCTTTTCTTTTCTTTTTTTTTTTTCTCTGAGATGGAATTTTGCGCTTGTTGCCCAGGCTGGAGTGCAGTGGTGCGATTTCGGCTCACTGCAACCTCCACCTCCCGGGTTCAAGCGATTCTCCTGCCTCAGCCTCCCGAGTAGCTGGGATTATAGGCGCCTGCCACAACGTCCGGCTAATGTTTTGTAGTTTTAGTAAAGACAGGGTTTCCCCATTTTGGCTAGACTGGTCCCGAACTCCTGACCTGAGGTGATCCACCTGCCTCGGCCTCCCAAAGTGCTGGAATTACAGGTGTGAGTCACCATGCCCAGCTTGGTATTTCTTTATAGCAATGAGAGAACAGACTCATACACCCTCTTCCAATATTACTGATATCCTTATAAAAAGGGGAAATGTGAATTTGCAAGGAGCAGTGGCTCTTGTCTGGGGTTCCCACTACTAGTGAGGCTGAGGCAGGAGCATTGCTTGATCCCATGAGGTCAAAGCTGCACTGAGCTGTGAGCGTGGCACTGCACTCCAGCCTTGGCAACAGTGTGAGACCCTGTCTCAAAAAAGACAAAAACAGCCAGGCACCGTGGCTCACGCCTGTAATCCCAGCATTTTGGGAGGCCGAAGCGGGCGGATCACCTGAGGTCAGGAGTTGGAGACCAGCCTGACCAACATGGAGAAACCCCATCTCTACTAAAAATACAAAATTAGCTGGGCGTGGTGGCATGTGCCTGTAATCCCAGTTACTCAGGAGGCTAAGGCAGGAGAATGGCTTGAACCCGGGAGGAAGAGGTTGTAGTGAGCCAAGATCGCATCACTGCCCGCCAGCCTGGGCAACAAGAGCGAAACTCTGTCTGAAAAAGAAAAAAAGACAAAAACAAAGGAGGAAATTTAGACGCAGACAGACATGCACGGAGGGAAGACCACATGAAGGGACACAAGGAGAAGACGGCCGTCCATAAACCAGGTAGCTCGAGCAGCAGGGCCTGGGGCACGTCCTTCTCTGGTTCCTTCTGAGGGACCATGGCCTTGCTGACATCTTGATTTTGGACTTCTGGCCTCCAGAACTGTGAGACAATAAGTTTCTGTCCTAAGCCACCCAGTTTGTGGGACTTAAAAAAATTTTTTTGGGGGGCTGGGCATGGTGGCTCATGCCTGTAATCCCAGCACTTTGGGAGGCCGAGGTGGGCGGATCACCTGAGGTCAGGAGACCAGCCTGGGCAACATGGTGAAACCCTGTCTCTACTAAAAAATACAAAAGTTAGCTGGGAATAGTGGTGTATGCCTGTAGTCCCAGCTACTCGGGAGGCTGAGGTGGGAGAATCGTTTGAACCCAGGAGGTGGAGGTTGCAGTGAGCTGAGATCAGGCCATTGTACTCCAGCCTGGGTGACAGAGCGAGACTCTGTCTCAAAAAAAAAAAAAAAAAAAACAGGCCAGGAGCGGTGGCTCATGCGTGTAGTCCCAGCACTTTGGGAGGCCAAGGCAGGCGGATCACGAGACCAGGAGATCGAGACCATCCTGGCTAACACGGTGAAACCCTGTCTCCACTAAAAATACAAAAAATTAGCTGGGCGTGGTGGCGGGCGCCTGTAGTCCCAGCTACTCGGGAGTCTGAGGCAGGAGAATGGCGTGAACCTGGGAGGCAAAGCTTGCAGTGAGCCAAGATCGCGCCACTGCACTCCAGCCTGGGCAACAGAGTAAGACTCCGTCTCAAAAAAAAAAAGAAGAAAAGAATACAAGGAGGCTGGAGTGATTTGGGGTGGGGTCTTCAGCCAGCCAAGGAAGTTGAATTCTAATGGGGCTGTAAGTGTGTTCAGATGAGATTAGATCATCATGCAGAGTTTGGAGCTAGGCACTCTTGGATTTGAATCCCAGTTTTGTCAGTTTGTAACTGTGCCACTTTGGGCAAGCACCCCAGCCTCTCTGAGCCCCATCTGTGAAAGGGGAATATTAATGGGACTTGGCAAAGAGGTTGTTATGAGTGTTCCACGAAAGAACAGTTGTCTGGCAATTAGCACAGCGCTCAGTAAATGGTGGCTCCAACCTTCCCTCTCGTGGGATGTGCTGTGCTCAGAGAAAGAGGATTGCTGCCTTCCAGATTGAATGAATTGACTGATCTGTGAGTCTTTAGCAAGGTAGTATATCTGTGAGAATCTGACCAGGACAAACAGTTACCACACTAAGAGCATTTATCCTGAGAATTGCTCCAGGGGTAATGGAAGACTTACGGGAAAAGGCAGGCAGGGGAGGGGCAGCCCCCAGGTTAGCCCCAGCAGGAGGACTGCCATCGCCCTGGGGTTGGAGGGACAGAGGCAGGGGGTGGTGTTTCTGGTACCCAAGAGGGATTGGAGTCCCCAGGCAGAAGCCAGAGCCACAGTGGGCCGGTCTGGTGGAAGGTGGAGCTGGAGATCCCACCTGAGGCAGAGGGGTAGGAACACCCGGGATTCCCCTCCTCCCAACACCAGGCTCCTCCCACCACCAGGCTCCTCCCACCACATGGCTCCTCCTACCCACCAGGGTCCTCCAACCACCTGGCTCCTTCCACCCACCAGGCTCCTCCCACCACCAGGCTCCTCCCACCACCTGGCTCCTCCCACTACCAGGCTCCTCCCACCCACCAGGCTCCTGGCACTGCCTACAGTTGGTCCATCTGTGCAGGAAGCCACCCTGCCACAGGTTGGCCACCCTGTGATCTGGAGCAAGGCAAGAGAAAGGCAAGGGAGGGGTCCGAGGGCAAAGAAGTTTAGGCCCAACACTGGGGTGTGGGGGTTCCATCTGTTCTCTCTGGAGATTCCAGATTCCCCATCTAGAAAACGGGGATAATGATAGCACCTACTTATAGAATAGCTGACTGCCTACAACAGTGTAACGCGTGTAAGCAGGTGAGCCCAGCAGCTGGCACACAGTAGGGAGTACCCCATAGATGTCATGAACAACCTAGTTAGCTGTTTTCTGCTCAGGATGAAAGGAGGTAACAGGGCCAGGCGCAGTGGCTCACACCTGTAATCCCAGCACTTTGGGAGGCTGAGGCGGGAGGATTGCTTGAGCCCAGGAGTTCAAGATCAGCCTGGGCAGCATAGTAAAACCCTGCTTCTAATAAAAAAAAAAGAGAGAGAGAGAAAGATGAAAAAAAAAAACAAAAGAGAAAAAGAGAAAGAAAGACAGAAAGAGAAGAAAGGGAAAGAAAGAAAAGAAAGAAAGAGAAAGAAGAAAAGAAATGAAAAGAGCTGAGCTAACAGGATAGGGCCTGGGAATAAATTCGAGGTACAGGAACAGTGCTAGGGCTGGTGATATTTTTGTCTTGGAGACGTGTCCATCTGTCCTCTCTCCATTCTAAGCTGGTGAGTCTGTCGGTCTCCTTTTAGAAATCCTGAGTCAGGGCAGCTCTTACCAAGTTCAGGGCGGCTCGAAGTTTGGCCTCTGCGCTCCCTCAAAAGGATTTCAAATCCACTAGATTTTTAGTTGCTTTCTCTGCCTCCCACCGTTGCCAGACTTCCCTTGCCTCCCCCCGCCTGGGGCTGAGCCATTTCCAGGATCTCGCTTTGTATAATTAAAAAGAAAAATAGAACAGCTGATGTTGCCAAACATGTATTTAAAGTGACACCCTGAGTTCAAGGAGTGGAAAATAAAAACGTTTAAGGTTTAGATTAAAAGTCTCCATGCTCAGCTGTCTCCTAACTCTGGGATTTCTCCACAGCCCGGCCGCCTTTAATCCCCTGCCCTGGCTCGTAAAAGCCCTTTAGACTGAGGGCATTTATTTCCCAGAGAACAGTTCCAGCCTAATCACATAAAAACACCCGCATCCTGGGAACAGCCTGTCAAACGCAGTGTGGTTCTGTGAGGCCCCAGAGAAGGTGGAGAAATTGTTGTTCTGATCACCCCAGGAGTCACGCTGCAGTCACTTTCCTAGACTGCACCCTAACCCACAATATCCAATTCATCAATAAACCCAGTCAATTCTAGCCCCTAGCATTTTCTTTTTCTTTTTCTTTTTCTTTTTTTTTTTTTTTTTTGAGATGGAGTCTCGCTCCGTCGCCCAGGCTGGAGTGCAGTGGCGCGATCTCAGCTCACTGCAAGCTCCGCCTCCCGGGTTCACGCTATTCTCCTGCCTCAGCCTCATGAGTAGGTGGGACTACAGGCGCCCGCCACCACGCCCGGCTAATTTTTTTTGTACTTTTTAGTAGAGACGGGGTTTCACCGTGTTAGCCGGGATGGTCTCGATCTCCTGACCTCGTGATCCACCCGCCTCGGCCTCCCAAAGTGCTGGGATTACAGGCGTGAGCCACCGCGCCCGGCCTCCCCTAGCATTTTCTTGAGATCTGAGCTCTTCCGTCCAGCAGCACCCCTTCCACCACATCCGGGCTGCCATTGTTGCCCACCCACACGTCTGCAGTTACCCACCCGGGCTCTCTGCTTCTGCCGATCCCGCTAAAGCCCATTCTGTAATAGCAACAAGAAATAGTATTTGAAACATAAATCTGATCATGTCCTTTCCCTGCTTATATTAGTTTCCCATTGCTGCTGTAAGAAATTACCATAAATTGGCCGGGCGCGGTGGTTCACGCCTGTAATCCCAGCATTTTGGGAAGCCGAGGTGGGTGGATCACCTGAGGTCAAGAGTTTGAGACCAGCCTGGCCAACATGGTGAAACCCCATCTCTACTAAAAACTCAAAAATTAGCCGGGCATGGTGGCAGGCGCCTGTAATCCCAGCTACTCAGGTGGCTGAGGCATGAGAATCACTTGAACCCAGGATGCAGAGGTTGCAGTGAGCCGAGATTGCGCCATCACACTCCAGCCTGGGGGACAAGAGCAAGACTTTGTCTCCAAAAAAAAAAAAAAAAAAAAAAAGGCAAAAATTAACCAGGTGTGGTGGCGGGTGCCTGTAATCCCAGCTACTCAGGAGGCTGAGGCAGGAAAATTGCTTGAACCCGGGAGGCGGAGGTTGCAGTGAGCCGAGATCACACCATTGCACTCCAGCCTGGGCGACAGAGTGAGACTGTCTCAAAACACACACACACACACACAAATTCATTATCTTACGGTTCTAGAGGTCAGAAGTTCAAAATGAATCATCAGGGGCCAAAATTAAGGTGACAGCAGGGCTGGTTCCTTTGGAGGCTCCAATGAAATAATGGGAAAATCAATTTCTTGCTTTTTCCCTTCTGCTGGCTGCCTACATTCCTTAGTGTGCAGCCCCTTCTTTTTCTAAAGCAGGTCACATCTCTCCAGACTCTGCTTCCATTGTCACATAGCTTCTCCGACCTCCTCTACTTCTCCTGAGGACACCTGTGGTTACACTGGGCCCACCCAGGTAATCCGGGATCAATCTTAAAATCCTTCACTCCATCACATCCGCAAAGTCCCTTCATCCATATACGGTCACATATTCACAGGTGCCAGAGAGTAAGACATGGACATCCCTGGGGGGCATTTACTCAGCCTGCCACACTGTGTACAGCCCTCCAGTGACCGTGCATCTGAGAATCTGAGTTAGGATGAAATCCAGGCGCCTTCCCCAGCATGGGAAAGACTGATGTGATCTAGTTCCTGCCTCTCTCTCCAGCGTGGTGGCTCACGTTTGTAATGTCAGCACTTTGGGAGGCCAAGGCGGGTGGATCACCTGAGGTTAGGAGTTCAAGACCAGCCTGGCCAACATGGTGAAACCCCATCTCTACCAAAAATACAAAAATTAGCCAGGCAGGGTGTTGTGACACACGATTGTAATCCCAACTACTCAGGAGGCTGAGGCATCAGAATTGCTTAAACCTGGGAGGCAGAGGTTGCAGTGGGTGGAGATCGCACCACTGCACTCCAGCCTGGGCGACAGAGTAAGCCCCTGTCTCAAAACAAAACAAAACAAACAAACAAAAATTTCAAGCCAGGTGCCTATAATCCCAGGACATTTGGAGGCCAAGTCAGGAGGATCACTTGAGCCCAGGAGTTCCAGATCAGCCTGGGTAACATGGCCAGACCCCATCTCTACAAATAATAAAACTAGGCCGGGCATGGTGGCTCACGCTTGTAATCCCAGCACTTTGGGAGACCGAGGTGGGTGGATCACCTGAGGTCAGGAGTTCAAGACCAGCCTGTCCAAAATGTTGAAACCCTGTCTCTACTAAAAATACAAAAAATTAGCTGGGCATGGTGGTGGGCACCTGTAATCCCAGCTACTTGGGAAGCTGGGACAGAAAAATTGCTTGAACCTGGGAGGCAGAGGTTGCAATGAGCTGAGATCAAGCCGCTGCACTCCAGCCTGGGCGAGAGAATGAAACTCTGTCTCAAATAAAATAAAATAAATAAATAAATAAAACAACAGAAATGTATTGGTCACAGTTCTGGGGGCTGGGAAGTTCAAGGTCAAGTCACCAGCAGACTCGGTCTTGGTGAGGACTTAGTTTATTTCAAAAATGGCACCCTGTTGCTGTATCTTCCATGGTGGAAAGGGGCTAGCTTCTCCACTTGGGTCTCTTTTTTTCTTTTCCAGACAAGGTCAGCTCTGTCGTCCAAGCTGGAGTGCAATGGCATGATCTCAGCTCACTGCAAGCTCCAGCTTCTGGGTTTAAGTGATTCTCCTCCCTTGGGGATCACAGGCATGCACCACCACACCTAGCACATTTTTGTATTTTTAGTAGACACAGGGTTTCGCCATGTTGGCCAGGCTGGGGACCTCTTTTATTTATTTGGTTGTTATTGTTTGTTGTTGAGACAGGATCTCACTCTGTCACCCAGGCTGAAGTGTAGTGGTACAATCACAGCTCACTGCAGCCTCATTCTCCCAGGCTCAGGTGATCCTTCCACCTCAGCATCCCGTGTAGCTGGGACCACAGGAATGCACCACCACAACTGGCTAATATTTTGTAGTGAGATGGGGTCTCCGCATGTTTGCCCAGGCCAGTCTTGAACTCCTGGGCTCAAGCAATCTGTGTGCCTCAGCCTCCCAAAGTTCTGGGACTACAGGCATGAGCCACAGCACATAGCACCCTCGAGCTGCTTTTATGAGGGCACTAATCCCTTCACACATGCAGAACCATATAACTTAATCACCTCCCAAAGGACCTACCTCTTAATACTATCACATTGGGTATTAGGTTCCAATACATGAATTTTGGGGGGACACTAACATTTGGACCATTGCATGTGTATACTATCAAGTCTATTTACATAAAATTCAAAGACAGGACAAAGTACAATGGAAACTATGGGGAGTGATGGATATGCATTAATCAATATGACCATGGTAATCAGGACACAATGGATTTCAACTCATCACACTGTACATCTTGAATATATACAATTTAATTTATCAATTAAAATTTTTTTTTTTTTTTTTGAGACAGAGTCTTGCTCTGTCCCAGGCTGGAGTGCAATGGCACGATCTCAGCTCACGGCAACCTCCGCCTCTCGGGTTCGAGCTATTCTCCTGCCTCAGCCTCCCGAGTAGCTGGGATTACAGGTGCCCACCACCATGCCTGGCTTATTTTTGTATTTTTTAGTAGAGATGGGGTTTCACCATCTTGGCCAGGCTGGTCTTGAACTCCTGACCTTGTGATCCACCCGCCTCGGCCTCCCAAAGTGCTGGGATTATAGACATGAGCCACCACGCCTGGCCTTTTTTTTTTTTTTTTCCCCGAGACAGAGTCCCACTCTGTCACCCACCCTGGAGTGCCGTAACGCAGTCTTGGCTCACTGCAATCCCCTCCTCCCAGGTTCAAGGGATTCTCCTGCCTCAGCCTCCCGAGTAGCTGGCATTACAGCTGTGCACCACCACACCCACCTAATTTTTGTGTTTTTTAGTAGAGATGGGGTTTTGCCATGTTAGCCCGGCTGGTCCCAAACTCCTGACAGCTCGCCTCAGCCTCCCAAAGTGCTGGGATCACAGGCGTGAGCCACTGTGCGCTGGCCTAGTTTTTATATATATTGTTTTCTTTGGCATGTTCTTTTTGTTTTGAATCATTCACTTATTTCCTTTTTATTTTTAGAGATGGGGGTCTCCCTCTCTCACCCAGGCTGGAGTGCACTGGTGCAATCACAGCTCACTGCAACCTCAAACTCCTAGGCTCAAGGGATCCTCCTTCCTTAGCTTCCCAAGTAGCTAGGACCACAGGTGCAAGCCAGCATGCCTGGCCAATTTTTTATTTTTATTTTTTGTAGAGACAGGGTTTCGCCATGTTGCCCAGGCTGGTCTTGAACTCCTGGCCTCAAAATATCTCCCTGCGTCTGCCTCCTAAAGTGCTGGGATTACAGGTGTGAGCCAATGCACCCAGCCATTTCTTCTTTTTTGGTTTAAAAATATTTAATTGATAATGGCCAGGCATGGTGGCTCACACCTGTAATCCCAGCACTTTGGGAAGCCAAGGCGGGTGGATCATGAGGTCAGGAGTTCAAGACCAGCCTGGCCAAAATGGTGAAACCCTGTCTCTACTAAAAATACAAAAATTAGCCGGGCGTGGTGGTGTGTGCCTGTAATCCCAGCTACTCAGGAGGCTGAGGCAGGAGAATGGCTCGAACCCGGGAGGTGGAGGTTGCAGTGAGCTGAGATGGTGCCACTGCACTCCAGCCTGGGTGACAGAGCAAGACTCCATCTCAAAAACAAACAAATAAACAAACAAACAAAGAAACTCTGCAGTGGTACAATAAGTGATAAATACAAAAATATAGTGGTACTTTCAGGGGGTTAGGAGGAAGAGACTGGGATGGGTCCATGGAGAATTTCTTTTTTTTTTTTTGAAATGGGGTCTCGCTCTGTTGCCCAGGCTGGAGTGCAGTGGCGCCATCTTGGCTCACTGCAAGCTCTGCCTCCCGGGTTCATGCCATTCCCCTGCCTCAGCTTCCTGAGTAGCTGGGACTACAGGCGCCTGCCACCACATCCGGCTAATTTTTTTTTGTATTTTTAGTAGAGACGGGGTTTCATCATGTTAGCTAGGATGGTCTCAATCTCCTGACCTCGTGATCCACCCACCTTGGCCTCCCAAAGTGCTGGGATTACAGGGGTGAGCCACCTGTAATGTGTGAGCCCATGCCATGGAGAATTTCAAAGAGACACTGGGATTGCTGGGCTTCTGTTGCTGCTGTTTTAACATGGAATGTCTCAGACTCTTGAATTTGCTTGTCATTCTTGCGCAAGAGCCATGCTAAAGTGCTATGTGCAGTTCCAATTTCAGTATACGTGCTGCCAAAGTGAGTGAGTACTGCTGCTTTTTTTTAATTGTGACAAAATATATGTAACATAAAATTTATCATTGTAACAATTTTTAAGTGTACAGCTCCATGACATTAAGCATATTCACACTGTTGTACAACCATCACCACCATCCACGTCTAGAACTTTTTCATCCTCTCAAACAAAAATTCTGTCCCCACTAAACCTAACTCTCCAGAATATCCCCCCTCCATCCAGCCCCGGCCACCACCATTATATCTATTCTATTTTCTATTCTATTTTCTTTCTGTCTTTTTTTTCTTTTTTTTTTTTTTGAGATAGAGTTTCACTCTGTCGCCCAGGCTGATGTGCAGTGGCTCAATCTCGACTCACTGCAACCTCCGCCTCCCAAGTTCAAGTGATTCGTCTGTCTCACCCTCCCAAGTATCTGGGATTACAGCCACGTGCCACCATGCCTGACTTTTTTTTTTTTTTTGAGATGGAGTTTCGCTCTTGTTGTCCAGGCTGGAGTGTAATGGCACAATCTTGGCTCATCGTAACCTCCGCCACCTGGGTTCAAGCAATTCTCCTACCTTAGCCTCCCCAGTAACTGGGATTACAGGCGTGTGCCACCATGCCCAGCTAATTTTGTATTTTTAGTAGAGATGGGGTTTCTTTTTCTTTCTTTTTTATTTTGAGACGGAGTTTCGCTCTTGTTGCCCAGGCTGGAGTGCAATGGCGTGATCTCGGCTCACCGCAACCTCCGCCTCCCGGGTTCAAGTGACTCTCCTGCCTCAGCCTCCCTAGTAGCTAGGATTACAGGCATGTGCCACCACGCCCGGCTAACTTTGTATTTTTAGTAGAGACGGGGTTTCTCCATGCTGGTCAGGCTGGTCTCGAAGTCCCGACCTCAGGTGATCAGCCCACCTCGGCCTCCCAAAGTGCTGGGATTACAGGCATGAGCCACCGTGCCCGGCCATGAGACAGAGTTTCTCCATGTTGGTCAGGCCAGTCTCGAGCTCCAGACCTCAGGTGATCCACCCGCCTCGGCCTCCCAAAGTGCTGGGATTACGGGCATAAGCCTCCACGCCCAGCCCTTGGGCCCATCGTTCTGTTTCCTGTCTCCGTGAATTGAAATACTGTAGGTACTTCATATTAATGGAATCATACCATATTTGTCCATTCATGTCTGGCTTATTTCACTTAGCATAATGTCTTCAAGGTTTATCTTGTTGCAGCATGTGTCAGAATTTCCTTTGTTTTTAAGTCTGAATCATATTCCATATTATATTATATTCCATATACCATGTTTTATTTTTCCATTTATCTACTGGTGGACATTTGGTTCATTTCCACCTTTGTGGCTGTTGTCAATAGCACTGCTATGAAACTGTTAATGTTTTCTCTCTTAAGTCGATAGTAATAATAGTGTGTGTGTGTGTGTGTGTGTGTATATATATATTTTGAGACGGAGTCTCCCTCTGTCGCCCAAGCTGGAGTGCAGTGGTGCAATCTTGGCTCACTGCAAACCTCCTGGGTTCAAGCGATTCTCCTGTCTCAGCCTCCCAAGTAGCTGGGATTACAGGTGCGTGCCACCATGCCTGGCTAAGTTTTGTATTTTTAGTAGAGACGAGGTTTCACCATGTTGGCCAGGATGGTCTCGATCTCCTGACCTTGTGATCCACCTGCCTCGGCCTCCCAAAGTGCTGGGATTACAGGCATGAGCCACCGGGCCCGGCCCCTATATTATTATTTTTAAAACCATACATATAAGTTTATTTCCTATTTTTAAGCTCAGAATCGCTTAATGTTATTTATTTTCACACTTTCCCACAGTGGAACAGTCTTTATTACTTTGCTTGGCAGTAAGTAACTCCAGAAAGTAATCTAATGACTCAGTTTTACTATGGCAAATATTATTAGCCATTTTCTTGCCAAAATAATCAATACATTATTAAAGTTCATCTTGTAAATGTTCTAAACTAACTGATGATAAGACCACAATAAAAGGTAATGTAGAGTCAGACGCAGTGGCTCCTGCCCTGTAATCCCAGCACTTTGAGGAGGTAGGTGGAGCACTTGAGACAGGAGTTTGAGACCAGCCTGGGCAACATAGTGAGAACCCCATCTCTATAAAAAAATTAAAAATTAGCTGGGTGTGGTGGTGTCCACCTATAGTCCCAGCTACTCGAGAGCCTGAGACAAGAGGATTGCTTAAGCCCAGGAGGATGAGGCTGCAGTGAGCTATGATTGCACTACTGCACTCCAGCTTAGGCAACACAGCAAGATCCCGTCTCCTCCACAAAAAAAGGAGGCCAGGCATGGTTGCTCAAGCCTATAATCCCAGCACCTTGGGAGGCTGAGGTGGGCAGATCTCTTGAGCCTAGGAGTTAGAGACCAGCCTGGACAACATGGAAAAACCTTGTCTCTACAAAAAACAGAAAACAATTAGCCGGGTGTGGTGGTGCATGCCTATAGTCCCAGCTACTCTGAGGCTGAGGCAGGAGAATGGCTTGAACCAGGGAGGTGAGGTTGCAGTGACCCGAGATGGTGTCATTGCACTCCAGCCTGGGCGACAGAGCGAGACTCCATC
The DNA here is from genome assembly GCF_028885655.2 of Pongo abelii. Lineage (NCBI taxonomy): Eukaryota > Metazoa > Chordata > Mammalia > Primates > Hominidae > Pongo > Pongo abelii. The sequence continues at coordinate 120,493,583 of NC_071995.2, read as the reverse complement.
TCAAAAACAAACAAACGAACAAACAACAATCACAAAAAAACCCTGCAAAATATATTTTACCACAGTTAAAAAGAAGGAGGAGGCTGGGCGCGGTAGCTCATGTCTGTAATCCCAGCACTTTCGGAGGCCAAGGTGGGCAGATCACCTGAGGTTGGGAGTTCAAGACCAGCCTGACCAATATGGAGAAACCCCATCTCTACTAAAAATGCAAAAAATTGGCCAGGTGTGGTGGCTTATGCCTGTAATCCCAGCTACTTGGGAGGCTGAGGCAGGAGAATCACTTGAACCCAGGAGGTGGAGGTTGCAGTGAGCTGAGATCATGCCATTGTACTCCAGCCTGGGCAACAAGAGCGAAACTCCATCTCAAAAAAAAAATAAATAAATAAATAAATAAACAAATGAAAAAAAAGGAGGAGGGAAGGAAAGTGTTGGATCGTGCAAAGCTTTGTGACTCTAGTGAAGATTTGAGTTTTCAATGATTTCTTTTATTTATTTATTTATTTTTTTTAGAGATGAAGTCTCACTCTGTTGCCCAGGCTGGAGTGCAATGGCACGATCTCGGCTCACTGCAACCTCCGCTTCCTGGGTTCAAGCGATTCTCCTGCTTCAGCCTCCTGAGTAGCTGGGATTACTAGCATGCGCCACCATACCTGGCTAATTTTTGTATTTTTAGTGAAGATGGAGTTTCGCCATGTTGGCCAGGCTGGTCTCGAACTCCTGACCTCAGGTGATCCGCCCGCCTTGGCCTTCCAAAGTGCTGGGATTACAGGCGTGAGCCACCACGCCTGGCCCATCTTCAGTGATTTCTATGCATTGTCTGGGTTTTTGCAAAATTAGATCATGGATTACCTCTATAATTTTTCAAAATTAACTTGCCATTATAGGAGTCCAGGCAAGGGGTTAAGAAGTCAAGGAGGAGGAGAATCAGATCTTTCATTTCATAGCTGGAAAAGTCAGGCCAAATCTGAGGGAGGGCACCTGTCAGAAGTGCAGGCCCTCTGCCAGAGCTCCAGGGTTAGAACCCAGCTGCTGCCCTCTTGCCTGGTGTATGAAGGAAGGAACAACTGCGGTGACGGAAGCGGCCGCAATTAGACAGCAGGCATTGATTGAGTGGGGGCTGCAGGCAAAGTCCTCCATGGGTGCCCGGGGATGGACAGGCAGGTGAGCTAGGGGCCAGCCTGGCCTCACCTTCAAAGAGCTGGTTCCCAGGTGAGAAGATATGGCCCTGAGAAAGGTACCTGGCAGTACAGATGATAAGAGGCCCTCTGCACTCTAAACACACCCACCTTCTAGCCTTATCTTTGTGTGTTAGAGTTATTTATTTACAGGCCATGTTAGCAGGAAGACGGGGGGCTCCTTGAGGGCGTTCATTCATTCAGGCATTTATTGAACTACTGTGTACCCAGGCACTGATTGGGACAGCTGTATGCAGTAGCTGCTTGATAAACATACATTGCATTGAATGACAAGCTCGGAGCTTACCATTTCATAAGCACTGCATACATCCTGCTTGGATTGAATAAATAATGTATGAATAAATTACAGGCATCAGGCCTGGCACACAGTAGGTGTTTAATACATGTTGAATGCATGAAGGAAGGACTAACACAAGGTCTGGCATGCAGGAAATACATGTTGCAAGAACCTGCCTGTATTTTTTATTTTTTATTTTTTTTTGAGATGGAGTCTCGCTGTCGCCCAGGCTGGAGTGCAGTGGCGCGATCTCAGCTCACTGCAACCTCCACCTCCCAGGTTTAAGTAATTCTGCCTCAGCCTCCCAAGTAGCTGGAATTACAGGCACACGCCACCATGCCGAGCTAATTTTTGTATTTTTAATAGAAAAAATACAAAATACAGCCTGTTGTCCGGGCTGGTCTTGAACTCCTGACCTCAAGTGATCCACCCGCCTGGGCCTCCGAAAGTGCTGGGAATACAGGCGTGAACCACCCTGTGCCCAGACTTTTTTTTTTTTTTTTGTGGAGACAGAGTCTTACTCTGTTGCCCAGGCTGGAGTGCAGTGTTGCAATCATGGCTCACTGCAGCCTTGACCTTCTGGGCTCAAGTGATCCTCCCACCTTAGCTTCCAGAGAAACTGGTACCACAGGAGTGTACCACCACACCCAGCTAATTTTTTTCATTTTTCTTTTTGAGATGGAGTTTCGCTCTTGTTGCCCAGGCTGGAGTGCAATGGTGCAATCTGGGCTCACTGCAACTTCCGCCTCCCAGGTTCAAGTGATTCTCCTGCCTTAGCCTCCTGAATAGCTGGGATTACAGGCACACACCACCACGCCCAGCAAATTTTTGTATTTTTAGTAGAGATGGGGTTTCGCCATGTTGGCCAGGCTGGTCTCGAACTCCTGACCTCAGGTGATCCACCTGCCTCGGCCTCCCAAAATGCTGGGATTACAGGCACGAGCCACCGCGCCCATACTTTTAAATTTTTTTTGCAGAGACAGAGTCTCACTAAGTTGCCCAGGCTGGTGTCAAACTCCTGGACTAAAGCGATTCTCCTGTCTTGGCCTCCTAAAGTGTTGGCATTACAAACGTGAGCTACCACACCAGGCCTGAACCTGTCTTCTTTTTTTTTTTTGAGACAAAGTCTTGCTCTGTCGCCCCAGGCTGGAGTGCAGTGGTACGATCCTGGCTCGCTGCAACCTCCGCCTCCCGGGTTCAAGCAGTTCTCCTGATCAGCCTCCTGAGTAGCTGGATTACAGGCATGTGCCACCACGCCTGGCTAATTTTTGCATTTTTAGTAGAGATGGGGGTCTCACTGTGTTGGCCAGGCTGGTCTCAAACTCCTGACCTCAGGTGATCTGCCTGCCTTGGCCTCCCAAAGTGCTGGGATTACAGGCATAAGCCACCGCGCCCAGACTGTTTCCAGTTTTTTCTGATGACATACAATGCTGCTGGGGCCATCATCCTTGCTCACGCTTCCCAGTGCACTCCTGCATTTCTGTCAACAATGTCAGCTGTGGAGCGGCTGCATCATAGGTTACACAAACCTTCAGCTTTACTAGACATTGCCCAGCTAGTTCCCAAAGTGTCTACTAATTTTTGTAGTTTATTTCACCCCCAATCGCACCCTCAGCTCACTACACTTGGGTCATATGGGCCTTCTTTTGGGCCCTTTAGCACATGTGCACCTCAGTCAGAAGGCCTATTCTATCTGCCATTTCATCTGCTGAGAGCACTTCCCCAACACTCAGCCTAGCAAAGACCTTTTCTTCAGAGCTCAGCTCTAGGCATCACTCCCTCCCCAATCCGAGACCAGGTCAACCCTCCCTTCTTCCATGTTATGGAACTCACAGCACCACATGTGTCTTCTTTGTGATATTTATCAACTTCAGAGTTTCCTCTCTATCTGTGCAACTCTTGGAACAAAGTCTGTCTCCCCTGCTAAGCTGTAAGTTCCCGTGTTTGTTTAAGCTCACTGCCCTTTCTCCAACACCCAACAGCAAGCCTGGCACATGTTAGGCAATGGGTGTTTTTACTCTAATAGCTATTCTGTATTCTAACTCATATTTGAGTTCAGTATGTAACTTTTCCAGCATGTTTTCACATTAATTAGCATCTTCTGGGGCCGGGATCATGACAATGTAGACACAGTCCCTTCCCTTAAGGAGTTCACAGATTTAGGTCAATAAATGTTAACTGGACTCGCTGGTCCGTGACATATTTTAAGTGCTTAGAAACTGTTTAATTGACTCAGAGGTCCCCCTCATCTGAGTATTACTATAATGAACAGTGTGGGCCAGTGTTTTCTGAGCACTTATTATGCACCAGACACTCTGCTAAGTGCTTTTCATTTACCATGTCCTGCGTGCTCACATCCTTCCCAGGAGGTCCTGTATCACCTCCATTTGACAGATGAGGGGACTGAGCCTCAGGAAGGTGAATTCATTCATCTGTTCCAGGTCACACAGCTGGTACATGGTACAGACAGGATTTCTCAGCCAGAGCTCCTAACCTGTACCTCCTATTACAATGCTGCATTTTCCCTGCTCCAATTACACTGCTCTCTTTCTTTCGTTCTTTATTTTTTTGAGATGGAGTCTGGCTCTGTCACCCTGGCTGGAGTGCAGTGGCCACATTTGGCTTACTGCAATCTCTGCCTCCCAGGTTCAAGTGATTCTCCTGCTTCAGCCTCCCAAGTAGCTGGGACTATAGGCGTGTGCCACCATACCCGGCTAATTTTTGTATTTTTAGTAGAGATGGGTTTTTTCACCATGTTGGCCAGGCTGGTCTCGAACTCCTGACCTCGGGTGATCCACCCACCTCGGCCTCCCAGCGTGGTGTGAGCCACTGTGCCCATCTTTTTTTTTTTTTTTTGAGATGGAGTCTTGTTCTGTCGCCCAGGCTGGAGTGCAGTGGTGTGATCTTGGCTCACTGCAACCTCCACCTCCCAGGTGGAAGCAATTCTCCTGCCTCAGCCTCCCAAGTAGCTGGGATTACAGGCGCCTACCACCACACCCAGCTAATTTTGTGTATTTTTAGTAGAGACGAGGTTTCGCCATGTTGGCCAGGCCTGTCTCGAACTCCTGACCCCTGGTGATCCACCCGCCTCGGCCTCCCAAAGTGCTGGGATTACAGGCATGAGCCACCGCGCCCAGCCCACTGTGCCCATCTTAAATTACACTGCTTTGTGTTGGAGTCCAGAGACTAAGTTTGATACCTACCATTACTGGGCACCGCAATACTAACCATTTTACGTCCGTCTATTCATTTAATTCAAATAGTTACTGAACCCACCATGAACCAAGTTCTGTTCTAGGGGCTGGAGATATGGAGGTAAACAAAACAGACATCCTAGTGGGAGGAGTAAAAACTAAAGAAACTCAGTAAAGTAGAATATAAAATATGGGCTGTGCACAGTGGTTCACGCCTATTATCCCCGCACTTTGGGAGCCAGAGAGGGAGGATTGCTTGAGATCAGGAGTTCCAGACTAGCCTCGGCAACATAGTGAGACCCTGTCTCTACAAAATTAAAAAAAAAAAAAACAAAAAAACTTGGGCCAGGCGTGGTGGCTCACGCGTGTAGTCCCAGCACTTTGGGAGGCTGAGGCAGGTGGATCACCTGAGGTCAGTAGTTCGAGACCAGCCTGTCCAACATGGTGAAATGGTGTCTCTACTGAAAATACAAAAATTAGCTGGGCGTGGTGACGGGCACCTGTAATCCCAGCTACTCAGTAGGCTGAGGCAGGAGAATTGCTTGAACCCAGGAGGCAGAGGTTGCAGTGAGCCGAAGATTGCACCATTGCACTCCAGCAGCCTAGGTGACAGAGCCAGACTCACACACACACACACACACACACACACACACACACACACACACACACAAAACCCACAAAACCCAAAATTAGCCAGGTGTGGTGGTAGGCGCCTGTAATCCCAGCTACTTGGGAGGCTGAGACAGGAGAATCGCTTGAACCCCGGAGGCAGAGGTTGCAGTGAACCAAGATCATGCCATTACACTCTAGCCTGGGGGGCAAAAGCAAAACTCTGTTTCAAAAACAAACAAACAAACAAACAAACAAAAACACCGGCTGGGTGTGGTGGTGCATGCCTGTAGTCCCAGGTAATCGGGAGACTGAGGCGGGAGGATCACTTGAACCCAGGAGTTGGACGTGGCAGTGAGCTGTGATTGTGCCACTGCCCTCCAGCAGCCTGGGTGACAGACAGAGACCCTGTCTCAATATATTAGGCTGGCGCAAAAGTAATTGCAGTTTTTGCCACTGAAAGTAATGCCATTGAAGGTAATGGCAAAAACAGCAATTACTTTTGCGCCAATCTAATAGATATGTAGATATGTAGATAATATGATCGATGGTGATCAGTGATAAGAGTGAAAAGGAAAACAGAACAGGGAACAAGGGGCCGGGCTCGGTGATTCATGCCTGTAATCCCAGCACTTTGGGAGGCCGAGGTGGACGGATCACTTGAGGCCAGGAGTTCGAGAACAGCCTGGCCAACATGACAAAACCCCACTTCTACTAAAAATACAAAAAAATTTAGCCAGGCATGGTGGCGTGTGTCTGTGGTGCCAGCTACCCGGGAGGCTGAGGTGGGAGGATCCCTTGAACCCAGGAGGCAGAGGTTGCAGTGAGCCGAGATCGCGCCATTGCACCCCAGCCTGGGCGACAGAGTGAGACCCTGTCTCCAAAAAACAAACAAACAAACAAACAAAAACAAAAAAAGAAAAGAAAAAGGAACAAGGAAAATAAGATGGTAAATGCGGTCTCCAAGGTCTTGTTTCATCTTCCTATGTCCATTATTTTTCCCATTATGCAAGTGAGGAGGAGGTTCAGAGAGGTGGAGTAACTCGTCCAGGGACTCACAGTGCACAAGCGGAGACGTCAGTGTCCTGGAAGGACCCATCCTGCAATCGCTCTTGGCTGTGTTCCTACCCAGTGTCTAGGATGGAGGTGAACACAAAAAGAGCATCAGGCTTTCTCTCAAGAGCTTGAGACCTGGCAAGCGGGTAGGTCAATCCCTGTGAGCAGAGGACTCCCTAAAGCCCTTGTGATGCATCCATGAGGTGCCCAGGGCAGACATTGAGCAATCACCTTGGGAGAAGCAGATGCAGAGGCTGGAGTCGAAGCTCAGGCTGATGAATCGATTCCAGACATCAGGAGCGGAAGGCAAAGCGCCCCTAGGATCTTCTGGGACTATTGGTGGCTCCCAGGCCCACCAGTCCTGGCTCTACTCCTCTTCAGCCCTCTTATCTCCAGCCTTTAGGCCTTCAGGTAGGGAGACCTAACGACGCTAGTTACCTATAATTAGCCACAGCTGCCCGGCGCGGTGGCTCACGCCTGTAATCCCAGCACTTTGGGAGGCCGAGGCGGGCGGATCACGAGGTCAGGAGATCGAGATCATCCTGGCTAGCACGGTGAAACCCCGTATCTATTAAAAATACAAAAAATTAGCCGGGCGTGGTGGCGGGCGCCTGTAGTCCTAGCTACTCGGGAGGCTGAGGCAGGAGAATGGCGTGAACCCGGGAGGCGGAGCTTGCAGTGAGCCGAGATGGCGCCACTGTACTCGAGCCTGGGCGACAGAGCAAGACTCCGTCTCAATAAATAAATAAATAAATAAATAGCCATAGCCTAGCAGTGAGGAAGCTAGCGTCACATGCAAACAGCGGCCCCTCCTCTACCCGGCATCATGAGCTTGGGGTGCCTCCCAGACTGCTGGGTGGTGGCGGTGGAGGACGCAGGGTACGCGTTTTTAGGCCTCAGCTGTGAGCAATGATGGCTGGTCCCCATGACTCAGTTTCTGTGCAACAGGTGTCATGAACAAGGGTGGCAGTGTGGAATAGAGTGGGTAAGGGTCTGGACTTTGGAGCTAGAAAGGTGTTCCCACCTCGCGAAGGCATACCAACTTATTTTTTATACCTCTAAGAGACTTGGTATCTTTTTTTTTTTTTTTTTTTTTTTTGGAGACGGAGTCTTGCCTCTGTCACCCAGGCTGGAGTGCAGTGGCATGATCCCAGCTCACTGCACCTCCGCCTGTTGGGTTCAAGCAATTCTGCTTCAACCTTCCGAGTAGCTGGAACTACAGGCGCACACTGCGACCCCTGGCTAATTTTTTTGTTTTAATAGAGACGGGGTTTCACCATGTTACCCATGCTGGTCTCAAACTCCTGAGTTCAGGCAATCTGCTCGTCTTGGCCTCCCAAAGTGCTAGGATTACAGGCATAAGCCAGTGTGCCAGGACTTTTTTTTTTGAGACACAGTTTCACTCTGTCAGCCAGGCTGGAGTGCAGTGGCGCCATCTCGGCTCACTGCAACCTTGACCTTCCGGGTTCAAGCAATTCTCCTGCCTCGGCCTCCTGAGTAGCTGGGATACAGGTGCCCACCACAACGCCCTGCTAATTTTTGTATTTTTAGTAGAGATAGAGTTTCACCATGTTAGCAAGGCTGGTCTCAAACTCCTGACTTCAGGTGATCTGCCCGCCTTGGCCTCCCAAAGTGCTGGGATTACAGGCATGAGCCACCGCACCCAGCCGGTATCTTGTTCAAAGAGGTACACTTTAAGGATTAGTTGATCAAGCTGAAAATATACATAGTTTTGGAGGTTGAGGAATTCATTCATTAATTCAACAAAACATTTGTTGAGTATGTTTTATGAGCTGGGTCCTAGGACCTGAAAATAAACAGTGAAGAGGCCGGGCGCGGTGGCTCACACCTGTAATCCCAGCACTTTGGGAGGCCGAGGAGGGTGGATCACGAGGTCAGGAGATCGAGACCATACTGGCTAACACGGTGAAACCCTGTCTGTACTAAAAATACAAAAAATTAGCCGGGCGTGGTGGTGGGCACCTGTGGTCCCAGCTACTGGGGAGGCTGAGGCAGGAGAATGGCGTGAACCCGGGAGGCGGAGCTTGCAGTGAGCCGAGATTGGTGCCACTGCGTTCCAGCCTGGGCGACAGAACGAGACTCTGTCTCAAAATAAATAAATAAGTAAATAAAATAAACAGTGAAGAGGACGAACAAGGTTGGTCTCCTCAAGAGACTTTTCCTTTTTTTTTTTTTTTTTAACAGAGACAGGGCCTAATTATGTTGCCTAGGCTGGTCTCAAACTTCTGGGCTCTCAAGTGAGCCTCCTGCCTTGGCCTCCCATAGTGCCGGGATTAGACGGGGAATTTTCCTTTTATTAAGTGAGTGGCGTTAGACTGTGGACACGTGAGTAGTCTACTAGTTGTGACAGGTGTTCTGAATGAGAAAGAGTTTTGCGTGACAGTAGAGGTAAACTCACCTGCTTCCAATCTGTAAGGGAGCCATCTCTGAATTTTCTCTCTTCAGGCTGGGGATAAGAGCCAACGTCTTCATTTCAGAGCATCTCAGCCGCACCAGGGGGATTGTCGTACTCTCTGCCATGAATAGGTGCCGCGGGATGAAGACGAGAGTTTCCTATCAAGGCTGCTGTGTTTTGTTTTTGTTTTGTAGATATGGGGTTTCACCATGTTGCCCAGGCTGGTCTCTAACTCCTGGGCTCAGGGGATCCACCCGCTTTGACCTCCCAAATTGTTGGGATTACAGGTATGAGCCACAGTGCCTGCCTAAGGTTGCTTTGTATGTGAATCAAGGAGGCACTCAATACATAGTTGTGGGATTAATGAATGTCATTTCAAGGAGGGTTAAAGGCTATGGACACCATCTGTAAAGGGTGTTAGAATTTGGTTATCCAGGAAAACAGAAAATTTCAGCGGTTATTTGAGATTTCCAGAAGGGTGAGTAGTTTTGGGACTTGGGGAGGAGGAATTGGGGTGCTGGGTTTCCATTCAACAAGTATGTTTTCCAGCCTGGCCAACACGGCAAAACCTCGTCTCTACTAAAAATACAAATATTACCTGGGTATGGTGGCGGGTGCCTGTAATACCAGCTATTTGGGAAGCTGAGGCAGGAGGATCGCTTGAACTCCAGAGGCAAGGCAGAGGTTGCAGTGAGCCGAGGTCGCGCCACTGCACTCCATCCTAGGCGACAGAGTGAGACTCCGTCTCAAAAAAATAAAATAATAATAAAAAACACAAGTATTTTTAGAGGACATGCAGGCATTTTGCTAGAGCTATATCTATGAATGAGACAGACCAGGTACTGCCCTCCTAGGGCTTACAGTCTGGTGAGGGCACAGGCAACAATAAGATGATGTGGTAATTACTGGGAGGGGGCAGGAAAGAGAGAGAGCAAAGCAGATTCCAGGAAAAACAGGAGGGAAGAAGGGCTGGGGGAATAGATTGGCATATGCAAAGGTCTAGAGGAGGAAAGAGCAGGTTTAGTCAAAGAACTCAGAATAGTTCAGCATGGTCAGGCTTTGGAGTCTGGTGAGGGACAGGATGTACAAGCAAGGGGTCTCAATCCATCCATTCCAGGCAGCCTTCCCCAAGGCGTTCCCCTTGGGGAAAAGCTAAATTTGCCCAACCCACAGCTAGCTGTCATCGTTCTGGAGCCCAGGAGGTCAACTTCACTTTAATTAAGACACACCATTTATTGAGTCCTGTTATAGAACATTGGCTCATTCAATTGTTGGGTAACTTTATTTTTTTATTATTATTATTTTTTGAGATGGAGTTTTGCTCTTGTTCCTCAGGCTGGAGTGTAATGGTGCGATTTTGGCTCACCGCAACCTTCACCTCCCGGGTTCAAGCGATTCTCCTGCCTCAGCCTCCCAAGTAGCTGGGATTGCAGGCATGTGCCACCATGCCCGGCTAATTTTGTATTTTCAGTAAAGACGGGGTTTCTCCATGTTGGTCAGGCTGGTCTTGAACTCCCAACCTCAGGTGATCCGCCTGCCTTGGCTTCCCAAAGTGCTGGAATTACAGACATGAGACACCTCGCTCGGCCTATTTTTCTTTCTTTCTTTCTTTTTTTGAGACGTAGTCTTGCTCTGTCACCCAGGCTGGAGTGCAGTGGCACAATCTAGGCTCTGCAACCTCCGCCTCCCAGGTTCAAGCATTTCTCTTGCCTCAGCCTCCCAAGTAGCTGGGATTGCAGGCATGAGCCACCATGCCCAGCTAAATTTTATATTTTTAGTAGAGATGGGGTTTCCCCATGTTGGCCAAGTTGGTCTCAAACTCCTGACTTCAGGGGATCTGCCTGCCTCGGCCTCCCAAAGTGCTGGGATTACAGGTGTGAGCCACTGCGCCTTGACCCTCTGGTAACTTTTTTTTTTTTTTTTTTTTTTTGAGATGGAGTCTCGCTCTGTCACCCAGGCTGGAGTACAGTGGCGCGATCTCGGCTCACTGCAAGCTCCGCCTCCCGGGTTCACGCCATTCTCCTGCCTCAGCCTCCTGAGTAGCTGGGACTACAGGTGCCGGCCACCACGTCCGGCTAATTTTTTGTAGAGATGGGGTTTCACCGTGTTCGCCAGGATGGTCTCCATCTCCTGACCTCGTGATCCACCCGCCTCAGCCTCCCAAAGTGCTGGGATTACAGGCGTGAGCCACCGGGACCGGCCTCCTCTGGTAACTTTCATGTGACCCCATTTTACAGATGAGAAAACTGAGACTCAAGTTTGGGCACTTTGTCTAAGGTCATGCGGCTGACTACATTTAGGAACTGCGAATGTTCACTTATGTAAATACTTCTGCTTTAGCAGTGCCTCTTCCATGAGGTAATGTGTGTAAAAGCTTTCTTGTAGTAGAGCCATATAAACACGAAGCATTGTTATTCATTTTGCTGGACTTTTGGCTCCATCCAGTTCAGCCTGCAGCATTTAGGGAGTCCAGGAAGGGGTAGGGGCAGTAATTAAAGCCTAAAGGCCCAATGGCCTCTCAGAATTCCCTATCTATTCTGGTTCCCTCTCCGAGGCACCTCCAGATTTTATCTTCTACCAAATAGAGAGTTTGTTTCTCAGAAGTTGCAGGATGTGGGCGGTTATAAAAAAAAAAAAAAGCAGCATCAACAACTACAAAAACCCCAGCAGCAGCCTAAACACAAAAGAGTCTGAATTTTGAACAAAAGGCAGGGTGAGACCTTAAAGTAAACGCTGACACATCCTCTCCCCAGCTGTGAACTGGGGGGTCTGAGGGCTGCAGCAAAGGTCATCTGTCTCTACATCTTTAGGCAGGAAATGCAATTCAATCCTCCCAGTGACTGATCACTTCGCAAGATTAATGGAATCATCTCCAACACTGGTCTCTGTTCCAACAGCACAAAAAGTGAATAAACCTTCTCACTTACTCAGCAAGGTCAGCGGATTCCCTGTTCTAAAAGTTCAAAACTTTTCTCCAGGAAATTTGTCCTTGACTATTCCTTTGTGGGGCGAAATCCTGCTTTCTGGGCTAAGACTGAAAGGTGGTATTTGAAAGTCCGGGGACTTTTGTAGGCTTTTCATCTGTTGCTACTTCAACTTTCAAATAAAATAAATGCAAAAGGCCTGATTTTCCCTGAAAGGGTTAACTGCCAGCCCTCTGAGCCCTCCCTCGGGGATGATCAACCAATCACAATTGAGCATGATGAAGTAATGCTTAGATTTTTATTTCCATTGGTTAACATAATTGTCCATCAATCCAAAGAGGCAATTTTTTTTTTTTTTTTTTTTTCTGTTTTTTGAGACAGAGTCTCGCTCTGTTGCCCAGGCTGGAGTGCAGTGGCGCGATCTCGGCTCACCACAACCTCCGCCTCTCGGGTACAAGCAATCCTCCTGCCTCAGCCCCGCTAGTAGCTGTGATTACAGTCACGCGCCACCACGCCCGGTTAATTTTTGTATTTTTAGTAGAGGGGGTTTCACCATGTTGGCCAGGCTGGTCTCAAACTTCTGACCTCAGGTGATCCACCCGCCTCGGCCTCCCAAAGTGCTGGGATTACAGGCATGGGCCACCGCGCCCGCCCCAAAAAGACAAGTTTTTTAAAGAATTTTTGAACTTTTATGACTCTTCCTGGCATTAACCCCTTAATTAACTCACCTGTTACATCCAGTGTTCCTTTCAACCCTCACAGTGGAAGAGACAGATTATAAAATGAAGAATTCGCTGGGCGCAGTGGCACACGCCTGTAGTCCCAGCACTTTGGGAGGCCGAGGCGGGTGGATCACCTGAGGTCTGGAGTTCCAGAGCAGCCTGGCCAACATGGTGAAACCCCGCCTCTACTAAAAACACAAAAATTAGCCAGGCATGGTGGTGGGCACCTGTAATCTCAGCTACTCGGGAGGCTGAGACAGGAGAATAGCTTGTACCCGGCAGGTGGAGGTTGCAGTGAGCTGAGATTGTGGCATTGCACTCCAGCCTGGGTGACAGAGCAAGACTCCGTCTCTAAATAAATAAATAAAATGAAGAATTCTAGAGAGAAACTGAAGTCTTCCCCAAATGGCCAAGGCCTGACAGTCTATATGCATACATTTTGGTCTTCCTTAGTCTTTTTACTCAATCTACAAAAGACTGAGGAATAAAAAGAAAAGGTCTTTGGAGACCCCAGGCTGGAGTACAGTGGTAGAATCTCGGCTCACTGCAACCTCCACCTCCCAGGTTCACGGGGCTCTCCTGTCTCAGCCTCCTGAAATAGCTGGGATTACAGGTGCCCGCCACCATGCCGAGCTAATTTTTTTGTATTTTTTTTTAGTACAGACAGGGTTTCACCATGTTGGCCAGGCTGGTCTTGAACTCCTGACCTCAGGTGATCCACCTGCCTTGGCCTCCCAAAGTGCTGGGATTACAGGTGTGAGCCACCGCGCCCGGCCTGGAGACCCCAATCACTTTAACAGAAATAGTATGATCTGTTATCCTCCCAGATTAAAACAAATAAGAATATTTGTTTTAGGGGCCGGGCGCAGTGACTCACGCCTGTAATCCCAGCACTTTGGGAGACAGAGGCAGGCGGATTACCTGAGGTCAGGAGTTCGAGATCAGCCTGGCTAACGTGGTGAAACCCCATCTCTACTAAATATACAAAATTAGCTGGGCGTGGTGGCGCACACCTGTAATCCCAGCTACTCCAGAGGCTGAGGCAGGAGGAGGCTGAGGCAGGAGAATCGCTTGAAGCCGGGAGGCGGAGGTTGCAGTGAGCCGGGATTGTGCCACTGTACTCCAACCTGGGTGACAGTGAGTCTCCGTCTTAAAAAAAAAAAAAAAAAAAGAATATTTGTTTTAAATTGCAAAACTCATACAAATATGGCAAATCTCTAACATTTGCCAACACTGGATGCTGGATACACAAGTCTTTATTTATTTAATTTAATTAATATATATTTTTTTTTTGAGAGGGAGTCTCACTCTGTTGCCCAGGCTGAAGTGCAGTGGCACCATCTCGGGTCACTGCAACCTCTGCTTCTTGAGTTCAAGCAATTCTCCTGCCTCAGCCTCCTGAGTAGCTGGGATTACAGGTGTGCTGGGATTACAGATGTAACCACACCCGGCCAATTTGTGTATTTTTAGTAGAGACAGGGCTTTGCCATGGTGGCCAGGCTGGTCTTGAACCCCTGACCTCAGGTGATCTGCCTGCCTGAGCCTCCCAAAATGTTAGGATTACACGCGTGAACCACCGTGCTAGGCCCTCTTTATTTATTTTATATACCTTTCATTATGTTTGAAATATTTGACAAATGTAAAAGGTCAAAATGGTTGTTAAAGACGCAAATAATATATAAATATAACCCCCTTAAAATTTTCTCCCCTCCTGTGAGGGAATCAAAGGTAATGGTTTGCCGCGCAATTCCAAGCCTTTCTTTTTTTTTTTTTCTTTTTGAGATGGAGTCTTGCTCCCGTTGGGCAGGCTGAAGTGCAGTGGCATGATCTCGGCTCACTGCAACTTCTACCTCCCGGGTTCAGGCGATTCTCCTTCCTCAGCCTCTCAAGTAGCTGGGATTACAGGCGAGCGCCACCACACCCAGCTAATTTTTGTATTTTTAGTAGAGACGGGGTTTCGCTATGTTGGCCAGACTGGTCTCTAACTCTTGACCTCAGGTGATCCACCTGCCTTGGCCTCCCAAAGTGCTAGGATTACAGGAGTGAGCTACCGCGCCCAGTCTCCAAGCCTTTCTTATCTTTTTTTTTTCTGGGGGGGGGCACACATATACATATATACAAATATTACTATAAATAGCTTGTTTTGACATAAATGGGTCATAATATACACTTTATTCTGTGACTTTTTAAAACCAATTGAATTTTCTATCACAACACTCAGATTTATGTAACACTTAAATAATACTTTTTTTCTTTTTCTTTTCTTTTTTTTTTTTGAGACGAAGTTTTGCTCTTGTTGCCTAGGCCCCTAGGGTGCAATGGTGCGATCTCGGATCACTGCAACCTCTGACTCCCGGGTTCCAGCATTTCTCCTGTCTTAACCTCCTGAGTAGCTGGGATTACAGGCACACGCCACCATGCCCAGCAAATTTTTGGTATTTTTAGTGAGACGGGGTTTCACCATGTTGGCCAGGCTGGTCTCCAACTCCTGACCTCAGGTGATCCGCCTGCCTCAGCCTCCCAGTGTTGGGATTACAGGCATGAGCCACCGCGCCCAGCCTAAATAATACTTTAGAATGGCAGTTCTACAGATAGCACATGGAGAGGGGTCCAAGATTATAGTCAGTGAAAGGCAAGATGAGAGACGGTGTGTATATTTCTTTCTTTCTTTATTTTTTGAGATGGAGACTTGCTCAGTCACCCATGCTGGAGTGCAGTGGCATGATTTTGGCTCACTGCAATCTCTGCCTCCCGGGTTTAAGCAATTCTCCTGCCTCAGCCTCCCGAGTAGGTGGGATTACAGGCGCATGTCGCCACGCCCGGCTAATTTTTGTATTTTTAGTAGAGACAGGGTTTCACCATGTTGGCCAGGCTGGTCTCCAACTCCTGACCTCAAATGATCTGCCTACCTTGGCCTTCCAAAGTGGTGGGATTACAGGCGTGAGCCACAGCACCTGGCTGGTGTATATATTTCTGTGATAGAATAATACAAGAAAATAAGGCTGGGCGCAGTGCCTCACACCTGTAATCCCAGCACTTTGGGAGGCTGAGGCGGGCAGATCACCTGAGCTCAGAAGTTCGAGACCAGCCTGGCCAACATGACAAAACCTCGTCTCTACAAAAAATACAGAAATTAGCTGGGTGTGGCGGCATTTGCCTGTAGTCCCAGCTACTCAGGAGGCTGAGGCAGGAGAATCACTTGAACCAGGGAGGCAGAGGTTGCAGTGAGCTGAGATCATGCCACTGCACTCCAGCCTGGGCGACAGAGCAAGACTCCGTCTCAAAAAAGAAAAAGAAAAAATTATGGAATATTTCATAAATACAATAGAATCTGAAAAATATTTAACTATACTTTAAGGAACAGTCTCAGATGCCCAGCAGGTGGATTAAGAAACAGAAAGTCACTAGTATCTCTGTTCATACTCCTTTCCTGAATGGTCTTTTGCAGCATTTTGTGTTAATCATTCCTTGCTTTTATTCCTGTTTTGCGACTTACGTATCTATATCTAAAGAATATTTAGCCTGTAATCCCCCAATTTGGGAGGCTGAGGGGCGGATCACTTGAGCTCAGGAGTTTGAGAACAGCCTGGGTAACATGGCAAAACAGTGTCCCTACAAAAAATACCAAAATTAGCTGGGCCTGGTCTTGCATGCCTACAAGTCCCAGCTACTCGGGAGTCTGAGATGGGAGCATTGCCTGAGCGCGGGAGGTGGAGGCTACAGTGAGCTGTGATTGTACCACTGCACACCAGAGCCTGGGTGACAGAGCAAGACCCTGTCTCAAAAAAAAAAAAAAGAATATTTAGTTTTGGTTTAGGTTTGCCTGATTTTGAATCTTATAGACTTAAAAAAGGAATAAAATGGAATTATTTTTGAGTAGGTAATACATCTGTGCAGTACAAAATTCAAGAGGTACTACAGCATCTAAAATGAGATTAAGTCAATAAGGTTGAAAATCAGGCACCATTCATGTACATATGTGGTAAAAATATCACTTTACCAAAAAATAGGCTTTCTTCTCTTTTCCCAGTTCTTTTTCTCACTTTTTGATCTTTCCAAAGGAAATTCTGCGCATACTAGAGGAGGTATGGGTCGGGCGCAGTGGCTCACGCTTGTAGTCCCAGCAGTCTGGGAGGCCGATGGGTGGATCACCTGAGGTCAGGAGTTTGAGACCCGCCTGGCCAGTATGGTGAAACCCTGTCTCTACTAAAAACACAAAAATCAGCCGGGCGTGGTGGTACACACCTGTAGTCCTAGCTACTTGGGAGGCTGAGGCAGGAGAATTGCTTGAACCCAGGAGGCAGAGGTTGCAGTGAGCCGAGATTGCGCCATTGTACTCCAGCCTGGGTGTTATAGCAAGACTCTGTCTCAAAAAAAAAAAAAAAAAAGCATGTAGATACAGATATATCCCTTTTGGTTTACTTACATGGTCAGCACAACTTAGTATTATTAGTATTCTGCATCTTGTTTTGTTTTCGTTTTGGTTTGGAGACTGGTTTGGAGACGGAGTCTTGGGATGTCACCCAGGCTGGAGTACAGTGACATGATCTTGGCTCACTGCAACCTCTGCCTCCTGGGTTCAAGCGGTTCTTGTGCCTCAGCCTCCTGGGTAGCTAGGACTACAGGCGCACGCCACCACGCCCAGCTAATTTTTGTATCTTTAGTAGAGACGGGGTTTTATCATGTTGCCCAAGCTGGTCTCGAACTCCTGACTCAGGTGATCTGTCTGCCTTGGCCTCCCAAAGTGCTGGGATTGTAGGCATGAGCCACTGCGCCTGGCTTCACTCCCGATTTTTGATAATATTACTATGACTTTGTGCAAAGCCCCTCACATTTGCAGTACCTTTGAATCCTTGCCAAATCTCCATAAGGGGCTGTAATTCTCTACCTTTATGGCTGAGGCTCAAAGACAGGTTAACTTGCTTGGCCAAATTTTATAGCTAGGAAATAACGATAGGATTCGAACTCAGAGCTTATAGGAATCCAGAGCCCACAGGGTTGCCCACTATGCTAAGCCTCCCTTCAGGGCTGTCCCATAGAAGATGATAGAGATATTCAAGATATTCTTTTTTTTTTTTTGAGACAGAATCCCCCTCTGTCGCCCAGGCTTGAGTGCAGTGGTGCAATCTCAGCTCATTGTAACCTCTGCCTCCTGGGTTCAAGCAATTCTCCTGCCTCAGCCTCCTGAGTTGCTGGGATTACAGGTGCGCACCACCACGCTTGTCTAATTTTTGTATTTTTAATAGAGACGAGGGTTTCATCATGTTGGCCAGGCTGGTCTTGAACTCCTGACCTCAGGTGATCCACCTGCCTCAGCCTCCCAAAGTGCTGGGATTACAGGCGTGACCCACTGTGCCCGGCCAATGATAGGGATATTCTGTATCTGCACCATTCAGTGCTGTCACTTCTAGCCCCTTCAAATGTAGGTACTGGGTTAAGCAGCTGAATTTTACATTTTATTTTAATTAAATTTAAGTAGCTATATGTAGCTAGTGTATCCCATCAGACAGTGCAGCCTTAGAGTGCTTTCCAGAATTTGTTTTAACTCACCTACCAGGCTATATATACCTAAGAGGCTGATTTGATACAGGGTCCCCCTAATCAACCTTCCACAAACATTTGTGGAATGAATGAAGGGTCCATGGGGAAAGGGGGCCAAGGATATCAGCAAAGGTTTCCTAGAAGAGGCCATCTGGTTACAGTGTGAATGCTTGCAGTGTTAGCCCTTAAACCACTCTCTCTGAGTGCCTGCCAAGGGCATGGCACTGCGTAGACTCCTGGGGATACCAGTTGGATATGAGGTTGTCCCACCTGCTCAGATCTTACAAATAAACTTAAGGACAAATAATTGGTGATAGGGTAGGAATCCTGAGACGTGGATGATCACTTTCAGATATATATTCTACTGACAGACTCAAGCACAAAGCTGCAATCCCTTGTAGCTCTGTTTGCAATAGAAAAAGATTGAAAACCATCTAAAAGTTAGGGAACTAATTAAATCATTCTTGCACCATTTATCTGCCCAATGAAATGCTATGAAATCATTAAAAAGAATAAGGAAACTATATATGCTGATGTGGAATGATTAGATATCCTTAAATTAAAACAAAACAGGGCCAGGTGTGGTGGCTCACGGCTGTAATCTCAGCACTTTGGGAGGCCGAGGCGGGAGGAACACTTGAGCCTAGGAGTTGGAGACTAGCCTGGGCAACATGGCAAAACCCTGTCTCTACCAAAAATACAAAAATTAGCTGGGCATGGTGGTGCACTCCTGTAGTCTCAGCTACTTGGAAGGCTAAGGTGGGAGCATTGCTTGAGTCCAGGAGGTGGAGGTTGCAGTGAGCTGAGATTATGTCACTGCACTCCAACCTGGGCAACAGAGCAAGACTCTCTCTCAGAAAAAAAAAAAAAAAAAAAGAAAAGAAAAATCAGGAGCTATGATAATCATATATGAATATGAGAACAACTTCAATTTCTTATCAAGATTCTGGTTTCTGAGAGCTACATCCAGTGTCCACCCTTTCCTTGGGAAGCTGCAGGTCCATCGTCCTACCCAGCCTCGAGTTTGCCCCAATCTGCATGCCCCACGCTGCATCTTCTTTTCTCTAGCCTCTCTGTCTTTGGGCACAGAGTTGCTCAATCAACCTTCCATGAAGGAAGAATGAATGGGGGTAAGTCAGGCAGGATTTGACTGGGCCTTTTGTAAGATCGAGCAGGAGGGTCCAGGAAATCATTATTATTATGTTTCCAATACAACCGGCCTGGTGTTTTCCTGCAAGAAAAAGTACATCTCTGGGGTAAGCACCTTCACCTTCTCTCTTCCCTCACCTAATCTCCACTTCTCTGGGACAATTAGTCAACACTGGGAGCTCCAGGGTCTTGGCCCTTCCCCCTTTGGTCCAAAATAACCTCCTCCCCCACTTTGAGCAAATGCTTGGAATTCTTTCAACTGGAGGACAAAGCCTTTCATCTGCCAATTACTGATAAAGAGAAAATGCAAATATCGAGGGGGAAGGTGATTCATCAAGGGCCCAACATTTATTGAGTGGCCACTTAGGACCCGGCAGCAGGGCAGGCATTCTGGGGGAGGCCAAGGGGAACAAACCCCCGGCTGGCCCATTCTTTTCTCGTGTTTGCGGTTTCCTCGAGGTTTGTAAAGGGAGGGGATTAAATTAGGTGACTACCCAGCCCCTTCCCACTCTGACAGGCCAGGAACTCCTCATGGAGGTGATAGATGGACTTAACTGTTTTTACACTAAGGTGGCTGCCATTGGACCTTTTTCTGATGCCAGCTTTTGGGGCCACCATGAGGCCACTTGGAGAGAAAGAAGGGCCTCAGGGAGAAAAAAGAATTAATTAGATCAAGCATTCTATTATATATTTTTTGCTTTATTTCACTTAATTCACTTTGCATCACTCTCCAGCCCATGCAGCCTCCTTTGAACATGTTTATTTCATTATGGGGCAGTAGTGAGGCTGGTAAGTTACTAAAAAAAAAAAAAGAGCACGTGATGGCCAAGCCAGGCTCCAGTGTGAGCCCTGGCAGCGGCACATACGCGCTATGTGATCCTGGGTGAGTGGCTTTGCTTTTCTTAGTCCTAATTTCCTCTTTTGCAAAATGGGAACGAACAAGACGATTTCCCTTAAAGGGTTCTTGTGAGAAAGACAGGAACAAATAAAATGGTCCATGGTTCTGGACGGACTGAAGGCAGAACCGGCAGCACTCACACGAAGGGCTACTGATTGCATGCAGCAGCCCATGTGGGCGATTTCAGTTTGGAAACAAATTTTGATGTTTCCCAGCCTCATCCTTGCTTAAAAGATTTTTACAGCTAGTGAACATGAATGAAAACAAACTTCAAAGAGTAGCCTTTGGGGGTGGGTGGGAAAGACTACAGTCAGATAGGACAGGAAACTTCTAAGGTGAGTGATGGGGAAGCTGTCTCTTAGGACGGCCAATACGATGCTGATAGTGACATCCTATCTCCCGGTGGGGAAGCACGTCCTCCCCACAGGTCTGTCTGATAGCCTGGGGACCATATGAGAGCACAGCAATCATTCAGATTCATAATTTCTCTGAGCTTCAGTTTCCCCGTCTGCAAAATGACCAGCTCCAAGTATCCCACAGGATTATGGCAGAAATAAAATGTCAGGCTCAAAGCCTGCTATCTACAATGTCCCTTGATCGTCTCCCTCTTGCCATGTCATTTTATCAGCATCTTTACCCCCAAGATCAGGCCTAGCAGGGCGCCGCAGCTGGGGCTGGAGGAATGTTTAGGGTCAGCTTTTCTCAAAGTCGACCTGACTGTTGCTCGTGATGGGAGGACAAGACAACCCAGGACCAGTGCTGGGGTAGTCAAAAACACTAGTAAGTGGACAGGGGCCTAATGACACCTATGTATGTACGAAGGGTGCGGATACCTCCGCTAAGAAGCCCTGTAGGATTCATCAAGGGGCACCAGAGTTCCCCCCACACATCCCAGAGCACCATGCACCTTTCCACCGACTTTTCTCCTATAAACGACCAACAAGGGCTTACCCTTCGCTCCTGTGCGGGCTGCGTTAGGAGGCGCCAGATCCAATTCTCTTCGTCTTCCGCTCCTGAGCATCTATCTGCTCCCCTTGCCGAGCGCAAGAACCTTTAAAAAATGTCCAACTTCTGTTTCAGGGCTGGTCGCCTAGTAAAGGAGTCCACAGAGGCGAGCAGAATGAATGAATGAAAGGCAACGTCTTCCGGTCAGCTGCGGGCTGCAAAGGCTCTGGTCTGGCTGTATTTCCTGTACGTGTGTGTGTCCACATCTTTGAGTGCCGGGAGTTTAAAAGTTAGGCAGTCCTTATAGGTATGGAGCCGAGCTAATTTCCTTCTGAGCCCCCCAAATGCCTCCTCCTCATGGCAGGTCCGCAAATGGGGGGATATGCAGAGGATCACCCCCCACGAAAAAGACATGCAGCAGAAAAGCAAAAAAAAGAAAACAGTTATATATACAAAATGCTTTGAATTTGAGTCGGCCATACAGGTAATGTTGGGGGAGGGGTGGATGAAAGAAAAGGAAGAGGGGTAGCCCTGGACAGTGAGGGCAGGAACGGAGGTGGGGGGTCGTTTTTGGGGGTGCCAGGCCCCGGGGGCTTTCACGCCAGCATGCTCGGCTTGCATTTCCGCGCCTCCCGCTGAGGCCAGCCGTGCAAATCTGCACCTCCCTCCCCGCCCCCTCCTCCTTCCCTCCCTCCCTGCCCCGCCATCTCCGGGATGCGCCCGCCGCCTGCAACTCGGCCCTCCAAAAGTCAGCTCTGCACACAACTCCCGGGCGGCGGCGGCGCCTGCGTGCAGAGGCGCACTCGTGACCCAACAACAAAACAGCGATGCCACGGCGCTAACGGCGCCCGGTGCCTCCCGGGCTCCCTCCCCGCCCCACACCTCCTCGGGCCGCCGCCCCCACCCCCCCAAGCCCGGGCCGAGAGCCCCCCCAACTAGCCCGGCCGCGGGCTCCGAGCGCGATCGGCAACAATGTTTACGTTCCGGGGATTATGACGTCGACGCCTCCCCCCCCCCACAACTGCTGAAAATGGTTTCCTAGGACTTTGCAAACGGATCTGCCTAAGTGTTGGTGCAAAACTTTGTAGATCTCGGCTCTGGCTTGCTTTATTTATTTATTTTTTGGTTTGTTTTCTTTGGTCTTCCCTCCTTCCCCCCTCGGCCAAAATGCAGGGGGCAGGAGTGTTGACAATTAATTGGTGAACTCTCCTAAAAAAATGGAGGCAGAGAAAGACTCTGGAAGAAGATTGGTGTGTAGCTTTTTTTTTTTTTTTTTTCCAAATCTGTATCTGGCATATGATAGATCTTTTTTTTTTTTGGTTGTTTCTCGCTGCCTTTTCTTTCCTTTTCTGTATTTTGCAAGAGGACCGGGAAAAAAATATAATAAATTGCATGCAAAAGGAAGCAAGCTGCTTACTCCTCCAGCCCCTTGTGAGGCTTAGAGTCTCAGACACTTAAGTGGGGAGGTGGTATCGGGGAAAGGCGTGGAGGGGGTGCTGAGCGGGCTCGGGGTTCGCCCGGAATCTGGGGGGCTGCGGGGCCGGGCGCTGGGCGGTGGAGGGAGGAGGCAGGGGGATGCGGGGAGTGGTGGGGGAGTCTCCTTAGGAAGTGAGTGTGCGCGCGCGCTTGTGGGGAGATGAGGCAGCTGCTGGTGCGTTTTGGGGTCTCCGATACGAGCTTTGTGGCGGGCCGTCTGCCTCTCCCCCTTCCAAGCCCCGATCCTCCTCCCCCCACCTCCTCTTCTTGCACTGGCGGGCGGGCGGCGGGGGCGGCTGGGGTCTCAGCCCTTCCATTTCAGCTTTCCAGCTTCCCCGGTAGCTCGGGGGCGGCTCCAGCTTTAGAAATGCCGCCGGCCCCCGGTTCCGGCTTCCCGGCTCTGCCGCCGCGGCCGCTGGGGCTGCTGTTACCGCCGAGCCGGGCGCCGCAGCGGCTCCTCCTGGGGCCTACATTTGCCCCGCCAGCCCGTGTCCGGAGCCCCCTTCGCGGGTTACATAACCAGGCTCCCGGCCGAGTGGGCAAAGCCCAACACATTTCGGGGGCGGGGGGCAGGGGAGGGCCCCCAGATGTCCCTTCAGTGGCTTCCGAAGACACCGGAGGGGAGTACCCCGTGTAGAGCGCAGCTGGACCCTCGGGGTGCGGGCCCCTCTCCTTGTCCTGCTTTTCAGCATCTTTGGCAATTGCGCAAAGTTGCTTGGGTTGCAATGGTGGGGTGCAGGGGGCGCTCGGCTGCTGCACCTGTTAGTGCTGGGCCCAGGTTGAGAGTCGACCTCCAGCCCCCACAATAATGTCCCGGGCTCTCTGGTTTGGGTCCTCGCAGCGCCCGATTGACCGCCAGCGATACGACGAGAACGAGGACTTGTCGGACGTGGAGGAGATCGTCAGCGTCCGCGGCTTCAGCCTGGAGGAGAAGCTTCGCAGCCAGCTGTACCAGGGGGACTTTGTGCACGCCATGGAGGGCAAAGGTGAGGCGCCCCCTCCCCGGGCCGCCCTCTGCGCTGCGGGCCGAGCGCACGTGGGGAGGGAGCTGCCGGTGGCTGGGTTCGTATTTCGCGCCCGCGTCCCCCATTCCAGGGGATCCGGTGACGAAACGAGGCCGAGCACTGGGGGGGTGGGGTGGGGTGGTGAGGGAGGAGGGCAGGCAGTAAGGGGGGCCGGGCATGGGCCTAGGCCCGGCCCGCGCCCACCACCAGCCCCAGGGTGGGCAGAGCCAGGGGGCCGGCGGACAGAGGGACCTGGGGATGGACAGGCGGACCGAAGGAGGGCGGGAGCGCCGCGTCCTCCCCCTCCCCGAGCTGGTCGCGCTCCCTGCGCTGCCTGAGGTGCCGCCGCCTGGCTGGAACTGGGTTCAGGGCGCCCCTGGGGCATCGGGGTTAGGCCCCCCAGGCCTGAAGCCTTCCCAATCCCGTTCCCGCTCGGGGCCTGCCAGTGAGGAACTGGTGATGGGGGCGCGTCGGGTGTTCGGGACGATGCCCCCTTAGGCCTGGGGTCCGCAGAGCCGCATTCCCCCATGGGCTCTGCCAGATTGGATCAGGGACCCCATGAGCCCTGAAGCTGTTGACCTGAACCCCTACCTGGGCCCGAGCTGTCTAGCGCTACAGACTTGACAGGTTGAAGCCAGGAATTGGGGTTAGGGGGTGACTTCCCTTCAGGCTTCTGGGGGAGATCCCTGTCCCCTGGCAGTTTGAAGTGAAGAAATGGGTCTCCTCCCAGGCCTGAGACTTGGAGAGCTCTGTTCCTTGTGGGCCCACCCAATTTAGAGCGGAATTTGGGGACGCCTCCAGGGTTTTGGAGACCTTCACGGGCCTGGGTTTCTCCCTGGCTCTCCTACTAGGAGGGTGGTGGGGGTCACCCTCCAGATGTTAAGGTGACGCCCTGGGTTGCCTCTGAGCCCTCCAGAGCCCTGGCCTTCCCAGCCTGCAGCCAGTGTGGCTCCTGGTTGAGGAACCTAGCATTGCCTGCGGGATTGGGGTTTTGAACACGCCCTACCTAGCCTTCCCAGGCCCTTCACTCCTTTTTCCCTTTCAGATATTTCAATTTCTTTTAAGTTACAAAGTTTCTATTTTGTTCCCCCCACGCCCCTTGGAAAACCTTTCCATCCCTCAGTGAGCTGATAACCTGGAGTGCCTCCTTCCCTCCTCCAGGTTCTGGTTGAGTGGCTGTGGTTGTGGGGTTAGCTCTGAGAAGAGACTCCCAGCTTTGCAGTTTTGCGATTTCTCTTTTGTGCCCATCGCCTCCTGGGGCGCTGGGCTCCGGTGGTGAGGGGTATTTGTTGGGGGAGGGAAGAAGAAATTTCTCCCAGCCTGCCTGGTCCTAGAGTAGGGTGCTAGTCCCAGCGGATTTAAATTTTCTCTGCATAAGTGGAATTTTAATTCCTCTCCTTTCTTCCCCCATTTTTACCGAGTTGAGTCGTTTGGCGGATCCTATGTGCAAACAGTATGCAAACTCTTCCTAGTCATTTGGGAGGAATTCTCAGCCCAGGATTTCAGAGCTTTTTCTCAGGCTGATTTGAGGAAGTTGAAGCTGACCCTGGGGGATGGGGTGCCTAGGGTGGGTGGGTCTAGAGGGCCGGTATTCCAGCCAGGGAGAGCTAAAGTGTATCCTTAGATCTGCTGTCCCGGCTTCTTTCAAAGGGGAGGGCTCAGGGCTTTGCTCTTTAATTCAGATCTGGCCCCAAAACTTGAGGGAGGAGCTTAGAAACAGGAGCCCTTAGCCTGGATTCAAAATAGAAGCTTCTTAAACTTCTCTTCCTTTAAATCCTTAGGAATCCCCATTCACTGTGAGCCCCTGGGGATCTGAGCTGCTGAGGTCAGGGCTTTCCCCGGCTTTGGGTTTTGTTCTCTGTCTCTCTTCGGTGGGGAGTTGTCTTGGCCTCTTCCTCCCCCAAGGCTGCCCTGTGAACTGTTTCCCTGGGCTAGCAGCTTCAGTGGCCTGAGGCCTCTTCTGTCTGCCTTCTGATGGTCGGAGAGGCCTTCTTACCTTGCGGATTACTTTAGTTACCTGAGGATTTGGGGGACGTGAGAATTTATCTCAAGCCCCATCACCTTCATATTCAGGGGTGTATGGCTGGGTCAGATTCACTGGTTTCAGAATTGGGGAAGGAAAGAAATTAGAGGCCTCCTTCATCCTCCAGGACTTTGGGTAAGGATTTGGGGACTGTACTAGAAAAACCCCAGACAGAGAGCGAGCCTGTGAATTTTCCTCGGGTCTTGCTATGCCCCCTTTACACAGCCTTCCCCTGGGGAGCCTCCCTCCCGGTTATCCAGCTGAAGCAAGGACTGTGATGGCTACAGCAGAATTTCACTCTTAAGACAACAAAGCTGTGCCCAGTTCCCTAGTTATTTTGGCACCAAATACACAGTTTCCAGGGAAACCGGCTTTTTCCCCCTCCCCTTCACTATGCAGGATATTACAATAAGATTTTCACTGATGCTCAGCTACAATGAGGGGCCTCCTCCCAGCCTCCTCTCTGGGCCTTCAGATCCTCCCAGGTGGCATTCTTCAATTTTGCAGTCCCTTTACTTTCCGAGCGCGGCTTGGGATGCGTGTCTCTGTCTATCCCTCTTTCTCAGCAATGGCTGGGGCGCTTTTTGTGCGGGGCTCTTTTGAGTCTTCCTCCCCAACCCTCGCTGGCCTTGAGCTGTTCATTGACAAGTTTGGACCGGTGGGGCATGCCGAGAATGACTGACTGAGTAGGCAGAGGAGCTGATCGTTGGCATGGCTTCTCTTGGGCTTTGCCTAATCCATTTCCCGATCATTTTCCAAGGAGCTTTTGCTGTACAGCTGGTGCCTGCATCTCCTGGACCCCCTGCCCCTTCGTCAATCAGTTTTCTTCCCCTAACCAACAGATCCCGGTTCATTTGCTCCTTCGTGACTTAACCAACTTGTTTTAATTCAAATATCCAAACAGATTTCAACTATGAGTACGTACAGAGAGAAGCTCTCAGGGTTCCCCTGATATTTCGAGAAAAGGATGGACTGGGAATTAAGTAAGTTGCTGAAACTAATCGCTCCTTCCCCCGTCTTCCTCCCTAACATACTTTATAGCTTGGGATGGATTTCTTCCACCCTCTTCCCACCTCTCATCACTGAGAAGGATCTTTTTTCATGATCTGGGAACAGCATCTCCTTGTTCAAGGCCTGACAAAGGGGAAACACTCTCCAAAGACTGGTCTTTTGCAGGGACTTTGGGCAGAGAGAGGACATAGGGTAATTAAGCAGTGTTGACTTTTTTCCCTGACCCATCCCAGTTACACTCAGTGACCTCCTACAGAGAATTGTACCTCTCCTCCTTCCCCTTGCTCCAGATCAGGAGACTGAGGCAGAGCCTGAGCTGCAAAGAGACTAGCCAGCCTCTAAGCCCAGATCTAGGGCACCTAGATACATGTTTCTTACGCAGATTCCCACTACGTGTGTTTCCTGGGGTGCCAATGTCTCCCCTTTCTTTGCCTGCCCTGCAGCCTGCCCCTCCACTATGTTTTCATTCACTGAGATCTGTCAGAGCTCCAGGTGAGGGGAGAGGTCTGGGAGGCAGGCTGGAAGAACAGGTTTGTGGCCCTTGGGCAGGGGTAGGGGAGGAGGCTTGGGGTGTCATCCCAGGCAGCCTCTCTCCAGCATCTGCTCCCAGACTTGCTCAAGAGTCCATTGCTATGAGTAGGATTTAAACCTTGGGCATCATTGTTAATTAATAGTGAATTGTAGCCCATATTACCACATCCCTGGAACTAGTACAATGCGTGTCTTTTTTTCCCTCTGAACTTAAAGGGGTCCGTCCCACTTTGTATAAAACTCCTTATGGAGAGTATTTTCTAGAGGGAGAAAGAGACATAGAGAGGGCTACCCACCCTAAAAGAAAGCAGGCATTTGAATGTCTAGCTCTGGCCCTTACCTTTGACCCCACACTTCCAGCTTCCCTGGGAAAATGGGATGAACAGTGGATGTCCCACCCTCTGCTGAGGTTCAGGTTTGAGTTGCCTCTTGGGGTAGGGAAGGGCCTCAGTGGTTCTGGGGTGACCCTCCCTGGAGGCATCAACTTGTCTACTTCTCTCCCTCTGGATGTTCTCATTTTGAGTTCCCAAACTGAGGGGAAAGGACCTCTCTTGGAAAAATGGCTTGCCCCTGGGCCCAGGGTAGAGTCTAGCTCTGTTGTTTCTGGCCTCTCACCAAAGGTCTGTGCTCCTCTTTCCCCAGGATGCCTGACCCTGATTTCACAGTCCGAGACGTCAAACTCCTAGTGGGTAAGTCGCTTGCTGTGTGTGTGGCTCAGACATGCTGAAGTAGGGAAGGGGAAAGAGGCGGTCACCACCTGCCCATTTAGACTTTTAACTGCCTCTGAAAACAAAGTCCCCACGGGAGGAGACAGGAGCAGGTGTGAGCTGCAACCGTTTCATTCTGGAGAACAGGTAGGGTTGCAAAGTCTTAAGAAGCTGTATCAGAGGGCATTTGCCGGTACACAGTTTTATGAGGCCCAATTGGACGCTGTCTCCAGCCTGGGTGTCAGCGACGCAATCTGAGATCTCTCCTCTGCATTTGTTTGTGGGTTGCCGGGTAAACACTGGGTGCTTTATGATCCCTCATAGGCTTTCAGGCTTTCGAGGGGAGGGGCTGTTCCTCCTGCTTCCTTGGGGTTCTAGACAGGCCTGGGGCAGGGCTTGGAACTGTGAGCTCAGCAAATGCACATGAGCTCCCTGAGCACCTGCAGGTGGCTGATGACTTAGTACTCTGGACACTCGGCCAGTTAGTAGGTGGCATTTCAGATCTTACAGGCAGTTGTTCAATCAATCTATTCTTTCCAGAAAAACACTTTTTAGCTACTTGGTAGGCAAGGTCAGAGTTGCAAACGGATGGAAAAGTTCCCTGCCCTCTTGGTGGGTACAAGAGGCAGTCAAGAAGTAAACAGTGGCCGGGTGCAGTGGCTCACACCTGTAATCCCAGCACTTTGGGAGGCCGAGGTGGGTGGATCATGAGGTCAGGAGATCGAGACCATCCTGGCTAACACAGTGAAACCCCGTCTCTACTAAAAATACAAAAAATTAGCCAGGCGTGGTGGCGGGTGCCTGTAGTCCCAGCTACTCGGGAGGCTGAGGCAGGAGAATGGCGTGAACCCGGGAGGTGGCAGAGCTTGCAGTGAGCAGAGATGGCGCCACTGCACTCCAGCCTGGGCAACAGAGTGAGACTCCGTCTCAAAAAAAAAAAAAAGAAGTAAACAGTAGGTCGAGGGTGGTGGCTCATGCTTGTAATCCCAGCGCTTTGGAAGGCCGAGACAGGCAGATTGCTTGAGCCCAAGAATTTGAGACCAGCCTGGGCAACATGGTGAAACCCTGTCTCTACAAAAAATTAGCTGGGTGTGGTGGTGCATACCTGTAGTCCCAGCTACTCTGGAGGCCGAGGTGAGAGGATCACTTCAGTCCAGGAGGCGGAGGCTGCAGCGAGCTGAGATCGTGCCACTGCACTCCAGCCTAGGTAACAGAGTGAGACCCTGTCTCAAAAAAAAAAAAAAAAGTAAACAGTGTTTACAATGATATATCTGGCTGGGCACAGTGGCTCATGCGTGTAATCCTAGCACTTTGGGAGGCTGAGGCGAGAGGATTGCTTGAGGCCAGGAGTTTGAGCCCAGCCTGGGCAACACTTAGTGAGACCCCATCTCTAAAAAAAAAAAAAAAATTAGGCCGGGCACAGTGGCGCATACCTGTAATCCCAGCACTTTGGGAGACTGAGGCGGGAGGATCACAAGGTCAAGATTTCGAGACCAGCCTGGCCAACATGGTGACACCCCGTCTCTACTAAAAATACAAAAATTAGCCGGGCATAGTGGCAGGCGCCTGTAGTCCCAGCTACTTGGGAGGCTGAGGCAGGAGAATAGCTTGAACCCAGGAGGCAGAGGTTGTGGTGAGCTGAGATCGTGCCACTGCACTTCAGCCTGGGCGACGGAACGAGACTCCATCTCCAAAAAAAAAAAAAAAAAAAAAAAAAAATTTTAACCTGGTGTGGTGGTGTGTGCCTGTAGTTGTAGCTACTTGGGAGGCTGTGGCGTGAGGATCACTTGAGCCCAGGAGTTTGCGCCTGCAGGCCATGATTGCATCACTTCCCTCCAGCCTGGGAAACAGAGCAAGATCCTATCTCTAAAATAAATAATAATGATAAAATGAAATGTCTTTTCT
The DNA here is from genome assembly GCF_028885655.2 of Pongo abelii. Classification (NCBI taxonomy): domain Eukaryota; kingdom Metazoa; phylum Chordata; class Mammalia; order Primates; family Hominidae; genus Pongo; species Pongo abelii. Next base: position 120,463,999 of record NC_071995.2, on the reverse strand, counting down.
GATGGCGACAGGGCTATGTAAAAATAAACAGAATAATGGCATGGCACGTGGTAGGGCTTCATTTTAGACAGGGTGGTCAGGGAGGGCCTCTCTGGGATGAAGGGGGCATTTGAAGAGAGACCTGACTGATAAGAATCAGCTGTGGGAAAAGACATTCTAGGCTGAGGGAAGAGCAAGGGCACAAGGGAAGTGGGGGGATAAACTTGGAGTGCGGAACTGAGTGAGTGAGTGAGAAAGCGGCAGAAGAGGTGGCAGAGGCCATGGAGCTGGGATGTGAGGGCCTCCCAGGTTCCTGTAGGGAATTTGGGTTTGACTTCTAGTGTGTTGGGAAGCCACTGGGCAGCTTTAAAGTGGGGTGAAGGGAGTATCTCTGTGATGTGATTATTTTCTTGGGATGGGTTTGAAACATTTTTATTTAATTTTATTTATATGTTTTAGAGACCAGTCTCGTGCTTTTGTCCAAGCTAGGGTGCAGCGGTGTGATTATGACTGACTACAGCCTGCAACTCCTGGGCCTAAGCGATCCTCCGACCTTAGCCTGGAGAATAGCTGGGACCACAGGTGTGTACCACCACACCCAGTTAGTTATTTACTTATTTTTGTAGAGATGGGGTCTTGCTACTACATTGGCCAGGCTGGTCTTGAACCATGCACCTGGCCACATTTTAAAAATTGAGATGAGTGGCCGGGTGCCGTGGCTCATGCCTGAAATCCCAGCACTTTGGGAGGCCGACGCAGGCGAATCACAAGGTCAGGAGTTTGAGACCAGCCTGGCCAACATGGTGAAACTCCGTCTCCACTAAGAATACAAAAAATTAGCTGGGTGTAGTGGCGGGTGGCTGTAATCCCAGCTACTCGGGAGGCTGAGGCAGGAGAATCGCTTGAACCCAGGAGGCAGAGGTTGTAGTGAGCCAAGATCACGCCACTGCACTCCAGCCCAGGCGACACAGTGAGACACTGTCTCAAAAAAAAAAAAAAAAAATTGAGATAATATTCACATACTATAAAAGTTGCCGCTTAACCATTTTAAAATAGGCGTGGTGGCTCACGCCTATAATCCCAGCACTTTGGGAAGTCGAGGTGGGCAGATCACTTGAGGTCCTGGCCTCAAGTCAAGACCAGCCTGGCCAACATGGTGAAACCCCATCTCTGCTAAAAATACAAAAATTCACCAGGTGTGGTGGCACATTCCTGTCATCCCAGCTACTCGGGAGGCTGAGGCAGGAGAATCACTTGAACCTGGGAGGCAGAGGTTGCAGTGAGCTGAGATTGCACCACTGCACTCCAGCCTGGGTGACGGAGTGAGACTCTTTCCCAAAAAAAGAAAAGGCACAAGTCACTGGTTTTAATATATTCACAATGCTGTATAACCATCCCCAATAAATTCCAGAATATTTCTGTCACCCCCAAAAGAAACCCTGTATCAATTCCCCCATCGCTGTTAGATTAGCATGACTGCTAATCTGCCTTGTGTCTCTATGAAGTTGCTGATTCTGGACATTTCATTCAAGTGGAATCATAGAACACACAATCCTTTGTGTCTGGCTCCTTTCACTTGGTGTCATGTTCTCAAGGCAATCCATGTTGCAGCATGAGGCAATACTTCACTCTCTTTCTTGGCTGAATAATATTCCATTGCATGGATAGACTACATTTTGTTTATCCAAAAACATTTGTTTTTGGACCACGTTTGTTGATGGACATTTTGGTTGTTTCTACTTTTTGGCTGTTACGAATATTCACATACAGGTTTTTGTTGAACATGTATTTTCACTTATCTTGGGTATATCTTTAGGAGTGGAATTGCTGGATCATATGGTAACTGTGTTTAACTTACTGAGGAACTGCCAGACTGTTTACCAAAGCAGCTGTGTCATTTTACACTCCCATAAGCAGTGTGTAGGGGTTCTGGTTTCCCTACATCCTTGTTAACACTTATTATTGTCTGTCTCTTTGACGATAGCCATGCTAGTGGCTGTGCAGTGAGGTCATTTGATTGAAGTTTTATAGAAGCCAACTCTGGTGTCTGTGTGGAGGATGAAAGCAGCCGGCCAGTGTGTCAGATGTGTCAGATAATCCAGCCAGAATAATTGACCCAAAAGCATGTTAAAGATATGTAGGCTGGGTGCGGTGGCTCACGCCTGTAGTTCCAGCACTTTGGGAGGCCAAGGTAGGAGGATCGATTGTGGCCAGGAGTTCAAGACCAGCCTGGGGAGCATGGCAAAACCTCGTCTCTACAAAAAACACAAAAATGGCCAGGCGCAGTGGCTCACGCTTGTAATCCCAGCACTTTCGGAGGCTGCGGCAGGTGGATCACCTGAGGTCAGGAGTTTGAGACCAGCCTGGCCAACATGGTGAAACCCTGTCTCTACTAAAAATACAAAAAAATCAGCCAGGCATGGTGGTGGGCGCCTGTAATCCCAGCTACTTGGGGTGCTGAGGCAGGAGAATTGCCTGAACCCTGGAGGCAGAGGTTGCAGTGAGCAGAGATTGGCCATTGCACTCCAGCCTGGGCAACAAGAGCGATACTCTGTCTCAAAAAAAAAAAAAAAAAAAAAAAAAACGAAAAAACCCAAAAAACCCAAAACACAAAAATGAGCTGGGCTTGCTGGCATGCCTCAGTAGTCCCAGCTCCTCAGGAGGCTGAGGTGGGACAGATCACTTGAGCCTAGGAGTTTGAGGCTGTAGTGAGCCAAGATCACGCCACCGCACTCCACTACACTCTGTCAGGGCAACAGAGTGAGATCCTGTCTCAAAAAAAAAAAGAAAGAAAAGAAAAAAGAAAGCAGGAACAGTCATCCAGCCCCCTCTCCCTTGGTATTTCTGTGATGATCAAATGGAGCGATGAATGTTCAAGTGCTTTGCAGAGGGACAGCTGCTCTGAACTCTGAGGGAGGCCGCTGACTGCAGTTGGCCTGGGGAATTATTATGCCCATTTCGGTCTCTGAGCTGCACACAGGCTTCCAGAGAGTGGTGATAGGGCACATTTGTTATAAGTGACCTAAGTGACAAATGTAACTCTATCTGTCCTAAGCAAAAAGAAATTCATAGACTCAGGTCGTAAGTTCAGCATGTAACCTCCGGGGACATCTATGTCTGGATGCTCCGGGATCTTGAGAAGTTGAGTCTGTTTCTCCTTTCTGCTTCCCACTTCGACTCCCTCTTTCTGCTTCATTCTTGGCAGGCTTCTCCCCATGGGAGGGTAGGGAGGGTGGGTGAAGAAGGGGCCCACAGCAGCTTCAGGCGTCTATCCTGCCAGCTCAGGGTCCTTCCCAAAACCTCAGTCATTCCCTTAAATGCCTCTGGATTGGCTCTGACAGTCTTACCACAGCCTTGAGCCAGACTGGAGCTGCTGGCTGGGGTCAGCCCGCAGAACCACGTGGACTGAAAGTGGGGAAGCAGTGATTCTCCAGGGTTGCTGGGTGACATAAACACAGCCCTAACAGACGTGAGAGTCTGCTTCGGAGGGCAGTGTGTGGGGAAGGCTGGGCCAGCCCTCCCAGTCATTGCGGGGTCGCAGCCTGTGTCTTGCAGCCTTTGTCTTCCAGCGTCTTACCTTGCCCTGGGCACTGCACCATGGGATGTGGCCGTTTGAGAAAGGGATTTGTGCACTACCAGGTGTTCAGGCCACAACTTGGGGCTGCAGACTCTTCTCTAATGTCCTAAAATTGGGCTTTTCTCCATCAGCAGTCTGTTCCTAGCTCCAAGCTTTTTTTTTTTTTTTTTTTTTTTTACAAAAAGGCAGTTTCCATTTCTGTAACACTGTACCCTTAAAAAAACCCCATTCATTGAAGTATAATATACATACAGAAAAGTGCACATATGGTAACCACGTAGCTCGATTAATTTTAAGAAACTGAACACATCAGGGTAACCAGTACCCAGAATCCCCTGCGTCTGCCCATGTAGTCTCCACCCTCCACTGCTAGTGAACCTGACTTCTAGCCCCATGGATGAATTTTGCCTGTTTTCACATTTTGTGCCAGTGAAATCGTGGAGGATGTCTTCTTTAGTTTTTGGCCTCTTTTGCTCAGCTTTGTGTATATACAATTCGTCCATATTGTTTGTTGTGTGTAGTTGTAGATTTCTTTTCTTTTTTTGTGTGTATGTGTGTGTGTGTTTTTGTTTCTTTGTTTTTTTGAGATGGAGTTTCGCTCTTGTTGCCCAGGCTGAAGTGCAGTGGCACCATCTTGGCTCACTGCAACCTCCACCTCCTGGGTTCAAGCGTTTCTCCTGCCTCAGCCTCCCGAGTAGCTGGGATTAGAGGCGCCCGCCACCACGCTTTTGTATTTTTCGTAGAGATGAGATTTCATCATGTTGCCCAGGCTAGTCTCAAACGTCTGGGCCCAAGCAATTCTCCTGTTTCGACCTCCCAAAGGACTGGGGTTACAGGTGCGAGCCACTGCACCTGGCCTTTGTTTCATGATTGGATATTTTCTGAAATGTCTCATCAGGTCTTTTCTCCATTATTTCAAAGGGTTGTCTTTTATTAATTGTAAGGTGTATTTGTTTGCTTGGGCTGCCATAAGAAAGTACCACAGATGGGGCCTTCAACAATTTATTTTCTTAGGCTGGGCGCAGTGGCTCACGCCTATAATCTCAGGACTTTGGGAGGCTGAGGTGGGTGGATCACCTGAGGTCAGAAGTTCTAGATCAGCCTGGCCAACATGGCGAAACTCAGTGTCTACTAAAAATACAAAAATTAGCCGGGCATGGTGGTGCACAGCTGTAATCCCAGCTACTCCTGAGGCTGAGGCAGGAGAATTGCTTGAACCCGGAGAATGGCTTGAACCCGGGAGGTGGAGGTTACAGTGAGCCGAGATTGCACCACTATACTCCAGCCTGGGTGATAGAGTGAGACTCCGTCTAAAAAAAAAAAAAAGACAAGAAAAAAAAGAAATATATTTTCTTACAATTCTGGAGGCAAGGAATCCGAGATCAAAGTGGCAGCAGCTGTGGTTTCTTTGAAGGTTTCTCTTCTTGGCTTGTAGTTGGCTGTCTTCTGCCTGCCCTCATGTGGTTTTCCCTTTGCATGTCTGTCCTAAACTCTTGTTTTTTGTAGAGACGGGTCTCGCTTTGTTGCCCAGGCTGTTCTCAGACTCCTGGGCTCAAGTGATCCTCCCGCCTCGCCATCGCGAAGTGCTGCAGTTGCATGCGTGAGCCACGGTGCCCAGCCCCTAAACTCTTCTTATAAGGACACCAGTCATATTAGATGAGGGCTCACCCTAACGACGTCATTTTCACTTAATTACCTTTTTAAAGACCCTATCTCCAAATATGGTTACATTCTGAGGTGCTGGGGGTGAGGACTTCAACATATTAATATATACATTTTATAGGTAGACACAATTCAGACTATAACATTAGAGTTCTTTATATATTCTGGATGTGAGTATTTTGTCGGATATATATTCCCAGGTGGGGGGTGGTGGCTCATGCCAGTAATCCCAGCACTTTGGGAGACTGAGGTGGGCGGATTACCAGAGGTCAGGAGTTTGAGACCAGCCTGGCCAACATGGTAAAACCTCATCTCTACTAAAAATACAAAAATGAGAGGCAGGGTGTGGTGGCTCACACCTGTAATCCCAGCTACTTAGGAGGCTGAGGCAGGAGAATCACCTGAACCTGGGAGGCTGAGGTTGCAGTGAGCTGAGATTGTGCCACTGCCCTCCAGACTGGGTGACAGAACAAGACTCCGTCTCAAAAAAAAAAAAAAAAAAAAACTCCCACTTTGTGGCTTGTCTTTTCACATTCCTAAAAAGGTGTCTTTGAATGAGCAGAAGTTTTGTTTTGTTTGTTTGTTTGTTTGTTTCAGGACAGAGTCTTGCTCTGTAGCCCAGGCTGGAGTGCAGTGGCGTGATACTGGCTCACTGCAACCTCTGCCTCCTGGATTCAAGCGATTCTCCTGCCTCAGCTTCCTGAATAGCTGGGATTACAGATGCCCGCCACCATGCCCGGCTAATTTTTATTTATTTATTTATTTTTGAGATGGAATTTCGTTCTTGTCGCCCAGGCTGGAGTACAATGGCGCGATCTCGGCTCACTGCAACCTCCGCCTCCCGGTTCAAGCGATTCTCCTGCCTCAGCCTCCCGAGTAGCTGGGATTACAGGCGCCCGCCACCATGCCCAGCTAATTTTTATATTTTTAGTAGAGACAGGGTTTTACCATGTTGGCCAGGATGGTCTTGAACTCCTGGCCTCAGGTGATCTGCCTGCCTCAGCTTCCCAGAGTACTGGGATTACAGGTGTGAGCCACTGAGCCCAGCCAATTTTTGTATTTTGAGTAGAGACGGAGTTTCACCATGTTGGCCAGGCTGGTCTTGAACTCCTGACCTTGTAATTCTCCCGCCTCAGCCTCCCACAGTATTGGGATTACAGGTGTGAGCCACCACGCCTGGCCTAGAAGTTCTTAATTTTAACACAGACTGTTTAGCTCTGCTTGTTGCATTAATTCTTTTTGTATCTTGCTTAAGAAAATTTTGCCTACTCTAAGGTCATGAAGATTCTCACATTTTTCTCAGAAAGCCTTATTGTTTGAACGATCATATTTTGATCTATAGTTCATCTGGAATAGATTTTTCTGTTTGGTGGAAGATGAGGTCAAGGTCTCCCCTTTTTTACCATATGGATGTCCAGTTGACCCAGCACTATTATTATTTAAAAAAAAAAAAAAATCCTGGGCTGGGCATGGTGGCTCACACCTGTAATCCCAGCACTTTGGGAGGCCAAGGTGGGCAGATCACCTGAGGTCAGGAGTTTGAGACCAGCCTGGCCAACATATTGAAACCCCGTCTCTACTAAAAATACAAAAAATAAGCCAGGTGTGGTGGCAGGTGCCTGTAATCCCAGCTACTCGGGAGGCTGAGGCAGGAGAATTGCTTGAACCCAGGAGGTGGAGGTTGCGGTCTGCCGAGATTGCGCCATTGCATTCCAGCCTGGGCAACAAGAATGAAGCTCTGTCTTAAAAAAAAAAAAAAAAACCTTTCCGTATTGGCAATGAAATCTTGTTTTGTCATAAATGAGGTGACTCCATTTGTGTGGGTCAGTTCCTGGCTGGTATGTCTATTATGAAGCCAGTGCCACACTGTCTTAACTAGCTTTATGATACGACTCACTATGTGATAAGTTCTTCAGCTTTGTTCTTTTCCAAGATTTCCTTTTCAGGCCGGGCGTGGTGGCTTAAGCCTGTAATATCAGCACTTTCGGAGACCTACGAGGGAGGATCGCTTGAGTCTAGGAGTTTGAGACCAGCCTGGGCAACATGATGAAACCCCTCTTTAGAAAAAAACACAAAAATTAGCTGGGTGTGGTGGTGTGCACCTGCAATCCCAGCTACTCTCCTACCCAGCTGAGGCAGGAGAATTGCTTGAACTCCAGAGGCGGAGGCTGCAGTGAGCCGAGATCGCGCCACTGTACTCAAGCCTGGGAGACAGAGAGGGATCCTGTCTCAAAAAAATAAGAAAAAGAAAAAAGAAAAAAAAAAGATTGCTTTGTCTTGTGACCCTTTGTGTTTCCATATGAATCTTAAAATCACCTTGTCCATATTTCTTTAAAGGTTGCTGTAATTTTGATTGGAATCTTGTTGATTCTGTGGATCAACTGGGGAAGTTTTTATCATACGGAGTTTTCTATTCAGTGAACATACCATATTGTTCCATTGATTTGTAGGGTTTTTGTAGAAGACTTGCATATCTTCTTAGGTTTATTCCTAGGTATTTGATTTTTGGGGGTTTGCTATTTTAAGTTAAGCAATTATACCATCTATTAACAATAGCAGTTTTGTTTCTTCTTTCCAATCTTTATGCCTTTTATTTATTTTATTTTATTTATTTATTTTTGTTGAGACGGAGTCTCGCTCTGTCGCCCAGGCTGGAGTGCAGTGGCGCCATCTCGGCTCACTGCAAGCTCTGCCTCCCGGGTTCACGCCATTTTCCTGCCTCAGCCTCCCAAGTAGCTGGGACTACAGGCGCCCGCCACCACGCCCGGCTAATTTTTTTGTATTTTTAGTAGAGATGGGGTTTCACCGTGTTAGCCAGGATGGTCTCGATTTCCTGACCTCTTGATCCACCTGCTTCGGCCTCCCAAAGTGCTGAGATTATAGGCGTGAGCCACAGTACCTGACCTCTTTATGCCTTTTAATATATTTCCTTGTTTTGTTGCACTGGTTGGGACCTAGACAGTATACTCTTTGTTGTGGGGGGTTCTGCTCTGTTGCCGAGGCTGGAGTCCAGTTGTGTAATTACAGCTCACTGCCGCATCAACCTCCTGGTCTCATGTGATTCTCCCACCTCAACCTCCCAAGTAGCTAGGACTACAGGTGCACCACCATGCCCAGATCATTTTTAAATGTTTTGTAGAGGCAGGATTTCCTTATGTTGCCTAAGTTTGTCTTTTTTTAAACTTTTTTTTTTTTTGAGACAGAGTCTCACTCTGTTGCCAAGTATGGAGTGCAGTGGTGTGATCTGGGCTCACTGCAACCTCTGCCTCCCAGGTTCAAGTGATTCTCCTGCCTCAGCCTCCCAAGTAGCTGGGATTCGCTACTTTTTGTATTTTTAGTAGAGACAGAGTTTCACCACGTTGGCCAGGCTGGTCTCAAACTCCTGACCTCAGGTGATCCTCCTGCCTCAGCCTCCCAAAGTGCTGGGATTACAGGTGTGAGCCACTGTGCCTGGCCTTTTGTTTTGTTTTGTTTTGGCTTTTTTTTGTCAGAATCTCACTCTTTCACCCAGGCTGGAGTGCAGTGGTGCAATCTTGGGTCACTGTAACCTCCGCCTCCTGAGTTCAAGCAGTTCTCGTGCCTCAGCCTCCCGAGTAGCCAGGAGTATGGGCAGCCGCCGCCACGCCCGGCTAATTTTTGTAATTTTAGTGGAGATGGGGTTTCACCGTGTTGGCCAGGCTGGTCTCGAACTCCTGGGCTCAGGTGATCCACCCATTCCGGCCTCTCAAAGTGCTGGGATTACAGGCGTGAGCCATCGAGCCCGGCCCTCTTTTTTTTTTTTTTTGAGACAGCTTCAGTGGCACAACCACAGCTCACTGCAGACTTGACCTCCTGGGTTCAAGTGATCTTGCTGCCTCAGCCTCCCTAGTAGCTGGGACTATGGGCATGCACAGCTAATTGTTGTTATTTTTTATTTTTCGTAGAGATGAGTCTCGCTATGTTGCCCAGGCTGCTCGCAAACTCACGGGCCTAAGCGATCCACCCACCTTAGCCTTCCAAGTAGCTGGGATTACAGGCGAGAGCCATTGCACCAGGGCCCATATATTATGTCTTTATAGGATTTCTCTCTAATGAGAGAATCCAAGCCAACTGATGCTTTCTTTGGCCCTTTTCTTGAATCTTCATGACAAATGATTTCATTCGGTATTCATGCAATTATACTAATAGTCACCTATCTTTTATCGCATATGTGCCACAGGGATTCACTTTGTTCTCCTCAGTAGTCATATGACTTAGGTATTCATTTTTCCAGGTGGGGCATCTGAGGCTTGGAGGGATCGAACCTCACAGCTGGTAGGCCGTGGAGCCAGGACTGCACCTGGCCCTGGGTGTCTTCAAATCCCATGTTATCTCTTCCCTCTCCTCTTCCCCCACTCTCTTCCTCCTCCTTCTCTTCCTCCCCCTCCTCCTCCTCCTCCACACTTTCTTCCCTTACAGATTTACTGGGTGTCTGTATTGTGTCTGGCCTGGTGCTTAGTCAGGAGCTGTGGATCTTGCCCTTGATGGACTGTGTTTTGGAGAAAAACTAAGTTCTCACCCCTCGGAAATCAAAGCTGGCTGACTTGTCCCCAGACTTTTTTTTTGAGACAGAGTCTCACTCTGTTGCTCAGGCTGGAGTACAGTGGCCCCATCTCAGCTCACTGTAACCTCCGCCTCCCAGGTTCAAGCGATTCTCCTTGCTCAGCCTCCTGAGTAGCTGGGATTACAGGCTCGCACCACCATGCCTGGCTAATTTTTTGTGTTTTTAGTAGAGATGGGGTTTCGCCACGTTGGTCAGGCTGGTCTCAAACTCCTGACCTCAGGTGATCTGTCCGCCTTGGCCTCCCAAAGTGCTGGGATTACAGGCGTGAGCTACTGTGTCGGCCAGACCTTTTTAAAGTTTTTTTTTCCCCAAGACAGAGTCATGGAAAAAAGTCACCCAGGTTGGAGTGCAGTGGCTTGATCTCGGCTCGCTGCAACCTCTGCCGCCCAGGTTCAAGCTTCTCCTGCCTCAGCCTCCTGAGTAGTTGGGATTATAGGCTCGTGCAACTATGCCCAGCTAATTTTTGTACTTTTTGTAGAGATGGGGTTTCACCGTGTTGGCCAGGCTGGTCTCGAACTCCTGACCTCAGGTGATCCGCCCACCTCAGCCTCCCAAAGTGTTGGGATTACAGGCGTGAGCCACTGCTCCCGGCCTAAAGTTGGTTTAAAATCATAGACTTTTTCCATTTAAGCTCAGGAAGGAGTCTTAGAGTTCTTCCAGTCCTGCTTTCCCATTTCACAAATGGGAAAAACTGAGGCCTGGAGACAAACTATTTTTGAGTTGCTCAGATAGTACTTGGCACATCAGAGTCACATGTGGGTTTGAATTTCAGTGACTGGGAGAACACAATGCTTCCAATAGACCCCCAGAAGAAAAGCAACTTGGGGGGTGGGCATAGATGGGTGTGGTTCCGGGCACATTGAGTTGGATCTCATGAGAGAGGTCGAGGCCAGAGTGGCAGGTAGGGGAGGCATCCAATTGCCAGGACAGATAGAAATGCAGGGAGAGGGGCCAGGCGCAGTGGTGCACCCCTGTAACCCCAGCACTTTGGGAGGCCGAGGCGGGCGTATCACTTGAACTCAGGCCTCACTGCTGTTTCAAAACAGTAGAGCAGAGTCGGATTTGAATCTGTAACCAGTGCTCTTTCTAATCAGTGCTACCTCTGTGACATGGATGAGGAACAAAATACAAAACCAGTCCAGAAATGTGAGGATGCTGGAGAAGGTTCCAGAACTGTGATGTGGAAGAGTTCTATGCGCTCTCAGAAGAGCAGGGCTCTGGGGAGTTTGGGGTCGCGCCTGTGTATGTTTCACATTAGCCTTCAAGATGACTTTCAGCAGCCTCGTCCTGGCCCTGAGCCCGAGGCTTTCGGAGCTGACGGATGGAGCCTTCAAAGCAGGGGCCACGGGGCCATGGACTAATTTCCGCAGCTGGAACCTGTTGGATGTGTGTGCAGCCCGGGAGCCAGAGCACCGATGAGCCTGGGATGGGTGGGCGGCGGAGGGAGGGAGGCTGCTGGCCTGCCTAGGAACTCCAGGCACTGCCCCATGTGGAAAATTTCTCCTATAACCCACTGACTTCAGGAACCCGAGAGCCCCAGTAGTGTGGATCCCTCGCGGGTCCGAAGGGCCGCTTGTCCCTGTCAGCTGCTCTAGGGATGGCTGCTCCTAAAGGCTGGGAGGACTGCATTCCATTCTTGGCACTTATCTGTCCCCTCCATCCCTTTGGGCCACCCGCCTCCTCCCCGGTGCCGAACCTCTTGCTTAGAGACTCAGCCTGTATGCCTGGTTCCCTTTGCTCCTGTGACAGATCAGACCGGGAAGCTGGAGGGCTCATTCTTCATCTCTCAGCTCAGGCCAAAAGGGACTGGCGGCCCCCGTCTCTTCCTCTGCCCCCACTGCCCCTGCCCCTGCCCACTTTATACATTTAAGGGAAGTGATCGGAGTATTCAGGAACTAAAACTCAGTGCCTCGCCCCTGGGAAAGGACCCAAAAATGCCCCAACCCAGTGAATTTCAAAGGGAAACCCCAGGAATCTAGGTCTGAATTATGAGCACCCCCCATCCACCTCCTGCATCAGCCTGAGCTGCTTGTTTTGTTTTTATTTATGTGTATTTGGCTGTCATCAAAGCTTCTGTTTGAAGAAAGGGTTCTGTGGTGAAGGAAAGAAAAAGTATAAAGTCTGTTTCTTCCTGCCTCTACACACAAGGCAACTGAGTTCTGGAAATGGGTCAGTCCAGGCTGGGTGAGGTGGCTCATGCCTGTCATCCCAGTGCTTTGGGAGGCTGAGGCAGTAGGATCACTTGAGGCCAGGAGTTTGAGACCCGCCTGGGTAACAGAGCGAAACGCTGTCTCTACCAAAGAAAATAAAGCCAGGCATGGTGACTCATGCCTGTAGTCCCAGCCTCTTTGGGAAGCTGAGGTGGGAGAATCGCTTGAGCCCAACAGGTCGAGGCTGCAGGGAACCATGATGGCACCATTGCACTCCAGCCTGGGTGATAGAGCGAGATGTCTCCTAAATAAAAACATATATAAACACAGTAACTGCTTAAAATTATTAAATACCCATTTTCAGTGATCAAATTTCTACTTGTTTCATATATATATCATAGATGTTACTCGTTTTTTTTTTTTTTTTTTGAGATGGAGTTTTGCTCTTGTTGCCCAGGCTGGAGTGCAATGGCACAATCTCGGCTCACCTCAACCGCTGCCTCCCAGGTTTAAGCAGTTCTTCTGCCTCAGCCTTCCGAGTAGCTGGGATTACAGGCATGCGCCACCATGCTTGACTAATTTTGTGTTTTTTTTTTTTAGTAGAGACGGAGTTTCTCCATGTTGGTCAGGCTGGTCTTGAACTCCCGACCTCAGGTGATCCTCCTGCCTCGGCCTCCCAAAGTGCTGGGATTACAGGCATGAGCCACTGCACCTGGCCTGGTTGAGCTGCATTTTAAGTCTCTTTCACTCTCTGGATTCTCCCTACATCTTCTGCCTCCCTGGTCCACTCTGTTGCTATCACCCTGCCTCTCTGGGTAGTGTTCTATCATGTCTGTGTTTCCTGCTGCCCCGTGGGGGCTGGAGCCCAGCTGTGTGGCATGAACAGGTGACCTGTCCATTTCTGTTTCCCTGGGGGAGGGGAGGTCCTTGAAGCCCAGGTGCCCAACAGAACCGACTTTCCTTCTTCCTCCCACCACTTCCCCTCCCACCCCTCCCATAGACTGTGGCTTCCAGGACACCTGGGGAGCTGGTCGGAGCTCCCGGCACACCAAGGAAGCTCTTCTTAGAACCAAGCCTCCCGACCTTCTGCTCCTAAGACGGTCACTTGGCCTGCCCGGGCCTCTTCCCTATACTCTTCCCTCTCTGACTTCAGCCCCAGCTGCTCCCCACAGCCCTTCCCTGGTCTGAGGCAGGCATACAGCTGAGTTAAGCCAGTCCCTTAAGTCCTGACTCCCTTGCATCAGAGGGCGGGGCAGGCTGAGGTGTAGTCAGCGGGGACCCTGGCTTGGCCCTGGCCTGACTGGGAGTCTTGAACGCTGGTCCCAAGTGGCATCTGTGATGTGAAAAGCTGCAAAGTAGCAGAGGCCAAGAGGGTGCCTAGGAGGTGCTGGGGAGGGTGGTGATGGCAGTGGGAGGCGTGGTTATTGCTCAGAAAAGGAGGCTGGGTGCCATGGTTCATGCCTGTAATCCCAGCACTTTGAGAGGCTGAGGTGGGCAAATCACTTGAGGTCAGGAGTTCGAGACCATCCTGGCTAACATGGCTAAACCCCATCTCTACTAAAAATAAAAAATTAGGCTGGGTGCAGTGGCTCACGCCTGTAATCCCAGCATTTTGGGAGGCCGAGGCAGGCAGATCACTTGAGCTCAGGAGTTTGAGACCATCTTGGCCAACATGGTGAAACCCCGTCTCTACAAAAAATACAAAAATTAGCTGGGCATGGTGGCATGCGCCTGTAGTCCCAGCTACTTGGGAGGCTGAGGCAGGAAAATCGCTTGAACCCAAGAGGCGGAGGCTGCAGTGAGCCAAGATCGCACCACTGTACTCTAGCCTGGGCAACAGAGTGAGACTCTGTCTCAAAAAAAAAAAAAAAAAAAAAAAAGAAAAAGAAAAGGAAACACAGGCCTTCTCCACACGTCTGTCCTTCTGTGTTGAGCTGTGCTGTCCCAGGGCTGCTCAGGACCTACCAGGTGATTCCAGGTGGGGGTTCATCTTTTTGTTACACATGCCCACCCAGAACCACCCCCAGGTCAGTTCTTTAGTTCACCTGCCATTTGTCTGTGAAGTCATGTGTCAGATGCCACACAGAACATAAAAATAAATAACAGCACTCATTTCTCATTCGACAAAGAGTGAGCTCCTAGTCTGCACCAGTCTCTGTTCTAGAAATCTGGAATAGAGTAGCGATCAAGACAGGCAAGCCTCCTGCCCTCACGGCACTCACAGAGCAGCAGGATGGAAAGACAAGAAACAAGTAACCAAGAAATACAGTATTTAGGATGAAGTAGTATGAGGTCATCAGTGGGTGACACCTTTCTGTTTGTGAAGCTACTAGGTAAACTGTGATTTCGTTATGGAAGGTGTTGGCCCCGTGATCCGCTTGTACCAGGCTCTGGGAGGGGAGGCAAGGGGAGGGACCAGCCCTCCCCTGTGTAAATATGTCACGTTTATGGAGCCATGTAGGTATACCCAGTCATTCTCTCACTAACCCTTCGATTAGTTTCCTAGGCTGTCATAACAAAGTACCACAAAGTGGGTGGCTTAAAACCACAGAAGTTTATTCTCTCACACTTCTGCAGGCTAGAAGTCCAAAATTAAGGTGTCTGTAGGGCTACATTCCCCCCTGAAGTCTCTAGAGGCAGGTCCTTCCTTGCCTTCCCTGGCTTCTGGTTGCAGCCGGCAGTGCTTAGTGCGCCTTAGCTTGTAGCTGCGTCACTCTGATCTCTGCCTCCGTCTTCATGTGGCTGTCTTCCTTCTGTGTGTCTGTGTCCACATTTCCTTTGTCATGGCTGGGCACGGTGGCTCACGCCTGTAATCCCAGCACTTTGGGAGGCCGAGGTGGGTGGATCACCTGAGGTCAGGAGTTCAAGACCAGCCTGGGCAACACGGTGAAACCCCGTCTCTACTAAAAATACAAAAACATTAGCCGGAAGTGGTGGTGGGCGCCTGTAATCCCAGCTAATCGGGAGGTTGAGGCAGGAGAATCGCTTGAACCCGGGAGGCAGAGGTTGCAATGAGCTGAGATTGCGCCACTGAACTCCATCCTGGGGACAGAGTGAGACTCTGTCTCAAAAAAAAAAAAAAAAAAAAATTTCCCTCGTCTTATTAGGCCCACCCTAATCCCATACGATCTCATTTTAGCTTGATCACATCAGCAAAGACCCTGTATCACAGATATTAGGGATTGAACATATATTTTGGGGGAATGCAGTTCAACTCACAGTACCCCTCGAGGTACGTGGGTAGCCAAAACCGTTAGCAAATTACAGGGAACTGGGTAGGCCGAGGAGGGGAGGGCGCTGATTTCTGGTTAGTGCCTTCCCTGCATCTACTGTTCGATCTGGGTCATAATTTTAGTTAATCCTACAACCTTTTTTTTTTTTTAAATTACATTTTTATTTATTTACTGTCTTAGTTCACTTTGTGCTGCTATAAAGGAATGCCTGAGGTTGGATTTTCTTGTTTTAAGGACAGAGTCTCACTCTGTCGCCCAGGTTGGAGTGCAGTGACACCATCTCAGCTCACTGCAACCTCCGCTTCCTGGGTTCAAGTGATTCTCCTGAGTAGCTGGGATTACAGGTGGTTCCTGGGTTCAAGTGAGCCTCCTGAGTAGCTGGGATTACAGGTTTGCATAACCAGGCCTGGCTCAATTTTTGTATTTTTAATAGAGACAGGGTTTCACCATGTTGTCCAGGTTAGTCTCAAACTCTTGACCTCAAGTGATCCACTTGCCTCGGCCTCCCAAAGTGCTGGGATTACAGGCTTGAGCCACGGTGCCCAGCTGGGTTGGATTATTTATAAAGAAAGGTTTATTTGACTCAGGTCTGCAGGCTGTACGGGAAGCATGGAGCCAGCATCTGCTTCTGGTGAGGACTTCAGGAAGCTTCCAGTCATGATGGAAGGGGAGGGTGAGCTGGTGTGTCACATGGGCCACAGAGGGAGCAAGAGCGAGAGGAGGGAGGTGCCAAATGCTTCTAAATAATCCAGCCTGTAGCCCCAGCTATTTGGGAGGCTGAGGTAGGAGGATCACTTGAGCCCAGGAGTTTGAGGCTACAGTGAGCCGTGTTCAAGCCACTGCACTCCAGCCTAATGAGCAGAGTGAGGCTTTGTCTCAAAAAACAAAAAACAGGCCGGGTACAGTGGCTCACCCCTGTAATCCCAGCATTTTGGGAGGCCGAGGAGGGAGGATCACAAGGTCAGGAGTTCAAGACCAGCCCTGGCCAACATGGTGAAACCCCATCTCTACTAAAATACAAAAAATTAGCCAGGCGTGGTGGTGCGTGCTTGTAGTCCCAGCTACTCGGAAGGCTGAGGCAGGAGGATCTCTTGAACTTGGGAGGCAGAGGTTGCAGTGAGCCGAGATCGTGCCACTGTACTCCAGCCTAGGCGACAGAGTGAGACTCTGTCTCAAAAAAAAACAAAAACCCAATTCGGTCTCATGGGAACTAATAGAGTGGGAATTCACTCTTTACGCAAGGAGGGTACCAAGGCATTCATGGAGGATCCACCCTCATGTCCCAAACACCATGTACCAATTCCTACCTCTAACATTGGAGATATTTGAGAGATATTCATGTTCCAACATGAGATTTGAGATTTGGGGGGGACAAATATCCAAACTATATCACTTATTTATATTCTCATAAAAAATTTTGGCCAGGCGTGGTGGCTCACGCCTATAATCTCAGACATTTTGGGAGGCCTAGGTGGGCAGATGACTTGAGCCCAGGAGTTTGACACCAGCCTGGGCAATATGGCGAAACCCCGCCCCTACAAAAAATAGAAATATTAGCCGGGTATGGTGGCCCATGCCTGTAATCCCAGCTACTTTGGTGGTTTAGGCACAAGAATTGCTTGAACCAGGGAGGTGGAGGTTGCAGTGTGCTGAGATCGTGCCACTGCACTCCAGCCTGGGAGACAGAGCGAGACTCTGTCTCAAAAGAAAAAAAAAAATTACCCCAGACTAGTTATTCTTTCTTTTTTGATACTTTGACACATGCAAAATAAATAACATTTTCAGGGTCTTAAGGTATAATTTTGTAAATTACTATATCCTCATAACTAAATGATATGATTAAACATTATTTTAAATTGGTATCCATTTTTTATAAAATAGGATTGCTATCTACTCTTTTTTTAACTTTTTTATTTTTTAAGATAGAGTCTCACTCTGTCACCTAGGCTGGAGTGCAGTGGCACAGCCATTGCTCACTGTAGCCTCTGCCTTCCAGGCTCAAGTGTTCCTCCCAAGTAGCTGGGACTACTGGTGTCTGCCAACATGCACAGATAATTTTTAAATATTTTGTAGAGATGGGGTCTTGACATGTTGTCCAGGCTGGTCTCGAACTCTTGGGCTCAAGTGATCCTCCTGCCTCAGCTTCCCAAAGTGTTGGGGTTACAGGTGTGAGTCACCACACCCAGCCTACTCTTGCATTCATCAAATATTTGAGTGCCGCATGAGTCCCAGATCCAGATGTTCTTTTGTTTTTTCTGGTCCACATTTGGACTAAGATTGAAAATAATAACTTGTGGATTAATACCTGTGTACATGTGAGAGAGGTATATATACCTGGGATTAAATGAGAGTATAAAAGTGTTATTTAAAGTATGTTACAGGCCGGGTGCGGTGGCTCACACCTGTAATCCCAGCACTTTGGGAGGTCGAGGCAGGTGGATCACCTGAGGTCAGGAGTTCTAGACCAGCCTGGCCAACATGGTAAAACCCCGTCTCTACTGAAAATACAAAAATTAGCCGGGCGTGGTAGCAGGCGCCTGTAATCCCAGCTACTCGGGGGGCTGAGGCAGGAGAATCGCTTGAACCTGGGAGGCAGAGGTTGCAGTGAGCCGAGATCGGGCCATCGCACTCCAGCCTGGGGGACAAAAGAGAGACTTTGTCTCAAAAAAAAAAAAAAAAAAAAGTATGTTACAAAGGGCAAGTATCCTGATATATACAAGGTATACATTTATTTGGAAACACTCCCAGATTACTTGCCATCTCTGAGACTCTCCTTTTTAAAAAAGTAAAAAGTTTCATTGAAATATAAGTCACAGACCATACAATTCATTTCCCCCCTAGTTTTTTTTTTTTTTGGAGACGGGGTCTGGCTCTGTTGCCCAAGCTGGAGTGCAGTGGCAGGATCATGGCTCACTGGAGCCTCAACCTCCTGACGCTCAAGCAGTCCTCCCACTTCAGCCTTTGGAGTAGCTGGGACCACCGGTGTGGGTCACCATGCTTGGCCAATTTGTGTGTGTGTGTGTGTGTGTGTGTGTGTGTGTGTGTGTGTGTGTGTGTAGCTGGGGTGTCACTATATTACCCAGGCTGGTTTCAAACTTCTAGGGCCAAGCGCTCCTTCCAGCTCTGTCTCCCAAAGTGTTGGGATTATAGGTGTGAGCCACCGAGGCCGGCCACAATTCACTTGTTTTTAGTATATTCACAGAGTTGTGCAACCATTATGAAAGTCAGTTTTAGAACTTTTTCATCATTCCCCAGAAGAACCCCACACCCATTTGCATCTTGAATATGTTGTAGGGTCCTAAGCAGTCTGTTCACTGGGACTGGCCAGCAACAATTTAACTGGCTGTGACGCTGGGCAAGTCCCTAAACTTCCCAGCTCCTCACCTTCTCCACCTCTAGTTACAGATGAAACTGACCGACTCGGTAACACTACCTACCTGTAGGTGCTCCACGTGAGTGTGAAGTGCATGAACTCAGTTACGTCCCAGGACAGCTCCTGGGCTGGCTATTTGTTCCCCATGTTATAGATGAAGAAGAAACTGATTCCCAGAGAAGCCAAGAGCCCGAGGCACAGGCTGGAGGCTCCGTTGGGAACTGAACCCTCTAAATTTTAACAGTGTGTGGGTAGGGATAGCTGAGCTTGGCCTTCAGTGCTGACTTGCAGGACTCTGGGGTCGTGATTTTAGTGCTCTTTATCCTATTTGCTACCTGCCCAGCAGACCCCTTTGCACAGGGAGCTTTGCAGACATGACCTTGAGCAAGATTAGGGAGGAGGGGTGTGTGGAGGTGGGAGGCTGGCCAGAGAGCAAGAGTGGGGAGGGTACCGGGGTTCTTTCTTTCTTTCTTTTTTTTTTTTTTGAGACAGAGTCTTGCTCTGTCGCCCAGGCTGTAGTGCAGTGGCGCAATCTCGGCTCACTGCAACCCCGCCTCCCCTGCCTCCTGGGTTCACGCCATTCTCCTGCCTCAGCCTCCCAAGTAGCTGGGACTACAGGCGCCCACCACCACACCCGGCTAATTTTTTGTATTTTTAGTATTCTCGGGGTTTCACTGTGTTAGCCAAGACGGTCTCTATCTCCTGACCTCATGATCCGCCCGCCTCGGCCTCCCAAAGTGCTGGGATTACAGGCATGAGCCACCGTGCCCAGCTGGTACTGGGGTTCTGATAGCAGGGTTTCTGCCAGGTGGGCCTCCTGGAAAATCTGAGTGGCACCCACGTATTCCAGGCACCTGGGTAAGGAAGGCGCTAGACTTGCCAAGATCAAGGCCGGAATATCCAGCGAAGAACAGGGATGCCCCCTGGTGGATTTGCACTCCAGACGCCAAAACAAAAGCTGTTTCCCCCTGGATCCACTGCTTCCTAGGGTCCATGGGGAGGGACCTGGCCACTGGTGTGGTCTGGAATCTTTTTTTTTTTTTTTTTTTTTTAATTAAGACAGAGTCTCACCATGTCACCCAGGCTAGAGTGCAATGGCACGACCTCAGCTCACTGCAACCTCCACCTCCTGGATTCCAGCAATTCTCCTACCTCAGCCTCCCAAGTAGCTGGGATTACAGACATGTGCCACCACACTTGGCTAATTTTTGTATTTTTAGTAGAGATAGGGTTTTGCCATGTTGACCAGGCTGGTCTTGAACTCCTGACCTCAGGTGATCCACCCATCTCGGCCTCCAAAAGTGCTGGGATTACAGGCATGAGCCACTGCACTTGGCCAGGTCTGGGGCCATTTTTCAACCTTAGCATGTGATCAAGATTCAGTATTCGGGGGATGGGAGAGGAACCTGGGCTTAGGCATTAGAATGAATAGGATTCAAATACCGCTCTGCCGCTCACGAATTGGGCATTCCTGGGCGAGTTAGTTGTCCAAGTCTCAGCTTCTCTTCCATTAAATGGAAGTTCTGCTTCACAGAGCTGTGACCATGATGAACCTAACACAAGATAACATCTGTAGAGAACCCGCCTGTGCTGACACGCATAGTAAATGGTAATGGTTGTAATTGGTAGAAAGAGTCTGCTCTGGGGAGCTTGAGCCAGTTGCTGTGTCTCTGGACCTTGGTCTCCCCATTTGTAAAACAGACTGTCTCACCTTGCTTTTCCAGGTTGCTGTGAAATTTAGATCTTGAACCCAAAAGACAGAAATACCCAAGTTCTCTTACATACTTAAGGTGTTACTTTCTTTTTTTGTTTCCTTTTTGTGGAGAATGTGGTCTCCCAGCCTGGGCAACTTAATGAAACCCTGTCATGCTGGGCGCGGTGACTCACACCTGTAATTCCAGCACTTTGGGAGGCTCAGGCAGGCGGATCACCTGAGGTCAGGAGTTCAAGACCAGCCTGGCCAATATGGCGAAACTCCGTCTCTACTAAAAATACAAAAATGAGCCAGGCGCGGTGGTGCATGCCCATAATTCCAGCTACTCGGGAGGCTGAGGCAGGAGAATCACTTGAACCCAGCTGGTGGAGGTTGCAGTGAGCTGAGATTGTGCCACTATACGCCAACCTGGGCGACAGAGCGAGACTTCGTCTCAAAAACCAACCAACCAAACAAAGAAAACCAAAACCCTGTCTCTACAAAAAATAAAAACCTAGTTGGATGTAGTGGTGCCCCCCTGTAGTCCCAGTGATTCGGGAGGCTGAGGCTGGAGGATCCCTTGAGCCAGGGAGGTTGAGGCTGCAGTGAGCCATGATTGTGCCATAGCACTCCAGCCTGGGTGACAGAGTGAGACCCTGTCTCAAAAAAAAAAAAAAAAAAAAAAAAAGAATGGAATCTTGCTATGTTCCCCAGGCTGGTCTCAAACTCCCAGGCTTAAGCACCATCCTTCCACCTCTGCTTTTCTAAGTGCTGGGATTACACAGGGTTACTTTTATTTTTCAGTTCCAACCACATGAAAGGCTATGTTTATTTATTCAACAAATATTGACCATGGGCCTGTTAGAGGGCAGGTTCAGTGAACGGGATGAGACTATTACCCATATCAACATCTAAGTTCCATGAGAGTTCTGTCTAGTTCAAGGGCCAGCAAACTTTCTCTGTTAAGTGCCAGAGAGTAAATACTTAGGGTTTTCAGGCCATTTGGTCTGTGTTGCAACTACTTAGCTCTGCCATTGTAGCATGGAGCCAGCCCTATACAATATGTGAACTGATGGCCGTGGCTGTGCACCAGGAAAACTTTGTAAATGGACCTGAGAATTTGGGTTTCATATAGTTTTCATATCACAAAATAGTATTCTTCTTTTGATTTTTCCCCCTCCATTAAAAAAAAATGGAAAACCCCTCAAAACTTATGGCTCTTGTAGGGAAAAAAAAAATCTAGGCCAGTTGTGGTGGCTCATGCCTGTAATCCCAGTACTTTGGGAGGCTGAGGTGGGCGGATCCCTTGAGGTCAGGAGTTCAAGACCAGCCTGACCAACATGGCGAAACCCCATCTCTACTAAAAATATAAAACTTAGCAAGATGTGGTAGCACATGCCTCTAATCCCAGCTATTCGGGAGGCTGAGGCATGAGAATTGCTTGAACCCAGGAGGTGGAGGTTGCAGTGAGCTGAGATTGTGCCACTGCATGATCTCAGTCTGGGCAACAGAGTAAAAAAGAAAGTTAAAAACTTCTTAACTTCTGGGTCACGCAAGGATAGGCCGTAGGCTGGATTTGGCCCTTGGGCTGTCATCATATGGTAGCCTTTGGCTGGTTTAACCTGTAACCTGTTGAGGTGGCTGTGAAGAAAGGTCGTCACTGGCTTCTTGGGATTTTCTTGTTTATATATTTATTTCCTTTTCTTTCTTTCTTTCTTTTTTTTTTTTTTTTGGGACAAAGTTTTACTCTGTTGCCCAGGCTGGAGTTTAGTGGCGCCATCTCAGCTCACTGGAACCTCTGCCTCTCGGGTTCAAGCTATCCTCTTGTGTCAGTTTCCTGAGTAGCTGGCACTATAGGAGTGAGCCACTACGCCTGGCTATTTTTTATATTTTTAGTAGAACTGGGGTTTCACTATGTTGGCCAGGCTGGTCTCGAACTCCTGACCTCAGGTGATCCGCCCTCCTCGGCCTCCCAAAGTGCTGGGATTACAGGCATGAGCCACCATGCCTGGCCATCTTTGTATTTTTAGTAGATTCAGGGTTTCACCATGTTGGCCAGGCTGGTCTCAAACTCCTGACCTCAGGTGATCCTTCCACCTTGGCCTCCCAAAGTGCTGGGATTACAGCCTTGAGCCACCATGCCCGGCTGCCTGGGCCCCTTTAGGTAGCTTTTGAGGTCATCGTGGACTGGCATGGAGGCCATGGTGGTGCAGGGAAGCAGGTGGGTGGGAGACAGATCCAGGAAGGAAAGCCGACGGGGTGAGGTAATTGAACAGACAAGGAAGAGAGGTGAGGACTGTGGGGAACCGTGGAGGAGCAGCTTTTGTTTAGCGAGGGACTCCCATGTAGGATCTGGAGCCGTAAGCCGGCAGGAACAACCAGCGTGTGGCTTCTGCCCCCAGGGAGCCGGCGACTTGTGGACGTGATGGATGTGAACACCCAGAAGGGCACGGAGATGAGCATGTCCCAGTTTGTGCGTTACTACGAGACGCCCGAGGCCCAGCGGGACAAGCTGTACAACGTCATCAGCCTAGAGTTCAGCCACACCAAGCTGGAGCACTTGGTCAAGCGTCCGACTGTGGTAGGTCTGGGGCCCAGGTACCCTCCCCAGATACCTTCCACCTCATCTCCTTCCCTGTCCCCCTGCTACCTGGGCTGTGCCTTGCAAAAAGGCTCATGTGGGTGTGGCTGGCTGGGCTTGGCAGGCATAGGGGTGACTAAGGTTGGTAACGTGGTTTGTAGAGACAGGGATCTTGCTATGTTGCCCAGGCTGGCCTTGAATTCCTGGGTTCAAGTGACCCTCTCACCTTAGCCTCCCAAAGCACTTGGATTAGAGGTGTAAGCTACCGTGCCCGACCCCCAGCAACTCTTTCATCTCCTTCCCTTCTACAAAGTGTGGGTCCTGTCATCCCTGCCCTTCCTTCCTTCCATGTTGGGACTATTGAGCCCACAGTGGATGGTGGCGGGGGGGGCCCAAGGACTCCCCAGGGAAAAGGGGTATTTGTGTCTGGCTCGGCAGTGGAGAAATGCAGTGCTCACACTGGTCTGGCTTTCAGGTAGACCTGGTGGACTGGGTGGACAACATGTGGCCCCAGCATCTGAAGGAGAAGCAGACAGAAGCCACGAACGCCATTGCAGAGATGAAGTACCCGAAAGTGAAGAAGTAAGACTGCTTGGCTGGTGGCCAGAGCTGGCAGGGGTGACCCCCAGGCTTGGGGAGGTGGGGAGGTGGGGAGGTGGGAAGGAGGCTTCTAGCCATCAATGAAGGCTGGAGCGTCACAACCGCTCCCATTCAGAACTGAAGGACTGTGCCCGTGGGGGCACAGCTGGAACAGGAGGGACGGGGTCCTTCGCGTGTGCAGGTTGGCTGCAGGGGCTCTGATGTCTGCTCTGGGACCAGCTCCCCTGGGGATCTGTGATCTGAGGAGGAGTGATGGCAGATGCCCCTGCATCGGTGTGTGTGTCTGTATGCAAGGGCATAACTGTGCATGCTTTTGTGCACTCCCCCCATGAGACATTGTGTCCTGGTAGTGGGCATTTTTTGGGGGACCTGCCCACATTGGATGCTTTGGTTTTGGTGAGCAATGGGGAAATACCTGGTGTTCTTTTGTTCCTTGGTGTTGAGACCTTGAAGCTCGTACCCAAAATAACCTTTCCCAAACATAGTCCAGGGGCCACCTGCTCACCTGATGTACCTTAGACAGTGCGCTCTGAGCAGGAGGTTGGCACTAGGTGGAGAAGTTAACCGTGGTTTATTTTTTTATTTTTATTTTTTTCTGAGACAGAGTCTTGCTCTGTCTCCCAGGCCGGAGTGCAGTGGCATGATCTCAGCTGACTGCAACCTCCGCCTCCTGGGTTCAAGCAATTCTCCTGCCTCAGTCTCCTGAGTACAAGCATGAGTCACAGCGCCCGGCCAACCACGGTTTAATAGCAAAGACATCACAACATGTGGCGTGACCAGCAAGTCCTGAGACTGATTATTTAACACGGGCTGTAGCACCTTTGAGCCCCTCCATGTTCAAGGACTTGAGTAACAGAATTTTGGGAGGAGGAAGTCACCTTTGAGGCTTCCAGCTCTGTTTCCAACTCTGAAAGGGGAAAGAGGCCGGGCGTGGTGGCTCATACCTGTAATCCCAGTACTTTGGGAGGCCGAGGCGGGCGGATCACGAGGTCAGGAGTTCGACACCAGCCAGACCAACATGGTGAAACTCCGTCTCTACTAAAAATACAAAAATTGGCCAGGTGTGGTGGTGCACGCCTGTAATTCCAGCTACTCAGGAGGCTGAGGCAGGAGAATCGCTTGAACCTGGGAGGCGAAGGTTGCAGTGATCGAGCCATTGCACTACAGCCTTGGCGACAGAGTGAGACTCTGTCTCAAAAAAAAAAAAAGGAAGGGGAAGGAGACACAGGCTGTCCAGGCTGTCCCAGGCAGGGCCGTTGCTCTGGGCTTCCTAGAAGAGTTGGCGCTGGCGGCCTGAATCCGTTAGCATCTGTCTGCTCAGCCCTGCTGCCAGGAATGCCCCCAGGAGCTTCAAGGCTGTGAACTTTTCATTCACTCAGCCCTTAATTCAGTGCATAGTGAGTGCGGACTGCATGCCTGGCCCTTGGGCTTCTCAAGGTTTTGCTTTCAAGTTCTCTCTCTCTCTTTCTTTAATTACTTTGTAGGCGGTTTTCCTCCCCTTCAAGCTGAAGCTCCATCCACGCCTTGGATCTGGGCTGCATCAAAGGCAGAGACTGGGCTCGAGGTGGGGAGGGAGCAGGGCTTGTTTTCAATTCCATTCTGTTTGGATTCAGTCGCAGCAAAATTGACGGAGGTCCTGGGATGGGGAAGTAAAAACAGGAACAAGACTACAGGCCCCTACTCTCTGGAGAACGTGCTGTGCCTCGCGTAGGGGCCTGAGGTGCGGCTCCAGTCCTGGGAGGGGAACAGGGACCAGAGAAATCCCATTTGGCTGGTGTCATCAGGGGACATCCCCTTCTTGGAGAGGACATTCCCTTCTTGGAGAGGACATTCTGCCTGAGCTTCAAATGACAGAGGAGGCCAGGTGTGGTGGCTCACACCTGTAATCCCAGCACTTTGCGAGGCCAAGAGGGGGCAGATCACCTGGGGTCAGGAGTTTGACACCAGCTTGGCCAACGTGGTGAAACCCCATCTCTACTAAAAAAATAAATTAGCCAGGCGTGGTGGTGGGTACCTGTAGTCCCAGCTGCAGGAGGCAGAAGATTTGCTTGAACCTGGGAGATGGAGCTTACAGTGAGCCGAGATGGCATCACTGCACTCTAGCCTGGGTGACAGAACGAGACCATGTCTCAAAAAAAAAAAAGACAAAAAGGCCGGGTGCGGTGGCTCACACCTGTAATCCCAGCACTTTGGGAGGTCGAGGTGGGCAGATCATGAGGTCAGGAGATCGAGACCATCCTGGCTAACATGGTGAAACTGCGTCTCTACTAAACAAACAAACAAACAAACAAAAACAAAAACAAAAAATTAGCCGGGCGTGGTGGCAGGCGCCTGTAGTCCCAGCTACTCGGGAGGCTGAGGCAGGAGAATGGCGTGAACCCGGGAGGTGGAGCATGCAGTGAGCCGAGATCGCGCCACTGCACTCCAGCCTGGGTGACAGAGCGAGACTCCGTCTCAAAAAAAAAAAAAGGCAAAAAAAAAAATGACAGAGGAGATGGGAGAGAAGTGAAAAGGGCCCCGAAAAAAGGCTGTGGGACTCAGAAATTATTAGTTAGAGGCAGATGATGGCTCATTGAT
This sequence comes from Pongo abelii, assembly GCF_028885655.2. Classification (NCBI taxonomy): domain Eukaryota; kingdom Metazoa; phylum Chordata; class Mammalia; order Primates; family Hominidae; genus Pongo; species Pongo abelii. Next base: position 120,437,992 of record NC_071995.2, on the reverse strand, counting down.
TGATTGAGATGATGGTTCATTGATTGGTTGATTGATTCATTCATTCATTTAGCACCTATGTCTTGAGCCCTTGATTGGTGCTGAGTACTGTGGTTTACAGTGGGGAGGAAACTAAAAGAGGTTCCTGCTCTCCTGGAGCATACACAGTGTATGGGGGAGACAGATATAAATCCAGTAATCACAGAAATAGATGGGAACTTGCAGCTGCAATGAGGCCCACAGTGCCCCAGAGCTGGTACTAGGGGAGGAGATTCGCCCAGTCAAGGTGGTTGGGGAAGGTGTTCTGAGCTGGGGTCTGAAGGCTGAGCAGGGTTACTTAGGTGAAGAAGACTGGGAGGGCTTTCCTGGCTGTGTGTAGTCGACTTGGGATGGTGGGGAGGGGCAGGGGACCTGTGGAAGGAAGACCAGTGGGGCTGGAACAGAGACAGTGAATTCAGGGTGGGTGTGGGGTGGGCCAGGCAGAACAGAGGGTCTGCATTTCCGGTAAGAACAGCTGGAATCCTCTCCCAGATTTTGAGCAGAGAGAAATGTGTTCAGGTTTGCATTCTGCAGGTCCTCCTGTTGCTATGGGGATTGGATGGCGTGGGGGCACGTGAACATGAGGAGGCCACGGCATGGTGTGGAATTGGGAGTGACGGGCAGGGAGAGCGGAGGGGATGAGGGTCCAATCGGACATAGATATAGGAATGCAAAAGAGACTGCACTGGGTGACATAGATTTCAGTTTCATAATTAATGCCTACCTTGCCTTCCTGAGATACTCAGCATATTCTGCACTTTATTGAAAGATTCCTTTAAATAGTAAGCTCTATTAATATATTTAGGATCCTATCTAATTACCAAAAAAAAAAAAATTAGGCTCACACACTCCCAGTTTTTTTTTCTTTTTTTTTAAACCATTGTCTGTCACTGTGCACACACTGCCAGTTTTCTAGGACCATTTGTCTTGGGGTCCAATTGTGTGGCAAATACATCTACGGACCCCGTCAGTGGCCATGGGAACTGGTTAGAGGATTTGAACCTCGTTAGGAAGGAAATTGTCATCTTGGAAATAGTCTATTTGTTTTGCTGAAAAGAATACTGATTTCAGTTAATAAGCAGGGTAAAAAAATCCCACCCCGATGAAGTCCTCCGGGATCATAGAACAGTTCCGTAGAATTTAATTAAAATGACATTGTTTCTAGAAATCATGGAGCTTTCATGCTGGAGGCCCTGGAGGGTAGAGATGGCTGTCAGCACACCTGAGGGAAGGACTGCAGTAGGGAAGAGAGAAGTGACACAGACACACGACTGCTTCCCCCACCCGGCTCCAGGACTTTTGGTGATGGGCTTAGGAATTTTTATTTTTTTAATTTTTATTTTTTTAGAGGGAGTCTCACTCTGTCGCCCAGGTTGGAGTGCAATGGCACGATCTCGGCTCACTGCAACCTCCACCTCCCAGGTTCAAACAATTCTCCTGCCTCAGCCTCCCAAGTAGCTGGGATTACAGGCACCCGCCACCACACCCAGCTAATTTTTGTATTTTTAGTAGAGACAGGGTTTCACCATGTTGGCTAGGCCAGTCTCGAACTCCTGACCTCAGGTGATCTGCCCGCCTTGGCATCCCAAAGTACTGGGATTACAGGCGTGAGCCACCACACCTGGCCGATTTTTTTCTGTTTTTTTTTGGGGACGGAGACTCACTGTGTTGCCCAGGCTGGAGTGCAGTGGTATGATCTCAGCTCACTGCAACCTCCACCTCCCAGGATCAAGTGCTTCTCCTGCCTCAGCCTCCCGAGTAGCTGGGACTACAGGTGTGCACCACCACGCCCGGCTAATGTTTATATTGGCTGGTCTTGAGCTCCTGACCTCAGGTGATCACCTGCCTTGGCTTCTCAAAGTGTAGGGATTACAGGTGTGAGCCCCCATGCCCGGCCAGGAAACTTTTTGTTTATTTGTTTTTTATTTTTTAGAGACAGAGTCTTGCTTTGTTGCCCAGGCTGCAGTGCAGTGTACAGTCCTAGCTTACTGTAGCCTCAAACTCCCAGGACTCCTCCTACCTCAGCCTCCTGAGTGATCCTCCTACCTCAGCCTTCTAAGTAGTTAGGACTATAGGTGTGTACCTGGCTTTTTTTTTTTTTTTTTTTGAGACAGGGTCTCTCTCTGTTGCCCAGGCTGGAGTGCAGTGGTGTGATTGTGGGTCGCTGCAACTTCCTCCTCCCAGGCTCAAGCAATCCTCCCTTCTCAGCCTCCCGAGCAGCTGGGACCATAGGCACACACCACCACACCTGGCTAATTTTGTTAGATATGGGGTTTCGCCATGTTGGCCCAGGCTGGTCTTGACCTCCTGGACTCAAGTGGTCCACCGACCTTGGTCTCCCAAAGTGCTGGGATTACAGGTGGGGTGTGCCACTACTCCAGGCCTAATTTTGTTGTTTTTTTTTTTTTAGACGGAGTTTCACTCTGTCGCCAGGCTGGAATGCAGTGGCATGATCTCAACTCACTGCAACCTCCGACTCCTTGGTTAAGTGATTCCCTCAGCCTCCTGAGTAGCTGGGATTACAGGCACACGCCACCATGCCCAGCTAATTTTTGTATTTTTAGTAGAGATGGGGTTTCACCATGTTGGCCAGGATGGTCTCGATCTCCTGACCTCGTGATCTGCCCGCCTTGACCTCCCAAAGTGCTGGGATTACAGGCATGAGCCACCAGGCCTGGCTGATCTTTTTAAAAATTAAAAAAAAATTTTTTTTAATTTGTAGAGATGGCAGCGGGGGGATCTCTCTGTGTTACCCAGGCTGGTCTTGAACTCCTGGCCTCAAGTGATCCAGATAGTTACAAATATGGGTGTGAGCCACCATGCCTGGCTGGCTTAGGACTCAGTGTTTTTCTTTTCTTTTTCTTTTTTCTTTTTTTTTTTGAGAAAGAGTTTCACTCTGTCACCCAGGCTGGAGTGCAGTGGTGAGATCTCAGCTTACTGTAACCTCCACCTCTGGGGTTCAAGCGATTCTCCTGCATCAGCCTCCCAAGTAGCTGGGATTACAGGCTCCTGCCATTACACCCAGCTAATTTTTATATTTTTAGTAGAGACAGGGGTTTTGCCACGTTGGCCAGGCTGGTCTTGAACTCCTGACCTCAAGTGATCTACCCGCCTCAGCCTCCCAAAGTGCTGGGATTACAGGCGTGACCCACTGCGCCGGGCCTCAGTGATTTTCAGTTGAGATACTTAAAAACGGGTAGGAGTAATAGGAGTGGAGTGGGGGTAGTTGCACCTTCACAGAGACAAAAGATTTGCAAGGAGTATGTTAATCTATTAGTTATCTTCTGTGCAAGACGTGATTCTATGTAGTAGTGGGTGGACTTCAGTGCAGAAAGCCAAGTCCCCGTTCTCGTGGAGCACACATTGTGGTGGGAAAAAAGAGACAGGAAAGCCAATGAGGGAATAATTTAGGAGGTTTAATGGTCATGGAGAAACACAAAGCAGGAAAAAGGATTGGGCTGAATGAATACTGAAGACAAGGTGCATCTCTGCCAATGGCCTTTTTCTTCATCTGTACCCTGCAGAAATGCATTGGATGTATAGAACCATCTGTCTTAGAAAATTCCTTAGAACCATATAGATAGTGACTGTTATTTGGGAGTATTCCTGCATTAGTTGCTTATTGCTGTATATTTATTCTAAAACTTCAGAGCTAAAGAAAAATTTTAGCAGCTTAAAACATCAAACATTATCTCACAGTTTCTTTGGTTCAGGAATCCAGGAACAACTGAGCTGGGTGGTTCTGGCTCAGGGTCTCTTATGAGCTTGTGTTAAGATGTAGGCCTTGGCCGTGTGTGGTGGCTTACGCCTGTTGTAATCACAGCACTTTGGGAGGCCAAGGAGGGTGGAGCGCTTGAGCCCAGGAGTTCAAGAGCAGCCTGGGCAACATAGTGAGAAATGTCGTGGTGGGGGGAATGATGTAGGCCTGGGCTGCGGTCAGCTGAAGGCTCTATGGGCTGGAAGATCCACTTCCAAGATGGCGCATCCCCATGGCTGTTGGCAGGAGGCCTCAGTTCTTTGCCACGCATAGCTCTCCATAGGGCTGCTTGAGTGTCCTCATGATATGGCAGTGGGTTCCCCATAGTGTAGTGCATGCTTCAAGAAACACCAAGGAGGAAGCCACAGTGCCGTTTATGACCTAATTTTGAAAGTCACATATTGTTTGCTCCTGCCATATTCTGTTAATTAAAAGTAAATCACTAAGTCCAGCTCATACTCAAGGGGAGGAGAATTTAGCTCTACCTCTTGAAGGGAGGTGTATCAAAGCATTTGTAGACATGTTTCAAAGCCTCCACAGTTGCCTAGTTCTATGACATGGGCTCACCTTTTTCACTTAGCACCGCTGGGTTCTGTGATAGATTCCAGAAATGGATTAGTGAGTCTCCTCCCCTCCTTTGCTCCTGTAGAATACAGGTTTGTAGAGATCAAGTTTCTTGGTGGAATGAAGATATGTTGTGGTCTGACAAGCAGTAAAGGAGCTCAAAAGCCCAGCAAAATGGGGACCCCACATAAAGCATGGGTTTGGCCCCCAGATAATTGATAGTTGAGTGCGTTTTCTTCCCTGTGTACTTTCTGGGGGTGGCAGGAGGAACTGGGGAAATTGCTGGGAGTGAGAACCTGACACACAGAGAAGAGGAAACAAAGGCACTGGGCTGGGCACATTTTGGGGCACATTTTGTGTACATTTTGGGGCTTCTGCTACTCTCTCATTCCAGCAAGCCTTTCTTTTTTTTTCTCTTTTATCTATAGGACTCTGCTTGATAAATAAAATTTCCCTCCCTCTCTCCCTCCCTCCCTCCTTCCCTCCCTCCTTTTTTTTTTTTTCTGAGACAGGGGCTGTCTCTGTTGCCAAGGCTTCAGTGCAGTGGCACAATCATAGCTCATTGCAGCCTCAGAGTCCTGGGCTCAAGGCATCCTCCTCCCTCCTTCTGGAGTAGCTGGGACTACATGTGTATGCCACTACCCCCTGGCTTATTTAATTATTTATTTATTTTGAGCAGAGTTTCACTCTTGTTGCCCAGGCTGGAGTGCAATGGCGCGATCTCTGCTCACCGCAACCTCCGCCTCCTGGGTTCAAGCGATTCTCCTGCCTCAGCCTCCTGAGTAGCTGGGATTACAGGCATGCGCCACCACGGCTGGCTAATTTTGTATTTTTAGTAGAGACAGGGTTTCTCCATGTTGGTCAGGCTGGTCTCAAACTCCCAACCTCAGGTGATCCACCCGCCTCGGCCTCCCAAAGTGCTGGGATTACAAACTCAAGCCACTGCACCTGGCCCATCCTCTTGAAGGGACTGTTTCTTCTTCTACAATGTAGGGATCCTACCATCTCTGCCCTGCCTTCTTCCCATGCTGTGGGGGAGACAGAGCCCACAGTGGATTGTGGAAGAGTGTTCACAGGTGGGCAAGATATTTGTCCATGTGGCTGCATTGGAATTCTGGCATCCTCTACTGTTTTTTTTTTTGAGACAGAGTCTCGCTCTGTTGCCCAGGCTGGAGTGAAGGTGGTGCGATCTCGGCTCACTGCAACCTCTGCCTCCTGGGTTCCAGTGATTCTCCTGCCTCAGCCTCCTGATTTAGCTGGGACTACAGTCATGCAATACCACACCTAGCTAATTTTTTTGGTATTTTTTTAGTAGAGACAGGGTTTCACCGTGTTGGCCAAGCTGGTCTTGAACTCCTGACCTCAAGTGATCTGCCTGCCTCGGCCTCCCAAAATGCTGGGATTATAGGTGTGAGCCACTGCACCTGGCCCTCATCCTCTACTTTTCAATTAACCCTCCTTCACATCTGTGTGGGGATTTTATGTCTACATTGCACATTCACCCTTAACCTCAAGACCTACTCTCTCATCAGCCATGTTTGCTGGCATTATAAATGATCATCCCTGTGTAATATGTCAGATAGGGAAACCGGCCTGGCACAGGGAGGATGCTGTGGGCCATGCACTAGACCCCAGGCCTTTGGATTCCTGGCTTTTTCTCTCAACTGCTCTACCTTTAAAAGAGGAACAAAGAAAGCCAGCATTCCTGTGTGTATGGACCAAGGCACCGTGATAGACACTTGGCATGCATATCTGAATAATGGAGGCAGGGGTTACTATCCCCATTTTATAGACAAGGAAACTGAGGTTCATAGTGGTTCAATGCAGGTAATGAGTGAGTACAAGGTAGTAGGGTTAGGTGAGGTGCGGTGGCTCATGTCTGTGATCTCAGCACTTTAGGAGGTCCAGGTGGGTGGAGTGTTTGTGGCCAGGAGTTCGAGACCAGCCTGGCCAATACAGCAAAACCCCATCTGTACTAAAAATACAAAAATCAGCCGGGTGTAGTGGTGTGCGCCTGGAGTCCCAGCTGCTTGGAAAGCTGAGGCATGAGAATCGCTTAAACTCGGGAGACGGAAGTTGCAGTGAGCTGATATCATGCCACTCCACTCCAGCTTGGGCAAAAGAGCAAAACTGTCTTAAAAAACAAACAAACAAACAAACACATTAGGGGCTGGTGAGGCTTGTGGATAACTGAGAAATTCCTTTAAAAGTGAAAAAAAAAAACTGCTGGCCAAACCAAGTGCTTCTGGGGCCTGGTGTGACCCATGAAGACACCAGTTAGAGGCCCCTGATTAGTGGGACTCTGAGTTCCAGAAAGGGGGAAGATCAGTCCAATGTCACAGAGCCCAGTGAAGTAATTATAGGGTTGCTGCAGGGTGCTACGGTTACACAGATGAATCGGATATGGTCCCTGCCATCAAGGAGCTGAGGCATTTGTGACTAAAAATACAATTCTCTCATGTGGATAGCCTGGTCCAGCCATCAGGACTGTCTCCTCTTGTAGCTCATTTAATGCCACATCTTTCTTTCTTTCCTTCTTTCTTTCTTTCTTTTTCTTTCTTTCTTTCTTTCTTTCTTTCTTTCTTTCTTTCTTTCTTTCTTTCTTTCTTTCTTTCTTTCTTTCTCTTTCTTTCTTTCTTTCTTTCTTTCCTTCCTTCTTTCCTTCTTTCCTTCTTTCCTTCTTTCCTTCTTTCCTTCTTTCCTTCTTTCCTTCTTCCCTTCTTCCTTTCTTCCTTTCTCCCTCTCTTTCTCTTTTCTTTTCTTTTCTTCTTTGGGGAGAGGGTCTCCTATGTCACCCAGGCTGGAGTGCAGTGGCGCAGTTATGATTCATGGCAGCCTTGACCTCGTGAGGTGAAGCAATCCTCCCACCCCAGCCTCCCTGGTAGCTGGGACTACAGGCGCGCACCATTATGTTGGATGTCTTAGGGGTGAAACGAGATCACGCATGTAAACAGCTATTATTATTATTAGCACTTGGTAATTAGAACCTGTTAATTAATATTGCTCAGTAGTCCTGGTGGCTGGGGTTTGGAGAAAGAATGGAGAGGCTGGAATCTGCCCCTGCAGAGGCCATGGGACCATTTCCAGCCCCCTCGTGGTTTGGGAGAAGGGTGTGGGACAGTGTGGGAGGAAGGACTCTGGTGACCTTGAGTGTGGGACTTCTGATTTGAGCGGGATAACCTGCAGCTGGAGGTTAGTGGTGAGGTTTGGCTGTAACCTCTGGACTCCTCCTAGAGTTGAGGTGTGTCAGGTAGACCAATGAGGGGAAAGCTGAGGGACTGGGAGACAGGCTGCCTGGGTGAGCACTGCCTCTGATAGGCTGGTGACTCGAACTGGAGGCTGGACCCGAACTCGAGGCTGGAGTCACAAGCCTCCCTGTTCTTATCTGAAAACAGGAAGAATCTTGGGAATGACTTTTTAGGGTTGTTGTGAAGTTTGGATTAAGTAATCCAGGTACCATAGTTTGGATGATGCGGTGAATATGTATTTATCTCAAAGGAGTCTCTCAACCGTGCTATGATGTAGGGTACACAGTCACTAAGCCACCAGGCTGGGGAAGGGGTGGTAAAAGAACATCTTAGAATGCAGAATTGAACTTCAGTGCCTAGCAGTGAAGATGCTTTTCAGAGAAGGGAAGTGAGTTGCTTAAGGTCACACAGCGCGTGGGCTTTGGTGTTAGAGCGGCTTCCCCCTTCTCAGCGCTACCATACTCCGGATCCCACTCTCCCCGCAGCCCCTAGCTCGGGTCCTTTCTATGGCTGTATCTGGAGGGGCACATCTTAGGAAGGTGGCTTTGCTGGCCGTCACCCGCTATGGAACACGGGGCGCAGTGGGTGGGGAGAGCCAGCCCTGCACCCCCACCGGCCGGGCGAGGGGCGTCTCCTGGCGCCGGCCCGCGCTGCTTCCAGGTCGCCCCGCGGCCTCCCTCCGCCTCCCTGGCGGCCCCGCGCCGCGGGTGTTCAGTTTCAGCGCGGGCATGAGCGCAGGCAGCGCCTGGCTCCCCGCGGAAGGAAGGCAGCGAGCGGGGGCCCCGCGTCCTCGGCCGGGGCCTGGCAGCGCCGTGGAGGGGGCTCGGCTCGCGTTGCCGCCGGGAGCCGGGCCGGGCGCGCGTCGAGCCTCCGCAGCCGAAGGGGACGCCCGGGAGCCGAAGGGGACGCCCGGGAGCCGCCGTCGCCGCCGCCGAGGGTAACCGCGGGCCGCGCTGCCCGGGCGCCCCCTCCTTTGTGGCGCTGCGCGGGGCGGGTGTGGGTGGCCTCCCGCCCGCGGGCTACAGGGCCGGCGTCGCGGAGCCGCTCTTTGTGTCTCCCGGGGTCGGGTGCGAGTGTGCGGCACGCTCTTGGCACCTCCCGTGCCCCTCGGGTGTCAGCGTTCCGGGGCCTCTCCCGGCCCTTTCCCCACGGGGACGCCTCCCGAGCCACCAGGGGAGTTACGCCAAGTTGGAGGGAAAAAGGTGGGGCGGGGCCGCCCCGCCTCCGCAGCCCCCAGGCAGCGCCCCAAAGTTGGTGCTGCAGGTGCAGCGACCCTCCTGCCGCCCTCCTCCCCGGCTGGCCCGGCCGTGGCAGGCGGGAACCCCCAAGGGCTCGGTTCGGGGGCTCCCGATGATCTTCCGCCAACTTGGAGGGTGCCTTGCTGCACAGAAGCCACCTGAGCTGGGGGCGGCCGGGGGCGGCCGAGGCCCAGGCGGAAGCCGGGCTAGCCGGTTGGCCGTGGGGAGAGCTTAGCGGCCGTGGCACCGAGCCGGGGTGCCCATGTGACTGCGGTGTGCTTGGGAAGAGGAAGCTGCAGAGGTCAGTGCAAAGGCGTCACGCCAGAGCGAGCGAGCAAACCAGCCGGGGGGAGCCCCTGAGCCAGCGAGGGGCGGGAGCGGGGGTGGCCTGTCGCTGCAGGGGCCGGACAAAGCCGTGCTGTCCCAGCCACCCTGGCTCCCCTAATGTCTGCGATCGCAGAGTGGGAGGGGCGGCCAGGCTTGGCGGCCAGGAAATGAGGGACACCGGGAGGAGGGGCCTCTCCAGGAGAGGCAGGTCTGGAAGAGGCGGCCCCAGCCCCCCGAGGGGCCTCTGGATGCTGGAGGGTGACCCAGAGGGCAGATCAGACACAGACTCAACTTGGAGAACTTTCCCTGCACACTGCAGCCAGCTTGCAGCGATTCTTTTCTGCACGTGCTGGGGAGGTCGGGGTTGCGGGGAGCTGGAGGATGGCAGGATGGGGGTGACCTGGTTAGCCAGGCAGCCCTGGGGCCCACAGCCCAAGAGGCAAGCTCCTGTCCTCTCCTCTCTGCTGTGGGTACCCGCGGGCATCCAGCTGCCGACAGGAGAAGCACGTTCTCCGGGCTCCGCCCCGCACATACTTAGATTGTTTTCCCTAGACTGTGTTCAGCTGAGGCCTGGAGGGGGTGGAAACCAAGGTTAGATTAAAAAAAGAAAAAAGAAAAAAAACCCAAGACGAAGAGATGGTTTTAGGGAAATGAAGACTAATATTTTGAAGTGGTGCTTAGAGAGAAGAGGCCAGTGTGGTCCGTGGGGGTGGGGTGGGTGAGGGCTTCAGGATCCCCCCTTTCCTTGGAGAGAAGTGGATCACCCAGGCCGTCAGGCGGGGAACCCGCTGGGCCCAGCCAGCCTACAGGTGAGGACGGTGTGGAGCCCAGAGTCGGGACTTTGACCACCCCATTGCCAGCTCCGCAGCCCGCGCCTGTCTTCGTGACAGCCTGCGTCCTGTGCTGTCAACTACACCCCTCCGATGGGGTTGCTAGGCAGCGGGGCTCTGATGTACTGGAAGGCCTTCTGATTTGTCAGCCTCCTGCAGACACATGGTTAAGGCTCCTTCCAGCCTATGGGGAGGAGGGACGCGGGCACGCCGCCTGCATACTGCTGAGCCCCCGGTCCACCTGAAAGCGAGGTGCAAAAGGCAGCCAGAGGGAGGGGGCACCAGGAGCCCTCCGCCTTCTAACCAGCTCAGCCCCACTCCCCGCATTATCTCCACTCGTGCCGGCGCGCTGCTGGCTCCTCCCTGTCCGTCCCCGCCCCATTCCTTCCCTCTTCCCCAAACCATGGAAAGGCAAAGTGCAGCGGGGAAAAGAGGTCAGTGGGGTAAGCATGTGTTGCGGGCTCCGGAGGTGCCAAGGTGCATGGGCGTGAGCGGTGGGGAGGCTGCCCATCCGTGCCACCTGGGGCTCTTGTGGGAAGGGGCAAGTGGCAGGGAGGGGTCCCTGGCACCGTCATGTGCCAGGCCTGGACTTGGAAGCCTTCTCTGTGCCCCCTCCTCCTTAAGCTCTGCCCCACTCCTAAGAGGGCAGCAGATGAGGGAGGAGGGGAGCCCTGGGTGTTTCTGCAAGGAAGGGTGGGCTCTCCAGCCCTCCATAGCACTGAGAAGGGGATGGCTGCTGGCCATCCTGCTTCCCCTGGATTCACTCCCCCGCCCCAGCCTCCAAGGTCCAAGTTCTTCCTCCTCCTTCTCTTCCTCTGTGCGTGGCCACCACCCCCAATTTAATTTCTCTTAAATTCTTTACTTGTTTATAACAGCCTTACTGAGACATAATTCACAGACCGTTCACCCATGTAAAAGTGTACAATTCAACGGATTTTAGTATGTTCACAGAGTTTTGCAATCACAGTTAATTTTAGAACATTTTCATCACCCCAGAATGAAACCCTGTACCCATTAGCAGTCATTCCCCATTGTCCTGCCCCCCAGCCCCTGACACCCACTAGTCTGCTTTCTGTCTCTATAGATTTGTCTACTCTGCACGTTTTGTATACGTGGGACCAGACACCGCGTGGTCTTTTGGGGCTGGAACCCCCCCTTACTTTTCTAGCTGCATTGCTTACTTGGCAATCAATTGCAGTTTTGTTTTTTTTGGTTTTTGTGTGTGGTTTTTTTTTTTTGGTCATTTAACTTTCCCTGTTCATTGCTTCTTTAGGAGTGTCGCATAGTTAGGGGCAGGGGTCTTCTGCATTCTTATGCATTTCTCTCAAGGCCAAAGCTGGCTTGGGGCTGGACCTCTGGTTGAATGAATGAGGAGATGAATGGGGACTGGTAATTGGCAAGCTGTGCAGGTGGTTTACAACTGAATTCCAGGGGGCCCAGCTGCTACAAAGGGGGCTGGCAGCTTGGGAGAACTGCAGGTATCCAAGCTGTGAAGGAGCAGAGAGGAAGCCTCTAACTGGGGGAGGGCAGAGGTGGGGTAAAGGTAGAAACCCACCCAGTTGGGAACCTGTAAAGTGGTCTGTGGGTTGCCACTTCTCACAAGAACCTGAAAACAAGTATATCGCTCCCAGCCTCTGGGGTAGGTAGGCGACCAGTGCTTGAGATTTGTCACCTGATCACAGGGGCTTCCCCCGTGGGGAACTCCGATTACATTTGGATTTTTAAAGAAGAAAAAAAGAAAATTCCCCAGCGTCAGCGTTTATAAAAGGGCGCCAGTTCAGGACCTCTGAAGTCCTTTGCTTACGTCTTGTGATTTAGATCTTGACTTGTGTTCTGTCTCCCTGCCTCTGTGCTGCAGGTACTGTCTGATGAGCGTGAAAGGTTGTTTCACCGACTTCCACATCGACTTTGGAGGCACTTCCGTTTGGTACCATGTTTTCCGGGGTGGGAAGGTGAGTTTCAGTTGCCTTTAACTTTCTATGCATCTCTAGCTGTTTGTGTGGGGAGGGGCTCACTTACCTTTCTCCCTCCTCCCACCTCCCTCCTCCAACCAGCCCTGCCCCAGGAGTACTTTAAGGATTACTTTTTTTTTTTTTTTTTTTTGAGATGGAGTCTCGCTCTGTCGCCCAGGCTGGAGTGCAGTGGTGCAATCTTGGCTCACTGCAAGCTCTGCCTCCTGGGTTCACGCCATTCTCCTGCCTCAGCCTCCTGAGTAGCTGGGACTACAGGTGCCTGCTACCACGCCCTGCTAATTTTTTGTATTTTTAGTAGAGACGGCGTTTCACCGTGTTGGCCAGGATGGTCTTGATCTCCTGACCTCGTGATCCGCCCGCCTTGGCCTCCCAAAGTGCTGGGATTACAGGCGTGAGCCACCGCGCCCAGCTTTTTTTTTTTTTAATTATTATTTTTTTTAAGAGAAAGGGTCTTGCTCTGTCACCCAGGGTGGAGTGCAGTGGCGAAATCACAGCTCACTGTAGCCTCCACCTCCTGGGCTCAAGCGATCTTCCCACCTCAGCTCCCGAGTAGGTGGGACTTGTTCTCAAAGTCCTGGGCTCATGTGATCCTCTCGTCTTGGCCTTCCAAAGTGCTGGGATTGTAGGCGTGGGCCATGGCTCCTGGCCCAGGGTCGCTTCTTTCCCTAGAACCACCTCCTCCTTCTGGAGGGCAAGGTCAAGTTCAGCCCTTTTACATCACATCTAGTCACCCATGCAGGCCTGCTCCACTCACCCAGTCTGGTGTTCTAAGCCCCTTGGGCCAGATTTGAAGCTTGAGTTTGGCTCGAGAACGTCCAGCATTCATCTTCCCTGCCTGTCATCTCAGCTCCTGCCCTGGGACCTTTTCACTTCAAAGTCTAGTTGCCAGCACCACCTGCCTCTAGGAACATGTTGCACTGGGGACAGAATGCTAAGGGTGCTCCCTGTGTCTGCTTTTGTTGCGTGTCCACGTGGGGATGTGGGTGTCCTTGATGGAGGTGGGTGCTTCTTGAAAATACGCCTGTGCCACCCTGCTTGGCTGGGTCTGCATGTGCGTTTGTTTTAACTGAACGTGTTGGAAGAAATTCTGGGAGGAAGTCAACCCACTTGATTCCAGATGTTTTTCCTCCTCCTCCAAAGTATGCACAAGCTGGGTTTATTTACTGGGCTATTTTATCTTACAACTTAGGAAATTCCCTTCCTCTCCTTCCCCCATCTCCTAGACAAGCCTGTGGTTCGGGAGAAAGCATGTCCCACCCAGTCCAGGAAGGAATCCCATCCTGGGATTTCAGCAGGAATGGAGGTTCCCTGAAGGTGGGCACAGCCCTTCCTGCCTCTCCAGAGGCTCTATGGACCTGGCCTTGCAGAGAGTCCAGAGGGATGGATCTGCCATCTCTCCACACCCCCCACCCCACACACAGCTTGTCTCGCCCCCCTCCCCTTCCCCCAGGCAGGTGGGGCCCTCTCTCTGGGTCTCGTCTGGGCCTGGGTCTCCAGCTGACTGCCTGTGTTTTCTCCCAAGATTTTTTGGCTGATTCCTCCAACGCTGCACAATTTGGCGCTGTACGAGGAGTGGGTGCTGTCAGGCAAACAGAGTGACATCTTTCTGGGAGACCGTGTGGAACGATGCCAAAGAATTGAGCTGAAGCAGGGCTACACATTTTTCATCCCTTCTGGTAGGTTCCAGGGGCTCTTTCTGGACTCCCTGAGTCTCCTGCGGCCTGAGCCAGGGTTTGAGGCCCCCTGAGGGTTGCTCTGGGCCTGGTGGGTTTGACAGGCCATTGGCAGTCCCCGAGGGGAGCCAGCCGTGGGCTGGAGGGAAAAGCCGTGCAGTTTTCCCCTCACATCCCACCTGTATCTACCACCTACGGGCTGGAATTCTCTCTCCCTTGGAGAAGGCCTTGGGCCCTCTCAGGGGAGACTCAAATGCCTGTGCAGGACTTCCTCTGGAGATTGTGTGTTGGGTAATGGGGGTGGGTTTGCCCTGAGGCAGGGTCTGGGGAAGGGCTTTGCACGGCCTCAGGCGGAATTCTGGATCTGCCACTTAGGGGCTGTGACTTCACTTCTTCGTGCCTCGGTATTCCCATCTTTAAAATGGGATTAAGATTTCCCCAGGGTGGTCATGAGGGCTGAGTGAGTTAAGATCTCCTTGCCTCCAGTTCACTGGAGATGGACTAAGGGCTTTTGGCTGGTTCCTGGCTCAGTCACTAGTAGATGTGGCTGATGACCTAGGTGTCAGGGAATTATCTCTTAGGTTGCATTAATGGAAGCATTCTACCTAGGATGAGGGAGGTGATAGTCCTGCTGTGTAGAGGGAGGGGTTCAGGCCACACATAGGAGTTGTGCTTTTTTTTTTTTTTTTTTTGAGATAGTCTTGCTCTGTCACCCAGGCTAGGGTGCAGTGGCGTGATCTTGGTTCACTGCAACCTTCACCTCCCGGGTTCTCCCAAGTCTCAGCCTCCCAAGTCTCAGCCTCCCAAGTAGCTGGGATTACAGACGTGTGCCAACATGCCCAGCTAATTTTTGTATTTTTAGTAGAGATGGGGTTTTGCCATGTTGTCCCGGCTGGTCTCCAACTCCGGGCCTCAAAGAGTTCTCCCTCCTTGGCCTCCCAAAGTGCTAGGATTACAGATGTGAGCCACACCGCACCTAGCCTGTAGGAAGGAGATTTTGTTCCTCTTGGTCATTGTACTTTGGAGGTTAAATCAACCTGAAGTGGGGTGTGAGTGTGTCTGGAAACCACATCAGGTGAGATGCGTTTGAAGGAGGAATTGGGTTGCTTTACATGAGGAAGTGAAGGCATATGGTAACTGCAGTCAGCCAGGTGAAGGATTGTCTCCTGAAAGGAGTATAGCCGAGTGGTGCTGGAATAACTTGCTCTGTTAGGTATTGAGCTCCCTGTCACTGGAGGCATACAAGTAGAAAGTAGATATGGATGACTCAAGGTGCTTGCAGAGAATCTACAACTGAGTGGAAGCTTGGACCAGAGGATAGGAGTATCCTTTGAGGCCACTAAGATGTTTCTGAGAGTTGGGCTAGAAACTGGTCTTAGGTCTGGACATCAAGCACTAGTGGTGGTTGTCGTAGCAGTTCCTGCTATGGGGATGGGGCCTCCAACACCTGGGTGCTTCTAGAAAGTTGGGCAGAAACTAGAGACTTCCCTATTAGGGAGATTTGGGATTTGGAAGTGGCAGGGTTTAGTGTAGGGATGACTTTGTTACCATGGCCCCAGGTCTGTCCTCAGACCTGCTTGGCTCAGGGAAGGGACCGACCCCTGCTTGGGATGGAAGGGAACTGCACTTGGTGGTCAGTGTTTATGGGGGACACCCTGGCAGATGTGGAGTAGTGGAGACTCGGGAAGGAGGTGGTATCCTCCTTCTAAGCTGTGCTCAATCCACTCTGCAGGTGTTGCTGGATTGGCCCTCGATTCAAAGGCTGGCTGGAAGGCTCTTGGCCTTGCTGCTGACTCTGCGACGTTAGCTGGTCTCTTCCTGTCTCTGCACCTCAGCTCTCTCTACAATGGGGGTGGGGTAGAGCTGAACTCTGGGACCCTCAAGTTCCCTCCCAACCCCATCCTCTGAGCCTAGCAGGCCTTAAGTCTCTCTGTCCAGGCCTTATGCAGAGCTGGGAGGTGGCTCATCACTTTTCCCCTGTGTGGGATGGCGTGGGTGTTGATGTTGGTGACTTAAGCAAGCCGAGGGAGGTCTTGAGAAGCCGTGGCAGCAGGGGTGTGGGCGTGGCTGTCTATTGAAGGCAGGAAGAGGAAATGTGCATTTGAGTTGCTGCAAGCAGGAGTCCAGTTAGGTCCTGGCAAAGACTTCTGGCCTGAAGGGTCATGCATTGAGATACCAGGATTTTTTTCCCTGGAGTTTTGGGAAGTAGAAAAGGGACAGTTAGAATTTGCCACCCTCTGAGATACAGGGGTGGGGTAGGGTGGGAGGGAGGGTGCAGCATAGTTCAGCGGTTCCCAGCCATTGATTTCATGGACCAGTGAAAAAAAACTTAGGAACAGATACAGAGATGCCAACTTGTAATTTTGCTAAAGATGGGTGTTAAGATCAACAAACCCCATGGTCTATTCTGACACTAAAAAAGTTACAAGTATAAAATGTCAGAATAAAGGATAGTACTTTAACTTTGATAGTTTTTCTCATTCTGTTTCCAACCAGTGAAAACTAAAGGACCAGAGACTGGGGTCCACTGACCTAGCTTAGTATTTTATTTATTTATTTTTTTTTTGAGATGGAATCTTGCTCTGTCGCCCAGGCTGGAGTGCAGTGGCGCGATCTTGGCTCACTGCAAGCTCCGCCTCCCGGGTTCACGCCATTCTCCTGCCTCAGCTTCCCGAATAGCTGGGACCACAGGCACCTGCCACCATGCCTGGATAATTTTTTGTGTTTTTAGTAGAGACTCATTTTCATTGTGTTAGCCAGGATGGTCTTGATCTCCTGTCCTCATGATCTGCCCACCTTGGCCTCCCAAAGTGCTGGGATTACAGGCATGAGCCACTGCGCCTGGCCTTTTTTTTTTTTTTTTTTGAGACGGAGTCTTGCTCTGTCGCCAGGCTGGAGCATGGTGGTGCAATCTTGGCTCACTGCAACCTCCGCCTCCCGGGTTCAAGCGATTCTCCTGCCTCAGCCTCCCCAGTAGCTGAGATTACAGGTACATGCCACCATGCCTGGCTAATTTTTGTATTTTTAGTAGCAACGGGGTTTTGCCATGTTGTCCAGGCAGGTCTCGAACTCCTAGGCTCAAGTGATCCACCCGCCTCAGCTTCCCAAAATGCTGGGATTACAGACATGAGCCACCGCGCCCAGCCCCTAGATGAGTATTTTAGGTCCTCCCCAGGCCTGGGGATTCTTTCCAGCATTCACACCCTCTGAGCCACATACAGACACACATCTGAGATTCGTGGTACTTGATTTGTGGCTTTGAGGAGAGAGTCTTGGGAAACCCAGGAAGGGTTTGCAGCTCCTTGGATGGGAGTTTTTCTGTATTGAAGCAGAGAATCAAATTCTGGCATTTCCCACCTCTGACCTGAGTTTTCATCGCCACAGTGTAACCTTAGGCACCTCTCCTCCTGCCACACTGACCTCACGCCTCCCAGTCCGTGGTTCATGGAGTCTTCAGTTCTCTGAAAGCTCACAGGATGCTGATGGTTTAGGAAGACTTTCATCATAAAGGGATGCTGGATTTTGTCAAATGCTTTTTCTGTGTCTATTCAGATGATCATGTGACTTTTTTATTTTTAATTCTGTTTATGTGGGGTATCACATTTATCGACATGTGTATGTTAAACCATCCCTGGTATGAAACCCACTCGATCATGGAGGGATTATCTTGTTGATGTGCTGTTGGATTTAGTTAGCTAGTATTTTGTTGAGGTTTTTTGCATCTATGTTAATCAGGGATATTGGTCTTTAGTTTTCTTTATTTGTTATGTCCTTTCCTGGTTTGGGTATTAGGGTGATACTGGCTTCATAGAATGATTCAGAGAGGATTCTCTCTTTCCCTGTCTTTTGGAATAGTGTCAACAGGATTGGTACCAAGTCATCTTTGTTTTGTTTTGTTTTTTTGAGACAGAGTTTCACTCTTGTCACCCAAGCTGGAGTGCAGTGGCACGATCTTGGCTCACTGTAACCTCTGCCTCCCAGGTTCAAGCGATTCTCCAGCCTGAGACTCTCAAGTAGCTGGGATTACAGGCATGTGCCACCACGCCTGGCTAATTTTTGTATTTTTAGTAGAGATAGGGTTTCACCATGTTGCCCAGGCTGGTCTCAAACTCCTCACCTCAGGTGATCTGCCTGCCTTGCCAAGTCGTCTTTGAATGTCTGATAGAATTCAGCTATGAATCCAAGGAAGACCTTATTTATTTATTTATTTATTATTTTTTCATTTTTTGGGGACAGAGTCTTACCCTGTTGCCTAGACTGGAGTGCACTGGGCATGATCTCGACTCACTGCAACCTCCACCTCCCAAAGTTTAAGCAATTCTCATGCTTCAGCCTCCTGAGTAGCTGGGATTACAAGCGTACGCTACCGGGCCTGGCTAATTTTTGTATTTTTAGTGGAGATGGGGTTTTTCCATGTTGATCAACCTGGTCTCAAATTCCTGGCCTCAAGTGATCCTGCTGCCTCAGCCTCCCAAAGTGCTGGGATTACAGGCATAAGCCACAGCGCCCGGCTGCCAAGGAAAATTTTAAATGGCGCTATTCTTCAGGCTTTATTCTTAGGTAACCTAGGAGAGCTGCCTGGAAGAGGAAGACTGTTGAAGGTGACTGAGGAGTAGAATGACCTGCAGAAAGGGGTTTGAGCTTGCCCTGCCGAGCTGGCCATACCTTGATGAGGCAGAGGAGGTGAGAATACAGCGTCAGGGTCAGGACATCAAGGCCACAGTCAGCAGTGCCTAGGGGTCACCAGGTGTTAGCCTTTTAATAATCAGTAAGGAAAGCTGGAAGTGGAAGTCACTCCCGGGGAATAGGAGGTTGGAAACTTTAAGTACCTGGGGTGAACCAGGTGATGTCTTTTTCCTCCAACTCAACCCGGCCTATGGGAGCATCCTGGCCACATTTGCGGGCTCGGCCTCCCCACTCTGGCTGTGCCAGCCTAGGTGAGCTATATTTAACAATTATAAGCAATGAACATTTACAAATTTTATTTTATTTTATTGACTCAGGGTCTTACTTTGTTGCCCAGGCTGGAGTAGCATGGCTTGATCCAGTGAACATTTTGTGTACATTATTTATCTTCTCTGCAAACATTTATGGAAAAATTTAATATTCCCCACTTTTTTTTTTTGAGATGGAGTCTCGCTCTATTGCCCAGACTGAAGTGCAGTGGCGCGAACTCAGCTCACTGCAAGCTCTGCCTCCCGGGTTCACGCCATTCTCCTGCTTCAGCCTCCTGAGTAGCTGGGACTACAGGCACCTGCCACCACGCCTGGCTAACTTTTTTTGTATTTTTAGTAGAGATGGGGTTTCACCGTGTTAGCCAGGATGGTCTCGATCTCCTGACCTCGTGATCCGCCCTCCTCGGCCTCCCAAAGTGCTGGGATTACAGGTGTGAGCCACCGTGCCCGGCCTCCCCACCTTTTTTTAAAAAAATATATTTTTAGGCTGGGCACAGTGGCTCACGCCAGTAATCCCAGCACTTTGGGAGGCCAAGGTGGGCAGATCAGGAGATTGAGACCATCCTGGCTAACACGGTGAAACCCTATCTCTACTAAAAATACAAAAAAAAAAAAAAAATTATCCGGGTGTGGTGGCAGGTGCCTACGTAGTATCAGCTACTCAGGAGGCTGAGGCAGGAGAATGGCATGAACACAGGAGGCAGAGCTTGCAGTGAGCCGAGATCACGCCACTGCACTCCAGCCTGGGCGACAGAGCGAGACTCCGTCTCAAAAAAAAAAAAAGTATTTAATTTTTGAGACAGAGTTTTGCTCTTGTTGCCGAGGCTGGAGTGCAATGGCACGATCTTGGCTCACTGCAACCTCCGCCTCCTGGGTTCAAGTGATTCTCCTGCCTCAGCCTCCTGAGTAGCTGAGATTACAAGCAAGCACCACCACGCCCAGCTAATTTTTGTAGTTTTAGTAGAGACGTGGTTTCACCATGTTGCCCAGGCTGGTCTTGAACTCCTGACCTCAGGTGATAGGCCTGCCTCGGCCTCCCCAAGTGCTGGGAGTACAGGTGTGAGCCACTGCGCCCGGCTAAAAAAATTTTTAAATTTTGTTTTAGAGACATAGTCTTGCTCTTTTGCCCAGACTGGAGTGCAATGTTGTGATCACAGCTCATTGCAGCATTGCCTTGACCTCCTGGGCTTAAACAATCGTCCTATCACAGCCTCTAGAGTAGCTGGGATTACAGGCATGTGACACCATTTTTTTTTTAAACAAATAAAGCAAATACCTAAGGCCCAAGATCTCACAGTGACCAGGTCAGAGCAAGAACCCAGGTGTGCCTACTTTGAAAACACATATTCCTAAGTATACCTACCTTGGACCCTAGTAGCTTGGGAGTCAGGAGACTTGGGATCTGGTCCTCCTTCTTGACTCTTGACTATGTGAGAACTATTTGCTCATTTAACAAACTTTTTTTTTTTTTCCCTGAGGCAGAGTCTTGCTCTGTCACCCAGGCTGGAGGTCAATGGCGCAATATTGGCTCACTGCAACTTCTGCCTCCTGGGTTCAAGTGATTCTCCTGCCTCAGCCTCCTGAGTAGCTGGGATTACAGGTGTGTGCCACCACACCCAGCTAATTTTTTCTATTTTTAGTAGAGACAGGGTTTCATCATGTTGGCTAGGCTGGTCTCAAACTCCTGATTTCAAGTGATCCGCCTGCCTTGGCCTCCCAAAGTGCTGGGATTACAGGTGTGAGCTACCAGTCTTGGCTTCATTTAACAAACTTTCTTAAGGGCCCACTTGGTTCCAGATGATGTAGGGGGCCTTGGAGGGGACATAAGACAGATCCCCTCCCTCCTGAGTGCAGCATGTCCAGCCAGGTGGCAGAGGCCAGTATGGGGACCTTATTTGTCATATAAGTGGGGATGGCAGTGGCTGGGGAAGACCCAGGGATCTGTGACTTGGGCTGGCCTAAAGTTATTTCCCATGCTTGCATTCTAGAAAGAACCACTGAAGACCCAAATATCATGATAGCCCCAGGTATTTCTTACACTCCAGCAAGTCTGATAAGCAATTCCTTAATGGTGTCACGTGGTTGGGCCTCAGACGATCCATCTGTCAAATGGGTCTAAAGCAGGGAAGGGGACTGGACGGGTTGGGGCCGTGGGAAACTGGGCAGTACCTGCTCAGCCAGGCCAGCTAGGGCCAGGTGGGAATCCAGACCTTCCTATTTTTCTAGGGGGAAGGCAGCATTTCAGATTGTCATATGGAATGTACTGGCGTGGCATGGTGGCTCATGCCTGTAATCCCAGCACTTAGCACTTTGGGAGGCTGAGGCGGGCGTATCACCTGAGGCTGGGAGTTAGAGACCGGCTTGGCCAACATGGTAAAACCTCGTCTCTACTAAAAATTTGCGTGCCTGTGATTCCAGCTACTCAGGAGGCTGAGGCAGGAGAATGGCTTGAACCTGGGAGGTGGAGGTTTCAGTGAGCCAAGATGGCACCACTGCACTCCAGCCTGGGTGACACAGTAAGACTCTGTCTCAAAAAAACGAAAAACCAACAAAACAACAACAAAAGAAATATCCCCATTTTTAAACACGGGGTGGCGTGAAGTAATTGGCCCCTGGTCCCAACTATGAGGTCCTTGAAGGGAGAGTATCCTTACTTCATGTCAGCAGCCACAGGGTCGTTCCTGATCCTGGCCCGGCGCAGGGAGTTCACTGATGTCGGTGAGAGAAGCCAGGGTCCGGTTGGGTTGTGGGCGTCTGTGAGGTGCCCCTTGCCCAGTTCTGAGACCTCTGGCTTTATTCCTGCCAAAGCCGCAGAGGTGGAAGCAGATGTGGGTGGGGCCTTTGGATTCTGAGTCCTGAGCGTCTTGGTTGTGGGTGAGCCCCACGTGCCCCCGCTGCCCTTCTTGGGCCCCCTCAGGTCCCAGAGAATGTGCTGTTTTGTGGATCACTGGCTTCCCATCCATGACTACATCTGTCCCTGGTCGCTTGGCCTGAATAGCCTTGTTTATTGCCTTCATATTGTCGATGACTCTGGCTGGAAGCAGGAGGCAGATGCCAGCGTTCCTAGCCCAGGCAGCAGCCTGGGAACACCGGCTCTCATGCTTCCTGGGCTGTCGAGAGGCCATCGGAGGGCGGGTACGGATGGGGCCCACAAACACTGTTATTTCCATGCCTCCTTCCTGAGGGAGGCGTGTGGGTAATGAAGCAGATGTGAGCAGAGCTGGGGGAGGGACGCAGTGGCGGCTAATCCGGGGGTGGCTGCCTGACCCACCCTTGAGGCCCTGGCTGGGAAGGGGAGTGGGTAAAAGCTTCTAGAATCCCTTGAGTGTCTGGGCATGCAGATCCCCTGCCCCCTCCTTGCAGCAGCAGCTCTCCTCTGTGTTCTTCTTTCCTCACGCGTCAGGGCAACAGATGTAAGTCAGGTGCGTTGGCCTCTGCACCTGCCAGGAGAACAGGGAGAGTCCAGGGCTGGGAAAGCCAGATGCACGTGGGCACCATCCTCTACCAGAGCCCTTGTGATCGACTGAGACGACCACAGATACCAATGCCAATTGCTTATATAGATTCAGGACTCCCTCACCAAGTTCCCCAGAAGGGAGGGGAGTGGAGGGGACAGGATGGAACCCCAGTCCCTGGACTTGGGCTTTCTGCAGGGAGGGAGGTGGGCTTGTGGGGCCATATAAGATGCACCTGCCTGTGCATCGCATGACCCGGTGGTCCCGAGTCCCAATCTTAGGAAATGTTGCTAGGATAACGGGGATGGCGACAATAACAGCATTCAATAGCATGGTTCCACTTGGTGGAAACATGGAAATGTTGAGGTCAGCCTGCAGGCAGCAGAGGCAGGAGACTGAAGCGGATGTGGAGACAGAGGCTCTTTCAGGGCGGCAGCCATGCTTCTGTGCAGAGGAGGGTGAAGGTTGTTGGGTGGGAAGCTGGGGAGCTGGACGGCTGCTTGCAACCACACAGAGCAGCTGCCTTTCATGGCTCACGCCAGAGACCCGGGGAGCCAGGCACAGAATGAGGTTCCCTAAAGCAAAGCCCTCGTGCCTGTACCCGGCAGCATTGGGCTCTGGTGATGAGCTTTCCCTTGCTCTTCCCTGAGGATGGCCAGCTCTGTTCCACACGTTGCCCTGGTGGGAAGGGCCAGCGGCTGAGTGTCCACTGTAGATGCCAGCAGTGGCCTCGCAGTCTGTGCTGTCTTCCAGGCAGGAGCGTTGCTCCCAGCAGCGGTGACCACCCATGATCCAGGGCTGGCGTGTTTCATTGGAGGACAGAGACTGGAACCGCTCGGGCTTGGGGGGCAGAGGCAGTCACTGTAATTTTCCTCAGAGCAAAAGAATAAAGTGCATGGCCGGGAGAGGAGGGGACAGCGGCCTCCAGGGCCAGGCCCTTCAAGGTGCAGGGTCTTGGGGCACCGCCACCCTTCCCTCTGCTGCACCCTTCCCCCAGCCGACCCTCCTCTGTCCTTCACTGTGAGTTGCTCCGCCTCTGCCCGCCCTTGTCCTTATTTCTCTCTGCGTTTCTCCTTTTGCCTCCCCTCTGTATTTCCCAGCCTGTCCCCCGGGACTTGCAGGCCTGTGCAGAACCTTTGATGCAGCAGCAGCTGTGCAGCGTGGTGGCTAAAAACGGAGCTGCTGTCGCTTGCCAGCTGTGACTCGTTCAGCAAGTGGCTTCCCCCTTTGTGCCCTCAGTTTCAGCATCTGTGAATTGGGGTTGATTCTCCTCCTGCTCATCCCCTTGCCCCACGCTGTGTGACCCGGCAGCCAGGAGCCACACACATGTCACCTGAGCACTTGCAGTATGGCCACTGTGAATTGCAGTGCAGTAGCTGTGTGTCCCAGTGAATGAGGGGCTTTATCCCAGCCTTCATGGACCATGCGGAGCCCAACTTCCTGGGCTCAAAATCCTGATAGGTGACTTCATTTTTCTGTGCCTCACTTTCCTCATCCGTAATTTTTGTTGTTGTTTTTGGCTCTATCTCCCAGGCTGGAGTGCAGTGGCGCAATCTTGGCTCACTGCAACCTTCACCTCCCGGGTTCAAGCAATTCTCATGCCTCCGCCTCCCAAGTAGCTGGGACTACAGGCATGTGCCACCACGCCTGGCTAATTTTTGTATTTTTAGTGGAGACAGGGTTTCGCCATATTGGCCAGGCTGGTCTCAAACTCCTGACCTCAGGTGATCCTCCCGCCTCGGTCTTCCAAAGTGCTGGGATTATAGGCATGAGCCACCGTGCCTGGCCCTCATCTGTAAATTGAGGTTGAATATAGTATATACTTTTTTTTTTTTTTTTTTTTTTGAGACAGAGTTTCACTCTTATTGCCCAGGCTGGAGTGCAATGGCGCGATCTCGGCTCACTGCAACCTCGCCTCCTGGGTTCAAGCGATTCCCCTGCCTCAGCCTCCTGAGTAGCTGGGATTACAGGCATGCACCACCACACCTGGCTGATTTTTTATTTTTAATAGAGAAAGGGTTTCTCCATGTTGGTCAGGCTGGTCTCGAACTCCCGACCTCAGGTGATCTGCCCGCCTCGGCCTCCCAAAGTGCTGGGATTACAGGCATGAGCCACCGCACCCGGCCACGAATATAGTATATACTTTTTAGGGATTTCATGAGAATTAATGAGTTAAGGCCCGGAAAGCCCTTAGACCACTCTGCCTGGCACAAGGTAGGCCCTCTATTATCGTTTTTTCTTTTTTTTTCTTTTTGAGATGGTCATCTCTGTTACTCAGGCTGGAGTGCAGGGGTGTGATCACAGCTCACTGACGCCTCAACCTCTGGAGCTCAAGTGATCCTCCCACCTCAGCCTCCTGAGTAGTTGGGACCACAGGTGTGCACCACCATGCCCTGCTATTTATTTAATTTTTTTTAGAGATGAGGTATTACTATATTGTCCAGGCTGATCTCAAACTCCTGAGCTCAAGCGATCTTCCCGCCTCAGCCTCCCAAAGTGCTGGGATCACAGAGGTGCACACCACTACACCTGACCCTGCCTCCATTTCCCTTGTGATGGTGACTGTGTCTGGCTCCAGGCTGGGAGCCGGGAGAGATGAAAAACTGCGGCTCCCAGCTGTGAGAAGCTGCAGGAGAGACTTACCAGCAGCCTGTGGGGCAGAGTGGAGGGCAGAGCTGAGGGGGACATGCAGGCGTTGTGTGACCAAGGAGACCACATGGAAAGGGGCCTGGGCGGAGTTTGATGACAAGAAGATGGACTTGGGTGGAGGAAAGTGCTTGGGTCCTGCAGCTCTGGCAAGACGTCACTCCTGCGTCATGGTTCTGAGCCATCCTTTGTGACCCCTCTGGGATGGTGAGGAAAGACTCTGGACACATGTGCCACCTGGGAGGGGAGGCGAGGCTCCATGGCCCGCGTAGAGGTGGGGAAAGGGCCTGCCTCTCTGCTGGCCATTGCAGCCAGGTCCCCAGAGGAAGCTTTTGTCATCACAGTCCTCAAGAAGTGGGGGCTGATCTGCAGCTTCCCAGCTCCTGACTTGAGCCAGGCAGTGGCTGCTCGAGGCTACAGGTCTGAGTCCTCTTGGCAGCCCAGGCCTGGGCGTTCTGCAGCAGGCATTGCTGGGCGCCGCTGCCCCAGGCCCTGGCTGCTCTTCTCCACTCTCTGCGCCCTCCTGCACGCTCGCTCTCCCTCCCTGCAGCCTTGTGAGGTGTGGGAGCCCACAGGGGCCAGCGGCTCATCCTCTCCTTGCCCTTTCCACCCCAGGTTGGATCCATGCTGTCTACACCCCTGTAGACTCTTTGGTGTTCGGCGGAAACATCCTGCACAGCTTTAACGTGCCCATGCAGCTGCGGATCTACGAGATCGAGGACAGGACACGGGTAAGGAGGTTCCCTTCTCTCCTCGCATGTGCGCCCGGCCCCTGAGCTCTGCCGGTGCTCGGTGTGTGGGACAGGTCATGCTGAAGTCCTCCACGGTTCCCCTCTCCCCCCTGCACCCTCTCTCAAGCTGGCTTCAGTCCTGGTTCTGCAGGGCAGGGGGCAGGGGAATGCCTGTGGGAGCCCCACCCGGAGGCCCTGGAGTTTCTGTTCACCTCCAGGTTGGGGGCAGCCAAAACCCCCTTGGGTGGAAGAGGAAGTGTCTCTGAGAAAGCACCGTGAGATTTCAGGGACCCTGCCTCTTCCTCCTTCTCACGTGGAGAAAGTGGTGTGAGGGATTAGGGGGATTTGGTCGCTGTTGTTTGGAGGATGGGTGTGGACCTTGGAAGGGCCTGGCCTGGTCTGAGGTCAGGTCTTGGCTATGTGTTCTCCCAGGGACCCCAGATCTGACTGAGGAGAGGCCCTGAGGAAGCCAGTGCCTGAGTCCCTCTGGGTACTGTCTCTGAGCTAGTCTCCATGTCTGCTGGGGACGTCTCTAGTTTCCTGGGGCCGAGGCTTTTCTCTGCTCTTGACGGACAGTGCTAGTTTCCCAGACGTCAAGTTTCCCTCACTCACCCCATGTCCTGCGACCAAGGGCGGAGGCTTAGGTAACTGATGTGTGTCCTTCGCTCCACAAGTGTCCCCTGAAAAGGACAAGTGGCTTGAACTTGCCACGGCCTTTCTTGTGCTAGGACTTGATCACATGTCCCCAGGCACGTAAGGCAGGTCCCAAACTGGGCCAAAACTGAAGACTTGGGGCCGGGCGCGGTGGCTCACTCCTGTAATCCTAGCACTTTGGGAGGCCGAGGTGGGTGGATCACTTGAGGTCAGGAGTTTGAGACCAGCCTGGCCAACATGATGAAACCCTATCTTTACCAAAAATACAAAAAAGCTGGGCGTGGTGGTGTACGCCTGTAGTCCCAGCTACTTGGGAGGCTGTGGTGGGAGGGTGGTTTGAGCCTGGGAGGCAGAGGTTGCAGTGAACCGAGATCACGCCACCGCACTCCATCCTGGGCGACAGAGCCAGACCTGTCTCATACTAAAAAACAAACAAAAAAAACCCAGAGACTTAGGGCAAAAAGGCCCATTTCTTGTTCTACTTGTTCCTGTTTCAACACAGCTATTCAAATATTCATTTTCTTTTATTTAAATTGAGATATAATTCATATACCCTAAAATGTACCATTCAAAGTATACAATTCAGTGGTTTTAGTATCTTTACAAGCTTGTGTCATCATTACCACTAATTCCAGAACATTTTCATCACCCCAAAAAGAAACCTTGTACCCACAAGCAGTCACTTCCTGTGTCTCCCCACCTTTCCCCTGGCTAGCCCTAATCTATTTTCTGTCTCTGTGGATTTGCCTGTTCTGGAAATTTGATGTAAATGGAGTCACTCAACATGTGGCCTTTTGTGTCTGGTTTCTTTCATGTAGTATAATGATTTCCAGGTTCATCCACATTGTAGCGTGTGCCAGAGCTTCATTCTTTTTCATGGCTGAATAATATTCCATTCTGTAGCCAGACCACACCATTTCTTCTTGGGATTTGCCTCTGAGATGGCTTTTTGCCCCAGTGAGGTGTTGCTCTGCATAGATCTAAGGAGAGGTCTCACAAGGGCACCTGCTCTTTACCAAGCCCCTGTCTCTCCTGGTCTTGTTTTCAGCCTTGGTTTGCACAAAATCACATACATGAGCAAAATATTAGCTGCCGCCTTTGTATCTGAACATTGAACAGTCCCAGCATTGCGGGCCCTTGTCTGGGGGTTTCCTGGCGACCACCTGGAGCAGTGTTCGGTGGTCAGATGTTGCGAGGCATGTGTACCAGTGCAGATTGACACGTGACGCCTAGATCTGCAGAGATGCCTAGATCTGCAGAGACCTGGGCTGGGGCTCCATGGGAGACCATCATTTTGTGGACTTTCTCCCCCCGCCTCTCTGTAGCCCACCATCCCCATCCCACCTGGGGAAGGCCAGCCCCCGCCCTGGTCTGGAGGAGCCGCCCCATGCCATTCAGGAGAAAGGCACTGTTTGGATACAAGCGGTCATCTCACAGACTGGGTCAATGCTGTCTGGGGCTCTGGCCAACTGTTCTTTGGCCTGTCCTGGAGTACAGGCCAGTTTGTGCATGAGCAGATGTGTGGAATAGAGATGGAGAAATCTAGTAGAAGTCAGGCCCATGACTTTCCAGGCAATTCCTGAAAGCCGGAGTCAGGCTGGGATCTCTAAAGGCTGTAGCAACTTGCTGGACAACCACCCCGTCCCCCTGGGAATTCAATTGTAAACTCAGTGGATTTGGGCCCCATGGTTCCCTTAGGAGCCCAGATCCCCTCCCCAACCCACGACGATTGGCAGGGTGCTGGCCGGACCCCTGAGCGTCACACTGAGCTTATGTGGAATATCACGTCCTCATTGAGAATGGCAGGTCCCCTCCCCCACCGGGGCCTACTGTCCCTTCCCCTGAGTGGGCACCCCATCTGGTTTCACCGAAGCAGGCTGGCAGTGGGGGCTTGGGGCAGACTGGGCTGGGAGCAGCGGCAGGCTGTTTAATCTGCTTTGATTTCTGGTCTTGGGAGAGGGGCTTGGCTACGAGGCCCAATTGTTTATGCCTTAGGAGCCAAGGCAGACAAAAGGCACTGGGGAGAGAATTCTGGAACCAGATAAGATGCCAGGGCTCTTTGTCAGCTCACTACAGCTTCATTCTTTACAGCCCTGAGAGCTTTCTTAAGAAGGTTATGGCCATTTAAAAATAGTGTTTTAAAGGCTGGGCATGGTGGCTTACGCCTGTAATCCCAGCACTTTGGGAGGCCAAGGTGGGCAGATGATGTGAGGTCAGGAGTTCAAGACCAGCCTGACCAACATGGTGAAACCCCGTCTCTACCAAAAATACAAAAATTAGCCAGGCGTGGTGGTGTGTGCCTGTAATCCCAGCTACTCGGGAGGCCGAGGCAGGAGAATTGCTTGAACCCGGGAGGCAAAGGTTGCAGTGAGCTGAGATTGCACCACTGCACTCCAGCCTGGGCAACAAGAGCAAAACTCCATCTCAAAAAAAAAAAAAAAAAAAGTGTTTTAAGAGTCCTAAAACATGGCTTTGCCTGGAAACCAAATGCAGGAGGTGGGACAGAGGGAACCATCAGTCTCCAAGCTCCATGGTGTGGCTTTGTCTTAGAAAAAGAATTTGCCTGGCTGGGCGCCGGTGGCTTACGCCTGTAATCTCAGCACTTTGGGAGGCCAAGGCGGGCGGATGATCTGAGGTCAGGATTTCGAGACCGGCCTGGCCAACATGGTGAAACCCCATCTCTACTAAAAAAATACAAAAATCAGCCAGGCGCGGTGGTGCATGCCTGTAATCCCAGCTAATCGGGAGGTTGAGGCAGGAGAATTGCTTGAACCCAGGAGGCAGAGGTCACAGTGTGCTTGGATTGAGCCACTGCACTCCAGCCTGGGCGACAGAGCGAGACTCCATCTCAAAAAAAAAAAAAAAAGAAAAAGAATTTGCCTTTGTGGCCCAAGGTGGGGACCCCTATCTAAACTAGGGAACCCCAGGGTTCCCTAGGAAGCTGTGTCTTACCCTCACCATTTAAATTTTTCTGGCGAGATGATAGGTGACCCCATCCTGCAATGTCACTGCTCATGAGGTGGCACAAACATATACAGGTGTTTGGGGACTGGTGGATTTCCATTCCCCAACCCTTGTAGATGAAATCTCCCCTTCCCCTCATCCTGAAGCTGTGAAGAGTGATGGAAGAGTGACAGCAACGAGTGGATATGTTGTGCGTTTGATACTTAAGACAACATCTCGATCATCACTACATTCTTTTAACTTCAGTTAGGTTGATAAGGAATAGGTATGGTCCAAATGATCATTAAACTGCCATCTCTCTTATATTTATCTTTTATTTATCTTCCCCCCCCCCAATGGCTCTAGTGAAAGCAGCCTTCCCAGAAAAGGTAATGCTGACACGCCCCATTCCCTCACAGCCACTTAATCTATTTGGAAATTGCAAATAATTTACCTTCCCTTTCCCCTTCCCCCCACCATTGGACTTTTTTTTTTTTTCCATTGATTTTTTTTTTTTTTTTTTCCAGGAGAAAAACAAATTGTAGGACTCTTCCACCCACTCTCACATTTTGACTTTTTCAAGTCCTTGAGACCTGGGAGTTCTAGATACACCCGAGAATCCTTTTGTTGTCATCTCCTGAGGTCACTCAGCTTGAAGATGACTTGGACCTCCGAGGAAGGGCTGAGGCCAGGTGCCGCTGAGTGGGCCCTGAGGTCCTCTGGTAGACGGATGACCTGCAGGCTGGGAGCACTGCATGCCTTGTGACTGCCTTGCCTTTTGTTTTGGACTGACGTTGGTTAACTCAATTTGGTGAGGCTCCGAGTCTGTCAACAAATAATGTTGAGCAACCGTATGTTTAATGTCCCCAGGCATGTGGCTGAAACCTTTTGAAGGCGAAGGGTGGAAGGCGACAACCTGTTTGTAAGTCAATTCTTTGCAAATTTTTGTTTCCCGCAGTCCTCTCTTGGAAAAAAAAATAATAAATAAAAAAATAAATTTGAATTCCTTCATCAGCATTTGTTTTCACCCAGCTGGTTTCCCTTGGGTTCAGCAACAAAGAAGGGAGACTTATCTTTCCCTCCTGAAATGCAGCCCCCCCAATTTTTTTCCCCTAATTTAGAAAGATTCCCAGGTGGTCGTGGTGTCCGAGCAGAGTGGCTCGGAAGGTGTCAAAAAGATTTCAAAAGTCAAAACCGACTTCAGAGTTTTACCAATCAAGTCTCATGTCAGGAAATGTGGATGAGGTCTGTCCGTCCTCAGCTTGCTTTTTAAGTATTGGTAATTCGTTCCAAAATCTTTTGTCCCTTTCTCTTGAATAGAGGTGGGGCTGAGGTCCCCTAAACCCTTCTTCATAGGAAATCAAGGTTTGCTTCATGCCTAGGAGCCCCTCTTTTTTAAACTCCAGAGGGCACCGATCTAGTAACTATGAGAAAAGATGACTGTTCTCCCAGCACTGAAACTGGGGTCCTCAGGAAAGGAGCTGGAGCCAAGGAAACCGCTAGATGATGGTCCCCACTCCGTGCATCCCTCGGGGCCTGAAGAGCATGTGGTGGCCATGATCCCATTCCAAAGCATTCCATCCATCAGAGGCAGGCAGAACCCACCACCCAGTGTGCAGGCGGAGAGAGGAGGCCCCGCAGTGGGAGGAGGCCTCGAGGCCGGGAGCTGAGTGAGAGCCAGGACTCTCAGAGACGCTGGATTTGGGCCTTTTCCAGACGGGCACTTTGAGAAATGCAGGAAAATAGCGTTTTAGGGCAAAAGGAGAACCGAGGTCTGCTTCTAGTTGTCTTTGTCTCAGATGGGGAATGTCACCTGTTTATTGTCAGCAGAGAGCAGGGCAGTGGGGGTGGGGAGTGTGATTCGGGGAGGGTGGGAGAGTGTGGTTGGGGGGGTGGGGAGTGTGATTAGGGGGTGGGGAGTGTGATTAGGGGGGTGGGGAGTGTGATTAGGGGGTGGGGAGTGTGATTAGAGGGAGTGGGGAGTGATTGGGGCGGGGAGTGTGATTAGAGGGGATGGGGAGTGTGATTAGGGGGTGGCAGAGTGTGGTTGGGGGTGGGGAGTGTGATTAGAGGGGGTGGGGAGTGATTGGGGCGGGGAGTGTGATTAGGGGATGGGGAGTGTGATTGGGGTGGGGAGTGTGATTAGAGGGGGGTGGGGAATGTGATTAGAGGGGATGGGGAGTGTGATTAGGGGGGTGGGGAGTGTGATTAGGGGGTGGGGAGTGTGATTGGGGTGAGGAGTGTGATGGGGGTGGGAGTGTGATTAGAGGGGGTGAGGAGTGATTGGGGGGATGGGGAGTGTGATTAGAGGGGGTGGGGAGTGTGATTAGAGGGGGTGGGGAGTGTGATTAGAGGGGCGGGGAGTGTGATTAGGGGGTGGCAGAGTGTGGTTGGGGGTGGAGAGTGTGATTAGAGGGGGTGGGGAGTGATTGGGGCAGGGAGTGTGATTAGGGGGTGGGGAGTGTGATTGGGGGGGAGTGTGATTAGAGGGGGTGGGGAGTGTGATTAGGGGGATGGGGAGTGTGATTAGGGGGTGGGGAGTGTGACTAGGGGGGTGGGGAGTATGATTAGGGGGTGGGGAGTGTGATTAGGGGGGTGGGGAGTGTGATTAGGGGGTGGGGAGTGTGATTGGGGTGAGGAGCGTGATGGGGGTGGGAGTGTGATTAGAGGGGATGGGGAGTGTGATTAGAGGGGGTGGGGAGTGTGATTAAGGGGTGGGGAGTGTTATTGGGGTGAGGAGCGTGATGGGGGTGGGAGTGTGATTAGAGGGGGTGAGGAGTGTGATTAGAGGGGGTGGGGAGTGTGATCAGGGGGATGGGGAGTGTGATTGGGGGTGGGGAGTGTGATTAGAGGGGGTGGGGAGTGTGATTGGGGGTGAGGAGTGTGATTAGAGGGGTGGGGAGTGTGATTAGAGGGGGTGGGGAGTGTGATTGGGGGTGGGGAGTGTGATTAGAGGGGATGTGGAGTGTGATTAGGGGGTGGGGAGTGTGATTAGGGGGTGGGGAGTATGATTAGGGGGTAGGGAGTGTGATTGAGGTGAGGAGTGTGATTAGGGGGTGGGCAGTGTGATTAGAGGGGGTGGGGAGTGTGATTAGAGGGGGTGGAGAGTATGATTAGGGGGTGGGGAGTGTAATTAGAGGGGGTGGGGAGTGGGATTAGGGGGATGGGGAGTGTGATTAGGGGGTGGGGAATGTGATTAGAGGGGGTGGGGAGTGTGATTAGGGGGGTGGGGAGTGTAATTAGAGGGGGTTTGGAGTGTGATTGGGGGTGAGGAGTGTGATTGGGGGGATGGGGAGTGTGATTAGGGGGTGGGGAGTGTGATTGGGGGTAAGGAGTGTGATTAGAGGCGATGGGGAGTGATTAGAGGGGGTGGGGAGTGTGATTGGGGGTGGGGAGTGTGATTAGCGGGGGTGGGGTATGTGATTGGGGGTAGGGAGTGTGATTAGTGGGGGTGGGGTATGTGATTAGGGGGTGGGGAGTGTGATTAGCGGGGGTGGGGAGTGTGATTAACGGGAGTGGGGAGTGTGATTGGGGGTGGGGAGTGTGATTAGGGGTGGGGAGTGTGATTAGCGGGGGTGGGTTATGTGATTGGGGGTAGGGAGTGTGATTAGTGGGGGTGGGGAGTGTGATTAGTGGGGGTGGGGTATGTGATTAGGGGGTGGGGAGTGTGATTAGAGGGGGATGGGGAGTGTGATTAGCGGGGGTGGGGAGTGTGATTAGAGGGGGATGGGGAGTGTGATTAGGGGGTGGGGAGTGTGATTAGGGGGTGGGGGGTGTGATTAGAGGGGGATGGGGAGTGTGATTAGCAGGGGTGGGGAGTGTGATTAGAGGGGGATGGGGAGTGTGATTAGCAGGGGTGGGGAATGTGATTAGAGGGGATGGGGAGTGTGATTAGCGGGGGTGGGGAGTGTGATTAGAGGGGATGGGGCGTGTGATTAGCGGGGGTGGGGAATGTGATTAGAGGGGATGGGGAGTGTGATTAGCGGGGGTGGGGAGTGTGATTAGAGGGGATGGGGCATGTGATTAGAGGGATGGGGAATGTGATTAGAGGGGATGGGGAGTGTGATTAGAGGGGATGGGGCATGTGATTAGAGGGATGGGGAATGTGATTAGAGGGGATGGGGAGTGTGATTAGAGGGTGGGGAGTGTGATAGGGGTGTGGGGAGTGTGATTGGCGGGTGGGGAGTGTGAATAGGAGGGTGGAGAGTGTGAATAGGAGGGTGAGGAGTGTGATGGGGGTTAGGAGAGTGTGAATGGGGGAATGGGAGAGTGCTATTAGGGGAGTGAAGATATTAGGGGCAGAGGAGTGTGATTAGAAGGTGGGAGAGTGTAATTGTTCACCATCCAACTCCCTGGGTTCTCATAGGATCAGGGAGGGGAGGAGGGCTCTCCCCACAGACACCCTCTTGGCAAGAGAGCCAGGGAGCAAGGTGTGAGTGTGGGCGTGAGACCATCGTGTGGCCTCTGTAGAAGAGGCCCCGTGTGGGTGTCAGGGACCTCTTTCCATCCTTGTGTTGGGTCCATCAGTGGCGTTGTTTCCTTCCCATCTTTCGGTGATATCTCATCTGTACAGACCCTGAACTGCCCCCCGTGGAATCTCCCGGGGCTCAGGCCTTTTGACAGTTCTAGTACACAAAGCTGTCTCCACCTTTACTTCCTCTTCTATGATAAACAGCCAACCAGCAACATGGCAAACCCCATCTCTACAAAAAATACAAAAAAACCCAGCCAGGCGTGGTGGTGCGCGCCTGTAGTCCCAGCTACTCACAGGGCTGAGGCAGGAGGGTCGCTTGAGCCCAGGAGGTCGAGGCTGAGTGAGCTATGATCGTGCCACTGCACTCCAGCCTGGGCGACAGAGGTGGGACAAAAGGGATCTCCTGCTCCAGACCCGATGTGTCTCCCTCAGCTCAGCATCACGCTGGTCTCAGGTCATACCTGGGACCTCTGTCAGAGGCAGCCCTTGTGGCCATGCAGGCTGCGCCGTGCCAGACGGGTGTGGGGAGGAGCAGGAGGTGGCCCCTTGCAAGGCCCCACCCCTGGAGGTAGGCGAGGCCACACCCCCTCACTCTCATTGGTCCGCTGGCCTGGCCTCCCTCCCAACAAACAGGAGGAGGCTCCATAACCTGTCTGCAAATGGATAAGGCTTGGAAGTTGATTTCTGGTTTTCAAGCAAGAGGGAGGAACAGCAGAATCTGTGCAGGAATTTTCAGAAACAAGGAGGAACCTATGTCTGTTGTAGCTAGAATCAGGCAGCGGCTCCCACCTGCAGGTCCCCCACACTCTGCAGGCAGGTCGGGGGAGAATTCTGTTTTTCTGCATCTCACAGGAGCACCAAGTGGCCCCCATCCAACCTCTGGGGCGTGGAGCTCAGGGACCTTTGAGATGAGGCGCTCATGCGGGCCTCGTCCTCCGCCTCATTTGTGCATGCTGCCGGCATCTCCCTTCCAGCACCCCACCATTTCTCCCCCGACCATCCATGCTCTCGCTAAGATGGTGACAGTGACCCTCACCCGCAGGGAGCCTGCCCCGCACTTTTCTCCCTCCTTCCCCCTTCGCCCTCTGGAAACTGACCTCTGCCTGCCTGCGTCTTTGCTTTCAGGTGCAGCCCAAATTCCGTTACCCCTTCTACTATGAGATGTGCTGGTATGTCCTGGAGAGATACGTGTACTGTGTGACCCAGCGCTCCCACCTCACTCAGGAATACCAGAGGGAGTCGATGCTTATTGGTGAGTGAACCGGAGGGAGCCCACAGCCTTGGCTGCACAGCTGGGGCAGAAATCATTTTCTCAGTGGGGCCTGGAGACACTCCCTGCGTTCTGGGGATTCGTTGAATCAGTGTATTGGGCAGAATCCTAGGAAACCCTCAGGGGAAGCCATTCTTGTCAGTTTCCCACCTGGAATACAGAGTCCAAGAAAATGAACTCGGATCCCCAAAAGAGTCATGTGTGTAGCCTCCAGCCCATGGCTGTGCAGATGCAGGTTGGAGCCGCCTGGAGCTTGGCTGCTAAAACAGGATCACCCCACAGAGCAGAGAATCCTCGTTCTTTTGGCTCTTCCGTGGACACCAGCTGATTTTTCCTCCTGCACTGGAGGTTGGGTTTTTATCTATGTAAGAGCAGTCCTGTGAGATGCAGCCAGTCTCCGAAAACCCAAGGCTGTCTTTGAGGCAGCAGGAGGGGTGACCAGGGCAGGTGGTGCGGGCCTGGAGGAGCAGGAGAGTGTTCGGAGCTGCTGCAGTGCCCTGCCCTGCTGCCAGTACTTAAAGGGACATCATCCCCCCCACAATACGGCTCTGCCCTTGAATCTTGACTCACAGACGCCCGCCCTGAAGTTGGATCTGGCTGTGACTGCAAGCCCCGACCAGCAATCTAGAGGAAGAACGTGATTCCTCTCGGCTGTGTCTGAGCTGTTGTCGTGCAGGGGTTTTCCTGGATGATGTAGAGTCTGCAGCATCTCAGACACAGCATCTTTTTTTTTTAACCAGGGGATAGAAAGATGAGACTGGTCTGTCTCCCTGAGGGTCTGCACAGTTTTTCCTGCAGCCTCTAGGATTTTTAGATTCTTTTTTTATTTCCCCTTTGCAGTAAGCCTCTTCCATCTCTTCCCTTATGCCCCATCCTTCATGACGTTCAGGGGTTCCAGGCTGGGTGTATGATGGGGAACCAGTGTTTCTGCTGGGGCCTTCACTGGGAAGTCTTTGCCTGTGAGGTCTGTCGCGAGCCTCATTCCCGCCTGATGATGTGCTATTCGGGGGTTGGAAAGTCCCAAAACACTACAACCTGCCCTTCTGGAGCTCCCAGCCTGGTAGGAGAGAAGGGAAATGATCCTGAAATAGCGTGAGAGCTGCTGTGATCGCAGCAACTCCACGATCCCCCGGGGACAGAGGCTGGGGAGAGCGAGAGGCTTTCTGAGTGTCTGCAGTCCCCAGGCCAGGAAGCTGAGGGTTGGTTCTCTCACTTGGATATTTAGGGCAGAAGAAGAATATTCCGTTCGCAGGCACAGGAGGAAATCTCGAGGTGGTGCTTGGGTAATCAGTACCCACATCTTCCTTACGTTTTCCTGCCACTGTTTTCCCTCTGGCTCTCCCAGTCCATCTGCCAATGAGAAGGGGCAACGTGAGGGAGACACCCCCTCCATCCAGAGCTGCTGTGTGCCAGTGCCTGTGCCCAGGGATACCTGTGTACTCCGCACCACGGCCTTCCAAGGATGTTTCCTTTTAAGCAGCCCTATTGGGATATAGTTCCCGTATCACACAATTCACCATTTGGGGTGTAGAATCCAGTGGTTTTTAGTCTGTTCACAGATACATGCAGCCACTGCTGCAGTCAATTTCACATTTTCATCACCGCAAAAGGAAACCCAGGGCCGGGCACAGTGGCTCATGCCTGTAATCCTAGCACCACTGGGTGCGGTGGCTCACACCTGTAATCCCAGTACTTTGGGAGGCTGAGGCGTGTGGATCACTTTAGGTCAGGAGTTCGAGATCAGCCTGGCCAACATGGTAACACCTCGTCTCTACTAAAAATATGAAATTAGTCCAGTGTGGTGGCACATGCCTATAATCCCAGGTATTCGGGAGGCTGAGGCAGGAGAATCGCTTGAACCTGGGAGGCGGAGGTTGCGGTGTGCCGAGATCGCGCCATTGCACTCCAGTCTGGCCAACAAAGTGAGACTGTCTCAAAAAAAAAAAAAAAAAAAAAAATTCCTAGCACTCTGGGAGGCCGAGGCGGGTGGATCCCTGAGGTTAGGAGTTCGAGACCAACCTGACAACATGGTAAAATCCTGTCTCTACTAAAAAACACAAAAATTAGCCGGGTGTGGTGGTGCACCTGTAATCTCAGCTACTCGGGAGGCTGAGGCAGGAGAATCCCTTGAACCCAGGAGATGGAGGTTGCAGTGAGCTGAGATCATGCCAATGCACTCCAGCCTGGGCGACAGAGCGAGACTCTGTCTCACAAAAAAAAAAAAAAAAGAAAAGAGAAAAGAAAAGAAAGAAACTCATACCCTTCAGCTGTTGTCTCATCTCCCCACCCTGCCCCTTCCCTAGCCCTGGGCAGCTACTCATCTACTTTCTGTCCCCATAGAAGTCCCCTGCCTGGGACATTTCACATGAATTGAATCATATAATAGATGCTCTCTTAGACTTATTTTTATTTTATTTTAGTATTATTATTATTATTATTATTATTTGAGACAGGGCCTTGCTCTGTCGCCCAGGTTGGAGTGCAGTGGTGCATTCATGGCTTACTGCAGCCTCCACCTCCCAGGCTCAAGTGATCCTCCCATCTCAGCCTCCCAAGTAGCTGGGACTACAGGTGCACATCATCACACCCAGCTAATTTGTGTATTTTTTGTAGAGATGGGGTTTCGCTCTGTTTCTCAGGCTGGTCTCAAACTCCTGGGCTCAAGCAGTCCACCCGCCTAGGCCACCCAAAGTGTAGGGATTACAGGTGTGAGCGACTGCACCCAGCCTCGACTTATTTTTAGACATTAAAAAGTAAAGTGCCAGATACCAGCCTGGGTAATATAGTGAGACCTCATCTCTACAAAAAAAGCTTAAAAAAAAACTAGCTGAGTGTGGTGGGCGCACCGGCAGGAGGATCACTTGAACCCGGGAGGCGGAGGTTGCAGCGAGCTGAGATTATGCCACTACAGTCCAGCCTCAGCAACTGAGCAAGACTGTCTTTATATAAATAAATAAAGTGCCAGTGTTCAGAGAGGCGGGGCAACCCATGTGGTTGCACACAGCCGGGAAGCAGCAGGGTGGGGATCTGAACCTGCGTCCCCCACGGCCTTTCCAGAGGCCGGAGGCGCTGACCGTTATGATTGTTAGAGAAGCTGGATCTCTGGAGTACAGGGGACTTTTGGTGAGTGGAGGTTCCAAAGACCTTGGCAGGGAGTTAGGCGTCATCTCGGTCTTTCTTGTGACCCTGCCTCCACAGATGCCCCGAGGAAGCCCAGCATAGACGGCTTCTCTTCGGATTCCTGGCTGGAGATGGAGGAGGAGGCCTGTGATCAGCAGCCTCAGGAGGAGGAGGAGAAGGACGAGGAGGGCGAGGGCAGGGACAGGGTACCCAAACCGCCCACCGATGGCTCCACTTCACCCACCAGCACACCCTCCGAGGACCAGGAGTCCCTCGGGAAGAAGCCCAAAGCACCTGCCCTGCGATTCCTCAAAAGGACTTTGTCTAACGAGTCGGAGGAGAGTGTGAAGTCTACTACGTTGCCCGTAGACTACCCCAAGACCCCCACCGGCTCTCCCGCCACGGAGGTCTCTGCCAAATGGACCCATCTCACCGAGTTTGAACTGAAGGGCCTGAAAGCTCTGGTGGAGAAACTGGAATCCCTCCCGGAGAACAAGAAGTGTGTCCCCGAGGGCATCGAGGACCCCCAGGCACTCCTGGAGGGTGTGAAGGTGGGCAGGAGTGGCGTCTGGGGCTGGGCAGCCGAGGAGGGCTGGGCAGGTCCTGTTCAGTGTGACAGGTGCAGCTCAGCTCACGACGGCCCTGTGCAGATTGCTCTGAGCATTCGGGTGGGCGCTGGGAGGGGGCTTCTGGGGTCTCAGTCCACAAAAGCCTATGTAGTGTGTCCAAGCAGAGGCCACCATTAAGAGCTGCAGACGGTGGAGGGGGTGGCTCACACCTGTAATCCTAATACTGGGAGGCTGAGGTGGGCAGATCACTTGAAGTCATGAGTTCAAGACCAGCCTGGCCAACATGGTGAAACCCTGTCTCTACTGAAAAAAAAAAGGGAAAATTAGCCAGGCGTGGTGGCGCTCGCCTGTAGTCCCAGCTACTTGGGAGGCGGAGGCAGAAGAATTGCTTGAACCTGGGAGGTAGAGGTTGCAGTGAGCCGAGATCACACCACTGCACTCCAGCCTGGGCGACAAAGCGAGAGTCTGTCTCAAAAAAACAAAAGAGCTGTAGAGGACCCCCTTTTGAAACCTCACTCTGTGGCTGACGAGTTTTCTTCTCAGCACTTATTGGAAATCTGAGGCCCCACCAGCAGGTGTGACATGTGCAGCAGTTGCTGTCACTGGGCTCGAGAGACGAACCCCTCCAGCCTTGTCAGAAAGCCTCGCTGTCCTGGGCCAGCATCTTGGAGCATGACTCAGTTTCACATGAGCAGGTTGTACATCCCCACAGTCCTTGACATGGCCAGCTAATGCAGGCACTATGTAGCTGCGTGCAATTTGGAAGTCTTCATTATGATGTGCATTTAATGGATGAGGAAGTAGGCTCAGAGAGGGTAAGGGGCATGCCTGAGGTCACAGAGCAAGTGGATGGTGGAGCTGGAATGAGGACCCGGGGGTGACTGCAGAGCTTCTGTGTGTCTACTGCTGCGTGGAACTGCCTCTTGTCTCAGCATTAGTAAGGCTTTTTGGTTGAGGCCTCAGAGGCATATGGGTGTCCTTCTCCAATGTCTGATTCTCAAGGGAAGCCAGCTAGCTCCCTCCTGGGGTTGGAAACTGAATTTAAGTTTCTTCTTTGGTGGCTGCAAAGTACTCAGGATTGGTAGTTCATTTGTTCGTTGTATTCACTTAGGAAACCTTGTGTTGGGCCTGGGATAAAGACATATTAAGATTCACTGGGTGCGGGCCAGGCATGGTGGCTCAGGCCTTAATCCAAGCACTTTGGGAGGCTGAGGCAGATGGATCATTTGAGGCCAGGAGTTTGAGCCCAGCCTGGCCAACATAGGGAGACCCCATCTCTACAAAAAATAACAAATTTAGCCAGGCATAGTGGCCTGTGCCTGTAGTCCCAGCTACTCGGGAGGCTGAGGAGAGAGGATTGCTTGACCCCAGAAGGTCACTGCTGTAGGGAGCCATGGTCTCACCACTGCTCTCCAGCCTGGGCAACAGAGCAAGACCCTGCCTAAAAAAAACCCAAAACAACCATACTAATCTGAAGAAGAAATGTCTTTCCATGCTTTTGGAAAGTCTTTTTTACTTTATTTTTTTATTTTTATTTTTTTACTATTGAGACAGACAGGGTGTTACTCTGTTGCACAGGCTGGAATGCAGTGGTGCGAGCTTGGCTCGCTGCAGCCTTGACCTCCCAGGCTCAAGTGATCCTCCTGCCTCAGCCTCCCAAGTAGCTGGGACTACAGGTGCATGCCACCATGCTCGGCTAATTTTTAATTTTTTTGTAGAGATGGTGTCTCACCACATTGCCCAGGCTGGTCTCAAACTACTGAGCTCAAGCAATCCTCCCACCTCAGCTTCCCAAGGTGCTGGGATTACAGGCATGAGCCACTGTGCCTGGCCTAGCCTATTTTTGCCTTTAAAAGCATCTTTGTGTCTCTGATCTATTTCTGTGTGGTGTTGCTGGTTCTGGGAACAGATGTCCTCCTAGGGATGAAACTTGGCTCCTCCTATCCCTTGCCTCTACCTACCTGATTGGCCTGAGGCTGGACTTACCCTAGACCCTTTGATGATGTAGAGGAGGCCTGGGGTAGGGGTTAGAGAAAGTGCACGCAGCCCAGATGTCCTCCTTCCCCACAGGGGAATCACGGGCAGCTCGTGATAATATGAAATGAGGCATCTCAATGACTTGGTGCTGTTGGGGGTGTTTTCCTTGTAGAAACACATTGAAACCTTCCAACAACCCTTTGGAGTACTTTTTTTGTTTTTGAGACGGAGTCTTGCTCTGTCGCCCAGGCTGAAGTGCAGTGACATGATCTTGGTTCACTGCAACCTCTGCCTCCCGGGTTCAAGTGATTCTCCTACCCCTGCCTCCCGAGTAGCTGGGACCATAGGCATGCCATAACCCCTGGCTAATTTTTTTGTAATATTTGTAGAGATGGGGGTCTACCATGTTGCCCACACTGTCTTTTTTTGTATAACCTAGTCACTTAGCTCATTTATTGAACTTACCTGTCTTTTTTTTTTTCTTGAGACAGAATCTCGCTCTGTTGCCCAGGCTGGAGTGCAGTGGCGCGATCTCGGCTTACTGCAAGCTCCGCCCCCTGGGTTCACGCCATTCTCCTGCCTCAGCCTCCCGAGTAGCTGGGACTACAGGCGCCCGCCACCACGCCCTGTTTTTTTAGCCACCACGCTAATTTTTTTTTTTTTGAGACAGAGTTTCACTCTTGTTGCCCAGGCAACAATTGCCAGGAGTGCAGTGGCACGATCTCGGCTCACTACAACCTCCACATCTGGGGTTCAAGCGATTCTCCTGCCTCAGCCTCCCTAGTAGCTGGGATTACAGGCATGCGCCACCACACCCGGCTATTTTGTATTTTTAGTAGAGACGAGGTTTCTTCATGTTGGTCAGGCTGGTCTTGAACTCCATACGTCAGGTGATCCACCTGCCTCGGCCTCCCAAAGTGCTGGGATTACAGGCGTGAGCCACCGCGCCTGGTCTTTGTATCTTTTTTGGTAGAGATGGGGGTTTCACCGTGTTGGCCAGGATGGTCTTGATTTCCTGACCTTGTGATCCGCCTGCCTCGGCCTCCCCAGAACTTACCTGTCTTTAGAGATATTTAGTTGAGCCTAGTCTAATGAGGCTCTTTTCAGGCTGAAGAGCTTGTAAATTAGGTGGACAGGCCTCCTGAGGGTTCCATGAAAATTGGGACCGCTGCTAGTGTCTCTAAATGTTGTGTGGCCAGATGCTTGCCTGGGGGACGTGGGTGCCATCACCTCTTCCAGAACAGGAGAGTTTGTGATTAGTCTGACAGGCATCAGCCCCTCACTCTCCCTGGAGACCCAGAAAAGATTTTGAGGCCTGGCGCAGTGGCTCACACCTG
Source organism: Pongo abelii (assembly GCF_028885655.2). NCBI lineage: Eukaryota > Metazoa > Chordata > Mammalia > Primates > Hominidae > Pongo > Pongo abelii. The sequence continues at coordinate 120,396,233 of NC_071995.2, read as the reverse complement.
TAATCCTAACATTTTGGAAGGCCGATCACACGAGCCCAGGAGTTTGAGACCAGCCTGGGCAACATAGTGAGACGCCATCTGTACAAAAACAAAAATTAGCCGGGTGTGGTGGTGCGCACCACCTTGAGCCCCAGCTGCTCAAGGGGCTTAGGCAGGAGGATCACTTGAGTCCAGGAGTTCTAGGCTGCAGTGAGCTATGAGTGTGCCACTGCACTCCAGTCTGGGACACAGAACAAGACCCTATCTCAAAAAAATAAAAAAACAAACAAAAAAACGATTTTGAACCCAGGACTGACTTTCAGGGTGGGAGTGCTGCCACAGAAGGTGGGCAGCCTGTTCTCCCCAGATGTATGCTCCGTCGCCTTGTTCTCTCTTTTCTGTTGTTGGGGATTCTTTTGCTTTGGCCAAGAAATAAAAAACAGCTCAGGAATGTGGGTCTGAGACAATTCATAGCCGATGCCTAGTTCCCCCACTGCCATTGAGGGATTCGTGTTTCTGGGCTGTGGTGGTTTCCCCTTGATGACTGACGTGCTAGGATCTTTGGCTTGCATTCCAGAAAGATGGGCTCTCTCCTAGGACCTCAGAGGCTGCTGTTTGTGGTGGCTCAGGGTAACTAGTGCCCTGGTGACTGGAGACAGCCCCCAATTCAACTCAGTCCCTAGATGGCTAGGTTTTGGCTTATACTAAAAACCCATTTGTTCTTTCATTTGTATGATTTTGTTGTTGTTTTTAAATTTTGAGACAGAGTCTTACTGTGTCACCAAGGCTAGAGTGCAGTGGCATGATCACAGCTTACTGCAGCCTCGACCTCCTGGGCTTAGATGATCCTCCCACCTCAGCCTCTCCAGTATCTGGGACTACAGATGTGTGCCACCACGTCTGGCTAATTTTTATATTTTTTTTTTGTAGAGACAGAGGTCTCGCTGTGTTGCCCAGGCTCATCTTGAGCCCCTGGGCTCAGGTGGTTGGACAGCCTCGTGTGATGTATTTTTTTAATTGTGGTAAGACACACGTAACAGAATTTACCATTTTAACCATGTTAAAGTGTCCAAATCAGTGGCATTAGGTACAGTCACAATTTTTTTTTTTTTTTTTTGAGACACAGTCTCACTCTGTTGCCCAGGCTGGAGTGCAGTGATATGGTCTCAGCTTACTGCAACCTCTGCCTCCTGGGTTCAAGCGATTCTCGTGCCTCAGCCTCCCAAGTAGCTGGAATTACAGGCATGTGCCACCACACCTGGCTGATTTTTTTTTTTTTTTTTTTTTTTTTTTGAGACAGAGTCTTGCTCTGTCGCCCAGGCTGGAGTGCAGTGGCGTGATCTCGGCTCACTGCAAGCTCTCCCTCCCAGGTTCACGCCATTCTCCTGCCTCAGCCTCCCAAGTAGCTGGGACTACAGGCACCCGCCACCACGCCCGGCTAATTTTTTTGTATTTTTAGTAGAGATGGGGTTTCACCGTGTTAGCCAGGATGGTCTCGATCTCCTGACCTCATGATCTGCCCATCTCGGCCTCCCAAAGTGCTGGGATTACAGGCGTGAGCCACCACGCCCGGTGGCTAATTTTTATATTTTTAGTAGAGATGGGGTTTCATCACGTTGGCCAGGCTGTTCTTCAACTCTTGGCCTCAGGTAATCTTGGCTTGGCCTCCTGAAGTGCTGGGATTACAGGCGTGAGCCACCGGCCCGGCCACAATTCACAATCGTGTGCAACCACCACCACTATCTTATTCCAGAACCTTTTTATCACTGCGGACAATCCTGTGCCTAAGAGCTGCCACGTCTGTACCCTCTTCACTGCTAATCTGCTTTCTGTCCTGTGGATTTACTTATTCTAGATATTTCATTGTAATGTAGGTTTTGGGTTTTTTTTTTTTTGAGATGGGGGCCTCAGCTGGGAGTGCAGTGGCACAATTATAGCTCACTGCAGCCTCAACCCCCCAGGCTCAAGCAATCCTCCCATCTCAGCCTCCCAAGTAGCTGGGACTACAGGCATATGCCGCTACTCCCAGCTAATTTTTTCATTATTTGTAGAGACTACGTCTTGCTATATTGCTTATGCCTGTAATGCCAGCACTTTGGGAGACTGAGGCAGGAGGATTGGTTGAGCCCAGGAGTTTGAGACTGACTTTGGCAGCATAGCCATGTCTACAAAAAATAAAAAATTAGCCAGATATAGTGGCGTGCACCTCTACCTGGGAGACTGTACAGCGTTAGAGGGCTGAGGCAGGAGGACCCTTGGGCCCAGGAGGTAGAGGCTACAGTGAGTTGTGATTGCATCAGACAGAGACCGTGTCTCAACATAAATGATAAATAAACACAGACACTTACTGTGATGGAAGTGCCAAGATATTGGCCTGTATGAGATGGGAAGGACAAGAACTCAGGACACAGGAGACCCTGGAGTTCAAGTTTGGTTTCTGCTCTTAGCTACTCGCTGTGTGGCCTTGGGCAAGCCAGTCCACCTTTCTGTTTACCTCTATGTAAAATGAGGATGTGCTTTGTCCTTCTGGGGACCAGATTCTGTGATTCTTATGGCCATTCTGAAGCGCTTACCCTTGGGTGAAACTGCAGTGTCCTCACTGTGATATGGGCATAACAGCAGGGACCTGTGTCACTGAATTACTTTAAGGAACAATGAAGCCATGAACATAGGTTGCAGCTAAAGGTGAGCCAGACTGGCTTTGGCCAGCTACCCACACTTCCCCTGCCCTTTCTCTTTCCTTCCCCCTTCTCACCTCTCAGCAGCCCCCTCATCCCCCCTCCAGGTTAAAGACTGCTGTTTAGGCTGTGCACAGTGACTCAACCTGTAATCCCAGCCCTTTGGGAGGCCAAAGTGGGAGGGTGGCTGGAGCTCAGGAGTTTGAGGCCACCCTGGGCAACACAGTGAGACCCCGACTCTACAAAAACAAAACAAAAGGAACAAAAAATTAGCCAGGTATAGTGGCATGCGCCTGTAGTCCCAGCTACTTGAAAGGCTGATGCAGGAGGATTTAGTGAGCCTAGGAGTTTGAGGCTGCAGTGAGCTGTGATTGCACCACTGTACTCCAGCCTTGGTGACAGAGCGAGACCCTGTCTCAAAAAAACAAAAACAAAAACAAAAAAAACACCACAGCCCGGGCGCAGTGACTCACGCCTGTAATCCTAGCACTTTGGGAGGCCAAGGCAGGTGGATCACCTGAGGTCAGAAGTTCGAGACTAGCTTGGCCAACATGGCAAAACCCCGTCTCTATTAAACATACAAAAATTAGTTGGGCATCATGGCGCACGTCTGTAGGCCCAGCTACTAGAGAGGCTGAGGCAGGAGAATCACTTGAACCTGGGAGGTGGAGGTTGCAGTGAGCTGAGATTGCGCCATTGCACCCTAGCCTGGGTGACAAGAGCAAAACTCTTTAAAAAAATTTTTTTAAAAAATTTTATTTTTTTTTCCAAGACGGAGTCTTTTGCTCTCTGTCACCGAGGCTGGAGTGCAGTGGCGCAATAACAGCTCTCCATAGCCTCGACCTCCTAGCTCAGGTGATTGAGGTAGCTGGGGCTACAGGCATGTGATACCATGCTCAGTTCATTTAAGTTTTTTTTTTTTTGGTAGAGATGGGGGTCTTGCTCTGTTGCCCAGGCTGGTCTCGAACTCCTGGGCTCAAGCAATCCATCTACCTCAGCCTCTCAAAGTGCTGGGATTATAGGTGTGAACCACCTCGTCCAGCCAGGTGATACCTTTTTTTTTTTGAGTCTGAGTCTTTCTCTGTCGCCCAGGCTGGAGTGCAGTGGTGCGATCTTGGCTCATTGCAGCCTCCGCCTCCTGGGTTCAAGTGATTCTCCTGCCTCAGCCTCCCGAGTAGCTGGGATTACAGGCATGCGCCACCACGCCCAGCTATTTCTTGTATTTTAGTAGAGGTGGGGTTTCGCCATGTTGGCCAGGCTGGTCTCAAACTCCTGGCCTCAAGCGATCTGCCTGTCTCGGCCTCCCAAAGTGCTGGGATTACAGGTGTGAACACTGTGTGGCCAGGTGTTCTTTGAAGACCCAAAGTTCTGCATTAGACCGAATCCCTGTGCCATCTGTTAACCAGCCGCATGCTCTTGGGGAATGCAATAAAATGGAGTACTTGGAATACAGCATCGTGGTCATGAGGACTCCGTGAGGTGACACCTTAGCACAGGGCCTTTAATAGCTCAGCAAACTAGATCCAGAAATTTCAGACACCATAGAAGGAAAACACAGGCCGGCGCAGGGTCAAATGTGCGAGCCTGTGAAACCCATAACCGTGGAAGGTGTTCACAGCTTTTTTGTCTTGAGGTCGTCAGTTCCCGACCCTGGAACACACCTGTTCGTTGATGCGGCCTCTCCTGGGTCTTACTGACATGTAGAACAGTGAGGTGTAAAGCCCAGATCACCAGCGCAGTTGGCTTTTTAAAATCATCACACTCTCAGCTAGGCACAGTGGCTCACGCCTGTAATCTCAGCACTTTGGGAGGCCGAGGCGGGCGGATCATGAGGTCAGGAGTTCGAGACCAGCCTGGCCAACATGGTGAAACCCCATCTCTACTAAAAATACAAAAAAATTAGCAGGGCATGGTGGTGCAGCCTGTAATCACAGCTACTCTGGAGGCTGAGGCAGGAGAGTCGCTTGAACCTGGGAGGCGGAGGTTGCAATGAGCTGAGGTTATGCCCCTACACTCCAGCCTGCCGACAGAGCAAGACTCTGTCTCAAAACAACAACAACAACAACAACAACAAACCAAGTATGTTATTTAATAGTCCTGGGGGGCCAGAAGTCAGAAATAAAAGAGTCAGCGGGGCTGTGCTCGCTCCAAAGTCTCTAGAAGAGAATCCTTCTGGGCCTCCTCTGGTTTCTGGCAGCTCTTGGTATTCCCTGGCTGTGGCTGCATCACTCCAGTCTCTGCCTTCATTTTCTTTTCTTTTTTTTTTTTTTGGTGTTTGTATTTATTTTATTTATTTTTTTGAAGACAGAGTCTCGCTCTGTGGCCCAGGCTGGATGGAGTGCAGTGATGTGATCTTGGCTTGCTGCAACATCCGCCTCCTGGGTTCAAGCAATTCTCGTGCCTCAGCCTCCCAAGTAGCTGGGATTGCAGGCGTGTGCCACCACTCCCATCTGCCTTCATTTTCTTGTAGATTTCTTCTTTGTGTCTCTGTCCAAATCTCTCTTATTAAAAAGACACTTGACATTGGGTTTAGGATCTACCCTAAATTCAGGATTATTTCACCTTGAAAAAAAATTTTTTTTTGAGACGGAATCTTGCTCTGTTGCCCAGGCTGGAGTTCAATGGCGTGATCTCGCCTCACCACAATCCCCGCCTCCTGGGTTCCAGAAATTATCCTGCCTCATCCTCCTGAGTACCTGGGACTACGGGCACGTGCCACCATGCCTGGCTAATTTTTGTATTTTCAGTAGAGACAGGGTCTCACCATGTTGGCCAGGCTGGTCTCGAACTCGTTGCCTCAAGTGATCCTCCCGCCTCGGCCTCTCAAAGTGCTGGGATTACAGGCGGGAGCCACTATGCCCGGCCTGAACACATATTTTTTGGGACACAGTTCAAGCTACTTCAGATGGGTTTTCACAGACGGTGGGGCTGGGATGGAGGGAGGGTACTTGAGAGACCCCAGGTGCGTTGACGCCTGGCGGGTCTCTTTCCCCGTAGAAGGGGGCACCCCGAGGGTGCTGGTTCCCCAGAGCAGGAGTTCCCCAAGCCGCACCTCCCTTTGCCGGCCGGTGGATGGCGATTCTTCCCTGATACCTGCCTTATTTTCACAGTGGGATATTTTTAGTCATGGCACGGAGGGAGTTTCTGATTATTAAAGCCCCAGCCTAGGAAGCAATGGGACCCGAATCCATTGTTAACTAATTATCTCTTTGAGAGAAGTTGGCATAAGGGGCCGCCCAGGCCCAGCCATCCGTTGTCTGTGGTTATCTCGTCAGGTCCAGTACGGGGCAGTTTCCAGCAGAAAGGGTCCCACGGCTGGATCTTCGAAAACCTGCGCTGGACTTTCGGAGGGGACGGGCGTGTAGGGTGTAACCCTTAGGGGGCTGAGCTGGTGAGGGCACCCAGCCTTCCTTATATCTGTGCTTCCGAGAGCCCCAGGGAGTGTATAAATTTAAGCAGGGCCTAGGGAAGCCAGTGACATGATTCCCTCCAGCACAACCTATTTCTCAGAGATGAAATCTCCAATTAGAATAATCTTCTTTTCCCGGAGCCTGTCACACACAAATGAAAATTCATCCCTGAGGGACAGAGCCCAGGGCGCCCCCTGGTGGCCGCAGGGGGCCACACACAGAGGGAAACTTGGGAGGTATGAGTGTGAGATCCTGGGCTCAGGGCACTTGGGGTAAATTCTTTTTATTTTTAATTATTATTAAGCAATTAATTTTTTTTTTGAGTTGGAGTCTCGTTCTGTCACCCAGGCTAGAGTGCAGTGGTGCGATCTTGGCTCACTGTAACCTCTGCCTCCCGGGTTCAAGTGATTCTCCTGCCTCAGTCTCCCGAGCAGCTGAGACCACAGACGTGTGCCACCATGCCTGGCTAATTTTTTTGTATTTTTAATAGAGATGGGGTTTCACTATTTGGACAGGCTGAACTCCTGACCTCAGGTGATTTGTCCACCTTGGCCTCTCAAAGTGCTGGAATTACAGGCGTGAGCCACCGCACCTGGCCATTATTAGTATTTAGAGACAGAGTCTCCCTCTTTTGCCCAGGTTGGAGTGTAGTTGTGTGATCATAGCTCACTGCAGCCTCGAACTCCTGGGCTCAAGCAATCCTCCTACTTCAATCTCCCCAAGAAGCTGGGACTACAGGCGCACACCACCATGCCCAGCTAATTTTCAAATTTTTTTGTAGAGATGGGATCTCGCTATGTTGCCCAGGCTTACCAAGAACAATTGTAATTTAAAAAATTATTGGCTGGGTGTGGTGGCTCACACCTGTAATCCCAACATTTTGGGAGGCCGAGGTGGGTGGATTGCCTGAGGTCAGGAGTTCAAGACCAGTCTGGCCAACAGGGTGAAACCTGTCTCTACTAAAAAAAAAAAATACAAAAACTAGCTGGGCGTGGTGGTGTGCGCCTGTAATCCCAGCTCCCTAGGAGGCTGAGGCAGGGAATGGGTGGAACCGGGTAGGTAGAGGCTGCAGTGAGCCAAGATTGCGCCACTGCACTCTAGCCCAGGCGACAGAGCAAGATTCCGCCTAAAAAAAAAAAAAAAAAAAAATTTTATTGACTGGATGTGGTGGCTCACACCTGTAATCCCAGCACTTGAGGAGGCCAGAGGATCAGTTGACCGTAGGAATTTAAGACCAACCTGGGCAACATAGCAAGAACCTGTCTCTACTAAAAAATTAAAAAATTAGTCGGTCATGGTGGTGCATTCTTGTCCCAGCTACTTGGGAGGCTGAGGTGGGAGAATTGCTTGAGCCCAGGAGTTCGAGGCTGTGGTGAGCTGTGATCACACCGCAGCACTCAAGCCTGGGCAACTCTCTGTTTTTTCAAAAGAGTCTTTAAAAATGTATTATTTATTATTATTAATTTGTTAATTATGTCTAGTACTTAGAACTGCAGTAATAACTTTTCGTGACTAAATATCCCTCTAAAGAGGCCTCTACCTCAATGCTTGTGAGTTAGACTCCAATCTGATATTGAAATGACAAGAAATCATAAGACATTTAAGAAGGAAACTCAAAGAAAACAAAGGGGGGTAGGCATTACTTTCAGTCATATGCAGAGCCATGTTTGCAAATTGGTGGCCCATGGGCCAAACCAGCACACAGATGTTTCACTCACAGTGGGTTTTTTTAAAGTTTTAGTTAGTTGCCAACATTTAAAAATGCAGAGATTTCAAATAAAACTTTGCATCATCGATTTCTTCTGAAAAATTAAAGATCTGGGGGGCTTTTCATCCCCACAGGAGGTAAGCTGGAGTTGGGTAGCCTTGCCCCTTTTTAAATGGGCCATGTGTTCTCCAGTTTGTCACAGTCCTCACCATTCCCTATTGCTCCAGTCCGGTTACATCTTGAGTTTGTTACCCAATCCTAGAGTTTGGGATTGGACTAAGTGGCTGAAATGTCCTGTGGAAGTGACGGTCTTCTCCCCCAGCCATTTGGGGCCCACATGCAGCGGGGAATGGGAAGTCTCTGGCTAAACCTGAGTGTATTTCTGGAAAGCTCATTTGTTCTTAATGATTTTTTAGAGAGAGGGAAAAACTTTATTTATTTATTTATTTTGAGACAAAGTCTCACTCTGTTTCTCAGACTGGAGTGCAGTGGCACGGTCTTGGCCCACTACAACCTCTGCCTTCTGGGTTCAAGTGATCCTCCTACCTCAGCCTCCCAGGTAGCTGGGACCACAGGCACACACCACCACATCCGGCTAATTTTTTTTTGTTTTGTTTTTTTGAGACGGAGTCTCGCTTTGTCACCCAGGCTGGAGTGCAGTAGCGCGATCTCTGCTCACCACAAGCTCCACCTCCTGGGTTCATGCCATTCTCCTGCCTCAGCCTCCCGAGTAGCTGGGACTACAGGCACCTACCACCACGCCCGGCTAATTTTTTGTATTTTTAGTAGAGACAGGGTTTCATCGTGTTAGCCAGGATGGTCTCGATCTCCTGACCTTGTGATCCGCCCACCTCGGCCTCCCAAAGTGCTGGGATTACAGGCGTGAGCCACCGTGCTTGGCCTAATTTTTGTAGTTTTAGTAGTGATGGGGTTTCTCCATGTTGCTCAGGCTGGTCTAACTCCTGGCCTCAAGTGATCCACCCGCCTTGGCCTCCCAAAGTGCTGGGATTACAGGCATGAGCCACTGCGCCCGGGCAGAGTTAGACCATTTTTACTTTTTTTTCTGTTCTAGGATCCCACCCAAGGTACAATATTACATTTAGTCTCATCAGTCTTCTCTTAGCTGCCATAGTTTCTTAGACTTTCCTTGTTTTGATGACCTTGTCAGTTTTGAGGAGATCTGTTCAGGCATTTTGTAGACTGTCCCTCTTTTGGTATTTGTGGCTTTATTTTATAAAAACTCTGGGGTCAGGTGCGGTGGCTTAGGCCTGTAATCCCAGCACTTTGGGAGGCCAAGGCGGGTGGATCACTTGAGGCTAGGAGTTTGAGACCAGCCAGGCCAACATGGTGAAACCCTGTCTCTACTAAAAATAACAAAAATTAGCCAGGGGTGGTGGCGCACGCCTGTAATCCTAGCTACTCGGGAGGCTGAGGCAGGAGATTCGCTTGAACCTGGGAGGCAGAGGTTGCCGTGAACCAAGATTGTGCCACTGCACTCCAGCCTAGACGACAGAGTAACACTCCATCTCAAAAAACAAACAAACAAACAAAACCCAACTTTGTTTATTGGAAGCTTACTCTAGGTTAGTCATTATGTGAGGCTTTGGGGATATAGCAGTGAATAAAGACACTTTATAAATAGCATTTACAAATCATTGACATTGACTGTGGGACTTTGGGGAAGCTGTAAGTGCCGGGGCTGGGATTTGAACCCCTGGAGCCAGTTCTAGAGCCAACATTCTTGACCACTGTGCTGTTTGCTGTTTCCTGTGGGGTAAGGAGGAAGTTCTTCAGGTTAACAGCCACATCTTGAAAAATCATGTAAAAAAAGAAAAATCGTGCAAGCAAATTATGATCAGGAAAGTACGACAGGCCGGCAGTGGCTCACACCTGCAATCCCAGCACTTTGGGGGGCTCACACCTGCAATCCCAGCACTTTGGGGGGCTCACACCCCCAATCCCAGCACCTTGGGAGGCTGAGGCAGGTGTTTTGCTTGAGCCCAGAAATTCAAGACCAGCCTGTGCAACATGGTGAGAACCCATCTGTACAAATAATACTATTAGCTGGGCTTGGTGGTACACACCTGTAGTCCCAGCTACTGGGAAGGCTGAGGTGGGAGGATCACTTGAGCCTAGGAGTTTGAGGCTACGGTGAGCTGAGATCGTGCCTCTGCACTCCAGCCTGGGTAACAGAGTCACACCCTATCTCAAAAAAAAAAAAAAAAAAAAAAAAAGGACAATAAGCAGAGTAAACTGGAAGTAAGCTGGAGTCATTTCTAGTGAAGTGAATTAGGAAAAGTGAATTAAAATAATCTTTACCTTCATTGGTCTCCTGAGCGCTTCTGCTCTTCCTGGTAAGTGCTTTTGTATGATTTACTCTGTTCTTAAATGTCTGGAAAAAATGTTTTTGTACAATTCAACAATCCGTGGTGCAGGATCAGAATGGGCCAGTGATAGGTCTGTGTGTGCTTAAACACATTTTTTTGTGGGGTGCTGTGGATGTGTGGATGTAGCCAAAAAAAAAACCCATGTGGGTGGTCCTGGGGCAGAAAGTCTGGTGCCAGAGAGTGGGGTTCCGGGGGTCTGTCTTCATAGTCTAGGGCAGCACTAAAGTCCTGTGAGCCTTTCTGAGCCTCGGTAACCTCCCCTGTAAGTTAGGTGTTAGATAATTCAGCTGGGTAGCATTTTATACCTGGATAAGGTTCTAAAGTCCAGCCACACAACGCCAAAGTCTGGCAGAGTGAGAATTCCCTTTGAAGAACCTTCAGACTACTCACCGAGAGTGAACACAGTGTGCCTCGTGGGAGATCGCCAAGCAGCCTGGCAGTCCGTCCAATGCAGCCCATTTTTCTGCCACCATTTGGCCACATGACTCCATCCTCGGTCAGACCAGATCAAGCATCTTCTTGTATTTAGGGCCCATGTTGCAAAAAACATTTACACGTCGTCACACAGCAGGGTTAGGGTACATGTAGCAAGCTGACTAAAGGACGGAGTCATGGCTCTATGAAGGCATCAAGGTCTGGCGGTTGGTTTTGTTTGCTTCGCTGAGTACGTAGTTAAATTTGTGAACATTAGAGGATCCGTAGTGCCACCGCCCAGCCCTCCCAGAGTGCTTGGTAGGAATTAAATGAGGTGCAGTGGCTTACCCCTGTAATCCCAGCATTTTGGTAGGCTGAGGAGGGAGGATTCCTCGAGGCCAGGAGTTTGAGACAAGCTTGGGCAACATGGCATATACCCTGTCTGCACAAAAAATTTTAAAAATTATGGCTGGGCGCGGTGGCTCACGCCTGTAATCCCAGCACTTTGGGAGGCCAAGGCAGGTGCGTCACTTGAGGTCAGGAGTTGGAGACCAGCCTGGCCAACATGGCAAAACCCTGTCTCTACTAAAAATATAAAAATTAGCCCTTCGTGGTGGCGCACACCTGTATTCACAGCTACTCGGGAGGCTGGGGCAGGGAAATCACTTGAACCCAGGAGGCAGAAGTTGCTTGAGCCCAGATTGCACCACTGCACTCCAGGCTGGGTGACAGAGTAAGACTTTGTCTCAAAAACAAAAAAAATTTAGCCAGGGAGGGTGCCATGCGCCTGTGGTCTCAGCTACTTAGGAGGCTAAGGCATGAGGATCACTTGAGCCAGGTGGTCAAGGATGTAGTGAGCTATGATTGTACCACTGCACACCAGCCTGGGTGACAGAGCAAGATTCTGTCTCAAAAAAAAAAAAAAAAAAAAATGTTTGTGTGTGAGTCCCCGATGCTCTGGACAAGTGCTAGGTGTCATAACTGTGATCATGGGTGATACATACGTGGAAGTCACAGGGAGGTATGTGATTTGCTTTGTTAAAAAAATTCCGTAGAGGGCAGAGGGGAACGTTGTATGTTTCGTGGGCCCCAGGGGACCCTAGTGACTTGGTTTCTATTGAATGTGTGGGTGGTGGTGGAGTCAATGGCCAGGCATTGACTTTGTGGAGTGCGATCCTTGCTGGACTATGTCTGCCGTTCAGCCCCCTTCAGAGACCTCCCCTTCCCTCTGGGCTAATATGGGTACTTTGTTTGGCCACAGAACGTCCTGAAGGAACACGCGGATGATGACCCTAGTCTGGCCATCACTGGGGTCCCTGTGGTGACTTGGCCAAAGAAGACTCCAAAGGTAAGACACAGCCTGCCTGCAGCGGGCGGCCGCTTCCCACCTCCTTGCCACCTCCTGCAGGGTGAACATCGGCGGCTTTGTGGGTAGCTATGGGGCCTCCTGAGATGAAGGCACCCCAGTTAAGATGAAGGATTTTGGTGATTTGTTCCGTGTTTTTGTTTTTAAAAGGGGGTTGCTTTACCTGGCTGTGGGAACTGCGAACAGTGCCGCCTGGTGGTCACTTGGAAAACTGGGGGGTGCTGACGCCTCGCCTTTCCCTGTGGTTAGGTGGATTTTCTGTCTCTCCTTCCCTCACTCCCCTGCTTCTTCCCTTCCTTTTCCCTTTTCCTTTAATTGCTTCATGGGCTGTGTTCTCCTCCTTTGAAAGGAACTTTTTCTCAGTGTGTAAAACTGATTGATGCTCAACATAAAAATGTCTAATTGGTCGAGCGTGGTGGCTCACGCCCATAATCTCAGCACTTTGGGAAGTCGAGGCGGGTGGATCACCTGAGGTCAGGAGTTCAAGACCAGCCTGGCCAACATGGCAAAACCCCGTCTCTACTAAAAATACAAAAAATGCGAGCATGGCGGTGCACGCATGTGGTCCCAGCTACTTGGGAGGCTGAGGCAGGAGAACCACTTGAACCTGGGAGGTGGAGGTTGCAGTGATCAGAGATTGCACCATTGCACTTCAGTCTGGGCTACAAAGTGAGACTGTAGCTCAAAAAATAAAATAAAATAAAATAAAGTAAAATAAAGTAAAATAAAATAAAATAAAATTAAAAAGCCTAATCAAATGGGAAAGGACCAGGACATGAGGAAGAGGAATAATGGCTGTATTGTGGAGGACTTTGTAGGAGCAGTTTGTTGTCTGGATCTCCACAGCCCTTATCTTATTTACGCTTCAGCACCTCTGTGGGGCAGACAGTTGTGACTCTCCTTTTACAGATGAGGAAACTGAGGCTTGAAAAGGTCAAGTCACCCGTTAGGACAGCCAAGTACACAAAGATCTGTCAGTTTGGCAGCAGAGGCCAAATTTTCAACCAGTGCTCACCTCACAGTCCACCCTCCAGAGAAAACAGTTTAGGTGAGCTCCCTTCCAAAGGCGGTCCTAGGTGGGATACATATGTATCAGGTCATCTCTGTACCATCCATCTGCCTCCACGCAGCTTCACCACTTCCTTGGACAAGTTACATAGTGTCCTGAGCCTTACTTTCCTTGTTTATAAAAATGGGTTATACCAAGACTTTCTTCAGTGGTTGTCAGAACTAAATGAGATAAGGCATGCAAAACCCTTCAGACAAGGGCTGACCCGAGGTTAGTTCCCTCTAAATATTATTTGTGACTTCAGTAGCCCCAAGAGGTATTTTGTTAATTTCTGATTTTTTTTTTTTTTTTTTTTTTTTTTTTTTTGCTATTGTAAAAAACACTGAAGCCAGGCATGGTGGCTTATGCCTGTTGTTCCAGCTACTCCAGAAGCTGAGGGGGGAGGATCACCTGAGCCCAGGAGTTCAAGATCAACCTGGGTAGCATAATGAGACCTCATCTCTACCAAAAAAAAAAAAGAAAAGCCAGGCATGATAGTGCATGCCTGTAGTCCCAGCTATTTGGGAGGCTTAAGCAGGAGGATCGCCTGAGCCCAGGAGCTTGAGGCTGCAGTGAGCTGTGATTACACCACTGCACTTCAGTCTGGGCAACAGTATGAGACCCTGTCTCAAGAAAAAAAAAAGGAGAAAGAAAAAACTATGCTGTAACAGATTGCAAACACTTTTCTTTTTCTTTTTTTTTTTTTTTTTGAGATGGAGTTTTGCTCTTGTCACCCAGGCTGGAGTGCAGTGGCGTGATCTCGGCTCACTGCAACCTCCGCCTCCGGGGTTCAAGCGATTCTCCTGCCTCAGTCTCCCGAGTAGCTGGGATTACAGGCGCCCGCCACCATGCCCAGCTAATTTTTTGTATTTTTAGTAGAGACAGAGTTTTGCCATGTTGGGCAGGCTGGTCAATTTCAAACACTTATTACAGGCCTGGTGCAGTGGCTCTCGCCTGTAATCCCAGCACTTAGAGAGGCCAAGGTGGGCAGATCACCTGAGGTCAGGAGTTCGAGACCAGCCTGGCCAACATGGCGAAACCCCGTCTCTACTAAAAATACAAAAGTTAACTGGGCATGGTGGCACGCGCCTGTAATCCCAGCTACTCAGGAGGCTGAGGCAAAAGAATTGCTTGAACCTGGGAGGTGGAGGTTGCAGTGAGCTGAGATCGCGCCATTGCACTTCAGCCTGGGGATGCACTGTAGTTTTATTTGCTAAATCTGGCAACTGTAGTTGAAGTGACTTTATTTTTGATATATTGTTGAAACAAAATGGATTATTCCGATTAATTTCACTGTTTCTTTTTACCTTTTCAAATGTGGCAACAAAAAAACTCAAAAGTACCTATGTGGCTCACCTTCTATTTCTTTTATTTATTTATTTAGACAGAGTCTTAACTCTGTTGCCCAGGCTGGAGTGCAGTGGTGCAATCATAGGTCACTGCAACCTCTGCCTCCCTGGATCAAGCGATCCTCCCACCTCAGCCTCCCAAGTAGCTGGGACCACAGGCACATGCCATCACGCCTGGCTAGTTTTTTATATTTTTGGTAGAGATGAGGTTTTGCCATGTTGCCAAGGCTGAACTCCTGAGCTCAAGCAAGCCATCTGCCTCGGTCTCCCAAAGTGTTGTGATTACAGGTGTGAGCCATAGTGCCTGGCTTACCTTCTGTTATTTCTATTGAGCAGTGCTCTTCTGCATAATTCTTTGACTATCTTCTTCAGGTGTACTTTTTTTTTTTTTTTGAGATGGAGTCTTGCTCTTGTCACCAGGCTGGAGTGCAGTGGTGCAATCTCGGCTCACTGCCACCTCTGCTTCCTGGGTTCAAGTGATGCTCTTGCCTCAGCCTCCCGGATAGCTGGGATTACAGGAGCACACCACCACGCCCGGCAAATTTTTTGTATTTTTAGTAGAGACGGGGTTTCACCATGTTGGCCAGGCTGATCTCGAACTCCTGACGTTGGGTGATGTGCCCACCTTGGCCTCCCAAAGTGCTGGGATTAAAGGCGTGAGCCACCATGCCCAGTCATAAATAAGTACCTTAAAAATAAGGAAGTAAATAACTTCAGAGCTACAAAATGGTGTGAAGCAGAAGAAGAATGAATACCCCGGGCCCACCACCGAGCCCTGAAAATAAATGACCACCAGCTCAGCTGAAACTCCTGGGCACTCCCCAGTATACGCAGCAGCTTCCAGATGCAGTTTGTCTATTTGACTTTACCCTTCCCATGAGGCTGGGAGATGGAGGGTGTTATTGCCCCAGTGCCGTTGAGGAAGCACAGAGGTTGGAGAGGTGCAGCAGTGCCCCTCGGGCCACTTCCTTAGGAGAAGGAAGGCATTGGACCCCAGATGTGCAGGTTTCTGTCATTGCACTTTGAGGAACCAGTGATATGTGGTGGGGAGAGGCGGGAGGGAGGCCCCTGCTATGTTTATGCATTTCCTGGCTGGTGGGGTTAAGAAGTTAACAGGAAAGGAAGAAGTAACTAAACGACTGACTGCCTGGGCCGCCCGGGGTCTCTGGGTTCCCATTGGATGCAGGTCGAGGTGAAAGATCAAGGGTGCTCACTGAGGCCCTCAGGATGCGAGGTAGGGAGTGGTATTTGATCTGGGTCAGGTTACCTAACAAGTAATTAATGCTAAGTGATGATTAGCAAGAAATGCTTTGATCTCCCACCTTGCCTCCAGGAGAACAAAGCCCTTTTCTGGAACTGATTAGGTGCTGTGAAGTCATTTCTGATGCGGTGTCCTTCATATCCAAGATGCTACTGAGCCACCATCCATCACCATCCACCCGATTGGCTGTTTCCACGAGTGGTGTAGGATTTGTTTTGATCTGTCTACACTCCGGCTGCTTCCTTTTATGACCAACGGGCAGGATGGTGGGGACCCATCTGTGACCTTACAGGCTGGGTGAGGGAACGGAGCTTATTTGAGGCCCAGCCTCTGACCTCGGCCTTATTAGTGAGCTGACCCCTGGCTCAGCTGCCAGACATGGCTACTGGCTGGCTTGCTGGTTTATTCCTGAAGGAGGAAACTGAGGAAGGATGGAGGACCCAGCCACGACTGCTTCTGGCTAGCAAGCCAGGCTGTGGACCCTGCCAGCTTCTTCATCCATTATCTCTAGTGGCCAAACCAGGCTGCCACTTGAATTTCAATTATTGGCAATTTTTCTGGAGTATGGGAGCAGAGAGGCTGGAGTGTGGAGGACAAGCACCCTGATGGGGGCATGGAGACAGTCCTCATCAGTAGCTGTTGGATCAGCTTCCTTACGGGGACATTTTGGGGCCACACAGGAACGACAGGAGGAAGCAACACATCCTCGATGCCTTGTGACCTTTGCTTCTGCTTTGTCTCTCTCCCCTTTCCTCCGAAGTTGGTCCGTTCAATCCCAGACGCCTGCTCCGTCTAGGGTCTCTCCGGAGTGACACACAGCCTTTCCCTGAAGGGGAGGCACGTGATTCAGTGAGAGAGGCCCCGAGTGCTTCCGGTGGGTCCCTGCCCTGCTCTCAGTCCTGTTGGCCTGCAGTCATGAAGCTGATGCTGTGCGGTTGAGGCGGAGGAGGCTGGCAATAATGGCTGTCGTGTATTGCCACCTACTCAGGGTCCTGTAATTTCCCAGGAAGGCCATGTGCTATAATGAGGACCAGTCCCCAGGCTGGTGGCATCAGCTTCACCTGGGGGACTTGTGAAAAAATACAGCTTCCTGGCCCCCACCCTTGACGTAGCCATTGAGTAGGCTTGGGGTGGGCCTGGGATCTGCACTTTCTAAAAGCTGCTCAGGGCCAGGTGTGGTGGCTAATGCCTCTAATGCCAGCACTTCGGGAGGCGGAGGCGGGTGAATCACTTGAGGCCAGGAGTTCGAGACCAGCCTCACTAACATGGTAAAACCCCATCTCTACTAAAAATACAAAAATTAGTCAGATATGGTGGCAGGCGCCTGTAGTCCCAGATACTTGGGAGGCTGAGGCAGGAGAATCACTTGAACCTGGGAGGCGGAGATTGCAGTGAGCTGAGATTGCATCACTGCACTCCAGCCTGGGTGACAGAGTGAGTTTTGGTCTCATTAAAAAATAAAAGCTTCTCAGGGGCAGGTGTGGTGGCTCACGCCTGTAATCTCAGCACTTTGGGAGGCCCAGGCTGGAGGATCACTTAAGCCCAGGAGCTGCAGGCTGCAGTGACCTATGATCACTCCACTGCACCCCAGCCTGGGTGACAGTGATTCTGTCTCAAAAAAAATAATAAAATAAAAATAAAAATAAAAAAATAAAACCCGGCCGGGCGCGGTGGCTCATGCCTGTAATCCCAGCCCTTTGGGAGGCCAAGTCGAGCAGATCACTTGAGGTCAGGAGTTCAAGACCAGCCTGGCCAACATGGTGAAACACCATCTTTACTAAAAATACCAAAAAAAAGGCCAGGCGCGGTGGCTCACACCTGTAATCCCAGCACTTTGGGAGGCTGAGGCAGGTGGATCACCTGAGGTCGGGAGTTCAAGACCAGCCTGACCAACATGGAGAAACCCTGTCTCTACTAAAAAATACAAAATTATCCGGCATGGTGGTGTATGCTTGTAATCCAGCTACTCAAGAGGCTCAGGCAGGAGAATTGCTTGAACCCAGGAGGCAGAGGTTGCAGTGAGCTGAGATCGCGCCATTGCACTCCAGCCTGGGCGACAGAGCAAGACTCTGTCTTGGGAAACAAAAACCAATACATAAATAAAAATGAATAAATAAAAGCTTCCCAGGTCATTCTCTGCACTACTCAGATGCATTTTTGGGGTCAGATGCCTCTGTGGGTGGACTCCTTCCTTCGCCACTGACTAGCTGTGTCGTCTTGGGCAAGTCTCAGCCTCAGTTTACTTATCTGTGAAAGGGGCTAACAGCGTCTTTCTTGCGGGGCTGTGGTGAGATGCTGTCTGTAAAATGCCTTTAGTGTGGGCCATCAATCAGTGTTTGCTATTCTAGTTTTTCGTAATTATGGTTTAAAAGTAACCCTGAATCTGCCCACCCAGAAGGCTTTTGATGTTCTTGATAGAAATCGAGGACACAAGAGGAGCGGCAGGGAGCAGGGGAAGGGGCTGAATGGTTTAGAGGCATTTCCCATCCCAAAATTATTATTTGCTTGTGCAAAACTTAATCTCAAGTAAGGGCCTGAATGACTTAATTTCTTTGCAATAGTTATGGCTGTGCTGAAATGGGCTGGCATTTCCTGGGGGTTTGGGGGTGGGGGACTGGTTTAAGAAGCTGCTTTAGCTAGGCACGATGGCTCATGCCTATAATCCCAGCACTTTGGGAGGCCGAGGCGGGCGGGTCAGTTCAGGTCAGGAGTTCGAGACTAGCCTGGCCAACATGGTGAAACCCCATCTGTACTGAAAATACAAAAAATTAGCCAGGCATGGTGGCGCATGCCTATAATACCAGCTACTCAGGAGGCTGATGCAGGACAATCACTTGAACCTGGGAGGTGGAGCTTGCAGTGAGCAGAGATCGCGACACCATGCGACAGAGCAAGACCCCATCTCAAAAAAAAAAAAAAAAGCTGCTTCTTCTTAATTTTTTCCTCCTCCTAGAAGGGAGGAGTCCTAGGCTCTTTGGAGGGGAGTGATGGTTTGCCTGAGAATGTGCCTCTGGGGGTTTGAGGCCACTGAGACCATGGGGTTCTCCACTGGGTCAGGATAGGAGGAGAGGGTGTCAAAGGCCAAGGGTGTCAGATGTCCAGTGCTGAGGGCAGGACGGGTCTGGTGAAAGGCTTGTGGGAGAGCAGCTCCCCAAGAGGAAAAGCCGCAGGGCCAGGATGTGGGTCCCAGGAGAGCAAAGAAAGGCAGGAGAATCAAGTTGATCCTTGGAGGGTTGGTGAGGGGAACCATGCGAAGAGAAACCTGGGCCTCCGATCTGGAATCCCAAGCGTGTTCTTCCTGACGTCTGAGTCATTCATGGAGTCTGGAGTCCGGCAAATTCTTGGGAGGTCAACAAAAACCTCCAATCAACGAATGCCCACAGAGAATGTTCTGCTGCTTCTAAATAATGTTGTATACAACATCAACAGCAGAAAAATCCCGTTGAGAGAAAAATATGGGTGGCGAAAGGATGCCCCAGTTCTTTTGTTCTTTCTTTCTTTCCTCCTTTTGTTTCTTTCCTTTCTTTTTTGTTTGACACAAAGTCTTGCTCTGTTGCCCAGGCTGGAGTACAAGTGGCGCGATCATAGCTCACTGCAGTCTCCACCTCCCGGGCTCAAGCGATCCTCCCACCTCAGCCTCCTGAGTGGCTGGGACCACAGGCATGCACCACCACACCCAATTGATTTTGTTTATTTTTTGTATGGGGGGAGTCTCACTATGTTGCTCATGCTGAGTGCAGTGGCTCAATCATAGTTCACTGTAGCCTCGTACTGCTGGGCTTAAGAGATATTCCACCTCAGCCTCCCGAGTAGCTGAGACTACAGGTGTGCACCCCCATGCTTGGCTTTGTGATTATTATTATTATTATTTGAGACATATTCTCACTGTGTCACCCAGGCTGGAGTGCAGTGGCTCAGTCTTGGCTCAGTACCAACCTCCACCTCCTGGGCTCAAGTAATTCTCCTGCCTCAGTCTCCCGAGTAGCTGGGATTATAGGCACCTGCCACCACTCCTGGCTAATTTTGTATTTTTAGTAGAGATAGGGTTTCACCATATTGGCCAGGCTGGTCTCAAACTCCCGACTTCATGTGCTCTGCCGGCCTTGGTATTTCAAAGTGTGGGGATTACAAGAGTGAGCCACTGCACCTGGTCAGTGATTTTTATTAATTATGGTAAAATGCCGGGCTCAGTGGCTCATGCCTGTAATCCCAGCACGTTGGGAGGCCAAGGCGGGTGGATCACAAGGTCAGGAGTTCAAGACCAGCCTGGCCAAGATGATGAAACCCCGTTTCTACTGGAAAAAAAAAAAAAAAAAAAAAAGGAGTTTGAGACCAGCCTGATGAACAAGGTGAAACCCTGTCTACTAAAAATACAAAAATTAGCCGGGCGTGGTGGCGGGCACCTGTAATCCCAGCTACTCAGGAGTCTGAGGCAGGAGCATAGCTTGAACCCGGGAGGTGGAGGTTGCAGTGAGTCGAGATTATGCCACTGAACTCCAGCCTGGCAAAGGAGCAAGACTCCGTCTCAAAAAAAAAAAAAATGTGGTAAAATATATGTTGCATAAAAGTTACCATTTCAGCCAGGGCATGGTGCCCCACATCTGTAATTCCAGCACTTTGGGAGGCTGAGGTGGGTGGATCACTTGAGGTCAGGAGTTCGAGACCAGCCTGGCAAACATGGTGAAACCCTGTCTGTACTAAAAATACAAAAATTAGCCAGGTGTGGTGGTGCATGCCTGTAATCCCAGCTACTCAGGAGGCAGAGGCAGGAGAATTGTATGAACCCAGGAGGTGGAGGTTGCAGTGAGCCGAGATCACGCCACTGCACTCCAACCTGGGTGACAAAGCAAGCCTCCATCTCAAAAAAAAAAAAAAAAGTTATCGTTTCAACTATTTTTACCTGCGTAGTTGAGTGGCATTATTATTATTCAACATGTTGTGCAGCTATCACCACCCATCATCTCCAGGACTCTTTCATCACCCCAAACAGAAGCCCCGGAACCCTGGCCCTGTTTAACACTCGCCCGCCATTCACCCCTCGCACTGCCCCGCAACGGAAAGTTTTTGAAGACAGAATAGTGTGAAGTCGGGACACTTGGTGAGGGTGAGGCCATCAAGGAGGCTGTTGCTGAAGGTCTCATAACAGTGGGTCAGTTTAGCGTAGTGACCGTGGCAATGAAGAGGCTGGATCCCAGATATATTTGGGAGGCAGCGCTGATAGGACAATGGGATGCTTCTACTGCTGGCTCGAGGGGAGGTGTCAGGGATGGCCCCCAGGTGTTGAATTTACAGGGCGACTTCGGGTTAGTGTCCTCACCTCTTTCTGGAAACCCGATCACAGAATGATTTTCAACATCCTCAAACCGGTGTCGCCCATTTGCCACCAGGCTCCAGTCCCTTGTAGTCTAGCAGCTGTCAAAGTAACCTCCTGAAGTTAAGACTCCATCACAGCACTCCCTTGTATATTAGTCGACTAGGGCTTCATAACAAAGGATCACGACAGAAACGCACTGCCTCATAGTTCTGGAGGCCAGGAGTCCAAGGTTAAGGTGTCAGCAGGCAGGTTCCATCTGGAGCTGTGGGAGGATCTGCTTCAGGCCTCTCTCCTTGGCTTGTAGGTGGCTGTGGTCTCCCTGGGTCTTCACCTCATCTTCCCTGTGTAAGGGTCTGTGCCCAGATTTCCTCATTTTATAAGGACAACAATCATATGGGTGCTAGGGGCTCGGACTTCAACATATGAATTTTGGGGGTGTATACAGTCAGCCCCCAACCCTTGTTATCAATCCTTCAGTGATTCTCCATCCTGTTTGTTTATTTTTATTTTTTAAAGTTTTTTTTCTGTTTTCTGAGGCAGGGTCTTGCTCTGTTGCCCAGGCTGGAGTGCAGTGTCACAATCACGGCTCACTGCAGCCTCAAGGGATCCTCCCACCTCAGCCTCCCAAGTAGCTGGGACCACAGGTGTGCACCATCTTGCCCAGCTAAATTTTGTGTTTTTTGTAGAGATGGGGTCGCACCGTGTTGCTCAGGTTGGTCTTGACCTCCTGGGCCCAAGTGATCCTCTCACCTTGACCTGCCAAAGTGCTAGGACTACAGGCGTGAGCCACCACGCCCGGCCTCCATCTTCGTTAAAAGCCTCTCCTGGCTCGTCAGCCTGGCCTTGAGTGCCCAAGTCGCCATCTGTCGCTATGCCGTAGACTCTCCTGACTTCCTCTCATCTTCCTTTCATTGCTGGGGAACCAAATTCCTCCATGATTTCCTTGGACCGGTCCACCTCTGTCTTTGCTTACACTCTTCCCTTCTGGGAGTGCCCTTTTCCCCATTTCTGCCATGTAGAAATCCTCTGCATGCCAGCCCAACCCAGTTCCCTCCTCACCAGGGAGCCTCCTGAGCTGACGTGTTCCAATTGCACCTTAGCCCCTCCCCAGCCGCCTCACCCTCCTTATGGACTGCTGCAAGGGGCTTCCTTGCCTCTCTGGCCTCTGGTTGGGCTCAGCCTGTGGGAAGCACCTGCAGGAGAGGGGAAGGTGGGAGGAGAGGGAGGCGGGGTATTGATTTCTCCAGCTTCCTCCTTGTGGGATCATTGCAGGTTGAGTGTTTCCATCTATGGCAGACCACATCTCTATTGTGTGGCCTTCTTCAACTTTTCTCTGTTTCTGGTCACTGTTCCCTCCCCTTGCCCATTGGCCGAGGGGAGGAAACAGCTCTTCACTGTCCCTGGGCTTGGCTGCATCGAGGCCTGGCTGTTTTCCCTTAGCCCTGTTTACGTTTTGTCAATCAAACCTCTGCTAAACTCTCCGTAATGCCTCAGTGTGAGGGGGCCTTGGTGCCATCCGATTCCTGCCAAGATCCTGGCTGATGTGCTTCCACACTTCTCTCCCCACTGCACTTCTGCATTCTACTCTGCATTTTGTGTTTGTTTGTGTGTGTGTGTGTGTTGTTGTTGTTTGTTTGTTTTTGTTGTTTTTGTTTTTTTTCTGAGATAGGGTCTTACTCTGTCACCCAGGCTGGAGTGTGGTGGTGCAATCTCGGCTCATGGCAACCTCCGCCTCCCGGACTCAAAGGATCCTCACGTCAACCTCCCAGGTACCTGGGACTACAGATACACACTACCATGCCCAGTTAAATTTTTGTATTTTTTTTAGTAGAGATGGGGTCTTGCCATGCTGCCAAGGCTGGTCTCGATCTCCTGGGCTCAAGACATCCGCCTGCCTCAGCCTCCCAAAGTGCTAGGGTTACAGGCGTGAGCCACTGCACCTGGCCATAGGGCCTAATACTGGCCTACTCTGCATTTTGGTTGACTGGACATATGTGAACGGAGCCTCCACTAGCATCTTGAGACTGGAGCTTGTCTTTGGTGTGTGTATTTTTTTTTTTTTTGAGACGGAGTCTTGCACTGTTGCTCAGGCTGGAGTGCAGTGGCGCAATCTCGGTTCACTGCATGGAGCTTGTCTTAATAATGTTTTATTATTATTTTTTTTGAGATGGAGTCTTGCTCTGTTGCCCAGGCTGGAGTGTAGTGGCGCAATCCCGGCTCACTGCAGCCTCTGCCTCCTGGGTTCAAGCGATTCTCCTGCCTCAGCCTCCCGAGTAGCTGGGATTACAGGCGCCCACTACCACGCCCAGGTAATTTTTGTATTTTTAGTGGAGGCAGGATTTCACCATGGCCAGACTGGTCTTGAACTCCTGACCTCAGGTGATCCGCCCTGCTTGGCCTCCCAAAGTGCTGGCATTACAAGTGTGAGCCACTGCACCTGGCCCAATAACGTTTTCCTTATCCAGTTTTGCATCCTGTCAACGCAAACTGCTCCTAGATTGCAAGGGCCCAGGAAATACTTGTTGAATGAATGAAGTCAATAGCAAGATTTTCCCAGAGCTTCTGAAAGATGAGGCCGTATTCTATTAGTTTCATGTCTTTGTTGTCTTTCACCTTACTCCAAATGCTTCTGAGTCCTGTTTGTGACTCACTTGTTCTTTATGTAACTCCTGTGTCCCAGTCCCCACCAGATGTTAAACGAATGCATTAGAAGAGTACTAAGAAGGCTGGGTGCGGTGGCTCACGCCTGTAATCCCAGCACTTTGAGAGGCCGAAGCGGGTGGATCATGAGGTCCGGAGACTGAGACCATCCTGGATAACATGGTGAAACCTGTCTCTACTAAAATACAAAAAATTAGCTGGGCATGGTGGCGGGCGCCTGTAATCCCAGCTACCCAGGAGGCTGAGGCAGGAGAACTGCTTGAACCCGAGAGGCAGAGGTTGCAGTGAGCCGAGATCGCACCTGGCGATCCAGCCTGGAGATAGAGCAAGACTGTCTCAAAACAACAACAACAAAAAAACCAAAAAGAACAAAAACAAATTTAGGCATCCCCTTTTGTCCCACTAGACTTAGAAAGATCTTACGTCACCTGGAATTTTTCAGCACTGTGTGTTTTAGAACCATTTTATTGGAACTTCAAGACTACGTTCAGCTGACATAACCTGTATTAAAGTCACTGGCCAAGGATTTCTTTTTTGGTGTGATAACCTGCTCAGCTGGCTGCATTATTAATGCCTAAGATAGGCTGGGCATGGTGGCTCACGCCTGTAATCCCTGCACTTTGGGAGGCCAAGGCGGGTGGATCACCTGAGGTCAGGAGTTCTAGACCAGCCTGGCCAACATGATGAAACCGCATCTCTACTAAAAATACAAAAAATTAGCTGGATGTGGTGGCGGGTACCTGTAATCCCAGCTACTTGGGAGGCTGAGGCAGGAAAATCGCTTGAACCTGGGTGGTAGAGGTTGCGGTGAGCCAAGATTGCACCACTGCACTCCAGCCCGGGCAACAAGAGCAAAACTCTGTCTCAAAAAACAAAAACAAAAACAAAAACAAACAAAAAAAAACCCTAAGATAAGTTCTTGGAAAGCAATTGAGATCTTGAGGGCTCTGGCCTTTGGAGTAATTAGAAAGCCAGGCAGGTACTATAACTGATTGCTTGGCATTACCATGGTTTTATTTCTGGAACAATGGCTTATCCTTTAGACTTTGTGTATTTCCCACATTAAAGGAGGACATTTGATCATTGACATTAGGAATAAGTTGTCCTTCCCCGCCCCCACCCCCCGACTTCTTTCTCGAATTTGGCTTTGTTAGGAAGATGGATGTATGTTCAACCAAACGATGTTGTCAGATAATCTGTCCCTCAAATTTAGGTGACCTATTGAAAAAGGGACAAGGTTGGGTTTAGACAGGTGAAATATTTTCATCACTTATTTTTGCTTCATGTTACAAAGTTGGGAAGGATGAAGGGGGGAGTCTTAATTACACAAAAAGAAAGTAGGTGCAAACCTGCTCTAAATCACTGACCTCCTCCACCAACGAACAGAAACATCTCATCAGGAAAGCAGGATGAAGAGAATCAGAAGTACTCTCATCGGCTGGGCACGGTGGCTCACACCACCCAACAGTTTGGGAGGCCGAGGCGGGTGGATCATTTGAGGTCTGGAATTTGAGACCAGCCTGACCAACATGGTGAAACCCCGTCTCTACTGAAAATACAAAAAAAAAAATTAGCCGGGCATGGTGGTGCATCTGTAGTCTCAGCTACTTGGGAAGCTGAGGCAGGAGAATCGCTTGAACCCAGGAGGTGGAGGTGGCAGTGAGCCGAGATCACACCACTGCACTCCGGTCTGAGTGACAGAGCAAGACTCCATCTCAAAAAAAAAAAAAAAAAAACCTCTCACTTGTAAAGAGCATTTTTTTCTCTTGTCATTTAGATTCTCTTTTTTCTCTGCTAGTGTTTATGAGACAAGATGACACGCGATGGCTGGGTGTGGGGCCAGCATGGGAAGGAGTATCCGTTTTTTTGTTTTTTGGGTTTTCTTGAAGACAGTCTGCTCTGTTACCCAAGCTGGACTATAGTAGCATGATACTAGCTTACTGCAACCCTGCCTTCTGGGCTCAAGTGATCCTCTCACCTCAGCCTCCCGAGTAGCTGGGACTACAGGTGTGCACCACCACACCTGGCTAAGTTTTTTGTGGGGTTTTTTTTTTTTGGTAGAGACAGGGTCTCATTATGTTGCCCAGGCTGGTCTTGAACTCCAGAGCTCAAGTGATCCTCCTGCCTCAACCTCCCAAAGTGCTGGGATTACAGACATAAGCCACCGTTCCTGGCCTGAACCTGTTCTTAATTCTCTCTTTTAATACAGACTTTTCTCAGGACATGATTTGTAGAAAACAAAGAGTCACATGTCCCATAGAATATCCCGCTCTATGCATTTGTCCAGGTGTGGCTTGTGGTGTCATTTAGCTTGTTCTTTAGTTCTTGCAACTTCTGTAAATTGGATATAAGTTTTAAAGGCTTGGTTAAAGTAAATATAATCGTTGGTTAAGGCAATGGAAGTCTGATATCCCGTTATTCAGTTATTCTTCTCTCCTTGCTCCAGAGAATCTGGGTGGTGGTACCTTGGCCCCCTCCTTGCCTGCCTCCCTGGCCATTTGTGGATGGTTTCAGCACTTGTTGATCATTCTTTCCTGTATCAATAATGTCATCAGGAGCCAGGTGTGGTGGCCGACACCTGATGTGCTAGCTACTTGGGAGGCTGAGGCAAGAGGACTGCTTGAGCCTAGGAGTTAGAGGCTGCATTAAGCTAAGATCACACCATTGCACTCTAGGCAGGGTGAGAACAACAAGACCCTGTCTCTTTAAAAGAGAGAGAGAGCTGGGCATGGTGGCTCATGCCTGTAATCTCAGCACTTTGGGAGGCCAAGGCTGGCGGATCACTTGAGGTCAGGAGTTCAAGACCAGCCTGGCCAACATGGTGAAACCCTGTCTCTACTAAAAATACAAAAATTAGCTGGGTGTGGTGGCACATGCCTGTAATCCCAGCTACTTGGGAGGCTGAGGCAGGAGAATTGCTTGAACTTGGGAGTCGGAGGTTGCAGTGAGCCAAGATGACGCCATTGCACTCCAGCCTGGGCAACAGAGCAAGACTCCGTCTCAAAAAAAAGGAGAGAGAGAGAAAAATGGAGTCACAGTTTGTCGCCCAGGCTTCGGTGCAATGATGCTCACTGCAGCCTCGAACTTCTGGGCCCAAGTAGCTTTCCAAGTAGCTGGGACACATGTGAACCCCTCTTTTAAAGAGAGTGTAATCCCCATCTTTTTTTTTTTGAGACAGGGTCTCGCTCTGTCGCCCAGGCTGGAGTGCAGTGGCGCAATCTCGGTTCACTGCAAGCTCCGCCTCCCGGGTTCATGCCATTCTCCTGCCTCAGCCTTCCGAGTAGCTGGGACTATAGGCGCCCACCACCATGCCCGGCTAATTTTTTGTATTTTTAGTAGAGACGGGGCGGGGGGGGTGGTTTCACCATGTTAGCCAGGATGGTCTCGATCTTCTGACCTCATGATCCGCCCGCCTCGGCCACCCAAGGGCTGGGATTACAGGCGTGAGCCACGGCGCCTGGCCAAACCCCATCTCTTAAAATAAAAGACCAGACATTCCACTGTTTACCAATTTATTTATAGCGCCTCCTTGTGGTATAGGAGTTCATTACTTCCATTTTAAAGATTAAAAAAATTGGAAACTCCCTTTACCCCTGAGCTTCAAGATCACAGCCTGAGGCCAGTGTTGTGGCTCAAACCTTAATCTCAGCACTTTGGGAGGCCGAGATTCTGATCTTCGGGAAGATCAGTTGAGCCCAGGAGCTTGAGAACAGCCTAGGCAACATGACAAAACTCTGTCTCTACAAAACAAATACACACACACACACACACACACACACACAAACAAAAATTAGCCGGTTGTGGTGGTACGTGCCTGTAGTCCCAGCTGCTTGGGAGGCTGAGGTGGGAGGATTGCTTGAGCCTGGGCAGCGGAGATTGCAGTGAGCCGAGATCGTGCCACTGCATTCCAGCCTGGGCAACAGAGTGAGACCCTGTGTTCAAAAAGAAAAAAACAGAGCCTGAGCCCAGTATAAATAATTGGGGTCAGCCGGGCACGGTGGCTCACTCCTGTAATCCCAGCACTTTGGGAGGCTGAGGCGGGCGGATCATGAGGTCAGAAGATCGAGACCATCCTGGTTAACACGGTGAAACCCCGTCTCTACTAAAAATACAAAAAGTTATCCGGGCGTAGTGGCGGGCGCCTGTAGTCCCAGCTACTCGGGAGGCTGAGGCAGGAGAATGGCGTGAACCTGGGAGGCGGAGGTTGCAGTGAGCCGAGATCGCACCACTGCACTCCAGCCTGGGCGACAGAGCACGACTCTCTCTCAAAAAAAAAAAAAAAAAAAAAAAGAATTAGGATCTACTTGAAGGTGGAGGTAGGAAGGAGAGGGTGAGGATCAAAAAACATTAACTATTGGGTATTGCTATGCTTACTACCAGAGTGGCGAAATGATCTGTACACCAGACCCCTTCGACACACCATTTATCTATATAACAAACCTGCACATGTACTGCTGAACATAAAAAGAAAAAAAAATATTGGAAGCTGGACGCAGTGGCTCATTCCTGTAATCCCAGCACTTTGGGAGGGGAGGCCAAGGCGGGAGGGTTATTTGTTGACCACCCTGGGCAACATGGAGAGAACCTGTTTCTACAGAACTTTTAAAAAGTTTAAGGCCAGTCGAGGTGGCTCACGCCTGTAATCCCAACACTTTGGGAGGCTGAGATGGGAGGATCCCTTGAGCTCAGGAGTTCGAGACCAGCCTGGGCAACATAGTGAGACCCCCGTCTCTATAAAAAAAATTTTTTAATGCTAAAAAAAAGTTTTAAAATAAGAAAAAAGACTGGGTGTGATGGCTCACATCTGTAATCCCAGCACCTTGGGAGGCTGAGGCAGGTGGATCACCTGAGGTCAAGAGTTCGAGACCAGCCTGGCCAACATGGTGAAACCTTGTCTCTACTAACAGTATAAAAATTAGCTGGGTGTGGTGGCAGGCACCTTTAATCTCAGCTACTCTGGAGGCTGAGACACGAGAGTCGCTTGAACCCGGGAGGCAGAAGTTGCAGTGAGCTGAGATCATGCTATCGCACTCCAGCCTGAGTGACAAGAGCGAAACTCCATCTCAAAAAAAAAAAAAGAAGAAGAAGAAGAAGAAAAATGTATAAAAAAATTAGCTGGGCATGGTGGCATGCACCTGTAGTCCTAGCTCCTCAGGAGGCTAAGGAAGGAGGATCCCTTGAGCCCAGGAGTTGGAGGGTGTAGTGGACTGTGATTGTGCCACTGCACTCCAGCCTGGGTGACAGAGTAGACTTTGTCTCTTAAAAATAAATAAATACATATATACATACATACATAAAAATAACTAGGGCCAGGCCAGGTATGGTAGCTCATACCTGTAATGCAAGCATCTTTAGAAGCCAAGGTGAGACTATGCCTCTACAAAAAATAAAAAAAAAATTAGCCTGGTGTGGTGGCTTGTGCCTGTAGTCCCAGCTAGTTGGGAGGATGAGATGGGAGGATTGCTTGAGGCCGGGAGTTTGAATCTGCAGTCAGCTATCATTGGCACCACTGCACTCCAGCCTGAGTGACAGAGTGAGACTCTCTCTCTACAAGATTAAAATTAATTAAAAAAATTGTTTCATCAGGAAATGAAAAATGATCTTTGAAGAATGTCATTCCTTATGAATTAGCTGGCATTGTTTGGCAGAGCTTTTCCTCGTCAACTGGGGCTACCCCTAAAAACAGTTCCTCCTGAGCCGGCAGTGTGAGGGCTTCACTTCTTGCCCTTTAAATGTTGATTTTCAAAGTAAGGAGTTGGTTAATGGCTGTTTCAAATGGTGACAATAGATTTTATCAGGCTTTTTCTATTTTGAGTGGCTTGATGGATCTATGAAAATCCATGAAATGAAGAACAAGAATGGTAACTGAAGAGAGAGGCCCATGGCAGCAGCCAGGGAAAGGGAGGAGGGAGGGAAGGAAGGAGGGAGAGAAAAGCCATGCGTATTGGAATTAAAGTGTCATCGGAGCCCATCAGACCCCCACAGTGACTGTTAGCAGCTCATTTAAGAGGTGATTGAACTATCTCTTTGTTTCAGTTAGTTTTCACACATCCCGGGGTTTAGGGCCTATAGTTTCTAACCATGTTACCTTTCAGGAATAGGACCTAAAATCACTCTTTTTAATTTTTTTTTAAGAGACAGGGTTTTTAAAAAAGAAACAAAAAACAAAAAACTACCTGTTGGATGCCGCTTGTCTTGTTCGGTCACCCAGGGTGGAGTGCAGTGGCGTGATCATAGCTCACTGCAGCCTGGGACTCCTGAGCTCAAACAGTACTCCCACTTCAGCCTCCCAAATAGCTGGGACTACAGGCATACTACTATGCTGAGCTTTTTTTTTTTTTTTTTTTTTTTTTGAGACGAAGTCTCGCCCTTGTCCTTCAGGCTGGAGTGCAATGGCATGATCTCGGCTCACTGCGACTTCCGCCTCCCGGTTTGAGTGACTCTCCTGCCTCAGCCTCCTGAGTAGCTGGGATTACAGGTGCCTGCCACCATACCCAGCTAATTTTTGTATTTTTAGTAGAGACAGGGTTTCACCATGTTGGCCAGGCTGGTCTCGAAGTCCTGACCTCAGGTGATTTGCCCACCTCGGCCTCCCAAAGTGCTGGGATTACAAGCATGAGCCACCGTGCCGGGCATTTTTTTTTTGGACACAGGGTCTCACTCTTGCTCAGGCTGGTCTCAAACTCCTGGACTCAAGTAATCCTCCCACTTTGCCCTCTCAAAGTGTTGGGATAATAGGTGTGAGCCACTGCCCCTGGCCTAAAATCTCTCTTGAGTGATGATAGAGCCATAGGGAGATGCCCCAAATCTTGGAGAGAAAAGAACATCTGTTCAAAGACGTGGGGGTAGTGGGGCAGGGGGGTTAGTCTTCTCCTCATCTCCAAGTTTTTCTTTCTAAAAAAAATTTTTTTTATAGATGGGGTCTTGCCATGTTGCCCAGGCTGGTCTCAAACTCTTGGGCTCAAGCGATCCTCCTGCCTTAGCCTCTCAAAGTCCTAGGATTACAGTCATGAGCCACTGTGCCTGTTTTTTGTTTTGTTTTGTTTTGTTTTTTGAGACAGGGTCTCTGTCTGTCACCCAGGCCTGAGTGCAGTCACAATCTTGGCTCACTGCAGCCGCAACCTGTTGGGCTCAAATGATCCTCCCACCTCAGCCTCTTGAGTAGCTGGGACTTAAAAGTGCATACCACCTTGCCTGGCTAAATTTTCTTGTATTTTTTGTAAAGACAGGGTCTCAGTGTGTTGCCCAGGCTGGTCTCAAGCTCTCTGGGCTCAAGTAATCCTCCTGCTTCAGCCTCCCAAAGTGTTGGGATTACAGGTATGAGCCTCCACACCTGGCCTCCAAGTTTTGGTATAATTTTTTTGTGTGTCCATTTTTGACCAGATTAGCTAACCTAGGGAAGACATGTCTGATGAAATACACACACACACACACACACATACACACACACAGAGTCATGTGTAGTTTAATGACAGGGATACATTCTGAAGAATGCATCATTAGGCAATTTCGTCATAGAATGTCCTTATACAAACCTAGATGACATAGCCCTCTACACACCTGGGCTGTATGGTAAAGCCTGTGGCTCCTGGCCTGCAAACTTGTACAGCATGCTACTGTATGAATACTGTAGGCAACTGTAACACTATCGTAGGTATTTTTGGTTTTCTGTTTGTTTGAGACAGAGTCTTGTTCTGTCTCCCAGGCTGGAGAGCAGTGAGTGGCATGATCATGGCTCAATGCAGCCTCAAACTCCCAGGTTCAAGAGATCCTCCTTCCTCGGCCTCCCAAGTTGCTGGGACTGCAGATGTGCACCACCACGCCCAGCTAATGTTTGTATTTTTTGTAGAGATAGGGTTTTGCCATGTTGCCAGGTTGGTCTCCAACTCCTGTGTTCAAGGAATTCGCCCGCTTCAGCCTTCCAAAGTGCTGGCATTACAGGCGTGAGCCACCATGCCCAGCTATTTTTGTATCTAAGCATAGAAAAGGTACAGTAAAAATATGGTATTATAATCTTATGGGACCACAGTCATTGACCAAAACGTTTTTCTGCAAGAGCATGACTGTATATGCTTTTTATTGAGGTAAAATCTATCTAACCTAAATTTTTTTTTTTTTTTTTGAGACGGAGTCTCTCTCTGTTGCCCAGGCTAGAATGCAGTGGCGAGATCTCTGCTCACTGCAAGCTCCGCCCCCCGGGTTCGCGCCATTCTCCTGCCTCAGCCTCCCGAGTAGCTGGGACTACAGGCGCCCGCCACCGCGCCCGGCTAATTTTTTTGTATTTTTTAGTGGAGACGGGGTTTCACAGGTCTTGATCTCCTGACCTTGTGATCTGCCCACCTCGGCCTCCCAAAGTGCTGGGATTACAGGTGTGAGCCACTGCGCCCGGCTGTACCTAACCTGAAAATTTGAAAGTGAACAATTCATTGCCATTTAACACATTCACAATGTTGTACAACCATCACTTCTATTTAGTTCCAAAATATTTTCATCACCCTCAACAGGAAACCCCGTACCCATCAGCTGTCACTCCCTGCTCCCCCTCCCCTGGTCCCTGGCAACCACTGATCTGCTTTCTGTCTCTGTGGATTTGTCTATTCTGGACTTTTCATATAAATGGCATCATACAATATGTGGACTTCTGTGTCTGGTTTCTTGTACTCAGCATCATGCTCTTCAGGCTCATTCCCCTTGGAGTATGTGTTAGTACTTCACTCCTTTTTATGGCTGAATCATAATTCCATCGTAAGGATAGACTTCATTTTGTTTATTCATAAGTCAAATGGATAGTTGAATCGTTTCTACCTGTGGCTATTGTGAATAAAACTGCTATGAACAGTGATCATAATTGTATTCATAGTTTGGCTTCTTTACTCTCTCTCTTCTTTTTTTTTTTTTTTTTTTTTTGAGATGGGAGTTTTGCTCTTGTCATCCAGGCTGGAGTGCAGTGGCTTAATCTTCGTTCACTGCAACCTCTGCCTCCCTGGTTCAAGCGTTACTCCTGCCTCAGCCTCCCAAGTAGCTGGGATTACAGGTGCGCGCCACCATGCCTGGCTGACTTTTGTATTTTTAGTAGAGGCAGGGTTTCTCCATGTTGGCCAGGCTGGTCTCGAACTCCTGACCTCAGGTGATCCACCTGCCTCGGCCTCCCAAAGTGTGAGATTATAGGCATGAGCCACCCGAGCCCAGCCATTTACTGTCTTCTTTATCACCTCATTTGGATTTTTTTTTTTTTTTAAGACAGAGTCTCATTGTCACCCAGGCGGAGTGCAGTGGTGCCATCTCGGCTCACTGCAACCTCTGTCTCCCAGGTTCAAGCGATTCTACTGCCTCAGCCTCCCAAGTAACTGGGGTTACAGATGCCTGCCATCACACCCGGCTAATTTTTTGTAGTTTTAATAGAGACGGGATTTCACCATGTCAACCAGGCTGGTCTCGAACTCCTAACCTCAAGTGATCCGCCTGTCTTGGCCTCCCAAGGAGCTGGGATTACAGGCGTGAGCCACTGCACCCAACCTGTCATCTCATTTTGAATAATCTTTGGATTTGGGCTTTTGTTTAGAATCTATGGTCCACAGAACTTTAGATCTTATTTCTCCAAGGTCCTTTTTTGGAGGATGATGGGCTAGACAACGGGATTGGTGCTCTGTTTAGGAAGCAAACCAAGAGGGAGATTTTATCTTGTTATAAAAAAAAATCATTAAATTACAAAGCCTTGATTATAGGCCAGAATTAGGCTGGCATTTTACATATATTTAGCTTCTCATGTTTTTATGTGGGGGTGGTTTATAAAGTGAACCCACTTATGTCGTTCAATTTGCCTCGCTGAGCCTTCGCGTGGATTTTGGAAGGGAAATGAATAGAGAGGGGAAGTAACTTTCTAAGGTCAGCAAAGGCATTGGGAATGGGGTGAGTGGTGGAAAAACATGTCTCAGATCAATGCCAGTCACCTGTTAAATTAGTTAATTTTTAAAAATCCTGTGCACAGTCACACATCTTCCAGTGAATGTAAATATTTATTGGGTGGTTTTTGGTAACGTAAGGAGACATAATTAGGAGAAGAATTCTCACTTAACAGAAAGCTTAGTCTATTTAGAGGACTCGTATGATGAATATATGTGGTTTTTAAATGCTTGTGGAACAACTCTCCAGGGGAAAAATAAAAAGCAATTAAGTAACATTAGGAATTTCCTTAAGAGAAATCACTGCAGCCCCTGGTCTGTCCTACTGTCACTGTTTGAATTACAGTTTTATCCAGGTAGCCCTGG
The DNA here is from genome assembly GCF_028885655.2 of Pongo abelii. Lineage (NCBI taxonomy): Eukaryota > Metazoa > Chordata > Mammalia > Primates > Hominidae > Pongo > Pongo abelii. The sequence goes on along the minus strand of NC_071995.2, from coordinate 120,362,390 downwards.
AATCCTATGTTAAGTGGTTAGAAAGTTCCTTTTATTTACATTGTGTTAGAAAAATAACTCTCCGAAAGACCTTCTGCTTTTGCCGTTAAGGGGGGCAAGTCTCCTGAAGAGCAGAGACAAATGGTAAAATAATAGTAAAATAACTGAAGCGTGCATTCTCAATTGCTTGTTAGGTATATTACTTGTGTAGGAAGCAACCCTATGCAGGCCTCCTGCTCTGTTACTTTTTTTTTTGAGACAGGGTGTTGCTCTGTTGCCCAGGGTGGAGTGCAGTGGCATGATCTTGGCTCATTGAAACCTCCGCCTCCCAGGCTCAAGCGATTCTCCTGCCCCAGCCTCCTGAGTAGCTGGGATTACAGGCACACGTCACCATGCCTGGCTAATTTTTTGTATTTTTAATAGAGACGGAGTCTCACCATGTTGGCCAGGTTGGTCTCGAACTCCTGACCTCAAGTGATCCACGCCCAAAGCCTGGGATTACAGGCGTGGGTCACTTCTGTTCCCTCCTTAGGGGCATGTTTACAGATGGTGCCCATTGGTCCAGGAGGGTACCAGCCTGTCATTGGTCTTGACATTAAAAGGATCCGTTCTGTTTCTCTGCCCTGAGCCTCTGGAAAATGATGTTCCCAAGCTTTAGCTGTGGCCTTTGTGACATGGGCACAAGGAAAGGGGTTTCATGCTGGAGAGCCCCTCCGCTTAGGTAAACCAGAGTCCACAGGGACAGCTGCTGCCCAGTCTGCCCTCCCCATGCCCATTCCTAGAAGTGGGCATGGAGAGGCTGGTGACTAACTCCAAGCATCATAGTCTTCCTGTTTTCCCTCCTCCCTTCACCTTCGCACATTGCCTGACACGGCTGAGTCTGGGCAAAACCTCTCAGCAGCCAGGGGTCATTTCTGGGTTCTCACTCTCTGATAGGCAGATCAGAAATGTACACGACACCCAGAGAGAAAGCAGAGATGTGAGTGACAATTGTGATGGAGGAGGACTCGGCTTCCATCTGTTTTTGTTTATTTCCACATCACATGGTAAAAGTTCTGGATCCAACTGGCTGGGTGGCATCAGCTTTGGGGAGCTCTTTCTAAGAATATAAATTAAGGCTTGGCCCAGTGGAATTGGGAGAGGATTCAGTTTCTAGGGTCACTAGAAGATGAGGTCAGACGGAGGGAGGGAGGGCCACCCAAAAGCACAGTGTAAATGCTAAATTTTAAGTTGGCAATTCTGTTGGGCAAGGGCTGGCATAATTTGTATTTTATATATAGTCTAGCACACCATTAATACAAAACAGATATTGAATAATTGTGTGCACCAGTTAACTGTAGGAAATTTGATTTAGGGAAATAGAGAAGAAGAATTTTGCAAGTGTCAAAAGAGGAATTTGTAAGAGGTGTCAAGACAGTGGCCTTCCTAGTCACTAGGTCTCACATATTTCGAGACCAAAATATGTCTCACATATTTTGAGACAGAATATGGGTTTGGAGGAAACCCACTACATTATCATGTCCTGACCGTGGCCTCCTGGTTCCACAGTTGGCCCTTGCCAGATCAGACAGCAACCTGGCTATCCAAACCATACCTACCCACCTTGGAATTGGATTTGAACTGAGAATACAGAATTTATAGCATGTAGTAAGGGACACTTAATTTTCTTCTGCTTCAGCCTGAGTTTGTCACTGGCCTCATTTGGCATCCTCCTCCCTTGTCTCTGGTGTGAGGCATTGGAGCGGTGCAGTTAAGAGCACAGGCTCCAATTGCCTACGGGGTCAGATCCAGGTCCTTTCCCTTCCTCGCGGCAATGCGCCTCAGTCTCCTCATCTGTCAAGTACCCACCTTATGGGGCTGTTTAAAGGAATAAGTGAGATCGTGTCTACAGCAGACTTACCACTGGTCTGGCCCTTCGAACATGCTTAAAGCGCTGTTATTGCCTGGGCCCCTGGAGGGAGGTCTTTCTCTGGATGGTATTATGTAAGAGACTCTGGTCTTGAAAGCCACTTCCTAATTTTCTTTGGGCCTTCATTTCCTCACCTGTGAAGTGAAGGGGTCAGGAGAGACCCCCTTCTATCTCTGAAATGATGTAAAGGGAGGAAGAGAGTTTGTTTTAGCAGCAACTTTTTGTTTGTCCGCACTTTTCCTTTCTGCTCTTTGAGCCATGATAATTGAGAATGGTGTCTTTTTACTTCCTTAAATTCAGAAGTGAGCTTTTGAGAGTCCTCAAAGGAAATCAACCTCAAGATAATTCTTTTGCTCCTGATTGGTAATGGGAAAAACCTTCAAGAAGAATTCCTGCTTACAGACATCTCTCTCTCTCTCTCTCTTTTTTTTTTCTTTGAGACAGAATATCACTCTGTTGCCCAGGCTGGAGGGCAGTGGCATGATCTCGGCCCACTGCAACCTCTGCCTGCTGGGTTCAAGCGATTCTTGTGCCTCAGCCTCCTGAGCAGCTGGGATCACAGGTGTGCGCTACCATGACCTGTTAATTTTTGTATTTTTAGTAGAGACGGGGCTTCATTCTGTTGGCCAGGGTAGTTTTGAACTCCTAACCTCAAGCAATCCACCCTCCTCAGTCTCCCAAAGTGCTGGGATTACAGGTGTGAGCCACCGTGCCTGGCCTAGACATTTCTCTTGATGTATTATGTCATTTGGGTGGCTCTGTACCCCTGCAGGCTTGACCAATCACAACGAAGTGGAAGCATGATTGGCATGTTATGAGCCCCTCCTCTTTCTTTAGAGGCTGCCTGCTGAGTAGAGTGGCCAGCAAGAGGTCAGATACAAACTTCAGACAACAAGATAGCCTTTTTTTTTGAGATGGAGTCTCGCTCTGTCGCCCAGGCTGGAGTGCAGTGGCACAATCTTGGCCCACTGCAACCTCTGCCTCCCAGGTTCAAGCGATTCTCCTGCCTCAGCCCCCCCAAGTAGCTGGGATTACAGGTGCGCACCACCACACCCAGCTAATTTTTGTATTTTTAGTAGAGACAGGGTTTCACCATGTTGGCCAGGCTGGTCTTGAACTCTTGACCTCAGGTGATTCACCCTCCTCAGCCTCCCAAAAGTGCTGGGATTACAGGTGTGAGCCACCGCGCCCAGCCATCAAGGTAGCTTTTAAAAAGCTGAGACCTTTGGGAATGGAGTGATGCGGGGTGGGGTGGCGGGGGTTAGGGTGTATTCTTTTGCTTGTTGTTTCTGTTGTAACTTTGAGAAGATTCTGAAAAATATGAGGGGAGTGATGGCCGGGCATGGTGGCTAGTGCCTGTAATCCCAGCACTTTGGGAGGCTGAGGTGGGTAGATCACTTGAGGCCAGGAGCTCCAGACCAGCCTGGCCAACATGGTGAGACCCCCCTCTCTACTAAAAATACAAAAATTAGCTGGGCGTGGTAGCGCCCACCTGTAATCCCAGCTACTCTGGAGGCTGAGGCACACGAATCGATTGAATCCAGGAGGTGGAGGTTGCAGTGAGCCGAGATCCGCTGCACTCCAGCCTGGGCGACAGAGTGAGACACTGTCTCAAAAAAAAAAGAGAGGAGAGTGAGGAAGGAAACTCAGAACAGATACGTTTCAGCAAAGAGCAAGTCGACTGGGATTTTTTCTATAGTGGGTGTGTAAATTTCAGACTTTAAAATCCACTCAGTAAAACTGACATCCCTGCTTATTCACTTTTGCCGACTCTGCTAGAAGCCTCCTGAGTTTTGTTTACAAGGTCTCCGGCACACAGCCTGCCTTCTTTGAAAGGCCAGGCCAGGACCAGCCTGCCCATCCCTTCTGTTCTCACTGGATTTCGTGGCCAGTGGCCTGGACGTGACTAACAGATGGCCATTGCAGAGTTGATCACCTGATTTCATGGCTTATTCTTGGGAAAGCCTCTGATTTTTTTACAGAAGGTTATCCATCCCTTGGTAAATCCTTCCCCTTGTATAGATGGAGAAACTGAACAGGTACAGGTGTGCATATTTAGTGTTACCTTGGACAGGTGGATGATATGTATGCCAAGTCCTCCTTAGCTTGTGTTTAGCTATGGTTTTGATGCTTATAACAGCTTTGGTCGTTCTAGCTCATGGTCATGAGCTCTTTCAGAGAGGCTGCTGGCTTAAGTGCCCGATAGACTTTTTTTTGAATGAATGAAGATCTATCCGGATTTCTAGCCACACTTTTCTTCAGGAGTGGGCTGCAGCTGGAGTGAGCACTAGGAACCTTTGCAGCTTAAGAATTCAGAAACCCACACCAGCCAGCCTAAGCGGCAGCCAGTCTCCTAGGAGAGCTGGGTTCTGGCCTGCGACGTCCTCCACCTTTCGGAGGTCAACTCAGAAGGTGGTACCTGTCCAAGGGAGCGGGGCGCCCACCGCAGGGCAGAGTCAGGACGTTCTGACAGCCCCCGTCAGGCGGCTCGAGTGGAACTCCCGCCTGCAATACTTGACCCTGCAAAGGCGAACCCGAGTGCCGGAGGTGCAGCGCCAGGAGGCCGGCCCAGCCCAACCGCCCGCGTCGGGGAAGACTGGGCCCTCAGAGCTCATCCAGGCCAGCGGTCCTGCAGGCTCTGGGTCGGGGGTTCCCGGGTTCGTGCGCTTCAGGTCCTGGTCCTGGAGCGAGTGCAAACCCGGCAGACCGTGTGCCTGCTGCAAGGGACCTGGGGACCCGTTCCTGGCGTCGGGTGCAGAGTCGTCCCCCGTGGCCCGGGCGCCCCCGGGCTTCCGCGAGACGCCCCACGGGACCACACAAAAGACCCCACCCCAGGCCAGGCGCGCATTTCCTGTTGCAGCGGTGGCGGCGTGCAGCCACCCATGTGCATCCCGCGGCGCGCGGGCCAGGCCGGGCCGGGCGGGGCGCGGGGCACGCCCCCACGCAGCCCCAGTCCCCGCGCTCCGGCCGCGAGGGGCCGCCCTCGGCTGGCCCGCCCCCGTGTCACCGCAGGCCGGGCTCCCTTTGTGTGCGGCCCCAGCGCCGCGGCCGCGCCATTGGCCCGCCCGCCCGGGGGGCCAGCCCCTTCCTGGCTCGCCTTATACATATGCATAAGAGCCCCGGCCCTCCCCCGCCGGCCCCTCCCCGCCCCCTCCCGCGCGGGCGTGCGAGGCGCGCGGCGCGGCTCCCTCCTCGCGGCAGCGGGAGCCCGAGCCCGAGCCCGAGCCCGAGCCAGGGCGAGCCGAGCCTGCTCCGGGCGGGCGGCGGCGGCGGCGGCGCCGCTCCAGCCATGTCAGCGCGCGCGAGCCTGGGCCCACCATGAGCCATGGCCATGTCCGTGAGCGCCGAGGACGACGACTATGAATCGGAGCCGGACCAGGTCGGCGGCCCGGGGTGGGGCTGAGGGAGGGACCCGCCGCACGACCTCCCGACCGCCTGTCTGACGCGCCGAGGGCGGCCGCGACGCCGCCGCCGCCGCGATGAGGAGAAAGTTTTGCTGCGGCTGCCGGCGGGGCGGCCGGGGCCGGGCCCGAGCGGGGCGTAGAGGAGCGCGGCAGGCCCGCAGCCGGCCCGGGCAGGGGGCGTGTGCGGCCGAGCGAGCGCGCTGGGGGCCATCGGGCACCGCGGGGACAATGTGGGCCGCCGGGCCTCGCCGTCGGGCTGGCCTGCCGGGCGCCGGCCACGGCCCGGGGCAAGTTGCCGGCGGCCGCGGGGCGCGCCGCGCCCTCCCCCGGCGCCCTCGCCCGCGGCCCACGCGCGTGCCGGCCGCCCCGGGAGCACCCGGACCCCGCGGGCGCCGGCACCTCCTGCTTCTGCGTTCGCAAAGTTGCGCCAGGACCCTCGGCCTCGGGGCTGGAGCGCTCCCGGGGCCCGTGGGCCCGACGGCCCGAGCTTTTGTCTGGGCGCCGCGCGCCCGCCGCCCGCCGTGGGCAGACGGAGACAGGAAGGGGTGCGAGCCGCGGGCCGGCGCGGGCCACCCGGAACCCGGGCGAATCCGCACGGCGGCGGCGGCGGCGGAGGAAGCCGCGACCCCAGATGGCAGGAGTTGGCCTCGGTGGATTCAGAAGGAAAAGCAACCTCTCTCGGGACCAGGGGGAGAAATCTGTGTGTGAAACAAAGCCCTGGGTGTGTTTACGGCGTGAATTTACTCCGGGAAGGTTCGTGTATAGGAAGAAGGCGAAGAAAGTTGAGGTTTTACGAAGTATAATCTGCAAAATAATACTTGGAACAGGACGCAGGCCAGGTAGACGTGTCCGAGGAGTTAAGAATGGGATGGGTTGAGTTAGCATGTGGCATTGGACGGACTTGGGTGCATAAAACGCTTATTTATAATCCTGGTGAGATAAAGGTGTTGTGGAATGACCCAGCCAAAATGTGGTAACTTTTTTTTTTTTCATCATTAGGTGCAATTGAGGAAGTGCTCTATAGGCTGCGCTTAAATCGTATCATACGTAGCATTAAGTGGTTTTACCTAACAGGCAGTTGATTTTTATTTTCTCAGCTTTGTTGGAGAATTTTCAGGCACGTGTGCGTTTTGAGGTGTTCGGAATCTCACGGCTCTTTTGGATTGGATTAACCCAGGGACGATTCAAGTGCTTTTGGCTTGAACTTTTATCAAGTCAGTAGCCCTACATGTGAATGGCTCTGAAAGTCTTGTTCCATAGATCACACTTCAATTCCTGCTTTGAACGTTTTCATTTCAGTTTCGGGTCTACTTAATCCTGCGACAGTTTGCCATTTCTGGGGCATTTGGTCATTCATTCGTAGGATGTCAGTATTCTGTCAGCTGGGCTTTGATGTCGCCACTGAGCTTTGGTGTTTCAGGATTGGGGTTCCTGTTAGCTGATTTTTGTTTGTTTTTTAAATTTGGTCACACCCTATGGCCTGTAGATACAATCTTTGACACTGCAAGACTTATTGTGTCTTTGGGCTTAAAAACATGTTTTCGAGTCCTGCCACTCCTGAGAGAAACTTCTGTTAAGAGAGGACCTGTAGGCCGTGCGCAGTGGCTCACACCTGTAATCCCAGCACTTTGGGAGGCCAAGGCGGGTGGATCACTTGAGCTTAGGAGTTCGAGAGCAGCCTGGCCAACATGGTGAAACCCTGTCTCTACTAAAAATACAAAAGTGAGCCGGGCGTGGTGGCCGGTGCCTTTAATCCCAGCTAATCAGGAGGCTGAGGCAGGAGAATCACTTGAACCCAGGAGGCGGAGGTTGCGGTTGCAGTGAGCCGAGATCGTGCCACTGCACTCCAGCCTGAGCGTCAAGAGTGAGACTGTTTCAAAAAACAAACAAACCTGTATTCACTGTAGCCAAATTTTTTTCTTCCTCCTTCTCACATTGGTCAAGCCGATTGTGGCACTTGTGGAGTCCTTAGCAACGACTTGAGTTTGTATTGTTGGCTTTAAGATGATTTTTTTCCCCACTCGGTGCGCTGAGGGAGGGTGCACTGAGGGAGACGACATCTGAGCCAGGGCAGTCGGGGGCAGGCTTGTCTCACAGCCCCAACAGACAAGGTTTTTGTCAGCTAAGGTACCCCACAGTTGGGGGACACTCTCCTTGCCTCCCTGCATGCTTTCCTCAACAGTTTTCTCAGCCTGGGCCCGAGAAGAGTGGCTTCCTCCGAGGACTTCGAAAGCATTTGCATCTTCCAAAGCACAGCGAGGGTCTCTGGAGTCTCCAGCTTGCGGGCTCCAGACCCAGCTCTTCTCGAAGTTTCTCTCTACCTCTGCCCCACCCTGCTGAATGGGTTTGGCACCAAAGGAGAAGATCCTTCATGAGGAGAGGTTGCCAAGTCCTGAGTGTGGATGAACAAGTAGACTCGCCCACCTGCTGGATGAAAGGACCCGTCGGAGGGAAGCCCTGGTGGGAGGCTGCTGCTGCCGGGTCCATCTCTGTAGTTGGTGTAGCCCTCACGCCCACCCCATCAGAGTTTTGGCTGCTCTGCCTTCCGAGCCTGTGCACTTCTCATCCCCACCTGAGACCTGCCGTGCTGCGCTGGCCTATCTGCCCCATGCCTTCCCTCAGCAGCCTGGGTTTCCCCAAGTGTCACAGCCTGTGGGACAGGAGTCAGGGGACGGGCCCGCGGTGAGCGAGCCGTGTTGACGGGAGACCCCTTATGTGCTCTTTGCTGGTGTGCACCCTTGGCGGGACCTTCTCCCACAGACTTCATTTGCTTCTCTAGTACAAAATGTGCCAGAAAATTCTTCAGCTTGCTTTCCAAGTTGAAGAGGTGTCTCCTAAAGGAGGGCTTTTAGGAGAATTCTTGTTCCATCTTGTTTTTTGTTTTGAGTCAGGGTCTTGCTCTGTCACGCAGGCTGGAGTACAGTGATATGATTATAACTCATTGCAGTCTTGAACTCCTGGGCTCAAGCGATCCTCCTGCCTCAGCCTCCTGAGTAGCCAGGACTACAGGCACACATCACCACACTCAGCTACTAATTTTTTTATTTTTTATTTATATAGAGATGGGGTCTTGATATGTTGCCCAGGCTGGTCTTGAACTTCTGGCCTCAAGTGATCCTCCCGTCTTGGCCTCCCAAAGTGTTGGGATTATAGGCATGAGCCACTGCGCCTGGCCAGTTTTTTTTTTTTTCTCTTGATGTGAAAATAGCTTCTATTATTTTTTCTATAAAAATGACTACAGGCTGGGTGCAGTGGCTCATGCCGGTTATCCCAGCACTTATGGGAGGCTGAGGCAGGTGGATGGCTTGAGCTCAGGTGTTTGGGACCAGCCTGGGCAACATGGTGAAATCCCATCTACAAAAAAGTACAAAAATTAGCCAGGTACGGTGTCGCGCACCTGTAGTCCCAGCTACTTGGAGGCTGAGGTGGGAGAATTGCTTGAGCGCAGGAGTTCGAAGCTGCAGTGAGTAGTGATGGCCCCATTGCATTCCAGCCTGGGTGACAGAGTAAGACCCTTTCTCAAAAAAATTTTTTTAAATAAAAATAAAAATGACTACAGCTTGTTGAAAAAAATCAGGAAATTATGGAGAAGAAAATCTCTCAGAAATTTTTGTGGTCATAGAACCATTGTTACCAATTATAGCTATTTTATTTTACTTTAAGTTTTGGGATACATGTGCAGAACGTGCAGGCTTGTTATATAGGTATACGTGTGGCATGGTGGTTTGCTGCACCTATCAACCCATCATCTAGGTTTTAAGTCCCACATGCATTAGGTATTTGTCTTAGTGCTTTTTTTTTTTTTTTTTTTTTTTTTTGAGACGGAGTCTCACTCTGTTGCCCAGGCTAGAGTGCAGTGATGTGATCTCAGCTCACTGCAATCTCTGCTTCCTGGGTTCAAGTGGTTTTCCTGCCTCAGCCTCCTGAGTGGCTAGGACTACAGGTGCGCGCCACCATGGCCAGCTAATTTTTGTATTTTTAGTAGAGACGTGGTTTCACCATGTTGGTCAGGCTGGTCTCGAACTCCTGACCTTGTGATCCGCCCGCCTTGGCCTCCCAAAGTGCTGGGATTACAGGCGTGAGCCAGCCACCACACCTGGCCTCTTTTTTTTTTTTTTTTCTGAGACAGGGTCTCACTTTGTTGCACAGGCTGGAGTGCAGAGCTGCCATCACACCTGGCTAATTTTTGTATTTTTTGTACAGATGGGGTTTTGCTATGTTGCCCAGGCTGGGCTCAAACTCCTGGGCTCAAACGATCTGCTGCCTCAGCCTCCCAAACTGCTAGGATTGCAGGTGTGAGCCACCACACCTGGCCTATAGCTTCTTAAACTGAAATTTTGCCGGCCAGGCGCGGTGGCTCACGCCTGTAATTCCAGCACTTTGGGAGGCTGAGGCAGGCAAATCTCAAGGTCAGGAGTTCAAGACCAGCCTGGCCAACATGGTGAAACCCCGTCTCTACTAAAAATACAAAAAATTAGCTGGGCGTGGTGGTGGATGCCTGTAATCCCAGCTACTAGGGAGGCTGAGGCAAGAGAATCGCTTGAACCTGGGAAGCAGAGGTTGCAATGAGCTGAGATTGTGCCACTGCACTCTAGCCCGGGCAACAGTACGAGACTCCGTCTCAAAAAAAAAAAAAAAAGTGAAATTTTAAGACAGGGGTCTCTGAGCCTTCTTGAAAATGTATGCAAAAGTTTTGTTACTTTGTGCCTATATACGTTTTTGGAGGAAGAGGTCTTTAGCTTTCCTCAGATTCTTCAGAGGTCCTCCCATCCCCTGGGCTTTCTGGTAGTTCTTGTGTTTTTAGTCTCTTGCTCGTTACTCTCTCTATATTAAAAAACCCAGAGCCCTCCCTGGAGTCTACAGGCGTGTGTTAAGGGGCCTGCAACACTCTGGCAAAATCCAGCTTTTCCTGGGCTGTCCATTATGCTTGCAGATTTGAGGACAGGAATAATACTGAGATAAATACGGCTGTGTCGTGCGATACAGTGCAACGTTAGCATGCACAAGGAAATTGGGGGGCCTGTGGCCTTCCCTTGCGGGGCTGTCCGTGTAATGTTATTTGGAGTACTTTGGCAGAAAACTTGGGACTGTCTTATTGTAAAAACATATAACTACATTTTACTGTTTTTCTCACTTCTCTTGACAGTTGAAACTCGTAACTGCTCCCTTCTTGAAACTTCCCTGGCTCTCATGATGCCACAGCCTCCTACTGCTTGTCTGGCCTTTCTGGCCATTTCTCAGCAGGTTGGTTTTCCTCACCTGTCCCTTGAATGTTTTCAGTCTTGAAGGGACTGTTGGAGATTCTCTTTTCATTCTTCCATTCCCCCTGGACATCCTCACGGACTTAACTAGTTTGAGCACCTATGTAGTGTTGGTTCCCAGGTGTGTACCTTAGCTCTGGTTCCACCTGCTTGCTGGGCGACACTTTCCTTGGATGTCCCATGGGCCCCTTGGATTCCACATGCCCACAGCAGTCCTTGTTTCCTCCCCTCTCCCGAGCCCCCTTGTTCTTCTGTTGCTCAAGTCGGAAACCTCAGAGTCCTCCAGAAGTCTGCTTGCATACCCCATGTTCAGCCAATCACCGGGTCTTCTAAAACTGGGTCTGCTTCTAAAGCATCTCCTGAATCATCCCCTCCTCTTCATTCCTTCCATTCCTTCTGCTCCTGCCTTCATCATCTTCAGCTGATCTCCCTGTCTTTTGTCTTTCCCACTGCCCCAAAAATATCCACTCCCCTCACTGTTGCCAGAATATAGTCATGTTGTGAAGCCTTTAACTTACTGTGATGGGTCCAGTTCCCTACTGTGGTAGATGAGGCCCTGCAGGATGAGGCTCCAGCCACTTCAGAGCTGTTTTCCAGCAGCTGTGTCGAGCTATTTGCAGTTCCTTGAATGTGTCATGCAGTTTCACATCTCTCTCTTGCTCTTCCTTCTGCCTAGAATATCCACTTCGTAACCCCACTCCCACCTCTGGCACGCAGGGTCCTGTTCTCCCTCTAAGACCCACCTTAATCACTACCTCCTATGTTCTGGGGTGCTTTTTCCAGCCTCCCTTATCCATGATATGAGGCATCTCTTCTGGGTTAGCATGCCAGGGTCCAGGCTTTAGAGCCACTGCCTGGGTCTGTATCTCAGCTTTCTCATTCGATAGTATGACATCGGGCGGATGGCTTAACTGTGCCATGCCTCAGTTTCCTCACTTGTAGATGGAGATAATAGTAATTCCTTCCTCATAGATTGTTGTTACAGAGTGTGGTGGCTCATGCTAGTAATCCTAAAGCTTTGGGAGCCTGAGGTGGTAGGATTGCTTGAGGCTAGGAGTCCAAGACCAGCCTGGGTTACATAGCAAGACCCCATCCCTACCAGAAAAACAAAAAAGATTGTTGATACAGATATTGATGAATGACTAGCACTTAAGTAAGTGTTACCTTTTGGCCAGGTTCAATGGCTCACACCTGTAATTCTAGCACTTTGGGAGGCCGAGTCGGTCGGGTCACTTGAGCCCAGAAGGTCGAGACCAGCCTGTGTGACATAGTGGGACTCCATAGCTCAAAAAAAAGAAAAAGAAAAGAAAAATTAGCTGGTGTGGTGGCACATGCCTGTATCTCAGCTACTAAGGAGGCTGACGTGGGAGGATCACCTGAGCCCTGGGAAGTCGAGGCTGCGGTTAGCTGAGATCGCGCCACTGCACTCCAGCCTGGGCGACAGAGCGAGACCCTGTCTCAAAAACAGCTCTGCCACTGGAGTGCAGGGGCACGATCTCGGCTTACTGGAACCTCCACCTCCTAGTTTAAGTGATTTTCCTGCCTCAACCTAGATGTTAGTTTTTAATGTCATCATAGTGATGTTGCATTGCATTTATGTGGTTGCATGTCTTTCTCCTTCCAGAGTGTAATGCCTTTCAGACTAGGGAACACATTTTACTCATTTCTGTAGTTCCAGCACTTAGCATCAAATCAGATACATAATTCACAGCCAGGAAACACTTGGGTTGGTGGATGTGTGAATTAGGGGGTTAATGAATGTGCCTCCAGTGCAAATTATATACTCTATTAGTTAGTGATGTTAAGCATCTTTTCATGTGCTTACTGGCCATTTGTAGATCTTTTTTGGAGAAACAGCTATTTAAATCCTTTGTCCATTTAAAAATTACCTATTCATCTCTTTATTATTGAGTTGTCGGAGTTCTTTGTATATTCTGAGTACTAACTGCTTGCTAGATATATGATTTACAAATATTTTCTCCCATTCTGTGGGCCTTTGCACATGATAGTGCCCTTTGAAGCACCAAAGTTTTTTTTTTTTTTTTTTTTTGAGACGGAGTTTCACTCTTGTTGCCCAGGCTGGAGTGCAATGGTGTGATCTTGGCTCACTGCAACCTCTGCCTCCTGGGTTCAAGCAATTCTCTTGCCTCAGCCTCCTGAGTAGCTGGGATTACAGGCATGTGCAACCACACCTGGGTAATTTTGTATTTTTAGTAGAGACGGGGTTTCTCCATGCTTGTGAGGCTGGTCTCCAATTCCCAACCTCAGGTGATCCTCCCACCTTGGCCTCCCAAAGTGCTGGGATTACAGGCGTGAGCCACCATGCCCAGCAAAAGTTTTTAATTTCGATGAAGTCTAATTTATCTTTTTTTTTTTTTGACACCTGTGCTTTTGGTATCATATCAGAGAAACCCTTGCCTAATTCAAAGTCATAAAGATTTATACTTGTGTTTTCTTCTAAGAGGTTTATAATTTTAGCTGTGTGTTTAGGTCTTTGATCCATTTTTGAGTTAATTTGTATATGTGGTGTGAGGTAGGGGTCTATCTTTGTTCTTTTGCGTGTGGATAGCTATTCGTCCCAGCACCATACGTTGAAAAGACCATTCTTTACCCAACTGAATTGCCTTGGCATTCTTGTTAAAAATCATTTGGTCAAAATATGACTTTATTTCTGGACTCTCAATTCTGTTCCATTGATCTATAGGTCTGTCTTTATGCCACTACCATCACAGTCTTGTTTATTGTAGCTTTGTAGTGAGTTTTGAAATCAGAAAGTGTGTGTTTTTTGTGTTTTTTTTTTTTTTTTTTTGAGGCAGAGTCTCACTCTGTTGCCAGGCTGGAGTGCAGTGGCGTGATCTTGGCTCACTACAACCTCCACCTCCCAGGCTCAAGTGATTCTTCTGCCTCAGCCTCCTGAGTAGCTGGGACTACAGGCGTGTGCCACCACGCCCAGCTAATTTTTGTATTTTTAGTAGAGACAGGGTTTCACCAGGTTGAGCAGGATGGTCTCAATCTCTTGACCTTGTGATCTGCCCACCCCCGCCTCCCAAAGTGCTGGGATTACAGGTGTGAGCCACCGTGCCCAGCCTTTTTAGATGGAGTTTCACTCTTGTTGCCCAGGCTGGAGTGCAATGTCATGATCTTGGCTCACTGTAACCTCCACGCCCTGGGTTCAAGTGATTCTCCTGCCTCAGCCTCCCAAGTAGCTGGGATTACAGGCACGTGCCACCACGCTTGGCTAATTTTGTATTTTTAGTAGGGATGGGGTTTCACCGTGTTGGTCAGGCTGGTCTTGAACTTGTGACCTCAAAGGATCCACCTGCCTCCTCGGCCTCCCAAAGTGCTGGGATTATAGGCGTGAGTCACCGCCCCCACCCCCCATCCCCCTATTTTTTTAAGATTGTTTTGGCCATTCCAGGTCTCTTGCATTTTCATGAATTTTAGGATAGTGTGTCAATTTCTGCAGAAAAGTCAGTTGGGTTTTTGTTTTGTTTTTATTTTTTTAATTCTTATTTTGTTTTTGAGACAAGGTCTTACTCTGTCATCCAGGTTGGATGCAGTGGCTTGATCTCAGCTCAGTGCAACTTCTGCTTCCTGCGCTCAAGTGATTCTCCAGCTTCAGCCTCCTGAGTAGCTCGGACTACAGGTGTGTGACAGCACACTCAGCTAGTCTTTATTTTTTTGGAATCTTGCTTTCTTGGCCAGGCTGGTTTTGAACTCCTGGGCTCAAGCGATCTGCCTATCTTGGCCTCCCAAAGTGCTGAGATTACAGGTGTGAGCCACTGTGCCCAGCCCCAATTGGGATTTTGCTTGGGGTCGCATTGAGTCTGTTGATCACTTTGGGGAGTATAACCGATCTTAACAATATTAAATCTTCCAATTCATGAACACGGATGTCTTTCCTTTAATTTAGGTTAATCCAAGTAATTTTATTCCCTATAATTTAGAGCTGAGGGATTGAGGAGGTTCTGCCCATGCGTTTTCTGGTGGATAATATCTGGTAGACCAGAGGAACTCAAATATTGGTGGGATGAATGAATAAACCTTGACAGCATTCACTTAAAGGACAATGCTTTTGAGTTGCTGATGGAGAAGAGGTGTAGGAATACCAAGATATTTGTGTGTGTGTGTGTGTTCATGTTCCAGATTTTCCTAACCTTTCATAGTGGGCTGGGGCTATGGTTCCTGGGCTGATAAAATCAACAAGTGGCCTTGGTGTTGGGGATGCTGGTTCGTAAATGAATGTCTGGGGATGCCGTCACTTCCTTTGTTGGGACAGGGGTAGGACAGAGTGGAAGTTAGAATTGGTGTTTGAGGCCAGGCACAGTGATTCATGCCTGTAACCTCAGCACTTCGGGAGGCTGAGGCGGGCAAATCACTTGAGGCCAGGAGTTTGAGACCAGCCTGGCCAACATGACGAAACACTGTCTCTACTAAAAATACAAAACTTAGCCGGGCTTGGTGGTGCACACCTGTAATTCCAGCTATTTGGGAGGCTGAAGCACAAGAATTGCTCGAACCCGGGAGCCAGAGGTTATAGTGAGCCAAGATCACGCCACTGCACTCCAGCCTGGGTGACACAGTGAGACTCTTATCTCCAAAAAAAAAAAAAGAAAAGAATTGGCGTTTGAAACTTTGGGTAGCACCCAAAAGATATCAGGACAGAGAAAGCTGTGTGCCGAAAGGAGAGAGCTCTGGCAGACTCACCTTCCTTTTTATTCCATTTGTCCCTTTTTGTGTCACTGTTTTCTGTATTCTGCCATCACGTTTCCTGGTTGGGTCTGCAGAGTCCCAGTTGGACTTTTTAATGGAGGCCTCTGAGGTCTGTCTTACCTGTGGGTTTTTCAGTGGGCTTCATTAGGATCCTGCGTTGCTCTGTCTCTGAACCAACTCTTGACGAGCCAGGCAGGGGCCGCTGCCGGCAGCAGAAGCCTTCCTGGCCTGATTTGGCAGCAGCTAGAGAGGGCCTCATCAAGGTCTGGAGAGACTGCAGCTTCTCACACCTCTTCTTTCGGGATGTTGTCTGGTATGTGCTCTGTGATTTTCCCAGATGTCTCAACTGCTGTTGAGGTCCAGGCAGGTTGTTTTCCATAGGCTGGATGAGAAGGTGCTTTGGATGGTGCAGGCAAATGGGCTTGTTTTGCAGTGACATAGGAGCTTCGAGACTCAGACTGGATTGGCCCAACGTTTTTACTTGCCCACACACTGTCCTCGGGGCAGGGAGGCCGGAGGCACCCAGTGGCTGCTGATACCTGGCGTTCCTTTGAACTCCTGGAATTTTTTCAGTTTTTCACCAGAGAAGCTCGTCTTTAGACTCTCCAGCTCCGGGGATCTGGTTTTATCCTGGGAGGTGGCCCACACGCTGGCCACTTCACACCTGACTGGAGGCCTCAGACGCCGCCCACAGCGTTGCCAGTGTTCCGGGTATTTGAGGAGGGAGCTGGTAACAGGGCACCTGTCCTTTGGAGGGTAGAATCAGAAAGTGCTATTGTGGGCTGTGATGACAGGGAGAAACGTTTTTGGGTTTCCACTTCTCTGGAAGTAGCTGTGCTTCTCTGCACCTCTTGTTGGCACCCTTCGCACTGAGGCATCGTGGCACTAGCTGGGAAGCCCTTCCAGGAGCATGTGGCCATCCCGGTGGGTCTGTGGGCCCCTCACTGCACTTCGCACATGCATTTGCTGTGGTTTAGTGTGTTCAGAGCACAGCACTGGAGTACACGCATCCTGCTGGTTCCATGACCACAGGCAAATTACTGGCTTCAGTTTCCTCATATGAAAAATGGGGACATGAAGGCATCCTCTGCAGGGCTGTTATTGGGAAAGTTAGGTAATATCATGAGTAAAGTGATGGCCACGGTGCCGGCAGATGGGGGTGCTCAGGGAATCCCTACCCTCATGCGGCATGGCTGTCATCTCGGTCGTCAGCGCTGCCTCGCCTGGCCTTGGCTGCTCTGTCGGCTCCTCTGTCGGCTGCTCACCTTCAGGTTCACAGTCTGCTCTGTGCCATTCTCAAATCCAGAAAGCTCTGAAAACTGATCTTGTTTTACTTCTCACGTGGGCAGCCAGACCTGACTTGGATGGACGTGTGCAGTGTGTGGTGGACTTGGCCCCCGAAAAGTGCTAATCGCAGTGGGACTATGCGAGTATGTTGGGGGCATCCGGCCCTCATTGTAAGGATGAATTTCTTCCTTTTTTGTTCTTTGAGACAGGGTCTTGCTCTGTCTCCTAGGCTGGAGTACAGTGGATGATCACAGCTCACTGCCACCTCAAACTCCTGGGCTCAAGCAATCCTCCTGAGTAGCTGGGTCTGCAGGTGCACACCACCACGCCTGGCTAATTTTAAAAATTTTTCGTAGGTCTCACTATGTTGCCCAGGCTGGTGTTGAGCTCCTGACCTCAAGTGATCCTCCCACCTCAGCCTCCCAATGTGCTGGGCTTACAGGCGTGAGCGACCGTTCCTGGCGCCCTTTGCTGCTTTGGATGGTCCCTTTACCCAGGTGACTGGTGGTGGCCAGCTTGCCTGTGGGTGGCCTGCAGTCCAGGGCTTGCCCTCCCTGTGACAAGGCCTCCTGCTGGGCTGCCCCAGAGCAGAGGGCAGGCATGACTGAGGGTCCTGAGCAGCTGGGGAAGACCAGTGGGAGATGAGGGTGGTAAAGCTGGGGAGCACCTCCCTTTCCTCTTTGGGGTTCACAGCAGGTTGAGCAGGATGGAGGCCCAGAGCTCCAGTGCTTCCTGAGGGGCCACTCGGGCTGATGGGGGCTTGGATGCTCCTTGAATGCTGCGGGAAGGTGAATCGGAGGGAGGGATCTGCTTAGGTGTTGACAGCAAAGTGGGTGGCACGTGAGGCTGCGGGCTTTCTACAGGGACCACTGCACTGGAGAAGAAAGTTGATGGTGGCGAGGCTGTATTCGAGGAGAAAGGGGGGCTGTTTTTCTTCCTATGCAGTTGGAAGTTTCTAGGAAGCCCCTAGGGTGCAGGGAGTTGTGTGTGTTGTGGGAGGGGGTCCCTGTGATGTGGACCTTCTTCTCCATTGGAGTGGATGAATAGTAACAGCTCTTCTGGGTCTGTGTCCTCCCAAAAGTATGGGGTTTTGTTTGGGGATTCAAGTATGACAAGTCACTGAAATGAAGAGGGTGGGACTCTGGACCAAAGAGTGTTCAGTTAGCTGAAAAGGGGCTTTAGGCGTTAGATGCCGTTAGGTCAGCTGGTTTCCAGGGTGACCATGTGTCTCCCTGACAGGACTTCACCATTTCTCAGCTACCCCAGGCTCTCCAGAAAGATGCCACAGACAAGAAAAGCTCTCCCATCCTGGTCCCTCCCACTACAGGTCCCAGGTGGACAGGGGACCTCCGTGGACAGTGTCCTCAGCAGCTAGCTTAGGGCTCCCCCATAGATCCTGGTTCTGCAGGAGGCTCTGGGGCTGGGAACCAGAGGGCAAGGGCTGTGGCTGTCCCATTTTCCTGGCTTAGCTACTAGCCCAGCTCTCTGGCCACCTACTATCTCTCTTCTGTGAGTCCCAGGGAAGGGAGCATTTGGAGCCCATCTAGGGAAGATCTGAGTAGTCAGGGACCTGAAGTTTACTATCCCATCCTTCCTGGGGTAGCTCTGGTTTGTTGAGTGCATTCTGCGTGCCAGGCTGACTCGTAGAGAGGTGCAGTGGCACACGAGACCCCTGTGGTGAGTGCCCTCCTGTGCCCCGTCTCAAAGGGAAGGAACAGATGATTACTATCATGAGCGCTCTAACAGGATCCCCCGCAGGGGCCCTGAACCCAGTGGAGGTGGGCAGGAGGGGCTTCCAGAAGAAAGCAGCCTGTAAACGGACCAGACGGGATGAGTGGGCATCAACCAAGTGGCTTGGGAGGATAGGGCTGGCCTTCCGGGCTGGGGGAGCAGAGACCGATTGTGTGGCCCCTTGCGGTCTTTCTTGGGGAGCAGACGGAGGTGGGAAAGGTGGGCAGGGTCCGAGCCTGTGGGTGCGGCCATGGAAGGTCTGAGCCGTGTGCTGCGGCAAGAAGCACGCGCCCTCTGTCGTCCTCTCCTAGAGCTGCCATAACGGGTGGCTTAAAACAACGGGCCTTTCTTTCCCAGTTCTGGAGGCCAGGAGTCTGAAGTCAAGGTGTGGGCTGGCGGGCCGGGCTGGCTCTGCGGGCTCTAGGGGAGGGTCCTTCCCCGAGCCTCCAGCTCCTGGTATGTGCTGCCATCCTTGGCACTTCTTGGCTTGTAGACAGGGCTCCAGTCTCTGGAAGGCCTGTGTCTTCACACACGTTCTCTACGTGCGTGTCCGTCTCTGTGTCCAAAAGTCCCCCTTTCGTAAGGACACCAGTCATACTGGATTAGCGTTCACCTGAATTACCTCGTTTAACCTGACGGTCTCTGCAAAGCCCCCATCTCCAAATAAAGATCACACTCTGAGGAATGGGGTTTAGAGCCCCCATCGTGTCTTTCTGGGGTACACAGTTTGCTCCCTAACACCCTTTCCGGGGGTCTGGCCGTGCCTGCAGCCTCCCCATCTGACCAGTCCTGTCTGTTCCCCTGCAGAACCGGGCTGTGGGTCGGCCCAAGGGGAAGCTCGGCCCGGCCTCCGCGGTGAAGTTGGCCGCCAATCGGACAACCGCAGGAGCTCGGCGGCGCCGGACGCGATGCCGCAAGTGCGAGGCCTGCCTGCGGACCGAGTGCGGAGAGTGCCACTTCTGCAAGGACATGAAGAAGTTCGGGGGCCCCGGGCGCATGAAGCAGAGCTGCATCATGCGGCAGTGCATCGCGGTGAGTGCGGCCCCCGCCCAGCCCTGCGCTCGATTCAGGCCCCAGCGTGCCGGCCCACGTGTCTGACGGCTGCTCGCCCTGGCCGCCCCTCCGCACACAGAGAAGCCGGGGGTGTGAACTCCCCGAGAGCTCTTCCTGTGGACGGGAAGGCGCTGGCCGCTTCGCAGGCTCAGGCCTCCTGCTCCTTCCCTCCCAGGGTGCCCAGGTACTTTGAAGTTGCTGCCATTAAAGATGACAGGCAGCCTGTCCTGTCTGTGACCCCGTTGCCAACATTACGGTTCTGGGTGACGGTTCTGGGCCCTTCCTTCCTTCCTTCCTTCCTTCCGGCCCTGCCTTCAGAGTCAGAAGTCTGGGTGGAAGGTCAGCGCCTCATCTCAGGGGGCTGCCCCCAACAAGGAGTGATTTATGGTACTGAGGAGCCGCGCCCGGGAGAGCCTGGCCCGCCCCTCCACACCGCCTGGCCTCAGCTCCAGCAGTGGCCCCGCACCGCTGGTCTCGTCCCCAGACAGGGCAGTGGACATGGACTTCGCAACGGGGCGAGGTCGCGGGGTTTGCCCTTGAATCCCCTTGTACACACCCACATGCTCTGCCTTCCTCAGGGCGCTGCTCCCCGGGGGCCGGCGGTCCTCCCTGTGGAGGAGTCATCTCCCAGTCCCCGTGGAAAAGCAGGCTCGGCTGGAGGGACGGGATTCCTCGGCCCTGGTGCGCTCATCTGCAGGCCCAGCCTGGCATAGGGTGAGCCCTTCCTCCTTGGCTGCCGAGGCCCCGCAGGCCCAGACACCTCAGCCATCTCCTTCCACGCATATTTCTTGTGTTTTGTGTTTTCAAATTGTGGTAAAAAATACATTAATCATTTTTAAGTATGCAGTACAGTAGTATTACCATATGCACGTTTTTGGGAAGCTGATCCCTAGAACTTTTTCATTTTGCAAAACTGAAACTCCATACCCACTGAAGATCTACTCCCCTTTCCCCTCCCTCAGCCTGGGCAACCACCATTCCACTTTCAGTTTCTAAGAGCTTGACTCCTCTCCGGACCTCATAGAAGTGGAATTATGCAGTAATTGGCTTTCTGTGATTGCACTGGCTTGTTTATAGCCCTGAGCATAATGTCCTCAGGGTTCATCCATGTTGAAGCATATGACAATTTCCTTTTTTTTATGGCCGATTAATACTCTATTGTGTATTTGTACGAAATTTTCTTTTTTTTTTCTGAGATGGGAGTCTTGCTCTGTCGCCCAGGCTGGAGTGCAGCATTGGAATCTTGGCTTACAACAACCCCCGCCTCCTGGGTTCAACCGTTTCTTCTGCCTCAGTCTCCCAAGTAGCTGGGATTACAGGCACCCGCCACCACATCTGGCTAATTTTTGTATTTTTAGTACAGATGGGGCTTCATCATGTTGGCCAGGCTGGTCTCGAACTCCTGACCTCAAGTGATCCGCCCACCTCGGCCTCCAAGAGTGCTGGGATTAACAGGCGTGAGCCACCACACCTGGCTCAAATTTTCTTTATCCATTCATCTGTTGATGGACATACGGATTGCTTTCACCTCTTGCCTGTTGTGAATAGTGCTGCAGTGAATATGGGTGTGCAGATATCTCTTTGAGATCATGTTTTGAATTCTTCTTGATATACAATTGACCCTTAAACAACACAAGGGTTGGGGCACCATCTGACCTCTGTGCAGTTGAAAATCTGCATGTAACTTTTGACTCCCCTAAAACTTAACTACTGTTAGCCCTATTGTTGATCAGAAGCCTTACCAGTAACAAAAACAGTCCATTAACACATATTTTATGTGTATTATATACTGTATTCTCACAATAAAATAAGCTAGAGAAAAGAAAATATTAAGAAGATCATAAGGAAAATATATTTATCATTCATTAAGTGGAAGTGGATCATCAAAGGTCTTCATGCTCATCGTCTTCACATTGTGTAGGCAGAGGAGGAGGGGTTGGTCTTGCTGTCACAGAGGTGGCAGAGGCAGAAGAGATGGAGGAGGTAGAAGGGAGGGCAGGAGACACAGGCACACTAGGTATAACTTCTATTGAAATAAAATTGGCATATAAGTGGACCCACGCAGTTCAATCCTGTGCTGTGTAAGGGTCAACTCCATGCCCAGAAGTGGGCTTGCTGGGTCATATGATGATTCTATTTTTAACTTTTTGAGGAACCTCTGTACTGTTGGCCACCGCGGCCGTGCCGTTTTACATTCCCACCACGGGTGCGTGAAAGTTCCTGTTTCTCTCTTTTTTTTTTTTTGAGACGGAGTCTCGCTCTGTCACCCAGGCTGGAGTGCAGTGGCACTATCTCGGCTCACTGCAAGCTCCGCCCCCCGGGTTCACGCCATTTTTCCTGCCTCAGCCTCTGGAGTAGCTGGGACTACCAGTGCCCGCCACCACGCCTGGCTAATTTTTTGCATTTTTAGTAGAGACAGGGTTTCACCGTGTTAGCCAGGATGGTCTCGATCTCCCGACCTCGTGATCCACCCGCCTCGGCCTCCCAAAGTGCTGGGATTACAGGCATGAGCCACCGCGCCTGGCAAAGGTCCCTGTTTCTCTACATCCCCACCAACATCTGTTATGTTATGGGCTTTCAGTTTGTTTGTTTTTAGTAGCCATCCTAATGTGTATGAGGTGACATCTCACTGTAGTTTTGATTTACTTTTCCCTAATTCTTAGTGATGTTGAGCATCTTCTCAAGTGCTTATTGGCTGTTTGTCTGTCTTCTTTGGAGAAATGTCTGAGTCCTCAGCCCGTTTTTAAACTGATTTTCTTTTTTTTCTTTCTTTTTTTTTTTTTGAGACAGAGTCTCATTCTTTTGCCCAGGCTGGAGTACAGTGGCGCAATCTCAGCTTGCTGCAACTTCTGCCTCCTGGGTTCAAGAAATTATCCTGCCTCAGCCTCCCAAGTAGCTGGAGTTACAGGCACGTACCTCCACACCCAGCTAATTTTTGTATTTTTGGTAGAGGCAGAGTTTCACTCTGTTGGCTAGGTTGATCTCAAACCCCTGACCTCAGGTGATCACCCTCCCGCCTTGGCCTCCCAAAGTGCTGGGATTACAGTGCATCTGGCCTAAATCGGTTTTCTTTTGGGGGTTTTTGTTGCTGAGTTAGAGGAGTTCTAGATATGTTTTGGATATTAACGCTTATCAGGTCTCTGATTTACAAGGATTTTCTCCCATCCTGTAGATTGCCTTTTCACTCTGTCGATTCTTTCATTTGCTGTAGAAGTTTAGTTTCACTGCTTGTGCTTTTAATTGGTACCTGAACCCCAGGACATTTCCATGGATTTCGGGGAATTTGTGAGCCATCCTGAAATTAAATGCATTTTTGTCTGTGTGCATGCATGGATGTGCATTTTTTGGAGACTGGGTCCATGTGACCCATTGGATCCTATAGAATTTAAAAGAGCTTGTCTATAGCAACTGTTGGTTTTTAGAACGGTGTCACCTAAAACTCAATGTGTGCCAGCAATGAACCCACGACAGTCTTTTTCTCTTTGGCATTACTTTCTCTCCCAGCCCCCGTGTGCTGGGCCCAGTTATAGGAAACTTGTCTCGGGTGCCATCTTATCTTTGCAGCTCTGGTGCCTGGCACAGTGCGTGCTGGTTGAAGGAAACCCCATTTTTCTACGTTTCCTACTCTCTTCAGCTTGACATGGCTTCTGGAACTGATGGCAGATGCAGGCTTGGCCTGACCCTTGGGGTCCTTCTTACTCTTCTCCCAGCCCTTCTGCTCTGCCAGGGCACTTCTCACGTGTTACCCACCTGTGACATACGCAGCCCCACCTATCTTCCTCTTCTGGCCCCTCCCTTTGCTCCGTCACTGGGGCTGCCTCCGTAGCCTCCCCTCTCCACCATGTCCCTGCTGGTGTCGTGCCGGTGTCGTGCTGGTGTCCTGCGGTCTACCCCCCCTCCGTGCCCCAAGCCCCCTGCCAGCCCCTGCAGGAGATTTGCCTCTGGTGCCGCCTCTCATCCTGCCACCTGGCTCGGAGTCAGTTCTGCCATCTGCCCCACCCCACCACAGACCCTCTTCTTGCCGTGTGGGCCGTGCTTCACCCTGTGCCCCCCGCTGCAGTCTGGTCCCTAGACGTCACCTGTGGCCCAGCCTGCTCTGTGCAGGCTGCTCTGTCCTCATTCACCTTGAGGCCCCGCGGCCTTGCCCACTTGGCTTCTCTCCACCCTGTCCTCCGAGTCCTCCAGAAATCAGCCTCTGCTGCTCTGAGAACTCTTGAACATGACTTTGCCATGTTTTCTTTGGATTTCAGTGACTAATGTCTTTGTCTTCCCAAATAGCTCATGGGGAGCAGCCGTCTCCCTCACTCTTGTGTCCCCCAGGACCTTGTTTCAGGCCGTGGCAGATGTGTATTTGGTATTTGTGGAAGGAACGATGACTGCCTTGCCTTCTGTGTCCTGTTTATTAGAATTCAAACATTTGCGCCATTTAATCAAGTCTTTTTTACTTACCAATGGCATGTATATCCCAGCCTGCTTGAAGCTCCTCTGAGCAGCATAATAAAGGTGGGCTGCATGCTTCCTCTGTCTGCAGGTGCACCAGGCGGGATGAGGCTAACCCCCCCTGGCCTCAGGGAGCTCACAGCCAGGTGCATCAAGTTCTCACACTTCGTGGTCTCAGGGACCCCTTCATGCTCTTAAAAATTATGAGGACCCTAAAGAGCTTTTCTTTTATGTAGGCTATATATTTATTAATATTGACTGTATTAGAAATTTAAATTGAGTTTGGTGTGAGAGGGCTTTAGCTAAAAAAAAAAAAATTAAAACTGATTTTTTTTTTTTTTTTTTTTTGAGGTAGAGTCTTGCTTTGTCGCCCAGGCTGGAGTGCAGTGGTGTGCTCGTGGCTCACTGCAGCCTCTAACTCCTGGGCTCAAGCAGTCCTCCCATCTCAGCCTCTCGAGTAGCTGGGACTACAGGCATTCACCATTACGCTCAACTAATATTTGTATTTTTTTGTAAAGACAGGGTTTTGCCACGTTGCCCAGGCTAGTCTCAAACTCCTGGGCTCAGGCAATCCGCCTGCTTTGGCCTCCCAAAGTGCTGGGATTGCAGGCATGTGCTACCACTCCTGGCCAAGAAATTTTTTTTTAGATTTTAAATTTATCTTAAAATAACAAGAAAACCCATGACGTGTTAATAGAAATAACATATTTTGGCCAGGCGTGGTAGCTAATGCCTGCAATCCCAGCACTTTGGGAGGCTAAGGTGGGAGGATCACTCGAGGTCAGGAGTTTGAGACCAGCCTGGCCAACATGGTGAAACCCCATCTCTACTAAAAATACAAAAATTACCCAGCACGCCTGTAGTCCCAGCTACTCAGGAGGCTGAGGTGGGAGAATCGCTTGAACCCAGGAGGCAGACAGAGGTTGCAGTGAGCCGAGATCACGTCACTGCACTCCAGACTGGGCGACAGAGCAAGACACTATCTCAAAAATAAATAAGAAAAAAGAAATAACATTTTTATGAGAAATAATTGTATTTTCCAAAACAAAAATAAGAAGAATGGCATTGTTTTATATTTTTGTAAATCTCTTTTATGTCTGATTCATTAGAAAGGACTTGGAATTGCCGGGTGCGATGGTTTACACCTGTAATCCTGGCACTTTGGGAGGCCAATGTGGGTGGATCATGAGGTCAGGAGTTCGAGACCAGCCTGGCCAACATGGTGAAACCTCCCCGTCTCTACTAAAAATATAAAAAATTAGCTGGGTGTGGTGGCGGGCACCTGTGCTACTTGGGAGGCTGAGGCAGGAAAATCGCTTGAACCCAGGAGGCAGAGGTTGCAGTGAGTCGAGACCACACCACTGCACTCCAGCCTGGGTGACAGAGCAAGACTCCGTTTCAAAAAATAAAAAAAAACAAAGACCTGGAATTTTCATACCTGCTTCTGTGTTTTGTCTATTGTGATATGTTGTTTTGGAGGGAGTATGAGGAAAATTTGGCCTCATACAGATATATACTACTTGGAAAAGGGAGGAGTATTTTAATAGCCTTTTCCATAACTGTGGATACTCTGATACTCAACTAGAACTCAACAGTTTTTTTTAAAGTTTAGTTACAATGTGGAGTCTGAAACTGTATCAATGAGCTGTCACACTGTTACATTGAAAGTCATTAGCCTGTCTTGCCCTTTGAGTAGCTCATTTGCTCAGGCATGATGTTGTAACACCATGTATTGGTCATCTGGAAAATATTGGCTCCCTGAGTTAGGCGGGTTTTCCAAATATTGGCACATAATATTATTTTAGAAATCACGTTTGTTAATATGATTACTGATCTCATCGGAAAAGTCTCTCAGTATTGGGAAGCTGTGCGGGTTATGGTGGTTCATATAAGTTTTCCAAAAGTCTAATTTTCATTCAGAAACTTGAATTTTGTCATTTGCAACAAATGCTGTCAGTTATTTTTCTGGAAATGACAAGCTCGCTTCTTTGATCTTCACAAAAATACACCAATGTCCAGGGGGTTTCTATCAGTCATTCCTTCAAGTAAAAATAATCTGTGGAGAAAGTGGCCACTTCAGCTCCCAGCTCAGTCACGAGTGTCTTTCCTTTGGTACGCGTCACCTGTGTGCCGAGGCACTTTACGCATACTTCTTATTGTCACAAAGCACGTGAAAAGGATGTGTACTCTAGGGTAAGGTTTTCATAAAGTAATTTTTACTGTTTCATCAGAGATATTCTTAGATGAAACTGGTGATCTTTTTTTTGACAGAGTCTCGCTCTGTCGCCCAGGCTGGAGTGCAGTGGCATGGTCTCGGCTCACTGCAACCTCCGCCTCCTGGGTTGACGCCATTCTCCTGCCTCAGTCTCCCGAGTAGCTGGGACTACAGGCGCCCGCCACCGTGCCCGGCTAATTTCTTTTTGTATTTGTAGTAGAGATGGGGTTTCACCGCGTTAGCCAGGATGGTCTCGAACTCCTGACCTTGTGATCCGCCCTCCTCGGCCTCCCAAAGTGCTGGGATTACAGGCGTGAGCCACTGTGCCTGGCCTGGTGATCTTTTTAATAAGCATATGGCACGAGTCACCCCATGGCTGCTGGTGAGCTGGGGGCCTTGCCTTGCCTGGTGCTGAGGGGCCAGGAGTTTCACCCGCCAGTACAAATATCAATACTGTGCAAAAGGCAAATAACATCTGTTATTCCGAAGACAGTTCTGACCTCCTAACCTTTCTGTAAAGGTCTTGGGAGCCCGCAGTCCATGATCTGTGCCTTGAATACCCACTGGTGAGATGCAGCTTCATCTCATCTGCATGGATCTGGGCTGGGCTCATGCTCCTGCTCCTTTGGGGCTTTTCTGAATGTGAGGCCTTCCCTGACCTCCGTATTTAAAATCAGCCCCCTTTCTGCCCCTCACTCCAACCCTCTAATTTTTCCCCATGTCTCTGCCTCTAACATGCTCTGTCCATTTTGTCTGCCTCCCTCCACTAAAATGTAAGCTCTGGATGGCAGAGATTTTGAGCTGTCTTGTTCCTTGCTGTATCCCCAGCAATTAATAGTATCTGGCATGTGGAGGTAGTAGCCTGATACGTATTTCAATGAATGAGTGAGCGAATGTGCCTGGGCCACTTTCCTGGGGTCTCCTGGCAGGCCCAAGGGGAGCAGCTCATTGCCCTTGACCTGGCCCCCCTGGGGGTCCGTACTCCCCACCCGATGACTTGTCTTGTTCTCCCTGACTCCTCAGCCAGTGCTGCCCCACACTGCCGTGTGCCTTGTGTGTGGCGAGGCGGGGAAGGAAGACACGGTGGAAGAGGAGGAAGGCAAGTTTAACCTCATGCTCATGGAGTGCTCCATCTGCAATGAAATCATCCACCCTGGATGCCTTAAGGTGAGTGGCCCAGTGGGGACAGGTGGTGCTGACGCTCTGGGGCAGGCAGGTAGGGTTGCTGGAGATGCTGGTGAGATGGTGGGATGCAGGTCGTGCAGTGAATTCCTGGAGGACCCCTGAGTCAGGGTGATCCTGTGTGTCAAGGGATAAGCCCAGGGCAAGAAGGGCCTGGAGTACCTCAGAGACCCAGTGTCATCAAAGGAATAAACACACCCCCACCTCCCAGGATGTCAGAACCAGAGAGGGTTTCCAGAGTCTCAGCGGATGGCAAACACAGGCTGCTTGTTTGTAGCTGGGCCAGAGGGAGCGCCTCCAGGTGGCTCCAGGCTTTTGGGAGAACAAGGCCCCACACTTCACTCCTTCCCCCAACACCCAGTAGAGTCCTCTGCAAAGTCCTTTCTGCATGCCAGGCGCTGAGCTGGTGGCTTTACCTGAGTCATACCCCCCCAGTGAGATGGGCACACTAACATTTATGGCCGAGGGCACCAGCCCACAGAGACGGAGTGTCTTGCCCAGGGTCCCAGAGAAGCAAAGGGGTTCAGCCTCTGAACCCTGGCCTGGATCCACAGCTGCCCGTCTCTGCCAGCCTCTGCGGCTGTGTTTTCTTTTGGCTGGAAACGGGATAGACGTGACGTTGGGGAGGGGGTGCTGCTGCTTCTGGAAGACGTGGCCTCACAGAGCCTTGTGCCCGTGGGCCCTCTTCTCCGCCCGTCCCTCTTCTGAGTCCTGGTGTTCCCCGCAGATTAAGGAGTCAGAGGGTGTGGTCAACGACGAGCTTCCAAACTGCTGGGAGTGTCCGAAGTGTAACCACGCCGGCAAGACCGGGAAAGTGAGTGCTGGGCTCCAAGTCCCAGGGTCAGTCGGGAGAGGGGCGGGCCTGGGCCTGGCCGGGACCAGCCTGTCCCAGGAGTGTCAGGCAGGTGGGTTGCCGTGGGCCTGGGGAGGAGGGAGGGGCAAGTCCAAAGGTATACAGTTGGTCTGTTCCTTCTCTCTTTTTGGCCTACAAGCAAAAGCGTGGCCCTGGCTTTAAGTACGCCTCCAACCTGCCCGGCTCCCTGCTCAAGGAGCAGAAGATGAACCGGGACAACAAGGAAGGGCAGGAACCTGCCAAGCGGAGGAGTGAATGTGAGGAGGCGCCCCGGCGCAGGTCGGATGAGCACCCCAAGAAGGTGCCGCCGGACGGCCTCCTGCGCAGAAAGTCTGACGACGTGCACCTGAGGAAGAAGCGGAAATACGAGAAGCCCCAGGAGCTGAGTGGGCGCAAGCGGGTACGGACCAGGAGGGGCTGGGAGGCAAAGGGGTTGGTCTGGCTGGTCCCGGGTGCTGGGTTGGAGGGATGGGGCAGGGGGTGGGCAGCGGGTAGAGCTTGGGGTAATCCCGGCCTCTTGCTGCCCTGAGCAGGTCACCTAAGTCCTGAGAGCCCTGCCCCAAAGAAAGGAGGGGAAAACCAGCGAGTCACTCCTCTTCCCACCCCCCCCTTTAGGCCTCATCGCTTCAAACGTCCCCCGGTTCCTCCTCTCACCTCTCGCCGAGGCCCCCTCTAGGCAGCAGCCTCAGCCCCTGGTGGAGATCCAGTCTCACTTACTTCCAGCAGCAGGTGCTCCCACGACGCACGCCCTCCTGAGGCCCTGGGGACTGGCGAGTCCCGGGCTGTCCCCCACCCCACCCCGCTGGTCCTCCACCCCACTGCTGCCTCTCCTGAGGCTTCCCAGGTCCCGGCCCCAGATCTCTGGCTGGTGGTTCTGGCTTGGGGCCTGGGAAGCTGTCTGTGCCTAGAGCCTCTGTTGGTTGGGATGGAAGCTGTGAGTCCAGGGAACGAACCTCTGAGGAGCCTGGTGGCCCTGCTCCACCCACGGGCTGTGCTGTCACCAGCCACAAGGTGGCGCCAGGAGTCTCTCCCAGCTCTAGCCATTCCTGCTGGGCCGGGGATTCCCACAGGGCTATGCCCCAGAACTGGCTCCCAGAGCCGAGGCTAATTTGAATGGGCGGCTGCACATCTCCGGGTCTGTGGGGTGGGAGGTCAGTTGGGTGGCAACAGTTCAACCGTACTCCTACTTCCAGCTTCTTCCTTGAAAGCCGCAGGCAGGGCTCGCCCGTCTGTCGGTCAGACGTGGAAATGCCATTTGTGGGGAAGGCGTCCCTCCAGCCCCTCCTCTGGAGACTTGTGGACTCGTGGTGGGGTAGGGTGTCGAGGGGACCAAATCCCACGAGCCCGGGGAGCAAGCTGTGCGTCCTTTCTTTTTCGTGACAGCTCAAACCTGGCAAAGAAGATAAGCTTTTCAGGAAAAAGGTACCATCTTCCCCGCCCTCTTGTGCCCCAGGCCTGAGCGGTTAGAGCTGCACCGCAGCTCCCTGGGCCACAGTCCCGTGGCAGGGGGGCGGGAGGCCTTGGGTGGGCGCAGCCCTGAGCCCCAGAGGCTGACCTGTCTCCGCTCTCGCCCTCAGCGGCGGTCCTGGAAGAACGCCGAGGACCGCATGGCGCTGGCCAACAAGCCCCTCCGGCGCTTCAAGCAGGAGCCCGAGGACGATCTGCCCGAGGCGCCCCCCAAGACTAGGGAGAGCGACCACTCCCGCTCCAGCTCCCCCACCGCGGGACCCAGCACCGAAGGGGCCGAGGGCCCGGAGGAGAAGAAGAAGGTGAAGATGCGCCGGAAGCGGCGGCTTCCCAACAAGGAGCTGAGCAGGGAGCTAAGCAAGGAGCTCAACCACGAGATCCAGAGGACGGAGAACAGCCTGGCCAACGAGAACCAGCAGCCCATCAAGTCGGAGCCTGAGAGCGAGGGCGAGGAGCCCAAGCGGCCCCCGGGCATCTGCGAGCGCCCCCACCGCTTCAGCAAGGGGCTCAACGGCACCCCCCGAGAGCTGCGGCACCAGCTGGGGCCCAGCCTGCGCAGCCCGCCCCGCGTCATCTCCCGGCCCCCACCCTCCGTGTCCCCGCCCAAGTGTATCCAGATGGAGCGCCATGTGATCCGGCCACCCCCCATCAGCCCCCCACCTGACTCGCTACCCCTGGACGATGGGGCAGCCCACGTCATGCACAGGGAGGTGTGGATGGCCGTCTTCAGCTACCTCAGCCACCAAGACCTGTGTGTGTGCATGCGGGTCTGCAGGACCTGGAACCGCTGGTGAGCGGCGGCCTGTGTAGGGCTCTAGGTTAAGGTTCAGGCGGCACCAGGGATGGCCCGTGTGCGTGGAGTCGCTGGCGATGCTCTTTCCTTCCAAGCCCCAGTATGGCTTCATTGTGCTCCGCAAAGCGTTCCAGCTGGCTACAGCGGCCCCTCTGGTCTTGTCAGAGGAGGTGACCCTGTTTATTCCCTGATTTAGCTTCCTGGAGGGTGAAGTGAGGACCACGTGGAGTCCTTGGCTTCGGAGAGTTAGTCCAGGTTTCCAGCAAGGCTGCCAGTTGCAACTTCAGTCCAGCCGATATTTACCAGCTTTCTGGCCTTAGCTCTGCCTTACCCTCTTGGATGAACGGGCATGACGCCAGCTTCATGGGGTTGTTTGGAGGAACGGCCGGTAGAGGGCGTTGTAAAGCCCATGGTAAATACTTGATGGAGGCCGGGCGCAGTGGCTCATGCCTGTAATCCTAGCACTTTGCGGGCGGATCACTTGAAGTCAGGAGTTCAAGACCAGCCTGGCCAACATGGTGAAACCTCATTTCTACTAAAAATAAAAAAATTAGCCGGGTGTGGTGGCACACACCTGTAATCCCAGCTACTCGGGAGGCTGAGGCAGGAGAATCGCTTGAACCTGGGAGACGAGGTTGTGGTGAGCAGAGATTGCACCACTACACACCAGCCTGGGAACAGAGCAAGACTCCGTCTTAATAAATACATACATACATACATACATACATACTTGATGGAGAGCGGAGGCCATGGCTGTCAGAGCAGATGGGAGGTGCCCATGTGGGGGCGGGGCAGGACAGGTGCCACATAGAGAAGGGTCTAGAGCGCTGAGTTACAGAGCCTCCCAGAGGTTGTTAGGTGGGGACAGTTAAGAGCTGTGCATGGGCTCCCCAGAGGAGCCCCACCTCTGATGATGTGTCCCCACCGGGCCGGTCCCCAGGTGCTGCGATAAGCGGTTGTGGACCCGCATTGACCTGAACCACTGCAAGTCTATCACACCCCTGATGCTGAGTGGCATCATCCGGCGACAGCCTGTCTCCCTCGACCTCAGCTGGACCAATATCTCCAAGAAGCAGCTGAGCTGGCTCATCAACCGGCTGCCTGGTGAGCCCTTGGCCGGTGGCCCCGAGTGTGTCTGCTGCAGTGAGGGCTGGGGGTGCATCCCCTGACCTTCACCCTTTTCTACGTCCCCCCAGGGCTCCGGGACTTGGTGCTGTCAGGCTGCTCATGGATCGCGGTCTCGGCCCTTTGCAGCTCCAGTTGTCCGCTGCTCCGGACCCTGGATGTCCAGTGGGTGGAGGGACTAAAGGATGCCCAGATGCGGGATCTCCTGTCCCCGCCCACAGACAACAGGCCAGGTGAGTTGTCAGGCTGGGGGTTTCTGTGGGGGTAGGGTGAGCGAGCTAGGCTGTTGGATCTGCTTTTACCCTCAGACCTCAGCATGTTCTCCTTCTCAGGCCCCAGCCGTTCCCCAAAGGACATAGGGATGAGTCTCTGCTGCCGTGTTCTCACTTTGCTTCAGGCACAGAGGGGATCTGGGAGGAGGCAGGGGCTCCTGTGCACATGCGAGACTCGCTCCTGGGGCTCCGCATGCGTCTCACTGCTTTCCTGTTGACTCGCTCCTGGGGCTCCGCGTGCGTCTCACTGCTTTTCTGTTGACTTGCCCCTTGTTGGTTTCAAGTCTCCACTGCCATCGGGATCAGTGTGGTTGTGCAAGGGCTTCCAGGATGGCGCCTCCCCCTGGACTGGGCTGGACTGCCTAGGTCCATGCTTCTCGCCAAGCCACGGGGATCGGAGGTGCTGCGCAGCCTCTGCACTGGTTGGCTGATGACTACTGGGTGGAATGTGGGCTTAGTGTTTCTAGGTCTTCTAGTTTTTCAAGAGAATCTGGAAATCTAAGTTTTGATGTGGAGTCTGATTTTTAACTGTTGGAATTCTGATTTTGGGAGGAAGCAGTTTATAACTAAATGAAATCTGAGTGTTCTGTCTGGCTGGTGGGCCTTTTAGAGTGTCACGTCAGCGTGACCAGGCCTCCTCGGTCAGATTAACGGGTTGCCCCCTCCTTCTTGCCGCACCAGGTCAGATGGACAATCGGAGCAAGCTCCGGAACATCGTGGAGCTGCGACTGGCAGGCCTGGACATCACAGATGCCTCCCTGCGGCTCATCATCCGCCACATGCCCCTGCTCTCCAAGCTCCACCTCAGTTACTGTAACCATGTCACCGACCAGTCCATCAACCTGCTCACCGCTGTTGGCACCACCACCCGAGACTCCTTAACCGAGATCAACCTGTCTGGTGAGTCAGGGGCCCCCATCGGGTCTGCCCAACACTCCGTGGGAGAGCCAGGAGGTTCACATTTGTGGAAAACAATTCATGTGTCCACAACTATGTGGTCACAGTGCTAGGTGTCTCGTTTACTGAGACAGACAGCCCAGTCCAGGGGGGAAACACATTAAACAAAGAGTTACTGTTGGCCGGGTGCAGTGGCTCACGCCTGTAATCCCAGCACATTGGGAGGCCAAGGCAGGTGGATCATAAGGACAGGAGTTCGAGACTAGCCTGGCCAACATGGTGAAACCCCGTCTTTACAAAAAAAATACAAAAATTAGCTGGGCGTGGTGGCCGGCGCCTGTAATCCCAGCTACTCGGGAGGCTGAGGCAGGAGAATCCCTTGAAACTGGAAGGTGCAGGTCGCCGTGAGCCAACATGGCGCCACTGCACTCCAGCCTACGTGACAAGACCAAAACTGTCTCAAAAAAAAAAAAAAAAGTTACTGTTGGAGTTGTAGTAATTGCTACCCCAAAATAGTGCCAGTTAGCAGCAGCCACAAGCACATAGCAGTGGTTCCTGACCCAAAATACGGACAAGGGACAGCTTCCCGAGGGGGTGCAGAAGAGCTGGTGCCTGACAACCAGGGTGTTGAGACAGTGGGGGCCGGGAGGCAAGGGCCCTGGTGGGCAGGAGGGAGCTTGGTTTCTGCCTTTGCTGTCGTTGCTTACATGCACCCCTTGTGACCCTGCTATCAAGGGGCCTGTTGTTGGAGAGAAAAAAACCCACAGTGAGTTCCATTATTGTTCTCTGTCTGTCGCTCTGGTGGCAGGATCTTCACTTGCTGCACTTGCCTTTGGGGCGGCAGTTGGTTTGCTGCCTGCTCTTCGCCCAACTAACCCGATTTTGGTCTGGTAGCTTAGGATGGTCTGGATTGGGGGGTGTTGGGTTTGGGTGAGAGCAAAAAAAGAGAAAAAGAAACTTTACAGGTTTTTTTTTTTACCCTCAGAAATTACCAAGTACTAAGGATATCCCCATCTCATCAAATTACATTTTTGACACAGCGCAGTGGTGACGTACACGTTGTTTTCTCCTCTGCATCCCACATTTATGCCTGATAAACTATCTGGCAACCATGCCTCATAGCAGGGGCATGGGAGCTTTGGATGGGATGAGATCATTTGGGACCTAGGAAGCCATTCCTTCTCCTCATGAAGTTTTGGTGGCAGGGACTGTTCCACCTCGTGGAGGCAAAGAACCAGAGTGAATTGAGGCTTCTCCAGCTCAAGGGCCAGGTCATGGGCTTGAATGGGTGATGGAGCTGCTCTTTGGAGAGGGCCTGGGAGTCGTCCTACTCTAAGTGCTGGCATTTTATTAAATCTCTTCATTATATCCTGGTTTAGTTATTATGGATGCATAGCAGAGATCTCAGTATGAATTCTCTCCCCTGCGATGTGGGCCATGCTGTGTGTGCATGCAAATCATCTTTTGCATTTTGTTTTTCCAGCATGATAAATTGAGGTCATCTTTTTATCTCAGTGCATACAGCTCTCTGCATTCTTTTTTTTTTTTTGAGACGGAGCCTTGCTCTGTCGCCCAGGCTGGAGTGCAATGGTGCGATCTCGGCTCACTCCAGCATCTGCCTCCCAGGTTCAAGTGCTTCTTCTGCCTCAGTCTCCCGAGTAGCTGTGATTACAGGCGCCTGCCACCACGCCTGGCTAAGTTTTGTATTTTTAGTAGAGATGAGGTTTCACTATGTTGGCCAGGCTGGCCTTGAACTCCTGACCTCAGGTGATCCACCCACCTCTGCCTCCCAAAGTGCTGGGATTACAGGCGTGAGCCACCATGCCCGGCCTGCATTCTTGTTAAGAGCTGTGAAGTATACTAAGGCGTATCTCTACACCTAGACTCTTCTAGATTTTCTTAAAAAAAAAAAAAAAAAAAAATTCCCATCTCATCGGTGTAACTAGTTGAGTTACTGGAAAAATAAGCTTGTCCTGATGCAAGCACCAGAGATGGGAAAAAAGTCTGTGCCACAAAATAGATGACAGTTGACATGCCTCAAGATCCTTAAACTTGGCTGGAGGATCTGGTCTCGTGACAAGGGAAGTTGCAATTCTAGCTATTGTTCTGGCCAAATTCCATCGTGGAAAATTTACTGGGTGCTCAAGGCAGTCCTCTGCCTTTCCCTTCACCCCATCCTCACTACCTGAGGCAACGCCTTAAACTCTTGAATTCTTTCTTCCAGTGTTTACCTCTGCTTTTCAAAATAGCAAGCCTAATGCTCGCTTTGGCAGCCCATACACTGCAATTTCTTTTTTTTTCCCCATGTGGACATTATATATTTATTAGCTTGCTATTATATAACATGAGGATTTATTATTGTTGTATCCTTCCCTCCCACTCCCCGCCCGTTTTTCTCCTTCCATCTTTTCCAATTTTTGGGTGTCACTATTCTTTCACTTATTATGACCATGTTAAGTGTTAGTCACTGTTGAGCCAAATAGTGTATTCTGAGTACATTTTCTTTCTTGCTCAATGTTTTTATTAATTGCCTCATTTTGTTTGCTTAGTTTCTATGCAAATGGTACAACAGAATTGAATGCTCTCCCCCTCCCCACCCCCAGCTCATCAGTCTCTTGACCAGTTTTTGTAGGAGAGCTGCCTCCTGACTTCTTTTCCTCCCTTTCCGTTTTCTCCTCTGGGACTGGCCGCCCCACCGCTGCCATCCTGGACTCCTTTGGTCTCTGTCTTGGCCTAGGTACCCTCCTTCCTTGATCTCATATCTTCTTTCTTGGTTTACTCTCACATTTGGTGAGAGACATTTTCTAGACCCTGTGTGTCTGAATTTGTTTTTATTATATACCTTCCCATTTAGTTGCTAGTTCTGCTGGGTATAGAACCCTAGTCTGGGAGCCTGTTGCTACAGTAAGTGGGAGGTTTTGCTCCACCATCTTCTGCCTTCCAGAGGCAAGGTCCAAAACCATTTGATTCTTCATCTGTCAGTGAATCTATTTTCTCTCCTTGTAAGTTAATAGAAAGTCGTCTCTAGTTGTCTGCAATTTTTGATGACAAACTTGGGTTTGAGTCCATTTCACCTACCATGCTGAACACTCACAGAAGCCCTTCAGTCTGGACGTCTGTGTTCTTCACTTGTAGAAAAACAACTTCTTAACTTCTTCCCCTTCTGTTTTCCTCTTTCTGGACTAGTCCTCTGATTCCTGTCTTCCCTCCTTGTTTCCATGTCAATGTCTTTTTGCTGTATTTTCTGGGAGTTTTCCCTTACTTTATCACACAACCTTTTTTTTTTTTTTGAGACGGAGTCTCACTCTGTTGTCCAGGCTGGAGTGCAGTGGCACGATCTCGGCTCACTACAAGCTCCGCCTCCCAGGTTCATGCCATTCTCCCGCCTCAGCCTCTCGAGTAGCTGGGACTACAGGTGCCCACCACCACGCCCGGCTAATTTTTTGTATTTTTAGTAGAGATGGGGTTTCATCATGTTAGCCAGGATGGTCTCGATCTCCTGACCTTGTGATCCGCCCGCCTTGGCCTCCCAAAGTGCTGGGATTACAGGCTTGAGCCACCGTGCCCGGCCACAACTTATACACTGAGTTTTTCATTTCTGCCGTTGTGCAGTTGAACCACATGAAACTGCTGTTTTTATAAGTCAAAAGTAGTCAAATGTTGGCATTTTCATATGGTTCAACCTATATGTTTAATTTTCAAGCTGTATTCTCTGAACTTTTTGTGGAATGGCCAGTTGTTTCTTGTAGCCAGATACTTTCCTACCTGAGGATATGAATGATTGTTTTATTTTCTTCTCTCTGCGTTGACTGCTCCCTTCAAATGCCGTCAGTGGCCTTCGGCAGAGGCTCTCCTCAGCTTGAGTGCTGATGCTTGCTTGTCCCTCCACTCAAGGGTGATCAGAAGCTCTGGGCATGCGGTTGGAGCTTGTCTGCTATGGACGAAACTTACAGGGTTTTCTCTGTGTGTCATTTATTTGGTGAAACCTGGACATCAGATCTTTCCATCTTTCTCTTAAGCTGGTCAGGATTGCCAGAAAGACTCTCCTTGATCTCCTAAGGGTGTAGGCTGGACTGCCATTGGTATGGTCAAGTATGGGGCTTGATGGGGGAAGGAGGTTCTCAACAGTCAGCAGGTAAATTTTCCCTTAGCCCCCACTTTTGAGTGGGCACCCCTACTTTCTGTGCCCACTGGAGCCCAGCCCATCAGAGACTAAAACCCCAGTCTTCTGCTGGGGAAGGAATCTGGACATCTTACTGCTCCTTGAATAGATTTTCAACCAGTGCTTCTGTTACTAACACCATCTTTAGCCCCACTTCCAAAGTACCTGTCACTTCCAATGCAAGAGGAATTTCTGAGAAATCACAACTGAACACCCTGGAGGTGTTCTATAGAATAATCATTCTTTTCTGCTGTCCCCTCAGCCACTTTAGGGTTAATTAAGCTTTCTCAAGTCTCCTAAATTGTTACCTCTCCTCCAGCTTCCAAAATTAGAAAAATAATTATGTTGTAGTAAAATAATACATAATATAAAATGGACCACCTTAGCCATTTTTGGGCATAGGATTCAGTGGCATTAAGTACATTCACAATGTTGTGCAACTGTCACCAACACCCATCTCCAGACTTTTTTTCTGTTTTAGAGACAGGGTCTCGTTATGTTGCCCAGACTGGTCTCAAACCCCTGGGCTCAAGCAGTCCTCCTGCCCCAGCCTCCCAAAATGTTAGAATTACAGGCATGAGCCACTGCACCTGGCCTTTTTTTTTTTCCCCTTTGTTGGCTGTGATTTTGGTGTCATATCAATCTTTGCAAAGTCTAATGTCATGAAAAATTTCCCCCGTTTTTTCTTTTTCTTTTTTCAAGACGAAGTCTCGCTCTGTCGCCCAGGTTTGAGTGCAGTGGTGCAATGTCAGCTCACTGCAGCTTCCGCCTCCTGGGTTCACATGATTCTCCTGCCTCAGTCTCCCAAGTAGCTGGGACTACAGGCACGTGCCACCACACCTGGCTAATTTTTGTATTTTTAGTAGAGACGAGGTTTCACCATATTGGCCAGGCTGGTCTCGAACTCCTGACCTTGTGATCCACCTGCCTTGGCTTCCCAAAGTGCTGGGATTACAGGCATGAGCCATCGCGTACGGCCGGGTCCAGCTTATTCTTTTGCATGTCGAAATTCAATTTTCCCAGCAACATTTATTGGAAAGATTATCTATTACTTCATTGAATGCTGTTGGCAGCACCCTTTTCAAAAATCACCATATATTTGAGGGTTTGTTTTGGGCTCCTGATTTTTTTTTTTGATACAGAGTCTCGCTCTGTTGCCCAGCCTGGAGTGCAGTGCAGTGGCACGATCTTGGCTCACTGCAACCTCCACCTCCTGGGTTCAAGTGATTCTCCTGCCTCAGCCTCCTGTGTAGCTGGGAGTACAGGTGTGTGCCACCATGCCATGTTGGCCAGGCTGGTCTCGAACTCCTGACCTCAGGTGATCTGCCCACCTCGGCCTCCCAAAGTGCTGGGATTACAGGTGTGAGTCACCACGCCTGGCCGAGCTCTTGATTCTATTCCATTGGTCTATATGTCTATCCTTATGCCTGTAACGTGCTTTATTTATGAATGAATGAATGAATGACGGGGCATACTCTGTCATCCAGGCTAGAGTGCACTGATGGGATCATGGCTCACTGCAGCCTCCACCTTCCAGGCAAAAGTGATCCTCCCACCTCAGCCTCCTGTGTAGTTGGGACTAGAGGCACCATGTTTGGCTAATTTTGGTGGTTTTTTTTTTTTTTTTTTTTTTAATAGAGACAGTCTTTTGCTATGTTGCTCAGGCTGGTCTTGAACTCCTAGGCTCAAGTGATCCACCCACTTCAGCCTCCCAAGTGCTGGTCTTACAGGCATGAGCCATCATGCCTGGCCTATGTATTTTATTTTATTTGGAGACGGGATCTCACTGTGTTGCTCAGGCTGGAATCATACTCCTGGGCTCAAGTGGTTTTCCACCTCAGCTTCAGATTAGCTCAAGTTCTTCAACTTTGTTCTTTTTTTTGGATTGTTTGGACAACTTGCAGCCCCATGCATTCACATGAATTTTAGAATAGATTTTTCTATTTCTGCAAAAACTACTACTAGGATTTTATAGCAATTTCATTGAATCTGTAGATTTCTGTGGGTAATGCTGACATCTTAATAGTATTAAGTCTTCCAATCCATGAACATAGGATGACTTTCCATTTATTTACGTCTAATTTAGTTTTTTTCAGCAATGCTTTATAGTCTTTAAAGTACAAGTTCTTCCTTGGTTAAATTTATTCCTGAAGCTAGGCATGGTGGCACACACCTATAGTCCCAGCTACTCAGGAAGCTGAGGTGGGAGGATCACTTGAGCCCAGGTGTCCTAGACCAGCCTGGGCAAAGCAGCGAGATTCCAGATCTAAAATGTTTAAAGGTGGAGGGAGAACTGATGAGGATGCTAACAAAAGTGATGTTCCTCCACAGGCTGGCGGGCGGGCAGGCGGGCCCCACGCGCCAGCAGGAAACATGTCAGCCTGCTTGTGGAGGGTCTGAGAAACCAGGCTGCAGTGAACTCTAACGCACAGAGGGACCAAAGGAAAGTCTTTTCCTTCTAGCTTCTTTGTTGGAAGGGTCTTTGGGCTCCAGTTTTGGGGAATATGTGAACCACAAGCCAGGAAGAATGCTGGCTGGGCATGAATGAGCCTCCAAAGAGGGCCCAAATTAGTACCCAAAGACAACTCAGAAAAGGAGCCAGCTGGGCCTCCAGGTCTCACTTCAGACCAAGTGCTGCCTAACCACCGACAAGTAACTGCCAGGATGCACTTGAGGCCCCCTCAGCCGTCTGACAGCTACAGGCCACAGCAGTGTGCCGACCAGATGGCAGAGTTCTGTGGCCTGGGAGCTGCCTGCTCTGGTGCGTGAAGGTGTCAAGGGAGAAGCAGGACTTGGGTCAGTCCCTTCTAGCCAGGAACTAGGCAAACATTGCAGGGGAAAAATATCCCTGAGCTGGTGATGGAGTGGGGACAGCATAGCTAGATCTGAGTAAGGAATGAGATGCATTCTGGGGATGAGCTAGACAGTGCTCTGGAAGGCAGATAGGGAGCTGGGAACAGGGTCAAGATGGAAGATTCTGAGGGTGATTTCTTGCTGAAAATGTCTAGCCTGAATCTAAACAAGCCTCTGGGATATCTGCAGTTTATAGGGAAAACAGGAGATATGGAACAAGCTAAATGACACCTTGAAGATGACAAGTGTGAATGTGGGACATCCTCTATGAAAACCATCCTGGTCAGACAGGCTCAACACCTATATCCCAGTGGTTTGGGAGGCTGGGTGGGGAGGATCACTTGAGACCAGGAGTTCAAATCTAACTGGTCAACATGTCATAGTAAATAAGGAAAAATGAAAAGTATATGAAAATAAGCTTATATTAGTAAAATCCCCATTCTTTATACTTAAAATGAATCAAGTATTGAGTTGGGGGATCATGAGTTTCCCGAAGGAATTGTATAACATTCTACAACTTCCTTCATCATTGGCTTTTGCAGTAAGATTATAAAGAGGGTCAGCCATTTGAGGGGGAACCACTTGAGGGATTAATTAGAAGATTAAGGGATACCCTTTGAAAAACTGAGTTATTGCCAGACACGGTGGCTCACACCTGTAATCCTAGCACTTCAGGAGGCTGAGCTGGATGGATCACCTGAGTTCAGGAGTTCAAGACCAGCCTGGCCAACATGGTGAAACCCCATCTCTACTAAAAATACAAAAAATTAGCCAGGCGTGGTGGACGGCACCTGTAATCCCAGCTACTTGGGAGGCTGAGGCAGGAGAATCGCTTGAACCTGGGAAGGGGAGGTTGCAGTGAGCCGAGGTCGTGCCACTGCATTCCAGCCTGGGCAACAAGAGCAAAACTCCGTCTCCAAAAAAAAAAAAAAAAAAAGAAAAAAGAAAAAAAACCCCACGAAAAACTGAGTTACCTGTTGAAGCATCTCTCGTTTTCCCATCTTCAGTCTAAAAGCAGGGCCTTCACTTGTGAATGCCTACGTGTATGTAGACAGCCTTCCAGCACCACTGCTCCAGGTTCATGAATTGGTGAGCATCTGTTTGAAGATTCTGTGCTGATGTGGAGGCCACTGTCTGAAAGGACTGGCTGTATAAAGGAAGTCAGTTTGGTGGCGTATATGGTGCTCTGACTTTACTACTTTACACCACCTCCTCGCCTGCAGGGATTTTGATAACATGTAGATAGCACAGACTTTGTATGCATGATTGTGGTTTGCCCTTAGTATTTTTATTCCCACTCAATTTAATAAAGAAATGAAAGTGTTGATACTAAGGATGATTAGCAAAGGTCACAAATGTAATACCATTGAGGCCAGGCACAGTAGCTCAAGCCTGTAATCCCAGCACTTTGGGAGGCCGAGGCGGGCGGATCACATGAGGTCAGGAGTTTGAGGCCAGCCTGGACAACATGGTGGAACCCAGTTTCTACTTACAAAAAAAAAAAAAAAAAAAAAAAGTCACGCATGGTGGCACACGCCTGTAATTCCAGCTACTCAGGAGGCTGAGGCAGGGGAATCACTTAAACCTGGGAGGTGGAGGTTGCAGTGAGCCGAGATTGCGCCATTGCACTCCAGCCTTGGTGACAAAAGCAAGATTCTGTCTCAAAAAAAAAAAAAAAAAAAAGCACAAAGGGTGTGTCTGCAGATCAGGGTGTGATGAAGTCTGAATTCTGCTTTTGCTAGAAGGGCATGTTGGTCTGGTGCCTAGGCTGCTGGCACACGGTCAGTCCTGGGGTTAGGACCAAACAAACAGCTGTCCCTCGTGCTGTGAATTGCTCCAAAGCACTGGGGCCTGCAAAAGCAAAAATTATCCCAAGATGCCCTTAGGGATGTTCTTTCTGTGACCCAGCGATGCCCCTCTGGGAATTTATCTGAAGTGAGGAGGCAGATAAATGCACAGTAATAGACATAGAGCAGTACTCATCAACAACATATTAGATGAGAAAAGCAAGCTGACATGGTGTGTGAGCCTATCATTGTAAAGGCACATAGAACTACTTACATAAGCATACGCACGTATAGAGGCAGCTGTGTGGTAAATTAGAAGTGATTTTCACGTGGTTATCTGAATGCTTTTGAGGCATATATTAACCTTTATACCTGGTGGGTGAAACCCTTCCCCGTTTGAAGAAGGGAGATTTTAAGCAAATAACATTTTATTTAGTGCAGCACAGCAGGGGCTGGAATATGTAGAGCTCTGACCTGTCCCCACTGCTGAGCGCCTGGGTTGGGGCAGGGGGGCCTTCTGGCTCCTGGCCTTCACACCTCACATTACTGTTTCTTCTCTGCAGACTGCAATAAGGTCACTGATCAGTGCCTGTCCTTCTTCAAACGCTGTGGAAACATCTGTCATATTGACCTGAGGTACTGCAAGCAAGTCACCAAGGAAGGCTGTGAGCAGTTCATAGCTGAGATGTCTGTGAGTGTCCAGTTTGGGCAAGTAGAAGAAAAACTCCTGCAAAAACTGAGTTAGTCCAAGGACAAGTATGTAAATAAGGGGTGGGCTCTGGGAGGGGAGAGACTTTACAAAAATGAGGGCTTTTATTTTCCATTTGGAACGTGGGACAACAGACCACAACGCAATTCCATTTTGCAAGTCTTTCCAAGGGAGAAGCTGTTCAACCACCCATTTGGGGGATGAGTGAGCCGACACTTTCCTTTGGTCTTTCTAAATCGTAACTGCACTGCTTTCTGGACCATTTCTAAGGCGGCCTTTACAAGAAGACATTCCTGTCGGAGAGGAGGGTGGACTTCGGAGAAATTCTCATACTGAAGCATGAGCTTAGGAGTTTCTGTTAGTGGTAGTGGTGTTTTGGACACTTCATTCCTTGCAACACCGAGGTTTTGGGTGTTGACATAAAGTGGACCACACACCACATCTGCTGCCGTCTTGACACTTTTTTTTGTTTGGTTGGTTTTGTTACATCTTACATTATGCAGAACTATTTTTGTACAAATTGTTTAAAAGTTATTTATGCAAGGTTTGAATGCATACCAGTGTTTTTATTGTTTTGAGATTGCCAATTTCCCTGATTTCCTTAAGGTAGGAGAGAATTTAACGTGTACTTCATCGACACAACCCATCTACAAATGTGCCCAGATCTAACAAAGTAGGCTAAGACCTTCCACTTAAAAGCATGTTTAACTGGAAGTTGAGAGTCTGCTTTGTACCTCAAGAGTTACATGAGCATGTTGTGGATAAATGTAAATT
The DNA here is from genome assembly GCF_028885655.2 of Pongo abelii. Taxonomy (NCBI): domain Eukaryota; kingdom Metazoa; phylum Chordata; class Mammalia; order Primates; family Hominidae; genus Pongo; species Pongo abelii. The sequence goes on along the minus strand of NC_071995.2, from coordinate 120,319,524 downwards.
ATAGTCGAAGTAAGATACTCTGCCAAGTTTCCTCTGTAGAGAATTCACTTTTCTCAAATTTTAAAATTTCGACTTCAGCCTTTGCACTCAGGAGGGTCTGCTCCAGCATGAGCTCTTGTACTTACATAGATCTAATTTATACAGTGAGTCAAGACGTAGAATAAATGCTCCCACATAGCCTTTCTTTTGCTTTTGCTTCTCTCCTCTGAAGTGTGAGTTGAGTTCTCATTTAGGTTTGTAACATGGCTATTTCCTAGTTGTAAAGTTCTGCATTTATAAGTGCCATTGTTGTAAGGTGGTGTTTCCTAGACCTTCCCTGATGCGATTTTACCTTTGTTGAATTTGTATAAACAATTGTACAAAAAAAACCACTCTTGAACTTTGAGGGTTTTTGTTCTAGGAGTGGACTAGAAGTTTAAGCCCAGAGTCAGTAAACACTGTTTTGAGGTCCAAACAATGTAATTTCTGATTCATCTGATGTACCCTGTGGTGCGTCATTTTTCTTTCTTCAGAAAGCAAGCAAGCTGTTTCTAGCTAGTAAAGGTAACGGGAAAGAGCTATGTTCTGACAATGGCCACACGTAGGAATTAGACACAGACTTCTTTAAGGAGAAGAGTTGCTCATCTGTCTGTGTGTCTCTTACCACACAAAATTAATTCCATAGCTACTTGCCATTACTGTTGCCTAAAAGTTCGCCAGATTTGGGAGACAGTGGGAGCAACTGCAGGAGGCTGCATCCTGTACAGGTAGCCTTGGGCCATGGTAGCTGTAGGAAACACTTGGTCATGAGGTGGCTTCCCCAAGTGGCAGATGCAGAAACCAGTGAGAAGTAATTTTGATTACAGAATTTTTTTTAAAGACAGGACCCTGCTGGCAATGTCATATTCACATACAGAAACTAGTGAATCTGAAGATGGAGAAAGTAACTAACCTCCTTCCTCAGTGATTGATAGGAGCAATGTGAGATGTTGCCCCTGTGGAAGAAGCCTTTCCTGCTGATGGCTGAGTTTTCTATTTGTCCCTTTTAAAATGAGACAAGGACAGGTGGAGTGGATCCAGCACTTTGGGAGGGATCACCTGAGGTCAGGAGTTCAAGACCAGCCTGACCACAATATGGTGAAACCCCATCTCTACTAAAAATACAAAAATTAGCCGGGAGTGGTGGCGCATGCCTGTAGTCCCAGCTACTCAGGAGGCTGAGACAGGAGAATCGCTTGAACCCAGGACATGGAGGTTGCAGTGAGCTGAGATTGCGCCATTATACTCCAGCCTGGCGACAGCGAGACTCCATTTCAAAAAAAGAGAGAAAGATCTCATCTAGATACATGTCTCCTGTTAATTTAAATCCACAGACCCTTGTTGACTCAATCTAAAGACACTTGAAGCCACTGTACCCCAGAATTTAACTCAGGAATCCACTTCACTCCATGGTTTATAAAAATGTGACTTTCTTTTGTAAGCCTGATTGTTTAAAATGCAGTGTCCTCATGAATGATAACACTTGTTTTCTTGACAGCCTGAGTTCTCCAAACCTCCAAACATTAATACTATAGCTACCCTGATATCCAGTAAAGTCATCCTCTTCCTTAAGAATAGCTTTAAGGTTAATCATTGTTTTCTGGTGAACGGCTCCCGTAGTCACTCATTTGTAGCCAAGACAGATTTGTGGCTGCAACCGGTACTGGTTAAGGGAAGTCGGGCTCAGGGTTAGAAGGCAGTGTTTGTTTCTCCTCTAAGGGTTCCTGGAGCACACAGGTCTGCTAGGGAGGGGCTGCTAGGGCTGGGGATCCGAGCCACCACATGGATGTGCAATACAGCAGAGACACAGCAGATCTCTAGTTTCAGGAGAGGCCACTGTATAGTACAGTGGCCATAAACTCCTCCAAGAATACTGAACAATCCAGTAAGATTGTACTTCAGTACAAATCCATGGTCTCTGTACAGACCTATTTTATTTTATTTATTTTGAGACGGAGTCCCGCTGTTGTCCAGGCTGGAGTGCAGTGGTGTGATCTCAGCTCACTGCAACCTCTGCCTCCCAGGTTCAAGCAATTCTCCTGCCTCAGCCTCCCGAGTAGTTGGGACTATAGGTGCCTGCCACCATGCCCAGTTAATTTTTGTATTTTTAGTAGAGATGGGGTTTCACCCACCATGTTGGCCAGGCTGGTCTCGAACTCCTGACCTCAGGTGATCTGCTGGTCTCAGCCTCCTAAAGTGCTGGGATTACAGGGATGAGCCACCATCCCCAGCCTCTTTTATTTTTAAAATGAACCAAAGATGAGGCCAGCCGAGGCTAAATGCTACAAGCAACTACTCTGAGCCTACACGCCATGTCTGATGAAGTAATGAAAGGACCATAAACCCAAGGGAATGTTTGCTGTGTCAAATCACAGCTTAGTAACCTAGAAAAGAGGCTCTGTCCCTTCCTCTAGGGAATCTGATGTTTACAAAGGAAGACACCATGGCACCTCAAATGACATCCTTTCATATTGTGAAGATGGGATAAAGAGACTTCACTGTATTCCACTGCAGACTTATCCATATGACATGACCTATTTAAAAAATTTACTTAAAGCAGCATGGGGCTGGGTGCATTGGCTCATATCTGTAATCCCAGCACTTTGAGAGGCCGAGGCAGGCAGATCACCTAAGGTCAGGAGTTTGAGACCAGCCTGGCCAACATGGTAAAACCCTGTCTCTATTAAAAATACAAAATTAGCTGGGAGTGGTAGTATGCACCTGTGATCCCAGCTACTCAGCAGGAAAAGGCAGAAGAATCACTTGAACCTGGGAAGCGGAGGTTGCGGTAAGCCAAGAGTGCACCATTGAACTTCAGCCTGGGCAACAGAGCGAGACTCTGTCTCAAAAAAAAAAAAAAAAAATTGTTTAAAAATTATCCAGGCATGGTGGTACGCATTATATGCCAGCTCCTGGGGAGGCTGAGGCGGGAGGACTGCTTGAGCCCAGAAGTTAAGACTGTAGTGAGCTATGATCATGCCACTGTACTCTGCCTGGGTGGGCAACAGCAAGACTCTGTCTTTAAAAAAAAAAAAAAAAGCGGGGGAGGGGAGGGTAGAAAGGCATGCCAGTTTAAAACTTCAAATTCCAGGGGGAAATGCTTGCCCTCTGCCACACAAGCCAATTTCCAAGTATCAAGCCTGTTACACTAAACACTTATGTTTTCTGGCTAATAAACCAGGGTTACTTCAAACTACAATCTAAAAAATCCACCAAGCATTTTGTACTCTTTCTGTAAAGAAGCCACTAAAACTTAATACACAAATCTAAGAGTAAACTTTAAACTGCTTTAAGCTAAGACTGTATAAATCTGAATTTTTGAATTTCAGTTTAGACAAAACCAGCACCTACTGCTTAGCTTCTACGGCCTGGATTTAAAGACTTGCCACCACCAAGTTACTAATTTGGAGGAAATCTTAAAATTTCCAGAGTCTCATGAAAAGATTACTTTGGGAGGCAGAGGCAGGTGGATCATGAGGTCAGGAGATCGAGACCATCCTGGCTAACACAGTGAAACCCCATCTCTACTAAATATACAGAAAAATTAGCCAGGCGTGGTGGCGGGCGCCTGTAGTCCCAGCTACTCAGGAGGCTGAGGCAGGAAAATGGCATGAACCCAGGAGGTGGAGCTTGCAGTGAGCTGAGATCGCGCCACTGCACTCCAGCCTGGGCAACAGAGCGAGACTCCATCTCAAAAAAAAAAAAAAAAAAAAAGAAAAGGTTAGACAAAAAGTACAAGTGCCCACAAAACTCTGGCAACTTATGCTGCTTCTAAAGGGAAGCCATGACCTGCTCAAGCCAGTTACTACCAATTGTGGTTGCAGACAAACAAGTGGGAGGCCTTGATTTACATGCTTTGATCTTCAAAAGCAGAAAAATTTTTTCTTTACTATTAGCCACACAAACTTTCTGCCCAAAGCACAAGGGGCATCTGCCTCCTGGTGTTCACAGGTATTTTCAGCTCTGTTGATGGACTAGTAGATTCTGAGCACCCAAGGCCATGTGTGTTACTCACTGCAGAGTCAGGAGATAACAGACTCTGAGAAGTGGCCACTCCCAGCTGCACTGAAATCACAGTTGGTCTCAACTCAACCATCCTGAGTCAAGTCAGGTTGGACCTAAAAGAGATTTCACAACATTTTTGCATAATATCTCAAGTTCTTTTTTTTTTTTTTTTTTTTTTTTGAGATGGAGTTTCGTTCTTGTCGCCCAGCCTGGAGTGCAATGGCACGATCTTGGCTCACTGCAACCTCTGCCTTCCGGTTTCAAGCGATTCTCCTGCCTCAGCCTCCCGAGTAGTTGGGATTACAGGCACCCGCCACCATGCCCAACTAATTTTCGTATTTTTAGTAGAGACGGTTTCACCATGTTGGCCAGGCTGGTCTTGAACTCTTGACCTCATGATCCACCCGCCTCAGCCTCTCAGAGTGCTAGGATTACAGGCATGAGCCACCACACCTGGCCCAAATTTCTCATTTCTTATGTGGTACTGGAAGGGTTAAGAGTAACTCTGGCATCAGAGCTAGGTTCAAATTCTGCATAGCCACTTTTTAACCATGAGGTTTTAGACAAGTCTAACTTCTCAGAGGTTAGAGAAGCAAAGCAATGTTTATTTCAGAAGGTTGCTTTGAGGACTGCAGAGGCAACTACAGCACCTAGCGCAATACCTGGACACAAGAAACAGCACATCAGCAGTTAACCTTACTGATAAGCAAGCAGGAAATGTAAGCACTGTTGCTCATGTGGCATTGTTTTTTTCTTTTTTTTTGAGACAACGTCTGGCTCTGTTACCCAAGTTGGATTTCAGTGGCGTGATCTTGGCTCACTGTAACCTCCACACCCAAGGCTCAAGCCATCCTCCTACCTCAGCCTCCTGAGTAGCTGGGACTACCACGCCTGGCTAATTTTTTCCAAAGACAGGGTTTCGCCATGTTGTCCAAGCTAGTCTCGAACTCGTGAGCTCAAGCATTCCTCCAGCCTCAACCTCACAAGGTGCTAGGATTACAGGCGTGAGCCACTGCACCCGGCCCCCATGTGACATCTTTGAAGGTGCTCCCACCATCTCTTCTGAAGAGGGGTGCTAGGCCAGGTCACCTGATTTAGGAACTGACCAAGACAATGTAAACAAAAGCTTTTAAAAGTAATTTTATTCCTAAAGTTAAAATCAGCTAGCGGGTAGCACTGAAAATACACCTTCACTATACAAAACAGTGTAAACTGATTACACATTAATAAGGAATTTAGCACACACACTTCTAATAAAAGAAGCTAGATGCAGCCCTTGCTATAAAAAGCTATACCTGAACAAAAATGGACATGTGGAGTCTAAGGCCCTGGCAGTCGACTAGAGAATGTCAGTTGTTCCCAATTATGTTTAAATGCAGAAACAGCAACAATGTGGAAACTTACATTCATCAAATGTTAGCATTTAAAATATACATGACTAATAAAGTGAACATTCAGAGGAGCCACTGCTCAGCATGTTCCATGTCGGCCACTTGTGGACACTGATCTCATCCAAAGAGGACAGAAGTTTCAAACATCTGAGCAGTTTAAGTTAAAAATAGGATGAAGGGGAAATAAGAGAACAGGATAAGTGTCCTCCCAAGACAGCAGTGGCTGATGCCCACATGGCGCAAACAGGCTGACTTCAATGAGTGTTCATGGGATGTGTGATAAAGCCCAGCTGAGCCCGGGAAGCTCACGTGTCCACAGGCAGACAGGCTCACGGCATGGACCAATGTTTCCACAACTCAGGATGGATCTTTCTGTCCCCACTTAGTAGTGAAAATAATGTTTAAAAATAGCTTCAGCCTTTGAACAGTAACTTTCCAGTCCCTTCTGTGCATTGAAATGTTTGGGGTCAAGTTTGGGGGTGACTGTCCTGGTGAGGGGAGCCTGTTTCAAGACTTGAACACGTGCACGGCTCGCACCACATACTGCCGGCAGATGGGACACTCACTCATGCGCTTGCCGCACTTGGTGCAGGTAACCATGTGCCCACACTCCAGTAGGACACAGTCAATGACGGCATCCATGCAAATGCGACACAGGCTGTCGTCTTCCTCATCCTGCAGCTGCAGCCGCTCGCCATCTGAAAGGCAACAGAGAGCTAAGGCCTTGGCTTCGGGCATGGCCAGCCAGCCACCCTCCCGGTCCGAAGCTGAGCAGCCACCTGCTGAATGACCACTGCAGACCCAATGCCACCCCAGTGTTGTACAAGAAATAATCCCAACTTCTCTGCACTTTGGTTCTCTCCACTAGAAATGGCAATGATAAAAGCTATACCTCAGGGTTTTGTAAAGAATAAAATGCTTGAAGTACCCAACAAATGTTAGCTATGTATTTCTATTTTATATCTTTGTCTAATTCAAGACATCTGTGATAGGGATATATTACTTCTGTAACTAGAAAAAGAAACCCTCAGCTGGTCTTCTGCAGATGGGCTTTGGAGTCAGGATGCTATTGGAATTTAACTCAGTTGCCCCAGCTTTGTATCCCTGGGAACATCACAGTCTCTGGAGCCTCATCTCAGTAGGAAAAGAAGCCTTAGCTCCCCTCTTAGGAAAGTTAGGAATAATTGTGCATCCTTCCTTCCCTAGCCTTAGAATCAACTCAAGCCATCTGTGTTCCTGGCCCTGCTGAAGTCTAACTTGAAAGAGATGGGCCGTCCTGGCTCTTGGCCCACCTTTACATCTGAGAAAATCCAGTCTGTGAATAAGAAAGACGATGAATAAGTTAAAAAAGTTAACCCCAGCCTGAGATTTGGCCATAGGGCTATGGATTTGGGTGCTTCCCTTTCTACAGGTCAGAGGAGATCAAAGGGAATCATGAATAGTTGGAACAGAACAGGAATTCAAGCTTGAAAGGTCAGTAGTCTCTAGATTTAAGAGAAATGTTTTACTGCCATTCATGGGAAGAGAGTCTTGTGATCTGGGGTCTTAGTTCATGGCCCACGACTACTGGTGTGGACCTGGGGAGAAAGGATCTATGGGATGAGACGGCAGATATGCCAATGGAGAAGGCACTAGGCAACTCAAGATGAAATCAGAGTGGGCCTTGGTCTCCCCTTCTGTGTGGAGGGTTCCTTCCCACTCTTTAGAACTTAGGAAAGCAGAGGAGCCAGTGTCTTGTCAGGGATATGGGAACAATCTTGGTAGTGACTTGGAGCCAGTCAAGCTAGGAAAGATGCCAGCTGTGCTCAAAACAAAATGTGTGTTCCACCCAAGCCAGAGATTGAACTAGGGTTAGATTATGCAGTGAGTTAATGGAGAAAGACACTGGAAACCATGCTGTCATAATAACAACCATGTTATATCCTACACCACAAAGTACTTAAGGGTGGGAGTGGCATTATCGTTGTGCACTATACATAGTTGCTATTTACATTTATGAAGTCAACTGACTTCTCCCCTCACTGCCAGAAAACCATTTCCCAGCCAGCAACCTACGACCTCTGAAAGCTCTGAGGACGAAGATTCCTGCATCTACCATTGTGACATCATTTTTGAAGTAGGATTGCCAAAATATTTTGTGCATATTCTGGGCATAAACCTGTTATCAACAAATGCTGTATTATAACCAGCTTTTAAAGGAGAAAACTCAAGATGATAAAAGTTAATGATGGGAGGGCTCTTTAAGCTAGATAGGAACATAAGATTTGTTAGTCTGAACACCACTGAGGGCCAGGCATGGTGGCCCATGCCTAGTTCAGCACTAGTCTGGGCAACATAGAGAGACCCTGTCTCAATTTAAAAATATTAAGTACATATTTTTTTTACAATTAAAAAGAAAAAAATAAATACAACTGAATTATTTTTTCTTGTCCATAAATGTTCCGTGGCTTGATCGTGTTACCAACTGAGGAAGAATTTCTGTGCCAAATTTCATCAATGTATAGTTCAGAAGTTTTTGTTCTGTTTGGTTTTTTTTTGAGACAGTCTTGCTCAGTCACCTAGGCTGGAGTGCAGTGGTATGACCATGGCTTCCTACAGGCTCAAGCAATCCTCCCCACTCAGCCTCCCAAGTAGCTGGGACCCCAGGTTGGTGCCACCACACCAGGTTTTTTTGGTTTGATTTTTTTTTTTTGTAGAGATGGGATCTCTCTATGTTGCCCAGGCTGGTCTCAAACTCCTGGGCTCAAGTGATCTTCCCGCCTCAGTCTCCCAAAGTCCTAGAATTACAGGTGTGAGCCACCACGCCCAGCCTAGTTCAGAAGTTCTTAACCTCAGCTTTTTGTGACTTACACAGAAATCTACAAATAGTTGATGCTAAGAACTATGTAACATCTGGGCTATAGGGAATTTTCCCCCTACTGTTAGATTTAAAAGTTGAGAGAACCAAGGTACTGGCCGGCCAAAGGCATTAGTGAGAAAATAAGCATTTTTACAGAGATGAGGCATTTAATTAGGGTTGTAACAAATAATTATAGTAAGAAAAACCAAACTGAATAATTTTCTAACTCACTTGGCAGTGGTGGTCTCGCAGCCATAATGAACATCACATAATGAAGTTACTACTTTCCAGATCTATAAACAGGTTCATGTAACTAACTGATACTCAGTAAAATGGTACACAGCTTTCTCAAAAATAAATTTGACTTAATTGTAACAGAAACAACCCAGTTTTTAAAAGCCTAAGGAAAAATACTATAGGGAAAAAATGAAAAGATAAACCTACAGGACTTTTGGTTTTCTTCATTCTCTTTGTATAACCGGTTTACTTTCTCTACCAGTTCCCATTTTTCACAACAGCCAGAATAGTTGACAAAATTCCGAGCCAGAATTTCCTTCAGCTGGCGCACGCTCATCCCTTCCACATCATCAAGGCTTGACAAGTCAGACAGCGAAGCTCTCACTCTCTCCTTGGAGAGCCCGGGGTTCTGAAACCACAGAGCATCCATTAGCCCTGGTCCCACAAGTCCAGACCCTCCTCACTCTAAACTCATCACTGGCCCTGAATATTCTCCCAGCCATCTCAGCAGTCCTAGAAGTGTTTCAGTATACTGTCCTACATTCAAACCAGAAGAAACATCCTATACTAATCTAGAGAAAGTCTGCAGGGCACTGTCCCTTCCTGTCAGGTTGACATGTCAGGGAAACCAAATTTTATAGGTGGCCTCACCTGATCCTCCGCGTTTTCTTCTTCATCATCATCATCTTCATCATCGTCATCGTCATCATCTTCTGTGTTTGCTGAAGTGATTTCACTTTGTACCTACACTTATACAATGTATCTGATTAGGTCAGGAATCAATCCGTATTTATCACTAGAGAAAACCTTGTCACCGATGCTCCCCATGATGACCAGAAGGCCAGCATAATGCACATCTTTGGATTCAGAATGCTGCTGACCCTTCCAAAAAGTTGGGCCCTACCAAATTGCATGAAGAACCTACATTCCATAAAGTTAGCTCCAAACACAAATTGCTGTGTGTGTGTAAAGTTATAAAATCTAACCAGAGTATTAACTCTCTCAGGAAGGTCCCATAATGGAATGCCAAAGCCATTAAGGATATGGGACGGCACTGTGTCATTATCAAAGTACCTGCAAATGGCTAGTTTAACTGGAGCCTGTAAGATGCAGACAGAAAAAAGCTAAAGCTCTGATGGGTCAGCCCAAGCATCAGGGGCATCTGATTTGAAAGATCTCAGTCCTACCACAGCTACTTAGACAATCTAATTCCAACGAAGGCTTTCTAGACTTCACTGATGGCTGAGGCTAATTCTAGTTTTTAAAATTTCTCAATCAGAACACTTTAGAAAAAACAAATCTCTTCAGTTTGGGTTATGTACCTTCTTTCACATATTTTCTTTTTACTATATTTGACAATAGGTCAGTTCCCAATTTCAAATATTCCACCCTACTGATTCCCAGGCACCATACTGTAGCATCCAACAATCCACACCACCCAAATGGTGGTGTATACCCAAAAGGGGTATGTAAGTCAGGTGTGCCTTATGTTTGCAGCATAAATATGCCAATTCTCATTTGGGAGAATAATAAAACTCCTGGCTTGGACTTATCTAATTTACGACTACAGTATGTGTTGCTTGACGACTAGGAGACACTCTGAGTAATGTGTCCTTAGGCGATTTCGTCATTGTGCGAACATCACAGTGTACTTCCACAAACCTAGATGGCACAGCCTGCTACACACCTAGGCTATAGGGCATGGCTGGCTACAAAGCCGTACATCACGTTAGTGTACTGAATACTGTAGGCAGCTATAACACAGTAATAAGTATTTGTGTATCTAAACGTATCTAAACATAAAAAAGGTACAACAAAAATATGGTATTATAATCTTACAGAACCACTGCCGTGTATGTGGTCTATCACTGACCAAAACATTATTAGAGGACACAGGACTATATCTAGAAGGCAATTAGATAAAATTTCCCTCTGCACTTATTCATTTACTAATTAAAAGACACTCGGCCAGGTGCGGTTGGCTCATGCCTGTAATCTTAGCACTTAGGCCAAGGCAAGCAGATAACCTGAGGTCAGGTATTCGAGACCAGCCTGACCAACATGGTGAAACCCCATCTCTACTAAAAATACAAAAATTAACTGGGTGTAATCCTAGCTACTCGGAAGGCTGAGGCAGGAGAATTGCTTGAACCCAGCGGGGCGGAGGTTGCAGTGAACTAAGATCTCGCCACTTCACTCCAGCCTGGGCAACAGAGTGAGACTCTGCCTCCAAAAAAAAAAAAAAAAAAAAAGTCTTGCTATGTTGCCCAGGCTGGGGGTACATAGTGGCTATTCACAGTTGCAATCATGGTACACCTGCAGCCTTGTACTCCTGAACTAAAGCAATCCTCCTGCCTCAGCCTCCCAAGTATCAGACTGAAGGCTCACACCACCGCATGCAGCTTTCCTCTACTTTTAATAATCCCCTTCTTCAGAGAAGAAAATTAAGTGTGAAAAAATTTGTTCAAAACATTTCTTTCAGCAGTTCAGAATCACTCACGTACAAGTAAATATTAATTACAAGCCCTTACACGTTATTCAATCAGGATGCCCAAGGACCTCATTGGGACAATATTATTAATTACAATTAGTAAATAACTACAGTTTTTCACTAATTCAGATGGCGCTTTCATTAAATTAGAACAATTTCACTGTAGCAAGACAAATGGGCATTAGGCTAACTTACACTACTGATTGTTTTCTGTGGTCACTGAAACACTTGTACTAACACATAACACTACAAATGTGTATGTGCTACTTTTTCACAGCCATTTCTTCAACAGTTAGTGTCTAACTGTATAAGACAGAGAAATTAACTAAGGCCAAGAGACTGATGAGCTATTTTGGGACCCTTCAGACAGCAGACTTTGGAGCCACCTAGTACCTCAGCAGACACTATACATCAGGACAGCCTTTAAGTGCAGAGTTCAGCTGGGTGTGGAAGCTCCACTCCAGCACATGACTTGAAGTTTATCAGAAGTCGTCAAGCACTAAAGGCCCCGCCATATACGGCCAAGAGTAAGCATGCTGGGCCCTGGGTGTAATTAGTTACCCCTCGTACCTGTGCCGGCACTCCAGATCTGGATGTCTGGTCTCCATCCATAAGCTCTCCCTGAAACGAAGACATAGTAGCAGAGGGGGCTGTATAGTTTGAAAAAAACGAACGTGTAAAAAAGCTAGAAGTCTGGGACCTTGAAGAATTCAGACTGCTTGTGTCCATGTCATCCTCAGAGCCTAGTCCATGATGGCACAGTACTAGATCCACCAAGTCTTCTTTCTCACGACAAGTATCTGTGGGTATATTTCTCAGAATGAGATACTGCCGCAGGTCCTTCACCTTCAGTCGCATTAACTGAGGGCGCTGAAATGCTGTCTCTTGTAATAAGTGACAAGTAGAACATCTACGGAGATTTTCTTGTAAGACTGAACAAACGGAGCAAAAATCCTTCTTGCAGTCACAGCAAACATGCTGAAGAAAGAAAAGCATTTGATGACAGCAAGATATAAACCATTATGAAAACATGAGTTTTCTTTCTGCCTTCTATTAAAATTTAATTTTAGTTCTTAGCGAAGTCCCCAGAGGCACCAGACTATTTCCAGAGGTATTTTCATGTTTCAAAAGCCATGAAAATCAAAATATTCATTGCCAAGGCAGTCTGGATTCGCAGAAGTTCTAATATAGGACTTTAAGAAAAACGCACTCTTGTGTTAATGAATTAAAACCTTTCCACCCCTTGGTATAAACATGTAATTAACAAAACAGAGCTTGAACCACATAGAGCAGAAAGCAGAATCACACTTCCTGGTCTTTTCCTACATGAACAATTTCCCCCATTTAAAGAGCAGAAGACAAAAAGCATAACAGACTGAGAGGGAAAAAGAAAGGCAACTGATCTCTCAAGGTCAATCCAAGAAAATACAGGACCCACTAATACAGTAATCTGTAAACTACACAGCCTAATCACAATCAAAGCCTTGCCACTAGAGAAGCTTAAAGAGGGCACTAAGATGTGGTCGTTTCTGCTCGCTGCATTGTTCCCACAAGCTAACATTTTTTTTCCTTAAGTATTTCAAAAGACTAAATTAATGATCAAAGAGAGCAAGGAGGCCTACCAATATGATGGGTCTCTGAATGACTTTCTATCTTAGTGAAAATAACTGTTAGCTAAGTATTTTATGTTGAATCTCTAAAGAGTAGTTAATTTATTGCATTCATTTATTCATTTGAAAGTTAAGGTACGGGATACTTTTTTGAAACTTGAATCTGAATCATAGTTACAGTAAATTATTTGTGAACAAAACTACAGACTAATACATTTCTTGCTTTAGGAAATAAACATCATCATGGAAAATAAAATGATACAAACAGGTCAAAGTTCAGGAGAAAGGATGTCTGAACATAAGAAACAATGTCTGTACAACTTGAGCAGCAATATAATCCCTCCAATTAAGTATTTTTCTAGATGGAAAATGGCTAATGGAACTAAGCTTTTGATATTTTTATAAACAGACATGAAAATTCACTAGCTATTCAAAATAACCTACAATCAAGAATTCTGACCCATGTGTCTTGTTATGTAACATTTCATCCAACTCACCTTCTTTCTAAAGACTGAAAACGAAAGTCCACAGGCTTTACAAACTATGTTGGGCCCTTCCGTAGCTGCTGGTGGGTAGGTGGAAAACTCAGGGTTTGGTGTAAATCTGAATGGACCGGTGGCTCCTGCAAATCCTGACTGCTGGCCCCTGACAGCTCCAGTTCCCATGACTTCATTCAGCAGCCCACAGCACGAAGCCCACATAGACGTGGCACCCGCCTAAAAAGGAACACAAATCCCACAGTTGAAAGCTAAGTGGAATCTGGGCTCTCTGGGATCCTCCGGGAATGCTATTCTGGAGAGGTAAGTTTGCCCTCAATAACTTTGAGATTACTATATTCCTCTGGGCACTGAAATTTCCAGCCATTTGGAAAGAATTTTCTGCTATTTCCAAAGAATATCTGGCATTGCCAATACCCATGATCTCTTGTTAAGCTAAGGAAAAGAGAATATGATCCTAATTTTACAAAACAAAAAACCTCCATACCCACCCAAAACAGATACATGTACACAGGCATGTTAAAAAAAAAAAAAAAAAAAAAAAAGGACCGGACAAAAGTCTGTTCTGTGCTATATTTGGGATATGCATATACTAAAAATTCTTTGTTTTTCATCTGAAATTCAAATTTTCAGGCACCCTGTATTTTACCTGGCAACATTAGGCTGGTGGCCATTGCACTAGACATCACAGTTCTACAGTCTTAAGGCAGATTTTCTCAGCTATTATTTAACAGAAATAACATCAATTTATTTATTTAAAAACAGGGTCTCACTGTCACCCAGGCTAGAGTACAGTGGCGCAATCTCGGCTCACTGCAACCTCCACCTCCTGGGTTCAAGCGATTCTCCTGCCTCAGCCTCCCGAGTAACTAGGATTACAAGCACATGCCACACACTCGGCTAATTTATTTTTAGTAGAGATTGGGTTTCACCATGTTGTCCAGGCTGATCTCAAACGCGTGGCCTCAAGTGATCTGCCCACCTTGGCCTCCCGAAGTGCTCAGATTACAGGTGTGAGCCACTATGCCAGGCCCATAAATTTAAATTACTTCATTTCCTTAAACCTCTGTTTTTGCATTTGTAACTGGGTATAATATACTATAGCATATGTAAATAATTTTTTTAAATGACTTGGAAAACATCAAAACACCAACTGAAACTCTCTCTAGATTTTTTTTTTACCTAAAGTTGTAGACAAACCAGAATAGATTTTAATGTATTATGTGTAATTTATTTTCTCTGAAATTTTCTCTACTTTCCAAATTCTTTTTTTTCTTGAGACGGAACTTCGCTCTTGTTGCCCAGGCTGGAATGCAATGGCGTGATCTCGGCTCACTGCAACCTCCGCTTCCTGGGCTCAAGCAATTCTCCTGCCTCAGCCTCCCCAGCAGCTGGGATTACAGGCACCCGCCACCATGTCCAGCTAATTTTTTGTAGTTTTGGTAGACACAGGGTTTCACCATGTTGACCATGGCTGGTCTCGAACTCCTGACCTCAGGTGATCCACCCACCTCGGCCTCCCAAAGTGCTGGGATTACAGGCATGAGCCACCGTGCCCAGCCTCCTAGCTTTCAGCGAGGGCCAAAGGCACGAGAATCGCTTGAATTCGGGAGGCGGAGATTGTCGTGATCCGAGATCACGCCACTGCACTCCAGGCTGGGCGACAGAGTGAGAGTCCGTCTCAAAAAAAAAAAAAAAAACAACAACAACAACAACAGGAAAGTATTTTTTTATTCTACCTTTTCAAACTGAAGATACTAAACATAATTTTTAATGACTTGATAACCATCATGACCTTCCAAGGCATAAAGGGCTATTTGCTACTCCACTAAATGGCCCAGAACTAATGTATTGCTTTCTACAGTTTTTTTCTTGTCTCTTCCCTCTCTTTGAGCCACCAGGGCTATCACTATACCTGCCCAGAGTAACCTGTCTCCTTTTTTACTGCAGCCTCAGAAACCTGATAACCATGCTTGTCACAAGTATACATAAAAGAATAAATTTTCAGCGAGGGCCAAAGGCATTTTCCCATGCTTAAAATAAAAGCTATAGTGTTTAGAACGAATAGGCTTTTGCCCTTGTCCTAATTCTTAAGCATATTCTAGAATCTAGATAATGTGATAGGTAATGGAAGTCGAGATAGCTGAGGTATTAGTTAAAATCGCAGCACATAATAATACAGTTCCATTTATTTTATTATCTGATTCTGTCAAACATTTACTGTTTGTCCAGCAAGCTCTTAAAACAAAAAGCAAATAAAAAGCCCTCAACCTTAAAAGGCAAAAGGCAATTTGGAATGCAACAGAAGGATAATGGCTGTTTCTGCTATTACCCAAAAGTAAGGCTGTATTATAAAGAAAGGAGAAGGTAAAGAAGAAACCACAACACGAGGTTCAAACAGTCTGAAGTATCAAAGCCAAGGATTTCAATATTATAAGTCTTCACACCCTATAATTCTCAAGAAATAGTGATGCCTTTAAAAGTCAGGTAAAGCCGGGCGCGGTGGCTCACAGCTGTAATCCCAGCACTTTGGGAGGCTGAGGCGGGTGGATCACGAGATCAGGAGTTCAAGACCAGCCTGGCCAACACGGTGAAACCTGTCTCTACTAAAAATACAAAAAATTAGCTGGGCGTGCTGGCGGGTGCCTGTAGTCCCAGCTACTCTGGAGCCTGAGGCAGGAGAATGGCGTGAACCCGGGAGGCGGAGCGTGCAGTGAGCCCAGATGGCACCACTGCACTCCAGCCTGGGCAACAGAGCGAGACTCCATCTCAAAAAAAACAAAAGCTGGGCATGGTGGCAGGCTTCTGTAATCCCAGCTACTCAGGTGGCTGAGGCAGGAGAATCGCTTGAACCCAGGAGGCGGAGGTTGCAGTGAACCGAGATTGTGCCACCGCACTCCAGCTTGGGCAAAAGAGCAAAACTCCGTCTCAAAAAAAAAAAAAAAAAAAAAGACAGGTAAAATTATAATAGTCCATACCTTTAAGTGATTATATACCTCAAACTCTACAGCCATGGTGTGCTTAAAAGCATGAAAATCTGGCCAGGCTCAGTGGCTTATGCCTGTAATCCCAGCACTTTGGGAGGCCAAGGAAGGTGGATCTCCTGAGGTCAGGAGTTCAAGAACAGCCTGGACAACATGGCGAAACGCCGTCTCTACTAAAAATACAAAAAATTAGCTGGGCGTATTGGCAGATGCCTGTAATCCCAGCTACTTGGAAGGCTGAGGCAGGAGAATCGCTTGAACCTGGGAGGCGGAGCTTGCATTGAGCCTAGATCGCACCATTGCACTCCAGCTTGGGTGACAGAGTGAGACTCTGCCTCGAAAAAAGAGAAAAAAAAAAAAAAAAAAAAAGGCTCAGCATGATGGCTCATGCCTGTAATCCCAGCACTTTGGGAGGCAGAGGTGGGGGAGCAGATCATGAGGTCAAGAGTTCAAGACCAGCCTGGCCAACATGGTGAAACCCTGTCTCTACTAAAAATACAAAAATAGCTGGCGCGGTGCCCAGGCACCTGTAATCCCAGCTACTCGGGAGGCTGAGGCAGGAGAATTACTTGAACCCAGGAGGCAGAGGTTGCAGTGAGCCAAGATCACGCCACTGCACTCCAGCCTGGGTGACACAGCAAGACTCCGTCTCAGAAAAAAAAAAAAAAAAAAAAAAAGGCAGGAAAATCTAGATTTACTAAGAGTTAATTTAAAGTTAGTGTTCAGCCAGGCACAATGGCTCACATCTGTAATCTCAGCACTTTGGGAGGCCAAGGCGGGTGGATCACATGAAGTCAGGAGTTCGAGACTGGACTGACCAACATGGCAAAACCCCATCTCTACTAAAAACACAAAAATTAGGCCAGGCGTGGTGGCTCACGCCTGTAATCCTAGCAGTTTGGGAGGCCAAGGCGGGCAGATCATGAGGTCAGGAGATCAAGACCATCCTGGCTGACACGGTGAAACGCCATCTCTACTAAAAAAACAAAAACAAAATTAGCCTGGCGTGGTGGCGGACACCTGTAGTCCCAGCTACTCGGGAGGCTAAGGTGGGAGAATGGCATGAACCCGGGAGGCAGAGCTTGCAGTGAGCCGAGATTGCGCTACTGTACTCCAGCCTGGGCAACAGAGCGGGACTCCATCTCAAAAAAAAAAAAAAAAAAAGATTAGTTGGGCATGGTGGCACGTGCCCGTAGTCCCAGCTAGTCGGGAGGCTGAGGCAGGAGAATCGCTTGAACCCAGGAGGCGGAGTTTGCAGTGAGCCAAGATTGCGCCACTGCACTCCAGCCTGGGTGACAGAGCAAGACTCCACCTCAAAAAAATTAATAATAATAAAGTTAATGTTCTTTTAAGTAAAGGATTCATCCGCAGTTCTTTAGAGTATGCACTCTTAAAACTGGAAAAACTTTGTTCTAAAAAATTCAGTTTGCATGTTACATTTTTTGGGGGAAAAATACCTCAACTGCAGAAAGTACTCCCAGGATAAACTTCTCTTCATTCCAGGGTTAACAGAAGTGCAGTTTTACAAAGTTTAGCTTCCTACTAATGTAGCCACTAAACCAACAGCTCTCTTAGCTTTTATCCCCCTTCTAATTCATGTCTGATGTTGCCTCTGGACTACAGTGAAAGTTCCTCACGAACAAAAGCTTCTTTTTCTCCTGCTCCTCTTTCCACCATGGTATGACTGACAAGTAACTGCGTAAAAAATTCCTATTATCTCTTCACAGGCAATGTAACATATAAAATTTTACATGCTATTTAGAAAGTTCAAAATATGTTTTCTTGGTAAAGAAAACCAAAAATCTCAAATGACACTCCCTTTTAAAAGCAGCACTGTCAGAGATTATGACCTTTGTATCAGGGATAGTTTTACAATGAATTAGGGAAGGATACAATTTTTCAAACCATGTTAATGAGTATGAGCATTAAAATTCTAGGCTGAAAAATTTTTTTTCAACTACACAGCTCTGGTAAAGGGAATAGAAGGACTTATTTTGGGAAAACAGATGGATTCTCTGTGTAGATACCAATTTTGGAGGGGGACAATTTTGTCCCATTCCTCACGTTTCTATACAAGGAAGGGAATTTCCTCTTTGTTCCCCAGAAAGAAAATGAGGAAAAACACTTAATTTAGCCCTCATTATAAAATAAAAAACTAAAAACAGGCCAGGAATGGTGGCTCACACCTGTAATCCCAGCACTTTAGGTGACCAAGGTGGGAGGACTGTTTGAGGCCAGGTCAAGACCAGCCTGGGCAACATAGGGAGACTCTATCCCTACAAAAAATAAAATCAGCCAGGTGTGGTGGCATGTGCCTGTGCTCCCAGCTACTCAGAGGCTGAGGCAAAAGGATCTCTTGAGCCTGGGAGGTCGAGACTATGGTGAGCTATGCTTACGCCACCGCATTCCAGCCTGAGTGACGGAGTGAGACCCTTTCTCAAAAACAAACAAACAAAAAAGCCCAAGCCAACCTCCAAAGTGTCCCAGGCAAAAATATTGCTATAACCCAATATTCAGTACAACTCAGACACATATTAGCTATTGTCAGCCAAATACTACAGGAATAGAAGGTAAAGAAGCAATCC
This sequence comes from Pongo abelii, assembly GCF_028885655.2. NCBI lineage: Eukaryota > Metazoa > Chordata > Mammalia > Primates > Hominidae > Pongo > Pongo abelii. The sequence continues at coordinate 120,300,867 of NC_071995.2, read as the reverse complement.
TGAAAAATTCAGGTTGCAGCCTCATTAGAATCTCTGAACTTAAATTTGGGCAAAATCTTCCAATAAGAACATTATCTCCCTATGAGAAAATAACCTTAGCATCATATTGAAGGGCAAATCCACTTATAGTTATCATCTCTGAGAGGAGCATTTGCAACACTTCAGCCTTCTGGAAAGTTCAGAAATTTGAAGCAGGGGAAGCCCCTGTCACTAGTATATTTAAAGTATTTTTCTTTCCCATCCAGCTTTTTTTTTTTTTTTTTTTTTTGGTGGTTTTGAGACGGAATCTTGCTCTGTTGCCCAGCCTGGAATGCAGTGGTGCAATCTCGGCTCACTGCAACCTCTGCCTCCCGGGTTCAAGCAATTCTCCTGCTTCAGCCTCCCGAGTAGCCGGGATTACAGGCACCCACCACCACACCCAGCTAATTTTTGTATTTTTAGTAGAGACGGGGTTTCACCATGTTGTCCAGGCTGGTCTCGAACTCCTGACCTCGTGATCCGCCTGCCTCAGCCTCCCAAAGAGCTGGGATTACAGGCATAAGCCACCGCACCAGCCCCATCCAGCATATTTGAAAACTTTAATTTCCATCTCCCCTTTAAGCCCCGTGTTTCCTGGCATCCCAGTGCTGAAATGAACATAATTTCTTTTCTTTTTTTTTTTTGAGACAGAGTTTCGCTCTTGTTGCCCAGGCTAGAGTGCGATGGCACGATCTTGGCTCACCGCAACCTCTACCTCCCAGGTTCAAGCAATTCTCCTGCCTCAGCCTCCCTAGTAGCTGGGATTACAGGCATGTGCCACCATGCCCGGCTAATTTTGTATTTTTAGTAGAGGCGGGGTTTCTCCATGTTGGTCAGGCTGGTCTCGAACTCCTGACCTCAGGTGATCTGCCTGCCTCAGCCTCCCAAAGTGTTGGGATTACAGGCGTGAGCCACCGCACCTGGCCACTTATTTTTATTTTTTTAGAGACGGGGTCTCGATATGCTGCCCAAGCTGATCTCAAACTCCAGGGCTCAAGGGATCCTTCTGCTTCAGCCTCCCGAATCACTGGGATTACAGGCATGAGCTACCACTCTTGGCCCACATTTTCTCTTATGACTTGACAGAACCTATAAAAGCAATTGGAGAACTATTTAAAAGACAATTTCCCCAAGGGTTTATTGAATCTGAGCTCTTACAGTGGAGAGGGGGACAAGGGATGGGGGGAACATATGCCAATCTATTTTCTGAGCTCTTCACACTCTGCCTCTGTTATATTTCCTTGGAACCCAGTTACCATATCCAGTAGGGTCATAACCAACAAGGATCCCTCTTCTGCACCCTCCTTTTAAAAGCTTTAGAGACCTAAGTTCATGTTCTTTCCTGTTCCATTTCTGTCTTCCCTATACTTTAAGATCTTCCTCCAGTTAAATTAGCCTGTATTCCTTTTTCTTTTATTCATTCATTGCTTCCATACTGATAGTAAGATTGAAGCATCTTCTACAAACCACTCCATTTCTTCTTAGATTTTGAGAAAACCCAATTCCTGGAAAGACAGCATACTAGGCGTAGCCCTTGGGCTTCCGAATTTGCAGTCAGTTCACTGAGTTGTTGTATACTAGACATACGCCTTTGGCTTCTGCATTTGCAGTCAATTCATTGAGTTGTTGTATACTAGGCATACCCCTTTGGCTTCTGAATTTGCAGTCGATTCACTGGCCTCAATTCCAAAGTGGTGCCTTCCTTATGGAAAGGTCACCATCCATTATTTGTTCATTGGGGGAAAAAACCCTACAGTTACTCCTCCGTGAAGAAAGCCCAAAGCCAGATCTCTGAAAAGCCTGGAACTTTGAAAATGCAAGCCATGATCTGGGCTTTCATGACCTACTTGGGGACCTTAGTTGGCAGCAAAACTCCATGGGTTATACCACATGAATCCAAGTGGTATCTAAGAAGTATAACGCTTTTTCTAACAGTTTAGAAAGAACAATAATCTGGAGGGAGGGGGAAGGAGGGAGGAAAGGAACAAGGGGTGAAAAACTAACTGTCAGGTACTGTGTTCACTACCTGCTGACGGGACCAACTGTACCCCAAACTTTAGCATCACTCAATATACCCATATAACAAACCTGTACATGTACCCCCAAATCTAAAAGTTGAAATTATATTTTAAAAAAAGAACGATAATCGTGAAGACAGCTAAATTTCCTCTCTTGACCACGAATGTAGTTTAAAACAACATAGAGAATAAGAGAATGAGGCAACTATCTGCCTATGCCTGGCACAAAACTCCAAGCTCAGAGAATTTACCTGTGTTTGGAGTTTATTTTCTAGCCATCAGTGATTACTAAAAATAAATGACTTATTCTTGATAGTCTAATCCCTTTCCTACCCACTCTCTTAAGCCAAAGCTGCTCTCAGTAGAGCCACCATAGGACCATGGTCTGCCTGGCTTATATCAGTTAAAAACCAGGTATCATATTTAAAAACTTAACACCTAGCCTGGCGCAGTGGCTCATGCCTGTAATCCTAGCACTTTGGGAGGCTGAAGTGGGCAGATTGCTTGAGCTCAGGAGTTCGAGACCAGTGTGGGCAACATGGTGAAACCCCATCTCTACTGAAATACAAAAAATTAGTTGGGCGTGGTGGCGGGTGCCTGTAGTCCCAGCCACTCGGGAGGTTGAGGCACAAGAATCACTTGAACTGGGAGGCGGAGGATGCAGTGAGCTGAGATCACGCCACTGCACTCCAGCCTGGGCGACAGATCAAGAGTCCGTCTCAAAAGAAAACAACAACAACAACAAAAACTTAACACATTCCATAATAAGAAATTAAATTCTAAAACCTGCCTGGACTGCCTCAGACACCTAGATAGCCTCATGTCATTCTGGTATCCAATGCCAGTTCTCCTCTTTTCTTCAAAGACAGTGCACCAAGATTTTAGGGAGCCAGTTAATAGTACCTTTTTTCCACATCCAATTTGGAGTTAATTAAGAAATAAGACAGGCCAGGCGCGGTGGCTCATGTAATCCCAGTACTTTGGGAGGCCAAGGCGGGCAGATCACAAGGTCAGAAGATCGAGACCATCCTGGCTAACATGGTGAAACCCTGTCTCTACTAAAAACACAAAAAATTAGCTGAGCGTGGTGGCGGGTGCCTGTAGTCCCAGCTACTCTGGAGGCTGAGGCAGGAGAATGGCGTGAACCCGGGAGGCGGAGCTTGCAGTGAGCCGAGATTGCGCCACTGCACTCCAGCCTGGGCGACAGAGCAAGACACCGTCTCAAGAAAAAAAAAAAAAAAAAAAGAGGCCGGGTGCAGTGGCTCATGCCTGTGAACCCAGCATTTTGGGAGGCCGAGGCAGGAGGATTATCTGAGGTCAGGAGTTCCAGACCAGCCTGGTCAACATGGTGAAACCCCGTCTCTACTAAAAATACAAAAATTAGCCAGGCATGGTGGTGGATGCCTGTAATCCTAGCTACTCAGAAGGGTGAGGCAGAATTGCTTGAACCTGGGAGGCGGAGGTTGCGGTAATCAGAGATTGCACCACTGCACTCCAGCCTAGGTGACAGAGCAAGACCCTGTCTCAAAAAGAAAAAAAAAAGAAATAAGACAAATGGAAATTAAAATGTTTGTTTTTACTGATAGCATCAACTGGAGAACAGGACCTTGGCTCTGCAGCCAACAAGTCTGGATAATATACAGCTGATCAAGAGCAGCTTACCAGCTAGTTGAGTGGAGACCAGAACTCCATCTTTACTACAGGAAGACAAATATGAGAAGGTCCCAGAAAGTACTGAGCCAAGCACGTCAGTTCCTTCACTGAAACTCCTAAATATTCAAGTCCCTCTTTTTCCTCCCGTAGCAGAGACTGACAGTGTTTCTCCCATACTGTTCCCTCCCCAAAAATGAATTAGAAGCCCCCTCCCCTCTGTAGGAGCAAAGGAGAGGAAGCAAATGGGAGGGGAAAGAATACAAACCTAAATAATCTGCAAAAGAGTAGGAATGACAGTTTCTGGCCAATAAGGTTATAAGGACTCTCTCAGTTTCCTCAGTCAGGTTCAAACAACATAAGCCCATGAAACATCATTACAGTCAACAAAAGCAAGAGAAAAGGTGTTCTGTTTCTTTGCAAGAGCAGCAGCCCAGCTCTCTTTCTGGCACAGTGCCAGGATTTTCAAATGGCCTCAAGGTTCAGCTGTCTTTGCTTCTGTGTGTATATAATCTAATATGCTTTCAGAATCCCTGTGGGGAGAAAATACTTCAAAATGCTCAATTTAAAGAATTCACAAATTTACCACAAATTTTCAACCCTAAACTACATCAGGATGTGATCCCTTTTAATGATTCCATTAAATATATTATCAACCAGCCAGACTGGAACGAAGAATCAGAAAAGCTATGGTGGTTTCCATGAAGATTAAATGACAGGCTGGGCGCAGTAGCTCACACCTCTAATCCCAGCACTTTTAGGAGGCCAGAATCACTTGAGGTCAGGAGTTCGAGACCAAGATGGTGAAACCTGGTCTCTACTAAAAATACCAAAAAAATTAGCTGGGCATGGTGGTGCACACCTGTAGTACCAGCTACACAGGAGGCTGAGGCAGGAGAATCACTTGAGGCGGAGACTGCAGTAAGCTGAGATGGTGCCACCGCACTCCAGCCTGGGCAACAGAGAGAGACTCCATCTCAAAAAAAAAAAAAAAAGATTAAATGACAGCCAGAGACAAGAGAAGTATAGGGGGAGAGAACGAAAAGAAAGTTTATGAGTATGAAAACAGACAACTAGGCCAGGTGCGGTGGCTCAAGCCTGTAATCCTAGCAGTTTGGGAGGCCGAGGCAGGTAGACTGCCTGAGCTCAGGAGTTTGAGACCAGCCTGGGCAACATGGTGAAACTCCGTCTCTACTAAATATAGAAAAAAAAAAAAAAAATTAGCCAGGCATGGCAGCTACTTGGGAAGCTGAGGCAGGAGAACTGTTTGAACCCGAGAGGCGGAGGTTGCAGCGAGCTGAGATCGTGCCACTGCACTCCAGCCTGGCGACAGACTGAGACTCCGTCTCAAAAAAAAAAAAGAAACAGAAAACTAAATGATCTAAGTCATTCACTTTTTATTAAACTAGGTAAATAGCAAGGTAATAATAATGCCATAGACTCTTCTCATAAGAGTCTACCTTGCTTGCCATAACTCTAAGTTAAATATATTATTTACACAGTTATTTTAAGGATGAACCTAGAAGTTTTAAATTCAAAAATAATTGTCTCGGATGCTACATGAATCTACAAGGACCAAGGAGGGATACTATTCTTCCATCAATGAAAGCTTCCTCAGAGAACTCACCCACTATATGTCCAGGGTTTGTTTTAAACTCTGGACAACCTTCAATTTGCTAAAACTCAATGTCCTGTGTTAAACGACAGGAAAAAGATGTATTAAATCTTAGCAACGGTAATATAAAATAATCAGTTTTACAGTTTAATCTTGGTTAGGTTCAACTTTCCTACATAACTAAAAGCAAAGCAGAAAAAACAGTTGATAAAAAAGCAAAATCTTTATTTTTTTTTTGAGACGGAGTCTCGCTCTGTCGCCCAGGCTGGAGTGCAGTGGCGCAATCTCGGCTCACTGCAAACTCTGCCTCCGGGTTCATGCCATTCTCCTGCCTCAGCCTCCAGAGTAGCTGGGACTACAGGCACCCACCACCACACCCGGCTAATTTTTTGTACTTTTAGTAGAGACAGGGTTTCACTGTGTTTGCCAGGATGGTCTCAATCTCCTGACTTTGTGATCTGACCACCTCGGCCTCCCAAAGTGCTGGGATTACAGGCGTGAGCCACCACGCCCAGCCTCTTTATCCTATTTAGAGCCATTTGAGAAAGATGTGCTCCTTAGAATGTGAAAGGATTTCTTATCAAAACTGCTGCTTCAACTGAAATACAATATGCAGGGACCTAACTCTTTCTTAGTGACCAAATATCTGACCATATACCACAAAGGAAGGAATTCTACATCCTAAATTATTTCTGTCATACCATTTGGACATTAAGCAGGTTGCAAAAACAGATGATGAACTCTAAAATGTAATACTTTTAGACAAGACATTGGCCAAACTGATAGATTATTACAATAACGTGTGCTATAGATATAAATGTTACCTTCCTCATGCTTGGGTTTTTGTTTTCTTTTAACAGTATACTTGATCCTTAGCACCACTCCCCCACCTTTCAGAGAAAAAAAAAGGAAAAGGAATTACATTCAGTAGATTACTTTCTCCTTGATATCTCATTTTGAGCTTGGAAGAACCCAGATTAGCACAATTAATGGTGAGATCAATATAAATAAGGAAAAATGGGAAAGAGGATTAAATCAAATTAACACAGGGCACCAATTTGGATTTTTTTTTTTAATCCCTTATGGGAAGTTGATTGGATGTTACTGTAAGGTTAAAAAGTTACTTGAGTCTGAGAGGTAAGACCTATTTCAAAACATCAGTTTCTAAACCAAACCAAACCAAACCAAACCACCAAAGGGAAAAAGTAAATACCCATTCCGTACATATACTAAAACCAGCTGTTCCAGGTTTGAGTGACCATGTACTTATCCATATAATTGCTTAGCTTTTTTTGTTTATTTTTAACTGCTTAACTTTTTTTTTTTCCTTTTTTTCTTTTTAAAATAATTTTTAATCGAGACAGGGTTTTGCTATGTTGGCCAAGCTGGTCTCGAACTCCTGACCTCAAGTGATCCATCCGCCTTGGCCTCCCAAAGTGCTGGGATTATAGGCGTGAGCCACTGCGCCCAGCCAGGTATGCTTGCTTAGCTTTTAATGTAATTTTAATTCCACAGAAAGAAGTATTTCCTTACATGAACACTCACATGTTAGTATTCCATGACATCAGGAATCAGTCTCTGCCCAGAAATCTACAGATGAGCATACCCACAATTAAACAATTTCAATATAAATCAACATTAAGTTAAATAAACATTTAACAGCCCAAATCCTAAATGGTGTAAACCCAGTTTCACAAAAACAAAAGCATCATTTATAACTGTCATCTTGCACAGGCTGATGTCTATTCAGGTCCATACTTTGCTTCTGAAAATACATATCTTTTCTATAATTTCAATTGCCACCAAACTTTGTTTCTAAAATTTCATCTTGGAAAGTAGTACCTTCCACTTCAATTCAAAGCACACGTCTGTTTTCAAATAACTTGTTTAAAAATTTCAACACTGGACCTGTCTCTAATTCTTTCCTTCGATAGCTAGTTCCTTAATGGGCCACATATTTAATATTAATAAAGATACTGATTCTTAGAGGCATTATATATAAAGATCCCTGCTTTGTTTTTGGATCTTAACACAGCAGAGAGTGGTTTTCAGGAAATATAGCTTCTTCTAGATACTTTAATAGATATTTCAAGCTGGAATAAGATAAACTGGAAAGTTAAAAATAAGCTTTTACAATATCCTCATACTTCAAGGCACAGTTCCAAAGTTACCTATTCCAAAAATATTCCTTGCTTTCTGTAGCCAGAAGTATCCTTTCTTGCTCCTGTTTTGTCCCCGCTTTTTTTCTTTTTTTTTTTTGATACCTATAGCCTTCTGCCTTGTAATATGGTTACTTGCAAATAACTCTTCTTTTGAATGGTAAACTCCTTCCTAAGGGGTGAGACTGTATTTTGAATTACTTCTCTTCACCATGTCTCCCTCTTGACTAACGCACAGAAAACGTTCAACAAAACGTGCTGAATTTCTGTGACCAGCTGACACTCTTTTTCAATCTTCCATAGTAAATCTTTGACGCTTTATGGAGACAGCGTTAATCTAGCAGCTCACCTGCTAGATTACCCACCCCCAGCACACCTCTGCACTGGGATTAACGAAATCGTCTGGGTCTGAAAGTTATCATTACCTTATGACTCATCCCACTTGGTTTGAGTTCGGCAAATGAATCAATACCCTGAACTGACTGCTGTTCACAGAGCTCTTTAGAACTCTCAGTGATCGGGCTGAGAATCATCTCTCAGAAGTAGGCCGGAAACCCCGCTCCCCTTCCCCCTTTTCTTCAACTTCTCATCAGTAACGCTCCCACGCTCTCACTCCCACCTTGGAGAACTCAAGCTGCCAAATTCCTTGCTGCGTTTACCTAGTGGCGATGGAGGCACATCCAGCCTTCTCTACGTCGCGGCCCCGACGTGCAGCCTACGAAGCACCCCTTCCGCGTGGCATCCCCACCCTGAGAGTTCTTTAACCCGTTAGCCTGGCCCCGGCCTCACCACCTCCTGCACCCCTCCTGTTCTCCTCGGTCCCACGATGTCCCCAACACTTGGGTTAGTTCAAGGACTCGGGGCGGGAGAGGGCACGCCGCGCGCCAAGGGACCGAGGCTGAGGCGAGCCCTGGCGGCTCTGCCTCAGGCCCCCGGGGAGGCGCACAGGGCCTGGAGCAGAGAGGGGCCTACCCGGCGCGAACGCTAGGGGCGTCCGGCTTCTCCCCACCGCTCGGGTCGCTGACGGGGGTGGCACTGGAGGAGCTCGAGAGGGTCCGAGAGCCTGCCCTGGCTCGGTTGAGGCGCCTGAAGCCGGGCAAGCGACCCCCCTCAGCGCAGCTCTCCGAGATGCCGACTAGGTAACCGCTAAGGCGGAAAGAAAGGAGGCGCTTCAGGTGCCCTGGCTGGATAGGATTGGCGAGGAGGGTCTGTCCGGCTCCACCGGCCCCTCACCTTCATGGCCGCGACCGCCTCGGCTCGGCCGGCTCTACCAGGAAACTCAGCACCATAGCAGCTCCTCGCCCTGCCGACCTCTTTCCCTCTGGGCGGCGATTACGGCGCCCCGGGAGGCGACCGAGCGTCCGGACGTAAGGGGCGTGGTCACGCTCGCCTCGTGCCCCGGTGAAAGCGCAGAGCGGCGGCCAAGACGACCAACAGGAAGCCGACTTTCGGGGGGCCGGTCACCAGAGCCAATGAAGCGACAGGGATGGGGCGGGGCCTCTGGCGTTCCTCCTGGCTGGGAGTGCGGGGGAGGATTTTTTTCCGCCCCTAGCGAAGACCTGCGGACCTGGGCGTGGCGGCAGGGCGCTGCGGTGCTGTCTTCTCGGTTGGGTGTTTGAAATGGGAGACAGCGTCCCCTGAGGAAGCTGCTGCGGCTTTCTGGGCTAGGTGGTCAAGTTTCCGGGGAGCGGAGCGCGGGAAGGGCCGTGGTGAATTTGAACACGCCGGTTGGCTCGAAGGCTTTTGTTATGACCGTCAGAGCAGGGCCTCAGATTTCCTTCCCAGACGTTCCCGCGTTCACGCTCGGTGATGACCTCGGGGCTCCTCACTCGTGGGTCCGGTAAGGAGCGGCAGCTGCACTCGCTAGGACGCGGCCTTTAAAAACAAGGCTTATTGAAAACACTTAGAAAACCAAGGGCTCTCAAATCCCAGTGCTCTTTGAAAAGCTGTATTCAAAATAACCAAAATCGTAGCACAATAAAAGAATTTGCTCGAGCCTTGGAATTGCCTTTGGACAGAGAAACTGAGGTTGTAAATTAAGGTATCGATTTCTTCAGCTGTACTGGATGACAGTTTATTTTCCTACACCTTTTTTTTTTTTTTTTTTGACAAGGTTTTGCTCTTGCCCAGGCTGGAGTGCAATGGTGTGATCTCGGCTCACTGCAACCTCCGTCTCCCGGGTTCAAAGGATTCTCCTGCCTCAGCCTCCCTAGTAGCTGGGACTTCGGGCGCCCGCCCCCACGCCCGGCTAATTTTTTCTGTTTTTAGTAGAGACTGGTTTTCACTGTGTTGGCCAGGCTGGTCTAGAACTCCTGGCCTCAGGTGAGCCGCCCACCTCGGCCTTCCAGAGTGCTGAGATTAGCCACCGGGCCCAGCCGATTTTCCTACACTTTTTAATCTCACCTCTAACTTAACCAATATTTAAGATTTTAAACATAAAAAAGTCAATTCGCTCTTCATGAGGCCCTAAGACTGTTCTGTTGTTTATATACATTATAGATTTGCTTCGACAAGTTGTGCTATATTAGATTAAAACACACGGAGAGAGAGAGAGTGCGTGCCAGGCCACTTCCTTAGACTGAAATAATGCATCAGAGTATGTATTTCTCTTGCTTCAAGTGCTGCTCAGATAATGTCACTTCTTATCCAGAATAGTCCTAGGTTTTCTTTTTTGGAAAAAATGTACAGAAAGCCTTTCATTCACGATGCAGGACGCAGCTGAGCTTCATTGGAAGAGAAAGTATTAATTAATTCTCCTAATGATCTAGACACAAAGAAACTCAATAAAAGTGTTCTTGGGGTACAAAGCCATGGTTGTCTCTCATTAGAAAAGGCCTGGCAGGTCTACCTCCAGAGTTAATAAGCACATGAAAAGATGCTCAACATCATTAACTATCAAGGAAATGCAAATCAAATCCACGGATACCGCTGTGCGCCTACAAGGATGGGTAATGTTAAAAAGAAGGAAAATAGATGGTAAGGATGTGGAGAATTTGGAATCTTCATACGTGAATGGTGGGAATGTAAAATGATGCAGCTGTAATGAAAATGTCTGACAATTCTTCAAAAAAAAATTTTTTTTTTTTTGAGACGGAATCTCGCTCTGTCGCCCAGGCTGGAGTGCAGTGGCGCGATTTCGGCTCACTGCAAGCTCCATCTCCCGGGTTCACGCCATTCTCCTGCCTCAGCCTCCCGAGTAGCTGGGACTACAGGCGCCCACCACCACGCCCGGCTAATTTTTTGTATTTTTAGTAGAGACAGGTTTCACCGTGTTAGCCAGGATGGTCTCGATTTCCTCACCTCGTGATCCGTCTGCCTCGGCCTCCCACAGTGCTGGGATTACAGGCGTGAGAGCCACCGCGCCTGGCCCAAAAATGTTAAAACATACAGAGTTACCATAAGACCCAGCAATTCCACTCCTACGTGTATACCCGAGAGAAATGAAAACCTAGGTCCACAGAAAAACGTACATGCTAATGGTTCTTAGCAGCATTACTCATAATAGTCAAAAAGTAAAAACAACCCAAATGTCCATTATCTGAGAAATGGTTAAAGGAAATATGGCCTCTCTATGCAGTGGGATATTATTAGACCAAAAAAGGAATGAAGTACTGATACATATTGCAACATGGATGAACCTTGAAAACATCATGCGGCTGGCTGGGTGCAGTGACTCACTCCTGTAATCCCAAGACTTCAGGAGGCCGAGGCAGGTGGATCACATGAGGTCAGGTGTTTGAGACCAGCCTGGCCAACGTGGTGAAACCCTGTCTCTACTAAAAACACACAAAAAAATAGCCGGATGTGGCGACACACGCCTGTAATCCCAGCTACTCGGGAGCCAGAGGTGGGAGAATCTCGAACCCAGGAGGTTGAGGCTGCGATGAGCCAAAATTGCACTACTGCACTCCAGCCTGAGCGACAGAGCAAGGCCCTGTCTCAAAAAAAAAAAAAGAAAAGAAAAGAATAATCATGCTAAGTGAAAAAAGCTAGACACAAAAAGATTACATATTGTATGATTCCATTTACAGGAAATGTCCAAAATAAGCCAATCCATAGAGATAGAAAGTAGAGTAGTGATTAAGGTCTCTGAAGGAGCAGGGGGGAAATGGAGTGACTGCTACTAGACACAGGTTTCTTTTGGGGTAATGAAAACATTCTAGGAGGCTGGGCGCAGTGGCTCACGCCTATAATCCCAGGACTTTGGGAGGCCAAGGCGGGTGGATCACCAGGTCAGGAGATCCAGACCACGGTGAAACCCCATCTCTACTAAAAACTACAAAAAATTAGCCGGGCGCGGTGGCGGGCGCCTGTAGTCCCAGCTACTCGGGAGGCTGAGGCAGGAGAATGGCGTGAACCCGGGAGGCGGAGCTTGCAGTGAGCCGAAATCGCGCCACTGCACTCCAGCCTGGGCGACAGAGCGAGACTCCGTCTCAAAAAAAAAAAAAAAAGAAAACATTCTAGGCCGAGTGTGATGGCTCATGGCTGTAATCTAAGCACTTTGGGAGGCTGAGATGGGAGGATCACCTGAACCCGGGAGTTTGAGACCAGCCTGGCCAACATAAGGCGATCCCATCTCTACAAAACATAAAAACAAAAATTAACTGGGTATGGTGGTGCACACCTGTAGTCCCGGCTACTCGGGAGGCTGAGGTAGAAGGATCACTTGTGCCCAGGAGGTCAAGGCTGCAGTGAGCCACTGTACTCTAGCCTGGGTGACAAAGCGAGACCCTGCTCAAAAAAAAAGGAAAAGAAAATATTCTAAAATTAGCTATGTGAATGGTTGTAGAGCTCTGTGAGTATACTAAAAACTACTGAATTGTATAATTTAAACGGGTGTATTGTATGGTATGTGAATTATGTCTCAATAAAGCTGTTAATATTGAGGAACAACACAAAAAGAAGAGTTAATGCAGCTGGAAAGTGGCCACAGAAGGACAATGAAAACAACCAAGGGTAGGGAGAAACTTAAGTATCAGGGGAACATTTAAAACAGTGCAATACTTGGGAAGACTTGTCTTATTTTGTCCCCAGCACACAGATCTGTACCTAGCATAAGCAAGCTCCCAATAAATTGTGTTTGGTTTGTTGTTGTTGTTGTTGTTGTTGTTTTTGAGAGAGTCTCCCTCTGTCACCCAGGCTGGAGTGTGGTGGTGCAATCTCTGCTCACTGCAAGCTCTGCCTCCCAGGTTCAAATGATTCTTCTGCCTCAGCCTCCCGAGTATCTGGGACGACAGGCGTGTGCCACACACCCGGGTAACTTTTGTATTTTTAGAAGAGATGAGGTTTCACCATGTTGGCCAGGCTGGTCTCGAACTCCTGACCTCAAGTGATCTGCCCACTCTGGCCTCCCAAAATGTTGGGATTACAGGCGTGAGCCACCACACCCACCCATCAATAAATGTTTGAGTGAATACTTTTTTTTCTGGAAGGTGGAGAAGGAAACTGATTTTTTTTTTTTTAAATCATAAGGGAGTAAATAGGTTACACATGAGTTTACAATGCCTAACTACTTGAAGTTGGGACCTTCTGAAGTTGAGAGAGACTTGTGCTTAAATATCACTCTGTTTTCAATGAAAGAGATGAATTTTGTGATCATAGTTTTTTCTTTGTTTCAAATTTTATATAATGACCCCCTTCTTTTTTTTTTTTTTTTTTTTTGAGATGGAGTCTCGCTCTGTCACCCAGGCTGGAGTGCAGTGGCGTGATCTTGGCTCACTGCAAGCTCCACCTCCCGGGTTCACGCCATTCTCCTGCCTCAGCCTCCTGGGTAGCTGGAACTACAGGTGCCCGCTACCTCGCCGGGCTAATTTTTTGTATTTTTAGTAGAGACAGGGTTTCACTGTGTTAGCCAGGATGGTCTTGATCTCCTGACCTCGTGATCCGCCAGTCTCAGCCTCCCAGAGTCCTGGGATTACAGGCGTGAGCCACCATGCCCAGCCAATGACCCTCTTCTTTCAGTTGTGTTCTAATTGTACCAATTGTGGTTCGGGAAATTTTTGTCTGTTAAGTTATGATCATAACAACCAAATACTCTGTATTTCAGAGACGAAAAGTAGGAATGCCAAGACACATGGGATAATTTATTGCAACTCAATGCAATTGAGGATGCATTGGATCCTTAGGATGTAGTGGGGCCATTTTCTGCGTGGTTTAACACCTCAAAAAATTATTTTATTGAATTCACAATGTGCTGAAAGTCAATTAAATAATTTCAAACCTCTCTCAATGTCAAGAAGCAGCAAAAGTTTCATTATCTAAATTTTTGAGGCCTGGCATGGCAGCTCATTCCTGTAATCCCAACACCTTGAGAGGCCCAGTAGGGGGTTTGCTGAGCCTGGGAGTCTGAGACCAGCCTAGGCAACATAGGGAGACCCCATCTCTACAAAAAACACACACAAAAATTAGCTGGGCATGGTGGCACGCACCTGTGGTCCCAGCTACTTGGGAGGCTGAGGTGGGAGGATCATGTGGGCCTGGGAGGTCAAGGCTATAGTGAGCCATGATCGTATCACTGCACTCCAGCCTAGGTGACAGAGTAAGACCCTATCTCAAATACATAAATAGGTTGGGCATGGTCGCTCACATCTATAATCCCAGCACTTTGGGAGGCCAAAGTGGGAGGACCACTTTGAGGCAGGACAACAGGGTCTGGAGACAGGGAGCCTAAGGCCAACCCGCAGCAAACTTCTTGGAATTGGACGAAAAGGAAAACCCCACCTCTCCATGTCCAAGTGATAAGGGGCCAGAGGCTCCTCCCTCTACAAAATCCCCTCTCCCTTAGGTCACAAACAGTTATGCCTCTAATTGGTAGAGGGCCAAGCCTTCACTTCAGCCTTTGATTGGTTGTGGGCAAATCCTTCATTTGCATAGGGTGTAACCAATTGGAAGCCTCTAAAGGGTACCTAGGGGTTTTGTGAAATTCTTTTAATTTAATAAAAACCCTAAACAACATTGCAACTGGGGCTCTTGAGCCGCTTGCTTGAGTCCGCTCCCACTCTGTGGAGTGTACTTTCACTTCAATAAATCTGTGCTTTTGTTGCTTCATTCTTATGTTGCTTTGTTTGTGCATTTTGTTCAATTCTTTGTTCAACATGCCAAGAACCTGGACAACTCGCAATCAAGACTTTCCATTCGGTAACAGCTTGAGCCCAGGAGTTGGACACCAGCCTGGGCAACATAGTGAAACCCTGTCTCTACAAAAAATAAAAAATTATCCAGGTGTGGTGGTGCACAGCTCTGGTCCCAGCTACTCAGGAGGCTGAGACAGGAGGATTACTTGAGCCCAGGAATGTGAGGCTGCAGTGAGTCGTGATTGTGTCACTGCACTCCAACCTGGACGACAAAACAAGACCTTGTCTCAAAAAAAAACTAATAAGTCCAGGTGCAGTGGCTCATGACTGTAACTCATGACTTGAGAGGCCAAGGCAGGCAGGTAACTTGGGCCGAGGAGTTCAAGATCAGCCTGGGCTCTACAAAAAACACAAAAAATTAACTGGGCGTGGTGACAGGAGCCTGTAGTCCCAGCTACTCCAGAGACTCAGGTTGGAGGATCACCTGAGCTCTGTAGGTTAAGACTGCAGTTAACCCTGTTTGCACCACTGCATTCCCACCTGAGTGAGAAAGTGAGACCGTTTCAAAAAATAATAATAATTAAATTTTTGTAAGTTACTGAATAATCTTTTTCAACATTATGTGTACTTAAAAGACAGTAGGCCAGGCGCAGTGGCTCACGCCTGTAATCCTAGCACTTTGGGAGGCCAAGGCGAGTGGATCACGAGGTCAGGAGATTGAGACCATCCTGGCCAGCACGGTGAAATCCCATCTCTACTAAAAATCGAAAAAGAAATTAGCCGGGTGTGGTGACAGGCGCCTGTAGTCCCAGCTACTCGGGAGGCTGAGGCAGGAGAATGGCGTGAACCCGGGAGGCAGAGCTTGCAGTAAGCCGAGATCGCGCCACTGCACCCCAGCCTGGGCGACAGAGCAAGACTCCTTCTCAAAAAAAAAAAAAAGAAAAAAATGTTAGAGTCTTTGGCGGGGCGCGGTGGCTCACGTCTGTACTCCCAGCACTTTGGGAGGCCGAGACTGGCGGGTCACGAGGTCAGGAGATCAAGACCATCCTGGCTAACACGGTGAAACCCCGTCTCTACTAAAAATACAAAAAAATTAGCCGGGGATGGTGGTGGGCGCCTGTAGTCCCAGCTACTCGGGAGGCTGAGGCAGGAGAATGGCGTGAACCCAGGAGGTGGAGCTTGCGTGAGCTGAGATCGCGCCACTGCACTCCAGCCTGGGCAAGAGGGAGACTCCGTCTCAAAAAAAAAGACAATAGGGTAGAAGGCTTTATTATTATCCTAACAATGGAATCACCCAATGATAACAAGTCAGAAGGGAGATAATATACCTTTTTAAAAGTTGGTTAGCAACTTGCTGTATTAAGCCATTTCTTATTTTGGAAAATGTCAAACATATTTGAAGTAAATAGAATAATACAATGAACCCTCACATACCCATCACCCAGTTTTAACAATTCTCTACATTCTGCCATTCGTGTCTCATCTCCAGCACTTGTACCTCTCTACCCATGCCCCACCACTCTCCCATCTAAGCTCAACTGCATCATTATTAGACGAGTGCCCAACTCTGGTTGCCTAGATATGAGCCAGATCAAAATAGTTGAGAATTGGATCTGGTTTGCTATGTTTTTATTTATCCTTGGTCACTTTAACAAATATAACTATTTTACCTAATCAAGGTAATCCATCTTTTTTGGAGTGATTGCATAAGTTTTATAATTTAAAAGATCAAAGAAACTCTCTAACCATCCCTGCTTAACCTGAGTTTGCAAATGCCAAAGTTGTAGATAGGTCATAAAATTGACTCAGTGGCAGAAATGACAAAGTATCTCTTCATCTGAATGCTTAAACCAGCTCCCATCTGAATCCGGACTGTCTGATTGACTTCCGCTACAGTAAAAATGGTTTCAACAATACTTATTGCACTTCAGAGAAACATCTCCGCAGCTGGAGAACAGATGGCTCCCCAGAATCATTTTCTTTTGGACTGATAGCATCTTTTTGGAATTCTGCCAGTGAATTATGCTGTCAACTCATACATGTAATCTTCTTCTGCCTTATATTTCTCCCTCTGTAAAATGGAGAAAATGGTTGTGAACCGGGAACTTATGTCTTCAACTTTGCCAAATAGCTGAAGAATCTTGAAAGTGAGACAGAAACAGAACTTTTTGCGGTTCCCAGGCCAGGCACGGTAGCTCACGCCTACAGTCCCAACACTTTGGGAGGCTGAGGCGGGCAGATCACTTGAGTTCAGGAGTTTGAGACCAGTCTGGCCAACATGGTGAAAGCCTGTCTCCACTACAAATACAAAAATTAGGCTGGCATGATGGTGTGTGCCTGTAATCCCAGCTACCCAGGAGGTTGAGGCATGAGAATCACTTGAATCCCAGAGGCGAAGGTTGCAGTGAGCCAAGATCGTGCCACTGCACTCCAGCCTGGGTGACAGAGCGAGACTCCGTGTCAAATAAAAAAAAAAAAATACGCCAGGCACAGTGGCTCATGCCTGTAATCCCAGCACTTTGGGAGGCCAAGGAGGGCAGATCACGAGGTCAGGAGTTCGAGACCAGCCTGGCCAACATGGTGAAACCCCATCTCTACTAAAAATACAAAAATTAGCCGGGTGTGGTGGTGGGCACATGTAATCCCAGCTACTCGGGAGGCTGAGGCAGGAGAATTGCTTGAACCCAGGAGGCAGAGGTTGCAGTGAGCCGAGATGATACCACTGCACTCCAGCCTGGGCCACAGAGCGAGACTGTCTCGAAAAACAAAATAAATAAATGAAATAAATAAATAAATGAAGTGGTTTCCAGAGAGTGAGACAAATAACACAGGGCCAATTGATATTTCTCTGAAGTTGGAGCACTTTACAGGCTTTTTCTCCAATAACCCTCCTTAGCAGGCAGAAAGGAGAAAGGGTTTTCTTTTCATGGCTTGGGAAGGTGAGCTGTCTTGCCTGAGGCTCAGTGAGACAGTGATGAAAGAAGAGCTGCCAACTCTCCTATCCCCAGTCCAGCATGATGCTCACCGGTATTACAATTCTTCCAATGAAAAGACAGACCTTCCAAAACAAGTTCATTCTTGTACAGTAAATCTACATTCATATACGTATTAGTCCACTGGTGTTGCTATAAAGGAACACTTGAGACTGGGTAATTTAAAAAGAAAATAGGTTTATTGGCAGGGCTGGGGAAAATGGCTCACACCTGTAATCCCAGCACTCTGGGAGGCTCAAATGGGAGGATCACTTGAGCCCAAGTGTTATAGACCAGCCTTGGCAACACAGCAAGATCCAGTCTATAAAATCTACCAGTGAGTCGATTTTATGACCTATCTCCAACTTTGACATTTGCAAACTCAGGTTAAGTAGGGGTGGTTAGCCAAGCGTGATGGCACATACCTGTAGTTCTCACTACTTGGAAGGCTGAGGTCAGAGGATCACTTGAGCTCAGGAACTGCAGGCCGTCCTGGACAAGAGAGAGAGACACTGTCTCTAAAAAATAATAAGTAAATAAATAAAAATTTAAAAATTTAAAAGTTCGCCAGGTCCTCATTTTGTTAACAGTTGTATCATAGTATGGTTTTGCTTGAACGGAGTCTC
Source organism: Pongo abelii (assembly GCF_028885655.2). NCBI lineage: Eukaryota > Metazoa > Chordata > Mammalia > Primates > Hominidae > Pongo > Pongo abelii. The sequence continues at coordinate 120,282,736 of NC_071995.2, read as the reverse complement.
ACTAAGATCTAGAGATTCTGAACTTAATAATGAGTCCTGGCGGAGCACAGTGCCTCACGCCTGTAATCCCTGCACTTTGCGAGGCCGAGGCAGGCAGATCACCTGAGGTCAGGAGTTTGAGACCAGCCTGACCAACACGGTGAAACCCTGTCTCTACTAAAAATACAAAAAATTAGCCAGGCGTGGTGGCAGGCACCTGTAATACCAGCAACTCTGGAGGCTGAAGCAGGAGAAATGCTTGAACTCGGGAGGTGGAGGTTGCAGTGAGCAGAGGTCCTGCCACTCCACTTCAGCCTAGGCAACAGAGCGAGACCTCATCTCAAAAAAAAAAAGAGTACTTCATCATTTGCTATAAAGTTTTTGAGCTAGAAGGGCCCTTCAAGGTCACTTTATGTACTTTCTCAATTTACATTGAAAAAGTGCCTCCCAGAAGAGTTAAATGTGCTCACGATCACACATCTAGCTACAGGCAAAGATGGGACCAGAAGCCAAGTCTGACCTCTTAAGCTCATGCTTTTTGCTGGCAACTTTGGAAAAAATCCAACCATTCTTTGCTCTAAATTCAAAGACAACCCAGGCTTCAAAGACGGAAACTATCTGATGACTCCTTGATAAGGATGTTGGAAATCTACCTGGACAAATTTTATACTCCAAACTACCGTAAATTCTAAACCAGAAAAAGGTTTAAACATATTTTTTAGAAAACTAAGAGAAAGCGTATCATGTATATTTCAGATATAACATGAAACAGGTTTCAGATTTGTTTTCTTCTTAAAAAATTTTTTGGCCAGGCACAGCGGCTCATGCTATAATCCCAACACTTTGGGAGGCTGAGGTGGATCACCTGAGGTTTGGAGTTCGAGACCAGCCTGACCAACATGGAGAAACCCCGTCTCTACTAAAAATACAAAGTTAGCCGGGCGTGGTGGCGCATGCCTGTAATCCCAGCTACTCAGGAGGCTGAGGCAGGAGAATCGCTTGAACCTGGGAGGCGGAGATTGTGGTGAGCCGCGATCACACGGCTGCACTTCAGCCTGGGCAACAAGAGCAAAACTCCGTCTCAATAAACAAATAAATAAATAAATAAATAATTTTTTTGAGTCAGGATCTTGCTCTGTCACCCAGGCTGGCATGCAGTGGCACCATGATGGCTCACTGCAGCCTTCATCTCCTGGGCTTAAGCAATCCTCCTGCCTAAGCCTCCTGAGTAGCTGGGATTACAGATGTGCACCATCACATCCAGCTAATTTATTATTATTTTTTGTAGAGACGGGGTCTCCCTGTGTTGCCCAGGATGGTCTCGAACTTCTGGGCTCAAGCAGTCCTCCTGTCTCAGCCTCCTAATGTGTTGTGATTACAGGCGTGAGCCACCGCGCTGGGCCACCCACTCTTCTCTCTTGGTTTCCCTTCTGTCTCTCTGAGCAATTTCTTCTCCATCTCCTCTACCCACCCTTCAAGTTTTGGTGTTCATACAAGTATTGCAGGCCTTTCCACTTCTCACTTGACAGATTCTCCTGGATGACCTCACCCTGGAACTCCAGACAGGTAACCATTCTCAGGAATTCCCTGTCTAGGTCTGTATATGGGTCTCCTGAGCCTCTGCCCATCCGTCTCTTCCCTGTGTTTCAGATCTGTCAGCTCAGTACCCACTTCCTTCCAACCCCTGCTCCTCTTCCTGGGTTCCCTGCCATGCTCCATGGCACCATGCTAGAGAACTGCAAGTCATCCTTGACTTTGCCTCTGAGCAGCTCTAGCCCTGTGCGCCACTCACATCCATCTACTTCTCCATCCCCTTGGCCCATGGCTCTTACTGTTTCTCTTGCTTCACTGCAGCTGCAGGAGCTTGAGCTCCGATCTGCACTACCCCACCACCCCCACCGCCTGCTTAGTCATCCCCACTTCCGGTTTGCTCTCTATCCTGAGGACAAAAGCATCTTTACACCAAAAGTCTGACTTTGTCTTTTCCTGTTTAAATTCCTTTGGGATGGTGGGGCGAGGCGGCTCACGCCTGTAATCCCAGTACTTTGGGAGGCCGAGGTGGGCAGATCACTTGAGGCCAGGAGTTCAAGACCAGCGTGGCCAACATGGTGAAACCCCGTCTCTACTTAAAATACAAAAATTAGCCAGGCGTGGTGGCCCGCACGTGTAATCCCAGCTACTCGGGAGGCTGAGGCAGGAGAATCGCTTGAACCCAGGAGGCAGAGGGTGCAGTGAGCCAAGATCTCACACAATATGTGTGTGTGTGTATGTGTATATGTATATATATACACATATATATGTGTGTATATATATGTGTATATATACATATACACACACACACACACACATACACATATTTATTCCTTTAGGGTTTCCCAATGGCCTCATGAAAAAATCCAAATTTATTAAAATAGTGTTACAGGGTCCTTTATCTTCCATTCCCTGCTTACCCCTCCAGTCTTACTTCCCACCACCCTTACCTCACAACCTCCACTGTAACCATACTGAACTGCTTGCAGTGCCCCAGTGGGTCACACTCTCCTACCTCTGGGCCTCTGCACAGGCAAGCTCTTTTGAGATGTAAATTCTCCATCTCTTGCAAGTTCAGAGGAAGTGCTTCATTGGCTTCCTCGACTGGCTATCTTTAATCAACCTTTAGCTACCAGCTCTGTAGACTTTCTCAAGGAGCTGTACTCTGAACTCCTAAAGTTGTCAGGCACACTGATACACATGTACATCATACGCGATACTCACTGTCATACCGTATTATAATCGCTATTTTGCTACCTTGGTTTTTCTTTTCTGCTTTTTTTTTTAAATTGAAGTGCAATTAAGGTATAATAAAATGCACGAATGTTAAGTGTTCAGTTCAGTGAGTTTTGATTTTGTTTCGAGACAGAGTCTCCCTCTGTCACCCAGGCTGGAGTTCAGTGGCGCAATCTCTACTCACTGCAACCTCCGCCTCCCAAGTTCAAGTGATTCTCCTGCCTCAGCCTCCCAAGTAGCTGGGATTACAAGCACACGCCACCATGCCTGGCTAATTTTTGTATTTTTAATAGAGATGGGGTTTCACCATCTTGGCCAGTCTAGTTTCGAACTCCTGAACTCATGTGATCTCCCGCCTGTGCTGGGATTACAGGCGTGAGCCACCGCACCTGGCCACTTTGGTGAGTTTTGATGACTGAATACATTCATGTACTCACCCAGAACAAAATAAGAACATTTCTGTCATCCCAGAAATGTGTGTGTTTGAGTGTGTCTGTGTCTGTTCCTCTCTAGTCAACATCTCCTCCCATCCACAAAGGCAGCCGACTGTGTAACTGGTTACTTGTCTGGATAGACTCTACGCTCCATGAGGGCAGTTACCATGTCTACCTTCTTTTTGTTGCCCAAGCTGGAGTTCAGTGGCACAAACACGGCTCACCACAGCCTTAACCTCCTAGGCTCAAGCAATCCTCCTGCCTCAGACTCCTGAGTAGCGGGGACCATAGGCACATGCCACCACACCGAGATAATTATTGAAAAAAGTTTTGTAGAGACAGGGTTTCCCTATGGTGCCTAAGTTGATCTCAAACCCCTGGGCTCAAGTGTTCCTCCCACCTCAGCCTCCCAAAGTGCTGGGATTACAGGTGTGAGCCACCACACCTGGCCTCCATCTTCTTTATACATTTCAAAACCTAGCACATAATAGACAACTTAATAAATATGAATGAATACATAGAATATTGATAGAATGGATAGAAAACTGCTGCGTGTGGTGGCTCACACCTGTAATCCCAGCACTTTGGGAGGCCGAGGTGGGCAGATCACCTGAGGTTGGGAGTTCGAGACCAGCCTGACCAACATGGAGAAACCCTCCCTCTCTACTATAAATACAAAATCAGCCGGGCGTGGTGGCAGACGCCTGTAATCCCAGCTACTCAGGAGGCTGAGGCAGGAGAATCTCTTGAGCCCGGGAGGTGGAGGTTGCAGTGAGCCAAGATCGTGCCATTGAACTTCAGCCTGGGCAACAAGAATGAAACTCTGTCTCAAAAAAAAAAAAAAAGAAAAGAAAAGAAAACTGCAGTGATTACATTAATTTATTGGGATATTTTAGAGATTAACATCACTGACTGTAATAAAAATAGTTAAGAGGCAAAATATAGAAGTCTCCTGTCTCCTTGAGCCTTTGTTCACCCCTGTGCTGGTAATGAGACCCTTCTGTTGAAGTTACAATTCAAGGATTAGGCATTCCATCCCCAATAACAGTTGGCAAAAGTCAAAATAAATATTTTTGGATTCCACAAAATTTGAGTTTCACACTGAAGGGATTCAATTTTAAAACACATTTACTTCAAGTCAAGCGTCCAAGTACCATATAAGTAATAATATCATCTCAAACAGCTACAGAAATGTGAAAATACAACATTTCAGACATTCACCAAAAGACGTCACTGACAGGTTGCAGTTATCATATTTAGCATAAGCTTCAGGTATTAAAAGTAGGCCAGGTGCGGTGGTTCACGCCTGTAATCCCAGCAATTTGGGAAGCCAAGGCGGGCAGATCACTTCAGGTGAGGAATTTGAGACCAGCCTGTTCAACATGGTGAAACCCTGTCTCTACTAAAAATACAAAAATTAGCCGGGCATGGTGGTGCATACCAGTAATCCCAACTACTTGGGAGGCTGAGGCAAGAGAATTGCTTGAACCTGGGGAGGCACAGGTTGCAGTGAGCCGAGATCACGCCACTGCACTCCAGCCTGGATGACAGAGTGGGACTCTTGTCTCAAAAAAAAAAAAATGTAGATTAAGTCAACTCTCCCCACCCTCTTGAGAAGTGCTGACAAGATCAAGAAGACGATAAATGGGACTAAGCCTCTTTTCAAAGATCATAATCAACACATTTATTAAAACCTTAATTGTGTGTAGTGCTATGCCATGCTAAATGATTCACACAGAGAATTAGCTAAACCTTGCCTCTCTCCTCTAACAGTTTACAATCCAAGGCAGACAGGCTGACGCTCTTGCACATTTATAGCCAAATTAGACACAATGAAATACAAATATTGTCAACTGATAAATGAATAAAATAGCCTTTCAGGGAAGCAGACATTCACATGGCTGTGATAAGAAGAGCTGCCTTGAAAATTCCAATTTCAGACTATGCAGGATGAAAAGATTAGTACTCTTATCCATCACCACCTTCATTTACAATCATATAAGAATATACATGTGCCTAGGCTGGGCACGGGGGGCTCACGCCTGTAATCCCAGCACTTTGGGAGGCCGAGGTGGGTGGATCACAAGGTCAGGAGTTAGAGACCAGCCTGACCAACATGGTGAAACCCCATTTCTAGTAAAAATATAAAAATTAGCCAAGCATGGTGGCGTGCGCCTGTAATCCCAGCTACTCAGGAGGCTGAGGCAAGAGAATCGCTTGAACCTGGGAGACAGAGGTTGCAGTGAGCCGAGATTGCACCATTTGCACTCCAGCCTGGGCAACAGAGCGAGGCCCCATCTCAAAAAAGAAAAAAAAAAGAAGATACATGTGCCTAATAATTGTTCCCAAAAATGTCAACCTTTGTCCATCCTCATTCTGAAACCCTTACACCTTCTAGAGTCACAATACTTGTAGCAGTAATTTTTTTTTTTTCTTTTTGAGACAGGCTCTTGCTCCGTTGCCCAAGCTAGAGTGCAGTGGCAAGATCATGGCTTACTGCAGCATGGACCTTCCTGGCTCAAGTGATCTTCCCCCCTCAGCCTCCTGAATAGCTGAGACTACAGGCATGCACCACCATGCCTGGCCCGTTTTTTTTTGTTGTTGTTGTTGTTGTTGTTGTTGTTTTTCGTAGAGACAAGATCTCGCTATGTTACCCAGGCTGGTCTCAGACTCCTGGCCTCAAGCAATCCTTCTGCCTCAGCCTCCCAAAATGGTGGGATTACAAGCATGACCCACCATGCCTGGCTGCCTGTAGTAATTTTGTAATAGACTATAATTTCAAATGGTATTCTCGAACACACATCTATGTCTTTGTTAATAAAATATCCTTTTCTTTTCAGCACTGCTGACAAGATTTCCAAAACAGCTCTTTTGATCTTGCATTGACATTTTTTTGTTTCAACTGATTCAATTCTATTTAATTCTTATCTCCCCTACTTCAACTTTTTTTTTTTTTTTTTTTTTTTGAGACAGAGTTTCGCTCTTGTTGTCCAGGCTGGAGTGCAATGACAAGATCTCAGCTCACTGCAACCTCCGCCTCCTGGGTTCAAGCAATTCTCCTGCCTCAGCCTCCTGAGTAGCTGGGAATACAGGTGCACAACACCACACCCGGCTAATTTTTGTATTTTTTTTAGTAGAGACGGGGTTTCTCCATGTTGGCCTGGCTGGTCTCGAACTCCTGACCTCAGGTGATCCACTTGCCTTGGCCTCCCAAAGTGCTGGGATTACAGGCCTGAGCCACAACACCTGTGAATGGCCCCTTTAATTTGAATGGCTAATTAATACACCACTAGACACTTGAAAAAAATATTTTTGGCCAGGCGCAGTGGCTCAGCAGTATACATATGCAGGTATGCATATTGATATGACACTCACAGAAGAGTTCTTGGAATTTGCTCTTGATATGTTTATAGCTGGGTATGAACTGATAGTCCCGAAGCTGAAAGTGGAAACTCCAGTACCTAGATTCAGATCCATGTTTCAAGTCACTCCGAATATCACTTTTTTGTTTGAGACAGGGTCTTGCTCTGTTGCCCAGGCTGGAGTGCAGTGGCACAGTCACAGCTCACTACAGCCTCCACCCCTGGGCTCAAGTGATCCTCCTGCCTCAGCCTCCTGAGTAGCTGGAACCACCAATGGGAGCCACCACACCTGGCTAATTTTTGTATCTTTTGTCGAGATGGAGTTTTGCCCTCTTGCCCAAAGTGGTCTCGAACTCCTGGGCTCAAGCAATTCTCCCACCTCAGCCTCCCAAAATGCAGGGATTACAGGCATGAGCTACCACACCTGGCCTGAAAATTATCTTTAAAATGACCTCAGATGCCTGGCTGAGTAATGTGTAGGTACTAGAACAGGCACAGGGGTGCCATCAAAAATGTTAGTAGATGAATGACATAATCTAAATTTCTTGTTTTCGTTGTTTTTCCTGTAAATGAGTGACCTCTAATAGAAATTTTCAGTTCATGACTGTTAACGGGAGCGGGGGAGAAATGTCCAGATCTGTTGTAATCCCTAGCTTTCTAAAATTCTTGCCCAGCCTCTAAAGCACTGCTCTCCAAATCTTATTATGTCTAAGAATAGAAATATCCTGGAGCGCTGACCTGATAGAAGTATTTTTCAGTTGTCTGATAGTGCTGTTCACCTCGACTCTTATCAGAAGAGAGGGTAGCAAAGATTGGGATGCCTTTCCAAAAATATCGAAGCCTTTATCCAATATGGAATCACTGTCCCACAGCAGTGAGAATTACCTTGAGCAAAGTTATCTTGCTTGGAAAGTTGACTATAAAGACGGCTATGAGGACCGAAATCTTAATTTTTTTCTTTTAATGTTTTTTTTTTCTGATTACAAAAGGAAAATGCATTATTGTGAGAAATATGGAAAAGTGTACAAAAGAAAATTAAAATTACAATTCCACTACTTAAAGATAAGCAGTACTAGCATTTTGATGTACATCTGACAATTACAATAGCCAGACTTAACATTTACTGAGTCTTCTTTTTTTTTTTTTTGAGACGGAGTCTTGCTCTGTCGCCCAGGCTGGAGGGCAGTGGCGCCATCTCGGTTCACTGCAAGCTCCGCCTTCCAGGTTCACGCCGTTCTCCGGCCTCAGCCTCCAGAGTAGCCGGGACTACAGGCGCCTGCCATCATGCCCGGCTAATCTTTTGTATTTTTAGTAGAGACGAGGTTTCACTGTGTTAGCCAGGATGGACTTGATATCCTGACCTCGTGATCCGCCTGCCTCGGCCTCCCAAAGTGCTGGGATTACAGGCGTCAGCCACCGCGTCCATCCGAGTCTTCCAATTTTTAAAAAGTATGCTGGCCAGAGGCCGGGCGTGGCACACAACTGTAGTCCCAGCTACTCGGGGGGCTGAGGCAGGAGAATCGCTTGAACCTGGGAGGCAGAGGTTGCAGTGAGTCGAGATCACACCACTGCATTCCAGCCTGGGCAACAGAGCAAGGCTCTGTCTCAAAAAAAAAAAAAAAAAAATATATATATATATATATATATGCTGGCCGGGTGTGGTGGCTCATGCCTGTAATCCCAGCACTTTGGGAGGCCGAGGTGAGTGGACCACCTGAGGTCAGGAGTTTGAGACCAGCCCGGCTAACATGGTGAAACCCCGTCTCTACTGAAATACAAAAATTACTGTTTGGGCAGGGTGGCTCACGCCTGTAATCCCAGCACTTTGGGAGGCCGAGGCGGGCGGATCACCTGAGGTTGGGAGTTCGAGATCAGCCTGACCAACATGGAGAAACCCCGTCTCTACTGAAAATACAAATTTAGCCAGGCGTGGTGGCCCATGCCTGTAATCCCAGCTACTTGGGAGGCTGAAGCAGGAGAATCGCTTGAACCCGGGAGGTGGAGGTTGCGGTGAGCCTAGACGGCACCATGGCACTCCAGCCTGGGCAACAAGAGCGAAACTCGTTGTCAAAAAGAGATCACCACAGTCAGGCTAATTAACATATCCACCACCTCATGTAATTACCACAGTCAGGCTAATTAACATATCCACCGCCTCATGTAATTACCATTTTTTGGTGGCAAGAACACTTAAGCTCTATTGTGTTAGAAAATGTCAAGTATACAATACATTGTTATTATTATTTATTATTATTTTTTGAGACGGAGTCTTGCTTTGTCGCCCAGGCTGGAGTGCAGTGGCACGATCTTGGCTCACTGCAAGCTCCACCTCCCGGGTTCACACCATTCTCCAGCCTCAGCCTCCTGAGTAGATGGGACTACAGGCGCCTGCCACCATGCCTGGTTAATTTTTTGTATTTTTAGTAGAAACGGGGTTTCACCATGTTAGCCAGGATGGTCTCGATCTCCTGACCTCATGATCCACCCGCCTTGGCCATCCAAAGTGCTGAGATTACAGACGTGAGCCACCGTGCCCAGCCTACATTATTATTTAGTTACCATATGCTATATTTTTGATCTCCAGAATTTATTTACCTTATAATTGAAACTTTCCTTTGACCAAAATTCTCCTGTTTCTCCCTCCCTGTGGCGCTTGTCAACCAACTTACTCTCATTTCTCTGAGTTAGACTTCTTTGGATACCACACATAATGAGATCATGCAGTGTTTGAGTTGAACTTTTTTTTCCATCAAGCCAACTGTTTTAGTGTCTTTATGTATTTTAGAAGCAAATGAGAATTGTAATGGATAAACAGGCCTTCAGCATTGACTAGTTTGGAGCTAACTCTTGAATACAAAAAGGTACTTCCTGGCCGGGCACAGTGGCTCACACCTGTAATCCCAGAACTTGGGAGGCTGAGGCAGGTGGATCACTTGAGGTCAGGGGTTCAAGACCAGCCTGGCCACCATGGTGAAACCCCGTCTCTACTAAAAATATAAAAATTAGCTGGGCACAGTGGCACGTGCCTGTATTCCCAGCTACTTGGGAGGCTGAGGCAGGAGAATCGCTTGAACCTGGAAGGCAGAGGTTGCAGTGAGCCGAGATCACTCCACTGCGCTCCAGCCTGGGCGACAGAGCAAGATTTTTTTTTTTTTTTGAGATGGATTCTTGCTCTGTCATCCAGGCTGGAATGCAGTGGCACAATCTTGGTTCACTGCAACCTCTGCTTCCGGGTTTTAAGCAATTCTCCTGCCTCAGCCTCCCCAGTAGCTGGGATTATAGGCACGCACAATCACGCCCGGCTAATTTTTGTATTTTTAGTAGAGGCGAGGTTTCACCATGTTGGCCAGGCTGGTCTCGAACTCATGACCTAACATGATCCACCCACCTTGGCCTCCGAAAGTGCTGGGATTACAGGTGTGAGCCACAATGCCCGGCTGAGACTCTGTTTCCAAAAAAAAAAAAAAGGAATTAGCATTCTACTCCTAAGTATATACTCAAAATAACTGAAAACAGATACTAAAACAAATACTTGTACATGAATGTTCATAGCAGTGCTATAAACAAGAGTCAAAAGACAGATATATCCCAAATTTCCATCAACTGATGAATGGATTAAAACATTGTGGTAGATATACACAACAGAATATTATTCAGCCATAAGAAATGAAGTACTAATACATGTTACAACATGAATGAATCTGGGTAACATTATACTAAGTCAAATAAGCCAGAAACAAAAGGTCACATATTGTATCACATCCCCCCCTTGTTTTTGCAGGGACAGGGTCTTGCTCTGTTGCCCAGTCTAGTCTCAAACTTCTGCCCTCAAATGATCCTCCAGCCTCTGCTTCCCAAAGTGCTGGGCTTACAGGCAGGATTCACCATGCCAGGCTGAGTCTGTTTGTATGAAACGCCCAGTATAAATGAATCCGTAGAGACTCAAAGCACATTGGTGGTTTCCAGGGGCTGAGGAGAGTGGAGGAATAGGGAGTAATTGCTTAGTGGGCATGGGGTTTCCTTTTACGGTGATGAAAATGTTTTGAAACAAGGTAGAGGTGGTGGTTGCACATCATGGTGAATGTACTAATATTACTGAATTATTCATTTTATTTTTAAAATTTTTATTTTGAGATGGAGTCTCACTCTGTTGCCCAGGCTGGAGTGCAGTGGTGCAATCTCTCCTCACTGCAACCTCCACCTCCTGGGTTCAAGTGATTCTCCTGCCTCAGCCTCCCGAGTAGCTGGGATTACAGGTGCTCACTACCACGCCCAGCTAATTTTTTTTTTTTTTTTTTGTATTTTTTAGTAGAGACAGGCTTTTGCCATGTTGGCCAGGCTGATCTCTAACTCCTGACCTCAGGTGACCCGCCTGCCTCGGCTTCCCAAAGTGCTGGAATTACAGATATGAGCACCACGCCCAGCCTGAATTATTCACTTTATTTATTTTTGAAATGGAATCTTGCTCTGTTGCCCAGGGTGGAGTGCAGTGGTGCAATCTCGGCTCACCGCAACCTCCACCTCCCAGGTTCAAACGATTCTCCTGCCTCAGCTTCCGGAGTAGCTGGGATTACAGGTGGCCACCACCACACCTGGCTAATTTTTTTGTATTTTTAGTAGAGATGGGGTTTCACCATGTTGGCCAGGCTGGTCTTGAACTCCTGATCTCAGGTGATCTGCCCACCTTGGCCTCCCAAAGTGCTGGGATTACAGGTGTGAGCCACCATGCCCGACCAAATTATTTACTTTAAAGTGGTTAACTTGATGTCATATGAATTTCATCTCAATTTTTAACAAGCTAAACAAAATAAAGAATTTGCCTTTCCCCCGGGGACAGTGGCTCATACCTGTAATCCCAGCACTTTCAGAGGCCAAGGCAGGAGGATCGCTTGAGCCCAGGAATTTGAGACCAGCTTGGGCAACATAGCAAGACCCTGTCTCTACAAAAAAATTAAGAAATTAGCCACGCAAGGTGGTGCGTGCCTGTGGTCCCAGCTACTCAGGAGGCTGAGGTGTAGGGTGGCTTGAGCCTGCACTGTGAAGGCTACCATGGGATTGCACCATTGCACTCCAGCCTGGGTAACAGAGTGAGACACTCAAAAAAAATTTTTTTGGTCTTTTTTTTCATTTTGATTTTGTAAAAAGTTTGATAAGTTCTCCAATATAGTAGAGCCATAGATAACATTCAAAGTATTTTTTCCCTAGCATGTTTCTATTTTCAATCTTCATTTAATCACTAGTGTTAACATGTAGAAAGTAAACCAGGCACAGTGGTTCACGCTTATTATCCCAACACTTCGGGAGGCTGAGGTGGGAGGATGGCTTGAGGCCAGGAGATTAAGGCTGCAATGAGCTATAATCATACCACTGCACTTTAGCCTGGGTGACAGAGTGAAACCCCATCTCTTAAAAGTGGAAAATTATGGGCATGATGTTGTTCGACTTAATTACACCTAAATGCTTTTCCTGAAAGAAAAAAAAATCATGTAATTTATGTTCTCAGGATAATTTGTACTTAGGAAAAATCAAATCCAGAAGCTTACTATCCTTTTCCTATTACTCTAGAGTGGCTAAAGAGGAGTTAAAAGATTAGCTGGAAATTTACATTCCAAATGGATTAATTATTAACAGAGAAACAAATGAAATGTTCAATCATCTGTTCAAGACTGTTGCTTGGCACCTGTTTGCCAAATGTGCTTTCTATCTTCCATTTATATTTATCATTTGTGTAAGAGAGATTGGAATCAGGTATATTTTAAAGGTGTCTAAAATTTGAGAGGGAAAGCCCCAGAGTTTGAGTGTTAATCTCCACCCCCTCCGCACCTTCCCCACTTCCTGCTTATTCCCCAAATGTTGTCTACTGCCTATTCACCATTGGTATTTCTGAACAAAGGTTCAGAAAATATTTTGGAATGGGCTCACGCCTGTAATCCCAGCACATTGGGAGGTCAAGACAAGAGGATCACTTGAGCCCAGGAGTTCAAGACTAACCTGGGTAACACAGTGAAACCCTGTCTCTATAAAATAAAATATAGCTGGGCATGGTGGCTCACGCCTGTAATGCCAGCACTTTAGGAGGCCGAGGCGGGTGGATTATTTGAGGTCAGGAGTTTGAGACCAGTCTGGCCAACATGGTGAAACCCTGTCCCTACTGAAAACAGAAAAAATAGCCAGATGTGGTGGTACATGCCTGTAATCCCAGCTACTCGGGAGGCTGAGACAGGAGAATTGCTTGAACCCAGGAGGCAGAGGTTGCAGTGAGCCAAGATCACGCCACTGCACTCCAGCCTGGGTGACAGAGGAAGACTCCATCTCAAAAAATAAATAGATAAAATAAGATATAAAAATAAATTTAAAGAAAATATCTTAGGCTGAGTGCAGTGGCTCGCACCTGCAGTCCCAGCACTTTAGGAGGCCAAGGCAAGCAGATTGCTTGAGCCTAGGAGTTCCAGACCAGCCTGGGTAACATGGTGAAACCCTGTCTTCATAAAAAATGCAAACATTTAGCTGGGCGTGGTGGTTGACACCCCTTAATCCCAGCACTTTGGGAGGCCGAGGTGGACAGATCACTTGAGGTCAGGAGTTCGAGACCAGCCTAGCCAACATGATGAAACCTCATCTCCACTAAAAATACAAAAATTAGCCAGGTGTGGTGTCACTCACCTATAATCCCAGCTACTCAGGAGACAGACAGGAGAATCGCTTGAACCCAGGAGGCAGAGGTTGCAGTGAGCCAAGATCACGCCACTGCACCAGCCTGGGCAATAGAATGAGACCCCCTCTCGGAAAAACAATTAAATAAAATACTGACATGGAGTGGGGGAAGGGGAGATAGACATATTTTGAAGGAATATATTACAAAGGAGTTAGTGATGATCAAGAATATCAAATTACTCCCCAAATTCAAGCCCAGGGGTCAGGGAGCCTTTTTACTAACTCTGATGTACAAAACAAGAATCAGTGTCAGTTTGGGCCAGGCGCCGTGGCTCCCACCTGTAATCCCAGTACTTTTGTGTCCAGAAGTGGTGGGTTCTTGGTCTTACTAACTTCAAGAATGAAGCCACAGACACTCGCGGTGAGTGTTACAGTTGTTAAAGGCAGCGTAGCGTGTCCAGAGTTTGTTCCTTCTGATGTTCTGATGTGTTCAGCGTTTCTTCCTTATGGTGGGTTCGTGGTCTCGCTGGCTCAGGAGTGAAGTTGCGGACCTTCGTGGTGACTGTTACAGCTCTTAAAGCAGCGCCTCTGGAGTTGTTCGTTTCTCCCAGTTGGTTCGTGGTCTTGGTGGCTTACAGGACTGAAGCTGCGCAGATCTTCGCAGATCTTCGCGGTGAGTGTTACAGCTCATAAAAGCAGTATGGCCCCAAACAGTGAAAAAACTAAACTGTCCACACCAGGAAAAAGCACCCTAGCCCGTTGCCGCTGCTGGCTCGGGCAGTCTGCCTTTATTCTCTTATCTGGCCCCACCCACATCCTGCTGATTGGTCCATTTTACAGAGAGCTGACTGGTCCATTTTGACAGGGTGCTGATTGGTGCGTTTACAATCCCTGAGCTAGATACAGAGTGCCAATTGGTGCATTCACAAACCCTGAGCTAGACACAGGGTGCTGATTGGTGTGTTTAAAAACCCTGAGCTAGATACAGAGTGCTGATTGGTGTATTTACAATCCCTTAGCTAAACATAAAGGTTCTCCAAGTCCCCACCAGAGTAACTATATACAGAGTGCCCATTGGTGTATTTACAATCCTTTAGCTAGACATAAAGATTCTCCGAGTCCCCACCAGACTCAGGAGCCCAGCTGGCTTCACCCAGTGGATCCCGCCCGTGGGCCGCAGATGGAGCTGCCTGCCAGTCCCGCGCCGTGTGCGGGCACTTCTCAGCCCTTGGGTGGTCGATGGGACTGGGCGCCGTGGAGCAGGAGGGACGAGCTCAGCTCCTCTGGGAGGTTCGGGCCGCGCAGGAGCTCACGGCGGGGGGTGGGGGGCAGGGGGCGGGGGGAGGCTCAGGCACGGCGGGCTGCAGGTCCCGAGCCCTGCCCCGCGGGGAGGCAGCTAAGGCCTGGCGAGAAGTCGAGCACAGCAGCTGCTGGCCCAGGTGCTAAGCCCCTCACTATCCAGGGCCGTCAGGGCCGGCTGGCTGCTCCGAGTGCGGGCCCGCCGAGCCAACGCCCACCCGGAACTCGCGCTGGCCCGAAAGCGCGGTGCACAGCCCTGGTTCCCTCCCGCGCCTCTCCCTCCACAACTTCCCGAAAGCTGAGGGAGCCGGCTCCGGCCTTGGCCAGCCCAGAAAGGGGCTCCCACAGTGCAGCAGCGGGCTGAAGGGCTCCTCAAGCGCAGCCAGAGTGGGCGCCAAGGCCGAGGAGGCGCTGAGAGCGAGCGAGGGCTGTGAGGGCTGCCAGCACGCTGTCACCTCTTGCTTTCGGAGGCCGAGGCGGGCGGATCACAAGGTCAGGAGATCGAGATCATCCTGGCTAACATGGTGAAACCCCGTCTCTATTAAAAATCAGCCGGGCATGGTGGCGGGCGCCTGTAGTCCCAGCTACATGGGAGGCTGAGGCAGGAGAATGGCGTGAACCCAGGAGGCAGAGCTTGCAGTGAGTGGAGATGGCGCCACTGCACTCCAGCCTGGGCGACAGAGCGAGACTCCGTCTCAAAAAAAAAAAAAAAAAAAAAAAAATCGTTGTCAGTTTGAAGGATAAGGTGATACATTTCTTTAGTTTTACCGGAAATGTGGTTAAGTCTCAAGTGTCGGCAGGACAAGCCATGCCGACAACTGGTAAAGCAGGCTGGAGACACTTGATGGGTCAAATTACATCAGCATCTCCTCCAGAGACTGAGATTTACTCTAGTTGAAACCTTCCCTGACCATCATCGCTGATGGATGATTTTTTCCCTCCCATCACATCAGCATTCACTCCAAAATATTTTCTTTTTTTTTTTTTTTGAGATGCAGCCTCACTCTGTCGCCAAGGCTGGAGTGCAGTGGCGCGATCTCAGCTTACTGCAACCTCCGCCTCCCAGGCTCAAGTGATCTTCCCACCTCAGCCTCCAAGTAGCCAGGACTACAGGCGTGTGCCACTGCACCCAGCTAATTTTTTTTTTTTTTTTTTTTTTGAGACAGATTTCGCTCTTGTCGCCCAGACTGGAGTGCAATGGCGCAATCTTAGCTCACTGCAACCTCCACCTCCCAGGTTCAAGCGATTCTCCTGCCTCAGCTTCCAGAGTAGCTGAGGTTACAGGTGCTCGCCATCACGCCCGGCTAATTTTGTATTTTTAATAGAGACAGGGTTTCACCATGTTGGTCAGGCTGGTCTTGAACCTCCAGACCTCAGGTGATCCACCTGCCTCGGCCTCCCAAAGTGCTGGGATTACAGGCATGAGACACCGCGCCTGGCCCGGGGCTAATTTTTGTATCTTTTGTAGAGACAATGTCGCCATGTTGCCCAGGCTGGTCTTGAGCTCCTGGGCTGAAGCGATCCACCTTCCTTGGCCTCTCAAAATGCTAGGATTACAGGCATGAGGTATTGTGCCTGGCCTGTTCCAGAATCTTTGACCTAAGAAGATAATTGCTGTTACTACCACCTCCTTCCTTCCAGATTTTTTCTTTCTCATTCATCGACTGTCTTTCTAGTCTTGGCCCTTGCCTGCTCATGCTTTCCTCTTTTCCCCAAAACACAGTTTTGCTTAACATATTTTCCCTGATTAAATTCACCCTAGTTTACCTACTCTTGAGGCCTTTTTTTGTCTGAATTCTTTCAGCATGAAGTTGGAAGAGACTTTAGAAATCTTCTTGCTCAAATGCCTGCAAGTGTATCAATCCACACTTGTATCTTTTTTTTTTTTTTTAATAGATAGAGTCTTGCTCTGTCACCCAGGCTAGAGTGCAATGGTGCAATCTCAGCTCACTGCAACCTCTGCCTCCCGGGTTTAAGCGATTCTCCTGCCTCAGCCTCCCGAGAAGCTGAGACTATAGGCACATGTCACCACACCCAGCTAATTTTTGTATTTTTAGTAGAGAGGGGGTTTCACCATGTTGGCCAGGCTGGTCTCGAATTCCTGACCTCAGGTGATCCGCCCACCTCAGCCTCCCAAAGTGCTGGGATTACAGGCGTGAGCCACCATGCCCGGACTGTATCTTTTGACATAAAAGTAATCAACAATTTGTGTGGGTTGGGAAAATGTCTGTGTGAATTAGTGAAAAGTCTGAATTGTAAAAATTTTGAAAGTCATGTGATTTTAGCACATTTAAGTGTGTGCGATAACTCTGAATAGACCAAATACAATTTAGGAAAATTGAAATTCTTAGAAATTTGCTTTTACATGGCTGGGTGCGGTGGCTCATGCCTGTAATCCCAGCACTTTGGGAGGCCAAGGCAGGCGGATCATGAGGTCAGAAATTCGAGACCAGCCTGGCCAATACGGTGAAACCCCATCTCTACTAAAAATACAAAAATTAGCCGGTCATGGTGGCGTGGGCCTGTAGTCCCAGCTACTCGGGAGGCTGAGGCAGCAGAATCAGTTGAACCCGGGAGGCAGAGGTTGCAGTGAGCTGAGATCGCATCACTGCACTCCAGCCTGGACGACAGAGTGAGACTCTGTCTCAAAAAAGAAAAAAGAAATTTGCTTTTACAAATAGATAATTATGATTTACCCTGCATTCAATAAGAAATTTATGTTTGTACAATGCTTTATAGTTTTCAAACACTTTCTTTTTATTATTTATTTTGAAGTAGAGAAGGCAAGTGTTATATTTCCAATTTCAGAGGGAATAAGAAAAGTAGTGACATGGCCAGGCATGATGGCTTGCACCTGTAATCCCAGTACTTTGGGAGGCCAAAGTGGGCAGATCATTCCAGCCCAGGAGTTTTAGACTAGCCTGGGCAACATGGTGAAACCTGATCTCTACTGGAAAAAAAAAAATAACTTGGTGCAAGAGCAATTGTGACTTTTGCCATTACTGTCAATGGTAAAAACCGCAATTACTTTTGCACCAACCTAAAATACGAAAATTAGCTGGGGATGGTAGTGCACCCCTGTAATCCCAGCTGCTTGAGAGTCTGAGGTGGGAGGATCACCTAAGGCCAGGAGGTCAAGGCCACAGTGAGCTGTAATTGTGTCACTGCATTACTGTACTCCAGCCTGGGCAACAGAGAGAGAGAGAGGGAGGAAGGGAGGGAGGGAGGAAGGGGGGGAGGTGAGGGGGGTCCCGGTGGCTCACACATGTAATCCCAGCACTTTGGGAGGCCGAGGCGGGCAAATCACGAGGTCAAGAGATCAAGACCATCCTGGCCAACATGTTGAAACCCTGTCTATACTAAAAATACAAAAATTAGCTGGGCATGCACTCCTGTAGTCCCAGCTACTTGGGAGGCTGAGCCAGGAGAATCGCTTTACCTTGGGAGGCGGAGGTTGCAGTGAGCCGAGATCGCTCTACTGCACTCCAGCCTGGCAAAAGGTGAGACTCCGTCTCAAAAAAACCCAAAAAACCAAAAACAAAGAGAGAAAGAAAGAAGGAGAGAGAGAGAAAGGAAGGAAGGAAGGAAGAGAGAGAGAGAAAGAAAGAAAAGACAGAGGCCAGGCACGGTGGCTCATGCCTGTAATCCCAGCACTCTGGGAGGCTGAAGTGGGCAGATCATTTGAGGCCAGGAGTTCGAGACCACCCTGGCCAACATGGTGAAACCCCGTCTCTACTAAAAAATCCAAAAATTAGCTGGGCCTGGTGGTGCACATCTGTGATCCCAGCTATTTGGGAAGCTGAGGCAGGCGAGTCACTTGAACCTGGGAGGTGGAGGCTGCAGCAAGCTGAGATTGCACCACTGCATGCCAGCCTGTGTGACAGAGCAAGACTCTGTTGCAAAAAAAAAAAAGAAAAAAAAGAAAAGAAAAGAAAAAAGAAATCTGGTTTCTATTCTGCCACGAAAGGGCTGGGTGACCCCCAAGGCCTCAGTTTCCTCATCCTAAAGAACTGAAATTATTTTTGAGAAGGCCACCAGCCAAGTAGCTTTTGTTATAAAATGCAGATGTTCATATTTTTTTCTAGTGTGGTAAAATTCCCTTAACATAAAATTCACCATTTTAACCTTTTTTGTTTGTTTGTTTGAGACAGAGTCTCACTCTGTCGCCCAGGCTGGAGTGCAATGGCACGATCTTGTCTCACTGCAGCCTCTGCCTCCTGAATTCAAGTGATTCTCCTGCCTCAGCCTCCCGAGTAGCCTGGATTACAGGCGCACACCACCACACCTGGCTAATTTTTGTATTTTTAGTAGAGATGGGGTTTGGCCATGTTGGCCAGGCTGGTCTTGAACTCCTGACCTCGTGATCCGCCCGCCTCAGCCTCCCAAAGTGCTAGGATTACAGGCGTGAGCCACCACGCCCGGCCTTAACCATTTTAAATGGTACAATTCAGTGGCATGTAGTACCTTCACACTCAACCATCACCGCTATCTGTTCCAGAACATTATCATCTGCATATGAATTATCCGGAAGAGTTAAATCCATAGAGACAGGAAGCAGATTGGTGGTTGCCAGGGGCTGGGGAGAGGGGAAAGTGGGCAGTGATTGCTTAATGGGTACAGAGTGTCTTTTAGGGGTGATGAAAATATTTTGGAACTAGATGGAGATGATAGTTGCCCAACATTGTAAATGCACTAAATGGGACTGAATTGCTCGCTTTAAAATGGTTAATTTTACCTCAATTTAAAAAGAGAAAGGGGAAAAAGATAGCTTTGTTTATTAATTAATTAAGCACTTCAGCTGTAGAGAGAGAGAATTTAGATTAATGGGCTAACTCAATGAGACCCAGCCTAATGCCCCCATTACATCTACAGAACTGTGCCCTGAGATTTTAATAGTGGAGACCAGTTAGGCTATTCATGAGCTTTCACGTTCTCAAAGTATGGTTAGAGGACTTGTATTCTCAACATCACCTGGGAGCCTGTTAGACATTCACGACCCCAGGCTGCCCCAGACCAACTGAACGAGAATCTATACTTTTTAATTTTATTTTATTTTTGAGACTGAGGGAGTCTCCCTCTGTCGCCCAGGCTGGAGTGCAGTGGTGCAATCTCAATTCACTGCAACCTCCACCTCCTGGGCTCAAGCGGTTCTCCTGCCCCAGCCTTCCAAGTAGCTGGGATTACAATGCGTGCCACCACACCCGTCTAATGTTTGTATTTATAGTAGAGAAGGCGTTTTGCCATGTTGGCCAGGCTGATCTCAAACTCCTGGCCTCAAGTGATCTGCCCGCCTCAGCCTCTGAAAGTGCTGAGATTATAGGCATGAGACATCGCGCCCGACACAGAATCCGTATTTATTTAACAAGCTTTCCAGGTGATTCACTTGCACGTTAAAGCGTGGAAAATCACAGTTATAGGAACGCTGAAGTGGTACAAGCTTACCCCACTCTAGGCAACCAAATATATATTAACATAATTTCAGTTTTGTTTTTGGTTTTTTTGAGACGGAGTCTCACTCTGTCACCCAGGCTGGAGTGCAGTGGCACGATCTCAGTTGACTGCAACCTCTGCCTCCCGGGTTCAAGCAATTCTCCTGCCTGAGCTTCCCGAGTAGTTGGGATTACAGGTGCATGCCACCACAATCGGCTATTTTTTTTTGTATTTTTTTTTTTAGTAGAGATGGGCTTTCCCCATGTTGGCCAGGGTGGTCTCAAACTCCCGACCTCAAGTGATCTGCTGGCCTTGGCCTCCCAGAGTGCTAGGATTACAGGCCTGAGCCACTGCGCCCAGACATAATTTCAGTTTTTTACGGAGGATGCATTGCGGTATGACTGCTTGCTTAACAGGCTCCCGTTAGTCTTTAATTTCCAATCTCCCTTAAGGCATTGGAAAATTTAACCACCATCAAAAGATTTAGCCATGATTTAGAACTCAGCTTCTGAGTAGATGAAAGTCTTTACAATACAAAACACACACCAGCGGCCAGAAAAAGTTAATATAAGTTTCCAAGTCAGCCAGGGAAATTGCCTTCTTATGTGAGATGTGGCAGAGTTTATTTAAGGAGTGATGTGCCTGTAATTCCAGCACTTTGGGAGGCCAAGGCGAGAGGACCACTTGAGCCCAGGAGTTTGAGAGCAGCCTGGGTAAGATAGGAAGACCCATCACTACAGAAAATTTTAAAAACATTAGCCAGGTGTGGTGACACGTGGCTGTGGTCCCAGCTACTTGGGAGGCTGAGGCGAGAGGATCACTTGAGCCTCGGAGGTCGAGGTTGCAGTGAGACGGGATCAATCATGCTACTGCACTCCAGCCTGGGTGATAGAGTGAGACTCTGTCTCTGAAAAAATAAGCTAAAGAAAAAAGAGGCCGGGCACGGTGGCTCACGCCTGAAATCCCAGCATTTTGGGAGGCCGAGGCAGGAGGATCACCTGAGGTCAGGAGTTTGAGACTAGCCTGGCCAACACAGTGAAATCCCATCTCTACTAAAAAGACAAAAATTAGTTGGGCATGGTGACGCATGCCTGTAATCTCAGCTACTCAGGAGGCTTGAGGCAGGAGAATTTCTTGAACCGGGGAGGCAGAGGTTGCAGTGAGCTGAGATTCCACCACTGCACTCCAGCCTGGGTGACAGAGCAAGACTCTGTCTCAAAAAAAAAAAAAAAAAAAAAAAAAAAAAAAGCTCTTCCTCTTGCTCTGGCCATGTAAGATATTCCTGCTTCGAAAATGAGGCTCTCCCTCTCCCTCTCCCTCTCCCTCCCCCTCTCCCTCCCCCTCCCCCTCCCCCTCCCCCTCCCCCTCCCCCTCCCCCTCCCCCTCCCCCTCCCCCTCTCCCTCTCCCTCTCCCTCTCCTTTTTCGGTCTCCCTCTCCTTCTTTTTTCGGTCTCCCTCTGTTGCCGAAGCTGGACTGTACTGCCGGGATCTCGGCTTGCTGCAACCTCCCTGCCTCGGGCTCCTGTGACTCTCCTGCCTTGGCCTGCCGAGTGCCTGGGATTGCAGGCGCGCGCCGCCACGCCTGAATGGTTTTTGTATTTTTGGTGGAGACGGGGTTTCGCCGTGTTGACCGGGCTGGTCTCCAGCTCCTGGCCTCGAGTGATCTGCCTGCCTCGGCCTCCCGAGGTGCTGGGATTGCAGACGGAGTCTCGCTAACTCAATGCTCAATGGTGCTCAGGCTGGAGTGCAGTGGTGTGATCTCGGCTCTCTGCAACCTCCACCTACCAGCCTCCTGCCTTGGCCTCTTAAAGTGCTAAGATTACAGCCTCTGCCCCACCGCCACCCCGTCTAGGAAGTGAGGAGCGTCTCTGCCTGGCCGCCCATCGTCTGGGATGTGAGGAGCCCCTCTGCCCGGCCGCCCTATCTGGGAAGTGAGGAGCGCCTCTGCCCGGCCGCCCATCATCTGGGATGTGAGGAGCGCCTCTGCCCGGCTGCCACCCCGTCTGGGAGGAAGTGAGGAGCGCCTCTGCCCGGCTGCCCCGTCTGGGAGATGAGGAGCACCTCTGCCCGGCCGCCCCGTCTGGGAGGAAGTGAGGAGCGCCTCTGCCCTGGTGCCCTATCTGGGAAGTGAGGAGCGCCTCTGCCTGGCCGCCACCCCGTCTGGGAAGTGAGGAGCGCCTCTGCCCGGCTGCCACCCCATATGGGAAGTGAGGAGCGCCTCTGCCCAGCCGCCCCTTCTGGGAGGTGAGGAGCGCCTCTGCCCAGCCGCCCCGTCTGGGAGGTGAGGAGTGCCTCTGCCCGGCCGCCCCGTCTGGGAGGTGAGGAGCGCCTCTGCCTGGCCGCCACCCCGTCTGGGAGGAAGTGAGGAGCACCTCTGCCCAGCTGCCCCATCTGGGAAGTGAGGAGCGCCTCTGCCCGGCTGCCACCCCCTATGGGAAGTGAGGAGCGCCTCTGCCCGGCCGCCCACTCTGGGAAGTGAGGAGCGCCTCTGCCCGGCCGCCCACTCTGGGAAGTGAGGAGCGCCTCTGCCCGGCCGCCCACTCTGGGAGGTGAGGAGTGCCTCTGCCCGGCCGCCCCGTCTGGGAGGTGAGGAGCGCCTCTGCCTGGCCGCCACCCCGTCTGGGAGGAAGTGAGGAGCACCTCTGCCCGGCCGCCCACTCTGGGAAGTGAGGAGCGCCTCTGCCTGGCCACTCCGTCTGGGAAGGGAGGAGCGCCTCTGCCCGGCCACCCCGTCTGGGAGGTGAGGAGCGCCTCTGCCCGGCTGCCACCCCGTCTGGGAGGAAGTGAGGAGCACCTCTGCCCGGCTGCCCCATCTGGGAAGTGAGGAGCGCCTCTGCCCGGCCGCCACCCCATATGGGAAGTGAGGAGCGCCTCTGCCTGACCACTCCGTCTGGGAGGTGAGGAGCGCCTCTGCCCGGCCGTCACCCCGTCTGGGAGGAAGTGAGGAGCACCTCTGCCCGGCTGCCCCGTCTGGGAGATGAGGAGCACCTCTGCCCGGCCGCCCCGTCTGGGAGATGAGGAGCACCTCTGCCCGGCCGCCCCGTCTGGGAGGTGAGGAGTGCCTCTGCCCGGCTGCCACCCCGTCTGGGAGGAAGTGAGGAGCACCTCTGCCCGGCCGCCCCCTCTGGGAAGTGAGGAGCGCCTCTGCCTGGCCGCCACCCCGTCTGGGAGGAAGTGAGGAGCGCCTCTGCCTGGCTGCCCCATCTGGGAAGGGAGGAGCACCTCTGCCCGGCCGCCACACCGTCTGGGAAGTGAGGAGCGCCTCTGCCTGGCTGCCCCATCTGGGAAGGGAGGAGCACCTCTGCCCGGCCGCCACACCGTCTGGGAAGTGAGGAGCGCCTCTGCCTGGCTGCCCCATCTGGGAAGGGAGGAGCACCTCTGCCCGGCCGCCACACCGTCTGGGAAGTGAGGAGCGCCTCTGCCTGGTCGCCCCGTCTAGGAGGTGAGGAGCGCCTCTGCCCGGCCGCCCAGTCTGGGAAGTGAGGAGCGCCTCTGCCCGGCCGCCCTGTCTGGGAGGTGAGGAGCGCCTCTGCCTGGCCGCCACCCCATCTGGGAGGAAGTGAGGAGCGTCTCTGCCCGGCTGCCCCGTCTGGGAAGTGAGGAGCGCCTCTGCCCGGCCGCCCCCTCTGGGAAGTGAGGAGCGCCTCTGCTCGGCCGCCCCCTCTGGGAAGTGAGGAGCGCCTCTGCTCGGCCGCCCCGTCGGGGAAGCGAGGAGCGCCTCTGCCCGGCCGCCCCGTCTGGGAGGTGAGGAGCGCCTCTGCCCGGCTGCCACCCGGTCTGGGAGGAACTGAGTAGCGCCTCTGCCCGGGCGGCCCCGTCTGGGAAGCGAGGAGCGCCTCTGCCCGGGCGGCCCCGTCGGGGAAGTGAGGAGCGCCTCTGCCCGGCCGCCCCGTCTGGGAGGAGAGGAGCGCCTCTGCCCGGGCGGCCCCGTCTGGGAAGCGAGGGGCGCCTCTGCCCAGCCGCCCTGTCTGGGAGGTGAGGAGCGCCTCTGCCCGGCTGCCCTGTCTGGGAGGTGTACCCAACAGCTCCGAAGAGACAGCGACCATCGGGAGCGGGCCATGAGGACGATGGCGGTTTTGTTGAAGAGAAGGGGAGGAAGTGTGGGGAAAGGAAGGAGAGATCAGATTGTTGCTGTGTCTGTGTAGAAAGGGGTGGGCATAGGAGACTCCATTTTGTTCTGACTAGGAGAAATTCTTCTGCCTTGGGATGCTGTTGATCTATGGCCTTTCCCCCAGCCCCCTGCTCTCTGAAACATGTGCTGTGTCAACTCAGGGTTAAATGGATTAAGGGTGGTGCAAGATGTGCTTTGTTAAACAGATGCTTGAAGGCAGCATGCTCTTTAAGAGTCATCACCACTCCCTAATCTCAAGTACTCAGGGGCACAAACACTGCAGAAGGCCGCAGGGTCCTCTGCCTAGGAAAACCAGAGACCTTTGTTCATGTGTTTATCTCCTGACCTTCTCTCCACTATTATCCTATGACCCTGCCATATCCCCCTCTCCGAGAAACACCCAAGAATGATCAATAAATACTTCAGAAATTAAAAAAAAAAAAAAAGAAAAAAAAAAAGAAATTAAATGTTTTAGAGTACACCTCTGAATAGGATTTTTTTTTTTTTTTTTTTTTTTGAGACAGGGTCTCACTCTGTCACCTCCGCCTCCTGGGTTCTACCGATTCTCCTGCCTCGGCCTCCCATGTAGCTGGGATTATAGGTGCCCGCCACAATACAGGGCTTATTTTTGAATTTTTAGTAGAGATGGAGTTTCACCATGTTGGCCAGGCTGGTCTCGAACTCCTGACCTGAAGTGATCTGCCTGCCTCAGCCTGCCAGTGTGCTGGAATTACAGGTGTGAACCACCGTGCCAGCAGGATTCTTTTTTTTTCTTTCTTTCTTTCTTTTTTTGAGACAGGGTCTTCCTCTGTCACCCAGGCTGGAGTGCAGTGGTGCGATCATGGCTCACTGCAGCCTCAAACTCCTGGGCTCAAGTGATCTTCCTACCTCAGCCTCCTGAATAGGTGGGACTACAGGCGTGTGCCACAATGCCTATCTAATTTTTTTTTTTTTTTTTTTTAAGTAGAGAGGCGGTATTGCTATCTTGCCCAGGCTGGTCTTGAACTCTCAGGCTCAGGTGGTCCACCCACCTCACCCTCCCAAATTGCTGGGATTACAGGTATGAGCCACTGTGCCTGGCAGTGAACAAGATTCTCAATGGGTGATTTTAAAGAGGCTGTTCCCTTCAGCCTAGGGTACCCCACCTTTTCCCTGTGCTTTGTTCCTGTCTCTAGTACGTCCTCAGTATCCGAAACTTGAAAATCAAAAGATACAAAGCTAACACGATGATACCCATATTCTACCTAATTTTATGGTAAAATTTGCTTGGTTTAACTTTTTTTTTTTTCTTTTTTGAGGTGGAGTTTCACTCTTGTTGCCCAGGCTAGAGTGCAATGGCACAATCTCGACTCACTGCGCCCTCCGCCTCCCAGGTTCAAATGAGTCTCCTGTCTCAGCCTCCTGAGTAGCTGGGATTACAGGTGCATGCCACCATGCCTGGCTAACTTTTTTTTTTTTTGTATTTTTAGTAGAGACGGGGTTTTATCATATTGGTTAGGCTGGTCTTGAACTTCTGACCTCAGGAGTGATAGGATCATGGTTTGCTGTAGCCTCCAACTCCCAGGTTCATGTGATCCTCACACCTCAGCCTCCTGAGTAGCTAGTACTACAGTTGCACACCACCATGCCCAGCTAATTTAGTTTATTTTTTGTAAAGACAGGTCTCCCTATGTCTCCGCCCGCCTCGGCCTCCCAAAGTCCTGGGATTACAGGCGTGAACCACCACGCTGGCAGTTTAACTTCTTTTACCAAAATTTAAAAACAAATACATTTAACAAATATTTATTGCATGCCAATTACATACTAGACGCTGCTACGTGTATGGAGATTTAGCAATGACCAAAGAAAAAGGAAATATATCAGAATGACATAGAAGTTATCACTGGGTTGTGGAATGATAGTTTTGCTATTTCTGATTTATCTTGTTCTCCTTTTCTATACTTTTCATGTTTTCTGCAAACAGTATGTATCACTTTTTATAAAACCTGAGAAAATATGGATCAGCTTAGTGGCTCATGCCTATAATCCCAGCACTTTGGGAGGTAGAGACTGGAGGATCCCTTGATTCCAAGAGTTCGAGACCAGCCTGGACAACATAGGGAGACCTGTCTCTACAAAAAATAAACTAAATTAGCTGGGCATGGTGGTGTGCAACTGTAGTCCTAGTTACTCAGGAGGCTGAGGTGGGAGGATCACTTGAACCTGGGAGGTGGAGGCTACAGTGAACTGTGATATATCTCTGCACTCTAGCCTGGGCAACAGAGCAACACGCTGTCTCAAAACAAAAAGAAAGACAAAAAAAGAAAAGAAAAGTCAAAAGAAAAAATATATAATTATTTAAACGTTTTAAAAGTAAATCCAGTGTTATGTCTGTTTTTTGTTCGTTTTTTGGCTTTTTTTTTTTTGAGACGGAGTCTTGCTCTGTCGCCCAGGCTGGAGTGCAATGGCACGATCTCGGCTCACTGCAAGCTCCGCCTTCCGGGTTCACGCCATTCTCCTGCCTCAGCCTTCCCAGCAGCTGGGACTACAGGCGCACGCCGCCATGCCCAGCTAATTTTTTGTATTTTTGGTTTTGAGACGGGGTTTCACCGTGTTAGCCAGGATGGTCTCAATCTCCTGATGTTGTGATCTGCCCGCCTCGGCCTCCCAAAGTGCTGGGATTATAGGCGTGAGCCACGGCGCCCGGCCCACTATCAGTTTTTTGTTGTTGTTGTTGTTGCAGTTGTTTTGATACAGAGTTTCGCTCTTGTTGCCCATGCTGCAGTGCAGTGGCACAATCTTGGCTCAGTGCAACTTCCACCTCCTGGGTTCAAGCAATTCTTCTGCCTCAGCCTCCTGAGTAGCTGGGATTAAAGGTGCCCGCCACCACGACTGGCTCATTTTTTATATTTTTAGTAGAGACGGGGTTTCACCATGTTGGCCAGCTGGTCTCAAACTCCTGACCTCAGGTGATCCACTCACCTTGGCCTCCCAAAGTGCTGGGATTACAGACATGAGCCACCGTGCCTGGCCACTATCAGTTTTATTTTAATGTGGGATAGTGATTTAAATATTTATATATAAATATATGTTTTTATATATTTACAAATACATTGTATATAAATTATATAATATATATATATATATATAGTTGGACATTGGGTTTCACTGTGTTGCCCAGACTGGTCTTGAACTCCTGGCCTCAAGCGATTCTCCCACCTTGGCCTCCCAGAGTTCTGGGATTACAAGGTATGAGCCACCATGCCTGGCCTGATAGTAATTTTAAAAACTGTGAAATTATTATGCTTATTTACATTTTTTTTTCTTTTGAGACAGTCTTGCACTGTTGCCTGGGCTGGAGTGCAATGGCGTGATCTCGGCTCACTGCAACCTCCGCCTCCCAGGTTCAAGTGATTCTTCTGCCTCAGCCTCCCCAGTAGCTGGGATTATAGGTGCCCGCCACCACGCCCGGCTCATTTTTTGTATTTTTAGTAGAGACAGGGTGTCACCATGTTGTCCAGGCTGGTCTCGAACTCCTGACCTATGATCCATGCGCCTTGGCCTCCCAAAGTGCTGAGATTACAGGTGTGAGCCACAGCACCTGACTTTATCTACAGTTTTTTTTTGTTTTTTTATTTGAGACCGAGTCTCACTTTGTCGCTCAGTCTGGAGTGCAGTGGCACAATCTCGGCTCACTGCAACCTCCGCCTCCTGGGTTCACGACAATCTTCTGCCTCAGCCTCCCAAGTAGCTGGGACTACAGGCGCCCACCACCACACCCAACTAACTTTTTGTATTTTAGTAGAGATGGGGTTTCACTGTGTTCCCCAGGCTGGTCTCAAATTCTTGACCTCAGGCAATCTGCCTGCCTCGACCTCCCAAAGTGCTGGGATTACAGGCATGAGACACCGCGCCCAGCCTCAGTGCACCTTTAATGTACTATCTAAACAAATTAATCTCTTCTTTTCTTTGGGATAATGGATTCATTCTCTGAAAGCTTTCTGTCCTCTAAGAAAATGTCCATTCTTTTATTCGTTAATTGACACAAATTAAGACCATGAAGAAGTGTTTCCTTCCTTTACCCCATACACACGCAGTGAATAAAATACTCATTCAAAGAACTCAAAATGACCAGAAGACTAGAGAAGTTTTCTGGCAACTTAATTGCTTTTGTGGTTCAAGACCATTAAGAGCCTGAAAAGAAAGAGAGAATCATCTAGTTTTTAATACTGAATGAATAATGCTCAGAAGTTCCAGAAGCTTATGGGAAACATGAGCTCCAATGCTCTGGCTGGGAAACATGAAACCACTTTGAATTTTCCGATAAATCTGGCTTAACAATGACTCGTTAATCATTCCCTCAAAATTGGGCTAGGCTTTAGAGCGAATATATCCCTGACCTCTTGTAGAAATAGGGATTTATTTATTTTATATATCAGAGATGTTGCCCAGGCTGCTCTCGAACTCCTGGGCTCAAGCGATCCTTCTGCCTCACCCTCCCAAAGTGTTGAGACTACAGGCAAGAGCCACTATGCCTGTTTTTTTGTTTTGTTTTGTTTTGTTTTTTTTGAGATGTACTTTCGCTCTTGTCACCTAGGCTGACGTACAATGGTGCAATCTCAGCTCACTGCAACCTCTACCTCCCAGGTTCAAGTGATTCTCCAGTCTTGCCTCCTGAGTAGCTAGAATTACAGGTATGTGCCATCATGCCTGGCTAATTTGATATGTTAAGTAGAGACGGGGCGGGGTCTCACCATGTTGGCCAGGCTGGTCTTGAACTCCTGACCTCAGGCGATCCACCTGCCTCAGCCTCCCAAAGTGCTGGGATTACAGGCATGAGCCAAAGCACCTGGCTAACCTGGGTTGTTTTTAAGGACTAAATAAGAAATTTGTCCTGATCAATCTCTGAGACTTTGGAAAGTTCCAGCTTTGAATTCTAATATTAGGAAGGTTTTATTTAACTAATTTTTTAAAATTTATTTTTGAAATGGAGTCTTGCTCTGTCACCCAGGCTGGAGTGCAGTGACACAATCTTGGCTCACTGCAACCTCGGCCTCCCGGGTTCAAAAGATTCTCATGCCTCAGTCTCCTGAGTAGCTGGGATTACAGGCGTACACCACCACGCCTGGCTAATTTTTAATTTTTTTAGTAGAGACGGAGTTTCACCATGTTGGCCAGGCTGGTCTCAAACTCCTGAGCTCAGGTCATCCACCCGCCTCAGCCTCCCAAAGTGCTGGGATTACAGGTGTAAGCCACTGCACCCAGCCATAAACTAACTTCTTAAATTGATGCATAATATTTGTTTGTTGTTTTTTTTAGACGGAGTCTCACGCTGTTCTCCAGGCTGGAGTGCAGTGGCGCAATCTCGGCTCACTGCAACCTCTGCCTCCCGGGTTCAAGCAATTTTGTCTCACCCTCTCGAGTAGTGGGACTACAGGAGCACGCCACCATGCCTAGTTAATTTTTGTATTTTTAGTAGAGATGGAGTTTTACCATATTGGTCAGGCTGGTCTCGAATTCCTGACCTCAGGTGATTCACCCACCTCAGCCTCCCAAAGTGCTGGGATTACAGGCATGAGCCACTGCGCCCAGCTGATGCATAGTATTTGTACATATTTATGGGGTACATGTGATATTTTGTTATGTACATAGAATGTGTAATGATCAATTCAGGGTATTTAGGGTATTCATCACCTCACGTATTTATCATTCCTATGTGTTGGGAAAGTTTCAAGTCCTTTTAGCTATTTTGAAATACATAATGGGCTGGTCATGATGACTCATGACTTTAATCCCAGCACTTTGGGAGGCTGAGGCAGGTGGATCACTTGAGATCAGGAGTTTGAGACCAGCCTGACCGACATGGTGAAACCCTCATCTCTACTAAAAATGTAAAAATTAACAAGGCATGGTGGCAGGCACCTGTAGGACCAGCTACTTGGGAGGCTGAGATTGGAGGATGGCTTGAGCCCAGGAGGCAGAGTTTGCAGTGAGCTGAGATTGCACCACTGCACCCCAGCCTGGCAGACAGAGTGAGATTCCGTCTCAATAAAAATAAATAAATAAATAAAAATTAGACAAAAAAAATGGACTGCAAAGGAGATGAGAATGGACTGCCTTGAGTGGGTTGTCCTTTGGGG
The DNA here is from genome assembly GCF_028885655.2 of Pongo abelii. Taxonomy (NCBI): domain Eukaryota; kingdom Metazoa; phylum Chordata; class Mammalia; order Primates; family Hominidae; genus Pongo; species Pongo abelii. The sequence continues at coordinate 120,252,582 of NC_071995.2, read as the reverse complement.
TATTCTTTGCCTTTCCCTGTGTTCAGGATTTTTTGCTTTGTGACTCTGTAGCTCTTCTGGCTAAACGGGCAGAGTTTATTTCCTGACCCTTGAATCTGGGCTGTATTTACACTTTAGCCAAAAAAATGTGGCACAAGTATTGTGTGCCACCACTGAGCTTAGGACTCAAGAGACCCAGGTGTTTCCCCTTTTGCTCTCTTGCACCTCCACCTTCACCGCAAGATCATTCTCTGGGGTAGCCTGATGGGGAAGAGACAGAGAGAAACATTCTAGTCACATCCATTCTAGATCAGCCACTCAGCCAGCCCTCTCATCTGTGATCCAGCATCCCCAACAAGATCAGCAAGGCTCCCCAGCCAACCACAGATGTGTGAACAATTATGCTTATTGTTATATCACTGAGGTTTTGTAGTTGTGACACAGCATTATTGTGGCAGTAGAGAACTGATGTATTGCCGTTATTTGGCATTGCATTGCCAAATAATCCATTATCCCATTATTTGGCAATGTGTCAGTTCCCTACTGCCACAATACATTATATGTATTCATCAAACATTACAGGTCCAGGAAGTCTTTCACACTAAAATTTATGCTTTTTTTTTTTTTTTTTTTTGAAATGGAGTCTGACTCTGTCACCTAGGCTGAAGTGCAGTGGTGCCATCTTGGTTCACTGCAACCTCCACCTTCCCAGTTCAAGTGATTCTCCTGCCTCAGCCTCCCGAGTAGCTGGAATTACAGGCATGTGCCACCATGCCCAGCTAATTTGTGTATTTTTAGTAGAGACGGGATTTCACCATGTTGGCCAGGCTGGTCTCGAACTCCTGGCCTCAAGTGATCCACCTGCCTCGGCGTCCCAAAGTGCTGGGATTATAGGTGTGAGCCACCGCACCTGGCCAAATGTATACATTTTTTAAAAACCAAGGAATTAACATCCGATAAGAAGGAAAAGCAATGAGCAAATGTAGTTTCTACTTCTATTACTGAAAGTAGCCAGTTCTGCTGGCAACTGCCAGTTACACATTGAGAGTAAGTCAGGGTGGCCCCAAGGAAATGAAAAAGGTGAGTGTAAAATTATGTAATCTTTCTCTGATTAGCATTAAGAGATATGGGAAGTGGGTTTAACCAAGCAAATGATGAGAGTTGACAATAAAAACATAAACTCAACCCCAAATAATTTGTCCATTGATCCTTCAGCAGCAGATGGTGATGTCTACTTTGGATGAAACAAGCGGTCCAGAGACAACAATGAGAATTCCTTTCCCCAGGGAGGGAGGTCAATTCAGTTCGTGAGCCTTGAGAAGCTGAAATGCTACCTTGGATCTGGAAATACTTAGTGATGCTTATCAGGCTAGCGATCGAGTTTCCCCGGCAGCTCAGTTAATTACCCAGAACTTTCTGTATTGAGTGAGTCCTGAGACTCTGTGTGACTCTCTCAAAGTCAGGCCTCATTTTTTTCAATAGGAGACATTTTTCCCCCTTTCAGCTGGATTTTCTTGGATTATCAAAAGAGAGTGTTTATGCATGCACACAGGAGAACCGGTTCACACATTACATTTTCCTTGCCCAGAGGAATCAAAGCAATTATCCATTCCCTCTAACATCATGTCTCAGAATTGTAGGGTTAGGGTTTGTCATTTTCAGAAGTTTTAGATCTGAGCAGCAGCAGGTCCAGCATGCGTGCGGTGACACTGCTGGCTTTCCCATCTGGGGTGGATGCTGGGAATGATGTGTCAGCACTTAGCTGCTGGTGAACTTCTGTCTAACAAACAATGGAGCAAATTGGCTCTAGCTAGCACAATTCTATTCGGGGTGTACAGTGTTCAGAGATACATGAAATCAGGAATATAATCATCCATTACTCAGAATAACTTTAAAATCTTTGATAATTATTTAGTTCTTTCAAAATCATCACATTGCTGAACATGATTCACGGTTAAATAGCAAGCTGGGTTTCTCATGCTCATTGAAATATAGAGTCATTGCTGGTGGAGGTAAAATGGTGCACCCACTTTGGAAAACAGTCTGGCAGTTCCTCAAGAAGTTAAATGTAGAGTTAGCATACGACCCAGAAATTCCACTCCTAGGTATGTAACCCAAAGAACTGAAAACATATGTTCATCCAAAAACATGTACGTGAATGTTCATACCATCACTATTCACAATAGCCAAAAGGTGGAGACAGCCCAAGTGTCCATGAACTGACGAATGGATAAACAAAACGTGGTCTATCCATACAATGGAATATTAGTCAGGCATAAAAAGGGATAAAGTCCTGCTCCATGCTACGATGTGGATGAACCTCAGAAACATGAAGCTAAATGAAAAGAAACCAGACACAAAAGACCACATACTGTATAAATCCATCGGAATGGAATTTCCAGAATAGGTACATCTATAGAGACAGAAAGTAGGTTCGTGCTTGCCAGGAGTTGGGGGAGGGAGAATGGGGAGTGACTGTTACTGGGTATGGGGTTTCTTTTTAGAGAGATGGAAATGTTCTGGAATTAGGTAGTGGTGGTCACAGGCTTCTTTTCCTGGCTCCTGAGTCACCCTGATGGGTTGAGCTAATAGGGGACCCCACAGGGAGATTGGAGGACAAGGGAAAAGGAGAAGCTTCAGAATTTCTTGCCCTTTCTCTCTGCCTCAGGCAACATCCTCCAACAGTGGCTGTATTTTACTTGGCATCACCAACGCCTTCTCAGTGGCTCTAGCTGCTCACCACTTTCTTTGTCCATTTCGACCTGGGAGTGGCAGGATCTTGTTACTCATTCTCTCTCTCTCTTTTTTTTTTCTTTTCTTCTTCTTCTTCTTCTTCTTCCTCTTCCTCTTCCTCTTCCTCTTCCTCCTCCTCCTCCTCCTCCTCCTCCTCTTCTTCTTCTTCCTCTTCTTCTTCTTCTTCCTCCTCTTCCTCTTCCTCTTCTTCTTCCTCTTCCTCTTCTTCTTCTTCATCTCTCTCTCTCTCTCTCTCCCTCTCTCTCTCTGAGACAGAGTCTTGCTCTGTCACCCAGGCTGGAGTACAGTGGCGGGATCCCCAGCTTACTGCAACCTTTGCCTCCTGGGTTCAAGCACTTCTCCCGTCTCAGCCTCCCGAGTAGCTGGGATTACAGGCGTACGCCAGCACGCCTGGCTAATTTTTGTATTTTTAGCAGACAGGGTTTTGCCATGTTGGTCAGGCCAGTCTCGAACTCCTGACCTCATGTGATCTGCCCGCCTTGGCCTCCCAGAGTGCTGAGATTACAGGCATGAGCCACCGTGCCCAGCCCACATCCAGCAATTTTTAAATTTTTTTTGTAGAGATGAGGTCTTGCTATGTTGCCCAGGCTGGTCTTGAACTCCTGGGCTCAAGCAATCCTTCCTCCTTGACTTCCCAAAGTGCTGGAGTTATAGGTGTGAGTCACTGCACCCAGCTTTATTGCTAATCTCTGTCCCATTTGGGTTCTTAGATCTTTCATTACTTGTGGAACCAATTCTCTGTATTCATTTTCTTGTTTGTAGCTTCTGTTTCCTGCCTGCACTCTGATGAATAAACCCTTCTAAGGGCTGTATCAATTCATATTCCTTCCAGTACTGTGTGAAACTGTCAGTTTCCTCCAAACCTTACTGCATTTTATCATTGTGGGAAATTGTGTCCCCCGCTTCTACCTGCCCAAATTTATATGTTAAAGCCCTAACCCTGAATAACTCAGAAGGTGACCTTATTTGGAAATAGGGCCATTGCAGATGTAGATTAGTTAAAATATGGGATCCTATGAATCAGGGTGGGCCTCTAATTCAATATGACTGGCATCCTTATAAAAGGGTGAAATATGGACTGGACGTGGTGGCTCACGCCTGTAATCTCAGCATTTTGGGAGGCCGAGGTGGGTGGATCACCTGAGGTCAGGAGTTCGACACCAGCCTGGCCAACATGGTGAAACCTCGTCTCTACTAAAAATACAAAAATTAGCCAGGTGTGGTGGCGGGCACCTGTAATCCCAGCTACTTGGGAGGCTGAGGCAGGAGAATCGCTTGAACCCGGGAGGCGGAGTTTGCGGTGAGCTGAGATTGCACCACTACACTCCAGCCTAGGCAACAGAGTGAGACTCCGTCTCAAAAAAAAAAAAAAAAAAAGCAGGGGTGGAAATATGAACACAGGTATGCGTACAGGGTATGTGATAATGACCATCTGCAAGCCAAGGAGAGAGGCCTGGAACGCATCCTTCATTCATACCCTTCAGAAAGAATTGACCCTGCACACGCCTTGATCTTGGACTTCTAGCCTCCAGAGTTGTGAGGCAACACATTTCTGTTGATTAAGCCACCCAGTGTGTGGTGCTTTGTTATGGCAGCCATAGCAAATAAATACTGTTTTTTCGTTAGGCATTTTTAAAAACACTCATGCACAAAAAAGAATTGATGTTTTAAACCTGGCACAGTAGCACCTGCACCTGCCTGTAGTCCTAGCTTCTAGGGAGGTCGAGGCAGGAGGATCACTTGAGCCCAAGAGTTCAAATCCAGCCTGGGAAACATAGCAAGACTACATTTGTAAAATAAATAAATAAATAAATAAAATAAAAAATAAAAACAAAAAGGGATGTTTTATGACAGATCAAGGATGTAACAGAGCGATACAGGTGCTGGAGTCTATGGGGAAGAAAGCAAGAAAGAGGACTGAAGCGGTGGGGAGTCTTTAACAAAGAGGAGGTTGGGCGCGGTGGCTCATGCCTGTAATCCCAGCACTTTGGGAGGCCGAGACGGGTGGATTACCTGAGGTCAGGAGTTTGAGACCAGCCTGGCCAACATGGTGAAACCTCGTCTCTACTAAAAATACAAAAAATTGCTGGGCATGGTGGCACACGTCTGTAATCCCAGCTACTTGGGAGGGTGAGACAGGAGAATCGCGTGAACCCAGGAGGCAGAGGTTGCAGTGAGCCAAGATTGCGCTGCTGCACACTCCAGCCTGGGTGACAGAGTGAGACCGCATCTCAAAAAAAAAACAAACAAACAAAAAAAAACCAGGCAAAGATAGAGGTAAGCAAATAAAAACTAATTAGGTGGCAGCCTGTAATGTCCTTCCATTTAAGTAACATGTATTGAAGGCCGGGAGTGGTGGCTCACGCCAGTAAACCCAGAACTTTGGGAGGCCGAGGCAGGAGGGTCGCTTGAGCTCAGGAGTTTGAGACCAGCCTGGGCAACTAAAAATCAAGAAAATTAGCCGGGCATAGTGGCATGTGGCTGTAGTTCCAGCTACTTGGGAGACTGAGGTAGGAGGATCACTTGAGCCTGGGATATGGAGGCTGCAGTGAACTGTGATTGTACCACTACACTGCAGCCTGGGTGACAGAGTGAGACCACCATCTCAAAAAACAAAACAAAAAAAACTCCCTCTCCCTCTCCCTCTCCCTCTCCCTCTCCCTCTCCCTCTCCCTCTCCCTCTCCCTCCCCCTCCCCCTCCCCCTCCCCCTCCCTCTCCCTCTCCCTCTCTTCTTCGGTCTCCCTCTCCTTCTTTTTTCGGTCTCCCGCTGTTATCGAAGCTGGACTGTACTGCCATGATCTCGGCTCGCTGCAACCTCCCTGCCTCGGGCTCCTGTGACTCTCCTGCCTCGGCCTGCCGAGTGCCTGGGATTGCAGGCGCGCGCCGCCACGCCTGAATGGTTTTTGTATTTTTGGTGGAGACGAGGTTTCACCGTGTTGACCGGGCTGGTCTCCAGCTCCTGGCCTCGAGTGATCTGCCTGCCTCGGCCTCCCGAGGTGCTGGGATTGCAGACGGAGTCTCGCTAACTCAATGCTCAATGGTGCTCAGGCTGGAGTGCAGTGGTGTGATCTCGGCTCGCTGAAACCTCCACCTGCCAGCCTCCTGCCTTGGCCTCTTAAAGTGCTAAGATTACAGCCTCTGCCCCGCCGCCACCCCGTCTAGGAAGTGAGGAGCGTCTCTGCCTGGCCGCCCATCGTCTGGGATATGAGGAGCCCCTCTGCCCGGCCGCCCTATCTGGGAAGTGAGGAGCGCCTCTGCCCGGCCGCCCATCGTCTGGGATGTGAGGAGCGCCTCTGCCCGGCTGCCACCCTGTCTGGGAGGAAGTGAGGAGCGCCTCTGCCCGGCTGCCCCGTCTGGGAGATGAGGAGCACCTCTGCCCGGCCGCCCCGTCTGGGAGGTGAGGAGCGCCTCTGCCTGGCCGCCACCCCATCTGGGAGGAAGTGAGGAGCGCCTCTGCCCGGTTGCCCCATCTGGGAAGTGAGGAGCGCCTCTGCCTGGCCGCCACCCCGTCTGGGAAGTGAGGAGCGCCTCTGCCCGGCTGCCACCCCATATGGGAAGTGAGGAGCGCCTCTGCCCAGCCGCCCCTTCTGGGAAGTGAGGAGCGCCTCTGCCCGGCCGCCCCGTCTGGGAGGTGAGGAGCGCCTCTGCCTGGCCGCCACCCCGTCTGGGAGGAAGTGAGGAGCACCTCTGCCCAGCTGCCCCATCTGGGAAGTGAGGAGCACCTCTACCCGGCTGCCACCCCGTATGGGAAGTGAGGAGCGCCTCTGCCCGGCCGCCCACTCTGGGAAGTGAGGAGCACCTCTGCCTGGCCACCCACTCTGGGAGGTGAGGAGCGCCTCTGCCTGGCCACTCCGTCTGGGAAGGGAGGAGCGCCTCTGCCCGGCCACCCCGTCTGGGAGGTGAGGAGCGCCTCTGCCCGGCCGCCACCCCGTCTGGGAGGAAGTGAGGAGCACCTCTGCCCGGCCGCCCCGTCTGGGAAGTGAGGAGCGCCTCTGCCCGGCCGCCATCCCGTCTGGGAGGAAGTGAGGAGCGCCTCTGCCCGGCTGCCCCATCTGGGAAGTGAGGAGCGCCTCTGCCCGGCCGCCCCGTCTGGGAGGTGAGGAGTGCCTCTGCCCGGCCACCCCGTCTGGGAAGTGAGGAGCGCCTCTGCCTGGCCGCCACCCCGTCTGGGAGGAAGTGAGGAGCGCCTCTGCCCGGCCGCCCCGTCTGGGAGGTGAGGAGCGCCTCTGCCCGGCCGCCCCGTCTGGGAGGTGAGGAGCGCCTCTGCCCGGCTGCCACCCCGTCTGGGAGGAAGTGAGGAGCGCCTATGCCCGGCTGCCCCGTCTGGGAGATGAGGAGCACCTCTGCCCGGCCGCCCCGTCTGGGAGGTGAGGAGTGCCTCTGCCTGGCCACCACCCCGTCTGGGAGGAAGTGAGGAGCGCCTCTGCCCGGCTGCCCCATCTGGGAAGTGAGGAGCGCCTCTGCCCGGCCGCCACCCCATATGGGAAGTGAGGAGCGCCTCTGCCTGACCACTCCGTCTGGGAGGTGAGGAGCGCCTCTTCCCGGCCGTCACCCCGTCTGGGAGGAAGTGAGGAGCACCTCTGCCCGGCTGCCCCGTCTGGGAGATGAGGAGCACCTCTGCCCGGCCGCCCCGTCTGGGAGATGAGGAGCACCTCTGCCCGGCCGCCCCGTCTGGGAGATGAGGAGCACCTCTGCCCGGCCGCCCCGTCTGGGAGGTGAGGAGCGCCTCTGCCTGGCCGCCACCCCGTCTGGGAGGAAGTGAGGAGCGCCTCTGCCCGGCTGCCCCATCTGGGAAGTGAGGAGCGCCTCTGCCTGGCCGCCACCCCATATGGGAAGTGAGGAGCGCCTCTGCCTGGCCACTCCGTCTGGGAGGTGAGGAGCGCCTCTGCCCGGCCGCCCCGTCTGGGAGGTGAGGAGTGCCTCTGCCCGGCCGTCACCCCGTCTGGGAGGAAGTGAGGAGCACCTATGCCCGGCTGCCCCGTTTGGGAGATGAGGAGCACCTCTGCCTGGCCGCCCCGTCTGGGAGGTGAGGAGTGCCTCTGCCCGGCCGCCACCCCGTCTGGGAGGAAGTGAGGAGCACCTCTGCCCGGCCGCCCCCTCTGGGAAGTGAGGAGCGCCTCTGCCTGGCCGCCACCCCGTCTGGGAGGAAGTGAGGAGCGCCTCTGCCTGGCTGCCCCATCTGGGAAGGGAGGAGCGCCTCTGCCCAGCCGCCACACCGTCTGGGAAGTGAGGAGCGCCTCTGCCCGGCCACCCCGTCTAGGAGGTGAGGAGCGCCTCTGCCCGGCCACCCCGTCTAGGAGGTGAGGAGCGCCTCTGCCCGGCCGCCCAGTCTGGGAAGTGAGGAGCGCCTCTGCCCGGCCGCCCAGTCTGGGAAGTGAGGAGCGCCTCTGCCCGGCCGCCCTGTCTGGGAGGTGAGGAGCGCTTCTGCCTGGCCGCCACCCCGTCTGGGAGGAAGTGAGGAGCGTCTCTGCCCGGCCGCCCCGTCTGGGAAGTGAGGAGCGCCTCTGCCCGGCCGCCCCCTCTGGGAAGTGAGGAGCGCCTCTGCTCGGCCGCCCCGTCTGGGAAGTGAGGAGCGCCTCTGCCCGGCCGCCCCGTCTGGGAGGTGAGGAGCGCCTCTGCCCGGCTGCCACCCGGTCTGGGAGGAAGTGAGGAGCGCCTCTGCCCGGGCGGCCCCGTCTGGGAAGCGAGGAGCGCCTCTGCCCGGCCGCCCCGTCTGGGAGGTGAGGAGCGCCTCTGCCCGGCCGCCCCGTCTGGGAGGTGAGGAGCGCCTCTGCCCGGGCGGCCCCGTCTGGGAAGCGAGGAGCGCCTCTGCCCGGCCGCCCTGTCTGGGAGGTGAGGAGCGCCTCTGCCCGGCTGCCCTGTCTGGGAGGTGTACCCAACAGCTCCGAAGAGACAGCGACCATCGGGAGCGGGCCATGAGGACGATGGCGGTTTTGTTGAAAGGAAGGCGGGGGAAGTGTGGGGAAAGGAAGGAGAGATCAGATTGTTGCTGTGTCTGTGTAGAAAGGGGTGGGCATAGGAGACTCCATTTTGTTCTGACTAGGAGAAATTCTTCTGCCTTGGGATGCTGTTGATCTCTGGCCTTTCCCCCAGCCCCATGCTCTCTGAAACATATGCTGTGGCAACTCAGGGTTAAATGGATTAAGGGTGGTGCAAGATGTGCTTTGTTAAACAGATGCTTGAAGGCAGCATGCTCTTTAAGAGTCATCACCACTCCCTAATCTCAAGTACCCAGGGGCACAAACACTGCAGAAGGCTGCAGGGTCCTCTGCCTAGGAAAACCAGAGACCTTTGTTCATGTGTTTATCTCCTGACCTTCTCTCCACTATCATCCTATGACCCTCCCATATCCCCCTCTCCGAGAAACACCCAAGAATCATCAATAAATACTTCATAAATTTAAAAAATAATAATAATAATAAAAAAAGACAAAAATAAGTACAAAAAAAAAAAGACTAATACAACCAACACTAGTATATCACTATTTATAATAGATTAAACAATAGTTAACATTAAAAAAAAAACCCAAAATAACCCAAAACCATGGACTGATTGTCATGCCAGAAACAGGGTGGTCTGAGGGGCACCCAGAGGTCCCTGCCCAAGCTTGCTGAAATTCAGCCGCTCAAATGTTATTTTTATTTTTATTTTTTGAGATAGGGTCTGGCTTCAGTGCTGAGCCTGGAGTGCAGTGGCACGATCTCAGCTCACTGCAGCCTCCACCTTTGGGGCTCAAGTGATCCTCTCACCTCAGCCTCCCAAGTAGCTGGGACTACAGATGCTCACCACCATGCCCAACTTTTTTGTTTCTTTTTTGTATATTTTGTAAAGATGGGGTTTTGCCATGTTGGCCTGGCTCATCTCGAACTCCTGGCCTTAAGTGATTCATCTGCCTTGGCCTCCCAAAGCGTTGGGATTAAAGGTGTGGGCTACCATGCCCAGTCTCACAAGTTTTTTGTTTTGAGGTGGAATTTCGCTTTTGTTGCCCAGGCTGGAGTGCAATGGTGCAATCTCAGCTCACCGTAAGCTCCGACTCCGGGGTTCAAGCAATTCTCCTGCCTCAGCCTCCTGAGTAGCTGGGATTACAGGCATGCACCACCATGCCCAGCTAATTTTGTATTTTCAGTAGAGATGGGGTTTCTTCATGTTGGTCAGGCTGGTCTTGAACTCCCGACCTCAGGTGATTCACCCGCCTCAGCCTCGAAAAGTGCTGGGATTACAGGCGTGAGCCATCGCACCCGGCCTAAGTTATTTTTTGTTAAGCACTATTTTCTTCTGTGGCCCTGTGAGAAGATTAAATACTCTGAAATTTGTAGACACAGGTTCATTGCAGCATTACTCACAATAGCCAAAAGGTGGAAACCACCCAAATGTCCATCCATGGGCAAATGGGTAAACAAAATGTGGTCTCTCCATACAATGGAATATGATTCAGCCATTAAAAGGAATGGAGCAGCCGGGTACGGTGGCTCACGCCTGTAATCCCAGCACTTTGGGAGGCTGAGGCGGGTGGATCACAAGGTCAGGAGATTGAGACCATCCTGGCTAACACATGAAACCTCATCTCTCTACTAAAAATACAAAAAAAAAAAATTAGCCGGGCGTTGTGGCGGGCACCTGTAATCCCAGCTACTCTGGAGCCTGAGGCAGGAGAATGGCGTGAACCCGGGAGACGGAGGTTGCAGTGAGCTGAGATTGCGACACTGCACTCCAGCCTGGGCAGCAGAGCGAGACTCCGTCTCAAAAAAAAAAAAGGAATGGAGTACTGACACGCTACAACATGCATGAACCTTGAAACAACGTTACGCTAAGTGAAAGAAGTCAGATCCCAAAGGCTGCATATTGTATGATTCTATTTATAGTAAATATCCTGAAAAGGCAAATCCATAGAGACAAGAAGCAGCCTAGTGATTTCCGGAGGCTGGGGAGAGGGGATGGGAGAATGGGGAGTCACTGCTAAAGTGCGTGGGTTTTCTTTTTGGGGATGATGAGAAAGTTCTGGTACTGAATAATAGTGAAGGTTGCATGTCACAGTGAATGTACTAAATGACACTGAATAGTGTACGTGATTAAAATGGTAGGTTTTTTTTTTGAGATAGTCTCCTCTGTCACCCAGTCCAGAGTGGAGTGGTCCGATCTCGGCTCATTGCAACCTCTGCCTGCCGGGTTCAAGAGATTATCGTGCCTCAGCCTCCTGAGTAGCTGGGATTACAGGCGCATGCCACCACGCCCGGCTAATTTTTGTGTTTTTAGTAGAGATAAGATTTTGTTGTGTTGGCCAGGCTGGTCTCGAACTCCTGATCTCAAGTGATTCGCCTGCCTCACCCTCCCAAAGTGCTGGGATTACAGGCATGAGTCACTGTGCCTGGCCTCAAATGGTAATTTGCTTTTTTTTTTTTTTTGAAAGACATGGTCTCACTGTGTTGCCTAAGTTGCTCTCAAACTCTTGGGCTCAAGCAATCTTCCTACTTTGTCCTCCCAAAGTGCTGAGATTATAGGTGTGAGCCACTGCTCCTGGCCCTAAAATAGTAACGTTTATGTTTGACCTTTAAATTGTTATTATTACTGTAATTATTAGAGACAGGGTCTCCTGTTATCCAGGCTGGAGTGCAATGGTACGATCATAGCTCACTGCAGCTTCAAATTTCTGGGCTCAAGCCATCCTCCTCCCGCAGCCTCCCATGTAGCTAAGACTACAGGTGTACACCACCATGCCCAGCTAATTTTTGTACTTATTTTTGTAGAGATGGGGTCTCACTATGTTGCCCAGGCTGGTCTCGAACTCCTAGCTTAAAGTGATCCTCTTGCCTTGGCCTCCCAAAGTGTTAGGATTACTGGTATGAGCCACTGTGCTTGGCTGATGTTAATTTTTTTTTTTTTTTTTTTTTTTTTTTGAGATGAGGTCTCAGTCTGTCACCCAGGCTGTGGAGTGCAGTGGTGCAATCCTGGCTCCCTGCAACTTCCACCTCCAGAGCTCAGGTAATCCTCCTACCACAGCCTCCTGAGTAGCTGGGACTACAGGCATGCACCACCATGCCTGACTAATTTTAGTAGAGATGGGGTCTCACCATGTTACCCAGGCTGGTCTCTAACTCCTGAGCTCAAGTGATCTACCTGCCTCGGCCTCCCAAATTGTTGGGATTACAGGCGTGAGCCACCGCATCTGGCCGCTGGCTGACTTTTTATTTAAAAAAAATTTTTTTTTGTTTGTTTATTTTTGAGATGGAGTCTCTCTCTGTCACCCAGTCCGGAGTGGAGTGGTCCGATCTCTGCTCATTGCAACCTCTGCCTCCCGGGTTCAAGTGGTTCTCATGCCTCAACCTCCCGAGTAGCTGGGATTACAGGCTACTGGGATTACGCCTGGAATCCCAGCACTTTGGGAGGCCGAGGCGGGCGGATCACGAGGTCAGGAGATTGAGACCATCCTGGCTAACACGGTGAAACCCCGTCTCTACTAAAAATACAAAAAGAAATTAGCTGGGCATGGTGGCGGGCGCCTGTAGTCCCAGCTACTCTGGAGGCTGAGGCAGGAAAATGGCGTGAACCCAGGAGGCGGAGCTTGCAGTGAGCTGAGATCGCGCCACTGCACTCCAGCCTGGGCGACAGAGCGAGACTCCATCTCAAAACAAACAAACAAACAAACAAAAATTTTTTAAATAAAAATAAAGAGTAACAAGTCAGAATCTTAGCCCTGCAGATGACTTAACACATCATCTAGTACAGACCTTTCATTGCGAAGGCGATTAACCTAAGAGAAAAAACTAGGTTGTTGCTTGAATTACAGAGCTGGTTTCAAGGCCAACACTAGAACCTGGGGGTTCTGATTCCCAGGGTAGCTCTTTTGTCTCATCAATCACAAATATTCTTGAATCATGGTTTTTCTCATTATGCTTGATTCTGTTTCTCTTTGCAGATTGGCCTTCTCTTTCTCTACAGGCAGCAAAGAATATGCCATTTACAGCCTTGCTTAGCAACCTCAGGAGAAAGGGAGCTCTTCTTTCTCTAGAGTCCATAGTGCAATCCCAGAAAAGCGTTGATTAGCTCTGCTAGGGCTCCATGCCCATCCCTGTATCCAGAGGGACATGTTCTACAACTTCTTGCAAATTAAAAACAACACATTTGTGGGGAGGACAGTAGAGTATGCTGGGCAAACTAAATAAATAAAAATAAATAAACCAAAGTCCACTGCAGGTTACAAAGCCCTGCTTCCTTTATTACCTTGGAGTGCTGCTTTGAAATGTTGGTGTAAGGAACAGCATTTATAGCAGCCAATCACCCATCTATAATGGCAGGTCCTCCTTAGTCTCCTGGAGACAGAGACCGGTTCATCAAAGGGACTTCTGGCTAGTTTCTTTTCTTTCTTCCTTTCCTTCCCTTCATTCTCTCTTTCTTTTCTTTTCTTTTCTTTTTTTCTTTTTTTGAGACGGAGTCGCACTCTATTGCCCAGGCTGGAGTACAGTGGAGTGATCTTGGCTCACTGCAACCTCTGCCCCCTGGGTTCAAGCAATTCTCCTGCCTCAGCCTCCTGAGTAGCTGGGATTACAGGCATGCACGACGACACCCAGCTAGTTTTTTGTATTTTTAGTAGAGATAGGGTTTCATCATGTTGGCCAGGCTGGTCTCGAACTCCTGACCTCAGGTGATCCACCCGCCTTGGCCTCCCAAAGTGTAGGGATTACAGGCGTGAGCCACCGCACCCAGGCCTCTTTCTTTTCTTCCCTCCCTCCCTCCCTCCCTCCATTCTTTCTTTCTCTCTCTCTCTTTCCTTCCTTCCCTCCCTCCCTCTCTCTTTCTCTTTCTCTCTCTCTTTCTTCCCCCTCCCTCCCTCCGTTCATTGTTTCTCTCTTTCCTTCCTTCCCTCCCTCCCTCTTTCTCTTTCTCTCTCTTTTTTCTCTTTCTTCTTTTTCTTTCTTTCTTTCTTCCTTCCTTCCTTCCTCTTTCTTTCTTTCTTCTTTCTTTCTTTCTCTTTCTTTCTTTCTTTTTCTTTCTTTTTCTTTCCTTCTCTCTTTCCCCTCCTTTCTTCCCTCCCTTCCTTCCCTCCTTCTCTCTCTCTTTCTCTCTCCCTTTCTTTCATTTTGATACAATGTCTCACTGTCACCCAGGCTGGAGTACAGTGGCATGCTCACAGCTCACTGCAGCCTTGACCTCCTGGACTCAAGTGATTCTCCCACCTCAGCCTCCTAGTAAGTGGGACTACAAGCACACACCACCATGCCTGGCTATTTTTTTTTTTAATTTCTTGTAGACACAGGGTCTTATCATGTTGTCCAGGCTGGTCTTAAACTCCTGGGCTCAAGCAATCCTCCCACCCTCGGCCTCCTAAGTGCTGGGACTACAGGCATAAGCCACTGTGCTCAGCCTTGGGTAGTTTCTTATGACAATTGTTTTCCTCCAGGAGGTCAAGTACCTAGTTTGTACATTCACTGCTGTACCCGCATGGACTTAGCACAATGTCTGGCATATAGTATGTACTCAAAAATATTTGTTGAGTGAAGGTAAGGATTTGCAGCACTGTTGACTTAAAGGCATATTGACAATAACTGAGCATATACTAAATGTGTCAGAAACTAAGGATGCAAAGATTTTTTAAAAAAAAGCAAACCTGCTCCCTGCCTATGACAGTCCATCAGAGGAGGCAGTTACTTAAGTAAGTAATAGATACAAAATCATACACATAATAAATGAAGCTTGAACAAAGTGCTACGAAAATGGTCACATGATCTCTAAGATGATGGAGTAAGTCCAAAAGAGTTCTAATGTTTTCAGGGTTTTGATATTTAGCCATGTTCTTTTTTTTTTTTTTTTTTTTTTTTGAGAAGGAGTTTCACTCTTGTTGCCTAGGCTGGAGTGCAATGGCATGATCTTGGTTCACTGTATCCTCTGCCTACCGGGTTCAAACGATTCTCCTGCCCCAGCCTCCCAAGTAGCTGGGATTACAGGCATGTGCCACCATGCCCGGCTAATTTTTTATTTTTAGCAGAAAGGTTTCACCATGTTGGTCAGGATGGTCTTGAACTCCCGACCTCAGGTGCTCCACCTGACTCAGCCTCGCAAAGTGCTGTGATTACAGGCATGAGCCACGGCGCCTGGCCTAGCCACGTTCTTAAAATCAGATATATACAAATAGAAAAGTCTAGGCCGGGCATGATGGCTGGCACCTGTAATCCCAGCATTTTGGGAGACTGAGGTGGGAGGATTTTGTGAGCCCGGGAGTTACAGACCAGCCTGGGCAACACAGTGAGACTCTATCTCTACAAAAAAATTAAAAATTAGCCACATGTGGTGGTACATGCCTGTGGTCCCAGCTACTCAGGAGGCTGAGGTAGGAGGATCGCTTGAGCACAGGAGGTGGAGGCTGCAGTAAGCTGTGATCATGCCACTGCACTCCAGCCTGGGCCACAGAGTGAGACCCTGGCTCCAAAAAACAAAACAAAACAAAACAAAAAAACCCAATAACGATTGATGAAGATTGTAGTGAGTTGGAAACAGCATGCCCTAAATAAAGGTGGCTTATTTATTTATTTATTTATGAGACAGAGTCTCACTCTGTCGCCCAGGCTAGAGTGCAGTGGTAATCATAGGTCAATGCAGCCTTGAACTCCTGGGCTCAAGGCATCCTCCAGCCTCAGCCTCCCAAGTAGCTGGGATTACAGGTGCATCCCAGCATGCCTGGTTAATTTTTGTATTTTTAGTAGAGATGGGGTTTTACCATGCTGGCCAGGCATGTGTTGAACTCCTGGCCTTAAAGTGATCCACCCACCTCGGCCTCCCAAAGTGCTGGGATTATAGGCATGAGCCACCACCTCCAGCCTATTTATTTATTTATTTTTGAGATGGAGTTTTTGCTCTGTTGCCCAGGCTGGAGTGCAGTGGCATGATCTCGGCTCACTACAACCTCTGCCTCCTGGGTTCAACGGATCCTCCTGCCTCAGCCTCCCGAGTAGCTGGGATTACAGGCACCCGCCACCATGCCTGGCTAATTTTTATATTTTTAGTGGAGACAGGGTTTCACCATGTTGGCCAGGCTGGTCTCGAGCTCCTGACCTCAAGTGATCTGCCTGCCTTGGCCTCCCAAAATGTTGGGATTACAGGCATGAGCCAGTGCGCCTGGCCAAAGGCAGCTTATGCTGTGCATATCCAGTCAGTTGTTACCATCTAGGAATAAATCACGTTACCAAATTTTCTAATTTTTCAAGTGAAGCTGGAAATGTAGTTCTTTGTTGGCAGAAATATCCTAATTTTTAAGTGTTGGCAAACACCATGCAAAGCAAATAAAATATATCTAATGAGCCACATTTAGTTTAGATTGCAACTTCAGTTTGCAACTTCTGGTTTAGAAATTCATCCCTTTTGGTCCTCAGCACCTAGAACAGCGCCTTAAATATAGCAGGAGCTTAGCACAGAGTTACTGAATAAATGAATCAATGGCTTGAAAGTCTTACCAATTTACAGTAAAATTGTTATTTAGGATTTTGTAAAATTACTTTCCTCTTTCCATTGATTAAGTGTTCCTACTCAGGATTTTAAGGTTGAATACTAGTTTATTCCACATAGACCCTTTGTCAAACCTTATTTATGGTATACACATATGCAAAAATATCCTAAAGAGCTGGGAGATTATAAGTGTGCTTTTTCATTAATGGAGTGAGGCATAAAAATAAACCGAGGCAAAGAAAGAGGTTAAGCAAGTATTAAATTCCTGGAAAAGCCAGCTTCTCCTTTCACAAATAAAAGAGTTATATAATAATTATGTATGGTAACTAAAACACACAGAGTTCTCAAGATAGGAAAGCTTGTATTTCAAGATATCAATGTCTTCTTTTTTGATAGCATCATTTAGCTTACACGCATCTGCCTTCTTTTTTGTTTTTGTGAACTAATAATGCATATTCATTCATTATTCATTAAACAAATAGCGATTGAGAAAACAAAAACCAGGCATGAGGCTGGATGCAGTGGCCCATGCCTTTAATCCTAGCAATTTGGGAGGCTGAGGCAGGAGGATCACTTGAGTCCAGGAGTTCGAGACCAGCCTGGACAACACAGCGAGACCTCGTATCTATAAAAAATAAAAAATTAGCCATGCAGCCAGGCGCAGTGGCTCATGCCTGTAATCCCAGCACTTTTGGAGGCCGAGGTGGGCAGATCACCTGAGGTCAGGAGTTCAACCAGTTCAAGACCAGCCTGGCCAACATGGTGAAACCCCATCTCTACAAACAATACAAAAATTAGCCGGGCATGGTGGTGCGTGCCTGCAGTTCCAGCTACTCGGGAGGCTGAGGCAAGAGAATTGCTTGAACCCGGGAGGCAGAGGTTGTAGTGAGCCGAGATCGAGCCACTGTACTCCAGACTGGGCAACAGAGCAAGACTCCATCTTGGGGAAAAAAAAAATTAGCCATGCCTGGTGGCGCAAGCCTGTAGTCTTGACTACTCATGAGGCTGAGGTGGAAGGATTGCTTGAGCCTGGCATTCCTGAGGGCGAAGGGGTCTCCTGCCCTGCTCATGTCTAATTACCTACTTTAACTGGAGGCTGCGGTTACAGTGAGCCGTGAGCGTGCCACTGCAGTCCAGCCTGGGTGGCAGAATGAGAGAGAGAGAAAGTGTAATTTAAACAAACATAAAAATGGGCACAAGGCAGGCCGGGCGCGGTGGCTCACGCCTGTAATCCCAGCACTTTGGGAGGCCGAGGCGGGCGGATCACGAGGTCAGGAGATCGAGACCATCCTGGCTAACACGGTGACACCCCGTCTCTACTAAAAATACAAAAAATTAGACAGGCGTGGTGGCGGGTGCCTGTAGTCCCAGCTACTCGGGAGGCTGAAGCAGGAGAATGGCGTGAACCAGGAAGGTGGAGCTTGCAGTGAGCAGAGATCGCGCCACTGCACTCCAGTCTGGGCGACAGAGGAGACTCCGTCTCAAAACAAAGCAAAACAAAACAAAACAAAAAGGCACAAGGCACAGTGTGTGCATGTGGGTAGCCAAAGTTGAATGGTATGTGGCTTTTCTTTCAAGGGACATAAAGACTAATAGGGATACCAGATCATTAATAATAATTCAGGGTATAGAGAACTAAGTGTCTTGGGAGAGGTACAGATGAACGGAAGGGGAATTGTGAAAAATCAGGTTCAAAATATTGGCTGGGGATTGCTTTTGGAGGGCTTTGAAATGCAGAGTATAGATTTTGTAGTTTATTAGGTAGGAAACTGACTCAGCACAGGGAGGTGATATTGCTAATCTTCTATTTCATGTAAGGATACGTGACCACTGGCAACCTGATCTGGCTGTCTGCAAATGGCATTTGTGAAACGCTGAAGAAAAATCTCACGTTCCTATCTTTAAAAAGACAGAGTTAAATGAAACTCCTAAACATTTGAGTTTAAAAGTAACATAATGAATTAAATACATACTTTAAGGGTGCAAATTTAATTTCGTTACTTTTAAACACAATCATTTAAACATTCAATTTGAACTATTTTCAAATTACATAAACAAGCCAGGCGCGCTGCCTGTAGTCCCAGCTTCTCGGGAAGGTGAGGCGGGAGGATCGCTCGAGCCCAGGATTTGGGAGGGTGCGGTGCTCTTTGAGGGCGCCTACGAATAACCACTGCCCTCCAGTCTTGGTAACATAGCGAGATATCGTCTCAAACAACAACAACGACAACCACCACCACCATCACCAACAACAACCACCACCAACAACAAAACCACTTTGGGAGCTCCTCAGTCCCTTCAGCCCCGACCCCAAGCATCGACTTCCCCTCCCATCCGGTCCCTGTCCACGTAACCTGGGAACCTGCTCCCACTCGGCCAAAGTTTCTGTAGGGAATCAGTCTTTTGGTGCACCCCTCCCCGCACTCTTGTACATTCTGACTGGCTGTCGCTCTCCCATGTGCTCTGACAGACTGCTCTGATTGGTTAACAACATGCCGCGAGCACGCAGATGTCTGTTTCCTGGGATACTGTGAGGGCGGGCGGAGATGTGGACCCGGTCGTGTTGTGCCTTGTGAAAACTGGAGGCAGGGTGCCGCGGGCCCGAGACTTAGTCTCGGGCCGCCATGGCCAGCGTTCACGAGAGCCTGTACTTCAATCCCATGATGACCAATGGGGTGGTGCACGCCAATGTGTTCGGCATCAAGGACTGGGTGACGCCGTACAAGATCGCGGTGCTGGTGCTGCTGAACGAGATGAGCCGCACAGGCGAGGGCGCCGTCAGCCTCATGGAGCGGCGGAGGCTCAACCAGCTGCTCTTGCCCCTGCTGCAGGTGAGAGGCGCCCGCTGGCTCCTGCTCGTGCAGCAAACTTTTACTGAGCATCTGCTCTGCGGAACCCTGGGCTTGGGGACACGCGTGTCCATCAGATACTCTCCCTGCCTAGAGGAACGTGAAGAAATAAAGATAGCTACTACCGGTAGCTAACACGTACTGAGCGTTTACGGTGGGCCAGGCGCTTTACATGCATTTTTTTTTTTTTGCAAGTTCATGTCTGGCTCCAGTATTTATTAGCTGAGAGTTAGAGTCTCAGATCCTGTATCTTCTTTAAAATGGGGCTATACAATAGAGCGTTGGAGACACAGGGATAAGTCATACAGGCTCCCTATCCTAGAGGACCGTAATAAACAGTAAAAATGCCATAAAACCGGGCCGGGCGCGGTGGCTCACCCCTGTAATCTCAGCACTTTGGGAGGGCAAGGCGGGTGGATCACGAGGTCAGGAGTTCGAGACCAGCCTGACCAACGTAGTGAACCCCCGTCTCTACTAAAAACACAAAAAATTAGCTGGATATGGTGGCAGGCACCTGTAATTTCACCTACTCGGGAGGCTGAGGCAGGAGAATCGCTAGAACCTGGGAGGCGGAGGTTGCAGTGAGCTGAGATCACGCCACTGCACTCCAGCTTGGGCGACAGTGCAAGACTCCGTTTCAAAAAAAAAAAAGGCATAAAGCCAAGGACGAGCACTGATTGAATATTTAACTGTGTGCTAAGCACTTCACTTAAAATTTGTTTTAAATTATTTTTTTGAGACAGGGTCTCGCTTTGTCGCCCAGGCTGGAGTGCAGTAGTGTGATCACGGCTCACTGCAGCCTCGACCTCTCAGGCTCAAGTGATCCTTCCACCTCAGCCTCCCAAGTAGCTGGGAGTACAGGCGCAGGTCACTACGCCCAGCTAATTTTTTTGTATTTTTTGTAGAGACGGGATTTTGCCATGTTACCCAGGCTGGTCTTGAACTCCTGGACTCAAGCGATCCTGCCGTCTGGTCTCCCAGAGTATTGGGATTACAGGCGTGAGCCACTGCGCCCGGCCGTCATGTGTTATTTCATTTTGTAGACACAGGTCTAGCTCAGATAATTAAGTTCCTTAATTCATTTGGGTCTCAGTTTTCTCTCTGTAAAATGGGAACAATAGTAGAAACTGTTACTAGCATGTAGTAAATGCTCAATATTACTAGTATTTTCGTTTTAGTGTGTTCACGTATGGCATATACCTTCCTCTATATCAGTTGTGATTTTTCCATTTATATTCATGATTACGTGATTAATGGCCTTCTCCCCCATTAGACGGTAACCTCCACGAGCTCAGCACTTAGTCCTGTTTTTGTTTACTGGTACATCCCCAAAGCCTCCTAGAATGCCTGAGTAGTTTTTTGTAAAATGAATGAAATGCGATAGAGGTGGATGAGCGCACTCAGGTGAATAGAGAGGATTTTTTTTTTTTTTTGAGATGGAGTCTCGCTCTGTCACCCAGGCCGGAGTGCAGTGGCACGATCTCGGCTCACTGCAGGCTCCGCCTCCCGGGTTCACGCCATTCTCCTGCCTCAGCCTCCCGAGCAGCAAGGACTATAGGCTCCCGCCACCACGCCCGGCTAATTTTTTGGATTTTTAGTAGAGATGGGGTTTCACCGTGTTAGCTAGGATGGTCTCGATCTCCGGATCTCGTGAGCCATCCGCGTCGGCCTCCCAAAGTGCTGGGATTACAGGTGTGAGCCACCGCGCCCGGCCCGAGGATTTCTTACAGAAAGTGTGAAGCTGTGCCTTGATGGATAAGCATTGTCTGTTGAGTAACAGTGATGGCAGAAACAGATCTGGGTTCCTGGGCCTCCATATTATGGGCTCTTAAAAGATAAACCTAATAAAATTAGTATCTAGAGTTGCATTTATATTCCTTAGTATAGTTTATAAAGGATTTTTAAAAAAATTTATCACTTGTATTTGTGGGTGAGGGGAATGGGAAGAGGGCACCATGGTTAAGAGACTTACCCAGTTAAATAAAAGGGATGTCTTTATAACTTGTAGCTCCCAGGGCTAGCCACGTTTGCTATTATTATAAATGCATTTCCCTCCATTATTAACGTTATAATACTAAAATTTTGGTAAGTAAAAGGCCGGGTGGGATTACACCTGTAATCCTGGCACTTTGGGAGGCTGAGGTGGGTGGATCACTTGAGGTCA
The DNA here is from genome assembly GCF_028885655.2 of Pongo abelii. NCBI lineage: Eukaryota > Metazoa > Chordata > Mammalia > Primates > Hominidae > Pongo > Pongo abelii. The sequence goes on along the minus strand of NC_071995.2, from coordinate 120,231,404 downwards.
GGAGTTCGAGACCAGCCTGGCCAACATGGTGAAACCCCATCTCTACTAAAAATACAAAAAAATTAGCTGGGCATTGTGATGTGCGCCTGTAGTCCCAGCTACTCGGGAGGTTGAGGCAGGAGAATCATTTGGAGGCAGGAGAATCATTTGAACCCAGGAGGTGGAGGTTGCAGTGAGCTGAGATCACATCACTGCACTCCAGCCTGGGCATCCGTCTCCAAAAAAAAGAAACAGTGATTCTGGTCTCTTAACTCTCACCTTCCTGCTCTTGTTGTTTTTTGCTGTTTGGAATTCTTTCTGGTTTTTAACCTGGCTAACTACTATATAGTTATTTTATTTAATTTTTTATTTTTAAATTTATTTTATTTTTAATTTTTTTAGAGTGGTGGGATCTCACTCAGTCACCTGGGCCAGAGTGCCGTGGTGCGATCATAGCTTACCATAGCCTCCACCTCCCGGGCTGAAGCTGTCCTCCTACCTCAGTCTCCTAAGTAGCTGGGACTACAGGCACCTGCCACCATGCCTGGCTAGTTTTTAAATTTTGGTAGAGATGTGGTCTCCCTATGCTGCTCAGGCTAGTCTTGAACTCCTGGGTTCAAGGGATCCACCTGCCTCAGCTTCCCAAAGTGCTGGGATTACAGGCATGAGCCACCACACCTGGCCCCCTACTGTATAGTTTTAATCAAAATGTACGTAGAGTTCATCTAGTAGCATCCCAGCCAGACCTCAACTCCTTTACTAACTGTTTGATTTCTTAAATTAGTTAATTTTTGGCTGGGTGCCTAGACTTTGGGAGGCCAAGGTGGAAGGATCACTTGAGCCTAGGAGTTCCAGAACAGCCTGGGCATGGGATTTCACCATGTTGTCCAGGCTGGTCTCGAACTCCTGACCTCAAGTAATGTGCCTGCTTCAGCCTCTCAAGGCGCTGGTATTAACAGGCGTGAGCCACTGCGCCAGGCCCCGAATGGTCTTTTTAATGGCTGCATTATATTTCACAGTAAGAAAAGCAACATAATTCAAGTCTGTATTATAAATTAAGTCTTTGTTGGACTTACAGGCTCTTTTCAGTTTTTCTTCATTTCAAACAATGTATGCCAAAATAACTTCCCTAGAAGTGCAATTGCTGGGTTATCCACATCTAAAGTTGGCATATATGTAGTCATCTTATTCTCTGAAAAAGATTCTAAGTTTAGTTTTAAATCTCAGCTAGACTGTAATCTTCTTGGTAGCTGAGGTTGCATACTCTTTGTTCCTTGTGGTACTCTTTTTTTTTTTTTTTACTGGAGACTGAGTCTTGCTCTGTCACCCAGGCTGGAGTGCAATGGTGTGATCTTGGCTCACTGCAACCTTCACCTCCCGGGTTCAAGCCATTCTCCCGCCTCAGCCTCCTGAGTAGCTGGGACTACAGGTGTGTGCCACCATGCCTGGCTAATTTTTGTGTTTTTAGTAGAGACGGGGTTTTGCCATGTCGGCCAGGCTGGTCTTGAACTCCTGGCCTCAGGTGATCTGCCGACCTTGGCCTCCCAAAATGTTGGGATTATAGGCAGGAGCCACTGTGCCCGGCTTCTCGTGGTACTCTTTATAGACTTCAGCACATAGTATGTCTGCCTACCTTACAAGGTTTGGGAGACGATCAAATGAGATTGTGTTTGTGAAAAATAGTATTTGTATAGTGTTTTCCAGTTTACAAAGCACTTTGTATTATCTTATTTAATCTTTGCCAAAAACAAGGGAGATATTATTATCTCCATTTTACTGATGAAGGAAACTAGGACTCAGAGGTCACAATTTTGCCATGATTACAAAGCTAAGAAGGAAGGAACAGTGGATCCTCAGACTGTAAATCCTATGCTTTTTTTCTATTTTAGACCATTCCACTGACTAGACAAAAATGGTATGCAAATGTGAAGTATTACTTTAGTGTTTTAGGTAGATAGAAAAATCCTTATTTGCATATTTGGAGTGATTATTAAAGCAGAGGGGTTGATAAATGAATTTATCTTTGGAATTCTTTATCAGTCTCCAGCTCTTTAAAATCCATACCTCCCTATCTCTGCTTTACACAGGGTCCAGATATTACACTGTCAAAACTTTACAAGTTAATTGAAGAATCTTGTCCACAGCTGGCTAATTCAGTGCAGATCAGGTAAACTTCATTTTCTTCTTTATTTATGAAAAGGTGTCAAGGTAGATGAAAATCACAAAAGGGTATGTGGCAGTTAATTCTTTTAAAAAGATACCTTTATTATTCTAGGTTGTTTTCCCAAGAACCTTTACTTAATTCTTTTTTGTTGAAAAATGGATAGCTTTTTTTTTGGAGACAGGGTCTCACTCTGTTGCCCAGGCTGGAGTACAATGGCGCAATCAGGGCTCACCGCAGCCTGGACTTCCTGAGCTCAGGTGATCTTCCCACCTCAGACTCCCAAGTAGCTGGGACTACAAGCATACACCACCAAACCTGGCTAATTTTTTGTATTTTTAGTAGAGATGGGATTTTGCTGTGTTGCCTAGGCTGGTCTTGAACTCCTGGGCTCAAGCAATCCGTCCGCTTCCACCTCGCAAAGTGCTGGGATTACAAGTGTGAGCAACCGCACCTGGCTGAAAAATGGGTAACATTAAACATACTGTTTTATAGCTTTTTTTCCCCAAATTTTATTATTCTTTATAGATCCATCTTATTCTTTTTAGTCATTGCAGATAATTGAATGTTTATTGGTTGATGTGATAGTTTGACAAATTTTATGATCAAGAAAACAACAATGATACTTTTCGGAAATACGGGAGTAACATTTTGAATTATGAAGTTTGTTTTATGAGCCACCATTTTATACAAATCTCTGAATTGCCTGTAAAATACATTATTTGAGATAATTGAAGAATATGAAACATGAGAAGTTGTTCAAAGGGCCTTTCTAAAATATGCACCTCGATTTTCTCATTCAGAATCAAACTGATGGCTGAAGGCGAGTTGAAGGATATGGAACAGTTTTTTGATGACCTTTCAGATTCTTTCTCTGGAACTGAACCAGAGGTTCACAAAACAAGTGTAGTAGGTATGAAACTCTTCTAAGAAGAGCAGAGAGTATTTTCATTGAAGTGAGCAGCTTTCTAAGTCATGTCTATCATTGCTCTGCTACATCTGTGAACAGACACAGTGGAGATGTTGGAGGTGTTGCAGTTTGTATTTATTGCCTTACTGTTTTGATCTATATTTAAATCATTAACTGTGGAAAAGCACCTTCTGTTTTGTCTACAATAGTAAGAGTCAGAGCCTGGTCCTGGGGTTTTTAGGGGTTCCCAGCTCTTTCTCACAGTCCTCTGGATCACTTGCCTGCATGGTCCATCTGTAAGTGAGGGTCACCAGCCCAGACTTATGAAGAGAGGTAAGTAAAAATACATTATTGATATAGTATGCAAAGTGAGGGCATACGTGGTGTTTCTTTGATGCTTTTCTATTAGCTTTATCCCATGCTCTATCCCTCTGGCTTTTTTGCATGGTAATTTTTATATTATTCAGCGTGAGCTATTTCTCTATCTCTTCCTATGTGCCAGGCTCTGGACGTATAAGATAGACATGGAATTTCCTCTTATGGAGATTACCTCTGGTTGGGGGAGCCAGTTGATAAAAGTAAACACATAAATATCATTTCAGATAGTGTAACAGCCATGAAGAAAGTAAAATGGAAGCCTTCAGGTGGAGGTGGGGTGGGTAGATTGTGCCCTGTATAAGAAGAAACCAGCTTTGTAAAGGACTGGGGAAGAACATTCCAAGAGGAGGGAATGGCAACTGCAGGTGTCTTATTCTTCTGAAGGAAGAATTGCAGCAAACAGTCATTGCCATTGTGGAATTGCCATTGTGTAGCCTGGATGTCAGTTAATGCTTTCCCCTTGTCTCTGGTCTTATTTTGTAGGTTTGTTTCTGCGTCACATGATCTTGGCCTACAGTAAGCTTTCTTTCAGCCAAGTGTTTAAACTGTACACTGCCCTTCAGCAGTACTTCCAGAATGGTGAGAAAAAGACAGTGGAGGATGCTGATATGGAACTGACCAGTAGAGATGAGGGTGAAAGAAAAATGGAAAAAGAAGAACTTGATGTATCTGTAAGGTAATTTGGCTTTTCTGACCGGGATCCTTTTCCTGTGAAATAGTATAATTTCAAGTGCAATAAGTCCTTGTTCATTTAGAGTTCACGTGCTGACTTATGCCCTTTTTACCCTTCCAGATCTGGGAAGTTAACTGACAAGGGCTGCACCAGTGGGTCCCTTGCCCTCTGACTTGTGATTAGCCAATGGGAGGCACTGGCAGGAAATCCCAAGGGCCAGGGAGAATGAGGTGGAGTGTGGATTCATTGGCTCCCTTTCTTGGGGGTCCTGGGGGGCTGGCTGTAGGGTCACAGCTTCTGTCAGGTCGCTCTTTCTGCACTCCTTCAGGGGGTTCAGTGACTAGGAGCAAGTGTTTGCAGGCCCCAGGTGAAAGGTACCCCACTGTTATCAGTCCTGGGGACTGTATTGTCTCTTATGACTTCTCTTTCCCCTACTTTTGTAAATTGATCCTTTGTTAAACTCTTCTCAGACTACTCAATTGGAATGTGTTCTTTGCTTTCTGCTGGGTCCCTGACTGGTATTGTCTGTTACATCAAAGTGAAGTAACAATTGATTAATTCAGCGAAAATTTATTGAATGCCTTCTGAGGTCTAGCCTCTAAGGAAGCTGTTGTAAAGAAGTTACTCACTTAGTTGGTCAAGCCCAAAATGCAGTAGTATCCTTGATTCCTCCCTGTCCTTCACCCCAGTCCCTCAGCAGATCCGGTCAGTCCTTCCTCCCTGCTGTGTTTGGAACTTGTTCACTTATCTCATGGCCACTGCTACCCCTGGAGTCTAAGCACCGAATTTCCACCAAATCTACTGACCAAATCTGCACTAGCATCACTTTTCTCCTTGACTTAACTCCTGTCTCCCTACATCTGTTCTTCAGGCAGCATCTGGGGAAGCCCCTAAGAATATTAATCAGATCCTAGCACTTTTCTGCCTAAACCCTTTGGAACTTAGAGAGGAGTCTGAGCTTACCATGGCCTCAGTGCCTATATAACCTGGTCCGATGAACTTCCCTGACCTCTTTCTCTTTACTTTCTCCTTCACTCTCAGCATAGTGACTGCTCTGACTTTATCCTTCAGTTTCTTGACTACTCCAATCAGTTTCTGCCTCAGGTTGCCTAGAATGCCGTTCCCTGGCTTTTCACCTCATGTGCTCCCTTTCACCATTCAGATCGCAGCTTAACTTTCCTCAGACAGGCCTCCCTGACCACGAGGTAGCCCCTATTCCAAATACTTTATTTTTATTTTTTTTTTGAGATTGAGTCTCACTGTCGCCCAGCCTAGAGTGCAATGGCATGATCTTGACTCACTGCATCCGCCACCTCCTGGGTTCAAGCGATTCTCCTGCCTCCGCCTCCCAAGTAGCTGGGATTACAGGCGCCCACCACCACACCCACTAATATTTTTGTATTTTTAGTAGAGACGGGGTTTCACTGCGTTGGCCAGGCTGGTCTCAAACTTCTGACCTCAGGTGATCCACCTGCCTTGGCCTCCCAAAGTGCTGGGATTACAGGCGTGAGCCACCGCACTTGGCCCCACATACTTTCTATTTCTTTATTCCTCCATACCTCTCATCACTAAGTAACCTTCTTAATTTACTTGCTTGCTTGCTTATCTGTTTCCCCTGCCTCTTCACCCCTTGAGAACTGAGACCCTTCTCTGTCTTGTTTCATTACATTTCCCCAGTGTTTAGTAGAGTGCCTGACTCATAGAATGTGTTCTGTACCTGGATGTTGGATGAATCAATATATAGTCCATCACCCATACTGGTAACTGGCCCAGTAATACACTTTGTATTAACTGTCCTTCCTTTTGCTGTTTTACTTCCCCTTCCCCAACTACTATTATCTGGGATTGCTTCCAAATAAACTACTTGTACTTGCAGGCAAAAAATATGTATGTGTTTCATATTCCCTGGTGTCAAAGAGCCTGTGATCTGGTGAGGAAGGCTGACAAGTAAACAGATACACTGTCCAGAGCTCTGAGAGAAGTAAGCCCCACCTGCCCTAAGGAGGTGGTCAGGGGACCTTATCATTTCCTGGGAGCTTATTATTTACTGCACTGCAGGCTGTTAGGCTACTGTAATCCCCAGGGTGGCAGGGAGTGACATTGTTTATAAATGGGGAATGCTTATCACACTTTCTACGAGTAGTTTTTGTACTGTTAAATGATTTGTTCAGCATATATTGAGAGCAAGAGGATAATAGTACCATTAACTGCTCCCCAAAACTCATTTCCTTATAAATGCTTCTTGTCTGGTGGAAGGACAACATAGTGTGGGGTAAGAGTCTGGCTCTACAGTCAGATCCCCAGGTTTGCCTGTTGCTCCTCTGCCTTTGGTCTGTGAGACCTTGGGCAAGTTACTCACCCTTTCTGTGCTTTGAGCTCTTTATCTGCAAAATGGGGCTCATACCACTTCCCCAGAGGGTTGTCAGAATTAAATGATAAATTCATATAAAGTATTCAGAACTGTGCCTAGAAATGTTAACTATTATTATTCTCTACTTTCTCTTTTAGTTAGTTCCCCTCAGAAATGCTTCTAGGCTACAGTGTAATCCTTTTTCTAGCTACTTTATATGCTTAAAGTAGCAAAGTGTCACTTCTGCAGAAATGTTAAAATTCAGACTTTTCTTATTTGGGTTGGTTTTCTCTTAAATTAACTTGATTTATTTAGGTCTAACTCCATCTTTTTGTTTTTATCTTATTCTAAGAAGTCATTTATGTATAATCCAATATATTTTCTATAAAGGTATATGGTTTCAGAAAATCGTGCATGTTTGGTAAACTGAATTTCATCATGAAAATTGAAGAAATGTATTCTTTAAATTTAAATCTAACTAATGATTATAATTCTTTGTCTAAAAAGAAATTACTTTGTTAGAGAACCTTTTTATTTTATAGGATGTACTTACATATATTTCTTAGTTCTTTTTTAAAGGAAAATTTCAATTTTTTTCTTTTTGTGATCTTTTCTTTTTGAGATGGAGTCTTGCTCTGCCGCTAGGCTGGAGTGCAGGTGTGATCTCGGCTCACTGCAACCTCCGCCTCCCGGGTTCAAACAATTTTCCTGCCTCAGCCTCCTGAGTAGCTGGGACTACAGGCACTCACCACCACGCCTGGCTAATTTTTTGTATTTTAGTAGAGACAGGTTTTCACCATGTTGGTCAGGATGGTCTTGATCTCTTGACCTTGTGATCCACCTGCCTTGGCCTCCCAAAGTGCTGGGATTACAGGCATGAGCCACCGCGCTTGGCCTCCTTGATGTTTTCTTCTAAGAGTTTTAAATTTTTTTAATTTAAAAATGTATCATTTATTTTTTATTACTAGCAGATGGAAGGAAGATCTTCTAAGAGTTTTACAGTTTTTGGCCTCACATTGAGGTCTTTGAGTCCTTGTGAGTTAATTTTTGAGTATGGTATTAGATAAGGATCCACCTTCATGCTTTTGCATGTGGATGTGCAGTTTTCCCAGCATCATTGGTGGGAAAGGCTGTCCTTTCCCTGTCAAATGGTCTTGGCATGCATGCCAGGGCTTCTTTCTGGGCTCTGTGCCTTGATCTCAACATCACTTTTTAAGTGTTTCTTTCCTAGTTCTGAGGAGAGAATTAAATTTTTTGAACTGTTTCGATACAAGAATCCATTTGATTTTATAAATGTTATCATTTTTACTTTTATGTAATTCTTTTTTTGTTTTTTTATTTTTTCCAGAGAAGAGGAGGTATCTTGCAGTGGGCCTCTGTCCCAAAAACAAGCAGAATTTTTTCTTTCTCAACAGGTATGTGAATTCTGTAATTTATCATGAACTTCTCTTCGAGTCCTGGGATGTGTCTAGTCCTGTGATGTGTGTCGTGGCATAGGCCCATTGTCAGCCTTTACTCTTGGTCCCCTCTGCCTCACTAACGAAGCACTTGTAGCTCTGTGCCCCTTCCTATTTTGTGTGTGATTTTATTTTTCTGTTAAAGTTATAATCCAGGTTTCATTTAGTAATGGTATGTGACTAACAGCCTAAAACCCTGTGATTTAACCCTTCTCTCAACATTTTATTATAGACATTTGCAAACATAAAGAGAGCCTGAAAAGCAGTGTATGGTAATTACCCGTACCTATTACCTTGATTCTACAATTAATATTTTTGTTCTATTTATTACTTATCTAACCACTCTCTATCCGGCCACCATTTCATCTTATTTTTTGATATATATTTCCAGTTGCAGATATTAATACACTTTGCTCCAAACACTTCTCTCTTTTTTTGTTGTTTTTGAGACAGAGTCTCACTCTGTTGCCCAGGCTAGAGCATTGCCCAGGCTGGAGTGCAGTGGCACAATCTCGGGTCCCTGCAACCTCTGCCTCCCGGGTTAAAGCTATTCTCATGCATCAGACTCCCAAGTAGCTGGGATTACAGGCGTGCACCACCACACTTGGCTAATTTTTGTATCTTTAGTAGAGATGGGGTTTCACCACGTTGGCCAGGCTGGTCTTGAACTCTCGATCTAAGGTGATCCACCCGCCTTGGCTTCCCAAAGCGCTGGGATTACAGACATGAACCACCGTGCCCCAAACATTTCTTTTTTGTTTCTTTTTTTTGAGATGGAGTCTCACTCTGTCACTGAGGCTGGAGTGCAGTGGCATAATCTCAGCTCACCGCCACCTCTGCCTCCCAAAGTGCTGGGATTACAGGTGTGAGCCACCATGCCCAGCCCAAACATTTCTTATGGATGCTTTTCAGCCATATTTTTTCGTTTTCTTGGAAACATAACCTGAACATTTTTCTGTGTTATTTTCAGCATAGAATTTTTAGTTTTTGCTCTATTTTTCTAGTTTTCCCTAATTTTGTTATGAGCTTTCTGCAGAAAGATGTAATGTTTATATCTAGACAAAAGTGACGGAGGCTGGGCACGGTGGCTCACGCCTGTAATCCCAGCACTTTGGGAGGCTAAGGCAGGTGGATCACAAGGTCAGGTGTTTGAGAGCAGCCTGACCAACATGGTGAAACCCTGTTTCTGCTAAAAAAAAAAAAAACACACAAAAATTAGCCGGGTGTGGTGACGCCTGTCTGTAATCTCAGCTACTCGGGAGGCTGAGGCAGGAGAATCGCTTGAACCCGGGAGGTGGAGGTTGCGGTGAGCGGAGGTTTCAGTGAGCCAAGATTGCGCTACTGCACTCTGGCCTGGGTGACAAAGTGAGACTCCGTCTCAAAAAAAAAAAAAAAAAATTTACGGAATTACCTCTGCAGATGAATTTCAAACAGATTAGAAAAACCTATCTACATGATTGGTTAACTGTAAGGAAAAAGTACAGCTGGATCCTTCCTTACCTTACCTTGTACCTCAGTATATTACAGATGGATTACAGGGTTAAACGTAAATATTTACAGCTTTAGTTAGGTAATTAGGCTAGAATGAGCTACACATTGTTGGTTTTGTTTTTTTTTTGAGACGGAGTTTTACTTTTGTTGCCCAGGCTGGAGTGCGGTGGTGATCTCAGCTCACTGCAACCTCTGCCTCCCGGGTTCAAGCTGTTCTCCTGCCTCAGCCTCCTGAGTAGGTGGGATTAGAGGTGCCTGCCACCACACCTGCCTAATTTTTTGTATTTTTAGTAGAGATGGGGTTTTGCCATGTTGGGCAGGCTGGTCTCAAACACCTGACCTCAGGTGATCTGCCCACCTCGGGGTCCCAAAGTGCTGGGATTACAGGCGTGAGCCACTGCTCCTGGCCAAAGCTTTCTAACGTAAAAGCTGTGGAATACTTCAGAGGCTGAGGCAGGAGAATCGCTTGAACCTGGGAAGCGGAGGTTGCAGTGAGCCGAGATCACACCACTGCACTCCAGCCTGGGCCACAAGAACGACACTCCATCTGGGAAAAAAAAAAAAAAAAAACTGTGGAAGAAAACATGTAGGAGAAGATAATTTGATTTTCAGAATGAAAATTGAAAGCATCTCTATGTCAGGACTTGTTTTAACATAAGTAACAGGCAAACAGGATGGGCGTGTCGGCTCACGCCTGTAATCCCAGCAATTTGGAAGGCCAAGGTGGGTGGATCATTTGAGGTCAGGAGTTCGAGACCAGCCTGACCAACATGGTGAAACCCTGTCTCTATTAAAACACAAAAATTAGCTGATGTGGTGGCGTGTGCCTGTAGTCCCAGCTACTTGGGAGGCTGAAGCAGAAGAATCGCTTGAACCCATGAGGCGGAGTTTGCGGTGAGCCAAGATTTCGCCACTGCACTTCAGCCTGGGCGACAGAGCGAGACTCCTTCTCAAAAAGAAATTAAATTAAAATTAAAAAATTAAAAGGCAAATAACAAAGGTGTTCTTGGGCTCCAATACTATGGGAAAAAGTATTTACAATAAATATGACAGTGAAAGTTTAGATTTTGGTTTTGGTTTAGAAATCATATTTTGAGGCCGGGCACAGTGGCTCATGCCTATAATCCCAGCACTTTGGGAGGCAGAGGCAGGTGGATCACCTGAGGTCAGGAGTTTGAGACCAGCCTGGCCAACATGGAGAAGCACTGTCTCTACTGAAAATACAAAAAATTAGCCAGATGTGATGGTGGATGCTTGTAATCCCAGCTACTTGGGATGTTGAGGCAGGAGAATCACTTGAACCTGAGAGGTGGAGGTTGCAGTGAGCCAAGATTGTTCCACTGCACTCCAGCCTTGGCGACAGAGCAAGACTCTGTCTCAAAAAAAAAAAAAAAAGAAAAAAAAAAAGAAATCATATTTGACGATGAGACAAAGTTTACAATATAAAATGAAAAGAACAGGAAATAAAGTTACATATCATATTCTGATTTTGTTAAAAGTATAATGTGTATAGGTACGTTGTATAAATTTGGAATACACCCTGTATTATAAACATATATTGTGATTTTGTTAAAAATGTAATGTGTATACACAATATATGTTTACAATACAGAGTATATTGTAAATTTATATAATGTGTATACACACATATTTTTAACAAAATCAGAATATGATATGTAACATATATACACACATACAGAACAAAGACTAGGATAATATACACTAAAGTATTAATAGTGTTATTTCTGGGTAGTGAGATTGCAGAAGATTTTTGTTTTCTTCTGTAGGTTTTCCGTATTTTTGGAATAATTTTTCCCCATACCATACCTACATAATAATTTTTTTTTTTTTTTGAGACTGAGTCTTGCCCTGTCACCCAGGCTGGAGTGCAGTGGCGTGATTTTGGCTCACTGTAACCTCTGCCTCCCAGGTTCAAGTGATTCTCCTCCCTCAGCCTCCCGAGTAGCTAGGATTACAAGTGTGTGCCACCACACCCAGCTAATGTTTTGTATCTTTAGTAGAGACAGGGTTTCACTGTGTTGGCCAGGCTGGTCTCCAACTCCTGACCTCATGATCTGCCCACCTCGGCCTCCCAAAGTGCTGGGAGTACAGGTGTGAGCCACCACGCCTGGCCAATAATTTTCTATAATGACATAAATTAACAATGGAATTAGAAATTATTTTTACTTTAAAAAAATATTTTTTAAAGAAATTATTATTTTTACTTTAAAAAAATTTTTTAAAGAAATTATTATTTTTACTTTAAAAAATATTTTTTAAAGAAATTATTATTTTTACTTTAAAAAAATATTTTTTAAAGAAATTATTACTTTTAAATAGAGATGAGGTCTCAGTATATTGCCCAGGTTGTTCTTGAACTCCTGGGCTCAAGCAATACTCCTGCCTCAGCCTCTGCCTCCCAAAGTGTTGGGATTACAGGTATCAACCACCACACCCTGCCCTTAGAAATTACTTTACTTATAGAAAAACTCATCTAGGGAAAATTGGAGTTAAGTGTCTATAACCCATTTAAATGTAAACATTTAATTTGTAGCTAACTTTCTACATATTTTATATAATTGTTGCTGATATCATCCATATGAAACAAATAAGTAGGGCTGGGGCAAGGCACCTGGCTCCCATAAGGCCCCATACAGACACTGGAAATGCAAGAAGCAAACATGTTACCTGCCTGGAAGGAGCTTACAGTCTGGGGTGGGGTCAGATTGGTAATTTTACTATAGTTTGATAGTGCTACAGGAAGGGTAAGTGCAGAGGGCTTATGGGAGCATGGAGGGGCTTATAGGATCTCACCTTCATCTAGAAGGTGACAGAAGCAGGTGGCCCAGAGGATAAGCTAGGCGTGGACGTCGGTTTGCTCACCTTTGGGTAGTATATGGCTGGGGAGCGATGGGTGGGAGGCTTGGTGTTTCTGGAAGAGGAAATAGTGTTGTATATGGTCAAGAGGAGAGTATGTGGCAGGGTCCACCTTCAGTGTTACCTAGAGTGAGGGAAGGCCAGCCAAGGCTGGCGAGATGAGGGGCCAGAGCCTGAAGGGGCCCCTGTAGAAAAGAAAATAATCAGGTGATACTAGTTAGTATATCTTTTAATATGTTTATTGACCCTTTCTTTCTACTGAGTTACCATTTTTAAATTTCAGGCTTCTTTGCTAAAGAATGATGAGACTAAGGCCCTCACTCCAGCTTCCTTGCAGAAGGAATTAAACAATTTGTTGAAATTTAATCCTGATTTTGCTGAAGCGGTAAGTCTTTCCCAGAATTTGTTCCTGTGTTGGAAAGGAATGACAAGGCTACTTTTTTTGTTCGTTTGTTTTTGGAAACAGTCTTACTCTGTTGCCAGGCTGGAGTGCAGTGGCACGATCTTGCCTCACTGCAACCTCCGATTCCCTGGTTCGAGTGATTCTCCTGCCTCAGCCTCCCGAGTAGCTGGGATTCAGGCACGTGCCACCACGCCCAGCTAATTTTTGTATTTTTAGTAGAGATGGGGTTTCACCATGTTGGCCAGGATGGTCTTGATCTCCTGACCTCATGATCTGCCCGCCTCGGCCTCCCAAAGTGTTGGGATTACAGGCGTGAGCCACTGCGCCTGGCCAAGGCTACTTTTTATATTGAGTAGCTGTGCAAATGAGAATCAGCCCATTGGCCCAGGTTCTTGAAGGAAATCATGTTCTTGGTAGGCAAACAACTCGGTATAGGTTGCAAAGCTCCTCCCTCCCTCCCCGGGCCATAGGCGATTTCTTCTAACTGTTGATGTTCTCTTTCAGTCATCATCTCCCTGATGTTGTAAAGTTTGGACTGGAGATAATATACTAGACTAATGCAAAAAACAGTGTTTGTTTGTTTGTTTTGGAGACTGAGCTTCGCTCTTGTTGCCCAGGCTAGAGTGCAGTGGTGCGATATTGGCTCACTGCAACCTCAGCCTCTCGAGTAGCTGGGACTACAGGCACGCGCCACCATGCTCAGCTAATTTTTTGTATTCTTAGTAGAGACGGGGTTTCACCATGTTGGCCAGGCTGGTCTCAAACTCCTGACCTCAGGTGATCCACCCTCCTCGGCCTCCCAAAGTGCTGGGATTACAGGCATGAGCCATCGCGCCCAGCCTAAATGACAGTTTTGAGGCTGAAAAACTCTTTTCCTTTCTCTTCTTTTGCAGTGTTTATTTTTAAAGTTCTAATAATTCCATTCCTTAATGGATTTTTTACTCGGAAAATTTTCTTAAATAGTATTTGGATTTTCCATCTGACTTTGCGTGTAGAAATATATCTATTTTGCTTCCTAGTAACTGAGATCTGCCTGTTAGGGAAGTTTCAGTGATTAAAAAATAAATGAAAATAATTAACTTAGTAAACTAGTAAGTCTCAGTGTGTTTTAACTTGTACATTAAAAAACTTAATTTTATAATTTGTATATGAATTCAGGTTTTAGAATCTTCAGTTCTCAACTCTCAGTTTTCCTCAGTATTTGAACTAGGTAAGGCCCAGTATTCTCATCTATCACTCATGTAACCAGTGGCATAGTGGAGTATATTTGAGATAAAACTGACACAAATACTAATGGAACTCCCATTTTTAATTTGTGGACTCCCTCTAGGGGGAATGTGTCTTGAAGCTGTTTTATTCTGCCTCTAGGGAGAAGATTAAGCTAAACTGTGACCATCTTATTAGAAGGGTATGGGATACACTAGTGTTTGTAGCCAGTGGAACTCTCTGCAGTTGTCTTACACCAGAGATATTTACAGCATTTAAAATACATTGATTATTTCTTGTTTTAGCATTATCTCAGCTACTTAAACAACCTCCGTGTCCAAGATGTTTTCAGTTCAACACACAGTCTCCTCCATTATTTTGATCGTCTGATTCTTACCGGAGCCGAAAGCAAAAGTAATGGGGAAGAGGGCTATGGCCGGAGCTTGAGATACGCCGCTCTGAATCTTGCCGCCCTGCACTGCCGCTTCGGTCACTAGTAAGTTTATAGACTTTCGTCCTTGCACAAATTGAAGAAACTGATGACAATAAAAAATCTGCTATTTGGCCGGGTGCAGTGGCTCACGTCTATAATCCCAGCACTTTGGGAGGCCAAGGCGGGTGGATCACATGAGGTCAGAAGTTCAAGACCAGCCTGGCCAACATGGTGAAACCCCATCTCTACTAAAAATACAAAAATTAGCCAGGTGTGGTGGCAGGCGCCTGTAGTCCCAGCTACTCAGGAGGCTGAGGCAGGAGAATCGCTTGAACCCGGGAGGTAGAGGTTGCAGTGAGCCGGGAGCACGCCATTGCACTCCAGCCTGGGCAACAAGAGTGAAACTCCGTCTCAAAAAAAAAGAAAAAAAATAAAGATTTGCTATTTTGTGGAGAAAAGAAAAGGGAAAAGAAATGGAAGAAATGAATTCTCAAATGTTAATTGTGATGCATTTTTAAAAAATGTATTTTTTAAAAAGAAGATAGGAAAGAAGCTCATCCACCTGGACTAGTCAGTAGCTTCCATAGAGGGAACCTTTTTGGCACTGGAACAGAGTTAATGAGAACCTTCTGCCTAAATAGTCTGCCCCCTAGTGTCACTATGTAACATTGCCGTCTTAGTGCCTAGCCTCTTTCATAACTTCTAAGAACAACAGGGCGTTCAGTGAAAAGGAAATTAGGTCATTAGGCCAGAGAGTCCCTAAAGGATTTTTTGGAGGTAAAAATGGGGATGCAGAAGCTATTTTTAGTATTTCAAAAAGCCAGAAGGCAGTTGTACCTTTACTGGATGAAAGACTACATAGGCTTACTAAAAGTCACGTTTACTTTCAGGTAGAATTCAGGCTGCTCAGTCAGGTGACACTGGTTTATACTGTTGCCTCAGTATGCCTTTGTTTTTAATGAATAGAAATAGGAAAATCGATTAATTATTTTTTAGTAAATAGAATTAAAGAGATAAAACAACTTTCAAAATATGGAGGCTATCTTGGAAATAATGAAATAATGTACATAATGGTGAAAGGTGGGAAATTACTAATTCAAAGATCCCTTCACCCCCTACCTGCCCTGTGGCTTTTTACCAGTTGAGAGAAGTGTGGTCTTTGCTACAGGCATCCTTCTATACAGACTATAGCGTGTAGTAATGGGAGCAGAGTGTTCACAGTTCAATAATGGAGACTTCTATCCCTTTCTCTGTGTGTCAGGCGGCACCTAGGGAATTCTTTTTATTTCTGGTTGTCAGGTTTTTGTTTTTGTTTTTAAGAGACAAGGTCTCACTCAGTCACCCAGGCTGGAGTGCAGTGGTATGATCATAGCTAACTGTAACCTCAAACTCATGGGCTCAAGCAAGCAGTCCATCTCAGCCTCCTAGCTGTGACTACAGGCATGCACCACAATGCCCAGCTAATTTTTTAAAAAATTATTTTTTTTAGAGGTAGGATCTTGCTTTGTTACCCAGGCTGGTCTCAAACTCCTGGCTTCAAGCAATCCTCCCACCTTGGTCTTCCAAAGTGCTGGGATTACAAGCATGAGCCACTGGGCCCACCCAGTTGTGAGGTTTTAAAAGGGATGTAGACAAGCTGAAGCTTGTGTGGGGGACAGTCTCAGGGTGTTGAGACATTCAAAGCCATATCATATAAGTAATGTGGGAGGGATGTGAGACATGTTTAGCCTGGAAAAAAATGACTTATCCAAGCATGTGTTTGACATCTTCATGTAGTGAAAAGTCATGTGAAAAGAGCTTAGATTGATTGAGGGTATGGCTACGGGAGAAGATTGAGAGCTGGTAAGTAAGTGTAGGTTAAAGGACAAAATATTTCTGCTCATTATAAGGAAACAGTTTCCCCTTATTGAACCCTCTGAGGAAGGTGTCAGTGGAGTGCTGAGGCCTAGACCGAAGGTGTTATTAAGGGTATTCAAACATCAGATTGATGGTTGTACCCAAAAATGTTTAAGGCTCCTCAAAACTCCATGATTTTTGCAACATTCCATGATATCTTGTAATAACTAACTTCTTTTGGTCTTCCCATATTTAATAACCTCTTGATCAGAGCCTTTCTTTTTTTTATGTACTCAAAAATAATAGAAATGCCATTTTTAAGATTTACCAATAACTTACTTAACTTAGTAAGGAACTGCTTCCCCCGGGGGTTAGAAATTTGTACACAGCCTTCTGGATACAAATAATCTTTATTTAATTAATTAATTTATTTGTTTTTTGAGATGGAGTCTTGCTCTGTTGCCCAGGCTGGAGTACAGCGGCTCTATCTCGACTCACTGCCATCTCGCCACCTGGGTTCAAGTAAAAAATTCTCCTTTCTCAGCTTCCTGAGTAGCTGGGACTACAGGTGCATGCCACCATGCCCAGCTAATTTTTGTATTTTTAGTAGAGATGGGGTTTCACCATATTGGTCAGGATGGTCTCGAACTCCTGACCTCAGGTGATCCACCTGCCTCGGCCTCCCAAAGTGCTGGGATTACAGGCATGAGCCACTGCGCCCGGCCACAAATAATATTTTGATGAACAAAATTTCTTCTTTTTATTTTTAAAAATATAGAGACAAGGTTTCGCTATGTTGCCCAGGTTGTTCTTGAACGCCTGGTCTCAAGTGATCCTCCCACCTTGGCCTCCCAAAGTGCTGGGATTATAGGCATAAGCTACTGTACCCATCTCAGAATTTGTCTATGTTTACAATATTATGAATGGGTAGACAGCTAATTGCACAGAATATAAACGAGGAGAGGTAGATTTTTATTAATGTGTACATTTTCCTTAATTCCTGATTTACTCAGGCCCAGGCTTCTTTGTTTCTGGTCCTGGATCTATGGGGCTGTGTAAATCTTTGTCACTTAGCTAAAAGGATTTCTTGAAAATCCTTGTAGTTGTTTATTGAGCATTTACTGTGTACTAGGCACTATTATAGGTACTAGGGATACAGCAGTGAAAAAGAAAAAAAAAAAAACCCTGTTATAGAGCTTATTCAGGGGAAATAGGGAATAAACAATGCTAAGCATAGTTGTAATATCTCAGATAGTCATAAACCAGGATAAGAGGTTAGAAAGTGAAGGTGAAGTGCTCTTGTTTTCCTGAATAACACTCTTACTCCAGATACATGCATAGGTCACTCAACTCCTTCAATTTGTAAATCTCTGTTTAAATAGAAAGGTAGCAGATCAGCCCGCCTTGATCTCTGCCAACTTAATATTTAAACAGAGATTTAAAGGAAAAAATGTTACAGAAGTGGGAATCCTCAAAATACTTTCTAAAACTAGCTTTGGGCTGGGCACCATAGCTCATGCCTATAATCCCAGCACTTTGGGAGGCCAAAGAAGGAGGATCGCTTGAGGCCAGGAGTTGGAGACCAGCCTGGGGAACACAGTGAGACTTTATCTCCTTAAAAAAATTAGCTGGGCATGGTGGTATGAGCCTGTAGTCCCAGTTACTTGGGAGGCTGAGGCGGGAGGATTGCCTGAGGCCAGGAGTTTACCAGCCTGGGGAACATAGTGAGACTCTATATCTATTTTTTAAAAAATTAGCCGACCAAGCATGGTGGTGAGTGCCTTAGTCCCAGCTACTCAGGAGGCTGAGGTCCATCGCTTGAGTCCAGGAATTCAAGGCTGCAGTGAGCTAGGATTGTGCCACTGTACTCCAACCTGGGTGACAGAGGGAGACCCTGTCTCTAAAAAACAAACAAACAAAAAAGTGATTTTGAAAAAATGATAAAAGTAACAAATGCACATAGTAAGAAAAAAGGTCAAATATTGTAGGAGGGAATGCCATGAAAAGTAAAATATTATGTCCTCTCCTTGCCCTTCCCCTCAGCAGTGGACCTTTAAAATAAACATCTTAGGAGCAGAGATAAAAAAAGCCTTTGTTTTATGCCCTTTTCGTAGCAATTCCCCTTAGAAGAGACATGTCCTATATTTCCACTGTCAGTGTTTTCTGCTGCTAGGGTTGGGGCATGCCTCTAGGAGAATAAGCCCAGAAATAGTTACAGCTTCCAACCCAGAGACCTGCATTTGGATGACTGTGTACAGATAACTTCCTGCTATGGTTGCTTATGCATGTTTGTGATTATTAATGGGATATTAATGTTTAGTCTGTCATTAGTCAACAGGCAGAGCTCGCCCTGCAGGAGGCAATTAGGATTGCCCAGGAGTCCAACGATCACGTGTGTCTCCAGCACTGTTTGGTGAGGCCATCCTCTGGTCTTGGGAGTTTTGTTCACGGGTTGAATTGGCCTTCACAAGGCCCCATTTGAATTGGGTTGTTTTGCAGTTGGAGCAGAGATCTTCAGCAGCAAAAGGAAACAAGTTAGGTGGCCGTGGGAATTCAGAAAGGGCAACCTATCTTTACTTATCTTTCTTAATTCATGACATCTGTTTTGCTTTTGGCATTATATATATATATATATCTGGTCTACAAAGTTTAATGCAACTTGCCATGAAAGAAGAGAAAACTTTATCATATTTAGCACTGGCATTAACAAAAGGTGTGTGCTACACTTAGTAACTGGGTGAGATGTTGTCCTGTAATAGCAAAATCGCCAAGCGCAAGTGGAACACAGAAGCTACTTGACAAGCACCTGAGAGTCTTATTTCTCAATTAAAGGCCATATAGGAGCTTCATGCTTTTTTTCTGAAACACCTGCCACTCAGTGGCTGTCAGGTGAAGCAGAACAATGACTCATTTATTTCAGCCTGGTTTTAATGATGTTGATATGTTTGACAGGTCTCATTGAGATTCTTGATATTTCTTGAAAGAGTATTTGAGAGGATTCATTTTATCTCTTTTAAATTCTTTCTTGTGACCACATTGATGTTTCACTAGAACATCAGCCATTGCCAGTGTTATGATATATTTTGATGATTTCTCTTGCCAGAGCTGGCTTTATGTGCTGGGGCAGAAGAGATCCGATAGCTATGTTCTGCTGGAGCATTCTGTGAAGAAGGCAGTACATTTTGGGTTACCGGTAAGGCTCATCTTTCTGTGAGATTGTTTCCATAAATGGTCGAGCCTTTGTCTCTTTTTCTGCCCACCTCTGTCATTAACCAGCGATAGATTTAGAATGGGTTTCAAAGTGTGGTTTTATTCTTGGCAGTTTCATATGACTTTAATTATTAATCAGACCACTAAATTCTGTGTGGTAGGTTTCTCTCTGTTCCCTGTATCCTAATAACATCTGTGGAAATTCCCTTTACCAATTTGATAAGAGATCGTTGTTTAGTTTATTGAGCAACATTAATTTAGCACATAGTCACTTAGAAAAATTTTAGCAAAGGCTTATTTTTAAACCAGGGATTGGTGAACTTTCCAGCCCTTGGGCCAAATCTGGCTTTCTGCCTACTTAGGGGCTTCAGGCTGAGTGGATTTTACATTTTTAAGTGATTGCAGAAAAAAAAAATCAACAACAGAGAAGAAATATGTGACAGAAACCAAGTGTGGCCTGAAAAATCGAAATTATTTATTCTCTGGCCCTTTATAGAACAAGTTTGCTGATCCTTGTTTTAAACAATAAACAAAGCCAGGAACCAGTAAACCTGACAGGCAGATTTGTCCTTTCTCGTTTTGAGTGATAGGGAAGGCCGTGAATTATAGTCCTCAATGACATACACAGAGGGGCATTGAAAAGGCTTATCTGGCTGGGCGTGGTGGCTCACACCTGTAATCCCAGCACTTTGGGAGGCCGAGGTAGGTGGATCACCTGAGGTCAGGAGTTCGAGACTAGCCTGGCCAACATGGTGAAACCCTCTCTCTACTAAAAATACAAAATTAGCTGGGTGTGGTGGGACATGCCTGTGATCCCACCTACTTAGGAGGCTGAGGCAGGAGAATCGCTTGAACCTGGGAGGTGGAGATTGCAGTGAGCCGAGATTGTGCCATTGCACTCCAGCCTGGACAACAAGAATGAAATTCCATCTCAAAAAAAAAAGGAAGCACAAGCTTGGAGAGCCTTATTCTCTCTCAGAAACACCTATTGAAAACTAGACCATAGGCAGTGGGACTGCTTAAGCATTCTGTCTTGTGAAGTTTGTGACAGACTTCCGTAAAATGCAAAGTGATTACATGTAGTAATTTAATGTATACACTTTAAAATCGGCCTGGCGCGGTGGCTCACGCCTGTAATCCCAGCACTTTGGGAGGCCGAGGCGGGTGGATCATGAGGTCAGGAGTTTTGAGACCAGCCTGACCAGTATGGTGAAAGCTCGTCTCTACTAGAAATACAAAAATTAGCCGGGCGTGGTGGCGGACGCCTGTAGTCCCAGCTACTCTGGAGGCTGAGGCAGAAGAATTGCTTGAACCTGGGAGGCGGAGGTTGCAGTGAGCCAAGATTGCGGCACTGCACTCCAGCCTGGGTGACAGAGCAAGACTCCGTCTCAAAAACAACCCTAAAACCAAAAAACAAATGTGTAGCTTGTGCATTGATTCACACCTGGGAAAGAAACTTACACGTACAGAATTGATTATAATGACAGAGTGGCTCCTTGAAGTAATTGTGGGCTTAACTACAATTTTTGCCATGAATTTAAGCTGGCATTTTTTAGTTGAGCTTTCATCCTTGAAGATGACACCAAAAGTTAATGACAAGATAATTTTGTTGCTCATGATAGGCATCCTTTTTTGATCTCCTATTACGTATGTGCGCAGCACTGTTTGACATCTATTATTTCATTGTAATCCTTACGATAATTCTTTATGATAGGTTTGATGCCCATTTTACAGATGAGGAAGCTGAGGCTTAGCTAAGAAGCTAAGTGACTGGCCCTAAGTCACACAGTAAGTAGCAGAGGCAGTGTTTAAGTCCAGGTCCATCTAATGCTAAAGCCCTGCTGGCTCTTCCCCGTGTACCCTCTGCCTCTCTCCCAGACCCAGTTTTTCAGGAACACATCTCGTATGGATCAGGGTTAAGGCCAGGTTATAGGTACTTTCCTTTTAAATAGTGCTGTCACTGTGCATGTGCTGAAATGTGAAATCCACCACATTTCTGAAGAGCAAAACAAATTCTGTCATGTAATCTCTATCTTGGGTCGTGGGTATATCTGTCCCCTTAGTACCTCGCCTCCCTGGGAATACAGTCCCTTGTTCAACAGAGAGCTTTTGCTGGGAAGACGGCAAACAAGCTGATGGATGCCCTAAAGGACTCTGACCTCCTGCACTGGAAACACAGCCTGTCAGAGCTCATCGATATCAGCATCGCACAGAAAACGGCCATCTGGAGGCTGTATGGCCGCAGGTAGGTCTCCCAAGGCCCTGGGGGTGTGATTTCTTTAGAGAGAAGCAGAAGCAGGAGCTAGCAAGCTGGTTCTGTGAAAGGCCATACATACAAGATTTACCTGCCTTGGATAGATGTTGTTCCTGCAGGGGATTAGACAAAATGTTTTATAGTCTAAAACATTTTGTATTTTGTACAGACTGAAGTTTTTTCCCATGCATGTTCCTTCTTACTCCTCCCAACCACTTTGTGAGGTAATGAATGGATGGGTGATCTCCATGCTGGGAGAGTAAACCAAGGTTCACACATCTGATCTACCCGAGATCGCAAACGCAGTTAACAAGTGACAGAGAAAGGACTCAAACCCACGTCATCTGACTCCAAGCACTGGGCTCCTCTGCTCTGTGACAGGAACCTTTCTTCCTGTTTATAGGAGGCATGATCCATGGTTGCTCTAGTTGAGTGTCCCCTGAACCCCAAAGCTACTGTGTAAAGAAAGTTGCTTTTCTATTAACTGAGGTGTTTTCTGTGGAATATTTTCAGCTTCTTGTGTACTTTCACATTTAGCCTGGAAGTAAACTTTGTTGCCGCATTTTAATCCTGGAGTTCTGTCGCTACCTCACCCCTCACTTAGACAGTCTGTTTCTAGGAATTCAGTAATGAAAGGAAGTGCCTTTTTTACCAGTCTTGTTTTTGTATTTCAGATAATTTTTTGGCACGGTGTGCTCTGAAACAGCTGCAGACACTGGCCACTGCTTACATTGCCAGAGCAGCCTGTGCCAGGATGGCATCGGGTCTGAATTCACCCGTGAAAACTAATTAACATACTATGACTGCAGGGAACATGGGGTGGGGGCGGGGGGATCTGGGAGCGCGCACTCCCAGCTGTGCCCTAACCACTACGTGTCTCCTCGCGCTGCACATCCAGGATGCTTTTCTGCTTTTCTTATCCTGAGGGCAAGGTTGCTGGCACTGGGAGGCAGCTGCTCCCAAGAAAGCCAGAGCCTGTGAGGTGTTTGACTTTACACCTCCACTCAAGATAGCTGATGGGCATGGCCAAAGCGCAGCCAGGTCTGCTGCTGAAAGGAAATCCTGTTCCCTCTCCCCACCCAGCACCATGGCACTGCAACAGGCCCAGATGTTGCTGAGCATGAACAGCCTGGAGGCGGTGAATGCGGGCGTGCAGCAGAACAACACGGAGTCCTTTGCTGTCGCACTCTGCCACCTCGCAGAGCTACACGCGGAGCAGGTAGGCAGGTAGCTGGGCCCACGTGCTTCTGGGACAATGGAGGCTCTACCATTTCTTTCCTCTAGTGCTTGAGGAAAGCACTGGACACGTGTTGGACAGGTCTGCTCGACACTGTGGCTGAAGAGTGAAATCCCACCAGTGGAAGGGGACCAAGCGTGGAGTCTGCAAAGTTGATTGAATTTGGGGTCTTTTTTTGGCATCCGTGAAGGGAATTCTAAGAGGTCAGCCAGTTTCATGTAACTAAGGAGATAAATAGGATTCTTTGACATTTAAGGTAGTGGAGGTTTGTGTGTTTTAGGAGAGAGGAGAGTATAATAGAAGTATAGATGAGATCATAATAACTAATGTTGGTTGTAAATTTGTTCTGTGCCAGTCCCTGTGCCTATTTTATGGGTACTGTCTCATAGAATCCACTTCATGGGCTCAGGTTTGTTGTTATCCCTATTTCACAGAACTAAAGACTGAGGTCCTGGGAGCTAAATCCTGTATTGAACACCAGTAAATGTCAGAAGCAGGTCTCCAACCAAAACCTGGTTGACTCCAAAGAAGAGCAGTGGGAATGGGACACAATCTTGATGACTTACAGCCCAAGTAATTTGACGAGATTCTCTTTATAAGGGATCAATTAAAGTATCTCTTCTGCTACTGTAGGCTTTATCTTCCCTTTATTCAAAATATCTTCTTTCATGGGAAAGAGTCAGGGAAAGCTATTTTATCTAAAGCCCTCCATCTCAGTAAACACTGCTGTGGCATTCCAGATGTTTCCTTGATCATATTTTTCTCTTCCTCTTTGTGATACCTGTTACTGTTAGATTGCATTATAACACTCAACATTCCCTAATTGCAGCCTAAAGATTTTTGGGTTGTTTCCACTCCTTTCAGAAGTCTAGACATACTTCCCTATAGCAAACATGTTCGCATTTCCCAGTCTCTTACATGGCTGTGTAAACTGAGGGGTGGATGGGCCCTGACTGATGGGTTCCACGGCGCCTTTGCCAGCTGGTTTCTTCCCATGTCTGGGAAGCACCGCCCATGTTTTCTGAGGTCGAAAGGGCTAGCTGGTTGCCTTCTCCTGGGAATGTTGCAGGTCTGTCTCTCACTTGTTTCTTCCCTCTTCGTGGCACTGGCACCTCCTTAACATCACTTGTCTTACTTTCCTGGTGCCTTGGATAGGAGAAGCATCTGGTAATGAATGAGTCGGTGAACATATTGAAGTATTTAGTTTTTTTTGAGATGGAGTCTCGCTCTGTCGCCCAGTCTGGAGTGCAGTGGCACGATCTCAGCTCACTGCAACCTCTGCCTCTGGGGTTCAAGCAATTCTTGTTTCTCAGCCTCCCGAATAGCTGGGACTATAGGTGTACACCACCATGTCCAGCTTATTTTTGTATTTTTAGTAGAGATGAGGTTTCACCATGTTGGCCAGGATAGTCTCGAACTCCTGGCCTCAGGTGATCCGCCTGCCTCAGCCTCCCAAAGTGCTAGGATTATAGATGTGAGCCACCGTGCCCGGCGAAATTATTTTTTTTTACTATTAGAATAGAAAACTACTTTTCAAAAACCTTAGTCTTGGTTCAATTCTTTTTTTTTTTAATTTTTAATTTTAAATATATTTTTATTTTAATTTTATTTTTTTGAGAGGGAGTCTCACTCTGTCACCCAGGCTGGAGTGCAATGGTGTGATCTCAGCTCACTGCAACCTCTACCTCCTGGGTTCAAGCGATTCTCCTACCTCAACCTCCCAAGTAGCTGGGATTACAGGCGTGTGCCACTACTCCCAGCTAATTTTTGTGTTTTTTGTAGAGATGGGGTCTTACCATGTTGGCCAAGCTGGTCTCAAACTCCTGACCTCAAATGATCCAGCCGCCTTGGCCTCCCAGAGTGTTGGGATTATAGGCGTTAGCCACTGCGCCCAGCCAATTTTTAATTTTTTTTGAGACAGGATCTCGCTCTATCACCAGGGCTGGAATGTAGTGGTGCAATCACAGCAAACTGCAGCCTCAACCTTCCGGGCTCAAGTGATGCTCCCACCTCAGCCTCCTGAGTAGCTGAGACCACAGGAGCGTGCTACCACACAGCTAATTAAAATATGTTTTTGTAGAGATGGAATCTCACTATGTTGCCCAGGCTAGTCTCAAACTTCTGGGCTCAAGCAGTCCTCCCACTTCAGTGTCACAGTGTTGGGATTACCACACCCAGCGTATTTTTTATTTTTTTAAGAGATGGGGTCTCACTGTTGCCCAGGATGGAGTGCGGTGGCACGATCATAGCTCACTGCAGCCTTGAACTCCACCTCAACCTGCCTAGTAGCTGGGACTGCAGGTGCACACCACCTCACCCAGCTAATTATTTTAATTCTTGTTTCTTAGAGATGGAATCTTTCTATGTTGTGTTGCCCAGGCTGGTCTTGAACTCCTGGCCTCAAGTGATCTTCCTGCCTTGGCCTCCCAAAGTGTTGGAATTACAGGTGTGAGTCACAGTGCCTTGTGGCTCAATTCTTTAGCCTTGTAACTTTGTTCAAGGCCATTTGTTAGAATTTGGTGTCTTTTTTTTCTGGGAGTAAGACCCTAAAAAGTAACCATGCTCTTTGGGTCTATATTAATAATGCCATCTTCATCTCCCTTTCACCTCTGGGCTTGTGTGAAAAACCTACTGACCCAATCATTGTTTGGCTTCAACAGCCAGGGTGTGTTAGGAAGCCCCTTTTAGTACACAACTAGAAGGTAGCTGCCTTTTTTTTTTAAGTCAGTCCTTTACCCCTTTCTTCATCTTGCCTTAGATCTTTCTAGTTTTAGAACATCAACCATGTGGATATATATACTTACAGGGCTAATGACTGTCACATTTTTAATTAGACAAGTTAGACTCATACTTGTGAAATTAATTTTGGCCAGCTGCAGAGAAGGCAGCTTTATCATGAGTCTGCAGTTACTCTTTTCTTTCTTTTGTATCTGCTTCTGAAACTTTCCTCCAAGTAAATTGGATGGTGCACTTTGTTTTGTGGTATGAGAGTGATTAGGGTTTCGGTAAGCCTATAAATAAGTTATGGGGCTCAGAACTGCTTTCTGAGCTTCCTCTTGCAACCCAGAGGAGGTAGAGTGAATTCTTTTTCTAATATAACCATTCTCCTTTGCTCTTTCTGTGTAATTCTAGCTCATCTTATATATCACTCCTCTCTCAGTCTCAGGATTGCAGGCCATGATGGGAATATTTCTGGGGGATACTGCAGGATATATATCCCCATTCCCGACTCCCTGTGGCCAGTTAAAATCACAGGAATAATGATCTTTTATTGTAATTCTATGTAATTTCTGCTTATTCACTTCAAATAAAAGTCCACTTGTGGCCTGAGCTTCTATGTAGACAAAAAGTACATTACCCCTTGAAAGGATTGAGACAAATTGAAAAGATTTCAGGATCAATAAGATAAACCTCCCAGCTGGGCGCTGTTTATCTTTATACTTGTAATCCCAGCACTTTGGGAGGCTGAAGCAGGCAGATCACTTGAGCTCAGGAGTTTGAGACCAGCCTATGCAACATGGTGAAACCCCGTCTCTACAAAATATACAAAAATTAGCTGGGTGTGGTGTGTGGTGGCATACGCCTGTAGTTCCAGCTTCTAGGGAGGCTGAGGTGGGAGGATTGCTTGAGCCTAGGAGGCAGAGGTTGCAATGAGCTGAGATTGCACCACTACACTCCAGCCTGGGCAGTAGAGCAAAACCTTGTCTCAAAAAAAAAGATAAACATCCTGACAATATAAGAGTATAAAAAAGTCATGAATGTACATTCACAGAAAAAGCATGGCCCAAAAACATGAAAACATTTCAATCTAGTCATTGAAATTAAATTTAAAGCAGTTAAGGTACTACTTTCACCAATTATATAAGCAAAGTTACTTCAATATTAGAGGAAGAAAAGCACATAGAGTTCTGGTATGAAAGTACTTGGTACATTTCTATAGGGTAATTTAGTAATATATCTCAAAGAACTTAAAAGTGCCTGTCATTTCTACTTCTAAGGTTTTTTTTTTGTTTGTTTGTTTGTTTGTTTTTGTTTTTGAGATGGAGTTTCGCTCTGGGGCCAAGGCTGGAGTGCAGTGGCGTGATCTCAGCTCACTGCAACCTCTGCCTCCTGGGTTCAAGCGATTCTCCTGCCTTTGCCTCCTGAGTAGCTGGGATTACAGGTGCCTGCCACCGCGCCCGGCTTATTTTTTTGTACTTTTAGTCGAGACGGGGTTTCACCATGTTGGCCAGGCTGGTCTCAAACTCCTGGCCTCAAGTGATCTGCCCTCCTTGGCCTCCCAGAGTGCTGGGATTACAGGCGTGAGCTGCCGCACCCAGCCTGCTTCTAAGGTTTTATGCTAAGGAAATAATTGGACAAGTATGCAAAGCTCTATGCACCAAGATATTCATTGTAGCATTTTTAAAATGGAAAATATTAGAAATAACCAAAATACCAAAAACCAGATTTTCATGTACCATAATTGATTTTCCCGATAAAATACTATGATGATATAGATTTGTATTTATTGACATTGAAAGATTTATTCATTCAACAAATATTCATTGGATGCCTACCATGTGGTAAACAGTGTTATAAGTAATTTATAAAAATATATGTAAGCCGGGCACGGTGGCTCATGCCTGTAATCCCAGCACTTTGGGAGGCTGAGGTGGGCAGATCACCTGAGGTCAGGAGTTGGAGACCAGACTGGCCAACATAGTGAAACCCTGTCTCTACTAAAAATACAAAAATTAGCTGGGTGTGGTGGTGTGTGCCTGTAATCCCAGCTACTTGGGAGGCTGAGGCGGGAGAATTGCTTGAACCTGGGAGGTGGAGGTTGCAGTGAGCCGAGACCATACCACTGCACTCCAGCCTGGGTGACACAGTGAGACTCCGTCTCAAAAAAAAAACAGGCCGTGTGCGGTGGCTCACGCCTGTAATCCCAGCACTTTGGGAGACCGAGGCGGGCGGATCACGAGGTCATGAGATCGAGACCAGCCTGACCAACATGGTGAAACCCTGTCTCTACTAAAAATACAAAAATTAGCTGGGCGTGGTGGCATGCACCTGTAATCCCAGCTACTTGGGAGGCTGAGGCAGGAGAATCGCTTGAACGCAGGAGGCAGAGGTTGCAGTGAGCTGAGATCACGCCACTGCACTCCAGCCTGGTGACAGAGTGAGACTCTGTCTCAAAAAAAAAAAAAAAAAAAAGAGCAACAACAACAACAAAACCCAAAAGTAATTTGTCAGCCGGGCACATTGGATCATGCCTGTAATCCCAGCACTTGAGGAGGTTGAGGTGGGTGGATTGCTTGAGGCCAGGAGTTTGAGACCAGCCTGGCCAACATGGCAAAACCCTGCCTCTACTAAAAATACAAAAATTAGCTGAGCATGGTGGCGCACCCCTATAATTCCAGCTATTCGGGAGGTGGGGGCTAAGACATCAGAATTGCTAGAACCCAGGAGGAGGAGGTTGCAGTGAGTCAAGATCACGCCACTGCATTCCAGCCTGGGTGACAGAGCAAAGACTCTGTCTCAAAAAAAAAAAAAAAAAAAAGGATTTTGTGTAGCCAGGTGTGGTGGCATGCACCTGTATTCCCCGCTACTCGGGAGGCTGAGATGAGAGGATTGATTGAGCCTAGGAAGTTGAGGCTGCAGTGAGCTGAGATCAAGCCATTGCTGCACTCCAGCCTGGGAAACAGAGCAAGACCCTGTCTCATAAAAAAAAAAACTAATTTGTCTGTTCTTGTTTACATGTATTTTGTAAGTGTTTTTCTAGAATGGATATGTCTTATGTGTGTAATTAAAAAAAAATTTTTTTTTTTTTGAGACGGAGTTTTGTTCTTGTTGCCTAGGCTGGAGTGCAATGGCACGATCTCAGTGCACCGTAACCTCCGCCTCCTGGGTTCAAGCGGTTCTCCTGCCTCAGCCTCCCAAGTAGCTGGGATTACAGGCATGAGCCACCATGCCCAGCTAATTTTGTATTATTAGTAGAGATGGGGTTTCTCCATGTTGGTCAGGCTGGTCTCGAACTCCCAACCTCAGGTGATCCACCCATCTTGGCCTCCCAAAGTGCTGGGATTACAGGCGTTAGCCACCATGCCTGGCCTTAAAATTTTTTAAAAAATAAAATGTATTAGTCTTTAAATAATGGCCCTTAGAAATTTGAGTCTCTGGCTGGGTGCGGTGGCTCACGCCTGTAATTCCAGCACTTTGGGAGGCCGAGGTGGGCGAATCACGGATCACGAGGTCAGGAGATCGAGACCATCCTGGCTAACACAGTGAAACCCCGTCTCTACTAAAAATACAAAAAAAATTAGCTGGACATGGTGGCGGGCACCTGTGGTCCCAGCTACTCAGGAGGCTGAGGCAGGAGAATGGCGTGAACCCGGGAGGCGGAGCTTGCAATGAGCCGAGATTGCGCCACTGCACTCCAGCAGGGCGACAGAGCGAGACTGTGTCCCAAAAAAAAAAAGAAAGAAAGAAAAGAAAAGAAATTTGAGTCTCTGACCAGTATCTCTCAGGTTGCTGCATCAAGAACAGGAGCAGGTGAATCTGTCACCATCTGTGCATGGTACAGCACGTGTGGCTTCAACACAGGTTATGCTGATCAAATTGTGTGTTTCTACTTTAGGGCTGTTTTGCTGCAGCTTCTGAAGTGTTAAAGCACTTGAAGGAACGATTTCCGCCTAATAGTCAGCACGCCCAGGTAATCTGCCTTTTGCATGGCAATAGATTTATTTCTGATAAGAATAGCTTTTATTATAATATAAAGTGGGACATAATCTCCCCTCAGAAAAATAATATTGAGCTAAAAAGGAACTTGTCAAAGGATGCTTACAAGTATGATATTATTTATATAAAGTTTAAAAACACAGGCTCATACTCTGTTGTTTAGAGACAAGGGTATATGTTGTAAAAGTATAAAAAACATGAATGAGAATGATAAATACCAAATTGAGTGTCTACTTTGAAAAAAGAGAAAGAGAAGTAGAATTTGCAAAGGACTTCATTGGTATCTAATAGTATATGAAGCAGATAAAGCAAAATGTGAGTTCACAAAGTTGATGGTTGGCACACATGTATCTGCTATTTCATTCTCTGTGCTTTTTCACATACTTGAGATATTTAAAAAATTTTTTAAATCCCCCCAAAAAACAATGTGTGTGAATTATTGTAAGGATATTTGCTAAGCAATCCAAAATACTTTCATATATCATTAAGTAAGATGAACATTTGCCATTTTGTACTTAATTGTGTTTTTTTTCTTACTAGTTATGGATGCTATGTGATCAAAAAATACAGTTTGACAGAGCAATGAATGATGGCAAATATCATTTGGCTGATTCACTTGTTACAGGAATCACAGCTCTCAATAGCATAGAGGGTGTTTATAGGTAAGAAACCTTGAAAACTCTAACCCCAGAATAAAATAATTGTTAAATGGTTTTGTTTTTGTTTTATATGTGCATTAGTTTATTTTAGCTTAGAAAAAAACTTTTTTTCCTATTTATTACTGGGAATAAGAAAATACAGGTAAGCAGCTGGGCGTGGTGGCTCACACCTGTAATCCCAGCACTTTGGGAGGCTGAGGCGGGCGCATCACTTGAAGTCAGGAGTTTGAGACCAGCCTGGCCAACATGGTGAAACCCTCTCTCTACTAAAAGTACAAAAAATTAGCCGGGCGTGGTGGTGGGTGCTTGTAATCCCAGCTACTTGGGAGGCTGAGGGAGGAGAATTGCTTGAACCCATGAGGCAGAGGTTGCAGTGAGCCAAGATCACACCATTGTCTCCAGCCCAGGCAACAGAGTGAGACTCCATCTCTAAAAAAAAAAAAGAAAATACAGATAAGCAAAATGAAGAAAATAAGTATCTCTCAGAGATAATCATTAACATGCTGTTATCTATAATTCCAGAATTTTTCTGCATGCGTGTGTGTGTGTGTGTGTACACAGCATGCTCACGTACATCACACACACATTCATACACACATGCAATTTATTCTTTCAACAACAACAAAAATTTTTTTTTTTTGAGGCAGAGTCTCACTCCGTCGCCCAGGCTGGAGTGCAGTGGCACGATCTCAGCTCACTGCAATCTCTGCCTCCTGGGTTCAAGCGATTCTCCTGCCTCAGCCTTCTGAGTAGCTGGGATTACAGGTGCCTGCCACTACGCCCAGCTAATTTTTTGTATTTTTAGTAGAGGCAGGGTTTCACCATGTTGGCCAGGCTGGTCTCGAGCTCCTAACCTTGTGATTCGCCCGCCTCGGCCTCCCAAAGTGCTGGGATTACAGGTGTGAGCCACCGCGCTCAGCCTCTTTCAACAAAAATTAAATCAGGCACAGTTTTTTCCCTTGGGAGGTTTATAGCGCAATTGAATAAATTGAGATTCTTACCCTCAAAGTGACTAGTTAAAACACTTGTGTTCATTTTGATTCTGTTTCAGGAAAGCGGTTGTATTACAAGCTCAGAACCAAATGTCAGAGGCACATAAGCTTTTACAAAAATTGTTGGTTCATTGTCAGAAACTGAAGAACACAGAAATGGTGATCAGGTAAGGGGTCTCTTGTGCATCTCACGGAGATGTGGTAGTGGATCTTCTCATCCTGTGTTTTCCTCTTTACGGTCAGTGTTCTACTGTCCGTGGCAGAGCTGTACTGGCGATCTTCCTCCCCTACCATCGCGCTGCCCATGCTCCTGCAGGCTCTGGCCCTCTCCAAGGAGTACCGGTTACAGTACTTGGCCTCTGAAACAGTGCTGAACTTGGCTTTTGCGCAGGTAAGCCGATCTCTGTTTTTATAGCACATATTTGTGCTCAAGAGCTGGTGAGTCTGTGACTACGTTTGAGTATTGAAAGGATAATAATGAGTTTTCATTTGTTCACATTGAAGTCTGGAAAGGTAGTCTTCATGTGCAAGCCCTCCAGGGAAGCCTGTGGAGGTGTGAACCTGGTGACAAACTGACACCTTCCAGTGGCACTGGCTTTCCTGAGCTGTGTATTCAGTAAGGAGGACTCGCCTCTTCAGTGAGAACACCTGCATCATATTAATGACACAGAGTGATGCTTGATTTAACAACAAGGGGATGTGAATAAAGAAATGAGGAACACAGATGTTCACTGAAAGCTTTTGGAAATCAAATTGTATTTTATGTTTGTTTTCTTTCTCCCCCAGTAAAGGCCACGAAGGAATTGACTCTTCATTTTCATCTATATTCCCTGGTATCTTATAGGCCCTACACATAGAAGGCTTTCAATAAATATTAATCAATGAATGAGTGAAGGTCAAACGCACTGGAAGAATTTATTAATTAAAGTGGAGGTTCTCCAAACTAGCTGTACATTAGAATTATTGTGGAGATTTAAAAAATATCTTCATACCTGAGGCCTTGCCTCAGACCTACGGAGTCAGAATCTCTAGGGGTGGAGCTAAGGAATCTGTTTCTTACCACCTTCCTCAGTGATTTTTTTTTTTCTTGAGATAAAACGTACATGGCCAGGCGTGGTGGCTCACGCCTGTAATCCCAGCACTTTGGGAGGCCAAGGTGGGCAGATCACAAGGTCAGGAGTTCGAGACCAGTCTGGCCGCATGGTGAAACCCCATCTCTATTAAAAATACAAAAATTAGCCGGGCATGGTGGCGCGTGCCTGTAATCCCAGCCACTTGGGAAGCTGAGGCAGGAGAATCGCTTGACCCTGGGAGGCGGAGGTTGCAGTGAGCCGGGATCGTGCCACCATACTCCCAGCCTGGGCAACAGAGTGAGACTCCATCTCAAAAAAAAAAAAAAGTACATAACACAAGATTTACCACTTTAACCATTTTAAAGTGTACATTTCACTGGCTTTGAGAATATTGACAACATTGTGCAACCATTACTGCTGTCTAATTTCAGACTGTTCATTACACAGAAAAGGAAACTGTACCCATTAAGCAGTCATTCCCCAGTCCTCCCTTCCCCCAGCCTCTGGTAACCTCTCACCGGTTTCTATCTCTATGCGTTTGCCTATTCTGAACAGTTTGCATAATTGGACTCATAAATGTGGCCTTTTTTGATTGGCTTCTTTTACTTAGCTTGATGTTTTCAGGTTTTATCCATGTAGCAATAGGTATCAGTGCTTCATTCTTTTTCATGGCTGAAGAATATTTCACTGTATGGTTAGATCACATTTTGCTTATCCATTCATCAGCTGATGGACATTTGAGTCGTTTCCACCTTTTGGCTATTATTAATAGCGGCTCTTTACATTTCTGTACAGTTTTTGTTTGAATACCTGTTTTCTTTTTTTTTTTTTTTTTTTGAGACGGAGTCTCGCTCTGTCACCCAGGCTGGAGTGCAGTGGTGCAATCTCGGCTCACTGCAAGCTCCGCCTCCTGGGTTCATGCCATTCTCCTGCCTCAGCCTTCCGAGTAGCTGGGACTACAGGCGCCTGCCACCACGCCCAGCTAATTTTTTGTATTTTTAGTAGAGATGGGGTTTCACTGTGTTAGCCAGGATGGTCTCGATCTCCTGACCTTGTGATCCACCTGCCTCGGCCTCCCAAAGTGCTGGGATTACAGGCATGAGCCACCGCGCCCGGCCTTGAATACCTGTTTTCATTTGATGCCTATGAATGGAATTGCTGAGTCATGATGATTTTGTATTTAACTTCTTGAGGAAATGCCACAGTGGCTGCACCATTTTGTTTCAACCTGCAATGTATGAGGGTTCCAATT
Source organism: Pongo abelii (assembly GCF_028885655.2). Taxonomy (NCBI): domain Eukaryota; kingdom Metazoa; phylum Chordata; class Mammalia; order Primates; family Hominidae; genus Pongo; species Pongo abelii. Next base: position 120,197,856 of record NC_071995.2, on the reverse strand, counting down.
TCTCCACAATCTTGCCAACCCTTGTTATTTTCCATGTTTTATTATTATATCCTTCCTAGTGGGTATGAAGTGGTGTCTCATTGTGGTTTTGATATGCATTTCTCTAATGACTAATGATGTTGAGTATCTTTTCATGTGCTTATTGGCCATTTGCATATGTTCTTTGGAGAAACGTCTATTCGGATCCTTTACCTGTTTTTTTTAACTGAGTTGTTTATCTTTTTGATGTTCACTTGTAAAAATTATTTATATTTTGTGGATACTAGACCCTTATCAGATATATAATTTACAAATATTTTCTCCTGTTCTGTGTTTGGTCTTTTCACTTTCTTGATGGTGTCTTTTGATATACAGAAGTTTAAAATTTTTATGAAGTCCAATTTATTTTTCTTTTGTTGCTTGTGCTTTTGGTATCATATCTAAGATATTGACAAATCTAATGTCATGAACATTTTCTTCTATGTTTTCTTCTCACAGTATTATAGTTTTAATGTTTATGTTTAAGTCTGAATAATTTTGAGTTAATTTTTGTATATACTGTGAGATAGGGCTCCACTCTTATTCTTATGCATGCAGATATAGGTTATTCTAGCACCATTTGTTGAAGACTCCTCTTTCCCCATTTAATGGTTTTGGCACCCATGTTAAAAACCAGTTGATCAAACTAAAAAAAGAAAACAATTGATCGTAGATATATAGGTTTATTTTTGGACTCTCAATTCTATTCCCTTGATCTATATGTTACCCTTATGCCAGTACCACATTGTTTTGATTACTATAGCTTTGTAGTAAGTTTTGAAATCAGGAAGTGGGAGTCTTCTTTCTTCTTTTTCAGGATTGTTTTGGCTATTCAGCATCCCTTGCAATTATATGTTGATTTTAGAATTAGCTTGTTCATTTCTGCAAAAATGGTAGTTGTAATTTTGATAGGGATTGTATTTGAATCTGTAGGTCAGTTTGGAGAACATTGCCATCTTAATGCTATTCTCTTCCAACCCATGAACACAGGATGTCTTTCCTTTTATTTGGATCTTTAACTTACTTCAACAATGTTTTGTAGCTTTCTGTATATAAATCTTTCACTTCCTTGGTTAAATTTATTCCTAAGTATTTTATTCTTTTTGATGGTAATTTAAATGAATTTTTTTTAAACATTTATTTTTGGATTGCTCATTGCTAGTTTATATTGATCTTATATCCTGTAACTTTGCCAAACTTATTACCTGTAACAGGTTTTGGGGATTTTTTTATGGTTTTGTATGTATAAGATCATGTCATCTGCAAATAAAGATAGTTTTATCTCATCCATTCCCACTTAGATGCCCTGTATTTCTTTTTCTTGCTTAAATGCTTTGAGTAAAACTTCCAATACATGTTGAATAAATGTGGCAAAAGTGTGTGTCTTGACTCGGTGTCTCACACCTGTAATCCCAGCACTTTTTGAGGCCAAGGCAGATTACTTAAGGCCAGGAGTTCGAGACCAGCCTGGACAACATGGTGAAACCCCGTCTCTACTAAAAATAGAAAAATTAGCTGAGTGTAGTGGTGGTGCATGCCTGTAATCCCAGCTACTAGGTAGGCTGAGGACTGAGAATCACTTGAACCCAGGAGGTGGAGGTTGCAGTGAACCGAGATCATGCCACTGCACTACAGGTTGGGCAACAGCAAGACTCCCTCTCAAAAAAAAAAAAAAAAAAAAAGTGTATGTCCTTACTTTGTTCCTGTAGGGGGAAAGCTTTCAGTCTTTCATCATCAAATATCATGCTAGCTGTGGGTTTTTTTTAGAGGTTGAGGAAGTTCCCTCTATTCCTAGTTTATTTAGTGTTTTTTCATGAAAAGGTATTGGATTTTGTCAAATTTTTTTTTTCTGCATTGATTGATTTGATCATATGGGTTTTTGTTTGTTTGTTTTTGAGATAGAGTGTCACTCTGTTGCCCAGGCTGGAGTGCAGTGGTGCAGTCTTGGCTCACTGCAACTTCTGTCTCCCAGGTTCAAGCAGTTCTTGTGCCTCAGCCTCCCAAGTAGCAGGGATCACAGGTGTGTACCACCACGCCCGGCTAATTTTTGTATTTTAGTAGAGACAGGGTTTTGCCATGTTGGTCAGGCTGGTCTCGAACTCCTGGCCTCGTGATCCACCCACCTCTGCCTCCCAAGGTAGTGGGATTACAGGCGTGAGCCACTGCGCCCAGCCCTGATTTTTTCTTTCATTTTATTTATATATTTGTGTATTGAAGTACCTTGCATTCCTGGAATAAATTTCACATGGTCATAGCGTACGTTCCTTTTAATGTGCTGTTGGATTTGGTTTGCAAGTATTTTGTTGAGAATTTTTGCATCTGTATTCATAAAGGATGTTGATCTGTGGTTTTCTTGTGATATCTTTCTTTGGCTTTAGTATTGGGGTAATAGTGGCCCCACAAAATGAGTTAGAAAGTATTCTGTCCTCTCCCTTTTTTGGGAAGAATTTGAGAAGGATTGGTGTTAATTCTTTAAAAGTTTGGTAAAATTCACCAGTGAAGCAGTCTGGCCCTGGGCTTTTCTTTGTTGGAAGTTTTTTTGGTTACTAATTCAGTCTCTTTAGTTGTTATAGGTCTATTCAGATTTCCTGTTTCTTGAGTCAATTTTAGTAGTTTGGTCTTTCTAGGAATTTGTTCATTTTACGTAGTTTATCTAATTTCTTGCGTAGAATTGTTCATGGTATTCTTGTATAATCCATTTTACTTTTGTAAGGTTGTTAGTAAAGTCCCCAGTGTCATCCCTGACTTCAGTTATTTGAGTCTTGTCTCTTTTTTCTTGGTCAGTCTAACAGTTTTTCAATTTTGTCGATCTCTTCAAAGAACCAACTTTTGGTTTTATTGATTCTCTGTGTTGTTCTCTTAGTCTCCATTTTGTTTATCTCCACTTTAATCCTTATTTTTTCCTTGGTTCTGTTAGTTAGCTTTAGGTCTAGTTTGCTTTTCGTTTTCTAGTTTCTTTCTTTTTTTTTTGAGATGGAGTTTAGCTCTTGTCACTGAGGCTGGAGTGCAATGGTGCAATCTTGGCTCTCTTCAACCTCCGCCTCCCAGGTTCAAGCAATTCCCCTACCTCAGCCTCCCGAGTAGCTGGGATTACAGGCACATGCTACCACGCCTGGCTAATTTTTGTAATTTTAATAGAGACGGGGTTTCGCCACGTTGGCCAGGCTGGCCTCGAACGCCTGACCTCAGGTGATTCACCCGCCTTGGCCTCCCAAAGTGCTGGGATTACAGGCGTGAACCACCGCGCCCTGCCTCTTTTTCTGGTTTCTTAAGGTGGAAGATTCACTTATTGATTTGAGATCTTCTTTCTTTTGTAATGTAGGCCTTTACAGTTATAAATTTCCTTGAGAACTATATTTCATAAATTTGTACTTTATCCCACAAATTTCATAAATGAGAGTCTGTGTATTTTTTTTTTTTTTTTGAGACAGAGGCTTGCTCTGTCACCCAGGTTGGAGTGCAGTGGCACAATCTTGGCTCACTGCAACCTCCGCCTCCTGGGTTCAAACAATTCTCCTGCCTCAGCTTCCCAAGTAGCTAGGATTACAGACGCGCACCACCACACTAGGGTAATTTTTTTTTTTTTTTTTTTGTGACAGAGTCTCGCTCAGTCGCCTAGGCTGGAGTGCAGCGGCACGATCTCAGCTCACTGCATCCTCTGCCTCCCAGGCTCAAGTGATTCTTCTGCCTCAGCCTCCTGAGTAGCTAGAACTACAGACATGTGCCACCACACCGGGCTAATTTTTTTTTTTTTTTTGTATTTTTAGTAGAGATGGGGTTTCATCGTGTTAGGATGGTCTCGATCTCCTGACCTCGTGATCTGCCTGCCTCGGCCTCCCAAAGTGCTGGGATTACAGGTGTGAGACGCTGTGCCTGGCTATCCGGGTAATATTTGTATTTTCAGTAGAGATGCGGTTTCTTCATATTGCCCAGGCTGGTCTCGAACTCCTGCCCTCAGGTGATCCACCCGCCTCGGCCTCCCAGAGCGCTGGGATTACAGGCATGAGCCACCGCGCCCAGCCAGAGTCTGTGGTATTTTTATACACCTCATTGCATTTTCTAATTTCCCTTGTGATTTATTCTTTGACACATTGGTTACTTAAGAGTATGTTAATTTCCACATATTTGTGAATTTTCTAGTTTCGTTCTGTTACTGATTTTTGATTTAATGTGATCAGAGGAGATTCTTTGTATGATTTCATTCTTGTTAAATTTATTGAGTGTTATTTTGTGGCCCAAACACAGTCTGTCCTGGAAAATGTTCCATATGCACTTGAGAATAATTTGTATTCTGATGTATCATTGGGTGGCATGCTTTATATATATATGTTAGGGCCAGTTCATTTGTAGTGTCATTCAAGTCTTCTCTTTCCTTGCTGGTCTTCTGTCTAATTTTTCTATCTGTGATTGAAAGGTGGGATATTGAGCTCCCCAACTATTATTGTGGTTTTTGTTTTGTTTTATTTTGTCTGAGACAGAGTCTCACTCTGTTGTCCAGGCTAGAATACCATGGCACAATCATGGCTCACTGCACCCTCAACTGCCCGAGCTCAAGTGATCCTTCCACCTCACTCTTCTGAGCATCTGGGATTATAGGTGTGCCCTACCATAACCAGCTAATTTTTTATATTTTTGTAGAGATGGGTTTTTGCCATGTTACCCAGGCTGGTCTCAAACTCCTGGTCTCAAGAGATCCACCTGCCTCAGCTTCCCAAAGTTCAGGGATTACAGGCGTGAGATACTGTGCCTGGCCTATTATTGTTGAATTGTCTATTTCTCCCTTCAATTCTGTCAGTTTTTGCTTCATATGCTTTGGAGCACTGTTGTTTGGTTTGCTTATAATTGTTATATCTTGATGAATCGACTGTTTCATGAGTATATAATGTCCTCCTTTTTCCTTGTCTCTTGTAATGGTTTTTAACTTAAACTCTATATCGTATGATACTCATATAGGCACTCCAGCTTTCTTTTGGTTATTGTTTGCATGGAATATTTTTCTATCCTTCTACTTTCAGCTGATTTGTGTCTTTATTTTATTTTTTTAGAGACAGGGTCTCACTTAGTCATCCAGGCTGGAGTGCAGTCCTGCAATCATAGCTCACTGTAACCTTGAACTCCTGGGCTGATGGGATCCTCCCACCTCAGTCTCCCAAGTAGCTAGGACTACAGGAGAGCACCATGATGCCTGACTAATTTTTAAAGTACTATTTATGTCTTTTAATCTAAAGTGAGTCTCTTGTAGACAGCATACAGTGGATACTTTAAAAAAAAGTTTGTTGTGACAATTTCTGCCTTTTAATTAGAGAGTTTAACTCATTTACATTTAATGTCATTACTTCTAATTTGATTTTTTTTTTTTTTTTTTTGGGATGGAGTCTCACTCTATCACCCAGGCTGGAGTGCAGTGGTGTGATCTCTGCTCACTGTATCCACTACCTCCTGGGTTCAAGTGATTCTCCTGTTTCAGCCACCCAAGTAGCTGAGATTACAGGTGCGTGCCACTATGCCCAGCTAATTTTTGTATTTTTAGTAAAGACAGGGTTTCACCATGTTGGCCAGGCTGGTCTCAAACCCCTGACCTCAAGTGATCTTCCCGCCTGCACCTCCCAAAGTGCTGGGATTACAGACATGAGCCACTTTGCCTGCCTTGTTTTCTATATGTCATATCTTTTTTGTCCCTCAGTTCCTCCATTACTGCTTTCTTGTGTGTTAAGTAGATGTTTTCTAGTTTTATTCCTATTTTGAGACAAAGTCTTGCTCTGTTGCCCAGGCTGGAGTGCAGTGGCACGGTTGGGGCTCACTGCAGCCTTGACCTCCTGGGCTCAAGTGAGTCTCCTGCCTCAGCCTCCTGAGAAACTGGGACTACAGGCGTGTGCAACCATGCCCAGCTACTTGTTTTAAATTTGTTTTTTGAGATAGGGTCTTGCTGTGTTGCCCAGGCTGGTCTTGAACTCATGGCCTCAAGTGATCTTCCTGCCTCATGCTCCCAAAGTGTTGGGATTATAGGCATGAGCCACTGTGCCCAGCTCTAGTGTACCATTTTAATTCTCTCTCTCTCTCTCTTTTTTTTTTTTAACATACACCAACCGGAATCTCTTGTTTCTTTTGCTCTATTCTTTTGAGTTATTTTCTGAATTGTTTACCTTTCTCCCACCTAGTTCAACCCCTCAGAATCACCAAGCTAAAGGATATTAATGCTGGATCTTTTTGTAAAGACAGAAACCTTTCCATAGTGTGAATAACCACCCCCTGCTACATTTGTCACAGTCTGAAATCAGATTGTCGCATGTTGTGTTTTCTAGGAATATGGTTCCTGTTTTAATGTAGTACATGTCAGGTAAAAGGTAAGCCAGAGATAGCCATTCAGGAGAGAACTGCCAGAAACGAAACCCTTCCTGGTGAAGGGCAGTGGGTTTGGGTATATACAATGCCATGATGTTTCTTTTTCAGCTCATTCTTGGAATCCCAGAACAGGCGTTAAGTCTTCTCCACATGGCCATCGAGCCCATCTTGGCTGACGGGGCTATCCTGGACAAAGGTCGTGCCATGTTCTTAGTAGCCAAGTGTCAGGTGGCTTCAGCAGCTTCCTATGATCAGCCGAAGAAAGCAGAAGGTAGGAAGCTGTACGAAGACTGTTAGGCAATGCTATTCCAGAAAGCATTGAAAGTTTAGGACCCAGAAGAAGAAAAGACATTAAATTTTGGACAGCATTTAAGTTCTGAGTGTTCACAAATATATATTAAAATTTCATGCAGCATTTAAAGTGCTTTCACATGCATGCTTGGCAGAAAGATTGAGGAGAAGTGAATGGTTATTTTAACCCTGTAGAGCCAAGTACCAGGCTAGAGGTCAGGAGTTAAAGACTTTTTTTTTTTTTTTTTTGAGACAAAGTCTCACTCTGTAGCTCAGGCTGGAGTGCAGTGGCACGATCTCGGCTCACTGCAACCTCTGCCTTCCGGGTTCAAGCAATTCTGCCTCAGCCTCCTGAATATATACAGGCGCACACCACCATGACTGGCTAATTTTTGTATTTATAGTAGGGCTTTCTCCATGTTGGTCAGGCTGATCTTGAACTCCTGACCTTGTGATCTGCCCACCTCAGCCTCCCAAAGTGCTGGGATTATAGGTGTGAGCCACTGCGCCCGGCTTTTTTTTTTTTTTTGAGATGGAGTCTTACTCTGTCACCTAGGCTGGAGTGCAGTGTTGTGATCTCGGCTCACTGCAACCTGTGCCTCCCGGGTTCAAGTGACTCTCCTGCCTCAGCCTCCCACGTAGCTGGGATTACAGGTGCCCGCCACCACACCTGGCTAATTTTTGTATTTTTAGTAGAGACGAGGTTTCACCATGTTGGCCAGGCTAGTGTCGAACTCCTGACCTCAGGTGATCCACCCACCTCGGCCTCCCAAAGTGCTGGGATTACAGGCATAAGCCACTGCACCCAGTCTTAAAGACCTTTTTGAAAACCTCACCCTAGTGGTTTGTTTTTTCTCTCTCAAAGAATGGAGAATATAAAAGAATCTTCTGGTAGTTGTTGAACAAATAAAACTAAATAGCAAGTTTTGAAAACTATATGTGAAGCGTTGAGTTAAATGTGTGTGTTATTTTCCACTTTCCATCAGCTCTGGAGGCCGCCATTGAGAACCTCAATGAAGCCAAGAACTATTTTGCAAAGGTTGACTGCAAAGAGCGAATCAGGGACGTCGTTTACTTCCAGGCCAGACTCTACCACACCCTGGGGAAGACCCAGGAGAGGAACTGGTGTGCGATGCTCTTCCGGCAGCTGCATCAGGAGCTGCCCTCTCATGGGGTACCCTTGATAAACCATCTCTAGAGAGGACATCCCTGCTGGGCTGCTGTGCAGAGTATAAGATTTTGGACTTGTTCATGTCCCCTCTCTCCCTATAAGTGATGTATTTGTGACACCCTATCTTGTCAATAAACAGCATTCTGATTAGTTTGTCTTATTTTGTTGCTAGTAACTGCGTATTTGTTTTATTCCCCTTTTCTTCCCTTTTGGTAGCAAAGGACACCAACTTTTTGTTAATAAGTGGGTATTTTGCTAACAAGTTAGTGCAAGCATCTCAGATTATGTTCTCTCCGGGCAAAATTGCCAATATCTTGATTAGAAATTGTACACACTGCATCATTATGTAAATTCATTTAGCACCTATTCTCAGACAAGAGCTCTTCCTGGAATTGGTAGATCTCTCCAGGGTGGTCAGTGCAGGTTTGTATGAGGCTTGGACTTTCTTCTGAGGCCTCCCTGCCTTGTTGTACTGAACCAGCGCTTGTGGTTCCTGTGGCTGCTCACGAGTACTTGTTGGCCCCTGACTGGAGATGAAGAAGGAAAAGATTTTTTCATAGTTTTTGGACCAATGACCAGGAGCATTTTTCAGTCCCTTTCTAGGTGTTGGCTTTCTTACATATTCTGCATGGGCACCTTTTTTTTTTTTCTATATTTAACTCTATAAATGAGAGATGATGATAAATTAAGTCCAGGAATTCATCATGAGTAAGGTGATTATAAATTAAGGGGGCCGGCTGCGGTGGCTCACACCTGTAATCCCAGCAGTTTGGGAGGCCAAGGCGGGCGGATCACGAGGTCAGGAGATGGAGACCAGCCTGGCCAACATGGTGAAACCCCGTCTCTACTAAAAAAATATATAAAAATTAGCTGGGCATAGTGGTGCATGCCTGTAATCCCAGCTACTCGGGAGGCTGGGGCAGGAGAATCACTTGAACCCGGGAGGTGGAGGTTGCAGTGAGCCGAGATCGCACTCCTGCACTCCAGCCTGGCGACAGAGCAAGACTCTGTCTCAAAAAAAAAAAAATAAAAATAAAAAAAATAAGAAAGGATCCAAGGCTCAGAGGTGTGAGATGCTATCACCAAATATAGTGTATTATAGTTTACATTTATTAACCCTGCAAGTAAGCAGGAGCCAGCTATTGCTTTTTCTGTTCATGAATTTCTTATCCTTGAGTGTTCACAGAAAAATGCCATTGTTTCAAGTCCAAAGCAGCAGCTATATCCAAATAGTTGTTTTTTGTTGTTGTTGTTTTGTTTTTTTTTAGATGGAGCCTTGCTCTGTTGCCCAGGCTGGAGTGCAGTGGCGTGATCTTCGCTCACTGCAACATCCACCTGGGTTCAAGGGAGTCTCCTGCCTCAGCTTCCCAAGTAGCCGGGACTACAGGCATGCACCACCACACCTGGCTAATTTTTGGATTTTTAGTAGAGATGGGGTTTCACCATGCTGACCAGGTTGGTCTCAAACTCCTGACCTCAGGTGATTCACCTGCCTCAGCCTCCCAAAGTGCTGGAATTACAGGCGTGAGCCACCGTGCCCGCCCCAAATAGTCTTTATAAAGCAACAGGGAACCAACTAAATTTTGCAGCACCTATTATTGGTTCTTTCTCTGTTAAATTTCTCATCAGAAAGTTTTTCTGATGGGAAGTAATTTCTCTTCAGGGCTCTTTGAAGCAGTGTAAAACAGTTGTATCCATTATGGTACATTTGCTGGCCAAAGACAGCTGCTCTGGAAACAAGAGACTTGGTGGAGAGATAGAGACTAATTGGTATGTTGATTGAAAATCTTAAATTCATTTGAAAGCTTATATATAGAGATGGTAAACATTGAATAATATTAAAGGCTATGTAGTAAAAAGTAATTCTTCAGCCTGTAATCCCAGCACTTTGGGAGGCTGAGACGGGTGGATCACCTGAGGTTAGGAGCTTGAGACCAGCCTGTCTAACATGTTGAAGTCCTGTTGCTACTAAAAATGAAAAAATTAGCTGGGCATGGTGGCGGGCGCCCATATGCCAACTACTCAGGAGGCTGAGGCAGGAGAATCGCTTGAACCTAGGAGGCAGAGTTTGCAGTGAGCCAAGATCACGCCATTGCACTCCAGCCTGGGTGACAAGAGCTAAACTCTATCTCAAGAAAAAAAAAAAATACTACTTCCTCTTAGGAGGTAACTGTTATCAGTTCCTTTTTATTCTTTCAAGTATATTTTTTCATCTGATGTCATTTTTGATTAATGTATTTAAAGTAAGAGCCTTTCAATTTAAGAAGTGGCCTTAGCTACTCTGCCTCAGCAGAAGGTTGAAGAAATGGGGTCAGGTTGTTCAGGTGACCCCACAGATATCAACATAAAAGCTTGATGTCATCACGCCTGACCAGGACCAGCTATGCAACTCATGGAATCCAGTGCAAACTAAAAATGTGAGGCCTCTATTAAAAAGTAAAAATTTCAAAGGCCGGGTGTGGTGGCTCACACCTGTAATCCCAGCACTTTGGGAGGCTGAGGTGGGCAGATCTCCTGAGGTCAGGGGTTCAAGACCAGCCTTTGCAACATGCATGGTAAAACCCCATCTCTACTAAAAATACAAATATTAGCCAGGCATGGTGGTGGGCGCCTGTAATCCCAGCTACTTGGGAGGCTGAGGCAGGAGAATCGCTTGAACCCAGGAGGCGGAGGTTGCAGTGAGCTGAGATCGCACCACTGCACCCCAGCCTGGGGCGACAGAGTGAGACCCTGTCTCAAAAGAAAAAAAAAATACATAAAATAATTTCAAAACGGCAACGGCAGAGCCTTAAACCAATATAGGGCCCTTCTGAGCCCACAGCCCTGCACAGTTTGCACACCTGAAAAGCCAGCCTACCCAGAGCGCCTCTCAGCTGATGGCAGCTTCACCCTAGCAGGGAGACAGGGCCTAAATCCAAAGCTAATAGAAGGGGTCTGGGGTCTCCTGCTATCTGTGACTTAGATTTGTTGATTGAGGGGCTTGTCTCCTCCCTGATGGAAGAGTGGGTTGAATGAAAAGTAGAGACATTTGTGACCCCAAAACTCAGAACTGTCGGGGTGACGGCTAACTGGCTTTTCTCCTGATAGAGCATTTGGTGGGGGAAAAAAAGGAGTCAATAATTTCATAATGATGTGATGATCAGTGGTTTAAGGGTATAAGAATTGATCACCTGGTTAAATGGGGAAAGGGTTGAATGAGGAGGGAATTGAAACTTTTTCTTTTTTTTTTTTTTTCTTGAGATGGAGTCTCACTCTATTGCCCAGGCTGGAGTGCAATGGCACAATCTTGGCTCACTGCAACCTCTGCCTCCCAGGTTTAAGTGATTCTCCTGCCTCAGCCTCCCGAGTAGCTGGGATTACAGGCACCCGCCACCATGCCTGGCTAATTTTTGTATTTTTAGTAGAGATAGGGTTTCACCATATTGGCCAGGCTGGTCTCGAACTCCTGACCTTGCGATCCACCCGCCTTGGCCTCCCAAAGTGCTGGGATTACAGGCATGACCCACTGCACCTGGTCGGAATTGAAGCTTTTTAAGCAGCAGGCATTCGGGTCTATACCCGAGATCTTCAGGATGTATCCTCTAAGGGAGAGAAGGAAAAAGGTGTTCTGACCTGGTGGCACAGTGGGAACTCTACCCAACAGCCGTGTGCCCTGTTTTAAGTTCTTAGCTATATTAATACGTTTAATCTTCACAGTAATTCCAAGAGTTAGCAATAGCATGAATTCCATTGAACAGGATAGGATGGAGGCATAAGGGGGTTAAGTCACTTGCTCAAGGCCACACTGCTGATAGGTTCCAGGGCTGGGCCTACCCTTAGAATTTTAAAAGTACTGTCCTGTTTTTGTGAACATTGTTTTTCAGTTTGTTGAACACATAAACGATAATATTAGTTGTTATTTATGTAGTGCCCAATATGGGCCAGACACTGCTACGTACTTTCACACATACCATCTCTAATGCTTGTGAGCTAAACGTCATCCCTGTTTTACAGGTAGGAAAGCAGGCCCTGGAGGTTGGGCCTGACCTAGCCCCGACCTTGGTGAGGACCAGAATCAGGATTCAGCCCCAGGAGTGATGGGCTCCACAGCCTAGGCTCTTTCTCACATCACCAGGCTGCCTTTGTATTTACCTCCATACTCTGAATATTTCTACTTGTTCAAAGTGTTTTAAATTTGGTCCTAATATTTTTGGGTGGTTACACTGGCTTTTTTTTTCCTGTTTCTTTTTCTTTCTTTCTTTTTTTTTTTTTTTTTTGAGACCAAGTTTTGCTCTTGTTGCCCAGGCTGGAGTGCAACGGCGTGATCTTGGTTCACTGCAACCTCCGCCTCCCGGGTTCAAGCGATTCTCCTGCCTCAGCCTCCCTGCCTCAGCCTAGGATTACAGGCATGCGCCACCACGCCCGGCTAATTTTGTAGTTTTAGTAGAGACGGGGTTTTTCCATGTTGGTCAGGCTGGTCTAGAACTCCTGACCTCAGGTGATCCGCCTGCCTTGGCCTCCCAAAGTGCTAGGATTACAGGTGTGAGCCACCGCGCCCAGCCATTTTTTTTTTTTCCTCGAAGATGTATGCTGAGACAAATGAAGAGCCTCCTCATCTGTGCCCCCATCACTTCTCCTTCTGTGATGTTGTTTATGTTTGGGACTAGTAATCTCACTGCCTGTTGAAGGGAAACTTCTCAAGATCTTCTTTCTGACAGCATTTTTCTTTTCTTTTTTAGAGATAGTTTCGCTATGTTGCCCAGGCTGGCCTTGAAATCTGAGGCTCAAGTGATCCTCTCGCCTCAGCCTCCCAAGTAGCTGGGACTGCATGTACGTGCCTCTGAGCCTGACTTGACAGCATTTTTTTCCTTTTCTTTTTCTTTTTTTTCTTTTTTTTTTTCTGAGACGGAGTCTCGCTCTGTTGCCCAGGCTGGAGTGCAGTGGCGCGATCTCAGCTCACTGCAACCTCCTCCTCCCAGGTCCAAGCAATTCTCGTGCCTCAGCTTCCTGAGTAGCTGGGATAACAGGCACGCGCTAACATACCTGGGTAATTTTTGAATTTTTTAGCAGACACGGTTTCACCATGTTGGCCAGGCTGGTCTCGGACTCCTGACCTCAAGTGATCCCCTGCCTTGGCCTCCCAAAGTGCTGGGATTACAGGCATGAGCCACTGTGCCCAGCCCCACAGCATTTTTCTTTCTTTTTTTTTGAGACAGAGTCTGGCTCTGTCCCTCAGGCTAGAGTGCAGTGGCCCGATCTCGGCTCATTGCAACCTACGCCTCCTGGGTTCCAGTGATTCTCCTGACTCAGCCTCCTAAGTAGCTGGGATTACAGGTGCCTGCCACCACGCCTAGCTAGCGACAGCGTTTTTCTACTGTCCTGGTGAATGGGAAAAAAAAATTCAACAAGTGCTGTAAATCAAAGAAAATGACCGAGGCAAGTCTCAATCATTTTAGGAGGCTTACTTGCCAAAGTTAAGGAACTGCCTGGGAGACAGGTGTATGCCTTTCTCTGAAAATGATTTTGAGGACTTCAGTATTTAAATGGGAAAGGGCAAGATATTGAGAAATACACAATTTTCATGTGAGAGTGGGTAGGAGAAAAATAGTCATTCATCCCTTTACCTGGCTTGGTGAATCTGAATTTTTACATAAGATAACATAGAAGACAGGGCCGAGGAAGCAATCAGATACGCATTTGTCTCAGGTGAGTAGAGGGATGACTTTGAGTTCTGTCCTATGTCCCCCGCACCTGTGAAGATAAGCTATCCATTTACATTGCCTTGGAGAACTTCAACAGAACTGCTTTAGGGTAAAGATCTTGGGGGCCGCCAGGAATTTCCTTGTGGGCAAAATGTGAGGGAAGTGTGTCGCTTTTCATCTTTGTAGCCACCTTCTTTAGGAACCAAAATGGGAGGCAGGTTTGCATGACCCAATTCCCAGCTTGACTTTTCCCTTTGGCTTAGTGAGTTTGGGGTCCCCAGATTTCTTTTCCTTTCCCAGTACATTGGTGTGATGAATCCTGCTGTCTGCATCTGGATGATCAAGGTTTGGGAGGTGGAACATTCCAGTGAGCAACATGAGCGGCACACGGTTCAGAAAGGAAGGATGAAACCTCCGCAGGAAATTACAGTGCTGTCCTGGGGGGTGAGGTAATTTTACACTCTTGCTTCCAGCCCCTCCCTTGTACTGTTCAAGTTTTCTGTAAAAATATGATTCAGATGCTTTGTTTACTTATTTTCTTGGCAATCTGTTGTCAGGACAACAAGATCTGTTTGCCTAGAATAGAATTTTCTGGTGTTCTTGGAGGAGAAAAATCCAAAAAACAAAGCAAATTCTTATTTTCATATTTCTAAGAAGAAAATGGTTTCCTTAAGTGGGATTTTTTTTTGAGACGGAGTTTAGCTCTTGTCGCCCAGGCTGGAGTGAAATGGCGTGATTTCGGCTCACTGCAACCCCTGCCTCCTAGGTTCAAGCGATTCTCCTGCCTCAGCCTCCGAAGTAGCTGGGATTACAGGCATGTGCCACCACGCCTGGCTAATTTTGTATTTTTAGGAGAGACGGGGTTTCTTCATGTTGGTCAGGCTGGTCTCAAACTCCCAACCTCAGGTGATCCACCCACCTCAGTCTCCCAAAGTGCCGGGATAACAGGTGTGAGCCACCGCGCCTGGCAGTGGGATGATTCTTAGAAGAATTGCAACTGTGAGACCAGGCAATAAGAGCAAAACTCCGTTTCAAAACAAACAAACAAAAAAACCAATTGCAACTGTGATGTTTCTGTCTTATTCTAATTCACTTTAATAAGGAAGGCACATACATTGATGGGAGTTTTAGCTCCGTGCTAATTTTAATTAGTTAGCATCATTGAAGACTTACGTACCAAGCACAGAGCTAGTATCTTTACATACATACATCGTTAGCTTTAAACCTCATGGGAAACCTGTGAGTTAGATACTATTATTAACCCCATTTGACAGCTGACAAAATCAAATTGGGAGAGATCAAGTCATTTGCCCAAGGCCACAGAGCTTGTAACTAGTGAAACTGGGATGTGAACAAAATCTATCTGACTTCAGGGTCATTGCTGTCACCCACAATGCGGAGAGTATACAAAGGTTTCATCTGGTACTTGCCTAGACGCCAGGAAGATATAGGTCTATTGGCAAGTCAAAACACAAGAGTGAAAAAGGAAGGATTAAAGAAGGAAGGGAGATGGCTGAGCATGAAATAAATGGTACAGTCCTTGCTTTAAGACATCAGAGAGAGGAGAGGGCAGGGAGGGCCTGGCTCACAGCATTTCAGGAAACTGTCAGGAAAAGCAACTCTTGAGCTAGGGTTTGGATTTGTAGGGGCACTTCCCAACCTTTCTTACTTAATTGGCTTTTAAGTTTACACAGCTGTGTGTATATCTAAGTTTCTGCCTGTGTGAGCTACAGTGTTCTAATAAAACATAGGCAATTTAGTAACATGATGTAAACATACAGAATTGTTTAACAAGTACCAGGAAAAGACATCCAGTAACAGGAAAGGACACCCAAATCTATTTTGGTTACCTTAGTAAAGCAGGGTTGCCAAACTATTTATTGCCCATAGGCTAAATCTGTCATGCCACCTGTTTTTTATGGCCTGCTAAGAATGGTTTTTACGTTTTTCTTTTTTCTTTTTGTCAAGATGGGTCTTGCCATGTTGTCCAGACTGGTCTCAAACTTCTAGGCTCAAGTGATCCTCCCCCCTCGGCCTCCCAAAGTGCTGAGATTGTAATCACGCATGCAGGTGTGAGCCACCGCACCTGGCCTTTCACATTTTTCAATGGTTAAATAAAAACCAAAACAGTAATATTTTGTGACTTATGAAAATTATATGAAATTCAGTTTTCAGTGTCTGTAAATAAAGTTTTATTGGAACACTGCCGCATGCATTCATTTACTATTTCCTGTGGCTGCTAGGATGGCAGGGTTGAGTAGCTGCATTACAGAGCCTAGGGCTTGCAAAGCCTAAAATATTTACTATCTGGCCCTTTACAAAGTTTGCTGACCTTGCCTTAAAGTGCCCCAGATAATCTCCACCAGCCCTGATACATATTTTTTGGGGGGAGGAGAAAAATATGAGAATACAGAAAAATACGGGACTATGCATCCCCCATTCAGAATTGACTGTTGCTAACAGTTTGCCATTTGCCTCACAGCCATTTATAAGTACTAAAAGGAATAAAACTTTACAACATTCCTTATGCTCCTTGTCCCGTTCTGTGCTTTTTTCTTTCTTTGTGGCAGACTGTCATGAATTTAATGTATATTCTTCCCTTTGACTTTAAAAATTTTGTATGTAAGCATGTGTCCATGAACAGTATCTACACAAATTGTGCATCATGTTGTATTCTGCAACTTGCTGTTTTACTCAACATTATGTTTTTGGGATTTCCTTTTCAGTACAGATCCAATGCACCCCTTTTAACTATTAGATGGTATTCCATCAAACAACTATAATGAGTTTCATTTATCCATTCCTTTGATGAACATATAGGAAGTTGTTCCCAGGTGGTTTTGTGTGTGTGTGTGTGTGTTTTGTTTGTTTTTTGTTTTGTTTCGTTTTGTTTTTGAGATGGAGTCTTGCTCTGTCGCCCAGGCTGGAGTGCAGTGGCATGATCTCGGCTCACTGCAACCTCTGCATCCCGGGTTTCAAGCGATTCTCCTGCCTCAGCCTCCTGAGTAGTTGGGATTACAGGCGCGCGCCACCATGCCTGGCTAATTTTTGCATTTTTTTTTTTTTTTTTTTTTTAGTAGAGACGGGGTTTCACTATGTTGGTCAGGCTGGACTTGAACTCCTGACTTCGTGATCTGCCCACCTTGGCCTCCCAAAGTGCTGGGATTACAGGCGTGAGCCACTGTGCCCAGCCTTTTTTTTTTTTTGAAACAGTCTTGGTCTGTCGCCCAGGCTGGAGGGCAGTGGTGCGATCTCTCTGCCTCCCGGTTCAAGCGATTCTCATGCTTCAGCCTCCTGAGTAGCTGGGATTACGGGCACCGCCACCACACCGGGCTGATTGTTGTATTTTTGATAGAGATGGGGTTTCACCATGCTGGCCAGGCTAGTCTCGAACTTCTGGCCTCAAGTGATCTCTCTGCCTGGGCCTCCCAAAGTGCTGGGATTATAGGCGTGAGCCACCATGCCCGGCCTCAGGTTTTTGCCATTTCCAACAAATGCATATGCATGTTGAGTAACATCAGAAGAGGTGGATGGCCGAGCGCGTTGGCTCATGCCTATAATCCCAGCACTTTGGGAGGCAGAGGCAGGAGGATCACTTGAGCCCAGGAATTTGAGACCAGCCTGGGCAACATAGGGAGAACTCTGTCTCTACAAAAAATACAAAAAATTAGCCAGGTGTGGTGGTGTGTGTCTGCAGTCCCAGCTACTCAGGAGGCTGAGGCTGGAGGATCACCTGAGCCTGGGGAGGTCGAGGGTGCAGCGAGCCGTGATAGTGCTACTGCACTCCAGCCTGGGCATCACAGAGAGACCCTGTCTCAAGGAAAAAAAAAAAAAAAAAAAAAAAAAAGGGAGTGGGTCGGGCGCGGTGGCTCACACCTGTAATCCCAGCACTTTGGGAGGCCAAGGCGGGTGGATCACGAGGTCAGGAATTCAAGACTAGCCTGGACAACATGGTGAAACCCCGTCTCTACGAAAAATACAAAAATTAGCCAGGTATGGTGGCCGGCGCCTGTAATCCCAGCTACTCGGGAGACTGAGGCAGAGAATTGCTTGAACCTGGGAGGCGGGGGTTGCAGTGAGCCGAGATCGCGTCACCGCACTCCAGCCTGGGCGACAGAGCGAGACTCCTTCTCAGAAAAGAAAAAAAAAAAAAAAGGGAGTCAGGGTGGAGCTCTCATTGGCTCATTGCATGTGAGTGTCCCTACGGCCTAGAAATACCAGAGAAGCTCATCGGAACGGGCTGGAAATCCACCCAGTTGACTAGAGGGCTTTGAGCCTTTTATTTATTTGGAGGCTGACTCTCCTCTCAACTCGATTCCCTTTTGGCTGTTTGGCAGGGTCAGTGAGACATCCCCTGGGTCGCTCGACCCCGTAGGATGGTTCAGGGAGCCCTCCAGGTCTTCGTTTCCCCTCTTCCCCGCACAGTGCTGTTATCCAGCTGGGGGACCCAACGCACACTTAAGGCTCCAGCAAAGTAGGTGCCAAAAAGGGGAGAATGGGAAGAATATGCTGTATTTCACAAAAAGCATCTAAGTAGCCATCTGGAAAAGCCAGAATGAACTTCAATGGTGCATCCAGGTGGGCTGGGGATGGGAGAGGAACGCCTTCCCCTGGCCTTTAGGGCCGGCCCTGAGCAAGTGGTCAGTCAGCAAGCAGCTGAGGAAGGGGGCTCCCCCGAGTCGGTGGTGGCCCGAAGTCCAGGCCGCATCCACCGCCCGGCGCCTAGCGCAGGGGCAGCAGCCGGGTCGCTAGGAGGGGCCTCGGGTGTTCTCGCCGGCTTGGGGAACTTTCCCAGGGTCAGCCCGGAGGCGCCCTGCAGCCCCGGCATTTGGCTAAACAAAGCAAGCGCTGCCGGCGCCGCTCGCCCGAGGGCGCCGCGGGAAGAACCTGGGCAGGTGCGCGCCGCGGGCGAGCGGGTACAAAGTTGCGGCGCCCCCTCCCGCGCTCCGCGCCCCTCCAGGCTCTCCTCCCAGACGCCTCCGATCCTCCCGGCTGGGCCTCTCTTCCCCGGTTCTTCGCCTCCTCCCTTTCTTCTCCTTGCCCTCCGCCTCGCCGCTACTTTCGTCTTCGCAGGCTCCCGCCTCTCCACCCCTCCCGGCGCAGGGCCGAGCCGGCGGGGGCGCGCAGGGGGCGGTGCGCGGCGGGCGCGGGCCGTTCCGCGTTCGGGTTTCCCGCGGCCGTGGCCAATCCCAGCGCTGCCCGGGGCGGCGTCGCGCCCAAGCCGGGCCGGGCGGCTCCTCCCGCCCCCGCCCCCCGCGCGCCCGCCGCCCGGGCAGAGGAGAGGAGCGCGCGGCCGCGCAGAGCAAGCTGAGCCGAGCCGAGCCGAGCTGGGGGCGCAGAGCGCGGGAGGCGGCGGCGGCGCGGAGCCCAGGTGAGCTGGCGGTAGCCGGGCCCGGGGCAAGGGACGCAGCCGCCGCGGCCCCGGGCGCCCGCTCCGTTTCCCTCTCGAGGCGGGGGACCGCCGCCGGGATGGCACACAAAGCCCCGAGGCTGGCCTGGGGCTCCCAACACCGAGGGACCCCACGTGCGCCTCCCCACGCCCCGCCACGTGGAGGGACACGGTCCCCGACAGCCCTTCCCCCGCGTCCTCGGGGCGCCCTGGGCCTCGGGATGGCCTCCTCGGCTGGGCCGCGCCCTGTCCGGGTGGCAGGGGCGGTCCTGGAGTTTGGAACCGCTGTCACCGGGGGCCGGGTCCGTCAGGGTTCGTGGAGGCGGCCTAGGCCCACCCACTCGCGTTTGACAGGTGGGGAAATCTGGAGCGTTCCGGGGAAGAGAGGACCAGCGGACTTTGAGCACCCCCACCCCGCAGCCTGCCTGTCTCGGGGCAAACCCAGGCCCTGGTGGCTTGGACACCAGGTGGCAGGACCCTAGGCCAGCAGTTGTGGGGACCTAGGGGACCTTTGGCTGTCTTCGGTCTGCCCTTTGACCACCCCCACCTCACCTCTTCTCTCAGCCGGAGCCTCACAGGCTTGGTCCTTCTGACCTAAATTCACCTCGGGGTTGCAGTATGCTGTGAATGCAGAGAGACGTCCGCCTGACTCTCAGGGACACTGGACCCAGCCCCTCTCAGCATTGGGGCTCAGTGCCTGGGAGGCCACCCGACCCAGCCTTGAGCTTTTCCTGGCTTTCCCCCAGCCCCTGCACTGCCTAGCTGGGGAAGTGGGGTGCTTTCACAGCTCTGCCAGCCTGCCCTCCTGGCCACTCTCACTTGGTGCTGGACAGGATGCAGCTCAGCCCCTCCGATCTCCCCCAAGAAGGCTGAGCTTTGGGGAGGGCGTCTCAGTGCTATCAGTAAGAGAGGGATACTTGGCCTCCGGATGGGACCTGCAGCGTCCATCTCCCTACAGGCAACTTTTACCTTCCCCAGCCTGGTGTTTGGAGTCCCCACGCAGGGGATAGAAACTTCAGGTGCCCTGGAGCTGTGCTGCCATTTACCACTCCCCCTCCCCTAGCTCTGTCCCCAGAGGAGAGAGAAGAGGATGGCTTTATGTCCCCATAAGCTCCTTTGTTCCTTGGAGGAGGCGGGGGCTGCAACAAGGGGAGGGCTTTGGGGGAGTTAGCCACCCTCTTCCCTAATCACCCCACAAAAACATGCAGTTTCAGAATAAATAGTGTGCATGCCATGCAAATGCAGCTTTAGGGCAAGCCCCACATACCCCTTCCAGACTGCTGCTCATACACCCTTCCTATGGAGGAAGCAGGCATTGGTGACACACACCCTTCCTATGGAGGAAGCAGGCATTGGTGATGAGGACGCAAAACATATTTTTGTAATGAAGAGTAATAGCCATCATTTGATGAGCCCCTAACTTGGATAATAATAAGAATACTTATTTATTTATTTATTTATTTTGAGATGGAGTCTCACTCTGTCGCCCAGGGTGGAGTGCAGTGGCACAATCTTGGCTCACTGCAACCTCCGCCTCCCGGGTTCAAGCGATTCTCATGCCTCAGCCTCTCCAGTATCTGGGATTACAGGCACCACCACCATGCCTGGCTAATTTTTGTATTTTTAGTAGAGAAGGGGTTTCACCATGTTGGTCAGGCTGGTCTTGAACTCCTTACCTCAAGCGATCCGCCTACCTCAGTCTTCCAAAGTGCTGGGATTACAGGCATGAGCTGCTACCTGGCCCTGGACAATAATAATAACAGTATTAAAAACTAACATCTATTGAGTTCTTGCTGCCTGCCAGATTCTGTGCTGTGTGTTACTTGCATTATCTCATTTAATGCCTACTAAATCCTACAATGTAGGGAATTTTAACCCCATAGTAGAGATTAGGAGATTGAGGTTTACAGAAATCCTGCAGTGTTGCTAGGATTTAGCCTCATTTTATAGAAGGGCTCAGAGAAGTTAAGTAACTTGCCCAGGGTCACACAGCCAGTGCAGGCATGTCAGGCCTTAGAACCTTTGTGCACCTGTTCAAGAGCAGAGGCCCTGGCAAGGCTGCCCTGAGCTTCTTGAGGAGCCCAGGTGTTTGTTTTGTTTTGTTTATTCACTACATCAGTGTTTGCCAATGCAGCTCTATGCAGGGTCTATAGTACTTACTGCCCATCCTTAGATGTGGCTAATGGGCTGGTAACCAAATATAGTCACTAATAACAACGCACTAGTTCTCATCCGGGGGTGGTCTCACCCTCCTGGCAAGGATTTGGGAAAGTGTGGGGGCGACTTTTGGTTGTCAAAATGATGCTAAGCACTCCTGGCTTTTAGTGGGCAGGAGTCAGGGATGCCTACTAAAGTGTCCTGTAGGCAGGCCAGGGCCACGACATAAAGAATCACCCTCCCCTGGCCGGGCATGGTGGCTCACGCTTGTAATCCCAGCACTTTGGGAGGCCGAGGCAGGAGGATCACCTGAGGTCAGGAGTTCGAGAACAGCCTGGCCAACATGGTGAAACCCCGTCTCTACTAAAAATACAAAAATTAGCTGGGCATGGTGGCACACCTGTAATCCCAGCTACTTGGGAGGCTGAGGCAGGAGAATCGCTTGAACCTGGAAGGCGGAGGTTGCAGTGAGCTGAGATCGCGCCATTGCACTCCAGCCTGGGGCACAAGAATGAGACTTCCTCTCAAAAAACAAAGAAACAAAAAACAAAAAAAGAATCACCCTCCCCCAAATGCCAGCAGTGCTACTGTTGAGAAACACCACAAAGAATGAGTGCTGTTGTGATCGAAAGAGCACAGGGCACTGAGGGTTCTGGAGAAATCTCAGACTGGTGTGAATCTGGGAGGCTCCCTGAAGGAGGTGTCATTTTTGCAGAGCCTTGAAGGATGGGCCAGAAATGGGAGATTGGTTGGGAGTAAGAGGGGAAGGGGATAGGGTGGGGTGACCTAGCAGGGAACTTTGTGCAGTAGCCGGGGGTTTCCTCTTTGAGAACCTCATCCTAGATGGAAGATGAGTGGCTGGACACCACTCTCAGGGGAGAGGACCAGGCCAAGTTGGGTAGGCCAAGCCTGTTTTCAAGGCATTTTGGCTCAAATTTTAACATGGGCCACAGAATCACCATTATTCTATCAACTCATTTTATGGAAGGGCTCAGAGAGGCTGAGTAATTTGCTCAGGGTCAGCTGTGATCTTCTTCCCTCCTCAGCATACTTTCTTCTGGTGGTTATGGGAAACATTTCATTTCCTGATCCTGCGGATTTGGGGCAAATGCTATTTCAGATTTTCCTTTAAATCAGAGGGTCTTATATTGCTTATTGCTTTGTTTTGTTTCTTTTCTTTTCTTTGAGATGGAGTTTCGCTCTTGTTGCCCGAGCCAGAGTGCAGTGGCGTGATCTCGGTTCACTGCAACCTCTGCCTCCCAGGTTCAAGAGATTCTCCTGCCTCAGCCTCCCGAGGAGCTGGGATTACAGGCACGTGACACCACACCCAGCTAATTTTTGTATTTTTAGTAGAGATGGGGTTTCACCGTGTTGCCCAGGATGGTCTTGATCTCTTGACCTCATGATCCGCCCGCCTCAGCCTCCCAAAGTGCTGGGATTACAGGCGTGAGCCACCGCGCCCGACCTAAACTTAACCATTTTAAAGTGAACAATTCAGTGGCATTTAGTACATTTATAGTGTTGTACAACCACTACTTCTGTCTAGTTCCAGAGCATTTTCATCACCCCCAGAGGAAACCTTGTACCCATTAAACTATCACTCTGTCTTCCCAGTGCCCCTCCCCGCAGCCCCTGCAACCACCAGCCTACTTTCCGTCTCTCTAGATTTGCCTGTTTTGGACATTTCATATAAATAGAATCATGTAATATATGACTTTTGTGTCTGGCTTCTTTCATTCAGCATCATGCTTTCAAGACTGATCTACGCCGTAGTGGCTGTCAGTGCTTCATTTGCTTCTATGGCCCAGTACTATTCCATTGTGTGGATGGACTGCATTTTGTGTATACATTCATCCATTGATAGACGTTTGGGTTGTTTCCACCATAAGGGCGTCTTAAGGCTACTTTGTCCATTCCCGTGTCTCCGTAGCCCCTCAGTTAATGAACTTCTCGGCATAAGACATTTTTTTGTCACTCTGTTTGGAGGGAGCAGGTGATGGAAGAAAGGTTTCTTGAAATCACTCAGGAACCAGTTTCCCAACCCAAGGTTTTTGGGATTCCCTTCACTGCACCCTTACCTACCCCTTACAAGAATTGTGGCTCCCCATTTAAACCCATTGCTGGCCAGGCGCAGTGGCTCACGCCTGTAATCCCAGCACTTTGGGAGGCCGAGGTGGGTGGATCACTTGAAATCAGGAGTTCGAGACCAGCCTGGCCAACATAGTGAAACCCTGTCTCTACTAAAAATTCAAAAATTAGCTGGGTGTGGTGACGCGTGCCTGTAATCCCAACTGCTCTGGAGGCTGAGGCAGGAGAATCGCTTGAACCTGGGAGGCAGAGGCTGCAGTGAGCCGAGATCAGTGTGACTGCACTCCAGCCTGGGTGACAGAGCGAGACTCCGTGTCAAAAAAAAAAAAACCCACAAAACAACAACAACAACAACAAAACAAACCCATTGCCTCCTGGATCAATTCATGGTCATTTCATTACAATTTTCAGGGACAGTCTTGATTTTATTCAGTTCCATTCTTTTCAGTTATGATGACTTTTTGTTTTTGAGATGGGATCTCACTCAGTTGCCCAGGCTGGAGTGCAGTGTTGCCATCATGGCCCACTGCAGCCTCAACCTCCCAGGCTCAAGAGATCCTCCTGTCTCAGCCTCCTGAGTAGCTGGGACTACAGCCCTGTGCCACCATGCCTGGCTAATATTTTTAATTTTTTTGTAGAGACAGGGTCTTGCTTTGTTGCCCAGGCTAGTCTCGAACTCTTGGGCTCAAGTGATCCTCCTGCCTTGGCCTCCAAAAGTGCTGGGATTACAGTTGTCAGCCATTACAACCAGCCATGTTTTGTTAAATGAAGGTCCCCGTGTGATTTTATTAGTATATATTTTGTGAGACTTTTTTCCAGGTAAGTAAACCCACAAAGTAGAGAAAACCAGACAGATAGTGCCACGGCCCTGTGGCCATGAGTGGAGTCAGCCCAGTCTGTCCTGATAGCTTTGCCAGGAATACCTGCCAAGAAAGCAGAAATGGAAAAGCTGGCCTGAGAGGAAGGCCAGCAGAGATCAGCTCCTGAACCCTTCCATGTTCCAGACGAGGGAAGTGGAGTACAGAAAGGAAGGGAGGACGTGATCTTTGCAGAACAATTACCTTGAACCACGCTGTGTACTAGGGACTGCCATAGAGAAGATCAACTCTATAGCCACCCTCTAGGTAGGTTTGGCACCATTTCACAGATGAGAAAATCAAGGCTCAAGGTCCTTTGGGATCTGTATCCTTTCCTGATGCACCTTCTCTTCCCGAGGTCTCAGGCCTCCCTTGGCTCCCCCCCCCCCCACCCTTTTTTTTTTTTTTTAAAGACAGGGTCTTGCTCTGTCCCTCAGGCTGGAGTGCAGTGGCATGATCTCAGCTCACTGCAACCTCTGCCTCCCGGGTTCAGGCGATTCTTGTGCCTCAACCTTCCAAGTAGCTGGAATTACAGGCACGTCCCATCACGCCTGGCTAATTTTTGTATTTTTAGTAGAGACGAGATTTCACCATGTAGGCCAGGCTGATCTCGAATTCCTGACCTCAAGTGATCTGCCCGCCTCAGTCTCTGAAAGTGCTGGGATTACAGGCGTGAGCCACCGCGCCCAGCTTTGGCTCCGTATACTGGCAAATTATGCTCGTTTTCTGATGGAGTGGAGTCCACCTTCCCCGGGAGGTTATGGGATGGAAAGCATTTCCCAATAGTTTAGGGCTCTGAGAAATAAGATTTAGAATTATTATTTGTTTTCTTCCCTGATTGGACCCCTTTCTCAACAAAACCAAAATAATAATAATAATAAAAAAGACATCTTTAAAATGATGTGAGTTCTGTTAGATTTTGTAGGGAAGACCCCTGGCTCCTGCTTTCCCCGTCGGGGATGTTACTGATCCAAATGGGAAAGGGATTATTTTAGCTGCCAGTGTTTCGGTTTCAGTCATGTTTGTAGTATTGCCACTGAAGTTTTTTTTTTTTTCAATTATGAAACATTTTAAGCATAGAGAAAAGCCAAAGTTTTGCTTTGTTTTTTTGGACTGGCTTACTTTTTGGAAAGCTGGAAGGAGGCCCAGGAGGTGACGGAAACGGGGCAGAGTGGGGCGCCCTGGCTCTGCAGTCTCGACCCTTCACCCAGCCCACTCTTTTGGTTGGGGTGGGGTGGGGGTGGGGGGTTGGTGCTGGTGACAGGCTCTGCCCTGGGGAACTGAGAAATGCTGGGACTTGGTTCCTGTCCCAGGTGAGTGGTCTCGGAGCCTTTTGGAAAAGATGAGCAATTCTGACATCCTTTCCCTTTTGAAAAGGAATGAAAGAAAATGAGAAGATTCTGTTGTGCCCCCACCCCACCCCATCCTGAAAGCTGCTGAGCAACTATTTTTATGTTGCCTCTTTTTATCCTGGTGGCTTCTGTAAATAGTTGAGAGATGACAGTTGCAGAGATAAAAATGCTAATCCCAACCTGGAAAAGAGAGGGATGGTGGTCCTCGGAGGAAAGGGGGCTGGCAGTCAGTGGGAAGGCCAAGGTGTTACCTCTCTGCCCATGTGGCTTAGGCGTGAGGCAGGAACCCAGCGGGTGGGCTGGGAGCATTGTGGGTGGTGCCCGAGAGAAGCTTCTGTTAGAGAAGTTTAAATGGGGAACCAGTGTTTTGCGGGGGCCGGGGTGCAGGAGGGAGAGCACACTCCCTTTTTTGTTTTTGAAATGTGCTTTGAGGTATTGCCTTCAAGGCTTCTGGCAGAGAAATATTTTATTAGGTTCATCCTGGACAATTCTGCCCTCTAGGTCCAGGTGTGGGGATGTTGGGCCCCGCAGAGCTGCAGAGCTGGCTCCCTGCACTCTTCTTGTCCCTCAGCTGAGGAAGCTTGCAGCTAGATTTAGCAGGATGTCCAAAAGGTGGGGAGGAGGGAGGGAGAGGGGCCGTGGGTGGCCCAGGCACCGATGCCTGTGGGTTTCGAGCTGGCCCTCTCCATCTCTGATTTGCCAAGAGCATGTTGGAGTAGAAGTCTTTTTCTTGTTCATTACAAACTGAAATTCCAGTTGTTTTCCAACCTCTTCCTTTGGTTCAGTGAAAGATTGGGAGGGATGCAGTGGGGGAAGAGGAAGGAAGGAAGATGGTTTCTATACTTTATTTCCAAATACCTCCCTCCCCTAAACACATACCCAAACTCACCCACACATTCGTAAGTTCCTCACACTTCAAGGCTGGGGCTACCCGTGCACACCTGGCTTTATTTTTATTTATATTTTTTAAATTTAAAAATTTTCGAGACAGAGCCTTTCTCTGTTGTTCAGGCTGGAATGCAATGGTGCAATCATAGCTCAGTACAGCCCCAACCTCCTGGCCTCAAGGGATCTTCCCACCTCAGCCTCCGACAGAGCTGGGACCACAGGTGTGCAGCACCACACTTGGCTAATTAAAAAATTTTTTTTTGTGGCGATGGGGTCTTGCTATGTTGCCCAAGCTGGTCTCGAATCCTGGCCTCAAGCGATCTTCCTGCCTCGGCCTCCCAAAGCACTAGCATTACAGGCATGAGCCACCACCGTGCCTGGCCCACAGCTGGCTTTAGATGCCTGACTGCGTGACTGGGGCCATTCTTTCAGTGATATTTCATTATTGACTAAGTAATAGCTGCCTAAGAACTCTTAAGACAGTTGGCCCTGGCAAGCAGCAAGACAGGGGAGCTGCTTACTTTGTGAGCATCCAGGGCCTCAGGGGTCACTGGGCTGCAGGGCAGGCCACCTGGATCTCCTCCTGGCCCAACTGCGAGCCTGCTGGGCTGCCTGGATGAGGTCATCTCAACTTCTCTGAGTCTCAGTGACTCCATCTGCAGCCTCTGTTGCGCTGATTGCAAAAGCCATGTGAGAATGTGCTCTTATGACACATGGAAGCAAGGATGTGAAATGATATGCATACGCTATTTTTAATTTTGTAAAATGTGATGCATATGGACAAGGGCTAGAGGGGAAGATGAAGAGTTAGCATGGCAGGATTAGAGATTTAAGAGATTTTGTTTTAAAATAAATTGAAACCAGCTAGGCACAGTGGCTCATGCCTATAATCCCAGCACTTTGGGAGGCTGAGGCAGGTGGATCACTTGAGCCCAGGAGTTTGAGACCAGCCTGGGCAACATGGCAAAACCCCGTCTCTACCAAAAATAAAAAAAATTAGCCAAGTGTGGTGGTGTATGCCTGTAGTCCCAGATACTCGGGAGGTAAGGTGGGAGGATCACCTGAGCCCAGGAGTTCGAGGCTGCAGTGAACTATGATTGCACCACTGCATTCCAGCCTGGGCAATAGAGTGAGACCCTGTCCCCCCGCCCCCGCCAAAAAAGGAAGCCAATTGAGGGCCGTGAATTCAATAACTGCCAAAGTTCTTTCTTAGCAACAGCTTGTATATAGTGAGCATTCACACTTGTGCCTTCCTGAAGCACTCAGTAGCTGGATGATTGTGGGCAAGTCAGCCAGGCTCCCTGTGCCTCAGTTTCCTCACTGGTGGAACAGGGATAATAGCAGGACCTATTTAGCCAGACGTAGTGGTGCGCACCTGTAGTTGCAGCTACTTGGGGGAGCTGAGGTGGGAGGAATGCTTGAGCCCGGGAGATCAAGGCTGCAGTGAGCCAAGATTGTGCCACTGTACTCCAGCCTGGGTGACAGTGAGACCCTGTCTCAACTAAACCAAACCAAACCAAACAGTATCTATAACTCATAAGGTGGTTGTGACAATTAGATGACACAGGCTTAGAAGAGTGCCAAGCACTCAAGAAGGCTAACCATTAGTATCACTGCATCTGCAGCAATGTGATTCTTGTGTTGAAAATGCCAGTTTCTTCTCCTCTCCCTGTTCATCAGCCCTTCCCTGCCCCATCCTTGATGTTTTAAGATTAAAAGAAAGAAGAAAAGCAGTGTTGGAAATGCTGGTTTCTGCCTGTCAAGGTGAAGGCTGTCCAGGTTGCCAGAGGCCTTGTAGCTGCCTGGCAGTTTGGCCTGGATGAGAGCCCTGGGGTGTAGGGAGACAGCAGCTTCCCTGTCAATCAGCTCTGTCATTTGTAAGTCAGGGACTTTGACTGTAAATGACGGAAAACTAATCATGAAATAGCTTAAGCAAAAATGGAAATATGTTGGCTCATGTAGTTAAAAATTGAGGTACATGAGCTTCAGGCATGGCTGAATCCAGGTGCCTAAACAGTGTCTTCAACCTCAGCTTTTTTCCATCCATTACCTCTCTTCTCTCTTCTTAGAATTCATTCTGAGGCAGGGTTCTCTCCAGCCCCTGGTAGCTTTAGGAATATATCCTCTGAGCTCTAGGTTCAACAGAAAGGACATTCTTTTCAACACTTCCACAAAATCACAGAATAAGACCCAATAGACTGACTTGGGTCACACATCTACTCTCTTTTTTGAGACAGGGTCTCACTCTGTCACCCAGGCTAGAGTGCAGTGGCGTGATCATGGCTCACTGCTGCGTCAGCCTCCCCAGCTCAAGCGATCCTCCCACCTCAGCCTCCCTGGTAGCTGGGAATACAGGTGTACGCCACCATGCCCAGCTAGTTTTTTTTTGTATTTTTGTAGCGATGAGGTCTCGCCACGTTGCCCAGGCTGGTCTCAAACTCCTGAGCTCAAGGGATCTGCTCACCTCAGACTTCCACAGTGCCAGGAGCACAGGTGTGAGCCACCATGCCTGGCCCACACATCTACTCTGTTTCTTTTTTAGATAAGGTCCTCCTCTGTTGCCCAGGCTGGAGTGCAGTGGTGCAATCTTGGCTCACTGCAACCTCCTCCTCCCGGGTTCAAGTGATTCTCATGCCTCAGCCTCCTGAGTAGCTGGGATAACAGGCATCCGCCACCATACCTGGCTAATTTTTGTATTTATAGTAGAGGTGGAGTTTCACCATGTTGGCTAGGCTGGTCTCGAACTCCTGGCCTGAAGTGATCTGTCTGCCTTGGCCTCCCAAAGTGCTGGGATTACAGGCGTGAACCACTGTGCCTGGCCTCATATCTATTCTTGAGTTACCCACTTGACTAGAGCAATTGATAGCCAGCTGGCCAGGCTTGAGTCACATGCAAATCTCTGAAGCTGATGGTGGGGTCAGCCCTGTAGGGCTACCTCTCACGTGGAGGGATGGCTTCCCAGACATAAATTGGGCTGCTGTTATCAGACTAAGGAAACTTCAACTCTAGGCCAGCTAAAGAAAGCTTCTGACCTTCTGAGTGGCCTTGGGACAGAAGAAATAACAACTTCTAGCCAGTATTTACTGAGCGCGAGCAGTGTCCTAGAAAGTTCTAGGCCCGGGAATTCAGCTGTAAACAAGGAGGGCAAAGCCACAGCTCTCGTGAGTTAGTCATGTCCATGTCCCTGTGCCCAAATCCTGTGTATTTCTCCTCCAAGCACTTTGAGACACTGTGCTTTCGCCCTCATCTCTCTCAAGCACGGGTCGAGGTCCCAGGAAGGCAGAGGACTGGGCTGCGTGCTCCCCCTTGTTAGAGATTTTGGCCCAGCCTGGACTTTATTCAGGACGCAATATGTGGACATGGCAGGGCTGTGCCTGTAATTGTTGGCCCCTTCCTGAAAAACTCAGCCTGGCCGGGTGCAGTGACTCATGCCTGTAATCCCAGCACTCTGGGAGGCCAAGGCAGGTGGATCACTTGAAGTCAGAAGTTCGAGACCAGCCTGGGCAACATGGTGAAACCCTGTCTCCACCAAACAATACACAAATTAGCTGGGCATGGTGGCGCACCTGTAGTCCCCAGCTACTTGGGAAGCTGAAGCAGGAGAATTGCTTAAACCTGGGAGGCAGAGGTTGCGCTGAACTGAGATCACGCCACTGCATTCTAGCCTGGGCAACAAAGCGAGACTCCGTCTCAAAAATAAATAAATAAATAAAAATTAAAATAAACAAGAACAACAAAACTCAGCCCAATTGTTGCCCTGCCTAGAACCACTGTGTGACTTTGGGCAAATCAGTAAATCCTTCTGAACCTTCATTTTCCTCATTGGTGGAATGAAATGGTCAGAGCAGGTGACCACTGATGTGCACCTGTCTTTGCACTGACATTCAGTGACTTGAAAGCAGGGGCTGCAGACTCAGACACCTGTAGCGGAGAGGCAGGGCATGAGATGTGGGCCGAGGGGAGGGCGTGGGCTGTGGCAGGCAGCCTGTCCTCAGCTTTGGAGAGGCACTGGGAAGTGGTGAGGACTGTGGCGTGCTGGCGAGTGTGTCCCCTGCCCAGAGCTGCAGTGAGTGGTTGCCAGGATAGAACACAGGCCCAGCGCTATCAGTGTGCAGTTCTTCAAGAGAATCTGTAAATTTGCACTTTTATCTGAAATCTCCTGGCTCTGAAATGTTGGCATCTCATTCAAATATTTATTTATTTAGCGACAGGATCTCATTCTGCCACCCAGGCTGGAGTGCAGTGGTGCAATCATAGTTCACTGCAGCCTCCAACTCCTGGGCTCAAGCCATCCTCCCGCCTCAGCCTCCTGAGTAGCTGGGACTACAGGTGTGAGTACCATGCCCAACGAATTAAAAAAATTTTTTTTGTAGAGATGGGGTCTCACTATGTTGCCCAGGCTGATCTTGAATTCAGCATCAAGTCATCCTCCCACCTCGGTCTCCCAGAGTGCTGGGATTACGGCCATGAGCCACTTCTTCTTCAAATAGCTTTGAACGTGGTGTAAGGCCAATATATCGGTGGCCAGATGTCACACAGGAGTCACCATTTGCAACGTTTTTGTTCTGGGGACCATGATGAGGACGGGGTCTCTGAAGCCTGAGATATCTCTATTGCCATCTGACAAGGGAGGGCCTTTGTTTTTGTGGACCCAGTTGTTTCAGTGGCCCCAAATTAAAGAGTGTTGAAGGAGAGCCGGTTGTAACAGTTGGTGTCACTGGATCTGATAACCCTGCTTAGCTGGGCTAGGGCCGTGGGTCTGAAATATTCCAGCACCGCCTCCATGGATGCAGCCGAGCCTCTCAGGTCTCCCCCTAGAGCTTTGGGAAATGCCTCAGAGTCTGTGGCCTCCAAGGCAGCCGGCTTCTCCAAACCCCACTGGTTGGGTGGGGTGCTCTATTATCTTCCTAGAGAAGCCGTGACCAAGTCTCACACACTGGGTGGCTTAAAGAACAGATATTAGGCAGGGTGCAGTGGCTCATGTCTGTAATCTCAGCACTTTGGGAGGCTGAGGTGGGTGGATCACCTGAGGTCAGTAGTTCGAGACCAGCCTGACCAACATGGTGAAACCCTGTCTCCACTAAAAATACAAAAATTAGCCGGGCGTGGTGGTGGGTGCCTGTAATCTCAACTACTCAGGAGGCTGAGGCAGGAGAAGCACTTGAACTTGGGAGGTGGAGGTTGCAGTGAGCCGAAATTGTGCCATTGCACTCCAGCCTGGGGGACAGAGCGAGACTCTGTCCAAAAAAAAAAAAAAAAAAAGAACAGAGATATGTTCTGTCATTTCTGGAGGCCAGAAGTCTGGGATCAAGCCTTGGCAGGGTTGGTCCCTTCTGAAGGCTCCAAGGGGAGTCTGTTCCAGGCCTCTCCTGGCTGCTGGTGGTTGTTGATAATCTTTGATGCTCCTTGGCCTCTAGAAGGAGCATCGTCTCTGCCTCCATCTCCGTGTGGCCTTCCCCCTCCATGCTGGCTGGCTGTGTGTCTACCTTTCCCCTTTATTGGACTAGGCCTGTTGGACTGGGGCCCACTCTAATGACCTCATTTTAACTTCATAATCTCTGTAAAGACCTGTCTCCAAATAATACCACATTCTGAGGTCCTGAGGGTTAGAAAACTGCCACATAACTTTTTTGGGGGACATAGTTCAACTCACAGCAGGGTCTGAGCCCAGTCCCTGTAGCATTGCCCTGGGCTGCCATTGGCTCTCGTCATCATCATCCACTTCCCACAAAGCTGTAGCCCCTTCCAGCCCCTCCTCCCCCACTTCGTTCCCACTCCCGGGCTCCAGACCCAGGGAACTTGTTTCTGTTGCCTCCACTCTCCTGCCTCTTTTCCACAGGGGGCCTTCTCAGAAGCTGTTTCCTCTGCTGGGAACAAGTTCCTGCTCCTTTAGTATCTACTCACCCTGTAGGTCTCAGCCTAATAGACGTTCACCAAGAGGGGGCCTTCTTTCACCCACCGCCTCCCTTCAAATCTAAAGTGGTCCCCTCTGGTATTCTCTTTGATCATATCCTGGTCTTCTGCCCCAGTCTGTGCTTATAGATTCACTTGGGCCCTACTATTTCTTTTTCAAGATGGAGTCTCGCTTTGTCACCCAGGCTGGAGTGCAATGGCCAAATCTTGGCTCACCACAACCTCTGCCTCCCAGGCTCAAGCGATTCTCCTGCCTCAGCCTCCCGAGTAGCTGGGATTACAGGTGCCCGCCACTGGCGCCCGCCACCACACCTGGCTATTTTTGTATTTTTAGTAGAGACGGGGTTTCACCATTTGGCCAGGCTGGTCTTGAACTCCTGACCTCAGGTGATCCACCCGTCTCAGCTTCCCAAAGTGCTGGGATTCCAGGCGTGAGCCACCGCGCCTGGCCTTGTGCACCTACTTTTAAACGTTGGTCCCCCTCACTGGACTGTCAGTCCTCTCGAGGGCAAAAACCACATCTGTTTTGTTTATCCAGCACGTGATCATTGCTTTATAATTACTACATGAAAGAACAAATGAATGAATGAGTCAATGAATGAATGCATTTCCTTGAGGACCTCCGTGGGCCTCAATTTCCCCATGTGAGACAGGGTGTGGCTGGCTGAGCCCATTTTCCCAAGGAGGACATTGATGTCCCGGGCAGGACATCGTCCGTGGCCTTGGCAGGATCCTTGGAGCTGTTTTGGGCCTTTTTGTTGTGCCCGGGATGAGGCAACCTCAGGGGAGCCTGCACAGGTGTGTCCGGGCTTGGGAGCACCTCTTTGGCACCCACTGGCAGCTTGCTGTGCGGGAGGTAGCGGATGCAGGTTCAAAACAGCCCCTAGGAAATCAGAATGTGTTTCCTGGAGGCCTGCGCCTATCGGGGACCTGCCCTGATAATCACGTAGGTTCTTTTCTACTTTCCTAAGCGTCGGCTGGCTTGAGAAATAAAATGACAGAGTAGAAAAGAGAGAAATTTTAAAGCTGGGCGTCCGCGGGAGACATCACACATTGGTAGGATCCGTGATGCCCCACAAGCCACAAAAACCAGCAAGTTTTTATTAGGGATTTTCAAAAGGGGAGGGAGTGTGCGAATAGGTGTGGGTGACAGACATCAAGTACTTAACAGGGTAATAGAATATCACAAGGCAAGTGGAGGCAGGGCGAGATCACAGGACCGCAGGACCGAGGCGAAATTAAAATTGCTAATGAAATTTTGGGCACCATTGTCATTGATAACATCTAATCAGGAGACAGCGTTTGGAGATCAGCCGGTCTGACCAAAATTTATTAGGCGGGAATTTCCTCTTCCTAATAAGCGTGGGAGCGCTATGGGAGACTGGAGTCTATCTCACCTCTGCAATCTCGACCATAAGAGACAGGTACGCCCCGGGGGGGCCAGTTCAGAGACCTACCCCTAGGTGCGCATTCTCTTTCTCAGGGACGTTCCATGCTGAGAAGAAGAATTCAGCGATATTTCTCCCATTTGCTTTTGAAAGAAGAGAAATATGGCTCTGTTCTGCCTGGCTCGCCAGCGGTCAGAGTTTAAGGTTATCTCTCTTATTCCCTGAACAATTGCTGTTATCCTGTTCTTTTTTCAAGGTGCTCAGATTTCATATTGCACAAACACACATGCTGTACAATTTGTGCAGTTAATGCAGTTATCACAGGGTCCTGAGACGATATACATCCTCCTCAACTGACAGGATTAAGAGATTAAATTAAAGACAGGCATAGGAAATCACGAGGGTATTGATTGGGGAAGTGATAAGTATCCATGA
This sequence comes from Pongo abelii, assembly GCF_028885655.2. NCBI lineage: Eukaryota > Metazoa > Chordata > Mammalia > Primates > Hominidae > Pongo > Pongo abelii. The sequence goes on along the minus strand of NC_071995.2, from coordinate 120,163,886 downwards.
AATCTTTACAATTTATGTTTAGAGATTGCAGTAAAGACAGGCATAAGAAATTACAAAAGTATTAATTTGGGGAACTAATAAATGTCCATAAAATCTTCACACTCCACGTTCTTGTGCCATGGCTTTAGCCGGTCCCTCCGTTTGGGGTCCCTGACTTCGGCTGGCTGAGCCCATTTTCCCAAGGAAGTCATTGATGTCCCGGGCAGGACATCGTCCGTGGCCTTGGCAGGATCCTCGGAGCTGTTTTGGGCCTTTTTGTTGTGCCCGGGATGAGGCAACCTCAGGGGAGCTTGTGCAGGTGTGTCCGGGCTTGGGAGCACTTCTTTGGCACCCACTGGCAGCTTGCTGCGCGGGAGGTAGCGGATGCAGGTTGGAAACAGCCCCTAGGAAATGAGAAGGTGTTTCCTGGAGGCCTGCGCCACTCAGCTTCCTGGCAGAGGAAGGAGTGTTTCCCTCATCCTGGCCCAGGTCCCGGGTCCATCTGCTCCAGGAAGGCTCTGGTGGCTCGTGATGAGCTGCCCTGTGAGAGGGAACAGGGTAGAGGCACAGCCTTCGGGGATGGCCTCTGCCTGGATTTCATGGGGAAGGATGCAGGGCCAGGGCTGATATTTTGTCAAATCCAAGCAACTTTGCAAAAAAGTCCTCTCGCGCTCCGCCCTCTGGAATCGAATGCTTCACTGTCCTTCCCTGGCAGAGGGCCTGGTCCTTTGAGGGTTACATGGCCAGGCGGTTATCTCCGTGCTGGGTGCCTGATGAGAGCTCAGTTGAATGTTAGCCGTTGCTGTTTCCAAGCTAAACTATTGTCTTTTTGCATGATTTCTTCTGCACAGAGTGTTGGTAGCTTTCATCAGATCTTTGTAGGTTCTGTGACCCCCAAACTGTTCAGGACACTGGCCTAGACTCTATAGGTATCTGTGAGGCCAGAAGCCCCTGGATGCATCTCTTCCTGTCAGGGCCTGCGTCCCTGGGTCTCCTCTCTGCTGAGCTCTGGGGTTTCACGCTTGCCCTGCCAGCGCCGACGTCCCTGCCCTGGGTCTGAGCCGTCTGTCCTCTCCATCCTCCTCCAGACTGCAGAGGCTGAGACTCCGTCAGGGCTGTGCGGGAGGCCCGGGCCAGATGCCAGCTTGCCAAGGAGGCCGATTAAAAGCAGCCTTGCCGGGGGCGGATGGCTTGGTGCCCTTGGCCTGGTGTAGAGTTCGATAAGCAATTGTTTTCCTGTTGGTGAGAAAAAAACAATCTCCATTGACTTTCCCAGGCACTGCTGGGCCTCATTTTCTTCTCAGGAACTCTTGCAGCCCTATCAGAGGCAGCTCTAGGATGGGGAGAGACTGCCTGCCTGCCCTGGGGGACGCAGGCCACACGGCCAGGGCTGAGGGACACACTCAAGAGCAAGCCAGCTCTCTTGGACATCGGTCCTCGTGGGAACATTCCAGAGCATAGGCTACCTACCAGAGCAGGCCATGGGCATCTGTATTAGTCCGTTTTCACGCTGCTGATAAAGACATACCCGAGACTGGGCAATTTACAACAGGAAGAGGTTTAACTAGACTTATAGTTCCACGTGGCTGGGGAAGCCCCACAATCATGGCGGAAGGCAAGGAGGAGCAAGTCCCGTCTTACATGGACGGCAGCAGGCAGAGAGAATGAGGAAGAGGCAAAAGCGGAACCCCCTGATAAAACCATCAGATCTCGTGAGACTTACCACCACGAGAACAGTGTGGGGGAACCCTCCCCCGTGATTCAGTTATCTCCCACCGGGTCCCTCCCACAACACACGGGAATTATGGGAGTACAATTCAAGATGAGATTTGGGAGACGACAGAGTCAAACCATATCAGCATCCAACAGGTGTTTGTTGAAGTAATAGTTTTTGAGCACTTAACCATGTGCCAGGCATGATTCTGAGTGCTTGGTTCATCTAATCCTATGACTATCAGATGGGCACCAACTTTACAGGATGTCAATGACCTTAAGCTGTTGAACTTCAGGGGATCTGAGTTTCCTCTTCTGGGAGATAAGGATCATGAAAAGGAGAAGTAAAGTAGCAGCAGCTAGGGCCACAGAGAAATATCGAACTTAAGTTGTATTCTCTCATTGACAGGGAAACTGAGACAGGGACAGAGTTGATGATTTCTTTCTCAGATACAGTAAGGGGGATGGGGGACAGAGAAATAGGAGATAAGACCAACTGCTCCCCTCTCCCGACCTCCTGCCCCATCTGATCCCGTAGCATCCTAGGCATCCTAGGCCTTATCATCATAACTCCGATCATGGTTACAGGTATTTTCTTTCCTTTAAAACACTTTTTTTTTTTTTTTTTTTTAGATGGAGTCTTGCTCTGTTACCCAGGCTGGAGTGCAGTGGCGCAATCTCGCCTCACTGCAACCTCTGCCTCCCGGGTTCAAGTGATTCTCCTGCCTCAGCCTCCTGAGAAGCTGGGATTACAGGTGCCCACCACCACGCCTGGCTAATTTTTGTATTTTTAGTAGAGATGGGGTTTCACCATATTGGCCAGGCTGGTCTGGAACTCCTAACCTCAAGTGATCTGCCCGCCTTGGCCTCCCAAGGTGTTAGGATTACAGGTGCAAACCACTGCGTCTGGCCTGAATTTGACTATTCTAGATACTTTATGTAACTGAAATCTTACAACACTTGTCCTTTAGTATCTGGCTTGTTTCACTTAGTGTACGTCTTCACGGTTCGTCTGTTTTGTAGCGTGAGTCAGAGTTTCCTTCTTTTTTGTGGCTGTGTAGTATTCTGTTGTATGGCTCTGCCACATTTTGTTTATTCATTCGTCTGTTGATGGACACTTGGTTATACCTTTTGGCTATTGTGAATGATGTTGCTATGAACATTAGTGTACAAGTATCTGTTTGAATCCCTGCTTTCAATTCTTTTGGGTCTATACCCAGGAGAGGAATTGCTGGTTATATGGTAACTCTACGTTTAACTTTCTGGGGAGCCACCAGGCTGCCTGATTGTAGTTTGAATTTGCAGTTCTCTTACTATGAGGTTGAACATCTTGCCGCATGATTGGACTCTTTGGCGTTCTCTTACCACACACTCTGTGTGCATGAGTCAGGCCTGTGTCAGGGCTGGGAAGTTGCGTTTTTCCCTTTTGCCTTTCCTGTTGGGCTTTCCCTGCCACATGCCTGGCATAGTAGCTATTCCATCAGTTCTTCTGGAAGGACTGTTCCTAGAGTGCTGAGGGACATTTTCTGCCTCTCAGCCAGATCCTCCAGGGAGCTCTGGCTTTCCGCTGTCTGTACCTTCCTCTCTGTTACCCCACTACCACCCAGTGTCATCGGAGATACCATTTTATTCATTCATAAAATCTCTGCTGAGCGCCCACTGTTTTCCTGGGACATCTAGAGAGACCCCCCCGCTTTTTTTTTTTAAGATGGAGTCTCCCTCTGTTGCCAGGCTGGTGTGCAGTGGCGCAACCTCAGCTCACTGCAATCTCTGCCTCCCAGGTTCAAGCAATTCTCCTGCCTCAGCCTCTCCAGTAGCTAGGATTATAGGCATGAGCCACTACACCTGGCTAATTTTTGTATTTTCAGTAGAGACGGGGTTTCACCATGTTGGCCAGGATGGTCCAGAGAGACCCTTTGTGATGTGGGTGATTAGCATGGAGTGGCCATCATCCATAGGTGTCTGTCCACAAATGTACTCCCTGAATTCTAGTGGTACCTGTGACATTTGTCCAGCAGAATTTGTCAAACACGTTAACCAAAGGTTAATGTTCTGTCCCAGAGACGGTAAGAATTGACAGCCTAAGGGCATGTGTTAATCTTTTTTATTTTTATTTTTTGAGATGAGTCTTGTTCAGTCACCCAGGCTGGAGTGCAGTGGCACGATCTCGGCTCAGTCACTGCAAACTCCACCTCCCGGATTCAAGTGATTCTCCTGCCTCAGCCTCCCGAGTAGCTGGGATTATAGGTGCCCATCACCATGCCCAGGTAATTTTTATATTTTTAGTAGAGACGGGGTTTCACCAGGTGGGCCAGGCTGGTCTTGAACTCCTGACCTCAGGTGATCCACCTGCCTTGGCCTCCCAAAGTGCTGGGAGGATTACAGGTGTGAGCCACTGTGCCCGACCTCTCTTTTTTTTTTTTTTTGAGTCTCGCTTTGTCATCCAGGCTGAAGTGCAGTGGCGCGATCTCGGCTCACTGCAACCTCCGCCTCCCAGGTTCAAGTGATTCTCCTGCCTCAGCCTCCTGAGTAGCTGGGACTATAGGTGTACATCACCACACTCGGCTAATTTTTGTATTTTTAGTAGAGATGGGGTTTCACCATGTTGGTCAGGCTGGCCTTGAACTCCTGACATCATGATCCACCCGCCCTGTCCTCCCAAAGTGCTGAGATTACAGGCGTGAGCTGCCGTGCCTGGCCTTTTTTTAAAAATTGAGATATAAGTTCCTATAACATAAGTTGACCATTTTGAAGTGTATAGTTCAGTGGTATTTAGTACATTCACAATGTGTGCAACCATTACCTCTGTCTAGTTTCAAAACGTTTTAATCACCCGAAAAGGAAACCCTGTGCCCATTAAGCAGCCATTCCCCACACCCACTAATGTCACCACCCCCATAGTCCTAGGCAACCATTAGTCTACTTTCTGTCTCTGTGGAGTTGCATATTCTAAAAATTTCATATAAATAGAATCATATATATGTGACCTTTTGTGACTGGCTTCCTTCAGTTAGCATAATATTTTAGAGGTTCATCCATATTGTGGCATATACTTGATTCCCCCCAACCTTTGTTTTTTTTTTTTTTGAGACAGTCTTGGTCTATTGCTGAGGCTGGAGTGCAGTGGCATGATCTTGGCTCACTGCAACCTCCGCCTCCTGGGTTCCAGCGATTCTCCTGCCTCAGCCTCCTGAGTAGCTGGGATTACAGGCACACGCCACCATGCCCGGCTAATTTTTGTATTTTTCGTAGAGACGAGGTTTCACCATGTTGGCCAGGCTGATCTGGAATTCCTGGCCTCAAGTGATCTGCCTGCCTTGGCCTCCCAAAGTGCTGGGATTACAGGTGTGAGCCACCGTGTCCAGCCCTGACCTGCATTGTTAATGCCCAGCATTTAAAAATAAAAAGTCAGGCAACCTTATTAACCTCCTTAGGGCTTCTCTTGGGAAAAACAAAGGGAAGACCAGTAATAGTAGGCCCAGATTCCTGCCGAGCAACAATTGGCTTGAGCTGGAAGCAGCTGTCAATTCTCTAGGGGACATGTCTGCGCTATTTGGGGGTTTTCTTATACTTGTTCCTATAGGAATTGAGTTAGGAATTATTGTCATGGTGTATGAGAAGTAGTTCCAGCTACTTGGGAGGCTGAGATGGGAGGATCACTTGAGCCTAGGAGTTCAAGGGTGCAGTGAGCTATGATCGCACCACTGTACTCCAGCCTGGGCAACAGAGAGAGGGAGAGACCTTGCCTCAAAAAAAAAAAAAAAAAAAAAAAAGAAAAAATAATAAAAGAAAAAATATAAGAAGATGCAGACTGTGCTTTTCTGTATAGACTCAGAGATCAGATCACACCATGTTTTGCAAGATTTTTTTAGGATGTCAGCTGGAGGCAGGAATTAGACAGCAGCCTGGGCCAGGAGGAGAGGGGATCCTTTCCTGTCCCTGCCCGTAGGAGCTGGGCCGGCTGACCCTTTCTCTTTCTGCAGGTGGCTCCGCTGCCGGATGGGAGTGCCCCAGTGTGCTGGATGAAGCTGGCGCATGCACCATGTCATCATGTGTCTCTAGCCAGCCTAGCAGCAACCGGGCCGCCCCCCAGGATGAGCTGGGGGGCAGAGGCAGCAGCAGCAGCGAAAGCCAGAAGCCCTGTGAGGCCCTGCGGGGCCTCTCATCCTTGAGCATCCACCTGGGCATGGAGTCCTTCATTGTGGTCACCGAGTGTGAGCCGGGCTGTGCTGTGGACCTCGGCTTGGCCCGGGACCGGCCCCTGGAGGCCGATGGCCAACAGGTCCCCCCCGACACCTCCGGGTCCCAGGCCCGGCCCCACCTCTCCGGTCGCAAGCTGTCTCTGCAAGAGCGGTCCCAGGGTGGGCTGGCAGCCGGTGGCAGCCTGGACATGAACGGACGCTGCATCTGCCCGTCCCTGCCCTACTCGCCCGTCAGCTCCCCGCAATCCTCGCCTCGGCTGCCCCGGCGGCCGACAGTGGAGTCTCACCACGTCTCCATTACGGGTATGCAGGTGCGTGAGCCGGTGGTGAGCCAGGTCCTAGGGGTCCCCGGTGCCCTTCCCTGCCCCCAGCAGGGCCTCTGTGGAAGGTTGGGCTCCCCCAGAAGGATTTGAGTGCCATGGTTGACCTAGGAGTTGACTCCAGGGAACCTGGGGGGCGGCTGGGACCAAAAAGGGGCCCTAGGAGGGTTGTGAATCAGCATGGGGAAGGGAGGGCGGTCAGCAAAGGGTGGGTCATGGAGCCGGTTACCAGTGTGGAGTGTGGGCTGCTGGGGCTTGTTCCTTCTGGGGGACCCTGGGGAACAGCACAGAGCAGCAGCCTCAGTCATCCCACCAGGGGCAAGGGAGCTGGGGTGTTTATACTCATGGGTGAGAGCTGCTAGGGCGGGTGTGTGTGACCCGCTGTGGGTGTGGACAGAGCAGCTGCAGGGCCAGAGGGGACCTCCAGCAAAGAGACTGAGGTGTGGGCGAAGGTGTGATGGAATGAGGTGGGTCGCTGAGAGCCTGGCGACAACCCTCCTGGCCGAGCGTGTGTTGGCACCAGGCACTGGGTTCAGCATTTCCTGTGCATTTCTCACAAGACCCTTACCGTAAACCCTGGGGGGATAGATTAGAACTCAGATCCCCACCAGGGTTCACAGGGACCTGTGTGGTCTGACCCTTTCCCACCCTTCCTGCCATTCTGCTGCCAGCTCCCTAAGCTCCCTCTGTTCCTGCCTTCGCATTCCTCGGAATCCAAGCTCTTGCCTAAGCTCCCTCTGTTCCTGCCTTCGCATTCCTCGGAATCCAAGCTCTTGCCCGCCTTGGGTCTGTACTCTTGCTGTTCCTTCTGCTTGGAACCACCTCCCCCACCACCCCATGCCAACTTTGTAAGGCCTATTCTGATAATGTCCAAGTCTCAACTCCAGTATCACCTCCTCCAAAAGGCTTCCCGGGCCACCCTCCCTAAAGCACCCTCCAGCCTCTGTCTGCCCCATGGCCCTATTTGCTTTCCTTAACATTCATCAGCATCTGATTATCTGTGTTTTGGTTTAGTTGTTTATTGCCTGTCTCCACTCAGCCAGAACGTAAGCTCCATAGGATCATTTCATCCACCCCCACACCCTATCCCATCCCCAGAGCCTAGCACAGTACCTGGTGCATAGTAGGAGCGCAAAAATATTTGTTGAAGGAATGAATGAATTTAATTGGAAGAAGACCCAACATCAGGATGCCTTTCTAAAGGGGCTTTTTTGTTGTTGTTGTTGTTGAGACAGAGGGTTGCTCTGTCGCCCAGGCTGGAGTGCAGTTGCGCAATTTTGGCTCACTGCAACCTCCGCCTCCCAGGTTCAAGCTATTCTCCTGCCTCAGCCTCATGAGTAGCTGGGACTACAGGTGTGCACCACCATGCCCAGTTAATTTTTTTTTTTTTTTTTTTTAAGTAGAGATGGGGTTGTGCCATGTTGGCCAGGCTGGTCTCGAACTCCTGACCTCAAGTGATCCACCTGTCTGAGCCTCCCAAAGTGCTGGGATTACAGGCATGAGCCACTGTGCGCTGCCAAAGGGGCTGATTTTGAAGGGGCTATAGGGACTACATTTTGAAGGCCAGGAAAAACTTTCATAATTGGAGATGGGGCGTTGGAGAGTTGAGAGGAGGGAGAATTCACAGCATGAGCCAAAAACAGAGCTAGGGCCTATGAGCAACGGCTCCTTTTTAGCTTAGCTTCTTTCACAGCATCATGATTTTGAGATTTATCCATGTTGTGGCGTATATCTGTAGTTCCTTTTTATTGCTGAATAATTTCAATTGTATGGACGTACCACAGTTTGTTTATTCATTTACCTGTTGAAGGACATTTGGATTGCTTCCAATTTTTTATTATTACAACTAAAGCTGTTATTAATATTTATATGCAAGTCTTTATAAACACATTTTCACTTCTATTGGGTAGAATGGCCTGTGGTACGGTAGATGTTTGTTAAGAAACTGCCAAGGCCTGGTGTAATGGCTTATGCCTGTAATACCAGCTACTTGGGAGACTGAGGTGGGAGGATCACTTAAGACCAGGAGTTTGAGACCAGCCTGGGCAACATAGCAAGACCCATCTCTACAAAAAACAAAACAGGCTAGGCCCAGTAGCTCACGCCTGTAATCCTAGCACTTTGTGAGGCCAAGGCGGGAGGATCACCTGAGGTCAGGAGTTAGAGACCAGCCCAGCCAACATGGAGAAACCCCGTCTCTACTAAAAATACAAAGAATTTAGCTGGGCGTGGTGGTGGGTGCCTGTAATCCCAGCTACTCAGGAGGCTGAGGCAGGAGAATTGCTTGAATCTGGGAGGCGGAGGTTGCGGTGAGCCAAGATTGTGCCATTGCACTCCAGCCTGGGCAACAAGAGCAAAACTCCACCTCAAAAAAAAAAAGAGCCAAAGTTTTAATTTTGGTGAAGTCCAATTTATCATCTGTGTCTTTTGTCTGTACCTTTTTTGTATTATCTAAGAAACCCTTGTCTACTCCAAGGTTGCACAGACTTCCTTTTCTTGTATCACTTTATGTTTTTACAGGACAATGTAGCCAAGGATTACTTGTTTGATTTAAAATTTACTTTTTAAAAGTAGGAACAACCTTCTTTTAAAAATGGGTTACACAGTGTGTGGTTACATTTTGACAAAATACAACAAGCAAAATCAGTGTTGTTAGAAGTCAGGAGAGTGGTCACCTGGGGGAGGGCAGAGGTGCGAGTGGCTTCTGGGAGCTGGGGATGTTCTCTTTCTTGATTTGGGTTCTGGTTACCTGTTTGTGTTTAATTTGGAGAAATGTATCTAGTTGCAAACTTTTTTTATTTTTTTTTTGAGACACAGTTTTACTCTGTTGCCCAGGCTGGAGTGCAATGGTGCAATCTCCGCTCACGCAACCTCCACCTCCCGGGCTCACGCGATTCTTGTGCCTCAGCCTCTTGAGTAGCTGGGATTACAGGTGCCCACCACCATGCCTGGCTAATTTTTATATTATTAATAGAGACGGGATTTCACCATGTTGGCCAGGCTGGTCTGGAACTCCTGAACTCAAGTGATCCTCCCGCCTTGGTCTCCTGAAGGGCTTACAGGCGTGAGCCACCGCGCCTGGCCTCTAGTTGCAAACTTAAAATTCATTTTCCACATGTCTCTGCTTACTCCCTAGGACTGTGTGCAGCTGAATCAGTATACCCTGAAGGATGAAATTGGAAAGGTAAATATCCCCGGGGCTAGGCTGGCTTTCTGCATTCACCAGGGGAATTCAGATACTGTGGAGGGAACGGGGTAAAGCTGGGAGCAGAAGAGGAGTCTTTGAAGGCAAGGTTGGTGGAGAGGGTTTTGTCATTAATGATCTAGGTTTTTGGTTTAGTTTTGTTTTCTTGTATCTTAAAATTAAATATATTTCTGCAGAAGCTCAGAAAGCTTCCAAAGAAATTTCATATTGCCTTGGTGATAGTTACATCCCCATTACATTTGGGGTTTTGTTTCACCCGAGGTACTCTGACATCTAGTTTAGCCAATGGGGGGTATCATTACCATGGTCAAAAATCCGAATGCCAATAAAAAACAAGTAAGTAATATAAAGGAGTGAGGCATGCCAGCTGTAAGGTAGCAGGGAGTGGTAAGGACTGTGGCAAACCATTCACATATGGAAATACAGGCTACATATAGCTAGATCTTCCCATTTTTTCAAAAGAAACTAGGAATCTTGATTTTTTTTTTTTTTGAGACAGGGTCTTGCTCTATCACCAAGGCTGGAGCGCAGTGGCCCAATCTCGGCTCACTGCAACCTCTGCCTCCTAGGCTCAAGTGATTCTCCTGCCTCAGCCTCCCAAGTAGTTGGGAGTACAGCTGTGCACCACCACACCTGTCTAATTTTTGTAATTTTCGTAGAGACAGGGTTTCACTATGTTGCCCAGGCTGTTCTCAAACTTGACCTCAAGTGATCTGCCCACCTTGGCCTCCCAAAGTGCTGGGATTACAGGTGTAAGCCACTGTGCCTGGAAAGGAATATAGATTTTTATATCAGACCTTTCTGTTTTTTTTGAGACTGAATTTCACTGTGTCGCCCAGGCTGGAGTGCAGTGCCGAAATCTTGGCTCACTGCAGCCTCCGCTTTCGGGTTTAAGTGATTCTCAAGCCTCAGCCCCCTGAGTAGCTGGGATTACAGGTGCCTGCTACCATGCCCCGGCTAATTTTTGTATTTTTAGTAGAGACGGGGTTTTGCCATGTTGGCCAGGCTGGTCTCAAACTCCTGACCTCAAGTGATCCGCCTGCCTTGGCCTCCCAAAGTATTGGGATTACAGGTATGAGCCACTGCACCCAGCCCAGATCTTTCTGTTTTTAAATCTTGGCAACTAATCCAAACTTCGTAAAAACCTGGGCTCCAGCAAAATACAGTTGCAGGACAGATTTGACCAATGGGCTGCCGGTTTGCAACGTCTGTATTAGGGTTCTCATTTTGCAGATCTTAACTTCTGGATAGTATGTCATGGGCATCTCCTTTATCCAGGGCTCCTATGGTGTCGTCAAGTTGGCCTACAATGAAAATGACAATACCTACTATGTGAGTATCCGCATTCTCCTCCCTGCCCCCATGCTTATCCACAGAAGAGCCTCCTTTCCAGCACTCAGCTTCCTGGAAAGTTTTCCTAGCTGTTGTCTCGTTTTATTCTTAGGTCATGTTTATTTTGTGCCTTAGGAAGGAAGTGGTATGCCCATTTTACAGATAGGAAAATGGGGAGGTGAGGGGATTGGCCCAGAAAAAGTTACTCATTCAGCAAAAGGCTTTTATGCCCTTCCTCTGAGCTGTCATCTCTGCATCCTCCATAGTATTGAGAATAAGGCAGCAGTGAGACAGATGTCTGCGTGGGTGGCTTTGGAGTCAGTCCAGCGTAGTTTCGAACCTGACTCTATCGTGTGCCAACCATGTGACCTTGACAAGTGATATTTCCCCATGTGTAAAACAGCTGAGCCTCAGTTTCCCCATGTGTACAACAACCAGTCCTGCCCCTTCTTTGCCCATTGCTCCAGCTCACTTGTGCTTTGATTCGATGGCAGCAAGTCCCGAGGCTCGTGGTTTCCCAGCTGAGAGAGGCGACCGTGAGCCTCAGGAACACCTCAGGGCTGGAGGCACCCCAGGAGTCCAGCCTCCCTACAACCCCATGGCTGTTTGACCCTCTCTGGTAATGAGGGGCTCACTCTGTTGACCTGAGCCTGCCAGGGGGCCAGGAGCTTGGGCCAGCTTTGGAGTAGAGGAACACCCACTGCGCCCTCCTTCCCCTTCTCCTCCCTGCTTTAACCAGGACCTGGGGTCTTTTTTTCCTGCAGGCAATGAAGGTGCTGTCCAAAAAGAAGCTGATCCGGCAGGCCGGCTTTCCACGTGAGTTTGGCGGGCCTTTGTTCTTAGGTACAGGGGCTGGGGCAAGACAGGGCAGAGCCCCCTGAATGGGAACCATTGCATTGGGCATGGTGGCACGTGCCTGTAGTTCCAGCTACTTGGGAGGCTGAGGCACAAGAATTGCTTGAGCCTGGGAGGAGGAGTTTGCAGTGAGTCAAGATTGCACCACTGCACTCCAGCCTGGGTGACAGAGCAAGACTCTGTCTCAAAAAATAATAAAATAAAAATGTTTATTAAAGTTATATAGGTATCAAGTCAAAAAATCCAATAGAGGAAAACACTGGCAATTCCTCAAAAAGTTAAACATGGTGTTACCATATGACTCAGTAATTTCACCCCTACTTATATACCCAAGAGAACGGAACATCCATGTTCACACAGGAGCTGGTATGTGAATGTTCATAGCAGGTTTAGTCACAATAACTAAAAAGTGGAAACAGCACACACGGCTTCAGAGAATGAATAGAGTATATATGCATCCAATGGAATATTATTCAGCCATGAAAAGTAATGAAGTACCAATTCATGCCCCAACACAGAGGGGTCTTAAAGACATTATGCTAAGTGAAGGAAGCCTAACACAAAAGGTCACATATTATGTGATTCTGTTTATGTGAAATACCCAGAATAGGCCAATCCATAGGAACAAAAGTAGATTTGTGATTGCTAGGGGCTCTGGGGAACAGGGGAAATGAGGGGTGAAGCTAGGGGCTCTGGGGAACAGGGGAAATGAGGGGTGAATGCTGATAGATATCAGATATGTATATAGATATTTAGGGAGGCATTGAAAATATTCTGCAGTTGGCCAGGCACGGTGGCTCACACCTGTAATCCCAGCACTCTGGGAGGCCGAGGCGGGTGGGTCACTTGAGGTCAGGAGTTCAAGACCAGCATGACCCAACATGGTGAAGCCCCATCTCTGCTAAAAATAGAAAAACTAGCTGAGTGTAGTGGTGTGTGCCTGTAATCCCAGCTACTTGGGAGGCTGAGGCAGGAGAATTGCATGAACCAAGGAGGTGGAGGTTGCAGTGAGCTGAGATCATGCCACTGCACTTCAGCCTGGGCGACAGAGCAAGACTCCGTCTCAAAAAAAGAAAAAAAATTATGCAATAGATAATGGTGATGGTTGCACAACCTTGTCAGCACTAAAAACCATTAAAATACACATTTTAAAATGGTAAATTTAGCAGGGCACAGTGGCTCACACCTATAATCCTAGCACTTTGGGAGGCCAAGGTGGGTGGATCACGAGGTCAGGAGTTCAAGACCAGCCTGGTCAAGATGGTGAAACCCCATCTCTACTAAAAATACAAAAAAGTAGCCAGGCGTGGTGGGCGCCTGTAATCCCAGCTACTCGGGAGGCTGAGGCAGAGAATTGCTTGAACTTGGGAAGCGGAGGTTACAGTGAGCCGAGATCGCGCCACTGCACTCCAGCCTAGGCGACAGAGTGAGACTCCATCTCAAAAAACAAACAAACAAACAAAAAAAAACCCATCCTAACAGTAGGACCCTGGTTTATCTTGCTTATCCAAATGCTGCACCAGGTCATAATCCTCACTTCACTATTATCAATTTTTGACATCTGCTTCTGGCTTCTTCCAGTGACAGTAGAGGATTTCGCTTGCTTAAACACTCCTTCTTACCTCCTGTCTTAACAAAATAACAAATGGTGTCCTGTAACAATGTAACGGAGACTGGGTGGCTTAACCTAACAGATATTTATTTCTCACACTTCTGGAGGCTGGTTCATAGTTAGCACCATCTCAGGTCTGGAGCGGTTGCTCACGTCAGCACTTTGGGAGCCCGTGGTGAGCAAATCACTTGAGCCCAGGAGTTTGAGACCAGTGTGGGCAAGGTAGTGTCTCTACCATTGTAGACACTACCCAGGTAGTGTCTCAGTGATTCTTGATTGCGCCACTGCACTCCAGCCTGGTAGACAGACCCTGTCTCAAAACAGACAAACATAGGTAGTGCTTTCTGACCGCATCCTTACATGGCAGAGGGGCTAGACAGCTCTTTGGGGTCTTTTTTTTTTGAGATGGAGTCACAGAGTCTCACTCTGTCACTAGGCTGGAGTACAGTGGCGCAATCTGGGTTCACTGCAGCCTCCACCTCCCGGGTTCAAGCGATTCTCCTGCCTCAGGCTCCCAAGTAGCTGGGACTACAGGCGTGCACCACCACACCCGGCTAATTTTTGTATTTTTAGTAGAGACGGGGTTTGGCCAGGATGGTCTCGATCTCCTGACCTCATGATCCACCCGCCTCAGCCTCCCAAAGTGCTTGGATTACAGGCCTGAGCCACTGCGCCTGGCCTGGGGTCTCTTTTATAACAGCACTAATCTCATTCATGAGAGCTGTACCCTTATGACTCTTCTCCCAAATGTCCCATCTCCTAATACCATCACATTAGGGATTAGGTTTTGACATATGAATTTTGGAGGAGCACAAACATCCTGACCGTAGCACCTCCCTTTCCCCAGCAGGCAGTGAAACGCTCTCCTGATGGTCAGCTCCTCTGTGGACACACACCCACCACTTTCCCCTCTCTCCAGCTGTATGGCGAGTGTCTCCCACCTCCCCACGCCCTCCCTTTTCCTTTGAACTCAGCTTTCCTCCTTTCACATCCTCCCTCTGACACCTGTACTTTTGCCTTTGCTTTTCCAAGGCCGATCACATCCCTATTCTATTCTGTTAGTCACACTCAGAGCCTTACTTACATGGGATGTGTGCCATCGTGAGTGTTTTCACTGTGGGCCTGTACATCCTTGTGACTGCCTATTGTTTACTGCAGGATCAAGCGGTGGCCTGAGTGCCTCTCCTTTCTGGATAGCCTTTTGTTTTTCTCTCCTGATGCTTGCTTCTTTTCTTCTTCCCGGCTTCATTTTACATCAGTGCTATTTCGTTTTTGTTTTTGTTTTGTTTTTGTTGGGGTCTCGCTCTGTCACCCAGGCTGAGTGCAGTGGCATGATCACTTCTCACTGCAGGCTTGATCTTCTTGGGCGCAGGTGATCTTCCCACCCCAGCCTCTTGAGTAGCTGGGACCACAGGCACGTGCCACCGTACCTGGCTAATTTTTTGTGATTTTTATTATTATTATTATTATTTTTGAGATGGAGTCTTGCTGTGTCGCCCAGGCTCGAGTACAGTGGCGCTATCTTGGCTCACTGCAAGCTCCGCCTCCCGGGTTCACGCCATTCTCCTGCCTCAGCCTCCCGAGTAGCTGGGACTCCAGGCGCCCGCCACCACGCCCGGCTAATTTTTTGTATTTTTAGTAGAGATGGGGTTTCACTGTGTTAGTCAGGATGGTCTCGATCTCCTGACCTCGTGATCCGCCTGCCTCGGCCTCCCAAAGTGCTGGGATTACAGGCATGAGCCACTGTGCCCGGTCCTAATTTTTTGTGATTTTTATAGAGTCAGGGTTTCGCCGTGTTGCCCAGGCTGGTCTTGAACTCCTGGGCTCAAGCAATCCACCCGCCTCAGCCTTCCAAAGTGCTGGGATCACAGGCATGAGCCATAGCGCCCGGCCAGCCATCTGTGCTATGAGTTAAGGAGATAAGAGTTAATGTTTATGTCCATTTTATGGACTGCAAAAACTGAGCCCAGAGAGGGGAAGTGATTGACTCACCCTGGGTGTTGAGATTGCTGAGCTAGACTGCAGTTGCCTCAGCACTCCTGCCTTTCACTGTGGACCGGGGCATGGACTGGGGATGTGACGGGAAGGAGGGAATTCGTAGGACAGCCGAGGGCTCCACCCTCACTCACTTCCAGCAGCAGAGGAGACAGAGGAGGAGAGGGCTAGTTAAAGCTGCTGGTGGCAGCAGCCACTCCAGCCCTGCAGAGACCCTCCCCATTTTGGCATCCCACCTGCAGCTGCCCTCTGTGGAGGAAAGTCTCTTTGCCCTGACCCTGGGTCTGTTTTTGTTTCCTTCAGGTCGCCCCCCACCCCGAGGCACCCGGCCAGCTCCTGGAGGCTGCATCCAGCCCAGGGGCCCCATTGAGCAGGTGTACCAGGAAATCGCCATCCTCAAGAAGCTGGACCACCCCAATGTGGTGAAGCTGGTGGAGGTAAAAGGGTGGAGACGCTGAGGAGGGAGGGAGGGAGGGAGGCCCTGGCTTTGTTAATACCCAAACACCCTGCCACTGGTTTCCAGGGAGAGCCAGGTCACACCAGACCGCTCACTGCAGGGCTGAGTTGTATTTACTGCTCCCTAAGACTATTTATTACTCACATTAACTATTTTTTCCCTTCTTTCTTTTGCCTGCTTTGTTTTTCTGTCAGATATTTATTACTCTCATTTTACGGACAAAGGAACTGAGGCTCAGAGGGATCCCTTCACCCATTTCTGTCTCTTTGAAGCTGGTTCTCTTTCTACTTACACATGTGGGTAGTTGTAGCGCAAAAGCAGCCACACACATGATGTAAACAAATGGCATGGCTGTGTTCCAGTAAAACTTTATTTACAAAAACAAGTCCGGGTACACTGGCTCATGCTTATAATGACAGTACTCTGGGAGGCCGAGGTGGGCAGATCACTTGAGATCAGGAGTTTGAGACCAGCCTGTCCAACATGGTGAAACCCTGTCTCTACTAAAAATACAAAACAAACAAACAAACAAACAAACCAGACAGAGGGCTGAATTTGGCCCACATGCTGTAGTTTGCCAGCCCCTGCTCTAGATCAGCCATTCTCCTACTTTTTGGTCTCAGGATCCCTTTGTACTCGATTAAAAATACAAAAAAATTAGCTGGGTGTGGTGGCGGGTGCCTGTAATCCCAGCCACTTCAGGAGGCTGAGGCAGGAGAATCGCTTGAACTGGGGAGGCAGAGGTTGCAGTGAGCTGAGATCACGCCATTGCACTCCAGCCTGGGCAACAAGAGTGAAACTCTGTCTCAAAAAAAAAAATTTTTTTTTGAAGACCCAAAAGCACTTTCACTTATATGAGTTATATTTATTAATATCTACCACATTATAATTTAAAACTGAGAAAATTTAGACTATTAATTATTTAAAAACAATAGGCTGGGCACGATGGCTCACGCCTATAATCCCAGCACTTTGGGAGGCTGAGGTGGGAGGATCGCCTGAGGACAGCAGTTTGAGACCAGCCTGAGCAACATGGCGAAACCTCGTCTCTACAAAAAATTTAAAAAATTAGCCTGGTATGGTGGTGCACGCCTTTGGTCCCAGCTATTCCGAAGGCCGAGGTGGGAGAATCGCTTCAGCCCAGGAATTCGAGGCTACAGTGAGCCATGATTGTGCCAGTGCACTCCAGCCTGGGAGACAGAGTGAGACCCTGTTTCTAAAAAAGAAAAGAAAAAAACAAAAAGAGAACAATAAGCTTATTTTGTATTAACATGAGTAATACATATTTTTTTTTTTTTTTTGAGAAGGAGTCTCACTTTGTTGCCCAGGCTGGAGTGGAGTGGCACAATCTCAGCTCACTGCAACCTCTGCCTCCTGGGTTCAAGTGATTCTCCTGCGTCAGCCTCCCAAGTAGCTGGGACTCTAGGTGCCCGCCACCACGCCCGTCTAATTTTTTGTATTTTTAATAGAGATGGGGTTTCACCGTGTTAGTCAGGATGGTCTTGATCTCCTGAACTCGTGATCCAGCCGCCTCGGCCTCCCAAAGTGCTGGGATTGCAGGCCTGAGCCACCACACCCGGCCGAGTAATACATTTTTATGAAAAATAAAAAGTAGAAGAGTGGCTTCGTTTTTCATTTTTGCCTTTTTTTGGGTTACTGTTTGGCTTGATAGGAGACTTTTGGATTCTCATATCTGCTTTTGCATTCAATGTTTTGTGACATCACATATCAGGTTTCTGGAAAACCGTGTAGACTAGTGGAGAATGATAGTCAAAAAGGCAAATATTGTCTTCATTTTAAAGTGAAAATAGTGAACCTTGTAAACTCTGTGAAGCATCTTGAGGATCTGCAGACATCCCCAGATTGTGGAGTCACTTGAGCCCAGATAGGATTTGAATTTTCACCCTGAACACCGTTGTCTCCTAGGAGATGGGTTGGATTCTTTTTTTTTTTTTTTTTTTGAGACAGAGTCTTGCTCTGTCGTCTAGGCTGAAGTGTAATGGCGCGATCTTGACTCACTGCAACCTCTGCCTCCCAGGTTCAAGCGATTCTCCTGCCTCAGCCTCCTGAGTAGGTGGATTACAAGCGCGCACCACCACGCCAGACTAATTTTGTATTTTTAGTGGAGATGGGATTTCTCCATGTTGGTCAGGCTGGTATCGAACTCCTGACCTCAGGTGATCTGCCCGCCTCGGCCTCCCAAAGTGCTGGGATTTCAGGCATGAGCCACTGCGCCAAGCCGGAGATGGGCTGGATTCTTATTCAAGCATGAGATATTTCCGGGGGGGTATTTTGGCCCCTCCCTTTTGCAACCTCCTTTCTGAGTGTTTAGATCCTTGAGGATCAGACAGAGAGGCGTTTATTTTCCGAATAGCCATTAGGATCTCACACTCTGGGGGTTTTCCCTATCCTCCATCTTAACTGGGAAACACACTGCCAAGTGCAGCCCACCTGTTGGCAAATGCAGCCACGTGGATGCTGCCTCCTCCCTGCTCATATCTGTTCTCTCTTTTTCTCCCCCGCCATCCGTCTCCTGCCTATTCCATGTGGCTGTGCCAAGGTCTTGGATGACCCCAACGAGGACCATCTGTACATGGGTAAGGAAGCCCTTTTCTTCTGCCACCCTCACCCAGGCACCACACCTGCCAATGCCCAGGGGTCCTCTCAAGGCAGCCTGTGCCCTGGCACCTTCCACAAAAGACGGCTTTCCTTTTCCTTGTCCAGCTGGCCCCAGCGGAGGACACACCCCTGGTTGGGATCAGCAGGTGGAAGGGAGTTCTTGCTGGAACTTTATCTGGATCCCCTATTCATTCATTTGCATGTATTTATTTTTTTGAGTCAGGGTCTTGCTCCGTTGCCCAGGCTTACAGTTCAGTGGTGTGATCACAGCTCACTGCAGCCTTGATCTCCCAGGCTCAAGTGATCCTCCCACCTCAGCCCCCTGAGTAGCTGGATTATAGGCATGTGCCACCATACCCAGCTAATTTTTAAAATTTCTGTAGAGACAAAGTCTCACTATGTTGTCCAGCCTGGTCTCAAATGCCTGGGCCCAAGAGATCCTCCTGCATTGGCCTCCCAAAGCATGTATTTATTGACAACCTCCTATATGGTGGGCACTGTTCTAGGTGGTACGCAGAAAAAAGGTAGAAAAACAATTTTAGATTTAATTTAACATTGTATAGGAAAAACTATAACCAGCACCCCAAACTCATGATTTCATGGATATTATCATCTAGGACAAGGCTAAAAAATTAAAAACTGAGTCAATTTAAAGAAAAACATTCAATAAATAATTGATGTGGCATATAGGTATGGCCAGATTATAAACATAGTAGGCAAATAAATGAAGTTTGGGGAGATACAGCAGAAATCACAATATGTCAAAAGTCATTTTGGCCCAGAATGGCGTTCTTAGCATAATTCTCTCACTTGGGACCCCAGATCCAGGTCAGAATGGCTTTGAGCTCTTTCTGAGGGGTGCCTTTGTTCGTTCAACAAATGTTACAATTTGTCAGACCCTGCTGTAGGTTCATCAGGGACAACATTCAAAACCCCCTGTCCTTGGGGAGCGCACCTGAGTGTGATGCATGGGTTTCGAAAGCGACAACACCGTAACAAAATAAAAACCCTGAGCAGGGCACGAGGGGCCGCCAGTTTTGGGTTGGGGGATGGAGAAATACAGTGGCTCCCTAGGGAATGTCTCACCAAGGTGACATTTGGGCAGAACACTAGGGACCAGGTGGCAGAAGGTATTTTACAACATTGTAAAGAACTTGGATTGGGCGCAGTGGCTCACGCCTGTAATCCCCGCGCTTTGGGAGTCCAAGCGGGTGGATCACCTGAGCTCAGGAGTTTGAGACCAGCCTGGGCAGCGTAGCGAAACCCCGTCTTTACTAAAAATACAAAAAGTAGCTGGGCATGGGGATGTGCACCTGTAATCTTGGCTACTCAGGAGGCTGAGGCACGAGAATCACTTGAACCTGAGAGGCGGAGGTTGCAGTGAGCCAAGATGGCGCCACTGCATTCCAGCCTGGGCAACAAAGTGAGACTGTCTCAAAAAGAAAAAAAAAAAAAAAAATTTGGCTTTGACTCTGAGGGTGATAGAAGCCATTGGGGGGTTTGAGCTGAGGAGTGGAATGAGAATAAAGAGAACACGGTCCAAGCCTCAAAGAAGAGTTTCGTGATCTGCTTGAGCTGGGCAGCTGTGGGGACAGTTTTTTACTCCTCGAGGTGGCAGTTGCAGAAAGCCATGCTAATTTGGGGTATGTGATTCCAGTGGTTTTGAAAATCCTGACATGGTTATATTTTACTTTCCAGCCACAGCCGTGTGAGCCTGAGACAGACAGGGCAGTGCATGAGGCCAGGTAGTAGGTATCAGGAAGGGTCTGCAGCTACAGGCCTGACATGCAAAGGGCAGAAAACTCAGTCCAGGTGCGGTGGCTCATGCCTGTAACCCCAGCACTTGGGAGGCTGAGGTGGGAGGATTGCTTGAGGCCAGGAGTTTGAGGCTGCAGTGAGCTATGATTGTGCCACTGCACTCTAGCCTAAGCAACAGAGCAAGACCCTGTCTCAATAAAAAAAAAAAAAAGGTGGGGGAGGGGGCTGGGCGTGGTGGCTCATGCCTGTAATCTCAGCACTTTGGGAGGCCAAGGCGGGTGGATCCCCTGAGGTCAGGATTTCGAGACCAACCTAACCAACATGGTGAAACCATGTTTCTGCTAAAAATACAAAATTAGCCAGATGTGGTGGCGCATGCCTGTAATCCCAGCTACTTGGGAGGGTGAAGCAGGAGAATCACTTCAACCTGGGAAGCGGAGGTTGCAGTGAACCGAGATCGTGCCATTACACTCCAGTCTGGGTGACAGAGCAAGACTTTGTCTCAAAAAAAAAAGGTAGAAAACTCAATCTCTATTTCTAGAGGTTAAAAAATTCCCACCCACTGCTCAGCCCCAAAAGTGGTTGAACTGTCAGCGACTGAAAATAGACCTGTTTCAACAGGCCATCCTCCCTCATGCCACCTGATTTATGGTGCTTGGGTGGGTGGGAGGATGGTGCAGAAATTCATGAAGCTTGCAAGTGAAGACTTAAATAACCAAGGCAGGAAAGGCCAGAGCTGAGGGGGCCAGCGCTGGGTTGTCTGTAGAAGCTGTACTTTAGCAGCATTGCCTTTGTTTTTAACTACAGCCTGAAGCAATGGCAAATCTGCCCTAACTCACACTGGTTGATGAAACTGAAGATGGGGAAGGCCTGGGAGAGTTCAGTTCTTTTCCTGATCAGAACCTTTAAGCCTTCTTTTTGTCTGAGTAGCTTCCCTGTTCCCCTTGGCCACCTCAGCCCTTGGAGAGCTTTGAAACAACCCTTTGGTTTCATTTTTTAAAAAATTTTTTGCCTGTAATCCCAGCACTTTGGGAGGCCGACGTGGGTGGATCACCTGATGTCAGAAGTTCGAGACCAGCCTGACCAATATGGTGAAACCCCATCTTTACTAAAAATACAAAAAATTAGCCAGGTGTGGTGGCAGGTGCCTGTAGTCCCAGCTACTCGGGAGGCTGAGGCAGAAGAATTGCTTGAACCCAGGAGGCAGAGGTTGCAGTGAGCCAAGATCGTGCCGCTGCACTCCAGCCTGGGCAACAGAGCAAGACTCCATTTCAAAAAAAAAAAAAGTTTTTTTAATTTTTGTGGGTACATGGTAGGTGGATATAGTCATAGGTTACATGAGATGTTTTAATACCGGCATGCAATGCATAATAATCCCATCATGGAAAATGGGGTATCCTCTCTGGTTTCTACTGCATGCTCATCTCATTGTGGGTGTATGATTCCAGAACAACAAGCAACCCCAGAGTCATCCTCCACTGGATTTTGAAATCGACTGTGCTCTTTTTTTTTACTTCCTAAAGTACAGCCTTGTATTCCCATTTATGCGTGTCATAGCAGAATCAAATTAAATAACTATACGACATGACCCAGCAATTCCACTCCTAGGTATATACCCAAAAGAACCGAAAACAGATGTCCACACACGAACATATCCATGTACACGAACGTTCATTGCGGCACTTCCCAACAGCCAAAAAGTAGAAACAGTCCATATGCCCCTCAACAGATGAATGGACAAAGAAAATGTGGTCTATCCATACAATGGAATATTATTCAGCCATTAAAGGGAATGAAGCACTGATCCATGCACCAGTGTGGATGAACCTCAAAAACGTGCTAATGATACTAAGTGAAAGAAGCCAGACACAAAAGGCCACATAGTGTACAATTCCATTTATATGAAATGTCCAGAACAGGCAAATCTATAGAGACAGGAAACAGATTGGTGGTAGCCAGGGGATTGAGGGAGGGAAGAATAGGGAGTGACTGCTAATGGGTATGAGGTTTTCTTTTGAGGTAATGAGAATGTTCTGGAACTAGATAGTTGTGATGATTGCCCAACATTGTGAATATACTAAATGCCACTCAATTACACGCTTTAAAATGGGTAATTTTATGTTACGTAAATTTCATCTAAAAAAAAATTTGTTTTTTGAGAGTCTTGCTCTCTTGCCCAGGCTAGAGTGCAGTGGTGCAATCTTGGCTCACTGCAACCTCCGCTGTCCAGGTTCAAGTGATTCTTGTGCCTCAGCCTCCCAAGTAGCTGGGATTACAGGCACCTGCCACCACGCCCGGCTGATTTTTGTATTTTTAGTAGAGATAGGGTTTTGCCATGTTGGCCAGGCTGGTCTCGAGCTCTTGACCTCAGGTGATTCGCCCACCTTGGCCTCCCAAAGTGCTGGGATTACACTGGCGTGAGCCACCGTGCCCAGCCCCGTGCCTTGTTTTCTTTGACCAGTGGATCCTGGGCCAATTTGAGCACTAGAAGTCAAGCCAGACTGTGGGCCTGGGGACATCAGAAATCCCTGGTTCTTTGCCTTCTGATGGAAATTTAGCAAAGCAGGACCTTGACCAGCTTGGTTCAGTGGACTGTTCCTCTCCCCAGCTCTAATACTAGTTTCTGTCTTTCTTGGTGTTTCTGGAGGTGGTTGGGAGGTGGGGAGGACAGAGAGAGAGATGGCTGTTCAGTTTCCCATGTAACAGTTTCATTCCCTTTTCTTCCCTACAGTGTTCGAACTGGTCAACCAAGGGTGAGTGTCCCAGCTCCCGGCAGGGGTGATGCGAGAAGCTTCTCTAGCTGCATAGCTGAGTGAGGTGCCACTGGGCTCTGCTCATGAGAGAGGGCAAGGGCTGGGCGGGTCTGGTTTGTGTTTCACACAAGTGTCGACCTTTCAGGCCCGTGATGGAAGTGCCCACCCTGAAACCACTCTCTGAAGACCAGGCCCGTTTCTACTTCCAGGATCTGATCAAAGGCATCGAGTACTGTAAGCAGGGCCTGCGGGAGGGCTCTCACCCAGTGGGTAGTTAGCATTCTGAGTGTGGGTGCAAAGTGGAAAGTGTCTTATTTTCTTCCTGGAGCACAGGGAGGTGGGTGGGTGGATTGGGGTTCTCTAGAGGGACAGAACTAATAGGATATATATATATATTATATATATATATATAAAGGGGAGTTTATTAAGTATTAACTTACCCGATCACAAGGTCCCACAATAGGCTGTCTGCAAGCTTGAGGAGCAAGGAGAGCCCATCTAACTCTCAAAACTGAAGAACTTGGAATCTGATGTTTGAAGGCAGGAAGCATCCAGATAGGAAAAAGACATAGGCTGGGAGACTAGGCCAGTCTAACCTTTCACATTTTTCTGCCTGCTTTATATTCGCTGGCAGCTGATTAGATTGTGGGTCTGCCTTCCCCAGCCCACTGACTCAAATGTTAATCTCCTTTGGCAACACCCACACAGACACACCCAGGATTAATACTTTGTATCCTTCAGTCCAATCAAATTGGCACTCAGTATTAACCATCATAGTGGGAAACAGAATTGTGTGAAATGCAGAATCAGGGCCAGCTGCAGAGAGCCACCCTATGGCCATGGCCCAGGAGAGCCAAAACCCTTCTTCCTGCCACTTGGCAAAATGAAGAGCAGTAGCAGTAGTGACTATTTAGCACTTTCTATGTGCACCAGGCACTGTTTGGAGCTCTATTTTTTTGTCTCTTATTCCTCCCAGTGACTCTGGGATCAGGGTCCTGTTAACCTCCTGGAACCTTAGCTTCCTCACCTGTAAAATGGGAATAACATATCTCTCACCAGGGCTGAGATCAGCCAGTTCACATCAGTGGTTTGATTGGCAGGTGTCCTTTCTGCTTCTGCTTGTTAAACATCTTAGCTCTTTTTTTTCTTTGAGATTCTTGCTCTGTCGCCCAGGCTGGAGTGCAGTGGCGCAATTTCAGTTCACTGCAACCTCTGCCTCCT
This sequence comes from Pongo abelii, assembly GCF_028885655.2. NCBI lineage: Eukaryota > Metazoa > Chordata > Mammalia > Primates > Hominidae > Pongo > Pongo abelii. The sequence goes on along the minus strand of NC_071995.2, from coordinate 120,139,865 downwards.
GGGTTCAAGCAATTCTCCTGCCTCAGCCTCCCAAGTAGCTGGGACTACAGGTGTACGCCACCATGCCCGGCAAATTTTTCGATTTTTCGTAGAGATAGGGTTTCGCTATGTTGGCCAGGCTGGTCTTGAACTCCTGACCTCAGGTGATCCGCCTGCCTTGGCCTCCCAAAGTGTTGGGATGACAGGCGTGAGCCACCGCGCCCAGCCACCACGTTATCTCTTATCCCTGCCTGTCACACAGGATGGTTGTGAGGTTTAATTAAATGTAAAATGTGAATGTGAAACACAACGCAGGGCCGGGCCCTTCACTTGGTGCTCTGCTGCTGCTTTTACTGAAATCATCTTCATCATCATTATCACCCCAGAAATGGCAGTTGGGTCTTCCAGGCCGTAGAACTGTCCTGCACCATAGGCTGATATCCAGCCAGGAGGAGTTAGCCCAGCCCCCAGTTCTGTGTGTGGTTCACATTTTAAATCCGCCTGCTCAGGTCATTGTCGGTTTGGTAAATCAGTTGAGTATTGGCTGTTGGTAAATGAAACTATGTTTCACTGTCAGTTTCACTCCTAGCTGCGAGCCAAGCCCAGCAAAAACTTTCCATACACTGTCACTTGTGACTTAATAAATAACAGGCGATTACGCATTGCTATTGGCAGTGTTTTTTTGTTTTTTGTTGGTTTTTTGTTTTTTTTGAGACGGAGTCTCGCTCTGTCGCCCAGGCTGGAGTGCAGTGGCACAATCTCGGCTCACTGCAAGCTCCGCCTCCTGGGTTCACGCCATTCTCCTGCCTCAGCCTTCGGAGTAGCTGGGACTACAGGCGCCCACCACCAGGCCGGCTAATTTTTTGTATTTTTAGTAGAGATGGGGTTTCACTGTGTTAGCCAGGATGGTCTCGATCTCCTGACCTCGTGATCCACCCGTCTCGGCCTCCCAAAGTGCTGGGATTACAGGCGTGAGCCACTGTGCCCAGCCGGCAGTGTTTTATGTGTCATTGTTGAGAAGGGGTGGGGTGATGGTGGGCTGGGACTTCCTTGAAGACACTTTTCCCCTCATCTTTTAGAGCATGTCAGTGGGTTTGGGGAGCGGAAGGTTGGAAAAGGCCTGGGGCTGTGGGAGACAAGGCACCAGCGGTGCCTTGCCTGTGTCTCCAGGCCATGTGGCCGCATAGAGGTGCTCATGGGGTTTCCCTGCCCCTATCTCCCACCTGCTGTCTACGCCTCCCCAGTACACTACCAGAAGATCATCCACCGTGACATCAAACCTTCTAACCTCCTGGTCGGAGAAGATGGGCACATCAAGATCGCTGACTTCGGTGTGAGCAATGAATTCAAGGGCAGTGACGCGCTCCTCTCCAACACCGTGGGCACGCCCGCCTTCATGGCGCCCGAGTCGCTCTCCGAGACCCGCAAGATCTTCTCTGGGAAGGTAAGCTTGGGCCTGCCTCAGCCACAGAGTTCTGCCTGTGTTAGTGTCTTTTGGATTGTAAGCAGCAGAAACCCAACGCACACAGGCTTAAACAGTGAATCCACTGGATCAAGATACTGAGGGGTAGGCTTCAGGCTTGGCTAGATCCAGGGACTCAAACAGAAACCATCTCTCGCCATCTTTCAGTTGTTTTTCTTATTTGGTTTCCTCCACAGGTGGGTCAGGCACCCAGGGACCACGTTACTTTCTATCATTTGCCACTCAGTGGCAAGAGCATTCCTCGTTCTGAATAGCTCCTGTGAAAACCCTGGGGTTGGCTCTGATTGGCCCAACATGGGTCATGGGCCCATGCTTGAACCAATCACTGTGGCTGGGGGTAGTGGTGCTCTCATTGGCCTGGCCTGGATCCTGTGCCTGCCCCAGAACCTAGGAGACAGGATTGGTCCTGCCCCAACTCCAAGGGCTGAGAGTCAAGAGGTGGTTCTCCGAAGGCAAGCTGGAGGATTGGAGGCTGGACCGCCCCTTGTGCCCTCACACTAAGCTCTTTTTCTTGCAGGCCTTGGATGTTTGGGCCATGGGCGTGACACTATACTGCTTTGTCTTTGGCCAGGTAAGAGGGTGGCGTGTCCTGTCCCTTCAGCACTGTTGGGTGGCCCCTGGGTTAATAGTCACCCTTGTGGGGAGACAGTACTTATTTAAGAGTTATTTTAGGCTGGGCATGGTGGCTCACGCCTGTAATCCCAGCACTTTGGGAGGCTGAGGCAGGCTTATCACCTGAGGTTAGGAGTTGGAGACCAGCCTGGCCAACATGGTGAAACCCCGTCTTTACTAAAAATACAAAAAATTAGCCAGGCATGGGGGCGCATGCCTATAGTCCCAGCTACTCAGGAGGCTGAGGCAGGAGAATCGCCTGAACCCGGGAGGTGGAGCTTGCAGTGAGCTGAGATTGCGCCATTGTATTCCAGCCTGGGCAACAAGAGCGAGACTCCATCTCAAAAAATAAAATAAGAGAAGAGTTATTTTATTTCTACACCTAGATCTCAATGTGAAAAAGGATGCCTTCCTAAATATACATGTGTATGTATGTCACGATAATGTCTATGAAAAAATGATCTGTTAAAACAGAAGGATTGGCAGAGGCTCTAGAGTTTATAAATAGTTGATAAATTTAGGGCAAGGACAGCAGTTCTGCCACCTCTCCCATTTCTGAGCCCAAGGCAGACATCACTAATCAATAACTGTACTCGTTCCTCCTGAGCCTGATACTGCTCTGATGTTCTTTCCATCAGGGTATTCCTAGAGGCTTTTGTCAGAGGCATAGCATTGGAATGGAAGTTAAAAGCTGTTTACCATTATTGATTTAGGGAGTGCTGTTTGGGCTTTTCTGTTGTTGTTATTTTGTTATTATTGATATCTAGGGGCGTCTCTATTTTTTTTTTTTTTTTTTTTTGAGATGGAGTCTTGCTCTGTCACCCAGGCTGGAGTGTAGTGGTGCGATCTAGGCTCACTGCAACCTCCGCCTCCCGGGTTCAAGCCATTCTCCTGCTTCAGCCTCCTGAGTAGCTGGGACTACAGATGCCAGCCACCACACCCGGCTAATTTTTGTATTTTTGTAGAGATGGCGTTTTGCCATGTTGGCCAGACTGGTCTCAAACTCCTGACCTCAAGTGACCTGTCAGCCTGGGCCTCCCAGAGTGCTGGGATTTGGGATTACAGGTATGAGCCACCATGCCTGGCCTTCTCGTTTTAACTCTGAAGTTCAGTTTGATTATGTGAGCAATAAAAACGTAGATTTTTCCCTTTCCTGAGCTTGTGTTCTTATTGAGGAAAGCCTAAGAAACTGGTCCTATGAAGAAGTAAAGGAGTTTATAACGATTGCCTCTCAATATTTGATTAGAAAATTTTTCAAACATGTAGCAAAGCTGGAAGAACTGTCCAGTGAACACCCACATACCCGCCACCTGGATTCTACTATATTAACCTTTTCCTGTGCTTGTCTGTTCATTCCTTACCCATCCCTCAGTCCATCTGGTTTCTTAATGTATTTCAGAGTAAGTTACTACCATCTCCGCTCTTCCTTCCAAATGCCTTAGAAGGCAGTGGTTAGCTAGAGCTCAAGTCACTGCTCCTAATGAAATCGTTTTCCTTAGACAGGGGTGGTTCAGGTACCTCTCTGCCACCTTCTTCAACATTTTCAGTGCCCCGTGTAAAGATTCCTTTTCCAGCACACATGACCGAGCCACTCTTGAGTCAGGCCCTCGGCTGGGTGAAAGCATCGATTTCTCACCCAGAAGGTGGTGCAAAAATAGGCTTCGGAGTCAGCTGAATCTAGGCTTAAATCCCTCTTCGTACTTCCTGGGACACGTTATTTCTCTGAACTTCTGTTTTTCCCTTCTGTAAAATGAGAATACTACTTATTATTTCTGATGACTTCTGAGAGGATTGACAGAAATAATTCAAGTATCCATTAATTCAGCAGATATTTATTGAGCCCTTACTTTGTGCAGGAACGCGCCTAGGCACAGGAGAGTCTGCAGTGAGCAAGACAGATGGAAATCCCTGCTTTCTTGGAGCTAACATTCCCATGGGAGGGGTTAAACAATAAACAAATCTGTACGATAATGTCAGGGATAAGTGCTACGATGAGGAGTGATGTGGGCGGTGGCGGCATTGGGGGTTGTCTGTTTTAGACAGGGCTGCAGGAAGGCCACCCTGAGAAGGTGAGCTTTAGTCAGACACCTGCATGGTGGGAGAGACCAAGCCACGTAGATGTTGGTGGGAACAACATTCCAGGGATGGGGAACAGTGAATGAAAACCTCAGGGCAGGGCGTGGCGCGGTCCAGGCTAAGCCCTTGAAAATCACTGCTGCTGCCTCAAAGTCTTTTGTGTTATTCTTGTTGTTCCTGTTGTTCACCTGGCAAGTGGGTGACGAGCAGTGTTTGCTTTGGTGTAAGTAGGTAAACTGAGGCCCAGCTACAGAGGGAGGCTGCAGTGTGCTTGGGAAAGGCTCTAGCCCTTCGAGAGGGCCATTCCTGGCTCCGCCCTGCGTCGGCCAGGCCCCACACCCCTGTGTCTGGGCCATTCTCGGGGAGAATGGGAGCTGCTTGCCCCCTAGCCTGGGCCGCGATTGTTGATTTCTCTGCTGTATCCTATGTGGAGTGGCACAGCACAGGTGGCCCTCGAAGGGCAGATGTGGCCACCATTGACCGCCACTCTGTCCCTGGCCTCTTTGCAGTGCCCATTCATGGATGAGCGGATCATGTGTTTACACAGTAAGATCAAGAGTCAGGCCCTGGAATTTCCAGACCAGTGAGTATCTCCCGCCGTCCCGCATCTCTCCTGTCCGAGTTCTTGGAGGTCCCATGTCTCCCACCCTGACGCCTCTCCATCCCCAGACCCGACATAGCTGAGGACTTGAAGGACCTGATCACCCGTATGCTGGACAAGAACCCTGAGTCGAGGATCGTGGTGCCAGAAATCAAGGTACCCTTGGCTCAGCCTGTGCCCCGTGCTTGGAATTGTTTGGCTCAGCCCTGCCTCAGCCAGACCCCAAACCCTTGTGTCCACAGCGCCACACCCTCCTTGGCACCGCTGTTCTCCCATGCCCCAGGGCCTCTGAGCTGCTGGGGGCTGTTGAGGGCTGGGGAGAAAGACTTGGGCGTTGTGTGCACTGTGACTGTGGGAGTGGGATCTATGACCCGCCAGCCTGCACTTGCTCCGATTGGCGTGGGCTGATGGGATCCACCCTCTGCAGACCAGCATGGGGCCTCCGTGCTCCACACCCTGCTCCCAGAGCTCAGGTCCTTTCCAAAGGCCAGTCCCTTTGAGAAACTGCAGTGAGGATGGGAGGAAATTCATGAGTAATTCGACCTCCCCAGCCTGCTGAATCCCACACTCTTGCAGAAAGCACTTTTAGGAAAGTGTATTCTCCTACACATCTCCACTAATGCCACACACATATATCTGGCCCTTTAAGAAATCTAGAGATTTGCCCTGGGACTTCCTAGGCAGTTAGCTAACTGGCATTTGAAGGTCTTAACAGCCCAAAAAGTCATGGATTGGGGCTTGGACCCCAGGGGACAGACCCCTGCCTGGGTTCTCTCCTGATCGTGTCCTGCCAGCTGGTCCCACCATGCCTCCAAGCCTCTCTCTCCTGCTGTGAGATGGAGAGAATGCTGCCTGCTGTGTGCTGAGCCTCCCAGGTGTCAGGGATTGTGGCTGAGGAGTGATGGATGCTCCTTAGGCAGCCAGGCAAGGCAGATGCCAAATTCCCATCACTTGGGCCAAGACCTGGGGCCGGATGGAGAATCGCCCCACTCCCATTTCAGCCTCGTAGCTCCTCCCGTCCTGTCTCTCTGTCTTCACGTTTCCGCCCCTTCGCTCACCCCTGCCCTCTGCTCGCCAGCTGTTTTGCATGCCTGACCACAGGCCCTCGCCTCTCCCTCCTGCATGCCCTCGTGGCTCCGCTCGCTGGCAGGGCCCTCCGGGAGCCAGCCGCACCTGCCCCTCACCCCTCCTGTCGTTCGTTGAAGCTGCACCCCTGGGTCACGAGGCACGGGGCGGAGCCGCTGCCGTCGGAGGATGAGAACTGCACTCTGGTCGAAGTGACCGAAGAGGAGGTCGAGAACTCAGTCAAACACATTCCCAGCCTGGCGACCGTGGTAAGGTGGATGGACCCCTGACCCAGAGCAGGGACCCAGGAGCCTGAGGTGGGGCCTGGCCAGGACAAGCCGGACACGGGCGGGTGCCTGGGAGTCAGGAGATGTCCAGGGGCCGCCCCTAACCCACAGCTGCTGGCCTTTGGGCCTCGGTCACGTATCAGGCCAGGTGACCCCTGCATCTTCTGAGCCAGGTTCCGTGTTACCATAGGGAGGGGGGAGATTCTCCCTCTGGAATTCCTGCTTTCAGAGCTTATCAGGGGAGAGGAAGTAGGAGAAGTACCAGGCAGGGGCAAGGGTTGGGAGCCGGAGCCGAGGTCTCTAAGCCAGGATTCCCACCCAGCTGGAATTTTAGGCTCCAGGGTGGATGGCGCAGCACATCTCATGTGTGCTGTGTGGGCAGCCACCAGGGGTAGGGGCAGGGACTTCCATGCACACACTCAGAAAGTTCTGTCCGTCTCCTGAGGGTGAGATTTTGCTTAGGAGCCAGCAGGTCCCCTTTTATGGCCTTGAATTTGGATCCTGACCCAGGAAGAAGGAGCCAGAATGTAGAGTCCTCAGGCCTAACCTTGGAGGCTCTGGGAATCGCCACTGACCAAGTCCCTGTCCAGGAGAGCAGTTAGCTCCAAGAGGGAGACCAGGAGTCCCAGGGATCCAGGTTCCAGGCAGCAGGCTTGGGGACAGAGACCAGCAGGTTGTCCCACCACAGCCACCTCGAAAGGCCTGGTTGCAGTTGGCCAGCACTAGTCCTAGTGGGCTGGCGGGCCCCTGGGCTCTGGGAGGGACCCTTGAGACTGTCTGGAAAGGCACAGAAGGTCCAGCTGTGAAGGATTGCCCCTGTAGGAGCCCAGATGCTGCTCCTGCTCCTCCCGCTTTGCACTTCTCCTCTCTGCTTCCCCACACACTTCCTCTCTCCTCCTCCCAAAGCTGAGCCCTGGCTGGGGCATCCATCCACATCTTCCTCCACTCTTTCCCCACCTGGGGCTGTGCATGACCTTCACTGTTGAAGACCCACGCACACCCACCTACCCTTCCTCAACCACCCCTTGTGCCTATAGACGAGGAGGCAGCTGGCGTCGGACTCTGCACCCACCATGGGTTACTCTGTTCCAGGCTCAGGAGGTTCTAGTCCTGAATCAGCTGCCCTCCCTTTCCTTCCCGGGTCTCAGGGGCAGGTTCTTGGGAGAAAGCGTCTGGCCCTGGAGGTCTGGAGTAGGCATTCATTATTCGGGAAACACTTGTTGAACACCGAGTGGTTTCTCAGGCCTGTGCTGGGAGCAGGGGCTGGGTGGAGTGATGAACAAAACCCCCATGGTTTCTGCCATGCTTGAGAGGCAGATGCTGGTCAAACCAACAAACATATGTACAGTGCAGTAGAGGGACCGCAGGACATGCCCCTAATGGAGGCACACTTGGCCCCACTGGGAAGAAGTGGATAGACACTGAGAGGATGGTAGGGTGTTAACTCCGCTGAGAGAGGGCGGAGGGGCTAACACACACTGGGTGGAGTCACTGAAGCAGGGCAAGGAAGGTGGAGGGAGGGTGTGGCGAGGTTTTACATCTTTACTCCAAGAGCATGGGTTTGAATCAGGGTTTGAACCAGGGCAGCTGGAGCAGGGATGGGCGGGTAGATACTGGGAAGTGGTCTGACTTGGGACAAGATGGCAAGGTCCAGGCCCCCTGCATGTGTTCATCATTTAGCAAACACGGAGCAGCCAGTGTGTGCTAGGCACAGGTGTCAAAGATGAGCTCAGCCCAGTGCCTGATCTCGGGGGTGGGGGGGCTGGGGGGCTGGGGGAGGGGCTCCTGGCCTTATAAGAAAGATGGACCTGGGAAGAATCAGCCTCCTGTGTGATCAGAGGCCAGTGCAGAGAGATGCAAGGGCTGGGGGCTTCACAGAGGAGGAGCTCCTGTTCTGGGTTGACAAGACCACAGGGGAGGCGGCAGGGTGGGCTCACCTGGGGAGTGACACCTGCCCAGACTCAGAGGAAAGAGGGGCTGGCATGTCCCAGTGACTGACTGTAAGAACCTCAGTAGGGGAAGAGGACTTATTCTCTCTTTTTTTTTTTTTTTTGAGACGGAGTTTTGCTCTTGTTGCCCAGGCTGGAGTGCAGTGGTGTGGTCTCGGCTCACTGCAACCTCCGCCTCCCAGGTTCAAGCAATTCTCCTGCCTCAGCCTCCCGTGTAGCTGGGATGACAGGTGCCCACCGCCACGCCCAGCTAATTTTTGTATTTTTAGTGGAGACGGGGTTTCTCCATGCCGGCCAGGCTGGTCTCAAACTCCTGACCTCAGGTGATCCACCTGCCTCAGCCTCCCAAACTGCTGGTATTACAGGCATGAGCCACTGCGCCCGGGCCCCGCCCCCCCGCCCCCTGCTCCTTCTTTTAAATTGAGGTAGAATTCACATAACTTAAAATTAAAGCGAACAATTCAGTGGCATTTGGGACATTCACAGTGACATGCAATTATCCCCTCAATAGTTCTGAACATTTTCATTACTTCACACCCCCGCCCATCAGCAGTGACTCTCCATTCACCTCACCCCAGCCCTGGCACGCACTCACCTGCCCTCTGTGTCTATAGATTTGTGTATTCTGGTGGAATCCTACACTCTGAGGCCTTTCGGGCGTGGCTACTTTGATGTGGCAGAAGGTTTTCAGGGTCCGTTCGTGTTGTAGCATGGATCAGTGCTTCACTCCTTATGGCTGAATCATGTTCCATTGCACGGACAGACTGCTTTGAGTTTATCTTCTTCGTTTGATGGGCATTTGGGTGTTTGCATCTTTTGGTAAATCAGTGTTTCTTAAACACTTATTTTTCTTGTTAGCAGCAAATGCTGTCAGAAGCTCCGTGAATTCCCGAAACAGCTTGAAGGGGCACCGTGCCCTGGTTGGGGTGGGGTGAGGGGCCCAGTGACTCTTATGGGGCCCACAGGCCATTCCCTTCACGGGAAATGGCAGCCAAGAGCATCACCAAGAGTGACTGGTTCACGTCCTTGCTCCAGAACTTTCTGGGGCTCTCTGGCTGACCACAGGCCAAGTTCCAGACCCCTCTGGGTGGGGATTCTGAGTCAGGGAGTGAGGGGACCAGATCTGGGTTTTGGAAAGGATGGGAGGGAGGGAGGTGGAAAGCAGGGAGGCCTGGGAGAGACGCTGAGCAGTGGCTGAGGGTGTGGTGCAGGACAGCACCTTTTCCCAGAGGATTCTTTCGGCGGGGGTTGGTTGCAAGGTGGTGCTGCTCAGTTTCTCTCGAAGTCTGCCATCGGCCACCAGCCCTGGGAGCTGGCAGGGGCTGGGGAGAAGGAAGAGGGAGGATGTTGCCCAGAATCGCCCCCACCTGGCCAAGCAGTTGCCTGCCACCTCCTCTTTTCTCCCTCTTCAGATCCTGGTGAAGACCATGATACGTAAACGCTCCTTTGGGAACCCATTCGAGGGCAGCCGGCGGGAGGAACGCTCACTGTCAGCGCCTGGAAACCTGCTCACGTGAGTGGCTGCCTGCCTTCTTGGGTGGGGGAGTGGTGGTTGGAGGCTGAGCTTGGGGCAGCCCTGCCCAGACCACTCTGCACAGGTCCTCCCTGAAGTGGTGCCATCTGGAGAGACTCAGATGAAACCCACCTGGTGCACTGGGACAGTCAGCACCCCAACTTGGGCTCAGCCCACCTCCTTTTGCTGACAGCTAATGCACCTGAAGTTTACCTTTCTTGGGTACTTGCTCTGTAGCTGGGGGGCTCTTGGTCAGTCAGAAGAAAAGCACTTTTATGGCCCAGGAGCGTGAGTGCCTGATGGGGAGGTTTGAGGCTCTGTGCTGGGCGAGCAGTGTGGTCTCACTCAGGACCCTGTGTGTCCATGCAGAGAGGTGTCCACTCACCTGCTGTCAACGCCACCCTGGCTCCAGCTCTATGAAGCTGGTGTTTGGGGTCTGAGTGTCTCTGGGTGGGGGAATGGGCATCCCGTGGATCCCAAGGGTCCCTTCTCACTTCCCTTTTCCCTCCCTCTGGTGATTCCAGCAAAAAACCAACCAGGGAATGTGAGTCTCTGTCTGAGCTCAAGGTAACGCCCGCCTGCCTGTGCCGTAGCCTCTGCTGGGGCCTGAGGGGGGTGGGTGGGCAGCTGCAGAGCACGGGGGCATCCCCACCCAAGCAGATGCTCCTTCCAGCCTGGGCTGTTGTGGCCGGGCTCACCGTGGGCCTCCAAACCCAGTATTAGAATGAGGGGCCTCGGGGGCTTGGACCTGATGGTGGGTCATGCATGTGGGCTGGGGCTGTGGGTGCATGGCGCTCCAGCTGGAATGCCTGAGAATGCACCCAGGTCTGAAGATCCTGTGTGGCACCCATGTCTTCTCAGTGCACGTCAATGGCATTGAAGCTCTGTCACGGGGCCCGTGGGTGCCCCCCCGAGTCCGCATGGTCAGCGCATAGGTCAGGCATGCTGTACTGTGTGGCTCTTCGCTAGGGGCTCTCCAGCCTCCACTTCTCTTTCTATGATGTGTTTAGACCTAGAAAATAAGTCCCCTTCCTGCCTGTTGCAGAGTAATGTAAGAGTTCCCTCAGCTGAGTGGATGCAGATCTTCTTGCTGTCTGCCACCCTTCCTTCATACACATACCCAGCCCAGGTGACCAGAACCTCCCAGGACAGATGAGGCTTTGTGTCCTTATGAGACTGGGAGAACCTGCTGGGCACCCCTGCTGCAGGTGCTGTGGTGGTGGGGACCCCACTGCCCTTCCCACTGAGCCCGTTGTGGCCACCTGACTCAGTGGGAGCTCCAGGCAGTCACTTCTGTTTCTTAAAAACAGCTTTACTGAGGTACAATTCACATACCATGTAATTCACCCGTGGGAAGTATATGATTCAGTGGTTTCTAATACAGAGTTCTGCAGCCATCACCACCATCAACCTTACGACATTTTCATCAGCCCAGAAATACACCCTACACTCCTTAGCTGTCCCCATCCAACTCCCCCACCCCAGTAACCACTCATCTTTTAGTTTTCTATGGATTTTCCTACTCTGGACGTTTCATATAAATGGCGTCATACACTACGTGGCCTTCTGTGTCTGGCTTCTTTCTCTCAGCATCATGTTTTCAAGGTTCATCCATGCTCTACATGTATTAGTGCTTCATTCCTTTTTGTGGCCAAATAATATTCCATTGTATGGATGCACCTCACTTTGTTCATCCATTCCTCTGTGGATGGACTTGTCTCCACCTTTTGGCTATCAAATGAAGACTGATGCTATGAACATTCGTGTACAAGTGTTAGGAGGTGGCTTACGAGATGAAATGGATTGACCAGCAGGCTGGGTGCGGTGGCTCACGCCTGTAATCCCAGCACTTTGGGAGGCCGAGGCAGGTGGATCATGAAGTCAGGAGTTTGAGACCAGCCTGGCCAATATGGTGAAACCCCGTCTCTACTAAAAATACAAAAATTAGCCGGGCACGGTGGCACGCACTTGTAGTCCCAGCCACTCGGGAGGTGAGGCAGGAGAATCGCTTGAACCGGGAGGTGGAGGTTACAGTGAGCTGAGATCGCATCATTGCACTCCAGCCTGGGCAACAAGAGCAAAAATCTGTCTCAAAAAAAAAAAAAAAAAAAAAAGGCCGGGCACGGTGGCTCACACCTGTAATCTCAGCACTTTGGGAGGCCGAGGCAGGCGAATCACGAGGTCAGGAGATCGAGACCATCCTGGCTAACACAGTGAAACCCCGTCTCTACTAAAAAATACAAAAAAATTAGCCGGGTGTGGTGGCGGGCACCTGCAGTCCCAGCTACTCAGGAGGCTGAGGCAGGAGAATGGTGTGAACCCGGAAGGTGGAGCTTGCAGTGAGCCGAGATTGTGCCACTGTACTCCAGCCTGGGCGACAGAGCAAGACTCTGTCTGAAAAAAAAAAAAAAAAAAAGAAAAAGCAAAAGAAATGGATTGGCCACCCATCCCGTGGGAGTCAGGGCTTATATGGTAATCTAGGAGGAACATCTGTTTGGGAATTATTTATGCTTTTGAGAGAAACCTTGCCCTCCAGCATAGAGCAGGGAAAATGGCAGTCCTTCAGAACCGGTCTTCAGCAGCCTCAGAAGGCAGACACAGTCCCCAGCTTGTGCCCAGAGAGATGCCTGGGCAGCCCAGCCTTGGGTGTGAGCCTCACGGATGATGGAGTGGAAACCCAGCAGGCTGGCCTTTCCTCGGCCTTCCTCCTCTCAATCTCCATTTTAGGGTCTGCCAAACTGGGGCTGCCTCCTGTCTGTGAGCAAGTCTGCTGTTGGTTTCTTTTCTATTTTCTTTCTTTCTTTCTTTCTTTTTTTTTTTTGAGACAGGGTCTTGCTCTGTCGCCCAGGTTGGAGTGTTGGAGTGTAGTGGTGTGATCTTGGCTCACTGCAACCTCTGCTTCCTAGGCTCAAGCGATTCTCCTGCCTCAGCTTCCTGAGTAGCTGGGATTACAGACGTGTGCCACCATGCCCAGCTAATTTTTGTATTTTTTTAGTAGAGACGGGGGTTTCACCATGTTGGCCAGGCTGGTCTTGAACTCCTGACCTCAAGTGATCCGCCTGCCTAGGCCTTCCAAAGTACTGGGATTACAGGCGTGAGTCACTGCGCCTGGCCTTATTTTCAATGAGATCAAAATTGCAAGACACCAGCAGATGGAGACTGGCTCAAAGGGCTGTACTGCCCCTTCCTTCCCTCACCTGGGATCCCCTGCCCTCAGCCCCCAGCAGGTGGGATGCCTTGGTCATGGGAGCTCACAGAGCTGATTCAGGCACTGGGGGTCTTGGACTGGAGGCCTGCCTGCCGTCTGCAGTGAGACCCAGCCCCTACCAACAGGCAACTGTGAGAGCAGAGACTGAGGGCCTGACCTAATGTCTAGTTACAGGGCCCTCCTCCCCGGGGACCTTACCCGCATTCTCCATCAGAAACATAGCAAGCCAGACATCACGCTTCCTTTCCCTTGTGTAAGGACAGTCTCCCTCCTGGACAGGAGACACGGATTGTTGTGGGGGAAGGACAGTAACCCATGTGGCATGCCCGGTGGCCTCCCTAAGAACGGGGGAGCTGTGTGATGTTGGTGAGGGGATAGGCCCCTCCTCGGGGATTCCCCTCGCACCTGTCACACCGTCCACGCTGTCACACCGGCGGCTCCAGCCTGGGCTCTTCAGGGACACAAGGGCTCTCCTCCTCCCACTTCCAAGAAGGAAGGGGCCTCCTCTTCTGTCTGAGGTGCTCCTCCCTCAGGGCTGGCTGCAGGAGAGCTGAGGTGGGAGGATCCCTGGAGCAGTTGTCATCAGCCCTTTCTTGAGGGCCAGCTGTGTGCCAGGCCAGGCAGGGGAGGCTCTGATCACCCCCACACACAAGGAACTCAACATCTGGTGACTGAGGACAAGCGTCACAGTCCCTTCCCTGTAAGAGCTCATAGCCTAAGTGGGGGATCGAAGTACCTAAAAACCTGGTATGACAGGCGCCGTGGGGTGGGGGGTGCCTTCTACTTGGGATTTGTGCAGTGAATTTTGGTGTTACATAGTTTTGGAACTACTGTACAGTTCCTTGCTATTTTTTGGCAAATGATGCTGGTCTTTCATTTACAGAGGGGCTGGGTGCAAAGTCTCCTTTGAAAAATTTATGTGAGCAAGGAAAAGGGAAGAGGATCTCAAAGACTGGGTTACGTAGATCATGTTCCAGGGGGTGCGCGACGGCCCACTTGGGCAGGGGGCCCAGATGTGGGAGCAGCTGGCTCAGGGCCTCGCTGGCATTTCTCAGAGTCTTAATGTTGGTTTTCTGTTCGGTGAGCAGGAAGCAAGGCAGCGAAGACAACCTCCAGGGCACCGACCCGCCCCCCGTGGGGGAGGAGGAAGTGCTCTTGTGAGAGGCAGTCCCTGCGTGGAAAGTTGCGGGGCCCCCGCCCCCGGGTCCCCCGCACGCATGCATCCACAGCGGCCAGAGGAGGCCATGGAGCCCGAGTAGCTGCCTGGATCGCTCGACCTCGCATGCACGCCGCGTCGCCTCTGGGGGGCTGCTGCACCGCGTTTCCATAGCAGCATGTCCTACGGAAACCCAGCACGTGTGTAGAGCCTCGATCGTCATCTCTGGTTATTTGTTTTTTCCTTTGTTGTTTTAAAGGGGACAAAAAAAAAAAAAAAAAAAAGGACTTGACTCCATGATGTCGACCGTGGCCGCTGGCTGGCTGGACAGGCGGGTGTGAGGAGTTGCAGACCCAAACCCACGTGCATTTTGGGACAATTGCTTTTTAAAACGTTTTTATGCCAAAAATCCTTCATTGTGATTTTCAGAACCATGTCAGATATACCAAGTGACTGTGTGTGGGGTTTGACAACTGTGGAAAGGCGAGCAGAAAACTCCGGCGGTCTGAGGCCGTGGAGGTGGTTGTTGCGTTTGAGAGGGAGTAGGGGGCTAGATGTGGCTCCTAGTGCAAACCCGAAACCGTGGCACCTTCCAGAGCCGTGGTCTCAAGGAGTCAGAGCAGGGCTGGCCCTCAGTAGCTGCAGGGAGCTTCGATGCAACTTATTTGTAAGAAGGATTTTTAAATTTTTTATGGGTAGAATTGTCAGGAAAACAGAAAGGGCTTGAAATTTAATAAGTGCTTCGGGAAGGGGATTTTCCAAGCCTGGAAGGGTATTCGGCAGCTGTGGTGGGGAAACATTTCTCCTGAAAGACTGAACGTGTTTCTTCATGACAGCTGCTCGAAGCAGGTTTCTGAGATAGTTGACCGAGCTCTGGTAAATCTCTTTGTCAAATTACAAAAACTTCAGGGTGAAATCCTGTGCTTCCATGTACATTACATGGCTTAAGATTAAACAAAAAAAGTTTTCAAGTCTCTAACTAGAGTGAACCCTAGAGCACAGTAGTTCAGAAATGATTTAGAGCTTCCAGGATATATTTCACGGCTTCAGGCGTGTGGTCAGTTAGAACCGATGAAACCTACACCCGCCTGTATATATTAGCAGCTTAGCTTGTTCATAACCTGTATATTCTAAAGACTGCTAAGGTTTTGTTTTCATTTTAAATCCTAGCTGATTGTTGTGGTCAATGAAATACCCAGTTTCTGGAGGGCCAGGTGGGAAATGCTTTCACTGGACTAACACACAAATGATCATCCTGAGGATCTGAGCTTCCCTAGACTCCACACAATAACCTTGGGGCAGCCTTTTAGAGAAGACTTGAAACCCACAGCACTCCTCAGGGTATGAGGAAACCAGGGCTTGGCACAGGAAGTTCCCCTTTGTAGCTAAAAGTCCAGAAAGAAAGGTTCATCTTTTTGACTTCCACCTGATATTGGGAAGTTTGGTTGAGGTTCAAGTGTGACTCCTTCCAGAGCCACAGGTAGCGGAGTGTGAAGTTGAGGGGGAGGAAAGCTGGAAGGACTCTGCCCTGGGAGATTCCCAGCTCTGCTTTCCAGAGCTTGGTGGAATCTGGGCTGGGGAAAGACGGCACCGGGAAACTCTGCTTCCCCATCGTTTCCATCTGATCAGCCGTGGTGTGAGGACTTCTCAGACAAAGGCAAGGCCTCATGCCCCTGCCCAGCCCATTCACGGAGCCCTGGGCCTTCTTGGCTTCCATAGATCCTAAGCTCTTGACTGTAGTTTAGCCAGACTTGTTTTGCTATCTTATAAGCAGTTCAGAATTAGGGAATGCTGGTTTTGAAGAGCAAAGGACAGGGTTAGTTGTCTGGCCTGCTTGCTGGGTCTTTGTAACCCAGCACTTCCTCTTGCCCTCCTGGATTTACGTTTATGGGGAGAGGACTCAATAGCTCCACCCCTTCTGGCACCAGATGGGGCTTGGTTAGTTTGCAATAAGCACCTTGCAGAAGTTAAAGCCAGCGGGTCCCTAGTCTTAGGCCCAGCCTGCTTGTGTGGGCTCTGGCCTGGCCCAGTGGCTGGCCCAGGGGGCAGCAGTGCTCAGAGCTTCTGCAGGGCTTCTCTTGTTTACACAGCTGCATCAGACAATGCCATTTCTCCCCACCACGGAACCTTCCATCTAAGATTTCTTCCGGGGAATGCCAGCAATCAGGCAGCACCCAGCTGTGGGGGCAGTGGGGTGGGGAAGACCCACATTGATGACTTTTTTTTTTTCTTTTAATGAAGAAACACCAAAGAAAGCTGTGGAAAGGACCGCCCCACATGAAAAGGATAAGCCAAGATGGCTGTAAACACAAAGCATTTGAGCTGCCATTCTTGGAGCACATTGATTTTTCAAAAGCCAGCTCTGTCAGGAAAGGAGGTGCTGTTATGAGCAGCTCTTCCAGTGGGCAAAGAGGACACCCATAATTTCTTCCATTGCTAGCTCATCTGTGGGACCAATTTGGTGTAAGCAACCTGTGGCCTGCACCTGTGGCCTCGAAGGAAGCACAAACCCTCCATCCACTTCCCATTTCCTCTGCCCTTTTCCACCTCCCCCTTCCATCCCACCAGCTGCCAGTGGCTCCCAGAAAGCCTTACTGAGCCCCTTGTTGACACTTGGGGCTGCAGAGGCCTCTCCCCACGGGTCTGGCCTTTCCTGAGAGGCAGGTCTTCCGTCCTCAGAGCCTTTCTGGAACAAGGAGAATGCCTATGCAGGTGGACACACAGGCCTGGCCTGTCGCTCTCACTTGTCTTCCAGTGGGGGAACTTCACGTTGCTGAGTGGAAGAACCATGACCTCCACTTGCTTCCAAGGTGCTAGGGAAGTTTCAGGGTACGCTGGTTTCCCTCTCCAGCTGGAGGCCGAGTTTCTGGGGACTGCAGACTTTTCTACTCTGTGATCGATTCAATGCCCGATGCTTCTGTTTCATTCCCGACCCTTTCTACTATGCATTTTCCTTTTATCAGGTGTATAAAGTTAAATACTGTGTATTTATCACTAAAAAGTACATGAACTTAAGAGAAAAGTAAGCCTTTCGTGTTTTTCCACAGATGTTTAAGCTTCTCTGTAAAGTTGAAATAAACAGACAGCAAAATGGTGCCAAGCCTGGGCCTCTTCGGGAGGTTTGTATTGGTGGTTGTTTATTTAGGCCGCCTGCCCTGATGTCTGTATTCCTTCCTCAGGCTGACAGCGAGGTCAGATGCCCAAGTCAAGGCTAATGTATTCAGCAAATCTCTAATTTAGAGCATGTCCTAGGACCTCGCTACTCAGTGTGGCTCCCAGACTAGCAGCGCCAGTGTCACCTGTGAGTGGGTTAGGTGCCAGCCGGGCACGGTGGCTCACGCCTGCAATCCCAGCACTTTGGGAGGCCAAGGTGGGAGGATTGCTTGAGGCTAGGAGTTCGAGACCAGCCTGGACAACATGGCAAGACCCATCTCTAAAAAAAAAAAAAAAAAAAAAAAATTTAAAAATTAATTGAGTGTGGTGGTGCATGCCTATGGTCCCACAGCTACTCGGGAGGCTGAGGTGGGGGATTACGTGAGCCCCGGAGGTCAAGGCTGCAGTGAGCGAGCTGTGATCATGCCACTGCACACCAGCCGGGCAACAGGGCGAGACCCTGTCTCAAAAATTAAAAGAAAAAAATGCAGATGCCCAGGCTTGGCGTAAACCTGCTCCCCAGGTGACTCGTCTGCGTGCTGAAGTTTGAGCAGCACTGCTTTCGCAGGCAGGTAATTGTGAGATTCTGGTGGAGGCCAGACAGGTGGGCAGCCCCCGAGCAGTCTTAGTCACACTGAACTATGGCCTGGTGTGCCACATGATCCTTTACCCCACGAGGTAGGGATTAACCCCGTTTTATGGATCATCGTCTGTGAGGTGAGGCTCCAAAAAGTTAAGTCAGTTGTCCAAGGGTTAGAATTTGCCAGCAAAACCCTTCTGGTTTTCTTTTTTTCTTTTTTGAGACAGGGTCTCGTTCTGTTACCCAGGCTGGAGTGCAGTGGCAGTCTCGGCTCACTGCAACCTCCACCTCTCAGGCTTAAGTGATCCATCCACTTTGGGTTCCAAAGTAGCTGGGACCACAGGGGCCCACCACCACACCAGCCCCCACACCCAGATAATTCTTAAATTTTTTATAGAGACAGAATCTCACTATATTGCTCAGGCCTGGTCTCAATTCCTGGACTCAAGCAGTCCTCCCACCCTAGCCTCCCGAGTTGCTGGGACTACAGATGTGCACCACCATGCCTGGCTAATTTTTAAATTATTTGTAGGGATGAGGTCTCACTACATGTTGCCCAGGCTGGTCTCAAACTCCTGGACCAAGTAATCCTCCTGCCTCAGCCTCCCGAAGTGCTGGGATGACAGGCGCGCATCACCACACCCAGCCTCCTGCTGGTGTTCATGGCATCTAGAAACACACCCACCCCTCACCCCAACACTGGCTTGCTTTCACATTTCTGTTTTAGAAAAGAGGAGGCTAAACAGCATCTCCCCAACTTCGGAAGACAGCCAGTGACCATCACTCCTTGACGAGCAAGATCATAAACACACCCACTGCCCTTAAGTCTGTTTTGTGCTGCTGTTATAGGGACCTAAGACTGGGTAATTTATAAAGAACAAAAATTGATTTCTCACATTTCTGGAGGCCAGGAAGTTCAAGATCAAGGTGCTGGCAGGTTTGGTATCTGGTGAGGGCTGCTCTCTGCTTCCAAGAGGGTGCCTTGGTGCTACATCCTTTGGAGGGAGGAACACTTGTCCTCACATGGCAGACAGTGGCAAGGCAGACAGGGGGATGATCTCCCTCTCTAGCCCTCATATAGGGCACCGACCCCATTCACGAGGGCAGCGCAGTCCTGACTCAGTCACCTCCCCAAGGCTTTACCTCCCAATAAAGTTGCACTGGGGATTAAGTTTCCAACATGTGAATTTCGGTAGACACATTCAGCCCATATCACCATTCCTAAACATTCCAGCTTCATTTGACCCATGTGCCTAAGCAAGCACTTTTTATTTTTTCAGATAGGGTCTCACTTTGGTTCCCAGGCTGGAGTACAGTGGCACCATCATAGCTCACTGCAGCGTCAACCTCCTGGGCTCAAGTGATCCTCCGGCCTCAGCCACCCAAATAGCTGGAACTACAGATGTACACCACCACACCCGGCTAATTTAATTTTTTGTAGAGATAGGGTCTCACCATGTTGACCCGGCTGGTCTCGAATGCCTACGCTTAAGTGATCCACCGTGGCCTCCCAAAGTCCTGGGATTACAGGCAACAAGCATTGTTTTTAAAAGGCAGCATGAACCAGAGCTTCAATAAAGGGAGTTGGTAAACTTTTTTTTTTTTTTTTTTTTTTTTTTCCAAAAGCAAGAAAAGCCCAGGTTGGCCATTTATCCAGCAGAAGCAGAGTATTTCTAAAATAATGGTTCCCCTCAGTACTTGGAAGCGAATTCATGGCAGAGGCGAAGGGCAAACTGCTTCCTCTAGGGGAATTCTGAATACCTGATGCAGAATTCAGCTGGTGTGTGGCCGGGTGCGGTGGCTCATGCCTGTAATCCCAGCACTTTGGGAGGCTGAGGCGGTGGATCATGAGGTCAGGAGTTCAAGACCAGCCTGGCCAACATGGTGAACTTCTGTCTCTACTAAAAATACAAAAATTAACTGGGTGTGGTGGCAGATGCCTGTAATCCCAGTTACTTGGGAGGCTGAGGCAGGAGAATTGCTTGAACCCGGGAGGCAGAGGTTGCAGTGAGCCAAGATCATGCCACTGCACTCCAGCTGGGCAATAGGGCAAGACTCTGTCTCAAAAACAAAAAAACACAAACATTTAGTTGGTGTGAAGTTGCAGCTGGAAATAGCTTCATGAACATTTCGAACCTGTACGGAGCTAGGTATGCGTGCTGCTGCTTTTGGTTGGAGACTTTTGGGAAGCAAACGGGGAGGGGAGAGGAAGCCACTTCCATGTTACCAAAAATTGTGTTACCCACAGCATAGAATTGTAATTTTATGTCAAAATGGAAGCACAGGTAAGATGTCATTAGAGAAAAAGTGTCCTGTGAACTGTATAGGAAGACAGCTAATGACAGAAATTATTAGGCTTTAAAAAGTAGGCGGCTGGGTGCAGTGGCTCATGCCTGTAATCCCAGCACTATGGGAGGCTGAGGTAGGAGGATCACTTAAGCCCAGGAGGTGGAGGCTGTAGTGAGCAGTGATCATGCCACTGCACTCCAGCCTGGGTAATAAAAATAAATAAATAGGCCAGGTGTGGTGGCGCACACCTGTAATCCAATCACTTTGAGAGGCTGAGGCAGGTGGATCATTTGAGGTCAGGAGTTCGAGACCAGCCTGGCTAAAAATACAAAAATTAGCTGGGCATGGTGGCACGCACCTGTAATCCCAGCTACTCGGGAGGCTGAGGTTGCAATGAGCCGAGATTGCACCACTGTGCTCCAGCCTGGACGACAGAGTGAGACTCTGCCTCAAAAAAAAGAAAAAATAAGTAGGGGAAAATGTGCATAAGTGCCAGAAACAGACCATCCCATGGACCTTTTCTGAGCACAGTGAGCCGGACAAGTGGATTTACTGGTTGTCGTAAAGGGGTAGGAAGGAAAGTTCTAGCACATGCTACGAGACAACAGACGGGGATTAAGAAAATCACGCTTTAATGTCTGGTCCTCGATCACCTTAGCACAGCGCTTCTCTGAGGAGAAATGCCAGCTCTGCCACATGGCTGCAGGGAATGGTCGGGGGAAGCCTGCAGCCCAGGCCTACTACAAGTCTAGTGACTGCAGCCAGGCGTCCTCCCCTGCCGCATGAAGTGCTTGAACAGAGCCGCCGTGCCTCAGAGGACTGGGCCTGTCCTGGAGAGAGCTGGAGACAGGAGGCTTCTGAGCAAAGCCAGCTCCAGCCCTGAAAGCCACAGCAGTGCCACTGCCTCAGGCCAGCGCTCCCCCAACAACCCCAGGTTGTGGGAAAAGCAGAGTTGATCCAGCCAAGAACAGACTGGTGACCTCCTGGGCTGAGTGGGCAAACAGATCCTGCACACAACACACAGGAGCTGCTGGGGAACCCTGAGTGCTTGTGGAGTGGAGACTCAATCAGATTCCAGAAATTTCTCTGGGGTGATGTGGCGGCCTTTTCTCCCTCCTCCTCCTCCTGTTCTTCGATGGGGCTGTGGAGAGCCCAGGTGTGGGGTAGGCCTCACTGGTCCAGCTCACTAGCAAGACCCTGCAAAGAAGGACACAAGCAGATCAAGGTGCCCCCGGGACCCCTTGCGGCAGGCGGGAGGGAGGTGCGCTCCCGGGACTTCACTGCCAGGGGTTCTCAAGTTGGTCCCAGGCCTGGAACCCAACCCTTCCTGTTCCACAAGGTGCACTGAAGTAGTGTGTGCACACAGGTGTTCTCAGAGCATGTATTATCATCACCAACTTGAGATGTCGCTCATTGAAACGAGGCTGGGTTTAAAGAGTCAATCTAGTGCAGGGGCCTAGGGATGGAGCAGCTGCTGAGAGTGGCAGGACTGCCCGGGTTAACAGGGGGACACCACACCACACTTGTGCCAGCCTCTGCAGAAGGGCCTCCCCAGACAGGCCCACGCCCAGGGCTCCCACACCCGGGAGATGAGAGGCCTGTGCCTGCTGGGGGCCAGGAGGGGCCTACCTGCTCGTAATCTTCCACATATTTATATTTCTTCTCCCGATAGTAGAGTCTTTTCTTCATGCAGTAGAGGACTATGATGTCACACAGCACGGTCGCCTGAATTTAGCACAGGGTGAGAGTGAGCCAGGATGCTTGCAGTCCATCTTATTCTTTGCGTGCCCCTTCCTGAGAAGCCTGGAATCTTTACCGGAATGGAAAGGCACTCCCATCTCTTGGGAGAAGGCTGGGACCCAAGGGGGGTGGTCTTGGCAAAGGGAAGGTGGGAGGAGGGCTAAGGGCCAAGGGAAAGAAGGCAGGAGGGTCAAGTCTAGAAACACATCTGAGGTCTAGGACCCAGGGCCAGGACCAGGACCCCAGCCCAAGGTCTCACCTCACCATGAGGGTGAAGGCAGGGCCTAAACCACCTACCATGCCTAGCAGCGCCAGGCCAGAGCCGATGTTGATCATAGTGGGGATGATGTCAAATTTCCCTGCCTGCCAAAACAGAGAAAAAGAAAAAAAGTGTTTCTGCAGGGGCAGGGAGAGGCCCCTTGTCCCTGCAGGGAGTGACGGAGGGGAGCCAGTGGCGGCGAGCTACCTTCCCAAACACGATGATGTCGAAGCGGATGCCGTAGGCCTTGATGAGCGTGCGCTGCTCGTTGCCAGCCAGGTCTTTGTAGTACTTGGCAAACCTGAGGGGAAGAAGGATGGATCAGGGGGAGATGGCTGGGGCAGGACCTTGGGCCCTGTGAGAGGACGTTAGAGTGGAGCTGGCACAGGCAAATGGTCCACTCTGCCGGCTGAACGGACGCTGGAGCGGCTCGGGGCCTCTCCTGGCTGAGGTGGGCTGTGCAAGCAGGAGGATGCAGGGCCCACGAGGTAGAGGGACACAGGGAGACCTCCTCCTCCAGCACCACCGTCCTCTCCTGAACCTGAACAGTTTGCTCTCAACATCCCACCTGGTACATCCTGCCTGCCTCCCTCAAGGGACCCTGGCCTCCAACATCTAACAGTAAGAATGTGACCAGCCAGCATTGCAGGAGGGGACTAAGCCAGCCCCAAACACAGCATCAGTGCAGGGCCTTTTTTTTTTTTTTGAGATGGAGTCTCCCTCCGTTGCCAGGCTGGAGTGTAGGGGCACCAATTTTGGCTCACTGCAACCTCCGCCTCCCGGGTTCAAGCAATTTTCCTGCCTCAGCCTCCAGAGTAGCTGGGACTACAGGTGCGTACCACCACGCCCAGCTAATTTTTGGATTTTAAAAATTTTTTTTATTTTTGAGACGGAGTCTCGCTCTGTCGCCCAGGCTGGGGTGCAGTGGCACGATCTCGGCTCACTGCAAGCTTCGCCTCCCAGGTTCACGCCATTCTCCTGCCTCAGCCTCCCGAGTAGCTGGGACTACAGGCGCCCGTCACCACGCCCGGCTAATTTTTTGTATTTTTTAGTAGAGACGGGGTTTCACCAAGTTGGCCAGGATGGTCTCAATCTCTGGACC
Organism: Pongo abelii; assembly: GCF_028885655.2. Lineage (NCBI taxonomy): Eukaryota > Metazoa > Chordata > Mammalia > Primates > Hominidae > Pongo > Pongo abelii. The sequence continues at coordinate 120,116,813 of NC_071995.2, read as the reverse complement.
CAGGGCTTTTTTAATTTATTTTTTTTATTTTTTCAAAGAAACATTGATTCTGTGCACACAGCCTGCAAGAACAACAACAACAACAGAAAGAACCACTCATTCATCACACAGATAAAGAGATGAACAAAATGTCATCTGTCAACACAACAGAATATTATTTGGCCATAAAAAGAGACAAGGTACTGACACAGCCTACAACATGGATGAAGCTTGAAAACATCAGGCTAAGGGGAAGGAGCCAGACGTAAAAGGCCACATATTGATTCTATTTAAATGACATGCCCAGAAGAGGCACATCTGCAGAGACAGAAAGTAGACCGCTGTTGCCAGGGGCCGGGGGATGACAGAAGGGTGCAGGGTTTCTTTTTGAGATGACGGAAATGTTCTAAAATCGACTGTGGTGAAGGCTGCACTTATCTGTGAATATAGTGAAAACTATGAATTCTGCACTTCAAATGCGTGAACGGTATGGCATGTGAATTGCATCTCAATAAGACCATTTAAAAATATATGGCTGGGCGCAGTGGCTCACACCTGTAATTCCGGCACTTTGGGAGGCCGAGGCGGGTGGATCACTTGAGGTGAGGAGCTCGAGACTACCCTGGCCAACGTGGAGAAACCCCGTCTCTAATAAAAATACAAAAAATTAGCTGGGTGTGATGGCGGGTGCCTGTAATCCCAGCTACTCAGGCGCTGAGGCAGGAGAATCTCTTGAATCCGGGAGGCAAAGGTTGCAGAGAGCTGAGATCGCGCCACTGCACTCCAACCTGGGTGACAGAGCAAGTCACTCCCTTAAAAAAAAAAAAAAATATATATATATATATATATATGTGTGTGTGTGTGTGTGTGTGTGTGTGTGTGTGTGAGAGAGAGAGAGAGCGCGAGAGAGCAAGAGCGCGCACGCGTGTGAGTAGGGGATGGATGGTTGGTGAAGAACCGTCAAGACATACCATCCGCTGCCCCGTGTTCTCCAGGGATCCACTAGGAGCCTTGGCCCGCACCCTAGCTCCATGCTCTATCTGGCTCACAACTTCCACGCCATGGGCCAGACCTGGGAGACTCAGGCAGGGCCTGGTGCTGCCCGAGGTCGGGGGATAGGCGTCCTGAGGTCTTTCTGTTTTAGGGCTCTGACCTAAGCTTGAGGTTTCCACAAGAAGTGTGTGACAGTAAGAGATGCAATAACACAAATCTAACTGCTAGAAAAGAAAAATTAAAATATCTGCTTTACTCAGTGAGCCAGAGGGTTCAAAAGGACAGCAGGTTCCACAATTACAGACGTCTCAGGATCCCGTATGGATCGGATTCCACACGTCACCACTAGGGGGAGGCAAGTGCAGCTTTAAAGCACCGCTGAACGCGCCCAAGGATGGTCCTTGCAGGGCCTCTTTCTTTTTTCCCCCCCTGAGACAGAGACTTGCTTTGTCGCCCAGGCTGGAGTGGCAGCGGTGCGATCTCGGCTCACTGCAACCTCTGCCTCCCTGGCTCAAGCGATTCTCCTGCCTTGGCCTCTCAAGCAGCTGGGCTTACAGGCATGCGCCACCATGCCCAGCTAATTTTTGTATTTTGTTTTAGTAGAGATGGGGTTTCGCCATGCTGGCCTCAGATGATCTGCCCGCCTTGGCCTCCCAAAGTGCTAGGATTACAGGCGTGAGTCACTGTGCCCGGCCTGGAGGGCCTCTTTTTTAAAGACTGTGAAAAATGCAGCAAAGGGTACGTGGAAATGTACCTGGCTATAGATTCTGATCATGAGATCATCAGCTGTAGTGGGTTGAACAGTGTGTCTCCCAAAATTCACATCTACCTGAAGCCTGGGAGTGTGACCTTATTTGGAAATAGGATCTTGGCAGATGTAATTTGTTAAGATGAGGTCATACTAGAGTAGGGTGGGCCCTAAATTCAGTGACTGATGTCCTTACAAGAAGAAAAGACACAGAGACACACACAGGGCAGAAGGCCTCATGATGGCAGAGGCAGAGACTAGAGTGACGCGTCCACAAGCCAAGGAATTCCATGGGCTACCAGAAGCCAGGAGAGACAAGTAAGGACTCTCTCCAGAGCCTTCAGAGTGAGCACGGCCCTGCTGACGCCTGGATTTTAGGTTGTGGCCTCTAGAACTGCGAGAGAATCAAGTCCTGTGGTTGCAAGCCACTGTTTGTGGGACTCGCTTATACCTGCCCCAGGACACTGAGATGCCAGCATTTGCAGCAGGGAACCCAGCAAGGCCTTTCAGGGGCCTCAAACCTGTGTCCCCTGCACTCTGGAGATTCTGGCACAGGTTCAACCTTTGAGAAACCAATTCCTGGGCCAGGTCCCAGAGGCCTTTGAACTGGAGGATCACGAGATCATCCGCTCCTTAAGGCAGTGAATGGAGGTCATGGCTGAGGCTGGCGCTGGAAAGCTTAAGCCCCCAGCTTCTCCTGGCTGTTCTAAGAACCATCTCAACACGTTTCTTGCAGCAGAAAAGGGCAAGGAGGGGTCTCAGGGCTGGGATGGCCCCGGAGCAGGACACCACTAAGGGCATTTTCCTGGCATGGCCTTCCCACCACCTTGGATGGGGGACTGGCAGCCTGCCCACGGGATGCTACCTGAGTGCTGGTCTTCAGCGGGCGTGGGTGCCCCCACTGGTGCGTACCCAGCCATCAGCACCCCCCACAACATGAGCGAGGGGCCCAAGCTCACGCCCACCTGAAATTGTAGCCAGGAGACACGTTGTGCTCGACGTCCCGTGTATCAAGGCGGCGGAAGGAGTACCTGGGCAAGCAGAGGGAGGCAGCTCTGTCCAGGTTGCAGTCCCAGTTGACCTGGATGCCCATGATGCCTCCCTGGGGGTGAGCAGCAGAGACACAGCAAGGCTTTCCTCAGCGCCTGGCACGAGACGCCTCCAGGGCTGGGTCAGGAGAGCCAGGGCCCGCACCCACCTCCACGGCCATATCCTGGAAGCTGTGTCCTGCGTTCTCCACTATTTTGCCAAGACGGAATATGGGGCAGAAGGGATCTGTTTTAGCATCATAAATGCAGGACTTGAGGTAAGTAGTGGTGATGTTGGGAAGGATATTCCTCCTAAAGTCGAGAGGAAGCAGAAAATCAGAGCGACGAAAACCTCAGAGAAGAGAGAAGAGCCAGAAGTTTCTCCAAGACCCTGGTGAACTCACACACCTGGCCACCACTTACTTGCTGAAATTAAATTTGGGGTACCAGATGTTGTTCTTAACCAAAAGAGTGAAGTTTTCTGCAGCCTTTAAAAAAGCAGGTCTGAAAAACAATGATAACATTACTGTTAATAAAATACAAATATATACAAATACTCACATACCCATGTTTTTTATATATATATGTATCGTGTGTGTGTCTGTGTGTGTGTGTGTATATATATATATATATATATATATATATAATTTTTTTTTTGAGATGGAGTCACTCTGTCACCTCGAGTGCAGGCTTGAGTGCAATGGCGCGATCTCAGCTCACTGCAGCCTCAGCCTCCTGTGTAGCTGGGATTACACAGGTGTGCGCCACTATGCCTGGTTAACTTTTTTTGTGTTTTTAGTAGAGACAGGGTTCCACCATGTTGGTCAGGCTGGTCTCCAACTCCTGGCCTCAAGTGATCCACCTGCTTCAGCCTCCCAAATTGCTGGGATTACAGACATGAGCCACCACGCCTAGCCTATATACATTTTTGAGACAGGGTCTTGCTCTGTTGCCCAGGCTGGAGTACAGTTGCATGAACACAGCTTCTTGTAGCCTCGACCTCCCAGGCTCAAGGGATTCTCCCACCTCAGCCTCTCAAGTAGCTGGAACTATAGGCATGCATCACCATGCCTGGCTAATTAAATTTTTTTTTTTTTTTTTGTAGAGATGAAGTCTTCCTACATTGCCCAGGCTGGTCTGGATCTCCTGACCTCAAGCAATCTTCCTACCTCTGCCTCCCTGTGCTGGACTACAGGAGTGGGCCACCATGTTCAGCCCCTATGTAATATTTTTAAAAACATATACACACATCTTACAGTGTCATTTTGTCAAGAAGATGAAACACGTCTAGCATTTTCTACACTCTTCTGCATGCACACTCTTCTTCTCTTCCAAGAGAAGACACTGAGCCGAGCCTTCCAGGTTCTTCCCCTCAAGGAAGGGCAGGCCCTCTCCCTCAAGGCAGTGAAAACTGAATTGCTAACCAGGGAGGGGATTTGTGGCCTCACTGGAAATCAGTAGGCCTGGCTTTGTGGCCTCAGGCGTTCTCCAGGGAAAGAATGAAGGCTGGGCAGATCCGGTTTTACAGGTCAAAGCAAAAGTAAATTTGCCTACAGGCTGGATCCTGACCTGTCTGAAAAGTGTACAAAGCACCCGCCAGCAGGTGCGCCCGCCTCTTCTCAGAAGTGCCACGTCAGCTCCTGGCTGACAATACAAGTTGAATCTGTCCCCAAGGGGACTCCATTTCTTTGGTGAATTTCTCCTGGAGAATCTGGCACTGTACGGCTAACCCTTCTGTGGGGGATGTTCCCCTGATCCAGGTGGGATCTTTGGAATGACAACATCAACAGTCTTCCCAGCCCTGAGACAGGAGCAAGGCCAGTGACAGGGCCGCACTCTGAGGAGAGCTGAGCCTGTCACCGCTGCTGTCAGAGAAAGGCTGGTACCAAGGGGCTTCTCTCAGATTTTTTTTTGAGATGGAGTCTCGCTCCTGTTGCTCAGGCTGGAGTGCAATGCCGCAATCTTGGCTCACTGCAACCTTTGGTTTCAAGTGATTCTCCTGCCTCAGCCTCGCGAGTAGCTGGGGTTACAGGTGTGCACCACCACGCCTGGCTAATTTTTTCATATTTTTAGTAGAGATGGGGTTTCACCATGTTGGCCAGGCTGGTCTCGAACTCCTGACCTCAGGTGATCCACCCACCTCGGCCTCCCAAAGTGCTGGGATTACAGGCATGGGCCACTGCGCCTGGACTTCTCTCAGGTCTTCAAAGTCCCCACTCCCTCAAGAGGGATGGCTTACAACAGGGGTGTTGAAGTTTTTGTCATTTCCTGTACCATAACACCCACACACACACACCTGTGTACCTCATATGTAATACTTTAAGATCAACTCACCTTTTTAGAGAAATTGAGATGAAATTCACATAACATAAAATTAACCATTTTAAACTGGACAATTCTGTGGCATTTAGTACATTCATAATGTTGTGCAATCATCACCTCTATCTAGTTCCAAAACGTTTTAGTTTTTGTTTTGTTTTTGAGACAGAGTCTTATTCTGTCGCCCAGGCTGGAGCGCAGTGGCATGATCTTGGCTCACTGCAACTTCCATCTCCCAGGTTCAAGCAATTCTCGTGCCTCAGCCTCCTGAGTAGTGGGATTACAGGTGCGCACCACCACGCCTGGCTAATTTTTACATTTTTAGTAGAGAGGGGGTTTCACCATGTTGGCCAGGCTGGTTTTGAACTCCTGGCCTCAAGTGATCCACCCGTCTCTGCCTCCCAAAGTGCTGGGATTATAGGCATGAGCCACTGTGCCTGGCCAATGTTATTTCTTATATCAGTGTGCACTTAAAAATCATTTTACACTGCATTAGATCTGTAACAGTGATGTCCAATAGAAGTATATTGTGAGGCCAGGTGTGGTGGCTCACGCTGTAATCCCAGCACTTTGGGAGGCTAAGGCAGGTGGGTTGCTTGAGTCCAGGAGTTCAAGACCAGCCTGGGCAACATGGTGAGACCCTGTCTCTACAAAAAATAAGTTAGCTGGGCATGGTGGTGCGCCCCTGTGGTCCCAGCTACACAGGAGGATGAGGCGGGAAGATCACTTGAGTCCAGGAGTTTGAAGCTGCAGTGAGCCATGATCGTTATCACTGCACTGGGTGACAGAGCAAGATCCTGTGTCAAAAAAAAAGTATCTTATGAGACACAACTACAAGCCACACTCCAATTTAAAGTTTCCTAATAGCCACATTACAAAGTAAAAGAAACAAGTAAAATTTTGTACAATAACCCAAAATATTACTTCAACATGTAACCAACATAAAAAAATCAATGAGATATTATACATTCTTTTTTCATAATAAATATTCAGGGCCGGGCGTGGTGACTCACGCCTGTAATCCCAGCCTTTGGGAGGCCAAGGCAGCTGGATCACGAGGTCAGGAGATCGAGACCATCCTGGCTAACACAGTGAAACCCCGTCTCTACCAAAAATACAAAAAAATTAGCTGGGTGTGGTGGCGGACCCCAGTAGTCCCAGCTACTCGGGAGGCTGAGGCAGGAGAATGGCATGAGTGCAGGTGGCAGAGCTTGCAGTGAGCAGAGATGGTGCCACTGCACTCCAGCCTGGGCAACAGAGCGAGACTCCATCTCAAATAAATAAATAAATAAATAAAAATAAATAAATAAAAAATAAATAAATAATAAATATTCAGAATCAGGCTGGGTGCAGTGGCTCACACCTGTAATCCCAGCACTTTGGGAGGCTGAGGCAGGTGGATAACCTGAGGTCAGGAGTTTGAGACCAGCCTGGCCAACATGATGAAACCCCATCTCTACTGAAAATACAAAAATTAGCAAGGTGTGGTGGGGGGTGCCTATAATTCCAGCTACTCAGGAGGCTGAGGCAGGAGAATCACTTGAACCCGGGAGGCAGAGGTTGCGGTGAGCCGAGATCACGCCACTGTGCTCCAGCCTGGGCAACAGAGCGAGACTTCGTCTCAAAAAAAAAAAAAAAAAAAAAAAAAATCCGATTCGATGATGAGTGCACTTCCTATGGACAGCCCATCTCCTTTCGGACCCAGCCATATTTCAATTTTCAATAGCCACGCGTGGCCAGAGTCTCCTGTGTTGGAGAGCACAGCTCTGTGAGATCCTCTCCAGCTCTAAGATGCTAGGATTCCTTTTCTATCTCCTTCCTTTGCCTTAGCAATCTCTAAATCTGCAGTTCTCAGCCTTTCCTTCGGTCTCAACACACCCAGGATGAGGTTCAGTGGCTTCCTGCTCCCCGGGGCTCATGGAGACCTCGGTCTGAGCTCTCGGTGAGAAAGGCCCTAGGCTGCACGCACTTCTCAGAGCACTGCCCGGACTCCACCCCACGAAGCACAGCCAATTACAACCACGAAGAATGTTATTCTAGAGCAACCTTGAACCTGGCTAGTTTAGTTGATTTTTAAATTTTTATTTATTTATTTATTTAAATTTTTATTTTTTGAGAGAGTCTCTCTCTGTCGCCCAGGCTAGAGTGCAGAAGAGCAATCTCAGCTCACTGCAACCTCCACTTCCCAGGTTCAAGCAAATCTCCTACCTCAGCCTCCCAAGTAGCTGGGATTACAGACGACCGCCACCCTAACCCTAAGTTTTGTATTTTTAGTAGAGACGGGGTTTCTCCATGTTGGCCAGGCTGGTCTCGAACTCCTGGCCTCAGATGATCCGCCTGTCTCAGCCTCCCAAAGTGCTAGGATTACAGCATGAGCCACCGCGCCGGGACGAACCTGTCTAGTTTAGTTTAAAATACACTGTAGCAAACATCTGTTGTTTTCTTCCCAGCATCTGCTCCCAGCTTTTCTGGTAACAGAACCCCAAATGTCCTTTGGAAGCCATATCCCCCTGATGCTTGCCTGTGTCACTTGGGTGGGTCTGACTGTAGCCCCAGCTGCAGAGGTGGGCATGTGACCCATTCCCCAGCCACAGAGATGGGTTGAGAGACATGGCCATTGATATGAGGATGGACAGGTCTAGAATCTCCAGGGACAGCTGGAAAGGGAGACTCAGCCTTGCGGGGCTGTAAGTGCAGTGCTGCCTCCTGGGTTAGGCTGTGGGTCCTGCGAGTGAAGCTGGCACGGCGGGACGCAGAGCCAGGAAGGCGGACTACGGTGTTGTCCTTTATCCCTCACTCTGTCGCCCAGGCAGGAGTGCAGTGGCCTCTGTCGCCCAGGAGGGAGCGCAGTGGCACTATCTCAGCTCAGCAACCTCCGCCTCCCAGGTTCAAGAGATTCTTCTGCCTCAGCCTGGCACGAGATTCTCAAGGCTATGCTGGATCTCTTTGGTTAGCCGAACAATACACGGCCACCCCGCCATGCACGCATGTGTGTGTGTGTGTGTGTTTGTGCACATGTGCTTAAGGCACTGAGAACTGTTTCCTGTCAGTTATTTGCAACTGACAGAGTCCTAACATACAAGGAAGGCAGTCACCTGCACCCTTCTCGTGAGTGACAGACTACTTGTGGCCCATCTTGCCACTGATAGTCGCTGCCTTGTGGTTGAGAGCAGCCATCCTAGGGCAGCCTGACTTCATACAGACACCAGAAACACACAAAAAGCCACAACACACAGCTGTAACTCCTTGACCACCTCTGCTCAAGGCTGACACCCAGAGTTGAAGGTGCTTCCGGCTGGGTGTGGTGGCTTCTGGCTGGGTGTGGTGGCTCCCGCCTGTAATCCCAGCACTTTGGGAGGCCAAGGCAGGTGGATCACTTGAGGTCAGGAGTTGGAGACCAGCCTGGCCAACATGGCAAAACCCCGTCTCTACTAAAAATACAAAAAAGTAGTTGGGCGTGGTGGTGGGCGCCTATAATCTCAGCTACTCGGGAGGCTGAGGCACAGAAAATCGCTTGAACACGGGAGGTGGAGGTTGTGGTGAGCCAAGATCGCACCACTGCACTCCAACCTGGGATACAGAGTGAAACTGTGTCTCAACAAAAAAAAAAAAAAAAAAAAAAAGGCACTTCCTTCTCTAGGGCTGGACTCACTGTGGCACGTGTTTGTCATCCTCCACCGGGCACCAGGCTGCCACCTCACACGTCTTGACGGACCGGTTGAAAGCTACGCATCTGCCTGTTGAGACTCCTACAAGCACAAGGGTGGGGGGGGGGGTCCCACGTCCACAGGGGTCTCCTATTTTCTACCTTTTTGGAGTAGGGAGTGAGAGCCCCATCCAGCCAGTCTTGAGCTGTGCAAATCTGGGATTTAGACAGTGTCAGTGTCCAGGAGTTAGAATCGGAGGAAGACAGTCACCTGTGTGCTGGCCACATCTCAGCCAGGGTGATGCCAAGCTAAAGAATGGGACAAGAGGCCAGGCACAGTGGCTCGTGCCTGTAATCCTAGCACTTTGGGAGGCTAAGGCGGGTGGATCACCTGAGGTCAGGAGTTTGAGACCAGCCTGGCCAGCATGGTAAAACCCCATCTCTACCAAAAGTACAAAAATTAGCTGGGCGTGGTGACACATGCCTGTAATCCCAGCTACTCAGGAGGCTGAGGCAGGAGAATTGCTTGAACCTGGGAGGTGGAGGTTGCAGTGAGCCGAGATCATGCCACTGCACTCCAGCTTGGGGGACAGAGAGAGACTCTGGCTCAAAACAAAACAAAACAAAACAAAACAAAAAAACAGTAGGGCAAGAGCTGGGATGGCTTGTGGGGCTCCAATGACAGCAGTGAATGTAGAGGGGGTTCCAGGACCCCAACCTCGACACCTGGCTCACCCAGCATCATGTGAAGGAATTGGGAGGATTTCTCTATCAGAGAGCCTCCACAGTGGGGGCGATCTGCTCAGGGGCTGCCCTCCCCAGGAGGCTGCAAGCTCGTACCGTTGCTGTGGGTGCCGGCAGAGCCGGCAGTACAGTTGGCATCTGATCCACACACAGTGGTCTCATCTGGAATCTGGAAAAAGAAGGAGTGAAAAGAAGGTCCACGTGGCCCAGCCCCACACACAGGTGGACAGGCGTGGAGAGGGGTGTGGGGCCTGGGGCTCTTCCCGGGGGGCCTCCTACCTCGGGGCACAGGCCCTGGGTCTGGTTCATGGTGAGGATCACATTGGTCATAACGAAGAGGGAGTTTTCCTCCTGCAGAGGGGAGAGAGCACGGGCAAGTCACGCTCAGAGGACTCACGGAGAGCCAAGAAAGGCAGACGCTGACTGAAGAGGACAACTCAAACACTGACCGCATGGTCTCCCGCTCTCTCCCATCAAAGTTTATAACCTAATGGAAAATGATGACTCAAACAAGTCCTTGTACATAAATATTCAGAGCAACACTTTTCACAAGAGCCAAAAGGTGGGAAACAGGTCGGGCGCAGTGGCTCACGCCTGTAATCCCAGCACTTTGGGAGGCTGAGCCAGGCAGATCACAAGGTCAGGAGTTCAAGACCAGCCTGGTCAACATAGTGAAACCCCGTCTCTACTAAAAATACAAAAATTAGCTGGGTGTGGTGGCGGGCGCCTGTAGTCCCAGCTACTTGGGAGGCTGAGGCAGGAGAATTGCTTGAACCCAGGAGTCGGAGGTTGCAGTGAGCTGAGATCACGTCACTGCACTCCAGCCTGGATGACACAAGGAGACTGTGTCTCAAAAAAAAAAAAAAAGGTGGAAACAGCCCAAATGTCTGTCCTAGTCTAGTCACACAATGGAATGTGATTCAGCCATGAATAAAAAGGAATGAAGGGGCCAGGCATGGTGGCTCACACCTGTAATCCCAGCACTTTGGGAGGTTGAGGCAGGCAGATCACCTGAGGTCAAGAATTCCAGATCAGCCTGGCCAACATGGTGAAACTTCGTCTCTACTAAACACACACACACACACACACACACACAAAAGGAGCCGGGTGTGGTGGCAGGCACCTGTAATCCCAGCTACTCAGGAGGCTGAGCCAGGAGAATCACTGGAACCCGGGAGGCAGAGGTTGCAGTGAGCCGAGATCACGCCAGTGCACTCCAGCTTGGGTGACAAAGTGAGACTTCGTCTCAAAAAATAAAATAATAAAATAAAATATAGGAATAAAGCACTGACACAGGCTACAACATGGATGAACCCCAAAAACATGATGCTGAGTGAAAGAAGCCAGACACAAAGGCCACACAGGATACGATTACATTGATGTGAAATTTCCAGAACAGTCAAGTCCATAGAGACAAAGCACTTAGGGGTTGCCAGGGAGTGAGAGAAGTGGGGAATGGGGAGTGGTTGTGTAACATACGAGGCTTCCCTTTGGGGTGATGGAAATGTTTTGAACTAGATAGAGGTGATGCTTGCATAACACTGTGAATGCACTAAATGCGCTGAATTTTTCATTTTAAAATGGTTAATTTCTTTCTTATTTATTTATTTATTTATTTATTTGAGACAGAGCCTTGTTCTGTCGCCCAGGCTGCAGGGCAGTGGCAAGATCTTGGCTCACTGCAATCTCCACCTCCTGGGTTCAAGCGATTCTCCAGCCTCACCCTCCTGAGTAGCTGGGACTACAGGTGTACACCACCACACCTGGCTAATTTTTGTATTTTTAGTAGAGATAGGATTTCACCATGTTGGCTAGGCTGGTCTCCAACTCCTGGCCTCAAGTAATCTACCTGCCTCAGCCTCCCAAAGTGCTGGGATTACAAGCATGAGCCACTGTGCCCGACTTAAAATGGCTAATTTCTGGAAGTGAATTTGACTGCAGTTAAAAAAAAGGGGGGTCTGCAAACTGAAACAATGGTTTCTCAATCCAGCTTGACTTATTGAGGGAAAGAGCCAACAAGTGCTAAAAACATTCCCTGCCAACCAGATTATCTCAGAGGAATAAAAACATGAGGCCTCATGGGGCTCAAATCTGGCTGGTTTTCTTTCCTAACTGAAATTATAAATAAAACATTCTAGAGAAGACTCGGTCAGGGTCAGCAAGTGACATTTCTCTTTGAGAAGGTTCTGTTTCCTCCTTATATGTATAAAGGTGCCAAATAATTGATTTAGAGTTTCTGGAAAGCAATTTGCTAGGGATGAGACTGAAGAATTGCTGATAATGACCTCCTCATATAAGGAATAAAAGGCAAAGACCCCAAAAGATTCTAGTTGGATCCTCCTCTCATTGGGGGCTGGTATCCATCTATCTAATCTATTATCTGTCTATCTATCTATCTAATCTATCCTATATCTATCATCTGTTTTCTATTTATTATCTATCACCTATCTAATCTATGCTATCATCTATCTGTCATCTATCCTATCCCTTTTCTTTCTTTCTTTTCTCTTCTCTTTCTTTCCTTCTTTCTTTCTTTTTCTTTCTTTCTCCTATCCTATCATTTATCTATTCTACCTATCTATCTATCTATCCATCCATCCATCCATCCATCCATCCATCCATCCATCCATCCATCCATCACCCATCCAATCAAGATGGGGCCTCACTATATTGCCCAGGCTGGTCTTGAACTCCTGAGCTCAAGTGATCCTCCTGCCTTGGCCTCCAAAAGTGCTGGGACTACAGGCGTAAGCCACTGTGCCTGGCTGGGCCCAGGCATTTTAAGAGGAGATGCCCAAAGCTTTCAGCATTTCACACTCCTGAGAAGAACAGTCAGTAGTGGGAGCCATCTTGGGGATCAGGGCAACTCAGAAACCAAGCAGTCTGTAGACATCCCCAACCCCACGTCTGACAAGTGGTGAAAGCTCTAGAAATAGCTGGCATCCTCCAAAGGCCTAGGGCAAACTATGTTGGGAGACAAGGAGAAGGCCACAGGAGGAGGTGTGAGGATGCGGCATGAGCTGCAGCCTCTCTCCCGCCACCCTGTCATGTTCCCAGGTGTTCAATGTACAAACACACTCCGCGTTTGGTGTTAGAGAAGGCCGCTCCTACGACTCTCCTGAGTTATACTTGGAACAATCCAGTATGGTCTACTTTTTGTTTCCTATCTCCCCTTCTTTCTCTTTCTTTTAGAGTTGGGGTCTTGCTCTGTTGCCCTAGCTGGAGTGCAGTGGCATGATCACAGTTCACTTCAGCCTCAAACTCCTGGGCTCAAGTGATCCTTCTGCCTTGGCCTCCAAAAGTGTTGAGATTACAGGCATGAACCACCACATCTGGCCTATTTCCTATCTCTTATCTACTTCAAATTAAGGGTAATTTCAGTCTGGAGATGAGCCAAGGGGCTGCCAATAGATGACTGTGTTCCATCTACGAAGAACACAGACGTCGTGAAAGCTCATGAGGAAAGTTCTGGGGAACTCACACGGCCCCTGCCCAGATCCACCACGGAAGGCTGAGTTGTGGGGCGCTCCTTTCCACCAAGGGACAAAAGCGGGGTTTGTGCCCTTCCTCATCCGCCCAGTAAACACACCGAGCATGACATTCCCAGAGCTCACCGGGACAAGGCTATGCCTGCCCAGGAGGCAGCCGTCTCTCTGCTGAGACAAGTGCATGCTAACAGGACTGCTCCCTCCAGCCAACTACAAATCCCCTGTTCCACTTGATCTTTTTTTTTTTTTTTTTTTTTTGAGACAGAGTCTTGCTCTGTCGCCAGGCTGGAGTGCAGTGGCACTATCTCGGCGCACTACAACCTCCACCTCCCAGATTCAAGTGATTCTTCTGCCTCAGCCTCCCTAGTAGCTGGGACTACAGGCACGTGCCACCACACCCAGCTAATTTTTGTATTTTTAGTAGAGACAGGGTTTCACCGTGTTAGCCAGGATGGTCTCAATCTCTTGACCTCGTGATACACCTGCCTCGGCCTCCCAAAGTGCTGGGATTACAGGCATGAGCCACCGCACCCGGCCCTTCCACCTGACCTTTATGGCTCATTAGCTCAGTCTCCTCTCTGGGCACCCCACAAGACCCTTCTCTTGAGAAGGCAGGGGGAACAACACACCTGAAGAAAGAGTTTCTGAAGTTCTTGTTTTCCCTGGCAAGAGCTCTGAGCCAAGAGTTGGCAGCTTATCTATACTGGTCACTCTCGGTCCCTTAGCACATAGGCCATCTGGAGGGCTATGTCAGGGTTTGACTGTGTGGTGCAGAGCTGTTACCAGGACTAGAGTCAATGTTTAACTCGGAGCTTTGCAGATTAACAGCCTGAAGACTAGTATGCAGCAGTAAACAATGTCTTCCCTTCCTTTTGTTCCCGATGGAGTCCTGTGCTGCTGTCTCTGTTTCCTTCTTGTTTGGGTTTTGGTCTCTAATGGTCTCTAATTCTTTTCTTTTTTCTATTTTTATTTTTATTTTTTTCATAGAGACGGGGTTTCACCACATTGCCCAGGCTGGTCTCGAACTCCTGGGCTCAAGGGATCTGCCCGCCTCAGCCTCCCAAAGTGCTGGGATTACAGGGGTGAGCTACTGTGCCCGGCCTAAAGTTTTTACACTGTCTGAAAAGATTTACCTTGTGGATTTGGGACAATAACACAAACCCAAATGTGGAAAGGTGATATTTCCACTTGAATTTTTATCAGGATTTAAGACATTTGTTTTCTCATCTTTCAGGGCCTGAGAGAGACCGAGATGTCCACCTGGAAAGCTTCCTGTCTTTCGGCCTGCCATGCTTTCAGGCTGAGGAACCACAGCTGCCTGGATACACTCTGTTAGATCCTAAGCTGAAAAGAGATCTGGCTGCACCGTTTTCTTGGACTAAAACAATCATTCTGGGCATCGGTGATGTCAGGACTCAAGCCACGTCAATCATTAATCAAGTGTGCAAAGTCAGTAAAGAGCAAGGTGTCAGTGTTGGACAGAAGACACAGCGGGAGACACACCTGAGCTGGTATCACATAATCCGCCACATCCCAGATCCGGAATCCAAGTTTAGAAGTGTTGGTCACAGCCACGCCCTTGACCTTGGTCGTAACAGAGCTGACCACGGAGTCAGTTTCCTGGTAGCCCTTTTCCCACACAAACACCCACCTATAAAATAAAACAGGCCTCTTAAATTGCCATTAGGATTCAATGGATTTGAATTGATGGGGAAGCTTCTGCTGGCCAGTGGCTGGAAGTCCGGTGTTGACTATTTACGTGACTTTCTACAAGCTACGTACCTTCCAGGGGGCTCCGTTTCCACTTCTGCCGAATGGGGATAGTAGCACCTAAACCACAGGAGGGTTTGTGGAATATAAATGAGGTGGTGCAGGTAAAGCACTCAGTACACTGATGGCACAGAGAAAATGCTTGATGAAAACTGTCTTTATTACATTTGAGCACTTTCTTTCTTTTTTTTTTTTTTGAGATGAAGTTTCTCTTTTGTTGCCTAAGCTGGAGTGCAATGGCACGATCTTGGCTCACTGCAACCTCTGCCTCCCAGGTTCAGGCAATTCTCCTGCCTCAGCCTCCCAAGTAGCTGGGATTACAGGCATGCGCCACCATGCCTGGCTAATTTTGTATTTTTAGTAGAGATGGGGTTTCACCATGTTGGCCAGGCTGGTCTCGAACTCCTGACCTCAAGTGATCCGCCCACCTCGACCTCCCAAAGTGCTGGGATTACAGGCGTGAGCCACTGCACCTGGCCCTTTGAGCACTTTCAATGCCTATGACCTATGGGAATCACCAAGAGATAATACAAATTATAATAGTTACCACTGGAGTGTTTATAGGCACCAGGCACTGATCTAAGCTCTTTATATGTATTAACTCATTTAATCCTGACCACTTTATGAGACAGGTATCATTATTATTATTTCCATTTTACAGAGGAGGAAATGGAAACACAGAGAGGTTAAGTCACTTGCCAAAGGTCACACAGCTAGTGAGTGGCAGAGTCAGGATTTGAACTCAAGTCAGAAGCATCTGAAGCCTCTTCTCTCACCCACTATGTTCTACTCTAAGCTCGTCCAACCCACAGCACATAGGCCGCATGCGGCCCAGGATGGCTTTGAATGAGGCCCAACACAAATTCGTAAACTTTCTTAAAACGTTATGAGATTTGTTTTGTGATTAAAAAAGATTTGTTTTGTGATTAAAAAATTTTGTTTTTTAGCTCATCAGCTATTGTTAGTGTTAGTGTATTTTATGTGTGGCCGAAGATAATTATTCTTCTTCCAGTGTGGCCCAGGGAAGCCAAAAGATTGGACACTTCTGGGCTACTCTTTCTAAAAAAGAAAATTCTACCCTTTAAGAAACTTTTAAGAGTAGTTTCTTACTTTTCCCCCAAGAATTCTGGTCACATATATGGTTCTCTCCTCTGAAGTGGGACTATGATTACCAGTTTGAACAATTAAAAATCCAAAGGGGCTGGGTACAGTGGCTCACGCCTGTAATCCCAGAACTTTAGAAGGTCAAGGGGGGAAGATCATTTGTGCCCAAGAGCTCGAGACAAGCTTGGGCAACATAGGGATCACTACAAAAAATAAAAAATTAGCCAGGCATGGTCAGTTTTGATTATAGCAAGATGGACAAAAGCAAAGCATTTACTACTTTAAAGATTCTCATGACTGAGAGAGTGAATACGTCATAAGGAATCCTACAGAGCTGTGCTGTCCAATAAAAATCCCAGCTACTTGGGAGGCTGAGGTGGGAGGATCACTTGAGCCTGGGAGACGGAGGTTGCAGTGAGCTGTGATGCCACCGCACTCCAGCCTGGGCGACAGGGCAAGGCTCTGTCTCAAAAAAAAAAAAAAAAAAAAACCAACCAACCATCTACAGGCATTAGCTCACAGGGGTTAGGACAGACTGGAGGCAGCAGGTCTTGGTTCATGGCTCAGCTCCACCATTCACGAGGCATAACTTTGGCCAAGGTACTTAACCTCGTTGTGCCTCAGTTTTTCCCATCTATAATCTGGGAATGATAGTAGAGCTTCACAGGATTCTTGTGAGGGTAAATGAATTAATGTATGTCAAATGTTTACAACAATGTTTGTGAGTCATCGTTGGTCACGGAGCAAGTACTGACACCGTGGAAATTGGCCAGTACTACAAATCAGAACCCCTCCCCTTCGAACTGCTGTTAAACATCTACTAGAGACTATCAGTGTTGTTATTTATAGAATCAGGAAATGCTAGGTTTCTCCTTCTTCTAAGTCCTAGATGCTGAGACTTCAGAAATTCACTGGTTTTGTTGAGGTCAGGAGTCCAAGACCAGCCTGGCCAACATTGTGAAACCCCATCTCTACTAAAAATACAAAAAATTAGCTGGGTGTGGTGGTAGGTGCCTGTAGTCCCAGATACTCGGGAGGCTGAGGCAGGAGAATCACTTGAACCCAGGAGGTGGAGATTGCAGTGGGCTGAGATCATGCCATTGCTCTCCAGCCTGGGCAAGAGTGAGACTCTGTCCCCTGCCCCCAAAAAAGAAAAGAAATTAATGGTTTTGGTTACTTATGAGTGTGTGTGATCTAGCAGTCTCCAAGTTCATTGCCCAGCCTAGAGATGGGCTTTCCCCCGATGGGCTTTTCCCCTGACAAGTCCAGGGCTTCTAGGAATTCAACTGCAGTGTAAGCTTCCATTTAATTCCAGTCTGACATACAAAAGCTTGGGACAGGAAGACTGATGTACTCATCAAGTATAGTGAGTTGCTTAATTTAGAGACACAGGGTTTCATGCCACTCATTATCATGTGATTATTTCCTCATCATATGATTGTTAAGAGTTAGAAAGATGAGAATTGCGTGTTCGGTCTCTTTTTGAGGGAGGGTTGCTGTAGGAGGAGACCACAATTTCACCAAGATGAGCTGCATCAAAAAGTTAAGAGATGAGGTTAAAAAAAAAAGAGCCTTAATGCAGGTCCTGAGTCAGTTTTGATTATAGCAAGATGGACAAAAGCAAAGCATTTACTGCTTTAAAGATTCTCATGACTGAGACAGTGAATACGTCATAAGGAATCCTACAGAGCTGTGCTGTCCAATAAAAACATAATGCGAGCCACATTTTTTTTTTTTGAGACAGGCTCTCGCTCTGTCGCCCAGGCTGAAGTGCAGTGGCACAATCTTGGCTCACTGCAACCTCCGCCTCCCAGGCTACAGCAATCCTCCCACCTCAGCCTCCCAAGTAGCTGGGTCTACAGGTGTGCGCCACTATGCCAAGCTAATTTTTTGTATTTTTGGTAGAGATGGGGTTTCACTATGTTGCCCAGGCTGGTCTCAAAATTCCTAAGCTTAAGGGATCCACCTGCCTCAGCCTCCCAAAGTATTGGGATTACAGGCGTGAGCTACCACAGGGCAAGACCCTGTAATTTAAAAGTTTCTAGTAGCCATGTCAAAAAGTAAAAAGAAATAGAAAGGGCCAGGCATGGTGGCTCATGCCTGTAATCCCAGCACTTTGGGAGGCCGAGGCAGACAGATTGCTAGAGCTCAGGAGTTTGAGACCAGCCTGGGCAACATGGAAACCTCATGATTATAGAGATGAGATTTCTCATCTCTACAAACAAACAAACAAACAAACAAAAACACAGTAATTAGCCAGTCGTGGTGGTGTGCACCTGTAGTCCCATAATTCCAGAGGCTGAGATGGTAGAATCACTTGAGCCTGGGAGGTAGAGGTTGCAGTGCATTGCACTCCAGTCTGGGTGACAAAGCAAGATGCCGTTTAAAAAGAAAAAAAAAGAAAAGAAAAGAGACAGGAAAAATTAATTGTAATGATACATTCTGTGTAACCCAATATATCCAAAATATTTTAACATGTCATCAATAAAAAATGTACTCATGTGATAGTGGTACTCTTTGTTGTTTTTGAGACAGTGTCTTGCTCTGTTGCCCAGGCTGGAGTGTGGTGTGATCACAGCTCTCTGTGGCCTCAACCTCCCAGGCTCAAGCAGTCCTTCTGCCTCAACCTACCAAATAGGTAGGCCTATAGGCATGTGCCACCATGCCAGGCTAATTTTTGTATTTTTTTGTAGAGGCAAGGTCTCGCTATGTTGCCCAGGTTTGTCTCAAACTCTTGAGCTCAAGCGATCTTCCCACCTCAGCCTCCCAAAGTACTGTGATTTCAGGCATGAACCACTGTGCCCAGCCTCTTTTTCTGTACTATGTCTTTGAAATCCAGTGTGTATTTTAAGGTTATAGCACATCTCAGTGTAGAGTAGGAACGGTTAAAGTGTTCAACAGGTACAAGTTACTAGTGGCTACCATACAGTGCAACACCACTATGGATATTTTCCGCAGTTGTAATTTTACAGGTACCCTAAGGTAGATGTGCACTGATCCTCCCACTAGCAGCAAACGCCAAAAGCAAAAAGCTGCAGGGGAGCTCCTGCCCCCAAATGCTTCAGGTCCAACCAGGGATGTGAGTTCAGTTAACTGGCTAGCAGTGAGTCTCCAAAAAAAAAAGATGGAGTTTTGCTCTTGTTGCCCAGGCTGGAGTGCAGCGGCGCAATCTCGGTTCACTGCAACCTCCGCCTCCTGGATTCAAATGATTCTCCTGCCTCAGCCTCCCACGTAGCCGGGATTACAGGCATCAGCCACTAGGCCTGCTTAATTTTTTGTACTTTTAGTAGAGACAGGGTTTCACCATGTTGGCCAGGCTGGTCTCGAACTCCTGACCTCAGGTGATCCACCCGCCTTGGCCTCCCAAAGTGCTGGGATTATAGGCATGAGCCACTGTGCTCGGCCAAAAAAAAAAAAAATTCTTTTTTTTGCACACCTCCATCAGTACAATTTACCATTTTAACCTTTATTTTTCTCTTAGAGATGGGGTCTCGCTATGTTGTCCAGGCTGGTCTTGTGTCCAGGCTGGTCTTGAGCTCCTGGCCTCAAGCAATCCTCCCACCTTGGCCTCCCAAAGCACTGGGACTACAGGTGTGAGCCAATGAGTCCAAATCTGGGTGTGGGCCAGGTGGTTCTGATGTTGAGTCTGCACCTGGAAAGCCATCCTCTTGAATACTGTCTGTATCTACTGCTGCTGCTGACAGATATTGGAAGCCAAACCTGCTTGGGCTTCACTTGGGCAGTGTTAAGATTCCAAACCTCACCCCAAAGAGGGGGGGATTTGTTACTTTTAAACAATTCCTCAGATGAGTCTTCCATGATCAGGTAAACTTGGGAAACACAGTTCATTGGTTCCGAAACGTTGCTGAACATCAGAATCACCTGGGCAGCTGATCATACTCTACAATCAGAAGGTCTGGGGATGTGTCTGGGTGCGGTGGCTCACGCCTGTAATCCCAGCACTCTGGGAGGCCAAGGCGGGTGGATCCCCTGAGGCCAGGAGTTCAAGACCAGCCTGGCCAACATGGTGAAACCCTGTCCCTACTAAAAATACAAAAATTAGCCGGGCATGGTGGTGGGTGCCTGTAATCCCAGCTACTCAGGAGGCTGAGGCAGGAGAATCGCTTGAACCAGGGAGGTGAAGGTTGCACCGAGCCAAGATTGTACCACTGCACTCCAGCCTGGGCGACAGAGGGAGACTCCATCAAAAAAATAAAAAAGGGTCTGGGGATGGGAGCCACAGATTCCCAGATGGTTCCAATGTGCAGTTTGGGGTCCACTGCACTAGGCAATACGTGTCAGCCCAGCAGCTGTAGACACCAGAACACCCCAGGTAAGCCTTTAAAGTGGCCCCAGCTGGCAAGGTATTTCTCATCTTCTCTCTCGCGTTGTATTCAATTGTAACAGGTGCCAGCCCGGCGCGGGGTCTCACGCCTGTAATCCCAGCACTTTGGGAGGCTGAGGTGGGCGGATCACCTGAGGTCAGTTCAGGACCAGCCTGAAACCCCGTCTCTACTAAAAAATACAAAAATTGGCCAGGGGTAGTGGCGGGCGCCTGTAATCCCAACCACTCGGGAGACTGAGACAGGAGAATTGCTTGAACCCGGGAGGCAGAGGTTGCAATGAGCCGAGATCGTGCCATTGCACTCCAGCCCGGGCGACAAGAGAGAAACTCCATCTCAAAAAAAAAAAAAAAAAAAAAAAAAGGAACAGGTGCCTTCAAGTACAATGGCACATTCAGCGAGGCCTGAGGGCGGCAGGGCACCTCTAGCCTAAGGGGGCAGCATGCGGAATGACTGACTAGGCTAGGGCAGGTACCACAAAAAGCCCCACAACCCCACAAAACAAAGGAAGCAAACTTTAAACACTCTTGAAGTCTGACCTCGCTACTACCACATAGTGACAACGCATAGTGATCAAAAGAAATGACCAGAAGCCACCCACCCAGAAGGAACCAAGCGGAAATTCCAAGCTTTGGTTTTGTCAGCAAATCAGCAGGATGGGAAGTGGAGAGCGAAAACTGAGACTTTCAGGGCGAAGCCCGTACAGCCAAGTGGCACTACGGGGTGGGGGGGTCAGGCAGGAGAGGGTAACAGCCGAGCCAGGCTTTGCCTTTATTTATTTTGTAAAGAGACGGGTCTCGGACTGTCTCCCAGGCTCGAGTTAAGTGGTGTGATCATAGCTCACTGCAGCCTCAGCCTCTTGGGCTCAAGCGATCCTCCCACCTCAGCCTCCTGAGTAGCTGGGACCCCAGGCGTGCGCCACCAGGCCCGGCTGATTTTTAATTTTTTGCAGAGACAGGGTCCCACGATGTTGCCCAAATTGGTTTCGAACTCCTGGGCTCAGGCGATGGTCCCGCCTCGGGCTCCCAAGGTGCTGGGATTACAGGCTTGCGCCACCGCGCCCGGCCCAGGCTGTGGCTTTAAAACAGCAGCAAGCAGCCTCCCGCCCCCGGTGCCCCGGCGCGGCGGCTGGGGCCCAGGGAAGGTGTCACCGCCTTGGCTCGCCGCTCCCGGACTCGCCTAGGTGACCGAGGCCAGGATGAGCCGCCGCACTGCGCGGACCAGAGGGCAGCACCCGCCGCGCCCCCTGCGCGGCCCCACGCTCACCCGATGACGTAGGCCAGGATGAGCAGCTGCACGGCGCGGTTCATGAGCCCCACTTTGCGGCTGCGGATGAGCACGATGCGCGGCGTGTCGTACTCGAACAGGAAGGCCGCCAGCGCGGCGCAGCAGCCCGCCATGGCCGCGCCGCCCGCTCCCCGTCCCCGAGCCGGTCTGGGTCCCAGTCCCCGCTCGGAGCCCCGCCCAGTCCGCCTGGCCTGCTCGCGGCGCCGTCATCGCGGAGGAGGGCCCGGAAGGAGGCAGCACGAGCGGTCGGGCCCGGGGCCCGGGGCCCGGGGGAGGGCGCCACCTCCCGGTCGGGAACGATGACCCTCTAGGGGGCATGGAACTCGCGGGGAGGGAGTGGCCTTGCCCTTGAGGACGAAAGGCTCCTTCAAAAGGCGGGCGAGGGGCCGGGCGCGGTGGCTCACACCTGTCATCCCAGCACTTTCGGAGGCCGAGGTGAGAGGAATCTTGAGTTAGAGACCAGCCTGGACAACATAGCGAGACCTCGTCTCTATCAAAAATACAAAAAGAAAAAAAAAAAAAGCGGGCGTAGTGGCCTGTGGGCCTGTGGTCCCAGGGAGGCTGAGGTGAGAGGATCGCTTGAGCCCAGGAGGTAGAGGCTGCCGTGAGCTGTGATCGCGCCCCTGCACTCCAGTCCGGGAGACGAAGCGAGACCCTGCCTCAATAAACCAGAAACGAAAAAACAACAAAAAAGGCGAGTTGGGGAGTAATGACCTTCTCGGGAGGGCCAGAGAGAACAAGAAACCCTTTCGGGGAAGATGAGGTCCGCGAAGAGAGAGTGACGTCCCATTTGGGACCGAGTGCAAGTGAGGGGTAACGAGCGACCTCCCTTAGGGGTCCTGATAGGTGCTAGGGACTTCCGTAGAGGACCCTGGGGCTGTGCGGAGCAGCCATCGCTCACGAGTGCAGCCTCCTAAACTTGGGCAGCTGTGGTTGGGGGAGCTGGGGCCGCGCTGTCCTCAGCCTCTTGGGGAACAGCCTAAATATCAGGTGTCCTGTGACCCCTGGGTGAGAGCCACACGCCCTGTAAAATGCCCCTCCTGGATTTGAAGCCTGGTCGCATTCTCACTCCAATTCAACTCCTTCCTTAGTTGCAGCCCAGGGGAGATGATTCTGTGGTCATCCTTTCCACTAAGAAAATGCTATCACAACTTTAGGAGAGAAAATAGTGAAAGTGGGGGAAACAGCCACCGTTCTACCCCATGAATACAATTTTCCGCATGTATATTTGTTCATTCCCTTCAGATACGTTTTTTCTTTTTCTTTTCTTTTTTCTTTTTTTGAGACGGAGTTTCACTCTCGTCCAGTCTGGAGTGCAGTGGCGCGATCTCGGCTCACTGTAACCTCCGCCTCCCAGGTTCAAGCAATTCTCCTGCCTCAGCCTCTTGAGTAGCTGGGATTACAAGTGCCCGCCACCACGCCCAGCTAATTTTTGTATTTTTAGTAGAGACAGGTTTTCACCATGTTGGCCAGGCTGATCTCCAGCTCCTGACCTCCCATGATCCACCCGCCTCGGGCTCCCAAAGTGTTGGGATTACAGGCGTGAGCCACTGCGCCTGGCCCAGATGTGTTTTCATAGGTGAATGTTATATTTAGTTTCCCAGAAAATATTCATAAGCACATCCTTTATGCCAAGTACTGTCCAGTGAACAGGACAAGCAAAATATCCTGCCTTCAGGCAGCATAAATTCCAGCAGGTAATTGGTATAAAGTTTTGGTTTGTAATAATAGTCAATGGCTGTGCTTTTCATTTTCTGATTCACACTACTTGGTTTCTATGTTACTGCAGACTCATCATAATGATAATTTTTAATCCATGGACCATTTCTTCCGGAAAATATACCATGATGTCTCTAACTGCTCTCATCTGCTTGTTTCTTAGTTTGTGGATCCTATGCATAATCTTTGATACAACATTTTTAGTTCATTTCCTGGATGTGAGATTCCTAAGTAAGCTACACCAACTTGTTTTCCAAATATAGAAAGGTGAATAATAAAATTTGCAGAAAACAGGCAGCATCTGCTTCTAAGAGATGGAATTCTTAAGTTAGAGGGAGGAACAGAGATGCCCATGCCAGCCTTGGTCCA
The DNA here is from genome assembly GCF_028885655.2 of Pongo abelii. NCBI lineage: Eukaryota > Metazoa > Chordata > Mammalia > Primates > Hominidae > Pongo > Pongo abelii. Next base: position 120,093,276 of record NC_071995.2, on the reverse strand, counting down.
AAATGGTCTCAGGAAAAGGTGGTGGCATTTTATTCATTCATTTGACAGAAATTTACTGAGTGCCTGTTGTGTGCTTGGCACTTTTCTTGATGCTAGGGATATGGAGTGAACAGACAGGTGAGGTCTCTGCCCAAATGGAGCTTGGTGCAATTGGGAAGCCTCAAATTATCTGTAGAAGAAGAAAACTCCATTGCTAAATCCTCACTGGAAGGGGACTTAAAAGTCATTTCCTTAAGAATCAAAACATGCCTGGGCACGGTGGCTCACACCTATAACTCCAGCATTTTGGGAGGCCGAGGCAGGGGGATGATCATGTGAGGTCAGGAGCTGGAGACCAGCCTGGCCAACATGGTGAAACCCCATCTCTACTAAAAATATAAAAAACTTAGCTGGGCGTTATGGCAGGTGCCTGTAATCCCAGCTACTCGGGAGGCTGAGGCAGGAAGAATTGCTTGAACCTGGGAGGCGGAGGGTGCAGTGAGCTGAAATTGTGCCACTGCACTCCAGCCTGGGTGACAGACTCCATCTCAAACAAACAAGTAAACAAACAAAAAACCCCCAAAAGGTATGGTGGCTCACACCTTTAATCCCAGCACTTTGGCAGGCCAAGTGAGATTGGGAGTTGGAAACCAGCCTGACCAACATGGAGAAACCCCGTCTCTACTAAAAATACAAAAATTAGCTGGGTGTGGTGGCACGTGCCTGTAATCCCAGCTACTCAGGAGGCTGAGGCAGGAGAATTGCTTGAACCAGGGAGGTGGAGATTGCCGTGAGCTGATCACGCCATTGCACTCCAGCCTGGGTGACAAGAGTGAAACTCTATCTCAGAAAAAATAAAAATAAAAAATAATGGCAGCAATCAAAACACATTTCCAGCCTTCATTCATACTTACGCTATAGTAATGAGTTAGTCCCAACCTTACAAATCTTGAATTTAGATGGTTTGGTTGTGTTTTGGAATGGGGTCAGTTAAGAAAAATGTAGAAATGCAAGTTTTTATAAATTACTAGTTGGTAACATCATTAGGCCTGACCAAAGAAGCTGATCCTAAAAAATGATTTGGAAAAGTTATTTTGTTTACACTGTTGCCCTTGGTTTATCTCTTTTTAAAAAATAACTTTATTGACCAGACATGGTGGCCCATTCCTATAATCCTAGCACTTTGAGAGACTAAGTTGGGAGGATTGCTAGAGCCCAGGAGTTTGAGACCAGCCTGGACAACATAGGGAGACCCCCGTCTCTATAAATACTTTAAAAATTAGCCAGCCATGCTGGTGCATGCCTGTGGTCCCAGCTACTCGGGAGGCTGAGGCAGGAGGATCACTTGAGTTTAGGAGGTCAAGATTGTAGTGAGCTGCAATTGTGCCACTGTACTCCAGCCTGGGTGACAGAGTGAGACCCTATCTCAAAAATAAATAAGAAGGCCGGACGCGGTGGCTCACACCTGTAATCCCAGCACTTTGGGAGGCCAGGGTGGGTGGATCACTTGAGCTCAGGAGTTCCAGACCAGCCTGGGCAACATGGTGAAACCCCATCTCTACAAAAATTACAAAAATTAGCTGGGCATGGTAGCACATACCTGTAGTCCCAGCTACATAAAATTTTTTTAAAAATAAATTGGCCAGGTGTGGCTCACACCTGTAATCCCAGCACTTTGAGAGGTTGAGGCAGGTGGATCACTTGAGGTCGGGAGTTTGAGACCAGCCTGACCAACATGGTGAAACCCCATCTCTACTAAAAATACAAAAATTAGCCGGGTGTGGTAGCGCATGCCTGTAATCCCAGCTACTTGGGAGGGTGAGGTAGGAGAATTGCTTGAGCCCAGCAGGCGGAGGCTGCAGTGAGCTGAGATTGTGCCACCGCACTCCAGCCTGGGGGACACAGTGAGACTCTGTCTTAAAAAAAAATAATAAAAATAAATTAATAAGGAAAGAGAGAAAATTAAAAATGGATCAAAGACATACATATAAGAGCTAAAATTATAAATCTCTCTGATGAAAACATAGGGGCAAATCTTTGTGACCTCGGATTAGACAGCGGTTTTTTAGATTTAGATTTTGTTGCCTAAAGCAAGGCAACAAAAGAAAAAAATAGATAAATTGGACTACTTTGTCAAAACCAAAAAGTTTGTGTTTCAAAGTTACCATCAAGAAAGGGAAAAACCCACAGAATGAGAAAAATATTCACATATCCTATATCTGTTAAGGATCTAGTATTTCAGATAGCGTAAGAACTCTTACAACTCACCAATAAAATGACAACCCTATTTAAAAATGGACAAACATATCTGAATAGACATTTCTCCAAAGAAGATATACACATGAGATCAATAAACACGAGAAGATGCTCGATATCATTATCGTTAGGGAAACGCAAATCAAAGCCACAGTGAGATACCATTTCCTCCCCACTAGCATGGTTATAATTAAAAAGATGGACAATCAAAAAGCTAGCAAGGATGTGGAGAAACTGGAACCCTCACACATTACTCGTGGGAATATAAAATGGTCCAGCTGCTTTGGAAAACAGCAGTTCCTCAAAATGTTAAACATAGAAATTACCATAGGACCAAGATATTCCTTTTCCAGGATTTCCCCAGAGAATTAAAAAGATATGTTCTGGGTGGGGCTCAGTGGTTCACGCCTGTCATCCCAGCACTTTGGGAGGCCAAGGCGGGTGGATCACTTGGGGCCAGGAGTTCAAAACCAGGCTGGGCAACATGGAGAAACCCCATCTCTATTAAAAATACAAAAATTAGCCAGGCATGGTGGTGCATGCCTGTAATCCCTGTAATCAGCTACTCAGGAGGCTGAGGCAAGAAAATCACTTGAACCTGGGAGGTGGAGGTTGCAGTGAGCCGAGATCGCGCCATTGCACTCCAGCCTGGGTGACAGAGTGAGACTCCGTCTCCAGGAAAAAAAAAAAAAAAAAAAGAAAAGAAAAGATATGTTCGGCATTTGACCTTCTCTCTTTAACCTTCCCATGCCCACTTGGGTCTCTTCCAAGCGCAGCTTCCTTTCCTGTTCTAAGGCATTTCAAATAAACTTCCACCCCTGCTCTGAAAAAAAAAAATGTTCATGCGAAAACTTGTACGTGGGTATTCATAGAAGCATTCACAATGGCCAAAAAGTGGAAACAACCTAAATGTCCGTCAACTAATGAACACATAAACACAATGTGGTCCATCCATACAATGGAATATGATTCAGCTACAAAAAGGAAGGAAGCACTGACACGCGCCACACCACGGATGACCCTTGAAAACACCATGCTGAGTGAGAGGAGCCAGATGCGACAGGGCACTTATTGTATGATTCTGTGTATAGGAAATGTCTGGAATAGGCAAATACATAGAAACTGAAAGTAGAGGCCGGGTGTGGTGGCTCACGCCTGGAATCCCAGCACTTTGGGAGGCTGAGGCGGGCAGATCACCTGAGGTCAGGAGTTTGAGACCAGCCTGACCAACATAGAGAAACCCCATCTCTACTAAAAGTACAAAATTAGCTGGGCATGGTGGTGCACGCCTGTAATCCCAACTACTCTGGAGGCTGAGGCAGGAAAATTGCTTGAACCTGGGAGGCGGAGGTTGCGGTGAGCTGAGATCGCGCCATTGCACTCCAGCCTGGGCGACAAGGGCAAAACTCTGTCTCAAAACAAAACTGAAAGTAGATTAGTGGTTGCCAGGGGCTGGGGGAAAGAAAAGATGGAAAGTGACTGCTAACGAGTACAAGGTTTCCATTTAGGGTGATGAAAATGTGCTGGAAAATGGTGAAGTTGCGGAACCTGTGAATATACTAAACGCCGCTGAATTGTGCATTTAAAAAGAGTAAATTTTATGGTATGTGAGTTATGTCTCAGTAATAATTCCAATAAACAGGGAGTAAACAACCAAGGTCTCAAGAAAAGCAAAGTATATACCACGAATCCATGGGGCCAGACGTCATATTCCTTCTTCATAGGGGAGCATCTCAGGCCCTCACACTAAGCTTACCTTTTTTTTTTCCTTTTTGAGACAGGGTCTCACTGTGTCACCAGGACTGGAATGCAGTGGCATGATCTCGGCTCAGTGCAACTTCCGCCTCCTGGGTTCGAGCAATCCTTCCATCTCAGTCTCCCAAGTAGCTAAGACTACATGCACGTGCCACCATGCCCAGCTAATTTTTTGTATTTTTGGTAGAGATGGGGTTTCACCAGGTTGCCCAGGCTGGTCTTGAACTCCTGAGTTCAAGCGATCCATCTGCCTCGGCCTCCCAAAGTGTGGGATTACAGTCGTGAGGCACCGCGCCCGGCCTCTTTTTAGTTCAGATGCGATTGGAGCAGTTTCGATTTTCTGGTTCATTTGTTGCTGGTGAAGCCAGTTCATCAGTACCTGCTTTCTCTAGGCTGTCATTTCTCGCAGAGGTGGTGCAGCAGCTGTTTTTATACTATGTGACCTTATACTCCTGGCCACAGCTGACTGGACCACAGGTGGGAAACTGACCCAACCGGGCCAGTCTCTCCTCTGGCTTTGGCATTGAGATAGTGACAACTCTTTCTTCTCTGTAGGTGACTGGAACTGATTTGACATAACCATCGTATGCATGGAGAAGCTGAGAACAGTAATCTGCAGAAGCAAAAGTATGAAACAGCCGGGCAAAGATGCACAGAGGTGAGAGAGACGAAGAGAATGGCTTCTGGTTTCTGCTGAGCTTCCACTTCTTGGTTCTGCCCCCTCCCCCCGTTCACCTTTACTTTTGAGATACCCCCATAATCTCATAATAAACGTTCATTTTTTACTTAACCTAGTAGCCTTCTGCAACTTGAAATTGAAAAGACTATGGCTATGGCTCTAGGATCTAACAGATGAAAAATGTATTATGTCACCAGTAACGTAGGTGGTAAAACAAACATTTGTTTGAATGCAGCAAATTAGAAAGAGGTGGGACGCATTGCCCCAGGCCACCAATACTAAGAGCAGCAATACACAAATAGCCCATAAAAAAGAAATGTTTCTATAAAAAGCAGAGCCAAGAACTCCAAAAAACTCATCAGTCTGGGGCCATTTAGTTTAGAGACCTCAGTGTGCCTTAGGGTGTCATTTGGTTATGGTTATGTAAGACTGACATTTGTTACAATGGCCTTAAGCCGCAAAAGGCCAGTCAGAAGAGACAGTGTCATTTGTTCAGGAGAATCTACAATGAAAAAATGTTTAAATTAAATGTTTAGGCATTTAAAGATGTAAGACTCGCTTATCTGGCACATAGACATTGTGAAATACGTCATTGTATAACAGAATGATAGATATGTGTGGCACACAGTATAATTATATATACTTCCAGAAACAGAACATCTAAATAAAGAACAAGTTGATAGCAGAAGTGAGGAATAAATTATTTTATAATTTTGCTGTTGCTTTCCCCGGGTAGTGCTTGAGACTGAATCTACTGTGGAACAACAACAACAACAAAAAAACACAAAAAGCAAAAAAACAGAACAGAAAAACCCTGACTCTTATCTAACAGGCCATATGTTGATCACAGATAATCCTCTCAATCCCATCAGACCCAACGTCCTTTTTGTTTGTTTGACACAGGGTCTCTCTCTGTTGCCCAGGCTGGAGTGCAGTGGCGGGATCTCAGCTCACTGCAACCTCCGCCTCCCAGGTTCAAGCAATTCTCCTGCCTCAGCCTCCCAAGTAGCTGGGATTACAGGCACCCACCACCATGCCCTGCTAATTTTTGTATTTTTAGTAAAGACGGGGTTTCACCCTGTTGATCAGGCTGGTCTCAAACTCCTGCCCTCAGGAGATCCGTCCACCTCAGCCTCCCAAATTGCTGGGATTACAGGCGTGAGCCACCATGCCGGCCATTTGTATTATGGTTTTAAAGGGTAAGACTTCTTTATATATCTAGATACAAATTCCATATCAGATATATGATCTATAGATGTTTCCTCCCATTCAGTGGGTGGGAGGAATTACAGGTTGTTGAAATGGAGGAGAGGGGGAAGGGTGATATTCCTGCAGATGAGCTGGACATATTCTAATACCTGGATCTTGACATCTTAGCACATTTGACATTCGGTCTTTAGGCTGTAAAAGACCTCAGAGGTCACACCCTTTGAGAGGCAGCATAGAATAAAAGGTGGATGGGGAATAACCTGTGACTGCAAGAGGCAGTGTGGGGGAATTGTCTGATGCTGCTGAAAACAAGAGGCAGCCCCAAATTCATCAATCCTGTATGTGATTTTCACAACAAATTTTTGTTTGTTTCTTTTTTAATTTCACAATGAAATTTCATGTTACTGTGCCACAAAGAAAAAATTGTAATATATAGAATGGAAATAATGTAAAATCTATGTATTTTTAATTTGTTTTAGTTGGTTTAAAATGTATAACATTTATGATTTTTTTTTAGTTTTTAACTTTTTTTAAACTTTTTTTTTTTTTTGAGACAGAATTTCGCTCTTGTTGCCCAGGCTGGAGTGCAATGGCACGATCTTGGCTCACCGCAACCTCTGCCTCCCGGGTTCAGGCAGTCCTCCTGCCTCTGCCTCCCAAGTAGCTGGGATTACAGGCATGTGCCACCACGCCTGGCTAATTTTGTATTTTTAGTAGAGACAGGGTTTCTCCATGTTAGTCAGGCTGGTCTCGAACTCCCGACCTCAGGTGATCTGCCCACCTGGGCCTCCCAAAGTGCTAGGATTACAGGTGTGAGCCACTGTGCCCAGCCCGTTTTTAAAAATTCTTAAAAAAAAAAAAATAGAAATGGGGTCTCACTATGTTGCCCAGGCTGATGTCAAACTCCTGGCCTGAAGCCATTCTCCCAGCTCTGCTTCCCAAAGTGCTGGGATTACAGACATAAGCCAGTGAGTCCAGCAAGGCAAAACTATTGAAAAGCTTTTTTATTTTTTATTTATTTATTTTTTTGGAGATAGAGTCTCGCTCTGTCCCCCAGGCTGGAGTGCAATGGCGTGATCTTAGCTCACTGCAACCTCCATCTCCTGGGTTCAAGCAATTCTCCTGCCTCAGCCTCCCAAGTAGCTGGGATTATAGGCGCCCGCCACCACGCCTGACTAATTTTTTGTATTTTTAGTAGAGACGGGGTTTCCCCATGTTGGCCAGGCTGGTCTCGAACTCCTGACCTCAGGTGAACCACCCGCCTTGGCCTCCCAACGTGCTGGGATTATAGGTGTGAGCCACTGCGCCCGGCTGAACGAGGCTCCATCTCAAGGTAAAATAAAATAAAATAATGATAGTATGCTGTAGAAAGATATTCAAGATAATTAAATGGAAAAAGATTACAGGGCAATATGTGTACTGGGTCTTCAAATATTTGTGTTTATAGAAAAAAGTGTGGCAGATTATAAATTAAAATCTTAACTGATTTTTCTGGGAAGGGTAAAACTATAGATGATTTTTGCTCTGCATACTTATCTGCATTTTTAAAAATGTCTACTCTGAAGTTGATTACTTTTCTTAAGAGAAGGCCGGGCACAGTGGCTCATACCTGTAATCCCAGCACTTTGGGAGGCCAAGGTGAGCTGATAACGATGTCAAGAGATCGAGACCAGCCTGGCCAACATGGTGAAACCCTGTCTCTACTAAAAATACAGAAATTAGCTGGGTGTGGTCCTCTAGTCCCAGCTACTTTGGAGGCTAAGGCAGGAGAATCGCTTGAACCCGGGAGGCGGAGGTTGCAGTGAGCCGAGATTGTGCCACTGCACTCCAGCCTGGGTGATAGAGCGAAACTCCATCTCAAAAAAAAAAAAGAAAAGAAAAACAATTTTAAAGCTACTCCTAAAAATGTTTATGAAGTATATTTAATTATATGGAGGAAATGCTTATGCTGTAATGTTAAGTGAGGAAAAAGGCAAGGCAAGATACAAAACAGCGTAAGTGTTAGAATCTAAATTATACACATCAAAAGAAGAGAAGCATCTTGCTTCACCCAGGGAGAATGATTTTTTTTTTTTTGATAGAGATGGAGTCTCACTGTGTTACCCAGCCTGGTCTTGATTCCTGGACTCAAGCAAACCTCCTGCCTTGGCCTCCCAAAGTGTTGGGATTACAGGTGTGAGCCACCGCGCCTGACCAGAATGATTCTTTGAATCAATCTCTCTTCTTCCCTAGTATTTGTCTTTAAAGTGCTAGATTAGGCCGGACGCGGTGGCTCACACCTGTAATCTCAACACTTTGGGAGGCTGAGGTGGGCAGATCATGAGGTCAGGAGTTCGAGACCAGCCTGGCCAACATAGGGAAACCCTATCTCTACTAAAAATAGAAAAAATAGCCAGGCATGGTGGCACGCACCTGTAGTCCCAGTTACTCAGGAGGCTGAGGCAGGAGAATCGCTTGAACCCGTGAGGCAGAGGTTGTGGTGAGCCGAGATCGCACCACTACGCCAACAGAGGGAGACTTTGGCTCAAAAAAAGCCTGTAATCCCAGCACTTTGGGAGGCCGAGGAGGGTGGATTATGAGGTCAGGGGATTGAGACCATCCTGGCTAACACAGTGAAACCCCATCTCTACTAAAACTACAAAAAATTAGCTGGGCGTGGTGGCATGTACCTGTAGTTCCAGCTACTCGGGAGGCTGAGGCAGGAGAATTGCTTGAACCCGGGAGGCGGAGGTTGCGGTGAGCCGAGATTGTGCCACTGCACTCCAGCCTGGGTGATAGAGCGAGACTCTGTCTCAAAAAAAAAAAAAAATAAAATAAATAAAATAAAAATAAAAAGCTTACAGTGATTCGAATCTCACTCAAGCTGTGTATTTGTATCTGTTACAGACGGAAGCAAGGAAGGTAAGTCCTTGGCTGATCAGCCCTCTGATTTTCCTGGGACTGAGAGGTTTCCTGGACAAGGGACTTTCTGTGCTAAAACCGGGAAGGTCAAGGCCAAACAGGATGAGTCGGTCACCTTCAGAAGGATTAAGTCAATGGACTTCAGGAAGGCTGATGACAGGTTGTATTCAGGCCAGAACTCTATAAACCATTGACACCCTCTCCTCCTTCCCTTGTCCACACCAGGCTTCACTCTGGAGAGAATGGCTAAACCTGTACTAGTTAAACTCAAACCTTCCTTGAAAGACAGTTTTACAGGGCGGTGGGGCGGCCGGGGTGGGGGGTCGGGGAACCAAGGAAACAAAGAACCTTGAAACAGATCTGTTAGAAAAGAAGGGGCTATTGCAAGAAGCAGGGAGGCTTTCCAGGAAATGTGGCTTCCAAAACCCTATTTCTGGCCGGACGCAGTGGCTCACATCTGTAATCCCAGCACTTTGGGAGGCCGAGGCAGGCAGATCCCTTGAGTCCAAGAGTTCAAAACCAGCCTGGGCAACATGGCAAGACCCCATCTCTACAAAAAGTACAAAAAATTAGCCAGGCGTGGTGGCACATGTCTGTAGTTCCAGCTTACTCAGGAGTCTGAGGTGGGAGGATCCCTTGAGCCCAGGAGATGGAGAGCTAAGATCATACAACTGCACTCCAGCCTGGGTGACAGAGCAAGACCCTGTTTCAAAAAAACCCAAACCAGCCGGGCACAGTGGCTCACACCTGTAATCCCAGCATTTTGGGAGGCTGAGGTGGGTGGATCACTGAGGTCAGGAGTTTGAGACCAGCCTGACCAATATGGTGAAACCCCATCTCTACTAAAAATACAAAAATTAGCCAGGCGTGGTGGTGGGCACCTGTAATCCCAGCTTCTCAGGAGGCTGAGACAGGAGAATTGCTTGAACCCGGGAGACAGAGGTTGCAGTGAGCCGAGATCGCACTACTGCACTTGCTGTGGGCGACAGAGTGAGACTGTGTCTCAAAAACAAAACAAAAACCGTGGGGAATTTTTTTTTAAGGTTAAAAAAAAAATAGAAAACTACATTTCTTGTGATCTTGTATCAGACATCTTCAAGCTTACCTGAAAGTTTGAATCAAAACAAAATAACAAAGTGTGCCTTTTATATAACTTGTCTCATTGTGAAGACCCATCTGTTTTTTTTCTGGTGAAGACAGGTTTTCTGAAACACACAGTGTTGAGTCTTTCCCATTCCTCAACAATTACTGGATTATTAGCTAAATAAGCATTCTCCAGCAGATCTAAAACTGACACAACAAGAATGCACGTTTCTTTGGCTGTGAACAGCATTTTATCTTTTGAAAACCACCTTCACGTGAGTGATACTCAGAATCCCATTTTATAGTTGAGTAAAAGCTCAAACTCATTTGTGTCTGATAAAACATTCTGGAGGTCTCCTTGCAAATTTTTCTGGTTCATTATGCCTCCCTTTATCCTCCATAAGATAATAGTTGATAGCCTGTAGTCCCAGCTACTCAGGAGGCTTGAGCTCAGGAGTTCAAAGCCAGTCTGGGCAACATGGTGAGACTATGTCTCTAAAAAATAATTTAAAAAAAGATAGCCGGGCGCGGTGGCTCACGCCTGTAATCCCAGAACTTTGGGAGGCTGAGGTGGGCGGATCAGGAGGTCAGGAGTTCGAGACCAGCCTGACCAACATGGTGAAACCCTGTCTCTACTAAAAATACAAAAATTAGCCGGGAATGTTGGTGGGTGCCTGTAATCCCAGCTACTCAGGAGGCTGAGGCAGGAGAATTGCTTGAACCCGGGAGGCGGAGGTTGCAGTGAGCCGAGATTGTGCTGCTGCACTGCAGCCTGGGCAACAGAGCGAGACTCCATCTAAAAAATATAAAATAATAATGAAAAAAAGATAATAGTTGGTTGCTAAGAGGGAAGGAAGGAAAGCAGGACTCCTCAGACTCCAAAACTATCAACGTATTATAACATTTTGCATTTTCAGTTGTTTTACAGGTTGATAAGAATAACCTTTAAGTCCACATGAGAATCACAAAAATGTTCTGTTGAGATTTTCCCAATTATTATTTATTTATTTATTTATTTTTGAGATGGATTTTCGCTCTTGTTGTCCAAGGCGTTAGGTGTGTGAGCTACACCCCAAGTCATGAGACACATGGTGTGCAGTGATGTCAGCACAGCCAACAGGAAGTGTTTGTGGAGAGTAGCGCCCTGTCCCTTTCTTCACTAGCTTCCCTTTTTCTCGTTTTTCCATCTCATGAGTTCCATTCTCTGGGCAATAGGAAATTGAGAGGGAAGTAGGTGACTCAGTACAGTTAGTTTCTTTTGGCTTTCTTTGAAGCCGCCCTGCTTCTTGCAATAGCCCCTTCTTTTCTAACAGATCTGGGTCAAGTTTAACTAGCACAGGTTTAGCTACTGTCTCCAGAGTGAAGCTTGGGATGGACAAGGGGAGGGGGAATGGGCATCAAGGTAGGAAATTTTGAGTGGGAAGTGGGAGACAAAGTACAGTCAATTTCTTTGGGTCAGTGGAGGATACAAGTTGCTTCTTTCCTGCCCTGAGAAATATCCAGAATGCTCATCTCTTGCCTTTAGTCATTTTACCCTAACCCAATTAGGGTTAGCATTAGGGCTAAAGTTAGGGTTAGCCTTAGGGTCAGCCTTAGCCTTCCATTTGGACAAAATCTGCCATTTGGCCAGGTGCAGTGGCTCATGCCTGTAGTCCCAGCACTTTGGGAGGCTGAGGAGGGCAGATTTCTTGAGGCCAGGAGTTCAAGAACAGACTGGCCAACATGGCAAAACCCCATCTCTATGAAAATACAAAAATTATCTGCGTGTGGTGGTGCACACCTGTAATCCCAGTTACTTGGGAGGCTGAGGCAGGAGAATCACTTGAACCTGGGAGGCGGAGTTTGCAGTGAGCCAAGATCACACCACTGTACTCCAGTCTGCACGACAGAGTGAGACTACAGCTCAAATAATAATAATAATAATAATAATAATAATAATAATAATAATAATGTGAACCTGGGAGGTGGAGCTTGCAGTGAGCCAATATCGCGCCACTGCACTCCAGCCTGGGCAACAGAGCGAGACTCCGTCTCAAAAATAAATAAATAAATAAAATAAATAAAAATAAAAATAAAAATAATATAAATATAAATATAAAAAAAGTTCTGCTTTAGCTGTGTGCCACCGATTTTGACATATATTACATTCATTATCCAGTTCTATTGAGTCATTTAGCAATATTTCTTACAATATTTCGATCAGCTTCCAAATATTTTAAAAATCTACCTTTTAAAAATTAATTTCTGGCTGGCGTGGTGGCTCACGCTTGTAATCCCAACACTTTGGGAGGCTGAGGCAGGCAGATCACCTAAGGTCAAGAGTTCGAGTCCAGCCTGGCCAACATGGTGAAACCCTGTCTCTACTAAAAATACAAAAATTAGCCGGGTGTGGTGGCAGGCGTCTGTAATCCCAGCTACTCAGGAGGCTGAGATAGGGAGAACTGCTTGAACCCGGGAGATAGAGGTTTCAGCGAGCCAAGATTCCACCACTGCACTCCAGCCTGGGCGACAGAGCGAGACTCTGTCTCAAAAAAAAAAAAAAAAGAAAAAAAAGAAAATAAATTTCTAATTTCCTTGAAATGTGGTTAGAGAACCTGGTCTGTATCATATTGCTGTTGGGAATGTATTGAGGAAAATACATGATCTAATGCATATCTGTTGTTCTAACCCTTACTTGTGCATCCTAAAAAAGAATGTACGGGCCAGGCACAGTGGTTTATGCCTGTAATCCCAGCACTTTGGGAGGCCAAGGCGGGCAGATCACCTGAGGTCAGGAGTTCGAGACCAGCCTGGCCAACATGGTGAAACCCCGTCTCTACTAAAAATACAAAAATTAGCCGGACATGGTGGTGGGCGCCTGTAATCCCAGCTATTTGGGAGGCTGAGGCAGGAGAATTGCTTAAACCCGGGAAGCAGAGGTTGCAGTAAGCCGAGATCGTGCCACAGCACTCCAGTCTGGGAGACAGAGCAAGACTCCATCTCAAAAAAAAAAAAAAGAGAATGTACCTTCTATATCTGATAGCTTGAGTGAGGCCCTCTCTGAGGAAGTCCATCTGAGCCGAGATCTGGATGTCAGGAAGGAGCCAGCTCTCTGAATACTTTTCCTAGGAGGAAGTATTCTAGGCAAAGGCAATAGCAGGTGCAGAGTCCCTGAGGTAGGAATGAGCTTGATATGTTCCAGGAACAGAAGCAAAGTCAATATGAATAGAGCATAGTGGGCAAGGAGGAGAGTGATGTGGGCTAACCTCTTGAGAGACAGTCAGAGGCCAGATCAAGTAGGGCCTTCGAGGCCAGAGTATGGACTTCAGCCTTAGCTAATGCAGTACATTCACTGACACCTATGGGTGGTTTGCCAAGCACTCGTCAGGTACAAATTGGTCTCATCTTATACAATGGAGAGAGCATTTTGAGATTATTATCATTATTACTTTTTTTTTTTTTTTGAGACAGAGTCTCGCTCTGTCACCTAGGCTGGCGTGATCTTGGTTCACTGCAACCTCAGCCTCCCGGGTTCAGGCAGTTCTCCTTGCCTCAGCCTCTGGAGTTGCTGGGATTACAGGTGCCCACCACCATGCCCGGCTCATTTTTGTATTTTTGATAGAGATGGGGTTTCACCATGTTGGTCAGGCTGGTCTTGAACTCCTGACCTCGTGATCTGCCCAGCTCGGCCTCCCAAGGTGCTGGGATTACAAGTGTGAGCCACCGTGCCCGTCCCATCCTCACATTTTGAGATTAAAAGTACCTCACAGGCTGGGTGTGGTGGCTCACACCTGTAATCCCAGCACGTTGGGAGGCCAAGTCAGGAGGATTATTTGAGCCTGGGAGTTTGAGACCAGCCTGTGCAACATGGTGAGACCTTGTCTCTACAAAACATAAAAAAATTAGCCAGGCATGGTGGCATGTGCCTGTAGTCCCAGCTACTTGGGAGGCTGAGGCAGGAGGATCAGTCGAGCCCAGAAGATTGAGGCTACAGTGAACTGTGTTCATGCCACTGCGCTCCAGCCTGGGTGACAGAGTGAGACCCTGTCTCCAAAAAAATCAAATAAATAAAATAAAAATTTTAAAAGTACCTTAGATATCATGCTTAGCCTAATCCTTTTCTTTTGCAAATTAGGAAACTAAGAAGAGTTCTAAAGTGTTCTCACAGCCAGGGTCTGCGCATCCCTCTGCCTCTTCCATAGACAAGCTCCTGAAAAGGAGGACTCAGTTCTTACAATTTCACTCAGATGTTCTCGAAGGAATCTTATCTTCTTATGAACTCCTTTGTAAAGAAAAATTACTCTTGCCCCTCCCATTTTGTTTTTTTGTAAATGTAGATTTTTACCAATCGGATTTTCTTTCTTTTTTTTTTTGAGACAGAGTCTTGCTCTGTCGCCCGGGCTGGTGTGCAGTGAGTGGCATGATCTCTGCTCACTGCAACCTCCGCCTCCTGACTTCAAGCGATTCTCCTGCCTCAACCTCCTGAGCAGCTGGGACTACAGGCGTGTGCCACCACGCCCAGCTGATTTTTGTATTTTTAGTAGAGACAGGGTTTCACCATATGGCCAGGCTGGTTTTGAACTCCTGACCTCGTGATCCACCCACCTCGGCCTCCCAAAGTACTGGGATTACAGGCGTGAGCCACTGTGCTTTGCCCGTTAACTATTTTGCTATGGTATAATTTAAAATAGCTGCATACCCTTCTGTTATATGACTGTGCCATAATTTACTTAACCAATCTCCTCCTGTTGGACTTAGAGGAATTTTTAAAAATTCATTTAACCAGGCTGGGGGTGGTGGCTCACACCTATAATCCCAGAGCTTTGAGAGGCCCAGGCGGGAGGATTGCTTGAGGCCAGGAGTTTAAGGCCAGCCTGGGCAACATAGGGAGACCCTATCTCTACAAAACAAAAACAAAAACAACAACAACCAAAAAAAAAACAACAAACCCCCCATATATATATATGTATTATATATATATCTTCCTTTTCTTTCTATCACCACCACCAATTCAGTAGCACAGGTGGCTTACTGAGTCACTCCTATATAATCCCAGCTGACTTCTAAATGATGTCACTTCCCCAGGCTTCCCCTCCCATCTCACGTCCTCATGTCGGTCTGAGGGATTTTTTTTTTTTTTTTTTAAATTTTTGAGAAGGAGTCTCGCTCTGTCGGCCAGGCTGGAGTGCAGTGGAGTGATCTTGGCTCACTGCAACCTCTGCCTCCTGGGTTCAAGCGATTCTCCTGCCTCAGCCTCCGGAGTAGCTGGGACTATAGGTGCATGCCACCACCCCTGGCTAATTTTTTGTATTTTTAGTAGAGGCGGGGTTTCACCGTGTAAGCCAGGATGGTCTCGATCTGCTGATCTCATGATCCGCCCACCTCGGCCTCCGAAAGTGCTGAGATTACAGGCGTGAGCCACCGCACCCAGCTGGGATGTTCTTAAGTCACTACTTTTCTCATGTCCTCTGTCAGCCCCAAGAATGGCTCCATCTTAACTTTGCAACTGATTCAAACATCTCAGCATTTTTTTCTTTTTGAAGGCTTCACCAAATCAGTCCCATTTAATCTCCCTCCGCTATGATAGTCATTTGTTTCTGGGCCTGGCTTGTGCCGCTGGTCCTGTTGGGAATGCCTCCTCTCATCCCACTGTTTGCAGCCCCTTCCTCCAGTGAGGGCCTGCTTACATCTCCCGAGCTTCATAACCCTCCCAAGTCTGTGCTTGCCTGTGTGAATTTCGCCTTTCTTTGAGCGACTGTTTCAGTGAGATGGAACTACCCAGTTTAGGAGGCAGTAAGAAAACAAGCAAGCCTGTGTCTCTCACTGCATAGTTGCACTGGCCATCTGACAGTTCCTGGAGCACACTCATTTCTTTTCTTTTCTTTCTTTCTTTTTTTTTTTCTTTTTGAGATAGATTATTACTATGTTACCCAGGCTGGCCTCAAACTCCTGGGCTTAAGGGATGATCTCTCGTCGCTGGGACTACATGTGTGTGCTCCCGCACCAGGCTCTGGAACACTCTTATTTCTCTCTCACCCCTCAGCTTTATGTTTTCCGTCCCTCTTCCTGGAATGCCCTTCTTTCAACTCATTACAGCTGGCTCCTTCTCGATATTCAGATCTAGTGTAAATGTCACTTCCTTGGAGACATTATCCCTGCCCCTTGTCAGAAGTAACTCCCTTGCTCCTATCACAGCATCCTGCTTGTTTCTTTCAAACTCTGTATCCCAAACTGTCCTCGCCCCATTTCTTTTCACCATGATTGCCTGTCTCCCCCACTGCACCTAACCTCCCAAAGAGCCTGTCTTATTCACCTGTTCATCCCTAGCTCCTGGCTCCTGTACAGTGCCGGGGTGCTCAGTAAGTGTTTGCTGAATGAACAGATGAGATTGGACAGAATGGGGAAGGAGAAGGGAGACATCAAGGTGTCCTTTGAATTTCTGGCTTGGGAAGTTGAACTGATGGCAGGTGGTGCTACTGGCTGATCTTCGGAGCTCTGGAAGTCACATGTGGGTGGGGTGAACTGAGATCATGATTCGTCTTTTGTACCTGTTTGAGTTGCCTCTAAACCATTTAAGTATAGAATATCTGGAGGTGGTTAAATATATGGGCCTGGAGCTCAAGAGCAATGCTTGGGCACCATCCAAATCGTAAGAATAGCTACCATGGCTAGACATGAGAAGCTGCCCAAAGCCATGTATTAGTCTGTTCTCATGCTGCTAATAAAGACTTACCAAAGACTGGGTAATTTATAAAGGAAAGGTTTGATTGACTCACAGTTCCAGAGGGCTGGGGAGGCCTCACAATCATGACAAAGGCAAGGAGGAGCAAAGCCACATCTTACATGGTGGCAGGCAAAATGAGAATGAGAGCTAAGCAAGAGGGGAAACCCCTTATAAAACCCTCAGATCTTGTAAGACATATTCACTACCATGAGAACAATATGGGGGAAACCGCCCCCATAATTCAATTATCTCCCACCGGGTCCCTCCCACAACACATGGGAATTATGGGAGCTACAATTCAAGGTGAGATTTGGGTGGGGACACAGCCAAACCATATCAGGCCACTTGGCCAATAAGTGACCAAGCCAGGATTTGAACCAGGTGGTTTGTTTCCAGTGCCCACCATACCACTGGGCTGAGATAGGTGTGTAAGGGACAGAAACCCAGATGAGTTCCTTGCCTCTGAGGGTCTTATTGTTTTTTGGGGGAAATAAAACATAAATACTCATAACTTACCAGACTGGAAGGGCTTGCATAAGAGCCCTGTTAGTTTTAGTTGACCCTTATCCAAGCTTAAGTGCGGTGATTATTTGGTTAAAATGGTAAGCCAGTGTCAGCCACGTCCTCCGATTTCTGAAGCCTTAGGATCATGTGACCATGATAATTCATTAAAGTTAGCTAAGGATGTTGGAAATGCAAAATCCTCTCCATAGATCATCATTTATTTTGGAAATATGATTCATAGCCCTGAGGAATGGAAAACAGGAACCTGAAAAGTCACAGTAAAAGTGAAAGAAGATAGGAATTTCTAATCTATTCAAAAAAGAGAAGTTGGGTCAGGGGATCCTCAGGGATTCCTGAGTGATGACTGAATGGGATTAGAACATGGGTTGAGAAACATACAAGCAGCAGAGGGTGAAACCCCACTCGGTGCATTCCAGTGGGTAATTTGAATAAATGGGGGTGGTGGTCATAGTTCCTTATTGCCTCTAGTAGGCAGGGCTTTGTGTAGACCATGACTTTGGGCAGAAGCCAATCCAAGATTAATTTTTAGGGCTGCTGGTTGGCCTGGAATTAGGATTTTTTTTTTTTTTTTTTTTTTGAGATGGAGTTTTGTTCTTATTGCCCAGGCTGGAGTGCAGTGGTGCGATCGTGGCTCACTGCAACCTCCACCTCCCGGGTTCAAGCGATTCTTCTGCTTCAGCCTCCCAAGTAGCTGGGATTACAGGTGCCCGCCACCACGCCCAGCTAATTTTTTGTATTTTTAGTAGAAACAGGGTTTCACCATGTTGGCCAGGCTGGTCTCAAACTCCTGACCTCAGGTGATCCACCCACCTCAGCCTCCCAAAGTGCTGGGATTACAGGCGTGAGTCACCACACCCAGCTGAATTAGGGATGTTTTAACAACCTCTTTACCTCAGTGGTGAGGGAGGGATTCCCAGTTCCCACCCCAGGGTTATGGCGGTGGCTGAACACATGACACCCAACACTGGGCAAATGAGATTGGCAGCAGTTTTTGGTCACACACACTCACAGCTGGGGGAGGAAGACCCCACATGCCGTGCAGGGCCACACAGAAACAGAGTGAACAACCAGGGCCAATGGGGGGCAGGCTTCGTAGCACCAAGAGGGTGAGGAGGCCCTGGTTCCCCAGAGGATGTGACTGGCTCATTTGGACAACTCCATGGGTTGGCAGGAGACTCATACCCGCCGCTCAGGGATTAGCAGGAACTGCATCTGGTCTTTTTGATAAGGAAGGCTGTTTCACTGGGTGCCCTTTGCCAAGGGAGGACTGGGAGAGAAACTTGGGGTGAGGCTATTCCAGGCACTCCTGATTTCACCTGATGTCAAGGCAGCACCTAATATTAGAGCTTGATTTTAGGCCTTACACCACAGGGTGGGTACCCAGTGGGTCCTGCTGACTGCCCTTCATCTCCTGATTTGGTGTACTCCTTCCTGTGATCTGAAGCTCAACACACAGCCTCATCCCTGCCATCTTGGGACAGGGGCCATTCCAAAATTCAAGGCCACCACAGCTTTTCCTCCTTTTCTCTTGCTGCCGATTTGTTTTCTTTTTTTTTTTTTGGTGACTTCCCAAGAGGAAGAGGAGGGGAGAAAAGAGAAACATTCCATTTGGCCGCATATATAGCACAAATGTTTCATGGAGTAGGGAAAGACTGAAACAAAAACAAAAACTATATCCACCACCACTCCCAGCTCATTTTCCACACAGCAATCACAGTGATCTTTAAAAATTAATTTGGTGGCTGGGCGCCATGTCGCACGCCTGTAATCCCAGCACTTTGGGAGGCCGAGGCTGGCGGATCACTTGAAGTCAGGCATTCGGCACCAGTCTGACCAACATGGAGAAACTCCATCTCTACTAGAAACACAAAAATTAGCCAGGCGTGATGGTGGCACACATGTAATCCTGGCTACTCAGGAGGCTGAGGCAGGAGAATTGATTGAACCCAGGAGGTGGAGGTTGCAGTGAGCTGAGAAAGTGGCATTGCACTCCAGCCTAGGCAACAAGAGTGAAACTCTGTCTCAAATAAAATAAAATAAAATAAAATAAAATAAAATAAAATAAAATAAATTAATATGCCTGGGTGTGGTGGCTTACACTTGTAATCCCAGCACTGTGGGAGGCTGAGGCCAGTGGATCACTTGAGGTCAGGCGTTCGAGACCAGCTTAGCCAACATGGAGAAACCCCGTCTCTACTAAAAATACAAAAATTAGCTGGGCGTGGTGGCAAGCGCCTGTAATCCCAGATACTTGGGAGGCTGAGGCAGGAGAATCGCTTGAACCCAGGAGGCAGAGGTTGCAGTGAGCTGAGGTTGAGCCACTGCACTCCAGCCTGGGCAACAAAGCAAGACTCTATCTCAAAAATAAAATAAAATAAAATAAAATAAAATAATTTAAAATTAAATGTGATCTTACCACGTTCCTGCTTAGAACCCTTATGTGGCTTAGGTCTTAGGATACAGACAAACTCTACCATGGCCCACAGGCTCCAGGCAGCCTAGCCCCTGCCTGCTTGTCCAACTGTGACTCATGCCTTACTTCCCTGTACTGTTTATGGCACAGTCATACAGGTCTCCTTTAAGTTCTATAAACCTGCTGTGCTTTTCCTGACCCAGGACCTTTGCACATACTGTTCTCTGCCTAGAATGCTCTTTCCTCCCCCATTCACTAGTTAAGTAATACTCATCCTTCAGATTTTAGCTAAAACATTCCTTCCTCAGGTAGGCTGATCTCCCCAAATAGGCCAAATTCCCCTACTATAAGCTCTCATGCCATCATTTGCCTTTTCACCATAATACTCAGCCCAAGTTGCAAGATTCCATTTGCTTGAATTATTTGATTAATTTCCATCTCCTCATATCTCTATGAGACTGGCAACCTTATTTATCCTTGGTCTCTAGAGAGTGCCTCATTGAATAGTTGTTGAATGAATGCGTCAATGAATGAGTTAACTGTGATTTGGGGACCTTCTGAAAAGAAAGGAAATGAAGATTTAAATAAATTATACACATTTTTAATTATCAAAACAGTCACATTAAGGACACTTACATTGCCAGGCTAAAATCAGGAAGGGTTTAAAGTTACTCCCCTTTAGAAAGAGAAATGCAAGTCTATTACCAATACTATGTGAAATCAGCCAAGAGAAAGCAGATCCCTTCTCTTCTGACACAGAGAGGAAGCCATGAATACTGGCAATTACCATAACGGAAGTTTGTCTTTAAGTATAAGAAAACAGATCCTACAAAACGTGACTCTCATCACCTTTGGCGATGACATTATTTTCTACAGTAAACTAAAAATAAGAATACAAATATGATGCCTGTTATTGTAGGACGTGTCTGACATATTACACACCGTTGAAGTGACACATCACTCTCGCGCCCAGAGCATCAGTGGGGAAGGTGATGGAAAACAGTAGATGGATCCGGTGATTATTTGTAATTTCACATTCTGACTCCATCTGCGGCCTCATTAAGGTGATAGAAACATACTAGGAATAAGGCACCAAAAACAAAGGTACAAAGGCCCAGAGGCCATCAGAATGGAAACCTGTAACAGTGACATAGAATTCGTGAAGTAAAGAAATGTCAGCTCTAAAGAAATCATATATAATAATCCACTTCTAAAAATATCTTTGAAAAGGTAGTAAAAATCAAAGTTCGATCTGGCATAATTAACTTGGTTCCTGAGTTTAAAGCCAGGTAAAACCCTGTATCAAAAAACGGTTTTATTCGTGCTGTTTTACATGAATATAGTAGAAAGCTGCTGGTTTTTAAAAGGTATCAAAATGGTAACTCTTAGAATATGTGTTAAAAAATTCACAGATCCTTCATCAGTCACAATATTTAATAGTGGTCTCTAAACTATTTGATAAAATGGCTGTTGTTTAGAAACAGTTAAATAGCCAACTCTAGTGACCAAACCAGGAAAAGGAAATCCTGAAGCAGGATCCTAAAACCTGTCACTGTGCATTTTCATATTCTCAGCAGTTGATGTATGGAAATGGCAAAGGTGTGGCGTGGGTTGCTTTTGAAGCAGCTAGCACCCAGACTGCTTCAGTTCTGACTGGCTGCAAAGTACAGGGTGTTAATGGCATAAAGGCAGCTTTTTAGTCACTTTCAGTCATAGAATTGTTTTGTTGTTGTTGTTGTTGTTTGAGACAGAGTCTTGCTCTGTCATCCAGGCTGGAGTGCAGTGGCACTATCTTGGCTTGTTGCAACCTCCGCCTTCCTGGTTCAAGAGATTCTCCTGCCTCAGCCTCCCAAGTAGCTGGGATTACAGGCGCCCGCCACCACACCCACCTAATTTTTGTATTCTTAGTAGAGACAGGGTCTCACCATGTTGGCCAGGCTGATCTCGAACTGCTGACCTCAGGTGATCCACCCGCCTCAGCCTCCCAAAGTGCTGGGATTACAGGCGTGAGCCACTGCTCCCGGCCTTCAGTCAAAGAATTGTGATGAGGACTGGAATGCATTGGGTAGCTCAGCAGTTAGATTTGATAGATTCCAAGGCTGGTCTGGTGAGTTACCTGATTTGGTCTATAGCCCTTCTAGAACTGTCCAGTGGAAACCTAAGTTCCTGAGGCTTCCAGGGTTGGTCCGGGCTCCCTAAGAACATTAGAACCAGGGAAGGTATGGGCTGAGTCTGTGTGCCCATTCGTCAGGCTTGCCCTCTGTTCCAGTTACCTGTTGCTGTGGAACAAACAAGCCCAAAACTTAGGGACTTAAGATAGCAATGTGGTTTTCTGGATTTATGGGGCAGTTCTCACTTGGGATGTATCATGCAGTATCAGTCATATGTTAGTAGAGTCCAGAATCACGTGAAGGCTTCTTCTCTCTCATGTTTGGTGACTGGGTTTGGATGGCTTGAAAGCTGGGGCTGGTCAGGCACTGTCCACATGGCTGCTTGGGCTTCCTCACAGCAGGGCAGTCTCAGGATAGGCAGACTTTTCTTTTCTTTTTTTTTTTTTTGAGATGGAGTCTCGCTCTGTCACCCAGCCTGGAGTGCAGTGGCACCATCTCAGATCAATGCAACCTCCACTTCCCAAGTTCAAGTGTTTCTCCTGTCTCAGCCTCTTGATAGCTAGGACTACAGGTGCCCGCACCACGCCCAGCTAATTTTTGTATTTTTATTAGAGATATGGTTTCACCATGTTGGCGAATCTGGTCTCGGACTCCTGACTTTAAGTGATCCACCCGCCTTCGTCTCCCAAAGTACTGGGATTACAGGTGTGAGCCACCACACCTGGCCAGGATAGGCAGACTTTTAAATGGCATCTGGCTTCCCCGATAGCAAGAGTTCCAAGGGACAGGAAGTAGAAGCTGTCAGCCTCTTAAGACCAGGATCTGAAACTGACACAATGTCACTTCCACTTTTGGATAAAGCAATCAGAGCCACCCATACTCAAGGGGAGGAGATAAAACCCTTAGGTCTTGGTGGACTGGAGTGTCAAAGAATTTGTGGCCACCTTTAGTCTTCCACATTCTCCAACCAGGATGAAAAGGGTTTGTTTTTCGTTGGATATTATCCTAGTCTGACCTCATAATGAAATGTTTTGCATTCATGTAGATCTTTACACATTAAAAGACAGTTCATGTGCAGTGTCTCAATTTTTCCTCACAATATCTCTGAGATAGTAGTTGGGCAATGAGGAGACAGAGGCACAGAGGTGAGAGGCCTAGGGTCACACAACTTCCTGGGGACAGAGTTGAGACTTACATCTGAATCTCTTTGCTCTCAGTCCATGTAGAGGGATTCTGGTTTGTTTAACCAGGTCACTTTGCTCTCAGTCACAGAGAGCTACAGAAGATGAAAGCACATTTCCCTTTGGCTGAAAATGTGGCCACAGAGCTTTGCAGGTGAAGTGCAAGTTGTTGGTAAAGGTCATGTTAATATGGGTACTGCAGCCCCTGCTATCGGTAAGAACTCTTTTTTTTTTTTTTCCTCTGAGACAGTTTGCTGTGCCTCCCAGGCTGGAGTGCAGTGGCACAGTCTCGGCTCACTACAACCTCTGCCTCCCGGGTTCAAGTGATTCTCGTGCCTCAGCCTCCCGAGTAGCTGGGATTACAGGTGCATGCCATCATGTCTGGCTGATTTTTGCATTTTTAGTACGGACAGGATTTCGCCTTGTTAGCCAGGCGGGTCTCCAACTCCCGACCTCAGGTGATTGGCCTGCCTCGGCCTCCCAAAGGGCTGGGATTACAGACGTGAGCCACCGCGCCTGGCTTCAGTAAGGACTCTTGAAGCCACTGTACTGCCCTTCACTCTTGGGAAACTCTTTCCGGATCCTCCAGCGGCAGCAGCTGGGCAGGATGGCAAAGTCAGCCATGTCCTGGGAGCCGAAGCGCCAGGTGGCGTAGCACCTGTAGGCACAGTGCCGCAGCCGGCTGTTGGTGGAATCCACATCCAGTGCCAGCAAGGGCTCCTGGTAGAGCACGAGGAACTGCAGGACGTGTCTGGACAGGACCAGCTTCCGGAACAGCTCTGAGGTGGTGATGCAGGCCCCCGGCTTTTTCCGGCAGCACAGCTCCTCCAGGCACCTGCGGCTCTCAGGGAGTTGGGATGGGAGGCAGCTTCCACATTGGCACCAGACGGGGCTATCCCTGGATCTAGGAGTCGCCTCTTTTCTAAGCAGCTGTATCTCCTCTGGTTGTCCAGGAATTGGGGGTGTGTCATGGAGGGCCAGGGGCAGCTTGGACAAATCTGTGAAGTCCATCGCAGGTCTCTGAAAAAGCAAGTTTCCAAACCTATTAGCAATGACAAGCCCTCAGCTTCTAGGTTCTTTAATTTTATTAACTTATAAAGTTACATTTAATATTACATGAGTTATAGTAGCCATCATTTATTAGGTGTAGATATCAGGACCATGCATGTGTTCTGAAGCATTGCCTCATTCAAGCCTTTGAAGATGCTTGTGAGATAATGTATCCTTGTCTCTATTTTACAGATTTTTTTTTTTTAATTTTTATTTTTGAGAGAAGGTCTCACTCTGTCGCCTAGGCTGTAGCGCAGTCGTGTGATCTCGGCTCACTGCAACCTCCACCTCCCAGGTTCAAGCAATTTTCATGCCTTAGCCTCCTAAGTAGCTGGGATTACAGGTGCACACCACCATGCTCAGCTAATTCTTAGATATTTCTAGTAGAAACGGGATTTCAACATGTTGGCCAGGCTGGTTTGGAACTTCTGACCTCAGATGATCCACCTGCCTCAGCCTCCCAAAGTGCTGGGATTACAGGCATGAGCCACTGCACCTGGCCTATTTTACAGATTTTGGAAAGTGAAATTCAGAAAAGCCAGGCCTCTGTTGAGATGTCACCTCTTGTCCTGACCACCCTATCTAGCAGCTTTTCTCCTACATGATTCCCTTATCACACCATGGTATTCCACATTCTTCACAGGACTTAGCACTATCGGAAATGGTTTGTGTGTATGTGTGATTTTTTTTTTTTTTTTTTTTTTTTTTTTTTTTTTTTCAGACAGAGTCTTGCTCTGTCTCCCAGGCTGGAGTGCAGTGGCATGATCTCGGCTTACTGCAACTTCCGCCTCCTGCGTTCAAGCGATTCTTCTGCCTCAGCCTCCCGAGTAGCTGGGACTACAGGTGCGCACCACCATGCTCTGCTAATTTTTATATTTTTAGTAGAGACGGAGTTTCACCAAATTGGCCAGGCTGGTGTTGAACTCCTGACCTCGAGTGATCCACTCACCTCAGCCTCCCAAAGTGCTGGGATTACAAGAGTGAGCCACGGCACCCAGCCGTGACTTGGTTTTTAACAAAAATGTTTAAAAAGTAAAAATAAAAATAAAAAATGTTAAAAATAGACAAAAGTATATAGAATAAGGATATAGAGAAATAAACTTTTTTTTTTTTTTGAGATGGAGTCTTGTTCTGTCACCCAGGCTGGAGTGCAGTGGCACGATTTCAGCTTACTGCAAGCTCTGCCTCCCGGGTTCACGCCATTCTCCTGCCTCAGCCTCCCGGGTAGCTGGGATTACAGGCGCCCGCCACCACGCCTGGCTATTTTTTTGTATTTTTAGTAGAGACAGGGTTTCACCATGTTGGCCAGGATGGTCTCAATCTCCTGACCTTGTGATCCGCCCGCCTCAGCCTCCCAAAGTGCTGGGATTACAGGTGTGAGCCACCACACCCGGTGAGAAAGAAAATATTTTTATACCACTGTACAAAGTTTAAAAAATTTAAAAATTTATAAAGTAAAAAAGTCACAGTAAGCTAAGATTAATTTATTATTGAAGAAAGATAAATATTTTGAAGCAAATTTAGTGTAGCCTAAGTGTACAGTGTTCATGAAGTCTACTGTAGTGCTAGGCTTTCACATTCACTCACCACTCACTCACTGACTCACCCAGAGCAACTTTCAGTCCTACAAGCTCCATTCATGGTAAGTGCCCTATGCAGATGTACCATTTTTAAGCTTTTATATCATATTTTCACTGTACCTTTTCTATATTTAGATATACAAATCTTACCATTCTGTTACAGTTGCTTATAGTATTCAATACAGTAACATGCTATACAGGTTTGCAGCCTAGGAGCAATAGACTACACCATATAACCTAAGTAAAATAGGCTATTCCATTTAGGTTTGTGTAAATAGAGTCTATGATATTCAAACAACCACAGAATCACCTACTGATGCATTTTTCAGAACATATCCCCATCATTAAGCGACACATGACTGTAGTTCACTTCATACACAAATCCAACAAGAACATTACAAGAATGGAAACACTTTGGTCAGTCTTTCTCAAGAAGAGATGTAAAAATCCTAAATATTAGTGAATGGAATTCAGCAATAAATACAAAGAATAGTACAACCCATTCAAATTGAGTTTACTTCAGGAATGCAAGGTTGGCTTAATATTTGAAAATCAATCAGTACAATTCACCTAACAGAAAAAAAGAAGAAAACTCATTGATATTTCAAAAAGAGCTGAAAAAACTTTTTTTTTTTTTTTAGATGGAGCTTGTTCTGTTGCCCAGGCTAGAGTGCAGTGGCATGATCTCAGCTAACTGCAGCCTCCGCCTCCCAGGTTCAAGCAATTCTCCCACCTCAGCCTCCCAAGTAGCTGGGATTACAGGTGTGCACCACCATGCCTGGGCTAATTTTTGTGTTTTTAATAGAGACAGGGTTTCGCCATGTTGGCCAGGCTCTTCTCGAACTCCTGACCTCAGGTGATCTGCCCACCTTGGCCTCTCAAAGTGGCATGATCTTGGCTCACTGCAAGCTCTGCCTCCTGGGTTCATGCCATTCTCCTGCCTCAGCCTCCTGAGTAGCTGGGACTACAAGCGCCCGCCACCATGCCTGGCTATTTTTTTGTATTTTTAGTAGAGATGGGGTTTCTCCATGTTGGTCAGGCTGGTCTCAAACTCCCAACCTCAGGTGATCTGCCCGCCTCAGCCTCCCAAAGTGCTGAGATTACAGGCATGAGCCACCATGCCTGGCCATTTCTGTTGTTTTAAGCCACTTAGTTTGTGGTAATTCAGCCCTAGGAAATTGAAGATGCCCAGCAACCAGAACTCCTGGGGAGAATGTGAATGTGAACAACCATTTTTCAGCACTGTTTGTTAGTATCTCCTAAAACTGAACATATGTCTGCCTTATGACTCAGCAATTCCACTCTTAGGTAACTGCCCAGTAGAGTGCCATATGTTGAGCATAGCAGCGTTATTGGCATTAGCCCCAAACTGGACACTACCCAAATGTCCATCAACAGCAGGATGGCTGAATAAGTTGGATATTTATAAAACAGAATTATACAATGAGAATGAACTATACATGGCATCGTGAACAACTCTCACAAAAATAATGTTGAGTAAAGGAAGCCAGACACTCAACCGAGTATATACCGCTTACACACTATATGATTCAGTTTTTAGAAAATTCTAGCAGAAGTAAAATTAATCTTTGGAAACAGGATAATGACTACTTTTAAGAGAGGGCAGTTGGTGGGCTTGGTACAGCTGAGGTGGGAGGACTGCTTGAGACCAGCCTGGGCAACATAGTGAGACCTCGTTTGTAATTTAAAAATATACATTTTTTTCTTTTTTTTTTTTGAGACGGAGTCTTGCTCTGTCACCCAGGCTGGAGTGCAATGGCACAATCTCGGCTCACTGCAACCTCCACCTCCTGGGTTCAAGCAATTGTCCTGCCTCAGCCTTCTGAGTAGCTGGGATTACATGTGTGCCACCACACCACCTGGCTAATTTTTGTATTTTTAGTAGAGACGGGGTTTCACCATGCTGGCCAGGTTGGTCTCGAACTCCTGACCTCAAGTGATCCACCCGCCTTGGCCTCCCAAAGTGCCGGGATTGCAGGTGTGAGCCACCATGCCCAGCCAAATTTTAAAAATTAAAAAAAGAGAAAGAGAGGGTAGTGATTGGAGGGGGGCATAAAAGGGACTCCTGCTAGTAATTTTCAATTGTTTAATCTGAGTGCCGGTTACATGAGTATGTTTACTTTGTTAAAATCCATCAGTTTTGATTTGTACAAGTTTCTAGATGTGTTTATATTTAACAGTAAATTTTCTTAAAGAAAAAAAAGACAAAATGATTTAACTTACTGGGACTTCTTCGCCCTTGACATCTTGCAGACTTCTCCCTAGTAGCTGCTGGTTCACCATCCTAATGTGGGATTCATCCACAAAGGACACATACTTTAATGTCTAGGAAAAGATGGTTTAAAAGTTTACTCATTTTTGTACAGAATTATCAAGAATTGCCTATCTAAAGGCAACTGTAATTCCTATTTGCCAAATGATAGACTATTGAACAAGCTGGCTCAAAACTCTCATTAACCAAGAATGAATGATTTCTGAGTCTAAAGGTAAATCAGAAATGGAACCCCATGCTTTTTTTTTTTCTTTTTTTGAGATGGAGTTCACTCTTGTTGCCCAGGCTGGAGTGCAATGGCGCGATCTTGGCTCACTGCAACCTCCGCCTCCCAGGTTCAAATGATTCTCCTGCCTCAGCCTCCTGAGTAGCTGGGATTATAGGCATGCACCACCATGCCCAGCTAATTTTGTATTTTTAGTAGAGATGGGGTTTCACCATGTTGGTCAGGCTAGTCTTGAACTCCTGACCTCAGTTGATCCACCCGCCTTGGCCTCCCAAAGTGCTGGGATTACAGGAGTGAGCCACCGTGCCAGGCGGAACCCCATGCATCTTAACTTGTAAATTCAACACAGCCACAGCTTACTGCTTAATGTTTTTACATTGGACCCCCCAATTGCTGCATAAAATTTCTTTGTTATATTCTCTCAATTTCAGTAACTCTAGATTCAGTATCTCCAGAAATTTGTACTATTGCACCTTAAATTATTTATATGTTTGTGAAATTTCATCTCATCTTGGGCCATGAAGTGGTGATTAGTTTTAGCTGCAAAGATGAACTTTTATTTCAAATTGTGAATGCATATACAATGGACAGTGAATTGTGCATTCAGCTGCTGGAACAGGACAATCATGTTCTTGGATGAGAGAAAGACAAAGAAATCGTCTTTGTTTTTTTTTTTTTGAAACGCAGTTTCGCTCTTGTTGCCCAGGCTGGAGTGCAATGGCGCCATCCTGGCTCACCGCAACCTCCACCTCCTGGGTTCAAGTGATTCTCCTGCCTCAGCCTCCGGAGAAGCTGGGATTACAGGAATGCACCACCACGCCTGGCTAATTTTTTGTATTTTTAGTAGGGACGGGGTTTTTCCATATTGGCCAGGCTGGTTTTGAACTCCTGACCTCAGGTGATCTGCCCACCTTGGCCTCCCAAAGTGCTGGGATTATAGGCGTGAGCCACCGCGTCCAGCCAATCGTCTTTGTTTTTAGGTACCAGAGATTTCTCTTTGGGGGAAATCATGGAGTTGAATGCAGAGGACCTACTTAATAAAGTCTAAATTAATCAAATCAAAACAATACAGATGACGCTAAAATCTCTTTGACTACTCCCCCACCCTAAGCTCCTTTCCAGAAGCAGCCACTGGTACAATTTTGTGTACATATATACACCCACACATATGTATATGTATGTGTGTGTACACTTGTGTATATATAGAATATACATGCAGAAAATATATAGATTAGCTTCTATGTCTAGCGTTTTTTTTGTTTTTACCTATATATCATATATATTGTTCTACAGTTTGCTTTTTTTTCTTTTAACAAAATGTCTTGGAGATCTCCTCTTGTCAAGCCATATATATATACACATATATATAATACATATATATATACACATATATATAATACATATATATATACACATATATATACATATATACATATATACATATATACATATATACATATATACATATATACATATATATACACACATATATGTATATATATATTTTTTTTTTTTTGAGAAAGAGTTTCCCTCTGTCACCCAGGCTGGAGTGCAGTTGCATGATCTCGGCTCACTGCAACCTCTGCCTACCAGGTTCAAGCAATTCTCCTGCCTCAGCCTCCCAAGTAGCTGGGACTTCAGGCGTGCACCCCCACACCTGGCTAATTTTTGTATTTTTAGTAGAGATGGGGTTTCACCATGTTGGCCAGGCTGGTCTCGAACTCTTGACCTCAAGTGATCTGCCTGCCTCAGCCTCCCAAAGTGTTGGGATGATAGGCGTGAGCCACCGTGCCCAGCCTTGGGCCAATTATTTAACCTTTCTGAGGCTCAATTTCCTCACATATAGAAAGAGATAATAGTAGCATCTGTCTACATCAGGTTGTTGTGAAGATTGAGTGAGTTAATAGATAAAGCATTTAGAAGTGCTGTGTAAATGTTTGCCATTATTATTATCTATCTCATTTTTTTTAAACTGGTGCCTGGTATTCCTTTCTATGGATTTACCATAGTTTCTTTCACCATTCACCTGTTGGATATTTGGTTAGATGCTATTTCTTCACTGTTGATAATCATATATTATTGATAATTTAATAAACAATCCTGCTTTGAACATCTTGTACTCATGTACGCTTGGGTATTCACGTGAGTGTTTCTCTAGGGCAGGTATGGAGAACTGAAAATGCCAGGCTGTAAAGTATGTCCCATTTAAACATTAGTCACTGCCAAATTGTTCTCCAAAGTCGTTATTCTTCTTTTCTTTTTTCTTTTTTTTTTTTTTTTGGCCATACCAATTTAATAAATGACAAAACAGGCTGGGCTCAGTGGCCGAGTGGGTGGATCATTTGAAGTCAGGAGTTTGAGACCAGCCTGGCCAACATAGCTAAACACCGTCTCTACTGAAAATATAAAAATTAGCCAGGTGTGGTGGTGTGTCCCTGTAGTCCCAGCTACTTGGGAGGTTGAGGCAGGAGAATCACTTAAACCTGGGAGGCAGAGGCTGCAGTGAGCCGAGATCATGCCACTGCACTCCAGCCTGGGTGATAGAGCAAGACTCCATCTGAAAATAAATAAATAAATAAATAAATAAATGAATAAATGACAAAATTGGCAAGTCCTAGACATAAAAATTTGCCTTCCCTCTATCTTGCCCCTCCATTTTTGTTTCTATTCTTCTCTAAGACCAAAAAATTTATCTGAGAGTTGGTTGATCGGGGTAGAGCCCAGAGACGTATCTGTCCACTGTAGGATGAAGCCTGTGATTTGGGCCTAACTTCCGTGCATTTCTCAGTGATTTCACGGAATCTCTCCGTGTCGTGGTGTCCTGTGAACACAGCGGCCTCACCGGCTTTGGCTCCACAATGGACTCGCACTTCTTCCTGTAGTAGTATTCGTTGACCACACAGGGCTGACAGCACTTGCACCAGGGATAAACGTGGGAGCGACAGCAGTTACTGGAGTAAGTGTTGATGAGGAAGTCGATGAACACAGTGGCCTGGGGAAAATGCAGACAAGCACCATGTTAGTAACTTCCTTCTCCAAACCATTTTCCTAAAGCGTGGAAAAGAGAATCTCTTACCAGACCGAAGTAGGAGAGGGTTGAGCCGATGTACACAACCAGCTGGATAACGTCAAATTTTCCTCCCTAAAAACAGAGTGGGAGAGTTTACTCAGGTGAAATTCAGAGCAACGCTCTTTTGCTTCCATGTGCAATTGTTGGTTCTATCAGGGAGCGGAGCCTCATGCTGTGACTTGGATAGATGCGTTCAAGTGCTGGCCAAGGCAGAGACTATGCAGACTGAAACTGACTCTCAGGCATCCTGCTTCAGCTGTGTGGGGTGTGCTTGGACCCATAAAAGTTTTACATGAGCAAGCACTGGGGCCCACACATTAAGGGGAGACCCACTGAAGGGCTATCGTTTCTCCATACAAGGTGAGGGTTTCAGACAAGCTTCTCCTCCAAAACGGTTGACATTACTTCAGAAGCAGAGGGAAGGAATGTCTGGGTGGCCTCGTGGGTTTTTTTTTTTTTTTTTTTTTTTTTTTTGAGACAGAGTCTCGCACTCTTGCCCGGGCTGTAGTGCCGTGGCGCCATCTCGGCTCACTGCAAGCTCCGCCTCCTGGGTTCAAGAGATACTCCTGCCTCAGCCTCCCAAGTAGCTGGGATTACAGGTACCCACCAACACGCCCAGCTAATTTTTTGCATTTTTAGTAGAGACAGGGTTTCACCATGTTGGCCAGGCTGGTCTCGAACTCTTGACCTTGTGATCCACCCGCCTCAGCCTCCCAAAGAGCTGGGATTACAGGCATGAGCCACCGTGCCCGGCCCAGCCTTGTGGTTTTTATTCCCAGTGGTCTTTGCATTCTCTCAGCTATATCTTATTGCTTCTAGTCCTGCTTATCACCATCTTACATAGATAACATGCTCTTGAACAGGATGTTGTGGGATATGTTGATTTTTGCATACCTGGCATCTTTTCCTTCCATCTTCAGAAGGCAACACTCCAATTTTCTTTTCAGTCCATGTAGTGTGTGTGTGTGTGTGTGTGTGTGTGTGTGTGTGTGTGTCTGTGTGTGTGTGTTGAAGGGGCTGGGGTGTTGGCCTCTCTGCTGGCCCCTGGGCTGGCTTAGGGCTGGTTCAAGACCAACCACTGGGAGTATGGCATGACCCTGGTCACAGTGATTAGTTCAGCAGTGGGCATGTCATCCATAGTGGGCCAATCAGAGCCAATGACATTTATCTGAGACCTTTGCTGAACCTTCTGGCAAAGAGGTGTTTTCTTTTCACTGAAGTTGCTAAACTGGTCAGATCAAAGGTGCTGCCTGATACCTTCATAGAGAGATGGCTGCCAAGACCAAGGAGGACGTATATAAGACACGGAGGGTGGCAAGTTCTTGATGATGATGTTGTTGTTTGAACACCTGGATCCAACCATGCTTGCAGCTTAAAAATAACCCCTGGATTTTTTCAGTTATGTGAACCCAAAAAAGCCCACTCAAAATGTTTTTTTTTTCCCTTAAGCCAATTTGAATTGGATTCTGTTACTTACAAACTATTTTACAGAGAGATTTCTTTCTCTCTGTTGTTAAGTATCAGAGTATTTTTAAAGCCGAATGTTAGAATTGCTTTCCAGGCCCACTCCTGTACTCATCAGATGACTCATTCAGGGACAGCAGCCCGAGGACATCTTCTTCCTCTTTTATCCCATGTACGAAATGCCCAGTGCTAGCTGATGGCTGAGACCAAAACCCTTCCCTCCATGGAGGCCCCACAGCAGTAATTAGGACACAGTCATAGGATGCCGGTGCCCAGAGCTGGGAAAGGAGACTTACGGTGCCAAAAACCAGGATGTCAAAACGGATCCCAAAGACTTTTATCAGAGTCCGTTTCTCAACATTGTTTTCCTTGTAGTACTTGGCGTATCTGTAGGAAGAAAAGGATCTGTATTTATAAGATCTCTTTGAAAGTGCTGGGTTTTTGGGTTTTTTTTTTTGAGACAGGGTCTCACTCTGTCACCCAGGCTGGAGTGCAGTAGCAGGATTACCGCTTACTGCAGCCATGACTTCCTAGGCTCAGGTGATTCTCCCACCTCAGTCTCCCAGGTAGCTGGGACTATAGGCATGCACCACCATGCTCAGCTAATTTTTTGTATTTTTTGTAGAGACGGGCTTTTGCCATGTTGCCCAGGCTGGTCTCGAACTCCTGAGCTCAAGTGATTTGCCTGCCTCAGGCTCCCAAAGTTCTGGGGTTACAGGCATGAGCCACTGCATCTGGCAAAAAATGCTGGTATTTTATGGAAGGAAAAGCCAAAACAGTGGCCCGTCTAGTCCTCCTGGTCTGTCCCCTGGCTCTGTGACAGGTGGCAGGAGAAGGAACACAATCCAAAGCCCTGGGTCTCTCTCCAACCACCTGGAACAAAAGAGCATTCCCCGCTCCCCGTGTCACCAACTGTACTTGCATCATCTCAGAGTGACAGAAAATCAGCTTGTCGCTTAAGATTAAAATGCACATTTTAAACCAACACAGGATTAACAACAAGCAGAGAAATTAAAAAAAAAATAACTTCAAGCAATATGACTATTCCTTAAGGGGGAAGAAGAGGTTTGGCATCTAGAACAAAGTGGGAGTGGGTGGTGATAAATCTTGCATACTAATTACTGGACTGGGGACAGGCACACCTCAGCAAACTGTATTTTCTTAGATTCTTTGTATGTCTATTTGGCAATCATTAATCACAGGGCCAAACTAAAGGCTGAAGTTGTGTTTTTTGTTTTGTTTTGTTTTGAGGTGGGGTCTTGTTCTGTCACTCAGGTTGGAGAGCACTGGCATGATCAGAGCCCACTGCAGCCCCCACTTCCTGGGCCCAGGTGATACTCCCACCTCAGCCTCCCAAGTAGCTGGGTGGGACTACAAACGTGCACCACCACACGTGGCTAATTTTTATTTTTAAAAGTTTTGGCCAGGCACCGTGGCTCATGCCTGTAATCCCAGCACTTTGGGAGGCCAAGGCGGGTGGATCACTTGAGGTCAGGAGTTCAAGACCAGCCCGGACAACATGGAAAAACCCCATCTCTACTAAAAATACAAAAATTAGCCGTGCATGGTGGCACATGCCTGTAATCCCAGCTACTCAAGACGCTGAGGCACGAGAATCACTTGAACCCAGGAGACAGAGGTCGCAGTGAGCCAAGATGGTACCACTGCACTCCAGCCTGGGTGACAGAGCAAGACTGTCTCAAAAAAAAAAAAAAAAAAAAAGAAAAAAGAAAAAAAAATTTTTTCAAAAATGTTTTGTAGAGTCAGGATCTCATTCCTTCAACCAGGCTGGAGTGCAGTGGTGTAATCATAGCTTGTTGCAGCCTTGAACTCCTGGCTTCAAGCCATCCTTTCATCTTGGCCTCCGAAGGCTGAAGTTGTTTACATCTCCTCTGCAATCCAGCTTTTGTGAAGGTGTGAAATCATATTACAAACCCTCCAACCAATCCGTCAAACACCTCCTTTTCTAACTCTCCAGTATTTCTCCTTAGGGACAGGTAGGGTGAGGGCCAGACATTTAGAGACCATTCCTGTAACTCAGAACCCACTGGCATTATTCAAAGTAGTTAACCCTAAACTGTTTCCCCAGTCCTGCCTTGCCCTTCCATTGGGCAACACAATAAAGCTCTGGATCATTCTTTCCCCTTTATTCTGCCTCTTGACCGAATCTGGTACTTCCTCCTGTGGCCCTGTCTAGCGTGGCATGGCCTGGTGTGGCCTGGCATGGTGTGGTGTGGCCCCATCTCTCGGGAAAAGTATGTAATAAATTCTTCTTGGCTAGGCGCAGTGGCTCACGCCTGTAATCCCAGCACTTTGGGAGGCGAAGGTAGGCAGATCACCTTAGGTCAGGAGTTTGAGACCAGCCTGGCCAACATGATGAAACCCCATCTCTACTAAAAATACAAAAATTAGCTGGGTGTGGTGGCGGACACCTGTAATCCCAGCTACTTGGGAAGGTGAGGCAGGAGAATCACTTGAACCCACAAGGCAGAGGTTGCAGTGAACAAGATCACGCCTCTGCGCTCTGGCCTGGGTGAGGGAGTAAGACTCCCTCTCAAACAAACAAACAAACAAAATATTCTTTCAGTGGCATTGACCTCTCTCTGTCATCACTCAGTACTAACTTTAAAAATTAAGCCCCAGGCACAAATCATCAGTCACCCATGATATGCAACCCTCACCAGTGCTGTACTCAGGAAAAGTGGTGTGTTTTGTTTTTCAAGAATAATTAAGGAGGCTTAAAACGAATGCTTCATAAAACTTTTAAATCTGCCCCTTCTTCTCACCACATTTTGATGATTGTTTTTAGATAAGGTTACATATACATATATATTTTTTCTGAGTTATTAATTCACCATCTAGTTACAAGATGTGGGGAGAGAAGAAAGCAGATGGCAGATGTTCTGCCAAAAAAATAGTAAGAAACATCTGAAAATGTTTTTAAAAAACCTCTCAAAACCTGACATTGAAATCGATCAGATATTCTCAGGCACTTTAGTGCCTCTTTCTGACTGGAGGGAATTCAATTTCTTTGCATATGACTATTTCAAGAGAGCTTTTTCTCCTGCTGCTATATTGAGTGATTTATCTTTGTTGTTGTTGTTTGTTTTTGTTTTTTGAGACAGGATCTGGCTCTGTCACCCAGGCTGGAGTGCAGTGGCTCGAACACAGCTCACTGCAGCCTCCGCCTCCCGGGCTCAAGTCATCCTCCCACCTCAGCCTCCCAGCAGTTGGGACTACAGGTGCAAACCATCACACCCGACTAATTTTTAAATATTTTTTATAGAGATGAGGGTCTCACTGTGTTGCCCAGGCTGGCTTGAACTCCTGAGCTCAAGTGATGCACCCACCTCAGCCTCCCAAATTGTTGGGATTATAGGCATGAGCCAACGTGTCCAGCCAGTGATTTGTTTTTTAATACGCAAGCAAGCATGCATCGCCACTGCCTACCCTGGGATTGGCATTATCTCCTATGTGAGTTGGTTTGCCTGGGAAGGTTAACATTGTGTAGTAAGCATGTGAATTTCTGCTTCCAGAGTCTTGTTACGGTGGCTCTTAAACTGAAGGCAAGAATCACCTGGGGTGATGGCCGGGCGCAGTGGCTCACACCTGTAATCCCAGCACTTTGGGAGGCCGAGGCAGGTGGATCATGAGGTCAGGAGATCGAGACCATCCTGGCTAACATGGTGAAACCCCATCTGTACTAAAAATGCAAAAAATTAGCCAGGTGTGGTGGCAGGCACCTGTAGTCCCAGCTACTCAGGAGGCTGAGGCAGGAGAATGGCGTGAACCCGGAAGGCGGAGCTTGCAGTGAGCCGAGATCATGCCACTACACTCCAGCCTGGGGGACAGAGCAAGACTCCATCTCAAAGAAAAAAAAAAAAAAAAAGAATCACTTGGGGTGAGTGTGTTCAAAGGCAGACTCCTGAGCCCCTCCCCCAAAGAGTGGTTGCAGAAGCTCTGAGATGTTTCTAGGAGTCTGTATTTCCAATACAGTTACCAAGTGATTATTCTGATGCAGGTAGTCAGTGGGCCATGCCCTGAGAAACATTGGGCCTTGAACAAGTGTGTTTTTCGTACACTGGAACGGGTTGAGCCCCCAAATAAAATATGTTCAAGTATCTAATCCCTAGTGGCTGTGATATGACCTTATTTGGAAATACAGTGTTTGCAGATATAATTAAGTTAAACATCTCAAGATGAGATTATCCTGGATTTAGGGTAAGCCCCAAATCTAATGACTAGTATCTTTATAAGATAAAGGAGAGATCAAATCGCTTGAGCCCGGGAGGCAGAGGTTGCAGTGAGCCAAAATTACGCCATTGCATTTCAGTCTGGGAGACTGGAGTGAAACCCTGTCTCAAAAAAAAAAAAAAAAAAAAAGAGATTGAAGACATAGAGACACGGGAGAAGGCCATGTGAGGATGGAGGCAGAGATCTGAATGACGCTGCTATAAAGTTATGGAATGCCTGGAGCCACCAGACGCTGGAAGAGGCAAGAGAGGACCCTCCCGTAGAGCATCAGAGCCGAGTGTGGCCCTGCTGACATCTCGATTCCAAACTTCTGGCTTCCAGAACTATAAGAAGATTAATTTCTGTTGTTTTAAGCCACCGCATTTGTGGCAATTAGTCATAGCACCCACAGGAAATTAACACAGACACATACTCCTGCTGGGCCTGAGAAGCGCGTCGTGCATTCTGTGTGGCCTGATCCACTTCACACAGGTCGTGCATAAGCGGAATCACCTATTCACTGAATAAGGACTTTTCACCACAGATCATTTTGTAAAGGACGGAATTCTGTAATGTGATCAACTTCTTCAACTTCCTATGTTTTAGAAAGTTATATTTTCTGAAATACCTCCTATAGCCTGTAATTTCCTTCTCTTTTGTGTGTCTGCTGGAAAATAATTTGTCCACTTACCCATCAGACCTCAACAATTTATTTACTTATTTATTTATTTAAGGTTTTTTTTTTGAGACAGAGCCTCACTCTGTCGCCCAGGCTAGAGTGAAGCGGCATGACCCCGGCTCACTGCAACCTCCACTTTCCGGGTTCAAGCAATTCTCCCTGCCTCAGCCTCCCAGTAGCTGTATTACAGGCACCTGTCACCATGTCCAGCTAATTTTTGTATTTTTAGTAGAGACAAGGTTTCACCATGTTGGCCAGGCTGGTCTTGAACTCCTGACCTCAGGTAATCCTCCTGCTTCGGCCTCCCAAAGTGTTGGGATTACAGGCATAAGCCACTGCTCCCAGCCCTCAACAATTTATTTTTGGCCAAAGATTTCTTCAGGTGCTCATTCCAGACAACAAATGCTCTACCACTTTGTTCTAAAAGAATATTAACATCATAATTGGCTCAGGCCTTCAGAGGGCTCCGATCTCTCCAGGAGCAGATGTTCTTGGGCTCAACTCAGCCACTGGAAGGACATTTGCTGACACCTGATTGGTACACTGCCCCGCATGCTTCTGCTGACAGCTAGAAAAACACCCTGGAAGGGCAGTCAAGGGACCATTCATCCTGTCCTCTCTTCTTACTAATGGCCATAAGCCTATTCAGCACAGCTGCAGGGGATGATCAAAAAGTTATCACAATTAGGAGCTGGTTTCATTGCCTTGGATGAAATTCCATTGACCCAGAGGAAGCAAAAAGCATCAGCCCGCCTTTAAGTCAAGGGTTTCAAACTCAAATGCCTACAGGGGCCAGGCAGATGACAGAAATGAGTGATGCGGGCCAGGTATAAGCACTAAGGAGTGGCGGGGACAGTGAAGAACCAGAAAGCCCAGCCCCTTTCTAAATAGGACCACTGACACTCAGCTCCAGCCAGTGGCCACCATGTAAGATATGGACCTTGGGTTGTCAAATAGTTTAATTTTTTTTATCAAATAGTTTAATTTTTCAAAAAAGCAGAAAGTCCAAGGTTTTACATAGAATGTCTCAAATTTTATTTTTGTTTATTAATTTTTGAGACAGGGTCTCACTTTGTCACCCAGGCTGGAGTGCAGTGGCACAACCACGGTTCACTGCAGCCTCAACTTCCCAGGTTCAAGTAATCCTCCTGCCTCAGCCTCCTGAGTAGCTGGGACCAGAGGTGCATGCCCCCATACCTGGCTGATGTTTTAAAAATTATTTGTAGAGATGGGGTCTCCCTATGTTGCCCAGGCTAGCCTCAAACCCCCAGGTTCAAGTGATCCTCCCACCTTGGCCTCCCAAAGTGCTGGGATTATAGGCATGAGCCACCGCACCTGGCCTGTCTCAAGTTTTAAAACATCATGCAGGCCAAAAAACAAAAAAACAGAAACAGAAACACATTTAAGGGGCTGCCTGCCAGTTTATGAGGTTGCTTTGAGTAATATATAAGGAATACTCCATCATATACAGCATATGCAGAACTTTGCATAAGATCTTTTCTACTGAAGACAGTATTTCAAAGCCCACGAGGAGAACTCCCACCCAAGTTACTTCAGATAATAGGTTGGTATGAAAGGAATGATGCAGTAGAATGGACAGAAGGATTAGGATCCTTAAGGTAAGAATGGGACTCACTGGAACAATAATAGATGACTTTGAAAAAGCACCAAATAAAAATCCTACAAATGAAAATTATAGGCCAGGCGCAGTGGCTCACACCTGCAATCCCAACGCTTTAGGAGGCCAAGGCAGGTGAATTGCTTGAGCCAGGAGTTTGAGACCAGCCTGGTCAATGTAGTGAGACCCTGTCTCTACAAAAAGATTTTAAAAATTAGCTGGGCATGGTGGCGTGCACCTGTAGTCCTAGCTACTCAGGAGGCTGAGGTGGGAGGATCACTTGAGCCTGGGAGGCAGAGGTTGCAGTGAGCTATAATTGCACCCAGTCCACTCCAACCTGGGTGACAGAGTGAGACTCTGTCTCAGAAAAAAAACCAAAACATTATAACCATAGATATTTTTAAAAATAAAAAGCATATGATAAAATGTGCACAACCTTTGATTCAATAAGTCTAGAAACTTATCCTAAGGAAGTAACCTGGAATTCAAAGAAAAGTTTATGTGCAAAGATGCACACTGTGGTTACTTGTAATAGAAAAACTGGAAGCAACTCAAATAGTCAATCATGGAGGCGTGGGTGAGAAAATCATGAGATGGGAAGGAAGGGGTGGAGTGTGAGTGTGGGGTCAGAGTGATGTGAGTTAGAATTATTCAGCATGTACTATCAGCTGTGGGTCTTGGGCAAATCATCTTCCAGAAACAATATCTTCCTTCCAGGGTTGTTGGGAGATTTAGGGATGGTGACGGGGAGTGCTTGGTGTATGGAAAACCCTCCTTGGGCCGGGCGCAGTGGCTCATGCCTCTAATCCTAGCACTTTGGGAAGCCAAGGCGGGCAGATCACTTGAGGTCAAGAGTTCGAGAACAGACTGGCCAACATGGTGAAACCCCGTCTCTACTGAATATACAAAAATTAGCTGCGTGTGGTGGCACATGCCTATGGTCCCAGAAACTTGGGAAGTGGGAGGATCGCTTGGACCTAGGAGGCAGAGGTTGAGTGAGCTGAGATTGTGCCACTGCACTCCGGCCTGGGCAAACAGAGTGTGATTCCATCTAAAAAAAAAAAAAAAAAGGAAAAGAAAAGAAAACACTCCCTGAATTGTAGCAGTTGTTATTTGTTCACTTACAAAATGGAAAGTTATGATCATTAATGTGATGGTTACAAAGAATTTTGAGTGACTGGGGTATGAAAAACCCCACAGAATACCACGAGAGAGAGAGATATATATGCAATGGTCTCACAGGAGCTGTATGAAATAATTGGTACAGATGAGGAAAATTCCCCCAAGGGTTGTTATTGATTATTTCAGGGTAGAGGAATTATGGGTGATTTTGATCCCCCCCTATGCTTTTCTGTTTCCCAATAGTTTTGTTTTATAAACAGTGTGCATCCGCCTGTAATCTCAGCTACTTGGGAGGCTGAGGCAGGAGAGTCGCTTGAACCTGGGAAGCGGAAGTTTGCAGTGACTGAGATGGCGCCATTGCACTCCAGCCTGGGTGACAGAGCGAGACTCCATTTCAAAAAAATAAATAAGTAAAAAATAAAGAGTGTGTGTCTCTTTTGAGAATTTTAAAAAATTATGGAAAAAATTCAGTTATCGCCTAGTTCTTAGAGAAAGTCTTTTTTCATTCATCTTGTTGCCTTGGAAACCAAAATTAGTCTCATCAGTTCCTGGGAATGCGATTCAGCCACTGGGTGAGTTTGACCTGGGCCTTGGAGTTACCTGAAGTTGTAGCCAGGGTACAAGGACACGTTGGTGGTCTTGTCGTCAAGGCGACGGAAACTGTATTTGGGACGGCAGTGATGGAACCAACGGTCTAGGTTGCAGTCCCAGTAGATCTCAA
Organism: Pongo abelii; assembly: GCF_028885655.2. Taxonomy (NCBI): domain Eukaryota; kingdom Metazoa; phylum Chordata; class Mammalia; order Primates; family Hominidae; genus Pongo; species Pongo abelii. The sequence continues at coordinate 120,052,425 of NC_071995.2, read as the reverse complement.
TGCCCATTATTCCGCCCTGAAGGATCAACAAGAGACAGTCTCTACGGCTGCTGGGTGTGAGTTATGCAACCGCCAGACATCTCCCTGCATAGCCATGATTGCTTAAGGTTTTTAGAGGAAAAACGCTGAATTGAAGAACCGTATGTACAGCCCCATCTAACTCGCACAAGTGTTTTTGTGGCAGCCACCATCGCCTCTCCTCACTCTCCCTACCCCCATCTGGGACACATCACCGTTAAACTCATTGTCCTAAAATACAACTTTCAACAGACCACTCCTGTACCTAAACACCTTTAATGCCCCCCACGCCCCCATTAAAGATCAAGTCCAAACTTATTAGACTGGAATTCAGGGAACTCTATCAAATATCTTTTCTGCTTTACCTCCTAGTACTCCCCTAGGGAAAGCTCTTTGCAGATGCGATTACATGAAGGATTTTTTTTTTTTTTTGAGATGGAGTTTCCCTCTTGTCACCAAGGCTGGAGTGCAGTGGTGCAATCATGGCTCACTGCAACCTCTGCCTCCCAGGTTCAAGCAATTCTCCTGTCTCAGCCTCCCGAGTAGCTGGGATTACAGGAGCCCACCACCACGCCCAGCTATTTTTTTTTTTGTGTGTGTGTGTTTAGTAGAGATGGGCTTTCACCATGTTGGCCAGGCTGGTGTTGAACTCCTGACCTCAAGTGATCCGCCCACCTCAGCCTCCCAAAGTGCTGGGATTACAGGCATGAGCCACCGTGCCCAGCCTAAATGAAGGATCTTGAGATGGGAGATTATCCTGGATTATCCAGCTGGTCCTTAAATGCCCCCTCTTGTAAGTGCTCTCTCTCTTTATAAGACAGAGGCAAAGAGCGATTGGACACAGGATAGGGAGTGAAAGTGACCACTGAGGCAAGATGTTATGCTGCTGGCTTTGAAGAAATGCAAGGAATGCAGCTCCAGAAGGTGGAAAAGCTGAGGAACTGGATTCTCCCCTAAAGCCCCGGAGGGAGCATGGCCCTGGCTCAGGGAAAATCATCTCCAACTTCTGATCTCTGGCAACATAAGCAAATATGTGTTGTTTTAAGCCACTAAGCTTTGGTAACTTGTTACGGCAGCCACAGGAAAGGAATACACCAAGTAGCTCTCACTTATTAGATTGTTTTGGGATTTGACAAGGTAGCGTAGGTAAAGTCCTTAGCGCAGTAGGTGGATTTACTAAATGCTCAGTAAATGTGAGCCACATTATGAAGACCCAGTGGCCCGGCCTCTTGGCTGTTTGACATCCTCCATCCCCAGACACACAGCCCCACATCCCAGTGTACAAAGCACCACCAACCTGAATTGCCACATCTGAAAAATTATCGCCTGTTTCTCGGAAGATGTCTCCTAGTCGGAAAATGGGACACTGTGGATTCTGAGTCTTGTGGAAGGTACAAGTGATGTTTAAACCTGGCAAGATGTTTCTCCTGTGCATAATTAAAAGCAAACAAACATCTCGATTGAAAACAGATCTGTCTCTTTCCCAGGAGTGAGCCAGTGTGGTGGAGAGGTTCCATGAAAGCCCCAAATGATCCCTGCCTCCTGGGACCCCTGGGCAGTGGCCTCTTACATTGGACCAGGGTTGATCTGTGTGACCAATGGCATATGGCAGAAGTGTTGGGGTCTCACTCCCAAAGACTGTGGCTTCCATCTTGGTTATACTCTTGGTTGCTTGCTCTGTCTCTCTTGGGTCACTTGCTCTGGGAGAAGCCAGCCACCATATATCAAGGATACTCAAGTGGTCCTAGGGCGAGGTTCACGTGGTGAGGAACCGAGCCCTCCCATCAGCAACTGTGTGAGAGCTTGGAAAAGGGTTCTCCAGCCCCAGTCAAGCCTAGAAATGACTGCAGGCCTGGTTGACAGCTTGGCTACAACCTGACAGACCTTGAGCCAGAACCACACAGCAAAGTCATTCCCAGATTCCTGACCCAGAGAAACCATGGGAGACAATAGGCGTTTGTTGTTTCAGGCTTCTGAGGTTTGGGATAATTTATTACGCAGCAGTAGATAACTAAGACAGCCAGGCAGCCTGGGCACTTACGTGGTGTAGTTGTGGCCGGGGAAGTCGATATTGTTCTTGATGAGCACGGTGAAGTTTTCGGCACTGTTCAAGAGAGCAGGCCTGGGAGAGAGACAGGCAGAATTGCCATTAGTGACTGTGGTGACTTAGGGAGCCCATGGGCCAGTGGGACCAGAGGCTTCTGGTTTCTTGGCTTGGTCTTTGGGATGCATGAAGAGAAATGGATACAGCAAACCTAGTGGGCAAAGCATTCTGAAACTCTCCACAAAGCCCCTCCAGCTCCTCCAAGAATTTCTCCCTTCTTGAGATCTGGTATGGTTTGGCTCTGTGTCCCCACCCAAATCTCATCTTGAATTGTAATCCCCATGTGCCAGGGGAGGGGCCTGGTGGGAGGTGACTGAATCATGGGGGCGGACTTCCCCCTTGCTGTTCTCGTGATAGTGAGTGAGTTCTCATGAGATCTGATCATTTAAAAGTGTGCGGCACATCCCCCACAACCCACCTCCTGCTCCATCATGGTAAGATGTGTTTGCTTCCCCTTCGCCTTCTGCCATGATTGTAAGTCTCCTGAGGCTTCCTGTTAAGCCTGTGGAGCTGTGAGTCAATTAAACCTCTTTTTTTCATAAAGTATTCGGTCTCAGGTAGTTCTTTTTTTTTTTTTTCTGAGATGGAGTCTCACTCTGCTACCCAGGCTGGAGTGCAGTGGCGTGATCTCGGGTCACTGCAACCTCCACCTCCCGGGTTCAAGCGACTCTCCTGCCTCAGCCTCCCGAGTAGCCGGGATTACAGGCGTGTGCCACCACACCTGGCTAATTTATGTAATTTTTGGTAGAGATGGGGTTTCACCATGTTTGCCAGGCTGGTATCGAACTCCTGACCTCAAGTGATCTGCCTGCCTCAGCCTCCCAAAGTGCTGGGATTACAGGCGTGAGCCACTGCACCTGGCTAGGTAGTTCTTTGTGTGAGAACGGACTAATACAAGACCCAGTGGCATTTACTGTGGCACCTCTCACCTGATGTAATTACACATTCAGGTATGTACAGAGGTTGAGACTTGCTCCGTAATTGGGACTTGTATTTTACCTAAAACTTAGCAAAGTCTCTTATGCGTAGTTACGTAGTTATGTATGAAATAAATATCTAACACCTACTACATGGTGATGGATGTGTTGAATGAATGATTAAACGAACCATTTTAGCTAATTCATATAATACATGAGAAACTGAAGTTCAGGGAGTTGCTTGCCCAGGTCACGTCAAAATCCAGCCCAGAGGCAGGCACACTGGAGATGCAGTTTATTTAATGAGTGAGTTGATGGCAGAGCTGGAACTGAAACTATAGTCAGTCAAGGGCCACTTGTCTTGAACAAGGACTACTTGAGTGGAGGCTGCTGTATCTCCCACAGCTGGGTGATTCCTTCTGTGACAAAGAAATGCCCCTGACCTAGAAATGAACCTGAGTGGAGCTATTAGCGATTGAGAACCATGAGGGGTGATGCTGCTGAGTGCACCCCCCATCTCGGCGTTGGAAAACCTTCGCCTGAGCCTTCTATAGGCCAGCTTGGGGCAGTTTTCTCTTTGCCCCACAATGCTGAGGGAATGATCCTGAATCACGTCGGTCTAGAACTGCGCTGTCCAATATGGTAGCCACTAGACATGTGTGGCTATTTAAATTCAAATTAAATTAAAAATTCAGGCTGGGAGCGATGGCTCACACCTGTAATCCCAGCACTTTGAGAGGCCAAGGCAGGAGGATCGCTTGAGCCCAGGAGTTCAAAACCAGCCTGGGCAACATAGCAAGACTCTATCTATCTATCTATCTATCTATCTATCTATCTATCTATCTATCTATCTATCTATTATCTATCTATCTATCATCTATCATCTGTCATCTATCTTTCAAAAATTCGGTAGTCACATTTCATGTACTCAATAGCCACATGTACCTAATAGCTGCCCTATTGGACAGCACAGATACAGAAATTTCCATCACTGCATCAAGTTCTATTTGATAGTGCTGGTCTAGAACCACCACACTTCTAGGGGCAGATTGTGTGTGTGTGTGTGTGTGTGTGTGTAAGCCAGGCATGGGGCTTACCTTACAATAACTGTACAAGTATCATCTCATTTAATCCTTACAACAGCCCTATGAAGTTGGTGAAATTGTTATTCAGCTTTTACAGGTGAGGACACTGAAACTCAGAGAGGTTAAGCCATTTGCCCAAGGACACACAGCAAAAATGTGTTAGAGCTAGGAATTGAATCCAGGTCTTTCTAATTATTCTCTGCTGAAATACATCAGCCCTTGTGGCTTCTGAGATTTAACATTGTGACTTTGTGTATTGAAGTGAAGCATCAATACAAGGAACCACCAAATCTGTATGTCATTGTAAGCATTTAATTTGAGAAAACTTCCTTTCCCTCCCCTCTTTTACCCTCACCCCTTTTCCTATTTCCTCCCCTTCCCCTTCTCTTTCCTTGCTTCGTCCTTCCCTTCCATCTCCCTCCTTCCTTCCATCTCCCTCCTTCCTTCCTATCCTTAATCACTCAGTATGGACACTGACAAGTCAGAAGGGATCCTGCTGTGGCACTAGAGGAGGGGGTCTGGGGGTACCCTGGAAGATCTGGGGGAGGGAAGGGGGCCAGGGACACCCAAGGATGCTCAGGGTAGTAGCTATTTACCAGTTGGTACAGGATTGTTATAATAGTTTACCAACCACCATGGCCCTCCCAGAGACACTAGTTTGTGCCAAGCAGTGCATCCAGAGTGCAGGGGTCCCCAAGCCGGTAGGACCCAGGACTTTGCAGGGCTGTGCTGAGAGGGGAAGGCCCAAGCAGCCTCGGCAAGGCCTCATCTGGTCGCCGCTGAGGGCCACTGTGTCTGTCTCCCCATGCGACTCACCGGGGTGCCTCTTCCACTGCCTCGATGGGGCACCAGGCAGAGACTTCACAGGTCTTCTGCTTCCCTTCATATACTACACACCTTCCGGTCTGAATTCCTATAGGGGTCAAAGCATCATAGAACCACAGATGTGAAAGAACTGCGGAGAGGATGTTCTCCAGGAGGGACATCATTAACTCAACCCAGGCGAGAGACTAGGCTTTGACCAGGCTTTCCAACCCACGCAGCTTCAGCTTCCATCAAGCCCATCCTAACCACAATGAACACAAGGCAAGGCAAACAAGCAAAACATAATAAAGATCAGAGAGAACACAGAAAGACTGTGGATTCTGCTGGCTCTTTTGTTTCTTTACAAGAAAAGGTGCCCATGAGGGGAGCGAAACAGGTGTATGCTCTCACTTAGTATAAATGGACTAGAACATGGCTTCTCAAAGGGGCACAAGTCCCCCAAGGGGTACACAGCCTGTCCAGGATGTGCAAAGCCATGAAATCAGCATGGCACACCTTCCTGGAGTGTCAGGATGATTAATCAGTTTCCAAGGGAGAATTAATTAAATAGTGAGCAATGTTAAAAAAACTTTTATACCAACTCAAATACACATACAGTATGGAGTAGAATGCAGTAATGGGCATATGCCTTTTTGTGTGTGTTTGCATTATAACCACTGATTTTTTTTTTTTTTTACTATTTGCAGTATTTTAAAAATTGCCCTATGCCTTTTTTTTTGTTTGTTTGGTTTTTTTGATGGGGTCTTGCTCTGTCACCCATGCTGGAGTGCAGTGGCACGATCTTGGCTCACTGCAACCTCTGCCTTCCAGGTTCAAGTGATTCTCATGTCTCAGCCTCCCAAGTAGCTGGGATTACAAGCATGCACCACCATGTCTGGCTAGTTTTGGTATTTTTAGTAGAGACAGGGTTTCACCATGTTTTCCAGGCTGGTGTCGAACCCCTGACCTCAAGCATCCATCTGCCTCACCCTCCCAAAGTGCTGGGATTACAGGCATGAGCCTCTGCACTCGGTGCCCTGTGCCTTTTTAAGTTAAAACGTGAGATAAAGAAATTCTGCAGGTATCTCAATAGCACTGCTCTTAGACATAAATAAAATCAAATGAAAATAAAATAAAACAGTACAAAAAATGTTTAAAAAATAAAATAAAATAAAAAACAAAAAACAATTCTGCTGGTTAATATGGGTATTGCTGCCAGGTTCCCTGGGGGTATAAGTTTATGGTCCTCAACCTTTGAGGAAATTCAGGGGGAAAGTTTAGAATACTCAGATGATGCTATAGGCCATGTGAATTTTCTACCAATTAGAATCCTGAACCTGCTAGGTTTTTAGGAGCTTCTTCTCTCACTGGAAAACTGGAGTCATGTTTACAGTCAGCAGCTGGTCTGCTGGGGACAGAGCCGAAGCATGGGCAGACTCGCCTATGGCTTGGTGATGGTGGAAGAGGGCAGCTGAGAGCAGAGGCTGAAGACCTGAACTGGGCATCACAAATGTCACCAAGATGCCAGACCATCCACCCCTAGGGTCTCGGGAAAAGAAACAGAAGGTACCTTTGCTCTGCGGGTCCATCCATCCCTTTTTACAACCTCGGTCAGAGGAACAGAGCGTCCTGCGGGTGGGATACTGCAGATAGAAGGATGAGAGAGTGGGGAGTAAGTGACGTGTGTTACTAAGACGTGGAGAAGCGATTCGATATCCACCAGGATGTGCACACGAAGGCTTATAGCAGCACTACTCAGAATCGCCAAAAAAGTGGAAACCACGCAAGTGGCCACTGACGGATGAATGGACAAATAAAATGTGGTACATTCATACACAGAATCTTATTTAGCCATAAGAAGGATGAAGCGTTGACACAAGCTACAACATGGATGGACCTCGAGAACATGATGCTGAGTGAAAGAAGACAGACACAAAAGGCCACACCATGTACGATTCTATTTATAGGAAATGTCCAGAACAGGCATCTATAGAGACAGAAAGCAGACTGTGGCCAGACACAGGGGAAGGGGAGAATGGGGAGTGACTGCTATCAGATTTTGGGTTTCCTTTGTAGGTGATGAAAATGTTCTGGAGGCTGGGCACCGTGGCTCATCACGCCTGTAATCCCAGCACTTTGGGAGGCCAAGGCGGGCAGATCACCTGAGGTCAGGAGTCTGAGACCAGCCTGCTCAACATGGTGAAACTCCGTCTCTACTAAAAATACAAAAATTATCAGACATGGTGGTGCGTGCCTGTAATCCCAGCTACTAGGGAGGCTGAGGCAGGAGAATCGCTTGAACCCAGGAGGCGGAGGTTGCAGTGAGCTGAGATTGTGTCACTGCACTCCAGCCTGGGTGACAAGAGCAAAACTCCACCTAAAAAAAGAAAGAAAGAAAGGAAGGAAGGAAGGAAGGGAGTGAGGGAGAAAGAAAGAGAAAGAAAGAGAAAGAAAGAAAGAAAGAAAGAAAGAAAGGAAAGAAAGAAAAAGAAAGAAGAAAATATTCTGGAATTAGACGGTGGTGATGGTTGCACAACTCTGTGAATATACTAAAAACCACTGAATCGTATGTACACTTTAAAATGGTGGGGTTTACGGTATGTGAATTATATCCCAATACAAATAAATAAAAATGGGAAAAGCAGAGGTCTGGGCAGCTAGGGATCACTTTCAGGGATGTTGGCTGGAATGGAGGACAGGCGGCTTGGTCCAAGTGGCCTTGTGGCTGAAAGGACTGAGCAGGGCAAACAGGTGCGGGGACTCAGCAGGACACATGGAACTGAGAGACATTGGCCGGGACACTCGCCTGGCCCAAGAAAACGAGACCAGCTGGGTCTCAGGGCTGAAGGACAGAACACGGAAAAGAGAAATGAGCTGCCCTGATTTATGCATATTTCTCTTCCTGTTTTCTAGGGAGCAGGCTTCATGGCCAGTCTTGGGGAAGCCAGAACGTGACATAGGTGTGAAAATAGCCTCTGCCCCTTGTCATCTGTGCAATTTGTGGCTTCTACAGTGATTCAGGTCAAGGACCTAGGTCTTGGACCCAGGTATATCTGGTTCAGCAGTAGCTGCACCATTTTCTAGCTGAGAGACCTTGGCCAGCTCACTCACTTCTCTGAGCCTCAGTTTCATCATCTGTAAAAGCAGGGTGAACAAATTTGTCTTTTTTTTTTTCTTTTTTGGAGACAGAGTCTTGCTCCGTCGACCAGGCTAGAGTGCAATGGTGTGATCTTGGCTCACTGTAACCTCCACCTCCTGGGTTCAGGCAATTCTCCTGCCTCAGCCTCCTGAGTAGCTGGGATTACAGGCATGCACCACCACGCCTGGCTAATTTTTGTATTTTTAGTAGAGACGGTGTTTCACCATCTTGGCCAGGCTGGTCTTGAACTCCTGACCTCATGATCTGCCCACTTTGACCTCCCAAAGTTCTGGGATTATAGGCGTAAGCCATCATGCCAAGCCAACAAATTGTCTTGCATGGTTGTTGTGAAGATTAAATGAGTTATGAAAAGAAAGGGTTTAGCACATAGTACATGCTTAATGAATGTTTCTTGTAGTTTTCAAACTCTCTCATGATCTCTTTATTTCCCAGGCTGCCTTGTCATGTGGCATGCCGTTGGTCTCCACCCCTTGTGGCTCCCCAAATTAGATTATGAACCCTTTGAATACGTAGCCAAGGTCATCTCTTTGTAGCCCAAGTCCCTGGCAAATAGTAGGTCTTGATAGTCACGGAAGGAATGAATGTGTGATCATTCACTGTGGCTCATGGAAAGTTACATTTTCATTATCAACTGGATATGAATCTCAGGAAAGAAGAGAAATCAGTTTTATTTTGCTCTCCAAAAGGAATTCTAAAATTTAAAAAAAAACAGCATTAGTTTTGTTTTAATCTTCTCTTTTGTGATTGTTGCATGGATTAAAGATGGCCACAAATTCTTCGTCACTTTCTCCATTGAGAGGTGGAGTGTTTCCCCTACTTTCTGAAGCTGAGCCTGTGCTGTGACTGCAAAACCAATAGAAGCAGCAGAAGGAATGCTGTTGCCAGTTCCAGGCCTAAGCCTTAAGAAGGCCTGGAAGCTTCTATTTTTTTGTTTTGTTTTGAGGAACCTGAGCCACTATTAGAAAGTTTGACTACCCTGCTGGAGAGACAATGCTGACAGACCTTGAAGAGAGGGTAACTCTTAGGGGTTCCCAGAGAGGAAGAGATGTCTAGCTATCCCTGGGTGCCAGTTGAGGCTCCAAGGGATGCCAAACCCAGCTGCCATCAGACTGCAGCTCCTTGAGAGATCCCTAGTGAGACCAGCAGAAGAACCATCCAGCTGAACTCAGTCAACCACTGAACTGTGAGAGTTAATAAAACGCTTGTGTTAAGCCCGCCATGATCAGGGTAGTTTGTTTTGCAGCCACAGATAACTGGAGCAAATATCTATTCATGTTGGTGTGTAACTGGAACTTGGTCATATTTACCGAGACAACCCGAGATAGAGGGGTGTTGATGGGCAGAGAGGAGGCAAATGCCCAATTAGACCAGCCCAAACCAGCCTGGAGCATAAGTTAAAATCCCAAAGAGTCACATGTGCTCTCTGGGCTGGTAGTGCCTCCATGGAGCCTGTTGGGTTCCAGCCACTCTGAGTGACATCCTATTTGAGGAATAACATGTCATTGAATCATAACAACTGACATTCATTGAGTGCTTATAATGTACCATGCCTTGTTTTAAGCATGTCACAGGTATTCACTCATTTGTTTCAATGATCCGAACAGCTAGGTTTTATTCTCAGCCCCATTTTACAGATGCACACAACTTGGCACAGAGAGGTGAAGAGTCACCTGCCTGAGGTCACAGAGCTAAGAATTTAAGTTTTGAACCTTTAGCAGTCTAGCTTCTGAGCCCAGGCTCTTAATCTCTGGGCTATCCTAACTCTTTTTCTTCCAAGTCTCAATAAGTCCAAAAGTGTCTTTATGTGTACATGGAGGTAGAGTGTGGTGTAGAGATGACCAAAGGATGGGACAAAAGGGAAACAGGCCCCCAAACTGGATTGGAGACGGAACACTGCTGGGGAGGGAGACAGAAGGGAGCGCTTGCCTGGCCTGGCTGTCAGAGGTTTCATCTGAGCAGCAGGGACAGTTAAGGGGTGATGAGGACAAAACAAATGTAGAAAGCTCTCCTTTTAGAGGGAGTGTTATCAAGATAGACACCAAGGGAATGTTATCTTGGTTCTGAGTTTGGGTACAAATGATGGCAAAGACTGTACTCAAAGACAGCACTTTTGCCCAGAGGTCCTGGACACTCAGGAAGCTAGACCTTATTGCCAGAGTGGTCCCGTGAGCAAAACCCCACCGGCAGGGCTGGTCCTGCTCATCAGTGGAGGATCTGGCTGGGTATCACTAGCGCTGCTGCAACCGTCAGTGTTGGAAATGGTCCCTGGTACAGCACAGTTACGTTACCTGAGAGGGAAGCCTGGGAGGTTGGGAGTTATAGGTAATGCCTAGCAGTAACACGCTGGTATAGATAAACTTAGAAGAAAAGCTGGTTTAAGAGCAGAGAGCAGGATGGTGAGGTAAAGAATAGGACAAATACAGTTTTTGTTTTGTTTTGTTTTGTTTTTAGAGACAAGGTCTCACTATGTTGCCCAGGCTGGTCTTGAACTCCTGGGCTCCAGTGATCCTCCTGCCTTGGCCTCCCAAAGTGCTGAGATTATAGGTGTGAGCCACTGTGCCTAGCCCAGAATAAAGCAAATATGATTTGATAGGGAAGAAGCTCTTCCAGAAAGAGGCGGCTCTTTGGAGAGGGCAAAGCCAAGTTGGAAAGATTGTCTGGGGTGGTGGCAGGGAGTCATGGGGGCACATGCACGTGATGGAGAGGCTGAGACTCTAAGAAGTGGATGAATGAGCAAGAGAGCTGTGTGCTAGGGTTTTCCAAGACCAGCCCTGCAGACAGTTCACTGTGAACCGTGGTAGGAGAAGCTGTCAGTGAGGACACTCAGGTCCTAACCCTGGCTCTGCCTGCAGCAAGCTGTGTGACCCTGGGGAAGTCACAACCTCTCTGAATCTGTGTTCTGGTTTGTAAAATGCCATTTTTCTCCTAAAGTCATTGTGAGCCTCAAATCAAATGTGAAATGTTGTGCAAATGCCAAGAATCACCATTGTCATAAGCTGCGAAGAGAGCCAGAGATAGAAAGAGCAGGGTTGCTGTCTGCACGGGTCCCTAGTGCTAGAACCAGAGACCGAGGCAGGCAGACAAAGATCTGGTGGCCATGGAGGGACATTGCCACATGTTCTCTCTTCCTCCACTCAGCCCAGCCCTACCCCACAAAAGAGGCAGGTGCTCAGTAAATATTTGTGGGCTCAAATACACCCCAGGGTCCTCATTTCTGCTTCTTCCAACTTGCACCTCCCCCAGGAACTCTTACGACCTGACCCACCACTCCAGGTCCCCTCCTTACCTCAGGACACAACCGCTGCTCTTGGCCTTCTGTTTTGAGAAAGTTTGTCATCACGAAGAAAGAGTTCCCCTGTGGAGAAGGAGAGGCTAAGAAAATGCAAGGCCTTTGAAAAGAGAACTACTTAATTATAATAATCCAGCTTGCTGGGCGAACCTCTCCACTTTTCTAAGCTTCTAGAAATCAGGATCTGTGGGCAACTTGGAATATGCCGAGGGGTTAATATCAAAGCTGGACGAGCAGCCCTGCTGAGCTGAGGGAGGGTGAAGGAGCATTTGAATGGGTTGAGGAGTCATTTATCAATGCAGTCTCAAAACAGCCTTTTCCTGTTTTTCTTTTTTTTTTTTTTTTACACAGTAAAATCTCACTAAATTGAAACTCAAGAGACCTGGGGAGGCGAGGGTAGGGGAGCAGGCTTCATCGGAATACTGTTCAGATTTTCCCAGACTTTAATGAAAGGGCACTAGGGCATCCCACCACCTGAGCAATCACAGGATTTTAATGACCCACTGTTAGAAACAAACAGATAGCAGCTTGGGCTTTATGGGTTTTTGCAAAGCATTTTAGCTCCCCAGGCCGCAAACATGCCCCTTTGTTCCTCCTGCCCCCTTATCTGTTTTTTGGCCTCCTCAACCCTACTTTAATTTCTCCTTTTTGGCAATTCTGCTTTCATTTTCCCTGCTTGCAAATTTAGAAGTCACACGCCTTCTCTCAGTGACCGATGCCTTTCTTCTTTTTGTCATTTACATCCTTTCTTTGTGGAAAAATGTACCCAAGAATGGTCTCCTGGAGTCATTTTTGTTGATGAAATGCTACACAATCTAAAAGGGCTGGTACTCTTTGGTAGAAAGTTCTCTGTCCTGAATCTAGGCAGACCTTGCTGGCTTGGTGGCTGTGCCTCTAAAAAGCTGTGTATAAATCAAGCATGAGTGAATCAAATCCTGTTTTCAATGCACCAGGACATGAGGCTATTTTGAGAAACCCTGTAGGACTTGATAAAGCAAAGAATCATCTCCTGGATCTCACCCAGTTTTGCAGTTTTTAGGTTTTCTCAGTTGGGATGTTCACAGAGCTTTTAAAATAGGACCAGCGTTTTTTCTGGAGTGAGGCTCCAGATCCTAGGGGAAAGGAGCAAGGCCCTGGCGATGGTGACCAGCAACGAGCCTGGGAGATGCTACGAGGTGCTTACCTGCAAAGGGAAGGTGTAGTCTGCGGTGTCAAAGACACTGTGCACCAACTTCTTCACTCCGTTCTCCACGATCTCCTCTTTCACCTCTGCTATCCCCTTCACCTTGGTGTGCACAGAACTGATGACAGGCTCTTTCCGCTGGTACAGCTTGTCACTCACCAGAGCAAAGCTAAATGGAAGACATGGGAAAGCATCAACGGGAGGCATAGCACAGCGGGTTGGGATGCAGGCGTTGGAGGATGCAGGCACTTCTGTTCCAATCCTAGCTCTGCTGCGTGACTTGCTTCCATGTGACTTGTTTTCCCTCTCTGGACAATGGGAAGAATAGTCATACCTGCCTCATGGATTGTGAGGATGAAATGAGGGATGTCTGCAGACTCCTTTGCCCAGTATCTGGCACATGGTGAGCACTTGCTACAGGAAAGCTACTGCCCCCAATCCTATTCTTTAATATTCCCTAACATGGACCCTCATAGATAGGAGAGCTTCTCAAGTCATAAAGTCCCGACCTGGTGGGTTCACCAGCTTTGTCTGGAGGCTCAGTAAGACATCAGCACCTTCCAGTCTAAGGCTGTATCTGGTGCATTTTCAGAAACACCCACCTGCTTTTTATCAATAACACTGAAAATGGCAGCTGCTCTCTCTCTTTTTTTTTTTTTGAGACAGAGTTTTGCTGTTGTTGCCCAGACTGGAGTGCAATGGTACAATCTCGGCTCACTGCAACTTCCACCTCCCAGGTTCAAGTGATTCTCCTGCCTCAGCCTCCCAAGTAGCTGGGATTACAGGCGTGAGCCACTACGCCCAGCCTCTCTTTTTTTTTATTCCAGAGAAAGGGCCTTGCTCTGTTGCCCATGCTGGAGGGCAGTGGCGTGATCGTAGCTCACTGCAACCTCCAACTCCCGAGCTCAAGTTGATCCTCCCACCTCAGCCTCCTGAGTAGCTGGAACTACAGGCATGTACCACCATGCTCAGCTAGTTTTTATTATTTTTTGTAGAGACGGGGGTCTCTTTATGTTGCCCAGGCTGGTCTCGAACCCTTGCCCTCAAGCGATCCTCCTGCCTGAGCCTCCCAACGTGTTGTGGTTACAGGTGTGGGCCACCACACCAGGCTGCAGGAGCTACTCTTTATTGAGCACTTCATATGTGCCAAGTGCTCTACACGCACCATCTCCTTTAATCCTCACAACAGTAGGAGATAGTTACCAGGATTACTGGCATGTGCCTCTGCACCCAGCCTAAAGGGTTTATTTTATTATGTTTTTTTGAGATGGAGTCTTGCTCTGTAGCCCAAGCTGGAGTGCAGTGGCGCCATCTCAGCTCACTGCAAACTCTGCCTGCTGGGCTCAAGTGTTTCTCCTGCCTCAGCCTCCCGAGTAGCTGGGATGACAGGCGCGTACCACCACACTTGGCTAATTTTTGTATTTTTAGTAGAGACAAGGTTTCGTCATGTTGGTCAGGCTGGTCTTGAATGCCCAACCTCAAGTGATCCACCCGCTTCAGCCTCCCAAAGTGCTGGGATTACAGGTGTAAGCCACCGCACCCAGCCCTAAAGGGTTTGTTTTAAATGCTTTGTTTACTCATTCAGACTTTATTTATTTAGTCCCTTCTCTCTGCCCAGCTGCTGAGTGATATTAGCAAGTCTAAGATGCTGGCTGCCCTCTATGAGCTGACCTTGGCAAGCTGAGACAGAGTGGGCCAAGGCTGAGTCCCAGCTATTCTCCACCTTGGCTGTGTAAATCACCCAGGGAGCTTTCAAAATTGCAGGTCCCCAGTCCCATCCCTGGAGACTATGATTCCACAGGTCGGGGGAGTTATCCAGACACCCACATATTTTTTAAAAGTTCCCAAGTGATTCTAATGCATAGCCAGGGCTGAGAACCACTAGTAGGCTCCTGAAAAGACAGCTCAGATTTGACAATAGCACGTACATTTGAAGAAGAGCATTCCCCACGGCCCAGCAATAAAACTCTTACATTTGTGCCCTAGAGAAACTCTTGTACATGTGCCGGAGGAGCTATGGACAAGAATGTTTCTGCAGCATTGCTTGTAAGAGGGAAAGCAGGAAATAACCTAAATGTACTCAAACAATGAATGGATAAATAAATTGTTGGATTCATACAATGAGATGCTTTGAGCCAGGCACAGTTGCTCACGCCTGTAATCCCAGAACTTTGGGAGGCCGAGGTGGATGGATCACCTGAGGTCAGGAGTTCGAGGCCATCCTGGCCAATATGGTGAAACCTCGCCTCTACTAAAAATAAAATTAACTGGGTATGGTGGTGTGAGCCTGTAATCCCACCTACTCGAGAGGCTGAGGCAGGAGAATCGCTTGAACCTGGAAGACAGATGTTCCAGTGAGCTGAGATCGCACCACTGCACTCCAGCCTGGGCAACAAGAGCGAAGCTCCATCTCAAAAAACAAAACAAAACAAAAAACAAAGAACAAAAATGAGCTGGGTGTAGTGGCACATGCCTGTAGTCCCAGGTACTCTGGAGGCCAAGGTGGGAGGATTGCTTGGGCCCAGGAGGTCAAGGCTATCGTAAGCTGTGATTGCACCCCTGTACTCCAGCCTGGGCAACAGAGTGAGACCCTGTCTCAAAAAAATAATAATAAAATAATTTTTTAAAATGAGATGCTTTGCAGCAGTGAAAATGAAATGACTAGGCCTGACATAGTGGCTCACGCCTGTAATCTCAGCATTTTGGGAGGCCAAGGCGGGTGGTTCACTTGAGGTTAGGAGTTCAGGACCAGCCTGACCAACATGGTGAAACCCTCTCTCTACTAAAAATACAAAAAATCAGCCAGGTGTGGTGGCATCCGCCTGTAATCCCAACTACTCAGGAGGGTGAGGCAGGAGAATCGTTTGAACCGGGGAAGTGGAGGTTGCAGGGGGCCAAGGTCACACTACTGCACTCCAGCGTGGGTGAGTAACATTGATGAACCTTGAAAACAATATAATTTATGGCTGGAGTTCAAGCGATTCTCCTGCCTCAGCCTCCCAGGTAGGTGGGTAGCTCGTGCCACCACACCCAGCTAAGTCAGAGACCAGTCACAAAAAGCCACATATTGTATGATTCCATTTATATGAAATATCCAGGATAGGTAAATCCACAGAGACAGAGAGTAGATTGGTCGTTGCAGGGGACAGAGTGGGGAGAAATGGGGAGTGACTCCTGAGGGCCATGGGGCGTCCTTTTGGGGTGACGAAAATGTTCTGGAGCTTATCTAGCTCCAGAGGTGGTGGTTGCACAGCCCGAAATGCCACTGAATTGTTCATGTTTACAGTGGTTAATTTTATGTTATGTGAATTTCACCCCAATAAAAAATTATATATTTTTACATATGTAGACATATATGTGCTGTAGAAATATTAAAACAAACAAGGGAATTAAAAATGTCAAATTCAGGATTTCTTTTAGGCTGGGCATGGTGGCTTATGCCTGTAATCCCAGCACTTTGGGAGGCCGAGGCAGGTGGATCATCTGAGGCCCTGGGTTCGAAACCAACCTGGCCAACATGGCAAAACTCCGTCTGTACCAAAAATACAAAAATTAGCCAGTTGTGGTGGTGTGTGCCTGTAGTCCCAGCTACTCTGGAGGCTGAGGCAGGAACCCGGGAGACGGAGGTTGCAGTGAGCCGAGATGGCACCACTGCACTCCAGCCTGGGTGATAGAGGGAGACTTTGTCTCAAAAAAAAAAAAAAAGGATTTCGTTTAGAGATGGAGTCTTGCTATGTTGCCCATGCTGGAACACAGTGGCTGTTTCACAGGTGCAATCAGCATACTACAGCCACAAACTCCTGGGCTCAAGTGATCCTCCCATCTCAGCCTCCCGAGTAGCTCAGGCTGCAGGTGCAGCCACTGTGCCTGGCTGCAGGATGTTTATAAAGCGAAAGGAAAGAGAATGGGATGAAGGATGAGTTTGCAGGGAGCAAAACTGGATTAGTAATGCTTTATTTCTTAAGTTGGATGGTGGTACGTGGGTGTTATATTATTCACAATACATTTTAGTATTTCTATAAATTTATTTATTACTTATTTGAGACGGAGTCTCACTCTGTTGCCAAGGCTGGAGTGCAATGGTGCGATCTCAGCTCACTGCAACCTCCGCCTCCCAGGTTCAAGTGATTTTCCTGCCTCAGCCTCCCAAGTAGCTGGGATTACAGGCACCCACCATCATGCCCAGCTAATTTTTGTATTTTTAGTAGAGACGGGGTTTCTCCATGTTGGTCAGGCTGATCTTGAACTCCTGACCTCAGGTGATCCACCTGCCTTGGTCTCCCAAAGTGTTGGGATTACAGGCATGAGCCACTGCACACGGCCAACATTTATTTAAAAAGAAGGATTTTCAAGAAAGATGTTGGGGTAAGATACCCAGATTTGAGACCCAATCAGCACACACGAGACATAGCTATTAAATAGAATTCCATAGACAAATATGATAACACTTGCTCATTAATACATTTCAGCCCAGCATCCCAACACATACGTGATGCGTGCAGTGCTTTCTCATGCTGAATATTGCAACGTTCTCCTGGAACAACACTGGGTCATGTGACCCACCATTTGGGAAGCTCAGTTCTGATCTCTCATGTTCATCCCACAATGTGCAACATATGATCGATCAGCCTTAATGGAATCAGGCCCTCTCCTAAACAGAAAACCTGTCTCCGTGTCATCATGAACATGTAAATTTTAAGAATTAAAACGCTTCAGAGCTGCGTCAAAGACAAAAAGGGAATGAAAGCGAGTTTGCACACTTCACCTGTCGGGGGGACCCTGTGATCATGAAAGTGAGTTTGTAGTGTCCTCCCTTTGGAAAGAAAGTGCTAATGACCATCCCAGAAATACTCTCCCGACCTTGCTGGTGACTAAGGCAAGCCATGTCACCCCTCCAGGTGGTTGGTTTAATCCCTGAATGAAGAGAGAACTCCCAGCCTCCGCAATCCTCATGACCTTTTTGCTCTAAGAGGCTATAATGTTATGCATTCTGTAGAAGACAAAGCCGCTGGTGCCTGGAGCTAATGGGAGTGTGAAGAACCTAGGGATTTCACTGGGCTGGGGAGGATGGGTAAGTTGTGGGGGTGTGGTGGTGTGCGCCTATAGTCGCAGCTACTTGTTAGACAGAGGTAGGAGGATCCCTTGAGCCCAGGAGTTCAAGACAAGCCTGGGCAACACGGTGAGACTCCAGTACCTAAAAAAGAAGAACAAAGCTGGAAACACTTTGGGAAGTAGAAGAGAGCTAATGGGAGAGAATCCAGGGCTACTGATATAGTCTGGCTGTGTCCCCATTCAAATTTCGTCTTGAATTGTAGCTCCCATAATTCCCATGTGTTGTGGGAGGGACCTAGTGGGAGATAATTGAATCATGGGGGCAGTTTCCCCCATACTGTTCTTGTGGTAGTGAGTAAGTCTCATGGGATCTGATGGTTTTATAAGAGGTTTCTTCTTTTGCTTGGTTGTCATTCACTTTTTGCCTGACACCATGTAAGACATGCCTTTCGCCCTCTGCCATGATTGTGAGGCCTCCCCAGCCATGTGGAACTGTGGGCCCATTAAACCTCTTTCCTTTATAAATTACCCGGTCTTGGGTATGTCTTTATTAGCAGCATGAGAACAGACTAATACAGCCATCAAGGGGCACTCACAGGCAAGTCTGGCTGAGGAGGAGCCCTGGAGTGGCAGAGAAATAAGGATGGAGGGTGAGGTTGGGCCCATGGAACCCTCAGGCTGCTTGCTCTGGACCCACCAGATGGAGACGAAGGTGCCCACCATAAAGTCATTCTTCAGAGTTTCAGTCCACATGCTCTGAATATGAGTGACTGTCACAGACTTACACTGGCATCGCAGGTGGGATGGGCCCCATGCCAGCATGGTTAGATTGTTCTGCAAGCTCTGCAGGGAGGACCTCCCTTTCAGCAAAGTTCCTCTCCATCTTACAGCCCCTGGGCTTCCAGAGCAAAGGTAACATCAAAGGGCTGAGCCCCCAAAGTGTATCCCTTGTATCTCTTAGCTCACGCCTAACCCAGGCCAACAAACATCTTTATGGACCCCTAAAGAATGGTAGCTGCAGGCACTGTGCCTTCAGTGCGGCACAGAGAAGCTTGGCGTGCAGCCTCTGCATCTTTTATTTAAAATTCCAAGAGGAGAATCTGATCAGGTCCATCGCTGGTCCACCCAGCCATGGTGGGGACTCAGCAAGGGGCAAGGACCCAAGAGATGCTCTGAGAAGAAAGTTGGGGAGAGCCAGCACCCCCAGGGCAAGTTAAATCCCGATTGTATTAGTTTCTGGTTGTTGCTCTAACAAATTACCACAAACTTAATGGCTTTCAACAACACTAATTTATTCTTTTGCAGTTTTGGGGGTCAGACTCCTAAAGTCAGTCTAACAGGGTAAAAATCAAGGGTTAAAAAGAAAAAATATAAATTAAGATCACAGCTGGGTGTGGTGGCCCACGCCTGTAATTCCAGCACTTTGGGAGGCTGAGGCAGGTGGATAATTTGAGATCAAGAGTTTGAGACCAGACTGGGCAACATGGCGAAACCCCATTTCTACTAAAAAGGCAAAAATTAGCTAGGTGCGGTGGTGGGTGCCTATAATTCCAGCTACTTGGGAGGCTGAGGTGGGAGAATCATTTGAACCTGGGAGGAGGAGGTTGCAGTGAGCCAAGATTATGCCATTGCACTCCAGCCTGGGTGACAGAGCGAGACTCCGTCTCAAAATAAATAAATAAATAAATAAATAAATAAATAAATAAATAAAAAAGATCCCAGCCCAAGTCATTCCCATAGGCAATGGGAGTGTCTTCTAGATATCTCTTTATATCCACACCTAGACACACAAATAGATATATTGATATTACAAATGTGGCTGCAAGCTGTTTTGTAACTTGTTATTTTTATTCAATAATATGTTATTAATTCTTTCTATGACAGTAAAGATATATCTGTGATAAAGATAGATCTATGATACACAGTCATTTTCAGTGGCTAAAGAGTATGCTAGTGTTTAGATTGAACATATGAAATGGCCCATTTTGGCTGGGCATAGTGGCTCACGCATGTAATCCCAGAACTCTGGGAGGCCGAGGCAGGCAGATCACTTGAGGCCATGAGTTCAAGACGAGCCTGGCCAACATGGTGGAAATTCCATCTCTACTAAAAATACAAAAATTAGCTGGGCGTGGTGGTGCACACCTGTAATCCCAGCTACTTGGGAGGCTGAGGCAGGGGAATTGCTTGAACCTGGAAGGCAGAGGTTGCAGTGAGCCAAGATCGTGCCACTGCCCTTTAACCTGGTGACAGACTGAGACTGTCTCAAAACAAACAAACAAACAAAAAAACAAAACTGCCCATTTTGCATTTTGTAGGCCATAGCTATAGAATATAGGCAGTTCCATATGGTTCAAGCTAAAAGGTACACTGTGATAATTTATCAACCAGCCTCCAGGATGGATATTTACTGGAACCTTTGTTCAATTTTCCCAATTATAAACATTTTTTGGTAACCCTAATATAGTCCTTACCATGTGCCAACCACTCTTCTAAGTCCATTTTGCTAACATATATTAACTCTCCCCCGCCAAAACAAAAACAAAAAACCAACTCTATAAGGAAGGTACTAGTATTACCCCCACCTAATAGCTGAATAAACGGTGGCATGAATGAAGTGAGAAGCTTGTCCAAGGTCACATGGTAAATGGCAGCACCAGCTCCAAACACAGCCATGCGGCTTCACAACCTCAGCTCTCTTAAATGCAACAGTAAATGGAATTCTTTTTCCAATTTCCCTTTCAAATGTTCATTGCTGGTGTAAAAAAAAACCCACACAATTAGCTTTTGTGTGTTGATCTTGTTCCTTGCAACTTGACTGAATTGGTTTATTTGCTCTATCTAACAGTTTTCTTGTGAATTCTTTGGGATTCTCCCTATATGGGATTGTGCCACCTGTGACTAAAGATAGTTTTACTTCATCCTTTACCATCTGGATGCCTTTTATTGGTTTTTCTTGCCTAATTGCTCTGGCTAGAACTTCCAGTACAATGTTGAACAGCAGTGGTGAAAGTGGGCATCCTTGTCCTGTTCCTGATCTCAGGGAGATGCACTCAAGCTGTGCTCCTAACCACTGTGCTCACTGTCTGTCCACCCCGCATTCAGGTTGCCAGGAATCCCTGCACAAGCTTCTTATCACACCTAAGACATTAAGTCCATAGGACAACTTCTGGGTCAAAGGGTGTGCACATTTTATATCTGAGTTCATTTTCCCAAATCACAAAAACTTGAACCATTTCATGCTTCTATCAGCAAAGCAAGAGTGTGCACACTGCCTCTTCAGGGGGGCTTGGCCCGGCTCAGTGGCTCACGCCTGTAATCCCAGCACTTTGGGAAGCTGAGACAGGCAGATCACTGGAGGTCAGGAGCTCAAGACCAGCCTGGCCAACATGGTGAAACCCTGTCTCTACTAAAAATACAAAAATTAACCAGGCATAGCGATGTGTGCCTGTAATCCCAGCATTCGGGAGGCTGAGGCAGGAGAATCACTTGAACCCAGGAGGCAGAGGTTGTGGTGAGTGGAGATCACGCCACAGCACTCCAGCCTGGGTGACAGAGGAAGACTGCGTCTCAAAAAAAAAAAAAAAAAAAAGAAAGAAAGAAAGAAAGGGTGAGTCATCACATCCACTTCCACATCTCAATTCACTAACTCCTCTACCCACTCCAGTCTGGCTCCCACCCCCATCCCTTCTCTAAAGCCTTTCTTGCCAAGTAAACAACAACTTCATTGTCACTAAATCCAATAGATACACCAAGGACCTGACCTTCCTGGAACTCTCAGCAGCAGTTGACACTGACTGTGACCATTCCCCACTTCCCTCGCCTCCTTCCCTTAGCTTGCAGGAATCCACTTGTGCCTGACTTTCATTGGATCGCCATGGCTACTCCTCAGAATCTTTTGGGGACTTCTGCGCTCCCACCCTTTAAAGGTTAGCACTCCTCGGGGGCGTGTTCTAGGCCCTTTGGTTTCTTATCTACATCTTCTCTTGCCGGTCGGTTGCAGCTTCTTCCAGGGTCTGGTTGCCGTCTATATGCTGGTGATATAGAAACCTACATCTCAGCTCCAGATTCATATATCCAACCATCCATTCAACATCTCCATTTGTACACTCCATAGACACCTCAAACTCAATGCCTTCAGTCCTGACCTCATCTTCCACCCCGAATTGACTGTTTCTCCTGCATTTCCTATCCCAGCAAGTTATTCCAGTACCCATCAGTTGCCCAAGCCAGAAGCATGGTGCACTCCTTGACTCATCCCCTCCCTCTTGTCCACTCACCCGTTCAGTTGCCAAATCCTGCTGTTTCACTTCCTAATATGCTCAAATTCATCTACTTCTCTCCTCTGCCTCTATCACCTCCTCAGTCCAGGTCACCATCAACTCTCAGATCTGGACATCCCAATAGTCTCCTAAATGCCCTCCCTTCCTCCAATCTCACCCTGTCCCGTCCACTCTCTACACCGCAATACTTTAGTGAGAGCATAGACTTTGGAGTGAGGTTCAATCTCAGCTCTATTGCTTACTGACTACACGACCTTGGGTAAGTGACTTAATCTTTCTGAGTCATTGTTTCTTCTTTTGTAATAAGAGGATATTAGGGCTGGGTGCAGTGGCTCATGCCTGTAATCCCAGAACTCTGGGAGGCCAAGGCGGGTGGCTCATTTGAGGTCAGGTGTTCAAGACCAGCTTGGCCAACATGGTGAGACCCCATCTCTACTAAAAGTACAAAAATTAGCCAGGTGTGTTGGTGCACGTCTGTAATCCCAGCTACTCAGGAGGCTGAGGTAGGAGAATCGCTTGAATCCGGAAGGTAGAGGTCGAAGTGAGGCGAGATCGTACCACTGCACTCCAGCCTGGGTGACAGAGCGAGACTCTGACTCCCCCACAAAACAAGAGGATATTAGTATTCTACTGGGCAGGGTTTCTAGTTCTAAACAACAGAACTCACTCTGCTGAGTTGAAGAAGAAAGATTGTCCAGAAAAGACAAATCTGCAGAGGCAGAGAATAGATTCATGGTTCCTGGGTTGAGCAACCACCAGAAGGAAGTGGGACTGGGGAGTGACTGTTAATGGGTGTGAGGGCTCTTACTGGGCTGATGAAATGTTCTGAAACTGGATTGTGATGATGGTTGCACAACTTGGTAAATTTACTAAAAGTCATTGAAATGTATATTTAAAACCAGTGATTTTATGATATGTAAGTTATACCTCAAAAAAGTTGTAAAAAGAGACTTTCTTTTTTTTGAGACGGAGTCTCATTCTGCCACCAGGCTGGAGTGCAGTGGCATGACCTCGGCTCACTGCAACCTCTGCCTCCTGAGTTCAAGCGATTCTCCTGCCTCAGCCTCCCGAGTAGCTGGGATTATATAGGTGCCTGCCACCATGCCCAGCTAATTTTCGTATTTTTAGTAGAGACGGGGTTTCACCCTGTTGGTCAGGCTGGTCCCCAACTCCTGACCTCAGGTGATCCACCCACCTCGCTCTCCCAGAGTTCTGGGATTACAGACGTGAGCCACCACGCCTAGCTGATATTATTTTTTTTGAGATAGGGTCTCACTCTGTCGCCCAGGCTGGAGTGCAGTGGCACAAACACAGCTCACTGCAGCCTCAACCTCCCAGGATCAAGCAATCCTCCCACCTCAGCCTTCCCAGTAGCTGGGACTACAGGCATACAGCACCATGCCTGGTTAATTTTTTTTCTGAGATGGAGTTTTGCTCTGTCGTCCAGGCTGGAGTGCAGCAGAGTGATCTCAGCTCACTGCACCCTCCGCCTCCCAGGTTTAAGTGATTCTCCTGCCTCAGCCTGCCAAGTAGCTGGGATTACAGGCACCTGCCACCACATCTGGGTGATTTTTGTAATTTTTTTTTTTTTTTTTTTTTTTTTTTTAGTAGAGATAGACTTTCACCATGTTGGCCAGGCTGGTCTCGAATGAACTCCTGACCCCAAGTGATCTGCCCACCTGGGCCTCCCAAATGCTGGGATTACAGACGTGAGCCACCGTGCCCAGCCATCTTTTTTTTTTTTTTTTTTTTTTGAGATGAAGTCTCACTCTGACCCCCAGGCTGGAGTGCAGTGGCATAATCTTGGCTCACTGCAGTCTCTGCCTCCCAGGTTCTAGCGATTCTTGGACTACAAGCACGTGCCCAGCTAACTTTTGTATTTTTAGTAGAGACAGGGTTTCACCATGCTGGCCAGGCTGGTCTTGAACTCCTGACCTCAAGTGATCCACCTGTCTCGGCCTCTCAAAGTGCTGAGATTACAGGCATGAGCCACTGCACCCGGCCAAAGTTAACGATTTTGAGATGGCGAGATGACCCTGTGTCATCCAGGTGGGCCCTGAGTGCCATTACACGCGTCCTTATAAGAGAGAGGCAGAAGGAGATTTGACACACACACAAAGAGGAGAAGGCCATGAGAAAACAGGGCAGAGAGGTCTGAAGATGCTGGCCTTGGCTGGGCACAGCGTTCCCACCTGTAATCCCAGCACTTTGGGAGGCCAACGCAGGAGGATCACTTGAGCCCAGGTGTTCAAGACCAGCCTGGGCAAGATGGTGAGACTCTATGATATGATAGAGTTGACCTGACCCAATCATATGAGCCCCTTAAAAGAAGAGAGTGTTCTTTTTCCAGTCCCGGGAGAGAAGTCAGAGATTTGAAGCATGAGAACAATGCATTATGTCATAGCAGGCTTGGAGATGGAGAGGACCATGTGGCAGGGAATGTGGGAGGACTTCAGAATCTGAGAGTGGCCCCAGGCTGACAGCTAGCGAGGAGCAGAGCCCAGTCCTGCAGCCTCAAGGGATTGAATTTTGCCAACAACAAAAATGAGTTTGGAAGTGAATTTTCCCCAGAGTCTCCAGGCAGGAACTCAGCCTGCTGACACCTTGATTTAGGCCTGTGGGACTGTGTTAATTTCCACTGCTGTGTAACAAATAGAAACTAATACAGCCTCAGACACCCCTCATTCCATAGGGCAGCTCACGGTCTGCAGAGGGACAGAGTGGGGCCCTCTAAGGCATGGGGTCCAAGGAAGGGGATCCCCTATTGCATGGGTCAAAGGGCAGTACTTCCCTCCATTCCTGAATTTGAATTCTGTGCACACCCAGCATCCAGTGTTATTCCTTGTGTATCAGAGTGTTGCCTGGGGCATATGTTTGGAAAGCTTGGGTCTCCTGTTGTGTCCTAGCTGCAAGGGAAGCTGGGACATTCAGCTGTGACATGGATTAGGGGGGTGGAACTCATAACACAGAGCATTCCCTAAACATGGTTAGGCTGTTCAGGTCATGATCACCCACTCCCACAACCAATCTTCCAGGATTATGTAGGAGAATCAAATAGGCCAATACATGTCACATGCTAAGAACAGAACCCGGCACATGCTAAGTCCTCAGCAGTACTCAGTAGGTGTTATATTTCAAGCAGAATGATCTCTCTAAAATGAAAATATGAGCATAAAACCCTTCATGTTTTCTGTTATGTTTGAATATTTTCTAATAAAATGCTGGGGGCTGGGAGGACAGCTCTCCATGCTTTCTCAGTGCCTGTGGGATGCAGCTCAAGGCGCCCCATGATCTGGCCCCTGCTGGCTTCCCCAGCCCCACCTTGGCCTTGCCTTCTCTGCCACTGTACCGGCCAGCTATGGGCCTGTGAAAAAGCCAGACAAACTGCTCCTTCCTCTTCCCAACACTGTGCTACCCATGCAGCGGGGCTGGGAGGCTCCAGCCCAGGGTGGGAGGCTGGACTGGGGCGGCATCTCTGAAGGCCTGCGGGTGCAGGAGAGAAGCCTCCATCATCACCCCTTGAAACAAGAAAATCAGACGCGGAGGCAGCTTTTCATAAGTCCACAGCCATTCATTTGAAAGAATCATGTTTATCTTTTGACATGATATGCTTCCAGCTATTTTGGTGTTTTGGTGTTAGACATGAAAAAAAGGACGCGGATAGATGGTAGTAGGCAGGTGTTTTAATTGCTTGCCTGATATCCTTTATTTATTTATTTATGGGGTCTCGCTCTGTTGCCCAGGCTGGAGTGCAGTGGTGCGATTTAGGCTCACTGCAACCTCTGCCTCCCAGGTTCAAGTGATTCTCCTGCCTCAGCCTCCCAAGTAGCTGGAATTACAGGCATGTGCCACCATGCCTGGCTAATTTTTGTATTTTTAGTAGAGATGGGATTTTGCCATGTTGACCAGGCTGATCTTGAACTTCTGACCTCAGGTGATCCACCTGCCTCAGCCTCCCAAAGTGTTGGGATTACAGGCGTGAGCCACCACGCCTGGCCCTTTATTTATTATTTTTTATTACATATATATTTTAAGAGAGGGTCTCAGTCTGTCACCCAGGCGAGGGTGCAGTGGCGTGATCACAGCTCACGGCAGTCTCCACCTTTGCCTGGCCTCCTTCACAGTGCCGTGTTAGTCCTCAAGCCTCTCCTTGGTCTTCTTCAAGTTGGTAAAAGGCATCATCGTCCCTCAGGAATCTACAGCCATCTTTCACCTCCTAGCAAATCTATCATTTCTGCCTCCAAAACACATCCCAGCTTTGTCCACCTCTCTCCAGCTCCACCAGCCCATTCTAGCCCAAGCCTCCATCTCCTCGCATCTGGTGACTCCAGGAACCTTCTCACTGGTCCCTCACCGTCATTCTTGTCCCACTACACTCTATGCTCTGCACAGTGGCCCATGAGGCTTCTAGAAACATGAATGAGATGGTTTCACTTCTCTGCATAAGACTTTTCAGAGGCTTCCCATGGCACTGAAAATCAAATAGCAACTCTTCCCCTGACCTGCCCTCAGCTCTGGCTGCACCCTCCTCTCTCCCCAGGTTCTGGGACATGCTGTCCTTGCTGTTCCTCTTGTGTTTCCAGATCTTTGCATTTACTGTTCTCTTCGTACTGTGTGTCACATGGCTGGATTCTTCTCCTCCTACAGGGTCACTTCACGAACTGGGTTATCTCTGACCTTCCCCTCAAGCTCTAGCACATCACCCAGGTGTCAAGGGTGGGATGAGAATGTGGCAGACCTCCTGCTTCTACTTCTCTGAAGAGTCAGGGGCAGGCTGGGCGCAGTGGCTCACACCTGTAATCTCAGCATTTTGGGAAGCCAAGGCAGACGGATTGCTTGTGGCCAGGAGTTCGAGACCAGCCTAGCCAACATGGCAGAATCCAATCTCTACCAAAAACACAAAAATTATCTGGGTGTGGTGGCGCGTGCATGTAGTCCCTACTAGGGAGGCGAGGCAGGAGAATCGCATGAACCCAGGAGGCGGGAGTTGCAATGAGCCAAGATCGTGCCACTGCACTCCAGTCTGGGTGACAGAGGGAGACTCTGTCTCAAAAAAAAAAAAAAAAAAAAAAAGGTCAGGGTCAGAGGGGCCATGCTTGGGTTGGATTTGGATTTGCTCCTCCTGGCGTCTGCGGCCTCCCCGGCCTCTGTGCTGGGCTCACTTCTACTCAGCTGGGGAGGCCCAGACTCACAGGTTTGTGGCCACCCACTGGGAAACAGGTGTCCAGCCAGGAGCTCCATTTTAACAGCCACAAACTAGCACAGCAGCACCATCTCCACGGCGACAGCCAGCCTGGTCCCAGGAATGACAGCACAGGCTCATGCTGGCGCCAGTGGAGGCTGACTGGGCAGTGGAGAAGCAGCAGCTCTGAGTGGAATTGTTTCCTGTGCCTCTCTCAATCTTCCTTAGTCTTCTGTGGCCATTGGAAAAGCTTCTGTGAGGACTGGTCTCCAGGGAAGAGGGAAATCCTCCAAAGAGAATGCAACCAACTTTTATTCCTTTGCTTACAATCTTCCCATGGCTTCTCAACCCACTTGGAATAAAATCTAAAGAATTATCCAGCCGAGCGCGGTGGCTCACGCCTGTAATTTCAGCACTTTGAGAGGCCGAAGCGGGCAGATCACCTAAGGTCAGGAGTTCGAGACCAGCCTGGCCAACATGGCAAAACCCCATCTCTACTAAATATACAAAAATTAGCCAGGTGCAGTGGCATGCACCAATAGTCCCAGCTACTGGGGAGGCTGAGGTGGGAAAATCACCTGAACCCGGGAGGTCGAGGCTGCAGTGAGCCAAGATCATACCACTGCACTCCAGTCTCGGTAACCAGAGTTAAGAACCTGTCTCAAAAAATAAAAAATAAAAATAAAAAAGAATTCTCCAAGGTGGTGCCACCATAGGCGGCTTGGTTTAAGCAACAGCTTGGTGGTCACAGAAACCAAATAGTAGTAAAGTACCAAGGTGAGCTGGCAACCTCCATGGGCCAAGAAGCACATCCCAGATGAGAAGCAGGGCTCCTGGTGGGATTCAGGAAGGGGCCGAGGTAAAAATAGGAGGTCAGCAATTGCTGATGGAGTCTCGGGCTGAGACAAGCCAGGACTAGAGAGGTAGACTTAGAAATCCCTAATTTCTGGGTTTTGGAAAGACCTTGTAATAGAACACTGATGTTTGTCTGCCTACCCTTCCCACTTCCTTTTCCCATTTGTCTGGTAACAGAATCTTCCTTCCTAAGGAAAATCCACTGGATGTGGTTCACGCAGGGCTCACACGGCTCCCTCGTCTTCTCCCTACTTCCTGCCACGGGAGCCAGCACATGACCCAGGCTGGCCAATGGGATGACACCTTGGCCCTGGCCACAGTGATTGGTTCAGGGATGGATCTGTAACTCACATCTGATCAATCAGAGTCTTTCCTGGGACTTTCCTAGCAGAGCAGAGCTATCAGGAAAGACTTGTTTGCTCCTCTGAGGTTGTTAAAAGAAGAGAATGTGAGGATATCTTGCTACATACAGAGGTGTTCAAGAAGGAAGCCAAATAGAAGCAAATGGAGCCAGGATGTAGGGAGAGGGATCCGCTCTGATGACATAGTTTGAACTCTTATCTTCATCCATGTCCGAGGACAGCACCATCTCTTCAGCTGCCCAGTTACATCATCAGATAAATTCCCCTTTGAGGCTTTGTGGTTAACGTAAGTTGGGTTTCTGTCACTTACTGCCCAAACGATCCTGGCCGACACAGACCTGCTTAGCATCCTATCTACACAGACCTCCAACACAAACTCATCTTGTAGCTGCATCCCTGCCTTTGACTCCAGATCTGAACTTGGTTGTGAGAATAGGAGAAGCTGAACAGCCTCTTGGTTAATTTCCGCCATAACCAGTCCCTGCTTTGTATCCCATTACAAGGAGGGATACAAAATATCCATTACAAGGATAAGGAGACAGGATAAGGCCCTGTCTCCTTATCCTGGCTTTTAGTCCTTCCAGCCCCAGTAGGGACAGCTGGCCAGAACCTGTCACTTGCTGCTGTATCCTGAACATTGCTCGAGCCTGTCTGGATTTCCACCTATGGTCCACACCAGTCCTACTTGATGCAAAATACATTCCCCAATTCCTATGCTCCATGGGTCTACCCATTTCACAGATGTCTAAGTCATGGTTACATGAACTTAAGGCTTCACAGAGCAACTTAAGGCAGCATTTCCCAAACTGTGTACTGTGAGACTCCATTTGGCCGTTTAGTGAGATGTTAATAGACAGTCCATTAACCAGGAGTAAAAAAGCAAAGCTGGCGATAGTTTTGTCTTCCATTTTATATTTTAAAATACAAACAGTAGAGAAACTTTTATTTGAAGGTTATCTTCTAAAGTTGGCACTTAAGATGAAAATCACGGCTCATCAAAATTGCCTTTTAAACCCTTAAATTGTCCACAAAGCATAGCAAACACCTCCCACTTCCCAGTGGGTCCGCTGGAGCCAATTTTGCCTCCAGATCTAGAACAAGTTGCTGTTTTTACAGTTTTGCTCCAGGTGAAGGTGAAGGAGTTGACTTATTTTAGGGGTCATGTGGTTGAAAAATATGTACCTAGATTAATAAGTAGAGCAGCAAGATGCTCGCTAAAAAGCACGTGGGAGCAGAGACTGATGGAGGGAACACCAGATGCCAGTACCCCATCTCACACCTACTCCAGGGAACCCGGTTGCTGAATCATTGCATTATTTATATTGTTCTCTCTCTCTCCATGTCCCCATGGAACATGTATAACTGAATTTGAGGGAGTTAAATACATATAAGTTATGATTTCACCATGTGAAAGAAAAATGTTTATCAATACAAGGTGTTCTCATAGTAATCTGTTTTTAGAAATTTTATTATTATACAAGAATCTGCTTTTAATAAATTGAAGGCTGGCCATGGTGACTCACACCTGTAATCCCAGCACTTTTGGAGGCCAAGGCAGGTGGATTGCTTGAGCTCAGGAGTTCGAGACCAGCCTGGACAACTATGGTGAAACCCTGTCTCTACCAAAAATGCAAAAAATTAGCTGGGCGTGGTGGTATACACCTGTGGTCCCAGCTACTCAGGAGGCTGAGGTGGAAGGATTGCTTGGGCCTGGGAGGCATAGGTTGCAGTGAGCTGAGATCACACCACTGCACTACAGCCTCGGTGACAGAGTGAGACCTCATCTCAAAAAAAAAAAAAGAAAGAAAGAAAGAAAGAAAAGAAAGAAAGAAAGAAAGAAAGAAAGAAAAGGAATTGTAGGCCAGACACAGTGGCTCATGCCTATAATCCCAGCACTTTGGGAGGCCAAAACAGGAGGATCACTTGAGGCCATAAGTTTGAGACCAGCCTGAGCAACGTAGGGAGACCCCCATCTCTACAAAAAAAATAAAAAATTAGACATCATGACGTGTGCCCATGGTCCCAGCTACTTGGGAGGATGAGGCAGGAGGATCACTTGAGCCTGAGAAGTTGAGGCTGCAGTGAGCTGTGATCATGCCACTGCACTCCAGCCTAGGGAGATACAATGAGACCCTGTCTCTAAAAAAGAAAGAAATAAAAAGATTGTATGCTGGGCCCAAGAATGTCAGGAAGTCCCATCACTTGCTACATGAAATTGTGACATACAATCTATGTATTAATGCAGAAGGGAGCATTTACTAATTATGCTCTTTACCATTGGTCCTATGATAGCTGATTTAAGTAATGTGTCTTATTTTAGATTTCAGCACATATATATATATAAATAGATATATATATAAATAGATATATAAACATATATATAAATAGATATATATAAATAGATATATAGATATATATAAATAGATATATATAGATATATATAAATAGATATATAGATATATATAAATAGATATATAGATATATATAAATAGATATATAGATACATATAAATATATATAAAATATACATATAAATATATATAAATATATATAAATATATATAAATATATAAATATACAAATATATATAAATATATATAAATATACAAATATATAAATATATATAAATATATATAAATATATATAAATATATATAAATATATAAATATATATAAATATATATAAATATATAAATATATATAAATATATATAAATATATATAAATATATATAAATATATATAAATATATATAAATATATATAAATATATAAATATATATAAATATATATAAATATATAAATATATATATATATATAAATATATAAATATATAAATATATATAAATATATAAATATATAAATATATATAAATATATAAAAATATATATAAATATATATAAATATATAAAAATATATATATAAATATATATAAATATATATATAAATATATATAAATATATATAAATATACAAAAATATATATATAAATATATATAAATATATAAATATATATAAATATATAAATATATAAATATATATAAATATATAAATATATAAATATATATAAATATATATAATATATAAATATATAAATATATAAATATATATAAATATATATAATATATAAATATATAAATATATAAAAATATATATAATATATATAAATATATAAATATATAAAAATATATATAATATATATAAATATATAAATATATAAATATATAAATATATATAAATATATATAATATATATAAAAATATATATAAAAATATATTATATATAAATATATAAATATATAAATATATAAATATATATAAATGTATATATAAATATATAAATGTATAAATATATATAAATGTATATATAAATATATAAATGTATATATAAATATATATAAATATATATAAATATATAAATGTATATATAAATATATATATAAATATATAAATGTATATATAAATATATATATAAATATATAAATGTATATATATAAATATATATACAAATATATAAATGTATTTATATATAAATATATAAATATATAAAAAATATATAAATATATATAAATATATATAAATATATATAAATATATATATAAATATATATATAAATATATATAAATATATATAAATATATATATAAATATATATATATAAATATATATATAAATATATATATATAAATATATATATAAATATATATATATAAATATATATATAAATATATATATATAAATATATATATATATTTTTTTGAGACGAAGTCTTACTCTGTGGCTCAGGTTGGAGTGCAGTGGTGCAATCTCAGCTTATTGCAACCTCCGCTTCCTGGGTTCAAGCGATTATCCTGCCTCAGCCTCCCAAGTAGCTGGGATTACAGGCACCCACCACCATGCCCGGCTAATTTTTGTATTTTTAGTACAGATGGGGTTTCCACCACGTTGGCCAGGCTGGTCTTGAACTCTTGACCTCAAGTGACCTGCCTGCCTTGGCCTCCCAAAGTGCTGGAATTACAGGCAGGGGCCACCGTGCCCAACCCAGCATATATGTTTACCATTCGGTATTTGTTGAACAGTAAACATATGAATCAAATAATAGTAATCCTAATAATAGCATTATTAATAATAAGAACTAACACTTAATCAGGGATTGCTATATGCCATATATTTCTCAAACAGCTTTGCATTTATTAGTTCATTTAATATTCCTATCAACAATTCTCCCCATTTTACAGATGATGAAACCAAGGCTCAAAGAAGTGAAGGATTTTTGAATCCACATTTCCGGATCTCAAATCCTGAACTTGGACCTGGTTACTTTGAGGGCCAGAGCAGAGGATGTATATAAAAATACATACATGTATTTTATATACATATATACTATTATATAATCAAAAAGATTATTATAATTATAATTATTATTATTTTGAGATGGAGTCTTGCTCTGTTGCCCAGCTGGAGTGCAGTGGTGTGATCTCGGCTCACTGCAACCTCCACCTCCTGGGTTCAAGCGATTCTCCTGCCTCAGCCTCCCGAGTAGCTGGGATTACAGGCACGCACCATCACGCCCCACTAATTTTTGTATTTTTAGTAGAGACAGGGTTTCACCGTATTGGCCAGGCTGGTCTCAAACTCCTGACTTCATGATCCACCTGCCTCGGCCTCCCAAAGTGTTAGGATTACAGGTGTGAGCCACCGCTCCCGAACTCAAAAAGATTATTAAGATTATTTTAAAAAATAGATATCAGATATGGAGCTCTTATCCTATGTCAGTCATCATGATAAGGGCTGTTCATGCCTTTTTTTTTTGGTTAATTGCCACAACCCTATGAACAGATGCAGAAACTGAGGCTCAGAGAAGTTAATGACTTGGCCCAGAAGACATAGCCAGTATTATGAAATAAGTTACCCTAACTCTTAGTAAACTACACTGCCACTCTCTATAGATACAAATTGCCTCCATCATCATTATCAATCAGCACAGAGAATAAGAGGCACTCATCATCAGGGAAATTCAAATCACAACCACAATGAACTACCACTTCACACCCACTAGCATGGCTATAATAAAAAAGACAGACAAT
The DNA here is from genome assembly GCF_028885655.2 of Pongo abelii. Taxonomy (NCBI): domain Eukaryota; kingdom Metazoa; phylum Chordata; class Mammalia; order Primates; family Hominidae; genus Pongo; species Pongo abelii. The sequence continues at coordinate 120,019,053 of NC_071995.2, read as the reverse complement.
CGGCTGGGCGTGGCGGCTCATGCCTGTCATCCCAGCACTTTGGGAGGCTGAGGTGGGTGGATCACTTGAGGTCAGGAGTTTGAGACCAGTCTGGCCTACATGGTGAAACCTCGTCTCTACTAAAAATACAAAAATTAGCCAGGAGTGGTGATGCACACCTGTAATCCCAGCTACTCGGGAGGCTGAGCAGGAGAATCGCTTGAACCGGGAAGGTGGAGGTTGCAGTGAGCCAAGATTGCGCCACTGCATTCCAGCCTGGGCAGCAGAGCAAGACTTCATCTCAAAAACAAAAACAAAACAACAACAACAAAACCCAAAAAGACAGACGATAACAAGCGTTGGTGAGGATGTGGAGAAACTGGACCCCTCACACTCTGCTGATGAGAATGTAAAAAACTGCAGCTGCTGTGAAATTCAGCTCCACATTCCCCCCAAAGGTGAAACATAGTTAACATATGACCTAGCACTTTTATTCTTAGGTACATATTCAAGAGAAAGGAGAATACATATCCACATAAAACCCTGTACACAAATGTTCACGTGGCATTATTCATGATAGCCAAAAAAGAGAAACAACCCCAATGTCCATCAATGGATGAATGGATAGATAAAAGTAGTCTATCCATGCAATGGAATATTACTCAGCCATAAAAAGGAATGAAGTATCGGCCGGGTGCAATGCCTCACGCCTGTAATTCTGACACTTTGGGAGGCCGAGGCAGGCAGATCACTTGAGTCCAGGAGTTTGAGACCAGCCTGGACCACATAGTGAGACCCTGTCTCTTAAAAAAAAATTGAATGAAGTATCACCATATGCTACAACATGGATGAGCATTGAAAACATGCTAAGTACAAACAGCCAGCCACAAAGGACCACATATTGTGCAGTTCCATTTATGTGAAATGTCCAGAACTGGCAAATCCATAGAGGCAGAAAGTAAATTGATGGGTGAGAAGGAGGAGAAACAGTGTTGGAAATGATGGCAAAGGAGTGTGGGATTCCTTTTGAGTCGATGAAAATATTCTAAAATTGATTGTGGGGATGGTTGCACAACTCTGGGAATAATCTGAAAATCATTAAATGGTACCCTTTAAATGGGTCAATTGTATGGTGTATAAATTATCTCAGTAAGTTTCTTTTAGAAAAAACAAAAACCAAAAAGCAGGGCCTTCCTGACATTGGCGAGGATCTAAAGTTATAATACATTTTCAAGCCTGGTCCTATTCCTCCCAAGCACGGTGACTCAGATGCCAGCATGATCACCAGGTGTGCCCTGAGATCCTTGCCTCCTCCCTGGGGTTCCAGGGTGTTGCCCTGCGCTTTCCTACCTTCCCCAGGCACGCCCTGCCCTGCTCGCCCTGGTGGGCCTGGAGTAGAGCTGAAAGGAATCCTGTGGCTTCTCTCTGCTGCAGCCTGGCACTGTTTCCTCTTGCCTGCTGCTGCTTCCTCCCTCCCGCCCAGCTGGCTGTGAGAGCACGTCTCAGATTCGAAAACCATGTGAGATTCAGAATGTGCACCTGAAGCTGCCCCCTGGGGCTTTCTGTGCTGTCGGCCACTGCATCGATCTGGGTCCTCCCCAGATCCCACTTACCAAACGTAGGAAAAGATGATCACGTGGAAGAACCACTTAATGGTGCCATAATTCATGCTCTGGATCCGAGTGACTTTGTTCGTCTCATACTGGAAAACATCACTGCAGCTGCAGCAGGCCGGCATGGTGACAGGCTCCCTCCCTGCACGGAGCCGGACCAGAGCTCTACTCTTCCTGACGGGGCCACAGCAAGCCCCCTCCCAGTAACTGCAAAATGAAACGTACTGGTTTTTAGCAGGAGTCTTTAACTTCAAGCTCCTCCAATGACTGCAAAGTTGGGGCGGGCCTTGGCAGTGGCCCCACATGTGGCTGCAATAAACAAGAAGCACCAAGTCCTATGGGCCCGGCTGGCAGATGACCTCGCCCCAGCTGGCCTCCCCCAGATGCCTACACAAAGATGGTGTTCAGAGGATAGGCATTTTTAGAATTCTCCCTTTTCCCCCCTTTCCTTTCACTTTTTTGGTCTCATGTCTGTTGGGAGAAAGGGGCAGCCTTGCAAATGTCACAAGACCCGGAGCTTCCATTGTGCCTCAGAAAAGGACTGAGATCTTTCCATTGCCTGAAGCCCCACTCAGAGATTGATTCATTCATTTCTACAACCCTTTATTCAGCCCCTGATGTATAGGAGCTCTGGGTAAATGAAGATCTCCCCCTCTTCTTCCACTGTACCTTATAATACTCTGGTCTGCAGTTGGTGGGGGAAATCAGATTTGCAGGGGTAGAGGTGGTGGAGGTGGAGGGGCTTTATTTTTCTGCCAGATCTTTCATGCTTGACCCTCTGAGTTACTCTCCACCCTAGTCTGCACCCCGGAAGGTCGACCCATGACCTAGACCAATCAGCCAAAGATCACCAGGGACACAGTGGCAGTCCAACAAAGTTAGGTTTATTGACCTATTCAGTGAGGGACACCACCCACCAGAAGAGCTACTGCATATCACCAAACAAAGGAAGACAGCGATTTATTATAGGATTCCGAGGAAAGTGGTGTTTAGATAAAATCTAAATGAAGTCATGTTTTGATAGACTCAAAGCAAAACAGGTCTGTACAAAGCTGTCAACTTCAAGTCTGGATTGCAAAGAGGACCCAGGGCCCTGTTTCCTAGGAAGCAACATAGCTAAGATAAATGTCAAATGTGTACAGAAACTCTTCATCTGAAGCTCTGCTCCTGAGTTGTAAATTGAGGCTGCTTCTCTGTGTCAAGATGACTTAGATCCTCCAGGCAAAATTGGAATATTTCAGTCCTAGTCATGTAATTTCAAACAGCAAAGTTTCTGAAGGTCTCTGATTTTAAAGGACAATGTTTCAGCAGTCACTCAAAGAAGCAAGGTTGTATTATCACTTTACAGCTACAGAGAAATATTGTTCCCTGTTATCTTTACAGCTGGCTTGATCCATTTCTGTTATTCCAGCCTGCTAAGTGGCCAGGTAGATTTTTAGTTTTTCAGTCTAAACTATTTTTACTTTCCCGCCCATACAAACTGCATCAGGGTTCCCCTCACCTTCTGGCTTCCAGTTCAAGAGACTGGAGAGCAGTGAGGATGGACGTGACTCCCTGGCCCTGCCCTTCTCAGTTGTATATAGGCGGGGCTTCTGGGCACCACTCCCTCCTTTAGTCCTGGGAGTGAAAAGGGCTCCCCACTCTTGCCAGCCCCAGGCAGCTCACTATCTCCTATTGCTTTTTCTTAACTCTGTCCACACCTTTGTAAATGGTTCCATCATTAGTTACCCCACTTGAGTATGCCATTGCTTTCCTGCCGGGAATCTGAGTGATACGGTCATCTTCATCTGTAAAAAGAGGAGATTCACAGGTTAAAGCCTGATGCTTAGAACATAGGCTCTAGGGGACTAATGGCCTGGCTTCCAATCCTGGCTTCACATCTTACCAGCTCTGTGACCTTGGACAGCTCTGTCTATTCTATTCATTCCCTCATTCCCAAGAGCACCAGGAATAGTAGATATGGCAGTGAACAGGCAGACAAGTCAAATGTCCATCAACTGATGGATGGATACACAAAAGGACAAAAGTCCATAGAAGGGAATATTATTCAGCCATAAAAAGGAATGAAACACTAACCCATGCTCCAACATGGATGAACCTTGAAAACATTACGCTTAAGTGAAAGAGGCCAGACACAAAAGGATAAATCTTTTACGACTCCATTTATAGGAAATGTCCAGAATAGGTAAATCACTTCAGTGTTGCTCTTGCTACCACTCAAAGACATCTATTTTCTTGTCTTTCTTTCTTTTTTTCTTTCTTTCTTTTTTTTTTTTTTTTTGTTTTTGTTTTTTTGTTTTTTTGAGATGGAGTCTCCCTCTGTTGCCCAGGCTGTAGTGCAGTGGCAAGATTTTGGGTCACTGCAACCCCTGCCTCCTGGGTTCAAGCGATTCTTGTGCCTCAGCCTCATGAGTATCTGCAATTACAGCCATGCGCCACCACACTCGGCTGATTTTTGTGTTTTTAGTAGAGATGGGGTTTCACCATGTTGGCTAGGTTGGTCTCGAACTCCTGGTCACAAGCGATCTGCCCGCCTTAGCCTACCAAAGTGTTGGGATTACAGGTGTGAGCCACTACACCCGGCCTGTTTGTTGTCTTTCTGCTGCACTCTTGCACTGGTCCCTCATGCTCTCCCCTCTCCACTCCTTCAGCCCTTGTCTGCTATTTCACCACTGCTACCTCCTCCACTCCATGGATTCTGTTCTCAATGAGGTTACCAAAGACTTCTCAGTTGCCAGACTGGGTGGATATATTTTATTCCTTATGTTACTTGATCTCTTGGATGCATTCAACATCACTGGCTACTTTCTGTGTCTTGGACCAGTTTTTTCCCTTGGTTTCCATGACTTTCCTGGGTCCCACGTTCTCCTGGTTTCTCATTTGTACTTCTATGACTCTTTATCTTATCTTTCTTTTTAAAAAATTAATTTAATTAATTTATTTCAGAGACTGGGTCTTGCTCTGTCGTCCAGGCTGGAGTGCAGTGGTGCAATCATAGCTCACTGCAGCTTCAAACTTCTGGGTTCCAGTGATCCCCCTACCCAGCTGCCTGAGTAGCTGGGACCACAGGCACATGCCACCAAGCCTCGTTAATTTTTTTTTTTAATTTTGTAGAGATAGGGTCTTGCTATGCTGCCCAGGCTGGTCTCGAACTCCTGGCTTCAAGTGATCCTCCTGCCTCAGCCTTCCAAAGTGCTGGGGTTACAGGCATAAGCCACTGCATCCAATTTTTGTCTTATCTTTCTCTGGCTCTCTTCTCCCTGTAAATATCAGTTCCAGCAAATTGTCTCTCAGCACTTTTTATGATTCTATCAGGATAGGACAGGTTATGCTGCAATAACAAAGCACTCTCAGTGTCTCATGGCTTATAGCAGTGATGAATTAATTCTCACTCACACTATATGTCCATCATGGGTCTCCCAGAAGGCTCAGCTCTCTGTAATCACTCAGAGATCGAGGCTAACGGAACAGCCATTGTCTTGAACTCTTTAATGAGAACTCTGGAGAGTCTCACAGCAGCAATGAAATGTTCTGACCTCGTGATGGAAAGAATATAAAGTTACCAAAAAAAAAAAAAATTGGGGATTGAATGGCGGATTTCTTAGTCTTGTGAGTGAGTGGGTGTGTTTACAATTTACAGAAAATCAAGTGACATTCTTCAGCAGAAAACGGAGTTTTTTTTTTTTTTTTTGAGGAAACACTTATCTCACAGACTGCAAGTGCAGGAAATGTGCACAGTCTCATGAAAACCTATTAATAGAATCAGAAACCAAACTGTCCTGTGCCGAGGTTGCTCTTTCAGTTTGTCTGAAGCCCGCCTCTGTTTGTCTCTGTGTGCCCATTGCGAGTCTCTCTAAACACTGGCTTCCTCTGTTTCTCCCAGGGCACGTGGTTCAGCAATGCTCTCCAAGTTAGGTTCCACAGTTCAAATGCAAGCCCGGATCCCCTGCCCAGTTCCAGAACTCAAGGGGAATGAATCTGATTGGCCTAATTCTTTATCCATGGTCCAATCAGCTATGGCTGTGGGCGGGGCCATAATCTAACATGGCGTCAAGGGCCAACCTCCGTAAGGGGAGAAGGGAGGGAGGAAAGAAAGGAAGGTGGGGGAAGAGAGAGAGGAGAGGGGTGGGAAGAGAGAGAGGAGAGGGGTGGGAAGAGAGAGAGAGAGAGAGAGAGAGAGAGATAGAGAGAGAATGAGAATGTGACTCTCAGAGAATAGAGGCTCCAAGGCTGAGAGACTGCTGGTTAAATACCCCAATTCCTCCCCCAGGTGGGACAACTCTGAGACAAGTCTAGGCAGTCTCCAGAGGGCCTGAGCGGGTCTGAGCCCAAATGCCCACAGCCGTGACCTGCTCTTTAATTAATTAATTAGTTTTATTTATTTTCAGTGTCTTGCTCTGTCGCCCAGGCTGGAGTGCAGTGGCACGATCTCGGCTCACTGCAACGTCCGCCTCCCGGGTTCAAGCGATTCTCCTGCCTCAGCCTCCCTAGTAGCTGAGACTACAGGCGCGTGCCACCACTCCCGGCTAATTTTTGTATTTTTAGTAGAGTTGGAGTTTCACTATGTTGCCCTGGCTGGTCTAGAACTGCAGACCTCAGGTGGTCCGCCCCCCTCAGCCTCCCAAAGGGCTGGGATTACAGGTGTGAGCCACTGTGTCCGGCCTCCTGACCTACTCTTTAATGCTTCCTGTGTTGACTGCCTTCCCTTCCCTGTCTCACTTCCCCACTCCTCTTCCTGGGTCACCTCCCAAACTACTTGGACCTGAATCTCGTCCAGCCTTATGTTCTGGTGTTAAAGAGTCTGTCTGGAATTTACCCTGAGAACAATAGGTGGGTTTATAAACGGGTGTGCATGGTCTCATTTGCAGCTCAGTCAGAGCACTCTAGCTCCACCATGGAAAATGGGCAGAAGGGGCAAGAGTGGAGCCAGGGGTCTGCCCAGGGAGAGGGTAGAGTGACATGGAGGGGGACCGAAGACAGATCCCTGAAGGACACCAACACCAAGGAGACTAAGCTGAGGCAGAGTAGGGAGGAGAGGAAAGCCGGGAGACAGTGAGTCCCCAGAGGCCATGGGATGAACACTTCGCAAATAAACCGGTGGCCGTGGAGATATTAAGAGCGATGGTAAAGCTGTGTAATTAAAGCAGCTCTAGTAAGGGAACTGACAGATACATTATTGGAACAGAGTGAAGTCAAGTATTAAACACAAAGATAGGTGCCGGCCGGGTGCGGTGGCTCATATCTGTAGTCTCAGCACTTTGGGAGGCCAAGGCAGGAGGATTGCTTGAGCCCAGAAGTTTGGGACCAGCCGGGGCAACATGGCAAAACCCTGTCTCTACAAAAAATAAAAAAATTAGCCAGTTGTGGGAGTGCACACCTGTAGTTCCAGCTTCTCGAAAGGCTGAAATGGGAGGATCCCTTGACCCTGGAAGGTCAAGGCTGCAGTGAGCCAAGATTATGTCACCGTACTCCAGCCTGGGCCACAGAGTGAGACTCTGTATGCAATAATGAAAAAAAAAAAAAAGAGTAGGAACTTAGTGTGCAATAAAAGCATTTAAATCAGGGGAGAAAGAAATTTCTCCAAATAGGATCTTTAAACAATTGGCTGCTCACTCAGGGGAGGTCAGAGGAGACAGGAAAATGTACTCAAACTTTACAGATTTGCAAAGGTGTGTAACTATTTAAAATGTGATAGAACTGCCATGGGTAAACTGAGTCCTTTCCCTACTTTGTGTTAGTTGCAAAGAAAGAACACACAAATTGGGGGGTTGGGGGGAGGAAGGCAAGCAGGATTTATTCTTTGGCCAGAGAAGGAGAAGGAATGACCTCTTGCTCCAGAGACACCTCCTCCTCCCCAGGTTGTGGGTAGCTGGGGAATTTTAAGGAGTTAGATATGGGGCAGGGAGGTTTGTATGTTTGTGCAGGGAGGAACTTTAGATGTGCAGGTGCAAATCATAAACACGTCTCTTCACAGGATGCATGTTTAGAAAATGGCAATTTTCTACAAAGATTAGCCAGGTGTGGCGGTGCACACCTGTAATTCCAGCTACTCGGGAGGCTGAGACAGGAGAATGACTTGAACCCAGGAGGTGGAGGTTGCAGTGAGCCAAGATTGCACCACTGCACTCCAGCCTGGGTGACAGAGCGAGACTCTGTCTCAAAAAAAGAAAAATGAAAAAAAGAAAAAAGAAAATAGCAATTTTCTTCTATGGGTGGGAATTTTAGTATTATAATGATATATTAAGGATCTAAAGATAACAAGGAATCCCTGATTCTGGGTTGCTCTGGTTTCCAGCAGGTTTTACCTTCCTCTGATAATTGGCGACAGGTTCTGAAGCTCCCAGGCCATCTGGAGTTCTTGTAAACTAGCATACCTACAGGTAAAGAGACTGAAAGAAACTGTTTAAGAAACGAAATGGAGCTTTTGCAGCTATCTACTGCTTAAGAAAATAATGAGTGTTCAGCTGGTTTGCTCTCTCAGCTATTTCTCCAGGACTGCCCCAGCAGCAGAGTCTCCAAAAGTGAGCAAAATCAGCTACACAAAATGGGACATGCAAGTTACCGATCTGTTTGTGTTGCACACATTTTGCATGAAAGGTAGAAAATGCAAACAAAGATAACTGGACACTCTTTGACGTTACTCAACTGATGACGACACCTCACTCTCTTCTCTACGTGGCTGGTGTTCCATTTTTCCTCCCACAGACGCTGTGAGCATGTCAGTACCAGTGGGGCTTTGCAGCCATGATACAAGGCTTTTCTTCTCTGTCATGTATACAGAGCCATGTACCACCATGGAACCAATGTTCCAGCCATGGTTCACTCACTGTGTGGTTTCCTTCTTCATAACTGCCACGACTAAAACAACATGTCAAAGCAATATTTTTTTCCTCTCTATTTCTCCGGGGCAATTTCTCAGTGAATGTGCCTTTTTTATCTCTTTTTCCTTTTTTTTTGAGACGGAATCTCACTCTGTCACCCTGACTGGAGTGTAATGGCGTGATCTCTGCTCACTGCAACCTCCGCCTCCCGGGTTCAAGCAATTCTCCTGCCTCAGCCTCCCGAGTAGCTGGGATTACAGGCACGCGCCACCACGCCCAGCTAATTTTTTTTGTATTTTTAGTAGGGACGAGGTTTCACCATGTTGGCCAGGCTGATCTTGAACACCTGACTTTGTGATTCACCCGCCTCAGCCTCCCAAAGTGCTGGGATTACAGGTGTGAGCCACTGCACCCTGCCGAATGTACTTTTTTTTTAAAAACTCTCTCTTACTTCCTTCTCATCACCTAATTCAGAATTCCTATAATAGTTGGTCAAGAGTCTATTGCCTAGTGATGTCAGAGGGTTAGCAGAAACTCCAGTGCCTTGGTATCACAAATGTTTTTCTTTTAGTTATGCTAAACTGGTGCTGTCTAATAGGGCAGCCACTCACACATACTTCAATTTAAATTAATTAAAATGATGTAAAATTTAAAATTCATGTTTTCAGCTCTACAAGCCATATTTCGATAGCCACTTGTAGCTAGTGGCTACCATATTGAACAGCAAAGATATACAGAACTTGCCCAGTAGTATAGAAAGCTCAATTAGACAGTGCTACAACAGTTGCGGGTAAGCAAGGAAGGTAAGGATCGTCCCAATCAGATAGATGGCATCTATTTTGTGTGAAGCCTTGTGTGGTGGCTCACACCTGTAGTCCCAGCTGCTTGGGAAGCTGAGCTGGGAGGATCACTTGAGGTCAGGAGTTTGAGACCAGCCTGGGCAACATAATGAAATGAAAATAAAAAAAATTTTTCTGTATAAAATAGGAGGCAGAGTAGTCCCAGCTACTTGGGAGGCTAAGGAGGGAGGATCACCTGAGCCCAGGAGGTCAAGGCTGCAGTGAGCCATGATTGCACCACTGCACCCCAGTCTGGGCAACAGAGCAAGACCCTGAAAAAAAAAAAGAAAGAAAGAGAGAAAGGAAAGAAAGAGAGAAAAAGAAATAGGAAGCAGAGTTGCCCGAGAGTGAGAGGGAAGGCAGGTGGGTGGGATGGTGGGATGAGTATAGAGAAGATTCAAAGGAAGGAAGGAAGGAGGGAGGGGGGGAGGAAAGAAAGAGAGAGAGAGAAAGAAAGAAGAAAAAAGAGAGAGAGAGAAAGAAAAAAAGAAAGAAAGAAAAAGAAAGAGAAAAGAAAAGAAAAGAAAAAGGGAGGGAGGGAGGAAGGGAGGAAGGAAGGAAAGAAGGAAGGAAGGAAGGAGAGGCAGAGGTGCCTGAGAGTGAGAGGGAAGGCAGGCAGGTGGGAGGTGGGATGAGCGTAGAGAAGATTCAAAATAGTTGCTATGGTGAATGGGGAGGAGAGAGCCAACAGGGAAAACAGGAATTCCGGGGTAGTGGTAAGAATTAGAGACCATGAATTTGTTATTGCCAACAGTCTAGGTGACTGAGATTATGGTAGGGGCCTGGGGCCTTCCCACCAACAGGAACCGCCTCCCACCTCCACACTCAGCAACTACCAGGACTTGCCAACTGGTTCACATAGTTTTAAGATGTGTCATCATTGGTATCTACTATGTTTGTTATGGTGTCGACATGTGTTACTGGGACAGTAACTAGTCAGACCCAAGATACAGGAGCAAAAGGCTGATTCTATTGTTCTGCCCATAGGTCACCCTTCCCTGGGGCTTGCACCCCTGCCAGGCCACAACACAGGGCAGGAAGCTTCTCTTTGTCCCCTAACTCAACTCAGCCACTGGGAATGATTTGGTTCATTCAACTTAATCTGGGTATAACTACCCTACCTTCTTATGAATGCTGGATTTCTTTTAACCTCAAGATCTCCCCTCTGTTCCCCTCTACCCAAGCCAAATACCCATGCTATCCTCGGGAACTTTAAAAAATATCTATTTCCTAGTCAAGACAGCTGGCCGCTTCACATAACAACGCAGGTCTTCTGCAACCCTAAACAAAGGCTGGAGATGGATGGGGAAACGATCTCCTAATGGTGGATGGGTAGAGAGACGTCTGAGGTTTCTGGAGGACTGAGGACCTATTGTTTTCTCCACCAGTCTAAGCAGAACAGGTATAAAAACAGAATGGAAGGAAATTTCCATTGATCCAGGACTGGGCTTTTGCTGCAAGTTGCAAATTATGTTATTTAGGGTGCTTTTGTCTGAAAGTAGCAGAATGCCTGACTCAAGCTGGCTTAAATATGAACTAAATTATTATTTCATGTATTAGGATATCCTGGGGGAAGATACTTCAGATGGGGTTGATTTAGTGATTTGACAACATCATCAAAGATCTGGGTTCTTCCTGTCTCTCTGCACTGCCACCCTTGTTGTTGGGTTCATCCTCAGAAGGAAAGATCATCAATTCTTTTGTCTCTTGCATGGGAAAATCTTTCCCAGAGTCCTCTTTACCCCACCTCACTCTACCCTCTAGAACTGGAAGTGAGTCACATGACTGTTCCTCTCCTGATAAGAGACAGGGAATGACCATGACCAACTTGGACCAACCATCTGGGTTGGAATGGATGTTGGGGAGTCGTTCACAACATCCATGACTGGGTATAGCAAAGATCATGGAATCTAGGCAGGATGGGAAAGGAATTGGAGGAAGGAGGGTCCTGAGAGGGAGAAAGTGGAAGGGCCAAGGGATTCTGGAGTTCAAAGAACTGCTAAGCTGGAATGATCAAAAGAACAGAAGGTACAAGTCTGTGATCACAGAAATGTGAGACTGTAGAGGAAGATTCATTCCAGGAGAAACTGAGGGCCAGTATATGGTCCAGGGAGATGGTGGCTAAAGTCGAGTGGAGGTGAAGGTCATTGGAATAAGAAGGGACAGGAGCTGAGGGGCCAGGAGTTCGGCCAGGTCCTGGGTCATTAAAGTCACCAATATGGCGGCAGGAACTGGGGCGAGAAGGATAAGCCAGTTGCCAAAGCCCTCTGAGAATAACAGTTGATTGATTGGTTGATGAATATGCATGAATAAAGGTTGACTGATTGATTGATGAGTAGGCATCATCAATGAGAAGGCACAGAAGCTGGTACAGCCAGATGTCAGGAGCCTCAGTGCTTACTCAAGATGGAGGACTATGGATCTGGAAATAGAGGTGTGGAGCATAGAGGACACCATGGGGGTGGGAGATGGACCACCATCCCCTGGGAAGGGCTTCAAGGACTGTCAGGGAAGAGCCAGGTCTTACTCAGGGCAGGAAGTAGAGGGAACTTTGTATGCAGAGGTCAGGACCTTAAAAATAAAGAGCACTCTCCACTCTTCCCTTTCTTCATCTCACAGGCTGGAGTGAGAATCTGTAGGTGAGCCACCGTTTACCCAGAGTTTGGGTCATATCCCTACCGGGTAATTGGTAATAGAAGCGTGCTTGAAACAATCCTTCCCACGGGGCCGTTAATCCTTCGTCCGTATCAGGGGTGTAGCAGACGCTCCTAGTTGCCCATTCAAAATCCATTTTAGGTAGGGCACAGTGGCTAATGCCTGTAATCCCAGCACTTTGGGAGGCTGAGGCAGGAGGATCCCTTGGGCCCAGGAGTTCAAGACCAGCCTGGGCAACATAGCGAGACCCCTTTTCTCTACAAAAAAATAGAAAAAATAACCACGTGTGATAGGCATGCGCCTATAGTCCCAGCTACTCTGGAAGCTGAGTGGCGGTTGTGGGGGACCATTTGAGCCCAGGAGGTCAAGGTGAGCCATGATCACACCACTGCACTCCAGCCTTCAGTGCTGAGTGAGACCCTGTCTCAATAAATAAATAAATAAATAAATAAATAAATAAATAAATAATCCATTCTATTTTCCTTATTAACAGAATCCCCAATTTTGTTCAGGTTTGAAACCCTTGAGAAAGACAACTTCATCCCCAATTCAGGAGTATCACGTTAGTCTCATTCTGCTTGTGGATGACCTGTGTAGGAATGGATATGAAAATGAGTATATGGCTACGAAACGTGAGAGGAAACTTGTTGGGGGGCTTCTAAAGAAAGATGTAGGGGCTGGGCACAGTGGCTCACACCTGTAATCTCAGCACTTTGGGAGGCTGAGACGGGAGGATTGCTTCAGATCAGGAGTTCAAGACCAGCCTGGGCAACATAGTGAAGCCCGTCTACAAAAATGTTAAAAATTAGCCAGGCGTGGGTGGCGCACACTTACAGTCCCAGCTACTTGGGAGGCTGAGGTGGGAGGGTCACTTGAGCACAGGAGTCAAGTATGCACATCGCTGCACTCCAGCCTGGGTGACAGAGTGAGATCCCATCAAGGAAGGAAAGAGGGAGGGCAGGAGGGAGGGACAGAGGAAACGAAGGAAAGTAGGAAAGAAGCCAGGCAGGATGGAGGGAAGGAAAGGAGGGAGGAGTCAGTCATTCCTAAGAAAGAGACACAAGAAGAGATGGCCTGTCTGAAATGACACGCTCTGGGTGGTAGAGCAGAATGATGGAAAGAACTTGGTTTGAACCGCTGAGTTAACTAACCCAGGAGCCACCCTACCTTGGGACTTCTCTCTCTCTCTCTGAAATATTGTTTAAGTCATTTTAACTGGGCTTTCATTTACTCATAGCCAAAGAATTCTGTGATGATCAGAAGACCGGCCACAGCATTCCTGCAGCACAGAGCCAGGCAAACATCCAGGCAAACATCTGCCTGCTGGAGGCAGCCTGCCTGGGTGCTGGGATCAGTCTCAAATCTAGCACACAATGGGCCACCCACGCTGGCATCTTTCCTGTGGTGTCCTTGCCCTGGCGTCTTCTGGTCATTGATAGGTCCTGGAATAAGGTACTGGAATGTGGCTCAGGTGTCTACTACCTTATAGAACCAAAGCCTCAATTCCCTTCCATTTTCTCATTCCCCTTGAGAGTTCTGGCAGCTTCTCCTTTAGTCCAACTAACACAGAAGAGATACTCTCATTCAAATAATGGATGGGTTGACTGCCTCTAACTAGTCCGCCCTTCTTTCCTTCCTTCCTTCCTTCCTTCCTATCTCTCACTCTCTTTCTTTTTTGAGACAAGATCTTGCTTTGTCACCCAGGTTAGAGTGCAGTGGCACCATCATAGCTCACTGCAGCCTCGACCTCCAGGGCTCAAGCGATCCTCCCACCTCAGCCTCCCAGTAGCTGGAACTACAGGCGTGCACCACCACACTGGGCTAATTTTTGTATTTTTTTGGAGAGATGGGGTTTTGTCATGTTGCTGGGCTCAAGAAATCTGCTGCCTCGACCTCCCAAAGTGCTGGGATTATAGGCGTGAGCCACTGCGCCTGGCCCAGAATTTCATTTCTTTTAAAGGCTGAATAATAAGTCTGTTGTACAGATATTCCACATTTTGTTTATCTATTAATCCGTTGATGAACATTTAGTTTCTTTCCACTTTTCTGGCTACTGTGGATAATGCTGGTATAAACATGGTTCTGTAAATTCCTGTTCATGTTCCTGCTTTCAGTTCTTTGGGGGGATATAGCCAGTAGGAGAATTGCTGGGTCATGTGGTAATTCTGTATTTAAGTTTTTGAGGAAACAAGTTTTGTTTTTTCTTTTTTCTTCTTTTAACACAAAGAGCATTTCTTCTGTGTTTTTATGTAATCTACCAGGATAGCCACGTGTGCCTGATAGCATCTCCTTTTAAACCCAAAAGCTGAATACATCACCCTTGGAAAGGGGAATACCTTCCTTGTATCAGTGAGTCACCACCTCTCTCGCTAAAGCAGAAATAAAAATTATTAATTTAATTCCAGCTGGGCACAGTGGCTCATGCCTGTAATCCCAGCATTTTGGGAGGCCAAGGCAGGTGGATCATCTGAGGTCAGGGGTTCGAGACCAGCTTGGCCAACATGGTGAAATCCCGTCTCTACTAAAAATACAAAAATCAGCTGGGCATGGTGGTAGGCACCTGTAGTCCCAGCTACTCGGAGGCTGAGGCAGGGGGATCACTTGAACCTGGGAGGTGGAGGTTGCAGTGAGCCGAGATCACACCACTACACTCCAGCCTAGGCAATAAGTGAGACTCCGTCTTAAAAAAATAAAAATAAAAATAAAAATGTAATTCCAACAGTGCATTTTGCTACAGAGGATAGAGACGGGAAGCAGAATAAATTTATGCTGAATAGTTGGACATTTAGGACATGAGACAAAAACAGAAGCAGAGAGACTGAGAGAAGGAAGAGAGGAACTGAGTTATGGTGCTGTGGTATGAAGACCACCAGCCCCAAGACTCCCTCGAGTGATCCTCAGTAGAGAGTTCCTCCCTAGTCCTGGACTCCAGGAGGCCTGACTCATTTATAACATGTCTTCCTGTTTTTTATGAGATCTCATCTTCCATATTTCTCTCTGAGCATCCGCATAAGAAGCCCTAAGTGTGTAACTGTTCAAACGAACGCAACTAAAACACAGTCTCATTCCCTTGGTCCCCACCAAACTGACAGCACCTTCATGTCAATGACGTTGACTCACTTGGGCCCATTTTGTTGAGCCAGTGACGTGGCACTCATCAGAGTAGTCATCTCAATCCAGCTAAACAGCTCCAAGCCAAATGGAGAAGCCAGTGGAATGGGTAGGAACTGGGATTGTCACCATGCTGGGGAATGGAGATGGTGACATGGGATAAAGCAGGTACAGCAAGCAGGATGTGAGGGCCAGAGCTGAGGGGTCTGCAGGTCAGGAGGATGAGCTCAGGATTGCTGGCGGCCCCAGGAAGGTACAGGGAGGGCACCTTGGCTCTGCCCACTTGCAGGAAGAGAAGAGGGGATGGCGATAGAGTCCATGATTGAAGATCTCTGTACTTCTCCCTGCCCTTGGCATAGCTCTTACCAAAACTCCCTCTTTTCACTGGACTTTTTATCCAGTCAAACCAAATTTCCCTTGTCTCTCTCTCTCTCTTTCTCTTGCTTTTTTTCATACCCACCCCCATTTCTCTTATGCCTAGAACAGTCTCCCACTTAGCATCTGCCTGCCCAGTTCTTTCCTTCCTTTACAACTCCACCTACCACTTAATTTCTCTAAGTGGCTAATTAACTGAAAGTTGAATAATTATACCTCTTTCCCCAAAACACATCTCTGAAATCCCACATGCCCCTGGGGTTGTGATCCATGAAGAAAGGTCTCTGACTACCTAATTTTCATTAAGGGAATTCAATGAGATGACTAATTACAAGCACCATGCCTAGTATCTAATACTGTTCAGTGAACTACAGCTATTAATTAATAATGATATGTTACTACTAATAATAAAATAATAATATGATATAAGCTCTTAGAAGACAAGGACAGTGGCTACTCTATGCCGAGGTTCAATAATCCAATATTCAATTTGTTTTTTTGAGACAGAATCTCGCTCTGTTGCTCAGGCTGGAGTGCAATGGCACGATTTTGTCTCACTGAAACCTCCACCTCCTGGGTTCAAGCAATTCTCTGCCTCAGCCTCCTGAGTAGCTGGGATTACAGGTGCCTGCCACCATGCCCAGCTAGTTTTTGTATTTTTAGTAGAGACAGGGTTTCACCTTCTTGTTCAGGCTGGTCTTGAACTCCTGACCTCATGATCCACCCACCTCAGCCTCCCAAAGTGCTAGGTTTATAAGTGTGAACCACCATGTCTGGCCTCAAATATTTAATTGTAGCAGAGATTGATAGATTTTTCTGCCATGCCCAGCTTCCCCCTCTAGCTCAATTTGAAATCACAGACCTTCATATCCATAGCTGTGGCTTATTGGACCAGGGTGAACATCTGCCCAGGAGAGCCAGACTATTGGCTGGTCGGTGGCCAATTGGGACTGCTCTATTGAGAATATGAGCCATGTGTAGTGGCTCATGCCTGTAATCCCAGCAATTTGGGAGGCCAAGGCAGGAGGATCACTTGAGGCCAGGAGTTCAAGACCAGCCTGGGCAACATAGCGAGACCCTGTCTCTACAAAAAAAAATTTTTTTTTTTTAATTAGACATGGTGGTGTGTGCTTGTAGCCTAGCTACTTGGGAGCCTGAGGTGGGAGGATCGCTTTAGCCAAGAGTTTATTTGTAGAGATGAGGTTTCACTATGCTGCCCAGGCTGGTCTCAAACTCCTGGGGTCAAGCAGTCCTCCCACCTCGGCCTCCCAGAGTGGTAAGATTACAAGTGTGAGCCACCAGACCCAGAAAGAGAGGGCATGTTCCTCCCTTGAAGGATGTGATCTGTCACTGCCACTTGCAGGTCTTTGGCCAGAGCGTAGTTACATGGTCACAGCTACCTGCAGTAGAAGGTAGGAAATGCCGTCCTCATTCTGCTGACCATGTTCCCCACCGAAAATCAGGGATCCAGACGTTGAAGACAACCAAGAATTCCTGCCACCAGTACCCATGAAACAGTCCTCTGAGCTGGGGCTGAATGAGTCCTACACATGGAAGGAAATCTTTGGGTTTCCAGGGGATCTGGGCAGCTCTGAGGCATATAACATAGCCCAGCCAGGAAAAAGCTCCCAAAAGAGAATTTATTTGTCCAGGAATGTACAGGCAAAAAATGACCATTCTGTGTTTTTCCATGGGGTAGAGGCCTGACCAACCTCATGTGGTTTGTTTCGTCCAGCTTGGCACTGACAGAGGCTGGTGGGGGCTGGGGGAGGATCCGAAAGTCCAGGGTCTCAGGTATGAACTATTGCTCTGATCAACTGCTAGGCTGTGTCCTGTGGGAATGTGCTGGGTTCCTACATGACCCAGAGGTCACTGATTTCACAAGATGTGCAAACAATCCAATATTCAAATATTTAACTATAGCAGAGATGGATAGATTTTTCTGCCATGCCCAATATTCCCCTCTAGCTCAATCTGAAATCAACAGACCTTCATATCCATAGCTGTGGCTTATTGGACCATTCCCTGATCCACCAGCTGAACAAGAGTCATGCTCTCCTCTGAGGCTCCACCATACCTGGAATAGACACCTCTTGGTAGGACCATGCTTCCTGTGTTGTCAGTTGATATGGCTCAGGTTGAACTGTCCCCTTCCACAAGTCCCAGGGGCGGGTCCAGCATCCAGTCCTAGACAATCAAAGCACAATTTTTCCCTGGCTCCTGTGCTTTGTTCAAGAGCATGCACATGATTCAGGTTGGTCTGAGACAAGTCTTGGAATTTTGGCTAAAATAATTGAAAAAGTGGTGCTCTTTGAGTTGGAGTTGCTAAGCTGGCAGGATATAAGCCTAAAGCTCTTGGTGGCCATCATGCCAGCAGGGAATTAAGTTGACTCAGAGAAAACCAGAGGGTAATGATGGAGGGATTTCTGATGACATCATTTGAACAACCTGATCAAGCCATACCTGAAACCTCACTAGATTTAGGAGCCAATAACCTCCCTTTATTGCTTAAGCCAATTGGAGCAGGCACACGTATCACTTTTGACCATGAGTCCTGGCTAATCTAGCATCTCTGTGTCCCTTCATAACGTGGCTTCTCACTTTGTATCTGATGTTGCAATTATTCCTGAGCACAATTAATGCGTCCTCCTTGGCTATGAGAATTTTTTTTTTCTTTTTAGATGGAGTCTTTCTCTGTTGTCCAGGCTGGAATGCAGCGGTGTGATCTCAGCTCACTGCAACCTCCACCTGCTGGATGCAAGTGATTCTCCTGCCTCAGCCTCCCGAGTAGCTGGGACTACAGGTGCGTGCCACCACACCCGGCTAATTTTTATATTTTTAGTAGAGACAGGGTTTCACCATGTTGGCCAGGCAGGTCTTGAACTCCTGACCTCAAGTGATTTGCCCTCCTCAGCCTCCCAAGGTACTGGGATTACAGGCATGAGCCACTGTGCCCAGCCAGCTATGAGATCTTGAAACCAGAATTCCTCCTAGGTGCCAGGCACAACTCAGGTGTTTGGGGAATGCTTGGTGAATGAGTGGCTGGATCGATGGATGGATGGACTGATGGATGGAAATAATTAAGATAATACACGTCCCTCCAGAACATCAAGCCTCCAATTGCAGCCTATGCTTCTCCAGGCCTTTCTCAGAATCCTTGCCCCATTCTTGTGTTCATTCACTGAGGTAATAAATGCTTATTGGTCACTACAATGTGTGAGGCTCTGTGCCAGGGAGTGTGGCGCAGTGGATTCCTCAGCCTAGGCACTGTGGACACTTTTGTTTTTTGTTTTGGTTGTTATTGTTTTTGAGACAGGGTTTCCCTCTATGGCCCAGGCTGGAGAGCAGCGGCACAATCACAGCTCACTGCAGTCTCGACCTCCTGGGCTGAAGCAATCCTCCCGCCTCAGCCTCTCAGGTAGCTGCGACTACAGGTGCATGCCACCATGCCTGGCTAATTTTTTTGTATTTTTTTGTAGAGATAGGGTCTTCCTATATTGCTTAATCTGGTCTCTTAATCTTAATCTTAATCTGGTGACACCCGGGCTCTGGAGTCATATGGACCTGGATTTGAACGCCAGCTCTGCCCCTTCATCTTGGTGTGACCCTGGACAACTTGCTTAGCATCTCTGGACCTTGATTTTCTCATCTGTAAAATGAACATTGGTGGCATTTTGCCCATATAGTTGTTGCGAGAATAACCAAGATAAAATGACCCCTTACTATGTGCTGTTTACAAATGTTAGCAGTAATTATGCTTTTGCTTTCCAATTTAACTAGCCAGGTAGGTAGGTAAGTAGGGGGAGAGAGAGAGGGAGAGAAGGAGGAAACAGCAAAAATAAAAGCATTTTTTTCTCTGATAATTTGAGGAAAATACACTTGTCTAGACCAGTGGTTCTCAACTAGGGATGACTGTGTGCCCCAGGGACGTTTGGCAATGTCTGGAGACATCTTAGTTGTCATGACTGAGGGAGTGCTACTGGCTTCTGCAGCCAGGGATGCTGCTAATATATAGGACAACCCCCGTGACAAAGAAATATCTGGTTCCAATGTGCACAGTAGCCAGGCATGGTGGCTTACACCTGTGATCCCAGCACTTTAGGAGGCTGAGACAGGAGGATAGCTTGAGCTCAGGAGTTCAAGATAAGCTTAAGCAATATAGGGAGATCCTATCTCTACAAAAAATACAAAAAAATTAGCCAGGCATGGTGACATGTGCCTGTAGTCACAGCTACCTGAGAGGCTGAGGCGGGAGGATTGCTTCAGCCCAGGAGGTCGAGGCTGCAGTGAGCTGTGATTGTGCCGCTGCACTCCAGCCTGTGCCATAGAGTGAAACCCTGTCTCAAAAACAGCAACAACCAAAACAAAAAACGAAAGTGTCCACAGTGCCTAGGCTAAGGAATCCTGGTCTATAATACATTGACATCTCTGATATTAAGGGCCACAGTGCAAGGTACAGTGTCTGGCACATAGTAGGTGCTCAATGAATGTTTGACAACCACGTGAATGAATGAATGAATGAATCATCGAATGAATGAATGATTTTATAGTTCATTTGTCATTTGGCTGAGTGCCTGGGACAGGCCTGCATCCGAGCAACTGTTCATTAAATAGGTATGGACAGGTTCCTGTAAATGTCCCCCTCTGAAGCAGCTGGGGAGTGAGGTCCTGGCGAGGGAACACCCGGCCTCACAGCTGTGGTTCCAGGTCATGATAAATTGCTGTGGGAAGCCACAGAGCAGACAGCTCATCACACATTGTGATGGATTCATTGTCTTCTCTCGTGGCCCCCTTTATCTCAAACTCTCAGCAGAGAAGGGTTGAAAGGGGCTGAGCTGAGCGAGGGACTGTGGATGCTGCTCTTCAGGAAAAGGAGGGAAAATGAGCCCAGACAGGATCATCGTTAACTGGCTCCAAGGTCAAGAGCCCGTTAGAACGTTAGAATTAGAGATGGGGGCAGGGATGGCAGCGGGACTCTCTTCATCACCACACCCTATCTAATTCATTTATTCAACAAATATTTATTGAGTACCAGAGACTCTTTGGGCATATGTGAGTTAACAAAACAGATGAAATCCTTACCCTGTTGGAATCTATATTTTAAAGAAGCAGGATGAACAATGGACACATAGGTCGGACATACCATATGTGAGGGGCCCTGTGCATTAGGAGAAAAATCAGGTAGGGAGGGAAGATAAAGCATGTTTGGGGTTGAGTTTTTCCATTGAGGTGAAATTCACATAACATGAAATTAATCATTTAAAAGTGAACAATTGGCCGGCGCGGTGGCGCAGGCCTGTGATCCCAGCACTTTGGGAGGCTGAGGCGGGAGGATTGCTTGATCCCAGGAGTTAGAGACCAACCTAGGCAACACGACAAGACTCCGTCTCTGTTTTTTTTTTTAAGTGAACAATTGAGCGGCATTTAGTTCATTCACAGTGTTATGTAACCACTATTTCTGTCTAGTTCCAGAACATTCTCATCACCCCAAAAGGAAACCCCATACCTATTCGGCCATTCCCCCTCCTCCAGCCCCTGGTAACCATTGCTTTTCTTTCTCTGTATGGGTTTGTCTGTTTTTGGATATTTCACATAAATGGCATCATACACTGTGTGGCCTTTTGTGACTAGCTCCTTTCACAAGAATTTCACCTTGTTTTCAAGGTTCTTTCATGTGGTAGCATGTGCTTTTCATTCTTTTTATGGCTGAGTAAAATTGAATTTCATGGATAGACCACATTTTGTTAATCCATTCGTCTGTTTAGGGACATCTGGGTTGTCTCCATCTTTGGCTATTGTGAATAGTGCTGCTGTGAACATTTAGGTTACAAGTATCTGTTTGAGGCCAGGCATGGTGGCTCACTCCAGCAGTCCTAGCACTTTGGGAGGCCGAGGCGGGTGGATCACTCGAGATCAGGAGTTCGAGACCAGCCTGGCCAACATGGTGAAACCCCATCTCTACTAAAAATAAAAAATAAAAATAAAAATGGTATCTGCATGAGTCCCCATTTGCAATTCTTTGGGGTAAAAACCTAAAAGTGGAACTGCTGGGTATATGGTAATTCTATGTTTAACTTTTTTAGGAATGGCCAGTTTTCCACAGCAGCAGCACCATTTTACACTCCTATCAGTAATATACAAAGGTTCCAATTTCTTCATCTCCTCACCAATACTTGTTATTTTCCATTTTTAAAATAACAGTCATCCTAGTGATAGGAAGTCGTGTGTCCTGTGGTTTTGATCTGTGTTTCCCTAATGCATATCATTACGTGGTGAGCATCTTTTCATGTGCCCATTGGCCATGTATATATATCTTCTTAGATAGTCCTTTGCTCACTTTTGACGTCGGTCATTTGTCTTTTTGTTACTGAGTTAAAAGCATGGAGCTAACTTATTTTTGTTTATTTTTATTTATTTATTTTTTTTTTGAGACAGAGTCTCACTCTGTCGCCCAGGCTGGAGTGCAGTGGCGCAATCTCGGCTCACTGCAACCTCTGCCTCCCAGGTTCAAGTGATTCTCCTGCCTCAGCCTCCCAAAGTGCTAGGATTACAGGTGTGAGCCATGACGCCCAGCCTGAACTTTTAAATAGGGTGATCAGAAAAGACCTCCCTAAGATGATGACTTTTTTTTTTTTTTTTTTTTAAGATGGAGTCTCACACTGTTGCCCAGGCTAGAGTGCAGTGGCGCGATCTTGGCTCACTGCAACCTCCGCCTTCTGGGTTCATGGCATTCTCCTGCCTCAGCCTCCTGAGTAGCACAGACTACAGGAGCCTGCCACCACGCCCAGCTAATTTTTTGTATTTTTAGTAGAAACGGGGTTTCACCATGTTAGCCAGGATGGTCTACTATCTCCCGACCTCGTGATCCACCCACCTTGGCCTACCCAAAGTGCTGAGATTACAGGGTGAGCCACCGCGCCCGGCCAGATGATGACTTTTAAGTGAAGACCTTAAGAAGGTGATGGGGGATGCCAAGGTGATGTCTGAGAAGAGCATTCCAGGCAGAGAGGATGGCACATGCAAAGGCCCTGAGGTAAGTCACTTTCATTTGTCTGTAACTCGGTTTTCCTGTCTGCAAATGGGGAGGAATAAAACCATGAAGCATCACATCAAATGCTGGCAAATTATCAACACCTGGGTTCGCCCACAACTCTTGCTCTTAAGCAAGATACTTAATGTCTCAGAGCTTCCATTTGCTCACCTGTAAAATGGTGATAATAATTGTACCGACCTCACAGTGTTATCAAATTAAAAGAAATATGATTTGCCAGGGCTTGGCACACAGTAGTGTTCAGAAATGCAGGGTTTGAACCCAGACCAGGAGGACTTCCAGTCCTGAGGGGCGTTCACAGCTCACTGCAGCCTTGACCTCCCAGGCTCAGGTGATCCTCCCACCTTAGCCTCTCAAGTAGCTGGGACTACAGGCACGTGCCACCATGCCCAGCTAATTTTTGTATGTTTTGTAGAGATGGGTTTCACCATGTTGCCTAGGCTGGTCTCAAACTCTTAGGCTCAAGTGATGTGCCTGCCTTGGCCTCCCAAAGTACTAGGATTACAGGTGTGAGCCACTGTGCCTGGCTCCCCTCCCTCCCTCCCTCCCTCCCTTCCTTCCTTCCCTTTTTTTTGAGTTAGAGTCTCACTCTGTCCCCCAGGCTGGAGTGCAGTGGCACAATTATGGCTTACTACAGCCTTGAACTCCTGGGTTCAAGCCATCCTCCTACATCAGTCTCCCAAGTTGGGATTACGGGCATGAGCCAGTGCACCTGGCTCAGTTCCCCTCATTTCTATGGGAGAGTCTGAAGGGTTTCATAGTGTGGGGGGCCTGTGGTCCATCCTGACTGCTACCCTGTACACACACGTGTGTCTGCCCAACAAATACCATTCAGGGAAATAACAAAACACAAGATCTATCTTTTTCAACACAAGTTACCATGGTGTTTTGCTTTGTCTTGTTTTTTGGTGGCAAATAGATTGTGGGCCTTGGGGTCTCAAGTAAGTGCTCAGATCCCAGCTTCCGTGCTTTACTGGCTGTTGGACCTCCGGCGAGTGTTGTAACTTCTCTGAGTTTTAGTTTCCTGGCCTAACTTACAAAGCAGTTGTAAAGATCCAAGATAATTTTTGTAAAACACCCAGCACCCAAGAGGACTTTGGGCCTTATGGAGCCACACAGATGGTTATCCTGGTATGAAGAAAAGGACAAGAAACCCGAGCACTTTGGGTGGCAAGGGAAGAACAGGAGAGATAAATTCCAATCAGCCTATTTAAAACGCCGTGCAGAGCCTAGTGAGTGAAACCACAATCCACTAGTTTCCAGCCCTTATTTTTCTCCCTCTAGAAAGAACTAGGAATCAGGAATCTCAAATTCAAGCCATCACTTTGTCCAAAGCTAACTCTGTGCCCTTGAGCAAATCCCTTCCACTCTCTGCCTCAGTTTCCCAGGAATCCCTTTGTAAAGACCTTTTCTTCTCTGTAACCATGGTGGTGCTGCTACTGACCAGCAGAGGGCAGTGTTGCACCAACATTCTCTATGGATCTGCGTTGCTTTTGCCTGACCTTGGATGGGAACATTGAAATCATTAATTAGTGGTCAGTGTCATCCTCTTTTTCAAAAAGCCTTATTTTATCCTCAGTGCATAGTCAGAACAAGGTCTTGCCACAGTGTACAGATGAGGAAGCAGAGCCTCAGAAGCATAAGAAACTTAATTACTGGTAATTTTGGTCACACCACATCCTAAATTTAGACTCTCAGAATGGTATGAACCCATTGCTGTATGTCTGAGCAGCAA
The DNA here is from genome assembly GCF_028885655.2 of Pongo abelii. NCBI lineage: Eukaryota > Metazoa > Chordata > Mammalia > Primates > Hominidae > Pongo > Pongo abelii. Next base: position 119,994,874 of record NC_071995.2, on the reverse strand, counting down.
AGCATTGATAATCCATTACCTGCTTTATGCATCATGAAACACTTTCTGATCCTCAATATCAGACAATTCTCATCTTATTCTCCTCCAGTTTATAAATGAGCAAACTGTGGCTTCTAGAGGCTATATCATTTGACTTACAGCATTTTTTTTTTTTAAAGAGGCCCAGGCTGGCCTTGAACTCCTGGCTTCAGGTGATCCTCCCACCTCAGCCTCCCAAGTAGCTGGGATTACGGGTGTGAGCCATTGCACCCGGCACCAGCATATTCACAATCAGTTCCGTCTTAGAGGCTGTTTGGTGGACTCCCAGAAATATTAGCTTAAAAATGGCAGAGCCCGGCGTTTTGCAGTTTTTATGTGATGAAATGTACTGAGTTCTGATACAAATATTGCACCTTGTTTTGCAAAAGGAATTAATTAGACCCCTTTCCCTGTCTCAGCAGCTGCACCAGTTATTAGCAATCCCCTAGGGAAGTGGAATAGCTTTAGATCAACAGTGGTTCTCAAAAGGGACTATCAAATGACACACCTGTCCCCAGCTCCAGATTCCGATATCCACACCCCAAACATCCAATCACTGTTTTTCTTAGTCTTTTGATGTTTTTTGTTTTTGTTGTTTTTGGTTTTTGGTATTTTTTTTAGACAAAGTCTCGCTCTGTCGCCTGGGCTGGAGTACAGTGGTGCCATCTCAGCTCACTGCAACCTCCACCTCCCAGGTTCAAGCTATCCTCCTGCCTCAACCTCCCACTATGCCTAGATAACTTTTGTAATTTTAATAGAGATGGGGTTTCACCATGTAGGCCAGTCTGGTCTCAAACTCTTTTTTTTTTTGACGGAGTCTCGCTTTGTTTACTGAGCCAGAGTGCAGTGGTGTGATCTCCGCTCACCGCAACCTCCACCTCCCAGGTTCAAGCGATTATCTGGCCTCAGCCTCCTGAGTAGCTGGGATAACAGGTGCACACCACCTTGCCTGGCTAATTTTTGTATTTTTAATATAGATGGGGTTTTACCATGTTGTTTAGGCTGGTCTTGAACTCCTGACCTCAAGTGATCCACCCACCTCGGCCTCCCAAAGTGCTGGGATTACAGGCGTGAGCCACCAGGCCCAGCCTAATTTTTTTTGTATTTTTAGTAGAGACAGTGTTTTGCCATGTTGGCCAGGCTGGTCTCGGACTCTTATCCTCAAGTGATCCAGTTGCCTTGGCCTCCCAAAGTGTGGGGATTACAGGCGTGAGCCACCGCACCCGGCCTTCTGCTTGATCAATTCTGCTATTAAGATTCTGATGCATTCTTCAGTATGTCAATTTCATTTTCAACTCTAGAATTTCCCCTTGATTCTTTTTAATTATTTCTATCTCCTTGTTACATTCATCTGATAGGAAATCTGAATTCCTTCTCTGTGTCATCTTGAATTGCTTTGAGTTTCCTCAATACAGCTCTTTCAAATTGTCTGCCTGAAAGGTTGCCTGTTTCTGTTTCTCCGGGATTGGTCCCTGGTGCCTTATTCAGTTTGGTGAGGTCATGTTTTCCTGCGTGGTGTTGATGCTTATAGATATTCATCAGTGTCTGAGCAGTGAAGAGTTAGGCATTTATTGTAGTCTTCACAGTCTGGGCTTATTTGTGCCTGTGATTCTTGGGAAGGCTTTCCAGGTATTCGAAGGGACTTGAACCCCGAACCCAATAACACTGTAGTTCCTGCGGACTCGTAAAGGTACTGCCTTAGTGATCTTGGATAAGATCCAGAAGAATTCTCTGCATTACCAGGCAGAGATTCTTGTCCTTTTCCCTTACTTTCTTCCAAACAAATGGAGTCTCTCTCTCTCTGTCCAAGCTAGGCCTCTTAGAACTGGGGGTGGAAGGACACAAGAACCCCTGTGGCCATCACCACCGGGACTGCACTTGTTCAGACCCGAAGCAGCCCAGCACTGGGTCTCACCTAAGGTCTGCTAGAACTGCTACCTGGCCATCACCTGAATTCACTCAAGGGCCTGGGGCTCTACAATCAGCAGATGGCAAAACCAGCCAGGGTGTTGTCCTTCCCTTCAGGGCAGTGAATTCCCCTAGGCTCTGGGTGGGTCCAGAGATGCTGTCTGGGAGCCAAGGATTGAAGTCATAAACCTTAGAATTCTATTCTAAGATAGAATAGAATTCTATAGATGTACCATTCCACTGCAGGTAAGCTGGCACTCAAACCACATGACAAAGTCCTTCCCACTCTTCACTCCCCTTTCCTCAGTCAGAGGAACCTCTCCTTGTGGCCACCACTTCCGCCAGCCTACAAGGAGTTCTGCCAGGCCACTGCTGATGTTCATGAAAAGCCTGAGGGTTCTTCAGGCAGCCTGTGATGAATGCTATCAGGCCTGTGACTCATCCTTCAGGCAGTGGGCTCCCCTTGGCCCAGGGCAGGTCCGCAAATGCTGACCAACAGCTTAGGCCTGTACTCAGGGACCTCAAGAGCCTGCTTGGTGCTCCACCCCGCTGTGGCTGAGCTGGTACCTAAGGGGCAAGACAAGGTCCCCTTTACTCTTCCTCCTGCTTTCCTGAAACAGAAGGCATCTTTCACTGTCTTCTGTGCTGGAAGCCACCACAGCTGGGAATGTGCTGGATCACACCTGAGGCCAGCATGTCTCAGAGCCCAGTGCCCACAGGTGGACAGGAAGTAGGATTTAGTGGTGAGTATTAAGAAGGGGAAGCACAGCGGAAGCCCTCACGAGTGCAGGGCCCACTACTTGTCCAGAGGGCCACGATGAGGATGTACTTGACCCCACACCCATCTCAGATGAGCCAGTTCTCAGCCACCATGTCTTCAAATTCATCTTCATTGAACTTGGTGAAGCCCCACTTCTGTGAGATGTGGCTCTTCTGGCAGCCGGGAAACTTGAACTTGGCCCTGAGCAGGGCCTTGGTCACATGCTCCTTGTTCTCCGGGTTCAAGGCGGATGGACATGATAATTGGCCAATGTGAACCCCGGCCATGGTGACCCGGGGCTTTCCAAAAGCACCTCACATACCTGTTTGGAGCCTACATTGGGGTAGTGCAAGGTCAGAGACATGAACATCCATCTGAAGGGCCTGTCTCCAAGGTCCCTTAGAGCAGCCCATACAAGAAACAGGCTGCATACACCACCAAGGAAGCTGCTGTTTGCAGCCATTGCACACGGCCCCCATGAGGCGAGGAACTCAGCCAGCTGAGTTGGCTGTAGATGCCCGCAGCCTATTACCTGGCTACGGCTGTTGGTTATACAGGGCCCAGGGGCTCCTTAGTCAGCAGATGATGAATGCTGCCAGGTGTCTGCTGTGATGGGAGAGCACTTAGTTCAATGTAAAGTCCCCAAGTTGTTAGCTCTCCCTCTCCCAAGTGCACAGATCTGTCTGTGCCACATGGCCACTGCCAGGGGTGGGAGTGGGGGGTGGCCCAAGAACTCCCTTAGCTGCCCCAGCTAATGTCTCAGGAGGCTGTGTGCCCGTGACTTCACAGTCCACTGGTTGTGAGCCCAGCTCGGCACTCGGGTTTGCCTGTGAATTGTAGTCCTGATGGCCTAAACTGCCCCTCAAGTCTGCTAAGGGCCCCAGAGCACTCCAGCTCACAGTGGCAAGGCTTGCCAGAACTCAAGCTCCAACTGCTAAGATGGGCAATTCCAGTGAGTGCCAGTCCAAGCGCTCCCTGTGTGAGCCAGTGTCAGCGAAGTACACCTCAGTTCTGCTTTCTGCTGTGACAGTGCAGCACCGAGTTCAATGCAAAGTCTCACAATCGCTGTGCTTTCCCTCTCCAAAGCACACCGACTCTCCGTGCCACGGGGCTACTGCTGGGGGGTGGGGGATGGGTGGCGTCAGCAACTTAAGACTGTCTTTCCTGCCCTCTTCAGCATCTCTTTCAGCGATATAAGGTTAAAACCGGGTACTGTGATTGTTCACCTGATTTTTGGTTCTTGCGATGGTGCTTTTTGTGTGTAGTTAGCTGTTAAAATTTGGTGTTCCTGTGAGGGGTCAAATGATGTAGGTTTCTTTCTTTCTTTCATTCTTTTTTGAGACAGAGTCTTGCTCTGTCGCCCAGGCTGGAGTGCAGTGGTGCGATCTCGGCTCACTGCAAGCTCCTCCTCCTGGGTTCACACCATTCTCCTGCCTCAGCCTCCCAAGTAGCTGGGACTACAGGCGCCCGCCACCATACCCAGCTAATTTTTGTATTTTTAGTAGAGACAGGGTTTCACTATGTTAGCCAGGATGGTCTTGATCTGACCTCGTGATCCGCCTGCCTCAGCCTCCCAAAGTACTGGGATTACAGGCATGAGCCACCGTGCCTGGCCAAATGGTGTTGCTTTCTATTCAGCCATCCTGCTCCACCCTCTGTGATTTTTTTTTTTTTAATTGAAAAGCACAGGCAAAGTTTGGTGGTGGTGGTGGTAGAGAGAATAGTGATTATTAGCAGAAAAAGAAAAGAGCTCCAGGATGTTGTCCATATTTAATGTACGGGCCTCCTGGCTGGATCATATTGATGGTTCAAGTAGAGGGACAGGGTTGCCACTATCCCCCCACTACTCCATGTCGTCAGACCTCTGGCTCCTCACAGGGCCCAGGTACATGGGACTCTGTTTTTTCTTTTCTTTCTTTCTTTTTCTTTTATTTTTTTTTGAGACAGAGTCTCACTCTGTCACCCAGGCTGGAGTGCAATGGTGCCATCTTGGTTCACTGCAATCTGCGCCTCTGGGTTCAAGTGATTCTCCCGCCTCAGCCTCCCAGGTAGCTGGGATTATAGGCACCTGCCATCATGCCCAGCTAATTTTTGTATTTTTGTAGAGGTGGGGTTTCACCATGTTGGCCAGGCTGTTCTTGAACTCCTGACCTCAGGTGAGCCACCTGCCTCAGTCTATCAAAATGCTGGGATTATAGACGTGAGCAACCGTGCTCAGCCAGGACTCTGTCTTTTCGTTGTGCAGTCCTACAGACCTTCTCTTTCATCTGTACCTGTTTCACTAGTCTCCTGAGGAGTGCCTAGCTAAATGCCCGGATTAATTTGCTCCTGTAAGACATTTATAGACACTCTCTGTGGACAGATCATACACTCAGCAAAGAGCAGCAAACAGGTCTTAGCACCCTGTGAACCTGATCCTGGGAGGGGCCCCACCCCCTCTCATATGACCCTCATTTAGTCTTATTTATATAAGTAGCAAATTTAGGACTCAAGATCTGCCCTGTGTCAATGTCTTTCTAGGCATTTTGTTGTCTGAAGTTTGTTATTTCTCTGGAAGACATCATGGGAATAATAGCACCTGAGGTCTTCTGTCACAGCATGGCACATCAGGGTCTTTTCTACCTGAATGTTAGTTTTGCTAGATATAACATTCATGGCTTACAGTTTCTTTTCTTAAATATGTACTCCATTTTCCCGCAGGTACAAAGTATTGCTCTCAAAAAGGTAGATTCTAATTTCTTTCCCTTATTATGTCACTTGTGCTTTTTTGTCTAGAAGCCCAGAAATTTTTATTTTTTAAAGCCCAGTATTGTACTAGAATATGACTAATAACTTGCGTTAGTCATTCTGAATCAAAATTCCATGCACTGTCTCTTTTTTTTAAAATTTATTTTTGAGACAGAGTCTCGTTCTGTCACCCAGGCTGGAGCGCAGTGGCATGATCTTGGCTCATTGCAGCCTCCGCCTCCTGGGTTCAAGTGATTTTCCTGCCTCAGCTTCCTCAGTAGCTGGGATTAAAGGTGCCCGCCACCACACACGGGTAATTTTTGTATTTTTAGTATAGATGGGGTTTCACCGTGTTGGCCAGGCTGGTCTCGAACTCCTGACCTCAATTGATCCACCCACCTTGGCCTCCCAAAGTGATGGGATTACAGGCATGAGCCACCATGCCCAGCCCATGCACTCTTTCAATAAGCGGAATCTTCCAGTAAGGGTATACTGAATTCACGGATAATATACTCTGATGTACCCAATAATCACTGGGCCAAGAATTGGCTTTTATTTTAGTTGCCTCTGTTCCATGTGACTGTCGGCAGATTCTTCTCTTTGCTGGATCTAAACAGACCTCATTGGTAAAACTCTCCATTGAAAAAAGTTTATAGATGAATGAAAGTGAAGCCAGGGCTCTGTCAAGCCTTTGCTTTTTATATTGAAGGAAGAGGGACTTGATTTCCAAGAGAAAGCCAAATCAGGGTCAGAATGACAAATTCTTGGCTTTTTCTGTGTGTGGAGAAAGAAAATATAAGCAAATAGATCTGAACAAGGTATTATATAAATGAGCCCAAAATGGGTCTGTATTGAATATCCAGTGCAACGAAACTAGAGATGAATAGCAGAAGGAAAACGGGAAAATTAAAAAATGTGGAAATCAGCAACACTCTTTTTATTGAGGTAAAATATACACGTATAATTGATCATCTTTACCTTTATTTATTTATTTTTTATTTTTTTATTTTTGAGACGGAGTCTTTGTCTGTCACACAGGTTAGAGTGCAGTGGCGCAATCTTGGCTCATGCAACCTCCGCCTCCCGGGTTCAAGTGATTCTCCTGCCTCAGCCTCCTGAGTAGCTGGGATTACAGGTGCCTGACGTCACACCTGGCTAACTTTTGTATTTTTAGTAGAGACGGGATTTCTTGATGTTGGCCGGGCTGGTCTCAAGCTCCTGACCTCAGGTGATCTGCCCGCCTTGGCCTCCCAAAGTGCTAGGATTACAGGCGTGAGCCACTGTGCCTGGCTTTACTTTTTTTTTTTTTTTTGAGATGGGATCTCGCTCTGTCACCCAGGCTGGGGTGCAGTGGCTTGATCATAGGCCACTGTAACCTTGCACTCCTGGGCCCAGGCAATCCTCCCACCTTGGCCTCCCAGAATGCTGAGATTATAGGTGTAAGCCACTGCGCCCGGCCATCTTTACCATTTTGAAGTGAAAATTGGTGTTAATAAATACAGTTGTATATATTCTTTTTCCTCCTTGTATCTCCTTTTCCCTCTTCCCTTTGCTGGCTTCTGGTAACCATCAATCCGCTCTCCATCTTCATGAGATCTGCTTATTTAGCTCCCACAGATGAGTAAGGACGTGCGATATTTGTCTTTCTGTGCTTGGCTTGTTTCTCTTAACATAATGGTCTCCAGGTCCATCCATGTTGCTGCAAATGACAAGATATCATTCTTTTGTATGCCTGAATGTTTGTGTGCCACATCTTCTTTATCCTGGGATAAAGCAAGCCTCCTGCTTCAACCTCCTGACTAGCTGGGACTACAGGCACATGCCACCATGCCCAGATAATTTTTTATTTTTTGTAGAAACAGAATTACATTGTGTTGCCCAAGCTTGTCCTGAACTACTGGCCTCAAGTGATTCTCCTACCTTGGCCTCCCAATGTGCTGGGATTACAGGCATGAGCCACCGACACCCAGCCATGTTGGCCATTTTAATGTCTGCTTTTGAGAAATATCTGTTCAGATCATTTGCCCATTTTTAAATTGGATTATTTGTTTTTTTGCTATTGAGTTGTTTGAGCTCCTTATATATTCTGGTTATTAATCCCTTGTGAGATGGTTTGCAAATATTTTCTCCTATCCGATGGGTTGTCTTGAAGTAGGAGGTGGGACTTGATGCCAGTGGCAGGGCTCAGACATCAGACCAGATTGAGGACTAGCTAAAACAGGGAAGAGGCAAAAGCATCTCTCCATAAGACATGGCCACCATTGTGCCATGTCAGTTTACCGTTGCTATGGCAACACCTGGAAGTTACTGCCCCCTTCCACGGCAACAACTCAACGACCTGGAAGTTACTACCCTTTTTCTAGAAATTTCTGCATAATTCACCTCTTAATTTGCATATAATTAAAAGTAGGTATAAATAGGACTGCAGAACTGCCCCTGAGCTGCTGCTCTGGGCACACTGCCTATGGGGTGGCCCTGCTCAACAAGGGGCAGTACCTCTGTTGCTGCGGTACACGGCTGCTTCAGTAAAAGTTGCTGCCTAACACCACCAGCTCACCCTTGAATTCTTTCCTGGGCAAAGCCAAGAACACTCCCAGGCTAATTTTGGGGTTCACCTGCCCTGCATCAATCTCTTCACTTCATTGTTTCCCTTATTTTTTAGCTTGATGTATGTAATTCCAACTGTCTGTTTTTGCTTTGGTTGACTGTGCTTTCGAGGTCCTACACAAAAAGTCTTTGCCTAGAGCAATGTCCTGGAACATTTTCCCAATGTTTTCTTCTAGTAGTTTCATAGTTTCAGATCTTAGATTTAAGTCTTGCTGGGCATGGTGGCGCAGGTCTGTAATCCCAGAACTTTGGGAGGCCGAGGTGGAGGATTGCTTGAGTTCAGGAGTTCGAGACCAGCCTAGGCAACATGGCAAAACCCTATCTCTACAAAAAATACAAAAATTAGCTGGGCATGGTGGTGTGTGTCTATATAGTCCCAGCTACTTGGGAGGCTGAGGCAGGAAGGTCACTGGAGCCCAGGAAGGTTGAGGCTTCAATGAGCCAGGATAATGCCCCTGCATTCCAGCCTGGGTGACAGAGTGAGATCCTGCTTCCAAAAAGTTTTAAGCCTTTATTCCATTTTGATTTGATTGTTGTGTGTGGTGAGAGACAAAAATAGTTTAGTTTCATTCTTCCGTGTATACTTATCCAGTTTCCCCAGCACCATTTATTGAAAAGACTGACCTTTTCCCCATGTATGTTCTTGGCACCTTAGTCAAAGATGAGTTAGTTGTAAGGCTGGGCGCAGTGGCTCATGCCTGTAATCCCAGCACTTTGGGAGGCTGAGGTGGGTGGATCACCTGACGTCAGGAGTTTGAGACCAGCCTGGCCAACATGGCAAAACCCTATCTCTACTAAAAATATAAAAATTAACCGGGCACTATGGCACATGCCTGTAGTCCCAGTTACTTGGGAGGCTGAGGCAGGAGAATTGCCTGAACTTGGGAGGTGGAGGTTTCAATGAGCTGAGATCATGCCACTACACTCCAGCCTGGGTGACAGAGCAAGGAGACTCCGTCTCAAAAAAAAAAAAAAATTGGTGTAAATTCATATTCATGGATTCATATCAGGATACCGTATTCCGTACTGTTTGTCTATGTGGTCTATTTTTATGCCAGTACCATGCTGTTTTGGTCACTATAGCTGTGTAGTATATTTTGAAGTCTGATAGTGTGATGCCTCCAGCTTTGTTCTTTTTGCTCAGGATTGCTTTGGCTATTTGAGGTCTTCTGTGGTTCCACATAAATTTTATACATTTTCTTTTTCTGTGAAGAATGTCATTGGTTTTGATAGGGATTGCATTGAATCTGTAAATTGCTTTGGGTAGTATTATAATTTTAACAATAAAATCCTTGCAATCCATGAACATGTGATATCTTTCCATTTTTTTGTGTCCTCATTAATTTCTTTCATTAGCGTTTTATAGTTTTCCTTGTAGAGCTGTTTCACTTCTTGGTAAATTTATTCCCGTGTGTTTTATTTTTATTTTGGTGCTATTATAAATGAGCTTCCTTTCTTGATTTATTTTTCAGAATGTTCTTTGTTGGTGTATAGAACTGGTACTAGCCTGGGAAACATGGTGAGACCCCATCTTATCTCTACAAAATTTTTTAAAAATCTAGCCAGATGTGATGGTGTGCACCTGTGGTCCCAGCTACTTGGGAGGCTGAAGTGAGAGGATCGCTTAGGTCCAAGAGAGCAAGGCTGCAGTGAGCCATGTTCATGCCACTGCACTCCAGCCTGGGCAACACAGTGAGACTTTGTCTAAAAAAAATATAATAGAAATGCTACTGATTTTTGTACGTTGATTTTGTATTCTGCAACTTTACTAAATTTGTTTATCAGTTCTAACAGTTTTTTCGTAGAGTTTTTAGATTTTTCCAGGTATAAGATATGTCATCTGTGAACAAGGCTTATTTGACTTCTTTCTTTCAAATTTGGATGCCCTTTATTTCTTGTTCTTGCCTAATTGCTCTGGCCAGGACTTCTAGTATTATGTTGAATAATAGTGGTGAAAGTGAGCATCCTTGTCTTATTCCAGTCCTTAGAGGAAAGGCCTTCCATTTTTCCTCATTCAGTACAATGTTAGCTATGGGTTTGTCATACATGGCCTTCATTTTTTTTGAGCTGTGTTATTTCTATATCCATTTTGATGAGGGGTTTTAATATGCTAAACTTTATCAAATTATTTTCCAGCATTTATTGGAATAATCATATGGTTTTTGTTTTTGCTGCAGTTTATGTGATGTATCATGTTTATTGATCTGCATGTGTTGAACCATCCTTGCATTCCTGGGATGAATCCCACTTGATCATGAAGCAGGATAGGTAATCAAAGAAGTAACCATATTCTCAGGATGCAGTAACTGTGGTGACTATACAGTCAACACAGTAAGCCTCAGTATTTGCATTGTAAATGAGCTCATTCAAGCAAAGCTATCTTCAGTAGGGACTTTACCCTCTAGACAGCATGCACAGTTTGATTTTACCTGTCCTCAAACTGACCCTTTGCTCATTATAATAGTAAAAAAACCACCCCTGGGTGGAGATTTAAGATGCGAATGAGACATGCAATGTATGAACAAGCATGTACAGCTACTGGTGGGCCAGAGGACCACCCAGAAGATGCTTACTACCAACACCTCTTCCAACCCTTTATGAATAATCATGTAAGACTCCCATAAAGGGAGTCTTCCTGTACCAGTTTTTGCTGTCTCGCCTTTATAAGCAACAAAATTCTCTCTTCCGGAGTGTACTATCTATTTTGCACCAAACTTTCAAAATATTATTATTATTTGAGATGTAGTTTCGTTCTTGTTGCCCAGGCTGGAGTGCAATGGCACAATCTTGGCTCACCGCAGCCTCCGCCTCCTGGGTTCAAGTGATTCTCCTGCCTCAGCCTCCTGAGTAGCTGGGATTACAGGCATGTGCCACCATGCCCAGCTAGTTTTGTATGTTTAGTAGAGACGGGGTTTCTCCATGTTGGTCAGGCTGGTCTCAAACTCCCGACATCAGGTGATCTGCCCGCCTTGGCCTCCCAAAGTGCTGGGATTACAGGCGTGAGACACCGCATCCAGCCTAAAATAGTCTTTTTCTTTTGCAATAAATTACTCTATGTTGCATCTCCTTTGCTGTGTGTCTGTTTTTTAAATTATTTTAAACTAAGAAGACAAGAACCGAGGTCTTGCATCAGCCGTCAACAATCATGGTGAATGGTCTTTTTGATGTGCTGTTAGATTCAATTTGCTAGTATTTTGTTGAGGATTTTGGCTCTATGTTCATCGGGAATATTGGCCTGTAGTTTTCTTTTTTGTTGTTGTTGTGTCCTTGTCTGGTTCAGGTATCAGGGTAATGGTGGCCCTGTAGAGTGAGTTTGGAAGTGTTCCCTCCTCTTTAGTTTTTTGGAAGAGTTTGAGTAGGATTGATATTGGTTCTTCTTTAAATGTGTAGTAGAGTTCAGTAGTAAGCAAAACAGCATGTGCCTTTGGCTCCTGGAGCAGAGGATTCCTGTCTCTCAGTGCACACACCATGCCTGGCATGGAACTGGCCTCGGACTCCACTTGCACCATTAATAACTCCATTCTTTGGACTTTGCTCTCTTATGTTTGCCTTTCATAGAAGGCTGAGAAGTAAAAAAGACAAATAACACTGGACTCACCTTCATGAACTAGTTTCAAAAACTTTCTGCTCACAAAGTAAAAACACTTCATATTTAGATCAAGGAAATTAATTAAACCTAATCAGTTTAAAATCACCCTCAGGAGACCATACTTTTTTCTTTTTTTTTTTCTTTTGAGATGGAGTCTCGCTCTCTGCAACCTCCACCTCCCAGGCTCAAGCGATTCTCCTGCCTCAGCCTCCCGAGTAGTTGGGACTGTAGGCATGCACCATCACAATCTATTTTTGTATTTTTTTTTTTTTTTGAGACGGAGTCTCGCTCTGTTGCCCTGGCTGGAGTGCAGTAGTGCGATCTCCACTCACTGCAAGCTCCGCCTCCCGGGTTCACACCATTCTCCTGCCTCAGCCTCCCAATTAGCTAGGACTACAGGCCCCCGCCACGACGCCTGGCTAATTTTTTGTATTTTTAGTAGAGACGGGGTTTCACTGTGTTAGCCAGGATGGTCTCGATCTCCTGATCTTGTGATCCACCCACCTCGGCCTCCCAAAGTGCTGGGATTACAGGCGTGAGCTACCGCACCTGGCCCTATTTTTGTATTTTTAATAGAGATGGAGTTTCACCATGTTGGCCATGCTGGTCTCCAACTCCTGACCTCAGGTGATCCACCTGCCTCAGCCTCCCAAAGTGTTGGGATTACAGGCCTGAGCCACTGCACCCGGCCCACAGCAACTGCTTTGAAAGGGCTTTTTCTCTATGATTAGGAAGATCCATGTTTAGAAGCTTGGTAAATAAATCCAAAACCTCTTCCCAGACAATGAGTTGACCATTCAGTGTCCTATTTTTTTTTTTTTTTTACCTTTGCTAGTCACCGTATCAAAAGTAAAAAATATTTTCATAATCTTACTATTTTTCTTATATCACAACTTACATAAAATGAGATGCACTTCTTTTTAAAAAGTTTTCAAAAGCATTTCATGGTGGTTTTAGATGATTTATAGGTGATCAGTTTGAAGAGTGAGAATTGAAAAACCAGCACATGTAGGGGAAGGCTGGGGAAGAGATTTGATTATATATTTAAGTGATTGAATTCAGTTCTCTCTCATTTCCTGGACAATAGTTTTCTGTTTTTTTCAGATTATTCTGATCATTTCAAATTAAAGCAAAAACACATGATCAGTTCTCAAGCCCTGTGTTCTCATTAGGAAAAACAAAAACATGCAACTCTAGCTGAACATGGTGAAAAATATTTTGTTAGAGGTCCTTTCATAGGGCGTTTGTCCGGATGTTTGGACCGAGGCCCCCGAGGGCATGGAGAGCCAGTGTGAAGGACAGCGTAGGGTGTGCCTGCAGGGAAGGTCCTAGCTCACCAGTGACAGAAGAGGCAGACTCCCCTTCTTCCAGGCCTTGGTCTTCTACATCCTAGCTCAGTGGTCATTTATTTGTCAGGCCCTTCATTTTACTGATTTAATAATGTGTTCAAGGCAGGGTGCAGTGGCTCACGCCTGTAATCCCAGCACTTTGGGAGGCCGAGATGGGTGGATCACCTGAGGTCGGGAGTTCGAGACCAGCCTGACCAACATGGAGAAACACATCTCTACTAAAAAAAAAAAAAAAAAAAATAGCCTGACGTGGTGGCGCATGCCTGTAATCCCAGCTACTTGGGAGGCTGAGGCAAGAGAATAACTTGAACCCACAAGGCGGAGGTTGCAGTGAGCTGAGATCATGCCATTGCACTCCAGCCTGGGCAACAAGAGCGAAATTCCAACTCAATAATAATAATAATAATGTGTTTAAATAATTTATCTCATATCTCTGCACCTTCACTCCATTTCTTTTCAAAGAAACAGAGAAAAACAAAAACAAAATGTCATAGTTCTGGGCCGGGCATGGTGGCTCACACCTGTAATCCCAGCACTTTGGAAGGCTGAGGTGGGTGGGTCATTTGAGGTCAGTTGTTTGAGACCAGCCTGGCCAACACAGTGAAACTCCACCTCTACTAAAAATGCAAAAATTAGCCATGCGTGGTGGCAGGCACCTGTAGTTCCAGCTGCTTGGGAGGCTGAGGCAGGAGAATCGCTGAGGGAGCCCGGGAGGTGGAGGTTGCAGTGAGCTGAGATTGTGCCACTGCACTCCAGCCTGGGCAACAGAGCAAGACTCTGTCTAAAAAAAAAAAAAAAAAAAAAAGTCCCAATTCTACTTGACCCAGCAGCAGGCTTTAAAACCAGAGGCTTTAATTCTCCCAATTTCCTCATTTGTCAAAATGCAGAAGCCAAGCTAAGTAAATCACCTAGAACGGCAACAAGCTACATAAGTTCGGGGCTGAAATGTGATATTTCTTCTGAATCTCTTTCTTTTCTTACAACATCAGAGAAATGAGTAATAAATAGCACCAAACCCAGGGGCTCCACATTTATTCCTCTTTCCGGAGGAAATAAATTCTGGCCACCATATTTCTTAATAGGAACCGACATGTAAGGAGAATGAATTTATTACATTAATGACTCATGTAGTCAATCCTGATAAACATACTTTATTCTGGTCTTCAATAGCAAATATGACCGGAGAGCCAGAGGGTCAGTGGTCCTGCTCTAAGCTGTGCAGGTGGGGCTGTCTGTGGGTGGTGGGAGGGTCGGGTGGGTGTTTCTGACCTAGGCATCTTTGCCCAGAGGAGCAGAAGTGAACACACGCCCTCCCACAGGACTCTTCTGCTGACTTGGGTCGGCAGGACGGTTGTGGCTCCGTTTAGGGTCCGCAGCTGGGCAATGAGGTGACTGGAGGGGCCTTTCTCAGGTAGTGGCGTCTGTTAATCAGCAGATGGCGTCCAAGGTCGCTGGGCCCGCCCTGCGGGCGGGTCTTTCTGGTTGACTTCCCAGGCTCTTGCGTGGGGACTCACCCCTGAGCACTGAAGGCAGTTCCTCAGTCCGAGACCTCCTCAATCTCGCAGGACGCACAGTTGCACACACAAGCCCCTCACCTGTCACGACCCACACGCTCTTACATACCCTCCCACCCACACCCCCTCTCTCAGATGTGTGCTCCAGGCTTTTCTCTCCACCCACAGCCGCCGACGCCCCCACGGTTCGTGCGAATGTGCACACTCAGTGCAGCAGATCCCCGCCTCCTGCACACGTGCACGCGTTTCCAGCCTTGCACTTTATCTCACACGTTTTCTCACCCAGAGACCCCATTTCAGACATACAGACGGTCTCAGCCTTCTCTCTTGCCTCCCGACCCCTTAAAACGGAAATCCTTTATTTCCTCCGGAATTTGCTCTTTTCCTGGAATGCCCGTCTGTCTTCTGGCTGATCCTATAGGGCAGCCCTTTCCTGCCCCTTGGTTCCAACAGCCCCTTTCATGCCAATTTTTGTCACGTGCCTCTTACCATGCTGAAGTGAAATTGACCCAGCCATTACAGAATGCCCGAACTCATGGGTCTGCAAACTATGGCACCAGAAAGGCTGTTTGTTTTCCCTCAGCTTTATCTGAGTATGCTTGAAAAGTAAACATTGTATATATTTAAAGTGGACAACCGGATATTTAATACACATTGTGAAATGATCACCGCAAACTAACACACCCACCATCCTACATTGTTACCACTTTCTTTCTATTTTGGAGGTGGGGTGGTTAAGGATCTTAAGATCTACTCTCTTAAGAAATTTCAGGTATACAATGGAGTGTTGTTACACGCTGTACATTACATCTCCAGAACTTACTCATCTTGTATAACTGAAACTTTATACCCATCAAACAACACCCCATTTTCTCCCACCCTCAGTCCCTGGCAACCACTATTCTACTCTACTCTCTGCTTCTATGAGTTTGATTATTTTAGATTCCACATATAAGTGAGATCTTTTTATTGAGATAGAGTCTTGCTCTGTCGCCCAGGCTGGAGTGCAGTGGTGCCATCTTGGCTCACTGCAACCTCTGCCTCCTGGGTTCAAGCGAGTAGCTCAGCCTCAGCTTCTCGAGTAGATGGGACTACAGGCGTGCACCACCACAATCTATTTTTGTATTTTTAATAGAGATGGAGTTTCACTGTTTTGGCCATGCTGGTCTCAAACTCCTGACCTCAGGTGATCCACCTGCCTCAGCCTCCCGAAGTGTTGGGATTACAGACGTAAGCCACCGCACCAGGCCGAGATCATGCAGTATTTCTGTGCTTGCTTATCTCACTTAGCATAGCAGGTTCATCCAGGCTGTGGGAAATGGCAGGATTTCCTTCTTTTTTGGAGCTGAATAATATTCCATTGTGTAGACACGTTTCCCTCATCCATTCATCTGTGGATGGATGTTATTTTCCATAATGGCTGTACAAATTTACATTTTTACTAACAGTGTACTGTGTTCCTTTTCCCCCACATCCTCAATAACACTTGTTCTTTCCTCTTTTGGATAATAGCCATTCTAACAGGTGTGAGGTGATGTCTCATTGAGGTTTTGATTTGCATTTCCCTGATTATTAGTGCTGTTGAGCACTTTTTCATATATCCGTTGGGCATTTATATGTCTTCTTTTGATAAATATCTGTTCAGGTCCTTTACCCATTTTGAATCAGGTGATTTGTTTTTTGCTACTGTGTTGCATGAGTTCCATATATATTCTGGATATTGCCTCCTTATGAGATGTATGGTTTGCAAATATCTTCTCCCAGTCTGTAGGCTTCTTCTTCATTGTGTCATTTCTTCTGTTGTGCAGAAGCTTTTTAGTTGGACGCAATCCCACTTGTCTATTTGTGTTTTCACTGCCTGTGCTTTTGATGTCGTATCCAAAAACGTTTCCCAGACCAATGTCAGGAAGCTTTTCCCCTGTGTTTTCTTCTCGTAGTTGTATGATTTCAGGTCTTACATTGAAGTCTCTAATCCATTTTGAGTTGATTTAGAATATGCAAAGGAAGCACTTGAAAAAGCCAGCACTAGGTTCAGCAGATCCCTCCTGTGGGCAACTGACTTGGGATAAGAGCAGGACTGCCTGGCCCCTAGCAAGCGTCTCCGCAGTGACCAGGGCTCTGTCAGCAGGGGGAGGAGCATGGCACTGAGGACTCCACATGGGAAAAGGGAGGAAGAAGACTCGGCCAATCAGGGTCAGGTATTACCAGGAGCGGGAAAAGGAAAGAGGAAGACTTGGCCAATCAGGGTCAGGTATTACCAGGAGGGCACTTGAGACAAAACAGTACATCCTACCGAGGGGGATTCTCATTGTTAATGTAGATGAACGCACATCCAAGAAAATGTCACCTACACTGAGCAATGATGGTGACAACTTGTCTTTTCAGTTCTGGATAGGACGTAGGCATTTCTCCAGCTCTCTGTTCAAATACACACACACACACGCGCACACACGTTTTTACTAGAAATAAAATCTATTGCACTCCTATTATTTAGAAAATCACATAATCCATTAGGTGATATTCAAATGTTTATTTAACTCGTAACTTCCATAATACATTAATTTGAACTGACAGAAATAAAAAGGAAAGCATTTGGAAATGGATCCCAGAATATAGGACATTTCTATATGAAACAAGACATAAAACATAAGATTCAATGAGTTGGATGGTGACAATAATTAATACTCAGGGCTCAATTTATAATCTAATTAATCAAATTACATTAATTATAATCATGAAATGTCCCATATTTTTCTCCTATGACTTTGTATAATGCTTTTACCAAGCAGAAAGTTCCTAGGTCTACCCATAAAGTAATTTTCTGACCCTGTTTCTTTGCGGCGAGTGTTTATTTGGCCTCCTCAGGATGAACTGAAGCATCACAGTGGCCGGGTTCATCACAGGACAGATTCTCAGGACACCCTGATCACCGTTAGGTGTAATTGAAGGAGCCAAAAAAGGGCTCAGGGGCTCCTCAGCAGAGACTCTCCTGAATGTATAGACGTGGGATCCACTCTCAGCATCAAAAAAGGAAACGTTCTGCATGCCCATATCCAGTCTACAAAAAGGAAAGTCAGGGGCACCGTGCTGACAGAGAGGCGGCCTCCAGCCCCCAAATGCACAGTCCAGAATCCACGCTCTGTGGTCAGTTGGATCTTCCCTTTTCAGCAGATGGATTCTCTGCAGACTCTCAGGTCGAATTCTGTGCTTGTTCCCACGCCCACCTCCCAGTAGCGGTGGCCAAAGGTGAAGCGAGGGGAGCCCAGGACACACACAGATGAACGGAATCTCTCAGCAAGGTCTTGCCGATTTGGTCTGATGTACCCACATCAGATGCTCTTGAGTCATCAGAAATAAGGGGAAGTTGTTGGCTGTGTGGGCATCCAAGGTCACATCCACTGGGAAAAGAAAAATAGGTCGCTCAGCAAATGGACAGAAGCCAAGCCCATGTCTCCCATCTACTTCAAAGTCCCAAATATCTCTTGACTTTAGTTTCTTTAATTCTGCTTCTTATCCTGAACTTAAAACTTTTTATGAGGCAACTTCCCTGATTAGTTCAAATTCTCATAGGTATGCTTTGTGGAAATACCTGATTTTTTTGTTTTATTTTGTTTTTGTTTTTAGACAGAATTTCCCTCTGTTGCCCAGGCTGGAGTGCAATGGCATTATCTCGGCTCACTGCAACCTCTGCCTCCTGGGTTCAAGCAATTCTCCCGCCTCAGCCTCCTGGGTAGCTGGGATTACAGGCGTGTGCCACAGAGCTGGCTAATTTTTGTATTTTTAGTAGAGAACAGGTTTCACCATGTCGGCCAGGCTGGTCTCGAAATCCCAACCTCAGGTGATCCACTGGCCTCAGCCTCCCAAGGTGCTGGGATTACAGGTGTGAGCCACTGTGCCTGGCCGGTGATAGCTGACTCTTATTCACGGTAGAAATTTTTATTTAACTCTATGTCATGTGTTTGCTTCATTGGACTTTTATTCATTTAGAGTGGAGGGTCTGTGAAGGCAGACATCATGACCCTCTTTCCGCCACCTTGATGCGTGAATAAATGAATGATAATTAAGACAATGCAAGTGATCAATATTAAATGAAATATTTCTGTTTCCACATTTTATTGCTCCAATTTAAATAGTCCCTAGAGCATAATTCCAGGCTTTTGTTTTCCACATTTGTAAACAAATTAATTGTGCACAGTTCTGACAGCAGATGGGCTATCTCTGCAGCTGACGGTGTGATGACAGAGGTACCAGTCCTGGACATTAAGAGGATCCAAGGCCAAGGGGAGGAAGGGGGCCTAGATGGAAGAATGGTTTCCATCCTACATGGGAGGTGAGGCCTTAAGCAAAACAGTGGTAAATTTAAGAGCCAAGAGAAAGGTATTTGAAAGTTGTTAGCCATCAATGACTGATTGTAGGGAAAAGGGGCAGCAAATACAAAGGTGTATAATTTAAGGCACTGGCTGTGTGGTTGACAAATGAAGCCACAAATCTTCATGGTGGAGGAAGAAAGGAAGGGAAGCAGTATAATCTGGCCTAGAGAAAATTAATTGTCAGGCCAGGCGTGGTGGCTCATGCCTGTAATCCCAGCACTTTGGGAGGCCAAGGCAGATGGGTCACTTGAGGTCAGGAGTTCAAGACCAGCCTGGCCAACATGGTGAAACTCTATCTCTACTAAAAATACAAAAATTAGCTGAGTGTTGTGGTGGGCACCTGTAGTCCCAGCTACTTGGGAGGCTGAGGCAGGAGAATCACTTGAACCCAGGAGGCAGAGGCTGCAGTGAGCCGAGATCGTGCTGCTGCCCTCCAGCTTAGGCGAGAGAGCAAGACTCCATCTCAAAAAACAAACAAACAAAAAAACCCCGCTAGGTGCAGTGGTTCACGCCTGTAATCCCAGCACTTTTCGAGGCTGAGGCGGGTGGATCACCTGAGGTCAGTAGTTCGAGACCAGCCTGGCCAACCTAGTGTAACCCTGTCTCTACTAAAAATACAAAAATTAGCTGGGCATGGCAGTGGACGCCTGTAATCTCAGCTACTCGGGAGGCTGAGGCAGGATAATCACTTGGACCCAGGAGGCAGAGGTTGCAGTGAGCCAAGATTGTGCCACTGCACTCCAGCCTGGGCAACAGAGCAAAACTCTGTCTCAAAAAAAAAAAAAAAGAAAAGAAAATTAATTGTCCAGAACATTAAAAAAAAATCTACAGAACATATTTCCTTCAAGTGAAAAAAATGAATATGATCACCAATGTGGATTTTTTAGATTATGATAAGACATCAGGTGATTGTTGTTTGACGGTAAATTCGTGAATGAAATGAGTTGAGTGGAAATGGACAAGGAAGGAGGAAGGGGGCTCCAAACAAGATGTGGACAGAGTGAATCTGTCCTGCATATTTCAGCAGAGAGACAGTCAGGTGTTGGTAGGTGGATGAGTGGAGATCATGAGTGTCAGGGAAGATACCGTGCAGAAGCCAGCAATGTTGGGACATCATAGGAGCCCACTACCATTTATAGGTGTAATTCTTTGCCTAGGCTGACCACAATCTCTTCATTTAAATGTCCCTTCCCTCCAGAGTTATGCAGTCTGATAGTATTTTGTGGAGCCAGGGCCACTGTTGAAGCCCATGTGGCACAGATGAGGAGACCAGAGTCTGCAACTCACCCTACACTCACAGGAACAAACGCCACAGGTGCTTGATTCCAAACTCTTCCCAACCCTGGGGTGAGGTCTCTTAGTGCAATGGGTGCCAACATTCACCGCACATTAGAATTATTGGGGCAATCTTAATGTCAGAGTCCTGGGAACCTCAGCTAGAAAGAAATTCAAATTCAGTTGCTCCATGTTTTTGCTACTCAGCAAAGTTCCCAACAAAGGGATACCAATCCTGAGATCTCCCAGTTCTGAATTTGCATTCTAACAAGATCCCAGGTAATTGGAGCACAGTAAGTTTTGAGAAATCCCTTGTCTGGGCCACGACCTGGACATCGGTAATTTTTCTTGAGGATTACCAGGTGATTCTATACATTATCAGGGCTGAGAATCACTGATACTGGAGGAACATGTCAATTTTAGGTGCCAGAGAGCAGCTAATCACCATATGGAATGGGAAGCCAATTGCACAAGTGGACTGGTCTGGTCGAAGGAAGAGGACAGGGTACACAGACTCCTTACTGTGGAACTTCCGCATCCTTGTGTTTATCTGTAGAATCTTCTTCAGTTTGATCTCCAGTTCCTTCATGTGAGAAAACAACCTCCCCAGTTGCTGACTGGGCCTGATTTTGTTCTTCTGAGACACCATGGAACAGCAATAGCAAAATAGATCCTGCCCATGGGGGTCCATCTGCAGTGAATTGATGCACTTGAGGCAGACGGTGCATGCACACTCCAGGGACACTGGCTTTTCTAGGTAAGCTGCACAGATGGGACAGCTGCTTGCTTCTGTAAGAGTCCAGCCATGGCCACTGCCAGAGGGAAAGTGAACAAGGGAATGCATTTCCATGAGTTGAAAGCCTGTTCGTTGCAACAAGTGACAACCTTTCCATGCCTAGGGGTATTGTGTTCCAGCTATCATCCCTCAAACAAAACCATGAGTACAAATGCTCAAGCACATGCCCCTGTCTTCAGAAATTTGAAGTTCTGTTGGGAAAGAGAGTCACAAGTCATCACTATGCTCCAAGCTGAGGTGGAGGAAGGGTCTATTCTCCTGCTGACCCAGCAGCTGTGCCAGCAGATGCACCTGAGCCCATGACACAGGAGCAGCCGTGTGAGATGCAGTGAGCTGGGGTCATTTCACCACCTCCTAGGGGAGCCCAAGCAAGAGATTAACATATGAATTAGGAGCTGGGCAGGGTAGCTCACATGTGTAATCCCAGCACTTTGGGAGACTGAGGCAGGAGGATCCCTTGAACCCAGGAGTTCGAGATCAGCCTGGACAACATGGGAAGACCCCATCTCTATAAAAACTGCAAAAATTAGCAGTGAGCAGAGATCACACCATGTCACTTCAACCTGGGCAATAGAGTAAGACCCTGTCTCACAAAAAAAAAAAAAAAAAAATTACATCCTTCCTGCAGCCTTGGAACTGAATAACAAAGTGGCTGCCACCACTCCTAGAGTGAGGGGATCCAGGGGGACTTTTTCAACATGGAGGCAGCCCTCAGACAGCCTTTGTTAAATTCATTAATTACTAATTTATTTCATTCATTCCCCTAGGTCATAACCCCCATTTCTAAACATCTGAGAAGGAAAAACAAAACAGAAGCGTGGACTTAACTCTTCTGCTGGAAGCTCCTCTGTCCTCCAGCTGCTTCCACCAAGAACTGTTAGAGTCCAGGCACTGTGCTTTTGGGCACTGAGATCTGCTGCCTTACTCTATATAACGTTCCCAAGTACCTAGAGCTCCTCAGTGGGATTTCTACCCAGCCAGTGAGGCTCCAGGCGCTGTGTCTTGTTCACTGGGATATGCTGCCTCTCTCTATTGTCTCATGTAAAGGCAGGTATTTGTCCACACATCAGTCTGCTGGGTTTTCAGTGCAACCCAAACTGCAAGCTCTTCCTAGAGCCCAACTCAGATGCAGGTGACTTGTTCTGCAAATGGTGAAAAAGAGGATCAGAAGTTTGAACTGTGAATAAATTAGTAAGATTTTCTCTATGGAATTCTGCCAGCAACATGTCACCAGTTGTTTTTCTTGAAACACATTTGGGAGGAGGTTGCCTCCAGGATCTCAGAGTAGCAACTGAGGAATCAGCACAGTCTATTGCTGGCCCCACACAGTGGGTCAGAAAAATCCACAACTGGCCACACAACCAAGTTCATCCAGATAAGCAATCAATGGAAGGTACTGTGGAAAGTCAGTGGAGTTCATTCAGTCATCATGATTCTAGTTGGATGAGTGTCCCATTTTTAAGACTAAACTGTCCTATTTACTGTCTCTGTAGTTTTCTTTCTCAGAATATTATGCACTCAGAGTCATGGAGAAGGCAGCTTTTTCAGACTGACTTATCTCACTGAGCAACATACCTTGACTGCCAGCACCTGACTTTGAGGTCACCACCCCCGCTTCCCAGCCTTTCCTTGCAAGGCCTCATGTTGGCCCCAGTGTGAGCTTCTTCCCATCTGCCCAGGCCCTTCAGATGTACCCAGTGGCAGCAAGGCCTCCACCAGGGACACCACGAGCCTCCTGAAATGAAGTCTTGCAGCTCCAGCCCAACTTGAAAATTTCCCAGTAACCTTTCAGCCACTACCCAGCCAGTACTGGGAGTCCTTGATGGACAGCAGCATGCAGCCCCCACCTCTGACTGCTCTTTCCAGTTTGGAGATCTGGTAGCCCAGCTCCAGCTCCAGCCTCAACCTCCACTCTAGGGCCTAACTGCCAGGGCAGCCCAACACAGTCAGCTTTGGAGGTTCCTCATCTGCAAATTCTGTCTTGAACACCCCCTCCAGCACCCAGATGTTCTTTGTTGTCCCTCCTTCATCCCCTTGGTTCACCTACTGCCTCTGGCTCTACAGCTGCCACCTATACCCCCAGCACTGGGAACAGTGTTCGGCCCCACGTTGAGCTGCTCTGCTCCACATTGGGCAGCACAAGCCCAGCTCCTTGAGGTTGGCCGTTTCAGTGGCACCCATGGGCTCTGGGAGCAGAGAGGCGACCCCAGATCTGAGTTCCAACTTTGTGTCACTCAGCAGTGCAGCAGGAAGGAGCTAGGCCTGAGCATCACACACCCTACGGGGGAAGCTTCAGCCTGAACAGGTGAGGCTCCTGTAGCCGGAGGACTCCATGGTGACCCAGGGACCAGGAACAATTGTCTCTTTGGAGGCACTGTTGTCCCTCTTTTGAGTCACATCCCTGGAGAGTCACCCAAGCAGAAACCTGTAATTCTAACTCAGGGGCCCAGGGCCACTGAAAGCAAGGCAAACCCTGGGCACAAGTCCAGGCCAGGCTCTGACCCTAGCAACCCTGCTTCTCTCTGGGCACAGAGAGAGGAAACCTCAACTCTACGGCCTCCCAGTACCCTGTCGAGGATTCTGCTGGTCACAGAACTCCAGGGTTGTCCACCAGCTTATCCTCCTCCAGATTGGGATCCACTCCCTTTGGGCCCAAGAGGGGAATGCAGGACTCAGAGGAAATATTCCTGGAGCCAGGGTCCATCATCCTCCGAGGATAAAACTTGCGTGAGTGCCATTTATTTATTTCTTCCTTTTTATTTGTACGAATTTATGGGATACATGTGTAATTTTGTTACAATCATAGACTGTGCAGTGGTCAAGTCAGGCATTTAGGGTATCCATCACCAGAGTAATGAACATTGAATTTATTAAGCAATTTCCCTGTTCTTCTAAGCAGTTCATGACTGAATACATTAGAGCACTTAGGAAGCACCAGTCTCCTCAAGGCTTCACCTGAATTCAATCATGTTTAGCCTTATAAGACAGCAGATGCCATATTAATGTTTGAACATCTCAGAACAGGGAACTGAGGCACAGACAGGTCTATACAACATTTCCAGTAGACGGCTCCTCAGCAGGATTGGAACCCAGCCAGTGAGGCTCCACGCACTCTGCTCTTGCTCACTGGTACTGAGAGGTGACAGCATGCTGGCAGTCCTCGCAGGCTCTCGGCGTCTCCTCTGCCTGGGCTCCCACTTTGGTGGCCCTTGAGGAGCTCTTCAGCCCGCCGCTGCACTGTGGGAGCCCCTTCCGGGGCCAGCCAAGGCCGGAGCCGGCTCCCTCAGCTTGCGGAGAGGTGTGGAGGGAGAGGCGCAGGCGGGAACCGGGGCTGCGCGGCGCCTGCGGGCCAGCAGAAGTTCCCGGTAGGCGTGGGCTCCCCGCCGGCCCGGGGCAGTGAGGGGCTTAGCACCTGGGCCAGCAGCTGCTGTGCTCGACTTCTTGCCAGGCCTTAGCTGCCTCCCTGCGAGGCAGGGCTTGAGACCTGCAGCCCGCCATGCCTGATCCTCCCCCCGGCCCTGGGCTCCTGCGCAGCCCGAGCCTCCCCGACAAGCGCCGCCCCCTGCTCCACAGCGCCCAGTCCCATCGACCACCCAACGGCTGAGGAGTGCGGGCAAACGGCGCGGGACTGGCAGGCAGCTCCACCTGGGGCCCTGGTGCGGAATCCACTGGGTGAAGCCAGCTGGGCTCCTGAGTCTGGTGGGGACTTGCAGAACCTTTATGTCTAGCTAAGGGATTGTAAATACACCAATCAGCACTCTGTATCTACCTCAAGGTTTGTAAACACACCAATCAGCACCCTGTGTCTAGCTCAGGGTTTGTGAATGCACCAATCCACACTCTGTATCTAGCTACTCTGGTGGGGACTTGGAGAACTTTTGTGTCTAGCTCAGGGATTGTAAACGCACCAATCAGCACCCTGTCAAAACGGACCAATCAGCTCTCTGTAAAATGGACCAATCAGCAGGATGTGGGTGGGGCCAGATAAGAATAAAAGCAGCTGCCCAAGCCAGTAGTGGCAACCTGCTCTGGTCCCTTTCCACCCTGTGGCAGGTTTGTTCTTTTGCTGTCTGCAATAAATCTTGCTACTGCTTGCTCTTTGGGTCCACAGTGCCTTTAAGAGCTGTAACGCTCAACGCGAAGGTCTGCAGCTTGACTCCTGAAACCAGCGAGACCACGAACCCACCGGGAGGAACAAACAACTCCAGACGCGCGGCCTTAAGAGCTGTAACACTCACCAGGAAGGTCTGTAGCTTCACTCCTGAGCCAGCGAGACCACAAACCCTCCGGAAGGAAGAAACTCCCAACACATCCGAACATCAGAAGGAACAAACTCCAGACATGCTGCCTTTAAGAACTGTAACACTCATCGCGAGAGTCCGCGGCTTCATTCTTGAAGTCAGTGAAACCAAGAATCCACCAATTCCGGGCACAGTACCTGCTGCCTCTCTATATCATCTCTTTTGAAGGCAGGTAATTTGCCTACGCAGTCTGCTGAGTACTGAGTGCAACACACACTGGAAGGGGTTCCCAGAGGCCCACTCGCATTTAGGTGGATTCTTGTGCAGATGGTGAAAAAGGAGGTCAAAAGTTTGAACTGTGAATCAATTACTGTGAGTTTATCTATGATACTATCCCAGCAAGATGTCTTTCTTGTAATAATTTGGGAGGACGTTGACTCCAGGATAGAGTGTTCCTGAGGAGTCGGCACACTTTATTGCTGGCCCCAGGCCGTGGGTCAGAAAAAATTCACAACTGGTCACACTATTCTGTGTAGCGGGAAAAACCATCAGTTGAAGGTACTTTGGAAAATCAGTTAAGCTCATTCAATCATCCTGGTTCCTGGTGGGTTCAGTGTCCCATATTTAAGACAAAACTCTAACACTGTTATGCTATGGTCTTCGAGTTCATCTGTGAAAAATCTAAATCGTTAAGTCAATCGCTAGTCTTACAACTAGAAAAGAAACATACTATGTAAAGTTGCGACGCTTTTCACAGAAAGCAACGTCTCAATCTAATGTTATTACACATTCAGGTGAGTGTTAAACATCATCTGAGATGAGCTCTTCTCTGGGCTCGGCCACATCTCTCAAGATCCCAAGAGAATCAAAAAGTTGAAGTGTGAATCAATTCGTATGAGTTTTTCATAAATCCTGCCAACAAGATGTCAAGAGCTGTCTTTGGCCTCATATATTTGGGAGGATGTTGCCTCCAGGATCTGACAGTGGTTACAGAGGAGTCGGCACCATCTATTGCTGGCCCCACGCAGTTCGTCAGAAAAACCAACTGGCCAGATAAAATTGAGTTCATCCCAGAAAACCATCCATTGAAGGTGCTGTGGAAAGTCAGTGAAGTTCAT
Source organism: Pongo abelii (assembly GCF_028885655.2). Classification (NCBI taxonomy): domain Eukaryota; kingdom Metazoa; phylum Chordata; class Mammalia; order Primates; family Hominidae; genus Pongo; species Pongo abelii. The sequence continues at coordinate 119,968,602 of NC_071995.2, read as the reverse complement.
TCAATCATTCTAGGGGGTTCAGTGTCCCGTATTGAAGTCAGAACTCTCACACTGTTATGCCTTAGTCGTCTTGCTGTTCATCTACACACATTTAAAATGAAGTCATTGCTATTCCTGCAACTGTGGAAGTAAAGATGTATTTACAATTTAAAGGATGATACCCTTTTACTGGAAAGCAACGTCTCAATCGTATGTTGACACATTCAGCTGAGTGTCTGAATGTGTTTGAGCTGAACATCCGCTCAAAACGGTGTGGCCAACCTTGACTAAAATAGTCATTGTGTAGAACAGTTTGAAATTAACATGAAAATGGAACAGACAGCACAGAAAGGTCTCAGATCCTTTGTCCACACTTTTCTTTTCTTAACCCCATTTCCAGTGGTGTGGTGCATGTGTAACAATGACTAAACCTATATGGATACATTCTTACGAACTGAAGTCAGAAGTTTGCATGGAGGTTCACCGTGTGGTGCCCTCTATGGGTTGTGACAAACTTGGAATGCCATTCACCACCCATACAAAGTAGCTGCATGCCCTAAACACTCCCTGTATTTCCCCTGCACATCCCTCTCCCCTTTGCCAGAAGCCCTGGCAACAACTGTCCTGTTCACTGTCTCTAGAGTTTTCTCTCCCAGAATTGTATAGGTCTGGATTCATGGAGTAGGCAGCTTTTTCAGACGGCCTTATCCTCCTCGGCAATGTTCATTCACTGCCAGCATCTGTCTTTGAGGTCACCCCATTTTCGCCACTCCCCCTTCCCAGCCTTTCCTTGCAAGGTCTCTTGTTGGCTCCAGTGGGAGCTTCTTCCCATCTGCCCAGTGCCTTCTAACACCCCCCAGTGTCAGCAAGGCCTGGACCAGGGACACCAACAGCCCCCTGCACTGGGGTCCTGTGGCTCCACCCCAAGTTTGAAATTTCCCAGTAACCCTGCAGCCACTGCCCAGCCAGTTCTGGTAGAAATCAGAGAAAAAAGGATCCTCCATGCACTCAGCGAAATTTCACTCCAATCTTCTCAACTGAAGTCTACAGTTTCACTGCAGGTAATGTTGCCAAGAATGTGGAAAATGTGCCTCCCATCACCACCTCTGCCAGCCACGGCTTCTGTGTGGTGGGGCCACACGCACTATGGAAAATGGCAAAGGGGCTTCATCAACGGCTGAGCATCAGGGCAGGCACATGGCTCTGTTCCTAGGAGGAAGACATGTTAGGTTGTGCATCGCAAGGTGGGGAAAGATCAAGTCAGTGTAATGACAAAGAAATCCCCACCCGATTCCCTGCCAAACCTCTTGGGTGAAATAGGTGTCTGCTGGCTTCTGAGGGCCTTTGCAAGAAAACAGGATTCTTGCTTAAGCAAATGTAGATGTAAAATGAGGCATACTATGGCTTGAGGAACCATTTGGATCATGAACACCATGTGAAATGCTTTGTATCATCATAGAAATCCATTAGCCTGCAATTGAGCTCTTAATATTTATCCCCACAAAACAAAAAGATGAGACTGCTCCATTTGAAAAGGGTCACTTTTGCCTACAGAAACATGCTTCTCATAACAAGACTGTCCTAGACATTTCTTACTCTCTAGAACAGTTTCCCAGTGGTGCTTGAGAAAAAACCCCAGGTGAGGACCTCAATGCTGAAAGGAGTGACGACAAGACCAAGGGCTCCAGGAATCCAGAGACGGCCACTCAGTGGACTCTGCGGGAGAAGGCAGGGCTCGGGCCCCAGGCTGGGCCTGCAGAGGGAGAAGCTATGGAGGGATAGAAGGAAGTCACAAGGGTCCCCGGTCCCAGTGAGTTGGGGTTGGGGAGGATGGATTCCAGGGTTTTAATGTCAGGAGACTCATGACATCATCATCCCCTGAGTTCAGTGATTTTCCTCCTCCTCCTAAGTGGGAAAGAGCAGGGGGGACGGTCCTGGCTGGAGTGACCCTGCATGGACATCGCTGACATTTCTCAAAAGAGGGGAGTTCCTTCCTGTTGAAGCTGTGACAGGAGCTGGGGACTGGTGTCTTCATCATGCTGTGTGACAAAGCAGGCCTTTCCATCCTGGAAGCTGGTGAGAGGCAGAGTAGGAATCAGCTTTCCAGTCCTCTGAGCCACACTGGGGACACAGTTCAGCAGGGATGGTCTCAAGGTCAGGCCAGACACACAGAGGTTCCCAAGCTGGTCTTTCTGGGGCTGGACAGAAACCAGTTTCCATCTTCCACCTGCTTCTGGAAGTTGCCTGTCAAGCGCCCTCTGTAGACGGCACTAGCCAAAGATTGCCTGGCTCAGAAGTTCATTGAAACTGAAGGCGGTGTGGCCCCACCTGGCCAGGGCAGCTGCTCACACTGTAGCTCCCTGGCAGGAGCGAGGGCACCTGCTCCCATTCAGGGCAAGCTCAGCAAATTGATGGAGGCTCATCCCAGAGCCCAGGTCATCCTTGATCCTCCGTTTCACGGCCTAGAGGACATGGGTTTGAGATGTTCTCTGAAATGGTCTTGGAGTTCTCAGGCCCAAACTCTGAGTCCTCGCACTCATGGGGATCCGCATTGTGGCCACAGCTGTTCAGTGCAAGGGCAGGAATGTGCCCTCTGCATTTCCTCTCATCACAGTGTTCAGCCGTGGGCAGCCTGTCTTAGGCCACATGAAGGTCTCGTGAAAACACCCCTGGGCTGGGCTCTAGCTCGAGTGGGCAAAGGTTCCCTCCTCACACTGTTCAGCCTGTTGGACCTTCTCACTGAACGAGGCGTCTTCCCAGGATCTGACCCAAGTCAGAGGGTGGTGAGGGTGGACTGGGGTGTCCATTTTCCTGGGGTCCCTCTGCTCTGATCCTGTCTAGACAAGGTTAGTTTCACTTCTCTGTGTACAAGTGTACCCCCCTCCCCCACGGCTTCCCTCTTGGCCAAGACACTGTCCTCACAGTTGCATCCCCATATCTCACACAGTGCCTGGCCCTTGTGCAGTTGCTAAAAAAGTTCCTGCTTCCTTGCAGAGGCCCTCAGAAGCCACACATGAATGATGGGATCAGAGCACCCAATCCCACTGCAAGGAAACACCCAGGGAGGGAGTCATGTCTTCCTCATGTTTGTATCTCTAGAGCTGCACCATCCAGCATGGGAATCCCAGCCTGGAGCTGCTGTGTATAACTCATTCATTCATTAGTGCAGTTAATCAAAATAAAATGAGAAATTCCAATCCTCAGTCACACTGGCCACATTTCCAGTGCCCCACAGAGTTTGTGCCAGCAGCCACCTTATGCAACAGCACAGAGAACATTTCCATCCACACAGAACACACTCTTGGGAACCTGCTCTGAGCCTGGCATGGGGTCTGTTCATGGAACTCAGCTAACTAAGAAACCTGTGCGTCAAAGTTGGAATTTCAGGTGAATGGGACTGGAGGAACGAGCTCTAATGATCCAGTGGAAACGTGGAATTGGGAAGATGAAGGGGGTGGTCGCTCCTGAGGGTTTGCACGTGTGAGCTGTGTCTTGTTGGAGACTCTGGACTCCACAGAGTTAAAGGAGGGTTGAACAGACTAAGAGAGACAGCAGGGTGGTCTTGTGCAATCCAGCTTGACCTCAGCTGGAGGAGGAGTGATGGATGAACCTTCCTCTGGAATAATTGTCTTCCCACTTTTGTCTCTAGAGACTCCATTGTCAACAGAAGACATGATTCAAGCAGTGATGAAGAAGACACTCCAGGTTTAAAACAACCCAGGAGGGACCCGATGGAGGAGGGTGCCTGTAGCAGTTGGGGTTGGCCTGCTGCTTTAGAGACTGAGGAAGTGGGGGATGAATTTAGAAAGTGAAAGGAAACATGTATGGAAGGCTGCTTTGTCCTTGTCATCGTTACTGACTCAATAGGGAGAGGTTTGGTGCCTCTGGGCTTTGAGTGTGCAGTGTTTGTCATCATCTTTTCTTCCTGTGGTTTTTAAAAAATGATCTTTCCCGGAAAACCATGTCTTTCCTGCCTTTGCGTCAGTAAAACTCCAAAGTCTTTGGTGATGTTTGGCAGCACCTCCTGAGTCTTGGTGAGGAAGAACGTGAGCAAGGAGGTGCCCATGATGTGCTGGAGCATTCACTGCCTCTTCCCAGCCAGGCCTGAGTCGGGGATGCTCAGACAGCTGCTCAGATCTTTAGTCCATGAAGGGAAAGGGAAGCAGGGAGGTGGTGGGCTTCACTGACTGAGATAGCAGAGCACCAGTCCAGCAGCCCTCCTCCCCAGTTAACTCGCCTTCCCTGCTCGTAAGAGTTTGTCAGTTACGGTGAAGCTAATTCTTTGGGAGGCTCTGTCCTACGGGTGTGGCTGGCTCGGGAGTCCTGAGCTCTGAGCCAGTGGGGAGTCAAGCAGGACACTAGTCATTCAGGGTGGTCGCTGGAACATCTGGAAACCTCACCTTGAGGTGGCTCATGGTGTGAAGGTGCTGGGGCAGGAGTGGCGCAGATTGGACACCCTGATCCTTCAAGGGGCCTTTGGGGTCACCTACATCATATTTTGGGTCAGGATTATAATAGCATGAGCGATCTGTGCCTTAAGGATGTGTTCCTGCTGTGGATAACTAGCCAGAGCCCATCCCTTTGTTTCCCTTAAGGAATACTTTTAGTTAATCTATAATCTATACAAATAATGCTTATCACTGGCTTGCTGTCAGTAAATATGTGGGTAAATCTCTGTTCGGGGCTCTCAGCTCTGAAGGCTGGGACTCCGCTGATTTCCCACTCCACACTCTATATTTCTATGTGTGTGTGTTTAATTCCTCTAGTGCCGCTGGGTTAAGGTCTCCATGACAGAGCTGGTCTCAGCATGTTCTTTTCTCCTTTTTATTGCTGAGTAGTACTCCATCACATAGATGTGCCACATTTTGTTTATCCATTCACCGGTTAATGGACACTTGAGATGTTTCTGTTTGTTGACTGTTTGAAATAATTCTGCTGAGAACTTTTTTTTTTTTTTTGTCTTTTGTGAACATATGTTGTCATTTCTTCTGGGAGAATTTCCAGGGGTGGAATTGCTAGGAGAAATGGAAAGTTGATGTTGAACTTCTTAAGCAGCTAAAGGTCTCTTTCCAAATTGATGGTATCAGTGTACATTCCCACCAGGATGCACACTGCCAACGTTATTTACAACAGTGAACTGCAGGTTGCAGCCAGTGGTGGAAAATTACATATAAAGATTAGAAAGTAACGGATATGATGATGGTTATTTTTCTTGTTAGTTTCAAAGTCACAAGCACAAAAGTGTAGGCAGGTGTAGCTGCCTCCTACATCCCCAGCACTGGGAACGATGTTCGGCCCCACATTGAGCAGCCCTGCTCCATATAGGGCAGCATAAGCCCACCTCCTTGAGGTTGGCAGTTTCAGCGGCATCCATGGGCTCTGGGAGCAGAGAGGTGACCCCAGATCTGAATTCCAACTTTGTGTCACTCAGCAGCACAGCCAGAAGGAGAGGGACCCGAGCACCATACACACTATGGGGGAAGCTTCGGCCTGAACAGGTGGGACTCCCCTAAACAGAGGACTCCATGGTGACCCAGGGACCCAGTGCTGGAAACAATTGTCTTTTTGGAGGCACTGTTGCCCCTCCCTTGAGTCACATCCATGGAGAATCACCCAATCAGAAACCTCTAATTCTAACTCGGGGGCCCAGGGCTGCCCCTTGCTTCAAGTCTGGACCAGGATCTGATTCTAGAAACCCTGCTTCTCTCTGAGCATGGAGAGGAGAAACGTCAGCTCTACCGCCTGCCAGTACCCAGTTTGAGGGTTCTGCTGGTCACAGAACTCCAGGGCCATTCACTATCTCATGCTCCTCCAGATTGGGATCCCCTCCCTTTGGGTCCAAGAGGGGAATGCATGACTCAGAGGAAAGCTTCCTGGAGCCAGTGTCCATCATCCTCCCAGGACGGACCTTGTGTGAGTGGCATGTATTTATTTTTTCCTTTTTATTTGTATAAATTCATGGGGAAAATGTACAATTTTGTTACAGGCATAGATTGTGCAGGGGTCCAGTTGAGGTTTCTAGGGTATCCATCACCAGAGTAATGAACACTGAATTTATTAACCAATTCCCCATCATCCTTTGCCTCCCACCCCCTCGCCCTTCTGAGTCTTCATTATCTATCATCCCACTCCCTCCATCCATGTGAAATTGCTCCATGAGCTCACAGAGATTGAGAGATAATTAAGTACATAGACTTAGTGGCATGCAGGGAAAAGGAAATGTGCATAGTTGATGAAAGAACGATTTCTAGAGTTTGACAATGTTATCCACTGAGGGACACTGAATTTTTTTTTTTAATTCAAAGTGTAGAATGTGATTTTTATGGCAATCTCAAACAATTGTTACAGCAGCAGCTAGAAGCGTCTGGTGACTCTGAACTAGCAGAAATGCATCGGTGTGCCATTTCACATCAAGAATGGGAGTTTAGATCCTTCTGTAGTTCATAAGCATGATGATTGGATTTTCACGAGCACGTGTGATATGTGCCTTCCCAAAACCTTGTTACAATAGCAGCACATTACCCATCTAACAATCAAGAATGGAAGGAACTTTTTCTTGTCAAATGTTTACTGTGTGTGTGTCCACACTATCAACTCTATATGATGGGGCAGGTCCCTTTTCTCCTGTAACTCGTCTTTACAAACACAATATAATAATGTGGAGAGAGCAACTCTGTTTCTGAAGCAAGACAGGTGCTCAGAAATCACACCCATGTGCATGAAAAATACACATCTGGATGGGAGCAATGGGAACCCAGAGTGAGGCTGTTGTTCACTTAAAAATTTCGTGATGGCCTGTCCCCACAGCCATGCGCCGATTAGCATCGTCCCTTCCATTTCAGCTGTCATCCTGTGAGTGGAAGACGTTGCATTAGCAGTTGGGAATTTGAGAGACTTCTACATAGAGTCCTCAAGGATGCGAAATCTGAAATGCTGTGGACAGACAAGTTTCTCTGAGAGGGACTCTCTCCAACCCCTGCAGGGCCTAGGGAGGGATGCGGAGTTTGTGGAAACTGAGTCTTGGCGAGGGAGGATATGAGCAGGAAGGTGCCCACTCTGTGCAGGTGCAACCAGTGCCCCTTCTTAGGCAGGCCTGAGTTCACCCTGATCTCATTGCTATCAGAATTATGGTCAGTGAGACAGTGGGGGTCACTGTCTTCACTGATTCTCCCACTGAAGCACCTGCCCAAATGCCACATCCACAGTTAATTCCCATTCCTGCTCATCCAGGCCCGGTCAGTGGAAGGGAAGTTCATTCCGGCACAGTCATCATGCGGCAGTTGGTTTGAATATCCTGAGTCCTGAGGCGGCTTGGGAGCCAAGCTGACCCCTGGGCACTTGGAGTAGTCTACTGGCCAGGATGGCTCACCACGAGGCCCCCGACAGTGCGAAGATGCTGGGGGAGGAGGGCACACCATTGAACTTGTCCTTTACAGAGGCTTGGTTTGGAGGAAACTGTCATATTTTGTGTCAGGTATGGAAACCTGAAGGAAGGAGGCTGTGTTAGGATTTGAGGTCCTCTGGATCAACCACATCTTCCAAAATGTTATAGGTATGAACTGTGTGCACCTGGCCCAGATATGTTCCATGAGAGGGAAAGGATCACCCCATGTAAAGAATGAAGTGAGTCTTTATCTTTCACTTCCCCAAAGCCATGCAAGCTCCTTGTCTGCATTCAACCACTACGAAGAGTCCAGCTTGTTCTTTGGAACATTTAATGAGTGAATACTTTAGCACACTTAGAGGGAACTAGTCTATTTAAGACTTCACCTGAATTCAATCATTTATAGCCTTCAAGCATAACAGAGACCATATTAACTTTTGAACCTCTCAGAACCAGGTACTGAGGCATAGAGAGGTCTATACAACATAGCCAGGTACCTAGAGCTCCTCAGTTGGATTTGAACCCAGCCAGTGAGGCTCCAGGCGCTGTGCTCTTGCTCACTGGGATATGCTGCCTCTCTCTGTTGCCTCATATAAAAGCAGATATTTGCCCACACAATCAGTCTGTTGGGTTTTCAGTGCAACCCAAACTGCAAGCTCTTCCTAGAGCCCAGCTGAGATTCAGGTGGCTTCTTATGGAGTTGCTTGAACAGGGGTTTCAAAGTTTGAACTCTGACTAAATTACTAAGAATTTCTCTATGGAATTCTGGCAGCAAGATATCAACAGCTGTCTTTCTTGTAATACATTTCGGAGCATGTTCTGTGCAGGATCAAAAAGTAGTACCTGAAACGTCGGCACAGTCTATTCTATTGCTGGACCAACGCAGTGGGTCAGAAAAATCCACAACCGGCCACACAACCAAGTTCACCCAGATAAGCAATCAATGGAAGGTACTGTGGAAAGTCAGTGGAGTTCATTCAATCATCATTATTCTAGTTGGATCAGTGTTCCTTTTTTAAGACTAAACTGTCCTATTTACTGTCTGTATAGTTTTCTTTCTCAGAATATTATGCACTCAGAGTCATGGAGAAGGCAGCTTTTTCAGACTGACTTATCTCACTGAGCAACATACCTCGACTGCCAGCACCTGACTTTGAGGTCACCCCCATGGACACCACTCCCCCTTCCCAGCCTTTCCTTGCAAGGCCTCATGTTGGCTCCAGTGTGAGCTTCTTCCCATCTGCCCAGGCCCTTCAGACATACCCTTGGGGCGGCAAGGCCTCCACCAGGGACACCACGAGCCTCCTGCACTGAGGTCTTGCAGCTCCACCCCAACTATAAAACTTCCCAGTAACCCTTCAGCCACCACTCAGCCCATAGTGGGAGTCCTTGATGGACAGCAGCATGCAGCCCCCACCTCTGACCGCTGTTTCCAGTTTGGAGATCTGGTAGCCCAGCTCCAGCTCCAGCCCCAACCTCTGCTCCAGGGCCCACCTGCCAGGGCAGCCCAAAACACACTCAGCTTTGGAGGTTCTTCATCTACAGATTCCATCTTGGTCACCCCCACTAGCACCCAGATGTTCTTTGTTGTCCCTCCTTCATCCCCCTGGTTCACCCACTGCCTCTGGCTCTGCAGCTGCCTCCTACACCCCCAGCACTGGGAACAGTGTTCGGCCCCACATTGAGCAGCTCTGCTCCACATTGGGCAGCACAGGCCCAGCTCCTTGAGGTTGGCAGTTTCAGCGGCACCCATGGGCTCTGGGAGCAGAGAGGCGACCCCAGATCTGAGTTCCAACTTTGTGTCACTCAGCAGCGCAGCAGGAAGGAGATAGGCCTGAGCATCACACACCCTACGGGGGAAGCTTCAGCCTGAACAGGTGAGGCTCCTGTAGCCGGAGGACTCCATGGTGACCCAGGGACCAGGAACAATTGTCTCTTTGGAGGCACTGTTGTCCCTCTTTTGAGTCACATCCCTGGAGAGTCACCCAAGCAGAAACCTGTAATTCTAACTCAGGGGCCCAGGGCCACTGAAAGCAAGGCAAACCCTGGGCACAAGTCCAGGCCAGGCTCTGACCCTAGCAACCCTGCTTCTCTCTGGGCACAGAGAGAGGAAACCTCAACTCTACGGCCTCCCAGTACCCTGTCGAGGATTCTGCTGATCACAGAACTCCAGGGTTGTCCACCAGCTCTTCCTCCTCCAGACTGGGATCCACTCCCTTTGGGTCCAAGAGGGGAATGCAGGACTCAGAGGAAATCTTCCAGGAGCCAGGGTCCATCATCCTCCCAAGATGGACCTTGAGTGAGTGCCATTTAGTTATTTATACAAATAAATAAATGATAATTTATAAATAATATAAATAAAATATGTTGTTTATTATAAATAAAATATTTTACTTATTACAAATGAAAAAATTTATGAATAAATAGTATTTTATTTATTATAAATAAAATGTTATTCTTTTTTGTACAAATTTATGGGATACATGTGCAATTTTGTTACAATCATAGATTGTGCAGTGGTCAAGTCGGGGCATTTAGGATATCCATCACCAGAGTAATGAACATTGAATTTATTAAGCAATTTCCCATCATCTCTTCCCTCTCGCCCCCTCACCCTTCGGAGTCTCCATTATCTATCATCCCACCCTCTGCATCCGTGTGAAATTGCTCAGTGAAGTCACACAGACTGAGACATAACTAAGTACATAGACTTCATAGCATGCAGACAAAAGGTAATATACATGGGTGATAAGAGAACCATTTCTATAGTTTCACAGTGTTTCTTAGTGAGGGACACTGAATTTGTTAAATTGAATTTCCACCATGTGTTTTTTATTCAATCTTAAGAAATTGTTAAAGTAGCACACCTACAAATGTCTGGTGAGTCAGTAACAGCAGAGATACATAAGCATGGCTTTCCTAATGAAGAATGCAATGGCAGATCCTTCTGTAGTTCATCAGCATGATGATTGAATTTTCACGGGCACATGTGAGATGTGCCTCCTCCAGGTTTTCTTACATCAGCACATTACCCAGCTCACAATAAAAAATAGAAGGAACTTTTTATTCTCAAATGTTCACTTTGTGTGTCCACACCGTCAACTATATAGGACGGGGCAGATCCCTTTTCTCCTATAACTTGGTTTTATAAATAGAAATAATAGTGTGGAGGGAGTGATCCTGTTTTGAAACAAATCAGGTGCTAGAAACCACACCCTTGTACCTGTAACAATACACATGTCTGGATCGGAACGGTCGGAACCCAGAGCCAGGCTGTGTTGTGTATTTGATCATCCCAGGGTGACCTGTCACCAAGGCCTCGAGCTGATTAGCATGTTGCCTTTTCTTCCGTCACCCTGTGAGTGGAAGAGTTTGTGTTAGCAGTTGGCAGTTTGAGGGACTTATCCATAGAGTCCTCCAAGATGGGAAATGGAAATGCTGTGGAGAGGCAGCTCCCTCTTAGAGGACCTGTCTGGATATGCATTGTTTTGGGGCTGCCCACATTCCTGTCCTCAGATAACAGCACTTCCTCTCCTCTCCTTGCAATTAGAGAACATCTGCTTCTCAATACCAACTGTGGTTCCAACTGGGGCCATCCGTTTTAGCACTCTTCCCACGATCACCTGAGACACAGGTATACTATGAGTCCCAATCCTGGCCAAACGTGGTACTTCAGCCCATGACCACAACTCCTGACCCGCAAACATAGAACCAAAGTCCAATTTATTAGAATGCTTCCCCTACAGATGGAGGGAATGGATGAGGAAGAATTCTCAAAGTAGACAGAACTGTAAAACTATGAGCTTGAAACATGCAAATAATGGCTTTTTCCTCCAGAATTTGGAGAGGGACTGTCCCCCACCCTGCTTGTCCTAGGGAGGCATGAGGATTTGTAGAAACTGCGTCCTGGTGAGGAAGGATGTGAGCAGGAAGGTGCCCACTCTGTGCAGGTGCAGCCACTACTCCTTCTTAGGCAGGCCTGAGTTCACCCTGATCACATTGCTATGGAAATTATAGATAGTCAGACAGTGGGGGTCACTGTCCCACTCACTCAGTGGAAGGGAAGTTCAATCCTGGCACAGCCATCATGTGGCCATTGGTTGGAATGTCCTGAGTCCTGTGGCACCTTGGGAGGCAAGCTGACCACTGGGCACTTGGAGTAGTCAACTGGCCAGTTAGGCTCAGCACAAGGTAGCCGACAGTGTTAAGATGCTGGGGGAGGAGGTCACGCAGCCTGCACATGGCTTGATTTGGAGGAAACTGTCATTTTTTGGGTGAGGGATGAAAACCTGGAGGAAGGAGGTTGTGTTAGGATTTGAGGTTCTCTCTGGGATCAACCACATCTTCCAAGATGTTATAGGTGTGAGCCACGGGTGCGCGATTCAGATGTGTTTTGTGAGAGGAAAAAGATCACCACATGTGAAGAACAAAGTGAGCTTCTGCATTTCACTTTCCTAAAGCCCTGCAGGCTCCCTGTCTCTATCCAACCCCTACTGAGAGTCTGGCTTGTTCTTCTAGGCAGTTCATGACTGAACACATTAGGGCACTTAGTAAGCACCAGTCTCCTCAAGGCTTCACCTGAATTCAATCATGTTTAGCCTTATAAGACAACAGACACCATATTAATATTTGAACATTTCAGAACAGGGAACTGAGGCACAGACAGGTCTATACAACATTCCCAGTAGACGGCTCCTCAGCAGGATTGGAACCCAGCCCATGAGGCTCCACGCACTCTGCTCTTGCTCACTGGTACCTGCTGCCTCTCTATATCATCTCCTTAAAGGCAGGTATTTGCCTATACAGTCTGCTGAGTACTAAGTGCAACACACACTGCAGGGGGTTCCCAGAGCCCCACTCGGATTCAGGTGGATTCCTATGCAGATAGTGAAAAAGGAGGTCAAAAATTTGAACTGTGAATCAATTGCTGTGAGTTTCTCTATGATATTCTCCCAGCAAGATGTCTTTCTTGTAATAATTTGGGAGAACGTTGACTCCAGGACAGGAGAGTGTTCCTGAGGAGTCGGCACGCTTTATTGCTGGCCCCAGGCAGTGGGTCAGAAAAATCCACAACTGGCCACACCGTTCTGTGCAGCGGGAAAAACCATCAGTTGAAGGTACTGTGGAAAATCAGTTAAGCTCATTCAATCATCCTGGTTCTGGTGGGTTCAGTGTCCCATATTTAAGACAAAACTCTTAACACTCTTATGCTATGGTCTTCTTTGAGTTCATCTGTGAAAAATCTAAATTGTTAAATCAATCGCTAGTCTTACAACTAGAAAAGAAACATACTATGTAAAGTTGCGACACTTTTCATAGAAAGCAACATCTCAATCTAATGTTACATATTCAAGCGAGTGTTAAACATCATCTGAGATGAGCTCTTCTCTGGGCTCAGCCACATCTCTCAAGATCCCGAGGGAGTCAAAAGGTTGAAGTGTGAATCAATTCGTATGAATTTCTCATAAATCCTGTCAACAAGATGTCAACAGCTGTCTTTATCGTCATACATTTGGGAGGCTGTTGCCTCCAGGATCTGACAGTGGTTACCAAGGAGTCAGCACCATCTATTGCTGGCCCCATGCAGTGGGTCAGAAAAACCCACAACTGGGCAGACAATTGAGTTCATCCCAGAAAACCATCCATTGAAGGTGCTGTGGAAAGTCAGTGAAGTTCATTCAATCATCAAGATTCTAGGGGATTCAGTGTCCTGTATTGAAGTCAGAACTCTCACACTGTTGTGCCTTAGTCTTCTTGCAGTTCATCTACACACATTTAAAACGAAGTCATTGCTATTCCTGCAACTGGAGAAGTAAAGATGTATTTACAGTTTAAAGACTGATGCCCTTTTACTAGAAAGCAACATCTCAATCTTATGTTGACACATTTAGCTGAGTGTTAAACATCCCCTCAGATAAGCCTCTTCCTGAAACAGTGTTGCCAACCTTGACTAAAATAGTTATTGTGTAGAACAGTTTGAAATTAACATGAAAATGGAACAGACAGCACAGAAAGATCTCAGATCCTTTGTCCACAGTTTTCTTAACCCCACTTTCCAGTGGTGTGGTCCATTCGAAACTCCAGAGCTTATAGCTTGCAGTGAATGCCAAGAATAAGTTCTCAGACAATTCCAGCTGAGCGGGGCCAGAGGGCAGCTCTTTTAAGAGTGTCCCCTCAACCAGCATCCACCCCCCAAGTATTTATTGAAAGGGCTTGTTAAACCACAAACATCCACTAGATGGCTTTTTTGAGGTCAGGTCGTGAGACACCTGTGGCCTTGGAAAAGCACTGGAACTGCATGCTCAGGAGGCTGTTTTCAGCCTTCCCTATCCCACCACACACTCCTCTCCCTGTCCTGTTTGCAGGGTCAAGGAGTTTCATTCTCATGCACAAATAAGTAACACACAGTGCCTCAGTATTTTTCCATGCCCCGACCTCAAATGCCATGTACATAAGCTTGAATATGCTGCCATGCACCCCCAACAGTAACAATGACCAAACCAATATGGATACATTCTTACGAACTGAAGTCAGGAGTTTGCATGGAGGTTCACTGTGTTGCGCCCTCTATGGGTTGTGACAAACTCCGAATGCCATTCACCACCCATACGAAGTACCTACATGCCCTAAATACTCCCTGTGTTTCCCCTGCCAATCTGTCTCCCCCTTGCCAGAAGCCCTGGCAACAACTGTCCTGTTCACTGTCTCTAGAGTTTTCTCTCCCAGAATTGTACAGGCCTGGAATCATGGAGTAGGCAGCTTTTTCAGACGGCCTTATCCTCCTTAGCAATATTCATTCACTGCCAGCATCTGTCTTTGAGGTCACCCCATGATCGCCACTCCCCCTTCCCAGCCTTTCCTTGCAAGGTCTCTTGTTGGCTCCAGTGGGAGCTTCTTCCCATCTGCCCAGGCCCTTCCAACGCCCCCCAATGTCAGCAAGGCCTGGACCAAGGACACCAGCAGCCCCCTGCACTGGAGTCCTGTGGCTCCACCCCAAGTTTGAAATTTCCCAGTAACCCTGCAGCCACTGCCCAGCCAGTTCTGGTAGAAATCAGGGAAAAAAGGATCCTCCATGCACTCAGCGAAATTTCACTCCAATCTTCTCAACTGAAGTCTACAGTTTCACTGCAGGTAATGTTGCCAAGAATGTGGAAAATGTGCCTCCCATCACCACCTCTGCCAGCCACGGCTTCTGTGTGGTGGGGCCACACGCACTATGGAAAATGGCAAAGGGGCTTCATCAACGGCTGAGCATCAGGGCAGGGACGTGGCTCTGTTCCTAGGAGGACACAGTAGGTTGTGCATTGCAAGGCGGGGAAAGATCAAGTCAGCAGATCCCATGAAGAATCCCCACCTGATTCCCTCCCGAACCTCCTGGGTGAAATAGGTGTCTGCTGGCTTCTGAGGGCCTTTGCAAGGACACAGGATTCCTGCTTAAGCAAATGTAGATGTAATATGAAGCATATTATGGCTTGAGGAACCATTTGGATCATGAACACCATGTGAAATGCTTTGTATCATCATAGAAGTCCATTAGCCTGCAATTGAGCTCTTAATATTTATCCCCACAAAACAGAAAGATGAGACTGCTCCATTTGAAAAGGGTCACTTTTGCCTACAGAAACATGCTTCTTATAACAAGACTGTCCTAGACATTTCTTACTCTCTAGAACAGTTTCCCAGTGGTGCTTGAGAAAAAACTCAAGCTGAGGACCTCAATGCTGAAAGGAGTGACGACAAGACCAAAGGCTCCAGGAATCCAGAGATGGCCACTCAGTGGACTCCGCGGGAGAAGGCAGGGCTCGGGCCCCAGGCTGGGCCTGCAGAGGGAGAAGATATAGAGGGATAGAAGGAAGTCACAAGGGTCCCCGGGCCCGGTGAGTTGGGGTTGGGGGAGGATGGAATCCAGGGTTTTAATGTCAGGAGACTCATGACATCATCATCCCCTGAGTCCTATGATTTTCCTGCTCCTTCTAAGTGGGAAAGAGCAGGGGGGACGGTCCTGGCTGGAGTGACCCTGCATGGACATCGCTGACATTTCTCAAAAGAGGGGAGTTCCTTCCTGTTGAAGCTGTGACAGGAGCTGGGGACTGGCGTCTTCATCATGCTGTGTGACAAAGCAGGCCTTTCCATCCTGGAAGCTGGTGAGAAGCAGAGAGTAAGAATCAGCTTTCCAGTCCTCTGAGCCACACTGGGGACATAGTTCAGCAGGGATGGTCTCAAGATCAGGCCAGATACACAGAGGTTCCCAGGCTGATCTTTCTGGGGCTGGACAGAAACCAGTTTCCATCTTCCACCTGCTTCTGGAAGTTGCCTGTCAAGCACCCTCTGTAGATGGCACTAGCCAAAGATTGCCTGGCTCAGAAGTGCATTGAAACTGAAGGCAGTGTGGCCCCACCTGGCCAGGGCAGCTGCTCACATTGTAGCTGCCTGGCAGAAGCGAGGGCATCGGCTCCTGTTCAGGGCAAGCTCAGCAAAGCAATGGAGGCTGATCCCAGAACCCAGGTCATCCTTGATCTTCCGTTTCACGGCCCAGAGGACATGGGTTTGAGATGTTCTCTGAAATGGTCTTGGAGTTCTCAGGCCCAAACTCTGAGTCCTCGCACTCATGGGGATCCGCATTGTGGCCACAGCTGTTCAGTGCAAGGGCAGGAATGTGCCCTCTGCATTTCCTCTCATCACAGTGCTCAGCCCTGGGCAGCCTGTCTTAGGCCACATGAAGGTCTCGTGAAAACACCCCTGGGCTGGGCTCTAGCTCGAGTGGGCAAAGGTTCCCTCCTCACACTGTTCAGCCTGTTGGACCTTCTCACTGAACGAGGCGTCTTCCCAGGATCTGACCCAAGTCAGAGGGTGGTGAGGGTGGACTGGGGTGTCCATTTTCCTGGGGTCCCTCTGCTCTGATCCTGTCTAGACAAGGTTAGTTTCACTTCTCTGTGTACAAGTGTACCCCCCTCCCCCACGGCTTCCCTCTGGGCCAAGGCACTGTCCTCATGGTTGTATCCCCATATCTCACACAGTGCCTGGCCCTTGTGCAGTTGCTAAAAAAGTTCCTGTTTCCTTGCAGAGGCCCTCAGAAGCCACACATGAATGATGGGATCAGAGCATCCAACCCCACTGCAAGGAAACACCACAAAGGAAATCATGTCTTCCTCATGTTTGTATCACTAGAGCTGCACCATCCAGCATGGGAATCCCAGCCTGGAGGTGCTGTGTATAACTCATTCATTCATTAGTGCAGTTAATCAAAATAAAATGAGAAATTCCAATCCTCAGTCACACTGGCCACATTTCCAGTGCCCCACAGAGTTTGTGCCAGCAGCCACCTTATGCAACAGCACAGAGAACATTTCCATCCACACAGAACACACTCTTGGGAACCTGCTCTGAGCCTGGCATGGGGTCTGTTCATGGAACTCAGCTAACTAAGAAACCTGTGCATCAAAGTTGGAATTTCAGTGGAATAGGACTGGAGGAACGAGCTCTAATGATCCAGCAGAAACGCAGAAGTGGGAAGATGAAGGGGGTGGTCGCTCCTGAGGGTTTGCACGTGTGAGCTGTGTCTTGTTGGAGACTCTGGACTCCACAGAGTTAAAGGAGGGTTGAACAGACCAAGAGAGACAGCAGGGTGGTCTTGTGCGATCCAGCTTGACCTCAGCTGGCGGAGGAGGGATGGGGCCTTCCTCTAGAATAGTTGTCTTCCCATTTTTGTCTCTAGAGACTCCATTGTCAACAGAAGACATGATTCAAGCAGTGATGAAGAAGACACTCCAGGTTTAAAACAACCCAGGAGGGACCCGATGGAGGAGGGTGCCTGCAGCGCTTGGGGTTGGCCTGCTGCTTTAGAAACTGAGGAAGTGGGGGATGAAATTAGAAAGTGAAAGGAAACATGTATAGAAGGCTGCTTTGTCCTTGTCATTGTTCACTTACTCAATAGGGAGAGGTTTGGTGCCTCTGGGCTTTGAGTGTGCAGTGTTTGTCATCATCTTTTCTTGCTGTGGTATTGAAAAATGATCTTTCCCAGAAAACCACATCTTTTCTGGCTTTGCCTCCAAGAGACCTCAAAGCCTTTGGTGATGTCTGGGAGCACCTCTGGGAAATGTGCACAGAGATTTTGGGTTTGGTTTTGGGCATCGACCTGCAATGGACAGAATCTAGGGTACATGACTCCTTCTCAGGCACCACAGGAACCGGGAACCAAACACCTACTAGCGAGTGCAGGTGAGGGGAGAGGCTGGCCCTCTCCCTCTGCAATTTCAGCTTGTGGCTGCTGCTTCCTGGTCTATTCCTGGTTGAAAGGCTGTTCCCTAGGCTGGACGAGGTAAAGAATTCTCCCCTGGCATAACGACAGATGCCCTGGCATCCTAAAGAGGCAAGAGGAAAGCACATTTCTGGCCCTAGCTGTCACCCAAATTCCAAATCCTGGGATGAGGAACAAAACCTGGATTTACTTCCATTTGAGAGGCCCCAGTCCCGCTGCCCCTCGAGACCTTCCCCATTGGAGAGGACCTGTGAAGGGGTGCTGGGCTTGCTGCACACTCTGAGTATCACAGCCTCAATGACTTGATCCCTGGAATCCTCCAGGCCCAGGACAGAGTCCTTGGCAGCAGGGAAAGGGCTCTCTGCACTCTCATACCCACTGCTGTGGCCAGACAGCACTGCCCTGCTGCCCACAATCCAGCCTCTTCCCTGTGCTCAGCCCTCCCGGGCACCAGGTTCCTTCCCCGTCCTCCCACGGCTTGGAGGAAATCCTGAATGCTCCCCTCAATGAATGTGGCCATGATCCCGCCTGTTGTAGACTCCTTGCTACCTCACTTATAAACGAAGGCAATTTCACAAGTTACATGACCCCTAAGCTTGTGTTCATCATCTCTCATCGGCTCTAGAATTGTTGTGAAGATCCAATGTCTCCCCAGGTACCCAAAGTGATCCTAGGCCCAGAAAACACTTGACACAGTGAGTTGGATGTAATTCTCTCCCATAGGACCCAACATAACTCCAGGCTGGTGGGAGGCTCTCCCACCAGTTCATTGGGTGAACTGATGAATGAACTGGAGGTGTGGCAGTATGCCCTCGGTGACTGCATCGGTGATTGCAGAACAACATGAATGGTGGCAAGTGACAAGGAGAAAGGAAATGGGTGTTACTCTGGAGAATGGAAACAGGCCCTGAAGTGGGGAGGACAGAGGGAAGTACATGTTATGCACAGAAAGTTATGGAGACGGTGAGAAACTCTCAGAGGAACAGGATGGCCCAGGCCACCCTTCCTGGTCACAGTTATGAAATGTGAGGACCGGAAAAGTGTGTTGGAGATCAGAGGCCCACTCCTCCTCGTAGATATAAAGGGACCCAGGTCCTGGGAGGAGGTGACTAGAGATGAGGAACAGGAGACTCCCGGGATTGGGCTCAATCATCCCAGGAGCAGCAGGAACCCCGGTTCCCACCTGTACTCTAACTCTCCCCGCTTCCCTTTCTCAAGGCAACCCCATTCCCCTTCCTGCAGGAGTCCACGCAGCCGGGTATGTGCAAATTTCAAAGGGTCTGAGAATGGAGGCAACAGCATGCCTGTCATTGAGTTCCTGTCTCATTTTCTTTCATCCTCTCTTTCCTTTTCATCCCCCCTTCCATTGTCAAGAGCTTCTCTTTGGAGCCCTACCCCATTCCTTCTTCCCTCTGTTAGGATTGTCATCCTGAAGGACCTGGTCCCACCCAGGCGGCTGAGGTCCTGGGTCTGCATTGTCGATAAAACCTCTCCTAGGCATCCTGCCACTGTCTTGGCGCTGCACTGGTAGCTGACCCCAGGCCGCAGCATTGAATCCTGCTGAGCAGCTTCAAGTGCTCCAGGCAGGGAGCTGGGTTGTCCTTAGGAAGAGCTGGGCTCTTCCTGCAAAAGAGGATCCCGAGTAAAGTCTGGGTCTGCCCTGTACACCCCTCACGGGGCTTTGTCTGCACTGGGGGGCTCTGACATGCACAATTCCTCTCTTCCAGAAGTCAGGACATTCTCCCATTTTCCTTGCAGCAGAAAACATAGAGGATATAAAGCTTGAACAGGCAGAAGAAATGGAAGTGTGTGAGTGTGGAGGGGCAACAAACAGGAAGAGGGGAAGCCAGGAAGCGCACATGGTCCCATTGCTTCCCTCACTTTCTTGCTGATGTGTCCACCAAATCAGTGAACTCCGTCCGGGAGAACCCTGGAGCGGCTTCTCTTAAGGGGAACCCAAAGGGGGCAGATGAGAGGATGCTGAGCACCCATGCAAGCAAGGGGAGGATGCCCTGAAATTGTCCTGCCACAGCAGAACGATTTTCTTTTTTGTTAAAAAGCACACAGGCAAGTTGGGTTGGGTGATTCGACAGAGAAAATGATTATTAGGGGAAAAGAACAAAGAGCTCCAGGAAGCTGTCCACAGGAATGTGCCGGTTCCTGACCCCATCCTGCTGAGGGTCCTGGTGGAGGGGCAGGGTCACCTCTCCCACCCCTGTGTCATCAGACCTCCTGGTCTCTCAGGGCCCAGGTGCAGGGGACTCTGCCTTTTCATCCGGGAGACCCAGAGACCTCCTCATTTTCATGCATCTTTTTCAACAATCCAGAGACCAGACTCCCGAAGGCTGCCCAGGTGAACACCTGGGTTAACTGGCTGCTGCAGGACGTTTATAGGCACTCTCTGTGGACAGACAGCACCCTCAGCAGAGAGCAGCAACCAGGCCTGAGTGCCCTGTGGATCTGACCCGGGGATGTCAGCACCAGGTCACCTTCCAGGGCCTGAGGAGCCTTCTGGGTCCTGCACACCCAGCCCAGAGAGCCTCTCCAACCCCCGCCCCCATCCTGTGCCTCCCCAGTGACCCCTGGGCCTGTGTCTGTGTGGCAGATCCTGTACTGACACACGGGCTGGCCCTGATGTGCAGATCTCACCCAGGTCTAGGGGTGCTCTGGAGCCTCACAGGTTGTGAGGAGGACTGGTTAGACGCAGGCTGCTTCACCTCATTGAGTGGCAGTTCATTTTTGAATATTAGAGATTTGGGACTGTGCTGAGAAATGTTCATTTTTAATGCTGGTGGCTTTCCCAACAACTAGTTTTATTTTTAAAATATTTTCTGTACAAGAAAAGATAAATTAACAGCAGCCTAGAGAGAGGTAGGCCTTGATGCCCTGCTCTGGGCTCTACACTTTGTGCTGCGGTCGTGTCTCCGACTGTGGAAGCCCAGTGCTCCTGAGAAGTTTCTCTCCGGTTTCTGGCCCTGCCCTCAGACTTCCTTACAGAAAGCCCCCCAGCCCCACTGTTGGCTTCTCCAGGCTCTCCTGATTTGTCCCGCGCCTTCTGAGGATGCTGCCCCCCTCACTCTGGGCAAAGTATGTGTCGTCTTGTGCTCAAAACACACATGGAGTAAGTGGTTTTTTTCTTGAAACCTGATGTTGGGTGTGATTCCCCTCCCCACCCACAGCAGGCTGCCAGGGTGCTGGTGACTTTCTGTGTGTTGAACTGGGGTTGGTAAGACACGTGGCTCTAAAGAGCAACAAGGCTGTACACTTCCTATTTGTGCACCATACCATAGGTAAAATAAGCATCAATTTCACAACAAGATAGAGCAAAATTCTTTTTTCCACAAAGCCAACTTCAGGCCCAGATTGATTTCTACCAGATGTTGAAGGTAGAACGCCAGCCTCCTCCATACTCTTCCAGAGACTAGATGCGGGGACTCATGCTCGCTGCCTTCATCAGATCAGGAGACTCTTGGCCCTACCCTAGCAGCAGACACTGCAGGGAAGGGGAATGTCAGGCCAAAGGCTCTGGAGAGTGTTTGTCAAAATCTGATGCAATCTGCAGTCTCGATGTCGATATATCTGGAAAGGAAAACAGCTGAACTCTCACGGTGGGATCTGCATGGGGTTGAGAAGGACAGGACCCCTGGCTGTCTGGGTGCAGCTGGGGAGAGTGGTGAGAAGGGAGGTGCCATCGGGCTCCTGGAGTGCGCATTTGGCGACAGAGGCTTCCTGGAATGCACCTTTGGGGACAGAGGGAAGGAGGCCCTGGGTGGTCCTCAGAGAGGAGGCTGGAGTGGGTGTCTTCAGGTTGTGGCAATGCACAGATCCCTCTAGGAGGAGACGGACTCTGCCCCTGCCCCCGCAGGGTCTAGGGAGGGAGAAGGAGCTTGTAGAGACTGAGTCTTGGTAAGGAAGGATGTGAGCAGGGAGGCACCCAGTGTGTGCTGGAGCAGCCACTGCCTCTTCCCAGCCAGGCCTGAGTCCGGGCTGCTCAGACAGCTGCTCAGATCTTCAGTCCATGAAGGGAAAGGGAAGCAGGGAGCTGGAAGTCTTCATTGATAGAGGCACCGGAGAACCAGCCCAGCAGCCCTCCTCCCTAGTTAACTTGCCTTCCCTGCTCATAAGAGTTTGTCAGTTACAGTGAAGCGAATTCTTTGGAAGGCTCTGTCCTATGGGTGTGGCTGGCATGGGAGTCCTGAGCTCTGAGCCAGTGGGGAGTCAAGCAGGACACTAGTCATTCAGGGTGGTCGCTGGAACATCCAGAAACCTCACCTTGAGGTGGCTCATGGTGTGAAGGTGCTGGGGCAGGAATGGCACAGATTGGACACCCTGATCCTTCAAAGGGTCTTCATTTGGGGTCAGCTGCATCACATTTTGGGTCAAGGATTACAACATAGATGCAGGAGACTGTGTCAGCCACCTCCTGCAGGACATCACCTCTCTCCAAAGTAATCCTGGAACAAGAGGATTTGGGAAATGGGGTGAGGGAAGCCCTGGTTCAGGCACCCAGGGCATGATCTAGAGGAATCTGGGCTTCAGGGATCTCCGTCTCCAGGAAAACAACTACGTTCCTGGCTCAGCCTCGTCCCTCCTTAGTATTGTGACTCTGGGTATGTCACTTAGGCCCTGTCAATTTTAATGTCCTCAACTGTAAAATGTGGGTCACAGCCCTGCTCTGCCCACTTCACGGGGCTCCCATGAGGGTCATGAGGAATGACAACAGATCCTCTTCAGGAGCTAGAAGTTCCTGCCCATGGAAAGGCTAGAAAGTGACTCGTGACTTGTAGCCACTCTGGAGGCAACCACTACTACGTGCCTCCTTCATTCCCTCAGACGTTATGTATTTGAGCACTTTTCTAGCACTTATGAAGTGTCAGTCATTTTTCTGTTGGCTTCGTCTGGGTCTGCTTCTAGGTAGGATCTGAGCCCAGGACATCAGGCACCTGCCACTTGCTCTAAATCACTGAGCTCAGCTGCCCTCCTGAATTGTCTCATTAGAGTAACGTCCCCACGCAATCATCCGGGTGTTATGTGAAGTGCTCACAGCACCTCAGGACGCCTCCTGCTAAGCCAGCTTTGACTTGGTTGCTCCCCGAGGCAGCTGCTGGAGACAAGTGTGACCTGGGAAAGGCGAACACCTGCCCACTGTCTCCTGCCTGCACCATATCAACAGGGGGCTCTATTTTCAATGCATTTTTCCAACGCTTATGGCTCAGAGATACAACCAGAAAAGATCATGAGAGATTCAAATCCAGAATATGCCAGAAAAGTGATCTGGGCTCAAGAAAACCTCCTGGCCATTCCCAGAAACATCCCATCGGCATCTGGCCAAAGGCAGGAGGAGGCTCAGACATCCTCCACTGAAGGCGTCCACTGAAGGCTCCTCCACTGAAGGCGTCCTGGACCTGAAGCTATCAGGAGATTGGAATCATTGCTGTGGTTTGTACAGCAGGGCCTGAGTCTGGGTGAGGAAGGACAGGAGCAGGGAGGCGCCCACTCAGAGCTGGGGCAGCCACTGCCTCTTCTCAGCCAGGCCTGAGTCCAGGCTGCTCGGGCAGCTGCTCTGATCAAGAGGAGGCACTGAGACCCTGGCAGCTTGCCAGCTTCACTCTCTACGCTGCCCAAGCCCCAACCCAGCAGGCCACTTTTTCAATGAAAGAATCTGCACTGCCCAGCAGCCCGGTTTGGTCAGTTGAAGGCGAATCTGATTCAAAGTCCAACGGTCACGTGGGCAGTTGGTGGGGGACCTCCTGCATTCCGAGTCGGTTGGGAGTCAAGGAGGCTACTGGTCATTCAGAGCAGTCACCAGACCACAGGGAACTCTCTCTACAAGGCAGCCACAGAGTCAAGTGTGGTGGGAGACAGACACAAATTTGGACCCCACGCATTCAGCAGGGCTTCATTTGGGGGAAAGTCATCACATCTTGGGTCAGGGGTTGAAATGTAAAGCCGGGAGTTGAGTCAGGGTTTGAGCCCTTCTCTTGAGCCAAGCACCTCCTCCAGGCAACAGTGTCTCCCTGCAGCAGCTGTGGGGGTGGGAGGATCTGAGAAAGGAGTGAGGAGGTTCCTTGGTTCAGCGTCCAGGGCATGCATGATCTAATGGTCTTGATGCAGGTGAACTCCAAAATTGGATCTTAGGCCACGAGGATCCTTTGATTTGCTCAGGAAACGAGAGCCAGCCAACAGCGAAAGCCGGCAAGTTTGTGTGAACAACAGTGAATGCTAAAATGGCTGTTCCACAGGCAGAGCAGGGCTGTCCCAGAGGCGTGTAGCACCAGTGGCATGATGGCTAGCTTTATTTATACCTACTCCTAATTATATGCCAATTAAGGCGTGGGCTATTCACGATTTTCTGGAAAAGAAGCAGGAGTCCCGGAACCATATGGTAACTTCCGGGTCATTGCCATGGCATTTGTAAACTGTCATGGCCCTGGTGGGAGTGACTCAAGCATATACAATAGATTTCCTAGTCCTAGCTGGTTTGGGCCGGTTTCTTTGCTACATCTTGTTTCCATCAGCAGGGCTGTGATAGTTGCTTGGAAAGTGAGTCCTGTTGATCTCCTGCCTCAGTCTCAGGTGTTC
This sequence comes from Pongo abelii, assembly GCF_028885655.2. NCBI lineage: Eukaryota > Metazoa > Chordata > Mammalia > Primates > Hominidae > Pongo > Pongo abelii. The sequence goes on along the minus strand of NC_071995.2, from coordinate 119,944,399 downwards.
AGGGATCTCCATCCCTTGGGAGCCAACTAAATTCCCTGCCTTAGCTTCATTATTCATCAGTGTTGCTACTCTGAGCACGTCACTGAATCTCTGTCAATTTCAGTGCCCTGAACCATAAAGTAAATGTTACAGCCCCTGCTCTGCCCATCCAGGAGCTATAAAGTGTCATGCCCATGTGGAATAGTAGGGCCCTGTCCTTCCCCCGTCTGTCACCCTCCATGTTGCCTCTCTGGGGGTCACCCATGCTGCTTGTCTTTTTTATTTTTCCAGATGTGGAATCATTGAACACTTAGGTAGGCAGCGCTTATGAAGTACCCGTCATTTTTCTCTAGGCTGTGTCTGTGTTTATCTTTAGTCTTATAACATGGTAGTACTAAGCAAGCCCTAGTAACATGTTCTCACCCCAGAACAGAGAGCTGAGGACAGAGGGGCTGAGTGACAGTCCCAGGCACACGTGGCTTTGATCTCAAGCCATCAGGCACCAGCACCCATGCTCTGGTCACTGTGTTGTGCTGACTTTCTACACTGTCATCTAAAGAAAGCCACTGTTCCCACACAATCCATCTGTGGGGTATTTTATGCACACCGCACTGCAGGATCCCTCTTCCTAACTCCACTTTCATTCATATGCCCCACTGGACAGTTAGTGATAAGAAGATAATGGATTCCAATAAAGGATGTACATGGGGATGGGTTCTTGGGGAAGAAAATATACCCCCTGGATCCACAGCTGTTCAGCTGCATCAAAACTGGATCTGGCTAAAGAACAAGGTTAAGCCTCAAATATCATCCTGTACAACCCTCTCCACTGAAGTGCCTGCGGGAATTTAATCATTGAATTTATTCATCAGCAATTGTTGTAGTTTATTCAGTGCATCATATTTAGAAACAAAATAAATTGTTGTCATATTCTTTTGTATTGATATATAATGAAATATAATTTATATTCCATAAATGCACCTTTTTGAAGGATACAGTTCAGTGGTTTTTAGTATATTCTGGTTTTGCCATCGTCCCCACTACCTAATTCTAGTACTTCACCACTCCAAAGAGAAACCCCTTGCCCATGTCAGCCAACCCCATTCTCTTCACACACTCTGCCCTGCCAACCTCTAATCTGCTTTCTGTCTGCGGATTTTTCTATTCTGTATATTTCATATACATAGAATCATACAATAGGCTGTCTTCTGTGTCCTGGCTTCTTCAGTAGGCAAAAAGTATTCACGTTCACCTGTGTTGTGTCCATACCTGGACCTCACCTGTTTATGGTGGAATACCATCCATTGTGCGAGCATAACTCATTTCGTTTTTCCATTTATCAGTAATGGACAGATGCGTTATTTTCATTTTTTGGCTACTATCAATAGTACTGCTATGAACACCCATCTTCAAGTTATTGTATGAACATATGATTTTTTTTTTTTTTTTTTGAGACGGAGTTTCACTCTTGTTGCCCAGGCTGGAGTGTGATGGCACAATCTTGGCTCACCACAACCTCTGCCTCCCAGGTTCAAGCAATTCTCCTGCCTCAGCCTCCTGAGTAGCTGGGATTATAATCATGCACCACCATGCCCGGCTAATTTTGTATTTTTAGTAGAGATGGGGTTTCTCCATGTTGAGGCTGGTCTCGAACTCCTGACTTCAGGTGATCTGCCCGCCTCGGCCTCCCGAAGTGCTGGGATTACAGGCGTGAGCCACCGCACCCAGCGAACATATGATTTTTATTTCTCCTGGATATATATCTAGCACTGGAACTGCTAGGCCATATCGTAGCTCTGTGAGTAACTGTTTGAGGAATCACCAAAGTCTTTTTTCCTTTTTATATTTGCACAAGCAATGTGGGAAGATCCCAATTTCTCTAATCATTGCTAACACTTGTGTTTGCTTTTTAAATTACAGCCATGCTAGTGGATGTGAAGTGCTATTTCAGGGGTTTTGACTGGCATTTCCCTATTAACCAATGATTTTAAACATGTTTTCATTTATTTATTGCCAATTTGTGTATCTTCTTTAGAGCAGTGTCTATGCAAATCCTATTTTAATTTTGAAAACTTGTTAGACATTTTATTTTTGATTTGCTAGTGTTCTTTATCTCTTCTGGATAATAGACCTTATCAGATACATGAATTGCAGATAATTTATTCAACTCCGTGTTGTTGTATCCCTTTCATGATGGTGTTCTTTGAAACACAAAAGATTTTAAGTTTGGTGAAGTCCTATTTATTTTTCCTTCGGTTGCCTTTACTCGTGGCGACACATCTAAGAATTCATTGCCAAATGTAAGAAAATGAAGATTTATGCCCTTTTTTTTCTGAGATTCATATACTTTAGCTCTTTTATGTTTTTTGTTTTGTGTTTTTTCAAAGGCTTAAGCCTTTAATCCATTTTTAATTATTATTATTATTTTTTTTTTTGAGACAGAGTTTCGCCGTGTCTCCCAGGCTGGAGTGCAATGGCATGATCTTGGCTCACCACAACCTCCGCCTCCTGGGTTCAAGCGATTCTCCTGCCTCAGCCTCCCGAGTAGCTGGGACTACAGGCATGTGCCACCATGCCTGGCTAGTTTTTGTATTTTTAGTAGGGACGGAGTTTCACCATGTTGGTCAGGTTAATCTCGAACTCCTGAACTCAAGTGATCTACCCGCCTTCGCCTCCCCAAGTGCTGGTATTACAGGCATAAATTAACTTTTGTGTATGGTGTGAGTTAGCGGTCCAACTTCATTCTTTCCATGTGGATGCTCATTGTCCTGGCACCATTTGTTGAAAAGAATATTCTGTCTTTGGCCTTGCCACCCTTTTTAAAAATTGACGGTAAATGTGAGGGTTTACTTCCAGACTCTCAATTCTATTTCACTGATGTATACATCTATCCTTTCACCGGTTCTGCACAGACTGATTATACTACCTTTTTATTAAGTTTTTAAGTTGGGAAGTCTGAGTCCTTGTTCTTTTTTAAGATTATTTTCTCTACATTGGGTTCTATTCCTTTATGAGTTTTGGGATCACCTTGTCAGTTTCAAGGCAGCTGGAATCCTTATAGGAATTTGCTGAATCTGTCAATGAATTAGGGGAATATAACATCTTAAGTATAAGTACTCTGGTCTATGAACATATGTCTTTCCATTTTCTAGATCTTTTAAAATTTCTTTAAATGATGTTTTATAGTTCTCAATGTACAAGTTTTGTACTTCTTTTGATGAATTCATTTCTATGTATTTATTTGTTTGTTTATTTATTTATTTGAGATGGAGTCTTGCTCTGTTGCCCAGGCTGGAGTGCCACGGCACGATCTCAGCTCACTGCAACTTCTGCTTCCCGGGTTCAAGCGATTCTCCTGCCTCAGCCTCCCAAGTAGCTGGGACTGCAGGCATGTGCCACCACTCCTGGCTAATGTTTGTATTTTTAGTAGAGTCAGAGTTTCACCATGTTGGCCAGGCTGGTCTCAAACTCCTGACCTCAAATTCTCTGCCCACCTCAACCTCCCAAAGTACTGGGATTACAGGCATGAACCGCAGTACCTGGCCTCTAAGTATTTATTTCTGATGCTATTGCAAAAGGAATTTTTTCTTAATTTCAAGTTCAGATTGTTTATTGCAAGTTCAAGAAATACAATTGATTTGTTTATCAAGCCTCCAAGCCTTGTCGAAGGTTTATTATTAGTATTTCTCAATATAGGATTATGTTCAAAGAACCTTGAAATCTTCTCTTATGGACAAGTGGAAGAATAAACTCATATAAACTTTCTGGAAAGCAAGTTGGCTAGTTATCAAGATCCTTAAAATGCACCATATCCTTTGACACAGTAATTCTTGCCCAAGAAATTTTTTTTATTTCATTGTAAGTTGACAATTTATAATTGTATATATTTATGAGGTGCAAAGTGATTTTGTGATTTACAAATATAATGTGGGATAATTAAATCAAGCTAATTGATATATCCACAACCTCAATTACTTATCATTTTTGTGGTGAGAAAAATTATTACCTATTGATTTTGTATCCTGTAATATTGCTGAACTTGCTTATTAGTCCAAATAGTTTTTCATTTATTTCTTATGATTTTCTATACAGTGTCATGTCATCTGCAAATTGGGACAGTTTATTTCTTCCCTGCCCATTTGTATGCTTTTTATTTCTTTTTCTTACCTAGTAGTTGTAGCTGGAATTTCCATTACAGTGCTGGGTCAAAAGTGATGAGAGTTGGCCAGGCGCGGTGGTTCACGCCTGTAATCTCAGCACTTTGGGAGGCTGAGGCAGGCAGATCACCTGAGGTTAGGAGTTCGAGACCTGTCTGACCAACATGGAGAAACCCCGTCTCTGCTAAAAATACAAAATTAGCCAGGCGTGGTGGCGCATGCCTATAATCCCAGCTACTCAGGAGGCTGTGGCAGGAGAATCGCTTGAACTAGGGAGGCAGAGGTTGCAGCGAACCAAGATCATGCTATTGCACTCCAGCCTGGGCAACAAGAACAAAACTCCGTCTCAGAAAAAAAAAAAAAGGGGCGGGGGGCGGGGGGCGGGGGGGCGGGGGGGAGGGTGACAGTGGACATCCTTATCTTCTTTTAATATCGGGGGAAATTTTTCAGTCTTTTACCATTAAGTATAAAGTAGTGGTGGGTTTTTCATAGATGCCCTTTGTAAGGTTGAGGAAGTTAGCTTCTATTCCTAGTTTGTCAACTATTTTTATTATGATAGGGCATTGCATTTTGCCGAATCATTTTTTAGTCTATTGAGATGATTATGCTTTTTTTTGTTTGTTTTTCTGGTTGCTTGGAGTTTATTTTCCGCTTGGTGTCAGGTGCACAGTTTCAGGTATCAGGAGAGCTCACAAGTACTGGGGCGGTAGGGAGTGGGACTTTCTCACTCCTTTTTAGTGTCTGCTATGTTGATGTGAAAGTCATATTGCTGCAGCTGCCTAGTCCTACAGGGTGAGGAGCTGGGAGGGAGACAGGGAGGGGCTCTGGTGGCCTAGCCCCTCCACAGGCCTGGGGCTGCTGGTGGCCGCTCAGGTCAGGACGGGGGTCCAGGACAGGGCTGTGCTGGACTGGCCACCGGGCTGCTTCCTCGGGGTCTCCCGAGCCAGGCCCCAGGTGGTCATGCTGCTGGAGGCCTGGGGGGTTCCGGGTGCCCTACCGACTCCAACACCATGGCCATGAACAGGAGGGTGGACTTCCTGAAAAATAAGCTGGCCCACCAGTGACCTGGGTCAGCCTTGGGAAAAGCCGGGGGGTGGGAAATGGCTTCCCCAAGGCACTTGGTACTGCCACAGGAGCTGCTGCTGGAAGTGGAACCCAGGCGGCCTGGGCGGCGACCCCTCTCCAGCCTTGGCACACGATCACAGGTGGTGGGGTCAGGGGCACTGGGCCACGGAGCCCATTTGCAGAGGAGACCTGGGGAGTCTGCTCCACGATCAAGACACGGGCGCACAAGAGACAATTATGCATTTTTAACCTTGTTTTATTAAGATGGTATATTAACATTGATTGATACAAATTTTTGGAACCAACCTTGCGTTCCTAAAATTAATCCCATTTGGTCATCATGCATCATTCTCTCTTTTTCCTTTTTTTTTTTTTTTTTTCGAGACAGGGTCTCACTCTGTCGCCCAGGCTGGAGTGCAGTGGCTCTCCATAGCTCACTGCAGCCTTGACCTCCCCAGACTCAGGTGATCTTCCCACCTCAGCCTCCCAAGTAGCTGGGACTACAGTAGTATACCACCACCACGCCCAGCTAATTTTTTTTGTATTTTTTGTAGAGATGAGGTTCCATCACTTTACCCGGGCTGGTCTTGAGCTCCTGGGCTCAAGCGATTTGCCTGCCTTGGCCTCCCGATGTGCTGGGATTACAGGCGTGAGCCACTCTGCCCGGCCCGTGTATCATCCTTTTTGTTGTTGTTGCATTAGGTTTGCAAGTATTTTGTTGAGGATTTTTTTTGTTTTGTTTTGTATTGTTTTGTTTTGTTTTTGTTGTTGTTTTTTTTTTGAGACAGAGTCTCGCTCTGTCGCCCAGACTGGAGTGCAGGGGCGCAATCTCGGCTCACTGCAAGCTCCGCCTCCCGGGTTCACGCCATTCTCCTGCCTCAGCCTCCTGAGTAGCTGGGACTACAGGTGCCGGCCACCACGTCCGGCTAATTTTTTGTAGAGACAGGGTTTCACCGTGTTCGCCAGGATGGTCTCCATCTCCTGACCTCGTGATCCGCTGGCCTCGGCCTCCCAAAGTGCTGGGATTACAGACGTGAGCCACCGCGCCCGGCTGTTGAGGATTTTTTGCATCTGTATTCATTAAAGATATTGGTCTGTTGTTTTCTTTTCTTGCAATGTCTTTGTCTGGTTTTGATATCAAGGTATTAACCTTATAGAATGGCTTGTTGGGAAATGACCCCTCCTCTTACATGTTTTAGAAGTTTGTGAAAGACTTAATTAAAAACTTTTGGTAGAATTCACCAGTGAATCAATCATGCCCTGAGCTTTTCTTTATGGGGATTTTGTCCTTTTAAAAAAAAAAAAAATTAATAACTCAATCTATACCTTGCTATAGGTATATTCAGATTTCTTTTTTCTTTTTCAGTTTTGTTGGTTTGTTCCTTTCTAGATATTTCTTCATTTCATCTAGGTTATATCATTCATTGCCATACAATTGTTCATGGTATTATAACCTTTTTATGTTTTCGTAGGGTTGGTATTATTTGAGTCTTCTTTTTTTCTAGGTCAGTCTAGCTAAAAGTTTGTTAATTTTTTTGATATTTTCAAAGAAATTTTGGTCGTTGATTTTCTCTATTATGTTTCTTTTCTCCACTTTATTTATTTTCATTATAATCTCTATTTATTCCTTCATTCTGCTTTCTTTGGTTTAGCTTGTGCTTCTTTTTTCAGTTTCTTAGGTGGAAGATTAAGTTACCGATTTGAGTTATTTCAAGTTTTCTAATATAGGCATTTCCTATATTAAATGTATTTAATATAGACATTTAATATAGGATATAAATTTCCCTCGATGCACAGCTTTTGTTGTATCCCTTAAGTTTTGATATTTTGTGTTATTGTATCCATCCATCTAAAGTATTTTATTAATTCCTATTATGGTGCCTTTGACCCATAAGCTACATAGAAGTGGTGTTGTTTGATTAACCTATATTTGTGAATTTCCTAAATTTCTGCCTATTATTGATTTTATTACATTGTGGCCCGAGATCATAACTTGTATGATTTTAATCACTTTAAATTTATTGAGATTTGTTTTCTTGCCTATCATATGGTCTATTTTGGGGAGTATTTGATGTGTGCTTGAGAAAAATGTGTGTCTTGCTATTGCCAGATGTTGCAATCTATAGATGCCCATTAGATTTCTTAGCTAGTATTGTTCAAGTCTTCTACTTCGTTGTTGAACTTGTCTGCCTCATTTTTTATCCACTGTTTAAGGTTAGGTATTGAATTCTCCAAATATTGTTGTTGAAGTGTCTATTTCAACTTTCAATTCTGTCAGTTTTCCTTCATGTATTTTGAAGCTCTGTTGTTAAGTGCAAAATGCAATTTTATAATTTATACATTTATAATTTTATAACAATTTTGTAATTATTATACCCTTGAAGAATGGACCCTTTGATCCTTATAAAATGTTCTTTTTTATCTCTAGGAATAATTTTGTCCTAAGTCTATTTGATCTAATATTAATAAGGCCATTCTGGCTCTCTTTTGGTTAATACTTGCTTGATGCATTTCTTCCTGTTCTATTACTTTGATCATCTTTGTGTCTTGAATTTAAAGTTTGACTGTTGTAGACAGCATATAGGTAGATCACATTTTTTATCTGTTCTACCAATCTCTGCCAGTTAACTGAAGTGTGTAATGAAACTCCATTTGATTTAATTACCAATTAGGATTTAGTAAAATACTAACAGGATTGAAATATTCTATTTTGCTATTTTTCTATATGTGGGATGTCTTTTGCTCTTGATATTCCTCCATTACCATCTTATTTTGTGTTAGGTATTTCCTATTGTGCTGATTTAATCCCTCTGCCACTTCTTTTGTCATATATATTTTTGGAATTTTTTTGTTTTAGTAGTTGCCCTGGAGACTACAATTAACATCTTAACTTATAACATTTAAGTATGATTAATTAATTTTAATAGCATATAAACATTTTTCTCGTATGTTCCATGCCCCATTCTGTATGTTGGTATTGTCATACAAAACACGTCTTTATTCATTGTGTGCTCAAGAACATAGATTTATATTTGCTTTACATAGTTGTCCTTCAAAACAGATACAGGAAAAATACATTATTTATACATGTTTACTACATACATTTTATTTATTTATTTATTTATTTATTTATTTATTGAGACAGAGTCTCACTATGTTGCCCAGGATGGAGTGCAGTGCTGCGATCTCGATTCACCGCAACCTCTGCCTCCCAGGCTTAAGCCATCCTTCCACCTCAGCCTCTCAACATGGTAAAACCATGTTGCCAAGGCTGGTCACGAACCCCTGAGCTCAAGCAATCCACCCACCTTGGCCTCCCAAAGTGCTGGGATTACAGGCATGAGCCACCATGTCCATCCCATACATTTTATTTATTTAGACATACTATCTCATTTTTACTTGCATAACTTTACCTGTGCTCTTTATTTCTTCATGTGGTTTTGAATTACTCTCTTGTCTTCATTTCAGCTGGAAGGACTCTGTTTAGTGTTTCTGATGGGGCTAGTCTGACAGCAATGAATTCTCTCAAATGTTGTCTATCTGGGAATGCTTTAATGTCTCCATTTTTTGAAGGACACCACTGCTAGATATAAAATTCTTGGCTGACATTTATTTTTCCTTTTAGAACTTTGAATATGTCATCCCACTGCCTTTTGGCCTCCATGGATTCTTCCTTTCAGCTTTATTGTGGTATAACTAACAAACGGCATTGTTTATATTTTAAATGTACAGTTTGTTGATTTGATACACATATGCATTGTGAAATGATTACCACAATCAAGTCCGTTAAGACATTCATCACATTATAGTTACTTTTTTGAAATGAGAATTCTTAAGATCCACTCTCTTAGCAAATTTCAAGTATACAATACAGTACAATTAACTACAGTCACCATGCTATACATTAGATGCTTAGAACTTATCTTAAACTGAAAGTTTGTAGTTGTTAATCTTACCAATGATCCTTTATACATGATGATTTATTTCTTGCTTATCGCTCTCATGATTCTTCTTTGCCTTTGGCTTTTGATTAATTTATTAAGATGTGAGTTTATGCTACTTGGAGTTTATTGAACTTCTTGTATATTTTGATTAATGTTTTTCATAAAATTGGAGAAGTTTTTGGCTATTATGACTTCACATATTCTTGTGTCTCCTTTCTCTCACTCATCTCCTTCTGGGACTCTCTTTATGCATATGTTGGTATTGCCTGATAGGGTTCCATAGTTCTCTGAGGCTCTTTCGTTTTATTTTTTTTTAACTTACTATTCATCAGGCTAGATAATCTCAGTTGACCAATCTACAAATTCACTGAATTTTTTGCCTGCTGAAATCTGCTGTTCAGCACTGTTGTGGGTTGAGTCATGTTCTCCAAAATGATATGTTCAAGGCTCTCTTACTTAGTCCCTGTAAATGTGGCTTTATTTGGAAATATGGTATTTGCAGATGTAATCAATTAAGATGAAGTCATCTTGTATTAGGGTGGGCCCTAATCCAGTTACTGTTTCTCTTATAAGAGCAGGGAAATTTGAACACAGGCACAGAGGAAAGAAGGTCATGTGATGACACAGGCAGAGATTGGAGTGGTGCAGCTACAAGCCAAGGAAAGCCAAGGATTTCCAGCAACCACCAGAAGCTAGAAAGAAGCAAAGAAGGATAATTCCCTAGAGCCTTTGAATAGAGCACAGCCCAACCGACACTTTAACTTTGGACTTCTATCCTCCAGCAATGTAAACAAATAACTTTATGCTGTTTTAAGCCACTGAGATGATTTGTTTTGGCAACCCTAGGAAACAAATACAAACCCCTCCAGTAAATTTTTAGTTGTAGTTTTAGTTTTCAATTCCAGAAATTCTATTTAGTTCTCTTTTATGATTTATAACTTTATTACTATTTTCTATTTGATGAAACATAATTGTCATACTATATTTTAATTCTTTATATATAGTTTTATTTAATTCTTTGAATACATTTAAAACAGCTAATATAATCTTTGTCTAGTAGATCCAATGCCTGGACTTCCTCATGGATGGTATCTATTGGTTGCTTTTTTTCTCTAGTGTATCAATCAGCCTGTGTTGGAGAGGCCCAAGAGCACCGCAGGTTCAGTGATTCTCTAGGATAAACCACTGGATTCAGTATATAGTCATACACCTGGCTGTGATTTCTTACAGTGAAAGCACACCTAGCAAAATCAACAAGATAAAAGGTGCATGGGGCAAAATCCAGAGGAAACCAGGCACAAGCTTCCAAGAATCCTGTCCAAACAAATCACACAGGCACAGAAAATTTCTCCAACGAGTTGTGACAACATGTATGAAACATTGTCCACCAGGGAGGCTCACTAGGGAATAAGTGCCCACAGTTTTTAATGGGGACTGGTTATTTGGTGTCCTCTTCCTAGCCCATACCTAAATTCCAGTATCCCAGATAGAAAAATATCTTTGGCACGAACCATAGTGTTTGTGAAAGCATTTTAGGCACAGTGAGCTCCTCTTATCGGAGAATGGGACCCCTGAGCATTTTCTAGATACCCAGGAATGTGTCAGAACTTTTCAGAAGCCATATGGTCATCTCACTTTCCAGCTTTTCTTTTAAGCTTTTTAGTTAGTCTATTGTTTGCCCCAACTGTAATCCACCACTTCAAGCAGCCACAAAGTTAAACAATTGCCTCTCATTGTTTTTGATAGTTGTACCACAGAAAAGGCTTTTTTTGCCTTGGACAAACTTCAAGTCAGGTCAAATACAGTCTAACAAGGTGGAATCTTATAGAGACTTCAAATATGACTTCAAATAGTGATAATTCTCTGGGAACAAGGCTTTGAGGGAGCTCCAGTCCTATTCTGCTCTCTGCAATGGCTGGCAGGTTGCTGGTCATGGCAAATGTGGGCCTTAATTTTCTGGGTTACCATGGAACTGCAGAGTAGGAAATAGGACTAGAGAAAATTAAACTGCCACAAAACTCACTGCTCTTATTGAGATTCTGCTTGGTTTTTAATCAACACCCTCTGGATTACTGCAAGCTTTTGGCTAATTTCTAGAGGTCTAAAAATGTTAATGGTGATAATTTTTCCCAGTTTTCTCATTGATTTTTTTGGAGGAGAGAATTCTTGGAGGTCTTTCATCTGCTGTTTTCTCTAAAGTTATCTACTAAATCACATTTTTAAAAAGATCCTAGCACCATAATGCATGATTAGTTGTCCTTGGAAGTTTGTAATCATCACAATTCAGTGTAAATAGTATCTCAGAACTCCTCTTGTCTGGGCATGGTGGCTCACACCTGTAATCCCAGCACTTTGGGAGGCCGAGGCGGGTGGATCACCTGAGGTCAGGAGTTCGAAACCAGCCTGACCAAAATGGAGAAATACCGTTTCTACTAAAAATGCAAAATTAGCCAGGTGTGGTAGTGCATGCCTGTAATTCCAGCTACTCTGGAGGCTGAGGCAGGAGAACCGCTTGAACCCAGGAGGTGGAGGATGCAGTGAGCCAAGATAACTCCATTGCACTCCAGCCTAGGCAACAAGAGCAAAACTCCATCTCAAAAAAAAAAAAAACACCTCTTGCAGTGATGTTCACATGATTGAGTCAAATATATGAAATTAAACCTAAAAATAGAAGAGGCTCTCAATTTAGGGATCATTTCCCTAAAATATTATATTGAATAATATGATCTGGTTAGTCTGGTTCCTCTAGGCAGCATCCTACAATTCAGTTGAGGTTGTTAGGTGGCCTTTTGCTTAGTTGTGTTCTCTCTCTCTTTTTTTTTTTTGAGATGGAGTCTCGCTCTGTTGCCCAGGCTGGAGTGCAGTGGCGTGATCTCAGCTCACTGCAAGCTCCGCCTCCCGGGTTCATGCTATTCTCCCGCCTCAGCCTCCCAAGTAGCTGGGACTACAGGTATGCGCCACCACGCCAGGCTAATTTTTTGTATTTTTAGTAGAGACGGGGTTTCACCATGTTAGCCAGGATGGTCTTGATCTCCTTACCTCATGATCCACCCACCTCGGCCTCCCAAAGTGCTGGGATTACAGGCATGAGCCACCACACCCGGCCTTTTCTTTTTCTTTTTGAGACAGGATCACGTTCTGTTGCCCATGCTGGAGTGCAGTGGTGCAGTCATGGCTCACTGCAGCCTCAAACTCCCAGGCTCAAGTAATCCTACCCCCTCAGCCTCCTGAGTAGCTGGGACTACAGGTGTGCACTACCAGGCCCAGCTACTCTTTGTATTTTTTGTAGAGATGAGGTTTCACCCTATTGCCCAAGCTGGTCTCGAACTCCTGGACTCAAGCAGTCCACCTGCCTTGGCCTCCCAAAGTGCTGGGATTACAAGTGTGAGCCACCACTCCTGGCACTTGCCTATTACATCCCAGCTACATGAGAGGCTGAGGTGGGAGGATCACCTGAGCCTGGGAGGTCAAGGCGGCAGCGAGCCGTGATCGCACAACCACACTCAAGCCTGGGTGACAGAGCAAGGCCCTGTCTCAAAAAAAGAAAAATACATGTATTCCCCCAAACTGTTCACCCCCTCAGGAGATGCACTGGTGAAAACATAGTGATTTTTTTCCCCTAAAGACTCAGTGAATAGCCAGCCATTTACATACACAATGATAGATAAATTCCTCTGTGAATTCACACAGATTGGGAGATAACTAAATGCATAGTAATATATAGAGATAAGTGGAAAAATTAACTTTGATAATTATATCGTTAGAGAAATATGATTTTTATTTAATTAAAATATTAAATATTTTTTTATTTTTAATAAAAAATATATTTTAAAAAGAAAAAAATACGATTTTTATTTAATATCAACTAATGCTATCTTTTATCTAATTCCAAACAGTTTGTTTATAGGTTCTAGAAATATTAGATCTCTCAGGAATGGTAGAAATATGACTTTTTAGGGAAATACGACTTTTAGAAATATAACTTTTAGAGAAATATGACTTTTATAACTGAATATCTATTTATGCTGTCTTTTATCTAATTCTGAACAGTTTGCTTATTGCTTCTAGAAGTATTAGATCACTTAGGAATGGTAGAAATATCTGGTGATGGAATTTCAAGAATGGAACCTCTGGCCGGGCATGTTGGAGACAGAGTCTCACTCTGCACCACGCTGGCCAGATTTTGGTCTTTCTTACGGGGAACGTGAGTTCCTGCATTAGAGGTATGTTCACACTGGCCTGTTGAAAGCTGTCCTCTTAAATGTATTTAAAAATTATCCTCTGTATTTTTCGTATGCAGTTATAAATGTGTTTTCGGGTTCTATTTTATTCCTTAATTTGTGTATTTGATTCTAGTATCAAGCAGGTTCCCTTTGAATTTTTCCTTTAAAGAACGTGTGTTATTTCCTATTACATCCTGCACCCCTCAAACCGCCCAATTAGGTATACTCCTGGGGAAAATATGGCAAAGTTTGTTGTAATGCAGTTTTTTACCTAATGAAGTAGCTACTAAAATAATTAATTTCAAAAATTTGGAGCAAACCTAAAAAGATGCAGATGTCTTTGTGGCTTTTCACACAACAAAGTTTACCTATCTTTGCTTTTAATATGTCTTTCCTCTTGATGAAATGTTTATTTAGTTTAGTAAACTTGGGATACGTCATTTATATTCATAAATTAACTTTTTAAAAAAGAAATAATAAGAATGTTATTGTCTATGTGTTAGTGTGTAAAACAAGACCCACTTTTATTTTTTATTATTTATTTTATGATTTGAGTTTATTTTATAAATGAGTTTATGCAGAATCATAGAGGTATCAACTACAGTCAATCACCCAACCTACTTACCTTTCCAAAGGTAAATATACTCAAGTACAATCATTTTTTTCTCATCCAAAGAGTAGCCCATATTGAATAAAGATAGTGAAATGAAATGAATCCGTAGACACTATTAACCAAGAATATACAGATTTATTCACACAAAGAAACAAGTAAGTCATACGGATATATATATAAAGATAAATTTAAAAATAATAAAGTGATAATTGTACAAGTTTGCATATAGAGCTGCAGCTCTGAAAAACTGTTAATATTGTTTTGATATATTGTGTGACTTGTTCCCCTAACCCATCGTCCAGAGTTCTTCCCAAGAGCTAAGATATTGTTGGTTCCGTGACTCGGAAGCAATCTAAGGTTAGAGGCACTTACATTTGTTAGGAATAAATAAGGCAAGATGATATTTTTCACTGGCTTTAGCACAGCAGACTTGTTAGTAGATAAGCGGCTCCACCCAGGGCACTGGTATTCATCTCATTCGCTCATCTTATCTGTTGACCATGACTCAAGCAACTGGACCACTCTGGAGGACCATAGTGCCCTTTTTTTGTTTTGTTTTGTTTTTGAGACAGGGTCTCGCTCTGTTGCCCAGGCTGGAGTGCAGTGGTGTGGTCTCGGCTCACTGCAACCTCCACCTCCCAGGTTCAAGTGATCCTCCTGCCTCAGCCTCCCTAGTAGCTGGGACTACAGGCACGTGCCACCATACCCAGCTAATATTTTTTTGTATTTTTAGTAGAGACGGGGTTTCCCCATGTTAACGAGGCTGGTCTCGAACTCCTGATCTCAGGTGATCCACCTGCCTTGGCATCCCAAAGTGCTGGGATTACAGGCATGAGCCACCGTGCCTGGCCTCCCGATGTGCCCTTTTATGTGGAGTGGCCATTGAGTGTGCACTCAGCCAGACACAGACAGCACTTTTGAAAGCTTTATCTGAGTATTTCAAAATTGAGTATGAATTGGGATAAAGTGGTTGGTTGTAGACCAAGCAGGAAGATGTCATAGGAAGAACAATGGCTTGGGAGTTCGGAATCCCGGGCTTGCATGAATCTTTGAGCTTGTTAAGTTGTGCAATCTAAAGCAAGGCATTTCACTGATAATTAAGCTTCATGAGCATTTGCACTGATAACATTATACACATTGAACCATTCAGAAGTCACCCACATACATATGGCATGGTTAACTTACTCTCACCTTTCACCATATGGAGAAAAAGAGACAGAGATGAATGTGATCAAGTTTATGAGCTCCTAAGTAAAAGAGCCAAGATGGGAACCTAAGCATGTGGCCCCAGCGCCGAGGCTCTGAGCAACTGATACACCATCATCACTCAGCTGTGGGCCACTAGTCACTGTGCAAAAGAGTTCCATCATCTGTATGTACTGACATGTCTGGAATTATCTGAGCCTATAGAGTTCCTACACACTATCCACAATATATGCTACTGTCAGTGGTCACGTAGTCCAGCACAGGTATTAGTGCATAAATACCGCAGGTTTATCACAGTCATTATGTGAAACCCACTTAGAAAGCCCAAATGCTTTCGGACAGCTTGTAGATTTTGAGAGCTCGGGGACACCACTTGGGACAGCCAGTAAAATTCTTTCAGTGCTTGGCCACTCCTCAGCACCTGTCCCAAACTGATAAATAATGAGAAGACTATTTTTCCTAAACGGAGTTTGGCTCTTGTTGCCCAGGCTGGAGTGCAATGGCACCATCTCAGCTTACTGCAACCTCTGCCTCCCGGGTTCAAGCCATTCTCCTGCCTCAGCCTCCCAAGTAGCTCAGATTACAGGTGCATGCCACCATGCTCAGCTAATTTTTCGTATTTTTAGTAGAGAAGGGGTTTCACTGTGTTGGCCAGGCTGTTCTCAAACTCCTGACCTCAGGTGATCCGCCTGCCTCGGCCTCCCAAATCCTGGGATTACAGGCATGAGCCACCGCACCCAGCCAGCAATTCTTTGTTTCACAGATTTTTCCTATTATTTTCCTATTTTGAATTTCATTGATTTCTGTTATTCTGTTTAATATGTCCATCCTTATGCTTGCTTTTTTGTTTATTTTGCTCTTTAACTTCTAGGATCTTGAGATAAGACCTTATATTACTGATTTGAATTTTTTTTTCATCATTACTGTATGCATTTGGGGCGATCAGATTTATTCTCAGCACTGTTTTAGTTGTGTCATACCATTTTTAATTGGATAATTATACAGCATGGACAGTGGGACAGTCATTTATCTCAGGACTCTACCTGTGTGTTCTCATTCATTCTTCATTTACTGTGGTGAGTCGGGTGGTAGCTGGAGGGAAAGTGCTCAGCATCATTACCAATGTTCCCCAAATGGGAACTTTGAACCGCTCTTCATCATTGCCTTTCAAGTGCTGCTCTTCTAAAAGGATGAGGACATTTTCTCACTATCTTTCCTACTTCTTTTTAAATTTTCCCCTCCAATTGGGCATTCAAATCTGTGAATCTGTTTTTTTTTTAAATTTTGCTGCATTTCTGAGTATACACACCCACACACACATATAACTATATTATCAGTGTGCATGTATATGTATAAATATAAAATTTGTATATCCATATATTTGTTCAATCTGGAAGCCATTGAAATTTTCTGTTTATAACAATTCAGAATGACCTGTTCTTTCAGCAATTACCCCGTTACACCCTCTGTTGTGTAATCAATGGACAAAATATGGCATCCTCTATATTAATGCAGGTTGTATACATCATTCATGACCTGTTTATTTGTACTTAGCAATGATGGACATTTGTACTGTGATATTTATATCATGAAAGGTACCTATTCTCTTTGGGGTTTGTGTGTGTGTGTGTTTCTGTGTTGTTGGAGTGTAGTGGCGTGATCTTGGCTCAGTACAACCTCCACCTCCCGGGTTCAAGCAATTCTCCTGCCTCAGCCTCCCGAGTAGCTGGAATTACAGGCACGTGCCACCACGCCTGGCTAATTTTTGTATTTTTAGTAGAGATGGTGTTTCGCCATGTTGGCCAGGCTAGTCTCGAACTCCTGACCTCAGGTGATCTGCCTACCTCGGCCTTCCAAAGTGCTGGGATTATAGGCATCAGCCACCGCTGCCAGCCAGTACCTATTTTCTTTGAAACATAACAACTCTGTCATCTTCATCCTAAAATGTTCAAAGCATACTTAAGGGCAAAAACCACAGTTTGAAGAGACAGAGCATGCATCAGAGCCAGACTGCAATATACAGAGATTGGATGATTATCAGACTGATAACTATGATTAATATGCTAAAGGCTCTAATGGAAAAGTGAATGAGATGCGAGAACCAATGGGATGTAAATAGAGAAGTGAAAACTCTGAGAAAGAATCAAAAGGGAATGCTAGAGATAAAAAATGCCGTAAAAGAAACGGAGAAGGCCTTTGATGGGCCCATCAATGGACTGCACGTGGTTGAGGAAGGAATCAGTGAGCCTCAGGAAATGTCAATAGAACTTCCCAAACTGAAAAGCAAGAGAAAAAAAGACTGAGGAAAACAGAAAAAAATATGAAAAAATGGCAGGACAATTACAAAAGGCATAACATCTTTGTAAAGGGAATTCTAAAAGGAGAAAAATGAAAGGAGCAGAAGAAATATTTTAACTAATAATGGCTGAGAACTCGCCAAAATTATTGAGACACCAGGCCACAGATCCAGGAATTTCAGAACACCAAACAGGATAGATACAAAGAAGTCAATATTTCATCATATCACATTCAAATTTTGTAAAATCAAAGATAAAAACTTTGAAAGAAGCAGGGCACGGTGGCTCAGGCCTGTAATCTCAGCACTTTGGGAGGCCGAGGTGGGCTGATCACTTGAAGTCAGGAGTTCGAGACCAACCTGGCCAACATGGTGAAACAGAGTCTCTACTAAAAATACAAAAATTAGCTGGGCGAGATGATGGGTGCCTGTAATCCCAGCTACTCAGGAGGCTGAAGCAGGAGAATTGCTTAAACCTAGGAGACGGAGGTTGCAATGAGCCGAGATCATGCCACTGCACTCCAGCCTGGGCAACAGAGCAAGACTCCATCTCAAAAAAAAAAAAGAAAAAGAAAAAAAGAAAAAAAACTTTGAAAGAAGCCAAAGAAAAATATACATATTACTCACAGAAGAACTAATATAAGAATTACACTGGGCAGGGTGCAGCGGTTCATACTTATAATCCTAGCACTTTGGAGGCCAAGGCAGTAGGACTGCTTGAGCTCAGGAGTTTGAGACTAGCCTGGGCAACATAGAGAAACCCCATCTCTACAAAAAATACAAAATATTAGCCAGGCTTGACAGTGTGTGCCTGTGGTTCCAGCTACTCGGGAGGCTGAGGCAGAAGGATCACTTGAGCCTGGGAGGTTGAGGCTACAGTAAGTCAAGATTATGGCACTGTACTCCAGCTTGGGCACCAGAGTGAAACCCTGTCTCAGGAAAAAAAAAAAAGAATTACATTGAACTTCTTCTCAGGAACCACATAAGAAGGAAGAGAGTGGAGTAAAATACCTCGTGTTGAAAGAAAAAGCCCCCACACCTAGAATTCTGTACCTATCAAAATTATCCTTCAAAAGTGAAAGAGAAATAAAGAACTTTCAGGTAAGCAAAAAAATGGTGGGGCATTTTGGAAGAATATAGATTTCCATTTCATAAATGCAGAAAGAATGAGGGAAATGGAGAATCGCATTTAGGCAAAATTCATCAGTAATTTATTGCCAGTAGATCTGTCTTGTAAGAAATGTTAAAACAAACAAACAAACAAACAAACAAAAAACAACCTTGTTCAGAGACAAGGAAAATAGGTCAGAAATTTTTATTCACTATTTTATGTCATTTTTCTTTAAAGGGATGTAGAAAATTTTAGAAGCTCCACAAATCCTGGATAGGCTTTTGCAGCCAGCCATGAGCTTATCCCGCCCCTCTCACTCCACCTTAACCACCTACATTTCCAAAAACCCAGTCTTATTTTGTGACCCAGAGTCACAAGTTCCCCAAATGTGCTCAATACGTATGATCCCAACAAATGGCAAAATCTTATTTTTACCATTAATGAAAAGAAGAAGAAAATCATTCTGGCGTTTTGTTGATGATTGTTGGGATGAGGGCAACTTCGAACTTAGAACCCTGAGTAGAACTGCTTTTTGTACTTCCTGGGAATACCTGAGAATACAAGAATTAAAGAATGTGGTTACAGCCAGGTGCGGTGGCTCACACCTGCAATCCCACTACTTTGGGAGTCCAAGGCAGGCGGATCACCTGAGGTCAGGAGTTCAAGACCAGCCTGGTCAACATGGCGAAACCCTGTCTCTACAAAAAATACAAAAATTAGCCAAGGGTGGTGGCTTGTGCCTGTAATCCCAGCTTCTCAGGCGTCTGGGGCAGGAGAATCATTTGAACCTGGGAGGCAGAGGTTGCAGTGAGCCAAGATCCCACCACTGCACTCCAGCCTGGGCAATGAGAGCGAGACTCTGTCTCAAAAAATAAAAATAAAAATAAAAAAAAAAGAATGTGGTTATTAGAGGCAATTCAGGATTATCCAGGCTTCCCTTGGAGAAACATGCAAGGCTCTAAAATGGGAGCCAGATGGAAGAAAAAGTTGCAGGCTTACTGGGGAGGTGGGAAACACCCGGATCCCAGGCCCACACGTGACTTGAGAGCTGAGAGGCTGATGACTAGATGCCCTGCTGCCCCAGGGCTCCCTTCTGACTGATATGAAGGCTGCAGATTTTCCCTACACTATCCCTTAGCACCCAGCATGATGCACAAAAAACAGGAATTCAATAAAAAGGTTTGAGATGTGACTCTTGTTTAGGATGTCTTTTGGTCCTCAAGAATCTTCCACAGGAGAAGCCAAGCATGGTGGCATGCACTGTAATCCCAGCTATTCAGGAGGCTGAATGAAGCAGGAAGATCCTTTGAGCCCAGGAATTTGACTCCAGCCTGGGTAACATAGCAAGACGCCCCTCCATCTCTAATAAAAATTTTGAAAAATAAAAAAATAAGCATCTTCCACAGCAGAGATTCTTTTTTAATTTTTTTATCTTTTTGAGACAGAGTCTGACGCCCAGGCTGAAGTGCAGTGGCGCAATCTTGGCTCACCGCAACCTCTGCCTCCCCAGTTCAAGTGATTCTCCTGCCTCAGCCTCCTGAGCAGCTTGGATTGCAGGCGCCCACCACCACACCTGGCTAATTCTTTTGTATTTTTAGTAGAGATGGGGTTTCACCATATTGGCCAGGCTGGTCTCAAACTCCTGACCTCAAGTGATCCACCCGCCTCAACCTCCCAAAGTGCTGGGATTACAGACATGAGCCACCGTGTCCGGCCCCACAGCAGAGATTCTTAACTTGGGGTCCAGGAAGCCCCTGAAATTGCATGCAAAATATAAGCATAAACATGTTTTTTTAGACGGAGGGCCCCTTGCATTCATCATTTTCTCTGGTGCGCACAAGACTCCAAAATGTTAAGAAACACTGGGGTAAATGAAGAAGCAAGCACCTCCAGGAAAGAGGTCCCGCACCACCATGCACAGAGTGCCTGCGATGCAGAACCAGAGGGGACCTTTGGGATGGTCCACTGTGGTTGAGCCACCATACTCAAAGATGGAGACCCTTGATAGACACTTTGATGGAGCAAGCAGAAGGTCACCAGGAAATTCTCTGTCCTCCACCATCTATCCCTTTTATGGACTAAAAAAGATAGTCACAAGATTGAAGTGCTTTTGCTTCCTAGGAAACATGGTGTCATTCATTCATTTATTCAGCCAACATTAACTGAGGCCCCACTGTGTGCCAAGATCTGTGCTAGACCCTGGGACCACGTGCCTCTCACCCTGAAGATTCCCAGTAGAAAAGACACATAACAAACTGCCCGTAGAATGGGGCTGCCTTATCCATTTATGTATCCTCCAAGCCTCGCCCAGTGCCCAGCACGTAGTAGGAGCTCAATAAATAAGAAGCGCCTTGGGCAGTAAGATAATGTCGTGGGTAAACCTCTGGCATTTAGAATCAGAGCTTGTCTAGGTTTGAATCACAGCTTGTCCACTTCTTTGGTGTGTGACTCTGGGCAGGTCACATCATCTTTCTGAGACTCGATTTCTTCATAATGTAACATGGTGTGAACTTGCATCACAGAGTCTTGTGGGGATTATGGGAACTAAACTGTGAAAAGAGGCTGGGTGTGGAGGCTCACGACTCTAATCCCAGCACTTTGGGAGGTCAAGGCAGGCGGATCACTGGAGCCCAGGAGTTTGAGACCAGCCTGGGCAGCATAGCAAAACCCCATCTCTACAAAAAAAAAAAAAAAAATTAGCCAGGCGTAGTGGTGCATACTTGTAGTCTCAGCTACTCAGGAGGCTGAAGTGGGAGAATCACTTGAGCCTGGGAGGCGAGGTTGCAGTGAGCCCAGATCGTGCCACGCACTCCAGCCTGGGTGACAGAGCCAGACCCCATCTCAAAAAAATAAAAGAATAAAATAAACTGTGTAGAGAGCCTGGTATACACAAAGTGCTTGATAAGTATAGCTATTGGAGTTAATATCAATACCATAATGTCAAAGAGCCCTGGTAAACACTCTGGGCTCCTGTCTGCCTTCTGAAAAACAAGGATTCAGCAGATCCCCTCTGTCTCTTCTGTACTAGGATCCTAGGAACTAGAAATGGTGATTGTTTTAGGTGGGTGTGGAGCATCATCTGGTGGAAGAGAGGAAAATTGACAAAAATGTCGCAGTTTCCTATTAAGAATATATATTGGAATCCACAGTTTTTAAAATATAAGTACATATACCAAAAATGTCCTAATGCAAGGTGATCCCCAAATCCAATCAATTTTTCCAATGGACTAATAACAAATATTTACCAGGGAGAAAATAAAAACGTGTTTCAGAATCACATGGACCAATGGGGAAAAACATAAAAATAAATAAATGAAAAATAAAAATATATTGGCGTAGCCCTAATTACATAAGCTTAAAGGAAATCAAATATGCACTTCCAATATTTTGTTAATTTATTTGGATACAACTATACATTTGTATATGTTATGGGGTAATATATAAATATTATTTTCCACTTTCAGTTTTCAAAAAGATTTAACTCAAGCTCTTCACAGGCATCTCCCACTCGGTGGTTTTCCCTCTCCAAGGCAATTTTTGAATCTTCTAAGCCCGTGTTTCAGGGCTCATATTTTTTACTTCATTAAGCAGAATGAGAGACAGGCTGTCATGAATCTGGACATTTTTATTTTTAATTTTTTTTAGACAGGGTCTCATTCTGTTGGCCAGGCTGGAGTGCAGTGATTTGATCACAGCTTACTGCAGCCTCGACTTCCCAGGCTCAGGTGATCCTCCCACCTCAGCCTCCCTAGTAGCTGGGACTACAGGCACAAGCCACCATGCCCTTAATTTTTTTGTATATTTTGTAGAGATGGAGTTTTACTATGCTGCCCAGGCTGGAAATCTGGAC
Organism: Pongo abelii; assembly: GCF_028885655.2. Lineage (NCBI taxonomy): Eukaryota > Metazoa > Chordata > Mammalia > Primates > Hominidae > Pongo > Pongo abelii. Next base: position 119,921,955 of record NC_071995.2, on the reverse strand, counting down.
ATTCTTAACAAACCTCAGTGATATATTTATGCGTTGTTAGGGCATTTTTAAAATGCATCCTATAGGTGCATACTTATGGCCTCCACAGTATCAATGTGGGATTTATTGTCTTTCCTTTTTTTTTTTTTGAGACAGAGTCTGGCTGGAGTGCAGTGGTGCCATCTTGGCTTACTGCAACCTCCGCCTCTGGGGTCAAGTGATTCTCCTGCCTAAGCCTCCCAAGTAGCTGGGATTACAGGTGCCTGCCACCACGCCTGGCTAATTTTTTTGTATTTTTAGTAGAGACGGGGTTTCACCATGTTAGCCAGGCTGGTCTCAAACTCCTGGCCTCAAGCGATCCTCCCGCCTCGGCCTCCCAAAGTGCTGGATTACAGGGGTGAGCCACCGCGCCTGGTCGCTAGTTGAGATCTTTAAAGGCCAATGTGTCTACCACAAACTGTCAGTTTGCTCTTCAAAATGAAGTTCTTGAGAGAACAGCGCCCCCTAAAGACAATTTTTTAAAAGATTACCTCCTTCCTGTGGATTATTGGTGGGGGGATAAGGTAGACCTAAATATACGCAACAAAACAAGTAGTATAGGGGTGAGTATGTCTTTGCTTTTAGAAAATAAAGAGTCAATCCCAGGCCCCAGGACTCCCCGGGCTCAGCCCAAGCCCCCATCTCCTCACCCCAAGGAGCCAGCATCTCCTGATCCCGGGGCAGACGCTACTGAGTTCCTATAGGGAGACAAGGTCTCCTCCTGCAGCAGGAAATAGGGGATGGAGAGGTGGGGGCAGTCCAGCTCCAGGACACCCTGGGAAATTCCCAGCCTGAGAACCTTCCTCTCAAGGAAGCCCAAGGGGCACTTGGCTCCATCTCCAGCCTTTTTTCCTGGCAACCTCAAATGGAACGAGAAAATTCCTCTTTCAAAGCTCAGCAAAGTTTCTGTTTCCAATTAAAACAAAACAAAACAAACAAACAAAAAACCCCCAAACAAACAAAACAAAGCTCAGTTTCAGTTTCCATTCTCAGCCGGCAGGAGAGATGGCTGCTGAACTAAGGCAGTTTAGCAGAGGGAGGCTCAGCTGATGCCTGGAGGGCCCCCTAGCCCTCTCTGCACCCTAAAAAGAGGAAAATAAGCTTAGTGATTCTTCCGTCGGTGGCTCACGCCTGTAATCCCAGTACTTTGGGAGCCCAAGGCGGGCAGATCACCTGAGGTCAGGAGTTTGAGACCAGCCTGGCCAACATGGTGAAACCCCGTTTCTACTAAAAATACCAAAAATACCAAAAATTAGCCGGGCGTGGTGGCAGGTGCCTGTAATCCCAGCTACACAGGAGGCTGAGGTGGGAGAATTGCTTGAACCCAGGAGGCGGAGGTTGCGGTGAGCTGAGATCACGCCATGGGTGACGGAGCAAGACTCTGTATCAAAAAAAAGAAAAAAAAAGGGCAGCTAACTCTCTCTCTAACCCACACCATCTCCCTGCCCTTCTGCAGTTCTGTGGCCTGCTGGACAAAGGCTGGGAGTTGCCCCTTACAGGGCTGGGCAGAGGCAGAGACGATTCATTCCTGGTCCCACAGAGATGGCAGGCTTCCAGGAGCTGTATGACACCCCCAGGGACAGGCTGGATGTCTTCGTAAAACATCCTTCCAGTCTGCCTTCATAAAACAGCCTCCAGCCCCAGGGAGACTGGAAGGATGAAGTGAAGGATGCCAGGCATAGAATTGAGCAGTTCTTGAGGGATCAGTGCTTCTATAATGAGCTGATTCTGGACCAAGAAGTCAGGGTGCTGAAGATGGCAAAGGTGAGCACTAAGGAACCCCCGGGGTTCAAATCCCAGCTCTGCCCTGTGGGACTGTGGGGCTGTGGGATAGGTAAGGGATGAGTTATTTTGTCTCTCTGAGCATCAGTCTCTTCCTCTCTATAACTGGTTTCTAATGAACAATAAATGGGATAAAGCATAGAAAAGTGCTCTTAAGCAGTAAACTATTCTACAAATCTGGATGATGATGATGATGATGATTTGGGATCCAGCTGTCTAAGTGCCAGGGAATCAAGTGGACTATGGATAGCAGGTTTGTATAAAATGTATGCCTTTTGGCCAGGTACAGTGGCTCACACCTGTAATCCCAGCACTTTGGGAGGCTGAGTGGGGAGGATCACTTGAGCCCAGGAGTTCAAGGCCAGGCTGGGCAACATAGCAAGACCTCATCTCAATTATTTAAAATTTTAAAATTTTTTATATATTATTTTTTAAAAATTTTTAAAGAAATTAAAATAAAATTTATGTCTTTTGTTTCCTCTTTAACAAGCCCCACTTTACCCCTAAAGTCATAAAGATCATCTATATTTTCCTTCTAAAATGGCACTGACTGGCCGGGCGCGGTGGCTCATGCCTGTAATCCCGGCACTTTGGGAGGCTGAGGCAGGTGGAACACGAGGTCAGGAGATCGAGACCATCCTGGCTAACATGGTGAAACCCCGCCTCTACTAAAAAAAATACAAAAAAAAAAATTAGCCAGGCGTGGTGGCGGGCGCCTGTAGTCCCAGCTACTCGGGAGGCTGAGGGAGGAGAATGGTGTGAACCCAGGAGGCAGAGCTTGCAGTGAGCTGAGATCACACCACTCCACTCCAGCCTGGGTGACAGAGTGAGACTCGATCTCAAAAAAAAAAAAAAAAAAAAAAATTAAAGTGAAAAAATAAAATGGCACTGACTGATTTTGTTAGAAACTACCCAGCAATTAGGTAATATCAGAGGGTACTCTCTGGGTTCAGAGGATTTGTTAGAGGCTGACCATGGACTCAAATACGTATTTATAGCATGGTTTCCCCTGGGAAAGTACTAAACTATAGTTCAACTTTTAACATATCACCCTAAATCAAAAATGCCTTAACCATAAATCTAGATTTGGTTTATTTTGCTAGAATGAAAGACATCTAACATTATCTTAAGCAAATCAGACTTCACCTGGGAGTGGCAATGGCTGCCGAGAATAAGACTGAAAAGGAAGGAAATGCAGCTTTAATGAATCTCAGGCCAGGCACAGTGGTTCTTGCCTGTAATCCCGGCACTTTGAGAAGCCAATGTAGGCAGATTGCTTGAGCCCAGGAGCTCAAGACCAGCCTGGGCAACATAACAAAAACTTGTCTCTACAAAAAATACAAAAAAATTAGCCAGGTATGGTAGCATCCACCTGTGGTCCCAGCTACTCGGGAGGCTGAGGTGGGAGGATCACTTGAGGCCAGGAGGTCAAGGCTGCAGTGAGCTGTGATCATGCCACTGCACTGTTGCCTGGGTGATAGTGTCTCAAAAAAAAGAATCTTTAAATACGGAGTTGAAGGCAAATAATCAGGAGTGTTACTAGCAAACCCTGAGCTTCAAAACAGAAATTCAAGCTTCCATGGTTGCTTAAAAAGATACAACTTTGCTCTTCTGGCTTTTGACTCGTCCACACATCTGAAGGTGCCCTAAGGTCCCTCTGCTGTAGAGCTCTGGCAGCATCTTTGCTTTCCAGATCCAAAACAAAAACACAAAGAAAAGGGGAATCCCGATCAGAACCAGAAATGGAGTGCATATTCTCTTAAGAATGGGTTTGAGGGTGTTCAAGTATTTTAACATATGTTATAATAAAGTTCTTCTACTGATTGAAATGCACTGTCTTGATGGGAGGTGCGCCATTCATATGACCTCAAATACTCACATCGTGAAGTTCCTCTTCCCACCTCTGCAGGGATGTGTTTCAAATGGAGACTATTTGTCTGTATAAGAAAAAAAATGTATTTTACCTTTCCTCTTGCTGTCTCAACCATCTCTATTTCCAGAGGTGGAAACGCCCCTAGAATACCTATTTCCACCGGTTCTGACCAGCACAGAAAATGCCTACAACAAAGTTATCTATAGAGCTAGAGATCCTATTTGAATAAACATCAGAAAACAAGCAACAAGAAGGACTTTGTTTCTGTATTAGGAAGATGGAAGCACATTGCACATAATTCAACATTTGCTTGAGCTGTTTAAGCACTGTTTTCTTCCTTTCAGTTTTTTTTTTTTCTATTTTTTTTTAATACAGTCTTGCTCTGTTGCCCAGGCTGGAATTCAGTGGTGGCACAATTTTGGCTTACTGCAACTTCCACCTCCCAGGTTCAAGCAATTCTCGTGCCTCAGCCTCAGCCTCCCAAGTAGCTGGGATTACAAGCACGTGACACCATGCTTAGTTAATTTTTTTTCCTTTTTGTATTTTAGTAGAGATGGGGTTTCACCATGTTGCCCAGGCTGATCTTGAACTCCTGAGCTCAGGCAATCTGCTCGCCTTGGCCTCCCAAAGGGCTGGGATTATAGGTGTCAGCTACCATGTTCGGCCTTTAAGTTTTCTTTTCTTTCTTTTTTTTTTTTCTTGAGACAGAGTCTCACTCTGTCGCCCAGGCTGGAGGGCACTGGTACAATCTCGGCTCACTGCAACCTCCTTCTCCCATGTTCAAGCAGTTCTCCTACCTCAGCCTCCTGAGTAGCTGGGATTACAGGCATGCGCCACCACGCCTGGGTAATTTTTTGTATTTTTAGTAGAGACGGGGTTTCACCATGTCGGCCAGGCTGGTCTCAAACTCCTGACCTCAGGTGATCCGCCTGCCTCGGCCTCCCAAAGTGCTGGGATTACAGGCGTGAGCCACCGTGCCCGGCCCTAAGTTTTCTTAATTGCATTTTAGTCTTCTGGCTTTCATTCATCCTTATTAAGACAAGAGTGCTGTATTTTTCTAGAGTCAAATATAGTGGTTCCATTTGATTTCCTACCATGAGTATCTTGGAGAGTCTTCTGGGACCAGGGACAACGTTTGCAAGGACATCTCTTGCAGTACTTAGTCACTAACTCCACCTGACACCGATATTCTTCCTTTTCTACTATTCTGTGTCCTCTGGTCAAGGAATCCAATGTCTAAATTAAGGTTACAGAGGAATCTGAAGTCAAAATTGCTTCATAATGTTTTTAATTACAAAAATAATACATTGAGTCACAAAAATATGGGAAAATACCAAAAAACACTCAAATGAATGCCCTTACTATTCATAGATAAGCACTATTTATATTTTAGTGCACTATGATCACATTTTCAATGTTTATAAAGAACTGGAAAATATTTTATTTCATGTGTAACTATAAATATACTTATTTCAAAAGTGATTATAAACTTCCGGTGCCAGCCAAGATGTAGTAAACATCTCATGAATTACAACTAAAACTCTGGACAGACAGTAGAAAGCAAGTACTTGAGGACTCCAAAAACTAAACAATAGCAGGCAGGCAGATTAGGGACTGAAGTCAAATCTTGAATAATCTGTAACAAGAGTGATGGCTGGGCGCGGTGGCTCACGCCTGTAATCCCAGTACTTTGGGAGGCCGAGCCAGGTGGATCACTTGAGGACAGGAGTTGGAGACCAGCCTGGCCAACACACTGAAACCCCATCTCTACCAAAAATTACAAAAATTAGCCAGGTGTGGTGGCCCATGCCTGTAGTCCCAGCTACTCGGGAGGCTGAGGCATGGGAATTGCTTGAACCCAGGAGGTGGAGGTTGCAGTGAGCCAAGATCGTGCCACTGCACTCCAGCCTGGGCAGCAGAGTGAGACCCTGCCTCAAAAAAATAAATAAACAAAAGAAAACACACACACAAAAAACATGCAACACCAGTGGATATCAAAAGCATTTTGCTTAGTTGGGGGGGAAAAGCCAATTTCAAAAGGTCACATACCATATAGTTCCACTTATATAATATTCTCAAAATGGTAAGACAACAGAGATGGAAAAGAGGTTAATAGTTTCCCTGATTTCGGATGGAGGAGGGGAGGGAGGTGGGTGTGACTATGAAGAAGCTGCATGAGGCCCATCTTGACAGTAATGGAATAGTTCTCTATCTTGATTGCAGTGGTGGTTACAGGAATCCCTGCATGTGATGAAATGTCACAAAACGAATACAAACATTGTGTTGATGTCAATTTGCTCGGTTTGACATTCCACTATAGTTGTGTAAGATGTGACCAATGAGTGGGACTGAGTAAAGGACACACCAGACCCTTCTGTCCTATCTTTACAACTTCCTGTGAATCTGTAATTACTTCCAAATTAAAAGTCTCAAAAATGATTATACATACACACGCCTCTACAATACGAAATAGATGTATACAAAATATATGCACAACAATATGCTTCAGTCAGAAGTGTTCATAGAATTTTCTATGATGATAGGAAGGTTCTTTTTTGTAGACAGGGTCTTGCTCTGTTGCCCAGGCTGGAGTACCATGACACAGTCTCGGCTCACTGCAGCCTCAACCTCCCTGGCTCAAGCGATCCTCCCACCTGAGCTTCCCGAGAAGCTGGGACTACAGGCATGCAGCGCTACCCCTGGCTGATTTTTTGTTGACACAGGGTTTCGCCCTGTTGCCCAGGCTGATCTCGAACTCCTTGGCACAAAGCAACCTTCCCGCTTTGGCCTCCCAAAGTGCTGGGATTACAGGTGTGAGCTACCGCACCCTGTGGGAAGGTTCTATGTATTCACCGTCGAATACAATAGCCACTATTTCTAGGCAGCTCTTGAGCACTTCAAATGAGGTCAGTAGGACCAAAGTACTGAATGTTTTATTTCATTTCATTTTAATTCATTTAAATTTATTTATTTATCTATTAGAGACAGTGTCTCTGTCACCCAGGCTGTAGGACCAGTGGGGTGATCATGGCTCACTGCAGCCTCAAACTCCTGGCCTCAAGCAATCCTCCCACCTCAGCCTCCCAAAGTGCTGGCAATACAGGCGTGAGCCACGGCTCCCAGCATCATTAATTTAAATTTAAATAGCCACGTGTGTTTCTTGGCTACCATGTTGGGTGATACAGGTCTTGCTGTACATTTATGGAACGATATACAAGAAGCTTGTAACTGTGGTTGTCTCTGGAAAACAAGTTTAGGGCTTTAAGAGGAGTGGAGTTTTACATTTTACTTACATCCTTTGAAGTGTTTACCAGGTATTTAACTTTTTTGAATCAATGAAAAAAGTAGTAAAGTAGTACTCAGCAAAGACCATAATGCATGATGGAGACCAAGGGCTCCTTTAGGACCTGGGTGAACAGCCTAACCCGGGTGCCTCTGGCTTCACTCCTAACCCCAAAGCATCAGATCTCAGCAGGGGTGACACTCACCCATGTCATCCTCCACAGAGCGTCTCCACAGGGAAGGGGACGACGCTGAACTACAGCTCCGACCTGGACCTGATTCTCTTCTTGAGCTGCTTCTCCAGCATCCAAGACCAGGCACAGCTGCAAGACCGTATCATCAGCTTCACTGAAGAGAATTGGTTCGCTGCAGCAAGAGCCTGGCCTACAACATCACTGTGGTCCGGCACAGGGAGGGGACCAGGGCCCCTGACTTCCTGTCCCTCCAGGTCCAGTCCAGGAAGAGCAGCGGAGTCATTTGGATGGATAAGGTCCCGGCTTTCTATGCTCTGGGTAAAGACGACAGGTCGGGTCCAGAGAAACTAGTCAGGGCCTCTTAGCCAACCTGGCCTCAGGAGGCTTGAGAAAATGGAATCCAGTGGGAGAGACTGGAGGTTGCCCTTTTACGGGGAGACAGGACTGGAGCGATACCTTGGAGATTAAGTCCTCCCATAAATGTGTGTGTTACCATATTCCATCATGGCCTGGGGAAATAAATGGGACTTCCAAATGATGGATTCCCACCCAACCCAAGCAGGTGATTTCTGTCTAATCCTTTGGGATTAGAAAGGTTGCTTGCAGGGTGTTGGGCACTGTTTAATTTTTGTTTTTATTTATTTTTTATTTTTTGAGGCAAGATCTCGCTCTGTTGCCCAGGCTGGAGTGCAGTGGCACAGTCCCTGCTCATTGCAACCTTCGTCTCCCAGGTTCAAGTGATTCATCTGCCTCAGCCTCCCGAGTAGCTGGGACTACAGGCGTGCACCACCACGCCTGGCGAATTTTTGTATTTTTAGTAGAGACGAAGTTTCACCACGTTGGTCAGGTTGGTCTCAAACTCCTGACCTCAGGTGATCTGCCCACCTCGGCCTCCCAGAGTGCTGGGATTACAAGTGTGAGCCACCACGCTCAGCCTCCAGCATTTTTTAAGAGAAAAAAATGGAAATAACCTCATTGTCTAAGGATACCTTACAATGTTAAAGATAGCCATTTTGTTTGTTTGTTGTTGCCATACTGTGCTATACTATCATCTTTTTTGCTTTTTTGAGACAGGATCTCCCTCTGTCCCCCAGGCTGGAGTGGTGCAGTGGTGCCATCACGGCTCATTGCAGCCTTGACCTGGGCTCAAGTAATCCTCCTGCCTCAGCTTTCTGTGTGGCCGGAACCACAGGCATGTGCCACCACATCAAGCTAATTTTTTTATGGTTTGTAGAGATGGGATGCAGGAGGTATCACTCTGTTGCTCAGGCTGGTCTTGAACTCCTGGGCTCAAGCAATCCTACCAACTCGGTCTCCCAAAGTGCTGGGATTACAGGCGTGAGCCACTGCGCCTAGCCTCTCCTGCCTCTCTTGAAATCTATATGCGTACGGTGCACACAGAGCTTACATAAGTGGAGTCATATCACGCATACTGGTTTTGTAGTCTACCTTTCAAAAAAATGCATTTGTTTATTGACTTTTCAACTTGAACTTTTGGGAGCTATCTATTAATGTAATTTGCACATTTTCCCATTGAACTGTCTGTCTTCCTTATCAGTTTTAAGAACTCGTTGTAACTTGTAGATATTTATTATTTTTTTTCTTTTTTCTTTTTCTTTTTTTTTTTGAGACGGAGTCTCGCTCTGTCGCCCAGGCTAGAGTGCAGTGGCTGGAGTGCAGTGGCACAATCTCAGCTCACTGAAACCTCTGTCTCCCGGTTTCAAGCAACCCTCCCTCTGTGGCCTCCCAAAGTGCTGGAATAACAGGCACACCTGGCCTGAAGACATGATCTTGAGTGAAGCAACCTCCCATTGTCTGAGGGCAATGCTCTGGCAGGGACTCAACTAGGAGCTGTTAGCAGCAACACTCCCAACAGCTGGGAAATGAGTGCCCCAGTCCTGAAGGGGCATCTGGTGGCAAGTGCCATCATCCTCATCCACTGCACTTCAAACCTGTGTGCTCTATTGTGTGTGAGTTATATCTCAACTGAATAATCTGGGAAAAAGAATGACTCAGCCAGGCTCGGTGGCTCACGCCTGTAATCCCAGCACTTTGGGAGGCTGAGGCGGGTGGATCACTTGAGGTCAGGAGTTTGAGACCAGCCTAGCCAATGTGGCAAAAACCCACACCTACTAAAAGTATGAAAAAAAAAATAGGCCGTGGTGGCATGCACCTCTAGTCCTAGCTACTAGGGAAACTGAGGCAGGAGAATCGCTTGAACCGGGGAGGCAGAGGTTGCAGTGAGCTGAGATCGTACCACTGCACTCCAGCCTGGGCAACAGAGCAAGACTCCATCTCAAAAAAAAAAAAAAAAAAAGAATGACTCCCAGATTTCTAGCCACTGCTAACAGTGAACCCTGCTCTTCTTTCTGTTCACACTCATCTCATTAAAATTCCAATTTGAGATTTGTCTTCTCATTAGAATAATAGCTCACATTTATTGAGCACCAACTATGTGTCAGGTACTGGGCTGAGTACTTTTCATCCATCACTTCTTTGGAGCACTACAGTAGCCTTAGGATGTAGGTACTATTATCATCCTCATTTTCCAGGTGGGGAACTTGAGACACAAATAGTTTAGATGACTTCCACATTCACACAATGAATACACTTGGATTTGAATCCAGACACTTTGGCTCCAAAGCTCATGCTGCGACTACTTTGCTTTGCTGTAAACTCACCAGGAATGGAGGACCGTCTTATTCACCACTGTCTCCCAGTGCCTGGCACAGTGGCTAACACATAATAGGAGCTCAGTAAATACATGTTGAATGAATGGATGAATTTAAGGAGGACTGAATGAAGTATTGGATGAGGTCTGGAACAACACGACACAGGTGAAATTCTTCACCCAGTGCCTAACACACAAGTGCTCACTAAATGCAACAGCTACCAGCTGTTATTAGCTCCTGCCACTGCCCCCTCCAAATTCTCCCTTCATATCCTCGTGTTGGAGTAGAGGGAATTCTAAAGAGCTGTATTCTTTCCAGTTCTGGAAGTTCCCTAACTCTTAGTTCTATACCAGGGCCAAGATGGCAAAAACAGAATGCATGTTGTGGCAGAAATTGCTTTTTTCCCTCAATATCCTTTCTCCCTTTCTTCCATAGCAATAGAATTTTTAGTTAGGCACATTGCCAAAGGCTAAAGACTATATTTCCCAGCCTCCCTTGCAGCTGAGTGTGACCATGTGATTAAGTTCTGACCATTGGCGTTTTTCATATTTTATGCATAAATTTGCGTGTTTATCCCTGACAACATTTGCCATTTGCCATTTGCCTGTTGGTTTCAGAATCCCCAGGAGCTATCTCCCTCCTGCTTTAGAGTTAGGAAGGAGGATGGAGAAAACGTTGTGATATTAGGCATTGAGACAATTTTTGTGCAAGTTTCTGTCCTTTGGGTAGGTTGAAAACTGGATGCAGCTTTATTCCGTGGTGCTCCAGATATCACAATGAGAAAATCCCTAAGACCCAGAAGTCCAACTGAGCTGTTTTGCCAGAATACAAGGAGATAAATTATGGTAATGATCAGGAACGGGGCTCCACAGTTTTCCTACCTTTAAACAGGGAGGCGGTCACAATTCTGTGGAATTCCAGGGGCCTATAGAAAGCAGGCTGATATGAATTAGCAAGAGCCCAGTATCACTGGGGAGACCAGGAGGCTCCCAGTGAATTTCATTCAGCTCCAAGAAGAGATTCAGAGAAGGAAGTCTTAAGGTTTCAAGGAGGAAGGACCTTGGGCTACTGACCCATTTCTTCTACACCCTGGTTTACTTGCCTTTCTATCCAGCCCAGACCCCATGGTCAAGCCTGCCAGTCACTCCCTAGTGGATGCCTTCAATTTTCTGCCCATTTATCCTTCCAGTCCATTCATTCCTGGAACATAAGGACATTTTGGGTTGCAAGTGACAGACACCCAATTCAAAATAGTTTAAGCAAAAATAAGTTGAATGGGCTGGGTGCGGTGGCTCACACATACAATCCCAGCAATTCGGGAGGCCAAGGCAGGAAAATCACTTGAGGCCAGGAGTTTGAGACCAGCCTGGGCAACACAGAGATCTCATATCTACAAAAAATATAAAAGTAAGGTAGGTGTGGTAAGCGCACATCTATAGTCCTAGCCACTCGGGAGGCTGAGGTAGGAGGATCACATAAGCCCAGGTATTTGAGGTTACAGTGAGCTATGATTGTGCCACTACACCCCAGCCTGGGTGAAAGAGTGAGACCCTGACTCTAAAAATACAAATACAAAATAAATAGCATATAATGGCCCGTAAGAGTCCAGGGGAAGCTAACATTAGGTAAAACTGGACCGTATTAGTTAGGATTCTCCATGGAAACAGAACCAATAGGGTATACGTGTAGATAAAGAAGAGGGGATTTATTAGGGGAATTGGCTGCATTAGTCTGGTCTCACACTGTTATAAAGAAATACCTGAGACTGGGTAATTTACAAAGAAAAGAAGTTTAATTGGCTCACACTTTTGCAGCCTGTACAGGAAGCATTGCAACTTCTGCTTCTGGGGAATCCTCAGGAAACTTACAATTATGGCTGGAGCAGGAGCAAGAGAGAGAAGGGGGAGGTCCTTCATACTTTTTTTTTTTTTTTTTGATACAGATCCTTGCTCTGTCACCCAGGCTGGAGTGCAGTGGCGTGATCTTTGCTCACTGCAACCTCCACCACCTGGGTTCAAGCAATTCTGCCTCAGCCTCCCTAGTAGCTGGGATTACAGGTGCCCACCACCAAGCCCAGCTAACTTTTGTATTTTAGTGGAGACAAGGTTTCACCATGTTGGCCAGGCTGGTCTTGAACTTCTGACCTCAAGCAATTCGCCTGCCAGCCCCCTGCACACTTTTTAAACAACCAGATCTCACAAGAACTCACTATACAGTATCAAGGGGGTATGGTGCTAAACCATTCATGAGAACTCCACCCCCATAATCCAATCACCTCCCACCAGGTCCCACCTCTAACACTGGGGATTACAATTTAACATCAGATTTGGGCAGAGACACAGGTCCAAACCAAATCATTGGCTCATATGATTACAGAGGCTTAAAAGTTCCAAAATATGCCGTCAACAAGCTGGAGACCCAGAGGAGCCAGTGGTGTAAGTTTCAGAGTCCGAAGATCTGAGAACCTGGAGCTCTGATGTCTGAGGGTGGGAGAAGATGAATGTCCCAGCTCCCAAGAAGGATGGCAAATTCACCACCCTTCCTTCACATTTTGTTCTGTCCAGGCTCTCAGTGGATTGGACGGTGCCCACCTACATTAGTGAGGGCAGATCTTCATCCCTCAGTGTACTCATTCAAATGCTAATCTCCTCTGGAAATAGCCTTACAGACACACCCAGTGATAATGTTTTACTCTCTGGGCATCCTGATACCTAAAATTAACTGTCATGTGGATCCAGGAGTCCAGATGATGCCAGAGGGGGTGCCAGCTGGTTTATGTGGCAGGCCAACTCTTCCCTGACAGTCACACACACAGACCTGCATAGCACTTCAGTTACACCAACCCATTTCCACAGAGCAGCACAAAGACTACAGGGAAGCTAGAAGCGGACGTGGCGGGGATGCCTGCAGCTGCAAGAAGATGCCTGGGAACAGACACAGAAACTCTCGCTCCCAGATAAGCAAAACACAGCAGCACAAAGGCAGCTGTTTGAATAAATTCATTGGAGAGTCTAAGGCAGCAATCCGGACCAAGCTGTAAAGGAGATTAAGACAGAAATAATCACACAACAGACAGGCCTTAAAGGTACTGGGGTTCTCTGCCAGGCCTGGTGGCTCACACCTGTAATCCCAGCACTTTGGGAGCCTGAGGTGGGTGGATCACCTGAAGTCAGGAGTTCAAGACCAGCCTGACCAATATGGTGAAACCCTATCTCTACTAAAAATACAAAAATTAGCCAGGCATGGTGGTATGCACCTGTGGTCCCGGCAACTCAAGAGGCTGAGACAAGAGAATTTCTTGAACCTGGGAGGCGGAGGTTGCAGTGAGGCGAAATCATGCCACTGCACTCCAGCCTGGGCAAGAGAGCAAGATTCCATCTCAAAAAATAAAAGGTACCGGGGTTCTCACAGCTTAATCGAACCTAGCAAGTCTTTTTTTTTTTTTTTTTTTTGGCCTCTGACCTTCTAGTTGAAACAAAATTAGTTACCAATAGACTTAGGCAAATGCCATATGGCACATAACCCCAACCTATATAAGCACTAAGAAAATGGTAACACTTTGAGTTGGTCTGGTGGAATTATCTCCCTGTATCTGGTTACAGCAATAAATTTCCTTCTTTTCTAGTTTCTCTGCTTCTCGTTATTGGGCCTCGAGAAAACGCAGCCGGACCCGGCTTGGTTCTGGGCATAGTAAATCACTCCACAACACCCATTTTTCTGTTCAATGATTCTATGACTTGGCTGAGCAGTTTTCCTGGTCTGATCTGGCTCACCTGCCACAGGAGATCTACACCAGCTCCACCCACATGTCTGGCAGTTGGTTCAATATCAGCTGGGAAGGCTGGGCGCAGTGGCTCACGCCTGTAATCTCAGCACTTTGGGAGGTTGAGGCGGGTGGATCACCTGAGGTCAGGAGTTTGAGACCAGCCTGGCCAACAGGGTGGAACCCCGCCTCTACTAAAAACACAAAAAATTAGCCGGATGTAGTGGCAGGCGCCTGTACTCCCAGCTACTCGGGAGGCTGAGGCAGGAGAATCACTTGAACCAAGGAGGCGGAGGTTGCTATGAGCTGAGATCGTGCCACTACACTCCAGCCTGGGCAACAAGAGCGAAACTCCGTCTAAAGAAAAAACAAACAAACTATATATGTGTGTGTGTGTGTGTATATATATGTATGTATATATATATCAGCTGGGAAAATAGGGCTGCCTTCACTGTAGGTTTCTCCTTACCCAACAGGCCGACCTGAGCTTGTGCATGTGGTCACTGGGCTCTGACAGGAGCAAGAGAAAGGGCAAGTCCCCCCAGGCCGGCACTTTTTAAGCATCTGCTTGCATCGCATTTGCTAATGTCCCACTGGCCAAAACGAGGCACGTGGCCAAGCCTTGATTTGAAGGAAATAGATAAATAAACTCCACCTCTTGTGGGTAGGAGCTGCAAAGCCATCCTTGCAAAGCAGTGTGTATACAGGGAGGAGAGGAAATTGGCAACATTATTCTATGCATTGTTAGCCTTTTTTTTTTTTTTTTTTTTTTTTTTTTTTGAGAAGGAGTCTCGCTCTGTTGCCCATGCTGGAGTGCAGTGGTGCGATCTCAGTTCACTGCAACCTCCGCCTCCCGGTTCAAGCAATTCTCCCATCTCAGCCTCCCTAGTTGCTGGGATTACAGGCACCTGCCACTGTGCTCTGTTAATTTTTTGTATTTTTAGTAGAGACAGGGTTTCACCATTTGGCCAGGCTGATCTCGAACTCCTGACCTCTCAGGTGATCTGCCCGTCTCAGCCTCCCAAAGTGCTGGGATTACAGGCATGAGCCACCAAACCCGGCCTGTGAGACATTTTCTTCTATAATCTCTCTCCATGAATAGGAAACATGGCCCTGCTTTCTATCAAGGCATTCTCCGCCACCTCATAAGACACATCTGTGGGTGCCTACTCACCCATTAGGATGCATGAGCAAAACTGCAAGTTCAAGGGAGTTAACACACCACGGAGCAACCCATAACCAAGGGGAAGGCCAGAACCAGTGGCCCCTCTTCTACCTCTCAGATGGACAATTTTTTTTTTTTTTTTAAACAGAGTCTCACTCCCTTGCCCAGGCTGGAGTGCAGTGGAGCGATCAGGGCTCACTGCAGCCTTGACTTCCCACATTCAGGAGATCCTCCTACCTCAGCCCTGCCGTCCACCCTGCCGAAGTAGCTGGAACAACAAGCACACGCCACCACACCCAGCTAATTTTTAAATATTTTGTAGGGAAGGGATCTCCTTATGTTGCCCAGGCTGGTCTTGAACTCCTGGGCTCAAGCAATCCTCCTGCCTCAGCTTCCCAAAGTGCTAGGGATTACAGGCATGAGCCACTGCATGTGGCCTAGATGGACAATTTATTATTATTATTATTATTATTATTATTTTGAGATGGAGTCTCGCTCTGTCACCCAGGCTGGAGTGCAGTGGCACAATCTTGGCTTACTTCAGCCTCTGCCTCCCGGATTCAAGCTATTCTCCTGCCTCAGCCTCCCAAGTAGCTGGGATTACAGGTGTTCACCACCATGCCTGTAACATTTTTGGTAAAGACAGTGTTTCACCGTGTTGGCCAGGCTGGTCTTAAACTCCTGGCCTCAAGTGATCTGCCTGCCTCGGCCTCCCAAAGTGCTGGGATTTCAGGCATGAGCCACTGTGCCTGCCCTAGATGGACAATTTTAAGGCACATTCTACACAGTTCCTAGGAGGGTCCTGAGTGGGATCAAGCCCCAGATGCCCACAGTGTAATCAATTTAATGTTCCTTGAGACCAAGTGCAGTGGCTCATTCCTGTAATCCAGCACTTTGGAAGACCAAGGTGAGAGGATCACTTGGCCCCAGGAGTTCGACACCAGCCTGGGCAACATAGCAAGACCCTATCTCTACAAACAATTTTCTGAAAATTAACCAGGCATGGTGACTGTAATTCTACCTATTCAGGAGGCTGAGGTGGGAGGATCACTTGAGCCTAGGAGTTCGACACCAG
The DNA here is from genome assembly GCF_028885655.2 of Pongo abelii. Lineage (NCBI taxonomy): Eukaryota > Metazoa > Chordata > Mammalia > Primates > Hominidae > Pongo > Pongo abelii. The sequence goes on along the minus strand of NC_071995.2, from coordinate 119,906,131 downwards.
CTTGCGCAACATAGTGAGACCCTGTCTCAACAACAACAACAAAAAAAAATTTAAAAGTAGCCGGGTATGGTGGCTTGTGCCTGTAGTCTCAGCTACTCAGGAGGCTGAGGTGGGAGGATCACTTAAGCCCAAGAGGTCAAGGCTACAGTGAGTTATGATCATGTCACGGCACTCCAGCCTGGGTGAATGAGCAAGACAACGTCAAAAAGAAAAGAAAAGAAGGAGAGAGAGAGAGAAAGAGAGAGAGAGAGAGAGAGAGGGAGAGAGAAAGAAAGAAAGAAAGAAAGAAAGAAAGAAGGAAAGAAAGAAAGAAAGAAAGAAAGAAAGAAAGAAAGAAAGGAAAGAAAGAAAGAAAGTTAGTTACTCAGATTGGCTTTCTCTGCTTCCTAATCCCCCACACTTACCCCTTGAGATTATTTCCCAGAACAAACCACCTTCATGCAACCCCTTGTCTCATGCTCTGCATTGAGGGGAATCCAAGCTAAGACAATACTCATCTTTGTGTCTCTTTCTCCTGCTCAAAACCTAGCTCAGCCCCTTCCTATCCACTGGCTCTTCTCCCTCCCTGCAGATGCCTCCTCAACTGGGTGGTATTTTAACAAACCATAAAACCAACACATTACTGATTTCATGTTCCCTTTTGAAATCCTCAAATGTCATCCAACATATTAATGATCAAATAATTGAAAGCTATGTAACCCTCAGAGGTTTCACGAAGTCGAATAAAAAACGAATAGGTTAAGGTCTGAATGTTTATTGTTTGAATAACTTCTATATTGCCTTGAAGTTCATTGTCAGTCATCATAACCATATGGTAAATGTTTGGAGTCTTAACTGATTGTTGAGTTAGCTTTGTGAAATTGTCACTGCTCTTTAAATCCTCATAATATGGTATTGCTCAAGGATCTGGTACTACCAAACATTATAGAATTTATGTAATTAAAATACGTGATGCTTTCCACTTGGGGTTAGCCAGTTTGAAAAGTTAAACTGGAATATGTCATGATGGACAAACTCCTTGAAAGAATTATCCGCGCTTCTGGTCTCCATGCGCTCCACCCCACTCAGCCTAATCTGGCTTCAGCTCCCTCCTCTCTCCTAAAACTGCACCCACCTTGATCACCAGTGGTTTTCTTGGGTACTTCTCAGATCTGTATTTCTTAGCTTTTCAGAAGCATTCAGCAATGTGGGTGACTTTTTTTTAACTCTGGTTTTGTGCCCACCTCTTTGGCCACCCCAGCAGGTACCGCCTAAATTTCTCTTCGTCTGCTCATCACTTAAATTTGGGGCTTGGCCAGGCATAGCAGTTCATGCCTGCAATTCCAGCACTTTGGGATGCTGAGGTTGGAGGATCGCTTGAGCCCAGGAGTTCGAGGCTGCAGTGAGCTATGATTACACCACTGCACTCCAGCCTGGGAGACAGAACGAGACTCTGTCTCTACATTAGTTCATTTTGGTGTGATTCATTCTTCCCCAAGGTACCAGTGACCATGTGTATACTGAGGGAAATCAAATATGTCTTCACAGTCTTCACATGGAGCAGGTCACTCGCTTCTCATCCTTGGGTACTACCAAATCATCATCCAAAATGCACCCCTCGAACTCCCCACAGCCATACCCACTCCTCCTTCTCTCCTTGGGAATGGTGGCCCCAATAGTTACTCAAGGACGCAAGCCAGAGAGCTGGGAGTCATCCCCGTCTTCTCCCTGCCCCTCACCTGTAGTCAACAAGAAGTCCTGTCCACCCTTCTTCCAAAATAGACCTAGAATCCAGCCCCTCCTCTCCACCTGCACTGCTTCCAGCCTTGTCTTGGGCCTCACTGCTTATCACCTGCACCCCTGTGAAGTGTCCTGATGCATTTCCCTGCATCTGCCCTTGCCCTGTGCAGTCCGTCCTCACCACAGAAGCAGCCAGACCAATCTTTCTAGATCTTAACTCCACTACATGCCACTCCCCTAAATTTGCCACTGCCCTCAGGACAAAAAGCAGATTCACCTAGCATTCATTTAACCCAGTGGATCATTTCCATTTCTTCTTCTTTTTTTTTTTTTTTTTTTTTTTTGAGACAGGATCTCACTCTGTCACCCAGGCTGGAGTGCAGTGGCATGATCATGGCTCACTGCAGCCTCGACCTCCCTGGACTGAGGCGATCCTCCTACCTCAGCCTCCTGAGTAGCTGGGACTATGGGCACTCACCATCATACCTGGCTAATTTTTGTATTTTTTGTAGAGATGGGGTTTTGCCATGTTGCCCAGGCTGATCTTGAGTTCCTGGGCTCAAGCAATGCTCCCACCTTGACTTTCGAAGTGCTGGGATTTCAGGTGTGAGCCACCATGCCCATCCCATTTCCTCTTTCTTAAAACAGTATCTTCATTTGGCCATCAAACCATCACTCCTGATTTCTCTTCCATCTCACTAGCTACTTCTTTTCCTTCTTCTTTGCTGGACTCGTGCAACTCCCTAAACTCCGAATAATATTAAGTGCTCTGGGGCTCAGTCCTGGGTCTTTTTCTCTTCCTGCTGTGTCATCACTCCCTTGGAGATCTCATTCAGTGTCATGGCTTTAAACATCCCTATACCGGTGACCCCCACATTTGTATCTCAAGTCCAGACCTCCTCCCTGTAATCCAGGCTCGCATATCCAACTCCCCACCACACATCTCCACCTGGGTCTCTGACGGACACCCCAAACTTCAGTTCCCAAACTGAGTTCCTTCCTCATCTCCATGCCCAGCCTATCCCACCTCAGTTAAGGGCAATTAAACCTTTCTGTTGCTAAGGCCAAAAGCCCCGGACTTAGACCTTGACTCTGATCTTTCTCTCTCATCATACTCTACCCATTAGCAAGACCTGTCAGCCTTAGAGTCAAAATATATCCAGCGGAATGACATGATGTCCAGATTCACTTCCAATAACACAGTAGGGAATCTAGGGATGGGGGCAGAATTGAAACCAGATTGTCTATAAGTTGATCATTGTTGAAACTGGTGACGGTACATGGAGGTTCATGGTATTATTCCACTGTTTGTTTGAAATTTTCCAAAATCAGAAAAATTAAAACATACTATTTCACTGCTATCGCTCTGATCCAAGTCAACTGACCTCTTGCCTGGACTGTTGCAGTAGCCTCCTAATCATACTCCTGCCTCCACTTTTACCTCCACTCCACCCTCTGCTTCTAATTTAATTTCCTCCCAGCAGCCAATGTGATTAATCCCATTAAAATGAAAGACGGTGTCACTCCTCCACTCAAAACTCTCCAATGTATGGTGTCAGACTCCTACAGAACAACAAAAAATGCTCCCCAGTAGTTCCCCATTTCATTCAGAGTAAAGCCAACTCCTAACAGTTGTCTTCAAGATCCTATCCACTCCTGCTCCTTATTTATGGAATAAATCTTTTTAAAAAGATCTTATATCCTGGCTAGGTGCGGTGGCTCACGCCTGTAATCCCAGCACTTTGGGAGGCTGAGGCGGGTGGATCGCCTGAGGTCAGGAGTTAGAGACCAGCCTGGCCAACATGGTGAAACCCCGTCTCTACTAAAAGTACAAAAATCAGCCAGGCGTGGCGGCGTGCACCTTCAATCCCAGCTGCTCAGGAGGCTGAGGCAGGAGAATCGCTTGAACCTGGGAGGCGGAGGTTGCATTGAGCCGAGATTGTGCCATTGCACTCTAGCCTGGGCAACAAGAGTGAAACTCCATCTCAAAAAAAAAAAAAAAAAAAGATCCTGTATCTATTTGCCTTGCCACCCTTTACTACTTAAACCGCATTCCCTTCCACTCTCTGCTCTTGATCACTCCATTCCAGGCACACTGATATTCCTTATACTTGCCACCAGGCAGTACCACCACAGGGTCCTCGTACTTTCCACTCCTTCTGCCATGAAGAGTCCTCTTCCTTCTGCTACACACGCGGCTCACTCTTCACCTTCTTTTTTTTTTTTTTTTTTTTTTTGAGACGGAGTCTCGCTGGAGTACAGTGGTATGATCTTGGCTCACTGCAAGCTCCGCCTCCCAGGTTCATGCCATTCTCCTGCCTCAGCCTCCTGAGTAGCTGGGACTACAGGCGCCCGCCACCACGCCCGGCTAATTTTTTGTATTTTTAGTAGAGAAGGGGTTTCACCATATTAGCCAGGATGGTCTTGATCTCCTGACCTTGTGATCCACCTGTCTCGGCCTCCCAAACTCTTCACCTTCTTATGTCTTTGCTCAGATGTCTCCTTTTCAGGGAGGCCTTCCCTAATCACCTTATGTAAGACTGAACACCTAAATACACGCCCCCAACACACACACACACATACACACGACCTCTTAATCCCTTCGCTTGCTTTGTTTTTCTGCTTAGCACTTATCACCATCTTCTTTACTATAATTTTACCTATTTATCCTATTTGTTGTTTGTCTCCACTACCAGAAAGAAAACTATCTGCAGGTAGGGATTTTTCACTACTGTTTGTTCACTGTTGTATCCACAGCACTCGCCTGGCACAGAGTAGGTGCCCAATAAGTATCTGCTGAATGAGTGAATGAATGAGTGAATGAATGAGTGAATGGCACTCCAAGATTGAATCCTGCCCACCTGTCCAGGTACATTTCTAACCTCTCCCCTGCTCACCCTTTCACACCAAGGCACACAGGACACTTGGGTCCCTGGCATATCCTAGCATTATTTACACTTCTCAGCCTCTATGCTGTACCCTCATCCTCCTGGCTGGAGTGCCAGTCTTTTTTATTTTTTATTTGGAGACAGAGTCTCATGCTGTCACCCAGGCTGGAGTGTAGTGGCGCCATGATAGTTCACTGCAGCTTGAAATTCCTAGACTCAAGTGGTCCTCCCACCTCAGCCTCCCAAGTAGCTGGGGCTACAGGTGCACACCACCACACCTAGCTATTTTTTTAAAAACTTTTTTGTAGCGACTGCTCCAGGCCACCACTGCCTCTCACCTGCACCACTGCGCAGTGTCCTGACCATCTCCCTACATCTGTTCTTGCCCTTGCAATCATCCGTACCACAGAAGCAGAGAAGTTACAAGTGTGGCAAAGGCAGACCGGAATTCAAAGCCAATGTGGAGTGGGGAGTTGGATACATGAGCCTGAATTTCAGGGAAGAGGTATGGATTTAAGATACAAATGTGGGAGTCACTGGGTGTGGTGGCTCATGCCTGTAATCCCAGCACTTTGGGAGGCCGAGGAAGGCAGATCAGGAGTTCAAGACCAGCCTGGGCAACATGGTGAAACCCTGTCTCTACTAAAAATACAAAAAAATTAGCCAGGTGCGGTGGCGGGCTCCTGTAATCCCAGCTCCTTGGGAGGCTGAGGCACAAGAATCACCTGAACCCAGGAGGCAGTGGTTGCAGTGAGCCGAGATTGCGCCACTGCACTCCAGCCTGGGCGACAGAGTGAGACTCCATCTCAAAAATAAACAAATAAAAAAAATAAAATTAAAATGTGGAAGTTGCCAGAGTAAAAACATTTAAACACTGGTTGAAATCACCAAGGGAGTAAGTCTAGAACAAGAAGAGAAAAGGACCCAGGACTAAGCCCTGGAGCACTTAATATTATTCAGAGTTTGGGAAGTTGCAGGCGTCCAGCTGCAGTTCAAGACCAGGCTGGTTTTGAACTCCTGGCCTCAAGTGATCCTCTCACCTTGGCCTCCCAAAGTTCTGGGACTACAAGCATGAGCCACCATGCCCAGCCCGGATCCCTGGTCTTTAAGATTCCTCTCAAGCAGGTGTCTGCTAACACCAAACGAAACTCATCTGCTGGCTTCATGTTTTCATGCTTTTTCCCTACTTAACTCATTGCACTGGACTTTTGGAGTCTCCTTTTTCTGTGTCTCCTCCGCCGTTCTGGGAGTCCCCTTGGAACAGGAATCTCATCTTATTTTGTCTTCTTGGCTCAATGCATGAACTTCTTGGTTCAGTGTGTGAATCATAATACCTGTTAAACCCACTCTATGGGCCGGGCGCGGTGCCTCACGCTGTAATCCCAGCACTGTGGGAGGCCAAGGTGGGTGGATCATTTGAGGTCAGGAGTTTGAGACCAGCCTGACCAAAATGGTGAGACCCCGTCTCTACTAAAAATACAAAAAAAAAAAAAAATAGCCGACAGTGGTGGCGCATGTCCGTAGTCTCAGCTACTAGGGAGGCTGAGGCAGGAGAATCGCTTGAACCCGTGAGGCAGAGGTTGCAGTGAGTGAGATTGCACCACTGCACTCCAGCCTGGGCAACAGAGCAAGACCCGGCCAAAAAAAAAAAAAAAAACCCAAAAAACAAAAAAAACAAAAAACCCACTCTATGAATATGAATAGTGAGGGTCAGAGAGGCTAGAGTCTGGCACAGGTAGAATTCCCAGTGTGTTCTCTTGGGCTCCAGATTCTCACTCCACCGCCTGAACGTGAGTGAGTCCCTTCCGTTCCCAAGCCTCAATTTCCTTAGGCAGATTTAAGCAGTTGAATTGACTAACAACTATCCAACCCCAACCTACTGGGTAAGTTGCCTCCTCCGGGGTCAAACACTATCCAATTTCAGTTTCCCAACGTCATAAAAGGGAACTCTAAAAGTTGAGAATCGAAACTGATGGCAGAGAGATTGACTAGACGGCCGACCTGTTAAGGTGGCCCCAGATATTCCAGCCTCAGCCCAGAGTCCTCCTGTGCCCCTACTGCAGCAAGGGGGTCTCCAAGAAGGGGGACCCGGAGTCAGCCCATCACACCTGGTTTCCTCTCTGCTAGAGTCCTTCATCCCACAGAGCGCTAGAGGGCAGCTGAGGAGGAGCTACCTTAAAAAAGGAGGTGTGTGCCAGGGAGCTGGGTAGGAGCCTGGCTATATCTGCCCAGCAGCGGTACTCTCAGGACAGAGATGGCACTGATGCAGGAACTGTATAGCACACCAGCCTCCAGGCTGGACTCCTTCGTGGCTCAGTGGCTGCAGCCCCACCGGGAGTGGAAGGAAGAGGTGCTAGACGCTGTGCGGACAGTGGAGGAGTTTCTGAGGCAGGAGCATTTCCAGGGGAAGCGTGGGCTGGACCAGCGTGTGCAGGTGCTGAAGGTAATCAAGGTAAGACTGGGCTCCTCCAGCCCCCACGCGAGACAAAACCCAGTATCAGAGTCCACGTCCCTGAGGATGCTGGGGACCCCTGTCCTCCTTATCCGTAGCCCATGCTGATGACATCTCAGAATACCCCATCCCACCTAGCTGTCTACACCCCACTGCACCACTGCCTTGAGTAGAATCAGTCTAGTAGTAATAGCTCACATTTGGGGGCTCACTGGCCTAACCTCTTAACATACACTATCTCTAATTCTTGCACTCTGTGAGATAGGTGCTATTCTTTTCCCAGTTCACAGATTAGCAAATGGAGGCTCAGAACCAACACAATGCGAGGTCCTTGGTTGGATCCTGGTGTGAATGAACCATCTGTAAAATACAGTTTAGGGACAACTGGCCTAGATATCAGATAGTATATATATCTGATATAGGAAATCACTGTTGATTTTGTCAGGTGTAACAGTAGTTTTGTGGTTATCAGAATGTTCTCTTTTGTTTGGACACGAACACTGAAGTATTTTAGGGACAAAGTTCCTTGGTGCCTATAATTTACTTTAACGTGGCTTAGATTAAGCAAATGTAGCCAGGAATTTAGACTTGTTGAATCAACTAGTTGGGTATATGAGTGTTAGTTGTATCATCTATTTTTCTATATGTTTTAACTTTTTGATAATAAAATGACTTTTTTTTTTTTTTTTTTTTGAGACAGGGTCTCGCTCTGTCACCCAGGCTGGAGTGCAGTGGCACAATCACCACTCACTGTAGCCTCAGTCTAACTGGACTCAGGTGATCCTCAGCCTCCTAAATAGCTTGGGATTACAGGCATGCATCACCATGCTCAGCTAATTTTTGTATTTTTTGCAGAGATAGGGTTTCACCAATGTTGCCCATGTTGGTCTTGAACTCCTGGGATCAAGAATATGCCCACCTTGGCCTCCCAAAGTGCTGGGATTACAGGTGTGAGCCACCATGTCTTGCCGGCCAATAAAATGATTTTTTTTTTTTTTTTTTGAGACGGAGTCTTGCTCTGTCGCCAGGCTGGAGTGCAGTGGCACAATCTCAGCTCACTGCAACCTCCACCTCCCTGGTTCAAGCAATTCCCCTGCCTCAGTCTCCCAAGTAGCTGGGACAACAAGCGCCCACCACCACACCTGGATATTTTTTTGTATTTTAGTAGAGACAGCGTTTCACCATGTTGGATAGGATGGTCTCGATCTCCTGACCTCATGATCTGCCCTCCTCGGCCTCCCAAAGCGCTGGGATTACAGTGAGCCACTGCACCCAGCCTAAAATGACTTTTTAATGGAGGATCAGAGAGGTGAGGTGACTTGCCCAAGGTCACACAGTGCTGAAGTTGGGATTTGAACTTGACTCAAGGGACCCAAGTCCCCCTCACTGAGATTTTTCCCCAAGCCCTTCCTCCAGCTGTTTCATGCCACCTCCTGTGCTAGCTAAGATCAAAATTCAAGAGGGTCAGAGCTAGAAAGACTTTGGAGAATCAGACAGTCTCACCAATGACTCACTTAAATAATTAAGTAAACTGAGGCACAGAGAGGGTGAGAGATACCCCAAGGTCACACAGTGAGTTGGTGGCAAAGGCAAGACTAGAATTAGGACCCCTGACTCCCGGCCCAGTGCTCAAGTTCTCTCTCTAGGGGCAACCAACTCACAGAGGGATCTAGAAGCCCTGGGCCCCTATCCGTTCTTCGCACCTATCCCCAGCATACGAAGCCTGAGGCCATACAATTTACAAGTGAGAAACCACAAATTTTGATATTAGACAGACTCTTTGCTTCTTCCTTTACCAGCTGTGTGGTTTTGACCTTCCCACTCTTATTTCTCAAACCCACAATCTTCTCATCTGTGATTAGGGCATCATCATCATCTCTCCCTCACCAAGCCAGTGGTGCAATGCAGGCTGAATGATTCATGCATGATAAATGCTCAGAAACAGAAGCATCATTATAATTCTTGCCAAGCTTTCTTCTGGGCCTGGGACTCAAGTCTGACTCTGGTAGACCCTCCCAGACCACCCCCTCCCCAACAACCTTGAGAATAAAGTGGAGGGAATAAGGAATGTCTGGTAAGAGGAGGATGCTACAAGAATAAGTTTATTGTGTGTGTGTGTGTGTGTGTGTATGTGTGTGTGTGTTCCACGATGCCTGGCTAATCTTTGCATTTTTAGTAGAGACTGGGTTTCACCATGTTGGCCAGGCTGGTCTCAAACTCCTGACCTCAAGTGATCCACCCACCTCGGCCTCCCCAGATGCTGGGATTACAGGTGTGAACCACCACGCCCGGCCAAGAATGAGTTTTTCAGCAGGAAATGCTATTCACCCAAGCCTCAAATTCTTCCTGCACATCATAGCCACTTTTCCTCTTGAAAATACTAAATGGTAGCAATCCCCAGTGAGCCATGACTAACGAGGAATCATATATCTTATTTAGAGTCTAAACCCTCACTTTCCCCACCCTCTGAAAATCTAGTGAGCGGAGCTGGTCCACACAAGGGAACACTTGTCTTCAAATGAATTGTGCTTAAATAGGTTTAAAACCGAAGCAAATTAGGAAGCCTGTTCTGGATGTGTTCTTTTCTCTCTGCCTGGATCTTACCAGTGGGAAAGGCAGAAAGGGAAGTCTACGCCAGGCGCAGTGACTCACACCTGTAATCCCAGCACTTTGGGAGGCCGAGGTGGGAGGATTGCTTGAGCCCAGGAATTCGAGACCAGCCTGGGCAAAATGGTGAGACCCCCGACTCTACAAAAAATATATAAAAAATTAGCTGGGCATGGTGGTGCATGCCTGTAGTTCCAGCTACTCAGGAGGCTGAGGTGGGAGGATTGCTTAAGCCCAGGAGGTCGAGGCTTCAGTGAGTGAAAATCGTGCCATTGCACTCCAGCCTGAGCAACAGAGCAAGACTCTGTCTCAAAAAGAAAGGGAAGTCTAGACTGGCCTTTGGGGGAAATGGGTCCTTCATTCACACACAGGGTGCCATCTCCAACCCTCTCCCAGGGGGTGGAGGTGCTGGGTCTGAATGCCCATGGTCCCTGGGAAGCAGGGCCTGGCTCACAGCCTTGGGTCACGAGGAAGAAAGAGGCAGAAGAACCACCCACTACTTGAGTTCTGGCCTTTCTCTGACTCCGCTGCCTCCTGGCTGGGAGACCATGGCAAGCTCCTCATTGCCTCAGTCTTCTCATCTGTACATTGGAGATAATTCTCCTAGTACCCACCTCAATACAGGAAGTGAAGGGTTTTTTGTTTTGTTTTGTTTTGTTTTGTTTTTTTAGATGGAGTCTCGCTGTGTAGCCCAGGCTGGAGTGTAGTGGCGAGATCTCAGCTCACCACAACCTCTGCCTCCTGGGTTCAAGCGATTCTCCTGCCTCAGCCTCCCCAGTAGCTTGGATTACAGGCGCACACAACCACACCTGGCTAATTTTTGTATTTTTAGTAGAGATGGGGTTTCACCATGTTGGCCAGGCTGGTCTCGAACTCCTGACCTCATGATCCACGCACCTTGGCCTCCCAAAGTGCCGAGATTACAGGCATGAGCCATCATGCCTGGCTGGGAAGTAAAGATTAAAAGGAATAATATGTATACAGGGCTCTCAGTGGTGCCAGACACAGGGCATGCTCATGTCATCCAGCATCCATGCTCATGTCACACAGGGCGTGTTATATCATCTGGCAACAGCTGGAATCTGACTCCATCCACCAGGAAAAGTAGCCTACTGGGAGTCTGATGCCTCCCTGGCAATTCCACCTCCCGACACAGAATGAGAAGGAGAGGAGGCCAGAGAGTTGTGGGGCTTTGCATACCAGAGGCAACAGGCCCTGGAGAGCTCATCTAGAATCTCGAAACATCAAAACATCCCTTCTCCACCTCTTTCCATTACTAATGGGAAAACTGACCCCCCTGGCAGCAGAAGGGATTGTCTAAGTCAGCTGGATAATGAGGAGAAAGAGAAATGTGTTGCTGACTTCCTGTGTGCCAGGCACCCCACCAAACGCTTGGCATACATTATTTCATCTGATCCTCCCAGTAGCCCAGTGACTCATGTTTCGCCATTACTTTCATTTTACAGATGAGGGTCTTAGGAGTCAGAATGTTTACCCAGCTAAGAAACAGGGAAGAGTCAAGATCTTTTTCAGACTGCTCCATTTCACAGCCTATGGCTCTTAAATCTACCAGGCAAACTTGCTCCTTGCTTTATAATGTCATGAAATTATTCAGCCCCACCACCACCCCCAGAATCCTCAAACAACCCTACGGAGTAGATGCTACCATTCCTCTGGAGTTGACCTTACTCTGTGGATAAGAAGACTGGGTCTCAGAAGCAATGCAGTGTAGTAGATAAGAAGCTGGGCATTTGGGGAGGCCAAGGGGGCAAATCGCTTGAGTCCAGGAGTTCGAGACCAGCCTGGGCGACATGCCAAAACCCTGTCACTACAAACAATACAAAAATTAGCCAGGCATGGTGGTGCAGGCCTGTAGTCCTAGCTACTTGGGAGGCTGAGGTGGGAGGATCGCTTGAGCCAAGATCACGTCACTGCAGTCCAGCCTGGGCAACAGGAGTGAAACCCTGTCTCAAAAAAAAAAAAAAAAAAAAAAGAGGCTGGGCTCTGAGGGGTGCAAACTGCGAGACCTGGGACAAGTGACTAATGAGGAGAAAGACAAATGTGTTGCTGACTTCCTGTGTGCCAGGCACCCCACCAAACCCTTGGCATACATTATTTCATCTGATCCTCCCAGTAGCCCAGTGACTCATGTTCTGCCATTGCTTTCATTTTAGAGATGAAGGTCTTAGGAGTCAGAATGTTTACCCAGCTAAGAAACAGGGAAGAGTCAAGATCTTTTTCGGGCTGCCCCATTTCTCGATCCCATGTCTCGAGATCCTCCAGACATCTCAGTTGTCTCACCTGTAAAGTGTGGGTATTAGTACTACCCACAACCCATCCCTCAGTGGTGGTGAGCTTTCAGTGAGACAGTGCATGTGAAGTGCCGCAGGGGTTGCCTGGCACATGGCAGTGGGCCTCAGGGTGATGGGGCTCTGTGTTCTGCAGGTGGGCTCCTTCGGGAATGGCACGATTCTCAGGAGCACCAGAGAGGTGGAGCTGGTGGCGTTTCTGAGCTGTTTCCACAGCTTCCAGGAGGCAGCCAAGCATCACCAAGATGTTCTGAGGCTGATATGGAAAACCATGTGCCAAAGCCAGGACCTGCTGGACCTCGGACTCGAGGACCTGAGGGTGGAGCAGAGGGTCCCCGATGCTCTCGTCTTCACCATCCAGACCAGGGGGACTGCGGAGCCCATCACGGTCACCATTGTGCCTGCCTACAGAGCCCTGGGTAAGGGGAGGGGAAGCTCACCTGACTCACACACTTGCCCGCCCCAGGAAACTTCCCAGTGTCTCACCTTTACTCATGGGCACGTGCACACACCCACATTTATTCATTCCATCTGTGTCCTATGCTTGGGGCTGGGTTATTGCAGTGCACAGGATTAACCCAACTCTGGCTATCATATCACTCAACTTGGAATACAGAAATTGACCAAAGAATTGCAGAGATAAATACAAGATTGCAGCCTGGGCATGGTGGCTCACGCCTGTAATCCCAGCACTTTGGGAGGCCGAGGCAGGTGGATCATGAGGTCAGGAGTTTAAGACCAGCCTGGCCAAGATGGTGAAACACCGTCTTTACTAAAAATACAAAAAATTAGCTGGGTGTGGTGGTGGGTGCCTGTAATCCCAGCTACTCAGGAGGCTGAGGCAGAGAATCACTTGAACCCAGGAGGTGGAGGTTGCAGTGAGCCAAGATCGTGCCATTGCACTCCAGCCTGGGCAACAGAGCAAGACTCCGTCTCAAAAAAAAAAACACACACACACACAAAAACAAAAAAAAAACCATGATTGCAAATGGTGTAAGTGCTCAGAGAAAAAGAATGGGTTGGCCTGGGTAAACACAGAAAGGGTGCTCAGGAAGTGACTTTCTGGGGAAAGAACATTCAGGAGGCTCTGACACCCAGTGAGGGGAAGGAGCTAAAAGTGGGAGTGGGGGTCTGTCACTGCGTTTTATAGAAGCAGATCCTAAGACATGGATGTGAGGACAAGCAGTTTATTTGGGTATTCATCCCAGGAAACACCGGTAGGGAAGTATGGAATTGAGATGGGAAAGGCAAGAATTCAATACAACGTGTGCATCCGTGGGCAAGTCACCACCCTGAGCTTCATGTCCTGGGAGAATTCGCAGTCCCATTATGGAGCGAGCCTCTTCGGGATCCCAAGTGGGACACTGGCGTGCTTACTCACCAGCTTCCCAGCCGTCACTGGTTGGGGGCTGCTTTGGGAGCACTAACTCACTGGCCCCTGTTGTTTGTCCTCGGGCAGACTCCTAGGTGTTTGAAGTAAAACCTACATGCTGCAAGCCCAGATCCTAGAGGTTTCATCTCATGTGCTAACTCCTATCAGCTGTAGTGGCTGGCTGCATGGAGTTGCTCTTTGGAAAAGGTATAAGAGACAGGATCTGATTTTAGCAAGGAAGAGAGTGCTGGGATGTCTCAGTGATGTGTACCATGGAACTGGTTCTCCATATATATATATATATATATACACATACATATATATATATTTTGAGACAGACTCTCGCTCTGTCGCCCAGGCTGGAGTGCAGTGGCGTGATCTCAGCTCATTGCAACCTCCACCTCCAGGGTTCAAGTGATTCTCCAACCTCAGCCTCCTGAGTAGCTGGGATTACAGCCCACCACCATGCCATGCCTGGCTAATTTTTCTATTTTTAGTAGAGATAGGGTTTCACCATGTTGGCCAGGCTGATTTCAAACTCCTAACCTCAGGTAATCCACCCGCCTCGGCCTCCCAAAGTGCTGGGATTACAGGCTTGAGCCACCGCACCCGGCCTCCCTATGAGTATTGAAAGAGATCCAAAACAGACATTAAAGAAAATGAGGGACATTGAGGACATCCAGGGAGGGGCCTGATGCATGGAAGGCCCAAGGTTGGTTCTCCAGAGTAAGAATTTCACAAAAAGGACAATTAGACAAGGCAAACCTTTGGTTTCTGAAGATATGAGGTCTCAAGTGTCCCTGGAGGGATAATTCCAATGTAAAGGCAAGCTCTCCCCGAAATACTATTTACCACCCTCCGGCTTCCTCAATCCCCAATCTCTCCCTTTGCTCCCTCACTCCTCAGGGCCTTCTCTTCCCAACTCCCAGCCACCCCCTGAGGTCTATGTGAGCCTGATCGAGGCCTGCGGTGGTCCTGGAAATTTCTCCCCTTCCTTCAGCGAGCTGCAGAGAAATTTCGTGAAACATCGGCCAACTAAGCTGAAGAGCCTCCTGCGCCTGGTGAAACACTGGTACCAGCAGGTGAGGGGGCTGCCAGGATGGCGGGGGCAAGGAGAGGGAAGAGGGTGGGGAGGAAAGGCAGGGCCTGATTTTCATCTCAGGAAACTGCACCCAGGGGAAATGGAAGCAGGTAGAGAGCGAGAGAATGCTAGTCTTTTGAAATGTAAAATGAAACCGTCAGTGAAGAAGGTGGAAAAGGAGAACAGGAGGAGGAAGAGGAGAAAGAAACAGAGAAGGAAGGAGAAAAATAGGTACTTTACAGTATTTCAGTAAATTAGTTATTTTTATTTTATTTTATTATTATTTTTTTGAGACAGGATCTTGCTTTGTTGCCCAGGCTGTAGTGCGGTGGTGTGATCACCACTCACTGTAGCCTCCACCTCCCTGGATCAAGACCTCCCTGGCTCAAGCGATCTTCCCACCTTAGCTTCCTAAGTAACCGGGACTACAGGCATGCACAACCATGCCCAGCTAATTTTTTTATTTTTCTTTTGTAAAGACAGGGTCTCACTATGTTGACCAGCCTGGTTTCGAAGTGGTCTCAAGTGATCCTCCCACCTTGGCCTCCCAAAGTGCTGGGATTACAGGCACGAGCCACCACACCCACCCCACAAGTTCTTGTTACCCTTCAGTTACAGTCTAGGCCTGGCAGATGTCAACTTCGCCGGGTACTGTGGCCATTCGTCACAGCAGGTTAAGGACTAACAAGAGGAAGGATTTCTTTAAACAGCCCTCAGGGACATTTCTCAAGTAGCAGCTCAGTCAATTTTGGAAACAAAATCTTCCCCCGAGATAATGGAAACTCCAACTGCAAAACAGAACTCAGAGACAAAAATCATTTATTATATAAAACTTGCAGAGAAGTTACAAGGGAATCAGACAGCAGAAGGAAAGATTCGATCCAATAAAAATAAAATAGGCTGGGCACGACGGCGCACGCCTGTAATCCCAGCACTTTGGGAGGCTGAGGCGGGAGGATCGCTTGAGGTCAGGAGTTCAAGACTAGCCTGGCTAACACAGTGAAACCCCATCTCTACTAAAAATACAAAAAAATAGCCAGGCGTGATGGCGGGTGCCTGTAGTCCCAGCTGCTTGGGAGGCTGAGGCAGGAGAATGGTTTGAACCCGGGAGGCGGAGCTTGCAGTGAGCCGAGATGGCACCACTGCACTCCAGCCTGGGCAAGAGAGCGAGACTCTGTCTCAAAAAATAAGATAAAAATAAAATAAAATGTAACAGGGATTTAAAGAAAAAACAATTACTGGCCAAATGTGGTAGCTCACACCTGTAATTTCAGCACTTTAGGAGGCTGAGCTAGGAGGATCACTTGAGCCCAAGGGATAAGACCAGCCTGAGCAACATAGTGAAACCCTGTCTCTACAAAAAATACAAAAATACAAAAATTAGCTGGGGGTGGTGGTGGGTTCCTGTAGTCTCAGCTGCTCGGGAGGCTGATGAGGAAGGATCACTTGAGCCCAGGAGGTGAAGTAAGTTGAGCTGGGTTTTTTTTAATCCATTCACTAAGGCTTACATCTTACTGATTACAGGCATCCTACATTTTATATATCATCTAAGTTTTAAGAATGTAACATTTCACTAATATTGAAGAAAATAAGTTATATTACCATGAGTTTAAATTTCTAACAAAATTATAATGTTATTAGTTATGATTTACAAAATTGAGTGTTAAGGATGAATTCGCAAAAAGTTACAAAACAAATTAATTAACTTATAATTTTTTTTTTTTTTTGAGACGGAGTCTTGCTCTGTCGCCCAGGCTGGAGTGCAGTGGCGCAATCTCAGCTCACTGCAAGCTCCGCCTCCTGGGTTCACGCCATTCTCCTGCTTTAGCCTCCCGAGTAGCTGGGACTACAGGTGCCCGCCACCATGCCCAGCTAATTTTTTATATTTTTAGTAGAGACGGGGTTTCACCGTGTTAGCCAGGATGGTCTCGATCTCCTGACCTTGTGATCCGCCAGCCTTGGCCTCCCAACATGCTGGGATTACAGGCGTGAGCCACTGAGCCCAGCCTTATAAATAAATTTTAATTCAAAATTGAATTTCTAAAGTCAGGGATAAAGTTTTTTTGTTAGTAAGTCAGTGACCTGTAGGAAAGGCCCAAGGTTTCATTTATTTGGGAGATGAGAATTATACAAGATGATTCTGTGTTTGTTTCAAGGCCAAAGTGTTATAGCTTTTTTTTTTTCCTCTGACTTTGGGATGTGAGCTAATATTCATATATGATGGCCATAGGAAAACACATCAGTTTTACTTCCACAAATCAAACTACTGAATATTTGACCAAAATTTTCACTTTCTGGCTAAATATCAATGTATCAGTGAATTTTTTTTTTTTTTTTTTTTGAGACTAGTTCTCACTCTTGCCCAGGCTGGAGTGCAGTGGCATGATCTTGGTTCACTGCAACCTCCTCCTCCTGGGTTCAAGTGATTCTCCCGCCTCAGCCTCCCAAGTAGCTGGGATTACAGGCACCTGCCACCACTCCTGGCTAATTTTTGTATTTTTAGTAGAGACAGGGTTTCACCATGTTGGCCAGGCTGGTCTCGAACTCCTGGCCTCAAGTGATCCACCCGCCTCGGCCTCCCAAGGTGCTGGGATTACAGGCAGGAGCCACTGCGCCCGACCTCAGTGAGATTCTTAACACAGGAAGTGACCCGTGTCAGTTAAGATGCTTCCTTTTGCAAGTAAGAGAAAAACACAAAAACCAACTCAAACTGGCTTAAACAATAAAGGGAATTATCAGCTCATGTATGAAAACCCCTAAACAGTACAGGGGACGGGGGAGCTTCAGGCACTGGTGAGGGCACTGGCTCTGTTTCTCTGGAATTCTCTCAGCTTCTCATTCCTCTATATGTCAGCTTGGTCCTTTGGCTTGTTTCCCTCTTGGTGGCAAAATGGCCACAACTGTTCCTGCCCTCATATTCACACATGGGAGGACTTCTCTTCTTTCAACCACTGAACAAAAGAACTAGGCTTTACTCTAGTTGAGCCAACTTAGATCGCATGCCTTCTCTTGAAGCAATCACTTGCAAGCGGGAAAGGTTTATGCTGATAGGCCTGTGCCAGTCAGGGCTCATCCTGGAGCTGCGGGTGGGGGTCAACCCCTTCCAAACATCATGGCTACTATGCAATGGGGAAGGAAAGAACGTCTGCTAGAGAGGCAACCCCAATCTTCACTACAGAATCTCACCTATTACCATTTTTTCCCTCTATCTAAGGAAACCTTTCCTTTCTTTAAAGAAATATTTCTCAGAAGCTCAATACACTAAAATAGATTTAAATGGGACTGCTTAGGCTTGGATGTTTGTGACCGAGCACAATCTGCTCACACCTGTTCATAACTTCATTCCAGGAGTTACATCTGTCAAGCACATATTGAAGCCCAATGGACTAACTCAGCCCTTTAGTTCTAAAATGGTGAAACCTATGTCTAGAGATGGAATGTGACATGGCCAAGGTCACACAGCCAGTAGGCAGCAGAGCCAGGACTAGAACTTGGATTTCTCAGCTTCTGGTCCAACGCCATCCTTACACAGAATCTTAGGGTCTCTCTCTCTCTGTCTTCCCATCTCTTTCAACAGTATGTGAAAGCCAGGTCCCCCAGGGCCAATCTGCCCCCTCTCTACGCTCTTGAACTTCTAACCATCTATGCCTGGGAAATGGGTACTGAAGAAGACGAGAATTTCATGTTGGACGAAGGCTTCACCACTGTGATGGACCTGCTCTTGGAGTATGAAGTCATCTGTATCTACTGGACCAAGTACTACACACTCCACAATGCAATCATTGAGGATTGTGTCAGAAAACAGCTCAAAAAAGAGAGGTACTGGACCACTGTTTGCCCACCAAATCTTACAGAAAAAAAGAGCGATGGGCTAGCGTAGCGTGGCATAGAGTTTTATGGATTCGCTGTATTAAGCAGTAAGGCTGCCACCGTAGTTGAGCATTGACCTCCCACACCAACACAGCTGGCATCTCAAGTTGGTGGCTTATCAAAGTCATTGGGGGGCCATGGGGCGGGTATAAGCCTGTTCCTTGTTTCCTAAGCCACCCTCCACCTTAGCTTGGCCCTCTTGCTCTCTGAAGACCATTTCAGTTCTTTGTAGGAGCTAGGATGGGAAAATGGAAAGAATCTTGGAGACTCAAGTTTAAATCCCAGCTCAGCCATTTTCCTACTGCTATGAGCCTCAGTCCCTTATCCATAAGACAGGAGTAAACTGGAACCTACGATACAGGATTGATGTAAGGATTGGAGAAAATCTGTGTTAAGGATCCACAATATCTAGCATCTGGCAGATGCTGAGTAAATGCTTATATTGGAGCATGCGCTGTCAGCGTCCCATTCATATCCTCTCGGCCTTTACTGTTCTAGGGAAGGTTGGTTCCACTTCCAACTGTCAGCACCTGCATCCCTTTGCCAGCAGACCCACTCTGAGAAGAGCCCTCTACCAGATCTGGTGGGAGTTGGTGGATAAATACCACAGCTCCCTCACCCAAAAGATGGAAGGAATCTGGGTCTCATTCCATACCTTTTTTTCTTTTTTTTTTTTTTTTTGAGACAGAGTTTTGCTCTGTCACCCAGGGTGGAGTGCAGTGGCGCAATTTCCACTCACTGCAACCTCCACCTCCTGGGTTCGAGTGATTCCCCTCCCTTAGGCTTCTGAGTGGTGCCAACCACCCACACCCAGCTAATTTTTGTATTTTTGTAGAGACAGTGCTTTGCCATGTTGGCCAGGCTGGTCTCAAACTCCCGACCTCAGGTGATGCTCCTGCCTTGGCCATCCAAAGTACTGGGCTTACAGGTGTGAGCCACCGCACTGGGCCCCATTCCATACTCTTTCCCAAAGATCACCTCCAGTTGACCACAGTAGTAATTACTTCAATACCCACTCTTTGTTGTCTGCCTTCCCTTATCTGTCTCACTGTCTCACTCCCTTATTCGTGCTTCCTGGGATCACTTTCCAAATAAGCCAAATCCTTATCTGGGGATGTGCTTCAGGGGAAGCCCAACCCAGACAACTCCCTGTGTTAGAAGCTCTGGGCCTGTGTAAGCAACATCACAGTATTTAGTGTTCTGTTATGTAGTATTGGGTCTCTTTTGTAAGGAAGAAAAGCCAGGTCTGCTCATGAAAAGAGGATTTATTATAACCATGCCCAGAAAAATCGAGAAAGCATCAGGACCTGAGACTCCCTCTCTGTCACTCTCTCTCATGAGCCACAGCACTTTTCCCCTCAGCCTCTGCTTCTCTCTCCACACCTGTCCTGCTCCCCTCTGCCTCCCAGGTATAAGGGACCTCCATCATCCCCATGTCCAAACCCCAGAGAGAACCAGTCTGATTACTGGTCACAGAACACAGGCCCCGTGTGTTGGGTCACCTGCCAGCCAACAGAATGAGCCACTTTAGATCAGCGACCCCACCCCATAGGACAGCCTGGCAATTTCAGGCAGGACTGTTTTAGGGAGCAGTCAGTGTTGGGAGGAGCCAGCCTGGAGCCCAAAGTCCAGTTCATTCCAGGAGCCTGTGTCACATTCTATTACACAGATAAAGTCGCAGCTCCCTCCCAAGCCCTGGGGTACGAAGGGCTATTTTTTCTTTGTTTGTTTGTTTGTTTTTGTTTTTTTTATATATATGGAATCTTGATCTGTCACCTAGGCTGGAGTTCAGTGGCACGATGTTGGCTCACTGCAACCACCACCACCTGGGTTCAAGCTATCCTCCCACCTCAGCCAACCAAGTAACTGGGACTACAGGCACCCACCACCATGCCCTAATTTTTGTATTTTTAGTAGAGACGCGGTTTCACCATGTTGGCCAGCCTGGTCTTGAACTCCTGACCTCAAGTGATCTGCCTACCTCGGCCCCCCAAAGTGCTGGGATCACAGGCGTGAGCCACTGTGCCCCGCTCAAAGAGCTGGTCTTAATCATGGACTTGCAGTCACCCCAAGTTAATAAGCAAGCCCAAGATCCCCTTCAAGCCAACATTCTTTAAAATATTTATTCAATATTTATAGAAAGCCCAACCTCTGCTCTGTTGAGGAGGTAGATGGGTAAGAGCCCCATCTACTGGCTGTAAGAACGTAGGGTGATCTAGGCTGGGCATGGTGGCTCATGCCTGTAATCCCAGCACTTTGGAAAGTGGGGGCAGGTGGATCACGAGGTCAGGAGTTCAAGACCAGCCTGGCCAAGATGGTGAAACCCCATCTCTACTAAAAATACAAAAATTAGCTGGGCGTGGTGGTGGGTACCTGTAATCCCAGCTACTTGGGAGGCTGAGGCAGAGAACTGGCTGAACCCGGGAGGGGGAGGTTGCAGTGAGCCAAGGTTGCACCACTGCACTTCAGCCTGGGCGACAAAGCGAGACACTGTCTCAAAAAAAAAAAAAAAAAAAGAACTTAGGGAGATTTGTAAATCAGGGACAGCCACAACAATAAAAATAACAGTCCCTACCTTATAGAATTGCTGTAAGGATTAAAATAGGTTAATCTGCATAGGATTTGGCCTTGTGCTTCAATAAATGTCAGTAGTTGGTGGCGGTGGTGTTTCTATTATCCAAAGCAATTCAGCAGCTCTAAACTTGCAAAGCCTGCTCCGAAGGTACAGGGCCCCCCTGCCTGAAAGGGCATCTGTTATTCCTCCAGCATGCCTCTTGGGGCCTCATTCTCCCCCTAAATTCCTTGCAAATACCTAAGGCACTCTCCCAAAGAGGAATTCTTTTTTTTTTTTTTTTTTTTTTGAGACAGTCTCACTCGGTCACCCAGGCTGGAAGGTGGTGGCGTGATCTTGGCTCACTGCAACCTCCACCTCCTAGGTTCAAGCAATTCTCCTGCCTCAGCCTCCTGAGTAACTGGGATGACAGGTGCGTGCCACCACACCTGGCTAATTTTTTGTATTTTTAGTAGAGACAGGGTTTCACCATGTTGGCCAGGCTGGTCTTGAACTCCTGACCTCAAGCAATCCTCCCGCCTCAGCCTCCCAAAGTGCTGGGATTACAGGCGTGAGCCACCGTGCCCGGCCCAGATAGGAATTCTTAGAAATAGCATTGTCTCCATCCTGTTACTCTCCTGCGGTGTTTTGAGGCCCTCCTGAACATCCCCGGGATGTGGACATCACGATGCTCAGTGGCTGGACCAAATAATTGCTGAGAAGTTTTTTTCCTGGCTTGAAGGCCTCCAAACCATTAGGAGCCTGGGCAACCTTTTCCTGTGTTACAGGCCCATCATCCTGGATCCGGCCGACCCCACCCACAACGTAGCAGAAGGGTACAGATGGGACATCGTCGCTCAGAGGGCCTGCCAGTGCCTGAAACAGGACTGTTGCTATGACAACAGGGAGAACCCCATCTCCAGCTGGAACGTGAAGGTAATGGCTCCTCTCTGGGCTGTCAAGGGCTTGAAGCTCAGAATGATAGATGAACTACTCAGTATTTACTCATTCAGTTCCGTGCCGACAGAGAACAGAACTTTAGAGTCGCCGTTTAAGGGCCAGATGCACCACCCATGGGCTCTGTGAACTAGGACAAATTCTTTGGCTCTCAGAGCCTCAGGTTTCTTACCTTCAAATTCTTGTTCTCCTTTCCTTTCTTTTTCCAGTAACCTACTGGAGAATCAATTCCGTGTTCCTGATCATTCTTTGCGTGAGTTGGGTCCAGCCAAGTCAGCTCAATCGCTGTTCTCTGCCAGTGCTGTGCTCAGGGATGGGGTAGGGGATGTGGGCTGGGGGACAACACAGGCACAAAAATAAGACACGACCCTGATGCTCGGCCAGGCGCGGTGGTTCACGCCTGTAATCCCAGCACTTTGGGAGGCCAAGGCAGGTGGATCACCTGAGGTCAGGAGTTCAAGACCAGCCTGGCCAACATGGAAAAAACCCATCTCTACTAAAAAAATACAAAATTAGCCGTGCGTGGTGGCGGGTGCCTGTAATCCCTGCTACTCCGGAGGCTAAGGCAGGTGAATTGCTTGAACCTGGGAGCCGGGGGTTGCAGTCAGCTGAGATCGTGCCATTGCACTCCAGCCTGGACAACAAGAGGAAAACTCCGCCTCAAAAAAAAAAAAAAAAAAAAAAAGACAAGACCCTCACTCTCAAAGAACTCACCCTATATTGTTAGGAAGCAAGTCCATGAAACAAACTTACACAAAACTGCTAGAATTACCAGAGAAGACAAGATACTCTGAAAACAAACAAACAAACAAAAAATATTATGTGATGCCAAACCTATAGTATAGGCAGAGATCACAAAAATCTATTTTATTAACATTACACTTTCTAGTTTGCAAGGCTCTTGTCCAAGGTCCGTCTCAGTTGATCCTCACAGGCAATTCTGTAAAGTAAGAAGGTCGAGTATTATCACTATCTTTATTATTATTATCATCATTACTATTATTGCCATTTTACAGAAGAGAAAACTGAGGCTCAGAGAGGTTAATTAACTAAGGTCACTCTGCTAAGAGGCAGCAGAACCAGGGGCTCTGGGGGTCTGGAAGCAGAATAAATGTTAACTGAAGTCACCAGAGAAGATTCCTTAAAAAAGTTAGGAGTTGAAATGAGTCCTAAAGGCCAGGGGGAGATATAGACACTCAGAACAGAGGACAAAGGATGATGAGGGGTAAAGGATGGGAGGCTGGGATGAGCAAGATGTCTACAGGAACAGGAGACTGACCTGCTTGGAGCAGAAGGCAGAAGCAGAATCAGAAGCTCCAGTAAGGTACAGAGAGTATAAATAGGGACCCACCGGCCAAATGAGGAGGCCCACACATGGGCTGGAAAATATACACCTCTGGATTTTTCTTGAATATAAAAGCCATTGTAGGCTGGGGGTGGTGGCTCACACCTGTAATCACAGCACTTTGGGAGGCTGAGGCAGGTGGATCCCTTGAGCCCAAGGGTCCAAGACCAGCCTAGGCAACATGGTGAAACCCCATCTCTACTAAAAATACAGGCCAGGCACGGTGGCTCACACCTGTAATCCCAGCACTTTGGGAGGCCAAGGCGGGCAGATCACAAGGTCAAGAGATCGAAACCATCCTGGCCAACATGGTAAAACCTCATCTCTACTAAAAATACAAAAATTAGCTGGGTGTGGTGGCATGTGCCTGTAGTCCCAGCTACTCGGGAGGCTGAGGCAGAAGAATCGCTTGAATCTGGGAGGCGGAGGTTGCAGTGAGCCCAGATCGTGCCACTGCACTCCAGCCTGGCAACAGAGTGAGACTCTGTCTCAAAAAAAACAAAAACAAAACTTAGCCAGATGTGGTGGAAGCACCTGTGGTCCCAGCTACTCAGGAGACCGAGGTGGGAGGATTGCTTCAGCTTGGGAGGTCAAGATTGCGCCACTGCACTGCAGCCTGAGGTGACAGAGCAAGGCCCTGTCTCAAAAAACAAAACAAACACACGAAACATTGTGCAAATATTTGTTATCTTGACAAATCAGAAAACTTGGCAATGCCAGGCTTATATTTCTTTTTTTTTTTTTCTTTTGAGACAGAGTCTCCCTCTGTTGCCCAGGCTGGAGTGCAGTGGTGCGATCTCAGCTCACTGCAACCTCCACCTCCTGTGTTCAAGAGATTCTCCCACTTCAGCCTTCCAAGTAGCTGGGACTACAGGCATACGCCACCACACCCAGCTAATTTTTGCATTTTTTAGTAGAGATGGGTTTTGCCATGTTGGCCAGGCTGGTCTCAAACTCCCGACCTCAAGTGATCTGCCCGCCTTGGCCTCCCAAAGTGCTGGGAATACAGGCGTGAGCCACTGCACCCAGCCGAGGCTTATATTTCTTCTGGAAAGAATCAGCTAGAGGCCTGACCTTCTCCAGCATTTTCCAGGTGCTCTCCAGCCACCTGGGGCTCTCAGGCCCTGGAGTGTAGCCTCTGGAGGTGGTGAGAACACAGAGTCTGGAGTCTGACCAACCTCACTTCACATATCTGCCCTGCTCCTTACTACCTATGTGATTGGTGTTCAGTAAATTACCTAATCCTGCTCCAACAGTTTCCTCATCAATAACATGGGGATAACAGTAGAACCAACCAACTAATAGAGATGCTCTGAGAATAAAATGCATTAAGGGTATGGAAGGTGCTCAGTATACAGCCTGGAAAGTGCTTACCACTCCCTAAACATTTGCTGCTGCCGCTGCTGCTGCTACTATTGTAAAGATAAGGACAGATGAAGGGAACGTTTGCACATCAGACAGAGAAACGTGGACTTAACACCTCTCCTTCTCCCTCTCCCTTCCAGAGGGCACGAGACATCCATTTGACAGTGGAGCAGAGGGGTTACCCAGATTTCAACCTCATCGTGAACCCTTATGAGCCCATAAGGAAGGTTAAAGAGAAAATCCGGAGGACCAGGGGCTACTCTGGCCTGCAGCGTCTGTCCTTCCAGGTTCCTGGCAGTGAGAGGCAGCTTCTCAGCAGCAGGTGCTCCTTAGCCAAATATGGGATCTTCTCCCACACTCACATCTATCTGCTGGAGACCACCCCCCCCGAGATCCAGGTCTTCGTGAAGAATCCTGATGGTAGGAGCTACGCCTATGCCATCGACCCCAACAGCTTCATCCTGGGTCTGAAGCAGCAGATTGAAGACCAGCAGGGGCTTCCTAAAAAGCAGCAGCAGCTGGAATTCCAAGGCCAAGTCCTGCAGGACTGGTTGGGTCTGGGGATTTATGGCATCCAAGACAGTGACACTCTCATCCTCTCTAAGAAGAAAGGAGAGGCTCTGTTTCCAGCCAGTTAGTTTTCTCTGGGAAACTTCTCTGTACATTTCTGCCATCTACTCCAGAATTCATCCTGTCAATCACTCTGTCCCATTGTCTACTGGGAAGGTCCCAGGTCTTCACCAGTTTTACAATGAGTTATCCCAGGCCGGATGTGGTAGCTCACACCTGTAATCCCAGAACTTTGGGAGGCCGAGGTGGGAGGAGCGCTTGAGCCAAGGAGTTCAAGACCAGCCTGGGTATCATAGGGAGACCCCGTCCCTATGAAATAAAAAATAATTCATTGGGTGTGGTTGTGCACGTTTGTAGTCTCAGGCACTCGAGAAGCTGAGGCAGAAGAATCACTTGAGCCCAGGAGGTTGAAGCTGCAGTGAGCTATGATCACGCCACTACACTCCTGCCCAGGCAACAGAGCAAGACCCTGTGTCTAAAAACTAAAACATAAAAATAAGTAAATCTGTTTAAAATAAGAATTATCCCAGCCCTGCCAGGAGGAGGATGAGGAGGGGTGTGAGAGACTAAATACACAAATAGACAGTGGTCACATGACATACAACAATAGAATTCTGACCCACAACCTTCTGCAGCAATCAACCCCAAACCATCAGGACTTGGGCAATAACTGGCAGCGTCTCTAACTCCCCACCCCACTCCCATCCTGCTTCCTATTTATGACCAACCCAAAAAACCCAAATAAGCTCCCTAGACCAATCACATGGTTAGCCCCGCTTCTGGTGAGTGCAGTTCCAGCCTCCCCCTACCAACAGCCTCAATCAGGGCATCCCTGAAGCCTTCCCGTTTTCCTGCCTGTCTTTAAATCTCTGTCAAAAGCAGGAGATGGGTGGCTGGTTCCTTTGCTATAGTAAGTTGGGAATAAATTGCCTTTGTTAGTTCTCATTTAGGCGCTCTTTATTCCACAGGGCCTAATGCTGTCCTAATGGTTATTGCTTGATCATTTGAGCTTCTCAACTCTAAGAAATGAGGACTGGGAAAACTGAGGCAAAAAGAGACAAAGAATGGGAGATTGAGGATGATGCAGTGTAAAAAAAAATCACCTCAACTCCTAAAACCCATACACAAACAGTGCATAATAGTCAGGAAACTGTAGGAAAATAATATCATCTTTATTATCAAAGGACGTCATGTGATCAGGTTTACTCCAAGCAATAAAAAGTTTCCTTTTGCCCCCACCGTTTTGCCTAGTTTTCTGGTGGGCTACTCTCCTACCATAGCATAGAAAATGCACACTGCAATTGGTTATCAACAGCCTCTGGTCAATTTAGCAATCATAATCTGTGTATTTCCCACCTGTTTGCCTTCAGGGACAGAAAAAGTGCCTCCTTTCCAGGAGGTAGACAGGCTGTTCCAGTCCCCATCTTTGTGTCCTTCATAATGCCCAGCACAGCCCACATTGTAGGTGGTGGGAAAATTATTGTTTAAAATAAAAAAAAGAATGAAAAATTCAATGTCTTAGTCCATCTGGGCTGCTAAAACAAAATACCATACACTGGATGGCTCATAAACAATAACCATTTATTTCTTACAGCTCTGGAGGCTGGGAAGTCCAAGTCAAGACACTGGCAGATTTGGTGTCTGCAGCTTCTCACTGAGTCTTCACATGGTAGAAGAGGCAAATGTGTCTCTGGGGTCGCTTCTTTTTTTTTTTTGAGATGGATTCTTGCTCTGTCACCCGGGCTAGAGTGCAGTGGCATGATCTCAGCTCACTGCAACCTCCGCCTCCCAGGTTCAAGTGATTCTCCTGCCTCAGCCTCCCGAGTAGCTGGGACTACAGGCACCTACCACTGTGCCTGGCTAATTTTTTTTTATTTTTAGTAGAGACGGGCTTTCACCATCTTGGCCAGGCTAGTCTCGAACTCCTGACCTTGTGATCCACCCATCTTGGCCTCCCACAGTGCTGGGATTACAGGTGTGAGCCACCACCCCTGGCCTCTGGGGTCTCTTTTATGAGGGCATTGATCCAGTTCATGAGGGCTCAGGACCCATTATGTAGTTGAAAGATTCTCCGTGGGGCCTGAAAGCTTAAGAGAATGAATGACCCCTCCCTCCTCGGGCCCAGTCCCAAGGCGCAAGGCCACTTGCGCCAGCAGCATGCGTCAGCAAGATAGCAGAAGCAGGAAGAGAGCTGGCCACATACCCCCCGAAGACTGAGAGAGAGGTCGTCTGGGTACAACGTAGCAGTTACATCAGACTGAGACACTTCCTGTTTACAGGAGACTATAAAATCCCTGCCCTGTCATCATTTGGTGCGGACGCCATTTTAAGCCTCAGCCCACCTGCACACATACTGCCTCGTGTTGTCTGTTGGCGGCGCTGTTGGGGTTCGAACTAATACAAGACCCTTTCACTAATTACTTCCCAGAGGTCCCACCTCCTAATACCATCACCTTGGGAGTGAGGACTTTTTGGAAATTATCAGTATCAAAATGGAGTCACTTATGTCAAACCCTAACAGATGCCTGTCACAAAAATTATCTCAAGAAGTTCCTAAAATCTGCAGTATTATAGATAAGCCACTTGCACAAGAATATTTGCCTAACAGTGGGTGTCTCCACAATAAGCTAATGCCAACTCCTGCAACAGGCTCCTGTAATCAACGGTACTTGTTTCAAAGAAGCTTATGTGGACTTTGTCTTTTCTCCTTGCCACAACCTCTTTTAATGTGCCTGCAGTCCACTATAGCATGCATATCTCAAATTGCAACTCCTTGCAATTCTTGAATAAATGCTTTATTTTGGAGAGTCAGTCTCTCTGTTATTTATTTTACGGTGTCAATTTTAACATATGAATTTTGGAGGAACACAAACATTCAGACCATATCAGTCACCTTCCTCTTCTTTGAAATAGAAAAGCTCAAGGCCAGAGAGTTTATTTTAGTAAAGTTTTGACATACCTGTCTTCAAAGATAAAACATGAAACAGCATTCCACAGACAAAAGTAAAGTGATTTTGTTCATCCTTCACTGTGAGGTATTTTAACCACAGAGATTCTAATTTTTTGGTCTTGGATGGATCCTGGAAGTCAGTATTGTTTTTAAGTTCCCTAGAACTTAAAAACCTAGAAAACTAGGTGTTTTTCAGACCAAACCATGCATCTGAATCACCCAGGACAGTGCCTCTGAAACTTTAATAAGCACACAAATCACCAAGAGATCTTGTTAAAATGCAAATTCTGATTCAGTGGGTTTGTGGTGGAGCCCAGGATTCTGCATTTCTTTTTTTCTTTCTTTTTTTAGAGACAAGGTCTGGCTATGTAGCCCAGGCAGGGTGCAGTGGCACCATCAGAGGTCACTGCAACCTTGAACTCCTGGACTCAGGCCATCCTCCTGCCTTAGTCTCCAGAGAAACTAGGACTACAAGGTGCACACCACCAAGGATTCTGCATTTCTTTTTTTCTTTTCTTTTTTTTTTTGAGATGGAGTCTTGCTTTGTCACCCAGGCTGGAGTGCAATGGTGCTATCTTGGCTCACTGCAACCTCCGCCTTCCAGGTTCAAGCGATTCTCCTGCCTCAGCCTCCAGAGTAGCTGGGATTACAGGTGCCCGCCACGACGCCTGGCTAATTTTTGTATTTTTAGTAGAGATGGGGTTTCACCATGTTGGTCAGGCTAGTCTCGAACTCCTGACCTCATGATCTGCCCGCCTCGGCCTCCCAAAGTGTTGGGATTACAGATGTGAGCCACCGTGCCTGGACAGGATTCTGCATTTCTTTTCTTTCTTTTTTTTTTTTTTTTGAGACAGAGTCTCACTTTGTTGCCCAGGCTGGAGTGCAGTGGCACGATCTCGGCTCACCTCAACCTCCACCTCCCAGGTTCAAGTGATTTTCCTGCCTCAGCCTCCCGAGTAGCTGGGACTACAGGTGCGTGCCACCATGCCCAGCTAATTTTTGTATTTTTAGTAGAGATGGGGTTTCACTATGTTGGCCAGGCTGGTCTCGAACTCCCGACCTTGTGATCTGCCCCCCTCAGCCTCCCAAAGTGTTGGGATTACACGCGTGAGCCACCGCACCCGGCCTGGATTCTGCATTAGCTCCCAGGTGTTACCAATGCTTCTGGCTCATGGACTATATTCTAAGTAGTAAGGCCCTAGGCTATTAAAGGAAATACAGATTCCTGGATTCCACTTATCAGAGATTCTGATTCTGTTAGTATTTTTTGTGAGACCCAAAAGTCTGCAGTTTAACCAGCTCTCTAAGGTGTTTCTTAGGCCCAGCTGGACTGGGAAATTACTAGAATAAATGACATTGAATCAAAACCTGGGCACTAATCCTGGGTCTGTCATTAACTCCTTAGGAGATTCCCTTCCCCTCTGGAGATCTCGTCATCAAGAAATGATTGGAGAAGTTAATCTCTTAGGCCCTTCTAGCTCTTGCCTTTGAGAACCGCCCACCTCCCCATTCCCACCTGGTATCCCCAACCCAGTACAGTTCATGGCCAATGGCGGTCCAAGCCTTGGAACTACAATCCCCACAATGCCTCGCGCCTCTCCTCTCACGTGAGGTCGTGCAGGAGGCTTGATAACGGCGGTGTTCTCCACAATCCTTTGCGGTGGTTCAAGATGGAGGCGCCCAGTGGCACTGTGAGCGATTTGGAAAGTAGTAACAGCAGTAGCGATGCGGAGGAGCTGGAGCGGTGCCGCGAGGCGGCAATGCCGGCCTGGGGGTTGGAGCGTCGCCCGCATGTGGCAGTGAAGCCAAGAGCCGGTAGGATACTATGTCTGGGGAGACCGGCTGAGGGGCGTGGGATCTTCCCCCGGAGCCTGAGAGGATGGATGGTGAGGAGAGAGTCACTGGGACTGGACTTCCTTCCCCGAGAGAGCTCCAGGGACTGGGTGTAGTGCAGATTGAAAGCATGGGCAGGTGCAGTAGGGAGGGTATTTCATTATCCCAGTCGGGGAAACTGAGGTACCCAAATGTCTTTTGATTCTCCTTCCTTGGGTCTATCCTCACTGCCCCACACTGGGAAGGCCGCCGTCTCTTCGAGATAACTGCAACAGCCCCCTCCCGGTATTCTCGCAGCCAGCCTTTCCCCACCTCCAACACGTTCTCCCACCCTGGAGGTTGTTGTCAAGAGCAGTGCCCAGCACATCACTCTGACCGTGACTCCCTAGTGCCCTGGGAATAAATACAGAACCCCGCAACATCAAGGGGCCTAATCATGGATAGAACCCAAGGGTTCTTTCTATTCATCTCTGACTGAATTTTAGCATCTCTTTCAGTCATGCAAGCACTAAGCCACAATAGTTCTGGCAATACCGTTACTTTATCCCAACAGAAGTCATAGATTTTCATATCTCATTACAATCTTTGCAGATACAGATATCAATATATCATTTTATTGATAATAAGACATTGGGAAAAAAGTCATTTACACTCATCCCTGATTTAAAATGTGCCACTCTAATTTTTAGACCCATCTCTATATCTAAGATGTAAGAAGCACATACATCACAAGTTTGGTTGTTTACTATCATGATAATTAAATTTTGGTATCATTGATTTTGTTTGTAATCCTATATGTTGCATTTCATGCATTTAAAACATTACTCTGAGAAGAGAACCAGGCTTCACCAGGCTGTTAGAGAAGGCTATGGCAAAGCAAGGTTAAGAACCGCTGGATTTGTTTAAAAGGACTTACAAGCACTTTGGTGATCCATTGCCTTCCTCTCCCTTCCTTCCCTCCTGCCATACTGCGCTTCCTGTAGGTAGCTTCCAGACCATAGTCTGCCGCCCTCGCCCCCTAGTACCATAACCACAGTTTTCTCTGCAAGTTCTATTTACAGATCTGCCTTTCCATCTCACTCATTAGCAGTGGGAACTTGAGCAAAGTACTTAAATCTCACTGTACCTAAATGTCCTCATCTGTACAGTGCAGGTAGTGATAGTACCCACCCCATAAGGTTGAGAAGTAACTGAGATAATGCAATCTACAGTGCTTGGCACATCTTAAAGGCCCAATACATGGTGGCAAATATGTGATTGGTCTTTCCACATGGACTGCTTTCCTCCTCCTGCCTAATTCTTGCTCTTTTTTTTTTCAAGACTAGGTCTCATTCCGTTACCGAGGCTGACACAATCATGGCTCATTGCAACCTCGACCTCCCCCTGCTCAGATGATCCTCCCACCTCAGCCTCCCAAGTAGCTGAGACTACAGATGTATAGTCCCAGCTACTTTTTGTATTTTTTGTAGAGATGGGGTTTTGCCACGTTGCCCAGGCTGGTCTCGAACTCCTGGGCTCAAGTGATCCTCCCTTCTCAACCTTCAAAGTGCTGAGATTACAGGTGTGAGCCACCATGCCCGGCTTCTAGTTTTGTTTGTTTGTTTTTGCATTTTTTTTTTGACATGGAATTTCACTCTTGTTGCCCAGACTGCAGTGCAATAGCACGATCTCAGCTTACTGCAACCTCTGCCTCCTGGGTTCAAGTGATTCTCCTGCCTCAGCCTCCCTAGTAGCTGGGATTACAGGCGCCTGCCACCACGCCCAGCTAATTTTTTGTATTTTTAGTACAGACAGGGTTTCACCGTGTTGGCCAGGCTGGTCTCGAACTCCAGACCTCAGGCAATCCACCTGCCTCGGCCCTCCAAAGTGCTGGGATTACAGGTGTGAGCCACTGCGCCTGGTCTTTTTTTTCTTTTTGAGACGGAGTCTCGCTCTGTTACCAAGGCTGGAGTGCAATGGCGCGATCTTGGCTCCCTGCAACCTCCGCCTCCCAGGCTCAAGCAATTCTCCTGCCTCAGCCTCCTAAGTAGCTGGGATTACAGGCACCTGCCACCAGGCCCAGCTAATTTTTTTTTTTGTATTTTTATTAGAGACAGGGTTTCACCGTGTTGGCCAGGCTGGTCTCGAACTTATGACCTCAGGTGATCTGCCCACCGTGGCCTCCCAAAGTGCTGGGATTACAGGCATAAGCCACCACACCCAGCCTAGATTACATTCTTGAGTGCGTCTAGTAATAGCCACCAGGAGTTGAGAATTTACTTTTTGCCCCTGTTCTAAACACTTTGTATTTGTTGTCTGTTTTCATCTTCCCAGCAATGCCACAAAAGGGTGTATTAGCCCCATTTTACAGAAAACTGATGCTCATAATGGTGAAATAACTTGGCCAAGGTTGTCCAATTTGTGAGTGGCAGAACCGCATAAATCCAGGCCTACCTGACTCCAAGTCCATGCTCTTCATTGCTGCTGTGCCACTCTGCCATGGACAAGTGTCTATTGTGGTCAAAACTCCCACCCTTTGGTCCATGACTATGTGGAAATATAGGTCACTATTTTATTTATGTAACCTCTAGAGACAGCTCTTAAATCCAGTGATGAACTGGTCACTCAAACCACTTTAATTTTAGGGTAGCATATACTTTGATTTATTTTTCTGACAATCAATTCAAACCAAGATATTATGGCAGGATCTGGGGATATAAAGATAAAAAGAGGCAGACCATGTATTCAAGTAGCTTACAAATCCAGGAAGGGGATGGGTATGGAAACAGTGTCCACAAAACTGACTCCAGAAGGTTGGTAATCGTATTCCCATTTTATAGAAAAACAAAGGCTCAGGGAGATAAAGTGACTTGCCTAGCATCACACAGCTTGGTGGCAGAGCCAGGACTCAACTGAACCGTCTCCCTCTGTAATACTGTTTCTGTTCCCTGACGGTACCTCACCTTCATCACACTGTAGTCATGATGGAAGAGATGCTCTTCTTCCGAGTGATTATGTGCTGAAGACGAAAGACCAGGTCTTTAAAGACTGTCCATCCAGGCCCCCACATTACCCACCTTCAGGAGCATGGGGCATGTTTAGCATCTTGTGTTGTGCTCTGGAGTACAGTGACATCGACCACAACGTACTAGGACACAGATGCAATGTGTATGGGTGATGACATAAACACAGCAGTGCCCCCATGGAGCTGTTTCATTCACCATGGCCCTCCACTGGGCCCGGAGCTACCAAGTGTCCACTTTGTTCAGTTGGCCCCTTAAATATACAAGCACGTTTTGTCTTGTTAGTTAAGTCAGAAACCTCATAGCTAACTTTCACTCATTTCTCACGCCCTGTAGTCAGTCCATCAGTGAATCCTATTGACTCCATCTTTTTTTTTTTTTTTTAGACGGAGTCTCGCTCTGTCACCAGGCTGGAGTGCAGTAGCATGATCTTGGCTCACTGCAACCTCCGCCTCCTGGGTTCAAGCGATTCTCCTGCCTCAGCTTCTCAAGTAGTTGGGACTACAGGTGTGTGCCACCACACCCAGCTAATTTTTGTATTTTTTAGTAGAGACGGGGTTTCACCATGTTGACCAGGATGATCTCGATCTCGTGACCTCGTGATCTGCCCGCCTCGGCCTCCCAAAGTGCTGGGATTACAGGCGTGAGCCACCGCGCCCGGCCTTGACTCCATCTTAAAAGTGCATCTATCTGGAGTCCAGCCAATTCTCACCACATCAATTACTGCAGCAGACTCCGTGTTCCTGCCTTTGCCCCAACAGTCTCACGCTGCACAGCAGCCAAAGATGTTCTGTCAAAACCCAGGTCAGTTTATGTCCTTCCTCTGCTCAGTTCCAGAGCTCCTCCTCCTCAAAGTCCAGGTCCTCCCGTTGGCCCATGTCAGGGCCCTTCATGATTTGGCCCCTCTGAGTTCTCCATCTCTGCTGCTCCCGGTTTACTGGGCGGGCTCTGGTCACACTGACCTCTTTGCTGGTTCTAAACACACAAAGCAGGCTCCAGTCTCAGGGCCTTTGCAGATGCTTTCCCTCTGCCTGGAAGGCTGTGTCCCACATGTCCACTTGGTTCACTCCCTCTCCTCTCTCAAATATCTGTTCAAATGTTGCCTTATCAATGAAGCCCTCTCTGCCCACCTTTATATAACAATCCCCAGCCTAACACTCCCCGCCTCTCTCGCCTACTTTGTTTCTGTTTTTTTCCATACGCTTACCATTATCCAACTTTACATTTTGTTTATGTATGTGTGTTTATCATCTCTCTCCACCAACTAGAATGTAAGCTCCTGCAGACAGTGGTAGTCGAGTAAGTTGCTCAGCAATGACAACACCTGGTTAATAAAAGGCATTCAGTATCTGGTTTGAGGGAATGACCAAAAGGCCAGGCATCCCCACTGTTTTGGCTTGAAAAATGTGATCCACAAA
Source organism: Pongo abelii (assembly GCF_028885655.2). Lineage (NCBI taxonomy): Eukaryota > Metazoa > Chordata > Mammalia > Primates > Hominidae > Pongo > Pongo abelii. Next base: position 119,871,842 of record NC_071995.2, on the reverse strand, counting down.
AGAGCCACTTTCTCTCTCTGTCTTCCATGGCACTTAGCACACAGCCAGGCAGGCATTAAACTGTGCATTCAAATCACACTTAGACCTGCCTGTTCAGCACAGCGTGGTGGTTAAGAGGGGGCTCAGGAGTCAGATGGCCTGGGCCCTCAGCCCACCCCTGTCACTTATTAGGTATTTGACTCTGGCCAAGTTATTTTACATCTCTTTGACATTTCTTCTGCAAAATGGGATAATTGTAACCCCTCCAATTGGGTTGTTGGGAAGATTCACTGAGTTATATGTGTTATATATATTTTAAGTTACATATATAACTATTTTAAGTTTTATGTATATATAACTAAGTTATATATATAACTATTTTAAGTTATATAACTAAGTTATATATATAAAAAATGTACTTACATAAAATATGTAACTATATTATAGACATATATAACTAAATTATATATGTAACTATTTGAAGTTATGGATATATAACTATTTGAAGTTATATATAAATATAATATATATGAGTTACATATGTATGTATATATATGAGTTATATGTATTTTAAGCTGCTGAAAATAGTGCCTGGCACGCATTTGTTGTTGGTCATTGTTTCCTCTATAAATGCCCTAATTTTCATTTTTCCACAGGTGCTGCAAATAACCAGTTGTCAACCTCCCAACCGAGCCTCAGGTATTATGCACTTTGGGTTCAAGTTTCACTTATTCATTCAACAAATACTGATCCCCTGCGTGTGCCAGATGCTAGGCTACATGCCTGGCATTTCCAGGTGAACAAGACACACATGGTCCCTGCGCTCATGGGGACAGCTTCTGAGCAGGCAGGAAGTGAGGTCTCTTTGTGTGTGTTGTAGGCATAAGGTCGATGAGCATGAACAAGATGGCAATGAGCTTCAGACCACCCCTGAATTCCGAGCCCACGTAGCCAAGAAGCTGGGAGCCCTGCTGGACAGGTAAACAAAGGTGCAGTTTCTCCTCTCCTGCCCTTGTTAATATGAACAGCAATGGCTCACGTTGGCTGAGTGCTCACGGTGTCCAGGCTGGCACGGTAGCAGGCACCTGGCATATGTCATCTCCCTGCATTCATAAACAACATTATCATGTGGGTCCTGTTGTTACCTTTATTCTCCAGGTGAGGAAACAGGCTGTCAGCAAGGAGACATGTTTGCTTGAAGTCACATCATCGTCGTAGCTACCATTTACTGAGCCAACTGTTTGTGGCCAGGCTCTGTGCTAAGTGCTTGATGTCCATTTTCTCATTTAATCCTTCTGATGACTCTGAGAGGTAGGGACTGTTATCATTCCCACTGTACAGGTGGGTAACTGAGGCTCAGAGAGGCAAAGTCATTTGCCCAGGGGATGGTGCTACTAAGTGACAGGATTCAGAACCCAGGAGGGAACAGAATTGGGCTTCCAACCCAAGTGCGTCTGACTCCAAGCCCACATTTTTTTGTTTTGTTTTGTTTTTTGAGACAGAGTCTTGCTCTGCTGGCGTGCAGTGGCACAATCTTGGCTCACTGCAGCCTCCACCTTCTGGGTTCAAGCGATTCTCATGCCTCAGCCTCCCAAGTAGCTGGGATTACAGGCACCCGCCACCACACCAGGCTAATTTTTGTGTTTAGTAGAGACGGGGTTTCACCATGTTGACCAGGCTGATCTCGAACTCCTGACCTCAAGTGATCTGCCTGCCTTGGCCTCCCAAAGTGCTGGGATTACAAGCGTGAGCCACTGTGCCGGGCCAAGCCCATGTTCTTAACCCCGCATTATCCTGCAACCTTGAGAGTAAGAGAGGAACATCGAGAAGCTCATTCCCGCCACGAGGGCAAGGAAGGACCGTGTTCCTATTTCTTGGGTGCCTTCTGTGTGCTAGACGCTGTGCCAGGTCTCTATCTTACATTCTCAGCACAGGTTGATAACCCAGTCGGTAAGGATTCAGGTTGGCATTCCTAAAGTAGGTGTCAAGGAAGACAACCTGTTTCAGTCCGTATGGGCTGCTATAACGAGATAACATAAACTGGGTAGCTTATAAACAAAATCAATGGATTTCTCACATTTTGGAGGCTGAGAAGTCCAAGATCAAGGCACCAGCAGATTCAGTGTCTGGGGAGAGCCCTCTTGCCAGTACAGATGGCGCCTTCCTACTGTGTCCTCACATAGTGGAATGGGTGAGGGGTGTCTCTCAGACCTTTTTTATAGGAGCACCAATTTCATTCATGAAGGCTCCACCCTCACGACCTAATCACCTCTCAAAGGCCCCCATCTCCTAATCCTAATACCTTGGGTTGAGGATTTCTCTTTTTCTTTTCTTTTTTTGGTGACAGAGTCTCCCTCTGGAGCACAGTGGCGCAATCTCGGCTCACAGCAACCTCCACTTCCTGGGTTCAAGCGATTTTCATGCCTCAGCCTCCTGAGTAGCTGGGGTTACAGGTGCGCACCCACCATGCTTGGCTAATTTTTTGTACTTTTTGCATTTTTAGTAGAAATGGGTTTTCATTATGTTGGCCAGGCTGGTCTCGAACTCCTGACTTCAAGTGATCCACCTGGCTCGGCCTCCCAGAGTGCTGGGATTGCAGGTGTAAGCCACCATGCCCAGCTGGGGTGAGGATTTCACCATAAGAATTTGGGGAGGACGCAAACATTTGGATTCTAGCACTAGCCCAAAGCGTGGCTCTAGAAAAAAGGAGGTCCAACAGCAAAGAAGTGTGAGAAACACTGCAATCTACATACCTCCACATGTCCTTGCAGACTGCAAGCCATAGTAGTATATTCAAGGCTCTGAGAATTCCTGTAGTGAAGAGACCTGTGTAACTGTTTAGCCTAGCATTTTCCAAACTTGTTTGACCACAGTGCCTTTGTTCCATGGAAGACCAGTCAACAACCTGTGGAACAGGTCTTGGGATACACTGGTCTAGACCTGTTCCTGACTGGCAGAGCCCTGGCAGGGTTTTGAAAGGGAGATGAGGCAGGATTTGGGGCCATTGTCATTCCAATCGAAGTAGATATCAAAAAGGACAAATGAGCCTTCCCAAAGTGTGAACCAGCTATTCTCCCGAGACAGAATGATGGGCCAGAGCCCCGCAGCCTGAACCCCACAGGGTTCCCCTCAATTGGAGAATGTAGAGGAGGTGTTTAGGAAGGCAGCTGCATTTCAGCCTGTGGGAGCAGTTTTCCTTTGTGACTCTCTGGCTTCAGGCTGAACAGGGCCTGCTTGGCATTGCACTGAGTCACAGAGATGTTTCTGCAGTAGAAATGCCAGTCAGCCATGGTTAGAATATTCCCTGCAGCGTTTTCATGTTTCTCCAAAGAAATCTAAATGATACCTTAGGCCAGGCATGGCAGCTCATGCCTCTGATCCCAGCACTTTGGGAGGCTGAAGCGGGTGGATCATTTGAGGACAGGAGTTCGAGACCAGCCTGGCCAACATGGTGAGACCCCATCTCTACTAAAAATGCAAAAATTAGCTGGGCATGGTGGCGTGCACCTGTTATCCCAGCTACTTGGGAGGCTGAGGTAGGAGAATCGTTTGAACCCAGGATGCAGAGGTTGCAGTGAGCTGAGATCATGCCACTGCACTCCAGCCTGGGTGACAGAGTGAGACCCCATCTCAAAAAAAAAAAAGAAATGTAAATGATACTGCATTTGGTCCCTAGTGTTAGGTCAGTGTCTCTCAACCTTGGCGCTACTGACATCTTTGAGTAGCATTTGTCGTGGGGGTCTATCCTTCTTCCCATTATAGGATGTTTACCAACATCCCTGTCCTCTACCTACTAGATGATAGTAGCATTCACCCCACCAGTTGTGACATCCAAAAATGTCTCCAGACATTGCCAAATGCCCCTGGTGGCCACCATTGAACCACTGTGTGGGGTCAAGAACAGGTGCCTGGGTGGCATCATCTCTATTACCCTCTCCCCAGGTTGCTTTTCCTGAACAGGGCTTGGGGGGGCGCCTTTGGCATACAGGAAGGGAGGTTAGGGAAAGCACCCAGGGCATTGCTGCGTCTGCCTCGAGGGCATTGCTGAGAGCCTTGTTCTCTGCCATGCACAGTGGCATCTCCATCCGCACTCACCAGACACATGCTTCCTGGCCTTGTGCCTCTAGAGAAATGTGGTTTATTTTTATGTTAGAGATCCTGTGAAGGCCGAAGCTTTTCTTGATGACAGTCATCATCTGCATCATCATCATAGCTACCATTTACTGAGCAGCTACTTGTGGCCAGGCCGTGTGCCACAAGTGCTTGATATCCATTTTCCCCTTCAATCCTTGTGACAACCTTAAGAGGTAGGGACCTTCATCGTTCCCACTGCACAGGTGGATAACAGAGGCTCAGAGAGATAAAGTCGTTTGCTTAAGGGACATAGCTAATAAGTGACAAAACCAGGATTCAAAACCCAGGTCTCTGAAGTCTGAATGAGGTCTATGAACTGGATCAATTTGCATTTCCTAGTTGTGATATTGTACTATAGTGAGGCACAGTGTTACCATTGTGAGAAAATGGATGGAGGGTCTATGGAACCTCTGCATTATTTGTTGCTACTGCATGTCTACAATTATCTCCAATTTCTTTTAATTAAAAAAAAAAATTTAAAAATAGGTCTGCCCTGCTCCAGAAGCTGTCCTCTGAACCAGTTTTCTAGATTGGTCATATTTCCCTTTTCATGCTTGCTGCTAGGAAGCTCAGAGCAAAATGTATGCCCTCTCTCTAACAAGTGTATAGGACTTCCTGACTACATTTCTAGGTCTTTCTGTTCCTCTTGCCCTTATATCTCTTTGTCCTATTTGAAATTGCATTCATTTTGTTAAATTCTTTTTTTTTTTTTTGGAGATGGAGTCTTGCTCTGTCGCCCAGGCTGGAGCGCAGTGGCGCAATCTCAGTTCACTGCAAGCTCCGCCTCCCAGGTTCACGCCATTCTCCTGCCTCAGCCTCCCAAGTAGCTGGGACTACAGGCGCCCGCCACCACGCCTGGCTAATTTTTTGTATTTTTAGTAGAGATGGGGTTTCACTGTGTTAGCCAGAATGGTCTCGATCTCCTGGCCTCATGATCTGCCCGCCTCAGCCTCCCAAAATGCTAGGATTACAGGCATGAGCCACCATGCCTGGCCTCATTTTGTTTTACTATGTCTTTAAAACTTCTTCAACACTTACTGGAATAAAGTGGGCTTTAAAGAAATGAAGCACCGCAGTTCGCATGGCAGAGGCTGGTCAGCATGTTGTAACCAGACCATCAGCCCTCTTACTAGGCCTGCACGCTTTTGCTTTTGCATTTACAATCACATGCCCCATCCCCTCCACTTGAAAAAGAATTTTTTTAATTATTTTTGTTGTTATCCAAAAATCTCATCTTAAATCAACCATCTCCTCTCCCTGTAGCTTCATTACCATCTCAGAAGCAGCAAAGGAGCCAACAAAAGCTAAGGTACAGAAAGCTGCTTCAGAGGATGATGGTGAGTGGTTATACTTAATAGAAGCTATCATTTATTAAGCACCTAATGTGTGTCTGGAGCTGGGCAAAACAGTTTTGGTATATTCTTTTTTTTAGATAGGAACTCGCTCTGCCACCTAGGCTGGAGTGCAGTGGAGCGATTACAGCTCGATGCAGCCTCAACCTCCCGGACCCAAGCAGTCCTCCCACCTCAACTTCCTGAGTAGCTGGGACCACAGACACACACCACCACCCCTGGCTAATTATTTATTTTCTTTAGAGACAGGATCTCGCTATGTTGCCCAGGCTGGTCTTGAACTCCTGGCCTCAAGCCATCTGCCCACCTTAGCCTTCCAAAGTTCTGGGACTACAGGTGTGCACCACCACACCTGGCTAATTTTTGTATTTTTTTTAGAGACAGGGTTCTGTCATGTTGCCCAGGCTGGTCCTGGCCTCAAGCTGTCCTCCCGCCTCAGACTCCCAAAGTGCTGGGGTTACAGGCATGAGCCACCACACCATTCTTTCATCTGCTCAGCCCCTGTGGTGAGGCAGGTATTATGACTGAACCCCATGTACAGACAAGGAGACTGAGGCCCTGAGAAACGAAGTCATTTGCCTGAGGTGGCCTTGTCTGTGTCACCCTGAGCAGGAGCACTTTACTGCTGCCCTCCACAGCCTCGCCCATCTGCGTCTGTCCTGTACCAACACATTGCCACTTTGAAGGCTGCCTTAGGTCAGGAGCTCAAGTGCTGACTTCCAGAAGCCTCTGAGGGCTTGCTGAGCTGATGTGGCTGCTGGCTCCTGCTCCAGCGCGCCCTCCACTGGCTCCATCAGGCATCAGCACGACTCTTGGCAGATGCAGAATCACTTTGTAGTTAGACGACCGATTCCTGGGTCTTTGCCTCTGGACCAGGAGCTCCTGAGGGCAGAGGCGGGCACCTTCAGCACCTGGCACCTGGGAGGAGGGGCTGGCATCTGGGGGTGCTGACGCTGCCCCTTTTTTTTTGTTTGGTTGGTTGGGTTTTTTTGTTATTGTTTCTTTTTAAAATTTTTTTAATTTGTGTCTTTTTAAAATTTTTTTCTTTTTTGTTTCTCTATTTTTTCTTTCTTTGTTTCTTTTGTTTTCCTTTTTAAAATTTTTTCTTTTTTGTTTCTTTTTTGTTTTGTTTTGTTTATGTTTCTTTTTGTTTTGTTTTGTTTTTGTTTGACTCTGCCCCTTTGAATCTTAGGTTTCCGCCTTTTCTTCACATCTGTCCCTGGAGACCGTGAGAAGGAAGAGTCTCCCCAACCCCGCCGAAAGCGACAGCCCTCCAGCTCCAGGTGAGAACTCACACCTCTCCTCACGTCCCCTCCTTTTTTCTCCTCTTCTGTCTCGGTGGGTTCCCCGGAATAGCCAAGCAGACTCCAGTCAGGACCAGGCCAAGGCAGCGACCCTGTCAGGCAGCTAGAGAAATCGTGAGCTCAGCGGGAGAGAAAGCCCTCTTGGCGGCGGCTTTGGATGTTTACTGCTTTTGAGCACCTGTCTTGGGCCAGACACCTCACTTGATCATAGTTGCTTCCTGGGACATCCCTGGGAGGCCTGGACTCTGTTAAGATCCCCATTTTATAGATGATACAGTCAGAGAGGTTAAGTCACTTAAGGAGGTCACAAGGCTGCTACGCCCAGAAGCCAGTATTGGAAGCCAGGTTGGCCTCACTCCCAAGCCTGAACTCACTACCTGCCTCCCTCTGCGGCCACCTTCTGGTGACCTGGACCGAGGGAGGACAGCGAGAGGCAGCTCTGGGGCTGTGTCCTGACTCCAGCTAACCCAGGGTACCCTCTTGTTGCAGCAGTGAGGACAGTGACGAGGAGTGGCGGCGGTGCCGGGAGGCAGCTGTGTCGGCGTCCGACATTCTGCAGGAGTCAGCCATCCACAGCCCTGGCACAGTGGAGAAGGAGGCAAAGAAGAAAAGGAAGTTGAAAAAGAAAGCCAAGAAGGTGGCCAGTGTCGACTCGGCTGTCGCTGCCACCACTCCCACCAGCATGGCCACAGTCCAGAAGCAGAAGTCAGGTGAGCTCAACGGGGACCAGGTGTCACTTGGGACCAAAAGGAAGAAAAAGAAGAAAAAGGCAAAGAAGGCCAGCGAGGCCTCTCCATTCCCACCAGCAAAGAGTGCCACAGCTGTACCTGCAAACTGAACCCAGCCGTGGGCACAGGGCTCAGCCAGCTCCAAGGACAAGGTGCCCCCCCCCGCCCCGGGGACAAGGAATTTCCAAGCTCCACCTCCCTCTCCAAGTTCAAGGACTGGGCTGGCAAACCCAGACTGCCCATGAGACCCTGATGGTGATGAGGGCTTGCTCGAGAGTTGGGCCAAAAAAGTGGCTGTAGGGTGAGAAGCCCAATCAAGGCCTGCCCCTCTGTGCTCCCACAGAGGGCTGGCGGGGGGCGCTGTGGTTCCAGAACATTTCATGACCTCAGGAAAAAAGGAACCTTCCGGTTATTTGAGACTAATGGCCAAGTGGTGAAACCTCCATCTCCCTAGAACCGTCTGCGGTGGGCAGGGGAAGGGAGACCTTCCTCACCACCTCCTTAGCCTGGTGTGAGAAACAGTTTTTAGAAAATGAGAGAAGGGATCCCCAAGAGGCCAAGGCCCAGAGAAGCTTTTGTTCTTCTCTCCTTAGCCCACATAGACTCCACAGGATTGTCTGAGAAAGGAGAGCTTTTTCACCCCTGGCTTTCTAGAATTTTCTTTGTCTGCATTTGTGAATATACCACACATGATGGTGTCTCTGAGCCGACCAGATTATGGAAACTCAATTGTCAGAGGACCCAAAACAAAACTTAAGAGTGATTTGGATATTGCCTCTCTGTCAATGCTGAACCTTAAGACATTTTAAGTAAACATCCTCCTCCTCTCTACACCCCCAGGATTTGTGCATTCACCCCACCCAAGACTTCAGGAAGTGTCATAGCACTCGTGGACTAGGTTTCATGGGAGAAAGGCATTCTGCACGAAGTAGAAGCTTGTGGCTGGGTGCAGTGGCTCACGCCTGTAATCCAAGCATTTTGGGAGGCCAAGGAGGGTGGATCAATTGAGGCCAGGAGTTTGAGACCAGCCTGGCCAACATGGCGAGACCCCAACTCTACTAAAAATACAAAAATTAGCTGAGCATGTTGACACACGCCCGTAATCCCAGCTACTCAGGAGGCTGAGGTAGGAGAATCGCTTGAACCCAGGAGGTAGAGGTTGCAGTGAGCCGAGATTGCGCCACTGCACTCTAGCCTAGGCAATGGAGCAAGACCCTATCTCAAAAAAAAAAAAGAAAAGAAATAGAAGCTCATGGCCAGGCATGGTGGCTCACACCTGTAATCCCAGCACTTTGGGAGGCCGAGGCAGGTGGATCACCTGAGCCGAGTTCCAGACCAGCCTGGGCAACATGGCGAAACCTCGTCTCTAGAAAAAAAAAATACAAAAATTAGTTGGGCATGGTAGTGAGCGCCTGTGGTCCCAGCTGCTTGTGAGGCTGAGGTGGGAGGATCCCTTTAGTCCAGGAGGTCAAGGCTGCAGTGAGCTGTATAATCCCACTGCAGTCCAGCCTGGGTGACAGTGAGACCCTGTCTCCAAAACAAAATTTTTTTTAAAAAGTAGAAGCTTGAGGTTAAGATGAAATCTGGCTTTGTCATTAGAGTCTTAGCAGAGCAAGAAAAGCAGAGACGTGGGGTGTGAGAGCGTGGGTGCTGGAGCCCGTCTCCTCTTCGCAGGCTCCTGGCCTGCCCCAGCCTCCCTCTACCTGCCCAAACCCCATCTGAATGATTTGTGGACAAGCAAGAAATTTCCACCGCATTTCTCCTTGACTTTACTAAAAGTTAAATAAACGTGCCACTCGCCCCGGCTGGCTACAAGCTGCAGGGGGTGCCGGGTCACCCCAGGCATTTTCCTGAATCCCAGGGTGGACGCGGTGCACTGAGGGCCAGGTTCTCAGCAGCAGGCCCAGGGATGTGGGACCATGCTTGCCCTGGGTTCACAGGCTCCTTTGTCCCTCCTGACGGTGCTCAGGACCTCAGACTCCTCAGGGTGGCTGCGAACTGCTTTCAGCTAGCCAGGCCCCCAGGCTTCTGAGTGTTAGTCCTGTCCACACAGGTAGCTCCTGTGCCCTGGGGTCACCTCTTTCTTCTCCTGGGTACCTTAGCTTGGCCAGCTGCTCAGGCCTTGCTCAGCTGCTCGGGCCTTGCTCAGCTGCTCAGGCCTTGCTGCCTTCTGAGCTCAGCTACTCCTGCCCCAAACAAGGGCAGGGTCTGCAGGGCCCTCGAGACAGAGGAGCTGCCCCACCAGGACCTGGACTTGGGACGGGTCGCGAGGCTCCCACAGGAGTAAGGACGACTTCCCAGCCCTGAAGTAGCCTTCCCAGTAGAGGCAGGAGGCCAGGCTGGCCTCAGAGGCGTGATGCTCTTGGGAACAAATACAGGAAAGCTGGAGGTCATGGGGCCTGGGAGAGGGAATCGCTGGGGACAGGGGAAGCCGGGAGAGCCCTGCCTGCCTTCCCTGTTAGCTTCGGCCTCCCTGGGCTCAGGCATTGGAGCCCCAGGCTGTGGCACAGAGTAGCCACCCAGGAAATGCCTGTGTGAGTAGGTGATGGGGTCAGTACAAATGGCATGTGGGTCACTAGCTAGAAGGAGTTGGGGCAGGATGGAGTGGCCCGGTGGGTGCATTGGTGACAGAACAAGGCCACGCTGATCCAGGGCCTCTCAGAGCTCAGCAGGTCACAGCTACACAGGCCTGTGTCCTGAGAAGTGTGGCTGCCAGAGTGGTGTAGCGGTCCCAGGGCTCTCCATAGGCCCAGGCTGGGGGTGCCCAAGTCATAGGCCGCCCCCTTCAGTTCCAAGTAAGAAGACTGTATCCCACACAGCAACGACAGTCCCTTCTACATCTGCCATGAACAGGCTTTGCCCCTAGCTCTCCACGACCCCCTCCTGTGCAACCCGAGCAGCCCTCCGCGGGTTGGGGTGCCTCAGAGCCCTCCCTTCCTGATGCATCAGAGCAGAGTGGGGAGCGAGGCACAGCTGTCCAGGAAGGGCCACAGGAGCTCGGCAGGCTCAGGTCCTCCAGGCAGGGCTGGCTGCTGCCCTCATCACCCCCCAAGCAGGCAGTACAGGCCCCAGGGCCCAGGTGCCGTGGTTACTGGGAGGAAGAGGCCATCTGTGTGGAGATGAAGGTCTCAATGACGCTGTGGTTGGATGGCAGCAGGTGGCTATGGCCGTTGCTGGAGTCTGAGCTCTGGTACAGCACCAGGCTGCTGGAGGACACTGCGGAGGCAAACAAGGCTGCTGGCCACCCACCAGCCACCCACACCCACCCCACCTGCCTGTCCCTAGGGGTATTCGGGATGGGGAGGCAGGGCCACACCTCCTGGATCACAGCAGATAACAGGAACCCCAAAGTCACACCTCTATCCTGGGTTCTTAACAAAGGGAGCCTCCCAGCCAGGGTCCGGGGCCGCCCAGGGAGTGGCCTCAATACATCTTAGTGGGAACACTGGAGAAGTCCCGGTGAGATGCCGTGGTAGGTAGTTGTACGTGTTGGCTTGGCTAGGCTGAGCCAAATGCTAATCTAGGTGCTGCTGTGAATGCAGATGCTTTGTAGATGTGGTTAACGCCACAATCAGTTGGCTTTGAGTGAAGGAGATTACCCTGAAAATATGGGTGGGCCTCCTGCATCAGTGGAAGGCCGTAAGAGCAAAAACCGGTTCCCCAGAGAAGAAGGAATTCTGCCTCAAGTCTGCAGAATTCACTCCCTGGAGCTGCCAGCAACAGATTTCAGGCCTGCCAGCCCCCGCAGACATGAGCCAAGTCCTTCAAATAAATCTATTGGTTCTGTGTTCCTGGAGAACCCTGACTGATGGCAATGGTTAAGAGAATGGGCTTTGAGGTTGGACCTGGGTTCGAGTCCTGGCCCTGCCATCTGGTAGCTGTGGGAGATGAGGCAAGTCCCTCCCCTCCTTGAGTGTCCACTTTCTCATCTGTAAAATGGGGGTGATCATGGACACGCCTCATGGGGTGAATGCCAGGACACAGAATGGTCTCAGTGGCTGTCATGACAGCTGCCAGGGCCGGGTCCAGGAACCTTATAGAAAGGGGGCAGCTTGCAAAAAGGCAGGCTGCAAAGCCCACCCACCTGACTCGAAAGTGCCCACTCCTGGCAATGACATCATAGATGACAAACTCAGGTGACCGCCCCACCGCCAGGGGTCATTGGCGCCAATGTGAGTGGATGCAGTGAGGCCTGGTGCACTGTTATATGGGAATATGAATTTTTCCAATTTTCCAAAAGATGCCAGAAATCCAGATTTCTATGTGAAAATTCCTGATTTTGAAATGTTGGCAACAAATTCAAAGAATGTTCAACCCTGAGCCAAGCCGTGCAAGAGTCGCTTCTGGCTCACAGACCTGGTCCTTATCGTTACCCTCCACTGCCTCTAATGATTACTTCATCTTTTTCCTCAATCCAGTCCCTGAGATGTTCTTGTAAGGTGGGCCCCGTCTTCCTGGGGTCGCCTGTGCCTCTTGGGCTTCATGGGCACACAGGCCGTGTCTGGGAGGCGGGGAACCCCACCCCACCCCCCATGCCTGCCAGTGCTTCTTCGAGGCAGCCCTAGGCCTGCTGCATGCACAGCCCCACAGTGACGGACAGCAACAAAAGGGGTGGGACCAACATGGAAGGGGGCAGGGACAGTAAGGGAGGGGGTGGAGCCAGGGCCTCTCACCCGTGGGGCTGGCGCTGAGCCGGTGGGCCGGCTGCAGGTGCTGGATGCCGGCAGGGTCCTGGCTGGGGACGTGGAGGGTGGTGGCCTGAGATGCCGGCGTGTGAAGCCCGGACTCACTGGAGGCCTCAGTGTCTGAGGTGAAGACCTGGGGGAGCAGAGCAGCCTCCTGAGCCCGGGGGATGTGGGGGTGAGGGGCTCTGTCACAGGCCGAGGGAGGGCCAGCAGGCCTGGACCTTACCTGCTTGGTGGGCGTGAGGCTGGCCAGGGCGCTCAGGTTGGTGGTGTCGGTGATGAGCATAGTCTGCGGGAGCAGGCCCGTGTGGGTGTACTGGGCCACCTCGGGCTTGTGGCTGTAGAGGGCTGGCCGCAGGGGAGAGAGGGGCAGACGTGGCAGACGTGCCTGACAGCCCTAGTCCCAGGCCTCAAGACTGGGGAAAGGGGGGCACGGGGCCTGCTGAACAGCCAGACTGGGCAGCAGCTGGAGATCCAGGGCTGATTTTCAAAACTGGGGGCTCCAGATAGAGGGACAGACCCTCTCCCCATTACAGGGAACTGCTCAGCTGCGATTGATGCAGGGGAGCCTGGAGGCGGCCAGAAACCAACCCCAGCTCCTCTTGTCACCTGGAGATAGCAGGTATGAAAGGGAACGGGAGGTGCGGGTGCAGGGCTACTGTACTAAGCACAGGTGCTACGTACTAAGCGCAGGTGCTACTGTACTAAATGCAGGCGCTATGTACTAAGCACAGGTGCTATGTACTGAGCACAGGTGCTACTGTACTAAACTCAGGTGCTGTGTAGTAAGTTCAGGTGGCCCCTGTCAACGAGCAAGGCAGAGGACAGCAGTACTTCCATCTCCAGGCCACCTTTCCAAATATAACCCCATGTTTTGCCTACAGCACCTCCACCCACCCCTCAGGAGACACATAGACCCTACAAGAGACACACACACGCTAGGAAAACGCACATAAACCACACATTCTCACAGTGACTCAGATAAAAACGTAACACATACACTCTCAACCATGTACACACAGACATATACAGGCCCCAAATCTCTTCACCCAGTCCCAAATTCCAAAAAGGTCTGAAACCAAAAGATTTCCTTAAGATTGGCACTAGAGCTCATTTGGTGGCAAAACCCAGCCTGAACCTGACATGAGGTTATGAGTGTTTAAACTGCCTTGTGGAAATCCTATCTTTGGCTGCAGAAATAGCAGTGCTTTGATCACAGGGGGCTGTCTTAAACCCTGCTGGGAGTGTTATGTGATAGCTGGCATATCCACCAAATTACTTTTCTTTCTTTTTTCTTTTTTTCTTTTTTTTTTTTTTGGCAGAGTCTCACTCTGTTGCCCAGGCTGGAGTGCAGTGGCACAATCTCAGCTCACTGCAACCTCCGCCTCCCAGGTTCAAGCGATTCTTCTGCCTCAGCCTCCCAAGTAGCTGGGACTACAGGCACGTGCCTCCACACCAGGCCAATTTTTGTACTTTTAGTAGAGACGGGGTTTCACCGCGTTGGCCAGGCGGGTCTCGAACTCCTGACCTCAAGTGATCCACCCACCTCGGCCTCCCAAAGTGCTGGGATTACAGGCATGAGCCACCACGCCTGGCCCCAGATTACTTCTCTAAAATCTGAATAGATTTTAGAAATTCATATGGTCCTAAGAGTTTCAGAGAAACACGGGCACGCACACACAAACGCATGCACAACCGATACACACCCAGACACGCACTAGGGATCTGCTCACACAAGCAGTCATGTGCGCAGACATGGATACATGCATTCACATGGGAACACACTGTGGCCTGCGGACACCCTCAGTCACGGAAACACGCTTGTTCCAGAGACACACTCAGACTGCAGTGCCTGCCAGGCACCCCTTTCCCGTGCATCCACCGACAGCCAACCTCTATCATCATCTCCCCCTGTGTGGGGCACAGGGCGCTCACCGTGGGGGCTCTGCAGCTGAGCCATGGTGGCCATGAAGGGGCTCTGGGTCACGTGGCTCTGCACAGGTGGCATGAGCGGCTGCTGGTAGGAGGGGTGCAGCGGCTGGGAGAACTGGACGGGCTGCAGGGTGGTCAGGCTGCTGCCCATGCTGTTGATGACCGGCACACTCTGTGCCTGCGTGGAGGCCAGGCCTGGAGTGGAAGGGGCGGGAATCAGCTGGGCCCCCCAGTTACATCCCACCCCTGCCCAAGACCTCCCAAGGGCACCACCTCTCCTTCCCAGAGCCCGTGGTTTGGAGGAGGGGGCAGGGTGGTCAGGAAACAGCCCTCCACTGGGATCTGCCACTAATTTAAGTGGCTCTGGCAAGTCATTCCCCCTCTCTGAGCCTTTAGCTCTTTATCTAGGCTAGTGGGAGAGGCAGGCAGTGACTTGTTCAAAAGTTGTCAAACTGAGGTTCCCTGGAGCTCTGGGGTTCCACAGCAGTGCAAAGGCCCTGGGGTTAGCTCTCTTCTCCCCTCTCCTAGCAGCTCCCTATCTATCTTATGTACTGGGCTTCTGCATAATTTTACCTGCAAATAAAGGCTTTCTGGGCTTAATTTTTCTTCATAAAACAAAAACTTAGAAAACATCAGTCCCCCTTACCCTGCTATAATTTGCCCATAGACCCTTCACCTTCTGAGGTACCACAGAATTGATGTATTATGCTTAGTGCCTGCCTCCCTGCTTGAGTTGCTGAGATTTTGGTCTGTTTGGTTCACCCAGGTATCACTGATGTAGCACAGTGACTGATCCAGAGTAGGCACTGGATAAATACATGTTGAATGAATGAATGAATGAATGAATGGAGTCCCAGTGGCTCTTCCAGCTCCTGGATTCTGTGGTTGCCCCATGAGCCTCCCACCCAGGTGCCCACCCGTCCCCACCAGCTTACCGATGACCAGGGTGGAGGCACCTGTGTTGGTGAACGTAGGACCCAGGGAGGCAGGCTCACCAGGCCCGATGGTCATGACCCCAGGAAGTGAGGCCATGATGAGGTTCTGGGGCTGCTGGTTGAGGCCTGGGGATGTCTGCTCCAAGCTGTGCAGGGCTGTCAGGGTGCTGACAGGGGGGAGGGGGCCCCCAGCTGCTGAGACCTACGAGGGGAAGCCAAGCTGAGTCCGGGGGGCCGGGGTCCCCACAGGGCCTCCCTAGGGACTGCTCCAGAATCTCCCTGCCAAGGAAAGATGAGGTTGGGTTTTTCTTACAAGCAGGGACGCTCACCAGCTTGGCTTCCGTACTCAGCAGGCTGTGGCTGGGCTCCAGGCCCGTGGGGGACACTTGGTGCAGGGGTGTAGACACTGTCACTAAGGGACCGCCGCTGCTTGAGGGCACTTCTGCCGTCTCACTGGTTGCAGGCTGTCCATAGCGCACACCTGGAGAGGAAAGTAGTGTCCTGCCTCGGCACCCCACTTCCCTGCCCTCCCCTGCCTCCATAGCCCTCATCACTTCAAACTCCATTGGTTTGCTTAGGCCAGCTGCCTGTCTGCCTTTATGCAGCCAGCAAATCTGCCTGTGTTTCTACCTTTTGCCAAGCCCTGGGTCAGCTGCTCCCAGTTCCTTGAAGGCTGGGACTGCATTTATTAGCTCCATTCCCCCCACTGCCTAGTGCTATACCTGACATGCAGTAGGTGCTCAGTAGAAGACAACTGAACTGAATTTAACTGAATTTAGTTGAATTGAAATGAATTGAATTGATACAATCTGAAATGAATGAATCGAATTGAATTAACCCAAATCAACTTAGGTTGAGTTGAGTGGAATGATATGAAGTGGAGTGGATGGTGTGGAGTAGAATAGATGGAATTGAGTGGAATGAGTGTGATCAAGTGGAATAGATACAGTCAAGTGGAGTGGTAAAGGGTGGAGAGGATGGGTGGGGAGGAATAGAGTGGAGTGGAATGGTGTAGGGTGGAGTGGAGTGGAATGGTGTAGGATGGAGTGGATGGAATGGTGAGGAATAGTGTGGAGTGGAGTGGAATGAATGGAGTGGCTAGAGTGGAATGGATGGAGTCGTGTGAACAGAGTGGAGTGGAATGGTATGGAGTGGAGTGAGTGGGTTGGAGTGGAGTGGATGGAGTAGGGTGGAATGGATGGAGTATGTGAATAGAGTGGAGTGGAGTGGAATGGTATAGAGTGGAGTGAGTGGATGAAGTAGACTGGAATGGATGAAATGTGGAGTCATGTGGAGTGAATGGAGTTGAGTGGATGGGACAGATAGAATAAAATGGTATGGAATGGAGAGAAGAGTGGGTAGAGTGGATGGAATCACATGGGTGGAGAGGATGGAGTGGAGTCTGATGGAACTGGTTGGAGTGCAGTGGATGGAATGGGTGGAGTGCAGTGGATGGAGCAGAGTTGAATGAAGTAGAGGGAGTGGAGTAGATGGAGTTGAGTGAGTGGAGTGGATTGAGTAGAGCTGAATGGAGTGGATGGAGTAAGTGGATGGAATAGAGTATGGAGTGGATGGAGTAGAGTTGAATGTAGTAGATGGAGTGGAGTGGATGGAGCCAGGTATGGAGTGGATGGAGTGGAGTTGAATGTAGTGGATGGGATGAAGTTGGATGAAATGGATGGAGTGGAGTGGATGGAGTGGAGTTGAATGTAGTAGATGGGATGAAGTTGGATGGAATGGATGGAGGGGAGTGGATGGAGTAGAGTTGAATGTAGTAGACGGAGTAGAGTGGATGGAGTGGAGTTGAATGTAGTGGATGGGATGAAGTTGGATGAAATGGATGGAGTGGAGTGGATGGAGTAGAGTTGCATGTAGTAGATGGGATGAAGTTGGATGGAATGGATGGGGTGGAGTGGATGGAGTGGAGCTGCATGTAGTAGATGGGATGAAGTTGGATGGAATGGATGGAGTGGAGTGGATGGGGTAGAGTTGAAGGTAGTAGATGGAGTAGAGTGGATGGAGTGGAGTTGAATGTAGTGGATGGGATGAAGTTGGATGGAAGGATGGAGTGGAGTGGATGGAGTGGAGTTGCATGTAGTAGACGGGATGAAGTTGGATGGAATGGATGGAGTGGAGTGGATGGGGTAGAGTTGAAGGTAGTAGATGGAGTAGAGTGGATGGAGTGGAGTTGAATGTAGTGGATGGGATGAAGTTGGATGGAAGGATGGAGTGGAGTGGATGGAGTGGAGTTGCATGTAGTAGATGGGATGAAGTTGGATGGAATGGATGGAGTGGAGTGGATGGGGTAGAGTTGAAGGTAGTAGATGGAGTAGAGTGGATGGAGTGGAGTTGAATGTAGTGGATGGGATGAAGTTGGATGGAAGGATGGAGTGGAGTTGACTGGAGTGAATGGAGTAGAGTGGATGGAGTGGAGGTGAATGGAGTGAATGGAATGGGTTTAATTGTAGTAGATGGAGTGGAGTGGATGGATTGAATAGAGTGGAAAGGAGTAGAGTGAATGGAATGGAGATAGAGTGGAATGGATGAATGAACAGAGTGAAGTAGAGTGATAAGGAGTGGCGTGAATGGAATGGAACCAAACCGAAGTGCTAAGAGGTTTAGGTGACTGCTGTCACTGGGACAGTCCTCCCCAACCCTCCCACCTTCCCACGTGTCCCTTGTCCCCACATACCACTCACCGTGGACCTTACTGGGGGAGAGGGCAGATGGGGGCAGGCCAGGGGAGCTGTGAGCAGGCAGTGCAGGTCCCGGGCCTGGCCCTGGGGGGGGCCCGCTGTACGTGTCCATGGCCAGCTTGTGCCGGAAGGCTTCTTCTTTGCGCCGGTTGGCAAACCAGTTGTAGACACGCACCTCTGTGACGAGGTTGGAGCCCAGCCCCTGTGCCTGTGATGGGGACACCCCCCTCTGGATGCATTCCGCCCTGCAGAAATAGCCACCCGTGAGCCTCTAGGCCAGGCTCAGAGGAACCTTGTCCTGGGCATGAGGGGGAGGGTTCTGAGAAGTTGAGCTCTGCGGGAGGGTTTGAGGCTGGCAGATCTGGGTTCCAATGCCAGGTCTGCCGTGTGACCTTGGGCAAGTGACAGTCTCTCTGACCTCAGTATCTCCATTAATAAAGTGGGCAAAAGAGCCATAGGATTGTAGAGGGAATCAAATTAGGTGAGCATCCATGGAAGGGGTTGCTTGGTGTCCAGGGTGCAGGGGGGCTGCGAGGAATGGGTTTAGGTTCAAGTATTCTCAATTTTCTGGGCCAGGCTAAGCCAACATCAGGAGTTCTCGGTGACTGGACAGCCTTTTACAGGACCTAGAGTCACCTTCCCCTTCTCTGGCCTTGCCGCAGACCAGACCAAACCAGCATTGTTTCCCGCCCGCCGCTGTACCGATTGCACTCCTCCACCAGCGTCTCTCGCTCCTCCTTGCTAGGGTTCTTCTGCCTCTCATAGGCCTGGAACAGGATCTGCTGGGATGCTGGGCCCCACTTGAAACGGTTCCTCCGCCCCTTCTTGGTTGGTAGCTCATCACCTGTGGGCTCTTCAATCAGCCCTCCCTGCCCTGCATGGGTGAACTCTGCAGGCATAGAAAGCCGTGAATGGGGTACTGGCCACTCTCACCTTCCCAGGTGCATTCCCCTGACCTTGCCCTTGATTCTTTCTCATTGCCAGGGTGCTGAACCAGAGGAGCTTACAGCTAGAACTTAGAAATCATCTAATCCAGTGATGACAAACACACAGCACACATGCCATCACTTTCTTAACCTGTGTTCAAGGCAAACATCACTAATCAATCCCTGAATGCTTTCCTACCAACCCAAGATATGATCTCACCATCTTTCTCAATACAAGACTGCAGGTAAGCATTAGCATTTGTTCTGATTCGGCACATTTACTATCCCCATTTTACAGATGAGGAGGCTGAGGCTCAGAGAGCTTCCATATTTTTCCAGGGTCACGCAGTAGAGCAAAAACTTCAGCCATATGTCCTCAGTAGATTCAGAATTATATTCAGCTTTCCAGACTTGAAAATCAGGCTTAAAATGCAAATATTAGCTAGAGGAAGAGACCCAGCCAGCCTTCATCAGCTGGTATCACTTTACTGGAAACTAGTCTACCGGATTATCCCTGAGCAGGCCACCAAAGGATTGGGACACACAAGTGTTAGGTCAGCACTTTATGAGAAGAGAGGAAGGTAGATTCTGTTTTCTTGTTTTTTTGTTTTTTTGTTTTTTTTTTCAGACGGAGTCTCGCTCTGTCGCCCAGTCTGGAGTGCAGTGGCGCGATCTCCGCCCACTGCAAGCTCCACCTCCCGGGTTCATGCCATGCCATTCTCCTGCCTCAGCCTCCCAAGTAGGTGGCGCCTGCCACCACGCCTGGCTAATTTTTTGTAATTTTAGTAGAGATGGGGTTTCACCATGTTAGCCAGGATGGTCTCGATCTCCTGACCTCGTGATCCGCCCGCCTCAGCTTCCCAAAGTGCTAGGATTACAGGCGTGAGCCACTGCACCCAGCCGAGAGGAAGGTAGATTCTGAATCAGGGGCACAGCAGCAGCAGCAGGGCGCTCACCATCTCAGTGCCAAGAAGCAGCAGCGGGCATAAGTGGCTAGGACTACACACCTGGTGCACCACACCTGGCTCATTTATTTTTATTTTTATTTTTTGTAGAGATGGGGTCTCCTTCTGTTGTTGCCCAGGCTGGTCTTGAACTCTTAGGCTCAAGTGATCCTCCCACCTTTGCCTCCCAAATGTGCTGGGATTGCAGGTGGGTACAACCACACCAGGCTGGAAGCTGGTAATATTCTGTTTTTTATCTGTATTGGTGTGTTCACTTTGTGAAAATTCATTGAACTGTATGCTTTGGATTTGGGCACTTTTTATGTTAGACTTCATTTAAAAGTTTCTTTTATAGCAGACACAGTGATGCGTGCCTGCCATTCCAGCTACTTAAGAGGCTGAGGCAGGGATCGCTTGAGCCCAGAAGTTCAAAACTAGCCTGGGCAACATGGCAAGACCTCATCTCAAAAAATAAAATAAATAAAAGTTTACATTATTAAGTATAAAAAGAGTCATTCAACTGCAAGTAGCTGAAAAGAAGAGCTCTTTTCCTTCCGAGGTTGCTAAGCTGGTAGGATGGCAGCCCAGGGCTTCCAGAACCCATCTTTGCCTATATGAGGTGATCCTGTCTGAGAATGAAGCCAACAAAAAAGAAAAGAGTCAAGAAATGCTGTGTGAATCTCATTTGACCCCCTTGATCTAGCCATGCCTGAAGCAGCCCTGGACTCCTCACATTGCTTCAGTCGATACATTCCCTTTTCTGTTTAAATCCATTTGAGTTGGGGTTCTGTCCCCTGTTACTGAAAGAGTCCTAATACTTCAGACATATACTGACTCTGCATCTCAAATTCTCCAATTTCTCCTTAAAAGTTAAAAATCCCCCAGGGAAAGCTATTTGGGCCACAGTTTACATCTCTGTTCTCAGCTCTGGGCTGAAGTCCTTGATGACATTTCTGTTAGAAATTTTTTAATGCATTTTATCGAATATTGTAAAATTTCTTCTAGTGATGGTTTTAGGAGAACACTATTTCTTTCAGAAACTAAATCTAGTTCTAACAGATTTTCAAAATAAATCTTTATTGTTTCTTCTCATACAAATTAAAATAGTATTAAAATGTACTGTTTTTCCAAGTGTGTATTACAGCACAGTAGAGTGTAAGCACCCCAATAATTGGGATGAGGGGTAGCTATAGAGTAAGGACTAGAGCTGTCTATTGCATGCATGCATACATACATGCATACATACATACATAATACATACATACGTACATACATTTATCTGACAGAGTCTCCCTCTGTCACCCAGGCTGGAGTGCAGTGGCGTGATCTTGGCTCACTGCAACCTCTGCCTCCTGGGTTCGAGTGATTCCCTTGCCTTGGCCTCCCAAGTAGCTGGGATTACAGGCATGCGCCACTATGTCCAGCTAATTTTTGTATTTTTAGTTAAGACAGGTTTTCACCATGTTGGTCAGGCTGGTCTCAAACTCCTGCCCTCAAGTGAGCCACCTGCCTTGGCCTCCCAAAGTGCTGGGAATACAGGCATGAGCCACCGCGCCCGGCCTGCATACTTTTTTTTTTTTTTTTTTCTCAACAGTGATTTTTACTGCTGGTGGAAGTGTAAATTGATATAACTTCTTTGGAAGGAACTATGCCAATATGTACCCAAGATTTTAAAGCAGCTACTCTGTTCCAGCACTCCACTTCTAGGAATGTATCCTACAGACACAGTCACATGTGAACACGCACTTCTATAAAGAAGGATGTTTTTTGCTGCAGTTGGTTGTATTCACAGATTGCAAAAACCCTAAAAGTCCTTCAATAGGTGGCCAGTTAAACAAATAACAGCCAGCAGCCCTTATAAAGAATGAGATCCATCAATCTCTCAGTGCCAATATGAAAAGATGTACAGGATTTATTGCCAAGAGACAAAACATGAGGTGCAAAATAGTGTGTCTAGTATGTTCCCATTAATCAGAAAAAGAGCAAGAAAATAACATATCTATTGCTACTATATGCAGAAAATCTCTCTGGAAGGATACACAAGAGTCTGGGAATTCCAGTGGCTGCTTTAGGGGAAAGGCATCTAATTTTTCTTATAAACTCTGTTTTTCTTCTTTTTTTTAACCAAATGTGTATTGCCTTTCTTTCTTTCTTTCTTTCGTTTTTTCTTTCTTTTCCCTTCCTTCCGTCCTTCCTTCCTTCCTTTCCTATCTTTCCTCCCTTTCCTATCTTTCCTTTCTTTCTTTTTTAGAGGAGGAACCTTGCCATGTTGTCCAGGTTGGACCCGAACCCCTGGGCTCAAACAGTCCTCCCACCTCAGCCTCCCCAGTAGCTGAGATTATGGCATACCACCATGCCTGGCTATTTCCTTTTTTAAAAACCTGGATAATTAAGGCCAGGCGCAGTGGCTCACGCCTGTAATCCCAGCACTTTGGGAGGCCGAGGTGGGCGGATCACGAGGTCAGGAGATCGAGACCACGGTGAAACCCCGACTCTACTAAAAATACAAAAAATTAGCTGGGCGTGGTGGCAGGCGCCTGTAGTCCCAGCTACTCGGGAGGCTGAGGCAGGAGAATGGCATGAACCCGGAAGGCGGAGCTTGCAGTGAGCCGAGATCACGCCACTGCACTCCGGCCTGGGTTACAGAGCGAGACTCTGTCCCAAAAAAATAAAAATAAAAAATAAATAAATAAAAAACCTGGATAATTAATAAAAGAAATGTCAAAAAATGTCACACATAGATGGAGGTTGGAAGGTGACAGTGCCCTTGGGATTTGGTGGGGTATGAAGCCTGGAGAAGAAAACCCGCCATTCCCTGAGTAATAGGGCTCCCAGAGCTTCCTGAGTTTGCAGTGGAGGATTTCCTGAGCGTAGACCTTGCCTCTGAGCCTTTACTGATGCTGTTCCTTCTGCCTGAAACACCCTTCCCTGTGTTTCCATGGGTCAAAATTCAACTCCCACTTTAAGACCTAGTCTAAAGGTCATATTTGCAATGTGAGCCTTCCTGATACCTCTGCCTTCCTGAGGAAGAACAGGTTACTCCCCAGTCGACAGTCAGCTCAGCACCCTGAAATGCTTTGTGTAATACACTGCACTGGACCAGGCACCCCAAAAACACATGATAAATAGTAGCCATTATTGTTGTTGTTGTGGCTGCTGTTGTCCCATTCTAATACATGACTCGCTGGATCATAATGAGCTTTTCTCCCACTTTCCCACTTAACCATGGGCTCTGAGAAAGCAGGGACCCAGGCTGGGTATGGTGGCTCACACCTGTAATCCCAGCACTTTCGGAGGCTGAGGCGGGTGGATCACCTGAGGTCAGGAGTTCAAGACCAGCCTGGCCAACATGGTGAAACCCCCGTCTCTACTAAAACTACAAAAAATTAGCCAGGCATGGTGGTGGGCACCTGTGATCCCAGCTACTCCGGAGGCTGAGGGAGGAGAATTGCTTGAACCTGGGAGGAGGAGGTCACAGTGAGCTGAGGTCGTACCACTGAACTCCAGCCCGGGCAATAAGAGCAAAACTCTATCTAAAAAAAGAAAAAGAAAGCAGGGACCCAGTTCATTCATCTTTGGATGTTCAGGACCAAGCCTACTCCCGTCCCACAGAGTGCCTGGCGCAGAATAGGCAATAAACGCAGGTTGAATCCCACTGACTTCCTTTCCATCTACCTGTCTGTGTAATGGGGATGGTGAAGCTTCCAGCCCCACCTATGAGTTAGGGGAGAGTCCTGGGGCCTCCCAGGGAAGACGCGGGGTGGGGTCATTACTTACGCTGTGCCACCTCTCGCTGCTTGCGGACGTACCAGGTGTACAGGGCAGCCCGCTTCTGCGTCTTCATGGGAGTGCCCTTGTTGAGGTGTTGGGACAGGTGGGACTGGTTGAGGCCAGTGGTGTCGACCACCTCCCGCTGTGGGATGTTGTGCTGCTGCAGGTAGGACTTGACCATCTTCGCCACACGCCACGGGTCCTCCCTGGGAGAAGGGCAAGGACAGGGTCTGCTCAGCCAGGGGTGTCTCTCCCCATAGGTGGGGCTGGGGTCCTGGGTGCTGGAACCTTGTCAGCCCTGAGGGTGGGGACTGTGCATGAAAGCAGTTATGGAGCCCAGGGGCCTACACATGGACTCAGGGACAGTGAGGTATGGTCATTTATGCCAGGACACAGGGACACAGACACATGGTCATGAGGACAGAGACTTGTAGACGCACACACATGACAAACGTGGACACAGGCCTATGGACACAGACACTGGAACAGATAAAGGTTTAGAAACATGGATACACAGACACACAACACAGATGAAGATATGTAGATGGATGGATGGGTGAATGGATGAATGGATGGATGGGTGAATGGATGGATGGGTGGATGGGTGGATGAATTGGTGGATAGATGGATGGACTGGTGGATGGATGGTAGGGTAGAGTAGATGGACAGATAGATGGGTGGATGGATGATGGATGGATGGATGGTTGGATGAATGGATGGATGGATTGGTGGGTGGGTGGGTAGATGGATGATGGATGGATGGACGAAAGAGACCTGCTGGAAAAAGGAAAGCATTAAATCTGAAAACAAGGAAAGAAATACGGATTCTCCAATTTTACACCCACTCCAGCCTGGGTGACAGAACAAGACCCTGTCTCAAAAAAAGAAAAGAAAAAAAGTGCATTTACTGCCAGTGATTAGGGCACAAACAGGTATATATATCTATATATATCTATAGATCTATAGATATATATAGATATATAGATATAGATATATAGATATCAACTTTGTGATTTTTTGCCCTAAAGGCTGTCTTAGAACTGAATCCTTTCAGGTGGATGGGACTCTGCTTATCCTGTGACCTTGGGCAAGGGATAAAATGATGCAAATTCTGTGGGCCTCAGTGGCTTCTCTCTCTCTCTGTCTGTGTATATATATATTTTTAAAAAACGCTTCTTGAAAATCTGCACCCTTGGCTGTGGTTAGGCCAGTTTCCCCGCAGCACCAGAACAGGCGGCTGGTTTTTCTTTTCTTCTTCTTTTTTTTTTTTTTTTTTTTTTGTGAGACGGAGTCTCGCTCTGTCGCCCAGACTCTAGTGCAGTGGCGCGATCTCGGCTCACTGCAAGCTCCGCCTCCTGGGTTCATGCCATTCTTTTGCCTCAGCCTCCCGAGTAGCTGGGACTACAGGCACCCGCCACCAAGCCCGGCTAATTTTTTTGTATTTTTAGTAGAGACGGGGTTTCACCGTGTTAGCCAGGATGGTCTCGATCTCCTGATCTCGTGATCTGCCTGCCTCGGCCTCCCAAAGTGCTAGGATTACAGGAGTGAGCCACCGCGCCCGGCCACGGCTGGTATTTCAACAGAGTCCCAGGTGACAGGGTTGACATTCAGAGGCCTCATAGTACCAAAAATGCATGTGAACACTGGAATCCTACTCTGTGGGTTGAGATTCTCCCACCAGAGAGACTCAAGGGACCCGATGCCACCTGTGAGTCATGTCTCTGCTCACTGTGGGTCTCCCTGTGGGGGAACAGAAGGGATCAGATGCCTGAGCCATATAAATTTTCTGTCCTCCTCTCTTGCTCTGTCTCAATCCCCACCTCTTTCTCCCTCTCCTGAACTTATATTACCAATATGTCACAGATAGGCTGGGTGCAGTGACTCACACCTGTAATCCCAGCACTTTGGGAGGCCAAGGTGGGTGGGTCTTTTGAGGTTAGGAGTTCGAGACCAGCCTGGCCAACATGGAGAAAACCATCTCTACAAAAATAAAAAATAAGTCAGGTATTGTGGCAGGTGCCTGTAATCCCGGCTACTCGGGAGGCTGAGGCAGGGGAATTGCTTGAACCTGGGAGGCAGAGGTTGCAGTGAGCCAAGATCACGCCACTGCATTCCAGCCTGGGCAACAGAGCAAGACTCCATCTCAAAAAACAAACAAACAAAAAAAGTTACAGATAAATACAGCTCAATACAGCAGCACTGAAACAGGCAGACTGGGATTTGAACTTGGGTCTGCGTGATTCCAAAGCCTGTGCTCTCCCCTGCCTCACTGAGCAATTCACTTCTAGAATTTGTGGCTTCTAATATTGGCACAGGTGACAAATGGCACAAGTAGAAGGCAATTCCTTGCCACGCTGCTTGCCATAGCAAAAGATTGGAAGCCACCAAGGAGCCCAGCAAAAGGCTACTGATTAACTAAATGGAGATGCATCTGTTCAATGCAACCACTGAAAAAACCCCGCTGAGGAAGCTCTGTGTGCCCAGATGGAGCGGAGTTTATCTGGTGTGTCTGCTGTGCTGCTATTTATGAATAATTTGAAGTGAGGTAAAAGAGGATTTCTACATATTTGTGCACATGTAAAATACCGGAGGGCACGCAAGGAACTGGGGACTCTGGTTCCTTCCAGAGGAGAATGGGGTGCTGGGGATGGGAGTGAGAAGGACAGTTTTCTCTGTTGTCCTTGTGTACTTTGTAAATTACGTAATATATAATATACTATATATGCATACATGATATTTATTTTTATTTTTATTTAGTTTTTTTTGAGACAAAGCCTTGCTCCGATTCCCAGGTTCAAGCGATTCTCCTGCCTCAGCCTCCCGAGTAGCTGGGATTACAGGTGCGCGCTACCACACCCAGCTAATTTTTACATTTTTAGTACAGACAGGGTTTCACCATGTTGGCCAGGCTGGTCTCAAACTCCTGACTTCAGGTGATCCATCCGCCTTGGCCTCCCAAAGTGCTGAGATTACAGGTGTGAGCCACCGTGCCCAGCCAATATTTATTTTTATTTATTTATTTTTCTTTTTAGAGGCTACTTGCTCTGTCTCCCAGGCTAGAGCACAGTGGCGTGATCATAGCTCACTGTAGCCTCAAACTCCTGGGCTCAATTGGTCCTCCCACCTCAGACTCCCAAGTACTTGGGACCACAGGCACATGCCAACATGCCCAGCTAATTTTTGTACTTTTTTTTCTTTTTCTTTTTTTTTCTTTTGGTAGAGACAGGGTCTTGGTATGTTGGCCATGCTGGTCTCAAACTCCTGGGCTCAAGCGATCCTCCCACCTTGGCATATATAATATTTAAAACTGAATTGTAAACCGGGTATGGTGGCTCATGCATCCCAGCTCTTTGAAAGGCCGAGGTGGGAGGATCACTTGAGCCCTGCAGTTCAAGACCAGCCTGGACAACATAGTGAGACTCTGTCTGTATTAAAAAAATAATAAATTAGCCAGGCATGGTGGTGCACACCTGTAGTCCCAGCTTCTCAGGAGGCTAAGGTGGGAGGATTCCTTGAGCCCAGGAGTTTGAGACCAGCCTGGACAACATAGTGGGACTCTGTTTCTACAAAAAATAGAAAAATTAGCCAGGTGTGGTAGCATAAGCCTGTCGTCCCAGCTACTGAGAAGGCTGAGACAAGAGGATCTCTTGAGCCTGAGAGGTTGGGGCTGCAATGAGCTGTGATGGCACCACTGCACTCCAGCCTTGGCGACAGAGTAAAATGCTGTCTCAAAAAAAAAAAAAAAAAAAATCTGAGAACTCATGTTTCTTGAGGATTTACTGTGAGCCAGGGCACTGTGCTGAGGGCTGGCCACTTACATCTTATAACCCTAGGAAGTAGACGCTGTGCCCATTTCACAGAGGAGAAAACTGAGGCTCAGAAAGGCACAGTCACTTGTGTAAGGTGATCTAGTTGGGACTCAAAAATATTTCATGTTGCCAGGACGCCCCCCCTCCCCAGGCCTCTCCCCAGCTTCTCTCTCTCCCTTCTTTCCGGGGCTCCTAGGATCCTCTCTCCTTCACCTCCCTGCTTCGCTGAGTGCCAGTCAGAGCTCAGAGGGAAGGGCAGTACAAAGTCCAGCCTGGTGCTCCGGGGCAAACATGTTTATCTGATCCTAGAGCCAGGCTGCCCGATGCCTCCCCTCCCCCATCTGCAGCCATCACCCTCCTGTGCGGTGTCCTCCTGTGTCCTTCCTCCCTCCTTCCCTTCTCTCTCCCACAAAGAGAACAGGGTCAGTCTCCTCTCACCTCTTCACAGCCTCTCCTGGGTTCAAACCAAAGATTTGCCATGTGCCCCTGTCCATCTGATTCCATGTCTGTCTGTTTCTTTCTCTCTCTCTGTCTCGCTCTCTCTCTCTCATTCTCATTCTCCCATGCCAGGTCAAATTTAAGCTGAACTTGAAAATAAAACAAAGGCCAGCTACCCTGCACAAATACATGTGCAACTCTTAGAAACAGAAGACAGGCTTTTGAATGTGAAAATGGAAAGCAAACTGTTAAAGTGAGCTGATACGAATGTTCCACTTTTAAACAATTCCTAGTAGAGTTGGGCAAAAAATCCACAACAAAAAAGTGACTTTTAAATGCTAATTAGGAGACAGAGAACCAAGAGGGCATGTCTTTCCCTTTTCTGGGAGAAGCCACCTGTGCCACTTTTTTCTAGAACCTACTGAATCAATGTCTCTCTCTCTCCCCCCACCCCCTACTCACTCTCTTCTGTCTCTCTGTGTGTCTCTTACACACACACACACACACACACACACAGAGTCTCCAAGGGCCTGACTGTTTTTGAGGGCAGATTCTCCAACTGTCCTAGCTCAGAACTAAGAGGCCAAGGCTGGGCGTGGTGGCTCATGCTTGTAATCCCAGCACTTTGGGAGGCCAAGGCGGGTGGATCACATGAGGTCAGGAGTTAGAGACCACCCTGGCCAACATAGCGAAACCCTGTCTCTACTAAAAATACAAAAATTAGCTGGGTGTGGTGTCGTATGCCTGTGGTCCCAGTTACTCAGGAGGCTGAGGCAGGAGGATCACTTGAACCTGGGAGGCAGAGGTTGCAATGAGCCAAGATTGCACCACTGCACTCCACCCCCAGCAACAGAGTGAGACTCCATCTCAAAAAAAAAAAAAAAAAAAAGAAAAGAAAAGAAAAAAGAACTAAGGGGCCAAGTCTCCAGGCATCTCCTGCTTTGACTCTAATGGGTTTGAGAGTCAAACCAACGTGGGTTCAAATCCCACCACTGCAACCTAGCCGCGCGTGCTCTTGCATGACCCACACCTGCCCTGTAACGTAGGGGAAATCCACCCCTACCTCACACTGCTACTGGGAAAATTAAATGAGCTTCAAATAGGGAGGATGAACTTAGGGTAGTGCCTGGCGCACAGTAAGTGCTGAATTTGTGGAATAATATTGTCATCATCATCATCTTAACAATGCAGCCCTGGAGACCCTTGGCCCCACACAGCAGAGCCCAAGAGAAGTGAAGACCCCCCCACATCTTCCTCCTCTCTCTCCTACCGTTTCCGGGGTCAATCGGACGTCCAAGGCTTTGAGCCTCTTGCCCTCTGGCCCCTGGGGTTTCAGGCCATGCAAGGTTGTGGTGTTCATCTCCACATCTGGAGGGGGAGCTGACTTCTCAGTGTGGGGGCTTTAGACCTGGCCTTGATTCTTTCCTTAACCTCCGTGTGCCTCAGTTTCCTCATCTGTGCAATGGGGCTAATGATATTTCAGACTTCAGAGATGGGGAGGAGGAAAAAATGAGCTTAGCGCATTTTGTAAGCCCTTTGTGAACTCCGAAGCACTGTATGGAAGTGAGTTGATGGTCAACTTGAACAGCAGCAATGACTGGGGAGGGGAAAGTGCGACCTCGAGGTTGCTGTATGGAGCGTGAGGTAGGAGGACCCAGGTCCAAGTCCTGGCCTGCCTTCAGTCGTTTGAAAGAGTTTCGTTTGGTAAGGCACTGCCTCTCTCAGCCTTAACTTGCTCATCTGTAAAATGGGATCACTAATAATAACTGCTGTATATTGCACTTACTACATGTTTACTCTACAAGTGCCATGCCATTTAACCCTGTGGACAAGGGTTATTGTCATCTGTACCCTGCAGACGAAACTGAGGCTCAGAAAAATAAAATCACCTGCTCAAGCTAGAAAGGGGCAGAACTGGGATTAGGATGCAGGCAGTCTGGCTTTTGTTGGGGACGTCAGATCCTCTGTCCCCCCGTGGCTACTGTTTTCCTGAGTCTCAGTGCTCTGATGCTGCCTGATGGGCAGGATCAGAATACTTCAAGATTGGGGTTTGAAGGCCAGGGGCAGTGGCTCTGAGTGCCTGTAATCCCAGCACTTTGGGAGGCCGAGGTGGGTGGGTCACCTGAGGTCAGGAGTTTGAGACCAGCCTGGCCAACATAGTGAAACCCTATCTCTACTAAAATACAAAAAATCAGCCAGGCGTGGTGGTGCATGCCTGTAATCCCAGCTACTCGGGAGGCTGAGGCAGGAGAATGGCGTGAACCCAGGAGGCAGAGCTTGCAGTGAGCCGAGATCGCGCCATGTACTCCAGCCTGGCCAACAGAGCGAGACTCCGTCTCAAAAATAACAACAACAACAACAAAAAAGAAACAGGTTGGGGTTTGAGCTGATCAGGGAAAGAAAGGACCCGGGAGGACACCCAGGAAGGAACCCTGGGTCCCAGTTTCTCCCTTGGCCATGTCTCAGGCTGCTGGGCCCTGACCAACAGGGCAGCAGATGTCTTCAGGGCCTCAGAGAATCCCAGTCACTCATTCATTCCTGCTGTGCATCAGCCATTGGGCAGGATGTGGGTACAAGTGATAAATAAGGCAACACAGGCCTTGTCCTTGAAGAGCTTCTATTTTCATGGCAGGAGATAGAAAACAAACAAATCAGATGATCACAAGTCTTGACAGGGACCCAGAGAAAGTAAACAACAGCAGTGGAAGAGAATGACGGGGTGGGGCCCCCTTTTGGATGGAGCAATCAGGGAGCTGAAGGAGAAGGAATCGGCCATGGGAAGATCTGGAAAGAGGTTCTGAGCAGCAGGAAGAGCACGTGCAAAGGCCCTGGGTTGGGAATTGGCTTGGGGTGCTGAAGAACAGCAAAGCCAAAATCACTGCAGCAAAGGCAGCGAGGAAGAGAAAGACCTGGGAAGAGATCCAGGAATTTGGTGGGGTGGAGGGAGGGAAACGAAACCATGGCAGGGAGTTTGGATTTTATTCCTTGGCCAAGGAGGGAAACTGAGGCAGAAGGAGAGGAACAGACTTTCCCAAGGTCGCTCAGGGAGCTAAGGGGGAGATCTGAAGAAAGAGCTCAGGTTCCTGCTGTGGCCACCAACACGGGGCTCCCCAGGGAGGCCTGGGACCCAGGACCCACCCCGGCTTCTTCCCAGACAATGACTTCTCCCAGGAAACAGCTTCTACTAGACATTCTGCCTCTGTAACGTCTTCCCAGCCTCAACCTCCCCGATGGCCCAGCCCTTCAATAGGGGTCCCCCGCCCCTCTCTCCCTGGCTCCTTCCCCGACCCTGACGCTGGAGGCCCCAATTTTTTCACTCAGGGCGTTTTCCGATCCCTTTTGTTACCTGAACAATAAGTAACCCAGGTAGTTAGTTATAAACTCTGCAGGAACAAGGAGCTGGTTGATAATTTATAGCAACATCTCAAATTTAAATGGAAAGTAAATAGCATGCTGTTAGCATTAAAGAAAACCCAATCGGGGCAGGCGGGAAGCACTCCAGCCTCCTTGCAAGCTTGGGGCGCCTCATTCTCTCCCGTGCCCCTTCTCCCAGCTGGGTCTGAGCCCCCACCCCCCGGCTTCTCCATTCTGCTTCTCCCAGCTTCTCTCTCCATCTCCCCCAATGGCCTCTCTGCCTCAGCTTCCAGGTCTCTGCTGGTCCCTAGGAAGCACTTTGACCTCTGCTTCCCCTTCAAATGCTGTGGATCAAGCCTCCCCAACCCCACCATCCCACCAAAGGGGGCTGCTGACCGAGAGAGCTCACTCAGCCAGGTAAGAAAGCATCCCCTGCCCCCACCCTCACCCCAAAGCCCCCAATCCCATCTGGGGCCCCGGGCAGGTCAGGCCCAGCCCCACCCCGTCGGGTTGCCTTTGCCCTGGGTCTGGGATGCCTGACTCTTTGCCCCTCCCCTGCAGCTCTGGAGTCCTTTGCCCTCCTCTTCCTGCCAAGTCAGGGGGCCCTGACTGCTCCCCTGCCCCCTGTCCAGGCCTTCGGGAGGCTCCCTGAGGCCTCTGGGAAAGCAGGAATCCCCAGCCCTCCCCCACCCCAACTGGGATCAGGACCTTGGACAGAAAAGAGATGGGCCCCTTTGGAGCATCTCTGGGGCTTGGTCTCTCTGTGACTCCCTGGTCACCCCTTGCAGGCCTCTGGTCCCCGGTCATAGCAATTGAGAACACTAAACAGAGTAGGTTTGGGGCCTCAGTTTGGTGAACTTAGTCCAGCTCCTTCCCGGCTCTAAGCCCCAGTTTCCCCATTTGTGAAGCAGAGTCACCAATAGCTTCTGCCCAGGACTCCTCACCATGAAGGGAAATTATTCCTGTGAAACCTCAGCACAGCGCCCAGGAAGTAGTGAACCTCCTCAAGCAGGCGCTGTAGGGTGGAAGTCAGGGAGCCGCTGGGGAGGGGTGGCCCCTGCAGCCCCCAGGCCATCCTTCCTTCTCCCCCACACCCCCATCCCCCACCCCCACTAGGTGGGAGGTGGGTTGGCCCAGATCTTTCCAGGCCACCATTCCTACAAGTTAATGATCACAGACCTTATCAGAGCCTTTTGCCGTTTATAAATTTATAAAACAAAAGAGAAATAATAAAGCACGTGGGTAATTAGTAACTAGGTCAGCTCTGCTGAGGAGAGGGGAGGCATCGAGCTCAGGACCCACCCAGTTCTCCAGGAGACGGGGAGTCCGCCAGCGGATGGGGATGTAGAACGGGCAGCCTCTAATGGCGCCTGCTGGTGAGGTGGGGTGCCTGTGGCCATACAGGAAAGGGGAGCAGCTCCCACCTCGAGGCTCTGCTTGCCTCAGGTAAGAAAGACCTGGGCTTCCCTGGCTAAATGCATGAGTCCCTAGGAGGCCAGGAAAGCCCCCAAACCCCAGCTTCGGGCCTTCCTCCCTGGCAGTGCTTCCTGGACCCCGGAGCCTACCCACTGAGGACTCAGTGCAGGAGTTAGGGTCTGGAGAGTATAAATGATCACAGTGGCTAAAAATTTCCACCACTCCCCAGTTCTCCAGGCATTTGAGTTGTGAACTCACCTGCTTTTTCTCCCATCTTGGACTCCCCTGGGAAATGTCCCCCCTGCCCAAGGACTGGGCTGAAGGCCTCAGTTCATGGGATTTGGGACTCTGCAGAGGAGCAGTTCAGGGGCTGGAGGCTTAAACCTCCAAGCAAGGACCCCTGGGCTCTCATGGGCCCTGTCCCCCTTCCCAGCAACTAGGCTAAAGGCTGAAGGTCATGGGGACTCAACTCAGAAGGGGGGCTCGTTAGGGGCCTCTCTAGGCTGTTCCTGGGAGTGGGGACGGGGCAGGGCTCCTTACTGCAGAAGGGTCTCCACCACGGCTTTCTGGTGGGCCGCCTCCTCAGGGCTGAGGTTCTCCAGCTCTTTGAGTATGGGTGGCGTGAAGTCTTCCCCATCGTCGTCCGTCTCGTCCTCGGAGCCCCGAGTCTCCCCCAACCCATTGGGCAGCTCAGCCAGCTCCCCTCGACCGCCGCCGCAGGACTCCCCCTTGTCCAGGGGGCCTTCTCCAGCCAGGAGGTAGGGCCCCGGCTCACCCAGTGCCTGGATCAGTGCCTCTTTGCTCAGCCCTGACTCGAGCAGGGCCGCCAGGAGCTCCGTCTGCAGCTGGCTCAGTTTAGAAACCATGGCTCGGCTGCCACAGGGCCACGCGGCCTGGGTCCACCACGCTAGCCGCCTCCCCCACCGCGTGGGTTGCGTTTGCCTGCCGGCCGGCAGACACAAACCAAACTCCTTGCACCCACTGCCCCCCCAAAACCCCACTAGCCAAGCCCTGTGGGCACCCCCAACCCCCAACCCTGGCCCCAGCGGCCCGTGAATCAGGGCCCCTGCCTGCTCTGTTTACATTGGAGCTGGGGAAATTCTCCAAGGTTCATATTTATCCGTGTGCTTAGTGAAGGGACTGAACTTTGGACTTCAGCCCTGCAAAGTGCAGGCCTCATGGCAGCGGAGAGGGACAGGGAGCTATGGCCTGCGATGGGAGTGGGCAGAGGGGAGGGTGGGGGAGGCACAGGTGAGGGGCCCTGAGCAGCTGGGATGGAAGGTGCTGGGAGCCAGGGAGGCCGTCAGGAGTGCAGCATTGGGTCCCACCCCCGAAAGAACTTGTAGGGGCATCATGCTGAGACAGGAGAGCCAAAAACGCTTGCTGCTTACGAGAGCGGCAGCAGCGGGGAGCTCTAGACAGCCGGGCTAGCTCTTCTCAAGGGCAGAGGACGCTCACGGCCATTTTGGGACCCTTCCATCCATTTTGGGACCTTTCCACCCGCCTCCTGGCCTGACACCAGGCCTCCCTGTAGGAAAAAATATGTTAAGATTACCATGTGCCAAGAACAGTGCTGGCTCTGTGAGGGTGAATTCACTTCATTGCATTCTGCTACCAACTGTGAGTAGGTACAGAGATTATCCCCATTTTATAGAGGAGGAAATCGAGGCTCTGAGCGGTTAAGTAACTTGTCCAGGGTCATACAGCCAGCAAGGCACAAAACATGCAAGGTGAGACTGAGTTGAGATGAGTGTGGTAGTTGCCCCGGGTGCAAATTTATTTTTTTATTTTTTGAGCTAGGTTCTCACTTTGTCACCCAGGCTGGAGTGCTGTGGTGTGATCATGGCTTACTGCAGCCTTGACTTCCTGGGTTCAGGTGATCCTCCCGCCTCAGCCACCCAAGTACCCAAGTAGCTGGCACTACAGGCACGCACCACGACACCCAGCTGATTTTGTTTGTGTGTGTGTGTGTGTTGTGTGTGTTTTGGGTTGTGTGTGTGTGTTTTTGAGACAGAGTCTCACTCTGTCACTCAGGCTTGGAGTGCAGTGGAGCGATCTTGGCTCACTGCAACCTCCGCCTCCCAGGTTCAAGTGATTCCCCTGCCTCAGCCTCCGGAGTAGCTGGGATTACAAGCACATGCCACTATGCCTGGCTAATTTTTTTGTATTCTTCGTTGAGTTGGGGTTTCACCATGTTGGCCAGGCTGGTCTTGAACTCTTGACCTCAAGTGATTCGTCTGCCTTGGCCTCCCAAAGTGCTGGGATTACAGGTGTGAGCCACTGTGCCCGGCCTTGTGTGTGTATTTTTTGTGTAGACAGGGTTTTGCCATGCTGCCCAGGTTGGTCTCAAACTCCTGGACTCAAGCCATCCGCCCACCTCAGCCTCCCAAAGTGTTAGGATTACAGGAGTGAGCCACCATGCCTGGCAGCCCAGCTGCAAATTTTAAGGGAGTGCCAAACCCAGTCATCAAGGTAAATAATATTTTTATGCAATATATTTTAAAAATTAAAATTAATGCAAAACCCCAAAGAATTAAAAACAGATGTCTATACAAAAACTTGTGCATGAATGCTCATAGCAGCATTATTCACAAGAGCCAAAAAGTGGAAAAAACATAAATATTCATCACCTGATGAATATATAAACAAAATATGGCTTGACCATGTGATGGTATAGACATATATTTTTTTCTTTTTTTTTTTTTTGAGATGGGGTCTCGCTCTGTTGCCCAGGCTGTAGTGCAGTGGCACAATCTTGGCTCACTGCAACCTCCGCCTCCCGGGTTCAAGCAATTCTCCTGCCTGAGCCTCCCAAGTATCTGGAACTACAGGTATACACCACCACACCCAGCTAATTTTTGTATTTTTGGTAGAGATGGGGTTTTACCATGTTGGCCAGACTAGTCTCGAACTCCTGACCTTAGGTGATGCCCTCGCCTTGGCCCCCCAAAGTGCTGGGATTACAGGCATCCAGCCAATACAATGGTATATTATTTGGTCATGTAAAGGAATGGACTTCCAGTACATGCCGCAACATGCATGAGCCTTGAAAACATGATGCTAAGTGAAAAAGTGGTCACTAAAGACTACATAGTGTGTGAGTCCATTTATATGAAATGTCCAAAACAGGCAAATCCATAGAGAGAAAGTGGATTCGTGGTTGTCAGGGCCTGGGTGGGAGAAGGGAATGGGGAGTGGCTGCTCCATGGTGCCGGGTTTCTTTAGGATGATAAAAATGTTCTACAATTGATTGTGGTGATATCGGACAACTCGGTGACTGTACTAAAACCCAATGAATTGCACATTTTAAAAGGGCGAGTTTGATGGTATGTAAATCAATAAAAATATTGTTTTAGCTTTTTTGAGATATACTTACCGTACAATTCACCCATTTCATGTGTGCAATTCTGATTTTTTTTTTCATTTTTATTTATTTTTATTTTTTGAGACAGAGTTTAGCTCTGTTGCCCAAGCTAGAGTGCAATGGCATGATCTTGGCTCACTGCAACCTCTGCCTCCTGAGCTCAAATCATCCTTCTACCTCAGCCTCCCGAGTAGCTGGGACTACAGGTGTGCACCACCACACCCAGCTAATTTTTGTGTGTGTGTATGTGTGTATTTTTGGTAGAGACGGAGTTTCACCATGTTGCCCAGGCTGGTCTCAAACTCCTGGACTCAAGAGATCCTCCCACCTCAGCCCCACAAAGTGCTGGAATTACAGGTGTGAGCCACCATGCCCAGCCTCAAAAAATATTTATTAACTAATATAAAATAATCTGTGCTGAACAAAATAGCAAACTTCTAAATAAAGACAGGCCCTGTGGCCAGGCACAGTGGTTGACTCCTGTAATCCCAGTACTTTGGGAGGCTGAGGTGGGCAGATCACCTGAGGTCAGGAATTTGAGACCAGCCTGGCCAACATGATGAAACCCCATTTCTACTAAAAATTTAAAAAGTTAGCTGGGCTTGGTGATGCACGCAGGAGGCTGAGACAGGAGAATCGCTTGAACCCGGGATGTGGAAGTTGCAGTGAGCCGAGATCACACCATTGCACTCCAGCTTGGGCAATAAGAGCAAAACTCCGTCTCAAGAAAAAAAAAAAAACAAAAAAAACAAACAGGCCCTGCCCTCACCCACCAGCCACATGTGGCTACCAAGCACTTCAAAGATGGCTAATGTCACTTCTTGAAGTGATAATTTTAAAAAAATATATTGACTTAAATTTTTAAATTAAGAAAACTTAGTCCGGGTGTGGTGGCTCACACCTGTAATGCCAGCACTTTTGGGAGGCCGAGGTGGGTGGATCACCTGAGGTCAGGAGTTTGAGACCAGCCTGACCAATATGGTGAAACCCCATCTCTAATAAAAATACAAAAGTTAGCCTCAGGAGGCTGAGGCCAGAGGATCGCTTGAACCTGGGAGGCGGAGGTGGCAGTGAACCAAGATCATGCCACTGCACTTCATCCTGGGTGATACAGCAAGACACCGTCTCAAAAAAAAAAAAAAAAAGGACAATTTAAAAGTTAATATTTAGGCCAGGCGCAGTGGCTCACACCTGTAATCCCAGCACTGTGGGAGGCTGAGGCGGGCGGATCACGAGGTCAGGAGATCCAGACCATCCTGGCCAACATGGTGAAACTCCGGCTCTACTAAAAATACAAAAAATTAGCCAGGCGTGGTGGCGGGCGCCTGTAGTCCCATCTGCTTGGGAGGCTGAGGCAGGAGAATGGCGTGAACCCGGGAGGCGGAGCTTGCAGTGAGCCGAGATCACGCCATTGCACTCCAGCCTGGGCGACAGAGCGAGACTCCGTCTCCAAAAAAAAAAAAAAAAAAAAGTTAACATTTAGAATAATTTTAAATTAGATTTAATTAAAAATTTATATATTATATATTAATATAATGTTTAGTTTAAAATAATTTGGTTTAAATTAAAATTTTATTTATAAAAATAACTTTTTATTTTAAAAATTAAAATAACTTCACCTGTTCCATTTTACTTTTTTTTTTTTTTAAGAGCCAGATTCTTATTCTGTCACCCAGGCTGGAGTGTGGTGGCATGATCATAACTCACTTCAGCCTAGAACTCCTGACTCCTGGCTTCAAGCGATCCTCCCACCTCAGCATCCCAAGTAACTGGGACTACAGGTACGCACCATCATGCCCAGCTTCATTTATATATTTGTCTTTTTTGTTTGTTTTTGGGACAGGGTCTCCTCCTGTCGTCCGGGCTGGAGTGCAGTGGCACAATCTTGGCAAACTGCAACCTATACTTCTGGGGTTCCCGTGATCCTCCCACCTCAGCCTCTCCAGTAGCTGGGACTACAAGCGCATGCCACCATGCCTGGCTAATATTTTTGTATTTTTTTGTATTTTTTTGTAGAGACAAGATTTTGCCACATTGCCCAGGCTGGTCTCAAACTCCTGAGCCCAAGCCATCTGCCCACCTAGTCCTCCCAAAGTGCTGGGATTACAGGGGTGGGCCACTGCACCCTGCCTATTTATTTACTTTTCATAGAGATGGGGGTCTTGCTTTGTTGCCCAGGCTGGTCTTGAACTCCTGGGCTCAAGCAGTCCTCTCACCTCAGCCTCCCAAAATGTTGGGATTATAGGCATGAGCCATCTCACCTGGCCAGTAATGTATTTCACTCTAAGAACAACTCATGAATTAGGAACTGTTACAATCCCTCTTCTGCAGGGGAGGAAAGAGAGGCTCAGAGAGGTTAAATGACTGCTCAGAGTCCCTCAGAGCTGGGCTTTAAGTCCCCCTGAGCCAGGTGGACTGGCTGTGCAGGACAAGTTGGCAGCCCCCGCCTTAAGGAGAGTGGTACCCTCTTTCCTCCAGTGCATTTGTTTTGTTTTCATTTTTGAGACAGAGCCTCACTTTGTCACCCAGGTTGGAGTACAGTCGTGCGATCTCAGCTCACTGTAACCTCTGCCTCCTGGGTTCGAGCAATCCTCCTACCTTAGCCTCCTGAGTAGCTGGGACTACAGGCACACACCACCGTGCCCGGCTAATTTTTGTATTTTTGGTAGAGACGGGGTTTCACCACGTTGGCCAGGCTGGTCTGAAACTCCTGGCCTCAAGTGATCCGCCCACCTCGGCCTCCCAAACTGTTGGGATTATAGGTGTGAGCCACCGTGCCTGGCCAAGTGCATTTTTTTGTAAACCCCCGCGCAAGTTGCTTTGAGGTTGGGCAGCTTACTGCTGGGGACAGCATTCTCAAGTCCAGGCTAAACAGGGAAGATGCTGTGTGCTGTCCCTTTGTGGCTTCGAGGTTCTCCTGCTTACTTTCTTTGCTGCCTGCAGCCGCCTCTTGGTGACTTTCCCTTTCCAGGGAGCCAGAGGAACCAAGGATGGTGGGCCCTGACTCCTGCCCTCAGCATGTAAACTCATTAACTGCTGGGTCCTCAGGCAGATAGGTGGCTGAGCATTTGAGTCTGGGACAGCAGGTGGATTTGGTTGGAGAGGGAGTGACAGAGACTGGGGAGCAGCCTCCAGAGAGTCTACAGAGATAGGTACACAAGCAGAAATTTCCAGCCCCCAGCCTGCCTTTCCCCCACGCTCAGGGGACAAAGCTGAATTAACTCAAGGTCAGGAATGGCATTTGCATTTGCATTCTTGAGAGTCACTGTAAATAAGAGCTGTAGTCATGGTGAGTGGTTAAGGCAATGGACTAGAGAATCACTGAGAAAAAAAGCGAACAGTGGCCGGGTGCGGTGGCTCATGCCTGTAATCCCAGCACTTTGGGAGACCGAAGTGGGTGGATCACTTGAGGTCAGGAGTTCGAGACCAGCCTGGCCAACATGGTGAAAACCCGTCTCTACTAAAAATACAAAAATTAGCCAGGCTTGGCAGTGGGCACCTATAATCCCAGCTACTCGGAAGGCTGAGGCAGGAGAATCACTTGAACCCGGGAGACAGAGGTTGCAGTGAGCTGAGATCATGACACTGTACTCCAGCCTGGGTGACAGAGAGAAACTCTGTCTCAAAAAAAAAGAAAAAAGAAAAAGAAAAAAAAAAAAAAAGAAATGGCCGGATACGGTAGCTCACACCTGTAATCCCAGCGCTTTGGGAGACGGAGGCAGGTGGATCACCTAAGGTCAGGAGTTCCAGATCAGCCTGGCCAACATGGTAAAACCCCATCTCTACTAAAAATACAAAAATTAGCTGGGTGTGGTGGCGCACACCTGTAGTCCCAGCTACTCAGGAGGCTGAGGCAGAAGAATAGCTTGAACCCGGGAGGCGGAGGTTGCAGTGAGCAGAGATCACACCACTGCACTCCAACCTGGGCAACAGAGTAAGAATCTGTCTCAAAAAAATCTGAAAATTAAAAATTAAAAAATGAACAGTTATGTTTAGTAAGTGCAGTAGGTAGGCCAAGATAACTACTAAGTATGTCCTAACAACTTAGTAGCTGCTTGAAAAAAATAATGCACATAAATTAAACAAAAAGAAAACAATATTTTCACTCATTCTTAACTTCCTGTAAGGATGTACTAACGGGAGGTGTGTGCCTGTTGGGCTGTCCACAGCTACTCAAACCTTGAGATTAGATTGGACGCTATCACCTTAATTTCCTGTTACACAGTAAGTTTTGCATGGCACTTGCTTTTAATCATGACAACTGCCGTACACTCAGCTTCACAAAATCATGTCATTGTGGAAAGGAAGGTCCCTCCATCTAACATTCAAACTTAACTATCCTGAGCTGGCAGTTTGCAAGGTGTCCAACAGATGTCACTGTGTTTCCTTCGCAGATTCTCTAAAACAGTCTGCTGTGTCCCAGGGCATAGTAGATATTCAATAAATGGTGGCTGTGAGTTTTATGGGTGAGCAGCTGTTTGCAAGGCTAAAATTCGGGCGAGGCACAGGCTTCCCCTTGGTCTTAGCAGCCAGCACAAGATGAGTGTCCCTTCAGCCAGTCTCAGAGCTCTTTGGCAATTCAACTGACCCTTGTCCTTCAGTCCATACAACGCCCCAGGGCCCACCTGCATTCAAACTCGGACTGTTCTCCTTCCCACCCCTATTATCTTTTCAACTTTATGGACAGTACATGCAATTTTCTCATTCATTTTCTCATTTAACATCTAACAGCTTCATGATATCCCCATTTTACAGCTAAGGAAACCAAGGCTTTAAGAGGATAGGGAACCTAATCGGCTAAGGCAGAGTTAGGATTTGAACCCAGATCCCCATGATGCCAGAATCTAAGCCTTGACTAAATATGTGTTACTGTTACTTTTGTTGTTGTTGTTGTTGTTCTGGGTAACTCCAACCCTCTGCTCATTGGCCTTGTCACCTCAGTGCTGATTTTGCAGATGAAGAGACTAAGGTTCCAAGGTGCTAGAGCACAGTGGTTAGGAACACAGACTCTAGAGCCAGAGTGCCTGGGTTTGAGCCTTGTTCTGCCATTTACTAGCCGTATGACCTTGGGCAACTTGCTTAACTTCTCTTTGCCTCAGTCCCTCTTCTCTTGGGTTGTTAGGAGAATGAATGAGGTGATATCCACAGTGTCCAACACCCTGCAAGCGGCCAGTTGTGGTGGATCACACCTGCAATCCCAGCACTTTGGGAGGCCAAGGCAGGTGGATCATTTGAGGTCAGGAATTCGAGACCAGCCTGTCCAACATGGCGAAAACTCATTTCTACTAAAAATACAAAAATTAGCCGGGCATGGTGGCAAACAACTGTAATCCAAGCTACTAGGGAGGCTGAGGCAGAAGAATTGCTTGAACCCGGGAGACAGAGGTTGCAGTGAGCCAAGGTTGCGCCACTGCACTCCAGCCTGGGCAACAGAGTGAGACCCTGCCTCAAAAACTAAAAATAAAAAATGAACAGTGTCCAATACCTTGAAAGCATTCCGCATGACTGAACAATCACTGTTACGTGATTACCAGCATGACGACCCCACTCCTCTTGGCCAAACTGAGTTCTCTTCTTTGTAAAAACTTCTGCATATGAAGTCACCCATTCCATTTGACCCTTTAGCCCTCATCCTGGCATTCAAGGGCATGGATGACTCAACCCCACTCTCTAGCCAGCCTGACCTCTCCATTCCCTTCTCTGTCGTAGAGGCCACTCCCACCACCTGCCCTTACTCCCTGCCCGCTTTTGTCAGCCTGTACTGTGTTGAAGCTCCCAGGAGAGACAACTGCAGTCATCGCTTTCCACTGTGTTCAGTGATGTCAGTTCGGCCCAGCTGGGGGTATTCACATCATGGAAACAGACCATCAGATTTGGCGTGTGTGTGTTTTATTTTGCTTTTTCAGAGAGCCAGTTGTTAAACACTAGCCAACACCCCATTGATGCTGTTCCTTCTACCTGAAACACCTCACATTGCCGGTGAGCTCTAGAGACAAAAGGACCTGGGTCTGCATTTCCCAAAGGCAAGAATCTGGTATCACCTGCATATTATTTTCCCATATTTGAGCACCACTGCTTGTTGCATTATTTACTTAGCAGTTTTGCTCCTGTCAACTCACTTTTTTAAAACTAAACTTATTTTAAAAAGAAAAGTTTTGGCCAGGCGCGGTGACTCACGCCTGTAATCCCAGCACTTTGGAAGGCCGAGCTGGGCAGATCACCTGAGGTCAGGAGTTCGAGACCAGCCTGACCAACATGGAGAAACTCCGTCTCTACTAAAAATACAAAATTAGCTGGGCGTGGTGGCGCATGCCTGTAATCCTAGCTACTCGGGAGGCTGTGGCAGGAGAATTGCTTGAACCCAGGAGGCGGAGGTTGCGGTGAGTCGAGATGGCACCATTGTACTCCAGCCTGGGGAACAAATGTGAAACTCTGTCTCAAAAAAAAGAAAGAAAAAGAAAAGAAAAGCTTTATATAATTTTAATACACAAAAAAACAGTATCCCGGCCAGGCACAGTGGCTCATGCCTGTAATCCCAGCAATTTGGGAGGCCAGGCAGGAGGATCACTTGAGGCTAGGGGTTCAAGACCAGCCTGGCCAACATGGTGAGACCCCCGTCTCTACTAAAAATACAAAAATTAGCCAGGCATAGTGGCACGTGCCTGTAATCCCAACTACTCGGGTGGCTGAGGAACGAAAATCACCTGAATCCAGGAGGTGGAGGTTGCTGTGAGCCGAGATCGTGCCAATGCACTTCAGCCTGGGTGACGGAGTGAGACTCTGTCTCAAAAAAAGAAAAAGAAAACGAGTATCCCTTGCCATAAGTAGCAAGCAATCATTCAAACATGGAAATGAGGCATTCACACTTGTTCTTGTTTCACACTAAGGCCCTAAGCCTAAGGAGGGTTTCTCTATGTTGAAAGGAAATTAGGCAGTGTTCAGAGGGGTGTTAAAGATAGACTAGCAACTAACCGAAACTTTCTCCTCAATGTAAGTGCTTTAGAAGGGACTAAAAAGAGAATGTTCTCCCTACGTGTACCGTATCACCTACAATTACCTCGTGTACCACTATTTTCCAAATAAATGCCAGAGGCAAGAGTAAATTTCGATGCTTTAGCCTAGCACTCAAAGCCCTCCTCGATTTGAATCTTTCCAGCCTCATCTTGCACAGGCCCTCCATATCCAGGCCTCACCCACTCTATTTGCCATCTCTAGAACATACCCCTAACTGTCTCGCCTCTGTGCCTTTGTGCAAGCTGCTCCCTCTACCTGGAAACCTCCATTTGTCAAGCTGCTGCTGTCTTCAAGATCTTCCTGATCAGAATCTCCTGCTGTCCTCTTCTGCCACCCACAGCAACGTGAGC
Source organism: Pongo abelii (assembly GCF_028885655.2). Classification (NCBI taxonomy): domain Eukaryota; kingdom Metazoa; phylum Chordata; class Mammalia; order Primates; family Hominidae; genus Pongo; species Pongo abelii. Next base: position 119,828,711 of record NC_071995.2, on the reverse strand, counting down.
CTTCACTGGCTGGCCTTCCCTACTCACTGGAGCAGAGCTACCAGGGTCAGAATGCCCTGGACCAGCGGTTAGAAACACAGATTCCTGAGTCTACACTTGAAGATTTTTTTCTTTCTTTCTTTTTTTTTTTCCAATTTTTTTAATTTTAGAGATGGGGTCTCATCATGTTGCCCAGGCTGGTCTCAAGTTCCTGGGCTCAGGTCATCCTCCCACCTAGGCCTTCTAAAGTGTTAGGATTACAGGCGTGAGCCCTGAACCTTGTAACATGAACATTTATTAGTTATATCTGGAAAAAAATATAAAGTTATTTTTATTTGGGTGATACCGCCTTCAAAAAAAAACAAAACAAAAAAAGAGGCTGAGCACAGTGGCTCATGTCTGTAATCCCAGCGTTTTGGGAGGCTGAGGCAGGCGGATCACTTGAGGCCAGGAGTTCAAGATCAGCCTGGCCAACATAGTGAAACCCCACTTCTATTAAAAATACAAAAATGGGCCAGGCGCGGTGGCTCATACCTGTAATCCCAGCACTTTGGGAGGCCGAGGTGAGTGACTCACGAGGTCAAGAGATCAAGACCATCCTGGTAAACATGGAGAAACCCCATCTCTACTAAAAATACAAAAATTAGCTGGGCATGGTGGCACGTGCCTGTAGTCCCAGCTACTAGAGAAGCTGAGGCAGTGGAATCGCTTGAACCCAGGAGGCAGAGGTTGCAGTGAGCTGAGATTGTACCACTGCACTCCAGCCTGGGCGACAGAGTGAGACTCTGTCTCAAAAAAAAAAAAAAAAAATTAGCCGAGCGTGGTGGCACATGCCTGTAATCCCAACTACTCGGGAGGCTGAGGCAGAAGAATTGCTTGAACCTGGGAGGCGGAGGTTTCAGTGAGCCAAGATCACACCACTGCACTCCAGCCTGGGCAACAGAGCAAGACTCCATCTCACAAAATAAAAAGCCAAAAAAAGCTCTCGACAGTTCTGTTCCCTGCCTGAGGTGTTTGTCTCAGGATCCCGGCCTGGCTGTGGGCCACAGATGGCAAGAACCAAGGTCTGTCTATTACTGGGCATCCAGGGTTTCATAATCTCTACAACCTACATGCCTGGAACTCCACACATTGCGCATGCCCCAGAAATGCTTGCCCAACGGACCCCAATCCACAATTTCTGAATGCATTTCTCATGACTTGCTGAAGGTGTCTTGTCAGTCCAATTAGATTGTAAACTCCAGGAGTGCAGGGACAACGCTGACCTTCCTATTACTCCCCTCACCCCTGCCCAGCTCTGGTCTGGGCACACAGTGACCCTCAAGGGTAGCACAAAGACTTGAGGCAAGAAAAACACCTGTAGAAGGAAAAGGCTGGATCCCGGGAGCGCCTCTGTTGCTGCCACCCTCTTCTTCAACAGCAAAGGACACGCTAGTTCTATGCAGCAAAAGTTTCCAAACACGTTAGCCTAAGAATTTTGAGTCGTGCAAAAAATAAATAAATTCCCAGAGTCACAGGGTTAAAAAAAAAAATCAGATTCCAGGGCCCCACCCTTGTTGTTCCTGAGTCAGACTCCCCAATCAAACTGCCAGAGAATCTCTTCTTTGAACAAACACTTCAGGCAACTTTCCCAGGATAAAGCAAGTTTCAGAAACTCTCACACAGCGTCTTGGGTATCTCAGATATGGCTCTCGCCCTCCAGATATTTACAAATGAAAACAAGAAATCTGGTTCCAACAAGCAAAAGCCCAGAGAGACCTCAAATACAAAGATGCAAATCAAAATTAGTAGAGAAATAAATGAGCCGAGACGTTGTACTTCGGTCGCGGGGCTGACTGAGGTCACTGCCTGCACAGCCGACTGTTGGAAGTTCTGCGGTATACCAGCTGAGTGGCCTTTAACAAGTCCCATCTCCACTCTGAGCCTCTGTTTCCACATCTGTAGAGTGAGGATATGTGGGCCTAACTCACAGGGTTGTTGTGAGAATTCAACAAGAACACATCAAGCAGCTGTGAATATAGCAAGCCGGCATTTGATTAAATGTTAATTTTCATCCTAAGAAAAATAGCTAATATTTCTGAGCACTTACTGCTGAGCCCTGGGCTAACATTTACTTGTTCCTTTAACTCCCACAACAACCCAATGAGGTAGAATCTATTATTATCCCCATTTCACAGATGAAGAAATTAAGGCACAGAAAGGTTAAAAAAGAAAACATGCTCAGGCCAGGCGTGGTGGATCACCCCTGTAATCTCAGCACTTTGGGAGGTGGAGGCTGGAGGATCGCTTGAGGCCAGGAGTTTGAGACCAGCCTGGGCAACACAGCAAGACCCTGTCTCTATAAAAAAAAATTTAAAGCTGAGTGCAGTGGCTCACGCCTGTAACCCCAACACTTTGAGAGGCTGAGGCAGGTGAACTCTTGAGCCCAGGAATTCAAGACCAAACTGGGCAACACAGTGAGACCCTGTCTCTTAATAAAAAAAAATCAGCTGGGTGTGGTGGTGCGTGCCTGTGATCCCAACTACTCGGGAGGCTGAGGTGGGAGGATCACTTGAGCCCAGGAGTTTGAGGTTGCAGTGAGCTATGATTGTACCATTGCACTCAGCCTGCACAATAGAGAAAGGTCTGTCTTTAAAAAAAAAAAAGAAAGAAAAGAAAAAAGTACCCAACATCTCCCAACCAGGAAATGGCAGAGCTGGGATTAGAGCCTAGAAAACCTATCCTGTAGCCCCAGGAGGAAATAGCCTCATGGGAGCAAAACCACCAGGTGTTTAGGACTCATGAAAATTATACATTGGCTTCTTTGGGAAAAGTGGCCTATTCAGCTGAGCAGGACCCAAAATAGCAAAAGGGCCAAGGACAGCCCGCCTGCCCTAGGTGTGGCCCCAGCTGGGATTCCTAGCCCTGCGAGTTTTCCCAGATTGGCCAACACACATCTGAACCCCTGGGATCAGGAAGTGCCAATGCCTGGGTCTTGCTAAAGCCATTTACTGTTGACAGATATCCCACCGATGGCCAAGTGCCAGCTAGTCACGGCCTCAGTGCAGAACCTCATCCCTCCCAGAAAGCCATGGCTCTGGACTCCACCCACTGAAAACAGGGCTTTTGTGGGAATACAATGGGACAACAAGAAAAACATGCTGAACCTGGTCTCCATGGGACCTGATGTGCGAGTCACGTTCATTCACATCCCTGGCTTGCAGCCTCTCCACTCACAAGTTATTGATAATTGAAAAAATAAAACAACATGCGATCGTATTTCTGGGCAGATAGAATACAAGAGCCTGGGGCACTGGTTGTTTCTGGGGAGGGGAAGGGAACCGAGAGACCCAAGAAGAGGGTGGACAAGCTAGGCACGGTGGCTCATCCCTGTAATCCCAGCACTTTGGGAGGCCAAGGCAGGCAGACACTTGAGGTCAGGAGTTCGAGATCAGCCTGGCCAACATGGTGAAACTCTCTCTCTACCAAAAACATAAAAATTAGCCAGGCATGGTGGCAGGTGCCTATAATCGCAGCCACTCAGGAGTCTGAGGCAGGAGAATCACTTGAACCTGGAGGCAGACTGCAGTAACCGGAGATCGTGCCATTGCGCTCCAACCTGGGCAACAGAGCGAAACTCCATCTCAAAGAAAAAAATAAAAAGGACTATGAGTGGGAGCAGATGTAGGGAGATGCAAGGGACAGAGTATCAGAGAGTGGGAGAAGCGTTGGGCTGGTAACTGTGAGGCGGCAATGCCTTCCCGCACGTCCACCTGTTCTGGGCTCTCTGCTAATCAAACCCAACCACCAGGCAGAGGCATGGGAGACCCCCGCGCATAGAGAGGGTGGAGACCGGAGAAGCGATGGCAGAAGAGGCCAGACCACCACCCAATAGATGTGGGTAACTATTCAAAACTCAGATCATCTGAACAGAAAAAGGTAAATGCTGTGAGCTAAAAACTTCAAGGTTCTTTGCATCAGTGCCTTTTTTTTTTTTCCTGAAGTTATTTCAAGTTGGATTTCTACCACTTGCAACCCAAAAGAGTCTTGCCGAACAGAGACGGAAACATGTAAGATTTCATTGAAGTGGAAACCTGGCATTATAATTGCCCACTGCTTGTAAAATTCAGGCCAGCGCGGTGGCTCACGCCTGTAATCCCAACACTTCGGGAGGCCGAGGCGGGCAGATCGCCTGAGCCCAGAAGTTTAAGACCAGCGTGGCAACATTGCAAGTCCCTGTCTCCATAAAAAATTTTGGTTTAAAGCTAAGTGCAGTGGGTCACGCCTGTAATGCCAACTCTTTGGGAGTCTGAAGCAGGTTAATTGCTTGAGCCCAGGAGGTCAAGACCAAACTGGGCAACATAGTGAGAACCCATCTCTAAAAAAAGAGAAGAAAAGAAAATCAGCAGGGAGTGTTGGCACATGCCAGTGGTGCCAGCTATTCAGGAGGCCGAGGTGGAAGAATCACTTGAACCCAGGAAGGTCAAGGCTGCAGCGAGCTGTGATAGTACCACTGCACTCCAGCCTGGACAACAGAGCAAGACCCTGTCTCAAAATAAGTAAATAGGCTGGGCGAGGTGGCTCACGCCTGTAATCCTAGCACTTTGGGAGGTCGAGGCGGGCAGATCATTTGGGGTAAGGAGTTCGAGACCAGTTTGGCCAACACAGTGAAACTCCGTCTCTATTAAAAATACAAAAAAAATTAGCTGGGTGTGGTGGCACATGCCTGTAATCCCAGCTACTTGGGGAGGCTGAGGCAGGAGAATCACTTGAACCCGGGAGACAGAGATCGCGTCACTGCACTCCAGCCTGGTTGACAGTGCGAGACTCTCAAAAAAAAAAAAAAAATTGGCCAGGCACAGTGGCTTACGCCTGTAATCCTAGTACTTTGGGAGGCGGAGGTGGGTGGATCACCTGAGGTCAGGAGTTCGAGACCAGCCTGGCCAACATGGCGAAACCCCGTCTCTACTAAAAAATACAAAAATTAGCTGGGTGTGGTGGCACATGCCTGTAATCCCAGCTACTCGGGAGGCTGAGGCTGGAGAATCACTTGAACCTGGGAGGCAGAGGTTGCAGTGAGCTGAGATCGCGCCACTGCACTACAGCCTGGGTGACAGAGTGAGACTCCGTCTCAAAAAAAAAAAAAAAAATTAATTAATTTAGCTTAATTCAGCTGCTTCACCTTGGCCTACAAGGGGCTGGGCCATCCTGTCCACTCCATGATCACCTTTTTCCACTGTCCCCCTGCAGTGCACAGCAAGTCGCCTACAGCTCCTCCCATACCCACAGCCCCTTCCTGCCTGGGACCTTCGCCCATGCTGTTCCTCCTGCCTGAACCCCTCTCCTAGCTCTTCCTCCCATCAGCACCTCATTTTCATCCCTTCCCTATCCTGTAGTCTGAATGTTTGTTGCCTCCCAAAGTTCATATGTGGAATCCTAGCCCCCCAGGTGGTGGCATTAAGAGGTGGGGACTTTGGGGGCAGGATTAGTTCTCTTATCCAAGAGGCCCAAGGGAGCTTGTTTGTCCCTTCCACCAGGTGAGGGCCCCGCGAGAAGGTGCCCTTGCTGGAGATCCCAGACTCTATAACTATGAGAAATAAATATTGTTTATAAGTAACCCAGTTTATGTTTTTTTGATTTTTTTTTTTTTTCAAGATGGAGTCTCGCTCTGTGGCCCAGGCAATCTCGGCTCACTACAACCTCCGCCTCCCAGGGTCAAGCGATTCTCCTGCCTCAGCCTTCTGAGTAGCTGGAATTACAGGCACCCGCCACCACACCCATCTAATTTTTGTATTTTTAGTAGAGACGAGGTTTCACCATGTTGGCCAGGCTGGTCTCGAACTCCTGGCCTCAAGCAATCCTCCCGCCTCAGCCTCCCAAAGTGTTGGGATTACAAGCATGAGTCACCGTGCCTGGCCTATGGTATCTTTTTTATAGCAGCAGGAACAGACTAAGACATCCTACTTCTCAGCTTAAACGTCACCTCTGCACAGAGCCCTTTATGATACATCTGAACAGATTCTTTTCTGTGACTCTCCATCCCTGCATTGTGTTTGCTCTTTCAGGGTGCTTTTTCACATTTGTGAGGGTGTATGCATCTCCTCTTCCAGGCTGTAAGCTTCATAAAGTCTCTGTTTTGTTCATAACTAGAACAAGCCCTAGCACCTAGCAGTGAGTGTTCATTAAACATATGAAGAATGAATCAGCGAGTGATTTCATGTCTCATCATCTCTAAAAAGCCTGTTTGAGCACTTCCAGGACCAGGAAACTCCTGACATTATCAAGGATGCCACTGCAAAGTGAAATGTCATAAACATGTAGGAGTTGATTCTTTCCAGAAGCCGGCAGTCCAGGACTGGTGTGGGGGCTCCACAGTGTCACCAGAGCTTTGACCTTCCTGCTCTACCATCTTCAGTGGGTGGCTTCTGTACTCAGAGTTACCTCATGGTCCAAGATGGCTGCTGGACTCTCGCCATTATATCCAAATACCAGGTAGAATAGAGGACAAAAGCAGTGAACCTCAAGGCTGAGGCTCCTGGAAGCCCCATACACTTTTACCTACTACAGTCCATGGAACATAGCGTAGTCACAGGGCCACGCCAAAATGCAAGAGAGACTGGGAAATGTCTTCATTCCAGGCAGCATGATCGGAATCTGTTATTAAGGAAAAAAATAGGAAGAATGGATATTAGGTATGTAACTAGCTACAAATGATCATGGCATCTCCGTTTATTGAGCACTTATTATGTGCTAGACACAGTCCTAAGTACTTAATAAATGTGGCCTGGTCAAACAAGATTGCCCTCTGCCCCTTCTGTAGCCAGGGACACATACACACACACACGCACGCATGCACAGGAGCCAGTTGGGCCTGGCCCCCTTCACTGTGGGCACTGACATGTGAAGTCTTTGTCATGTGACTCTGAGCAGGGAGCGGGTAGTGTCCTCTTAGCATAATAAGATCAGGATTCATAAGATTAAATCAAAGTGCTGTAACTCACAGGAATATCAATTTCCTATTCAGAAGACAGAGGAGAATGTTTTCAGAAGGAAATTGAACTTTATGGTTTGAAACATGTTGAATTTTAAATATGTTGAGACAAAACCAGCTACAGCCTGGCATGGAAACTGCTGTTGTTCCAGCCAGTGCCTTGGAGAACCAGAGACCACGCCCTCTTCCTCCCTGCTGAGGAGTCAACGAACGAAACCAAAGTCCCCTGTTCCTCTCTGCAGTCAGCAGAAATCAGAGAAGAACATCTTTAGACAGTCAGCAGACTCCGGAACTGTGTATTTTGCAATTTACAAAAAGGGGCTCTAGGACTTTAAAAAAATTTTTTTACTTTTATTTTTTTTGAGACGGAGTCTCGCTCTGTTGCCCTGGCTGGAGTGTAGTGGCGTGATCTCAGCTCACTGCAACCTCCACCTCCCAGGTTCAAGCTATTCTCCTGCCTCAGCCTCCCGAGTAGTTAGGAGTACAGGCGCCTGCCACCACACCCGGCTAATTTTTGTATTTTTAATAAAGACAAGGTTTTGCCATGTTGGCTAAGCTGTTCTCCAACTCCTGACCTCAGGTGATCCACCTGCCTCAGCCTCCCAAAGTGCTGGGATTACAGGCATGAGCCACTGCACCCAGCCTGGGACTTTTTTATTTTTACAGAGATGGGTGATGATTCATGGGACGTTGAAGATGCCCCAAGACTGGAGATATGATTTGGGGGATCCTGAGGATTCGTGACCTAGGCAAAACTTGGGGAGGCTGGATCCTGGGTATGGAGTAGCCAATCTGAATAAAGACCCCTGCGCCAAAGGTTGGCACAGAAATAGTGGTCTTGCCAGCATTCAGGGGAGGCCCACACCAGTCCTAGACTGCCTGCTTCTGGAGGGAATCAACTCTTATATGTTTATGCCATTTCACTTTGGGTTTTCTGTTCTATACAGCTAAACCTAATACTGGACTGATACATTATTATTATTTTCAGAACCAACCAAAGCTGGAATAACATTCTTGATAATGCCAGTTTCCTGGTCCTAGAAGTGAGCAAACAGGCTTTTCAGAGACGACGAGATGTGAAATCCCTCACTGATTCATGCTTCATGTGTTTAATGAGCACCCACTAGGTGCTAAGCCTTGTTCTAGTCAGGAACAAAACAGAGACTTCACGAGGTTTACAGCCTGGTGGAGGAGACGTGTATCAGGCTAGTGCGTGTAGACCAAAGGCCAGAGGCGCCCACTCAAACATTTCCACCTACGTGAGAATCCCATAACCTTTTTAGAAGAATAGAAATAGTAAGCCCTGAGTGATGACTGCGTTTGAATGCCACCTTACCTGAAGTCTGAGTCAGGGATAATTTGATTTCAGAAGAATAAAATGAGGCTCCTAACACCTGTCCCAAATTGCAAGGAAATGAGGGTATTCTCTAAGAGGCAGATGACAGAACCTACTGCAATGAATTTGTCAAGCTCAAGGCTAAGGACACAGTCCCTCCACAAGGCAGCCTTCACTTCAAATGCCAGGTGCAACTGGGGATTCCCAGGCCACCCTCACTTCTGACCAGTTGGCTGCTGCATTGAGGGTTCCCACTACCCTCTCTGGTTCAATAATTCACTAGAATGACTCACGGAACTCAGGAAAATGCCCCACCTCATAACGACAGTTTTTATGACAGCAAACAGACACAGATCAGAACCAGCCACAAGAAAGGACATAGAGGGTGAGGTGTGGAAGGGGTTCAAGTGCAAAGCTCCTAGTTACCTTCTCTCCAGACAGTCACCTCCTCCCAGCTATGACGCGTGATGACACTCAGAGAATACTGCTAACCAGAGAAGCTCCTGAGGTTTTGGTGTCCAGCGTTTTTTGGGGTTTTGTTTTTGTTGTTTTTGTTTCTGAGATGGAGTCTCGCTCTCATCGCCCAGGCTGGAGTGCTGTTGCATGATCTCAGTTCACTGCAACCTCCAACTCCTGGGTTCAAGCGATTCTCCTGCCTCAGCCTCCAGAGTACGAGTAGCTGGGATTACAGGCATGCACCATGCCCGGCTGACTTCGTATTTTTAGTAGAGACAGGGTTTCACCATGTTGGCCAGGCTGATCTCAAACTCCTGACATCTGGTGACCCGCCCGCCTCAGCCTCCTGAAGTGCTGGGATTATAGGCGTGAGCCACTGTCGGCCAGTCTCCAGCGTTTTTTAGTGGGGCTTGATCCCTTACTGCCAGTGTGGCTGACCTTTCATCTCCAGTCCCTCCTGAGCTAACTCTTGTGTATCCAGCTCATCTGGAGGTTGGAACTGATACAGGGTGTTCCAAAGCCTTCATTACAGATCACAACGTTAGACTATCTGGTGGCCAAAGGCCCCAGGCAAACACAGACACTTCTATCAGACAGGACGTTAAGGGGCCTAGAGATCACCTCCCAGTCAGACCTCTCTCTGAGTAAAGATAATCCTCCTACTGTACATCCTTGTTTTTTTGTTTTTTTTTTTTTTTAAGAGACAGGGTTTCATTCTGTCACTCAGGCTGGAGTACAGTGACACACTCATGGCTTGCTGCAGCCTCAACCTCCTGGGCTCAAGCAATCCTCCTGTAGCTCGGACTACAGGTGTGCACCACCACACCCCACCAACTATACATCCACCACCACCCTGTCCTCTCAGCCCCCAAAGTCATGAGGCTTTGGCTAGGTATCAGGATGTTTTCAAAGAAAATTAATGAAAACAGCGGGCCCGGTGGCTCACGCCTGTAATCCCAGCACTTTGGGAGGCCGAGACAGGCGGATCACCTGAGATCGAGAGTTCAAGAACAGGCTGATCAACATGGAGAAACCTGTCTCTACTAAAAATACAAAAAAAGTAGCTGGGCATGGTGGCACATGCCTGTAATCCCAGCTACTTGGGAGGCTGAGGCAGGAGAATTGCTTGAACCCGGGAGGTGGAGGTTGTGGTGAGCTGAGATCATGCCATTGTACTCCAGCCTGGGCAACAAGAGCGAAACTTCGTCAAAAAAAAAAAAAAAAAAAAGAAAGAAAATTAATGAAAACAAACAACAAAAAAATCCAAAGTTGGACACACACAGAGAGAACACCTTAGGACAATAGAGGTAGACCATGGAGTGCTGCAGCAGCAAGCCAAAGGTTGCCAAGGATTGCCAGAGACGTGAGACATTGGAAAGAGCAAGGGTGGAATCTCCCCTCTCCCCCAGGTTTCAGAGGGGGCCAGGCCCTACCGACACCTTAATTTGAGGCTTTTAGTCTCTAGAAATGCAATGTGCAAGGCCGGGCGTGGTGGTTCATGCCTGTAATCCCAGCCCTTTGGGAGGCTGAGGCAGGCCTTAAGGTCAGGAGTTCGAGACCAGCCTGGCTAACATGGTGAAACCCTGTCTCAAAATGCAAAAATTAGCCAGGCGTGGTGGCACGTGCCTGTAATCCCAGCTACTCAGGAGGCTGAGGCAGGAGAATCACTTGAACCCGGGAGGCAGAGGTTGCAGTGAGCTGAGATCACACCAGTGCACTCCAGCCTGGGCAACAGCGTGAGACTCCATCTCCAAAAAAAAAAAAAAAAGGGCTGGGCACAGTGCTCACACCTGTAATCCCAGCACGCTGGGAGGCTGAGGTGGGAGGATCACCTGAGGCCAGGAGTTCAAGACCAGCCTGGCCAATATGGTGAAACCCTGTCTCTACTAAAAATTCCAAAAAAATTTAGCAGGGTGTGGTGGCGCATGCCTGTAATCCCAGCTACTTGGGAGACTGAGGCAGGAGAATTGCTTGAACCTGGGAGGCGGAGGTTGCAGTGAGCTGAGATCGCGCCACTGCACTCTAGCCTGGGCAACAGAGTGAGACTCCGCCTCAAAACAAAACAAAACAAAAATGCGACGTGCAGCGATGTGCTCCAGCTGGTGTGATCCCCTTGGGGATGTGGCAATGGATGGGCACCCCCAGACTTGATGATCACCCCTTTGTCTCTTACCAGCAATCCCCAAACCAATTCACAAGTTTTGTTTTGTTTTGGTTTGGTTTTTTGTTTGTTTTTTGAGACAGAGTCTCACTCTGTCACCCAGGCAGGAGTGCAGTGACTTGATCATAGCTCACTGCAGCCTCAAACTCCCAGGCTCAAGTGATCCTCCCACCTCAGCCTCTCTAGTAGCTGGGACTACAGGTGTGCACCACCATGCCTGGCTAACTTTTTTCATTTTTTGTAGAGATGGGGGTCTCCCTATGTTGCCCAGGCTGGTTTCGAACTCCTGGGCTCAAATGATCCTCCCATCTCGGCCTCCCAAAGTGCTGGCATTACAGGCGTGAGCCACCGTGCCTGGCCATAAGATATTTTTTAAGCATGGAGGTTTCTGTGCATTGGATTCCCCTCTTTGAGCTTCACCATATATATTTGTCCAAGGGCAGGGAGATCTGGTGTAATCTGCTTATACAATATTCCTGGAGAAGTTCTTCTTTCACTAAATACCCGTACATCTCTGCAGAGTGACAGCAGGTTCTCCAGCAAACACCTTGGGGAGCCCAATCCTTTCCTGGGCATGCCCCTGTGTTAATGGGAATCAAAGCTGAGAGCAGGTGGGGAGAGTACATTCTTGGCTTATCAGCTTCCGACAGAAAGAGGGAATAAAAACAGATGCAATCTTTTATTGCAAAGGGATGGGTGCCTCTAAGATCAGATAAAGCCCATATAGGATTATGCAGAAACTGGTGTAAATTTGCAGGTCATCAAGACTCAATGTCCCCTCCCTCCCCACACTGTCCACCTCTGGGCCATTTTGCACTTTGTATTTTCTGAGAAAGGAGGTAGAGGGGAAGAAGGGGTTCAAAGGTGTCAGCCTGGCTCCTAGTGACCAGCTCTGTTTAGCAGGAAGTTAGCCGAAACAGCTGATTGAGCCCTGGGATAATCTATGCTGTCACTGTGGACACAGCGGAGCAGAGGACACACACAGTGGAGGACACACACAGTGGAGGACACACACAGCGGAGGACACACACAGTGGAGGACACACAGCGGAGGACACACACAGCGGAGGACACACACAGCGGAGGACACACACAGTGGAGGACACACAGAGGAGGACACACACAGCGGAGGACACACACAGCGGAGGACACACACAGTGGAGGACACACAGTGGAGGACACACAACAGTGGAGGGCACACACAGCGGAGGACACACAGTGGAGGACACACACAGTGGAGGGCACACACAGTGGAGGACACACACAGTGGAGGACACACACAGTGGAGGGCACACACAGCGGAGGACACACAACAGTGGAGAGCACACACAGTGGAGGGCACACACAGTGGAGGACACACAACAGTGGAGGGCACACACAGTGGAGGACACACACAGTGGAGGACACACAACAGTGGAGAGCACACACAGTGGAGGGCACACACAGTGGAGGACACAACAGTGGAGAGCACACACAGCGGAGGACACACAGCGGAGGACACACGCAGTGGAGGGCACACACAGTAGAGGGCACACACAGCGGAGGACACACAACAGTGGAGGGCACACACAGCGGAGGACACACACAGTGGAGGGCACACACAGTGGAGGACACACACAGACGAGTGCACACACAGTGGAGGACACACACAGTGGAAGGCACACACAGCGGAGGACACACACAGTGGAGTTACCTCTGATCCCTATGCCCTACGGGGCAGCCACCTTCCTGCCAGGGTTTGGATCATCACAGTCATTTGCACCTTCCTCCACTCCACAGCGAGAGTGCACATACACATCTGTTTGATTGCATTTGGCCCTTATAGGAATGAGTGGGATATGGGAAAATGAAAAGGCTAAGACTGTGATCAAAAATGTAGCTCTCAGGCCAGGTGCGGTGGCACATGCCTGTAATCCTAGCACTTTGGGAGGCCAAGGTGGACAGATCACCTGCGTTCAGGAGTTCGAGACCAGTCTGGCGAACATGGTGAAACCCCATCTCTACTAAAAATACAAAAATTAGCCAGGCGTGGTGGCGGGCGCCTGTAGTTCCCGCTACTCAGGAGGCTGAGGCAGGAGAATCCCTTGAACTCGGGGGTCAGAGGTTGCAGTGGGATTGCACCACTGCACTCCAGCCTGGGCGACAGAGTGAGACTCCATCTCAAAACAAAAGGAATCAAATCAAATGTAGCTCTTGAAACAACCAAAACAAAGTTAAAGTTGTAAAGAATGGAAAATCCTTAGCATTGATCAGAATTAATCTTTGGCCAGGTGCGGTGGCTCACGCCTATAATCCCAGCACTTTGGGAGGGTAACATGGGAGGATCATTTGAGCCCATTTTGAGACCAGCCCAGGCAACATAGTGAGATCTCATTTCTACTGGAAATCAAAAAATTAGCCAGGCACGGTGGCACCTGCCTATAATCCTGGCTACTCAGGAGGCTGAAGTGGTAGGATTGTTTGAGTTTGGGAGGTTGCAGTGAGCTAGGCTGCAGTGAGCTAGGATGGCACCACTGCACTCCAGCCTGGGCAACAGAGTGAGACCCTGCCTCAAAAAAAAAAAAATTCTCAATCTTCTACCCCCACCCACCCCTGACAGCCTTCCTCAAGTAAGCTAAAAACAAACATCCTCTACATTGTTTGGGTCAACTATTGGCTTTATCCTTGACACCTCACTTTCTTTCCTATCCCATAGTCAATTGGTCTGAAAATAAAAATAAAAGTTTCCCTAGAATTTAAAAAAACAAAATCCCAAAGTTGGGTGGGCTTGATGGTATATGTTATGAGGAGTCTAGGTTTTCTCAGTCTACAGCATCAGCTTCAGTGAAGGCTGATTCCCCTCATGGTCACAAAGTAGCTGCCACCACTCACTCAGGCACCTTTGTCTCCTCTGGGGAGAAGGAGGAGCTGCTCACCCTCATCAGCCCAGAGTAAGCCCCACCTTGCATCTCATCGGTCCACTGGCTCAGGCCCAGTCAATCACTGGCAAATGGGGATGGAATTAGCAGCACTGTCTGAGCTCATTGGATCTCAAAGTGTGGTCCCAGGGCCAGCAGCACTGGCCTCACCTGGGAACTTGTTAGAACTGCACATCCTCCAGCCTCACCTCAAACCTGCTGAATCAGAAACTCAGGGTGGGGCACATGAGCTGGATTTGTTTCCCAAGCCCTCTAGGGAATTCTAATTTGTGCTCCCATTGAAGAACTTCTGCCTTGATTAAAAGCTTTGTTAACCATCCTCAAGGTCCAGGCATGATGATGACTTTGGAGGAAGGTGGGTGAGATGCTGTGAGTGTGGGAGGGGAAGAGAGGCCTCTTCAGTGGGTACTGCAGCTCACTCTGTGGGCGATGACATCACAGGGACAACGTGGACCCAGGAGTCCCCATCTACAGTCCCTGGTCTGGCTGGAGACAGTAAGAGAAATCTCCCCTATGATCCCCCCAAAGGAAAGACAAACCCACTGGACAGAAAAGGAGAGCGTCTATACACACCTTATCCCATTTTTGTCTCATAGCTGTCCTTTAAAAGAGATGTTATTAAATTCCCATTTTAGGCTGGGGCAGTGGCTGACGCCTGTAACCCCAGCACTTTGGGAGGCTGAGGAGGGCGGATCACTGAGGTCAGGAGTTTGAGACCAGCCTGGCCAACATGGTGAAACCCTATCTCTACTCAAAAAATACAAAATTCCTATCAGCCGGGCGTGATGGTGCATGCCTGTAATCCCAGCTACTCGGGAGGCTGAGGCAGAAGAATTGCTTGAACCTGGGAGGCGGAGCCTGCAGTGAGCCGAGATCGCGCCACTGCACTCCAGCCTGGGCAACATAGTGAGATTCTGTCTCAAAAATAAATAAATAAAAATAAATTCCCATTTTAGCAATGAGGAAACTGGGGTTCAGAGAAGTCGAGGGCCGAGTGCGGTGGCTCATGCCTGTAACCCCAGCACTTTGGGAGGCCGAGGTGGGCGGATCACCTGAGGTCAGGAGTTCGAGACCAGCCTGGCCAACATGGTGAAACCCCGTCTCTACTAGTAATAAAAATTAGCCAGGTGGGGTGGTGCGTGCCTGTACTCCTGGCTACTCGGGAGGCTGAGGCAGGAGAATTGCTTGAACCCGAAAGGCAGAGGTTGCAGTGAGCCGAGATTGTACCATTGCACTCTAACCTGGGAGACAGAGTGAGACTCCATCTCAAAAAAAAAAAAAAAAAAAAAAAGAGAAGTCGAGGCTACATGGTTATCCACCGACATGGGGTCCTAATGTCTATGTCATATATGTCAGATGAGATGTCCAGTCTCTCTGCCAGTGATGTGCCAAGGGCGGGGCAGTGGGGCAGTTTGCATCACAGCGGGGCATTTAGTGGATACAATGTGAAAGCCAGAATGAAACCAACTAGGCAGGGTGAGGTGGCTCATAGCTGTAATCCCAATACTTTGGGAGGGGTGGGAAGATCGCTTGAGTCCAGGAGTTCAAAACCAGCCCAGGCACCACAGCAAGACCCCATCTCTACAAAAAAAAAAAAAAAAAAAAAAAAAAAAAAAAAAAAGCTGGTTGCAGTGGCATGAGCCTGTAGTCCCAGCTACTTGGGAGGCTGAGGCAGGAGAATCTCTTGAGCCCAGGAGTTTGAGGATACAGTGAGCTATGATCACACCACTGCACTCTAGCCTGGGCAACAGCGAGCCTCCATCCGAAAAAGAAAAAAAAAAAGAAGAAAATCAGCTAAAAGTCAGTGTGCTTTTTATTCTCACTATGCTATTACAATTCTAAACTATATCAGTGATAAAATACTCTTCCTCAAGTTGATATAACTTCTAAATATTTACCATAATTACTGCTTTTAGTAATATAAATAACATAATCCTGTAACTACAATATAAATAAAATATAAAATATAACACAAATAATATAAATTTAAAAATAGCTTTTTTTTTTTCTTTGAGACGGAGTCTTGCTCTGTCACCCAGGCTGCAGTGCAGTGGCGCAATCTCGGCTGTCTGCAACCTCCACCTCCCAGGTTCAAGTGATTCTCCTGCCTCGGCCTCCCGAGTAGCTGGGATTACAGGCACTTGCCACCACACCCAGCTGATTTTTGTATTTTTAGCAGTGATGGGGTTTCACCACATTGGCCAGGCTGGTCTTGAACTCCTGACCTCAGGTGATTCACCCACCTCAGCCTCCCAAAGTGTTGGGATTACAGGCGTGAGCCACCACACCCGGCCAAAATAGCTTTTTTTTTTTTTTTTGAGATGGAATCTCACTCTGTCACCCAGGCTGGAGTGCAGTGGCACAATCTCGGCTCACTGCAGCCTCCATCTCCCAGGTTCAAGCGATTCTCCTGCCTCAGCCTCCTGAGTAGCTGAGACTACAGGCATGCGCCAGTACACCAGGGTAATTTTTTTATTTTTATTAAAGACTGCATTTCGCCATGGTCGTCAGGCTGGTCTCGAACTCCTGACCTCAAGTGATCCACCCGTCGCAGCCTCCCAAAGTGTTGGGATTACAGGCATGAGCCACCAGACTCAGCTAATAACTTATGTTTTAATAAACATTGTCACATACATGAAAGTTAATTCAGAGAATTCCCACTTCTGCAGCTCGTCCCTGGCACATTGTGGATTCAGTTATGGCCATGATGGTTTTAAGGAAGTTTATAATAATGCATAATCATTGGGCATAGTTTATAACTACAACCAATGGTGTTACATATTCCTGCATTTAAGCCACAGATTTTTTAAAAATTACAGTGCAATGATTGTAAAGACAAAAAAACAGAACTTGGTCTACTTCAATTTGTCACTCTAGGGGTCCATTTGGAGTTTTTATTTGTGTTTAAAATATAAAATAGTGAGAGAGTATGAACAGCAGGGTGTAATTTTTTTTTTTTTTTGAGACAGAGTTTCGCTCTTGTTGCCCAGGCTGGAGTGCAATGGCGCGATCTTGGCTCACTGCAACCTCCGCCTCCCGAGTTGAAGCGATTCTCCTGCTTCAGCCTCCCAAGTAGCTAGCATTACAGGCATGTGCCACCACGCCCGGCTAATTTTGTATTTTTAGTAGAAATGGGGTTTCTCCATGTTGACCAGGCTGGTCTCGAACTCCTGACCTCAGGGGATCCGCCCGCCTTGGCCTCCCAAAGTGCTGGGATTACAGGCGTGAGCCACTGCGCCCGGCCAGCAGCGTGTAATACTTTTGTTTAGTAGAGTTCACATGTGAAATAGTTTACTGGATTTAAATAATACCGTTAAAATTGAAATGTATTCTTCTTTCCTAATTGTTAATTGTTTTGAAATGAAAGAATGAATTAAGAAAATGATGATCACTGATGATTACATGATTGATACTGAAAATATTTTTGTCATTTAGAGGAAGGGAGGGTTTCAAAATGATGTGCTCGGGGTCAAATACAGACCTTGAAATAAATATCTGAGGACAGGCCTGGTGCTGTGGCTCATGCCTGTAATCCCAGCACTTTGGGAGGCCAAGGTGGGCGGATCACGAGGTCAGGAGATGGAGGCCATCCTGGCTAAGACGGTGAAACCCCGTCTCTACTAAAAATACAAAAAAAAACTAGCCGGGCGTGGTGGCGGGTGCCTGTAATCCCAGCTACTCGGGAGGCTGAGGCAGGAGAATGGCATGAACCCGGAAGGCGGAGGTTGCAGTGAGCCGAGATTGTGCCACTGCACTCCAGCCTGGGCGACAGAGCGAGACTCCATCTCAATAAATAAATAAATAAATAGATAAATAAATAACTGAGGACGATTTTCACACCCCTGCTGGGAGTTCTGTCTTCCTAACTACAAGGCCTTAATTCCTCTACCCATTCCTCAGCTGACACATTTCAGACAACCTTCATACCTGCCCTGGTTACCTTTAGAGCCTGGTGGGGATCTTCTAAGATCATGACATCCAGAATGTTGAATTTTGCAGGAGAGAGAAGCGAACACAAGTTTTAGAACCAGAAGGCCTGTATTCAAAAGTTGGATTTGGCCGTGTGCCCTTGGGCAAGTCATTTTCCCTATGAGCCTGTTTCCTCATGACTACGATTTGGTGAAGGATCTTTATAATCTCGGGGTTAATATGAGGATTAGATTAGCTAATTTTTCTGTCATCTAGGTGTGATTATTTATGCTCTTTCTTTCCACACCTTCTAAGGGAAGACAATTCTTGCCCAATCAGCTCCATATCTCCCCTTTATCAGGCAGAATCCCAGCAATGGGCTGTGTCTTGAGACAAAAGTTGTCAGAGAATTTGAGACCTGGGCATACCACCTCCTCTCTGGATACTATTGTAAGAGAAGAAGAAATGTTTTAAAGAAGTCTTACTCTGCACTGAAAATGTACATGCTCCAAAACCACACCTATTAGAATGACTAAAATTAAAAGGACTGACAATAGCAAGTGTTGGCAAGGATGTGTGGCAGCTGGAACACCTATACATTGCTGTTTGAAGTATAAAGTGGAGGGCCGGACACAGTGGCTCACGCCTGTAATCCCAATGAGAGGTGACAGCATGCTGGCAGCCCTCACAGCCCTCGCTGGCTCTCGGCACCTCCTCTGCCTGGGGTCCCAATTTGACGGCACTTGAGGAGCCCTTCAGCCTGCTGCTGCACTGTGGGAGCCCCTTTCTGGGCTGGCCAAGGCCAGAGCTGGCTCCCTCAGCTTGCAGGGAGGTGTGGAGGGAGAGGCGCCAGCAGCAACCAGGGCTCCACGGGGCGCTTGTGGGCCAGCTGGAGTTCCAGGTGGGTGTCGGCTTGGTGGGCTCCGCACTCGGAGCAGCCGGCTGGCCCTGCCGGCACGGGCAATGAGAAGCTTAGCACCCGGGCCAGTGGCTGCGGAGGGTGTGCTGGGTCCCCCAGCAGTGCTGGCCCACCGGCGCTGCGCTGGATTTCTCACCGGGCCTTAGCTGCCTTCCCGGGGGGCAGGGCTTGGGACCTGGAGCCCACCATGCCTGAGCCCACCCCCCCTCAGTGGGCTCCTGTGCAGCCCCAGCCTCCCTGACGAGCGCCGTCCCCTGCTCCACGGGCCCAGTCCAATCAAGCACCCAAGGGCTGAGGAGTGTGGGCGCACAGCACAGGACTGGCAGGCGGCTCCACCTGCAGCCCCAGTGCGAGATCCACTGGGTGAAGCCAGCTGGGCTCCTGACTCTGGTGGGGACTTGGAGAACCTTTATGTCTAGCTAAGGGATTGTAAATACACCAATCGGCACTCTGTATCTAGCTCAAGGTTTGTAAACACACCAGTCAGCACCCTGTGTCTAGCTCAGGGTTTGTGAATGCACCAATTGGCACTCTGTATCTAGCTTCTCTGGTGGGGACTTGGAGAACCTTTGTGTCCACACTCTGTATCTAGCTAATCTAGTGGGGAGGTGGAGAACCTTTGTGTCTAGCTCAGGGATTGTAAACGCACCAATCAGCACCCTGTCAAAACAGACCACTCCGTTCTCTCTAAAATGGACCAATCAGCAGGATGTGGGTGGGGCCAGATAAGAGACTAAAAGGAGGCTGCCAGAAGCAGCAGTGGCAACCCGCTCTGTTCCCTTCCAGGCTGTGGAAGCTTTGTTCTTTTGTTCTTTCGCTGTTTGCAATAAATCTTGCTACTGCTCACTCTTTGAGTCCACACTGCCTTTATGAGCTGTAACACTCACCGCCAAGGTCTGCAGCTTCACTCCTGAAGCCAGCGAGACCACAAACCCACCAGAAGGAACAAACAACTCCAGACGCGCTGCCTTAAGAGCTGTAACACTCACCCCGGAGGTCCGCAGCTTCACTCTTGAGCCAGTGAGACCACTAACCCACCAGAAGGAAAAAACTCCGGATACGCTGCCTTTAAGAACTGTAACACTCACCGCGGGGGTCCACGGCTTCATTCTTGAAGTCAGTGAGACCAAGAACCCACCAATTCCGGACACACCAATACTTTGAGAGGCTGAGGTGGGCGTTCACTTGAGGCAACTTCAAGACCAGTTCAGGCAACATGGCAAAACCCCGTCTCTACAAAAAAATACAAAAATCAGCTGGGCGTGGTGGGGCCTTCCTGTAGTTCTAGCTATTCAGGAGGCTGAGGTTCGAGGATCACTTAAGTCCTGGAGGTGCTGCTGTGATCTTGCCACTGCACTCCAGCCTGGACGATAAAGTGATACCCTGTCTCAAGGGAAAAAAAAGAGAGATCAGTTGTCGGGTGGGGTGGCTTATGCCTGTAATCCCAGTGCTTTGGGAAGCCAAGGCAGGCAATCGCTTGAGCTGAGTTCGAGACCAGCCTGGGCAACATGGTGAAACCCCATCTCTACTAAAAGTACAAAAATTAGCTGGGCATGGTGGTGTGCTCCTATAATCCCAGGTACTCAGGAGGCTGAGGCAGGTGGTGGAGGTTAAACCCAGGAGGCAGAGGTTGCAGTGAGCTGAGATTGCACCATTGCACTCCAGCCTGGGCAACAGAGCAAGTGGTACTTCATCTCAAAAAAAAAAAAAAAAAAAACATGTGTAAAGTGGAAGTGGTTCAACCCCTTTACAAAATAGTTTGCAGTTTCTTTTCTTTTCTTTCTTTTTTTTTTTTTTTGAGACGGAGTCTCGCTGTGTTGCCCAGGCAGGAGTGCAGTGGCACGACCTCAGCTCACTGCAAGCTCCGCCTCCTGGGTTCACGCCATTTTCCTGCCTCAACCTCCCGAGTAGCTGGGACTACAGGTGCCCGCCCCACGCCCGGCTAATTTTTTGTATATTTTTAGTAGAGACAGGGTTTCACCTTGTTAGCCGGGATGGTCTTGATCTCCTGACCTCGTGATCTGCCTGCCTCAGCCTCCCAAAGTGCTGGGATGACAGGCATGAGCCACCGTGCCCGGCCTGCAGCTTCTTAAAAAGCTAAATATGGGCCGGGCACGGTCGCTCATGCCTATAGTCCCAGCACTTTGGGAGGCCGAGGCGGGTGGATCACGAGGTCAGGAGTTAGACCAGCCTGGCCAACATGGTGAAACCCTGTCTCTACTAAAAATACAAAAATTAGCCGGGCGTGGTGGCAGGCACCTGTAATCCCAGCTACTGGGGAGGCTGAAACAGGACAATCGCTTGAACCCAGGAGGCAGAGGTTGCAGTGAGCTGAGATCATGCCACTGCACTCCAGCCTGGGTGACAGAGTGAGACTGTGTCTCAAAAAAAAAAAAAAAAAAGAAGATAAATATGTAACTATCATAGATCCAGCCATTTGGTTCCTTATCTGAGAGAAATGAAAGTGTATGTTTACACAAAGACTTGTACACACATGTTCATAGTAGCTTTATTTGTCACAGCCAAAGACTGGCAACAACCCAAATGACCATCAACCAGTGAATGGACAAATAGAATATGGTCTATCCATATAATTGAATGCTACTCAGCAACAAAAAAGAATGAACTACTGATACACACAACATGGACAAATCTCAAAATAATATGCTGAATGAAAGAAGCCAGACAAAAATGAGTATATACTATACAATTTTATATACATAAAATTCTAGAAAATGCAAACTTATCTGCATGAAAGAAAGCAGATCCGTCTGCGCACAGTGGCTCACGCCTGTAATCCCAGCACTATGGGAGGCCGAGGCGGGCAGATCACTTGAGGCCAGGGATTTGAGACGAGCCCAGCAAAAATGGTGAAACCCCGTCTCTACCAAAAACACAAAAATTATCTGGGCATGGTGTGTAGTCCCAGCTACTCGGGAGGCTGAGCCATGAGAATTTCTTTTTTTTTATTTTTTGTGAGACGGAGTCACACTCTGTCGCCCAGGCTGGAGTGCAGTGGCACTATCTCGGCTCACTGCAACCTCCACCTCCCGGATTCAAGCGATTCTCCTGCCTTAGCCCCCCGAGTAGCTGGGACTACAGGTGTGCACCACCAAGCATGGCTAATTTTTTGTATTTTTAGTAGAAACAGGGTTTCACCATATTGGCCAGGCTGGTCTTGAACTCCTGATCTCGTGATCTGCCCGCCTCGGCCTCCCAAAGTGCTGGGATTACAGGTGTGAGCCACCACGCACAGCCAAGAATTTATTGAACCCAGGAGGCGGAGGTTGCAGTGAGCCGAGATCACACCACTGCACTCCAGCCTGGGTGACAGAGCAAGGCACAGAAAAGGGGAGGGGAGGGGAGGTTAGTGATTACTTGGGAAGCAAGGGAGGGTAGAATACGCCACGTAACTCTGCCCTGGTCTTATCAGGAAGCATGTGCTTTCTCTCCTGGAATTTTTTTTTTTTTTAGATGGAGTCTCGCTCTGTCACCAGGCTGGAGTGCAGTGGTACAATCTCGGCTCACTGCAACCTCCGCCTCCCGAGTTCACGCCATTTTCCTGCCTCAGCCTCCCGAGTAGCTGGGACTATAGGCACCCACTACCACGCCCGGCTAATTGTTTGTATTTTTAGTGGAGACGGGGTTTCACCATGTTGGCCAGGATGGTCTCAATCTCTTGACCTCATGATCCACCCACCTCGGCCTCCCAAAGTGCTGGGATTACAGGCGTGAGCCACAGTGACTAGCCCTCTCCTGGATTTAAATAGTAGCAGCTGCAGTGAGCATTTGTGGGCTTGGGATATTCCGTGGCCAGCAGCACTTCCATTCCCTATGGAGACCCACCCTCCCTTGTGAGCAGTTACAGGAGAGTGGGTGACACACCCGCCCCCTACACAGATGTACAAACATCCAGTTCTCCCCGTCTCTGCTCCAGCTGAAATCAAATGGTGGGCACATAATCCAGGCTAGGGCAGCCACATGTTCCCTCCGGGACTCGGCCCTTGAGTGAACAATTTGGGGCTGAGAGGAGCGATGGAGGCTGTCCAGGCCAGGCGATCACAAAAACATATGAGGAGGTCCACTCACGCCTGTAATCCCAGCACTTTGGGAGGCCGAGGTGGGCAAATCACTTGAGGTTGGGAGTTCGAGACCAGCCTGGCCAACATGGTGAAACCCCGTCTCTACCAAAAATACAAAAATTAGCCGGGCATGGTGGCATGCGCCTGTAATCCCAGCTACTCGAGAGGCTGAGGCAGGAGAATCACTTCAACCTGCAAGGCGGAGGTTGCAGTGAGCGGAGATCGTGCCATTGCACTCCAGCCTGGGCAACAGAGCAAGACTCTGTCTCAAAAACAAAAAAGAACATGAGGAAACTTCTAGGAGTTGTAACTATATTAATTATTTTGTTCTTCTTTTTTTCTTTTTTCCTTTTTTTTTTTTTGAGACAGAGTCTTGCTCTGTTCCCCAGGCTGGAGTGCAGTGGCATGATCTCAGCTCACTGCAACCTCCACCTCCCAGGCTCAAGTAATTCTCCTGCCTCAGTCTCTTGAGTAGCTGGGATTACAGGCATGCACCCCCACGCCTGACTAATTTTTGTATTTTTAGTAGAGACGGGGTTTCACCGTGTTAGCCAGGATGGCCTCGATCTCCTGACCTCGTGATCTGCCCACCTCGGCCTCCTAAAGTGCTGGGATTACAGGTGTGAGCCACTATGCCTGGCCAATTATTTTGATCATGGTGATGGTTTCACAGGTGTAGGCTTATATCAGAATTCATAAAATTGCATGCTTTAAATGTGTACAGTTTATTGTATGTCAACTATACCTCCAAAACACTCTTTTTTAAAAATATACTCACTCTGGCATTTTTTGAGACTGAGAAAAGATTTTAATTACTTCTAATTATATTTTTCTGCCAAATAAGTCACCATGCAGAGACGAGGCAATGAGAAGACTTAGTTATATTTGGCTTACATATATTACGCATAGAGCTTGGTGCCTGTCTCAATAAATAGCAGCGCTCCAGATATCATCTGACTGACACAGAGGAAAACTCTCTATTTAGACCAGAAGTTGCAAACTCAGAAACCTTTAGGGTGCAAGCAGGTGAAGCAAAGCAAGACAAGCGTATACAACATGTAACGGCAGAGACTATGGCAAAAAGAATTTATGTCCAATCTAAGTGCATTTAATTGCTGAGTGCTAAACAACAGACATTGGTGGCCTGAATTGGGCAAGTCCTGGGGTGTGGTCTCGGGGGGCCTTCACTTTCCCTATAACTAGATACTCCATGTAAAATGGGTCCATGTAACTTAGTGATGTGATAGTGTATTCGTTCATTTTCACAATGCTGATAAAGACATACTGGAGACTGGGTAATTTAGAAAGAAAAAGGGTGGACTCAGAGTTCCACGCAGCTGAGGAAGCCTCACAATCATGGCAGAAAGCAAAAGGCACGTCTTACATGGCAGCAGGCAAGAGAGAATGAGAACCAGGTGAAAAGGGAAACCCCTTATAAAACCATCAGATCTTGTGAGGTTTATTCACTGCCATGAGAACAGTATGGGGGAAACCGCCCTCATGATTCAATTACCTTCCACCAGGTCCCTCCCACAACACATGGGAATTATGGGAACTACAATTCAAGATGAGATCTGGGTGGGGACACAGCCAAACTATATCAGATAGCAACAGCTGATCTTTTAGAAAATGCTTTTATTGGTGGGGCTCAGTGGCTCATGCCTGTAATCCCAGCACTTTGGGAGGCCGAGGCGGGCGGATCACCTGAGGTCAGGAGTTCGAGACCAGCCTGATCAACATGGAGAAACCCTGTCTCTACTAAAAATACAAAATTAGTTGGGCGTGGTGGTGCATGCCTGTAATCCCAGCTACTTGGGAGGCTGAGGCAGGAGAATTGCTTGAACCCAGGAGGCGGAGGTTTCGGTGAGCCAAGATCGCACCATTGCCTCCAGCCTGGGCAACAGAGTGAGACTCCGTCTCAAAAAAAAAAAATTAAAAAAATTAGCTGGGCATAGCAGTGGGCACCTGTAATCCCAGCTACTTGGGAGGTTGAGGCAGGAGAATCACTTGAACCCGGGAGGCAGAGTTTGCAGTGACCCTAGATTGCACCCCTGCATTCCAGCCTGGGCGACAGAGTGGGACTCTTTCTCAAAAAAAAAAAAAAGAAAAGAAAATGCTTTTGTTTGGTGCTCCCAAGAACTCTGTGCACTAGATAGGATTATTTCCATTTTCCAGATGAGAAAACCGAGGCTCAGAGATATCACCTAGGCTCCTCCCCAGGGCCAGTGAAACAAAGACCCAGACTTACTTCTTACCCTGGCCTGAGTTTTGTGTTTTTTTTTTCCCCACCCAGCCACACCTAGATTGTATTGGCTTTGTTTATTTCCATGGGGTAAACCCATGGAAAAACCCAACTTTCTCTTCCTTTCTGAAATGACTGCTTCCAGGGGCCAGTGAAGTTTTGGAAGAAGGAGAAGGCGCACAGCCCCCTGGTGGATGCTCTCGGAACTCTAAGGATTGGAGACACACCTCTTCTACCCACCTGCCCGTTTCAAGTTGATATTTTTGTTTTTTATAAGTTCTATTTTTAAGAAGTTCATCTGGCCAGGCACAGTGGCTCACGCCTGTAATCCCTTGGGAGGCCAAGGTGGGTGGAGCACCTGAGGTCAGGAGTTCAAGACCAATCTGGCCAACATGGTGAAACCCCGTTTCTACTAAAAATACAAAAATTAGCTGGTCATGGTGGTGTGCTCCTGTAATCCCAGCTATTTGGGAGGCCGAGGCAGGAGAATCACTTGAACCTAGG
Organism: Pongo abelii; assembly: GCF_028885655.2. NCBI lineage: Eukaryota > Metazoa > Chordata > Mammalia > Primates > Hominidae > Pongo > Pongo abelii. Next base: position 119,803,236 of record NC_071995.2, on the reverse strand, counting down.
AGGCAGAGGTGGCAGTGAGTTGAGATCGTGCCACTGCACTCCAGCCTGGGTGACAACAGTGAGACTCTGTCTCAAAAAAAAAAAAAAAAGAAGTTCATCTGTGTCCAAGAATTCTGAGATAATAATACAGGTAAATCCACTTTAAGAGATCCACTATTTAAGAACTTATTTTGCAAAATAGATTTGTTTATTCATTCCATAAATACATATAGCTGGTGTGTGACAATCTTAACAGTGTGTGGGGGCTGGGCAGGATGGCTCATGTCTGTAATCCCAGCACTTTGGGAGGCCGAGGCAGGAAAATCACTTGAGGCCAGGAGTTTCAGACCAGCCTGGCCAACATGGTGAAACCTTGTCGCTACTAAAAATACAAAAATTAGCCAGGCATTATGGCGCACACCTGTAATCCCAGCTACTTGGGAGGCTGAGGTGGGAGAATCCCTTGAACTCAAAAGGTGGAGGTTGCGGTGAGCTGAGATGGCACCATCGCACTCCAGCTTGGGCAACAGAGCAAGACTCTGTCTCAAAAAACAAACAAACAAAACAAAACAATAAAACAGTGAGTAGGGCTAACTTCATGCCAGACACAGTTTCAAGTGCTTTCCAGATATTCAAATATCTGTCAAAGATATGTCAAAAAAAGCAGTAATTTAAGGTGGGTTCTATTATGTCTTGTCTGCTTGGTCAGCCATAGCAAAGTACTGTAGACTGAAAAATTTCTTTCTTTTTTTTTTTTTTTTTTGTTCTTTTTGAGACGGAGTCTTGCTGTGTCGCTCAGGCTGGAGTGCAATGACGCGATCTGGGCTCACAGCAACCTCCACCTCTGGGGTTCAAGCAATTCTCCTGCCTCAGTCTCCTGAGTAGCTGGGATTACAGGTGTGCGCCACTATGACTGGCTAATTTTTTTTGTATTTTTAGTAGAGACGGGGTTTCACCATGTTGGCCAGGCTCATCTTGAACTCGTGACCTCAAGCGATTTGCCCACCTCAGCCTCCCAAAGTGCTGGGACTACAGACATGAGCCACCGCGCCTGGCTAAGAAATTTATTTCTTATAGTTCTGGAGGCTGGGAAGTCCAAGATTAAGATGTTGGCAAGGTAGATTTTATTCTGAGGCCTCTTCTCTTGGCTCGTAGACAGCTACCTTCTTACTGTGTGCTCACATGACCTCTTCTACCTCTTCTTTGTGTCTCTTCTTTTCCTTCTTTCTTTCTTTTTTTTTTTTTTTTTTTTTTTTGAGACAAAAATCTCGCTCTTGTCCCTCAGGCTGCAGTACAATGGCATGATCTCGGCTCACTGCAACTTCTGCCTCCCGGGTTGAAGTGATTCTCCTGCCTCAGCCTCCCGAGTAGCTAGAATTACAGGCGCTCACCACCACGCCCAGCTAATTTTGTATTTTGAGTAGAGACAGGGTTTCACCATGTTGGCCAGGCTGGTCTCAAACTCCTGACCTCAGGTGATCCGCCCACTTTGGCCTCCCAAAGTGCTGGGTTTACAGGCGTGAGCTACCCTGCCTGGCCCTCTTTCTTCTTTCTTTTCTTTTCTTTCCTTCTTTTTGAGACAGAATCTCACTCTGTCACCCAGGTTGGAGTGCAGTGGCGCAATCTTGGCTCACTGCAACCGCCACCTCCTGGGTTCAGGTGATTCTCTCACCTGGGCCTCCCACGGGACTACAGGCGCACACCACCACACCTGGCTAATATTTTTTTTTCTGAGACAGGGTTTCGCTATAATTTCCCAGCCACAGGTATTCCTTTGGCAACATCTATGGCCTAAGAGAGGTAGGGTGAGGGTGGAGTGGTGGAATGGGTGGTCTCTTCTCCAGGCCTCCTTTAAATGGACACCTTGCCCTCTAGTGTACCTCACCCTCTTTCCCCACCGGCATAAACATCTTTTTTTTAATTTAAGAGATGAAGTATTGCTATGTTGTTTGGGCTGGTCTTTGAACTCCTGGCCTCAAGCAATCCTCCTACCTCAGCCTCCCAATGTGCTGGGATTACAGGTATGAGACACCATGCCCAGCCCATCTACAATGCCCAGCTCACATAAACATCTTGATTCAACATACAGAAAACTTCAGGAGGGCATCAATTTTTGAAGAGTCAAGGTGGTCCTATCTAGAATCAACCATAAAGGGAAGGGAGGGAGGAAAAGACGCCTGACACATTTAAGCACTTGCCCTGTGCCACTGTATTTAAATTATTTCATTTATTCATTCATTCATTCAGAGGAGGAGGAGCCCCATGAGACCAAAAAAAGGGCTCACCAAACCCATTTCCTCTTTCTGAGCACTGACTGGGTTACAGTTCCTAGCCCCCTTGCAGCTACAAAGGGACATGTACTTTGCACTGTCAGTGGGCAGAAGGGATGTACCCGCCCACCAGGCCTGGTCATAAAACATCCATTCTGATCTTTCACGCTCTATCTGTCTCCTGTCCATAAGGATGAGGGCAAAAGAGTTTAAGGTGGTGGAGCCTTATTATGCAAAGGAACCCAATCCCAGCATCCACTGGAAGAAGACTGCCGAGGACTTCTATCTTCCTGGGAACATCTGCCCAGAGTCCACCAGCTGGACGAAGATTGCCCAGGACTTCTACCCTCCTGGGAATATCTGCATCAGACTCTGTGGGGAAGGGAAATAAACCTTCATTGTGTTCAGCCAGTGAGATATTTGTCATTGTTACAGTAGTGAGCCAATCCTGATAAATACATGGTATTTGATAGACCCATTTCACAGAATGGGAAAACAGAGGCTCAGTAGATGGCACTCACACTACTCATAAGTAGTACAACAGGGATTTGAACCAAGCTCTGTCTGACACTAGACATCCCTTTCATTGGTTCTTTTTCTGTTTTTGTTTTTGTTTTTAAGAGATGAGGTCTCGTCCAGGCGTGTAATCCCAGCACTTTTGGAGGCCAAAGGGGGTGGACCACTTGAGGTCAGGAGTTTGAGACCACCCTGGCCAATATGGCAAAACTCCTTCTCTACTAAAAATACAAAAATTAGCTGAGCGTGGTGGATCATCCCTTCAGCTACTTGGGAAGCTGAGGCAGGAAAATCGCTTGAACCCAGAAGGCAGAGGTTGCAGTGAGCCGAGATCACGCCACTGTACTCCAGCCTGGGTGACAGAGCAAGACTCCGTCTCAAAAAAACAAAACAAAACAAAACGAAAGAGATGGGGTCTTACTCTGTCCCCCAGCCTGAAATGCAGTGGTGCAACCATAGCTCATTGTAAACTTGAACTCCTGGACTAGAAGCCATCCTCCCGCCTTGGTCTCCCAAAATGCTAGGATTACAGGCATGGGCCATCACATCTGGCCTCATTTGCCCTTTTCTTTCTTTAAACAACTCTTTTTTTTGAGACAGTCTCACTCTGTTGCCCAGGCTGGAGTGCAGTGATGCAATCTCCCCTCACTACAACCTCCCCCTCCTGAGTTCCAGTGATACTCATGCCTCAGCCTCTCAAGTAGCTGGGACCACAGGCACACACCACCACGCCCGGGTAATTTTTGCATTTTTAGTAAGAGATGTCATCTACTCCACTAGAGCCACCGTGCCTGGCCTAAACAACCTTTTTTTTTTTGAGACGGAGTCTCGCTCTGTCACCCAGGCTGGGGTGCTGTGGCACGATCTGGGCTCACTGCAAGCTCCGCCTCCCGGGTTCACGCCATTCTCCTGCCTCAGCCTCCCAAGTAGCTGGGACTACAGGCGCCCGCCACCACGCCCGGATAATTTTTTGCATTTTTAGTAGAAACGGGGTTTCACTGTGTAAGCCAGGACTAAACAACTTTTTAAAAACTGCATAAGAAGCTGGCACAGTGGCCGGGCGTGTTGGCTCACGTCTGTAATCCCAGCACTTTAGGAGGCCGAGGCGGGTGGATCAAGAGGTCAGGAGATCGAGACCATCCTGGCTAACACAGTGAAACCCCGTCTCTACTAAAAATACAAATAAATTAGCCAGGTGCGGTGGCGGGCACCTGTAGTGCCAGCTACTCGGGAGGCTGAGGCAGGAAAACGGCGTGAACCCAGGAGGCGGAGCTTGCAGTGAGCCGAGATTGCACCACTGCACTCTAGCCTGGGCAACAGAGGGAGACTCTGTCTCAAAAAAAAAAAAAAAAGAAAAAAGAAAAAAGAAAAAGAAAAAAAGAAGCTGGCAGAGTGGCACGCACTTACAGTCCCAGCTACTCAGGAGGCTGAGGCAGGAAGATTGCTCAAGCCTAAGAGTTCAAAGTTGTAGGATGCTATGATCACACCTGTGAATAGCAACTGCACTGTAGCCTGGGAAACATACCGAAACCTTATCTCTTAAAAAAAAAATACCATAAGCTGCGTAAGGAATATGTACAATGTTTCATGTGAATGCAGCCTAATTCATTTAGTCAGTTTCCTATTCCTGCAGGTTGTTTCCGTTTTTTTCCCTACTGTCATAAGCAATCATTCCATGAATATCCTCGTAGCTAAAGATTTATGCATAATCCTTCATTGTTTCTTTAGGATAAATTCTTAGCAATGGAATTTCTGGGTCAAAGTGCTTGCACATTTTTTTCTTAGGCTTCAGAAATACTTATAGCAAATAAATCCCACGCCCTTTCTATTGCCCTATGCTGGTTCCCAAGCGGTTGGCTGATGACTGGGAGGTGCCTTGAGGTTTCTTTGACGTCTCTGGCCTCAGCTGTAGGACATTGGGGAAGTGGACCCAGAGCTGCTGGCTGCATGTGGGTCTATGAAATCAAGCAAGAAAGAAGTCTGCTGGGGAAGCAAGCCCAGCTGACCAGAGGCTTTTTTTCTTTTTCTTTTTCTTTTTTTCTTTTTTTAAGAGAGAGTCTCACTCTGTTGCCCAGGCTGGAGTGCAGTGGCATGATCATAGCTCACTGCAGTTTCCATCTCTTGGGCTCAAGTGATCCTCCAGCTTCAGCCTCCTAGTAGCTGGAACTACACCCCCACACCTAGCTAGTTTTTTTATTTTGTATTTTGCAGAGAAGGGGTCTCACTGTGTTACCCAAGCTGGACAGGACTCAGCCATTTTTGTATAGAGAGCATGAAAAGGGCTTCTTTTTCCAGCTCCATTCATTCATTCAAAAATTTATTAAAGATTATGTGTTATTTGAATAGCTAAGCTGTGAACATAGTAAACATTCAGAAGACAAAAGGTATAGAGTGAAAAGTTCCCTTTCCACCTCATGTAGACATGTGGGTTCCCACTGTAGAGACAGCTAATCTCCTATGGATAAGCAAGCCAAAATGTACATATACTTTTTTTTTTTTGACTGGTTGTGGAACTGTGAGTTTTACCTTTCTGAGTATTTTTGTAATCCTATATATATTCTGGAGCTTTTGTCTTTGAAAATGCATACTTTTTTAAACACAAAGAATAGCATACTATACATACCATTCCACACCTAGCTTTTTTTCACTTAGCTGTACACTTTGGAGATTGTTCTATATCAGTGCACATCCATCTACTTTGTTCATTTTTAAAATCTTCCTCCTGCCTCAGCCTCCTCAGTAGCTGGGGACTATAGGCATGCACCACCATGCGTGGCTAATTTTTTCTATTTTTTGTAGAGACAAGGTCTCACTGTGTTGCCCAGGCTGGTTTCAAAATGCTGGCCTCAAGTGATCCTCCTGCCTCGGCCTTCCAAAGTGCTGGGATTACAAGCGTGAGCTACTGTGCCAGCCCTGTTCATTTTTAATGGGTGTATAGTATTCCATTGTACAGCCATGCTATGATATATTTAATAATTCTCCTTTCATGGACATTTAGGTTGTTTTCCATCTCTTGGTATTATAAACAGGGTGACAAGGAACATCCCTCACCAGATATTTATTGGGGTCCCCCAAGGTGCCAGGTAGCGAGTATAAGGTAGAAAATGAGACAGATGAGGTTCCTGCCCTTAGAGAACTTAAAATCAATTTGGGGAGAGGCCATCAGTAGTAGGTCCGGGTACAGTAGCTCACATCTGTAACCCCAGCCCTTTGGGAGGCTCAAGTGGGGAGGACCACTTGAGCCTGGGAGTTCAATACCAGCCTGGGCAATACTGTAACACCTCATCTCTACAAAAAGTAAAAATAAATAAATAAATAAATAAATAAGCTGGGCGGGGTGATGCACACCTGTAGTTCCAGCTACTCCAGAGGCTGAGGCAGGAGGATGGCTTGAGCCTGGGAGGTGGAGGCTGCAATGAGCTGTGATTGTGCCACTGAGCAATGAGCTATGATTGTGCCACTGAACCCCATCCTGGGCAACAGAGTGAGACCCTGTCCCTAAAAAAACAAACAGTCACAAAAACAAGTGAAGAATATAGGGGCAGCAAGTGTGTCGTGCCCTGGGAAGCACTCACAGGGTACTGACCCACAGGGGCAGTGCCAAAGAGGGGTTGGGGGTGGGTTTAGCCTTCCTCCCTTTCATTTCCATGACCAGGAGTAGGGAAGGGAAAGGCTGGATATTGACATGGACAATTTGTCAAACTCATGGAAAGGAAAATATTATCTTATTTCTGAATTCCCTAGAAGTGGAGTCTGAGACAGGCATACATGATTCACTAAGGAGTGAGGGAGAGGAAGCAGGATGGGGAAGATCAGGGTCCAAGCCTCAGGTAAAGTCTATTCTTGGCCTGACCCACACCATGGGGAGGGTGTGCTCTGGAGTCTAAACTGTGCCATAGAATCCTCCCACCTGGAGGCAAGGAGGCCAGCCTTTTTTTTTTTTTTCCAGACGGAGTCTCGCTGTGTCACCCAGTCTGGAGTTCAATGGCATGATCTTGGGTCACTGCAACCTCTGCCTCCTGGATTCAAGCGATTCTCCTGCCTCAGCCTCTGGAGTAGCTGGGATTATAGGCATGCACCACCATGCCCAGCTAATTTTTGTATTTTTAGTAGAGACAGGGTTTCACCATGTTGGCCAGGCTGGTCTTGAATGCCTGACTTCAGGTGATCTGCCCGCCTCAGCTCCCAAAATGTTAGGATTACAGGTGTGAGCCACTGAGCCTGGCTGAGGCCAGCCTTTTGTACCTGTTTGATGTCATTGCAGGCTGCTAGGCAGGGGAGTGGAACGGAGATGTTGTAACCTCCCAGGAGCGGCAGGGCCCCCTGAGTGAACACAGTTTTCTGGAGAAGAGAGCAGCCAACACTCCTAGCAGCTGGAGAATGGAAGCACCTGCTGAGAAAAAGGATCTGGGCAGGACACCCACAGCATCTTCTACAGTGACCGACAGGCAGCTCCAAGACAAACCCCCTCGCTCTGCCCTTCCAACCTCATTACCCAACCCTAGCGCCTCTTAGTGGGAAGATCAGCAAAGGTTTCCCTACCAGGCTAGGCAACATAGCCAGACCCCGTCTTTACAAAAAATTAAAAAATTCAGGCTGGGCGCGGTGGCTCACGCCTGTAATCCCAGCACTTTGGGAGGCCGAGGCGGGCGGATCACCTGAGGTCGGGAGTTCAAGACCAGCCTGACCAATATGGACAAACTCCGTCTTTACTAAAAATACAACATTAGCCGGGTGTGATGGCGCATGCCTGTAATCCCAGCTACTTGGGAGGCTGAGGCAGGAGAATTGCTTGAAGCTGGGAGGCAGAAGTTGCAGTGAGCTGAGATCGCGCCATTGCACTCCAGCTTGGGCAACAAGAGCGAAACTCTGTCTCAAAAAATAAATAAATAATTCACCAGCATGGTGGTGCGTGCCTGTGGTCCCAGCTGCTCAAGAGGCTGAGCCCCAGAGGTTGAGGCTGCAGTGAGCCGAGATCGCTCCACTGCACTACAGCCTGGGCGACAGTGAGAATGGTTCTCCCTGAACCCTGATTTTCCCTGGAGACCTGAAGGATGAAGAGGAGTTAAAGGCAGAAGGGAATAACGAGCCGGAGAAGCATTCCCAGCAGAAGGCTGCCACTTGCAGAGCGAGGAAGGCAGGAAGGAGGATTGCTCATTTGAGGAACTGACAGCCAGCCAGTGAGGAAGAAGTGGAGCTGGAGCTGGGGTGGAGATTGTGCTGGGTCTTCAACTTTATCCTCAAGGCACTGGGGAGCCACTGGTGGTTTAGAACACAGGAATGACATGACCTGACTTTCAAAGGACTCCTCCGGCTGCTGTGAGGAGGATGGACCCTTGTGGGTTAAGGGCAGAGGCTGAGAGTCCAGTGAGGAGGTTAATGGTCTCATCCAGGCAAGCAGTAACCATGTTCACACAACAACTTATATATGAAAGCTCATAGCAGCTTTATAGTAGTTCAAAAGTGGAAACAACCCAAATGTCCATCCACTGAGGGAACAGAATGTGGCCTATCTGTACAACAGAATAATTCTGACCGTAACAAGCAACGCAGCTGGGCACAGTGGCTCATGCCTGTAATTCCAGCACTTTGGAGGCCAGTGTGGGTGGATCACTTGAGGCCAGGCGTTCAAGACCAGCCTGGCCAACCTGGTAAAATCTCATCTCTACTAAAAATACAAAAATTAGCCGGGTGTGGTGGCACAGGCCTGTAATCCCAGCTACCCAGGAGGCTGAAGCATGAGAATTGCTTAAGCCTAGAAGGCAGAGGTTGCAGTGAGCTGAGATCATGCCACTGCACTCCAGCCTGGGCAACAGAGAAAGAGTCTGTCTCAAAAAAAAAAAAAAAAGAGGAATGCGGTACTGACACACTGCGACATGGATGAACCTTGAAAACATTCTGCAGAGTGAAAGAAGCCAGACACAGAAAGACTGTAAATCGTATGATTCCATTTATATGCAATGTCCAGAATAGGCATCTCCATAGAGATAGAAATTAGATTAGATGTTGACAAGGGCTTGAGGTTGGGGGTGGTGAGAGAATGGGGAGTGACGGTGAATGGGTGTGGGGTTTCTTTGGGGAAGATAAAAATGGTTTGGAAGTAGATTATGAAAGTGGTTGGGCAAGTTGATAACTACACTAAAAACCACTGAATTGCACACTTTAAAAGAGTGAATTTTATAATATGTGAACTATATCTCAATCAAAAAAGGAGGAGGAAGCCGGGCGCGGTGGCTCACACCTGTAATCCCAGCACTTTGGGAGGCTGAGGTGGGTGGATCACCTGAGGTCGGGAGTTCGAGACCAGCCTGATCAACATGGAGAAACCCCGTCTCTACTAAAAAATACAAAAATTAGCTGGGCGTGGTGGCGCATGTTTGTAATCTCAGCTACTCAGGAGGCCGAGGTAGGAGGATCACTTGAACCTGGGAGGCAGAGGTTGTGGTGAGCTGAGATTGTGCCATTGCACTCCAGCCTGGGCAACAAGAGCAAAACTCCATCTCAAAAAGAAAAAAAAAAAGGAGAAGGTGAAGGAAGAAGAAAAGAAGAGGCCGGGCACGGTGGCTCATGCCTGTAATCCTGGCACTTTGGGAGGCCGAGGCAGGCAGATCGCTTGAGACCAAGAGTTCAAGACCAGCCTGGCCAACATAGTGAAACCCCATCTCTACTAAAAATATAAAAATGAGCCAGCTGTAGTGGTGCATGCTTGTAATCCCAGCTACTCGGGAGGCTGAGGCAGAAGAATCACTTGAATCTGAGAGGCGGAGGTTGCAGTGAGCCGAGATCACACCACCGCACTCCAGCCTGAACAGAGCGAGACTTTGTTTCATAAATAAATAAATAAATAAATGTGAGTAACATCCTATATTAGTCTCCTACTGCTGCTGTATAAATTACCACAAATACTGACTTTACACAAGCTTATTCTCATAGTTGCGGAGGTCATGAATCTGAAATCGGTTTTAAAGAGCTGGTTCCCTGTGAGGGCTCTGAGGGAAGAATGTGTCCTTGCCTTTTTCATCTTCTAGAGGACCATCTGCATTCCTTGGCTTACATTCCCTTCATCGATCACTACAACCTCTTGTTTCCGTCGTCAAATCTGCTACCACTCACTCTGGTGTGCTCACCTCTTCCAAGGACCTGTGTGATTATATGGGGCTAGATAATCCAGGAGGATTATATAGCCAGATAATCCAGGATAATCTCCTCATCTCAAAATTCTTAATTTGATGCATCTACAAAGTCTCCTTTCCTATAATCATAGGTTCTAGAGTTCTAGAGGTTAGGACATGGACATCTTTTTTTTTTTTTTTTTGAGACAGAGTTTTGCTCTTGTTGCGCAGGCTGGAGTGCAATGGCGCGGTCTTGGCTCACTGCAAGCTCCACCTCCCGGGTTCAAGCGATTCTCCCGCCTCAGCTTCCTGAGTAGCTGGGATTATAGGCATGTGCCGCCACGCCCAGCTAATTTTGTATTTTTAGTAGAGACGGGGTTTCTCTGTGTTGGTCAGGCTGGTCTTGAACTCCCGACCTCAGGTGATCCGCCCGCCTTAGCTTCCCAAAGTGCTGGGATTACAGGCGTGAGCCACATCTCCCAGCAGGACCTGGACATCTTTTAGGGGTCATTATTCAGCCTACCACACACTTACCAGATTTAAAATTCTATGAAGTACACTTACCTACAGTATCTCATTTAGATACTTATGAGGTGTTATCATTCCTATTTAATGAATGAGAACTCAGGTCTAGAAAGCTTAATTTCTTAGCCACAGTGATATAGTCAAAGAACTAGAAACTCAAACCAGAGCATATGGCCCTACAGACCATGTAACAGCACCACACACCACTTCTCCTCCACCAGGCTGCCTGTAAATCACTGGCCTTTGGCCTCTCATTTTCTTGTACAACTCAAAAAAAAAAAAAAGAAGAGGAAGAGGAAGAGAAGGAGGAGGAGGAGGAGGCGGCGGTGGCTCCATGGCTCAAGCCTGTAATCCCAGCACTTTGGGAGGCCGAGGCAGGAGGATTGCTTGACCCCAGGGGTTTGAGACCAGCCTGGGCAACATGACGAGATTTTGTCTCTATTAAAAACAAAAACAAAAAAAACTTAGCTGGATGCAGTGGCACACGCCTGTAGTTCAACTAGTTGGGAGGCTGAGGCAAGAGGATTGCTTGAGCTCAGAAATTCAAGGCTGCAGTGAGCTATGATTGTACCACATCACTGCACTCCAGCCTGGGTGACAGAGCAAGACCCTGTCTCTCTGACAGAGGAGAGAGAGAGAAAGAGAGAGAGAGAAGGAATGAATTGACCTAAGAAGGAAAATGGCTGAATTCGGGATATATTTTGGATGTGGGTTACTTAGGGGACACAGTGGGGCAGGAATTGGTCCTATGTGAGTCCTTGCATCCCTCAAATGTGCCACTGGAAGAAAAGCAGAAGGAGCAGCGAGTATGGAGCCCATGTCAGGGCGTCACCAGCTCCCCAGTGTGAGCCACTGGGCCATGCAGTGCTAGGCCATGCAGTGCTGGGATTCAGAAAGTGTCAGATTTCAAGGCCTGTGTGTCCTTGGGTGAGTAGCTTGGCCTCTCTGGGCCTCTGGATGGACTGGGGGCAGCGAGTCTATAAAGCCCTGAGCTGCCTTTCCTGCATTCTCAGCACATTGTTGGAACCTGAGTGCATCGTGACAGCCCGGTGTGCTGACAGCTGACGGAGTCCACACGCCTCTTCTACGCGTGGCTTCAGCGTCCTCTCATAAACCTGACCCTGCCCGGTCAACCCCAGCTCTAAAAAGAACTGTCCAGCCCTGAGTTAGGACAGCATTTTCTCCCCTGTGACTTCACTTCCATTGCACTCTTTTTTTTTTTTTTTTTTTTTTTGAGACAATCTTGCTCTGTCACCTGGCTGGAGTGCAGTGGCACGATCTCTGCTCACTGCAACCTCCACTTCCCAGGTTAAAGCGATTCTTGTGCCTCAGCCTCCTGAGTAGTTTGGACTACAGTTGCATGCTGCCACCATGCCCGGCTAATTTTTTTTTTTTTTGAGGTGGAGTTTCGCTCTTGTTGCCCAGGCTGGAATGCAATGGCACCACCTCGGCTGACCGAAAGCTCTGCCTCCCAGGTTCAAGCGATTCTCCTGCCTCAGCCTCCCGAGTAGCTGGGATTACGGGCATGCGCCACCATGCCCAGCTAATTTTGTATTTTTTTAGTAGAGATGGGGTTTCTCCATGTTGGTCAGGCTGGTCTCAAACTCCTGACCTCAGGTGATCCGCCCACCTCGGCCTCCCAAAGTGCTGGGATTACAGGCGTGAGCCGCCGAGCCTGGCCTAATTTTTGTGTTTTTAGTAGAGAAGGGTTTTCATCATGTTGCCAGGCTGGCCTTGAACTCCTCAGTTCAGGCAATCTGCCCTCTTCAGCTTCCCAAAGTGCTGGGATTACAGGCGTGAGCCACCGCGCCAGCCACTTTATAGCATTGTTTTATTTTCTTTTCTCCCCTGTGTCCTCTCCCAGCTTTAGCCATCCTTTAAGATGTTCCTCCATCTTCCACCCTCCACTTCCACCAAGGTGCCTCATTCCTGGCTGCCATGCCTCACATTCCTCTCCCTTCTCATGAGTCCTGAAGCACTTTACAGTTCGATTAGAAAACCAGAGTCAGGAGGTCTGGATTTGACATGTGGCTTGACCACAAGCTTTCTGTGTGACGTTGGGCAAGTCATGAGCCTGCTCTGAGGCTCAGTTTCTTCATTCTGATATTGAAAGACAAGAGAGTCAGATACTTGCCCTCACCAAGCTGGATCATTTAAATGAAATCTCTAGGGCAGGTGCAGTGGCTCATGCCTGTAATCCCAGCACTTTGGGAGGCCGAGGCAGGTGGATCACGAGGTCAGGAGATCGAGACCATCCTGGCTAACATGGTGAAACCCCATCTCTACTAAACATACAAAAAATTAGCCGGGCGTGGTGGCGGGCTCCTGTAGTCCCAGCTACTCGGGCGGCTGAGGCTGGAGAATGGCATGAACCCAGGAGGCGGAGCTTGCAGTGAGCCGAGATCGCGCCACTGCGCTCCAGCCTGGGCAACAGAGTGAGACTCCATCGCAAAAAAAAAAAAAAAAAAAAAAAAATTAGCCGGGCATGGTGGCGTGTGCCTGTAATCCCAGCTACTCAGGAGGCTGAGGCACAAGAATTGCTTGAACCCGGGAGGCAGAGGTTGCAGTGAGTCGAGATCGTGCCGCTGCACTCCAGCCTGGGCAAGAGAGCAAGACTCCATCTCCAAAAAAAAAAGGAAAGAAAAAAGAAAAAAAAGAAATATCTGGAAACACAAGGTGGGGGGTACCTAGAAAAAGGGGTGGTCTAGAATTAATATGGTCTCCTATGTCCCACAGTGGCAGCAGCTGTTTCTGGCAAAATCCTTAGCGCTGGTTGCAGCCATTCAGCTCCCCTTGGTTTCTGCCAATTTCCTGATCCTATTTCTCTTGCCAATTCTCTAAGCTTCCAGATATCCTTCTAACAAATTCCTTTCTGGCTAAGTTACCCAGAATTAGATTCCATTTTTGGCAACTGAAGCCCCTAATGAGTTCAGACCTTCAAGTGGTCCTGTGATAGAATGAGAGAGCCACACGTCTTTCCTTAAGTGTGTTATGCCTTTTGGTTGTGCATGTCTTGTGAATCTTCTGCTTTCAACTTTCTCTCCCCAGAAACAGGAGTATCTTGAGGGTCTAAACACAGTACAAAACTCAAAAACAGCTGGGTTCCGGAACCCTTCCTAACATCATGAAGGATCTTTTAGTTCGGAGGGTCAAATTGTCAGCCTGATAGAGCTAGCATTGGATGTGCTTTGTCTGGAAATATATTAAAGTTTGAGATTCCTAGATTTTCTTGAAAAATCAGAAGATCTGGCCGTACCTACCCACAGTACCACATAGCAACATTCAGCTGAAGTTGAGTGGAACCTACCCCCTTTAGATGGGATGTGACCACTTCAGTCATTTAAATAATCTATTTGGGGCCAGGTGCAGTGGATCACACCTGCAATCCTAGCTATTCAGGAGGCTGAGGCAGGAGGATCACTTGAACCCAGGAGTTCGAGGCTACAGTGAGCCATGATTGTACCACTGCACTCCAGCCTGGGCAACAGAGTGAGACCCTGGCTCAAATAAATAAATAAATAAATAGGGGTTTTTTTAATTAAATTATTTGAATCCAGGAGGCATTTGAGTTTTCACCTCTTGGCCAGGCATGGTGGCTCAAGCCTGTAATCCCAACACTTTGGGAGGCCGAGGTGGGTGGATCACTTGAGGTCAGGAGTTCAAGACCAACCTGGCCAACTTGGTGAAACCCTGTCTCTACTAAAAAATACAAAAATTAGCCAGGCATGGTGATGCGTACCTGCAATCTCACCTACTCAGGAGGCTGACGCAGGAAAATCGCTTCAACCTGGGAGGCAGAGGCTGTGGTGAGCCAAGATCGCTCCATTGCACTCCAGCTTGGGCAACAGAACAAGACTCTGTGTCAAAAAAAAAAGAGTTTGCACCTCTTGTTTAGATGAGTAGAATGTTGCCGGGTCATGCCTTGTTTTCGTTGAGCCTGTCTTTGGAGGCCACAACTGGGCATGGGATGTGGCTAAGTGAGATGAGCACAGGCCCTAGAGTCACTGGAGAGGTGTGTAACCCTGGGAAAGTCCCTTAACCTCTCTGAGCCTCAGTCTTTGCAACTCTGAAATGGAAATAATAGTTCAGAAGAATGCTGCGAAAATTCAATCAGGTCCATAAAGTATGATACAGAAAAGTAGGTGTTCGCTAAAAGTTTATGAAAGAGGGGATTCTGAGATCTTACATTTGGAAGGGCCCAGTAGGATGCTTGGCTCATAGTGAGTGCTTGAGAAATGTTCATTCTCTTCCCCTGATTTTTTTTTTTTTTTGAGACAGAGTCTCGCTATGTCACCCAGGCTGGAGTGCAGTGGCACCATCTCAGCTCACTGCAACCTCTGCCTCCCAGGTTCAAGCAATTCTCCTGTCTTAACCTCCAGAGTAGCTAGAACTACAGGCGCATGCCACCACACCCGGCTAATGTTTATATTTTTAGTAGAAACGGGTTTTCACCATGTTGGCCAGGCTGGTCTTGAACTCCTGACCTCAAGTGATCTGCCCACCTCGGCCTCCCAAAGTGCTGGGATTACAGGCGTGAACCACCATGCCCAGCCTCTTCACCTGTTTTTTGTATTGTTGGGCAGAGTTCTTGGTTTTTATTTTGCTTTTGGCTGGGCCAGGGTGGAGCAATCACACCACAGTGCCCTTCAGAGGGGTCCTATGGGCTCTGGAAAAACGCCCCCTGATAGCTGTGGAGATGAAATATGAGTGGGTAGGCACGACACCGTGTGGAATATGTGCAGCCATCCCCCTGATTTACGTGGGACCCACAGGCTTCTTGGGAAAGAAATGATATCGTGTCCGGTGTCTGAACCTGGGCTTCGGAAAACTCCAAACCAGCCCAACAGGCTTGGCAGGTGCAGACAGAAGTTGCAGGGGGTGGGAGGGGATGGGGGGGCTCCAGGAGAAAACTGCAGAAGGAAGACACCCAGCCTGCCTGACCTGAGGGCTGAGTCTGGAGATTGGAGAGAAGAGGGGTTCCATAAACAATCTGAGGCTGTGTTTGAATCCCCAGATTCAGCCCCTCCTCATCCTCCCATAGCCTTCACGGCTCTGAGACGAAGAGGGCTCACTTGGGGCCCAATCCCCTGTTTTACAGAGCTCAGCAGAAGGCACTGCAGGGGCTGGCTGGGGAGAGGAGTCAGGAGTAAGCGTCCGGGAAAGACAGGCCCTGGAGGGAAGTGGGCCGTGGTGCAGTGTCTGAGACCCACAGACAGCAGGCAGAGGGCCTTCTGCCTGCAAAGAGCAGCTCTAACCACAGCTGAAGCACCCCCTTCCAGACCTAGAAAGAGCCCTGCTGGGAACCCACGGACCCATCGGAACCCAGAGCATTCTTGGGATACTTGGTGAAGGGAACCTGTGTGGAAGACAGGACTTCCTTCCTACTGGCCTAGATGTGGGTGCTTGGAGCATCAGGACAGAGGGTGTGGCTGTAAACAGGGCCCCTTTATATATATATATATATATATATATATGATTTTTTTTTTTTTTTTTTTTGAAACAGAGTCTCACTGTCGCCCAGGCTGGAGTGCAATGGCATGATCTCGGCTCACTGCAACCTCCGCCTCCCAGGTTCAAGTGATTCTCCTGCCTCAGCCTCCTAAGTAGCTGGATTACAGGCGTGTGCCCCCACACCTGGCTACTTTTTGGATTTTTAGTAGAGATGGGGTTTCACCATGTTGGCCAGGCTGGTCTTGAATTTCTGGCCTCAAGTGATCTGCCTGCCTTGGCCTCCCGAAGTGCTGGGATTGCAGGCATGAGCCAGTAAACTGGGTCCCTTTATATTCACAGCTCATCCATACCTGTTCTGCACCTGCTCTGTGCCAAGCTCTGTGCCAAGCTCCGTACCAGGTGGGCAGTGAGGAGCAACACGGTAGAGCTTCCAGGGTAGCAAGGGAGATAATAGCCAAGTAATCAGATGAGTCAAGGTAAACTCAGCAGTGATACATGAACGGCCAAGATGCTGGAGCTGAGAGGCCAGGGAAGACTCGGTTATCTGAGTCACCATGGAACGAGCTAGGAGCGGAAGGGTCACATCTGTTTCCTTTTCTTGGGTAGCATTCCCAGGCCTCGCCTTGTTGGGGGTCCTTGTCTCATCTGAGAAGCCAGGTTCTCCCAACAGCTGACTCAGGATAGCAGATCAGCTCTGTTATTCCCCCGTCAAGCCAACGTCAGGGGTTTCTCAGTTGGGGAATGAGGCTGACTGCGACAGGATCCTCTGAACCACTGGCAGGGGCCAGAGGGGTTTGAGACGTGCTTCTACTTGCCCAGGTAGGCCCAGGCTGTAGGGCAGGGGCGTCACCTGTGACTCATCTCAGGCAACGCTGGGAAGCCTATTGTCCTTCTACCCTAGTGCTAGGCCTCTGGGACAGGATCTGAGCAGAGATGCTCATGAAAGTAGGGGTTTGTGATCAGTGGGCCAACCTCCACCCCCATCCCCCAGCAGGGGCCTTGGTGAAATTTGAGATTCATTTCCAACTCTTCCTGTGGGAAGGAGGTGTGGACCTTGATGTCAGCATTTCTTAGGGAGTGGCTGGACCTCGAGGCAGCATCTGAGACACGGGCTCAAGGGGGCAGCCATGGGGCAGTGATTCCCCCCAAATACTCACCAGCCGTTTGTTTGTTTGGAGACCAGGTCTCAGTTTGTTGCCCAGGCTGGAGTACAGTGGTATAATCATAGCTCACTAAAGTCTTCACCTCCTGGGCTCAAGTGATCCTCCTACCTCAGCCTTCCCATAGATGGGACTGCAGCGTGTGCCACTATGCCTGGCTAATTAAAAAAAAAAAAAATCCTTATCATGGCACTGGCTAATATTTTTATTTTTTGTAGAGACAGCGTCTGGCTCTGTTCCCCGGGCTGGAATGCAATGGCGTAATTATAGCTCACTCCAGCCTTGGATTCCTAGGTTCAAGTGATCATCCTGCCTCAGTCTTCAAAGTAGCTGGGACTACATGAGACTACAGGTGTGCGCCACCACATCTGGGTTTGTTTTGTTTTGTTTCATTTTTTGGTAGAGACAGGGTCTTGTTATGGTGCCCAGACTCGTCTCAACCTCCTGGCCTCAAGCAATCGTCCTGCCTTGGCATCCCAAAGTGCTAGGATTACAAGCGTGAGCCACCGTGCCTGGCTGCCCTTTGCTCCTTCTTCCTTAGAATCACCTCCTTCAATGCCCACTCAGTTCCTCTCTTTGTGCCCCCATCTCAGTCACTCAAACCTAGACCCTGCCACTTCCTGGGGTACCACATGGCCCTGGATTCAAAGCCTAACCCCACCATCCACCTATGACCTGTCTGCCCTTCCACCATCTCTTTACCTTCTCTGTGTGTCTGTTTCAAGTTTTTGTTTTGTTTCGTTTTTGTTTTTTGAGATGGAGTCTCACTCTGTCGCCCAGGCTGGAGTGCACTGGCGCGATCTCGGCTCACTGCAACCTCTGCCTCCCAGGTGCAAGCAATTCTCCTGCCTCAGCTTCCCAAGTAGCTAAGAATATAGACACACACCACCACACCTGGCTAATTTTTTTGTATTTTTTAATAGAGACGGGATTTCACCATGTTGCCCAGGTTGGTCTTGAACTCCTGAGCTTAAGTGATCTGCCCGCCCCAGCCTCCCAAAGTGCTGGGATTACCACGCATGAGCCACCGCACCCAGTCTAGTTTTATGTTATATAAAACAGGAACAAAGAGTCCAGCTTATCTGGGTGTAGTGGCTCACACATATAATCCTAGCACTTTGAGAGGCTGAGGTGGAATGACTGCTTGAGCTCAGGAGTTCGAGACCAGCCTGGGCAACATGGTAAGACCTCATCTTTATTTTAAAAAAGTGAAATAAAACAGGCTGGGCACAGAGGCTCATGCCTGTAATCCCAGCACTTTGGGGGGCTGAGGCAGGTGGATTACCTGAAGTCAGGGGTTCGAGACCAGCCTCGCCAACATGGCAAAACCCTTTCTCTATTAAAAATACAAAAAATTAGGCGGGGGTGGTGGCAGGCACCTGTAATCTCAGCTACTTGGGAGGCTGAGGCAGGAGAATTACTTAAACCTGGGAGGCGGAGGTTGCAGTGAGCCAAGATCGTGACACCACACTGCAGCCTGGGTGACAGAGCAAAAATCTGTCTCAAAAAATAAAATAAAATGAAATAAAACAAAAAGAGTCCAGCCTTATAGGGTTGTTATCAAAATTCTCATCCAGCAAATATTATATGAGTTAAGAGATATGAGGCACTTTGAAGAGTCCCTGACACATAGTAAGCACTCAATAAATGGTAGCTGTTTTACTGTTGCCATGATTAAATAGTTAGCAAGTATCTATTCTACTAGATGTTGGGGATTTGATGAGGAAAACAGACACCGTTGCAGTGATGATGTAAGATAAAGGATGTATAGCACCTGTCACCTAGGGGGGCCCCAATTAAAGGTGGGTCCTCCTCTCTTCCTTCCCAGCTCTGAGGCCCCTCCATTGTTCTCACTGTCCACGGAAACCTACAGATCTGACATGTGCTGGAGGCTGAGTGAGCACTTCTGACCACAGAGGAGCCCCAAAGGACTGCTCCAGGTGCTAGTCATCTTGGGGTGTGCCACTTAGGAAAGGTTTCCCTGGGGAGGAGTCCTGAAGATAAATTTGCCAGAAAGGAGGATGGGAGCAAGCTTCGAGGGTGTTGGCTGAGTCCTCTTCTATCCACCAACCTGCTCATCCAGCGTCTAGAAATAGGGTGTTAAGAGTTTGACCTAGGCTGGGGGCGGTGGCTCACGCCTGTAATCCCAGCACTTTGGGAGGTTGAGGC
This sequence comes from Pongo abelii, assembly GCF_028885655.2. Taxonomy (NCBI): domain Eukaryota; kingdom Metazoa; phylum Chordata; class Mammalia; order Primates; family Hominidae; genus Pongo; species Pongo abelii. The sequence continues at coordinate 119,784,054 of NC_071995.2, read as the reverse complement.
TGGCGGATCACTTGAGGTCAGGAGTTCAAGACAAGCTTGGCCAACATGGCGAAACCCCGTCTCTAATAAAAATACAAAAACTACCTGGGAGTGGTGGCAGGTCCCGTAGTCCCAGCTAATCAGAAGGCTGAAGCAGAAGAATCACTTGAGGTGGAGGTTGTAGTGAGCCAAGATTGTGCCACTGTACTCCAGCCTGGGCAACAGAGCGAGAATCTGTTTCAAAAAAAAAAAAGAAAAGAAAAGAAAAAGAAAAACCAACTACACTCCGATGAATAATACAATCTTTATTTAAAAAAAAAAAAAAAAAAAAAGGCCGGGCATGGTGGCTCACGCCTGTAATCCCAGCACTTTGGGAGGCCGAGGCGGGCAGATCACGAGGTCAGGAGATGGAGAATATCCTGGCTAATAAGGTGAAACCCTGTCTCTACTAAAAATACAAAAAATTAGCCGGGTGTAGTGGCGCATGCCTGTAATCCCAGCTACTCGGGAGGCTGAGGCGGGAGAATGGCGTGAACCTGGGAGATGGAGCTTGCAGTGAACCGAGATGGTGCCACTGCACTCCAGCCTGGGTGACAGAGCGAGATTCCGTCTCAAAAAAAAAAAAAAACTCAGATCTATAGAAAGGAATAAAAAATACTTGAGATGGTAAACAGGTGAGTAAATATTTTTAAATTGTATTTAAATTTTTTTCTTTATTTCTTTAAGAGATGCGGCTGTTTATTTATTTTTTCATTTTTTTCTCTATTACTGAAATACGTTGTCCTGCCCATCCCACCCCACAATAAAAATCTCACCCAGCCCCCCATTTCTTTCCCTCATCCCCTCTTCCCCACACCATCCCAGAACAAGTCCTCCAGGATTCCCTGCCCACTGGCCATTTTGGAGTGTGTCCATTGGGTAGCAATATGGAAACCACCAGGGCCTTTGTGGAGAAAACGGAGGGGGTTGAGGGAGTCCCAGGAGGGGCTTATTTGAGGGCGTTGACCCCTTGCTTATAGGCGAGCTCGATCTCCTCATCATCTGGGCAGGTGGAGGAGGATTCTTCCTGTGCATAAGCATTGCTCAAGTGCTGACGCGTTCCCGGGAAGGCCTCAGGGATGTTAAATCCCCGGTACTTCTTACACACCACCTGTACTATGTGTAGCTTTGGCAACAGGTTGCAGTCAGCCAGGGTGAGAGCTCGTTGCCATTCAGAAACTTCCTCTGCGAGATGCTCTCATCTTCAGCACTGGTTTCATCCACTTCTTTTGGGAGGAGAGATGTTAAATAATTGTCTAAAACCTTCAGGGCTTCCAGGAGTCCCTTCTCCAAATTATCATTGAGTGCTGGGTTTGAATTCTTGATGTAGGCAGAAAATTTGGCAAATATGTCCAGCCCAGCTGTGTTGGACTCAGGGTTCAGAGCTGCCAGCTTGGGGTATCTCGGAGGGCACAGTACTGCCTCCAGAAATTCCTCCATTTTGTTGGTGTCTGTGTGCACTTCAGTGCCATGCAGCAGGAATGGGAGCTGCCCTCCTGGGCACAGCTTCTGCACTCTCTCAGTCTGTCTCTTGGTGTCAATAGTGGTAACGTTGAAGGTGACTCCTGTGACCCACAGCACCATGAACAGTCTCTGGGAGAAGGGGTAGTTCCCAGTCTCGGCCCCATCACGGCTAGCCTTCATGAACAGTTCGACTGGCAGTTGTTCTTCCGCTGTGGTTGCGTCCCTTTATTTATTTATTTATTTATTTATTTTTTGAGACAGAGTCTTGCTCTGTAACCCAGGCTGGACCCAGGCTGGAGTACAGTGGTGCGATCTTGGTTCACTGCTACCTCCGCCTCCCGGGTCCTGGTTCAAGCAATTCTCCTGCCTCAGCCTCGCGAGTACCTAGGATTACAGGCATGCGCTACCACGCCCACCTAATTTTTCTATTTTCAGTAGAGATGGGGTTTCACCATGTTGGCCAGGCTGGTCTTGAACTCCTGACCTCGTGATCCACCCACCTCGGCCTCCCAAAGTTCTGGGATTACAGGCATGAACCACCGTACCTGGCCCCCACTTTTTTTTTTTTCCATATAGGCACACTGACAGACGTGGCTATTTAAAAGCTAAAATTATGACATTGTATTGTGGGGTTTATAACAGATGTCATTTATGCAATAAGAACAACAAAAGACGGTGGACATGGAAATAAATGGAACTATATTGTGCAAAGTTCCTACATTTTATGGGAAATAGTACAATATTAATCTTAAGTAGATTATGGGCCAGGTGCAGTGGCTCACTTCTGTAATCCCAACACTTTGGGAAGCCAACGCGCGTGGATCACTTGAGGTCAGGAGTTCAAGACCAGCCTGGTCCACATGGTGAAACCCCGTCTCTACTAAAAATACAAAAATTAGCTGGGCGTGGTGGTACATGCCTACAATCCCAGCTACTCAGGAGCCTGAGGCACGAGAATTACTTGAACCCGGGAGGCGGAGGTTGCAGTTAGCCGAGATGGAACAACTGCCCTCCAGCCTGGGTGAAAGGGTGAGCCTCCAGCTCAAAAAAAAAAAAAAAAAAAAAAATAATAATAATAATAATAATAATAATAGGCCGGGCGCGGTGGCTCACACCTGTAATCCCAACACTGGGAGGCTGAGGCAGGCAGATCACGAAGTCAGGAGATCAAGACCATCCTGGCTAACACGGTGAAACCCCGTCTCTACTAAAAATACAAAAAATTAGCCAGGGGTGGTGGTGGGCACCTGTAGTCCCAGATACTCAGGAGGCTGAGGCAGGAGAATTGCTTGAACCCGGGAGGTGGAGCTTGCAGTGAGCCAAGATCGCGTCATTGCACTCCAGCCTGGGCGACAGAGCAAGACTTCGTCTCAAAATAAAATAAAATAAAATAAAAAATAATAATAATTTTAAGTAGATTGTGATAAGTTAAAGCTTATGAGATGCACACTCACTATAGCAGCCACTACCACTACAATTTAAAGAGGGTACAGCTTTAAAAAAGCCAGTAAAGCCCGGCTCAGTGGTTCACACCTGTAATCCCAGCACTTTGGGAGGCCGAGGCAGGCGGATTGCCTGAGCTCAGGAGTTGAGACCAGCCTGAGCAACATGGTGAAAACCCATCTCTACTAAAATACAAAAGATTAGCTGGGCGTGGCAGTGTGCGCCTGTAATCCCAGCTACTCAGGGTGCTGAGGCAGGAGAACTGCTGGAACCTGGGAGGCAGAGGTTACAGAGACCTGAGATCACACCGCTGCACTCCAGCCTGGGCAACAAGAGCGAGACTCTGTCTCAAAAAAGAAAAAAGCCAGTAGAGATATTAAAATACAATCATAAAAATTACTCAGTTAACTCAGAAGAAGGTAGGAAAGGAGAAACAGAGGAACAACAACAAAAAAGATGGAATGAGTAGAAAACAAATAGCAAAATGGCAGAACCAAACCTAAACACATCAATAATTACATCAAATGTAAATGAAATAAATATTCTAATTAAAACACCGAAATGGTTAGGCAGGAGCCGGGTGCTGTGGCTTATGCCTGTAATCTCAGTATTTTGGGAGGCTGAGGCTGAGGCGGGTGGATCACCTGAGGTCGGAAGTTCAAGACCAGCCTGGCCAACATGGAGAAACCCTGTCTCTACTAAAAATACAAAAATTACCCAGGTGTGGTGGCAGGCGCCTGTAATTCCAGCTACTCATGTGGCTGAGGCAGGAGAATGGCTTGAACCCAGGAGGTGAAAATTGGAGTGAGCTGAGATGGCACCACTGTACTCTAGCCTGGGGGACAGAGTGAGACTCTGTCTTGAAAAAAAAAAAAAAGAAAGAAAGAAAGAAAAAGAAATGGTCAGGCAGAGCAAAGAAGAATATATAAGTATATGCTGTCTACAAGGCACATACTTTTTAAAAATTTTTTATTTATTTATTTTTTTGAGATGGAGTCTTGCTCTGTTGCCCAGGCTGGAGTGCAGTGGCACCATTTTGGCTCACTGCAATGTCCACCTCCTGCATTCAAGTGATTCTCCTGCCTCTGCCTTCCTAGTAGCTGGGATTACAGGTGCATGCCACTACGCCCAGCTAATTTTTGTATTTTTGTAGAGACAGAGTTTCATCACATTGGCCAGGCTGGTCTCGAACTCCTGACCTCAAGTGATCTGCCTCCTTTGACTCCCAAAGTGCTGGGATTACAGGTGTGAGCCATCGCGCCCGGCCCAAGGCACATACATTTATTTATTTTTTTTGTTTTTTTTTTTTTTTAGATAGAGTCTTACTCTATTGCCCAGGCTGAAGTGCACTGGCATGATCTGGGCTCACTGCAACCTCCGCCTGCCGGGTTCAAGCAATTCTCCTGCTTCAGCTTCCTGATTAGCTGGGACTACAGGCATGCGCCACCACGCCCGGCTAATTTTTGTGTGTGTTTCAGTAGAGACGGGGTTTCACTGTGTTACCTAGGCTGGTCTTGAACTCCTGAGCTCAGACAATCTGCCTGCCTCAGCCTCCCAAACTGCTAGGTTTACAGGTGTGAGCCACCACGCCCAGTCGGCACATACTTTATTTATTTATTTATTTTATTTTATTTTTTGAGACGGAGTCTCGCTCTGTCTCCCAGGGTGGAGTGCAGTGGCGCGATCTTGTCTCACTGCAAGCTCCGCCTCCTGGGTTCACACCATTCTCCTGCCTCAGCCTCCTGAGTACCGGTGACTACAGTCACCGGCCACGCCTGGCTAATTTTTTTTTTGTATTTTTTTAGTAGAGATGGGGTTTCACCATGTTAGCCACGGTGGTCTCCATCTCCTGACCTCGTGATCCACCTGCCTTGGCCTCCCAAAAGTGCTGGATTACAGGCATGAGCCACCACACCCGGCTGGCACATACTTTAAATACAAACCCACACTGAGGTTGAGAGTAAAAGGTTGGAAAAATGATCTAAAATAAAAACACACATCATAAGAAAGCTATATTAATATCAGATAATATAGACTTCAAAACTAAGAACATAAGACAGGTATTTCTTAATGATAAAAGGGGCACTTCATTAAGAAGATATAACAATTTTAAGTATCAACCTAATCATAGTTCCAAATATATAAAGGAAAAATTGATATAATTAAATGAAGCAGTAAACAAAATTCATAATTAGAAATTTACTTATCGCTTAATAATTGATTGAGCTGCTAGACAAAAAAATCAGTAAGGACATAGAATACCTGAAAAACATTATCAGTCACCTTGAATTAGTTGACTATTGTAGAACACTGCACCCCAAAATAATAGAATTCTTCTAAAGTGCACCTGGAATAGTCACTACAATAAACCATATCTTGGCTATAAACAAGTTTCAATAAGTTTCAGAAGACTGAAATCTTACAGAATATATTCTCTGACCACAATAGAATTAAATTAACATCATCAACAAAGAAGATATCCAGGAAAGCCCCAAGTATTTGGAAATTAAACAAGATTCTTCCAAAAAATACATAGTATCCCCCAAATAAATTGAAAACATGTCCACACAAAACCTGCACACAAATATTGAGAGCTGCTTTATTCATACTTGCCAAAAGTTGGAAGCAACCAAAGTGTCTTTCAATAGGTGAAGGGATAAACAAACTCTGGTACATTCATACAATGGAATATCATTCAGCAATAAAAAGAAATGAGCTATCAAGCCACGAAAAGTCATGGAAAAATATCAAAAGTACACTGCTAAGTGAAAAGCCAGCCTGAAAAGACTACCTGCTGTATGATTCCAATGATAGGACATTGTGGAATAGGCAAAACTATGGAGACAGTAAAAAGATCCATGGTTGCCAGAATTTGATGGGGAGGGAGGGATGAATAGGCAGAGGGTGGGAGATTTCTGGGGCCGTGAAACTATTCCGTATGACATTATAATGGTGGTTATATACCATAGTGTATTTGTCAAAGCCCGTAGCCTGTACAACATGAAGAGTAAAACCTAATCTCATTATTGGCTCATCAACTGTAACAAATGTACTTACACTAATATACCATGTGATTAATAGGGGAGATTTACTGGAGGGAGAGACCTATATGGGAACTCTGCACTTTCCCATCAATTTTTCTGTAAGCCTGAAACTTCTCTAAAAAACATTTTCTGAAAACCCATGTTCAAAGAATGCAAGTGACCCCATGTCTAATAAGCTCACCATATACCTTACTTCTGATCTGCCTTCCCGTATCTCTCCCCCCTTAAGAACTCTCACTCTTAGTCAAGGAGGGAGTTGCTGAGGACAGAAGTGGATGTTGAGTATGACATCAGGCAAAACAAGTTGTTCTGGATCCTGGCTTGCCTTCCCCTTCACTCAAACATTCAGTCTACAGACATCGAGCTTCTATTCTGGGCTAATCTCTCTGCTGGGCACACAGGATATAACTGGCAACCAGTTACAACTCCTTCCCAAGAAGCATTCACAAGCTAAGGGAGAAACTGACAAGCAAACAGTCGATGACAGTTCATTATGTCATGTGGGTAAATTCAGAGGACGATGAGAATGCAGAGAAGTATCTAACCCAGCCTAGGTTTTGGTCAAGTGAGATTTCCTGGAGGATGTGACATTGCAGTCAGGCCCCCAAAACTATGAGCAGCAGTTAAGAGGCAATGGGAGGCCGGGCGCCGTGGCTCACACCTGTAATTCCAGCACTTCGGGAAGCAAAGATGGGTGGATCACTTGAGGTCAGGAGTTCGAGACCAGCCTGGCCAACATGGCCAAAGCCGTCTCCACTAAAAATAGAAAAAAAATTAGCCGGGCATGGTGGTGGTGGGCAACTGTAATCCCAGCTACTCGGGAGGCTGAAGCAGGAGAATCGCTTGAACCCAGGAGGCGAAAGTTGCAGTGAGCTGAGGTGGCGCCACCGCACACCAGCCTCGGCGACAGAGTGAGACTTTGTCTTAAAAAAAAAAAAAAAAAAAAAAAGAGCCAATGGGAAACCTCCTGGACTTGATCAGAGGTTTGGAAGCAAAAAAGAACACAGCCCATGGGGAAGCTGCACATGCATGTGTGTGGGGGCGAGGGGTGGATGACAGAGGGGAGAAATGGGCTGGAGGGACAGGTAGAGCCAGCTCAGACCTGAGCCTTGATGTTCTCAGAAACAATGCTTAAGCAGCCCAGACAGACCTGGTAATGCCAGCTCCCTGGAGTCTGTGCCTAAGGCAGAGGACCCATCCTGGGGTAGACTCCCCAAGTCTCTTTTGAACACACTTGGTGGAAGAAGCTATCCTATAATTACTGTGGTGATAATTAGAAGCACCTGCATGGCCTCTTTCTTTCTTTCTTTCTTTTTTTTTTTGAGACAGAGTTTCGCTCTTGTTGCTCAGGCTGGAGTGCAGTGGCACGATCTTGGCTCACCGCAACCTCCGCCTCCCGGGTTCAAGCGATTCTCCTGCCTCAGCCTCCCGAGTAGCTGGGATTACAGGTATGTGCCACTACCACCCGGCTAATTTTTGTATTTTTAGTAGGGATGGGGTTTCTCCATGTTGGCCAGGCTGGTCTTGAACTCCCAACCTCGGGTGATCTGCCCGCCTAGGCCTCCCAAAGTGCTGGGAGTACAGGCCTGACCCACCGCGCCCAGCCTCCATGGCTTCTTTCAACAAATACTGCACCAGCTGTAGCGCTCTCACCTGCAGTGGGGTGCAGAGAGACAAAGCACCCCTCCTGGGGGGAGCCTAATGCCTGAGTCTGTTGCCAAGCACACCTGACTCCCTGGCTGAGGCCCAAAGGTGTCACAGATACACCTGGGGCTGCTATAGCTTGGAGCTGAGTGCTGCTGGCAGGGAGACTAAAAGTCACTCCCAGTCGGGCACGGTGGCTCATGCCTATAATCCTAGCACTTTGGGAGACCGAGGTGGGCAGATTGCCTGAGCTCAGGAGTTCGAGACCAGCCTAGCCAACATGGTGAAACCCCGTCTCTACTAAAAATACAAAAAATAGCTGGGCATGGTGGTGGGTGCCTGTAATCCCAGCTACTTGGGAGGCTGAGACAGTAGAATGGCTTGAACCCGGGAGGCGGAGGTTTCAGTGAGCTGAGATTGTGCCACTGCACTCCAGCCGTGTGACAGAGCAAGACTCTGTCTCAAAATAAAATAAAAATAAAAAAGTCACTCCCCAGATGCCACAGTCTGGGCAGCTCCCAGCCAAGCCACAGGCTTCAGATTTATTCCAACCTTGCCCTCTGGGGAGACTTCAAGCCTGTAGAGATGTTGACTAGGATCTAGAGGTGCCGTCTACTTCTCAGCAACCTTAGCCTGAGATGCTCAAGCCATTAGTCTCTGGGCCCACACTTCATCTTCCTGGGATCAGGTACACGGTGTTTCCATGGCCTGGACATCATCCCGGCCCTGGCAAGTGCTGTGTAGCTTCTTGTAGGGTCTGCAGCCACATTTCCTCAAGAAACACTTCGGAGGTCTCTGGTTCAGACAGAGAGAAGAAAACCTCTCCCCATTCACCATACCTTCACCAAACCCCTTCTCCCTCCTTTCTTCCACCAGATTTTTCCCACTGAAAAGAATGGTCCCTTTGCTTCTGGGAAGGCCTCAACTTTCCTACTCCAGCAGCTCCCGTTTCATTCATCCAACACCAACTTTCCACTTGGCTTTGACTTCTATGACTCACTGGGAACCAAGGCCCAAGTGAATCGCCCAGAGGCTCAGCGTGGCATTTTCGTTTCAAAAGTGACATGTCTGGTCTGTTTTGTTCTTAGCTCTCCAAAGAAAAAGCTTCTGCATCACCCAAAGCCACTTGCAACGGCTTCTGGCCTTTCCCATGGGACCTAAAGCCTCACTCTGTGCCCCTTCGAAACTCAGAATGACTGTGTCACGTTCAAGGACACAGTTGGCTTTCTGTAAGAGCACTTGGCAACGTTGCGAGAGCTAAATGAATGTCAAGAATTTAGCCCCTGGCCGGACGCGGTGGCTCATGCCTGTAATCCCAGCACTTTGGGAGGCCGAGGTGGGCAGATCATTTGAGGCCAGGGATTTGAGGAGTTTAGCCAACATGGTGAAACCCCATCTCTACTAAAAATAAAAAATTAGTTGGATGTGGTAGCACATGCCTGTAATCCCCGCTACTTGGGAGGATGAGGCAGGAGAATTGCTTGAACCTGGGAGGCAGAGGTTGCAGTGAGCTGAGATCACGCCACCGCACTCCAGCCTGAGTGACAGAGCAAGACTCTGTCTCAAAAACAAACAAAAAAATTAAATTAAAAAAAATTTTTTAAAAAGAATTTAGCCCCTTTGCCTTTTCATCTCCCCTTAATATCCCTGCATCCAGTGGGTTTATGGCTGGACAGATATTTGCAGGCCGGTGTCTTCCTATGAATAGGGAGACTTAGGGTCCCTGGTGATTTGATATTTTCTTGTTGCCCTGCCTCAAACCCTCCCTTGGACCTTGATCTTTTTTTTTTTTTTTTTTTTTTTTTTTTTTTTTGAGACGGAGTCTCACTCTGTCGCCAGGCTGGAGTGCAGTGGCGCGATCTAGGCCCACTGCAACCTCCACTCCCCGGTTCAAGCGATTCTACTGCCTCAGGCCTCCCAAGTAGCTGGGACTATAGGCACAGGCCACCACGTCCAGCGAATGTTTGTATTTTTAGTAGAGATGGGGTTTCACCATGTTGGCCAGGATAGTCACGATCTCTTGACCTCATGATCCACCCGCCTTGGCCTCCCAAAGTGCTGGGATTACAGGCGTGAGCCATCGCGCCCGGCCTGGACCTCAATCTCATCAGTGAGCCTTTTCCCAGGGCTCTCTGATAGAGCTTTGGAGGAAACACTTGGAACCTAACTGGTCCTGGCACCTGGCAGTGGGGGAATAAGGAAGGAGAGCTTTGCTTCTGAAGGGAAAGTGTACTTGGCTTTCTCTTTAAAGGGTTTCCCTTGGGGAACAGGCAAGCTGCAGATGTATGGGCAATGGCCAACTGATCCATTTGGAGATAGATTCAGGGTGTGGTGTTCCCTGTAAGCCTGGGCAGGCCCTGGGAAACTGGAGCAGAGCTAAATTCCGGCCTAAAGTTGGGCAAGCTGCAGAGAAGCTTGAGTACGTTGGTTTCAGGTGTGTGAGTTTCGACTTCTGCAGAGAAACTGGGGGGTGAAGGGTAGGGGTGGAGGGGTGTCCAGGAGGGTTAGTGTATCTGTTGCCCAGGCATGTTTCTAAATTCTGAAGCTGCACTGGTTAATCATTTTTATTCATGAACACAGTAACTGGCAGGGAGGCTTAGCTGGGCCCTCAAAGTCTGGCCTCAGTGCACCTTCTCAGTATATTTTCTCAACACTCCAGCAAAAATCACCCTTCCCACTCTCGGATTCAAGCTCACCAGGAACTGGGCCTTACTTCATGCCATTCTTTCTTTCTAGAATGCCTTTTCTTTTTTTTTTTTTCGAGACAGAGTCTTGCTGTTGCCCAAGCTGGAGTGCAGTGGCGCAATCTCGGCTCACTGCAAGCTCTGCCTCCCGGGTTCACACCATTCTCCTGCCTCAGCCTCCTGAGTAGCTGGGATTACAGGCGTCCACCACCACGCCCGGCTAATTTTTTGTATTTTTAGTAGAGACAGGGTTTCACCGTGTTAACCAGGATGTTCTCGCTCTCCTGACCTCATGATCCACTCACCTTGGCCTCCCAAAGTGCTGGGATTACAGGTGTGTGCCACCGCGCCCGGCCAAAAGAATGACTTTTCTTTGATAAGCCTCTCACCCTTTCAGACGGCCTCATCCACTCCTGGGGAAGCATTCCCCAGTACCTGGGGCCTCAATCTCTCCCTCTAAGCTCCAGGTTCACGCTGTTGGTCTCTGGTCTAGCTCTACCGTGTTTACTTCTGTGCCCGTTTCCAGACCTCCAAATGGACGGTTTCCTGAGCTTTCTGCTCTTGCTGTTCCCTCTGCCAGGAGCTCTTTTCCTGTGGATCTTTGCAAGGCCAGCTCTCTGTCATCATTCAATATCAGCTCAAATGTCACCTCCTAAGCGAGGCCTTCCTTGACCACCCTATCTAAAGTAACCCACACCTCTGCTCACTCTCTGTCCCCTCACCTTGTGTTACAAAATGTGTTTTTGTAAAACTTAGCAGCATCTGAAATTATCTTATTTGTGGGCTTGGACTATGTCTCTTCCTCTAGAATGTAAGCTCTAGGAAGGCAGAGTGAGTTGACACATGGTTGGCACCCAACAAATATCTGTTGATTGATTCTGTGAAGGCAAGCGTCGGGTATTCGACTTGGTGCTGGGCCTGGGAGCAATAAAGGTTGGCTGCCTGGAATATTTGCTACCTGAATGAATGAACCAAGGAACATACGAACGAAGGAATGCAGCCCTCTGCCTGTTGACAGACAGTTTGACTGACAGTTGGGGCGCCCGTGGCCAGCAGACTGTTGACTGACGGTTGACAGCTGAGTGGCAGCCAACAGACGCGCATCGGGGTTCCCGATTGGCTGGTGCAGCAGCCCCTCGGAGAGGGGCGGAAGAGGGTACCCGAGGCGACATCTCCGCGTGGGGAGGGGGGCGACACCGGGCAGCGGGAGGCGGCCCAACGGCTCCGGCTGTGCGAGCAGCAGCCGCCTAGAACCCAGGAGCCGACGTCTCCGCGCATGGGCCCGGCACGAGGGGCGGGGCGCGCATCACGTGAGCGTGTTTTGGGCACGTGACCCGCGCGGGGCCAAGGCTCGCCCCCGCCCCCGCCCCTCCTCCCCTCGGCGGGTGTGATCGAGTGGCCTCGCCTCATCGCCTAGCGCCCCCCTCAGCCGCCGCCGCCTCCGCCCGCCGGCCATGTCCCCCGGCCGCCGCCGCCGCCGCCCGAGCGCGGCGCTCCAGTGGCCCCGCGCGCAGTGAACGCGGGCCCGTCTTGCCTTTCACCCGCCCCGTGGCCCCCTTGTTCTCCGCGCCGCCGCCGCCGCCATGTTGGGTTTGGAGCTGCAGCGGAGCCGCCGCCGCCGCCGCGGGTGAGGGAGGCCGAGAGCGGAGCCCGCCCCGCCCCGGGGCCCAGGGAGCGGGGCCGCCTCGGAGCCCGGCCGCTCCCCGCCAGCCGCCTTCCCGGCCCGCTGTGCAGCCAGCGAGCCAGCGAGCCAGCGAGCGAGCAAGCACCGGACCCCGGCCGCGCCTTCAGCTACGGCCCGAGCGAGCCCGCCGCCGCCGGGTCCGGCCACAGCCTGCAGCGGAGCCCACGAGAGGCAGCGCCATGGCGGAGCAGACCTACTCGTGGTGAGTGCGGGGCTCCGGGAGGCCGGGGCGCAGCGAGGGTGGGGGTCGGGGCGCCGGCGCGGCCCGCCGAGGGGAAGAGGAGGAGGAACAGGTGCGTGTCGTGGAGGGGGGGCGCGGGTTGGGGTGCACGCCCCCCTCTTCCCCACCGGAGGGGGCGGCTGGCACGCACGGAGGGCGGTGAGTGGCCGGGGACCCGGCGTCCGAGAAGGGGAATGGAGGAAGAGGCAGCGGCGGATGTCATCTGGCCATGGGCGGAGCAGGTGATGGAGAAGGGGAGCATGACCCCGGGGGTGGGAATCCCACGGATGGGAAGTTGAATCCGACAGGCACCCCGGAACTGACTCGTGGGGGTGTTTCCTGGGCAGGAGGACTCGAAAGGGTGGAGAGAGGCAGGCCAGGGCAAAGGTGGGCCGCTGGGCTGAGAGGAAGCTCTAGTGAGAACAGGTGATAGAGGCAGAACTTCTAAGTTGGGATAGTGGAGCAGCCGCCGCAGCTGCGGGGCCGCTGCTTGGCTCTGGGACAGGGAGCGCAGGGAGAGTTGGTGAGGTGGGCAGAGGCCCGGGAGTGAGGGGAGGAAAACAGCGGGGGGTGAGTCCGCGAACCTTGGAGGGGAGTCACTGGTGAAGAGGTTGGAAGAGGAGCCTGTTTGAAGAACCTGTTTCCTTTTTCTTCTGGAAAAGGAATTCGTTGGTGACAGTGGGGCATGGGCAGAGTCTTTGTAAGGGTTGGTACTATTATTTTCAGAGGAATGGCGCCCAGGGCCAAGTGTGGAGGTGGAGGACCTGCAAGTTAAGTTCATTTCTGTGGGGCTTTTAAAGTTAGTAAGTAGCTCGTTAAGGGCCGAGAAGCGAGAAGCTACTGTGTAGTTTATGGGGTGACAACCTACATATCCGGAGAAGGGAGTGCCAGGGTTTGGGGGAAGGAACATAAGGGGTCTCCCTTTAGCACGTAGAGGTGGGATATTTGCAGGACGGGTTGAAGGAATGATGGCAGTATCCATGAAGAGTGGAAATCGGGTAGTGAGAAGGAAGTCATAGCTGGAGAGTGAGGAAGCAAGAAATGGCATGATTGTAGGAGTGGGGGACCTGATTGCAATCTAGAGAAATGGTTTCAAGATGGTTTACTCTTGAAGCAAATGTGGTTTGGGACAGAACTGTAGACATTCCCTTCTTAGAAAAAAGCACAATAGAATGGGACGGGCATGGCGTGTGGAGTTGAAAGACCTATTTCGGAGGTCCGGTTTGCCACCAACTTGCTTTGTTGATACGACATGGTAGTGAGTTCTTCGGTCCTTTTTCCTTACCTATAAAATAGAGGGAATTACCTTTTCCACAGCCTGCAAGGATTAAGTGAGCACATTTAGAAAGCACTTGGGAATGTGTGAAGTGCCACAGATCTTACTACATTAATTATAATTATCCTAGAGAAACATCCAAGAAATGGGTAATATCTGAAAATAAGGAATGGTTTTAGGTAGAAGACTTCGAGTGGATTATTTATAGTGTTAGAGGTTATAAGTCAATAACTCATTGAGTCTTCACATAGAGAAAGGGAGTTAGGGATTGAAGATGATAATTCTTAAGGGAACTTCATTGATGTATGTGCAATCTCAAGAAGAAGGTAACTGAGAGACAAAGTAACCCTAAAGGAAGAATTAAAATCTTGGTGAACACGTGCTCTAAAAAGAGGTTTAAGCTAATTTCATGGTTTTGCGTGACAGCTGCCTTTCAGTAGCAGGTCGTAGGGAACACAAGATTACAATTTCAGCTTCCTTCTGGACAGAGTGAGAAATGAAGGTAAAGGTGTTTCTGTCATGCCTTGTGGTTACTCATCTTGAGCTTCTCATACTCTGGCCCTAATGGCTGTGGCCCTGAGAGTCCTAATGGCTGCTTTGCTGTTTTTTACTGTGCTGTACAGAGGCCATGGATGGTTGAAAGAATAGAAAACTCAGTGGTCAAGAAATGGGGAAAATGAAAATGTTTTACTACGTAGGTTGGACACACACTACCTCTCTCTGACATTAGTTGGCTCTATTGAGGGATTACTTTGTGAAGTTTAACAGTTTACAAATTTATTCTACTAAAATGCTTCCTTCAATGTCAGCTCTGTTTGCTTTACAGGCAAACTCCTTGAAATCGGGGAGCTTAGCCCCTCAACCTTTAGCAGGTTTTGAGATGGAGAAAATTTTTACATGATCTGGAGAGAGGGTGGCATATAAGGGGAGACTGGGGAAACCGGGCAATTTCCCTTTTTTTTTTTTTTTAGGATGGAGTCTCGCTCTGTCACCCAGGCTGCAGTGCAGTGGCGCCATCTCGGCTCACTGCAGCCTCCGCTTCCCGGGTGCAAGCAATTCTTGTGCCTCAGCCTCCCGAGTAGCTGGGACTACAGGCACATGCCACCATGCCCGGCTTTTTTATATTTTTAGTAGAGATGGGGTTTTACCATGTTGGCCAGGCTGGTCTCAAACTCCTGACCCTGTGATCTGCCCACCTCGGCTTCCCAAAGTGCTGGGATTGCAGGTGTGAACCACCGTGCCCGGCCACAGCTTCCTATTTAATAGTTGTTCCTGAGTCAACTAATAATATAATAAAATAAGGAACTATACACATGGCATTAAATATACACATTTAATTCTCACAAGTTTCTGAGGTAGGTCTGGCCACAGCTTCCTATTTAATAGTTGTTCCTGAGTCAACTAATAATATAATAAAATAAGGAACTATACACATGGCATTAAATATACACATTTAATTCTCACAAGTTTCTGAGGTAGGTGGTATTTCCCTATTTTACAGAGGAAGAAACAGGCTTGGGAGGTCAAGTGATATGTTTAAAGTACTTCACTTGTGATGCTCTATTTTGTTTGACAGGAATTCTCCCATCATTTTACTCATTGTTATTGAAATATAAATATGGAAAAGGTATTCCAGTAGTCTGTGTAAACTGATTTTTGGATTATCTGTCATTTTGCAGTTACCTTTGTCACTCTTCCCTTGGCTTGTGCAAACAATCAAGAGTTGATTACTTTTTTTTTTTTGTGAGACAGAGTCTCACTCTTTCGCCCAGGCTGGAATGCAGTGGCCCAATCTAAGCTCACTGCAGCGTCTGCCTCCCAGGTTCAGACGATTCTCCTGCCTCAGCCTTGCAGGTGGCTGGGACCACAGACGTGCACAACCACGTCTGCTAGTTTATTATTATTTTTTTCTGTATTTTTACTAGAGACAGGGTTTTGCCATGTTGCCCAGGCTGGTCTTGAACTCCTGACCTCAAGCAATCTGCCTGGGATTGGCCTCCCAAAGTGCTGGGGTTACAGGCGTGAGCCACCACACCCTGCAATTGATCTCTTTTTTTTTTTTTTTTTTTCCTTGAGACAGGGTCTCACTTTGTCATGTAGGCTGGAGTGCAGTGGCAAGATCACAGCAGCGACTCCAGGGCTTAAGCGATCCTCCCACCTCAGCCTCCTGAGTAGCTGGAACTACAGGCGTGCCCTACCACGCCCGGCTGATTATTGCATTTTTTTTGTATTGTGTTTCGCCATGTTGCCCGTGCTGGTCTTGAACTCAGCCCAAGTGATCTGCCTGCTTTGGCCTCCCGAAGTGCTGGGATTATAGGTGTGAGCAACAGTGCCCGGTCCTGCTGTTTTGTTTTTTTTTTTTAAACAGACTTGCACTTTATTTGTATGTGACCTTTGGAAAAACCAAACTGTGGAGACTGTTGTGCCACTAAAGATTTGTCTGAGGATGGAGTCGGTAAAGAATATAAAGGCATATGCAGATGGGCTCCCTTAGGATTTTCGTATAATAAGACATGTAAATTATTGGCAATGAGTTGATCTTTACTGGAGCTGGGTGATGAGTACATGGAGGTTTATTATTCTGTTGACTTTTACATGTTTAAATTTTTCAGAAAAAGTTTTTTCAAAAAAGCCCTTATATGTAAGTTCATGTGTGCTTGCTCTCTTCCTAGCAAATTCTATCAAAATCCTGTACTCAAGGGTTCAACTCAAATTCTGCTTAGCTGTGAAGCATTTTCTGATCACCCCATATGAAAATGATCTTTTTTTGAGACAGGGTCTTGCTCTGTCGCCCAAGAGTGCAATGGCATGATCTCTGCTCACAGCAACCTCCGCCTCCTGGGTTCAAGCGATTCTTCTGCCTCAGCCTCCTGAGTAGCTGGGATTACAGGCGTGTGCCACCACGCCTGGCTAATTTTTTTGTATTTTTAGTAGAGATGGGATTTCACCATGTTAGCCAGGTTGGTCTTGATCTCCTGACCTCAGGTGATCCTCCCGCTTCAGCCTCCCAAAGTGCTGGGATTATAGGTGTGAGCCACTCTGCCCAGCAATCTTTTTATTTTTAATACTTACAGTTCTGTCTGCATAATTCCTTATCTCATGTAAATGCCTAATCTAACTAGATTGTAAACTCCTTGAGAGTAAGGACCATATAACACTAACCTTGGTTCTCCCATAATGCCTAGTACATTGTAGTACATGTAGCCCCTGCTTAGTAAATAGCAAGTGGTAAATATGACACCGAATTTCAGGATGGTTCATCCTTTGTTGAAAGAATATTAAACATAAGGAGGATGCTACTGAATGAAAAATAAGTGTTTGTAACCCATGTACTTATCAAAGAGGGCTTTTGGTAACTTGGTTTCCTGATGTACCAGTGCTGCAAGAATGAGGAATGCCATCCTTTATTAAAGTTCTAAATAAAAGCTATTAACAGAATAAATTGAAATAATTGGTAGTAACACCAGAATCTTTATCACAATTTAACTACAAGATTCTGCTTATAGCCTTTTTTCTCACATACACTGAGGAAGTAAAAGAATGCATGTGAAAACACAGATTGAATGTGCTAACTAGACTTCTATTGATTTGAGAAAAACACCTTGCTTCCTGTATATTTATGAGCAGTTTTAGTGTAAGTTCTGTGAGAAACAGGAACTCGTCTCTTGATGAAGCAAAATGTGGTACTTATATATAACTGCTATTGAACACCTACTAAACATTACTAATGTTGGTGTGAGGGAAAAGGAAGTCAATTTATTTGAACTCCTTCAAGTGAATTTTGTTACCAAAGTGCTATCATAATAACTTGTGTATTTTCTATGTGATAGAGTTTTACAAGCATTGCTAAGTAAGGAAATTGAGGCTGAAAGCATGTAAGTAACTTGCCCAAGGATGTAAATGGTAAAGGGCTCAAAGTGAAGATTATCTGACACCAAAATTCTGACATTGAATCTGTCCACTTAATGTTTCCACAGTCTTTACTGTAAGCCAGCCCTCTTTTGCTTGAGTTCCTGTATTAGCCTCTTTGCTGGGTTTCTTCCATTATCTACCTGTTGGTACCTTCTTGGCCTTCTGACAACCTAAGTCAGATCTTGGCAGTTCTCTGCTTAAAAGTATGGGTTTTGGCCACGCTTAGAATAAAACCCAGATTCCTTAGTGTGGTTCTTCATGGTCTGATCTTGTGTGTGTCTCTGAGGGATGACAGACAATACACGAAGTAAGCGACATAAGGATAAAACCCTTTCTGTTTTTGGTACTCTCTCCAGTGCCTGGCATTTAATAGATATAAATAGGTGGCTGCTCTGTGCTATCTATCTTTTTTTTTTTTTTTTAAAAAAAACAGAGTCTTGCTCTGTCCAGGCTGCAGTGTGATGGCGCGATCTCGACTCACTGCAACCTCCGCTTCCCAGGCTCGAGCAATTCTTGTGCCTCAGTCTCCTGAGTAGATGGGACTACAGACACGCTCCACCATGCCCAGCTAATTTTTTGTAGACATGAGGTTTTGCCATATTGGCCAGGTTGATCTCGAACTCCTGACCTCAAGATCCACCTGCCTCGCCTCCCAAAGTGCTAGGATTACAGGTGTGAGCCACCACGCCTGGCCCTTGCTCATTATTTTAAAAACATATTTTGCCTATAGTTAAAGTGCTATGATAATGTTGTTTGGGTGATGTGTCATTTAAATTAAAATTAGCCAAAGTTAACACCATGAATTTATATTGAAATCATTTTCCTCAAAGTTTTTTATAAAGCCTTCAGGGGGTAAAGAAAGCTGGAGAGTGTAACCATATCAGCCTGTAAGTATCAGGTAGTACTATCAATTTAAATGCTTAATGATCATGCATTTCTCAAAAAGATTTCTACATGATCATTTATTTTAGAGATGACAAATGCCATTGGATTGTGACATGTGTAGTTCTATATAATTGTATTTTATTTCAACATTAATAACATTAATAAATTATTTAGTTCTCATCATTCATATCTGTTTTATCAAACCATCTCATGAAAATTTAGAGATGTCCTAAAAAGAGAAAGAGAGTGTTGATAACCAAGTGCTGTTTTATTTAGTTGGCTGTTTTTGGCATCTGAAAGTTTGTGTGACTGCTGTCATGGCAGTTAGCCATAAGTATAATTTGATTTTTAAAATTCTATAATCTATTTTTGATGTTTCTAGAGTTTAATGGTTCCTTCTTAGGAATTAAAATACTGATTGTATGTGATGTATGTATAAATTAAGAAGTGTTTGCAACTTTCACTTTCTTTCTTTTTTTTGAAACGGAGTCTCACCCTGTCACCCAGGCTAGAGTGTAGTGGTGCCATCTCGGCTCACTGCAACCTCCACCTCCCAGGTTCAAGCAATTCTCCTACCTCGGCTGCCCAAGTATCTGGGATTATGGGTGCACACCACCATGCCCGGCTAATTTTTTTTCTGTATCTTTAGTAGAGACGGGGTTTCGCCATGTTGGTCAGGCTGGTCTTGAACTCCTGACCTTGTGATCCACCTGCCTCAGCCTCCTAAAGTGTTGGGATTACAGGCATGAGGCACCATGCCTGGCCAACTTTCACTTTCTATAATGTATTTTCTTATCCTCACTTAAGGAGTTAGAGGCAGAATACTTGTCTTCTGGAATTTTAACCTCTGAGGTGGTCAGAGGGGCTCCAAATGATCAAGTTCAGTTTTACAGGGAAAAATTTAGTTAGTCCCAATGATCCTCTCAATGAATTGTTACCTCTCAGATTTTATTAATAAGTCAAACTAGGGCCACAGCTTAAAATGAAAGAGTCACACTTCACTGTTGTGGTAAGACTAGGTTGAGCTCCTAAGAAAAAGTTTTTGTAGGTATCTTTAAGGTATTAGACTAAGGAGTATGCCTTAACCTAATAGAGACCTTATGGAAAATCCCATTTCTTGGTTTGTAGGGTTTTCCCTAACCTGTAGGAAAACTTAATTATCTCTCTTTTGGAGTTCCAGCATGGATAGTGAAGAACCACCAAAGGATTTTTTTTTTTAAGTGCTGTGAAGTGGAGATGTATCCTAGTTGTTTTTACATATTTTGAATTGTATCGAATATAAGTGATTATTCGAAAAGTATTCAGCTTCAAAAAGTATTCAGCTGTGTTATGCCACTCATTAAATTTTCATTTGAAATCTTGAGATATGAGCACCTCATTCTGTTATGGTTTCTTCGAATCAGGAAATCTTTAGTGTGAGGGTGGTTTTCATCTCTAGTTAACTGTGACCTAGCCATGTCTTAGTCCTAGTGTTGTATTTGGTACAATAGTTATGCCTGTTGTACTCCACAGGGTCGTTGTGAGGATTTAGTGAGATCATGCATATAAAAATGCTTCGTACATTGCAAAGTGCTCCGTGAAAGCACGCTGTTTGTTCTGTACATTATTTGTTAGAGCCAGATAGGTTCCAGATGGAGTTCCTCACTATAGAAATGACTTTTCTTGTTTCACAATTTAGCCAGCGCTTAAACTTTGAGATGTCCTTTATATTGAGAATGCCACATCATGCTATATAAAAAGAAATAATAGTCTCCAAATTGTCACTGATTTCTAAGTTTCATAGTCCATGGCTACATTCCACAAGAAGAAAGATGATGAATAAAGCTATGTTTCTTTTTTTTTTTTTTTTGAGATGGAGTTTCGCTCTTGTCACCCAGGCTGGAGTACAATGGCGTGATCTTGGCTCACTGCAACCTCCACCTCCTGGGTTCAAGCGATTCTCCTGCCTCAGCCTCCAAAGTAGCTGGGTTTATAGCTGTGCGCCAACATGCCTAGCTAATTTTGCATTTTTCGTAGAGACGGAGTTTCACCGAGTTGGCCAGGCTGATCTCGAACTCCTGATCTCAGGTGATCCACCCACCTCTGCCTCCCAAAGTGCTGGGATTACAGGCGTGAGCCACCATGCCCGACCTGTTTTTTCATGTTAGTTTTATTTTGATTTTGAAGACAGTTTCCTTCATAATCTACTTAAATGAAGAAAGAACAGTAGAGTGGATGATCCTCATCTTTCCCTGCTTTTCCTTGGGATGCATGGTATGGTTTTCTACCCTTCTAAAAATGCCTGAGGAGGAGCTGTTAGCAGGTTTGTTGTTGTTTGTTTTTTTTTTTGAGACAGACTCTCACTCTGTTGCCCAGGCTGGAGTGCAGTGGCACGATCTCAGCTCACTGCAACCTCTGCCTCCCAGGTTCAAGGGATCCTCCTGCCTCAGCCACACTAGTAGCTGGTATTACAGGCATGCGCCACCACACCCGGCTAATTTTTTGTATTTTTATTAGAGACGGGGTTTCTCCATATTGCTCAGGCTGGTCTTGAACTCCTGACCTCAGGTGATCCACCCGCGTCGGCCTCCCAAAGTGCTGGGATTACAGGCATGAGCCACTGCGCCCGGCCAGCAGTTTATTTGTTTCCTTATCCCATACCATGCCCGACAGGCACACACACTTCCCTTCATCTGAGACCTCAGGCTTGGGCTTCACTCTTGACCTAGATAGGGCAGGTGTAGCAAAGAAAGTTTTGTTCATTGCTTCTTCAAGCTAGTTATACAGTCATTGTGACCCACGTACAGTGCCTGACTTTGTTTTGTTGTTTCTTTAAGTTTTGTCTAGACCTTGTTTAGCTTGACCTTCCAAACTTGACTAAATCTTCCAGCTTTGCCTGATAGCCTTTGACTGTATACTCTGACTTTATAAACTTCTGAAATTTACACATTTCTTTTTTTGTTGTTTTTGAGACGGAGTTTCGCTCTTGTTGTCCAGGCTGGAGTGCAATGGCACCATCTTGGCTCACCGCAACCCCCGCCTCCCAGGTTCAAGCGATTCTCCTGCTTCAGCTTCCCAAGTAGCTGGGATAATGGGCACGCGCCACCACGCCCAGCTAATTTTGTATTTTTAGTAGAGACGGGGTTTCTCCATGTTGGTAGAGTCGGTTGTGAACTCCTGACCTCAGGGTCATCTGCCTGCCTCAGCCTCCCAAAGTGCTGGGATTACAGACGTGACCCACT
Organism: Pongo abelii; assembly: GCF_028885655.2. Classification (NCBI taxonomy): domain Eukaryota; kingdom Metazoa; phylum Chordata; class Mammalia; order Primates; family Hominidae; genus Pongo; species Pongo abelii. Next base: position 119,762,559 of record NC_071995.2, on the reverse strand, counting down.
GCACCCAGCCCCCTACACTCATTTCTTATAACTGCTTGCAAAAATACTACTTTTAGAAGTAAAGATTAGTTGTGAAAAACAAATACCTTTGCCACTGATTAGTGCAAATGTTTCTAGAAATGCCATCTGGGACTATGGCTAGGCTGGCTAGAACTAGTTGAAGATTTGAGGTAAGAACAATTTACCAAAAGGTAAGAGTATGGAGAGGAAAGAATGGAAGACCAGAAATTCAGGCTTGGGAAACTCACAATTAAGAAATGTCAGGAAGAAGAGGAGTCAGAAGAGGCTCCATCAGAGGTAGGATAATTAGGAAAGTGCAGTGGCGATGAAAAGGCACAAGAGAATTTTTAGGGGCAGGAGTGTAAAAAGCTACAGGATTCAGAGAGAATGAAGAAAAAGCAGGCTATTGAATTTGTAAAGGAAGTCATTACTGAGAGTGCACTACTAAGATCAGAGTAGTGGGGGTGGAAGCCCAATCAGGGGTAGGTCATAAAGAAATAAAGGCATCTTCTGGGTACTGGCCATTTGTTTGAGATGTGAAAGACTTGAGGAAAGAGAATGGTCAGTATAGACAGCAGGGTCATAAAGGTCTTGTTTTTGTTTTTTATAAATAAGGGAGATAATTGTATATTTGCATATTTGCAGGCAGGGAGAGGAAATTGATCTCAGAAAAAATATATATATTTTTTTCACGCCATTCTCCTGCCTCAGCCTCCCGAGTAGCTGGGACTACAGGTGCCCGCCACCACGCCTGGCTAATTTTTTGTATTTTTAGTAGAGACAGGGTTTCACCGTGTTAGCCAGGATGGTCTCCATCTCCTGACCTCGCGATCCACCCACCTCGGCCTCCCAAAGTGCTGGGATTACAGGCGTGAGCCACCACGCCTGGCCCAATATTTTTTTTTTTTTACTGTAGTTTAAGTTTAGAGATTTCTACCTTTTAAAAAATTATTAAGGGTTTCAGTTAGGAGTTGTAAAGAGAATTTCAGGGGAGTCCTTAGTGTGTACGTTTAGTTTTTGTCTCTCTTGGTTTGTATATTGTCCACTAAATTTTGGGTTTTTTTTTTTTTTTTTTTTTTTTTTTCTGAGACAGAGTCTCGCTCTGTCACCCAGGCTGGAGGGCAGTGGCACCATCTCGGCTCACTGCAACCTCCACCTACCGGGTTCACGCCATTCTCCTGCCTCAGCCTCCCGAGTAGCTGGGACTACAGGCGCCTGCCACCATGCCCGGCTAATTTTTTGTATTTTTAGTAGAGCCGGGGTTTCACCGTGTTAGACAGGATGGTCTCGATCTCCTGACCTTGTGATCCACCCGCCTTGGTCTCCCAAAGTGCTGGGATTACCGGCGTGAGCCACCGCGCCCGGCCTCTAATTTTGGGTTGTATCGTATTTTAATAGCCTTTGTGTTTTTTATTGCTGGAATATAAAATCCACCTTCTTCAATCTGACTTTCAAAACAATCTGGTCTTATAACCCTGCTTTCCTATATTTCCTTTAAATATTACTTGTTACTTCAGCCATACTGGGTTACTTCTGTTTCCTCTTTTATGTAAGGTGACTCTTCTGCCTCGTTTGCCCTTCTTCCAGGTCTCTAAACATGTTGCCTCCTACCCATTTTTCAAGGTCTAACTGCAATGTTTTCCCCTTGCTATGGAGCCTTCTTTCTGATTGGCCCAGGAGAAATGTTCTTCTGATGCCGACAGCTCTTTATCTGTTCCTGTCATGTGGGCAGCACTCAGGATTATCTGACCTTGTATTGAATGTATTTAATATGACCATCTTCCCATTTTGACAATGAAGTTTGTAAGGGTAGGTTCGAAGTCATTAATTTCATGGTGCAAGGACCTACAGATAGTAGGTGCTCAGATTTTCTCTGTAAAAGAATGAATATTTTAGGGGTGAAATTTGTTAGATGCTGGATTTTAGAATAGAATGTCTCCCTAAAAATATGGTGACTAGGCACATGGAAGAGAGGAGAGAACATCTTACTGCTCTTTGAAGGAAGTACAGAAATAAAATGGTTACTGTCAAGTTGGTTCAAGTGTTATGGCCAAATTTGCCTAACTTTCTAATATCCTGACAACACCTAGAGAAAGAAAGGGGCTCAGCTGAGGGAGACATTTACAAAGGGCCACAAGCCCTTTAGAGGGCTCTTCTTCATTTAGCTTAGTCTTCTTGAACATGACCACTGACTCACTTATAAAAGTATAAGTAAAATATAAGTTTATTTATACTTTATATTTCCCAAACAGCCACTTATTAAATATGTGGCATATATTACTTGTTTCGTAAAGTGGAGACACTCAGCTGCTTTTTTTTTTAAGAATTTGCAAAACAGTCTTAGGGAAAAAAATTTCAGTAACATGCTCATGTGAAAATATTTTGCAGGAAACATCTCTTGAGATATGAGTAACTATAAGCTGTATGTAAACTAGCTTTTGAACAATGTAATATTTCTCTCTGTCTCTCTTGCTACTATTTCAGGAATTCATAGTCTTCGTATTACGCTTTTGTTTAAAAAGCTAAAAAAAATTTTTTAATAGAAACTTATTTTGCCATTTTTTTCTCCTTTTTCTGAAAGTCTGTTTTCTTTTTCAGCTCATTTCTTGTCCTTTGTTTTATAATTATTCAGAAAGTGCAATTGAAAAAGTCTCTTGGCCTGATGTGTGCATATTTTAAAGTTAATAGATACAGCAGTGCCTCAATCTTAGGTCAGAATTAAATAACACTGTCATCTGGAATAGGCATAAACCAGACATTTGGGAGATTAGGAGTTAGTTTTGTTTTTAAACCTTTGTATGCTTTGCAGTGGTGAAAACTCACAGGCCTAAGGATGATGTATTAGGCTGGATTCCTGGATAGCAAAGGTTATAAAACCATGGGCAGATGTTATCAACCAGCTTAGGAAAAAGGGAATAACAAGTAGAAGTAGGGAAGAAATGTGAATGGCAAATGTGATTGAGTAATAGAAGCAGAAGCAAAGGTTAGAGATGAAGTGGAAAAAGGAGGCAGCTACCAGAAAGTAGACAGCTAAACCAGAGTCATTGTGTAGCAAAGGTGCAGATTGCCCAAGACATCTCTGGAAATCCACCTTTGTGTTGAGGTTAGATTTACCAAGTTGATAACGAGTCAACCTTTAGTGATAGGATAGTCTTAGCTTGTCCTGTTAGCTGTTGAGAGCATCGGGTTTCGGCTTCACAGCTAGATACCTCAGAGATATTCTTGATTCTCATCAAATAAGTCAATTAGGCCTGTTGATTTTTGCTCCGTGTTTGTGTGTATATGTAGAATATTATTTAATATATTTTAAATTTGCTTCCTCTCCCTTCTCCTAAATTTTTGTTCCAAGATGACCCTTCCCTTTTTTCCCTTAAAGTTTTGAGGACATGAATAATGTTGATGTGTTTATCCTCAGTGGTCTGGCACATAGTTTATTAAAGTGAAGATTATTTTGGATTTGATTTTTTTTTTTTTTTTTGAGACAGAGTCTGGCTCTGTTGCCCAGGCTGGAGTACAATGGCACGATCTCGGCTCACTGCAACCTCCGCCACCCGGATTCAAGCGATTCTCCTGCCTCAGCCTCCCGAGTAGCTGGGACTACAGGCGCCTGCCACCACGCCAAGCTAATTTTTTGTATTTTTAATAGAGATGGGGTTTCACCATTTTGACCAGGATGTTTCGATCTCTTGACCTCGTGATCTGCCCACCTCAGCCTCCCAAAGTGCTGGGATTACAGGCGTGAGCCACTGCGCCCTGCCCTGGATTTGATTTTTTGAAAATACCCTGAAAAAGTAAAATTTTTTATTTTTTTGGGGGGGATGGAATTTCGCTTTTGTTGTCCAGTCTGGAGTGCTATGGTGCAATCTCGGCTCACCACAACCTCTGCCTCCCAGGTTCAAGTAACTCTCCTGCCTCAGCCTTCCCCAATAGTTGGGATTACAGGCATGCACCACCACGTCCAGCTAATTTTTTTTTGTTTTCTGTAGAGACAGGGTTTCTCCATGTTGGTCAGGCTGGTCTCGAACTCCCGACCTCAGATGATCCACCCACCTTGGCCTCCCAAAATGCTGGGATTACAGGCGTGAGCCACCGCCCCCAGCAAAATTATTTTTTTTTTTAAAGTAAAGTGGAAGAATATGTGATGTCTTAAATTGCTATCAGTCCTCAGTTAAGAGCCTAAAGGGACAGGCATCAGACATCGTTTATGCTTGTCTTATGTTAAGTGAAAAACTATTATTCAAGGTGTTAGGCTGGACCTACCTTGATAACAATCACTATTCAATTTATAGGACCTCTTCATAACACAGTGGGAGAATTGGTGACTATATCAGTTAGCTATTGCCACAATAACACTGCATGACAAATTATACCAAAACTCAGTGGATTAAAATAACAATAAAATATACTTATGAATCTACAGATTGGCTGGTGCAACTCTGCTTCTTCCGATCTGTAAGTTGGTTGAGATGACCCTGCTTCAAGTGTGTTCATTTTAGGCCCAGATTGAATGGGCAGCAGCCACATAGGGGAAGCTTTTCTCTAGGCAGTGCCAGGGGCACAAGAGGGCAAGTGGAAACCTGCGAGACCTCTTAAGGTTTAGGCTTATAACTGGCACACTGCCATTTCTGCTCCATTCTTTTGGCCAAAGCAAGTCATATGGTTGAAGCCAAAGTCAAGGAGCCACAAAAATAAATCTTACCCCCGTTACTGGGAAGAACTGCAAAATCATATGGCTAAGGAGAGATCCTGGGAAGGATGAGGAATTAGTGCCTGTAATGCAGTCTACCACAGTTAAAGTTCCCTCTTCTGTTTCAATAGGGCTAGTTATCGCTTTTTCATTCTCTTCTAAAATGAAGCATTTCATATAGGCACATTTCATAGAAGTCCCTTTCTATGGCATTCTGTTTTTCATTCTAATGTTTATATTTTATAAATAGCTTTTGAAAGATATAATTCACGGGCCGGGTGTGGTGGCTCATGCCTGTAATCTCAGCACTTTGGGAGGCTGAGGTGGGCAGTTCGCCCGAGGTCGGGGTTCAAGACCAGCCTGGCCAACATGGCGAAACCCCATCTCTACTAAAAATGCAAAAATTAGCCAGGTGAGGTGGCATGAACCTGTAATCCCAGCTATTTACTCGGGAGGCTGAGGCAGGAGAATCACCTGAGCCCAAGAGGTGGAGGTTGCAGTGAGCTGAGATTGCACCCACTGTACTCAGCCCTGGTTGACAAAGTAAGACCCGGTCTCAAAAAATAAAATATAAGATATAATTCACATACTGTACAATTCAGTCATTTAAAGTGTACAATTCAGTAGTTTTTATTATATCTACAGAGTTGGGCAGTCGTCACCACAATCATTTTTATAACATTTTCTTCATCCCAAAAGAAACTACATATTAGCAGTTACTGCTCATTACCCTTCTCCCCAGCCCTTGGCAGCCACTAGTCTGCTTTTGGCCTCTATGGATTTGCTCTTTTTCTGTTAATTGAATGATACATAGCTTTTGTTTTGTTTCTGGCTTCTTGCACTTAGCAGTGTTTTTAAGGCTCATCCATGTTGTAGCATGTGTCAGTGCTTCATTCTCTTTATTGCCAAATAATTTTCCTTTTTTATACCACATTCAGCTTATGCACTCATTAGTTGACAGCCATTTGGGTAGTTTCCACATTTTGGCTACTGTGAATAGTGTGGGGCCAGGTGTGGTGGCTCATGCCTGTAATCCCAGCACTTTGAGAGGCCGAGGCAGATGGATCACCTGAGATTAGGAGTTCGAAATTAGGCCAACATGGAGAAACCCCATCTCTACTAAAAATACAAAAATTAGCTGGGCATGGTGGTGGGCGCCTGTAATCCCAGCTACTCGGAAGGCTGAGGTAGGAGAATCGCTTGAATGCAACAGGCGGAGGTTGCAGTGAGCAGAGATGGCGCCACTGCACTCTAGCCTGGGCAACAGAGCAAGACTCTGTCTAAAAAAACCAAAAATAATAATAGTTATGCGATGAACATTTGTATACAAGTTTTTGTGCAGATGTATGTTTTTATTTCTCTTGGGTGAATACTTTGGAGTAAAGTTGCCGGCTCATAGTTTCTGTTTTTAACATTTTGATAAACTGCCAAACAGCTTTCCAAAACGGCTACACTATTTTACATTACCACCAGCAATGTGTGAGATTCTAATTTCTCCACGTCTTCACCAACACTTGTTATTGTCTTTTAAATTATAGCCATCCTAGTGAGTGTAAAGTCATATCTCATTGTGGTTTTATTTGTGTAGTGTTTATATTTAATTAAGGGTTTGTAGAAGAAAAAAGCAGTAGTTTAAAATGTTAGATCTGATTGTTTTTAGAAGTGTACTACCAAAGTTGAACCTCTGTTTTAGTCAACTAAAAATCTTGTATCAAGAACAAAAATTTAGTAGACCTTTGGTTCACAGATTTTTCTTCAGGCTACTTCTTATTTCTTTTGCATGCTAGAATAATTTAGAAAGAAATTAGCCTCAGATAATTGTTAAACTAGTTTCTTCCCTTTGGTTAAGTGATTAACCAAATTACTCTGGCAACCTGCTGCATCATCAGTAAGCTTGGGACTAGGAGTGGTTTCATGACTGAAGGTTTGGTGGGTGGAAGGTGGGGGTGAGGGGTGCCTTGATGTGTCAGTTCTTTGCCAGGAAGATAATCACTGGAGGAGTTAGTTGTAAAATACCACGTTTTCTAGAGCTGCACTGCCCAATAGAAGTATAATATATGGTACATATGTAATGTAAAGTTTTCTAATAGCCACATTAAAAAGTTTTTTTAAAAAGGTGATACTAATTTACATAAAAATATTTATTTCACGCCTGTAATCCCGGCACTTTGAGAGGCCGAGATGGGTGGATCACGAGGTCAGGAGCTCAAGACCAGCTTGGCCAATATGGTGAAACCCCGTCTCTACAAAAATACAAAAATTAGCCAGGCGTGGTGGCGGGTACCTGCAGTCCCAGCTACTCGGGAGGCTGAGGCACAAGAATTGCTTGAACCTGGGAGGCAGAGGTTGTGGTGAGCTGAGATCGTGCCACTGCATTCCAGCCTGGGCGACAGAGTAAGACTCTGTCTCAAAAAAAAAAAAAATTTATTATATCACTGATGGTGTGTAATCAATATACAAATTAATGAGACATTTTAACCTTTTTTTAGTACAAGATCTTCTCAATTCAGACTAGCCACATGTCAAGTGCTCAGTGGCTACATGTGGCTAGCAGCTCCCATATTGAACAGTGCGGTTCTAGAGGTAGTAAATACTTATGATCTAGATTTTTGCTCACATGTATGATCTGTGTATCTTTAGGAAAAATAGATGAGTGTGTGATCAGTCTGTATTTCTAGTTCTTTGGTTTTATATTGTTACTGCCGGGTTTTCTTTCAGTGGGGAAGAGGGTGTTTAGAGGGTTGCAGAGAGGAAGCTCCTCATAGCTCAGATTTTTGGTCGCAAGCAGATAAATTCACAGGAGGAAGAAAATTGCCTCCCTCCTCATTAGAGATGTACCAGATTCTATAGTTCTCAGCAAGTAAATCTGTTGGAACTGTTATCGTTTGGTCCTTGTTCTGATTGTTCTAGATGTTCAAGGTCTGCTTTGGGCTGTTGTGTATCAGTTATATACCACTTGTACTGCCTAATCACATAGCTCACTTGGTTAGACAGAGTAAGGTTGTGAATTTGATCTCTGTGTTTAATGAATGACTTTATGCCTTTTGGAGCTCTGCTATAGTAACTAAAATAGAATAAACCACATCCTTTTTCATCAGAAGTTTATAGTGTTGTCAGAGACTGGGTGTCAAATGCCAGCAGATGTAATTAAGACAATTTAGAGACAAGGAGATTTCAGAGTGGGCCGTTGTATAGATTGTGTCTCCTAGTCAGTCAATTGATTACTAGAAGGACTGAATTTGGATTTTTTTTTGGCCGGGCATGGTGGCTCACGCCTGTAATCCCAGCACTTGGGGAGGCTGAGACGGGCAGATCACCTGAGGTCAGGAGTTCGAGACCAGCCTGACCAACATGGACAGGTTAAAAATACAAAATTAGCTGGGCATGGTGGCACATGCCTATAATCCCAGCTACTCAGGAGTGTGAGGCAGGAGAATCGCTTGAACCCAGGAGGCGGAGGTTGCAGTGAGCTGAAATCGCACCATTGCACTCCAGCCTGGGCAACGAGAGCAAAACTGTCTCAAAAAAAAAAAAAAGTTTTAATATTTGAATGACTTTACTCACAGCTTACATTTTCTGATTTGGCTCAGTCCCCATCACTTTCTGTTTGCTGTACACTGAATGTCTACCTCGCTAATTTATGCTGTTTACCTAGCTCCTGAAGGCAATTGAGTTGTGATCACTTAGTGACCATAGTTGTAAGTCATTGCCTCAAGAATGGTTGAAGATAGGGATAGCTATCAGTGCTCCAGTGACAGAGGATTAAAAAAACAACTTTGTTATGGGCACTTGCATGTTTAGATACAAATACTTTAACAGGATTTGACCATTGCATTAAGTATTACTGACTATTAGATGCCTTAAGAACATGTAGTTATTCTAAGTGGTATTCACATGCTTTTGAGTTGGAGTCCATGAATGGTATTCTGACCAAGAGAACAAGGATCATGACTTAATTTACATGCTATATCCTGGCATTTGTGATAGTAAGGACCCAGGGCCCATTTGTGAGTTCACTGATTTGTTTGAATTTGAAGGCCATGTGAAATACTTATGTGTTGTAGGTCCAGTGCACAATTATGGAATTAAAGAACACCGTAAGTGGTACTGTCTTTTTAATCAGTTTATTTGGTGGTTTTGTTGAATTTTTGTATAGATTATGTTTTTGATAATTTCCAAATATTTTATACTTTGATGCTTGTTCATTAACTTCATTTTTGAAATGTGTTTGAAAGCCTTAGCCTTACTAAGAAAGAAATGTCTTTTAGTTGAGTTTGAAATGCTTTGATTTGTTGATATTACAAAATATTAATATAAGGGTTTTTTATTTGTTCCCAACTGAGTGCAGTCTGCAGTGATTAAGCTCCAACTTAGTTGGACCAGTAGGGGCAGAATTGGAAGCCTTACTTACACTAAATAATGCCATTCCTTTAGGGGATAAAATCTGGTTTAGACCTCTTTGGTAACAAAACAAGACCTTAACTGAAGTTATTTCTAGTGTCTATTTATTGAATGGGTGTGACTTGTCACCCACTTTACACACCATTGTAACCTTTCTGAAAGCCAAAAAAAAAAAACAACTCCAGCCATAATTTTGAAACATCTCCAGCCATAAGGGTGTCAGATAAGGAATTATGGAACTGTAATACCATATTTTATTGGTGAAAATATTGAGAAGTGCAGATAAACACAAAAAGAATAGAAAAACTACCCACAATTCTATCAACACAGAGAGGTCTTTCATTAAATTTGTTGCATATCTTTCAGGTTTAAAAAAAAAAATGCATATATTGTGACAGTTTGTTTTTTTTAAATTATACAAGTTGTTGAAACCCAGAAATCCCAAATAGAAGTAAAAAAAGAAAAATCCTAATTACCTAATATTTAACTTACTTAGAAAATTTATGGTAACATTTTATGTTACCCTTTTGGGAATTACATATAGGAACTGTAGATCATTTTTTACACAAAAGCAGTAACAGGTTTATACCGTGTTTTCATTTTTATGTGATATTTAATATCTACAGAAGAATATATGTTTTGTATGTGTAGCATAATGAATGCTCATGGACTTCACCAGTTAAACTATAGGATTGCCAATGTTCTGGAAGCCCCCTGTGTCCTCTCCTTTGTCCTTCCTCCTGCCTCTGTCCCCTGCCCCCATTTAGGTGTAACCACTGTCATGAATTTTGTTTACCATCCCTTTGCTTTTTTAAAAAAATAGATTTACATCTGCATTTTTTTTCTTTTTTTTTTTTGAGACGTAGTTTCGCTGTTGTTGTCCAGGCTGGAGTGTAGTAGCGCGATCTCAGCTCACCACAACCTCCGCCTCCCGGGTTCAAGCGATTCCCCTGCCTCAGCCTCCTGAGTAGCTGGGATTAAGAGGCATGCGCCACCACTCCTGGCTAATTTTGTATTTTTAATAGAGACAGGGTTTCTCCATGTTGGTCGGGCTGGTCTTGAACTCCCAGCCTCAGGTGATCCACCCACCTTGGCCTCCCAAAGTGTTGGGATTACAGGCGTGAGCCACTGCGCCCGGCATACATCTACATTTTAATGTTTTACCGTACAACATGTTTAGTTTTGCTTTTTAAAATAAGTTTATAAAGATGATATATATTGTCTTTTATACTTGGTTTTCTTCAGTCAATATTTTTTCTAAGATTTGTCCCAGTTGTTGCACTCCTTTCCAGTGCTGTATAATGTTCCATCCTATGAATATATAATCACATTATTTATCTGTTCTGATGAATATTTAGTTTCCAAGTTTGAGGCTATTTCAAAGGAGTCTTGTGAACATTCTTGTATATTTTCCTGGTATTCATGTTTCAGAGTTTTCTTCGGGTTTATATACTTGGGAGTAGAATCTACCATTCTCTTTTATGGTGAGTGCTTTTTGTGTCCTAAGAAATTCTTCTCTAGCCTGAAGTCTTAAAGATAGTCTCCTATATATTCCTCTAAATAGGAATAGGTTAGTGTTCAAGCTTTGCCTTTCACATAGAAGTTTTTAATCCATCTAGAATTAAGTTTGGTTTTTTGTTTGTTTGTTTGTTTTTTGAGACGGGAGTCTCACTCTGTCGCCCAGGCTGGAGTGCAGTGGTGCAATCTCGGCTCACTGCAAGCTCTGCCTGCCAGGTTCACGCCATTCTCCTGCCTTAGCCTCCCGAGTAGCTGGGATTACAGGTGCCCGCCACCACGCCTGGCTAATTTTTTTGTATTTTTAGTAGAGATGGGGTTTCACCGTGTTAGCCAGGATGGTCTCCATCTCCTGACCTCGTGATCCACCTACCTCGGCCTCCCAAAGTGCTGGGATTACAGTCGTGAGCCACCACGCCCGGCCTCTAGAATTAAGTTTTATATATCTGTGTATGGATTATGGATTAGTTAGGAATCCAGTTGTCCCAGAACTACATGTTGATAAAATAGTCCCTTCTTTCCTCAGCGATCTCTAGCATTACCTCTGTGATTGGTTTTAAAGAGCCAGGGTCTAGCTCTGTTGCCCAGGCTGGAGTGCAGTGGTGCCATCATAGTTAACTGTAACATTGAACTCCTAGCATCAAGCAATCCTTCGCCTTGGCTTCCCACAGCACTGGGTTTACAGATGTAAGCCACTGTGCCCAGGTGGAGATTGTTTTTGTATGTGTTTATGAAAGTAATGTTAAAATGGTAAATAGTGTTTTGTTATATGCTCTTTAATATATCTTGAATGTCTTTTGATACCATTTAATATATAATCAGTTTTTGTGGATACATAGGAGACCACTGTATTCAATCCCTCTAGTTTTTATTATATCACTTTTATTCCTGATCTTCCAGTCTCCCTGTCTCAAGAAAGCTTATAACCAGTTTTCTATCTTTCTAGAAATGTGTGCATGAAAACACATGTGTATACAAAGTCCTGTGCAGTACCCCTGTTATATTGCAGTAAAATATACATAGCATAAAATTGACCATTTTAAGTGTCACTGAACTCAGTGGCATTAAGTACATGTACATAATTGTGCAACCTTCACCACCATCCATTTCCAGAACTTTTTAATCTTCCCAGATTGACACTGTATACAGTAGTCCCCTCTTATCCACATCCCAAGACTCCCAGTGGATACCTTGAAACCGCCGATAGTACTGAACCCTGTATATACTGTTTATTCAATCTGATAACCAAGATGGTTACAAATGTCAAACTGGTGGGTAGGGGTAGTGTATGTATATAGCATGAAGATGCTAGACAAAGGGATGAGTCACATCCCAGGCAGGAGGGAGCAGGACGGCATGAGACTTCATCATACTGCTCAGAATGGTCCACAATTTAAAACTTATGACCTTTTTCTGGAAATTTCCATTTAATATTTTCAGAACATGGTTGACTGCATGGAAGGCGAAACCGTAGATAAGTTTAATCGGAAATACTGTACCCATTAAACTTTTAACTCCTCATTCCCCTCTCTCCCCACACCCTGGCAACCTTTGTTCTCCTTTCTGTCTCTGTGAATTTGACTGTGCTAGGTACCTCATATAAATGGAATCTAACAATATTTTGTGGGGTTTTTTTTGTTATTGGCTTTTTCACTTAGAGTAATGCCCCCCAAGCTTCATCTATATTTAGTGTGTGTCAGAATTTTCTTCCTTTTAAAGGCTGGATAATACTTGACTGATGGGTAAGACCACATTTTGTGTATCTATTCATTTGTTGATGGGCAGTAGTTGCTTCCACCTTTTAGTTATTACTATGAGTAATGCAATGAATATTGGTGTACAAATATCTGTTCAAGACCCTGCTTTCAGTTCTTTTGGATATAAACCTAGAAGTGGGATTGCTCAATTGTATGGCAATTCAACATTTAATTTTTTTCCTTCTCTTCTCTTCTCTTTTTTATTTATTTATTTAATTTTTTTGAGGCAGAGTCTCACTCTTTTGCCCAGGCTGGAGTTCTGTGGCGCTATCTTGACTCACTGCAACCTCTGCCTCCTGGTTCAAGCGATTCTCCTGCCTCAGCCTCCCAAGTAGCTGGGATTACAGGCACACACCAACACACCTGGCTAATTTTTGTGTTTTTAGTAGAAACAGGGTTTCACCATGTTGGTTAGGCTAGTCTTGAATTCCTGACCTCAGGTGATCCTCCTGCTTCGGCCTCCCAAAGTGCTGGGATTACAGGCGGGAGCCACCGCGCCTGGCCAACATTTTAATTTTTTGAGGATCCACCATTACCATTTTCCATAGTGAATGCAACATTTTACATTCCCACCAGCAATGCATAAGGGTTTCAGTTTTTCCACATCCTTGCCAACACTAGTTGAATTTTGTGTGTGTGTGTGTTTTCTTTCAATAGCCATCCTAATGGGTATGAAGTGGTATCTCATTGTGATTTTGATTTATATTTCCCTAGTGATTAGTGATGCTGAGCATCTGTTCACATGTTTATTGACCATTTGTGTATCTTTGGAGTAGTGTTTATTCACGTCCTTTGTCCGTTTTTTTTTTTTTTTTTTTTTTTGGCTGGGTTGATTGTTGTTGAGCTGTTCTTGGTATATTCTGGATATCAATCCCTTATCAGTTATATGATTTGCAAATAATTTTTTTTCCCCCGAGACGGAGTCTCTCTCTGTCGCCCAGGCTAGAGTGCAGTGGCGTGATCTCGGCTCACTGCAACCTCTGCCTTCCGGGTTCAAGCGATTCTCCTGCCTCAGCCTCCGGAGTAGCTGGGACTGGAGGCACATGCCACCATGCTCAGCTAATTTTTTGTATTTTTAGTAGAGATGGGGTTTCACCGTGTTAGCCAGGATGGTCTCCATCTCCTGACCTCATGATCCGCACACCTCAGCCTCCCAAAGTGCTGGGATTACAGGTGTGAGCTACCACACCTGGCCGATTTGCAAATAATTTCTCCCATTATGTAGGTTGTCTTTTGATTTTGTTAATAGTGGCCTTTGGTGCACAAGTTTTTACTTTTGATAAGGTTCAATTTTTCTGTCTTTTGTTGTGTGTTCTCTGGTGTCACATCCATGAAGTCTGCCAAATCCAATGTCATGAAGCTCTTCTCTTTTTTCTTCTAAGGGTTTTTAGTTTTAGCTCTTATTTATATGTCTTTGATCCATTTTTGAGACCATTTTTGTATAATAGTAAGGGTCCAACTTCATTCTTTTGTGTAATTCATTTTTAATAGGGTAGTAGTGTACCATATATGCTGAGATTCGTTATCTGGCTTTTTTCACTCAACGTGTCTCAACCCCAGTGTTTTTTTTCATCCTGTCCTCCAGTAGCCTGTTGAGTGGTGTGAGTCAATATGTAGGAAAGCTTTTGAACATGGCTCCCTTCACTAACAGTTAAAATTAAAAGAAAATCAAGTAGGATTGTTAAACCTAGGAATGAAAAGTGAAAAAAAAAAAAAAAAGATAAAAGCAGGGAAGAGAGGTGGAGTATGGGAATTCCAAGTATCACCAGCTTCTGCTTTTAGGGCAAATTGCAACTTTATTGAAAATTTGTGAGGCACATTGTTAAACTCTGTATATATATGTAAGTTTTTTAAATCCACATTTGACTACTTGTGTATATATATAACTTTTATCTTTAAATCAGTCCCCTGAAATGTAGGTGGTGTTTTTCCCATTTTACAGATGAAAAACTGCTTACTTACCCAAGATTTTATAGTTAATGAGTGGCACATGTAGCATTTAAACACAGGTATTTTTGACTCTGCACTTAATGGTTCTCTGTGATAATGAGAACCTTTAATCAAGTAAGCTTGAAATAGGCTGCATATTAAATCCCTCTCTTGGAAATTTGGTCCAATTCGCATATTATGAGCTCTGAGAAGTTGGGCAGTAAAAATCTCTATTTAATTTTGCTTTAAATATTAAGATGCTCACTTGCTTAAGGGAAGAGTTTGCTCAGCATCTTAACAATACCTGGAACAGTTCTCCCTTAACATTATTTTGGGCAGTACTACTCACAGTTGCATTGTATTTTCTTGTATCAAATCAAAGGACGGTAAGTTAAATCCTAACTAGGTGAAGAAGAGAATCAGTCCATAGAATTCTCTAACACAGACCATGTGTGCAGCTTTTGGAGCTGGGGAGATGAGAAATGTCAGTTTATGCTTCAAAGTCTACTGTGATGTAACTCAAAAGTAACGTGCTTTTCCAGAGGTGAATTGCATGTGACTACAGCTTCCCCTGTCCACATGACGGGTATTAAACTGTAGCTTTATTTTATTTTAGTTTTATCATCTTATTCTCTTTTTTTTTTGAGACGGAGTTTTACTCTTGTTGCCCAGGCTGGAGTGCAATGGCGTGATCTCGGCTCACCACAACCTCCGCCTCCCAGGTTCAAGCGATTCTCCTGCCTCAGCCTCCCGAGTAGCTGGGATTACAGGCACCCGCCACCACACCCGGCTAATTTTGTATTTTATGTGGAGACGGGGTTTCTCCGTGTTGGTCAAGCTAGTCTCAAACTCGTGACCTCAGGTGATCCACCCGCCTCAGCCTCCCAAAGTGCTGGGTTTACAGGCGTGAGCCACTGCGCCCGGCCTTATCATCTTATTCTTAACCGTACAAGGATTGCAAGGCTGTAGCTTTATTTCAGTGTGTATGATATGGTAAGATAACACAACAGAAGGATTTAAGGCATAGATATTTAAGGAAAAATAATTTTTGACCAGCAATACTTCTTACATATGGGCTTTGAGTTTAAGGATTTTATCTTGGTCATGAATTGTTCATTTTAGCTCTGCCACTGATAAACATAAGCTGTGATATAGGAAATGAAAGATTGTCTCTATTATGGGTGTATTATTTAAATATTGAACAGAAACTCGTGTCAGAGATGGTCAGCAAATGAATGAATCGGCAGCCCATTAGCATTTAGCTTGTAAGAGAAAGTCATTTATCAGCTGAATTGAGACCCAATCCCTTGATTAGGTATTGCTTTTAGTATTCAGTAGGGCTAATCATATCTTTATGTTTTTACAGAATGTTCTTTGATATTTTTGCCCACTTATTATTTTCCAAGTTTTTCCAAGTTCCATAAAGTATCTTGTTAATGATTTCATTGGAAGTATGTTACAGCTGTTACTTAACTGGAACAAAAATCTTCATGATATTCTGGTATATTCCTTCTCTGCAACTGACCAAGATTTTGTTTTTTGTTTTTTAAATACTACATTAATTACCAAATATTTTATACTTTTTGTTGTTTTAGTTAAGATATTTCTTCATTTTTTTCCTAGCTGGTCATTACTGGTATGTAGAAATACATTTTATTTTGGCCTTTACAGTTCCTTTCTCATTTCTCACTCTGATATTTTTATTTTCCTGTTTAATTAAATTTTTTTTTCTTTTTAAGACAGAGTCTTGCTCTGTTGCCCAGGCTGGAGTGCAGTGGTGCAGTGGCTCACTGCAACCTGCGCCTCCCAGGTTCAAGCTATTCTCCTGCCTCAGCCTCCCAAGTAGTTGGGATTACAGGCATGAGCCACCATGCCCAGCCTACACTTATTGCTTTTCAAATATTAAACCAGCCCTGCATTCCTGAAATCATGACGTGTTATGCTTTTTCTTTCTTTTTTTTTTTTTTTAAGATGGAGTTTCACTCTTGTTGCCCAGGCTGGAGTGCAGTGGCACAATCTCAGCTCACTGCACCCTCCGCCTCCCAGGTTCAAGCAATTCTCCTGCCTCAGCTCCCCGAGTAGCTGAGACTACAGGTGCCTGCCACCACACCCAGCTAATTTTTATATTTTTACTAGAGACAGGGTCTTGCCATGTTGGCCAGGCTGGTCTTGAACTCCTGACCTTGGGTGATCCACCCGCCTCCGCCTCCCAAAGTGCTGGGATTACAGGCGTGAGCCATCACACCTGGCCTGGTTATGCTTTTTCTATATGGCAGGGTTTGATTTGCTAACATTTTGTTACAGATTTTCACGTCTCTATTCATGAGACACACTGGTCTGTGATTTTTTTATGTCTTTGGTTTTGGTATCAGGGTAATGCTGGCCTTACAGAATGAGTTGGGAAGTGTTTTCTGTCCTCTTCTGGAAGATGGTGTAGAATTGATAATTCTTTCTTCAAATGGTTGGTAGATCACTAGTGAAGTCATCTGGGCTTGGAGTTTTCTTTGTGGGAGGATTTTAAGCTACAATTTCAATTTTGTTACCAGATATTGGCCTGTTTAGGCTATATATTGATTTAGGGTTTGTATGTATCTTTATCACAACTTATGTTGAAATTGGTAGTTTGTCTCTTTCCATTTCATCTACGTAGTCTAATTTGTTGTTTGTATAAGTTTGTAGTTTGTTTTTTTTTACTACCTTTTAAATGTTTGTAACGTCTGTTATGATGTTCCTTCTTTCATTCCTAGTGTTAGTAATTTGTACTTCTCCCTGTCTCCTGATCAGTTTAGCTAAATTATTTTATCTTTTCAAAGAATTGCTTTTAGTTTCATTGCTTTTTGTCTAGTGTTTTTCCATTTTATTGATGTCTGCACTCATATTTATCATGTCCTTTCTTTGCATTTAATTTGTTTTGTGTGTGTGTGTGTGTGTGTGTGTATGTGTTTCTCAAGGTAGAAGCTTAGATCATTACTTTGAAAACTTTCTTCTTTTCCAGTATAAGTGTTGAAAATTATACGTTTCCCTCTAAGCATTTTTTAGCTGCATACTATACATTTTGGTCTGCTTGATTTTCATTCAAGTCAAAATATTTTCTTTCTTTCTTTTTTTTTTTTGAGACGGAGTCTTTCTCTGTCGCACAGGCTGGAGTGCAGTGGCGCGATCTAGGCTCACTGCAAGCTCTGCCTCCCGGGTTCACGCCATTCTCCTACCTCAGCCTCCCGAGTAGCTGGGACTACAGGTGCCCGCCACCACGCCCGGCTAGTTTTTTGTATTTTTTTTAGTAGAGACGGGGTTTCACCGTGTTAGCCAGGGTGGTCTGGATCTCCTGACCTCATGATCCGCCCGCCTCGGCCTCCCAAAGTGCTGAGATTACAGGCGTGAGCCACTGTGCCTGGCCCATTCAAGTCAAAATATTTTCTAATTTCCCTTATTATTTCCTTTGACCCATGAGTTATTTAGAAGTGTTTTTTCTTCTATTAATTTCTAGTTTAATTCTCCTGTAGTTAGAGAATATGCTTTGTATTATTTCAGTCTTTTTAAATTGATGGATAGAGATTGTGTGTTTTTGGTGGTCTAGAATATGGTCCATGTTGGCCAATGTTTTAAGTACACTTGAAAATAATGTATATTCTGCTGTTACTGGGTGAAATATTGTATAAGTATGTATGAAGTCAAGTTGGTCAGTAGTCCTTGGTGATTTGGGGGGGGGGGTCTGTTTGTTTTGCCAATCACTAATCATTTTGTAATATCCCTCCTAATATTCCTTGTTCCAAAGTCTACTTTGTTGATATTGACACCACTCCAGCTTAGTGCCTGTATGGTGTATGTATTTTCTTTATCCTTTTAATCTGTGTATTTATATTTAAACTATGTTTCTTATATATAGCATGTGGCCGGATCTTACTTTTTTGTCCAATTTGACAATCTGCCTTTTAGACTAGGTGTATCATTTACATTTGATGTGATTATTGATGTGCTTATGTTAAAATTTTTTTCCTTCTTGGAATTTATTTTTCATCTCTTTTCTCCTTTTCCATGTTTTCCTGCCTTTTTAAAACATGGAGTATTTTTGTGATTCCATTTTATCTCTTTTTTTTTTTTTTGAAATGGAGTCTCTGTCGCCCAGGCTAGAGGGCAGTGGCACAGTCTCAGCTGACTGCAGCCTTCACCTCCTGGGTTCAAACAATTCTTCTGCCTCAGCCTCCGGAGTAGTTGGGATTACAAGTGTCCGCCACCATGCTTGGCTAATTTTTTGCATTTTTAGTAGAGATGGGGTTTCACCATGTTGGCCAGGCTGGTCTATTCTTGATTTACTAGCTTCACATCTTTGTTTTATATTTTTAGTGGTTGATATAGGGTGTATAGTATGCATCTTCATCACCATCTATGTTGAAACAATGTTATACTATTTCACCTGTAACTTAAGCATAATTTAAAAAATTTTAAATTTTTTGTATTTTAATTTTTTTCTGTTTTAGTTATTTTCATGGCATAAAAGGCCACCAGTAATTAGTGCCTTAAAACAACACTATTGCACACTTAGTCTGTGGGTTAGGCATTTGGATGGGGCACAGCAGAGATGTTCTGTCTCTGCTTCATGATGCGTGTGTCCTCTGCTGAGGCAGCTCAAAGCTGGGGGCTGGAATTCTCTGAAGGTTTACCCACTTGCATGTGAAGCAGTTGATGCTGGCTCAGACCTTAGCTTAGTCTGTTGGCCGGAACCCGTGCACATGACCTTTTTATGTGGCCTAAATTTTCTTACAATCTGGTAGTTGGGTTCCAAAGGCAAATGTCCTAAGAGAAGAGAGCCAAATAGGAGCTATATTGGCTTTTGTGACCTAGCCCTGACTAGTGTCACTTCTGCTATATTTTTTAGGCGGAGGCAGTTACAGAGCTTTGTCTGAATTCAAGGAGAAGGTGCATAACCACCTCCTACCCCACCAGCACACACACACTCACACTCACACTCACACATCCTCTCCTATCCCAAACTCTCCCCCACATCACACACACCCTCTCGTATCCCAACCCACATGCTCTGCTTCCAATGTGACAGCGACAGTAATATTGATGTCATATTGGAAGCAAGGCATGTGGGCTGGAATAGGAGGCAGTCTTTGGAAAATATAGTCTACCACACTGCTGCCTTTGTGCTGCTATTATCAGGCATTTTAATTCTTTGTATGTTATGTTACACAATACATTATTATTTTTGTTTTAAACATGTCTTTTACATTTACTCACTTATTTACCATTTCTTTTTTTTTTTTTTTTTTTTTTTGCGACAGGGTCTTGCTCTGTCATCCAGGCTGGAGTGCAGTGGCGCAATCTCAGCTCACTGCAACCTCCGCCTCCCAGGTTCAATCAATTCTCCTGCCTCAGCCTCCTGAGTATCTGGGACTATAGGCACCCACCTCCACGCCCAGCTAATTTTTATATTTTTAGTAGAGATGGGGTTTCACCATGTTGGCCAGGTTGGCCTCGATCTCCTGGCCTCAGGTGATTCGCCTTCCTCGGTCTTCCTAAGTGCTGGGATTACAGGCGTGAGTCGCCACGCCTGGCCATATTTACCATTTCTTTCACTCTTCATTTCTTTTTGTAGATGCACATTTCCATCTGGTATTTTTCTTCTGTGTGGAGAAATTCCTTTAACATTAGTTGTAATAGGGTTCTGCTGATAATGAATTATCTCAGCTTTTATTGGTCTAAAGTATTTTGTCTCCGTATTTGAAAACTATGTATCACTGGGTGTAGAAGTTTATATTGACTTTTTTTCCTTCAGTACTTTAAAGATCTCCCATTTTCTTCTTGCTGCATGATTTCTAATTTCATTTTTTAATTAATTAATTAATTTTTTTGAGATAGAGTCTAGCTCTGTCACCCAGGCTGGAGTGCAGTGGCACGATCTTGGCTCACTGCAACCTCCGCCTCCTGGATTCAAGTGATTCTCCTGCCTCAGCCTCCTGAGTAGCTGGGATTACAGGCACGTGCCACCACGCCTGGCTAATTTTTGTATTTTTATTAGAGACGGGGTTTCACATGTTGGTCAGGCTGGTCTCGAACTCCTGACCTCATGATCCACCCCACCTCAGCCTCCCAAAGTGCTGATATTGCAGGCGTAAGCCACTGTGCCCGGACTCATTTTTATTTTTGTTTCTCTGTGAATAATACGGCCTTTTCCTTCTGGACACTTGAAGTTTTTCGTTTTACCACTGATTTTTAGCACTTTAGTTATGATGTGCCTTGATGTGGTTTTATGTATGTTTCTTTTGTTTGGGGCTTTTTGAGTTTCTTAGATCTGTGAGTTTATGGTTTTCATTATATTATGAAATTTGCAGCCGTTATTTCTTCAATTTTTTTTTCTGCTTTCCCTTTTGCCCTTCCTGTATTCTAGTTCAGCTGTGTTAGACCACTTGATCGTGTTCCACAGGTTACCTAGGCTTTGTTAATATTTTTTCAGTCTTCACTGTGGGTACTTTTTACTGCTGTATCTTCAAGTTAAACCATCTTTCCTTCTGCAGGGGGTCTCATCTGCTGTTATTCTCAGCCAATGTGTTTTTCATTTGAGATACTGTACTTTTAAAATCTTTACAGTTTCCATTTGGGTCAGAAAAACTATTTGTCTCCTTTCCACATCACATTCATATGAACTATATATTGTTTGTTTTAACGTCCTTGTATTCTAATTCCATTATTTCTATCATTTGTAGATTTATTTCAGTTAATTTTTCATCTGGATATGGGTCTTTTTCACTTCTTTGTATGCTTGGACATTGTGAATAATTTTATATTGCTGAACACTGGATTTGCTGTATTCCTCTAAAGACTGTCAGATTGTATTTGGTCACACAGATAAGTAATGTTTGGATCAGTTTGATCCTTGTGAAGCTTACTTTTAAGGTTTTTGTGGCTAGTAATAGCAGCCTTTAATCCTTGGACTAACTTGGCCCCCCTACTAAGGTGCTGATCCTTCTAAGGACCCCATGGTTTTTTCGTGGTCAGAGTGACCAGCCCTGTGGGAGCTCTGGGAAGTGTTGGGCCTAGTGCTTTCCAGTAGATTGTTCCCTGACCTTGGGGAGACTTCCTCTCAAGCACTTGGAAATCGGCGACTGAAAGGAATCCTTCTGCCAGACCTCCAGAGCCCTCTGCATGCAGCCACCGCTTCTCCAGTACTGGGTCCTGCAAATTCTAGCTGCCTCAGCTTCCCCCAGCTCTGTTGGCTCCTCAGTGCATTGAGACCCTTGGATTTGGTTTCAGTGTTCTGTCCCTGAAGTGTGAAGCCTGGGAGTTGTCTCCAGGCTATATTAATCATAAAATTTACCTTCTTTTTTCCTTTCCCTGGAGGAGGATCACAGTTTTGTGCTACTTTTTGCCTAGTGTCTAAAACTTGTTATTTCATGTGTATTGTCTGGTTTTCTAGCTGTTTATAGTGGGAGGACAGTTATTGTAGCAGTTACAACTTCATGTTCCGAATTGAGAGTCCTCCTGTTTAAATTTTGTTAATACAGTCAGCCCTCTGTATCTGTGGGTTCTGCATTTATAGGATTCAACCAACCATGGATCAGAATATTTGGAAAAGAAAATAATAACAATACAATGATAAAACAACACACATTCTTTAAAAATACAGCATAACAACAACAGGTTGAGTATCCCTAATCCAGAAATCTGAAGTGCTCTAAATTCTGAAACTTTTTGAGTGCCATGATGCTCAAAGGACATTCTCATTTGAGCATTTCAGATTTTCAAATTAGGGATGTTGAACCAGTAAATATGTAATGCAAATATTCCAAAATCAGAAAAATCCCAAATCCGAACACTTCTGGTATCAAGCATTTCAGATAAGGAATATTCAACTGTATTTATATGGCATTTACATTGTATTAGCTATTATAAGTAATGTAGAGACGATTTATATGGAAGGATGTGTGTAGGTTATATGCAAATACTGTGCCCTTTTTTTTTATCCCTCCCTGAGACGGAGTTTCATTCTTGTCACCCAGGCTGGAGTGCAGTGGCACAATGTCGGCTCACTGCAACCTCCGCCTTGCAAGTTCAAGTGATTCTCCTGCCTTAGCCGCCCGAGTAGATGGGATTACAGGCGTGCACCCACCACACCCAGCTAATTTTTGTATTTTTAGTAGAGACAGGGTTTCACCATGTTGGCTAGGCTGGTCTCGAACTCCTGACCTCAAATGATCCACTCATCTCAGCCTCCCAAAATGCTGGGATTACAGCTGTGAGCCACTGCACCTGGCCATTTTATATAAAGGACTTCAGCATATGTGAATTTTGTTATCCGAGGGGGATCCTGGAATCAATCCCCCGTGGATACCAGGATACCAAGGGATGATTGTACTTTCAGTGATTTATCACTTTCATTTGTCAAAAGATTTTATGTTAATTCTGCTTTCTACTTTGCCAGCTTTTTTTCTTTTTACTTTTTTAAAAACTGTGGTAAAATGTATATATAACATAAAATTTACCATTTTAATCGTTTTTAAATGTACTGTCTTGTGGTATTATGTGTATTCACATTGTTGTGCAGTCATCATCACTGTTTACCTCCAGAACTTCTTCATTCTTTTTTTTTTTTTTTTTTTTTTTTTGGAGACGGAGTCTCACTCTGTCGCCCAGGCTGGAGTGCAGTGGCATGATCTCAGCTCACTGTAACTTCTGCCTCCTGGGTTCGAGCGATTCTCCTGTCTCAGCCTCCCGAATAACTGAGACTATAGGCGCCTGGCGCCATGCCCGGCTATTTTTTTTGTATTTTAGTAGAGACAAGGTTTCACCATGTTGCCTAGGCTGGTCTTGAACTCCTGAGCTCAGGCCATCTGCCCACCTCCGCCTCCCAAAGTTCGTCTTCTTAAACTGAAACTCTGTACTTATTAAACAGCAACCCCCATTTTCCTCTCCCCGAGCCCCTGGCAGCCACCATTCCACTGTCTATGAATTTGACTGCTCTAGCTAGGTCACATAAATCGAATCCTGTATTTGTCCTTTTGTGACTGGCATACTTCACTTATCATGTCTTCAGGGTTCATCCCTGTTGTAGCATGTATCAGAATTTAAGAATTAACTTTTTTTTTTAAAGCTGAATAATATTTGAATGTATAGATAGGCCACATTTTTCTTACCCATTCTTTCATTGCTGGGCATGGGTTGCTTCCACCCTTTGGCTATTGTGAATAATGCTGCTGTGAACATTGCTGCACAGACATCTCTTCAAGACTCTGCTTTCTGTTCTTCCCACCTTGATTTTTGCATTTATCTTTGTATCTTTTTTTCTTTCTTTCTTTCTTTTTTTTTTTTCTGAGACCGAGTTTCACTCTTGTTGCCCAGGCTGGAGTGCTCAATCTCTGCTTACCGCGACCTCTGCCTCCCGGGTTCAAGTGATTCTCCTGCCTCAGCCTCCCGAGTAGCTGGGATTACAGGCATGCGCCACCACGACCGGCTAATTTTGTATTTTTAGTAGAGATGGGGTTTCTCCATGTTGGTCAGGCTGGTCTCAAACTCCTGACCTCAGGTGATCCACCCGCCTCAGCCTCCCAAAGTGCTGGGATTACAGGCATGAGCCACCGCACCTGGCCCTTTTTTTCTTTATTACTTTGCTTTTATTCTGAATCTGAAGATGTATTCTTTTTTCCATGTTGACAATATAATTTAAAATTGAACGTTTCTACAGTCTGCATCCTTTACAGTAAGTGAAACATTTTTGGTTACATTTGTTGAAAACAGTATGAAAGATTCAATGGCTTTATGTCACTGACAAATTTTCATTTTGGACAACATGCTAGTGTGAGTAGTTTCTGGTCCAGTGAAATCCAGTTTTCAGATATTCCTATTTTTGGATTCTCAGCTGTGTATTTGAAATCATCACATTTGAAATTTGTTTATTCCAGAACATATATGTTCTCATTCTTGTTTGTCCTTGAGTCATGTTTAATCACATACATTTGTAGTATGCTTAGATGTAGTAGTTTCCATTTTCATAACTACTTTTCTGTTGATCCATTATGGTGAGTTGCAGCTACAAAGTCATACTGTGTAGTAGCGAAAATGCTAACGTAAGAAGTAAATAGTAGCAAGCAAAGGATTTTTAAAATATCCAACCTAGTCATATATACCCATTTAGTTCAGTAGTTCTCAGCTGTGGTAATACCAATCTCTGGTGTGCATTTTTGAAATTCGTGAGAACATTTTTGTTTGGCACCGTAGTAGAGGTCGTTACAGGCATTTAATGGACAGGGTTTAGGTCTGCTAGATGTCTTGCAGTGTGCAGGAAAGTGCTACAGCGAATAACTATTCTGTCTCATATGGTGTTTGAAGCTCCTTTAATTATGTCTAAAATATTTTACATATAAACACAAATCATTTTTTACATGATAAACTACATTTTCTATGAATGGCACTGTTGTGTAAATCAAGGAGTGAGTAATGTTTTTTCATTTAAGGCTTTACCAAGAGTTTGCCATTTTGGTAGAATGCATCACCTACAGCAGTACTCCTCATGGTATCGTAGTCACCATTCGACACACCTGATTCAGTCTGCATTTGTTGCTGTCACATTCATGGTGATGTTTCAAATTGATGCAAGCATTTTATTATATCATGTTATTTCCTAGTGTACTGGTGCTCGAGTTTTAATATATTAAATAGTGTTTTATTATGAATCAACTTCCTTTTCTTTATTCCCCGTATTACAGTTAGGACATTGTAATGATTTTTTAAGTTATGTAGACTATTAATATAATTTCAGTATAATGAAGAGACTTAAAATTTTTCATTATGAACAGATGTTTGGTGTGGTAAACTTGGGAGCCAGTGAATTGACTGAATTATAGCAGTCGCTATGGCACATCCACAGCCTTTAAGATTGCTTCAGTATTTCTGTGAAAAGTTATTAATATTACCCTTCAGATGTATATGAAAATATTATTTTATTGATTTTCCTTAGAAATTACCACACCATTGGCCTGGCGTGGCGGCTTACCCCTGTAATCTCAGCACTTTGGGAGGCCGAGGTGGGTGGATGACGAGGTCAAGAGATCGAGACCATCCTAGCCAACTTGGTGAAACCCCATCTCTACTAAAAATACAAAAATTAGCTGGGCATGGTGGCGTGCGCCTGTAGTCCCAGCTACTCGGGAGGCTGAGGCAGGAGAATCGCTTGAACCCGGGAGGTGGAGGTTTCAGTGAGTCAAGATCGTGCCACTGCACTCTAGTGACAGTGAGAATCAAAATAAATAAATAAATAAATAAAAATAAAACAAAAACAAAAAAAGAAAAAGAAAAAAGAAATTACCACACCATCTATCTGTTGACCACTTGACAAGTGATTGGGTGATAGTGGTCCGTGGACTACACTTTGAAAAGCAGTGCCACATATCCTGTATTGCTTTTGTATTAACCTTGTTGTCCTCAATTACTGAATTTGCTCTGTACTCCACTTTATCAGATACCATTTTTTCCCTAATTTTTTTTTTTTATTTTGCAGTGACAGGGTCTTGCTCTGTCACCCAGGCTGGAGTGCAGTGGCATGACCATGGCTTACTGCACCCATGACCTCCCAGGCTTAAGGGATCCTTCTGCCTCATCCTCCTGAATGGCTGGGATTATAGGTACACACCACCATGCTTAATTTATTTTTTGTAAAGATGAGGTCTCACTGTGTTGCCTGGGCTGAACTATAATTTTTATACATAGGCTGGGTGCGGTGGCCCATGCCTGTAATCCCAGCATTTTGGGAGGCCAAGGCATGCGGATCACTTGAGGTTAGGAGTTTGAGACCAGTCTGGCCAACATGGTGAAACCCCGTCTCTACAAAAAATACAAATTTAGCTGGGTGTGGTGGCGGGTGCTTGTAATCCCAGCTACTCGGGAGGCTGAGGCAGGAGAATCACTTGAACCTGGGAGGCGGAGGTTGCAGGGAGCCGAGATCATGCCTCTCTGCACTTTAGCCTGGGCAACAGAGCGAGACTCTGTCTCAAAAAAAAATTTTTTTTAATACATGAATTGTCTAATACCATAGTTGTTCAGCTCTAAGATAAACTTCTTCTCAACACCATTAAATATGTATGTGTATATATATATATTTTTTTTTAAGACAGAGTCTCGCTCTATAGCGAGGCTGGAGTGCAGTGGTGGTATCTTGGCTCCCTGCAACCTCCGCCTCCCGGGTTCAAGCGATTCCCCTGCCTCAGCCTCTTAAGTAGCTTGGGACTACAGGCACACACCACCACACCCAGCTAGTTTTTTGTATTTTAGTAGAGACAGGGTTTCATCATATTAGCCAGGATGGTCTCGATCTCCTAACCTTGTGATCCACCCACCTCGGCCTTCCAAAGTGCTGAGATTACAGGCGTGAGCCACCGTGCCCAGCTACACCATTAAATATTTTTGATGGTCCTTTGTAGTTCTTAATGTCAAAAGAAATTCACCAAGTGCTGTCGCAGATGTCATTGCCTGCATATATATAAACTTTGCCATGCATAGAGGTGTCTTTTCAACCATTTATCATCAGATTAAAGTTATTTGCACTGACAACATTACACATGGCTGAATTTAAGTTAAATTTAGATATGTAATTACTTTCTGTATCTTTCTCAAAAATAGTATGCTACAAGGATTATTTTATATCTAGGAAATAGCCTGTTCCAAGATAAATAATACAGTTAAAAGCAACAGAAATTGCTAAATCTTAGGAGTACATTGTGGAGTTTGAGAGATAATGGAGGTTACCTGTGACTGACTCATGGCTTGGGATGGATTATCACTCAAGCACTAACGTTTTAAAAAACGTTCCTTATTTTTAAGAGAAACTGCTTAATTTCTAGGGACATCTATTTGAGGAAAGATGAAACTGAGTTTAAAGACAAAATTCAGAGGATTCTCAGATGTTCTTTTATTTGCCTCAGAATTATGCTGTCAGTCCCAAAGATGTCAAAAAGAACAGAATTCTGACTTTTGAGAAGTGACATGTTTGATACTATTGCATAACTGGCGATGGCCAAAAGTTCAGAAAAATCATTAGACTTTGAATGTTAAGAAAGTTTCAGTTCAAACTTTTATCAGATTCTGAAAAGGAAAGTGGTATGTAACTGTTTTGAGAAATGCATGCTATTATTTTACAATCCATTGTGTCTTAGAATAGAAGAAATGCATTATTTCTCTGTTTTAAATTCTTTCCTTTTTTTGAACATGCCTTTTTCAAGATAAACTTTGCCATGTGTGGAGGTGTCTTTTCAAGGTAAATTATGCCTTACTATTTCAGTTAATTCATAAAGTGACTTTTGATGATTGACTATCTTTTAATAGTTCTAAATTCCTCAAATATAATGTTCTCTCTAGAGGTATATGTCCCAACCTTGCATAATAATAGGAATTTCCTAATGTATTGTTACACGGATTCCCAGGCTCTTTCCCTTAAGTTTATGACGTATAGTCTAGGGTGGAACCCAGTAATCTAGATTTGGTGGAGGTACCTTAGGTCACAGGCCTCCAGCGTTTTTGGCACCAGGGACTGGTTTTGTGGAAGACAGTTTTTCTACGGATGGGGAGGAGGGGGAGGATGTTTTGGGGATGATTCAAGCACATTACTTTATGTTGCATTTTATTTCTGTTATTACACTGTAATATATGATGAAATATAATTATATAGCACACCATAATGGAGAATCAGTGGGAGCCCTGAGCTTGTTTTCCTGCAACTAGGCAGTCCCATCTGAGGGTGATGGGAATCAGTGGCAGATCACCGGGCATTAGATTCTCATAAGGAGCGCACAACCTAGATCCCTGGCATGCACAGTTCACAATAGGGTTCTCACTCCTATGAGAATCTAGTGCCACTGCTGATCTGACAGGAGGTGGAACTCAGGCAGTAATGTGAGCGATGGGGAGCAGCTGTAAGTACAGATGATTTTGCTCACTTGCCGGCCTGTCTCCTCCTACAGTACGGCCCAGTTTCTAACAGGCCACTAACTGGTGGCAGTCTGTGGCCTGGGGGTTGGAGACCCCTGCCTTAGGTGATTCTTCCAGGCTAGCTTGGGAAACACTGCTGTAGAGCATAGGCTCCTTCCCGGGGATCCTGCCTAGTCTTGACTACGGTATAAAATTTCGTTGCTACAACTTAGAATACATCTACTATTCCAGAATTATAGTAATATAATATATACTAATAAATACAGTAATATTTAGAATATTGGTAACAGGTTGTGAGCACTTACTGTGTGTAAGGACCCATGCCAAACACTGAATAAGTTGTTGAATCCTCACAGCTTTCATAGATAGATACTATTATACTCATTTTGCAAATAAGGATAAATAATCTGTACAAGGCCTTACAGCTAGTAAGTGGTAGACCCAGGACTGGAACCCAAGCAAACTGACTTTAGAGCCTATGCTCTTAAACCACACTGTACTGGCTGTTGTAGATCAGATGCTGAGCTGTGCTGATTATGCAGTGCGTTGTAGAGCAGTGTACAGTTCACTATGAGTGTGAGGTAACAGATATGGTAAGACATGAAACAGTGGCATTTTCATGTGGAGGGTGTCAGAGCAGTCAGCAGTTACATTAAAACAGTAACCAATCTTGAAGGGCCACAAAGTGATCAACTGGGTATCTGTTGATGTTTCTCTAGATTAGCACTTCTCAAAGTGTGGCCCCTATTTCCCTGGAAATCCCTGAAAATCTCTCATGGGATCCTCAAGGTCAAACCTTTATATAGTATTTCTGAGAAGTTATCTTTTTCTCTGTGTTAACATTTGTATTGGTGGTACTGCTGGTGCCTAAGCATGAATCAGGGCAGTGGCACCAAAGTGCGCTCATAGACATTGTATTCCACATACTCTACAGTTTTGTTTTGTTATTTTTTTAACCCAGTTTCACTTAAGAATGCCTTTAATGAAGGAGTAAAAAAATACTCCTTTGATTAACTCTTGACAGTAGATTGCACATCTTTTTGATGCTTTGTGTGATGTAATGGGAAGGTCACACAAGGCACTTCTGCTGCGTGTTGAAGTACTGTGGTTGTTTTAAGGAAAGGCACCTGTAGGGTTGAGTTACATGCTGACCTACCATCTTTTTTCGTGGACATTCTTACTTTTAGGAATAACTGATAAACTGTGGTTATTCAGATTTGAGTATTTGGCAGATTTTGTCAAATGAAAGGACTGATAATATTTGTTGCCAGTGATAAGATTTTTGGGCTTGATGACTTCCCAGGTTTTGTTTTTGTTTTTTGAGACAGGGTTTCATTCTTGTCTGGGCTGGAGTGCAATGGCATGATCTCAGCTCACTGTAGCCTCCGATTCCCAGGTTCAAGCAATTCTCCTGCCTCAGCCTCCCAAGTAGCTGGGATTACAGGCATGTGCCACCACACCCGGCTGATTTTTATATTTTTAGTAGAGATGGAGTTTCACCATGTTGGCCAGGCTGGTCTTGAACTCCTGACCTCAGGTGATCCACCTGTCTCGGCCTCCCAAAGTGCTGGGATCACAGGCGTGAGCCACTGGGCCTGGCCTACAACTTCCCAGTATTTAAAGACTTCTGTGATGAGATCAGTGGTAATAGTAACAAATGGAATTTTTAGTATTGGATAATGAAATACATAAGCATTTTGAAGAGCTCACAACTGAGGAAACAAATATCTATTAACTTACCAATGCATGATGTACAGAATTATGCATGGGTAAGGATCCATTCAGAGTGAAGGCAGACATGGATTTTAATGTAACAGTGCAGAAAGTTCATTGATAGGGTTTTAGATTTTACATTGGAGCTAACCTTTAGGAAACTACCATCTAGGCTGGGTGTGGTAGCTCATGCCCGGGATCTCAGCACTTTGGGAGGCCAAGGTGGGAGGATTGCTGGAGGCCAGGATTTCGAAACCTGGGCAGCAAGCAAGGCTCCATCTCTGCAAGAAAAAAAAAGAAAGCTACAAGAAAAAAAAAAAAAAAGCTAAATATGGTGGCTTGACCCTGTGGGCCTAGCTACTTGGGAGGTTGAGGCAGGAGGATAGCTTCAGCCCAGGAGTTCGAGGCTACAGTCAGCTGTGATCACTCCAGCCTGAGCAATAAAACGAAGAATACATTTCAAAAAGAAAAAAAAAAAACTACCATCTGTAGAATTTCATTTCAGTATTGAAGAATAATATCTACGATTATCTGAAAGTCTCTTAAAATACCACTCACATTTTAAACTGTAGATATGCATGCAGTTGAATTTTCTTCATGTACTTGAACCAAACTATGTATCATAGTACAGATTAAATGCCGAAGCAGATACGAGAATACTGCTGACTTCGATTAAGCCAGACATTAAAGATATTTGCAGAAATGTTAAACGGTGTCATGCCTCACTAATTTTTATTTTCAGAAGAGTTATTTTTCATTAAAACATTTTTTTTTTTTTTTTTTTTGAGATGGAGTCTTGCTCTGTCGCCCAGGCTGGGGTGCAGTGGTGTGATCTCAGCTCACTGCAACCTCTGCCTCCCGGGTTCAAGTGATTCTTCTGGCTTAGCCTCAGGAGTAGCCGAGACTATAGGCATGCACCACCACACCCAGCTAATTTTTGTATTTTTAGTAAAGACAGGGTTTCACCATGTTGGCCAGGCTGGTCTCAAACTCCTGACCTCAGGTGATCCACCCACCTCAGCCTACCAAAGTGCTGGGATTACAGGTGTGTGCCACCGTGCCTGGCCTAGATATTGTGATAAATATATATTTGGTCTTTATCCCAGGTTCCTGGCATAATAGCTTTTATAATAAAGTGCTTAGAATTTCATGATAGAGGAGAGAGGAGCATCTTTTGTTATTCATGAGAAGTCCCTTTCAACCCTACCTGAGTTTATGCTAATGAGCTGAGTCTTGGTGGGCTCCTAAATAGCTTCTGGATGATGACTGGTTGCCAGAAGAACCAATAGAGGGTTGAAAATATAACCCCTTCCCTCAACCTCTGCAGAGGGGAGAGGGGTTGGAGATTGAGCCCAGCCACGAAAGGCCAGTGATTTAATCAATCATGCCTGTGTAATGGAACCACCAAAAAATCCTTAAAAATTGAGTTCTGAGAGCTTCTGGACTTGTGAACTGGTGCTGGGAGGACAGTGCACCCACCGAAGGCATGGAAACTTTGCACACTCCTCTCTGCCCTCCATTCTTTGCCCTGTGCATGTCTTTTATTTTTCTGCTCCTGAGTAGTATCCTTTATAATAAACCAGCAATAGTAAATTGTTTTCCTGAGTTCAGTGAGCCATCCTAGCAAATGATCAAACCTGAGAAAGGGATTGTGGAAACCCCAAACTTTGTAGCTGATGAGTCAGAAGTACGGGTGACCTGGACTTGAGACCGGCACCTGAAATAGAGTCAATCTCATGAGACCTAGCCCTTAGCATGCAGGGCCTGTGCCACCTTTGGGTAATAGTGTCAGAATTGAATTGATGAACATCCAATTATTATTGGAAAATTGGTTATTGATATGGAAAAAACCCACACATTTGGTGTCAGAAGTGTTAAGAGTAGAAACAGATCATAGAAATATGTGTAATTTATGTTAATGTATGATGAGTTTATTTTAAAATGAATAAATATTTTTCATATTCACAGTTTCAATGTGTAATATGGTAAATATCAGGAAGTATAATCTATATAAACAAATGCCCTTTGGGGTTCTCAGCAAGAGTCCTGAACTAAAAAGTTTGAAAACTACTTCTCTGGACACTGTGGACATTATTTTCTGTAGTACTGCCTACATTGTAATTCATGTTCACTTATTTACTATTGTTTTGGAATCTTAATCCCTTCAAGTATGTTGCTCAAAATTCTAGAATTGAAGACAGGAAGATGTTGAGCACTACAGCCCAAAGTGATATTCCCAGTCCTTTGAGTTCCCAGTCCCTCTCTTACCCCTAACTCCCTCACAGCCCTTCTGTTCTCTCCTTTTGGTATCTCAGAAATCTTGGGTATCAGAAATCATTTCATAATACAAGTAACAAGGAATAAGATAACCTGTTAGAAGATCGGATTGGTTTTTATGTTACAATTTCAGGCATATGATTTTTAAATCTGCCAGAGAGGTGATTGTATACTGAGTGTAATATCAGTCAGTGTACTCCCCTGCCAGATAAACCAGGACTCAGTCCGCTGCTAGGATGCGTTTCAATGAAGACATCTGACCTGTGTGGTGTGTCTTCAGGGCATTGTAGTTGACAGTAGTAATGCAAGGATCTACCACAGCCTGGTTAAAATATGACTAGAAATGTGGCTGCTGGAGTAGCTAGATGAAATATAGACCACACTGATAAAAAAAAATCTTACTCTTTTTCCCTTCCTGTTATTTATTGCCAACACCCTTTTCAAGGATCTGTCCTTTTGGAGAATTTTTGTACTTTGTCTCCTTCCTTTTTCTGTTTTTCTAGCGTGTTCTCATTTAAGAATAAGCAAACTATGGCCTGCAAGCCAAATCTGACCTACAACCTGTTTTTGTAAATAAAGCTTTATTGTAACACAGCCATGCCCATTTGTTTACATATCATCTATGGCTGCTTTCATGCTAGAATGGCAGAGTTGATTTGAGTACAGTTGGCCCTGTTTCTGTGGGTTCCACATTCATGATTTAATCAACCTCAGATAAAAAATATTTGAGGGAGAAAAAACAGAAGTAATACAAATGAAAACAATATGGTAAAACAAGTATTTATATCGCGTTTTCATTGTACTGTGTATTGTAAGTAATGTAGCGATGATTTAAAGTGTATGAGAGTCCTGTGGAGCCCTGAAACGGGAGGGGAAAAGGTGTACAGGTGGATGTGTGTAGATTATATGTAAATACTACACTGTTTTATAAGGGACTGGAGCATCCGAGGATTTTAGTATCTAGACGGCGAGTAGGGAGTTGTCCTGGAACCAGTCCCCCAAAGATACTGAGGGAGGACTGTAGTTGCCACAGAGACCATATTACTTACAGTGCCTCAAATATTTACTCTTTTACATAAAAAGTTTGCCACCTTCTACTTCTCTTACTATTTCTAGCAAAGTACCAGACTAATTTCTCCTTCCTCTCTCCCTCCAGTTTGTCATGAACAAACTTGTGTGTGTGTGTATAAAATACAATATACACAAATTACCAGAAAAAAGAAACAAAAACTTACAAAATGCATGCCCAGATTTTTCATTATTAGAGTCAACAGACGGAAAATTACCAGATTGCTATAATGAGGTTTAAACATCCTCAGTTTTTGCACTTACCTTGACATGGATCCATTGCTAACAGTTCATGAAGCAATACCAGTGCTAAACCCACACTTTAAACAGTCTTGTTCTTGTAGTCTGTTACTGGACAACTTTTATATTTATACAACTTATTTACTTCTTTCCTGTAAGTATTTTTATTGATTGAGTATATTATACATAAATTTCTGGTTGAGTATGCTGTATAGGCAATGATATACACTGAAAGTGATGTAGATGGACCTCCATTGGTGAGCCAGGCCCTTTCTGGATAATGTGATATGATCTTTATTGCCTTAAAGACCCTACTCAGTGACTGAGTAGACTTTATTTTTGAGGCAGGGTCTTGCTGTGTCACCCAGGCTGGAAGTGCACTGGCATGATCATGGCTCACTGCAGCCCAGATTTCCTGGGCTCAAGTGATCCTCCCACCCAGCTAATTTTTTATTATTTTTAGAGTGGGGGGTCTCACTATGTTGCCTAAGCTGTTCTTGAACTGTTAGCCTCAAGCAGTCCCTGCGCCTTGGCCTCCCAAAGTGCTGGGATTACAGGAATGAGCCACTGCACCCAGCTAGACTTCTTTTTGTTTGAGTTGGAGTCTTGCTCTGTTGCTCAGGCTGCGGTGCAGTGGCGCGATCTTGGCTTACTGCAACCTCTACCTCCTGGGTTCAAGCAGTTTCCTGCCTCAGCCTCCCGAGTAGCTGGGAGTACAGGTGCGCATCACCATCCCCAGCTGATTTTGTATTTTTAGTAGAGACAGGGTTTCACCATGTTGGCCAGGCTGGCTTCGAACTCCTGACCTCAGGTGATCCACCCACCTTGACCTCCCAGAGTGCTGGGAGCCACCGCGCCCAGCCCCAGCTAGACTTTTTGAGTCTGTATGTTTTCTGTTGTGTTTAGGTGTAGTGTACCTTCCTTTTTAATAGGGATAATAATGGCTGTAGAGATAAGTTTCAAAAAGAATTCTTTGATATCAGTGGTTCCCATAGGATTTGTGTTTCAAGTACTGCTTGAAAAAACAAAAACTTTTTTTTGTCAAAGTAATAATGCACACTGCTGTATACTGTCACAGTTCTTAACCTCAGTTATTGCTTGAAAAGACTACTTACATAGATTCAGTCATCTTATAAGGAAGGTATGTAAGCATTTTTAATTTTTTCTCTTATAGCATACTACAGGTTGAGCATCTGATATCCCAAAATCCAAAATTATCCAAAATGCAGAACTTTTTGAGCTCCAACATGATGCTGAAAGGAAAAGCTCATTGTAGCATTTTGGATTTTGGATTTTTGGATTTGCAGTGTTCAACCAGTAAGTATAATGCAAATATTCTGAAACCACCCTCCCTCACCCCAAAAAAGAGGGAGATCTGAAACACTTCTGGTCTCAAGCATTTTGGATGAAGAATACTTAATCTGTATGTTTTCTTTATAGAAAAAAAATTAAAATTTACCCATAGAGAGATTTTCTTACTATGTCTTCAAGAAACGCAGTGAGGCAGAATAAAAATTGAAAACGTAACCATCTAAGGACCCTAGAGTGACTAAATAAGTAAATACTGATAGATTATAAAAAGAAACTGATTCGTAAAAAGTTAAACAAATTTACCATATGACCCTGCAATTTCACTTCATAGTTTGGCTGCTTATAAATTCTCGGCTCACATTTCGTTTTCTCTATTATGTTCTTCCATAGAGCGTTGCTGTTGGAGACTAGTGATATTCTCTTAAGTTATTGTTTTTAGTTTTTGTTATGCTTCCTTGCTTTGATTTTCTTCTTTGGGGACTCCTATTGTATACATTTTGGATCTTCTTTGCCTGTTTTTCTATAGATTGCCGCTCTCTAATCTTTTTATCCCTCTCTTAAGTTTTCCATCCTATTTACTTTCTAGTTTCCTTAAGGCATTATCTGTTACCCGTTGGTTGTTCATTCTTGTGTTTCTTTTAGTTTAGTGTTCATTTCTGAAATTTCTGAGTTTTATCACCCCTTTTGAGTTGTTCTAATTCAGATTTATGTTGCCTCTTCGTATGATGTCATTTTCTTTGTTTTTTTTTTTTTTTTTCTTGAGATGGAGTCTTGCTCTTGTTACCCAGGCTGGAGTGCAATGTTGCGATCTTGGCTCACTGCAACCTCCGCTTCCCGGGTTCAAGCATCCTGCCTCAGCCTCTTGAGTAGCTGGGATTACAGGCACCCGCCATCACACCTGGCTAAGTTTTGTATTTTTAGTAGAGATGGGGTTTCACCATGTTGGCCAGGCTGATCTTGAACTTCTGACCACCTCGGCCTCCCAAAGTGCTGGAATTACAGGCGTGAGCCACAGTGCCCAGCCATGATGTCATTTTCTTAAAAATTTTAAAATTTCAAAATAATACTGTGTTACAGTTTTTACCTGTTTTAAAGGCATGTTTTTTTTCTGGTATGTTTTCATTGTTTTTACAGATGCTGTCTGCCTCCTTTTCTCTCTTTTTAAAATAATGACTTTGAGATAAAACCACAGTGCTTTCCTGTTGTTCATTTTTAATGAAAATTAATTTTCTTT
The DNA here is from genome assembly GCF_028885655.2 of Pongo abelii. Taxonomy (NCBI): domain Eukaryota; kingdom Metazoa; phylum Chordata; class Mammalia; order Primates; family Hominidae; genus Pongo; species Pongo abelii. The sequence continues at coordinate 119,726,507 of NC_071995.2, read as the reverse complement.
CTTTTTAAATATATATTAAGTTCCAGGATACATGTGTAGGACGTGCAGGTTTGCTACATAGGCAAACGTGTGCCATGGTGGTTTGCTGCACCTGTCAACCCATCACCAAGGTATTAAGCCCCGCATGCATTAGCTGTTTATCCTGATGCTCTCCTTCCACCCACCCCTGTGACAGGCTCTGGTGTGTGTTGTTCCCCTCCCCGTGTCCATATGTTCTCATTGTTCAGTTCCCGCTTATGAGTGAGAACATGTGGTATTTGGTTTTCTGTTCCTGTGTTAGTTTGCTGAGGATGATGGCTTCCAGCTCCATCCATGTCCCTGCAAAGGACATGATCTAATTTCTTTTTATGGCTGCATAGTAGTGTATATGTACCACATTTTCTTTATCCCGTCTAGAATTGATGGGCATTTGGGTTGATTCCATGTCTTTGCTATTATGAATAGTGCTGCAATAAACAAACACATGCATGTATCTTTATAATAGAATGATTTATATTCCTTTGGATATGTACCCAGTAATGGGATTGCTGGGTCAAATGGTATTTTTGCTTCTAGATTTTTGAGGAATCACTAGTGTCTTCCACAATGGTTGAACTAATTTGCATTCCCACCAACAGTGTAAAAGCATTCCTGTTTCTCCACAGCCTCGCCAGCATCGGTTGTTTCTTGACTTTTTAATAATCGCCATTCTGACTGGTGTAAGATGGTATCACATTGTGGTTTTGATTTGCAGGAAATTAATTTTCATGAACTGAGAGAGAGAAGTGGGCAGGAAGACTTTAGCTTTCTGGCTCTAGAGCTGCCTCTTTTGACTTTTCTGGTGGAAGGGAAGAGGGAATCCTAGCACTTTCAGACATCTGGTCATTACTCTTCCTGGTTCTTTATTTGGGCCACCTTCTTCCTTTTCTTCTCCTGTCTCTGTTCTGCTGGATTCTGTTCCCAGTAGTTTCTCCTCAGTACAAGACTTTGTCCTGAAAGAGAGCTTCAGATGGTTAGCTTTTAGTTTAGAGGGTCCCTATCACTCCATCCCCTTGTACAGGCCATAAGTTGGAATGTACAGAGCTCCTTTAAAGTTCAACTGCTATTCCTAGTTCAGCTCACCTTGCTTGCCAGTACCTGTTGTCTCATTTGGGGTTTTCCTAATTTCAGATTCATCAAATACCCTGTTGCTTCCCTTTGCTGCTTCTCACACAAATGGCAATTGCACACCAGTCTTTAGCAGTCAGTAGTTTGTCCCCATCTGCTTGTCTTTTGGGTTTTGTGAGGCTACCTGATCACTTAGCTTTGTTGTAGGTGCAGATTTTCAGTTTTGCATCCAGATTGCTCAATCTGTTTTTATGGGGAAATTCAGGAGGATTCAAACCAACTATACCCTGAATGCTGCCATCGTTCCAGAATCTTGTCCCATAGTTAAATTTTTTTTTTTTTTTTTTTTTTTTTGAGACGGAGTCTCACTCTGTCTCTAAAAAAAAAAAAAAAAAAAAAGATGAAAATTGTTCATCTCCACACCAGTGGCCAGGTGGCTCAGTGAGTAGCAAGGGTCCATGTTCTGTGTATTCTTCTGCTCTGCCCTCCAGCATGTTAACCTCACCTCTAGGCTTGCCTTTGCAGGATAACTGCAACATTTCCGAGACATCACATCCTCAAGACCACAAAAAAAGAACCTTCTCTTCTTTATATTTCTTTTTTTTTTTTTCTTTCAGATTAAGGGAAATCTTTTCCTTCTGTCTCATTGGCCAGAATTGCATCGTAAGCCTAAGCCACAAGGGGACTGGAATCTGCATTTAGGTTTGTGCTGTCCAGTAAGATAGCCACTGGCCACATGGGGCTATTTAAATTTAAGTTCATTAAAATTAAGTACAACTACAGATTAAGTTCCTTAATTGCACTCACTGCATTTCAAGTGCTCAGTAGTCCCATGTGGCTAGTGGCTACCTGATTGGACAGTGCTGTAATATTACTAGAATGTTTTCATGATCACAGAGTTCTGTTGAACAGTGCTGGCTTACATTAATCACGATTCACTCCCTGGGCCTTTTCAGAATTGCATTTAGTCTTGAGATTTTCTCAGGTGCCTTCCAGAAAGCATGTTCATGGTGAACAGCCACAGAATCTGACAATGAGACCACCCCGTGTGGCTCTGGGGCTTCAAGTACACCCCCATTCGTTTGCATGAGTGAAATGATTTCTCTGCGTAGGAGAAACAAAAAGGTTGTTTTACTGCCAGAAAAAGTACTGAACACATTTCTGAAGTAAGTACTGTTTTTCTTTTCTTTTTTTTTTTTTTTTTTTTTGAGATGGAGTCTTGCTCAGCTGCCCAGGCTGGAGTGCAGTGGTGCAGTGGCATGATCTCAGCTCACTGCAACCACCATCTCCTGGGTTCAAGTGATTCTCCTGTCTCAGCCTCCCAAGTAGCTGGGATTACAGGCACCTGCCATCATGCCTGGCCAATTTTTGTATTTTAATAGATACAGGGTTTCACCATGTTGTCCAGGCTGGTCTTGAACTCGTGACCTCATGTGACCCACCTGCCTCGGCCTCCCAAAGTGCTAGGATTACAGGCGTGAGCCACAGCGCCTGGCCTGTTTTTCTTGAGACCAGTCATTTTATTTGAAAATTAAGCTTTGAGGTCATAGTGCTAAATAGCCAGGGCCTACGATTTACTTGACAAAAATTGTTTTTTATACATTTGTCAGTTTCTAATTGGGTAGTTGGAAAATGCCAGAAAACTATTATTTCTGTTCATTTATTGTGCTATATGGAATCTCTTATACTGAGGGGGTGTACTTTATAAGTTATTAGTACAAGGATTAATCACTGATAGTCCCCTTCTCTCGTCATTCTTGCACTCTGTGGGGTCTAGTGATCCGTCCATACAAGGAGAAGAAACGGTGGCTGGAGGGATACTGAGTTCCCTCTCCTCTTTCCTACACACTAGAAGTAGGGTCAGGAAAGCCCTGCATGCTTCTTCCTTCCCTGCCCCTTCCCTGCCCCTTCCCTGCCCCTTCCCTGCCCTCCCCTGCCCCTCCCCTGCCCCTCCCCTGCCCCTTCCCTGCCCCTTGTGGAGGGTCATCATGAGACAGTTATATGCAGGTGCTCCAAAAATCCTGACGTGTTCTGAGGTCCAAATAGTGATCTTGAATGTCATAAATATAAGAATATTCTCATTGCACTTTTTCCTCAGTTAAGCAGGTTTTGATCATAACAAAACAAATGCCCCGCTTTGGAAACACTTGGTAATGACTGTTATTTAAAAGGAGTAGGAATAATAGGAAGTTAGCTTCTTGTTGTTGACCTTTGGAAAGGTTTGTAACTTCATGATGCTTCCTTAGACTTTGGGGCATTCAGGCTGACTGAATTTTAGACCCAATTGACAGTCATTTTTGCTTGAGTCTTTTTGAAAATCTTTTTAGTATTATTAAAATGGTTTCTTGCCTTAATAAAATATACAGAATATATAATTTAACACGTATTTGGCTTTGATAGCACCTCAGGCTCTTGCCCATCAATTATTGTTTTAGTGATTTATAGGTGTAGCTGTTACAAAAGGAAGGTGGTCACACAGCACATAGCTGCCATGACTTAAAAAGAAAAGAAAAAGAAAAAAACCCGTGCTGTCGGCTTGCTTACTTCTCCATTGTATGTTGGCAGGACTAGATTTACTTAACATCAGACTACTAGAGTATAATTCGACACGTCACCAAAACTTAGTTTCTTCAGCATTCTAAAATTGTTTAGGGGTGGACCATGTTTACCTCCCACTAATGTGGAGAATTTTTTAGGTGCTTCATGGTAAACCCTTGGCTTTTCTGATTTCCTTGGGTCAGTTTCCTCTACCCACCTCACAGGAGGCTGCCACATGTGTTCTCACATTTACTCCTTGAAGAGCCGCCAATAAAGGGTACATTGATAACTTGCACAGTCATGAGTAATTCACTTTGAGTAGCTAGGTTTATCCTGTTTGGGGAACTGTCACTGTGGGGTTTTCTTCTCCCTCTGGCCTTTTTTTCCCCCGTGTGTGTGTGCGTGTGTGTGTGTGTGTGTGTGTGTGTGTGTGTGTGTGTGCGTGCGTGTGTGTGCATGTGTGTGGTGGTGGTGGTGTTCGTTTTCATGCGGTGGTTTTGGGGGTTGGGTTTTGTTGTTGTTGTTTTTTGCTATTCCAAATAAAAATTCATCTCACTTGCTTTCATAATATATTCAGTATTTTTTCTGAATTGCTGTGAAAATGTGAATTTTATCTAAAACTGATTTTTAAGGTATGGTCTTTGGACTAGTAGTAGCATCTGTATTGCCTGGGAACTTTTTAGAAATTTATGAATGCTTGACTCTGCCCCAGATCTGCTGAACCAGAAACTCTGGGGTAGGCACAGCGATCTGTGTTTTAACAAATCCTCCAGGTGATTTGGATACACCATCAGCTTTGAGAACCACTGGTCTAGAAGATCCATGAATTTAATCATTTTGAACAAATGCTGAAACTTCCTTTCCATGTGCTTTGGTGCGCATCATATCTTCTTCTTAGTCTAAAATTTATATCAAAAGAATTAGGAATACGATGGTTTGTTACAGCTTCTTGTTTTGCTACTATTGTGTACATTTTTAGAAGTTACTAAGGAAAAAATTTTATGTTTGGTGTCAGATGTTTGTCCATGTGACATTTGAATGAGTAAGTGCAATTCCTTTGGGCAGATAAAAATGTCAGTGTACTTTATTTGTCTAACAGGAATTCTCTGCTTGTAGATGTAATATAGTTCTGTAGACTTAGAAATCAAATATTTACCATACACATTTTCCTTCATTTGCTTGCCTTAGGAAAAAAAGTGGATGAGCAGATAAGATGATGGTAAAGAATATATCTTTAGGCCGGGCGTGGTGGCTCATGCCTGTAATCCCAGCACTTTGGGAGGCTGAGGCGGGCGGATCACCTGAGGTCAGGAGTTCAAGACCAGCCTGGCCAATACAGTCAAACCCTGTCTGTACTAAAAATACAAAGAAATTAGCCAGGCATGGTGGCAGGTGCCTGTAATCCCAGCTACTCGGGAGGCTGAGGCAGGAGAATCTCTTGAACCCAAGAGGTGGAGGTTGCAGTAAGCCGAGAATGCACCATTGCACTCCAGCCTGGGCGACAAGAGTGAAAATCCGTCTTAAAAAATATATATAATATGTATATATTATATGAAATATATATTCATATATAATATGTATATATTATATGAAATATATATTCATATATAATATGTATATATTATATGAAATATATATTCATATATAATATGTATATATTATATGAAATATATATTCATATATAATATGTATATAATATATGAAATATATATTCATATATAATATGTATATAATATATGAAATATATATTCATATATATGTATATATTATATGAAATATATATTCATATATATAATATGTATGTATATATACATATTATATGAAATATATATTTCATATATAATATGTATGTATATATTATATGAAATATATATTTCATATATAATATGTATGTATATATTATATGAAATGTATATTTCATATATATAATATGTATATATAAATATATATGAATATATAAATATAATAAAGATATATATCTTTAATAGAAAATGTCAAATTGGCATGTAAATATGTACGATGACAAACTGGGAGTTTCCTAAATTATTTGTCTGAGCCCATTATCTGGAGCTTCAGCTATGCACTTTGCATAACAGAGAGCACACTTTTGTCAGAACAGGAGTGTACAAGCAGTAATGTGAGGAGCGCAGGCCTGCAGGTTCAAACTCACGTGGGTATCGCAGAGTATTTTTAACCTTCAGTGAAACACAATGACATCTGTTAGATATCATACAAACTAATAGCTTAAGGTAGTTCACAATTCAGCATTAAATCACTAAATTCCTTTTGATGGTGCCATATCTTTGCAAAGCTGGGATTTTGGCCATTGCTGTGAAATAAAAGCAGTACTGTTTGAAAATCAGTGTGAAACGGGCCAGGTATGGTGGCTCACGCCTATAATCCCAGCACTTTGGGAGGCTGAGGCGGGCAGGTCGCTTGAGCCCAGGAGTTCAAGTCCAGCCTAGGCAACGTGGCGAAACCCTGTCTCTACAAAAAATGCAAAAATTAGCCAGGTGTGGTAGCACTCACCTGTAGTCCCAGCTACTCAGGAGGATGAGCTGGGAGTATCACCTGAGCCGGGGAGGTCAAGGCTCCAGTCAGTCGTGTTTGCGCCACTGCACTCCTGCCTGGGTGACAGAGTGAAACCCTGTCTCAAAAAAAAACAAAAAAGAATGTGAAACAGGAAACGAGAGTGGCAGTGTCCCATCTGATTCTAAGATTTGAGAAGTGATGGAGTGCCCAGAAGCTCCTGAGCTGTTAGGACACAAATACTGCTTCGACTGAACAGCATTTCTTTTGGCATCAGGTATGCCGCAAAAAAAATGACTGAGATTTTAAGGGAGCCATGACCTGAGAACATTTGAGGAATCTCTGATGTGGGCTACTTTTTTTGGTAGATTGCAGTTTGGACTATGAGTATGATTTAAAAAAAAAGCTGTATAAGAAAATGAGAGGCCAAAGGCCAGCGATTTACAGGCAGCCCGGTGGAGAAGTGGTGTATGCTGCTGCTACATGGTCTCTAGGGCCATGTGCTCTAGTTTGAGTTCTAGTTTTTTGACTATATCACTGTGGCTAAGCAATGAAGTTTCTAGACCCGCGTTCTCATTCATTAGGAATGATAACACCTTGTAAGTATCTAAATGAGATACTGTAGGTAAGTGTACTTCATAGAATTTTAAATCTGGTAATTGTGTGGTAGGCTGAATAATGACCCCTAAAAGATGTCCGTGTCCTAATCTCTAGAATTCTAGAACCTATGATTATAGGAAAGGAGACTTTGTAGATGTATCAAATTAAGAATTTTGAGATGAGGAGATTATCCTGGATTATCTGGATATATAATCCTCCTGGATTATCTAGCCCCATATAATCACACAGGTCCTTGGAAGAGGTGAGCACACCAGAGTGAGTGGTAGCAGATTTGACGATGGAAACAAGAGGTTGTAGTGATCGATGAAGGGAATGTAAGCCAAGGAATGCAGATGGTCCTCTAGAAGATGAAAAAGGCAAGGACACATTCTTTCCTCAGAGCCCTCACAGGGAACCAGCCCTATAAAACCGATTTCAGATTCATGACCTCCGCAACTATGAGAATAAGCTTGTGTAAAGTCAGTATTTGTGGTAATTTCTACAGCAGCAGTAGGAAACTAATATAGGATGTTACTCATATTTAAAAAGGGAAAGTGTTTGAGAAACCCTAACATCCACTGTCAAAAAACTAACATTCTTTCATTCTTTTTCGTAGTATGAAATCCAGAATAGCAGCATTTGGCTTTTGTTTTTGTTTTTTTTAAAGGCTGGTCTCACTATGTTGTCCAGGCTGGTCTTGAACTCTTGGGCTCAAGCAATCCTCCCACCTCAGCCTCCCAAGTAGCTGTGCATTCATTTGGCCTTTTAGACTTCCTTACAATGCGGCATAAACTTCTATGGTGTAGACATGTTGAGAAGATTTCCTTTGGCCTTAACAGATGGGTCTAGAGACTTTGAGTAAGTATTTAGATTTGAAAGGGGCAGCAGAGAGGACTCATAAACCTCTGGAACATCTAAGATGTGTGTCTCTGGAAAGCCTAATTTTATGGGAAGGGTTTTTGGAACTGAGTTCTCTTGGCAGCCCCTAGAGTTACCTTTTACCAACCATCCATTATATTTCTAAATCTAGCTGGTCCAACAAGTTGCTTTAGAACAGTTTCTCCAAGCCTAATGTGTTTTATATTTGCACTCCAGAGGGTAGTATTTCAGAGCCTCTCAGGTGCAAACTTGGGGTTTTCCATTGCCGGGTGACTCAGCTGAGGAAAGCTTCTGACCAGTGACTGCCTGTTTGTATCTACATACTCTGTTAGGAATGGTTATTTTTACTGAGTCCTTGTCAACATCCTGTCAATCCCAGATTTTCCAGTAGAAATACTTCACACTAGAATTATGTCTTTATAAAGCAGCAGCTGTCACAAAGAAGTGGTAAGGCCTGAGGACATGAGAATTGTAGGGAGAGGGTATGTGTGAGAAGATCCAGAACCTGTAACCCAGAGTGGTTTTCAGGAGTCTCAGATAAATAGGATTTTCCTGGTCCCAAAAGGTAAAGACTACATGCATTGTGCACTAGTCAAGCTTCCTCATAGCTAACTAGCATGCCTGATAGAAGCTAGAAATTTTCTTGGACATATTTTCAGATGCCATGTGCAAAAATCACTTTGTACAGAGTATATATTGATGTTTTTTAGAGCTATTTGGATTTTCTAAGTAAAATTCAAAGGAAATCTTCTCAACATGTCTACATTTTACCTGTATTTGCTATATATTGGTAACCTTAAGCCATTGCTAGTGTGGGCAGAGCATCCTATTTCACTTGCCTCTGTGGTGGCTCATTAATCTATTCGTATCTACTTAAACAATAGACTACCTTCAGAGATTGTGTTGCCAGTTGGCTACAACTTTGTAGAAGTTGGTATCGATTACCCGAAATTATTTTTTATCTTTAGAGTACTGATTCAGATGCTTGTTAGAGTTGAGCCCATCTCGAGTAACTTTGTTAGAGGGAAAGAGAGTATCAGGTAAAGTTTAGGTTTAGTTTTACTATTTATTATTATTGTTTTCTTTTGTTTTTCGTTTTCTTCCTCTGGTTTTAGAGAGAGGATCTCTGTTGCTCAGTCTGGAATGCAGGGGCGTTGACTATAGCTCACTGCAGCCTTAAATTCCTGGGCTCACGCAGCCCTCCCATCTCAGCCTCCTGGAGCATGTCTAAGAATGTAGACATGTGCCACCATGCCCAGCTAATTTTTAAATTTTTTGTAGAGATGGATATTTACATAGTAATCAAGTTTGTATTACATCCTGGGTCTTGAAAGATGGCCAAAAAAAAAAAAAACCAAAATTGAATGTTACACAAATCACCTGTAGCTTGCTCACTGATCATTAGTGTTATTACACTAAAGTGATAAAAAGTAATTTATGCACAAAATTTTAAGGCATTTTTTCCCTTACTGTTTTCTTACACATTAGATATAATGAGTTATGGTAAAAGAGCAGTAATTTAAAGCACCTTTGAGAAATCTAACCTTTCCCTTTGTAACCTTTTGGATTTAATTGTGATTTTTGAGAAATGGAACAATTAGTAGTTATGAAAATTGTCAATATGGCTTATGTTAAATATATAGATTAATTTATAAGTCGATGGAAAATATGCAGATGACTAAAATAATACAGCAATTCTAAAATAATACTTGTTTGTCAGACTAGCACTTTCTGGGGTGTGGGGGGGCAAGTAAGTTAGTTAAAGCAAACCCTTGCCATTGTGTTAATGATACCACTATTCTCAGTCACTAGATTGGACAAGAAATAGCAGTTTTGGTATTCTCCCCTGCTTGGGCTCCCTGCCAGGTTCAAGCACTTTAACTTGAGGGCTTAGTTCTGTGATTGTGAGAATAACTCTAGACCCATGGTGTCCCTGTAGTCCTCAGTGCGATCTTACAGCTGCGGTTTGGCCTTTCTTGACTCCTTGAGATATATCCCGATCCTGGTACATTAGAAAGTGGCTGTTGGAGAACAACACTGCAAGTACAACTTTGCTTATAGTGCAAACTAGAGCAACCTTGAGATTCTGTCAGGGCAGTGCTAGTGAATTTCCTCTCCCTTTAATAGATTCGGCTGCTGAGTTCATCAGAAGCTGGTAAGTAGTGCAGGTCAGAATCTGCTCTTACTTGTGCACATGCACCACCACCACCTTATCTCACACCAGTGTGATGAACAAAACTAGATTTTGTTTTAAGTTTTATGTAATGCCTTACTTCCCTTTTTCTGTCACCAGACATTCAGCCACTTATAAAAATCACTCTCTCCCCAAACTTGTGATTATCTCCTTTATCTCGGTAGTTAAAATGAGCACAGTTCAGATTCAATGTGGCATTTTGAAAGCCAGGGGACAGACCCAGGGTGATTATGGTACTCAGGTACAGGAGAACAGAAAGACAGTTCTCTGGTGTGGAATATTAATTATAAATATTAGCTCTCTTTTTACTAGATTCAAAGGCAGTTCAGTGGTTACTTTAAACCAAGGCCAGGTGTGGTGGCTCACACCTGTAATCCTAGCACTTTTGGAAGCCAAGGTGGGAGGATCACTTGAGCTCAGGAGTTTCAAACTGTCTGGGCAACAGAATGAGACCCGCCTCTACTTAAAAAAATAAAAAATAAGGCCAGACGTGGTGACTCACGCCTGTAATCCCAGCACTTCGGGAGGCCAAGGCAGGCAGATCGCTTTGAGCTCAGGAGTTCTAGACCAGCCTGGGCAACATAGTGAAACATTGTCTCTACAAAAGATACAAAAATTAGCCAGGTGTGGTGGCACACACCTGTGGTCCCAGCTCCTTGGGAGGCTGAGGCTGGAGAATTGCTTGAACCCAGGAGGCAGAGGTTGCAGTAAGCCAAGATCACACCACTGCACTCCAGCCTGGGTGACAGAGTGAGACCCTGTCTTAATGAATAAATAAATAAATAAATAAATAAATAAATAAATAAAACCTGAATTCATATTTCCACTATCCCCAAAGAGACGCTAAATTCTTCTCTTTTTTTCCCTCTCTAATTAGTGTTGAAATTGATGTTACATCTCCTTTCTTCTGGTTTATTTTGTTTGAATTTATTTTTCTCTTTTCGTTATGTTTGGTTTTATGCATAATGAAGTTTGAGGCTATTGGTGCAGGTATTCAGTAACATAGAACTTCATTTATCTGGGTTTATAAGTCAGAATCCTATTTTACTTCTCCCTGAGCCTGAGGGGAAATCTTAGAAAAGTCTGTTGAGATTTAGTTATAATAAACATACTACTTAATTACTGCACAAGCTTAACCACAGAGTTTGCTGGCACAATATAAACACGCAGTTGAGGGCCTGAAAGAAACCTCCGCGCTGCCACCCACATGAACTCTGTTGGGCGTTTTCTTCCTGCCCTCTATCTGGCAAACAAAAATACGGAATCTGTCCCAAGAATGTCCGTGAAACCAGTTCAGAAACTTTATAAATGGCCCAACTAAATGCCCAAAACATGACCACTTCTATTCCATTTTGCCAGCTTGCCACAAGCCATTTTTTTATTTTAAAAAAGTGATTTTTCTTGAGAGCTTTGTTATTCTTAAAAAATTTTATCTAATTTGTTGCAAGTTTTTAAAACTCCAATTTTGAGACTTCTCTTTCCACTGTTAGATAGCATACACTAAGTAAGCAGATCAACCGTAGCTTACCGTTTTACTCTCCATAGCTTTTATAGAATAAAACATGCTCAGGCTTTAAAATTCTAAGGTAACTATTTTAAATGGAAATACTAGCAGCTATGCAAGTAAACCAGACACTGTCGATTATTTTGTCAATTTAAAACTATAAGATTCCCTTGCTTTTAATATAATTGAAAATCTATTTAAAGAGCCCAGCATATATCTTTGATAAAATTGCCATGCTAAACAAATATGTCATTACTGCGCATGTGTTTGAAATGAATTTATGAAGTTAGAAAATTATTTTATCGATACGCTTGGAATGTCCCTACTTTTCAGTTATTCAGTCACTTAAAATATTTACTGAGCTCTTGTTATGTATGTGCCAGGCACTGTTCTAACAGTGAATGAAGCATCAAGGCCCTTGCTCTCACAGAGCTAACCCTAAGGAAAATATCAATAATGACAGGACTGTGAGACCAGCCTGGCCAACATAGTGAAATCCCATCCCTACTAAAAATACAAAAATTAGCTGGGCATGGTGGCATGCACCTGTGGTCCCAGCTACCTGGGGGCTAAGGCATAAGAATCGCTTGAACCCAGGAGGTGGAGGCTTGCAGTGAGCAAGATTGCGCCACCACACTCTAGCCCGGGCGTCGGAGCAAGACTGTGCCTCAAAAAAAAATATAGATAGATAGATAGATAATGGATTCTAAGCAATTAAAATAGTAATTGGGGTGGCTCTGAAATTAGGTAGGCAGAAAATGCCTGTCTGAGAAGGTGACATTTAAGTTGCTGTCTGAAGAACAAGAAAGAGCCAGCCCTGGTGGGAGCAAAACCAGTACCTGGCTCGGAGCAGCAGCCACTGAGGTACCCCTCCCAGCATCCTTCCACCTGTCCACAAGCGTGGGGAACATAGCGTCTTTGCCAACCTCTTCAAGGGCCTTTTTGACAGAAAAGAAATGTGCATCCTCATGGTGGGCCTGGATGCTGCAGGGAAGACCACAGTCCAGTACAAGCTTAAGCTGGGGGAGATGGTGACCACCATTCCCACCATAGGCTTCAACGTGGAAACCATGGAGTACAAGAATATTCGCTTCACTGTGTGGGGCGTGGGCGGCCCGGACAAGATCCGGCCTCTGTGGTGCCACTACTTCCAGAACACACAGGCCTGATTTTCGTAGTGGACAGCACTGACAGAGGGCGTATGATTGAGGACTGTGAGGAGTTCATGAGGATGCTGGCCGAGGACGAGCTCTGGGATGCTGTCCTCCTGGGGTTTGCCAACAAGCAGGACCTCTGCAACGCCGTGAATGCAGCAGGGACCACAGACAAGCTGGGGCTGCACTCCCTTTGCCACACGAACTGGTACATTCAGGCCACCTGTGCCACCAGTGGCGATGGGCTATATCAAGGACTGGGCTGGCTGTCTAGTCCGCTCCGGAACCAGAAGTGAATGCGACACCCCTCCCTCTCACTCCTCTCGTCCTCTGCTTTACTCTCGTGGCAAACACGTGGCTCCGGTGTGAGTGCAGAAGCTGCCTCCATGGTTCGGTCACCGTGTGCATCACGCTGTGCTGTAAATGTGGCACATGCAGCCTGCAGCCAGGCTTTTTATTCAATGTAAATAGTTTCTGTTTCCAATTAGACAGTTTCTGTTACTCCTGTGCAATATTAGTCAGCTTTTTTTTTTTTTTTTTTAATTGTAAAAAGAAAAGTCAACTCACTGTTCGGTGCTGAGGGGGGATGTAGGCCCGTGGGCCCTTGGCCTCTGGGAGTCGCTGTGTTGTGAGAGCTGGGCACGCCCTTGGCTTTAGAACTCTGTTGAGATCCATTTTGGTGGTTGGTTTTTGTCTTTTGCTTTAAAAAAAAAAAAAAAAAAAAACCCAGCCATAAAAAGATCATAGGAAGCACATTCTAAGCAGAGGGAATAGTCCTAAAGTGGGAATGAGTTGGGTATTAAAAAGCAGAAAGAAGACCAGCGAAACTGACACAGTGTTTGTATTGAGAAGTCAAAGGGCACTCAGCCATGTGTGTGGGGTGTGGGGGTCGGGCAGTCGGGAAAGAAGGGGTGTGGGGGTCGGGCAGTTGGGAAAGAAGGGTAAGATTAAGATCAGATAGGTAGACAGGAGCTTGGGTTTTATCAGCATGATGGGAGGCTATTAGAGGATTTTAAACAGGCACGGTAATGCACTTCACGCATAAAGAATTGGTTGTGTGTGTGTTGAGCGAAGGAGAATGGGAGTAAGACTAGTTAGGAGACTATTGCAGTAGTGTAGTTGGTAGTAACTTGAATTAGGGTGCTAATAACAGAGAAAGAGAAGTGGAAGGGTTTGGGCTATGTTTTGGAGGTATGGTTCATTTACTTGTGCTGTAGATTTTGCCATTAATGCTAGGGTGGGTGGTGCCTTTACTGAAACAGTGAAAACTGGGGGGAAAGCAGGTTTTTGAGAAAAATCAAGAGTTCTATTTTGTCGATTTTAAGTTTAAGATACCTATTAGCCAATTGGAGATATCAAATTTGCAATCAAATATATGACTGGCATTCCAGGAAGAAGCCAGGGCTACAGGTGTAGGTTTATGATTAAGCAGCAGAGAACAAATGTTTTGTTTTGTTTTGTGTTATTTTAGTTTAGTTTAGTTTAATTTATTTTATTTTATTTTATTTTATATTTTTGGGAGGAATCTCGCTTCGTTGCCCAGACTTGAGTGCAGTGGCGCAACCCTGGCTTGCTGCAACCTCCGCCTCTTGGGTTCAAGCAATTCTTCTGCTTCAGCCTCCCAGGTAGCTGGGGTTATAGGTGCGCACCACCATGCTTGGCTAATTTTTGTATGTTTGGTAGAGACAGGACAGGGTTTCACCATGTTGGCTAGGCTGGTCTCAAACTCCTGACCTCAAGTGATCCACCCACCTCAGCCACCCAAAGTGCTGGAATTACAGGCATGAGCCACCCCGCCTGGCCTGAGAACAAATGTTTTGAAACTGTTGAACTTTCTAAGATCACTAGGGAAATTGTGTACACTGGGAAGAGGAGGACACCTAGTGCCCTGGGAACTCTAGGAGAAAGGATCTGGCAGATGTGACTGAGCAGGAACAGCTAGTGAGGTGGGAGGAAACCAGTAGTTGGTGGTGTCGGAGAAACCAAAAGCTGAAAATTTCAAGAAGGAGGGACTGTCAGATGCTACGGAGAGGTTAAGTTGAATAACAGCAGGAATATTGGCTTTGAGGGTCACTCATAATCTTGATAAGCACATTCTCAGTAGAGTAGATATGAATGGGTCAAGGAGAGAAGTGAAGGAGACGGTGATTATAGGCAAGTCTTAAATCACAAAAGATTGTATCAAGAATAGATGTAACAGGTAATTGTGTTTTCTAAGACAGAATGGGGATAGCAAACATGTACTTTTTTTTTTTTTTTTTTTTTTTTGACAGAGTTTCGCTCTTCTCATCCAGGCTGGAGTGCAGTGGTGCAATCTCAGCTCACTGCAACCTCTGCCTCTTGGGTTCAAGCGATTCTCCTGCCTCAGCCTCCTGAGTAGCTGGGACTAAAGGTGCCCGCCACCACGCCCTGCTAATTTTTTGTATTTTTAGTAGAGATGGGGTTTCACCATGTTAGCCAGGATGGTCTCGATCTCCTGACCTCGTGATCTGCCCGCCTTGGCCTCCCAAAGTGCTGGGATTACAGGCATGAGCCACCACGCCCAGCCAAACATGTACTTTTTATCTAATGTGAATCTATAGAAATGTCACTCTATGTTATAACTTGTGTATGTATACCTCCTACCCGTGAACCCAGACATGTAGTGGAACTGTGATCCATTCACTGTGAACACTGTCGAATGAAGCATAGGCACAGAGGTCCTCTTGTAGCTGCACTCCTGGGGATATGCTAAGTAACTGAGTCTACTAGTTTGGGGCTGTAATTTAATATATTTGAACCTAGAAATAGTGCAGAATGCATAGTTGAAGTTGTTTTCTATGTGTAGTGCCTCCTCCAGTTTCTAAGTCACTGATCAGCAGGTCCTTCTGCATTTTAAAAATGGCGTTTTTTTCTATTAACCATGAATGTTAAGGCCTCTGTTTTCAATACTGTGTGCTGTGGTCTGAATGTGTCCCCTCCCTCCACCCACCCAATTCGTATGTTGAAACCTAATCTCCAGTGTGGTGGTGTTAAGAGATGGGGGCCTTTTGGTAAGTGATTAAGTGATGAGGGCACATCCCTCGTTAATGGGATTAGTGCCCTTATGAAAGAGGCCTAAAAGTTCTTGTTAGCCCATTCCACCACGTGAGGACCCACCGAGAAGCTGCCATCAATGAAGCAGCGTGAGTCCTCACCAGACACAGAATCTACTGGCACCTGCATCTTGGACTTCCCTGTCTCTAGAGCTGGAAGAAACACATTTCTGTTGTTTATAATTACCCAGTCTAAGGTATTTTCTTATAGCAGCCCAAATGGACTAATTTTTCCTTTTCTACTATTATTGAAAAATAATTTCTTCAGGACCATTTTTTTGGGGAACATATTATAACCTATGAGTAAACTCATCTCCATTATCTGTAGCCTCTTAGTGTATAGTGTAATGTTCTGCCGTTATCTTAGGTCGAGGAACAAGTTTCTAATAATTGTTTGTAGATGTCTTTAACTTTGTGGTGCTCGTTGCTATTATTACTTTTATGAATCAAGTACACCTTCACGGGATGTTTATAACTGTGTTCCCTCTTCTTATCTACCTAAAAAATGCCAACTTTCTATGTGTGATTCTGGGCCACAATTTCAGATTTTGAGCCCTTCTTGCCGTCACAATTTTAAACCATTTATTTTCTATCTGGAATACTGTACACAGTATGTATTGGTGATCTAAAAAAATTCAGCCTGCAGATCCTCAAATTTACTATTCCAGATATCAAGAAATATTGGGGCATGATGGACGTTTTAGATATAATAGTTTAGTGTCGAATTTTGCCTTAAATGCCTAATAGTACAGGTGCACACTTAAATATACAAGCCAGTAATCCTGTGACTCGGGCTATTGATTAGTGGTAAAAGCAGAAAGCTATGTTATATTGATGCTTATTTTGCTTTGAAGAAAGAAGTAATTGCTAGCTTGTCAGATTTTGAGCCTCTCTGACCAAAGGAAACCCAGTTGCCACTCTGTGTTTGACCTTTCACTTTCCAAACTCAGAAACTGAATAGATTTGGATAACAAGGGATACTTGTTTTTGTAACATTGGGCTAATTGTATAAAGCACAGACTGGGACTTGCCCAATTAATACATTTTGTTTCATATTCCAGAACTTCTGACTTACACAGTCAAGTAATTTAACGTAATTCAGATGAATGAACAAACAGAGGCAATTTCTCTTTCCACCCTTTTACAAAAAATAATTATAGTTTGGCCTTTTGTTTCTCATACTCCCATAACATGAAGGTTCCAGGACTCTGTAATGAGAAACTGAGTTGGGACGGGGAGACATCCAGATGTTTTGTGCATATATGTATATAAAACTATTTTTTTAACTTAAAAGTACACTAGCAAAGAAAACTGAAGAATAATAAAGATTTTAATAGTTCAAAGTATTGTATATCTCATTGTTTCTTTTTTTTTTTTTTTTGAGATGGAGTTTCGTTCTCGTTGCCCAGGCTGGAGTTCAGTGCCATGACCATGGCTCACCGCAGTCTCCGCCTCCCGGGTTCAAGCGATTCTCCTGCCTCAGCCTCCGGAGTAGCTGGGATTACAGGCATGCACCACCACACCTGGCTAATTTTGTATTTTTAATAGAGACGGGGTTTCTCCATGTTGGTCAGGCTGGTCTCGAACTCCTGACCTCAGGTGATCCACCTGTCTCAGCTTCCCAAAGTGCTGGTATTATAGGCATGAGCCACTGCGCCTGGCCTGTTTCTTTTTTTAGTAAGTTTTTCATGGACCGTAAAATTCATCCCTTCATAATATAGAATTCTATGGTTATTTATTAATGAATGAATGAATGAATGAATGAAATGGAGTCTCACTCTTTTGCCCAATCTGGAGGGCAGTGGCACAATCTTGGCTCACTGCAACCCCCTGGGTTGAAGCGATGTTTTTATTTTTATTTCATTTTTTCAGACCGGGTCTCACTCTGTTGCCCAGACTGGGGTGTAGTGGCACAATCTCGCCTCACTGCAACCTCCGCCTCCCAGGCTCAAGCCATCCTTCTGCCTCAGCCCCCCAAGTAGCTTGGGTCTACAGGTGCGCACCACCACACCCAGCTATTTTTGTATTTTTTGTAGAGATGGGGTTTTTCCATATTGCCCAGGCTGGTCTTGAACTCCTGAGCTCAAGCGATCCACCTGCCTCAGGCTCCCAAAGTGCTGCCACCGCGTCTGGCCACAATTCTGGTTTTTAGTTGTGCAATCATCATCACTAATTTTTATCCCCGTCAAAGAGAAACCCGTACACATGAACATTCATTTTCCGTTCCCCTTTTTTCCCACCCCAGCCCTAAGTAACTATTAATCTCCTTGCCTATTCTGGACATTTCATATAAATAGAATCATCCAATATATATGGCCTTTTGTGTCTGACTTCTTTCACTTAGCTTTCATGTTTTTAGGGTTCATCCATGTCAAGCAAGTATTAGTATTTTACTGTTTTTTTTTTTTTTTTTTGAGACAGAGTCTCACTCTGTCGCTCAGGCTGGAGTACAGTGGTGTGATCTCAGCTCACTGCAACCTTCAACCCCCCCAGTTCAAGCAGTTCTCCTGCTTCAGCCTTCCAAGTAGCTGGGATTACAGGCGCTGCGACCAAGCCCGGATAATTTTTGTATTTTTAGTAGAGACGGGGTTCCACCATCTTGGCCAGGCTGGTCTTGAACTCCTGACCTCGTGATCCACCCGCCTCGGCCTCCCAAAGTGTCTGGTTTACAGGCATGAGCCACCACGCTAGGCCAAATTTTACTCCTTTTTATGGCCCAAAATATTCCATTGCACGGATATAGCACAATTTGTTTATTTCTCGGTGGACATCTGGGTTATTTCTGCCTTTGAGTTGTCATGAGTACTGCTGCTTTGAACATTTGTGTTCATTTTTTTTGTATATATGTGCGTGTGTTTTCAGTTCTCTTGACTGTATACCTAGGAGTGGGATTGTTGGGTCATATAGTAATTCTGTGTTTAACAATTTGAGGAGCTGAACTGTTTTCCGAAGTGACTGCACTGTTTTACAGTCTGTATCTTATTGTTTCTTAATGTAGTTGTTGACTAGTCCAGTGAAAAAATGTGTTGTCACATGTACATACATACTGAAAAAATCATTTAGCTGCAGAGTTAGGAATTTTAGTATGCTACTTCCCACCTTTGGTTATTTAAAGAAAAAGACTTAAATTTAAGATGAGTTCAGGAAAGCTCATGAGGTTTTTTGAGTCTGACTACTCTCTTGGAATGGTAACTATTATAGATACCAATAGGTACCTTGGCAATACCTCTAATTCTGACTTCACATAGGGTCCTTGATTACTCTAAAAATTTTATCTGTTGAATGTTTGGATGCAAATAACAGAACAGAGAGTCCAAATGGCTTAAGTGATAAAGAAGTTTTTCCAATAGAGTAACTGAAAAATCCAGGTAAATCTGGCTTCAGCCAAGACTTGATCCTCCACACTGACTAGGACAGCGTTCCCAGGAGGCTTAAATGGAAGTCCCCGAATCACATCTTCTTGGCCCTGATTGATCTGCCTTGGCTGTGTGCTTGTTTTTGGTCGCAGTTTGGGATAAGCTGGAGCTGGGAGTGAGTACAGTCCAAATCAGGGTTCTCCTAGGAGAGGAAGGAAGAAAGTATGCTGGAGAACTATCCAACAAGGGTCTACTACAGAGTCACACCTCTCCTGTAGAGCTGATAAGGAAAAAATAAATACGCATTCATTGCACTTGAGCCTGTATCTGATAACCTACCGAATTCAGATAGTCCATCTTTCAGGAGACCAATTCTTTTTCTAGCCTTTCGTAAGGATCCTTTATATGTCTACGTCCTTTTATTCTTCCTTGTTTTGATAAAGTATTTTATAGCTTTGTTTAAGACAGTTCCTTTGTTTTAAGTAGTAAGTGTGGGCTGTGTTTATAATCACTGTGTCTGAGTTTTATTTATTTTTATTTTTATTTTATTTTTTGAGACGAAGTCTTGCTCAGTCACCCAGTCTGGAGTGCAGTGATGTGATCTTGGCTCACTGCAACCTCTGCCTCCTGGGTTCAAGTGACTCTCCTGCCTCAGCCTCCCAGTAACTGGGATTACAGGCGCCCACCAACACACCTGGATAGTAGAGACTATACCATTTTGATATTGTCAGAATTTAGGCACTAGTCATGTGTGTGTGTGTATATGTAACAGCTGCAGGAAAGGTTGGAAATGTATTATTTTAAAAATCAGGATTATTTTACCAAAAAAGAGGGAGAGAATAAATGTTGGAAGGAAGTTTGCAGTCTCTGCCATGTTGTAGTTTTTGATTTTTCCTTTTTAGGTCGGTATTTTTAATTGCCTAGTAAATTGTGGTAGTTGAAGTTATCTATTGACTTACGGGAATTGCATTCCCTTCTGATAATAAATGGAAGGTTGTTGTATGATGTAAAGAGTAAGTACAAATACAGTGCTAAAAAGCATTATAGAAAATTAAAAAATCTTTAATGCCTTCAAATGCAGCTAAATACCAATTTGGATTCAGGAAGAACTATCATGTATTTCAGCTAATTGAAGACTATTGATTTAACATTATTTTTGTACCACCAATAAAAAAATGCTGCCAGTTATAAAATGCGCTCCAATTTCAGAGTTGTTAAAATGTGAGGAAAGTACCTCTTTGACAATATTAACCTTTATCATATCTGCCTTTTGTCTCTTCACATTTCTCTCTAGCCAGTTGAAGGGACAATTATTGCTTGTGATTGAGAACTGTTTGGTCAAATGCAGATAAACTAGGCAAAAATAAAACCATATTAATAATATAGCTAGTACTTATTAACATCAGATATACAGCCAGTTAGTCTTATAAATCTGAGCTAACAAGTTACATTAAAATATTACTGCCCTGTATCAGTTATCTATTATCTATTGCTGTAAAACAGACTACTGCAAAACCTAGTAGCTTAATGTCACCATTTTGAAATTTTTATTGACATAATTATAGATTCACATGCAGTTATTTAAAAAAAAAAAACAATGCAGAGAGATCTCATGTGCTCTTTACCTGGTTTCTCCCAATGGGCAGCATTTTGTAAAACTCTTAACAACACAACCAGGATATTGGCATTGATACAACCCATTTATCTTATTCAGATACCCCTGGTTACTTGCGCTCGTATATGCACGTGTGCACACACACGTGTGCATATTAAGGCGTGTACAGTTTTAACACCTGCCTGTGTTTCTGTATGCACCACCACAGTCAAGATAGTGAATGGAACTAACACTGAAAGTATCCCTTGGGTTGCCCTTTTGTAAGCGTATCCCGCACCTTCCTGGTGCTAACCCTCCATTCTCACTCCGGTCCCTAGCCCCTGGCAGCCACTAATCTGTTTACCATTTTAAAGTTTTGTCCTTCCAGAAATGTTACATTTGCTCATGATTCTTCGGATCTGCATTTGGGCAGGGCTCAGTTGGGATGGTTTGTGTCTGTCCCGTGTGGTGTCTGCCAGACTCTACCAGCACTGAAGGATTCAGGATGGTCTCATTCACATGCTTAGAGCCTTGGTACTGGCTTTTGGTTGATGTGTCTAAGTGCTCCTCCCCACAACCTCTCTCACGTAGTTGTCTTCTGCTGGGCTTCTTTCTCTGTGTGGCCTCTTTCCAACAGGAGAGCCTGGACTTCCTTGCATGCCAGCTTCAGGTGCCAAGAAAGCAAAAGTGGAGCCTGCTAGATCTCTTTTCAATGTAGGCCTAAAACTGGCACAGCTTGCTTTCTGTAGCAGTCTTTTGGTTGGAGAAAGTTGCAAGGATAGCCCAGATTCAAGGGGAGGGGAAATAGACTCCCCTTCTTGGTGGGAAGAGTAGCAGATGTATGCAGAGATGAGAGGCATTCTTGGTGGCCAGCTTTACAGACAATGTGGTGCACACTCCAAAGTTACAGAAATGATGGCACATGGATCTGCTTGGATTTGTTGTAAATGCTACCTTACTTCAATTTTGAAATGTGAATTCATTTGAATTCCATAAAAAGTACAAAGGAGAATGTGATATGGTTACATAGTTTTCTGTTGCTAATGCCCATTTCAGATAGAACAGTTCTGTTGCAAGGGAAGTTGCCAGAATTTAAGTTACCAACCAAATCTAAGGATTCTCAAGGGGCCTGTGGTATTTGCAGAACAAGTGGTTGCTTGAAGTGTCTGTTAAGATGTTAGGAATGGTTCACCTCTCTCTCATTTTCCCAGGCTAGCTGTTTCTTGTGATCCTAAAATAGCAGGGTCTTGTATATGTAGTGCCAGAATTCTGTAATACTGACTTGGAGAGACCACACAGATTTCTGTCTTTACGTTAAGCTTTTTACATCAAGGTGTAAGGATACTGTTTTTCAAGATACTATCAACATAGAAGAGATCTTTTAAGAGGGAGAAGAGTTTTTCAATCAAGGAAATGAAACCAGTAAAACATTTTCTCAAGATTTTTCTGACTATAAAATGTTAAACTTCCTTCATTTTGTCGTAAGAGTGACAGCAACAGTGGGTCAGAGGACAGATCTTAGACTTCATTGTCAGAATTCTTGATCATCTGTAACTGTATGTATAACATCTATGACTAACGAATAAGCTTGCCTAGATTTCTTGAAGGAGAGATAACGAAAGAACTATTGTTTAGCAAGGGCTACATGCTTAGAGAATATTTCATAAATCATGAGGATGGTTAAGGGTAGGTGTGGTTTCAAAAATAAAATGAATTTTTCACTCTGAGTTTAGAATGATATGTTATTTGGCTAAGAGCTTTCTTCTGCCTTCCCTTCTGAGTGATAACTGATTTTACAGACATTTAGTATGCACTGTCGATCTGTGGAGCATATTGTTAGACATCATTAAAAGGAAGTTGGAACAGGGTCCCTGTTTTCCAGGAGACTGTGGTCTGACAGGACAAATAAGATGTATGCAGAGAGGTAATATAATACCAAGGTGATTAACATCGAAGAGTTTCAAAATGAGGCAAGAATGTTACAACAAACTAAGCTGCCTGAACCTCATTTTTCACCCCATAAAATAGATTTGTACTGTTTTTCTTCCATCTCTAAAGTATTAATAGTTCAGAAATGTATGTTTCAGTTATTAGTTGGAGGGTTAGTTTTTATAAGATGTATCAGATTCCATGTGACGATTTGAAAGATTAATTATTGTATAGTTTTGGCATATTTTACCTACTATGTGCACACAGTTGTGAACACTTGTTTTATTATTGTTAATGAAAAGAGTACAGAAAGGGAAACAAAAGGTTATTTTTAGCTCTGGTTAAACTAGAGTAGTATAGGACCTTCATTTACTGGTTTTCATACTAATGGTGAAAATAGCACAGCTGATCTCTGTTCACTATGAAAGAAAAGGAGAATGAGTGTAAGATTGCAGAAGGAGTATGGCGACAGGGGAGAGGAAATGCCTTCATTTGTTTTAGCAAAGATTTCTAACATCTCCTTGGTTGGCAACATCCATGGTTCTCCTCTGCTTCCCACCTCCCGAATATGAAGGTATTTACGGGGAAGCTGTTCATGGCCTGTCTCTCTTCTGGGCAGTCTCTCAAAGGGTACTTCAGAGGGCAGAGTCCCCACCAACCACCCCTACTTACAGCCCACTCCAACCCCTGTTAGAGACAACCAAAAAGACTTCATGGACCTCTGATCACATTTCACCACTCCATTGCCCACTTGTTAACCAGGGGCATAGTTGGCTTGGAACTGGTTAGCACATGATTGTGTTGAAGGGTCAGGCAGCTACAAGGAGTAAAAATGAACTGAAAGATTCTCATTCTATCTCGATTGTTATAAACTGAAGACTTAAAATTCCATCTGTGGTGGTTTCCTTTTTTCTGTATTCAGCAGATGTGGTTAACATAAAACTGGTTCTAACTGTGAACTCGTTGGCTAGGAAGAACTTACAGGCCAAATACTATAATTTCAAGACATAATATTTCTCTCACAAGGTTGCTTCATAAGGATTAAAGTAGAGCACATGTGAAAATGTGTCACCCTGTATGCATGCTTATTCTCAAAGGTCAGTACTGCGCAGACTCACAGTCAGCTTCATGTGTATATGTCAAGATGAGATCTCAGTTTTCAGCTGTAGCCCCACATTTACAGCCCACTTCAGTTATATAAATTAAAAATGGATCTCACCACTTAAATATTCCTGTGTCACTTGAAACTTAACACACACACACACACACACACTTTAAAACTCAACAACTCTCCTTTTTTCTCCCTACTTGTATGCATCTGTTTTTCCTCCTTTCTTTCTCTTTTTCCTTTTTTTTTCTTTTTCTTTTTTTTTTTTTTTTTGAAGAGATGGAGTCTCACTATGTTGCCCAGGCTGGTCTCCAACTCCTGGCCTCAAGTGATCCTCCCACTTCAGCTTCCCAGAGGGCTGCAATTATAGGCATGAGCCACTGCGCCTGGCTTGTTTCATGTTTTTATTAACCTACTACCATCTTCTCATTTACCCAGCTTCATTCCTACATGTCTCTTGCTCCTCATACTAAGTCATTCCCAAATGCTCTCCATCCTATTTGTTAAAATGTTTCTGGTATCTGCCTTGATTCAGACATTCTTCCTAGAATATTATATTAGTTTCCTATCGAGGCTGTCTCCTTTTTAAGGCCTGCCACAGTCACATTTAACCTCTTTGGCCAACCCTGTTTTCCTCTATTCCCTTTCTGGTACCCATGCTCCAAGAAAGCTCTAAGTACTTAACACATGCCCCACACTTCTTTGTCATTATGCCATCATTCTTATTGTACCCTTTGCTTTTGAATCTTATTCTCCCTAATGGATCTCACATTTTCAGATCCTACTTATTCTTCAAGAATAATTCTAATTTTACCTCTTCAGAAGGGGCTAATTTGACCTTCTCTGATGGAAGCAATCTCTTCTTCCTCTGAACTCCTATAGCGCTTATGTTCCTTTATTGAAATTTAGATTTCTTTGTAGTGCATTTAAAGTTATTTTATGCACATCTTATTACTTAGATTGTAATCTTGACTCAGAAGCAGTGAGTTATCACCAGATCCCCATAGTGCTGATGTGGTACCTAAAATAGTCTCTTATACTTTGGAAGTGTTCAGTAAAACATTTGTCTAACACACTGGCTGTTTTTAAAGAGTCTTCCTGTGCAACTCAAATCTCTAATATTAAACTACAGTATGGAAACAGGCCTCCTATATGGTATAGTGAGCTTTGGACCTGCTGTGAGGGCAACCTTGGGTTTCTTCCTTGGATATAAGGATTTCCAAGTAAAATAAAAAGAATTTCACTTTCTCCAAATAGCTATTTTTTTTTTTTTTTTTTTGAGACGTAGTTTCGTTCTTGTTCCCCAGGCTGGAGTGCAGTGGCGTGATCTCAGCTCACTGCAACCTCCGGGTTCAAGCGATTCTCCTGCCTCAGCCTCCCAAGTAGCTGGGATTACAGGCATGCGCCACTACATCTGGCTAATTTTTTGTATTTTTAGTGGAGATGGGGTTTCTTCATGTTGGTCAGGCTTGTCTTGAACTCCCGACCTTAGGTGATCCGCCCACCTTGGCCTCCCAAAGTGCTGGGATTACAGGTGTGAGCCACTGTGCCCAGCCCCAAATAGCTCATTTTCTTTAAGAGGTGGCACACCTGTATTTTTCTTTCTCTTTTTTAATATTAGAGTCAGAAAATAATAATATAAGGCAAAACCAATCTCATAATTCTTGGGGGATTAATTAAATGTCATACTCTGTGGTACATGGTCTAAATGTTACTTCTTGCTTATCTCTAAGGTGTCCTGTTTTTATGAGTAATAATAATGAAAATTTTGTCACGGGGTTATTTTGAGTATTAAATGAGCTGATTTAGTTAAAGCACTTATTTAGCACAGTACCCCACACATAGGAAAAGCTCAATAAAACTAAGCAGATACAATTGCTGTTATGAATTTACAGTTTGAGATTTCAGATTGGTGATAAAGAGGCAAGAGCTGCAGCTGGTTTTTTATGTTTTGAACTGTGCTGAGTAGTTTCTTAGGAATTAGATTAGCCCTGAAATGTTATGTCAGCTGAGAATTTTGGTTTCTAGGTGACAGTATTGCAGTAGGAACAGGACTGGCTCTCCCTTTAGAACAAAAGGCTTTCAGTGGGAATTCGCAGTGGCTTTTTTGGTGGTAATGGGGTGAGGGGGTGGCAGTTATCAGATTCTTTCTCTCAACTCCCAGATTAAAATGACAGTGTAAAGGAGAAAATGGAGAGCCTCTGCAAAAAGGATAAGGAACTACAGAACTACAGGGGAACAGATGGCTTAAAGAGATGGGAGAAGAGAAGCAATTCATGTTTTGTTTTTATTAAGCACACACCTATTAGTGGAAATGATAAACTCCACAGTAGGAAGGGAAAGCTGTATCAGAGATACAAGTGGCTGAGACATGAATTCCCAAGGTATCCTAACCCCTGCTTCACATAAACAGTGGCATAAACAGTGAGCATGCAAAGTGAAATATAGAAATAGAATTTTGGAGAAATTTATTTTAGAAGAGTTTGAATGGGACCTGATTATGAAGAGTGAACATTTTTACCTTTTGTAAAAGGAAACATGCTTAATTTCGGGTGAGTGCTGGAGGACCCATTGTATTAGGGTTCTCCAGAGAAACAGAACCAACAGGGTATATACGATGTGTATGTAAGAAGAGATTTATATAGGAATTGGCTGGGGCAGAGATGGAGGCTGTGAAGCACCACCATCTGCAAGCTAAAGAACCAGGAAAGCCAGTGGTGAAACTGAGTCTAAGTCCAAAGGCCTGAGAGCCAGGAGAGCCAATGGTGTAACTCCTGATCTGAGTCTGAAAGTCCAGGAATCAAGAGTGGGAATGTCTAAGGACAGAAGATGAATGTTTCACCTCAAGGAGAGAGAGAGTGAATTTGCCCTTCCTCCACCTTTTTGTTCTGTTCAGACCCTTGGTGGATTGGATGATGCCCTCCCACACTGGAGAGGATCATCTGCTGAACTCAGTTCCCACTTCAGTCCTGATCCCCTCCAGAAACACTCTCACACACAGAAATAGGCAGTAAACAGAAATAATGTATAACCATGTAGCTGGGCATCCCTTAGCTCAGTCAAACTGATACATAAAATTAACCATCACATCCATCAAGCTACAGTAAGCAGAACTAAATGATGGCTGGGCTTCCTTCTAGGGTCACAACAAAGTCGGCCTGATAGGACTTCTAACTGAAATGAAGGAATGCAGTGATCTTTACCCAAAATGAAACAACAAAACCAAACTATGAGATAAGTAATGGGATTATCTCTGTTTTATACCAGACTGGAAGCTTAGGACTGAATTCTTCATCACCCTTGCCCTCCCCAACATATGCATGTACACATTCTCTCTCTCTCTCTCCCCCACCCCCCGCTCCACCTCTCCCCTTCCTCTCCCCCTCCCCCGCCCCTTCCTCTCCCCTTCCTCTCCTCCTCCCCCTCCCCTGCCCCCTCCCTGCCCCCTCCCCTCCCCCTCCCTCTCCCTCCTTCCCCCTCCCTCCTTCCCCCCTTCCCCCTCCCTCCTTCCCCCCTCCACTCCCCCCTCTCCTCCCCTCTCCTCTCCCTTCCCCTCCCCTCCCCTCTCCCTTCCCCTCCCCTCCCCTCTCCCTTCCCCTCCCCTCCCCTCCCCTCCCCTCTCCTCTCCTCTCCTCTCCCTTATTCCATCTGTAGTCCTCTCATTTCAGCTGATGGTGTTTCATTCTCCCAGTTGCTTGGTAGTAGTCATCTTTGGCTTCTTTTTCACTCATGCTCTGTGTTCAATCTATCAGGAAATCCTGTAGATACATCTTCCAAATAATATATCTAAGACCAGATAACTTCTCACAGCTACCATGAGTTTCAGCGCAGTACCAGCCACCATCTTAACTGTCTTTTGACTGGGATACTAAAGTCAGATTTTTAAAGGTGTAGTTTGTGAACAGTGAAATTTACTTTTCTTTTTTTTTTTTTGAGATGGAGTTTTGCTCTTGTCACCCAGCCTGGAGTGCAGTGGTGCGATCTCAGCTCACTGCAACCTCCATCTCGCGCATTCAAGCGATTCTCCTGCCTCAGCCTCCCAAGAAGCTGAGATTACAGATGCCTGCCACCACAGCTGGCTCATTTTTATATTTTTAGTAGAAACAGGGTTTTACCATGGTGGCCAGGCTGGCTCAAACTCCCGACCACAGGTGATCCGCCCACCTCGGCCTCCCAAAGTACTGGGATTGCAGACGTGAGCCACCACACCCAGCCTCAGTTCTTTATTTGATATGTATTTTGCAGAATTTTCTCCTGGTCTATGTCTTGTGTTTTCATTTTCTTGACCAGTGTCTTTCAAA
Source organism: Pongo abelii (assembly GCF_028885655.2). Lineage (NCBI taxonomy): Eukaryota > Metazoa > Chordata > Mammalia > Primates > Hominidae > Pongo > Pongo abelii. The sequence continues at coordinate 119,698,661 of NC_071995.2, read as the reverse complement.
GAGCAGTTTTGTTTTGTTTTTTCTTTTTTGAGACAGAGTCTCCCTCTGTCACCCAGGCTGGAGTACAGTGGTGCAATCTCAGCTCACTGCAACCCCTGCCTCCTAGGTCCAAGCGATTCCCCTGCCTCAGCCTCCAGAGTAGCTGGGACTGCAGGTATATGCCACCATGCCGGGCTAATTTTTGTATTTTTAGTAGAGACAGGGTTTCACCACGTCTGCCAGGCTGGTCTCAAACTCCTGACCTTAAGTGATCCGCCTGCCGTGGCCTCCCAAAGTGCTGGGATTACAGGCGTGAGCTACCCTACCCAGCCAAAGAGCAGTGTTTATTTTGATAAGGTCTGACCTATCAAATTTTCTTTTATGATCTGTTTTGTGTTTTAAGAAATTTTTAACCTAACCCAATGTCACAAAGATTTTTCTGTTTTCTTCTAGAAGCTTTATGGATTTCAGTTTCACATTTAAGCTTATGATCTGTTTTTGCATACCGTGTGAGGCTTTTTGTTTGTTTTGCATATTTACATCCAGTTGTTCAAACACTATTTGTTGAAAAGACTGTTCCTAGTCTGGTCCCAATAACTCATGCCTCTAATCCCACAACTTTGGAAGGCTTGAGGCAGGAGGATCACTTGAGCCCAGGAGCTCAAGACCAGCCTGGGCAACATAGGGAGACCCCCATCTGTACAAAAAATAAAAATAAAAAACTCAGCCGGAAGTGGTAGCACACACCTGTAGTCCCAGCAACTCGGGAGGCTGAGGCAGAGGATCTCTTGAGCCCAGGAGTTCGAAGCTGTAGTGAGCTGTGATCACACCACTGCAGCCCAGCCTAGGCAACAGAGCAAGACTCCATCTCTAACACAAAAAAGACTTCCTTTCCTCTTGGCACTTTTGTTAGAAATTCATTGGTTATAAATTTGTGAATTTCTGGAATCTGTGTTCCATTGAACAGTATGTGTATTCCTCACCAATTAACACTATAAATACTGTAGTTTTATAGGAAGTGTTTAAATCAGTTAATGTGAATCCTCCAACTTTTTTTCCCCAAAATTGTTTTAGCTATTCTACTTCCTTTGCTTTCATACAAATTTTGGAACTAGCCAATTGATTTCTGCAGAAAGGAATTTTGTAGTTTTCAGTCTCATTGATTTCTGCTCTGTATTACTTCCTTCCTTCTGTTTGCTTTGAGTTTAATTTGCTCTTTTTTTTCTAGTTTTTTTTTTTAAGGCAAAAACTTAGATCATTGATTTTTGAACCTTTTTTTTATTTTCCAGTATGATCACTTAATGCTGTAGATTTGCCTCTATAAACATTGCTTTAGCTGCCTTCCACATATTTTGATATGTTTTGTTTTCATCCTCATTCAGTTCAAGATATTTTCTAATTTTCCATATGATCTCTTATTTGACCCATGGGTTATTTAGAAGTGTATTTAATTTCCACATATTTGGGGATTTTCACAGATTTTCCTTTGGGTGATTTCTAATTTAAACTGTAGTTGGAGAGCATATTTTGTATAATATCAGTCCTTTTAAATTATTTGAGACTTAGGCCAGACGTGGTGGCTCATGCCTATAATCCCAACACTTTGGGAGGCTGAGGCGGGCAGATCACTTGAGGTCAGGAGTTGGAAACCAGCCTGGCCAACATGGCAAAACCCCATCTCTACTAAAAATACAAAAATTAGCTAGGTGTGGTGGTGTACACCTGTAGTCCCAGCTCCTCGGGAGGCTGAGGCAGGAGAATCACTTGAACCCGGGAGGCGGAGGATGCAGTGAGCCAAGATGGCACCACTGCACTCCAGCCTGGGCAACAGAGTGAGACTTGTCTCAAAAAAAAAAAAAAAAAAAAAAATTATTTGGGACTTGTTTTTATGGGCCAGTCTGGAAAATGGTCCATGTATGGTGTTTACCATTAGCTCTTGGAGGTTGCGTTTTGATTCATGATACAACTTAATGATCCCAGCTGAGGCTGGAGGGGCACAAGCCAGGTTGAGCTAGGGAGTGTTGTAAAATGGTTTAAAGCATGACCTCTGGATCTAGAACCAAGCTGCCTGGGTGGGAATGCTAGTTGTTCTTCCTTGAAGCTGTGCAGCTGTTTGACCTTGGACAAATTAGTTCATCTCTCTGCTTCAGTATCCTCATCTCTAGAGCTGATAGTGGAAGTATGTTCCTCAGGGAGATGTTGAAAAGATGAAATGAGGAAAATGTAAACAGCTTGTACAATGTCTAGCAACGCAGTAAGAGCCCCCAAAGTATTAGCTATTATTATTATTATTGTTCCTGTTATTATAGCAGCAGTTATATTTCTTGGTCTCATAGGCCTTTCAAATAAGTTTTGTCTGGCTTCTTGGGTAGTTTTTAAAGAATTACTTCCCTGTTAAGGGTATTTCTCATGTTTATTATATAAAGAAGTTCAGATAATTTTTGTTTGGGTGTTTGTGGCCCCCCTATATAGAGGAAAACATAGTTTGGAAAAATCTTTAAAACCCACACTTTCGAAATACTGTGATTTAAACTCTAACCAAGAATTTGACTCCTGTTAAGTCAAGTTTCCGCTGAAAACATTCTCAGGGTTGGTAGAAATCAGCAACTGGAGAACAGAGTCCAGCACGCTTTATAGCTACCAAATAAAAATAACCTCTTCCAGTATATGACTTTTAAATTTTGACACTCATTTTATGAATGTCTCAATTTTGTCAGGATTAATTAGAAAATTCATAAATAAAATCACCCAGGGCATCTCATTGTTATTGGTTTCAAACAGTAAATTGTATTGGTGTTTTCTCCCCTCCTGGAGTCCTGGACAGCAGGACTCCAGGTATAAACTTAGGTGAAAACTCCAAGACATTGTTTAATGTGAATCTTTTTAGAGAAGCTAAAGATCAAAGACCTTAGTCATTGATCCTTTGTATATACTTCTGAAAAACAAGGGTATTAAATATTCTTGTTATTTCTAAGGCCAGAGACAGCTGAGTGTCTGCTTTATGGATCGATTTTGCAGAGACTCTTATCACTTACTAGGCTGTGTAACACTGAACAGGTTTCCCCTGGCGCTGTTTGGTGGTGCTGTTTGGGCTTGCTGTTACGTAAGCTTTAGGCCAGGTGGAGGTGATCCGTGTCAAGGGTTCTGCCTTAAGTTGTGACCTCTAACTGTCTCTGCTACACACATGAGTGCCTAAATTGGGATTTTGGTGCCCAGGCAGGTATCCAGCACTGTTAGAGGGCAAGGCAGGTAGGTCTAGGTTTGAGTTTGTCATAACCCATGGAAATTTTGACTCTTGCCCTGCTTTCTTTTTTTTTTTCTTTCTTTCTTTCTTCTTTCTTGTTTTTTTTTTTTTTTTTTTTGGAGACAGTTTCACTCTTGTTGCCCAGGCTGGAGTGCAATGGTGCGATCTCAGCTCACCGCCACCTCTGCCTCCCAGGTTCAAGCGATTCTCCTTCCTCAGTCTCTTGAATAGCGGGGATTACAGGCATGTGCCACCATGCCTGGCTAATTCTGTATTTTTAGTAGAAACAAGGTTTCTCCATGTCGGTCAGGCTGGTCTCGAACTCCCAACCTCAGGTAATCCTCCTGTCTCGGCCTCCCAAAGTGCTGGGATTACAGGTGTGAGCCACTGCGCCTGGCCTAACTCTTGCCCTGCTTTCATTCTCTTGACCAGTGAGTGTGTCACCAGAGATGGACACCCTGGACAAAGAGAGATCCCATTAGTTCTTGTTTCAAAATATAGTTTGTGACTATAGCACCTCCTCTTTCCAATTCTTACTAACCTAGACTTGATCACCTCATGCTTAAATTATCATAAGAGTCTTACTTGGTCTCCTTGAGTCTAGTCTCTTCTGCCCAATTCATCTACACTGAATATTTCTTCCTAATTTTCCAAAAATATTATACACTCTTATGATTTTTACTCTACTAGTTGAATAAAAGCAGTGTTTTCAGGTGACGTTAAAACTCCAGCAGCTAAAATCCTGCTAACAAACCTTGACTTCAAGTACACCATAATTTAACCCCTCTGTAAACAGAAGCTGATCTTGCAGTGAGCCTCTCTGGAATTCCACTCTTCCGTAAGACAAGCGATACTTGCTCCTGTTGATATTCCTGTGTACCTGTGCCCTATTACTAGAGAGTTAAGATCATCACCTTTATTCTTTTGGGATTTGTTTTCTTGCCTCCACTCTCTTTTCTCTCTACCAAGCCAAACTCCTTTGAGGTGCTCAATAAACAGATGCTCTTTAGTGTTTCATAACTCACAGAAAAATTTTTCTCTGAATACATCAGGTCTGTTTGATAACAAATTCAGTTAACTGAATTGGGGCTGCTTTTGCCATAATTTCCTTTTTAGTGTGTTAGGCTTGTTTTTTCAAACTAAATAATTGGCTGGATTATATAGTTTTTCAATTATTAATTCAGTAAAACTTTATTATTTTGGATTTAATGAATTAAAATTTGTGAACACTGTTCTGGATCAAACTGACGTTACATAAGTTTGGATCTGTCCAAACTTTTTTTAAAGAGTTTAAGGTGTTAGTAATTAAGATTCCATTTGTGTTATAAATATAATGACTATCCAGTAGACTTAAGGTAGTGTCATATAGGGAAGGGCACACTATGAGAAAGGGACTGGGGGTGGGGGGCATGTTTACCCTTTAACATTTGTTCCATTCCATCTGCAATTAGGCTTTCTAGAAATATGTTGTTACAGTAGCTACTTAAGTGTTTTTAAATTGTCTTTTCAAGTGAATAGGGCATGGAAGTTACTGTTTTCTGTGTGAAAAACAATGTCAAAAGTTTAAGAAGGCCAGGCATGGTTCACGCTTGTAATCCCAGCACGTTGGGAGGCCAATGCTGAAGGATCACTTGAGCCTAGGAGGTCAAGACCAGCCTAGGTAATATGGCGAAACCCCATCTCTACAAAAATTGCAAACAAAAAAAAAATTAGCCTGGTGTGGTGGCATGTGCCTGTGGCCCCAGCTACTTAGGAGGCTGAGGTGGGAGGATCACTTGAGCCCAAGGAGGTCAAGGCTGCAGTGAGCCGTGATCATGCCACTGCACTCCAGCCTGGGTAACAGAGTGAGACCCTGTCTCAGAAAAAATAAAAGTTTAAGAAAACCATTGTATTTAAATTGGGCTCTTTGAAAATTAAATTCTACTATAGAACTTACTCTGTAGTATTACTTGTTAAATTCTATATCTGAATGAAGAACATAAGCTTTTAGTATTTAGTATCAGTGAAAAATATAGCCAAATCAGACATCACTAAACACTTTTTTGTCTTTTTTGCTAACGTTTCCACCAGAATCCTGTGTTCCATTAAAAAAAAATTTTTAGTGTTATTTTAAAAACTCAACACAGAAATGTGAAATAGTCCCATTTTTAATAAAAGTGGTTTTATGTGATACATAGGTCTTCAACTTGCTTCTTCCTAACAATTCTTCATGCCATTCTTTTAAATTTCTTTGTGGGCTGGGTGCGGTGGCTCAAGCCTGTAATCCTAGCACTTTGGGAGGCCGAGGCAGGTAGATCACGAGGTCAGGAGATCGAGACCATCCTAGCTAACACCGTGAAACCCCATCTCTACTAAAAATAGAAAAAATTAGCCGGGCTTGGTGGTGGGCGCCTGTAGTCCCAGCTACTCAGGAGACTGAGGCAGGAGAATTGCTTGAACCTGAGAGGCGGAGCTTGCAGTGAGCTGAGATTGTGCCACTGCACTCCAGCCTGGGCGACAGAGTGAGACTCCGTCTCAAAAAAAAAAAAAAAAAAATTCTTTGTGATAGAGTGAATTATGTAAAACACAATGACTATAGTAAAACAAATAGGTTAATTCACTCCACTATGTTTCTGTTTTTTCATCTGTACAAAATGGGGATCATAATGGGAAGCACTTAGGACAGTGCTGGGCACATGACTCAGTAAAAGATTGCTGTTACTACTTGGAAAAGGGAATCATCAGCCTATATAGACGATAACCAAAGGCATGAGAGTAGACAGTATCACCCAGAGATGAGGTGTGGAGTAAGAAGTAAAGAGAACTGATGACAGAGCCCTGATGGGCAGAGACGACGGACAAAGTACGGAGCCAGAGAGCGGGGAAGAAATCCAGTAGGATGTCGTGGGAGCTGGGATAAAATTGTTTCAAGAAAAGGAAGTGGCTACTGTTGTCAGATCCTGCAAGGGGAGCGGGGATATCAAGTAAGATATTGACTGAAGTGTTTAACAACAAGATTGTTGATGATCTTGGGGAGAGCAAATTCCATGGAGTGCTGGGGATAGAAGGCACAGTGTGACAAGGAGATAGCAGTGAAGATGGCAAATACAGCCAGATCCCTAGGTTTGGTAGCCCTTGTGAACTGGACTTTCTTCCTTTTGTTCCCTGTCCTCCCTGCCACCGCCGCCGCCCCCCCACACCGCCACCACACACATACTCTCCATCTCTCACAGACACCTTTGTGGGAATATGCTCTAGCTCTTGCTTTTTCTGTCTCTTGCACACATGATCACTCACTCTTGCTCTCTCCTCTCTAGCCCAACTGAACTGCTTGACTACTTTGTGATCTCCCAGCAGGTCGCACTGTCACATAGGCCTCCATGCTGAGTTCCTACACCTGTCTGTTTAATTTGGTAACCTGTTTACTACTTTTTGTCTCCCTGTTAGGCAATTCTTGGTGGGTGGTAGGGGCTGAGTCTTTATCATGGAGTGCCAGTACCTAGCAGAGTCCTCATGCATGTCATGATATATAAGATAGGACAGAACAGTGACCAGAGGCATTTATTCTAGTTGGAGCTTGTAACAGACATTAGATACTGCAAGATGATGGAGAGATTTGGTTTGATTTTTAGATGTGTTGAATTTGAGGTGACTGTGGTATATGCAGGTAGAAGTGTGCCCCCAGGGTCTTTGGAGATTTGCTACTGAAATTCAGTCTGTCTAATCCCTCCTTGCTCTGGGGCTCAAGAGACTTTCCTTCTTCAACTTTTTCATCATCCCAGACAGAAACTCTGGTTTGTCCTGATAGAAGTAAGGGATGAACTGGGATTTAAACTCTTAGGCTCTTGTTTGCTTGTCCACAGAATTTGTCACTAGGAGAGGTTAGCCCCCAGGAAATAATTAAATGTCAGTCTGTAGCATTCATTTTTATAAGTCATTGGAAATTTTCTTCTTGAACTTAGATTTTGGAATTGTATGGATGCTTTTAAGACTTCGTTTCTAGAATCATTTCTAAAACTATTGTCAGCATTAAATGGCAGGGAATAATCTTATAATGAAACTGATACAGTAAAAACCAGTTCTGTTAGAGGTTAAGAGCAGTTTTTAAAAATTTCATAAAGTTTTATAAAAGTTGTTATTGTAAAATATATATAACATACAATTTGAAATTTACCATTGAACTGTTTCTAAGTGTACATACAGCTCAGTGGCATTAAGTACATTCACTTATGTTTTGTGCAACAGTCACCACTATCCATTTCCAGACCTTTTTCATCATCCCAAACAGAAACTCTGTATGCATCAAACAAAAACTCCCCATTCCCTTTCTCTCCAGTCCTGGTATCCGCTATTCTGCTTTCTGTTTCTATGAATTTGCCTAATCTAGGTCTGTCATATAAGTTGAGTCATAACAATATTTGTCTTTTTGTTTCTGGTTTATTTCACATAGCATCATGTTTTTGAAGTTGATTTATGTTGTAGCATGTATCAGAATTTTCTTCTTTTTTAAGGCTGAATAATATTTGATTGGATGGCTGTACCACAATTTATTTGGTTACTTCCACCCAACCCAACCCATTATTCACAGCCAAGCCATTGTGAAAATTGGTGTACAAGTATGTTTGAGTCCCTGCTTTCAAATATTTGGGGCAAATACCTAGGCTTTATTAAGTTTTATGAGCATATATCCTGAGAGGGTATTTAGATATCCAGTAGCATTTTTCTTATGAAATAGTCATTTCTACCAGCATGTTAACATAGATTTTTGCAAGTTTTTAAGGAGATTTATTTTGTACAAGTTCTAAAGCAGTCTTGGATCATGATACAAAGATACCTTCAAAAGCTGCATTATAATTTTTTTTTCCTGTAAATGAGTCCCTTGGCCAAATAAAAATGCAAAACTGCTTTATCCAGCTTGTACCTATTGGTTTTGTCTGAGGAAACCAGTTGCCTAATTTTTTTCCCTTGCCTTATGTTTGTTACAGCCAGTACAGGGCTGTTTCCGGCTGCAGTGTTGAGCACAGGAACCACAGTGTGTTGCTGGTTGTATGCTCAAGTCATGATAAAATGCGCATGCTTTTGAAACTATGATGTGAGGACCTGTCTTAGAGGTTAATTCATAGGAAAAAGTTGAAGCATATTGCCATCGAAGCCTTTAATGTGGGGTCTTCTTTGTGTTTCAATCCCTTCCCCCCTGCCCCTGGCAATAAATCCTTTCTTTTATCTATCCTAGGCAATAAGATGTATTTGAAAACAAAATTACTCCAGATCATCTTTACTGCCTTGAAGACTAATACCTTTCTTTCATATGAATTTGCTCAGTCAGCAGATTTTGTATCTCTGATGGAAGTAATCATTTTTTCATTGTACTAGTCTTGGTAAAATATAAAATATTAACGTATAGTATATTTCATATATGTCTTTCCATGAAATATTTTGTGATAATGCAGGGATAATATTTTGATATTTTTGTGGAGATAGGGTCTGCCTATGTTTTTCAGGTTGGTCTTGAACTACTAGGCTCAAGCAATCCTCCTGCCTCAGCCTCCCAAAGTGTTGGGATTACAAGCGTGAGCCACTGTGCCCAGCCTTAAGTAACTATTTTATTTACTACTTGTACCTTGCACGTAAATGGTTAAATTTAATGTATTACATTTTTATTTCATAACATACCTATTCTATTACTAAGCTTGCAATACATATTTGGTTTTTTCCTTTAAAATATGGGGAAATGTGGAAAAGAATGATCTCCAACATTCTAATGTTAGACTAATATTTTTAGATAGGCCGGACGCGGTGGCTCACGCCTGTAATTCCAGCACTTTGGGAGGCCGAGGCGGGCAGATCACGAGGTCAGGAGATCGAGACCATCCTGGCTCACACGGTGAAACCCCGTCTCTACTAAAAAATAGAAAAAATTAGCCGGACGTGGTGGCAGGCGCCTGTAGTCCCAGCTACTCAGGAGGCTGAGGCAGGAGAATGGCGTGAACCTGGGAGGCAGAGCTTGCAGTGAGCCAAGGTCGTGCCACTGCACTCCAGCCTGGGCAACAGAATGAGACTCTTGTCTCACAAAAAAAAAAAAAAAATTTAGATAAAGATACAAATTAAGTCCTATTTCAACATATTTCCATAAAGGGAAAAATGAACATTTCTGTAAGCATGGAATACAAGTTATTTTTTGCATATAATTTTTAAATTTGAAATTTTGGATAGCAAAAAAATTCTAACAACTTTTGATGTTTTGTGATCTGTAAGAATTGCATGTGAGAAGGTGTTGGCAGTTTGCATAGCCAGAGCTTATGGATAAAGGTAAAAGGCAGCAATTCCCGAAATGTGGCTCATGGACCATGGGAGATTCCTGAGACCCTGTCATGGGGTCCATAGGGTCAAACGGTTTTCATAATACTACTAACATTACTTGTCTTTTTCATTTTTGCACCTTTTTTCTCATGGTGGCAAAGCAATGGTGGGTAAAACCTCTGGTGCTCACCTGAATCAAGGCAGTGGCACCAGGCGGTACTGGTAATCATGGTATTCTCCATCACCAGGCACACAGGTTATCTTCTGAAATGCCGTTTACACTTAGAATGTTCTTGACGAAGCAGTAAAAGTTTCTTTTGTTAAGTTTTAACCCTTGAGTACACTAAGTGATAAAATGGAAATTTTTAATGATAAAATGGAAAATTTCCACAAAGCACTTCTGCTGTATACCAAAGTACCATTGGTTATCTTGAGGAAACCACTTGTGCAGTCATTCGAGATGCTAACTGAACTAGATCTGTTTAAAATTGGAATACCATTTTTACTTGAAAGAATGACTGTTGGGCATATTTGGCAGATAGTTTCTCAAAAACGAATCAAGTGAGCCTGTCACTTAAAGGGAAAAAAAGTGTTTTTATCAGTGATAAAATTTGAGCTTTCAAGTGAAAATAGAATTTTTGAAAATTTGTATTTGCTACCATGAGCCCCAAGAATTATACTAACAAATATGATTTTTCAGATATTGTATAATGAAAAGAGACAACATCTGGAAGAGCGGCGTAACTTAGCAAATCAGTATCTTCCAGATTACCAATGCATGATGTTACAAAATCATCCATGGGTAAAATGTTCACACAAAATTCAGGATAGTCCAGTGGATTTTAATGTAATATAGTAAAATCCAAAAAAAATCCATTGAGATAGTTTCAAATTCCACATTGCAGTAAACCTTTAAGAAATTACCACTTGTTGAATTTTAGTGTAGTATCAAAGAAGAATATTGATAGTTATCTGAAAAGGCTATTAAGTACTCCTTCTTTTGCAACTATCCATCTGTGGAAAGCTGGATTTTTTTCCCCCATAGAGTTCAGTTCAAACAACATATGGCAGTAGATGGAATGCAGAAGCCGATATGAGAATCCAGCTATCTTCCATTTAAGCTAGACTTAAAGAGGTTTGCAAACATGTAAAGAATGTCCCTTGTCTCGCTTAATTTTTTTGTTCTGTTTTGTTTTGGAAAATAGATATTTGCCCTTTAAAAATGTTATTTATGTTAACATGTAATGGTTTTATTATGTATAAATAAATTAATATTTTAACTTTTTCTCAGTTTTAATTTAATACGGTGAATATCACTAACCCACATGTACTAAAGCTCTTTGGGAGTCCTCAATTTTAAGAGTGTAAATTGTTCTGCAACCACAAAGTTTGAGAAGTGCTGGTCTAAGGCAATGTCTGTGCAGTGTTAGAATAGTAGTTGCTTGGTTTTCGGGTGGACAAGAATGCTTTCATTGTATAGCTGGAAGGCTGACACATAGAACACGTTATAGAACAGTACTCTCTGTGTCTCAGTTTGGCATGATTTTTAGCAGGATATGTGTTATAAGCACTTGCTGGTAAAGTAGCTAGAAATAGATGTTTGACTGTAGAGCAGTTACTAAAATCCAGCATGGTTCTAAAAATCTTAGGGTTTAGAGTTTAGTCTTGTATATGAGAGACATTTCTGGTAACTCTTTGTCTATTAAGGTAAAGGCTTGGAGGAATGTAGTTAAAGAATTAGTGGTCTTCATAATGAATATATAAAATATTTCAACTGAACAACTGGCCTGTACTGATACATCAGTTGACAAAGTCTTCAAGACTATTTTCAATACATTTGGCTAACCTGATTTTGGCGTGTCTCAAATGCATGTATTTAGTTTCTTTTTGTGTTTCAGTAAGAATTCCTTTATCTCAGAATAGAGTAGTTCCTGTCTTTCATGTCTGCCCAGAGCCTCTGGGAACAGACACCTCAGTAGGAGGGCCTGAAGAACGACACATTTCTGTTGATGCTTTGGTAGAGTCTGAAATGTAGGATAGGGAGAGACTGTGAAATAAGATTGTTGGGCTTTGATTTCCTATTATTGGCCAGACTTAGCCACCCTTTTTCCTTGGAATACCTTTTCTTCCCTGTCTACTCCATTTATCATAGTCTTACCCCAGATCCCCAAATCCCAGCTCCTACGTAGTAAAATCTGTGTCTATTTCTGAAATGCTGATGAAGGCTTGCTTTCTTTGTGTGGGCAAAGAGCAGAATAGAGGATCATACAGGAGGGGCCCTCTTCCTCCCTGTCGTTACCAGCAGTGAAAACCTTTAGACATTTTTGAAACTGCTCTGTGCTCATTTTTATGAGCTTGTACAGTGGGTGAAAAGTGAGCCTACTTCAGGAGACCAAGGGCATAAACAAATATGGGATAAAGCAGTCTAGCAGAGGGAAAATGTAAAAATGTAGAGTTTGTAAGTTAGCCTTAAGGCTGGCCACATTTTTTAAAAAGACCCTAGAGAAGAATTTCCCATGGGTTGAATAAACAAACCAGAGTTGCTACCCAGGGTAAGATGATGGCTTACCTTCATATATGTCTACTGGTATAATGTAAGATTTTATATTAAGCCATTTTTAAATCTGTAAATATTGGGTGATTAAAAGAGGAAAATTACCAATTTTAGTCACCTGGAAACAGGGTCATCTGTGGCAGTGCATCTTTGGCTGTGTCAATGATGGGCAACATGAAAGATGGAAAGAGTATTTCTGGTAATATTTCTGTTTTTGAAAGCAAAACAATATAAAAATACGGAATTTTAAATTTTTTTGAGACAGGGTCTCGCTCTGTCACCCAGGCTGAAGGGCAGTGGCACGATCATAGCTCATTGCAACCTGAAGCTTGTTGGCTCAAAGGATCCTCCTACCTCAGCCTCCCAAGTAGCTGGAACTACAGGCATGCCCTACCATGCCTGGCCGATTTTTTTTTTTTTTTTAATTTTTCATAGAGTCACATCTCATTTGTTGCCCAGGCTGTTCTTGAACTCCTGGGCTCAAGCAATCCTCCCACCTTGGACTCCTAGAGTGTCAGAATTACAGGCATGAGCCACCACGCCCAGCCAAAACTTAGACCCTTGAAAAATAAAAATTAATTTGGCCTTCGAGTTTATCTGGGCCCAAAGAGGATTTTATAGATAATAGAAAGATACAAAGGATTGCCCAGGGAGGATTACATAGCTAATTACTGTATAATTACAGATAGAAACTTCAGTTTGTCATCCAGTTTTGGGCAGATATTGAAGTCAGTTTGAGAGACTCTGGAATTAGGCCAGCTAAGATCAGAAGTACATCTGGCTCTTGATCTTAAAAAACACTAGTAATCACAGAGATTCACAGTTCTCCAGCCCTGGGCAACATGGTGAAACCCTGTCTCTACAAAAAATACAAAAATTAGGACCTGCAGTCCTGGCTGCTTGGGAGGCTGAGGTGGGAGGATTGCTTGAGTCCAGGAGTTGGAGGTTTCACTGAGCCAAGACCATGCCACTGCACTCCAGCTTAAGCAACAGGTGAAACCCTGTCTCCAAAAAGAAACAACAAAAACTTTTATAATGATAGTTTGAATTGAAAATAGTATATGAAATTTCAAATAATATCATAAAATAAGCTATATGTTATGTGATATTTGGTAAGATTTGCAAAATTGTTAGAACTTTTTAAGATCTTACTATAAATTATAAAATACCATGTACAATATTAGGGGTGAACTTTAATCAGATTTTCTTGTATAGGTTTATTTGAAAGCTAAAACAAAACTTAAGTTAGAAGAAACCATTAAACATCTGAACACTTTTTTTGAAATCAGGCATTTAGTTCTGCAGTGGGGGACATGCTCACTGCCAGGATATGGAGGTGAGATCTGGCAACCTTAGTCACGCTCTTGTATTTTGCACACGGTTAAACCTTCATCTAGAAAAACAGACTATGAAGAAAGTCAGTAGCTACAGCTCCTCAGAGGCTGGAGCACAGTGCAGAAGATCTGTCAGGGAGGAGCTGGTTTTTGAAAATTTAATCCAGGCCAGGTGTGGTGGCTCACGCGTGTAATCCTGGCATTTTGGGAGGCTGAGGTGGGTGGATCACCTGAGGTCAGGAGTTTGAGACCAGCCTGGGCAACATGACAAAACCCCGTCTCTAATAAAAATACCAAAAATTAGCTGGGCATGGTGGTAGACTCCTGTGATGCCAGCTACTTGGGAGGCTGAAGCAGGAGAATTTTGCTTGAACCCAGGAGGCGGAGGTTGCAGTGAGCCGAGATTGCACCATTGCACTCCAGACTGGGCGACAGAGCGAGACTCTGTCTCAAAAAAAAAAAAAAAATTCCAGACTTCCTGAAGTCTGAGGTTAAGACTTTCTAGAGAGTCTCCATTGATTTGAGAGATGTAGCAAAATAATTAAACAATAGTATCAAACTTTAAGGCAGTGAATTTGGGAAGTGTCGATATTTAATCTCCCTTGAAGGTAGTGACAATATGCTTCAAAATACAAAGGACACAAAAACAAAGTCATCCAAGTAAGACACCATCAGAAGAAAAGTTCCTCAGAAGAAAGCCGCTCTTGTTTTTTTATAGCTCTGGAGCCTGGAGAAAACTTTAAATTGCCTTTTAAAAATACCTACTGACCTTTAATCATAAAAAAAAAAGCTGCTCAATCTCACTTTAATTTTTAAATTTTAATTACAATTTTAATGCAAATAAAAACCATACTGAGATACCAGTTTTCATCTCTCAGATGGGTAAAAATTCAAAAGTTAGACAATACTCACTTTGGAAAGTAGGAACATTTAATTCATTACTGATGAGAGTGTGAAATGGTATAACCTCTCTGTAGGGCACTTTGGCAACATCTGTCAAATTGCAAGTGCATTTCCCCTTTGAGCCAGCAATCTGACTTTGAGGAATGTTATACAAATAGGTCATTTCATGTGTGTGCAATGCAGGTACAATTTACAAGGCCCATTATTACAGAATTACTTGTTAACATCAGAGTTTTTGGAAACAACCCCAGTGTCCACCTGTAAGGGACTTGTTTTAAAAAAAACACACACACACAAAACAAAAACTGTGGGGCATCTACACAATGGACTACCATGCTGATGTTTAAAAGAAAATTTTAAAAAGGAAGTTCTCCACATCCTGATACAGAAAGAGTTCTAGGCTATATTATAAAAGGGGGGGTAAAGGGAGATACTGAGCAGTATACTTAATATTCTACCTATTTCATAAGAAGTGGTGAGAAATAATGTTCTTATATTGTATATTTACTCCAGAAGGCTGGATAAGAAACTAAAAAATGTGGTTATTTAAAAGTTGTTATCTAAAAATGACTGAGAGGGTGAGGGTTGGGGGATGGCTAGATGGGAATAAGACCTCTGTGTATGTACTTTTTAATATACTTTTGATTTTTGTATGAATATATAACCTAGTCATAATTTTTTTTAATTTTAAGAAAATGTTCCTTCTTGTTTTCAGAATTTTGGAAGATGTGTGCAACGATTATGTCACATAGCAAGAAACATAATTTTAGAATAAAGAGAAATTGATGAAGTTCATTTTCCTAATACATGATACATGATAGCTCAGATATCTCTTGGTATGTGAGCCTTGTCTACATAATCTGATTGTTCAAAAGAGGACCCTGGACAGCCACAGCTGCATCATTGCTGGATGGGACCGAAGAGAGAGGCTCGAGTGGCCCTCATGTCTCCTACCTTCCCTTTCTCCACTCCCTGGCTGACTGAAATGTAGGAAAAGGCGGCACCCCTGTGAGGTGCCGTGAAACAGAATTCATGATCCAAAACATATATTCTTGTATTCATCTGCCTCTAATAGTTTTAATTGTATTCAAATTGTCTTACCATCTCAAAGCCTGGTGTAGGGGGAAGAGAGAAGAATACAATATACCTATCATTCCAGCTTCATAATTTTAAAAAATTTGCCTTTTTTTTTTTGGTGTATCCCTCCCATGTTTTATTTTCTTAAAGTATTTTAAAGCAAATCTTAAATCATATTATTTCACCTGTTAAAAGATAAACTTATGTTTAACTTTTGGAGAGTTTTTTTGAGCAGTGTCTCATGAATCAGGCAGCACCAGATCACAAGTGGATCACAGCTCCTTGGAGGGGGCCTGAGGGCAAAACTTTTATAAAGTTTTTGCAAAAGCAAAAGAAAGAAAATACTTGATTGGTTAAAGTAGAAATTCTCTAGTAGAGATTAGTTGGCAGTTTCTGATTGGTAAAGCCCCTGGTTAGGTATGATTGGCAGTTTCTGATGGGTTGAGTTACTCTGAGTTGGATTTCAGTTGGCTTCCTTAGGGGAACCCAAGACACTGGAGCCATCTCAGCGTAATGGACTCCCCAGTTCACTTTTTTTTTTTTTTTTTAACATACCCATAAATACTTCAGGATGTATCTGTAATAACTAAGGATCACGCCGGGTGCAGTGCATCCTTAGCCTGTAATCCCAGCACTTTGAGAGGCCGAGGTGGGTGGATCACTTGAGGTCAGGAGTTTGAGACCAACCTGGCCAACATGATGAAACCCCGTCTCTACTAAAAATACAAAAAATTAGCTGGGTGTGGTGGGGGGGTGCCTGTAACCCCAGCTTCTCAGGAGGCTGAAGCAGGAAAATTGCTTGAACCTAGGAGGTGGAGGTTGCAGTGAGCCAAGATCATGCCATTGCACTCCAGCCTGGGCAACAAGAGTGAAACTCCGTCTCAAAAAAAAAAAAAAGCTAAGGATCCAAAAGCCTGCCATTATAGACCACAGCAGTGTATCATGAAAGTTTATTATATGTCTTATTTTTTACAACGATTAAAGGAAATGTAATGCCCTCCTCTGTATGCATCAGTCTTTCCTCACGGGCTTAATTTCCAGTCAGCATCAGAAAAGGTTGAGCATCTCTCATCTTTAAAAAAAATAATAATAATAAAATAACGTTTTAAGACCTCCCTTATTCTTATATTTACCCTCCAGCTGCCATTCTTTTCCCTGCACTTTTCAAAATACTGTCTTCATTTCCTTAACTTTAACTTCTCAGCCAATTTCAGTCTGACTCCATCCTCACCACTTTACCCAGTGGTCACTCCAGTTGTCTTTCTTGACCTCTCAGCAGCATTCATGATTGGCAACGTCTCCCTCCTAATGCAGTGAGTGTGAATTGAGTATTTAATGTGTTATGTTCTTTATATGAATTCCTCATTTAATCCTTTAACAACTCTTTGAGGTTGTCATTATCCCCATTTTACAGATGAAAAGCTGAAGCTTAGAGAGGCTAAGTAACTGGCTTAGCTACTAGTAAGTGGTAGAGCAAGGGATTAAATTCAGGCCACATTTAATTCTGCTGCCTTTCTGAAATAACCTGCTATTCTGGGTTTTCCTTCTCTGTCTCTGTTTCATCTTGGTTTTCTTTGCAGTTCCTTCTTCTACCTGATCTTTAAATTTGGAGATTTCCCAGGCCTTGATCCTAGGTCCTCTTTTCGCTGCTGTGAGGCATTCACACACACCTATGGCTTCAGTTACCATGTGGAAGGTGATGAGCTCTCTTCAGCTCAGAACGGTTTCAATATCCAGTTGTCTCCTCAGTACATTCAAACCTTAGCTTAAAATCTGTTCCTCTGGCCAGGTGCAGTGGCTCATGCCTGTAATCCCAGCACTTTGGGAGGCCAAGGTGGGTGGATTGCTTGAGGTCAGGAGTTCGAGACCAGCCTGACCAACATGGTAAAACCTCATCTCTACTAAAAATACAAAAATTAGCCATGCGTGCTGGTGCATGCCTGTAATCCCAGCTACTCGGAAGACTGAGGCAAGAGAATCCCTTGAACCCAGGAGGCGGAGGTTGCGGTGGAACGAGATCATGCCACTGCACTCCAGCCTGGGCAACAGAGCAAGACTGTCTCAAAAAAAAAAAAAAAAAAATCTGTTCCTCTTATGTTTTTTTTTTTTTCCCCCCTTAATGGTACAAACCCAGCTAAGCAGAAACCTAGGGATCACCGCAATTCTTCCCTCTGCTGGTTCCCATAAACAATCACCAGGTCCTATTTATTGTGTCCTGTGTCTCTCTAAATCGTCTTCCTCCCTAAGGAAAGCTCCCCTGTTCTTAGACTGCATCCACCTGATATACATTATCATAGTACCCTATACTTCTCTTTCTGTCTTTTGTAACATTCTTCATGATTATATTCATTCAGTTATGTTCATTTTTTTATTTCTTTAGGGTGAAATTGTTCATTTCTTTAGAAAAGACATTTAGGCAGAGACCAAGGCATTCTTATTTATTACTGTATATCCCAGTGGCTAGCAGAGTGCCTGGCATGTAGGTAGTATTAAATACTTTGCTGAATGGAAATTAAACAACAACAACAAAAACCTGCGAAGATTTGTTTTAGGAAAATCCCTGACAAATAAGAATGGGTAATGTGGAGGGTGAACTCATGGAGACAGCCTTTAAAACAAGATTTCCAATAGCCAAGCCATAGAAGGGAGCTAACAGATTGGCAGTGGGATTAGGAGAAGTAGGGTAGTTGGGGATGTGGAAGTAAGAGAAAGGGCTGTCAAGAATGCAGCAGATTTTTAGCTTTGGCAGCTGAGGGGATGGTGATACCATTCCTTGAGAGGATCAGCTAAGATGGAGAGAATATTTGTGGTGGATTTGTTGACTTTGAAGAACCTCTTGTAGGCCATCTAGATGGAGAAAATCAATAGGCAGTTAGAAAAATGGAAATGGGGAATTCAGGAGATGCAGGCTTTACCTCATCACCGAGCAAAACCAGTAAAATACTATTAGTGATTCAAATGTAATTGGATAAAAGTCTGATTATTGAGACTTTTGCCATTGGCACAGATTTGGTAGATATTTTGTTACTTTTTAAATTGGGGGGTGGATGACTTTTTAAATTAGGCGGTGGATGTTGTAAACATATACAGAGATGGGATTTTTACATTGATGTCATTTTACATGCTGTAAATATTTACTAATAATAGCTGTAAACCTACCAATTTATTCTTCATGTTAAACTAGCAAATCTCATTTTAATTGTGTTATTTTGTTAATGCTAATTTATACCTTTTTTCCTTCTTAAAGATAAAAACAAAGCTCAGTGGGGTTTATAGAAGTCCATTAGACTGTAAGCTCCATTAGGACTCACTGCATGTGATTTAAATTTTTTTCCTCTTATTTCTCTAGGGCCTATTCCCTGGTGGATTCCAGTCAAGTGTCTACATTTCTGATTTCCATTCTTCTTATAGTCTATGGTAGTTTCAGGTAAGATGTTCTCAAATGGGGTTGATTTAAGTTGGAGGTGGAAGAAGGAAGCATTGTTCTGAAAGTGCTGGTACCAAAACTTACTCTGTGAAGAAAAACAGGACTTCGGCAGAAATTGACTGAGAATAGAGAGTTCTGCTATTTGTTCTTTAATTGGCTGCTGTTAAACACTTCTTCATTGTGCTTATGAGTTTAGCATGTTAATGCTTTCATGTAAAAACTAATTGCTTAAAATGCTGGTTCTGAAATTAATCACCTAATGCACTCTTTATTGAGAAGGTTAAGGAGAGAGTCTTTGACAATGATTCTAGAATCTCAAAGGGAACAAAGAGTTTAAATGGAAGGACAATTTGAAATATGAAAAAAAAATTACTAAATATCCATGTAATAGTGTAATAGAATGACAAAGAGAACATTTCATGTTTTTTTTTCCTAACCAAAAATGAAAGTATAGTCACATAACTTTAGTAGGCTTACAAAGACCAGGGAAACCAAAGTAAAACTGTACCCAGGATGCTAATAAAGTTCTTAATCTTTGGCCGGGCACAGTGCCGTATGCCTATAGTCCCAGCACTTTGGGAGGCTGAGACAGGAGGATTGCTTGAGCCCAGGAATTCAAGAC
Organism: Pongo abelii; assembly: GCF_028885655.2. Lineage (NCBI taxonomy): Eukaryota > Metazoa > Chordata > Mammalia > Primates > Hominidae > Pongo > Pongo abelii. The sequence continues at coordinate 119,679,242 of NC_071995.2, read as the reverse complement.
TAGCCTGGGCAACATAGCAAGACCCCGTCTCTACAAAAAATATTTTTTAAAGAAATTAGCCAGGCATGGTGGTAGTGCCTGTGGTCCCAGCTACTCAGGAGGCTGAGGCAGAAGAAGGATCACTTAAGCCCAGGAGACTGAGGATACAATAAGCTATGATCACACTGCTGCACTCCAGCCTGGGCAACAAGAGCCAGACTATGTCTCAAAAAAAAAAAAAATTATGTTGTCCTAAAATGCTTGTAAGTAAGTAGATTATGTCCTTGCGGAAATTTACATCATATTTTTCTTAATCCAAAGGCTTGACATCCAAGGTTGAGCCATACAAAATTGCTGATGGTTAACTATTAATATTTTGGCCCACAGAAACAATTTCATATGGTTCATCTTACTATTAATAGGGTCGTGCATTGTAGCATTACCAGGTATTCTCTCTGATAACCTTGGAGATGCTGAGACTAGATCCTGCTGAGGTTCTCATCTCAGCAGGCAGCCGTAGGAATAGGAGGGAAAATGGAAACACTAGACACACACTCCCTTTTTCCACTATTCTCAGTCGAGAGGAACTTTAATGGTTGTATAACTCAAATAGTTTAGTGGCTTATGAACCTACCAAAAAATGCTGCTTGAGGAATTATAAGTTGAGAACTTGAAAGGAAGTAATAGGGATAAGTGAAATACCCAGGCATAAAGATTTTTAACTATGCAGTGTTATATCTGAATTTTAATGGCTACTTTGTAAAATCACAGACTTGCAGTCTTTACCTCAGTACTAAGTAGAACAAGTAAAATATTATGGGTAATTTCAGTATACACCGATAAAAGTTTTTTTTTTTTGAGACGGAGTCTTGCTCTGTCACCCAGGCTAGAGTGCAGTGGCATGATCTGGGCTCACTGCAAGCTCCACCTCCCGGGTCCACGCCATTCTCCTGCCTTGGACTCCCGAATAGCTGGGACTACAGGCGTCTGCCACCACGCCCGGCTAATTTTTCGTATTTTTAGTAGAGATGGGATTTCACCATGTTAGCCAGGACGGTCTTGATCTCCTGACCTTGTGATCCACCCGCCTTGGCCTCCCAAAGTGCTGGAATTACAGGCGTGAGCCACCATGCCTGGCCAAAAGTTTTAATCACTGAGATGTCTACTGAGAACTCCAGATTCATAACCACTCTCAGAAGCATTAATCAAACCAGAGGAACTTAAAACCTTATCAATGTAATGTTGATATTTTTCATCTCTACCCTGTGGACAAGAATTTGATTTTTTTCCCTTTGAGTATATAATGCATTAATATTTCAAAGGACTTTGCAATTAAACACAGAAGAAGCCATCTTTAGACTCACAACCCTAATACTACTTTCAGTAGTGCAGACTACCTTCCATTTGGCATATGTTTATATACTGTGTACATCTTCATAGTTGAAATCATTTATATTCTGATTCTTTGCACCAGACAAATATTTTCTACAAATTATCTTCATATTGTTTTAGTAATTTGACATTTCTTTGTGTTACTCATCTTATTCCACTCTTGTTGGACAAGTGGGCTGTTAAAGTGATGATAGCTTTATGGAGTATTTGCTTTTATTGAATTATATCACCAAGATAGATATCCAGAAGTGGAAATACTGCGACAGAGAGTATGAAATGGCTCTTACTACATATTACTGTATTGTTTTTCTGAAGGGCTATATCATTTTAGGATTGAGCAAATTTTAAACCAAATTTTATGTAATAAGTGTATCATAGAATTATATAGATGGAAAGGATTTCTCTGGTAAACCTCCCTGTTTACAAATGAGGAAACTGGCCAGGCGTGGTCCCTCACACCTGTAATCCCAGCACTTTGGGAGGCTGAAGCAGGCAGATGCCCTGAGCCCAGGAGTTCAAGACCAGGCTGGGCAACATGGTGAAACCCCATTTACCAAATACGCAAAAATTAGCTGGGCATGGTGGCGCTACCCGGGAGGCTGGGAGGAATGTTTGAGCCCAGGAGGTGGAGGTTGCAGTGAGCAGTGATCATACCACTGCACTCCAGCCTGGGTATCAGAGTGAGACCCTGGTTCAAAAAAATAAAAAAAAAAAAAAGAAAAAGAAAAGAAAAAGAAACTAAGAAACTGAAGCCCAAAATGAAAATGTTGATGTAACTTGACAAAGATTACACAACCAATTGGTAACAAAGTCTGGATTGAAGCAGTTTTCAGGACCTCCAGCTCAGAACCTTTTTATCTTTTATACTTTAATAAGGCATTTCTGCAAAAAGTAAATCATGATGCCTTTAATTATACATTTAAATTGAACTTGCTGAATAAGTTGGTGTTTTTTCCTCTTCTGTTTTATGGAAGAGATTTATGTAATTTTGTCTTTAAATGTTTGATGGGATTCACCAGTGAAGCCATCTAAAGCTGCGTTTCTCTTTGTGGGAAGATATTTTTGGTTTTTGTTTTTTTCCTGCTGAGTTCACCACCTTTCCCTTTCTTTTTTTTTTTTTTTTTTTTTTTTGAGTCGAAGTTTCGCTATTGTTGCCCAGGCTGGAGTACAGGGCACAATCTCTGCTCACCGCAACCTCCGCCTCCCAGGTTCAAGCGATTCTCCTGCCTCAGCCTCCCAAGTAGTTGGGATTACAGGCATGTGCCACTATGCCCGGCTGATTTTTGTATTTTTAGTAGAGACGGTGTTTCTCCATGTTGGTCAGGCTGGTCTCGAACTCCTGACCTCGTGATCTGCCCGCCTTGGCCTCCCAAAGTGCTGGGATTACAGGCACGAGCCACCGATCCCGGCCTCCCATTTTCTTTATAATCGTTAGGGGCCATTTTTTTATTATGGTAAAATATATATAACATAAAATGTACCATTTAAACCATTTTTTAGTGTACCGTTCAGTGACAGGTAAGGGCTTTCTGAAACACATTGTCTTTTTATTATAGCCATTCCAGTAGTAAGGTGTGAAGTGGTATCTCATAGTGGTTTGGGTTGTATTTCCCTGATATTAGGATGTTGAAAAGTTGATGAGCATCTTTTCCTGTGCTTATTAACCATCTGTTTATCTTCTTTGGTGAAACGTCTAGTCAAAAATTCTCTCTCAGTCATATGATTTGCAACTATAAATTTTTCCCAGTCTCTGGCTTGCCTTCTCATTTTCTTAATAGTGTCCCTTGGAATATAAACATTTTAATTTTGTTAAAACCACTTTACCAATTTCACATTTTATGGATCATGCTTTTGATGATGTGCCAAAAGCGTGATCCATAAAATGTGAAACTGGTAAATTGGTACGTGGGTACAAGGATTTTCTCCTACATTTTCTTTCTTTCTTTCTTTCTTTTTTTTTTTTAAATGAAGTCTCACTCTGTCACCCAGGCTGGAGTGCAGTGGTGTGATCTCAGCTCGCTGCAAGCTCCGCCTCCTGGGTTCACGCCATTCTCCTGCCTTGGCCTCCCGAGTAGCTGGAACTAGGCACCCGTCACCACGCCCAGCTAATTTTTTGTATTTTTTAGTAGAGACGGGGTTTCACCCTGTTAGCCAGGATGGTCTCGATCTCCTGACCTCATGATCCGCCCGCCTCAGCCTCCCAAAATACTGGGATTATAGGCGTGAGCCACCACGCCTGGCTCTCCTACATTTTCTTTAAGAAGTTTTATAGTTTTGCTTCTTACATTTAAAATTATGATTCATTTTGAGTTAATTTTTATGTATGGCATGAGGTACAAATTTAATTTCATCTTTATAAACGTGGTTATCCACTTGTCCAGTACCATTTGTTGAAAAGACTATACTTACCCATTGAATTACCTTGGCACCGTTGTCAAAAATGCATTGCTGACATGGTGGCAATGCACCTGTAATCCCAGCGACTCGGGAGCTAAGGTGGGAGGATCACTTGAGCCCCAGGTGTTTGGGGTTACGGTGAACTATGATCGCACCACTGCACTCAAGCCAGGGTGACATAGCAAGACCCTGTCTCTTAAAAAAAAATCAACCATAAAAGTAAAGATAGTTATTAGGTCTGGTCTGTATGTCTCTTCTTATGCCAGTGCCAATGTCTTGATTGTTGTCGCGTTTAAAGTAAGTGTTGTTCTTTTACAAATTTGTCTGGCTACTCTGGATCCTTTGCATTTCCATATAAATTGTAAGTTCAACAGGTCAGTTTCTACCAAAAAAAAAAAAGGCTGCAGGGATTTCGATAGGCATTGTGAATCTATAGATCAGTTTGAGGAAAATTGCTATCTTAATGATGTTCACTTCCAGTCCATGGATGTGGAATGTGTCTCCATTTATTTAGATATTCTTTAATTTAGATATTTTAGATATTCTTTAATTTCTATTAAGTGTTTTGTAATTTTCAGTGTGCAAGGCTTGCACTATTTTGTTAAATTTATTCCCAAGTATTTTTTTACTTTTTGATGTTATTTTTGATGAATTTTTTTTCTTCATTTTGGATTGTTCATTGCTAAGTATATAAAATTACAATTGATTTTTGTGTATTGACCTCAAATACTGTAGCTTTGCTGAACTCATTTATTAGTACTGGTAGTTTTTTGTCTATGATTCCTTAGAATTTTCTGCACATAGGATGATGTGGTCTGCAAATAAAGGTAGTTTTGCTGCTGCTTTCAATTCTGAAAGACTTTGTCTTTTTCCCTTTTTCTCCCTTATTGTACAGTGTTGAATAGAAGTGCCAAAGGCACACATCCATCCTTGCCCTGTTCCTAATCCCTCAGGGAAAGCATTTCCCGTTAAGTATGTAGTTAGTTGTACATTTTTCATATATGCCCTTTATCAGGTTGAAGAAATTTCTCTTATTTCTAGTTTGTGGAGAGTTTTATCATGAATGGGTATTGGATTTTATCATGTGTTTTTATGCTTCTATTGAGATGATCCTGTGGTTTTTGTCCATTCAATTTATATAGTGTATAACTTTTATACACTATATAAAAGTTATAAAATATATAAATTTTAACAGCTTTATTGAGATATAAATACCATAAAGTTTGGTCACTTAAAGTATACAATTCAGTGGGTTTTAGTTTATTTACAAAATTGTTCAGCCATCACTGTAATCCAATTTTAGCACATTATCATCCCAAAAGAAAATTTGTACCAGTTAGCAGTCATTCCTATTCCTCTTTCCCTACCCACCAGCCCTAGGCAACCATGAATCTACCTTTTATCTCTATAGATTTGCCTGTTCTGGACCTCTCGTATAAGTGGCGTCATACAGTATGTGACCTTTTGTTACTGGCTTCTTTCACTTAGCATGTTTTTGAAGTTTATCTGTGTTGTAGCATGTTATCAGTATTTCATTCCTTTTTATTGCTGAATAATACTCTTTTTTGTTTTTCCATTCATTGGTTGATAGACGTTTGGGTTGTTTCCCTTTTTTGGCTTTTATTAATAATGTTACTGTGAACATTTGTGTACAAGTTTCTGTGTGGACATAACATATTTATTGCCCTCAAGCAGATACCTAGTAGCAGAATTGCTGGGTCTAATGGTAACTCTTAGTCTTAACATTTTAAGAAATGCTTCTGTTTTCCAAGGTGGCTATGCTATTGTACATTCCCACTAGCAATGTATGAGGGTTCCAGTTTCTCCACTTTCTTCACCAACACTTGTTATTATCTATCTTTATGATTATAGCTATTCTACTGTTCTGGTGGGTATGAAGTCGTACCTCATTATAGTTTTGGTTTGCATTTTCTTAATGCCTACTGATGTTGAGCATCTTTTCATGTGCCCATTTGCCATCTATGTTTCTTCTTTGCTGTCTTTTCAACTCTTCTGTCCATTTTTAAATTGGGTTTTCTTATTCTTGTTGAATTTTGAGAGTTCTTTCTTTATTGTGAAAATGGGTTTTTTTTAGTAAGTGCCTCTGGGTTTGTCTTTTCACTTTCTGTATGCTTATAATTGTTATCTACTTCTTGACTTTTATAAAATGTTCCTCTTTATCTCTAGTAACAGTTTCTGTCTTAACATTGCTCAAAAAAGGCTATTTAGATTTTCTTGAGTTAGTTTTTGGTCATTTGTTTTATAACTTTAGAGTAACTAGTTCCTTTTTTATAAAGGCAAGCACCTACCAATGCTTTCTTAGGTAATGAGGGCAGTTCATTTACTTATACCCAAACCTACTCTATGAAGACGACATCAGGTTAGTAAGCCTGCAGAGATACTGAGTTCTTTAATAAGAACTATACTTGATATGATTGTGATGCCCTTCATTCTAAGTGCATATAATTGTAGTTAGACCAGGGTTCACCAGAACAAGTGTCACTATGGTTCACAATTGTCATGATGTTCTAATTGTGTGTAATACATTTATTATCTTTTGAGCTACCCTTTTTGTCATTCCATAACTCGTCCTACTTGAAGAAAACATCATACACAGAAGCTTGAACTTGTTAGATGACGTAGGGAATGATTTTGTCCATTGCAGCGTGTGTAGACAAGTTTTTTTATATATTTAAGAATTTCATCAATTCACTATTAAATGTTCAATTTATAAAACCACTAAGTTTTCTAGGAACACATATTTAACTTAACCTAAGTTTAACCATGTAGTGTTTACCTTGAACCAGTGAGTCCCTGCTTCATTGTACTCACTCTCAATAGTAGGATTATCAAAAAACACTTCCTTTTTAAAATTTTTTATAAATGAAAATTTTATTATTTTTTCTTTTTTTCAGTCCTTTCTGGAGCTGAGAAAAAAATATTCTTAAAATGTTAAGGTTAAAAATTCCAATTTGCTTTTCTCCTCCAGTATTCACAGTGTCCTCAGGTATCAGAATGCAAATGGATGAACGAGTATAACTTTCAATAAACTGATATGCTCTCCCCTCCATTTTGCTTCCTACAATTGTTTATTTGTGCTCTGCACTGCCCGATTTCAGAGCATGTACTAACTTTTGCAAGTTACTTCAAGGAAAGTTAAAATGGGGCCAAAGAAAAGTAAAAGTATGAGTGGAGACAAAATAGAGCCAAAAAAGAAATGTAAAAATGCATACCATAATGCCAGCACCCCTGTTACTAGTGGTTCACAATGACCATCATAAGCTTTGTAGCAGCCAGCTTTAAAAAGAAAGAATGTAAAACTCTTTCAGCTTCCTTCAATCAAAAGAACCCAGTTGTTCAGGTGAATTGCAACTGTTCTTGACCTTAAGATCACAGATTTTTATCCTAACGACCTTCATAAAGAGGATATAACGTTAAGTTTCATTCATCTCACAGTAGGCATTCAAATAAGTGTTTGTTGAATGAATTATAGTACCTTCAATGTAAGTTGGTGGCATTGCATTAAAATGTGTTTCAGCAAAAGCGGTTTTTCCAAAATTGAAGGTGCACAGTGGGCAACAGGATGTTGTGGTTTAGATAACCATCTTACTGGTAAGTGTGGTCTTAGCACAGGTTATATTTTGGAATATCTGGAGAAGTGAATGGGCTGTTAATTCTTAAACTGGTTATTCTTGAATGTTGATCTGTTAATAAATATTGATAGCAGACCAGGCACGGTGGCTCACGCCTGTAATAATCCCAGCACGTTCGGAGGCCAAGGTGGGAGGATCACATGAGGTCAGGAGTTCCAAGACCAGCCTGGCCAACATGGTGAAACTCCGTCTCTACTCAAAATAAAAAAATTAGCCAGGCGTGTTGATGCATGCCTGTAATCCCAGCTACTCAGGAGGCTGAGGCAGGAGAATCGCTTTAACTGGGAGGCAGAGGTTGCAGTGAGCCGAGATTGCGCCACTGCACTCCAGCCTGGGCCACAAACTGAGTGAGACTCCATCTCAAAAACACACACACACACACACAGAGCAACTGAGTGAGACTCCATCTCAAAAAAAAAAAAAAAAACACACACACACACACACACACACACACAGCAGCAGCAGCCCAGAAATGTATTCTGTTGCCAGCTAAATACAGACCTAGTTGTCTTAACAGCACTCATGGTGCATTCGTATTTTTATCACTACCAAGGAACCTAATAAGACCTAAATATAAGCCCATGTTTCCCCTTGTCCTGAGTCAGGCAGTGGAAGTTCCTAAAGGCAGGCCTAGAATCTTCCTCAGAAAATCCTTTTTAATCCACTCTAGGACATAAAGAAATGAGTAGTTGATTTTCTAAAGTTCTGTTCCTTGCAACTGAATTAATTCTAGCCTGAAACAAATTTAGGGCAAATATAACCAGATCTCTACCTCAGCCACACTAAAATCTTATTAAGGCACTCACAGAATATTAATCTACTACTTGATATAGTGTCTGTAATAAATTTCATGTGAAATGTACATCAAAGTGACCAAAACACCAAACTGAAATTTATACTTACACCCAATTTAAAGTTGAAGAATGTTGATGAGTTGTCATTCTAACTGACACTAATTAGCTGACAGGGTCAGTGGCCATCTGGACCTCACCCAGTTCAAGGCTAAACCATATCATTCACCTGTAAAGGCTGCTGGTCTTAATATTTCTCTGTAGTAAGACAGCTTATGTGCAGCTCATCTAAAAATGATACCAGATCAAGTTTACTTGGGGAGAAATACTCTGTAGGTTTTTTTTGTTTGTTTTTATGAGAAAAAAGGAGTATGTACTGATGTGGAAAGATGTAGTGCGTCAAGCATTGAGCCCATTACTTGGTGTAACAGGGCCAAGGGAAAACTTCTCTGTGCCCCCTGAATCCTCGCTGAAAAATCCACTGACAAATAGCAGATTAATCGAAAAGGCATACAGATTTGTTAATGTGCACAAAAGTCTTACAAAATATAAGATCTGAAAAAAAAAAATGGCCAGATGGCTGATGCTTTTATACCACCTTGAGGTTACAGAAAGAATGAGGTGTTGGAGTGTGGGGAGACAGGTTATGGTGGTAAATCAGGTTATGATGGTGAGACAGGTTATGGGAGAGAGAGAAGAGGAGGCCCAGCTAGCACAGGTGGTCCTGTCATGTAGATGAAACCTCACAGGTCGCAGCCCTGAGAGAAAATAGATGGAATATGTTTCTTTCTGACCTTCTAAGGTGTCAGATTCTCAATTAATCTTTCCTATGGTCTGGACAAGGTAGGGCCTCCGAGAAATGCCTCCACCTCATCAATGCATATTTTCTCTACAGATGCAAACCTGCCCCACACAGCTTCTCTCAGCTATTCTTGTATTTCCAGCCCTTCTGAAAGCCATCTGAAATATGTCAAAGAAGTATATTTTTGGCTGAAATATTTTTGTTTCCTTCATAATTTTGCCAAGGCAGCAGGCATAAGCTGGGATTTGTGGTCACCCCACTCATGGAGTTTTTCTATGAATCAAAAGAAACATTGCCTGTAAAGCACCTAACACAGTGCCTGACAGTATGAGCTCAATCAAGCTTAGCTGCTATTATCATTTTAACCCTCTGGACGTTCTCAGCTGCTGAGTCAGAGACTGTTTCTTCCTGCCCAGATTCTTAGTCTTTCTTAGTGTAGGTTCTATGTAAGTATCAATAATTGGACATTTGTTTACCTCCTACACCTTGACCCATAACTACTTCCTGTTCAGTCATAGTTGAAGAAAAGACAAAATAATAGCATATAATATGCTATAATTTAGATGGATTTTTTTTCTGTGATGGTAAATGGTTGTCTGTGATGAAAAAGCCATGGGTCAAGTCCTTCTGTTGATCATTTAAACATTGATTTCTTTTTCTTGTTTTGTTTTTTGTTTTGAGACCGAGTTTCATTCTTTTGCCCAGGCTGGAGTGAAGTGGTGTGATCTCAGCTCACTGCAGCTTCCACCTCCCGGTTTCAAGCAGTTTTCTTGCCTCAGCCCCCTGAGTAGCTGGGATTACAGGTGTGCGCCACCAGGCCCAGCTAACTTTTGCATTTTTATTAGAGACGGGGTTTCACCATGTTGTCCAGGCTGGTCTCGAACTTCTAACCTCAGGTGATCCACCAGCCTCAGCCTCCTAAAGTGCTAGGATTACAGGCATGAACCACCACACCTGACCTAAACAAACATTGATTTCAGTACCTAGACTTGCAAATAGCCAGGATACAATTTGGATGGAATGTATATTTATAACATTATATTAACATCATATTATATGTTACTGTATAGCAATAACAAGATTGTGAAGGCAGGTCAAGATGGAAGAGAATGAAGAGTAGTCTTCTGTGAAGATGCAGCAAACTGTTGTAGGTCCAACCTAGTAATCTGATGTCTATGCACTTAATAAATTACCAAATAAGCTAGCTTTGGAGGCAGAGTCTTTTGCAAAGGCTTTATTTAAACAGCTTAAGTTTGCTGTCAGCTGTGCAGTGTGAGTAACTTTACCGGACCCCAGTCATAGTGGCATGGGATCTGCTAAGCCCAGGCCCTTTAATCTTGTTTTATAAAGCTGGAAGATATGAATCTTCCCAGCTTGAGCTAATAGGTAAGGCCCTACTAACTCATTTTGCCCCATTTCTGTTTTGTGCAGTGGTGACCCATGGTCTGCTTCTAACAACCAAACAAGGCTTGGTTTTAGCTAAGCTTATTTGAGGCAGCGAGAAATTCAAGGTCTTCTAATTACACAGAGAACTAAGAAGAATGCTTGCTCTCCTTACCACTCCTCCACCCTCCCCCACCATCTGATAGTACCTCATTCCTGCCTAAGGCTTTCCTGTCCCTGCAGCAGTTCTTGTCAGTTAGATGCTAAGAAAATGGACCAGCTAAAACTGGTTTGAAGTTGACCACTACTTTCTGCTACAGAAGGTCCCCAGCTTACCAATGGTTTGAGTTAATGATGGTTCAACTTAAGATTTTTCCACTTCATGATGGTACAAAGGCAGTGTGATTTCAGTAGAAACCATACTTCAAGTACCTATACAACCATTCTGTTTTTCACTCTCAGTACAGTATTCAGTAAGTTACTTGAAATATTCAGCACTTTATTACAAAACAAGCTTTTGTGTTAGATGATTTTGCCCAACTGCAGGCTAATGTACGTGTTCTGAGCACGTTTAAGGTAGGCTGGGCTAAACTATGATGCTCAGTAGGTTAGATGTATGAATATTAAATGCACTTTGAACTTGAGATTTTTGTGCTTACCCGGGCTTATTGGGATATAACTCCATTGTAAGTCAAGGAGCAGCTGTATTTGAAAAAAGGGGGAAATCTTGCCTTAAAACATCCAGGATGGAGTTATAAATAGTTCTCAACTAATAACAAATTGAAATTGAGTTATATAACCCTTCATCCTGTCCCGCGGGGGGTTCTCAGCACCTATTCTCACTAACCCAGTCTCATGGGAGAGGCTCCGTAGTGGCTGTGCCTAGGGTTAAACCAAAGAGATGACTGGCAACCTTCCAATCCAGAATAGCGATATAATGCCAACAGAAAAAGTAAGAGAAGCTGGCAATCCGTATAGCCCCAAGGGTAGAGATGTAGATAAAAATTCCTGCAAATTTAACCTGCTGTCACCAGATTCTGAGAAGTAGAATATAACAAGCGTAGTTATTGTTATTCCATTCATAAGTGAATTTGAAAAACTCAATTTAAATTAATACGTGTCTTTCCAAAACATGCCCACAGGGAAGGAGAAGTCTTCATGTTCCATTGACTCCAGAGACGTTTCCATTAAATGCATCACCCACCCTAGAGTTTAGCTGCCTGCACTTTGTTAGCTCTGCTGTGCGAAAACATGAATTAAAGCTTAAAAGATCATAGAAGTGAAACCATGTACTAGAAACTACCACAGGTGCGTTGGCAGGGGAAATATATGCAAAATATTACATCTAGTTTGTTGTGGAACTAATTAAAATTAATAGGAAAAAGTTTTTCAGGAGCCAGTTGCCATAGCTATTCCTCTAAGGGTGACTGAGGTATGAGCAGTGAGTGTACGTTTTAATCTCTGCTAATGTGTCTTCCTCTGATGGCTGGAGAAGTATGTCTCAAATACTATATATGAATCTTCTAAAATCCAAGGCTTTTTTAAAATTAAAAACCCCCCAGGAAAGCCAACACGTCAGACACCTGACCATATTTCAGAAGAGGAGTCTTAACCATGTTTCAGGGAGGCCACCACATCTGAAAGTCATTGTGTTTTGGTCCTGCTAGGGAACTGTCACCCATTGGGGCTGCTAGGGAACTGTCACCCATTGGGGCTGCCCTCCAGTGGAACAGTTTGCTAAACAGTTCATTGGCCAGATTTATATGAGAATAGGGTGACATGTAACTAACCAGTGTCTACTCCATGGATTATCCTCCCCAGACCTCCCATTCTAATTGAGCCTTCCTTGGTACCAGTAACAGAGAAGGGAGTTTTAGTGAATGAAAGTACAGGAAACAAGAGTGGCAGCTAGAGTCAGGCTTAGTAGAGGGGCAAGTCTTTCAAATCCAGTAAGAAATTTTGAGTCATAGAGGTGGGAAACTACGAAGTTAAGATCATTGTCAGTGTGACCTGAGCCCAGTCATTTGGTTAAGTTTCTTCCAGGAAGGATTACGACCTACCTCTTCATTATAGGATAGGATCCTCTGGTTTCCTAAAGAAAGGGATAAAATTCATCAATGTTTCGGTACCCCCGGGGACATGAACAAGAAATTTTAAAAGGCCTTTTCCTTCACTTAAACATCTGCCCAGTTCAGGACCTATTTAAAAGAACTACCTAGAGCCACTTGTACTTCCAGCCAAGATAGAGAAACAGAGACTGAATTACCATCCCACATGAAACAACTTTAAAAACAATAAAAAACATGTAAACCCTCATAACACAGCAGTTTTCAAGATATTTTTCGTCAGACAACAAAGGACTGTATTCCTGAGAGTTGAGGAATAGTTTTCCCATCATACTTACTTTCCTGTCAAACTATCTTAAGATAGTTTCCACTCATGGTGCAGAGAGAAAGATTTCTTAAGTTGAAGAGATGGAACTAAGAGTCCAAAGAGACGGCTAGAGGCAGCTAGAGTTAATAGAACAGAGTACAAAAGAAAAGAGAGCTGCAAAATGAAAAAACCCAGAGATCTACACAGAATCCTTGAACATTCATCCCAGTTTTTTTGTTTGTTGTTTGTTTGTTTTGAGATGGAGTCTCACTGTGTTGCCCAGGCTGGAGTGCAGTGGCACAATCTTGGCTCACTGCAACCTCTGCCTCCCGGGTTCAAGAAATTCTCCTGCCTCAGCCTCCCGGGTAGCTGGGATTACAGGCACCCACCACCATGCCTGGCTAATTTTTGTGTTTTTAGTAGAGACGGGGTTTCACCATGTTGGCCAGGCTGGTCTCGAACTCCTGACCTTGTGATTTGCCTGCCTTGGCCTCTCAAAGTGCTGGGATTACAGGCGTGAACCACCGCACCCAGCCTCACCACAGTATTTAGTGTATGCATATGTGGAAATCACCTAAGGTGGAGGAAAGAATAATGTGAAAGGATTAGAAGGGAGAGTACCTGTTTCCAAAAGCCTGATTGGAAAAACTTACAATTCATTTGGCATTGGATAGAGTACTCAGATCTTGCCTCAATGATAGAGAATAATTACCCTAGACTGAGCACTGCTTCAGACCCACCTAATAAATCATGGAAACAAAAATAAAGCCAGGTATCTAACAGCATCCCTGATCAAAGCTCAAAATTAATAGGAATAAAAAATATTTAAGGTAAAATTCACAATGTCTAGCATACATGCAGAGATGACCAGACAGGCAAAAAAGAAGGAACACATGACCCAGGATGAGGAAAATAATCAATCAAAACTGACCCAGAACAGACACAGATGTTAGCATGAGCAAAGTACATCAAAACAGATATAATTGTATTCCATATATACAAAAAGTTAGATAGATACATGGAGATTATTTTTATTTTATTTTTTGAGACGGAGTTGCTCTGTCATCCAGGCTGGAGTGCAGCGGCGTGATCTCAGCTCACTGCAACCTCTGCCTTCCGGATTCAAGCGATTCTCCTGCCTCGGCCTCCCAAGTAGCTGGGACTATAGGTTTGCACCACCATGCCCAGCTAATTTTTGTATTTTCAGTAGAGACAGGGTTTCACCATGTTGGCCAGGCTGGTTTCAAACTCCTGGGATTACAGTCGTGAACCACTGTGCCTGGCCAACATGGAGATTATAAAGAAGAACCAAATCAAACTTTCAGAAATGAAGACAACAGTGTCTGAGATGAAAAATACACTGGAATGGATTAACAGCAATTAGAAACTGCAGAAGAAAAGATTAGTGAACTTGAAGGCACAGCAATAGAAATTAATCCAAAATGAAGTACAGAAAAGAATAATTTTTTTAAACATGAAAAGAGCATAATGGAGCTATCATTGAACATTAGAGAGAAACCTCCAGTGGCCTACTATATGGGTAATGGAGTCCCTGAAAGAGGAGAAAAAAGGGAGGGACAGAATAATACATGGAGAAATAATGGCCAAGTTTTTTCTAAATTTGATGATAATTATAATCTGCAGATTCAAAAGCTTAATGAACTCCAAGCACAAAAAACATGAAGAAAACTACATCAAGACACATAATCAGTAGCTCAAAATGAGTGGTAAAAGAGAATCCCCAAGGCTGCCAAAGGGGGCAAAAAAAGCATGTCAGGTACAGAAGAGAAAAGATGAGGGTGATGTCAGATTTGAAAATACAAGTGAAAAGTCAATGTAATGGTAGCTTTAAAGTACAGGAAGAAAAAACTGTCACTGTAAAATTCTATGGCAAAAATATCTTTTAAAAATGAAGGCAAAGTAAAGATGTTTTCTGACGTACCATACACTACCTGAAAGAATTAATCTCATCACCAGCTGTCTTACACTAAAAAATGTTAAAGGAAGTCTTTTGAGCAGAATGAAAATGGTACCAGCTGTAAATCTGTATTTACACAAGGGAGTTAAGATCACCAGAAATGAACATGCATCAATAAAAGTTTTTTTCTGATTTACAGTTGTGTAAAAGATAATTGACTGGAGCTGGGCACAGTGGTGTGTGCCTGTAATCCCAGCTACTTGGCAGGTTGAAGCAGAAGGATTGATTGCTCAAGCCCAGATGTTTGAGACCAGCCTGGGCAACATAGTGAGATGAATGAATGAGTGATAATTGACGACATAAACAAACATAATATATTGTGAGGTTTATAAGAGAACATGTAAGAGTTAAATGCATGGCCACAGTAGCACAAAGATTGAGGGAGGGAAATAAGTATAAACTGTTGTAAGGTGTTTATACTATACATGAATGTTACAATATAACCGGAAGGTAGACTGTGTTAAAGATGTACACTATAAACCCTCCAGCAGCCATTAAAATTAAAGAGCAAAGAGTTATAGCTTATAGGACAACAAAGGAGATCAAATTGGATCATAAAAAATGCTATATTAATCCAAACAAAGTCAGGTTAAGGGGAAATAAAATAGGACAAGTAGGATACAAATAGTAAGATGTTAGTCTCAAACTTAATTGTATCACTGATCACATTCAATGAAATTGGTCTACACACCTCTTTAAAACAGCAATTGTCCAGGTGCGGTGGCTCATGCCTGTAATCCCAGCATTTTGGGAGGCCAAGGCAGGCAGATCATGAGGTCAGGAGTTCAAGACCAGCCTGGCCAACATAGTGAAACCCCGTCTCTACTAAAAATACAAAAGTTAGCGGGGTGTGGTGGCATGCACCTGTAGTCCCAGCTACTCGGGAGGCTGAGGTAGGAGAATTGCTTGAACCTGGGAGGCAGAGGTTGCAGTGAGCCAATACGACACTGTTGCACTCCAGCCTGGGTGACAGATTGAGACTCTGTCTCAAAAAAATAAAAATAAAAATAAAACAGCAATTGTGAAATTGAATAAAAAAGCAAGACCCAAATATATGCTGCTTACAAGAAGCACACTACAAAAATAAAGCCAAAAAAGGTTAATCCCTGTTGTCTAGTGGTTAGGATTAAAAAAAAAAATGTTAAAAGTAAAAGGTTGGGAAAAGATATGCTGCTTATACTCATCTACAGAAAGCTGGAATGGCTGTAATTATATAAGACAAAGCAGCTTTCAGAGTAAAGAATACTACCACAGACAAGAAGGTTATTTTGTAATGACAAAGGGGTCAATTAAGCAAGAGAACACAACAATGATAAATGTTTATGTATCTAATAAAAGATCTTCAAAATACATGAAGCAAAAACTGAGAGAACTCCAAGGAGAAATAAATTCACAAATATAGCTGAAGATTTCAGTACCACTCTCAATAACTGATAGAATATGTAGGCAGAAAATCAGCAAAGATACAGTGGATTTCAACAATACTCTTAATCAATTTGACCTAATTGACATTTATAGAATGTTCCATCCAACAACAGAACACATACTCTTCTCAAGTGTATGTGGAATATTTACTAATGCAGACCATATATGGGGACATGAAACAAATCTCAATACATTTAAAAGGATTCAGGTATGAAATCTGATCTGCATTAGCCCAGGCTGCCATGAAATACCCATAGACTGGGTGGCTTAAACAACAAATTTATTTTTTCAGAGCTCTGGAGATTGGAATTCTCAGGTCAGGGTGTCAACATGGTTAGATTCTGTTTTCCAAAGTGTCTGCACCAGTTCACATTCCCACTAGTAGTGTATGAAGGTTCCAGTTTTACATCCTTGTGTCCTTGCCAACACTTAGTTATCTGACTTTTTCATTATAGCCATCCTGCTATGTGTGAAGTGGTTTCTCATGGTGGTGGTTTTGTTTTGAGGAGACAGTGTCTCACCTTGTTGCTCGGCTGGAGTGCAGTGGTGCCATCAGCCTTGACCTCCTGGGCTCAAGTGATCTCCTACCTCAGCCTCCCGAGTAGCTGAGACTGTAGGCACATGCCACCACACCCAGCTAATTCTTTTATTTTAGAGACAAGGTCTCACTGTGTTGCCAACATGGGTCTCGAGTGATCCTCTTGCCTCAGCCTCTCAAAGTGCTGCGATTCCAGGCGTGAGCCACCGCTTCCAGCCAGTTTCTCGTGGTTTTGACTTGTATTTCCCTGATGACTAACAGTGTTGAACATCTTCTCATGGGCTCATTGGCTATTTGTGTATCTTCTTTGAAGAAATGTCTCTTCAGATCCTTTGTTCATTTTAAAATCAGGTTGTCTTTTTTATTATTGAGGTGTAAAAGTTCTTTATATATCCTAGACACAAGTCCCTTATCAGATACATGATTTGCAAAGATTTTCTCCCATCCTGTGGGTTGTCTTTTGACCTTTTTGTTAGTGTCCTTTGAAGCACATAAGTTTTTTAAGTTTTTCTCTGCTTTTTACTCGTGTTTTTGGCATCATATCTAAGAATCTACTCCAAATCCAAGGTCACAGAGATTTACCATGTGTTTTTATCTAAAAGTTGTATAGTTTTAGAAGTCAGTTCCTCTGTCCTACCAGCCACATTTCAGTGATCACATGATGTGGCTAATGTCCACAGCACTTGTCAGTGCAGATAAAGACCTTCATAACGGAAAGTTCTTTTGCAAAAGAAAAACTTTTCTTGAGACAGTCTCACTCTGTTCCCAGGCCAGAGTGCAGTGGCGCAATCTTGGCTGACTGCAACCTCTGCCTCCTGGGGTCAAGCAGTTCTCCTGCCTCAGCCTCCCAAGTGGCTGGAACTACAGGCACACACCACCACGCCCAGCTAATTTTTGTATTTTTAGTAGAGATGGGGTTTCACCATGTTGGCCAGGATGGTCTCGATCTTCTGACCATGTGATCCGCCCACCTGGGGCTCCCAAAGTGCTGGGATTACAGGCGTGAGCCACTGCACCCACAAACACCTTCTTTACAGGAAAATACTAGTAGGAAATTAGCTAAGAACTTGGACAGATAGTTCACAAAAAAAAGAAATAAATGAGCAAGCTTTTGTATACAACATTATTCACTGGTTAAAGAATTCTAAATCAAAGTGACATGCCATTTTTAGTTCCCCAGATTGACAGTGACTACTTCCTTCAGGTCTTGACTCTGAAGTCACTGTCAGTGAGGCCTTCCTGTCCATCCTGTCTAAATTTCAAACCCTAACCCCTGCATTTCCTACTTTTCCTCCTTAGCACCTGCCATGAACACACTGTGTATTGAACTTACTTTTCTGGTCTATTATGTCTCCCCGCTTGAATATAAAATCCAGTCTTGTGTTTGCTATTTATTGTCCCTCTAGTACCTAGAACAGTTCCAGATATAGAAGACACTCAAATTTTTTTTGTTGTTGAATCACAGCTGACAGGGTATAGGGAAATGAGTGCTCTCATACACTGCTAAGAGAGTAAATTGATGCAGCCTTTTTGCAAACAGTTGTGTGGTAGGTAAAAGTCTCAAAATGTGCTTGCCCTTTGACATTTCTCCTTCTAGGTTTTTATCATAAGGAAGTAATTAAGGATATGATATGCTCAGAGATAGGAGTGGAAGATTCAGCTGCATTGGGATGCTTTCATCTGCAGTCAGGAAAACTCTTGAACTGACACATTGGAAGGACTGAAGATTGTTTTTTAAAATGTGACGAGCTATTTTTCAGAGTTGTTCAAAAGAGACCTACTTTCCTAATTCCTTGGCATTTAAAAATATTGTCACATTATGACTTTTCGGACCTTTTTTCGTAAGCAAAACTACAACTTAACTACAAATTTTTTTTCCACAGGTCCCTTAATATGGACTTTGAAAATCAAGATAAGGAGAAAGACAGTAATAGTTCTTCTGGGTCTTTCAATGGCAACAGCACCAATAATAGTAAGATATTTTATGTCAATTAACTTCTGTACATATAGTTTTCTTAATTTGTTTTAAATTAAATTTGTTGTTAAGAAAACATAGTTTTCTTAATTTGGCTATTTCTATACCTCCAGTTAATAATTTACTGGGTTCAAGGATTTATGATTGGTATAAAAAACATTGAATTATACTTAAAATGAGTGAATTTTACGGTATGTAATTGTACCTCAATAGCATTAATAAAAATGTTTGATGTGTTTGATGCTTATGGAAAGATCTGAATTTGAAGTGACTTGATTTGATAATATTAATACATTTATATTGAGATCTGCCATGTACTCAACATTCCGTTAGATCTTTTGAAAGATGCAAAAGTACAAGAGAAATTCTTGTCAAGATGTTTTTTAAGAAGTGCCAAGATATCCAGGCACAGTGTCTCACGCCTGTAATCCCAGCACTTTGGGAGGCCAAGGTAGGCAGATCACTTGAGGTTGGGAGTTCAAGATCAGCCTGACCAACATGGAGAAACCCTGTCTACTAAAAATACAAAATTAGCCCGGTGTGGTGGCGCATGCCTCTAATTCCAGCTACTCCTGAGGCTGAGTATCGCTTACTCCTGAGGCAGGAGAATCGCTTGAACCCAGGAGGCAGAGGTTGCAGTGAGCCGAGATCGTGCCATTGCACTCCAGCCTGGGCAACAAGAGCGAAACTCCGTCTCAAAAAAAAAAAAAAGTGCCAAGATAGAGAGGGCAAATACCTCTTCACCTCCTATGTATGGGGCAAGTAGCTTTTTTCAGTGACCCTCACCATAGCCTCAGAATCCCTCTGAACATACAGCTATTATCAGAGGAAGTTCTACAGATGAAATCATTTTGACATCCATGTAGAAAGAGCATAAAGAGACGGGCAAGTCAGGTGAGCAGCAATGGGTCAGATAAGGTTTCTTTAACAAGAGAAGGTGGGTTTGACTTAGTGAGTGTGGATTGGTGGAGAAGTCGTCATTTCAGGTTAGGGGAGCATATAATAACAGGCACAGAGATCACGACCTATAGAACAGGGTAGGGTCGCCACCTAAGAGAGAGGAAATGCTAGAGATCTAATAAAAAGGTAGATCAAATATTGATTGGAGGACCATGGATGTTAAATTGAAAAGAGATCACTTATTATGTATCTTAGCTTCTCCAGTTATTATAGTGCACTGTCAACCTAGTTGTATTTGCCCAGTTTTCACCGGGCACAGGCCCAGTCACATGGGTTTCATTGTCCCTGGCAGTGCCAAACTGGGCATGATAAAGACGGTAAGTAGAATCATTTAAATATAATGAGTCTTTTCTTAAATTTATGACTGGGATCCTTGTATGATATAAAATTCCATACCAGTAGTTATTACCAGTGCAAGGAACCACGTAAAATCTGGTGCAAAATCTGATTTTTAGATTAAATTATTACATAGCAGCTTACCTTCTGTCAACATTTTAAGCCAAATCAGTTTATACTCCTGAAACTCTTTTTAAAAGTCCTGTATTATGTAGCACATATGCAAGTGTTGTTCTTAAACCAAATTATAAATCTACTGTACATTGCATCACAGAAACTAAAAGAAATCTACCTATATTATTATGTCTAAGTTTACCTCAAAAACAAGAAATGGTTGTGTCAGTCCGTACAGTGGAAAGAAGTTACCTGGTAATATAGCTCTTTTTTTTTTTTTTTTTTTTTTGAGACGGAGTCTTGCTCTGTCATTCAGGCTGGAGTGCAGTGACGTGATCTCGGCTCACTACAACCTCTGTCACCTGGGTTCAGGCAATTCTTCAGCCTCAGCCCCCGAGTAGCTGGGATTACAGGCGCTCGCCACCATGCCTGGCTAATTTTTGTATTTTTAGTAGAGATGGGGTTTCGCACTGTTGGCCAGGTTGGTCTCAAACTCCTGATCTCAAGTGATCCACCCACTTCGGCCTCCCAAAGTGCTGGGATTATAGGCATGAGCCACCGCACCCAGCCAACATAAGCTTTTTTATTTTTTGTTCATGAAGCACAGTCTAAAGAGTGCTAGAATACTTCTTTTTTAAATGCTCTTTTTCTTTTTTTTTTTTTTTTCTTTCTTCTTTTGTTTTTTCGAGACAGAGTCTCACTCTGTCACCCAGGCTGGAGTGCAGAGGTGCAATCTCTGCTGACTGCAGCCTCCGCCTCCCGGGCTCAAGTGGTTCTCCTGCCTCCACCTCCTGAGTAGCTGGGATTACAGGCACCCACCACCACACCTGGCTAATTTTTGTATTTTCAGTAGAGATGGGGTTTCACCATGTTGCCCTGGCTGGTCTTGAACTCCTGACCTCAAGTGATCCTCCAGCCTTGGCCTTCCAAAGTGCTGGGATTATAGGCATGAGCCACTGCACCCAGCCTAAATGGTCTTTCTTAACTCTGCCTGCTATGTTGTATTAAATTATCCTTGACAACATTTCTTCAGTGCCTGCTCTGAGCAGTGGATACCAATGGGATAAGGACAGATTAGCATAGACTGCAAAATTCACTTCCTCAAAGAAGAACATAATGAAGAAGCCATTACAAAGATGGCCGACCAGTACTTTATTATGGAATATAAAATTATTATAGATTGAAAGGATGACATGGAAAACAGGATGCATTTATCAAGAATCAAAGAAATAATAGCCAGAAAGATGAACAGAGAAACAGAGAGGTGTAGGTGCTAAGGAGATGGAAGTCCTGGATGATTAACAATGTGGAACCAACTGGGGAGAAGGTTTTAAGAAAAAGAAAGTATAAATTTAGTGTTAAGATTTTGTCAGGAGTGTTTCAGACTGATTGAAGGAGACAGTAATCAGATAGAAGTTTTTAAAAGATTGTAGCTGCCCACTCCCAAAATAATAAGAAACAAGGAATTTGTAAAGAGACAGGAGAGTAGGAAAAGTTGTTAAGTGTAGCCAGCGTCATTGGTGGGGTACATGGGTGAACGGTTACTCTTATGATTACATGCTTTGAGTATGTCAGAAATGATTCGACTGTCCTTGAGTATAATAGGAGCTAGAAGAAGGAGAAGCATTAAGTGAGACTCGACAGAGGGTTAGATGGGCCGTGTGACTCATGCCCCAAAAAATCAGAACTTAAAAATGGAGAAATCAGTTTGTAATTGAAAGTTTCTCACTGCAGGGTGCCCTAGGGTATTTGACCAAAAGACTGGGTAATTATTACTTCAGATTATAATAATGTTCCACCTATCTGGGCAACTCGAAACACAGAAGAGGAAGAGTTGATCAGGCCTGCCAGGAACTATGGCACTCAACTCATTAGAAAGCAGAAAAGTAAAAGTGAAAAAGTGAAGACAGTAATGAAAAAGCGCTACATGCCCACCACCAGAATAGCTAAAATTAAAAACCTTGACCGTTCCCAGTGTTGATGAGGATGCACAGCAACAACAAAGAACCCTCTTGCGTTATTGGAGAGCATGCATTAGTAATGAAAAAGCGCTACATGCCCACCACCAGAATAGCTAAAATTAAAAACCTTGACCATTCCCAGTGTTGATGAGGATGCACGGCAACAACAAAGAACCCTCTTGCATTATTGGAGAGCATGCATTAGCACAGTCACTTTGGAAGGCAGTTTGACGTTACCTACTAAAGGTGACAGTATAAACACCCTTGGACCCAGCAGTGTCACTCCTAGTTATATATCCAACAAATACATGTGCATCAAGTCATGTGCAAGAGTGCCTAGAGCAGCAGCATTTGTAATAACCAAAAAATTGGAAACAACCCAAATGTCAACCATAGAATAGATAAATAAATTTTACTGTATTCATACAGTGAAAACAAGTGAACTGCTATAGCTACATAAAACAGCACGGATAATTCTCCCAAATAACGTTGAGTGAAAGAAGCCAGACACAAAAGAAAACTACATAACTCAATGTATATAAAATTTAGGAAACAGGCAAAATAGTATTTAAGGATGCATGCTTGGGTGGAAAACATGTGTCATAAAAGTCAGGATAGTGGTTCCCTTCAGGAGAATGAGAGAGAGAGAGTAGTGATTGAGAGGGACACAAAGGAAGATTTCTGGGGTTGGTTTGTTTCTTGACTTGAGTGGTATTCAATATGTAATAATTCACTGAACTCTACATTTTTGTGCTTTTCGGGATGTGATGCTTCACCATAAAAAAGGTTAGAACGAAAGTGACAGGAGTGAGGGTGGAGGGCAAGAGTTCCCTCCAGGTCCTCTTGATTTCCCGTGACCTTGTTCTGACTTCTGTATCTGCCCCCAAGAAGCCAATATAGAAATTTATTTTCCCGTGGCACATCAGTCCTTCATTTAGTATTAAGTGGAATTTTAAAAAGAAGCCATGTACACCCCCGCCCAGTTATCTGACATCTTAAAGACTTTTACTAAACTTCAGTTATAACTTATTTGAGTTATAAAGATTGATGGAGATTTATAGTTGGGATTCTCATCTTTAGTAGAGGTATACATCTTAATCTCCTTGCTTAGATTGTAAACTTCATGAGATCTGGAAATGACTTTCTTTTAATCCCTCCTGTTGCTTACCGTATAATAAGTGTTCAGCAAATAGTCAAAAGCATCCTTCTTACAGGGAGGTGTAAAATCAGTAATTTTCGTAATAGTTATTGGTTTATTGCTTAGTGTCTATTCCATACCAGACATACATTTAGCCTGTAGCCATGTTCATTGAATGTTAAAAATGATGTTACTGTACAGAATTTTTAATTCCATTACCAAGCCTATTTCCTATGTTGATTTTTGCCTTAAAGATAATGCAACTGCACTTGCATATGTCCTCCCAATTATGGCTACTCTGTTTTGCTTTGCTCAGTTTTGCTTTGTTTTTAAGTTACTGGAGTTTGGCTAAAATTTCTAATTAATTACCTCCTTCCCATTCAAGACCTTTATCTCCAGAACTTTAGGAAATGGAGTACTGAAGTCATGGACATTGTTTTAGGTAGCATATTGTCAGGAACTAAAGGCGCTTTACTTGCCCTGTGACATTGCCTCCTGGTTCAAAAATCTGTGGTTTAAAAAAAAAAAAAAAATCTGTGCATTCTATCTAATATGCCAGAAAGGTCCTTTGTATTCAGTTTTGCATTTAATTGCAGACTGAACTTTTAAAATTTAGCATTTATTATAAACAAATGCATCTCTTACATACCTCACCACTACAGTCTTTATTCTAGCTAGCCATTTAATTTTCTGTTCATACTTTGAATCAGTATAATCTGTCTATAGACTCCATGATGCTTTGTTCCCATGATAAAGTTATTTATCTGAGAAACCATTATTTTCTGTAGTGAAAGGCACTGAAAATCTGTAGCTTCCTCTAGCAGTTCTTTGAACTACAGTAGAGCACTTACATTTAAAAACTATTTAGGTAAAATTTAGTTAGAGATTTCATAGAGTTTTGTCTCATGGATACACTTCCCGAAGTGATCCGTGGGCCAAGCTGAATGGATTTGACTAGGGTCAGGACAGACTGCTTCCAAGATAATTTCTGTTTGTCATGACACATAGTTCACTTTTCCTAAATTGAATTGTCCTATTCCTAAGTGAATTACTTCACCTAGTCCCTGAGAAGCATTTTGTTTTATAGATTTAGTCAATCAAAAACCCTAAATAACTCTTTTGGGGACAGGCAAATTTAAATACCTAAGAGAAATTTTGTTGATCATTGCAACCCTTTGTGTCTTGCTATGTTTATCCTGGTTACATATTTTATTTGTGGCCTTAATATAATGAAGAGACTTTTCCTTTTTTTTTTTTTTTTTTTTTGCCTTAGACTCCTGGGCTCAAGTGATCTTCCCATTTCAGCCTCCCAAGTAGCTGGGATTACAGACATGAGCCACCACACCCAGCCTTTTTCTTCTATTATTTCGTATTATAGATCATATGAAGATTTCTTTGATTCCTTTTGTGCACTTTTATGACATCTCAGTAGAGTTAATTTGGAAGTGAGACAAGATAAAACTGGTAATTTTTTTTCATTCAGTGGTTATTAGAGTTTGCCATGTTTTCCTTCTCTACCAAAACTACTCTTATTAATGGTTCTCAACCCTAGATGTAAAATAGTTTTGTGAGGAGTTTTTAGTTGGGCCTAACCCCTGTGATTTCATTTAATTTGTCTGGGATTGGACCTGGGCTTTGTAATTTTTTTAAAACTCTAATGGGAAGCCAAGAATTGAGAACCCTTGTGCTCAATCCTACTCTAGCCCAAGAGATTATTTTCCCCCATTCATCTCCTATTCTGGTACCTTAAAATGTTCCCATAAAATAAAAAAAATTTTTTTTTGTAAATATTAATAGATAGAAACGGGGGTCTCGTTGTGTTGCCCAGGCTGGTCTTGAACTCCTGGTCCCAAGCCATCCTTCCACTTCAGCCTCCCAAGGTCCTGGGATTACAGGTGTGAGCTACCACATCTGGCCAAATAAAATTTTTCTGACTTGCTGTTTTCAGCTATGGCTTTTTGTCCTCCTCCTCCCCCTGTCAGCCAAGTCAGTTCTCAACTATTAGGAACAATGGGAAAGAGTGAAAATGAGTACCTTAAACCCATAGGTGATGAGAAGTCCTTTTAGTCAATGGGTTTAAACCACCTCTTTTACCAAACCTATATTCAAGACCACAGATTTACCCAAATGGACTAATCTGGGTTTTTACTACCTCTTAATGTTCTCAATGGTGGTTTGGATCCTGTCATCCAGATGGTTAACACCAGGAGGTAGTAGTTCACTTCAACAGATATTCTTGAGTGTCTGCTGTAATGAAAGGCACCATGAAGAGAACAAGGAGCTCATAATCTCGTTGGGAAAGAAAGACTCGTAGGGCCTGGATAATCCATGCCCTACATATAATCCGTAGAACTGTCTGCATTTTTGCAAGTTAATGTATATTAAGTGCATAGGCACAGTGCCTGGTGCATAATAAGTTATTAATCTGTCTGTTTTTCTCTTTCAGGCATCCAAACAATTGACTCTACCCAGGCTCTGTTCCTTCCAATTGGAGCATCTGTCTCTCTTTTAGTAATGTTCTTCTTCTTTGACTCAGTTCAAGTAGTTTTTACAATATGTACAGCAGGTAAATATGAGTTTCTCTGTCTAGTCTTAACATACTAAAAGAAAAATTTTTCACCTTTATCATTGTTCAAAAATTAAGATTTATATACCATGTCATGTAAGTTTTTCCTTATACATCTTGGCTTCGCCTTCTCTGTCTCAACCATGCCGCCCTTCCCCAACTCCTCCTTGAACTGCTTGATCCACGTCATCTGTTGAGACCTGCCCACACAATCTGAAAGAAAGGCTGGAGACGTGAAAGTGCAGGAATTCTATGACACCAGAGCAGTATTGCTGTGATTTGGCTGTGGCACTTTTTCTAGATTACCAGAAGGTTGAGCTTGGCATAGAGGCCATTGTCAGCCTCTACCCACGTTCTTGCAGGTAGAAACATGGATAGCTAATCAAAGTGATTGGACTGTCAGCTCTTTGATGTGTTTTCAAGCTAAGCATTGATGGAAATGTAAAAAAAAAAATCAGCAAAATGCTACAAGACTTGTTAGGAGGTCATCCCCTGGCCTGCTGTTTATCTTTTAGAAAACTTACCTATGCTTTCCCCTACTTCAAATCAGGTACTTTTTTTTAATAATGAAGAGATTTTTTGTGCAGTATTAAAGGATGACATTTTTCTTCTCTAGTCAATTAACCATACCCACTTGTCTAGTGTTTGGGGGAATGAAGTTTCTGTAAGTCATGCCATTTTTCTTACAGTTGTTTAAAAAAATTATACCTTTTCTTTCTCTAGTTCTTGCAACGATAGCTTTTGCTTTTCTTCTCCTCCCGATGTGCCAGTATTTAACAAGACCCTGCTCACCTCAGAACAAGTAAGGACTTGGGACTTTCCTCTTAAATTATAAACTTGTATATATTTTTCTGTCATATTTGATAGCATTATTAGGATTCTCAATTTCTCGTATTTGTCATATTTGATAGCATTATTAGGATTCTCAATTTCTGGTATTGGCTGGAGCACAGAAATGCCAGAAGACCGGGAAGTGAGACATTTGATCTTTAAAGCCAGAAGCTGGTACTTCCTTTTGTACCTTCTCATGTCAGAGGAAATACAAACAAAACTTAGGAAGTCTGAGTCATTGTAATGTGCTTCCTACTTAGATCATTGAAAGATGAGCAGTTTTCTTTTGAAACGGTGCTTTTATTCCTTTACTGTGAGTTGATGAAATATGAGAATAGTGGTTGAACTCAAACGTTATTCTTTGCCTTTGGTCTTCGGTGGCCTAGATATGCTACCTACTTGCGTTTAATCCTAGTGTTCACACCTTAACTCTGAAAGTCATTGCTGCACGGAAACAAAATTCTGTGCTAATGGAGATGCTGAACGCACTTAGGAAACCAGTCACTGGTGGCAGCTGATGTTCGCAGGAATTAGTGATAACCAAAAGATTTACAATCTTCTAAATAGAGTGATACCATCTTTGGTAAATGAGTTGAATTGTTGGCATTTCTTCATTTTGTTTTCCTCATAAGAATAGAATTTCCTCCATACTTACTAGCTTTTCCAGAGGTCGATATTGTCACTTCAAACTTCTAAATGCCCATGTTGATAATTGGTCCCAAAAAGACATTATCAGTTGGTGCAGAAGTATATTCCTGTTAGCTTTCCATAAGTTTCTCCAAAAAAGGATTGGGTATTTTGGATTTCCAGCTATCTTGGTATTATCTGCTATTCTAATCCAGCCATCATGAACTCTGATCATGAAATACCAAAGGAGAATTTGGTTACTGCATAGTGTGACCACTGTCCAATAAGTGTTGTGTGTTTTCCAGGATTTCCTTTGGTTGCTGTGGACGTTTCACTGCTGCTGAGTTGCTGTCATTCTCTCTGTCTGTCATGCTCGTCCTCATCTGGGTTCTCACTGGCCATTGGCTTCTCATGGATGGTGAGTGACTAATTTGTGACAAATTGTAATTTTACTTTATAGAGTTTTATAGATACTTTAGGATATTCACAGAGCTGTACAACCATCACTACAATAAACTTTTAGAGCATTTTCACAGCCACCCCCGCCAAAACCAATGAGCGGTCATTCCCCTTACCCACCACCCCACCCCAGCCCCAGGTATCCGCTAGTCTCTACTTTCTGTTTCTATGGATTTCTCCATTCTGGACATTTTCCATAAATGGAATCATACATTATGTGGCCTTTTGTGTCTGACTTGTTTCACTTAGCATGTTTTCAAGGTTCGCCCATGTTGTAACCTGTATCAGCACTTCCTTTTTATGGCTGAATACTGTTCCATTGTATGGATACACTAATTTTATTTATTCGTTTACCAGTTGTTTCCACGTTTTAGGCTATTATGAATGATGCTTCTTTGAATATTAATGTACAAGTTTTTGTGCAGACTATGCTTTCTTATATAAATGGAGGCTTGGCACAATGGCTCATGCCTGTAATCCCAGCACATTGGGAGGCTGAGGCAGGAGGATCACTTGAGACCAAGAGTTCAAGACCAGTCTGGACAACATAGCAAGATCCCATTTCTACAAAAATAAAAATCATCTGGGCATGGTGCACCTGTGGTTCCAGCTACTTGGGAGGCTGAGGTGGGAGGATCCCTTGAGCCCAAGAGTTCAAGATTACAGAGAGCTATGATCATGCTACTGCACTCCAGCCTCAGCAACAGAGTGAGACCCTGTCTCTTTAAAAAGTAACAATAAGGGCCGGGCGTGGTGGTTCATGCCTGTAATGGGAGGTTGAGGCAGGCGGATCACGAGGTCAGGAGATCAAGACCATCCTGGTTAAAATGGTGAGACCCTGTCTCTACTAAAAATACAAAAAATTAGCTGGGAGTGGTGGCAGGCACCTGTAGTCCCAGCTACTCGGGAGGCTGAGGCAGGAGAACTCGGGAGGTGTGAACCCGGGAGGCGGAGCTTGCAGTGAGCCAAGATCGAGCCACTGCACTCCAGCCTGGGCAACAGAGCGAGACTCTGTCTCAAAAAAAAAAAAGTAACAATAAGGAAATGGGATTAGATTGTAATATAATGCATCATATTATGCTCTATATTATATATGTAGTATATGTAATATAACGTGTTATATATAACCTGCATTATGTATGTGATATACATCATATACTTTAATGATATAAATACATGTCTATATCATTACATAAAAGTATATCATATCCTTTTCAATAACTTTAGAGTATTAAGGATGAATACTTAGACATGAAATCCCTGGAACAGAATTTTTGCATTAAAAAAATCTATACCTATTATTATACTGCCTTTCAGATAGTAGTTTATACTCCAACCTGTAGCATATGAGAATTTCTCTTCATTGATGGTAAGGATGAAATAATAATGAC
Source organism: Pongo abelii (assembly GCF_028885655.2). NCBI lineage: Eukaryota > Metazoa > Chordata > Mammalia > Primates > Hominidae > Pongo > Pongo abelii. The sequence goes on along the minus strand of NC_071995.2, from coordinate 119,650,173 downwards.
AATAATACCTAGGATGAATTGAGTGCTTTTTATGGATTAGGCAATCTGCTAGGTGCTTTACATGGATTATCTCTTTTAATCCTCAGAACAACTCTTTGAAGTAGGTACTGCTGTTTGTTCCCATTTTCAAAAGAGTAAACAAAGGTTCAGAGAACTAGCTCATCCCAGCCACAGACCCCTTATGTAGAATTCATACTTACCACCAAAGCATCTTGGAATCTTGGAGGCTGTTTCTGAAAATCACCCATAATTTTCCTAGTTTTTCCCTTAAAACCTTTTTTTTGGGGGAGGGAGTTTCGCTTTTGTTGCCCAGGCTGGAGTGCAATGGTGTGATCTTGGCTCACTGCAACCTTCATCTCCCGGATTCAAGCTATTCTGCCTCAGCCTCCCAAGTAGCTGGGATTGCAGGCACATGCCACCATGCCCGGCTAATTTTTGTATTTTTTTTTTTTAATTTTGTATTTTTTAGTAGAGATGGGGTTTCACCATGTTGGTCAGGCTAGTCTCGAACCCCTGACCTCAGGTGATCCACCCGCCTCGGCCTCCCAAAGTTCTGGGACTACAGGCGTGAGCCACCACGACCAGCCTTTTTTTTTTTTTTTTTTTTTTTTTTTTTTTTTTTAGTAGAGACAGGGTCTCTTCATGTTGGCCAGGCTGGTCTTGAACTCCTGGGCCCAGGCGATCCTCCTGCCTCGGCCTCCCAAAGTGCACAGGCATGACCCACTGTGCGTGGCCTCCCCCGGCTTTTTGTTTGGTTTGGTTTGGTTTGGAGACAGGGCCTTACTCTGTTGCTCAGGCTGGAGTGCAGTGGCATGATCAGTGCTTACCGAATTCTTGAACTCAAGCAGTCCTCCCACCTCTGCCTCTCATGTAGGTGAGACTACAGGCACAAGCCACCATACCCAGCCAATTTTTTTTATTATTATTTTATAGAGATGGGTCTCACTATGTTACCTAGGCTGGTCTTGAACTCCTGGCCTCAAGCAGTCCTCCCAGAGTGCTGGGATGGGGCCAGTGCATTGGCTCCCAGCACTTTGAGAGGCCAAGATGGGAGGATCGCTTGAGGCCAGGAGTTCAAGACCAGCCTGGGCAACATCGTGAGACTGCATCTCTACAAAGCACTGGGATTACAAGCATGTACTGAACCACGAGGCCCAGCCCCTTGAGATGTTTTTAAACTTTTCTTTTAAACTGTATCATTCTGTTTCCAGTTTTTTGTTTTTTTTTTTTTTTTGAGACGGAGTCTCACTTTGTTGCCCAGGCTGGAGTGCAGTGGCGTGATCTCGGCTCACTGCAACCTCTGCCTCCTAGGTTCAAGTATTCTCCTGCCTCAGCTTCCTGAGTAACTGGGATTATAGGTGCCTGCCACCACACCTTGCTAATTTTCTTTCTTTTTTTTTTTTTTTTTTTGTATTTTTAGTAGAGACAAGGTTTTGCTACGTTGGCCAGGCTGGTCTTGAACTCCTGACCTCAGGTGATCCACCCGCCTCAGCCTCCCAAGGTGCTGGGATTACAGGCGTGAGCCACCGCAGCTGGCCTTCACTTCCTTTATATGCAGTCCTTACGTTTCCACAGTTCACTTTCGTAATCTCAAAAATTTTTTATCTAACTGCTCTGCCCCACAAAGTAAAATTCTTTAAAAGGGATTGTAAACTATTACCTTTTCCTTTCTTTTGGTGGTTCCAAAGGGAAGAAGGTTAAAATATAAAGACAGTCAATTCTATACTACTTGTAATTCCGAAGAAATTTTAAGGGAAGAATTTGAAAATCTAGGGTACAGGTATGGATTGCATCTATTCCTGTTACCTACTCCAAATAACCACAAAGCTACTCCAGACTTTGGAGACAGAGTTCTTTGGAACCAGTGCCGGGTCTGGGAGGCTCTTCTGCACTCCATCAGGCAGTGTTTCCCTGCAGCTCTGGGGCTGGCTCAGAGGTGATGGGTTTGATATTCATCATTGTCTGAGCCCAGAGCCACCCAGAGTGATGCTTACTGTCCACTGCCTCAAGTTTGGAGTAGCTAAGTTAGTCAAACAATTTCTAAGTACTGATCTTGTAGGCTACATATACTTTGTATGACTGATCTTAAGTTTGCTGCATAGTATTTGGTCCATTGTTTGAGGTTTTTATTTTTAATTTGTTTTAGAGAAAGGTTCTTGCTCTGTTGTCCAGGCTGCAAATAAGGTGATTTGATCCTAACTCACTGTGACCTCAAGCTCCTGGGCTTAAGTAATTGTTTGGATTTTTTTTTAGAAGACATTTGCATCAAATATATGAATTAACTCAAAACCAAGGATGTTCTATTCATGGTCAATTTGGATAGAATTTGACAAAAATTATTGTAAACTATTTTTTTTCTGGATCCAGAATCAGAATCATCTTAATAAGAAATAAATTTTAAACTTTAAGGAAAACAGAAAACTTGTCCTTCTGCATCTAGGAATTTTTTTTCCTCATAAGTGACTTTGACCAGTACAATGATTTGAAATGTCTGTGTGTCAAGTTAGTTAGTAAAATGTCATAAGAAACTGAGTATTCTGTGGAAATTAACTAGCAAGTGGATTGCAAATTGTAAAGCATACAAATATAAGTTATACTTACAATTGTAAAATACATTTGTTAAAAAGACAAGATTATAGTGATGGAGAACAGCTCAGTGGTTGGCAGGGTTTGTGTGGAGGAGTAGGGTGACTATAAAGAAAAAACACAGGGGTTTTGGGGGGTGATGTGACCATTCTGTATGCTGAGCATGGTGGTGACTCTGTAAATGCATGTGGGAACTTTCTTAGAACTGCTACATCTAAAGAGAAACTGTCAATTTTACTGTTCAGGCCGGGCACAGTGGCTCATGCCTGTAATCCCAGCACTTTGGGAGGCTGAGACGGGCACATCACCTGAGGTCAGGAGTTCGAGACCAGCCTGGCCAACATGGTGAAATCCCATCTCTACTAAAAGTTCAAAAATTAGCCAGGTGTGGTGGTGTGCGCCTGTAATCCCAGCTACTCGGAACGGTGAGACAGGAGAATCGCTTCAACCCAGGAGGTGGAGGTTGCAGTGAGCCAAGATCACACCACTGCACTCCAGCCTGGACAACATAGTAAGACTCCGTCTCAAAAAAAAAAAAAAAAATTACTTTTCAGTCATTTTGGAAATAAAATGTTAAATATGTTTTTATTTTTTATAAATATGTAAATCTGTTTTCATAGTAGTTATTCAATGCTTTTTTTGAGTGTCTACCATATACCAAGCTATTAAAACAGTTCCTTGAGTTTGTATAGTAACTTGGTCTAGACTATACAGACCTTTGATGACGCAGACAGGGAAGGCAAAGTCAAAATCACCCATGCCTGTCTGTGTAGTAATTCACCTTTGCTGATTCTGACAGATTTGGTCATTTGTTTAGCATCTTGTATTCCCTTATAAAAACATGTGCTGTGATTGTTTGCTTCAGTACTAGAGAACCCACTATGCATATAAGCAGTCCGAAATGCAATGGCTACCAGACCTGATTTCCCAAATCAAGTATTAATTAGTGCTTTCAGTAGCTTGTGATTTGTGTTACGATACTTCAGTGCTTCCGGAAGTTGATGACGTTACATTCAAAGTAATACAGCAAGTTGCTTGCCCAGCTTATGGTAAAAGGGTGGGTAAGTGCTGATTGTATAAGGACTAGTTATTATTAAGAGTGATAAAGTGACAGCTGTGTGCATTAGACTTTTCCTGAGAGTAGCACTTGTTGAATTCTGCAAACAATGATTTGTTAATTTAAAGTAGGGAAGAAGTGATTCATGTATAAACAGAGCATATAGGGGATTCTGAAAAACTTTAGTAAAACCTAATCTTTTAAAAATATATATTATACAATATTAAGGAATCTTGATCATGATAATTATTGGGGCACAGAGAATAAATTTTAGTCCAAATCAATCTCATAGCCTCTTTTATGATTATATCCCTTAAATCTTACCTAGTCCAGTGGCTTCCTGATGAGGAAACAGGCAGATGTTTCTCCTGCTGTTACTTCTGAGCAGAAACTATTTAGAAATTCCAGTTAGTTGGTTAGAATCTAAACCAGATTTTTTCAGTGCATGTAAGTTGGCTGTTTGGATGACTGTGAACCACATATTCCTAAGAGAAACTGTTTTATGATGGTGTCTTTAAATGACAGATTGAAGAGGCCACCCCTATAATGATACACTTAAATCCACCTAAACGAATGTGGAATGAGACGATGAAAGCACCAGGTGCTACTGGTTTAAAGTAATGTAAAGCAGTAATCACCTAAGCAGGATGATTAGTTTCAATGCTAGCATATGCAAAGCCCATATTATGACAAATGATATTTTAACTACCTTGAAGTCTCAGTCCCCCATGTAGTCTGAGTTTCTCGGTAATCCCACTGCTAACTTTTTGATGGCTCTCCTTTCTTGAACCTCTTTATTCACGTATCCAGACACAATGATACTATTTATATGTTTTGCTGAGGGTTTAAAGTGCTTACTAAGCTGCTGACCCAAAAAAGATGAGCTGTCTCTCAAAACAATAAGCAGTGTGGTCTTTCTACCCTCAGCTCTGCCCTACCTTAGCATTGCAGAGAACAGAAAAAAAAATGCCTGTTTACTAATAGTATATTACCAAAAAAAAAAAAAAGTTCAGCATGGCAGAAGGGGACATTCTTTTCACAGCCATTGGAAACATACACTTTAGAGCAAGTCGGGAGAATTTTCTTCATTGTACTTCCGCAGACAGGTCTGGGATGGGTTTATCAGACTCACTAAAGGAGGAATGGGGTGAGCACCTCTCTGTAAGACAAGACATACTGAAGGGTCTGTTTTACTATGCGAGTCCCTTCCTCTAGACTGTACAGTTAATAGAAAATTGGCCATAAAGAACAAACTTTTTTCCCCAGTGGCTGCTATCAGAAGTACATTTCCATTGGAAAATTCACTTCATAGTTGAAAAGTTTTGCTGAGTGTTCAGTGAGGTTCCCCGAAACCCTAATTAGAATTTTACCACATTTTTCTGTCATTATTGCAGTTTCCCAGTATTACTTATCCACGGATCTCTTCGTCCTGCCAGTTTGCACTGGTTGAAATGCCCTTGTGACCAAGGATGGAATTTTTCCTCATAGAGAGCCTTTGAGCTTTTCGTTTGTTTCTCAGACTAGTGTTTGACTTATTTTCTGCTGTCACAGTAGTCTAGCTTTCTAGCCATATTGTGTAATACACTGTAGTGTTTTGCTGTCTGCCATGAATATTATCTTTCAGACTTCTCTGCAGAATCTGAAATCATCTTGTAAGCAGTGATATTTGATGGCTGGGTTTTTTTTTAATTAGCGTTTCTTAATTAAAGTCTGTTCTTTGAAGTTAATTTAGAATGAAAACAGGATAATAAATTATTTTCAGGGCTACACTAAGAAGTATTAACATTAAGAATGGACTTCAGGATTTTCCCGAACTGAAGTCTAGGGCTGTTATATCTACTCTCAGTTTCATCTGGCAAATTAACCTTTCAAATTTGGGAAGACTTGAAAGAGTTCGACCTATGGGTGATGGTATGTTAGCTAAAAGCTGATGAATATTGAGTACACACCCCTAGTGATCAAGGATCATAGAACCTGGTTTACAGTCCATCCCCTGCCTAGTTCAGGGACTAACAGAGTCTTGACCAATGTCTGATTCAGTCCCCTCGTTTTATAGCAATTGCTACTAACCTAGAGTAGAACATGTTTAGGGCCAGAAATCTAACAATTGATATTTTGTTTTAAAATTCTACACTCAACCGGGCACGGTGGCTCACGCCTGTAATCCCAGCACTTTGGGAGGCCGAGGTGGGCAGATCACTTGAGGTCAGGAGTTGGAGACCAGCCTGGCCAACATGGTGAAACCCCATCTCTACTAAAAATACAAAAATTAACCAAGGCATGGTGCATGCACCTGTAGTCCCAGCTACTTGGGAGGGAGGCTGAGGCAGGAGAATCACTTGAGCCTGGAAGGCAGGGGTTGCAGTGAGCTGAGATTGCACCACTGCACTCCAGCCTGGGCAACAGAGTGAGACTCTATCTCTAAATAAATAAATAAATAAAATGCTACACTCTTGGTGCACTGAGTCCACACAGGGCATAGATATCTAGAGAGCCTGTATCGCGAATGTGAGCACTGCTTAGAAACCTTACAGGTTATGTCATCCTCGTAGAGAACATTTGAGCTCGGTTTGGTGTCACTGTCTTTGTCCCTGACCCACTAGTTGTAGAAGACAATGTGATACAGAGATATCAGTGATAAATTGAAAATAACTCTAGCTAAATGGCTAAGATTAATCATTTACTTCCCCCAACACTTTTGGTTAATGTACATTTAACCGAAAGTTAAGTGTGTTGGTGAACCTATAAGAGTCTCAGGAGTGTCTAAAGCCGCAAGGGAAAGAGAGCACCTCCCTTCACTTTAGCCTTGAAAAGCCCTGAGGAGGAGGTAAGATTTTTTAAGGGTTATTTGAATGACAGAATGAAAGGCAGGCAAACTAGATTGAGAGCATGTTCTGGGAATATGACATCGCTTGTGGCAGTATTCGCTGGGTCAGAGTGGTATTCATTCCACATGCTTCTAAGAGCCTTCTCTGAGACAGTCAAAAGGATGCCTTCTGCCTCTTCATACACGGAACTTAGACTAGAGTGGGGAGGACCTAGATGCTCTAATTGGAAAGAGGGTGTTCAGCTTAACGCAGATGGAGAGAAGGGATAGGCTGAGGAATAGGAACCCGTTCAGACAGATGCCAAGGCAGAGCCAGCATGGTGCTCAGCTCCGCTCTGTGGAGGTTGTGCCTCCTGAGTTTATGCAACTTTATAATTAGACTTGATTCATCAGAGAAGGGAGCCTGGTGACCTTAAGGCAGGAAATTATGTGAACAGATGTTTGACAGTGGCAGTGAACAGTACATGGGAAAGAGTAAGAGGGAGGGAGGGAAAGGAGACACAGCAAAGTAGGAAGTGGGTGGAGGTGTGAGCAAGGTCTGCAGTAACAGTAAAGAATAACACCCCAGAATGGCTGCAGATTTCATGTGCATGATGAGAGGCTGTGAGGTGTTGAAGATGAACCCAGACTTTCTTATTTGGAAGGTTAGGATAGAATGACACTGTCTGGAGTCATGGAAAACCCAGTCACTGAGCAGTCTGTTCCATATTTAGTTTAGACGCAGGTGGAGGAGGATTAGCATGAGATGAATGACAAAGCAGCAGGTGGATGCTTAGACCTTGTGACCTTTCAAGGCTCCTGTGCAGTTAGGATGAAGTGATTCTATGGTAAATTGAGTAGAAAAGGTCAGGAAGGGCCACATGCGGTGGCCCATGTCTGTAATCCCAGCACTTCGGGAGGCTGAGGCAGGCGGATCACCTGAAGTCAGTAGTTCAAGACCAGCCTGACCAATATGGTGAAACCCCATCTCTACTAAAAATACAAAAATTAGTTGGGCATGGTAGCGGGCGCCGGTAGTCCCAGCTACTCGGGAGGCTGAGACAGAATTGCTTGAACCTGGGAGGCACAGGTTGCAGTGAGCCAAGATCGTGCCACTGCACTCAGCCTGGGCGACAGAGCAAGACTCCATCTCCAAAAAGAAAAGGTCAGGAAGGGACAGGTCGTCTGCATGTGTCACAGAGGCGAATAAACTTACCCCGAGGAGCCTGGCCTCTTGCTTCTCTGTCCAGTCTGTTTCCCTGCCCTTCTTTTGGTTGCTGGTGAGCTGCATCATTCAGTCCTCTGACTCTCACTCCCCACAGACTCCTGTCTCCCATCTGTCCATCCTAGGCCTTCTGTTACTTTCTTTGTGCCCTTGATGCCTTGCATTCCATGTATTCACCTGTAAGTCCATGAACAGATCACCCTAGCCAGTATCTATACACAAACCTGTGTCTCACCTGTGCTCTGGCCCGATGGGCTTCCCACGTACTGCTGACCACTGTTGTTCCTCCAGCCGGATGAGCTGCTCCCTGGTAATGTCCTGTTTATTGACTCATGACACAACCAAATCTTTGTTTCCTAAAGATGATGATCATGGGAGGTCCCATCCTTTCAAATATGCATGTTTGTTGGTCAGAGCAGGGGCTCTGGGTACATCTCTCAGTGCCCTAAACATCATGCTTCAGTCATCCCTTTGCAGCTCTGAATGCTCTGAGCTTTGTCAAGCCTCACTAATACATTTCATTGGGTTCATTTCAAATGACATGCATTTGTATACATTTTACCAGGTTGGTTGTGTTTTATGAATTTATTTAAAAATTAAAGGACACCCTAGTATAATAAACATCCTATATGATTATAAAGTCAGGAATTAGATCTTGACCACATCTCTCCAGAACTCACACTGCAGCTCACCCTGTAACTCAGTGAGTGCTTGATAACAGTGATGATGGTGGAGATGAAGATATATATTTTGCTTTTCCTAGGTTGAATACTGTCTTTCCAACTCCTCTGAGTTGTAGGGATGAGGCAGCTTTTTCTCCTCTGTGTTTATATTAGCACTATGCACACAGTAGGAACCCATGAAATAGTAATTCAGTTGATGTGTCCAGGGTCTGCCAAGCTGCTATATTTATCCACTTTATTACATATATTGACAATTTACCACCAGTTCTATGAAAATGAAATATATTTGTTCATATGGCTTTTTACTTTTCTTAGAATAATTTGAAATTTGAAGTTAATAGAACACAGTTTTGCATTCATTCAGCAAGTATTTATTGAATGTCTACTCTGTCAAGTGCTAGGGATCCACAGAAAGAATCAGACATGGTTTCTGTTTCCCAGGAGCACGTGGTCAGCTAGCACGGGAATAAACTCACCAGTGTATAAATATTCACACGGTCATAGAATGGACGAGTGAGTTGAGAGACATTCAGCGTTCTATGGCACATCACATAGAAGAAGCAGCTGGGCCAGGCGCGGTGGCTCATGCCTGTAATCCCGGCACTTTGGGAGGCCGGGGCGGGTGGATCACCTGAGGTCAGGAGTTTGAGACCAGCCTGACCAACATGGTGAAACCGTGTCTCTACTAAAAATGCAAAAATTAGCTGGGCGTGGTGACGTATGCCTGTAATCCCAGCTACTCAGGAGGCTGAGACAGGAGAATCACTTGAACCCAGGAGGTGGAAGCTGCAGTAAGCTGAGATTGCACCATTGTACTGCAGCCTGGGCAACGAGCAAAACTCCATCTCGAAAAAACAAACTAAAAGAAGCAGCAGCAACTGACTGGTTGGATCAGGAAAGACTCTGAGAAAGGACTCCTGACCTGGCTCTTTCAGAATGAGGATGGATTTTCCAGATGAAGGAGCCGGGGGCAGGACCTTCTGTGTAGAGCGTGAAAAGAACACAGTATGTGTGGAGAGTGGGGAATTGTGTTGAACTGGCTAGAAAACAGAGCCACAGGAATGCGTGTTGAGGGCTTGGGCTGTACAGTGGAGAGTGCCGTCCCTGGCCAGGGAGTTGGACATTCATCCCACCCCAAGACCCCATGAAGAGTTCCTCAACAGCTCTGTGTCCTCATCAAACCTGTGTTTGCAGAATAGTGGAGGAAGAGAGCTGAAGGAGGGGAGAGGCCCTGTACCTGCCAGGCCCTGGACTACAGGGGTGAGCACTGAGCCATGCTCTCGGGGAACCTTCACTGGAGTTGAGGGCAGTGAGAATGTTTAAAAAAAAGAAGAAATTTTGTATATCAGATGTTGAGAAATGAAAAATAAGACAAGGGCAGGAAGTATAATCTTAAATATAATTGCAGGAAAGTCCACCTGTCATTGAGAAGCTAGTACTTGAGTGAGGAACTGTGAAAGACGAGGAGCAGAGCCAGCTGGGTTCTGGGAGGAGATTGTTCCAGGCAGAGGGCACAGTAAATGCAGAGCACTGAAGCGGCGGCATGGGGGGCAGAGTGAGGAGGCTGCTGTGGCTGGCGCAGGAAGTAGCAGGAGGTGACCTGAAGGGTCACCGTCACAGCAGGACCTTGTCAGCCAGTATGAAGGCTGTGGCTTTTACTCTGTGGGAAGTTGTTTAAGAGTTTTGAGCTAGGGGACCCATAAAAGCTGCCTTAGGGTTTAAGAAGCTGCTTCTGTCTGCCCTGTGAAGAAGAGACTTGTTAGGGGTTAAGTTGGAGGCAGAGAGGCCAGGGAGGAGGTCATTGCAGCAATGCACGCCAGGAGAGGATGGCGGCTTAAGCCAGGCAGGGTGTAAAAGAAAGAGAAAGGGGTCAAAAACGACATCACAGATTTCCATCTGCACAATTGGAAGCAAAGAGTAAATGCTTGGAGACGGAAGACTACACTGTTAAGAGCTGAGTTTGGACATGTTAGATTTGAGAGGCCAACTAGACAGCCAAGTATATATGTCCCTTAGGCCACAGGATGTATGAGTCTGGAGCTCCAAGAAAAGATTCAGGCTGGAAATTAAAATGTGTGAGTTGACATATAAAATAGTCTCAAGAGCCTTGAGATTGGACGAGATCACTGAGAGAGGAAAAGATATGAGGAAAGGCCCGCGGAGTTCTGGGAATTGAAGAGGAGCTCCAGAGAAGCCTGAAAAGGACAGTGAGTGGGGAGGAACAGGAGAGCACATTGTCCTGAGAATCAAGGGAGAAGGAGGGAGCCATTAGCTGGGCGGGTTGCTGCCTAAAGGTCAGGTAAGAGGAGGACAGGTCGATTACTGTGTCTAGCAATGAGGGGATCCTTGGCAAGCCCCCAGGAGCAGTGTCAGTGGAGTAGCAGGGATGAAAGCCCTGCTAGAAGTGATCGAGCGCTCAGATGATAACATCTAATTTATGGGAAATATATGGGATAGAGGAAAAGCCAACCACTGCAATAGAGAAGCACCAGAAAAATCCAGATGACTCCAGTTTCAGCAAGTCATTAAAAAAAGGACTTTAGGCTGGGCATGGTGGCTCACACCTGTAATCCCAGCACTTTGGGAGAACAGGGTGAGAGGATTGCTTGAGATCAGCCTGGGCCACATAGCAAGACCTCATCTCTACAAAAAGTACAAAAATTAGCCAGGTGTGGTGGTACATGCCGGTGGTCCCAGCTACTCAGGAGCTACTCAGGAGGCTGAGTATTGCTTGAGCCCAGGAGGCAGAGGCTGAAGTGAGCCAAGATCGCATGACTGCACTCCAGCCTGGGCGACAGAGCAAGACCCTGTCTCAAAAAAAATAAAAGTGGTGGGGTGGACTATGCCAGATTGGAAACCAGCACGGACAAATGATCTGCAAAAGATGTTTTGGGGTCTATAGAGAAATTTGATTAAATGAGGTGAAAATTCACCCAAATGGAAACTGGGGGTTGTTGGCTTTGGTAGAGGGGGGGAACAGATTGTGTGATCTCATTAGATTAAAAAAAAAAAAAAAAGTATGTAAAAAATTCTTGGCTGGGTGCAGTGGCTCACGCCTGTAATCCCAGCACTTTGGGAGGCCAAGGCAGGTGGATCACCTGAGGTCAAGAATTCGAGACCAGCCTGGCCAACATGGTGAAACCCCATCTCTACTAAAAACACAAAAATTAGCTGGGCGTGGTGGCGGGCGCCTGTAATCCCAGCTACTCAGGAGGCTGAGGCAGGAGAATCACTTGAACGCAGGAGGCAGAGGTTGCAGTGAGTCAAGACTGTGCCATTGCACTCCAGTCTGGGTGATAGAGTGAGATTCCATCTCCAAAAAGAAAAAAAAAAAAATTCTAGGAAGATATTGAACAGTGGTAATCTCTGAAAAGTGGGAAAGTAATTTTTTTATTTTGCTTTACTGTATTCTCTAGTTTTCTATAATGCAGTTAATGAATTGCTGGGTTGATGCCTCCAGGTGAATGAAAGGGGTGCTATCTAGGGTGTGAGTTCACTTTAAAGCAGGGAGCAAGGACAGCACATCCACAACATTGGAGGAAAGCCAGGGAAGAGAGAGCTTGGAAGTCTCGGACTGGTTTCCTGGGTCTCCAACAGCCGAGCACTATGTCTAGCAGGAGGAAAGCAATCACCCCAAATTCCACAAGTCCAAACAGGCTGAAGAAGTGGGTGCTTTGCACCAATTGCATGTAAGTTTCTGAAGCTGGAGCTTAGGGCTGCCTGATTTTTGAGGGAATTGCAAACTCTGTGAAGGGGCATAGCTTGTGGAAAGAGGATGAGCCTGGAGTCCACACTGACTGCTGTCTGCTGTATCCTGTCTCCTCCCCAGCACTGGCCATGGGCCTCTGTGTCGCCATGATCGCCTTCGTCCGCCTGCCGAGCCTCAAGGTCTCCTGCCTGCTTCTCTCAGGGCTTCTCATCTATGATGTCTTTTGGGTAAGCGTTTATGTCCTTGGAGCCCCTCCCCTTCTTTGTGTTGCAGTGAAGCATTCACTCCTGAAAACTATTAACTGGAAGTATCTAAAGTCGGGCTTGCCTGGCTGCCGATCACTCTCTCTCCAGTCCTTAACTGTATCATGGGTGCACAGTCTGATCCTTTTGTTTGCTGAAAAGTTGTACAGTAGGTAGTGTGTGTGTGTGACTCCTAGGATAGAAGAGGTAACAGGCTGACAAGATTCACTGCAGTGGGGGCCACCCTGTCAGGGAGTAATCTCTGGGTGTGGAGAGTGCAGAAATTGGCAAGTACACAGGAAGAGCAACGATTTTCTCAAATCATACAGTCAAAGAAAGCATTGCAGTCACAGCATTCTGAGACTCTGCTCTGAAGAGCAAGGAGGGCTGATGCTGAAAGCAGGTTGCTTCCAACTCCCTCTGTTAAAGGCATCTCTCCAACTCGGCAGGTATTTTTCTCAGCCTACATCTTCAATAGCAATGTCATGGTGAAGGTGGCCACTCAGCCGGCTGACAATCCCCTTGACGTTCTATCCCGGAAGCTCCACCTGGGGCCCAATGTTGGGCGTGATGTTCCTCGCCTGTCTCTGCCTGGAAAACTGGTCTTCCCAAGGTAGGACCTCATGCTATGACAGGACCACACTGTCTTCCTGTGCCTATCTGTTCCCGGCCCTGGTCAGTCTCTTATGTCATCAGCATTCTGATCCCAACCTGGGGTCATTATCTCCATGCTGCAGAAGAGGAAATGAGGATGAGATTCTTGGCTTGCCAAGAATGATCACTAAGTGATCCAGGCACTGCCTTGTATTATTGATTAATGTCAGCAAACAGCCATGCCTTACTGCTGTTTCCACTGTTTAGATTTGGCTGGAGGGAGTTAGGAGAATCTCGATCCTCTTAACTTGTAAGATATTTATAAAAATCAGTTCTAATGGTAGAATCATTCAGCTCCTGGTAATATAATCTTGGCAGAATGAATGTGCTGCTTTAATCTTCCACCTGTAATAGTAGCCAGGTGCTTATTTGAAGTCTCAACAGTGAATGTCTCACAAATGATGAATTGTTTGACATTTCTAGAGGAAGCAGCACTTATGCAAATCACTTCAGCAGTCACTTCCAAGGGGCTGTCCTGAAACACGGGGGGCCAGATGGAGACCTCTAGTGCCAGTACTGTTGCAGCTTTTTCTCTCTACACTCTTAAAACCGATGTTCCATCAGAAGAGTTTTCTCTCTACACTCTTAAAACTAATGTTCCATCAGAAGAGATTTCCATCTACCATGCAGATAAGCTCTTTGACTCCTTAAAAAGCTAACAAACTTTGCACAAAAGGAATAGAAACTGGATTGTAGAGTGTGACATCACTAACCTGTGAAACTGCATTCCAGCTCCACTGGCAGCCACTTCTCCATGTTGGGCATCGGAGACATCGTTATGCCTGGTCTCCTACTATGCTTTGTCCTTCGCTATGACAACTACAAAAAACAAGCCAGTGGGGACTCCTGTGGGGCCCCTGGACCTGCCAACATCTCCGGGCGCATGCAGAAGGTCTCCTACTTTCACTGCACCCTCATCGGATACTTTGTAGGTAAGAGAACCAGAGAGACTGCAGATGATCCTCGCTCTGGCTGTCCTCCAACCCTTGGAATTAAATCAGGTCTTCTAGCTACAGTTACTGGATGGAAGGAGAGCAGGAATTCTGGGTGCTGTAATAGACAACCTGGCCAGTGAGATGCTAAGTGTTCTGTGTACTGGATAGGCCAGTTCCCTCTCCAGCTGTGTATCTGAAGAACATTGTAGGAAAAGCATGTCAGTCCTCAAAGCCAAGGACACACAGCACACAGTGCAGTGGATTAGTCTGTGCTTAAATCTTCCTCTAGAGTTGAATGAATGACTGTCATATTTATTTCCTACTTTATTCAATAGATACTTACATTCATTAGTTCTACATTTCTGCCACTCTGACCTAGGCTGTTTTGTAGCCAGCTCATGTGTAGGCAGACAGGAGATGATTGTGATGGGGCTGGGAAAAGCAGTAACCTGCCCGCACATGCAACTGCTCCCGCACAGTGACTGGAAAGGAGCTCTTGCACTCCGTACCTCCTCCTCAACCCCAGCACTGTCCTCGTCCCACAGCAGTTCATTCACATGCGGTTCATTTCAGCCCACAAACTCAGAGGGGCAAGGCAAGTGGCATTATCCCCATTAGACAGATGAGCAAGCTGAGGCTCGGAGAGGTGGAAGGTCTGAACTACATTATGTTAGCTATTGTGAGTAGCAGAGTTGGAACTTGAACCCAGGTCTTCTGCCTCCCAAGTCCAGCATCACAGCAGACAGAGGCACACTCGGGGCTGGAGGGAGGGTTTGAACCCAGGAACCTGAGCAAGGAGTGAGACTTGGGTCAGTCATGTGTCCTTGGAGTTGTAGGTTTTTTTTAAAGCTGTGCTGATTCACATTTCTTCAACTGCCCAAGCTGGGCGTTTCACACCCCAACCATACAATGGACGACAGCACGTTAGATCTGTACAGTTGCAGGACTTTGCCCAGCAGCAGCCAGGTGACACGGGTTCGCTCTCCTGTCTCACAGATGCCTCTCTCTCCTCACAGGCCTGCTCACTGCTACTGTGGCGTCTCGCATTCACCGGGCCGCCCAGCCCGCCCTTCTCTATTTGGTGCCATTTACTTTATTGCCACTCCTCACGATGGCCTATTTAAAGGTGAGAGCAGCAGTTATAAACCTGTGAAAGCAATAACTTGGATTGGCCTGTGCCTGGGTTTGCACTCTCCTCGCTGGAGGTGATTCTGCTTAAGCCCCTGAGTGAGCTTGTGATCTCAACTGTTTGTGTGTGTGTGCACTACCCTGGCGTTAGCAAACGCTTCCAGATTCGCGCAGCCACTGACAGAAAATGCTGATGAGCTAGGCCACTACACCACCTGGTCGAGGAATAACTAATTGAAAGCCCCAGAGCCCAGCTGAGGGAACTTCCTGCTTCTGTTCGAAGCAGTGCCCTCCCGCCACCTAACAGCTTAACACCACATTAAAGTTTGGGAATAATTAAGATTGAATAGTGTTGAGGCAGCACATGATAAAAGCAGAGTTAGCGAGCACAGTATTTCCCGGATGTCTGTTCTCAGCCCCGTTTTACAGATGAGGAAGCAGATAGAGGTCAACTTACTTGCCCAGCTCACTTGACTCACTACCTCTAGAGAGTAGATAAAAGCCCTTTCTTGCTCAGGGAGCCTAAAAGCACCCCTTCTAGGGAGTCTTCCTAAAAATAGTAGGTTATTTTTGAATGGGTAAGATTTAAATGCTCTTTGATTTCCCACAGAAGCAATCTGATCTCAGATCATTGAATGGGTAAGATTTAAATGTTCTTTGATTTCCCACAGAAGCAATCTGATCTCAGATCAAGCATCAGAAAGGGGGCAGTGCGCATGGTGGCTCACGCCTGTTACCCCAACACTTTGGGAGGCTGAGGCAGGCGGGTCAAGAGTTCAGGACCAGCCTGGCCAATATGGTGAAACCCTGTCTGTACTAAAAACACAAAAATGAGCTGGGCATGGTGGTGAGTGCCTGTAATCCCAGCTACTCAGGAAGCTGAGGCAAGAAAATTGCTTGAACCCAGGAGTTGGAGGTTGCAGTGAGCTGAGATCTCGCCACTGCACTCACTTCAGCCTAGGTGACAGAGTGAGAACCCATCTCAAAAAAAAAAAAAATCAGAAAGGGGACAAGCACAGCGGCTCACGCCTGTAATCCTAGCACTTTGGAAGGTCGAGGCAGGAGAATTGCCCGAGCCCAGGAGTTTGAGACCAGCCTGGCCAATATAGGAAGACTTCATATCTGGCGGGGGAAAAAAAAAATTTTTTTTTTTTTTTTTTAAGAATCAGACAGCCGTGTGTGCCTCGTGTTTAAATCTGTAACTTAGAAAGTCCCTCGTTTCCCAGGGCGACCTCCGGCGGATGTGGTCTGAGCCTTTCCACTCCAAGTCCAGCAGCTCCCGGTTCCTGGAAGTATGATGGATCACGTGGAAAGTGACCAGATGGCCATCATAGTCCTTTTCTCTCCACTCATGGTTTGTTTCCTCTTAGAGCTGGCCTGGTACTCAGAAATGTACCTGTGTTTAAGGAACTGCCGTGTGACTGGATTTGGCATTTAAAGGGAGCTCGTTTGTAGGAGAGAGGTGCTGGAGCCATGTTTGGTTCCTTCTCTTCCTGCGGATGTAGAGGTGGGGCCCCTTCCAAGAGGGACAGGCCTCTCCCCGGCGCGCCTTCCTTTCACGTTTTTATGGATCTGCACCAGACTGTTACCTTGTGGGGGAGATGGAGATTTGACTGTTTAAAAACTGAAAACAGCGAGGAGTCTTTCTAGAACTTTTGAACACTAAAAGGATGAAAAAAATTAGTAAACCGAAGTTTCTTCAGTGACCCCTCGAGAACTTTGGGACCAGTTTCCTATGGGGGACTCAGTTTCAGAGAACTGAGACAGAAGCTCTTCTGTCATTATATTCTTCTTTCCTTTTTTTGGATTTATTAAATATTTTCTGTGGTGTGAAGTGACTTATTAAATCCACAGACATTGAGTGACTTCTTACAACATCCGCATAAGAATTTGTTGTAGTGAGTTCATGTCCACCCAGATGTGTTGGCAGTGAACAAGGGCACGGTTTTTATACATACGTACATATATATATATACACACACACATAGATATATATGAATAAACAAAAATGAAATCCTGCTAAGATCACGCTGTGTAGCTGACAGGGGCTTGCTGTCGTTTTGAGCATGTCGAGCAGTTTCCTGTGGCTTCCTTGTATATGGATAAGCTGCTGTCCTTCCCCTTCACGACTGACCCCGCAGTTACAAACCAGTAGAGCATTTGTGCTGATAGACTCATGAACTTTAGGAGCCCGCCCTTGGTTTTGATCAGTGTAGCAAATTAGGGATGAAGAGTTCAAACCTTTTGGCCCTTTCTTTCTTTTCTAGGCTTCTCCCTCGCAGGGTGTTCCGTAGTTTCTTCTCAAGCCAATGCATGTATTATAGCAGCAGGTGTCTTTGTGCTTTCTCATCATAGTAATGTACTACTTGTAAATACATTTTTCTATTTTCTATTTTTTTGTATTTTTTTTGACATTTTGTTTCATTGGTGTGCTGTATATTTTCCATGCCCTCACTCCTTTAAGAAAAAAAAAAAAAAAAGGAAAAAAGCAACACAATCCTGTCCTTGCTGTTGTGATTATAGTCTTGGTTTACCTGTGGTGACAACCGGGTGTTGGGGACACATGTCAAATGCCCCTCTGAGATGGGCCCTAAATTCCAGGAACTGGGGAAAGAACCAGCTGCTCTGTCCTGAGAGCCTGGCCCTGTGCTGTGGTCTCTGCCGCAAGCCCAGATTTCTGGGAGTAACTAGTGTTAGGTCTGCTGACCTTTACCTAAGCAGCCCCTGCCTGGTAAGAAGGTGCCCATTGTTCAGAGGCAAAGAGAAGCCTGCGGTTGGCATGAGGATGCCTGACAACAAAGGCTGGAGAAGAGCCCTGAGTCCCAGCCTCTCCCCAAGGGTCCCCGCCCTAGTGGCTGCCTCTGTCTTGACCTGTGTAATGAACTAGTGTGCTGTGTCACTGTGGCTTGAAGTCACTGTGGATCGAGCTCACAGGGGGCACCCATCCTGTTGTCAACAGAGTCTGAAGCAATCAGGGTGTTGGATGCCTCTGTTGTTGTCATCAGATCCTGCTGAGGGGTTTCTGGGGTTTTGTTTTTAATAAATGACTCCTTTGTAGCCTTTGTCACATAATCTTCACTTTGGTTGTTGGTACCAAACAGAGCTCCCAGCCATCGCCTCCCTGTTCTGGAAGACTGATGGGAAGACCGTGTCTGTCCCCAGACCTGGTCACCTGCAGCTCTGGCCCAGTCATAGATACATCAAAGAACTGAAGCTTCTGCTGTCCACAGAACTCAAAACTGCCTCTGCATTGGGTGAAGACTAAAAATCCACTTGCGGACTCTCCCTTCTTTCTCAGCCCTCGAGGATGCATATAGCTAATTAACAGGCCCAGGGACAGGGAGGGGCTCCAAAATGACTCGGATTAAGGGCAAGTGCCAGTGATGGGTAGAAATAACGTTATCCCTCATGCCTGTAATCCCACCACTTTGGGGGGCCGAGGCAGGTAGATCACAAGGTCGGGAGCTCGAGACCAGCCTGGTTAACATGGTGAAACCCCGTCTCTACTAAAAATACAAAAATTAGCTGGGCATGATGGCAGGCGCCTGTAATCCCAGCTATTGGGAGGCTGAGGCAGAAGAATCGCTTGAACTCGGAAGGCAGAGGTTGTAGTGAGCAGAGATTGCGCCACGGCACTTTAAAGTCTGGGCGACAGGGTGAGACTCCGTCTCAAAAAAAAAAAAAGAAGAAATGTTATCCTGGCAGTGGGTCATTTTAATTTTTCTGTCTTTGTTTTCATAAGAAAATTAAATTAAATTCCAGACAGAAGGAACATCATTATTTTGTCATTCTCACTTCTGTGCAGGTTTTGGGGGGAAACACCCACACAGGGCTGTGAATGTACCCTGGATTCCAGTTGCTAATCTTCAAAGCCCTTAAAACATTCCCTTAAAACTTTGGCAGAGAAACAGCAAATACTCTGCTTGTCTCGGAGGGTTGAGTGGGTGGGCTGCAGTTAAAGCACACATTAGACTTCCCTTCCAGTCCCTGTTTGCTCCCCGCTGCCTGATACACTTAGGTCCGCCTCTTATTCTGTTTTCTCAAATACCATGGTTTAGGGGTTTTCTAGGAAGTCTGCTGCATTAGGCATGGCATGTTCATGAAATTTCAGCAGACTCCTTCCTCACTGATCTGAAGTCCTTTTTCCTCACAAAGAGACTGTTACCAGAACTCCCGCTTTTTAATAACTCTTTTTTCTAATTTGAGCTAATGAAGATACGACAGTAAAGTCCGTCCAAAGCCTAGTGTGTTCCATTGCTGTCATTACAGTGCATACCCTTTCTGAATGTGACAGTGACAGCTCCCCGCATAGGAATGGTTCAAACCAGGGTGGCTTGGGACTAAGCTACTGTCTGAATTACTTTTGTAGCAGGCTCACAGGCCTTGGGTAAACAGGTAAGTTAGGTCACCCACAAGAAAAACAAAAGTACTCGTTCTCTGTGAGGGTGGAGGGGAATAGAGTTCCATTTTGCCAATCAAGTTAAAAATAGAACCTGCTGTGTCTGCTTAGCAGCTCTCACGTTACTACTCACCAGATCCCATGTTGCGTGTACGTTTCTGTTTTGTAAAGCCTAGCGTTTACGTCAGAGCCTGGGAATGCAGCAGTCGTGTCTATACATGGGAGTACATGGCTTAGGGACATCATTTATACAACCCCCTTCTCTACAGAGCTATGTCAGCAGTACAGGCTCAGAAAGAAGCCATCTCGGTCTCCTTCTGGTCTTCAGTGCACAGTGGCCGGGACAGCCTCCCCCACTTCACCGAATCACATTTCTTCAGCAGTTACCAACAGTGAAATCATTTCTAGAACAATGGCTGCTAACACGTGTCAGCTGAAGCACTGCAGATCGAGTCATCCAACTCAAGCTTCTTCCTCTTTCTGGAAGGGATAAACCAGGTAAGACTTTTTAATGCAGAAATTATTCCTATTCCCTGCAATGTATAGGGTGCTTTCTATCTGCAAAACTCTAAACTCAAATTTCTGCAGGTTCAGATTCCAACTGTCTCATGCGCAGAGCCTCTCCCATCACAAAACTCTTCCCGCTCCAGCCATCATCTGTTTCCTCCTCAGCCTTTCCCTTGGAATCCAGAGCCCTTTCCTGTCCGTTAGAGGCAATCAGTCATGTTTCAGTGAAGCTTGAGGCACTGGGCCCCCCAGTGAACAAAACCAGACATCCTGACCCCCTACTCCTGCGGTCTGTGCAGGGCTTGCTTTAGCATGCTTGGCTTGTGGGGAGGGGCTGTGGCAGCCATTCCCACACATGGTCACGCAGGGATGCCACAGTGCGTTCAAGAGTAGAATCCACAGCCTTCTGTCCGTAACACTGGGCCTTGCTGTAAATAGCAGAGGCTTGGGCTGGGGATCCTGTATCACTGGACGGGATGTGCCAACGAAGAGAAGGCTGAGAAGCAAGTTGGCATAGGAGAAGCCCAGTGCTCCTGGTGGACACAGGCCTGCATTCAACCAAATGTCTGAAGACAAGCGAAAGTCTACAGCCCCGAGCGCATTGATCTTTCTTCACTACAGGTTTCGGAAGTCTTACTGCACGGAGCCAGTGGTTAGCAGGTGCTTGATACAAACATCCTGCAGGGAGGCTGTGAAGATTCATACAAACATCCTGCAGGGAGGCTGTGAAGATTCTAACTCTGCAGCACTTACGGAGGAGCACTTTAGCGTGCAGTAGAGCTCCTAGATAACCTGAGTTCTTAAGAATTCATGCGGCAGACTCCGCTTCGCTTCTGGTTCCTTTCATTTGGAGTCTGCCTAACCTGTTTTTCTCTTAAGTTCCAAGACATCTTTTTCCTGTTGAGTAGAACCTGTAAAACATGCCACCTGTCTGCAGGCGAACAGAGGCTCCGAAGGTTCCAAAATAGCTGAGCCCACGAGCTGTCTCCAGCCCCCGTGGAGGCCTGGGATTCTCACCAGATCCAAAGATGATAGAGGAATGGGAACCATTTAGGCAGAGGAAGCAGGACTTGAGAGACTGGGAGTGGGGAAGCCGCCAAGCAGTGGGCAGCAGGCCTGCGCTTGTGAGGAATGGGAGACAGGAAGTGGGTGTCCACAGGAAGGACAGAGACAGGGACAGCACGACGGTCACTGCATTCAACCAAATGTCTGAAGACAAGCAATCCAGCCCCGGGATCCCGACACCAGTTGATCTGTCTCACCAGAGAGCCTCGCTCCAGGCGGACCACCTGTCAGCCTTCTGCTGCCACCTTTCACTCTGCCCACCTGGAGCTGCTGGAGTGTAGCCACCACGTGAGCTTCTAGCTTTTGTGTTTGAGCCTTTGCCACTGGAGATTGAATTTCCTCACACTTTCGGTTGCTGTCGTGCCTTGATGGGGTTTTTCTCCCCAGGTAGACAGTAACACATCCTGTGCCAGCTCCCCGGGGAAGGCAGAAACCAATTTCAGAAAAAGAGGCTGTGAGGGCTTGCCAGTGCAGGGAGGAACTAAGATGACGAAGCATCGCACGGATGAGTCATGGCCTTGCAGGCTTGACGGCGGGTAGAATGCAGCGCCGCCCTCCCCAAGACCGCCATCTGGCCAGGAGCCCCGGCCCCACCTTTCCTCCTTCCCTTGTGCCTCCTGGCACTTCCCGCGGCCCTCCCCCGTTGAGTGTAGGCATTCTGTCTGGGGCAGTCGCTGTGAGAGGGGCCGTGGCCTGGACTAGGGTGATGCGAAGAACAGAACTTGCTACCAGATTGGATGCAGGGGTTGGGGACTCCACAGTGACTCCACACTTCTTAACCTGAACAATGAATTGCCAAAACAGATAACAGAAGAAATTGGGAAAGAAGAGTTGTTCTAGCCAATAGAGCAGCTAAAGCCAAAAAAAACAGTCTTCAGTGATGTAAGGCCTTGCAGAGTATGCGAGATGACCTGGACAGTGAGAGGCAGGAGGAAGACCTCTCCGTGGTGCCCTGAATGTGAAGGCGTTTGTCAGCGCGCATCCCCCACAGCCACCATGGGGCTCTGGTTAGGGACGGAGCCCCCTGAGTCTGAGCTGCTTCATCTGAAATAGGGATGAAGGTGCCTCATAGAAAGTATTGAGTAAATATGAGGCGCTCTTCTGGTTTACTGTGTTCGCATATATTTCACACACAATGCTCAGAGAGTTGGAATACGGTTAGAATCATTAGATCTGTACGCTGTCATTATTCAAACCACCACAGCTCCCAGTTCCTCATTAGGAATACTGGTTCTCTCCCCTCTGCTGAGGGGTGATTTCCCCAACCTAGGGTCTTGAAATTTTCTTCTACACACTGAAAGGCTTGGCACAAAGCTCCATACACAGAGGGGGATGGTGGGTGACCCTGCCCATGCAGTTCCTCATTTTGGCTTCTTAAGGCCAAGAAGACCAACCTCTACCCAGATTCTGCACACAAACCAGTGTTGACGTTTTTATTTTTCTATACTTTTTTTTTTCCATAATAAACACTACATGTGCCCTCTTTAACTTCAGTGTACTTTAAAGTCTTAATACTTGTTTTGAGGGAAAAGTTTACTACACTGTGAAGCTCCCATTCTGTCAGTCTTTTGTGGGCCTGTATTAGTTGATAAATCTTTAGGTTTTTCTTGAACACCCTTGGAACAAAAGACTCATGGTCCAGGGCTGGGCTCGGTGGCTTACACCTGTAATCCCAGCACTTTGGGAGGCCGAGGTGGGTGGATCACCTGAGGTCGGGAGTTCGAGACCAGCCTGACCAACATGGAGAAACCCTGTCTCTACTAAAAATACAAAATTAGCTGGGTGTGATGGCATATGGCTGTAATCCCAGCTACTCGGGAGGCTGAGGCAGGAGAATCGCTTGAACCCGGGAGGTGAAGGTTGCAGTGAGCTGAGATCGTACCACTGCACTCTAGCCTGGGAGACAGAGCGACACTCCGTCTCAAAAAAAAAAAAAAAGACTCATGGGCCAAACTCCTATCCTGTGTTAAAATAAAACAGTGTCATTCTAAGCCACTTGGCTCACGTCACTTCACTGAATAGGAGAGGGACAGTAGCCAGACTAGAGAGAGTGTAAGAGGAGATTCCAGCCACGCATTTGGAAAATTCTCAGTCGTCCAGGACACAGTGAAGGAATCAGGGCTGAGGCACCATCTGATGAAGCAGATGAATAACTGGTGGGATGACCCATGACCCTCCCCAAAAGGAGCTGATGAAGGAGCTGATGCTACCTTGAAGGGATGAGCCCGAGCTTTGTCCTCAGCTCTGTCCTGTCCCACATCCCTCTTGATCATTTGGCCAAGGACACAGTTGCCAGGCTTCATTTGAGGAGAACATGAAGCAAGGAGAAGGGACATACTCATGACCTAAAGAAAGCTCAGAGGCCTGGGGTGTCAAAGCAGATCTGGGGAGATCTGCTGGAGAGAGCCCCAGCCAATGATGGCCACACACCGGGTGTCAGTCATGCCTCCCAAGAGCTTTTTAATAAAGGCAGGTGCTATTACTGTCACCATTGTCACAAAGGAACTCGCCAAGACCCCAAGGTCACCAATTGCTAAGTGGCAGAATAAGCTCTAAACACTGTCCCTAATCATTATATTCCATCCTTATCCCAGGATTGGAAACGATCTCCACCCCAGAAAATACAGGTAAGGCATAAACACTGATGGCTCGAGGGCCTACTCTTAGTTCTAAATACATTTAAATCCATCCACTGCCTGTAGCAAATAAAGATTCTTGCAACAGCGTCTGCCTGGGTCTCCCTAACTGCAGATCGTGTTCCATGCTGTGGGCCAGAATGGTGGCCTGTCATCTCAGATCTTCAGTCTCATTATATAACGGCAGATTTTATCATCCATTTTATGCACCCAAAGTTTCAAGGGCAGGTAATTTGCCCCAGATCTTCCTGCTTCCAGAGACTGAGCTCATTGCCCAGATTATGAGAAAATAATCACAGCCAGGTTTTGTAGACACGACTTGTTTAGCATACATACAGAACTGTGGGGAGTTTTTGTAAGGACCATGCAAACAGCGTTGTATTGGAGATGGAGATCCACCAACCCTAGTAGGTGGCAGGAAAGAGCTGGGGTTTTGGCTGCCTAGCCCTGGGCTGACCCAGCTGCTGTCCAGAGGGGGCTTGCCGACACCTTCCTCTCCAATAATGCTGCAGCAGTGTTGACCATTACTCACTCACGAGAGGGTATCATCTCACACAAACTAGGAGTCCCTAGGAGGAGGGGACCAGGATGCATGCCTCCTAGCAAGCCAGGCTCAAACTGGAATCTTTGAGGCATTCAAAGCAACTGGATTTCATTGTTAAAATTATGACTACCCTATTGCTGATTTTTTTTTTTTTTTTTAAGACAGGGTATTACTCTGTTGCCTAGGCTGGAATGCACCGGTGCAGCCATAGCTTACTGCAACCTCATACTCTTGAGCTCAAGCAATCTTCCTGCCTCCCAAAGTGCTGGGATTACAGGCATGAGCCACCACACCCAACCCATTGCTGATATTAAAACAAGCCATAAAAACATAAAAACAACTGTCAGCTGCTGTTCCGATCCCCAGTAATACTGGGCTGTTATTCAAACCAATCCTCTGGCTAAAAACAACTTTAAAATATACATGAAATACAGAAAATACAATGTATAAGCTCTGCCTAAATCTGATTTCTGAAATACATAAAGGGCAGACTCTATAAACAGCCCAGCTAAGGCCAAAAGAAATAAAGACAAATTTCAGCTGCTGCCCACCAGAGGAGGATCAAAGGGTTTTTTTGTTTGTGTTTTGCCTTCCTTTTTTTTTTTTTTTTTTTTTTTTGAGACGGAGTCTCGCTCTGTCACCCAGGCTGGAGTGCAGTGGCGTGATCTCGGCTCACTGCAACCTCTGCCTCCCAGGTTCATGCCATTCTCCTGCCTCAGCCTCCAGAGTAGCTGGGACTACAGGTGCCCGCCACCATGCCCGGTTAATTTTTTGTATTTTTTTTCATTAAAGACGGGGTTTCACCGTGTTAGCCAGGATGGTCTCGATCTCCTGACCTCGTGATCCACCCGCCTCTGCCTCCACCTCCCAAAGTGCTGGGATTACAGGCGTTGAGCCACTGCGCTCGGCCGCCTTCCTTTTCTTAAATTTGAGACAAGGTCTGTGTCTGTCACCCACACTGCAGTGCAGTGGTACAATCGTAGCTCACTGCAGCCTTGATCTCCTAAGCTCAAGCAATCCTCTCAACTCAGCCTCCCAAGTATTAATAGCTGGGACTACAGGCACACGCCACCAACTACTTGGAAGGTTTTTATCTGTAGAGATGGGGTCTTGCTGTGTTGCCCAGACTGGTCTCAAACTCCTGGCCTCAAGCCATCCTTTCGCCTTGGCCTCCCAAAGTGCTAGGATTACAGGCATGAGCCACTGTCCCTGGCTGGAATCAAAGTTTTAAATCTTGAGTTCAGCAATTAAATGCCTGCTGTAAAAAAAAAAAAAAAAAATCTTCACCAGAATTTCTGCAATTATATAATTCAAAACTGCTATACATATGAACAAGAAAATGTGATCCATGCTCAAGAATCAATTGATAGAAACTGACTCTGATATGACTGACATGTTGGAATTGACATTCAAGATGTTTAAAGTAATTATAACCATGCTCCAGGATGTAAAGGAAAATAAGCTCATAATGAGCAAATAGGAATTGTCAGCAGATAAATCGTGACAAAAAGAACCAAATAAAAATTCTAGAACTTAAAAATACAACATATTAAGTAAATTCACTAGATAGGATTAACAGCACATAGACAGTTTAAAGAATCATTAAACTTGCAATAGAGCCAGGATTAGTAAACCTGTGAAGGGTCAGATAATATTTTTAGCTTTGTGGGTCAAAAATCACCTTTATAACTACTCATTTCTGCCATCATACTGTTGTGGAAGCAAGCAGCCACTGTAAATGAGAATAAACAGATTCCACCTGTGGCCAGTTTCTCAAACCCTGAAATATCCGATCTAAAAAACAGAAAAGATAGAGAAAAAATGGTCAGAGCCTCAGTTACCTGTGAACGGTGTCAAGCAGTCTAACGTATATATAGTTGGAGTCACGGAATGAGAGAACAGAGAATGAGGCAGAAAGGTTTTAAAAAAAATGACCAAATCTGGGGAAAGAGTCAAGAAACATGGCAAATCTCAAGCAAAATAAATAAAGGAACATCACACCCAGGGACTTCGTAGTCTGAAAACTAAACATAGAAAGTCTTGAAAGCAACAAGAAAAAAAAATGACACACTGTATAGGGGAACAACAATAGATTTATATGAATTCCAGCAAAATTCTCATCAGAAATCATGGAGACTAGAGGACAATGGAATGACACCTTTAAAAAAAGTAAAATGTGTCAACCCAGAATTCTATATCCAGTGACAATATCCTTCAAGAATGAAAGTGAGGGCCAGGTGCAGTGGCTCATGGCTGTAATCCCAACACTTTGGGAGGCCAAGACAGGAGGACTGCTTGAGCTCAGGAGTTTAAGACCAGCCTGGGCAACACAGAACCAATCTCTACAAAAACTACAAAAAAATTAGCTGAGTATGGTGGCATGCACCTGTAGTCCTAGCTACTTGAGAGGCTGAGGGAGGATGGCTTGAGCCCAGGGGTTTGAGAGTGCAGTGAACTATAGTCATCACTGCAATCCTGGCTAGGCGACAGAGCAAGACTCTGTCTCAAAAAAAAAAAAAAAAGACAACCCAAAAATTGGGAGGAAGTATTTGTAAATCATATATCTGATAAGGATTTAGTATTCAGAATATATAAAGAATTCTTACAACTCAACAATAAAAAAGACAATCCAGTTATTTAAATGGGCAAAAGATACTAATAGAAATTTCTCCAAAAAAGATATACAAATGGGCTGGGTGCAGTGGCTCACACCTGTAATCCCAGCACTTTGGGAAGCTGAGGTGGGCAGATCACGAGGTCAGGAGATCAAGACCATCCTGGCCAACCTGGTGAAACCCCGTCTCTACTAAAAATACAAAAATTAGCTGGGTGTGGTGGTGTGTGCCTGTAATCCCAGCTACTCGGGAGGCTGAGGCAGGAGAATCACTTGAACCAGGGAGTCAGAGGTTGCAGTGAGCTGAGATGGCGCCACAGCACTCCAGCCTGGCAACAATGCCAGACTCCATCTCAAAAAAATATATATATATATAATATATATATATAATATATATAAAATATATAGTATATATAAAATATATAATATATATAAAATATAGTATATATTACATATATAATATATGTAATACATATATAATATATGTAATACATATATAATATATGTAATACAT
The DNA here is from genome assembly GCF_028885655.2 of Pongo abelii. Lineage (NCBI taxonomy): Eukaryota > Metazoa > Chordata > Mammalia > Primates > Hominidae > Pongo > Pongo abelii. The sequence continues at coordinate 119,622,869 of NC_071995.2, read as the reverse complement.
ATATAATATATATAATATACACACACACACACACACACAAATGACCAATAAGCACAGGAAATGGATGTTCAGCACCGTTAGAGAAATGCAAATCAAAACCACAGTGAGATATCACTTCACACCCACTAGGATGACAACAAAAATTTTTTAAAGACAATAACAAGAGTTAGCAAAGATGTACAGAAAATGGAGCCCTCATAACGTTGTTGGGGTCGGGCAGGGTGGCTCACACCTATAATCCTAGCACTTTGGGAGGCCGGGTGGGCAGACCACTTGAGGCCAGGGGTTTGAGAGCAGCCTGGCCAACATGGCGAAAGCCCGTCTCTACTAAAAAATACAAACATTAGCCAGGAGTGGTGGCAGGCACCTGTAATCCCAGCTACTAGGGAGGCTGAGGCACGAGACTCGCTTGAACCCGGGAGGTGGAAGTTGCAGTGAGCCAAGATCGCGCCACCATACTCCAGGGCGACAGAATGAGACTTCATCTCAATAAATAAATAAATAAATAAAAATTTAAAAAAAAAAACACCATTGCTGATGGGATTATAAAATGGTGCTGCTGCTTTGGAAAACGGCTTCACAGTTCCACCAAAGGTACCATAGTTACCATATGATCTAGCAGTTTCATTCATAGTTATAGTTTACAAGAATTAAAAATCTGTATCTACTAAAAACTTATACATACATGTGCATAGCAGTATCAATAACCAAAAAGAAGAAACAACCAAAATTGTCATTAACTGAACAAAATGTGTATGTGTACAGATTGTTATTCAGGAATAAAATGAATAAAGATGAGGGTCATAACCCATACTGTATATTTTCTTATCCATCCTAAGCTAGAAACCAAGGTTACCTTTGGAGAGGGAATTGGGAGTCATAGAGGCTGCCTATAATTTTGAATGCATAACAATATTTTTATTCAAGAATTAAAAATTAAAATCTTCAAAATGTAACATTGTTATAAACCCTTACCATCAAACTACATAAGCAAAACTGCAACACAAGAAATCGATAGAAATAAAAATGTAATTGAAGAATAACACAATTTCTTTCAGTCTCTGACAATGAAAGTAGAAAAAGAATGTGTATAGAGAGAAAAAGCTCATAGTGCCTAAGACAGATCGATCATCTGTTCTCCCCAGCACCACTAACGAAGTTCTCCCTTTTCTTCCGGAGTGATACCACCATTCATCCAGCTGGACAGGTCAGAGCCCTTCTCCCTCCATCCATCCCCATGGCCAGGAAATGAATCACTGTCTCTTGTCCATTTAACCTGCCTGCCATTCCAGGGATCCATCCATTTCTCTCCATCTCCTCTGTCTCCACCCAGATCCAAGATACCATCATCTCTCTCGGATCATTACAGGAGCCTCCTAACTCTCCACTCTGACCAGCCTCCTCTTTCCACACCTCCTCACTGCTCTGCACACCACAGCCAGGGGGGATCTTTTCAAAACAATTTTTTTTTTTTTTTGAGACAGAGTTTCACTCATCGCCCAGGCCGGAGTGCAATGGTGCAATCTCAGCTCACTGCACCCTCCGCCTCCTGGGTTCAAGCGATTCTCCTGCCTCAACCTCCCAAGTAGCTGGGACTACAGGCATGCACCACCACACCTGGATAATTTTTTGTATTTTGGTAGAGGCCGGGTTTCACCACATTGGCCAGGCTGGTCTCAAACTCCTGACCTCAGATGACCCACCCGCCTTGGCCTCCTAAAGTGCTGGGATTACAGGCATAAGCCACTGCACCTGGCCTCAACACAAATATTTTCAGACCAGGTGTGGTGGCTCATGCCTGTAATCCCAGTGCTTTGGGAGGCTGAGACAGGAGGATCACTTGAGGCCAGAAGTTTGAGGTTGCAGAGAGCTATGACTGTGCCACTGCATTCTAGCTTGGGTGACAGAGCAAGACTCTGTAAAAACAAACAAACAAACAAAAACATTTGTACACCATCTGTCTGAGTCAAATGGGCCAAAGGCTTCCTTGTCATTTCCAGGACAAGGCAGAAATCTATGTGACCCATAGGACTGTACCCGATATGGCTGTCTGCCTCTCCAGCTCATCTCACACCGTGTTCCCGCTCTGTCCTCCAGCCATTTTTCCATTCCTTGAAGACCATGCTCTCTCCCACCACAGGGCATCTGCACAAGCCATTTCCCAGGCCTGGGCTGTCCATCTCTAGGCTCTTTGTCTCATTCATGCCAACTCATCCCTCAAATCTCAGCTCAGCTGTCACCTGGTCAGGGAAGCCTTTTGTGACCCAGCATTCCAACTCAAGTTCCTCTATTTTAGTCTCGCCTAGAACTCTGCTCCTCTCCTGCGTTACACGCATCCCATTGAGGCTGCAATGTGATTAGTGTCTGCCACTAGCATCACCACCACTAGCTTGCCTGCAAGGACTGTGAAAAAAGGAATTGTTTCTGCTCACCCACTATTTCTCCCAATGGCTTGCGCAGTATCTTAGATATAGTAGCTGCTGCAATATGAATGAATGAATCAGAATCAAATTGTCAACATTAGTTCAATTTTATTAATCTCTACCATCATACAAGACATAACCTTTTCAGTTCTCATGGACTCTTGATGGAAACGGACCATGTATTCGATTCTCACAAGGCCTCATATTCAGAAAAGTAAAAACAACTGACCACCTTCTCTCACTACCTCACAGTGTGACTGGGAAGAATTATGAAAACAAGAAACTTCCAGGCGCAGTGGCCCATGCCTATCATCTCAGTATCTGGGAGGCCAAGGAGGGAGGATCCCTTGAGGCTAGGAGTATGAGACCAGCTTGGGCAACATAGCAAGACCCCGTCTCTACAAAATAAATAAGTGGGTCACGGTGGCGCCACCTGTAGTCTCAGCTACAGAGAGGCTGAGGCAGGAGGACCTCTTGAGCCCAGGAATTGGAGGCTACAGTGAGCAATGATCACGTCACTACACTCCAGCCTGAATGACAGAGTGAGAACCTGTTGCTTAAAGAAAAAAAAAAAACTGGAATCCAAAATCAACAAGGGTTCAGGCATAGTGGCTCATCCCTATAACCCCAGCACTTTGGGGTTACAGGAGGATCACTTGAGCTCAGGAGTTTGAGATCATCCTGGGCAACACAGTGAGACCTCCATCTCTACTAAAAATTGTTAAAAGGCCAGGTGCAGTGACTCACGCCTGTAATCCCAGCACTTTGGGAGGCTGAGGCGGGTGGATCGTCTGAGGTCAGGGGTTTGAACCAGCCTGGCCAACATAGTGAAACCCCGTCTCTACTAAAAATACAAAAAATTAGCTGGGCATGGTAGTGGGTGCCTGTAATCCCAGCTACTAGGGAGGCTAAGGCAGGAGAATCACTTGATCCCAGGAGGCGGAGGTTGCAGTGAGCCGATATTGTGCCATTGCACGCCAGCGTGGGGAACAAGAGCAAAACTCCATCTTAAAAAAAAAATAAAATTGAAATTTAAAAAAATTAGCTGAGTGTGGTGGTGTGCACCTGTAGTCCCAGCTACGTGAGAGGCTGAGGCAGAGGATCACTTGAGTCCAGCACTTTGAGGCTGCAGTGAGCTACGATCATGCCACTGCACTCCAGCCTGGGTGACAGAGCAAGGCCTCATCTCAAAAAAGAAAAAAGAAACAAAAAAAGCAAGGGCTTTGTCTTTTTCTCTGCTGTATCTCCAGCACCTAGAATAAGTGCTCAATACACATTTTTGAACAAACAAATAAGAATAGAAAAATAAAATTGATGACCTGCTCAAACATAGGAGTGACAAAGAAGGAAAATAGGAGAGAAAAGAAAATTAGAGGTTTGACCAAGAAAGTACAACATCACACTTCTAGGAATTTAGAAAGCAAACCAAAAAAAAGAGTGAATCAAGCTGGGTACAGTGGCTCACACCATAATCCCAGCACTTTGGGAGGCCAAGATGGGAGGATCACTTGAGCCCAGGAGTTTGAGACCAGCCTGGCAACATAGCAAGACCCCGTTTCTACTAAAAATAAAAAAAAATTGGCCAGGTCTGGTGGCAAATGCCTGTAATCCCAGCTACTCGGGAGGCTGAGGTGGGAGGATTGCTTGAGCCCAGGAGCCTGAGGCTGCAGTGAGCCATAATTGTACCACTGCACTCCAGTGCGGACAACAGAGCAAGAGCCTGTCTCAAAAAAAAAAAAAAAAGTGAATCAAATTATCAAAGAAATAATGTAATATTTCCAAGAATTAAAGAATGTGGAGGAAAAAACATGAATCTCTAGATGGAAAGACCCACCAGGTGCCCAGCTAAATGAATGAAAAATGACCCACATCAAGGCACATAACCTTGAAACCTCAGAACACCAGAGACAAGGAGAGGATGCTACCACTTTCAGAGAGAAAATTCAGATCACCTGCAAAGACTCAAGAATCAGAATAGCTTTAGACTTCTAAATAGCAACACTGGACACTAAAAGAAAATTGATGCCTTCAAAACTCTGAAGAAATAGAATTTCCAAACTAGAATTCTTCACCCTGACAAATTACCAAGGGCTTGATAAAAATTAGAATAAAAATATTTAAGATATGCAGTATCTTTTTAAAATGCCTTCCATGCACCTTTTCTCAGAAAGCCACTAAAGGAAATACTCCACCAAAACTAGGTAATAAGACAAAAAAGATCCAGGATTCAAGGACTGTAACATAGGAAACACGAAAAGGTCCAGAATGACACTGGGTCTAAGCCAGTGTAGTGAGTCCAGATTGATATGAAGATGTAAGTATAGGCCAGGTGCAGTGGCTCACACCTGTAATCCCCACACTTTGGGACACCAAGGCAGGCAGATCACTTGAAGTCGGGAGTTCAAGAACAGCCTGGCCAACATGGCAAAACCCTGTCTCTACTAAAAATACAAAAATCAGCTGGGCATGGTGGTGGGTGCCTGTAATCCCAGCTACTCAGGAGGCTGAGGCAGGAGAATCACTTGAACCTGGGTGGTGGAGGTTGCAGTGAGCTGAGATCGCCCCATTGAACTCCAGCCTGGGTGACAGTAAGACTCCCTCTCAAAAAAAAAAAAAAAAAAAAAAAGATGTAAGTATAGTAGCCATGAAAATAAATGCACCTCTCAGATCTCAGATCTCCAAGCACAGGGAACCATACTTGGCCAAGGACCTCTGCTGCTGTCCTCTAAAACCCATGCTCAAGTTTGGACCAAGGTCATCCCTCCCACAAGTTGCTCTGGGTTAGTTACCAAGTGCAACAAGGATCCTAAGGGAGAGCTGTGCCTGCGACTCCTCTGATGGCTGAATTTGGCTGGAGAATCTCCATGGCTTTGCTGAACCTTCCTCACACTGTTCGTCAGTCCAGGATGTTCCACCCAACCCACTCTCCTTCACTTGGGGTCTGACGCTCCCCCAGCCTCCTCTAGCTCCTCCCTGTGGTTTCTCCCAGAAGCATGTCTCCTACATTCTTACATGTTCAATTTCATCTTGGTGTCTTGTTTCTCCAAAGACCCAGACCACCACAAGTGGAACCAGGAGTGGTCTGAGGAAACAGGAGGTAAGATAGGGATGGGAATTGTCTCACCAACTGCCCAACGGGGGAAGAGGACATAGTCCTGGTCAATAGGTGGCATAAATGGATCCCAGCCCAACGTGGTGGCTCCATTGCTAAAAGTCTGATCAGTGGTGACCTGGGGAATGTCCTGAAGGAGGGAATGCTGTGGCAGCTGTGATGATGCAGAATTTGAAGGCTATCCAGGGTGGAGGTGGGACAATGCCAGGGAAACTGCTGAGGTGGCTGCTCACTGCTAAATCGTCCTGATGCTCTACCTGCAGCAAGTGAGACACTGAGAACTGTGCACAAGCAGTTCACAGCTAAGCATGAGCACCAGAGAGCCTTGGTATTGAAGAGTGTAAAAAAAAAAATCCTTTTTTTTTTTTGAGACAGAGTCTTGCTCTGTCACCCAGGCTGGAGTGCAGTGGCACCACACCATTCCACTGCACCCTCCGCCTCCCAGGTTCAAGTGATTCTCCAGCCTCAGCCTCCCAAGTAGCTGGGATTACAGGCGTGCACCACCACGCCCAGATAATTTTTGTATTTTTAGTAGAGACGGGGTTTCACCATGTTGGCCAGGCTGGTCTCGAACTCCTGACCTCAAGTGATCCACCCACCTTGGCCTCCTAAAGTGTTGGGATTACAGGCGTGAGCCACCACGCCCACCTGAGTTTCCTGTCTTGTTGGCTAGCAGAACATTCTTATAGTCTACATGTTGCTAATTCCTGTTGGTTTTAGACATTGGAGGCATCTTCTCCTTGTCTATGATCTCTCTGTTGACTTCACTCCAAGGAAAACCCATCAATTGTGTCCTTTATTTCTCTGTCCTTCAGTGGTAACGGGCAGCTCACCATCCACCTAGAATAATGTGGCAGAGAGAGAAGAGCAATGCCTAAGGGTTATGTGGAGGGACAATTGTTTTAGTTTTTCCAAGTGAACATTCTTTTTTTTTTTTTTTTTTTTTTGAGAGAATTTCGCTCTTGTTGCCCAGGCTGGAGAGCAATGGTGTGATCTCGGCTCACCGTAATCTCTGCCTCCCGGGTTCAAGCGATTATCCTGCCTCAGCTTACCAAGTAGCTGGTATCACAGGCATGCACCACCATGACTGGCTAATTTTGTATTTTTAGTAGAGATGGGGTTTCTCCATGTTGGTCAGGCTGGTCTCAAATTCCCGACCTCAGGTGATCTACCTGCTTTGGCCTTCCAAAGTGCTGGGATTATAGGCATGAGCCACCGCGCTAATTTTTGTATTTTTGTAGAGACAGGGTTTCACCATGTTGGCCAGGCTGGTCTCGAACTCCTGACCTCAGGTAATCTACCCACCTGGGCCTCCCAAAGTGCTGGGATTACAGGCGTGAGCCACCATGCCCGGCCTGAGTGGATAATCTATTGAAAGAACTAACGAAGTTCTTCAACATAACCAGATAAACAAGAAATAAAAACAAAATATGTCAGCAATAAACAAATTTTTTAATAGTGGGTGACTTCTGGTTTGCCCCAAGGTGGTGAACTAGCATATAGGTTGTTGGCTTCCTGCCTTAGCCAAACCCTGAGTGCTACAGAGATTAAAGGAAAGCATATTGATTCAGGGAACTAAAGATCAGAAGAAAATTCTAGGGAGAGAAGGCGGTTGTGAGCAAATGTAGAGGGGAGCACAGCAGACCTGAGTGAGGCAGAGCTGGGGGCTATGGCGGATGAATCGGGACCCCTTCCTACTTCAGTTATTAACTAGAAGGATTCACATGACCTGATGAGGTTATACCACAGCTAACGTTCACTAAGCGAAGGATACACCACGGGACCAGAGAGAAAGATACACATAGACAAAGTCCAGGGAGGCCGAGAGCAGGTTGCACGGTATGTTTTCTTTCCAGGTGTGAACCACAGAGATGTGAGATGTCTCTGCCCAGGGAAACTCACCCAGGTCTCAAAACCCGTTGTTCTGAGAAGAAGATGCTCACATAGGCACTTTCCTGCCACATGACCAGCCATGGTACCAAAACACAGCACTCCAAAACAGAGGCCAGACGCACATCCGGTTTTTGTTTGTTTGTTTGTTTGTTTGTTTGAGATGGAGTCTCTCTCTGTCCCCCCAGGCTGGAGTACAGTGGCGCGATCTTGGCTCACTGAAGCTCCGCCTCCCGGGTTCACGCCATTCTCCTGCCTCAGCCCCCCACCCTGAGTAGCTGGGACTACAGGCGCCCGCCACCACGCCCGGCTAATTTTTTGTTTTTTTTTTTTTTTTTAGTAGAGACAGGGTTTCACCATGTTAGCCAGGATGGTCTCGATCTCCTGACCTCGTGATCCGCCCACCTCGGCCTCCCAAAGTGCTGGGATTACAGGCGTGAGCCACCGCGCCTGGCCGCACATCCTAAATCTTGATGTTAAACATTCTGACATCTGACAGGCTGCTCATCCTGCCCCAGTGCCCCAGGCCTACAGATTAACATTCATCATTAACTACGTGTACCTTCAAGAGTTTCCTTCTCAGCTTGTCCCAGGTCAGTGCCATGGCTCCAGGCACTCCCAGAGAGCAGCAAAGACTGAATAAGCCAGGCCTGCTCGCAACAGAAACACAGACTGTGGAAACCCTTGGCCTTTCCTCTTGCCTCTTTTAGAACTCTCAATAGAGCCATCTGGGCCAGATACCGTGGTTTTTGTTTTTTTTGTTTTTTTTTTCATTAAAAAAAAAAAAAATACTGAGCTGGAACCATTGATGTCCACCTATTTTAAGTGTACAGCATTCGAGAACCTTTCCATATGACTATGCCTGAACCACCACCACTCGGATCAGAATATAAAAGCTTTCCAGCACCCAGCAAGCTTCTCTTATGCGTCTTGTCAGTGGCCCCCAAGGTAACCACTGTTCTAATTTCAGTCACCACAGATTAGTTTTGTTTGCATTTGAAATTCACATAATACAATGAATACATTATGAAGTCTTGACTACAAACTTTTTTGAGACAGAGTCTCGCTCTGTCCCCCAGGCTGGAGTACAGTGGTGCAATCTCGGCTCACTGCAACCTCCGCCTCCTGGGTTCAAGTGACTCTCCTGCCTCAGCCTCCTGAGTAGCTGGGATTACAGGCACATGCCACCATGCCCAGCTAATTTTTGTATTTTTAGTAGAGATGGGGTTTCACCATGTTGGCCAGGCTGGTCTCAATCTCTTGACCTCGTGATCCTCCCACCTCAGCCTCTCAAAGTGCTGGAATTACAGGCATGAACCACCGCGCCAGGCTGAGTATGATAGGTTTTGATATGCCATGTTTTCATTTTGTGTATTAAATATAAAATACACAAAAATCAAATTGTATTAAAATCTTGTACCAAAAACATGAGTCCCCTGACTCACCTGTCTCACTTCCTTGGACTCTTTTAGTATTTATGTTTGGTTTTTTTTTTGTTTTTTTTTTTAAGATGGAGCCTTGCTATGTTGCCCAGGCTGGTCTTGAACTCCTGGCCTCAAGTGATACACTGACCTCAACCTCCCAAAGTGCTGGCCCATTTATGCTTTTTTAAAATATATGAATTTGAGGCCGGGCACAGTGACTCATGCCTGTAATCCCAGCACTTTGGGAGGTCAAGGCTGGCAGATGGCCTGAGGTTGGGAGTTCAAGGCCAGCCTGAACAACATGGAGAAACCTTGTCTCTACTAAAAATACAAAATTAGCCAGGCGTGGTGGTGCATGCCTGTAATCCCAGCTATTTGGGATGCTGAAGCAGGAGGATTGCTTGAACCCAGGAGGTGGAGGTTGCAGTGAGCTGAGATCGAACCATTGCACTCCAGCCTGGGCAACAGGAGCGAAACTCCATCTCAAAAAAAAAAATATATATATATATATGTATATATATATATATATATATATATATATATGTATATATATATATATATATATATGTATATATATATATATATGTATATATATATATATATATATACATATATATATATATATATGGCTTATGCCTGTAATCCCAGCACTTTGGGAAGCCAAGGCGGGCAGATCACTTGAGGTCAGGAGTTCAAGACCAGCCTGGCCAACATGGTAAAACTCTGTCTCTACTAAAAATACAAAAATTAGCCAGGCATGGTGGCGGGCGCCTATAATCCCAGCTACTCGGGAGGCTGAGGCCGAGTCACTTGAACCTGGGAGGCAGTGAGCCAAGATCGCACCACTGCACTCCAGTCCGGGGGACAGAGTGAGACTATCTCAAAAAAAAAAAAAAAAAAAGCAAAACCAAACAAAAAATGGAAAACAGAGCTGTCAGGAATCCCCCGGCCAGCGCTGGCTGTGAGACCTGCCTTCGTGCTTTTGCTGCGCTGCCTCCTTGGTGGGGAGGGCCCTGTGGGAGGTGTGGCCTCAGCACAAACGCAAGGTGGATTTCTTTTTTTTTTTTTGAGATGGAGTTTCGCTCTTGCTGCCCAGGCTGGAGTGCAATGGCAAGATCTCTGTTCACTGCAGCCTCCGCCTCCAGGTTCAAGTGATTCTCCTGCCTCAGCCTCCCGAGTAGCTGGGATTACAGGCATGCGCCACCATGCCTAGCTAAATTTTGTATTTTTTTTTTTTTTTTTTAGCAGAGACGGGGTTTCTCCACATTGGTCAGGCTGGTCTCGAACTCCTTACCTCAGGCGATCCGCCCACCTCAGCCTCCCAAAGTGCTAGGATTACAAGAGTGAGCCACCACGCCTGGCCTGCAAGATGGATTTCAAAGCTCAGCAGCGTGGACACCTGGTCAGTCATGCTCCTTGCCATTGGAGGTCTGCGAGGCACATTTTCTTTTTTTTTTTTTTTGAGACAGAGTCTTGCTCTGTCACCCAGGCTGCAGTGCAGTGGCATGACCTCGGCTCACTGCAAGCTCCACCCTCCGGGTTCACGCCATTCTCCTGTCTCAGCCTCCCAAGTAGCTGGGACTACAGGCACTCGCCACCATGCCCAGCTAATTTTTTGTATTTTTGGTAGAGACGAGGTTTCACCGTGTTAGCCAGGATGGTCTCGATCTGCTGACCTTGTGATCTGCCCATCTCGGCCTCCCAAAGTGCTGGGATTACAGGCGTGAGCCACCGCGGCGAGGCGCATTTTCACATCTGTTTCTCCACACCTAATGGGGAAGCAGCAATTCTGGCATTTCTGTGGGCCTTGCTTCCTCAGGGGCAACTGGGAGGGAGGAGGCAGTGAGGTGAAATGCAGCCTCCTTCGCCGGTGTTGACCTTGGGGTTAGGCCGGGTGCAGTGGCTCACGCCTGTAATCCTAACATTTGGGGAGGCCAAGGCAGGAGGATGGTTGGAGGTCGGGAGTTCGAGACCAGCCTGGGCAACATATCGAGACCTCCATCTCTATTAAAAAAAAAAATATGCACCTGTGTTCCCAGTTACTCTGGAGGATGACAGAGGATGGCTTGAGCCTGGGAGGTCAAAGCTGCAGTGAGCTATGATCATGTCACTGCACTCCAGCCTGGGCGACAAGAGTGAGACCCTGTCTCAAAACAAAAACCAAAACCCTGGTGATTACAGACTGTGCTCATCTTCCCCTCCTCCAGTACCCATGCTAAATTCCTCTCCCCCCAGCAATTCCTGGCAGGTGTCACCGGGCTGCCTGGTGGAGTGACACAAACCTTCGTTTCCGAAGGGTCTGAGCACTTACGGATGGGCACCCCCTTCTCAGTCTGGGGTTGCTGCAGATACCTGTGCACAGATACAGTGGGGGAGGGGAGTTCCCAAAGGCATCCCAGTGATCATGCAGGGCTGGAGATGCTGCTCCCGTCCCCACTGTGGGAAAGCAGCCCCACCTTCTGCTCATCAGTGACCTCTGCCAACATGCCGATTCCTTTTTTCTCCTGCTGGCCTGGCAGCAGCTGGAATTGTAGTTCTGTAGGATTCTTGCTGATCCCCTTTGGTGACCAGGACATCCAACCCCGTGGAGCCCAGAGCTGTGGCACGGGAAGCACAAGATGGCAAGTGGGGCCTCTCCTGTTTTCACCCCTTGTTTCAATCAAAAGTCATGTGTCTTGGCTGGGTGCGGTGGCTCACATCTGTAATCCCAGCACTTTGGGAGGCCGAGGCAGGTAAATCGCTTGAGACTGGGAGTTGGAGACCAGCCTGGGCAACATGGCAAAATCCCATCTTCACAAAAAATTAGCTGGGTGGTGGATGTGCCTGTAGTCCCAACTATTCAGAAGGCTGAAGCAGGAGGATTGCTTGAGCCCAGGAGGTTGAAGCAGCAGTGAGCCATGATCACACCACTGCACCCCAGCCTGGATGACAGAATGAGACACTGTCTCAAAAAAAATAAAAGGAAGTGGAGGACCTTTCCAGGCTGTAGTCAGAGAGGGAAGAGGTGCCTATGGGAGAATGGTCAGAGTTGCAACATTGAAAATGAAGGAGGGGGCCACAAGCCAAGGAATGTGAGCAGCCTCTAGAACTTAGAAAAAGTGAGGAAATGGATTCTCCCCCAAGAGCTCCAGAAAGGAACACAGCCCTCCCGACCCCAAGATTTGAGCCCAGTGAGACCAGTGTCACACTTCTGACCTATAGAACCGTAAGACAATACATTTGTACTTTTTATTTTATGTTATTTATTTTTTGAGATGGAGTCTCACTTTGTTGCCCAGGCTGGAGTACAGTGGTGCCATCTCGGCTCACTACAGCCTCCATCTCCCAAGTTCAAGCAATTTTCCTGCCTTAGCCTCCCAAGTAGCTGGGATTACAAACGTGAACCACCACGCCTGGCTAATTTTTGTATTTTTAGTAGAGACGGAGTTTCACCATGTGGGCCAGGCTGGTCTCGAACTCCCAACTTCAAGTGATCTGCCCGCCTCAGCCTCACAAAGTGCTGGGATTATAGGCATGAGCCACTGCACCCTGCCCATTTGTACTTTTTCAAGCCGCTACATTTGTGATGGTTTGTTACAGCAGAAGTAGAAAAACAACAGAGAGATCACATTCCTTAACCATCTCTACAACCTCAAACTCCTTGGGAGCCTCCCTCCAGCCTTACTGGTCTTTCCAGTAATTGTGGTCTCCTGGCTTCTTGCAATTAAGTACTGTCACTTGGCATACGTGACCAGTGATGAATCCAGCTCTGTGACTGCTTCACCTGTTGTCAACTGTGGCCTGCAAAGGGGAGTCACTACTGACCTGCTTAGCAAGGCTTGCCTCTCTCACCAGCCTTGCTGATGGCACCGGTGGAGGGGGAATCCTCTGGTGGGCCTCCTACCTTACACAGCACGTTCATTCCAGCGTGCCCCCTTCACTTACTGTCTTTAGTCTTCAACTCGATCATTTCAACTCCACTGATAAGTGGGTATCATTTTTTCCAGGCTTTTTTTTGAGATGGAGTCTCCTTCTGTCACCCAGGCTGGAATGTAGTGGTGCAATCTCATCTCACTGCAACCTCCACCTCCCAGGTTCAAGCAATTCTCCTGCCTCAGCCTCCCGAGTAGCTGGGATTACAGGCACCTGCCACACCTGGCTAAATTTTGTATTTTTAGAAGAGACGGGGTTTCATCATGTTGGCCAGGCTGGTCTCAAAAAGCCTCAAGTGATCCGCCCACCTTGGCCTCCCAAAGTGCTGGAATTACAGGCCTGAGCCACCGCACCCGGCCTTTTCTAGGCTTCTAACAGCTACCTGAGCAGTAAGTTTGCTCCATCTCCTGGGTTTGCGGTTTGGCTGTTAAATCCCATGTCCCGGGAAAGTGCCCAAAGTCAACGAGTTATTGCATATCCAAGTTGCAGCCTCTTTTATGAGGCACCTTCAAAATCTATCCCAGGACCACGCCCCGACTCCTGAGCGTACATGCCAGCCGGCTCCTGCAGTTCTTCAGCTGTGACAGTAGGCATGACTCTACCACGGCTCCCTGGGGTGCTTCCGTAGAGCCTCTGAGCATGGGCCGCGCCTGTGAGCATGATGGAAATCACTCCATAGTTAGGTGACATCACAGGGCAAAGGTGAAGGGATTATGCAGATGCAATGAAGGTTTCAAATCAGTTTATTTTGAATTAAGAGGGAGTTTATTCTAGCTTTATTCTAGAGCTTTTTTTTTTTTTTTTTTTTGAGATGGAGTCTCTCACTCTGTCGCCCAGGCTGGATTGCAGTGGCACTGTCTCAGCCCACTGCAACCTCCACCCCCAGGGTTCACGCCATTCTCCTAGCTGGGATTACAGGTGCGCGCCACCATGCCCGGCTAATTTTTGTATTTTTAGTAGAGACGGGGTTTCACCACGTTGGCCAGGCTGGTCTTAAACGCCTGACCTCGTGATCTGCCCACCTCAGCCTCCCAAAGTGCCGGGATTACAGGCATGAGCCACTGTACCCGGTCTATTCTAGAACTTTTAAAGGGCTCGACCTAATCAGTGAGCCTTTAAGTTCTAGAGCAGGGGTGTCCAATCTTTCCCTGGACCACCTTGGAAGAAGAACTGTCTCGGGCCACACATAAAATACCAACGATAGCTGATGAGTTAAAAAAAAAAACACAAAAATCTCATGTTTTAAGAAAGTTTACGAATTTGTGTTGGGCTGTCCTGGACTGCATGCAGCCAGTGGGCCATAGATTGGACAAGCTTGTTCTAGAGTCAGAGATGTTCCCTTGCTGACTTTGAGAGGAGGGACCTGTAGAAAGAACTTCAGGCATTCCTAGGGGCTGAGAGTGGCTTCCAGCTGAAATCCAGCAAGAAAGAAGGGACCTCTGAATTCTGCTAACACTCACGTGAGCTTGGAAGGGAACTGAGTTTCAGATGAGACTGCAGTCCCTTGATTTCAGTTTGTGAGACCCTGGACAGAGCATCCAGCTAAGCCACGCCCAAACTCCTGAACCATGAAAACTATGAGATGGGTTTTTTGTGTGTGGGTGTTTTTTGTTTGTTTGTTTGTTTTTTGACAGGCCCTTGCTCTGCTGCCCAGGCTGGGGTGCAGTGGTATAATCTCAGCTCACTGCAGCCTCGAACTCCTGGGTTCATGTGATCCTCCTAATTTAACCTCCCAAGTAGCTGGGAGTACAGGCATGCATCACTGAGCCTGGCTAATTTGTTTTTTTGTAGAGACAGGGTCTCACTATGTTGCCCAGCTAGGCTGGTCTTGCATTCCTGGCCTCAAGTGATCCTCCCTCGTTGGCCTCCTATGTAGCTAGGACTCTAGATATGCGGCACCGCGTCCGGCTAATTTATGTTTTATTTTTTGTAGAGATGGGCTGTCCCTGTGTTGCCCAGGCTGCTCTTGAACTCCTGGGCTCAAGCTATCCTCCCACCTCGGCCTCCCAAAGAGCTGAGATTACAGGGCTGAGGTGCTGTGCCTGGCCCTCTAAGATGGGCATTTCTTCCAGCTACTAAGTGTGTAGTAATGTGTTACTACAGAGAAAACCAATACCAGTGTATTGTCGCTTTCTTATCAGCTCCACCCTGTCCCCAGCTGGGTGACACTGGGCTTCCACCGCACAGTCATGGGCCTGGCAGCCAGTAGAGGAGGTGAGGGCCGCTGCAGAGGGGCACCTGCGGCCTTGTTGGGAGCGGCTTCCGCAGACTCTTCCAGCAGCAGAAGCGCTCGCCTTCCTATGGAGAGGCAGCCATCGTCTGCACCCTGGAGAGTTTGGGCTGGAGAGCAGCATCAGGGGCATCCGTTCAGATGGCTCCGTTTTCTGGATGCCAGGTTTTCCTTCCCACGCCCCTACCCTTGGCCTAAGCGATCTGCCAGGGCTGAGTCTTCAGGCTCTGGAGCTCTGCAAATTCCTGTTAGGTCTCTGGCCTGCCTGCACCATGTCTGCCCTTCTGCTACACATAAGAGCCTTTTTTTTTTTTTTGACCTGATACACAATAATTGTACATATTTATGGGGTACGTGTGATATTTTGATCCATGCATAAAATGTTTAATGATCAAATCAGGGTAACTGGGTATCCATCACCTCAAACATCTATCGCTTCTTTGTGTTGAGAACATACTAAATCTTCTAGTTATTTTGAAATATACAAAAAATATTGATATCTATAATCACCATATTGTGTGAACACTAGAACGTATTCCTTCTACTAAACTGTATTTTTTTTTTTATTTTCTTTTCCTAAGATGAGTCTTGCTCTGTTGCGCAGGCTGGAGTGCAGTGGCACAATCTCCACTCACTGCAACCTCCACCTCCCAGGTTCAAGCGATTCTCCTGCCTCAGTCTCCCGAGTAGCTGGGATTACAGGCGCACACCACCATGCCTGGCTAATTTTGTATTTTTAGTAGAGATGAGGTTTTGCCATGCATGGCCAGGCTGTTCTCGAACTCCTGACCTCAGGTGATCCACCCGCCTCCGCCTCCCAAAGTGCTGGGATTACAGGCGTGAGCCACCGCACCTGGCTGAACCCATTTTTAAAAAGGGAAGGCTGGGCGCGGTGGCTCATGCCTGTAATCCCAACACTTTGGGAGGCCAAGGCGGGCTGATCACAAGGTCAGGAGATCGAGACCATCCTGGCTAACATGGTGAAACCCCGTCTCTACTAAAAATACAAAAAATTAGCCGGGTGTGGTGGTGGGCGCCTGTAGTCCCAGCTACTCGGGAGGCTGAGGCAGGAGAATGACGTGAACCCAGGAGGTGGAGCTTGCAGTGAGCCGAGATCACACCACTGCACTCCAGCCTGGGCTACAGAGTGAGACTCCGTCTCAAAAAATAATAATAAATAAATAAAGGGAAAACCACACACTGTATGAGTCCTTTTGCAACCAGATATCTGACAAATGATCAGTATCAAGAATAAACACATGGGACAATTACAAATCAATTACAACCCAAAGAAGAAACAGACAATGGCAATTCACAGCAGAAACCAGAATGACCGATCACCACGTGAGAAGATATGCAGTTTCTCAAGAAACCAGGGAGGTGCAAGTTAAAATCACAGCCACATTGAAGAACGTTTGTAAAATCTGTGGGTGCCAAGGAACGGGGAGAATGCGCGTCATCGACCCTCGCATACGCACAGAGGGTGATCGGACCACTGATCCAACCTCTGGAGGGCCATTTGGCAATATCTGGTGAAGCTGAAGAAATAAACACCCTTAAGGCACAGCAAGCCCACTTCAGTTTAAATGCTCACAAGTTCTCACACTAGAACAACGACACACATGCCAGAATGTCCACTGCATCATGGTTTATAGAGTAAAAAGCCGGAAGCTACCCCAATATAGTTTATCCCATGGGACACCATGCAGCAATCCACATAAATGAACTAGAACTTCACGTATCAACATGGAAAAACCAAATTGCTAATATTCAATCTTCATAAAAAGTAACTTAGTGCCGTGAAGCACATCTCAACAGATTTCAAAAAATTCAAATAGTGCAGAAAATGTGCTGAGACCACAATGCAATTAAGGTAAAAACCAGCAACAGTAGGTATGGAGTCTCCTGTTGGGGTGATGAGAATGTTCTGGAACTAGATGGTGGCAATGGTTGCATAACATTATGAATGTCCTAAATGCCACCGAGTGTACACTTTAAAATGGTTAAAACTGTAACCTGCATCACAGTTTTTAAAAATCATCAACAAAAAATACCTCAGAAAACCCCATATTAATAAAATAATACTCTTTGGCCAGGCATGGTAACTCACACCTGTAATCCCAGAACTCTAGGAGGCCGAGGTGGGCAGATCACTTGAGCCCAAGAGTTTGAGACTAGCCTGGGCTGGTCACATCTTTAGTAGAGATGATGAAACCCCATCTCTACTAAAAATACAAAAAATAGCCAGGTGTGGTGGCACCTGTAGTCCCATCTACTTGGGAGGCTGAGGTAGGAGGCCCACCTGAGCCTGGGAGGTCAAGGCTGTGGTGAGCTGTGATTATACCACTACACTCCAGCCCAAGCAAGAAGAGACCCTGTCTCAAAAAATAATAATACTCTTCTAAATAACTGATAAGTCAAAATAGAAAGCACAATGGGCCTCAGAAAACTGAGTAATAAGGAAAATATGACACTAAAATGTATGAGATGAAGCAAAAGCCACACTTAGAAATGTATGACTTCAGGCCAGGCATGGTGGCCCACGCCTGTAATCCCAGCACTTTGGGCGGCCGAGGCGGGCGGATCACCTGAGGTCAGGAGTTCGAGACCAGCCTGGCCAACATGGTGAAAGCCCGTCTCTACTAAAAATACAAAAATTAGCCGGGTGTGGTGGCGCATGCCTGTAACCCCAGCTACTCGGGAGGCTGAGGCAGGAGAATCGCTTTATCGCTTGAAACCGGGATGTGCAGGCTGCGGTGAGCCGAGATTGCGCCACTGTACTCCAGCCTGGCAACAGAGCGAGACTGCGTCTCCAAAAAAAAAAAAAAAAAAAAGAACCAAAGCATGGAGAACTTGTCCCAGAGGGCTAGAGGGAAGGAAACAGGTAGCCTCTGAGCTACATGCAATGCAGGCCCCTGGACCTTGAGAAGAGAGGACTTCGCAGACACTGCCGGCTGGCACAATCCGAGTGCAGTGTGCAGATGTGAAAGTTGACCAGGGTGGGAAACGGTCCCGTTGTTATGTAAGTGAACGTCCTTGTCCTTAGGAAATCTACACTGAGGAATCTGTATCCAGAGGGGCATGGGCTCTAGGACAGTTCAGGCTCCAGTGCCCCGGGGGCAGAGTCCACATTCAGTTCCAAGCTAGGAGGAGCTTCCACTAACGGGCAGCACCCCGTCAAAGCCAAGGGTTTGTGCTGACCCTCCCTCACTGAAGGGCAGACCCTGGACCCACGACGGCACCTCGAAGCCCCCGAGTACACAGACTGGCTCTTGGGTTGGAGCCTGGGTTGCTTCATCTGAAATGGAAGACCCCAGGCCTCCGAGACTGCACTTCCTGGAAAGGCTCTTTGTGGCCACCTGAACGAGCCCTGGGCAGGTCTGAGAATCAGAAGCCCCTCCAGGGCTGTCACTTGGGAAACGCAGGCCTGTTCCTCGGCCTGTGCTGACTCCAGCCCTCTGCCCTGCTGGGAGCGGTGTGGCTCCAGTCGGCTACCTTTGACCCTCCAGGGCCCAGACCCTTCTCAGCGGGTAGGGCAGGGGATCTGAGGGGCCTGAACTCCAGCCAAGACAGCCAGGTCCCCAGCCTGAGATGAATGCTGTTTGGGTTCCTCTCCCCCATCACCTAGAGGAAGGGCCCAAAGACACCCTCAACCCTGAGCCGCATCTGCGCCAGGAGCAGCGCTGCCTCGCCGGGCGGAGGCAGAGAGCCTCCAAACACCCCCTCCCCACTGTCCCTGGGCTCATGGGGACAGGGAACGACAGGCCTTCATCTGCCCCCAAGTGGAAAGGCTCAAACGCGCTGCTTCTGGAAGCGTCCTGGGTCCGCCCTCTGCTCTGGTACCTCTGGCTGGCACCTGAGCCCAGGGCAGGGACAGGAGCAAATCAGGAGACCCCGAGAGAGTGTGAGCCAGGAGCCAAGACCCTGCGGCGCTTACCTGGAGCGAGGAGGAAAGCCCAGGGATCCAAACTTCTGTGGGCTGCGCAGGACGCTGCTGACCTCGGAAGCCCGGGAGGACGCGCTTCCCAGGAGCCACAGGTGTGCCTCATTAGCAGGGAACACACTACCCGTGGGCCCTGCGCACACCCTGCCTGTGGGGTAAATCAGGACCTAAATTCGCTCAAGGAAGCGCACTCCTATTCCCCGGGACCCTGGACCAGGCCCAGGTCAGGGCAGGGTCAAGGGCAGAGCTGCCCTGCAGAGCAGCAGCTCCAGGCTGCATCCTTCGGCTGTGGGGCACCAGCGCCTGGCACAGAAATCCCACTTGGGAGGCTGAGGTGGGAGGATCACTTGAGCCCAGGAGTTCAAGACCAGCCTGGGCAACAAAGCAAGACCCCATCTCTACAAAAAATTTAAAAATCAGCTGGCCATGGCAGTGTGCACCTGTAGTCCCAGTTACCTGGGAGGCTGAGACGGGAGGATCACTTGAGCCCGGGAGGTTGAAGTTTTGATGAGCTGTGGTTGTGCCACTGCACTGCTGCCTGGGTGACAGAGTGAGATTCTGTCTCTTAAAAAAAAAAAAAAAATCCACCTGCAGCAGGGGCTCAGGGTTCCTGGGCGCCCCTTTGATGACAGCTCCTAAAGTCACTGTCTCCCTCCCGCTTCCCTCCAGAGACCTCTCAGCAATGCCAGTTTGACTCTCTGCCCTGCCTGCCCGGCGGAGGGCTGTCCCCACCTCCTTTGAAATTTTTCTTTGCTCACTGTTTTCTCTTCTAGCTGCTTAGATCGACACTGGCCCAAAGGGTTAAGAGCTTGGACCTTGGCTTCAGGGGCACCTTTGCCCAGAGCCAGCCCTGCAGGCACCAGCACCAGGGCAAACCCCCGCACTGACTGGCCAGGGCCACCCCTGAGCGCGCTAGTGAGCACAATGGCTGCTTCTCAAGGTTCTGTGTTCTCCCACCTGGGGCTCGGGGCCTCCACAGCTTTGCTCCCCGACTCTGGCAATCTGGGGCCTTCCTTCCTCCTGGCTGGAGGCTGGTCCTGCCTACAGAACCCCTTCTAGCCCACTGGCCCTGCCTGGCCCACCCTCCCTGCCCAGGGGCCACTCCCTGAGGCCTGCAGGACCCAGTTCCTATTCCTGAACCGCCTCCTTGGCCAACCTGGCCTCTGCCGGAACTCAGGAACCTCCCAGGTGGCCAGGCCCCTCCCCAAGACCCCCAACACTCACAGGGTGAGTGAGACTGTCAGAGAGCAGGGCTCTGTGCAGAGACCACCATCCCTCCCCGGAGCACCCAGGAGAGGGCGACGACACAGACTGGAGGACAGGTGTGTTTATTTCCCACGATCAGTCACATAGCATGAATCACCACCCGTCTTCATCAGACTTTACGAAGGGCTGAGGGGCCTCTGGGCCAGCTCCATGGCCCAGCCCCACCACCTGCCCAACACCAGGACCCCAGGCCTCATCATTCTGACCCCAGCCCTCCTGACCTCTGACCTCAAGGAAAAGACAGACTCCACCAAGGGCCTGTCCCACTGGGTCTTCATGCCAGGGCACCAGGGCCCCCGGGAGCACAACTGAGGTGTCCCTAAGTGTCACTCAGCCCCCCCACAACCCCGCCCCCAGGAGGCCAGGGCCACTCAGATGAGGAACATGAGGCACAGTGGTGAGGAGGCAGAAAGGCCCAGAGGCGGAGCTGCCAAAGGTCAGAGGGCCTCATTCCCATGTGATCTGATCTGGGTGGCAGCACTGAGCCCATCCGGGGGCCCCAGTCTCTGAGCCAGGGTCGGGGTGGAGGCCCCCCGGCTCCTGCGCCTTCCCGCAGTCCTGGGGCAGCCCTCCATGGGCTCAGCTCCGGTAGCTCCTGAGCAGGTGCCCGGCGATCACCAGCCGCTGGATTTCGCTGGTGCCCTCATAGATCTCGGTGATGCGGGCGTCGCGGTAGTGCCGCTCTGCTGGCATCTCT
Organism: Pongo abelii; assembly: GCF_028885655.2. NCBI lineage: Eukaryota > Metazoa > Chordata > Mammalia > Primates > Hominidae > Pongo > Pongo abelii. The sequence continues at coordinate 119,601,972 of NC_071995.2, read as the reverse complement.
GTCACGTAGCCCATGCCACCCAGGATCTGGATGGCCTGAGATGAGAACAGGGGCTCAGGAGGGAGAAGACCCCGGCGTGGGGAAAGCTGGAGAAGGGGCAGCTGGCCCCGTCAGGGCTCACCGTGGACACTCACCTGGTGGCTGATGGCGGTCGCGGCCTCCGAGGCAGCCAGCTTGGCCATGGCTGCCTCCTAAACATGGGGGTACAGTCAGAGCCTTCCCTTGAGGGGAACCCCCCACCCCCTGCTCACAGACCCTCAGCAGGGGAGGCCTGTGGAGCCTCCCCATGGGGCAGTAAACCCCAGGCCCACACCTCTGACCCATGGGGCCAAGGGGCAGAGACCCGCCCCAACCTCGCCCCGTCCCTGGGCCCACCACATTCTGGGCCATGGCTCGGGGACCCCTGTGGGCACCTTGATGAAAGGCTTCTTGTTATCCTTCAGCATGGCAGCACGCCAGGTCAGCAGCCGGGCACTCTCCAGGGCCAGGGCCATGTCTGCCAACTTGAACTGCAACAGCCCCACCCCACACCACAGGTCAGCAGCTGCCCCTCCAGGGACAGGAGGGAGGGGGAGGAGGACAGAGAGCAGTCAGGAGGCCACACTCTCCACCCGCTGTCCAGCCTCTAGGCCCAGCTCCTAAAGCTGCCACCATTACCTGGATGACCTGGAGCTTGGTGAGGGGCGCCCCGAAGGCCATGCGATTCTCAGCGTAGTTCACAGCACAATCGAGGGCAGTCTGGGCAATGCCCAGGGCCTGGGAGGCGATGCCGATGCGGCCCATATCCAGGGTTTGCTGTGGGGACGGCCCTGGTCAGTGGCCCGCCAGCCGGGGCGCAGGCCTGGCCTCAAGGTGCCACCCCCACTGCCGGGCTCACCATGGCTATCTTGAACCCCATCCCTGGCTCCCCCAGGATGCTGTCCTTGGGGATGCGACAGTCTTCAAAGATGAGGTTGGCCGTGGATGAGCCCCGGATGCCCAGCTTGTCTTCTTTCTTCCCCAACGTGAGCCCAGGCGTTGGCATGGGGACCAGGAAAGCACTGATGCCCTGAAAGGAGAGGCGGGCAGTTTTCTCAGAGCTGCCCCTCAGCCACACCCTCACACCAGCACACCCAACACCAACCCGGTCCCCTCCCCGCCTCCCTCGGAAGCTCAGGCCCTGACACCCTCTGCCGGCTTCTGGGGAAGGTGCAGACTTCAGTGGCAGCTGAGGAGGGACAGGGACAGCCCACTTGCCCCAGAGCAAAAATAGGTCCAGTCGGGCCAAGGAGAGAAGGCTCTAGAAACAGAAATGACGGCAGCCCAGGATCTGGCTGAACCCCTCTCTGGGGTGCCCACCTTGTTTTGCAGGGCTCTGTCCGTGCTGGCAAAGACCACGGCAGCCGAGGCCTCCCAGGCATTGGTGATCCAGGCTTTGGTTCCGTTCAGGACCCATGAGTCGCCTTCGGCCCGGGCGGTGGTGGACGCGGCTCCTGCATCGCTGCCGTTCCCTGCCCACACAGACCCAGGGCTCAGCACGGGCCCCACCCCACACAACCTAAGGGCACCAGCCTCAATCCCTCCACACCCCCTGCTGGTGGACACGAAACCCTATGACTCGGGCTCCAAAGATGAGGGTCCCAAAGCTCTCAGTGGCGGGCCCAGAGGGCAAAGGGGGTGTGCAGGAGCTGGCGTCTTAAACCAGGGGACCCCGAAGGCAATCTTCCTCCCAGTGCCGCGGTGGCAAGAGCGCTCACCCCACCAGCCACACGGGGAGCCTCCCTCTGGCCTCCGAAGCAGTGGGCAGTTGGCCCAGCACCTTCCTCTCCTCCCCCTCTGGGCCTGTCACCCTAAGGACAGGTGAGGGGACAGGGCAGGTACCTGGTTCGCTGAGGGCAAAGCAGCCAATTTTGTCACCACTGGTGAAAGGCGTGACCCACTTCTGCTTCTGCTCCTTGGAGCCAAACTTCAAGATGGGCCCCAGGTAGAGAGACTAGGGGGACAGCGGGGACGGTCGGAGGCCCCAGGCCCAGGCGCATCCTGCCCACCTGCGGGCTGCACCTCAGGGCCTGTTCTGTCCAGGGCCTACCCAGTAGGACCAAGGCCTATGACGTCTCCAGAGAGATCAGGGCTGGGAGCCGAGGCCAGAGCCTTCCCCGCTCACAGGAGTCTCCCTCCACCCGTGTGTCCCAGGGGCCTGGGAGGGGGCTCACATTGTTGACACTCATGATGACTCCAGTGGAGGCGCAGCCGCGGCTGATCTCCTCCATGGCGATGGCGTAGGCCAGGTAATCGAGGCCGGCACCGCCAAGCTCCTCGGGCACGTCCATGGCCAGAAGCCCGAGCCCTCCCATCTTCTTCACCTGGGCACAGAGAAGGACGGCACACCATGGGCAGCTGCCGGGGGCGAGCCCACCCTCCCCAAGCCCAAACCCTCCTGCCCCCAAGGCAGCGCCTGCAGAAACTCAGGCCATGTGACCCCAGCCACCCACAAGGGATCCCCAAGTCCAGACGCTGAAGACCCAGTCCCACTGAGGTCTGTACGACGGCACTTCTCATTCAAGCTGTCCTGCCCCCGCCTCCACGCCCACTCCCCGCTCCGTCCACAGCCACGGCAGTGAGCAGGCAGAAGGCACAGGATGCTTTCAGGGAACTCAGAGGTAAGGAGCAGGACAGTGTGAGCCACACTGATCTTCGTCCAGCCCCCTCTGCACATCCACACACACACACCCTCCCCACCACAGGGCCTCTGCACATGCCGCCTCCTATCCATCAGCTGGTTATCGCCCCTCCTCTCCTTCTGATCGCAGCTCAGGCCTCGCTGCTTTGGGCTGCCATCCCCAGCCTCGCTGAGTCAAATCATTCAGTCCCTCTCCTGCAGCACCTCTGCGGCTGGAATTTCTCAGGGATGAACGTGCTTCTCTGGATTAAGGTCTTTTGCCTTCACCACGAGGGCAGAGACTGTGTGCTCTTGCTCACTGCTACATGCCCAAGGCCAGTGAGAGAATGAATGAAGGATAAGAGCTTGGGACTCTTAATTCTGGGTAATAATCATATTAAGAGTGGGCCAGGAGCAGTGATCACACCCGTAATCCCAGCACTTTGGGAGGCCAAGTGAGGGGATTGCTTGAGGCCAGGAGTTCGAGACCAGTCTGGGCAACATAGCAAGACCCCATCTCTACCAAAAACAAAATAATAATAATAGTATTATTACTCTCAGGTGAGTGATATGGGAAATGTGGACCACAGAATCTACCTGACTTCAAAAAGGAACAAGTAAAACCACTTACCTCTGGGAGAGCAGGGACAGGGACGGGGACGGGGCCAGGGACAGGGAAAGGGACAGGGACGGGGACAGGGATGGGGACAGGGAAGGGAACCGTTGCTTTTCATGAGCACTTTTATACAATCTCATTCCTGGAATCATGTTATTTTATTTTATTTTTGTGACAGAGTCTCACTCTGTTGCCCAGGCTGGAGTGCAGTAGTGCAGTCTCGGCTCACTGCAACCTCTTTCTCCCAGGTTCAAGCAATTCTCTGCCTCAGCCTCCCGAGTAGCTGAGATTACAGGTGCCCACAACCAAGCCCAGCTAATTTTTGTATTTTTAGTAGAGACAGGTTTTCCCCATCTTGGCCAGGCTGGTCTTGAACTCCTGACCTCATGATCCACCCACCTCGGCCTCCCAAAGTGCTGGGATTACAGGCGTGAGCCACCACACCTGGCCTCAACCATGTTCTTATACTACCGTGACTTACATAAACTAATAAGAATGTTTGCTAATATGTTCTTGTTTTTCTATACTCCTGTGAATATAAAAGTTTTAGCTTCCCCGTCCCCAAAACAGTACTCACCTCAAAAGACTGTTCTGAGGCCTGACTGAGATAATATACATGAAACGTAGAGCCCAGCACCTGGCCCAGGCTGAGTTACTGTTGAACAGCATTTATCATCAAGTGGCTGCCAAGTTTTCTTTTTTTTTTTTAGGACTGCACACAGTGGCTCACACCTGTCATCGCAGCACTTTGTTTTTTGTTCTTTTTTCTTTTTCTTTTTTTTGAGATGGAGTCTCGCTTTGTCGCCCAGGCTGGAGTGCAGTGGCGCAGTCTTGGCTCACTGCAACCTCCACCTCCTGGGTTCAAGTGATTCTCCTGCCTCAGCCTCCCGAGTAGCTGGGATTACAGGCGCCTGCCACCACACCTGGCTAATTTTTATATTTTTGGTAGAGACCGGGTTTCACCACATTAGCCAGGCTGTTCTCGAACTCCTGACCTCAGGTGATGTGCCTGCCTCAGCCTCCCAAAGAATCTCAGCACTTTGGAAGGCCAAAATTGGTGGATCATTTGAAGCCAGGAGTGCTGTGCTGCAGTCAAGGGCAGAGAAGCTGGGAAGGAGACGGCCAGTGTGAGGAAGGCAGCATGACAGCAACCGCCCAAGATGTCCCCATCCTAATCCCAGGCCCCACGAGTATGTTCCCTTTCGTGGCAATAGGGACTCTGCACACTTAAGTAAAGCGTCTGGAGATGTGAGGGTTATTCTGGGTGATCAGAGTCACCCAGTGTCATCACAGGGTCTTTGTAAGACAAAGACAGACACAGACTCAGAGAAGGAGAGGTGACGACGGAAGCAGAGGCAGGAACTCTGGAGGGAAGGAATGCAGGCGGCCTCTAGAACTGGGAAAGACAGGAGCGGATTTCCCCAGAGCCTCCCGAGGGAACTCAGTCCTGCCGATGCCTTGATTTAGCCCTGTGGGACCCACACTGGATTCCTGACTTGGGTTGAGTAACTGGTGAACGGCATTTATCGAGTGGCTGCCATGGTTTTGTTTTTTCCTTTTTTTTTTTTTTTTTGGTAGAGATGGGGTCTTGCTATGTTGCCCAGGCTGGTCTTGAACTGTCAGAGAATATATCTGTATTGCTTCAAGCCACAGGGTTTGTGGTCATTTGTTACAGCAGCAATAGGAAACTCATTCACAGTGACAAATGGGAACTCAGAGCTACCAGGGAGGTGTCATTTTGAGAATTACTAAAAAGAAGATCGTTCTGTGGCCGCCACACACCTGGGGAGGGGGGGGTCCTGCTCAGAATAGGCACCATTTCAGCAGGCAGGAACCAACTGGGGAAGGGGAAGTCCAAGGAGAGAGTGCTTTTCACTAGGAAGAGGACCTGGAGACGCAGACCTGCGGCAGCACACACGTGGCCTCTGAACAGAACACTTTTCTAGCCCACACTTCAGAGTACTTTGCCAGGCGCAGTGGCTCACGCTTGTATTCCCAGTACTTTGGTAGCTGAGGCGGGTGGATCACCTAAGGTCAGGAGTTCGAGACCAGCCTGGCCAACATGGTAAAACCCCATCTCTACTAAAAATACAAAAAATTAGCTGGGCATGGTGGTGGATGCCTATAATCCCAGCTACTTGGGAGGCTGAGGCAGAGGAATCACTCGAACCTGGGAGGCGGACATTGCAGTGAGCTGAGATTGCACCACTGCACTCCAGCCTGGGCGACAGAGGGAGACGCTATCTCAAAAAAAAAAAAAAAAAAAAAAAAAAAAGGCTGAGTGCGGTGGCTTACACCTGCTGTAATCCCAGCACTTTGGGAGGCCAAGGCGGGCAGATCACCTGAGGTCAGGAGTTCGAGACCAGCCTGGCCAACATGGTAAAACCCCGTCTCTACTAAAAATACAAAAATTAGCCAGGCGTGGTGGTGGGTGCCTGTAATCCCAGCTACTCGGGAGGCTGAGGCAGGAGAATCGTTTGTACCCAGGAGGCAGAGGTTGCAATGAGCCGAGATCGTGCCACTGTACTCCAGCCTGGGCAAGAGAGTGAGACTCCGCCTCAAAAAAAAAAAAAAAAACAAAAAAACTATTTTATTAAGGAACGCCTCTGCTGCTGGACAATACTCTACCAAGTGCTAGAAATACGCAGGTCTCCAGCTACTCAGGAGGAGGATGAGGCAGCAGAATCACTTGAGCCCAGGCATTCAAATCCAGCCTGACCAACATGATGATACCCCTGTTTCTAAAAGAAAATTTTTTAATTAAAAAAATTTTAAAAAGAGGGTGTGGTAGCTCAAGCCTGTAATCTCAGCACTTTGGGAGACGGAGGTAGGAGGATCATCTGAGTCCGGGTGTTTGAGACCAGCTTCATCAACATGGCGAGACTCCCATCTCCACAAAAAATTAATAAAAATAAAAATAAATGAGCCAGGCATGGTGGTGCACACCTGTGGTCCCAGCTACTGCAGGAGGTGAGGCATGAGGATCGCTTGAGCCCTGAGCCTGGGAGGTCAAGGCTGCAGTGAGCCGTGTTTGTGTCACTGCACTCCAGCCTGGGCGACAGTGAGACCCTGTCTCAAAAAAACAAAAATAAATATGCAGGTGTCCAAGACTCACTGTCAGGCCTGGGCATGAACCTCACCGAAAGCCTTTTTCTCTAGCTTACCAATGAAACAGAATGAGGCTAAACTAGCTCAAGCCGCCTCACCCTCCAAGCACCTTCAGATCTCCCCAGACATGGAGACATACCCTCCTTTTCACCCCGGAACTTGTTGGTATAAAACCTTGGAAGAAATGGCGCATGAGCCAGTCGCTCCATAACTCCATCTCATCCCCAGAAACACAGTGGGAACCCAAATTCCCAGGAAGAGAGTAAAAGGATGAAACTCTCCTAGGTGCGTTCAGTTTCTCATACTCACCTAAAATGCTTGGTCACATGTCCCGACAGGTAGCAGAATGAGGATGACCCCATATTCCTCTTACAGATGAGGGAATTCACACAGAAAGGGTACGTGGCGTCAGTGGCCAGGTCTAGGCCACCAGGAGGCAAGACAGAACCCCAGCCTCCTCCTCTCTACACAGCGCCGCCTCCCTCTGGCTAATGCGACACTTCTCAATGAGCTAGAATCAAAAGTTGTAGGAATTCACAATTCCCACACCCAAAGGACCTCACTAGCGTATACCATCGCCCTCAATTTTCCCCCAGCTCCTGTCCTCCCTCCTTTCTCACCATCAGCATTTTCTTTTACAGCATCTACCGGCTGGGCGCGGTGGCTCATGCCTATAATCCCAGCACTTTGGGAGGCCCAGGCGGGCAGATTGCCTAAGGTCAGGAGTTTGGGACCAGCCTGGCCAACATGGAGAAACCCCATCTCTACCAAAAGTACAAAAACTAGCTGGGCGTGGTGGTGCCCGCCTGTAATCCCAGCTACTGGGGACTGAGGCAGGAGAATCGCTTGAACCCAGGAGGCAGACGGGTGCAGTGAGCTGAGATTGCGCCACTGCCCTCCAGCCTGGGCAACAGAGCGAGAGTCCATTCCAAAAAAAAATAAGTAAATAAAAAAGAAAATAGGTCAAGCAGGCTGCTGCTGATGAGCTCCATGACCTTGGGTATGTTATTTAACTTGTTCACAAGTCTGAGTCCATGGGGTATATAATAATACTACCTTTGGCCGGGCGTGGTGTCTCACACCTGTAATCCCAGTACTTTGGGAGGCCGAGGTGGGCAGATCACCTGAATTCAGGAGTTTGAGACCAGCCTGGCCAACATGGTGAAACCCCGTCTTTACTAAAAATGCAGAATTAGCGGGGCATAGCAGTGCACGCCTATAATCCCAGCTACTTGGGAGGCTGAGGCAGGAGAATCACTTGAACTCGGGAGGTGGCAGCTGCAGTGAGGCGAGGTCACACCATTGCACTCCAGCCTAAGCCACAGAGTGAAACTCCATCTCAAAAAAATAAATACATAGGAACAGTACCTTCACCTCACAGGACCATTGTGAGGAACAGATGAGATAACCCATCTCAAGAACAGTGCCTAGTGCATGCCAAGCACCCTAAAGGCACTATTTAGAATGAGCACAGTGGCTGGCACAGTAAGCAACTGACCATCCACCACATATTACTGTTGTCCCAGAAGTTAAGTCCTGGCTACTGGCCACAGGCTGGATAAGGGAAACTTCCAGAGCATTTTCTGGGTTCCAGGCCCTGCTTTGGGGTTCCTCTACCAGAGTCCGAGTGCCGCTGACAGTCACTGCCACCATTCATCCAGGAGCAGAGGGCAGACCACCATCGTGGGCTGCTGAGGTTGCACTCTCACCTGAGCCGCTGGGAAGAGATGTTCCTTATCCACCTGGGCTGCAATGGGAAACAACTCCTTCTCGGCAAAGTCCCGGCATGTCTGGAGCAACATCTGGTGTGTCTCGGGCAGTTCCACAGACTGGTAGATAGTGTGTAACTGCCGCCAGGCCCTAGGACGGAGAGCTGCCGGCAAGGGCAGAAGTGAGTGGAAAGAGGAGGCAGGAGGTCTCCAAGAATCCTAGTGACCCACTAACTCACCAGGGAGGCTTTTGCCCTCCAAGGGACATCTAGCAATGTCTGGAGCCAGTTTTAGTTGTCACAACTAGAGCAGGGGAATGCTATTGGTACCCAGTGGATAGGGGTCCAGGATCCCTGCTGAACATCCTACAAGGTAGAGGGCAGCCCCCACAACAAAGAACTGTCAGCCCAAAATGTCCATGGCTGCCACTGAAAACCCCATACTAACTGAATGCTTAGTATACTCACTAGACATTTCCATACACGACATCCTTCAGTCCTCAGTATAATACCAACAGTAATAAGACCTCAGCTTTGTGACCTTAGGCAAGGGTTTTAAACGTCACTGAGCCTCCGTTTCTATAACAAGTGGAGGAGAATAGTATTCCACTCCTGGGAGTGCTAAAGAAAGACTAACTAGCGCTTAACACAGTTCTCAGTAGCGTTCCCCTTGTAATTCAGGCCAGGCAAAGGAAGCCGTGGCTATATATGTCACGGCTGCTACAACTGGAGACACGGAAGATGGGAAAGGTACTGTATTAACCAGCAAGAACGAGCATTTGTGGAGCACCTGTTACACGCCAGGCACGAAGTGCTTTACATACCCTGTGATTTAATGCTCCCAACAACTCTGATTTTCTCTGTGGACATTTTACACATGGGCTAACCGAGGCTGAGGAGGGGCTGTCTTGCCCAAGGTCACAGATGCGGGTCTGGTTCAATCCCAGGCCTGGCTCCGGAAGAAGGGCGCACCCTGAACCTCTAGTGAGGGTGAAATGAAGGGAGGGAGATATGGATGCAGCCCTGGGAACTGGGCTGGCGGCTGGGGTCAATCGGGGGGTAGGGGTCTGCGCAGGAACCAGGGACGCCTGAAGGGCCAGTCTGGGTCGGCGCGAGGAGCAGCAGAACTGGGGCAAAGGCCGTGAGCGCTCCCGGAGGGTGGCTCCGCCTGCCAGCGGCTCGGACAGAGCCGGCCGCCAGGACCACCGCCCGCTGGGCCAGGCGCGGGCCGCAGCCCCGCCGTGCGGATCCCCAGCGCACTCACCTCTGCGGACAGGGCCCGAGGCCCGGGCGAGCAGCGCGGCGGCCATGGGCGACAGACACAGCCCCAGGCTTCGCTACCTACCGCAGCGAGCGCGCTGTTCCGGAGGGCTGGGGGGCGGGACCCGGAGCAGAGGCCACGCCCGTAGGGCCTCGGGGGCGGGGCCGAGGCGCGCCCGCGGCCAGGGGGCGGGGCCTCCAGTGGTCCCTCCCAAGGCGATGAACCGACGCTCGACTGCGCGCGCTGTCGGTCAGCTGGCTGTTGGTGCCCACATTCGTTAATCAAAATGCTAACAAGAGAAAGCTAAGGATAGAGCTTCGCAGAAAAGCCAGAGAGGTCTTTTTAAAGCATAAATAAGATAGCGATCTTCGGGTTAAAACTTTGTTGGCTTTGTCGGCGGGCCCATCCCTCCTAAAATCCAATTCTATGGCTTAAAAAGCCAAGACCTGCCTTGTCTATCAGGGCCCATGCCCACCGTTCCCTGGTTATTGTTGCTCAGCTTTACGAGGCGGCTCTTCTCTAAAACCCTTAGCTGGTTCCTGACTCGGGGCCTCTGTGATCACTGTTCCTTTTGTCTGGAATGCCCCCTCTTCGTTCAGGTCTCATGGATGCCTGCCCTGACCACACCAGGCCGTTTCTCCCCCACTGGCTCTCTATCTTTCGTTCTGTTTATTCAAGGCACTTTGCATCTGAAATTATCTGCTTCCCCTACTCGCTCCGAGAAGCTCAAGGACCTGTCTTGTGTTGGTGCTCAATATTTAGGCCCCTGGAGTTGGGCTGCAAGGAAAGCTTTCTTCTCCCCAGAGGCTGTGAAGGTGGGTGGAGCTGCTACCCCCACGTTCCACTTCAGTACTGTCTGTCTCATTCCCGACTGAGGCAGAACCCAGCCACATATTTGACCCCTAGCATCCTCATCAGGACACCTTTGCCCCGCCCAAGAAACTATGCTGATTTTACTTGTCCCATAAGGGTCTTCTCTCGTGCAAGTGTGATTCTGACTCCCATAGCCTCCTGGGCACCACCCACGCCCTCCCAGGCACCCACACATCCCTCCAACTGCCTTTCTTTCCCAACACTCAGCCAGGCAGGCATCTGTTCCAGCACTGACCTATTTGCCAAAAATTCTGTCTCTTCCTCTTGGAGGAAAGTGGAAACCTCGGTCACTACTTCCTAGAGGAAAGCCAATCAAAAGATGCAGCAAAGTCCTTAATGTGTTACCTTTCTTTTTAAATAATGCATTTAAAAGAACGCCTCTGAATTCTCAGTACTTCAAAGTCAAATGAATGGCTCCCATTGGCAAATGCTCTAAGGGCTTCCTCACCTTTCAGTCATCCCACCAGGGCACCAGCCCTGGGTGGAAGAAACGATGAAGAAGCAGGAGAAAAGGGAGAAATAAGTGAGTTGTGTTTGTGAGCAAAGGCGAATAATAATTGCTTCAGGTGCCACAGAGCATCTAAACCAGACTCTAATTTTTTGTGACTGTAAATATGAACGTGAAATTTCATTTTAAAAGTATCCAAGTTTTCCAATAGAGACAGAATCTGATAGTGGTTGCAAGAGGCAAAGGTGGGGGAAGGCACCTGGCTGCAAACACAAGGAACTCAGGAACTTTCTGAGTGGGTATGATGGAAATGTCCTGTATCATGATTGTGATGGGTAATAAAAGCATTCATTTGTCAAAATGCATCAATACTCTTAAGTGAGGTAAATTTTACTGTAGTTAAAGTATTCCTTAATAAGCCTACCTTTACGGCCAGGCACAGTGGCTCACACCTGTAATCCCAGAACTTTGGGAGGCCGAGGTGGGTTGATCACCTGAGGTCAGTTCACGACCAGGCTGGCCAACATGGGGAAACCCTGTCTCTACCAAAAATACAGAATTAGCCGGGCGTGGTGGCATGCACCTGTAATCCCAGCTACTTGGGAGGCAGAGGCAGGAGAATCACCTAAACCCGGGAGGCGAAGAGTGCAGTGAGCCACCATCATGCCATCACATTCCAGCCTGGGCAAAAAGAGCGAAACTCCATCTCAAAAAAAAAAAAAAAGCCTACCTTTAAAACGTGCATGTAAGCTTTCAATTTACAAAGCCACTCACCCTGGGAAAATACAAAGCAAAAATATTAAGCCTAAAGTCCAGTACAATTCCTCAATCACCCTAGAAGCCAGCTATACTCTAGTTAAACTACTTACAGAAGGGCTACATAATAGCCAAAGTAAGAGAAACCTGGAGCCCCCATCCGCCCCTGCTCCCCTCAGCAACACAAACAGCCCAACAATCAGGAGACAGGATGAGGGAGACGTACTGTGAAAATCTTTCTTTTATTACTGTCTCTTGTGGCAAAATAACATTTTATACAAATAAGTCACCTAGTTTACTTTGGACACAAAGACAATAAAAACTGGAATGTGATTTTGGGGGAAGCGGGGAGGAGGAGGAAGGACAGATCAGGTCATTGATGTTTCTTATATTCTGTAAAAAATAGATTTACAGGAAAAAAAATAGACTTTCACAACTACAATGACTTTACATGGTCCTTTGTAAAACCAGTGGTAAATCCACCTCCACCAAATCCTTCTTGAGGCTGAGATGTTCTGTGACATGGAATGTAACACAATGGTTCAATGATTAGGCTCCTATGCCAGGCACAGCAGCACCTTATGCCACAGGAATCCTCGTGCACTGCGGTGAGGAGTCAGTCCTGTGAATTTCAGGACACACTGTCCTCATCCCCAGCCCTCACTGACATCATAGTGACACTGGCCATCAGAAGAAAGTGACTTTACAGAAGGGAAAAGAGTATCCTGGAAGCGTACCGGTGGGGCAGGACACACTAAGGCAGGACTCACCCAGTTTGTACCTTAGACACAGCCTATTAAATCCATTCCAGAAATGAGTTCCACTTCAACTGAAAAAATAAACTGAAGATTGCCCAATCACTGCCATTTCACAAATTTCCAGTTTATGGTCAGCCCCAAATCACATTCTTCCACCCTATGTATTGGAAATCAAATGGCCCAAAGACTGAGGTGTCTTCAGGAAGCACATGCTTGAAAAATGTTTTCTCTGCAAAACAGTATTGAGCTAATACATAAGGAGACATCATAGCCTACTTTAGCCCAAAACTTCTTTCACTTGTTATGTCCTTTTACCTTTTAAAACACAGAATGAAATAAACTCCGATCTTCTTTGGAAAAGCTAGAAGGGCATTTTGGCCCAAAGGCTGTACAGGAAAAGAGAGGCTCTCTCCAGGAGACTGCAAGGCAAAGGAACAGAAGCAGGAGGGGCAGGCCCTCTGGCACCAGGTGGGCCTGCTACTCTGATGAAATGTGCTCCCAGCTCTTGACAAAGGGCAGGGTCCCCTATGCAGATAGTTTTTTTGCCGCCTCCCATTGTATCACCCACAAGATAACTGCTATCAACAGTTCAGATTCCTTAATAACATGGCAGCCTGACTGGTTCTGTTACTTTCAGAGAAAGTATGCCTTGCAATTCTCTCCCCAACTCAGGTACAAAGGCTTGAATTTCAAACTCATACTGGTTTACACCCCAGAGTGGAATGCTTCTCAAGATTTCCTGAGCAGCTAGACACAGGAACCCAGAGCCCCAGATACAGAACACCAGACTTTCAGAAGCAGCAAAGCCCTGTCCTGCTGGGCAAGGACCAAGCACTATCCGCAAATGGTCTCCAGTGAGACTAAGGCAAGCTAACAAGGAAGAGGATACAGCACAACTCAAGCCAGATTGCCCACCTCCTCCTTCCTCCACGTCCTCTTCCCAGCAAAAGCGAACACTGCAGATAAGAGATAGCCCACTAGTGTAGCAGATACAGTCTGCCCAGGGGCACGTTTCCAAGACACATTCTACTGAGCACAGCTCTGGACAGCTCCAGAACCACATCCCAGATAATACTCAAATATCAAATGGTAGAAACTGTCCCACCTGGGCCTCTGTCAAAGAGAGAAGGGATTGTTGTTAAGCTTGACAGGAACATGCAAATCCCATTTGAGGAGCCACAATGAGAAACAGAAGGTGAGGAGAGAGTGCTAACAGCACTGGCATCTTTCTGCCAATGAGGAGGTGGGAACAATGGCAATGCAGCTTTCCCCTGCAGCATAAGGGACAGAGCCACACGTAAGGCACCTGGATTTACAGTGGACGCCAGTTCTGAGAGTGGCCGGTCTGGTGATAAGGAACCCTCTCCACAGGAGGAATGGTCTCTCCCCTCTCGGGGCTGAATCCAAGGCCAGCACACAGGGGTAAGCTAGGACCTTCTCAGTGAGAAAGCTGCCAGCATGTGGCATTGCCAAGACTCTGGCCTGGTACAAAGCACTGGGCCAAGGTTCAGGGCCACTCGCCCTAGAGCCCACACAGGGAGCAGCACTGGTGGTGGATGGACAGGAACTTCTGTGGCCACACACTGTCTCTTCCGTCCCTGGCCCCCATACGGCCTTTCTCCCAAGCACTTCAGGACACTCTCCTGTCACAGGTACTGTGACACCTCACAGTCACTTACCAGATACCTGGGCCTTTCCTAGTGACATCCTTCTACTGATGCTAACTAGACCCTGGCCATATCAATCATCTCATCAGAGGGTTTGTGGAGTCTGTCCACTAAGGGTCTGAGGACAAAAGCAGCCCACAGACGTGCAGGTGAACTTTTTTGAGAACACATCACTCTGACAGGCCACATCAGCCTATTTTGCCCTTTCTGAACACCTAAAACAATTCTAACTGGCAGTCTGAAGGATCAGACGGCATTACTTAACTCTGATCCACCAGGATAGTTCCAGAAACTACTTCAGTAGAAAGGTAGATAGGAAAACCCTCCTAAACAAGAAATGTACAAAGAGCTTCGGAGGCAAATCCCCATCAAAAGCCGATCCTCCAGGCTGTGCAGTGCAGAGAAAAGTCAAATCTCTCCTTTAGAAAGCTGCTGCTGATTCCTAAGCATATCCTCCCAACATAAGCCAGATTAGCCCCAGGAAGCTGATTAATACTATCAGAAGTCTAACCACATAACACATATGCTGGGAACACCACTCTCATTTTATAAAACCTCCCCAAAAGAAGTCTGAAAATAAAAAACAAAATCCAAGACCTGCTCTGGCCTCGAGAGATGCTACTGTTCCATGGGCAGAGCTGGCGCACTCTATTTCATGAGGCTCAGAAGGGAGGAGCCAGGAGATGCGGAGCAAGCTTGTCTGTCCCCCAAAATTCTCAGAAGGCACTGCCAGGCTGAAACCTTGGTCTATTCCCAGGAAGGCTGGCTGAGACCCTGGAAGTCAGACAGAGCAGCAGCCTCTCCACAAAGCAGACCCTTCAGCTTGGCAGCATCACCCATTCCTCGGTGCCTCCACTCTTGGCACCTCCCTCCCTCCCCACCCTTTCAAGTTTCTTCCAGTTGGTTTAAGACTTCACACAGACCGAGGGCAGACTGCGCTTATGGCAATGCCGCAGGTGAGAGGAGGAGCTACCTGGAAGAGGCCTAGCTTTCAGCTTCCCACAGCACCCAAGAACCTTAAGAGCTGCTGACCTGCTGGTGGGCCTGGCCAGAGCCTCCTCACCAGGCACAGCTATGCCTGGAGAGACGAAGACTCGTCAAGACAACCAACAGGCAGCCAGAACTACAGGAAAATAAACTTTTTTATCTGGATTCCAGGAGCCTTATCCTAACCTTTTACTTTACTATAGTACCTCTGCAACCTACGGGGCAGGAAAAAAAGGGAAGAAAAAATACTGGGGAAGAAAACATAGCACTGTTTGGCAGCTCCTTTGGCGCGCAGGAAACTGCCACCCCAGCCTTGGCTTCCTGGGGCCAGGTTCCAGATGTGTGTTGACAAACTGCAGCTTCAATCGCCTCCATGTGCCAGGATCTTGTGGCCGCGGCAAAGCACCTCCCCTATCTACTCCTGCAGCACTTACTGGCCTCCATTATAGGCATAATCAGCCTTGTTGTGCATTATCAGCTTGTTGTCAACAAAGTAGAAGCTGTCAGAGCGGGTCTCGTAAGGATTTTCAATCATCAGACGAACTACAAGTCAGGCAAAGGGGGAAAAAAAAAGCAAAGAATTATGTTTGAGTCTGCCCCCCAGGGTAGGTGAGAGAAAACTTTGTATCCCCTCCAAAATAAGCCAGCGCTTCAGAGTATACTCTGCCAGAATAACGATGAGGTCAGAACAGAGGGAGGCAGCCCTTGACAGCTGGGGAGACCACAGAGGCCCCCCAGCTGAACATGATCTCCATTTCAACATAAGGATGCGATCAACTCTCCACCATGGCCTCCTCTGTCATCTCCAGCCTGGATTCTTCAGCCAAGATACCAGGAAAATGTGCTCGCCCTCTTCCCAACATGGACCCCACCAACCTATTTACTCAGTGCTCTCAGCTGACCAAAGCCAGCCCTGGCCTCTGATCAGTGGCCCACCTCTAGACATTCCAGTCCAAATTCAGAAATCTGAGCCTCACTGTGCCCACCTCCACACACACCCCTGACAACCCAAGGAATCCTAGATGGGAATGAGTGCAAGGAACACAGGGCAGGGAGCCTTCTCCGGAGACCTTTTGGGTATTAACTTGCAAATGATTCAGCAATAGGTCTGCTTGTCTTGGGATCTAAAGTAAAGTCTTGTTTGTTCAGGCAATTGCCCAGACCTCTTTAACCATACTGGAGAGTAAAGATAATTAACAGTCACTACCCTCTGATCAGTTTTGAGTTAATGATTACATGCCATTTTGAGTCTTTAACCATACTGGAGAGTAAAGATAATACTATCTCTGATCAGTTTTGAGTAAATGATTACATGCTATCTGGAGTCCCCTGGAGGAAATGCTGTTGTTGCTCACCAGTTCTCAAAAAGTGAAACTGATTTTTTAAAGTTCTTTGAACCCACCAATGCCAAAACTACTTGGTTTATATGCATAATATTGCCCTCCAGGCTGATTTGGCTTCATGGGTAAAACTTATAACATTATACATCATCTTTTCTTGCAAGTATCTACATATTCTAGCCAGCTTGGGAAGAGGGGTTCAAGTCAGAACCAGATGCTGTCGTCAACACCCTGCCCCACATCTCAGCGATCCTCATTTTACCTGGGAACTGTACTGCCACACAATTAAAGGTTACCTGGTTTTCAGAATATGATAATTCTTAAGGACCTGGGATTCTGAGAGGACCAATCAGTGATGCCAACAACGCAACTAAAGGCATCACTAGTCACAGGATTCCATTCACACCCTCATAAATGACTTGAATTTTCCCTAACTATTCACAAAGGATGCGAACCTGAGGTGGCTAGGCCAAAGTTGCAGAAACTGACAAGGCCTGTTCTCTCTCTCGTTTGGTCCCCATCTTCCCTTGCTGAGGCTACATGGCAGCAGCCTTCTCCCTCTGGCGCCCTCCCCAGGTCTAGGCCACTCTTCCTCAAACAGTATTTCCACCTTCTCACTCCTGCCCCAAAATCTACAACAGCCCCATTCCTTCCTGCTGGATCTATCTCAACACTTTATCCAATCAACTCTCTATCCTGCAGGGAATGGAAAAGAAGTCCTCTGGCCTTGATTCTATTTAGCCTGCAGTTTCACGTCTAGCTCTGATTAAGAAAAAAGTGAAGGGCCAATGACTAAAACACAGTGGAAAACCATGACTAACAGTGCACAGGAGAGGTGCTTTATCTGATCAGAGTCCCAGGGATGGTCACAGGCCTCCTTTTATCTCCCTTAGGCACTGTCTTCCCACAGGAGGCATCTAAAAGGATGCCCTGTATTATTAAAACCTTCAGGCCGGCCGGGTGCAGTGGCTCAAGCCTGTAATTCCAGCACTTTGGGAGGCCGAGGCAGGTGGATCACGAGGTCAGGAGACTGGGACTATCCTGGCTAACACGGTGAAACCCTGTCTCTACTAAAAATACAAAAAATTAGCCGGGCATGGTGGTGGGCACCTGTAGTCTCAACTACTCAGGAGGCTGAGTCAGGAGAATGGCATGAACCCAGGAGGCAGAGCTTGCAGTGGGCCGAGATTGCGCCACTTCACTCCAGCCTGGGTGACAAGATCAAGACTCCTTCTCAAAAAGGAAAAAAAAAAAAAAAAAAAGCCTTCAGGCTGAGCACAGTGGCTCACGCCTGTAATCCCCAGCACTTTTGGAGGCTGAGGCAGGTGGATCACAAGGTCAGGAGTTCGAGACCAGCCTGACCAACATGGTGAAACTCTGTCTCTACAAAAAATACAAAAAATTAGCCGGGCATGGTGGCAGGCGCCTGTAAATCCCAGCTACTCGAGAGGCTGAGGCAGGAGAATCACTTGAACCCAGGAGACGGAGGATGCAGTGAGCCAAGACTGCACCACTGCACTCCAGCCTGGGCAATAGGGCAAGACTCCATCTCAAAAAAAAAAAAAGAAAAAAACAAAAGGGCCGGGGGCGGTGGCTCACACCTGTAATCCCAGCATTTTGGGAGGCCGAGGAGGGTGGATCATGAGCTCAAGTGTTCGAGACCAGCCTGGCCAACATGGTGAAACCCTGTCTCTACTGAAAATACAAAAACTAGCCAGGCGTGGTGTAATCCCAGCTACTCAGGAGGCTGAGGCAGGAGAATCGCTTGAACCTGGGAGGCGGAGGTTACAGTGAGCCGAGATCGCGCCACTGCACTCCAGCCTGGGCAACAGACAGAACAAGACTCTGTCTCAGGGGAAAAAAACAAAAACAAAAACAAACAAACAAACCCTTCACTGCTCCCATACGGGCCGAGTCAGAGTTTGGAACAGGAGCCAGGAGCAATAGGAAATGAGAAGCCTGAGGTCAAATGACCAGATACACATCATGTCAGCACTGCCACGAGACAAAGCCAGGGCTCTGAACCAGATGGGTTTCAAGGTTTGTTCCTTGTAGCCCTCAGAATCTAGAGTGCTGTAAGAGTCAGGGGATACATACTGACATCCTCCGAAAGCTGGGGAAACTCATAGATATGTTCACAAGTGTTCCTACTGCTGGGGATGCAGAAGCCAAAATCAAAGTCAAAGTTTTTCAGCAAGTGTTCCCGGAAATAGTGCCGTTCAATCATCCGGAAGTTTGACACAGGTCTGTCTCCCACTGTGAACTCCACCCTGGAAAATAAACCTCTGTAAGCCCGACTTTGCCTTCTCCCTCCTCTAAAGCCAACCCGAAACCCAACCCAAAACACTCTTCTGTGAACAAACAGAACGTTCTCCCCTCAGGTAGTAATGGTACTCACGTAGCCCCAACTGTCCGGAGGCGGAGAAATGCCGGTGTGAACTGATAGCGGACAAAACGTCCTGCGCTGATGTCCACGTCTCCACCTCCCTCCTCCTCATCCTCCTCCTGGTCTGAAAGAGCACACAGAATCTTCAGTGCACCATCTCGACATTCTCAACCCAAGAGTTCTATCACCCATCCCAACAGCACAATGGCAACCAATCCCAGTAATCACACCAACAAGAAGAATGGCCAGTGTTTACTGTGCACTTGCTATACGGCAGGACACTTGCCATAGGCCAGACTCCTCACAACAACCCTTCAAGGAGTTACTGTCTCTATTTTACAGATCAGGAAGCTCAAGTTCAGAGAAGTCAGGTAACATGTCCAAAGTCCCTCAAACAGTAAGAGGGGGGAACAGGGATTTGAATCCAGGTCCATCTGACTCAAGGCCTGTTCTTCAACACTAAGCTATTAGCCTTTTTTAATAGTTTGAGGGCTTATGCCATATCCTAAGGGTGAAGCCTGAAACACAAGCTGGGAACTGGGCCCCTGACATGCTCTATACTATACAGACTAGGTCTGCAGTTAACCAAGTTGAAGCGCTAGCACCAACCTAAAAGAATGAGGCTACAAAAATTGACACTTATCAGAAAGTTATTTCAATGAATATAAAAATTTCTGACAGGCTGCAAAGATAAACCACTAAAAATACTTTTATTATTTAAATAGAAGACACTGACCTACAGCCTTGGGATACTATAGTTCCTTGACTGATGTCTACTTCTAGGCCATACCAGGCCTAACCCTTTGACCACCTGGGAAAGGGTGAAGCAGATGTGGTGGCCTCTACAAGGTTAATGCTGGTCTCCGGTCTAGTCCATTCCTGAACCCAGGAGATGAAAGATTTGTAAAATGAATCAGAGGGCTGGGCGCGGTGGCTCATGCCTGTAATCCCAGCACTTTTGGAGGCCGAGGCGGGCGGATCTCCTGAGGTCAGGAGTTCAAGACCAGCCTGACCAACATGGAGAAACCCTGTCTCTACTTAAAATACAAAATTAGCCAGGCGTGGTGGCGCATACCTGTAATCCCAGCTACTCGGAAGGCTGAGGCAGGAGAATTGCTTGAACCCAGGAGGCGGAGGTTGCAGTGAGCCGAGATTGCGCCACTGCACTCCAGCCTGGGCAACAAGAGTGAAACTCCGTCTCAAAAAAAAAAAAAAAGAATCAGAGAACAAGCATTCTAACGTGAATAGGAGTTAGTACCCTCCAGTGTCCAGTGAGGCTATTTTCTCCAGGTCTAAGCTGTACATGGGTACAACATAAGAAAAGACTTTCAGCATCAAACATCTCTGCTTTTGACAAGCCCAAGAGCGACTGGGCAACCAGGCTGAGTAGGGGTTCACCCCCAGAGACTCTAAAACCCTGGCTGCAACAATGTGACTCAGAGAGAGTTAGAGCAAATCTTGGGGATTCAAATTCATCAGAACAAGTGCTGCAGAAAGGTACTGATTCAGTGTGAGGATATTCTATTGTTTATATTTATTGATTTATTTTGAGATAGGGTCTCACTCTGTCACCTTTGCTGGAGTGCAATGCAGTGATCACGGCTCACTGCAGCCTTGATCTCCCAGGCTCAAGCCATCCTTCCACCTCAGCCTCCTGAGTAGCAGGGACCACAGGCATGTGCCACCACGCCTGGCTAATTTTTTTGTATTTTTTGTACAGATGGGGTCTCGCCATGTTGCCCAGGCTGGTCTCAAACTCCTGGGGCTCAAGTGATCTGCCTGCCTCAGCCTCCCAAAGTGCTGGAATTACAGGCGTGATCCACCGCACCCAGCCTCAATGTGGGGAATATTACAAGTGAATCAAGATCCTTAAATGTAAAAACTAGAGAGACTCAAAACCAAGATACTTTACAGTATCTTCAGCTGACCTTCTTGAAACAGTTCCGTCTTATACTGAACTGACAACTCTTGAGTCTAATCCAAATCCACATACCTGTAGTAGGCCTGGAGTCCTTGCAATGTCCCAGGTACTGTGATATGTGGCTTAGGGATGAGAACACCACAGACCCAGGAAGCTAGCTGGTCTTGATCTGACCATCCCAATAAAAAACTACCCATGAGCAACCAGGCGCAGTGGCTCACGCTTGTAATCCCAGCACTTTGGGAGACCAAGGCAGGCGAATCAAAGGTCAGGCGTCTGACACCAGCCTGACCAACACGGTGAAATCCCGTCTCTATTAAAAATACAAAAATTAGCTAGGCATGGTGGCGGGCACCTGTAATCTCAGCTACTCGGGACGCTGAGGCAGGAGAAGCTCTTGAACCCAGGAGGCAGAGGTTGCAGTGAGCCAAGATTGTGCCACTGCACTCCAGCCTGGGTGACAGAGCAAGACTGTGTCTCAAAACAAACAACACAAAAAAACCCCCCACAAAACAACAACAACAACAAAACTACGCATGAACTTGAGCCTTTAGGTGCCTTGGTCAGTATTAGATTATGATAGCATAAATACCACCAGGTAGGGGTGAAATCGGGGCCTTATCAAATTTGCAGGCTCTAAGTAGGAAATCAGATGAGAAACACTGCAAAGTAAGTTTACAAACCACACTGATACTATGGGTATCTGTGCCAGTGTTCTAACAAATTACTAACTCCAGGGGGCGCTACACCTCCAGTGAGATACTCCAAAGGCTTCTGTGGTCCAGATCACCCTGGCACTTTATTACAAGCACAGGAAGCGGCTATCGGAGGCTAATTTAAGGAACCCCAAGTAGTTGAGTTCCTGGGTCTGTTCTTCCAGAAAATAGTTGAGATTAAAATCCAAACCAGGTCTGGGAAATCCAAGGCAATACGTAAAGGAGAGCAAGAAGATGGCTCAAACTGCCTCATGTCTGGACCAGGATCCTCCCTATCACCCTCCAAGAGGGCTCCAGGCTCAGGTAAGTTTTCCTCATTATAGTTTAATTTCAAGGATTCCTTTCCCAACTGGAGGCAACATGGTAAGATGAACCAGCACAGGGCCTTAGGAAAGAGCCGCCTGGGAATTCTAGGCCTCAGATCCTTCGCTGTAAAACAGAGATAACAGTAATTACTCAAAGAGGTGTGAGGATTACATACACTGATGTGCACAAAGACGTGGAACACAGTGACCAGCACAGAATAGACATCCAACAAACATCAGCCTCTGAACGCAGCTTCAAACCACCATGCCTGGCAGGCCAGGCCATGGGAAGAGGTCACAGAAGTGGGACACACTGGAGTCCAAGAAACAGGATGCAGTGGCACACAAAGATTTGAGTTTCAAAGACCTTTGGCTCAAAACTGTCTAGTGGTCACTACAACGTAGAGGCCTACCTGAAACGCAAGGTTTGGCAATCTCAAAAAGTACTGTCCCTGTCTCCAAATCTCGAATTTTGAAGCGGGTGAAATCAATACTGTAGATGTTGTCTTCGGGTTTACATAAATAATCTGAAAACAAGTGAGAGAAACCAACATTGTTAAATAATCCTCCAAAACTACCATTTATTTAATTTTCAAGTTTTGAAGCAAACTCAGATTTTTTCTTACACAATACACTTAAAATACTCCCAAAAACTTTCTCATGTGTTATCACCAGCAGAAGTTGTATGGACAGAATTAGGGGATCCAACAAAGAAAAAAAAGAACAAGGACTTGCTTTGGATGAAAAATTGCAAAACTTTTAGAAACTAGGATAGAAAAGGTGGATTTCTTTGGAAACACATAAAAATCTTCCATCATCTATCAAGTTGGATGTCAGAACAGGGCGAACTTTTTATAGAATTCCAATCTAAGACATTTAAACTGACTTAGCAGATAATACAGTGCTAGTTTGCCAACGCTAGTTTGCCAACTGTCAGTGTAAGAAAGCCGAGATCAGCAAACTTTTCTGTAAAGAGCCAGATTCTAAATAATTTAGGCTTTGCCGCCACATGGTCTCTGTCACAACTACTCAACTCTATCATTGTAGCCACAAAAGCATCCACAGACAATACGCAAATGAATGAATGTGGCTATATTCCAGTAAAACTGTATTTATGGACACTGAAATATGAATTTTACATAACCACGTGTCTCAAGATTTTAAAGTTTTTTTCAACCATTTAAAAATGTACAAACCTTAGTTTGTGGGCTACACAAAATCATACAGTAGACAATACATATCATACATATCCAGGCAAGAGGATAAATCTGCCGGTGAAGGCATTAGGCCCAAGTGACTAGAATGTGAGCAGCATATTGAAATAATTCTAATCACAGCAAATTTCACTGATTTCTTTCTAGGATGATTCCGGATAGCATCTTCTCCACAGCTCATTTTGATACTTGATCTTTTATTGCCTGAGTTAGTTGTTTTCGTGTTTTACAAGCTGTCTCTTTAGTAAGATGGCAAACTTGACAACTACTGATTATTCTGTAACTGCTAAAAGGATAACATTGGCTTTGGACTCTTAGAGGGAACTCAAATAATCTGCTGGATAGAATGAACAAGACGTTAAGAAGAGTAACAAAGAGGTTGCCAGACTCTCTAAGAAGCTGCAGAGGTGGGTTTGGACAATGAGCAACAATCCCAAGCCCCCAGATAGGATCTGAGTGCCCAATGAGAATCCTGCCTAGGGCCAGGCACAGAATACCCTAACTCACTTGGATGGCAGGAGAGGGCATGAGGTTACCAAGACCAGGTGCTGAGCATCTGTGTACTTTCAGAGCCCTAAATGAAAACTGGTTCAGAAGAAAAGAAGCTTTTTCACACTGTTTCAATAAAACTAGCAAGAATGTCTAAAGATACGCTCAGGCCTGCTAAGGACAGTCCCAACCCAAACAGTGTTGGGAAACGGGGGCATCCAAATATCTAGAATCAAATTAAAACTCTTTTAGGAAATGGGAATTCCCTTTCGCACAGGGTGGACCAAGGCCTACTCCCCACAAACTTCCATCCCCAAATTACTAGAGCTGCCATCGGCAACCTGAGGTGCACCTGAACAGCCCTGGGCTGCCTGCTATAGCAGCTCAGCAGACACCATGGCAGCCTTCAATCCATCCAGGGAATGCTGCTGCTGCCACAGGGTTAGGAGACTGCAGGCCAGGAGTGATGGGCAGGCCAAGATAGGCCTAACTAGGTGAGTGCACACTCCTGCAGGGAAAACAGCAGCAAGAGAAAAGACGTCAAGTCAGGGACTGGCTTGGCAGAGAACAGAAAAAGGGAGATCACCCAGGGCAGGGACTGGGCAACATTTTTCTTCCCACCCATCCTCCTATCAACGAAAAAGCTTAGGATGGTTGCCTTTTGTGCAGGAAACGCATTTCTGAAACCCTGAAATCATTCTTAATTCACGAGAATGTCAAAAGCAGGATTCACATGTCGGAGTCTGTACACAAACTGAAACTTTATTTTTGTTTTAATGTGGCACAGTTTTAAATGAGCAGGAAATGCCACGGCTATGTGTTTTGAGGAAGAACCCACCTGCACACTAAGGGGCAACGCTCCCGACCCAAAGAGGGAGGGAGGCCGGGCAGGCTGCAATGGGGGAGGGCTGCCATGGGGCCGGGGCGGAGGAAGCAGGTAAGGCTTCTGGCCTGCCAGAGGGCTGGGGGGGGGGCCTGGCTGAGCGGGAACTTCACTGATGGCCGGGGGTTCCAGGCTGAGGGTCCAGGGGCCCATTTATTAGGGGACCTCGGCCCCCAGCAGGCTCAGGAGGATCCAGTTCAGCTGAACGGGGCCCTCTACCCAAACAGGTCCAGCAGAGCTGGGGAGCCGACCGGCCGAAGGGCATCCTAGCGCGGCCGGACTCACAGGAATGCGGTCCAGCCCAGGAGAGTCCTTCCCCACCAGAGCTACGTGAGCGTGGCGGGGGCAGAGCCCGGCCGGCGGGGCAGCGGGAAGCGCGGCCTGGCCGGCCGACGGGGTCTGGGGGGGACCCCCGCGCTGGTCAAGTGGCCCGGGTCCGCTGAAGGCTCCAGGAGCCGGGGCACGGCGCGAGGGGAGGGCGCGGCCCGCGCGGCACTCACTCTCGGTGACCCGGCTGAGGCGCAGGACGTGCTCGGGCCGGATGGTGTCCAGCGCCAGCAGCTCCTGCTCCGTGACCGCTGCCCCGACGCCGTCGTCGGCCGCGTGGTGGGGCGCCTGCCGCCGCGCCTTCAGGCGGTTCAGGACGCCGCCGCCCGCCTTCTTCTTCTCCTCCTTGCCAGCCACCAGCCCCCCGGGCCCAGCCGCCGACGTCGCGGCCGCAGCCTTCGAGTTAGACCCGCTCATCGCTCCGCCGCCAAGATGGCCGCCGCCTCCACAGCGCGGTAACTATGGAGAGCGGGGGCGGGGCCCGGGGCCGGGCGGGGAAGGGGCGGGGAGGGGGCGGGACCCGAGGCGGGGGCGGGGCGGGGCGAGGGTGGGCGCGGGCGCGGGCGCGGGCGCCCGTGGGGCGGTGGAATTCCCTTTTGTACGGAGTGGACCAAGGCCCAGCCCCCAAACTTCCATCCCCAAATAACTAGAGCTGCCATCAGCAACCTGAGGTGCACATGAGCAGCCCTGGGCTGACACCTATAACAATTCAGCGGACGACACCATGGCAGCCTTCGATCCATTCAGGGAATGCTGCTGCTGCCACAGGGTTAGGAGACCGCAGGCCAGGAGTGATGGGCAGGCCAAGATAGGCCTAACTAGGTGACTGCACACTCCTGCGGGGCCCGGGGGGCGGTGCTGTGGCTACTGCCCCAACTTTGATCCTGCCAGGTGGAGGGCCTAGGGGTGGCTGGAGCTTTAGCAACCCCACTCCCCATCAGACCCCCAAGGTCGTCCACGATGTTTAAATACATATCTTACGGTCAAATGAATTTACGTCATATAAACTTTCCTCCTCTTCATTCTCCTTCTGGTCTGAAAGAGTACACAGAATCTTCAGTGCACCATCTCGGCATTCTCAATCCAAGAGTTCTGTCACCAGTCCCAACAGCACAATGGCAACCAATTCCCAGTAATCACACCAACAAGAAGAATGGCCAGTGTTTACTGCGCATTTGCTATATGGCAGGACACTTGCT
This sequence comes from Pongo abelii, assembly GCF_028885655.2. Lineage (NCBI taxonomy): Eukaryota > Metazoa > Chordata > Mammalia > Primates > Hominidae > Pongo > Pongo abelii. Next base: position 119,576,372 of record NC_071995.2, on the reverse strand, counting down.
ATAGGGCAGGCTCCTCACCTCACAATAACCCTGTGAGGTATTACTGTCTCCATTTTACAGATCAGGAAGCTCAAGTTCAGAGAAGTCAAGTAACATGTCCAAAGTCCCTCAAGCAGTAAGAGGAGGGAACAGGGATTTTAATCCAGGTCCATCTGACCCAAGGCCTGTTCTTCAACACTAAGCTATTAGTGGACAATGCATCTTGAGAAAATGTTTGTTAATATATTTAGCATAGAAGGTAAGTTAAAGCAGTGTTTGTTTTGCAAAGGCAGTTTCAAGACAAACTTTCCAATGAGATTGCCATCCGTAAGCCCTACTGTACCAGGCCCTGGGCTAGACATTGGGCTAGGCTACAGGAGATGTAAGAGTGAGGGCAGGGATTGGGTCTGCCTCACCCCTGAATTCCCAGCAGTTCAGCTAATGCCTGACACATGGTAGGTGCTCAGTAATGATTGAATGAGAGCCTGAACAGTATCCCACTATGGAAGAGCTCCCACTTTTGTTAGAGAAGACTGTAAAGTACACAATTCATTATGTGACCCTTCCTTTTCACAAGGTAGGTTAGTATGAACTGGAAGACAAACTAGACTCACTGACTGCACTGAGATGCAGCAAAGGTGCTAGGAGAACACACAGGAGTGGTTTATTCTGACCTGGCTGTAAGAGCTTGAGGGCTTCAGAAGGTTTCACAGAGGCAATATCTGCACTGAGCTTTGGAAGTTAGCCATGACCTCACCAGTTGGCCAGAAGTGGATCAACAGGGGGATGTGGTCTACCATCTTCCACCCTGAGGGGCTCCTTCTCTAGGGATTCTAGATCTGTGCTGTTCTGTGTTGGAGGCCTGGGCCTGATTGACGCAGTGTGTCTGCTAGGTCTGACGTCACCTCTCAGCCAGGCTAGAGTAAGATTGCAACCCTCCCCCAGAGCCTCTTGACGTTCTTGCCAGGCCTTGCTTGCTGAGTCCCTCTCACCAAAGCCACCAAGACAGGCATCTCTTGGTTCCTGGACAAAGTCCAAACCTGACCCCACCCCAGCTGCCCAATTGGGTGGCATAGTGTGTGGCCAAATTCCTACCCAAATGCTGTACTGTCTTTGAGAGATTAGCACATGGTGGTATTTAACTAACTGTTCAGGGAGATTTTAATAAACGTGTACAAAGAATTAAAGTCTTTCCTTTTGCAAACAACTCTTTTTAAACCACTCAACAGAGTGGTTACTGAAGAATTTCCAGAACTTTTAATATGCTACTTGATTGTGAATGGCCAAGAGGGTGGTTTAGCATGTGGCCATTTCCCATATACTTATTTACGGAACCTTTGTTCTCATACCACCAAGACTAGTTACCTGGACCATGGCTTTTCTCTTTCTAGGGATGATGGCAAATGTAACCTCTTCACCTGCAATTCCACATCCAGGAATTTACCCTACATGTATGCACAGAGATTTGTAATATTGACAAATTACAATAAATTACATTTGTATCCATTCACGTTACATAGAGCTGTTATAAAAAATGAGACATATATATTAGTATGGAAAGATCTCAAACATATATTAAGTAAGGCAAAAAGCAAGGTACAGAGTCATATTTATGTATTTATTTATTTAAGACAGGGTCTCACTCTTGTCACCCAGGCTGGAGTGCAGTGGCACAATCACAGCTCACTGCATCCAGCCGAGAATCCCATTTATTTAAAATAAAAAGTATATAAATATTTAGATGTGGGCCGAGTGTGGTGGCTCATGCCTGTAATCCCAGCACTTTGGGAGGCCAAGGTGAGCAGATTGCTTGAGCCCAGGAGTTCGAGACCAGCCTGGGAAACATGGCAAAACCCCATCTCTACTAAAAATACAAAAATTAGCTGGGCGTGTTGGTGCATGCCAGTAGTACCAGCTACTCAGGAGGCTGAGGTGGGAGAATCACCGGAGCCCAGGAAGCCGAGGCGTATGAGCTGAAATCGCACCACTGCACTTTAGCCTGCGCCATGGGAATGAGACCCTGTCTCAAAAAAAAAAAAAAAAAATAGACAGATAAACATAGACATAAATATAAATATGCATTTGTAACTGTAAAGGAAAAGGTCTGGATATACATTAAAACATTAACTTTGATTACGTCTGGGGAGGAGAGTATCAGAAGAGACTAAAGGAAATATATTCACTTGACATTATTTAGAACTACTTCTGTACTATTTTATCTCAAGCATATAATCATGGGCTGCTTGTATACTTTTTTAAAAAGAAAATACTGGCCAGGTGCAGTGGCTCACGGCTGTAATCCCAGCACTTTGGGAAGCTGAGGCAGGCAGATCACAAGGTCAGGAGTTCGAGACCAGCCTGACCAATATGGTGAAAACCCGTCGCTACTAAAACTACAAAAATTAGCTGGGCATGGTGGCACACTCCTTTAGTCCCAGCTACTCGGGAGGCTGAGGCAGGAGAATCGCTTGAACCTGGGAGGTGGAGGTTGCAGTGAGCTGAGATCACGCCACTGCACTCCAGCCTGGCAACAGAGCAAGACTCTGTCTCAAAAAAAAGAAAAGAAAAGAAAAGAAAATACCTTTGGATCTGTGTCTGGAAGGCAAACTCTATGCCAAAGTTGCCTTACTTTCTTTTAAAATTTAAAAGCAACCTCAAACTTAATTTTTTTTTTTTTTTCTGACGGGTCTTGCTCTGTCACCCAGGCTGGAGTGCAGTGGCACGATCTCAGCTCATTGCAACCTCCGCCTCCCAGGTTCAAGTGATTCTCCTGCCTCCGCCTCCCAAGTAGCTGGGAACACAGGCACGCGCCACCATGCCCAGCTAATTTTTGTAGTAGAGACGGGGTTTCACCATGTTGGACAGGCTGGTCTCGATCTTCTGACCTTGTGATCCACCTGCCTCAGCCTCCCTAAGTGTTGGCATTACATGTGTGAGCCACTGCGCCTGGCCTGTTTTTTTATTTTATTTTATTTTTTATTTTTATTATTCTTTTTTTTGAGACAGAGTCTCATTCTGTCGCCCAGGCTGGAGTACAGTGGCACAATCTTGGCTCACTGCAACCTCCGCCTCCCGGGTTCAAGCGATTCTCCTGCCTCAGCCTCCCAAGTAGCTGGGATTACAGGTGTCTGCCACCACACCTAGCTAATTTGTGTATTTTTAGTAGAGACGGGGTTTCACCATGTTGGTCAGGCTGGCCCTGAACTCCTGACCTCAGGCGATCCGCCTGCCTCAGCCTCCCAAAGTGCTGGGATTACAGGCGTAAGCCACCACACCCAGCTTTTTTTTTTTTTTTTAAATTAAATACTGCCATGTGAGTCAGAGCTTGTACTCTCTCTGGGCACTACCTATGAATTTTGGTTAAAAGGAATAGACTGGCTGGGCACAGTGGCTCATGCCTGTAATACCAACACTTTGGGAGGCCAAAGCCAGAGGATTGCTTGAGGCCAGGAGTTTGAGGGGTGACAGAGTGAGACTGTAAGAAAGGAGCGGGGGGAAAGGAAGGAAACGAGAAAAGAAAGAAGGAAATAAAGGAAAGGGAAAGGGAAGGAAATATATATAATTTCATTTTTTAAACGGATAGGAAAAATTAGGGGTGTAACCTCCAATCCGCCTTTCCACATCAAATGTTTTGAGGTGTGGGGAAAGGCTCTTTTAAAATGTCTTTTGAAAATTACATATACTAACACTTTATTTGGGGGAAGAAGGAAAATAGAGGACTACTGCGTTAAATAGTAATCCCGACACCAAAAGCAGAAGGGTCAGCCTTCCTTTCCCCCCAGCTCAGGGCTGACTCCCTCCGGCTGGCTGTTTTCCTCCCTGTAAGAGGTGTGAGAATGGCTGTTTTCCAGGGCAGTCCCAGAGTAGCCAGGCAGTCTGCCTTCAAATCAGGCCAGGCAGGTGGGGCCCAGAGCTGGTGTAACCAAGGTAAGCAAGACATCATCAACTGGCATTTTCCTGCCAAGACTGAAAGTTCAGTCCTGCTTTCTGCTGCCTCCCCAGAGATGGCATGCACTGAATTAGCAAGTCATGGCTGGGATTGCAGGCATGCCTTGTGGTCTGGGACTAAGAGCTAGTAATTTCCTTAGTACCAAGTCACTCCACTATCTGGCTGAGGGCTGTTTTTTTGTTTTTGTTCTTAAGACGGAGTCTTGCTCTGTTGCCAGGGTGGAGTGCAATGGCATGATCTTGGCTCACTGCAACCTCTGCCTCCCAGGTTCAAGCAATTCTCCAGCCTCAGCCTCCCGAGTAGCTGGGATTACAGGCATGCACCACCACGCCTGGCTAATTTTATATTTTTAGTAGAGACGAAGTTTCACTATGTTGGCCAGGCTGATCTCAAACTCCTGACCTCAGGTGATCCACTTGCCTCAGCCTTCCAAAGTGCTAGGATTACAGGTGTGAGCTACTGTGCCCAGCCAGAGGGCTGTTTTTAAAAAGCATTATTTATTATTTATATCCCACCTGTTTCCAAAAGAGATTTCTGGCATATTCCAAAGTCACAGCACAAGATTGGTGAGTAAAAATTCATATAGCCCCATGGAGGACAGTACTTTCAAATTTTTAAATGCATATATTGTTTGATCCAGTAATTCCTTAAAGGAATTCCCTAAAGAAACACCTGCACATACGCACAAAGATGTATGCATAAGCATGTTCACTGCAGCAGTTTATACTGGCAAAAAATGAGCAGTATCTTAATGTTCATCTACAGGGGATTGCTAAAATCAATTACAATCTAACCATAAGATACTGTACAGCCCTTGAGACTGAGGAAAATCTCTATGTACTGACCAATCTATATGAACTAACTCTCTTAAGACATATTAAGTAAAAAAGGCACAGAATGATATGTATGGTATATTCCCACTTGTTTAAAAAGACTGCGTGTGTGTGTGTGTGTGTGTGTGTGTGTGTGTGTATATATATATGTAAATACATTTAAAATGAAAGATACACACCAGACTGTCCTCTGTATTATCCTTTAGGGATTAGAGGGATAGGGAAGAAAATGATTTTTCAGGCCAGGTACGGTGGCTCACACCTCTGATCTCAGCACTTGGGAGGCCGAAGTGGGCGTATCACTTGAGCCCAAGAGTTTGAGACCAGCCTGGGCAACATGGCAAAATCCTGTCTTTACAAAAATTATAAAAATTAGCTGGGTGTGGTGGCTACACACTGTAGTAGTCCCAGCTACTCAGGAGGCTGAGGTGGGAGGATTGCTTGAGCCTGGGAGGTCAAGGCTGCAGTGAGCCAAGATCTTGCCACTGCACACCAGCCTGGGTGACAGAGCAAAACCTGGCCTCAAAAAAAGAAAAAAAAGAAAAAAGAAAAGAAATTGATTTTTCACATTTTGCACTCCGAACACCTTTTTAAGAATTTATTTCTGTATATATTTATAGATCTTTATATCACCAAGTCTTAAAAGTTACTTTTTCAGAGAAATAAAACCTCCATGTAATCACAGATTCATCAGTTATCAATACTCAAAAGTTCCTCTTTAAAACCAGTATATCATGGCACTAAAAGCACAGATTTTGGGGTCAAACAGCGTTGGGTTCCAGTCTTTGCTCTGCCAATTACCAGCTATGTGACTCTGGCCAGGTTGTTTCTCTCCTGAGGCCTTTGTGCCTTCATTTGTAAGTCAGGCTAGTCATAAGTCTTTCCTAGGATTGTTATGAAGAGACACAAAACAGCAAGAAAAAGCACTATACTGGTGCCAGGAAGAGTGTCCCATGAATGGTCACTATGGCAATATATACAAGTGGCCTCTTTCTCCACACCCCCTCTGTTGAGGGCAGGCACACAGGGCAGGCGCACGGGGCAGGGAGAAGCCATGGATCCAAGTGAGAGAGTGCAGTGACAAAGCAAGTGGAGTTATTTCGTACTAATGTTAAGTGGTTAGGAACAAACGAAACTGAGACTCTTGGGCCAGGGTGCTGCAGCGAGGAGCCTGTGGCCTTAGGTTGTTGGAGAGCAGAGGCAAGCCCGCTCCAGGACCTCCACGCTCTGCCTCCTTTCTGCCTTGACCCCTCACCACTGCGATAGCAATGAGCTTTCCAGTAAGTACTGGAAAAACTCATCTCTCTTCCTTTATGGGGGATGGGGGGTACTAAGTATGGAGAAAGGTCTCACCGGCTCCAGCCAACCGGGAGCCTGATTTCCTTAGTAAGATTAAGATCTGGACCCACAGAGTGGTCCAACCCAACCCCGGTACTTGGCCCAAGATCTTCTGTCAGACAATTTCCCTCCCTGCAACTCCCTAGAGCGGGAGTTCTTCAGGTCTCTTCCCCATTTGGCAGCTCATGCAAAGCTACTTGAAATAGTAACAACGAAATCTGAATTAGGAAAGAACTCATTATGGGTGGGCTCAGCCTAAGAAAGAGGCTCTGTGGGCCTCCTGGCTTGTTTGGGCCCTGAGAACAGACTCCATCAACAATGGCCTCACTCTTGGGGCTGCACACTGAATTCTGCCCTTCAAGGGATAACTGAGGGAGGTAGGCCAAACTCCAGTTCCTCCGCCTCCACCCCTCCCTACTCCTGCAAGCCAGCAGTCTCCATTCCCACTCGGAGAAATCCCGCAGGTAGGCTCTGGAGCCATGCCACCCAGCACCATGAAGAAATGGATGGCAGCAGAGGGTAATGATGGAGAGCAGGAGTCCTGGTTTAAAACCCCAGCTCCGCCTTTTGTTGGTTGTGCTACCTTGTGTAAGTCACTTCATCTCTTAAAGGGGAATAGCAACTGGTTTGTTGAAGATAAAAGAGAGATAACATGTGTAAAATGCTGGGCATTGTGCCCAGCCCATTTCAAGGACTCAGTCATGGACAGCTGTAATTATCTTTACAGCTTTAAAGAGCTTGGGCTTTGATGGCAGACAGACTGGATTTGAACCCTGGCTTGACCATTTACTACATTAGTCTGGGGTATGTTACTGTTCTGAGCTTCAGTGTTTCTTTGTGTGTGTGTGTGTGTGTGTGTGTGTGTGTGTGTGTCACCCAGGCTGGAGTGCAATGGCGAAATCTCAGCTCACTGCAGCACTGACCTCCTGGGCTCAAGTAATCCTCCCACCTCAGCCTTCTAAGTAGCTGCGACTACAGGCATGTACCACCATGCCCGGCTAATTTTTGTATTTTTAGTAGAGACAGGGTTTCGCCATGTTGCCCAGGCTGATCTTGAACTCCTGGGCTCAAGCAATACTCCTGGGCTCAAGCAATCTGCTGGCCTCCGCCTCCCAAAGTGCTAGGATAACAGGCATAAGCCACCATGCCTGGCTCAATGATCCTCACCTATAAAACGTGGCTTATAAATAATAGGAAAAAAAATCCCGCCTGCATTCTGTTCTTCCTAATGTGTAATCAACAATGACAAAACACCAGAAAAGGAGCAAGCAGAGAAAAATCTCCTATGGCTTAGGTTAGCTTAGCTTGTCCGTGGGCTATCACAGAGGCTAAGGGAATGGTGAGGAGAGGCAGCAGTAGGCCCAGTGTGCCTTAAGAGTGGGACAGTCTGTGCCTACTTGTCCCAGTGAAAGTGAAAACAAATTTTTTGTCCTTAAACGCGCTGCTAGTTGAAATGACCAGGAAGGGTTTTACAGAATGATTCCCCTAAGCAAACATCCCAGAGAGAAGAAAAGCAAAAGACACACAGCTAAATGGACAACAGTTCCCAGCCTCGTCACAGGAGAACTCTTTGGAGCCAAGTGAACCCCTGGGTCTCCTTTTTCCCACCCCATCACTTCAACACTTTGAGATCAAGTTCAAACTCAGTCCCAACACAGAGTGTCACTGCAAATTGTTTATTAAAACACAAAGCAATGGACAGTGAAAAACATCCTGATTTTGTACTTTTTGGTGGGAGTGGGGTGGGACATGGAAGGAGTAGGGTCAGATGGAGACAGCCCAGAAGGAAAGCCAGCTGTATCCACCCCTACAGCTTCCCCGGCCAACCAGGTTCAAAGCCCGTCAGTTATATCTCACTGTGCCGCTGTCAATGCGTGTTGTGGCTACTGACAAAGAGTTGGTTTGGCCTCCACAGAGAGAGGATGGGAAACTAGAGTAGAAGCTACAAGGGCTAAGAACTTGATGCTTTTTCTCCAGTACTTGGTACAGAATAGAGCAGCCAGGCCCAATGTGGAAGGGTGGAGTTGGTTTCCTGACAAGCCAGGTTAGACCAATAATGGTTGAAGAGGCTGCCCTGGGCTCAGAATGGGCAGCTGGTCCTTGCCTGGGAGAACTTCGTGGAAGGAAAAGGTAACATTCCTTAAGTCCAAGGAGAGAACCAATCCAGGGTCAAATTTCTTTTCATTCCCTGGATCACAACACACCAGGGAAGAGAGGAGTCAAGAACGTCTCTCCCTGCCAGTGCTCCCCTCCTACCTCACAACTCGGCTCTCCCTTCCCGACAGTTGTCCTTTGAAAGGACGGAAAGCGCACTTCAGTTTGTTGTTGTTTTTCCTCATACTGAAATAAAGCACTGAAGCTCAAAATAGAGGTGAGAATGGAGTTCTGCTTTCCCCAGTGCTATGTGCCCCCATCTCACAAGACTGCCTGGATGCAAGAAGTGCCAAGGCCCTCTCTGCCAACTCAAACAGGCACTACTGTTTCCCTGGCTGCCAGCACAATCCTGGCTCATTGTGTTTATACTCCTGGGGGAACCTGTCCCAAGAGATCCATCCTGCTCTTTTCCTGCCAACCCAGCTAGTCCCCAAATCACCTGCTCTTATCAAGATGATCTGGCCCCCCATAGCAGGCTAGACAAAAGGCAGCTGGAAAGGACAGGCCAGACTGGAAGCAAGCTACACAGATGCAAAGAAGAAACCCGCCCTCACTAGGCAGCTGATCTATTGGTACCAATCTAGTCTCATAACAAAATGAGGAAATCTAGCCCTCTTGCCCCAGAGAGGTTTAAATACAGAGAGTCTTAGTTTGGACTGAAAGAGAAAAATTGCTCTGATCTTTCTAAAGCTTGAACATTAAGGCTTCTTTGCAATTTTCTTAGAGCTCTTTGATCGTTAATTATATCTTTCCATCGAAAAGAAGCAGATTTCTTCTGAGATTTCTGAACAGTTCCTGGGTGTTTCTGGTTCTGCTTCAGTGTACTATCGCTTTGCCTTGCCTCAGTCTCTCCTTCCTCCGGGGCCACAGAAGGAGAAAGCCCAACGCATACCCATCCTGCCCTTTAAAAAAAAAAGAAAGAAAGAAAGATTCGTCTCTCACTTTGGAAAGCTCACTTACTCTCCTAGGTCCTTCTGGAGAGGCATGGAGGACAATATTCCATGTTGCCATTTGATGCCACTAAGGATCCTCAAGGCAAGAAGACACTTGAATTATGCCACAGTAGGCCAGCAAAGGGGAGGGAAAGGACAGGAAAGCAGCCCCATGGCAGGGACTATAGGACCCCTGCCCAGACCTGAATCTAGAGGGAATGCCCCACCCTGGCTCAGAGCAGGAGAGGAAAAGGCACTGTGCTGACCGGGGTGGGTCGTTCCCCAACCCCCAGGGAGGGCAGAGAACCTGCTGATTCTTTCTCTGGGTTTCCCAAGGTGAGCCAATTTCTAGAGAAAGGGATTTTAGCACTAGGAAAAGGAAAATACTGCTGCTGTTTTCTGAAGTTCTCAGCTGAGATTTCAGAAACCATATCCAGGCCTTTCCAGGAGAGGCTAGAGGCAGGAGAAGGAAGAGAAATTCCTTAAAACAGAAGCTTCTCCCAAGAGATAAGGAAGTCAAAACCACAGTTCTAAAGCTGGACCAAACAGTTCCCAGGCACAGAAAGGGGGAGGTAAACCTAACTCAAACTTTGCCCTCTCATCAAAGCCTAAGTGCCCGCTAACGTGATCCCAGTAGCTCTTAGGCAGTGAGAGCAAGAGAACATGAACACGCTCTCAAACCAACAGGTGGCCCTGTGGGCAGGGCTAGTCTTCCTGGGAGTCTAACGCCATTGACACCTGAAGAAAACTATCTTCCCAGTCATGAGAACTCGGGTGTCGACTCAGTAGCCTCTCCTCAACAATGGAGATTTTTCAGAAAAGTGAATCTGGTTTAAGGGACACAAATCCCACAGAGTTTCTTGGCACAATGTTTCAGTAAGCATGAGTGAGACCCAAAAACGTCCGATTAGAGACCAACTGGCCCCTGACCTAAGTCAGAGCTAGACTGCAGAACTCTCAGGCCATCTCTGCAGCAGACATCTGCGTCATCCTCCCGGAAATTCAACTCAGGCCACACTTCTGGCAAAAGAAGTTTCACCCTGACTGTCCTTGTTTTCAGCCAGCTGGGCTCAGTGGGATCTAAAAACCTAGGACAGAGTGTAGATCCAGTAGAGGAGCCCAGGCCTCTCCTCCACACACCCCTCACTGGCACCCCTCACCACCTCCCACGCATTCCCTATGGTGCAGCCTCTCAGGCCTAGCACTAAGCTCAAAATACAGATAGGGGAACAAACAGTGCAAAAAGCAAAAGGTGAACAACAGAGTAATTCTTGACACATACAATACAAAAATAAAAATAAAGAATCCCACCCCTTTAACCTAAACTTCATGTACCTATATCTTGGAGGAGCCACAAAACAAAAACAAAAGCAAAAAAACTTTCAAGTTCAGCATCATGAGCCAGCTGTGGCCAGCCCCAGGGAGCTCTTGTTAGCTGGATAGGCTTGGCTCCAGGGGAGTCTACCCCAGCCCCCACCATACTTCTTCCTGTTTCCTCACTTCCCCTTTAGTTTTTGTTAGCCATAGAAAGATGTTCCTTCCTTTGGTTCACAACCAGAGAGGAAAGCGCCCATCCCTAACCCTGAGCTCAGGGGAAAAGGGTGGGCTTGGAAACAGAGGCAGAAGCAAAGCTGCTTGGCTTACAGTACCATTAGGAAATGGCCCCAGGAATCAGGGTTTCCTTCTGAGACTCTGAGTCACTGAAGGGATGTGTTGAGGTGGAAGGTGGGACCCCCTCCTTCCTCAGACAGACCCAGGCAAACTAACAAACAAGGCAAAATGGAGGCAGCCAGTCCTCCTCCTTCATCTTGACTAATCCAATGGCAGTGGCCCAGGGCTTTGGGGAATTTCGATGGGATAGGAACCAAAGCTACTGCCAGAAGCCTGTTTAGTTAGGATGTCCACTGCCCCAGGCAGGTGGTCCCCAAGACCAAGGCTACAGTACCTTATCCTTTAGAAGCAGGGGAGCTGTGTGAAGCACTAGGGGAAGTATACCTCTGACTGCAGCCTCAGGCCACAACCCTCCAGCTGCCTGACTCAATACCCTAGCACTGAGACCCAAGTCACACCGAAAACAACAGGCTACAATTCTCAAATGACTAAATGCTGGCCTGGAGTAATCATTAAAGAGCCAAAACCCAGGACATGAGCCCAAGAACTACCTATTTTGTCACATAAGGAGCAGTTCAAATATATAGAGCTCTTAAAAAACATATCTAATAAAGCAAACTCAAAATTAAACACATTCTAGAAAAGTGGGCCTGGCCTGAGATCCTATATTGACTGCTCCAGCCCAAGCTGAAGCTAATCCTGCTGTCTCCCATCCACAAAATTCCTTCTAGCTTGGCTGGGTCCTCCTTCATTGTTGCCCTAACAGGGAAATGGATGACAATGGCCAGAAAGGAGGGGACCAGGGAAGCTTCATTTCCTATAGAAATTTTTTCAGGGAATTCAAGACCGACACTTAGATGCTAAGGTTAGCTTCAGAGCTGCCAAGGCTCTGGCTGACTGGAATTCTTTCAGTCCCATCACACCAAGAACCTGACTGCTACCTGGATAGAGAAATGAAAGGACAGGGGAGGGAGGAGCATACTATTAAGATCAATAAGAATCATCGCTGGACCTATATAGCTAATTAGTCTAGTTCCTTGAAGTAGCTCTAGGCATAAACCAAAACTGGCTGAACTGTGACACACAAGAACATGGGAATAAATGAACATCAGATACCAGACACTCTAAACAGTGGTCAGTCACTTAGTAGGGCTCAAGTCTCTGAGGTTGCTCTTAAGCTATGCCAACATAAGCCTTTTCTAATCCAAAGACCAGAAGAGACTTTTAAGGTCAAGTGTTCTGTTGCTGCAGGCTGGAAAGCATCCCTGCCCCCTGGCAGCAAGACCCTACAAAGGGGCCAGTAAAGAACTGCTAGGTCAGGTCCTCCTGGCTGCTGGCTCAGAGATCCAGGGAGGGAGGTACCAGCAAGGTGAGGTGGTAAAGGAGAAGACATTCAAGCAGAGAACCCCAAATCCCCGTGTCTCCTTCCCTTCTTGGCTATAACTTAGTAGGATGGTTGAGAGGGAGAAGAAATTTCAAATGAGCCAGATTAAGGAAACAAACAAACAAACAAAACTGAGAAGAAATCAAGTCCCCAACAGGCACTGAAATCAAAATGATTTGTTGTGGTAACAAGTCAGAGGCGATCTGAGGACCCGACATAACCGAAACGTCTTGGATGCCGGACAGTCTATAACTGGTACATGCCAGGGAGACAAGCAATGACAAAGCTCAAACACTAAAGGTGGGACCATCACTGGATTAATCCAGAAAGGCTTCCAGATAAGGAAGCATTTTCTTTCTTTTTTTTTAATCTCCCTACTTTTTTTTTAAGTCTTTACCGCACAAATTCTACCCCTTCGCACGCATTCTTTCAATCCCAGGACATCTGAAGTCTTATCTAGACATAACTTCAGACCATACCTAACTCCCAGTGCTGGTCGTCTCAGGTAATAAGATGGTATTTCCCTGCTGTTAATTTCTAACCTAAAAAAAGGAACAGTGACTCCTCTGAGTTCAGAGTCCTTTCCACTAGGTATACAAATGAGGATCCTTGAGCAGGAAGGATCCAGTTTACCCTAAGTATCCTCAAGAGGAAAGAGACGGCTGGGGGCCAGCCACAAAGAGAGGACGAGGACCGAAGGAGGTCTGGGACCAGGTGGTGAATGAGGGCTGCTCTCTACTCGCTCTGCCTCTTTTTGTCTCCTTTAATTGATGTGTGTTTTTTTGTCTTTGTTTTTTTTTCATTAATCATTGTGAAAAATATAGACACCAAAACCAATATGGCTGGTTTCTTTCCCACACCCCTCCACCCTGTTCAGGATAGTCATTTGTTCTCACAACCGGCAGAGGCAGAAGAGGGTTGGAATGAAGACTCCGAAGGCCACCAGGATGGGAAACATGAGGCTGCTGTTGTCCGAGGCATAGGGGTTGGGTGTGCGGGGGCCTGACTGCACCCGGTTCTTATTGGTCTGTTTTTTGAGATTAGACCCTTCATCATATTCTTCTTCTTCTTCTTCCTCTTCTTTCTTCTCCAATCCCGGATGAGGCTGAAGCTTTGGTACATCTAACACAAGGAAGAAAACACTGTTAAGACCCACAGCATCTAAGTAAGAGAGACCCTTAAAAGCAGCAAATAAGCCACAATAAAGAGATTGCTGTGATTGAACCTGGGTCCAGAGAAAAGACCAGAAGTAGCAGAAATAGCCTCTGGTCTACAGAACAGCAGAGTGCTGCAAAAGCTTTAGATTTAACTAGAAAGTAGAAAAAGCCGTGCTCATAGGGAGGTTCACTATCTTACCTTCCTGTTCTACTTGTACAGAGCCCCAAGATAACCAGACTGGACAGGGACAATGACCCAATGCCTAAACTTTAACCTTTTCAAATCTCTCCTCCTCCCACAAGCCCACATTCCCTTTTGATTCACACAACAACTGAAGAAAAGTTGACCCAGAGAGTTCTGGGTTCCCAGCACACACTATCCCTCTGTCCTGCCTCCTCCTCAGGGACTTGAACACAGGTCTGTTTGGTGGTAAGACATTCATCCTCCTAGATGTCATAATATCAGCATTTGGGGGACATCAAGACAATAGGATGAAATCCTCAGTGCATTCAAGATTGAGTTGGGGAAAGGTACAGAGGTGGAATGGGGGAGAAATGTCACAAAGACGCAGCTTTCTCTGCAAAAATCAGCCTGAGATGCTGGCAACCAGGAGAATCTAAACCCTGAGAAAGAAATATACTCTAAGACTTGATCCCAAGGATAAGGAGACATAAATAAGTGAAGTTTTGTCCCAGTGCAGTCCAGCAATGCTGGAATCTTTCAGAGCATACCAAAACCCTACAGGACTCCTCCTTTTACCTTTTTTTCCCCTAGGAAAGAGATGTCAAACAAACAGAATAAGGACAAGTTTTAGGTGATCCCAAATGACTACAAAGGTCAGGGTACACCAATAGGTACCATTATTAATCCCAATTTATAGGGAAATTAAAAGCATCCATCCAAGACAAACATCTGATTAAATGGCAGCAACAAGATATACATAGACCTGACTCCAAAGCTTGTGGCTAGTACCATGTTATGCTTCATCCTCATCCAACTGATTCTGAATCCCCTACAATTTAGCTTTAAGTGTTTCCAAAATAGTGATCAGCTCAATTACCTCCCAAGGGCTTCCTCAACCACATCCCTCAAGTCAAAAAAGCAGGTCAGAACACAACTTACCATCCACTGTCCCAGCCATGATGTAGAGTGCACAGACCTTGGGATTGTCATAGTACCCCTAGGAAAAGGGAAACAGTGGTCAACCCCACACAGCAGCAAACAACTTACCCTGTACCCACTCTCTTCAGCAATGGGCAGAATAGGGGAATTACCTTGACAAACTCAATGTAGAGTTTCCCTGTGAAGGTGGACACCTCCCCCTGGACACTCAGCTTCCCCTTTCTGATGCTCATAGGTATAATTTCATCGTGAGCTGTGCTATGCCCAACACGATCAAAGATATCCAAGTCCTTCACCACGACGTGGCCATTCAATCGTACATCAAATACCTTCCAGGATAAGAAAAGGAAACAATGTCAAAACCATCAGCTTTACATCCTTTCAAGCAGTTGGGCATCATGCACCTGTTTGGGCCTCAAGTTCAAAAATAATTTAAGAAATGATGGGTCTGGATATCCAGGGTGGCTAGCATTCTTAACCCGGGTCAAATCAAAGCCATGTTCCTTCGCTGCCGAGGTCTTATATTGGCTTTAAGGAACAAAGAATACAAACAAAAAGCTTAGCATAGGAAGAAGGAAATTCACAGGAAGGGACAGAGGAAAATAAGGCTAAAAACAAGAAGGTGCGGCAAACCACGGAGGGAAGCAGCCAGGAGGGCCTTAACAGGATCGATTAGTTGGCAAAACAAGGATTCTGGCATTGCTTTCTCTCACTCGCCCCCAAGGCAAGTGCAGCCTTGTGGACTATGGAACATGCTTCTCTAGAGCTCATCTGTTCTGCCTTTCTGGAGAGGCTCTCACACTCTCTAGCCCCATAATAGTGGAGTGTCCAAAAGCAGCAATGTCCTACTGGTCAAGCAGCAGCCTGACTAGGCCTCACCTTTTGCTGGGACTGTGCAAAGTAGACCTCCGCAAATTTCAAGACCAGCACATAGTCCCCCTCCTCTTTGATGGGCACTTCGTAGCCAAAGGTCTCCTCATTGTACCGCTCAGTTTGATACAGGATCTGGTCCTCAGGGTTGGAACGCAGGATTGGCAGTTTCATGCCATAGTCTGAGGCTGAGGACAAAAGACAAAGAGAAAGCACATCAGAGGCAAGACACAAAAGAAGAGCAAAGACCCCAGAACAGCCAGAGGCATTTCCAGGGCAATGCTAATAACCCTCTCCATAAAAGGGGCCACCCACTCTGCACCTGGCTCCAAACAGAGCTCCAACAAAGGCAGGGATCATACAGCCATTACTATGGAAGAGTAAAATGAAAGAAACTAAACACTAATCAGGCCAACAGCCCCTATAAACCTCAGAGCGGAACTTTCTAAGAGCACATTAAAATGACTTTTTCCCCCTGACTGTACGGAGAACAAGTCTAACTCATTACCAGAAGAAAGTGCTGTGTTGCAGCTGCCTGGTTCCCCAAGAGGGAGGGCTTCAGAGAAACCTCCTAAAACAAGGGGGATGGCCAGGAACTCCATACAAGATGAAGTTCAAAGAATGTTTTCTCTCATTCAGAAAAGCCCAGAGTCTAAAACAAACAGGATATCTGCTTTGGAAAGTCATTCTTCATTGTCCTTACAAATAAAATTCCAGCTTTAGTTGTTGTGGTTTTTTTTAATAATTTTCATTCAAAAAGTTCCAAAGCTGTAAACAAAAACAGGCTCATAAAAGAAAGGTGTGATGCTAATTTCCCTACTTCCCACAGACTCAAAAAACTCCACCTCACCTACTCACTTGAACATTCACTCAGATAAACCAACAGTAGAAAAAAAAAGTCACTACTGCACCTCCAGTGCCTAGCATGGGACCTGGCACATAGTCGCCACTCATACAGTTTGCTGAATGAACAAATGACAATGAAGGAGGTGCCTGCAAAGCAGTGAAGCCATGCCATTCGTCCACAAGGCTAGAGCATCCTGCAGGGAAAGACAATCTGCCTAAGATGTCCAAGTCCTAGGGGAATCACCTTTCACATTTCACAAACTGACAAGGAATGAGAGAGGGTAAAAGTAAAAAGTTACTTAACTCGGGTCAGTATCAGAAGAGCGGAAAACCTCTCTTGGCCCTGGCCCTCTCCCAACCTTGGTATAAGACAGTGGTATATATGTTTTTTTCTTCCTCTCGCACAACAAACTAAACTCCTGACCTCAGGTGATCCGCCCGCATCGGCCTCCCAAAGTGCTAGGATTACAGGCGTGAGCCACCACGCCAGGCTGAATCTTTTTTGTGCAAATATAAGATATCACATTTCAGTCTCAGAGGTAAATAGTTCTGCTTCCTCCAGAGAGTAGCCTGACTCCTTTATCCTATAAACACAGTAAGGCTTTCCAGTGCTCCATAAATATACTTTTCCAACTACAGATGTAGCAGTCACGTAGTCTCTCCTCCCGCATGAAATTAAGATTTCAAGACTGCCTTCCAATCTCACGTGGTGACCCTGAAGACATCTGGCAACTAGATCCTCTGGGAGAAGGCCAGGGGCTGTCATCCCCAGAGCTTTATCTTCTGAATCATCAACAAGGGAGAAGACATGGCAAAGGTAAAAGATTAACAAAAAGACCCAGTGGCTGAGGTCAAGACCTCAAAAAAATAAACATAACGGTTAACGGTTCCTGTAAGTGACATTAGCCACGAGATCAGAGGGACTGATGAGACAATGGAAGAGGAAACTCATTGCACTTTTGTCTTCAGACTTTTTTCTTCCTATTTCTCCTCAAGAAATCAAAGAGTAGCTGAGCAATGCATACAAAGGATGTACTGCTAACATGCTCCCCCTCCTTTCCAGCCTCAAAAAACCACTGCCCCGGGATACAAACCTATGAAGACTGAAAGACTGCTGTTTCTCTTCCAACTGAGCTCTAAGAATTTCCTTCTTCCATGAGGACCGTGATCCTTACAAATCTGGAACATCAACTACATTGGATTTATAGATACACAGAAAATTTTGTGCATGGGTGGGGAATTGTTTTTTTGTTTTTGTTTTTGTTTTTTTTTTGGAGACGGAGTTTCGCTCTTATTGCCCAAGCTGGAGTGCAATGGCGCAATCTCAGCTTACTGCAACCTCCACCTCCCAGGTTCAAGCGATTCTCCTGCCTCAGCCTCCCAAGTAGCTGGGATTACAGGCGCGCATCACCACGCCCGGCTAATTTTTTGTATTTTTAGTAGAAACGGGGTTTCACTATGTTAGCCAAGCTGGTCTCGAACTCCTGACCTCAGGTGATCTGCCCGCGCCGGCCTCCCAAAGTGCTAGGATTATAGGCATGAGCCACCGCACCAGGCCGCATCTTTTTTTTCTTCTTGCCAAGTGGAAAAAGTGAGGAACTGACAGTAATGTAATCTGTGGCAGTCTCAGTCCCACAGTGAAGAAAACTCAACCATGTGAACAAAAATTACTTAACAACCTTGGAATTACCTTTAAAATATTTCCCTTGAAAACCCAAGTGGCTTTCCCAAGAGATCTGCCACATGCAAAGTTGAATTTGCCCAAGTCCCAAGAGATGCAGCAGCAAATAAGGGTTTTTCTTCCCTCCTTAGCCTTTATGCATTCACAGAGAAACAGATTTCTCTAAAATACAATGAAGTGTACAGTCAGCATGCTGCTGAAATTGGCATAATTCAGTTAACCAAAAAGAAAGGGGGCCGAAGGGCCTACATTATGTCTGCTCTTTCTTAGTTTTAGACAATGTATTAACTAGGCTCCTTGGAAAATTCAGCACAGGGTTCAGGAAAAGACATACACGAAGTGTCACTGAACAAGTTGTTTTCTCTAGGTCTGTTTTCTCACCTATAAAATGGGGACACCACCTATCCCACAGCATTGTGGTAAGGATAAAACAATCCGTATAAAGAGCTCAATACAACGCCTCACACAGAGAGAGACACAGAAACATGGGTATGCTAGCCAGGCAAGGATATGCACACAATAAGCACTAAATAAATGCCTCCACTCAAGGCAGTTTAGGGAATGGATCAAAAGAAAAGGAAGTAATAAAACTAACTGGAAAACTGCAACTGGGAAGCACAAGAGTGGGAAAGCCAGAATGAGCAGAAGCCTGTCCTCCATGAGAACACAGCTGTAGAGCTCCCCTTGGTGCTCTAGCGTCACTCCCACCCCACCCTCAGATCTCCTGGTCACTAGACTGTTCTTCTGGATCACTTCTTTCTCAAGTGAGGCCAGTACCTAAAGAATTGTTCTGAATGGGCTGAGACAGGGAACCCAGGAATTCAGGGACCTAAATTTTCTACCTGTGAACTTCCACTACTTGGAAGGCCTGCAGATGAAGCCTGCCTGTTAGGTGACAGTAGAGGTAGAGAATTCTAAACAACTCCCATGGCTTTGAGCAAATCAGAGCCAGCAGTGACTCCTCTCTCATCCCATCTTTCAAGCTCTCACCTCCGCAAAGCCAAATCCTTCCCCAGCTGAAAGGAAGGCAGCCCAGGAAAGGGTCTTCCTTACGGTTACAGCATTAGCAACCTGATAGGCTCTGGTCCCCAGCCAGCTTTTTTCCCCTCTGGAGCCATGTTCTGCCCTATTTTTAATTCCATGTAAAAGGTCATCAAGGAAAAAAAAAGTGACATAGACACTTTAAGCTACTCTGGACAGGAGAGTTTATAGTCTTATCAGAAATTTCTAAAGCATGAGAGTTTTTTCGAGAAGGAAAACAAGGCTCAGAGACATAAAGCAAGTTTCTCGAGGACACGCGACTTTAGCAGGCATCTTTCTATGAAGAGGAAATAGCCTTCCCTAAACTCAAGCAAAATTCTGTGCCCTCAGGTCAAATAACCAGGTCTTTTCCTAGTCAGAGTGAAGAGGAACTCAAAATGACCAAGTTACAAATCTGGAACATGGTCAGGCACGATGGTTCACGCCTGTAATCCCAGCACTTTGGGAGGCCAAGGTGGGAAGATCACTTGAGGACAGAAGTTCAAGACCAGCCTGGGCAACATAGCGAGACCCCTGTGTCTACAATAAAAAACAAAAAAAATTTTTTTAAATAAATAAATAAAAACCCTGGAATGTGCCTCATACCAAAACCCCAAGGTGAACGCTTCTAAACCACCTTCTGTAGTGGTGCTCCCATCTGTGGAAGCACACAGGCTGAAAAAGCCTTTCCCAGGCTGTAAGCACTAGCTATCCTCAAGGCAGAAATGAAATTCAATAAATATTCTGAACTGCTTTTGAAAGCAGAAGCCACTAGGTGCCCTGGGCCACTCACAATTATAAGAATGTTGAACTACAAAGAAACTATACAGAAACAGCAAGTTCAAAAGAAGGCCAAATCCTTATCTGGACTAACTTGGTAACAAATACCTGAATTCATTCAACATAAAATCAACTTTTGTCAGCATGCTGGAAACAATATCATGGGCAGGTGGGAAAAGAAATAAGGCATACAGTTGCTACTGCAATCAGTGTAAATAGCTGCACGAGGCAAGGGTCTCCAAATACCTGGCACACCTTTAACCAAACAGGCCCAGAAGAAAGGCAGCATGAACAGCTGGACTTCCCTTGGTAGGACTGACTCCTTAGTAGAGAGCTGCCTCCTGAGAGTGCAAGCTTATGCGCATCTCAGCCCTACCTAAAGCCAGCAAAATGCCTTTCTCAGGAACCTGGTAAGTGCAATGTTGGAACAAGCTGGTCCAAACTGCAGCTGACAAGCGCCACCTCCCACTCCCCATCCATGCCTTAATACTGCTCCAATTCTCACCCAGACTGGTAGAATGGAGAGGGGAACCTTAGCAGAGAACCTTCATTTATACAATGCCCCAAGGGCCAGTGTCCGAAATAGGACTCCAGTACACACAAGCGTTGGTAGGTCTCATGTAATTTTACCTGCTACAATAAACTCCTCCCAAGGAACTGCAACCATGAGCCAATAACCCAAGGACAGAGATCTTGGCTGACTGCTGACCAGGCCAAAGAAACACACACACACACACACACACACACACACACACACACACACACACACACACACACACACACACTCTTGGCTGACTGCTGACCAGGCCAAAGAAACACACACACACACACACACACACACACACACACACACACACACACACACACACACACACACACACACACACACCACCTGCATCAGCAAATTAAAACCGGAATTTCTGAATAAGGGCAGTATCTGGGAACTAAACCTGTGTGGTCTTACTCGGCTTCATCCTCTGCACAACAGACTGAATAGGACGATGTAACCAATGTAAGGCCTGGTATCTGCTAAGTGAAAGAAACCATCCACTCAGTGCCCTCACCACAGCTATCTCAAGAGGCAAAGTCCACAAACTGTCTAGTTTCCTCAAGGGCTCCTTCCTCCCTGCCCACACTCGTTAAGAAAGAGGAAGGGTCCACGATAGAGATAGTAATGACCTCCTGCTATAAAGTCTGGCTTTGGCTGCTGTGACCGCTGCTAAAGACTGGAGCCCTGAGTCAGCTGAACCCAGGCTACTGTGATCTACATGCCACGGCTCAACAAACTCCAAGACAAACATAGAACTTCAGAAAACAGCCCTGTGTCCCAAGACCCTCACATGTGTGAAAGGCAATAAACTCCTTAATATAACAAACTCCAGGACACTGCAATCGACTTGGGAAGAACTAACTCTTTTAGTAAAAGCAAGAGCCAAATCTGGGCATCGCAGAAAAAGAGCGAGAGAAAGCGAAGAGTGAGTCTGTCTCCTGGTTGTCTGGAGGTGGCATACTGCCAATTTGGCAGCCTCTGAATCCAGCATACAGCATCAATCTCCTTCCAACACACGAAGCAAAGAACTTCCTTCTGAAACCTGTTTTCCAATCCCTCCAACAGAAGAAACAAAGATTATAAAGCAGATCTTCCAAAACAGTCGTCTCGGGGCAACCTACATCACAAGCCCCTGGTGCAGAAACCTGGGTCCCAGCAAAAAAGCTCAATCTACTATAATCGATTTCGAGTGGGGACTAGGAATCTGCATTTTTAACCAGCTGTCCTGGCAATTCTGACACACACTAACTTTGGGAAGGGAGCAGCTCTGTTAACCACTGTTGCCCAACAAGTCACAATCATTTTCCCCCTAAGCTGGAATTAGAACTCTCAGGATCACCTAGGGGAGGTTGTAGGCATTCTCTGATAGACCATTCGGATTCTTACACTGGTTGACCCAGTTCACACACAGCCACCAGCCTCACGTGCAGGATGGCTTCGATAGAACCATCCTCTGGGGGCGGCCTGCCGATTCTACTTTTAAGCACACATATTCTTCGCTCGAAAAGAGGGCGGGGGAGGAGGCTACAATCAAACTTTCCTGGCCCATTCTCTTCGAAGATTCCTTCCTATTCTGGCTAAGAATCAAGCCCCGCTCCTGCAGAAGGGGCAAGGAAAGCGGCCGATTCCTAGGTCGACGAGAATCTCCCAAGAACGGTCTCGACAGGAGAAGCAGGGGCACCCATGACCTACAACCCGCGAGGCCTGGAGGTGGCAAAAGGCCGCCTTCGTCATTTCTCTCCCAGCTTGGATGGGAGTGAGGGGTTGAGAAAATGCAGGACGAGAAATCCAAATATAACTAACTTCTGGCCAACTCTCTGCCTGTATGACTCTAGGTACCTTGGAGCCAGTGCCAGGCCCTGAGCTCAGAGCGGGCCCCCGAAGAAGCTGCAGAGAGAAACTTCGCTCCAGAGACGCGGCCCCAGGGTAGAAAGGGGCTCGGGGCCCGCAGCCCCCGGCCAGCTGCGCCCAGCACAGCAGGCCCCGGATCCCGCGGCTCGGCAGGGGGACTCTCACCTCGGCCCACCCGGCCTTCCAAAGGGTCCTTGCGGAAGTGGATCCCGTGCACGTCCACATGCGCCTCTCCGCCCGCGTTGACCGCCCAAATGACGCTCTCGGGCAGCCCGGACCCCGCCGCGCCGGCCACGCCGAGCCCGGGTCCCCGGATCGCCGGCAGCAGCAGCAGCAGCAGTCGCAGGAGCGCCGCAGCGGTTCCCTCAACCGCCCAGGCTCCCAGCATGGCGGCCACCACCACGGGGGCAGCCCCCGCCGACCCTCGTCTTCGGCCGGCTGCCAGGCCACCCCGGACTCAGAAAAACAGCGCCACGGGCCGCTCCGCCTGAGCCGCCGGGGACATGTCGCTCTCAGGCCTCCTTCTTCTCAGCCACGGGTACCGCCTCCCACCTCAGGAACAACCTACCCCGCCGCCCGGCCCCCGGCCACGACCCTGCAGCCAATCAGCGCCCGGCCCTCATTAATTACCCACCACCCCGCCGGGAGGCGCCCGCTCATTGGTTGTCAGGAGCGGGAAAGGGCGTGGCTTCTCCCAAGCGCCGGCCCAGCAGCGGGCACGAGATGGAGCGCGCGCAGAGGGAGTGAGTTCGGTTGAAGCGGCGGTTCGATGCGGAAGTGGCGGGTGCAGCGCCCAGGCGGCCCCGGAATCCCACAGCTGAATGAGAAAGGTGGCCTGGGGGGGAAGGTTTAGGGTAGGGCGCACTGACACGTCGCCAGCACTTCCGGTGCTCTAGCTCCTGAGACCAAATAGGCTCTGGAGGGGGCGTGGCCGACTTTCCCGCCCCCTCTTCTTTTCTCAGGGAGCAGCATGAGCATAAATTCTAGTAGGAGAAGCAATGGACACTCTCCAGACCTAAGAGACGCAGTCCTTTTCCGCGCGTGAGGGAGAGGACTCATGCTTTCCCAGAGAGGCCGCGGACACAGGTCTCCAGAGAACGAATCCCACGAGGATAAGGCCCCGCCCCCTCCCCTTAGCGGGCTCGGGGCGGGTGGTATCGTCCCGACGGCCGTCCAATGAGAAGGCTCCAACGCAGCGGAAACGCGTGGCTTTGAGAGCGAGGGGCGCCAGGCTGCTCGCGTCTCCATGGCGACAGCCTCTAGCCGGCCTCCGCTGCGTAGGGGCGGGACCGAGGCACCCTAGGCGCTGGCGGGAGTCGCCACCGGCGGTGCCCGGAGTGGAGGCCGGGGTTGTCCCGTACAGGCACGGCCCGAGCTCCCTCCCTGCTCCTTCACAGTTCACCCGGCGCTCTCCCACACTGGCGATCCCTGCGCTTCGGTCTCTGTTCAAACTCCCATTTTTCCGATGGGGAAACTGAGGCACAGAAAGGGACTGAATGTTGCCAAAGGGTCGCACCGCAAGTGTAGGGCAGAGTCAAGGCAAAAAAAACAAAACGCTTATGTATTTTCCATAAATACTGGTCGATTTAGAAATTCTCCCTAAAAGGAAAAAAATGTATCAAGTCCCTACTACCAGGGTTGTCAGATTTGGCAGATAAAATAGGAGAAGCCCAGTTATATTTGAATTTCAGATAAGCAAATGGGACCCACTTATACTAAAAAAAAAAAAAATGCATTGTTTATTAAAATTCAAACTTAACTGGACTTCTTGTATTTTATCTGCCAATCCTACCTACTACTTAGGCAATGAGCTTTGTGCTACATGAACAAAAAACACACCTGGGGTCCCGCATGAGAATCATAGACTTTGCACAACCCATAATGAAATTAATTGTTTAGTTAGAACAGTGGTAAGTGCTATACAGGAACAAAACAGGGTGCCAAAATACAGACTATCAGTGGTGGATCTAAATGCACCCAAATTCCTTCCCAGGCCCCAAATTCAGACCCCACGGGGGTAACTTTTGGAAGTGTTCCCTCCCGGTCTCACTTTCCCTCCTATTTTGCAAGCATCTGGCCTTAACTTCCTCCCATAGACATGTTTCCTGTCCAAGGTGTTTCTTTTTTTTTCTTTTTTTTTTTTTCCTCTTTTTTGGAGACAGTTGCTCTGTCGCCAGGCTGGAGTGCAGTGGTGCAGTCTCGGCTCACGGCAACTTCCGCCTCCTGGGTTCAGGCGATTCTGCTGCCTCAGCCTCCTGAGTAGCTGGGACTACAGGCGCGTGCCACCACGCCCAACTAGTTTTTTTTATTTTTATTAGAGACTGGGTTTCACCATGTTGGCCAGGATGATCTCGATCTCCTGACCTCAGGGTCTGCCGGCCTCAGCCTCCCAAAGTGCTGGGATTACAGGTGTGAACCACCACACCAAGCCTCTTGGGGTTTCTAATTCTACTATTCTCTCTCAAACTGTCATCTTTTAAGGATCTTGACAACTCAGAGGCTTCAGTTACCCTCAAAGGAGGGGTGTGGTGCAAATGGGGAACATAAACACAAGTAGTGTTGATGGGGCTACCTCCCTCCAGGCAGTTGGCCTGCAGAGCCCACGTATCACTCACGTATTGCGCTGCCACCAGGAGCTCATGTTTATTTTATCCTCAAGGCAGTCTAGTCCAGGAGAAACAATCACAAAAATGCATTAAATTTTGGGGGAGGCCTCTAAAGGCCTTCTCTCAGTCCTTCGTGTCTTTGGTCACCCCAGAGGGTGAAGAAGATACCCGGCTGGCTCCTGTTATTGAGCCCTTCAGATACCATTCGTGGTTGGGCCATCTTTGTACCAAGGAGCCTGGCTCCCTTTCTGAGATCCAGCTGCTCATGAATTAGGCTGTCTTTTCAGTAAAACATAAAGTCTGAGACCCTGGAGATAGGGCACGGGATCTGAGCATGGGATCTAAGACAGGCTGCCTGCATCCCGTGCCTAGTCCCATTTACCCACTGTGTGGCCTTGGGCAAGTGATGTACTTCGCTGAGTTTCAGTTTCCTCAATTGTGAAATAGAGATACAGTCATGAGTTACTTAATGACAGGGATGCGTTCTGAAAAATGCATCATTAAGCGATTTTGTCATTGTGCAAAGATCACAGAGTGTACTTACACAAAACTAGATGGGGATAGCCTCCTATACACCTAGGCTGTATGGTATAGCCGATAGCTCCTACACTACAAACCTGTACAGCATGTTACCTTACTGAATACTGTAGACAGTTGAACACAATGGTAAGTATTTGTGTATCTAAACAAAGATACAGTATAAACACAGTATTGGCCAGCCCAGTGGCCCATGCCTGTAATTCCAGCACTTTGGGAGGCTGAGGTGAGTGGATCACTTGAGGCCAGGAGTTCAAGACCAACCTGACCAACATGGAAAAACCCTGTCTCTACTAAAAATACAAAAATTAGCCGGGCATCGTGGGGCGCCCCTGTAATCCCAGCTATTCGGAAGGCTGAGGCAGGAGAATCGCTTGAACCCGGGAGGCAGAGGTTACAGTGAGCCGAGATTGCACCACTGCACTCTAGCCTGGGTGACAGAGTGAGACCCTGTCTCAAAAAAAAAAAATATATATATATATATATATATATATATATAATCTGTAGGTATACACACACACACACAATAATCTTTATTTATTTATTTATTTATTTATTTATTTATTTATTTATTGTGGAGACACTCTCACTATGTTGTCCAGGCTGGCCTCTAACTTGTGGCCTCAAGCAGTCCTCCTGCCTTGACCTCCCAAAGCCCTGGTATTACAGGCCTAAGCCCCTGCACCCAGCCAATATTATAATCTCATGGGACCATCATTGTGCCCTTATGTGGTTCGTCATTGGCTGAAATGTTATGTGGCACATGACTGGAATACTTTATTTTACTTATTTATTTTTTGAGACAGAGTCTCACTCTTGCCCAGGCTGGAGTGCAGTGGCATGATCTCGGCTCACTTCAGCCTCTGCCTCCTGGGTTCAAGCAATTCTCGTGCCTCAGCCTCCAGATAGCTGGGATTATAGGCATGCACCACCATGCCTGGCTAATTTTTGTATTTTTAGTAGAGACACGGTTTCTCCATGTTGGCCAGCCTGGTCTTGAACTTCTGGCCTCAAGTGATCCACCCGCCTTGGCCTCCCAAAGTGCTGGGATTACAGGTGTGAGCAACCGCACCTGGCCTGGAATAGTTTCTATTTCAGAGAGCAGATGTGAGGATTAAAGAAGGTAATAAAACCACATGAAGAAGAGAAGGAGAAGGTGGTAATGCATATAATAAAGTCATTAGAATTGATAAAGAGCTGAAACAATTGTTTAGATGCTCCGAGACCAACCACCATAGCCACATAACCAAAATTTTAGCACCTGATTTTCCAAAATGCTAACTCTAAACATAAACAAAGCACAAGAATAAATTTTCTTCCCTTATTAGCATGATTCCACGGAATTAAACCAATCAGCCATAGACAAATCAGCTTAAGCAGCTCTATTTGCCTTTGAAAAAATATATGTCAGCCAATCGTGGAAAGGGTCAAAATGCTTCCTCTTGTGCTACAACTGCTGTCAATTCAGACTTCTTGCCAATCTTGTAATCTCCCGGTTCACAGACTCTTCCTTTGTATGCACAATTAACTCCTGAAATTTTAACTTGATCTGATTTTATTTTTGACAGATTCATGCCTGGCACAAGCCAAGGCACTTAACCGATTGCTATTCTGAAATGAAAGTCTCGGCCGGGCATGATGGCTCACGCCTGTAATCCTAGCACTTTGGAAGGCCGAGGTGAGTGGATCACCTGAGGTTGGGAGTTCGAGACCAGCCTGACCAACATGGAGAAACCCCATCTCTACTAAAAATACAAAATTAGCCGGGCATGGTGGTGCACACCTGTAATCCCAGCTACTCAGGAGGCTGAGGCAGGAGAATCGCTTGAACCCGGGAGGCGGAAGTTGTGGTGAGCCGATATCATGCCATTGCACTCCAGCCTGGGCAACAAGAGCGAAACTCCGTCTCAAAAAAGAAAGTCTCTTGAGTTCTTGCCTTCTGAACTTGTACCCCCACCTTGTACTGTAAGAGGCTGCTAGATCTATGCTTTTTTTTTTTTTTTTTTTTTTTTTTTAATGAGACAGGGTCTCGTTCCATTGCCCAGGCTGGAGTATAATGGCACAATCATGGGTCACTGCAGCCTCAACCTTCCAGGCTCAAGGGATACTCCTACCTCAGCCACCCAAGTAACTGGAACTACAGGCATGTGCCACCATGCCCCACTAATTTTTTTATTTTTTTGTAGAGATGGGGTCTCTTGCTATGTTGCCCCAGCTGGTTCGAACTCCTGGGCTCAAGCAGTCCTCACACCTCGGCCTCCCAGAGTGCTGGTATTACAGGCATGAGCCACTGCACCTGGTCCCAGAAATATGCTTTTAGGAGCTCTTGATAAAATTATTTGTAGCCGCAAATCCGTACGAGTCTACAGCACCTCAATTCTTGGCTGGGCGTGGTGGCTCACGCCTGTAATCCCAGCACTTTGGGGGGCCAACGCAGGTGAATCACCTGAGGTCAGGAGTTCAAGACTAGCCTGGCCAACATGTCGAGACCCCACCTCTACAAAAATATAAAAATTAGCCAGGCGTGGTAGCATGCGTTTGTAGTCCCAGCTACGCAGGAGGCTGAGGCAGGAGAATCGCTTGAACCCAGGAGGCGGAGGTTGCAGTGAGCCAGGATCATGCCACTGCACTCCAGCCTGGGCGACAGAGTGAGACTCTGTCTCAAAAAAAAAAAAAAAAATTGACTCCTCAGAAGAATTCAACTAAGGGGCAAAAGACAGAGAGAGAGAGACAGAGACAAGTTTTAGAGCAGGAATAAAAGGAAGTAAATGGCCAGGCACAGTGGCTCACGCCTGTAATCCCAGCACTTTGGGAGGCCAAGGCGGACGGATCACCTGAGGTCAGGAATTTGAGACCAGCCTGGCCAACATGGAGAAACCCCGTCTGTACTGAAAATACAAAAATTAGCCAGGCGTGGTGGCGTGCGCCTGTAGTCTCAGCTACTAGGGAGGCTGAGGCAGGAGAATCGCTTGAGCTCGGGAGGCAGAGGTTGCAGTGAGCTGAGATCGCACCACTGTACTCCAGCCTGGGTGACAGAGCAAGCACCCGTATCAAAAAAAAAAAGAAAAAAATTGCGCACCTGAGGTGGTATCAGGAGTAGGACCCCCATCTTGTACTGTAAAAGACTACTAGATCTATGCCTTTTTTTTTTTTTTTTTTTTGAGGCAGAGTCTCTCTCTGTTGCCCAGGCTGGAGTGCAGTGGCGCAAACTCGGCTCACTGCAACCTCTGCCTCCTGGGTTCAAGCAATTCTCCAGCCTCAGCATCCCAAGTAGCTGGGACTACAGGCGTGCTACCACATCCAGCTAATTTTGGAATTTTTAGTAGAGACAGGGTTTCACCATGTTGGCCAGGCTGGTCTCGAACTCTTGCCCTCAGGTGATCCACCCGCCTTGGCCTCCCAAAGTGCTGGGATTACAGGCGTGAACCACTGCACCCGGTCCTTTTTTTTTTTTTGAGACAGGGTTTCCCTCTGTTGCCCAGGCTGGAGTACAGTGACATAATCATGGGTCACTGCAGCCTCTACCTCCCGGGCTCAAGGGATCCTCCCACCTTAGTCTCCCTAGTAACTGGGACTAGACACATGTGCCACCGTGCCCCACTGAATTTTTTTTTCTTTTTTTTGTAGAGATGAGGTCTTTTGCTATATTGTCCAGGCTGGTCTCAAAGTCCTGGGCTTTCCTCCTGCCTCGGCTTCCCAAAGTGCTGGGATTACAGGCATGAGCCTTGATAGGATTGGGGGCAGAAGACAAAAAGGTCAGAGTCAGGCTAGAGGGCCTGAACCCAGGGCAGGATTATAGCCAAAAGCACTGACCCAGAGGGGTCCCCAGATAACCACAAGTTTGCTCTCAGGATGGACCATGCAGAAGGCATGGAGTCTGAGCCCTGGGAAAGCTGAGAAGAGTGTCAGTCCCCAGGTGGCCCTGGGTCCAGGCCATTTCTCTGTAGACAATGAGGAATTTGGGCTCCACTCTCCCATTTCCCCTCCCTGCTGTGGAAGGTCATCCCCATCTGAGAGCCCAGAAACACTTGGGGCGGCTGCATTCCCACCTCCTTCAGCTGGGGCTGGTTTGATGCACACATTTCTGCAAATCCTCCAGCACCCTCTCAGGATGGAGGACTTGCCCTCATTAGAGTAACAGGAACCAAGATTTGGGGGACAGACAGAGCTGGGTTCAGTTCCTTCCTCAGCGGCTTCCCGGTCACATCACTTCCTTTCTTGCTGAGTCTCCTTTCTCCTGAAACGCACATCACATTGATGTAAGGACTAAATAGGTAGTTCTTAAATGGGCAGCAGTTATTTTTCTCTGTGGAAGAAAGATACACTTTTTGTAGAAAATGCAGACGACATAGAAGAGAATTTTTTTTTTCCCATATAGAGTCTTACTCTGTTGCCCAGGTTGGAGTGCAGTGGTGTGATTTCTGCTCACTGCAGCCTCTGCCTCCCAGGTTCAAGCAATTCTCCTGCCCCAGCCTCCTTGAGTAGCTGGGATTACAGGTATGTGCCACCACATCTGGCTAATTTTTGTACTTCTACTAGAGATGGGGTTTCACCATGTTGGCCAGGCTGGTCTCAAACTCCAGACCTCAAGTGATCCGCCCACCTCAGTCTTCCCAAGTATTGGGATTTCAGGCATGAGCTACCATGCTGGCCAGAAGAGATTTTTTTAAAGATAAAATTCGCCATAATTTCTTTTTTCTCTTTTTTTTTTTCTTGCTTTGAGATGGAGTTTCGCTCTTGTTGCCCAGGCTGGAGTGCAATGGCGCGATCTCAACTCACCGCAACCTCCACCGCCTGGGTTCAAGTGATTCTCCTGCTTCAGCATCCCTAGTAGCTGGGATTACAGGCATGCGCCACCACGCCCAGCTAATTTTGTATTTTTAGTAGAGACGGGGTTTCTCCATGTTGATCATACTGGTCTTGAACTCCTGACCTCAGGTGATCCGCCCACCTTGGCTTCTCAAAGTGCTGGGATTACAGGCATAAGCCACTGCGCCCAGCCCAAAATTCACCAAAATTTCATCCAAAACTGAAATAAGGCATATAAACCCAGATTCTGACAGAGCAGCTTCTCAATAATCATTGGTTCCTACTTATCTGATGCTCTTAATGACCTCAAAACGTTGGAAAAATAGGTCATGTTCCCTTTTTTGCAGATGAGAAGCTAAAGCTCAGAGGGTTGAGTGATTTGTCCAAAGTCACACAATGAACAGCCAGAATCCAATGTTTTGGCATCTAATATACTTCTTTTCCTTTGAGTCTGGCTATGTAGCAAACATAGTTTGGTGCAAATCACAGCTCTGCCATAGTCACTGTGTGACTTTGGGTAAATGAATTCACCTCTCTGATCCTTAGTTTCTTCATTTGTGCGATGGAGAGAATAATTGTGCCCACCTTGTAGGAGTGTTAAAAATAAGAAGACATATTTTAAATGAACAAAAAATTAAAGGATTTTTTTTTTTTTTTTTTTTGAGATGGTGTCTCGCTCTGTCACCCAGGCTGGAGTGCAGTGGCATGATCTCGTTTCACTGCAACCTCGGCCTCCTCAGTTCAAGTGATTCTCCTGCCTCAGCCTTGCAAGTAGCTGCGACTACAGGCATACACCACCACGCCTGGCTAATTTTTGTATTTTTAGTAGAGACAAGGATTCACCATGTTGGCCAGGCTGGTCTCGAACCCCTGACCTCAAGTGATCTGCCCCCCCGCCAGCATCCCAAAGTACTGGGATTACAGGCATGTGTCACCACGCCCGTCCAGGATGTGGTTTTTAAAATTAGCATTGTGGGACCATTGAGCACGTAGCTAAATGATCAGTAAATCATAGTCGTGGGTGTTTGGGGCATAGAGACCTGGATTTAAAGCCTAGCTCCACTTCTTAGAGCTGTGTGGCCCTTGGAAAGTCATTTCTCCTCTCTGGGCCTCAGTTGTCTCACTTGTACAATGGATATAATTAGAAGACCTACCGTGTGGGGCTGTTAGGAGCTATTCACAGTGTGCCTGGCCCATAGAAGTCCTCAGTGCACAGAAGCTATTAATTATGTATGAAGAAATAATTATAACAGGTACTACTGGCAATCTGATAAATAGAAAAGACGTTGATGAAGTGCTGAGGCTAAGGAGTGGGAAATACCCTTCTCCCCAAGGCAGAAAAAACCAAAGGGAGCCAGAGTTCAAAAGGGGAAGATGAAGCAGCTGTGTTTGAGCCCTGAGAGGCAATTTCACCTTGACCCATAAAACTGAAAAGGGTTGTGTCTTCCTGTCCAGATAAGGATCAGAAGAACAAAGCGTACTATTAATTAAGTCCTGCCTATTTTTAAGTTTATGGGATATTTTTCCCCCTTAAAGATAAACTCACAATAAAAGTTCAAAAGGCAAACACAAGGCAAGGGTGGGAGCCAGTCCTGCCAGCCCTGAAACTCTGAGGTAGGTGGTCTAGACCCAAGACCAAGTTTGCTCACCTTGGGCCTCTGGGAGTTAGACCACAGAGGGACCAGAGCCATCCAGAGAGGTGGGGAGCCAGCCCACCATGTCTGCTGGTCCTGGCCCCCAGGGTGCAACTCGAACTGAGAAACCTGGCTGGGTCCCCAACTTCGCAGGAGGGAGAATGGACTTGGCGTGTCTTCACTTCCCCCAAGAGGATATGAGTCACAGCGAAGAAGCCAGCCAGGCCCAGTGTGCTCATGGTCTAGGCAGAGAACAGAAAAAGCGAGTGCCTTCCCTTCTGGGTGGCCTTGGACAAGTCATTTCCCTTCTGCACCTTGGTTTCCTCATCTGTGAATGAGATGGTGATAACTTTCAGCCTCCTAGAGTTGCAATGAGTACGATAGAAAGCAACTTCAGCTGGGTGCTGTGGCTCACGCCTGTAATTCCAACACTTCAGGAGGCTGAGGCAGGTGGACCGCTTGAGCCCAGGAGTTCAATACTAGCCTGGGCAACATCGTGAGACACCCCCCACTCCCATCTCTACAAAAAATAAAAACAATAGCTGGGCATTGTGGCGCATGCCTGTAGTCCCAACTACTTGGGAGGCTGAGGTGGGAGGATCACTTGAGCCCAAGAGGCAGAGGCTGCAGTGAGCCAAGATCGTGCCACTGTACTCCAGCCTGGGCAACAGAGTGAGACTCTGTCTCAAAAAAAAAAAAAAAAAAAAGAAGAAGAAGGTTGGGCACAGTGGCTCATGCCTGTAATCCCAGCACTTTAGGAGGCCAAGGTGGGCAGATCACTTGAGTTCAGGAGTTCAAGACCAACCTGGCCAACATGGTTAAACTTTGTCTCTAC
The DNA here is from genome assembly GCF_028885655.2 of Pongo abelii. Lineage (NCBI taxonomy): Eukaryota > Metazoa > Chordata > Mammalia > Primates > Hominidae > Pongo > Pongo abelii. The sequence continues at coordinate 119,543,893 of NC_071995.2, read as the reverse complement.
CAAAAATACGAAAATTAGCCAGGCATGGTGGCAGGAGCCTGTGGTCCCAGCTACTCGGGAGGCTGAGGCAGGAGAATCGCTTGAGCCTGGGAGGCGGAGGTTGCAGTGAGCTGAGATCACGCCACTGCACTCCAGCCTGGGCAACAGAGTGAGACTCTATCTCAGGAAAAAAAAACCCCACAAACTTCAAGAGAATGCCTTACAGACTTACAGACAGAGTCTCACTATGTTGCCCAGGCTGCACTCAAACTCCTGGCCCTAACTGATCCCAAGTAGCTAGGATTACAGACGTGTACCACTGCACTCGGCTTGTTAGCTGCCTATATCATCATCTCCCAGACTTTTTACATTGTGTTAAGGACACAATTGTTGAGTCAGGAATGCCAGGAGGGTCTTTACTATCCACTGTCAGTATAAGCTTGGCAAGTCACATTCCTTCTCTGAACCTAAGTTTCCTCACCTGGAAATGAGGTGTAAAGACAGAGTGAGATGGTGAATAAAAAGGACTAAAGTACACATACTCAGAAATAAATAAAGCTGGCCAGGCACGGTGGCTCATGCCTGTAATCCCAACACTTTGGGAGGCTGAGGCAGGCGGATCACCTGAAGTCGGGAGTTCAAAACCAGCCTGACCAACATGGAGAGACCCCCATCTTTACTAAAAATACAAAATTAGCCGGGTGTGGTGGCGCATGCCTGTAATCCCAGCTATTCAGGAGGCTGAGGCAAGAGAATCGCTTCAACCTGGGAGGAGGAGGTTGTGATGAGCCAAGATCACATCATCATGCTCCAGCCTGGGCAACAAGAGCAAAACAATCTCAAAAAAAAAAAAAAAAGAAGAAAGAAAGAAAGCAGCTGTTTTATTCTTTTCAGTTTCTTTCCTAGATGCAGACACATTAGGGAGGTAACAAGGAGTCCTATAGCCAGCACCTGCACATTGGATTATAAATGGCCAGGTTACTTGTCAGCTGCCCCTCCAGACAAGAGCATTCTGCCATGATGGGAAGGTAGTCTATCCACACCACATAAGCCTATTGAACAGGTGAAATGTGACTGGTATGTCTGCAGAACTAATTCTTTGTTTAATTTTAATTCATTTAAATAGCCACATATGGCTAGTGGCTACCATATTGGACAGCAGAGTCTAGACTATTACCTCCATGAGACTAGGAATCAAGGCTGTTTTTTGTTTTTTGAGATGGAGTCTCACTCCCATCATGCAGGCTGGAGTGCAGTGGTGCAATCTCAGTTCACTGCAACCTCCACCTCCCGGGTTCAAGTGATTCTCCTGCCTCAGCCTCCCAAGTAGCTGGGATTACAGGTGCCCACCACCACACCCGGCTAATTTTTGTATTTTTAGTAGAGATGGGGTTTCGTCATGTTAGCCAGGCTGCTCTCGAACTCTTGACCTCAGGTGATCAGCCTGCCTTGGTCTCCCAAAGTGCTGGGATTACAGGTGTGAGCCACTGTGCCTGCCCGATACAATAAATCATTGCTAAATGCCTACTAGACACTGAAGACACTATGCTGGACAAGGTAGAAATGGTCTCCACCAACATGGAGCTTACATTCTAGTGAGGGGGAGGAAGCCTCAAACAATAAGCAGATACAAACATATTGTCGTATAATAAATATGTCAGGCCAGAGATTTCATATGTGCTCTGAAGAATACAAATGAGCTGTGGTGGTGACTTCCGTCCTTCCTTCAAAAGATAAGTCAAGAAAAAGACATTTAAGTTCAACCCCAGAAATGAAAAGGATCTAGCTATTCAAAGAGTGCAGGGAAAAGCACTCCAGGCAGAGGGAACAGCATGTGTGAGGGCCCTGAGCCAGGCCCTCCACTAAGCATTATGTAAGGGTTAATTTCTTCACATCCACCCCACAGGGTAGATAATTTATTATCATTAATAACAGATAATGGCCGGGGGCAGTGGCTTACGCCTGTAATCCCAACACTTTGGGAGGTCGAGGAGGGTGGATCACTTGAGGTCAGGAGTTTGAGTCCAGCATGGCTAATAGGGTAAAACCGCATCTCCACTAAAAATACGAAATTTAGCTGGGCGTGGCGGTGCACACCTGTAATCCCAGCTACTTGGGAGGCTGAGGCGGGAGAATCACTTGAACCCAGGAAGCAGAGGCTGCAGTGAGCCGAGATCACACCACTGCACTCCAGCAGGAGTGACAGAGTGAGATTTTGCCCCAAAAAACAAAAAATTAATGTTTAAAAAAACTAAAAATAAAAATAAATAGCGAGGGATCCACCCTCCTCAACCTCCCAAAGTGTTGTGATTACAGGCGTAAGCCACTGCCCCCGGCCATTATCTGTTATTAATGATAATAAATTATCTACCCTGTGGGGTGGATGTGAAGAAATTAACCATTGCATTAAGGGTTAAGTGGCAGAGCTGGGGTCAGAAACCAGGTGCTTGGTATTTTTGGTGCTTTTCTTTTTCTTGGATTTTTTTTTTTTTTTTTTTTTTTTGGCGGAGGCGGGTGTTGGCAGAGAGAGTCTCTCTCTGTTGTCCAGGCTGGAGCGCAGTGGCGGGATCTTGGCTCACTGCAACCTCTGCCTCCCGGGTTCAAGCGATTCTCCTGCTTCAGCCTCCCAAGTAGCTGGGACTGCAGGTGCGCACCACCATGCCCAGCTAATTTTTGTTGTATTTTTAGTAGAGACGGGGTTTCATCATGTTGGCCAGGCTGGTCTCAGGCCAGGCTGGTCTGAACTCCTGACTTCAGGTGATCCACCCGCCTTGGCCTCCCAAAGTGCTGAGATTACAGGCGTGGCTACCCCGCCCCGCCAAAAAACATGTGCTTGTTAACAGCAAAGCTCATCCCTCAATGATGATACTCAGACCCCTGTTCCCTCTGTAGGAAAGACAACCATCAGCTGGAGTGCAGAAGCAGGCAGCAGGCACCTCCAGGGGGATGAAAGGATACTCCAGCCCTGCAGTCCCTGCTACAGGCACAGCAGGATCAGGGCTGCCTTGCAGGACCACGCGGTGCAGACAGCCCCTCCCAGGTCTAGAGCCAGATCCCAGATTTAAGCCGTGATTATCTTGTCACTGTCAATAAGAGGTTCTGCCATAGCCATTCAAGAATGCCATGCCCAACTTTCTCTTCCCCTTTCCTTGAGAAGGAATCGCTGAGGCGTGATGACACATGGGAAAGAGTGGTAGGCAACTGGAGAATGACAACTGGCAAGAATGATAGTGAACACTTCTATTTAATTTTTTGTTTTGAGATACGGCCTCGTTCCATCATCCAGGTTGGAGTGCAGTGGCATGAACATGGTTCACTGCAGCCTCAACTTCCTGGGCTCAAGTGATCCCTGTGCCTCAGCCTCCTGAGTAGCTGGGACCACAGATTCCCACCACCATGCCTGGCTAATTTTTAATTTTTTAAAATAGAGATGGGGTCTTGCTGTGTTGCCCAGGCTGGTCTCAAACTCCTGGCCTCAAACAGTCCTCTCACTTTGGGCTTCCAAAGTGCTGGAATTATAGGCATGAGCCACCACACCAGGCAGCAAAAACATTTACAATGCTTACTGCGTGCCAGGCCCTATTCCAAAGGCTTCACATAGAATCATTTGTTTCATCTTCAGAACAACCCTATCACACCATCCCCCTGGTCAGGAAGCATTGGTGGTTAGTGGGAGAATTCCTGCCTCCCTATAACATCATCCCCATTTTACAGATGAGGAGCTGAGACCTAAAGAGTCTTATAACCTACCCAAGATGACGCGGCTGATAAGTAGTAGAGCTCAGATTGGAACCCAGATAGCTGGCTCCTGAACCTACACTTGGTTTTTTTTAGACTTTTTTTTTTGAGATGGAGTCTCGCTCTGTCACCCAGGCTGGAGTGCAGTGAGTGGCACGATCTCGGCTCACTGTAACCTCCGCCTCCTGGGTTCAAGCGATTCTCCTGCCTCAGCCTCCTGAGTAGCTAGGACTGCAGGTGCCTGCCCCCATGCCCGGCTAATTTTTTGTATTTTTAGTAGAGACGGGGTTTCACCATGTTAGCCAGGATGGTCTCGATCTCCTGACCTCTTGATCCTCCCCCCTCGGCCTCCCAAAGTGCTGGGATTACAGGTGTGAGCCACCACGCCAGGCCTTTTTAGATTTTTTTTTATTGTAAAATAAGACACAGAAAACCACACAGAACAAATGTACAACCTGGTGAATTATCATGAAGCAAACACTCTTGTAATCACCTTACTTGTTAAGAAATAGAACTTTGTCAGACACCCCAGAAGCTCCTCTCCGTGCCCCTTCGCAATCATAGCTTTTTCCCTCCTTATCTCTAAAAGCAACCACTTTCCTGACTTTTATAGGAATAATTCCCTTGGGTTTCTTTTTAAAAATCTTTTTCTTTTTTTTTTTTGCAATGGAATCTCACTGTATCGCCTAGACTGGAGTGCAGTGGCACGATCTCAGATCACTGTAACTTCTGCCTCCAAGGTTCAAGCTATTCTCGTTCCTCAGCCTCCTGAGTAGCTGAGATTGCAGGCGCACACCACCATGCCTGGCTAGTTTTTGTGTTTTTAGTAGGGACGGATTTTCGCCATATTGGCCAGGCTGGTCTTGAACTCATGACCTCAAGTAATCCACCCACCTTGGCCTCCCAAAGTACTGGGATTACAGACATGAGCCACTGCGCCCGGCCTCCCTTGGGTTTCTTTGTGTTTTTTTTTTTTCACCCAAGTGCACATCCCTAGATACTATCATTTAGTCAGGCCCACTTTTTAAAACACAATACTTTTTAGTCTCTTTTGATCTATAAGTTCTCTCTCTCCATCTCTTTCTTTTTTTCTTTTTTTTTTTTTTTTTTTGGAGTGCAATGGCGCTATCTTGACTCACTGCAGCCTCCGCCTCCTGGGTTCAAGCAATTCTCCTGCCTCAGCCTTCCAGGTAGCTGGGATTACAGGCCTGTGCCACCACACCTGGCTAATTTTGTATTTTTAGTAGAGATGGGGTTTCTCCATGTTGGTCAGGCTGGTCTCAAACTCCCGACCTCAGGTGATCCGCCCACTTCGGCCTCCCAAAGTGCTAGGATTACAGGTGTGAGCCACCATGCCTGGCCCATCTCTTTCTTTTTCTTGTAATTTGCTTTGAAGAATATGAGCCATTTGACCTGTATTGTTTTTCCCAGTTTGGAGTTTGTGGATGTCAAAAACTGATGTCCTCCTCATGGTACAGCTCAACATGTTTCTCTGCCCCTGGATTTTTTTGCAAATTGCTGGCTGGATCTCAAGGCATGATCAGATTCAGATTTGATCCCTTCAGCAACCCCAGGGGCTGATGTTGTGTTCTCTCATCAGTGGTATCTAATGTCTGGCTTTCTGGTATTTTTGTTTGTCTTTGAGATGGGGTCTCGCTTGGTTGTCCAGGCTGGAATACAGTGGCGTGATCATAGCTCACTGCAGACTCGAACTCCTGGGCTCAAGCAATTCTCCCACCTCAGCCTCCCAAGTAGCTGGGACTACAGGTACATGCGACCACATCTGGCTAATTTTTAAAATTTTCTGTGGAGATGAGGTCTCACTATGTTGCCCAACCTGGTGTTGAACCCCTGGCTTCAAGTGATCCTCCCACCTCAGCCTCCCAAAGCACTGGGATTACAGGTGCAATCCACTGCACCCAGCCTAGCTCTCTGCTTTTTGATCAGAGCTCATGCCTTTAACCACACTGCTATGGGGACGCCTCCTGGCTACCCTCAGCTGCCTGGGTTTTCTTCTATCTTCTGGACATATTTGTCCCCAAAGGTGAGCCCTTCATAGCACCAGCGTTTCTGTGGCCGTGGGCCTGGCTAATGCCAGAAGGCAGCCCCTCAGAGTTCCCATCTGAGCCTCTCCACACTCCAAGGTCTGTGGAGAGATGGGGTCCTGCCGCCCTGTTGAGCGTCACCTCTCTCTGCTCCTCTCTCCAGCCCAGTACATCAGTTAGACAAAATTCCACTTAGTTTCCCAAAAGGGCCACGCTCTCGCTTACCTCGGGGCCTTTGCATATGCTGTTCCCAGACCAGAAATAGTACCCCTGACCACCACTTCTTCTTCTTCTTCTTCTTTTTTTTTTTTTTTTTTCTGAGACAGAGTCTTGCTCTGTTGTCCAGGCTGGAGTGCAGTGGCGCAATCTTGGCTCACTGCAGCCTCTGCCTCCCAAGTGATTCTCCTGCCGCAGCCTCCCGAGTAGCTGGGATTGCAGGCGCACACTACCATGCCTGGCTAATTTTTGTATTTTTAGTAGAGATGGTGTTTCACCATTTGGCCAGGCTGGTCTCGAACTCCTGACCTCAAGTGATCCACCCGCCTTGGCCTCCCGAAGTGCTGGGACTACAGGCATGAGCCACCATGCCCACCCCACCTGCCCACCTCTCTTAACTAAGCACTGCTGATCCTTGAGGTCCTAGCAGATCTGTCCGTTCCTCCCCACACCCACCCACCAGATTGAATCGGGTGCCTTTTATGTACCTCCAGGGCTCTAGGCTAACCTAGTGGGTACTACTAATATGTAGCACTTAGGCCACTAGATTACATTTGTTTGGTTTCTGATCTATTTGCCCTGCTAGAGTCTGAACTCCTTGAGGACAGGAAGTCTTGCATGGGGCCTGGCACATAGTAGGAGCTCAATAAACATCAAGTGCATGTGTGCATGAATGAGCAGACAAATTGGCCTTTATGAGTCAGCAGGAGGCAAATCCAGGTGCAATAGAAGAGCTTTCAGACAAAGAGCTTTTCTTTTTGATTTTTGAGACAAAAGTCTCACTCTGTCACCCAGGCTGAGTGCAGTGGTGCAATCTCCGCTCACTGCAACCTCTGCCTCCCGGGTTCAAGTGATTCTCATCCCTCAGCCTCCCATATAGCTGGGATTACAGGCATGCACTGCCACATCTGGCTAATTTTTGTATTTTTAGTAGAGACGGAGTTTCACCATGTTGCCCAGGCTGGTCTCGAACTCCTGACCTCAAGTGATCCACCCATCTCGGCCTCCCAAAGTGCTGGGATTACAGGTATGAGCCACCTCACTCGGCCTTAGACAAAGAGCTTTTCTAAGATGACACACCCAGAGCTCCCCACCAGGGAAGGTAGTGGTGCAGGTTGCAGAAAGAACTCTTGGCTAGGAAAGTGCATCTCAGTCCTTGAAAAGTCTCAAAGCCCTTTCTTCAAACAATCATACTAGGAACCCCAAAATATAAGACAAGTTGCTGGGCACTGTGGCTCACACCTGTAATCCCAGCACTTTGGGAAGCTGAGGTGGAAGGATCCCTTGAGGCCAGGAGTTCAAGACAGCCTGGACAACAGATTGAGACCCTGTCTCTATAAAAAAATTTAAAAATCAGCCGGTGTGCATCTGTAGTCCTAGTTATGCAGGAGGCTGAGGCAGGAGGATCGCTTGAGCCCAGGAGTTCGAGGACTGCAGTGAGCTATGATCCCACCACTGCACTCCAGCCTGGGTGCCAGAGTGAGACCCTGTCTCTAAAATAAACAAAGAAACAAAAAAAATCGTTTCCTGGCGGGAGCCAAAACAAAAAACAAAAGTAAATAAAAATAATTTTAAAATGAACAAACCAACAAAAAGACATTACTGGGGAGGAGTCCTAGCTTCAGCATGGGAGGAGGCAGAAGGCCTGTCCTGGGCCTCCCCTTACCCTGAGCATTAAGGGACCTCTAAACAGTAGCCTGGCTACATTCTCCATTTCCTTTATCACAACTGGCATATCTATGATTCTTTTTTTTTTTTTTTTTTTTTTTTTTAGACAGAGTCTCACTGTGTCGCCCAGGCTGGGGTGAAGTGGCATGATCTCGGCTCACTGCAACCTCCACCTCCCGTGTTCAAGCAATTCTCTTGCCTCAAACTCCCTAATAGCTGAGATTACAGTCATGCCCCACTACGCCTGGCTAATTTTTGTATTTTTAGTACAGACAGGGTTTCACCATGTTGGCCAGGCTTGCCACTTCTTTGATTTTAGGCAGCCACACACTGGGGACAAATGAGTCCTAGTTTATCCCTAAGTCTATCCTGAGTGGTGTTCCTAGGGGCTCACCCTGCCAGCTGATAGAGATGTCTACAGAAGCCCTCTTCCTGCAGGTTGCCCTCCAAGGCCACTGCGTTTCTGAAACAGTGAAACTCTGGAGTCTCTGGGCGGAGCCAAGCTAGTACAGAGGCAGGCAGGGCTGCAGACTTGCCTAGCAGGGCACAGAGCCAAGGGCTTAGTCTCAGAATTGGATTATTAGAGTGAATTTGGAGGTCCCAGCCCCACTGACCTCGGGAATGTGAGGATTACCCGGGCCTCTGGCTGGGGCCCACGATCCTCCACATTCCCTGCCAGGTCTGAGAATAAGGATCCTCCCTCTGCGGCAGCACAGCGGGCAGCAGATGCTCTGCCCACCTCCCACCCCCAGCCATCAAGCCCGCAGCCTCCCCTGGCTGCCTGGAGGCACACCAGCCTCCCTTGTGTCTGGGGTTTCCGGCAGTGCTATTCAGGTTGTCGTCCACGGACTGGCAGCATCAGCATCCTCTGGGAACTTGTAAGAGATGCAAATTCATGGACTGCACCCCAGACATGGGATCAGAATCACTGCGGGGGTGGCCCAGATCTGGGCTTCACAAATGCTCCAGGCAATTCTGCTGTATGCTAAGGTTTGGGAACCAATGGCGTGAGGTACACGGGCCACCCCTCACACCTGCCCAAGTACGCTCCAAGCCTGTGTAAGACTCGGCAACTTCTACCCACAAATTTCTCCTTTGGGCTCCTTTAAGACTTCACTTATAGAAACGAATTACAATGGGTCTTTTCAATTGCATGATTCCACTGCAGTCTGAATAGCAGTCCCTGGGGTGTGCAGTGCCATGCAATGCCCTGAGGGCACTTGCTATGCACTGACCCCATCCTTTATCATCCCCACATTACACATGAGGAAACTGAGCTTCAGAAAGGGGATGCGACTGGCCCTAAGTCACACAGCAAGCAAACTCTGGGCCTATCGGCTACACATCTTCTTCCCATTCAGCAGAGAGGATGGCAGCTATTTCTTTCTTTTTTTAGACAGAGTCTCGCTCCGTCACCCAGTGGCGTGATCTTGGCACACTGCAGCCTCCACCTCCTGGGTTCAAGCGATTCTCCTGACTCAGCCTCCCAAGTAGCTGGGACTCTAGGCGTGTGCCACCACGCCCAGCTAATTTTTCTATTTTTGTAGAGACAGGGTTTTGCCATGTTGGCCAGGTTGGTCTTGAACTTCTGAACTAAGTGATCCTCCCGCCTCGGCCTCCCAAAGTGCTGGGATTACAGGTATGAGCCACGGCACCCAGCCAGTGGCAGCTGTGTCTATAACTGTCTGTCCACACACTCTGGGATTTCCTCCAGGGCAAAACCCTTGTCATCACTTCATTGGACAAGCCTTTTCTGACCTCCCTACAGGAGGCCAGCCCTCCTTATTATATCCTGCCGAAGGTCCCTATATTTTTCCTTAATAGCAGTATCACAATTTGTAATCCTATAATGATGTGTTTCTCTCATGCCTGTCTCCCCAACCAGTATGAAAGTTTCAGAAAGTCAGAAGTGATACAGACCCTGCTGAATGCTTCTCTTCTTATAGAACCTGATTTTGTTTGGGGAAGCTGAGTACCCAGCTAAATAACTAACTACATTCTTCAGTCTCCCTTAGCAGTCCCAGGTTCCGGCCCATGGATGAGAATGGAGGTCACTGAGTACATAATAGGTACTCAATAAATAAATGCATGTTGGCCAGGCATGGAGACTCATGCCTGGAATCCCAGCACTTTAGGAAGCCAAGGCGGGCAGATCACTTGAGGTCAGGAGTTTGAGACCAGCCTGCCCAACATGGTGAAACCCCATCTCTACTAAAAATACAAAAATTAGCCAGGCGTGGTGGCGGGCGCCTGTAATCCCAGCTACTCGGGAGGCTGAGGCAGGAGAATCGTTTGAACCTGGGAAGCAGAGGTTACAGCGAGCTGAGATCACGCCACTGCACTCCAGCCTGGGTGACGGAGCTAGACCCTGTCTCAAAACAGAAAACACAGGAAGGTCAAAAGAACCCTCATTTGACTTCGTCTCGAAATAAATAAACAAATAAAAAATGCTGAATGCAAAAATGATCAGCAGGTTCTGGGCATGCAGTTGGTACTCAGGAAATGTGAGGGTCATCTAACCAGGCCCAAGGAGGAAAGACCATCACGGCTGTCTTGCTCTTGGAAATATTTTTATTGGTTCTGAGATAACAGGGCTGAGGCGAGCTGGGACGGGCGCAGAGCGAAGGTGGGAGGCTTTGCCCTGGGGCGGACATGCTGTGTGGGGTCTGCTGGCGGGCTCCCTGGCCCACCCAGCCAGCAGCAGCTGGGCACATGGCCCTTGGCGCCTGGCATGACCTCTGCCGGCTTGGCACGGTGGCCTCCTCGTCGGCGGGCGCCCCCGCTTTCCAGTTGCAGGAGTTAGTCTTTCACAGTGCGGAGGGGTGGGGGTCCGGGGTGGGTGCCTCCCCGGGGTGCAGGCAGGCCCCATCCGCCAGTACATCCTGGGCTCTCGGCGGCTACAGCGGGTGAGGCAAGCTCTGGCTCCTCTTAGCCCCGCCTTTGGGAGCTTGGCAGTCCTGGAGGGGCCCTCGCGGCCTCAGCGGGACATCATCCGGACAAACTCTAGAAGGGTAGAGGAGCAGCTGGGGAGCAAGCAGCAGCCAGAGGCCTCTCCAGGTTGCTGCCTTCAGACCCCACCCCATTGCCACTGCCCCAGCTCTGTGCTGGTCCCCCATCCATTCTGTCCCCTCCAATCCATGGACACAGCAGCCAGCGAGAGTGTTCTGATCTGCGGATCTGACCCCTGCGTAAACCTCCCACGGGTCTCCACTGGAAAATCTCCAATATCCTGACACAGCCTCATGGCCCTCCCTGATCTGGCCCCGGCTGACATCACCAGCCATATCTCTCGGGCTAACTCCCAACCTCTGTGCTCCAATTACACAGATCTTCTTTTCAGCCCCTCAGGTGCAGCTGGCGCACTCTCTCTCTCACCTCTCAGCACTTTTTTTTTTTTTTTTTTTTTGAGATGGAGTCTTGCTCTGTCACCCAGGCTGGAGTGCAGTGATGCTATCTCAGCTCACTGAAACCTCCACCTCCTGGGTTCAAGCGATTCTCCTGCCTCAGCCTCCCTAGTAGCTGGGATTACAGGTGCGCACTACCACGCTTGGCTAATTTTTGTACTTTTAGTAGAGACAGGGTTTCACCATGTTGGCCAGGCTGGTCTCCTCTCAGCTTTTCTAAAAGCAACCTGTACCCCCTCTCTTCTTCTTCTTCCTCTTTTTTTTTTTTTTTTTTTTAATGTAGAGACAGAGTCTCCCTCTGTCGCCCAGGCTGAAGTGCAGTAGCATGATTATAGCTCACTGTAAAGTCAAACTCCTGGGCTCTAGCAATCCTCCTGCCTTGGCCTCCCAAAGTGCTGGGATTACAGGTGTGGCCACCCTGCCCAGCCCCTTCTCTCTCTCTCTCTCTTTTTTCTTTTTCTTTTTTGGTTTTTTTTTTTTTTTTTTGAGATGGAGTCTCACTCTGTCGCCTAGGCTGGAGTGCAGTGGCATGATCTTGGCTCACTGCAAGCTCTGCCTCCCGGGTTCACGCCATTCTCCTGCCTCAGCCTCCCGAGTAGCTGGGACCAGGTACCCGCCACCACGTCCAGCTAATTTTTTGTATTTTTATAGAGACGGAGTTTCACCGTGTTAGCCAGGATGGTCTAGAACTCCTGACCTCATGATCCGCCCACCTCGGCTTCCCAAAGTGCTGGGATTACAGGCATGAGCCACCATGCCGGGCCTCTCTCTCTCTTTTTTTAAGGGCAATTTTAGGTTTACGGCAAAATGGATTAGAAAGTATGCAGATTTTTTTCTGCAGCCCCTGTCCCCGCATATGCATAGCCTCCCACACCAACCACATTCCACACAGAGTGGTGCATTTGTTGTAACTGAGAAACCTACACTGACACATTGTTATCACCTGGAGACCACAGTTTACATCAGGGTTCATTGTTGGCGATGTACATTCTATGAGTTCGGACAAATGTATAATGACATGCGTCCTCTGCTGTTGTATCATACAGATCGTTTCTTTTTATTTTTATTTATTTATTTATTTTTGAGACAGGGTCTCACTTTGTCACCCAGGCTGGAGTACAGTGGCACAATCTCGGCTCACTGCAGCCTTGACCTCCCAGGCTCAAGCGATCCTCCTACCTCAACTCTCCAGGTAGCTGGGACTACAGGCATGCGCCACCAAGCCTGGCTAATTTTTTTTTGTATTTTTAGTAGAGACGGGGTTTCACCATGTTGCCCAGGCTGGTCTCGAACTCCTGACCTCAAGTGATCCTCCTGCCTCAGCCTCCCAAAATACTAGGATTACAGGGCATGAGCCACTGTACCTGGCCTCATACAGAATAGTTTCACTGCCCTAAAAATCTTCTCTGCTCTGCCTATTCATCCCTCCCTCCCCCCAACCCCTTGCAACCAGTGATCTTTTTACTGTCTCCATAGTTTTGCCTTTTCCAGAATGTCATATAGATGAATCATATGGTATGCAGTGTTTTCAGATTGGCTTTTCACTTAGTAATATGCATTTGTGTCCCCTCTTCACCATGTCTTTTCGTGACTGGATAGCTCATCTCTCTCTCTCTCTTTTTTTTTTTTTCTTTTTGAGACAGAGTCTTGCTCTGTTGCCCAGGCTGCAGTGCAGCGGTACCATCTCAGCTCACTACAACCTCCGCCTCCCGGGTTCAAGCGATTCTGTGTCTCAGCCTCCCAAGTAGCTGGGATTACAGGTGCGTACCACCATACCCAGCTAATTTTTTTTGTATTTTTAATAGAGACGGGGTTTCACCATGTTGATCAGGCTGGTCTCAAACTCCTGGCATCAAGTGATCTGCCCACCTCGGCCTCCCATAGTGCTGGGATTACAGGCATGAGCCACAGCGCCCGGCCTAGCTCATCTCTTTTTAGCACTGAGCAATATCCCACTGTCTGGATGTGCCACCGTTTATTTATCCATCACTTACTGAAAGGACACCTTGGTTGTTTCCAAGTTTGGACAATTATGAATAAAGCTGCTATGAGCATCTATGTACAGATTTGTGTGGACACAGGTTTTCAACTCATTTGGGTAAATACCTGCCCTTCCCTCTACCTGGTGACTCTTCTCATTTTGGGGGGCTCTAATTATTTATAACCTCCTCCAGGAAGTCTTCCCTAACCCTCCCTGCAGCTTGGCACAGGCGCCCCCTCTATCGCAGCCCCCTGTGCTTCCCCCAGCACACACGGATTATGCTATTGTTTTCTCTGGTTTTCTTGCTGGTCTTGGGCTCTTCGAGGCAGAGACCAGATCTTAGCACACAGCAGATGTACAGTGCATCCTCGTAGGATGAATGGGGGATGCCAGGCTTTCAAGAGCAAGGCTGTCATCTGTGGTGGGCGCTACCTGGATACAGGGAGACCTGAGATTTTCAGATCTGGTGATAACAAAGCCTTCTCTCCAACTATCCACGCTCCCCGGCCTTGAAGGCCGATTGCTCCTGAGAGAAAACCTCCCAGCCTTTGTGTTATGGACACTCACGGTCTCTGGCACATGCTTATCTTGTCTTTCTGCTCAGAATGCAAGTTCCTGGTGCGCAGAGTCAACATTTTACCCTTTCCCTGTATCCCGTAGTGCCTCGCATGGCGTCGTGCACAAGACTGCATTCTGCTGTGATTTCAGGCCTGGGGCTGTGCCCCAGCTCTGCCTCTTAGTAGGCAGGCAATCTTGAGCTAGTTATATTACTTCTCTGAGCCTCAGTTTCCTCATCTGTAACATGAGGTTATAATAATGCAATCTATAGAGTCATTGTGAGAATTAAATGTAATAATATGTGTAAAGCTACTTAGTACAATGACTGCACATAAGTGTACAGTAAATTATAACTATTATGATTATTATTGATTCTTTAAAAAGAAAGTCTTTGAGGCTGGGCGCGGTGGCTCACGACTGTAATCCCAGCACTTTGGGAGGCCAAGGCGGGTGGATCACTTGAGGCCAGGAGTTCGAGACCAGCCTGGCCAACATGGTGAAACCCTGTCTCTACTAAAAATACAATTAGCCAGGCATGGTGGCGCACCCCTATAGTCCCAGCTACTCGGGAGGCTGAGCCACAAGAATCACTTGAACCCGGGAGGCGGAGGTTGCAGTGAGCCGAGATTATGCCACTGCACTCCAGCCTGGGCGACAGAGCAAGACCAGAGCAAGACCCTGTCTTAAAATAAATAAATAAATAACCTTTCACTGAGCACTAGCTGTGTTATGCAGGAAATGCAGAGATTAAGAAAATAGGGTTCTTCTTTCAAAGTTCAGAGTCAATTGGGAAGACAACTCTAACCAGCAGTTAGGGGACAGTGTGAAGAACAGGTGAGTCTGACGTGCTGTGAAAACCCAGAAAAGAGGAAGTTCAGTTTGAGGAACCAGGGAAGGGTGCTAGAAGAAGGAGTCCCACTGTCGAGTCATGAAGAATGTCTGTTGGGCTAACAGAACTTAGCCCAAGTAAAAAACAGGATAGGCCAGGTGCAGTGGCTCACACCTGTAATCCCAGCACTTTGGGAGGCCGAGGCGGGCGGATCACCTGAGTTCAGGAGTTCGAGACCAGCCTGGCCAACATGGTGAAACCCCATCTCTACTGAAAATACAAAAATTAGCTGGACGTGGTGGTAGGTGCCTGTAATCCCAGCTATTCGGGAGGCTGAGGCAGGAGAATCGCTTGAATCCAGGAGGCAGAGGTTGCAGTGAGCTGAGATCATGCCATTGCACTCCAGCCTGGGGTACAAGAGCAAGACTTTGTCTCAAAAAAAACAAACAAACAAACAAAAAACAGGATAAAAGCCCTCCTGGTGGCCAGGCGCAGTGGCTCACGCCTGTAATCCTAGCACTTTGGGAGGCTGAGGCAGGTGGATCACTTGAGGTCAGGAGTTCAAGACTAGCCTGGTCAACATGGTGGAACCCCGTCTCAACTAAAAATACAAAAATTAGCCGGGCATGGTGGTGGGCGCCTGTAATCCCAGCTACTTGGGAAGCTGAGGCAGGAGAATCGCTTGAATCTGGGAGGCGTAGTTTGCAGTGAGCCAAGATCCTGCCACCACACTCCAGCCTGGGCAACAGAGTGAGACTCTGTCTCAAACAAACAAACAACAACAAAAAAGCCCTCCTGGCAAAAAGATCAGTGTATTCAAGAGGGACCCTAGCAGCTTCACTGATCACAAGTATTTTGGTGGAGTGTGAATGAAGGACTGTGAGTTGTGGCTGGGGAGGTGAGCTGTGATCAGATCTTAGGGAGCCTGAGCGTCAAGTTGAGGAACGTAATGTTCAGAAAACACCTACCGTGGACGGATGCGTGCATGGGTAGACAGATAAATGGATAGAGAAGGATGGGTGCAGATGGACACAGGGATGGGTGAATGGATGAGTAGATGGATATAGATGGGGAAATGACTGAACAGATGGATAGATCAAGGCAAGTATGGGTAGAAGTATATGCAGACAAAGAGACATGAGTGTGTGAATGGAAGTTTAGAAGTATGAACACAGAGAGAGATCTATATGAGTAGATGAATACGTAGATAGATTCATGGGTGAATGTAGAGAAGAATGAATAGATGCACGAATGGACAGATAAATGCATGGATAAATTGCTATAGGAATGATTGTTTAGAGATGGAGGAATGGATAAATAGGCATCTGGACAGATAAGGAGATAAACAGATGAAAAGATGGAGAGATAGATATGGAAAGATGGACAGATAGATGAATAGGTAGATGAATGGATGGACAGATGGATGGATAGGTAGATGGATGGATGGATGGATAGCTATGTAGACGAATGGATGGATGGATGGATGGATGGATGAATGGATAAATGGATGGATGGATAATGGACAGATAGATAGGTAGATGAATGGATGAATGGATAAATGGACAGACGGATGGATAGGTAGAGGATGGATGGATGGATAGATGGGTAGATAAATGGATGGATGGATGGATGATGGACAGATGGATAGATAGGTAGATGAATGGATGGATAAATGCACAGATGAATGGAAAGGTAGAGGATGGATAGACGGATGGATGGACAGATGCATGAATAGATGCAAGGGGAAGGGATTGGAGGTGGATTAGACGGGGGCATGGATGGAGGGATAGGAGGATGAAAGGGCTGGGGGTTGGAAAGTTAGGGTGGACTGATGGTTGCATGATGGATACACAATTGGATGGCTCCATGGATGGCCACTGCTGGCTTGCTTCTCTCCCACTTTCAAGCCCCACCTACCTTCAAAGTCCACTCGTCCATCCCCATTGAGGTCCACATCTCGGATAATTTCCTCTATGTCTCGGTGTCCCACCTGATGACCCAGGAGCTTCCTCATAGCCTCTCGCAGCTCACTGGTGCTTATTTCCCCATCACCGTTGGTGTCAAACTAGAGAAGGCAAGAAGGGAGGAGAGGTCGCCCCAACATGGCAATTGGCAACTTTGGGAAGTTGAGCTCCTTCTCCAGTGTCATTGCCCCCCTTTACCAGAGACCTTTCTCTGTCCAAGCTCCCTCCCCTGATCTGGGACTTGGGGCTCAGGCTTCTTTTGAAGTATTTATACTGCAGATAGGATTCCAATAGCCGCCCCATGCCTGCCTGCCTCTGTCCGTTACCTCTCGGAAAGCATCTCGCAGTTCCTTTACACCAATCATATCTGCTGTCTCTGCCAGGAGTTTAGGCCCCATTAGCTCCACGAAGTCATCAAAATCTACATGGCCACCCACTGGAAAAAGAGGAAAGGGCTAGGTCACCCCCGATATACCCATTCCCTGTCTCCAACTAGACAACTGACAGAATGGGCAACCCCTCCTTGACCTGCTCGTCAGACAGAGACAAACTTAATAATAACAAGAGTCCTCTGTTCAGTTCTTCCTGTGAGCCAGTTATTGGGCTGTTTTACAGATATTCCCTAATCTACTTTCTGGGCTCCACTCCTCCAATTCGGCCCTCATTTTACAGGTGAGGAAACTGAGGCTCAGAGAGGGTAAGTGGTTGGCCCCAGATCACAGAGCTGGAAAGAGGTGGATGCAGAATTTGAAGCCAGTCCTGTCTGACTGCAGAGGACGGCAAGGGTGAGGACCAGAAGGGAGGCAGATGCCTGGTAGAGGGACTCACGGTTCATGTTGATCTGCTGGGACAGTTCGATGAGCTCCATCTCGGTGGGCATGTAGCCCATGGTGCGCATGCAGTTGCCCAGGTCCCGGCAGTTGATGTAGCCATCCTTGTCCTTGTCAAATTCTCTGAAGGCCTCTCGGAGCTCTGGGGAAGTGAGCAAGGGTGGATGTGGTCGGGGGTAGGACCCGCAGAGACCCTGTGGGCAAAGGCAGCCCAAAGGCCCACAGGCATGGAAAGAGAGGCCCAGGAGCTTCCCAGGATGCTGGGGCACTTCTCTTGCCTCCTGTGCACGCCTTCAGCAGCTGGTTTCACAGAAGATACCCCGCGTTGCACCAGGCCCCATTCCCAGGGGCCTCTCTTCCCATCAACCTCCCTTCCCACACCTTCCTAGAGGGCTAGGCAGTCCTTTCCCCCAAGGGGCACAGTTTTACCTTCAATTTCCTCTGGTCGCAGTGATCTATCCTGAAACAAAAGAACATGTCCTATTAGCCGCGACAAGGGACCTGGAAGTCACAAAATATCTAACCTGGGGGCCATCCAAGTGGCAGCAGGCACTGGGTAGGAGGTGACGAGGATGCAGCACAGGTGTGCCTGGATCAGGTCCTTGAGGGGAAAAGAAAGCCCCACATCTCCCTTAGACATAGAAGCTCCTGGGCCCCTAACAGGAGATGCCCAAGGAGCCACCAGCCCCACCAGCCTGGGCACAGAACCTCTGCGCCTCCAGCCCCTTGTTCCAGATACAAGAATGGGTCAGCAGGAGTTTGAGACTGTAGTGAGCTATGATGGTGCCATTGCACTCTGTCACCCTGGGCAACAGAGTGAGACCCTGTCTCAAAAAAAACAAAAAAAGAATGAATCAGGGAACAGAGCTTGTCTGGTGGCAAAAACCTGCAAATAAAACAGGGTCCAGGGAGGTCACAACAGGCAGAAGAGAGCACCACCCAATGAAACAGGAAGAGCAGGGGCGGCAGAGGCTGCAAGACAACAGAAGAGGTGCAGGAGGGGAGAGAAGGCAGGGCTATCCTGAAGTGGGGGTAGGAGGACAGGGAGGAGTCAGGAGGAGACGTGGCAGCAGAATGGGGCTGTGCCTGCTTCCCAGGCACTGCCCCACCTTCTCCAATTTGACCCCCATCCCTATACGTTCCCCTGTCATAGGACACCACATAGGACCCCGGGGGCCACCAGTGCTTCTGGTTGCAGCCAGGGTCCAAAAAGCACATGTCTCCAGCCTCAAGCAGTGCTCAGGTCTCCTGGGCAATCAAGGCAACCCTGAATCTAGGCGTCAGAACAGATGGCAGAGACGTCTCTGAGGAGCAGTCCTGGAGGAAGCTCAGGTTGGTGAGCTGCCAGTCGCCCTGGGCCTGCCCAGGAGGGAGACAGGCTGGCATGAAATGGATACAGGTGCCCAGCTGGACCTGGTTAGTAGACTCCAAAAGTGGCCTTCAGCGTCCAGCCTCCTCCGTGTTGCAGCTCTCTGCCTTTGGGCAGGGAGAACACCAGGCAGGTGTGCGCGTCCTGAAGAGGCTCACACAGGTATGCGCATACCTCTCGTGAACACGGACACGCAGGCATGCCACAGTGAGCGTGTGGCACCTCCACTGTGCACGCAGGCCATTCCAGCCAATGGGGCCTGGTTGGGTAGAGACAGCCACTCCAAACTGGCCCCAGGACAAAAGACGACAACACCAGAACATCTGCAGATCATCTAGAAAGGGAAGGGCTGCTGAGTCACATCTCATGGGACAACCAGGTGCATAGGACCAAGGGCTCAGAGGCGGCTCTGTGTGGCAGGACAGTGTTGAGAGTGAGTGTGAGCTTGGAGGGAGCAGGCTGCAAGCTCCCAGCTCCGCCAGGCTGGGGATAGGAGTCATCCGAAGGGAGGCGTGTCTCTGAGATGACTGCACGGACGTTCACCTAAAAAGCTCTCCATGGGCCAGGCACGGTGGTCCACGCCTGTAATCCTAGCACTTTATGAGGCCAAGGCAAGGGGATCACTTGAAGCCAGGAGTTCGAGACCAGCCTGGGCGATATAGTGAGACCTCGTCTCTACAAAAAAAAACCCTTGTTTTAGTTAGTCAAGCATGGTGGTGCATGCCTATAGTCCCAGCTACTCGGGAGGCTGAGGCACGAGAATCACTTGAGCCTGGGAGGCAGAGATTGCAGTGAGCCAAGATTGCACCACTGCACTTCAGCCTGGACAAGAGAGTGAGACTCTGTCTCAAAAAAAAAAAAAAAAGCTGGTGATGGTGCCTGGCTCAAGGGTAGGTCACAGCCATTCCAACACAAACCCATATGTTCCTAGACATTTTTGGGTGACCAAAAAGGATGTTTTGTGCAATGGGTCATACCAGCAGTCCGTGAAAGCGAGTGAGTAAGCACACGTGTGTACACATACATGCAGAGCACACGCCCTAGGACCAGCTACTGAGACCCAATAAATTCTTTTCCACGCATCAGCCTTAAGCAGCCTCCCATTTCCCCAGGGCCCAGTTCGGCAGGACTCAGGAGGAACAGGCATTGCTGACCCCATGGCAGCCCCTCCCGTTCCTCCTGTACGCCCAAAGCCCCAGGGCCAGCAAAGCCAGGTGCCCCTTCACGGGGTGTGCCCGCCACCAGAGCTGGTCTGCTGAGCACTGATGGCTGGTCCTTGGATCACACTCCCCGTGCACAGCAGTAGCTATGTGTGTTCTCTGCCCTGGAGTAGAGCCAGGGATGCCCACTAATATGCCAGGAAGATCACGTGCAGCAACTCAGGGTCAGGTGGAATGGGGTGCAGGAACACACCTTTCTCCCCAATTCATGTGGCTGGGGAGATGCACTTGGGCTCTAGAGGCAGACAGACCTGAGTATGAAGCTCAGATCTGCTTCCTCAGGCAGGTCACTCTGCTGTTTGAGCCACAGTCTCATCTGTAAAATGGGTTAATACCAGTACCCACCTCACAGGGCCTTAGTGTGCATTCAGTGAGACAAGCTATTAAAGTGTTTAGCATGTGGCATTCAATAAATGCAACCTACAAATGTTTACCTCTATAACATCCTCATTAGTCCTCTCCTCTCTTTGAATTATTTAGCTACTTGTAGAAAGCTGGCCAATTCAGTAACCGCTAGCCACATGTGGCTACGTAAATTTGAGTAAGAATAACATAAAATCCATAATTCAGTTCCTTAGTTGCACTAGTCACATTTCAAGTGGTCAACAGCCACATGTGGCTAGTGGCTACTGTATCGGACAGCACGGAATTTAGAATATTTCCATCATTGTAGAAAGTTCTACCAGATAGTGCCACGTATACGGAGTTGTCATTAGGAGCACAAGAGGCTCTTGAGTCAGACTACCCAAGTGTGAATCCTACCTCTACCACCAGCAAGCTGTTACCTCGAGCATGTGACCTCTGCATGCCAGTTTTCTTTCTTTCTTTTTTTTTTTTTTTTTGAGTTGAAGTCTTACTGTGTCACCCAGGCTGGAGTGCCATGGCACGACCTTGGCTCACTGCTACCTCTGCCTCCTGGGTTCAAGCGATTCTCCTGCCTCAGCCTCTCGAGTAGCTGGGATTACAGGCGCACACCAACACGCCCAGCTAAGTTTTGTATTTTAGTAGAGATGGGGTTTCACCATGTTGGCCAGGCTGGTCTCAAACTCCTGACCTCAAGTGATCCACCCACCTCGGCCTCCCTAAGTGCTGGGATTACAGGCGTGAGCCACTGCGCCCAGCCCAAGTCAGTTTTCTCATCTGTAAAATGGGGATGATAAAAGCACCTACCTCTTAGAGTTGCTCTGAGGCTTAAATGAAGCAATCCGCCAACACACTAGGCATAGTGCTCACCTAGTAAGTGCTCAAAACAATGTATCTGATATTATTATTATTATCATTATTGTTATTGCTATTATTTTGCTGGTGGATACGGACTCACCAGCACTTTGTAGCCATGAGTGGAAAACTTTGGGGATCAGATTCATAAGTTGGGGGTGTGAGCTCTGTATAGATCCCTTCTTCATCCCAGCACCTCCTCACGCCCTGTGAAGCCGAGTTCAGCGGGCTCCACTGGGCCAACTTACGTACAGGCTGCCTGTTCTCAGCGAAGCCCTTGCGCAGGAAAATGCAGGCAGGGCCCAGCAGGTTGTGCATGACTGCGCAGTTCTGGGCCAGCATCAGGAGCGGTCCCGGGAGCTCGGCGTCGGCCGCCAGCCCCTCCTCGCTCGTCTGCACCACCATGTAGCTGGTCTGTTCCTCCTGGCACATCTTCAGCCAGCACCAAGCAAATGCAAAAGAGAGGCAGGGTGTCACCTCCCTGCCCAGCCTGGCTCCTGGTCCCGGGAGGGGCTTTTCACAAGAGGGGACACTGAGAGTCAAGGAGCGGGGTTCAGAGAGCCCTGAGAGTGCACAGGCATCAAATCGGTCCAACAGACGGAGTCTCCAATCCTTGACGGAAATGGTGGTTCCGGGGAGAGCTGAATGTGATGCCCTCTGTGTGGCACATGCACACGTGCACACACACACATGCACTGGCACATACATATACACAGAATCACACACCCATGTGCATGAAGAGACAGGAGCAGCGGGGGGCTTCTATTCTCACCAATGGGAAGTGTTCACTCAGAGCCTAATGAAATAACATCCTTTCCCAAAATGCTCCCAACCTCCCAGTTCAATCAATCTCCAGGGCTAAGTCATTCCTCCCAGCTCCCAAAAGGACTTGTCCTACCCCAGCCAGATCCCTGCTGGAAGGCTGTGAGGGCAATCGGAGCTGGCAGCATGGAGACCAGGCTTGGCTGGTCTGCCAGACCGGAGGTTGCACATGCAGGTGCCATTGCTGACATAAATGAAGCAGGCAGGGTGTGAGAGGTGGGGACTGGGGCAAAGTGGAAACATGCCCCCTCCTTTTTTGTGTGTGGCTAGTGCACTCTGTCGCCCAGGCTGGAGTGCAGTGGCATGATCTCGGCTCACTGCAACCTCTGACTCCCGGATTCAAGTGATTCTCCCACCTCAGCCTCCCGAGTAGCTCGGTTTACAGGCACCCACCACCACACCGGCTAATTTTTTTTCTGTATTTTCAGCAGAGATGGGGTTTCACCATGTTGGCCAGGCTGGTCTCAAACTCCTGATCTCAGGTGATCCTCCTGCCTCAGCCTCCCCAAGTGCTGGGATTACAGGTGTGAGCCACCGCACCTAGCCTGAGATGGTGCCCCCTCTGAAGAGGTAGCACTACTTAATTCCAGCCCAGTGTAACCAGATCTGCTTTAAAGCACCGGGTGGACCACACAAGGCACATCCATAGCTAGGATTCCACCCAGTTTGTGATTTCAAGACTAGACACTCTCTGCCATCCGCCAGTTCTCCTTTTCCTCTGTCCCGCCTTCCCTGGCTCCCTGCCTGGCCCAGAGTGCCGGACCTCTAGAGGCTAAGGCAGGGGCCTTCTCCGCTTACCTAATATAGCTGTGCTCCCAGGCCCTGACCAGCCGATCCTCCGCCCTGAAGGTTCCCATGCGGCTATAAAAAGTCAGCACTGCCCACAGACCTTCCCCTTAGGACAACAGCAGCATCCAGACACAACATTCAGTTCTCCCCAGCCTCCCGGGTTGCCCAGTGTCTCTACAGAATCCAGCTCCTGCACTCTGCCTTCAGCCTGGAGCCTGCATACCTTCCTTCAATGTGGGGGGATCTGGCTACAGTAGGACCTTCCCAAGGAGCGACAGGAGCTGAAACCCTGAGGGCTCTTTGTCTGAGAACTGCAGGTCTGCGCACCCTATCCTTTCATCCTACTGCATTCTACTTGCAATCAGATTCCTCCAGGGCAGAGAAGACCCTGCTTAGGAGAACATCCCAAGACCCAGGGGCAGCCTGTCCTTCCAGGTTGAGACGCAGAACAACCCCCTGCCCACCGTGTCCTCTCTTGTTTCCTCTCCCCAAAGCCCTGGGGGGCTACAGACCGAGACTCCCTTCCAACTTCCTAAGCCCCTTCCAGGCCTAGAGAGGGTGGTGCAGTATTCTGGTTCCTCAAAGGGGAAGCAGCTACTCAGGCTGGAGGTGAAAGAACTCAGTCCCAGGGTCAAGTTCGATGAGTGCAATAAATGTCTGTTTTAGGTGATCCCAGAACTTGAGGGATGTCAGACAGGCCAAGAGCCCCTCCTGGTTTGATATCCCAAAGAGTTGTGATTCAGAGCCTCAGCTTCACTCCCTCAGACTTCTGGGACCTAGACTAGAGCGAGGCAAGACTAGAGCAAGGCAGAACAAGAGAGACCTTCCCATCTGGGAGAGTGGATCAAAGCATGCCTGAGATGACAGTGACTGGCCGAACCCCAGGAACCAGTCTCAGGAGATGTCTGCAGAGAGTCAGCGTTTTTGTTTCTGGCTGAATCTTCTGCACTTGGCTCAGAGATAGCATAACCCAGGAAGGCGGGGAGGTAGCAGGTGGCACAGAACTCCAAGAGGCAGGCCGGGCGTGGTGGCTCATGCCTGTCATCCCATCACTTTGGGAGGCCGAGGCGGGTGGATGACCTGAAGTTGGGACTTCAAGACCAGCCTGCCAACATGGTGAAACCCCGTCTCTACTAAAAATACAAAAATTAGCCGGGTGTGGTGGCGGGCACCTGTAATCCCAGCTACTTGGGAAGCTGAGGCAGGAGAATCACTGAACCCAGGAGGCAGAGTGAGCCGAGATGCGCCACTGCACTCCAGCTTGGGTAACAGAGCGAGACTCCATCTCAAAAACACACACAAAAAACCAAAAAACAAAACAAAACAAAAAAACAACTTTAAAAGGCAGTTTAGTCTGGTGGCTTTGGGCTCAAACAGTCTTAGGGACAAATTCTGGCTCTGCCACTTGCTTGCTGTGTGACCTTGGGCAGGTCATTTCACCTCTCTGTGCTCCAGTTTCCTTCTTCATACTGTGGGAGATGATCATGACTAGTCACAGGATTCCTGTGGCAAGTCATGAGTTATACACATAAAGTGCTCTGCATGGTGGCTAGGGCATGGCAAGAGGAGGTGAATAAATAGAGTTGCCATAGTGATGGCAATGATGGCGATGATGATGGTGGTGGCAGTGATGTAATTTAAGAGATGCTGGGTGCCAGAAGGCATTTACTTCTGGCTGCAGAGGAAGTGGGGGAGCATCTGCCAATCAGAAAAGAAATGAGAAGGATGGAGAGGAATTTGCTCCCATGAAGAATGGAGCAGTGGTAGCTGGGGAATTTCCACTGCATCTCTTCATCATAATACTGCCTGGCACCAAGTTGCCCCAGAGGCTGCAATTCTTCTCTGGCCAATGATGGCACCTGACAGCCTGGTCCTGCCCAGCTCTGAGCCTGGTGCAGGCTGCCTCTCACCATTTCCAGTTCCCCAGATACCGCTTAGGAAGCCAAGTGGGCAGCAACCCATGGACCGACAATTTCTCCTGGCACCAAGGCGACGTCTCCTAAGTGTGGCACGGCAACAGAAGGGGCAAGTGTGCCTCATGACCTAACAGCTTTTTAATAACACAAGCTGACCAAGAGTATGCACATCAGAGCTCCCTCTTGCCGAATGAAGGTCTTCAAGGAGAAGCCGAATGAGGGAGTGCCTGGTGAGCGGGGAGGGGACTGATGCGCTGAGCGGGAATTTGGACTAGACGACTTCTAAGGTCAGATCCAGAAATCTATGAATAACATTTCTGACAGCAGGGGAAAGAGAGAGGCAGCCTCTCATAGAGGAAAAAATAAAAATAAAATGCCAGCTCTGATTTTACACAGACCAGGGTTTAAATCCCAGCTCTGCTTCCTATCGACTGTGTAACCTTAGGAAGGCTCTATCTCTGAGTCCAGCTTCTTTCTCTATAAAACAGCCAAAAGAACTACGTAGTGGAAAAGAGAAAATGAGATAACAGACATTAGGTATGTTGTAGATATTTAGAAAAAAAAAAGCAATTATTAATACTATGATAGAAACATGAAATTGAATGCAGTTAAGTTTTTTTTATCTTTTACTCTATGGACTGAAAATCTCTCCTATTTCCTGTTTCTCCTCCATCCCGCTTCTCTAAAACCCAGAGTGGAATAATTATGGTTATGATGACAAGAATACTAACATTTATTGACTACTATAGGCCAGGCACTGTGCACAGCACTTTATTTCATTCTCAGAATCACCTTAAGAGGTGGATATTGGTATGTCCAATTGATGGATGGACAAAGGAATCGAGGAACAGAGAGGTTAAGTAATTTGTCTAAGGTCACATGGCCAGAAAGACGAGGCCTGTGTAATCTGACTCATAAGCACGCTGTTGTGTAAGGGAAGATGGGTGGGACAGAAGGATAATCCTTGTTCTTAAGTTCACTTCCTCAAGCTCTGGATGAAACCTATTACAAGGGCTAATTCAGATCACTTTCTGCTTCTCTGGAACAGCGCAGAGGGCACTTTCGATGCAGAAGACTCCCCTAAGAAGATACCAGATTATGGGGGAGGCGTGCATGGAAGAAACAACAAGCCCTTGGAAGGATCCAAGGAACAGCGAAGATTAGAAGGAATTTGATGTGAGCAGCTTAGCCAAATGAGGAAGACGACAAGCAGAAAAGCCCAAAACGTCCTAAATTGAGAGGCTGTTAAACTGACCGAGATAGGATGGGGTTGGGGATAGAGACGCCAATAGCTCACCCAAGGCCATAGGTAAGTCACTTAACCCCTCCCACTGAATGTCAATCAAGTTCCTTGTCTGGAAAATGGAAGAATTGGAGGAAAACAACCCCATCATTCCCTCTTCCTTTAAATAATATCTGAGTCTCTTCTATGGCCTGGCTACAGAGGGCTAGAAAAATAGGCAGAGCCCACCTAACCCAAAACCCTATAGGTGCAAACCCAGCCTTGCATGAAAGATGCTTTAGAGATGATCATTTTCTTTCTAAAAAGAATTTTTGCAAAAACAAAAAAAAAATCCAAGTGTTTGGCGATAAAACCACCACAGAAAGTGACTTACATGCAACCCCTGCTCAACACATCACCCGGGCAGCCTACTTCTTAATGGAAAAACTTCTGGGCCCTAAAGCCACTCGGGTCCTATTTGAGATACTCTGACTTAACTCAAGAATTATTGAGGAAGAATTATTGTTTGGTTCCTTTCAGTAGCAATGGTCTGCTTCAAAATCCACAATTCTGAAGGCTTAGAGGCCATCAGAGAGGCTCACAGACCCTCAAAGGATATGAATGAGTCCCTGGCCTTGCTGCTGGGAAGGGTCTTCAGATTCTGCCGGTTTTAAGGGACTCGGCCAGTCCCTTGAATGACTGAGGTGCCAGTCAAGTTCACTGACATCTTAAGGATCCACCCTTTTCATTTTACATCCCAGAAACCCCAAAGCTACACAGTTTCTTTCCTAAGCCTTGTGCAAATTCCCAAACACAGTTTCACCCCGACCCCCATGCCCAAAGCCTGGGACACAGAAAACGGCAATAGGAGGGTGTTTGGGGTAGAAGCAGGGAGGCAGCCCTGGACAGAACCCCTGGGAAGGGTAGCAAGCTCCAGCTACCCTTTCTGTGCCCAACCTCTGAGACAGATGGTGAGATACCCCCAATCCCCAGCCCCAGATCTTGGAAACTCCAAAAACATACCTTCCTTGAGAGATTTCTCAGTGGAGACTTGACACAGTTGCCCATCCTAAGTGGAGGCAGCCCCTCTTGGGATCCCCGGGTCCATGAAGGAGGCTCCTGGGGGACTGAGGGACTTCCGTCCCAATCTCTGCCAACCCCAGCCTCCCTCCGTCTGTGCCGTTCTTCCTCCAGGACGGATGTGAGCCCTCTCTTGCGCGCGTGCTCTCTTACTCGTCTGCCCGCTCCTGCTCTCCGATTTTTTTTTTTTTTTTTTTTTTTGGGTGGATTGTGTGTGTGTTTGTGTGTGGGTTTAACTTTCTGGCCACTTTCTTAAGGAGATGAAAGCAGAAGGGGAGAGTGCAGGGCACAGGGAAAATCACCTGGAGAGCTGATGGCAGAGGGGAACCAAGCTGGAGAAGGCTGCCGGATCATCTACATCAGATTAGCGCTCAGTCCTCTCTCTGGTTCTCTCCCCTGCTCTGGGCCCCTCCTTTCCCCGCTGCCAAATCTGCAGGGAGATGGCCTCAGGGAGGGGGGCCCAGAATGGCAGCTGCGGCTGGGAATTAGGCCAGCAAGCCCAGAAAGGGAAGCTGGCTAGTTTGGGTTCCCGAAGCCAGGGTGCCTGCCGCACAGCTCCCAGCCTTGTGTGTGCGCGCACACACAAACGTGCATGCACACACACACACGCGCACAAACACACACACACATGCATGCACACACAAGCACTCAGGGAGATGAATGCCCCTTCCAAAGAGCAGTGAGCTGGACAAGCACTCACTGCCCCTGGCAATTCCAGCTGCATTGAGAGCTGCGGCTCCAGTCGAGAGCCTGGGAGGTCTGGTGACGCCTCCATCATGCTCCATTTTTCACACTTGCCTTGTCACTGAAATGGGACGAGGCTCGGGGGCCGGCAGCGCAGATGAGCCAACAGTCAGATCAGATCCTTCTGCTCTGTGTGCAATTTCTCCGACCCAAAGGAAACCAGGAGATGGCCCCGAGGCGAGCATGACGGAGGCAGCGCAGGCAGAGAGGGCATGAGCAAAAGGTCTCTGAACCTCCTCCTCCTCGCCCCCTACCTCATCCAGAGCAAAGACCTCTCCCCAGCTTCCTTGGGGTGCCGAGCAGAGAAGAAGCCCTTTACGAAGCGCTCTTCGAGGTCCCACAGCTGGAGCTTTTTAGGTGACTGGCTCTTCCTCGTCCCTCCAGGGTCGGCTTTGATATGAATTCATCTCACACCTCAGATGTCCGGTTTGAGACCTACAGCCCCAGCCAGATTCCCCGCGTGCAAGTGTCCCTGTTTCCTGCACCCAGCTTTTTCCAGCAGGGGGCACCAGAGATAGACTGGAAGCAGAACTCCTCCCAAGCCGATTGTTGAACGCTAGCTCAGTTTTCAGCCCGGAGAGCCTCCTTTCCCAGGAACTTTTGTCCCGTGTGGGGTGGCTGCTCAGAACTCCTGTGAGGAAGATGGGTAGGGGCGCTGCCCAGAGGGTGCTCACTCCTAGGGAGCTCGGAAGGAGGTCCCTGGATAACTCTTTGACCTCCCCGGTGCTGCTGCTGACAACCACGCAATGGTTTAGTCAGGGGAGTTACTCAGCAGCCTTGTTTGGGCCAAACCTCTGGAGGGGGAGATGGAGGAGGAGGAGCCTGGGGGGCGGGTATTGATGACTAAAGAACAGAAAAGAGGGTGATGATGCGTGTCTCCTGGAAACAGCATGAAGGAAGCAGGCCCAGGCAGGGGTCAGTGGACTCCGATGAATGGGAAGGACGGGGAGGCCTGGGGTTGAGTCTAGCTCTGCCACCTTCTTTTTTTTTTTAGACAGTGTCTTGCTCTGTTGCCCAGGCTGGAGTGCAGTGCGCAATGTCAGCTCACTGCAACCTCTGCCTCCTGGGTTGAAGAGATTCTCCTGGCTCAGCCTCCTGAGTAGCTGGGATTACAGACGCACACCTTCATGCCTGGCTAATTTTTGTACTTTTAGTAGAGATGGGGTTTCACCACGTTGAACAGGCTACTCTTGAACTTCTGACCTCAGGTGATCCACCTGCCTTGGCCTCCCGAAGTGCTGGGGTTACAGACATGAGCCACCATGCCCAGCGCTGCCTCCCATGCCTGAACTTCAGTTTCCTCCACTGGAAAATGGGGTTTTCCCTAGCTTGCTTATATAGCATACATGAGAAAGTGTGAGACACCGAATAGCTACTGGATCAGTAATTATTTAAATGGAAGAAAGAAGTATCACTTGTCCAGTGGAGAAATGTCAGGCACCATGCTTGGCTCTGGGAACGTTGTTGGAGGATAAGAGAAACACAGTTCCTGATTTCAGGGCGCTTACATTCTAGCAGGTGGGCAGGAGATATTAGAACTGGGACACGGTTATCTGATTACATTTCAGATAAATGCTATGAAGGGAAAACACAAAAACTCTGAGAATGTGAATGAGGGGAATCTGTCTGAGTCTAGGGGCTCAGGAAAGACTTGCAGGCAAAATCTAGAAAATAGACCATATGTAGGCTCCTTTGAAACAATAGTGCTCACTAGGGACCCCAGAGGGAAGCTCAGGTTAAGGTCCAGGTATGAATGGGTGGATATATGTAAAGGCCAAAACAGCACAGCGTAAAGCAGAGATTCTCAAGGCTGGCTATAGACTGGCATAACTGGGGAGCTTCCCCAGAAATTCCGACTTAATTCTGTCTCCGATGGGCACTGGGCATTGGTGTTGCTCAGTACTCCCAGGTAATTCTAGCCTGCAGCCGGTGTTGGGAAGCACTGATGTAGAGGCTAAGAGCTTGGGGCGGGGTGCGGTGGCTCACGCCTGTAATCCCAGCACTTTGGGAGGCATAGGCAGGTGGATCACCTGAGGTCAGGAGTTCGAGGCCAGCCTGGCCAACATGGTGAAACCCCATCTCTACTAAAAAAAAAAAAAATACAAAAGTTAGCTGGGCGTGGTGGCAGGTGCCTGCAGTCTCTGCTACTCGAGAGGCTGAGGCAAGAGAATCCCTTGAACCCAGGAAGTGGAGATTGCAGTGAGTCAAGATTGCGTCATTGCACTCCAGCCTCAGCGACAGAGCAAGACTTCGTCTCAAAAAAAAAAAAAAAAAAAAAGGCTTGGACTGCGGAGTCACGCTGACTTGGATTCAAATCATGTCCTGGGCCGGGCATGGTGGCTCACACCTGTAATCCTTGGAGGCCAAGGCAGGAGGATCATTGAGCCCAGGAGTTTGAGACCAGCCTGGACAACATAGTGAGACCTCATCTCTATTTAAAAAAAAAAAAAATTCTTGTCTGCTGCTTAGTAACCATGTGGCCTAGAGGACATGTTGATCTTTCTCGGCTTCAGTTTCTTCATTTATAAAATAGGGATTCTAATGGCACCTCCCACAGGGCTCTTGTGAGGAGCTAATGAGATAATACATGCAAAGGGCTTGGCACTGTGCCAAGCATCTAGAAAGCGCCGTCTTCCCCTGCCCAGCATTGGTATTAAAGGGCCAAGAGTGGCATCCATTTGTTCAGCAGGGCATCAACTCAGTCAAATCTGGTGGTTCCTGCCCCCTGCAGGCCATTCCGGGCATAGCACCCACTTGTCGACCTTGGGATATGCCTCTGTCGTTGGAAACAGGAGACAGGAGCCGGCAAAACCAGGTCCCTATGGAAAAATCACACACTTTGAAGAAATCCCATCCTGCTTTGGGGGCAGGTGCAGGAGCTGATACTACCTTGAGGTTTGAGGATAGCAAGGGATCCAGGGATTTCGATGTGCTTTAAAGCTTACTTAAGCTAACTTGAGCTGGGCAGGTAGGCAGGAGGGACAGATGGCTCAGCCTTCAGTAGGAAATTTTTAAAGGGCTGAACAGCTGGGTATGGTGGCTTATGCCTATAATCCCAGCACTTCAAGAGGCTGAGGTGGGAGGATCAGTTGAGGCCAGGAGTTCAAGACCAGCCTGGGCAACATAGCAAGACCCCATCTCTATTAAAAATTTTAAAATTAGCCAGGCATGGCGGCTGTGCCCCTGGTCATAGATACTCACGAGGCTAGGGCAGGAGGATCACTTGAGCCCAGGAGTTTGAGGCTGCAGTGAGCTATGATTGTACCCTGCACTCCAGCCTGGGTGACAGAGCAAGACCTTGTCTCTTCAAAACAAAACAAAAAACAAAAAAGGCTGAATGGCGGGGGCTTCCTGTAAGGAGTGAAGCATGTTATATGCCCTCACCTCCCATCTCTATCCACTGTGGCAGCAGCCCTTGGGCCTCCAGAAGCCCTATTTTGAGTGCTGGAATGGAATAATAGGATCAGAGGGATGAGAAGGATAAACTCATTGCTGATTATTCCTGATTAGAAGGGAGGCTGGCCTTTGGCCCTGGTCAGTTCTATCACCAGCATTTGAACTATCACCAGCATTTGAACTATCACCAGCCTTTGAACTTGGATGACAGCCCGGTACTAAGAAACTCAGGGAAAGCTGGACTGTAATGTGAGAGGTGCTTTGCAGATGCTTCTGACGAACAGGGAACACGCTTATGTGACCTCCCACCAAAGCAGCATGGCACATACAGAACAGGCAGGTATTTTCAGAGACAGGCAGACCACAATTCTCAGCACAGTCCTGCCACCTACTTATTTACTTATTTTTAGAGACAGGGTCTCACTCTGTCACTGTGGCTAAAGTACAGTGGTGCAATCATAGTTCACTGCAGCCTCAAACTCTTGGGCTCAAGCAATCCTCCTGACTTGGCCTCCCAAAGTGCTGCACTTACAGATGTGAACCACTACACCTGGCCCTGCCATGTACTTACTATATGACCTTTGGACAAGTCACTTCCTCTCTCTTGAACCTTCCTCATTTCTTTTTTTTTTTTTTTTTTTTTCCAGACAGAGTCTTCCTCTGTCACCCAGGCTGGAGTGCAGAGGCACAATCTCAGCTCACTGCAACCTCCACCTCCTGGGTTCAAGCAATTCTCATGCCTCAGCCTCCCAAGTAGCTGGGGTTACAGGTGCCCACCACCACACCCAGCTAATTTTTGTATTTTTAGTAGAGACGGGTCTCACTGTGTTGGCCTGGCTGGTCTCAAACTCCTGACCTCAAGTGATCCACCCGCCTCAGCCTCCCAAAGTGCTGGGATTACATGTGCGAGCCACCGTGCCTGGCCAAGCCTTCCTCATTTCTAAAATTGTTGTGGTGGGGGTGGGGGGAGTTGATGATGCTGACCTTCACAGGTAGCTGTGAAGATAAGAAGACACTTTGTCCACTGTGCAGTGGGCTCTAGACTGAGACCTCAAGTGCCATTGTTGCCTCTCAAAAAACAGCTGGAGGCAAAGGCTGACCTCCTGGAGGACTCTCACTGAACTGACTCCAAGCCACTCCTATCACCTGTGGCTGACGTTAGCCACAAGCTGACCCTCGCTTTCCCTCTCCCCAGGCCCCAGAGAAAGCCTATAGGGACTCCAAGCCCTCTCAGAGAGAAGGAGGGAGACACATGACTGGAGTAGGAGTGAGGAATAGACACAGCCCTATCTTAGGAACCTAGGCTTAGTGCAATTAAATCCATGACCCAAACCACCATGGACTCTCTCCCCATCTAAACCACAGGAACTGGCCGGGCGCGGTGGCTCACGCCTGTAATCCCAGCACTTTGGGAGGTTGAGGTGGGCGGATCACTTGAGGTCAGGAGTTCGAGACCAGCCTGGCCAACATGGTGAAACCCCATCTCTACTAAAAATACAAAAATTAGCCAGGTGCGGTGGCAGGCACCTGTAATTCCAGCTATTCGAGTGGCTGAAGCACGTGAATGGCTAGAATCTTGGAGGCAGAGGTTGCAGTGAGCCAAGATCATAGCACTGCACTCTAGCCTGGGTGACAGAGTGACACTGTGTCTCAAAATAAACAAACAAACCACAGGAACTAAGGAAGCCTCTGAAGTCTGGAGGCTGGTGATTCCATTCATTCACTCATTCATTCATTCATTAAATACTGTGATCCTGCTATGTGCAAAGCAGTATGGCAATAGGGATAGCCTAACTGTATTAGGAGACATGCTTCTACAGCTGGAAAAATGGGAAGGATGGGACAGAGCTGTGGGTTTTATCCACATTTGCCTCCTCCACCAGGCATGTTTCTTCTCAAGCTCAGGGTAAGGGGCAGAAAGTCTGTTTCTTAAAATAGTCTTCCAAGACCCAAAGCCCCATGTCATCATGCCTCTGCCGAGTTAATTTCTGACATCACATCTTCTCTAGGCAGCTGGGTGGCATGTCCCTAGCTGGCCACAAAGAGGGAGTACGAAAGATCCTTTTACATTCAGCTCCTTCCCTTAATAGCCATCCTCACCTGGCTCAGAATCAGCTTTCAAAGTACCTTACCCAGGCCCTCATTCAATTACCCTATTAATAACAGCAATAACATTAATGAAGGCTGCCCTTTATCCAGCACCCACTATGAGCCAGGCATTTGATATCCTTAATCTTGTGTAAGCCTCCTAATAACTGCAAAGCAGTTTTTGTCAGTCTCATTCCTGGATGAAGAAACCAAGACCAGAGAGAGAAAATAACATGCCCAAGGTCACTGAGACTGAAAGTGACAGAGCCAGGATTAGAACTTGCATCTCTGCTATCTCCCAAGCCACCATTCCACACCTTAGCCTCAGAACCATGCTGTCTCCATGCATATCAATAAGGATGCTCTATGAGGTCACTGGGAGAGTTTTCATCCCTGTTTCCTTTAAGGTAGGAATTCATCTTGGTGCCTTCAGTGTCATTCTGAACACTGGCTCTCTGAGACTGAGACTATTACAAATGAAAAGGAAGAAGGCCTTAGTAGTTAATCAACAACAACAACAAAGAAGAAAAATAACTAACACTGATAGAGTTAGCAAGGGCTCCGTGCCAGGCCTGGGCCAAGCTCTCTCTATCTCTCCATATCTCATTTAATCTCCCAAGCACCCTGATGATCCCTACGTTGCAGGCAAAGAAACAGACTTGGCCAGGCACGGTGGCTCATGCCTGTCATCCCAGCACTTTGGGAGGCTGAAACAGGTGGATCACTTGAGCCCAGGATTTCCAGACGGCCGGGGCAACATAGTGAGACCCTGTCTCTATTATAAAATATATTTTTTAAAAAAGAAATAGACTTAATGAGGTTAAGCAATTCAGTTAAGTTAAAAACAAATGAAACTTGGGGAGATATGAAAAATATACTTCCCCAGGGCTGTATTTTGTCCTAAGCAGATCTTAACTAAAAGTTTCTGTATTCAGAACCCCATCTGACTTCTCTTGGTTCTGACCCTGCCTCTAAGGACAGAAATCTCAATACGGAGAAAAGGGAAGAAAAGATTAATTCCTCTCTGTCACAGGAGACTGGAGGCTCTGACACAAAAGTCCCAGCCAGGGTTTGCTGTTGTTGCTCACGTAGATGACTTGGAGGTGTCAGATGGAAGCCCAAACTGAATGTGCTGGGCTTTAAAGTAAAAGCCCGCAGCTCTGAGAGGCAAGAGCTTCCACAGGGAGGTAGTAAATATTTGATGGGAACTTCTAGCTCCTTCTGACTCAGGTGACCCTGGTGACATTTCAGAACATTGGGCCAGAGAATTCATTTAATGACTGAGAAATTAGAAGGAGAAACAAAAGCACGTCGCTACAATGCTCGGAGCTCAGAAAGGGCTCATGTAGGCAAATTCTGCAAGACAGGAAAGAAAGGACTCTTTTTTTTTTTTTTTTTCAGGAGCTGAGTCAGATCAGCAGCAAGCTGAGTAACCAGAAAGTGTATGATTCT
The DNA here is from genome assembly GCF_028885655.2 of Pongo abelii. Lineage (NCBI taxonomy): Eukaryota > Metazoa > Chordata > Mammalia > Primates > Hominidae > Pongo > Pongo abelii. The sequence goes on along the minus strand of NC_071995.2, from coordinate 119,509,365 downwards.
AGGCCAATGACCTACCCTTCCAAACTGCTAGGTACAGCCAGGGCCCTGGCTATCTGGTTCAATGGTGTCTAGCAAATGTCTGAACAAACAAACCACAGGAACTAAGGAAACCCCTGAAGGTTTCCTTAATAAATGCTCAACAAATAATTGATAAATGAACGAATTGGTATCACCCATTCAACAACCCAGCATTCCTGCTGCAACCCAGCCCCAATCCAAAGACCACTCGTGCCCTGACAGCCTACACCTCCTCATTAACACAAACCACTGCAGTGAACTCCCCTGACACATCGCCTCACTAACTCTCACGGCTCTGCATCCAAATCTCTACTCCAGAGAACTGTTTCCAGCTAACTCGGCTAACGAGGGCTCCCTGCAGGAACAAAGCCACACACCACTGCCCTATGGCCCCACCACAGCAGCCCCACGCAACCCAAATCCACGTGCGGCCTGCCTTCATGTCAGACCTCCACCAGCATCAGCCACTGCCGAGTAGTATTTTGAAAAGAAATGTGCAGATCTGAAGCAAAACACACAGGGCCTCCTTGGAATTCTGATCCAGCGTGGCAAACCAGGAGCTTGAAACGGCTTCTTTATGCTAGATCTCAGCACAGAAAGGCACAGGCCCCCCTGTTTCCCTACAAACCACGCAAATGCTCTAATCAGACCTCTGCATGACACCTCTCGGAGGCTGCCACAGAACTGTCTCAAAGCTGTGCCAATGAGTTTGACTTGATTACAGACTCCGAACTAGGGGAAACCCTGGCTTTTTTCCTCAGGAGTTCAGAGGTTTCCTTCTACTGAGCCTGTTTCCCCAGCAGCACAGCCTCAAACTGTAGACCTGAATTGTGACTACGGAGCTGCTTTTAAAGGGCAGGCTCCCAGGTGCCTGGGACTCTTGAGGGAAAGGCCTGAGGGAACCACTGATGACCTCTTCGTGGCCTTTCTGACCCTTCCAATGGCATCCCTGGAGTGACAGTCTCCTTAAACCACTCCAAAGTTCCAGTTTGAGCCACAGCTCTGCATGCCCCTCCATGCCTACCCAGACACCTCTTTTCTTTCCTCATATTTTTGGATCTCCTAACTTTTCTCAGGCTTTCAGGGACATGATAGGCAGTGGCCAGTGTCCCTCGCCCTCAAGTAATTCTGTGTTCTCTGAGGTCCCCTCTCTTGACCCCCAGACTCCAAACCGCTTGCTCTCCTGAGTCGCTCCCTGGCGGTACTGGCCAGAGGCCAGAGGAGTGGGTTTGGTGCCACCTGCTCGGAGCGCCCCTCCTTGACCCCGGCAAATCTCCAGGACGGTCGTAGAGGTCGCTCTCTTCCAGGACTGGCGGGTTCCGGCGGGTATGAGGGAGGCTAGCGGGGAGGGCCTTGCCCCAAGAGGCCCGGAGCGTGGACAGCGCACGGGGTGCTGAACCAGGCACGGGGAGGAAGAGTGCCGGCAACGGCGCCGGCCCGGGGAGGACGAGGTGAGCCGAGGCGTGACCCGTGGGGGGCCACGGACCGCGGGAGGCGGCTGTGGACGCGCAGTCGCGGCCGGCAGGGTCCCGAGCGCCTTTCCCCGGAGCGCTGACGGGAGGCGCGGCCCTTACCTGGCCAAAGGCGGAGCTGAGCATGGGGCGCAGCCGGTGGAGGAACGGGTCAGCCTCGGACGCGGCGGCTGGAACGGAGTCCCCGCGGCCCGGGGCTCGCAGAGAGCCCCGGAGGCCGAGCGCCGGGGACAGTCCCCGTTCCTCCCCATCCCGCCCGCGGGCCGGCGGCAGCGGCGACGACGGCGAAGGTCGGGACGCCGCGGCCGGCAGCGCCTCCCGGGGCCTGCAGTGCGCCTGGGGGAGCCCACGCTGGCTCCCCCGCGCGCCCTCCTCTCGCGGCGCCGGCCGGCACAGGGGCCTCCGCGAACTGGGGTCCCCGGACGACTGCGGCGTCGCCGGGCAGGAGCCGGGTAGCCGGCGGCTAGGCAGCCCCGGGTCCCGGGCAGGGCCGTGGCGGGGAGCCCGGATGCCCCCGCTCGCCGCCGCCGCCTTCAGCAGCGACGTCTTAGACTCGCTTTTGGCGATGTGCGAGCTCATCGCGGCGGGGCCCGCGCTCGCATGGCCCGGCGGGGGCGGCGCGGTGCGGCGTGGCGCGGGGCCCCCGGCGGGCAGAGAACGGGGCGCCCGGCGGGAGCCAAGCCCGAGGACGCGCTGGAGGCGGGCGCCGTCCCCCGGCCGCTTAAATGCGGCCCCGTCGCCGCCGCCCATGTGACAGCGCAGCCTCTACGCCCGGAGCCCGGAGCTCCCGGCGGCTGGCGGTGCAGATCTGGGGGCGCTGCCGGCTGTCCCCGGAGAGCCCACCCCCGGCTCCCTGGCGGCCCAGGTACCGCCGCGCCCCGCCCCTTGCCCCGCCCCGCCTTGGGGGAGCCCCGCTTCCGGGCGGCCCCTGGCGGCGAAGGGGACGCTGCAACGCGGAGCGGGAGCACGAGGAGGGAAGGGGCTTGGCAATGGGCCCCAAAGAGGCCGAGACCCCGGGAGTGCCGGCAGCGCTCTTTATCACGCCTGGAGGCTCCTGCAGAGCCCCGGAACAGCCCGAACCTCCAGAAATGCAGGCAGGGTGCACTCTCCAGGGGGTACAACTTTGGCAATGAGGACTACAGAGGTGCGGGGAGAACCGGAGACCCGAGAAGCATGAAGGCACTCTGTGACACCACTGCCTACAAACGCAGGGGCCGGAATGCAGTGACAGGACACTGCTGGGAGGAAACGCTCCCAGCGCCTCCGTGTGGGGCTGCCTCCACTCCCAATACCGTGCGGGGGGACTAGGACGACCCTGGTAAGTCAGCCACAGGATATCAGTTCTCAGAATAGAAGAGAAGCCAGGTCTGGCAGCACCTGATGATGGTAAGTCTCAGGTAGGACCCATTTGCTGCCCCTCCAGCTCTTGTCCCCTCTTTCACCTTCACGCCTTTCTAGATGCTACAGAAATTCCTGCTCTCGGTGGGCAGTCAGGGAGCCTCCCAGGCCTGATCTGAATCTCAAATCCCAGCTCTGCCACCTACCATCTGGGTAACTTGGGCAGGTGTCATCAACCTCTCTGAGCCTTGTTCTCCTCTGCTGTAAAATGCAGATGATAAGCATAACTAATTTCTTGGTAACAGCAGACGATACTATGCACACAAAAGGCCTAGCCCAGTGCTTGGACAGGGGACCATCCAGTTAAGCCAGTTCCCTTCCCCCAGCACATCATGAGGCCCCATCTACCATTCTTCTTTAGTATCCGGTGCTTGAGCTTTGCGGGGGGCTGGAGGGGTTCCTCCCAGGCTCTCCCTGTTCTGGTCCCTGGCCCCAATGCCATCCACAGTCTGGTCACCGCTCGGCCTCATTAAAAGGATACACGAGGCCGGGCACAGTGGCTCGCACCTGTAATCCCAGCACTTTGGGAGGCCAAGGTGGGCGGATCACTTGAGGTCAGGAGCTCGAGACCAGCCTGGCCAACATGGTGAAACCCTGTCTCTACTAAAAATACAAAAATTAGGCATGGTGATGGGCGCCTGTAATCCCAGCCACTTGTAGGCACGAGAATCACTTGAACCCGGGAAGTGAAAGTTGCAGTGAGCCGAGATTGGGTCACTACACTCCAGCCTGGGCAACAGAGTGAGACCCTGTCTCAAAAAAAAAAAAAAAAAAAAAAAAAAGAAGGATACACAAACAGATTGCCGATATTACACTTCACTCATGCCAAGAGTTCATCCAAGAGTTCATCCTTCTCTGCACTGTCTGCTTCTTTACAGAGTCTCGCTCTGTCGCCAGGCTGGAGTGCAGTGGCACAATCTCGGCTCACTGCAACCTCTGCCCCCGGGGTTCAAGCGATTCTCCTGCCTCAGCCTCCCGAGTAGCTGGGATTACAGGCGCCCGCCACCACGCCCAGCTAATTCTTTGTATTTTTAGTAGAGATGGGGTCTCACCACGTTAGCCAGGATGGTCTCGATCTCCTGACCTCATGATCTGCCCACCTCGGCCTCCCAAAATGCTGGGATTACAGGCGTGAGCCACCACGCTGGGCCCTGTGTGCCTCTTTTACTTACCCGTAGGCAAGGAATTAAGGAAAATGGATGGGCTGGGAAAGCAACTGCCCAGAGGCTAAAGTAAACTAGGAAAGTGTGGCAAATTGTTCCCCAGATCAGCTACCCTTAAGGGACTGAATTGCCATATCAAAGCCACTCAGGTTCCTAAAGCCCAAACCCTGAAGCAGCCTGGGGCGTTGCAGCCCTGAAGGCTCATTGCAGGGTCCACTGGGATATGCAGGGTGTAATGAGTCCACCCTTTGAGTTCGAGGTCAGTCAGTGTCTTACCTGCTCCAGCCCTCAGAATAATCAGTGTTTGGCAGGATTAAAAACAAAGGCACATTCAATATAAATCACAGGAGATAAAGAACCTTATCAGAAACCCTCAGGAGCCAATGAGAGGCAGAGGACTGCTGGGTATTCTAAATCCCTGCTGTGCCACTGTTGGTAACCTTTCTGAAATGCCCTAAATATTTTTGGGCAAGACCTCAGTCACCAACTAGTTTCTGAAAAACTGAAGAATCTGATTATGTTACCTATGATTACTAGAGTAAATAAATAAAAATTATGTCCATGAAGCAAAGTGGATGAAACACCTTCACTCATATCCCAGATAATCCTGGATGTATGCCAGGATTCCATTTCATTTGTAAAATGTATTAATTTGGTCACTTATTTGACAAATATGTATACAACCAAGCACTGCAGTAGTCATCTTGGATACAAAGATTGATCCATTCATTCAACAAATAATTGAGTGCCTGTTATCTGCCAGGCAGTGTTCTAGGTACCAGGGATATGATAGCAAACAAAATGGTCTCTATCCTCAGCAACAAATCAACAAATACATAAATGCATGGAAAAGTAATGGTGACAAACTGGTGGTGTTTCGTGCCATGGAAAGAAATAAAGCAGGTAAGGGACTAGGGCTTAACGGGCGGTGCTATTTTATTTATGTATTTAATATTTTTACATAGAGACAGGGTCTCGCTATGTTGGCCAGGTTGGTCTTGAACTCCTGACATCAAACAATCTTCCCGCCTCGGCCTCCTAAAATGCTGGGATTACAGGCATGAGCCACTGTGTCTGGCTAAGGGTGCTCTTTTAGAGAGTGATTAGGGAAGGCCTCTCTGCAGACAGAATATCTGAGTAGAAACTCAAATGAAGTAAAGGAACAAGTCATGTATATACCTGGGAGAAGAGCCTCCCTGGCAGAGGGAGGCTGTTCAAAAGTCCTGAGGAGGGAATAGCTTGGCATGTTCCAGGAGAAGCGGAGATAAAGGAGGCTGGAGTGAGCGAGGGGGAAAGTAGGAGAGATGAAACTGGAGAGGGGGCCAGGCACGGTGGCTCAAGCCTGTAATCCCAGCACTTTGGGAGGCCGAGGTGGGTGGATCACGAGGTCAGGAGATCGAGACCATCATGGCTAACACGGTGAAACCCCGTCTCTACTAAATATACAAAAAAAAAAAAAAAAATTAGCCGGGCGTTGTGGCAGGCACCTGTAGTCCCAGATACTCGGGAGGCTGAGGCAGGAGAATGGCATGAACCCAGGGGGCGGAGCTTGCAGTGAGCCGAGATCGTGCCATTGCACTCCAGCCTGGGCGACAGAGCGAGACTCCGTCTCAAAAAAAAAAAAAAAAAAGAAACTGGAGAGGAAAGCAGGGTCCAAAAATGTCAAGGCTTTGGGTTTCCTCTAAGTGTGAAGGGAAGCCACTGGTGAGTTTGCAGCAGTGGGTGGCATATGACAGTTGACATTATTAAAGCACCACTGGGGCCAGGCACAATGGCTCATGCCTGTAACCCCAGCACTTTGGGAGGCCAAGGCAGGAGGAATCGCCTGATGTTAAGAGTTAAAGACTAGCCTAGGCAACATGGTGCAACGTCATCTCTACCAAAGAAATATGTACCAAAATTAGCCGGGCTTGTTGGCATGAACCTGTAGTCCCAGCTACTTGGGAGTCTGAGGTGGGAAGATGGCTTGGGCCTGGGAGCCAGAGACTGCAGTGAGCCAAGATCCCACCACTGCACTCCAGCCTGGGCAAAAGAGTCAAACCCTGTCTCAAAAAAAAAAAAAAAAAAAAAAAGGCAGAGGGTCAGGGGAGAAAACCAACTAAACTATAATGGGAAATGTGTAATAAGGGGATTATGAGCTAAGTTATATGGGAGAACCCTAAGGGGAGCTAGAGAAAGCATTAGAGGAGGTCACATTTGAGCTGCTTTTTGAAGAATAAGTGAAATTCCCTCAGATGAATAAGGAGGGCCAAAGGAAGGTCATGCCAGGCAGGGGGCATAGATTAAGTCAGGGTTGGGAGTGTGAACCTGCATGGCGTGCTTGGGAATCATTTGGCGATTGAAGGGGGAAGGAAAATGAGGGCTGGGAAATGGGCCTAGAAAGGTGGTTTGGAACTAGACCATGAAAGATCTTGAGTGTGACATTCAGCAGTTTGTACTTTATTTTATTGGCAATGGAGAATCCTTGAAGGTTTTGTGAGTTTGTGTAGGATGCAAGCAGAGCTGTGTTTTTGAAATGATGCCTCAAAATGCAATGCAAAATGCAAGCAGAACTGTGGTTTTTTTGGGTTTTGCTTTTTGTTTTTGAGATGGAGTCTCGGTCTGTCACCTAGGCTGGAGTGAAGTGGTCCAATCTCGGCTTACTGCAACCTCTGCCTCTCAGGTTCAAGCAATTTTCCTGCCTCAGCCTCCCGAGTAGCTGGGATTATAGGTGCCTGCCACCATGCCCAGCTAATTTTTTTTTTTTTTATTTTTAGTAGAGACAGTGTTTCACCAGGTTGGCCAGGCTGGTCTCAAACTCCTGACCTCAAGTGATCCGCCCACCTTGGCCTCCCAAAGTGCTGGGATGACAGGCATGAGCCACCGCACCCGGCCCAGAACTGTGTTTTTGAAATGATGCTTCAAAAATGCAATGCAAAAAATACATTGTCAGGTGGGCTGGAAGGAGACTGAAGGCAAGACCAATGACGTTCATTTGCTTAACAGAAATTACTAAATGCCCACCAAGGGCTAGGCCTCAGGAATAGAATAGTTAATAAGTGAATATCATACCTTTCTTCATGGATTTTAAGTCTGGTGGGGAGGACATGAGGACTAATTTCAGAGGCTGGGTCAGATCCAGGAATATTCCAGAAATACCATCACTAAGACATGGAAAATCCTGAATATGGAAAATGAGAATGGCTTGCCTCACTGATTGTGAGATACAACGGAAATCCAGTTGCTTCAAAGTATCCTGCCATGTAAAAACGATTTTAAAAGAATCTTTTTGGATTGTATAGACCTTTACAGCTTTAAAAGCACTTTCACAGCCAGGCACGGTGGCTCGAGCCTGTAATCCCAGCACCTTGGGAGGCCAAGGCGGGAGGATCACCTGAGGTCAGGAGTTCGGGACCAGCCTGGCAAACGTGGTGAAATCCCGTCTCTACTAAAACTACAAAAATTAGCCGGGTGTGGTGGCGGGTGCCTGTAATCCCAGCTACTCAGGAGGCTGAGGCAGGAAAATTGCTTGAACCTGGGAGGCGGAGGTTGCAGTGAGCTGAGATCGTGCCATTGCACTCCAGCCTGGGTGACAGTGAAACTCCAGCTCAAAAAAAAAAAAAAAAAAAAAAAAAGGCACTTTCACATAAAGCCTCTCATTTGCCTTTAGGTGTTACACAAATTGTAATTATTAAATAATTACCTGTTGTTATGTTATTTGGCTGTATAATCATTGGTGAAAACTAGGCAGAAAAAGAGCTGTTTTGCAGCACTGGAAAGGCATCTCAGCATACAAGGGCAGTGATATAGAAAAGGTGGGTTTGGGGAGGACTGCATCAGTGTAGAGAGAACGTGTGTTTAGCTGTCTTTATGCCTCATTTCTAAGAGAATCCATCCAGAAAGAGTAAGGCAGGGTTAAGAGCAAAACTCCTAAAATGTACCTGGATCTCTCATTTAACAGATCGCAGTTTGATGATGCCATGTCCCTGTAGCAAACTCCTTTAAAAATTGTTGTTTCCTCACCAAGACTGTGTGTCATGTTTAGAGTCTTGAAAAAGGTTGTGGAGCATTTACACGGTGGTGCTTGAATTCACTCTGTGACGTTCTTTGTCTAACTTGTTCCTTTCTGCTATTGTCAGAATCAAATTTTGCACTTAATCTCCCCTTGTTTTCAGATGACAATATCTCTGTTATGTTTCAGAAAGCTGGGATTACAAAATGTTCTTACGGTTTTAAGTCTTCTGTGTGATTGGGAAACTCAGGAAAGGATTGGATGAGATTTTAGAGGGTGGGGGTAATAGTCAGTGGGCTACATAGAGGATTCTTTTCCAATAATCTGCCCTTGGACCCAAATGTTCATCACTTGAGAGGATGTCAAGTTTTTTTTTTTTCAAGACAAAGTCTCAATCAGTTGCCCAGGCTGGAGTGCAGTGGTGCCATCATAGCTCACTGGAGACTTGACCTCCCAGGCTCAAGCATTCCTCCCACCTCAGCCTCCCAAGCAGCTGAGACTACAGGTACATGCCACCATGCCCACCTAATTTTTTTATTTGTAGTAGAGATGAAGTCTCACTCAGTTGCCCAGGTTGGTCTCAAACTCCTGAGCTCAAGCAGTCCTCCCACCTCGGCCTCCCAAAGTGCTGGGATACAGGTGTGAGCCACCACGTCCGGCCTCCAAGATTTTTAAAGTAAAAATGAAAAGGGTTTTTATGGGTTACAAGAATTTATGCCTGGGACTGGGCGCAGCAGCCCATGCCTGTAATCCCAGCACTTTGGGAGGCCAAGGCAGGTGATCACTTGAGTCAGGAGTTCGAGACTAGCCTGGCCAACATGGTGAAATCCTGGCTCTACTAAAAATACAAAAATTAGCTGGGTGTGCTGGCACATGCCTATAGTCCCAGCTACTTGGGAGGCTGAGTCAGGAGAATCACTTGAACCCAGGAGGCAGAGGTTGCAGTGAGTGGAGATTGTGCCATTGCTCTCCAGCCTGGGTGACACAGCAAGACTCGGTTTAAAAAAAAAAGCCTGGATCAAAACTAACTATACACTTAAGACTGTACATCTCACTGTGTATAAATAATAATTCAATAAAAAGAAAAATTAAACCATCAGGACAGATAGAGCAAAAATAATACAAGTATAACGGTTGACTGGACCTAATTTTTTTTTTTTTTTTGAGACAGAGTCTCGCTCTGTTGCCAGGCTGGAGTGCAGTGGCTCCATCTCGGCTCACTGCAACTTCCGCCTCCTGGGTTCAAGCGATTCTCCTGCCTCAGCCTCCCAAGTAGCTGGGACTACAGGCACGTACCACCACACCCAACTAATTTTTGTATTTTTAGTAGAGACGGGGTTTTACCGTGTTGGCCAGGATGGTCTGGATCTCTTGACCTCATTATCTGCTCGTCTTGGCCTCCCAAAGTGCTGGGATTACAGGCATGAGCCACTGCGCCCGGCCTAATTTTTTTTTTATTTGTAGTAGAGATGAGGTCTCACTCAGTTGCCCAGGCTGGTCTCAAACTCCTTAGCTTAAACGATCCTCCTACCTCGGCCTCCCAAAGTGCAGGGATTACAGGCATGAGCCACTGTAGCCGGCCTCCATTTTTAACATAAAAATGAAATATATGCATGGGTCAAAAACTGAACTATACACTCAAGACTGTACATCTCACTGCATATAAATAATAACTCAATAAAAAGTAAAATCAAACCATCAGGACAGATAGAACAAAAATAATACTGATAAGTACAACGGTCGACTGGACCATCTTAGGGGCATGAATTATGATTTTGGTGACTGAACTCACTTGGTTAATGAGGCAAAGGAGGGAATAAACATTGATGAAGGAAATCCTGTCCCTTACAGATGACTGATGGGTCAGAAGTTACTGTCTTTTAAAAACAGTACACTTGGGGCCGGGCATGGAGGCTCACACCTGTAATCCCAGCACTCTGGGAGGCTGAGGTGGGCGGATCACCTGAGGTCAGGAGTTCGGGACCAGCCTGACCAACATGGAGAAACCCCATCTCTACTAAAAATACAAAATTAGCCGGGCACGGTGGCGCATGCCTGTAATCCCAGCTACTCGGGAAGCTGAGGGAGGAGAATTGTTTGAACCCAGGAGGCGGAGGTTGCTAAGAGCCAAGATCATGCCATTGCACTCCAGCAGCACACTTGGCCAGGCACAGTGGCTCATGCCTGTAATCCCAGCACCTTGGGAGGCCAAGGTGGGTGGATCACTTGAGGTCAGGAGTTTGAGACCAGCCTGGCCAACATGGTGAAACCCATGTCTACTAAAAATACAAAAATTTGCCACACGTGGTGGCGGGAGCCTGTAATCCCAGCTACTTGGGAGGCTGAGGCACAAGAATCGCTTGAACCCGGGAGGCAGAGGTTGCAGTGAGCCGATATCCTGTCGCTGCACTCCAGCCTGGGCGACAGAGCAGGACTCTGTCATAAATAAATAAATAAATACATAAATATATAAATAAATAGCACGCCTGACCTCGAAATGTTAGAACCTATCGTCTCCATTCCTCATTCAGAATATTCCCCCCTATCTCTGCCCAATCCAGAGCAGTTCCCAACCTCTCGGAGATCCTCACTGGATGCAGGAAGTGGTCACCCCCTATGCTTTGCACCTTTAATACTGGTGCCATGCACCCCAGTGTTCTAACAGGGTAGATACATTCGATAAGTCGACCACACACCAGAAGCCACCCATGACATCTATGCAGTTTCCGTGAGGCGAAATGCAACCCATGTTCAGATGACCCCACCACATTCCAGCCACCGTGGCTTCCTTTATGGTCTGTCTTCCCACATCCCACTAAACTATATGTTCCATGAAAGCAGAGACAAGCTCTGATTTATACACATCCTGCACTTAGCACAGTGACCAAAACATAATAGCATGATAGGTGCTCACACGATATTATTTAGTGAATGAATAACAAATTTTTAAAAAGAAAACTATTATTGCTTTTTGTTTGTTTGTTTTGCGATGGAGTCTTGCTCTGTCGCCCAGGCTAGAGTGCAGTGGTGCAATCTCGGCTCACTGCAACCTCTGCCTCCCAGGTTCAAGCAATTCTCCTGCCTCAGCCTCCCAAGTAGCTGGGATCACAGGCGTGCACCATCACACCTGGCTAATTTTTATATTTTTAGTAGAGACGGGGTTTTGCCATGTTGACCAGGCTGGTCTCCAACTCCTGACCTCAGGTGATCCACCCACCTAGGCCTCCCAAAGTGCTGGGATTACAGGTGTGAGCCACCGCACCGGCCCATTATTGCTTTTATAGAAATGAGTCCTCTATGCCTGGACCCAGTGCATGGGGGAGGGTGGCCATAAAAGAAGATGCTGCAGGGGCTGTGGTTCTCCTTCAGACAGCTCATTTCTGTTGCGTGCAAATACAACCTGGATCCTGAGTGACAGCAAGCATAAAGGTGTATGTGACCTTTAAGGACCAGGCATGTTTTCGCCACAGGCAGGAGGGTTCTATGTTTTAATTGCCTGGAGGTTCTGTCCAAAAGCAGTCAGCCAACAGTGCAGTCTGTGAGCAGGGCGGTTACATCTGTGGCACTTGGAGTGGTGCCTGGCCCTGCACCAAGAAGACCTACTGGTACTGCACGGTGAAAGCAAAGTGGGTTCAGCAAAGGAAGCTCCCATTGCTGCATGGACAGGTAGAGCTCCTCATGAAATTGAATAAAATAAGACCCTCTCAACAGACTTAAGTATTAGCAGAGGGATGAGAGCATGGGGAATTCAAAGATCCAACTCTTTACCCAGTAGTATGGAAGTATTTCAATATTTTAACAATTGAAAAGCAATACCAGAGCACATCAGCCGCTTTCCAGTCCTAAATATTAGAACTCTGCCCACCACTCCTTTCCTTTGGAAGCTGCCACTTCCAGATTTTTAAACAAGATGTATAGGCAGTGCCTTTACTAGGACATCTCAGCATTGTAGTTCTGGCTGACAGGGCCTTGCCAGGAGGCTCCTCACCTTACAGAGTTCTGAGATAATTTTCCCTTCGTAAGTGACATCACCGACCTGAAGGTGGACTCCAGGTAACTGCCCTATCTGGGGAACAATCATTTCTGCAGATATGTGACTCGCTGTTGGAGAAATTCAGAGACCTTATCAAGCAGATCTCTACTCTCCCAGCTCTGACACAGCCAGCCTTGTCCCTGTGCTGTGTGTAACCCAGCAACAAAGATGTGCACAGGGACCAGGCTGAAGGAGGGAGTCACCATTCTGAAGCTAAAAATCTCCAAAGATGCTCGGCCTTTAACGGAGGAGGGCTTTTAGAAAAAAATCCAGCAAATTCTCTGCCCTTTCAACTTCACTTTCTGTTCTCTTTTTATCTGCTTTCAGCATTTCCAATTAATCTTGGAATGAGAGCCGAGGGCAAGAAGCCAGCGGTGCCTGAGGGATGCTAAAAAGCCAACCGATCCAGGGAAACAAATGCCAGCGAGGGACCCCACAGCAGAGAGACAGACACTGTGAGCAACTCTCCTGTTACCATGAGGCTTGCAAGGCGTGTGCGCGGGTCTCCGCATTGGCACCATCTGCCAATTCCTCAGGAGGACAGAACAAACCAGTGAGGCATGAAGATTAGGTTATGTAACACTCGAGGATTGCTGTTTTCAAAGAGGAAACAAATGGAACGAATTGATTTGCTTGTCAAAGTCATGTCACTAAAGGAGATCTATTCCCTCCCCTTCTAAGAGGACCTCATTAAAGAGTGGAATGATTTCACAGATTCAGAAAATGTGAGACCACAAGCCACTCCATTCATAAGAGCAAGTCCACTTTCCAGAGTCGCTCTCACACATTCTATTCTGGTCCCTGGGCCTGAAAAAATGTCCATCCAGCTACAACCTAAAGGGTACTGACCTGGTGAGGAACATAATTGTCAGTTGCTAGCCATAAGATTCAGAGCTGGAGGCCAGGCGTCATGGCTCATGCTGGTAATCCCAGCACTTTGGGAGGCCGAGGTGGATGGATCATGTGAGGTCAGAAGTTCAAGACAGCCTGGCCAACACAGTGAAACCTCGTCTCTACTAAAAATACAAAAATTACCTGGGTGTGGTGGCACACACCTGTAACCCCAGCTACTCGGGAGGCCGACGCACGAGAATCACTTGAGCCCAAGAGGCAGAGGTTGCAGTGAGCCAAGATCACGCCACTGCACTCCAGGCTGGGCAACAGAGTGAGACGCTGTCTCAAAAAAAATAAAAATAAAAAATCAGAACCTGTGAGCTTTGCCTGAACTTTCTTGCTTCTGGGGAAGCAGTGTCTCATTCTGAGACCAGTAGGATTGTATTTACTATTCAGAGCTCTAAACAAGTGCTCTTGATAGAGGAGGGATGTGTTCTTAAAAATATACGCATCAGAAAAAAAAAAAAAAAATATATATATATATATATATATGCATCAGGAAGGAAAATGCATTGAATTTCTCAGAGTGCTTTGCCATTGCTGGGCGTCTCTCAAATGCCCAGCACAATACTTTTTCTAGTATCCTCAGGAGATCTGAGGAATGAACAAATGAGAACCCTGAACCTGCTGCCATAGTTCCATCCCTTAAGGTTTCACAGCCTCCCTAAGATACCAGGATTTAAATATCAAGTCTTTATCCAGCATGCAAATGAAGTCTCCTGTACCAGATAGTTTCCATTTGCCTTCCAGATCCGCTCTTCCACCCTTCTCCGTGCTGCCCTTGGCCCTGGCGGGCTGACCTACATGGACTGCAGCAGCTCACTCTCCTGCCCTCTAGCTTCCAGGCGGGTACAGCCAATGGGAGCGGCAGCAGGAGATGGGAGGGCAGGAGGACAGCACGGGTGAAGTGTTTCTTTCCCCACTTCCCTCCTGCCAGATGGCCTTAGGTTGGTTGTGCCTTTTGATAAAAGGTCACCCCTCTTTCTCAAGGCAGCCTGCTCCACACAACTCTCTCTTTCTGGGTTCTGTCATTTCTCCCTCCCCTCAACCTTCAGATCTAAGAGTGGTAAAGGCCCCATGGCTACGGCACTATCCCTTATAGCTTCCCCACTTCCTGCTTCAACCTTGTAAATAGTCCATTTATTAAATATTCTTCTAATGATCTAATTTGAATGTGCCATCTGTTTCTTATACAGACCCTGCCTGACATACCTTTCACATGTGACAGTCTGTTCTAGGCCCTACACCACGTTAAAAAGAAAAAGTAGGGCTGGGTACAGTGGCTCACGCCCGTAATCCCAGCACTTTGAGAAGCCGAGGCAGGCAGATCACGAGGTCAGGAGCTCGAGACCAGCCTGGCCAACATGGTGAAACCCCGTCTCTACTAAAAATACAAAAAGTAGCTGGGCGTGGTGGCGGGCACCTGTAATCCCAGCTACTCGGGAGGCTGAGGCAAGAGAATTGTTTGAACCCAGGAGGCGGAGGTTGCAGTGAGCCAAGATTGCGCCGTTGTACTCCAGGCTGGGCAACAGGGCGAGTCTCCGTCTCAAAAAAAAAAAGAAAAAGAAAAGTAGCAAAATTAACAATACAATATGCTACCACTTCATGTAGTTATTCTCAATGTTCACCTTTTCCCAAGGCTATAATAACAACTTAAAGATAAAACTTAATTCCCCTTTACAACATAATTGTGCAGTAGAGTTTGTATGAGCTAAATATAATTCAGAGAACAAGCATTTTCATGCCATCAAAATTCATGTTAACAACTGTAAAGAGAAAACCCTAGAATTGAGGACCCTGACTTTCAATGTAGCAGAAAATATATTTCAGTATTTAAATCTATCTAACAGATATTTGAAAGTCTACTACGTGTCCAGCAAGGTGGTGATCTTACAGTGGAGAAAAACATAGATGTGGCCCCTGCCTTTTTGAAACTTAGTCTTGTTTTCTAAAATAAATATGCTTCTAGGCTGGGCTCAGTGGCTCACACCTATAATCCTAGCACTTTGGGGGTGCTGAGGTGGGAGGATTGCTCAGGCCCAGGAGTTTGAGATCAGCTCAGGCAATATAATGAGACCTCATCTCTACTAAAAATAAAAAATCCTCCAGGCATGGTAGCACATGCCTATGATCCCAGCTACTAGGGAGGCTGAGGTGGGAGGATTGCTTGAGCCTGGGAGATCAAAGCTGCCTGAGCTATGATCATGTCACTTCACTCCAGCCTGGATGAAAGAGCAAGACTCCGTCGCAAAACGATTTTTTTAAGTAAATAAATAAATGTGCTCCTAAAAAGTTGAATGTAAATTGCAATTCCATAAATCAAATAATATGTTGTATGCTCATGGGGAGCATACTATATGAATAATAATTTGTAAAATAATTACCCTGTAATCTTTTGAACCAATCAAATTTTTCATCCATCCAGGTACTTCAAATGAAATTTATCTTTAGTCTGTAGAGAGGACTGATCTCATTCAATGCTCCTGGAAGGGTGGAAATTGTGGAATGGAATTTAGAAGAGAGATAGGGAATTACCATTTATAGACCACATATAGAATGCTAGGCAATTTGCATCTTTTAGCATATTTAACCCTGAGAAGAAACACATAGTCCATCGTTCTCTTATTTTCTATTTCTGAAAATAAAGTTTTAAAAATTAGTATGGCAGGTGTGGAATTCAAAATCCATTTTTCTGAATGAGAAAGAAAAGCAAAATGATTCAGTGCAGGACTCTAAAGATTACATTATCCCCCAACTTCAGTGGCTTCCTGCCGCTCTTAGGATCAAGTCCAAAATTCTTCCCAGGGCCACTGTTCCCACACCCATCAGTTCTCGAGACCATCCAGGCTCATTCCCCCTTGAAAGCTTTTACCTTCCTCAATGTCCCTGGTCCGTCTGCAACCTCTTCCTCTCCCAGCTCCCCCAGATTAACTCGGATGCATGCCTTCAGTTTCCACTCAGTTTCCACTTTCCAGGGAAAGTCTATCTCCCCAGCTAGGTCCTTGTCACGGTATCTTTGGTGCTGAACACCAGGGAAGGGTTCATTTCTTACCTGGGTGAACGAATGAGGAAGGGCTGCCCAGAATCCATTTCCCTGGTTGGTTTCCTTTAGTCCCAGGGGCCTGGGAAAGCCTCCCTCAAACATGGAAAGGGTGGCTGGGAGCACCTCCTGTAATCCCAACACTTTGGGCGGCCAAAGCGGGCAGGTCGCTTGAAGCCAGGAGTTCCAGACCAGCTTGGGCAACAAAGTGAGACCCCCTCTCTACAAAAAAATTTTAAAAATAGCTTGGGTGGGCCGGGCGCGGTGGCTCATGCCTGTAATCCCAGCATTTTGGGAGGCCGAGGCAGGCGGATTGCCGGAGCTCAGGAGTTCCCGAGACCAGCCTGGGCAACACGGTGAAACGCCGTCTCTACCAAAATACAAAAATTAGCCAGGCGTGGCGGCAGCCGCCTGTAATCCCAGCTACTAGGGAGGCTGAGGCAAGAGAATCGCTTGAACCCGGGAGGTGGAGGTTGCAGTGAGACAGGATCGCGTCACTGCACTCCAGCTTGGGAGACAAAATGAGACTAGGTCTCAAAAAAAAAAAAAAAAGCTTGGGTGATTGTGCGAACCTGTGGTCCCAGCTACTCAGGAGGCTGAAGCAAGAGGATCGCTTGACCTGGGAGGCAGAGGTTGCAGTGAGCTGTGATCGCACCACTGCACTCCAGCCTGGGCAACAGAGCTAGACCCTGTCTCAAAACAGAAAACATACGAAGGTCAAAAGAACCCTCATTTGAAGTTCTGGAAGGTCTTTGCCTTCTCTCGCAGCCCCTCAACTGCACACTCGGGTGTTCCAAGGACCCCAAGCTCCAGCCGAGGTGAGAACAAAGCTGTCCCAAGGGTCCCCACTGACGACAGAAAGTTCCTGAGGCCTTGCTCTTGAGGACTTCGGTGGCGTCGGGCCACGTGACTCATGGCGGCTGCGCATGCGCAGGGCGATTATTCAGCAGGCTGTCTCCAGCCCCGCCCCGAAGTTGTGAGGGCAGGCAACGGTGCAGCAGTGGGGCTGGGGGGGTTCCAGAGATCACCTGAAAGGTCAAGGTGGGGTGTGAGTATATTGAGCACCACCCGGTGGCAGGCATTGAACTGCATTCTCTCACTGTAACTCCCACGGGCTCTGTGTAAGAGGGACACACACATTGGTGTGTCCATTTTACAGATAGAAAAACTGAGGCCCCATTGTCTTTTTGGTTTGTTTGTTTGAGACAGAGTTTCGCTCTTATCACCCAGGCTGGAGTGCACTGGCGCAATCTCGGGTCACTGCAACCTCCGCCTCCCGGTTTCAAGCTATTCTCCTGCCTCAGCCTCCCAAGTAGCTGGAATTACAGGCACACACACGCTACCACGCCCAGCTAATTTTTGTGTATTTTTAGTACAGATGGTTTTTCACCATGTTGGCCAGGCTGGTCTCAAACTCCTGACCTCAGGTGATCCACCCGCCTTGGCCTCCCGAAGTGTTGGGTTTACAGGCATGAGCCACCGTGCCCGGCCCCTGTTGTCTTTAGAACTTGTCCAAGTGCACAAGTGCAGTACTGGGATTCCAAAGGCCCAAGCTCTCTTAAGTCCTCCCATATTCACAAGTAAAGTTTGTTTTCCCAAATTGTAGTCACCAATGGGACAGAGTTCCTTCTCTTCTTTCCTGGTAACCCCAAGCCAGCTGCCTGCATGCATTTATGTCCTGGCTGTGTGACCTTGGGCCAAGTCATATCACTGAGCCTGAGTTTCATCATCTATAAAATGATGATGTAAGCCCGACGCAGTGGCTCACACCTGTAAACCCAGCACTCTGGGAGGCCGAGGCGGGCGGATCACGAGGTTAGGAGATCGAGACCATCCTAGCTAACACGGTGAAACCCCGTCTCTACTAAAAAATACAAAAATTTAGCCAGGCGTGGTGGCATGGGCCTGTAGTCCCAGCTACTCAGGAGGCTGAGGCAGGAGAATCGCTTGAACCAGGGAGACGGAGGTTGCAGTGAGCCGAGATCACGCCACTGCACTCCAGCCTGGGCAACAGAGCGAGACTCTGTCTCAAAAAAAAAAAAAAAAAAACGAAACTGATGACATAGTCAAGCACTGTGGCACATGCCTGTAGTCCCAGCTACTTGGAAGACTGAGGTGGGAGGTCTCTTGACCCCAGGAATTCAAGGCTGCAGTGAGCTATGATCACACCACAGCACTCCAGCCTGGGCGACAGAGTGAGGCCCCACCTCTTAAAAAAAAAATGAGCTGGTCACGGTGGCTCATGCCTGTAATCCCAGCACTTTGGGAGGCCAAGGCGGGTGGATCACAAGGTCAGGAGATCAAAACCATCCTGGCCAACATGGTGAAACCCCGTCTCTACTAAAAATACAAAAATTAGCTGGGCGTGGTTGCGTGCACCTGTGGTCCCAGCTACTCGGGAGGCTGAGGCAGGAGAATTGCTTGAACCCAGGAGGCGGAGCTTGCAGTGAGCCGAGATTGCGCCACTACACTGCAGCCTGGCAACAGAGCAAGACTCTGTCTCAAAAGAAAAAAAAAATGATGACAATATTGCCTGTCTCTCATGACTTTTGAAAACTAACTCTTCCAACAAAAATCTAGTGATCCCTACCAGATGCTAGGTAGTATGCTAGTCCCAGGGAGTGCACCATAAAAAGAAAACAAGAGATCATCTGGCAATTAAGCCAGATAGTGTCTGAACATGCTAATAAACTCCAAAGCCCTGTCAGGGATTGTTCTAGAAACCTGGGCAAGGTTGGACCCATTTCTCATTAAGAACAGATGAGATCTAAAAATGGGCTTGGCATCCCCATTGAAGCCTGCAGTTCTCCTGCAGGCTTCCCTTGTTGGAAGGTAGGCAGTTCGGCTGTGGGTTTCTCACAGCTGGCTCCTGAGGAAGTGGAAACAGCCTGTTACAGGTGTGGGGAATCACAGCCAGCAGGCTTGTCCCTTACATCTCCAGATCAGTGGGCGTTTCCATTGATTCGTTAAAGAAGGGTCTGCGGTGCCCTTGGAGATTTCTACTCTTTGCTTCACTGCAAATAAAAAGAAACAGAAAGACAGAATTTGGGCCTATGCTGACATTTTGCTGGAATGTCCCGTCTCACCCAGGTTCTCAAACATACATAGAAGTTCGGTCACACAAATGCATCTTGTCAAAGCCCCTTACTCAGATACAAGAGTGCTGGCATGTGCCTGGCTCAAAGTCTAGCCTAGGAGAAAAATATCAAGCCAGGTCTTGGCCAGTTCTCCTTTCAGCAGATATTGTGCGGAGAAACAAAACAAAACAAATAAACAAAAACCTTTGAGTGCTAGAATGAAGGGACAGAGCCCCAGGATGTCTAAACTGGAAGGCCAGTGAGTTCAACAGACTGAGGCCCAGGAGATGAGATTCACTACCCAGGGCCACACAGCAAGGCCGTGAAAATCCCAGCGAATTCATGGAGCCAACACATATTTTTTTGAGTGCCAGCTATGCACCAGGCACTATTCTAGCCCTTACGGAGGGAGCAGAGTCAAAACAGACAAAAACTCCTATCCTCTTGGAGCTCACGTTCTGGTAGAAGGAGCCAGACAATAAAAAGATGAGTTAGTAAGATACATACTATGCTGGATGACAATAAATGCGATGGAGAAAAATGAAGCTGGGAAAGGGAATAAGGAGTGTATATTGCATGGGTGTGATTTTAAGTAGGGTGGTCAGGGAAGGCCTCCCTGAGAAGTTAGCATTTGAGCAAAGACCTGAAGGAGGTGAGGGACGAAAACATGCCAGTATCTGGGGGAAGAGTGTCCCAGGAGAAGAAAGCAGAGCAGAGCCACAAGGCAGGAATGGACCCAGTGCGTTCCCAGGGGCAGCAAGGAGACTGCGGGAGTGAAGTGGGTGAACAGGAAGATAGGACGAAGAAAGGGGCAGGGAGCGGGCGCAGTGGCTCACGCCTGTTATCCCAAGGACTTTAGGAGGCCGAGGTGGGTGGATCACCTGAGGTCAGGAGTTCGATACCAGCCTGGCCAACATGGTGAAACCCTGTCTCTACTAAAAATACAAAAATTAGCCGGTGTGGTGGCGCACGCCTATAATGCCAACTTCTCGGGATTCTGAGGCAGGAGAATCGCTCGAACCTGGGAAGTGAGGATTGCAGTGAGCCAAGATCGTGCCATTGCACTCTAGCCTGGGTGATAGAGTGAGACTCTGTCTCACACACACACAAAAGGAGCAACAGGAACCAGGTCGTATAGGAGCCTCGTAGGTCACTGTAAGAGCTTTGACTTTTACTCCAAATGAGATGGGGAGATGGGGAAGCATTGAAGAGCTTCGGGCAGAGACATGACATGATCTGACCAGATAAAGCTACTTCTATGCATTCATTCATTCATTCCTCTTGGGTGCCAGACACTCTGCTGATGACAAGCTAGACAGCCCCAGAATGACCCACAGGGCCCTTGATGTGCATTTTGTGCTCACTGGAGAGTCCACAGCAAAGAGAAAGGAGGGTCAGCCACGGCCTTCTCCTTGGCCGCCAGACACCCTCCATCCCGACATCCTGCTCCTTACTCCCCTCGCCCTGCAGTCCAGGAAGAAGGGCCCCAGGTAGCTGCAGGGCTCTGTGCTCAACAGGATGCTAGAACCTGCAGGTTATAAATAGCATCTCCTGCCGCAGGGAATCAAGCTGCTCTGTCCCAATGAGTCAGAGGCGCAGAGCCACAGCCCCCCGAATTGCAGCATCCCTCCCCCACCCCACCTTGGGCTCCCTCTTTGTCCTCTTCACTAAGGCCAGGCCTCCGCTTCTCTTCTCACCGTGACCCTTTCTGACCTCTTTACTCCCCGCTTATGCCAGGCTCTAACTCCTGGAGCACCAGACAGCCCCACTACTTCCTTAGTTCTGAGACACAGGACTGGATTATATATATATATATATATATATATATATATATATATATATATATATATATATTTTGAGATGGAGTCTCGCTCTGTCACCTAGGCTGGAGTGCAGTGGCGTGATCTCAGCTCACTGCAGCCTCTGTCTCCTGAGTTCAAGCGATTCTCCTGCCTCAGTCTCCCAAGTAGCTGGGACTACAGGCATGTGCCACCATGCCTGGCTTTTTTGTATTTTTGGTAGAGACGGGGTTTCGCCATGTTGGCCAGGCTGGTCTGGAACTCCTGGCCTCAAGTGATCCGTCCACCTAGGCCTCCCAAAGTGCTGGGATTACAGGCATGAGCCACTGCACCCAGCCAGGATTGGATAATATTTGAAAGCTCAGGATCTGCAGTTGGGTTTGCCTGGATTTCAGGCCCAGTTCTATTGCATCTTGGCTGTGTGACCTTGGGCCAGACACTTCACCCCTGAGAGCTCAATTTTCCTCATTCATACGATGGGGATAACAATAATAATAGTACCTACTTCATGGAATTAGTATGAGGATTCAATGAGATAACTCACATAAAATGCATTGCCTAGAGTTTGGCGTACAGTAGCTGCTCAATTAATGGTGTGATGGTCCCTGTGCTCAATTAGATTATAATCCAAAGAGAGGTGATAATAAGTAAGAGAAGAACAGTTTTCATCTGTTCTGCCGAGCATCTACCGTGTCATGTGCTTGGAAGTTTTTTTGAGTTCCCAATTTTTTTTTTTTTTTTTTTGGGACTAAGTCTCACTCCATCACCCAGGCTGGAATGCAAAGGCACAATCATAAGTCACTGCAGCCTCAAACCCGTGGGCTCAAGCGATCCTCCTGCCTCAGCCTCCCAAGTAGGTGGAACTACAGGCATGCACCACTATGCGCAGCTAATTTTTAAAAATTTTTTGTAGAGACAGGGTCTCACTGTGATACCCAGACTGGGTCTCAAACCCCTGGCTTTGAGCAATCCTCCCAAAGTGCTGGGATTACAGGTGTGAGCCACCGTGCCTGGCCTAATACAGGATTTCTGATCTTCATAGCCAAGCAAGCTTCAACAGCCCTGTCTTACACAGGAAGACAATGAGACACCGAGGGAGCCACATGACTTGTCCAAGGTTATGCCTTGGACATCCCTGTTGAGGCAGGACCTGGTGTCAGCAGAAGACATAATCACATCACTGGGTGCCCCAGACACCTGTGCAGCCACTTAGCCCAACGAACTCCTGACTCCCCACTGTGTGCAGAGGTAAAAGAGTAAAGATTCAAGGAGTGGCAAGGCGGGGCAGGTAGAGGTGTACAATATGTGCGTCCTCCAGCCATCCCTTCCAGTTCCTAAGGTGAGAAGCCCTCTGCCACCTCTCCAAAACCTAGACTAGCTCTCCCTTGGGTAGCACTGGGTAAAACTCTCACTATGGAATAGCCCCCACAAAGGAGATCTGTCTGTGGAACCATTTTTATATGATACACACATTGCTTAAGGATGAGGGTGATGGTAACATTTGGCTTCACTGACCCACTACCGGGGTTGTGCCTGATCATCCCCCAAAATTCCAAGGTTCAATAGTGATCCCCTTCAATCCTCTCCTCCATCATGCTGGAAGCCTTACAAAATAGAAAAAAAAAAGGGGGGGCATGCATTTGGAGATCAGACAAATTTGGGTTTCCTCCTGAATTCTGTCATTTCCTAGTTGTGTGACCTTAGGCAAGTCCCTTCACCTCTCTGAGCTTCATTCACTTATCCGTTCTTCTAGCAAATACATACTAAGCAGTGTCTACCATGTGCCAGGTACTGGTCTAGGTCCTGGCCTTACCTCAGTGAAGGAGAGAGACAAAGTCTCTGGGTTTGTTTGTTTTTTTGTTTTTTGAGACAGCGTCTTGCTCTGTCACCCAGGCTGGAGTACAGTGGTGTGATCACAGCTCACTGCAGCCTCAACCTCCCGGGCTCAAGCGATCCTAAGGAGCTGGGACCACAGGCATGAGCTGCCACATCCAGCCAAAGTCTCTGCTTTCATTTTGGCGGGGGAAGCAGGGAGACATAAAAAAGCAAGCAAATAGTTTTGGAAATGATATCTTGATGAAGAAAATGAAACAAGGGAATGTAATCCTGACTGGCCTGGGTGTGGGCTCTCTTTTCCATAAGGTGGTCAGAAAGGAAGTGACATTTATTCTGAGACCTGAATGATGACAAGGAGCTGGCTGTGAGACCTAGGGGGTACACAGACCTTGAGGAAGGACCTAGGGGTACACAGACCTTGAGGAAGGGATGAGTTTGATGTGTGGAGCCTCAGTAGTGGGATGAGAGTGAGCTAGGGAGAGAGAGGGAGGAGA
The DNA here is from genome assembly GCF_028885655.2 of Pongo abelii. Classification (NCBI taxonomy): domain Eukaryota; kingdom Metazoa; phylum Chordata; class Mammalia; order Primates; family Hominidae; genus Pongo; species Pongo abelii. The sequence continues at coordinate 119,486,150 of NC_071995.2, read as the reverse complement.
TGAGGTCAGACAGGTAGGCAGGTGCTAGATCACAGAGCTCCAAGTGACGAGAATCCTGACCGCGTTTGGTGAGATGATGCAGTAATCTGGCATAAAACTTGGCATACAGTAAGTGCTCAATATGCAGGAACTATTCTATAATGCGCAGTAACTATTATGATGACAAGCCTTCTCTGTCCTCCTCCTCTTCCTCCCAGGGACACTCATGCCCCTCCCCGTTCTCCTCCACCCCTCTCTGCACCACCTTCTCTCCCTGGTCCAAGGAAAAGAATCCCTGCAGAAAGAAGGAAGCATCCCCCACTCTCCCTCCTCCCCCTCCCCTTCCTCCTGCAAACCCTCCCACCGCAGCCCAGTGATTTTCCTGCCTCTCCCAAGGCGATTTTATTAAACATCTCGAAAAAATATTCTCTCACTCCCTCTCTCTTTATTTATAAAAATCAACTTAACACCCTGCTCCTTTGTTCTATTTGGAAACTGGAACAGCCTGGTTTATATTTAGCTGAAATCCTGCTCCTTTCCCCACAGATTCCGGCACAGCCCGATGAACTAGAGGGGCTAAGGAAGGAGGAGGGGGAGAGGGGGCTGAAGGAGGAAAGGAGGATTCGAAGGACAGAGAGGAAGGCACTGTCCCCCAGAGTCTGAAGGACCTGGCAGGGGAGGCAGTGAAAAGTCTTTCCCAAGACATCAAGCTGTCCCAAGTCCGGGCTTTGCTACATTGACCATCATTTTGTCACTCTCTAGTCCCATCCAAATGTCCCTAGCAAAAGAGAAACAGGGGATTAAGAATACAGAGTAGCAAGACCCAACCCCTAATTTGGAGGGGTCGTATAAGGTAGTCATTAGGGCTGTGGATCTGGGTTCAAATTCAGGTTGTCCTCTGCCCCTCACTGGCTGGACGCCCCTGGGAGGTTAACATGCTCATCGTACCGTGTGGCACAGGAAGGTGCTTGATATACGGTGGCTGTTGTTAGCAATCACTGTGGGCTGAAGGAAACTGCTCAACTCCTCTAGCTCTGAGGTGCTACTCAAAGCTGCTTCCTCCATGAAGCCTTCTCAGATTAAACTCATCTATTCAGCTAACAGCACTGGGTTAGACACTGGAGCTATGGAGATGAATGAGCAGGACCTCACAAGACCCTGTGTGATCTGAGATGGACATACATAATCGCCACAGAGAGTACTAAGTTCCAGAAGAGACTTGGGTTCAGTTTGAGCAAAACCAGTTCTCTGTTCTTCTCCACTGTATGTGCAGAACAAAACACAGCACCTGGCATATAGGGAGACAGCACAGAAGAGTGGTTAAGAATATACCTAGGGCTGAGCGAGGGGGCTCACACCTGTAATCCCAATACTTCGAGAGGCTAAGGCAAGAGGATCATTTGAGCCCAGAAGTTCAAGACCAACCTAGGCAACATAGTGAAACACCATCTGTACAAAAAATTTAAAACAAATTAGCTGGGCATGATGGCATTTGCTTGTAGTCCCAGCTACTCAGGAGGCTGAGGCAGGAGGATCACTTGAGCCCAGGAGGTCAAGGCTGCAGTGAACTGTGTCCATACCACTGCACTCTAGCCTGGTGTATTAATCTGTTCTTGCACTGCTATAAAGATACTACCTGGGATTGGGTAATTTGTAAAGAAAAGAGGTTTAATTGACTCACAGTTCCACTGTGGCTGGGGAGGCCTCAGGAAACTTACAATCATGGCGGGAGGTGAAGTGGAAGCAAGGCATGTCTTACATGGTGGCAGGCTAGAGAGGGCAAGAAGAGGGAAGCGCCAGACACTTATCAAACAACCAGATCTCTGCCAGGCATGGTGGCTCGTGCCTGTGATCCCAGCACTTTGGGAGGCTGAGGGCAGGGTGAGAGGATTTCTTGAGCTCAGGAGTTTGAGACCAGCCTGGGCAACATGGCAAGACCCTGTCTCTTCAAAAAATACAAAAAAATTACCGGGCATGGTGGTGTGTGCCTGTAGTCCCAGCTACTTGTGAGGCTGAGGCAGGAGGATTGCTTGAGCCCAGCAGGTTGAGGCTGCAGTGAGCTGAGATCACACCACTGCCCTCCAGCCTGGATGACAAAGTGAGACCCTGCCTCAAAAATTAAAATAAAATAAAACAGATCGCATGAGAATTCACCCACTATCACGAGAACAGCATGGGGGGAACCATCCGCATGATCCAATCACCTCCCGCCAGGACCCTCCCTCTACATGTGGGGATTACACTTTGAGATGAGATTTGGGTGAGGACACAGCCAAACCATATCACCTGGTATACCCCTACAGTGATGGAATAGTATTCAGCCATGAAAATGAACTAAGTAGCCCAGGCACAGTGGCTCACACCCGTAATCCCAGCACTTTGGGAGGCCAAGGTGGGCAGATCACCTGAGGTCAGGAGTTCAAGACCAGCCTAGCCAACATAGTGAAACCCTGTCTCTACTAAAAATACAAAAATTAGCCAGGCATGGTGACACACACCTGTAATCCCAGCTACTCAGGAGGCTGAGGCAGGAGAATCTCTTGAACCCAGGAGGCAGAGGTTGCAGTGAGCTGAGATCGCACCACTGCACTCCAGCATGGGTGCCAGAGTAAGAATTCCATCTCAAAAAAAAAAAAAAAAAGAAAAGAAAGAAAATGAACTAAGTGTTGACACATGCTACAACACAGATGAACCTCAAAAACATGATGCTAAATGAAAGAAGCCAGACACGAAAGGCCACATATGAAATTATCCCATTTATATGAGGAGTCCAGAATAGGCAAATCCATAGAGGCAGAATGCAGATCAGAGGTTGCCAGAGGCTGGGAGGAGAGGGAAATGGGGAGTGACTGTTTAATGTGTGTGAGGTTTCTTTTGGGGTGACAAAGATGTTTTCGAACTAGGTAGAGGTGGTGGTTGCTGAATCATTCACTTTTATTTTATTTATATATTTATTTATTTAGAGACAGAGTCTTGCTCTATTGCCCAGACTGGAGTGCAGTGGTACAATCTCAGCTCACTGCAACCTCCACCTCCCAGGTTCAAGCGATCTTCCTGCCTCAGCCTCCCGAGTAGCTGGGACTACAAGTGCTCACCACCACTCTTGGCTAATTTTTGTATTTTTAGTGGAGATGGGGTTTCACCCTGTTAGTCAGGCTGGTCTCGAACTCCTGACCTCAAGTGATCCCCCTGCCTCAGCCTCCCAAAGTGCTGGGATTAGATTACAGGCGTGAGCCACCACGCCTGGCTGTTCACTTTTAAATAATTGTATGTTATGTGAATCTTATCTCAGGTTTCTTTTTTTAAAAAAGAATACATCTGGGTTAACTGAGTAAACATAGGCACAGGAAAAAAAAAAAAAGAATATATATCTGGGTTCACTCCATGGTCACGTCAATCAATGAGAAAAAACACTTGATAAAATTAACACCTTCTCGCCAGGTGCAGTGGCTCACACCTGTAATCCCAGCACTTTGTTTGGGAGGCCAAGGCGGGTGGATCACGAGGTCAGGAGTTCGAGACCAGCCTGGCCGATATGGTGAAACCCCATCCTACTAAAAATACAAAATTAGCTGGGCGTGGTGGTGCGCATCTGTAATCTCAGCTACTCAGGAGGCTGAGGCAGGAGAATCGCTTGAACCCGAGAGGCGGAGGTTGCAGTAAGCTGAGATCATGCCATTGCACTCCAGCCTGGGCGACAGAGTGAGAGTCCATCTCAAAAAAAAAAAATTAAAATTAACACCTATTCGTGGGTTAAAAACAAAAACAAACTCTGACAATGTAGAGTTTAGAATAGAAGGAAACTTCTTCAACTTGTTAAAGGCTGCTTCAAAATGTTAATTGTTTGCATTTTCGTATACAATTTAGAATCTATTTGATAATTTCTACAAAAAAAAAAGCCTGTTGGTATTTTTTTTTATTTTAGAGATGGGTTCTCACTATGCTGTCCAAGCTGGTCTTGAACCCCTGGGCCCAAGCGATCTTCCCACCTCAGCCTCCCAAAGTGTTGGGATTACAGGCGTGAGCCACTGTACCTGGTCATATCCCTAAGTATTTCACATTTTTCGATGCTATCATAAACGTTTCTATACATTTAACTTCCCAATTGTTCATTGCTAGTGTAGAGAAATACATTTTTATATGTTGACCTTGTATCCTTTGACCTTGCTAAATAAAATTATTGGTTCTAATAGTTTTGCTGTATTGTAAATTCCTTAGGATTTTCTACATGCATAATCATGTCATTTGCAAATAAAGACAATTTAACTTTGTCTTTTCTCACTCTTTTTCTTGCCTTATTGTCCTGGCTAGGACCTCCAGTACAACGTTATTAATATCTAGAAGTAGTGAGAACAGATATTCTTGCCTTGTTCCCAACCTTAGGGAGAAAAGTGTTTAAGTGTTTAGACTTTCAGCATTAAATATATTAGCTGTAGGTATTATAGAGTAGCCAAAACAATTTTGAAAAACAGAACAAAGTTGGAGCGACTTGATTTCAAGAAGAATTGTAAATCTGCATTAATCAAGACAGTGTGGGAAGTAGCATAATGATGCTGTATATCATGAAACAGAATAGAGAGCTCAAAAATAGATCCACATACATACCATCAATTAATTTTTGACAAAGGTGCCAGGGTGATTCAATGAGGAAAGGAAGCTGGAACTGAAACATATCTGTATGGAAGGAACAAATGAATCATGACCCCTACCTCACATCATAAGCAAAAATTTAACTTAAAATGAATCAGAGACCTAAATGGAAAAACTAAACCTACAAAACTTCTAGAAGGCCAGGCTCAGTGGCTCATGCCTGTAATTCCATTGCTTTCAGAGGCTGAGGCAGGAGGATCACTTGAGCCCAGGAGTTCAAGACCAGCCTGAGCAACATAGTGAAACCTTGGCTCTACCAAAAAAAAAAAAGAATTTAATTAGCCAGGTGTGGTGGTGTGCACCTATAGTCCCAGTTACTTAGGAGACTAAAGTGGGAAGATTGCTTGAGCCCAGGAGTTCAAGACTGCAGTGAGTTATGGTCACACCACTGCACTCCAGCCTAGGTGACAAAGCGAGACTCTATCTCTAAAACAAACAAACAAACTTCTAGAAGAAGCAAGAAAAAACTTGGTGGCCTAGGGGTAGGCAGAGATTTCTTAGGACACAAAAAAAGCACAAATAATAAAAACAATTGTCAGACAGCACTTCATTAAAATCTTAATTTCTTCTTCCAAAGACATTGTTTTAAAAATGAAACTGTAAGCCACAGATCAAAAGAAAATATGCATTATATAAATATGACAAAAGACTGAATATATAAATACTCAGTATCCAGAATATATAAATAATTCTTACAACTAAATAAGGAGAAGGCAGGTAATCCAGTGTATTAGTCAGGGTTCTCTAGAGGGAGAGGACTAATAGGATAGATGTATATATGAAGGGGAGTTTATTAAGGAGTATTGATTCACACGATCACAAAGGGCAGTCCCACAATAGGCCGTCTGCAAGCTGAGGAGCAAGGAAGCCAGTCCGAGTCCCAAATCTTCAAAAGTAGAGAAGCCCACAGTGCAGCCTTCAGTCTGTGGCCAAAGGCCCAAGAGCCCCTGGCAAATCACTGGTGTAAGTCCAAGAGTCCAAAAGCTGAAGAACTTAGAGTCTGATGTTCGAGGGCAGGAAGCATCCAGCATGGGAGAAAGATGAAGGCTGGAAGACTCAGCAAGTGGGCTCCTTCCACCTTCTTCTGCCTGCTTTATTCTAGCCAGACTGGCAGCTGATTAGATGGCGACCACCCGGATTGAGGGTGGGTCTGCCTGTCGCAGTCCACTGACTCAAATGTTAATCTCCTTTGGCAACAAACTCTCAGACACACCCAGGAACAAAACTTTGCATACTTCAATCCAATCAAGTTGACACTCAATATTAACCAACACAAGTCCACTCCTTGTCAACTTGAACCCATACCCATCTCCTGAAATCATACATAACCTTCAAATAAAGACAATAATAAGGTCGTAATTACACCCAACATAATATGGCTATCCTTTGTACAACTGGAAGCACGCTAATCCTTAACCTAAATGCTATCACATAAAGTTAACAACACTTAAATGCTGACATGAAGTCAATAAATCTTACATCACATGATAAAGGAAAAAGAAAGGAAATAAAATGAAGACATTTTCTTAGTACAAGTGTATACAGGCACAAACATATTCTTAACAAAATGAGGAGGATATTCAATATGCAATGCAATTACAGTCCTTGTTTCTGCCACCAGTCACGTGGTGGTAGTTGTATTATGACTACCTTCTTCTACTACCCAGACTGTATTCCCTTTGCCTTCAGGAAGCACCTCAGTGGGTTGTGGTTTTTTTTACCTGGTGGAGTGACCCACACCTTCATTCCTGTAGGGTCCGGGTCATTTGCAGTCCTGCCTGGATTGGGTTGTTGTAGTTTCCCATTGACCTTAATCACAGGGCACGGGAATACTAAGAGATGCCCTGTGGGATCTTCTGTATTTCACGCATACTCTTCCTTACCTCCATTGTGGAGTAGTAGACTGATTTCATCTTGATAGTCTGGGTCAGTCACCCCAGCCAATACTGTAATTTCTTCTTAGCCCGTTGACTTAGAGGCAGGAGGAGCCCAAAGTGTCCAGGTGACAATCTTAACTTCCACTTTAATGGAATCATTGTTGTGTCTCCTGGTGGCAGTGTTCCTCCCTCTGGAACTAAGACCTCTAGGCCAGCAGAACATAATGTTGCAGGAACAGGAAGCAAAAATTTTGCTAGTGGGTCACTAGGGGTGTCAGTGAGTGGTACCACTTCCACTTCCACTTCCATCCCTGGACCCGTTAATCCTGGCTATGGGGGAAACAGTACCATATATTGGACACTGATTCAGAGCATATGTGGTCTTCCGGAGAACTTTGCCCCAGGCCTGCAAACTATTGTCACCTAGTTGGCACTGTAATTGTGACCTCAAAAGGCCATTCCACTGTTCTATCAATCCAGCTGCTTCGGGATAATGAGGAACATGGTAAGACCAGTGAATTCCATGAGCATGAGCCCACTACCACACTTCTTTAGCTGTAAAGTGAGTGCCTTGGTCAGAGGCAATGCTGTGTGGAATACCATGGCGGTGGATAAGGCACTCTGTGAGTCCATGGATGGTAGTCTTGGCAGAAGCATTGCATGTAGGATAGGCAAAACCGAATCCAGAGTGTCTATTCTGGTAAGGACAAACCGCTGCCCTTTCCATGATAGAAGAGGTTCAATAAGTCAACCTGCCACCAGGTAGCTGGCTGATCACCCCGAGGAATGGTGCCATATCGAGGGCTCAGTGTTGATCTCTGCTGCTGGCAAACTGGGCACTCAGCAGTAGCTGTAGCCAGGTCAGCCTTGGTGAGTGGATGTCCATGTTGCTGAGCCCATGCATAACCTCCATTCCTGCCACCATGGCCACTTTTTTCATGGGCCCATTAGGTGATGACAGGGGTGGCTGGGGAAAGATGCTGAGTGGTGTCCACAAAATGAGTCATCCTATCTACTTGATTATTAAAGTCCTACTCTGCTGAGGTCACCCTTTGGTAAGCATTCACCTGGGATACAAATATCTTCACAGTTTTTGACCACTCAGAGAGGTCCATCCACATATCTCTTCCCCAAATTTCTTTATCACCAATTTTTGAATCATGCTTTTTCCAAGTCCCTGACCATCCAGCCAAACCATTGGCCACAGCCCATGAATCAGTATATAATCGCACATCTGGCCATTTCTCCTTCCAGGCAAAGTGCACAACCAGGTGCACCACTTGAAGTTCTGCCCACTGGGAAGATTTCCCTTCACCACTGTCCTTCAGGGATGTCCTAGAAACGGCCTATAGTGCTGCAGCTGTCCACTTTGGGGTGGTGCCCGCATATCATGCAGAACCATCTGTAAAACCAGGCGCTAGTGTTCTCTTCCTCTGTCAACAGATCATAGGGAGCTCCCCACGAGGTCATCGGTGCAGGCTGGGGAAGAGAAGGCAGGATGGCAGGAGTGGAGACCACGGGCATTTGAGCCACTTCTTCATGTAACTTACTTGTGCCTTCAGGACCTGCTCGAGCCCCGTCATGTACACACCACTTCCATTTGATGATGGAATGCGGCTGTGCATGCCCGACTTTATGGCTAGATGCGTCAGAGAGCACCCAGTTCTTGACAGGCAGTTCAGGACACTTGGTGACTTGATGACCCATCGTCAAACGTTCAGTTTCTACCAAAGCCCAGTAACAGGTCAAGAGCTGTCTCTCAAAAGGAGAGTAGTTAACTGCAGAACATGTCAGGACCTTGCTCCAAAATCCTAGAGGCCTCCGCTGTTATTCACCTATGGGAGCCTGCCAAAGGCTCCAAACAGCATCCCTGTCTGCCACTGACACCTCAAGCGCCACGGGATCTGCTGGGTCATACGGCCCAAGTGGCAGAGCAGCTTGCACAGAAGCCTGGACCTGTTGCAGAGCCTTCTCCTGTTCTGAACCCCACTCAAAACTGGCAGCCTTTCGGGTCACTCAATAAATGGGCCAGAATAACAAACTCGAATGAGGAATGTCTTGCTTCCAAAATCCAAATAGCCACTAGGCGTTGTGCCTCTTTCTTGGTTGTAGGAGGGGCCAAATGCAGCAACTTATCCTTCACCTTAGAAGGGATATCTCAACGGGCCCCACACCACTGGACCCCTAGAAATTTGACTGAGTTAGAAGGTCCCTGAATTTTAGTCGGATTTATTTCCCATCCCTTGGCACGCAAATGTCTCATCAATAAGTTGAGTGTGTTTGTTATTTGTCGCTCACTGGATCCAATCAGCATAATGTAATCAATGTAATGGATCAGTATGATATCTTGTGGAAGGGAAAAATGACCAAGATCTCTGCGAACAAGATAATGACACAAAGCTGGAGAGCTGATATACCCCTGAGGTAGGACAGTGAAGGTATATTGCTGGCCTTGCCAGCTGAAGGCAAATTGCTTCTCTTGGGCCTTATGGACAGGAATGGAGACAAAGGCACTTGCCAAATCAATGGCTGCATACCAGGTACCAGGAGATGTGTTAATTTGTTCAAGCAATGGAACCACATCTGGTACAGATGCAGCAGCTACAGTTGGAGTCATCACTTAGTTAAGCTTACAGTAATCCACTGTCATCCTCCAAGATCCATCTGTCTTCTGCATAGGCCAAATAGGACAGTTAAATGGGGATGTGGTGGGAATCACCACCCCTGCATCTTTCAAGTGCTTGTTGGTGGCACAAATCTCTGCAGTCCCTCCAGGGATGCAATGTTGTATTTGGTTTACCATTTTTCTAGGTAGAGGCAGCTCTAATGACTTCCATTTGGCCTTTCCCACTATAGTAGTCCTCATCCTACCAGTCAGGGAGCCTATGCGGGGGTTCTGCCCGCTGCTAAGTATGTCTCTGCCAATCATGCATTCTGGCACTGGGGAAATGACCACAGGATGACTCCGGAGACCCACTGGACCCACTGTAAGTTGGACCTGAGCTAAAACTCCATGAATTACCTGACCTCCATAAGCCCCTACTTTAACTGGAAGACCGCAGTGTTTTGAGTTCCCTGGAATCAATGTCAGCTCAGAGCCAGTGTCCCATAGTCCCCAAAAAGTCTGATCATTCCCCTTTCCCCAGTGCACAGTTACCGTGGGGAGGTCTGCCTGGGGAAGGATGGAAGAAAGATTAATGGTATAAATTGTCAGAAAGGTAGTGGGGTTCTTCCTCAAAGGGACTTGGCCTCCCCTTTATTCAAGGGATTCTGGGTCTGTAAACTGGTTCAAGTCTGGAAATTGATTGAGGGGCCGCGATTCTCTGTTTTTATAATTCAAATTAGTCTTTTGTCCACTTGACCTGGAAGTTTTCTGCTTATACAAATTAAGTAAGAATGCAGTAGGCTTCCTATCAATTTCATTTCTAGGAATACCGTGATTAATTAGCCAATGCCAGAGCTCTACATAAGTCAGACTATTCTGATTGCTGCTTTGCCTCTGCTGTCCATTATGGTAAGTATACCCACCTTGCCTCTGACAGTTGGGTGCCGCCACTTGGCCCCTGACACCTCGGGATCCAATTATTCCTGTTGCATTTACATTTTCTAATTGAGTGACTGCAATTCCCACTGTAAGATCTGGCATACAGAGAAGAGCAATCACAGAGCTCCTCAAGGATGCAGGTGCTCCCCTCTCAAATCTATTTCGCAAAGTATTGGTGGAGGGTATGTCTTCTGGACCCTCCCAGCTGGAAAGAGTAGGTCTAAAGTGACTAATCCACTCCAGCATCCCAATCTCCCTAAGCCTTTGGATCCCTTCCTCTATATTAAACCAAGGGAGATCAGGCATTTCCAGCTCGCTCACAGTGGGCCATCTTTTGATCCCTATTTCAGCTAACCAAGCAAATAAACAGAATATTTTTTTTAACTCCCCAAGCTGCAACATTAAATGCAGGATCCCTGCTTAGTGGGCCCATATCAGTAAATTCAGCCTGATCCAACTTTATGTTCCTTCCACCATTATCCCACACCCTTAATATCCATTCCCATGCCTGTTCTCCAGATTTTTGCTTATATAAGTTAGAAAACTCAAGCAGTTGTTTTGGGGTGTAGCACACCTCCTTGAGGGTCACACTCTGAACCTCATCTCTAGGGGCCTGCTGGGACTTGAGTCTAGTTACAGGTCTAGAAGCAAACAGGGATGTTGGTGGTGGGTCCTGAAGAGAATCAGCATTGTCTTGCCTGGCAACTGCCTCAGGGGAGGCCATCACTATTGCCTCAGGCAGTGCATGGTTAATCTCCTCAGACAAAGGTGGAAAGGCTGATGACAGCATAGGTGGGGAGGGGATGTTGTCACCACTAAGGGTGGGGAGGCTGTTTCCTCTGGCAAAAAAAGGCTCATCAGAGTTTACATGCTCAGCGTCCCTGGCTTCATCAGATTCATCCCAAACGTCCCCATTCCAAGTTGCAGACCCCATTCCTTTCCAATCAATGCCCTAACTTTAACAGTAGACACCTGGCGAGACTGAGCGTGCACCTTTCCTTGCAGGTCACCCACTCTCATGATAAGAGCGTGTGTCTGATTTTCCACAATTTCAGCCCTTTGTCTACAGGAGATAAGACTCTCACTCAAGGTAATCGTAGAAGACTTGAGGCTCAGTATGTGCTTCCGGAGCCGGGAGTTAGAACCCCTGAGCTCATTCTTTTCTTTCGTCACTTTGTCCAGCAAACTTAGGAGCAATCAACCAACTTCATTTTATTCCTTGGTTCTCCACAAACGGCCAAAAGTATTATGTATAGAGTCACTAAACTCCTTGCCTCTCACCTCTCATGAGTGGTGGATCAGGAGTATCAAAAGCATTTATTTTGCATAACTTTCTTTTTTTATTTTTATTTTTTGAGACAGAGTCTCGCTCTGTCACCAGGCTGGAGTGCAATGGCGGGGTCTCTGCTCACTGCACCTCTGCCTCCCGGGTTCAAGTGATTCTCCTGCCTCAGCCTCCCGAGTAGCTGGGACCACAGGCAAGTGCCACCACGCCCAGCTGATTTCTGTATTTTTAGTAGAGACGGGGTTTCACCATGTTGGCCAGGATGGTCTCCATCTCTTGACCTCGTGATCCACCCGCCTTGGCCTCCCAAAGTACTGGGATTACAGGCGTGAGCCACCGCGCCCGGCCCTATTTTGCATAACTTTCTAAATAGTTCATGCCAAGGACTATTAGTCTTCTCCATACTATTAGAAGTAAAGTCCTTAGCATTTTGGGGTCTAATCAGATTAAGCAGCCAACTCCAGAAACCCCAAAACCAACTAAAGAAATCCATCCTTAAAATTCTGTTCCTCGGCTGGGCGCAGTGGCTCATGCATGTAATCCTAGCACTTTGGGAGGCTGAGGCGCGTGGATAACCTGGAGTCAGGAGTTCGAGATCAGCCTGGCCAACATGGTGAAACTCCAGCTCTACTAAAAATACCAAAAAATATATATATATAGCTGGGCATGGTGACAGGAGCCTATATTCCCAGCTACTCGGGAGGCTGAGGCAGGAGAATCACTTGAACCCGGGAGGTGGAGGCTGCAGTGAGCCAAGATTGTGCCATTGCACTCCAGCCTGGGCAACAAGAGCAAAACTCTGTCTCAAAAAAAAAAAAAAAGAAATTCTGTTCCTCTAGAACCACCCCATTTTCAGTACGAAAATCTGTATTAGTCAGGGTTCTCTAGAGGGACAGAACTAACCGGATAGATGTATATATGAAAGGGAGTTTATTAAGGAGTTTTGACTCACACGATCACAAAGTGAAATCCCGCAATAGGCCATCTGCAAGTTGAGGAGCAAGGAAGCCAGTCTGAGTCCCAAAACCTCAAAAGTAGGGAAGCTCCCAGTGGCAGCCTTCAGTCTGTGGCCAAAGGCCCAAGAGCCCCTGGCAAATCACTGGTGTAAGTCCAAGAGTCCAAAAGCTGAAGAACTTGGAGTCTGACGTTCGAGGGCAGGAAGCATCCAGCATGGAAGAAAGATGAAAGCCGGAAGATTCAGGGAGTCTGCTCATTCTACATTCTTCTGCCTCCTTTATCCTAGCCGCACTGGCATCTGATTAGATAATGCCCACCCAGATTGAGGGTGGGTCTGCCTCTCGCAGTCCACTGACTCAAATGTTAATCTCCTTCAGCAACACCCTCACAGAAACACCCAGGAACGATAATTTGCATCCTTCAATCCAATGAAGTCGACACTGAATATTAACCATCACGCCCAGTTAAAAAAAAAAAAAAAGGCTAAATAATTGAACAAATACTTTACAGAAGAAGACATACAAATGGCAAATAAGCATGATGAAAAGATGCTCAATATCTTCAGTTGGCAGGGGAGTACAAATTAAAACCATAATAAGTCACCACTACACAGAGATTAGAATGGCTAAAATTAACAAGACTGATGATACAAAGTGTTGGTGAGGACATGGAGCAACTGGAGCTCTCATAAGCTGCTGGTGGGAGTGTAAAATGGCACAATTACATTGGAAAAGTTTGGCAGTTTCTTATAAAGTTAAATATACACTTCCCATATGATCTAGTAATTCTCCTAGCTATTTGCCTGAGACAAATGAAACTATCTGTCCACACAAAAGGCATACATGAACTTCATAGCAGCTTTATTCAGAAGAGCCCCAAACCGGAGACAACCCAAATGTCGCTCAACAAGAGAACTGAATAAATGACTTGTGTTATATTGATATGGTGGAATAGTATTGAGCAATAAAAAATAAGTAATTATCAGGCCAGGCACGGCGGCTCACACCTGTAATCCCAGCACTTTGGGAGGCTGAGACAGGAGAATCGCTTGAGGCCAGGAGTTTGAGGCCAGCCTGGGCAACATAGTGAGACCCCCATATCTACAAAAAAAAAAAAAAAAAAAGGAAAAGGAAATTAGCTGGGCATGGTGGCACGCACCTGTATAGTCCCAGCTACTCAGGAGGCTAAGACAAGAGGATCGTTTGAACCAGGTTGGTCTCAAACTTCTGACCTCAGGTTATCTGCCCGTCTCAGCCTCCCAAAGTGCTGAGATTATGTAGTGACAGATAGCAGATGGGTGATTACCTAGAACAGGGCCAGGAGGATGGACTGCAAAAACACCTGTAATCCCAGCACTTTGGGAGCCCGAGGTGGGTGGATCACCTGAGGTCAGGAGTTCGAGACCAGCCTGGCCAACGTGGTAAAACCCCATCTCTACTAAAAATACAAAAATTAGCTGGACGTGGTGGTAGGCGCCTGTAATCCCAGCTATTCGGGAGGCTGAGGCAGTAGAATCGCTTGAACCCAGGAGGTGGAGGCTTCAGTGAGCTGAGATCGCGTCACTCCATCTCAGGAGTCCTGAGATGATCTGACCTCAGGCAGATCACCTGAGGTCAAAAGTTCAAGACCAGCCTGGCCAACATGGTGAAAACTCCGTCTCTACTAAAAATACAAAAATTAGCTGGGGGTGGTGGCGCGTGCCTGTAATCCCAGCTATTTGGGAGGATGAGGCCAAAGAATCGCCTGAACCTGGGAGTTGGAGGTTGCAGAGAGCTGAGATCGTGCCACTGCACTCCAGCCTGGGCAACAGAATGAGACTCCATCTCAAAAAAAAAAACTTCACGGCCAGGTACGGTGGCTCACGCCTGTAATCTCAGCAGTTTGGGAGGCCAAGGTGGGCAGATCATGAGATCGAGATCAAGACCATCCTGACCAACATGGTGAAATCCCGTCTCTACTAAAAATACAAAAATTGCTGGGTGTGGTGGTGCATGCCTGTAATCCCAGCTACTCGAGAGGCTGAGGCAGGAGAATCACTTGAACCAGGGAGGTGGAGGTTGCAGAAAAAACTTCACCTGGGTTCAATTCTTGGCTCTGCCACTTCCTAGTTTACAATCTTGGGCAAGCTACTTCACTTTTCTGTGACTCTATCTTCTCATCTGAAAGGAAAATAATACTTTCTTTCACGGTAAAGTAATAATAATCATCATTCTCTTATAGGATCTTTGTTTTTGTTTTTTTAGATAGCCCCATAGGGTTTTTGAGACTTAAATGGAATTTTTTTGTTTTGTTTTGTTTCGTTTTGTTTTGAGATGGAGTCTCACTCTGTCGCCCAGGCTGGAGTGCAGTGGTGCAATCTCGGTTCACTGCAACCTCTGCCTCCCTGGTTCAAGTGATTCTCCTGCCTCGGCCTCCCGAGTAGCTGGGATTACCGGTGCCTGCCACCACACCCAGCTAATTTTTGTATTTTTAGTAGAGATGGGGTTTCATCATGTTGGCCAGACTGGTCTTGAACTCCTGACCTCAAGTGATCCTCCCACCTCAGCCTCCCAAAGTGCTGGGATTACAGGCGTGAGCCACTGCACCCAGCTTAAATGGAATTTAAATTAGCTAATTTATTGAGAACCATGGCAGCCAACCTCCACGAAGGCCTCCAGTGGTTTCTGCTTCTCGGGATTCAAGCACCTCCACGTTAAATAGGTCTGACCACTGTCACCAATAGGAGATTGTGGAAATGACAGCCTATGATTTTTGAGATGAGAGAGGCCATAAAACACACTGACCACCCTTTTTTTTTTCTTTTTTTTTTTTTTTTTTGAGACAGAGTCTCACTCTGTCACCAGTCTGGAGTGCAGTGAGCCGAGATTGGGCCACTCCGCCTTCCGGGTTCAAGTAATTCTCCTTCCTCAGCCTCCCGAGTAGCTGGGATTACAGGCGCATGCAGCCACGCTCAGCTAATTTTTGTATTTTTAGTAGAGACGGGGTTTCATCATGTTGGCCAGGATGGTCTCAATCTCTTGACCCTGTGATCCGCCTGCCTCGACCTCCCAAAGTGCTGGGATTACAAGTGTGAGCCACCACGCCTGACCTTTTTTTTTTTTTTTTTTTTTTTTAGATGCTCTGTCGCCCAGCCTGGAGTGCAGTGGTGTGATGTTGACTCGCTGCAACCTCTCCCTCCCAGGTTCAAGAGATGCTCCAGCCTCAACCTCCCAAGCAGCTGGGATTACAGGCATGCACCACCACGCCTGGCTAATTTTTGTATTTTTAGTAGAGACGGGGTCTCATCATTTTGGCCAGGCTGGTCTGAACTCCTGACCTCAAGTGATCTGCCTGCCTCAACCTCCCAAATTGTTGGGATGACAGGCGTGAGCCACCACTCCTGGCCTGATCACTGTTTCATGGGGAAGCCAACCACCATGTCATGAGGACACTCAAGCAGCCCTATGGAAAGGTCTGGATGGCAAGGAACTAAATCCTCCGCCAGAAGCCAGCACCAGCCTGCCAGCCATGTGGGTGAGCCGGGTACGTCCTTCAATCCCCGGCAAGCCTTTGGGTGACTGGCTGACATTTTTTTTAACTTAACTATTTTATTTAATTTTTTTATTTTTGTGGATACATAGTACGTATATATATTTATGGGGTATGTGAGATGTCTGGATGCAGGCATGCAATGTGAAATAATCACATCATGGAAAATGGGGTACCCATCCCTTCAAGCATTTATCCTTTGTGTTGCAAACAATCCAATTACACTCCCTGAGTTATTTTAAAATGTACTATTAAATTATTAGGCCAGGCGCGGTGTCTCACGCCTGTAATCCCAGCACTTTGGGAGGCTGAGGCGGGCTGATCATCTGAGGTCAGGAGTTTCAGACCAGCCTAGCCAACATGGTGAAACCCCGTCTCTACTAAAAATAAAAAAAAATTAGCTGGGTGTGGTGGTGGGTGCCTGTAGTCCCAGCTACTCGGGAGGCTGAGGCAGGAACATCATTTGAACCCGGGAGGTGGAGGTTGCAGGTGAGATCGCACCACTGCTCTCCAGCCTGGGTGACATAGCAAGACTCCAACTCAAAAAAAAAATTTAATTTAATTTAATTTAATTTAAAAAATTAAAAATTTAAAAAAATTAAAAAGCTGAAATGTAACAATTTTATATAATATATATATTTTATATTATATATAATATAATATATATATTATATTATATATAATATAATATATATATTTTATATTATATATATATTATATAATATATATATAATTATATATATATATTATATAAAATTGACCATAGTCACACCCTGTTGTGCCATCAAATACTAGGTCTTATTCATTCATTCATTCTTTTTTTTTTTTTTTTGAGACAGGGTCTCACTCTGTCACCCGGGCTGGAGTGCAGTGGCACGATCTCAGCTCACTGCAGCCTCGATCTCCAGGCTCAAGCCATCCTCCCACCTCAGCCTCCCAAGTAGCTGGGACTATAGACATGCGCCACCATACCTGGCTAATCCTGGCTAATTTTTGTGTGTGGTAGGGGGTAGAGACGGGATTTTGCCATGTTGCCCAGGCTGTTATTCTTTTTTTCTAGCTTTTTTTTTTTTTGTATCCACGACCACAACTTCATGAGCTAGAACCGCTCAGTTCAGCTGCTCCCAATTCCTGGCCCACAGAAACCATGTAGGGTAATAAATATTATTGTTTAAAGCCATTAAGTTTTGGGGTAATTTGTTACACAGGAGTCAATAAACTAATATGAACACTACCATTATAATAGCTAATATTTATGAAGCATATATTCTATCACTTACTAGTCCTACCCCCATTACTACTAGCAGGGAAGAGGTCCGATATCCTCCATTTGCCCATCTGGGGCACTTCCCCAGCCTGCCGTGTGCCCAAGGAGACTCAGCTGTTCAGACTCAACAGGCTTCCATATCACTCTGGCTTCTAATCTGGTTTGGCCAAGGAGGACTCCCCAGGAGGAGACTGAAGGGAGAAGGTGGAGTGACTCAGGATATTTATGCATCTGCTTCCTCCTGAAGGGCACCTCAGGCTGGTTAACAGAAGGTCACAGCTTCTCTTTTTTCTTTTTTTTTTTTTTAGACAGAGTCTTGTTCTGTCACCCAGGCTGGAGTGCAGCGGTGCAACATTGGCTCATTGCAACCTCGGCTCATTGCAACCTCCACCTCCTAGGTTCAAGTGATTCTCCTGCCTCAGCCTCCTGAATAGCTTGGACTACAGGCGCATGCCACCACGCCCGGCTAATTTTGTATTTTCAGTAGAGACAAGGTTTCACCATGTTGGCCAGGCTGGTCGAATGATCAGCCCACCTCGGCCTCCCAGAGTGCTGGGATTACAGGCATGAGCCATCTTGTCTGGCCAACAGCTTCTCTTAAAGTGACCCTCTCCACATAACTTTCTGGCTAGTGTGAACTGCTCCTGCCATGCCTAAGGAGGTAACGGCCCTCCCATTGTAACCAGTCTCGGCACTGCACTGTCTCCTGTGATTTCTGTACACCCTGTCCACATCTAAATGATCCCTTTAGTCAGCCTTCCTTAAGTCACCCAATTTGAGCATGCCATCTGTTTCCCACTGGGACTAATGGCCACCCCAATTTAGGAACCCCTATTTGGCCAGGCGCAGTGGCTCATGCCTGTAATCCCAGCACTTTGAGAGGCTGAAGCAGGAGGATCCCTTGAGCCCAGGGGTTTGAGACCAGCCTGGGCAATACAGCGAGACCTCATCTCTACAAAACATAAACAAAATTAGTTGGGCGTGGTGGCAACTGCCTGTAGTCTCATCTACTCTGGAGGCTGAAGTAAGAGGATTGATGGAGCCCAGGAGGTAGAGGCTGCAGTGAGCTAACAAAAAAAAAAAAAAAAAAAGGAGAACCCCCACTTTAGAGAAGGAAATGGAAATTCAAAGAGGAGCAAATGGGAAAGCAACAGGGGCCACCTGGGGGTGTGCACAGCAGCCAATAGGCACTAGTGGATGCTTGATAAATATCTGAATTAATGAGTGAATGAATGACTTGGTGTCACTGGGAAGGACCCACCTGACCTTACCATAGGTTCTGGGACAGCAGGTCAGTATCTGAACTACTTCGGCCCGACACTGGTGACCAGTTCCCTCGCCCAGCCCAGAGTCTTAAGCTTCAGGAAGTTTTGCATTGGAAGGATTAACACACAGCCCGGGACACCCAGGAAGCAGCCCCCAAGCTCAGTGAGAGACTCAAGAGTTATTTTTGAAAAGCAAGCAAGGCCTGCAGGCGGCCCTGGCAGAGGCAGAACGCAGAGAGAACAGACAGCTACCACAGAACCCACGCCCCACGCCTGTGACGTGGGCCCCACGCACGGCGACATAACATGGTGGCAGAGGCGGGGAGGCGTCCTGTGACCCCTTGGGAATTTTATTTTAATTGTGGTAAAATATACATCACATAAAATGCATCCTTGGGAGTTTTTACTGCTCCCGCCCCAGGCTGAATGACATTGAGGACTGGGTTCCCACAGGAACAGGGAGTGGGAACACCAGCCAAACACATTTGCATCCAAATGGTGTGTGAGCTTTTGCTCAAGTCTGGGAAAATCCTGGAACTGGAGGGAGGGTCATTTCTCTGAGGCAAAGTTGGGGTCTGAGGATTAGGACACAGGTGACAAAATTAATATTAGCGGTGCATGGTGGTGCATGCCTATAGTCCCAGCTATTCGGGAGGCTGAGGCAGGAGAATCGCTTGAACCTGGGGGGTGGCAGTTGCAGTGAGCAGAGATTGCGCCACTGCACTCTAGCCTGAGCAACAGAGCGAGACTCCGTTTCAAAAAATAAAAAATTAAAATGGTAATTAAAAAAAAGAAACAGGTAACAGCCTCTATCCCTGCAAAATAGTGGGGTGGCAGGAGTGGCTGTGGGGTCTGGGAGGAGGGGAGCAGGGGAGCAGGTGCTGGCCCTCAAGGGAGGGCTGGGAACTGCGGGCACGGAAAGCAGCAGCCGAGCAGCAGAACGCGGCTAATGAGCCATGCAGGTGAAGGGAGAGGTGTCTGCAATGGGGTGGAGGTCGCAGGCAGCCAGAGGGAGCCATCAAGGCCCCAAAATAACTCCTGCTCCTGCAGAAGAAACTGGAAATAATCAAGGTGGGAATAATCCGAAAATCCCTCAGAGAGGGGCTGCTAAGAGGCCTTGTGTTTCCAAGCAGGGATTAGAGAGGAAGAAAATAAACAAAAGATGGGGTTTGTCCTGGAAAACGGTGCCAACATGAAAGCAAGGTCTTCCTAGGGCCTTGGTCAGAGGACCACCAGTAGCTAATATCTATTGAGCGCCTACTATTGTATGCCTGATGCATACATATGGCTAAGCATGTGAGCTCTGACGTCAGCCTGCCTGGATTGGAATTCCTGCTCTACTTCCTGCTAGCTGTGTGACCTCTGAAGAGTTATTTCCCCATTCTGAGCTTCAGTTTTCTTATCTGGAAAATGGGGATAAAATTCATACCTGCCCCACAGGGAAGCTGAGGGTAAGTGCTCGATACATGTGAACTTTTATTATAATAGAAATATTTCCAGGGGCTCATTTCCTGGGATTACTGGTGGCTCATACCTATAATCCCAGCACTTTGGGAGGCCGAGGTGAGTGGATCACCTGAGGTCAGGAGTTGGAGACCAGCCTGGCCAACATGGCAAAACCCCATCTCCACTAAAAATACAAAAATCAGCCAGGTGTGGTGGCAGGTGCCGGTAGTCCCAGCTACTTGGGAGGCTGAGACATGAGAATTGCTTGTACCCGGGAGACGGAGGTTGCAGTGAGCTGAGATTCACTGTGACTCCAGCCTGGGTGACAGAGAGACTCTGTCTCAAGAAACAAAACAAAACAAAACAAATCTTTCCAGCAATGCTGGGGAAAGAGGGTTAGGTTTTGTCTCCTCATTCTACAGGGTAGTGAACCAAGGCTCAGAGAGCCCAAGGTCACATGGCTAATAAGTGAAAGTGTCAGGATGGTGACCCATGTGAGTCTAAGTCAGAAGCATGTGTATTCACTAGCCCGGGCCACCCTGCTCGCTCCTCATTGTGCAGGGAGGAGGGCAGTGGCCCACAGGCAGGGCGCAGCCCCTCACTCGCTGCCTCTCTCTGGGCCCCATGCTGGGAGCAGATACAGCATGCACGTGGGAAACAGCCTCTGGGTGAGACATGTACAGTGGAGAGGGAAGAGCACTGCCCTTGAGAGTGGAAACTTGGCTGAGTTCTTTCCTCTCACTGGGCCTCAGTTTCCCCAGTTGCAGAAAAAGGGGTGGTAACAGGTGGCTCGAGTCCTGGAGAGTCTAGATTCTTGCTCCCTGGTTCTCTGGTGAGTGTCCGGTGCAGGCAGCAGTGAAAAGAGGACAAGAGAGGGACCTGGGCCACTGCCAGGCGGTCTCCCCTTTGTCACTTCCCTCCCTTCTCCTGGTGAATAGTTCCAGGCAGAGGGAACAGCAAAAGCAAAGGTTGGGAAATGAGAGCGAGCATGGCACGTTTGGGGAGCTGCAGGTAGAAGAATCCTGTCACCCGGTTTATTCATTTATTCAATTATTTAATCAACGTTTAGTAACCCGGTTTACTCATTTGATTATTCAACCAGCATTTATCGCAGTGTGCCAGGCAGTGTTGATACAGCGGTGAACAAAACAGAAAACCACCATCTTCACGGGGCTCATTCTTTTTTCTTTCCTTTTTTTTTTTTTTTTTTGAGATAGGATCTTGCTCTGTCGCCCAGGCTGGAGTGCAATGGTGTGATCTTGGCTCACTGCAGCCTCCACCTCCTGGGTTCAAGTGATTCTCCTGCCTCAGCCTCCTGAGTAGCTGGGATTCAGGTGCCTGCCACCATGCCCGGATAATTTTTTTCTATTTTTAGTAGAGACAGGGTTTCACCGTGTTGACCAGGCTGGTCTCAAACTTCTGACCTCAAGTGATCCACCCACCTTGGCCTCCCAAAGTACTGGGATTACAGGCGTGCGTCACCCCACTCAGCCTCATGGGGCTCATTTTAATTGGGGGAGATGGAAAAACCAAGTAAACAAATCAATACCCAGGATCATTTCAGCATGGGATAAGCATTTACGTGAATAAAAGCTAATACGTGTAAAGCATCTGCTATGGGTCAGGCATTGCCAACAGATGTTAAATAATTTGATCCTTGCTACCACACGATGAGGCTGTAATCACCACCCCCACTTTACAGCTGAGGAAATTGTGGCTTAACAGAGAAGTTAAGTAACCTGCCCACTGCCACACAGCATTGGAGCAGGTGGAGCTGTGATTCAAATCCAGGCCATCTGGCACCATTGTGCCGGCTGGTGAGAAGAGCACTAAATAGGGCAACTTGTCCAGGGAATAGCCCTCTAAAGAGGTGACATTTGAGCCAGGACACATGAGAAGACATCCGCCATGCAAAATCCAGGAAGCAGAAGGTTCCAGATGGAGGGAACATTGAGTGCAAAGGCCCTGAGGCAAGTAGGGGCTTCACAGGTTGGGAGAAGAGCGAGGAGGTCAGTTTTAGCTTGAGGAGAGGATAGAAGAGGTCAGAGCAGTGCACAGGGCAGACATGTGGGGTTGGGGAGGAGCCTCCTCTGTCCTCCTCAAGGAGGCCCAGGAGACGTTCCCAGGAGCCTCCCGGCAGGTCTGAGGGATCTCTGGGAAGCAGGGCCTAAAGTCGTTCTGACAGGTGTGGCTCCCCTCCTCTCCCCTATCAGGCCAATGAGGCGCGGGCAAAGCTGATCTTCCCCGGGGCCCATTGCTGGGAAATGAGTGCAGCTGGAACCTGCTGTGTATCTTCGGCCAGCACCACCCACAGGTGGCCCCTCCCTGACTGATGGGGACATGGAAGGGCCCGTCTCATTCTTCCCTCTTCACCCTAAATCCACATCCTCCCTGGCCCTGTACCTCCCACAGAGCCACAAATGAGGGGCTCCCATTCTCCAGTGGAGGCTGGACCACCTAGCTCCTGCCCTCAGGGTGCCCCCCAGAGGCCTGAGTCCAGTCCCAGCTCAGTGAGGGAATGGGGTGTTCCCCAGCTTGGTCTCAGAGGGTCTGAGAGTCAAGAGTCTGGCCTTAGGGAGAAATCTTGGGGGGCTGGAAAGGGATCCACGTTCCTAGTTATATAGACCTAAATTAGTCCAGACTCTACCCCCATGTGGTTTTGGGAAAGTGGCTTCACCTAAGTCTCAGTTTCATCATCTGAAAAATGGGAATAATCATACTACCTACCTCATAGGGTCACTGTGAAAATTAAATATAACATGGCTGAGAGGGGGCTTTCTGGGGCTGGAAATGTTCGATATCTTTACCTGTAAGGTGATATATAAAATTCAATGCAATGTATATTGTAGGGTGGGCTCATGCCTATAATCTTAGCACTTTGGGAGGCCGAGGTGGGTGGATGACTTGAGCTCAGGAGTTCGAGACCAGCCTGGCCAACATGGCAAAACCCCATCTCTACTAAAAATACAAAAATTAGCCAGGCGTGGTGGCAGGTGACTGTAATCCTACCTACTCGGGAGACTGAGGCAGGAGATTCGCTTGAGCCTGGGAGGCAGAGATTGCAGTGAGCCGAGATCACGCCACTGCACTCCAGCCTGGGCAACTCTGTTGGAATCTCATTCTTGAGATTCCATCTCAAAAATAACACCACCACCACTGTAGATTTGTGCATTTTACTGTATGTATGTTATAACTCAATTTTTTTTTTTTTTTGAGACGGAGTCTCGCTCTTTCGCCCAGGCCGGACTGCTGTGGCACTCTCTCGGCTCACTGCAAGCTCTGCCTCCTGGATTCACGCCATTCTCCTGCCTCAGCCTCCGGAGTAGCTGGGACTACAGGCACCCGCAACGCGCCCAGCTAATTTTTTGTATTTTTAGTAGAGATGGGGTTTCACTGTGTTAGCCAGGATGGTCTCGATCTCCTGACCTCGTGATCCGCCCGCCTCAGCCTCCCCAAATGCTGGGATTACAGGCGGGAGCCACTGCGCCCGGCCATAACTCAATTTTTTTTTAAATGCAAAGTACCTGACCCATGGCTAGCACCACATAAATGTTAGGTAATATTAGCATAAAGTGTTCCATAAATGTTTATTGAATGTATTTGTTAAATAAGCCCTTGTAAGTACCCTTCCATGTTTTGTTTATCACTTATTTGATTCCCAGGGCTCCTGGGGCCTGGATGCCTATGGGAGCTCAAACTCAATATGTCCATGACTGAATGATTTCCTTCACCTCATTCTTGCTCCTCCTGAGGCTTCTCTAACTGCCCAGTGACTCAACCCAGAAATGTGGATGACACCCTGCCTGCCTTTTTCTGCTCTTCTTCTCTCCAACCCCCTACAGCCAACTTATTACCAAGACTTACTGTAGTAGACTCTCTCCAAAGACGGCCCCCAGCCATTCCCCCGCCACCCTATAAGGGCATGCTGACCTCCCATCAAGAGGTAGAGATTGAGGCTGGGCACGGTGGCTCACGCCCATAATCCCAGCACTTTGGGAGACCGAGACGGGCAGATCACCTGAGGTTAGGAATTTGAGACCAGCCTGGCCAATACGGTGAAACTCCGTCTCTACTAAAAGTACAAAAACTGCCCAGGCGTGGTGGCACACGCCTGTGGTCCCAGCTACTTGGGGGGCTGAGGCACAAGAGTCACTTATACTGGGAGTGGAGACTGCAGTGAGTCAAGATTGTACCACTGCACTCCAGCCTGGGCGACAGAGCGAGACTCTGTCCCCCCCCAAAAAAAAGAAGTAGAGATTGGCCAGGTGCAGCAGTTCACATCTGTAATCCCAGCACTTTGGGAGACTGAAGCGGGAGAAGTGCTTGAGGCCAGGAGTTCCAGCCTGGGAGAGATAGAGAGAACCCATAGCTATTAAAAAAAAAAAAAAAAAAAAAAAAGGTAGAGCTTAAGCTGGGTGAAGCAGCTTGTGCCTCTAATCCCAGCTACTTGAGAGGCTGAGAGAAGACGGCTTGAGCCTGGGAGGCGGAGGTTGCAGTGAGCCGAGATGGCACCACTGTACTCCAGCCTGGGTGACAGAGTGAGACCCTGTCTCAAAAACAAACACACAACCACAAAAAATAGATCAATGACATAAAGGTAGGAGCTAATACCATAGAACAATTAAAAGAAACCATAAGGCCAGGTGTGGTGGCTCACGCCTGTAGTCCCAGCTACTCGGGAGGCTGAGGCAGGAGAATCACTTGAACCTGGGAGGTGGAGGTTGCCGTGAGCCGAGATTGTGCTATTGCACTTCAGCTCGGGCAATAAGAGTGAAACTCCATCTCAGAAAAAATAAAATAAATAAAATAAAATAAACCACAGGGATAAATCTTCATGATCTAGGATTTAGCAATAGATTTTTCAATTTGACACTGAAATCACAAGAAACAAAAGAAAAAAGAGACAAATTGGATTTCACGAAAAGTAAAAACTTTTCTGCATCAAAGAACACTATCAAGAAAGTAAACAGGCAACCTGCAGAATGGGAGGCAATATTTACACATCGTATATCTGATAAGAATTTAGTATCCAGAATATATAGAGAACTCAACAACAAAAAGACAAACAACCCTTCTAAAAAATGGGCCAAGTGGGCCAGGCGCGGTGGCTCACGCCTGTAACCCCAGCACTTTGGGAGGCCGAGGTGGGCAGGTCACGAGCTCAGGCGTTTGAGACCAGCCTGGCCAACATGGTGAAACCCTGTCTCTACTAAAAATACAAAAATTAGCCAGGCGTAGTGGTGGGTGCCTGTAATCCAAGCTACTCAGGAGACTGAGGCAGGAGAATCGCTTGAACCCGGGAGGCAGAGGATGCAGTGAGCTGAGATCGTGCCACTGCACTCCAGCCTGGACAACAAGGACAAGACTCTGTCTCAACCAAAAAAAAAAAAAAAGAGCCAAGTAAGCAAACAGACATTTCTCCAAAGAAGATATACAAATGGCCAGAAAGCATATGAAAAAGATGTTCAACATCATTGGCCATTAAGTAAATGTAAATCAAAACCACAGTAAGATATCGCCCACTAGGATGGCCTTAATTTTAAAAAAGGGGGCAGAGCTCTTCCCGTTTTCCATCATGGCACAGGATGAAGGTGAAAAGGAGAACCCCACATGGGAACTTTGCATTCACAAGCTCTGCCTCAACATCTGTGTTGGGGAGAGTAGAGACTGATCCCTGCAGCCAAAGCGTTGGAGCGGCTTGCAGCCCAGACCCTGTGTTTTCCAAAGCCAGATACACTGTCATATCATTTGACATCCGGAAAAATGAAAAGCTGAAAATGCTGTCCGCTGCATAGTTCAAGAGATCAAAGCAGAAGAAATCCTGGAGAAGGGTCTAGAGGTATGGGAGTATGAGTTGAGAAAAAATAACTTCTCAGATACTGGAAACTTTGATCTTGGGATCCAGGAACACATCAATCTGGGTATCAAATATAGCCCAATTTGTGGGTCTCTACGGCCTGGACTTCTATGTGATGCTGAGTAGGCCGGGTTTCAGCATCACAGACAAGAAGCGCAGGACAGGCTGCACTGGGGCCAAACACAGAATCAGCAAAGAGGAGGCCATGCGCTGGTTCCAGCAGAAGTGTGATGGGATCATGCTTCCTCGCAAATAAATTCCCGTTTCTATCCAAAAAGCCAATAAAAAGTTTTCAGGGAAATGTAAAATGAAATAAAATAAGTGGGGAGAGAAATAACAAGTGCTGGCTGGGTACAGTGGCTCGTGCCTGTAATCCCAGCACTTTGGGAGGCCAAGGCAGGCTGATCGCCTAAGGTCAGGAGTTCGAGACCAGCCTGGCCAACATGGCGAAACCCCATCTCTACTAAAAATACAAAAATTAGCCAGGCATAGTGGCGCATGCCTGTAGTCCCAGCTACTGGGGAGGCTGAGGCTGGAGAATCGCTTGAACCTGGGAGGTGAAGGTTGCAGTGAACCAAGATCGTGCCACTGCACTCCAGCCTGGGCAACAGAGCAAGACTCCATCTCAAACAAACAAACAAAAAGAAATAACAAGTGTTGGTAAGGATGTGGAAAAATAGACACTTTTGTTGTGTGATTCCATCCAGGCTGCTATAACAAAGTACTGTAGACTGGATGGCTCATAAACAACAGAAATTCAGCCAGGCGCAGGGGCTAATGCTTGTAATCCCAGCACTTTGGGAGGCTGAGGAGGGTGGATCTTTTGAGGACAGGAGTTTGATACCAGCCTAGCCAACATGGGAAAACTCCATCTCTACTAAAAATACAAAAATTAGCCAGGCTTGATGGCAGGGGCCTGTAATCCCAGCTCCTCAGAAGACTAAGGAAGGAGAATCGCTTGAACCCGGGAGACAGAGGTTGCAGTGAGCCGAGACTCTGCCACTGCACTCCAGCCTGGGCGACAGAGTGAGACCCTGTTTCAAAAAGAAAAAACAACAACAACAAAAACCAGAAATGTATTTCTTGTAGTTTTGGACCCTGGAAGTGTGAGGTCATGGTGGCCAGCATGGCTGGGTTCTGGTGAGGGCCTTCTTCTGGGTTGAAGACTGTGGACTTCTCATCGTCCCCTCACATGGTGGAGAGAAGGCAAGAGTGTTCTCCGGGGTCCCTTTTCTAAGTACATTCATCCCACTGAGGAGGGCTCCACTCGCATGGCCTGTTTACTTCCCGAAGGCCCCACCTCCTAATGCCATTACTTCACGGGTGAGGATCTCAACATAAGATTTTGGGGAGGACATGAACATTCAGTCCATTGCACTCATCCATTGCGGCTGGGAGTGGAAAATGGTGCAGCTGCTGTGGGAAACAGTTTGGCAGTTCCTCAAGAAGTTAAACATAGAGTTACCATATGACACAGAAATTCCATTCCTAAAGAACTGAAAGCAGAGACTCAAACAGATCCTTGTTCACCAATGCTCATAGCAGCATTATTCCCAAGAGCCAAAAGGTGGAAACAAGCCAAATGTCCATCAACAGATTAATGGATAAACAAATTGTGGTCTAGCCATACAATGGAATATTATTCAGCCATAAAAAGGAATGAAGTGCTGGCGCATGCTACAACATGGGTGAACCCTGACAACATCATGCTAACTGACAGAAGCCAGACACCAGAGGTCACATATTGTATGATTGCATGTATCTGAAATGTCCGGAATAGGTAAACCCACAGAGACAGAAAGCAGATTCATGGTTGTCAGCGGCTGTGGGGAGGGAGGATGGGGAGAGATTGCCATATGGGTATGGAGTGATAGGAAAGTGTGAAACTAGGAAGAGGTGGTGGTTGCTCAACATTGTGAATGCACTAAGCTGAGGCTCCCCCCAACCAACAGCCCTAACTGAGCACCCAGCCGGCAGCCAACAACGACTGCCAGCCACGTGGGTGAGGCCACTTGGGACCTTCCTGCCATCCCAGCAACCCCACGTGATGCAGAACTGCCCTCTCACCCCACAGAATCGTGAGAAATAATAGTGTTGTTGTTTTAAGGCACACAGTTTTGGGGTGATTTATCGTGCAGCAACAGGTAACCAGTTCTACCTGTAAACACTTTACAAAGCCACCCGTTTCTCTCTATCCCCACCACCCTCATCCAAGTCCCCCTTCTCCCTCCAGGCAGCAGCTTCCTCCCCAGGGTCCCCACCTCCAGTTCAGCCGCCTGAGGTCCATCCTTCCCTGTGGCCAAAGGGAAACTTCTAGCTCCCGATCTCATTCTCTCAGCCCTCCCCACTCAGTATCCAAGCATTCAGTGTGCCCAACAAGGCCCTGAGGGACCTGTCCCTGCCCATCTCTGTAGTCCCAGTCCCCCTCACCCACACCTCTATCGCCTACAACTCACAGTTCCTGGAACGCAGCACGTTGCTTCCTTAGCACAAGCAGTTCCCTCTTCCTACAACACTCTTTCCTACCTCCTCTCTCTTCCCCTAGCTCTTTTTCTCCTTCAGGCCTCAGCTCAGACACCACCGGCTCCAGGAAGCCTTCTCTGACCACCTGGGCTGAGTTAAGTTCCTCCTCCTCCTCCAGGCACCTGTTTACCCGCGTTCTTACAAGAGCAGTAGCTCCTCTTGTCTTTTTTTTTTTTTTTGAGATGGCGTTTCACTCTTGTTGCCCAGGCTGGAGTGCAGTGGCGCGATCTCAGCTCACTGCAACCTCTGCCTCCTGGGTTCCAGCGATTCTCCTGCCTCAGCCTCCTGAGTAGCTGGGATTACAGGTGCCCACCACCATGCCTGACTGATCTTTTGTATTTAGTAGAGACAGGGTTTCACCATGCTGGTCGGTCTGGTCTTGAACTCCTGACCTCAGGTGATCCACCCACTTCTGCCTCCCAAAGTGTTGGGATTACAGGCGTGAGCCACTGCGCCCGGCCTACCTTTTTAACAACCTTTCTCACCACCTAGTGAGCAATATCAGGGCAGGGACAAAGTCCTCTTGTGTTCTCAGAGCCTAGTGCAGGCCTGGCACAGTAGGTACTCAGGGAAACCCAGTGGAAGGGAGGTAGGAATTCTGTAATGCAGGCTGGGGACCTCACATCTCACATGAGACTGGTACATGAGTGAGGTTGGGCTGTGGGCTTCCCCGAGCCTCCCTTCTCCCAAGAAGGCCCTGGCCACTTGGAGAGGCCTGGAGCAGAGGTCACGGAGGGACCACTGGGGGCTGAGGTCATAAATGTCCAGGCCGAGGGAGTGGAGTCCTCTTCCAAGTGCCAAACGCCTGGGCAGTAACAAGTGAACGACATGTCTGTCTCCCCAATAAAGAGTGTCCCAGGCCAGGCACAGTCGCTCATGCCTGTAATTCCAGCACTTTGGGAGGCTAAGGAGGCAGATCACCCAAGCTTAGAAGTTTGAAATCAGCCTGGGAAACATGGAAAAACCCCATCTCTACACACACACACACACACAAAAATTAGCCAGGCATGGTGGTGCACGCCTGTAGTCCCAGCTACTTGGGAGGCTGAGGTGGGAGGATCACCTGAGCCCAGGGAAGTGAAGGCTGCAGTGAGCCATGATTGCACCACTGCACTCCAGCCTGGGTGACAGAGTGAGATTCTGACTCAAAAAAAAAAAAAGTATCCCGGCCAGGCGCGGTGGCTGACACCTGTAATCCCAACACTTTGGGAGGCCGAGGTGGGCAGCTCATGAGGTCAGGAGTTCGAGACCAGCCTGACCAACATGGTGAAACGCCATCTCTACTAAAAATACAAAAATATTAGCTGAGTGTGGTGGCATGTGCTTGTCATCCCAGCTACTCGAGAGGCAGAGGCAGGAGAATCGCTTGAACACGGGAGGCAGAGGTTGCAGTGAGCAGGGATCGCCTCACTCCACTCCAGCCTGGGCGACAGTGTGAGACTCCGTCTAAAAAAGTGTCCCGATAAAGAATGTCATGCAGTGGTTACTTCCATGGGCTATGCAGGCAGGCAGACTGGGTTTCAAGTCCTAGCTCTGTTACCTCCCAGTTATGTGACCCTGGAGGAGTGACTTCACCTCTCTGGTGTTCGCTCTGCTCATCTGTAAAACTGAGCATAATACGGCCGGGCATGGTGGCTCACGCCTGTAATCCCAGCACTTTGGGAGGCTGAGGCGGGAAGATCACTTGAGGCCAGGAGTTCAAGACCAGCCTGGGCAACATAGTGAGACCTCATCTCTACTAAAAGTAGAAATAAAAATTAGCCAGGCATGGTGGCATGCACCTATAGTCCCAGCTATGTGGGAGGCCAAGATGGGAGGATCGCTTGAGCCCCAGGAGTTCAAGGTTGCAGTGAGCTATGATCATGCCACTGCACCAAAGCCTGCAAGACAGAGCAAGACCCTGTCTCAACAAAAAAAGGAATCTGGGGAAAACACAATAACAATCATAATAGTACAAAGAATAATTCACTGAGTCTTTACAACCATTAAAGGAGGTGGGTACTCTCTCCTTGTGCCCATTTTATAGATGATGAAATTGAGGCCTGAGGGTATGCAGGACACAGGTAGCCGAGGCTGGATTTAAATCAGGCAGTCTGCGTCCTCCCAGTCTGAGTCCTCTAACCCTTTAACCACCGCCCTACACTGCTCTCAAAGCCCCAAGGCCTACCTTTCCTGTAAGTCTGGCTGCTGCTCACCAAACAGATCAGCTGCATGATCTCAGGCATGTGAACCTCTCTCTGGGCCTTAGTTTTCCCACCTTCCCAGAGAGGTCACAGGAGCCAGTGCTGAAGGACACTCCCTTTTGGTTTAACCATCCAGGCCATGGCCAGCATCGGGCTGGAGCTGGTGACCCACTGACCAGCTAGCCCCAGCTGGGGCAACACACTCCATGGGCTGGACTGTCACAGGCGGGTCACCGCACATTGACAGCTGTACTATCCCCTCCACATTGGTGGGGTTCTGGCCTCTGCCTATTTCCAGCCCCCCAGGGTCCTTGAGGGAGGCTGCAGCGGCCACCCCCAGATGTCTATTCCTGTCCCTGGCCTAGCGCCGTGCTGGGGAAGCAGCAGCTATTTTGAGGTCCTTCTCCCTCCAAGTGTGAGCGGTGGGAACGCGCTGGGAACATCCCGAACTGGGAGGCCGCCCGCCCGCCACAGCCTTGCCTTGGATCCGGGCCACACCAGTCCTGTGGCTCTGCCTCTTCTCCTAAGATCAGCTCTGGCAATGTGATCAGCTCTGATCACAGCCACCGCCCTGGGATAACCCAGGAGAACTGATTGCAAGGGGCTTCTGCTGGAGATGGGAGCACAGGGTGGCTGGGCTTTGTCCCTGGGGGGAGGACTGGACCCACTAGCTGGGAGAAGGAACCACTCTGAGCTTGAAATTGGGGACAACATTGAGAACGGTACTATAAAAATACCTGGCCAGCCGCAGTGGCTCATGCCTGTAATCCCAGCACTTTGGGAGGCCAAGGTGGGAAGATTGCTTGAGCCCAGGCCTTCAAGACCAGCCTGGGCAACATAGCGAGACCCTGTCTCTATTACATTTTAATGTATATTTTTTAAAAATACCTGACATTTCTTGAGTGCTCACGATTAAACAGGCCTTGTTCTAAACATGTGACATGAAGGTAAAGTGTTTAATCCTCACAGAAGGGTAACAGGTTCAGAGAGGGAAAGTGACTTGCCCAAGGTCACACAGCCAGTAATGGCTGAATCAAGACTTGAACCCAGGTCAGCTGGCTCCAGTTCATGCTTTTAATCACTTTTCTCCCCTCTGAACCCTCCAAGCCCAGGGGCTAATATGAATTAGGAGAAAGACCACTAGCTTGAAGAGTCCATCCCTCTTTATAATTGGGCCAGGCAGACTACTTCTGTGAGCTCAGCTCTCTCATCTATGAGATGGGAATAATGATAGTACCCACTTCCAGAGCTAAGGTAAGGACTGGTGTTAACATACCTTGGGCACTGGGGCTCAGTAACTTTTTTTTACTTTTTTTTTTTTTTGAGACAAAGCCTCACTCTGTCACCCAGGCTGGAGTGCAGTGGTGCACTCATGGCTCACTGCAGCCTCAACCTCCTGGGCTCAAGCAATCCTCCCACCTCACACTCCCAAGTAGCTGGGACTACAGCCGCGTGCCACCATGCCTGGCTAATTTGTACTTTTTTGTAGAGACAGGGTCTCACTTTGTTGCCCAGGCTGGTCTTGAACTCCTGGGCTCAAGCAATCCTCCTGCCTCAGCCTCTCAAAGTACTGGGATTACAGGCATGAGCCACTGTGCGTGGCCAGTAACTTCTTTAAATTATGAAACTAACATATGCACATCTCCATTTGTCTTTTCAGGATGCTACAACAAAAATACCACAGACTGGTTGGCTTAAACAACAAATATTTATTGCTTTTATTGCTCACAGTTCTGGAGGCTGGGAAGTCCAAGATTAAGATGCCAGGAGATTCTGTGTCCTCATGTGGCAGGAGAGGGAGACAGCACTCTCCGGGGTCCCTCTTTTTTTTTTTTTTTTTTTTGGAGACAGGACCTTGCTCTGTCACCCAGGCTGGAGTGCAGCGGTGTGATCTCAGCTCACTGCAACCTCTGCCTCCCAGGCTCAAGCTCAAGTGATTCTCCTGCCTCAGCCTCCTGAGTAGCTGGGATTACAGGCATGCACCACCATGCCCAGCTAATTTTTGTATTTTTAGGACAGACAGGTTTCACAATGTTGCCCACGCTGGTCTTAAACTCGGCCTCCCAAAGTACTCGGATTACAGGCATGGGCCACAGTCCCCAGCCTGGGGTCCCTTTTATAAGGGCACTAATACTATTCATGAGGGTTCAACTCTTATGACCTAATCACCTCCCAAAGGCCCCACCTCCTAATACCATCATCTTAAAAGTTAGGATTTCAGCATATTAATTTGAGGGAACATAAACATTCAGCACACAAACATATGGCAAAATAAAATGGAATAAAACAGGACATGGTAGAAACTAAGGCCCTCCTACTTCACACCTGAATTCCTCTCCCCAGAGGTAACCACCATCAACAGCTTCTTGGGTCACCCTTTGGAAATTTTCCATGTAAATAAAGGCAGAGAAGCCATATAGAACAGTGGTTAAGAACATGGACTGCCTGATCCAAATTCTGGCCCTGCTGTGGACAAGCTACGTGAAGCTTAGGCCAACAGTTTGTTCTTCCTGAGCCTCAGTTTCATCTGTAAAATGGGGTTAATAAAACTAAGTACCTGTTTTATAGGGTAGTTGTGAGGATTAAATGAGTCAGTCTAGGCAGTGTTTATTTGTTTATTTATTTATTTTTTGAGACAGTTTTTTGCTGTTGCCCAGGCCGGAGTGCAGTGGCACAGTCTCAGCTCACTGCAACCTCTGCCTCCTGGGTTCAAGCGATCCTCCTGCCTCAGCCTCCAGAGTAGCTGGGATTTACAGGCAACTGCCACCATGCCCAGCTAGTTTTTTGTATTTTTAGTAGAGATGGGGTTTCACCATATTGGCCAGGCTGGTCTCAAACTCCTGACCTCAAGTGATCCGCCCACCTTGGCCTCCCAAAGTGCTGGGATTGCAGATGTGAGCCACTGTGCCCAGCCTAGGCAGTGTTTAGAATGAACATTCCCTGGCCCATAGTTGTCCGATAAATACACACATACAGTGGACCCCTTCTGGTAAACACTGAAGTGGCCTTTTGCTATAACCAACGATGCTGCAAGCAAGACACATCCTCGTTCACCTGTCATTTGGCACAAATGCGACAATCTCTGTGGGAGAAATTGCTGGTGGAGAAATTGCTGGGTCAAACAGTAGAGCCCTTGTAATTTCAATTAATTTTTGCATGAGCGAATTCTCACAGCAGGCAGGGACAGGGAAAGAGGTTCACGGGGCAGCGAGGACAAAGGAGGAGCAAGATGCAATGTTTTGTCTGAAGTCCAGGGAGGGCTGCATCTGTCCCAGCAACCTGGAGGATGCGGCGGCTCCCCAAGCCCCTGGCTAAGCAGATGGAGGGTTTAATTTCATCTAGATTGTCCCCATAAGGGTTTTACAGAAAATTGGTTAAGATTCGAGGAGTAGGAACCTCTTATGAACAGTGGCTGCTTAATAAAATGCTGGAGCAGAGACAGTTTCCCTTTGCCACCATCCACAACAGCAGCGTCTGGGCTCTGACAGAAACCCCTCGGATGCCAAAGTCACCTCAGAATGGTACCCCCAGTTGCGCTCTCCTTCCTCAGCATCCTTCTAGGTCCCAGAATACAGAGTAGAGAGCACGGGGTTAAAAGCACGGGTTTTAGGGTAAGACAGATGTCCACCCAAATTCACTGTCAACTTGGGCAAGCCATTTTCCTCCTTGTGTCTCAGAGGATAATGGGCCCTACCTTCATGAGGCTGATGTGGGGACTCAATCAATCAAACCCAGAAAGGACAGTGGCCAGCACACTGGGACAGCCCAATTAATGATCACCCAGGAGACATGGATGAAGAATAAAGACAGTGACCCTGGCTGGACACGGTGGCTCAGCACTTTGGGAGGCCAAGGCAGGCAGATCACATGAGGCCAGGAGTTCGAGACCAGCCCGGCCAACATGGCAAAACCCCGTCTCTACTAAAAATACAAAAAGTAGCCAGGTATAGTGGTAGGCACCTGTAGTTCCAGCTACTCAGGAGGCTGAGGCAGGAGAATCGCTTGAACCTAGGAGGCAGAGGTTGCGGTGAGCCAAGATGGAGCTACTGCCCTCAAGCCTGTGGGACAGAGTGAGATCCTGTCTCAGAAAAAAAAAAAAAAAGACAGGCCAGTCGCGGTGGCTCACGCCTGTAATCCCAGCACTTTGGGAGGCCGAGGTGGGTGGAACGCGAGGTCAGGATATGGAGAGCATCCTGGCTAACACGGTGAAACCCTGTCTCTACTAAAAATACAAAAAATTACCCAGGCGAGGTGGCACGTGCCCGTAGTCCCAGCAACTGGGGAGGCTGAGCCAGGAGAATCGCTTGAACCCGGGAGGCAGAGGTTGCAGTGAGCCGAGATCGCGCCACTGCACTCCAGCCTGGGCGACAGAGCGAGACTCCATCTCAAAAAAAAAAAAAAAAAAAAATCTGAGAAGTCCCCAGGACGACTGTAATAATGCTAACAGTAATGACAACAGCGACCACCCCATTGATCCAGGGGATACCTGACTCAGCTAAGGGCACAGGCTGGGGTCAGACAGACGTGGATTGGGCTCTATTGTGCACCTGGGTGAGCTCACCTCTCAGAGCCTCATCGGCTTCCTCACCTGTGAGACGGGGAGGATAATGGCTCTGCGGCCCGGCTGGGGAGAGAACCGAGGAGGGGTTGGGGTGTGAGCCCCTGCCGCTGCCCCTTCGCGGCCGGCATTCCGGGGTCGGGCACGGACGGGGCACACCCCTGTCGCCGTCCAGCGGATCTCCGGGCCCCGGGGAAGGCGGCCGCTCCTCCTCCATGCCTCCGCGGGCGGATTCCCCCGCGGCCTCACGCGCCGCGCAGCGGGGACCCGGGTGATTGCAAAAAGCCGCCGGCCTCATTAGGAGACTTGTAATTAGCGGCTGGCGCAGCCCGAGCCCGCGCGGGCTAATTACCGCGGGGAGCCCGCCGCGCCGCCAACGCGCCAGCCCGCTCGCCCGGCCACCGCCGGCGTCTGCACCCTCCGGGGCCAGAAGGGGCCGGGCCTGGTCCAAGACTGGGAGGCCGCGGGCCGTGCCAATGTGCTTCCTCCCGGGGCTGTGCCTGTGGGGGAGAAGTAAATCATTTGTTCAGAACAGCGTTTACTTGCCGAGGGCGGTGGCTCACGCCTGTAATCCCAACACTTTGGGAGGCCGAGGCGGGCGGATCACTTGAAGTCAGGAGTTTGAGACCAGCCTGGCCAACATGGTGAAATCTCTACTAAAAATACAAAATTAGCCGGGCGTCGTGGCAGGCGCCTGTAATCCCAGCTACTCTGGAGGCTGAGGCAGGAGAATTGCTTGAACCCGGGAGGCAGAGGCTGCAGTGAGCCGACATCGCGTCACTGCACTCCAGCCTGGGCGACAGAGCAAAAAACTGTCTCAAAAAATTCCTGTTGTTTGGCTATATTTTCTTTTTTTGTTTTTAAGACAGTCTTAAAAATCAGTCTCAAAAAAACAAAACAAAAACAAAAACAAAAGGGCTTACTATGCACTCGCTGTGACAGGCATTTTGTCTGCATGACCCGCTTAAACTTCATATCCACCCACGAGGGAGGAACCATTGTTATCCCATTGCACAGATGAGGAAACTAAGATCTGAGACATGAATTAACCCTCCTGACAGCACCTGGCCGGGCCGGTAAATGACGGAGTGGGGAATCGAACCTCCATCTGTCGTCTCTCCATCTTATTACACTAAATGGACGAGTGAAACCCTGCACAGGAGAGCACCAACCGTGTTGACCAGAACAAGGAGTCAGCTGGCTTTGGGTTCGAATTCTGATCCTGCTCCTAACTGGATACGAGGCTTTGGTCTGAGCCCCAACTGCATTTATAAAATGGGCGAAGCATTGCCGTTGAAATGAAGGCTGGGAAGTGTTAGGAGTGAAATTTCTAGGAGGGGTGGAGCGCTCAGGGGTTGGGGGTGTCTTGCTACCTCCGCGCACTGCGGGCCTCTGGCGCCCCCTGTTGGCCAAAGAAGGATGTCGCAGACACTTTCTGGTGAAAGGTTGTTCTTGGGTGGGGAGTGCCGTCACTGTCACTGGTCCCTCGGCAGGGCCACGGAGTTCCCTCTTCCTACTCTTCTCTTCCCTACCTTCCCCTACATCCCTCCTTTAAGGTGGCCAAGAAGAGTGGGAGATGGGAAAATTGAGAACTCATTCCAGATCTTGCAAAAATCAGTTGTGAAATCTGCCTCCATTACAGACCTCACAGGACCAGCCAAGGCCAAGACACTTCTACAAATAATCAGGGATGGGCATAAAGACTAAGCTACAAAGCCATACATTAAAGTATTGGGTATAACAAGAAAACCTAGAAATAATGTAAACGTCTACCAAGGGGATACTGACCAACTTCACAGTGGTACGTCCAAACAATGCAATACTGCACAGCTGAAATAACAGTATTGTAGCTGAATAGTTGACATGAAAATATAGCCAAACGGCCAGGCGTGGTAGCTCACGCCTGTAATCCCAGCACTTTGGGAGGCCGAGGTGGGTGGATCACCTGAGGTCAGGAGTTCGAGACCAGCCTCTGGCCAACATGGTGAAACCCTGTCCCTACTAAAAATACAAAAATTAGCCAGTTGTGGTGGCACACACCTGTAGTCCCAGCTACTCGGGAGGCTGAGGCAGGAGAATCGCCTGAATCCAGGAGGCGGAGGTTGCAGTGAGCTGAGATCGTGCTCCAGCTTGGGCAACAGAGTGAGACTCCATCTCAAAAAAAAAAAAAAAAATACAAAAATTAGCTGGTCATGGTGGCAGGTGCCTGTAATCCCAGCTACTCAGGAGGCTGAGGCAGGAGAATCGCTTGACCTCAGGAGGCGGAGGTTGCAGCCAGCCAAAATCGTGCCATTTCACTCCAGCCTGGGCAACAAGACCAAGACTTTCTCTTAAAAACAAACAAAAAAAAAGAAAATATAGCCAAACAACAGGAATCAATCTTACAATCATGTTGAGCAAAAGAAGCCAGACACAAAAGAAAACATGCTGAAGAACATTTATATAAAGTTTAAGAACAGGCAAAATTAATCTAGCAGGGTAGAAGTGGTTAATAGTGGCTGATAGCAGTAAGGAATTTGACTGAAGAGGGCTCAGGGAACCTTCTGGGATACTGGAAATGCTCTTTATTTTAATCTTGGAGGTGGTTATAGAAGTCTATCCATATGTAAAAATTCATTGAGATGTACACTTAAGAATATGTACTTTATGTAATACCCCATAAGACATTTTTAAAAAAATACTTAAAAAGAAAATAAAAGAAAAAACATAATTTAACAGAGGGCATAGTTCTCAAACTGTTTTCTCTGTCTCAGGACCCCTTTACACACGTTACTGACGATGCCCAAGCGCTTTTAGTTTTGTGGGTTATATTTACTATGGACATTAAAGTTGAGAAATGTTTAAAAAACAATACACAATTCCTAGAGCAGTGATGTCATCACGTCAAGCAGCCTCTGGAAAACTTGACTGTTCACTCTGAGAGAATGAAAAAGACAAGTAACATCTTAGCATTATTATGAAAGTAATTTTGACTTCGGGGACTCCTAAATTGAGTGAGTTTAGTAAATCTCAGTGGTCCCCAGACGACACTTTGAGAACCGCTGGCCCAGGGGGAAAATGACAGAAGAAAACACACTACACGACAACAGTTATTCTCCCTCAGTGCTGGGATTATAATTTATTTGCTTCTTTGTGCTTTTCTGTTAAAAAAAAAAAAAGGTAAACGGAAATGGAAAATACAATGACCACGTAGTTTCTGCGAGCAAAAACGAGACGGCACACTCGCCTCCCTAAGATTATTGAAAGGCCCAAACAGCAATAGCATCTTTAGCTGTATGGAAGAATTAAACTGAGCTCAAACCTGAAAATAAAGGTCCGATTTCCCGTTTGTCAATCCCTGGGCTGTGAGGTGCAGGGTCTTGCCCTCAAAAGCTCCACCGTTCACCCTGGGGAGAGAATATACTCGCATACATAACTGTGCTGCAAGGTTCCCAGGGCCCCAAGGGCAGCGGCTGCATCCTACACGGTATTGTAACTTCGGTGTGCAGCAGAACCACCCATTACAGCTGCAAGCCGCTCCCCATTCTGGGGTTCAGCCCTCAAACGAGTCAGTGATCCTCCGCAGGACGCATGCGCGCTTACAAACGCATTTGGGCGGGGCTTGAGGGAGCTGACAGACTTCGTCCTCTCAACTTTCTAGCTCCGCCCTAATATCCTGTCTCCTTCTCTGAATGGCTGAAAGGCTGCGGAAGCAAGCTTCCCATTGGCCGCGAACAGAACTCACATCCGGTTTGCACGCCGGACCGGAGAGCGCGGAGGCAGCCATGGTGCGGTTCAAGCACAGGTAAGCATTCCCTTCCAGACCCACCCAGTGCCTTTTTGGGTCCTCGCGGCCCCGCTAGTGTCCACCTTCCTCTCGCCTGCCGCAGGTACCTGCTCTGCGAACTGGTGTCTGACGACCCCCGCTGCCGCCTAAGCCTCGATGACCGAGTTCTGAGCAGCCTCGTACGGGACACGATCGCCAGGGTGCACGGAACTTTCGGCGCAGCCGCCTGCTCCATCGGCTTCGCGGGTGCAAGGGCGCTGGGGGAAGAGGGGAACCCGGGAGGATGGCGGGACGTGGAGGGGGCAGGCGCCGGAGGAAGAAAGAAAGGGCACGAGTGGCCAAGCCCGTGCACCGTTTTTTGTAAGGTATCTCTTTAAGCGCCTGGGGCCCCAAGCGAGAGTCCGAAATTAGCAGAGCGCTAAAAGGGGCCCGAAGGCAGTGGGGCTTTGAGCTAGAGGCCTCTTTTTACCTGCTTGACAGGTAATTTCTGTAATTGGTTGTGA
Source organism: Pongo abelii (assembly GCF_028885655.2). NCBI lineage: Eukaryota > Metazoa > Chordata > Mammalia > Primates > Hominidae > Pongo > Pongo abelii. The sequence goes on along the minus strand of NC_071995.2, from coordinate 119,446,962 downwards.
TTGAATTTGATAGGGTAGGGAATTAAATGAGGGAAGCTGTGTATAGTTCCTAGTAAGAGCTATTATATGACCGATTACATTAACATCACATGGAAAAAAAAATGTCAAAAGTACCCCTGGGAAAGCCCTTAAATAGTTGGTAAAGTACAGAACACATGATTGTCAATATATGTAAATACAGGATGAGCTAGGACAGAGGGGCCCTTCTTTCACACCACTTAAATTAGTTCCCTCTTTTACTTTGCTTGAGATTGACTTCTGTACAGTTAAATGCAGATAGGCTTAACTCTCCTAAGTCAGGTGAGACTCAGAGCTGACTGCTACAAGAATTACAGAGCCCAAATGCAGTAAAACAGCCTGTTTTTCAGGCAAGGGTTTTGTGGGGGTTTTTCCTAAATTAAAATGGATCGCCTCCTACCTGCTCCTATTTATTGAATTAACTAGTGAATTAGAAAGCATTTTAAATTCTAAATTCATTCACCAGTTCTGAGTGGTATGCAACACAGTGGGTGTTTTGGCTTTTCTCTTTTACTCGCTGATAGATCCTACGTGCCACTTGCCTACAACATACTTTTGGCACATAGTAGGCTCTGTTACTCCAAAGTTTTCAAAGTTTTCCTTTTTTCGAGACAGTCTCACTGTTGCCCAGGCTGCTGGAGTGCAGCAGCGAGATCACGGGTCACTGCTGCCCTCTGCCTCCTGGGTTCAGGCGATTCTCATGCCTCAGCCTCCTGAGTGGCTGGAATTACAGGCGTGCACCACCATACCCGGCTAATTTTTGTATTTTTAGTAGAGACGGGGTTTCATCATGTTGGCCAGGCTGGCCTCGAACTCCTGACTTAAAGTGATCCGCCCGCCTCAGCCTCCCAAAGTGCTGGGATTACAGGCGTGAGCCACCACACACAGCGAAAGTTTTCCAAAATGATTTTTTTTTTCCTGTTGTAGTTCGATACCTCAATGCCTATACTGGAATAGTGCTACTTCGATGCAGAAAAGAATTCTATCAGCTTGTGTGGTCAGCTCTTCCCTTCATCACATACTTGGAGAACAAAGGACACCGTTACCCATGCTTTTTCAACACGTTACATGTGGGAGGTAGGAGTGATGTGGTATGGCTACTGATTTTCAATTGGTGACACGTTCACAGTTCAGTCTAGACTGGTGGGTGGGTCTTCCTGCTGTCCCGCTAACAAGACACTTCCCCCTACCTCTGAAAGTCTGTAAGGTCGAGACCTTTCACAAGCTGTTGACCACAGTAACTCATATGCCAGGTACAATAAGAACATGTCAGAAGTTCCTAATTCGGTACAACAGGAGACAGCTGTTGATCTTGTTGCAGAACTGCACTGATGAAGGTAAGCAACACTAGCCCAGTGCCCACTGAGCAGTGACTGACCTTAAGCTGAAGAAATCACTCCCAAAGACATCTTTCATCCCTGTTATCTGCCTTCTCCAGGAGAGCGGGAAGCTATCCAGAAATCTGTGACAAGAAGCTGCTTACTAGAGGAGGAGGAGTCAGGTGAGGAGGCTGCAGAAGCAATGGAGTGAACCTCTGCTCCCCACACAGCTGGCTACACTGCTCAGGCTTCAGGCCCACTTGTTGAACAGAACAATTTGGGTAGCAACAGCATCTTCCACAGTTTTCCAAACTGGATAGCTGCCAACCAGCGCACATTACCCACTTGGAGTACTCAGTTAAACTAAAGTTGCCTTTACCTAGCATTCCCTGGTGAAGTGTTGCAGGTTGTGAACTCTGTAGACATCTTTATTGCTTGGCTAAGAGTAGACTTAATAAATGTATCTGGTTCCCGTGGCATTTAGCATACTTATATTACAAAAAGGGCTTATGGAGTCCATCCTTGGCCAAATCTCTGTTCTCTCTCTATCCCTAGCCTTGGTGGGAAGACTGACTCCCTATGTGGTACTAGTTAAACTTTTTTTTTTTGAGACAGTCTCACTCTATCACCCAGGCTGGAGCGTAGTGGCCCAGTATCGGCTCACTGCAACCTCCGGCTCCGGGGTTCAAGCAATTCTCCCACCTCAGCCTTCTACGTAGCTGGGATTACAGACGTGCACCACTACGTCTGGCTAATTTTTGTGTTTTTAGTAGAGATGGGGTTTTGCCATGTTGGCCAGGCTGCTGTTGAACTCCTGGCCTCAAGTGATCGGCCTGCCTCGGCCTCCCAAAGTGCTAGGATTAAAGGGTGAGCCACTGTGCCTGGCCTAAATTTTCAATACTTAGCCGTCTACCTGAAGCTTTGTACCCCCGGCCCCATGATGGGCCCTAAGCAAGCCAAGTCATTTGGAATAGAAATATTAGTTGAGACACAGCAACTGAACTGGCAGAGATCTATAGCCCATCTCAGTACTGAACCACAGGGTCTTACAGATACCAGATTCCTTGCCAATAGTTAATCAGGTAACTTAAAGAATACAACTTTGAGCCAGGCGCGGTGGCTCACACCTGTAATCCCAGCACTTTGGGAGGCTGAGGCGGGCAGATCACAAAGTCAGGAGATCAAGACCATCCTAACACAGTGAAACCCTGTCTCCACTAAAAATACAAAAAATTAGCCGGGCATGGTGGCGGGTGCCTGTAATCTCAGCTACTCAGGAGTCTGAAGCAGGAGAATGGCGTGAACCCGGGAGGCGGAGCTTGCAGTGAGTCGCGATCCTGCCACTGCACTCCAGCCTGGGCTAGAGCGAGACTCTGTCTCAAACAAAAAATAAAACTTTTGCAGTTGGGTGGGGGGGGGACTGGCCTCATCTGACATCATTACTGCATGGTCATGTAGCAGCTGCCCACTTAAGGAACTTAAGGTAGTTTTTGTAGTTCCACTCTTCTTTATTGCGCCTTACCCTGAAGAGAAGTCAGACTGCCATACTCACAGAAGTAGGAACGGCGGGAGACTTGTGATCCAGGTTTGATCTGCTACCTACTGACATTTCTGGGATCTGTTTTCTCCATAATACAATGGATGAGACTGAAGGTACCATACACATTTTACAGAAATACTGGTGATTCTGGCTTCAACATGCCCCCTCATCTGGAGGCCAGAACACCCTCATCCATCCAGGAAATTTCCTGATAGTATTTCTTTTAAAATGGCAGGTTAAAGCTAAGCCCAGCTCTAGAACCATTTAAACCTGACACCAGAAAAGACAGCCCACAATATCATAGTAGCTGTCACGTTAACCTATTCAAGAAATAACTTGTCTAGCTTACCTGTAATGAACTTAACAAAAAGCTCACATTGCTTGTGCAGGTGATTTATTATAACTATTTGCCTTTGCATTCTAATGCACCTAGAGGTCACTTTATTAAGCAGCAAAAGAATTCACATCAAATTCAGCTCAAACCAAGGCATAAGAAAACTGCTCTAGATGAGAGGGAGATGGTGGCAATGCTACCGCTTTCAGATGGCCCTGCTCTCCTGCAGCTGTACCAGACTCCTCCTCCTATGACTCAAGCCAGTCACTGAAAACAAGCTCGATCTTAGGGGTAGCAGGTCTCAGGGCTTCGTGAGTTACAGCTTTCCTTACCAACTCAAGCCATGCTCAAGAAGAGGCAAAACCCTCCTTTCACACATGCAAGTGCCAAAGACAGCCTACTCCATTAAGCTGGCACCACAGCCTGGCCATGTGTCAGAAAAAAAAAAAAAAAAAAAAAAAAAAAAAAACTGCAATTCAAACTGGGTGTCCTAAATCCATTTTATTCCCACCCCTGTTTCTTTAACAAGAACTAAATAGATAGTAAAGATTCAGCTGTTTTTTAAAAGACAAACTGAGAGGTGTGCTGAGCCCAGGAAGCCCTGATACGATGCTACAGCAGAGCAGTGTGTGCCATTCTGGGTTAGACTGCTCTAATGCATCTCAAAGGGGACTCAATCTTATTTTGGGTTGAGAAAAATAATTACACATGGGTCAAAAAGACTAAACTGGCAATGAACTAAAAACCTTGACAGGAAGAGATCTCTTGTGAGTGTGAATACTTTATTTTGGTGTAAAGACAGGAAGCTGGAAAATACACTGTATTTAAAATTTTCTTGGTTCCCCCTCACATTGTGGAAACCCCCTCCCCCCAGAGCTAATCTGTTCAAACTCAAATACTTAAAAATTACAGCAGCCAAACAAAAGCATGGGGGAAAAAAAAACAAAAAAACCAGATGGAGAAGGTAGCCTGGGCCAGTAGTGTCACTTGGTGTGGACGACTGAGGTGCTGAACAGGAGCTTCTGTTTCTGTTTTTTTCTTTTCTTTCCTCCTTTCTCTTCTAAAGGGAGACACAGAAAGAGAGCTTAACTTAAAATGCCATCCCTTGTCCCCTGGCCAGTTTTCATTACTGAGAGTCACAGAGTGAGAGCTAAGAGTGGAGGCTCTGGAATTAGACTGCCTAGATGCCAACACCAGTCTTGGTATACACCAAGTGCGTGTCTTTGGGCAAGTCACTTTTAACCCCCTGGACCTCAGTTTCCCCATCTGTAACGTGAGGTACACCCATTTAACGTGGTTGTTGGGAGGATAAAATTAGCACAGTGCTAGGCACGTAGCACACCATACATATGTGATTCTTGTCTAGTCACGAACAGAGTGCGACAGGCTTCGAGACTGACTTCTCCATCTAATTAGCCACCCTGTACCAACTCAAGATTCTAAAGGATACAGGTTGTACAACCCACTGTATCTTGGAAGAGTTCCTCAGAATTTCACTTTCAGGCGTCATCAATTACTCTGGGGTGGCAAATAGGTCCTATCTGACATACCAAATGGAGTATTATTTAAATGACACTAGAGTGTGCTGAAGGGTTCAGAAGGGAAAGAGCCTAATTAGTGATGTCTGCCACTGAATCCAGGTGGGAATGGCGGTACATGTGTAGTAAGTTTGACAACCCTGGGCACTCCAGCCTCTGCCCTTACCAGAGAGGGGATCTGAAGTAGCTGGTGTGTCCAGTTTCATGAAGGCTGCTTCAATAGCTTGGCTGAAGGAATTTTGAAAACTGGGCACAGGAACACGGTCTGAACTATCACTCTCCCCATCGCTGTCCACAGGGGCAGGAGGAACTAAGCTGTTCTCATCTAAAAAATACCAGTGTTAAAACTATAGAAACAACTCTTTTTCTAGAAACAGCCTTTTATGGAAAGGAGCCAAACTCCCCCTTCACCAGTGGACCATCCTCACCTTTCTTTGGAGCAGTTTTGGGCCACACATCTGCTTTTGCTTTTCCAACCCTCAGCATCTGCCAAAGTGGGAAAGAAGTGGGGGAGAGAATTTAAGTAGCTGGTCCAGCTTCTTTTTCAGACCTACCTTGACTGACTGGAGAGGCACAGAACCAACTATCACCTTTGAAAAGATTTTCCAGGTACTTCTCTCCTTAACACACTGTTCTAGTCATGTTCCCTATATCCTGGCTAATGGAAATGGCAATGAAACCCACAAGGTAGTAAACCATAAGCTGTTTGTTCCTTAGCAAATGGGTAAAGAACACTGCACAGAAGGCACAAGAGATTCTTACTGAGACCCTCACATTGGGAATTCCGACTTTCTGGTAAGTTTTTCTGCCCTTCCTGGGACCCCTAAAAACATCGAGCTGTCGGAGGAAGCAGTGGGTAGTACCCTCCAGTTTTTGTTTCTTAGACAGTTTAGCTCGTCGCCCAGGCTGGCATGCAATGGCACAATATTGGCTCACTGCGACCTGTGCCTCCCGGGTTCAAGCAATTCTGTCCCAGCCTCCCAAGTAGCTGGGATTACAGGCACCCACCTGGCTAATTTTTGGATTTTTTTTTTTTTTAGTAGAGACGGGGTTTCACCATGTTGGCCAGGCTGGTCCTGAACTCTTGACCTCAGTTAATCCACTCACCTTGGCCTCCCAAAGTGCTAGGATTATAGGCGTGAGCCACTGTGCCCGGCCTAGTACCCTCCAGTTTTTTCTGTTTTGTTTGAGATGGAGTTTCGCTCTTGTTGCCCAGGCTGGAGTGCAATGGCGCAAATCCTGGCTTACCGCAACCTCCGCCTCCCAGCTTCAAGTGATTCTCCTGCCTCATCCTCCTGAGTAGCTGGGATTATAGGCATGCACCACCACGCCTGGCTAATTTTTGTATTTTTAGTAAAGATGGAGTTTCTCCATGTTGGTCAGGCTGGTCTTGAACTCCTGACCTCAGGTGATCCACCCGCCTTGGCCTCCCAAAGTGCTGGGATTACAGGCATGAGACACTGTGCCCAGCCAAGTACCCTCCAGTTTTAAACCACACGGCTACTAAACTTCAGTTACCTAAAGCCATGAAAACTAACTAAACTCTCTCCTGACACCGCTTCAACAGCCCCTCACTACCTTTTAGTGTGCTTTTCCAATAGCTCCTTAATCATTAACTTTCAGATCCAACCACAGGCCAGTAAAATTCCTGCAATAAAATCAGAACAATCCTCATGCCCCTGAGGAATTTTCATTCCACTTGGCCAAGGCCAGCTTTGTAACTGCTGAAGGCTACTATGAGCCCCAACTGCAAATATGCCACTTAAAAGGCAGGGAACATTTTATTCCTGGAAAAATATCAAAAGACAAACCCAATGGGGTTCAAGCAGGGATGCCTTGTCCTTAAATCATATATTCCAAAGTGAGGAATGCCTATTACTCAAGATAAGTTTGTGCTGGCAGATGCCGATTTCATTAAATAACCTTTCTTCATTATGTTCCACTTTGATGAACTTCTCCCTTTGTCTCTAGGAGTTTGGGTCTCCTATGGTTTAGACATTTGACCCTCCCAAGCCTCATGTTAAAATCTGATCCTCAGTGTTGGAAGTGGGGACCTAATGGGAGGTGTTTGGGTCATGGGGGTGGACCCCTCATGAACAGATTAATGCCCTCCCTGGGGGATGGGAGACCTATTCTCGCATTCATTCCTGAAAGAGCTGGTGAGTGATGTCTGCCACTGGATCCAAGTGGGAATGGCAGTACATGTGTGTTTGACAGCCTGGGCACTCCAACCTCTGCCCTTACCACAGAAGGGATCTGAAGTAGCTGGTGTGTCCAGTTTCACAAAGGCTGCTTCAATAGCTTGGCTGAAGGCTATTTTGAAACTGGGCACAGGAACACGGTTGTTTAAAACAGCCTAGCACCTCCTCCCCTCCTTGCTTCCTCTCTTGCCATGTGATCTCTTCACAAGCAGGGACCCCTTCACTTCGTGTACCATGAGTGGAAGCAGCCTGAGGCAATCACCAGATGCCCAGTCCTCCAGCCAGCAGAGTCATGAGCCAAATAAACTTTTTTTTTTTTTTTTTTGATAAATGACTCGGTCTCGGGTAATCTTTTACACCCACACAAATGGACTGAGACAGTATCCAAATAGTTTGACATGTGAATTGTTTTACTCTTAAAAGGTAATCAAAACGTCACCTATGTTTTATTCTTACCAAAATGTTTAAGTGTTTAACCTGAATCCATTCATTAGAAATCATACGAGTCCAAACTGTAGGATAGTCTATAAAACAACTGGCCACAGAAGGGAAAAAAAAAAAAGAGGGGATATGGGCAAAGGAATGGTTATAGATCAAAGGAGACTAAAGAGACCTGACAACTAAATGAAGGGAGTAATGGGATTCTGCCCTGAGTTGAAAATAAAGGACATTGAGACAAATGGGGAGATAGAAATATGCAGCATATTAGATATTACTGTGGCAGTGGAATTTCTCTCATGTGATCACTGCAGTTCTACAGGTGAGTATCCCACTTTCTTCGGCATGTATCTCCTAAGTACTTAGTGGTAAAGTATCATTCATGATATCTGCAACTTCTTTTCAACACAGAAAAAAGAGAAAGCAAATATATAACAGCAAAATAATAACTAGTGAATCTAGGTCAAAAGTGTAAGTATTCATAATACTATTCTTTCAACTCTAAGTGTGTTTTCCAAAATAAAGTTGAAAGAAAATAGCAATAAAGCCCAGTTTAAAAAAAAAAGGCCAGGCACAGTGGTTCATGCCTGTAATCCCAGCACTTTGGGAGGCCGAGGCAGGTGGATCGCCTGAGGTCAAGAGTTCTAGACCAGCCTGGCCAACATTGTAAAACCCCATCTCTACTAAAAATACAAAAATTAGCCGAGCATGGTGGCAGGTGCCTGTAACCCAATCCCAGCTACCCGTGAGGCTGAGGCAGGAGAATCACTTGAACCCGGGAGGCGGTGGTTGCAGTGAGCCGAGATCACACCACTGCACTCCAGCCTTGGGGACAGGAGCAAGACTTCATCTCAAAACAAAACAAAACAAAACAAGTATTTGGCATAACTCCTGGGAGCCACTTGTTAATCACCTCTGAAGTCCAGCAGTTAATTTTCAGGATCCCCCTCTCTTCTCACCTCACCTCCACAATTATTTCATGTTCCTTGACTTCGGAACCCTCCTTACCAAAGCCCAATTCTTGCTTATTTCTCAGTACAAACTGCTATAATTACATAAGAAAGATCCGTATCAACTGCTCTAAAGAACTGTCAATGGCCGGGCGTGGTGGCTCACGCCTGTAATCCCAGCTCTTTGGGAGGCCGAGGCGGGCGGATCATGAGGTCAGGAGATTGAGACCATACTGGCTAATAAGGTGAAACCCTGTCTTTACTAAAAATACAAAAAATTAGCCAGGTGTGGTGGCAGGCGCCTGTAGTCCCAGCTACTTGGGAGGCTGAGGCAGGAGAATGGCATGAACCCGGGAGGCGGAGCTTGCAGTAAGCCAAGATCGCACCACGGAACTCCAGCCTGGGGACAGAGCGAGACTCCGTCTCAAAAAAAAAAAAAAGTCAAGATAATGATTCTGCACTAGCCTTAAAGAAGTTTATACGGACTTCTTACAAGGGCACATATCAAGCTGTCCATCCATCTTCCTCACTTATCTGAATGCAGGAATGCTGAGTATTAGCTTGTTATCTTAGAGATTAACAAAGTGGTTTCACAGCAAGCTTCACTAGCCTATCGTTCCCCCACCCAGCTCCAAGGAAGCTGCTTTGGCTAGGTGCAGTATAACCAAGACAATCTTCCCCTCTCAAAGTGAAGAGAAATGGCTTATTTTATGTAACAGATAAATACCACCTGAATCAGAGGTCCTAGAACCAGAGACCAGTTAAAACTGATGCTGTATCCCCAAACCCTACAATAGTATCCAGTACACAAGTTATCAAATGATTTTTAAAATATTCTAAACTCTGATTCTGCCTCAGCTATTCTTGGCCTCTTTCCTGGGTATGTCTGCAGTAACATCTGAGGACTAAATCCATGAGCTTTCCTCTTAAGAATGCCTCCCATGATTATTAGAGTCAGTGCAACATTAGCCTGTTAAGTCTCTCCTTTTCCAACAGAGGGGACGTCCATGACATAATCTGCCCTCAGCCAACTCCACGCTGCATAAAGCTCCGACAGGCAGTTAACTTCCCTCCTACCCATCAGCTGACTCCATCTGTCCAGCCGCATTAGAATGAGAGGTAACAATCCCTGGAGGAGGGTCCCATAGTAATAAGCAGCAGAGTTCATGTTAAATACCCCTGGGCTGCTTCACAAGCAAAGGATTTACCTGGGCAAAGGAAGGGAAGGGAGAGTCTTCTTCCAGACTCCCAACGCAGAATGAGGGACTGCCCTGACTGGCAGTGGGTGACAGAGGGGTCAGCAGAAAGTCTGAAAGGGAACCAGAGACCTGATTATATTCGTCACGTTCCAAGGAGTCTCCTTAACAAGAAAGATGAGTGAGCCCTGAGTCAGGTCTGGAAAATTACAAATCATCCCCTCAAAAAAAAAAGCAAACATTGATCCAACTTTCAACTCTCCCATGTTCTTAAAAAGCCAACAATATCACCAGTGAAATCAGTGACCGGTATAGGAAGAGGGAAAAGCTTCATCGTTACAGTAACTCTAGAAGTCATGGTAGAATCTACTCCTAGTGTAAGAAAAAGTCTTTGCTTTTGAAATGCTATACTTTCCACAAAGGCTGGCTCTCAAGGATAGGTACTGTCAGGGACTGGTTTTACAAGGATAAAATAGCTCCAAGAAAAAGATAAAATTTAATCAGCTCAGCCTTTACATTCCCGATAGTAGATACTATGACCTGGGAGTAACCAATTAGAATCCAAGACACATCAACAAGATCCAGCACGAGGATGCAAACTTTTCCCTGATACTCCCTAGGTAATACACTTCTCTATCCTTTCTGACTAGAGCTGAACACTTCCCAGAGATGAGTCTATCCACTGCCCTGAACAGTGCTGGAGGAGAGGGGCCCTATTCTCTTCCCCAGCAGCAGGCCCTCAACATGCTCAGTACTCTTATTACTAGGACCAACCAGTTGCTCTTGCTTAAATACATTAAAAGCTTGAACTTTCAGAAAAGCCGGGTGCGGTGGCTCACGCTGTAATCCCAGCACTTTGGGAAGCTGAGGTGGGTGGATCACCTGAGGTCAGGAGTTCGAGACCAGGCTGGCCAACATGGCAAAACCCCATCCCTACTAAAAACACAAAATTAGCTGGGCATGGTGGCAGGCACCCGTAATCTCAGCTACTTGGGAAGCTGAGGCAGGAGAATCACTTGAACCTGGGAAGTGGAGGCTGCAGTGAACCGAGATCGTGCCATTGTGCTCCAGCCTGGGTGATAGAGCAAAACTCCATCTTAAAAAAAAAAAAAAAAAAAAAAAAAAAAAGCTGGGTATGGTGGCTCACACCTGTAATCCCAGCACTTTGGGAGGCTGAGGCAGGCAGATCATGAGGTCAGGAGATCGAGACCATCCTGGCTAACACGGTGAAACCCCCTCTCTACTAAAAATACAAAAATTAGCCAGGCATGGTGGCACGCGCTGTAGTCCCAGCTACTCGGGAGGCTGGGGCAGGAGAATCACTTGAACCCACGAGGGGGAGGTTACAGTGGGCCAAAATCGCACCACTGCACTCTAGCCTGGGCGACAGAGAGAGAGACTCTGTCCAAAACAAAACAAAACAAAACAAAAAGCAGCTTTCAGAAAAGACAGTATGTGAAAACACAATCTTGGTATCACAGATAGGCTGGGCACAGTGGCTCAGGCCTGTAATCCCAGCACATTAGGAGGCCGAGGCAGGCAGATCACTTGAGGCCATGAGTTTGAGACCAACCTGGCCAACATGGCGAAACCCCATCTCTACTAAAAATACAAAAATTAGCAGGGTATGGTGGTGCTGCCTGTAATCCCAGCTACTCGGGAGGCTGAGGCACAAGAATTGCTTCAACCTGGGATGCAGAGGTTGCAGTAAGCCGAGATTGTGCTTTGTGCCACTGCCCTCCAGCTTGGGTGACAGAGCGAGACCCTGTCTCAAAAAATAAATAAAAAAAAAATAAAAATAAAAAAGGATGCATATCACAAATAATGTATTTAATGATCTGCCATAGTCCTTTGTATGCTCCTTTTTCAGTTAAGCAGAAGAGCGTCACAGTAGTGCAGTTCTCAAGAACCAGGTTCTAATCCCAGTTCTTGCCACTAAGTACCTGCCTCAGCCACAGGTTCCTAATCTGCAAAATGATATGCATATGAACAAAATGGTCACCAAAAGTTTTAAATATTCCAATGATGGACACTTTGTTAAGAATGCCCGACAGAGGCCAGGCACAGTGGCTCATGCCTGTAATCCCAGGACTTTGGGAAGCCAAGGCAGGTGGATTACCTGAGGTCGGCTGGCAGATCACCTGAAGTCGGGAGTTCGAGACTAGCCTGACCAACATGGAGAAACCCTGTCTCTACTAAAAATACAAAATTAGCCAGGCGTGGTGGCGCATGCCTGTAATCCCAACTACTTGGAGGCTGAGGCAGAAGAATCGCTTGAACCCAGGAGGCAGAGGTTGCAGTGAGCCGAGATTGCACCATTGCACTCCAGCCTGGGCAACAAGAGCGAAACTCCGTCTAAAACAAAACAAAACAAAACAAGAATGCCTGAGAAATCAGACATAAGCATCAAAAAGTATCTCTCTTGGCCAGGTGCAGTGGCTCACACCTGTAATCCCAGCACTCTGGGAGGCTCAGGCAGGAGGATCACTTGAGCCCAGGAGTTCAAGACTGCAGTGAGCTATGAATGCACCACAGCACTGAGCAAGACCCTATCTCTTAAAAACAAACAGGCTGGGCACAGCAGCTCCCACCTGCAATCCCAGCACTTTGGGAGGTTGAGGCAGGCAGAACACTTGAGGCCAGGAGTTCGAGACCAGCCTGGCCAACACGGAGAGACCTTGTCTCTATTAAAAACACAAAAATTAGCCAGGCATGGTGACGCACACCTGTAATCCCAGCTACTCATGAGGCTGAGGCAGGAGAATCGCTTGAACCCGGGAGGCAGAGGTTGCAGTTAGCTGAGATTGCACCAGTGCACTCCAGCCTGGGTGACAGAGCAAGACTCCATCTCAAAAAAAAAAAAAAAAAAAAAGAAAGAAAGAAAATGTGCCAGGCAGATGAAGATCACAAAAGATACTCTCTGAAATTATAGTAACTCTTTAATAAGTGTTCAATTTCATAACACTTTAAACACTCTTTATATATAAGACAAACTTTTTTAAGGCTAAAGGCCCATTTGAACATTTCAATCCAGTCTCATTCCTTAGAATGTAACACTACTACCAATTTGGAACACATCTGTCTCAGTATTTTTTTTTTTTTTTGAGAGGGTCTAGCTGTGTTGCCCAGGCTAGAGTGCAGTGGCCCAATCTGGGCTCACTGCAACCTTTGCCTCCTAGGCTCAAGCCATCCCCCCACCTCAGCCTCCCAAGTAGCTGGGACTACAGGTACACACTACCACACCCGGCTAAATTTCGTATTTTTTGTAGAGACAAAATTTGGTTGGTCTTGAACTCCTGAGCTCAAGGGAATCTGCACACCTTGGCCTCCCAAAGTGCTGAGATTACAGGTGTGAGCCACCATGCCTGGCCTTCGATTCTTTTCTATACATTTAATATTTTTTTATTTCCTCCCCTGCCTTCTAACAGAAGTTTTTCTATACATTTACATACACACACACACACACACACACACACACACACACACACACACACACACTCATAATGAAATGCTTTAGTTTTGTGGTGGTGGTGTTTTATTTAAACCCACAAACATTTATTCTTGTTCTACAAATTACTTTTATCTTCCTATTAGTACGTGAATAGAAGAACTATATTCCCTATATTCCCTTCTTTAACAGGTGTGAATTTTTTTTTTTTTCTTTTGAGACAGTCTCGCTCTGTCGCCCAGGCTGGAGTGCAGTGGCGCAACCTTGTCTCACTGCGACCTCCGCCTCCCAGGTTCAAGCAATTCTGTTGCCTCAGCCTCCCAAGTAGCTGGGACTACAGGCGCCTGCCACCATGCCCTGATAATTTTTGTATTTTCAGTAGAGACAGGGTTTCACCGTGTTGGTCAGGCTGGTCTTGAATTCCTGACCTCGTGATCCACCTGCCTTGGCCTCTCAAAGTGCTGGGATTACAGGCATAAGCCACCGCGCCCGGCCTTCTGGTGTGAAATATTTTACAGTATAAATACTATAATTTAGTCATTTTCTTATTGGTAGGCTTTCTAAACTGTTTTTTTTTTTTCTGAGCTATGAAAACGATGCTACAATAAAGAGACATGTACAAAGATGTTTAGGCACACAGGGGAGTAACTCAAACAAAAACTAGAAACAAAAACAGGTGGGTCCAAGGGAAGAATCCAGGTTCAACCATCCTGCCTAAAGAGCTCCTTGAGGTGCTTAGAAGCTGGCAGGGTAAAGCAGTCAGTATAGCAAGTGGGAAGGATGAATAAACATTAAGAATTTGATGTACTTCAGGACTACCAAAGTAAGGTTATGCCCCTGAAGTCCACACCATGCTGAGTGGGCTGGGGTTGTAAACTCAGACACCAAAGCTTTGCATAAGGTCTAGCTGATGGGTGAACTCATTAAATTTCACCTGTTTACCTGCATGGGAACCTGGACTTCTGCTGAGAGGAGAAAGGGAGAGGGCCCCATGGCCCTCGGTGCTGGTGGGACCCAAAGCAGAATCAGAGGAGCAGGTATAAGAATTGAAGGCAGGAAACTGCTGTAGATTCTCGAGGGGAATGTGGACTTCTGGGTCTGCAAAGGAAAGATAACCCTTGTAAACCCATTCACAGAATTCTTCAATTTTTTTTTTTTTTTTTTTTTTTGAGATGGGGTCTCACTCTGTCACCCAGGCTGGAGGGTAGTGGTACGATCTCTGCTAACCGCATCCTCTGCCTCCCAGGCTCAAGCAATCCTCCCACCTCAGCCTCCCGAGTAGCCGGGACCACAGGCACGTGCCACAACGCACAGCTAATTTTCTGAATTTTTAAAGTGATGGGGTTTCACCATGTTGCCCAGCCTGGTCTTGAACTCCTGAGCTCAAGTGATCTGCCTACCTTGGCCTCCCAAAGTGTTGGGATTACAGACGTGAGCCACCACACCTGGCCTGAATTTTTCAAATAGCTTCCAACAGTTGAGGACATCATACATGTGTACCCCCAAAGGTCTAGAGGATGCAGACAGAAGCTAAAACCCAAATTTACAATAACTGTCCTTCTATAATGTCTTTGTTTAATATAGTTAACCTTGTTCTAACTATTCATAATTGAGGCTGGGTAACAAACATGCGGGTTAATTATACTGTTCTACTTGTCTTGATATTTCCATAATAAAAAGGTTAAAACAAAAAATCCTCTTCCTGAAATATCAGTTTTCTCAAAGTTCAGGACATGTGCCAAACACCTACACAGTGTTGGGACTCCAAGTATACACTTAACTCCACTTGAGATATAAAATGTATGTTTCCATCCCATATGGAGTCAAAACACCGAAGTCCTTTTCTGGGCCAAGGACTCAGTTCCTTGTGTTCTAGTGGATAATGGGACCTCATGTCACACTAATCCCCTGGATTCAATGAAACTTATTTTGGAGAACCAGATCAAAAGGCTGTGCTTACTGCTATGAAAGATCTCTTAAATCCAACTTCCTGCACTTCCTAGTCTATCTAAGTTTCCATCTTATCAGACCCACCTGGCAGACTTGCTGCGTACAGCTGTCCCCTTTAATAAAGAGTCAGAGGTAAGGTCAGTGATCCAGAGGGCATGGGGGAACGATGGCCCCCAGCATTCTTAGCGAAGCCCCAATTCCCATCTCTGGAACACGTTTATATCACCCACTATTACCAAGGCTGAATTTCATCTTAATCTTTACTATGTGCTAGGCACTTTGACCCATATTAACTCATTATATTTGCAAGCAAGCCTATTAAGGAGGTGCGCTCATGATTCACATTCAAAAGTTGAAGAAAACAAGTGGCTACGGTCTGGCTCCCAGGTCCCAGACACAGAGTTCCATACAATGATGTACAGCAGTACTAGTCAAAGATGAAAGTTCCTGAACTTACACTTGCCCTGTTTCTTGTTCTCCTCTATCTCAATCCTGCGCTCTCGGCGGCGTTCCTCCCGAGCCTTCTTTTGGCGCTGACGTTTCCTCTTCTCAATGTCATCTGCGGATTGGTCAGGTTGTAAAGAGGTAGACCCAGGACAACCTGGTCATTACCTCCTCCCAGTATTAGCAGCTAAGCCCACACCAGTAGGCCCAGCTGGACTAGATGAACAGATGAAGTGTTTAGGAGGTACTAAGACTCATGATACAGTTCCATAAGTTTCCTCCCACACTGGGTTTCTAGCCACAAGAATCCCTGAACCCTACTATAAAGAGAAGCAGAGCAGGGGCGTTCTCACCTGAGAACATCTCTAGGGTTTCCTTAGAGACCACAGGAGGTTGCAAAGCCAGTTCACAGATGCTGAACTCACAGGTGAGTGGCAAGTGAGAGAGATATCTGTGACGCTGTCGAACATCCTACATTGGAAAAAGGACCAATACTCAACAAAAGCAAGCCTAACTCTGAAAGAAGGGGGTCCTAACCCCGATATCCAACAATATATACATAACACAGCCAGCACTGGGGTTGGAAACAGTAGTGCTCAATTATCCTCATTTTGAAAAGCCAAAGAGAAACTGTCAACCTACAGCAAGGTGGAATAAGCAACCAAATCCAGTTATTTTTGGTTTGTACTACAAAGGAGTGAACTGAGTCCGGCAACAAATAATCTAAAGCCCATCAGCTGTTTCTGATTTTTCAAGGGCCCACAGCTGAGGGGGACGAACAGAGACGATAAAAAGTTATTTGTTGGCAGAAAAACAGAACAGAAAAAAACCTGGGAACCACTGACAGAATTAATAACTGGGAAGGAAGATAAAGCAGATCTCCCTGTTGAAAGACACTTGGCCTGAAATAGTAGAAAATGAAGCCCAATTTTTTTTTTTTTTTCTGAGACATGGTCTTGCTCTGTCGCCCAGGCCGGCTCACTGCAGACTTGATCTCCTCAGCTCAGGTGATCCTTCTGCCTCAGCCTCCTGAAGAGCTGGGACAACAGGTGCACATCATCACACCCAGCTAATTTTTTCTGTATTTTTTGTAGAAATACCCTGTCTGGTCTGAAACTCCTAGCCTCAAGCAATCTGCCTGAGTAGGCCTCCCAAAAGTGCTGGGATTACAGGTGTGAGCTACCACATCCAACCCATTTATTTTCATTTCTATTTTTTTTCTGCACATGTTTGATGAAAAATTTATAGTACTCAAAGAGTCTAATTTTAAATCTTACAACAAATTTATGACATTTCTCCCAAGCAATAAGGAAGAAAAGAAACAAAAATAAACTGCATCTTGAATAAAAGGAAGAAATATCTACATCCCCAAACTACAATCAATGAACCAGAGAAGCAGGGAGCAGCACTAACTGATTTAACAGAACCCTGGCATGCTGAGGGGACACTTCACTTACAAAGAATTCACAGCACCATCATTGACAGAAGGACTAAAAATACAAAAACTAAAGGCCTTGAAGGTTTGTGAACTTAGGATGGCTAGGCCTACCTCAAAGAGATTAGGTTGCCTGACCCTCCATTTCTACAGGAAGGCCTCACCTCAGACATGGTGTAGCCAGCAATCTCCACCACAGTTGCTGAGATCTTCTCGGGGCTCCTCTCCAGGCTGCCGTACTCCCGCACGAGGCAGCGCACATTCACGGGGTGCAGGAACATGTGCTGTCCATCTTCCGCTGAGGACAAGGGGCTCTATCACACACCAGTCTTGGCCAGTCCCGAGAAGGCTCCCCACCCCTCCCCATGCCCAAGGGCTCAAGCCACCCAAGCCACAGGATCTAGTGGCGCTCCTCTGCTTAGAGCACCGGGTCACCTCTGAAACACCTATGCGGCAACCCAGTCCTCTCTTCAGGCACCCTCACCTTGGTAAAAGTAGTAACAAGGAGAGCTGCTGAGGCGTGTGAAGCCTGACTTGGTGATGGGTTCCTGCTGGCTGGACTCAGTGCAAATGGTCCCCTCTTTAAGATTGTCATCTGCTAACTCCAAGTCATCACAGGCCTCTGGCAACCCCTCAGGCTCTGGTTCAGACACTGCTTCCTCCTCTTCTACCAGAGGGAGAGCAAGAGGTCTAGAAGGAGTGTCCAGAGAACAAACTTCCGTGGTTTCTTCATCGAAGGCAGACAGATACTCCAGCACACCCTGTTGCAGCAAACTCTAGGTCAACCGAAAGTATATCTCCTGCTTTCCGAAAGCAATGTGGCAAATGTAGGCCTAAGAGCCAAGCTCCCTAGATGTTTATCTTAGCTGTCATGTTCACTGATTTAACACCCCTGGGGAAAGAACTAATAACAAGCATACAGAAAATACTCATTGTCCCCTCTTCTCTTGAGAAGGTTTAGATCTCACAGTAATGCCTACCAGCTCAATGGCAGCATTTGAGGAATGGCAGCCACTTAGTAACAGGAACACACTAACCTTCCTGGGTTGAAAAACAGACTCCTTCGCCAAGGGAGCCATCAGCACCAGTTGTTCCAGAGCAGCCACAACACCAGTGACCTCCCCTCTGCTTCCAGCCAATCCCGACAGAGCCTCTTCCCGAGTCTAACGCAGCCAGAGAGAACACCAGAGAAGGTTAAGTTTCCAGAAACACACTTAGCTTGAAGGGCAAGGGCTTAGAATGGCCTCTCAACAGGACCAAAAGTTAAAAGGCAATGAGACCCAATGGGAAGGAGTTAGGTGCTTAAATATCTCAACTTTGAGGGAAACAGGAAGCAAAAAGCATGCAATACCCACTAAAGGATTGGAATCTGCTTAGAATCTGACACTGGGGAGTGTAAATTAGTTCAACCATTGTGGAAAACAGTGTGGTGATTCCTCAAAGACCTAAAGACAGAAATACAATTTCACCCAGCAATCCCATTACTGGGTATATAGCCAAAGAAATATAAATCATTCTACAGTAAAGACACATACGGCCGGGTGTGGTGGCTCATGCCTGTAATCCCAGCACTTTGGGAGACTGAGGTGGGTGGATCACCTGAGGTTGGGAGTTCAAGACCACCCTAACCAACATGGAGAAACCCCATCTCTACTAAAAATACAACATAACCCAGGCATGGTGGGGCATGCCTGTCATTCCTGCTACTCAGGAGGCTGAGGCAGGAGAATCACTTGAACCTTGGAGGCAGAGGTTGTGATGAGCCGAGATCACGCCACTGCACTCCAGCCTGGGCAACGAGAGCAAAACTCTGTCTCAAAAAAAAAAAAAAAGAAAAAGAAAAACCAAATATCGCACGCATGTTCTCACTTTTAAGTGGGAGCTAAATGATGAGAAAACATGGACACATAGAGGGGAACACACACTGAGGCCTATCAGAGGGTGGAGGGTGGGAGGAGGGAGGGGATCATGAAAAATAACTAATGGGTACTAAGCTTAATACCTGGGTGAAAATCTGTATAACAAACCCCCATGACACAGGTTTACCGTGTAACAACCTGCATTTTTACCCCTGAACTTAAAAGTTAAAAAAAAATAAAGAGAATCTGACACTAACAACATTATACAAAAAACTTCCAGAACAGAAATCTAAGAACATGAAACTAACCTAGTTTTTACAAACTATGCTTAGACAGAGGTCCAGAGTACTAGGAAGGGTTTAGCTAACTCCACCTCAGCCTGGACAGCTCTATTCTGTGTAGCCCTTCTTATGCTTGTAATGGCATTTGAACAAATACGGCTGCAATGTATTACAGAAAGAAAGCAAAAGTTAAATATACAGGACTCTACCCAAGGAGCCCTTGGGAGTCAGGGAGAAGGGAATTCAAATACCAGCTGCATCCCTTACTAGCAAATGACCCAACCCAGGATTCAGTTTCCTCATCCATGAAAGGGGATAGTTCTACAACACTAGAAGCTTCAGTGAGATAAATGTGTATAGCACAGGTCCTATCAAATGCTGATCACTCAATAAATATGGGCTTCTATTGCTCTAAGCTAGATCAGTGGTTCCAGGAGTGTGGGCTGGGGATGAGCAGCCATCAGAATCACCCTAGAACTTGTTATATGCAAATTACTGAGCCTACTGAGCTTAACCTACGCAATCAATATCTCAAGGTGGGGCCTAACAACCAGTGGTTGTGATGCTTCAAGAATCCCTGTTGTGGAAGATGAAAGACCCAGGGAATTCTATTCTTGGGTAATTCTTGCCGTTTCAGGTACTCCTAAGGCATACTGGGCAGGCCATAATACTTTCTCCACAATGTCTCTCAAAACACCTCTAGAATAGAATCTTAAGTATTTTCCCAGAAAACAACTCTAACTTGCTTTAAGAACATAGCTAATCTAAAAAACTCCACTGTCACAATTAGTTATAAAATCATTTTGACTTGCTCCTTTCAGCTCTAGAAAGAGCTTTAAAAGCCCTAGGTTAAACCTTCTCTACTGTCATCAAACAAAGCCCAAAACAAATTGGCTTTTTTAGCCATTCTCTGCTTATTGTCTTAAATGTGGAATGGAACTAACTTAACCCCCAGCGTCCATCAACTCACCCCCGACAGAGTGAAAAGGTTTAGCATTTCTGGTTTTCACCAGAGACCACCGAGAGAGTGAAAAGGTTTAGCATCTCCAGTGCATCCTCTCACCTTGAGCTCCTGGATAGCTGCCTCAATAAAGCAGGACTCGGGAGTGTGCTTCTCCTCTGCCAGCTGCTGCTCTAGTGCTACTTTCTCCTCCAGAACTACCCGGTGCAGCACCTGCTCCTTAGAGGCCAGCAGCAACTTGGAGTACTGGCTGTGCTGTTCATCTATAAGAATGCCAGCAAGATCAAAGAAATGCAACACTCAAAGCTCATGACAGTGTAGCTAACTAGGAATTTTCAAATACAGCCTTTTCTCTGGGGTGAAAATGGGGTAATTTAGCATGAGTTCCTAGAAAATAATTTAACAATGGTCTTAAAATAAGGTCTGTAGCTCTGCTTTTGATATAAGAAACCTAAGAAACCCAGAGATGTAGTCAAAACTTTAGTCATGCATTTTTTTTAAAAATTTAATTTAATTTTTTTTTTTTTTGAGATAGAGTCTCACTCTGTTGCCCAGACTGGAGTGCAGTGGCGCGATCTCGGCTCACTGCAAGCTCCACGTCCCGGGTTCGCGCCATTCTCCTGCCTCAGCCTCTGGAGTAGCTGGGACTACAGGCACCCGCCACCACGCCCAGCTAATTTTTTGTATTTTTTAGTAGAGACAGGGTTTCATCGTGTTAGCCAGGACGGTCTCGATCCTCTGACCTCGTGATCCGCCCGCCTCAGCCTCCCAAAGTGCTGGGATTACAGGCGTGAGCCACCGCGCCCGGCCTAGTCACGCGTTTATTATTACAACATTGTATGTAATATCAGAAAAGCTCAAACCAGCCAGGCAGCGTGGCTCACACCTGTAATCCCAGCACTTTGGGAGGTCGAGGCGAGTGGATCACTTGAGATCACGAGTTCGAGACCAGCCTGACCAACATAGTGAAACCCCGTCTCTACTAAAGATACAAAAAAATTAGTTGGGCATGGTGGGGCATGCCTGTAATCCCAGCTACTCGGAAGGCTGAGGCAGGAGAATTGCTTGAACCCAAGAGGCAGAGGTCGCAGTAAGCCAAGATCATGCCACTGCATTCCAGCTTGGGCGACAAAAGTGAAACTCTGTCTCAAAAAAACAAACAAACAAACAAACAAAAAAAAACAGAAAAAGAAAAGCTCAAACCAACCAGGAAAACCAACAATAAAGAATAAAGAAATGGTAGACCAGCGCAGTGGCTCACACCTGTAATCCCAGTACTTTGGGAGGCCAAGACAGGAAGACTGCTTGAGTTTAGAAGTTTAAGACCAAGCCAGCTGGGTGTGGTGGCTCACGCCTGTAATCCCAGCACTTTGGGAGGCTTAGGCAGGTGGATCGCCTGAAGTTGGGAGTTCGAGACCAGCCTGGCCAACACAGAGACACCCCGTATCTACTAAAAATACAAAAAATTAGCTGGGCATGGTGACGGGTGCCTGTAATCCCAGCTACTAGGGAGGCTGGAGTAAGAAAATCGCTTGAACCCAGGAAGCAGAGGTTTCAGTGAGCCAAGATCGCACCATTGCACTCCAGCCTGGGCAACAAGCGCAAAACTCTGCCTCAAAAAATAAAATTAAAATTAAAAAACATAAGACCAGGCGGAGCATGGTGGCTCACTTCTGTAATCCCAGCACTTTAGGAGGCTGAGGTGGGCGGATCACAAAATCAAGAGATTGAGACCATGCTGGCCAACATGGTGAAACCCCGTCTCTACTAAAAATACAAAAATTAGCCGGGTGTGGTGGCGCATGCCTGAAATCTCAGCTACTCAGGAGGCTGAGGCAGGAGAATCTCTTCCTGGGAGGCGGAGATTGCAGTGAGCTGGGATTGCACCACTGCACTCCAGCCTGGCAACAGAGTGAGACTCCATCTCAAAACAAAAACAAAAACAAAAAATGCAAACACAAAAAAAAACAAAAACAAAAATTAGCCAGGAGTGGTGGCAGGTGCCTGTAATGCCAGCTACTCTGGAAGCTGAGGAAGGAAAATCATTTGAACCCAGGAGGTGGAGGTTGCAGTGAGCCGAGATCACACCATTGCACTCCAGCCTGGGCAACAGAGCAAGACTCCGTCTCAAAAAAAGGAAAAAAAAAAAAAAAAAAGAGTAGTTCAAGAACAGCCTATCAACATAGCAAGACCTCATCTCTGCTAAAAATCAAAATAAAAAATTAACTATACCACCATGCCCAGTTAATTTTTTAAAATTAAAAATATATAATTTTAAATTAAAATTTAAATTAATTAATTAAAAGTAATTTTAATTATTTTAATGAGTTTAATTAATTAAAAGTAATTATTGCCACTGTACTCCAGCCCGGGTGACAAAGTGAGATTCCATCTCAAATAAAGGGTTAATGACATGATGGTATGTTCATTAATGAAAATTCTGTGGACACTAACAGTGGTTTTCTTGGCTGGGCACAGTGGCTCACGCCTGTAATCCCAGCACTTTGGGAGGTAAGGCGGGCGGATCACTTGAGCTCTGGAGTTCGAGACTAGCCTGCCAATATGGTGAAACCCCGTCTCTACTAAAAAATACAAAAAAAATTAGTCGGGCATGGTGGCAGGCGCCTGTAGTCCCAGCTACTCGGGAGGCTGAGGCACGAGAATCGCTTGAACCCGGGAGGCGGAGGTTGCAGTGAGCCAAGATCATGCCACTGCACTCCAGCCTGGGTGACAGAGCCAGACTCTGTCTCAAAAAAAAAAAAAAAAAAAAAAAAAAAAGTATATATATATATATATATATATATATATATATATGTAAAATAAAATAAAAATAAAATTTATCCATCTTTTATAACATCTATCATTTCAGCCTGGTTCAAAAATCCACCCATACCTGAGGATTTTTTTTTAATTAATACACATTTTTAACGTTTTAAGTTGTTAAACATTTAAACAGTCAAAATCACTAGGAAAAAAATATTACACACACATATTTACCACCCAAATGAGAACACATAATCCTTCAGACAGATGCACATCTGAGAATTTATAAAGAAATTATCCTATATTTTCTTTTAAATAAAAGGGTTAAAACTTTTGGATTTTTTACATTTACTTCTTCAATCTATCTGGAATTAATTTCATGAATGGTATGAAATAGGAATCTAATTTTATTTTTTCCTTAGGGAGAATCAATTGTTTCAATACCATTTATTGAGAAATCTATCTTTTCCCCAGAGACTGAAATGCTATTTTAATTAAATGCTCATTTCTGCATGAAACACAGGGAATACATCTCTGGCATTCATTGTGAGCACTTATCACACTCTTTTTATCCTAATGGCCAGTCTACCAGTCTGTCTCTTCTATCGGACTACTGAGTTTCTTGACGACAGGCATCAAGACTGGCTGACTACAGAACCCCTAAGACTGGGCACAGTGAAAGACACTATGCAATAAAACCTTGTAAAATGAAAAATTAGGATGTATATATTAAACAAACTTGACACCAATAATTAATTTACTCTCTCTACAAACCCCACCCTAACCTACTGGAATCCTATGACTAATTTGAACATGCTAGATGTGCCCTGCTCAAAAACTTAACTTTCTGACGCTTAGATATATTCAATCACCTTAAAGAATGTACCCAGGACTATTTGTCCCCAAAATTTAAAGAACTCACCTCCTAGATGAATGGGATGGTCTACATTCATCCATTTGGATTTGGGCAAAGCCACCAACACCCCTTTCTCCCTCTTCATCAGCTGCATCGTAATGGTATCACCAACAACATACTGATGTGACTCTGTGGCAACAACACTGAAACATGGACATTTATATGTAGCAGGGCAAGGAGTGAACAGACTGGGATCTAACTGAGTAAATGTCTCAATCTCACCTCTTGAGATCCTTCTTATGCACAGAACTGTAACAGATGGGACATTTACTCCACGTCTTCTCACTCAGTGAAAGATAGTGCAGGATGCATGCCCAGCAGAAGATGTGTCCACAACGGGTTATCTTGGCTGCAGTAGGTGGATAGAGGCATATGGGGCAAGATGGCACTTCATGGCTACAAATGCGCTGAAACAAAATGCCACCAGAAGGTTCACTGCTTTAAGAATTGATTAGGGACTGTCAAAGTTTTAGGCCTCTCTACTCTCTCAACCCCATCTCTCTCATCTCTATCCCTGTACATCCTTATACTCAACATATCTTCCTAAAATTGTTTAACAATCTAGGTACATGTATGATAGTTTTTTCTTTTTTTTTTTTTGAGACGCTCCGCCTCCCTGGTTCACGCCATTCTCCTGCCTCAGCCTCCCTGGTTCACGCCATTCTCCTGCCTCAGCCTCCGGAGTAGCTGGGACTACAGATGCCTGCCACCACGCCCAGCTAATTTTTTTCTTTTTTAGTAGAGACGGAGTTTCACCATGTTAGCCAGGATGGTCTCGATCTCCTGACCTTGTGATTCGCCCGCCTCGGCCTCCCAAAGTCCTGGGATTACAGGCGTGAGCCACCGCACCTGGCTTTGTATGATAGCTCTTTAAGCAAAGCATTAAGGAAACCATAATAACCGTTAAATATAATAAAACTAATACACAACAGGTATTTTGGGGGTTCTACATTAAATAGAAAAAAATGACAAATCACTATATTCCCATTTATAAAAAAACTTAATACGTATGCAAAGGCCTACAAAGGGTCTAGAAGTAATCTACCAGTAATTTCCAACAGAGAACACATTAAAAAGACTTCACTTTATGTGACTAATTTTTTTTTAAATAAAACTTAAGTTTTTATGCTATGTCATTCTCAGATGATTTTATACATTTTCACAGTAGTGAGAGTTCAAGCTTTTTTTTTTTTTTTTGAGACAGAGTCTCACTCTGTCGCCCAGGCTGAAGTGCAGTGGCGCCATCTCGGCTCACTGCAAGCTCCATCTCCCGGGTTCACGCCATTCTCCTGCCTCAGCCTCCCGAGTAGCTGGGACTACAGGCACCCGCCACCGCGCCAGGCTAATTTTTGTATTTTTAGTAGAGACGGGGTTTCACCGTGTTAGCCAGGATGGTCTCGATCTCCTGACCCTGTGATCCACCCGCCTCGGCCTCCCAAAGTGCTGGGATTACAGGTGTGAGCCACCACGCCCGGCGAGAGTTCAAGATTTAAGGTCAAAAGCCACTGCTCATAAAGAAAAAGTGCCCATCATTTTGAAATTATTCTTCTTCAACAGATACCCTACTAGGACCAACAAGTGGATACCTAGAGTTTATAACTTCAGTAGAAAACACATCAGTGGCTTTGAAAGTGCAACTGAAGCTGGGCGTGATGGCTCACGCCTGTAATCCCAACACTTTGGGAGGCCGAGACAGGTCGATCACTTGAAGCTGAGAGTTTGAGACAAGCCTGGACAACACGGTGGAATCCCGTCTCTAATGAAAACACAAAAATTAGCCAGGCATAGTGGTGCGTGCCTGTAATCCCAGCTACTCAGGAGGCTGAGGCATGAGAATTGCTTGAACCCAAGAGGTGGAGGTTACAGTGAGCCAACACTGCGCCACTGCACTCCAGCTGGGGCGATAGAACAAGACTGTCTCAAAAAAAAAAAAAAAAAAAAAAAAAAGGCCAGGTACAATGGCTCATGCCTGTAATCCCACTACTTTGGGAGGCCGAGTCGGGAGGATCATCTGAGGTCAGGAATTCAAGACCAGCCTGACCAACATGGAGAAACCCCATCTCTACTAAAAAAAAAAAAAAATACAAAAAAAAATTAGCTGGGAGTGGTGGTGCATGCCTGTAGTCCCAGTTACTCAGGAGACTGAGGCAAGAGAATCGCTTGAACCTCGCAGGCAGAGGTTGCAGTGAGCCAAGATCGCACCACTGTACTCCAGCCCGGGCAACAAGAGCGAAACTCCGTCTCAAAAAAAACAAACAAAAAAAAGTACAACTGGACCAGATGGAGTGGCTCACACCTGTAACCCCAACACTTTGGGAGGCCAAGGTGGGTGGATCACTTGCAGTCAGGAGTTCAAAAACAGCCTGGCCAACAAGGTGAAACCCCATCTCTCCTAAAAATACAAAAATTAGCCAGGTGTGGTGGCACATGCCTGTAATCTCAGCTACTCAGGAGGCTGAGGCACGAGAATTGCTTGAACCCTGGAGGCAGAGGTTGCAGTGAGCCAAGATCATGCCACTGCACTCCGGCCTGGGCAACAGAGTGAGACTCTGTCTCAAAAAAGAAAAGTATAACTGTGTGGCTCATTCATGTGCCTACCTGCCACAAGGCTGAGGCCTACTTTGATAGTGATTGCTACGAATGGCTGCCAATGAAGCGATGGCCCTGTAATGAGCCCAACCCAGGTCAGGAGGGTAAGGAATTACTACTTCCCAGCTTACACATCTTCAGATCAGAGCCTTTCATACAGCATCCCTACAGGCCAGAGCCAATTAGTCACAAAATGGACTCCAGGAAGAACCAGGAACTGACCTCTGGGAAACATCTATAGAAAGGCCAGGCAGAAAAGGGTATCAAGCGGTGAACACAGCCAACAGCTGCTGCATCACCACAGTGCATTTAGTGCTCCCATTCATAGCTTATGGGCTTGGCTGAGCTACTCACCACTTGTTCCACAAAGTCCCAGTTAACTAATGTATCAGGATCAGCAAAATGAGCTGTGTAGTCTTGGTCTTCAGACACCACAAATTGGCAGCTAGAAATAGGAAAGAAGACAGGAAAAAGCTAGACTGTCAGGATCTACCAATAAACCCTCAGCAGAAATTGTCATCTATTCACTTAGAAATCAAATGCAGGCCATTAGCAGCCCTGGTTCATGAGGCACTGCACTAGGACCTCAGCCTCAGTTCTGAGCTCCGGCTCTGGAAAGAACCCAAAGACTCAGCAGGCAGAAGTCTAAATCCATGAACTGTTTTCTTCTGCTTCCAAGTCCAGCCAAATTCCCTGAAGGCATCCCTTGAATTAAAATTAACCTAGACTGTGACTCCATCAAACAGCAGTAAGCCAGATTTCCTCTCTCACCCCTTAGAACCCCAGAAAATGGCTAGTCTTCAAGACAGTTGAAAAGACTGTTCTCGGCCAGGCACAGTGGCTCACACTTGTAATCCCAGCACATGGGGAGGCCAAGGCGGGTGGATCACTTGAGGTCAGGAGTTAGAGACCAGCCTGGCCAACAGGGTGAAACCCCATCTCTACTAAAAATAGAAAAATTAGGCCAGGCACGGTGGCTCACGCCTGTAATCCCAGCACTTTGGGAGGCCAAGGCAGGCGAATCATGCGGTCAGGAGATCAAGACCATCCTGGCTAACATGGTGAAACCCCGTCTCTACTAAAAATACAAAAAAAGTTAGCTGGGGGTGGTGACACGCGCCTGCAGTCCCAGCTACTTAGGAGGCTAAGGCAGGAGAATCACTTGAACCTGAGAGGCGGAGGCTGCAGTGAGCCGAGATCACGCCACTACACTCCAGCCTGGGTGACAGAGGGAGACTCTGTCACCAAAAAAAAAAAAAAAACAGAAGACTGTCATCACTATCTGAAACCAGTTCATCAGTTCATATAAAGTACAAAATGGTTACTTCAGTCTAGATCCAAGGTCAAATCTTAAATTATGACTAAGGCCACACAAAAGGACACAAAAGGGGATCATATTTGAGCAAACGTATGCCAAGCACTTCAACTTGTCATTCAATTGTCCCTTAAGAAATTTTCTCTTCCTGGTTGGGCGCCGTGGCTCATGCCTGTAATCCCAGCACTTTGGGAGGCCGAGGCGGGTGGATCATGAAGTCAGGAGATCAAGACCAGCCTGGCTAATACGGTGCAACACCGTCTCTACTAAAAATACAAGAACAAAATTAGCCAGGTGGCAGGCGCCTGTAGTCCCAGCTACTCGGGAGGCTGAGGCAGGAGAATGGCGTGAAGCTCCAGGAGGCGGAGCTTGCAGTGAGCTGAGATCGCGCCACTGCACTCCAGCCTGGGTGACACAGCAAGACAGACAGAGCAAGACTCTGTCTCAAAAAAAAAAAAAAAAACAATTCCTCTTCCTGGCCGGGTGTGGTGGCTCATGCTTGTAATCCCAGCACTTTGGGAAGCCGAGACAGGTGGATCACAAGGTCAGGAGTTCGAGACCAGCATGGCCAATATGGTGAAACCCCGTCTCTATCAAAAAAAAATACAAAAATTAGACGGGGGTGGTGGTACACACCTGTAGTCCCAGCTATTCAGGAGGCTGAGGCAAAAAAATCGCTTAAACCCGGGAGGCAGAGGTTGCAGTGAGCCGAGATCACGCCACTGCACTCTAGCCTGGGTGACAGAGCGAGACTACATCTCAAAAAAAAAAAAAAAAAATTTCCTCTTCCTTATAAAGGAGAGGCTGAATCTCAAAGCTGTTAAGTTACTTAAGGTCAAAGGCCGAAACAAGATTCAAATCTAGGTCCAATTTCAAACATGCTTTCTACCTTATCATGATACTAACACAGTTATTTAAGCATTATATTAAGTACCAAAAACATCCACCTGGAAAGTGGGTAAAAGAAAGGAAGGGCGGGGCAGTGGTGAACAGAAAAAGAACGAGACCAATTCCCTTTCTGGTTCTTTCCCACAATAGCTTTAAAAAAGCCTCTTCACAGCAGCACCACAGCTATCCGGAGAGTCCTACTTTCCCTTTCCTCTGAAGGGTTGCAATACTCACTTGGCCTGTAAAAAGAGCTCCTTGTTAAAAGGCTTATGTCCCCACTTGTTCCTCTTTCCCCAGCTACCATGTCCACTGCCTTCAAAGTGACCCGTCTGGCCACGGGGTTCAAAAGTGAAATTCAACAAGTGGTTCAGGTTGATCTTCTTAGGACCAGAGAACTGGGCAGGGCTAAACTCTGCCCGTTGAGCCTCTGCTACCTAGAGAGAATGAGAATGAATCAGTATTTCAGATTAGGATGACACTGATTTATAGCAGAAACCCAAAAAAAAAAACCCTCCTTCTACACAGCTTAATTTTTTTTTTTTTTTTTTGAGATAGAGTCTTACTCTGTCATCCAGGCTGGAGTGCAATGGCACGATCTTGGCTCACTGCAACCTCTGCCTCCCAAGCTCAAGTGACTCTCCTGCCTCAGCCTCCTGAGTAGCTGGGATTACAGGCGTGTGAGATTAAACCACACCCAGCTAATTTTTGTATTTTTAGTAGAGACAGGGTTTCGCCATGTTGACCAGGATGGTCTCCAGCTCTTGACCTCAGGTGAGCCACTCACCTCAGCCTCCCAAAATGCTGGGATTACAGGCGTGAGCCACCTCGCCCAGCCAGGAAGAGTAATTTTTTTTTTTTTTTTTTTTTTTTGAGACAGAGTCTCACTCTGTCACCCAGGCTGGAGTGCAGTGGTGTGATCTCGGCTCAAAAAAAAAAAAAAAAGTATGTAGCACTTCCTCTTATGCAGTCTTCCTCCTAAGATGTGCCTGCTTCCCGTTCTGCCACTGTAAGTTTCCTGAGGGCTCCCCAGCCATGTTTCCTGTATAGCCTGCAGAACTGTGAGTCAATTAACCCTCTCTTTTTCATAAATTACCCAGTCTCAGGTAGTTCTTAAGAGCAATGAGAGAATGGACTAATACAGTCTTTAAAAATAAATACAAAGCTAGGCAACGGTAATGCACACCTGCACTCTCAGCCACTCAGGAGGCTGAAGAGGGGCACTTGAGCCCAGGAATTCAAGGTTGCAGTGCACTATGATACACCTGTGAATAGCCACTGCACTCCAGCCTGGGCAACAGGGTGAGACTCTGTGTCTAAAAAATAAAATCTAAAATTTAAAAATAGAATCTAAAATTTAAAAATAAAATCAGGATGGGTGACCAGGAATAGTGGCTCATGCCTGTAATCCCAGCTCTTTGGGAGGCTGAGGTAGGCGGATCACCTCAGGTCAGGAGTTCGAGACCAGCCTGGGCAATATGGTGAAACCCCATCTCTACTGAAAATAAAAAAAAATTAGCCGGGTGCAGTGGCGGGTGCCTGAAATACCAGCTACTCGGGAGGCTGAGGCAGGAGAATCGCTTGAACCCGAGAGGCGGAGGTTGCAGTGAGCCAAGATCACACCATTGCACTCCAACCTGGGCATCAAGAGCAAAACTCCATTTCAAAAAAAAAAAAAAACAAAACAAAAAAACACTAGGATGGGCGCAGTGGCTCACATCTATAATCCCAGTGCTTTAGGAGGCCAAAGAGGGAGGATCATTTGAGGCCAGGAGTTTGAGACCAGCCTAGACAACACAGGGACCCCATGTCTCTACAAAAAATTTAAAAATTAGCCAGGCTTAGTGATGCATGCCTGTGGTCCCATCTACTTGGAAGGCTGAGGTGGGAGGATAATTTGAGCCCAGTAGGTCAAGGCTGCAGTGGGCCACGATCATGCCACTGCACTCCAGCCTGGGTGACACAGCAAGACCCTGTCTCAAAAATAATAAATTAAAAATAATTAAATACAACTGGTGGTATACCATTCAGTGAGATAAGTTCCTTTTTTATATTAACAACCAAGCTTAAAGATAATGCCACATTCTGGGCTGGGTGCGGTGGCTCATGCCTGTAATCCCAGTACTTTGGGAGGCCAAGGTGGGCGGATCATGAGGTCAGGAGATCGAGACCATCCTGGCTAACACGTTGAAACTTGCCAGGCGTGGTGGCGGGCGCCTGTAGTCCCAGCTACTCAGGAGGCTGAGGCAGGAGAATGGCGTGAATCTAGGAGGCAGAGCTGGCAGTGAGCTGAGATCGCGCCACTGCACTCTAGCCTGGACGACAGAGCGAGACTTCGTCCAAAAAAAAAAGCAAACAAAAAACAAAAAAATGCCACATTCTGTTTGTTTGTGCAACACAGGAAGCCCAAGACTTCCAGGTCATCCCTTATTTTTCATCTCCACATGGCTCTGATCTCTTTAATCAAACAGTCTTCCACCCTTAATGCCCCAAACTTAGATCTAAGAGCTTGTGCTCAGTCAACAAAATCCTCCACATTCTCAACCTTTTATCATCTTCAGCTTGTCCTAGCTGGCCCACTGTCACTTTCTCTGACACCACTCATATTTCCTGATTATCCTCGCAATACCCTGAACTCCAGGTCCTTGACCTCCTCTCTTCCAATTAGCTTGCCCCTCCCATCTCAGCCAACCACACCTACAGGTTTCCCTTCTACAGCTGTAATGTCCAATACAGCAGCCAGTAGCTAGATGTAGCTACTAAGCACTTGAAATGTGGCTGTACCACATGGTAAACTTTTAGATTTTAGATACATTGAATTTAATATATTAAACGTATTAAAATTGACTTTTTACTTCTGTAGTGCAGGCAGCTAGAAAATGTATGATTACACAAGTAGCTTGATCTATTAGACAGGAGTGTTCTATAGTCTAGACCAACAACCACAACCTCTTCCACTATCTTAACTTTGAGCATTCTGTTGTCCAGACAGGAATACACTCCTCCCCAGGTTTAGTACTGACTCCAACAATTCTTTACCCCCACTAAGACCTCCAAATCAATGATCCAACCCCTCAGATTTGGCTTAGATCCTGTGGTCCACTGCCCACTTCCTTTTTTAAATTTTTATTTATTTATTTATTCATTTATTTATTTAGAGATGGAGTCTCGCTCTGTCACCCAAGATGGAGTGCAGTGGTGCGATCTCAGGTCACTGCACCCTCCACCTTCTGGGTTCAAGCGATTCTCCTGCCTCAGCCTCCCAAGTAACTGGGATTACAGGCACCTGCCATCACGCCCGGCTAATTTTTGTATTTTTAGTAGAGACGGAGTTTTGCCATGTTAGCCAGGCCTGTCTCAAACTCCTGGCCTCAGGAGATCCACCCTCCTTGGCCTCCCAAAGTGCTGGGATTAGAGCTGTGAGCCACGGCGCCCGGCCCCATCACCCACTTCTTCATGTATCTGCTGTATTCACCTGGCAAAACCTTCCCCTGATTAATTCAACTCTTTTCCTATTCCACATCAGCCCTGGAGCAGACAAACAGGGCTAACAAACACAACCACAGCAACCAGCCTCACCACAGTAGACCCTCATGTGCCTGGAAGTACTACAATCCTAGTATGCTTCTGCAGTCCATTCATTCCCTCACTTTCCCAGACAACTCCTTCACTCCTCAGGCTTCCAAACCTCCTCTTGGTTCACCTTATGTATTCCACTGAGAAAATTAGAACAATCGGTTCACCTTATGTATTCCACTGAGAAAATTAGAACAATCAGAAAAGAATTCCAACTACCTCCGACCCCACCTGCATCACCAGGCCTTCCTTTTGTTACTGGGGATGAACTGGCAGAGTTCCCACCTAAGACAACTGCTCCACTTCTCACTAGATCTCAAGGACTCAAGGACATTGCTCAGCAATTCTCTCCCTTTTCCCAGCATCACTTTGCCTCTCACCAGAACCATCCCATAAGCACAGACATGCTATCATTTCCCTAATCTTAAAATCCCTCAGCCGGGAGCGGTGGCTCACGCCTATAACCCCAGCACTTTGGGAGGCCGAGGCGGGCGGATCACAAGGTCAGCAGATCGAGACCACCGTGGCTAACACGGTGAAACCCCGTCTGTACTAAAAATACAAAAAAAATTAGCCAGGCGTGGTGGTGGGCGCCTGTAGTCCCAGCTACTCAGGAGACTGAGGCAGGAGAATGGCGTGAATCCAAGAGCGGAGGCTGCAGTGAGCCAAGATCGCGTCACTGCACTCCAGCCTGCGGGGACAGAGCGAGACTCCATCTCAAAAAAAAAAAAAAAAAGAAAGAAAAAAAAATCCCTCAAGCTCATATTCCCTACAAGCACCGCCTCACATCTCTGCTCCCCTTTAGAGCAAAGCCACTGAAAAGTACTGTGTAAACTTGCTGTTTCTTCTTCCCATCCTCCTATTCTCTCCAATCTACATGCCATTTTCAAATCGAATGGTCAACTTTCAGTCCTATTCTTAGCCTATCAGCAACACTTGACAAACCTGATCGCCTTCCTGCAACACCTTTCGGCTCTCTTCCTCCCGCCCTGACCGTGCTCTCTTTTGCTGGTTTCTTATCCAGACTCAGAGGTTCAGTTCTTGAACCTAATCCGTTTTTGGAACACTCCCTCCTTAATCTATCTCACTTAGTTCCACAGCTTTAAGCACCAACTGTATGCTGACAGCACTCTAACCTGGGCCTCTTCCTTGACTGCTGATTCACAGTTAACTATCTACCTCTACTTATATTCTGCTTATGTTTATCAAATAGGAATTTCAATGTACATATAACATTTCTGAACTGAAGTTCTTTATCTCAACCCTATTCCCCTCTCCCAAAAAAACTTTGTGCTCTTCTTGAAAGAACGTTCTCCATTCCAGCAAAAGGTACCTGAATTGGGCTTGCCAAAAACATTACTCATCCTTTTCTCTGCTCAGACCCCACATCTAACAAAAAGCCTTGGCTCTATGTGGAAGTAATGTCTCAAATCTTAACGTCTCTCACCACCTCCATCACTCACCCTCTTTCAAAGCTTCCATCACTCTCACCAAGAATATCTTTGTAGTCTCTTAGTCTTCCTGCTTCCACTCTTCCCCTTTAAAACTCCAAATCAGGTTACCTTACTTTTCCCCTTAAACCTTTCAATGGCTTCTCATCTCTCTGAACAAAAGCCAAAGTCCTTCAAAGCCCTACATGATCTGATCCCTTTCCTAGTCTTTGGGTACATTTCCTACCTCTCCTCCTCCACTCATGGTAGCCTACTTGCTTCACCTCAAACCAATAAAAGCAATACTACCTCCTGTCCCTTGCATGTGCTATTCCCTCAGGCTAAGACACTATTCCTCAAAACCATATAACATGGCCAGGTGTGGTGGCTCACACCTGTAATCCCAGCACTTTGGGAGGCCAAGATGAGAGGATCGCTTAAGGCCAGGAGTTCAAGAGCAGCCTAGACAACATAGTGAGATCCACTCTCTACAAAAGAAAAAGAAAAAAAATAGCTGGGCATGGTGGCATGCACCTGTATTTCCAGCTACTCAAAGCTGAGGTGGGAGGATCGCTTGAGCCCAGGAGGTCAAGGCTGCAGTGAGCCATGATCATGCCAATGTACTCCAGAGCAAGACCACCTTAAAACAGAGCAAGACCATCTTAAAACAAAACAACCATATAGTGTGCTACCTTGCTTCTCTTAGGTCTCTCTCAAAATCCACCTCCTCAGAGAAGGTGTCCTTAAAGCACCTTCTAAAACTGTTTTCCTTGTTACTCTCTATCCCTTTACTTCCCTCAGTCTACATTTTTTTTGGATCTGTCTTATTCTATCATAATTACATAGTATGAAACATAATTTACTATATCAGTCTCTTGTAGATAGGCATTTAGGTTATTTCCCAAATTTCGCAACTACAAACAAAGCAGTGAATAATACCCTTGTACATAAATGTCTTTAGGCACTTACAAAAGCATAGCTAAGAAACTCCTAAAAAAATTTGAGACTATAGATACATGCATTTTACATTTTGCTAGGTTACAAAGGCAAATGTCATTAACGTCATTTTATTACCTAAATATTCCAAAAAGTACCTCTAATTCAAGAGTGGTAATAGAAAGACCATACAAATTAAGGAACACCAAATTTGTCATAAAGGAAATTTTCCTTCCTCCAAAGAAATTTTCATAACCTTCAGGGGAAAAAATGAGGCAAGGTTTCAAACCTGGTTAACCCCCTCTCAACTACTCAAGACTCCTTTGATTGTCTATTCCTCTACCTCTTGTTCCCCTCAACTACTGATAAACTGGGGGGCGGGGGATGGGTTCAAATCTCATGCTTATGCTCTAGAAAGGACATTCTCAAATTCCATACCTCATCTCGTCTTCCACCATTAAAAGAAGAGCTAAAGAGTTTGCTGCTGCCGCCGCCCCTTTGAGGAGGCATCTTGTTAAAAGTCTTGCTTTTCTGTGAACTGGAGCGACGGGACTGGTTGTTAAAACTTTCATTTTTGGGGTAGGAAAGTTCACGTTTGCGATTATAACGCTTGGATCCACTGGAGTTCTTTCCATCTGAAAGCAAGAAACACAAAAGAACGACTGAAGAAGTTGATACATTCACTTAGCCAACTGCCCTCCACCTCCCAGCAAAAAATAAAGGTAAATAGGCCCTTTGACCACCTTCAGGAATCTGGGTTTGGGCCAGAGCATGAGTGCTTTGAGCAAGACAACACATAGCAGAGTGTTTTTTTCTTGCAATAATGAAGCCTAATGGGTCCCCTCCCTCAAAACAAACACAGTGTAGATCAAACCAC
Source organism: Pongo abelii (assembly GCF_028885655.2). NCBI lineage: Eukaryota > Metazoa > Chordata > Mammalia > Primates > Hominidae > Pongo > Pongo abelii. Next base: position 119,411,763 of record NC_071995.2, on the reverse strand, counting down.
ATGGATTCTCAATCCATAATGTCTCTACTTTACACAGCTTAACCACTGTCCTTGTAAAAGTTCAGTCAGACAAAGTTACAGGAAATGAAACAGCCATTCTGTATTAAGGAAAAGTATTTTACCTGGTAACAGGACAGAAGAGATTCCTTTTTAAATTACTATAACATAACCAGATTCTATACTACAAGGGGTTGTCCTAGGCCTTAGCAAATATATTCAAAAGCCATAAAAGCAAAACCGTGTTTACATAAGCTCTAGAGGTCAAATTCAGAAGCTGTTAAATTGACAGAACAAAAGAAGTTGAGATCTAAAAGTATACTGGGGGCTGGGCGCAATGGCTCACGCCTGTAATCCCAGCACTTTGGGAGGCCGAGGCGGGTGGATCAGCTGAGGTAAGGAGTTTGAGACCAGCTTGGCCAACATGGTGAAACCCCGTCTCTATTAAAAATACAAAAAATTAGCCGGGCATCGTGGCAGGCACCTATAATCCCAGATACTTGGGAGGCTGAGGCAGGAGAATTGCTTGAACCTGGGAGGCAGACGTTGCAGTGAGCCGGGATCATGCCACTGCACTCCAGCCTGTGCAAAGAGCAAGATTATCTCAAAAAAATAATAATAATAATAATTAAATAAATAAAAGCATATTGGATCAGCTTGAGTTATATCCTTTTTAAAAATGGCCAGGTGCGGTGGCTCATGTCTGTAATCCCAGCACTTTGGGAGGCCGAGGTGGGCGGATCACGAGGTCGGGAGATCAAGACCATCCTGGCTAACACAGTGAAACCCCGTCTCTACTAAAAATACAAAAAAAAAAAAAAAATTAGCCAGGCACGGTGGCGGGCATCTGTAGTCCCAGCTACTCGGGAGGCTGAGGCAGCAGAATGGCGTGAACCCCGGGAGGCGGAGCTTGCAGTGAGCTGAGATCGCGCCACTGCACTCCAGCCTGGGCGACAGAGCGAGACTCCGTCTCAAAAAATAAAACATAAAAATGTTTATTGTTTTTCTCTTCAATTATAATACATGTTCAATTCTGAAAATAGTGTAGAATAATTTAAAGTTGCCAGTACCCACAGAGCACTAACCCATTAACATTGTTTTCCTTTTAATCTCCATTTTACATACGTGCCACAAATCTTATATAAAATGACAAGCATACAAGATATATTGTTTTCTGCTTACTACTCTGTGAGCATTTTTATGCATCCCTAGTCTCCAAAAGCATGATTAATTGCTGTACCCTTCTTGGCCACATACTTACAGAATAATGTAACCAATCCCCCATTGTTGTATACTTAGGTGGCTTCTAATTTTTTGTTAGTTTAATATAATACCATTGGGAGTCTCTTTACACAGAGGCATATGTGATTAATTATGTCAAATTCTCAAAAAGTGGAATTGACAGATAAAATATGGTCATTAAAGCCATTTACACATTCCTAGGTTGCTTTCTAGAATCGTTACGCCAATTTATTTATACTCTAACAACATAATAATTATTTATGCACTTTATTTATTTATTTAGAGACAAGGTTTTGCTCTGTGACCCAAGCTAGAGTGCAGTGGCACAATCTCGGCTCACTACAACCTCCACCTCCCAGGCTCAAGCCACCCTTCCACTTCAGCCTCCTGAGCAGCTGAGACTACAGGCACTCACCACCATGTCCGGCTGATTTTTGTGTTTTTTGTAGAAACGGGGTTTGCCTTTGTTGCCCAGGCTGGTCTCAAACTCCAGAGCTCAAGTGATTTATCTCCTTGGCCTCCCAAAGTGCTGGTATTACAGGCATGAGCCACGACTCCCAGCCTATTTTTTTTTTTTTTTTTTTTGTAGAGATGGGGTCTCACTTTGTTACCCTGATTGGTTTCCAACTCCTGGACTCAAGAAATCCTGCCTCAGCCTTCCGAACTGTTAGGATTATAGGCATGAACCACCATGCCTGGTTTATCTTTTTTTTGTTTTAAACAGTCTCACTCTATTGCCCAGGCTGGAGTGCAGTGGCGCAATCTCGGCTCACTGCAACCTCTACCTCCCGGGTTCCAGCAATTCTCCTGCCTTGGCCTCCCAAGTAGCTAGGATTACAGGCATGAGCCATGCCTGGCTAATTCTGTATTTTTAGTAGAGATGGGGTTTTGCCACATTGGCCAGGCTGGTCTCGACCTCCTGACCTCAGGTGATCCACTCACCTCGGCCTCCCAAAGTACTGGGATTACAGGCATGAGCCACCATGCCCAGCTTGTTTTTTTCCCCCAGGGTGGAAAGCAGTGGTGCCATCATAGCACACTGCAGCCTCAACCTCAGCTTAGCATCTTTCCAACTCAGCCTCCCAGCTAGGACTGCAGGTGTGCACCACCACACCCAGCTAATTTTTAAATTTATTTTGAGACAGGATCTTACTTTTGTCACCCAGGCTGGAGTGCAGTGGCATGATCTCGGCTTACTGCAGCCTCAATCTCCTGGGTTCAAGCAATCTTCCTGCCTCAGCCCCCCAAGTAGCTGGGACTCCAGGCATATACACCATTCTTGGCTTATTTTTATATTTTTGATAGAGACGGGGTTTTGCCATGTTGCCCAGACTGGTCTCATACTCCTGAGCTCAAGCGATCCACCAGCCTCAGCCTCCCACGGTGCTGAGATTACACGCGTGAGCCACCAGGCCTGGCCTAATTTTTTAATTTTTTTGTGCAGACGGGGGTCTCACTATGTTGCCCAGGCTGGTCTCAAACTCCTGGGCTCAGGTGATTCTCCAGGCTCAGGTGACCTTCCCACCTCAGCCTCCCAAAGTGCTGGGATTATAAGCATGAGCCATGGGGTCTGGCCCCACTTTTATCTTATTACAATGATTCTCAATCTTGCCAGTTCATACGAATCACACAGATGAGCTTTTATGGAATTCCTATGCTCAGGCCTCACCCTCTATGATTCTGATATAAGTATACAAAAGTACCTGTCTGCAGACCTGTAATATTATCTGAGTAATTTTTTAAACTTAGAAAAAATTATTTCTTGGTAAGTATAATCACCAGCTTTTTATAGCAGGCTAAATAAATTCAAGGTTAAACAATGCCTCAGAAAGAAGAAAACGTAAGTTAATAAATCAGAGACCAAATTTTGAAAGCAACCACTTCACGCCCATAGTCTGTCAACCTCACTGAATAAATGAGATGTCATTCTCTCCAAACCTGACCACCTAAAACCTGGGAGTCAATCTAAACCATGTGAAATGGCAGCAATGTAAACAGAACAGTCACAGAAACAGGCTAGGTTCACCCCTACCAGTTACCCTTAAATTCTGCTTACGGACAGTGACCCTTACCTTAGTTACAATTTAAGGCCTGGCATGGTGGCTCATGCCTGTAATCCCAGCACTTTGGGAGGCCAAGGCAGGCAGATCACATGAGGCCAGAAGTTCGAGACCAGCCTGGCCAACATGGTGAAGCCCCATCTTTACTAAAAATACAAAAATTAGCCGGGTGTGGTGCCACACGCCTGTAATCCCAGCTACTTGGGAAGCTAAGGCATGAGAATCACTTAAACCCGGGAGGCAGAAGTTGCAGTGAGCTGAAATCATGCCACTGAACTCCAGCCTGGGTAGCAGAGTGAGACTCTGTCTCAAAAAACAAAGTTAGAACTTAAAAACTAAACTTTCACCTATTACTTCAGTTAGCAACAGTTAGTGTCAAACATGGCACTAATAGTAACAATTAGAAAGCAAAGTTTCAGCACTGGATTTGGTGGCTCATGCCGGTTATCTCAACACTTTAGGAAGCCAAACCAGGAGGATCACTTGAGTCCATGAGTTTGAGACCAGCCTGGGCTACATAGCAAGACCCCATCTCTACAAAAAATTTAAAAATTAGCTCAATGTGGTGGGACACATCTGCAGTCCTAGCTGAGAGGCTGAGTTGGAAGGACTGCTTAAGCCAAGGTTGAGGCTGCAGTGTGCTATGATGGCACCACTGCTCTCCACCCTGGGCTACAGAGTGAGCATCTGTCTCAAAAAAAGAAAAAGATAAACCAGGCATAGTGGTTCAAGAGTTCAAGGATGACGGCACCACTGCTCTCCACCCCGGGCTACAGAGTGAGCCTCTGTCTCAAAAAAAGAAAAAGGCCAGGCACGGCGACTCACACCTGTAATCCCAGTACTTTGGGAGGCTGAGACGGGCGGATCACAAGGTCAGGAGATCAAGACCATCCTGGCTAACATGGTGAAACTCCGTCTCTACTAAAAATACAAAAAATTACCCGGGCATGGTGGTGGGAGCCTGTAGTCCCAGCTACTCAGGAGGCTGAGACAGGAGAATGGTGTGAACCTGGGAGGCGGAGCTTGCAGTGAGCCAAGATTGCGCCAGTGCACTCGAGCCTGGGCGACAGAGTGAGACTCCGTCTCACAGGAAAAAAAAAAAAGAAAAAGATAAACCAGGCACAGTGGTTCAAGAGTTCAAGGATCTCTTAAGCCAAGGAGTTCAAGGTTTCAGTCAGTTAAGTTTGCACCACTGCATGCCAGCCTAAATGACAGAGCGAGAGCTTGTCTCTAAAAAAAAAAAAAAAACCAGGCACGATGGCTCATGCCTGTAATCCCAGCACTTTGGGAGGCCAAGACAGGTGGATCACAAAGTCAGGAGATAGAGACCATCCTGCTTAACATGGTGAAACCCCATCTCTACTAAAAATACAAAAAATTTAAAAATACAAAAAATTAGCCAGGCGTGGTGGTGGGCGCCTGTAGTCCCAGCTGCTAGGGAGGCTGAGGCAGGAGAATGGCATGAACCCAGAAGACGGGGCTTGCAGTGAGCAGAGATCACGCCATTGCATTCCAGCCTGGGCGACAGAGCGAGACTCTGTCTCAAAAAAAAAAAAAAAAGGAAAACTCAGGGGATGCAGAACCCCAGCTAACTCAGCCACATTCTCTTGCTTTGCTTTCCTTAACTCCATTTCACATCACCTCAAGGAAAGGAGATTCTATGAGGATAGGTATACAAAGAAAACACATATCCCCCAACCTCATTAACCAAGACTGTTTCAGATGATCCTGGACCCTACCTGTTTGACCCTAACTGCTGCTTTCAAGATGCACCTTACAGTTTGCATAGATTTAGGTAAAGCCAGATTCTACATGGCAAGGGCTTATTAAGAAAGTAAACTGGCCAGATGCAGTGGCTCATGCCTATAATCCCAACGCTTTGGGAGGCCAAGGCGGGTGGATCACCTGAGGTCGGGAGTTCAAGACCAGCCTGACCAACATGGAGAAACCCCATCTTTACTAAAAATACAAAAAATTAGCTGGGCATGGTGGCGCATGCTTGTAATCCCAGCTACTCAGGGGGCTGAGGCAGGAGAATAGCTTGAACCCGGGAGGTGGAGGTTGTGGTGAAGCCGAGATTGCACCACTGCACTCCAGCCCGGGCAACAAGAGCAAAACTCTGTCTCAAAAAAAGAAAGAAAGTAAACTGGCACTCAGCAAGAAGGCTGTCTTCATTTCTTCACTTATTACCACACTGGCAAGGAAACAGTTTCATAATGCTTACAGAAATGCTCACTGATAGACAGTAAACTGCTCATTTCCAAAACACATAACAACTGACCACATCATGATTAGTGATTTTAGTTGCCAAAATCAACTCACTTCTCTTATCTTCCATTTACCTAAGGGTATGAAGACAGACATGTCAAGTGAGAGACTGGTTATCTCTAGACCCAGGCAACAGGCCGCTAAAGGTTGAAGGTACCATCAGGCCTGGGACCCAGAGATAAAATTCAGAGCATTATTTTTGAAATGTTTTGTGGACAACTTGCCAGGATATACACGGGAAAAACTCGAGGGTAGAACAGGAGTGATAAGATGATCCACTTTAGATTTTGGAAACAGAAAAAATTTCAAGTTCCTGGGAGAAGGAACTATGGGTTAAGTTTTAAATCTCAGAGTGGTGGTTCTCAATCCTGGCTGCACACCAGAATCACTTGCACAGACTTTTTAAATTATGAATGCCCAGGACCCATGGGTCCAATCTAGGCTTAAAGAATCAGAAAAAGGCCAGGCACAGCAGCTTATGCCTGTAACCCCAGCAGTGTGGGAGGGTCACTTGAAGTCAGCAATTTGAGACCAGCCTGGGCAACATGGTGAGACCCCCATCTCTACCAAAAAAAAAAAAAAAAAATTCCTAGGAAGGGGTCTCACACACCCCTAATTTTTTTTTTTAAAGTTCCTCACGAGGTCAGGAGTTTGAGACCAGCCTGGCCAACATGGTGAAACCCCATCTCTACTAAAAATACAAAAATTAGGCCGGTGTGGTGGTGGACACCTGTAATCCCGCTACTCAGGAGGCTGAGGCAGAAGAATTGCTTAAACCTGGAAGGCAGAGTTTAAAGTGAGCTGAGATCGTGCCACTGAACTCCAGCCTGGGTGACAGAGCAAGACTCTGTCTTGAGAAAAAAAAAAAAAAAAAAAAAGTTCCTGAGGAGATTCTGATGCAGTCACCACTGAGAACAACTGCCAAGAACTACTGTCAAGACACATTCCAAAATGGACAAGACCACTAAACTCAGGATCCAGAGTCAACAAATAACTTAAAAACTTAACCCAGCTTCTCAGTTGTTCCACATTTCCCTAATGCAAAGGTCTCCAGCAAGTAGCAGTAGGTATATCTCAGCCTCCCCCCATTACCAAATTAAGGGCCGCAAGTTTTTCAGTTAAATTACTTGGCATCCTCATTTCTAGCTCTAGTTCTAACAGGTGGCTCAGCCTAGAGGTCAGAGTACCAGTCAGCAAGTTTCTGCTGCTGATTCATGCTGTAATCACAAGCAAGTTGCTTACCCATCATCCAGAGTAGTTGACAAGCACCTCCAGAGGGGCAACATATGGCCTTACTACAGAATCAACTGACAACAAATTGAATCCAGCTGAAATTAGTAATTCTGAATGAAAGGAAGAGAGAGGTGGTATCAGGAATGATGCACATGCCAGTAAGTTATCTGCTTGCTAAGTGTGATTATTCAAAGCTTATTGAAAAATACCGCCTAGGACTTCATAAAAATTTACTTGGACAAATCACTCTTAACACTGCTAAGCCTCTATTTTCTTATCTGTGAAACAGGACTAATATTCTACCATACTTCCTCATAGAATCACGAGGATTAAGAAAGAAAACTTCTGTAAAATGCCTACCATAGTGGCTGACACATAGTTTTACTATGATTTGAAAGCCTATCATTAATAAATCCAAATAATTCCTGTCAAGAGCACCCACCAGACTTCCAACGAAGCCACATAAACCAAGGAATCCAGCCAACGGGCCCTGAAATTCTTTTAATTTCTCTAAGTGGTTTTACTGAAGGCTTCAAATCACCTCAATTTTCAAAGCCATTAAAATCTCCAGGTCCATTTACAGGTCAGAGGCATTCTTCAAGGCAGATTACCACTAGCAATCTGGTTTCTGGTACTAGAATAACAGGAAGAATGCCAGGGCAGTGCTTCATACCACCAACCTCAAAATAACTGCCTCATAATACCTGACCTTCCCTTAACCTCCCTGGCAGTTCTATCCGTCCAGGGGGATGGGACAAGAGCCTGGTTCCTGGCCAGGGTCCACTGTCTGCCCATAAACGGCCTACCTTCTCTCTTGCCTCTCTTTCTTTGCTCCCTCTAAATGACTTTCCCCACTTTCTAACCCACCTTCTCTCCTCTGAGCTACATTCACGGGATATTTACTGCTGCATGTTCTCAGAAATACCTATTAACACTACTGGAATGAAGCTGTAGGAATATAATCAAGAAAAGGAATGTTATATAAATGTTCGGGCAATTAGCCCAGGCAAAGAAACTGTGGTATGTGACTCTAGCCAGAAAGATCAAGAAAATCCTGGTAGCCAAATTTACATATTTCCTGTGTACAAATGAAGGGCAAATTTAAGCCAGCCACCGGAACAAAACCTCAAAGAAATTAATCATTGTAGCTAGGAAGCAAATGGCCATTAATGACAGTTTACAGAATAGAAACCAAAGGGCTTTCTTCCACGAGGTAGAAAAGGGGGAGAAAAAAAGTGACTTAAATATTTGAATACTGAAAACTCTTGCTCTTTTCAGCTTGACAAAAGATAGACAAACTATCTTTTCACCTTACGCTTCTTGCTTTCCCCTCAACTCAGTACTCTGTAATTCAAGAGGTCCTTTCAATGATTCCCAGCAGAATCAAGTATCTGAAGTGTTCAGCTTATGAGATACTGCAGAAATCTTTTCATGGGATTATGCAGAGCTTGAGTGTACCCTTTTGTTAGAGCAACCATCTCACCGTGAAGTCACTGCATCAGAGTTCCTGAGTATCTGCTGCAGTAGCACTGGTCTTAGCAGTGGATTATGGCTAGTGAAGAAGCATGGATTTGGCTACAAAGCCCATCCTTCCTTGCTAAGCGAACACGCGCAGCAGAAGTCAGAAAAGCAGACACTGGCAGGCAAACATGGTCAAGCTTTCTAACACACACATTAAACAAAAAAACGAACGCTGCCTCAAGGCACACGTGTATTTGTAAAAATCTAACAAAGGTTCTTTACATGAGTTTTTGTTTTTTTAGACGGGCTGGGGTGCAATGGTGCAATCTTGGCTTACTGCAACCTCCGCCTCCCGGTTTCAAGGGATTCTCCTGCCTCAGCCCCCTGAGTAGCTGGGATTACAGGTGTGCACCACCACGCTGGACTAATTTTTTGTATTTTTAGTAGAGACGGGGCTTCACCACGTTGGCCAGGCTGGTCTCAAACTCCTGATCTCAGATGATCCACCTGCCTCGGCCTCCCAAAGTGCTGGATTACAGGCGTGAGCCACCACACCCGGCCTACATGAGTTTTTACAGAAGTTTTCTTGTTTTGAGACGGGGTCTCTCGCTCTGCCACCCAGGCTAGAGTGCAGTGGAGTGATCATGGCTCACTGCAACCTTGAACTTCTGGGTTTAAGTGCTCTTCCTCCTCCCCTGCCTCAGCCTCTTCACAGCTGGGACTACAGGTATGTGCCACCATGCCCGGTTCATTTATTTTTTTGTAGGACAGGGTCTCAAACTCCTGGGCTCAAGCAATCAGCCTGCCTCAGCCTCCCAAAGTGCTGGGATTATAGCCACCCAGCCCATTTGAAATGTTAACAATGACAAATATTTGCTTTGGTCAAACTACTATAGAATTCTGTATCATCTCGTTGGGTAATCAGAGTTAATTCCACTAAGCAACATATTCAAAGGGAAGGACATAGCAGTAAAATTCCTTAAATACCTGTTTGTTTTGAGTTGTCACAAGCTTTCACCTACTGCTAAGAAATAAACTTAAGGCATTTATTACAACCGACTAATGAATATATGTTAGTGGCTTAAAAGGGAGCCCCAGAAAAATTATTGAGAATTCAGACAGTTGGAGAACCAAATCTTTAACATACATCTGGGAATAGAGTGCAAAAAATAAACTTACTTATCAATTGCTTTGAACAGACCACTCTAAACCAGTTCCAACACTGACCAAAAGGACTGGTTACCTTCTATCTTTTGAGGGATCGATGGCAAAGCTCCGCATGTGCAGAACTGCAAAATCAGTCTGCACACTTACCATTTTCTGACATGGCCCGAGAACCCATACTCCTAATGGTCTCACAGCAGGTAAACAGGTTTGCCATATCCAGCAGGTGAACTCTGAGTGAGTTAGTAGACCTTACAATTTTTTGTTTGGTTTAAGTCAGCCTTAGTTTTCTTTTACTTTTTACAGATGGGGTCTCTCTCTGTTACCCAGGCTGGATGGTATGCAGTGTCCTGATATAGCTCACCGCAGCCTCAACTTCCTTGAGCTTAAGCGATCCTCCCACCTTACCCTTCCGAGTAGGTAGGGTTACAGGTGGGTGCCACCACACTCAGCTAATTTTTTATTTTTATTTTTTCTTATGACGACGAGGGTCTTACTATCTTGCCCAAGCTGGTGTGAAACTCCTGGGCTCAAGCTATCCTCCCACCTCAGCCTCCAAAAGTGTTCGGATTACAGGCATGAGCCACCGCGCCCGGTCTCACTCTTAACAGTTTTTTTAATCTTGACAAGTTTTAAACTGGACCTCCACATGTAGGGACTTCGAATATTTCCCTCTCTGCCACAACATCCCCACTGTCGCTGAAAACACCTTCCTATTACTGCTAATGTAACTGAAATACAAAAGAGAGCAGAGATTAGTACAAACTTTGAAATAAAATGAAGAACACTGGACTCTGGCCTCTGCCAACTCCTAACATCCTACCTGCTCAGTTTATTCCTTCTTTAAATATGAACAATTTCACCCTGGTAGACAAGTCAGTGACTGGCACAGTGAAAATGGAGGTAAAAACTTCACCTAGTACTTGGCACATAGTAAGCCCTCAATTAAAGGTAGCTATTATCATCATCATAGTCATAATATTGACAGACTTGATTACAGAAATAAAACCTTCCCTGTTAAAGTACAATCCTATAGTCCAACACACAATAGACATTATGTGTATTTGGTGCAAAATAGACGTCAGATACCCTAAGACCTTAGTTCATTTGTTTTGTTTTTCATTTGTTTTTTAAGTTTATTTAATTATATTACCTCCACCTACCTTTACAAGTAAGTAAACTCGGGGCACTCACTCAAGGTCTGGCAAACTGGGACCCAAAAAGACTGAATTCATAGTCTGCGCTCTTAACCCCACAATGAATAGCCACTGAAGGGTGAGTTCCTCTTCAACAGAGGAATGGATCTGGAACCAGGTTATCAAATAAGAGATCTGAGTTTGAAAGGTCCTTGGGCCCCACCCACCCGTCTAAACTTGAACACTATCCAGTGTTAATTCAACATTACAGGGTAGAACAACTTAGTGGTTTTAGGAGCGTGGACTGATGAGTCACACAAACCAGGTCTTAAGGCCTGCTGTGAGCCAAATACTAGCTGGGTGACCTTACCCTTTCTCCTCATATGTAAAATGGGGATAAGAACAGCACCTGCTTAATCGAGCAGTTTTGAGTATTAATGTAAATGATCCACGTAAACCACGCAGCACAGCGCTCATTAATATAACTGTAAATAATGAGAGCCATGGAAAAGGGCAGGTAGGAGCTATAAAAGAAAGTGGAGCCTGTCCCCGAGTAATCCAGCCGACAAGAGAGCAACGACTTTCCCCAGCAGCAGGGGCAGTCGCCCCCGCCCACTGCCGCAGGCCCGCCCTTACCGCTCTTGGGTTTAGACTCGCCGGCTGGCCCCGCCGAGGCGGAGCGGGGCGGCTGTTGCCCTTTGCTGCTGCCCGAAGAGGCGGAGGAGCTGTTGGAGCCGCTGTTCTTGTCCATGTCGGAGGCGGTGGCGGCGGCGTTGGGGGAGCTCAGCGGCATCAACGGGGGCCTCGGCGGCGACGGCGGTCGGAGCGGAGCGGGCGCGGCGGGGACCCAGGCTCATGGCGTTCAGGGCCGGCGGGGGTCGGCGGCGGCAGCGGTTCTCGGCCTTCATGGCGACATTTTTCCCTGTTTCCTTCCTTGGCTTCTCAAACTAGGAAGAGAAGCGGCGGACCGGGCTGTAAAGCCCGGCGGCAGCGGCGACCGAGGACGAGGAGGCCGGGGCTCGGGAGTCCGGGCCGGGCCTGGCGGGGCGGAGGCTGCGGGGGAAGGGGAGACGAGGGAGGGTGCGCGAGCCCCGCCGGCCGGCCGGCCGGACACGCTCTCCTGCCGCGAGGCAGGGGAGAGGGCTGGCTATCTTGGTGTCGGGGACAAGTGTCTCCGACACAGCGACGGACACTCGCCCCTGGGCCGAAGCCGAGCTGCTCCGGGAATGGCGACGAGTCGCCAAACAGCATCTCAAAGAACCCGGATGGACTGTATATATAGTGGAGGGGGGAGGGGGGAGGTATTCTGGGAAATGTAGTTTTTGCCTACATCCGGGTCTCGTTTTTTTGTTTTTTTGTTTTTTTGTTTTTTTTTTCCTCCCCCACCTCCGCCCCAACCCCACTGTGAGGGCATTCAAAATAATGGGACTTGCAGTTGCTCCAAGTCCAGGTTTTTCACTTAGTACACTAAAAATACAGTAACAATAATAATATGCACTAATAATAATGTAGCCAAACATTGGAATACCTGTGGAACTCCTTTATAGACTCCTTTGATTTATGTTTTTTTTTTTTTTTTTTTGAGACGGAGTCCCGGTCTGTCGCCCAGGCTAGAGTGCAGTGGCGCGATCTCGGCTGACTGCAAGCTCCGCCTCCCGGGTTCACGCTATTCTCTTGCCTCAGCCTCCCGAGTAGCTGGGACTATAGGGGCCCGCCACCACGCCCGGCTAATTTTTTGTATTTTTAGTAGAGACACGGTTTCACCGTGTTAGCCAGGATGGTCTCGATCTCCTGACCTCGTGATCCGCCCACCTCGGCCTCCCAAAGTGCTGGGATTACAGGCGTGAGCCACCGCGCCCGGCCAATTTATGGTTCTTATTCTAGCGTTAATACCAATTGATTTATGGCCCTTAGTCTATCTCATATTAGGAATAATAATAATAACGTTAATAATGACAATACCTTACATTTAATATCACTTTACGGCACTTCTTCATACAGTACATCACTTTATTTCTTTAGCCTGGGGTGGCGGTGCGCACCTGTGGTCCCCATTACTCAGGAGACAGAGGCGGAAACAGGCCGCAGGCAGTGGTTCATGCGTGTAATCCCAACACTGGGAGGCAGAGGTGGAAGGATCCTTGGAGGCCAGGAGTCCCAGACCAGCCTGGGGAATATAGCGAGATCCATGTCTCTAAAGAATAAAAATATTTTTTAAAAAATTAGTTGGGCAGCCGGGCGTGGTGGCTGACACCTGTAATTCCAGCCCTTTGGGAGTCTGAGTGGGGCAGATCACTTGAGGCCAGGAGTTCAAGACCAGCCTGGCCAACATAGCAAAATCCCGACCCTATTAAAAGTACAAGAATTAGCTGGGCTCTGAATAAAATAGTTTGAATAAAACTAACTTTAATTTAAAAGAAAGAAAGAAAAAAAAAATTAGCCAAGCATAGTGGCTGTGGCTGTACACCTGTAGTTCTAGCTACTCAGGAAACTGAGGTGGGAGGATCACCTGAGCCCGGCAGTTGGAGGTTGCAGTGAGATATGATCATGCCAATGCACTCCAGTATGAGTGACAGAGAGGGAGACCCTGTCTAAAATTTTTTTTAAAAAGCAGAAACAGAGAACAAAAAGCAGATTAGTCATTTCAAAATTACTTTTCTTATAAAGGTTTAAGCAGAATGGACTTCGTTATGTGGGGTAAAACTGACCAGTTTGGGGATTTGATGATTTCTCAGAAGGTCAGATAAACAACTTAGTTTAGGCGTGGTTGGGTAGAACTTCACCTTGAGTAACTCTGTTTTGGTTTGGTCTACTGTGCTGAAGCTCAGCGCAAACCAATGGGCTCCTATAAATTGTATTTAACAGCTGTTAACATTATCACGTGTAATCTTCTCAGTAACAAATTTTAGACTAAGTGTGCCTGTAGTCCCAGCTACTCAGGAGGCTGAGGAAGGATGATCACTTGAGCCCAAGAGTATGAATCCAGCCTGGGTAACACAACGAGACTCTGTCTCTAAATAAATACAATTTAAAGATGAGAAAATGGACTCCAAAAGTTCAGATAATTTGCCTATTATCACATCGCTAACAAGTGATGTTCTTACCTATGAGACAAGCAGTTCCTCATTTTACAGATACAGACAGTGAGATTTAGAAAATCATGCATGTGGGGCTGGGCGCGGTGGCTCACATCTGTAACCCCAGCACTTTGGGAGGCCGAGCCAGGTGGATCAACAGGTCAGGAGTTCAAGCCCAGACTGACCAACAGAGTGAAACCCCATCTCTACTAAAAATACAAAAAAATTAGCCAGGCGTGGTGGTGCGTGCCTGTAATCCCAGCTACTGAGGAGGCTGAGGCAGGAGAATCACTTGAACCCAGGAGGCACAGGTTGCAGTGAGCCAAGACTGCGCCACTGTATTCCAGCCTGGGCAACAGAGGGAGACTCCATCTCAAAAAAAAAAAAAAGAAAAGAAAAGAAAGAAAGAAAATCATGTATATAGGTCAGGTGCGGTGGTTCATACCTGTAATCCTAGCACTTTTTGGGAGGCTGAGGCAGGCAGATCACAAGGTCAGGATTTTGAGACCAGCCTGACCAATATAGTGAAACCCCGTCTCTCTTAAAAATACAACAATTAGCCGGGCGTGGTGGCACACACCTGTAGTCCCAGCTACTTGGGAGGTTGAGGGAGGACAATCGCTTGAACCTGAGAGGCGAAGGTTGCAGTGAGCTGAGATTGGGCCACTGCACTCCAGCTTGGGTGACAGAGCGAGACTCTGTCTCAAACAAAAAAAAAAAAAAGGAAAATCATGTATGTGGCCAGGCAAGGTGGCTCAATCCCAACATTCTGGGAGGCTGAGGCAGGAGGATCACTTGATGTTAGGAGTTTGAGACCAGCTTGAACAACATAGTGAAACCCATTCTCTACTAAAAATTAAAAAACAAAAAACAAAAACATATGGTTTACAGATACAGACACTAAGACTTTGGGAATCATACCACACCTATTTGTACTTTGGAAAATTACAAATGATTCCCTTCCAACCATAGTAGTTTGAGATTCAAAAGATCACACAGACATGCTATTAAGGAAATGACCAGGGCCAGGTGCGGTGGCTCACGCCTATAATCCCAGCACTTTTGGAGATTGAGGTAGGCAGATTGCCCAAGCCCAGGAGTTCAAGACTATTCAGGGCAACATGGCAAAACTCTGTCTCAACAAAAAATACAAAAATCAGCCCGGTGTGGTGGTGCACACCTGTAGTCCCAGCTATTCAGGAGGTTGGGGTGGGAGGATGGCTTGAGCCTGGGAGGGTGAGAAGTGAGCTATGATTGTGCCACTGCACTCCACCCTGGGTGACAAAGTGAGATCCTGTTTCAAAATAAAGAATGAATGAATAAATAAGTAAATAAGACCAGCCTGGCCAAAATGGTGAAACCCCATCTCTACTAAAAATACAAAAATTAGCGCCGGGCGTGGTGGCTCAGCACTTTGGGAGGCTAAGGCAGGTGGATTACCTGAAGTCAGGAGTTCATGACCAGCCTGGCCAATATAGCGAAACCCCGTCTCTACTAAAAATACAAAAATTAGCCTGGCATGGTGGCACATGCCTGTAATCCCAGCTACTAGGGAGGCTGAGGCAGGAGGATCGCTTGAACCCAGGAGACAGAGGTTGCAGTGAGCAGAGGTCGTGCCACTGCACTCCAGTCTGGGCAACAGAGCAAGACGCCACCTCAAAAAAAAAAAAAATGCCTTCCAACAGTCCTTGTCCTATTTCACTTTTTACAGGTTTTCCTCCACAAATCATATGAAATAAGAGAACAGTGAAATACTGTTGGTCTGGATACTTAATCTGATGTGCAGAAGGAACAGCCCTAAATCCTGAGATCCATTCTTTTATATAACTAGATATGGAAGATATAAGATTCTTTGATGAGACTTTATTAATTAATTAATTTATTTATTTTTGAGACGGAGTCTGGCTCTGTCACCCAGGCTTGAGTGCAGTGGTGCAATCTCAGCTCACTGCAACCTGTGACTCCTGGGTTGAAGTGATTATCCTTCTTCAACCTCCTGAATAGCTGGGACTACAGGTGTGCACCACCATGCCTGGCTGATTTTTGTATTTTAGTAGAGACAGGGTTTCTCCGTGTTAGCCATGCTGGTCTCGAACTTCTGATCTCATGCAATCCGCCCGCCTCAGGCTCCCAAAGTGTTGGGATTACAGGCGTGAGCCACTGCACCCAGCCACTTAATTTCTTTTAACAAAGACATGAGAATTATGAATACATGGATGAATCATTTCGCCCTTGTATCATTCCTTTTTTTTTTTTCTCATCACTATACCAACAAGGACCTTCTACCATTCTTAAAATAAAAGAGAAAGAAACAGAAATCCCAGCGCAGTACTTCCCAAACGAAAGCGGTTAGGTGTCCATCTGTCAGGCTATATTAAACCAGGAAGAGAATTTTCATTTCAAAATAGTTTCTTCTATTGGTGCTTTCTCCTCGTGAAATATTTACAGGAAACATACATTTAAAATGGAATGAAAGCAGAAACATACAGTAATCCAAGCAAAACTCAACAACGTCCGTTCTTTATTTTGCACAAGACGGTCTACATTACCCTTGCCATTAAAAAAAGACTGAAAATCTGGGGCTGAAGTAAAACACCCATGACATGCCACCTGGAGCTAGGAATGTAGCTTTGGGTCAGCAGGAGACCAAGTGTTAGTGGTGGTTCTGGCTTGCTAAGTGGATACCAGAGCTTTCGTTCCCATTTATGAGCTTCCTAGGTTCATAAAACGGACAGAACAAAGAAGTCTGTCCTATGTTTATTTTTCAGAGTAGTCTAGAATGTTTCTCAAGAATGGTCTGCAAATCTTTTGCATGAGAATCGCCAGAGAAATTTGTTTAAATAGAGATTAAAGAGATATAGTTCAGATCAAAATCTCTGGTAGTTGGGGACCCAGGAATCTTCATTTTAAAACTTAAACCAAGTGATTCTTACACTCAACAAAGTGTGCAGGAATTGGCCCCGTGATTTTGGCTTTTTAACCACATCATGTCTCAATTTCCCTCTTCTGCACAAGACAACAAGAGTTCCTGGATATCTTGCGAGTTAGTACTCTTCTGCCTAGCCGGATTCAGAGACATGGCCGCTAAGAGGTGACCCGGGGCTCCCCTGAGGTCCCCTCATTCCTGGTGAATTGTAAATTCAATTTGAGAAGAGAGAGAGGAAGGGATTTCCGATACTTAAAGACCACCCTTTGGATACTAGAGATTATGCCCGCACAACTGTGTATCAGATTTCAGGGAGCGTTCGGCTAATAATGTTGCCGGCCAGCCGCCGTCGTTCGTCGAGTGACGCAACAAGGCGTACTCTCTGGCCCTTGTCACTCGACTACCAAGATGGCGGCCCCCAGGAGCTGCGCCCTATGGAGCTATTGCGGTCGTGGGTGGTCGTGGGCGATGCGGGGCTGCCAGCTCCTCGGGCTTCGTAGCTCTTGGCCCGGGGCCCCACTAAGTGCTCGGCTCTTGTCCCAAGAGAAGCGGGCAACGGAAACGCACTTCGGGTTTGAGACTGTGTCGGAAGAAGAGAAGGGAGGCAAAGGTGAAAGGGGCGAGAGGGCGGATGGGAGGGATCTGACCGTCCGTGGTCTGGTTTCTTCTGGCCAGTTAGGGTTGATTTAACATCCAGTTAGTTCCAGTGTTGTTGTCTGTGCAGTTATCTTTTTTTTTTTTTTTTTTTGAGACAGAATTTCGCTCTTGTTGCCCACGCTGGAGTGCAATGGTCCGATCTTGGCTCACTGCAACCTCCGCCTCCCGGATTCAAGCGATTCTCCTGCCTCAGCTTCCCGAGTAGCTGGGATTACAGGCCCCCGCCACCACGCCCGGCTAACTTTTTTGTATTCTTACTAGAGATGGGGTTTCACCAGGCTGGTCTCGAACTCTTGACCTCATGTGATTCGCCTGCCTCGGCCTCCCAAAGTGCTGGGATTACAGGTGTGAGCCACCGCGCCCAGCCAGACGCCCCCTTTTTAAAAGCACAATACTGATGACTAAATCCCATCAACTGAGCATTTGTGATGTGCCAGGCAACGTACAGATATTATTTTCAGTTCTCATTTTCAACATGCCAGTAGTGGGTATTGTTATTACCATATTACACGTGAGGAAATTGAGACTTAAAGGTTAAGCAAGAAGTTGCCCAGTTGAACATATCTAGTAAGTGGCAGAACCAGTATTCAAACCCAGTTTAATCTGAGTCTGAAGCCCCCGTTCTTTACCTCTAGAGAAAAATAGGGTTTTTTGTTTTGTTTTTATTTATTCATTTGTTTATTCTGAGACGGAGTTTCGCTCTTGTTGCCCAGGCTGGAGTGCAATGGCGCAATCTGGGCTCACTGCAACCTCAGCCTCCTGGGTTCAAGCGATCCTCCTGCCTCAGCCTCCGGAGTAGCTGGGATTAAGGCATGCGTCACCATGTCTGACTAATTTCGTATTTTTAGTAGAGACGGGGTTTCTCCACGTTGGTCAGGCTGGTCTCGAACTCCGGACCTCAGGTGATCCACCCGCCTTAGCCTTCCAAAGTGCCTGGATTACAGATGTGAGCCACCGCCCCAGCCTGAGAAAGAAAGAAAGAGAGAAAGAAAAGAGAGAGAGAGAGAAGAGAAAGAAAGAAAAGAGAAAAGAAAAGAGGGAAGGAAGGAGAGAAACTATCTTCTGTGTGCCTCAGCTTCCAAATTGGCCAAGTAGAACTAATAGTAACCCTTCTTCTCTTGGAGTTCTTGTGAGTATCAAAATACTTGATACATGAAAGCACTTTAAACAGTCTCTGGCATTTAGTAATTGTTCAATAATGTTAGATATTGTTGAGCAGTTTCTTTTTGTCAGCACTGTGCCACAGGCATAGGAAAGGAAAAGGAGTGTTTTAAAACTCTACTAGTACTATTTATAATGATGAAGGAATTGGCCCATTTTACAGATATGTAAGGTGAGGCTCTGAGATGTTTCTTTACTGAGTCACCCAGGAAATAAGAAAAAGTGCCCACAGTGGAATTTCCCATCCCCTTAAAGTCTACCCGCCTCAACCTTGCTAATACATAGCTCTATTTTAACACTTTGAATATCGAATTCAAATTATTATTTGTTTCACAGGATTGAATGCCCAGAAAGCCAGGACAGTGGCTCATTCATTCTTATTTCCTCAGTGCTTGATACACATTAGGAACTTGATAATTGCTTATGGACTGAAATAAGTGGAGCCAAGTACGATAATACCAAGTATTTCATTTTATTTTATTTTTTACTTTTAAGACTAGTCAAGTGCAGTAGCAAGCACTTATTAAGGTTCTGAAACTTTCTAAAATACTTAACATTAATTCTTATAAATAAAACTGTAAGATAAGAACTATTAGCCCAGTTTTCTTTGAAATGGGAGTCTCTCTCTGTCGCCCAGCCTGGAGTCCAGTGGCTTGATCTCGGCTCACTGCAACCACCGCCTCCCAGGTTCAAGCGATTCTCCTATCTCAGCCTCCCGAGTAGCTGGGATTATAGGCGTCTGCCACTGTGCCCTGCTAATTTTTGTACTTTTAGTAGAGACGGGGTTTCTTTTTTTTTTTTTTCCTTTGAGACGGAGTCTCTCTCTGTCACCCAGGCTGGAAGGCAGTGGTGCAATCTCGGCTCACTGCAAGCTCCGCCTCCTGGCTTCACACCATTCTCCTGCCTCAGCCTCCCGAGTAGCTGGGACTACAGGCGCCCGCCACCACGCCCGGCTAATTTTTTGTATTTTTTTTTTAGTACAGACAGGGTTTCACCATGTTAGCCAGGATGGTCTGGATCTCCTGACCTCGTGATCCACCCGCCTCGGCCTCCCAAAGTGCTGGGATTACAGGCGTGAGCCACCGCGCCTGCCATAGCCCAGTTTTATAAGTGAAGAAAATGTGAGGCCGGGCACGGTGGCTCACGCCTGTAATCCCAGCACTTTGGAAGGCTGAGGTGGGTGGATCACCTGAGGTCGAGAGTTCCAGACCAGCCTGACCAACATGGAGAAACTCCGTCTCTACTGAAAATACAAAATTAGCCCGGCATGGTGGTGCATGCCTGTATTCCCAGCTACTGAGGAGGCTGAAGCAGGAGAATCCCTTGAACCTGGGAGGTGGAGGTTTTGGTGAGCCCAGATTGCGCCATTGCACTCCAGCCTGGGCAACAAGAGTGAAACTCCTCTCGAAAAAAAGAAAATGTGAAACAAATACATTAAATCACTTGCCCAAGATTCTGCTAATAAGTGGCAGAACTGAGATTTGAATTCAGGTGGGTTACTTCCAAAGTGTGTGCTCTTACGCAGTAATTAGTATAATTATAATAATAGTGTAATAATAATAATGCCTAACTTCTGTTTTGTGTTTTACAATGTATAATCAACATTTCACACTGGCAAGCAAGGAAGAAGTTAACTACTAAACTAAATATGAATTCCAGATTGGGGACTGAGATTGCAGTACAGACAGTCCTTGCTGTGCACAGTAATGCAAGACTGTGAAAATGTGCAAGCTGAAGTCATACACAAAGACCTTAATCAATGGGAAAAATTATAATTGTTTTATGACCTTTAAAAATTATCAACCATCAAAAACCCTGTCAGTTATAAATGTATAATGAAATGGAAAAATATATACTAAAGTTGATATTTATTTACAGCCAGGCGCGATGGTTCACACCTGTAATCCCAGCACTTTGGGAGGCCGAGGTAGGCACTTGAAGTCAGGAGTTTGAGACCAGCCTGGCCAACATGGTGAAACCTCATCTCTACTAAAAATACAAAAAAAAATTAGCCAAGCATGGTGGTGCATGCCTGTAATCACAGCTAATCAGGAGGCTGAGGCAGGCGAATTGCTTGAAGCTGGGAGGTGGAGATTGCAGTGAGCTGAGATTGTGCCACTGCACACTAGCCTGGGCGACAGAGTGAGACTGTCTCAAAAAAAAAAAGAAAAAAAAACTTCTAATAAAAAATTAGAAACCTTGAGAATTAAATTCTTTTATTTCCTTGTAAAAAAATTGCCAAGAGTAGGCCAGGCGCAGTGGCTCACACCTGTAATCCCAGCACTTTGGGAGGCCAAGGCGGGCGGATCATGAGGAGGAGATTGAGACCATCCTGGCTAACACGGTGAAACCCCGTCTCTACTAAAAATACAAAAAAATTAGCCAGGCACTGTGGCGGGCGCCTGTAGTCCCAGCTACTCCGGAGGCTGAGGCAGGAGAATGGCGTGAACCCGAGAGGCGGAGCTTGCAGTGAGCCAAGATCCTGCCACTACACTCCAGCCTGGGCGACAGAGCAAGACTCCGTCTCAAAAAAAAAAAAAAAAAAAAAAAATTGCCAAGAGTAGTTTGAACACTATTTGCCACCTTCTTGTCATATGAAATATCTTTTCTATGCCTTGGCAAATTGCCATATTTCTAAGTTTTTATCTACTAGTATTTTATCCTTTGTGCTTTCAATGTTATGAAATACCTCCAAGAACTCCTTTAATGTGAAAGTTTTTGCTGGCATCACTTCTTCTGGGACACCTTCAACCTTTTTGTCACAGCTCCATTTCTTGTTCATGTTGGTAAGTTCATCTTCCTGCAGTTCCTCTGGCTGTATGTCTAGAGTCTCTCCAGTGGCAGCAGTGTCAATATTCCCCCAGTCATCTATTTCTCCTATAACTCCACTGACACTCAATTTGAATTTCACTTCCAGCATTATCAGCATTTTCATTTTTGTTGCTCAATTCCCTCTTTCATTTATCCAGTTAAATGCCACATGTGTTTTATCACTGAAAGATAAGGAGGCAATACAAGTACATGCTTTACTGTCCGTGAACTGAGTAACTGATGCAGTGACCAGTAACCTAAAGTCTGGGAAAGAAGTGCGTGATTGGTTGCTGATCATGCTGTGTATCTGTTATTTACATAGTGATTTGTAGACTAAAGAATCTATTTTATGTAATTACTCACATTTAATATACCATTGTACTTGAATTGTGGCGTTGGGGGACTGGTGTTGTTTAGATAAACCACAGTAACTGAAATTCATGTATATTGGAACATGCAAAGCCAGGACTATTTGCTTATTTATTTATTTATTTTTATGTATTTATTTTTTTTGAGACGGAGTCTCACTCTGTCGCCCAGGCTGGAGTGCGGTGGCACGATCTCGGCTCACTGTAAGCTCCACCTCCCAGGTTCACGCCATTCTCCTGCCTCAGCCTCCCGAGTAGCCGGGACTACAGGCACCCGCCACCACGCCCGGCTAGTTTTTTTGTATTTTTAGTAGAGACGGGGTTTCACCGTGTTAGCCAGGATGGTCTCGATCTCCTGACCTCATGATCCCCCTGCCTCAGCCTCCCAAAGTGCTGGGATTATAGGCGTGAGCCACCGCGCCCGGCCTTGTTTGTTTATTTTTGAGACAAGGTCTCACTATGCTGCCCAGGCTGGGGTACAATGGCTATTCAGAGGCACAATCATAGCACACTGCAGCCTTGAACTCCTGGGTTCAAGCAGTCCTCTCCCATTAGCCCCCCGAGTAGCTGGCACTCCAGGTGTGTGCCACCATGCCAGCAAGGACTATTTATACTGAGTGAGGTTAGCCTTAGTGTCCCCCAGACACCCCAAAAGATGCTCAAAAGAGCAGGCTGGGCGTGGTGGCTCACGCCTGTAATCCCAGTACTTTGGGAGGCTGAGGTGGGCAGATCATGAGGTCAGCAGTTTGAGACCAGCTGGCCAACATGGTGAAACCCCATCTCTACTAAAAATACAAAAATTAGCCAGGCATGGTGGCAAGTGCCTGTAATCGCAGCTATTCGGGAGGCTGAGGCAGGAGAATCACTTGAACCTAGGAGGAGGAGGTTGCAGTGAGCCGAAATTGCGCCACTGTACCCCAGCCTGGGCGACAGAGCTAGACTCCATCTCAAAATAAAAAGTCCGGGCACAGTGGTTCACACCTGTGATCCCAACACTTTGGGAAGCTAAGGCGGGCAGATCTGAGGTTCAGAGGTTACAGTGAGCCAAGATCATGCCACTGCACTGCAGCCTGGGTGACAGAGCAAGACTCCGTCCCAAAGAAAATTAAAAGAAAAAAAAAGGAAAGAGCGCACTTGGAAATCCGAAGGTTGAGAATAGGCATTGAAGTTTGAGTTAAAGGCGGGCTCTGTAGTCTGATTCAGCAGAAGAGAGTCATGTTTTCAATCTGTGCAGCACATTTCATCTGAGGAACTCAAAGCATCTCCTCTTCATTATCCAATTCAGCCTTCTGGCAGGGAGATAGGGAGCTGGCACTGATATAGCTGTCTTACGGGCAGAGAAAGTGAGGTGAAAAACAGTTAAATGTAACTTTAAGGCTGGGCGCGGTGGCTCACGCCTGTAATCCCAGCACTTTGGGAGGCCGAGGCGTGCGGATCACGAGCTCAGGAGATCGAGACTGTCCTGGCTAGCATGGTGAAACCCCGTCTCTACTAAAAATACAAAAAATTGGCTGGGCGTGGTGGCGGGCGCCTGTAGTCCCAGCTACTCGGGAGGCTGAGGCAGGGTGTGAACCCGGGAGGCGGAGCTTGCAGTGAGCCGAGATTGGGCCACTGCACTCCAGCCTGGGCGACAGAGCGAGACTCCATCTCAAAAAAAAAAAAAAAAAAATGTAACTTTAAAGGGAACACTTCTGAGAGTCTTGGATAGTAGACTGTTTCTCTCTTTAGCTATCCCAGATTCCACAGTCTGTGTTGATCCTATGGAGAAGACTCATGAGAGCCCTCTAAATTGTGACTTAGCCCTGATTCACAGCTTGGCATCTAGGTGCCCGCCAAATTGTACCTGAGGTTCTTCTCAGTGATACAGGCAGACATGAGCTGAGGTCTTTCCATCCATTAATCATGCATCTTTCATCTTTATTTTGAAACAGAGTCTCTCTCCGTCGCCCAGGCTGGAATGCAGTGGTCCAATTTCAGCTCACTGCAACCTCTACCTTCCAGGTTCAAGTGATTCTCCTGCCCAAACCACCTGAGTAGCTGGGATTACAGGTGTGCGCAACCATGCCCAGCTAATTTTTGTGTTTTTACTAGAGACAGGGTTTTGCCACGTTGGCCAGGCTAGCCTTGAACTCCTGGCCTCAAGTGAACCACCCACCTCAGACTCCCAAAGTGCTGGGATTACAGGCAAGAGCCACTGTGCCCTGTATGCATACTTCTAATGGATCTTGTCTTTTATTATAATAACCATGAGAAAAATTCCAATTTCCCCCACCCTATCCTTTAAGAAACAGAAACATCTATTTAGTACCAGGTATATGGATGGCATTATTACAAAGTAGTAGTCCTAAGTAATAATAATTAAAACAGCAGAAAAGAGGTTGATTTCTTCCATGAAGTACATTTAAGCCTCTTATTAAAGAGGTAATGTGATGCCATCCACGACTTAGGAGCAGCAGCGGGGAGCAGGCTGCGGAGAGGACCAGTGCAGACATGGCCAAGTCTAAGAACCACACCACACACAGCCAGTCCCGAAATGGCACAGAAATGGTATCAAGAAACCCCGATCACAGAGATATGAATCTTTTTTTTTTTTTTTTTTCTTTGAGACGGAGTCTCGCTCTGTGGCCCAGGCTGGAGTGCAGTAGCGCGATCTCGGCTCACTGCAAGCTCCGCCTCCCGGGTTCACGCCATTCTCCTGCCTCAGCCTCTCGAGTAGCTGGGACCACAGGCGCCTGCCACCATGCCGGCTAATTTTTTGTATTTTTAGTAGAGACGGGGTTTCACCATGTTAGCCAGGATGGTCTCGATCTCCTCACCTCGTGATCTGCCTGTCTCAGCCTCCCAAAGTGCTGGGATTACAGGCATGAGCCACCGCGCCCGGCTGATAAGAATCTTTCTTTCTTTTTTTTTTTTTTTTTTGATAAGAATCTCTTAAGGGAGTGGACCCCAAGTTTCTGAGGAACATGCGCTTTGCCAAGAAGCACAACAAGAAGGGCCTAAAAAGATGCAGGCCAACAGTGCCAAGGCCATGAGTGCACGTGCTGAGGCTATCAAGGCCCTTGTAAAGCCCAAGGAGGTTAAGCCCCAGATCCCAAAGGGTGTCAGCCCCAAGCTCAATCCACTTGCCTACATTGCCCACCCCAGGCTTGGGAAGTGTGCTTGTGCCTGCATTGCCAAGGGGCTCAAGCTATGTCGGTCGAAGGCCAAGGCCAAAGATCAAACCAAGGCCCAGGCTGCAGCTCCAGCTTCAGTTCCAGCTTAGGCTCCCAAAGGTGCCCAGACACCTACGAAGGCTTCAGAGTAGATATCTCTGTCTGCCAACGTGAGGACGGAAGGACTGGTCCGACCCCCCTGGACTGCCATCTGCATGGGGCTGGGGTCCTCCTGTGCTATTTGTACAAATAAATCTGAGGCAGGAAAAAAAATAAATCAATAAAGAGGTAATGTTAAGGTGTAGATTTGGGCATCAAGCATTACGACTTAGTTTCACCTTGCAAAGACAGGCCATTTCAGGGGAAAAAAGCTTCCTCCTTTTTTGTTTAGGATTTTTCTAAGGGAATACTGTTAATAGCACTATTGTGTGTGTTTCTCCCATGTCAGTCTATCAGGTGTTTGAAAGTGTGGCTAAGAAGTATGATGTGATGAATGATATGATGAGTCTTGGTATCCATCGTGTTTGGAAGGATTTGCTGCTCTGGAAGATGCGCCCACTTCCTGGGACCCAGCTGCTTGATGTTGCCGGAGGCACAGGTAATGTCGAGTTTGGTATCCTTCACTACCATTGAGCATGTTTTACAGAAATTAGTCTCTCTTGTAATGAGCTAGCTCACCTAACACTAGGCGGAAGATGGTGATTGAAAATCAGCATACTTGTAACTTCTGAGAAGGGCATGCACTTATCTTTTTGACTGAATATCAATCAAAAGCATAGAATAACACTTTTGTGCCTGTCACTATTTTTTTTTTTGAGATGGAGTCTCACTCTGTCGCCCAGGCTGGCGTGCAGTGTCTCAATCTCAGCTCATTGCAACCTCTGCCTCCCAGGCTCAAGCAATTCTCCTGCCTCAGCCTCCTGAGTAGCTGGGACTACAGGCGCACTCCACCAAGCCCAGCTAATATTTTGTATTTTAGTAGAGACGGGGTTTCACTGTGTTTCCCAGGCTGGTCTTGAACTCGTGAGCTCAGGCAGTCTGCCTGCCTCGGCCTCCCAAAGTGCTAGGATTACAGGCGTGAGCCACCGCGCCTGGCCGGTGCCTGTCTGCCTGTCACATTTCCTTTTTTTTTTTTTTTTTTTTGAGATAGAGTCTTGCTCTTCTCCCAGACTGCAGTGCAGCGGTGCAGTCTCGGCTCCACTGCAACCTCCACCTCCCGGGTTCAAGCAATTCTCTGCCTCAGCCTCCTGAGTAGCTGGGATTACAGGCATGCGCCACCGCGCCTGGCTAATTTTTGTATTGCTAGTAGAGACAGGGTTCCACCATCTTGGCCAGGCTGGTCTTGAACTCCTGACCTCATGATACACCCGCCTTGGCCTCCCAAGGTGCTGGGATTACAGGTGTGAGCCACTGTGCCCAGCTGCCTGTCACATTTCTAAAATACACAGATTGGCTGGCCGCAGTGGCTCACACCTGTACTCCCAGCATTTTGGGAGGCCAAGGTGGGTGCATTGCCTAAGGTCAGGAGTTCAAGACCAGCCTGGCCAACATGGTGAAAACCCATCTCTACTAAAAATACAAAAAAAACGCCAGTGTGGTGGCTGGTGCCTGTAATCCCAGCTACTTGGGAGGCTGAGGCAGGAGAATTTCTTGAACTGGGGAGGTGGAAGGTTGCAGTGAGCTGAGATCATACCATTACACTCCAGCCTGGGCAACAGAGCAAGATTCCGTCTCAAAAAAAAAAACAGGATTACGAAGGAAAAAGTTGAATTTTTGACCAGTGACATTTCACCATCTAAATGACTGTTTTATCTTCTGCTTAACCTTTAACCCCCTTTTCCTCTTTTTTAGGGGATGGGAGAAGCCTTTTATCACTTTATGTAAGTTTTCTAGGCTGCCTTTTCTGCTTGATTTGCTATCACATCAAATATCAAAAGTTTGTGCACAGTCCTTTGTTACTTCTTGTACACTGAGCATTTGGAGAGAAAAATGTCATGATTTTACACAATGCATCTTGGTGATGTCATTGTACATGTTAAATTACATTAGAGGCTGGACGTGGTGGCTCACACCTGTAATCGTAGCACTTTGGGAGGATCACCTGAGGTTAGGAGTTCAAGACCAGTCTGGCTAACATGGTGAAACCCCGTCTCTACTAAAAATACAAAACTCAGCTGGGCGATGGTGGGGCGTGGTGGCTCATGCCTGTAATCCCAGCACTTTGGGAGCCCAAGGCGGTCGGATCATGAGGTCAAGAGATTGAGACCATCCTGGCCAACATGGTGAAACCCCGTCTCTACTAAAAATACGAAAATTGGCCGGTTGTGGTGGAACGCGCCTGTAATCCCAGATACTCAGGAGGCTGAGGCAGGAGAATTGCTTGAACCCAGGAGGCCGAGGTTGCAGTGAGCTGAGATCAAGCCACCACACTCCAGCCTGGGCGACAGAGTGAGACTCCATCTCAAAAAAAAAAAATTAAAAATAAAATAAAATAAAATAAAATAATAAATAGCCGGCGAGGTGGCGGGCGTCCGTAATTCCAGCTATTCAGGAGGCTGAGGCAGGAGAATCACTGGAACCCAGGAGGCAGAGGTTGCAGTGAGCCGAGATTGTGCCATTGCTCTCCAGCCTGGGCTACAGAGCAAGACTCTGTCTCAAACAATAATAATAAATAAATACATAAAATTACATTGGAATAATATAAAATATAATGTAATAATTTGATAGTAATGATAGAGTAATGTATAATAATAAATTACAATAGAATAACCTCTATACTTGAAACATATTTATCTGTAGCTATGTTGGTGTGATCCTCTCCCCAAATGGAAGCTCAGAGGGCAAGAAGACACCTTGCTCTGTAGAGGGTAATTTAGCAGAATCTACCAAAATCTAAAATGCATATAAGCCTAGGATCCCACTTTTTTTTTTTTTTTTTTTTGAGTCCGAGTCTCGTTTTTGTTGCCCAGGCTGAAGTACAGTGGCGCGATTTCGGCTCACCACAACCTCCGCCTCCTAGGTTCAAGCGATTTTCCTGCCTCAGCCTCCTAAGTAGCTGGGACTACAGGCATGTGCCACCACACCCAGCTAATTTTGTATTTTTAGTAGAGATGGGGTTTCTCCATGTTGGTCAGGCTGGTCTTGAACTCCCAACCTCAGGTGATACACCCACCTCAGCCTCCCAAAGTGCTGGGATTATAGGCATGAGCCATCATGCCTGGCGGATCCCACATTTTCAATTCTTTTTTTTTGAGATGGAGTCTTGCTCTGTTGCCCAGGCTGGAGTGCAATGGCATGATCTCGGCACACTGCAACCTCCGCCTCCTGGGTTAAAGTGATTCTCATGCCTTGGCCTCCCAAGTAGCTGGGATTACTAGGCACCCACAATCATGCCTGGCTGATTTTGTGTATTTTTAGTAGAGACAAGGTTTTACTATATTGGCCAGGCTGGCCTCAAATTCCTGACCTAAGGTGATCCACCCACCTTGGCCTCCCAAAGTGTTGAGATTACAGGCCTGACCCACTCTGCCTGGCCTCACATTTTCAATTCTATGTAGCCTAAAGAAAAACTTCCACAAAGATTTAGTCACAAATACGCTCATTGCATCACATTTAATAGTAATTAAAAATTGGAAATAACCTATTTCTTCCCAATAAGGACATGGCTTTAAATTAAGGTATATTCAGTCTATGAAATATTGTGTATCTATTTAAAACAATAAGGAAAACTTACAAGTATTGATGGAAAGGTTGCAAGGACATATTAAGTGGGAAGAATAAGAAAACACGTGGTATAACAATGTGTACAATATCCCTGTTTATGTTTTTAAATTTTGTTATATGCATACCTATAAATGTATTGAAATATCGTGCTCGCTTCAGTAGCGCATATACTAAATTTGAAATGATACAGAGAAGATGTGCAAAATAATTAATATATTGAAATATATGGCTGAGCACGTTGGCTCACGCCTGTAATCCCAGCATTTGGGAGGCCGAGGCATGTGGATCACGAGGTCAGGAGTTTCAGACTAGCCTGACTAATGTGGTGAAACCCTGTCTCTACTAAAAATACAAAAATTAGCTGGGCCTGGTGGCACACGCCTGTAATCCCAGCTACTCAGGAGGCTGAGGCAGGAGAATTGCTTTAATCTGGGAGGCGGAGGTTGCAGTGAGCTGAGATCGTGCTACTGCACTCTAGCCTGGGAACAGAGTGAGCCTCCGTCTCAGGAAAAAAAAAAAAGATATAAAAAATGACTGCAGAATGACTGGAGAATACCTAATTGGTTAGACATATGGGAGAAACAAGGATATATTTCTTGGAAATAGTGTAGGAAAAACAAAGACAAGGAAACAGCTTTTTTTTTTTTTTTGGAAACAGTCTTGCACTTTCGCCCAGGCTGGAGTGTAGAGACGTCGTCTCGGCTTACTGCAACCTCCACCCCCAGGGCTCAAGTAATCTTCCCATCTCAGCCTCCCAAATAGCTAGGAATACAGGCATGTGCCCCACACCTGGCTAATTTTTGTAATTTTTTTCGTAGAGACTGAGTTTCACCATGTTACCCAGGCTGGTCTCAAACCTCTGGGCTCAAGCAATCTGCCTACCTCAGCCTCCTGAAGCCTGAAGTGCTGGAATCACAGGCGTGAGCCACCGAGCCCAGCTGGAAACAGCATTATAAGAAAGGAAATATAGGGCCAGGCGCAATGGCTCATGCCTGTAATCCCAGCAATTTGGAAGGCCTAGGCGAGTGGATCACCTGAGGTCAAGAGTTTGAGACCAGCCTGACCAACATGATGAAACCCCATCTCTACTAAAAATACAAAATTAGCCAGGTTTGGTGGCACATGCCTGTGATCCCAGCTACTTGGGAGGCTGAGGCAGGAGAATCACTTGAACCTGGGAGGCAGAGGTTGCAGTGAGCTGTGATCACGCCATTGCACTCCAGCCTGGGCAACAAGAGCAGAAACTCCATCTCAAAAAAAAAAAAAAAGAAAGAAAGAAAAGGAAATATAGAAAAGAGAGGAAAAAAGAAAGGAAATAGGATTCCAGAAAGCACTGGATTTGTCCTGAACAATATTTACCAGGTCACAGATTATAAACACTTGATTTTCAGTTTTTTTTTTTTTTTTTTTTTTTTTTTTAGAGATGGAGTCTCACTCTGTTGCCCAGGTTGGAGTGTAATGGCGCAATCTCAGCTCACTGCAAGCTCTGCCTCCTGGGTTCATGCCATTCTCCTGCCTCAGCCTCCCAAGTAGCTGGGACTACAGGTGCCCACCACCACGCCCTGCTAATTTTTTTTTTTTTTTTGTATTTTTTAGTAGAGACGGGGTTTCATTGTGTTAGCCGGGATGGTCTCGATCTCCTGACCTTGTGATCCACCTGCCTTGGCCTCCCAAAGTGCTGGGATTACAGGCGTGAGCCACCGCACCCGGCCTCAGTTTTTATTTTATTTATTTATTTATTTATTTATTTATTTATTTTGAGACGGAATTTTGCTTTTGTCACCCAGGCTAGAGTGCAATGGCGCTATCTCAGCCCACTGCAACATCCGTTTCCCAGGTTCAAGCTATTCTCCTGCCCCAGCCTCCCGAGTAGCTGGGATTACAGGCGGCTGCCACCACACCTGGCTAATTTTTGTATTTTTAGTAGAGATGGGGTTTCACCATGTTGGCCAGGCTGGTCTCAGACTCCTGACCTCAGGTGATCCACCAGTCTCAGCCTTCCAAAGTACTGAGATTGCAAGCGTGAGCCCAGCCCAATTTCTTTAATTAAAAAAAAAGTTAGTGTTGAAATGAGTAGAAACTTCCACGTTCACACACTTAGCTATGATTGTGCCTCTGCACTCCAGCCAGGGTGGTGGAGTGAGACCCTGTCTCTAACAAAAAGAAGAAAGGACTTGGCTTTCAGCCACACTGTGTCCAGTTAGCTAACACAGGTACTCCTGTGCCTCTGTTACCCCTTTGGGTTTTAGGAAATGCTGTTTCTTCCTTTTTTATTTTTGTTTTAGTCTGCATCTTTCCTCATGTTGGCTTCCCACAGGTGACATTGCATTCCGGTTCCTTAATTATGTTCAGTCCCAGCATCAGAGAAAACAGAAGAGGCAGTTGAGGGCCCAACAAAATTTATCCTGGGAAGAAATTGCCAAAGAGTACCAGAATGAAGAAGATTCCTTGGGCGGGTCTCGTGTCGTGGTGTGTGACATCAACAAGGAGATGCTAAAGGTTGGAAAGCAGAAAGCCTTGGCTCAAGGATACAGAGCTGGTGAGTCCTGCAGAAGGCAGACACAGGGGAAGTGTTTGTGTCTTTATAGAATGAGGTAGAATATGTAAAATATTGAAATGCTTTATCTTTTGCTTTCAGAAACTTACAGGTGGGCAGGTTGAAGATGATTTGCATGGCTGAATCTAGTTTGTGTGCTGTTATATGCATTATTTATGCATAGCAGCCCATTGAATGAGCTTACCCAGCCCTATGTGACTGGGATCACTAGATCCCAAATAAGTCAAGAATCTTACCCAAGTCACAGAACTTCTCAGTGGCGGATCCCAAACTGGAGTTGAATCTTCAGCTCTCAGCTCTCAGACCCTGAGACAGAAGTTTTGCTGTCATTTCCCAGCAGCTTCAGGATGAACTCGGTGTATCATTCCCATTCTTGAACCATTCCATTCTCCTGTCCATACTAGGATAGTTTGATTGCTGTGCAACTGGACCTCTCATCTCCTGTAAAGAAAGAACTTCTGGCTGGGCCCATGGCTCACACCTATAATCTCAGAACTTTGGGAGGCCACGATGGGAGGATTACTTGAGCCCAAGAGTTCCAGGCTGCAATGAGCTATGATTGCATCTCTGCACTCCAGCCTGAGTGACAGAGCGAGACCCTGTCTCTAAAGAAATTTTAAAAATAAAAAAAGAAATAACTTGCCCTTCAGCCACAAGGAGTGCAGTTAGCTAGCGTACTCCACCTATTAGCACCATCAGCCTCTGCCTCAGCTTCCAAGGGAGGCCAGGCTCTTTTGTGGCAGCCCCTAGCCAATGGCTGAACACTGTGGGACTACTAGGGCCTGGATATTTTCCAAGCAAGACTCTTTAACAGCCAGCCTTTGTTCCAGAGGTCCCTATTGGGTAGGCTGAGCCTTTGTCAGATCTGCATTAAGGTCTAAAGGCTTTTCTTGCTCAGTCTTTCTTCCTCTCCCTTTGTCTTCTCTGTGTTTCCCCTGCCACACACACAAAAAATTATTATACTCCTTGGTCCATCTCAGCATGTTTCTCAGAGGACCCAACTGATATACTCAAAGAAACACTCGTGAACAGTACTCCTTACGCTTTCCCACTGTGGTAAATACGAACAGCAGATAGGCAGATGACTGCATGTGTATCTCTGTGAGATTACTGCAAGCTCAAAATGGGTGATTTGTGTGCTAGCTTAAAAATGTAGATTGTGGCAGCGAGGTGGCTCATGCCTGTAATCCCAGCACTTTGGAAGGCCAAGGGTGAAGGATCGCTTGAAGCCAGGAGTTCAAGACCAGCCTAGGCGACATAGTGAGACTCTGTCACTACAAAAAATTTAAGTTAGCCAAGTGTGGTGGTACACACCTGTAGTAACAGCTACTTGGGAGGCTGAAGCAGGAGGATCACTTGAGTCCAGAAGGTCCAGACTGCAGTGAGCCATGATCATGCCACTGCACTCCAGCCTGGGCAACAGAGTAAGACTTTGTCTCAAAAAAAAGCAAATGTGGCCAGGCGTGGTGGCTCACGCCTGTAATCCCAGCACTTTGGGAGGCCGATGGGGGTGGATCACCTGAGGTCTGGAGTTCAAGACCAGCCTGACCAATATGGAGAAACCCTGTCTCTACTAAAAACACAAAACCAGCTGGGTGTGGTGGCGCATGCCTGTAATCCCAGCTATCTGGGAGGCTGAGGCAGGAGAATTGCTTGAACCTGGAAGGTGGAGGTTGTGGTGAGCCAAGATCGTGCCATTGCACTCTGGCCTAGGCAACAAGAGATAAACTCCATCCTGGCAACTGCACCCTGTTGGCCCAGTTTTTATTGTTGTTGTTGTTGTTGTTTCTGAGACAGAGTCTTGCCCTGTTGCCCAGGATGGAGTACAGTGGCAGGATGGAGTACAGTGGCACGATCTCGGGTCACTACAACCTCTGCCTCCCAGGTTCAAGCAATTCTTGTGCCTCAGCCTCCCGAGTAGCTGGGATTACAGCTGCGCAGCACCATACCCAGCTAATTTTTTTGTATTTTTAGTAGAGACAGGGTTTCACTATGTTGGCCAGGCTGGTCTCGAACTCCTGGCCTCATGTGATCTGCCCACCCCTGCCCCCCAAAGTGTTGGGATTACAGGTGTGAGCCACTGCGCCCCGCCCAGCTTTGCAGAGCCGCTATTCTGCCCTCTTCCATGCTGGCCAGGGACCACAGATGGCCACTGTGAGGGGCAGTGGTATATAACAAAGAACGTCCCTCAGGTCAACATCAGCATTTCTCTCCTCCTCCCCCACCATGAGTGTCTATGGTCATTTTAGCTCAAATCTTCCTCCTCTTCCTCCTCCCACCGTCAGAAGGAGCTGCCTAGACGAACTGCAGCCCACTTGGCCCCCAAGCTGAAGGGCTCCTTTGTTAACCATCAATACTGGTCAGAAGGCAGACAGTCGCTAGTGTTTTTAGACAAAGGCACTATGTTTCCTTACTCCTACTGACAAACATGTTTCCCTTCTCTCTGGTACTTAGCCATAAAGAATGGAAAACAAAGATATTGAAATGATAGGCAGTGTTCCATTTCTGGAATCATCTCTTCCATTGCATAGCCTGCCCTTCGAGCTCTCCTAAGCACCAAGACAAATGCATCTGCGTAGGAATTAAGTGCCCCATAGTACAGTTTTATCTTTCCTCCTTGTTTTATCAATCTCCAATAATCATACCTTTGCAAAAACATCATGAAAAGTAGAAACTGAGTAGGAGGACCCTAGAAATTATTTAATAAATATAAAAGTTAATGTGTGGTCAGGCGCAGTGGCTTACGCCTGTAATCCCAACACTTTGGGAGGCTGAGGCAGGCAGATCACCTGAGGTCAAAAGTTTGAGAACAGCCTGGTCAACATGGTGAAACCTTGTCTCTACTAAAAATACAAAAATTAGCCAGGTGTGGTAGTGCACGCCTGTAATCCCAGCTACTCAGGAGGCTGAGGCATGAGAATCTCTTGAACCCACGAGGTGGACGTCACACCACTACACTCCAGATTGGGTGACAGAGCGAGGCTCTGTCTCAAAAAAAAAAAAGTTAATGTGTAACTTAACTACTTTTTTTTTTTTTTTTTTGAGATGGAGTCTCGCTCTGTCGCCCAGGCTGGAGTGCAGTGGTGCAATCTCGGCTCACTGCAAGCTCCGCCTCCCGGGTTCATGCCATTCTCTTGCCTCAGCCTCCCCAGCAGCTGGGACTACAGGCACATGCCACCACGCCCGGCTAATTTTTGTATTTTTAGTAGAGACGGGGTTTCTCTGTGTTAGCCAGGATGGTCTCGATCTCCTGACCTTGTGATCTGCCCGCCTCAGCCTCCCAAAGTGCTGGGATTACAGGTGTGAGTCACCGCACCAAGCCCTTAACTACTTTTTTTTAATGTATAGCATGGTTATGTGTTTTATTTATATTTTTTAAGTAGCACTTTCCTTCCCAAATGGAAGATCTTAGGGGCAGGAGCTTTAAAATGTATATATATTTGGCTGGGTGCCATGGCTCACACCTGTAATCCCAGCACTTTGGGAGGCCGAGGCAGGTGGATCACCTGAGGTCAGGAGTTCGAGAACAGCCTGGTCAACATGGTGAAACCCTATCTCTACTAAAAATACAAAAAAAATTAGCCAGGTAAGTAGCTAGGATTATAGGTGTATGCCACCATGTCTGGCTAATTTTTGTATTTTTAGTAGAGATAGGGTTTTGCCATGCTGGCCAGGCTACTCTCAAACTCTTGGCCTCAAGTGGTCTGCCCTCTTCGGCCTCCCAAAGTGCTGGGATTGCAGGTGTGGGCTATCGCGCCTGGCCTGGAAAAGTATTAAGAAGAAAGTAAATGTTAACCATAATTCCAACATTCAGAGTTGCCCGTCAATAGGGTAATGTTTCCTTCCTTTTTCCTAATTATTCCCTTTTTAGAAAGTTGAGAACATCCTATATATACAATTTATTTATTTATTTGTTTATTTATTTATTTATTTATTTTTGAGACGGAGTCCTGCTTTGTCGCCCAGGCTAGAGTGCAGTGGCGCGATCTCGGCTCCCTGCAACCTCCGCCTCCCAGTTCAAGCGATTCCCCTGCCTCAGCCTCCCAAGTAGCTGAGATTGCAGGCACCCTGCACCAAGCCCAGCTAATTTTTGTATTTTTAGTAGAGAGGGGGTTTCACCATCTTGGTCAGGCTGGTCTCGAACTCCTGACCTCGTGATCCACCTGCCTTGGCCTCGCAAAGTGCTGGGATTACAGGCATGAGCTACCGCGCCCAGCCTACAATTTAGTAATCTGCTTTAATTTACTGTTGTATCAAAAGATTTTTCCATGTCATTAGAAATTCCTTGAAATCATTATTTTTATTTTATTTTATTTTATTTTTTTGAGACAGAGTCTTGCTCTGTCGCCCAGGCTGGAGTGCAGTGGCGCAATCTCGACTCTCTGCAGGCTCCACCTCCCAGGTTCACACCATTCTCCTGCCTCAGCCTCCCGATTATCTGGGACTACAGGCGCCCACCACCACGCCTGGCTAATTTTTTGTATTTTTAGTAGAGACAGGGTTTCACCGTGTTAGCCCAGATGGTCTTGATCTCCTGACCTCGTGGTCCGCCCACCTCGGTCTCCCAAAGTGCTGGGATTACAGGCGTGAGCCACCACACCTGGCCGAAATCATTATTTTTTATGCTATTCTTCCATATGGATGTTTCATGATTCATATAACCAATAAACAATTGATAATTCTTTTTTTCCCCAGTGTTTTGCATATAGCACAACTTTGTGACATTCTTATTTGTAATTTTTGCATGGATTCATTCGTTTACTGACTGTATAACCTTAGTCAAGTGTTTAAACTCTAATAACTACTTCAAACTAGGAGGTGATATGCCATAGCTATTGAAAACATAGGCTCTGAGTTCCAGTCCATCTGTGTGACCTTGGGCAAGCAACCTTTCTCTTTTTGCTTTTTATTTTTTCGAGATATGGTCTTGCTGTGTTACCCAGGCTGGTCTTGAACTCCTGGGCTCAAGCTCTCCTCCCGCCTCAGCCTCCTGAGTCTCTGGGATTACAGGTGCATGCCAACCTGCTCAGCTCAGACTTTAAACCTTTCTGATGTTCACTTTGCTGACCTGAAACATGAGGATAATGGTAGTAACTCTCTCACAGTTGGTATGAGGATATATTAAGATAATCTATCTAAAGATGTACATAAAATAACACAGACCCTGCCACTTGATAAGGGCCCTCTAAGCAGTAGCTGTAATGATGATGTCAATGTCCTTTCCCTAAAAATCAAATCACTGGGTCAAAAGGTATACTTTTTTTTTTTTTTTTTTTTTTTTTTTTGAGACGGAGTCTCGCTCTGTCACCCAGGCTGGAGTGCAGTGGCGCAATCTCAGCTCACTGCAACCTCCACCTCCCGAATTCAAGCAATTCTCCTGCCTCAGCCTCCCCAGTAGCTGGGACTACAGGTGCATGCCACCACGCCTGGCTAATTTTTTGTATTTTTAGTAGAGACAGGATTTCACCATGTTTCGATCTCCTGACCTCGTGATCTGCCTCCCTCAGCTTCCCAAAATGCTGGGATTACAGGTGTGAGCCACCGCACCTGGCCAGGTATCCTTATTTTTAAGGCCTTTGTTAGATACTGCTAATTTGCTTTCCAGAAAGGTTATTTTCATTTACCTTCCTCTATACAGTCTTCTTTTTGTATTTTACATCTTATTCACTGTAGGTTGTATAATGTTAAAGTCCAATCAAGATTCTTGGAGGACACAGCCACCCTGATAGGGGCCTCTGGTGATCTCTGAATCTCAGACCTGGACACGCTGATGCTCTATGATTCCAATAAAACCAGTAAAACTCTGCTAAATTCTGTACTGAGAGTAACTCAGTGAATACTTGTAGTAACCCTATAAAGTAGGCACTAGTTTTTAACTCCATTTTACAGATGACGAAACAGACAAAGTAGTTTATTCAAGAATACACAGGCCAGGCACAGTGGCTCACATCTGTAATTCCAGCACTTTGGGAGGCCGAGGCGGGAGGATTGCTTGAGCCCAGGAGTTTGAGACCAGCCTGGGCAAGATGATGAGACCTCGTCTCTACAGAAGAAATTTTAAAAAATTAGCTGGGCAGGGTGGTGTGTGCCTATAGTCCCAACTACTGGGGATGCTAAGGCAGGAGGATCCTTTGAGTCCAGGAGTTTGAGGATGCAGTGAGCTGTGTGCCACTGTACTCCAGCCTGGGTGAGAAAGCAAGACCTCCCCATGTCTAAAAAAAATAATAATGATTGATTAAAAATATAAAAGGAAAAATATGTATATATAAGGAATATGGTGAAGCTGGGATTAGAATCCAGGCAGCCTAACCACCCAGGACTTGGGCTCTCCAGCTCAATGCTCTACATGAAATGAATTCACTGGGGGCAGGAAAAACAGCTACCCAGACTGAGACCTGGAACTCACTTTCTCTTTCAGGACTTGCATGGGTATTAGGAGATGCTGAAGAACTGCCCTTTG
Organism: Pongo abelii; assembly: GCF_028885655.2. Classification (NCBI taxonomy): domain Eukaryota; kingdom Metazoa; phylum Chordata; class Mammalia; order Primates; family Hominidae; genus Pongo; species Pongo abelii. The sequence goes on along the minus strand of NC_071995.2, from coordinate 119,374,310 downwards.
ATGATGACAAGTTTGATATTTACACCATTGCCTTTGGGATCCGGAATGTCACACACATTGATCAGGTATGAATGGCTGCATCCTCAGCTTGTATGACTCTCAGGAAATTACCTCTGTTGTAGAGCTACAGTGAGTGAGGAAAGAAGGAGAGTTTTATTTTTTGAGATGGGAACTTGCTATGTTGCCCAGGCTAGTCTCAAACTCCTGGGCTCAAGCAGTCCTTCCACATGTGCCTCCCAAGTAGCTGGGATTACGGGAACCCACCACCACACCCAGGGAGGGGGAGGGGGGGAGGGAGGGGGGGGGGAGAGAGAGAGAGAGAGAGAGAGAGAGAAAGAGATGTATTAATCTTAAAAAAAATTTTAAAAATTATGTTTAAGGGCCTGGCGCTTGTGTGGAATGCCTGTTTGAAGTTTAGGGTCCTCGATCCTTTAAGTTGACAAATTTTCTAGTCACAAAATTGGGAAAGACTGAAACCACAGAGCTGATCTCCATAGAAGTCTGTCTTACTTGGATTGGTATTCACATATTTGGGATTTAGTCTTGCTCTGGCCTTTTGTGTATTTCCTCATACTTGTGAAGCTGCCTGACCCTGTGAATTTGCAGAAAATCAGAGACATGTCAGAGGCTGACAAAGACAAGGGCCCTCAAACACTGTTTTGACAAAAGATAGCTGGATTCATGGCTTTTCTACAGGAAAAGGGGAACATTCAGCTCTTAATCTGATGGAGCTCTTCTTTGTTCCTACTTTATTTTTTGTAGAGATGGAGTTTCGCCATGTTGCCCAGGTTGGTCTCGAACTCCTGAGCTCAAGTGATCCTCCCACCTCAGCCTCCCAAAATGCTGGGATTACAGGCTTGAGCCACCATGCCTGACCAATATTCCTACTTTAATATTCTGTTCAAAACACTTGAAGACCATGTGCAAAGCAAAGAGTTTCATTTCAGTAACATGGTTTCTGGTTGCCTGGGTCCTTTGGTTAAGTGGTAAGTTCTTTATGCTGTTCATCAGCTTGGTTTGCATCACCTTTCCTATGTCAGTAGCCAGTTTATTATTTCGTTGAATGAAAACTTTTTTTTTTTTTTGAGACAGAGTCTCGCTCTGTTGCCAGGCTGGAGTGCAATGGCACGATCTTGGCTCACTACAACCTCCGTCTCCTGGGTTCAAGCAATTCTCCTGCGTCAGCCTCCCAAGTAGCTGGGACTACATGTGTGTGCCACCACGCCCAGCTAATTTTTGTATTTATCAGTAGAGACAGTGTTTCACCATGTTGGCCAGGATGGTCTCTATCTCTTGACCTCATGATCCTCCCGCCTCAGCCTCCCAAAGTGCTGGGATTACAGGCGTAAGCCACCACGCCTGGGGAAAAAAATTTTTTTAATAGGTTCAAAGTTCAAAACATACAAAAGGTTATATGTGACAGTCTCCCTCCCATCCTTGCCTCCTCTCCCATTCAGTGCTTCTCCCTTCAGACAGTCACCAGCTTCTTGTGTATCTTTGTCAAGATGTTTTCTGAATTGGTTATGATTCACATAACTAATAACCAATTGATATTTCTTTTTTTCCCATGTTTTGCATGTAGCACAACTTTGTGACATCCTTATTTGTAATTTTTGCATGGATTCGATCATTTATTTACTGACTAACCTTAGACAAGTGTTTGTGATGTTTTGTGCCAAGGTGTATATACTATTTTCTTTCTTTTTTCTTTTTTTTGTTTGGAGATGGACTCTTACTGTGTCACCCAGGCTGGAGTACAGTAACGTGATCTTGGCTCACTGCAACCAGTTGAGAGTTCAACCTCAGCTGGTCTTGAACTCTTTGGAGGCCTCCAGGCTGGCCTCCCAACTCTTTGGGAGGCCGAGGTGGGCAGATCACGAGGTAAGGAGATCAAGACCATCCTGGCCAACATGGTGAGACCCCATCTCTACTAAAAATACAAAAATTAGCTGGGCGTGGCGGCATGAACCTGTAGTCCCAGCTACTCGGGAGGCTGAGTTGGGAAAATCCCTTGAACCCAGGAGGCAGAGGCTGCAGTGAGCCAAGATCGCACCACTGCACTCCAGCCTGGGCGACAGAGTGAGACTCCACCTCAAAAATAAATAAATAGATAGATGGATAGAATAAAAGTAAACAAGTATTTCTTGGAGATTTTTCCTTGTAAGTACATAAACAGCACTGGCTCTTTTTATTTTTTTATTTTATTATTATTATTATTTTTTGAGACAGAGTCTCACTCTGTCACCCAGGCTGGAGTGCAGTGGAGAGATCTGGGCTCACTGAAACCTCCGCCTCCTGGGTTCAAGTGATTCTCCTGCCTCAGCCTCCCAAGTAGCTGGGGTTACAGGCATGTGCCACCATGCCCAACTAATTTTGTGTTTTTAGTAGAGACAGAGTTTCTCCATGTTGGTCAGGCTGGTCTCGAACTCCCGACCTCAGGTGATCCACCCGCCTCAGCCTACCAAAGTGCTGGGTTTACAGGTGTGAGCCACCGCACCTGGCACTTTTTAAAATAGTTGAATAGAGGCCGGGCGTGGTGGCTCACACCTGTAATCCCAGCACTTTGGGAGGCCGAGGCGGGTGGATCATGAGGTCAGGAGTTCGAGACCAGTCTGACCAACATGGTGAAAACCCCGTCTCTACTAAAAATACAAAAATTAGCTGGGCGTGGTGGCGTGTGCCTATAGTCCCAGATACTTGGGAGGCTGAGAGAGGAGAATCACTTGAACCCGGGAGACAGAGGTTGCGGTGAGTTGAGATCGCACCACTGCACTTCAGCCTGGGCAACAGAATGAGACTCCGTCTCAAAAAAAAAAAAAAGAAGTTGAATAGATTCCATTTATATTTATATTTCATAATTTAGTCTCTTATTAATCGTTAAAGATGCTTCTAATCTTGTGCTATTCAAACACTTGTCTTTTGACAAGTGTTTGAACAGCAAATTTTAAAATGACTTCATTTCATAAAATAGAACATGTTGGGCATGGTAGCTCACGCCTTTAATCCCAGCACTTTGGGAGGCCGAGGCGGGCGGATCAGTTGAGGTCAGGAGTTTGAGACCAGCCTGGCCAACATGGTGAAACCCTGTCTATACTAAAAATACAAAAATTAGCCAGGCATGGTGGTGGGCATCTGTAATCCCAGCTACTTGGGAGGCTGAGACAGGAGAATTGCTCGAACCCGGGAGGTGGAGGTTGCAGTGAGCCGAGATTGTGCCACTGCACTCCAGCCTGGGCGACAGAGCAAGACTCTGTCTCAAAAAAATAAATACATAAATAAAAATAGAATGCATCCCAATGAGTTGAGCAGAAGACATTGGCTTTATAGACACAGAAAGACTGAAGAAAGCAGAGAAGCAAAGAACAAAGAGTGTATTATTTATCCTTTCAAAACTACTTTTCTTGAAAGGCTGTGATAGGGAGGCAGAATAATAAAAAAAATAGGCTGGGCGTGGTGGCCCAAGTCTGTAATCCTAGCACTTTGGGAGGCCGAGGTGGAATGATCACCTGAAGTCTCTAGTTCAAGACCAGCCTGGCCAACATGGCGAAACTCCATCTCTACTAAAAATGCAAAAATTAGCCGGGTGTGGTGGCATGTGCCTGTAATCCCAGCAACATGGGAGGCTGAGGCAGGAGAATCACTTGAACCGAGGAGGCAGAGGTTGCAGTGAGCTGAGATCGTGCCAGTGCACTCCAGACTGGGTGACAGAGCGAGACTCCGTCTCAAAAAAAAAAAAAAATTTAAACAGGAGTGTTGGAGAAATTGACTGTATCTCTTTCTTCTGATCTCTCAGAAGGTCAGCTGGCAACTTAGTTTCGGTTTGGTGACGTGGAACTATGGAGTCACAAGTTGGGTGACTCCATTTTGATGCTTAGTCTGGTCTGTTGGAACCTAGTGCAGAAACAATCCAAAACAATGGCTTCCTATACTTTTTATTTAAAAGTGAATAACCGGCCAGGCATGGTGGCTCACACCTGTAATCCTAGCACCTTGTGAGGCCGAGGCGAGTGGATCACTTCAGGCCAGGAGTTCGAGACTGGCCTGGCCAACATGGTGAAACCCTGTCTCTACTAAAAATACAGAATTAGTTGGGCGTGGTGGTGCATGCCTGTAATCCCAGCTTGAGAGTCTGCCTTGGGAGTCTGAGGCAAGAGAATCGTTTGAAGCCAGGAGGCGGAGGTTGCAGTGAGCCAAGATCATGCCATTGCACTCTAGCCTGGGCAACAAGAGCGAAACTCTGTCTCAAAAAAACAAACAAATAGGCTGGGTGCGGTGGCTCACGCCTGTAATCCCAGCACATTGGGAGGCCGAGGCTGGCAGACCACCTGATGCTGGGAGTTCGAGACCAGCCTGACCAACATGGAGAAACACTGTCTCTACTAAAAATACAAAATTAGCCGGGCGTGGTGGTACATGCCTGTAATCCTAGCTACTCGGGAGGCTGAGGCAGGAAAATCGCTTCAACCTGAGAGGTGGAGGTTGTGGTGAACCGAGATCGTGCCATTGCACTCCAGCCTGGGCAACAAGAGCGAAATTCCACCTCAAAAACAAACAAACAAAAAATTAGCAGGGCGTGGTGGCAGGCACCTATAGTTCAGCTACTCGGGAAGCTGAGGCAGGAGAATCACTTGAACCTGGGAGGCAGAGGTTGCAGTGAGCTGAGATCACACCACTGCACTCCAGTCTGGGCGACAGAGCAAGACTTCATTGCAAAAAATAAAAATAAAAATAAAAAATAAAATAAATAAAAGTGAATAACCCACGTACATGTCATTCCCACAGTAGAATCATTTCTGTAAGATAGATTCCTTGAAGTAAAATTGAACAGAGAGGATATCCATTGTGATTTTGATAGGTAACTCTAAACTTACCCTTCATGCAATTGTACCAATCTGTAGTCAGTTTAGATTACCCCAACTAACTTTGTCTAGTCACCGGCAGCAGAATGCCTATAGCATTTGGGATACATAGGGTTACTGCTGCTGTTACAGCTTCCCAAGTGAGAACAAACAAGAGGTTTGTGGGCCATGACAACTTTTTTAATGCCTACAGAAGCTAAAGCTGTCTTGGCCTCATGGAATTGAGTGAGGTCTACTGAGGAGTGTGTCCTGTTGTTCATTGTCTTGCTCAGGCACTCCAGGAAGCTCATCGGGTGCTGAAACCAGGAGGACGGTTTCTCTGTCTGGAATTTAGCCAAGTGAACAATCCCCTCATATCCAGGTTGGCATTGTTAGTAGGGCTTTATCTTCATTGTATAGCCAAGGTTTCCCACCCCGAAATGGATTGAAAATAGCCGTAAGCTATAAGCATGAACTTTGTAGTTCAGAGTACCAGAGGTCAGCCAGTTCTGAATGACAATACCTAGGCCACAAGAGTCTCAAACCAGACCCAAGTTGGCTTACATATGTATATTAAGAAATTGACTTAGAAGCCCCTATTTAAAAATCAGGAAATGCCTGGTCCAATGGTAGTGGGTTATCAGAACTTATTAGTGGCACTAACGTTGCTACTCAACTCTCCATTGATAAATTTGACTGGCTTAAAAAAAAAATCAGGAAATTTGGGCCAAGTGCAGTGGCTCATGCTTGTAATCCCAGCACTTTGGGAGGCTGAGGCGGGAGGATCACTTGAGGCCAGGAGTTCAAGACCAGCCTGGGCAACACAGTGAGACCCTATCTCTAAAAAAAAAAAAATTTAAATCAGGAAATTTTACATAAAAATCTGAATTTCCAGCTTCACTTGAGAAATCAGATACATGGAAGCCCTGGGTAGGCCCATCTCCCCACATGCCACAGGGAGGGCTGAGTAGTAACTGTCCCTTCTCCACTTCATAATATTTCCTAACTGTACCTGTCAGCACTTCTACTGGTCTTGTACCTGACCCACTTAATTCAGGTTCTTGCTTGATCCCTATAGGCATTTGAGTTTGTGACCCCAGGTTTAGTCCTTCTTTCTTCTTATCTAGGGAAGAAGTGAGGGGCATGTTCTAATCTTCGTCTTTTACCTTTTTGTTTGCTTAGGCTTTATGATCTATATAGCTTCCAGGTCATCCCTGTCCTGGGAGAGGTCATCGCTGGAGACTGGAAGTCCTATCAGTACCTTGTAGAGAGTATCCGAAGGTTTCCGTCTCAGGTATGAAATTTCTATAGCTTTAAACAAAGGCCCTACAGTGATATCCAGGCTACCCAGGCTGTATCATCTTTCCTTGTGTTTTAGGAAGAGTTCAAGGAGATGATAGAAGATGCAGGCTTCCACAAGGTGACTTACGAAAGTCTAACATCAGGCATTGTGGCCATTCATTCTGGCTTCAAACTTTAATTCCTTTCCTATCATGGAGCATGAACCAGTCACATCCTGTTGAAAGCCTGGAACTGAAGGAGAATCTGGCAAATGAGACAGCAGCAGAGCATCTCCTCTTAAGGATACGTGCCTTGGACTCATGTTTGAATCGAACAGTCTCAAAGTGGAAGAACAATTCTTGTCACTTTTTTACAGCTTTCCTTGGAGCTGCTTCAGTCCGTCTCCCAGAGAGGCATTTGGTCTGTTATCTTTGCTCAACTGCTAATTTCTCTTGGCTGTAGGGTGTGTGGTTAAGGTACAACCACCCCTAAAGCTCAGTTTTGAAGTGAGTGTATTTATAGCTTCTCTGCTGGCGCTGCCTTCTAGAGGGATAATAGATCATTTGAACCCAATGATGATTTTTAACCAGAAAATTTAATTGTACCTGAATCAACCTTTCAGCCTAGGACGAAGTCTAGGCCCAAGTCAGAGTACTAATGATCATGAGAATTGTGTGCTGAACCAGTAAACGAGTTTACCTTTTGATGGTACTTGTCATTTTTTCTTGAAGGGGTAAGGAAAATACATTTTTCTTTTACTTTTTTTTTTTCGAGACGGAGTTTTCCTCTGTCACCCAGGCTGGAGTGCAGTGGCGCAATCTCTGCTCACTGTAACCTCCACCTTGAACTCCACCTGGGTTCAAGCAGTTCTCCTGCCTCAGCCTCCCAAGTAGCTGGGATTACAGGTGTGTGCCACCACGCCCGGCTAATTTTTTTGTATTTTTAGTAGGTAAGAGATTTCACCATGTTGGCCGCGCCTGGCCAGAAAATATATTTTTCATCATTCTTTCAGTCCTCTTCCATAAAAAGCTACTATGTAGGTTGGGTGCAGTGGCTCACGCCTGTAATCCCAGCACTTGCGCAGGCCGAGGCAGGCGTATCACGAGGTCAGGAGTTTGAGACCAGCCTGGCCAGCATGGTGAAATCCTGTCTCCACTAAAAATACAAAAAATTAGCTGGGCATGATGGTGTGCACCTGTAATCCCAGCTACTCGGGAGGCTGAGGCAGGTGAATCACTTGAACCCAGGAGGCGGAGATTGCAGTGAGCCAAGATCGTGCCACTGCACTCCATCCTGGGTTATAGAGGGAGACTCTGTCTCAAAAAAAAAAAAAAAAAAAGAAAACTTTTCATTAAGTCCTTGTTGGAAAATAAATGTACCAGCAAAATCCTGCTTTCATGTCTTATATAGGGAGCTTTTTTGTAAGATTACACTTGTTTTATAGCAAAAAAAAAAAAAGTTTGAAAACGATGTAAGCTAACCTTCAGTACTCAGAGATGGAGCTGAGCAGACTTCTTGTCTCCTTGTTATAGTCTACTGTTGTCTTTCTTTTTTATTTTTTGTCATTTTCTTTTTTTTTTTTTTTGAGACAGAGTCTCACTCTGTCGCCCAGGCTGGAGTGCAGTGGCGCGATCTCGGCTCACTGCAAGCTCCGCCTCCCGGGTTCATGCCACTCTCCTGCCTCAGCCTCCCGAGTAGCTGGGACTACAGGCGCCCACCACTGCGCCCAGCTAATTTTTTTGTATTTTTAGTAGAGACGGGGTTTCACCGTGGTCTCGATCTCCTGACCCCGTGACCTGCCCGCCTCGGCCTCCCAAAGTGCTGGGATTACAGGCGTGAGCCACCGCGCCCAGCCTTGTCATTTTCTAAACTTCTCCCTGAATACAGTCCACTGTTTGATCTTAAAATGAGGCCATAAATTTTTTTAAGAGACAGGGTCTCGCTCTGTCACTCGAGCTGGAGTGCAGTGACCTGATCATAGCCCACTACAGCCTAAACTCCTGGGCTCAAGCAGTCCTCCCACCTCAGCCTCTTAAATAGCTGGGTCTACAGGCATACGCCATAGTGCCTGGTTAATTTTTTAATTTGTAATTTTTTTTTTTTTTTTTGGAGACCGAGTCTCCCTCTGTCACCTAGGCTGGAGTGCAGTGGCGTGATCTCGGCTCACTGCAACCTCCGCCTCCCAGGTTCAAGCAATTCTCCTGCCTCAGCCTTCCAAGTAGCTGGGATTACAGGTATCTACCATCATGCCCGGCTAATTTTTGTATTTTTAGTAGAAACAAGGTTTCACCATGTTGGCCAGGCTGGTCTCGATATCCTGACATCAGGCGATCCGCCCACCTCAAGCCTCCCAATGTGTTGGGATTACAGGTGTGAGCCACCATACCTGGCTGCCATAATTTTTTTTTCTTAATAGAGGCAGGGTCTCCCTGTGTTGCCCAGGCTGCTCTCGTACTCCTGGGCTCCCACCTTGGCCTCCCAAGGTGCTGGGACATGAGGCACTGCACCCAGCCATAAATATTTTGAGTGTGGATGAATCTTAAGGTTTTAAAGAGGCCTTGCTAAGGAATTGCAGAAATTGGCCCGGCACAGTGGCCTATGCCTGTAATCCCAGCACTTTGGGAGGCCAAGGAGGGCAGATTGCTTGAATCCAGGAGTTCGAGACCAGCCTGGGCAACATGGCAAAATCCCATCTCTACAAAAAATAAAAAATTAGTCAGGTGGGGTGGTACATACCTGTGGTCCCAGCTATTTGGAAGGCTGAGGTGGGAGGATCATCTGAGCCCGGGAGGCGGAGGTTGCAGTGAGTTGAGATCACGCCACTGCACTCTAGCTTTGGTGACAGAGTTAGACCCTGTCTCAAAAATAAATTGCAGAAATCAGTCTGTGACTTGGCTAACAGTTTGTGGATAACATAGTTCAAAGGTATGTGAAAAGGTTTCAGATACGCTGCTTCCTGACCCAGCACAGTAAGGATCATTTACGTGCCTTCACTTACAAGATCTTGCCCTGTCACTGAAAAGCTTCCAGATAGAGCTAGCTATATACAACTCTCTCAAAGAACAGCAGCTAAGAACATTTGATAAATGCTTAGAAAAACTTAGCTTACATTTTCTTTTCAGCCAGCTGGAGCCTATTGGCTTTTGAAATTAACAGGAAGGAACAGGCACTAGAAGGAGCTTCATAAACCATCAACCCAGTCTTATCTCCATAGCAACATGGTTTTCTCACATCTGAATAAAAAAACAAAAAAGCTGCCAACTTGACAGTAAATATGGGACAGATCAAATTCAACTACAACTCCCAATGTCTAGCTATCAGTCTTGAATCAGCTTTTGGGTCTGTAGCTAGAGACAGATCATCCGTTTGGAGTAGGGCTTACTGGACAAGCTAAAGCTTTGGAGGCCAAATTCCTTGTGGGCTTCCAATAGAAATATAGCCAGGTCACTAAAGAGGGAAAAGGGATAGAAAAAATATGAATAAGGCCAGGTGCAGTGGCTCACGCCTGTAATCCCAGCACTTTGGGAGGCTGAGGTGGGCAGATCACGAGGTCAGGAGATCGAGACCATCCTAACACGGTGAAACCCTATCTATACTAAAAGTACAAAAAAAATTAGCCTTGCGTGGTGGTGGGCACCTGTAGTCCCAGCTACTCGGGAGGCTGAGGAAGAAGAATGGCGTGAACCTGGGAGGCGGAGCTTTCAGTGAGCCGAGATCGCGCCACTGCACTCCAGCCTGGGCAACAGCGAGACTCTGTCTCAAAAAAAAAAAAAAAAAAAAAAAGAAAAAATATGAATTAAACCGGGTGTGGCGGCTCGTACCTGTAATCCCAACACCTTGGGAGGATTGCTTGAGCCCAGGAATTCAAGACCAGCCTGGGCAACACAGGAAGACTCCAGCTCTACAAAAAATTCAAAAGTTAGCTGGGCATGGTGGCATGTACTTGTGGTCCCAGTTACTTTGGAGGCTGAGGTGGCAGGATCACTTGGGCCCAGGAGGTCGAAGCTGCAGTGGGCTATGATCACACAACTGCACTCCAGCCTGGGCAACAGGAGACCTTGTCTCAAAAAAAAAGAAAGTTAGAAAAAAGGAACATTTTCAGTCTGTTTATGTAAATACAAACATAAAATTACCCCAATTGCAGTCTCCTGTTTATTCCACAGTACCTCATCCTTTTTTGCAGACAGCAGGGAAAAAACTGGCACAATAGTCAAAATTGCCAGGCTTGGTGGCTCACGCCTGTAATCCCAGCACTTTGGGAGGCAGAGGTGGGCAGATTACCTGAGGTCAGGAGTTCGAGACTAGCCTGATCAATATGGTGAAACCCCATCTCTACTAAGACTACAAAATTAGCTAGGCATGGTGGCACATGCCTGTAATCCCAGCTACTTGGGAAGCTGAGGCAGGAGACTTGCTTGAACCCGGGAGGCAGAGGTTGCAGTGAGCTGAGATCGCGCCATTGCACTCCAGCTTGGGCAACAAGAGCGAAACTCTGTCTCAAAAAAGTCAAAATCTTGCACCTCTACCCTGAAACACTTCCAATCCTAAAGTAGCACAACTTTGCTAGGATTCTTAAAACCACACATTCTGAAGAAAAATAAACTTCCAAATGTTACTGACCTAATTCTACTCTTACAATGGGAATTATCACCCATCAATTCCAATCTATCGCCCCCTTCTGTGTAGCAGTCGCCTAGCTGCTTAGAAATCCCAATGGCATCTTAGAGATCCATGGGAAAACATAGGCAAACTAGAAGTCAGGACCCTTCTTGCAGTTTCCCAAAATGGGTGTGGGTTGTTCCAGCCTATCTTATTTCCTTTCCACCTACAAGTCTGCCATATTTGCTTTTCTACGACTGCAGTCCTCTTAAAATTGATAGCAGGAAACCTTTGATAGCTACTTGTCCCCAGCTTTAATTGGGTCTTTTCAGGAAAAGGCATCAATTCACACTTGTTTCTGACCACAGCGAAGCACAGCACAGCAGGCTGATGAAGTCTTTGCAGGAATTCACATTATTAGAAGAGCATGAAAACTGCTGCTCAGAAACATTTACTTTCCCCTAAGGCCACCTTCTTTCTAGGCAGGGGAGGGGGCTAGACAAGGGTCCTGGAATCCATTTCATTATCCCAACTTTGTTTTGAGCTTATTTCCATTTTATAGCCATAGAAAGCTTCAAGTACTACTACACATCCATCACCACCACCTGAGGCCAAAGGCCCAGAACATTCTATAGCACTGTCTTAACAAATATCCTTAAACACTGATTTTTTTCAGATTAGGACTAAAGATTTAATTTGAATGTTTCTTTACCATGCACTGCATTTCTCAACATGCACAACAGTTGCAGGATGGGTGAGAACATGACTAAAGAGTACTGAAATACCCCACAGAAACTTAACTTCTGTAAGGATGGACTCATCCCCACCAACCTGGACATCTGATCAAGTGACCGCCTTCAACGCTGTTATTTGAACAAATTGTAATTCACACACATACACATCTGCAACAGATTTATTTTTTAAAGGAATGGATTTTGAGAGAAAACAACGTGGGCGGAAGTATGGAATAGAAAATAAATACAAATGTAGGCTATTCTGCTAATTGTTTTATAACCACAACAAACTAGTACAGAGAATGCCCTGTACAAAACACAACAAAGGTTCAAACATCGAGGTGTTCCCTTAGCAAGGCTGAAAATTTCAGTCTCTGGTATTTGGAATTTAGGCTGCAGTCCTTGTTTTTGGATGGATCACTGGGTGTGTGGCACAGTCCATGCTTTTAACCAGATTTGAACAGAAGAATGGCCACTTGGCCCAGGTAGAAGTAGATGAAGTGTTTGGTTTCATGTGTCACGTAACTACCGAAGTTCCTCCCCACGATGCAATGCCAGGTGGGATTGTACTTCTTGTCAAATTCCTGGGAAAGACAAAAGAACAGAACTAGAATTTTAATTACCAGAGGTCAGTGTTTGCCTCTTGGATAAGCCAGAGCCTGTAGGGGCAGAAAGGAAGAACGTCAGCATCTGCAAATTCTTAGAATGAAAGAATGTTCCCCAGCTCCAAGCCGCCTACATAGTACATTAATACAAACATACTTGCAGTCTGAGCGAAGATGGGAATGGAGGCTGAGGAGGTCAAAGGATGAAAGGTCAGCCTTAAAGACAGGGTGCTTTGTTATTATGGTAATTACACCTTCATACTTTCTATAATATTGACAGACGGTGACATCAACAGGTGTAGTTTATCATGTTCTGTGTAGAGAACTAAACTACCCTACTGTATTTGCCATGCCCCCAATTCCAAGAAAACAGCAAAAAATTAGCCCATCCCATTCCTCATCACAAAGATCTTAACTGCACCCCTGCAACACAAGACTTTTCCAATAGGACAAAACTTCAAACAGCATTGTATACCAAATGATTGCGGATCAAAATTAAATTTACAGGGACACAATACTGAAGCACTCCACTGTTGCTGTAAAAAATGCTGGAAACAGAATCTGTCAACTGGCCAAATTTTATCCTTTATTATTATCCAAACAGCCGTCCTCTTCACATCTATCCGGATGATGCTAATCTACTACCCTGTCCACTAGGTTAACAAGTTGTAGGAACAACTCTTCGCCATTTCTCCCACCCTAAGAGGTACTGGAGAGTAGAATGCCTGTGGGGGGCATTGGGTGGCAACGGTAATCTTTCTCTGCAAAATTCTTACTAGTATTTGTGGAGCGTCACACAAGATTTAGCTACTCTAATTGCACGCAGTGCGAAAACCTCTTCTAAAGCTATGAAGGGGAGTAACGCTCTTGCAAGCTAGACGCACGACTGCTGCGTTTGTCAAAAAAGGCATTTATTTCTGTTCCATCTGAAGTCTTTCATCTTCCCATTCTCGACTGGAACCCTCCCACGGCTTAGGCTGCCAGCTTTCTTCCCTTCCAGCAAACACTGCTCGAGAAGTTGGCAGTCCTGCCGGCTTTCTAGACTGCCATTTACCAAGCCCCCACCCCAGCCCCCAGCCCCGCCACCACCCACCTTCCCTCAACTCCCCACTGGAAGGCTGGCAAGATCTCCTCCCGGCCCGGCTTGGAAACACCCACGCAGCTCCCCCCTCCGGAACACCCAGATGGATCCTCGGCGCAGGAACCACACAGAAGGGGGAACCGCTGCTCCCTGATCTTAGATACCGTTGCTAGGTGGCGCTTTCCCCCCGCGGAGCTGGGTAATTAAAAAAAAAAAAAAACTTCGGACGCCGGGGGTCTGGTCTTCTCCACAGGAGTGCAAAATGCATCTGCGTCCTTTCTGGAAGCTTCTACGCCCCAAGCCGCCAGCGGTGTTCCCGGGACCTGTCAGGCGCCCTTGGGAAAGCAGGATCGGGGGGAAGGAACCCCCTGCTCCCGGCTGCGTATCAGCCCCCGCGCCCATCCTCACCTTCTTGATATGAGCCGCAATGTCCTTCTCTATGTTGTATTTCTCCAGCGCCTGAGTAGCGCACTCCACCGAGTCCTGTTGCATCTCTTCCGACATGTCCGCATTTTTGATCACGGCCTTTCGGTCGCACATGGTTACCTAGTGGGCAAGGCCTGGGGTAAGGGGTTGAGGAGTTGGGCCGCGCCCCCCAGGCACTAACTGCTCCCACCCCGGCCGGCGCCACCACGGGACGACGCCCCCCACCCCACTTCTCAGGAAGCGCGGGCTACGCGGCGGGCTAAGTCCGGAGTGGGGCGAAATAAGGCAGCGAGGACACCCCCTGGTCCCCCAAGTTTCTCACCGTGGAGAAGGGGGCTGGCCGACTGCAACGGTCTCCTGGGGGAGGTGCTAGCACAGCTCAAACCCGGCTACAGCTACCGTCGCTACCGAAGCCGTGGCGCATCTAAGCAGCCCCACGCCAGCCGCCGCCGCCTAGTGCTCAGGCCCCGCCCTGCTCCCGCCGGCCCCGCCCCTCGCTGCGCAACCCTATTGGCTTGACGCAGCCCACGGCATTCTTCCATTGGTCCATGGACTCCATGGTTCCCTCAGGATCTTTCTCCTGCATTTTGTTGCAGACCACAATGCACCGCTCACGGCGTCGGTTGCCCGGGCAATGGGCCCCACGCGGCGAGGCCCACACACCCAGAAGGTGGAGCCCCGGCCCGGTTACGAGGACCACCCAGCTGTCTGGAGAGGTAGGAAGGGAGCTTCTGCCGGGGCCAAGGGAAGTGATTCTAAATTCACGGAGGTTGTCCCAGGGTGTGTTCTCGAACAACAGTCTCTAGAAGTTGGTGGCCATCCCTGCCCCCACCCCCCCACCACGACAGGTCGCATGATCTCGCACCCCAGGTTAGCAGGATTACGACAGAGGTGGCCTCTCCCTTTACCGAAAGGGTATCTCTGAAGCAGGGCCGGCTTTGTGGGTAAACCAGCAGTGCAGTCTCACAGGAGGGACCCTTACGTTTTCATTTTGCACTGGGCCCCATTTGTAGTCGGTTCTGCTCTGAAATATTTAGGAGAGGGCATCCTCAGGATTGAGGGAAGGCTTCAAGGAGGGAGGGTGTTTCCTTATGAATTAAGGGATTATCCCCAAGAGTGGGGTCTCTGCCAAGCAATGCGGACATCCTTTAAGGGGGTGGGGATGGGGATCCGGGTGGATTTGGGAGTGTTGAGCCCCGGGGTTTTTGTCCAGGGTGAGGCTTCTTGCTGAGCAAGAAGTCTTTTCTGTGTGGGAGAGATTCTTGGTTGGGATTTATCTCTGAGGAGGAGGTATCCTAATGGACGAACAAGCGGCCGTTAGAGAGATGACGTCCCCTCTGGCTTAGGGAGGAGACACGAAGTGGTTAAAAAAGCAAGATCTTTGGGGAGTTGAGGGACAAGTCAGATCTGGATTTAAATCCCAGCACTGTCATTTACTAGCTATTTGAATGTCTTCTTTAAGTAAAGGAGTACTAAGTGTAGAAGGAAACCAGTTCATATGCTTGTTAGCAGTATTAAACATTTGAAGTTCTCTCAGCACAATGTGAGGCACATAGTAAATGATCAATGAATCTTATCAATAATTGTCAGTTTATACAACTATCCCAAAGGCCACAGCAAGGTTTTGAACAACCAGCTCTGAAATGCCTATAATGTATTTTTTGAACCTCCATAAATAAGTTATCAGGTTAATCATGTATCTGGAAGCCGCCTATTTACATTTCTACATTTTCCTCTGACCACCTACTCTCATTACTCCTTAAAACAATTTGTGGCTGGGCATGGTGGCTCACACCTGTAATCCCAGCACTTTGAGAAGCCGAGTCGAGGGAATCGCTTGAGCTCAGTAGTTGGAGACCAGCCTGGGCAATATGGCCAAACCCCATCTCAAAAAATAAAAATAAAACAATTTGAGCAGAGGCACACAACTCCAGAAAGAAAAAGATGGGAATAGGCCGGGTGCGGTGGCTCACGCCTATAATCCCAGCACTTTGGGAGGCTGAGGCGGGTGGATGACCTGAGGTAAGGAGTTTGAGACCAGCCTGACCAACATGGAGAAACCCCATCTCTACTAAAAATACAAAATTAGCTGGGCATGGTGGCCCGTGCCTATAATCCCACCTACTCAGGAGGCTGAGGCAGGAGAATCACTTGAACCCGGGAGGCAGAGTCTGTAGTGAGCCGAGATCGCGCCATTGCACTCCAGCCTGGGCAACTCCGTCTCAAAAAAAAAAAGGAAAAAAATGTCAATAATTAGAACCTCTTCAGGTTCAACATATGCATATCAATTAAATCAACAGCTTTTTCCAGTTCCATGTTTCTAATGATGAGATTCAGGGTTTGAGGAGTTATAATATTACTATAGTACCTCTCTTGAGGAAGAAATAGGTTGACAACAAGTGAGGACCCTGGAAATGCAGATGACACTAAAGTAAAGCCACGGTGACTCCACTAAGTAGAGACCCCAGGGAAATTTCCTAAATCATCCTCATGATTTTTTTCCATATCTACACTACACTACTTCTATTATTATTTATTTAATTTTTACTATAATAATACTATCATTATAATATAATAATGTAATTGTTCATTAATAATACCATACATAGCCAGGCGTGGTGGCTCACGCCTGTAATCCCAGCACTTTGGGAGGCCGAGGCAGGCGGATCACGAGGTCAGGAGATCAAGACCATCCTGGCTAACATGGTGAAACCCCGTCTCTACTAAAAATACAAAAAAAAAAAAAAAAAAAAATTAGCTGGGCGTGGTGGTGGGCGCCTGTAGTCCCAGCTAGTCGGGAGGCTGAGGCAGGAGAATGGCGTGAACCCCAGAGGCTGAGCTTGCAGTGAGCCAAGATCGCACCACTACACTCCAGCCTGGGAGACAGAGCGAGACTCTCTCAAAAAAAAAAATAAATAAAAAATAATACTGTATATAATATATTCTTTAATAATTTTCTTTGAACTCCCTTTATTTTTTAAATAAGTATAGTTTTTATTTTATTTTATTTTTTTGAGATGGAGTCTCACTCTGTCGCCCAGACTGGAGTGCAGTGGCGCGATCTGGGTTCAAGCGATTCTTCTGCCTTGGCTTCCTGAGTAGCTGGGATACAGGTGCACACCACCATGCCCGGCTAATTTTTCTATTTTTGTAGAGACAGGGTCTTGCCATGTTGGCCAGGCTGGTCTTGAACTCCTGAGCTCAAGTGATCCGCCTGCCTTGGCCTCCCTAAGTTTTGGGATTACAGGCGTGAGCCATCGCACCTGGCCTAATAAGTATGCTTTTAAAAGACAAATTTATATCAGTACCATAAATGGAAAGCCAGTCTCATTGGCCATAAATAGAAGGTAACTATAAAATATAAATATTAGAATATAAAACATTTGTTTTTGCATTGTTAAACTGATCTTGGACACTATGAGTGATATGTGTCCTGCACTTGGAAAATGCTACCCTCGAGGAGGGTTCTTAAATGGGGTCCATGGCCGGATTGCAAAGGTTTTCCAAGCCCTCTGGAATTGTGCACAAAAACGTATGTAGTGCTTACAGGCATTTTTCCAAAGAGAGGATCCTTAGCTTCCATCAGATTCACAAAGGGATTCAGAACCTAAGGAGGATTAAAAAAAAAAAAAAAATGTTCTACAATAACCCAAACTCCTAGAATAAATGTGAGATTCCTTCGCCAGGTCCCCCTGAAGTGACCCATATGGGGTTCTGTAGCATCACACATTTTGGCAACTTACTATATCTACTCCTGCCTGATAAACTTGCTTAAAAATCCTTCTAAGCCTGAAAACCTGCATTTTTCATTCTTGCCACAGGAAATTATAACTAGGGGTTAACGTTTCTGAGAGCACGGGCTTTGGACTCAACCTAAGCTATGAGCTCCTTCAAGTTAGTTAACCTCTCCAAGGTACAGGTTCCTGATTGTTATTTTTTATTTTTATTTATTTATTTTTTTGAGACGGACTCTTGCTGTGTCACCCAGGCTGGAGTGCAGTAGTGCGATCTCAGCTCACTGCAACCTCCCCCTCCCAGGTTCAAGCGATTCTCCTGCCTCAGCCTCCCGAGTAGCTGGGATTACAGGCATTTGCCACTACACCTGGCTAATTTTTGTATTTTTAGTAGAGACAGGGTTTCACCATGTTGGCCAGGCTGGTCTCGAACTCCAGACTTCAGGTGATCCACCCACCTCGTAGGTTCCTGATTTTTAAATGGAGATCACATCTTCGTTATAGGTTGGTGGCAGGGATTATATTAAATAATGCATCTAGAGACCTAGCCACGGTATAATAAATAGTAGCTATTGCCACTGTATATTGAGACCTTACCATGTGCCAGACATTTAGACACATTATCTCATTGGCTTCTCATAACAATTCTATAAGGTAAGAACCGTTCGTCTCTTTATTATACAGATGAAGAAAATGAGGTTCATAGAGATGAAGTCCCTTGCCTAAAGTCAGTGACAGAAAGTGACAGAGCTGGGATGTGAATCCTGGTCTCACTCCACAGTCCCACATGGTAGATGGAACCTCTGAGCAACACCTAAACAAAGGAAGCTGATGCCTCCGAACAGAGTGATGTCCCTGGAAACACTAAGCATCCTCGGCCCCTGGCGGGAGCTCCCTAAATATGTGTTGGATAGATGGATGGATAGATGGATGGATGGATGGATGGATGGAAGAAAGGATGGATAGTTCAGAGTACTTTAGCCTTGATTCCTCCGCAACAGACACCTCAAACTTGACCCTACATTGGTCCTTGGCCATCATGATCTTCCTTGGACAGAATCACCTTTCAACTCCGGTCATCAGACTTTCCCAGGACCCTCAGAAAGCCCTTCAGAGTTTTACTCACAGGCAGGCTGAGGGATTCCTTGCGGGGTCTGCAGCTCTCCTCACCTCAACCACAAGTAGGACTGTGGCCTGTGCCTCACTACTGCCCCAGGATCACTCTGTTCCCAGCCCAGTCCAGCAATCACTTGTCTAGCTTTCTGGGACCTTGAGTACTTTCTTGAACCATCAGTCCTGTGACCACCCTAGCAGCTCTAACTCTCCCTTATCTGAAAGGAAGTGTGAGGTGACCTTGCAGGTCCCAGAGTTGATTGAAGACCCCATCCAGAAAGAAGGCACCCTGTGGGAGAGAATGCAAGGCCTAGGTCTGAATCCGGAAGCTTCCACCCCATGGAGAAGGGCTGGCACCAGCCTGGGGCTGGCAGTGGAGCTGAGCTTTGGAGCCAAGGACTGTACTGCAGTGCAGGGAGAGTGAGGCCAGAAAGGCTGAGACAACGCAGGGAAAGAAAACCTCCCTTCTGGCTAATAGTCAAGCATCGCCTGAGTGGACCAACACTCTCCTGTCCACAGGGGCAGCAGATGAAGACACATCCAGAGAGGACTAACAGGCCCCCTCAGCTCCCAGTCAGAGGGCAGAGCAACACAGAACAGACATTAAAGGAACAGACTTTGAGGCCAGGCAGCCTTGGGTGTGCATCTGTCCCTACTAAGCCATGTGACATTAAGCAAGTGAGTCCACCTCTCTGAGCCTCAGGTTCCTCATCTGTAAAGTGAGGATTATAAGAGTTCTTGTTTCTCAGGGACAATGTGAGGATTAAGTGAGATGATACATATAGAGAATGTAGTGCAGTACTGGGCACATGGCAAAGATCATTGATGCTAGCTACCGCTTATCATTAGTGTTCCTGTAGACCAGGACTTCTCAACCTTGGCACTAGTCACCTTTTGGGCCAGAAAGTTTTTGTTGTTGTTGTTGTGGGGAGCTGTCCTATGCATTTGAGGATGTTTAACAGCACCCCTGGCCTCTACCCACTAGATGCCAATCATACCACACCCCCAGTTTCAACAACCAAAAATGTCTGCAGATGGTGCCGAATGTCTTCTGGAGGGTGAAATCACTCCCCAGCAGTTGAAAAGCACCACCCTAAACAATCTGGACTGAATTTGAATGTCACAGATCCCAAGCTCACAGCTCCATGTAAAGGCCACAAGGCAGGCAGGCCTACTTGCAGATGAAGGAACGGAAAGAGCAACAATTACAGATCAAGCAGCTAGCTCCAGTGTAGACTAAGAGGCGGGATCTGTAGTCTGCTCTAGGAGCTAACAAGGCCTCTGTGACTCAGTAGGTGACCTCAGTGTCACTCTTTAATTATACGCAAAGTGGTCTTGCGTTAACTCTTAATTATTCTAGGGCTCCAAACAAGAAAATAGGTAGTTGGTATCTGATTTCTGGCATCAAGATCCTGATTCATTGACTGGGAGAAAATCTGACTCTCCAAAACTCTTTCAGAGTTCATTTAGCCCTTCATTTATGACTCTGGGGAGATTTCTGAGCGAGAGCTAGGTGTCAGGCCCTGTTCCAGGTGCTGGAGATGCACAAGAGAAGAAAATAGGCAAAGTTCCCTCTTTATGGAACTTATAGCAGGAGAATAAAGATAAAAAGAAGCAAAAATATTTATCCCTGATAAGGGCAATGGATAAAAATAAAGTAGAATAGGCCAGGCACGGTGGCTTATGCCTGTAATCCTAGCACTTTGGGAGGCCAAGGCGGGCACATTGCCTGAGCTCAGGAGTTTGGGACCAGCCTGGGCAACACAGTGAAACCCCGTCTCTACTAAAATACAAAAAATTAGCTGGGCATGGCAGCGTGCACCTGTAGTCCCAGCTACTTGGGCGACTGAGGCAGGAGAATTGCTTGAACGTGGGAGGCAGAGGTTGCAGTGAGCTGAGATCGCGCCACTGCACTCCAGTCTGGGTGACAGAGTGAGACTCCACCTCAAAAAAATTTAAAAAAGTAGACTAAGAGAACCAAGCATCACTGGGTGAGGGGTCTTGTTTTAAAGAGTTTTCTAGGAAGACCTCTCTGAGAAGGTACCATTTGAGCCAAGACTTGATGACCCGGCTCCTGCATGAGGATGGAATGTGGGGAAGCTGATGGGAGCAGTGAGAGAGGTGGGAGCAGTTAGAGGCTATTGCAGCAGTCCAGGTAAGAAGGAATGGTGGCTTGGACAAGGAGGTGGTAGCAGAGATGGGGCAGAGATGGCCAGATTCCAGGTGTATTCTGAAGGTAGAGCTGACAGATTTGCTGAGGAACTGGATGCAGAATAGGAGGGAACCAGAGGCAGTCAAGGATGACTCCAGACTCGTGAGCTGAACAATGAGAAGAATAGATTGAGATGGGGAAGTCTGGCAGAGGAAACAAGAATTTCTGCTTTGGCCATGTTAAGTTTGAGATGCCTATTAGATATTCCAAGTGGAGATGTCAAATATGCAGTTGGATATATGAGTTCTGGGAAGAGGGCCAGCCTTGAGCTATAATTTGGAGAGTCATCAGCTTATAGGTGACATTTAAAGCAATGGGACTGGATGAGATCACCACTGAGGGCGGAGTACGTGTAGATGGAAGTAATGCTTATTCAGCTAGCAATATTCTCTGAGCATTTACTATGGGCCAGGCCCGGAGCTAGGTGCTAGGTACAGAGATGGACTTCCTTTGGCACCTGCCCCAGAGAAGCTCTATTACTTACTTAATTTTCCTGCCTAAGTGCTTTGGCCATGTAGAGGATGAGCCTTGAGTTCCTACCCTGCCTCTTAGTCACTTAGTCCTTTTTTTTCTCTTTTTTCTTTTTTTGAGACAGAGTTTCGTTCTTGTTGCCCAGGCTGGAGTGCAATGGCATGATCTTGGCTCACCACAGCCTCCGCCTCCTGGGTTCAAGCAATTCTCCTGTCTCAGCCTCCTGAGTAGGTGGGATTACCGGCATGCACCACCACACTGGGCTAATTTTTTCTGTTTTTAGTAGACATGGGGTTTCTCCATGTTGGTCAGGCTGGTCTTGAACTCCCAACCTCAGGTGATCCACCCGCCTCGGCCTCCCAAAGTGCTGGGATTACAGGCGTGAGCCACCGCACCCTGCATCATTTTTTCAGCAGACATTTGTTGAGCACCTGCTTGATACAAGGCCCCCATCTAGGCACAAGGGACATGAAAGGAAGCAAGTTAGACACAGTTCCTATCCTCTTGGAGTTTACATTTTATGTATGGAGAAGACATTGAACAGGATGCACACAGGATCACAGGATGTGACAGATGCAGTGGAGGAGAAAGATAGGCTGGTGTGAGAGCTGTTAATGGGGGCTCTGCTCTAGCCTGGGAGGCAAGGAAGGCTTTTCCAGGAGTCACATTAGACGAACAATCTATACAAGCAGGGAACTAGGCTGGGGGAAGTGCAGGGAGCTTTTTAGGTGGAAAGAACAGCATGTTCAAAGGCCTGAAGCTGGAAGGAGGCTGGCTGACTTGGCTCCAGAGAAGCAGTTGGGGGAGTGTGGGAGAGACAAGACAGGGAGTAGGGGTGGGGAGCAGCCAGACCTTTGGAGTCTTGTAAGCCTGGTTAAGACACGTGGACTGTATTCTGCGGCCACCAGTGGCTCTGTTGAGGTGGGAAATTAAAGAAAAATAAAATTAAAAAGAAAGAGAAATAAGTTTTTCTGTATTAGGCTGACTTGTCCAAGAAGCAGCAATAGGCACAGGCCAGACCCAGGAAAATTCTTGATAATATTATCTAATGTGCTCCGGAGATTCTCCCAGTACTCCCTCAACATAGGGAGAAGAAAAACAAAATTTCCTTTGTTTTATGGAATGAGTTTATAGGTTCCTATTCTCTGTAACTAGTAACTTCAAGTATTGTTTTATCTAAGCAGTAGAGTGAAGGTCATGAGCCTCTAAGCTGGCCTGAGTTACGGCCACCTGGCCGCCATAGTGAAGGTTATGGGATAAGCCTGTGCCTGGGCAAACCTAGATAACGGACATCTGGGTTGCTTGGCAACGGTCATGTGCAATCCTGAGTTTGTCCTGCCTCTATATCCCTGCTTTCATGCCACTGTAAGCTTGCTTCAAGCTAGCCCACCCCCTTTTGTGAAGTGTGTATAAAAGTCAAGTGCTGTCTTTCTTCTGGGCCCAGTCTTTTGGACGTTGAGTCAGCTGGGCCTGAGTGCACTCAATAAATGATTCTCCTGTTTTAGATTGAGACCATCCTGACTAACACAGTGAAACCCCGTCTCTTCTAAAAATACAAAAACAAAATTAGCCAGGCGTGGTGGCGGGCAACTGTAATCTCAGCACTTTGGGAGGCCAAGGTGGGCGGATCATGAGGTTAGGAGATCGAGACCATCCTGGCTAACATGGTGAAACCCCGTCTCTACTAAAAATACAAAAACAAAATTAGCCGGGCGTGGTGGTGGGCACCTGTAGTCCCAGCTACTCGGGAGGCTGAGGCAGGAGAATGGCATGAACCCAGTAAATACTGCACATGTGTAGTGAGCCGAGATCATGCCACTGCACTCCAGCCTGGGTGACAGAGCAAGACTCCGTTTGAAAAAAAAAAAAAAAAGGCCGGGCCGGTGGCTTACGCCTGTAATCTCAGCACTTTGGGAGGCTGAGGTGGGTGGATCACGAGGTCAGGAGATCGAGACCATCCTGGCTAACACAGTGAAACCCTGTCTCTACTAAAAATACAAAAAATTAGCCGGGTGTGGTGGCGGGCGCCTGTAGTCCCAGCTACTAGGGAGGCTGAAGCAGGACAATGGTGTGAACCCAGGAGGCGGAGCTTGCAGTGAGCCGAGATGGCACCACTGCACTGCTGCCTGGGTGACAGAGCGAGACTGCGTCTCAAAAACAAAAAAAAAAAGATTCTCCTGTTTTAACCCGAGGTCTCTCATCCTCCTGAATCCCACAACACTGAAAGGTAGTGGGTTCATATGATCAGAGGGCCGCTGAGGTGGGCAGGTTAGTGGGGCAGCCAGGACGCCAGTGAGGAAGTTATTGATTGTTGCCTCTTTGCTTCAGGCTCTTGGTTTCTCCATTTTAAACATCTGTTTGCACTCCATGTGCAGTGGCTCATGCCTATAATCCTAGCGCTTTGGGAGGCTAAGGCAGGAGGATGGCTTACCCAGGAGATGGAGACCAGCCTGGGCAATATAGCAAGACCCTATCTCTACAAAAAAATAAAATAAAAAATTAGCTAGTATAGTGGGGTGTGCCGGTAGTTCCAGCTATTCAGGAGGCTACAGCGGGAGGATTGCTTGAGCCCAAGAGTTCAAGGCTGCAGTGAGCTATGATTGCACCACTGCACTCCAGCCTGGGCAACAGAGCGAGACCCTGACTCAAAAACAAAAACGGAAACATCTGTTTGCAAAGCCCTGGTTCTCTCGAGACAAAGAGGGGAATGCAAAGAAGTTGTTTTTCTCTCTCTGTAAGAGCAGAGCCCTTGGTACCCCCAAACTTATCATCTGAGGATCACAAAGCCAGAGCTTAAGGCTGTACATAAAAATCTGTTTCTTCCAGGAGCCACTTCCCCCAAGAAACTCCAAAGGTATTATTTCATTAGCAGGGTGCCAGGTGGTTTTGGCCAGGGCCTCTGCAACTCTTTTCTCTGTGACCATTTTCCATTTCGGCTCATATAAATCAACCTACCTGAATTTATGGGTCCTTTACTGCAAAGCTATAAAGTAAAATAATGTAATTAGTGCAGCCAGCTGCAGCTGTTCTCAAACTCAATGTCACGGCCATTACACATGTGAAATATTTACAGGGGTTTTAATCAGTTTTCTTTCCTGACACCCATTTTTTATTAAAAATTACAAAAATAATAAATGCACATGGTAGAAGATACGGAAGAACACAGGAATAAATTATAAATGTTAACTGTACAGAGATAACCATTGTCAATATTTTGTCTTAAATACATCCAGTCTACGCATAAATACATATTCATATCATACAGTACCTATCACACTGTATGTATCTTTTTTTTTTAATTTTGAGACAAGGTCTTACTCTGTCAAATAGGCTAGGGTGTAGTGGTGCGATCATACCTCACTACAGCCTCAAACTCCCAGGCTCAAGGGATCCGACTGCCCCTCCCTCCCAAGTAGCTGGGATCACAGGTGCGCACCACCACACCTGGCTAATTTTTTTGATTTTTAATAAAAATGAGGTATCACTATGTTGCCCAGACTGGTCTCGAACTCCTGGGCTCAAGCAGTCCTCCCACCTTGGCCTCCAAAAGTGCTGGTATTATAGGCATGAGCCACTGAACCTGGCCAATGTATCATTTTTGTTACCTGCTTTTCTTAATCCCAGCACTTTGGGAGGCCGAGGCAGGTGGATCACGAGGTCGGGATTTCAAGACCAGCCTGGCCAAGATGTTAAAACCCCGTCTCTACTAAAAATACAAAAATTGGCTGGGTGTGGTGATGGGCGCCTGTAATCTCAGCTACTTGGGAGGGTGAGGCAGAGAATTGCTTGAACCCAGGAGGCGGAGGTTGCAGTGAGCCGAGATCGTGCCACTGCACTCCAGCCTGGGCAACAGAGCAAGACCCCCATCTCAAACAAACAAACAAAAAAAATCCTTCTACAACATAACTATTTACTTATGTATTTTTAAAGATGGGGTCCCACTCTCACCCAGGCTGGAGTACAGTGGTGCAATCCTAGCTCACTGCAGCCTCAAACTCCTGGGCTCAAGCAGGCATCCTGCCTTCACCTCCCAAAGTGCTGGGATTACAAGCGTGAGCTACTGCACCCAGCCCAATTTTAATAGCTTCTTAATAGTCTATGTGGCCAGGGGCAGTGGCTCACGCCTGTAATCCCAGCACTTTGGGAGGCTGAGGTGGTTGGATCACTTGTGGTCAGAAGTTTGAGACCAGCCTGGCCAATATGGTGAAACCCCATCTCTACTAAAAATATAAAAAATTAGCCAGGTGTAGTGTTGCGTGCCTGTAGTCCCAGCTACTTGGGAGGCTGAGGCAGGAGAATCGCTTGAACCCAGGAAGCAAAGCGGAGGTTGCAGTGATCTGAGATTGCGCTATTGCACTCCAGCCTGGGTGTCACAGTGAGACTCTGTCTCAAAAAAAAAAAAAAAAGTCCGTGCATAACTTCTTGAAACAATCACTTATCAGTGGACACTTAAGTTGCTTTCAGTTTTTCAGTATTGTGACAGTGCTTTGTTCTGATGAATATCTTTCAAAGATAAAAATAATATTTTTAATTCTACTTTCAGAAGTAATAGGTACTCATTGTATAAAAGTGAAACACTAGAAATTTAGAATCTGAAAAAGAAAGTTCCTTTGTAAGATCTGTAATCTTACAACTCAAAGATAATGTTAAAATTTGATTTTCTCCCTGCATATAACAGGCTTTTATCCTTTTTACCAAAATGGGATGATTCTGAGTTCCCTGTCACAATATATAAATCTACTTTATTCCTTTCATAAACTTCCATACATTTCCACCACCTGTCCCCACCCGCCCACCCACATCTGTATACACACATTCTGCCTCCCTTGCCGTTACCCTGTGTGAACTGTTCATGCTCCTATCTAAGGCCATCTCCCTGGCACTGAGTCCATCTCCTCTCATTCCTGTGATTGTCTCTTCTCCCTCTCCTGCATTATTGGTTTCCCCTGTCTACTGGATTATTCCCACCAGCATGCAAACATGCTGTCATACTCTTTTAAAAATGCTTCCCTTGCCTACACATTCTCCTGTAGCTACCACCCCATCTCGGCTTTCCTCCAAGAGTTGTCTGTACTCCCTGTCCCTGATTCCTCACCTCCCATTCTCTCTTTAATCCACTGCACCGAGACAGCTCAAATGTGGTGGTCACCGGTGACCACCATGCTGCTAAACACAGTGGCCAATTCTCAGTGCCCTTCATGGCCATACTTGTCACAGTTGCTCTCTTCCTCTGGGTCCTCCCTTTGCTTCCAGGACCACACGCTCTCTTAGCTGTCCTCCCATCTCACTGGCTGCTCCACCTCGGGCTCCTCTGTTTGTTTCCCCTTTTCTCCATGACATCTGAAGGAAGAAGTGACCCAGGCATTCTCTATTGGGCTACTTCTCTATTTAAACTCCCCCCCGTGGGAGTCTCCATTTTCATGGCTTTAAATTTCATGGCTCACAACTCTCAAATTTGTATTTTCACCCCAAACTTTGCCCCTGAATGCCCATGCCATATCTCTAAGTCCTATTCGAAATAGCTCTAGGATGTCTAACAGGCATCTGTCTCAAATGTAACACATCCACAACAGACCTGTTCTACTCCCAAACCTGCCTGCTTATCCTGCAGGCTTCCTCATCACTGTAAATAGCCACTGCATTCTTCCAGGTGCTCAGGAGAGAGATCTAGAAGTTTTCCTTGACTTGTGTATGTTCCTCACACCTCACATCTAATCCATCAACAAATTCTTTAAGCTCAATCTTGAAAATATATCTCACCACCTTCGCTCTTCTTCTGACCTTTTTTTTTTTTTTGAAACAGAGCTTCTCTCTGTCATCCAGGCTGGAGTACAGTAGCACAATCTCAGCTCACTGCAGCCTCCACCCCCCGAGTTCAAGCAATTCTCCTGCCTCAGCCTCCCTTGTAGCTGGGGTTACAGGTGTGCAACACCACACCCAGATAATTTTTGTATTTTTAGTAGAGACGGGGTTTCACCACGTTGGTCAGGCTGGTCTCAAACTCCTGACCTCGTGATCCACCCGCCTCAGCCTCCCAAAGTGCTGGGATTACAGGCGTGAGCCACTGTGCCTGGCCTTTTTTTTTTTCTTTAAGAGATGAGGTCTTGCTCTGTTTTCCAGGCTGGATCCTGGGCTTGAGGGATCCTCCTGCCTCAGCCTCTCGAGTAGCTGGGACCACAGGCACGAGCCACCATGCCTGGCTAAATTTTTACTTTTTTGTAGAGATGGAGGTCTCGCCATCTTGCCCAGGCTGGTCTTGAACTCATGGACTCAAGCAATCCTCCTGCCTCGGCCTCCCAAAGCCAATGTCTGGCCTGGGCTGTCTATTCTGTCTCACTGCTCTATGTGTTTATCTTTTTGCTGATACCACCCTACTTTGAATACTGTAACTTTATAGTGAGTCTTGAAGTTGGGTAATGTGAGTATGTGAGTCCTCTGACTATTTTTTTTTTCAGAATTGTTTTGGCTAATCTAGTACCTTTGCCTTTCTCTGTAAAAAAATTGTTTTGGCTAGGCCGGGCATGGTGGCTCACGCCTGTAATCCCAGCGCTTTGGGAGGCCGAGGCAGGCAGATCACAAGGTCAGGAGATTGAAACCATCTTGGCTAACACTGTGAAACCCCATCTCCACTAAAAATACAAAAAATTAGCCAGGCATGGTGGCGGGCACCTGTACTCCCAGCTACCTGGGAGGCTGAGGCAGGAGAATGGCGTGAACCTGGGAGGTGGAGCTTGCAGTGAGCCGAGATGGTGCCACTGCACTACAGCCTGGGTGATAGAGTGTGACTCCGTCTCAAAAAAAAAAAAAAAAAAAAAAATTGTTTTGGCAAATCTAGTACCTTTGCCTTTCTATGTTGCCCAGGCTGGAGTGCATTGGCTACTCACAGGCATGATCATGGTGTATTAATAACCTCAAACTCCTGGCCTCCAGCGATCTTCCTGTCTCAGCTCCCCAAGTAGCTCCCCAGTGTGCAACTGAGACTACAGGTGCAGAACACAGTGCCCTGGCTTCTTTGTAAATTTTAGAATCAGTTTGTAAACAGTGTCTGGGAGGAAAAACTTTTTATCTACCCTCAGGTTTAGTCTTTGGGGGCCTGTGAATTAAACAGACTAAAGATATATTAACAAGAGAAGGCCAAGCGTGGTGGCTTACACCCATAATCCCAACACTTTAGGAGGCTGAGGCAGGAGGATCACTTGAGTCCAGGAGGTCGAGGCTGCAGTGGGCTAGCATCATGCCACTGCACTGCCCCATGGGCAACAGAGCGAGACCCCTGTCTCTAAAACAAAAAGAAGACAAAATTTAATCGTTTATTTTATTAACATACATATGGGAGTTCACCAGAAAGAGTTCCACATTATTAGAGATGGGAACTTTCAGCTCCTTCCCCCAACCTCCAGGGAGGGGAGTGGGGCTAGAGACTGTTCCCACTTCCTCCTGCTGTGCCCCGCCCCATGCCTTGCCCTATGCATCGCTTCCATTTGGCTGATCCTAGTTGTATCCTTTATAATAAACTGGAAAATGTAAATAAGATGCTGTCCTGAGTTCTGTGAGTCACTCTAGTAAATTATTGAACCTGAAGGGGGAGAGTGGGAACCTCTGAATTTGTAGTAGGCCCAACAAAAATGTGGATAGCTGGGGCATCTCATTTGTGCAGGCATCTAAAGTGGGGGTGGTCTTGCGGGACTCAGTCCTTAACTTTTGTTCAGGGTCTGTGCTAACTCTGGGTAGTTAGTGTCAGAACTGAATAGAATTTTCAGAGGTCCAGTTGATCTCAGAGAATTGAACAATTGATGTGGAAAAATGACACGTATCTGGTGCCAGAGATAAAGACCACACCACACATTTGGTGTCAGAAATAGTGTCAAAGATAAGACATCACAGGAAGTCACTGGTATTAGCACAGTGTTATACATACAGACTTCAATAAATATAAGAATCATGAACTACAAATAGGAAAAAAGAAATTAAGAAATATGTGGGCCGGGCATGGTGGCTCATGCCTGTAATCCCAGCCCTTTGGGAGGCCAAGGTGGGTGGATCACAACGTCAGGAGATCGAGACCATCCTGGCTAACACAGTGAAACCCCATCTCTACTAAAAATGCAAAAAATTAGCTGGGCGCAGTGGCAGACGCCTGTAGTCCCAGCTACTCGGGAGGCTGAGGCAGGAGAATGACGTGAACCCGGGAAGCGGAGCTTGCAGTGAGCCGAGATCGAGCCACTGGACTCCAGCCTGGGCAACAGAGCGAGACTCCATCTCAAAAAAAAAAAAAAAAAAAGAAAAATGCTTTGAGGTGGAACAAAAGGCGTAATGGGAGACAACAAGGCCTTTCAGAGGTATAAACTCAAAGGAAAGTTCTAGATTGGGTCACACAGGTCTGGGCCCCTTACTAAGTCAAGGACCTGAAGGCGGAGGAGAGCTTGGCCAGGCAAAGACTCGGGAGGCAGAGGTGGAGGGAGCAAAACAGTGTCCAGGGAGAGGAGCTAGCCCATGCAAAGACCTGGAGGAAGGAAAGGGATACAGGCTTCCAGACAGCAGATCCCAGAGAAGCTGCCAGGAGTAGCAGGAGAGGAGGAAAAGCTGCTGCAGGCACATCCTGAAGGCCAAGGCGAGGGTGTGGAGATGGTGTT
Source organism: Pongo abelii (assembly GCF_028885655.2). Classification (NCBI taxonomy): domain Eukaryota; kingdom Metazoa; phylum Chordata; class Mammalia; order Primates; family Hominidae; genus Pongo; species Pongo abelii. The sequence goes on along the minus strand of NC_071995.2, from coordinate 119,344,583 downwards.
GTCTCTAGGGGGCAGACACTTTGTCCCCTCTGCTGTGTCCCTAGCGTCTAGCACAGTACACACTGTAGATGTCAGTATCTTAGAGATCTTTTCATATCCACACATATGAATGTGGTATTTTTAATGTTTGCATAGTATTCAGAACTAGAACTGTACATTTCCTGCTTAACCAGCCCCCTCTGGATGCAGATTGAGGTCCCCTCTAATTTTGGGGGACTCATAGGTTTTAATAAACATCCTCACATTTTGAATTCCGCTCCCTCTGAGCCCCATCTTCCTCACACGAGGAGGGATGATTGGATTTTTGCTTTGTCCCCTTCTGCTGTCCGTCTTCCAAACAAGAATCCTTTTGCTATTCACAGCTCTCCTTTGGACACTGTGAGACCATACTCCCCTCAAGGCCCCTTCCCCCAGACTGATCATGCCACCCCTTTACAATCAACCTATTCAGGGATATACAATAAACATTTGTATGGTAAAGGCAACTCATACTGATTGCCAGTGAACATCTGAAATACTTAGGACTGACATGTGTAATCTAACCCAGCCAGGCTCTGATTTACATTAGGGCATCTCACTGTAAGTAGCTTGTGGCTCTAGTGCAAGGAAGAACAGCCCTCACCTCCACCCCATGCTCTAACTGTGCTGAACTATTAGCTTCCTGAAAGCCCCAAGCTTGCCTCTGTCCTCCCAGCTTTCTTTGCAGTGCTTTCTTTCTGTCTGGAATGCTCTTCTTCTCTCATTTCCCTGCCTAGCACCATCTGGTTCTTCAGGTCTCAGTTTAGAAGAGCCACTCCCTCCAGGAAGTCTTCTTCCTGAACACTCCCCTCCAGCCTGGGATAAGCGCTGCAGGAGTGCCCTGAATTTCTTGTAGCACATATCTCATTTTGTTATAATTGCCTTTTTAAATTTTATTTTATTTTATTATTATTATTATTATTATTATTTTGGAGACGGAGTTTCACTCTTGTTGCCCAGGCTGGATGGTGTGATCTCAGCTCACCACAACCTCCGCCTCCTGGGTTCAAGTGATTCCTCTGTCTCAGCCTCCTGAGTAGCTGGGATTACAGGCATGTGCCACCATGCCCGTCTAATTTTTTGTATTTTTAGTAGAGACGGGGTTTCTCCACGTTGGTCTCGAACTCCTGACCTCAGGTGATCTGCCCGCCTCAGCCTCTCAAAGTGCCGGGATTACAGGCGTGAACCACCGTGCCCGGCCTATTACTATTATTTTTTAGATGGAGTCTTGTTGTGTCACCCAGGCTGCTGTGCAGTGGTGTGTTCTTGACTCACTGCAACCTCTGCTTCCCGGGTTCGAGCGATTCTCCTGCCTCAGCCTCCCGAGTAGCTGGGATTACAGGCGCCTGCCACCATGCCCAGCTAATTTTTGTATTTTTAGTAGAGACACAGTTTCACAGCCCGGTGCGGTGGCTCATGCCTGTAATCCCAGCACTTTGGGAGGCTGAGGCAGGTGGATCACCTGAGGTCAGGAGTTTGAGACCAGCCTAACCAACATGGAGAAACCCCATCTCTACTAAAAATACAAAATTAGCTGGGTGTGGTGGCGGGCGCCTGTAATCCCATCTACTCAGGAGGCTGGGGCAGGAGAATTGCTTGAACCCAGGAGGTAGAGGTTGCAGTGAGCAAGATCGTGCCATTGCACTCCGACCTGGGTGACAGATTGAGACTCCATCTCATAAAAAAGAAAAGAAAAGAAAACAGATATGGTTTCACCATGTTGGCCAGGCTGGTCTCGAACTCCTGACCTCAAGTGATCTGCCCACCTCAGCCTCCCTAAGTGCTAGGATTACAGGCATGAGCCACTGTGCCCAGCCTGTAATTGCCTTTTTATTTTTTAGGTCAGGCATGGTGGCTTAACGCCTGTAATACTAGCACTTTGGGAGGCTGAGGCAGGAGGATCACTTGAGCTCAGGAGTTTGAGACCAGCCTAGGCAATGTAGTGAGACCCTGTCTCTATTTAAAAAAAAAAAAAAATTGGGGCCAGGCATGGTGGCTCATGCCTGTAATCCCAGCACTTTGGGAGGTCGAGGAGGGCGGATCACCTGCGGTAGGGAGTTCAAGACCAGCCTGACCAACATGGAGAAACCTCGTCTGTACTAAAAATACAAAATTATCCGGGTGTGGTGGCGCATGCCTGTAATCCCAGCTACTCAGGAAGCTGAGGCAGGAGAATCACTTGAACCTGGGGGTGGAGGTTGCGGTGAGCCAAGATCGTGCCATTGCACTCTAGCCTGGGCAACAAGAGTGAAACTCCTTCTCAAAAGAAAAAAAAAAAAACAACTTTTGGCCGGGTGCAGTGGCTCAAGCCTGTAATCCCAGCACTTTGGGAGGCCGACATGGGCAGATCACCTGAGGCTAGGAGTTCAAGACCAGCCTGGCCAACATGGCTTAACCCTGCCCCTACTAAAAATACAAAAAAAATTAGCCAGGGATGGTGGTGCATGCCTGTAATCTCAGCTACTGAGGCAAGAGAATCACTTGAACCCAGGAGGCAGAGGCTGCAGTGAGCTGACATCGCACCATTGCACTCCAGCCTGGGCAACAAGAGCGAAACTCTGTCTCAGAAAAAAAATATGTATTTTTTTTACTTTATTTTTCAGAGATGGGGTCTTGCTCTGTCACCCAGGCTGGAGTACAGTGGCGAGACCCTAGCTCAAAGCAGCCTCCAACTCCTGGCCTCAAGCCATCCTCCCACTTCTACCTCCAGAGTAGCTGGGACTGCAGGCGCACACCATCACACCCGGCTTTTTTTTTTATTTTTTTATTTTTATTTTTTTATTTTTTTTGTAGAGACGGGGTCTGCTAGGTTTCCTAGGCTGGTCTGGAACTCCTGGGCTCAAGCGAGTTCCCAGAGTGCTGGGATTACAGGCATGAGCCACCACGCCTGGCTGTAATTGCCTTTTTAGTTGTCTGTGAATGGTGTGAGGGCAGGGTTGAGTCTTACTGTTGTATCCCGATCACCAGTGCCCAGCACAGAGCCAGGCTCAGTGTTCTATGGCTCAATAAATGTGGGTTGAATACATGAACAAATGTTGAGCAGACAAGGAGTGAAGGCACCACCAAAGTCCCAGATGCCATGTACATAACCCTGGGCTCTTAAAGCTGGGGTCCAAGCATAGCACCAGATAAAAATACCTGCTCTTGGCCGGGTGTGGTAACTCACACCCGTAATACCAGGACTTTGGGAAGCCAAGACAGGTGGATCACTTGAGGTCAGAAGTTCGAGACCAGCCTGGCCAACATGGTGAAACCCCATCTCTACTAAAAATACGAAATTATCCGAGTGTGGTGGCAGGCGCCTGTAATCCCAGTTAATTGGGAAGTTGAGGCAGGAGAATCGCTTGAACCTAGGAGGCAGAGGTTGCAGTGAGCCAAGATCGTGCCACTGCACTTCAGCCTGGGCAACAGAGCGAGACTCCGTCTCAAAAAAAAAACAAAAAAACAAAGGCCGGGCGCGGTGGCTCATGCCTGTAATCCCAGCACTTTGGGAGGCCGAGGCGGGCGGACCACCTGAGGTTGGGAGTTCGAGACCAGCCTGACCAACATGGAGAAATCCCATCTCTACTAAAAAATACAGAATTAGCCAGGTGTGGTGGTGCATGCCTGTAATCCCAGCTACTTGGGAGGCTGAGGCAGGAAAATCGCTTGAACCTGGGAGGCGGAGGTTGCAGTGAGCTGAGATCGCACCACTGTACTCCAGCCTGGGTGACAAGAGCGAAACTCTGTCTCAAAAAACAAACAAACAAAAAACCCCAAAAACCTGCTGTCCTTCTAGCACCTTCAAGGAGTGTGTCACAACAAGACAGACTAGCAGCCCACGAGAAGGATGGAATTACAAAAGAAACTGGTCCCCAGCTGCCTAGCAAGGAATGTCTGTCAATGTGACATTCACAGAAGCCCTGCACATGTGCTGGCTGAGGGGGAGAGCCAGCCTCAGGCAGACAGAAGGAAGTTCAGCCACTGGGCATGTGTTAGCATGGGGGGATGTGTAGCCTAGAAGCTTCCTGGCTTTCAGTTATTTTTTTTTTTTAACTTAAAAAAAAAAAAAAACTCCAGATAATTCCCATACTTGTTTTTTACCTTTAAGGAATGTATTTGCCTTGGAGGTGCCATTACTGAATTATATTGACACAGTTCATTAAAAATCTGCTTAGTATAAAACTGACTTGGGTCTAAAAAAATTAGGATTCTACTAAATAAATGCATCCTTTTTTGTTGCATTGAAAAACATTCTTAGCACTGTTATTAATCTTTTCACACCCCCCACCCTTTGCTTGTGTTTCTGATTTACTTTGCTGTGAAAAAAGTTTTCAAGGTTTGTTACAGTGGAAAACGTTTTGGAAAAAGTTCTGGGTTGAGGGTAAGGAATTTAGAGCTTAGGAAATGAAATTCGGTGACCGATGAGCTCATTTACCATTTTATACCTCAGTTCCACTTTTCTGGAGCTAGAGCAACTCTTCTTTATATACTAGTTAATAACATCAACAGGTGTTTACTAAGCACTTACTATGTGCCAGTACCGTAGGGCTGTAAAGGGAAGTGATTGGTCTCAGTGATTCTTGGCCTTTTTTGGGGGAAGGTGGGGGTACAACTTATAGACCTTTGAGAATGATAAACTCCTATGCTATCTTGTATGGTAGCCACTAGCCACATTTTGCTATTACAATTAAAATTAATTATCGTTAAATATAATTTAAAAGGTTGGTTTCTCAGTTGCAGTAGCCACATTTTAAGTGCTCAATAGCTACATGTAACCAATGGCTACCATATAGAACTCAAATATAGAATGTTTTCATCATCCTAGAAAGTTCTGTGGGACAGTGCTACATGGAGATTCTCCCCAGAATAAAAACACTTTTCTGCCCACATACAATATTTTGCATACAACTGTTACAACTTTGCAGGATCAGGGTCAGGAGGTGGAGGTTGAGGGGGCAGGGAGGCAGGAGTTCACTGATCCCAGAAGCCCATTAATCCAAGAAAAGGAAGCCCTGATATAAAAAGCTGTTTGAAGACTCCATCTCAGAATTTAACAAGTTAGTAAAAATAAAGCAACCAAGCTGCTACAAATACAGTATGTTCACTTGAAGTAACTTCATATAAAATCAAGCCCTGGTGTTCCCACCTGTTTGGGCATATTCAAAGAAAACACCAGTTCATTATCTAAAAGTTAGTGAAAAATAATGTTAAAGATTTTTTGCAATCTCTGAAAAAAACACCAGAGGGGAATTATATTCACAATATACTGCAAATCTTGAATTATCTTTCCCATTTTTCTCTTCTCATCCTCCCACACTTGACACTTGCTTTCCTAAAGCTCACCCCCAATTCCAAACTCTCTTCCAAACCTCCTAGTTCTGCTGCTGTTTCTCTCCTTCCTCCCCTGCATGGCTCAGTTCTTCATTACGTAGCTTTCCAGAATATGTTTTATTCTACTCCATCACACAAGTACAGTGGTAGAGAATGACAGAGAAAGCTCCCAGGGTGCTGTGACCAGGAACACGTTTCCCAGTGACTCATTCCATAGCTCTCCTGCCAGGAGGGACCAGTTCCTCATTTTCTCAGATGGTCTACTCCTCCATCACTTCCTCTCTGCCCACTGATACCTAGGGCCAAGGTCTGGGAGGAGCTCATGACTGAGCCTGACACAGAGGAAAATATTTTGCTGGGATGCCAGAGGGGACTGATGTCACAGAGAAAAGGAGAAAACCAGATGGGCAGGTTTGCAGCATGTTTTCTGCCTGGCATTGTTGGTTTTTTGTTTGTTTTAAATTTTTATTTCAATAGGTTTTTGGGGAACAGGTGGTATTTGGTTATACGGATAAGTTCTTTAAGTTCTTTAGTGGTGATTTCTGAGATTTTCATGCACTCATCACCCAAGCTGTTGTTGGTTTTGGGACTTTTTTTTTTTTTTTTTGATGTTGTTTTTTTCAGTTGGGCACTGCCCTACACTCTGGTGGAGAATAAATGGCTTGCTGTGGGAACTGCATTAATTCTTAATAGTCTGCCAACATCAAAGGCTTCTTTTCAGTTTGGTGAAAAGAAGGACAAGCTCATTTCTGTAACAGGATCTCACTCTGTCGCCCAGGCTGGAGTGCAGTGGTGCAATATCGGCTCAGTGCAACCTCTGCCTCCTGGGCTTAAGTGATTCTCCCACCTCAGCCTCCCAAGTAGCTAGGACTATGGGTGTGTGCCACCATGCCCAGCTAATTTTTGTATTTTTTGTAGAGACGGGGTTTTGACGTGTTGCCCAGGCTGGTGGTGCCTCAACTCCATCTCTCTTCTTCCCTGCTTGAACTCCTTGCCCCAGTCACACTAGTAGGGATTTTCCCTGGTCTGCCACTCTCTCTCCTATTTGGGTGATTTCTCATGGTGTCCTTTTTTATGTTTTGAGACAGAGTCTCACTCTGTTGCCCAGGCTGGAGTGCAGTGGTGCAATCATGGCTAACTACAGCTTCAACCTCCCAGGCTCAAGCAATCCTCCCACCTCAGCCTCTTAAGTAGCTGGGACTGTCAGGCGCTGTGGCTAATGCCTATAATCCCAGCACTTTGGGAGGCCAAGATGGGCGGATCACTTGAGCTCAAGAGTTCGAGATCAAGTAGCTGAGACCACAGGTGCACATTACCATGCCTAGATAATTTTTTAATTTCTTTTTTTTTTTTTGAGACAGAGTCTTGGTGTTGACCAGGCTGGAGTTCAGTGGCGCAATCTCGGCTCACTGCAACCTCTGCCTCCCAGGTTCAAGCAATTCTCCTGCCTCAGCCTCCCAAGTAGCTGGGATTACAGGTGTGCGCCACCACCCCCGACAAATTTTTGTGTTTTTAGTGAAGATGAGGTTTTGCCATGTTGACCAGGCTAGTCTCGAACTCCTGACTTCAAGTGATCCGCCCACCTTGACCTCCCCAAAGTGCTGGGATTACAGGCATGAGCCACTGGGCCTGGCAATTTTTAAATTTTTTGTAGAGATAGGGGTCTCACTACATTGCCTAGGCTGGTCTCAAACTCCTGGACTCAAGCCATCCTCCTGCCTCAGCCTCCCAAAGTGCTGGGATTACTGCCACTGCACCCAGCAGTCATGCCTTGCTTTTTGTCTGAAATGCCCTTCCCTCTTCCCCCTGGTTAACTCCTACTGGTTCCTCAAGACTCTATCTAAACATCTCCTCCCAGAAGCCTTCCTTAGAATCTCTAAGACTGTGGTAGGTGGCCCTCCATTGCAGTCTCAAGCAGCTTATCCTTATCACAACTGTACTCTACATGACCGAATAGCAACCTATATACACAACTCAAGGACAGAGCTGTATTATTACATGCCCTGGGCCTCATACAGGACCTAAATCATAAATAATGTTGAATATCTAGATGAACAAAAAGTTTAAAAGGTGTCCCTGCCTAGAGTCTCTGGCCTTAGCAGAGAATGGAACCTATGAACCCTTTGAGCATGTAGTCATAATTGTGGTCTCATTTGTGTTCTAACCTGCAAAGGTCAGTACAGGAATAAAGGGGGTTTCATGGATGATCATAAATGCCTCCTAATGATTTAGCTGTGCTCTGTCTAATCCAAGAAGCCTGTACTAACCACATCCCTATATTTTCTGCTGGGTAACTGAACTCCTTTGGAGATTGTATGCTGCAGGACTTTGCACAATTAAAGCTGAATTATTATTATTTGCAAGCAGTTTTCCACCTACAGTCCTATTGAGTCACTTAGCTGACTCTATTTCTCTCTCCCTAGGAGACTGCCCAATTGTCTCCAACAGCACTTTTTTTTCCTTTTTTGTCTTTCCAGGCAACACTCACATAGGAGTGGTAGGACTCAGAGAATGGTATTAATACACCTAAGCACACCACCCAAAATGAGGAGGCATCTGGACTTTTGGATGCCTATAGGATATGTAAGCTCCTATAAGGCTGCATACTTAGACTCGGGATCATATTTGGCCAGGGCTCTTTCCTGCTTGTCTAGAGAACAGCTAGATGCTTTACATAATCCAGAATACAACAGACAGTTATAATGGTTTTATTTTAGGAATCATTTATTGTGTTTTATTGCAATTATAAAAGTAGTGCATGCTAATTACAATTTGAGAAATACAGAAAAGCATAAATAAAAACATAGAAATCACTGCCATCAAGAGATATCTCCACAACATTTGGAAAGCTTTTTCTTTCTATTTTTTTTTGTTACAAGCAGCAAATACACTACATATGTGTATACATTAAACACCACTTTCAATTCACTTTAACTGTAAATTAGTGTGACTTTAATATCTCTGTCATATTAAAAACATGACTTAATAATTGTGTAACATTCAAAGTTGTTAATGTGTTGAGCCACTCCCTTATTATCAAGTTTAATTTTTTAATTGCACAGAATGCAATGATAAATATACGCATGTAATTTATTATGAGAATCTCTTGCTTATTTCCATCTGATAAAAATCCTACAAGCAGCTGGGCGCGGTGGCTCACGCCTGTAAATCCCAGCACTTTGGGAGGCTGAGGCGGGCGGATCATGAGGTCAGGAGATTGAGATCATCCTGGCTAACACAGTGAAACCCTGTCTCTACTAAAAATATTTAAAAATTAGCTGGGCGTGGTGGCAGGCACCTGTAGTCCCAGCTACTCGGGAGGCTGAGGCAGGAGAATGGCATGAACCTGGGAGGCGGAGCTTGCAGTGAGCCAAGATCACGCCACTGCACTCCAGCCTGGGTGACAGTGTGAGACTCTGTCTCAAAACAAACAAACAAATAAAAAATCCTACAAGCAGAATTACAAGATCGAAGGGTATGTGTATATTATGAAAGCCTGATGTATACTATCAACTTGTATTCCAAAAAAGATATACACTCAGTAGTATATGTGGGTGTCTAATTTTTGGTTTGTTTTGATTTTAAAACGCTCAGATGGTATAATGAGAAATCAACTACCTTCTGATTAAATGTTTGGTTTTAGTCCCTTTTTTTGTTTGTTTGTTTTTGTTTTGTCTTGTTTTTGAGACAGAGTCTCCCTCTGTCACCCAGGCTGGAGGAGTGCAGTGGCACAATCTCGGCTCACTGCAACCTCTGCCTCCCAGATTCAAGCGATTCTCGTGCCTCATCCTCCCAAGCAGCTGGGACTACAGGCGTGCCACCAAGCCTGGCTAATTTTTTTTTTTTTTTTTGTATTTTTAGTAGAGATGGGGGGTTGGTCTTGCCATGTTGGCCAGGCTGGTCTTGAACCCCTGGCCTCAAGTGATCCACCCACCTCAGCCTCCTAAAGTGCTGGGATTAGAGGCATGAGCCACCACGCCCAGCCAGGTTTCATTTTTAATATGAAAAATCTTTATTTATTTTTGAGACAGTCTCACTCTGTCACCCAGGCTGAAGTGCAGTGGCATGATCTCGGCTCACTGCAACCTCCGCCTCCCGGGCTCAAGCAATTCTCCTGCCTCAGCCTCCCGCGTAACTGGGATTATAGGAACACGCCACCACGCCCAGCTAATTTTTGTATTTTCAGTAGAAACGGGGTTTCCCATGTTGCCCAGGCTAGTCTCGATCTCCTGACCTCAAGTGATCCGCCCGCCTTGGCCTCTCAAAGTATTGGGATTACAGGCGTGAGCCACCGCACCCAGCCTGAAAAATCTTTAGATTAGGAGTATTCCAGCCGGGCGCCGGGCTGAAGCCGGTAATCCAACACTTTGGGAGGCCAAGGCTGGAGGATCGCTTGGGCCCAGGAGTTCGAGACCAGCCTCTCTACAAAAAATAGAAAATAAACTAGCTGGACGCAGCGCAGACCCCTCACGGCGCCCCGAGGTGGGAGGATCACCTGAGTCCAGCGAGATCGAGACTGCAGTGAGCCGTGTTCGCGCCACTGCACTCCAGCCTGAGCAACAGAGTAAGACCCTGTATCAAAAACAAAAAGTCTTCTGGTGCAAGGCCTCACTGTAAGGTCCTTGGGTTCAATGCTCCGCGTTCTGGGATGTGAATGTGGAAAAGTAAGTGCCAAGGTGGGTGTCTACCTGAGCTCCGTCAGGACTCGGTACTTAGGATGCGAGCATGGCTCTGGGTTCCATTCCTGACCCCTCTGTGGCCTCAGTCTCCTCCCGGGAGAGGATGAAAAGCACAAGTCGGATGCACTCTATAGTGATCGCTGTGATAGTCATGAGTCTTACTCCCTCGACTCCGACAAACTCAAGGCCAAGCTATGGAGTCCATCTCATGCTGACATCGTCAGTTCTGAGCAACTGTAAAATGGGGACAGGGTGGCCCGGGGGCCTACTGACCTGAGGCTGGGGGCCGCGACAGCCCAGCCGCTGGGGGCTCCTTGCGGCCGCTGCGGGGTCAGCCTGCGGTCTCCGCCTGACTCCAGCTCTCCTGCGCCCCGCAGGCCCTGGGCGCTACCCACGTCAGTGAGTGCTCACAAGTCTGTGAGGTAGGCGGCGCCACAGAGAGAAACTGAGGCGCGGGAGCCCAAGTCACCTGTCCAGTGCCTCAGCCGAGCGCGAACCGCGCTCGGGGGTGACATCCACACGGCCCGGCCCCAGGCTCTCCCTGTCAGCGTCCGAACGCCCTTCGCACCTCCAGGGGGCGCCGGTCTGCGCGCACGCGCAATGGTCGCAGCCGCGTTCCCTTTAAGAGGACTCCTTTTGCCTCCGCCGACCCCTTCGCTTCCGCTCCGCGTTCCCACAATGCAGTGCGGCTGAGCGCCTCGGAGCCCGCGGGGACGCTGCGGGGGGACCCGTGCTGAGGCGGCGGCGGCGGCGACGTGGGCTGCGGCGGGCCCGCGGCGTCGGGCGGTGCGGATGTCGGGCTGGGCGGACGAGCGCGGCGGCGAGGGCGACGGGCGCATCTACGTGGGGAACCTTCCGACCGACGTGCGCGAGAAGGACTTGGAGGACCTGTTCTACAAGTACGGCCGCATCCGCGAGATCGAGCTCAAGAACCGGCACGGCCTCGTGCCCTTCGCCTTCGTGCGCTTCGAGGACCCCCGGTGAGGCCCCCGCGCCCCTGCCCTCTCCCCCTCGGTGCCTGAGGCCCCCGCCTTCCCTGCTGTCCCCTCCCCCAGGACTCCCCTCCCCCCGGCCTCCCCTCCCCCCGCCTCCGCGCAGACCCCTCACGGCGCCCCCTCACGGGTGGAGGATGAGGCAGCCTCTCCTCGCAGGCCCGGGCCGTCTTTCGCGCCGTCGTCACTTCCTTTATTTTTATTATTCCAATATTTTACTTAGAAACCCAAAAGCTGAGCCTTTGGAGGACCCAAGCCCGCCTGCACCGGCCTCGGGGGGTCCAAATGAGTGAGCCCTGTCCGCCTCCTGCCTGCGGCAGCACAGTGGGGGAAAGCGGCCCCGGGGCAGCGCGGGGGTCGCCGTTCGCCCTTCCCGCCCGCCTCTCCCCCGGCCGGTGCTCGCCGTGGCTGGAGAGCAAGCTGCAGGGTCGCGGATGCCGCTGGAGGTCGTGGAGGGGTCTCTGGTGGAACAGCTCGCCGTTCGCGCGCCCCGCCCCGCAGGCCAGGGCCCGGGCTTTGTAAAGGGATCACGGATTCGGGAAAACTTCTAAAACAGCCGGAGTGGGGCTCTGATTTCACTTCCCTCCTTTAATGAGGGAGGCTTGGCAAGATGCTAAAGGTTCCAGGGATTTGGAAACTCTAGATTCCTAACCCGGCTCTAAGGAGTGCTTGTGATTTTGCAAACAGCATCGGCCCTCAGGCCGGAAAAAGCCCAGGAACTTTCAAAACTGTGGTTGGTGGTGGTTAGCAGCTGCGGCGCTGACCTGGTCACTCCACTCCGGCCAAATAAGAGCCCGCACCCTGTTTTCCTAGCATCATTTGCTCCCGGGGAACGCGGAATGTTCGTAGGGTGTCCGTCCTACCTGGGGTGGAAGTACTGATAGGGCAAGGAGAGCATCTGAGGAAGGGCAGGCAGGAAGCACCGCGAGGCTTTGATGGCTGAAGAGTGGACTCTGACAGCTCATCCCTAGTATCTCCTCATTTGCCTCAAAACCGGAACTGGGCATTTTTACCCCTAAGCCGGAGAAGGCTATGCCTCGCTTATTTAGTAACCGTGCCATTGTGGTTTTTCAACAGTTGCTGTCGGTCAGGTGCCATGGTGTGTATTTAGCTTTTTTGTTTCCTTCTTATTTTTTTAGATTGATAAAATAGGGGGTTTCACCATGTTGCCCAGGCTGGTCTCGAACTCCTGAGCTCAGGTGATTCTCCCGTCTCAGCGGATCAAATTGTTAGGATTACAGGCGTGAGCAACCCGCCCAGCCTGTATTGAGTATTTTTAACAATTTATGAGGTGTAGGTACTTTTTTTTTTTTTTTGAGACGGGTCTTCTCTCTTGTTGCCCAGGCTGGAGTGCACAGTTGCTATCGGTCAGGTGCCATGGTGTGTATTTAGCTTTTTTCTTTCCTTCTTATTTTTTTAGGTTGATAAAATAGGGGGTTTCACCATGTTGCCCAGGCTGGTCTCGAACTCCTGAGCTCAGGTGATTCTCCCGTCTCAGCGGATCAAATTGTTAGGATTACAGGCGTGAGCAACCCGCCCAGCCTGTATTGAGTATTTTTAACAATTTATGAGGTGTAGGTACTATTTTTTTTTTTTTTTTTTGAGACGGGTCTTCTCTCTTGTTGCCCAGGCTGCAGTGCAGTGGCGCAATCTCGGCCCACCGCAACCTCCGCCTCCTGGGTTCAAGCGATTCTCGTGCCTCAGCCTCCTGAGTAGCTGGGATTATAGGCATGTGCCACCATGCCTGGCTAATTTTTTTGTATTTTTAGTAGAGACGGAGTTTCTGCTTGTTGGTCAGGCTGGTCTCGAACTCCCGACCTGAGGTCATCCGCCCGCCTCAGCCTCCCAAAGTGCTGGGATTACAGGCGTGAGCCACCTCACCCGGCCTGTATGGTTAGCCAGATTTTACAGATCAGGATATTGATAATTTAGAGTTACTGATAAAAGAGAAAGCTAGTGGCAATCCCAGCACTTTAGGAGGCGAGGTGGGCGGATCACAAGGTCAAGAGATCGAGACCATCCTGGCCAACATGGTGAAACCCCGTCTCTACTAAAAATACAAAAATGAGCTGGGCGTGGTGGCGCGCGCCTGTAGTCCCAGTTACTCAGGAGGCTAAGGCAGGAGAATCGCTTGAACCCGGGAGGCGGAGGTTGCAGTGAGCCGAGATGGCACCACTACATTCCAGCCTGGTGACAGAGCAAGACTCCATCTCAAAAAAAAAAAAAAAAAAAAGAACTCGGAAGGGATCGAGGGATTTGTTTTTTTTTTATTTTTCTTTATTTTTTTGAGACGGAGTTTTGCTCTTGTTGCCCAGGCTGGAGTGCGATGTCACTGTCTCCGCTCACTGCAACCTCGGCCTCCCAGGTTCGATCGATTCTTCTGCCTCAGCTTCCCAATAGCTGGGATTACAGGCGCCCGCCATCATGCCTGGCTGATTTTTCTATGTTCAGCAGAGACGGGGTTTCTCCATGTTGGCCAGGTTTGTCTTGAACTAACCTCAAGTGATCCACCCACCTCAGCCTCCCAAAATGCTGAGATTACAGGCCTGAGCCACCACGCCAGGCCGGCATCAATGGATTTGAACTCCCTCTTCTGTTTTTTGAATGCAAACTTACTATATGATACACTACATTGTCATCTTCCCTCATTCCTTTCATAATAGAAAAACTATCTTTTGGTGTCACTAGATGTGAAGATTCAAGCAAAGCATTTCATGTAGTATTTTATTTAACCATTATAATAACCCTGTGAGATAGGCATACTATTCACATTGGAGATGTAAAAACTTGATTAAACACTTACCCAGAGATGACTACTAGTAATTTGCAGAATAATGATTTGAATGCAGGCTAATTTTATTTATTTATTGTATTTATTGAGATGGAGTCTTGCTCTGTCATGCAGGCTGGAGTGTAGTGGCATAGTCTCAGCTCACTGCAACCTTCGCCTCCTGGGTTCAAGAGATTCCCGTGCCTCAGCCTCCTGAGTAGCTGCGATTACAGCTGCGCACTGCCATGCCCAGCTAATTTTTATCTTTTTAGTAGAGACGAGGGGTTTCACCATGTTGCCCAGACTGGTCTCAAGCTGCTAACCTCAAGTGATCCATCTGCCTCCGCCTCCCAAAGTGCTGGGATTACAGGCATGTACCACAGCGCCTGGCCTGAATGCTGGCCAGTTTTTATTCAGTCTGTTTTGACCTCCTAGCAGTTCTGCCTCTCCCAGTCTGCATTTTACGTAGTCAAGGTTGCACTGGATATGGTCCTTGTTGCTTTTAGTTCTAAAATCTTACAAATGATTATGTGCCTGTGACACTGAACAATGCCTTCATTAGCACATTCAGCTCCTATTGTCCACCCATGCTCCAAGGTCACACTTTCTACCATCCAATACTGGAGAATCAACGTGGCATTCCTGACTCTCCTAGAGTCCTAGGAAAGACTTAAAGTAATTTTATTGAATATTTGTCTCTTTTGGCAAAATTGTATCCAAAGAATGTTTTTCGACAAAAATAGTTCTCCAAACTATGCTGAAAAGGTACTTAGAGTTCCAAGGCCAGGCAGAGTGGCTTATGCCTGTAATCCTAGCACTTTGGGAGACTGAGGGGAAGGATCGCCTGAGCCCAGGAGTTCAAGACCAGGCTGGCCAACATAGGGAGACCTGTGTTCAAGACCAGCTAAATCCAAAAATTAGCTGGGTGCAGTGGTACATGCCTGTGGCCCTAGCTATTCAGGAGGCTGAGGTGGGAGGATTGCTTGAGCCCAAGAGTTAGAAGCTGCTGTGAGTTATGCTCCAGCCACTGCACTCAGCCTTGGTGACAGAGCAAGACCCCGTTTCAAAAAAAAAAAAAAGTTCCACATTCATCCCAAAACACTCATTTGTATTTTTCTTTTGTCCTTTGAGTCTTATTTATTTTTTTAAAAGACCGGGTCTCACTATATTACCCAGGCTAGCCTTGACCTGGGCTCAAACATCACGCCCAGCTACTTTATTTACCCTCAAATACTCTCCTATCCAACTGGCTACTTTTTTTTTTTTTCTTTTTTTTGAGACAGGGTCTCTGTCACCCAGGCTGGAGTACAGTAGTGTGATCTCGGCTCTGCACTCCCATCTCAGCCTCTCGAGTAGTTGGGACTACAGGCGTGCAACACCATGCCTGGCTAACCACCTACTTTTTATTTCCATAGACTTTATGGCACTAGGTAGGCCTTGTAGAAAATATTAAGGGGTTAGCGTGTGGTGTGCTTTTTGAGAAAATGCTCACCAAGGTTAGAAAAACACTGGTGGTTTATTGGCAAAATCAATAATCTGTCAGCAGTTGATTCTTTTTTTTTTATCTGAATTAGCCCTCTTATAAGTAATCTGTTTGCTCATTCATTATAATTTCATACCTCTAAAAGTGTGTGTGACAGCTGTAAAGGTTAATTCCAGTATCATGAAACGTCTCCAAACCAAAGCAGAAGTGCTTCAGGATCCTGATTTGTGTGTTTTTTTCTTCACTCTAGGTTTCCCTTTTATGCTTATTACTCATGCCCCTCACTTGGAAAGTCACTTGGCCTCCTGAACAGCACTAACTCCAAATGTTTTTTTGTTTTTTTTTTTTAGAGATGCAGAGGATGCTATTTATGGAAGAAATGGTTATGATTATGGCCAGTGTCGGCTTCGTGTGGAGTTCCCCAGGACTTATGGAGGTCGGGGTGGGTGGCCCCGTGGTGGGAGGAATGGGCCTCCTACAAGAAGATCTGATTTCCGAGTTCTTGTTTCAGGTATGTTCCTTTCAAACAGAATGAGATGATACATGTAAAATACTTAACACAGAGTCTGTCTTCCAAGAAATGATAGTTGTTATTCTTCAGTGCATGGGACACGGGGGCTTTCTTTTCAATAGCCTGTGTGAAGCCTTGCCCTGGATTGCCAATGAGGCAAGTATCCTGCAAATGAAATTGTGTTGGGAGTGCAGCCTTGGAAGAACATAACCATATTTCTTGTAAAGGAGTTTTCTAGTGGTGAGAAGGAAAGATGATGGGAAAACTCCTTGAGCTACAATTCTAAAGATGCTTCTTTTGGAATATACTTGGCATCAGACATGGTAGAAAGGCATTCAAGGAGCCAGATTTGAACAACTTACCCAGACTTGGATCCTGAAGAAGATCAGATTTTGTGGTGGTTTTAGAATTAAAATATTTTTTAAAACCCCGTAACTTAAGAGTCTTAGAGATTTTATTGGAAAGTATAGACTATTTCTGTCTAGTGTTTATAAGCGATGAAATGCTAAACTGGGAGGTTTATCTATCTTCAAAATATTAACACACTGGAAAGACGTGGGGACTTCTGCATATTGCATGGGAGTTTTAGGGCCCTGGTGGAATGAAATAAATCGAGGAGCCTGGCACCTTTTTAAGATGTGAATGTCACACAATCACAGCATACTCCCATGTGCTTAAGAGTGATACTCTCAGTATCTGCCTATCTTGTGTCCCTTTGTAATTTTTTAACCCCAGAACTCTATTCCCTCCTTCAGGATGTCATACATTATCTTTTTTTCTCTCCATGCTGCTCTGAAATCCTGCTTAGAAAACTATTAGGAAATGGCTGCAGTCCTGAGCTGTGAGCGGTAAACACAGCCTTTGAGAGCAGGAGCACATTTCCCTTTCATGACATCAGGTAGGGTTGTATGACTCCCGACTAGTTTTAGCATCTGAGTCTTACCTTCCCCCCCACTGTATTGAAGAATGTTGGTGATCTTTTAAGAGGTACTCTGTATAGCTTGTCATTCACACCTACAAGAAAACAAACTTTAGATTTTTTGTTGTTGTGATCTTCAGCTACTCTTTGGTTATTTCATTGTCTGGTTTCAAAATTCCCATGTCCTGTGAAACCCTGTCAAGCAATAAACAATTGGTACTGTTAAATTTCATAATGGAAAAAATTGGAACTCAAAGTATTAGGAGTTTGGCATTGATTTTAAAGGACAAAGAAAGAAGCTATGAATTCTCAAAGATACTAAACCTGTAATGGGATGGACTTCTTGCTCTGTTGAAAAGGCCTGGTCTCTGGAAGATGAACTTAAAACCAGCTTCTCAAGGTGGTTTATTTACCACACATACTTCAGTGCTCTTTTCTGATTTCGTGTCCCTTATCAAGGTTTATGATTTGGGGACCCTCAGGATTTAAGTGATCATGGAGAAGGGACCATAGGTATTGCTGGCTCTTAGCAGGGCAGTTAACATAGCTGAAGGATGTGGGCTTTCTTATGTTCTCCATGCCTAGGACTTCCTCCGTCAGGCAGCTGGCAGGACCTGAAGGATCACATGCGAGAAGCTGGGGATGTCTGTTATGCTGATGTGCAGAAGGATGGAGTGGGGATGGTTGAGTATCTCAGAAAAGAAGACATGGAATATGCCCTGCGTAAACTGGATGACACCAAATTCCGCTCTCATGAGGTGGGTCCTTGCCTTCTGGTGAGGAGCTTGTACTCAAATCATTCCATTTGAACCTGACCTAGCAGAGGTAGCAAGAGGCCATGCCATTTGGTAACCTCACAGTACCATAAGAGATCTATCTTAGGTGGACAAAGCCATGGAATTTGCTATGCCTAAGTCCTTCAGGGTCATAGCTGAAAGAAGTATGCATTCATGGTATGTTTGTTTTTTAATATGCTTTATTCTGCATATTAGTATCACATGACACAGTTTGGTCATGGTATTTGTAACCTGGAGAGAATACTAGTGCAGTCGGTCTTGATACCACCCCATTCACAACCAGGTTAAATGGCAGTATCCCTCTCTGAACTCAGCTACCCTTCCTGTGGGTCTAGGCTGAGCTCTACAGGCCAGCCTCTTCATCTCAGCCCTTCTAGGTCCTGCTGTCAGGGCTGAGCTGTCACTTCATTTTTTCCCAGAGTAGTGCAGCATCCTCTCTGAAACCTGAGCTATCATGACATTTTCTTTTTTAATTTTATAATTTTTATATTTCTCTAATTTTTGATTTTAGAGACAGAGTCTCATTACCCAGGCTGACCTTGATCTCCTGGGCCCAAGCAGTCCTCCCACCTCAGCCTCTCCAGTAGTTGGGACTGCAGGCATGCACCACTGTGCCAGGCTAAACCGTAACATTTTCTTGTGGTTGATTACCTCACCCTTGAGACTCAGTAGTTCTTGATGTCTTTCCTTGTAGGAAAGCAGCTGCTGTTTTGGATCTCAGTTTGATTGAAGTGGTGACTATCCCTTTGGTACCATTGAGACCAGAAACCAGACCACCAATTGGACATTGTTTTTTTCTGGTTATCCTGTCCTGCCTTACTATGAGATTTACGGATGTTTGGGGACACAGGTCTCTGGGCTCATTTCTTTTTCTGAGGATTCATATAATTCCCTAGTTTTTGGCTTAGAGGTTGGTCCTTCCCTGGTTTAATGATGCTTTTGTTCAGACTGTCCTCTAGGACTTGAATTTGGAGCAGAAACAGAACAGCACCTGATCCTCAGTTATACTGCAAAGCAGGGCCTCAGAAAGGGTAACTCCAATTACTGACTTTCACCTAAGGTGAAAAAGCATCCAGCTTCTTTCCCCTTGGCATCTTTGGATCTTCTGAGAATGGTGGCTGAAGGCAGAGGGCCTGGGGACAAGCCAGCCTGGACATGACTCCTCTGCTGCTTATTAATTCCTTACCTGAACTACTCTTGGAACCTCGATTCCTTCATGGGCAAAATGGTCACATAATAGCACCATCACAAGACTTGCCAGGAATCTAGAGCAAGAGGATAACATCTAAAGCATCTAGCTTAGGTCCTTACACCTGGAAGGTATTAAATACAGGCTAGCTCCTTCCATAGATGCCCATCCAAAGATGCATAAATGAGGTGGCAGGGGATTAAACTATATGACCTCTGAGATCCTTTCCAGTTCTTAGTTTTGAGGGGGGTCAATGGCAGTAATTCAGATATATTGTTTTATCATAGTTAATTGAGTATCAACATGTCAAATTGGCATTTATTGTGTTACCTTGGGCAAATGATATAACTTAAGTCTTAATTTTCTTTATTCTTGAAATGGGATAGTAAGAGTACCTACCTCATAATGTTATGAAGGTTTAATGAGATAGCCTCATGCCAGGCAGAGTACACAGTAAGTGCTCAATACTTAACTATTACTGTTAGATGTTGGTTTGCTTATTCTTCTGGCTCTGATTTTTTTCCCCTTTACTCTTTTTGTTTTTGTTTGCATTTCAGGGTGAAACTTCCTACATCCGAGTTTATCCTGAGAGAAGCACCAGCTATGGCTACTCACGGTCTCGGTCTGGGTCAAGGGGCCGTGACTCTCCATACCAAAGCAGGGGTTCCCCACACTACTTCTCTCCTTTCAGGCCCTACTGAGACAGGTGATGGGAATTTTTCCTTTATTTTTTAGGTTAACTGAGCTGCTTTGTGCTCAGAATCTACATTCCAGATTGAGGATTTAGTGTCTTAGGAAATTTTTTTAATTTTTTTTTTTTTAAAGAAGAAAAAAAAACTACATAATTTCTACCAGGGCCATATTAGCAGTGAAACATTTTAAACTGCAGAAATTGTGGTTTTGGTTCAGAAACAAGTTGTATATTTTTCACCCCTGATTATGGGAAAAAAATCAGTTCTGTCTTTGTGGGTTGCTCTACTATGGAGATCAACAGTTACTGTGACTGAGTCGGCCCATTCTGTTTAGAAATATATTTTAAACGTTTAGTAATTGACATGTGTGGTTGTCCTTGATTAAGTTCACAGATTTCACCAAATGGGCACACTAATTTAAAAAATCACTGAATTGTAGTCATAACTTGTACCCAGTTAGTAAGGAGCAGGAGTAGATAACTTTATTTATATGGGGATAGACAGTCGCTCTGATGTTGGTTTGAGAACGTAAACTCCAAGAGCAGGTTCTGGGTTCTCTTTTAATTCAAGGCCAAGCTTGTAAATTAGGCTGCCTTAAAGAAAAAAGCATTGCAGGTAGAGGAAGGGAATGGGAAAAAATAAACACACGGTGGCTTTTGCCTGTGATCCCAGCCCTTTGGGAGGCCAAGGCATGCCAGAGGATCCCTTGAGGCCAGGAGTTCACGACCAGATAGGCAACATAGCAAGACCCCATCTCTACTTAAAAAAAAAAAATTAACTGGACGTGGTGATGCACATATATAGTCCCAGTTACTTAGGAGGCTGAGGTGGGAGGATCACTTGAGCCCAGGAGTTGGAGGCTGCAGTGATCTGTGATCACACCACTGCACTCCAGCCTGGGTGACAGAGCGAGACCCCTGTCTCAGAAAACTCAAAAAATGAGCAGCAGCGTAAATATTATTGGGAAATTCTTAGCCAAAACCAACTTTGGCAGTTTGGTTAGAGGAAAAATTCTCTCTGATTCTATCATTTTTTTTTTTTTTTTGAGACTTGCTGTGTCGCCCAGGCTGGAGTGCAGTGGTGCGATCTCGGTTTACTGCAAGCCCCGCCTCCCGGGTTCACGCCATTCTCCTGCCTCAGCCTCCTGAGTAGCTGGGACCACAGGCGCCCGCCACTATGCCTGGCTATTTTTTTGTATTTTTAGTAGAGATGGGATTTCACCGCATTAGCCAGGATGGTCTCGATCTCCTGACCTCGTGATCTGCCCGTCTCAGCCTCTCAAAGTGCTGGGATTACAGGAGTGAGCCACCGCACCCGGCCCACTTTTATCCCTAAATAAGTTTCATTTATCCTTGGTATCTGAGCTTTATCTTGGACTCATCTCAATTTAATAATCATTTTGGGGGTGGAGAGGGCTCCTTTGTCCCAGGCCCAGGGCTAATTTTAGGATAAGTTATCTTTTCAGAAAGAGAAACACTAGGTATGACTAATATCCCTTTGGCATATAATCAATCACTTTGTGGGATGGCAGATAGTTCTAGGTTAGGACTTCCCAAGCTCTAGTCTACTTTCAGCACTCTTCAGACCTTAGTAGGAAGTTAGCCCTTTTCTAGGAAGAAAGTGGGAGCCCAGGAACAAATTCAGGTATGCTCGGTAAAGATAGGGCTGCTCAAATCAATGCAAATGGTAACTAAAAATGACAGCCAAGGTTGTCACATAGTGATCAAGATGCTCTGTCTACCAGTTACGTAGATAGAAAAGTTCACTTTCATGCAGTTGGTATGGTCCTTTGGGGGGAGTTAAAGGCAGATAAATAAAGTCTTCCATACTGAACAGGCCTGTTAAGTGAATTCCTTGGAAGCTGACTTTTGCTTTTCTTTCACCTCAGCATCAGGAATTCATTGCCTTGTTGGGGCCAGATCTTTCTCAATTCTGTCTTCAGAAGAATCTGTTATTAAGAAATGTTTAAGCATCCATTTTTTCAGGTGACTGAAAAAAGCAGGAACATTAGTGTTCACAGGAAGAAAATACTGTCATTATGCTTCCACATGTTCACAGAGTACCCCCTTTCCAGAATGAGCTACTCAGCTGTGTAGGAATGGCTCTTTTTCATCCAGCTTTGGCAAAGAGATATTACCTGTTTGAAAATAACAACAGAGAATGTTATAGCTGAGCCTGCCACCCAGCTGGCTCTACTGAGCTAACTGATCACTACTTTCTCATGGAAAATATGGAAGTAATGTAGCTACTGTCCTGTTTTCCTAACTGGGAGTATCTGAAAGAATCAGTTCTAAGTGTAGCCAAATTCACCTTTTTCAGTAAGGAGTATACAGGTTGATTAGCCACTGATATGCAGATAGGAGTAGAAGGAAAGACTGACCACGAACTCAGGTGGTCCCAAAAAGCAAAGTCTGAAGTAAGGTTCTGTGTGGGAGATAGCATGTCTGATCAAAAGATATGTCTGCTGGAGCCACAACTATCAGGCTCTGAGATGGAGAGTCTCCTTTCTCTCCACAGTTAACAGGTGGTTTAGTGGATTGGAGGCATGATTAAAAGTTTAGCTCACGGCTGGGTGCGGTGGCTCACACCTGTAACCCCAGCACTCTGGGAGGCCGAAGCGGGCGATCACGAGGTCAAGAGAGAGAGACCATCCTGGCTAACACAGTGAAACCCTGTCTCTATTAAAAATACAAAAAATTAGCCGGGCGTTGTGGTGGGTGCCTGTAGTCCTAGCTACTTGGGAGGCTGAGGCAGAAGAATGGCGTGAACCTGGGAGGCGGAGCTTGCAGTGAGCCGAGATCACGCCAGTGCACTCCAGCTTGGGCAACAGAGCAAGACTCCATCTCAAAACAAAAAAAAGTTTAGCTCACAAAATTTCTAGCTTTCTTTCCCATCCTTGCATCAACCAGAGCCTGCCTTTAACTGACACCTTGAGCTGACCAGGGCCAATGTCTTCTGTGGAGTCTGCTCAGAATGATTCTCCCTCAGGGGATATCCTGAACTGGAAGTTGGCACTTAGCAGGCTACCTGACTGCTTTTGGCTAGTCCCACTCCCAGATGCCCAGAGGGGTAGTACAACAGCTCCGAGTACTCACCTACCTGCAGAGGAGATAAAAACAGTCAACCTATCCAAGGTTCTGGATTTTACTGTCAGCCCAGAGTAATTTTAAAGGTTCTATTTAAAATATTTACAGTAGGTAGATGATGCAGATCTCTATACCAGCTCTTGTAAACTGATGGCTCACAGACTGCACCTGGCTTGCAGATGTGTTTTATTTGGCTTGGATGGTATTTTGTTTTTTAAATTTTGAATTGGTTGCCAGCACTTAAAATTTAATATTGGCAGGGTGCAGTGGCTCACCCCTGTAATCCCAGCACTTTGGGAGGCTGAGGCGGGTAGATCACGAGTTCAAGACTAGCCTGGCCAAGATGGTGAAATCCTGTCTCTACTAAAAATACAAAAAAATTAGCCAGGCATGGTGGCAGGCACCTGTAATCCCAGCTACTCGGCAGGCTGAGGCAGAGAATTGCTTGAACCTGGGAGGCAGAGGTTGCAGTGAGTCAAGATTGCACTCCAGCCTGGGTGACCCAGCGAGACTCCGTCTCAAAAAAAAAAAAAAAAAAAATTTTTTTAAGAAATATCACACAAAATGCCAGGTATCCAGGTTCTCTGGAGAAATGGGTTTACATTCCTGCCTGGCACCACTGATAGGGTAGCAGCCACGCTCCTCCTGCTTTGAATGGGCACAGACTGAGGGCAGACCCTAATGGCGTTTGAATCATGTCATAGAGAGGCAAAGATGTGACAGAAACATCTGGGCTAAGGCCACACATGATAACTAAGTTGTCACAATAAGATTCGTTTTGGGAGGCCGAGGTGGGTGGATCACCTGAGGTCGGGAGATCGAGACCATCCTGGCTAACACAGTGAAACCCTGTCTCTACTAAAAATACAAAAAATTAGCCAGGCGTAGTGGTGCATGCCAGTAATCCCAGCTACTGGGGAGCCTGAGGCAGGAGAATCGCTTGAACCCGGGAGGTGGAGGTTGCGGTGAGCCGAGATTGCACCATTGCACTCCAGCCTGGGCAACAAGAGCGAAACTCCGTCTCAAAAAAAAAAAAAAAAAAGGATTCTTTTAGGAAAGGACTGTTTTTTTGTGGTATCCAGCCCAAAGCTACACCTAACAAATATTTATTCATGGTATGAATACTAGAAAGTTGGAGTCGATTACAGGATCTGGCACAGTCTTAACTGTGGCTTTGAGAAACACTGAATGCCAGCTCCCCCTTTAGGCAGATCTTGAGCTCCAGATTTCCACCTACTTTAAACCCCCCGCATGCCCCCAATCCTGTTTTGCTTATTCCTGTTACTAACTCCCCCTAGAGGTGAGTATGACCCTGGACCCTACTGCCACCTTAATGCCACCATCCCACCATCTGTATGCACTTTATCCTTTTCAAAGTGCCTTCACATAGCATCTTTGGTCCTCACACTTCCTGCTTCATTCCTAAGGTTACTGTGAGACTATCTGTTAAACCATTCTGGGCAGCACGTACCTGGGGGGGCCACAAAATACTCCTCCACAACGCGATGGGAATTTTGTAGTAATTCATCAGCGCAGTTGCCTTCTACCACATTGTCGGATCTCAGGTATAGACATCTACAAAACCCAGAAGCTCAAGGTTACCCTCTCAGAGAAGGGGGCTTTTAGGGGATGGTGGAGAGGGGCAAGAAGGAGAGAACAAGGAAGCGGTATATTCTTGAGTTAATGGGCACTGTTCAAAGATAGAGAAGCTGGGATCAACAGTATAGACCAAATAACAGCCTACAGTTTATAGATTGACCGAACAACCCTGAGAAGTAAGTGTTAATTACTTCTTTGGATTGATTTAACAAATAGTTTTTGATGATTATATGGGCAACTGTCTTTTGGTGGGGACAGGTAAAAGCAATTACAAAACAATATTTTAAATCTAACAGAAGCTAGTACAGCCTGCCAAAGGGTAGAAAGGGTACCTAGTCCAGCCTGGGTGAGTAGCACATCCTCAGAATAGCTGATGTCACTGTTCAAGGATGGGCAAGAAATAGCTGGATTGGGGGATGAAGGTATGAGAAATGGACTTCCTGGCAGGTATAGCAGCATGAGTCTCAAAGCAATAGAGCCGAGAGCTCAGAGATTCAGAGAAGGACAGGGAGTTTAGCAGGCTGGGGTGTGGTCTACTGGGGTGGAAGATGAAGCTGGAAAGCTAAGCAGAGATGGGGAAGCAAACTTGCCACAAGAGTAACTTAAGGATGTTGGCTGCTAAGTAACAACTGGGATCTCAGCCCAATCTGGTACACCTAAAATGAATGCTTTTTCCACCACAGCCACTTTGGTGGATGTGCCTGCCCTTGAGCAAGATGTGCCACAAATGGCTCAAGAATCTCCCAGTGTTCTGTGGGACCTAGTGACTTTACCAAAGCCTTCAGATGGCAAACCGGTAAAAAACACACAGGAGCTTGAACATACGCATGAGGCTTCACTATTGTTTCAAGGTGTAAAAGTGTGTAAGCCTGCTTCCAGATACGTGGACTAAAAAAGCAGTCCGTTAAATCACTGATATGGTATTCGGTAGTAGCCACGCTCCTCCTTTGAGTGGGCACAGACTGAGGGCAGACTCTAATGGCATTTGAGTCATGTTAGAGAGGGACAAAGATGTGACAGGTACGTCTGGGCTAAGGCTGCACATAAGAACTAAGTTGTCAGCTGGGCGCAGTGGCTCACGCCTGTAATCCCAGCACTTTGGGAGGCCGAGGTGGGCGGATCACGAGGTCAGGAAATCGAGACCATCCTGGCTAACACAGTGAAACCCCATCTCTACTAAAAATACAAAAAAATTAGCTGGGCGTGGTGGTGGGCGCCTGTAGTCCCAGCTACTTGGGAGGCTGAGGCAGGAGAATGGCGTGAACCCGGGAGGCGGAGCTTGCAGTGAGCCGAGATCGTGCCACTGCACTCCAGCCTGGGAGACAGAGCAAGACTCCGCCTCAAAAAAAAAAAAAGAACTAAGTTGTCACAATAAGATTATTTTAGGAAAGGACTAGTTGTTTTTTTATGGCACCCAGCCGAAAGCTAGACACAAGAAATATTTACTCATGGTATGAATATTAGAAAGTTGAAGTCTGTTATAGGACCTGGCACGTTCTTAACTGTGTGGCCTTGAACAAGTATAATCTTTTCAGACATTAAATTTCTTGGGGGGGTGGGGTGGGGGAGAAAGGCCAGGTGCAGTGGCTCCTGCATGTAATCCCAGCACTTCGGGAGGCTAAGGCGGGTGGATCACCTGAATTCAGGAGTTCAAGACCAGCCTGGGCAACATGGGGAAACCACATCTCTACTAAAAATACAAAAATTAGCCAAGCATGGTGGTACGCACGTGTAATTCCAGCTACTCAGGAGGCTGAGGCAGGAGAATCGCCTGAACCCAGGAGGTGGAGGTTGCAGTGAGCTGAGATAGCACCACTGCACTCCAGCCTGGGCAACAGAGCAAGAAGAAAAAAAAAAAAAGGCCAGGCACAGTGGCTCAAGCCTGTAATCCCAGCACTTTGGGAGGCCAAAGCGGGTAGATCACCTAAGGTCAGGAGTTCGAGACCATCCAATATGGTGAAATCATGTCTACTAAAAATATAAAAGTTAGCTGGGCATGGTGGTGCATGCCTGTAATCCCAGCTACCTGGGAGGCTGAGACACAAGAATCAGTTGAATGTGGGAAGCAGAGTTTGTAGTGAGCGGAGGATCACACCATTGCACTCCAACCTGGGTGACAGAGTGAGACAGTGTCTCTCACACACACACACACAAGAGAGTTGTACTAGATTTTTTTTTTTTTTTTTTGGTAATAACACAAGGACTGTGTATTCATTTAAGAAAACTTGGGAGAACAAAAGTACAATAAAAATCATAATTATACCATTCAAAGGTAACCCTTGGACTTTCTGAAGTTTATAGTTTCTGTTGGACAGTATTAAAAAATGGCTAAGAGGCCGGGCGCGGTGGCTCATGCCTGTAATCCCAGCACTTTGGGAGACTGAGGCGGGCGGATCACGAGGTCAGGAGATCAAGACCATCCTGGCTGACAGGGTGAAACCCCGTCTCCACTAAAAATACAAAAAAAAGTTAGCTGGGCGTGGTGGCGGGGGCCTGTAGCCAGAGGCTGAGGCGGGGAATGGCGTGAACCCTGGAGGTGGAGCTTGCAGTGAGCGGAGATCATGTTACTGCACTCCAGCCTGGGCAACAGAGCGAGACTGTCTCAAAAAGGCTAAGAGCTTAGGCTCTCGAGTCACAGCTGAATTCAGATCCCATTGCTACACATTACTTATCCTCTCTATATTTTAGTTTCCTTGTTTGTTGAATGCTTCATAGGATTTCTGGGAAGATTAAATGAAATATTAAAAAACAAGATCTGATAATGCTGAGCCGGCATTCACGGCAGTAAGAGAGGGCTCTGAGTAGCACCTGCTCCTTTCAGAAAGCCTTAGTGCACCCCAGTACATCTCAGTCCCTACCACTCATTCAAAGTCTGTGCACTCCTGATGAGGCATAACCTGCTTAGCATTTAAAGGTTTGGGAAGACTCTGTACTACCGCCAACAGGTGGTTAAATGCTACTGCTTCCCCAAGAGTAGATCTAATAGCAACTAATTTATTTACTCATCAAGTAATCAAGTTTCGTAATTAAGTTTCCTGCGTAACTGAAATTTCCAGGAAAACAAAATTCACCCCTTTACATACCTTTCTATTTATGTATGTATGTACATACATACATACATTTCTATTTAGTTATTGGTTATGATGGAGTTGTTCCTAAAATAGACACATTTTCTGGGGTTGGTTTTTTGGTTTTTTTTTTTACTTTTTTTTTTTTGAGACAGGGTCTTGCTGTGTTGCCTAGGCTGGTCTCAAACTTCTGGGCTCAAGTGATCCTCCCACCTTAGCTTCCCAAGCAGCTGGGATTACAGGTGTGCACCACCATGCCTAGCTTTATTAATTACAGGCTCCTGAACCCATGGTCTCTGTGACAGTGGTACACAGCAAGCATACCTCTCACTTGGTGAGTTGCTTCACTTTGTTGGACCTCAGAATTGTATAAAACACCAAATAGGACCAGATGAGCTTTTCAGATCAATTACTGATTGACTAAACTTCTACCTCACCACCTGTCTTTCCCAATCAGGGTTCTGTAAGATAAGTTAGCCTACATACCCCAAGACACCCATTCTGATGATAAATTAACTTATCTCCTATGTGTTTGAGCTAACATTTGTCATATACTGTCCTTGGGAGAACTGAAAAAAAGTCACTTGAATCTTTCTGTGTTCTGGTTTGGCTGAGGAACCCTGGTTGAGAAAGACTTCAGTTGTAAACTAGAAGTCCCTGCTGGTTCAAACTCAGGAACAATAACTTAAGTAACTGTGGGAAATGCTGCTACGGTGGCATTGGAAAGTGCTGTGGCAACAGGGAGGACAAAGTGGCTCCATTTGTGATTCTGTCAGCCCTTGGACTCACTGATGGGACAGTTCTCCCGCTGCTTTTCTTTCTTTGAGCTTCTTTCCTGCTATCTGGCTAGAAGGAATAGCTTCTTGTGGACCCCTCTACTTCCATCTAAAAGCCTTTTCCCTTCCTCCTACTTTATTTCTAGTTTGATGCAGACTGGAATGGGGGCTAATTAACTTGGTTAAAAGTTCTGAGCCAGGCAAGGTGGCTCACATCTATATTCCCAACACTTCAGGAGGCCAAAGGGGGTGAATTGCTTGAGCCCAGGAGTTCAAGAACAGCCTAGGAAACATGGTGAGACCTCATCTCCCCTAAAAAATACAAAAGTTAGCCAGGGGTGGTGGCGTGTGTCTACAGTCTCAGCTACTTCAGAGGCTGAGGTGGGAGGATCACTTGAGTTCAGGAGGTGGAGGCTGCAGTGAGCCAAGATTGCGCCACTGCACTGCAGCCTGGGCAACAGAATGAGAAAAAAAAAGTTCTGGATTCAGGTCAGGCATGATGGCTCACGCCTATAATCCCAACACTTTGGGAGGCCGAGGCAGGAGGATCACGAGCCCAGGAGTTCGGGACCAGCTTGGGCAACACAGCAAGAGCCTGTCTCCACCAAAAAAAAAATAATAATAATAAAGAAAAAAATTAGCTGGCCATAGGGGTGCACACCTGTAGTCCCAGCTACTTGAGAGGCCGAGACAGGAGGATGGCTTGAGCCTAAGAGTTTGAAGTTTTAGGTTCATAAGACTATGAGGGACATTTAAGTATTTGGCTGCAGAGTTGCTGTCAACTCATTCTCTGGATTTCAGATGAAAGAGAATAAAGTTCCTAGGAATCGACTTCAGCTGGCATATCTTAGAACAGTATTTAGCAGCAGAAGCTCTGAGTTCCAAATCCTCTGCTTATTACCTGTGAAACTTTGGGCACATTATATAACCTTTCTGAACCTCAGTTTTTTCCATCTATAAAACAGATAACTTGTATTGACCTTCCAGGACTGCATGTGAAAATTGAAATAATTTAGGCCGGGCACGGTGGCTCATGCCTGCAATCCCAGCACTTTGGGAGGCCAAGGCGGGTGGATCACCTGAGGTCAGGAGTTCAAGAGCAGCCTGATCAATATGGTGAAGCCCCGTCTCTACTAAAAATACAAAAATTGGCTGGGCGTGGTGCCGGGCACCTGTAGTCCCAGCTACTTGGGAGGCAGAGACAGGAGAACTGCTTCGACCTGGGAGGCAGAAGTTGCAGTGAGCTGAGATCGTGCTACTGCATCCAGCCTGGATGACAGAGTGAGACTTTGGCTCAAAAAAAAAAAAAAGAATTTATATAATTTATTAGCCGCTGGCACGTAAGCACACTACTGTTTTTAGCTCAAACCAAATGACATGTTATTAGTGTGCAAAGAGGTTTCTATTAGCCAGCCAAGGCATTTTTGTTTGTTTGTTTGTTTGTTTTTTTGAGATGGAGTCTTGCTCTGTCGCCCAGACTGGAGTGCAGTGGCATGATCTCGGCTCACTGCAACCTCTGCTCCCCAGGTTCAAGCAGTTCTCCTGTCTCAGCCTCTCAAACAGCTGGGACTACAGGAGTGCGCCACCATGCCCGGCTAATTTTTGTATTTGTAGTAGAGAAGGAGTTTCACCATATTGGTCAGGCTGGTCTCGAACTCCTGACCTCAGGTGATCCACCTGCCTCAGCCTCCCAAAGTGCTGGGATTACAGGCATGAACCACCACGCCCGGCCTTGTTTTATATTTTTTAAGACAGAGTCTCACTCTGTCACCCAGGCTGGAGTGCAGTGGTTCCATCTCGGCTCACTGCAACTTCTGCCGCCCTGGTTCAACCGATTCTCCTGCCTTAGCCTCCCGAGTAGCTGGGATTACAGGCGCCTGCCCCCTTGCCTGGCTAATTTTGTATTTTTAGTACAGATGGGGTTTCACCATCTTGGCCAGGCTGGTCTTCAACTCCTGACCCCATGATCCACCCACCTCAGCCTCCCAAAGTGCTGGAATTACAGGTGTGAGCCACCGCGCCCAGTCTAACTTTTTTTTTTTTTTTTGAGATGGAGTCTTGCTCTGTCGCCTAGGCTGGAGTGCAGTGCCGTGATCTCGGCTCACTGCACCCTCTGCCTCCTGAGTTCAAGCAATTCTCCTGCCTCAGCCTTCAGAGTAGCTGGGATTACAGGCATGCACCACCATGCCCGGCAAATTTTTGTATTTTTAAGTAGAGACAGGGTTTTGCCATGTTGGCCAGGCTGGTCTCGAACTCCTGACCTAAAGTGATCTGCCTGCCTCGGCCTCCCAAAATGCTGGGATTACAGGAGTGAGCCATCATGCCCGGCCAAGTCAGGGCTTTTATAGCTAAGATGCCTACTACCTAAAACATTTAAGCAACTTGGGCTCCTGCAAAGAAGGATGGTGAGAAGAATGGCCATTATGCCATCAACTAGGTGGTGACCCAAGAGTACACCATGAATATTCACAAGTGTATCCATGGAGTGGGCTTCCAGAAGTGTGCCCCTCAGGCTCTTAGGGACCGGAAATTTGCAATAAAGGAGATAGAAAACTCCAGATATGTGCATTGATACCAGGCTCAACAAAGCTGTCTGGGCCAAAGTAGTAAGGAATGTCCATACTGTGTCTGTGTGCAGTGGATGGTCCAGAAAACATAATGAGGTTAGAAATTCACCAAACAAGCTCTATACTTTGGTTATATACTTGTTTCCACTTTCACAAATCTACAGTCAGTGTGGATGGGAACTAACTGCTGATCATCAAATACATCAAATAAAGTTATAAAAACTACAAAAAATAAATAAAAGGTTTAATACTTGTCTTCACTTTACATTCTGTGTTCAAAGCACTAAAGTCCTACAAATGTCACGTTAAAATGATTAATGGGAATCGTTAACCCAAACTGGTTTCCAAATTTATGAAAAACAGTACAGATCACTGAATACCAGGTTGAGATGCTAGCTACTGGATCCAAATTCCTCGTCATCTTTTTTCACCTTTTCCCTTATTAATAATGGTTATATTTCTTTATATTTACCCTCTACCATTTACCCTCTAGATAACTTGGGAAATTCTAATGACTCTGTGCTTCTAGTCCCTCCTTTCCTAGAGATATTAATAAAGAACACTGGGACCGGGCACGGTGGGTCACGCCTGTAATCCCAGCACTTTGGGAGGCCAAGGTGGGCAGATCACCTGAGGTCGGGAGTTTGAGACCAGCCTGACCAACATGGAGAAACCCTGTCTCTACTAAAAATACAAAATTAGCCAGGCTTGGTGGCGCATGCCTGTAATCCCAGCTACTTGGGAGGCTGAGGCAGGAGAATCGCTTGAACCTGGGAGGCAGAGGCTGTGGTGAGCTGAGATCGCGCCACTGCACTCCAGCCTGGGCAACAAGAGCAAAACTCTGTCTCAAAAACAAAAAAAAACAAAAAAACATTCATTAAACATTTACTGTGGCCGGGCACGGCAGCTCACGCCTGTATTCCCAGCACTTTGGGAGGCCCAGGCAGGCAGATCACCTGAGGTCAGGAGTTCAAGACGAGCCTTGCCAACATGGTGAAACCCCTCTCTACTAAAAATACAAAAATTAACCAGGCATGGTGGTGCATGCCTGTAATCCCGGGTGCTCAGGAGGCTGAGGCAAGAGAATCTCAAACCCAGGAGGCAGAGGTTGCAGTGAGCCGAGATCACGCCACTGCACTCCAGCGTGGGCAACAGAGTGAGACTCCATCTCAAAAACAAAACAAAACAAAACACATTTACTGAATACTCAGTGCCAACCACTGAGAACATGATAAGGAAAAACACAAGCTGTGGAAGGTGGGTGAGCAGGAGAGGGTCAGAGACTCAAGACATCCCTTAAATAGGTGTATAAACGCATGTATAAATCAGCCCTTTGGGATATCACGAGAGCCACAGGTAGAGAACCTAAGTATAGCCAGGTGCTATATATACAGGCTCACGCCTGTAATCCCAGCACTTTGGGAGGCTGAGGCGGGCGGATCACGAGGTCAGGAGTTCGAGACCAGCCTGGGTACGGTGAAACCCCGTCTCTACTAAAAATACAAAAAATTAGCCAGGCATGGTAGTGGGCACCTGTAGACCCAGCTACTCGGGAGGCTGAGGCAGGAGAATGGCATGAACCCAGGAGGTGGAGCTTGCAGTGAGCCGAGATCGCGCCACTGCACTCCAGCCTCAGCGACAGAGCGAGACTCTGTCTCAATTAAAAAAAAAGAACCTAAGTATAAAAGAATGAAGACTTGTGGATCACGCCTATAATCCCAGCACTTTGGGAGGCCGAGGCGGGTGGATTGCGAGGTCAAGAGTTCGAGACCAGCCTGGCCAACATGGTGAAACCCCATCTCTACTAAAAATACAAAAATCAGCTGGGCGTGGTGGCAGGCGCCTGTAGTCCTAGTTACTCGGGAGGCTGAGGCAAGAGAATCATTCGAAACTGGAAGGTGGAAGTTGCAGTGAGCTGAGAATGCACCACTGTACTCCAGCCTGGGTGGAAGAGTGAAACTCCGTCTCAAACAAACAAAAAAGGGAATGGACTTTTTTGGCCAGTGCAGTGGCTCATACCTGTAATCCCAGCACTTTGGGAGGCTAAAATGGGCGGATCACTTGAGGCCAGGGGTTCGAGACCAGCCTGGTCAACATGGTGAAACCTGTCTCTACTAAAAATACAAAAATTAGCTGAGTGTGGTGGCGGGTGCCTGTAATCCCAGCTACTCTGGAGGCTGAGGCACAAAAATCACTTGAACCTGGAGGGTGGAGGTTGCAGTGAGCCAAGATCATGCCACTGCACTCCAGCCTGGGTGATGGGGCAGGACTCCACCTCCAAAAAAAAAAAAAAAAATTTCTTGAAGTGGGAGGCTGAGGCAGGAGGATTGCTTGAGACCAGGAGTTTGAGACCAGACGGGGCAACATGGCAAGACCCTGTTTCTACAAAAATTTAAGTATTAGCCAGGTGTGGTGGTGCACACCTATAGTCCCAGCTATTTGGGAGGCTGAGGCAGGAGGATCTCCTGAGTCTAGAAGTTTGCAACCAGCCTGGGCAACATAGTGAGACCCCGTCCCAAAGGAAAAAGAAAATTGCAAAGTAGAGAAGACATTTGAAAGAATCAAACACGGCCAGGCACTGTGGCTCATGCCTGTAATCCCAGTACTTTAGGAGGCTGAGATGGGTGGATCACCTTTGCTCAGGAGTCGAGACAAGCCTGGGGAACATGGCAAAATCCTGTCTCTATCAAAAATACAAAAAATTAGCCAGGCCTGGTGGCACACGCCTGTGGTCCTATGCTTGGGAGGCTGAGGTGGGAGGCTCTCTTGAGCCTGGGAGGCGGAGGTTACAATGAGCTGAGATCATGCCACTGCACTCTAACCTGGATGATAGAGTGAGACTCCATCTCAAAAACAAAATAAAAATTCGAGGAAGGAATACAACAGTAACCACATAATGAGCTCACATTTTAATAGAGATATAACAAATGAACAAAAATCCATTAAAATGTTAGGGAAAAAACCCAATAGGATGACTTATTAACTAGAAGGGGAGAAGGGATTTGGAGTGGTTAGGAGAGCCCTTTCTGAGAAGATAAGCTGAGACCTGTGCCAAGAGGGAGGCAGCCATGCAAATACTGAGAGGCAGGAAAAAAACGAAGGGCCAGTGCAAAGATCTAGAGAGGAAAAGAACTTGTCTTGCTGGAGAAGAAGTCAAGGTAGCCAAGGAAGGTACTGAGAAGAGTACGTTGGAGTGAGTAGGCAGGGACTCTATGGAGTAGGGCTTTAAAGGTGATGATTAGGCCAGGCGCGGTGGCTCACGCCTGTAATCCCAGCACTTTGGGAGGCCGAGGCGGGTGGATCATGGTCAGGAGTTCAAGACCAACCTGGCCAAGATGGTGAAACCTCGTCTCTACTAAAAATACAAAAAAAATTAGCCGGGCGTGGTGGCAGTCGCCTGTAATCCCAGCTACTTGGGAGGCTGAGGCAGAGAATTGTTTGAACACGGGAGGCAGAGGTTGCAGTGAGCCGAGATCGAGCCACTGCACTCCAGCCTGGGCAACACAGCGAGGCTCCGTCTCAAAAAAAAAAAAAAAAAAAGGCAATGATTAGCAGTTCGGGTTTTGTTTCCACTTACACTAGGAGGACACGAGCGAGAGCATCAGTAATGAACAAGGGGAAGAGTGAAGCCACTGACTCGCGAGGTGACCGTGGGCAAGTTCCTCAATCTCGCTAACACTCTTTAACCCCCTGGAAAACTGTTCGCTAATCGTCACATTAAACGGCTGCGAACGGGCCACGGTCAAGGCTTCGGGGCTGCAGCCGCGAGTTTACCTGTCCTCCAGGACCGACTCCATGGGCTCCACTCCGTCGGTGTCCACGGCGCGTAGCCGGTCGGCGAAGGCGATAGCTTTCTCCAGTCGCGCCACTGCCTCGCGGCTGCCGAAGTCCACAAGCGCTAGACGCTCCAGGTGCTCGATCACCTCGGCTGTGATCCGGCCACTGCCCTGGAGGAGGGATGAGGCGGGGAGTGTGGGTCACCGGCGCTCCGAAGTGCCTCCCGGCTTGCTCCGCCACCCGCCTAGGTGGCCCTGGCCTTTACCTGAGGATCGGCCTTGGAGGTGAAGCCCTGGCGCACGCCCAGAGGGGCCCGAAGACCGAGCCACACCAACCGCGACCACATTTCTTCCTTCCTTGGCCCCCAAAGTGCGCCCGCGCGTAACGCCGAGCGACGCGCCTAAGAGTGATGACATCAGAGTGCGCCGTCGTCGCCGCCGCCACCACTGTCGCCATGAACAGTGTGGGGGAGGCATGCACGGACATGAAGCGCGAGTACGACCAGTGCTTCAATCGCTGGTTCGCCGAGAAGTTTCTCAAGGGGGACAGCTCCGGGGACCCGTGCACCGACCTCTTCAAGCGCTACCAGCAGTGTGTTCAGGTGAGTCCTCCCGCCTCTGTTCCCAGGCCCCGCATTCTCCGCGCTGTGTCCCACCACACTCATCGTATTTTACGGGGATTGGCACAGGACTGGAAGGGTGGAGAAAAGTCGCAGTGAGGCCAGTGGCAGGAGCTCGCTCCCCTACCATCACCACCGAGGCCACTTGGGTGTCTCTCCGAATGACAAATATTGGGGCAGTGCTTTTCAAGAAGCACAGTCACATCCTTTGGTTCATTTGGTGTTCATCCTAAACTGGCAAGGTGGGCATAGTTACTCATATTTTATACATAAAAAACTAACACCCAGAAATAGGAAGTGATTAATCCGAGTTCACTAGCATCAGGTTGCCTTGATTCTTTCGCAGGTGGTGCACTTTTCCACTATTACTGCTGGGGTCTGGGCGGGGTTATACTTCAGACTTCAGACTGGAGGGTCACATTTTTTTGTTGTTATAAACCCTTCGTTAGCCTGTTTATCTCTCTTGACCAGTCCCCCCAGCTGCAGCCAGGAAATGTTTATTCTGGCCCAATGGATGTGGAACTGCTTTGAATTGTAAGAACAGCACTGGGCAAAGCACTTCCAATAAGTTAACCCAACACATCCTCACGGCAGTTCGCCGAGGTAGTTGCTGTCTTCATCCCATTTACAGTTGGTCACATAGCCAGTAAGTCCTGGAACCCAGATTTGAACCTAAGTCTTTCACTAACACAAAGTGATGATTATTTTTCAAATTTCACTTAATTTTAACGGTTCCCTCACAACTCCTTTTCCAGTTTCCCTCAGGTCTTACGCTTGATTTATTCATTATGGTACTTCTGGTTTTTATTTATTTTTGAGGCAGAATCTCACTCTGTCTCCCAGCCTGGAGTGCAATGGCACGATCTCAGCTCACTGCAACCTCTGCCTCCCAGGTTCAAGCTATTCTCATGCCTCAGCCACCAGAGTAGCTGGGATTACCGGCATGCGCCACCATGCTCAGCTAATTTTTGTATTTTTAGTATAAACAGGGTCTCGCCATGTTGGCCAGGTTGGTCTCTAACTTCTGGCCTCAAGTGATCCACCTGCCTTGGTCTCCCAAAATGCTGCAATTATAGGCGTGAGCCACCACACCCGACCGGTACTTGTTTTTTAAAAAGTATGTGGTTTGAATCATGGTTATAAGTCTTTATAATCAGCTTGATTTTAGTTTTGTACTGTCATATTTTATTTACAAAGCTTGCAACTTAAGCTTCATGTAGGTCTTTATAATGTGTTTTCTCCTCCTACCAGAAAGCAATAAAGGAGAAAGAGATTCCTATTGAAGGACTGGAGTTCATGGGCCATGGCAAAGAAAAGCCTGAAAATTCTTCTTGACCTTGACAGTCACCTTGAAGGATTTCGCAAGTCCAGAAATTGAGGACTCTGGATTTTTGTCAACTAACTCTGTGAACATAGCCATCAGATTTGATGAGGAACTTAGGAGAGAGGAGTTGTATTTCCTCCTTCGATGCTTTCCTCTCCGTTGTAAAAGATGAACTCTTTGAGATGATTTCTCACCTGCTGTGGCATCTTACAGGAACTCAGTGTGCTAAAATGGAACAATTTTTTGAGATTATGGTTGCAATACTTGGCGTGGAATCAGCTTTACATAAATATACCTTGTATGCAAACGATGAGAAACTAGTCAGGACGAGCAGAGCTGCCTGACCTCTTGATTTCTGCTGTGAAAGACATTATATACACTGTACTGGGGTCATTGTTCATGAAAGTAATTGGTTAGGACCTCTTTTTTTCCTCTCAGGGAACTAATGCTCTGAAAAGGGATCTGGGCACAACAGTTTCAGTGAGTGCTTTTGAGCACACTTTTATTTTTATGTAGTAACTAATGGTTAAGATTGCTGGTGGCCTAGATTAGCAAAGAGGAAGACAGCTTTTAACACAGTTCCCTGCCTTCACAAGAGGTGTCAGATTAAGATGTGAAAGCTGCAAGAATGTTGCAGTGAATACCATTTCAGAGCTCTCAGTGTGTAGTTCAGGAATTAAGATACTTGGAATAGCTGTGGAGGAAGAACCTAAATTGCAAAGATCTGCTATTGCCAGCTCTCAACCCAAGTCAGTGAATTGTCAACCTGCATATCCTAAAAATGTCAAAATGCTGCATCTGGTTAAATGTGGGGGTTGGGGGGGAAGCTGAAGGTGCTCGCTTCATTTGCCTTGTTTACTCATCCTGCCCTGTAATGTCTGTAATCCTGAACATGGAATAAATTGTAACATTTAGTTTCTATCATTATTTGCCTCTGGAACTCAGTGCATTTTATGGAACTATTACCCTGTTATCCTACAAACCTCATATATACAGTGGGGAGAGTTTTGTGTTTTGTAACTTAAAAGTGAAGAAAAAGTGACTTGTCTAAGCTAGATGGTACAGTATGGCAATCAGAAACCTCACATTTTTTTTTTTGAGATAGTCTGGCTCTGTCACCCAGGCTGGGGTGCAGTAGCGCAATCTCAGCTTACTGCAAACTCCACCTCCTGGGTTCCAATGATTCTCCTGCCTCAGTCTCCCCAGTAGCTGGGATTACAGGCATGCACTACAATGCCCAGCTAATTTTTGTATTTTTAGTAGAGATGGGGTTTCACCATGTTGGCTGGTCTTGAACTCTTGACCTCAGGTGATCTGCCAGTCTCGACCTCCCAAAGTGCTGAGATTACAGGCGTGAGCCACTGAACCCAGCCAAAACCTCACTGATTTCTAAAATTTCCACAATAGGCTATACAAATACACTATGGTACCAAAAAAGGATCAGGAGAGCACTTACATACCTCAGAATGTCACGTAATCCCCACAATTAATTGAGTAATTTGGTTTTATTATATGCCCAAAGAAGTATGAAACTTGAATTACAGGCCAGGTATGGTGGCTCATACTTTGGGAAACTGAGATGGGCGGATCACTTGAGCTCAGGAATTCGAGACCAGCCGGGGCAACATGGCGAAACCCCGTCTCTACAAAAAAATTAGCTGGGTATGGTGGTGTGTGCCTGTAGTCCCAGCTACTCTAAAGGCTGAGGTGGGAGAATCACCCGAGCCTGGGAGGTGGAGACTGCAGTGAGCTGCGATTGCACCACTGCACTCCAGGCTGGGTGACAGAGCAAGACCCTGTCTGAAAAATAAACCAAGAAACTTGATTTATAGAAGGCCCTAATTCTATTGTCTTTTCTCCACTTTACCAATTGCTACATCATATTTAATGTGACTTGTACTTAATGTCATTTCAAAACATTTTTCATTTATATTTTATGACTGGCTAGGGTCCATTATCCAAGGATTATAAAAGATGTTTGGAACCCAGCCAAGGGAAGCCAGGCAGCAAGCTGAAGTATAATGCATCTGTCCTAAACTCAGACTGGCCACAACCAAAACAGCTCTATAGGGACTCAGAAGTGCAGGCCATTATATCACAAAATGGCAAAGATAAAATGAGATTCTCTACTCCGTACTGTATATGCCTTACTTTTGCATTACCAGTTTAATGTAATATAATATGAAATACCTTGTTGCCTCTTGAACCTTACCACAAAAGTGTTCCTTTGAGCCTTAAGAATAAACCAGCTGGCTGGGCGCGGTGGCTCACGCCAGTAATCCCAGCACTTTGGGAGACTGAGGTGGGCAGATCACCTGAGGCTGGGAGTTTGAGACTAGCCTGACCAACATGGAGAAACCCCATCTTTACTTAAAATACAAAAAAATAGCCAGGTGTGGTGGCACATGCCTGTAATCCCAGCTACTCAGGAGGGTGAGGCAGGAGAATTGCTTGAACCTGGGAGGTGGAGGTTGTCGTGAGCCAAGATCAGGCCATTGCACTCCAGCCTGGGCAACAAAAGCGAAACTCTGTCTCAAAAAATAAAATAAAATAAACCAGCTCTGGCCAGGCACAGTGGCTCAGACCTGTAATCCTAGCACTTTGGGAGGCTGAGGTGGGCAGATCACCTGTGGTTAGGAGTTCAAGACCAGCCTGGCCAACATGTGAAACCTTGTCTCTACTAAAAACACAAAAAAATTAGCCAGGCGTGGTGGTGCGTGCCTGTAGTCCCAGCTATTCGGGAGGCTGAGGCAGGAGAATCGCTTCAACCTGGGAGAAGGTTGCAGTGAACTGAGATCATGCCACTGCACTATAGCCTGGGCAACAGAGTGAGACTCCGTCTCAAAAAAAATAAAAAAGGTTTTTTTTTTTTTTTTGAGACGGAGTCTCACTCTGTCTCCAGGCTGGAGTGCAGTGGAGCGATCTGAGCTCACTGCAACCTCCGCTTCCTGGGACGACAGGTGCGTGCCACCACGCCCAGCTAATTTCTGTATTTTCAGTAGAGACGAGGTTTCACCATGTTGTCCAGGATGGTCTTGATCTCTTGACCTCATGATCTGCCCGCCTTGGCCTCCCAAAGTGCTGGAATTACAGGTGTGAGTCACCGCACCCGGCCAAAATAAAGGTTTTAAATTTTGATTGCAATTAATTGCCCTCTCAGAGTGGTTTTGTAACTACTACTACTACTACCATTTACTATCCATTAAAACAGGATAGTTTTAATTCCAGAGAAAAGCCAGTAAGCAGAAATGAGTCACACTCCCTTTGTTTCTCTTAAGATTTCTGACCCTAACAGCCCTGAAGGAGATTACCTCAAAGTAAGAACTTGACACATTCGAGGCCAGGCGCGGTGGCTCACGCCTGTAATCCCAGCACTTTGGGAGGCCGAGGCGGGTGGATCACGAGGTCAGGAGATCGAGACCATCCTGGCTAACACAGTGAAACCCTGTCTCTACTGAAAATACAAAAAATTAGCCAGGCGTGGTGGCGGGTGCCTGTAGTCCCAGCTACTCGAGAGGCTGAGGCAGGAGAATGGCGTGAACCTGGGAGGCAGAGCTTGCAGTGAGTGGAGATCGCACCACTGCATTCCAGCCTGGGCGACAGAGAGAGACTCCGTCTCAAAAAAAAAACAAAAAAACAAAAAAAAAAAACTTGACACGTTCAAGAAAATTATGACTACAGGGAAGATTCTGCAGTAAATGCTAGTGGAATGGGACAGGAAAAAGATGAGACCCAGATCAAGCACTTCCTCTTGAGAAATACAGATACCTCTTTCAGGTGTAAATTGCAGCTGTTCTACTAGCCATTCAATGTCTTTGATATCTCAGGCCCGTCAAGGACCAATGTTTTGTTTTTTGAGACAGAGTCTCACTCTGTTGCCCAGGCTGGAGTGCAGTGGCACGATCTGGGCTCACTGCAACCTCCACCTCCCGGGTTCAAGCGTCCACACCCAGCTATAGGAGTGCGCCACCATACCCAACTAATTTTTGTATTTTTAGTAGAGACAGGATTTCATCATGTTGGCCCAGCTGGTCTCGAACTCCTGACCTCAGGTGATCCACCAGCCTAAGCCTCCCAAAGTGCTGGGATTACAGGCATGAGCCACCGCACCTGACCAAGGACTAATCTTGATGCTTAATTAGCACCACTCCACTTGGTCCCTTTACCCACATCAGGCACAATAAACCAAGAGGGGCTGTTATAAACACTTATTCAGCAGGCTGAATTGGACCTGTAACACTAAACAGCAGCCTACACCTTCACTGTGAAAACAGAAATAACTAATGCCAATTTCTTTTCAACTTGGACACTCACTTGAAGCTCAAATGCTAATTTCTGAGAAAAAACACAACCAAAGAAAGTAACTCTCAGCTCATGACCAATCTAAGTTTAAGTTATTTATTTAAGCCATCTCCCGCCACAAGCAAAGGGATGGGAGACCAGTATACCAGTCATCATTTGATACAAGTAAAGAATGTGAGCTTAAGGTCCCATATACTTTTTCTGGTCCATGTGCAGAGTAATGGTCCAAACCAGCGCTGTAGTCCCTGGTGCCCGGGTAGTGGTCCAGATTCTCTTTATTCATCTTCGTAGCCAGTTGGAAGTGGATTCACACGAGGGTTATGGAATAGAGTATGGTTACCATCTCCCCAGGGAAACGGCTGTGGAGTGAAGATGTCAGATAATTCCAGAAAATAATTCAGAAAGAACACTGTCATGAACTGCTTATAACAGGGTGACAGATCATATATAAAAACAAAATAGAAATTAGTCCTTTATCTACTGGTGTAGTTCAACCTTCCCATTATTTAAGGAGATCTTATAACTACCAGGGGAGCCCTTAAAGTTATCCTGGCTACAGGACAGTTTTAATTCCAGAAACAAATATGGATGGCAGAAAATGCAAGCTCAAGGTAGTTACTCATAATCCTCTCCCTAGTAACTAGTATATCCACTGCTGTGTTTATGAAAGTGTAATCCTCAAATCACCTGTATCAAAATGGTGGCAGTGAGTATTAGGGGAGGGAGATGCTTAATTAAATGCAGATTTCTGGCACCATCCCAGACTTCAAACAATATCTGGGCTGGGAAACTGCAGCCCACCCTCAATTATCTTGCCTATTACCTTTTAAAAGCATTACTTTAGGGCAACGGTCTCCAACCCAGGGTGATTTTGCCCCTCCAGGGGACACTGGGTAGTATCGGGAGACATTGTGATGGGGGCGGGGGAGGGGGAAGCGGGAGCGGGGTTGCGCAGGTACTACTGCCACCTAGTGGGTACAGGCCAAGGATATGGCTAAACATTTCACAATGCACAGGATAGCCCCCCAACAAGAATTACCCAGCCCCAAATGTCAACAGTGCTGAGGTTGAGAAACCTCTACTGTTTGGCTTCTAATTCCACTGTACAAGGGTGGGAGTGCCGCTGAAAGACTCAAAAAATTCAAGAGTCTAGGTTAAGTTTCTACAAGGCCAGTCCTATATGGGCTAGGTTATGTAATAATAATAATAATAATAAAAAGGCCAGTCCTATATGGGCTAAGTTATGTAATAATAATAATAATAATAATAATTTTTTTCTCGACCTTTTGGCTAAGACCAAGTATATTATTACTATTTTTTTTTTTTTTTGAGACGGAGTTTCACTCCTGTTGCCCAGGCTGCAGTGCAATGGCTGGATCTTGGCTCACTGCAACCTCCTCCTCCTGGATTCTCCCAACGCAGCCTCCCGAGTAGCTGGGATTACAGGCGCCCGCCACCACGCCCGGCTATTTTTTGTACTTTTAGTAGAGACAGTGTTTCGCCATGTTGACCAGGCTGGTCTTGAACTCCTGACCTCAGGTGATCCACTCGCCTTGGCCTCCCAAAGTGCTGGGATTACAGGCGTGAGCCACTGCTCATGGCCAGTATCGAAGAATCAGAATAAGCCCTGGTTAAAGATACAGCAAACAGAGGCCACATCATTGTAATATATTTACATCAACAGCCAATGATAAAACAGTCGAGAAAATAAGGTATTGGTGGGGAATAGAGAAAGCTGTCAGTCTCTTCATTATGCAACTAGTAGCTGCCAGATGCCCATGTTTTGTTGTTGTTGTTTTGTTTTGAGACCAGAGTCTCGCTCTGTTGCCCAGGCTGGAGTGCAGTGGCACGATCTCAGCTCACTGCAAACTCCGCCTCCTAGGTTCAAGGGATTCTCCTGCTTCAGCCTCCCATGTAGCTGGGTTCGCTTATGCGAACCACCTTCAGACTTTGCCACTCTAATTGGATTTCCCAAACCTCCAGGCTTTACACAATGGACACCTGTTTCAGAACTGTCTCAGAAATTAAAAAAAAAAAAAAAAAAAAAAAAAAAAAACCTGTCTCAGAAGGCAGGAGGTAGGATGAATCGGAGAAAAGGTAAACTAAAGGGCACTTATTGTATGACCTTGAAGAAGAAAATTGAAACGTAATCCCAAGTGTCAGTTGTCCTTCCACAAAATGGAAGAAAATACATTTTCTGTTTGTGAGGATAAACAAGCTGTACACGCCTGGCACCCATGCCTTCAGAGAATGAAGAACTTGCACTAAGGCACACATAACGAAAAGAGAACGGACGCTTGAAGAGATGTGCAAGGGCGTACCTTGGTCCTGATGCGGAGATGGGGGTAGGCGATGAACTCGGGTCTCTCGTGCTCTCCGTGGCGCGACTTCAAGTACACATTCAGCATGCTGACTGCCACCCCGGGGAGCGCGACTAAGAACGTGAGGGTCTTCCACATGCGAGCTGCGGAGAAGCCACAAACGTTCAGCGCCGGTATGGGGCGGGCCCGGGTCTCACTTTCCCTCCCGCAAGGCCTCGGGCCAAGGTCACAGTCCCTCCCTGTCTCGCCCGAGTGGGGCTGAGGCCCGACCCGTCGACCCCGGCCC
Organism: Pongo abelii; assembly: GCF_028885655.2. NCBI lineage: Eukaryota > Metazoa > Chordata > Mammalia > Primates > Hominidae > Pongo > Pongo abelii. The sequence goes on along the minus strand of NC_071995.2, from coordinate 119,301,495 downwards.
CAGTACCAGAGCCCTCTTCGCCATGGGCGCCACTCGACATAGGCCGCCCCAGCTGTGGGCGGGACCGACCCAGCAGCCGAGAAACCGAGGACACACCAACTGCCGCCATTTTTGATTTGGACTGCCGCAGCGCCGGAAGCGGAAGTGGAAAATTGGCTCTGGGGGCGGTACTACAACCTCCAAAGGAAGTTACTATTGGGTACCGCCCTCCCACTGGCATTAACCTGAGCACTATCATCCGGGACGACAGAGTCCTTGTCAAAATCCTCGGCATCTCGGGCAAGAGAGAGCATGCGCTCTGCACCTCCCTTCAGGCTTTACCGTTTCTTTCGTGCGCATGCGTATGCCCTCCGGTCTCCCTACCGTCCCCACCTGGGCGAGGCGGAAGCTCAAGAGAGGTTTGTGCAGGGTTCCCTGGTACCTGGAATCGTTCCCTTCATTGGAGTCCATGGACGGGCATCTGGAGGTTCTGATCCCAGACCGCCCTATCTAAAATTCCGTTCCCCTTCCTCGCCATCCTCTGACTGCGTTTTCTCATGGCACATAACATTGCACCTTCGTCGTTATATTATTATTTTGTCTGTCTCCCCCACTAGAATATAAAGTCTGTGATACCAAGAGTTTGGCACTGCAGCATTCTCAGAATAATCTGGGAATGGTGTAATTTGGAATCATACCTGGCACATACCAGATACTTGATATAAATTTGCTGAATGAATGGATGAATGAATGAATAGCAACAGAAAGTATAAAGAGCACTGAAATTGGTGCCAGCAGATCTGGATCCTAATCCTGACTCAACAATCTCATCTTTTTTTTTTTTTTTTTTTTAGACGGAGTTTCACTCTTGTTGCTTAGGCTGGAGTGCAGTGGCGCAATCTCGGCTCACTGCAACCTCTGCATCCCAGGTTCAAGCAGTTCTCCTGCCTCAGCCTCCTGAGTAGCTGGGATTACAGGCGTGCATCACCACGCCCAGCCAATTTTTTTTGTATTTTTAGTAGAGACGGTGTTTCACCATGTTAGCCAGGCTGGTCTCAAACTCTTGACCTCAGGTGATCTGTCTGCTTCGGCCTCCCAAAATAGTGGGATGACAGGCATAAGCCACCGTGCCCGGCCAACATTCTCATCTTTTTACCTCTGGTCACACTGGCTTTCTCTTCCTTGAAATTGTGGAAACAAAAATTGACATCTGGCCGGGAGTGGTGGTTCACGCCTGTAATCCCAGCACTTTGGGATGCCGAGACTGGTGGATCACTTGACGTCAGAAGTTCAAGACCAGCCTGGCCAACATGGTGAAACCCCAACTCTACTAAAAATACAAAAATGCCCTGGGCATGGTGGTGCACACCTGTAATCCCAGCTACCCAGGTGGCTGAGGCACAAGAATCGCTTGAACCCGGGAGGGCAAGTTGCAGTGAGCTGAGATCATGCCACTGCACTCCAGCCTGGGAGACAAAAAAAAAAAAAAATTGACATCTGTTAAATTTTGTCTACAAAATTCTTTCCTCCTTACCCCCTTCTTTCTTCCTTCGACTTGTCTAAAAGCAGCTTTAAAAATAAAACTTAAAAAAAAAATATGACATAAAATGACAGTAAACTTTTTTTTTTTTTTTTTGAAACAGAATCTTGCGCTGTTGCCAGGCTGGAGTGCAGTGGCGCGATCTCAGCTCACTGCAACCTCCGCCTCCCGGGTTCAAGTGATTCCCCTGCCTCAGCCTCCTGAGTAGCTGGGATTACAGGCACACACCACCATGCCTGGCTAATTTTTTTTTTTTTTGTACTTTGGTAGAGACTTTCACCATATTGGCCAGGATGGTCTCCATCTCCTGACCTTGTGATCTGTCTTCCTTGGCCTCCCAAAGTGCTGGGATTACAGGCATGAGCCACCATGCCGGCCTCTTTTTTTTTTTTCAATAGGCTCCTTTGAGAATGTAAATGAGGACCAATATGGTGGCTCATGGCTGTAATCCCAACACTTTGAGAGGCCGAGGCGGACAGATTGCTTGAGCTTGAGAGTTTGAGACCAGCCTGGGCAACAAAGCTTTTTCCTTTATTAGAAAAAAAAAGAATCTAATGAACGCTTTGAACACTTTCCTCTAAAAACACACCTATGTGTAAACACACAGTATAGCAGACATTGTTGGGAGAATAGGTGATCATAAAATATATTTGGAAACCCCCTAAGCATCTTTGTGTCTCAGATCAAGAGCTCCTGGGGGCTGCATGTAGTGGCTCATGCCTGTAATCCCAGCACTTTGGGAGTCCGAGGTGGGTGGATCACCTGAGGTCAGGAGTTCAAGACCAGCCTGACCAACATAGTGAAACCCCATCTCTACTAAAAATACAAAATTAGCCAGGCATGGTGGTACATGCCTGTAATCCCAGCTACTTGGGAGGCTGATGCAGGAGAATCGCTTGAACCCAGGAGGTGGAGGTTGCAGTGAGCTGAGATCACACCATTGCACTCCAATCTGGGCAACAAGAGTTGAACTCCCATCTCAAAACGAAAAAAAAAGGCCGGCGCTGTGGCTCATGCCTGTAATCCCAGCACTTTGGGAGGCGGAGACAGGTGGATCACTTGAGGTCAGGAGTTCGAGACCAGCCTGGCCAACATGGTGAAACCCCGTCTCCACTAAAAATACAAAAATTATTTGGCATCGTGGCGCAAGCCTGTAGTCCCAGCTACATGGGAGGCTGAAGCAAGAGAATCCCTTGAACCTAGGAGGCGGAGTTTGCAGTGAGCTGAGATCGTGCCATTGCACTCCAGCCTGGGCGACACAGCGAGACTCTGGTCTCAAAACAACAACAACAACAAAGTCCTGGGTAGGAGAACAAACAGGGACTCTAGTGTGAGAAGACTGGGCTCACATCTTGTTCCCTTACAGCCTGTGTGGCCTTGGGCAGGTTAGCTGAAACCGATGCCTTAAGGTTATGCAGTTTCATGAAGACAAAACCTTAGGATCATATTACTAGAGCTTTACAACCTGATTTAGCATGAAATCTTTCTCGAGTAGCCTAAGTTTTTATACTTCATGGTGCAATCAAGATAATCAAATCTGTCAAACAAGTCCTCAAACACAGCCAAAGGGTATATGAGGCCCCACACTGGGGCCATACAAAGGGTCTAAGCTAGCCGGGCTTGCTTGTAGTCCTAGCTACTTGAGAGGCTGAGGCCAGAGGATCCGTTAAGCCCAGGAGTTCAAGTCCAGCCTGGGCAACATAGCAAGACACCATCTATAAAAAAAAAAGAAAAAGAAAGTGTTCAAGACAGGGATCAGGAACTCCTGGCTTCAAATCTCTGGTTTGCCACCAGCTATGCTTCCTCTTCTCTACAATAGGAATGTAATAATGTAATATGCATTTATTCATTCCTTTGTATAACAAATTTTTTTTTTTGAGATGGAGTCTTGCTCTGTCACCCAAGCTGGAGTGCGGTGGCACAATCTTGGCTCACTGCAACCTCCACCTCCTGGGTTCAAGCAATTCTCCTGCCTCAGCCTCCCGAGTAGCTGGGATTACAGGCATGCGCCACCATATGCGGCTAATTTTTGTATTTTTTAGTAGAGATGGGGCTTCACCACGTTGGCCAGGCTGGTCTCAAACTCCTGACCTCAAGTGATCCACCTGCCTCGGCCTCCCCAAGTGCTGGGATTACAAGCATGAGCCACTGCACCCAGCCTACAACAAATATTTATTAAAACCCAGCTCCACCTTGGGAAGTTACTCAGTCTCCATCTCTGTTAATGTAGGTTCATTTAATAAATAATAAGGTGGCTACTATGTGTTAAGTGTGTACACTAGTCGATAGAACTATAAGCTCCCTCTCTCTCATGCAGCGTACAGTCTAGTGGTGGAGACAGAATTAAATGAAAAATTCCCAATTCCTGGAATACGTTAAGAAATTAAAGAAATGTTCATTTTTTCATAGGGCTTTCATACACCTTGCAGGGTAGCCCTTCTTTTTTTTTTTGTTTTTTGTTTTTGGTTTTTGGTTTTTTTTTTTTAGACGGAGTCTCACTCTGTTGCCCAGGTTGGAGTGCAGTGGCATGATCTTGGCTCACTGCAACCTCTGCTTCCCAGGTTCAAGTGATTCTCCTGCCTCAGCCTCCCAAGTAGCTGGGACTACAGGCGCGTGTCACCACGGCTGGCTAATTTTTGTATTTTTAGTAGAGATGGGATTTCACCATGTTGCCCAGGTTGGTCTTGAACTCCTGACCTCAAGTGATCCGCCCACCTTTGGCCTCCCAAAGTGCTGGGATTACAGGCATAAGCCACCGCGTCCGGCCACAGTAGAACAGCCCTTCTACGTAAAGATTCTGTCTGCCATGTACTTGACATTATGTATATACGGCACATACAGAAGCATGATAGCTATGATTTTTTTTTTTGCTTTTGTTTTCTTTAGAGATGGGGTCTTGCTATGTTGCCCAGGCTGGAGTGCAGCAGCTATTCACAGGCAGGATCCCCCTACTGATCAGCAGAGGAGTTTGACGTGCTCTGTTTCTGACATGGGCCAGTTCACCCCTTCTTAGGCAACCAGGTGGCCCCTCACTCCCCAGAGGTCACCATATTGATGCCAAGCTTAGTGCAGACACCCAATCAGCATAGTGCACTATAGCTCAGGACTGCCAGACTTAAGTGATCCTCCTGCCTCAGCCTCCCAAGTAGCTGGGACCACAGGTGCACACCACCACACCCAGTGATAGCTACAATGTTATTGCCAGGTATGCTCAGCATTTGCAAAGCTTTGTGTGACTGAAGTTAGACAGCTCAGGAAACCAAAATCATTAATACAAAGAATATCTGAAGAATATCTAATATTTATTGAGCACTTATTTTGTGTCCATATCTGTGGTAAGCACTTTACATAAATTGTTTTCCCTACCTCTAAATGACCACTCCTTAAGTCAGGTCAAGCACTCTAGAATCATCTTTGACTTTCTCTCTCTCTCTCTCTCTGTCTCTATCTCTCTCTCACCTCCTCGCCCCCCCCCCCACACACACACTTCATATCCAATCCATCAACAACAAATCTTGCAGTTATTCCGACATATCTAGCATCTGACCACTTTACCACTTTTTTTTTAGACAGGGTCTTGCTCTGCCACCCAGGCTGGAGTGCAGTGGTGTGATCACAGCTCATTGCAGCCTCAGCTTCCTGGGCTCAAGCGATCCCACTCACCTCAGCTTCCCCTGTAGCTGGGACTACAGGTGTGCACCACAACGCCCAGCTAATATTTTAATTTTTTTGTAGAGACAGGGTCTTACTTTGTTGTCCAGGCTGGTCTCAAACTCCTTGGCTCAAGTGATCCTCTTACCTCAGCCTCCCAAAATGCTGGAATTACAGGAAGGGGCCACAAAGCCCAGCATCTGACCACTTCTTACCATTTACATTACCAATTGGTAGAGCTACCAATTTGGTCAAAGTTATTCTCATCTGTTACCTGGACAATTTCTTTTTTTTTTGAGACGGAGTCTTACTCTGTCATCCAGGCTGCAGTGCAGTGGTGCAATCTCAGCTCACTGCAACCTCCGCCTCCCGGGTTCAAGCGATTCTCATGCCTCAGCCTCCCAAGTAGCTGGGATTACAGACCTGCACTACCACACCGGCTAATTTTTGTATTTTTAGTAGAGATGGGGTTTCGCCATGTTGGCCAGGCTGTCTCGAACTCCTGAGCTCAAAGTGATCTGCCCGCCTCGGCCTCCCAAAGTGCTGGAATTACAGATGTGTCAACATCTTTAATTCATTCAGTTAGGGTCTCAACTGAGTCCTTGGGCTGGTGCCACAACAGTGGCCCCCATGGAACACCCAGTCCAGAGGGAAAGACTGACAGGTAACCAGGTTATAACAACCAGCGTGATGAGCTCTACAACGTGAAGGCAAGAAGTCATGGGCCTTGGTGTCAAGTTCAAGTCTCAGATCTGCTGCTTAGCTATGTAATCATGAAAAAGTGCAGTTACCTCTTAGAGCCTCATGTGGGAATTGCAATTATGACAAGGACGTTATAGGATACAGATATTAGCTAACATTAATTAAGCACTTACTATGTAATGGGCCCTTCACATGTATTAATTTAGTCATTACAAAACAACACTCCTATGAGGTGGATGCTATTCTTATCTCTACTTTATGGAGAAGGAAAGTGAGGCACAAAATGGTTAAGTCATTTGCCTGTTCCACAGCCCTTTAAGTGATAGAGTCAGAATTTTTTTTTCTTGCCTTGTCACCCAGGCTGGAGCACAGTGGTGCAGTTATGATTCACTGCAGCCTTGAACTCCAGGGCTCAGGTGATCCTCCCACCTCAGCATCCCGAGTAGTTAGGACTACAAGTGCACACCACCTCATCCAGCTAATTTTTTTTTTTTTAGAGATGGGGTCTTGCTATGTTGCTCAGGCTGATCTCAAACTCCTAAGTTTAAGCGATCCTCCCACCTCAGCCTCTCAAAGTTCTGGAATTACAGGTGTCGGCCACTGTTCCTGACCCAGAGCCAGAATTTAAATCTAGAAGTCTGGCCCCAAAGCCTCCATGTTTAACCACTCTGAGATACTGCACTCTTAGCACAGTGCCTGGCACAAAATGAGTGCTCAATAATTGTTAACTGTTAGAATTGTCTTGATCTAGTCCGGGTGCAGTGGCTCATGCCTGTAATCCCAGCACTTTGGGAGGCTGAGGCGGGTGGATCACCTGAGGTCAGGAGTCCGAGACCAGCCTGGCCAACGTGGTGAAACCCTGTCTCTACTAAAAATACAAAAATTAGCAGGGCGTGATGGCGGGCACCTGTAATCCCAGCTATTTGGAAGGCTGAGGCAGGAGAATCGCTTGAACCTGGGAGGCGGAGGTTGCAGTGGGCAGAGATCGCGCCATTGCACTCCAGCCTGGGTGACAAGAACGAAACTCTGTCTTAAAAAAAAAAAAAAAAAAAAAAAAAAGAATTATCTTGATCTGTTGAAACAAAACTACTTCAAGTTGGAACTAGTCTTAAATTTTTTGACCATTAAAAAAAAAACAGAATTGTCTTGATCGAGGTGGTACAGGGTCAATGGAAGCAGATCAAAATGGCATTTGGCTTTGGAGGGGCAGTCAGTCCAGTCTATCTGCCCTCCTGTAGGATATGACATCTAAGTCACCTACCCTCAAATAAATGAGTGAGTCAGAGACAAGTTTGGGCTGGGATGGAAAGAGTTTTCCAGAAAGATATCTTTCCAAAAGATACCACCAGAGAGGCTGGGTGCAGTGGCTCGTGACTGTAATCCCAGCACTTTGGGAGGCCAAGGCAGGCGGATCACCTGAGGTTAGGAGTTCGAGACCAGCCTGGCCAACATGACAAAACCCCGTCTCTACTAAAAATACAAAAATTAGCTGGGCGTGGTGACACACACCTGTAATCCCAGCTACTTGGGAAGCTGAGGCATGAGAATAGCTTGAACCCAGGAGGTGGAGGTTGCAGTGAGATGTGATTGCACTACTGCACTCCAACCTGGGCAACAGAGAGAGACTCTGTCAAAAAAAAAAAAAAAAAAAAAAGGCCAGGTGCTGTGACTCACACCTGTAATCCCAGCACTTTGGGAGGCTGAGGCGGGTGGATCACCTGAGGTCAGGAGTTCTAGACCAGCCTGGCCAACATGGTAAAACCCCGTCTCTACTAAAAATACAAAAAAAAAAAAAAAAAATTAGCCAGGCGTGGTGGCAGACATCTGTAATCCCAACTACTTGGGAGGCTGAGGCAGGAGAATTGCTTGACCTGGGAGGCAGAGGTTGCAGTGAGCCAAGATCACGCCATTGCACTCCAGCCTGGACGACAAGAGTGAAACACCGTCTTAAAAAAAAATTAGCCAGGTGTGGTGGCAGGCACCTATAATCCCAGCTACCTGGGAGTCTGAAGCACAAGAATCACTTGAACCTGGGAGGCGGAGGTTGCAGTGAGCCAAGATCCAGCCTGGGCGACAGAGCCAGACTCCATCTCAAAAAAAAAAAATAGATTTCTGACTGAAGTGCACCTAGAGGTTTGCATATAAGGCTGGGTGTGAGAGTTGGTTTCCTTGCAGTGGGAGGGGGCAGTCCAGCTGGGGTAGGCTGAATAGTGTAGCTGTGCAGGTTAGAACACTGGGTTTAGACCTTGAGCCACCCAGGTTTGAGCCTTGGCCCTAGCCCTTCCTGCTAGGAAGACCTAGAGCAATCTGCTTTACTCTGAGCCTTTCTTTCTTCATTTATAAATGGGGCTAATAACTGGATCTTCCAGAGATGTTGTGAACTTAAATGTGTCCATGTAGATAGAAAGCCTGACACATGGGGGCAGGGGTGCACAGTGATAGCTATTACTTATTTCTGTGTTCCTACCCCCACCTCTCAACCTTCTGCCGAGCTAGATTGTCAGCTTTGGAGGGCAGACCCCCAGTATCATCTATCTCTGTGACCCCATAGAATTTGGTGCCCAGTTATTTTTCCTTACTGGGCCCTGTTGATGCTCATACACTCGTCTACACCTGAGGTTCTGTTTAGGCCAGCCCCACATGGTTCCCCACCTCTGTCTGCACACATCACAGTCGGTTCTCACCTCTTCCAGGAAGCCTTTCCTGGTTATATCCTGACCTTGGCCTCTGGTCCCCCAGTGATGTTCAGCTCACTGTACCTCGTATGATGACTACTCCACTTCCTCATTCCACTTCAGGCCCCAGGAGACCCCCTAACCTTTTTTTTTTTTTTTTTTAGGACAGAGTCTTGCTCTGTCACCCAGGCTATAGTGTAGTGACACAATCTAGACTCACTGCAACCTCCGCCTCCCGGGTTCAAGCAATTCTCCTGCCTCAGCCTTCTGAGTAGCTGGAATTACAGGCATCTGCCACCACGCCCGGCTAATTTTTGTATTTTTAGTAGAGATGGGGTTTCACCATGTTGGCCAGGCTGGTCTTGTACTCCTGACCTCAGGTGATCTGCCCACCTCGGCCTCCCAAAGTGCTGGGATTACAGGCGTGAGCCACCGCGCCCAGCCAGGAGACCCCTTTTTTTTCGGATTCCTCTAAATTCTCTCAAAGCCTGGCGCAGGCCAGGCATAACAAAATGGTTAATAACTCAGGTTCTCAGACAAAGCTGGATTTAAGTCCACCTCTGGCTGGGTGAGGTGGCTCACACCTATAATCCCAGCACTTTGGGAGGCTGAGATAGGAGGATCACTTGAGCCCTGGAGTTCAAGACCAACCTAGGCAACATGGCGAACCCCTATCTCTACAAAAAATACAGAAATTAGCTGGGCATGGTGGTGCCTGCCTGTAATCTCAGCTACTTGCGAGGCTGAGGTGGAGGATTGCTTGAGTCCAGGAAGTAGAGGTTGCAGTGAGCCAAGATCATGCCACTGCACTCCATCCTGGGCAACAGAGTGAGAACCTATCTTTTTTTTTTTTTTTTGAGATGGAGTCTCACTCTGTCACCCAGGCTGGGGTGCAGTGGCACAATCTCAGCTCACTGCAACCTCCGCCTCCCTGGTTCACACGATTCTCCTGCCTCAGCCTCCCGAGTGGCTGGGATTACAGGCACCCGCCAACTTGCCTCGCTAATTTTTGTATTTTTAGTAGAGATGAGGTTTCACCATCTTGGCCAGGCTGGTCTCGAACTCCTGACCTCGTGATCCACCTGCTTCAGCCTCCCAGAGTGCTGGGATTACAGGCGTGAGCCACCACACCTGGCCAAAACCCTATCTTAAAATATAAAAATAAATCCAGGTTCTGCTGCTATTGCTGGATAAGCAATTTTATGCTTCAGTTTCTTCATCTGCAGAATGAGGAAAATAATAGTACCTACTATTTTGGGAGAACTGAACATGATGATGTGTGTAAAGCACTTAGCACTTTCCTCAACCTATAGCAGTGATTTGTGTTATATTATTATTAATAATCCACTATTACATTAAGTTTAAAACAAAGCAGATATATTGTATGTGAAAAGGTGGTATATTGGAATGTATTGCTATTGGTCCCTCTTACATTATATCTCAATAAAGCTGCTAAAAACAAGAAAGCAGGCTACAAAATATTAAATGTATACTTCTATTTTTGTAAAACACACAGGACAATTCTGTAAGGGCTATACTCACATGTTGACAGAAGTTATGTCTGGGCTTTAAATTTTCTACCATGAACGTATAGTACTTGTATTATAAAAACAAAAGCTTTCATCAAAAAGCAGATTATAAAGTTGCTATAGGCTAGGCGTGGTGGCTCAAGCCTGTACTCAGAACATTTTGGGAGGCTGAGGCAGGAGGATTGCTTGATTCCAGGACTTTAAGACCAGCCTGGGCAACATACGGAGATCCCATCTCTATTTAAAAAAAAAAAAAAGTTTTTTCTTGCATTACTGTAAAGAAATTTTAAAAAGGTCAGGGGTGGTGACCCACGCCTGGAATCCCAGCACTTTAGGAGGCCGAGGTGGGTGGATCACCTGAGGTCAGGAGCTCGAGACCAGCCTGTGACCAATATGATGAAACCCTGTCTCTACTAAAAATACAAAAATTGGCCAGGCGCGGTGGCTCACGCCTGTAGTCCCAGCACTTTGGGAGGCCGAGGCAGGTGGATCATGAGGTCAGGAGATGAGACCATCCTGGCTAACACGGTGAAACCCCGTCTCTACTGAAAATACAAAAAAATTAGCCCGGCGTGGTGGCGGGCGCCTGTAGTCCCAGCTACTCGGTAGGCTGAGAAGAATCGCTTGAGCCCGGCAGGTGGAGGTTGCAGTGAGCCGAGATTGCGCCATTGCACTCCAGCCTGGGCAACAACAGCGAAACTCCGTCTCAAAAAAAAAAAGTTTTAATAGTCGCTAGCAGCACTTCCGTTGCTGGTATTAGTTCCATTAGATTGTAAGCCACATGAGGGCAGGGACCCCTTCTGCCTGGAGCAGAAAAGGCGCTCAGTGAACATTTACAGCAAAGCCACCGGGTGGGGCGACTCTGAAACCCGCGTCTGCAGTACCGCTATCGCCCAGTGGGTGGCAGGCTCCGCATGTGCGGGCGCCGCCCACGAGCCTGGCCAGAGGAGTCACGCCCGCCACCTTATACGTGGCTGTCTGGTCTCAGGATCCTTGAAGGAGGAGGGGAGGTGGAGCTTGTGTGAGCGCTGGAGAGGACCCGTCCTGGGCCTCAAGGACTCCTTTTTTTTTTTTTTTTTAAATAATTTTTTTAGAGACAGGGTCTCTGTCGCCCAGGCTGGAGTTCAGTGGCGCCAGGTTAGTGCTCGCTTTGAGAGAAAGACCTCGGCCAGGCGCAGAGTGGCTCATGCCTGTAATCCAGCACTTTGGGAGGCCGAGGCGGGCGGATCACCTGACGTCAGGAGTTCAAGACCAGCCTGGCCAACATGGCGAAACCCTGTCTCTACTAAAAATACAAAAATTAAACGGGCTTGGTGGCACATGCCTGTAATCCCAGCTACTCGGGAGGTTGAGGCAGGAGAATCGTGTGAACCCGGGAGGCAGAGGTTGCAGTGAGCCAATATCACAACACTGCACTCCAACCTAGGCGACAGAAAGAGATTCCGTATCAAAAAATAAAAGAAAGGGACAGACCTCAGCTGTGACGAATTCCACATCCCTTCCTTTGACCCACTCCTGTGTGTCAAGCTGAGCCCATATTTTTTTCTTAGTAATTATTTCAGTTTTGAATAGCTAATACATCCACATGGTTCAAATAAAAAAAAATAAAGATAGGCCAGGCATGCTGGCTAACGCTTGTCATCCCAGCACATTGGCAGGCCAAGGCGGGAGGGTAGCTTGAGCTCAGGAGACCCCATCTCTACAAATAAAGTAAGTTAGCCAGACGTGGTGGTGCATGCCTGTAGTCCCAGCTACTAAAGAGGCTGAGACAGGAGGATTGCTTGAACCCAAGAGGTCGAGGCTGCCACGCATCCCTGTATTCCAGCCTGGGTGGACAGAGTGAGACCCTGTCTCTAAAATATATGCATACATACTTAAAAAAAAAAAAAAGATAAGGCCAGGTGAAGTGGCTCACGTCTATACTCCCAACACTTTGAGGGCCAAAGTGGACAGATCAGTTGAGCCAGGAGTTCAAGACCAGCCAGGGCAACATGGTGAAACCCCATCTCTATGAAAAATACAAAAATTAGCTGGGCATGGTGGTGTGTCGCTGTAGTGCCAGCTACTTCAGAGGCTGAGGTGGGAGGATTCCTTGAGCACAGGAGGTTGAGTCTTCAGTGAGCCATGATCACACCATGGCACTCCAGCCTGAGTGACAGAGCGAGACCTCATCTCAAAAAAATAGATAAAGAATGAAAAGGCTCCCCGCTCCTGTCCTCCAGCCACTCCAGTTTCATTCCCCAGAAGGTTACCACACTAGAGATTTCTGACATGGTCTGCTAGAGATATTCTATGCATAGATGAGCATCTATTTTACTGACTCTCACAAACTCATCACTAATTTTAATTTTTCTTTTGAGGCAGAGTCTCACTCTCGCCCAGGCTGGAGTGCAGTGGTGAGCCGTGATCGCATCACTTCACTCCAGCCTCAACCTCCTGAGCTCAAGCGATCCTCCCACTCTAACATCCCAAGTAGCTGGGACTACAGGTGCATGCCACCATGCCCAGCTAAGTTTTGTGTTTTTTTGAGGCGGAGTTTTGCTCTTTCGCCCAGGCTGGGGTGAAATGGCGTGATCTGGGCTCACTGCAACCTCTGCCTCCCGGGTTCAAGCGATTCTCCTGCCTCAGCCTCGTGAGTAGCTGGGATTACAGGCGCCCACCACCATGCCCAGCTAATTTTTGTATTTTTAGTAGAGACCGGGTTTCACCATGTTGCCCAGGCTGTTTTCAAACTCCTGAATTCAAGTGATCCTCCTGCCTCAGCTTCCCAAAGTGTTGGGATTACAAGTGTGAGCCAGGGTGCCTGGCCAGGAGATCCTTCTAAAGTATAATCTGCCTATCCCACCATCACTGTTTGAAACCCTGTTGCCCCCAGGACAGAACTCACACTACTTACTCTGACCTCCAAAGTGCTAATGGATATGATCGCTGCCTATCTCCACCATTATCCCTAGGGACACCACATCCATCCTCGGAGCTAGGCTTCCTTCTGTTTCTGAAATGTGCCAAGCCCCTTCCAACCTCAGGACCTTCGCTTAGGCGGTTCCCTGTTGCAGGACTGCTCTTCCCCCTCCCCCATTAACTTCTAAGTCACCTGGAAAAAGCTTCACGAGAGCAGGGACCTTGTCTGTCTTGCTGACTCCTATATCCCAACACCAAACACAGTACCTGACACAAACAAAGTGCTTAATTTTTTTTTTTTTTTCCTGAGATAGAGTCTCACTCTGTCACCCAGGCTGGAGTGCAGTGGCCCGATCTTGGCTCACTGCAATCTCTGTCTCCTGAGTTCAAGCAATTCTCCTGCCTCAGCCTCCCTAGTAGCTGGGATTACAGGCATGTGCCGCCACACCCAGCTTTATACATATATATATGTATCATCAAAAATATATATATACACACACACACACATGCATATACACACAAGTCAATTCTGCTTCTTTAAATTTTGACACAATGTCTGGACTCTCACAGTGCAATATAACAGGTCATGAATTATGAATTCTGTTTTTATCTAGCAGATTCATGTGCTCCACAGCTATTTTCTAAACTCCACCCAGGCAATCACCACAGTCCTGTCTGCATTTCCCACGACAGTCTGCACAGTAATAACAAACACTAATTGTTCTTAACTTTTTTTTTAAGCCAGGCGTGGTGGCTCACGCCTGTAATTCCAGCACTTTCAGAGGCTGAGGTGAAAGGATTGCTTGAACCCAGGTGTTCAAGACCAGCCTGGGCAACAAAGTGAGACTCCCATCTCTACAAAAAACAAAAAAATTAGCAGGGCGTGGTGGTGAGTGCCTATAAACCCAGCTACTCAGTGGGAGGTTGAGGTGGGAGGATAATTTGAGCCCAGGAGGTCAAAGCTGGAGTGAGCACCACTGCACTCCAACCTGGGGGAAAGAGTGAGACCCTGTCTCAAAAAATAAATCATTTTGGCCGGGTGCAGTGGCTCATGCCTGTAATCCCAGCATGAGATTACCTGAGGCGGGTGGATCACCTGAGGTCAGGAGTTCGACCTCAGGTTCGACCAGCCTGACCAATGTGGAAAAACCCCGTCTCTACTAAAAATACAAAATTAGCAGGGCGTGGTGGCACATGCCTGTAATCCCAGCTACTAGGGAGGCTGAGGCAGGAGAATTGCTTGAACCTGGGAGGCGAAGGTTGAGATGAGCTGAGATCGTGCCATTGCACTCCAGCCTGGGCAACAAAAGCGAAACTCCATCTCAAATAATAATAATAATAATAATTTATTATTTTAAAAAATTCTTTTTATTTATTTTTTTTGAGATGGAGTCTCGCTCTGTCACCCAGGCTGGAGTGCAATGGTGTGATCTCTGCTAAAAATACAAAAATTAGCTGGGTGTGCGGGGCGCGGTGGCTCACGCCTGTAATCCCAGCACTTTGGGAGGCCGAGATGGGCGGATCACGAGGTCAGGAGATCGAGACCATCCTGGCTAACATGGTGAAACCCCGTCTCTACTAAAAATACAAAAAATTAGACGGGTGTGGTGGCAGGCGCCTGTAGTCCCAGCTACTCGGCGGGCTGAGGCAGGAGAATGGCGTGAACCTGGGAGGCAGAGCTTGCAGTGAGCTGAGATGGCACCACTGCACTCTAGTCTGGGCGACAGAGCGAGACTCTGTCTCAAAAATAAAATAAAAATAAAAATAAAAATAAAAAATTAGCCCAGTGTGTTGGCACGTGCCTGTAGTCCCAGCTACTTGGGAGGCTGAGGCAGGAGAATTGCTTGAACCCGGGAGGTGGAGGTTGCAGTGAGCCGAGATCACGCCGTACCACTGCACTCCAGCCTGGGAGACAGAGTGAGACTCTGTTTCAAAAACAAACAAAAAATAGATTATAAATTCCACAAGAGCATTTAGCTTATTTAGCTTGTCTTTGTTGTTGTTGTATCCCCAACACTTTGCACAGTTTTGGGTACATAACTGATAAAATGACAACATTTAACATTTTCTGAGGTCTCACTGTGCATCAGGTGCTCTTCTAAAGATTTCATAAAAGGCTGGGGGCAGTGGCTCACACCTGTAATTCCAGCATTTTGGGAGGCTGAGGTGGGTGAATCACTTGAGCTTAGGAGTTCAAGATCAGCCTGGGCAATGTGGCAAAACCTCCTATCAAAAAAATTAGCACGGAATGGTGGTGTGAGCCTGTAGTTCCAGCTACTTGGGAGGTTGAGGTGGGCGGGAGGGTCACTTGAGCCCAGCAGGCAGAGGCTGCAGTGATCTTAGATCCTAAGAAGATTTCATAAGAAAATTCAAGGGTGGGAGTTGAGAGGAGGATAAGCAATTAGTTAATGGGTACAATGTATGTTACTTGGGCCATGGATACCCTAAATGCCCTGCCTTGAGCACTAGGTAACCTATGGAAGTAACAAAATTACACATGCACCCCATAAACTTCTACAAATAAAAAACATGGGCGAAGCCAGGTGGCTCACACCTGTAATCCCAACACTTTGAGAGGCCAAAGTGGGAGGATTGCTTGAGGCCAGGAGTTCGAGACCAGCCTGGGTGACACAGATCAAGCCCCTATCTCTACAAAAATAAAAGACATGGCCAAGCGCGGTGGCTCACACTTGTAATCCCAGCACTTTAGGAGACTGAAGCGGGTGGATCACTTTAGGTCAGGAGTTCGAGACCAGCCTGGCCAACGTGGTGAAATCCCGTTTCTACCAAAAATACAAAAATTAGCTGGGTGTGGTGGCGGACACCTGTAATCCGAGCTACTCAGGAGGCTGAGGCAAGAGAATCGCTTGAACCTGGGAGGTGGAGGTTGCAGTGAGCCAAGATCACGCCACTGCATTCCATCCTGGGCAACAGAGCGAGACTCCACCTCAAAAAAAAATTAAAAAATTAAAAAATTAAAAATAAAAAAATAAAAGACATGCTGGGCACAGTGGCTCACGCCCGTAATCCCAGCACTTTGGGAGGCTGAGGCGGGCAGATCATGAGGTCAGGAGATCAAGACCATCCTGGCTAACACAGTGAAACCCCGTCTCTACTAAAAATACAAAAAATTAGCCAGGTGTGGTGGCATGCACCTGTAGTCCCAGCTGCTCAGGAGGCTGAGGCAGGAGAATGGCATGAACTGGGGAAGCAGAGGTTGCAGTGAGCTGAGATCATGCCACTGCACTCAAGCCTAGGCAACAGAGTGAGACCCTGTCTCAAATAAATAAATAAATATAAATAAATTAATAAATAAAAGACATTAGCTAGGCATGGTGATACATGCCTGTGGTCCCAGCTACTCAGGAGGCTGAGGTGGGAGGATCGCTTGAGCCGAGTTCAAAGCTGCAGTGAGCTATGTTCATGCCACTGCACTCCAGCTGGGCAACAGAGCGAGACCCTGTTTCAAACACACACAGATACAGACACACACACACAGTATATATATATATATAAATAAAAATTTAAAAATATATAATTATATATATTATATATAAATAAAAATATATATAATTATATATCATATATAAATAAATATATAATTATATATTATATATAAATAAAAAATATAATTATATTATATATTTCTTTTTTGTAAATGAAAATTTCTTTAACTCACACAAAAAAATTAATAAATAAGAAAATTAATTCTGTTTTCAAAATAACTCTCTGGCAGTAGTAAGTACTATTATTAGCCTCCTTCGCCAGAGTATGAGATCGCAGCATCAGAAAATTAAGTAACACGTATCCAAGGACAGATAATTAGAAAGCAGCCATGTCAGGACTGAATGAAGGCTGGCCAGGGCCAGGGCCAGGGTTCTACTACCCGCTCCTCAGCAATGGTGGCCATGAAGGTTATTTCGAGAGGGATGAGATCCTGAGATTCCTCTGAATTAGCAGGTGTTCTCTGGGTCCCATTACAAAGGAATCCTCCACTTACTTAAATGTCACCATTTACACCATTTACTGCCAGGTCACTAAGGACTCCAGATAGAAGGACTTAGTTCAAACAAACAAAGGCTTAGCATTGACAATGGAGGTGAAAACAGTATCCAGATCAGAGGTTGATTGGGACTTCTACCCATCACTAGTTGGCTGTTAAGAGGCCTTTAACACTTAGGAGACCCCTCCCTCGCTCCTGGCCAGCCCTGATTCTCTTGAACACCCATTCTCTTCACCCAAGTTGTGACACAGTCTTCACTTATATCTGGGTGTTGGAAAACATGGTCCTCCTCAGCAAAGTCACCTGGATTCCTCAGGCTGAGTCAGGGCTTCTTTCACCTTCCGCAAACTCCTGGGAGCGTCATCTGCTATGCTAGATTACTATATCCCCTCCACCCACCTGGCTGTCAGCTCCTTAGCGGCAAGGACTGTGGCCTCTACATTGCTGTGTCTCTTCCCCCTTCTCGTTGATTTGTTCACTCCTACTCACCCCTCAGGTCTCATCTCAAAAGGTCACCTCTGGTTGGGCCTGGTGGCTCATGCCCGTAATCCCAGCACTTTGGGAGGCTGAGGCAGGAGGATCACTTGAGCCCAGGCGTTCTAAACTAGCTTGGGCAACGTGGCGAGACCCTGTCTCAAAAAAAAAAAAAAAAAAAAAAAGGGTTACCTCCTCCTGAAAGCCTTCCCTTCCCTGGCAACCCCCATAATCCCTATAGAAAATGTTCCTTGGCCAGACACGGTGGCTCACACCTGTAATCCCAGCACTTTGGGAGGTCAATCATTTGAGGTCAGGAGAGATCAAGACCAGCCTGACCAACATGGTGAAACCTGGGCTCTACTAAAAATACAAACATTAGCTGTGTGTGGTGGCGCCCGCCTGTAATCCTAGCTTACTGCGGGGGTGAGGCATGAGACTCATTTGAACCCAGGAGGTGGAGGTTGCAGTGAGCCAAGATTGTGCCACTGCACTCCAGCCTGGGTGACAGAGCGAGACTCTGTTTCAAAAAACAAACAAACAAAAAAAGAAAAAAGCAAACATTTCTTGCTGTGTGATGAATTTTTGCTTGTCGAGGTCGCCTCAGCCCCAACCCAGGGGTTCCCGCACTTCGTGTTTATAAGGCATCTGGGAAGCTTGTAAGATGCAGATTCCTGGGCTCCAACCACAGAGCATCCGACTCTGTGGGACTAGAACAGGGCCCAAGACTCTGCACTGCAATAGCTCACATCTGAATCTGGTGGAGAGGAACAATAAAATAAATGTGACTGGCCGGGTACGGTGGCTCACGCCTGTAATTTCAGCACTTTGGGAGGCAGAGGTGGGAGTATTGCTTGAGCCCAGAAGTTCGAGAGCAACCTGGGCCACATAGTAAGACCCCATCTCTACAAAAAAAAAAAAAAAAAAAATTGAAAAAAATTATCCGGGCATGGTGATGTGTACCTGTAGTCCTAGCTACTCACGAGGCTGAGGTGGGAGGATCGCTTAAGCCCAGGAGTTCAAGGCTGCATTAAGCTATGATTACGCCATTGCACTCCAGCTTGGGCAACAGAGTAAGATTCTGTCTGTATAAATAAATAAATAATAAATAAGTGGGGCTGCTTGAGGGCAGGGACCATGATCCTCATGAGCCCGCATCAACCAGTCTGTGCCTGGCACATAGGAGGTGCTCATACATGATTTCTGAATGAATACTTAAATTAATGAATGGTTGTCAGTGTTATGATACACTCTTCAAATACAGCAACTTGGGCCGGGAGTGGTGGCTCACGCCTATAATCCCAGCACTTTGGGAGGCCAAGGCAGGAGGATCACTTGAGGTCAGCAGCTCAAGATCAGCCTGGCCAACGTGGTGAAACCCCGTCTCTACTAAAAACACAAAAATTAGCTGGGCATGGTGGCAGGTGCCCGTAATCCCAGCTACTCAGGGGACTGAAGCAAGAGAATCACTTGAACCTGGGAGGCGGAGGTTGCAGTGAGCTGAGATGGTGCTACTGCACTCCAGCCTGGGCGACAGCATGTGAGACTCCATCTCAAAAAAAAAAGAAAAGAAAAGAAAAAACAACTTGAGTTTGCCCTTGAAAGAGCCCCATGGCCCCATGGGCCAGGCACGGTGGCTCACTCCTGTAATCCCAGCACTTTGGGTGGCTGACCTGAGGTCAGGAGCTCAAGACCAGCCTGGCCAACGTAGTGAAACCCCCGTCTCTACTAAAAATAGAAAAATTATCCAGACATGTGGTGCGCGCCTGTATTCTCAGCCACTTGGGAGGCTGAGGCAGAAGAATTGCTTGAATCCAGGGGGCAGAGGTTGCAGTGAGCCGAGATCGCGCCACTGCACTCCAGCCTGGGTGACAGAGGGAGACTCCGTCAAAAAAAAAAAAGAAAAAAGAAAGTAAGAAACGAAACGAAACGAAACATAACGAAATGAAAAGAAGGAAGGAAGGAAAGAGAAGGGAAGGAAGGTAGAAAGGAGAAGGAGAAGGAGAAGGAGAAGGGGAAGGGGAAGGGGAAAAGGAAGGGGAAGGGGAGGGGGAGGGGGGAGAGGGGAGGGAGAGAGGGAGGGAGGGAAGGAAGGAATGGCGGGCCCCATGGAGGTCCTACTCTTCTGTAAGGGAGGTGGGGTAGTGCTGGGGCTCTGGTGTCCGCAGTGCTAAATTGGAAACCGTGGACTTCACTTTTAGGCTGTGCAACATGAGCAAGTCATTTAGCCTCTCTAAGCCTCAGTTTTCTCATCTGCAAAATGGAGATGATAATAACCATGCCTGCGTCATAGGGCTGTAAAGAGATGACAAGAGATATAAAGAGATGACAAGGGCTGTAAAGAGATAAAGCTTTTAGCACAGTGCCTGACCCAGAGCCAATATCCCAAAACTTCTGGATCCTATTATTATTACTATTATCATTATTACAACTATTAACACCAGGGCTGGAAGGGATCTCAGATCCTCAAATTCAGGGGCTCCCTACATAGGGTTCAGTGGATCATCTCCTCCCAAGGGATCCACAGTAGGGGTTCAGGAGGGTGGTCTATGTGCATCTGGAAATAGAGTACAATACCGTGTCTGCTCATTTTCCTAAGGATGAGAAACTTAGCTGTCAACAAGTAAAAAATGGGGAAACTGAGTCCAGAGAGGGCAAAGGGGTCTTGCTCCAAGTTTCTCCCTTTATTCACTCATTTATTCATTCACTTTTTTTTTTTTTTTGGTTGTTGTTGGTTTTTTGTTTTGTTTTGTTTTGTTTTGTTTTGTTTGAGACGGAGTCTCGCTGTGTCTCCCAGGCTGAAGTGCAGTGGCGTGATCTCGGCTCACTGCAAGCTCCACCTCCTGGGTTCATGCCATTCTCCTGCCTCAACCTCCCGAGTAGCTGGGACTACAGGCGCCCGCCACAACACCCGGCTAATTTTTTTTTTTTTTTTGTATTTTTAGTAGAGACGGGGTTTCACCATGTTAGCCAGGATGGTCTTGATCTCCTGAACTCACGATCCGCCCACCTCAGCCTCCTAAAGTGCTGGGATTACAGGCGTGAGCCACCGTGTTGTTGCTGAGATGGAGTTTCGCTCTTGTTGCCCAGGCTGGAGTGCAATGGTGACATCTTGGCTCACTGCAACCTCTGCCTCCCAGATTCAAGAAATTCTCCTGCCTTAGCCTCCCGAGTAGCTGGGATTAGAGGCATGCACCACCATGCCCTGCTAATTTTGTGTTTTTAGTAGAGACGGGGTTTCACTATCTTGGCCAGGCTGGTCTTGAACTCCTGACTTCGTGACCCACCTGCCTTCGCCTCCCAAAGTGCTGAGATTACAGGTGTGAGCCACCGTGCCTGGCCTCCTTCACTTCTTATTTCTTCAACCCAGCACCAAATCTTTCCCCAGGGCCTACATTGGCCCAGGATCACAGATGAACCAGACATGGTCAACTTCTTAGTCTCTACTCCTTACCTCCTTCCCCCGCCCCAGGGGATCTTCCTCCACAAAGGGTAGAGTTTAGTGTTTTCATTATAGTTCCTTTGTCAACACCATGCCCTGGGGCTAATTAGGCACTTCATCAAGTAACTCTAAATTCTTGCCCCAGTTGAAAGTCTTACTTACCTCTACTTGGAACCTTCATTTCTCCTCTCTGGGCCTCAGTTTCCCAACCTATAGAAAAGGGGTAATAAAGCCTTCTGCCTGGAGTTGCGAGAATTAAATAAAATAGAATTGAAAGTGCTTTATAAGCTGCAAAGTGTGGTGCCAATATTAGTATTATGGTCTGGAGAGAGAGGAAATCAAAACTGATAAATAATTGAGAACTGCACAATCTCCTCTCTCTCTCTTTTTTTTTTTTTTCTGGACAGAGTCCTGCTCTGTTGCCCAGGCTGGAGTGCAGTGGCACGATCTCAGCTCACTGCTGCCTCCGCCTCCTGGGTTCAAGCAATTCTCCTGTCTTAGCCCCTCAAGTAGCTGGGATTACAGGTGCCCGCCACCGTGCCCAGCTAATTTTTGTATTTTTTAGTAAAGACAGAGTTTCGCCATGTTGGCCAGGCTGGTCTTGAACTCCTGACCTTAGGTGATCCGCCTGCCTCGGCCTCTCAAAGTGCTGGGATTACAGGCGTGAGCCACGGCTCCCGGTAGTTTATTTTTTGAGACAGAGTCTGGCTGTGTTGCCCAGGCTGGAGAGCAGTGGCAGATCTTGGTTCACTGCAACCTCCGCCTCCCAGGTTCAAGCAATTCTCCTGTCTCAGCATCCCGAGTAGCTGGGATTACAGGTGCCCGCCACCATGCCCGGCCAAGTTTTGTATTTTTAGTAGAGATGAGGTTTCACTATGTTGGTCAGGCTGGTCTCAAACTCCTGACCTCAGGTGATCCGCCTGCCTCGGCCTCCCAAAATGGTGGGATTACAGGTGTGAGCCACTGCACACATTCTCACCAAACTTTTGACATAGGGCCAAAGGCTTGCCTTTGAGCCTGATCCAGGTCTAGTGCTTCGTTTTTCCCCACGTCTTTTTTGCATGAACCACTCCCCTGAATTCTAGTTTGGTCTTCTTAGAAGTTGATGTAGGCTAGAAGTGGTGGCTTACATCTGTAATCCCAACAGTTTGGGAGACTGAGGCAAGAGGATGCTTCAGTCCAGGTCACTGCACTCCAGCCTGGGCGATAGAGTGAGACTCCGTCTCAAAAAAAAAAAAAAGAAAGAAAAAATGTTGATGTAGAACTGTAGAACTGAAGGCCTTGGTTGCCCAGATTTTTAGAATTCCATCTCTGTCCCCACCCAATAGTCTTTTGTTGTCTAGGCCATACCTAACCCAACTACCTTTCTTTCACCCAGTTGTTTGTGACAAAAGTCTATTTTTGGCTTATACTATATGTATCATGGGTCAGCTGGGGCTTTGTCCACGTTTCTTTTCTTTTCTTTTCTTTTTTAGAGACAGGGTCTCACTCTGTTGCCCTGGCTGGTCTTAAGCTCCTCAGTTCAAGCTATCCTCCTGCCTCAGCCTTCCAAAGTGCTGGGATTACAGGCATGAGCCACCACACCCAGCCCCGTGTTTCTTTTCTTTTTTCTTTTTATTTATTTATGTTTTAAATCTTCCTTCCTTCCTTCCTTCCTCCCTCCCTCCCTCCCTTCCTCCCTCCCTCTCTCTCATTCTCTCTTTCTTTCTTTCGTCTTGCTCTGTTGCCCAGGCTGGAGTGCAGTGGTGCAATCTCAGTTCACTGCAACCTCTGCCTTCTGGGTTCAGGTGATTCTCGTGCCTCAGCCTCCCTAGTAGCTGCGATTACAAACATATGCCACCACGCCCAGCTATTTTTTTTGGATTTTTAGTAGAGATGGGGTTTCACCATGTTGGCCAGGTTGGTCTCAAACTCCTGACCTCAGGTGATGCACCCACCTCAGCCTCCCAAAGTGCTGGGATTGCAGGCATGAACCACCGCACCTGTCTTCTTTTCTTTTTAATTAAGCTTTATTGGCCAGGCATGGTGGCTCATGCCTGTAATCCTAGCACTTTGGGAGGCCGAGGCAGGAGGATTGCTTGAGCCTGAGAGGTCAAGATCAGCCTGGGAAACATAGTGAGACCCACGTCTCTACAAAAAATACAAAAATTAGCCAGGCATGGTGGTGCACCCCTGTAGTCTCAGCTACTCGGAAGGTGGAGGCAGGAGGATCGCAGGAGCTCAGGAGGTCAATGCTGAATAAGCCATGATTGCACCACTGCCTTCAGCCTGGACAACAGAGTGAGATCCTGTCTTTTTTTTTTTGAGAGGGAGTCTCGCTCTGTGGCTGAGGCTTGAGTGCAGTGGCGCGATCTTGGCTCACTGCAAGCTCCGCCTCCCGGGTTCACGCCATTCTCCTGCCTCATCCTCCCGAGTAGCTGGGACTACAGGCGCCCGCCACCACGCCTGACTAATTTTGTTTTTGTATTTTTAGTAGAGACGGGGTTTCACCGTGTTAGCCAGGATGGTCTCGATCTCCTTGAGATCCGCCCGCCTCGGCCTCCCAAAGTGCTGGGATTACAGGCGTGAGCCACCGTGCCTGGCCGAGACCCTGCCTTAATAAACAAACAAGCAAACAAAAACTATTTTTTGGAGCAGTGTTAGGTTCACAGCAATATTAAGCAGAAGGTACAGAGATTTCCCATATATCTCTCTCCTCTCCAGACACAGGCACAGCTTCCCCCATTATCAACGTACCCTACATGAGTGGTGTTTTGTTTGTTTTTGAGACAGAATTCTGCTCCTGTTGCCCAGGCTGGAGTGCAGTGGCGTGATCTCGGCTCACCGCAACCTCCGACTCCCGGGTTTAAGCGATTCTCCTGCCTCAGCCTCACAAGTAGCTGGGACTACAGGCACGTGCCACCACACTCAGCTAATTTTTATATTTTTTCTTTTTTTGTTTTTTGAGACAGAGTTTCGCTCTTGTCTCCCAGGCTAGAGTGCAATGGCGCGATCTCAGCTCCCTGAAACCTCTGCCTCCCAGGTTCAAGCAATTCTCCTGCCTCAGCCTCCCGAGTATCTGGGGTTATAGGCGCTCGAACTTCTGACCTCAGGTGATCCACCTGCCTCAGCCTCCTAAAGTGCTGGGACTATAGGTATGAGCCACCGAGCCCAGCCTGTATTTTTAGTAGAGACAGAGTTTCACCATTTTGGCCAGGATGGTCTCTATCTTCTGACCTCATGATCCGCCCTCATCCGCCTCTCAAAGTGTTGGGATTACAGGCGTGAGCCACCGCGCCTAGCTATGGCTCACTCTTGATGCTGCACATTCTATGGGTTTGGACAGATGTATAATTATATGTACCAACTAACTTTCTAGAGTCTTTCCAAAGCATTCAACTGCATTCATAGAAACATCCATCTTCTTTTCCCACTCGTATTTCATCAGTTTGTCCTATATAATTATAAGATTTAATTACAAGAGTAACCGATGGCCGGGTGCAGTGGCTCATGCCTGTAATCCCAGCGCTTTGGGAGGCCGAGGCAGGCAGATTACTTGAAGTCAGGAGTTCGAGACCAGCCTGGCCAACATGGTGAAACATTGTCTCTACTAAAAATACAAAAATTAGCCAGGCGTGGTGGTATGTGCCTGTAATCCCAGCTACTCCGGAGGCTGAGGCACAAGAATCGCTTGAAGCTGGGAGGTGAAGGTTGCAGCGAGCTGAGATTATGCCACTGTACTCCACCCTGGGCAACGGAGTGAGACTCCGTCTCAAAAAAAAGAGTAACAGATAGGAGAACCAACCCCCCTGACTCATGGTCACATCTTCACTCAACAGGAGTTAGTGGCTTGTCACACTAGAAATGAACCCACCAGCTGCTGTGGGCCTCACATTGTTCTAGATTTTATAGTAGGCAAAGCGAGCATTTGTTAATCTAGTGAGCCAATTCCAGGGATTTTTTTTTTTTTTTTTTGGTAGAGACGGGGTCTTGCCAAGTTGCCCAGGCTGCTTCTGAGTTCCTGGCCTCAAGCAGTCCTCCTGCCTTGGCCTCTCAAGTCGCTGGGATTACAGGAATGAGCCACCATGTCTGGCCTCCCATGAATTTTTAATCCAGTGAGTTGGTTAATCCAGAAAGCTTTCCCTATACAACCATAAACAAAAAGTATAACAAAAAGTGATCTCTCTGGAGTAATTGAAGTGACCAGGGTTGATTCTGTCCTTTTTACTCGTTTATATTTTCCAGCTTTTTGCACCTTTAATGTGGATGAAAGTTGGGATGTGTGTGTGTGTGTTTTTTTTTTTTTTTTTTGAAGACTTAATTAAGACTATAGGGTCATATATGCCTAGGGCTAAATTAACTATACTAGACTTCAAATTCCTTGAATCGAGCGTATTGTAAAAGGCTGGACTTGACATAACATGCCTAATTGGGATAATGACAGTGGAAAAATCTTGGTATTAGGCAGTGTTTCTCAAAGTGTGCCCCAGGACCGGCAGCAGCAACATCGCCTGGGAACTTGCTAGAAATGCAAATTCTTGGGAGCCGCCCCAGAACTGCTGCATCAGATCCTTTGGGTGGGGCTCAGAGATCTGTGTTTGAACAAGCCCTCCAAAGGATTCTGGTGTTCCCTCAAATTAACAGATGGGTAACCTCACAGGCTTACCACTCAAAGGCTGTGTGATCTCAGACAAGTCACTGCACCTCTCTGAACCTATATCTTCTTTGATAAGAATAATAGCAGACCTACCTTACAGAATGATTGTGAAGGTTAAATTAAATGATATGTGTAGTCACAGTGCCTGACACACAGAAGACACTCGCTAAATGTTAGGAAAGCTAATATTATTTTTAAGAATTCATGAGTGGCAGCTCTAATTAGGATGAAAAACATTGGAGTGGGGTGTAGTAGCTCACACCTGTAATCCCAGCACTTTGAGAGACTGAGGTGGGAGGATCACTTGAGTCCAGGAGTTGAAGACCAGTCTGGGGAATATAGTGAAACTCCTGTCTCCACAAAAAATTTTAAATTAGCTGGATGTGGTAGTATGTGCCTGTAGTTCCAGCTACTCAGGAGGCTGAGCTGGGAGGATGGCTTGAGCTTAGGAGATTGAAGCTATAGTGAGCTGTGCCACTATACTCCAGCTTGGGTAACTGAGTGAGACTTTGTCTTAAAGGAAAAAAAAAAGGAAGAAAGAAAAACATTTGGGAGAAAAGAGGAAAAGATGTTAGGGAGTTTAAAATATTTCTGGCAGGGAACAGTGGCTCATGCCTGTAATCACAGCACTCTGGGAGGCCTGAGGCAGGAGGATTGCTTGAGTCCAGGAGTTCAAGACCAGCCTGGGCAACATAGTAGGACCCCATCTCTATAAAAATAAATAAATACCTATAATCCCAGTACTTTGGGAGGCTGAGGCGGGCGAATCACTTGAGGTCAGGAGTTCAAGTCCAGCCTGGCCAACATTGGGAAACCCCGTCTCTACTAAAAATATAAAAATTACCCAGGTGTGGTGGTGGGCACCTGTAATCCCAGCTACTCGGGAGGCTGAGACAGGAGAATCACTTGAACCCGGAAAGTGGAGGCTGCAGTGAGCCGAGATCGCACCACTGCACTCCAGCCTGGGCAACAGAGTGAGACTCAGTCTCTAAATAAATAAATAAATAAAACACAAATTATTTCTGACTAGGTACTTTGACCTCATTGTGTACCTTTACCCTCTGAATAAACATGTAAAAGTAGAAGCAGGTATTGTTATATTCCCTGCCCATTTCACAGATATGGAGACTGAGGGTTGGTGGGTCTGAATGATAGCTAAGAAGTAACAGAGCTGGAACCTAACCATATCCATGTGCTCCACCTCACAGCCTCAAACAGATGCAGGCAGATTGCCCACTCACCAGAGCCTCACCCCTTCCCCAAACCGTCTGCCCTCTGATTGTTTTCTTGGGGCTGTAGAAGTCAGGCCTTTCAGCTCATCTGTACTGCACAGGGATTTCTCCACTGGCCGGTTTCTGCTGCCTGAGACCCTTGCCCAGCCCCAGCCAACACCAGCATGATTCACTTTCTGTTTTTTTGAGATGGAGTTTCGCTCTTGTTGCCCAGGCTGGAGTGCAGTGACGTAATCTCGGCTCACTGCAGCCTCTGCCTCCCAGGTTCAAGGAATTCTCCTACCTCAGCCTCCCAAATAGCTGGGACTACAGGCGTGCACCACCACACCTGGCTAATTTTGGTACTTTTAGTAGAGACAGGGTTTCGCCATGTTGTCCAGGCTGGTCTTGAACTCCTGACCTCAGGTGATCCACCCTCTTCGGCCTCCCAAAGTGCTGGGATTACAGGCGTGAGCCACCGCGCTCAGCCATGATTCACATTTGAACCTGAGACCAGAACTCATAAATGCATTAATTCATTAACTTCTCAAACATTCTACATGCTATGGGATAGGTACTGGGGGTACAGGGAGGAGCAAAATGGACATGGGCCCTACCGCAAAGAACCTGAATATTCACGTGGAGTATTTCCCATCGCTTTCTAGGCCTAGCCTTGATTTCTGCTGAACCCGGGCCAAGGCAGAGGCACAGGTGCCTCCACAGAGCAGAACCAGACAAATATTGTACACTATAGTCAGTGCAGGGATGGGAACACAACCTGTCTCTGTGAGAGGCCAGAAGAGGCCCTTGATCAGTCTGCAGGTGGAAGGGAATCCATGAAGACTTCCTGGAGGTGGTGACTTCTGAGGCTGATTGGGAGGTGTTTGCCATAGTGTTTCATCATTTTCTCATTTTATAGATGGCAAAATGAGTCCAGAGAGAAAGACTTAGCCCATGTATTCTATCAATTGAGCAAACATTTCCCTAATATCTACATTCCCCATTATTGAACCCTGAGTCTGGGGATACAAAGGTGAATAAGGTAACAGGCCTGCTAGAGGAAATGGTATAGAGAGGCCCCAAGTAACCAGGATACCTCACCAATCACTGCCCATTGGCCTCTGTTTTTTTGTATGTATTTTATTTTATTATTATTATTTTGTAAATTTTGAGACAGGGTCTCACTCCGTTGTCCAGGCTGGAGTGCAGTGGTGGAAACATAACTCACTGCAGCCTCAATTCCCTAGCCTCAAGCAATCCTCCCATCTCAGCCTCCCCACTAGCAAGGACTACAGGCACATGCCACTGTGCCCAGTTAATTTTTTTTTTTTTTTTTTTTTTAGAGATAGGATCTTGCCATGTTGCCCATGCTGGTCTTGAACTCCTGAGCTCAAGAGATCCTCCCACCTCGGCTTCCAAAGTGCTGGGATTACAGACATGAGCCACCACACCTGGCCTATTTTATTTTACCTTTTTAAAAGTCAGGATGGGCCGGGCACGGTGGCTCACACCTGTAATCCCAGTACCCTGGGAGGCCGAGGCAGGTGAATCACCTGAGGTCAGGAGATTGAGACCAGCCTGCCCAAGATGGCAAAACCCCGTCTCTACTAAAAAATACAAAAATTAGCTGGGCATGGTGGCGCACACCTATAGTCCCAGCTACTCAGGAGGCTGAGGTAGGAGAATTGCTTGAACTTGGGAGGTGGAGGTTGTAGTGAGCTGAGACCGTGCCACTGTAGTCTAGCCTGGGCAACAGAGCGAGACTCTTTCTCAAAACTAACTAAATAAATAAAATTAAAAATGATAAAAGTCATGGTTATTGCAGTATACATACAGTAAAATTCTCCCTTTTTAGTACATATGTGGCAAATGCATAGTCCTGTAATCATCATCACAATCAAGACACAAAGACACAGGTCATCATTTGAATCTTTTTTTTTTTTTAGTCAGAACCTTGCTCTTTCACCAAGGCTGGAGTGCAGTGGCGTGATCTTGGCTCACTGCAACCTCTGCTTCCCAGGTTCAAGCAATTATCCTGCCTCAGCCTCCGGAGTAGCTGGGACCACAGGCACGCACCACCACGCTCAGCTAATTTTTGTATTTTTAGTGGAGACGGGGTTTCACCATGTTGGCCAGGCTGGTCTCAAACTACTGACCTCAGGTGATCTGCCCGCCTCAGCCTCCCAAAGTGCCGGGATTATAGGTGTAAGCCACCGCGCCCGGCCCATCATTTGAATCCTATGTTCATCCCACTTCCTGAGTCCAAGCCTTCCCCTTAATTCACTGTGTTATCTTGGGCAACTCTTGCCCTCTTTGAACCTCAGTTTCTTCATCTTTAAAATGGGAACCATAAAACCACCCTTACAGGATTGCTGTGAGGATGATTGCCTGGCACAAAGTAAGCGCTCAATTAACATCAGCTTTTATTCACACTCCTTCCCTTTTCTAGCCCTTTCAAACTCCCCCTCTCCCTCTGGTCTCTCTCCCTCTGGGTCTGTCTCTCTCTCTCACAGACACACACACACACACACTCCCTCTGGGACACACACACACACTCTGGGACACACACACACACACTCCCTCTGGGGGACACACACACACACACACTCCCTCTGGGGGACACACACACACACTCCCTCTGGGGGACACACACACACACACACACACACACACATTTTGAAGCCTCTTGTTTCTCAGAGAGGTTTTATTTATAGGCTGCGCCTCATTGTGGATGTGAAAAGGAGAAAGCCCAGGCCCTCCGTAGACCTTTCATGTGTAAATCAGCCCGGGCCTGGAGCACGGGGTCACCAGGAGGAGGATTTCACTCTTAATTACTCCTAGAGAAAGCGGGCGGGAAGGAGGCCTCTTTGGGAGCCCAGGGCCTCGCCTGGCGCCAGGCCCCTCGCTCCCCAGGCTGGGGAGCGCTGGCTCTCCAGGGCCCGGATCAGGCTAGAGCTGGGGCCAACGCTTCCTGGGTCTGGCCTTGATTTCTGCTGAACCTGAGCCAAGGCAGAGGCGCAGGTGCCTCCAGGGAGCTGGGCCCCAAGTAGGTTTCTTTGAGGGCAAGTTGTTTGGACACAGAAAGAGGGCACACAGCTTGACAGGGTTGGAGGTAGCAAGGGCGATCTGCTGAAGTGCCAGGCAGGGGTAATTAAACAAAATTTTTAAGGTTTTAAAATTCATTTCTGATGTAAACATAGAACACTCTATTATAGAAAAATGTTTGAAAAGATTCCTATCCAGGCCTTTAACATTGTTTATTTCGAGGGGTAAGTTTGTTTGTTTATTTATTTTTTAGACGGAGTCTCACTCTGTCATCCAGGCTGGAGTGCAGTGGTGCAATTTTGGCTCCCTGCAACCTCCGCCTCCCGGGTTCAAGTGATTCTCGTGCCCTTCGCCTCCCGAATAGCTGGGATTACAGGTGCATGCCACCATGCCTGGCTAATTTTTGTATTTTTAGTAGAGAGGGGGTTTCACCCTGTTGGCCAGGCTGGTCTCACCTCAGGTGTTCCGCCCACCTCGGCCTCCCAAAGTGCTGGGATTAGAGGTGTGAGCTACCGTGCCTGGCCAGGGGGTAAGTTTAGAGGTAAAGAAAGGGACATTATTAACATTTTTATACTTTTTTTTATTTTTTAACTTATTACAATGACTATGTATTGCTTTTTAATTAAAAAGCACAAGGTTATTTTTCATAGTATCCATGGTACTGTTTTCTGATTACAGAAAAGAAATTAATATTTGATATAAGACATGGAGAAAATAGAGTATAAAAACTATCTGTGGCTCCATGAAAGAATATCATTTTTTTCTTCCTTGATTCTGCATTAAAGGAAATCAAAGAAAAACACTTTTAATATTTAAGTATATGGCCATAGATGATATATTTCTTGGCTAAGTAGTTCATTTTTATTTTATGTTCATTTTGCATACTTACACCGCACAAACACTTTGGGTACAACTTAACACACTGACGTTTTCTTTTTTCTTTCTTTTATTCTTTTTATTTATTTATTTATTTTGAGTTGGAGTGCAGTGGTGTGACCTTGGCTCACTGCAACCTCTGCCTCCTGGGTTCAAGCAATTCTCCTGCCTCAACCTCCTGAGTAGCTGGGATTACAAGCACGCGCCACAACACCTGGCTAATTTTTGTATTTTTAGTAGAGACCGGGTTTCACCATGTTGGCCAGGCTGGTCTCAAACTCCTGACCTGGTGATCCACCCGCCTCGGCCTGCCAAAGTGCTGGGATCACAGGCATGAGCCACCACGTCCGGCCTCACACTGAGGTTTTCTTCTTCCATTCATCTTTTCTCTTCTTGTGCTTTATATACAGTCGTCATTCAGTGTCCCTAGGGGATTAGTTCTGGGACCTCCCTCAGATACCAAAATCCACAGATGTTCAAGTCTCTGATATAAAATGGCATAGTATTTGCATATTATCTATGCATACCCTCCTGTATACTCTAAGTCATTTCTAGATTACTTATGATCCCTAATACAATGTCAATGCCCGGTAAATCATTGTTATACTGTGTTTTTTAGGGAATAACGATATGGAAAAAAGTCTGTCTATGTTCAATACAGATGCAGAGTTCTTTTTCCAAATATTTTCCATCCGAGGTTGGTGGAGTCCAGGGATGTGGAATGAATAAATACAGAGGACCACCTATATATATTTATATTACTGGATGGCATTATTTTGAAATATGAAATACACAAGCCCTTGGGGTCCAGCAATTCCACATCTAAAATTCTATTCACGTGAGTAGGAGTAGGTAAATAGTAGAAACAAATTTGTTCATTTTGAAGGTGTTTATAAAAGCAAAGGCTAGCAACAACCTTGATGGTCATCAGTAGGAAATTAGGTAAGTAAATCATCACATAACTTTACAGTGAAATGTTTTGTAGTCATTATAAGAGTATATCAGCTGGGCGCGGTGGCTCAGGCCTGTAATCCCAGCACTTTGGGAAGCTGAGGCGGGTGGATCACGAGGTCAGGAGTTCGAGACCAGCCTAGCCAATATGGTGAAACCCTGCTTCTACTAAAAATACAAAAATTAGCCAGGCGTGGTGGTGTGCACCTGTAATCCCAGCTACTTGGGAGGCTGAGGCAGGAGAATCACTCGAACCCAGGAGGCAGAGGTTGCAGTGAGCCAAGATCATGCCACTGCATTCCAGCCTGGGTGACAGAGCAAGTCTCCATCTCAAAAAAAAAAAAAAAAAAAAGACAGAAAGAAAGAAAAAGAAAAAAAGAGTATATCAGGACAGGTGCAGTGACTCACGCCTGTAATCCCAGCCATTTGGGAGGCTGAGGCAGGTGTATCACTTGAGGCCAGGAGTTGGAGACCAGCCTGGCCAACATAGTGAAACCCTATCTCTACTAAAAATACAAAAATTAGCCAGGCATGGTGGCCCTGACCCATAATCCCCAGTTACTCGGAAGGCTGAGGCATGCGAATTGCTTGAATCTGGGAGGCAGAGGTTGCAGTGAGCCAAGATCATGTCACTGCATTCCAACCTGGGTGACAGTGAGACTCTGTCTCAAAAAAAAAAAAAAAAAAAAGAGTATATCATACACGCAAAGATATCCAAAAATCTGTACTATAGTAAATAACTAAGCAAGTTCCAAAATCATTCGGATTGTGTGATTCTATATCTATTTTTGTTTTATTTTGTTTGAGACGGTCTCACTCTGTTGCCCAGGCTAGAGTGCAATGGCGTGATTATACCTCACTGCAGCCTCGACCTCTTGGGCTCAAGTGATCCTCCCGTCTCAGCCTCCCAAGTAGCCTATATCTATTTTTAAAAATATAATAGTCATATCTAGGTATAGAAGCATGGAACATTTTTGGAAGGATATACATGAAATTGGTAACAGTTACATTTAGGGAAGGAGTCTAAGGGGTAAATAACTTTTACTTTTTCATCTTATACCTTTGTGTACCGATGCATTTTTTCTTTTTTCTTTTAATGTGAGCATATGTTACATTTGTACTTTTTAAAAACTAGCTAATAGAAATGTTGTTTAGGGCTGGATGCAGTGGCTCACGCCTGTAATCCCTACACTTTGGGAGGCTGAGGCGGGTGGATCACTTGAGGTCAGGAGTTCGAGACAAGACTGGCCAACATGGTGAAACTCTATCTCTACTAAAAATGCAAAAATTAGCCGGAGGTGGTGGCAGGCACCTGTCATCCCAGCTGCTTGGGAGGCTGAGGCAGGAGAATCGTTTGAATCTGGGAGGCAGAGGTTGCAGTGAGCAGAGATCATGCCACTGCACACCAGCCTGGGTGACAGAGCAAGACTCTGTCTCAAAAACAAAACAAAACGAAAGAAATGTGGCTTTGCTATGTATAATTCTAATATATATTTATTAAAGAAAATACAGGCCGGGTGCGGTGGCTCACACCTGTAATCCCAGCACTTTGGGAGGCTGAAGTGGGTGGATCACAAGATCAAGAGATTGAGACCATCCTGGCCAACATGGTGAAACCCTGTCTCTACTAAAAATACAAAAATTAGCCGGGCGTGGTGGTGCGCACCTATAGTCCCAGCTACTCAGGAGGCTGAGGCAGGAGAATCACTTGAACTTTGGAGGTGGAGGTTGCAGTGAGCTGAGATCTCGCTACTGCACTCCAGCTTGGCAACAGAGCAAGACTCTGTCTCAAAAAAAAAAAAAAAAAAAAAAAATACAATGTCCATTAAATAAACACAAAGTTTCTTAAAGAAATAGTGTTGATTAAATAAAATATAATCCCCCATATTATTCAACGCAACCATGTTAACATTTTAATTTATTTCCTTCTAGTTTTCTCTCTCTATATATATTTATACATTTTTAATATTTTACACATTTTTTTTTTGAGACGGAGTTTTGCTCTGTTGCCTAGGCTGGAGTGCAGCGGCGCAATCTCAGCTCACTGCAACCTCTGCCTCCTGGGTTCAAGCGATTCTCTTACCTCAACCTCCGGAGCAGCTGGGACTACAGGCACACGCCACCATGCCCAACTAAGTTTTGTGTTTTTAGTAGAGACGGAGTTTCACTATATTGGCTAGGCTGGTCTCGAACTCCTGACCTCGTGATCCACCCACCTTGGCCTCTCAAAGTGCTGAGATTACGAGAGTCAGCCACCGCACCAGGCCTTTTTTTTTTTTTTTTTTGAGACAAAGTATTGCTCTGTCACCCAGGCTGGAGTGCAGTGGCATGATCTTGGCTCACCACAACCTCTTCCTCCCGGGTTCAAGCAGTTCTCGTGCCTCAGCCTCCCAAGTAGCTGGGACTATAGGCACACACCACCATGCCCGGCTAATTTTTATATTTTTAGTAGAGACGGGGGTTTCACCATGTTGGCCAGGCTGGTCTCGAACTCCTGACCTCAAGTGATCCAGCTGCCTTGGCCTCCCAAAGTGCTGGGATTACAGGTATGAGCCACACCATGTCTGGCAATATTTTACAAAAAAAAAATTTTTTTTTAACAAATAGAGAGGGGGTCTCGCCCTGTTGACCAGGATGGTCTCAAACTCTGGGCCTCAAGCATGCCTCCCATCTTGGCCTCCCAAAGTTCTGGGATTATAGACATGAGCCAGCCACTGAGCCTGGCCTGAAAATATATATACATATATATATGTGTGTATATACATACATATATACACACATATAATACACACATATATGTGTATATATATACATATATATTTTTGTATTTTAGTAGAGTCGGGGTTTCACCATGTTGACCAGGCTGGTCACAAACTCCTGACCTAAGGTGATCTGCCTGCCTTGGCCTCCCAAAATGCTGGGATTACAGGCGTGAGCCACCGCGCCAGGCCTAAATATATTTTTTAACTTAAAAATATACAAATGAAAAAACATACACAAAGGACATATCTGTAAAAAAATTAAAATAAAAAATTAATACCACTCAAACCTTATTGTTCAGAAATAACCACTGTTGGCCGGGAGTGATGGCTCATGCCTGTAATCCCAGCACTTTGGGAGGCCGAGGCAGGAAGATCGCTTAAGCTTAGGAGTTTGGGACCAGCCTGGCCAACATGGTGAAACCCTGACTCTACAAAAAATACTAAAAATTAGTCGGGCGCGATGGTGCACACTTGTAGTCCCAGCTACTTGGGAGGCTGAGGCAGGAAAATCGCTTGAGCCCGGGGGCAGAGGTTACAGTGAGCCGAGTTCATCCCACTGCACTCCAGCGTGGGTGACAGAGCGAGACTCTGTCTCAAAAAAAAAAAAAAAAAGAAAAAGAAAAAGAAATAACTACTGTTTACATTTAAGAATATAAACTAAATCTTCTGCAGAGCTTTCTTTGTGAAGATGATTTTAGTCTTTTTTACACCATTCCTTCTATATGTGTAAATTTTTGTTTTGCTTATCTTCATTCGATATTTCTATATGCTTCTTCATGTTTTTATAAACAACTTATAAATATAATTTTAATAGTTATAAAATATCTCAGCAATAAACAATCCTTTCTTTAAACATTCTCCGTTAATGAACCACTAAGTTGTTTCCAAGTTTTTGTGATTATAAACAAATCAAATGAACATTTTATACTTAAATTTTTTTCTGTGTGTCAAATAACATCTTTATGTCTCAGCAGTGGAGTTACTGGGCTAAAGGATATACCCATTTTCAAGGGTCTTAAAAACTGCTGTCAGCCAGGCGCAGAGGCTCACACCTGTAATCCTAGCACTTTGGGAGGCTCAGGTGGCAGGATCACTTAAGGTCAGGAGTTCAAAACCATCCTGGCGAACATGGTGAAAACCCATCTCTACTAAAAATACAAAAAAAATTAGCCGGGCATGGTGGCAGGCGCCTGTAATCCCAGCTACTTGGAAGGCTGAGACAGGAGAATGGCTTGAACCTGGGAGGCGGAGTTTGCTGTGAGCCACTGCACTCCAGCCTGGGTGACAGAGCAAGACTCCATCTCAAAAAAAAAAAAAAAAAAAAGAAAAGAAAGAAAGAAAACAACAACAACAACAAAAACTACTGTCAAATTATTTCTCAAAAGTGTTACACTTCTGGCCGGGAGTGGTGGCTCATGCCTGTAATCCCAGCACTTTGGGAGGCTGAGGCGGACAGATCGCTTAAGCCCAGGAGTTCAAGACCAGCCTGGCCAACAAGATGAAACCCTGTTTCTAGAAAAAAAATACAAAAATTAGCCGGGCACAATGGTACGCACCTGTAGTCCCAGCTACTCGGGAGGCTGAGGCAGGAGAATCTCTTAAACCTGGGAGGTGGAGATTGCAGTTAGCAGAGATTGTGTCACTGCACTGCAGCCTGGGCGACAGAGGGACTCTGTCTCAAAAATAAATAAATAAATAAATAAATAAATAAAAATAAGTGTTATACTTTTTTACATCTCCATGCACAGTGCATGAAACATCCTGTACATTTAATTATGTATGAAGGGCCCATGCATTGTGGAGGGGGAGAAAAGATGGGAAGGGAAGGGGTTCTGCTTGGCAAAATTGGGTGGAAACACCTGGAATTTAAATATATATCTTTATAAATATACATCTTTAGGTCTGGCTCGCAAATGTAATCCCTTTGGGAGGCCAAGGAAGAAGAAATGCTTGAGGCCAGGAGTTCAAGACCAGCCTGGGCAACATAGCAAGACCCCCATCTCTACAACAAATTTTAAAATTAGCCGGGCGTGGTGGTGTGCACCTGTAGTCCCAGCTACTCAGGAGGCTGAGACTCGAGGATCGCTTGAACCCAGGAATTTGAGGCCACAGTGAGCTATGGTGATGCCACTGCACTCCATCTAGCCTGTGCAACAGGGCGATAACTGGTTTTCAAATAAATATCTACATAAACAAACACCTCTGCCTGTTTGCTGCTAGTTCTCCCTTTTCCTTCCTTTTCTCTTTTTTTTTTTTTTTTTTTTTTGAGACGGAGTCTCACTCTGTCACCAGGCTGGAGTGCAGTGGTACGATCTTGGCTCACTGCAACCTCCGCCTCCCGGGTTCAAGCAATTCTCCTGCCTCAGCCTTCTGAGTAGCTGGGACTACAGGCAAGCACCACCACGCCCAGCTAATTTT
Organism: Pongo abelii; assembly: GCF_028885655.2. NCBI lineage: Eukaryota > Metazoa > Chordata > Mammalia > Primates > Hominidae > Pongo > Pongo abelii. The sequence goes on along the minus strand of NC_071995.2, from coordinate 119,264,700 downwards.
TGTATTTTTAGTAGAGACGGGTTTCACCATGTTGGCCAGAATGGTCTTGATCTCTTGACCTCGTTATCTGCCCACCTTGGCCTCCCAAAGTGCTGGGATTATAGGCATGAGCCACCGTGCCCGTCCTTCCTTCCTTTTCTCTAACATTGCAACAATGACCACCAATCATTGAGCATTTACTTCGTGCCTGGCACTGTGCTTTACACTTTACATGCACTATCTCATTTATTCCTCACAAAAACCCTATAAGGTTGGTGGTTTTATCACCCCCACTTTACAGATGAAGAAACTGAGGCTTAAAGTGGTAAGTGTCTTCATGCACACAGATGTGTATTGCAACACTATTCACAATAGCAAAGACTTGGAGCCATCCCAAATGCCCATCAATAATAGACTGGATAAAGAAAATGTGGCATATGTACACCATGGAATACTATGCAGCCATAAAAAAGGATGAGTTTACGTCCTTTGCAGGGGCATGGATGAAGCTGGAAACCATCATTCTCAGCAAACCAACACAGGAACAGAAAACCAAACACCACATGTTCTCACTCATAAGTGGGAGTTGAACAATGAGAATACATGGACACAGGGAGGGGGACATCACAAACTGGGGCCTGTCGGGGCGTGGGGGGCTAGGGGAGGGATAGCATTAGAAGAAATACATAATTTAGATGACAGGTTGATGGGTGCAGCAAACCACCGTGGTACATGTGTACCTGTGTAACAAACCTGCACGTTCTGCACATGTATCCCAGAACTTAAAGTATAATAATAATAAGAAAAAAGTGGTATGTATCTTTTCCAAGGTTATGTAGCTGGTCAGTGGTGCAGCTGAGCTTAGAACCAGGCAATCCAATTCCCTTTGCCCGATTTTACATGATCAAACTCTCCTTTACAGGTAGAAAAATAAGGCCTGGAAAAGTGATGTGACTTGCCCAAAGTCAGGGAAAGAGGCCAGCCCAGATTGCTGGATTCTTTCCACTGTGTTCCATTGTCTGGTTGCAGGATGCTGATCTAAGGAGTTGGGACCTTAAGAACTTCAAAACACAGCCACAGAAAATCTTCCCATAGGGCTTTTGGGTTACAACAAGATTCAGAGCCTCTCAGAACCACAGCCCCAGCAGTGCATCTCCCCTTCATGGCTGGGTGCTGTCTGTCCATCTTAAAAAAAGGAAATAAGGGCAGGGAGCAGTGGCTCACGCCTGTAATCCCAGCACTTTGGGAGGCCGAGGCGGGCGGATCACAAGGTCAAGAGATCAAGACCATCCTGGCCAACATGATGAAACCCCGTCTCTACTAAAAATACAAAAATTAGCCGGGTGTGGTGGCACCCGCCTGTAGTCCCAGCTACTCGGGAGGCTGAAGCAGGAGAATCGCTTGAACCCAGGAGACAGAGGTTACAGTGAGCCAAGATCACGCCACTGCACTCCAACCTGGCGACAGAGCGAGACTCTGTCTCGGGAAAAAAAAAAAAAAAAGGAAATAACAATTAAGCACTCACATGCCCAGACAGGGAGGAAGTCGGGCAACCCCAGTGCATGTTCAGCCACGGCCAGTCTATGGTGAAGACCATGAAGCATTGAAAGCAACAGAAAAGAGGTGAGAGAAGGGAAGGAAAATACCTGAAGAAGGAGAGAATACTGGGGAAAGGCTGTAAAAAACGCAGTGGAGAGAGAGGTGATGCCCCGAAGAAGGGAACTGGGAATTGGCTGGCCCCCAAACGTGAAAGAGGGCCAAATGCCCTGCCCTGAGTTCCCACTCTATTTTTATTTCTTTATTTATTTTTTGAGATGGAGTCTCACTCTGTTGCCCAGGTTGGAGTACAGTGGTGCGATCTCAGCTCACTGCAACCTCCACCTCCTGTACTCAAGCAATCCCCCCACCTCAGCCTCCTGAGTAACTGAGACTACTGGTGTACACCACCACACCTGGCTAATTTTTCTATTTTTTTTATAGATGGGGTTTTGCTATGTTGCCCAGGCTGGTCTCAAAATCCTGGGCTCAAGTGATCCACCTGCGTTGGCCTCCCAAAGTACTGGGATTACAGGCATGAGCCACCTTGCCTGACCACATCACTTATTGTTATTATTCAAAGAATGTGCTAAATGAAATACTGAGGTTTGAACAAGGTACCCCGAAATACAGAAGCAAGAGCAAACAACTTGGTGTCAGGCCCAAGTCAGGGAAAGTTCAGGTTCCTGTTCCTTGATTTGCTGTTTTCAGGGGTCTTTGTTTGGAGTCCAGAGATGAGAGGAGGAAAAACGCCCCCACCACCCACCAGCTGTGTAATTTAAGGGGTCCAGCCCTGATGCCACTTTAGAATCCATGCATTCCTCTAGCTGCTGGAGGTGCTGGTTGCTGATAGCTCACAGCTGAGTCCATCTGTGGCTTGGCCACACTGAAGGGAGTCATCACTCTGAGGTCATGTCCCCTTCCCAGTGCAGCTCATATCCTTGGCCTGTTCGGCACAGGTATAAATACTCAGCCTCCTTATCTCAACTCAGAACAACTCTGATGGGCCATCTCAGCTTCAGAACTCTCAATGGGGCTGGCCAAGGCCTCCACTGAGACTGCATTACAGCACAACTCTTCCCTCTGCCCAATCCAGCTTTCTTCCTTTTCTTTTTTGTTTTCTTTCTTTCTTTTTTGTTTTCTTTCTTTCTCTTTCTTTCTTTCTTTCTTTCTCTTTCTTTCTTTCTCTTTCTTTCTCTCTTTCTTTTTCTTTCTTTCCTTCTTTCCTTCTTTCTTTCTTCCTTTCTTTCTTTCTTTCTTCTTTTAGTAGAGACAGGGTTTCACTGTGTTAGCCAGGATGGTCTCGATCTCCTGACCTAGTGATCCGCCCGCCTCGGTCTCCAAAAGTGCTGGGATTACAGGCGTGAGCCACCGTGCCCAGCGACATCCTACAATTCTTTATACTCTCAACAACTCAAAGGAACAGATATTATTATTATTCCCATTTGCAGATGGGAAAGTTGAGGCACAGAAAGATGAGAGGATTTGCCCAAAGACTCAGCTGGTATTTGGCAGAACCAGGATTCAAACCCAACAGGCAAGAGCAGAGTTGTACACTTGACCTAGCTATTCTGCTATTCTGCCTAATGGGGTTCTTTTTCTTTTTCTTTTTTTTTTTTTCTTTTTTCTTTTTTGAGACAGAGTCTCGCTCTGTCGCCCAGGCTGGAATGCAGTGGTGGGATCTTGGCTCACTGCAACCTCCACTTCCTTAGTTCAAGCAATTCTCCTGCCTCAGCCTCCTGAGTAGCTGGGATTACAGGTGTGCGCCACCACGCCCGGCTAATTTTTGTATTTTTAGTAGAGATGGGGTTTCACCACGTTGGCCAGGCTGGTCTCAAACTCCTGACCGCAAGTGATCTGCCTGCCTTGGCCTCCCAAAGTGCTGGGATTACCAGGCGTGAGCCACTGCGCCTGGCCCTAATGGGGTTCTGACAAAATCCAGGAATTCAGTGCAGGGTGGGTGGACCTGTGAGTGTGTGAGTGAGGGATATGCGTACTTGTGGAGCCACAGATATGCACATGTGTACTCGTGTTCACTGTGAGTCTGACGGTGTGGGTGCATGCATGTGTTAACCAGTGCTCTGCTGACATCATGGTGCCCAAGCATGTAGAGATGTATGTGCCCATGGATTCCGCTGTCCAGGCTCCCACAGGACCTATCTCCTTGGTTTCTCCACCTTCCCCTTGGTACACAGGAGGTATGAGTGTCCAGGAGGGGCCAGGGTTTGGATTCCAAAGCCCAGCTGCCACTTCCTTATTCCCACCATGTCTCCCAAGAGTAGTTAAAACATCAAGCTGGGTGGGAGGCGGTGGCTCACACCTGTAATCCCAGCACTTTGGGAGGCTGAGGTGGGTGGATCACTTAAGGTCAGGAGTTCGGGACCAACCTGGCCAACAAGGCAAAACCCAGTCTCTACTAAAAATACAAAAATTAGCTGGGCATGGTGGCGCACGCCTGTAGTCCCAGCTACTTGGGAGGCTGAGGCAGGAGAATCACTTGAACCCGGGAGGCAGAGTTTGCAGTGAGCTGAGATCACGCCATTGCACTCTAGTCTGGGCAACAGAGCCAGATTCTGTCTCAAAAAAACAAACAAACAAACAAAAAAACCTCATCAAGCTGGCCAGGCACAATGGCTTACACTTGTAATCCCAGCACTTTGAGAGGCTGAGGCAGGAGGATCACTTAAGCCCAAAAGTTTGAGGCTGCAGTGAGCTATGATCACACCACTACACTCTAGCCGGGGTGACAGAGCAAGACCTTGTCTCTATAAAAAATAACAAGATAAAACATTAGCTCTTGCAGGGCGCAGTGGCTCACGCCTGTAATCCCAGCACTTTGGGAGGCTGAGGCGGGCGGATCACAAGGTCAGGATTTGGAGACCAGCCTTGCCAGCATGGTGAAACCCCGTCTCTACTAAAATTACAAAAAATTAGCCGGGCATGGTGGTGCAAGCCTGTAGTCCCAGTTACTCAGGAGGCTGAGGCAGGAGAATTGCTTGAACCCAGCAGACAGAGGTTGCAGTGGGCCAAGATCACGCCATTGCACTTCAGTCTGGGTGACAGAACAAGACTCCATCTCAAAAAAAAAAAAAAAAAAAATCAGCTCTTTATGAAGTAGAGTTGGCATATGGGCTAGGGAAGTCGGAGAACAATGTGGTTTTCCCCAGGAGGCAGCACCCACAGCTTTTAGCCCTATCTGGACTCCAATGTGGGTGGTTGATATCTACTGCCACAGTGGAGGCCATATGGTCCTGGTTAAGAGTAAGCTGTAAAGTGAAACTGTTGGGTTCAAATCCCAGCTTTGCCACTTAGCTGTGTGATTTCAGCAACTTACTCTCAGATCCTCTACTTCCATCCCTGAGAAGTGGGAGTACTATAATAGCAACAACTTTGACGGGTTTGGTATTTTAAATTTATTTTTATTTTTTATTTTATTTATTTTTTTAATAGAGACAGGGTCTCTCTATGTTGCCCAGGCTGGTCTCGAGCCCCTGGGCTCAAGTGATCCTCCCACCTCGGCCTCCCAAAGTATTGGGATTACAGGTGTGAGCCACAGTGGCTGGCCCCCTGAAGGATTTGTCGTAAGGCTGAAATAATGCTGAGCTCATACTCAGTGCTCAATAAATGTTAGTTTTATTACTATTTTGAACCCATACTAGACAAGTAAAGGGCAGAGAAACATGCTTTTCCAGAAGAAAGTGCCTTTGTCATACGGGTAAATTATCCAACCTTGTGAAACAGGTACTATTTTCTTTTCTTTTTTTTTTTTTTTTGAGACAGAGTTTCACTCTTGTCACCCAGGCTGGAGTGCAATGGCATGATCTTGGCTCACTGCAACCTACGCCTCCCAGGTTCAAGCGATCCTCCTGCCTCAGCCTCCCAAGTAGCTGGGATTACAAGTGTGTGCCACCATGCCCAGTTAATTTTTGTATTTTTAGTAGAGACAGAGTTACACCATGTTGGCCAGGCTGGTCTCGAACTCCTGACCTCAGGCAATCCACCCACCTCAGCCTCCCAAAGTGCTGGGATTACAGGCATAAGCCACCACGCTTGTCCCTATTTTATTTTATTTTTTGTTTTGTTTTAAAGAAATAGAGATGGGATCTCGCTATGTTGCCCAGGCTAGTCTCAAAGTCCTGGGCTCAAGTGATCCTCCTGCCTCAGCCTTCCAAAGTGCTGGAATTACAGGTGTGCACCACTGCACCCAGTCTGTGCCCATTTTATAGATGAGGAGACTGAGGCTCAGCAGTATGAAGTAACTTGTCTCAGGTCACAGAGCAAGTAAGTAACAAAACCAAATTTCACTTGCTGGTCTGCCTCCAATTCCAGTGCTCTTTCTGCCACCACACAGCTGCCTTGTTGTTTGGCCTAGAAGCTTCGTCCTGTAAGCTCTGATCTGCGCAGATTATTTGCCGCCTACATGTCTTTCTCTCATGTTGCCTACTCACAAGAGAATATGTAGGGATTTGCAGGTGGTCAGATTTTACGGGAAAAAAAAATAGACATTTCCACACAGAAAAGAAATGCCAGAGAGACAGTTGAGACAGTTGGGCAGGGAGTTCTTGGAGGAAAATGGGAGGTTCAAAAGGCAATTAATGCTACTGTCTGAAACTGTAAACAGATAGTTACTGGCTCTGACACCACCAGCACACAGACAAAAGGCAGACAGAAACAGCGCACCACAAGGAAGCTGGGCATAGACTACGCCCAGGGTGGAAATTAAATGTTTTCCTGAAAGCGGAAAGGAAAACCATAGTTAAAGCCAAGCCATGATTCTAAGTCTATGACTCCATGACAGTGTAAGGTCAGTGAGTAAAGGCCCTTCATTTGCACCCAGGCGTTGTTATGAATCTTAAGGCCTTACTCCACATTCTTTCTTGACCTAAGTTTGTAAAACAAAAGTAATCATTAGAAGTGACTCTTCAGCATATACTGTTATTTTAATCAAAGATAGATACACACACACACTATATATATGTGTGTGTATATATGTATATAGAGTATATATAGTATATATACTCTATTTACATATATAGATTATAAATATATATATTTATCTATATATATGTATATATGTATATAAATGTATATATGTATATAGAGTATATATATTTATACTGTATATACATATATACATATATACACTATATATATATACATATATATACACACACATATATATATATATATATATATATATATATATATATATTACAGGCATGAGCCACCACACCTGGCCCCATTTTATTTTATTTCTTGTTTTATTTTAAAGAAATAGAGATGAGATCTCACCATGTTGCCCAAGCTGGCCTCAAACTCCTGGGCTCAAGTGATCCTCCTCCCTCAGCCTCCCAAAGTGCTGGAATTACAGCTGTGCACCACCATATATATGTGTGGAGAGAGAGAAAGTTGTGTGGCTGGGCACAGTGGCTCACATCTGTACTTTGGGAGGCCGAGGTGGGAGGATCGCTTGAGGCCAGGTGTTGAAGATCAGCCTGGGCAATATAGCAAGACCCTGTCTCTACAAAACTAAGCAAAACAAATATACATATATTGTTTTGTTTCGTTTCGTAGATACGGAGTCTCACTCTGTCACTCAGGCTGGAGTGTGGTGGCACAATCTTGGCTCACTGCAACCTCCACCTCCCAGGTTCAAGTGATTCTCTTGCCTCAGCCTCCTGAGTAGCTGGGACCACAGGCTCACGCCACCGCACCCAGCTAATTTTTGTATTTTTAGTAGAGTCAGGGTTTCACCATATTGGCGAGGCTGGTCTCGAACTACTGACCTCATGATCCACCTGCCTCAGCCTCCCAAAGTGCTGGGATTACAGATGTGAGCCACCACGTCTGGCCTATATATCTGTATATCTATATATCTATATCTATCTATCTATCTATATCTATCTATCTATCTATCTCTATATATATATCTATATCTATCTATCTATCTATCTATCTATATAGAGAGAAGGCCAGGTGTGGTGGCTCATGCCTATAATCCTATAATCCCAGCACTTCGGGAGGCTGAGGCAGGTAGATCACCTGAGGTTAGGTGTTCGTGACCAGCCTGACCAATATGGTGAAACCCCATCTCTACTATAAATACAAAAATTAGCTGGGCGTGGTGCTGTGCCCTGTAGTCTCAGCTACTCAGGAGCCTGGACAGGAGAATTGCTTGAACCCAGGAGATGGAGGTTTCAGTGAGCTGAGATCGGCCACTGAACTCTGGCCTGGGCAACAGAGCAAGGCTCTGTCTCAAAAATATATATATATATATATGTATATATATAGACAGAAAGAGAGAGAGAGCACACATATTGGCACATTTGCACATTGTTGGCAAGTTTCCTTGGCATTCCTGGTTGTAAACAGAATGACAGAAAACTCACTGATGCAAACAAAGCAAAGAATCATAATAATTATTATTATTTACTGATTTACAACTGGATCAAGGAGTTCAAAGATTCCAATTCATGTCCTTGCCATGTCTTGACTCTGCTTTCTTCTGTGGCTTCAATCTCAGACAGACACGCTCCTCCCCAGGGTGACAAGAAGGCTCTCAGGAGCTCCACCCGTGCTTTTTCCTGTTGGTTAAAAAAGAGTGCCTCTCTCCAGCAAAAATCTCAAGTCTCCCACTGATTGGCTCCCATTGGGTCATATGCCTGTTCTTCAACCAATCCTGTGGCCAGGCTGGATCCCAGGACCAACCCTGGAGGCACAGGTGGGCAGAGCAAGTTCCATCCAAGATACAGGAACTGATATTGGGAGAGGGAGAGTTCCCCAGGGAAAACTGGGGGGCTGTTTCCAGAAGACACATGTTCACCATCTGGTAGTTGCTGCCTCTCTGTTAACCAAACTTAATGAGAGGCTGTCATCAGGAATAATTTTCTTGTATTTTTACTAGAGATGGGGCTTCACCATGTTGCCCAGGCTGGTCTCCAACTCCTAAGCTGGGGCAACTGCCCACCTCGGCCTCCTAAAGTGCTGGGATTACAGGCATGGCCACTGCGCCTGCCTATGTTTATTTCTTATCTTCATCTCACTTCATCAATGGGCAAATTGACAGAGAGGTTAAAGAATTGGCCCAAGTTTATACAGAGAGTAAGGAGTGGAGCCAGGGCATCCTTTCCAAATTCTGTGCTTTAGTTTCTCCAGGAACTACAGTTAGGGCTGATCTATCTCTCAGAATTGCCGGCTCCGTGCCAATGAGGAAGCCCTGAGCCTTCTAAAGGACCACCTTGCAAGGTTAACCAATGTGGGATGGCAGATATCACCCACATACTCATGAGGGTTTGTCCTGGAGCAGTGCCCGGACACTGAGAGGTGTGACAACAAGGCAAGTCTGATCCTAGGACCATTGTGGACTCAGGAGCTGAGATTCCTTGGTAGACCTGCTTCCCTACCCACAGGAGTGGAAGAGAAAGAGTGCAACGCACAGAGAAGTGCCAAGACTGAGCCCCTGACCTGCTGCTAACCAGCTGTTATGTGTCTTGAATAAACTCCTTTAAGATCTCTGTGGCCGGGCACGGTGGCTCACGCCTGTAATCCCAGCACTTTGGGAGGCCGAAGTGGGCAGATCACCTGAGGTCAGGAGTTTGAGACCAGCCTGGCCAACATGGCAAAACCTCGTCTCTACTAGAAATACAAAAATTAGCCGGGTGTGGTGGTGCTTGCCTGTAATCCCAGCTACTTGGGAGGCTGAGGCAAGAGAATCGCTTGAACCCAGGAGGTGGAGGTTGCAGTGAGCCAAGATCGCGCCATTGCACTCCAGCCTGGGCAACAAGAGCGAAACTCCATCTCAAAAAAACAAACAAGATCTTTGTCTGTTTCTGCCTCCATAAAATGGGCATACTAACACCTTCCTCAGAGGTTAGTGAGGATTCTATTAAATACTGCAGGCAAAATAATGCCTGCTTGGCTGGGTGCGGTGGCTAATGCCTGTAATCCCAGCACTTCGGGAGGCTGAGGCAGGAGGATCGCTTGAGCTCAGGAGTTCAAGACCAACCTGGGCAACATAGTGAGACCTCATCACTACAAAAAATATGAAAAATTAGCTGGGTGTGGTGGCGTGCACCTGTAGTCCCAGGTACTCAGGAGGCCGAGATGGGAGGATCTCTTGAGCCAGGAAAGTCAAGGCTGCATTGAGCTGAGATCACGCCAGCCCGGGCAACAGAGCAAGATCCTGTCTGTAATAGTAACAATAACAATAATAATTCTTGCTTGTCACCCGGCTGGTCTCCATGAGGTTAGTTGTCTCCTTTCCATATTATCCCCCTTCTCCATCCCCCAGACTTAGCAAGAGCAAGGCAAGCGGAGAAAGGAAAACATCTTTTATCTTTTCCCAGCCGGCCTGGTGGGGTCTCCTCCCCTCCTCCTCTGCCCAGCATCTGTAATAGCACAAAATGAGCACGGAACCTCGCATCGTGTTCCTGGGTTTGAGTCCCAGCTCAGCCGTCCTCTTCCTAGGCTTGTGACCTTGGATAAGTCCCTGTCACCCCCCTCAGCTGAAGAACATGCTCCCTCATCAAGTCTGATGAAAACGCCCTCCGTAAACGTGCCTGGCGTATGGTTTGTTTATTCTCTGGGTCTGAAACGGTGAAAGGGGCAGAGCTGGGTAGGTCGGGCTGCCTTGGGCAGGGCTTTGGTCAACAGAGGGGCCGGCTTCACGCCACTTCCCATCTCCTGAATAATTCATGACGAACAAAATGACTGGGCCAGACCTGGGCCCTCCCTCCTCCTGTCGTGAAGGCAGAAAAGTTTCTAATTACAGATCAGCCGGCCAGGCTCCCCGGGGCCCCTGGGTGCTGCACACAGGGGGCATTTATGGGAAGAGACCGTGGAGGGGAGGGGTTCGGTCCCAGCCCCTTTCCAGAAGAAACTCAACTCCTTTTGAAATTGTAACCTTGGCCTGCTAAGGCCCAGGAGGGGACTGGGGAAAGAAACTTAGAAGAGGAAGAGAAAACCCTGCTGAGGGGTCAGAGAGAAGCGCCCAGAAAAAAAAGTCAGGTCAAAGAAGGGGCTCTGGGGAAGTCCTGGCAAGAGGAATACACAAGCTGTCAGGGGAGGAGATTTGCTCGAGTCCCGTGGAAAGCATGACAAAGCTGGGCTTCAAAAGGAAGCTGTCCTTCGAAAATACATTGAGAAAGAATAAGATCTAGCCTTCTACCGTACAGTAGAGAGACTAGAGTTAATAATTTGTCATAGAGTTCAAAATTGCTTGGCTGGGAGCGGTGGCTCACGCCTGTAATCCCAACACTTTGGGAGGCTGAGGCGGGCAGATCACCTGAGGTCAGGAGTTCGAGACCAGCCTGTCTAACATGGCGAAAAAACCCGTCTCTACTAAAAAAATACAAAAATTAGCTGGGTGTGGTGGCGGGTGCCCGTAATCCCAGCTGCTTGGGAGGCTGAGGCAGGAGAATCACATGAACCTGGGAGGTGGAGGTTGCCGTAAGCCAAGATCACGCCACTGCACTCCGGCCTGGGCCACAGAATGAGATTCAGTCTCAAAAAAATAAATAAATAAATAAATAAAATTGCTGGAGGAGAGGAACTGAGATGTTCCCAACATGAAAAAGGGATGAATATTTGGGTTGATGGACGTCCCATTTATCCTGATTTGATCATCACACATTGCATGTACATATCAAAATACCACATGTGCCCCCAAAATATGTACCATTGTTATGCATAACTTTTTTTTTGAGACGGAGTATCGCTCTGTCGCCCAGGCTGGAGTGCAGTGGCACCATCTCAGCTCACTGCAAGCTCCGCCTCCAGGGTTCACGCCATTCTCCTGCCTCAGCCTCCCTAGTGGCTGGGACTACAGGTGCCCACCATCACGCCTGGCTGATTTTTTGTATTTTTAGTAGAGACGGGGTTTCACCATGTTAGCCAGGATGGTCTCAATCTCCTGACCTCGTGATCCACCTGCCTCGGCCTCCCAAAGTGCTGGGATTGCAGGCATGAGCCACTGCGCCCGGCCCATGTGTCACTTTTTTAAAAAAGGAAGATGTCTTGACTCCAACACCACAGCCTCTCAGTTACACTACGATTTCCTCATTCATCTGTAAAATGGGAGATGCCCAATAACGCTACCTTACAGCATTATTGAGGAGTTACACGAGTTAATAAATGTAAAGTGCTTAGAACACTGCCTCGCACATAAACTAAAAATATATATTAGTAGTTGTAGAGTTTTTTTCAATATGCTTCCTCCATAGAGTGGTCAGTAAAGGGTGAAGGTGCAAGAAGAGAAGATTCGGGGAGATTGTTAGAACAATGATTGTGAGGTAGTTTAGTATAGTGATTAAGATAAGGACCCCATACATAATACCATAGTAATAATAATAAAAGAGGTCAGCTGCGGTGGCTCATGACTGAAATCCCAGCACTTTGGGAGGCTGAGGTGGGCAGATCGCTTGAGTTCAGGAGTTCAAGACCAGCCTGGGCAACATGGTGAAACCCCGTCTCTACTAAAACTACAAAAATTAGCCAGGCGTGGTGGAGGGTGCCTGTAGTCCCAGCTACTTGGGAAAGTGAGGCATGAGAATTGCTTGAACCCAGGAGGCAAAAGTTTCAGTGAGCCAAGATGGGCAACAGAGCGTGACTCTGTCCAAAAAAAATAAATAAATAAAATAAAAAAGAGGCCAGGTGCAGTGTGGTGGCTCACACCTATAATCCAGCACTTTGGGAAGTTGAGGTGAATGGATTGCTTGAGTCCAGGAGTTCAAGACCAGCCTGGGCAACATAGTGAGACCCCGTCTCTACAAAAAGTACAAAGATTAGCTGGGCATGGTGGTGGGTACATGTAGTCCCAACTACTTGGGAGGCTGAGGTGGGAGGATCGCTTGAGCCTGGGAGGCAGAGGCTGCAGTGAGCCAAGATCGTGCTCTGCTCTCCAGTCTGGGCCACACAGTGAGACCCTGTTTCAAAAAAATTTAAAAAGTAAGGACTCCAGAACTAGGTTGCCTGGGTTCAAATCCCAGCTCTGCCTCTTACTAGCTGTGTGATCTTGGACAGGTTTGCTGCAGGTCTCCGAGCTCCTATTTACTGTCTATAATAAACGGTAGCCACTGCAGTTAGTGGAGAGTGGTGAACAAAATGGCCAAGGTCCCTGTCCTCATGGAGCTTACAGTCTAGCAGGAAGGTTATACTAATCAAGAGCGTTTATTGCATGCCAACTGTGTGCAGGTCCTGTGCACTCTGCAGACATTCTCTTAATGAAATTTCATAGAATCCACCCCTGTCTTACAGATGAAGAGGGTGAAACTCAAAGAGGTCACAAGCAGAGAGAGGATTTAGAACTGAAAGATCACTCCACAGTATGGATGGATCACCACATTAGCATGGTGAGCGAAAAAAAGCCAGATGCAAACGAGTACACATTGTATGATTTCATTTATATGAAACTCTACAAAATGCAAACTAACTTATAGTGACAGAAAGCAGATCAGGGGTTTCGTGGGACAGGGGTGGGCGGGGCATTCACTGCAAAGAGCCTGAGGAACCTATTTGAGAGGATGGAAATGTTTCACATCTGACATTGATACTAGTTACATGGGTGTATGCATTTGTCAATGTTCATCGAACTGGACACTTAAAATGAGTGTATTTTCCTGCATGTAAATTACATCTCAATGAAGCTGATCTTTTCAAGGGGGTGGGGAAGGTATACCAGACTCCAGAGCTCTGCAACCCTTCTTATATTATTCAAGTGTCTGATTTCAAGCTCATTTGTGGGCAGAGACTGTAACAGATTCATCTTTAGGTCCTCCCCTCACTTCCCAGCCTGAGGGCCTAGCAAAATTCTTTTTTGTTGTTGTTGTTTTTTTTTTTTTTGAGATGGACTCTGACTATGTTGCTCAGGTTGGAGTGTGGCAGCACAATCTTGGTTCACTGCAACCTCCGCCTCCCGGGTTCAAGAGATTCTCTTGCCTTAGCCTCCCAAGTAGCTGGGATTACAGGCGACTGCCACCACATCTGGCTAATTTTTGTATTTTTAGTAAAGACGGGGTTTCACCATGTTGGCCAGGCTGGTCTCGAACTCCTGACCTCAGGTGATCTGCCCACCTCGGCCTCCCAAAGTGTTGGGATGACAGGTGTGAGCCATCGTGCCCAGCCAAAATTCTTAAACCCAATAGTTCAGATTAGCAAATATACCCTGGGCACCTTCTCTGTGCTGGGTGCTGCGGTCACAGACCAATCAGTCCAGTGGGGAACACAGACGGAAAAGACCAAATAGACACAGTACAGTGGGTAAATGTGCCGATGGAGTAAACAGTTCATTACTGGGCCACAGCAATGAATCCTGCATAGAGCCTGGAACTTGGGATGTGAAGATCTCAAACTACAATCCATCGCCTGCATTCGAATCTCCACTCTACCGCTTGCTGTATGACTTTGGGTGACCATTTTAGCATGCCAAACCTCAGTTTCCACCTCTGGAAAATGGAGATCATAGCAGCTCCAATCTAGAGGGGTGTTATGAGAATTAAAGGAGACAGCAATCAAATGTTTAGCATGGCAGGCATAGTAAGTACTCCGTAATTGTTAGCCATTTTTATCATGATTGAAGAGCAGGGAGGTGGGGAGAGGCACATGGGGTGTGTGTATGTGTAGTGGGGGTTCACTACCCAACCTGAGGTGGGAGAGGGCTGAGAGGTGCTTTCCCAGAGAGGTGATACTTGGAGGAGGAATTGGCTAGTTTAAGTAGCCATGGGGGCAGGAGGGAGTGGGAACAGCTTGGAACAAACGCTCAATAAATATTTGCTCAATAAATAAAAAAATAGAGACTGTGCAAAACCTGCCTGTAACCAAGGGGACAAAGAGGGCCTGCCAGAGGAGACTGGGGGGTCCTCAGGAGGCGGGGGCTGGGTGGCTGGCCCCCACAGGCAGGCTCCAGACCTTCCTAGCCTGGCCCGACCCCACCCTGTGCCCTGCCCAGTTCCTCTGATAGGTTTGGACAGCCCCAGAACTGAGGCCTGGAGCCCACGGGAGGAGGAACGGTGGGGAGGGCTGGCGGGACGGGGGTCCTCGCGGGCCTTCTCCCTCTAATGAGAATGGGCCAAGTCCCCGCAAGGCGCCTCCCGCGCCCCCGTTGTCCGAGCCACAAAGGACCAGGATCAATGGAAGGCGGGAGCGGCCGAGGGGCCTCCTCTTTGTGCGGCTGTCTCAGGCCTGTTTGCGCCGCCGTCTCCGCGCCCCCATTGATCAGGCATGTGGAAAGATTCCGCCTCCCGGGCTCCCTTTGTGGCCGCGTTGCCAGGCTGCGCCCGGAGTGACTACACCGCGCAGGGTGCACCCTCCTGCGGTGGGCATCGGGCTGCGAGACGGGGTGGGATCCCAGGAGGGCAGGGTGGCCAGATTTAGCAAATAAAAATACAGGACGTCCAGTTAAATGTGAATTTCTGATAAATAACAAACAAAAGCAAACAAAAAACAAAGTATAAGTATGTCCCAAATATTGCATGGGACATACTTCCACTCAAAAAGTATTTGTTGATTATCTGAAGTTTCAACTTAACTAGGCGTCCTGTATTTTATCTGGCACCGTTTGAGGGGGAAGCTGAATGCATCTCCATTGCCTAGCACTTATATTACCCCCAACTTCAGTGGTTGAAGTTTTGTTTGTTTGCTTGCTTTTTGTTTTTCATTTTTATGTTTTGGCCATATCTGCATACCCCGAACTGCTATTTAGATACAATTTTTCTTTAAATAAATTTATTTTAAAAAAAACTTAACCTGGCTGAGCTCAGTGGCTCAAGCCTGTAATGCCAGCACTTTGGGAAGCTGAGGGGGGAGGATCACTTGAAGCCAGGAGTTCCAGATCAGCTTGGGCAACAAAGTGAGATCCCATCTCTACAAAACAAAACAAAAAACTCCCTTAACCTATTAACAGTGATTTATTGATGCGTAGTGCAAATACATTAACTTGAACAAATATGAAATGTACCTGTTGATGTATTTTTGCCTACAAGAACACTCATGTGACCACACCCACATCAAGATATAGAATATTCCCGGCCAGGTGTGGTGGCTCACGCCTGTAATCCCAGCACTTTGGGAGGCCGAGGTGGGTGAATCACTTGAAGTCAGGAGTTCGAGACCAGCCTGGCCAACAAGGTGAAATCCCCTCTCTACTAAAGATACAAAAATTAGCCAGGTGTGGTGGTGCATGCCTGTAATTCCAGCTACTCAGGAGGCTGAGGCAGGAGAATTACTTGAACCCGAGAAGCGGAGGTTGCAGTGAACCGAAGTGGCGCCACTGCACTCCAGCCTGGGCGACAGAGCGAGACTCCATCTCAAAAAAAAAAAAAAAAGATATAGAATATTCCCATCACCCCAGAAGGTTCCCTGGGGTCCCTGAGCAGTTGAGCAGTATCCACCTCCCCATTGGCAACCATAGATATGCTTTAGCTATTCTTGAACTTCATATCGGTGGAATCGTATAGTATAATGTGCACACTCAAGTCTAGCTTCTTTCGCTCAATATTATGTTTGTGAGGATGGGCGAGGCTCACGCCTGTAATCCCAGCACCTTCGGAGGCCCAGGTGGGCGGATCAGTATCACTCGAGGTCAGGAGTTCGAGACCAGCCTGGCCAACACAGTGAAACCCCATCTCCACAAAAACGCAAAAATTAGCCGGGCATGGTGGCAGGTGCCTGTAATCCCAGCTACTTGGGAGGCTGAGATAGGAGAATCACTTGAATCCGGGAGGCGGAGGTTGCAGTGAGCCAAAATTGCGCCATTGCACTCCAGCCTGGGCTACAGAGTGAGATTTCATCTCAAAAAAACAAAAAACAAAAACAAAACAAAAAAAAGTCTGTGATATTTGTCCCCATTGTAGATTGACCAGTCGTGTGTTCCCTTTCGCTGCTGGCTGAGTATTCCATTATATGGCTGTTCCATGGTTTGTTCCTCTATTATCTTGTTGATGGGTGTCTTGATTGTTTCCAGTTTTTGCTATTATGAATAAAGCCGCTATGACCATACTTGCACTGGTCACTGTACGAACTTAAATATATTTAACCTAAGCAATATTATTTGTGAACTCACAGGCTTAAAATGCTACTTTAATTTTTTTTCTCCTGCACATTAAATATATAACGATGACACATGTTTCTGGGAACATCTTTGTATTGACCAAGCTCACCTTTTGCACTGTGAACAGTCACATATCAAACTGCAGAACAGACGTTAAGAGAACAGTGTGGCTTGGGGTAGGTCTCGAGCAAGTGCGTTAGTCCCTCTGGGCCTTGGTTTCTTCATCCGTGCAATGGGGGGTGATAATGTTAATTATCTTACAGAGTGGTTGAAAAGGCAAAATGGGCCAGGCGCAGTGTCTCACACCTGTAATCCCAGCACTTTGGGAGGCTGAGGCGGGTGGATCATGAGGTCAGGAGTTCAAGACTAGCCTGGCCAAGATGGTGAAACCCTGTCTCTGCTAAAACCACAAAAATTAGCTAGGCACGGTGGCAGGCGCCTTAATCCCAGCTACTTGGGAGGCTGAGGCAGGAGAATTGCTTGAACCTGGGCAGCAGAGGTTGCAGTGAGCCGAGATTGTGCCACTGCACTCCAGCCTGGGCGAGAAAGTGAGACTGTCTCAAAAAAGAAAGAAAGAAAGGAAAGAAGGAAGGAAGGAAGAAAGGAAGGCAGGCAGGCAGGCAG
This sequence comes from Pongo abelii, assembly GCF_028885655.2. Taxonomy (NCBI): domain Eukaryota; kingdom Metazoa; phylum Chordata; class Mammalia; order Primates; family Hominidae; genus Pongo; species Pongo abelii. Next base: position 119,247,518 of record NC_071995.2, on the reverse strand, counting down.
GCAAGGCAAAATAGAGTAACACCTTATAAAAGGACCAGCCATGGCGGCACACAGGAGAGTTGCTTGAGCCCAGGAGTTCGAGATCAGGCTGGGCAACATAGTGAGACCCCGTCTCAAAAAAAAAGGATACAGCATAGGGCTGACACATAGTGGGTGCTCTACACAGGGAGCTATTATCCAGTGCTGGATGGGCAGTAGCAATTGAACTGGCTATGTTAGATGCCTGTTCTCATTCTATTCTCATTTCAACCCTTTGAGGTAGCTACTGTTATTATCAACCTATCTTACAGATTAGGAAACTGAGGCTCTGAGAGGCAGTCACTTGCCCAAGATGGTATAGTTAGTAAGTGGCAAAGGCACCACCTAGTGTGTTTTCCAGAGCCCAAGGGGGCAGGAGGAACCAATGAGGCTCTCATGCCTGGAGATGAGAATGGGTTATACAGGAGGAGGAGCTGGGTACCTTCTCCTTCCTGCCTCTGCATCCCCAATTAGCGCCCAGCTTGAAGGCAAGCAGGTTTCTCTTTGGAGGGTGGGAGGAGCTGGCCTGGACATTTCTAGGAGACGCCAAGCCTTCCAGCCAACGGGCAGGTGGGAGGACAGGCAGGGCAAGTCTGACGGGGTAAGGAGGGGAACAGAGGAAGCCGGAAGCTGGAGGAAAAGCCTGGCCTCCTGTAGCCACAGCCGCTGGGCAGAGCCCGGCCTCGCTACCTGCCATCTGAAGGGCACGGGAACTGCTGATCTCAGGCGATTAGCATAACAATCCCCGATCCGGCGTCCTCGGGTCCCAGAGCTGGGTCTGCACAATCCCATTTCAAGCCAGCTCTTTCTTTAGCTGGTTAATTAGGGAGGGCACAGACTACTTAAAGGGCCCTGTACACAGGGCCTTGGCTGCAGCTGGGAGCGGGAGAGGGGCCCGACAATACCTACAGTCCTGGCAGGTGTGGGTGCTGCCATAGTGCTTCACCCCAGGCCACGGCGAAAAGGCTGCTCTCACTGGGGATTTCACCGGGCCTCCTGTTTCCACCCTCCAAAGTCCCATTAGTGCACAACTAGGATAGATATGGCCTGTTCACAGCTCATGCCAGGGCTTGGCACAGAATAGGTGCTCAAATATAACTTCTAAAATAAGTAACTGGGCCAGGCTCAGTGGCTCATGCCTGTAATCCCAGCATTTTGGGAGGCCGAGGCAGGAGGATCACTTGAGTTTCAGACCAGCCTGGCCAACATGGCAAAACCTTGTCTCTAATAACAATACAAAAATGAGCTGGGCGTGGTGGCACACGCCTGTAATCCCAGCAACTCAGGAGGCTGAGGCATGAGAATCGCTTGAACCCGGGAGGTGGAGGTTGCAGTGAGCCAAGATTGCCCCACTGCATTCCATCCCAGGCAACAGAGCAAGACTCTGTCTCAAAACATAAAAACAAAATAAAATAAATTATCCAGGTGTGGTGGTGCGTGCCTGTGGTCCCAGCTACTTGGGAGGTTGAGGTGGGAAGATTGCTTGAGCCTGGGAGGCTGAGGCTTCAGTAAGCTGTGATCCTGCCACTGCATTCCACCCTGGGTGACAGAGCAAAAACTTGTCACAAAAATAAATAAAATAAGATAACTCACTGAAGCATGGAGCCCATGGTCCAGAACTCAGGACTCTACCTACTCATATAATGAGGGCTCAGGCTGGGTGCTAATGGAGGGTACAGGGGCAGCCCCAGCCTTGCAGGTCTCTCAGGGTCCTAAGCCCTTCCTTCCCCTTCCCACAGCCTCCTTGCACTGGAAGTCCAAGAGGACACTTGGATCAGAGTAGGCAGAACACAGTCTTTGGGATGAGATAGAGGATAGAGTTGGGTTCGAATCCTGGCTCTGCTGCTTACTAGCTGTGTGATCCGGAGGAAGTCTCTTAACCTCTCTGAGGCTGTTTTCTCTTCTGTACATGGGGACGATCAAAACCTGCTTCAAAAGTTGTTTACAAGTATTTCTTAAAATACCATATGAGAGCGTCTGCCACAGAGTTGGGGCTCAGGGAATGGGAGTCCTTCCTCTTCTGTAGAAATACCCACTGCCTTTCTACCCGCGTAGCTAATGTTCTCCAGGTCCCCATCATGTGCCCGCTCAGTGCTTGTTCTCTCTGCCATCCTGTCAACGCCCTTGTGAGGTAGGTTCTGTGCTTTTTTTTTTGTTTTTTGAGATGGAGTCTCGCTCTGTCACCCAGGCTGGAGTGCAGTGGTGCGATCTTGGCTCACTGCAAGCTCCACCTCCCGGGTTCACGCCATTCTCCTGCCTCAGCCTCCCAAGTAGCTGGGACTACAGGCACCTGCCATCACACCCAGCTAATTTTTTGTATTTTTTTAGTAGAGACGGGATTTCACTGTGTTAGACAGGATGGTCTTGATCTCCTGACCTCGTGATCCGCCTGCCTCGACTTCCCAAAGTGCTGGGATTACGGGGTGAGCCACCGCGCCCTGCCGGTTTTGTGGTTTTTAAAGAAAAGGGGCCCGGTGGTGCAGTGGCTCATGCCTATAATCCCAGCACTTTTTTGTTTGTTTGTTTGTTTGAGGCAGAGTCTTGTTCTGTCGCCCAGGCTGGAGTGCAGTGGCACGATCTCGGCTCACTGCAACCTCTGCCTCCTGGGTTCAAGTGATTCTCCTATCTCAGCCTCCCAAGTAGCTGGGATTACAGGCACCTGCCACCATGCCCAGCTAATTTTTGTATTTTTGTAGAGATGGGGTTTCGCCACGTTGGCCAGACTGGTCTTGAACTCCTGACCTCAGGTCATCTGCCCACCTCGGCCTCCCAAAGTGCTGGGATTACAGGTGTGAGTCACTGCACCTGGCCAATAATCCTAGCACTTTGGAAGACCTAGGTGGGAGGATCACTTGAGGCCAGGAGTTTGAGATCAGCCTGAGCAATGTAGTAAGACCCTGTTTCTTCAACAAAATTATATATTAAAAATTTTAAGGCTGAGCGTGGGGGCTTGCGCCTCTAATACCAACACTTTGGGAGGCTGAGGTGGGAGGATGGCTTAAGCCCAGGAGTGCAAGATCAGCCTGGGCAACATGGTGAGACATCATCTCTACAAACAAAATTTTTTAAAATAAAAAATAATAATTTTTAGGCCAGATTTGGTGGCTCATGACTGTAATCACAGAACTTCGGGAGGGCAAGGCAAGCTGATCACTTGAGGTCAGGAGTTCAAGACCAGCCTGGCCAACATGGTGAAACCCCATCTTTACTAAAAATATAAAAAAATTAGGGCCAGGCACAGTGGCTCCCATCTGTAACCCCAGAACTTTGGGAGGCCGAGGCGGGCCGATCACAAGGTCAGGAGCTTGAGACCATCCTGGTCAACATGGTGAAACTCCGTCTCTACTAAAAATACAAAAATTAGCTGGGCGTGGTGGCACATGCCTGTAATCCTAGCCACTCTGGAGGCTGAGGCACGAGAATCGCTTGAACTGGGAAGTCGGAGGTTGCAGTGAGCCAAGATCGTGCCACTGCTCTCCAGCCTGGCGACAGAGTGAGACTCTGTTTAAAAAAAAAAAAAAGGCCGGGCGCAGTGACTCACACCTGCCTGTAATCCCAGCACTTTGGGAGGCTGAGGCAGGCAGATCACCTGAGGTAAGGAGTTCGAGACCAGCCTGACCAACATGGAGAAACCCCATCTCTACTAAACATACAGAAAAAAAAAAATTAGCCAAGCGTGGTGGCACATGCCTGTAATCCCAGCTGCTCAGGAGGCTGAGGCAGGAGCATCACTTGAACCCAGGAGGCAGAGGTTGCGGTGAGCCGAGATCACACCATTGCACTCTAGCCGGGGCAACAATAGCGAAACTCCATCTCAAAAAAAAAAAAAAAAAAATTAGTTAGGTGTGATGACACACGCCTGTAATCCCAGCTAGTTGGGAGGCTGAGGCAGGAGACTCTCTTGAACCCGGGAAGCCCACTGCACTCAGAGCGAATGAGACTGGGCCACAGAGTGAATGAGACGCTGCCTCAAAATAAATAAATAAAATAATAATTTTTTAAAAAGGAAAATGAAGTCAGAGGCAAAGTGACTTGCCCAAGGCCACACAGCTAGGAAGTTTCAAAGGGAGGCTTGAGCTCAGCTGACCCTAAGAACAATGGCTCTGGAGCCAGGAAAGGATGGGCATTATTGCAGCCATTGCTCCCTTTCCACTCAGCCAGCCAGATAGTCTCAGGTATCTTTTGATCTTCTGCTGTGTGTTAAGCATTGTGCTGAGGGCAGGGGATAGAGCTGAGCACAATCGCCATTTTCCATCAATTTCTGTGAGTGGTAAGGGCTTGAGGACAGTAAAACAGGGTGATGGGCTAGAGGCCTGGGAGTCTAGGAAGACTTCTTCTGCATAGGTGATACTTGAACTGCAGGATTGCCATGGGAAGAGGGGGGCAGGTAAGTGGGAAGCATTCCAAGTAGGCGGGAGAGCAGGTGCAAAGGTCCTGAGGTAGGACTGAGTTTGGGGTATCTCAGAAACTGAAAGGCAGCCAGCGTGGCTGGAGCACTGGGAGGGAGAGTGAGAGTGGGATGGGCCAGGCTAGAGAGGGAGGAAGGGACTTAAGGGACATCCTAAGAACTCCTTCCTTCCCTTCCTCCCTCTTCCTTCCTTTCTTCTCTCCCTCCCTTTCTTCCTTCCCTTCCTCCTCCTCCTTCCTTTCTTCCCTTCCTCCCTTCCTGCCTTCCTTCCCTTTTTTCTTTCCTTCCTTCCTTTCCTTCTCCTTCCCTCCTGTCCTTTTTTTCTTACTTCCTCCCTCAATCTCTCTCTCTCTTCCTACTTTCCCTCCCTCCTTCCTTCCTTCTCTTGTTCCTTCCTCCCCCCTCTCCTTTCCTTCCTTCCCTCCTTCTTCCCTCTTCCCTCCCTTTCCTTCTCTCCTTCCTCTGTACTTCTTCTTTTTTTTTTTTTTTTTTTTTGAGACAGAGTCTCGGCCAGGCATAGTGGCTCACGCCTGTAATCCCATCACTTGGGGAGGCCGAGGCAAGTGGATCACCTGAGATGAGGTCAGGAGAGTTTGAGACCAACCTGGCCAACATGGTGAAACTCCGTCTCTAGTAAAAATACAAAAATTAGCTGGGTGTGGTGGCGGGCGCCTGTAATCCCACCTACTTGGGAGACTGAAGCAGGAGAATCACTTGAACCTGGGAGGCAGCAGTTGCAGTGAGCCAAGATCATGCCACTGCACTCCAGCCTGGGCGACAGAGCGAGACTCCGCCTCAAAAAAAAAAAGAGTCAGAGTCTTGCTCTGGCACCATCTCAGCTCACTGTAACCTCTGCCTCCCGGGTTCAAGCAATTCTCCTGCCTCAATCTCCTAAGTAGCTGGGATTACAAGCACCTGCCACCACATCCGGCTAATTTTTGTGTTTTTAGTAGAGATGGGGTTTCACCATGTTGGCCAGACTGGTCTCGAACTCCTGACCTCAAGTGATCTGCCCACCTCGGCCTCCCAAAGTGCTAGGATTACAGGCGTGAGCTACTGTGCCAGGCTCCTTCCTTCCTTCTTTCCTTCTTTCCTTCCTCTTTTTCCTCCTCCCTTCCCTCCCTCCGTTCCTCCCTTCCTTTTCTCTCTCTCCTTCCTTTCTTCCTTCCCCCCTTCCTCCCCTTTTTCCCTTCCTTTTCTCTCTCTCCTTCCTTTCTTCCTTCCCCCCTTCCTCCCCTTTTTCCCTCCTTTCCTACCTTCCTTCTTTCTCTCCTTCCTTCCTCCCCTCCTCCCTCTCTTCCGTCCTTCCTCCTCTCCTTCCCTCCCTCCCTTCCTTCCTCCTTTCCTTCCCTCCCTGCTTCCTCTCTCCCTTCCTTCCCTCCCTCCCTCCTTCCTCTCTCCCTTCCTACCTTCCTTCCTTCCCTCCCCTCCTTCCTTCCCCCCCTCCTTCCTCTCTTCCTTCCTTCCCTCCGTCCTTCCTTCTTTCCCTCCGTCCATGCCTACTGTTTCTCAAGCACTGGCCCAGGAGGCTGCAGGCCTCTGAGTCTCTGTGCTTCTCTCCCTCTTCCCTTCTCTCTTCTTCTCCCCTCCCCCTCCTCTTCTAACAGCTGCCCCACCCCCACTGGTCCAGCTCTTTCCCCTCCCCCCTACCCCATCTCCTCCCCTCCACGCCACCCCCTCCCACTGACAATGGGGAGGAACCCTGGGCTCAGCTCCCCACGGTATTGTCCCTTTAAGGAATCCCTAAATCCGGACACCCCTCTCCTCCCCCACCTGAGAACCAATTAGGGTTCCCGAATTCAAGTAGAGGCTTTTGTGTGTCACGTGTTTGGGGAACAAAGCCCTCTCCGGCAGGAATAAAAGCTTCTATTCAGGAGCCAGTTTGTTCTCATTCTAATCGTTTCCACTCCAGCCTCGCCTCCTTCCCGGGTTCCCAGGGCCGCCCAGCTCGGCCTCACCTTCCCGCCTCAGCACCCTGTATTAGTGCCCTACCCAAAAGCAGGTGGCCACCGACCCAGGGCTCTGCCCACCTTTTCTTCCCGAAAGATCACGTGATGCCGACCGGCTCCGAGCTGGGCCGTGGGCTCAGCGCTGTGTGAGCATCATTGTATGGGACTGTGAATAGCCTCAATGCAACGGAGGAAACTGAGGCTCAGAGAGGTTAGGGCACTTGCCTGAGGTCATAGGGCTGGTAAGACAGGGAGTCTACACCCTCGGGCATTATTCTACGGTACCCCCAGCTGGCCCTAGCATAGCACAGGGTGCAGAAGAAGGGAGCTGCCATTTTTATAAAGCCCATGGGTCCAGGCACCTGCTGAATATTAGAGACTCCTGACAATGCCACGTAAAGGAGCAACGATTGAGGTCAAAGTCACTGTCAAGTCCGAGGCAGGATGGCGTTGGGACTCAGAACTTGGAGGGAAACAGTGGGGCCCTCAGGTCTGAAGATGAAGAGACGGGGAGTATGGGAAGCCCATATTATGAAGCCATTAAGAAAACTGTATTGATATGGAATGGTAATTGACACATTGCCAAGAGAAAAAGGCAGTACACTGAATGGAATATAATCCCATTTGCATAAGATGAAAAGGAAATATCTACACACAAACACGTATACACATATTGCATATTTCTATGTGTATGGAATAAATTTGGGGAAAAAACGTCATAAATTGTAGTATCCTTTATTTCCTTGAAGAATGGAAATTGAGCATGGAGAGAAGTCACTTAGTACCATTCTGTGCTGTTTAAAAAAAGATATTTTCTTACTATGATCATGTATTTATTTTATGATAATTATTTTTGTGTTATTGAAGTTAACTATTTTAAAGCGTGCATTTCAGTTGCATTTAGTATATTTACAACGTTTTCATCACCCTAAAGGCAAACTTCTAACCTCATATCCAGTAAGCAATTACTTCTCCTTCCTTATTCCCCCCGCCCCTGGCAATCACTAACCTGCTTTCTGTCTCTACAGATTTACCTATTTTAGATATTTCATAGAAATGGAATTATAGCATTTCATAGAAATGGAATCAGTATGTGACCTTTTGCATCTGGCTTTTTTCTTTTCTTTTCTTTGTTTTTCTTTTCCTTTTTTTTTTTTTTTTTTTTTTTAGATGAGCTCTCACTCTGTCACCCAGGTTGGAGTGCAGTGGTGCAATCTCAGCTCACTGCAACCTCCACCTCCTGGGTTCAAGCGATCCTCCTGCCTCAGCCTCCCAAGTAGCTGGGACCACAGGTGTCTGCCACCACACCCAACTAATTTTTTTGTATTTTTGGTAGAGATAGGGTTTCTCCATGTTGCCCAGGCTGGTCTCAAACTACTGGGTTCAAGAGATCTATCCACCTTGACCTCCCAAAGTGCTGGGATTAAGGCCGGCAAAATGCACCCCTGAGCTCAGCCTGGCTTTTTTCATTTAGGATGATGTTACTGAGGTTTATCCATGTTGTAGCATGTGTCCTATTTCATTTCTTTTAACGGCTAAATAGTATTCCCTTGTATGGGTATAGCACATCTTGTTTACCCATTCATCACTTGATGGACATTTGGGTTGTTTCAATCTTTTGGCAGTCGTGAATGGTGCTGCTATGATCATGCATGTTTTTGTCTGAATACCTGTTTTTAATTATTTTGGGTATATGCCTAGGATCTGGGTCATATGATAATTCTGTTTTACTTTTTGAGAAACCATCGAACTGTTTTCCACAGTGCCACACCATTTTACGCTCACACCAGCAATGTACAGAAAGCTCCAATTTCTCCACATTCTTGCCAACACTTGTCATTTTCCATTTATTTATTTATTCATAGCTGTGGTAGTAGGTGTGGAGTGATATCTCATTGTGGCTTTGCCCTGCGTTTCACTAATGGCTTAAGATGAATATCTTTTCACAAGCTTATTGGCTATTTGTGTAGTTTCTTTGAAGAAATGTCTATTCAAGTCCTTTGCCTATTTGTACTTATTTATTAATTTATTTTTTGAGAAAGAGTCGCACTTTATTGCCCAGGCTGGAGTATAGTGGCTTGATCACAGCTCACTGTAGCCTCGACCTCCCTGGGCTCAAGTCCTCCTGCCTCAGCCTCCCAAGTAGCTGGGACTACAGGCACACGCCACCATGCCTGGCTAATTTTTGTATTTTTTTTTGTAGAGATAGGGTTTCACCATGTTGTCCAGGCTGTTCTCAAACTCCTGACCTCAAGTGATCCGCCCACCTCGGCCTCCCAAAGTGCTGAGATCACAGGTGTTACAGGTGTCAGCCACCGCACCCAGCCCTTTTCACTTTTCTTTTTTTTTTTTTTTTTTGAGACAGAGTCTCACTCTGTTGCCCAGACTGGAGTGCAGTGGTGCAATCTTAGCTCACCGCAACCTCCACTTCCCAGGTTCCAGTGATTCTCCCACCTCACCCTCCCGAGTAGCTGGGACTACAGGGGCCCACCACCACTCTCAGCTAATTTTTTGTATTTTTAATAGAGATGGGGTTTCACCAAGTTGGCCAGGCTGTTCTCGAACTCCTGACCTCAAGTGATTCGCCTGCCTTGGCCTCCCAAAATGTTGGGATTACAGGCTTCAGCCACCACACCTGGCCTCACTTTCTTGATAGTGCCTTTTGATGCACAAGTTTTTATTGTTATTTATTTATTTATTTATTTTGACACAGGGTCTTGCTCTGTCACCCATGCTGGAGTGCAGTGGCACAATCATAGCTCACTACAGCCTCGAACTCCTGAGTTCAAGCCATCCTCCAGCCTTAGCCTTCCAAGTACCTGGGACTCCAGGCTCGTGCCACAACCCAGCTAAATTTTGTTATTTTATGTAGAGACGAGGTCTTACTATGTTGCTCAGCCTGGTCTCAAACTCCCGAGTTTAAGCAATCCTCCTGCTTAGCCTCCCAAAATGCTGGGATTATAGGCATGAGCCACTGCACCCAGCCAAAAGTTTTAAATTTAAATGAAGTCCAATATATCTGTTGTTTTCTTGTGTTGTTTGTGCATTTGGTGACGTAACTAAGAATTGCCAAATTTAAGGTCATGAAGATTTACCCCTGTGTTTCTTTTATCCATTTTGAGTTCATTTTGTTTTTACATGGTGCCAGGTCCAACTTTATTCTTTCACATGTAAATATCCTATAATAATTGTTTTTAATCCTTGTCTTTGCTGTCTTAACCAATGATCTCCAAATTTTTGTGATGATACATCCCTAAGAGGAAACAATCTTTGAGCTCATATTTCTAGCATACATACATTTATATATTTACAAAATATATACATATACACTCTACTGTTATAGTATCTATGTTACAAACATCTATGCAAAAGAAATTTTTAAAAAGATGAAATAGGCTGGGCACAGTGTCTCATGCCTGTAATCCCAGTACTTTGGAAGGCTGAGACGGGTGGATCACTGGAGACCAGGAGTTCAAGCCCAGCCTGGCCAATACGGTGAAGCCCAGTCTCTCCTAAAAATACAAAAATTAGGCCGGGAGCAGTGGCACGCACCTGCAATCCATGCACTTTGGGAGGCTGAGGCAGGCGAATCACCTGAGGTCAGGGGTTCGAGACCAGCCTGGCCAACATGGCAAAACCCCGTCTCTACTAAAAATACACAAATTAGCTAGGCATGGTGGCGTGTGCCTGTAATCCCAGCTACTTGGGAGGCTGGGGCAGAAGAATCGCTTGAACCCAGGAGGCAGAGGTTGCAGTGAGCCGAGATTGCACCACTGCCCTCCAACCTGGGCCACAGAGTGAGACTCCATCTCAAAAAAAAAAAAAAGCTGGGCGTGGTGGCACACGCATATAATCCCAGATACTCAGTAGGCTGAGGCAAAAGAATCGCTTGAGCCTGGGAAAAAGAGGTTGCAGTGAGCTGAGATTGGGCCACTGCACTCTAGCCTGGGCGACAAAGTGAGATTCTATCTAAATAAATAAATAAAATAAGCAATTAGCCAGATATAGTGGCATGCACCTGTTGTCCTAGCTACTCAGGAGGCTAAAGGGCTAAAGTGGGAAGAAGGCTTGAACCCAGGAGTTCAAGGCTTCGGTGAGTTATGATTACATCACTGCTGCACTCCAGCCTGGGCGACAGAGGCAGACCCTGTCTTAAAAAAAAAAAAAAAAAAAGAGCAGGAGAAAGAGATGAAATAGAAAAAAATACTATAGAAGGCCTGATCTTTTCTTGGTGGATGATTTTGAGTGCTCCCAGGGACACTCACCCCTCTGGTGCTTGCTGGTGCTGCTGATGACAGAGTGAGGTCAGCCCACCCTCTAAAGGCACAGCTGGGACAGCTGCAGGCAGGCATGGGAGTGGGCTCTCCAGGTTGGGTCTGACTTCCCTCTTCTGAGTCACAAAATCTCACATCAGAAGGACGGGTGTTTGAATCCTGCTTCCATCTATTTCCTAGTTGTGTGTTACTATATTAAGCTATATTTGGCCACGTGCGGTGGCTCACGCCTATAATTGCAGCACTTTGGGAGGCCAAGGCAGGTGAATCACCTGAGGTTGGTAGTTCAAGACCAGCCCGGCCAACATGATGAAACCCCATCTCTACCAAAAATACAAAAATTAGCCAGATGTGGTGGTGGGCGCCTGCAATCTCAGATACTTGGGAGGCTGAGGCAGGAGAATCGCTTGAACCTGGAAGGTGGAGGTTGCAGTGAGCCAAGATCACACCACTGCACTCTAGCCTAGGCAACAAAGCGAGACACCGTCTCAAAATAAAAGCCATATAGCTATATTAAAAAGCAAAGTCCTAACAGACTATTTTTTTTTTGGACAGGGTATTGTTCTGCCATCCAGGCTGGAATACAGTGGTACTATCATAGCTCACCGCACCCTCGATCTCCTGGGCCCAAGCGATCCTCCCACCTCACGTTTCCAGGTAGCTGGGCTTACAGGCAAGTGCTGCCATGCCTGGCTAATTTTTAAATTTTTGTAGAGACAGAGTCTCCCTTTGTTGCTCAGGCTGGTCTCGAACTCCTGGCCTCAAGCAGTCCTCCCACCTTGGCCTTCCAGAGTGTTGGGTTTATAGGTGTGAGCCTTACACTTAGCCTTTTTTTTTTTTTTTTTGAGACGGAGTTTCACTCTTGTCCCTCAGGCTGGAGTGCAATGGTGCAATCTCTGCTCACTGCAACCTCTGCCTCCCAGGGTCAAGCAATCCTCCTGCTTCAGCCTCCTGAATAGCTGAGATTACAAGCATCCGCCCCCATGCCAGGCTAATTTTTTTTTCCCGCGACAGAATCTTGCTCTGTCGCCCAGAGCTGGAGTACAATGGCTCAATCTCGGCTCACTGCAACCTCCGCCTCCCAGGTTCAAGCAATTCTCCTGCCTCAGCCTCCCGAGTAGCTGGGATTACAGGCGCGTGCCACCTCGCCCAGCTAATTTTTGTATTTTTAGTAGAGACGGGATTTCACCATGTTGGCCAGGCTGGTCTCGAACTCCTGACCTCGTGATCTGCCCACCTCAGCCTCCCAAAGTGTTGGGATTACAGGCGTGAGCCACGGCGCCCAGCTGGTTATTATTTCTTAAGACTTAAAGGGGCCAATGTGTCTTCCCCACAATTCACCTATTTGTTCATTCAGCCAAGATGTAAAGAATGCCTACTATGTGCCAGCCATAATAGGGAACAAGAAGAAAGCAGTCCTTATTTATTTATTTATTTATTTTTAGAGGTGAGAGTCTTGTTATGTTGCCTAGGTGTTTGCAACGGTGCCTGGCTAACAGTCCTTTCTTTTGAGAAGCATATGACCTCGGGATACACAGACATTGCAATATACACACACAAATACACATTGTGTGTATTTATGCAGTGGAGCAATCATAACTCACTGCAGCCTCTACCTTCTGGACTCAAGAGATCCTCCCACTTCAGCCTCCCAAGTGGCTGGGGCCATATAAAGGCATGAGCCACCATACTCTGCTAATCTTTTATTCTTAGTAGAGGTGGGGGGTCTCAGTCTTTTGCTCAGGCTGGTCTGTCTTGAACTCCTGACCTCAAGTGGTCCTCCTATCTTGGGCTCCTGTCTAGCTAGGGTTACAGGGACATGCACACCACTCTCAGCTAACTTTATCTCTCCATTTCTGATGAATGAGTTCTTTTTTTTTTTTTTTTTTTTTTAGGTGGTGTTTCACTCTGTCGCCCAGACTGGAGTGCGGTGGTGCAATCTCAGCTCACTGCAACCTCTGCCTCCCAGTTTCAAGTGATTCTCGTGGCTCAGCCTCCCGAGCAGCTGAGCAGCTGGGATTACAGGCGTGTGCCACCATGCCCAGTAATTTTGTATCTCTAGTAGAGATGAGGTTAGCCAGGCTGGTCTCAAACTCCTGACCTCAGGTGATACGCCCACTTTGGCCTCCCGAAGTGCTGAGATTGCAGGCGTGAGCCACCTAGCCTGGCCAAATAAGTTCTTTTTTAATTTAATTTTTTTTCTGCCCCCGAAACCACCCTGAATGAGTTCTATTCTGCATCAGTCAACCAATAATTTAATGATGACTCAACACCATGGTGGACACTAGAGGCAATAGTTGGGCCAGTGGTAAATACACAGTTCCGCCAACACAAGTACCCACTGGCTCTCCTTTGAGGAGTGCCCACTTCTCCGTTTCTCCTTTTCCGACCCAGCTTAGATGCCAGCCTTCCCTTTCCTCTCCAACCCACTGTACTCCCTCCCTCCCTTGAGCTTCCAAAGCTCTCTTAAGGCTCTCATACTTTGCTTTGGGATATAATTTGTCCCTTTACTGGAGCGTAAATGCCTCAAGAACTGTCAGCAAGCCTTATTCAGGTGTGGATACCTCCCGAGTACCTGACACGGTGGAAAAGGCACATTTGATTCATTCACTGAGAAGAGAAGAGGCAAAGATGTAGCCGCTGAGTACTAGCTGTGTGACCTTGGGAAAAATAATCCTTTCTTTGGATCTCTAAGTTTATCCGTAAAGCAAGAGGGGGATATCAGAGGCTCTCCAAGGCAGCCTTTCTGAACCTTTTTAAAATTGGGACACTCCTGATGAATGGCATTCCCACGTGACTCATGCTTCTATGGTGTTCAGATAAGATAGTCTGAATTCTGCGCAACCCCAGCTCTTCCTCTCTCCCTCTGGAGAGCTTGTCCAAAGGCCAGGGAGCAAGAGTGATGTTATTTATAGACATAACCTTGACTCCACTTCTCCTCATTTGTTTATTTCTTTTTCTTCTTCATTTATTTATTTAAGGCAAAGAAAGCATTCTCAAGCTTCAGTAGAGGTAGTGGTTAAAAATGCCAGGCCAGAAACCAGAGACACTTGCCTTTGAATCCCCTCTTTGCCATTTCTGAGTGCAGTATCCTTGGGTAAGTTTACTGAGCCTCAGTTTCCCCATCTACAACATGGGAGGATCATCATAGAACTAACTTTAGAAGGCTGTAGAGGGGATTAAATGTGATCAGACAGGAAAGCTCTTAGCACCATGCTGTATACGGTAAGGGCTCAGTAAAGTTGTCAATATCTACTTTGTTGTTATTAGTTACATGTTACATGTGACACACTAAAAAATTGGGATATGATGCTGAGACCAAAAAGTAAACTCTTGATTAGCTTCTGCCAAATTTGATCTTTTGGGATTTTCTCACCCAGTCTTGGGGACGCTGAGCCCTGGTGAATTTCTCTGCCGGTGGAAATAGATTCACGGATGTAGCTCAATCCTTCCTTATTTTATTTTATTTTATTTTTGAGATAGAGTCTCACTCTGTTGCCCAGGCTTGAGTGCAGTGGCGTGGTCTCGGCTCACTGCAAGCTCCGCCTCCCGGGTTCACGCCATTCTCCTGCCTCAGCCTCCCGAGTAGCTGAGACTAAAAGCGCCCGCCACCATGCTAATTTCTTGTATTTTTAGTAGAGATGGGGTTTCACTGTGTTAGCCAGGATGGTCTCGATCTCCTGACCTCGTGATCCACCTGCCTCAGCCTCCCAAAGTGCTGGGATTACAGGCATGAGCCACCGCACCCGGCCAGATGTAGCTCAATCCTTCTTTACCTTTGTTACTCTATCTCCACTCGCTCATCCTATTCCCCTTTTAATTTTTTCTGTGTGTGTGTGTGTGTGTGTGTGTGTGTGTGTGTGTGTTTGTAAAGTATCACTCTCACTTCTTTTTTTCTTTTTTGACAGGGTCTTGTTCTGTCACCCGGGCTGGAATGCAGTGGCACAATCATGGTTCACTGTTTCCTCAAACTCCCGGGCTAAAGAGATCCTCCTGCCTTAGCCTCTCAAGTAGCTGGGACTACAGGCTCATACCACCATATCTGGCTAATTTCCTTATATTTTTGTAGAGGGGGGATTTTGTTATGTTGCCCAGGCTGGTCTTGAACTCCTGGCCTCAAGTGATCCTCCCACCTTGGCCTCACAAAGTGCTGGGATTAGAGGTGTCAGCCACTATGCTCGGCTTGGATGAATTTCAAAAACTGTATGTTGAGGCACAGTGACTCATGCCTGTAATCCTAGCACTTTGGGAGGTGGTGGAGGGCAGATCACTTGAGCCTAGGAGTTCGAGACCAGCCTGGACAACATGGCAAAACCCCATCTCTATGAAAAATACAAAAATTAGCCGGGGGTAGTGGTGCATGCCTGTAGTCCCAGCTACTCAGGAGGCTGAGGCAGGAGGATCGCTTGAATTCGCTTGAGGTCAAGGCTGCTGTGAGCCGAGATCATGCCACTGCACTCCAGCCTGTGTAACAAAGTGAGACCTTGTTTCAAAACAACAACAACAACAACAACAAACTGTATGAGCAAAAGAAGCCAGATGCAAAAAAATACATACAAAAATTCCATTTATATGAAATTATGAAACAGGCAAAACTAATCTATGGGAATACAGGTCATAATCACGTTTTTCTTTGGGAAGAGGGAAGCAGATATTGACATGGAAGCAGGAGATAACTTTCTGGAGGAAGGAAAGGTTCAATATCAGTGCTGCCCAATAGAAATAAAATGCCAGCTACACTCATGCCTGTAATCCCAGCACTTTGGGAGGCCGAGGCGGGCGGATCATGAGGTCAGGAGATTGAGACCATCCTAACACTGTGAAACCCCGTCTCTACTAAAAATGCAAAAAATTGGCCGGGCGTGGTGGCGGGCGCCTGTGGTCCCAGCTACTCGGGAGGCTGAGGCAGGAGAATGGCATGAACCCAGGAAGTGGAGCTTGCAGTGAGCCAAGATCGCGCCACTGCACTCCAGCCTAGGCGACAGAGCGAGACTCCATCTCAAAAAAAAAAAAAAAAAAGCCAGCTACAGCTATAAACCATATATGTAATTTAAAAATTTTCTAGGAACCACATTAAAAAGACATAAAGGCCGGGCGCGGTGGCTCACTCCTGTAATCCCAGCACTTTGGGAGGCCGAGGCCAGTGGATCACCTGAGGTCAGGAGTTGGAGACCAGCCTGGCCAACAGGGTGAAACCATGTCTCTACTAAAAATACAAAAATTAGCTGGGTGTGGTGGTGGGTGCTTGTAATCCCAGCTACTCGGGAGGCTGAGGAAGGAGAATCGTTTGAATGAAGGAGGTGGAGGTTGCAATGAGCCAAGATTGCGCCACTGCACTCCAGCCTGGGTGAAAGAGTAAGACTCTGTCTCAAAAAAATAAATAAAAATAAATAAATAAATAAAAATAAAAAGACATAAAATGAAACAGGTGAAATTTATTTTAATAATATATTCAAAAATTACATTTCAACATGTAATCAATGTAAAATTATTATCACTGTATTTTACATTCATTTTCTGCATTCTTTGATATCCAATGTATATTTTGCACTTACAGCACTGGTCAGTTTGGGCCAGCTGCATCTCAAGTGCTCAGTAGCCACACATGGTGAGTGGTCACTTTTATGGATCTGTATCTTAATCTGGGTTGTAGCTATATATAAAAATTTATATATAAAACTTGGGAGGCACTCCAGCCTGGGTGACAGAGCAAGACTTTGTTTCAAAAAAAAGAAAGAAAGAAATTCATTTGTATTGTTATATGTGTCTGTCATTTGTGCCTTTTTTTTTTTTTTTGAGATGGAGTTTTGTTCTGTTGCCCAGGCTGGAGTGCAGTGGCACGATCTCAATCTCGGCTTACTCCAATCTCTGCTTCCTGGGTTCAGGCAATTCTCCTGCCTCAGCCTCCCCAGTAGCTGGGACCACAGGCTCACACCACCACACCCGGCTAATTTTTGTATTTTTAGTAGAGACGGTTTCACCATGTTGGCCAAGCTGGTCTTGAACTCCTGGCCTCAAGCAATCTGACCGCGTCAGCCTCTCAAAGTGCTGGGATTACAGGTGTGAGCCACCAAGCATGGTCTTTTTAAGCATGGTCTTTTTTTCTTTTTTTTGAGATGGAGTCTCTGTTACCCAGGCTGGAGTGCAGTGGCGTGATCTGGGAATGATCTTGGCACACTGCAACCTCCGCCTCCCGGGTTCAAGTGATTCTCAGCCTCCCAAGTAGCTGGGATTACAGGCCTGTGCCACCACACCCAGCTAATTTTTGTATTTTTAGTAGAGATGGGGTTTCACCATGTTGGCCAGGCTGGTCCTGAACTCCTGGCCTCAAGTGATCCACCCGCCTTGGCCTCCCAAAGTGTTGGGTGCCCGGCCCTTTTCATTTTACATAGTATTCCATTGTATGAATATATCATAGTTTATCCATTCTCCTGTTGATGGACGTTTGGATTACTTCCAGTTTCTGGTTATTATGAATAATGCTGCTATCGGTGTTCTTGAACAGTCTTTAAATAGACTCATTTAAATTATTTTTACTGTTTTCTGGTTGTTAAGATAAATCCATACTCACAGAAAAAATTCATACTCATACTAACACACATGCCTCCCCACAACGTTAAACAGTTTTTACTGTTTTCTGGTTGTTAAGATAAATCTATACTCACAGAAAAAATTCATACTCGTACTAACACACACGCCTCCCCACCACATTAATGGTTTGATGCAAATGGCTTACGGTTTGATGTAAATTCTTTTCCTCCACATATAGAATCATGTATTATCATTATTAATAAAATTGTCACTTTGATGGTTCCTCCCTTGGTTGTCTGACTCCTGGGGATGCTGCATAGCTCTTAATCCTTGCCCTTCTTGTTGTAAGGTCTCTAGAAGACCAAAACTGGAAAAGACGTAGTGATCATCTAGTCCAGAGAAGGCAACACTATAGCACACTTTCTACTGTTCCATGACTACCTGCACCAAGGCAGACATCACTAATCAATCACCCGATTTCTATCCTTGCCCAGCCTTAGCCACTATCATTCATTTTGGAGGTAATTTGGGAGGCCAAGTAGAAAAACTGAAACCAATTTTCCATCTCTGGAATAATATGCCACTTTCCATTTTGCACATGAATAAACTAGTGCTCAGAGAGGGGAAGAGCCTGCTTCAAGGTCAGAGGTGGAGCCCCAGGCTCCTAACTCCCTAATACTTTTTCCACTAAGTTCACAAACTCCAAAAACTATTTCCCTGGTCCCTGAAAACCTGGGCTCTAGGGAGGGCGCTTTGTTCTCCAGACGGGGCTCAGAGATGAGAACCTCCCCTCTAGCCAGCCCCTTACCTTTAGGTCTGGCCTAAGTGTAAGAGAGGCCCCTGCCTGCAGCCTGGCACCCCTTCCCCACCGTCAGCACTGACAGACCTGTGGTTTCACTTCTCCAGGTCCGCAGTTTCAGTTTCCCAAAATAAACATTTTAAAAAATAAAACATAAAGGAGGCATCCTCTTAACATCTTTGTCTTTGGCCCCTGAATTGTAGAATGATTAGTTGAGCAGATTAAATCACAGAGTTAATTACAGCAGAGAGGTGACTTCAGATGCTGAAACCATAGAACTCTGAAGCATCCCCCCTTTCACTGACACATCAAACCAGCCCTGGCTGTCATTGGAAGCGACAGTGAGAAAGTGAGAAAGTGGGAGAGTCAGCAGGTCTGGACAGACTGTGGGTGTTCTCAGCTGGGCAAGCAGAATAGTTTATTTAATTCCCTCCCTGCCAGGGCAGCGGGGGAAAGTTGGGGGGTGGGGAATGGAGACAGAGTGTAGCATAATGTTTGGGTCAGGTAGAGCTAGATTTTTAGACTGGCCAGCTGCATGGCCTTGGACACGTCACTTCAGATGTTTGAGTTTCAGCTTCGTCATCTGTAAGGCAAGCACATTAATAGAACCTACTACATTTAATTATTGCAGTGATTCAAATGACTTGGTTAAAAAGATGTATATCAGCCAGGTGTGGTGGCACATGCATGTAATCCCAGCACTCTGGGAGGCTGAGGCGGGAATATCGCTTGAGCTCAGGAGTTCAAGACCAGCCTAGACAAAAAAGATGTATGTAAAACTACTGTGTCTCCAGATTGTCACATCTGTGAAAGTAGGAATCACTGTCTGTCTCCTTCACCATCTCATCCTCCAGCCCTAGCACAGTGATGGTTTCTAGGCAAGTACAACTAGTGAGGCCGGGCGTGGTGACTCATGCTTGTAATCCCAGCACTTGGGGAGGCTGAGGCGGGCAGATCACTTGAGCTCAGGAATTTGAGACCAGCCTGGGCAACATAGCAAAACTCTGTCTCTACAAAAAATACAAAAACTAGCTGAGTGTGGTGGCTTGAGCCTGTAGTCCCAGCTATTTAGGGGGCTGAGGTGGGAGGATCCTTTGAGCCCAGGAGGCAGAGGTTGCAGTGAGCCGAGCTCATGCCACTGCATTCCAGCCTGAGTGACAGAGTGAGACCGTGTCCCAAAAACAAACAAACAAACAAACAAAAACCACTATTGAGTACTTAGTGTAAGGTATGGTCCTGAGGATAAGGGGTGGTGGAGGAGAATGCAAAGAGGTTTAAGGGACTTTCCCTTAGAGAGCTCCCATTCCAGCCTAACAGACATTCCAGAACCATCTGTAATAATAGGTGCATTGTGTGTGCATTAAATAGGTAGATAACATAAAATTATGTTCATGATGAAGTGCATGATGGGAATTCTGGTATCAGACTTGAATTCAAATCTCAGCCCCCTCACTTACCACCCATCTTATCTTTATTAGCAAGTTGACCTCTCAATGTTTTCATTTCCTGATCTGTAAAATAGGGACCTGCCTCAGAGAGCTGTTGCAAGGATTGAATGAGTTTCCCAATGCAAAGTGCCTGATACACAATAATTGCTCAATACATCTTAGCTATTAGCTAAATGTTAGCTAAATGCTAACATTTAGTACAGATGATCCCTAATTTACAATGGTGCGACTTATGAGATTTTGACTTTATGGTACGTTTTTCTGGGTATGAAATGCATTATACACACACACACACACACACACACACACATATATAGAGAGAGAGAGAGAGACAGACAGAGAGAGAGAGAGACAGGATTTCACTCTGTTGCCCAGACTGGAATACAGTGGCACAATCATGGCTCACTGCAGCTTCAACCTTCCAGGCTCACCTCACGCCTCAGCCTCCAGGGTAGCTGGGACTACAGGGCATGCCACCACACTTGTTTTTTCTTTTTTCTTTTTTTGAGACAGAGTCTTACTCCCTTCACCCAGGCTGGAATGCAGTGGTATAATCATGGCTCATTGCAGCCTTGACTTCCTGAGCTCAAGTGATCCTCCCACCTCAGCCTCCCAAGTAGCTGGGACTACAAGCATGTGCCACCACTCCTGGCTGATGTTTTGTATTTTTAATAGTGATGGGATTTCGCCATGTTGTCCAGGCTGGTCTCAAACTCCTAGACTCAAGCGATCCTCCTACCTCAGCCTCCCAAAGTGCTGGGATTACAGGTGTGAGCCACTGAGCCTAGCCTGAAAATATTTTTGGCTTATGATGGTTTTATTGGGATGTAGCCTCATTGTAAATAGAGGAGTATCTGTATGTGACTTTGGACAAATTACTTAACTTCTCTAAGGCTTGTTTTCTTGGTTAGTAAAATAAAAACTTAGTAGTTCCTACCTTGTAGAATTGCTGGGAGAATGAAATGGGAAAATCCCTGCAAAGTGCTTAGCACCATGTCTAGTAAGTGGAAAGCGTTTAATAATTTCTAGATAATAATAATAACAATAAAAGTGAAAGCACAGTGTTATGGGAGAAAAGAGGGGCAATTCATTTCCATGGATAGGCACTGAAATCAGGGAAAGGTTCAAACTAGGTAAATGGTTTTTGTTTTTTTTTTTTTTGGTAACAGCTTTATAGAGATATAATTCACATGCCATCCAATTTACCCACTTAAAGTATGTAATTCAACATTTTAAAATATATTCACAGAATTGTGTAACCATCACTATAACCAATTTTAGAACATTTTTATCACTCCAGAAAGAAACCTGGACCCATTGGCAGTCACTCCCCACTTCCCCATGTCTTCCCTCACACTGCAAGCTCTAGGCAGACACTATTTACTTCCTGTTTCTGTGGATTTGCCTATTGTGGACATCTCATGTAAATGGAATCATGAAATGTGTGGCCTTTTGTTTCTGGCTCCTTTCACTTAGTAAAATGTCTCCAAGGTTCATGTGTGTTGTAAAATGTACCAGTACCGTATTCTTTTTTATGGCCAAATAATATTCCATTGTATAGAGTTGATGGACAGCTCTATCCTTACCTTCCCATCGTGCTGCTTTTTGTCCTAACTTTTCTCTTTTTTTTTTTCCTTCTCTCAGAGTGCTGCTTTTTGTTCATTTGTTTTGAGATGGAGTCTCACTCTGTTGCCCAGGCGGGAGTGCAGTGGTAGGATCTCGGCTCGCTGCAGGCTCTGTCTCCTGGGTTCAAGCGATTCTCCCACCTCAGCCTCCCCAGTAGCTGGGATTACAGGCATGTACCACCACGCCTGGTCAATTTTTGTATTTTTGGTAGAGACGGGGTTTTGCCATGTTGGCCAGGCTGGTCTCAAACTCCTAACCTCAAGTGATCTGTCCACCTCAGCCTCCCAAAATGCTAGGATTACAGGCGTGAGTCAGCACACCCGGCACCCCCATAGTGCTTTTGATGGACTACCTTTACTTTCCCATAGTGCTTTAGAGTGTCTAAGGTGCTTTCAAATACATGATCTCACTTAAGTCTTGCAGCAGCTCCGAAAGTAAATGGAAGCTCAGAAGGCTAAGTGGCGTATCCTTAGAACCACCCAACCAGAAACAGTGGTAGTCCTAAGACCAGCATATGGATCTTTGGACTCTCAGTCAAGTGCTCTCATTACTCCAGCTCACAGCCTTCTGGTTGAGTCCAGAAATCTGAAAGAAGGAAAAAAAAAGAGAGAAAAATTAGGACAAAAAAGTGTGGGACTGAAGACCTATGTCCACACAAAAACCTGAGCTTTCATCATAATTGCCAGAACCTGAAGGCAACCAAGACGTCTTTCAGGAGGTGAAGGGATGCATAAACTGTGGCACATCTAGAGCACATTCAGCACTAAAAACAGACGAGCTTTCAAGCTATGGAAAGACATAGAGGGGGTCAGGCGAGATGGCTCACACCTGTAATCCCAGCACTTTGAGAGGCTAAGGCAGGTGGATCACTTGAAGCTAGAAGTTCCAGACCAGCCTGGGCAACATGGTGCAACCCTGTCTCTACAAAAAATACAAAAATTAGCCAGGGGCGGTGGTGTGTGCCTGTAGTCCCAACTATTCTGTAGTCCCAGCTATTCGGGAGGCTGAGGTGGGAGGATCACTTGAGCCTGAGAGGTTGAGGCTGCAGTGAGCCTGATCATGCCACTTCACTCTAGCCTGGGCAACAGAGTGAAACTTTGTCTCAAACAAACAAACAAACAAAACAAACGAGCAAAAAAACCCAAGAAACAAAAAAATAAAACCCACACACAAAAAAAGCCACCATAGAGGAATCTTAACTGTGTGTTACTAAGTGAAAGAAGCCAATCTGAAACAGCTACTACTGTATGATTCAAACTATACGACGTTCTTTTTTTTTTTTTTTTTTTGAGACGGAGTCTCGCTCTGTTGCCCAGGCTGGAGCGCAACGGGGCGATCTCGGCTCACTGAAAGCTCTGCCTCCTGGGTTCACGCCATTCTCCTGCCTCAGCCTCTCGAGTAGCTGGAACTAAAAGCGCCCACCACCACGCCCACGCCCAGCTAATTTTTGGTATTTTTAGTAGAGACGGGGTTTCACCATGTTAGCCAGGATGGGCTCGATCTCCTGACCTCGTGATCCGCCTGCCTCGGCCTCCCAAAGTGCTGGGATTACAGGCGTGAGCCACCGCGTCCGGCCTATATGACATTCTTGAAAAGAGAAAACTATGGAGAGTGAAAGATCAGGGGTTGTCAGGGGTTGGGGGAGGGGAGAACAAATAGGTGGAGCACAGAGAATGTTTAGGACAGTGAAACTACTCTGTATGACAGTATAATGGGAGATACATGTCCTTATACATTTGCCCAAACCCATAGAATGTATAAAACCAAGAGTGAACTCTAAACTATGGACTCTGGGTGATAACAATGTGTCAGTATAGGTTCACCATTTGTAACAAATGTAGCACTCTGGTGGGGGATGTTGACAGTGGGAAAGGTTAGTGGGAAAGGTTACATACATGTGGGGTCAGTGGGTATGGGGAAATCTCTGTACCTTCTCCTCAATAAAAATAAAGTCTACTTTTTAGGCTGGGCATAGTGGCTTATATTTGTAATCCCAGCACTTTGGGAGGCCGTGGTGGTGGAGGATTGCTTGAGTCCAGGAGCTTGAGACCAGCCTGGGCAACATAGTTAGACCCCGTTCTGCAAAACAAAATGAAACAAAAATTAGCTGGGCATGGTGGCATGCATGTGTAGTCCCAGCTATTTGGGAGGCTGCGTTGGGAAGACTGCTTGAGACCAGGAGGCTGAGGCTACAGTGAACCCTCATTGTGCCACAGCGCTCCAGCCTGGGCAACAGAGTGAGACCCTGCCTCAAAAAAAGAAAGAAAAAATATATATATAGGTATATATATATATTTTTTTAAGTGGGGGAAGTTTGTAAAATGGACTGATTATAAATGCATGGCTCTTAATCAGCTTACAGTAAATTTTTCCTTGTCTTGCATGGACAAGAAATGGGAAGTTCCAGGTAATTCAGAGCTTTGTTTGGATATTGCATTTTCTTTTGTTCTTTTTTTTTTCTGAGATGGAGTCTCACTCTGTCACCCAGGCTGGAGTGCAGTGGTGCAATCTTAGCTCACTTCAACCTCCGTCTCCCGAGTTCAAGCAATTCTCCTGTCTCAGTCTCCTAAGTAGCTGGGATTACAGGCGTGTACCACCACGCCAGGATAATTTTTGTATTTTTAGTAGAGACAGGGTTTCACCATGTTGGCCAGGTGGTCTCGAACTCCTGACCTCGTGATCCATCCACCTCAGCCTCCCAAAGTGCTGGGATTACAGGCGTAAGTCACTGCGCCCGGCCAATATTGCATTTTCAAAGAATGAGAACACTGTGAAATACTCTGCATGCTAAAACCACATGGACTATAATTTAATCTTTAATTTTGTTGTTGTCATTCTCAAAGGCTCTTCAATATATCTTAAAGCTGTGTTTCTCCGAGAGTGGCCAAGGAAAACCCTCAGCTCTCAGCCTTCTCATCTGATAGAGGTGTTTGTTCAAAAACTGCCATTTTCTGAGCCCCCATCCACCCCTAGTCCACTTGACCTACAGTTTTAGAGTAGTGCATATCAAAATACGAATGTTGGTTATCATTGCACTTAAGAGATGCAGACATTCTGCTTAAATGAGAGTTCTGTATCATAGAGTAGACTCATTTACCTCATCTCCTTCAAGTCTTTGCTAAAACATCACCCTCCCCATGAGAATGTTGTTGATTTAAAATTGCATCTCAGGCCAGGTGCGCTGGCTCACGCCTGTAATCCCAACACTTTCAAGGGCAGAGGTGGGCAGATCACCTGAGGTCAGGCGTTCAAGACCAGCCTGGCCAACACGGCGAAACCCCATCTCTACTAAAAATACAAAAAATTAGTCAGGAGTGATGGTGGACGCCTGTAATCCCAGCTACTGGGGAGGCTGAGGCAGGAGAATCACTTGAATCCAAGAGGCAGAGATTGCAGTGAGCCGAGATCACGCCACTGCACTCCAGCCTGGGTGACAGAGCAAGACTCCATCTCAAAAAAAAAAAAAAATATATATATATATATGTATATATATATATAAAATTTCATCTCACCTTCTTCCCCATAGTACCCACCCTCCCTATCACCCTTCCTTCTCTGTGGCACTTACAACATCTAACTGAACACACCATTTATTTATCTATTATTTATTCATTCACTCATTCGTTCATTCATTTACTTATATGACTCTCATCTCTAGAACGCAAGCTTTACAAAGGCAGCTGCTGGGACTACAGCACCTAGGACAGTGTCTAGTACGTAGAAGATGTTCAGTAAATACGTGTGCCAAGTTGCATATCATTTGCCCACTGTCTTTCTCAAGAGGATTTTTAAAAAACTATAAAGCAAATTCTTCTTTTATTCTCTGAGTGATGTTCTGTGTGTGTAGTACCAGAGAAAAAGAGCTGGAACCACATCCTCTAATCTCTTAATTCTGAAGTCTGGGCCTGTTGCTCTAAAGATCATTTTTCCTTAATACCACTGAGATCCTCAATTTACTATGAGGATCATGAGTTTACAACTGCATTGTTCTGTGAGGGCTACCTCTAGAAGGACTTGTTGCCCCTACTGTGAACAAAGTGGACTGAAGCTGCCGCGGCTGAGATAAACCTGCACTGAAAGAGGACTTGTCTAAGTCTAACCCATGTTACTGTGATACAAACAAGCTACTGACCAAAAGAGGTAGACGCTTCCTCCTCAGATTCTCAATGAATATGCTAATACATGGATCCTATCTCAAGCTACTTCTTACACAGCGTTGGCTGACTCTGAACAGATGCCCTTACCCATTTCCTTTTTTTTTTTAATCCAAAATGTGTTTATTGAGATGGTTTCCCACTCATCTTGATTCAGAGTGCTTTGAGTGCTGCTTCCTCCTGAAGGAACATCCTTCTGTAGCCTTCCTTTTCCTCCTGTAGGCTGGCAGAGAACAGTGGAGCAGGCAACACACAAAACTACTGTTTGTGCATGGCTACAGACCATGGTGATTTTATAGCATCCTGGGCATGTCACATCCATGAAGTAGGAATTGGGACTCTGCACCAGGCGTTTCTTCTTCTGTTTCCTCTTCTCTTCTGGAGAGGGATGAAGGAGATCCCTTTCGAGAGGCATGTTCTCGTGGGTAGGTCGCCACTGCCGGAAAGGACCCATTTCCTATCCTTCAAGCTCATCTGCCCAGCAGCACCAGCATACAAACCAAAGTCCAGGAACACTGGAAGATCTCTACTCCCCGCACCTCTCCAATGACGCTTTTTAAGTTCAGACCTAAGAAGAGTCAGCTCCCTAATACCGCAGAGGCTGCCTGCTCACCCTCATCTGTGTCTCTGCTACGACACAAACTGGAATGCTTTTGTGTTGGAATGGTAAGAAATGCCTTGTGTGGCTGGCCCCCCAGTCCCCAGTCCAGGGGATGCTGAGAAACTGTGGGGCAGAGTAGGGGACACAAACAGGAAAGAGCAAGTTTGTTTCTAGTGTTATGCTCACAGGGTGGCAGGATATACCTGCTGAGCGTTCCCAGAAGGTCCCCAAGGAAACCATTACTGTAAGTCTCTCACTTTCTTCTCTGCCTGGTGGTTGGGGTGGGGGGAGGGAAGGAGGGCTAACAAGAGGGGGATGGGCACCCTTCCAGGGGTCAGAGTTATGATGCCCAGGAATAAAAGGTGTTGAATTCAGGATGGAATGTGAAGGTGAACAGCAAAGGGCTTGTCAACATGGGTTGTCACTGGATTACACTGGATGGATTAAGGTAGGGATGGGGGAAGGAGTAGAAGGTGAGTTGGGAGGGAGGGGCTTGGATGGCACTGAGACCCCCAGCAGGGATGGGAAGAAGGGGTGTTGGCCGCCTAAGCTTCCTGGTTTGACCCTTTTTTGGCTGGTTTCAGCTGGGGAAGTGAGGGGTCCTAAGGCTTGGATATGGAGAGGTGGGGATATGGAGAGGTGGGGATATGGAGAGGTGGGGACATGGAGAGGTGGGAATATAGAGAGGTGGGAATATGGAGAGGTGGGGATAAGGAGAGGTGGGAATATGGAGAGGTGGGGATAAGGAGAGGTGGGAATATGGAGAGGTGGGGATAAGGAGAGGTGGGGATATGGAGAGGTGGGGATGAGAGTGGCCCCGCAGCTCCCCTGGCGAACCAGAATACTTTCTCAGGGTTGTTCCCAGGCTGGAGGGAGGGAATTTTAGGGGTATGTGAGGTGACTCCCAGGAGCCTTGGGTGCAAGTGCTGGGGGATCCCAGAGACCCAGAAGATGGGGGTAGAAAGGAAGGTGTTTGCCTTCATGGGGAGTAGCCTCAAAATAAGAGGGACTGAGGGAAGTCATTCCAAATGCAGTGGGTAGGTAGTTTAGTCTCTTCCAATCGGATGGGGTGGAGCTTAGACCTCTGCAAAAGAAGGGGGTCATTCGGAGGGGACGGTGCACAGCTGAGGCGTTGGGCTCCTAAACTGGAAACAGGAGGCTCTAAGAGGCACTGCCTTTTCCTCCAGCCTCGGTGTGGTGGGGGTGGTGAGCGTCTGGAACCGGGTTTCCCGAATCAGGACAGGAGTCTGAATGGATCTCACAAAAACCGGCCAGGGAGGGAGAGAACCAGGGGAGGCTCCTCACACCGGGGGGTGGGGGTGGCGGCAAAATGGGAACCCGGGCTTGGGGCGCGGGATTTTCTCAACAGACTATAGGGTCCACTAACGTGGACGGCAGGGATTTGGGGAAACTAAGGGGGACTATCACTTTGGACACCAAGGGCTGAGGACGGATTGGGGAAGAGGATACGGTTTCTACTGGGGTGCTGATGGAGCTTCCCCACTCGGGACGCGAGGCATTGAGTGGGTCCCCCAAACTGGATATAGGATCCTGGGAACGGAGCGAGGGCTCTAAATTAGAGCCCTGGGGTGGGGGTGGGGGGCTCTAAATTAGGTTGGGAGGAAACTGGGCCCTCTGAGGGCGGCTTCTCGCTCCGACTGGGGAAATGGAGCGTGTGGGGACTGGGGAGCACTGGGGCTATCTCCCGCCCGACCCGAGGAGATTGGGGTTCTCTTCAATTCTGGACAGCAGGGACCTGAGAGGGAAGACCGGGGGGGTTCCCGATCCGGAACCGAGCTACCTTGAAGGCACCGGGAAGCGCTTCATTCCGGGAGGGCGTTCCCGCGGCCGGGCCCCCGCGCCGGGGTGGGTGGGGGGTGCGGCCGCGCCCTGGTCCCGGCCCGCACCGGGATTCGGGGTCTCGCTCGGCCCCGGAGACCCGGGAGCCCCGCGGGAGGGGGGTCCCGGCGCCGCCGCCTCCGCGGGCGCCCGGGCGCGCGGGCGAGCGCGGGGCTTTATGCGCGCAGGGCGGCGGGGGGAGGAGCCGGCAGGTCGGCCCCCGGCGGGCCCTCCCCTCGGCCGTCCCCGCCCGCCCGCCCGAGCGGGGTCGGGGGAGGGGGCAGCATGGCCTGTCCGTCCGGCCCCCTTCGCCGCGCTCCTCATCTGCCCCGCGCCGAGCGCCGCCGCCGCCGCCGCCGCCGCCGCTCCGCTGCCCGCGCCGCCCGCGGCTCCCGATGGAGACTGACGCGCCCCAGCCCGGCCTCGCCTCCCCGGACTCGCCGCACGACCCCTGGTACGGCCCGGCCCGGCCTGCTTGGCCCGCGCCCGCCCCGGCCCCGCCAACATGGCCGATCCGGGTCGGGCCGGGCCTCCCCGGGGCCCGGGCCCGCGCCCCCTGCGCCCTGGCGCCCGGCGCTCACGCGGGCCCTTTGTGTCTCTCCTCCTCCCGCAGCAAGATGTTCATCGGGGGACTCAGTTGGCAGACTACGCAGGGTGAGCGAACCCGGGAGCGCCCGCCGGTCCGGCAGGGCACCCCGGACCCCCCGGCGCCCCGGACCCGGACACCCCAGCCCGGCCCTGCGCCCTGCTGACCCCGGGCGCCCTCGCGCCCTCTTTCGCGCCCCGCCCGGAGACCCCGAAAGCGCAGGGCGATCCGCTAGCGCACCCGGCCCAGCGGGTGGAGGAGAGCAGATGAGGGGTTCAGGGGGTATCGGGGGGTGGGCTGGGCGCCCGGGACCCGCCGGCGGCAGCGCCAACTCTGCTCGCACCTGCGGCTCAAACTTTTGTGAGGCTGCTCCCGGAGCGGCGGGAACCCGGCCGGAGCTGTCCCCCCTCCAGCCCAGCACGGCCCTCGGCTTCCCGGGGCCCCGGTGGGCGCCAGGAGGCTCAGCGGGAACGGGGCGAGGGCGGTGGGGGGCGGCGGCAGTGGAGAGCGCGCGGGCAGCTTGGCGCGGGGGCGGCCGGGCCGCTCCGGGGTCACCGGGGGCAAAGGACGGGGGAGGGGGGAAGGGCGCGGGGCCCGGGCTGGTCCGAAGGCGGGTGTGTGGTTACAGAAGGGCTGCGCGAATACTTCGGCCAGTTCGGGGAGGTGAAGGAGTGTCTGGTGATGCGGGACCCCCTGACCAAGAGATCCAGGTGAGCCCCTCACCCCCTCCTCCTGCTCCCGGCTCGCCCCCCTCCACCCGCCACTCACTGCCTTGTAACCATCTGCCTCTCCCTCACTACGGCGCGCAGGGGTTTCGGCTTCGTCACTTTCATGGACCAGGCGGGGGTGGATAAAGTGCTGGCGCAATCGCGGCACGAGCTCGACTCCAAAACAGTGAGTGGCCCTCGGGGCTTCGGGGGTCCTTTGGGAGAGGGAGGCTGCCGGAGGAGAGGGTCAGGACTCTCCCCAGGGGACAGCTGGACGGGGTCCGTGAGGAAGGAGGGAGTTTTTCTGAGTAAGAGGGCTGCCATGCTCTGAAACTTTGTCACTAGAGTTGGGGGGGAGAGGGAGGAGAAAAATCCCTGGCCTGCCATGAGATGCTACATCCCCCCTCCCCTAGTCCTAGTGAGGGAAGAGGCAGCCGCCACCCTCTCCCTAGAAGTACTAATCATGATGCCTCAGAGCAGAGCTTGGGGTGGGGCTAGGTCCCTCCCCCAGCCCAAATTGGGTGAGTCAGGGTAGCACTGACCCACTCGGTGGCTTCTGTGAACTCTAACTAGTATTTGGCTCTGCGACACCCCCTCTTCATCCAGACCAATGGCAAAGCATCCCTTGAAGCCCCCTCCCTCTCTCCTTCCCTCCTCCCCCGACTTTTGGTCAATGAGCTCCTTGCTTTGTGTGGAAGACAGGGACCTGCTTTGCCCACGGAGGGGATTTATGAGAAGGGCTCTAGCTTGCCTGGAAACGACCCTTCGGAAGACTAGATCTTAGGAGAAGCTGCTTGGTTGGCATTCAAACTCATGGAACATTTTGCTGTTGTCCCACAGCTCCTTCGTGTCTTAGACCCTGCAGGGGGCGCTGGCTCCAGGGCAGATGGAAAAGGAGAAAAGTCAGAGGAGGGGGTTACCCCCATGTGATGGGGGTGTCTGTCTGCCGGGGGCAGGGATAGTGTGGATCTCTTCTCTCCATGCTTCCCGGCTGTCCCCCAGCCTTGGGCCTCTCTGCTTGGGTCAGTCCCTGGCTCCTGTTTACCTGCAACAATAGCTGCTTGTGCCCAAGAATTTGTCAAATTACCGCCTGTCCCCAGCTCCTGTTATCTCTGCCCAGTGGCTCCCGTTCCCGCTCGCAGTAATGAGCAAATGAGGCCAGGCCTCAACTTTGCCGGCTCTGAAAGGATCTTCTTGGCGCAGCCTGAGTGACCCAAGCCTGGAAATGGAGAGACAGTGGCCTATTGTTTTTGGTGATTATCTGCCATCAAGCTGCCTGTTCTGCTACCATCCCCTGTCCTCAGAATGCACTGATGGCTTCTGCAGTGCTGAGGAAGCTGAGATTTAGGGGCTGGGGGATGGAGGAGTGGAAGATTGATAAAGAGGAAGAGAATGAGGGAGGAAGGAGGGTGAGATGAGTATCCTTAGGAGATGGGGCCGAAAAGGGCCAGGGCTTTGTCTGTGTTTGGCGTCCTCCAGCCTGGGAAAGGGGGTGGGAGGGAGGTTTACTGTGGGGAGTCTATTTTGAGTCCTGACTTTCACCTTTTATTTACTTGTTGGGTTTTATTTATGTTGCCAGCTGTGAGTCACAGTGGAGGTGGGGTGTGTCAGGGATGGGGTGTGCGTGGGTCTGTGAGAACGTGGCTTGGGTACCATCTCCCCATTGGGGTCTGTGTAGGGGGACTGTGTGGTGCGCTGGTGGCTGGGGAGGCTGCTTGTGGGAGAAATAGAAGGATGGACATGTCCGTGAAGGTGTGGAATTGAAACTTCAGGCGGGAGAAATGGGCAGTTGTGATTTTTCCCTGGAGCCCAGTGGGACTTGGCAGGAGAGGAGGCATTGCCCTAGTGTGGATTTTGGAGGTTCCATCTCTGTGGACAGATTCCAGTGGGGGAGCCTGTAGGAGGCTAGTTCCTGGTCTGTGCCATTCAGAGAGAAGCCAGAGCCAGCCGCCTAGAAAGAGGCTGAGTTTTGAACAGAAGGAACTTTGGGAAAAGATAGATCTTCCCTGCGATTGGCTGGTGAACTTATGAATGACGTCCACCCATGTGGGTGGCAAAAAGCTCTGGCCTGACCTGGCCCTGTAGGCCCTGCATGGATCACAGCGTCTCATGCCCTGTCTTTTGCTGTTCGTCATACAGCTATAGTACCCAGGAGTACACCCAGATGCATCTTGATTTTTCCCTCTGGTTGTTCACAGCCGAGGGCAAAGGTGGCCTGCTGGTAATAGCACCTTTGTTTGTGCAATGAAGGGCAGTTCACAAAGGGCCGCTTTCACCCGCGTTATCTCATCTGATTCCCCGCAGCTGCCCCCGGGAAAAGCGGGTGTGATTGTCCCCACTTTGCAGATGAAGGAACTGAGGCTCAGAGAGTTCGAGTGCATTACCAAGATCACAGGCTTGGCAAGAGGCCCAGAGTTTCTAAGTCAAGTCGCATGCCCTTTCACGTCACCAAAGACTGCACTCTGCCTTGCCCCAAGCCTAGCTGTATTATCAGGGAGCTGTTTGCTCACAGCCTCAAGGAGAGCTGTTTGATGTTGATAGTACTGGGAAAACAGAACTGAGCCTACTCCTGATGGTTATGAACTCTCAGCTTGTGGCCTTTTGCAGACAAAGAGTATTCCCATTTGCAGGGTTTCCAAAGCCTGAATCGCATACCTTACCTAGATGGGTCATCTGTGTGAAGTCAGTTACGCAAGGAAGGCCCTCGATTTACCTGATACTTGAAGGAATAAGACAGCTTACATTTTTTATGTTTTTGTTTTTGCTGTGAGCTAGACACCATGCCAAGTGCTTTGTGTGCATTATCTCCAATAATCTGCCGATGACCCTTTGAGGTGGGTGTTATTATTTGCCCATTTTGCAGGTGAACTTGACCCTGACGTTCAAAGAGGGGAAATAACTTGACCGTGGTCTCACAGCTGGGAAGCAGTGCAAATGGGATTTGAACCCAGCAGTGGGACGTTAGGGTCTAAATGCTTAACTGGCTGGGCGTGGTGGCTCATGCCTGTAATCCCAGCACTTTGGAAGGCCGAGGCTGGTAGCTCACCTGAGGTCAGGAGTTTGAAACCAGCCTGGCCAACATGGTGAAACCCCGTCTCTACTAAAAATACGAAAATTAGCTGGGTGTGGTGGCACGCACCTATAATCCCAGCTACTAGAGAGGCTGAGGCAGGAGAATCACTTGAACCCGAGAGGCAGAGGTTGCAGTGAGCTGAGAGCGTGCCACTGCACTCCAGCCTGGGTGATAGAGTGAGACTCTGTCTGAAAAAAAATGAAAATAAATGCTTAACCACTATTCTGTCCTCCTAGAGGCTTTTGTGATTTCCGTCACCTTTGTGTCCTGGGAGGAGAGAGGTCCTGAGGGCTGAAGGCTGTGTGGTCACTATTCTAAAAATGCAATAACCAAGACCCCTTCTACCTCTCCCTTTTCTTGTAGATTGACCCCAAGGTGGCCTTCCCTCGACGAGCACAGCCCAAGGTAGGTGTGTCTATGTCTGGGAGGAGCTCTCTTACTATGGGCAATGCTGGGCAGTGATTTTCCCAGTATTTCCTGCTCTGGAAGATGCTTCTGGAACCTCTGCTTGGAGTGTTTGTGGAATGGGCTGGGCTGGGAGAGGGGATTCTTGACGTCCTTGCTCTGTGGCCTGAAGACACTACACGTCTTTCCACGTGAGCTCTGGGGTGGACTGGAGAGGGGCTTGTGTGTTTTGGGAGAAAGGGGAGCTACTCAGAGGATTCATCGTCCTGTATTTGAACCCAGTAGAGTTTGGAGCCTGAGTCTAATTCCAACATCATAGACCACAGCTTTGACGCCCAGGCCTCTGGAAGTGAAATACAGGCCAGACTTAGACTCTAAGGCCGCGCTACAGGCAGGCTAGGGAGCTACCCTTGGATCCCCCCAGTCACCCTTTGCAGAGGCAGAGGGGACCACAGACTGTGTTACCTGTTGACTTTCAGTTTAGATGTCTGTGGCTGCTTTCTCAATGCTCTCTTACCCTGCTGCTCTGGCGAGTTTTCCCGGTGAGAGGGGCAAGGTGCGCAGAAAACGGATTTCTGAGCAGTTGAGCAATACAACACTCAAAAAACTTTTGGTGCAGGGCAGGGGCCTAAGAGTCTATTCCAGGCCTCAGGGCAACTACCAGGTCTTCCTTTTGAAGCAATTGAATATAGAGGACAGAAGGAGAGACTGATTGCGGAACACGGGGTCAGGACCCCTGAGTTTACTGACTTATCATGGGTCCTAGGACGAGGTCCCTCTCCAGGAGAGCTCGGTTTCCTCCTTTGCCAGGTGGAACTAGAGCTCTTTAAGATTCCGGGCCAGTGAATTCCATCAAGGCCCCCAACTCCTTCCAGGGCTGAAGGAGAAGAAGAGTTTTGGGAGACAGGAAAGGGGCATCTCTGGAAGGGTCCAGTAGAGGGCCTGAAAGCAATTATGAAGCAGGTATTCGAAGGAAGCCACACCAGGGAGCACATGGTCGGAATTGGGTTAATTCCATTAAGCAGTTTGGTGACAGAAGGTGCTTTAGTGTTAGGATGGGGCTGGGAATTGCCGCGGATTAGCCATGCGCTCCTGGGGTAATTAGGACCATGTGTTCTTCCTAAAACAGGGCTGGGGCCATGGGGCTGCCAGAAGTTGTGTTGGGAGGAGGCTGACAAGGAAAATGTCGGCATTGAGTTCAGGGAGACTCTGTGATGGAGCTTGGGGGGTCTACCAGGAGGGCCAGTGGGGTCTTAGAGTTAGGGCTAGGGCATGGGTCTGGGTCACTGGCCCGCCCCCTTCCCTGTGTTAGTCCTTAGGGAAGGCATTTTCTGGACATAGTCTCTAAGGAGGGAGGCAGGAAGGAGGCACACTCGAGCCAGCCAGGGTGTGGGTGCACAGCTGCCCATGACAGGCCTAGAGGCGGGGGTCCAAGAGGGAGCTTGGGGGAGGCCTTTCAAGAGGCTGGGGCCACAGAGAGCTTGTCAGCTGGCATCCTGGCAGGGGGGCTCGAGCCCCTGCTGGTGGCGGTAGGCCACAGGACTCAGATGCCCACTTTCTCATTCCCTCCCCTAACAGATGGTGACTCGAACGAAGAAGATCTTTGTTGGGGGGCTGTCGGTGAACACCACAGTGGAGGACGTGAAGCAATATTTTGAGCAGTTTGGGAAGGTGGGTTTAAACTGGGGGCACTCGCTGCTGGGGCTGTGAACACACTGTAGAATGGGGCACTAGCAAGCCGAATCCAGCCAGGTCATTCCATTCCTGCAAAAGATGAGAGTGGGGCTGGATCCTGCTGTGGGGGGAGACCAGGCCAATCCACCTTGCAGCCTCCTGGCTCATCTGTGAGCTTCAGACTCAGGATATCCCTAGGGACA
This sequence comes from Pongo abelii, assembly GCF_028885655.2. NCBI lineage: Eukaryota > Metazoa > Chordata > Mammalia > Primates > Hominidae > Pongo > Pongo abelii. The sequence goes on along the minus strand of NC_071995.2, from coordinate 119,213,223 downwards.
GAGAAGCCACACAGTAGCTGGCCCTGTTGTTGCCCTTCTACTGTATTTTTCTCTTACTTATCTTCATTCTCACAAGGGAGGCAGTGCTCCCGCAGCCAGTTCAATCAAGTCACCCCGTGGCCTCCTGGGAGTTTGCACCTGTCCAGGCCACGGGCTATTGAACCTTTCCCCACTCCTTCCAGGTGAGGATGATAAGGAGGCAATAAATATGACTCCCAATTGCACTCGGCACCCTATTTGCACAGGTGGGGAGCTTGGAGCAGGAGCTGGGGGGCTGCTGGTCCCCTGGGTATTGGGGGGAACTGATGAGAGCACCCCCCAATTCCTGATGAGGCCCAGAGGATTGGCTGTGAGCTGTAAGGGGCATGGAGCTTTAATTTCTGGGCCTCTGAAGAGGTAGATGTTGTGGCGACATCCGACAATAGGGTGTCCTCTGAAAGGTGGAGAATGTGAACTTTGGGGTCCCATGGGGAGATGGCAGAGAGGGGCCTAGGTTTGAAGTCTAGGAGGGAAAGAGGGTTGTTTTGCTTGGGGCCGGGGTCCCTGGTCTTTCTTCTTTTAGGTGAGACAGGCGAGAGGCTGGGTCTCTACTTTCCCATCAAGACACTTCGAGTCACCCCCAGGCAAGCGAAGGGGGACGTGGCCTGGGAAATGGGCCTGGGATTGTGTGTGGGGGGGAGGTGCCCCCTGGCCAGCTGAGGCTGGTGGTGTGGGGACCAGAGGCCTCGGCTTTCGTGCCTCGGTGGGCACCTGGGTCCAGGACGGAGGGCAGGTCGGGCGGGCCTGGGCCCCAGAGGGTAGGGCGCTCCTGGGAAGCAGCAGGCCCGGCTCGACTGCGGCGGGGTGTCTTTGTGTCTGAGCGCCGAGCATTAGAGCTCGCACTAATCTGATCCAGCAGCTGTGATTGGAGGCCGCCTGCCCCCGGGGCCGGCGTTGCCATGGCAACCGGGCCCCAGGAGAAGCCGTCAGCGGCCGCGTCTTTTGTTCGGGCCTAAATCGGCGTTGGCATGTGAAACCGGCCCGGGGAGGCCAGGGGGAGCCGGAGAATAGGCTGCCAGGGAGCGAGGGGGACAGCCGGGAATGCCAAGGGCCCCGCGGCGGGGGGCCCCCCGCCCGGATCGAGGGGCCGCCGCCGAGGGGGGAACAATGGTCAGCCGCCATGGCTGCCACTCAGGCTTAGCGGCCGCCGAACTTGGCGGCTCGGCTCCCACTGGTCAGCAGGCCTCGGCCGCCTCCCCTCCCCCCGCCCGATCCCCCCTGCCCTCGGGTTCCCATGGAGACCAAAGCCTATTAAGGACACTGGGCCGGGAGCCTCCCTCCCCTCAGCTGGCCCCAGGAGGGGACACCGGTGGGGGTAACCTGGACCCCCAGCCATCTTCCTTGCCGCCTGCCCTGGCCTCAACCCCACCGTCCCACTAGGGGCCTCTCCCGCCAAGGCCCAGGTTGAAGGGTGTAGTGGGGCCAGGGATGGTGGCTTTCCTTGCAGGGTTGGGTGGAGGAAGGTGGGAAAAGTTGTGGATTTGGGCTGAATCCATTTGTGGGTCAGGCAGGGACTCGGACCTGTAGGATTAGGGGGGAGGGTGTGGCTGGTTCGTTCATTCATTCATTCATTCATTCATTCATTCAAAAAATGATTGAGCTCCAGTCAAGGTGCTCAATAGGATGGTGATCATGGCCCTAAATGACACAGACGCTGTCCTCACGCAACCTTCAAGCCAGTAGTATCTGGCTGCTCTCTCCCCATCTTTGCCACGTTCCCCCCGTGTAACTATGGGCAAGTCCCTCCCTTGTAAAGATAACAATAATAGCTATTATTTATTAGGCACTTACTGTATCCCGGGTGCTGTGAGTTAAGAGTGTTACATGCACTATCTCACTAAATCCTCTCATAGCCAGGCTCAGTGGTACACACCTGTAGTCCCAGCTACCAAGGAGGGTGAGATGGGAGGATTGCTTGAGCCTAGGAGTTCAAGACTAGCCTGGGCAATATAGCGAGAACCCTTTCCACAAAAAAAAAAAAAAAAGTGTCTTTCATTTAACTTCAACCTGTGAGACAGACACTGTTATGCCTGTTTCACAGATGAGGAACCAAAGCCAGAGAGACATCAAGTCACCTGCCCAAGGTTACCCAACCAGCAAATGCAGGATCCAGGATTCCAACTCAGGCCCGTCCTACTCAAAGCCTGTGCTTTGATCACAATCCTTCTTTCTGGGTTTCTGTTTTTCATTGGTTAAGCGAGGGGTAGGGAAGATGTGCTGAACCTGAAATGATTGTCCCATTCGGGTGGTCCAGCTGATTTGGGATTGGGACTCAGAGTGGGTCCATAGGATGGGAGTGAGAGTGCCACTCTGCTGCATGGGCCCCAGTACAGGCAGCTCTTTGAGAAGAGAGATGTCATGAGATTCTCCAGGGACCTTGTTGCCTCCTGGCTCAGTGGGGTCCTGGTTCTCCCAGTGGGAGTCAGAGGCCCACTGTAGCTTGATGCCTAAGGAGAGCTGGAGGATCACTGTAGTTCAGGGTCTTTAATGAGGCAGGGGAGGGCCTTTAGAAGGTGGATGATGAGGTCGGGCCTGGTGGCTCACGCCTGTAATCCGAGCACTTTGGGAGGCTGAGGCGGGTGGATCACTTGAGGCCAGGAGTTCAAGACCAGCCTGGCCAACATGGTGAAACCCCATGTCTACTCAAATACAAAAATTAGCCAGGAGTGGTGGCATGCACCTGTAATCCCAGCTACTTGGGAGGCTGAGGCAGGAGAATTGCTTAAACCTGGGAGGCAGGGGCTGCAGTTAGCCGAGATCACTCCACAGAACTCCAGCCTGGGTGACAGAGTAAGACTCTGTCTCCAAAAAAAAAGAAGGTGGTGGATGATGGGCCTGGAAGTAGAGGGAAGGAGAGTAGGGAAGAGGCTGGTTACCCATGGCTTGATGGCTTGAGAAAAGTTTCTTTTTTTTTTTAATCCTTTGGATGTCTGGTCATTTGGGGGAGGGTTGGGGCCTGGAGTAGGATTGGGTTCGCTATCAGAGGCAGCCCCTGATTTTTACCAAAGGTGACTCAGACCTTAGCTAAGAAAGAGGGCAAGGAGGAGGCACCAGATGCAGGCAAACGGAAGGTGGCACCAAGGCCTTTGGTGACCGGATATCCAAGGGGTACCTAGAGGAAGTAACAAGAGTGGACTGGGGTCCAAGAGAAGATGGATGATGTAGATCCTCCCCCTTCCCCAGTCTCCTTCCCCTCCCCCAGTCAGTGGGAGGCAAAGCAGCCCAGGCACTGAACTCTACTTGCTTTAATTACAGCCTCTAGCAAAAGGAAACCTCAATTAGAGGAAAAGATCTGTAGCCAGAGAGGGGAGTCCAGTCTGGTTGCTGTCCTCCTGGCCTTTTACAGAAAGGGATGAGGCTTTTGCTTCCCCATATTGTCATTTTCCTCCCTCCCATATTTCCTTCTCTAGCATCTTCTCTGTGCCTCCCCAGCTTGGTCAAGGTCTTGCTGTGTGATCTTGAGCAGGCAACTTCACCTCTCTGAGCCTATTTTCTTATCTACACCATGGGGATCTTACCATGCAGGGAATGTTGGGAGGACGATGGAGCTTAATAAATGCAGGCTGGTGCATTGAGATGGTGGTGATTGAAAAGGGTTTTCAGTGGGGTTGCAGAAGGAAAGTTGTCCCCTGTGCAGGGAGCAGGTTGAAGGTCAAGCCTGGAGTGGGCAAGAGGGCAGTGGGTTGCCAGAGCCCCTGTTCCTTGGTGGTGGTGGGTTCCGCTGGTATCTACTGGGTCCTCCATGGCAGGCTGTGTTTCAGGTGGACGACGCCATGCTGATGTTTGACAAAACCACCAACCGGCACCGAGGTGAGTGTGGCCCCCTCCCCCTTCCCAGGCTGGGCCCCGTGGTCAGCCAGGGGGCTGCAGGTCACAGCTGCCCTTTCATCTTGCCTCCTGACATCCTATCCCCCAGGATCTGCGTCCTTTCCCGGGCCTGGCCTTACAGAAGGCTTTTGTCCCACCATTTCCTGTGCTAGAAACTTGCCGAATTGCAGACACATGAGAGGAACAGAGGAGTACCCACCCCCCCACCCAGTCCCCGCAACCCACTGAGTCTCCTACCCCCACCCTAGTGGTGTCTGCCTCTGCCCGGGCTTACCTTGTCCCTGGTAACCAGAGCTTAGGCCAGGCCGCCCAGGGTCAGGCTGACTCCACAGCCCCAGGCAGTCACCTCCTGCCCAGCCCCCAGCCCCCAGCCCCGTTGCCTCTGAACCTGTGACCATCTGGGCCACACCGTGTGCGTGTGCGCCACCTGGCTGGTTTTCTCCCGAGGGCCTTACTTTCTGAGAAATCCCTTTCCAGCTGCTGGGGCACACCCAGGAGGAGATGGGGTTGTTTCTCCAGTTGTTTCAGGACTTTTAGTCCATTTTGGGAGTGGGGTATATGCTCTGTGTGTGTGTGTGTGTGTGTATTTGTATCTGTGCAAAAGGGGGTATCTGTGCCTAAATATCTGTTTATATCTGGTATGTCAGGGTAACTGCATGTGTAGAGCAGCCCTCAGAGTCTGTGTGATACACGGGTATCTAGGTGTGTGCATGCGTGAATGTGTGTGTGTCTATGTACATTTGTATGTTTGGACATGTACACCTTTGTGTAAGTTTAAATGAGTGTGCATGTGTGTTCCTTCTTCCCTCTTTGGAAAACACCTGAGGACTAGAAAAAGCATGTTGAGTGTATTCTCATCACAGCTCTACCACTTTCTAACTTGCTGTGTGACCTTGGGCAAGTAACTTCACTTATCTGAGCCTTATTTTCCTCATCTGTAATCTGGGACTTGAAACCCTGTCTCAGTGGATAGTTGGGAGGATTCCAGGCTGTGAGCAGAGCCTTTCATTAACTCTCACTCGCCAGAGAAAGAGAAGCGGGGATATTGGTATGACCTGGGGTTGAGTTTTGACCCTGCACTCTGGTTCTGACCTTGCCTTTATCCTTTGTCCAACCTGTAGGGTTCGGGTTTGTCACGTTTGAGAGTGAGGACATCGTGGAGAAAGTGTGTGAAATTCATTTTCATGAAATCAACAACAAAATGGTGAGTTGGGGCTGGGCGCAGTGGATGACGCCCGTAAGCCCAGCACTTTGGGGAGGCTGAGGTGGGGAGATTACGTGAGGTTAGGAGTTCGAGACCAGACTGGCCAACACAGTGAAACCTTGTCTCTACTAAAAATACAAAAATTAGCCAGGCATGGTGGTGCGTGCCTGTAATCCCAGCTACTCAGGAGGCTGAGGCAGGAGAATCGCTTGAACCCGGGAGGTGGAGGTTGCAGTGAGCTGAGATTGTGCCACTGCACTCCAGCCTGGGCAACAGAGTGAGTGAGACTCTGTCTCAAACAAAACAAAACAAAAACAAAAACAAAAACATGGTGAGTTGGGATTGGTTGGAGCACAGGCACAGAGAAGACTGGGCTCCTTGTGGGGCCTGCCAGGGAAGCTCTGAGATTCTAAAGGCAGGCAGAGGGGCTTCGAGTGAGTGGAGGCAGAGCCAGTTCTTCCAACCCCTGAAAACCTAGACAGAGAGGCAGTGTCACACAGTAGTTAATCGGGCAGATGACCTCCCTTCTCTGAGCCTCAGTTTCCACATCTGTCAAATGGGACTGGAAAAGCTCCTCCATCATAGTATTGGTGTAAGCATTCATTGAACGATTGCATGCAAAGCCGTTTACACACTCCCCAGCACATAGTGAGTGCTCCATCAGTGATAACCATGAAATTGTTTTCAGCTGGACAGTGAAATTAATAAAATTAATAAAGAGGCTTTTCAGGGAACAAGAGGGCTAATGACTGTAGCTCTGTGGGAAAGACTAACCGCCAGGTCTCATTGCAGGTGGAATGTAAGAAAGCTCAGCCAAAGGAGGTGATGTCGCCGACGGGCTCAGCCCGGGGGAGGTCTCGAGTCATGCCCTATGGAATGGACGCCTTCATGCTGGGCATCGGCATGCTGGGTATGCGCGAGCCTGCGCCTGCGGCTTCTTTCTGCCGGAACTGCTCCCAGGGCTAGCAGGGGCTGTGTGGGTGTTGCACCTCCTCTGTGGTCTGCCCTCCTCCTGTCTGAGTCATTGGGCAGGAGTGGGAACTAGGGATCTGTCGGGTCTGGCAGTCCTATCCAAGGTGGGGTGGTTTGGTTGGGGGGTGCTGCCCTCTGGTGGTAGCCAGCAGAAAGGTCCAACCATATTCATTGGTCCTGTCAATCCGTCCATTCTCTCGTCCATCCATCCCTCCATGTGTCCATTCCTCTATCCATTCATCCATCCAGTACAGTTATTGAGCAACTCTATATGCCAGACATTATGCCAGGAACTGCAACAATGACTTTCTTTGGAGCTTTACAATCTGGCAGGGAAAACAAGTAAGAAGATAAATAGATTTCAGATGCAGATGTGTAGGGTGCCGAGAGAGTGTGGTCACAGGGAACTTGACCATGACTTGGAGAAGTGGGAAAAGAAGTTACATTTAAGTTGAGTCTGCGGGTGGAGTAGGGAAGGCTGGAGAGACGGGAAGGGCAACAGTGTTCCAGGCAGAGGGAACAGCATTTGCAAAGGCCCAAAGGCCTTTGGAGGGGGCAAAAGGAAGGCTCCCTGGTCTTATTCATTCAAGTAATATTTATTGAGCAACTTCTGAGAAGCAGAGCCTGCTCTCATGGGGCTCTCCTTCAAGTTGGAGACAGGAGTAAATGGGCACTGCCACTACAGAGTGACTGGAGGCTGTGGGAGGCCCAAGGAGGCACCTAAACCCACCTGGAGGTTGGGGAGACTTCCTGGAGGAGGTGAAGGCTGCCATGAGCCTTGAAAGCTGAGCAGGAGTCAGCTGTACTTTGGGTCCAAGACTGAGGGTGGTAAATCTGAGTTCGGCCCCCCAGGAAGCTCATAGGCTCCCTGGGGAGATGAGATGTGTACACACAGAAAGAGAAGCGTACAAGGGGGTCTTTATGCCAGGCATGGGGTAGTGGCACACAGAGAGGTACTCTGGGAATTCAGAGGAGGGGGCACAGCATGGGCTAGAGGGTCAGAAGTCAGGGAGGCGAGCAGCCTCCAAATAGGGCACAGTCTTCCTTGAAGCTTTTCTTTTTCTTTAACATGTTATTTGGAAGTAATCCCAAACTCAGAGGAGCTGCAAAAATAAAACAGTACAAAGAACATCCATATACCCTGTTATCAGATTCACCTGTTCTTAACATTTTGCCCCCATTTTGCTTGATCAGTTTTACTCTATGTGTATATATGTGTGTGTATGTGTGTTTGCAAATATGTATGTACACATGTATACACACACACAGACTTGTGATTTTTCACTGAATCATTTGAGGGTTAGTTACATGCATCGTGGCCCTTTACCCTTTGATGCTTCCTAAGATTAGGGATATTCTTTCATATAACCATAGTTTAGTTATCAACTTCCTAAGTTTATAATTGATACAATATTTTTATCTAATCTACTTTCTATTTGCCAATTTTATCAATTGACCCAATAATGCTCTTTTTTTTTTTGGTAGAGACGGGGTCTCACTATGTTGCCCAGCTGGTCTCGAACTCCTGGCCTCAAGCAATCTTCTCACCTCAGGTTCCCAAAGTGTTGTGGTGGTAGGCATGAGCCACCATGCCCGGCCAGACCCAGTAATGCTCTTTATAGAATATTTTTGTCCTTCAGAACAAGATCCAGGCTAGAATCAGGTATTGTAGTTAGTTGTCCTGTCTCTTTCACCTTGTTTTGTTTAGAACATTGAGAAAGTTTTATTCTAAGGTGATTCATGAGCTGTATTCACCCTTCATTTAAGAGGTGGAAAAAGAGGTTAGGCACCTTGGCTCACGCCTGTAATCCCAGCACTTTGGGAGGCTGAGGCAGGTGGATCACCTGATGTCGGGAGTTCAAGACCAGCCTGACCAACATGGAGAAACCCTGTCTCTACTAAAAATACAAAATTAGCTGGGAGTGGTGGCACATGCCTGTAATCCCAGCTCCTTGGGAGGCTTGGGCAGGAGAATCGCTTGAACCCAGGAGGCGGAGGTTGCGGTGAGCCGAGATCACGCCATTGCACTCCAGCCTGGGGAACAAGAGCGAAACTCCATCTCAAAAAAAAAAAAAAAAAAAAGTGGAAAAAGAAATTATCTAACAAATAGTGAGATCGGTGGTTAAGAGGTTTGGAGCCAGTCAGATCTGAATTTTAATCTTAATTGCACCATTATTGCTAACTATTTGATTTTTCTTTGAGAAGACAGAAAATCAGCACTTAAAGAAATCATGAGTACTTTCTGGCCATGCTTGTAATTCCAGACCAAGGCAGGAGGATCACTTGAGGCTAGGAGTTCGAGACCAGCCTGGGCAACATAGCAAGACCACATCTCTACAAAACAATTTAAAAATTAGCCAGGCATAGTAGCACACACCTTGTAGTCGCAGCTACTGGGGAGGCTGAGGCAGGAGAATCACTTGAGCCCAGAAGTTTGAGGCTGCAGTGACCTATGATTGTACCACTGTGCACTCCAGCCTGGGCAAAAGAGCAAGATCCTGTCTCTAAAAAAGAAAAAAGAAAAAAAATCGTGATATAAGTTCAGATAATGATCATCAGTACTAAGAAAAGCCAAGGTGACATGATAGAAATTGTAGCTGATGGGAAGGAGGGCAACTATGGGAAGATGTTTTGGAGTCTTGCACAATGAGAGGGACTCAGGCATGCAGTCATCTGGAAAGAGTGCTCCAGGCAAAGGCACCAGCATGTGCAAAGGCCCTGAGGTGGGAATGAGCTTGGCAAAGCTGAAAAACAGCAAGGAAGCCAGTGTGGCTGGAGCAGAGGGAGGGAGGGGCAGTGTGCAGGAGATGAGGACAGGAGGGAAGCAGGAGCCAGAGCTCGAAGAGCATTGGATTATTCTCAGCCAAAAAGTGTCACCTTTCAGAGCCTCGGTTTCCTGTCTGTAAAATGGGGCGCCTAACAGTACCTACCTCTAAGGCGAGTTTAACGGGATAATAGTGTGCAGTGTGCTCGGCACAGGGCTTGGTATGAAGAAGGTATTTGGAGGGTGTAGCTATTATTCATGATAAAGGAAGGTGAGGGGACATGAGTGGCTCAGGTCCTTCTCCATGATCAGGATCCGCCCTGTGGATGAGACATCTGACACTGCCCCCTTGCCCCATCAGGTTACCCAGGTTTCCAAGCCACAACCTACGCCAGCCGGAGTTATACAGGCCTCGCCCCTGGCTACACCTACCAGTTCCCCGGTAAGTCCTGCTCGGTATCCCTCTGCTGCCAGCATGCCCCTGGTTCCCGGGCAGTCTGACTTCTCAGGGTGGTGTCTAGGGGTGCATGGCTGGGGGTCTGCTTGCTGGAGGCTTGGAAGGAAGGGCATGTCTGAGGAAAGAGGGCCTCTCCCCACCCATCCCCCGCAAACCCCTCCCCAGAAGCTGGGGACAGGGGCTCCCAGCGTGGCCCTGCATGGCACTGTTTTCTCCCAGGCCATCCTCTGCCTGCCTCCTGCCTGTCTCTCCTCCACACCCGACTCCAGGGTTGCCACTTCCACCAGAGAGGGCATCGGGCTTGTAGTGGGGGCCTCTCCGAGGGCCATTGTTGGTTGCATCATCACAGACACCTATAATGGCCAGGCTCTAGGCTGAGCTCTTTCAAGTCCAGACAAGGTATTATGCTGAGACCCTAAATGCTGAAAACCAATTGAAAAGCATTATCATTACCACGCTTATTTGTAAGCCAACATAAAGATAACACTAGACCTGAAAGTAAATGTCAGGAAGCCCAGCAAAGTTCTGGACTTCCCATGATGACTACTCAATGCAGTTTTCTTTGAAATAAGAAATACCAAACTTTTGCAAGGCTATTTATTTATTTATTTACTTGGGGGTCTTATTTATTTGGAGGGCCCCTAAGCACTTACATCCTCTGCCTCAGGGCTGTTCAGCTTGGAGAACTTTGTGTACGGGACGTTGCCTAATTCTGTCAATAATCTCATGGGGGAAGGACGCTTATCCTCATTTTAGAGATGAGGACATAGGCTCAGAGAGGAAGAATGACAAGCTAAGAAGAGCCAACTAGGAAGTGGCAGAGCTGGGACTTGAACCCAAGCCTGAGCTGTTCTACCTACTCTAGGGCCGTCGCTTTTCATCAGGCTCCCCGCCCCCCCCCCACCAACACACACACACACACATACACACACACACACACACACACACACACACACACACGCACGAGAAGAGGATTCTGGGAGATGTTTTTGGTAATAATCAAATTGTAAGCCTTTTAGAGACACCCGAGGCTGGACATGGTGACTCACGCCTGTAATCCCAGCACTTTAAGAGCCTGAGACGGGAGGATGGCTTGAGCCCATGAGGTTGAGATCATCCTGGGCAACATAGTGAGGCCTTGTCTCTATGCCTATGTCTCTTGCCTTGTCAAGTTAGCCAGGCATGATGTTGTGCGCCTGTGGTCCCAGCTACTCAGGAGGCTGAGGTGGGAGGATTGCTTGAACCCAGGAGGTCAAGTGTATAGTGAGCTGTGTTCATGCCACTGCATTCCAGCCTGGGCAGCAGAGTGAGACCCTGTCTTTTTTTTTTTTTTTTTTTAATAAAAAGGGCCGGGTGCGGTGGCTCACGCCTGTAATCCCAGCACTTTGAGAGGCCAAGACGGGCGGATCACGAGGTCAGGAGATTGAGACCATCCTGGCTAATACAGTGAAACCCCGTCTCTACTAAAAATACAAAAAATTATCCGGGCGTGGTGGCGGGCGACTGTAGTCTCAGCTTCTTGGGAGGCTGAGGCAGGAGAATGGCATCAACCCGGAAGGTGGAGCTTGCAGTGAGCTGAGATCACACCACTGCACTCCAGACCGGGCGACAGAGTGAGACTCCGTCTCAAAAAAAAAAAAAGAGAAAGAAAAGAAAAGAAACGGAAAAGAAGGAAACAAACACCTGGAATCGTAGCTCCAGCCCTGCCCCGTGCCCAGGGTATAGGTGGCAACTCTGCTCTCTCTCTCTGTCTCTCCTCTGTGTCTGTCTCCTTTGCCCTCCCCTGCCTTCTGGGAACTGTGCTCTCCCCCTCCCCAACTCTTGGGTCCTGTGCATGGCCTGTCTCCTCACCCAGTGTCCCTGTGGGTGCATTTGTCCTCCCTGGGCCATGTCCAAGGGGCCTCCCCTGCTTCTTCCTAAGCTGTTTTACGTTTCATTTTAGAATTCCGTGTAGAGCGGACCCCTCTCCCGAGCGCCCCAGTCCTCCCCGAGCTTACAGGTCAGTCGCTCGGATTTTGTATACCTCTCAGGCCACATGGGGAGAAAGAGAAGGGGCCCAGGGAGTTTCCTGGGGAAAGCTAACGGGATCCTTTTCTCCTGCCTGCCAGCCCTCTGGCTGTGGGGACACAGCAGACTGTGCCTGGGCACTGGCCAGTCTGGGCGGCTACATGGCCCTTAAGGGTGGGGCATAGGGCCAAGCCAAGCAGATGGAGGCAAAGTCAGTCATTCATCCATTTGGCAAATATTTATCTAGCACCTCCTGTGTGCCAGGCTCCATGGAGGCTCTGGGATCCCGCAGTGAACAAGCCAGGGTCTCAAACTCATTGCAAAGTGGGCTGGGTGGGGACATCTGCACACCAGCGTGGGCATACCTGCCCTCGGTGCCAGCCGACTCTTGCTGGGAGGGGATACAGACTCACTATGCTCAGATCTCATGTTTTTCTAGAGATGCCAGAAACCTGGCTTTTGCTTTCGTATGAATTTTTCCATTATTTTTCAATGTTGGCAACAGATTCTAAATGTTTAAAACCCTGTGAGCCAAATGAAATATTGCCAAAGGCTGAATCCAGCCCTTTAGTGACTTCTAGACAAGTGGGGTGAAGGTGACAGAGGGCCGGTTTCCTGGCTGGCACCTTCACTTCGGCTAGCCAGCTCAGCTGCAGGGCCAGCCTTGAGCCAAGGACACTGCAAGCACGTGGGGTGGGCTGCACGGGGTTTCTCTATCCAACCTGCTTCTCCCCCACCCCACCCCCAGACTCCCCTCAACCTGGCCATGTGTGGAAGACGTGAGCATGGACCCTGCTTTAGATAAGACCTTCCTTCCAAGGGGTGCTCAGGGTTCCCCCAAAATGGGGGAGAGGAAGAGAAACCTGGAGTGAAGGAAGGGGTGGGGAGGAGAACCCTAGAGATGCAGGTGACAGAGGCTCTTCCCTGAAAAGAGGGAGAGTTTGGCCAGTAGTTGTCGGGGTGGAGGGCTGGAAGGAGGTCCTTGTTACTCATTTAAGAACTATGTGTGCTGGGCGTGGTGGTTCACGCCTGTAATCCCAGCACTCTGAGAGGCCAAAGCAGGAGTATCCCTTGAGGCCAGAAGTTCAAGACTAGCCTGGGCAACATGGTGAAACCCCATCTCTACTAAAAAACAAATAAAAAACTAGCCAGGTGTGGTGGTGGTACATGCCTGTAGTCCCAGCTACTTGGGAGGCTGAGGTGGGAGGATCCTTTGAGCCCAAGAGGTGAAGGCTGCGGTGAGCCATGATTGCATCTTTGCACTCCAGCCTGGGCAACAGAGCACCATGTGTTACGGACCTACTGTGCACAGGATGCTCTCCCAGATCCTGGGGACAGAGCAGGGATAAAACAGAGGCAGGCCCTGATCTCACAGAACTTGCAATTTAGAGAGGGGAGCAAATACTTATTACATAAATAAGTCATTCTTTAGTGTGGTAAGCACATGCTGGGGTTGGCTCCTCTGACTTTATGGAAATGCCTAAATGAGCCAAACAACAGACCTCAGAGCCCAGTCCCTGGCCTTAAAGAAATGACAGAAGAAATGTCCCTTTTAGAGATATCTTGGCAGGCAAAGGAGTAGGTACAAGATCAACAGTGCTTGGGCACCTAGGATCTGAACTTTCCTCTAGCCTTGGAGAAAAGGAGACTTGGGTGGTTTTTTCATGCATTCAATAAATATTCATTGTACCAGACACCACTCCAGGCACTGGGGACACAACAGTGTGTGAGACAGACAAGGTTCCTGTCTTCCTGGAACTGAAATTCCAGAGGAAGGAGACAGCAGTAAACAAGTAAACAGGCCGGGGGTGGTGGCTCATGCCTGTAATCCCAGCACTTTGGGAGGCCGCATCAGGTGGATCACTTGAAGTCAGGAGTTCGAGACCAGCCTGGCCAACATGGTGAACCCCCATCTCTATTAAAAATACAAAAATTAGCTGGATGTGGTGGTGCATACCTGTAATCCCAGCACTTTGGGAACCTGAGGCAGGCAGATCACCTGAGGTCAAGAGTTTGAGACCAGCCTGGCCAACATGGTGAAACCCCATCTCTACTAAAAATACAAAAAAAAAATTAGCCAGGCATGATGATGCGTGCCTGTAGTCCCAGCTACTTAGGAGGCTGAGCCAGGAGAATCACTTGAATCCAGGAGGCAGAGGTCACAGTGAGCCGAGATCATGCCACTGCACTCCAGACTGGGCAACAGAGCTAGACTCTGTCTCAAAAAAAAAAAAAAAAAAAAAATCAAGTAAAACAAGAAAGGCTTACCTGAGTATCCCCAAAGCAAATAAGATATTTTTGGGCTGGGTGCTGTGGCTCATGCCTGTAATCCCAACACTTTGAGAGGCCAACACAGGAGGATAGCTTGAGGTCAGGAGTTCGAGACCAGCCTGGGCAACATACCAAGACCCTATCTTTTATTTTATTTTATTATTATTATTTTCTTTTGAGATGAAGTTGTGCTCTTGTTGCCCAGGCTGGAGTGCAATGGCACAGTCTTGGCTCACTGCAACCTCCGCCTCCTGGGTGCAAGCGATTCTCCTGTCTCAGCCTCCCATGTAGCTGGGATTACAGGCATGCACCACCACGCCTGGCTAATTTTTTTGTTTTGTTTTTTATTTAGTAGAGACGAGGTTTCTCCATGTTGGTCAGGCTGGACTTGAACTCCCAACTTCAGGTGATCCGCCCACCTCGGCCTCCCAAAGTGCTGGGATCACAGGCATAAGCCACCGCACCCGGCCTTTCCAAGACGCTATCTTACAAAAAAATTAATTAAAAAAAAAAAGATATCTTTGGAGGGTGAGAAGTTCCATGAGGAAATTAAAGCTAAGGCGTTATGGTTGGGGACAAGGGGCCGCCTGAGTGGGGGTATTCAGGGAAAGCTTCTTAGAGGAGGTGGCATCTGAGTGAGAAGGAGCCCACCGTATGAAGTTTTAGGAAAGATTCACAGGAGGAGGTGCTTACCTCTCAGCCCCAGGGAGCTCCAGGCTCAAGCCATTCAAGCCACTGGGTGTTTTAAGCAGAGGCCCTTTCTACTCCTTCAGCAGTTATTAAACACCTTCTGTGTACAAGGCAAGGTGCTAGGTGCTGCAGAGGTGACGATGATGGCAGACACCAAACAAGGGGATAGGTGCCTGTGTCTGAAGAGGAGATGGCAAACAAAGAGGCTGGGGGGATTTGGGGGAGGCAGTGGTCATTTCTGGGTGGTCAGGGAGGCCCTTGGGGTGCTCTCAGGAGACAGGGGCGAGGGGAGCAGGACAGGCAGCAGAGGGTGTGGTGCAAAGCTATGTCCTCAGTGGGAGCCCAGCCTCAGCTTGACCCCTGGGCGCTCTACCTGGGGGCAGCAGGCCTGGGGGGCTGTCCCGTGTCTGTCTATCACTAGCTGTCATGGGCTGCGAAGAAGGACGTGAGCTCCCAGGCACCTCTGGGCCAAGTGATCCCTGTTTTGCCAAGGGCATCCTGGAGAAGGGGGCAGCTGCGGGCAACCTTCGCAGCTTCTCAGGGTTGGGTGCCCTGCCTCCACCCTCCATGAGCTTTGGGTTGTTCAAGCATGTCCCCCCAGACCAGGGGAGAAATTGAGGCTCAGCTACTCACTGGGAAGCTGTCCTCTCTCCCACCTTTTTCCATCCATGCCACAGGTCAGGACACAGATGGTGGCCCAAGGTAGCCTTTTCTGCCTTGACCCTGGGGCTACATGGAACCCTCTGAGGTAGGGCCAGGCTGGACAGGCTCTGCCTAAAAGGTAGGGGCCTCCTTCACCCATCTCTGCCCCTCACCGCCATGCTGATGTGCCCATCCCTTTCCTTTCAGCCATTCCTCTCACTGCCTACGGACCAATGGCGGCAGCAGCGGCGGCAGCAGCTGTGGTTCGAGGGACAGGTGAGCTCTTCTGAGGTGCAGGAAGAAAGATGAGGGAGCGCAGGGAGCAGAGAAGTCCAGGGGAGGGGAGGAGGCCACTGCCACCCCTTTGCAGAGGGACACTTGTTCATTCACTCAAGTATCACCTGATTACCTGCTCTGTGCGGGGCATCGTGCCAGCATGGGCAAGCCAGCCCTCAGCAAGACTGACAGGGTCGGCTGGGTGCAGTGGCTCTTGCCTGTAATCCTGGCACTTTGGGAGGCCGAGGTGGGCAGATCACCTGAGGTCAGGTGTTCCAGAGCAGCCTGGCCAACATGGTGAGACCCCGTCTCTACTAAAAATACAAAAATTAGCTGGGCGTGGTGGTGCGCGCCTGTAATCCCAGCTACTCGGGAGGCCAAGGCAGGAGAATCGCTTGAACCCGGGAGGCAGAGGTTACAGTGAGCTGAGATCACGTCACTGCACTCCAGCCTGGGCAACAGAGTGAGACTCCGTCTGTCTCAAAAGAAAGAAAAAAAAGACTTACAGGGTCTCTGCCTTCCAGGGCTTGCAGCCTGGTGGTGGCATCAGGTATTAAAAAGGCAATAATGCTGATGGCTGATGCTGCTGCACTACGGGGAGTCCGGTACCAGAGGAGGTCCCAGCTGGGGCCTCTAGGAAAGGCGAGGGAAGGCTTCCAAGAGGAAGGGCCTCTTAACTTTGCATTCAAAGGCAAAGAGGAGGAAAAGTGTTTCTGGTTGAGGGAATAGCATATGCAAAGGCTTGGAGGCCAGTGGGTGGGGAGAGTGCGGAAGTGGGAAGTGGAAAACGGAGGCAGGAGGAGCCCGGGTGTTGGGGAGACAGTGGAAATTGCAAGTAGCAGAGGGACGCAGGTCAGGGTTTAGAACATGCATTTAGCTGCTAGGTGGGGAGAGGTTGGGAAGGGGCTCAGGAGGTGAGGCTGCTGAGTGGTCAGACGAGATGATGGGGGTCAGGGCTAGGGGTGACTGGGTGGATAGGCGTGGGGAGATCTCCAGGAGGTGGGCCCACAGGACTTTCTGAAATGTGGGGCTCCAGGTTAGGGTGGGTGGGACAGGCTTGAGGGGGTGCCGTGGGGTGGCAGAGGGCACCGGGGCTATCACCGTCTTCTTTCTGGGTTGCCAGGCTCTCACCCCTGGACGATGGCTCCCCCTCCAGGTTCGACTCCCAGCCGCACAGGGGGCTTCCTGGGGACCACCAGCCCCGGCCCCATGGCCGAGCTCTATGGGGCGGCCAACCAGGACTCGGGGGTCAGCAGTTACATCAGCGCCGCCAGCCCCGCCCCCAGCACCGGCTTCGGCCACAGTCTTGGGGTGAGTGGCCAGGCCCAGCGGCCTCCATCTCACCCCCCACACCTTGAGAGACCCCCAAGTTGGGGAAGGGAGAGACCTTCTTTGTCTCTGGGGGCAAAAGGAGGGTGAGGGAGGATAAATGGGGAAAGATCACTAAGGAAGAACTGTGGGGGTTATCATTCATTCAGTGGGCACTTAGTTATCGTCTCTGAATGCCAGGCATAGTGGGCTGTAGGTGCAAATGAGACACATGGCATCTCTGCTCGCATGGAGGTTTGATTCCAGGGCTGCCCTGGTTTATTCCGGGGTACGGTTTGTGCAGATTCCCTGGCCCTCTGTTGGAGAATCTTTGAGCAGACCTGCAGTGGGGGGCGATCCGGCCAGGCAGACCTGCAGTGGGGGGGCGATCCGGACAGGTAGAGAGAGGTCTGCGCCTCACCTCAGATGTCCTGCAGAGAGAGAAGGAGCCCCTGATCTTCCTCTACTTTCCCAGGAATCTAGGAGTCAAATTATTTCCTTTTCAGGGCCCTTTGATTGCCACAGCCTTCACCAATGGGTACCACTGAAGCAGGGGACGGTGGCAGGAGGTGAGGATGTGGGGGTGGGCAGGTGGTGGGGTGGCACTGGGGAAGCCTGTCCTGGGCCATCAAATCTGGGACACAGACCCCATCCCTGCCCTCAAGAACCACAGTCCCAGGGGAGACAGATCTTTATACCAGCTGTGGTCAATAAAGATGAAAATCTGCTCACCCTACTCCATTTAAACACAGAATCAAAGCAACCGTAAGGCTTCACATCCCACCTATCAGGTTGGCAAAGATGATGATTATTATTATTTTTGAGACAAGATCTCGTTCTGTCCCCCAGACCTCCTGGGCTCAAGGGATCCTCCCACCTCAGACTCCTCCCGAGTAGCTGGGACTGCAAGCACATGCCACCATGCCTGGCTAATTTTTTAACTTTTTTTGTAGAGACAAGGTTTCACTGTGTTGCCCAGGCTGGTCTCAAACTCCTGGGCTCAAGGGATCCTCCTGCCCTGGTCTCCCAAAGTGCTGGGATTACAGGTGTGAGCCACCAGCGCAGGCCACAAAGATTTTTTAAGATCTTTTATTATTATTACTATTATTTTATTTTATTTTTTTAGACGGAGTCTCGCTCTGTCGCCCAGGCTGGAGTGCAGTGGCTCAATCTTGGCTCACTGCAAACTCATCCCCTGGGTTCAAGCAATTCTCGTGTCTCAGCCTCCCGAGTAGCTGGGACTACAGGCATGTGCTACCACACCTGGCTAATTTTGGTATTTTTTTTGTTTTTAGTAGAGACGAGTTTTGCCATGTTGGCCAGGCTGGTCTCAAACTCCTGGCCTCAAGTGATCCATCTGCCTCGGCCTCCCAAAGTGCTGGGATTACAGGGGTGAGCCACCGTGCCCAGCCCTAATATTATTATTATTTTTAATAGAGATGGGGTCTCACTGCCACCCAGGCTGGAGTGCAGTGTGCAATCACAGCTTGCTGCAGCCTGGAACTCCTAGGCTCAAGCCATCGTCCACCTCAGCCTCCCAAGTAGCTGGGACCACAAGAGCATGCCACCATGCCTGGCTAAGTTTTTTTAAAAAAATTTTTGTAGAGATGGGGTCTCATTATGTGGCCCAGGTTGGTCTTGAACTCCTGGCTCAAACGATCCTCCTCTGCCTCGGCCTCCCAAAGTGCTGGGATTTCAGGCATGAGCCACCGGGCCCGGCCACAAAGATTTTTTAAGATGAACACTGCCCAGCATTGATCAAGATATGGGAGAAGCAAGTAAGTACAGTGGCTCAGGGGTTCCCGGGGCAGTCTGGCAATGTTTGTCCCAGTTTCAAACATTCATGCCCTTGGACCCAACAATTCCACTTCTAGGCATTTATTTTTAAAATTGCAAATAACTGAAATATCCATCAAAAGGAGAGTGGTTAAACAAATTAGTGTGTGTACAGTGGTATAGTACACAGCTATCAAAACAGGATACCTTGGCCAGGCGCAGTGGCTCACGCCTATAATCCCAGCACTTTGTGGGGCCAAGGCAGGCGGATCACCTGAGGTCAGGAGTTCTAGACCAGCCTGGCCAACATGGTAAAACCTCATCTCTACTAAAAATACAAAACTTGGCTGGCGTGATGGTGCGCACTTGTAATCTCAGCTACTCGGGAGGCTGAGGGACAAGAATCACTTGAACCCAGAAAGCGAAGGCTGCAGTGAGCCAAGATCAGGCCACTGCACTCCAGCCTGGGCAACAGAGCAAGACTCCACCTCAACAAACAAACAAACAAAAAACAACAGGATACCTTGACTTATGGGACTGTGTACATGGCCATCACAGTGTCTATCCAGATGGTGGGAGACTGTGAGCCCATGACATTCTGTTCATTCACCCATTCATTTATGAGCCCCATTCCAGGAAAGAGGGATGAACAAGACGGACAAAGTCCTCTCTCATTTCTCAGGACAAAAATCAAGTGAACATATGAGATAATTCCAGACTGTGCATGACAGGGCTATTTTAGATGTGGGGTTCAGAGAAGGTATCTCTGAGAAGGGGACATTTGACCATTCAAAATCTGGGGAAAGAGCCATCCAACCAGGGACCAGAAAGTGCAAAGTCTGGCTGGGTGCGGTGGCTCACATTCGTAATCCCAGATCTTTGGGAGGCCAAGGCAGGAGGATGGCTTGAGGACAAGAGTTTGAGACCAGCCTGGGCAATATAGTGAATCCCCATCTCTGCTACAACAACAAAAATGAGCAGAGTGTGTTTGCCTTCACCTGTAGTCCCAGATACTACCTGTAATCCCAGATTCTCAGGAGGCTGAGGCAGGAGGATCACTTGAGCCTAGGGAGGTTGAGGCTGCAGTGAACTATGATCGCTGCCACTGCACTCCAGCCTGGGCAACAGAGCTGGACTCTGTCTCTAAAAAAAGAAGAAGAAGAAAGTGGGTAGTTTACGAACAAAGCTCTTCTGGGAGAGAACTGGGGAGGGCTGCGTGTGCCCCGGGAGCCCCCATAACCTCCTGGCTGTGTTCCCAGCGCCCCAGCCTGCAGCTGACTGAGGACCACGAGTGAGCCAGCGAGGGGGCGGGAGACCTCAGCCGCAGCCGCCGCCCCCTCCCCTGCAGCGACTCGGACCCGCTACTGCCTGCCCCCCACTCCCCGGGCCCGGCCCCTGCCCTGCTGCCCCCGACAGCGTCTGGCTCCCCTACTAACGTCCCCCTCTTCGCCCTTGCCCCCGTCCTCACCCGCCCCTCTCCCGGCCCTGCTTTTATTTATTTTGGATTAGCCGGTTGCCCACCCCAGCCCTCTGGTCCATCCCTCCCTGCCGCGCCCCTCCCTCCGTGCCGCGCCCCCCTAGGACCGCCCCCTCCCCAAAACGCTTTTGGATTTGTGCATAGCTAGAGTGAAGGCGGAGGGAGCCTGCTACAGGCCGCAGCCCAACCCCTGTTTTTTATTCCGATTTCCCCTCCTTTACCCTTTCCCTTTTTTTTTTTTTTTAAAGAAACCGTTTTTAAACTATTTCTAGGTTTGCGAATGTGAAGCCCCAGGCCGCAGGGGGCAAGGGGCCAGGTGCCCCCCACCAGCTGAGAACAAAGTGTCTATCTGGGTGTGGGCCCCTGGCCGCCTCCCTCCAGCCCTGGAGAGGAGGGCAGGGCTGCGGGGAGGCCAGGCCGAGCCCCTGGAACCATCCCGTCCTGTATCATATGTAAATACTGTGAGGTGATGTGCCCACCCCTCTCTAAGACCCCTCGGGGGTGAGGGGCTCCCCCCTCCCCTGTTTCTGTCCCCTCAGACACCGTTACTGTAAGCTTGCAGGCCTCAGCTGTGGCCACGGCAGGCCCGCTCTCTCAGGCCCTCAGGGGTCAAGGCCTTGGTAGGACCTGCCCACTCCAAAAACCCAGTGTGGGGGCAAAGGGCGTGAGAAGAGCAGGGCTTGCCCAGAGACACTGCTGGACAGGAATTAACTCTCCAAAGGTCTCCCCTGCTCCCTACCTAGGTTGGGTCTTCATGGTTTCTGCTCAGTCTGTCCCCCTTCCCCCTCCACCCCCGCAATGAGTGGGCACCAGGGGACGCTCTGGTGAGGGCAGACCCCAGGGGAAAGCAAAGGGCGTCTCAGGGAACCCCCACATTCTCTCACTGAAGTTTCCCACCAGGATGACCCCACAGCCAGAGTCCCTTGGCAGCCCCTCACCCCAGAGCCCCCTTCTAAGGAAAAAAAGAGGTTCAGAGCGTTGGACCTTCATGAACAGTGGCCTGGCTGGCGTGGCAGGGCCAAGGCCCACCCACTGCCATCCCCCTTCTGTGTGTCCCTGTCCCCCAGTTATGAGGCCCAGGGCCTGAGCTCTCTTCCCCAGCATCGCCCCTACCCGGAAACCCTGCCTTTGGAGAGTTAATTGTCTGTGTGAGGTGCTTAACCTATCAGCCCTGAGAACACAAAGCAATAATCTTTGTTACTGAGATGCGCGGCTGTTCGTGTTTTGGGTTTTTTTTTTTTTTTAATGTTTCCTAATAAAAGAGAAGCTGCATTTTATTGGTTTTTATTTTTAATTTTCTACACGTTTGAGCTGAGTCCTGAGACACTTAGC
Source organism: Pongo abelii (assembly GCF_028885655.2). NCBI lineage: Eukaryota > Metazoa > Chordata > Mammalia > Primates > Hominidae > Pongo > Pongo abelii. Next base: position 119,192,180 of record NC_071995.2, on the reverse strand, counting down.
TTCCCTCTCCCTCATCCCCAGACCCTTCCACCCCACTGGACCCAACCATGGGCTCAGGACCCTGGAATTCCGTTTTCTGATTTGTTTGGGGATTTTTTTTTTAAAGATGTTACATGGTGTTTCGAAGCCAGCAAGTTACCACCCTCCGGTGTCTCTTCTCTCCACATCTGTAACTTCTTTTTCCAGGTTTTATTTTCAGTTTTAAATTCCTAATAAATTATTTGAAAACGTTGCTGGGCTTGTGAATGTCTTGTGTCTCTGTGCATTCAGGGATACCTCATTTTCCTGTTTTAGGGATGACAGGACTCACCTCCATCCTCTTAGGGTCCTGGCAGGATCCAAGAATTAAATTGACACAAGATAGATGAACAGGGCCAGTCAGTCACGGTGGCTCATGCCTATAATCCCAGCACTGTGGGAGGCAGAGGTGGGCAGATCACTTGAGGTCAGGAGTTCGAGACCAGGCTGGCCAACATGGCGAAACCCCATCTCTACTAAAAATACAAAAATTAGCCGAGTGTGGTGGTGGGCGCCTGCGGTCCCAGCTACTCAGGAGGCTGAAGCAGGAAAGTCGCTCGAACCCTGGAGCTGGAGGCTGCGGTGAGCTGAGATCGTGCCACTGCACTCTAGCCTGGGTGAGAGTGAGACTCTGTCTCAAAAAAAAAAAAAAAAGAAAAAGAATAGGAGAAAAGCATACACATTTATTTATTAAAAGTTGTGCATGGCATGGGAGCCTCCATAAAGAAAAGAAATGAAGGCAGAGTGTGGTTGCTCACACCTGTAATCCCAGTACTTGGGGAGGCTGAGGCAAAAGCAGTGCTTGAGGCCAGAGGTTCAAGACCAGCCTGGGCAACATAGCGAGACCTTCATCTATATAAAATATTAAATTATTTAGGCATGGTGGCACAAGCCTGTGGTCCCAGCTACTCAGAGTACAGAGGTGGGAAGATTGCTTGAGCCCTGGGAATTGGAGGCTGCAGTGAGCTGTGTTCTTGACACTGCATTCCAGCCTGGAGGACAGAGCAAGATGCTCTCACTCTCAAAAAAAAAAAAAAAAAAAAAAAAAAAGAGGGAGAAATGAAGATCTAAAGAAGCAGTTAGAGTTACTGATACACTAGATTGGACAAAGAATAGTAAATTATGAAAAAGCCACTCAATTATGTGGAGAAGCTTAAAAGATAAGAGCTATTTTGGGCCAGGCATGGTGGCTCACGCCTATAATCCCAGCACTTTGGGAGGCCAAGGCGGGCGGATCGCCTGAGGTCAGGAGTTCGAAACCACCCTGGGCAACATGAAACCCCGTCTCTACTAAAATACAAAAAATTAGCTGCGTGTGGTAGCACGCACCTGTAGTCCCAGCTACTTGGGAGGCTGAGGCACAAGAATCATTTGAGCCCGGGAGGCAGAGGTTGCAGTGAGCCAAGGTCGCGCCACTGCACTCCAGCCTGGGTGACAGAGTGAGACTGTCTCAAAGAAAAAAAAGAAAGCTATTTTGGCTGAGTACAGTGGCTCAAAACTGTAATCGAAGCACTTTGGGAGGCTGAGGCAGGCGGATCCCTTGAGTCCAGCAGTTCGAGACTTGCCTGGGTGATATGGTAAAACCCCATCTCTACAAAAAAATACAAAAATTAGCCGGTTGTGTGGTGGTGCAGGCCTGTAGTCTCAGCTACTTGGGAGGCTGAGATGCGAGGATTTCTTGAGCCAGGGAGACAGAGGCTGCAGTGAGCTGAGATTGCACCACTGTACTCCAGCCTGGGTGACAGAGCAAGACCCTGTCTCAAAAAAATAAAAAAATTAAAAAAAATTACTTTAACAAGCGTCTGCACAGAATTATCTTGGTGCCGACTTCTCGCCCTTGAAGATAAGGATGTTGCCTTTCCTTCCAGTACAGGTTGGGGGTCTTTCACTCAGGAATTTCATCATCTTCTGCTTTTAAGAAACAGCACAAAGGTGAGAGTGATCATCTTTTTCCTGCTGTTTTTCAAGTGTCTTTAACTTAAATAATCAGAGTGGATATTTTTAAATATTCTCTGCACTTTCTCCCTCCTGCTTTCCTCCTGGGAAGATCTTTACTTTCCATTTGACCCAGAGCTTAGTGTTGACAATGAGATGCCACTTCACACTCATTGCTGGGATTACAGGTGTGCACTACCGCACCCAGCCCTTCAAACAGATATTTGTACGCCAGTGTTCACAGCAGCAATATTCATGATAGGCAAAAGGTAGAAACAACCCAAAAGTCCATCAATGGATAAATGGATACATGAAATGTGGTCTATCCATACAATGGACTATTTATTCAGCCTTAAAAAGGAAGGAAATTGGGCTGGGTGCGGTGGCTCACGCCTGTAATCCCAGCACTTTGGGAGACCAAAGCAGGTGGATCACCTGAGGTCAGGAGTTTTGAGACCAGCCTGGCCAACATGGTGAAACCCTGTCTCTACTAAAAATACAAAAATTAGCCAGACGTGGTGGTGGGCACCTGTAATCCCAGCTACTTGGGAGGCTGAGGCAGAAGAATCGCTTGAACCCAGGAGGTGGAGGTTGCAGTGAGCCAAGATCATGCCACTGCACTCCAGCCTCCAGCCTGGGTGACAGAGCAAGACTCTGTCTCAAAAAAAAAAAAAAAAAAAAAAAAAAAGAAGGGAATACTGTCATATACTACAACATGCATGGATGAACCTTGAGGACATCATGTTACATTGTGTTATGTGAAATAAGACTGTGGATGAAATACTATGTGACTCCACTTATATGAGGTACTGAGATTAGTCAAATTCATAGAAACAAAAAGTAGAATAGTGGTTACCAGACCCTGGGGCAAGGGAGAAAGGAGAGTTGTTTAATGGGTGCAGTTTTGGATTTGCAAGATGAAAAAGGTTAGCAGTGTGAATATACTGAACACTACTGAACTGCCTATTCAAATACGGGTTAAGATGGTAAACTTTATGTGTTTTTTACCAGAATAAAAAAATCCTTAAAGTTTGAAATGCATACAGAAGTGCTTATGAATAAAATGACTTGAGAGCTATGATTTGCTTTAAAATAGCCAATAAAAAAGAAGTATGTGGGTGATATGGTTTGGCTCTGTGTCCCCGCCCAAATCTCATCTGGAATCGAAATCCCCAGGGAGGGACCTGGTGGGAGGTGATTGGATTATGGGGGTGGTTCCCCCCATGCTGTTCTCATGATAATGAGTTCTCACAAGATCCATTGGTGTAAAAGTAGCACTCCCCACTCTGCTCTCTCTCTCCTGCTGCCATGTAAGACGTGCTTTGCTTCCCCTTTGCCTTCTGCCATGATTGTAAGTTTCCTGAGGTTTCCCAGCCATGTGGAACTATTAAACCTCCTTTCTTTATAAATTACCCAGTCTCAGGTAGTATCTTTATAGCAGTGTGAGAACAGACTAATACAGAGAACTGGTACCAGCTCTCATGAGATCTGATGATTATATAAGGGAGAGTTTTCCTACACAAGGTCTCTTCTCTTGTCTTGCCACCATGTAAGACATGCCTTTCAACTTTTGCCGTGATTGTGAGGCGTCCCCAGCCAGGTGGAACTATAAATCCATTAAACTGTTTTTTCTTCCCAGTCTCAGGTATGTCTTTATCAGCAGCATGAAAACTGACTAATACATATGAAAATGCCTGGATGTCCAGGCAGAAGTCAGCTGCAGGGGCAGAGACCTCATAGGGAACCTCTGCTAGGGGTACTGCTATACAGATAACCTGAAACTTGTAGATGTGACTTTGGAATTGGATAACAGGCAGAGGTTGGAACAGTTTAGGGGGGCTCAGAAGAAGACAGGAAGATGTGGGAAAGCTTGGAACTTCTTAGAGACTTGTTGAACGGTTTTGACCAAAATGTTGATAGTGATATGGATAATGAAGTCCAGGCTGAGGTGGTCTCAGATGGAGATGAGGAACTTACTGGGTACTGGAGCAAAGGTCATTTTTGCTATGCTTTAGCAAAGGGACTGGTGGCATTTTGCCCCTGCCCTAGAGATCTGTGGAACTTTGAACTTGAGAGAGATTATTTAGGTTATCTGGCAGAAGAAAATTCTAAGCAGAAAAGCGTTTAAGAGGTGATGTGGCCTTTTCTGAAAGCATTCTATCATGTGCATTCACAAAGAGATGGTTTGAAATTGGGACTTATGTTTAAAAGGGAAGCAGAGCATAAAGGTTTGGAAAACTTGCAGTCTGACCATGTGGTAGAAAAGAAAAACCCATTTTCTGGGGATTCAAGCCAGCTGCAGAAATTTGCATAAGTAACAAAAAGCCAAATGTGTTAATGGCCAAGACCGTGGGGGAAAATGTCTCCAAGGCACATCAGAAATCTTCATGACAGCCCCTACCATCACAGGCACAGAGGCCTAGGACAGAAAAATGGTTTTGTGGGTCAGACCCAGGGCCCCATTGCTCTGTGTAGCCCCCAGACATGGTGCCCTGCATCCCAGCCACTCCAGTTCCAGCTGTGGCTAAAAGGAGGCAAGGTACAGCTCGGGCCATTGCTTCAGAGGGTGCGAGCCACAAGCATTGGCAGCTTCCATGTGGTGATAGGCCTGCAGGTGTGCAGAAGACAAGAGTTGAGGTTTGGGAACCTCTGTCTAGGTTTTAGAGGATGTATGGTGATATGGATTGGCCGTGTCCTCACCCAAATCTCATCTTGAATTCCCACGTGTTGTAGGAGGGACCTGGTATGAGGTAATTGAATCATGGGGGCAGCTCTTTCCTTTGCTGTTCTCATGATAGTGAATAAGTCTCATAAGATCTGATGATTCTATAAGAGGGAGTTTCCCTACACAAGGTCTCTTCTCTTATCTGCCACCATGTGAGACATGCCTTTCACCTTCTGCCATGATTGTGGGGCATCTCCAGCCATGTGGAACTGTAAGTCCGTTAAACCTTTTTTTCTTCCCAGCCTCAGGAGGGTCTTTATCAGCAGCATGAAAACGGACTAATACATATGAAAATGCCTGGATGTCCAGGCAGAAGTCTGCTGCAGGGGCAGAGCCCTCATGGAAAACCTCTGCTAGGGCAGTGCAGAAGGGAAACGTGGGGTTGGAGCCCCCAAACAAAATCCCCACTGGGGCATTGCCTAGTGGAGCTGAGAAGAGGGCCATCATCCTGCAGAACCCAGAAAGGTAGATCCACTGACAGCTCACACCATGTGCCTGGAAAAGCCACAGGTACATAGCCCCTGAAAGCAGCCATGGGGGCTGTACCCTGCAGAGCCACAGGATGGAGCTGCCTTAGGCCTTAGGAACCCACCCCTTACATCAGTGTGTAGGGTCCAGCCCCACAGGGTTGGTGGGTCTCTCCCCGTGTGCAGAGATGAGAGTATAGAAATAAAGACACAAGACAGAGATAAAAGTAAAGACAGCTGGGCCCAGGGGACCACTACCACCAAGTCGCGGAGACTGGTAGTGGCCCCGAATGTCTGGCTGCGCTATTATTTATTGGATACAAAGCAAAAGGGGCAGGGTAAAGAGTGTGAGTCATCTCCAATGATACCTAAGGTCACGTGGGTCACATGTCCACTGGACAGGGGGCCCTTCCCTGCCTGGCAACCGAGGCAGAGAGAGAGAGGGAGAGAGAGAGACAGCTTACGCCATTATTTCTGCTTATTAGAGACTTTTAGTACTTTCACTAATTTACTACTGCTATCTAGAAGGCAGAGCCAAGTGTACAGGATGGAACATGAAGGCAGACTAGGAGCGTGACCACTGAAGCACAGCATCACAGGGAGACGGTTAGGCCTCCAGATAACCACGGGCGAGCCTGACTAATGTCAGGCCCTCCACAAGAGGTGGAGGAGCAGAGTCTTCTCTAAACTCCCCCGGGGAAAGGGAGACTCCCTTTCCCAGTCTGCTAAGCAGCGGTTGTTTTCCCTTGACACTTATGCTACCGCTAGACCACGGTCCGCCTGGCAACGGGCGTCTTCCCACACGCTGGCATTACTGCTAGACCAAGGAGCCCTCTGGTGGCCCTGTCTGGGCATAACAGAAGGCTCGCACTCTTGTCTTCTGGTCACACCTCACTATGTCCCCTCAGCTCCTATCTCTGTATGGCCTGGTTTTTCCTAGGTTATGATTATAGAGCGAGGATTATTATAATATTGGAATAAAGAGTAATTGCTACCAACTAATGATTAATGATATTCATATATAATCATATCTAAGATCTGTATCTGGTATAACTATTCTTGTTTTATATTTTATTATACTGGAACAGCTCGTGTCCTCGGTCTCTTGCCTCGGCACCTGGGTGGCTTGCCACCCACAGTGTACCCTGGATGTGACATGCAGTCAAAGGAGATCATTTCAGAGCTTTAAGGTTTAATGACTGCACTGCTGGGTTTTGGACTTGCATGGGGCCTGTGACCCCTTTGTTTTGGCCAATTTCTCTCATTTGGAATGGGAACATTTACCCAATGCTTGTATCTGCATTGTTTCTTGGAAGTAACTAACTTGTTTCTTATTTTACAGACTCATAGGTGGAGGGACTTACCTTGTCTCAGATGAGACTTTAAACTTGGACTTTCGGGTTATTGCTGGAATGAATTAAGACTTTGGAGGACTGTGGGGAAGGCATGATTGATTTTGAAATGTGAAAAGGACATGAGATTTGGGAGGGGCTGAGGAGGAATGATATGGTTTGGCTCTGTGTTCCCACCGAAATCTCATCTCAAATTGTATTCCCCAAGTGTAGAGGGAAGGACCTGGTGGGAGGTGATTGGATTATGGGGGCGTTTTCCCCCAGGGTGTTCTCAAAAAAAAAAAAAAAAAAACAAAGAAGAGAAAAAATATATAGCATATTTGAGTTTTAAAGCGTAATAACACCCAGTAACCTCTACCCAACCCAATAGTCATTTCAAAAAACAAAACAAAACAAAAAACAATGGTTTAAAACTACGTATCAGAATCAGCTAGAAAAAAAATTTTTTTTTTCGAGATGGAGTTTCATTCTTGTTGCCCAGGGTAGAGTGCAATGACGCGATCTTGGTTCACGGCAACCTCCGCCTCCCGGGTTCAAGTGATTCTTCTGATTCAGCTTCCCGAGTAGCTGGAATTACAGGCATGCACCACCACACCCGGCTAATTTTGTATTTTTATTAGATATGGGGTTTCTCCATGTTGGTCAGGCTGGTTTTGAACTCCCAACCTCACGTGATCCACTGGCCTCGGCCTCCCAAAGTGCTGGGATTACAGGCGTGAGCCACCATGCCTGGCCTGCTGAAAAAAATTTTAAATAAAAAAGAGCGGCTGGGCATGGTGGCTCACGCCTGTAATCCCAGCACTTTGGGAGGCCAAGGCAGGCAGATCACCTGAGGTCAGATGTTTAAGACCAACCTGGCCAACATGGCGAAACCCCATCTCTACTAAAAATACAAAAAAATTAGCCCAGCGTGTTGGCACATGCCTGTAATCCCAGCTACTTGGGAGGCTGAGGCTGGAGAATCACTTGAACCTGGGAGGCAGGGGTTGCAGTGAGCTGAGATTGCACCACTGCACTCTAGCCTGGGTGACAGAACCAGACATCGTCTCAAAAAAAAAAAAAAAGAGAGAGAGACCACAGATTTCAGATCCTTATACCCAACCTGCACATCTTACGTTCCAACAATCTGTATTACCTTTTTTTTTTTTTTTTTTTTTTGAAACAGGGTCTCCCTCTGTTGCCCAGGCTGGAGTAGAGTGGTGCAATCACAGCACAATGTGGCCTTGAATTCCTGACTCAAGCAATCCTCCTGCCTCAGCTTCCAGAATAGCGGGATTCTAAGCCTGAACCATCATGCCCGGACTATATCACTCTTTAAGTTTTCCAGGGGAGTCCAGGGATCAGTCAAGTTTGGGAACCACTGGCTACACTATTCCGTCTCTGGAGAGATGGAGGTAGACAATGCCATTATAGCAGTTAGGAGGCTGTCAGGAAGATCCTGACACTGAGGATGGTGGCTTTGGGAGTGGAAAAGGTTTAGTTACACTGGTATACTGCCTCCATTTGCTCATTGGCACCTGATGGTAGGCTAGCCTATACAAGGCTCTTAGTATCCTTCCTAGCACAGCCTCACAGCATGTTAATTGCTGCTGTTGTTATCACTGGAGAGAGCAGGAATCAGAGGCAGGTAGACACAGGTTCAAATTTTTTCTCCACCACTTTGTAGCCATGTGACTTTGAGCAAGTTACTTAAACTCTCTGAAACTGCTTCATCATCTATAAGATGGGGAAGATGCTGACAACCATCACAGCAATAATAACTATATCAGAAGAGTGTTGTTAGGGTGAAAGACAACATATGTAAAGCACAGTGCTAGCACGGTGCCAAGCGTATAGAAACACTCAGCAAATGGTAGCTGGTAGCTGCTGTTAAGCACTTCCTAGAAACAGGAGCCTTATCCTTTAGAAGCCAAGTAGACCTGGCCGGGCATGGTGGCTCACGCCTGTAATCCCAGCACTTTGGGAGGCCAAGGCGGGTGGATCACCTGAGGTCAGGAGTTTGAGACCAGCCTCAACATGGGGAAACCCCGTCTCTACTAAAAATACAAAATTAGCCGGGCATGGTGGTGCATGCCTGTAATCCCAGCTACTTGGGAGGTTGAGGCGGGAGAATTGCTTGAACCTGGGAGGCAGAGGTTGTGGTGAGCCAAGAGCATGTCATTGTACTCCAGCCTGGGCAACAAGAGCAAAACTCCATCTCAAACAAAAAAAAAAAAAAAAAAAAAAAAAAAGAAGCCAAGTAGATGTGACCTTGCAAAAGTGTGGGTATGCCATCACCTGAGGGAGTCAAGAAGCTATGCTTAGCTGTTCTTTCCACTGAAGAGTGTGTTTTCCCAGGCTGGGAGAGGCTGTGCTTCGCACACCTGTGCAGGGATCTGGGGTGGTGGAAGGTCAAGGTACAAAGAGCGTAGGGGCTTGGGGAGCTACCTAGTGCCCTTCCAGGTCCCTTATACTGTCACCTCTGTGGCAGGGGCCACAGAGGTCTGGGCTGTCACAGTGAGCATGTCTCTTTCCAGGGGGAGAGGGTTGTGGCAGCAGCCGGACCCCCTCCCCACCAGATGCTTTGCCTAAACTCCAGCACGTGGAGTTTGTCTAGATTGTCCTTAGGAAGGCTTTCATGGGCTGGGGAAGGAGGGAAGTCGTAGGTTGGACTGAATCTCTTCCTTCCTCAAGGGACTTTCAGTACTCCCTAGCCTGAGATGGCAGCATGAGAACCAGATCGAACTCATATCTTGGTCCTGATGTGTGGCTCTGGGGCAGTCACTTAACCTCTCTCAGCCTCAGCTGTCTTCTCTGTAAAATGAAGTTTGTACTTGGACCCACCTCGACCTTTGTGCCAGGTTCTTAGCATATGGGACCTGGGATGGAGTTAGCGCTCAGTTAATAGTAACTCGTTAGCCAGGTGCGGTGGTTCACGCCTGTATTCCCAGCACTTTGGGAGACCGAGGTGGGTGGATCACTTGAGGCCAGGAGTTTGAGACCAGCCTGGCCAACATGGCAAAACACTATCTCTAATAAAAATACAAAAATTAGCCAGGTGTGGTGGCACTTGCCTATAGGCCCAGCTACACAGGAGGCTGGGGCAGGAGAATCACTTGAATCTGGGAGGTGGAGGTTGCAGTGAGCCAAGATTGCGCCACTGCACTCCAGCCTGGAAAAAAAGGGTAATTAATAACTTTATTTGCAACCACAGCTGTTTCTCCTTCTTTGAGCCACCCCCAATCACCCACTTAGGATCCTTCAGGCCTAAATCTAGGAGCAGTGCCTGATCCTCTGTCTTGTTATGACCCCAAGGAACCCACTTAAGAGGGACTGAACATTTTGCTGGGCAAGGCTTCCCTTTGCTTGGGCAGACTGCACTCATTCTGGGGCTGCAGAGGCAGGACCATTCAGTCAAGCTGATGTGGGATTCTGACCTAACCAAGTCCCCCTCCATTAGTCCTCATAGCCCCCACCTCCCATGGGGCAGCCCTGAGACAGGCTCTGTGACAATCCACAGCAGCCCTGTCCAACAGAAACTTCTGTGATCATGGAAACATTCTGTAGCTGACAATCTGGCAGCCACTGGCCACATGTGTCTATGAGCCTCGAAATGTGGCTATTGTGACTGAGAAACTGAATTTTTAATGGTATTTCATTTTTATTTTTATTTATTTATTTTGAGACAGAGTCTCACTCTGTCGCCCAGGCTGGAGTGCAGTGGCGTGATCTCGGCTCACTGCAAGCTCTGCCTCCCGGGTTCACGCCATTCTCCTGCCTCAGCCTCCCAAGTAGCTGGGACTACAGGCACCCGCCACCACGCCTGGCTAATTTTTTGTATTTTTAGTAGAGACGGGGTTCCACCATGGTCTTGATCTCCTGACCTCAGGTGATCCACCCGCCTCGTCCTCCCGAAGTGCTGGGATTGCAGGCATGAGCCACCGCGCCCGGCCCAGAAAAGAGGTGATTAAACACAAAGCAGCCATGTGATGAAATGGCATTTTGCCTCTGTGGTCTTCCTCCCCCAAACCCATAACTCTAATCCAATTATGAGAAAAACACAGGGCAATTCCAATAGAGAGCCAGGCGCGGTGGTTCACGCCTGTAATCCCAGTGCTTTGGGAGGCTGAGGCAGGCAGATCATGAGGTCAAGAAATCAAGACCATCCTGGCCAACATGGTGAAACCCCGTCTCTACTAAAAATACAAAAATTAGCAGGATGTGGTGGTGTGCACCTGTAGTCCCAGCTACTCGGGAGGCTGAGGCAGGAGAATCACTTGAACCTGGGAGGCAGAGGTTGCAGTGAGCTGAGATCGCGCCACTGCACTCCAGCCTGGTGACAGAAAAATAAATAAAAATAAATAAATAAAAATTAGCTGGGCATGGTGGCACATGCCTGTAATCCCAACTACTCAGAGGCTGAGGCACAAGAATCACTTGAACCTGGGAGACAGAGGTTGCAGTGAGCCGACATTGTGCCACTGCACTCCAGCCTGGGCGACAGAGTGAGACTCCAACAAACACACACACACACACACACACAAATTCCAAGAGAGGGTCATCCTGACCAATACTCCTCAAAACTATCAAGGTTGCCGGGCACAGTGGCTCACGCCTGTGATCCCAGTGCTTTGGGAGGCTTAGATGGGAGGATCACTTGAGGCCAGGAGTTCAAGACCAGCCTGGGCAACACAGGGAGACGCCATGTCTCCAAAAATTTTTTTGGAGACAAGAATCTCGCTCTGTCGCCCAGGCCAGAGTACAGTGGCGTGATCTCGGCTCACTGCAAACTCTGCCTCCTGGGTTCACGCCATTCTTCTGCCTCAGCCTCCCAAGTTGCTGGGACTATAGGCGCCCGCCACCATGCCCGGCTTATTTTTTGTATCTTTAGTAGAGACGGGTTTCACTGTGTTAGCCAGGATGGTCTCCATCACCTGACCTTGTGATCCGCCCGCCTCGGTCTCCCAAAGTGCTGGGATTACAGGTGTGAGCCACCGTGCCTGGCCCCAAAATTTTTTTTTAATTAGCCAGGTGTGGTGACACATGTCTGTAGTCCCCACTAATTGGGAGGCTGAGGTGGGAGGATTGCTTGAGCCCAGGATGTTGAGGCTGCAGTGAGCTATGACTGGGTCACTGCACATCAGCCTGGGGAACAGAGTGAGACTTTGTCTCAAAAAAAAAAAAAAAAAAAAAAGATAAATAAATTAAATAACCAGGCCCCCCTTATCCCACAGGATTGTTGTAGAGGTGACATAGGAACAGAAGAGCACCAAGTTAACCAATTATAAATCTATAGACAGAGAAGCAGATCAGAGGCCAGGCACGGTGGCTCATGCCTGTAATCCCAGCATTTTGGGAGGCTGAGGCGTGTGGATCACCTGAGGTCAGGAGTTTGAGACCAGCCTGACCAACATGGTGAAACCTTGTCTCTACTAAAAATACAAAAATTATCCAGGCATGATGGCAGGTGCCTGTAATTCCCAGCTACATGGGAGGCTGAGGCAGGAGAATCGCTTGAACCTGGGAGGCAGAGGTTGCAGTAAGCTGAGATCGTGCCATTGCACTCCAGCCTGGGAGACAAGAGCGAAACTCTGTCTCAAAAAAAAAAAAAAAAAAGAGAGAGAGAGAGAAGCAGATTAGCAGTTACCAGGGGCTGAGGGAGTGTGACTGCTAATGGGTACAGGGTTTCCTTCTGGAGTGATGAAAATGTTCTGGAACCCCATAGAGGTGACAGTTGCACAACACTGTGAAGGTACTAAATGCCACTGAATTGTTTACTTAAATGTGGTTAATGTTATGTGAATTTCACTTAAACAATGTTATATAGATATTTGGCCGGGCGCAGTGGCTCACGCCTGTAATCCCAGCACTTTGGGAGGCCGAGGCGGGTGGATCACAAGGTCAGGAGATCGAGACCATCCTGGCTAACGCGGTGAAACCCCATCTCTACTAAAAATACAAAAAAAAAAATCAACCGGGCGTGGTGGTGGGCGCCTGTAGTCCCAGCTACTTGGGAGGCTGAGGCAGGAGAATGGCGTGAACCTGGGAGGCGGAGCTTGCAGTGAGCCGAGATCGCGCCATTGTACTCCAGCCTAGGCAACAGAGCAAGACTCCATCTCAAAAAATATGTATAAATAAATAGATATGTGATGTGACAGGTTTTTTTTTTTGAGATGGAGTTTTGCTCTTGTCCCCCAGGCTGGAGTGCAATGGCGTGATCTCAGCTCACCGCAACCTCCGCCTCCAGGGTTCAAGCCATTCTCCTGCCTCAGCCTCCTGAGTAGCTGGGATTACAGGCATGCACCACCATGCCTGGCTAATTTTGTGTTTTCAGTAGAGACAGGGTTTCTCCATGTTGGTCAGGCTGGTCTCAAACTCTCCACCTCAGGTGATCTGCCAGCCTTGGCCTCCCAAAGTGCTGGGATTACAGGCATGAGCCACCGTGCCTGGCCTCTGATATGACAGTTCTAATGCCCTTTAGTATTCTATAATTCAGACTCAGGCCTTTGGAATCCAAAGCCCAGGTTTTTCTCACAAACCCACACTGCAGAGGGGAGTGGTGGAAAAAAATAAAACCTCTGCCTTGGAATCAGACAGATCTAAACTGGAGCCCTATTTTGTCATTTGCCAACTGTGTGACCTTGGGCAATTACCACAACTCTCTGAACCTGTCTCTTCATCTGCAAGGTGCATGACTGATGGGACTATTCAACCAGACCCAGTGCACAGATTCAGGCACTTGATAAGACATGGAGGCTGCAGGCAGCAATCTTTTTTCTTTTCTTTTTTTTTTTTTTGAAATAGGGTCTCGCTCTGCCGCAGAGGGTCAGTCATGGTTCATTGCAGCCTTGATCTCCCTGGCTCACGAGATCCTCCCATCTCAGCCTCCTGAGTTGCTGGGATCAAAGGTGCAATCCACCACCACACCTGGTTAACATTTTTTTTTTTTTTTTAGAGATGAGGTCTCTCTATGTTGCCCAGGCTGCACTTCCTTCTTGTCTCTCTTATCCCAGCATCCGACTGAACTGACGGCTCTGCTTTCCCCAACCAGCCCATGAAGCGGGGCTGAGTACAAAGTGGTGGGTATGAGGGTCACGATTGTAAGATCTGAAAACTCTAGAAACCATCCCTTTGGTTAACAGTTGCTAAGGACAAATGCATAACATATTTTCCAGTGATCCCATGCTGGCAAGTCGTCAGGGTCATTCCTGCAACAGACAGATTCAAGGCCAGCCCCAGACTCAGCCAAGAGCAGAGCAAACACTCTAGCCTTATCTGGGCGGGAGTGTGTGGAGACTGACTATAAGACTATACCTGAGACTGGTCATCTCAGTTATTTTCTCACCTCCTTGACTGCAAGATGAAACTCCTTGTGCTAGCTGTGCTGCTCACAGGTAGGCAAGTCTCCCCGGCTCCACCCGCCTTTCTCTCCCAAGTGAGCTAAGATCTCACTCCTCTGGAATGGGGGCCACAGGCCACAGCAGACAGGGCTGGCCAGCCCCGCAGTCTCAATTCGAGGTTCCCAGTGGAGCTTAAGGGCTCCTCTACTGGGGTTCCCTCAAGGCTGGCACCTTTTCAACCTGCAAGTCTGAACTCAGATTGCCTGAGCTAAGAAAGCTTGCCTTTATTTTCTTTTTTCCAGACAGGGTCTTGCTCTATCACCCAGGCTGGAGTTCAGTGGCACAATCATAGCTCACCGCAGCTTCCAACTCGTGGGCTCAAGTGATCCTCCCACCTTAGTCAACTAAGTAGTTAGGCCAATCTCCCATTTATTTTATTTTATTTTTATTTTACTTTATTTTATTTTTGAGACAAGGGTTCACTCTCACCCAGGCTGGAGTGCGGTGGCGTGATCTCAGATCACTACAACCTCCGTCTCCTGGGTTCAAATAATTCTCTTGCCTCAGCCTCTCAAGTAGCTGGGACTTCTAGCTCTCAAGTAGCTGGCACACACCACCATGCCCAGCTAATTTTTTTGTATTTTTTTGGTAAAGACAGGTTTTCACCATGTTGGCCAGGCTGGGTGACCTCCCTTTTAGATTCTCCTCATCCTGCTCTATTTTTCCCCTTTCTAACGCAGAATCCAGTTTCCTTACTTATCACATTTATTATTATTATTATTATTTTTTTTTTTGAGACAAGAGTCTTGCTTTGTCGCCAAGGCTGGAGTACAGTGGCGTGATCTCGGCTCGCTGCAAGCTCCACCTGCCGGGTTCACGCCATTCTCCTGCCTCAGCCTCCTCAGTAGCTGGGACTAAAGGCGCCCACCACCACGCCCGGCTAATTTTTTTGTATTTTTAATAAAGACGGGGTTTCATCGTGTTAGCCAGGATAGTCTCAATCTCCTGACCTCATGATCCACCTGCCTCGGCCTCCCAAAGTGCTGGGATTACAGGCATGAGCCACCACGCCTGGCCTTATCACATTTATTATTTATTGTTTTTCTCTCCCACTAGGTTGTAAGCTCCATGAGGTTAGAGATTATTATTATTATTATAATATCTGTTCACTGCTATATCTCTAGCTCCTAGGACAGAGCCTGGCATGTAGTAAGTGCTCAATAAATATTCACTGGATAAACAATGCAGATAGCTTAAAACTATCTGGCCTAGGGAGGCTGAGGCAGGAGAATGGCGTGAACCCAGGAGGCGGAGTTTGCAGTGAGCCGAGATCCTATCACTGCACTCCAGACTGGGCGACAGAGCAAGACTCCGTCTCAAAAAAAAAAAACTATCAGGCCTAGCTGGGTGGCACAAGCCTGTAATCCTAGCTGAGGCGGTAGGGTCCCTCGAGCCCAGGAGCCCAGAGACCAGCCTGGGCAATATGGCAAAACCCCGTATCTACAAACAACACAAAAAATTACTAGGGTATGGTGGCCCATGGCTGTAGTCCCAGCTACTTAGGAGGCTGAGTTGCAGTGAGCCATGATTGCACCACTGCACTCCAGCCGAGGCAACAGAGTGAGATCCAAAAAGAAGAAGAAGAAGAAAATATATATATATATATATACACACACACATATATATAAACTTTATATATATAAAGTTTTCATTAAAAAAAAAAACCTCTACCCACTTTCACTTTACCAGGTTCCTGGGTCCAACGGTCTTCAGAGGAGGCAGCTGGCAGGCGTCAGGGAGCAGCGTGGGGCCCGAGGGAGCAGGAAGGCACTGTGTCCCCGGGGTGCTGGCAGACCGATTTGAACTCTGGCTATGTTTTCTTGCAGTGGCCGCCGCCGACAGCGGCATCAGCCCTCGGGCCGTGTGGCAGTTCCGCAAATTGATCAAGTGCGTGATCCCGGGGAGTGACCCCTTCTTGGAATACAACAACTACGGCTGCTACTGTGGCTTGGGGGGCTCAGGCACCCCCGTGGATGAATTGGACAAGTAAGTGATCCGCCTGGAGGAAAATTGGAGTGCCTGCCGGGGGCGGGGTGGGGCACACGCCAAGGATCTCAAGAGGCATACAAAGGGGACTTGCATATCTGTTAAGGATAACATATTTTCACCTCTTGTCAAATAAAGAAATATGTTCCAAGAGGACCCTGTAGCGAACGCTCCCCATTAGAGATGGAAACAATGACCGACGTACAAAACAGTGGGCAATGCTACCCTCCAGTGGCAGAATGTGGCAACAATAAACATCACAGCAACTATCCACGTGTCATTTTCTAGCAGTGGTTAAGTGTCACTGCACCTTATGAATACAGGATTTTACTGTATTCTTGCAACCATGTTAAAAATCGCTTTCAGGCCAGGCGCAGTGGCTCATGCCTGTAATCCCAGCACTTTGGGAGGCCGAGGCGGGTGGATCACTTGAGGTCAGGAGTTCAAGACCAGCCTGGCCAACATGGTGAAACCCTGTCTCTACTAAAAAATACAAAAATTAGCCGGACGTGGCGGCGAGCTCCTGTAACCCCAGCTACTTGGGAGACTGAGTTGGAGGTTTCAGTGAGCCAAGGTCGTGCCACTGCAGTCCAGCCTGGGCAACAGAGCAACTCTGTCTCAAAAAAAAAAAAAAAAAAAAAAAAAAAAAATGCTTCCAATAAATATACGATAAAAGGACTTATATTTTTTGAAGCCATAGGATCATTTCTCCTGAAGCATCTTGGCAAATTCATCCCCACCTCTTCCTGAGAGTGGGCAGGTGAGGGCTGACCTATTGCTCTGCCCTTACTCCTATGTCAGCTGTCCTTCCCACTTTCCAGGTGCTGCCAGACACATGACAACTGCTACGACCAGGCCAAGAAGCTGGACAGCTGTAAATTTCTGCTGGACAACCCGTACACCAACACCTACTCATACTCGTGCTCTGGCTCGGCGATCACCTGTAGCAGTAGGTTTACACCTTCCTTGACCTATGAATTCTAGTAGGTTCTCAGTAGGCCGGGGGGAAATAATAGTAACAACAGCCATGATTTAGTTATAATTTTCTTGGTTCTGAGCAGTGTCTCCTTTAATCCTCACAACAACACTATGGGATAGGTACAATTATCCTCACTTAACAGATAAGAAAACTGAGGCTCAGAAGGCTGAGCTATTTGCCCAAGATCACACAGCTTGTAAGTGGTGATGGTTTGGGTTTTTTTTGTTGTTTAGAGACAGGGTCTTACTCTGTCACCCAGGCATGAGCACAGTGGTGCGACCATAGCTCACTGCAGCCTCAACCTCCTGAGCTCAAGGGATCTGCTGACCTCGGCCTCCCAAGTAGCTGGGACTACAAGCGTGCACCACCATGCCTGGCTAATTAAAAAAATTTTTTTATAGAGACTGGGTCTCACTATGTTGGCCAGGCTTGTCTTGAACTCCTGGCTTCAAGCAATCCTCCTACCTTGGCATCCCAAAGTGCTGGGATTACAGGCGTGAGCCACCATGCCCAGCCACTTATTTCTTTACATTCTATCTTTCCAATAGAATGTAAGATCCACAGAACAGGGATTACTGCCTATTTTCTTCCTTTCTTTTTTGAGACAGAGTCTCACTCCATCACCTCAACCTCCGCTTAGCTCACTGCAACCTCTGCCTCCTGGGTTCAAGCAATTCTCCTGCCTAAGCCTCCTGAGTAGCTGGAACTACAAGCGTGCACCACCATGTGCGGCTAATTTTTTGTATTTTTAGCAGAGATGGGGTTCTACCATGTTGCCCAGGCTGGTCTCAAACTCCTGACCTCAAGTGATCTGCCTGCCTCGGTCTCCCAAAGTGCTGGAATTATAGGCATGAGCCACTATGCCTGGCCGATTACTGACTATTTTCTTTATTGCTATATCCCCAGATCTAGAGCAGTGCCTGACATATAGTAGGTGCTCAGTAAATAATTGATGAATGCATAGCCTAGATATAAACTTTCTTTTTCTTTTTTTAAAACAATCTTGACAACTTTGCAGAATAAATACAATCTTGCATTCTGCCTTTTCACTTATCACCTTGTCATGACTTTTTCATATTGCCTCAAACCTTTATTGTTACTGTTTTTTCCACTGTTACTATTTTAATCACTGAATAACATGGCTTAATTTGCTTATACATCCTCCTGCTCCACTTTAGAAGGCCAAATTTACAAATCTGATGAAAGCTATGAACCCTCTCCCCAGGGAAATACACACACACACACACACACACACACACACACACACACACACAGAGTTTCTTTTTAATGTTTCCAACTAGAACAAGAAACCTGCATTAAAGGATGTTTGCTCATATTAATTAAAAATAACTCAGTTGGGCACAGTGACTCAAGCTTGTAATCACAGTACTTTGGAAGCCCAAGGTGGGTGGATCACTTGAGGTGAGAAGTTCGAGACCAGCCTGGTCAATATGGTGAAACCCTATCTCTACTAAAAATACAAAAATTAGTTGGGTGTAGTGATGCATGCTTGTAGTCCCAGCTACTTGGGAGGCTGAGGCAAGAGAATTGCTTGAACCTGGGAGGCAGAGGTTGCAGTGAGCCGAGATCCCACCACTGCACTCCAGCCTGGGTGACACAGCGAGACTCTATCTCAAAAGAATAAATAAATAAAATAAAGGATCGGAGAGAAACAAAACTAATAAGATTCCTGAAGGTAAGCAGAGATACATTATATGTAATAAAGTTTAAATGCATTTTGACTGTAATCTTATTGTTTATTTTGGTTACAAAATAAACAAGCCAAAAGTAATGCAGCTTCAAACTCTACATAAATATCTGTTATGGAAAGTGGAAGGCATCTATAACCCAAAGATAACCAGTTACATATTCCTCCAGATTTTTGGGGCATACACTAGCTTTTTTTATTTGGGAAAATTTCCATGTGCAGGCGTACCTAATTTTTCTAAATGTCTATATAGTATTCCATTTAAGGACGTTCCATAATTTTTAAAATACATGCTTTAAAGTAGAGAAACTAGGCTGGGCATGGTGGCTCACGCCTGTATCCCAGCACTTTGGGAGGCCAAGGCAGGTGGATCACTTGAGGTCCGGAGTTTGAGACCAGCCTGGCTAACATGATGAAACCCTCTCTCTACTAAAAATACAAAAATTACCTGGGCACGGTGGCGAGCACCTGTAGTCCCAGCTACTCAGGAGTCTGAGGCAGGAGTGTCACCTGAACCCAGGAGGCGGAAGTTGCAGTGAGCTGAGATCGCACCACTGCATTCCAGCCTAGACGACAAAAGGGAAACTCTGTCTTAAAAACAAAACAAAACAAAAAAACACAGGATGCCCAGATAAATATGACTTTCAGATAAGCAATGGATAATTTTTTGGGGGGTATATGTCCCAAATATTGCATTCATTGTTTATCTGAAAGTCAAATTTAACTGGGCATCCTGATGTATTTGTATTCACTTAATCTGTCAGCCCTAAATGTGCATCAGTGGAATGGCTGCCAGATTATTCCAGTTAATTCTTCTTGCCCCAGATTGTACAAAACAGGGTCCACCTTGGCTCACTCCTCTCCTTTCATCCCTCTCAAGGCAAAAACAAAGAGTGTGAGGCCTTCATTTGCAACTGCGACCGCAACGCTGCCATCTGCTTTTCAAAAGCTCCATATAACAAGGCACACAAGAACCTGGACAACAAGAAGTATTGTCAGAGTTGAATATCACCTCTCAAAAGCATCACCTCTATCTGCCTCATCTCACACTGTACCCTCCAATAAAGCACCTTGTTGAAAGACCTCATGTTTGGATATTGTTTTATTCTCTGTCTATAAACTAGGTCTCTGCCTACTCTTTTATTTTTATTTATTTATTTTTTCTAGGTGGAGTCTTGCTCTTTGGCCCAGGCTGGAGTGCAGTGATGTGACCGTGGCTCACTGCAACTTCCGCCTCCTGGGCTCAAGCAATCCTCCCGCCTCATCCTCCCGAGTAGCTGGGACCATAGGCATGCACCACCATGCCTGGCTAATTTTCGTATTTTTTGTAGAGACAGAGTTTCGCTCTGTTGCCCTGGCTGGTCTCAAACTCCTCAGCTCAAGTGATCTGCCTGGCTCGGCCTCGCAAAGTGTTGGGATTACATGCATGAGCCGCCATGCCTGGCTACTCTGCCTAGTCTTTTGTGAGTATCATTTCTTCCAGCCTTGGAAGCTAAGTTGAATTAGAAAGACACTTCCAGGAAGCAAGCAAGCACCTTGAGACCTGAGTAGTGATTAACAATCACCATCTACTGATTATTTACTCTGTACCAGGACTGTGTGTCCATAAATCCTCTTGACAGCCCTATGAGGTATTGGCACTATTAGCAAATCTTATTTTCCTAAGCTGAGGCTCAGTAGGAGAGGTCACTTTTCCAATGCTATCATCTAGTAAGCAGCAGAGAGGGAATTTGAACCTGGCAAGTCTAACAACAGAAAACACATGCTGAACCACTGCCCTTCCCTGCCTGAAGTGGTAGGCTTTAGTTTGAGCCAGACCTTGCCCCCGTCTCATGATTCTGCCTCCATTTTCAACTGTATTAAACCATTTTTCTACAACGACTTTTTTTTTTTTTTTTTTTTTTTGAGATGGAGTCTTGCTCTGCCGCCCAGGCTGGAGTGCAGTGGCGCGATCTCGGCTCACTGCCAGCTCCACCTCCCAGGTTCACACCATTCTCCTGCCTCAGCCTCCCTAGCAGCTGGGCCTACAGGTGCCCGCCACCACGCCCAGCTAATTTTTTGTATTTTTAGTAGAGACAGGGTTTCACCGTGTTAGCCAGGATGGTCTCAATCTCCTGACCTTGTGATCCGCCCGCCTCAGCCTCCCAAAGTGCTGGGATTACAGGCGTGAGCCACCGCACCCAGCCACAACTTTCTTTTCTAAATAAAAGACCTCCCACACTCTACAAGCTAATTTTGACACTGTAGTCATGAAATATAATAAACATTAACAAGCCTGGCATGGTGGCATGCACCTATGGTCCTAGCTACTCAAGAGGCTGAGGCAGGAGGATCTCAATCCCAGGAGTTTGAGGCTACAGTGAGCTATGATCACAGCACTGCACTCCAGCCTGGGTGAAAGAGTGAGACCCTGTTTCAAGCTACTAGGGAGACTGAAGTGGAAGGATCCCCTGAGCCCAGGAGTTGGAGGCTGCAGTGAGCTGTGATCATGCCACTGCACTCCAGCCTGGGTGACAGAGACGCTATCTCAAACAAACACACACACAAAACCCAAACAAAAAAACAAAACCAAACAAAAAACCAATAACAGCTTGCATTTCTTGAGCACTTACTGCATACTTCCTTGTTCTGAGTTTTCCACATCTCATCTCATTAAATGTTCAAACCAGCTCTGTGATATTGATATTTTTGCTCCCATTTCATAGATGTGGAACTAAAAATTCAGAGAAGTTAAGTCATTTGTCCAAGATCACACAAATGGCAAAATCAGGATTTGGCCAGGTCTGTCTGATGGCAGTGCCCGAGCTTTTAACCACTAAGTCACTTCAGCCCAATTCCTCTATGAGTATTTATGACTACATTTACATTGAAATTCACCAGAACTAAGCCAGGGACAGTGGCTCACGCCTGTAATCCCAGCACTTTGAGAAGTCTAGGTGGGCAGATCACTTGAGGCCAGGAGTTTGAGACCAGCCCGGCCAACATGTCAAAACCCTGTCTCTACTAAAAAATACAAAAATTAGCCGAGTATGGTGGCACAGGCCTGTAATCCCAACTACTCAGGAGGCTGAGGCAGGAGAATGTCTTAAACCGGGGAGGCTGAGGTTGTAGTGAGCTGAGATCACACCACTGCACTCCAGCATGGGTGACAGAGTGATACTCGGCCAAAGAAAGAAAGAAAAGAAAAAGAAATTCACCAGAGCAAGTGGGGAGAGGCAGAGAAGGGAACTGAAGCAGAAAAGCAAAATTGAGGCCAGGCATGGTGGCTCATGCCTGTAATCCCAGTACTTTGGGAAGTCGAGGAGGGCAGATCACTTCAGGTCAGGAGTTCGAAACCAGCCTGGCCAACATGGCGAAACCTCATCTCTACTAAAAAATACAAAATTTAGCTGGGCATGGTAGCGTGCATCTGTAATCCCAGCTACTCGGGAGGCTGAGACAGAAGAATCACTTGAACCTGGGAGGCAGAGGTTGCAGTGAGCCAAGATAACACCACTGCACTCCAGCCTGGGTGACACAGTGAGACTGTGTCCACTATCAAAAGGCACCATTAAGCAGTTTCAGACCACTGGAAACTGACAGAACAGCCACCACTTCTGGGTATGTGGTGGGCAGTAGAAGACCTTCCATTTGAAGAAGGGAGTGTGTGTGGACTTATCTTTTGGCATAATTTCTCTCTTATTTATTTATTTATTTTTATTTTTTTTTTTTTGAGGCAGATTCTCACTCTGTCCCAGGCTGGAGTGTAGTGGCGCAATCTCGGCTCACTATAACCTCTGCCTCCTGGGTTCAAGAGATTCCCCTGCCTCAGCCTCCTGAGTAGCTGGGACTACAGGCGCGCACCACCACGCCCAGCTAATTTTTTGTATTTTAGAGATGGGGTTTCACCACATTGGCCAGGATGTTCTCGATCTCCTGACCTCGTGATCTGCCCGACTTGGACTCCCAAAGTGCTGGGATTACAGGTGTGAGCCACTGCGCCCGGCCCCTCATTTTATTCATCCATTCAATGATGATTTATTGAACTCTTACTCTGGGCCAGGAACCATACAAAATTCTGAGGATACAATGTATTTGGGGCTGGCCACAAGACAATGATTTAGTGTTAGTATCTGTCTACAATTCAGTCTGCTCTGAGACTTTTTTTCCTACTCTTCAAACTGGCATCCTTATATATATTATGCTGTATGCTCCAGACCTTGTCATGTCTTTTGCACAATTATCTTGTCATCCTTGAAGTTCTATAGTTGTAGGTACTGTTATATCCACATCTGATGGATGAGGAAACTGGCTTAAAGATGCAATGGATTGCCAAAAGTCACTCATTCCTGGGTGGCATAGCTGACCTTGGAACCCAAATCCAGATAATTCAGAGAAGTGCTATCAGATTGTGAACGTGTTGAAGGCAGAGTGAGGTGTCTTAGCCACTTTTGTTTCTCTACTTGCCTATAGGAGACACTCAATAAATGATTGCTGAATGCTAAATGAAGTGTTGGTCATCAGTGCTCAGGGTCTTTTTAATTCTTTGGTAGGCAAGAATGGGACTATTCTCAAATTCAAATTCAACAAGCATAAACCGAAGAACGCTTCTTTGCATATTGTGCTATTGAGAATTTCAAGGGATGCAAAATCAAGTTAGACCTGGCCTTAATCTTCAACGAACTGTGAAGGCCATAAAAAATATTTCTTCAGTGGAAAGAGATTGCAAGTCCCTGTTGGATGGAAGAAAAGTGGGCTTTTAGGAAAATGGTGCTTACTTCTTCTTATTTATTTAGATGACAGAACAAACGAGAGAGAGAGAGCAGTCACAGGGCTACTAAAGGCTCTAAAGATATCCTCTGATGTAAAAATCTATCTCTTGGGCCGGGCGTGGTAGCTCAGGCCTGTAAATCCCAGCACTTTGAGAAGCTGAGGCTTGCTTGAGTCCAGCCTAGACAACACGGTGAAATCCCGTCTCTACAAAAAATCAACAAGGTGTTGCATGGCTGTAGTCCCAGCTACTCGGGAGGCTGAGATGGGAGTATCACCTGAGCCCAGAAGGTTGAGGCTGCAGTGAGACTGCACTCTGGCCTGGGTGATAGAATGAGACCCTGTCTCAAAAAAAAAGAAGAAAACAAACAAAAAACCAAGAACAAAATAACCTACCTCTTTTTCATTATCAAGGCTTGGGAAGAGAGAATAAATTCCCTTAATAATCTTTAAATGAGCATTTGTATGAAAGTAAGATACGGAAAACTAGATGAATGTCTAGGATGATTTGAATGAAGAAACAAGGAAATAAGCTGGACAGAGTAATTTGATGGAGAGATTACAAATTCTAGCAACCGCAGTGTCTTCATATTGTCTAGCGCATCACATAAGTTCATTAAATAATTGTTCAGAGACGGTAGTGTGACGTAATGTTTCGCCGAAGCCAAGGAGAAAAAGCCACGTGGCCGTATTTACCTTTTCATGTCACGTGATGCTGCGTGCCCAACCCGATCAACTTCTAGTCTACCGCCCTCCCAAGCCACCGGCACAAGATGTGATTGTGATTGGATATCTTGTGAGCACGTGGCTCTCGATCTCTCTTTTCTATTGGTGAATAGCGGCCCAGCCCCCCGGTCTACTTCTGCCCCTCCCCGGCCCAGGCCCCGCCCCTCGGCGCGCACAGGAAATCCGAGTCGGCGCAGTGGCTGGTAATGGTCGCACTAGGTGGCGTCCGCGTGAGGTGGAGGCGGCGGCGGCTCCTGTGTGCAGTTTCCTGGGGTCCTGGCGGCGCTCTTCTCCTGAGCCAGAATCCAGCAGGAAGGACAGAATGGGCGCTAGAGTGTGAAAAGAGGGCGAACTCACGTGGATGTGACTCTCCGGGTCGCTCTTCCCTGTCCCCCAGCTCCCCCTGCCGGTTTCCTGTGGGCATCGCGTTCATTGCTTTTATCCCGGGGACGGATTAGGGGATAGGGAAAGTGGGCTGCAGGGAACAAAGGGGAGCTGAGAGGAGAGGTGGCCAAGCAGAGAGGCAAGGGGATGTTGGGCGAGCCACAGGCCTCTGAGGCGCCCCAAATCTACACTTAAATTTCCACCCCCACATTGAAGGGGAAAAAAAACGAAGAGATTTGGTCTAACCGCCATGCTTTTGCATGGGTGGTTTCCTCCCTTTTCCTTCCTGGTGAAGGCATGTTTATCTTTCAGAACCCAGCCTGGGTCACTTCTGGAAGTTTCTTGAGCTTTGTCCTTCTTCCCCAGGTACAGCTGCTGTTACCCCACCGGGTTTCTACAGCAGAAAGTCCGAGAGCGAACTCAGAACTGGACAGACTGGCCTTCATTCCTGGCCTAGTCACCCTCTTGGTGACCTTGGGCAGGTTACCCGAAATAACAGTGCTCTTATCGTAGGGTTGTGGGAATTAAGTGTGCAAATATGTTGTGTAAATGCTTCCTAAGTGCTTGTTGTATAGTAAATGTTCAATAAATACTATTTTCTTAAGGGGAAGGAGAGGAAAGGATAATGCACTTTAATTTTTCTTTAGAAGGTCTTTATTACATTAAGCAAGCCTTGATTTGTAATCTTTTTCTATTTTTTTACTTTTTATCACTATTATTTTTATTTTATTTTTTGAGACGGAGTTTAGCTCTTGTTGCCCAGGCTGGAGTGCTATGACGCTATCTCAGCTCATTGCAACCTCCGCCTCCCAGGTTCAAGCGATTCTCCTGCCTCGGCCTCCCAAGTAGCTGGGATTACAGGCGCCGGCTACCATGCCCAGCTAATTTTGTATTTTTAGTAGAGGCGGGGTTTCACCATGTTGGTGAGGCTGGCTGGTTTCGAACTCCTGATGTCGGGTGATCCACCCGCCTCGGCCTTCCAGAGTGCTGGGATTACAGACTCATGTGAGCCACCGTGCCGGGCCTATTATTATTATTTTATGTATATATATACATACACACATATATATATATACACATACATATATATATACATACATATATATATATATATATATACATACACATATATATATATATTTTTTTTTTTTTTTTTTTTTGAGACGGAGTCTTGCTCTATCGCCCGGGCCAGAGTGCAGTGGCATGATCTTGGCTCACTGCAGCCTCTGCCTCCTGTGCCCAAGCGATTCTTCAGCCTCAGCCTCCCGAGTAGCTGGGGTTACAGGCACTGGCCACCACGCCCGGCTAATTTTTGTATTTTTAATAGAGACAGTTTTCACCATGTTGGCCAGGCTAGTCTGGAACTCCTGACCTCAGGTGATCTGCCCACCTCGGCCTCCCACTGAGCCTTGTTTGCAATCTTTTTTAAAAAAGACAAACAGGTACACTTTGGGAGGCCGAGGCAGGTGGATCACGAGGTCAGGAGATCGAGACCATCCTGGCTAACATGGTGAAACCCCGTCTCTACTAAAAAAATACAAAAAAAAATTAGCCGGGCGTGGTGGCGGGCGCCTGTAGTCCCAGCTACTCGGGAGGCTGAGGCAGGAGAATGGTGTGAACCTGGGAGGCAGAGGTTGCAGTGAGCTGAGATCGCGCCCCTGCACTCCGTTCTCAAAATAAAAAGAGACCAACAGGTACCCAAAAAGGAAATGAGGCTCTGGGGGAAGATGATTGTGAAGGCTAGTTAAAGAGGCTGGGCGCAGTGGTTCACAATGTAATCCCAGCACTTCGGGAGGCCAAGGTGGGCAGATCACTTCAGGCCGGAAGTTCAACATGGCGAATCCCCGTCTCCATTAAAAATACTAAAATTAGCCAGGTGTGGTGACCCACGCGTGTAATCCCAGCTACTCGGTGGCTGAGGCACAAAAATCGCTTGAACCCGGTAGGCAAAAGTTGCAGTGAGCCAAGATCATGCCACTGCACTCCAGCCTGGGCAACAGAGTGAGATTGTCTCAAAAAAAAGCACTCAATGTGGGCCAAAGGCAGATATGATGATTTCCTTTTCCACCGTCCTGTCCATCTCCTAATGATAGTGGCTGCATTTCCTTATTACGTGCCAGGTACTGTGCTACAAGCTTCACATGCATCATTGCCCTGCTTAATCTTGAAACCAACCCAATGAGGTAGCCACTATTCATCTACAAAGAGCCTGAAGTTAGATAAAAATAACTTGCCCAAGCTCTTCTAACTAGTAAGTAGAAAAACTGGGATTGAGACTGGGTAAGGTGGCTCACACCTGTAATCCCAGCACTTCGGGAGACGAAGGTGGGAGGATCGCTTGAGTCCAGGAGTTTGAGACCAGGCTGGGCAACATAGTGAGATCCCATCTCTACAAAAAATTAGCCAGGCATGGTGGTGCGCACCTGTGGTCCCAGCTATGTGGGAGGATTCCTTGTGCCAAGGAGGTTGAGACTGCAGTGAGCCCTGTTCCTGCCACTGCATTCCAGCCTGGGTGACCGTGTCTCAAAAAAAAAAAAGGGGGGGGCATTGAATTCCAAGTCAATCTGTAACCTACGAGTTTTTTTGTTTTGTTTTATTTTGTTTTTGAGACAGAGTCTCACTCCGTCACCCAGGCTGGAGTGCAGTGGCACGATCTTGGCTCACTGCAGCCTTTGCCTCCCACGTTCAAGCGATTCTCGTGCTTCAGCCTCCCGAGTATCTGGGACTACAGGTGTGCACCATCACACCTGGCTAATTTTTGTATTTTTAGTAGAGACAGAGTTTTGGCATGTTGGCCAGGCTGGTGTCAAACTCCTGGCCTCAAGTGATCCACTCACCTCGGCATCCCAAAGTGCTGAGATTACAGGCATGAGCCACCTCGCCTGGCTTCCTAAGAGTTTTAATTCCATGCTATATTCCTTTTCTAATAAATTGAGAAAAAAACAAAAAAAGAAAAACCTAGGCTGGGCACAGTGGCTCCCACCTGTAATCCCAGCAATTTGCAAGGCCGAAGCGGGTGGATTGCTTGAGGTCAGGAGTTCAAGACCAATCTGGCCAACATAGTGAAGCCCTGTCTCTACTAAAAATACAAAAAATAGCCAGATGTGGTGGCATGTGCCCGTGATCCCAGCTACTTGGGAGGCTGAGGCAGGAGAATCGCTTGAACCTGGGGCGGGGGTGAGGGTGGGGGCGGGGGTGCAGAGATTGCAGTGAGTGAGATCGTGCCATTGCGGTCCAGCCTGGGTGACAGAGCTAGACTCTGTCTCCAAAAAAAAAAAAAACTCCTTTCTTGGATTGGTTTAATTTCTTTCTTCATGAAGTGGAAATTACCTGTATTGTGACATAAACATTAAGTAAAAAATCTATATCTCAAAGCAGTGTATGGAATCTCAGCAAGGATAATATATTTTGAATTAATTATGATATCTGGGTGGCTGGGCGCGGTGGCTCACGAGGTCAGGAGATCGAGACCATCCTGGCTAACTCGGTGAAACTCCGTCTCTACTAAGAAAATACAAAAAAATTAGCCAGGCGTGGTGGCGTGCACCTGTAGTCCCAGCTACTCGGAGGCTGAGGCAGGAGAATGGCGTGAACCCGAGAGGTGACGCTTGCAGTGAGCCAAGATCGCACCACCTGCACTCCAGCCTGGGCAGCACAGCGAGACTCTGTCTCAAAAAAAAAAAAAATTATTGTATCTGGGCAACTTCTGTTGGGTGAGTTGCATGATGGTCAGGGTGACCAACTCATCCTGGCTTTAGCACTGAAAGTCCTGCATCCTGTGAAACCCCTCAGTACTGGGCGATTTGCGACAGTTGGTCACGCTTCTTAGGAGTGTTGGGTTTCCTACTGGTCCTTCCGTTGATCTACTCAGAAAAACTTAATTCACTTTTGCGAAAGTTCACCTTTATGTATACCCAGACATCTCTTGGGGGGTAAACTTTCATTAAGTGGGTTAATGTAAAGCCGGGCGCAGTGGCTCACGCCTGTAATCCCAGGATTTAGGGAGGCTAAGGCGGGTGGATCATTTGAGGTCAGGAGTTCAAGACGAGCCTGGCCAACATGGTGAAACCCCATCTCTACTAAAAATACAAAAGTTACCCGGGCATGGTGGCACGTGCCTGTAGTCCCAGTTACTCGGGAGGCCAAGGCAGGAGAATTGCTTGAACCCGGGAGGTGGAGGTTGCAGTGAGCCGAAATCATGCCACTGCATTCCAGCCTGGGTGACAGAGCAAGACTCCATCTCAAAAAAAAAAAAAAAAAAAAGTGGGTTAATGTATTGTTAAATGCTTTGCACAGTGTTTGGTTTATGGTATGTGCTCAATAAATGCTTAGGGTTTTGTTTTTTTTTTTGAAACAGACTTTTGCTCTTGTCGCCCAGGCTGGAGTGCAGTGGTGCGATCTCAGCTCACTGCAACCTCCGCCTCCTGGGTTCAAGCAGTTCTCCTGCCTCAGCCTCCCAAGTAAGATGGGATTACAGGCACCTGCCATCACACCCAGCTAATTTTTTGTATTTTTGGTGGAGACGGGGTTTTGCCGTTTTGGCCAGGCTGGTCTCGAACTCCTGACCTCAGGAGATCCACCCTCCTCAGCCTCCCAAAGTGCTGGGATTACAGGCATGAACCACCGTGCCCAGCAAATAAATGCTTGTATTTCAGGGAGAGGTGAGAGAAGAATATCCATTTATGAGAGCACTAAAAGGAAGAGTATGAGTTAGTGGGGAGGAAGTTTCCAGTCTTATATACCTGTTGGCCTATGTGAATCCCACTTACTAAAACTGTGACAGCGGAGCAGAACTGCTGAGGCAACTGAGCGGGACACAACCCAGAGTCATGCTTAAGGCTGGTCTTCTGCAGCTGGGACCGCAGAACCAGGCCAGTGGCAAACTGATAGCACCCACTACTAGTGTGTCACTCTAATGAAGGATACATGCAAGTGGGTGAGGATCTGCCACGATGGTAGAAAGCAAAAGACTTAAAGCAAGGAGACAGACATGAGGAGTGTCAGCTTCAGGAAATACCACCTTCCTCTTGGGGTGCATTTTTTGGTGGAAAGAATTCCATCTGAGGAGGAAATATGAACAAAGCAAACATTCCAGAGGCTCTCCAGACTTGATTTCATCATTCGTGCCAGTTCTGAGGTGCTAAAAGAGCCTGCCTTCCCTCCCTGGCTGCCTAATCTGCTCTCCGTTGGTCATTACATTTTTTTTTTTAAGTGCAGAAATCTTGGGCAAGGTCACTACATTGTAACCATTCCTGGTCTCCTTGGCCAAGTGTACTACTGATTTTTACTTCAACTTTGGGCTGGCCACCTTTGCCACAATCTGATCATAATCTGCAGACAAATGAGATTGCTAAAAAAAGAAAAAAACTATGCCAGATGGCGGTGGCTCACACCTGTAATCCCAACACTTTGGGAGGCCGAGGCAGGCAGATCACTTGAGGTTAGGAGTTCAAGACCAGCCTGGCTGACATAGTGAAACCCCGTCTCTACTAAAAACACAAAAATTGGTCGGACGTGGTTACACATGCCTGTAATCCCAGCTATTTGGGAGGCTGAGGCAGGAGAATCACTTGAACCTGGGAGTTGGGGGTTTCGGTGAGCCAAGATCGAGTCATTGCACTCCAGCCTG
Source organism: Pongo abelii (assembly GCF_028885655.2). Lineage (NCBI taxonomy): Eukaryota > Metazoa > Chordata > Mammalia > Primates > Hominidae > Pongo > Pongo abelii. Next base: position 119,162,143 of record NC_071995.2, on the reverse strand, counting down.
GGGGACAGAGCAAGACTCCATCTCAGAAAAAAATAAAAAAAGGCCGGGCGCGGTGGCTCACGCCTGTAATCCCAGCACTTTGGGAAGCCGAGGCGGGTGGAGCACCTGAGGTCAGGAGTTTGAGACCAGCTTGGCCAAGATGGTGAAACCCTGTCTTTACTAAAACTACAAAAATTAGCCGGGCGCAGTGGTGGGCGTCTGTAATCCCAGCTACTTGGGAGGCTGACGCAGGAGAATCGCTTGAACCTTGGAGGCGGAGGTTGCAGGGAGCTGACATCGCACCACTGCACTCTAGCCTGGGTGACAGAGTAAGACTCCATCTCAAAAAAAAAGAAAAAGAAAAAAACTGGAAGGAAAGTCTACTTCGATTCTAGTTATGGCTCTGACATTATATAGTGTGGCCTTAGGTGAATCTGGATTTTAGTTTCTTAAGAAATAAAATGGGCCAGGCTCGGTGGCTCATGCCTGTAATCCCAGCACTTTGGGAGGCCGAGGTGGGCAGATCACGAGGTCAGGAGACTGGGACCATCCTGGCTAACACGGTGAAACCCCGTCTCTACTAAAAATACAAAAAATTAGCTGGGCGTGGTGGCAGGCACCTGTAGTCCCAGCTACTCGGGAGGCTGAAGCAGGAGAATGGTGTGAACCCTGGAGGCGGAGCTTGCAGTGAGCCGAGATCACGCCACTGCACTCCAGCCTGGGCGACAGGGCGAGACTCTGTCTCAAAAAGATAAAAAATAAAAAAAATAAAATGAGGGGATAGAGTAAATTTTCTCTGACTCTGTTGTTCTGTGCACTACTCTGACGTTTTCTGTTAGAGAATAAGGAGGGATGGGTGGTGGTGGCGGTGGAGAAACAGTATATTCTCTGCCAGCCACTTGAGGACAAGACAAGTTGTATCTTTGTATCCTTAGTACCTTAATACTACTGTGTCTGTCAGTAACTTGATGAGGCTGGGCGTTGTGGCAGGTGCCTGTAATCCCAGCAATTTGGGAGCCTGAGCCAGGTGGATTGCTTGAGCCCAGGAGTTCAAGACCAACCTGAGCAACAGAGCAGGACCCTGACTCTACAAAAAAATAATAATTTTAAGCCAGGTGTGGTGGCTTACACCTGTAATCCCAGCACTTTGGGACGCCAAGGCAGGTGGATCACCTGAGGTCGGAGTTCGAGACCAGCCTGGCCAACATGGCAAAACCCCATCTCTACTAAAAATACAAAAATCAGCTGGGCATGGTGGCACACACCTGTAATCCCAGCTACTTGGGAGGCTGAGGCAGGAGAATCGCTTGAACCCGGGAGGTGGAGGTTGCAGTGAGCCGAGATCACACCATTGCACTCCAGCCTGGGCAACAAGAGTGAAACTCCATCTCAAAATAATAATAATAATTTTTTAAAAACTGTTGATGAGATTTGTGGATGACAATGGCTTGAGATTCAAGACCCAGATTTTAATACAATTGTTGGTACTGACTTTGGGTAACTGAGGAAATCTGGTTGAAAGCAATTCAGGATCCTCATCCGCAAAAAAAGCTGGAAAGAGATTTACTTACAACAACCTTACACCTCTTCAGAGTAATGACCATGAGCAAACCCACAGTTGTTCAGGTGAAAAGAACTCTGTGTTTCCACGATCTTGGATTATCCTAGTTGACTGAAATTGCTTCCTGGGCAGGTACAGGATGGACATGTATTGCCTGCCCTGATTTTAGACAAAAGGCTATCAGATATGTGATTCTTTCATCTACCTCACTTTTTTTTTTTTTTTTTTTTTTTAAGATGGGGTCTTGCTCTGTCACCCAGGCTGGAGTGCAGTGGTGCAATCACGGATCACTGCAGCCTCGACCTCCTAGGCTCAAATGATCCTCCCACCTCAGCCTCCCAAGTAACTGGAACTATAGCCACACACTGCCATGCCTGGCTCATTTTTAATTTTTTGTAGGGATGGGGTCTCACTATGTTACCGGGGCTGCCACTCACTTTTGATGAGATTATGCAGAAAGCTTTAGCCTGGTATACTGATTCTTTTTGGCTAACTCAGGCATCAAACAAGTCTTGCTTCTTTCCTCTGCAGAAACAAATCAACTTAAGTGCCCATTTAGGAATGAACTGTTTCCTCTCTATGGAATAGGGTCAAGCCAGGTGTCTATTCTGACAGCCGAAATGGAGTAGAAATCAATCCTTAGAAAACTGTCATAAAGCCCCATTCTTGCCGGGTATGGTGGCTCATGCTTGTAATCCCAGCACTTTTGGAGACTAAGGGGGGGCAGATCACTTGAGGTCAGGAGTTCGACACTAGCCTGGCCAACATGGTAAAACCCTATCTCTATTTAAAAATACAAAAATTAGCTGGGCATGGTGTTGCATGCCTGTAGTCCCAGCTAACTGGGGGGCTGAGGCAGGAGAATCGCTTGAACCCGGGAGGTGGAGGTTGCAGTGAGCCAAGATTGTGCCACTGCACTCCAGCCTGGACAACAGAGCTAGATTCCATCTCAAAAAAAAAAAAAAATCCTCATTCTCTTTTTAGCTGATTAAATATATGTATATATGTATATATGTAAATATGTGTGTGTGTGTATATATATATATATAGCAGGGCATGGTGGCTCACAACTGTAATCCCAGCACTTTGGGAGGCCGAGGAAGGCAGATAATAAGATAAGGAGTTTGAGACCAGCCTGACCAACATGATGAAACCCCATCTCTACTAAAAATACAAAAATTAGCCGGGCGTGGTGGCGTGTGCCTATAATCCCGGCTACTCGGGAGGCTGAGGCAGGAGAATCCCTTGAACCCGGGAGGTGGAGGTTGCAGTGAGCCGAGATCTCGCCATTGCACTCCAGCCTAGGCAACAGAGTGAGGTTCCCTCTCAAAAAAAAAATAGGCCGGGCGCGGTGGTTCATGCCTATAATCCCAGCACTTTGGGAGGCCGAGGCGGGTGGATCACGAGGTTAGGATATCGAGACCATCCTGGCTAACACAGCGAAACCCTGTCTCTACTAAAAATACAAAAAAGTTAGCTGGGCGTGGTGGCTGGCGCCTATAGTTCCAGCTACTCGGGAGGCTGAGGCAGGAGAATGGCGTGAACCCAGGAGGCGGAGCTTGCAGTGAGCCGGGATCGCGCCACTGCACTCCAGCCTGGGCTAAAGAGAAAGAGCAAGATTCCGTCTCAAAAAAAGAAAAAAAATATATATATATGTACATATATGTATATAAAAATATATATGTATATATAAATATATGTATGTATATATAAATATATAGGTTTTATATATATATATAATTAAATATATAAACACGCAATCCACATACCTAGTGTGTGTGTGTGTGTGTGTGTGTTTTTTTTTTTTTTTTTTTTTTTTTTATGAGACAGAGTCTCGCTCTTTCACCCAGGCTGTTCAGTGGCACAATCTCGGCTCACTGCAACCTCCGCCTCCCGGGTTGAAGCGATTCTCCTGCCTCAGCCTCCTGAGTAGCTGGGACTACAGGCACGTCCCATCATGCCTGGCTAATTTTTGTATTTTTAGTAGAGACGGGGTTTCATCATGTTCGCCAGGATGGTCTCAATCTCCTGACCTTGTGATCCGCCCTCCTATGCCTCCCAAAGTGCAGGGATTACAGGCGTGAGCCACTGCGCCTGGCCCTGGTGTGCTGTTTTTATTTTTATCTATTATTATTTTTTTTTTGAGACGGAGTCTTGCTCTGTCGCCCAGGCTGAAGTGCAGTGGCGCGATATCAGTTCACTGCAAGCTCCGCCTCCCGGGTTTACGTCATTCTCCTGCCTCAGCCTCCCAAGTAGCTGGGACTATAGGCGCCCGCCACCGTGCCCGGCTAATTTTTTTTTTCTTTTTTTTTTTTTGAGTCTCGCTCTGTCGCCCAGGCTGGAGTGCTGTGGCAAGATCTCGGCTCACTGCAAGCTCCACCTCCCAGGTTCATGCCATTCTCCTGCCTCAGCCTCCCGAGTAGCTGGGACTACAGGCGCCCGCCACCACGCCCTGCTAATTTTTTTGTATTTTTAGTAGAGACGGGGTTTCATCGTGTTAGCCAGGATGGTCTCGATCTCCTGACCTCGTGATCCGCCCGTTTCGGCCTCCCAAGGTGCTGAGATTACAGGCTTGAGCCGCCGCGCCCGGCTGGTGTGCTATTTTTAAAAGATTCCTTTATCCCTTGGTTAATAAAAAATTCATTCATGGCCATTGCTTATTTTTTCAAAAATTATATCAAAATTGTTCAGTTAAAGACACTTAACCATTTGGATTATAAGTTTAGTCATTTCCTTCTACCCTTACCCCACAAAATTAGTGAGATCCTTGGGTTGGCACTCCAGAGACCACTCTGGCCTACATATGTCCCAGGCCATTTCTCCTGCCGGGTGAGATAAAAAGGAAATGTATGCAGCTGCTTCTTTGAAAAAGTCTTTGTTCAGGGGCAAATCTCGTCAGCCTAGACCTTAACTCGTTGGCTGGGAAAGCTGCCGGGTTGAGAAATGGGCTGGCAGAGAGATGTTGGTTTGTTGCCCCCTACAGGCTGCACTCAGCGAGCTTCGACTAGTTTGAGAAAAAAGGGATGCTCCTTAGGGCTCTGTAAAGAAATGAAACAAGTTAATGCAAAGATAAACCAAGAGCGGGGTCCAGGGAATGCTTGTGAACATCAGCCTATCAGTCACAATACCATAGCGCTTAGGACATGGAAAGATGACCACTGGCCGGGCGCGGTGGCTCACGCCTGTTATCGCAGCACTTCGGGAGGCCGAGGTGGGCGGATCACGAGGTCAGGAGATCGAGACCATCCTGGCTAACATGGTGAAACCTCGTCTCTACTAAAAATACGAAAAATTAGCCAGGCGTTGTGGCGGGCGCCTGTAGTCCCAGCTACTCGGGAGGCTGAGGCAGGAGAATGGCATGAACCAGGGGGGCGGAGCTTGCAGTGAGCAGAGATTGCGCCACTGCACTCCAGCCTGGGTGACAGAGCGAGACTCCGTCTCAAAAAAAAAAAAAAAAAAGATGACCACTATGTATTATTAAGTGAAAACAGGATGTAATAAAACACGAAGCACAGCTTGAGTCAATTTTCAGAAAAACACATTTAGTTATCCCAGAATGTTAAGCTTCAGCTATCTCAGTGGTAAGATTATGGGTAATTTGTATTATCTTCTTCTATGTACCATTTAACTTTCTACAATAAATATGTATTATTCTAGTAGTAGGAAACTAGTTTTAAGGTGTATTTTATTTTATTTTTTTGAGATAGCCTTGCTCTGTTGCCCAGGCTGGAGTGCAGTGGCACAACCACCACTCACTGCAGCCTCCACCTCTTGGGCTTAAGTGATCCTGTCACCTCAGCCTTCTGAGTAGCTGGGACTACAGGTATGTGCCACCTTACCTAGCTAATTTTTTTTTTTGTAGAAACAGGAGTCTTGCTATGTTGCCAGGGTTGGTTTCAAATTCCTGGGCTCAAGCAATCCTCCTGCCTCAACCTCCCAAAGTGCTGAAATTACAGGCATGAGCCACCGGGCCCAGCCAGTATCTTTTATTTTATTTCAATATTTATTTATTTTATTTTTTGAGGCAAGGTCTCTCTCTGTTGTCCAGGCTAGAGTGCAGTGGCGAGACCACAGCTCACTGCAGCCTCGACCTCCTGGGCTCAAGCAGTCCTCCCGTCTCAGCCTCCCAAATAATTGGGACTATAGGTACACGCCACCATGCCCAGGTAATTTTTTATATTTCTTGTAGAGATGGGGGTTGCCCCATGTTGTCTAGGCTGGTCTTGAACTCCTGGGCTCAAGCAGTTCTCCCACCTCAACCTTAAAAGTATCTTTTATTTTGGCCAGGCGCGGTGGCTCACGCCTGTAATCCCAGCACTTTGGGAGGCCGAGGTGGGCAGATCACAAGATCAGGAGATCGACACCATCCTGGCTAACATGGTGAAATCCCATCTCTACTAAAAATACAAAAAATTAGCCAGGCGTGGAGCCACGCGCCTGTAGTCCTAGCTACTTGGAGGCTGAGGCAGGAGAATCACTTGAACCCAGGAGTCAGAGATTGCAGTAAGCTGAGATCGCACCAGTGTACTCCAGCCTGGGCGACAGAGCGAGACTCCGTCTCAAAATAAAATAATTTTTAAAAATCTTTTATTTTTATTTTATTTAGTTTTTTGAGACAGGATCTGTGTCACCCAGGCTGGAGTGCAGTGGCACAATCATGGCTTACTGCAGCCTGGACCACCTGGGCTCAAGTGATCCTCCCACATCATTTCCCAAGTAGTTAGGACCACAGGTTTGTGCTGCTATGGCCAGACAATTCAGACAATTGTTTTGTATTTATTTATTTATTTATTTATTTTTTGAGACAGTTTCACTCTGTCCCCCAGGCTGGAGTGCAATGGTGCCATCTCAGCTACTGCAACCTCCGCCTCCTGGGATCAAGTGATTCTCCTGCCTCAGCCTCCCGAGCAGCTGGGATTACAGGCGCCCACTACCACGCCCGGCTAATTTTTTTTAATTTTTAGTAGAGACAGTGTTTCACCATACTGGCCTGGCCGGTCTCGAACTCCTGGCCTGTCAAATAAGGAAACAAAGTCATAAGGCCGGCGCAGTGGCTCACGCCGGTAATCCCAGCACTTTAGGAAGCCAAGGCAGGTGGATCACCTGAGGCCAGGAGTTTGAGACCAGTCTGGCCAACATGGTGAAGCCCCATCTCTACCAAAAATACAAAACAATTAGCCAGACGTGGTGGCGGGCGCCTGTAATCCCAGCTGCTCAGGAGGCTGAGGCAGGACAATCGCTTGAACCCAGGAGGCAGAGGTTGCAGTGAGCCGAGACTCAACAAGAGCAAATCTCTGTCTTAATACATATGTGTGTGTGTGTGTGTGTGTGTGTGTGTGTGTATGTATTTTTTTTTTTTAAGGTCAGGCCAGGTGCAGTGGCTCAGGCCTATAATCCCAGCACCTTGGGAGGCCAAGGCGGGCAGATCACTTGAGGTCAGGGAGTTCGAGACCAGCCTGGCCAACATGATGAAACCCCATCTCTACTAAAAATACAAATAATTAGCCAGGCATGATGGCTGGCACCTGTAATCCCAGCTATTCAGGAGGCTCAGGCAGGAGAATCTCTTGCACCCGGGAGGTGGAGGTTGCAGTGAGCTGAGATTATGTCACTGCCCTCCAGCCTGGGCGACAGAGCAAGACACCGTCTCAAAAGAAAAAGGCCAGGCGCAGTGGCTCATGCCTGTAATCCCAGCACTCTGGGAGGCCGAGGTGGGCGGATCACCTGAGGTTGGGAGTTCGAGACCAGACTGACCAACATGGAGAAACCCCATCTCTACTAAAAATACAAAATTAGCTAGGCGTGGTGGCGCATGCCTGTGATGCCAGCTACTCGACAGGCTGAGGCAGGAGAATTGCTTGAGCCCAGGAGGTGGAGGATGTGGTGAGCTGAGATCATGCCATTGCACTCCAGCCTGGACAAGAGTGAAACTCCATCTCAAAAAAAAAAAGGCCATCCACTGACTGGGCACAGTGGCTCACGCCTGTAATCCCAGCACTTTGGGAGGCCGAGGTGGGTGGATCACTTGAGGTCAGGAGTTCGAGACCACCCTGGCCAACATGGGGAAACCCTGTCTCTACTAAAAAGACAAAAATTAGCCAGGCGTGGCGGCACATGCCTGTAGTCCCAGCTACTTGGGAGGCTGAGGCAGGAGAATCGCTTGAACCCGGGAGGCAGAGGTTGCAGTGAGCCAAGATCACGCCATTGCACTCCAGCCTGGGCAACAAGAGTGAAACTCAGTCTCAAAAAACACACAAACCAAACAAAAAAAAAGTATGAAGTGTTCAGAATAGGCAGAAACAGAGTGATTAGTTGTTGCCAGGGGCCAACAGGTGATAATGGCAGTGGTGGGAAACAGGAAATGACTGCTAATGGACCCAAAATGTCTTCTTGGAATGATAAAAATGTTCTGGAATTAGATAGGAGTGATCAAAGCACACCTTTGTGAGTGCACCAAAAAATAAGTCAATTGTACACTTTTAAAGAGTATACTTTATGTTGTATAAATTATTATTTCAAAATTATTATTTTTAAAAGTGGGAAAAAGCAATGGCAGATTTCGGAACATTTAGTGTCTTAAAGAGCTACATGTCTAGAATTTGAAAACCATAGTATTTCAAACACTACAGCTTAATGTACATTTAAAAATTAGCTTTGGGGCCGGGCTTGGTGTCATGCCTGTAATCCCAGCACTTTTGGAGGCTGAGGCAGGTGGATCACTTGAGGCCAGGAGTTCAAGACCAGCCTGGCCAACATGGTGAATTGAAAATACAAAAATTAGCCGGGCATGCTGGTGGGCACCTGTAGTCCCAGCTACTCGGGAGACTGAGCCAGGAGAATCGCTTGAACCCGGGAGGCAGAGGTTGCAGTGAGCCAAGATCATGCCACTGCACTCCAGCCTGGGCTACAGAGCAAGACTCCATCTCAAAAACAAAACAAAACAAACAAACAAAAAAAACGCCCGGGCACGGTGGTTCACGCCTGTAATCCCAGCACTTTGGGAGGCCAAGGCAGGCAGATCACTTGAGGTCAGGAGTTTGAGACCAGCTTGGCCAATATGGTGAAACCTCGTCTCTACCAAAGCTATAAAACATTAGCCAGGTGTGGTGGTACGTGCCTGTAATCTCAGCTACTTGGGAGGCTGAGGCAGGAGAATCACTTGAATCCAGGAAGCAGAGGATGCAGTGAGCCAAGATCACACCACTGCACTCCAGCCTGGGCAACAGAGTGAGACTATCTCAAAAAAAAAAAAAGTTTTGGCCAGGTGTGGTAGTTCATGCCTGTAAAGTCAGCACTTTGGGAGGCTGAGGCGAGTGGATGGCTTGAGCTCAGGACTTTGAGACCAGCCTGGGTGACAAAGTGAGACCCTGTCTCTACAAAAAATACAATTAGTTGAGTATGGTGGTGCACACCTCTAGTCCTAGCTACTTGGGAGGCAGAGGTAAGAGGATGGCTTGAACCTGGGAGGCAGAAGTTGCAGTGAGCTGAGGTCAGGCCATTGCACTTCAGCCTGGGTTACAGAGCCAGATCCTGTCTCAAAAAAAAAAAAAAAAAAAAAAAAAAAAAAATTAGTTTTAGTGCTCTCTTCAGCAGCACATATACTAAAATTGGAATGATACAGAGGTTAGCATGACCCCTGTGCAAGGATGACACACAAATTCATGAAGCATTTCATATAAAGCTGAACAATTTTTTATTTTAAAAAATGAGTTTTAATTAAGAATATCCACACATTAAGTTACCTAGAACCTTCTATACTTTGTCAGTACACCCTACTCTGTCGAATGGGAACTGGAATCTGTCATCTGAGAAGGCATTTACCTTTAGCAGCAAGATTCAAGTGAAAGTCCCTGTTCCAGGTTCTGGAATATCAGGCTGTGGTCAGCGTGGGTCTATCAAAGGCAGCAACTCTCCACAACGAGAATTCAGTTTCAGACATGCCAAGTCATCTGACCGTGTGGGTCCAATGTTCAGTATTGCAATCGGGAGCTTCTTCTCCCAGGCAGTGAGGATAAACCTGTAACCGGAGTATACCTGCATGGGGAAAAGACATACATAAGAATGTCTAGGTTCTCTAGATCTAGAAAAAGTTAAACCAAACAGGGGGTCTCTCCAGGACTCCCAATCCCGCACAAGGGGCAGTTACCACTCTCGCCAAGTCAGATACCTGCAAGGATGATCCCACCACCAAGAGGGAGTCGGCTTCTTTTACACGCTTGTGCACAAAATCAACCTTGTCAGGGTTCACTGTGTCCCCAAAGAAAATGACATCTGGTTTCAGACGGCCTCCACATTGAACGCAGGTTGGGACCTGAAAGCTCCGGACTTGCTCCTCTGAGAGAAAGACGTCACCATCAGGAGCCAGGCCATGGGCCTCAGCACTCCAGGTGGGGTTCAGGACTTGGAAACGCTCTTGCAGCACCCCCCGGGGAGTCTGTTCCCCACAATCCAAGCACAGGACCCTGGAACCAAGGAAGACGCCGACTGAACAGTATGCCCTTGGGAAGCACAAAGCTGTCAGAGACGTTTCATCCCCAACCACTTTCAGCCCTTCCATCGCTGCTTTCTTTCCCTAACACACAATCCCCACCCCGTTTTAGCCATACTTTCTGTTTTTTTTTTTATATTTCTGGAGACGGGGTCTGGCTGTTGCCCAGGCTGGAATGCAGTGGCACGATCTCAGCTCACTGCAGCCTCAACCTCCTGGGCTCAGGTTATCCTCCCACTTCAGCCTCCTGAGTAGCAGGGACTACACTACAAACACGCGCCACCTCACCCAGCTAATTTTTGTAGTTTTGGTAGAGACGGTGTTTCACTGTGTTGCCCAGGCTGGTCTCAAACTCCTGGCCTCAAGTGATCCTCCCTTCTTGGCCTCCCAAAGTGCTGGGATTACAGGTGTGAGCCACCGCACCCAGCCCATCTATTTCCTTCCTATACACTCCTTCCTAACCTTCTGCTATAGCTCACTTCTATCCTTAACATGACTGCAAATGCCTTGCCTGCTGATTTCCTTAATGCCCAAACCTGCATTTTTCCCTCTATACTTTCCCTTGCTCATGTGCTGCATTTGCCACTGTCTATTACCATTCCCTCTAAAATGCTTCTCCTTCTTGGTTTCCAGGACACAGTGTCTCCTGGTTCCCTTCTCACCTCTCTCTTTTTTTTTGAGAGCGAGTTTCACTCTTATTGCCCAGGCTGGAATGCAATGGCATGATCTTGGCTCACCGCAACCTCCACCTCCTGGGCTCAAGCGATTCTCCTGCCTCAGCCTCCTGAGTAGCTGGGATTACAGGCAGGCGCTACCACACCCGACTAATTTTTTTTGTATTTTTAGTAGAGACGGGGTTTCTCCATGTTGGTAAGGCTGGTCTCAAACTCCCGACCTCAGGTGATCCGTCTGCCTTGGCCTCCCAAAGTGCTGGGATTACAGGTGTGAACCACTGCACCCGGCCCCCCTTCTCACCTCTCCAATCACCAGAGCTTAAGCCAGTGAGGGAGAGCACTTTGTGTCTGTTTTTATTTTTTTATTTTATTTTTATTTTTTTGAGACGGAGTTTCGCTCTTGTTGCCCAGGCTGGAGTGCAATGGCGCGATCTTGGCTCACCGCAACGTCCGCCTCCCATGTTCAAGCAATTCTCCTGCCTCAGCCTCCCAAGTAGCTGGGATTACAGGCATGCACCACCACGCCCGGCTAATTTTGTATTTTTAGTAGAGATGGGGTTTCTCCATGTTGAGGCTGGTCTCGAACTCTTGACCTCAGGTGATCTGCCCGCCTCAGCCTCCCAAAGTGCTGGGATTACAGACATGAGCCACCGCGCCTGGCCTATTTTTTAAATTTTTTTAAGAGACAGGGTCAGGCCAGGTGCAGTGGCTCATGCCTGTAATCCCAGCACTTCGGAAGGCTAAGGCGGGCGGATCACGAGGTCAGGAGATCAAGACCATCCTGGCTAACACGGTGAAACCCCATCTCTACTAAAAATACAAAAAATTAGCCAGGCGTGGTGGCAGATGCATGTAGTCCCAGCTACTCGGGAGGCTGAGGCAGGAGAATGGCGTGAACCCGGGAGGTGGAGCTTGCAGTGAGCCGAGATTGCGCCACTGCACTCCAGCCTGGGCGACGAGCGAGACTCCGTCTCAAAAAAAAAAAAAAAAAAAAGAGACAAGGTCTTGGCCAGGTGTGGTGGCTCTTACCTGGAGTGCAGTAGCATGATCATAGCTCACTGCAGCCTTGAACTCCTAGGCTCAAGCAATCCTCCTGCCTTAGCCTTCCAAAGTGCTGGGACTACAGGTGTGAGCCACCACACCCAGCTTCATTTTTCTCCTTTTAGTTCTAGTCAGCCATCAGATTATGTTGATTTTCTCCTCTTAAAAGGCCCCCTGTGGTCAGGTATGGTGGCTCACACCTTGTAATCCCAGCACTTTGGGAGAGTAAAGCGAGAGAATCGCTTGAGCCCAGGAGTTCCAGACCAGTCTGGGTAGACAGCAAGACCCTGTCTCTACAAAAAAAATTTTTTTTGCTTGTCTTTTTGTTTTTTGAGACGGGGTCTTGCTCTGTCGCCCAGGCTGGAGTACAATGGCGCGATCTCGGCTCACTGCAACCTCCGCCTCCTGGGCTTAAGCAATTCTCCTGCCCCAGCCTCCCGAGCAGCTGGGATTACAGGCGCCTGCCACCACGCCCAGCTAATTTTTGTGATCTGCCCACCTCGGCCTCCCAAAGTACTGAGACTACAGACATGAGCCACCACGCCTGGCCAAAAAAAATTTTTTTAATTAGCTGGAGTTCTAATTACCCAGGAGTTCTAGGTTACAGGTAGTTATGATGGCACCATTGCACTCTAGCCTGGGTGTCAGAGCCAGACCCTGTCTGAAAAAGAAAAAAAGGCCAGGCCAGGCGCGGTGGCTCACACCTGTAATCCCAGCAATTTGGGAGGCCAAGATGGGTGGATCACTTGAGGTCAGGAGTTTGACACCCGCCTGGCCAACATGGTGAAACCCCGTCTCTACAAAAATACAAAAAAATTAGCCGGGTGTGGTGGCGCACACCTGTAATTCCAGCTACTCAGGAGGCTGAGACAGGAGAATTGCTTGAACCCAGGAGGTAGAGTTTACAGTGAGCGGAGATCATGCCATTGCACTCCAGCCTGGGTGAGAGAGCAAGACTTCATCTCAAAAAAAAAAAAAAAAAAAAAAGCCGGGCACAGTGGTTCATGCCTGTAATCCCAGCACTTTGGGAGGCCAAGGCAGGCAGATCACCTGAGGTCAGGAGTTTGAGACCAGCCTGGCCAACACGGTGAAACCCAAAAATACAAAAATTAGCCGGGCGTGGTGGTGGGAGCCTATAATCCCAGCTACTCAGGAAGCTGAGGCAGGAGAATCGGTTGAACCCGGGAGGTGGAGGTTGCAGTGAGCCAGGATTGCACCACCGCTATCCAGCCTGGGCGACAGAGTGAGACTCTGTCTCAAAAAAAAAAAAAAAAAGAAAAGAAAAAAAGGCCCCTGTGAAATGTCAAGAAGTCCTGGATTGTTTTAAAATGCTTAAGAAGAGACAGAGAGAATGGATAAAGTAGACATGACAAAATCTTGATAAAACCTTGGAATCTGGGTGATGGTATATGAGAATTCATTATACTATTCTCTTTACTTTTGTGAATGTTTGAAATTTTCATTATTAAAAAAACAGATTTTCATTATGAAAAAAATTGGTAGTTTTTTTTGAGACAGAGCTTCACTCTTGTCACCCAGGCTGGAGGGCAATGGTGCAGTCTTGGCTCACCGCAACCTCCACCTCCCAGGTTCAAGCGATTCTCCTGCCTCAGCCTCCCGAGTAGCTGGGATTACAGGCATGTGCCACCATGCCCGGCTAATTTTTTGTTGTTGTTGTACTTTTAGTAGAGACAGGGTTTCTCCATGTTTGTCAGGCTGGTCTTGACTCCCAACCTCAGGTTATCCGCCCACTTCGGCATCCCAAAGCACTGAGATTACAAGCATGAGCCACCACGCCCGGCGAAAAAAATTGTTTTAATGAATCCATAAGCATCATTAACTCAAATTCCCTGGATACCACCTTAGTCTAGGTCCTTCAGGCTGACCTCCCTGACCTGCTCTTTTTAATCCTGTCTAGCCTTCCTCAAATGCTATTTTTATCATGTTGCTTTCTTGCTCAGAAACCACTAATAAACCCCTTTGGTGTCTCACAACAGACCTAACTGCACTGCCTGATTTTCAAATGTAACCATGATTTGGGCCTAACTTTCCCAGACAATCTGGTTTCTGCAAGTCCCAGGTCCAAACCTCTACAGAGGCCAGGCCAGACTCCTCTGGGATCTACAACTTCCCTTCATTTGGAAAGCCCTGTTTCCTGCTCTTGCCTAGACAAACCTGAGCCAGTCTCAAGCCCCCTGTACCCATAAAAGCTTTCTTGGGGCAGGTGCAGTGGCTCACGCCTGTAATCCCAGCACTTCGGGAGGCCGAGGCAGGTGGATCACGAGGTCAGGAGTGAGTTTCAGACTAGCCTGGCCAATAAGGTGAAACCCTACCTCTACTAAAAATACAAAAAATTAGCTGGGGGTGGTGGCAGGCGTCTGTAATCCCAACGACTCAGGAGGCTGAGGCAGGAGAATCACTTGAACCCAGGAGGTGGAGGTTGCAGTGAGCCGAGACCACACCACTGCACTCCAGCCTGGGCAACAAGAGCAAGACTCTGTTTCAAAAAAAAAAAAGCTTTCTTGGGCCAGGCGTGGTGGCTCACACCTGTAATCCCAACACTTTGGAAGACCAAGGCAGGAGGAGGGCTTGAGCTCAGGAGTTCGAGACCAGACTAGGCAACACAGCAAGATCCTGTCTCTATTTTTTAAAAGTTTAAAAAAAAAAAAAAAAAAAAAAAGCTTTCTCAACCGATTATTCCAATCTTTACTAAATCTGTTTATTTGAACATGTACAGCATATAAATCAAGAACCACACAATTTAACAATCATGCATTGTCATTTATCATTAATTATGTGTTTTTCTTTGTTTGTTTGCTTGTTTGTTTTTTGAGAAAGAGTTTCATTCTTGTTGCCCAGGGTGGAGTGCAATGGTGCGATTTCGGCTCATTACAACCTCTGCCTCCAGGGTTCAAACGATTCTCCTGTCTCAGCCTCCTAAGTAGCTGGGATTATAGGCATGCACCACCATGCCTGGCTAATTTTGTATTTTTAGTAGAGACAGGGTTTCACCGTGTTGGTCAGGCTGGTCTTAAACTCCTGACCTCAGGTGATCCCCCCACCTTGGCCTCCCAAAGTGCTCGGATTACAGGCGTGAGCCACCGCGCCCGGCCAATTATATTATTTTTGTGTCTTCCCAAATATTACAAAGTTCTTGCATATAAAGTCAGCCATGTTTTATGCTTTGGTTTTTGTTTGTTTGTTTGAGACAATCTCCCTCTGTTGCCCAGGCTGGAGTGCAATGGCACGATCTTGGCTCACTGCAACCTCTGCCACCCATGTTCATGCAATTCTCCTGCCTCAGCCTCCCGAGTAGCTGGGACTACAGGCACCTGCCACTACGCCCGGCCGATCTTTTATGTTTAGTAGAGACTGGGTTTCGACATATTGGCCAGGCTGGTCTCAAACTCCTGAGCTCAAGTGATCCACCCCACTCAGCCTCTCAAAATGCTGGGATTACAGGTGTGAGCCACTGCGCCCAGCCTATACTTTGGTTTTGACCACTAAGAAGCACAGTAATTAGTGTTATAATGTACTACATGGTGTAATGTATGTACACCATACATTCTAGGCACCCAGTAAATATTTCACCATTGGCAGACTGACTTTAGCCCTCAGAGGAGCCTCTCTAGGGCTTAAATAAATAAGTCTCCAATTAGCTACAATTATTGCCAGACCCATAAGCATGATACCCTCCCATGTATCTGCTCCCTCATTATTGATTGAGTTCTGACTACTGCCCGGCTACGTTATGGTCTATGTATCTAGGCATCCTAGGCATTGGAAACCCAGCAGTTTATAGCACATGCTATTGGTGTTCAGCTCATATTTTCCTCAGAACATGCTAAAGGCCACATTCGAACAGTTTCCTTTCTTTTTGTTTTTTTATTGAGATAGAGTCTTACTCTGTTGTCCAGGCTGGAGTGCAGTGGCACAATCTTGGCTCACTGCAACCATTGCCTCCCAGGTTCAGGCGATTCTCGTGCCTCAGCCTCCCAAATAGCTGAGACTACAGGCGTGCACCACTATGCCCAGGTAATTTTTTGTATTTTTAGTAGGGACGGGGTTTCACCGTGTGGGCCAGGATGGTCTCGAACTCCTGACCTCAAGTGATCTGCCTGCCTCTGCCTCCCAAAGTGCTGGGATTACAAGCATGAGCCACCGCACCTGTCCCAGTTTCCTTTCTCTGTTTTTTTGTTTGGCTTTTTTTTTGACGGAGTTTTGTTCTTGTTGCCCAGGCTGCAGGCTGGAGTGCAATGGCACAATCTCGGCTCACCGCAACCTCCGCCTCCCAGGTTCAAGCTATTCTCCTGTCTAAGCCTCCCGAGTAGCTAGGACTACAGGCATGCACCACCATGCCCAGCTAATTTTGTATTTTTAGTAGAGATGGGGTTTCTCCATGTTGGTCAGGCTGGTCTCGAACTCATGACCTCAGGTGATCCGCCCAACTCAGCCTCCCAAAGTGCTGGGATTACAGGCACAAGCCACCGCGCCCAGCCAATTTCCTTTCTTAAAAAAATTTTTTGTAGAGATGGAGTCTGGCTGTGTTACCCAGGCTGGTCTTGATCTCCTGGCCTCAAGCAATCCTCCTGCCTCGGCCTCCTGAGTTGCTGGGATGACAGATATGAACCACAGCACCCTGGTGCACACAATTTTCTTTTCTTTTTTTTTTTTGAGACAGAGTCTCACTCTGTCACCCAGGCTGGAGTGCAGTGGCAAGATCTCGGCTCACTGCAAGCTCCACCTCCCAGGCTCTCGCCATTCTCCTGCCTCGGCCTCCCGAGTAGTTGGGACTACAGGCACCCGCCACTGCGCCTGGCTAATTTTTTGTATTTTTAGTAGAGATGGGGTTTCATCATGTTAGCCAGGATGGTCTCGATCTACTGACCTCAAGATCCGCCTGCCTCAGCTTCCCAAAGTGCTGGGATTACAGGCGTGAGCCACCGTGCCCGGCCTACACAATTTTCTTACAAGCAGTTTCCTGTGTCTCTCTTGCCTCGGATGTTCTCTGCCCATGGAAGCCTCCTTGGGAGGAGCAGAGTCAAAATGTTAGGGAATTAATTCCCCTAGAGTGATCCTGGACCCATGAGGGATGAGAGATGGTGAATAAATACCCTAGCTTCAAGGCCAAGCACAGTGGCTCACACTTGTCATCCCAGCACTTTGAGATGCCAAGGCAGGAGGATCACATGAGCCCAGGAGTTCGAGACCAGCCTGGGCAACATAGTAAGACTTCATCTCTACAAAAAATAAAAGTTAAATTAAAAATTAGCCGGGCATGGTGGCGTTTGCCTGTAGTCCCAGCTACTTAGGAGGCTGGGGTGAAAGGATCACTTGAGCCCAAGAGATGGAGGCTGTAGTGAGCTATAATCACACCACCGCATCCCAGTCTGTGTGACAGAGTGAGAGCCTGTCATACATACACACACGTGCACACACAAACACAAAATAAAAGAAAAAAGAAAAAAAAAATCACTCTAGCTTGCTCAACTTTCCTTTTTTTTTTTTTTTTGAGACAGAGTTTTGCTCTGTCACCCAGGCTGGGGTGTGGTGGCATGATCTCAGCTCACTGCAACCTCTACCTCCCAGGTTCAAGCGATTCTCCTGCCTCAGCCTACTGAGTAGCTGGAATTACAGGTGCGTGCCACCACGTCCAAGAGATTTTTGTATTTTTAATAGAGACGGGGTTTCACCATGTTGACCAGATTGGTCTTGAACTCCTGACCTCAGGTAATCTGCCTGCCTCGGCCTCCCAAAGTGCTGTGATTACAGGCGTGAGCCACCACACCCGGCCTCAATTTTCTTTAAAAAAAAAAAATATATATATATATATAATATATATATATAAAATTTACTTTATTTATATAGAGACAGAGTCTCACTGTGTTGGCCAGGTTGGTCCTGAACTGTTAGCCTCAAGTAATCTTCCTGCCTCAGCCTTCCAAAGTGCTAGGATTACAGGTATGAGCCATTGTGCACCGTCCTCAACTTTTTTTTTTCTTTTTTTTGCGCTGTTGCCCAGGCTGGAGTGTAGTGGTGCAATCTCGGCTCACTGCAGCAACCTCTGCCTCCCAAGAGATTTTCCTGCCTCAGCCTCCCAAGTAGCTGGGATTACAGGCATGTGCCACCACGACCGGCTAATTTTTGTATTTTTAGTAGAAATGGGGTTTCACCATGTTGGCCAGGCTGGTCTCGAACTCCTGAGCTCACGTGATCTGCCCACCTCAGCCTCCCAAAATGTTGGGATTACAGGCGTGAGCCACTGCGCCTGGCCCCAGTCCTCAAGTTTCATTGAGACGATCCTCAGGCATGTCCTAGACAGTTGGAGGGTCCCTCACAGGACTGAACCCCAGTGCCCAAAGCAGTAACCCACTCATTAACACACCCTTTCTTGGCTTTCCTCTCTTTCCTGTTTTACATCCTTGCTCCGTCAATGAATTTACTGGAATCAACTGCAAAATAAACAACTTGCTCTGAAATCCTTTTCTCAAGGTCTAAGACTGTGGTGATCAAGACAGCCAAGGTCCCTACTCTCCCAAAACAACACACGGGTTTGCGTTCAAACCGTGTACACCTCCTGCACCTGTGCATGCATCCGTGAAGCTCTGTCAGGCGCCGACTGCCCGCCTTGGTGTGCAAGGCATCCACATTTTGCGTCACCAACCAGTACAGCTTTCCGAGTTTCTCCCAGGTGCTCAAAGCCCAGTGTGCAGGGTTAGGCTGGTGGGAGGAGAATTGAGGCCAGCCTACGAAGTTTCTTGCCCAGTACCGCTGGCGGATTGGGGCACTCCGGACAAAATCGCCATGCTGGATGGGCCTGCGGTCAGTGCGGGCATAAAGCCCCACTTTTTCTGACCTGTAGTCTGGTATCCCCGATTCGGTGGAGATTCCTGCCCCAGTCATCACAAGGAGTCTCTTGGAAAGGGTGATGAAACGCTGTAACTCTTTGACCTTCTCAGGGTCCAAAGGAGGACTTGCTGGCACAAATAACCCAATGGAGGCTTTGGAGCACGGCTGGCTGGGGTTTGCGATCCAACGGCCTTTTGCTGACCTGAAAGTCAACACAAAGCTCATCTTCATTCTAGAGAAAAAGAAGCCTCATGTGAGAAACTGGGGTGTTTTTTTTCTCATTTTTTGTTTGTTTGTTTTTGTTTTGTTTTTTGAGACAGAGTCTCCCTTTGTTGCCCAGGCTAGAGTACAGTGGCATGATCTTGGCTCACTGTAACCTCTGCCTCCCGGGTTCAAGTGACTCTCCTGCCTCAGCCTCCAGAATAGCTGGGACTACATGGCCACCATGCCCGGCTAATTATTGTATTTTTAGTAGAGACAGGGTTTCACCATGTTGGCCAGGCTGGTCTCGAACTCCTGACCTCAGGTGATCTGCCCGCCTCGGCCTCCCAACGTGCTGGAATTACAGGTGTGAGCCTCTGAGTCCGGCCCTAATAAGTCAGGTTTTGTTTGATTTTGTTCATGTAATTAAGCACACACACGCATTCCTTTTATTTTTTCATTTCCCCCTTATTTTAGTTTACCCTCCACTGCAAGCTCTGCTATGTGGACACGTCAGAGAGACAAGACCCCTGCCCGTCAGCTTTTCTAGCTGTAACAATAGAGGGCCGGGTGCGGTGGCTCACGTCTGAAATCCCAGCACTTTGGGAGGCCGAGGCAGGCAGATCACTTGAGATCAGGAGTTCGAGACATGCCTGGCCAACATGGTGAAACCCCGACTCTACTAAAAATACAAAAAAAATTAGTCGGGCATGGTGGCACGTGCCCGTAATCCCAGCTACTAGGGAGGCTGAGGCAGGAGAATTGCTTGAACCCGGGAGGCGGAGGTTGCAGTGAGCCGAGATCGCGCCATTGCACTCCAGCCTGGGCGAAGAAGCAAGACTCCGTCTCAAAAAAAAAAAAAAAAAAAAAAAAAAAAAATTTGACATATTATTTGATATAATGCTTAAATCCTCTAGTGACATGCACCCCATATGTAAACATTATTTTATGCTTGGCTTTCCAGATCTGAGATCAGGACCCCGCTTTCTCCTTGACATTCCACAGCAACACGTGAACAGCTGAACAAACACACAGTCCGGTTTCCCGAGACCAAAGGGTCAGGGAAACCCCCGCTGAAAACGTGCATCAGTGGAACAACTACTCTCTTCCAGGTCCCACCAAGGGCAAAGAGGAGAAATAGAATCCCTCACAATAAATCCACAACTTCTAGAAACCCGCAGCACACACAGAACACACTTACCTCTCACAGCTCTACGGACACTTCACAGCCCACAGTGGGACCGTCTGATTACATTTGCATTTTGGGACATGTAGTCCAGAAAGCTTAAATGATGCGAGAAAACTACAAGTCCCACAATCCTCCGCGTCTCTCAATTGACGGCCCCGGAACATCCAGGAACGCCCCCTGTCGGCTCTTTCTGGTCGGAGGTCCTCTGTTAATATTAAAGCTTTTAATCATGGATTTTTTTGTTTGTTTTCAATTTCTGTGGGCACTTAGTAGGTGTATATATTTATGATGTACATAAGATTTTTTTTCTTTTTTATTTTTTTTTGGGATGGAGTTTTGTGTTTTTTTTTTGAAAAAACTCCAGTCTGGAGTGCAGTGGCACGATCTCGGCTCACTGCAACCTCCCTCTCCCAGGTTCAACCGATTCTCCTGCCTCAGCCTCCCGAGTAGCTGGGATTATTTTTGTATTTTTAGTAGAGACGGGGGTTTCGCCATGTTGGCCAGGCTCGTCTTGAACTCCTAACCTCAGGTGATCCGCACGCCTTCACCTCCCAAAGTGCTGGGATTATAGGCGTGAGCCACCGCGCCCGGCCATCTTTTCTGTTATTTTTTGTCTTTTTTTCTTTTCTCTGTGCCTATCTATGCTTTACCCACATGAGATGTTTTGATACAAACACGCAATGTGAAATGAGCACGTCATTAATCATGGATCTAGATTTGACTTTTTTTTTTTAAGTTTTTGTATGTTTAGTAGAGACGGAGTTTCACCATGTTGGCCAGGCTGGTCTCGAACTCCTGAGCTCAAGTGATCCAGGCTGGTCTCGAACTCCCGACCTCAGGTGATCCACCAACCTCGGCCCCCCAAAGTGCTGGGATTACAGGCCTGAGCCACTGTTCCCGGCCTAGATTTGACTCATTCTAAACATCAGAGTTTGTGATCCTTTTCATTCACAGCGACAGTATCAAGTTATTTGCTATTGGTAAAATACCTTGAACTTGTGAAGAAATGTGTTTATACATATCTGAAAAAGTGATAGTTTTTTTTTTTGTTGTTGTTGTTGTTTGTTTTTGAGATGGAGTCTGGCTCTGTTGCCCAGGCTGGAGTGCAATGGTGCCATCTCGGCTCACTGCAACCTCCGCCTCGAGGGTTCAAGCAATTCTCCTGCCTCAGCCTCCTGAGTAGCGGGGATTACGGGCGCGTGCCACTACGCCCAGCTAATTTTTTTATTTTTAGTAGAGACAAGGTTTCACCATGTTAGCCAGGATGCCCTCGATCTCCTGACCTCATGATCTGCCCACCCTAGCCTCCCAAAGTGCTGGGATTACAGGCATAAGCCATCGTGCCCAGCCAAAAGTGATGTTTTTACAGTTAATATGAAGCCAAATATATTATACGTGGACTAATGTACTTAACCTGCTTGGCTTCTCCAATTTATCATATTTTTTTTTATTAAGTTAATCAACACAAGGCCTGCATCTTACTCCCAGTGATTCTGATCTACAAATTTCCTAATTGTTCCTAATGTGTAGACAACCAGAACTGCTGTTCTACAGCATCACCTAAATCAATAAATTTATAAGTGTCTTTGGACATAAAGGTGGGCAGCTAGCAGGGACCTTGAAGACCACCTAAGGACTCCCTTCACCCGTTTTAAGATGAATTGGGCTGAGTGCAGTGGTTCCCTCCTGTAATACCAACACTTTGGGAGGCCAAGGCAGGAGGATCACTTGAGCCCAAAAGTTCAAGACCAGCTTGGGCAACATAGTGAGACCCACTCACTACAAAAAATAAACAAAATTAGCTAGGTGTGGTGGTGTGTGCCTGTAGTCCCAGCTACTCAGGAGGCTCAGGTGGGAGGATCACTTTGAGCCCATGAGATCGAAGCTGCAGTGAGCCATAATTGTGCCACTGCACTTCAGCCTGGGTGACAAAGTGAGATCCCATCTCTTTAAAAAATAATAATAATAAATAAAGATGAACTGAAGTGCAGAGAAGTAATATGGAAGCTTGAGAAAGAGTTTTTAGGTTTTTGGTTCTATCATTGTATCTTTGGAGGTAATATTGGTAAAATGACCATTTAGTAGTTTGCCCATTTCTGCTTTTTTTTTTTTTTGAGACAGGGTCTCGTTCTGTCACCCAGGCTGGAGTGCAGTTGTGACATCACAGCTCACTGCAGTTTCTACTTCCCAGGCCCAAGGGATCCTCCAACCTCATCCTCTCAAGTAGCTGAGATCACAGGCATCCACCACCGCGCCCAGCTAAATTTTGTTATTTTTTATTTTTGTTGAGACATGGTCTCACTATGTTGCTCAGGCTGGTCTCAAATTTCTGAACTCAAGGAAAGCTCTTGCCTTGGCCTCCCAAAGTGCTGGGATTACAGGTGTGAGCCACCATGCCGGGCCTGCTTATTTCGACTTGCCAGCATTGTTTCATGAAGCCTCTGACTCTGTGACAATATACAGCTCTCCAGAAAGATGCTTTGAAGACAAAACACAATAGAGCACAGAGCCCTCCATGTCTCTTCCAAGTCACTATATTCATTAAAAGATAAACGACTCCAGTCATTGCCTTTTCCTGCACAAGATAATGTCTGATGGGGTTAGTGATGATACCTCTGTAATCCATAACCAGATATACTCTTGCACCCAAACTTTGATATGATTGTACTTTAATGTAACTTTCAACAAGTTTAATGTGATTTTGCAGGCACCGAACACTCACCACTGGTATATGAGTGGCTGAAATTCTGTGTTGGACCAGTCTGATGGAACTGCTCCCACGCTATAGCCCTCGGTCTGTAATCCTCAGTAAGACTTGTAAGTAAAACTAACTTTAATTTTTTTTGAGAGAGAGAGTCTGGCTCTGTTGCCCAGGCTGGAGTGCAGTGGCACGATCTTCGCTCACTGAAGCCTCTGCCTTCCCGGCTGAAGTGATTCTGCTGCCTCGGCCTCCGGAGTAGCTGGGATTACAGGCGCCCACCACTGCGCCCGGCTAATTTTTGTATTTTTAGTAGAGATGGGGTTTCGTCATGTTGGCCAGGCTGGTTTTGAACTCCTGACCTCAGGTGACCCACCTGCCTCAGTCTCCTAAAGTGCTAGGATTACAGGAGTGAGCCACTGCACCCCGCCACTTTTATTATTATTATTATTATTTTATTTATTTATTTATTTATTTTTGAGACGGAGTCTTGCTCTGTCGCCCAGGCTGGAGTGCAGTGGAGCGATCTCTGCTCACTGCAAGCTCCGCCTCCCAGGTTCACGCCATTCTCCTGCCTCAGCCTCCCGGCTACAGGCGCCCGCCACCACGCCCGGCTAATTTTTTGTATTTTTTTTAGTAGAGACGGTTTCACCGTGTTAGGCAGGATGGTCTCTATCTCCTGACCTCATGATTCGCCCGCCTCAGCCTCCCAAAGTACTGGGATTAGAGGCCTGAGCCACCGCACCCGGCTATTTATTTATTTATTTATTTATTTATTTTTTGAGACGGAGTATTGCTCTGTCGCCCAGGCTGGAGTGCAGTGGCACGATCTCAGATCACTGCAACCTCCGCCTCCCCGGTTCAAGTGATTCTCCTGCCTCAGCCTCCCGAGTAGCTGGAATTATGGGTGCCCGCCACCTTGCCCGGCTAATTTTTGTATTTTTAGTACAGACGGGGTTTCACCATGCTTGTCAGGATGGTCTTGAACTCCTGACCTCGCGATCCGCCCGCCTCAGCCTCCCAAAGTGCTGGAATTACAGGCATGAGCCACTGCGCCTGGCCACTTTAATTATTTAAAAGCTTATTTTTTTATTTTGGGGACATGGTCTCACTCACCCAGGCGGGAGTGCAATGGCACGATCACTGCTCACTACAGCCTCAACCTCTTGGACTCAAACCATCCTCCCACCTCAGCCTCCTGAGTAGCTGGGACTACAGGTGGGCCACCACGCCCAGCTAATTTTTGTATTTTTTTGTAGAGAGGGAGTTTCACCATGTTGCCCAGGCTGGTCTCGAACTCCTGGGCTCTAGGCTTTCCAAAGTGTTGTGATTACTGGTGTGAGCTACTGCGCCTGGCCGATTCTTTTTTCCTTAGTGGACAGGGAGTAGTAGCTCCAGCAACAGCGAAAGTCAGTAGCTGTAGGATCTACTAGGCGGGGAAACTCATATGACAGCCCCCCTCCTTTTTTTTTTTTTTTTTGAGATGGAGTTTCACTCTTGTTGCCCAGGCTGGAGTGCAATGGCGCCATCTTGGCTCACTGCAACCTCCGCCTCCCGGGTTCAAGCGATTCTCCTGCCTCAGGCTCCCCAGTAGCTGGGATTACAGGTGTGAGCCACCGCGCCCGGCCACCCCCTTTTTTTTTCAAGGCTGCAGTGAGCCATGATCCTGTGACTGCACTTCAGCCACTGACAGCCCTTTCTGCATTAGTTAACCTGACCACATCTGCTGAAAGAAAGAACCAGAAGCTAGACTGAAATTTTCATTGTCAAAAAAATTATAATCCCCCCCAAAATTAAAAAATTATAATCCAGCACATTTTCTGCACACATTTTCTGAGTATTTGATCATAACTTTAAAAAATGTGAAAACAGTGACATTCTCCTTCCCCACCCACCAATTTTACTATGAAAAAGTTCAAACCTAGGTTATTTTTTCAGTTCTCCAAGTGGAATGATCATCACTAATAGAGATTGGTTGGGAATTCTATTGTGTTTCTAGACCCCCAAAAATCTCATGCTCTGAGGAAAAGTTAGCTGAGTTTTCAATTTTTCTCATGCTGCTGGAAAATCATCCCTGGAAGGTGAAGTCATCCAAGTCTTTTTTGTTTTGTTTTGTTTCTTCTTTCTTTCTTTTTTTAAAAAAAATTTTGTATGCTTTTTTAAATTTGTTTCTCTTTTTTTTTTTTTTTGTCAACCAAGTCAGCTGGTTTGAAACACACAATTTCACTTGATAGCTACTGAGAGAACGTAATGGGCCACCCATTCTAGAATTCTCAAGGGCTAGGAAGTTCCTTTGATACCCTCATGGGATTAGGATTAGGGCTTTAGTCTTTTTCTCTCTCTGTTTTTTTTTTTTTTTTTTATTATTACAGGCGTGAGCCACCGCGCCCAGCCCCATTATTTATTTATTTTATTTTATGTATGTATGTATTTATTTATTTATTTTGAGATGGCGTCTCGCTCTGTCGCCCAGGCTGGAGTGCAGTGGCCCAATCTAGGCTCACTGCAACCTCCGCCTACCGGGTTCAAGCGATTCTCCTATGTCAGCCTCCCGAGTAGCTGGGATTATAGGCGCCTGCCACCATGCCCAGCTAATTTTTGTATTTTTAGTAGAGACGAGGTTTCACCATCTTGGCCAGGCTGGTCTTGAACTCCTGACCTTGTGATCCACCCGCCTCGGCCTCCCAAAGTGCTGGGATTACAGGCGTGAGCCACCGTGCCTGGCCTAGTGTTTTTCTCACAACTCCACCCCACCCAGAATTAATGACTAAATCCTTGACTGGATGATCAAAGTAAAAGAATCTAAATTCACCACATTGCTAGTCTTTTTTTTCTACTGATTGCTGGTGTAGGGAAAATCAGTATCCAGGCTGTGACTTAAATAAGTAGTCGGCTGCAGTGGCTCAGGCCTGTAATCCCACCCCTTGGGGAGGCCGAGGCGGGCGGATCACTTGAGCCCAGGAGTTGGAGACCAGCATGGACAACATGGTGAAACCCTGTATCTACAAAAAATACAGAAAAATTAGCTGGGCATGGTGGCGCGTACCTGTAATCTCAGCTACTTGGGAGGCTGAGGCAGGAGAATCACTTGAACCCAGGAGGCAGAGGTTGCGGTGAGCAGAGATCGCGCCATTGCAGTCCAGACTGGGCAACAAGAGCGAAACTCAGTCTCAAAAAAAAAAAAAAGGAAAATAGGAACTTAAGCTGGTATTTTCACACCAATAGCAGCATTATTCCCATAGACAAAAGGTGGAAACCAGCAATGTCCATCTAAAAATAAATGGATAGGCTGGGCGCGGTGGCTCAGCACTTTGGGAGGCTGAGGCAGGCGGATCACTTGAGGTCAGGAGCTTGAGACCAGCCTGGCCAACATGGTGAAACCCTGTCTCTACTAAAAATACAAAAATTAGCCAGGATTGGTGGCACGCACCTGTAATCCCAGTTACTCGGGAGGCTGAGACAGGAGAATGGCTTGAACCCGGGAGGCGGAGGTTGCATGGGCTGAGATTGAGCCACCGTACTCCAGCTTGGGCAACAGAGCGAGACTCTCTCAAAAAAAAAAAAAAAAAGGATAAACAGTTGGCCCGGGCGGCAGCTCATGCCTATAGTCCCAGCACTTTGGGAGGCCAAGATGGGAGGATCGCTTGAGCCCAGGAGTTCGAGACCAGCCTGGGCAACATGGTGAGATCCTGTCTGTATGAAAAATACAAAAATTATCCAGCTGAAGTGGGAGGAGGATCACTTGAGGCCTGGAAGCAGAGGTTGAAGTGAGCTGAGATTGCACCACTGCATTCCAGCCTGGGCGACAGAGCCAAAAGGTGTCTCAAAAAAGAATGAATGGGACCGGGCGCGGTGACTCACGGCTGTAATCCCAGCACTTTGGGAAACCGAGGCGAGTGGATCACCTGAGGTCAGGAGTTCAAGACCAGCCTGACCATCATGGTGAAACCCCGTCTCTACTAAAAATAATCCCAGCTCCTCGGGAGGCTGAGGCAGGAGAATCGCTTGAACCTGGGAGGCAGAGGTTGATCTCGCCATTGCGCTCCAGCCTGGGCAACAAAAGCAAAACTTCGTCTTAAAAAAAAAAACAAGAATAAATGGGCTGGGTGAGGTGGCTCACACCTGTAATTCCAGCACTTTGGGAGGCCAAGGTGGGCAGATCACGTGAGGTCAGGAGTTTGAGACCAGCCTGGCCAACGTGGTGAAATCCTGTCTCTACTAAAAATACAAAGAATGATGGCATGCATCTGTAATCTCAGCTACTTGGGAGGCTGAGGCAGGAGAATCGCTTGAATCCGGGAGGCAGAGGTTGCAATGAGCCGAGATCATGCCACTGCACTCCAGTCTGGGCAACAAGAGCAAAAACTCCATCTCAAAAAAAAAAAAAAAAAAGGATAAACATCTCATACAATGAAATATTATTCAGCCATAAGATTAATGAATTGCTGATACATACTACAACATGGATTAACCTTAAAAACATTATTCTGAATGAAACAAGACTGACCCCAAGGACAAATATTGTATGATTCCATTTATATATATAAAGTACTCACAAAGTCGTAGAGATAGAAAGTAGAAAAGAGGTTGCCATGGGGGCTGGAGGAGAAGGGAACAGGGAGTAAGGGTTTAATGGGTACAGAGTCTCAGTTTCCACCATTGGGCATGAAAGATAAAGTTCTGGAGGTAAGTAGTGATGATGGTTGCACAACAATGTGAACATATTCTATGCCAGTGAATTTACACTTAAGGTTAAAATGGTAAATTTTATGTATACTTTGGCTCAATTTAAAAAAAAGTCTGAAAAAGAAAAAAGACAAAACAATAATCGTCTTTGGAGAAGTCAGTTACACTGAATCTGGAGCCAAGTGAACAGAACCCTGATTTAGATCCCTTTTCTCTCAAAAGCCCCTTGCAGTCTCTGAATTAAGTCTATTAGCATGTTCCTCCCACAGTGCTTTGCTTCATAGCAACAAAAACCTAGCTAAGTGAAATCAGCAACAATATGCAGAAACCACCTACGTAGCTCACAGACATCCTTCTATGATTGTATAATTTTCAAGCAAGCAATAAGTGAAGATTTTTCCATAGGCCCTAAACTCACCTTTGCGAAATAGGAAGCTGACTTATAGGGAGTGATGAGCAGGAGGCGTAACTAGTTAGCTTTGCGCAGTGGCAGTATCGTAGCCAATGAGGTCTATCCGAGGCGCGATTATTGCTAATTGAAAACTTTTCCCAATACCCCGCCGTGACGACTTGCAATACAGTCGGCACTGGCAATTTTTGACAGTCTCTACGGAGACTGGGCTTTCTTAGTGATTAAAAAGTAGATTTTTTCGTCTTACTGCTGGTGTGTTTCTGTTATGAGAAATGGAGTGGTAACTATCTACTATTACCTGACGCTCTAATTCGGGGATGGAAAGGATTTCCCGGCCATCTCTACAGAAAAGGTGCAGTTCTTAACGTGTTTGGTGTTTTGCGTTTGTGAAGGACGGAGTTGCTGTTTTCGTGATCTCTATTTTCAATCAGGGTGGTGTTGAATTTTCTTGCCAGCTGGCTGTTCTGTTTTCTTTCTCTCGCACTGTTTTTTGAGACGAAGTCTCACTGTCGCTCAGGCTGGAGTGCACTGGCTTGATCTCGGCTCGCTGCAAACTCTGCCGTCCGGGTTCAAGCGATTCTCGTGCCTCAGCCTCCCGACTAGCTGGGATTCTTGCGTCTGCCCACCGCACCCCGCTAATTTTTTTGTATTTTTAGTAGAGACCCCGTTTCACCATCTTGGCCAGGCTGGTCTTGAACTCCTGACCTCGTGATTCACTCGCCTTGGTCTCCCAGAGTGCTGGGATTACAGGCGTGAGCCACCACGCCCAGCCGTGTTCTCCATTCAGATTTTGTCACAGTGACGTCTTAAAATTATTCCCAACTCCCTCACCCTGCTGTTTCCGCACCCTCGAGCACAGCTAGTCGTCCCTCTGCGCCCTCCAGGCTCACTTTCCCACTGCTCACTCTCCTCGCTCAAAATTCGAGTCTCAACCGAGTCATCTCTGTGACGTCACGTTGATTTGCATAAGATTCCCCAGCGTCCCAAGCGAATGTCCTTATCGTTTACAAAATCTGAATGTTTGACACAGGATGTTCCAAGAACAAGAAAACTCCCATGCAGATGGGCCTTAAATACGGCTAGTGGAGTGGGAACACGTTGTATATACGGACAGAGTGGCAAGCACTCACCCTCAATGTAATGGGAGTCATCATCCGTGGGGGAGCGGGGCGCGAAACATGATTTTTCAGCTTTGCGCAGTGGCAGTATCGTAGCCAATGAGGTTTATCCGAGGCGCGATTATTGCTAATTGAAAACTTTTCCCAATACCCCGCCATGACGACTTGAAATATAGTCGGCATTGGCAATTTTTGACAGTCTCTACGGAGACTGAATTATTGTAAGTCTAAGGAAAGTTCACAGGTATGTATGTTGTTGAAATTTGTTTACTGTATTTGAGGAGTTGTAAGCTGCTGGTATGGTATGAGTTTTTTTTTTTTTTTTTTTTTTGAGGAATACACAGTGATTGAATACTTGGTGTTTGTGCGGATACTCTGAGTTATTTTCCAAAATATATGACAGACTATGTGGGGAATTGGGTTCTTAGACAGTTACTGTTGATCTTCCTTATCCAAATGCAGCTGGCGAGTGAGCTACTCTACTTGTTTTGTCACTGAAAGTCATAAGGGAATCTTAAAGGGAAGGGGAACTCTAAAACTAACACATTAATACATCCAAAGTCTTCCTTTTTTTTTTTTTTTTTTGAGACGGAGTTTTCGCTGTTGCCCAGGCTGGAGTGCAGTGGCGCAATCTCGGCTCACTGCAACCTCCACAGTCCGGGTTCAAACGATTCTCTGTCTCAGCCTCCGGAGTAGCTGGGATTACGGGAGCCCAACACCACGCCCGGCTCGTTTTTGTATTTTTAGTAGAGACGGGGTTTCGCCTTCTTGGCCAGGCTGGTCTCAAACTCCTGACCTCAGGTGATCCGCCCGCCTCGGCCTCCCAAAGTGCTGGGATTACAGGTGTGAACCACCGCGCCCGGCCCAAAGTCTTCCTTTTAAAGCCACCAAGAGGGAAAAAGGCACAGAAGACTTGCTCAGGTCCTACTGTGGAGTCCTCGGCAGAGCTGGGGCTGATCAGGTTCTCTTGCCCCTAGTGTGGTACTTGTTCCCACTACACCAGCCTCTTCCAGTCTTATCTTTTTACGAAGACCTGGGCTGTCCATGGACAGAGGTCCTCAGGAGTCACAACCCTGGGCATGGCGGATCCAGCTGGACCTGCTTAGGACACCGCCCATAAAAGACTCCTCCAGCCTGTAGCAAAAAGAGGTGGCAAAAAGGGTGGCAACAATACCTACAAGGTCAAAGGCGGTGCTGGGAAAAACAGCTCCAGTGGCAAATTAAACTCAGTCCCCAGTTCAAGGACCTCCTCACAGACTGGAGACATGGAGGCGAAGGTAGCAGTGAGCTGAAATTGCGCCACTGCACTCCAGCCTGGGTGACAGTGAGACTCCGTCTCAAAAAAAAAAAAAAAAAAGAAAGAAAGAAAGAAGAGGCCGGGCGCGCGGTGGCCCACGCCTGTCATCCCAGCACTTTGGGAGGCCAGGGCGGGCAGATCACGAGGTCAGGAGTTCAAGACCAGCCTGGCCAACATGGTGAAACCCCATCTCTACTAAAAATACAAAAAAAAAAAAAATTGGCCGGCCATGGTGGTGGGCGCCTGTAATCCCAGCTACTCGAGAGGCTGAGGCAGGAGAGTCGCTTGAACCCGGGAGGCGGAGATTGCAGTGAGCCAAGACTGCGCCATTGCCCTCCAGCCTGGGCGACAGAGTGAGACTCCGTCTCAAAAAAAAAAGTTATCCAAAACTTAGAAATAACGTAAAAAGAATAGTGCATGTCCTTTCAAAATCGAACTACAACAATTTCTTAAATTTTGGTGTGCATAAAAATAACCTTGAGAATTTGTTAAGACACAGATCGAATCCCCATTCCTAGAGATTCCAATTCAGGAGGTCTGGGATGGAGACTAAGATTCCGCATTTCTAAAAGTTCGCAGGTGCTGGTCCAGGGTCCACAGCTTGAACAGCAGGGGAAGAAATGTAGCATTGTATAATTAGCATCATCACACTCTAGAGGAAAACTCCACTTACTGTTTATTACAGATTTTTTATTAGAGATGTGTTCTTGGCCGGGCGTGGTGGCTCACGCCTGTAATCCCAGCACTTTGGGAGGCCAAGGCAGGAGGATCTCTTGAGTCCAAGAGTTCAAGACCAGCTTGGGCAACATCGTGAGACCCTTGTCTCTACCAAAAAATATGAGAATATTTTTGTTGTTGTTATTTTTGTTTTTGTTTTTTGGAGAGAGCAGGGTCTCACACTGTCACCCCAGCTGGAGTGCAGTCATGCAATATCAGCTCACTGCAGTCTCCACTTCCCAGGCTCCAGTGATCCTCTCACCTCAGCCTCCTGAGTAGATGGAACTACAGGCACGTGCCACCACACTCTGCTAATTTTATTTTATTTTTTATAGAGACGGAGGTTTTGCATATTTCTCAAGCTAGTCTCAAACTCCTGGGCTCAAGCCACCCACCTGCCTTGGCCTCCCAATGTGCTGAGATTACAGGCATGAGCCATCATGCCTGGAAAAATTAAAAAATTAGCCAGGCGTGCTAGTGTTTGACTGTAATCCTAGCTACTCAGGAGGCTGAGGCAGGAGGGTTGCTTAAGCCTAGGAGGTTGAGGCTGCAGTGAACCGTGATATCGCCACTGCACTCCAGCCCAGGCGACAGAGTGAGACCCTATCTCAAAATCCCCCACAAGGAAAATCCAAACAAAAAAATTGAGGTAAAATTTACATAACATAAAATTAACCATATTAAAGTGGATCCTTTTTTTGTTATTATTCTGCAAGGCAAGGAGAGGAGAGAGGGCTCCATGTGATTTTTACGTATCATTGTTTTCTGTTTCAACCCTAAATTCTTTTTTCTGAATACAAAAATTACTGCATGTTTGTATATAAAATTCAAATATACACATGAAACAGTGACAAAGGCTCCCACAATAATCCCACCTTGACTCCAAGGAGATAGTCACAGGTAGGTGAGATTATTCCTCCAAAATGTTCTACTTATAGGTCAACATAATTATTAACAAAAATTGGATTATACTTGGCTGGGCAAGGTGGCTCACACCTGTAATCCCAGCACTTTGGGAGGCCAAGGCAGGTGGATCACGAGATCAGGAGATCGAGACCATCTTGGCTAACACGGTGAAACCCCGTCTCTACTAAAAATACAAAAAACATTAGCCAGGCGTGGTGGCGGGTGCCTGTAGTCCCAGCTACTCGAGAGGCTGAGGGAGGAGAATGGCGTGAACCTGGGTGGCGGAGCTTGCAGTGAGCCAAGATCGCGCCACTGCAGTCCAGCCTGGGCGACAGAGCGAGACTCCGTCTCAAAAAAAAAAAAAAAAAAATTGGATTATACTCTACATATAGTTCTATCACTTCCTTTTTCTTTCTGCTGTACGATACATTGTGGACACATTTTCCATGCCAGCACCTAATTCCCCTTTTCCCATATGGATGTGACCTACCAAGGTTAACCAATCCCCCATTATTGGACATGTGAGTTGTTTCCAGTTTTTCCCATAAGCAATGCTATAATGAATACGCTTGATGCTACGTCATCTTTCCTTACTCTTGGGGTATTTCTGGGGTGAAATCTCTTCCTTTCTTTCTTTTTTTTTTCTTGAGACAGGGTCTTGCTCTGTTACCCAGGCTGGAGTGCAGTGGTGTGATCTCGGTTCACTGCAGCCTCGACCTTCCAGGCTCAAGCAATTCTCCTGTCTCAGCCTCCCGAGTAGCTGGGATTACAGGCATGTGCCACCATGCCCAGCTAATTTTTGTATTTTTAGTAGAGACGGAGTTTTGCCATGTTTGCCAGGCTGATCTCGAACTCCTGACCTCGTGATCCACCTGCCTCGGCCTCCCAAAATGCTGGGATTACAGGTGTGAGCCACCGCGCCTGGCCTGATATATACATTTGTAAGTGTTCTGCAGCTTTCACGGGGCTGTCAAGGGTCAGGGAGGGGAAGAAGCGGAAGGGTGAACGTGCATCCATTCTCCTGAGGCGCTGACTGTACAATCCAGCTTCAACCTAGGTTTGTCTTCCAGCTGTTTTCCAGGCAGAGAGAAGGGAGAAGGGGCTGAGTTGGGTGAGATGAAATGTCTCGGAGGGAGAAGAAATCTGGGCTCATCCAAAACTGACCTTCTCCCTATCCACCATGTAGGTAATATCCTTGGATACATTAGCCACCCCACCCGCCATGAGGCCAACCCCCACCCACCCTCCCACCCACTGGCTCCAGGGGATGGAAAAGTCCTACTACAAGGGCTATCTCGGCAGGGAAAGAGCCCACAGACCCCTAAACAATCTGCTCAGCGTTCAAGGCACTGCAGAATGTTAGCAAGAATCACCAGCTTCTAGGTTAAAAATACCCCGTGCCCAAGGGGCCCTCAGTGTCTGTCTCAAAACAGAGCTGGCTCTAAGCTCTACAGTTTCTCCATCGCTGGGAAATTAACTGAGGCCAACTGATTTTTTTTTTCCCCCATGAATCTTTGAAGCCAGACTTGGGTTCAAGACCTTGCTTCGTTATTCTCTACTTGCATGACGGTAAGCCACTCATCTACCCTCTCATGCTTCAGTGTCCCTGGCTGTAAAAACAAAGAGAGTCCTGATTCTATCTCAGAGTTCGGTAGGTCTCCACCCTGACTGTGTGTGCACAAAAACCACCTGAGGAGCTTTACAAAAATCCCTGTGCCCCGGCTGCATTCCAGACCCATTAAATCAGAATTTGTGAGGAATGGGTCAGGGCAAAAAAATGTGTGTTAAAGCTTCCAATGTTTCTCCAAGGATGAGACCCACTACCAGAGAGATTTGGTGAGTATTTTTTTTTTTTTTTTTTTGAGATGGAGTCTCGCTCTGCTGCCCAGGCTGGAGTGCAGTGGCGCGATCTCGGCTCACTGTAACCTCCACCTGCCGGGTTCAAGTGATTCTCGTGCCTCAGCCTCCTGAGTAGCTGGGACTACAGGCGCCCACCACCACACCCGGCTAATTTTTTTTATTTTTAGTAGAGACGAGGTTTCACCGTGTTAGCCAGGATGGTCTCGATCTGACCTCCTGATCCACCTGCCTCAGCCTCCCAAAGTGCTGGGATTACAGGCGTGAGCCACTGCGACCGGCCAGAGATTTGGTGAGTATTAAGTGAGATATGGGAAGAGTGCTTCCTTTGGTGCCTGTTTCAGAGTTAGTGGGGGTGGGGTGGTCATAGGACTGACTAGCTAAGCCTGGGTGGTTGTCAAGGAGGGCTTCCTGAAGAAGGGGGTAGCTGAGCTGTGAACTGAAGGAGGAGAGGCATTAACCAGGACAAAGAGGACAGGATGGATTTTAGCAGCGGTAACAGCACTGGCAGGGGCCTGGAGTCAGGAATATGTGGCCTTTCTGTTGTGGTGGTTGTTGTTGAGATGGAGTCTTGCTGTGTTGCCCAGGCTGGAGTGCAGTGGTGAAATCTCAGCTCACTGCAACCTCCACCTCCCAGGTTCGGGCAATTCTCTGGCCTTAGCCTCCCGAGTAGCGGGGATCACAGGTGCTCGTCACCACACCCGGCTAATTTTTGTATTTTTAGTAGAGACGGGTTTCCACCATGTTGACCAGGCTGGTCTCGGATTCCTGACCTCAGGTGATCCGCCTGCCTTGGCCGCCCAAAGTGCTGGGATTACAGGCGTGAGCCACTGTGCCCAGCCTTTTTTTCCTTTCTTTCTTTTTGTTTTTTTTTTTTTGAGCTGGAGTTTCAGTCTGTCACCTAGACTGGAGTCCAATGGCACGATCTCGGCTCACTACAACCTCCACCTCTCAGGTTCAAGCAATTCTCCTGCCTCAGCCTCCCAAGTAGCTGGGATTACAGATGTGGGCTACCACGCCCAGCTAATTTTGTAGTTTAGTAGAGATGGGGTTTCACCATGTTGGCCAGGCTGGTCTCGAACTCCTGACCTCAAGTGATCCACCCACCTCAACATCCCAAAGTGCTGGGATTAGAGGTGTGAGCCACTGTGCCCGGTGTTTTTGTTTGTTTGTTTGTGTGTTTTTTTTTGAGATAGAGTCTCTCTCTCTGTTGCCCAGGCTGGAGTACAGTGGTGTAATCTCGACTCACTGCAGCCTCCGCCTCCCAGGTTCAAGTGATTCCCGTGCCTTAGCCTCCCAAATACCTGAGACTACAGGCATGCATCACCATGCCCAGCTAATTTTTGTATTATTTATTATTATTACTTTTTGAGACAGAGTTTCACTCTTGTTGTCCAGGTGAAGTGCAATGGCACAATCTCGGCTCACCGCAACCTCTGCCTCCCGGGTTCAAGCGATTCTCCTGCCTCAGCTTCCTGAGCAGCTGGGATTACAGGCATGCGCCAGCACACCCGGCTAATTTTGTATTTTTAGTAGAGATGGGGTTTCTCCATGTTCAGGCTGGTCTCGAACTCACGATCTCAGGTCATCCACCTGCCTCGGCCTCCCAAAGTGCTGGGATTACAGGCGGGAGCTACCATACCCGGCCATCGTGGCCAATTTTTTTTTTTTTTTTTTTTTAAGATGGGGTCTTGCTCTGTCTCCCAGGCTGGAGTACAGTGGCACGACCTCAGCTTACTGCAAACTTTGCCTCCTGGGTTCAAGTGATTCTCCTGCCTCAGCCTCCTGAGTAGCTGGGATTATAGTCATGCACCACCACGCCCAGCTAATTTTTTTATTTTTAGTAGAGATGGGGTTTCGCCATGTTGGCCAGGCTGGTCTCGAACTCCGGTCCTCAAGTGATCCACCCGCCTTGGCCTCCCAAAGTGCTGGGATTACAGGTGTGAGCCACCACACCTGGCCCAACAAAGCTTATTGAACAACCTGAAAATCATTCCCAGTGAGTGGAGCTGAGAAGGGAGGAAGTAGAGAGAGTTGGTGAGGAGGTACATACTGGGTCCTCTAATGAGATCATGAAAAACCACTGGGCTTTATTCTGGTGTCATGAAGGTTTTATGCAGGGCAGTAACCCAGACTATGTCCTTCTCCCAAATTCAGAGGCAGCCAGAGCCTTCCCAAGGCACTGTGTCCAAGTCAGCTGGCAATCCTGGACTTGCCCAAAGGCTGTGGCACAACCCTGACACTCCCCTTCATGAGTCAGACAGTCTTGGGTTTGAATCCTGACTCTTCCACTTTGTAGCTGTAGCTGGGAGCAGGTGACTTTACTTAATAAGCCTCAGTTTCCTGGCCTGTAAATAAGACATAAAACACCCGTTAGGTTTTAAAGACTTAACATGATGCTTTACACATGTTAAACAATGTGTTCTCAATAATAATAATATTTATTGTTAACTCACAACAACTCGATTCAGCACTTGGGTGGCTGGATAAATCCCCAAAACTGTCCTTTTCCCTCTTAGCCCTAAAGTCTCACTTCGGTTCTTCGATGATGCTAATAGCTACAATTTCTCAGCCCTTTTCATGCATTTTTGTTTTTTGTTGTTAAATCCACGTAACAGCCATGGAAGGCATATATATGTTTTATTATCCAGATTTACAAATAAGGCAACTGAGGCTCAGAGTGGTCAAGTCACTTGGCCTCAAACCACACAACTACTAAGTATTAAACCTGTAGAACCTCACTCCCATTTTACTGAAGAGAAAAGTGAGGCTCAGAAAGGTGAAAGGTGAGGTATCATGCCTAAGACTACACAGTTGGCAGATAGAACTGGGATTTCTTTTTTTCTTTAGATGGGGTCTCACTCTGTCACCCAGGCTGGAGTGCAGTGATGGAAGCTCAGCTGACTGCAACCTCCGCCTCCTGAGCTCAAGCGATCCTCCCACCTCAGCCTCCGGAGTAGCTGGGACCACAGGCACCCACCACCACGCCTGGCTAATTTTTTGTTTTTTTAGTACAGACAGGGTTTCGCCATGTTACCCACGCTGGTCTCGACCTGCTGAGCTCAAGTGATCCACCCGCCTCGGCCTGGGTAGTACTGGGATTATAGGCGTGAGCCACCGCACCCAGCCAGAACTGAGATTTAAACCCTTGCCTGTTTTGGGTTTCCTGGACATGAGGAGCTTCTCCTAGAGGGCCAAAATGCCTGGTAGGACCCACGCTCTGAGCCATGAGGCTCCTCCTTGAGATAAGCCAGGGGAGGCTGGAAACTTTCCGTCTTACTACCCCTATTCTGGAGCCCTCGGCATAGCTTTCCAAATACCAACCCCTCCTTCCAGAATGCTCTTCCCACAGCCTCCCTTTCGCAAAACATCAAGCTAGGGTTAGCTCTTTCCAGGAAACGTTTTCAAGTCTCAGTTGAATTACTCTTGAGCGGTTGAGGCCCCTCTTGTTAGTGTCTGTACTGCCTTTCTTTTCTTTCTTTTTTCTTTCTTTTCTTTCTTTCTTTTTTTTTTTTTTTGAGACAGAGTCTCACTCTATCGCCCAGCCTGGAGTGCAGTGGCGTGATCTCAGCTCACTGCAACCTCCGCCTCCCGGATTCAAGTGATTCTCCTGCTTCAGCCTCCCGGGTGGCTGGGACTACAGGCACGTGCTACCATGCCCGGCTACTTTTCTGTATTTTTAGTAGAGATGGGGTTTCACTGTATTAGCCACGATGGTCTCGATGTCCTGACCTCGTGATCCACCCACCTCAGCCTCCCAAAGTGCTGGGATTACAGGCATGAGCCACCGCTCATGGCCCGTCTGTGTCTTTCTTTCTATTTATCTTTCCCCTCCCTCCCTCCCTCCCTCCCTCCCTTCCTTCCTTCCTCCCTCCTTCCCTCCCTTCCTCTCTTCCTCCCCTCCCTCCCCTTCTCTCTTTCTGTCTTTCTTTTTTTTTTTTTTCCAGCTTCCAAAAGCTTTATTGGCAAATATACTCTATCAAAGAATGATCAATCCTGTTGCCTCTAAGTCAGTGGAATGAAGAGCTGTGTCCAGGGACACACCACGCCGTGCTGAAGGAGACTGCTGCTGTGTCCACCTCTTATTCATAGAGCCAGTCATGAGCAGGAGACTTGTAGTCAACCAATTCTTCAGGCTTAAACCATAGGCTGATTTCTTTTTCAGCACTTTTTACTGAATCACTGCCATACATGATGTTCCTGCCAACCTGAATGCAGAAGTCCCCACGAATGGTGCCTGGCTTAGAATCTGCTGGATTGGTCTCCCCAAGCATCACTTGGCCTGTCTTCACCACGTTCAGCCCCTCCCAGACCATGGCCACGACCGGCCCTGAGTTCATGTACTTCACCAGCCCAGGGAAGAATGGGCAGTCCTTCAGGTCAATGTAGTGCTGCTTCAGGTGTTCTTCAGAGGCCGGGAGGAACTTCATGGCCACGAGGCGGAACCCCTTCTGCTCGAAGCGCTTGATGATCTCGCCCACCAGGCCGCGCTGCACGCCGTCCGGCTTGATGGCGACGAAGGTGCGCTCGAGGTTGGCCATGGTCCGGGAAGCTGGAGGGGCCGGGTGGCGGCGCTGCGCTCCTCTCTTTCTTTTTTGAAACAAGGACTGGCTCTGTCACCCAGGCTGGAGTGTAATGGTGTGATCATGGCTCACTGCAGCCTCCAACTCCTGGGCTCAAGCAATCTTCCTTCCTCAACATCCCCAGTACCTAGGACTACAGGTTGGCACCTCTACAACTGGATAATTTTTTAATGTTTTGTAGAGATGGGCTGTTTTCCTGAACTCAAGCGATCCTCCCGCCTGGCTTCCCTAAGTGCTGAGATTATAGGTACTAGCCACCACACCCGGCCAGTAGTGACATTTTTTTAAATGTACTTTTTAAAAAATTTTTATTTATTTATTTATTTTATTTTATTTTATTTTATTTTTTTGAGACAGAGTCTCCCTCTTGTCGCCCAGGCTGGACTGCAGTGGTGCGATCTCAGCTCACTGCAACCTCCCACTCCTGGGTTCAAGTGATTCTCCTGCCTCAGCCTCCCCAGTAGCTGGGATTACAGACATGCACCACAATGCCCGGCTAATTTTTGTATTCTTAGTAGAGACGGAGTTTCACCATGTTGGCCAGGCTGGTCTAGAACTCTTGACCTCATGATCCGCCCGCCTCAGCCTCCCAAAATGCTGGGATTACAGGTATGAGCAACTGCGCCTGGCCTATTTTTGTAAAATATTAATTTGTTTTAGCAATAGATTAAGTTACATATGTGGGCCAAGCTCGATGGCTCACACCTGTAATCCCAGCACTTTGGGAGGCTGAGGCAGGCAGATTACCTGAGGTCAGGAGTTCAAGACCAGCCTGGCCAACATGGTGAGACCCCATCTCTACTAAAGATACAAAAAAATTAGCCGGGCACGGTGGCACACATCTGTAATCCCAGTTACTCAGGAGGCTGAGGCAGGAGAATCGCTTGAACCCAGCAGGCGGAGGTTGCAGTGAGCCGAGATCGTGCCATTGGACTCCAGCCTGGAGATAGAGCAAGACTCCGCCCCTAAAAAAAAAAATTCAAACTATGCAAAAGAGTACTTAGTGAAATCTCCTTTCTACTCTTGATTCCCAGCCACCCCATTCCTCCAGCCCCACCCCTAGCCAGTTAACATTGGTAGTGTACATTCTTTCAGAGTTGTTCCAATTTGTATAAGTATCTTTTTTTTTAGACACGGCCTCACTCTGTCCTCCAGTCTGGAGTATAGTGGCACACTGCATCCTCCACCTCCTGGGCTCAAGTGATCCTCCTACTTCAGTCTCCTGAGCAGCTGGGACTACAGGCACCCACCACCATGCCTGACTAACTTTTTTTGTATTTTTTTTAGAGATGGGGTTTCACCATGTTGCCCAGGTTGGTCTGGAACTCCTGGGCTCAAGCAGTCCACCCTCCTTGACCTCCCAAAGTGTTGGGATTACAGGCGTGAGCCACTGCACCCAGGCTTGTATAAGTACCTTTTTTTTGAGACAGAGTTTCACTCTTGTTGCCCAGGCTAGAGTCACTCTTGTTGCCCAGGCTAGAGTGCAATGGCTCAATCTCTGCTCAACACAACCTCCCCCTCCGGGTTCAAGTGATTCTCCTGCCTCAGCCTCCCGAGTAGCTGGGATTACAGGCGTGAGCCATCATGCCCGGCTAATTTTTGTATTTTTAGCAGAGATGGGGTTTCACCACATTGGCCAGGCTGGTCTCGACCTCCTGACCTCGTGATCTGCCTGCCTTGGCCTCCCAAAGTGCTGGGATTATAGACGGGAGCCACCGCGCCGGCCTGTATAAGTATCTTATAAACATATTGTATCCCACTTTTTCCCACAGATGATACCCACGTTACCTACATCGTTCAGTGTTATGTTTTCAGATCTTGGAAGCTGTTTCGTATCAGTACATTTGAGCTTCCTGGGATCTTTTCTGTGGCTACATAATTTTCCGTTGTAGAACTGTATGTGATTTAATTAACCAGCCCCCTATTGATGGACATTTGAGTTGTTTCCAGTCTCTTGCCCTTAAAAACAGCACTGCGGCTGGCCATGGTGGCTCACGCCTGTAATCTTAACACTTTGGGAGGCTGAGGCAGGTGGATCACGAGGTCAGGAGTTTGATACCAGCCTGGCCAACTTGGTGAAACCCCATCTCTACTAAAAATACAAAAATTACCTGGGTGTGGTGGCTCACGCCTGTAATCCCAGCTACTCGGGAGGCTGAGGCAGGAGAATTGCTTGAACCTAGGAGGCGGAGGTTGCAGTGAGCCGAGATTGTGCCATTGCACTCCAGCTCTGGGCAACAGAGCAAGAGTCCATCTCGGGGAAAACAAACAAACAAAAAAACGGGCCGGGCATGGTGGCTCATGCCTGTAATCCCCAGCACTTTGGAAGGCCGAGACGGGCAGATCACAAGGTCAGAAGATTGAGACCATCCTGGCTAACACGGTGAAACCCCGTCTCTACTAAAAATAAAAAAATAAAAAAAATTAGCTGGGAATGGTGGTGGGCGCTTGTAGTCCCAGCTACTCGGGAGGCTGAGACAGGAGAATGGCGTGAACTCGAGGGGTGGAGCTTGCAGTGAGCTGAGATCGCGCCACTGCACTCCAGCCTGGGCGACAGAGGAGACTCCGTCTCAAAAAAAAAAAAAAAAAAACCACTGCAATTAAGACCCCTGTACTGTCTTGTGTGTCAGTCCTGGGAAGATCTGTGAATGGCCTGTGAAGGAGGAGAGAGATTTGGGCTGGGGGCCAGGACATTGGGGTTTTCATCCTGATGCTACAACTAATTATGCAGCCCAGCTCACTCATCTCCTGGCATCTCCATGTCGCCAGTCTTTCATTCGTTCAAAAATAGTTACTCAAACCTACCATTCCAGATGCTGGTGAACAAGCAGCAGACAAGACAGACATAGTCCCTGTTCTCATAGCCCTGACATTTTATGGGGGAGGCAGAGACAAATAATAAACAAGTAGACAAATAAATGCAGAATATAATGGCAGAAGGTGAACCTCAACAAATACCAGGGTAAGGAGTCTGATTTGGTGGGGTACGGGGAGACTTTAGATAAAATATTCAGGACCCGCAGAGGTGGCATGTGAACAGCTATGCCAAGATCTGAGATCAGCTATGTCAAGATCCCAAAGTGCTAGGATTACAGGCATGAGCCACTGCAACTTTATTTATTGGGCATTAGCCCAATAAAGTTGATTTTTTTTTAAAAAAAATGTAACATTGCCGGGTACTCACGCCTGTAATCCCAGCACTTTGGGAGGCCGAGGGGGGCGGGTCTCCAGAGGTCAGGAGTTCGAGACCAGACTGGCCAACATGGTGAGACACTGTCTCTACTAAAAATACAAAAAATTATCCAGGTGTTGTGTCGTGTGACTGTAATCCCAGCTACCCAGTAGGCTGAGGCAGGAGAATCACTTGAACCTGGGAGGCGGAGGTTGCAGTGAGCCGAGATCACACCACTGCACTCCAGCCTGGACGACAGAGTGAGACTCCATCTCAAAATAAATAAATAAATAAAATAAAATAAAATAACATTAGGCTGGTGCCGTGGCTCACGCCTGTAATCCCAGCACTTTGGGAGGCCGAGGGGGGTGGATCACCCAAGGTTAGGAGTTCAGGACCAGCCTGGCCAACATGGCAAAACCCTGTCTCTACTAAAAATAAGAAAAATTAGCTGGGCGTGGTAGCGTGCCTGTAGTCCCAGCTACTTGGGAGGCTGAGGCAGGAGAATGGCTTGAACCTTGGAGGCGGCGGTTGCAGTGAGTCAAGATTGTGCCATTGCACTCCAGCCTGGGTGATACAGCAAGACTCCATCTCAAAAAAATTTTTTTAAAAAGATAACATTGGCTTATTGGCTTCTGGGTAGAAAATTGACAACAGAGGTCCAGTTTGGAGGTTCATGCAGTAATCCCAGGCAAGAGAGGGCAGTGCGTGGCTGCACCTAGAGAGATAATTGCAGAGGTGAAAATGAGGGGGTAGGGGTGGGAATTGGGTTACACTTTGCTGATGGACAGGCCGAACTGGGTATGGAAAGCGAGGACAGGGAGGAACAGAGGATGACTTCCAGGTGGACACCCGGGCAACATGTGGGGTCCTTAGGTGATAGAGAGGAGGATGAAGGTGAAAATCCAGCCCCCTTCACCTGAGAAAAGTTTGGAGAATCTCTTGAGATCCTTTTTGAACTTATAATTCTTTATTTTCTTTAACTTTTTCTTTTTTTTTTTTTGAGATGGGAGTCTCACTCTGTTGCCCAGGCTGGAGTGCAGTGGCCCAATCTCGGCTTACTGCAACCTGTGTTTCCTGAGTTCAAGTGATTCTACCTGCCTCAGCCTTCCAACTAGCTGGAATTACAGGTGCGTGCCACCACACCCAGTTAATTTTTGTGTTTTTAGTAGGGATGGGGTTTCACCATGTTGGCCAGGCTGGTCTCGAACTCCTGACCTCAAGTGATCTGCCCACCTCGGCTTCCCTCAGTACTGGGATTATAGGCATGAACCACCATTCCAGGCAGTCATGCCATACGGAGAAGAATTCTCAATATCCCCATCTCACAGATGAGAAAACTGAGGCTAAGAGAGACTCTCCCAGGATCACCAACTGGGAACTGAGGAAAACTGGAATTCTAGCTCAAATCTTCTTTTTGTTTTTCTTGAGATGAAGTCTTGCTGTGTCATCCAGGCTGGAGTGTGCAGTGGCACGATCTCGGTTCACTGCAACATCCGCCTCCCAGGCTCAAGTGATCCTCCCATGTCAGCCTCCCAAGTAGCTGGGACTACGGGGCCCGCACCACCACACTGGCTAATTTTTGTATTTTTAGTAGAGATGGCATTTTGCCATGTTGGCCAGGCTGGTGTTGAACTCCTGACTTCAGGTGATCCACCCTCCTCAGCCCTCAGACTCCGAAAATGCTGGGATTATGGGCGTGAGCCACTGTGCCCGTCCCTACATAGTTTTAAGTGGACTCACTTTAAAATAAACAAACAAACAAAAAAACCTTATCTTTATCCTAAACAATAATATTGGAGCCAGGCCAGGCGCGGTGGCTCACGCCTGTAACCCCAGCACATTGGGAGGCCGAGGCAGGTGGATCATGAGGTCAAGAAATCGAGACCATCCTGGCCAACATGGTGAAACCCCATCTCTACTAAAAATACAAAAGCTAGCCGGGCGTGGTGGTATGTGCCTGTAGTCCCAGCTACTCGGGAGGCTGAGGCAGGAGAATCACTTGAACCTGGGAGGCGGAGGTTGCAGTAAGCCAAGATTGTGCCACCGCACTCCAGCCTGGCGACAAAGCGAGACTCCGTCTCAAAAATTAAAAATAAATAAATAAATAAATAATATTATTGGAGCCATCACAGGTTTTATGTGCTAATTAGATAATTCTCTAACACATAAATATGTAACTATTAAAATAAGGAATCTGGCCGGGCACGGTGGCTCACGCCTGTAATCCCAGCACTTTGGAAGGCCAAGGCGGGCGGATCACGAGGTCAGGAGATTGAGACCGTCCTGGCTAACACGGTGAAACCCCGTCTCTACTAAAAATACAAAAAATCAGCCAGGCGTGGTGGCAGGTGCCTGTAGTCCCAGCTACTCGGGAGGCTGAGACAGGAGAATGGCGTGAACCCAGGGGATGGAGCTTGTGGTGAGCCGAGATCGTGCCACTGCATTCTACCCTGGGCGACAGAGCGAGACTCTGTCTCAGAAAGAAGAAAAAAAAAAAAAAAAAAAAAGCTGATCTGGGCATGGTGGCTCATGTCTGTAATCCCAGCACTTTGGGAGGTCGAGGTGGGAGGGTTCCTTGAGCCCAGGAGTTTGAGACCAGTTGGGCAACAAAGTGAGACGTCTCTGTCTCTGCAAAAAAAAATACAAATAAAATAATAAAATAAATCTTTGTACTAGCTACAACCTCTCATTCCACCAGTGGCAGTTAGTCACGCTATATTTGGGAGAATTATGCCTGGGACCGCCCTACAGTGTTGCGTGTCAACTCAGTACTCATTAAATATACATGATATATTTATCTAGATACAGCTGTTA
The DNA here is from genome assembly GCF_028885655.2 of Pongo abelii. Taxonomy (NCBI): domain Eukaryota; kingdom Metazoa; phylum Chordata; class Mammalia; order Primates; family Hominidae; genus Pongo; species Pongo abelii. The sequence goes on along the minus strand of NC_071995.2, from coordinate 119,117,898 downwards.
TAGACCACACTTTGTCAACACATAGTAAACGGACTAACGCGACACTTAACCTCACACTTCCACTCCTTAAGAACTGATCTGCAGGAAATCATTAAGAAAGTGCTCCGAGATTTAACTACAAGGATGTTCTCCTAGCATTGCTGATTATAGTGAAAATTTGTAACTAACTAAATTTTATCAGGAGATTGGCTAAGTAAATCCTGGTACAATTATACAATGCGATGCTGTTTTACCCAAGGAATTGATGTTTCAGAAGAATGTTAAATGCCATGAAAAGATGCTCACACTGGACTGGCCACAGTGGCTTATGCTTGTAATTCCACCTCTTTGGGAGGCCAAGACTGGAGGACTGGTTGAACCCAGGAGTTGAAGAACAGGCTGGACAACATAGGGAGACCCCCAGCTCTACAAAAAATTTAAAAAAATAACTAGATGTGGTGGTGCACACCTGTAGTCCCAGCTACTCAGGAGGCTGAGGTGGGAGGGTCACTTGAGCCTGGGAGGTCGAGGCTGCAGTAAGCCGTGTTTGCACCACTGTACTCCAGCCTGGGTGACAGAGGGAGACCCTGTCCCAAAAAAAAAAAAAAAAAAAAACCCAAACAAAAAACAAAGTAGTGATAAATGGGTAAATGAGAAAACCAAGTTTCAAAACTGTGCAAAAATATTCAAATATATATTTAATGTTTTATATCTAAAAACATATGTGTATGTTCTTTGTGTGTAAAAGAACACTCTGGAAAATCTACAACTGGTCATTCTTTTAGTTTTGGATTATGGATAATTTTAATTTTCATCTTAGTTTATTCATTTTAAAATAAGTTTTTTACTTTAAAAGATATCTGTAGGTCTGAATCTGAAAGGAAATCCAATAAAAAATAAAATAAAAATAAAGAAGAAGTCTTACTATGTTGCCCAGGCTGGTCTCGAACTCCTGAGCTCAAGTGATCCTCCTGCCTCAGCCTCCCAAGTGCTAGGATTACAGGTGTGAGCCACTGTGCTTGGCCATTTATTCGAGTTTTTGAGACGTTTTCCCGCAATGACCAACTATTGCTTTTGTAAAGAAAATGTCCATATCTATATTATAAGCTGTGGAACTGACTCTTCTAGATCTGCTTTTATTCTCTCTCTTTCTTTTTTTTGAGACAGAGTCTCACTCTGTTGCCCAAGCTGTAGTGCAGTGGCACGATCTTGGCCCACTGCAAGCCTCCCAGTTTCAAACGATCCTCCTGCCTCAGCTCCCCTAGTAGCTGGGATGACAGGCACGTGCCATCATGCCCAGGTAATTTTTTTTTTTTTGAGACAGAGTTTCACTCTTGTTGCCCAGGCTGGAGTGCAATGGCGCAATCTCGGCTCACAGCAACCTCCGCCTCCCAGGTTCAAGCCATTTTCCTGCCTCAGCCTCCCGAGTAGCTGGGATTACAGGCATGCGCCACCACGCCCGGCTAATTTTGTATTTTTAGTAGAGATGGGGTTTCTCCATGTTGGTCAGGCTGGTCTCGAACTCCGGACCTCAGGTGATCCACCTGCCTCAGCCTCCCAAAGTGCTGGGATTAAAGCATGAGCCACTGCGCCTGGCCAGTAATTTTTGTATTTTTAGTAGAGACGGGGTTTCGCCATGTTGCTCAGGCTGGTCTTGAACTCCTGACCTCAGGTGATCCACCCACCTTGGCCTCCCAAAGTGCTGGAATTACAGGTGTGAGCCAGCAGGCCTGGCTGCTTTTTTTCTCTTAACCTTTTTCTTCCCAACTTCAGTTAATGCAGTGCTAAGGCTAATTCATTAAGTGTGTGGTTAATAAATGTTATTCACCCAACAAATCTCTATTGAGCACCTGTTGTATGCCAGCACTGGGATAGAACAATGAGCAAATGGTCTCCACCTTTCTGAAGCCTAGAGTCTAGTAGGATACAAACACAAATAACAAGTTAATAGGAATGATGATGATTATTATTTTTGAGACAGAGTCTTGCTGTGTTGCCAGGCTGGAGTGCAGTGGCGCAATCTCAGCGGCTCACTGCAAGCTCCGCCTCCCAGGTTCACACCATTCTTCTGCCTCAGCCTCCCGAGTAGCTGGGACTACAGGCATGCGCCACCACGCCCAGCTAATTTTTGTATTTTTAGTAGAGACGGGGTTTCACCATTTTGGCCAGGATGGTCTCTAACTCTTGACCTCATGATCTGCCCACCTCAGCCTCCCAAAGTGCTGGGATTACAGGCATGAGCCACCGTGCCTGGCCGGAATTATTTAATTATAATCATGATAAGTGCTTCTAGAATGCTAAAAAAAAGATCTTATTTATTTTCATTTTTATTATTTTTATTTTTATTTTTTGAGAGGGAGTCTTGTTCTGTTGCCCAGGCTGGAGTGCAATGGTGCGATCTCAGCTCACTGCAACCTCCACCTCCTGGGTTTGAGTGATTCTCCTTCCTCAGCCTCCTGAGTAGCTGGGATTACAGGTGTGCGCCACCACACCTGGCTAATTTTTGTATTTTTAGTAGAGACGGGGCGGGGGGTGGTTTTTCACCATATTAGCCAGGCTGGTCTTGATCTCCTGACCTCGTGTGATTCATCTGCCTTGGTCTCCCAAAGTGCTGATTACAGGTGTGAGCCACCACGCCTGGCCCCAAAAAAGATTTTAATAACAGGGCTGACATAGTTCAGCAGGTCAGGGAACAGTTTTCTGAGGAAATGATTTTTAGGTTAAAACCCCCAAAATAGGCCAGGTGTAGTGGCTGACGCCTGTAATCCCAGCACTTTGGGAGGCCGAGGTGGGCGGATCACGAGGTCAGGCATTGGAGACCAGCCTGGCCAACATGGTGAAACCCCGTCTCTATCAAAAAAAATACAAAAATTAGCCGAGTGTAGTGGCATGCGCCTGTAATCCCAGCTACTCGGGAGGCTGAGGCAGGAGAATTGCTTGAACCCTGGAGGTGGAGGTTGCAGTGGGCCGAGATCGTGCCATTGCACTCCAGCCTGGGTGACAGAGCGAGACTCCATTTCAAAAAAAAAAAAAAAAAAAAAAAAACCCAAAATAGTGATGACAGCTGACATTTAAAACTGTACTGTTCAACGCAGTAGCCGCTAGCCACATGTGACTACTGAGTACTTAAAATGTGGCTAGCTGGCCCGGATGCAGTGACTCATGCCTGTAATCCCAACACTTTGGGAGGTAGAGGTGGGCGGATGGCTTGAGCCCAGGAGTTCAACACCAGCCTGGGCAACATGGCAAAATCTCATCTCTACTAAAAATAAAAAATATTAGCCAGGTGTGGTGACATGTGCCTGTAGTTCCAGTTACCCGGGAGACAGAGATGGGAGGATCACTTGAGCCTGGGAGATTGAGGCTGCAGTGAACCTCGATCTCACCACTCTACTCTGGCATGGACAACAGAGTGAGACCCTGTCTCAAAAGAAAAGAAAACAAATGTGGCTATTTGGATTGAGATGTGCTGTAAGTGTAAAATACACATTGGATTTTGAAGACTTCATACAAAAAAGAGTAAGATATCTCACTGATATTTTGTTATATTGATTACAAGTTGAAATGATAACATTTAGGATTTTTTTTTTTTTTGAGACAGAATCTTGCTCTGTCGCCAGGCTAGAGTGCAGTGGTGCGATATCAGCTCACTGCAACCTCTGACTCCCTGGTTCAAGTGATTCTCCTGCCTCAGCCTCCCGAGTAGCTGGGATTACAGGCACATGCCACCAGCTAATTTTTGTATTTTTAGTAGAGATGGGGTTTCACCATGTTGGCCAGGATGGTCTTGATCTCCTGACCTTGTGATCCTCCCGCCTTGGCCTCCCAAAGTGCTGGGATTACAGGTGTGAGCCACCGTGCCCAGCCAACATTGAGGATATATTGAATTAAATAAAATATATTATTAACATTAATTTTATCTATTTTATTTATTTATTTATTTATTTTGAGATGGAGTCTCATTCTGTCCCCCAGGCTGGAGTGCAGTGGTGCGATCTTGGCTCACTGCAAACTCCACCTCCCAGGTTCAAGCGATTCTCCTGCCTCAGCCTCTGGAGTAGCTGAGATTATAGGTGCCCACCACCATGCCCAGCTAATTTTTGTGTTTTTAGTAGACCAGGCTGTTAGCCAGGCTGGTCTTGAACTCCTGACCTCAGGTTATTTGCTCACCTTGGCCTCCTAAAGTGCTGGGATTACAGGCATGAGCCGCCGTGCCCGGCAATATTTTTTTTATTTTTTATTTTTTGAGATGGAGTTCTGCTCTTGTAAGCCAGGCTGGAGTGCAGTGGCACGATCTTGGCCCACTGCAACTTCCACCTCCTGGGTTCAAGCGATTCTCCTGACTCAGCCTCCCAAGTAGCTGGGATTACAGGCATGTGCCACCACACCTAGCTAATTTTGTATATTTAGTAGAGATGGGGTTTCACCATGTTGGTCAGGCTGGTCTCGAACTCCTGACCTGAGGTAATCCACCCATCTTGGCCTCCCAAAGTGCTGGGATTACAGGCATGAGCCACCGTGCCTGGCCTGTTTCTTTTATTTTTTTTAAAGATTTTTTTTAGAGAGGAGGTCTTGCTAGTTTCCCAGTTTGGACTCAAACTCCTAAACTCAAGCAATCCTCCTGCCTCAGTATCCCATGTAGGGGGACTACAGGCATATGCCATTGCACTTGGCTAAAAAAGTTTTGATTGGGCCGGGCGTGGTGGCTCACACCTGCAATCCCAGCACTTTGGGAGGTGAGGCAGGTGGGATCACCTGAGGTCAGGAGTTCAAGACCAGCCTGGCCAACATGGTGAAACCCCATCTCTACTTAAAAAAATACAAAAATTAGCCAGGTGTGATAGCGGGTGCCTGTAATCCTAGCTACTCAGGAGGCTGAGGCAGGAGAATCACTTGAACCTGGGAGGCGGAGGTTGCAGTGAGCTGAGATCATGCCACTGCACTCCAGCCTGGGCGACAGAGTGAGACTCTGTCTCAAAAAAAGGAAAGAAAAAAAAGAAAAGTTTTGATTGCATATCCGGCTTGCATTCTGTTTCTTTTCTCTCTCTCTCTTTCCTTCCTTCCTTCCTTCTTTCTTTTTTTTTTTTGACAGAGTCTCGACGGTGTTTCGCCATGTCGGCCAGGCTGGTCTCGAACTCCTGACCTGGAGTGATCCGCCCGCCTTGGCCTTCCAAAGTGCTGGGATTACAGGTATGAGCCTGGTCGAGTTCTGTTTCTACTGCTGAGTTAAGAGTGCTATTTTGTGGTGACAAGGACCATTCTAAGTACTAGGTGTGTAGTTTCTTATTTAGTCCTATGAGGACTCTGAGAGGTAGCTACTATTAACCTTTCTATAGGGGAAGAAACTGAGGCACAGAGTAAATTGCCCAAGATGAACCACTAGCAAGAAGTCAGCAGGGTTGTCCATCTTCTCTGTCAATGTCGTTTAATCTTTAGGAAGAATGAAAAAACCTGATTGATTTTATCAAATGCAAGGGACTGAATGTTCATATCCTTGAAAATTCATATGTTGAAATCTAATCTCAATTCAATAGTGTTAGGAGGTGAGGCCTCAAGAGGTGATTAGGTCATGAGGGCAGGGCCCTCATGAAAGAGATTAGTTAGTGCCTTTATTAAAGGGACCCTCTTTGTGCCATGTGAGGGTACAAAACGTCAACAGTCTGCAGCCCAGAAGAGGGCCCTCACCAGAACCTGACTGTGCTGGCACCCTGATCTTGAACTTTCAGCCTCCAAAATTGTGAAAAAGTAATTTCTGTTGTTTATAAGTCACTCGGTCTACAGGATTTTGTTGTAGCAGCCTGAACTAGACACCAAGTTTAACTGCTGTGGGGTGAGAGTCCGAGGGAAGAAGGAAGCCAGGGAGGAAATGGGGGTTTAGGAATGATTTACATGAGGAAATCCCTGGCAGGGACCTGAGTGTTCGAGTTCACCAGCACTCATCTCTGAAGCTTCAGTTCTCTTTAGAACTCCACATACCAATGAGAAACTTGCCCATTCAATGGGTGCCTTGCATTTCCAGACCACACAGCTTTGAAAAAGAAAGGTTTTAGACCTTTGGAGAAGTGGACAGGCGTATGCCCTGGGGTTGGTCTAAGTCATTAGCAGTTTCACTTAGCCGTTTCATAACCAGGCCTTGGCATAAGCCTCCCCAGGTTCAAATCTCAGTTTCCTTACTTATTAGCTGTATGACCTGGAGTAACTCAACCTCTGACTCTCAACTCTTCCAGCTGTAAAAGGGGCTAACAGTGCTCATCTCCTAGGCTTGTGGTCAGTATTAAATGTCTTGTCTACAGATCTTTGCACATGCTGTTCCACACAGCTGGGAGTGGGGCGAGGCTACTCATCCTTCATGCTAGCCGCTTTGCTCTTTTGCGTGCACCTTTAGATTCAAGAAGGTAAACATCATGTTAGTCTTATTCATCATCCCAGCCTACTCAACAAAGCAAGACTGTGTCTTAAAAACACAAAAACAAGCTGGGCGTGGTGGCTCACGCCTGTAATCCCAGCAATTTGGGAGGCTGAGGGGGAGCAGATCACCTGAAGTCAGGAGTTCAAGACCAGCCTGGCCAACATGGTGAAACCCCGTCTCTACTAAAAATACAAAAATTAGCCAGGCATGGTGGTACACACCTGTAATCCCACCAGGAGGCAGGAGATCACCTGAGATCAGGAGTTCAAGACCAGCCTGGCCAACATGGTGAAACCCCATCTCTACTAAAAATACAAAAATTAGCCAGGCATGGTGGTATGCGCCTGTAATCCCAGCAGGAGGCAGGAGAATCACTTGAACTTGGGAGGCGGAGGTTGCAGTGAGCTGAGATTGCACCACTGCACTCCAGCCTGGGCGACAGAGTGAGACTCCATCTCAAACAAAAACAAAAACACACAAAAACTAAGACAAAATAGAGGTATGTGCAAGATGTTGGAAAAGCATGCAATAGAGTGTTTGAGGAACAGTCTTGGGTCTTGAATTTATTATAGGAGAATGTGGCAGCCACAGAAGCTGCTTGGATCTGCCTTTACAAAATGACTGAACATGGTGGGAGCATTGGAACCCGGATACTTCTGCCCAAGGGGACTTCTCATTTTTTTTGTCCTGGAATTCCCTGATGGGTTGACCTGTCTGTCAGATCTGAGTCTCCTTGCCCAACCCTGATTATTCCCCCTTCTCTGTCACAGGCATTACCCCTAGCTTTATCTCAGCATCTCATCTGCTTTCTGGAGGACCTGACCTGACCCAGAAGGCCTGGATTCTTGAGGGACAAGGGGAACTTGAAGCTGTACTTGCAGAGCAGTTTTATATAAAATCCACAAACTGCCATCACCCATCCCAACGGGTAGGGAAGTACCTTTAGGAGGATTAATTTAGAGAACAGCTATATAGTGTCTGTCTATTCAGACACTCAATAAATGGTAGCTGTTATTATTACCCAATTTCCGAATGTGTGGGAGCACTGGGTGTGACTTTCCTGTAGTTTTCCCTTTAATGTCTAATCTGGGGTCCCCTCTGCCCCATGCAGTTTTGGAAAAGTGACTAGGGAGGGTGGATGTGTGGAAGTAATATTAAGAGAGATGGAACCACACAGATATTGGGTTTGGGCCAGAAAGGGTGAACTACGAGCTGCACTGCCATTGATCCAGAGGACAACCCCAGGAAAGGTCAGCTACGGGCTCCGGGCCTTGCCTGATACTGATTTATGGTCCTCCTGGGTGGTGACCTACAGGTGACAGACGGACAGGTGGGCAAAACTGACTGTCCAGTGGACAGGCATGTGATGACCGAGTGGCTGACGAATGCACAGACACATGGCTGTGGACGGATTTGTCATCCGCAGGGTCAGGCAAGTGACTTTGAGAGGGACAGAAAGATGGATGGGAGTGGCTGGAGGCCTGGGAGCCGCCCACCTGCCCGCTTAGCCGCGAGGGGGCGCCACCGGCCCGCCCAGCGACGCCCACTGCCCGGGCTCTTGGTGGGGGCGGGATCAGCGTGCGCAGGGGGCGGGGCCAGCAAGTTAGCGGGGGTGTCCGGGGGCGGGGCGCGCGTGCACAAGGGGGCGGCCGGGGGCGGGGCGCGCGGCGGGCGCGGGCGCGCGCGGCGGCGGCGCGTTCCGTTCCGGGCCGAGGCTCGCGGCGGAAAAGTTGCGGTGCATAGAGGAGCGGCCCCGGGACGGGCAGCTAGCGCGACCCTGAGCCGGCGCCCGTGGTCCGGCCATGGACGACCTCGGTGAGTGAGCGGGAGGCCGAGGGAGGAGGAGGCGAGAGGCGCGCAGCTTGGGGCCAGGCGGGCGCCAGCGAGCGGCTGGGGCCGCGGGATCCCACCCTCGGCGGCCCCGGCCTCAGCTCTCGTCCCTGCCGGCCGGGGCTCCGCGGGGCCGGGATCCCTAACCGGGCCTTAGTCCCGGGCCAGGCCGGCCCCGGCACCGACCGCACAGCAGCGACTCCCCGTCTGGGACGGCTTCACCTCTGGACACCCGACCTCGAGGACCCATCCACGTCTCCCAGAAGGGCCCCAGGGACCAGTCCGCCCCTCAGGGACCCACCCCGTCCGCTGCAGGGACGAGACTTCCTGCGGCAGACCACCTCGTCAGCTACGGGACCCTCACCTCGCAGACCTTTCCCCACCCCCACCTCACAGATCGACCGCCCAACTCGGGGAGCAGCTGCCCGATCTCTTGGGCTGCTCCCTCATTTCCTCGACCTGCTCCCCGTCCCTCCAGGGCTGCCCCCTACTTCACAGACTGGCACCCCCCTTCAGGGATAACCCCTCGGAGCCCACCCCTTTCATTTCACAAGTCAGATGCAAAAGCTAGAGATGAGCGTGTGATGACCACACCCCCATTTCAAAGATAAGTTTCCCAGTCTGCCTGCTCTCCTGACCCCCCACTTCAAATCTGCTCACCCCGTTTCAAGGACCCATCACTCGTTTTCTCTCACTGACCTCCGCACTCTGTGGACCAGCCCCTCAATTCACAGACCAGTCCGTCTTCCATGTTATCTAAGTCTAGAACGGTAATTTGGGAGTCCTGATTCTCTCCCCACCCCCAGATTCTGGTGAAATGCCAGGGGAATGAGGTGGGAGGTGGGCCCCAAGCTATGACCATCCCTGAACGTGTCCTGGCTAGCAGGGTCCCCTCCACCCTCTCGGCGGGTCAGGCCCTGCTGGAAGCCACGCAGGTAAAAGAGGACAGGATGCCCAGAACAGAGTTTTACTGTTTTCCTGTTATTGGAGCCCCAAGGCTACTCTTTTCAGTCCAGTCTTGATCTGGTGTTAGGGGAAAGAAAGTATCTCCTGGAAGCCGACTCTAAACCCAAGGGGGTTGGTGCCAGGGTTCTAGGAATGCCTTGGGTGGCGTGAATGCAGGAGTGGGAGGATTCGCTGTTTCTCCCTTCCCTTCATGCCTGTAGCTGGAGGGCCCTGAGCTTGGGAGGTGAGGAGGGGGGCAGCGTTTCTTCTCTGTAGGAGCCTTGTCTTTCCTCTCTGGACTGTGGGTGACTTGTGTGACCACTGATGCTTCCTCTGTCCCAGGCTCTGAGGAGTAGATTCAGCAGACAGGACTGATGGACCTCTACCAAGCAGCGCCGGGCACTAAGTTAAGACTGGCTATTTGTAGGCGCTGGACTTGACTGCTTCCCTCCAGCTTCCTTTTGGGATCAGGGTGCCCCTGAGATCCTGGAGCTGGGGTTGGTGTAGGGTCCTGCCTGTTTTGCAGAGTGAGATGGCTGCCAAGCGTGGTTCTGCCTTTGGGTCAGGCTTGGCACCCATTTTTCCAGTGTGCTCAAGGTTGGCATGGCTTCCAGGCAGGTATTTTTTTTTTTTTTTTCACATAAAAATAGCTCAGCTGGAAGGAGGCTGGGGGATGTTCTTTGAACCAGGATCTAAGAGTCTCAGTGCTTTCCCAGTGGGAACTAGGAGCAAAGTTACAGTTTCTAAAATGCTGGTGCAGTTCTGTTGCTTCTCGGCAGTCCCTGTGCTGTTTCAAGGACTGAGAAAGTCTTTGTAGAGCTCGCCATCGAAATCCGGAATTCCTGTCTTCTGACAGTCTTCCATTTAGGGCCGGGAAACTGAGTTCTGAAAGCAAAGAGTACTGTATATGGGAGAGGGGATTGTAGGGATTTAAATTGCTGTTTGTGGAGTACTTCCCTATACCTCGATTTGTGATATCCGTACAACAACCCTTTTATCAGATTCCACCTTAAAGCCAATGCTGTCATGACCACCTGCCTTTTTACAGATTGAGAAAGCTGAGACTAAGAGAGGCTGATTCTCTTGCCCAAGGCTGCACAGCCGTGAAATGACAAAACCGTAACTGGAAGCCCAATTCCTAGCTCCGAGATCTGTGGCTCTTGTATACCGAGAAGACTTTTCTTCCTGGGGAGGAGGCAAGGGCACTTGAAGGAGGGGTTGCCACTGGGTGATGGCGATCACCTGTGACTTCTGCTGCTTTCTACCATAGACTCCCAGTTGCTTACATCCGGGCTGCCCGACTTCCTTGGCCTGAGCTCCCAAGGGGCAAGCCACGCCTGACTGACCGGAGCCCGGGGTGGGAGGAATGGGGTATGCAGGAGGGGAGAGGAATTTGCCTCTGCACTGGGGCCCCGTCAGCTGTCTGGATGGTGGCTCAGCACACTGCCCGTCAGCTGTTTTCCTTAGTTAGGGTGGACACAAAGCCCAGACCTCTTGTTTTTATTTTTCTCCTGAGCGTGCTCTCAGCCGTGTGCCTCCTGGTCCCTAACACAGGGGAGAGTTTATGGTGTGTCCAGTAGCAAGGCCAGAGGGTGCATCACCTCCTCTGTGACTTTGTTTTTTGGTCTAATAAAAAATGGGGAACTCTTCTCCTTCCCGTAGTTGCCAATGACAGACTCGCCATGTGCTGCTTAATAAGTTACAAATTTATAGCTCTCTGAGCAGAAAAATATCAACACAGCGTGTTCTGCCCTTCCCTGTGTGTTCTCTCCACTTTGTTCTTTGGGGTGGCTGCCTGGTGGCTTTTCTTATTACTGTTTAGATGCTGGTTTGGCCCAGAGTTCACTCTGTTCAAGTTCTGGCCGGAGTTTCCTGGACAGAGTTCCCACAACACTGAGATGCACTCTGACTGTGTTTTCTAAGCTGATTGCTTGCTCTCCCTCTGTTCATGTTCTCAGTGTACTTGGTGGGGGCTTTGACCACAACTGAGGTCTAATCATGATCATGTGCGCTTCATGGAAGACAGGCGCTGTACTCAGCACTTTACGAGCTGTATCACAACCTTTCAGAAAGGGAGGTGTTTTCCCTCCACTTTATAGATGTGGAAACCTGAGCTCAGGGAAGTTTAGTGGTAGTGCTGGGATTTGAACCCAGGCTCATCCAATTCCAGATCCGGTTATCTTAATCATCATAAGATGGTAGGTGCTGGTGAATAACCAGGGGGATGAGCCTTGGGGCCTGCTGAGTAATTGATAGTTACCTTTAACAATCTCTGCCCTAGGGGCCCTTCCCAGGAAATGGCAAAGGGTGTGTGCAGTGCAAGACTCGGTAGCTTTGCCTTCCCATCCTCTAGCAGGGGGAACAGCCAGCTGTTGGCAGTGCCCAGTTGCTGCTGGAATCTGGACATGTCTTCTTTCAGCTTCTCAGCAGTCTTGACCCTTTGGAAAACAGTGCCTCATTGTCCTTGGGGGTAGTGCTAGGGGGGCAGAGGAGTTGCCTGGGGCATTGGGAGCTATGGAGCCTCCCTGTTTCCATGGAAAGTCTGGACTTTGGGCTTTCCTGTCTGTGGTCCCTCTGTGTGTTAGGGCAGAGTCAGGGCACCCAGCTGCTGGGCCTGTGGCAGAGGCGGCATTTACCCATGCAGCGATGGTGCCCTCCTGGTGGGCTCTGCATCAGTGCCAGACCTTCTCCTGGGCTTTGTGCTAGTAAGGGGCAGAGCTGGGATTCAAACCCTGGTGTGTTTGATTCTTCAGCGGGTACCCTTTCTGATATGTGAAGCCGTCTGCTGCCTGGGCAGACATAGCTTGATGGAGAAAGGCTCAGCCTACTGGAACCCAAAGCCCTGTCACTATGGATTCAAGGTCTTTTGAGGGAATATCTCAGTATTCCTTTTTTCCAGCTTCCCTAGTGATGGTCATGCATTGAAGAGACTGGGTGTACCCTTGGCTGGCGAGGCTGATGGAAGGTCAGAGTTATTGGTGGGCCACTGAGCAGCCCTCCTCTCCTATTTAGTCATCGTGCATGGAGTATCTGACTCTGAAGCTTCTCTTGGGTCTTTACCTCGCTCCAGAGATGTTGAATAAACTTCCAGCCTCATTGCAGCCTTTCCTGGGGTCGTCCTAGTCTCAGTGCCTTCATTAATAATAACAAAATCTGCCGGGCATGGTGGCTTACACCTGTAATCCCAGCACTTTGGGAGGCCGAAGTGGGTGCATCATTTGAGGTCAGGAGTTCAAGACCAGCCTGGCCAATGTGGTGAAACCCAGTCTCTACTAAAAATACAAAAATTAGCTGGGCGTGGTGGAGCGTGCCTGTAGTCTGAGCTACTCTACTCAGGAGGCTGAGGCAGGAGAATTGCTTGAACCCGGGAGGCAGAGATTGCAGTAAGCTGAGATCGCATCACTGCACTCTGGCCTTGGGGGTACTTTTCTTTTTTACAGTGTTTACAGAACTTTTTCTCATAATACTTATTGAGCACTTATTATGTGCAGGCACTGTGTTGGGCACCTTACATGCATTGTTTGTTTGAATCAAGCTGGCCATATGAGGCAGGTTTTATTAGTCATATTACCACTACCCATTTTATAAGTGAGGAAACTGAGACACAGAGAGGTGAGCTCACTTGCCCAAGTTCTACAACTAGTGAATGGCAGTGCTAGGATTTGAATCCAGGTGGTCTGGCTGCTGAGCGGTACTTGCAGCCAACTGTTTTGTACACTTTTTTTTTTTTTTGAGACAGGGTCTGCAGCCTCCGCCTCCCAGGCCCAAGTGTTCCTCTTCCCTCAGCCTCCCGAGTAGCTGGGACTACAGGCGCATGCTGCAATGCCCCGCTAATTTTTAAAATTTTTTGTGGAGACAGGGTTTCACCATATTGCCCAGGCTGTTCTTGAACACCTGGCCTCAAGCAATGTGCCCGCATCAACCTCTCAAAATGCTGGGATTACAGGCGTGAGCCATTGTGCCTGGTGCATTCTTTACACTTCTGTTCATAATACTGCATCTGATATGGGTTGCCCATTGGTTTGACTGTTCTCTGTTTCTAGGACACTAACATTTTTCTGCACCCACCCTATTCTCTGTTGTCTTCCACATCTGTCGTTTCCCTGTTCTCTGCAGCTTCTTCTCTTTCTTTTGTTCTTTCTTTTTTTTTGAGACGGAGTTTCACTCTTATTGCCCAGGCTGGAGGGCAATGGCATGATCTCGGCTCACCACAACCTCCACCTCCCAGGTTCAAGTGATTCTCCTGCCTCAGTCTCCCAAGTAGCTGGGATTACGGGCATGAGCCACCACGCCCAGCTGATTTTGTATTTTTAGTAGAGACGGGGTTTCTCCATGTTGGTCAGGCTGGTCTCGAGCTCCTGACTTTAGGTGATCCACCCGCCTTGGCCTCCCAAGGTGTTGGCATTACAGGCGTGAGCCACTGCACCCAGCCTTTTTGTTCTTTCTTGGGGACACACACTCAGGATGGGATGCAGGGTCCTGGGGGGAGTGTCTCCTGTTCCAGGGGAGGCCCCACTCCTCCCTCCCTGGTCACCTCTCCAGTCACCTGTTACTCTTGAGACAGAGCAGTGGGCTTACAGCACCACTGCCAAGGAGAACCTGGGGCACGTCCCCTGTGGTCCCTTGCCACCTCCTCTGCTCAGGAGTCAGAAGACTTCCTGTGCCCCCAGCCCCACTGCACCTGAAGATGCTCCTTGTCTTTCCTATATCCAGAGGAGGGAGTTGTTGAAAACTTTATGGTGGAGAATGAAGGATGTCCTATGGGAGGGGGAGAGGAAGAGAAAGAATCAGGAAGCTGAGTTTTCTCAGAAATGTTCACAAAGCAAGTCATGGAAATGCCTTCGGGGTGCCCTCCTCACCTGGGATGGGCCCTGAGACTCCATCGACAGCCTCACGGGGTCCACTGTGCCTTTTGCAGTCTGGGTCTTGTTGGGAGTCTCATATCTTGCCTTGAGTGTACATTCATATCCTGATAAGTCTTCCAACTAACTAACCGATTGCCTAACCAGTGGTGCTCAGGGCTGGCCTCTCCAGGGAGGCCTTGGATGCTGGGCCATTGGTAGACAGAACATGCGGTTGGCCAGGCCCAGTGGAACCCCAGTGGCCAAATCTTCCCTTAAAGACAGCCTTTTAATGCTTATTTCTTGTGTGATTGTGGTATTGTGGTTTTATGGGAGAATATTGTTATTGTTAGGTGCATGCTAAAGTATTTGGGAGTGAAGTGTCATGATGTCTTGCAACTTATTTTTTCATTTTTTATTTTTGAGGCGGAGTCTTGCCCTGTCACCCAGGCTGGAATGCAGCAGCGCGATCTTGGCTCACTGCAACCTCCGCCTCCTGGGCTTAAGCAATTCTCCTGTCTCAGCCTCCTGAGTAGCTGGGACTATGGGTGCATGCCACCACACCCGGCTAATTTTTGTATTTTTAGTAGAGGTGGGGTTTTACCATATTGTTTAGGCTGGTCTTCAACTCCTGATCTCAGGTGATCCACCCGCCTCAGCCTCCCAAAGTGCTGGAATTACAGGCGTGAGCTACCCCACCTGGCCTCAACTTAGTTTTATTTGTTTTTTGTTTGTTTGTTTTGAGGCAGAGTTTTGCTCTTGTTGACCAGGCTGGAGTGCAGTGGCGTGATCTCAGCTCACTGCAACCTCTGCCTCCTGGGTTCAAGCGATTCTCCTGCCTCAGTCTGCTGAGTAGCTGGGATTACAGGCATGCACCACCACGCCCGGCTAGTTTTTGTATTTTTAGTAGAGACCAGGTTTCTTCATGTTGGTCAGGCTGGTCTCGAACTCCCGACCTCAGGTGATCCACCCACCTCGGCCTCCCAAAGTGTTGGGATTACAGGCGTGAGCCACTGCACCCCGCTCAACTTAGTTTTAAATGATATAATGAAAAAAAGGATACACACATAAAGGGCAGAGAGCACAAGGGCCATGCGTTTACACAAAGTGGTAAAACAATGACAGCCATTCAATCTAAGTAAGAGTACCCCAGCCTCTCAACTTCTCTGTGTGCTTAGACATTTTTATAATGAAAAGTTGGAGAAAAGTAAGGAAACCCTGCTTTTCCATGGTGGGCTTGGAGTTGTTGGGCCTAGGTGCTGGCCTGTGCCTGCCTATGTTTGGCCTGAATGACTGTTGGTCTCCTGTGATTGCGCAGGTGGTGGGAAGACTGGGTGAGCAGAGACAGAAGCTGGGGTGCCTCAGGTGACAGTGACTGCTATCAGCTGGGAAATGGGGAGCACAGTGCTGTGACCTGTGCAGAAAAAAGACAGGCCCAGAGACAATGTGTGTCCATAGGTGTGGAGGCAGCCTCATGAGTTATTTGAGCATGATGACATTAATCAGACCAGGGTTGAAGCATGTGAGATGCTGAACTCTGGTTGGAGTTTGAGATGGGTTGTCCAGGCTGATGGGATGCAGAGCAAGACTTTTTTTTTTTTTTGAGACGGAGTCTTACTCTGTCACCCAGGCTGGAGTGCAATGGTGTGATCTTGGCTCACTGCAACCTCTGCCTCCCAGATTCAAGTGATTCTCGTGCCTCAGCCTCTCCAGGAGCTAGGATTACGGGCGTGCGTCATCACGCCTGACTAATTTTTGTATTTTTAGTAGAGATGGGGTTTCACCATGTTGGCCAGCCTGGTCTCGAACTCCTGACCTCAGGTGATCCGCCTGCCTTGGCCTCCCAAAGTGCTGGGATTACAGGTGTGAGCCACGGCGCCCAGCCACAGCAAGGCTTTACACAATTCAGGGAATGGTCTCTGGGCAGCTCGAGGCCTGTGGGAGGGGAGGAGATTGTCTTTTGCCTCACATCATGAACCCCTTATCTGTGGCCAGTGGAACACCATTAACCTGTGGGCAGTGATGGCTGAGTGTCCCCGGGCTTTTGCTTGTAGCTCAAGTCTGACCATCCAGTTTTCCAGCCTTCAGGCTCCCCCTCCTGGAATCCCCACTCCCTTGGTCCCTCCTTTCTAGTTTGTGATGACTCAAAGCTGGCCCTCTTGGACCTCCAGTCTGTTTTGGGGAAATAGCTGGGTTCTGGCACCAGTGGCCCTCTTGGCTCTGAGGCAGAGGTGAGGGCCCTGGTGCCTACTAGAAACATTTCGGGCAGCCAGCAGGCTCTCATGAGGGGAGGGCTTCATGCCAAGGTCTTCTTTCAGCCTCATGTCATCTATGTCAGCATGCAGAGATGCCGAGGCTGGCCACTTGGCGAGGACTATGAGGTCTTCTAGCGAGGGCTCAGAGCTTCACTCTGCCTATTTGAAAGCAGCATGATGTGTGTTTTATGGGGGAGGGGGTGGTGCTGGGAGGAAGCTTTATGTAATTCTTGGCTGGAGCTCAGGTAATTGTTTTAATGAAATGGAATGCAGCTTATTCAGAATTCGCTTGGCAGAAACAGCCATGTTCTGTTCTGTTTTCTTGTTGGGGAGAGCAGGGCACACATTTCCAGCTGTTTTGAATCGTAGAACTCTGGGTGAGCTGGAGCAAGGTGGGTGGAACCCTCCAGGGAGCTCCAAGGAGCTTCAGGCCGATTCTCTTCTGGATCCCGGTCTGTGTGTATCGTTTTGAATGAGCCTTGGAGACTTTGGCCTCTTGTAAAACATAAAAACCCTACTGAGGCCGGGCATGGTGGCTCATGCCTGTAATCCCAGCACTTTGGGAGGCTGAGGCGGGTGGAACATCTGAGGCCTGAGGTTGGGAGTTCGAGACCAGCTTGACCAACATGGAGAAACCCCATCTCTACTAAAATACAAAATTAGCTGGGCGTGGTGGCATATGCTTGTAATCCCAGCTACTCGGGAGGCTGAGGCAGGAGAATTGCTTGAACCTGGGAGGTGGAGGTTGCGGTGAGCCAAGATCAGGCCACTGCACTCCAGCCTGGGTGACAGAGTGAGACTCCATCTCAAACAAACAAACAAACAAACAAAAAACCCTATTGAAAGCAGGCTATGAAATGGGCGCAATGCCTGCCTTCCACATTGTTGGGAGACTGAGTGAGGTGCTTAGCACATAGTAGACAGATCCTCAAGGATGGCCTCTATTTGCTCACGCTTTACTCCACCCGCCACGTCCCCATCTTTCCACCCCCTTTTATACCTCATGGCCATCATCTTCTGTCAGTGTAGATGGCTGTGCCCCATGTGGCCCAGAGGTCCCCATCTGCAGGTCCACCTGGCTCTCCTTTTTCTTCTGGTTCCCTTTTTCTCCTCTCCTTCTCTTCTTTTCTTTCTCTTTTCTCACAGGGTCTTGTTCTCTTGCCCAGGATGAAGTACAGTGATCTGATCACAGCTCACCGTAACCTCCAACTCAAGCGATCCTCCTGCCTCAGCCTCCTGAGCAGCTGGGACTACAGGCACGTGCCACCATGCCTGGCCAATTTTTTATTTTTTATACAGACGGAGACTCATTATGTTTCTTAGGCTGGTCTCGAACTCCTGGCCTCAAGCAATCCTTCTGCCTTAGCTTTCCAAAGTGCTGGTATTATAAGTGTGAGCCACCATGCGTCTTGCCTGTTTCCCTCTTTTTACTTTTCTGCTCTTACTAACTTCAGTTTTTTGTTTTGTTTTTTAGAGAGTCTTGCTCTGCTGCCCAGAATGGAGTATAGTGGCATGATCTTGGCTCACTGCAACCTCTGTCTCCCAGGGTCAAGCGATCCTCCTGCCTCACCCCCTGCCTCCCCACCCCACCGCAGTAGCTGAGATTACAGGCACACACCACAATACCTGGCTAATTTTGTATTTTTGGTAAGGATGGGGTTTCATTTGCCATGTTGGCCAGGCTGGTCTCGAACTCCTGAGCTCAGGTGATCCGCCTACCTCGGCCTCCTAAAGTGTTGGAATTACAGATGTGAGCCATTGTGCCCAACCTCCTCTTACTAACTTTTTTACTTTGCTCCTTTTTATTTTATTTATTTTTAAATTTATTATTATCTTTTTTGAGATGGAGTCTCGCTCTGTCACCCAGGCTGAGTGCAGTGGCACGATCTTGGCTCACTGCAACCTCTGCCTTCCGGGTTCAAGTGATTCTTCTGCCTCAGCCTCCTGAGTAGCTGGGACTACAGGCACCTGCCACCACGCCTGGCTAATTTTTGTGGTTTTAGTAGAGACGGGGTTTCACCATAGTGGCCAGGCTGGTCTTGAACTCCTGACCTCGTAATCTGCCTGCCTTGGCCTCCCAGTGCTGGGATTATAGGTGTGAGCCACCGCGCCCGGCCTGCTCCTTTTTAAATTTTAACACAGCCTGACGCATTCTTCCACGTTTGCTCGTTTGCTGAGACAGCTGTCTCACGCTTTAGCTGCCATATTTTTTTCTCCCTTCCTTAAGCTCCGCTTGCTTCTCCAGAGACCCTCCCACCTTCTTGTCCTAGGTCTCCTCTGATCCCTGAGTGGAGGTGCACCTGGGTGTTTTCCCAAAGGATTTCTCTGAACTCCTTGTTTTTCTCCTATGCACCTCGGTCAGTTAATCCACTGCATGACCTCTTTTATAACCTGTGTGCTGGCGACTCCCAAATTTATATTTCCACCCCTGACGTGAATTCTATTGTCCAGATTCTTCCGGTCTGCGCGCCAGCAGAGACTCAACTCATTTCCTTTCCACTCTCCCTTCTCATCTACTCCCTTCTCATTTCCTTTTCACTCTCCCAGGCCCCATCTACTGCCTGTTCTCTGTTAGCGCCCCCTCTCTTCTCTGGGCCTGTATTAGATAATGGGCATTTGTGTAGCACGTTAAGCTTGAGGAAGTATTTTCATGTGCTTCTTTATTTTTTAAAAAACTAAACCTTAGGCCGGGCATTGTGGCTCATGCCTGTAATCCCAGCACTTTGGGAGGCCAAGGCAGGCGGATCTCGAGGTCGAGAGATCAAGACCAGCCTGGCCAACATGGTGAAACCCCGTCTCTACTGAAACTACAAAAATTAGCTGGGCATGGTGGCGCGTACCTGTAATCCTAGCTACTCGGGAGGCTGAGGCAGGAGAATCTCTTGAACCCAGGAGGCGGAGGTTGCAGTGAGCCAAGATCACGCCATTGCACTCCAGCCTGGGTGACAGAGCGAGACTCCATTTCAAAAAAAAAAAAAAACAAAAACAAAAGAACCACTAAACCTTATTGTGTATATTCGAGGTTTACAACATGTTGTTATAGGATGCATATAGATAGTAAGGTGGTTACTAAAGTGAAGCAGATTAACCTATCAGTCATCTCACAGTTACTTTCCTGTGTGCCAAGAGCAACTAAATCTACTTATGTAACGAAAATCGGAAAATCCCTAGTACGATTTTCTTAACTTCAGCCTTCATGTCATACATTAGATTTCTAAACTTGTGCATCCTGTGTATCTGCTACTTAGTATACTTTGACCCACATCTCCCCATTCCCTACTTCCACCCATAGTAACCACTGTTTCATTCTCTATCTCTGTATTTGACCTCTTTTTATATATATAAATATATATATTGGACTGGGCATGGTGGCTCACACCTGTAATCCCAGCACTTTGGGAGGCTGAGGTGGGTGGATCATCTGAGGTCAGGAGTTCGAGACCAGCCTGGCCAACATAGCAAAACCCGGTGTCTACTAAAAATACAAAAATTATCCGAGCGTGGTGGCACGGGCCTGTAATCTCAGCCACTTGGGAGCCTGAGGCAGGAGAATTGCTTGAACCCAGGAGGTGGAGGCTGGAATGAGCCAAGATCACGCCACTGCACTCCAGCCTGGGTAACAGAGCAAGACTCCATCTCAAAAATAAATAATAAATAAATAAATATATGTATATAGTACATGTAAGTGAGGTCACGCAATGTTTTTCTGGTTGTGTCTGGCTTATCTTACTTAGCGTGTCCTTCCCTGCTGTGGCAAATTGGCAGAATCTCCCTTTTTAAGGCTGAATAATTCACTGTATCTATATACAATGATATATAAACCACATTTTATGTATCTGTTTGTCCATTGACGATCATTTTTTATATGGTTCTGATAGCCACCCTTTGAGGTAGATAGTAGTTATTTTCATATTATTAATGAGGAAGCTAAAATGAAGCCCAGAGGAGTTAGGGGAAGGGAACACACCCAGTGTTACCACAGGCAATGATGCAAGAACCTGAACCTTGGGTGGGTCTTCCCACAACTAGCCCAGTCTCTTTCTGGTTTTTCTTTTTCTTTTTTTTTTTTTTTGAGATGGAGTCTCGCTCTGTCACCCAGGCTAGAGTGCCGTGGCTTGATCTCAGCTCACTGCAACCTCCGCCTCTGGGGTTCAAGCAATTCTCCTGTCTCAGCCTCCCAAGTAGCTGAGACTACAGGCGTGTGCCATCATGCCTGGCTACTTTTCATATTTTTAGTAGAGACGGGGTTTCACCATAATGGTCAGGCTGGTCTCAAACTCCTGACCTCCGGTGATCCACCTGCCTTGGCCTTCCAAAGAGCTGGGATTACAGGCCTGAGCCACTATGCCTGGCCTTCTTTCTGGTTTTTCATATGGGAAACCTCAAGGTAGAAATCAGAAATCTACGGGTCAGATTTGGTCTGCAGACCCTTGTTGCTTGGTCTCCATGGTATTTAAAATATTCCAAATTAGTTGCCAACATTTAAAACATCAGGAGATTGCACCAAAAAGTCCGTGTCGTTCTTTTTTTTTTCTTTTTTTTGAGACAGAATCTCACTGCGTCACCCAGGCTGGAGGGCTGTGGCATGATCTCGGCTCAACTGCAACCTCCGCCTCCTGGGTTCAAGCAATTCTCTTACCTCAACCTCCTGAGTAGTTGGGATTACAGGCGCCCGCCATCACGCCCGTCTAATTTTTGTATTTTTAGTAGAGACGGAGTTTCATTACATGTCGTTTCTTTTGAAAAATCAGATCAGGCTTCATGGGATGTGGGTACTCTGTGTCACCACTTGGTTAACCTCAATAGCTCCAGCCTTGTATTTGACCCTCTCTGTTGCCTACATTGGGTCTCACTTGCCTTATACATAGTCCTACTTGGCCCCTGCTTCGGGGGATTCTAAGAACTCTCTGTGCTCGATATTTAATGACAAATGCAGTTGCCAGATCTAGGGGGTATCTTGTACTGCAGTCTCTGAATTACATTTGACTTCTGACCATACCAACCACTCAGTTCTGCCTTGAGTCTAGATCTTGGTTCAAGTTGCAGAAAATAGCCTTCTCCTGACTCACCTTACCCTCTGCCTTTAAAATCTTAGCTGAATCCACCTTTTTGAGAAGGCTTTTTTTCCCGATAAAACTAACCAGCCTGTTGACCCTCCTACTAAGGTAAAACTTTACAAATCTGTGTAAATTAGGCTTGCTTCTGTCTCCCGCTCTGCCCAGTAAGCTCCTTGAAGACAGGGATTTTATCTGCCTTTCAAATATCTCTTGCCACCAAGCACTGCTCTGTTCTCTCTGTGGTCACTTAATAAATACTTGATGGTGGTTGGTGATTAAATGGGTATGAACTGCGACACCCACAGTGATGCTGAGCCTGCAGCAAACCACTTCCTCCTCTGGAGAACCTGAGTTCTCTCTGGGTTCGGGGTGGGGAGGTGGCATAGAACCCAGCCTCTGACATCAGCCACACTTGGTTCTGTATCAATGCTGTCGCCTACTACTTGTGTGACCTTGGCAGATCACTTTACACTCTGAGCCTTGGTCTCCTAATCCATGAAATAGGTGCATTTCCTGACATACTTTCCCGAAATACTTTCAAAGTGCTCAGTAACTGGTGACGGTTATCGTTCATTCTTGGAATAATCTTGACAACTCCTGGGGTGGAGGGTTTGGCTTTTGGTATCATTCTCTTGGCATTTATTTGTTTGTTTTATTTATTTATTTGTGAGACTAAGTCTCGCTCTGTTGCCCAGGCTGGAGTGCAGTGGTGCAATCTCGGCTCACTGCAGTCTCTGCCTCCCGGGTTCAAGCGATTCTCCTGCCTCAGCCTCTCAAATAGCTGGGATTACAGGTGCCCACGACCACGCCCAGCTAATTTTTGTGTTTTTAGTGGAGACGGGGTTTCACCATGTTGGCCAGGCTGGTCTTGAATTCCTGACCTCAAATGAGCTGCCCGCCTCACCTCCCAAAGTGCTGGGATTACAGGGGTGAGCCACCGCGCCTACCTGTTTGTTTATTTATTTATTGAGATGGAGTCTTTGTTGTCCAGGCTGGAGTGCAGGGGCGTGATCTCAGCTCACTGCAGCCTCTGCCTCCCATGTTGAAGTGATTCTTCTGCGTCAGCCTCCTGAGTAGCTGGGATTACAGGCATGCGCCACCATGCCGTCTATTTTTTGTAGTTTTGGTGGAGGTGGGGTTTCACCATGGTCGCCAGGCTGGTCTCAAACTCCTGACCTCAAGCGATCCACCCACCTTGGCCTCCCAAAGTGCTGGTATTACAGGCGTGAGCCACCATGCCAGGCCTTATTTATTTTTTAATTAATTGATTTTTTTTGAGACAGAGTCTCGTTCCGTTGCCCAGGCTGGAGTACAGTGGTGTGATCTCGGCTCACTGCAACCTCTGCCTCCTGGGTTCAAGTGATTCTCCTGCCTCAGCCTCCCGAGTAGCTGGGATCACAGGCGCCTGCCATCACGCCCAGCTAATTTTTTGTATTTTTAGTAGAGATTGGGTTTCGCCACGTTGGCCAGGCTGGTCTTGAACTCCTGGCCTCAAGTGATCTGCTCACCTCGGCCTCCCAAAGTGTTGGGATTACAGACGTGAGCCATTGCACCTGGCCCACTCTTCGAATTTAAGCTTCCACTTCCTCTTTAGGTTGGCTGCATTTCCCGTGGCCTTGGTGGTGGGCACTTAGTGCAGTTGGCCCTGTTTGGTTGCTTAGTTTGGCCTGGGGGAAGAATCTGACTTCAGTTATTTTCTGGAAGAGTGTGATTTAAGACTCTTCATGGCGCCGTGGGTTAGAGAATGTTTGGAACTGTAATGTGGAGGTGAAATGGCCACACCCCTGGGCTGGTGGTGTTAAGTTGGGTTTTGGTTATATGACTTTTAATTTCCCCTGAGCCTCTTTGGTGGCTTTCATGAGGAAGTGGTGGGGGAGGAGGTGGCTTGGTGGCTTGGTTTATACTAATCGCTCATCTAACACTAATATTAGTGAGAGCTGCCACAGGGAGCTGCACTGAGATCCACTCCCAGATCAGCCCTGGGCTTGTCCTAGCACTCTAGGCATCCAGAAAGCCTAATGGGGTGGTCTGGCCCCTGAGGCTCCTAGTAGCAGTAGAAAAAAAGAGAGTCGGTTTTCTGGACTATAAACTTGGTGGTTGCATACTGAGTGGACACAGCTGTGTCATGAAGCTGGCCCAGTGACTGTACCCCTTTAGGGGCAGTTGATCTGTGGGACCCACCCTGGGCTCTGTTGGAGGTTTGAAGTGGCTCAGAGAGTCCTGGCCAAACTTTGCCCCCTCTGTTTCCAGGAACATTCCTCTTCCTTAGGTGGAAATGGGAGTGTCCCATGGCCTGCACTTGGTTTCCTCTGGATTTGCCATTTCCCCTGTGTGCTCCTGGCTTGGCTGGCCGGCTAAGGCAGTTTCTCATCACTGATGTGCTCTGGGACAGTCGAGTGGGACGGGCTCCTCTGGGGTGGGTGTGGAGGAGTGTTCGTGATGCCTGGAACACTGCAGTCACTCCTCAGAGACCCAACTTGGCAGCCCTCCTGAGCCTGCCTGGTTACATGCTGCCCGTCTTGGAAGGTCCTCTGTCCCAAGCAGTGGATGTGCAGTTTCTTTGCCCCTCCTTAGCATCATCAGGCACAATGCGTCTTTGAGGTGAGGTAGCTGTTGGGATAGCTGGGTGGTCTCATTTCTTCCCTGCCTTACCACCTCAAATGGCCTCTTCTGCTGTGTCCTGAACTTTCCAAGAACTTCTCCCCCTTCTCTCTTTGGAAGTTGGCACTTGAAGTCTTTTTGTCTGGTCTTTGGAGGCAGCCAAGCCGGAAAGAAGCTGGGGAAGAAGATCGTCACCTGGAGGCGGTTGTCATGGCTTCCTGTGGTCACTTGTGGTCATCTGCTTCTAAACATCCTGTTTGTGCCTCTAGAGCAGCAGGAACAGTGACCAGGAGACAGCTGTTATCTGCCTGACTTTGGCCAAAGCATGGGGGCTGGGGTGTCACTATCCTGGGGGATGCTTGATTGGCTGATCACTGGCAATTGAGGGCATCGCTGGTAGCAGCTCCTTTGGGCACCACTGGCTCTGTCCTTCCTCTTCTCCCGCTTCGACTGTCTGTGAGACTTTCCCTCCTGACGGCCTGTTGGGTATTATCAGTCTGCACTCCCCCTCTGCGCTTCTGGACTGATCCATTCTTTCTTAGAGTCCTCCTGTGCTTCCAGAGCTAGAAGGAACCTTAGGATGTCATTTCCTCCTATGGTTGGGAGTTTGTGGCCGTCACCTTCTTCAGTCAGAGCTGCTTACTTTTTCTCTGTTTATATATTGGGCTTCCATCTAAGACCACAATTACAAAAGGGGTTTTGTGGATTTTTATTTTATTATTTATTTATTTTGAGACAGAGTCTTGCTCTGTCGCCCAGGCTGGAGTGTAGTGGCGCAATCTCGGCTCACTGCAACCTCCGCCTCCCGGGTTCACGCCATTCTCCTGCCTCAGCCTCCTGAGTAGCTGGGACTACAGGCGCCTGTGGGCACGCCCGACTAATTTTTTTTGGGATTTTTTAGTAGAGACGGGTTTTCACCGTGTTAGCCAGGGTGGTCTCGATCTCCTGACCTCGTGATCTGCCTGCCTTGGCCTCCGAAAGTGCTGGGATTACAGGCGTGAGCCATTGTGCCCAGCGAAAGTTGTTTTTTTCCTTAACTTCTTTTTTTTTTTTTTTTTTTGTGACGGGGTCTTGCTCTGTCGCCCAGGCTGGAGTGCAGTGGTGCGATCTTGGCCCACTGCAGCCCCAATCTCCCAGGCTTAGGTGATCCTCCCACCTCAGCCTCCTGAGTAGCTGGGACTACAGGCATGTGCCACCACGCCCAGCTGATTTTTGTATTATTTATAAAGACAGGGTTTCACCATGTTGCCCAAGCTGGTCTCAAACTCCTGGGTTCAAGTAATCCTCCTGCCTCGGCCTCCCAAAGTGCTGAGATTACAGGCATGAGCCACTACTCCTGGCCTACTTTTATGAAAGTTTTTAAGTTAAAGAAGATACATGTGGCTGGGCACGGTGGCTCATGCCTATAAGCCAACACTTTGGGAGGCTGAGGCGGGTGGATCACCTGAGGTCGGCAGTTCAAGACCAGCCTGAACAACATGATGAAGCCCCGTCTCTACTAAAAATACAAGTTATCCGGGAGTAGTGGCAGGCACCTGTAATCCCAGCTATTCGGGAGACTGAGGCAGGAGAATCGCTTGAACCCAGGAGGCGGAGGTTGCAGTGAGCCGAGATGGCACCATTGCACTCCAGCCTGGGCGACAGAGCAAGACTCTGTCTCATTTAAAAAAAAAAAAAAAATGATACATGCTTATTGTAAAAAGAAAAAAAAAAAGCTACAGAAGCGAAAGTTCCTTCTTCCTTTCCTCCACCAGGTGTAAATATTGTTAATAGTTTGGTGTGCATCTTTCTCAACCATTTTCTATGCATTTATAAATATATAAGCATGGATATGATATGCATATCCTTCAATGTTATTTTTTTAAAACTAAGGTGAAATTCACATAGTGTAAAATTAATGATTTTATTTAATTTTATATCTATCTATATATATAGAGAGAGATAGATATTTTTTCAGACAGAGACTCACTCTGTCGACCAGGCCAGAGTGCAGTGGTGCAGTCTTGGCTCACTGCAACCTCTGCTTCCCATGTTCAAGCGATTCTTGTGCCTCAGCCTCCCACATATCTGGGATCACAGGTGCGCATCACCACACCTGACTAAGTTTTGTATTTTTAGTAGAGATGGGGTTTCACCATGTTGGCCAGGCTGATCTCAAACTCCTGACCTCAGGTGATCCACCCGCCTCAGCCTCCCAAAGTTTTGGGATTACAGACGTGAACCACTGCACCTGGCCATAACTGCCAACATTAATACAGTGTTACTCACTCTGTGGCAGCCACTGTTCTAAATACCTCCCTTGCATTCCCGTATCATTTCCTCACAACAGCCCTCTGAAGTAGGTATTCTAGATGACGACACTGAAGCACAGAGAGGTGAGCGACTTGCCCGAGGTTAGTTGCTGGCTAGTGGCGGAGCTGGGATTGGATTCAGTGACTGTCCCATACAGCCCTTTGCTCACATTGTAGACTCTGTTCTGATTCCTGCTTGCCAGTGAGGATGATGCCACGCCGTGCCACTGGGGAGGAGGGAAGAGAGGGGACAGTCTGGGTGGGTGTGTGTGTGTGTGTGTGTGTGTGTGTGTGTGTGTGAAAGTCATCTGTGGATCGTATATGGTGTGCTTGGGGGTGCAGTAATTGAGGAAACATAGTCAACCAGGTGTCTGCTGAGGGCAGTGGGGGCTGTTGAACACTGACCCCTATCCAGGGTTGTCAGGGACTGACAATGACCCCAGGAGAAGTGTGGTGTGAGCTGGCGTGCTTCCCTCTGGAGAAGGTCTGTGGACTGTGCACAGAGGAGGGAGCATTTCCTGATCTGTGGCCATCCTCCAGCCCCCTCTTCTACCGTGAGCAAAGGCTGGCGTCCCTTGTGTTCCCCAGACCAGCAGTCTGGCAGCCCGCTGTCCTCCTGCTCTTCACCTCTCTTGGGTTGTTTGCTTATATCTTCCCCTGGCTTCCTTTGGAAGAGTTTGTTCTCAATTATTGAGCTTTCTCAACTGGAGAGTCAAAGTCTCCAGTTTCCAACTAGGATTGTGGATTTGTCACTTTTTCTTTTCAATTTTGTCCATTTTTGCTTTATCTACTTTAGAGCTCTGTCGTTGAGTGGGTGTACATTTAGGATGATTATGTCTTTGGGACGAGTTGACTCATCATTATGACATGTCCCTCTTTACCTCTGGTAATATTCCTGTCTGGAAGTCTGCCTTGTCTGATATTAACAGAAGCACTTCAACTTCCTTTTTTTCTTTTAAACAACTGCTATTCTGTTTAATAAAATAGTTGCTTGAACCATCTGCAGTGGTGACTTTAACCTTGAATCTCAGCTCAGTACAGATGGACGTAATCTGCTTAGCAATCTCGGGAGGACCATCCAGGTCAGTGAGTCACTTGTGGATTCTCATCTGGAAACGATCGCTTGTCCTAGAACCTTCACCACGAGGCGTTTTTCTTATAGTGATTCTCAGAGTCTTGGTAGGCATCCGAACTGATCCTTCACTTTGAGATTCTTTTCCTTTGCACCTCTGATCAAGTCAGCACACACCTTCTCCAGAGATTTGATGTTGTGGCAGGCTAGGGTAATTCTGATTTAATAAATTGCCACCTCTAGTTCCACGGATGGCTTTGAAAGCCATAGCTGTGGTGTGGCTTCCTAGCTGACTTGTTCTGGGGTGAGGGCAAACAGTGGCAACTCGGGAGCAGGCGAGGGCACACCAGAGCTCAGTGGCAGCTGCCAGCTGGCTCCCTCAAAGGGCCACTCTGCCTTCCTTGATATTAGTGTTTGCATGGTATATCTTTCTTCATTGCTTTACACTGAATCTATCTGTGTCTTTATATGTAAAGTATGTTTCTTGTAGATAGCGTGTATTAAATACTGCATTTCTACCCAGGCTGACAATCTCTGCCTTTTAATTGGAGTATATAAACCTTTTAGATTTTAAAGTAATTATCAATGTGGTTAGATTGAAGTCTATCATGTTGCCATTCGTTTTCCATTTGTGCCATCTGTTTATTCTTTCTTCTTTTCTAGCCTTCTTTTTTTTAAAATTTTTTTTTGTAGAGACAGGGTCTTGCTGTCACCCAGGCTGAAGTGCAGTGGTACAGTCATGGCTTACTACAGTGTCAAACTCCTAGGCTCAAGTGATCCTCCTGCCTTAGCCTCTCGAGTAGCTGGGATTACAGGCATATGCTAACATGCCTGGCTCCATTTTTCTTTTTTTTTTTTTTTTTTTTAAGACAGAGTCTCACTCTATTGCCCAGGCTGGAGTGCAGTGGCGTAATCCTGGCTCACTGCAACCTCTGCTTCCAGGGTTCAAGTGATTCTCCTGCCTCAGCCTCCAGAGTAGCTGAGACTACAGGCACGCACCACCACGCCTAGCTAATTTTTTGTATTTTTAGTAGAGACGGTGTTTTACCATGTTAGCCAGGATGGTCTCGATCTCCCGATCTCATGATCTGCCTGCCTCAGCCTCCCAAAGGGCTGGGATTACAGGCGTGAGCCACCGCGCCTGGCCTGGCTAAATTTTTCTTTTTTCTTTTTTTTTTTTTGAGACAGAGTCTTTCTCTGTCCCCCAGGCTGGAGTGCATGGCTCACTG
The DNA here is from genome assembly GCF_028885655.2 of Pongo abelii. Taxonomy (NCBI): domain Eukaryota; kingdom Metazoa; phylum Chordata; class Mammalia; order Primates; family Hominidae; genus Pongo; species Pongo abelii. The sequence goes on along the minus strand of NC_071995.2, from coordinate 119,089,389 downwards.
CAACCTCTGCCTCCCAGGTTCAAGTGATTCTCATGCCTCAGCCTCTGGAGGAACTGGGATAACAGGCATGCGCTACCATGCCCAGCTAATTTTTGTATTTTTAGTAGAGATGGGGTTTCACCATGCTGGCCAGGCTGGACTCGAACTCCTGACCTCAAGTGATCTGCCCACCTCAGCCTCCCAAACTGCTGGGATTAAAGGCGTGAGCCACTGTGCCCAGCCTAATTTTTTATTTTTATTTTTGTAGAGACGGAATCTCACTGTGTTGCCCAGGCTGGTCTCTAACTCCTGGCCTCAAGCAATCCTCCTGCCTTGGCCTCCCAATGTGCTGGGATTATAGGTGTGAGCCATTGTGTCTGGCCTCTTGCCTTGTTTTAGATTCATTGAGTATTTTTTAGGGTTCCGTTTTATTTCCACTCTTTGCTTATTTAGCTATACTTCATTGATTTGATTATTTTAGTGGTCACTCTATGGTTTGCAGGTTTAAATTAATCACAATCTGCCTTCAAATCATACCATACCATTTCACGTATAATGTAAGAACAGTATATTTCCATTTCCCCCTCCTGTTTTTTGCGTTATTTCTACATATATTATGAAACCCGTACTATGTAGTCCACCTTTTATATTTATCCACAAATTTACTATAATATTTCTAGCATTCTTTTTTTTTTGAGACGGAGTCTCGCTCTGTCGCCCAGGCTGGAGTGCAGTGGCGCGATCTCGGCTCACTGCAAGCTCCGCCTCCCGGGTTCACGCCATTCTCCTGCCTCAGCCTCCGGAGTAGCTGGGACTACAGGCGCCCGCCACCACGCCCGGCTAATTTTTTGTATTTTTTTTAGCAGAGACGGGGTTTCACCGTGTTAGCCAGGATGGTCTCGATCTCCTGACCTCGTGATCCACCCACCTCAGCCTCCCAAAGTGCTGGGATTACAGGCGTGAGCCACTGCGTCCGGCCGCATTCTTTTTTTTTAAAGTCTAAAGAAGTTACCAAAAATGTCGGGAAACCATTGTGTTTTTTTTTTCTTCCCCTCCTTTTCCCATTCTCGTCTGAGAACGTGTTGTCTTCTTCCTCCCTGGCTGGTTTCCCTGCCTGTGAACTCCCTCAGCCTCACTAATCTGTGCGTGCTTTGTGGCTCATCCCATCTGGGGTTCAGGCATGATAATCGATGCTGTCAGTCTCTCTGGGCTACACAGCCCCACACTTAGTGTTGCTGACACGTTCCGGTGGTGCACGTTTGAGAAAATCCGCACATTCCAGCTCATGTCCCCTGCCTCCTCTGCTCCGTGGGGAGAGGTGTGACCAGATCTGCATGGCCTGGAGCTGCCACACTCCTGTTCCTTCTTGCTCTGTTGCTACGTAATGCCCCTCCTCCTCCTTCCCCAGCACCAAGCCAAAGAGTCACCCAGTCCCGGGCCCCAACTCCCTTCCAGCTGCCTCATTCCTATGCCCTGAGCCCACCTCTTGGAGCTCCCCTTCCCCACCCACAAAGGAAGCCAGATAGGCCACTCAGTGAGTTTAAACCTTAAGTACCCACAAGGGGCTATGCTCCAGCCACAAAGTCTTGTGGACTATTCCTTTTATTTTTTATTTTTTTATTATTTATTTTATTTAATTTATTTATTTGTTTTGAGACAGAGTCTCGCTCTGTCACCCGGGCTGGAGTGCAGTGGCACGATCTCAGCTCACTGCAACCTTTGCCTCCCGGGTTCAAACAATTCTCTGCCTCAGCCTCCTGAGTAGCTGGGATTACAAGCGTCCGCCACTGCGCCCAGCTAAGTTTTGTATATTTTTGTTTGTTTGTTTTGAGACGGAGTCTTACTCTGTCATCCAGGCTGGAGTGCAGTGGCGCGATCTCTGCTCACTGCAAGCTCCGCCTCCTGGGTTCACGCTATTCTCCTGCCTCAGCCTCCCGAGTAGCTGGGACTACAAGCGCCCGCCACCACGCCTGGCTAATTTTTTTTGTATTTTTAGTAGAGATGGGGTTTCACCGTGTTAGCCAGGATGGTCTCAATCTCCTGATCTCGTGATCCACCCGCCTCGGCCTCCCAAAGTGCTGGGGTTACAGGCGTGAGCCACCGCGCCCGACCAAGTTTTGTATTTTTAATAGAGACAGGGTTTCACCATCTTGGCCAGGCTGGTCTTGAACTCCTGACCTTGTGATCCACCCATCTCAGCCTCCCAAAGTGCTAGGATTACAGATGTGAGCCACCATGCCCAACTATTTTTTTTTTGTTTGTTTATTTTAGGGTAGGAGTTTTGCTGGTTGGGGAGGGGTGGTGGCAACTAGATCACAGTAGATGGGACATTCTGGGATAGAAGAGTAGGAACAACTTGGGCCCTGTGCTCCTGTGTTGCTCTCCCTCACCGGGCTTTTCATATAGTGAGCTCTTAGGGAGGACCGGGAGGTGGCGTGAGCTGAAGTGGCAAGGCTGATCTCAGCAGCAGACTGGCTTGGCGCAGGTCATTTGTTGATTTGTTTGGTATCATCCATGGAGCCCCTATTATGTGCTAGGCTCTGCTCAATGCTCAGATGAAGATGAATATAGGCATACTCCCTACCCACAATGTGCTATTCCTACGCTGTGAGACATGGCCCCTTAGGCACACAGTTCCTACCAGCTTGAGATGTTCTCATAGGAGAAGTGCACAGTGCTTTGGGAACTCAAAGGCATGGAGCCTCAAACCCTTTGTAGGAGAGTAAGGTCAGGGAGGGCTTCCTGGAGGACATGGTATCCTAAACTGACTCTGTTTTGTGTGTGTTTTAAGAGATAGGATTTCTCTGTTGCCCAGGCTGGAGTGTGGTGATGCCATCATAGCTCACTTGCAGCTTCAAACACCTGGGTTCAATCCATCTTCCAGCCTCAGCTTCCTAAGTAACTGGGATTACAGGCATGTGCTATAGCACCTGGCGAATTTTTAAAAATTTTTTGTAGAGACAGGGTCTTGCTGTGTTGCCCAGTCTGGTCTCAAATTCCTGCCCTCAAGCAATCGTCCCGCCTTGACCTCCCAAAATGCTTGGATTACAGGCATGAGCCACCATGCCCAGCCCTTTGTTGTGTGTTTAAATAGAACCTCAACATTTAGAAAAGGCCCCAACCTTTGTCCTTTACTTAAATGGTCATTCTATAATAAGATTTTGGAAAGAGGCCTTCCCAGCATAAAAGCAACATGTTGCTTTTTCTCTAGGTAGGCAGGATGGATCCTTTTTATCCTCTTGTTGAAGAAGATAAACTAAGCTATTATGAGTCTCAAGGGATTAGAAAGGATTTAGCCGGGTAAAGAAGACAGGAGAGAGGTCTAGGGAGAGGGAATAGCTCATGCAGAGGCCTGGAGGGCGGACGTGTGTGTGTGCAAGCATGTGTGTTTAGTTCATTGGTAGTGATTTGGTGCCCTGTGTCCAGTTGGATCTTTCAAGCTAATCAAACTTATCCTGAGCCACAAGGCCAAGGACAGTCATTAGGCTTTGCATCCTCATTGGAATGACCTTTTGGGGATGGCCTTGCTACGATAGCTGAGATGGGGCTGGCCTTTGGGGCATCTGTTATCCTACAGTGAGATGAGCCTTTTTTTTTTTTTTGAGCCAGAGTCTCGCTCTGTCGCTCAGGCTGGAGTGCAGTGGCGCAATCTTGGCTCACTGCAACCTCTGCCTCCCAGGTTCAAGCGATTTTCCTGCCTCAGCCTCCTGAATAGCTGGGATTACAGGCGTGTACCACCACGCCAATTTTTGTATTTTTAGTAGAGACAGGGTTTCTCCATGTTGGCCAGGCTGGACTCGAACTCCTGACCTAAAGTGATCTGCCTGCCTCTGCCTTGCAAAGTGCTGGGATTACAGGCATGAGCCACCACACTTGCCCATGAGATGAGCTTTATCTGTGCAAAGTCTCTCTGTGGTCAGCTGGGGCTGGAGCCATAGGTCAGTTCTGAAGGGCATTTCCACGAGGGTTTGGGACCTGAGATTGTGTCCTGGGCCCTCTGGCCCCAGTGGTGAGCCGCATGCTCATGTGGCAGGAAGGATCTGGTTCCTCTGATAACCTGCTTAGCCTGACCCCTCTTTTTCCTGGAGGACGGCTGTCAGAGATGGGGCTGGCTTTGTATTTGAATTTCAGAGGCAGACTTAGTGCAGATGGGTGCGGGCAGAGGAAGGGAGCCCATGGTCTTCCTGAGCAGTCTGAGAATTCCCAGAGCAGGCTGCATGCAACTTCCTGAGGTTCTCCCAAAGCCAGACAGGGAGAACAACTTGTGTTCAGGAGAAGGGTACCATATAATTTAACAAACTCTTACTTAGATAGGTGCCTTGGCCAGAGAAAAACGTCCTTGGGCCCTGGCTTAGGGGAACCCTGTGGCTCTGCCTGTCCTTGGTGTGACTCCTGATCCTTGTTACCGTCATTACCTGACCCCTGCCGCAGGCCTTCTTCCCTGTCTTATCTGGTGGCTGTTCCACCCCTCCTGCAGGAAACAAACATGGGAGGCATCCTGCACTCCTCAGTCCTTCTCCATATCCACTCAGTTTCCAGGTAACATTGATTTTACCTGGTTTCATGTAGAGTATTGCAACTCTCGCTCTTCCTCCAGTTGAGCCCTGCCTCCCTCTGATCTCCCCTGCCTGAGTGATGTAAAGTGCAAGCCTGGTCCTGCTGTTCTGCTGCTAACTGCCTTCCTTCCGTGGCTTGCCCTTGTAAGTCCAGACTCCCCAGTGGGCCCTCGGCCCTTGACTCCTCTTCCATCAAGCTGGGACTTGCACTCTGAGCTCCCATCCCCTCTGTCTGGGCACTTTCCCAGGCTGTTTTCCACCTCTGCCTGGAAAGCCCCTCCCCTTTCCTCCTGGCCCACTACCGCTTTCAGGGCCTTCTGCCCCTCGTTTATGACAGTCTCCCACTAGTCAGTGCTCCCCGGGGACAGGCATTGTATCTTTGCCCCTCCCATGCCCAGCATAGTGCCCGTGCGCACTATGTGTTTGTGAACGTGATTGGAACCATCACTAGTAAAGGTGAGGCTGTCCCAGTGAGAGCGTCGGAGGGAGGGTCTTGGAGGCGGCATGTGAGACAGGTGCAGGTGGCTCTGCCTTGGATACCCAAGTGAGGCCACATCTGTTTTGTGCCTCCTGAACTGGGGTGGCTTCGCTGGAGTTTGCTGCCTGGGTCAGTGCCCAGGCAGGTCCCATTCCAGAAATTCCGATCACCTGGGATTGAGGTGAAGATGAGGCAGCTTCAGCTTCAGCCCCAAGTGATCAGACTTGTCTTCAAAGGACCAAGCCGTGATCTGACAGGGGCAGGGTGGTGCACTGTCAGACCTGCTCAGGGCAGTGGTTTCATTCAGATCCCCAACCCCTTTGGGCCATGACTATTGGGATCTCTCCCCAGAGTAGTGTGGTAGGGACATGGTAGCGAAATTTCCGGTGGTCCACAGATCCCCAGGAGGGTCAGCTCTAGATGCCACATTAAGACTTCTGATATAAAGTTTAGCTCCCTTGGGGGGCTCTCTTCCTCTCTTTCCCTTTGAAAGGGAAAAAAGGAGAATGTGGAATACTTTTGCTCCAGGGGTGGGGAGCTGAACTGAGCCAGCGGGAAGAGGGTGGATTGTGGGGCCAGGTGCAGGCCACCCTGAGTGGGTGGGCACTGTTATGCCTGACACTCAGGGCCTCTGGAGTCGGTCCTGGGTGGGTCAGTGTCGATGTTCCAATGGCTGAACGCTCTGGCAGAGTTAGGAGGCAGAGACTTCAGAAGGGCCATCCCTGGACTCCTTTCTTGGCACTTGCATTGTTGGGAGCGTTGTGGGGCTGCGATGCCAGCTTTTGGATTGGACTGGACTCCTGGGAGGATCAGCAGTGCCCTTCTTCCTGTTGGCTTATGCACTGAGCTTCCCACACCACGAGTGCAGGGGCCTCCAGATGCATCCGCTTGGTGACCCTTTGAACTTGGGAATGGCTTCAAAGCCAGGGAGAGAGATTGCTGTTTTGGTTGGGTCCTGCAAAGCCTCTCAGCTTTTTAGCCCAGATCTTGTTTACAGTCTGATGGTCTGGTCCTGGTGTCCTAACAAATGACTCTGGAGGTACTGTGGGAGAGTCAGACTACCTAACTGACACCTGTCAGAGCACCTTCTCTGCAGTTGCTTATGGCTTGCAGTGCTGGGCATGCACTTGCTCTGGTGGGGCAATCAGGGATGTCAGCTTTGTGGGTGGGGCAGCTCTTCATCCCCCATCTGTCACCTGTCACCTGGTGAGATAGGCACTAATGATATGCATGGCTGTGTGCTTGTGATGTACCAGGACTGCTTTATGATTGTTATCTTATTTGTTCCTCTACATGGCTTGAGTGAGGCTTGGGAACCCCACAATCCCCATTATATAAGGGGCAGTTATTATACGCATTCTATAGATGAGGGAACTGAGCTCAAAGAGGTGTCATGCTAGCAAGTGGCAGAGCTGGACTTTAAACCATGTAGTTCAGCTACAAAACCTGTGCTACATTTTTGTTGCATACTCAGTTACCTGCAGAGGCCAGGCAGATCATGTGAATGGATGAGTGGGCAAAAGAAAAAAAAAAAGGGAGCTAGATTTCATGTTGTTCCAAAGAAGGCAGCCAAGCAGACCAGTGTTGCTAGCTAGCTCTTCTGACTGTTCCTAGGAAGCCAGAAATCCTGGCTTTCATGTGAAATCTCTCAGTTTATTCAGATTAGCTCAGATTTTTAATTTAATTAATTAATTAATTTATTTATTTATTTATTTATTTGAGACAGAGTCTCGCTCTGTCACCCAGGCTGGAGTGCAGTGGTGTGATCTCAGGTCACTGCAACCTCCGCCTCCCAGGTTCAAGCAATTCTGTTGCCTCACTCAGCCTCCTGAGTAGCTGGGATTACAGGCATGCACCACCATGCCTGGCTAATTTTGTTTTTGTTTTTGTTTTTGAGACGGAGTCTCACTCTGTTGCCCAGGTTGGAGTGCAGTGGCACGATACTGGCTCACTGCAACCTCCGCCTCCGGGGTTCAAGCGATTCTTTTGCCTCAGCCTCCCGAGTAGCTGGGACTACAGGCATGCGCAACGATGCCTGGCTAATTTTTTGTATTTTCAGTAGAGGCGGGATTTCACCATGCTGGCCAGGCTGGTCTCGAACTCCTGACCTGTGATCCACCCACCTCAGCCTCCCAAAGTGCTGGGATTATAGACGTGAGCCACCCCGCCTGGCCTAAATTTTTGTATTTTTAGTAGAGACAGGGTCTCACCACGTTGGCCAGGCTGGTTTGGAACTCTTGACCTCAGGTGTTCCGCTGGCCTCGGGCTCCCAAAGTGTTGGGATTACAGGCGTGATCCACCACACCCACCAGACACTTCCACCCTTTAAAAAGGAGAAACTAGTGGCACCAGGAAAGGGCAGTAGTGGGACAGGCGCTTGCTCAGCTCCCTGGCTTTTTTGGTGACCATTTCCTGTCTGAACATAAACATGGGCAGGAGGAGAAGGAGCAGCCCCACTTGACAGTTTGGTTCCCATCAGAGGTTCCCTAGCTGACCACGAAGCTCCCTGTGTTGCAATACAGTAGTTAGCGGGCAGAAGCACGGGATTTCCTGTCCTTGGGAAGTTTAGCTTAGGAGCGTCCGAGGACAGCTGTGCCCCCCATACATAGCTAGGCACAGAGCAGGTACTGCCTGAAGGAGGAATGATGGGGTTCACCCTGGCACCTCATGGCAAGACAGCAATCTCTGCAGACACTGCAGAACCTAGCATCCACTGGAGCTAGTGATGTAAATGGTCTACCTGAACAGTCACCCAGGTTTCCCCTCAGAGTATTGTTTCTATTAGAAGACATTCTCCACAGCTCAAAATCCAACTTCCAAACAACCTTCTGGAATGCTCCACGTGTGTACATGGGGACTTTCTGTGTGGTGTTTCTGGGCATTGCAGCCACGTACTGCTGTTGCCCTTTGGCTCTTCTGGGCTGGATTTGCGGAGCCCCAGAGTGTCTCCTGCAATAAAATCCAAACCAGTGGCGAGGTGTGTACCCCCTCCCCCATCAATCCCTGGCATAGCCAGCTAGGCATGGTGGAGGGAGGCCAGGCCAGCCAAGCCTGGTTGGAGCCCTGGAACCCTCTCTGCTGCATGAACCCCCGGGCACAGGCACCTCCGTTCCGTTTACCCATGAGGCTTGGCGTCTGCTTGGCCTGCTTCCTCAGCTTTGGGGTTAGTGGGCTTCTTGCAGGCTAACTACGACGTGGTCTCATTTGAGTTCTGTTCCCACGCTATCCCTCTCCCCTGCACCTTGATATCCCTACATGTGAACTCCACCAGCCAGACTGAAAGCCCAGAGGTCTCCCTGGGTGCTTTTTGTTTCAGGAAAATATCTTCTCTCCTTTTTTTCTATTGTGGTTTCCCAGCGTGACTCTGCAGCTCCATCTGCTTCCTCCCTGTCCAGGAAGAGGCAGATTTCCCCATGTGGAGAGTTGGCAAGGCTCCGGGCCTCCGGAGAAATTGGCCTTGCCCTCTTCAGGACAGTGGCCGGGGCATTCCTCCTTTGTAGCTCAGTGATGCCCTCCCACCAGCGCCCTGGGTTGGGTCAGGCCTGCTGCCTACGATTGTGCCTGGGGAGCCTACAAAGCTCAGTGGGGTGGGGGGACTGAGACGAGACTTGGAGCTTCTGTGCATGGGATGGGCCCTCCTGAGACCACTCCTTATTCAGGAGATGCCAACTCTCTGTGGGGATGCCAGCTGTCAAGGGGCCTCAGCATTTCCTAGAGCCCTGAAATCAGCAGATGGCTTCCAAAACTTGTGTGTCCAAGAAGACCCAGGGCTGGATGATGTAGACACTTCTAGGGAGGCAAAAGGGTCACTGAGGGTCAACTTGGGGAGCACTCTGGGGGCAGCTAGCCTGACTCCCCTCCCCCACTTCTTCTCAGCACTCGTGACCATCTATGATAGTGGTTTCAAATGGTGCGCTGCCAGGACATAGCCTTCAGATGACACCGAGGGTGTGTCTGGCATTCTGTGCACTCCTAGCTCTTTCTTTCACTCAAGTAAATGCACTGGAACACATGTGGGTGGGGCTGATGGCCATGGAGTCATCTTGAACCCACTTCAGTTTGTTTTCTCCAAAATAAAAGCAATGGCCAGCAGGAGTTCGAGACCAGCCTGGCCAACATGGTGAAACCCCATCTCTACTAACAATATAAAAATTAGCAGGGTGTGTTGGCACATGCTTGTAATTCCAGCTACTTGGGAGGCTGAGGCACAAGAATTGCTTGAACCCAAGAGGCAGAGGTTGCAGTGAACCGTGATCATGCCACTGTACCCCAGCCTGGGCAATAGAAGTGAGATTCTGGGCCAGGTGCGGTGGCTCAAGCCTGTAATCCCAGCACTTTGGGAGGCCGAGGTGGGCGGATCACGAGGTCAGGAGATCGAGACCATCCTGGCTAACATGGTGAAACCCCGTCTCTACTAAAAATACAAAAATTAGCCGGGCGTAGTGGCAGGCGCCTGTAGTCCCAGCGCTGCTCGGGAGGCTGAGGCAGGAGAATGGTGTGAACCTGGGAGGCAGAGCTTGCAGTGAGCTGAGATTGCACCACTGCACTCCAGCCTGGGCGACAGAGCCAGACTCCGTCTCAAAAAAAAAAAAAAAAAGAAGTGAGATTCTGTGTGTGTGTCTGTATGTGTGTGTGTGTGTATATGTATGTACACACACACACACACACACACGTACATACATAAGCAAGCAAGCAATGACCAGGTGCAGTGGTTTATGCCCATAATCCTAGCACTGTGAGAGACTGAGGCAGGAGGATCGCTTGAGCCCAGGAGTTCCAGGCTAGCCCTGGAAACATCCTAAGACCCTGTCTCTACAAAAAATAGAAAAATTAGCCAAGTGTGGTGGCATGCACTATAGCCCTCATGACTTGGGAGGCTGAGGTGGGAGGATCACTTGAGCCCAGAAGTTTGAGGTTGCAGTGAGCTATGATCACACCACTGCACTCCAGCCTGGGTGACAGAGTTAGACCTTGTCTCAAATAAATAAATAAATACATAAATAAAATTAAAACATCAGCTGGGGCCGGGCACAGTGGCTCACACCTGTAATGCCAGCACTTTGGGAGGCCAGGGTGGGTAGATCACGAGGTCAGGAGTTCAAGACCAGCCTGGCCAAGATGGTGAAACCTTGTCTCTACTAAAAATACAAAAATTAGCTGAGTGTGGTGGCAGGCACCTGTAATCCCAGCTACTCGGGAGGCTGAGGCAGGGAATTGCTTGAACCCGGGAGGCGGAGGTTGCAGTGAGCTGAGATGGCGCCACTGCACGCCAGCCTGGGCGGCAGAGTGAGACTCCGTCTCAAAAAAAAAAAAAAAGATCATCTGGGCATGGTGGCACACACCTATGGTTCCAGCTATTCAGGAGGCTGAGGTGGGAGCCCAGGAGGTGGAGATTACAGTGAGCTGTGATCGTGCCACTGTATTCCAGCCTCCAGCCTGGGTAACAGAGCGAGACCCTGTCTCAAAAAAAAAAAAAATCAGTTGCTGATGTCCATACCTTACGATGATTAGCCAAGGACTGGTGGCACACCTCATGGCTGATTGCATGTCAGGGTCGAGAGCCAGTGGCTGAGGACAGCTCTATGCTCAGGCTTGTGTTTCCCCAGCGTGTTGTGCCCTCTGCAGCCCTCTTGTGCCCAGACAGAGAGTAGGTAAAAACATTAGTACAGAGGGCAAGACATGGAACTGCCTACTTTTTTGCTCAGTGGGAAAAGTGCTTGGGTGAGACATGTGGCTGTCCATTGAAGGGAACAGCTATGCTGACTGTGGTTTGGAAAATCTAGGCTGGCTATCTTGCTGGCTGTCCCCTGTTGGCTGGTTTGGTGCCTACAGTGGAGTCCCTTGTCTGCCTGTGTATCTCCTAATGATTCTGATGTCATCTCTGTGAGGTCAGAGGTTGGTTCCTGGGGCAGGCCCATCTTGCATCCTGGGGTTCAGATGGGACCACAAGCAGCGTAGCACAGGGGGAAAACACTTGTGCGCGTCAACCTTGCACATCAACAAGTTAGGCCAGAACATGGAGTGCACCAGCCTTCTCAGAATTCTTGAGCTCTCTGTACCACCACTAGGGGCTCCTCTGTGGCTCAAGACCCCTCCTGAGGCAGAGGGTGAGGAGGACAAGAGAACTGGAGACCTGGAGTGGGCAGCGGTAGAGCGGAACCCAGCAGACCCGCCTTTTTGGATTCCTCTGGGGTCTCTGGGGATGTGTGTTGTGGGAGTGGAGAGTGGTGACGAGCAGAGGAGGGACAGCTGCCGAAAGCAATCATGCCTCTCCTTGTGGGGCGTCCTGGGAAGAACATGAGTGATCTCTGCAGTCAGGCAGCGCTGTCCTCGTGGGGCCTTATGGGGCAGCTCTGGGTGTCTGCATTCTAATCCCTGGCAACAAATGGGGCTGCAAGGCTGGGCTCCTGGTAGATGCTCAGGAAGGGCTGTTCCACTCCTCACCCCCTCCTGAGCTGCTTTCTGGCCTCGCAGCCCTGTCTTTGGATCCCTTTTTGGCACTCTGCTGGGCTCAGAGCTTCCGTGGCAGGAGCAGAGGCTGCTCTCTCCTGGGTTCCTCTGGGAGCTACTGTGGAGCTTGGGCAGTTCCTTCTACTGTCGCGATTCTGGGTTCAAAGCCACAGGCCTCTCAGACAGCTGTGACTTCCCGGCAGGCAGTAGGGATGGGGTGGGGGTGGAGACGTTGGGGCCCTGCAGCTTCCCTCACTTGCCTCTGTCCTTGCTAGGCAGTGAGTCGGAGGCGCCTGGGCTCAGCTGATGTTCTCCAAGGAGGACTTGGAATGAACCCGAGACACAGAGGGTGAGGTCAGTGGTTTGCTCAGCAAGAAGGCTGAGTTAGTGACAACCTGTCACAGCTCCCAGGATCCCTGGCTACAGTCCCTGGCTCCGACTCCTCCCCCTGCTGGCCTTAAGGGAGATGAAAGTCAGTGGTGTGGATCTACTGACTGAGTGTCTCCTGTGTGTCAGAGCGGGAGGCTTACGCTTATTTTATCCCAGCCACCAGGATGGCTTTCACATTCTTTCTCATCCGTTACTCACTGTGCGCTATGAGGTGCCTGAGTAAACTAAAGCCCAGAATGATCTAGTCACTGGTCACCCAGGCTAGTGAGTGGCGGATTTGAACCCATCCTCCTCACTGTTAGACGGCCCATTCCTTCCACTCTACCACACTGCCATGCAGGTGGGATGCCCGGAGGGTGTCCAAAGAACTGTGTGACCATCCCAGCTCCCAACGACAACAGACCAGCCAAATCTGTGATATGGGCAGGGGTGGTTTTATGTGTGGACAGTGGGGGCTTTGTGGTGCTGCTTAAAATTGTTTGCCAAAGTCCCCAAGAGCATGTGCAAAACGTCCTCTTACCTGTTTTTGTTTTTGTTTTTTTGAGACAGAGTCTTGCTCTGTCGCCCAGGCTGGAGTGCAGTGGTGCAATCTCTGTTCACTGCAACCTCTGCCTCCTGGGTTTAAGCCGTTCTCCTGCCTCAGCCTCCCAAGAGGCTGGGATTACAGGCATGCACCACCATGTTCAACTAAATTTTGTATTTTTAGTAGAGTAGAGATGAGGTTTCACCATGCTGGCCAGGCCAACATGGTTTCGAACTCCCGGCCTCAAGCAATCTCCCTGTCTCGGCCTCCCAAAGTGCTGGGATTACAAGCATAAGGCACCATGCAGGGCTTGAAGCCTCTCTTTTTATCTTATGATTTCACTTGCATTTTGCATTTGACTCCATAATGTAGCCTTGTTTGTTTTAAGACAATGATTTACATTTCTTGCCCCTGAGTACATTTGATCCTCAAAGTGTTCTGGGTTTATCCTGAGGTGGCTTCCTGTACCCCTGGCTTCCATCTGTCCCCTGGGGGTATGGGTATCCTTGTGCGAGAGGCTCAAACCAGGTGAACGATGATAGAGGTAGTGGTGGGACACAATCGGTATTGTGAAGAAAGGCACACTGGCGAAAAGGGAAGCGGGGAGCCCAGTTTGGCTGGAGACGTGGGTTGCAGTGAGGGGGACCAAGGAGGCAGTGAAGGTTAGTTTGGGGCCATATTCTGAGAGGGTCAGGAACAGAATGCCATCCCCAGGGTTTCTGACCTTGTTTTATAGCCAGAGAGGGCAACAGTGGGTGAGTATTATAACTCCGCCCCTTGCTCTGCACACATTCATTCAAGCCCCTCTAAGAGGCCTGTGAGGGCCGGGCACAGTGGCTCATGCTTGTAATCCCAGCACCTTGGAATGCCAAGGTGGGTGGATCACTTGAAGTCAGGAGTTCGAGACAAGCCTGTCCAACAATGTGAAACTTCGACTCTACTAAGAAAATACAAAAATTAGCCGGGTATGGTGTATACCTGTTGTCCCAGCTACTTGGGAGACTGAGGCGGGAGGATCGTTTGAACCCAGGAGGTGGAGGCTGCAGTGAGCCGAGATCATGCCACTGCACTCCAGCCTGGTTGACAGAGCAAGACTCCATTTCAAAAAAAAAGGAGGCCTACGAGGGTATCCATGCTGTGGGGATTCAGGAGCAGGAGGACGTTCTTGCCCACAGAGGACCTGCAGTCTAGGGGGAGAAGCCAGAATGAAGTATGAGGCATGCCCCAAAAAGGCTGGGTGCCAAGAAGTTCGGGCCGATGGTGCCTGCAGGAAGGGTTAGGTTGGGAGAACCCAGGGCAGGGGGCTGCAGTCAAGTTCAGGTAGGCACTGAGCATGGATTCGAATGCTAGTCCAAGTGCTTGGCTGTGGTGATGAAAGGAAAGGGAGGCAAGTGATGACAGGGAGAGGCCCCGCGAAGGAAGAATCGATGTGACTTGGTGACCAACTAAATGTAGGAGCTATTAAAGGGACTTAGAAAAGAGAACTGGGGAAGTCAGGCAAGCGAGAGCTGACTTCAGGGAAATGACCTTGCTGCCTGAGAAAAGGGGAAGGTGCTGGTTGGTTAGTGAGAACCTGACCAGCAAAGAGTAGGTAACTAATGCTATGAAATCCACAAACATCGCAAAAAAACTGCAGCTCATCTCAGGAACAGGCAAACTTTTGAACTTTTTGTTCGGGTCTCTGTGGGACGATGACTCACTTTGAGCCCCTCCTAACCTCTGTTGGTGATTAGCAGGGGTGAGAGGCCCAAGGAGCCGCCCTGCTCTGCAACAGATCAACTTGCCTGGAAGAGCCCAGATTGCAGGAATGGGCTGGGGTCGATTTGGAACAGCTAAGAACCTTTCCAGCCCATGAGTCTCCTGAGTTTGAGGCTGTCTTTTTGTATGTGAATCTGGGTTTTACCCATTGAAGGAGCTGTGAGTCGGGCCTGGAATGGGGCCCTAGGCTTGACCTTAAAAGGTCTAGCATCTCTGGGTGACCTAAAGAGGTGGATGACATCTGACCAATGAAATGTGTCCACAATGTTCTGGGACCTCTGGAGGAGGGAGGGGCCCACTGATTCTGGACAGGAGAGATGAGTTATTTACAATATGAAAGAGACTCTGGGGCCGGGCATGGTGGCTCATGTCTGTAATCTCAGCACTTTGGGAAGGCCCAGGCAGGAAGATGGCTTGAGGCCAGGAGTTCAAGACCAGCCTGGGCAACATAGCGAGACCCTGTCTCTACAAAAAAGTTTTTAAAAGCCTAGTGTGGTGGCGTGTGCTTTTAGTCCTAGCTACTCGGGAGGCTGAGGCAGGAAGATCCCTTGAGCCCAAGAATTCTAGGCTGCAATGAGCTGTGATCAGGCCTCCAGCCTGAGTGACAGAACAAGACTTGTCTCAAAAAAAGAAGAGAAAGACTGGTGTTTGGCCAGCCTGGCCTGAACTCCTGTGCCTGTAGCCTAAGGCAGACGCATAGAAGTGCTCAGAGTCAACCTGGGCGGCCTTCGCCTTGTCTCACCTGCTGTTGCTTAAGCTCCTGGAGCCCAATTTGATGGGGAAGTGGCCAGGAGCCTGATGGGTGGGCCCTGTGTGGATGCCTGGTGCAGATGGGCCTGGCATAGTTGGTATTCTGCCTGGAGCTCAGGGTGACTGCTGGAGTTGCCTTGCAGCCGTCATTCTCTCGGGTCTCTGGTTACCTGTGCCCTGTGACCTTGGGCACAAGCCAGGCAGCCAATAAAGCCAGCCTGTCTGCACACTCATATTTTGTCACCCTCTGCAAGGAAGAGCTCGTCAGCATACAGGAAGCCACCCTCCTAAGCTAGGCCTGTAGGAAGCCTGGGGAAGAACCACTTCATCCAAATGACCACCCCCTCCTCCCTTGGCGGCTGACTGGAAGACTCTCAGGCCTTCTCCCCTGGCTTCCTGTGTGTCACCCCCCAGCCCACACTTCCTTCAGGGCTGTGAGGGTAAAATGCAGTTCCTGTTGAGTGAGGCATGAG
This sequence comes from Pongo abelii, assembly GCF_028885655.2. Classification (NCBI taxonomy): domain Eukaryota; kingdom Metazoa; phylum Chordata; class Mammalia; order Primates; family Hominidae; genus Pongo; species Pongo abelii. The sequence continues at coordinate 119,074,032 of NC_071995.2, read as the reverse complement.
TCAGCGGAGGAGAATTGGTGGCTGAGTCTTTGTAACCTCCAGGCATGGCTATTAAATATTTAAATGACACTATGGTATTGATCGTTTCTCATCCATCCTCTTAGGAGAGCAGTTCCTGTCTGGGATTCAGATAATAGCAGAATCTTGGATTTAGACTAACTCGGAAGAGCTCAAAGGTGCTATATAAATCTCATCCATAATCGTATTATCTCCTCCTCAGAGCGTGCTACTGGGAATGGGGACAAATTGGGTTCTGCCCATTTTCTTGATAGAGAAGACATCCAGAGAGGTTAGAGGATCCACTGAGGGGCCCCCACTGATCCGCTGGGCCTGGGATCAGGGCATCCTGGCTCCCCTCCTCCGCACTAGCTGTTTGCTCTGCTCACTGCTGCTTCTCCATCCTCCTCCTCTTCACAGCTCCTCTGTCATTCAGCCATTCATTCTAGCTGCTGGGGATATGGCATTGAACAAGACCAACAAGGCCCCTGCTCTCTGGAGCTTAATTCTTGGAGAGGAGACGGTTGACAAGAACCCAAATTGGCAGGGAAGGCCCCTCAAGGAGACAGTGTTACTAGTCAGTGTCCAGGCCCTAGGTCCCTGGGCTGGGGGTGGGTGGGGCAGAGTGGATCTGGCCTAATTGTGGATTGGCCCTTACTGAGGACGGACGGTTATCAGGATAAATATACCCAGCTCACCATTCCTGGGGACTTACTCACCGAGTGAAAGCACCCCGCTGCGGATTAGATTACCTCTGCTCTAACTGCTCATGTGCTCTGGGCTGGGGGAGGGGAGGGGAGCTTGGAGCCAGGGGGAGGGGGGAGACCCGCCTTCCCGTTCTGTTTTCCTTCCTAATCTGGAAGAGTCTCACCAAAGGGGCTGAGATGAGACCATCCCTGAGCTGGTCCTGCTGTTTACATAGCTCCTTCCTTAGGAAGCACCAAGCCCCGCTCACTGCTTATATCCCTGAGCTTGGGCAACTGTAAGGAGGCCGCAGCTTCTCTGATACTCAGAGCTACCAAGGCTGCCCAGGTGGTCATCAGGGGGTTGGGAACCTCCCTTGTCCAGAGTTCTGGACCCAACAGGATAGACAGGCCATGAGGCTGGGCGTCCCTAGACCCCCTAGGACAGGGACTTGTCTCTCTGGGAGTCTGGGTTTCCTATCAGATGGCAGGGATGGACAGCTGGCCCAGGGCTGCGGGGAAGGCCCCTGTGCTATGGCAGCCCGTTGCTGCTGGTGCTGGAGCTTTCAGGGCGGTGTTTGCTGCTCCTTCCTTCGGCTTGTCAGCTCCTAAGGAAGCTGCACTGGCCGCCCCCTGCCTGGGGCAATGAAAGCTGAGTGAAATTGGCCTGCAGAAGAAGGTGGGTGAGGTGGCTGGAAATACCTTGTTCTTACGTGGGCCTCTCAGGCCTCGAGAATGCAAGGCGTGCTAAGGTGGGGCCGCCTGAGGGCCACAGGACTATACCTCTTCTAGTTCTGCCTGGGGCTGCTGGTGGAGGAATCCAGAATGGCAAAGGTGGGCAGGGACCACGGGGCCCTGGCGCTGGGGCTGGTGTGGCAGGGCAGCCTGTAAACTCCAAGAAGGGATGGAAAAGCTGGCTCCATGCCCCACATTTACCTGCTTCCTGCTGATCTGGGACTGGGCAAAGCACCCTTTGCCCTCAGGGATTGGATAGGACGGGGAGGTGATTTCTTTCCCCTCCTAGGGCTCAACACCTCTCTGGGAAGAAGCTTGTAATCTACTTAGCAACTCCCATTTCCTGTGTGCTCTATTCCAGGCACTGTGCTAAGTCAGCACTTTATATCTATTTTTCTCATGTAGTCCCAATCCTGTGAGTAAAATGGTGGAATTCCTATTGGGCAGACAAGGAAACTGAGGCACAAAAGCAGTTAAGCAGCCTATCCGAGCAATTCAGCCATTGAGCAGAGCCCAGGTGACTGAGGATTCACCGTACAAGTTGTAACATTGAAAGTCCTCAGAGCCTGGGAGGAGAGAATGGAATCGCTCTGGGTCCTCCCTCCCCCTCAGAGAGATGGACCTTTATCTCCTCTCTCTTGGCACCTGTCCAGCTCCAGCCCTCTGGTCTTGATAGTCGTTATCACACACTAAGAAGTGGCAGGGGCTTAGGCAGGAGGAAGAAGCCTGGCTTGTTTCTATGCTACAGTTGGGGGTGGGGGCGGAAGGGTTTAATTGATTCTCTTTAATCTGGTATTGAGTGCCATGTGTCAGTGGATCAACCGGGGTCCCCAGAGCCACAGTCTGGGGGACATCCCCTTATTGTAGGTACAGGGGGACCCAGGTTTCCTTCCACCCTGAGCCCCTAGGTGGGTACAGGAATGTGAGGGGCATAGCTGCAGCACTTGCCCTGGAATGCAGGCGAACCGGTCCCCTCCTCCTCGGAGCAGTGGGCTGAGGGTGTCTGCACCTTAACCCTCCAGCGGCTCCCACCGGTTGTAAGGATTACGCTCAGTTGGTTGCTGAGGCCCAGGGAAGGGCTTCTTCCTCTCAGCCTGGCCGTGGTGCGCTGTTTCTGCCCAGCCACCTGCCCCAGGGCGGCCTCCCGACCCAAAGCTGCAGCTGTTCCGTGCTGTTGCTCCGACCAGGTGCAGCCATGGGGTGCAGATGGGGGCGCACACGGTGCTGCATTTGCACAGGGCCCTGGAAGTGAGGGCGTGCCCCCCTCTGGTTCTCCAGAGCCCTGCATGTCACCCTTGGGTTGTGCCTTCAAGTGATACCGGGCTACCTGCGTTACTCCTAGGAGCTTGCTGTATTCCTCCAGCTCAGCCTTGTTGTCTCAGGATTGAAACTTCCCCACTGCGCCCATGGCCGGGGCTCCCCAGTCTTCTCCGGCTAGAAAATTCCAAGATTGCACGAGGTTACCCAGTGGCAGGAAGCTGACGGGCCAATGGTGCCCTCTGGTGGGGAGCAGCAGACAGTCTGCACCCCTTCCTCGCCAGGGTGGAGCCAGGACATAGCTCCATGGCCTTTGCCCATGGCTCGCTGGGGACTTTGCACCTAGCCCGCCCTCAGCCTCGAGACAGCCTCCTCATGTTGCATACTTCCTCTGGCCCGGAGAGACAGAAAACCTGCAGAATTCAGGGTGGGTTTCCTCCAGAAAGTGGTTGGGAAGCCCCAGAGAGAGAGCTTCCTCCTTCAGGGTGACTTGGGTCTGGAGGGCCCCAGGCCTGGACCTGGAAACTTAGTAGAGTAATGCGAAGGAAATTTGAGGCCTTCCTTAGCTTGAATGAGGGCTCCCGACTACTTCCGAGCAGCATGTCTGGAATCTGTCCTCCTAGCATGTGGGAAGGGAGGGTGCATTCCTGGTCTTGAATGGTTTCAGTGGGTACCATTTTCTTTGAAGAGTGGATAGCCTGACACCTTCCTTGGGGTATGAGTAGAAGGAATATTTAGAGCGGAGGGAAAGGCTGGAGCTGGACACTGGGGGACCCCGCTGGGATGGGGCTCTGCCTTCAACTGGACTCCTGTGTGCAGTGTCTGCCGGCTCTGTTTGCTCAAGCCAGGGGGGACGTTTGCTGAGCTCGCAAGGGGACTCTGACCCTTAACCATTTTGCAGCCTATGGGGAAGTCTCAGGTATTTGCACCCACTGGAAATCAAAGTAAAGCTAGGAGTCTACTGTTGGCTTGCCTCCTATATTTCTGGTTTTCTTTCTTGAGGAGTTTGTGGGGGGTTTGGAGGCACCAACCCCTACCCTTCTTGCCTAGTCCTTGCCTGTCCAAATCACTAGGTGAGGATGAAGGGTGGAGAGAGAGGAGGAAGCCATACCAGAGACCCTGTGGCTGGTGGATGGACTTGCTGGGGTTTTTCTCTGTCCCTCAAATAGACAAAACTTTGGAGAAAACTGAATAATGATGTGCCTTCTCCCTGACATCTACACTCTATGGTTGGTTGGTTGGTTGGTTTTTAAGACAGGGTCTCGCTCTGTCACCCCGCCTAGAGTGCAGTGGTGCAATTGTAGCTCACTGTGTAGCCTTGACCTCCTGGGCTCAAGCAATCCTCCTGCCTCAGCCTCCTGAGTAATTGGGACTACAGGCGCATATCACCACACCCAGCTAATTTTTAAATTTTTTGTAGAGATGGGGTTTCACTGTGTTGCCCAAGCTGATCTCCAACTCCTGTTCTCAAGTGATCCTCCCACCTCAGCCTCCTGAGTAGCTGGGACTATAGGCATGCGCCATCACACCCAGCTAATTTTTAAATTTTTTGTAGAGACAGGCTCTCACTGTTTTGCCCAGGCTGGGACATGCTACACTTTGAATGTTACTTTATTACTTTGCTTTTCTTTTCAAGGTTGCCCTTTTCACGGTTTGTTCATATTCTACCCAGAAAAGACTTAGGAGACTTAGGAGAAGTCAGTACTTTGCATCCTACCTACACTGCTCTCCTTGGAGAAGGACCTTATTCTGGATTTTACAGAGCAAATCAGATTTGATGTTTGTAGCTTCCAATGTGCTATGGAGCTTCCTCCTGCAGAGTGACTTGGGTCTGGAGACCCTGATATTTGCAACTGATGTTTGCAGCTTCCAGTGTACCTGCTAGCCCTTATAAACCTCACACCAGTACTTTGAGGTCAGAGTTATTCAAGAACTTACTGAGAAAACAGGCCCTGAGAAGCTAAGCGATTTGCCCTGTGGCATGGATAGTAGAGAGGGGAGCTGGCGCTTGAACTCAGGTCTGGCTCGACCTCAGAATGAGTGATCTTGTGTCTCTGTGCCCCAGAACTGCATCCTTTCACCGGTACTTCACCAACCTAGGATCTGTGCTCCCAAGAGCCTGTTGACATTGTAAACCCGAATCCAATCCATAAACCAAAAGCCCAGGCTTAGAATCACATTGTGGTGGAGCGGGCGTTTGGTGGAGTCCCTGATTCAAAATGTTTGACAAGGAAGCCTGACCATTTGTCTTCTGTTGGGTGTTTGGAGTCCAAGAGACCTGAGTTCAGAGTCCAGCATTGTCACTTCATCCAGTCTTGGCAGTGTGGGATGTGACTGCCTCTGAACCGCAGTTATACCATCTGTGCTAGTGGCGTTGTGAGGATGGCGGGTAACAAAGGTGAAGCTCCTGGCCCCAGTGGGCCTTCAAGGATGGCAGCTGCTCCTGCCCCCTGCATTCATTCATTGATTCATTGATTCATTGATTCATTCATTCATTCATTGCCTGCTCTGGGGAGTCCTATGGGGTTTCTTAGCTGGCCCTGCCCATGGTGGAGAAAGAGGGATCCGCCCATTGCTGATTGGGCCCAGAGGAAATGAGGACACTGCGTGAAGCCAAGACAGCAGGTGTGGCCCTGGAGAGGCCGTGGGGATTGGCCTGGACGCTGGTTCCTTTTCTGCCGTTACCTAGATACCTACCAACTCCCTCTAGTTCCGGTTTGCTAGAGACAGGAAGCCAGGCCTCCTCCATGGGACCCAGAGGGCAGGGCGGGCTGTAGGACCTGAACTTCTTCGGAGGTCAGGAGACCAGACCCGGGGTCCCGGGCCTTGGAACAGACATCCCCTCTGTCCATCTGGGCAGGAGCCTGGGGTAGGTGTGGCCAGCCTTGAGGGTAGGAGATCAGGACAGGCAGCTGGGAGAAGGTGTGGCCCCATAGACTGAGGCCCTGGGTGAGGGCCTTGCTTCTCTATTCCCTCCTCTGAACACAGGTTGGGGGACTGGGAGCAAGGCCACAAGGAAGGATCACACTGGCAGGCTTCACAGCTTGGGCCTCCAACATTCAGGAAGTTGAACCCTTTAAGTATGGCGTCATCTGGTAGTCACAGTGGGCTCTTACAGGCCAGGTTTTTGGGGTTTGGGGCTTCTGAGGAGTCAGACAATTGTGCCACTCACTGGCTTTGTTATTTGGAGCAAACACCTCTGACCTCTGCCTCTCCAAGCCCGGCTTTCCTCATCCCTGCGGGGAGAATCAATTCCAGCTACAGGGGGTATTAGGGGGATTAACGGAGACCTTGTACACGCTGCTAGAATGCCTAGCAGTGTGCCTGTTACTGATAAGTGGCAATAAACGCAGCCATTGCTTTTTAGATGTTTATTATCCTGAGGGCTAGGGATCAAGCTGTCAGCTCCCTGGACCCAGCAGGTTACCAGGGAGCTGAGAGCAAGCAAGTTGTGAACGGGGCAGGAATGAGGGTGTGGCATCCAGGGCCGGGCTGTCTGAGCCGTGAGGCTGTTGAGGGTCCCAGGAGGGGAAGGAGGAGGTGGGGGTCAGCAGGTCCTACTCCTGCCCCTCTATCTATACCCTTCTTTTCTGGAGACTGGGGAGACCTAGTGCCCCCCTGTTGGCTGCCAGGTGCCAGGGTAATGGAAGCTTAAACTAGAGGGCTGATTTGGCTCCCTTGCCGCTGTTAAAAGCAGAACAGTGGGGGCCTGGAGCCTCTGGGGCCGGGCTGCTTGCCAGACTTCCGCAGAAACAGCCAATGGAGCAGCCTTGCCCCCTGCTCACTGAGGGGGTGGGGACCGCTGCACCAGCCTCACTCCAGCCCCCACCTCCCCATACACCTTACCCCGTAAGGCTGGAGCCTCAGGAGGAACCTGGAGCCTGGGCTTCTGCCTCTACCTGGTTAGGAGGGCGGGGGCCATCCTGAGTGCCCCTTCCAGTCGGGGGCTGAGAAAGCCTAAGCTCTTAGAAATCAAGTGAGGGCCTGGCACTGCCAGGGCCCCTCCCTGTGACGTGGGGCCCCTCCCGCCCATTCTCTCTGCGTTGCCCTGCAGATTCAGAGTTCCAGACAGGCACTTCACTTGCGGCTGCGCGGCCCTGTCAGGAGGGAACGCAGTGCCAGGTGCCTGACTCCCAGAGGTAGGAGATCCCACAGGGCAGCCCCAGAGCCCGCCTCTAGAGCACTTTCAGTCCTGGGTTGCCAGAAGAAGTCAGCTTTGGGAGCCGGCTCTTGGTTAGGCTGGTCGGGGCTGGTGGCTTCCTGTCCCAAGGCTGGTCATTACTCCCATGGGTGGGGCAGGTGCTAGAAGGCATTAACTCTTGAGGTGCAGGCAGGGAGGGCCCTGCCACGGGAGAGTCCCCAGGATTCCAGTTCTCACCTGCTCCCCGTGCCTTCTCTTTGCAGACGCCCTGCTGGCGGACTTGGAGTCTACCACCTCCCACATCTCCAAACGGCCTGTGTTCTTGTCGGAGGAGACCCCCTACTCATACCCAACTGGAAACCACACATACCAGGAGATTGCCGTGCCACCCCCCGTCCCCCCACCCCCATCCAGCGAGGCCCTCAATGGCACAATCCTTGACCCCTTAGACCAGTGGCAGCCCAGTGGCTCCCGATTCATCCACCAGCAGGTGAGGCGGGGACAGTGGCTGGAAGACCGAGGAGGCTGGGGGACAGAGGGAACTTACCTGGCAGGGGCTTAGGGAGCCAGGGGATGGAATGGAATTGGGGCAGTCGACCCTTCCCAACCAGACACTGCTCCTACCACTCACCACGTGAGTGGAGCAGTGACCAAGTGGTTAATCACAGGTCTCCTGGCCCGACTGTGGAAATTCCCTGGTGAGACTGGCTGTGGGCAGGAGCCTCCTGGGGGTGACTGGAGCTGCTCCTGGCCCCTGTTCCTTTTTCTCTCCTCGGGGTAGCCTCTGAGCATTCTCCTTCTCGCAGCCTCAGTCCTCATCACCTGTGTACGGCTCCAGTGCCAAAACTTCCAGTGTCTCCAACCCTCAGGACGGTGTTGGCTCTCCGTGCTCCCGAGTGGGTGAGGAGGAGCACGTCTACAGGTACTGCCCCAGTCTGCCCAGGGCACCTTCCCTCCTGCTTAGAAATCTCAGGGACCTGGCCAGGTGGGAGGCAGTGGAGGCCCGGGAGCAGGTATGGCGAATGGGCCTTGTGGGGTTACTCTGGTTTAAGCTGCAGAAGGCCTGTCGGTGGGCCCGTCTACCTCATCAGTGCCATCTCCATGCAGTGGACATTCTGGGCTATCACAGCATCTCTGTGTAGCTGAGGAACTGAAGCAAGACTTCCTTCCTCCCCTCTTCTTTTTTTCCTTTTCTTTTTTTTTTTTTGAGATGGAGTCTCGCTCTGTCGCCCAGGCTGGAGTGCAGTGGCGCGATCTCGGCTCACTGCAAGTTCCGCCTCCTGGGTTCATGCCATTCTCCTGCCTCAGCCTCCCAAGTAGCTGGGACTACGGGCACCTGCCACCACGCCCGGCTAATTTTTAGTAGAGACGGGGTTTCACCATGTTAGCCAGGATGGTCTCGATCTCCTGACCTCATGATCTGCCCGCCTCGGCCTCCTAAAGTGCTGGGATTACAGGCGTGAGCCACCGTGCCCGGCCTCCTCCCCTCTTCTTACCACATCCCTTCCCTACCCTCTGTCCTCTTGCGGGGGAAGACTTCGCATCTCCTCTGCCTTGTTCTCCCTGGGAATCTGGGAACTGCCAAGCCAGTACAAGGCCAGAGAGCATCTCTCACTGTCTTCTTTCCTTTGCCTCTCAAAGCTTCCCCAACAAGCAGAAATCAGCCGAGTCTTCACCCACCGTAATGAGCACGTCCCTGGGCAGCAACCTTTCTGAACTCGACCGCCTGCTGCTGGAACTGAACGCCGTGCAGCATAACCCGCCAGGCTTCCCTGCAGGTAGGACCAGGTCCCTGGGGCAGGGTCTACCAGGGCCCAGGGCCCATCTGCTGACCTCTAGATCCCAGGAGGGCTCAAGGGCTGAGCAGCCTTTTTCTCTCCTCTCTGCAAGATGAGGCCAACTCAAGTCCCCCGCTTCCTGGGGCCCTGAGCCCCCACTATGGTGTCCCAGAGACTAACAGCCCCTTGGGAGGCAAAGCTGGGCCCCTGACGAAAGAGAAGCCTAAGCGGAATGGGGGCCGGGGCCTGGAGGACGTGCGGCCCAGTGTGGAGAGTCTCTTGGATGAACTGGAGAGCTCCGTGCCCAGCCCCGTGTGAGTACCCACTGGGCTCTCCCCAGGTGGGGAAGGGCTGGCCCAGCCTGCCCCGGGTCCAGTGTCTGTCCCCTTAGCCCTGGTATCACCCACTCCCTCCCGTGTCTGCCATTTGCCAGGCACTGGGGGGATAGTGGTGAGTCACATGGACACCATCCCTGCCTTCAGCCAGTCACTGCCAGTCAGAAAGGACAGACATTGTGCACGTCGAGGGCGCCTGGAGCTTAGCAGCTCTTGGCACAGGCTTTGGGGCCACACAGTAGAGTTCACATCTTGGCTCTGACAGTTAACTGTCAGCTCTCAAGCCTTAGTTTTCCCATCTGTAAAATGGGACAAGAACTTATGAGATCACTGGAATAAGACCACCTACCTCAATAAGGGTGAGAACCAGTAATCCATGTAAAGCGCTTGGAATGGTTTCTGGTGTGTAGTGCGTGGCACACATGGTGAGTGTCCAACACGTGAGCTCTTACCAGTGCCGTTGTGTTACTGCAGTAGCCTCACCTCCATGTCCAGTGTTGTGGAGGAAACGTAGGGCGCTTGGGCTTGTTTCACAGGCCAGCTTTCACTTGGGCTGGGGGCTAGAGGAGTCTTCCTGGCACTTCCTGCTGCCATTGAACTGCCCTTTCTTCTGACCCAATGATGGGTACCCAGGAGAGACTGGGAGCTGGTGGGCCGCCCTGGGGTTGGGGATGGTGAGACCCCAGTGTCTGAGGTGAGAGGTCGATTTGATCCCCGTGAAGTGTGGGGCTGACTGTGGGCTCCCCACTGATGCCGTGCCCACCCTGCAGCCCTGCCATCACTGTGAACCAGGGCGAGATGAGCAGCCCGCAGCGTGTCACCTCCACCCAACAGCAGACGCGCATCTCAGCCTCCTCTGCCACCAGGGAGCTGGACGAGCTGATGGCTTCGCTGTCGGATTTCAAGGTGCCCTGTGAACCCTCCATCTTCCCTGCCCTGCCGCCCCTCCCTCATCCTTCTCCTCCCTTACCTCTGTGTGGGTAGCTGGACCTTGGCATCTCAGTGTTTGGGTGCCTTGCCCTTGAGCCAGGGACACTGTCATGCCCTGGCCTTGCTATGATGCCAGGAGACGGGGAGGGAGGGCCAGGTGAGCCTGCCTGAGGATTGCAGTAGCCAGTGAAGGCAGACAAGCTGGAGAAGTGCTCAGCTGAGACATTCCTTCCTCCCGGGGTGCTCCCAGCCACTCAGGTCGAGGGGATCAGGAGGCTGGGACGCTGGGACAAAGAACCTTGTGTTGATGGCTGCTCTGGGTGGGGGAGGGCATTCTCTGCTGGGCCATGTGGGACTTGGGAGCCTGTGCCTGGGAGGTCATTTGCCCTGGAGCCCCATCTCCCACGCTAGCTGTCCTCAACACATCCTCTTTCTTTCTGCCTCTGATCCTGAATCCACAAGCCTCCCTTGCTACCCTTCTCCCATCCTTCCCTCTCGCCCTCCAGGGCCTCTCAGTTCCCACGAGCGTGTCTGTGGGAAACCATGGGGCCAGCCTTGCACGAGGTACCTGCCCTTCCCCTGCCCTGCCGGGCCTCCCCAGTCCTGCCAGGCCTGAGATGTTTAATTTAGAGGATTCAGTGTTTCCATGGGGATTGATATTGACAGAACTCACCAGCAGCTGCTGACTTCACACTTCCATGTGGGTCAGCTGGAGACCTTTGGGGCATGACCTAGGGAATATGAGAGGGGAGTGAATGGTCCCTGCACCCTTGGCCCTGATGGTGTCTCCTAGCCTCCCTTCAGCTGAGGTTTCATGGTGGGAGATGGGAGTGTGGCTGGGGTGGAGGGTTGAACCTGGCCCTGTGACCCTCGCATGCTATAGTTCCAGCTCCAGGCCAATGGTTCTGAGCAGCCACGGTCAGAAGCGAGTAAGTTGGATTCAGGGCCTGGCCTGAGGGAGCTGTGCCCCGGTGCTTTTAAGGCTGCCATTTTCTCAGACGGCCTGTGTCCTGATGCCAGGAGAAGCAGCAGTGGTTTTAGTCAGATCCCTGGAGCCAGGACTTGGAAGACGTAGAGGACTTGGGATGTAGGAAGGCTGGGATTGTCCAGAGGGACATGGCCGAGTTGGGCCAGTGTCCGAGGCGGGCTCAGCAGCCCCCTGGGGCTGGCTCTCCCTCCATTTGTGTCTGGGGCTGTCTTCCGTAGCCACCTGGCTCCCCATTTGTCCACCTCACCATGGTCTTTTCTTTCTCATACCCTCCCTGGGTGGCTCCACAGGCACGGCTTGGCGGCTGCTTTCTCTTGCTTGGGTTTGGTGAGGGCTAAGCACGCGAAGCCCAGGGAAGCCTTTTTGGGGTCTGGGTCTCCTTCAAGGGTCAGTCCTGTGCGTCAGCTTTGCAGCCACCTTGGTCAGCCCTAAGGCCGAGCCCACTGCTTGCAGGGTGCAGCCGTCCTCACTCCCCTCATCTCTCTTTCTCCTCTCCCCTCTGCCTTTCTCTCTCTCCTCCAGACCAGCTCCTCCACTGTGGCTCTGAGTGCCCTGGGGCTGCTGTCCAGCTCCGCTCCATCCTCATACTGCTCCCTTCCTCCTTCTCCTCCTCCCATGCCATCTGTATTTCTGCCACCCACCACTACACCCTCCCCTCGAGGCCAGGGCCACACTCCGGAGTTCCCTTGTACTGAGCAGAGTGGACGAGGCCTTCTACCTCCTGTAGCCCCCAGCTGGCTTGATTTGGCTGGTCTTGGGGTGATGCCTGACACCCCCAACTCAAGGTCTCCCTCTGTGGAGGGTTCTCTGTGGGCAGTGGGCACAGAGAGCCAGGGTCGAGATTGGAGGCCCCTGCCGACCATCACAAGTGAGCTCTCTGGGGCTCCGCGCTGCCACACTGTACCCTGTGCTGGTAGCATAGCTCTCCAGGAGCCTGGGGAGCCCCAGGGGCCACCAGCCAGCCCTTCGTGCCCAGAGGAGGCCTTGGCTGCCACATGGGAGCGGACATGGGCTGCGGAGGTATTCAGGCCTGAGAGAATGCCCCCCTCTGGAGCTGCTCAAAGCTTCCAAGAAGTAACAGAGCCAGCTGTAGTGGCAGTGGACCGGCAGGCCATCTTCCCAGATACCTGGACTCTCGCGGAGGAACACGGCCTACAGCAGGAGAGGCCAAGGCCAGAGCCAGGGAGGCTGGGAAGCAGCTCCCCCGCCTCAGTTACCATGGAGCAGCTAGGTGCAAAGATGACCGAGAGGGGAAGTGTGGCCAGGCCAACCCAGGGACCTGAAACCCCAAGGATCCCAGAGGGCACCACCGAAGCTGCCACCCAGGCCGGGAAGGAACAGCCAGAGCTTCCATGTGCCATGGCCACGGGCACACCCAGCACCACGGAGAGGATTTCCACCTCTGGCCAGGCAGGCGCCAGCTCGCATGGCTGCTGGGCATGGCCCTTGGCGGGTCTGAGTGTGGGCCGCTCCTTGCTAACTGCATGCAGCCTCCCACTCTGCGCGTGTCTGCTTGGGCAGAAAATGCTGAGACACTGTGGCCGGACCTGACAGTCAGCACTTGGCAGTGGGCTCTGTGGACCGGCATTTCTCATAGCGTCAACCCACCTCTTGCTTTGTTAAGGCTTTTTCGTTTCAGATGAGCTGGCCTTGACATTCTGATGTGGTGAAATGATTAGAAGCATGGACTTTGGAACCAGATAGACCTAGATACAAACCACATCTCTAACACTTGCTACCTCTGTGACCTTGGGCAACCCCCTCCCTCAGCCTCAGTTTTCTCATCTGTAAAGTGGGGAGAATTTCCATCAAGATTGTCCGGAGACCTAAATGAGATAATTCCTGGAAAGTGTTTAGAACACAGCATGTGGTCTCTCAATAGGCCGTGGCTGACAGTACTTTTGTTACTTGCTTTTTGCTTAATTAAAACTTTATGCCGGGCCAGGTGTTCTGGCTCACGCCTGTAATCCCAGCACTTTGGGATGCCGAGGCGGGCGGATCACCTGAGGTCGGGAGTTCGAGACCAGCCTGACCAACATGGAGAAACCCCGTCTCTACTAAAATACAAAAAGATTAGCTGGGCATGGTGGCGCATGCCTGTAATCCCAGCTACTCGGGAGGCTGAGGCAGGAGAATCACTTGAACCCGGGACACAGAGGTTGCGGTGAGCCAAGATCATGCCATTGCACTCCAGCCTGGGCAACAAGAGCGAAACTCAGTCTCAAAAAACAAACAAACAAAAAAACAAAAAAACTTTATGCCTCACCTTGGCACAGTGGCTTATGCCTGTAATCCCAGCACTTTGGGAGGCTGAGACAAGAGGATTACTTGAGCCCAGGAGTTTGAGACCAGCCTAGGCAACACAGCGAAACCCTGTCTCTACAAAAAATTAAAAATTAGCTGGGCGTGGTTGCGCATGCCTATAGTCCCAGCTGCTGGGGAGGCTACAGCAGGATCGCTTGAGCCCAGGAGTTTGAGGCTGCAGTGAGTTGTGATGGCACCACTGCACTCAGCCTGAGCAACAGAGCAAGACACTGTCTCAAAAAAAAAAAAAAAAAAAAATCCCCCAAGCTTTATGCCTCTTTGGAAAACAAAACGAAACAACCAAAAACCCCCAAAACACTACCAACAAGTATAATAGCATAATATAATATTAGCATAATAATATAAATAAGAAAAAAAGACTAGTTAAAGAAGTTCCTGGCTAGCTGGGCACGGTGGCTCACGCCTGTAATCCCAGCACTTTGGGAGGCCGAGGCAGGCAGATCACAAGGTCAGGAGTTTGAGACCAACCTAACCAACATGGTGAAACCCCGTCTCTACTAAAAAAAAAAAAAAAAAAAAAATTAGCCAGGCGTGGTGGTGCATGCCTTTAATCCCAGCTACTCAGGAGGCTGAGGCAGGAGAATCTCTTGAACCCAGGAGGCGGAGGTTGCAGTGAGACCAGATCGCGCCACTGCACTCCATCCAGCCTGGGCGACAGAGCGAGACTCCGTCCCACCCAAAAAAAAGCTCCTGGAAGGAAAGACTTCTTCTATTATAAATAAATAAAAAAAAAAGAAAAAAGAAAGAAAAAGCCGTATGCCTTGTCAAGGGCATGCACTTACATCCTGTGGAATAATTCTTGTGCAAACCCAGTGCGGTAAGCCAAGAAAATCTTGTGGTTCCATTTTAAGGAAGGGGAAGCTGAGGCCCGTGGCAATTAAGTGTCTTGCCCAAGGTCAGTGGCCAGCTTGGAGGTGAATGCTGGGTCAGAGGTCTCGCTCGCAGCCTGTGCTTCTGGAGCCAGTCTGATCTTCCCCCTCCCCTTGCCTCCACCCACCTCCGCTTGGCTCTTTGGTGGTTTTCTTTTGTGCTCCCTCTCCTGAGGCATCTGAGTGTGGCCTGAGCAGCGTTGTGCAAGCTGGGAGTGGGACAGTGACAGCCTACCCTCCCCCTCCCCCTAGATCCGATCTGTGATCAGGAGGAGCCGGGAGACTGGCCACGCACACCCCATGTCCCGGGAGCCCTCCCCTCGCCGCCGGCTGGACCCTGCCACCTTGAGCAGGACCCCATCCCAGGAACAGCTCATCGCGGAGCTGCAGGGGCGGCTGGGCATCCAGCCTGAGGCAGAGGAGCTGGCGGAGGCAGCGGGGCCCTCTGCCCAGGACTGGCTGACCGAGGGCGTCATCATCACTGTGCAGCCACGTGGGAAACGGGCTGGGGGGCAGCTCATAGAGAAGGTGGCGAGGAGATGCCCATGGCTGGGGCTGGGCCAGAGCCAAGCACCTGGGGTCCAGGTTCTTCCCTGGCCCCAGTGCTGGCCGGAGGGGAGATCTGGGGAGAGGGTGGGGGTTTCTTGCCTCCTGTGACCTTGGAAGACTGGCCCCATTATTGGTGCAGAGTAGGAAGGCCCAGGGGGAGCCTGGGGAGGTCCCCCCACCCCTGTGGGCTGAGCTGGCGATTTCTTCCTCATCGCTCTCCCTCCTTTCTTCTCCCCAGGTTGTCTTCCCTCCTGGCTCTCCCATTCCCCTGAGAAGAACCATCTCTGTCCTGGCTTCTCCTTCTGTCCCTTTGCTCCAGCATCGCACAGACGCCGCGGCCAGCAGCTCTTCTCCCCTGCCCGCCTCCTCCCCCCTGGGGCCCTCAGCTTATACCTGTGGTTCTTCTGGGGTCCAGAGTGCAGGGGAAGAGCCCCATGATGAGGGGGTGCAGGGCCCTGCCCTTCCCACTCCTGCACCCCAAACCATGAGGTCCGTGGGCTGCCAGACCGATGAGGACCCGCTCTTCCCCCCGATGCAGGCAGGCCTTAAAGGAGCCCCCCCTCCCTTTCTGTCCCCTGTCCTAATGCCTGAGCCATCCCCCACTCTGTACACACACACACGTGCACACACACATACACAGATACCCTCCATCCCTCCATCCACAAGCCCCAGCACAGTAATCACAGTCCTGCCGTAAACCTTGACCCCGGTCTTCCCCCACTCAGAAGGTCCGCTGCCCTCTTGCTTTTCTGTGGGTCCACCCATGTCTGCTCCTTCCTTGACTGGTCCTCGGTACTGCCCTGGGCTCCCATCGAGGAAGGAAGCCACTCCAGAAGGGAGACCAGAAACCTGTCTCCTCCCTTCCAGCCCCCAGGCCCAGCGCCTGGTGAGGCCTCATCACTGAGCCCAGCCACCTCCCCTTGCCATGTCCTCTGCCTTTGGTCGACTCCCCTCCCTGTCCTTCTTCCTTTCTCCCTGGGCCTCTCTCTCAGGGCTCTTTTTCTCCAGATTTTTTCCCCCAATTTTGGTCCTGCCAGTGGGGGAGAAACCCTCAGATCTCATCCTAGATTCCCTTTTAGTCCAGTGACAAGGTCTCGTATTCTTTCTTTAATTTTTAAAAAAGATTTCTTATCCTCATCTCTTCCCCTAAGATCCAGGGCCTGGAGCAAAGAGCAGATGGGGAGCGGTGCTGGGCGGCCGACTGGCCTCGGGACGGCGGGCGGAGCAGCCCTGGAGGGCAGGACGAGGGAGGGGTCAGTGCCAAGGCTGGGCTGGGTGTCCTGCGTGTCGTGCTCTCCCTGGGCTTGGCCATGCCTGCTGGGTGCCCTGAGCCTTTCCGACCCTGGTGGGCCCCTCCAACCACCAGGAGTCCTGCTGACGTCACTCCCACTTTAGGGCTTCTGGCCCCTGGAGGAGGTTGTACTTCTTGTCTCCATCAGCTCATCTGTCCAGGAGGGAGAAAAGTACCCCCATCCCTGTGCTGCCAGACACTGTACCCCGAGCCTCAGGAGTCCTGACCAGCCCCCTCCCTGTTTCCACAGTTCATGGCCCAGGGGAAGACAGGGAGCAGCTCACCCCCTGGGGGGCCCCCGAAGCCCGGGAGCCAGCTAGACAGCATGCTGGGGAGCCTGCAGTCCGACCTGAACAAGCTGGGGGTTGCCACGGTCGCCAAAGGAGTCTGTGGGGCCTGCAAGAAACCCATCGCCGGGCAGGTGATGAGGGGGAGTGGGCCGGGGTGTGGCCAGTGGACTCCTGCAGGGGTGGGGGTGCTCTGGGGCTGGCCTCGGCCCTGGACCGCATTCCATCTCCTCCTCAGGTTGTGACCGCCATGGGGAAGACGTGGCACCCCGAGCACTTCGTCTGCACCCACTGCCAGGAGGAGATCGGATCCCGGAACTTCTTCGAGCGGGATGGACAGCCCTACTGTGAAAAGGACTACCACAACCTCTTCTCCCCGCGCTGCTACTACTGCAACGGCCCCATCCTGGATGTGAGTTCCTCATCTGGCACTGCGCCCGCTTCCGCTCATTCCAGCTTCACCGCAGCCCTCTGAGGGTGCAGGGGGTGCCTTGGGAGGCTCACAGGGCTAGGGAACAGTGGGGCCGGATTCACAGCCACACCTGAACCACAGCCTGTCCCGATGTGCATCGGGCAGCCCCACCTCCCTTCACCTCCCATCTCAATTCCTTTCTGTGGAGACTCCCAGGACTCAGGAGCCAGCGGCCTCACTCTCCCGCTCTGTGAACTTAGGAAATGCCTGGCCTCTCTGAGTCTATGTTTCTTCACTTATAAAATGGGAGTCACAGTAGAACTTGTGCCCTCTACTGGGGGTGAGGATTAGAGGAGAGGGTGTGTGTCTGGCTTGTCCCATCCTGAGTAACTCTGAATTCTCAGAGGCATTCACAGCACAATTAGGAGAGACCCCCATCTTGGGAGTGTTTTGCTCTGTCTATGGCTATGAGCTGCGGGTGGAAGGACGGCCTCGCTGGGCGTCTCAGTTGTGAGATCTGCCCAGAGCTCAGCCTTGATCCGACACTTTGCTTTCACAGAAAGTGGTGACAGCCCTTGACCGGACGTGGCACCCTGAACACTTCTTCTGTGCCCAGTGTGGAGCCTTCTTTGGTCCCGAAGGTACGGGCTGGACCGGCGGACTGACCCACCGCCTCTTAGGAGGGCCGGGGAGGTGGGGGTGGGAGACGCTGCTGAGGTTGGAGTCAGAATGGCTCCACTTCTGGAAGCTGGAATGAACTGTGCCTCCAAAACCCCCGCTCCCCAGGGTTCCACGAGAAGGACGGCAAGGCCTACTGCCGCAAGGACTACTTCGACATGTTCGCACCCAAGTGTGGCGGCTGCGCCCGGGCCATCCTGGAGAACTATATCTCAGCCCTCAACACGCTGTGGCATCCTGAGTGCTTCGTGTGCCGGGTAAGGAGCCCCTGACCACATCTGGAGGGGCGAGGAGCAGGCAGTGGGGAGACAGGGGTCTTGCTCGTTGTGCTGTCTGGATCCAACTCAGAGGCCTCATTTGGGGTTATTAATTGGGGGAGCAGGCAGGGGATCTCCTTCCTCCAGTTCAGTAGGTCCTGGGCCAGGGTTTGTACTGAGGCTGGGACAAACCAGGAGCAAGGTAGACATGTCCCCCAGTCCAGCCCTGTGCAGTGGCCCTGGGCCATTCCTATTTGGGAGGAGAATGTGTGAGAATTAAATGAGATAATGCAAGTATTTAGCAGACTCAACAGAAATGGGCAGTGGTTTCCAAAACCACTGCATTCTGGGGGCCCCACAGGGGTTATTAATGATTCAACAAGGGCTCTCTGACCAAATGAGTTTGGGAAACACTGTTCCCTGCAGGACTTCTCAGAGCCTTTTCTTTTCTTTTTTTTTTTTTTTTGAGACAGAGTCTCACTCTGTTGCCCAGACTGGTGTGCAGTGGCACGATCTTGGCTGACTGCAACCTCTGCCTGCTGGATTCCAGTGATTCTCCCGCCTCAGCCTCCCAAGTAGCTGAGATTACAGGCACACGCCCCCATGCCTGGCTAATTTTTTGTATTTTTAGTAGAGACGGGGTTTCACCATGTTGGCCAGGCTGGTCTTGAACTCCCGACCTCAGGTGATCCGCCTCCCTTGGCCTCCCAAAGTGCTGGGATTACAGGTGTGAGCCACTCACCCGGCCCCTCTCAGAGCCTTTTCTACCTATATGTGATGTGAATCTCCAATGAGAATCTAGGAGGCAGAGTTTGACTACAGACCAGTGTCACACCTGTGTTTCTGGGAACACTGTTACAGCCACCTGGCTAAGTGCTCAGGAGTCAGACCTGTATATGAGTCCCGGCTGTGAACTCAGTAGCCGCGTGACCCTGGGCAAGTTACTTCACCTGTGTGCCTCAGTTGCCTCCCCTGTTGGGAGAACTAAATAATTCCAGCACTGTGGGAGGCCGAGGCGGGAGGATTGCTGGAGCCCACATTTGACCAGCATGGGCAATATAGTGAGACCCCCATCTCTACAAAAAAAATTTATTTAATAAAATAAAAATGAAAAATAAGCGTTTAGGACAACATGGCACATAGGAAATGCCTAGCAAGTAGGAGTCACTCCGAGTGTGCCGACTATGCCCATCTCGGCCCCATCACACTGGGTGCGGCTCTAGCCCGAGGGACAGCTCCCTGAGCCCCTCTCTCTGCCTGGCAGGAATGCTTCACGCCATTTGTCAACGGCAGCTTCTTTGAGCATGACGGGCAGCCCTACTGTGAGGTGCACTACCATGAGCGGCGCGGCTCGCTGTGCTCTGGCTGCCAGAAGCCCATCACCGGCCGCTGCATCACCGCCATGGCCAAGAAGTTCCACCCCGAGCACTTCGTCTGTGCCTTCTGCCTCAAGCAGCTCAACAAGGGCACCTTCAAGGAGCAGAACGACAAGCCTTACTGTCAGAACTGCTTCCTCAAGCTCTTCTGCTAGGCGCCCCGCCCGTCTCTGTCCCCCTTCCCCAGCCAGCATCCCCAACTGCTACTGTGACCCAGAGACTTCGCCCGGGGGTGAAGGGGTAAACCTGACTGAAACTGGAACCCTTGTCCTCCACTGGTGCGGGATGGACAGAGGGCCGTGAGGGGTCCCCCTGCTTGTCTTCACCCCTGCCAGAGCCTCTGGGCCCCCTCCTCCCTCCTGCAGCTCTCCCTAGGCTGCCCACTTTCCATCCTCCCCAGGGGTAGAGGCTGGGGGCTCCACCCCAGCCCACGTACGTCCCCATGAACTGGCCTGGCCAGCACCCCACACTGGAGCCATCTCTTCCTCATATTTCAGCAGTGCAGCCGGGGGGCAGGGAAGGGCAGGCAGGGTCTGTTGGGGTCTCTTTTTATCCTTATTCCTCCCCCGACCTAATTGTCTTTGTTCTGTGATTTTTGGGGGACACCCGGCTCCCTCCAGACAATGCCAGCATAAATCCATCCATCCAAAGGCAGAGAACCCAAGGGGCCATGGAAGGTTCTCTGTGCTCCTCCTACCCTTCCAGTACCCTAGGTCTGGCAACTGCCCCTGCCTTTTAGACCCACCCTCCCCTTTTATACCTGCTCTGGTTCTACTGAGAAAAGCCTCTCCAGCAATAATGTTTTCTAGTCACTTCCTCCGTCTCCGGGACGGCGTGCCTGGACACTGTACCGACTTTGATAGATTTCTACACTGAGGTTTGAATTCATATCGCCTGAGTTGCTTTTACTTCTCTATACAAAATGATTTTGAAGAGATTTTAAAGATGTTCCCTTTTGTATTCTCTTCCTCGTCCACTGCCACTGGGCCTGTCGCTGATGGTGGCTCTGGTGTGAAGTTTGCTTTGTACTGAGGGTTGGGGTGGGGAAGCAATTTGTATTTTATTTTTTCTTAGCACAAGCAGGTGAACTGGGAGCAGCTCTGTGACTCCCCCTCTTTCACTTCATAGCTCACCAGGACTGTTTTATAAACTGCTGTATTTGGGAACCCCTTCTTTACTTCCCAGGCCAGCAAGCTCTTCACTGAAACTGGTTGAAGGGTGTTGCACCCTTTTGGGCCTAGAATTCTGAACTTCATCTGTTCTGTTTCTGTGGGAGGAGAAGGGGAAGTATGTTTTGGGGGGCTGCTTCCTGTCTGAGTAAGCCCTCAGGAGCCTCTGCTCCCCTGTGAACCCACTGAACCTTCCGAGCCCCCACCGCTTCTGTGGGGCTCTCTCTTCTGCCTTCTCAGGAAAGCTGGTGTCTGATTTTGGCCATCAGGACTCTGATGTCTCTTTGGTCTTGTTGATTTCCTCTGGGCATATCCCTTCCCCAGATCTGCTCTCCCCAAATCTGCTCCTCCCCTTTCACAGGTGGGATCGGCACTCAGGGGGTCTGGAAAGAAGGTCATAAGGGAGCATGATAGGATTTGGGGCACAGGGACAGGATCCTCTGGGGAAACCCCCCAGAGCTCTTTACCAAGGATGAAAGAGGAGCCAGGCCTTGGGCTCCTGATCAAGAGAAAGGGGCCCCACCGGGGTCTAACGGTGAGAGTCCAAACCACTCCACTGGCCTCCTGGCAGAAGCCGAGTGTGCTGGGGTCTCCGAAGAGGGTCCCTCCTTTGTGGGGGAAGGTCAGCCTGGCCCCTCCAAAGGTCTGATGTCTCCACTTTCACCCACAGGCCTTACCACTCTGTTTATAGTGACCCACCCTAGACCCTCCCCAAGAGGGGCTGGGGTTTCTGGGGTCCATTCTCTGAGTCAATGGTTATTTGAAAATTTGATTTTGATTTTATTTTTTCTCTGTAAACTTCTAACCTGGCTTATCCCATTTCAATTCCTGTGATTTATGCCAATAAAGTTTGCCCATGATTCTCACCTGTGCTAGTGCTGTTTCTTGGTGGTCTGAACCTCATGGTCCCAGCAGAGACCAAACCCACCCCGGATGCAGCTGGGTCACCAGATGGAGGGTAAATGTGGATGTTTCCTTTCTTGAGGTCAAAATCCCTGGGGCTGGGGTCCGTGGTCCTTGCCTGTGGTCACAGGTCCTCCCCGTGGGCTTTGCTCTTGCCTGGGCAGTTGGTGAGGACAGGCTGGGGAGTAGTGGGATGGGGCCCTGTGGGGCAGGGCCTGCCCAGGGTGTGATCACCTGGGTTTACCAAGGGCATCCTCACTCACAGGGGCTTGTGGGTGGCTTTCCACTCATTTAGAAGTAAGGAAAGAGGCTCCAAGACAAGAACCTACATGTACAAGGCAATCTGAGTGAGGGCAGAGCCATGATGCGGACCCAGGGCTTGCCTCTGCCTGTGTTCCTGCACTGAACCAGACACGGCCGTGCCTGAGCCCACACAACGTGGGTTAGTCCCTTCCCTGCCGAAGGCAGCTACTTACAGTTGAGGATGGGTCTCTACTGCCTCCTCGTCGTCATGTCCGGATTTGCGTGCTTCCTCTTTGCTCCGGTCAGATCCAGAGCTCCAGTCCTAGGCCCTAGAGCAGGGATGTCCTTTTTTTTTTTTTTTTCTAGAGATAGAGTCTCACTCTGCCCAGGCTGGAGTACAGTGGCATGATCTCGGTTCACTGCAACCTCTGCCTCCTGGGTTCAAGTGATCCTCCTGCCTCAGCCTCCCGAGTAGCTAGGATTACAGGCAGCCACCACCATACCTGGCTAATTTTTGTATTTTTAGTAGAGCCAGGGTTTCACCATGTTGGCAAGGCTGGTCTTGAACTCCTGATCTCAAGTGATCTGCCTTGGCCTCCCAAAGTGCCGCGATTACAGGCGTAAGCCACCACTCCTGGCTTTTTTTTTTTTTTTTTTTTGAGATGGAGTCTCACTCTGTCATCCAAGCTAGAGTGTAGTGGCACGATCTCAGTTCACTGCAGCCTCTACCTCCTGGGTTCAAGCAATTATCATGCCTCAGCCTCCCAAGTAGCTGGGATTACAGGTGCCCGCCACCACACCCGGGTAATTTTTGTATTTTTAGTAGAGCCAGGGTTTCACCATGTTGGCCAGGCGTCTCGAACTGCTGATCTCAAGTGATCTGCCTGCCTCGACCTCCCAAAGTGCTGGGATTACAGGCATGGGCCACTGTGCCCAGCTGGGTGTCCAATCTTTTGGCTTCCTGGGGCCATGTTGGAAAAAGAAGAATTGTCTTGGGCCACACATAAAATACACTAATGATAGCTGATGAGCTAAAAAAAAAAATAAATAAAATCACAAATCTCATAATGTTTTAAGAAAGTTTACAAATTTGCCCTGTAATCCCAGCACTTTGGGAGGCCGAGACGGGCGGATCATGAGGTCAGGAGATTGAGACCATCCTGGCTAACACGGTGAAACCCCGTCTCTACTAAAAATACAAAAAAATTAGCTGGGCATGGTGGCAGGCACCTGTAATCCCAGCTACTCGGGAGGCTGAGGCAGGAGGATGGCATGAACCTGGGAGGCAGAGCTTCTAGTGAGCCGAGATTGCGCCACTGCACTCCAGCCTGGGTGAGAGAGCGAGACTCTGTCTCAAAAAAAAAAGAAAGTTTACAAATTTGCATTAGGCCAAATTCAAAGCTGTCCTGGGCCGCATGTGGCCCACAGGCCATGGATTGGACAAGCTTGTCCTAGAGCTTCCCTGGGCAGCTTTGTTTAACCTTGAGCTGTGTCTTCACAGCTTCCCTGTTGTTTGGAACGGTTCTCCAAAAGCAGCATGTTGAATTCTAGTTTAAACCCTTCCCATGCTATAGTGAGCTCAGAAGTGAAAATTACCTTCAACGCTCACCCAAAGAGAAGGATGGGGCCAGGCTCTGTGGCTCATGCCTGTAATCCTAGCATCGTGGGAGGCCAAGGTGGGAGGGTCATTTGAGCCCAGGAGTTCAAGAGAATAACTTGGTTTATTCTTCCAGCCCATGTTGGATTTATTTTATTTCTAGAAATGGGTATGGTATATTTCTTTTTTTTTTTCTGAGATGGCATCTCACTCTGTCACCCAGGTTGGAGTGCAGTGGCGCAATCTTGGCTCACTGCAACCTCCGCCCCCCAGGTTCAAGCAATTCTCCTGCCTCAGCCTCCTGAGTAGCTGGGATTACAGGCACCCGCCACCACGCCAGGCTAATTTTTATACTTTTAGTAGAGATGGGGTTTCTCCATGTTGGCCAGGCTGGTCTCGAACTCCTGACCTCAAGTGATCCACCCTCCTTTACCTCCCAAAGTGCTGGGATTACAGGCGTGAGCCACCATGCCTGGCCGGGTATGGTATATTTCATTGTAATTTGCTTTTCGCTTTGCTTTGTGGATATTTTCCCATGTCAATAAATATAGATCCGTACCATTTTCTAATGGCGTCATGGTATTCTGTTATATTGATGTACTACAATTAGAGATTATATTTATATCATCAGAGCCAGGAGGTCCTTAGAAATGTACCTTGTGCATATGTATATACTTGGAAAAGTGCGTTCAGAGGGAGGCCGACTCAGGGTTTGGAAGGGACTGTATAGCACAGTGAGGCCCAGGGGCTTTGAACTTCCTCCTAGCTTTCAGTTCTAAAGCCATCACTTACTGGCTGAGAGACTTGGGCAAATTATTTAACCTTCCTGTGAGTATTCTCATCGATAAAATGGGAGTACTGACAGTACTGTATCTCCTCAGAGGATTGTTGCAAAGATTAGCTTCAGTAATGTGCACAGAATACTTAGGACAATACGAAGTGTGCAGTAATACATTGCCATTAAAAAGAGATCTTGGGTGTCCGCGGGTTGCCGAATGGAGCTGAGCATCTTGATGGAACCAGGGATCTCAGGGTGAAGACTGAAGCCCTAGGCTATGGCGGAAGTTGGGCGCCTGAAGTACAAGTGGAAATATGCCAACTGAACATTGGACCACCACAGCCTGCCCCTGGCTCAGCGCCCAGTGCCAATAGAACACCTTTCAGGATCCACAGCAATGCAGACAACGGAACCCACACAGGCTTCCATTCTCAAAAGGCCATCAAAACATAACTGCTGGCTGGGCACAGTGGCTCATGCCTGTAACCCCAGAACTTTGGGAGGCCAAGGCCAACAGATCACTTTAGGTCAGGAGTCCAAGACTAGCCCGGCAAACATGGTGAAACCCTGTCTCTACTAAAAATACAAAAAATTAGCTGGGTGTGGTGGTGGGTGCCTGTAATCCTAGCTACTCTGGAGACTGAGGCAGAAGAATTGCTTGAACCCAGGAGGCGGAGGTTGCAGTGAACTGAGATTGCACCATTGCACTCCAGCCTGGGCGACAGAGCGAGGCTCCGTCTCAAAAAAAATAAAATACAATAAAATAAAATAAAAATTAACTGCTGACGAGACAATTTATATTTCCTTCCCCTCACTACACTCCCTGAATGTTCTGGATCAATGTGTCTCACACCTTTGGATCTTACAAGCTAGTTGGGAAAGTTCTATGGAGAAGGCAAAGATTTTGAAAGCACAGGAGACTATCATAGATACTCCCAATGATCACAGATAGTAGTAGCATAGTATCATAGATACTCACAATGGCATCTCCCTAAAGGATTCAAAAGCTTTGCATCAACCAAAGGAAAAGCACCAGTGAGAGTCAAGATACAGTTCCAGACAGGTGCTACTTCTTATTGTAAAGGTGTCCAGGTCTTGTGCTTATGATGTGTTCAGATCAGTGCCGGAAACGATGAAGACAAAGAGACTGGAAGGAAGAACACGAAAGTTTAGTGAGTACTAAGTATCGTCAGTTAGATTGGGGTCCCTAACTCTCAGGCCAAGGACCAGTACTGGTCCGTGGCCTGTTAGGAACTGGGCCGCACACCAGGAGGCAAGCAGCAGGCGAGTGAGTGAGCTTGTCGTCCTGTCAGATCAGCAGCAGCATTAGATTCTCACAGGAGCGCGAACCCTATTGCAAACTGCATACGAGGGATCTAGGTTGTGCGCTCCTTATGAGAATCTAATGCCTGAAGATCTGAGGTAGAAGTTTCATCCCCAAATCACACTCCCCTCTGACCCCTGGTGTCTGTGGAAAAATTGTCTTCCATAAAACTGGTCCCTGGTGCCAAAAAGGTTGGGGACTGCTGAGTTAGATCGTAACACTTAACCCTGATAACTCTGTAGGCAAGGTTTGTTTGGCCCAATAAACAGCAGAAATATGGGTCAAATCTAGGTTCAAAGTTGATGCTCATTCTACGATACATACTGCCTCTTATAACAGGTATCCTAATAAGTACCTTCCTGGAGAGTTTTGTTGCTATATGACTTTCTGTAGTTACTTTCTTTTCTTTTTTTTTTTTTTTGTGACGGAGTCTCACTCTAAATAGTCGATATTTTAAGCTTTGGGGATCACACAGTCTCTGTTGCAACCACTCACTTGTGACAGCCATAGACAATGTATAAATGAATAGGTGAGCAAGGCTATGTCCCAATACAACTTTATTTATTTATTTATTTATTTATTTATTTATTTATTGAGATGGCGTCTTGCTCTGTCGCCCAGGCTGGAGTGCAGTGGCACAATCTCAGTGCACTGCAAGCTCAGCCTCCTGGGTTCATGCCATTCTCCTGCCTCAGCCTCCTGAGTAGCTGGGACTACAGGCGCCTGCCACCATGCCTGGCTAATTTTTTGTATTTTTAGTGGAGACGGGGTTTCACCGTGTTAGCCAGGATGGTCTCGATCTCCTGACCTTGTGATCCACCCACCTTGGCCTCCCAAAGTGCTGGGATTACAGGCGTGAGCCACTGTGCCTGGCCTATTTACTTATTTTTATTTTATTATTATTTTTTTGAGACAGAGTCTCACTCTGCCGCCCAGGCTAGAGTGCAGTGGCACAATCTTGGCTCACTGCAACCTCCATCCCCTGGGTTCAAGAGATTCTCCAGCCTCAACCTCTGGAGTAGCTGGGATTACAGTCGCCTGCCACCGAGCCTGGCTAATTTTTGTATTTTTAGTAGAGACAGGGTTTCACCATCTTGACCAGGCTGGTCTTGAACTCCTGACCTCATGATCCACCCGCCTTGGCCTCCCAAAGTGCTGGGATTACAAGCGTGAGCCACTGCGCCCGGCCACAACTTTATCTACAGAAACAGACAGTAGCCATATTTGGCCCATGAGCTATAGTTTGGCAAACCCTTGTGATATACCAAAGATAGTCATTTTTGACATATATCAGTCTACATAGTTTCAGAGTGCTCTGACTCCTGTAATTCTTGCAACTCCCTAGTTCTGTATCCTGCAGTGATTCCCCAGTGTCCCTCACCATAGAAGCCTCCATGTTCTATTATAACAAAGCCTTGGAAACAAGGGTGTGAGCCAAGGACTCGAGCTTGTGCCCATCATGGTGAAATTTGCGTCATTAGAAGAATATTTACAGCTGGGCGCAGTGGCTCACACCTGTAATCCCAGCGCTTTGGAAGGCTGAGGCGGGCAGATCACCTGAGGTCAGGAGTTCGAGATCAGCCTGACCAACATGGAGAAACCCCGTCTCTACTAAAAATACAAAAAATTAGCCTGGTGTGGTGGCGCACGCCTGTAATCCCAGCTACTCGGGAGGCTGAAGCAGGAGAATCGCTTGAACCTGGGAGGCGGAGGTTGCGGTGAGCTGAGATCACGCCATTGCACTCCAGCCTGGGCAACAAGAGTGAAACTCCATCTCAAAAAAAAAAAATTTACAAAGGACTTTAGAGAAATCAGAGTCAGTACCCCACTGCTTGCAACAGAGCTACCCCTGTGGTAGGAAATCTCATACAGTGGGTAGGCTCTAATTTCAGAGGATAAGAACCTGGCCTCCCACAGAGGTCTCAGCTGGAGCTATTGATTTATGGTAGAACAAGATGAGATTGACAGCACTTGAGCTACCCGTATCTAAATTCTGTTCAGGGAATTTTATGCCAGTCAGCTGCACCAATATACCCTGCCATGCTAGCAAGTGTCTTGGTTTTAAACCTGCTACCGCCACCACCCCCCGCCCTGCCCACCACTTTACCAAATTATTCATGTTGGCCTGATTTTCTTACTCTTCCATCTTTTCTGGCATTTTTGGCGTGTGTTTGTGTGTGTGTGTGTGTGTGTGTGTGTGTGTGTGTGTGTAGCTGCTTTAGAGACATTCTGCCACCTTTCTGAACTTAGCTAGATCAGGGAGAGTAGGCAGGTTGTGATTGGAATCTTTTTTTTTTTTTTTTTTTTTTGAGACAGAGTCTCATTCTGTCACCCAGGCTGGAGTGCAGGGGCACAATCTCGGCTCACTGCAAGCTCCGCCTCCTGGGTTCACACCATTCTCCTGCCTCAGCCTCCCAAGTAGCTGGGACTACAGGCACATGCCACCACACCCGGCTAGTTTTTTATACTTTTAGTAGAGATGGGGTTTCACTGTGTTAGACAGGATGGTCTCGATCTCCTGACCTCGTGATCCGCCCACCTCGGCCTCCTAAAGTGCTGGGATTACAGGCGTGAGCCACTGCACCCGGAGTGATTGGAATCTTAATAACCTGTCAAAAGAGAGCATTTAAATCTCATTCTGTTATTTTCCATCCTTCTCATGGAACACAGATAGCCAAGAAGACAAATAAAAGAGGCCCCAGGCCAGGCACAGTGGCTCAAGCCTGTAATCCCCGCACTTTGGGAGGCTGAGCTGGGCAGATCACCTAAGGTCAGGAGTTCGAGACCAGCATGACCAAAATGGAAAAACCCCATATCTACTAAAAATACAAAATTAGCCGGCGTGGTGGCACATGCCTATAATCCCAGCTACTCGGGAGGCTGTGGCAGGAGAATCACTTGAACCCGGGAGGTGGAGGTTGCGGTGAGCCGAGATTACACCATTGCACTCTACCCTGGACAACAAGAGTGAAATTCCGTCTCAAAAAAAAAAAAAAAAAAGAAAAAAGAAAAGAAATACAGTAATGTGAAATCGAGCTACTTCTAACTTTTTTTTTTTTTTTTTTTTGGAGACAGAATCTTGCTCTGTTGCCCAGGCTGGAGCACAGTGGCGTGATCTCAACTCACTGCAACCTCCGCCTTCTGGGCTCAAGCAATTCTCCTGCCTCAGCCTCCCAAGTAGCTGGAATTACAGGCACCCGCCACCACTCCTGGCTAATTTTTTGTATTTTTTAGTAGAGATGAGGTTTCACCATGTTAGCCAGGATGATCTGGATCTCCTGACCTTGTGATCTGCCCGCCTCAGCCTCCCAAAGTGCTGGGATTACAGGCATGAGCCACTGCACCTGGCCTACTTCTGACAGTTTTATGGTGTGTGATATAGGATGTAACATGATGTATGAAGCTCTTTGTAATAATTTTTAATTTTGAAATAGCTGATTCTTTGGGGATCATTTAATACATAATTCCATAGGTTTTAGTGGGAAAAAAAAAACAAAACAGATCTCAGGGTTGGGCAAGGTGCCTCATTCTTGTAATCCCAGCAATTTAGGAGGCCAGGTGGGAGGATCGCTTGAGCCCAGGAGTTTGACATCAGCCTGGGCAACATGGCGAGACCCCGTCTATACAAAAAGTACAAAAAATTAGCTTGGTGTGGTGTGCACCTGTAGTCCTAGCTACTTGGGAGGCTGAGGTGGAAGGATCGCTTCAGCCTGGGAGATCAAGTCTGCAATGAACTGAGATTGCTCCACTACACTCTAGCCTGGGCAACGGAGGGAGACTCCTTCTCAAAAAAAAAAAAAAAAAAAAAAAAAAAAAGATTTGATGGAGGTGAATTATTCTATGGATGTTTGTTGGTTAGTTTTCTAGGAAGAGGGAATGGCCAATGTAAAAGCCCCCAAGTAAAGCTTGCTCTGGAAAAGCAGCAGAGCATCATCTGGGTGGAAAGCAAATAAGTCAGGAGGAAAACATCTGAGATGATCAGAGTGGGCGTGAGGGACAGATAGGTAGGGCCTTGTAGGTAGTTTAGGTTTTAGATTTTTACTCTGTAGGAAACGGAAACTTTTAAACAGATAAGGAGATGAGCTGACTTAGGTTTTTCTTTTTTTTTTTTTTTGAGATGGAGTTTCTTTCTGTGCAATGGTGTGATCTCAGCTCACTGCAGAGCTTACAGCTCCCAGGTTCAAGCGATTCTCCTGCCTCAGCCTCCTGAGTAGCTGGGATTACAGGCGTGCGCCACCCTACCCAGCTAATTTTTGTATTTTTAGTAGAGACGGGGTTTTGCCATGTTGGCCAGGCTAGTCTCGAACTCCTGACCTCAGGTGATCCACCCGCCTCGCCCTCCCAAAGTGCTGGGAGGATAGGCGTGAGCCACCGCACCCGGCCAGGTTTTAAAAGATCCCTCTGTTTTGGTAGGAGGAAAAACTAGAGAAGACAAGAGACCATTCTGAGGCCGGGCGCGGTGGCTCAGGCCTGTAATCCCAGCACTTTGGGACGCCGAGGCGGGCGGATCACGAGGTCAGGAGATCGAGACCATCCTGGCTAACACAGTGAAACCCCGTCTCTACTAAAAATACAAAAAAAAAAATTAGCTGAGCACGGTGGCGGGCGCCTGTAGTCCCAGCTACTCGGGAGTCTGAGGCAGGAGAATGGCGTGAACCCGGGAGGCGGAGCTTGCAGTGAGCCGAGATGGCGCCACTGCGCTCCAGCCTGGGCGACAGAGCAACACTCCGTCTCAAAAAAAAAAAAAGAGAGACCATTCTGTTTCTAAGCGTGTGCAATTATGTCTCAGCTCCACGTCATACCTTTTAGTTTGCTGAGCTCACCAGGTGGCAGACGGAACCGGGAGTCCGATTTCGCAGCTCCTGCTCCAGCCCAGCAGGTGGCAGCAGCTCAGAGCAAGCTCCTCCAACGTGAGGCAGCGGCTTCCTTCGCGACCCTACTTAAAAGCGGCTTTCCGTTGGCTGGAGTGGCAGCGATATTATCCAATGGTTGCCTGTGTTCGTTCAGCTTTGTCGGACGGGCGATGGCGCCAGCCAATAGATAGGCGCGCTATACGCGGTTTCTGATTGGCTACTTTGTTTGCATATAAAATGCACGCGCGGGCGCGAGTCCTTTCTCTCGCCAGGCGTCCTCGTGGAAGGTTCGTGTGTTAGATGGGCGCCAGGGGCCGGCAGTGGGAAGCAGAGAGGGGTTTTTGGGGGCCTTTGGGAACATGGAGTCCTATCCTGTTCCGCCTGGGGCCTCGGTAGCGGCTTGCACGCCCCGAGATGACGGCCGCTGCCCTAGGCTGGGCCGGCGGGCGCTTGCGCGTGTCCTGCTCCTCGTAGGCCCGGGACCGGCGGATGGGTGTCGGGGTGACCAGGCCTGAGCTCCCTATTTCTCCTCAGTGACATCGTCTTTAAACCCTGCGTGGCAATCCCTGACGCACCGTCGTGATGCCCAGGGAAGACAGGGCGACCTGGAAGTCCAACTATTTCCTTAAGATAATCGTAAGTGCAGGGTGGGTCGTCTCTGCCCTTCATGTTGCCCCAGCGCAAATAGGGACAGTCAGCTGCTATGTGCTGAGGGTCTGCTCAGTACCGGCTACTGAATTAGGCCATTTTTGGGAAAATCCTGTTTAGTTAACAATTTCCTGAGATAGGTCCTTTCCGTTGCACATAAACAGGCTCAGGCAAGTTAAGTGGCTTCTAAGATGACAGCATTCATATCCAGGTCTGTCTGGCTTCCAAAAGAGCGCGCTTTATACTTTTTTCTTTTTTTTTTAACGGAGTCTTGCTCTGTTGTCCAGGCTGGAGTGCAGTGGCTTGATCTTGGCTCACTGCAACCTCCGCTTCCCAGGTTCAAGCGATTCTCTTGCTTCAGCCTCCCGAGTAGCTGGGACTACAGGGGCGCGACACCACACCCAGCTAATTTTTGTATTTTTAGTAGAGACAGGGATTAATTTTTGTATTTTCAGTAGAGACAGGGATTCACCATGTTGGCCAGTATGGTCTTGATCTCTTGACTTCATGATCCACCTGCCTCGGCCTCCCTAAGTGCTAGGATTACAGGCGTGAGCCACCGCCCGGCCGCACATTACAGTTTTACTCCATTTTTGAGAAGGTCTAAGGCCAGGAATGACTCATTGTAAGGAAGCAAGTTGTTGCATATTTAGGACCTGTCAGCCAAGAAACTTAAGTGTCCAGTGACTTTTGGATGGCCTTTGAGGTGGGTCTCCCTTGCCCAGAAATGCTGACTGTACTGCGCTTAAGCAATTAGGCAGCATTGTAGAGCATAGCTTGTAATACATTTTTCCACACTTAGAAGGTTTTCAGACACAAAACCCAAAATAATTGTGTAACAGTCCAGATAAACACACCTAGATTGTTTTTACAAATAATAATATTGCTAATATTGCTATATTTGCTTAATGTTGTGCTTTTAATGCTGTGAATCTAGCCCTCCTCTTGACCAACTTACTTGGAACATTACTTTTTTATCCTGTTAACCATTTTAGTGAATCAGAAACATGCCTGGTAATTGGGAAAAATTAAAAACTAAGTAAAAACTTAAAGAAAAAACTTGATTGAATGTAGAAACCTAATTTTCAGCATTCATACCCAGCTAGCCAATCATTCAGTTTGGCAGTGTTACAATGCAGCTCCCAATCTCCCTCTGACTTCAAAAGCTTAGAAGAAAGGGAGTGGGATGGAAAGAAATTGTGGGGTTCAGTTTCTTCTGGCATTTTTTTCCCTCTTTCTTCCTGTTAAACTTGGCTCCTCTGGCTTGTTTTTGTAGCAACTATTGGATGATTATCCGAAATGTTTCATCGTGGGAGCAGACAATGTGGGCTCCAAGCAGATGCAGCAGATCCGCATGTCCCTTCGCGGGAAGGCCGTGGTGCTGATGGGCAAGAACACCATGATGCGCAAGGCCATCCGAGGGCACCTGGAAAACAACCCAGCTCTGGAGAAGTCAGTTCTCCTGGCAGTCCTTTCTCCCCAGTGCCCGTCTCCCTCTTCCTGGAGAATGGTGCTGAAAGGTGATTGTCTCCCATAAACTTCTGTTTGCAGACTGCTGCCTCATATCCGGGGGAATGTGGGCTTTGTGTTCACCAAGGAGGACCTCACTGAGATCAGGGACATGTTGCTGGCCAATAAGGTAAGGGGACAATTGGGTTGGCTAAAGAGACTTTGTAGTTGCTCCTTAAAGCAAAATGGACCATTCTCAGGTTGTATGAGTGGAGAGGCTTTTCTCACTGGTTGTTGTCTTTGTCAGGTGCCAGCTGCTGCCCGTGCTGGTGCCATTGCCCCATGTGAAGTCACTGTGCCAGCCCAGAACACTGGTCTCGGGCCCGAGAAGACCTCCTTTTTCCAGGCTTTAGGTATCACCACTAAAATCTCCAGGGGCACCATTGAAATCCTGGTGAGTGGACCTGGTTTGCCTGTGCTAGACAGGCAAATGGGGAGCTGCTTTTAGTGGCCATGGATCTGCTGGTTGTCCAACAGGTGTTTACTGCCCCACTATTATCTTGTTCAGAGTGATGTGCAGCTGATCAAGACTGGAGACAAAGTGGGAGCCAGCGAAGCCACACTGCTGAACATGCTCAACATCTCCCCCTTCTCCTTTGGGCTGGTCATCCAGCAGGTGTTCGACAATGGCAGCATCTACAACCCTGAAGTGCTTGATATCACAGAGGAAACTCTGCATTCTCGCTTCCTGGAGGTACATGCTCTCAGCCTTGCCCCCTCTTACACTGATGGTTGAGAGCATGACAAGGTTCAGACTGAGTCCCTGTAACCAAGGACTGTGTTTTCATCTGTCTACCTACCTCATCTGTAAAATGTCAATAACAACATAAGATTGTTGAAGGAATTTTTTTTTTTTTTTTTTTTTGAGACAGTCTTGCTCTGTCGCCCAGGCTGGAGTGCAGTTTCGCAATCTCCCGGCTCACTGCAAGCTCCACCTCCCAGGTTAACGCCATTCTGCCTCAGCCTCCTGAGTAGCTGGGACTACAGGCGCCCGCCACTACGCCCAGCTAATTTTTTGTATTTGTAGTAGAGACGGGGTTTCACCGAGTTAACCAGGATGGTCTCTATCTCGTGACCTCGTGATCCGCCCGCCTCGGCCTCCCAAAGTGCTGGGATTACAGGCATGAGCCACCGCGCTTGGCCAAAGGATTTAATGAATGAATGGATGTACAGTGCTGGGCCTGTAGGAGGGGCTGTTATTCTAGGGCCTGCATTGAGAGTCAAATTTTGCCATTAAAATGCCTTTTAAGAGGCGGAGGTTGCGGTGAGCCGACATGGTGCCACTGCACTCCAGCCTGAGTGACAGAGTGAGACTCTGTCTCACACAAAAAAATGCCCTTTAAATAATGAATAATAGTGATAGAAAATGTCATTTCTTGGACAAACGAAAAATAGAAATTAATGTATATAATTAGATATTATTAGCTACTCTTAGGTAGCTTCGTTTACTTGTTGAAAGTTTGACTAGTGAATGAAATTCACATCTGGAAATCGTTGAACATTTTTCGTTCATGGAACTCAATGGCTATGTCAGTCGTTTATGCTCTTCACTGGTAGTGGCTTTGGAAGTAAATGCCATCAATAATGGATACAGAACACCTGGGTTTGGAATAAGGGCACAATTTATTTGACGGGTCTGAATTGCTCTGCCAGGAGCATTTGGTATGAGATGAAATGGCCTCTTTTGAGACTGAGCTGCCAACCTGGCAATTATTGTCTGCCAAGGGTTCTCTTTATTCAGCTTTACTTGGACTTCCTTTCCTGTAGGGAATCTCACGTAAAATGAAATCTTTCCTCCCCTAGGGTGTCCGCAATGTTGCCAGTGTCTGTCTGCAGATTGGCTACCCAACTGTTGCATCAGTACCCCATTCTATCATCAACGGGTACAAACGAGTCCTGGCCTTGTCTGTGGAGACGGATTACACCTTCCCACTTGCTGAAAAGGTAAAAGGATTCCACCAGGACCACAGTGGGCCTGACTGTGACAAATTAGCAGGGTGACGTGGCCTTCTACCTTAGTGCTTTTATAGTTGTATTTTATATAGCAGATGATGTGAGAGGATATTTGAGAGGTTGGGAGGCAGGGAAGGCGTTTCTTACTTGAGAAATGACAAGAGACCCAAAGAGGGGGTTAATGGGCAAGAGCTGGGCCTCAGGAACCCCGCCTCACTAGGCCATACCCAAGCTGTCCTGCTTGGGCTGCTTCTGACAGGAAAGGCTTCACACGGACTTTGATATTGTTGGTCCTTAAACTCTACCAAGGCAGGAGGGTGGTGGGTAATAGAGGAGCGCGGATGACCATTTTGACCACTTCTCCGTCCCTTCAGGTCAAGGCCTTCTTGGCTGATCCATCTGCCTTTGTGGCTGCTGCCCCTGTGGCTGCTGCCACCACAGCTGCTCCTGCTGCTGCTGCAGCCCCAGCTAAGGTTGAAGCCAAGGAAGAGTCGGAGGAGTCGGACGAGGATATGGGATTTGGTCTCTTTGACTAATCACCAAAAAGCAACCAACTTAGCCAGCTTTATTTGCAAAACAAGGAAATAAAGGCTTACTTCTTTAAAAAGTCTCTGGACTCTTAATTTTGTAATTTTTTTTCCTTTTTGACACAGGGTCTGGCTGTTGCCCAGGCTGGAGTGTGGTGGTGTAATCATAACTCACTGCACCCTCGAACTCCTGGGATCAAGGGATCCTCCTATCTCAGCCTCCCAAGTAGCTGGGACTACAGGCACACACCATGACACTCAGCTACTAATTTTTAAATTTTTTTTTGTAGAGATGTTGCACAAGCTGGTCTCAAATTCCTGGCCTCAAGGAATCCTCCTGCCTCAGCCTCCCAAAGTGCTAGGATTACAGGCTTGAGCCCCCGTGTGCCTGGCCCTTAATTTTGAGATTTATAGTGCCATATGCCAGAAACCAAAGCCATGGTAAAACCAGAGCCTTGTATTTAGGTGTTGATGTTGGGGTATCTAAATGAAGCTACCGATCAAACATCCTATACAGTTTTCTAGACACAGTTGTAACTATTACGCTAGAATTACTGTTTCTATGGCCACTGCATACTTGGAGTAGGTTTAGTGTAAGCTGAGAGGCACCTGGTAGATGCTGGGGCCGGTCCCCTAGAGCAAAGATTTTCAAACTGGGTGGTGCTCCAACTCAGTAGGTGGTAACCGATTTGTATTTTTGAGACTGGGGTGCAGCGGCTTGGTCTTGGCTCACTGCAACCTCCGCCTCCTGGGTTCAAGCGATTTTCCTGCCTCAGCCCAATACTGGTGGCCGCCACCACACCGGGCTAATTTTTTTGTTGTTGAGACAGTCTCGCCCTGTCACCCAGACTGGAGTGCAATGGCATGGTCTCAGCTCACTGCAACCTCTGCCTCCCGGGTTCAAGCAGTTCTCCCACCTCAGCCTCCCGAGTAGCTGGGACTATGGGCATGTGCCACCACTCGGCTAATTTTTGTATTTTTAGTATAGACGGGGTTTCACTATGTTGGCCAGGCTCCTGACCTTGTGATCCGCCCGCCCTGCCCTCCCAAAGTGCTGGGATTACAAGGGTGAGCCACCGTGCCCGGCCTTCTTTGC
This sequence comes from Pongo abelii, assembly GCF_028885655.2. Taxonomy (NCBI): domain Eukaryota; kingdom Metazoa; phylum Chordata; class Mammalia; order Primates; family Hominidae; genus Pongo; species Pongo abelii. Next base: position 119,038,544 of record NC_071995.2, on the reverse strand, counting down.
TATTTTTAGTAGAGACGAGGTTTCGTCATGTTGACCAGGCTGGTCTGGAAATGCTGACATCAGGTTGATCTACCCACCTCAGCCTCCCAAAGTGCTGGGATTACAGGCGTGAGCCACCATGCTTGGCCCCAGTATTTAAAGAGAAAGCAGCATCTGCTGAGAATAGGTGTTTTGTTGATTCCTGTAATTCACTTAAGAGATCTGTCTGCTGGAACATGATATGTTCCTTCTAACTAGGTCTGTGTCAAAGGTTTGAAAGCCACTGCTAACAGGGCCGACAACTAAGCTGTGGAGACCCTATTCCCTAAATTGCAGCCACCTCTGCACGTAGCCTCTTGCCCTGTGGCCTTCAAAACTCCCAGCCTGGGGCATCCAGCATTTCCCCAGGGCAGGGGCCTCCTTCAGTTCTGAACCTTCCCTGACCTCCGTATCCACCCACGTTTGCTAACCCTGTACAAGTCATCCGCCAACTGAACTACAAACTGAGAACAAAAGACTAGTTCACTTTTTAGTTCCTGCTATCTAGGAAGCAACACTTGTTTTTCTGAAGAACTTAGCCATCACTCAGGAAAGGCCCACGTGGGGCTGGAAGTGGGTCAGGGGCTGCAAGGCGGGCCCATAGCGTTACACCGCGGGCTCACCACGTTATAAGCGCTAGTCTCCCACGAGGCGCCCGGGGCTGAAGAGTGGGCCCTGGGGAGGAGGCCTTGTGGCTCGGGCGCGGGCCAACTTTAAGCCCGTGATCCGGCTGCCCCGGCTGCAGCGGCCGCCGTCCCGCCCGGGGGCGCCAAGCCCGGGGCCCTGCCCCAGCTGGCTCCCGGCCTCGCCCTGCCGCGTGGGCCACGCTGTGACCCGGAAGCGCTCCGGAAGCGGTTCCGGAATCAGCCCCGGCAGGATGGCGGCGGACACGCAGGTGAGGCGGGCGGCTGCGGGGCCAACGCGGCGAGGGAATGGGTGCAGACGGTGGCCGTCGGGCGGGGCCCCTCTCGCTCCTCGGCTTAGGGGCGCTGGGGGTGGTGGCTGTGGAGGGCGTAGTCTCGGGGCCGTCTCAGGCTGGACTCTCACGGCTGCGGGCTTGGCCCGGCCCGGGCGGCGCAGGCAGACCGCGGGCTCGAGGAGTCCGGGGCTCCCGCCTCGACTTCGGCAGCTGGAGCTCGGCGGGGCCTTTGCCCGACCCCAGAGTTGCAAAAGTTCACTTTACCGAGCCTCTACTTCTTTCCTCCAAAGCCCTCCGGCTGTGAGCCCTGGGGCAACGCCAAGTCTTCCTTAAACTTTGTATTCAGCAAATGTTCTTTGAGCAGCTACTATGAGCAGGGACTTTTGAGTGTAGTCTTTGGATTCATACAGATCTGGGCTTGAGTTCCTGCTAGTCGATTTCTGTGACATGCCAAACAAGTGACTTAACCCCGCCAAGTCTGCCTTTTCATCTATAAAATGAGGTTAAAACAATACTTACCATAAAAGGTTGTTGTGAAGGTTCAGTGAGATAAAATACGGCTTGATATATGTTGGTTGTTATCAGATCCAGGGTTAGTGAAACGAACTGTCCTGTCCAGGAAGAGTCTTGTCACCCTTGAGTGTTACCTGTGGGTACCTTGTAGTTCAGGAAGGACCTGGGAAAACCTTTTCCTCCACCCAGTTGTTAATGTTTTAAGGTGAAAAGACATTGTCATGAGGCAGGGGAAAAACAGGTGTCTAAAGGACAGCTGGGCTGATTTAGGGTCTCCAGGGTGATGGGATTGATTTTTATGTGTATGCCCAGAAAATGACCACTTAAGCATTCAAAAAGACATTTATTGAGACTCCTATGCAGGTGGCTGATGTTCAAGTTATGTTGTACTGAATCCTAGAAAGAAAAGCTTAGTATGAGAGGGTTAGGGGAATACATACTGAATGTTTAACATTGATACTCGAGGGAAAAATCTTCTCCAGAGCTGCAATGTCCGGTATGGCAGCCACATGCCTACTTAAGTTTGTTAAATTAAATTAAAAAATTCGTTGTTTGGCTGGGCGTGGTGGCTCACCCTGTGATCCCAGCACTTTGGGAGGCCAAGGCAGGTGGATCACTTGAGGTCAGGAGTTTGAGACTAGCCTGACCAACATGGCAAAACCCCGTCTCTACTAAAAATGCAAAAAATTAACCGGGTATGGTGGCATGTCTGTAATTTCAGCTACTCAGGAGGCTGAGGCATGAGAATCGCTTGAACCTGGGAGGCAGAGGTTGCAGTGAGCCGAGATCGCGCCACTGCGCTCCAGCCTGAGCAACAAGAGTGGGACTCTGTCTCAAAAAAAAAAAAATGTAGTTCTTCACTTGTACCAGCCACATTTCAGTGCACAGTTAGCCACATGTAGCCAGTGGCTACTGTATTGGGTGGTGCAGGAGAATATTTCTGTATTTTATAATTTTTGTATTTTCAGTAGAGGTGGGGTTTCTCCATGTTGGCCAGGCTGGTCTCGAACTCCTGACCTCAGGTGATCCTTCTGCCTTGGCCTCCCAAAGTGCTGGGATTACAGGCATCCGCCACCATGCCCAGCTAATTTTTTTTTGTATTTTTAGTAGAGATGGGGTTTCACCATGTTGGCCAGGATGGTCTCTATCTCCTGACCTTGTGATCCGCCCGCCTTGGCCTCCCAAAGTGCTGGGATTACAGGCGTGAGCCACCGCACCCGGCCTTGTCTTCAGTATTCTAAAGGAAAATGATTTCAACCTAGAATTCTGTATTTGGCCAGAACATTTTCATACTTGTAAGGAGTTTACAAAATGGAGGATGTGCTTCACCCAAACACAAGAAAGTACATGTTCAGTGTGATAAACTGTGCCCCAGCTGTAGAGGATCACATGCCTAATTGGGGCAGGTCAGAAAACTCTGGGAGAGATTTCCTTAGGAAGGTGGAATTTGATGGAATACCTGATCTCCCCAAATGTACTGAGATTTAGACAAATGGCAAAAAGTTTGGGGTTTAATTATTTATAAGAACAGATAAAACAAGTCAAACTGAAGTGAGGTGGGAAAGGGTAATTATTAACACCAGGGGCATAAAAAAGCTGGGAAGAATCAGAGTTTATTAAATGGATGTTGAATGCCCTTTACATATAATGTAATCACTGACTACTGACCTAGCCTGTATATGAAACTGGGGACTTCCACTGGGGAAATGGGGAGGGTGTGTGATGGGGTCAGAGCAGGAAAGGGAGCTGTGGTGGAAAGGTAGCAAAACTGAAAAATCAAGAAGCACATGCAAGTTACCTCCATATTTAGAGATACTTAGATATATGGAGGTAACTACCCAAATATCCACCAGATCAACCTAAGGGTTGCCCATGGAGAGTGAGGGCAAGGGACTGGTTTTTATGGCAGACTTCTCAGAACTCTTTGGTTTTGACACTGTATGCATTTATGACTATAAAAACAAAAGACATTTTAAAGTTAAAACTACATCATTTATGTAGAAGACAGTTTTGGAAATCAGTTTCTTTTATTCATTGCCAATAGAATTATGGCAGGGATTTAAGCACGAAAAACTCAGCATTATTTTATTTCTGTGTGTACGCTTGACTCTTATGCTACTGATAAAGCCTGCCTGTGAAATACCCTCAAAAGAAAAAGATGATGACCCCACTGTGTTAAGTTACATGAGCCTTATCATGCCCTGCTCTACGGCTTATGAATCCACAACCTGTCCACTTGGTAGCTTGTAGAATATTGCTCAAGAGCAGGTTTTCAGGGATGTTTGCAAACTGCCCCCCCTCACTGGGTCTTATGCTTATGTCCCTATGCAGGGGACTGCAGCTGTGGTAACTCGATAGCTGTTGAAAGCTAAAAATTTGTTAGCATCAGTTTATAGACCTGTTTGGTTTCAAAGTTAGTTTCAAAAACGCAGGTGCTGTGGCTCTCGACTCCACTCTGAGCAGTGACTTCCTCTTTTGGAGATGGTTTCTTTCTCATTTGGAGATGGTTTCTTCATCGCCTATAAAACGGGGATACTGATGCCTCCCTTGCAGGTTTATTGGTAGTAGTAGCCAACTTTTTGCTTGGGATGAGAGTAGACGCCCCTTATACGCAATCTCATTTAAACCCCATAACAGTCATATGAGGTAGCTGCTATTGTCCGCATCTTGTAGATGAAAAAACTGAAGATTGGGGGAGTGACATTATTTGACTAAGTTTCCACAGCTAGTAAAAGGCAGAGCTGGGATCCAATCTCCTAACCTTTCCCCTTTTAGCCAGTGTGCTTATCCTCTGCCAGTGAGTTGCCAGGATGCTGACATTCCCTTTATGGGGAGGTTAAAGTGAGATAATGTAAAGGGAACATACTTGGCACGTACTAGGCCCTTGCTAGATTTTGGGTAGTTCTGAAGGGATATTTTCTTTTCAGAGGTCTTTGCCTTTCTTCTTATTGCCCAAGTTGAAATAAGGTATATTGATTTGTCGACTAGTTGAATTAAAGCAGTACATCTCAAGTGGGAGTGATTTTGCCTCCCAGGAGACATTTGACAATGTCACAACTGGGGCGGGTGGGGGAGGTGGGCTGCTACTGACATCGAGTGGGTAGAGACCTGGAATGCTGCTAAAAACACGGCCCCCACAACCAGAATTACCCGGCTCAAATTGTCACCAGTGGGGAGGTTGAGAAACCCCAGGTTAGAGACATCCCCAAATTCTACACCCACCCCTCAACACACACACTCATTGTTTTATAGTCTGACTAGTGAATTTTTCTCTGTTGTTTGGCATTCACAGGTTTCCGAGACACTAAAGCGTTTTGCAGGGAAGGTGACAACAGCCAGTGTAAAGGAACGGAGAGAAATCCTCAGTGAACTTGGGAAGTGTGTTGCTGGAAAAGGTATTTATTTTTCAGCCACATACCCTGGACAATATTCATTGTTTTTCTTTCTTTTTTTTTTTTTTTGAGACAGAGTCTCTCACTGTTGCCCTGGCTGAAGTGCAATGGCATGATCTCAGCTCACTGCAACCTCCACCTCCTGGGTTCAAGCGATTTTCCTGCCCTCAGCCTCCCGAGTAGCTGGGATTACAGGTGCCCACACCATGCCTGGCTAATTTTTGTATTTTTAGTAGAGATGGGGTTTCTCGAATGACAGTGTTCCATATCAGGAACATTGATATGGCTGGCCTCAAATGACAATGTTCCATATCAAAAATAAATTGTGGTTTTTTTTTTTTTCTTCTTTTTGAGACAGAGTCTCACGATGTCGCCCAGGCTGGAGTGCAGTGGCATGCTCTCGGCTCACTACAACCTCTGCCTCACTGGTTCAGGCGATTCTCATGCCTCAGCCTCCCCAGTAGCTGGGATTACAGGTGTGCGCCACCACACCCAGCTAATTTTCGTTTTTTTTGTAGAGATGGGGTTTCACCATGTTGGCCAGGCTGGTCCTGAACTCCTGACCTCAAGTGATCCGCCTGCCTTGGCCTCTCAAAATGCCAGGGTTACAGGCACGAGCCACTGGGCCCGGCTGAAATTGCCTTTCTTTAGAACCATGGCCTTGGCCAGGCGCGGTGGCTCACGCCTGTAATCCCAGCACTTTGGGAGGCTGAGGCCGGCAGATCACAAGGTCAGGAGTTTGAGACCATCCTGGCCAACATGGTGAAACCCCGTCTCTATTAAAAAAAAAAGTACAAAAATTAGCCAGTTGTGGTGGTGTGCACCTGTAATCCCAGCTAATTGGGAGGCTGAGGCAGGAGAATTGCTTGAACCTGGGAGGTGGAGGTTGCAGTGAGCCGAGATCATGCCACTGCACTCCAGCCTGGGCAACAGAGCGAGACTCCGTCTCAAAAAAAAAGCCCAGGTGTGGTGGCTCACGCCTGTAATCCCAACAGTTTGGGAGGCTGAGGCGGGTGGATCACGAGGTCAGGAGTTCGAGACCAGCCTGACCAACATGGTGAAACCCTGTCTGTACTGAAAACACAAAAATTAGCTGGGCGTGGTGATGCGCGCCTGTAATCCTAGCTACTCAGGAGGCTGAGGCAGGAGAATCGCTTCAACCTGGGAGGCAGTGGAGGTTGCAGTGAGCTGAGATCATGCTATTGCACTCCAGCCTGGGCGACAGAGCAAGACTCCGTCTCAAATAAAAAAGGAACCATGGCCTTCATCCCCCCTCCCTGCACAGCTTCTGCCTTTACTTTATTTCCTTGCTATAGTGTGAGTTGCAACAGTTAAAACTTTTGGGTTAGTGGAGAGTTTATTCATTCAGGTGTGAAAGCTATTTACACTTTTAACCATTTTGATTGGAAATAGTTAAAAAAGATAGCTAAAATCTTTCTCAAGTAGTATACGGAGTACAAAAACTTTTTTTTTTTTTTTTTTTTTGAGACAGAGTCTCGGGGTGTTGCCCAGGCTGGAGTGCAGTGGTGTGATCTCAGCTCACTGCAAGCTCCGCCTCCTGGGTTCATACCATTCTTCTGCCTCAGCCACCGGAGTAGCTGGGACTGCAGGTGCCTGCCACCATGTCTGTCTAATTTTTTGTATTTTTAGTAGAGACAGGGTTTCACCGTGTTAGCCAGGATGGTCTTGATCTCCTGACCTTGTGATCTGCCCAAAGTGCTGGGATTACAGGTGTGAGCCACCGCTCCCGGCCAAAACATTTTTTTTATGACTTGGGATATCATTTTTCCCAATCTGCGTTCCATGGAAGTCAGCAACATGGTAGTAGGTGATTGGCCAATAAAGGATTCCAAGATCAAATAAGTTGGGAGAGGTTTTTTTTTTTTGTTTTTTTTTTTTGTGAGACAGAGTCTCCCTCTGTCACCCAGGCTGGAGTGCTGTGGCGCGACCTCGGCTCACTGCAACCTCCGCCTCCCAGGTTCAAGTGATTCTCCTGCCTCAGCCTCCCAAGTAGCTGGGGTTACAGGCACCTGCCAGCACGCCCAGCTAATATTTGTATTTTTAGTAGAGATGGGGTTTCACCATGTTGGCCAGTCTGGTCTTGAACACCTAATCTCAGGTTATCCGCCCGTCTTGGCCTCCCAAAGTGCTGGGATTACAGGTGTCAGCCACCACGCCCAGCCTAGAGGTCATGTTTTTGATGTCCTCTTGGAATATTCGCAACAAGGTGTTTTCACTTTATTAAGCTTCCTTGGATTCAGTGTTTTCTTTGAACCTCTTTTTTGCTGAAAATCTGTTCAGGGTCTGGGGAACACATTTTGGGAAATGCTGAGCGTATCTCATTATCCTGATCTGCACCATAACCAAGGGATAGCTCTATGACTTATTAGAGTAAGACCATTTTGCCTTCATTCAATAAATTCTAGGGTTTTTTTTTTGTTTTTTTTTTTTTTCATTTCTTTTGGTATGTTTGTTTTTACTGTATAGCACTGGCTCTCAAAGTGTGGTCCCTGGACAGGCAGCATCAGCATCATCTTGGAACTTGTTAGAGATAAAAATTCTCAGCTCCATTGGAGCAACTCAAATCAGAAATCCTGGAGGTGCTGTAGCCCCAGCTACTTGGGAGGTTGAGAGGTGGGAGGATCACTTGAGCCCGGGAGGTTGAGGCTGCAGTGGTCCATGATTGTGCTACTGCTTTCCAGCCTGGGTGACAGAGTGAGACCCTGTGTCAAAAAAAAAAAAAAAAAAAAAAAAGATTGGGCACAGAACCCAGCATTTGTGTTTTAACAAGTCCTTTAGGTGATTCCTATGTTTACTAAAGTTTGAAAACCATGGCCATAGCTGGGCTCGGTGGCTCACACCTGTAATCCCAGCACTTTAGGAGGCCAAGGAGGTTGGATCACCTGAGGTCAGGAGTTCAAGACCAGTCTGGCCAACATGGTGAAACCCTGTCTCAACTAAAAATACAAAAAAATTAGCTGGGCGTTGTGGTGGGCACCTGTAATCCCAGCTACTTTGGGAGGCTGAGGCAGGAGAATCGCTTGAACCTGGGAGGCGGAGGTTGCAGTGAGCTGAGATTAAGCCATTGCACTCCAGCCTGGGCGACAAGAACGAAACTCTGTCTCAAAAAAAAAAGAAAATCCTGGCCATATAGATTGGGTCTCCCTTTCTGTCCACTTTCACTTCCTATTTCTGCCACTTCACCCAGCTTCTCATTTGCTGCTTCTGACCTACTTATGCCTAGTAAGATACCCAAGCTTGTAAACTTGCTGTTTGTGAGCGTCTCAGAGATTCTCTTGTGTGTTAATGCTTCAATGTATGAGTTTTATGGCATCCTCAAAGGTTTTTCTGGTCACTTTCCCAGCAGAGCCCTCTGGTTAGAAAAGGCAGCCATGTGATACCAATCTTTCCAGTCACAGGCCTCTAGTGCAGCAGTCAGTGATGAAGGGCTCAGATGGGCTGTGCCACTTCCAGGCTGTGTGACCTGCTTCAAGTTACTTCACCTCTCTGAGCCTGTTTCTTTGCTTTGAACATGGAGATAGCAGTAGTACTTCCCTGATAGGTTGGAGTAAATGTAATGCATTGTCTGGCTATGGTAAGCTCACAGTGTATGTTAGCTGTTATTGTCATTGTCTTAGCCACAACCTGTTTCTAGCGCCAGTCATTCTTTTCCCCAGTTACTGAAATAGCCCCAAATCACATGGACCAATGCGGTGGTGAGGGCCCTGGGGAAACGGCGTCCCTGTACCTCATTCATTTCTCTTCCATCATTCAGGTGCCTGAAGTGTGAGGAATGGTATGGGCCTCCTGCTCTCAGGTTCTTCCTACACCCAGTATAAGTCTGTCTTACACTGCAGGTTAAATTTCCTCCTCCTCAGACGCTCCTCCCTTTTGTTTACATGCTTCACTGTGTCATGCAGCACTTGTCACAGGCTGGCTTTCCAACATTATTGAGCACTCTTTTTTTTTTGAGATGGAGTCTCGCTCTGTCTCCTGGGCTGGAGTGCAGTGGCGCCATCTCTGCTCACTGCACCCTCCACTTTCTGGGTTCAAGCGATTCTCCTTGCAGCCTCAATCTCCCAGGCTTAGGTGATCCTCCCACCTCAGCCTCCTGAGTAACTGGGATTACAGACATGTGTCACCATGCCCAGGTAATTTTTGTATTTTTAGGAGAGACGGGGTTTCGCCGTGTTGGCCAGGCTGGTCTCAAGTTATCCTCCCACCTCAGGGTGACCCCAGGTCACCTCCTGACCTCAAGTGATCCGCCCACCTTGGCCTCCCAAAGTGCTGGGATTACAGATGTGAGCCCTGCGCCCAGCCATATTGAGCACTCTTGTTCAACCAGGAGTTGAACTCTTTCTGCCCAGAGTTAGAGTGTATCTGTTTCACTCCAGAGTTAGTTAGGGTGTATCTGTTTCACTCTGACTGGCTGGCTTGGTTTCCCATTACTTGGTTTCTTCATTTAAAAATGGGCTTAATCCGGGTGCGGTGGCTCACGCCTGTAATCCTAGCACTTTGGGAGGCTGAGGTAGGTGTATCACAAGGTCACAAGTTTGAGACCAGCATGGCCAACAGGGTAAAACCCCATCTCTACTAAAAATACAAAAATTAACTGGGCGTGGTGGCGCGCACCTTTAGTCCCAGCTACTCGGGTGGCTAAAGCAGGAGAATCACTTGAACCTGGGAGGCGGAGGTTGCAGTAAGCCGAGATCACACTACTGCACTCCAGCCGGGGCGATAGAGTGAGACTCCGTCTGAAAAATCAAAGCGGGGGGGGTGGGGGCCCTTAATAACAGTGCCCACCTTATATGGATTAAGTGAGTGAATGTGTATGAATGATCCAGAGCACGGTCTGGCGTCTTGTAAGCACTAAGAGCTAGGGTGTTATTAGTCTCCTCTTTTCTTCCTCATGTGGTCTGAATAGGTATTATGCCTTCTTAACCCTGCCGTCCACATGTATCTCCCTCTCTTTCCATTTTTCCAGAGCCTACTAATCTGTCAGGCCAAGCTTATGTGTCCTTCGGACTTTCAGAAACACTCCAGTTATAGGTGTTCTTCCCTTTTCTGGTCCCTCATAGTACTTCAATGTTGTACTGTTTTTTAAACTGTTTATTAGAATGAATGTATGTAAAGAAAGGTACGCCTCCTAATGGAACAGCTCACTGAATCATCACATGTTAAACACCAGTATAACCAGCACCCAGATCAAGAAGTAGAATAATTCCAGCACTCCTGAACCTCCTCTTGATGGCATGTGAGGTTTCGAGGCCACTTTTATTTTCTTAGTTTCGTTCATTTAGCAAATGTCTACCCAAAGCTTTTCTGTACCAGACGTTTTCCTAGAGTCCTGTTTTGTTGTTTCTTTTTCTTCTTGGGTAGGAAAGTCTTAAATATATGGGGAGTGTCCAGTGGGCTGAGATCATGTCTGGCAGAATACCTGACTCCAGCAGCTTACCAAGTCATTTTTATTGACTGCTGTCTGTGTAATCTCTGGTTTCAGATCTGCCAGAGGGAGCAGTGAAGGGGCTCTGCAAATTGTTCTGCCTGACTCTGCATCGATATAGGTGAGTCCCAGCCAAAGGCCCCATATCTGGAGCACTTTGTACATAGAGGGGATTTAGGGTAGTGGTTAGAGCCCAGGTTAGAGCCAGATTGCCTGGTGCCAAATCTGGACTATGTCACATCCTAGCCGTTAGATCCTGGGCAAGTTACTTAACCTCTCTGTGCCTCAGTTTCCTTGTCTGCAGAATGGGGATGGTGCCATTTTCTGTCTCATGGGTGGTTGTTAGTAAGCGTGAGGTGCCTGGAACAGTTGCCTGCTGTGCCATAGTGGTCAGTGTGTTTATGCTGCCATTAGTCATGTGTGTTAAATCTTCTGGCCTACTTTGAGACCGTTATAACCGCTCCATAAATGTAGGTGCTGCCCTTACACACTCAATGGCTTATTTGCCCTTATGAGATACTTTTAGAACTCTAGGAGGAGGTGAGTTTATCTAGTTATTTCCTAATCCCTCCTCTGTGATCTACTGGAATATGGTGTGATCAGTTTCTCCTGAGAAAGACCAGTGTGTGGCCTGAGCAGCCTTGCCCCTGCCTCTGCCTGAGGTCTGCATGTTCACCTTTCCCTTTGCCTCTTCCCCTAGAGATGCAGCCTCCCGCAGGGCCCTGCAGGCAGCCATCCAGCAGTTGGCTGAGGCCCAACCAGAAGCCACTGCTAAGAACCTTCTACACTCTCTGCAGTCTTCCGGTATAGGCTCCAAAGCAGGTGTTCCCAGGTAAGAGGTAAAAGTTGTGGCCCCCTGAGGATGGGTACAGTCCTGCTCAGGAGAAGCTGATGCAGTTGACTGTGCACCAGAGGGAGGAGCCAGGATAGCAAGCTTAGTGGAGAAAACCACTTTCCCGAGGAGCAGGGTTGGGAAACAGTGGAAGCAAGGCTATTTTGAGGGGAACCAGTTGCCCACCAGGCCCCTAATGGTGGAAGCCGTCTGTTTGTTTTTATAGTTGTCAGTGCCAGGAGATGGGAGTTTGGCCACTGAAGCCTGGACTTTTTGTCCTGAATTGCCACAGATGGTTTGTGGGGAACTGGTTTCAAAGTTCTGTTCCACGAGGTCAAGGGAGGGTCCTGCATTACCAGGCGGGGCCTTAGGGACAGTGTTTGTCCTCAAGGTGGAGGCTGCTGCTCTGAACTCACCCCCAACTCTGCTCTACAGTAAGAGCAGTGGCTCTGCCGCCTTGCTGGCCTTGACCTGGACCTGCCTCCTGGTGCGCATTGTCTTTCCATCGAGAGCCAAGCGACAAGGGGACATCTGGAACAAACTGGTAGGTTCCCTGTGTCTCTGAAGTAGCAAGGGTCAGCTTTCTGCCAGGAGTTAGAGCATGTTTCAGCACCTTCTTGGTGCCAAGTGCTTTTCTGGGTGCTGGGTGACCAGACACTCTGAGTTGTCCCGAGGTGTGTGGCTTTGGTGGATGGCCATGGGTGCAGCATAATCACATTGTTTGGTGTATTAGACATTTTGGAGCTTCTCTGTCAGTCATGGTGCTAGGCACTAGAAATGCAGTGATGGACAACAGAAATGAGGCCCCTGATTTCATGGCATGTGTGGAAGCCGTGACAGGCCGGAGTTGGGAAGACAGCCAAAAAGCAAGTAGACTAGAAAATATCATAGTGTAAATCCTCTTGGTTTTTTCTGGCTAATCATTCCATTCCCTGTGTTTGATTTCAGTGCTGAACTGGTGAATGGAATGGATTTCTTGTCTTGGTTTTGGTTCTTAAATTCCCTCTTTCCATTCTCTACCTGCCCTTTCCACATTCTCTTCTTTTTCTTTCCACATGTCTGCTCACCAGGTTGGGAGGTGAGCAGAGCAGAAATGTACCTGGGTAGGCTTAGTGTAGGTCATGAGGAGTGGTTTTTTTTTTTTGAGACGGAGTCTTGCTCTGTTGCCCAGGCTGGAGTGCAGTGGTGTGGTGTCGGCTCACTGCAACCTCTGCCTCCTGGGTTCAAGCGATTCTCCTGCCTCAGCCTCCTGAGTAGCTGAGTAGCCAGCCTGCCACCATGCCTGGCTAATTTTTTTGTGTTTTTAGTGGAGACGGTTTTTCCATGGTGGCCAGGCTGGCCTTGAACTCCTGACCTCAGATGATCCGCCTGCCTTGGCCTCCCAAAGTGTTGGGATTACAGGCGTGAGCCACTTTGCCTGGCCTTGGATCTGATTCTTGTCCATGAGACTTGGCTGAATCACTTAACTTCTGAGCCCATTTCCTCATTTGCAAAGTGGGAAAGAAAATACTACTCACCCTGTCCGCCTCAAAGAGTTGTCGTAAAGCCAGGTTTAGTTGAGGGTTGAGATGACTGTGGAAACTGGAGAGTCCCAGGCAGGTAGGTGCCAGTGATGACTGGCCTTAGGAAACACAAGTACCGCTCCATGAAGCAGCCTGCTAGTTAGATAGAGGGCTGCATCCCCGGGAGCTTATCCAGCACACCTCTGGGGACAAACATGGAATGGTTCTCAGTATAATTGATTGATGATGGATTAGAATGCTGAAACCTTGAGGGTCAAGGATTATGTATTGTTGTGAGCTGGGACTCTCTTGGATCCCCTTCAGGGAATGGGTGTCATTGTTACCAAAAGCCTCCTTGTAAGAAGGGGCAAGCTCATTGGCTTATCTGCACTGAGTGTTTTTTTTTGTTTTGTTTTGTTTCTTTTTTTTTGAGAGACAGAGTATAATTCTGTCACTCAGGTTGGAATGCAGTGGCGCAATCTCAGCTCACTGCAACCTCTGCCTCCCAGGCTCAAGCAGTTCTCAACCCTCAGCTTCCTGAGTGTAACTGGGACTATATGTGCATGCCACCACACCTGGCTAATTTTTGTATTTTTAGTAGAGATGGGATTTCACCATGTTGGCCAGGCTAGTCTCAAATTCCTGACCTCAGGTGATCCCGTCTATCTCAGCCTCCCAAAGTGCAGAGATTACAGGTATGAAGCATTGTGCCCAGCCTACTTTTTTTTTTTTTTTTTTTTTTTTTTTTTGAGATGGAGTTTCACTCTTGTTGCGTAGGCTGAGAGTGCAATGGTGCGATCTTGGCTCACTGCAACCTCTGCCTCCCGGATTCAAGTGATTCTCCTGCCTCAGCCTCCCAAGTGGCTGGGATTACAGGCATGTGCCACCATGCCCGGCTAGTTTTGTATTTTTAATAGAGATGGGGTTTCTCTATGTTGGTCAGGCTGGTCTCGAACTCCCGACCGCAGGTGATCCACCCGCCTCGGCCTCCCAAAGTGCTAGGATTACAGGCATGAGCCACCGCACCTGGTCATGCCCAGCCTACTTTTAAAAAAATATATTTAAAATTTTTTTTTTACACACCGTGATTCTGCAGGCTTTTTTTTTTTTTTTTGAGACAAAGATCTTGCTCTGTCACCCAGGCTGGAGCACAGTGGCATGATCTCAGCTCACTGCAGCCTTGACCTCCTGGGCTCAAGTGATCCTTCTGTCACAGCCTCCTGAGTAGCTGGGACTACAGGCATGCTGGTGTATGCCTGGCTAATTTTTGTATTTTTTTAGAGATGGGGTTTTCTTTCATTGCCCAGGTTGGTCTCGAACTCCTGGGCTCAAGGGAACCACCTGCTTCGGTCTTCTGAAGTGCTGGGTTTATAGGCGTGAGTCACCATGCCCAGCCAGTAATCCTTTCTATACCACGCTATATATAGGGAGTCCTCTGTTGTTTACGGTTTTTTATTGTTACTAACAGTGCTGCAAAGAATAACCTTGTACATATGCCATTTTGTATACATGCAAATGGAATTTATCAGCATTGCTTTCCACAAGCGTATCTGCTTTCTTTCTTTTTTTTTTTTTTTTTGAGACGGAGTCTCGCTCTGTTGCCCAGGCTGGAGTGCAGTGGCGCAATCTTGCAATCTTGGCTCAGTGCAAGCTCCGCCTCCCGGGTTCACGCCATTCTCCTGCCTCAGCCTCCCGAGTAGCTGGGACTACAGGCGCCTGCCACCGTGCCCAGCTAATTTTTTTTGTATTTTTAGTAGAGACAGGGTTTCACCGTGTTAGCCAGGATGGTCTCGATCTCCTGACCTCGTGATCTGCCCGCCTTGGCCTCCCAAAGTGCTGGGATTACAGGCGTGAGCCACCGCGCCCGGCCACAAGTGTATCTGTTTTCTGAGGGTGGCAGTTCACACGACTCACTAGTGACCTTGGGCATTTATGGCACATAAAGCCTCTGAGATTTTTGTTTGTTTTTTTTTGAGACAGAGTCTTTGTCGCCAGGCTGGAGTGCAGTGGCGCTATCTCGGCTCACTGCAAACTCCACCTCCTGGGTTCAAGCAATTTTCCTCCTGAGTAGCTGGGACTACAGGCGCCTGCCACCACGCCCGGCTAATTTTTGTATTTTTAGTAGCGACAGGGTTTCACCATGTTGGCCAGGATGGTCTCGATCTCTTGACCTTGTGATCTGCCTGCCTCAGCCTCCCAAAGTGTTGGGATTACAGGCGTGAACCATCGCACCTGGCCTTTTTTTTTGAGATGGAGTTTCGCTCTTGTTGCCCAGGCTGGAGTGCAAAGGCGTGATCTCGGCTCACCGCAACCTCTGCCTCCTGGGTTCAAGCGATTCTCCTGCCTCAGCCTCCTGAGTAGCTTGGATTACAGGCATGCGCCACCATGCCCAGCTAATTTTGTATTTTTAGTAGAGACGAGGTTTCTCCATGTTGGTCTCGAACTCTCGACCTCAGGTGATCTGCCTGCCTCGGCCTCCCAGAGTGCTGGGATTACAGGTGTGAGCCACTAGGCCTGGCAGCCTGTGAGATTTTTTTAGTCAAGGACCTATTATGTATGTCAATTTGGGTTGGACGGTGTGAGCTCCATGCAGTTCGAATCCCCATATCACGATGCACCTCTGTATTCACAGTGCTCAGCATAGAGCCTGCCATGTAGTCAGTGGTCAGTAAGTATTTGTGGAATTAATGAAGAACAGGTCAAGGCAGATAAGTAAATGAAACAGGACCCTTATTCTTTTCCTGCATGGCACTTAAACCTCACTGAAATTGTATGTTCATTTGTGTATTTATTTGTTTAATATCTCTTTTTTCCTCTGAATTCTAAGGTACATGAAAGCAGGGACCGGCTGGGCGCAGTGGCTCACGCCTGTAATCCCAGCACTTTGGGAGGCCGAGGCGGGCGGATCACAAGGTCAGGAGATCGAGACCATCCTGGCTAACACGGTGAAACCCCGTCTCTACTAAAAATACAAAAAATTAGACAGGCGTGGTGGTGGACACCTGTAGTCCCAGCTACTCGGGAGGCTGAGGCAGGAGAATGGCGTGAACCCGTGAGGTGGAGCTTGCAGTGAGCTGAGATCGCACCACTGCACTCCAGCCTGGGTGACAGAGCGAGACTCTGTCTCAAAAAAAAAAAGAAAAAAAATTAGCTGGGCATGGTGGCACGCACCTGTAGTCCCAGCTACTTGGGAGGCTGAGGCGGGAGAATCACTTGAACCCGGGAGGCGGAGGTTGCAGTGAGCTGAGATCGTGCCACTGCACTCCAGCCTGGCGACAGAGCGAGACTCCGTCTTAAAAAAAAAAAAAAAAAAAAAGCAGGGACCATGTCTATCTTCCTCCCCCTTGTGCCTTCATTGTCTGACTCATAATAGGTGATCACCAAATATTTACTAAACGAACACTAGAGGGAACAGTGTCGTTAAAGGACAGAACTAAATGTGTGGGGTGGAGGGAAGAGGATCTGGCTGGAGTTGAGTGGGAGAAGCTGAGTGGAGATGAAGCCAGGATTTGGAGGGGCTGATGGAGGTCTTTGCAGGCTGTGAGGGCCATGGGACCCTCAATCTCGTGTCCCACCTTGACCTGAGTCTTTCCTGGTCCTGGCAGGTGGAAGTGCAGTGCCTGCTCTTGCTGGAGGTGCTGGGTGGCTCCCACAAGCACGCCGTGGATGGTGCTGTGAAGAAACTCACGAAGCTGTGGAAAGAGGTGACAGGACTGCAGGGGTTGGTGGGCATTGCTTCTTCCATGCCACTCCCCCACTGCCATCTTAAACACCTGCCTGGCACTTTCCTCTTCAGAACCCCGGGCTGGTGGAACAGTACTTCTCAGCCATTCTCAGCCTAGAGCCCAACCAGAACTATGCCGGCATGCTGGGGCTGCTGGTGCAGTTCTGCACGAGCCACAAGGAGATGGACGTGGTCAGTCAGCACAAGGCAAGTGCCAAGGTGGAGTGACTGTGGGTTTGCTACGTTGGGGATGTTGGGAGCTCGCTGGAGGGAAGGAATGGGAACCTGCTTTGCCCTGGTGACCCTAGCTGTTGACCTCATCTGAAACTTGTTGGTTTTCTCCTGTGAGACTCTGGCCTTTTGCCATGATACATGAACTTCTAGGAGTTGGAAAGTTTCCCTTCTGTTTCTGGCTTGGGTGATAGTTTGCTTGTTCATGCAGTCACTTATTCATCCCAGTTGAGCGGCTGCCATGTTCTAGGCACTGTGCCCAGTGTTGGGGGTACACCAGCGAATAAGGGAGCTATGACCCCTGCCCCCATGGAACTGAGTCTGAGAAACTGACATTAAACAGATAGTCTAGCTAATTATAACTAGTATGTGCTGCAAAGGGAAAGTGTGAGAAGTCGTGAGACTCCACAACGGAAGGACCTGATTTAGGCTGTGGATCAGAGAACACATCTCTCTAAAGAAGGAACTTTGAGAGTGAAGAGGAATTAGCAAGGTCAAGATGTGAGGCAGAGCATTTTGGGCAGAAGAAGCAGCCTGCGGGCAGGAAGAGAGAGGAGGCGAGCGGGGTTGGAGTGGCAGGAATGGGTTAGAGTGAGACGCAGCCAGCTGAGTGGTGGGCAGGGCCTTATAAGCCATACAGAGGACTTTGGACTTTATCCCAGGGGGCCATGGAAAGCTGTGGAAGGGTTTTAAGTGGGGTTGCATGATCAGTGGGACCTCTATGCTTAACACTGAAATTTGGGGCATTGATTTGTATTTTTTGGAGGCACTCTCACAAGAGGGACCCCTTAGGCCAGTGATGAGATATTTGAGAATGTCAGGATCTAACCAGAGCTTTGTGTTCTCTAGAGCGCCCTACTGGACTTTTACATGAAGAACATCCTGATGAGCAAAGTCAAGCCTCCGAAGTACCTGTTGGTGAGCGAGAGGTGGACGTTACTCACCTGGACAACTGATCCCATTTTCAATTCTGGGATGCTGAACTATTTTTTGCTTCTTGGTCTGTTCCCATGAGGGCTAGGTGCCTTATTCCTTTTTCTTTGTAGGATAGCTGTGCCCCTCTGCTCCGATACCTATCCCACTCCGAATTTAAGGATCTGATACTGCCCACCATACAGAAGTCCTTACTGAGGAGTCCCGAGAATGTTATTGAAAGTAGGTTGCTGTCAACCAGGATGGTGGGAGGGAGATGAGTTGCCTCTATCTCTGTTCCCGATATTTGGCAACAAGAAGTGTGTGTGGTAGCAGGGAGGGAAGGGCGATGTATTTACTGTTTATCTTGTTGGGACCTTGGGAGAGAGATTGGGGACCTTTTGCGATTATGTTGAAAGCCAGATGCATTGGCTCACACCTGTAATCCCAGCACTTTGGGAGGCGGCGGTGGGCAGATCACTTGAGCGCAGGAGCTCAACTCGGGAGGCTGATGTGGGAGGATAGCTTGAACCCAGGAAGTGGAAGTTGCAGTGAGCCAAGATGGCAACACTGCATTCCATCCAGCCTGGGTGACAGAGTGAGGCCCCATCTCAAAAAACAAGAGGCTGGGCGCGGTGGCTCATGCCTGTAATCCCAGCAGTTTGGGAGGCTGAGGCAGGTGGATCACCTGAGGTCAGGAGTTTGAAACCAGCCTGACCAACATGGTTAAACCCCGTCTCTAATAAAAATTCAAAAAAAATTAGGCGTGGTGGCACATGCCTGTAGTCCTAGCTACTTGGGAAACTGAGGCAGGAAAATCACTTGAAACCGGGAGGTGGAGGTTGCAGTGAGGCAAGATCATGCCATTATACTCCAGCCTGGGCGACAGAGCCAGACCCTGTCCAAAAAAAAAAAGGAGAAAATGTCATGGGCTCTCTTGTTAGAAGAATGCACAAAAGTATATCCACTAAGAATACTGCATATAATTTTAGGGGTTCAAGAACCCACTGGATCAGTTCATAGCTTTATATAGATGCTAGCCATTGTTCTGATTCCCAGAAAATATCAAGTGTTCACTTTCAGAGTTGAGTGGAAGAAAACAAAATATCCTCTTACCCCTCCACCTCCCCTAAAGAACTTTCTGGAGACCATTCAGGTTAAGAACCTCCTCTCTAGACATTCTGGAGTTAGTATGGATGTGGCACTTGAGATCATGGGATCTGAGGGTTGAGTCTCTGTCCTTGTGTATCTTAGTAAAATGTGTTGGTGGGATGTTGGAAAGGCAATTTTTGCTGATCGGGATGGGGAGGTATACAGCTTTTCAGCAGAGCTTTGGGACTACTCATGTAGCCTGTAGAGATGAAGGGCCAGACAGCAGGCCTAGTGGCATTTGCTGGGGAGTAAGGGAACAATTATCTGTTGAATTTATTGCTTAGACTGACATGGTCAGTGCTTTCTGTCTCCCTTAGCTATTTCTAGTCTGCTGGCATCAGTGACGCTTGACCTCAGCCAGTATGCCATGGACATCGTGAAAGGACTGGCTGGTGAGTATCCCAGCCCCTCTCTAGCCTATAAGTGTCACCTTGGGTTTGGTTGTACTTGTCCTAATTGTTGTAGCAGGGGTAGGGGACAGCTCAGGATAGTAATAAGGCCCTAACCTAAACTACATTGACATTGGCAGTTTCTTTCTTGAGATGATTTGAATGAGAGCAAACAGCTAGTACTGAAGAGATGGGGGCATGGAAAAGACAAAGACGGAAGTCTGGATGCTCAGTTGTTGGCTGCTTCTGAGTAGTGGCTTTGTGTGTCCAGGTCACCTGAAATCCAACAGTCCCCGCCTGATGGATGAAGCTGTGCTGGCACTGCGGAACCTGGCACGCCAGTGCAGTGACTCTTCGGCCATGGAATCCCTGACCAAGCACCTATTTGCTATCCTCGGAGGTGAGCAAGCCCTCTTGGCCATGCGAGTGGTTGAGGCGTGGCCCCTGGTATTTCCCTCAACTGGGATCTGAAGGGGACTTGATGCTCCAAGTCTGCTTGTGGCAAGGCTGTGTGGCCAGGAGGACATCACACTGGAATGTGAATGTGTGTGAATGAACAAAACCCTGCACGGGGTGGTGTGGATGGGGTGATCTCAGGTTTTTCGTTTTTAAGATACACATTTTTGTAGGCATAGCAGAAAAAACTAAAGGAAATACACCAGAAAAGAAATGTCTTTGAGTAGTGGAGACATGATTGCCTTTTAAATGTTTTTCTTTATATTTTTTCTGTTTCTCAAGTTTTTTGTAGGAACATTCCTTTTTGAGTCAGAAAGCAAAAGGCTAGTAAAAGTTATTTTAAACCCAGCTTCACAACACAAAGGCTACTTCTGGAATCAGAAACCATATCGTGGCATCACACACGTGACTGCATTGTTCACTCTCTTGGAAATATGAATGTGAATGTGAATGTTTGCTGTCTCTCCTCTCAGGCTCGGAAGGAAAACTAACTGTTGTAGCCCAGAAGATGAGCGTCCTCTCAGGTATAGGATTTCTTTTTTTTTTTTTTTGAGAGAAAGTCTTGCTGTGTCATCTAGGATAGAGTGCAGTGGCGCCATCTCAGCTCACTGCAATCTCTGCCTCCCAGGTTCAGGTGATCCTCATGCCTCAGCCTCCTTAGTAGCTGGGATTACTGGTGCGCACCACCACGCCAGCTAATTTTAGTAGAGATGGGGTTTCACCATATTGGCCAGGCTGGTCGTGAACTCCTGGCATCAAGTGATCTGCCCGCCTCAGCCTCCCAAAGTGCTGGGATTACAGGCAGGTACAGGATTTCTCTGCCAGGAGTAGAGCTGTGATCTAGTAGTAGATAAGCTTTTTTTTTTTTTTTTTTTTTTTTCGAGATGGAGTTTCTCTCTGTCGTCAGGCTGGAGTGCAGTGACACAATCTTGGCTCACTGCAACCTCCGCCTCCTGGGTTCAAGCAATCCTCCTGCCTCAGCCTCTTGAGTAGCTGGGACTACAGGTGCGCACCACCACATCCAGCTAATTTTTTTGTATTTTTAGTAGAGACGGGGTTTCACCACATTGGCCAGGATGGTCTCGATCTCGACCTCATGATCCGCCTGCCTCAGCCTCCCGAAGTGCTGGGATTACAGGCGTGAGCCACCGCGCCTGGCCTAGTAGTAGATAAGCTTTAACATAACTCTTAGGTAAGGCGAAGCCTTCTTTGCATCTTGACTCCTGTGACCATCTTGGGTCCAGCCTGCCTCCCAGGACCCTGCTGCGTGCATGCTTGACGAGAGGGACTTGTTCAGGTCTAGCAAGAGGCTTGGCTTCTATAGAAGGCAGGAGGTGTAGAGGGGGCATTGAAGGAAGATCAATAATGGCCAAAGGAGAGGTATGCCTGCTGGAGACACAGAAGAGGTCTGTGACCCAGAGTGCAGAGGTGGCAGCAATAGGAAGACTTGCCTCTTTGTGGTTCTGTGCTGATAAGGGACTGAACAGGGAATCTGCCTTTTAGGGATTGGGAGCGTCAGTCATCATGTGGTGTCCGGACCTTCCAGTCAGGTCCTGAATGGGATCGTGGCTGAGCTGTTCATCCCGTTCCTTCAGCAGGAAGGTAATTCTGTGCAACATGGTGAGCATGCGTTCTGTACTCATCCTTGACTGTGGTTTTTCACAGTTGGAGCTTTCCTTCCATAAACCTCTCCTAAAGACACACCTCCCTCAGAGAGCAAGGCTCGGAGCTGTCTGAAATATCACTGCTTCCTCCCGCTTGTACTCTGGCTTGTTTTTTGCACTGCTTGCAATGATTTGACATGGTTATAAGACACTGGACTGACTGGACTTCTGCTTTTTGCCCTAGTTCATGAAGGGACCTTGGTACACGCTGTCTCAGTCCTGGCTCTCTGGTGTAACCGATTCACTACGGAAGTGCCCAAGAAGCTCACTGAATGGTTCAAAAAAGCTTTCAGCCTTAAAACCTCCACATCTGCGGTGAGGCACGCCTATCTGCAGTGCATGTTGGCCTCTTACCGGGGTAAGACAACTCCTAGGGCTAGTGTCCAGGCCTTCCTGCAGAGGTTACCGAGTCTTTAGGGTATTAATAGTGTTCCCGCTTTCCCTGTTAGTTCAGCTTATTTTGCACCATTTATTTCTTCCTGAAATAAATGAGAGCATTGGGCTTAGCCCAAAATCCGAATTCAGTCTTCACAACAAATTCTGGCTTCTCCCCTTTGTCAGACTTTCAAAGTACAAAGCTTTATTCAGAGAGGACCAGAACCAGAACTTGTCACTACAGTATCTGAAATCATGGAGAAATGACTCAGATAAGACTGGTTTAAGGGCTGGGTGCGGTGGCTCACACCTGTAATCCCAGCACTTTGGGAGGCCGAGGCGGGCAGATCACCTGAGGGCAGGAGTTCAAGACCAACATGGCGAGAACTCGTCTCTACTAAAAATACAAAAATTAGCTGGGCATGGTGGCGGGCAACTGTAATCCCAGCTATGTGGGAGGCTGAGGCAGGGAGAATTGAACCCGGTAGATGGAGGCTGCAGTGAGCCGAGATTGCGCCATTGTACTCCAGCCTGGGCAACACAGCAAGACTCTGTCTCAAAAAAAAAAAAAAAAAAAAAGACTGGTTTAAAAAATCCAACTTCATGTAAACTTTACTCTGGACTTATTAAAAATGACCACCACCCTTCCTTCAGTGTTGAGGAACCTACTGTCATTTGGGCAAGCAGAGCTGGGGGAAAATTTCAAATCTGTATAGGAGCTTGGTCTCCAAGCTATAAACCTCTAATACTGATTTCCATCTCAGAGATATGCTTGTATTTCTTTTTAAAAAGATTTAAACTTATGAGCTATATTTAAAGAAGCATCTAGGAGAGGCTCACGCCTACCAGCGCTTTGAGAGGCCGAGGCGGGTGGATCACCTGAGGTCAGGAGTTCGAGACCAGCCTGGCCAACATGGTATAACCTTGTCTCTACAAAAATACAAAAATTAGCCAGGCATGATGACAGGTGCTTGTAATCCCAGCTACTCGGGAGACTGAGGCAGGAGAATCGCTTGAGTCCAGGAGGCAGAGGTTGCAGTGAGCCGAGATCAAGCCATTGCACTCCTGCCTGGGTGACAGAGTGATACTCTGTCTCAAAAAAGAAAAAGAAACATCTAGGAGATTCCAGGGCCTCCTCTTGAGAGGGGACCCCCTTCTGTGTGAAATGTCTTGTCTGAAGAACTTTGTACTCACATATTTCTTTTAATGATAAGGGAAGAAGAATCTGACCATAAGAGATTTTTGCAGTGAGTTGAAAGCAATAAATCTTTTTCTGAAATATGTCTCCCAGCTCAGAATCATAGATCATCTTTGTGCAGTGGTTTGTGAGGTTTATTCAAACCACAGGTAGTGCTGATTGAAGTCACAGATTTTCCGTGGGTAGAAATGTACACTCAATACATTTTCAGCTGCTTTAGGGATATAGTGAACTCACATCCATGACTTAAAAACAGTCTATGAGGCCAGGCGAGCTGGCTCACGCCTGTAGTCCTGGCACTTTGGGAGGCTGAGGTGGGAGGATTGCTTGAGCCCAGGAGTTTGAGACCAGCCTGGGCAACAAAGTGAGACCCCCATCTCTACAAAAAAATTAAAAAAATAGCTGGGCATGGTGGTACATGCCTGTGGTCCCAGCTACACAGGAGGCTGAGGCAGCGGGATTGCTTGAGCCCAGGAGTTCAAGATCAGCCAGGGAAACATAGCAAGATTCTGTTCTCTAAAGTACTGTATATATCAGTTTGCGTTATTGCTGCATTGAATGACCATCAATTGTAGGTGGGACCTTGAATTGTAGATGGCAAAAACTTGGTTTTACCTAGTTTCTTCAGCTTGAGCTAGTTCTGCTCGTTGCATTTATTTTTAATTTATTTTTTAAAAAAGGAATGCAGAGTGCCAGAACTCAATGCTCATTGCTTTTAAAATAAGCATAATATAAAATAAACCTTTTAAAAACAAAACAAAAATAAACCTTTGTAATAAAGATTTCTTGGATTCAAGTCTAAAACATTATCTGGAAAACTGCTTTCATTGTGAAATGTTCTGATGTACCCATTTAGTAGCTATGGAAACATGGAACAACAAACCCGGGTGTTGGGGTGGGAAGGAAGAAAACATGTGCTTTTTTTTTGAGATGGAGTTTCTCTATGTCACCCAGGCTGGAGTGTAGTGGCGCGATCTCAGCTCACTGAAACCTCCGCCTCCTGGGTTTAAGCGATTCTCCAACCTCAGCCTCCTGAGTAGCTGGGATTACAGATGCCTGGCTAATTTTTGTATTTTTTAATAGAGACAGGGTTTTGCCATGTTGGCCAGGCTGGTCTTGAACTCCTGAGCTTGGGTGATCTGCTTGCCTCGGCCTCCCAAAGTGTTGGGATTATAGGCATGAGCCACCGCACCCAGCCAAACTAGTTTTAACTGGTTTCTCTTTTTTTTTTTCTTGGAGATGGGGTCTCGTTCTATCGCCCAGGCTGGAGTGCAATGGCACAATCTCGGCTCACTGCAACCTCTGCCTCCTGGGTTCAAGCGATTCTCTTGCTGCGGCCTCCTGAGTAGCTGGGATTACAGGCGCGCGCCACCCCACCCGGCTAAGACAGGGTTTCACCATATTGGTCAGGCTGGTCTGGAATTCCTGACTTCATGATCCCTCCTGCCTCAGCCTGCCAAAGTGCTGGGCTTACAGGCGTGAGCCACCGTGCTTGGCTTCCTTTTTTTTTTTTTTTTTAAATGAGTTTAGTTCAGAGGTCAGCGGATTTGGACTCAAAAATTTAGAATTTGGGTCCAAAGGTCATCTGTATGGGGGAAGAGTACCAGATGGGAATTGATAGGATTGAGGGTGGCTCTGACTTGCCTCAACTAGCCGTGTGACCTTGAGCAACACACCTAATGTCTCTGCTTATCCATCAGTTGAATAACTGGACCACGCCCAGCTAATTTTGTATTTTTAATAGAGACGGGGTTTCTCCATGTTGGTCAGGCTGGTCTCGAACTCCCAAACTCAGGTGATCCACCCGCCTCGGCCTCCCAAAGTGCTGGGATTACAGAAGTGAGCTGCCACACCTGGCCGTAAGGATTATCTTTCTGCCTCTAATTTTGTGGCTGTAGAATTTGATTTAAGTTTTGATTTCACTTCACTTCTTTTTGAGATATTTGAAAAATCAACTGAAGGGTTTTAGTCGTCTGGTTAACAGCTGGTTAGATAAATCCTTTCTCAGTCCTGTCATTTCCAAGGATCAGGATGTCCTTTAAGGTGCGTGTCCTCTCTCCACAGGTGACACACTGTTGCAGGCCCTGGACTTACTGCCCTTGCTCGTCCAGACAGTGGAGAAGGCAGCCTCCCAAAGCACTCAGGTTCCCACCGTCACTGAAGGGGTTGCCGCAGCCTTGTTGCTCTTGAAGCTGTCGGTGGCTGACTCACAGGCTGGTATGAGTCCAGAGGTGTCCAGGATGGTAGAGACAGGGGCCTCTGACAAGAGTCCTTGGGAGGTGTGTCTTGATATTCAGGGTTAGCTTGGTCCTGACCACACTGGATCAGCCACAGGTTTGCTCGTCATCTGCAGGATGAACCTCAGGGTTGCATGGGCAGTGGGAATGTAGTCTCGGGACTGTGTCACTGTCCTCCTTCATTCTGTTGCTCCAGTGCTACACGGGCTTGTAGATGATACCAAGATGGACCAGGGTTTAGTATTGGGACTGTTTGTTTCAGTTGGTTATACATTCATACAGTACAAAATTCAAAAGGATATAACATGAGAAGCTTCCCCTTAGCCCTGTCTTTTCCTGTAGCCGTTAAGTTTCCCTCTGTAAACAGTGTTACCAATTTTGCACTTTGGGAGGCCAAGGCGGGTGGATCACGAAGTCAGGATTTCGAGACCATCCTGGCCAACATGGTGAAACGCCGTCTTTACTAAAAATACAAAAATTAGCTGGATGTGGTGGCGCATGCCTGTAATCTCAGCTACTCGGGAGGCTGAGGCAGGAGAATCGCTTGAACCCAGGAGGCGTAGGTTGCAGTGAGCTGGGATTGTGCCACTGTACTCCAGCCTGGGTAGCACAGTGAGACTTTGTCTAAGAAAGAAGAAACAGTATTACCAATTTTATGTCCAGAGATAGTGTGTTATGTAATTGAACATGCTGGGGAACATACTCTATATACCATATTATTTATAATATATAATATATATACTATATATATCTTCGAAATGATTCCAAATCAGTACGTCAGAAAGAGCTTTCTCATTATTTTTTGTGGCTGCATCATATTTCAGGCTTTCTTTTTTTTTTTTCTGAGACAGAGTCTCGCTCTGTCGCCCAGGTTGGAGTGCAGTGGCACGATCTCATCTCACTGCAAGCTCTGCCTCCTGCCTCAGCCTCCCGAGTAGCTGGGACTACAGGCGCTATGCCGCCACGCGCAGCTAATTTTTTGTATTTTTAGTAGAGACAGGGTTTCATTGTGTTAGCCAGGATGGTCTCGATCTCCTGACCTTGTGATCCGCCCACCTCGGCCTCCCAACGTGCTGGGATTACAGGCGTGAGCCACCGTGCCCAGCCAGGCTTTCTTTATTTCATCTCCCAATCTCTGCACTGGGACACACCTGAACTTACTCCTTTGGTTAGGAATGGAGCTCAGCTCTCCTCATGTAATATCGTGTTCCCACTGTGGCCACGCAAGGCACTGGGCTACCTGGGGGAATGCTAAGATGAACATGACCTTCTTCAGCAAATTTCAGGGTGCTTACTTCACAGTGGGAGTGAGGAAATACAGAAATATATCCGTAGCTTAAGACAAAATGTGGCATTAGAGCAGTTTTGAAAGAGAGATTGCTTTTAGTTGGGGGGATGGGTATTGGGAAGGGCTTCATGGAGGAAGCATTTGAACTGGTACCCTGAAGCCTGGGAGGGATTTCATTATCCTGAAGGGATGGCCCAGTGTGAGTCCAAACAGCCCCAGTCAGGGAAGGGCAGGGAAAGCCAGAGTCTGTAAACCTCAGATATTCCAGCTTGGCGCCTGGGGTGGATGGGAATTCCGGATGAGAAGCAGTTCACCTAGGCTCCTGTAGGCAGCAGAGAACCACCGAAGAGTTTCATACAGGAGGTGATACCAGAAGGACTGAGGTCAGTTCCCCAAATGGAAGAGCACTGAGCCTCCTGCTGCAGAGGAGGGTTTGTCAGCAAAGCCCACCCCAGCAGCTTCAGGATGGAGTGGATCAGCTCTGGGGGATGTGGTGAGCTGCGTCGTGGGGTAACCTTTTGTTTCTTGCAGAGGCTAAACTGAGCAGTTTCTGGCAGCTGATTGTGGATGAGAAAAAGCAGGTTTTCACTTCTGAGAAATTCCTGGTCATGGCTTCAGAGGATGGTAAGTTATTCCACGCTTAGTTGAACTCGGGATTGAGGCAAAGTCTCTTTGGAAAATCTTCAGAGAGGACCCTTTCTTGACCAACCAGTCAGGTCTGCAAAAACCTGGACCAGAGTGATCTGGCCAACAGCTTAGCTGTTGTAGGAATAAATTCATTCCTGTAGGGAATGTAAGGTTAGGGAAATGGGACTTGGGAGATGTATGGAGACAGAGCAGTAATGGCTGTGGAGCTACGATATGAGCTGTAATTATAGCTGATTGGGTAATTGGTGCTGTCTTGGAGGTTTTCTTGTGTTAAGGCAGCTGAGAAGCTCTTGTGGAGTCTGGCAGGCTCTACTCCCCCACCAAGAGACACAAAAACTACTGGTTTCTATCCTGGCAGAAAAGGAACAGTTGAATTTTAAATGTCTGTTTAATATTCTACGTTGCCTTAGGAGTGTCTGCCACTAATTGGTGATTTGAAGAGTCTTTTGACTCATAAATCGCAGCATTCCATTAATGAGCTACAACTGTTAGTCATTTCCTGGTTTTAGAAAAATTTTTAGCTAAATTTTGAAAAGGAAATAGACTAATGTAATTCAAAAATAGATACAAGAGGGTCTACATTGAAAATTATACCCCTGCTTTGATATCTGGCTACCCAGTTCCTCGGCTATAGATAACCAATTTTATTAGCTTCTTCTGTAGCCTTGATATTTTATATATATGCAAGTAAATACCTGTATATGTTTGTTCTCTACCTTTTTTACACAAATGGTAGTGTGTCTGCCGTATGTACTGTGCTTTCTAGACCTGGAAATGAGTCCATGTCAGTACATAATGAACTTCATCATTCTTTTTTTTTTTTGAGATGGAGTTTCGCTCTTGTTGCTCAGGCTGGAGTGCGGTAGCGCGATCTCAGCCCACCGCAACCTCTCCCCCTGGGTTCAAGCAGTTGTCTTGCCTCAGCCTCCCGAATAGCTGGGATTACAGGCATGTGCCACTACCACCAGGCTAATTTTGTATTTTTTTTTTTTCTTAGTAGAGATGGGGTTTCTCCATGTTGGTCAGGCTGGTCTCGAACTCCCGACCTCAGGTGATCTGCCTGCCTCGGCCTCCCAAAGTGCTGGGATTACAGGCATGAGCCACCATGCCTGGCCTCTTTTTAGAACTTCATAGTAATTTGTTGTTGTTGAGACAGGATCTCACTCTGTTGCCCAGGCTGGAGTGCAGCGGCACAGTCGTGGCTCACTGCAGCCTCGACCTCCCTGGTCTCAGGTGTTCCTCCCACCTCAGCTTCCTGAGTAGCTGGGACTACAGGTGCACACCACCACATCCGCCTAATTTTTTTTTTTTTTTTTTTTTTTAAGAGACGGGGGTTTTACCATGTTGCCCGGGCTGACCGTGAACTCATGGGCTTAAGCAATTCTCCTGCCTCAGCCACCCAAAGTGTTGGTATTACAGACATGAGCCATCGTGCCTGGCCTTAGTAATTTTTTTTTTTTTTTTTTTTGAGACAGAGTCTCACTCTGTCGCCCAGGCTGGAGTGCAGGGGCGCGATCTCGGCTCACTGCAAGCTCCGCCTCCCGGGTTCACGCCATTCTCCTGACTCAGCCTCCCGAGTAGCTGGGACTACAGGCGCATGCCGCTACGCCTGGCTGATTTTTTGTATTTTTAGAAGAGATGGGGTTTCACAGTGTTAGCCAGGCTGGTCTTGGTCTCCTGGCCTCGTGATCCGCCTTCCTCGGCCTCCCAAAGTGCTGGGATTACAGGCGTGAGCCACTGGGTCAGGCATTTTTTTTTTTTTTTTTTTTTTTTTTGAGACAGTCTCACTATGTTGCCCAGGCTGGAGTGCAGTGGCACAATCTCTGCTCACTGCAACCTCCACCTCCCAGGTTCAAGTGATTCTCCTGCCTCAGCCTCCTTGAGTAGCTGGGATTACAGGTGCACACCACCATGCCTGGCTAATTTTTATATTTTCAGTAGAGACGGGGTTTTACTATGTTGGCCAGGTTGGTCTCGAACTCCTGACCTCAGGTGACCTGCCTGCTTTGGCCTCCCAGAGTGCTGGGATTACAGGCGTGAGCCACTGTGCCTGGCCAGTAATTTTTAATTATTAAAAAAAAATAGGCTGGGGCCGGACATGGTGGCTCAGCCTGTAATCCCAGCACTTTGGGAGGCCGAGGCGGGCAGATCATGAGGTCAAGATCGAGACTATCCTGGCCAACATGGTGAAACCCTGTCTCTACTAAAAATACAAAATAAGCTGGGCGTGGTGGCAGGTGCCTGTAATCCCAGCTACTCGGGAGGCTGAGGCAGGAGAATCTCTTGAACCCAGGAGGCGGAGGTTGCAGTGATCCGAGATTGCACCACTACACTCCAGCCTGGGAGACAGAGCAAGATTCCGTCTCAACAACAACAACAACAACAAAAACAACAAAATACATAGGCCTCGCATGGTGGCTCATGCCTGTAATCCTAGCACCTTGAGAGGCCGAAGTGGACTGATCACTTGAGGTCAGGAGTTCAAAACCATCCGGCCAACACGGTGAAACCTCGTCTCTACTAAAAATAGAAAAAAAAAAATTAGCCAGGCTTGCTGGTGGGCTTCTGTAATCCCAGCTACTCAGGAGGCTGAGGCAGGAGAATTAGTTGAACCTGGGAGGCGGAGGGTGTAGTGAGCCAAGACTGCACCACTGCACTGTAGCCTGGGCAACAGAGCGAGACTCTGTCTCAAAAAAAGTAAAAATAGGCTAGGTGCGGTGGCTCACACCTGTAATCCTAGCACTTTGGGAGACCAAGGCAGGTGGATCACTGTGGTCAGGAGTTCAAGACCAACCTGGCCACCCTGGTGAAACCCCGTCTCTACTAAAAATACAAAACTTGGCCAGGTGCAGTGGCTCACACCTGTAATCCCAGCACTTTGGGAGGCTGAGGCGGGTGGATCACGAGGTCAGGAGATCGAGACCATCCTGGCTAACATGGGGTAAACCCTGTCTCTACTAAAAAATACTAAAAAATTAGCAGGCGCCTGTAGTCCCAGCTACTTGGGAGGCTGAGGCAGGAGAATGGTGTGAACCCGGGAGGCGGAGCTTGCAGTGAGCCCTGAGATCACGCCACTGCGCTCCAGCCTGGGCGACAGAGCGAGACTCTCTCTCAAAAAAAAAAAAAAAAAAGAATTTATATATATATTATTTATATATATTTATATAAATATTTATATATAAATATAAATTATATATAAATATTATAAATTATGTATAAATATATAAATATAAAAATATATAAATATATAAAAATATATAAATATATATATAAATATATTTATATATTTACATATATTTTTATATATATATAAATATATATTTTTATATATAAATATATTTTTATATATAAATATATTTTTATATATATTTATATATAAATATATTTTTATGTATATTTATATATAAGTATATTTCTATATATATAAATATATTTTTATGTATATTTATATATAAATATATTTTTATGTATATATATAAATATATTTTAATGTATATTTATATATAAATATATTTATATATAAATATATTTTTATATAAATATATTTATATATAAATATATTTTTATATAAATATATAAATATATATAAATATATTTATATATAAATATATAAATATATTATATATAGATATATATTTATATTATATAAATATATTTATATATATATTTATATTATATAAATATATTTTTATATATATTTATATTATATAAATATATTTTTATATATATTTATATTATATAAATATATTTTTATATATATTTATATTATATAAATATATTTTTATATATATTTATATTATATAAATATATTTTTATATATATTTATATTATATAAATATATTTATATAATATAATATATATAATAAAAATAGTGTATACTTTACTGATTCCAAAATACATGTGTGCATAATAAGCAAAAAAGAAAAAAAGCTGTAATTTCACTTCGAGTGATAATCACATTTATATTTTGGTGTTAATTTTCAGTTCATTCCAGTTATTTCTGGATATTGGTATGTATGTGTACACTTAACTATTTTAAAAACACTTCCACTCCTTTTCTTCCCTCCCAGCCCTGTGTACTGTGTTGCATCTGACAGAGAGACTTTTCCTTGACCACCCGCATAGACTCACTGGCAACAAAGTTCAGTACGTGAGGCTGACTTACCTTTTCTTTTGGGCCAAATGAGGCGAAGGCTGGCAGGAACCCGAGAAAGGGTGTGTGGCAGGTGGAAGGGTTGGCTGTGGAAAGCCCTGCTCTTGGCCTTCCCCCAGACCTGTCTGTCCCTGTGCTTGCAGGCAGTACCACCGGGCTCTGGTGGCGGTGCTCCTGAGCCGCACCTGGCACGTCCGCAGGCAGGCTCAGCAGACAGTTCGGAAGCTGCTGTCCTCTCTTGGGGGCTTTAAGCTGGCGCACGGACTCCTGGAGGAGCTGAAGACTGTCCTCAGTTCTCACAAGGTGAGGGCATCTGGGCTCTAGAACTGGGGCTCTTGGATCCACTTAGCTGCCCCTGCTTATGCTGTGTGGTTTTGGCTGGGCCACCCCCTGGGTGTTCTTTCTTAATCTGTGTGATGCCAGCATCTTCTGCTCTGCTGTCGAGCTCCAGTAACATCTTTCATAGGATTCCTTTTCCTTTTCAGAGACTTTTTTTCACATGTAGCTTAATCTTTTTTCCAGGGTTTTTGGGGTTTTTGTTTTGTTTTGTTTTTCTCACTGCAAACTCTACTTCCCAAGCTCGAGTGATCCTTCCACCTCAGCCTCTCAAGTTGCTGGGACTGTAGGTGCACACCACCTACAGTGACCGCTAATTTTTTGATTATTGATTTTTTGTAGAGATGGGGTCTCGCCATGTTGCCCAGGCTGATCTCGAACTTCTAGGCTGAAGTGATCCTCCTACCTTGGCTTCCCAAAGTGTTGGGATTACAGGCACGAGCCACTGTGCCCTCCCCCTTTATCCTTGATTAATTGAATAACACTTTATGTTTTTAAAGCACTTCGTACTTTTTAAAGCATTTTCTACCCATTTTTTCCTTATGATTTTTTTTTAACAATGCCTTTCAAAGGCAAATAGGTCTTGTTATTCTTGTGTCATATGAATTGACCAGGGTTCTAGGAGCTCAAATGACTTGCACAGGGTCTCCCCCGACGGAGGGAGACCCTCAAAGATCTGGCTCTTATTTCTGTGCTCTTTGTGCGGTGTTCCACTGCTTCCCTCCCTCCCTAAGCCTGTTGAGGAATGTGAGCCAGTGACAGACTTGCCATCACAGGCTGGGTCTCCTGGACCGGTTCCTGTTGCCTTCTTTACCCCCGTAGGCTTTTTAGATGCAAAGTCACAGGTGCTTCCTTCTTCCAGGCACATCTCACAGCTTGTGGGTCCCATTGCAGGAAGCTGGGCATCCATTTCCACTCCAGCAAGGACCCCAGGGAAGAACTGAGTGAGGGGCCACTGTGTCCATAGCATATTTGGTTCCTGTGTTCCAAGCCTGCACAGGGCTCTTAGCAGTATTATCTCACATGTCTCCACACAGGTGCTGCCCTTAGAGGCTTTGGTGACTGATGCTGGAGAGATGACTGAGGCGAGCAAGGCCTATGTGCCTCCACGGGTCCTGCAGGAGGCTCTGTGTGTCATCTCCGGTGTGCCAGGGCTCAAGGGTGATGTCACTGACACCGAACAACTGGCCCAGGAAATGCTGATCATCTCTCACCACCCATCCTTAGGTCCGTGGCTGCAGTGGGTGTGGGAGAGCCCAGGGCTTTAGGGGATGGGGTAAGAGCAGGCCAGGCAGAAGGCCTCAAGGAGCTCCCTTCCCCTTCAGTTGCCGTGCAGTCTGGACTTTGGCCAGCACTTCTTGCCAGGATGAAGATCGATCCTGAAGCCTTTATCACCAGGCACCTGGATCAGATCATTCCCAGGATCACCACACAGAGTCCCCTAAACCAGGTGATGGGAACATGAGCTGGTCTGGCCTCAGGTTGGGGAGGGGGCCCTCTCATCACAGGGTACAGGAAGAGAGGATTCAAAGAAGCAGGTGAAGATGGATGAAATGTAGGCTTGGACCTTTGGTTGCACGTGACAGAAATGTAAACTGGTTTAAGCCCAAAAGGGAACTTAACTGCCTCATTTACTTGCAAAGTCCAAGGATATGACTGGCTACAGGGGTTCAGATGTTGTCCTTGGAACATTGTAGGTGATGTCTCTCTTACTCTGTCCCATCCATCTTTGTCTCTTGTCTCTGTTTTCCACGATGTGGGCTCCATTCTCAGGCTTTCCCTTTCTGGTAGCATAAGAGCTGCTAGAGTTCCAGGCTTTGTCTCCCCATCAGCTCCTGGAGGAATAGCTTGTGTATTTCAATACTGTCTACTGGCTTGGGCTCGCTTTGACCCTGATTAATCTGACTTGGGTGCCATGCTCATCTCTGCGCTCATCCTTCTGTTCTGGGTCACACGCCCACCTCTGGAAAAAGTGAGGGCAGCTCCACCTGAACCACGGAGACTGAGAACTGGGAAGGAGTGTATCACCTCACGTCAGGGGCTGTGTCAGACAGAGGAGCACTGCTTGGTGAGGAAAGCAGACACAGACTCCAGCCAGCCACTGTGATGGGCAGTGCCCAGGAGTAACAAGGCAGTGGCATAAAGAAGGGGAGCCAGTGCCAGGGGCATTCAGGTGTGGTGGACCTCTTGCCAGTGCCAGCCTTGGCACACACTGACCATGTCTGCGTTTGTTTGGCAGTCCTCCATGAATGCCATGGGCTCCCTTTCCATCCTGTCGCCGGACCGGGTCCTCCCACAGCTCATCAGCACCATCACTGCCTCCGTGCAGAACCCTGCACTGCGCCTGGTGACGCGGGAGGAGTTTGCCATTATGCAGACCCCTGCTGGGGAGCTGTATGACAAATCCATCATCCAGAGGTGAAACCTCACTTGTGGGCTCAGTTTCCTTTGCTCCCCAGGGCATAGTTTTCTTGCGTGTAGAATGGAGCCAGCGCCTCCTGTGAGTTGAATGCAACAGCCTGTCCATTCATTGACTAAGTGCCTGTTGTGTCCCCGGCATGGTGCTTAGGTCCTGGGTACTTAAGTGTGTCCTGGGTACTTAAGTTAAGCACCAGCACAGTGCTTAACAGCTAGTTGGAATTTCATGGCTGGCGGGAGGCTGACAGGACTTGCGGTGCTTTTCAAGCTGGCTGATGACCCACTCTGGTGTTTCAGTGCCCAGCAGGACAGCATAAAAAAGGCCAACATGAAGCGAGAGAACAAAGCTTATTCCTTCAAAGAGCAGATCATCGAGCTGGAGCTGAAGGAGGTGAGTACACGGAGGCACTCACGGAAGGTGGCTGCTGAGCTTGGTGGCCCCAGGCTGGTGGCTTTTCCCACTGCACATATGCTGTTCACTTGGATCATCCTGAGGCCCATGGCACACTCCTGCGATGCCCCTGACCAGTGTCTGGTGCACTGGCACACTTTCCCTTCACCCTTGCTTCATAGCTTCTTCCACCCACAACTCAAAACCTGTTTCTTTCTCTGCTGGGTGCTGGCGACAGTGCACATGTCTCCTCTGCTAAGTGGTGTTGCTGGATTCCATGTCTGTTCCTCCACTTCCTTGAAGACTGGGACCCATCTAGACTCCTGATAGCAGGCACAGCGCCTGGTACAGTGGGACTTCTGGGGAATCATGACTTGATTGCTGAATTCAGCGGGTTCTGACAGGAGCAGAGCACACAGGACTCTTTCCTGTCTCAGCGTTTGCTCTTCTCTCTGTCTTTACAAGGCAGGATTCTTGTCTTTCACATCTCAGTCCACATGTGCGCTTCTCAGAGAGGTGGCCAGCCTGTCCACCCTATCCAAAGTAGACCCCACCCTTCCTCCCTGTTACTAAGCATCATATTCGTTTCTTTACTAACATTTGTCGTAACCCAAAAGCATCTTGTTTATGTGCTTGTTGACTTGTTTATTATCTATCTTCGCCTGCTAGATTGTGAGCTCCGTGAGGGCAGGGACTTTATCTTGTTCCTACGATATTCCTGCCATCTGGAACAGTGCCTGGCACAATCCAGGTGCTCACTGAATGTTTGCTGAATGAGTGAGTGAGTTCTGTGGCTTGTTGTCTCAGGCCACTATAGCAGGCCTTTTCTAAGCTTCAGCTTATCCTGTGAGAGAGCTTCTGTAGGAAGGGGTTGGAGAGGAGGAGGCTAAAGTTTTGATTCTGAATCCATTTGGCTGTCAGAATACCCTTTTGAGTACCTTGAGGAACCTTTATTTCTCTTAACATAAAAAGCCCTCTTAGCCTTTGTCAATAGAGAATCCAGTAAAACGACTACTTCTCTATTGCTGTCTCCATTCTATAGAAACCAGGTGGCTGTGGACTTTGTGGGAGGTTGGGGGTGCACATGGTGGGTTCAGGGGCCCAACTCACAGACTTAGAGCTGGTATGGTGCTGTTTGTGTGGAAGCAAGCTCACCTTCCTCTGTTGGGGAGGGAGATCTGTTCCCTGGAGATGGGATTGGTTGGTTTGCCCATCCTCTTTAGGAGATAAAGAAGAAGAAAGGCATCAAAGAGGAGGTGCAGCTGACCAGCAAGCAGAAGGAGATGCTTCAGGCCCAGCTAGACAGGGAGGCGCAGGTCCGGAGGCGGCTGCAGGAGGTGAGTGTCCACCTCCGCCACACGCTCAAGCCGGAAGAGTGCTGGGCAGCTTGGTCCCGCTCCTTGCTGTCACAAGCAGGGCCCTGCTGACCTGCCTTCTGGACAACTCTGCTTGCAGCTGGATGGGGAGCTGGAGGCGGCACTTGGACTGCTGGACATCATCCTGGCCAAGAACCCGTCCGGCCTGACCCAGTACATCCCTGTTTTGGTCGACTCTTTCCTGCCCTTGCTGAAGTCTCCCCTGGCTGCTCCCAGGATCAAGAACCCCTTCTTGTCCTTGGCTGCCTGTGTCATGCCCTCTAGGCTCAAGGCTTTGGGTTAGTCCTGTTTGCTGGCTGCAGGGATGGCCCAGGGGTGCCCCTGAGTGCTTGGACAGGGTGTGCCCCTGAGTGCTTGTGGGGAGGTGGGTGGTGACCTCAGCTGCTGAGTTTTGTTTTCTTGTGGAAGCAGCCTTGGAGACTCAAGCTGGATGTGCTTAGGAGAGACGTAGTGCCTCCTCTTCTCTCCCACTTCACATCTGTGCCCTCCCTCTGAGGAGTAGGTTTTAGATGCTAGTCAGTGTTCGATCTTTGTGTACCAGTTTTAAAACTAAGAAGTCAGAAGTTCAGTGGCAGTGAGGATGGTTTGGTGGTTCAGCCCAGCCCAGGTCTCCTGAAAAGCCACATGACAGCAGTGAGCAGAGGCCCCTGTGACCTTTAGCTTCCTGTTAGCTCTGGAGAAACAAACACCAGGTAGGGTGGCTGGCAGTTCTGGTGGCCTTGCTTTTGTGGGTTGTTTAGTGGCCTTCAGCAGACTTCTATCCTGGCCTAATGGTGATGTTCCCACGGGTGAGGCTAGAATCTGGGAACTGTTCTGAGTGGAAAAGTCAGCTGGTGCATATGGAACCTGCCAGAAGTGTCACCTGGCTGTCTGGGCTTGTTGCGTAGAGGTGGAGATGCTGCACAGATAGAGCTGTACTCTTGGCTGAATGACTCTTTGGTGGCCCTTGTCTCCTGTCAGTGTACTCATTTCTTGAATGTCCAAAGGGCAACTCCCTGCCTACCTGCCCTCTGAGGCTGTCACAAAGATCAAGTGAGAAATTGTTGGGGACATTTTGGCGAAGCAGAAAGTTTTTTTTTTTTTTTTTTTTTTTTGAGACGGAGTCTTACTTTGTTGCCCAGGCTGGAGTGCAGTGGCGCCATCTTGGCTCACTGCCAGCTCCGCTTCCCGGGTTCATGCCATTCTACTGCCTGAGCCTCCTGAGTAGCTGGGACTACAGGCACCCACCACCATGCCCAGCTAATTTTTTGTATTTTTAGTAGAGACGGGGTTTCACTGTGTTAGCCAGGATGATCTCAATCTCCTGACCTTGTGATCCGCCCGCCTCGGCCTCCCAAAGTGCTGGGATTACAGGCGTCAGCCACCGTGCCCAGCCACAGACAGATTTTTTTAAGTCAGAAGGATGAGGCACTGGGTCCCCTGTTTCATCCTGAGCTGGATTCTGCATCTCTGTGTGTCATCCCCTGCCGGGTCTCTCCTCTTCAACACAGGCACTTTAGTGAGCCACGTGACCCTGCGCCTACTGAAGCCAGAGTGTGCCCTGGATAAGTCCTGGTGCCAGGAAGAGCTGTCGGTAGCCGTGAAGAGGGCGGTGACGCTGCTCCACACCCACACCATCAGCAGCAGAGTGGGCAAGGGGGAGCCAGGTAAGGGCTGGGACGCGATCAGGGGCACCAGGCGGTGTGAGCTGGTGCCAGGAATGCTGTTCAAGGCACAGCGTCACCCAGGGCCTCCTGAGCCTGGGGGATTGGACCAGATGGAGGATTTCTGAATTGAACCTTCGTAGTCTGTGAATTGCAGTGAGCCCAGTTGAGGGTTTACTTTTCGTCACTGGTGTCCCCTTCTCTGTTTTAACTCTCACATCCTGGAACTGGGCAGTGTTTGGCAGTAGAAGCAGAATTGGTTTTAGAACTGGACTACCAGCTGCTGTCTCTGTCCTCATGCCATGTGCTTCCAGGTGTCAGAACGGGCCTCTGGTCCATCCCTTCCCTACTTTCCCTGAGGATAGAAATAGGCAGCAGTGACCTGGGTCCCTGCCCTGCCTGCAGGATCTTATCTGCTTCTCGCTCTCACAGGTGCTGCGCCGTTGTCCGCGCCAGCCTTCTCCTTAGTCTTCCCGTTTCTGAAGATGGTGCTGACCGAGATGCCCCACCACAGTGAGGAGGAGGAGGAGCGGATGGCCCAGATTCTTCAGATCCTCACTGTCCAAGCCCAGCTGAGGGCCTCCCCCAGCACCCCCACCGGGCGGGTGGACGAGGTTGGCAGGGAAGCTCTGCTCTCCCCTTGGTTTAAAGGGGATCAGGGAGGCAGGGCCTGTGGACACATTCTGTCTCATGAACAGTTCTGGTGTGGAAATAGTGTATGTTTATACCAACAGCAGCCTCACACAGTGTTGTGGGTTTTTTAAGGCAAAAACGGGTCAGACTGCTTCTTTCACGTGATTGTAGACTCTGGCTCTCCTGCCATGCCAGTGCATATCAGTTCACCTGATTGACTTTGTTGGCTGCATGAGATTCTGTGCTATGGATGTACCATGTTTTACTTAACTCTTTACCTGTTGATGAGTTCTTAAGGTTATTTCTAACTTTTCCCTCTTTTGAGCAGCAGTGTGATGTGCTCTCTTGTATGTATATGCTCCCTACTTACCCAGTGTGAGCATTTCTTAAGGACAGGTTCATTGGACATGGAATTACTAGATTATATGGCATATTCTGAGCTATACTCTCACCAAGAGTTTTCTTTTTTCAAAGCCTAATGCAGCCTCAGATAATATCGTCAGTGATGAGTGAAAGAATGATAATCTCATTTTATTTTGCATTTCATGTAAAGTTGAGTGTGTCTTCATATATTTACGGTCTTTCTGGATTTCATAGTGTGAATTTCAAGCAAGTTTCAGAATTTGGTTTTTAGTTCCTGAGGATCATGGTTGACTGGGGTTAGCACGTATGGACCTAATTGTAAACCTAATGAGGTTTCTATGGTGGGGCCAGTTGTATGATCCAGAATGTTCCCCTGTGGGTGAGAGGATGCCCTGTCATTGGCCGCCTGGGTTACAGACCTCCCCACAGCCTCATCTCGACTTACCTGCCATTCTCTCCTAGAATGGCCCAGAGTTGCTGCCTCGCGTGGCCATGCTGCGTCTTCTGACTTGGGTGATCGGGACGGGCTCGCCTCGCTTACAGGTGACGTGGTTTTCAGTTGGTTGTTGCTGTGACTCAGTTCGTGACCCAGACCTCAGGTCCCAGTATAAAGGGTGGAGTCCTAGTTTCCTTTCAGCCCTTACTTTTGGACTTTGGTAGAAAGACTGCTTTAGAGAGCCAGCCTGACTGTTGTTAGCTAGTGAGGGGTTTTGCTTGGGTCCTGCCACTGGAGCTGGGGTCTTAGCCCTTGCAGTGCTGTAGGGGTGGGCGTTCTCAGTGCATATCCTTCTCTGGCCCCCTAGTAGTAAATGATTTGCTGACTGAACCAGTGGATTGATGTTCTTCTTAGGTTCTGGCTTCAGACACCCTGACCACCCTGTGTGCCAGCAGCAGTGGTGATGATGGCTGTGCCTTTGCGGAGCAGGAGGAGGTGGATGTGCTGCTCTGTGCCTTGCAGTCCCCGTGTGCCAGCGTGCGGGAAACCGTGCTCCGGGTGTGTGCTCAGTCTCTCACAGAGCCACTGCAGTGTCCCTTGTCACTCTATGGAAGTGCAAATTGCATGATGGGCATTTGAGAGAATGTCCCTCACCCTGGTGTGAGGCCTAGAGGCAAAGAGAAGAAGTCACACGGTTGGGGTCTCTCTGAGAATCAGAACACTAAGCAGTCATGATGTATCACTGTACTTTTTCCTTTACCTTGGAACACTTCACTTAATTTTTAAACTGGAATGTGGACCTTGGTACTTCCACAGAGCTAACTTGCAGGAGGAGTTCATTTCTTTAGCCCACTGCCATGTACTTGGCTTTTCTTCATGGCTTTTAGACCAAAAACTAAAGCATCCCCTTGTAGTGGTAAGACAGTGGTTCCTACCTGCTGATCCACAGCCTCCTGCTATTGATATGTGACAGAGTTTTCACTGGCTTTTGGTAAAATGTGAAAATGATGACAATATAGTAAATTTTTCCTTAAAAATTATTTGAACAAAAGGAATACGCTTTTTCTGAGGTTTTATCTGTCTGGTTTATTTAACGTTTTAATTTTCACATTAAAAAAAACATTTTACCACCTCACACTCTAAGGAACTTACTTAGAGTTAATTTTAATTGATTTAACTTTAGCCACATGCGGTTAGTGGCTACATCTTGGACAGTACAGCCTAGAGAGAGGTGAGGAGGCAGGTCAGAGGCTCTTCTGAAAGACGGTGCCTCACACGGTCCAATCCCACCCCTTCCAGGGGCTGATGGAACTCCACATGGTATTGCCAGCACCTGATACCGATGAGAAGAATGGCCTGAACCTTCTGCGGAGACTCTGGGTGGTCAAGTTTGACAAGGAGGAGGAGATCCGGAAGCTGGCTGAGAGGTGAGAGAGCCAGCATGTCGCTTTCTTCTTGCTGCATCCTCTCTTCCTTTAGGAAATAACTGAGCCCAGTGTGCTCAGCCTCCAGTGGGAAGAAGGGCTGGGCTGGCAGGGCAGGTGCTGCAGATCTTTGTCTAAGCAGCCCCCGCCTTGGATCTCCCACAGGCTGTGGTCAATGATGGGCCTAGACCTGCAGCCAGACCTATGCTCCTTGCTGATCGACGACGTGATCTATCATGAGGCGGCTGTAAGGCAGGCGGGGGCAGAAGCCCTCTCCCAAGCAGTGGCACGTTACCAGCGGCAGGCGGCGGAGGTTATGGGCAGGCTCATGGAGATTTACCAGGAGAAGCTCTACGTGAGTGACCTCTGCAGCCCTGATGCAGTCTGGGTGTGTGCGGTTGGGTGGGTCTCTGCTCAGCCCCCTACTGCTCCAGACAGGAATCTCGGGGCTCACGGTGGCTCAGGGTAGCTGCGGCTAGTTTCCCACCTCACAATCCTGGTGCCCAGGTCATCGATCTGCCCGTTGCAAAGCATTTACCAACTTGTCTGTTGCAGCGGCCGCCCCCAGTGCTGGATGCTTTGGGACGAGTTATTTCAGAATCTCCTCCAGATCAGTGGGAAGCCAGGTATAACAATTGTTCAGCCTCGTTCTACTCCAAGCTTTGTGAGATGTGGCAGGTTGGTTGGGTGGGTGCTGTGAGGAGGCAGCATGGGATAATGAAAGAGCAGGACCTCCCTCAGAGTCAGGGAGGCCTGAGTTCCATCAGCCCCTGGAAGGGGTGGGATTGGACTGTGTTAGGCACTGTCTTTCAGAAGAGCCTCTGACCTGCCTCCTCACCTCTCTCTAGGCTGTACTGTCCAAGATGTAGCCACTAACCACATGTGGCTAAAGTTAAATCTATTAAAATTAACTCTGAGTTCCTTAGAGTGTTCCTTAGAGTGTCCCCTCCTGCGCTAGCTGCGTGACCGTGAGCGTGTTTCTCCTTTTCCCCAGGCCTCTGTTTCCTCATCTGTATGCAGGGCACAATAACAGAAGCTACCAGCCTTTCTCCACAGAGCCCACGAGTAGCAGTTGGAGGATTAGACAGATGTCTGGGAGCAACTGGGACCTTGAAAGACGCTTGCCTCCCACAGAGCAGGCGCAAAACATGCAAGGGTGTTAGTTTTCTGAATGGCTCATCCTGGCCATGTCCACTCCCATGAGGCCTTGTGTGTCAGTGTAGGGTGGTGTATGGGCCCATCCTGGCTTATTTTTCATTCCAGACCATCAGCCAGGGATAGGACACAGATTCTTTGCTCCATGACTGGAAAGAGTAATACCACTTTGCCCTTGGAGAATGTGTTCACTTCCACGGGCCTCTACATCTGGTTCTTTTACCTCTGTCTTCTCTTACAACCTGCTTTGCAGGTAGAGGGGTGAGCATTGCACTCACATTCCTCTCTGGGGAAACCAACGCAGGGCTGGTCACCCAGTAGGAGGTAAAATCAGGGCAGATGGCAAGTCTCCATATGACAAGTGGGTTGTTCCAGAACATTGGGTGAGCACTGGGTGGTGGGCTTCAGGCTGTTCTCTGCCCCCAAAACGGTGTTTGCCTCAGGCAAGCTCCCTCTCGGATGCTGTGCACCAGCAGAGGTTCCACTGGCAGAGGAGGCCCCCTGGCTGCTCCTCCTTATGTGCTCCCACTTCTTTCCCAGGTGTGGCTTGGCCTTGGCCCTCAACAAGCTCTCCCAGTATTTGGACAGCTCTCAGGTGAAGCCACTCTTTCAATTTTTTGTCCCTGATGCCCTCAACGACCGACACCCAGATGTCCGGAAGTGCATGTTGGATGCAGCCCTCGCAACGCTCAACACTCATGGGAAGGTAAGGGGGTCCCAGCCAGGGAACACCCATGGGAAGGTAAGGGGGCCCCAGCCTGCTGAGGAGACACAGGGGAGGCAGGCGCTAGGGCTGAGCAGGGGCCAGAAATGCTGAGTGCCAAGAGTCCTGGCAGAGCACTTTGAGCCAAAAAGACCACGATAGTATGTTAAATTCTTTTAAGTCTGTGGCAGTCCTGCCAGAAAACTGGAAGAGCCACTGGCTGGCATGTCAGGATGCCTGTCCCAGAGCTAGACTTGGTCTTGGTCCTCAGGGCGGGGACTGTTGTCCCCAGATGCAGCCTATAGGGTTGACCTGAGGCTCTGAGGGGTTTGGCTTTCCAGGAGAACGTCAACTCGCTGTTGCCAGTATTTGAGGAGTTCCTGAAGAACGCGCCCAATGATGCCAGCTACGATGCTGTGCGACAGAGTGTGGTGGTCCTGATGGGCTCTCTGGCCAAGCACCTGGACAAGAGTGACCCCAAAGTGAAGCCCATTGTTGCCAAGCTCATCGCTGCCCTCTCCACCCCCTCCCAGCAGGTACCTGCCATCTGGCCTGGGACCCACATGCCGGTTAGAGAATTAGGACCCGGCTGTGGTTAGGCAGTGGGATACTAGGGGCAGAGTTCGACAGTCAGGGCCCAGAAAGCCCAGTTCTTGGTAAGGATTCACCCCCTCTCCCAGGGGAGAGCCTGGTTTATAGTCAGGAACACTCCTGGAGTGGGAGTTTCTTTGTTGCTTTGTTCTAGTAGACCTCCCAGATAGTTTCATTTTTTTCTACTCACCTGGTTTATAGTGAAGAACGCCCCTGGAGAGGGAGTTTCTTTGTTACTTTGTTCTAATAGACCTCCTAGATAGTTCCATTTTTTCTATTCACTAATGTGCACTGGGAATCCAAAGGGAAAAAAAAAAAAGGTCAGGCTTTCTCTTATGTCAAGCATTTTCCTGGCCCTCTACATGTGTTGGTTGTGTGTTACAGGTGCATTTTAATGGAACCTCTAAGCTACAGTGCAAAGAAATTTCTTTTTCTTTGTTTTGAAAAACATGCATATATATATATATAAATTTATATATATATTGTGTGTGTGTGTGTGTGTGTGTGTGTGTGTGTGGTTTGCATTTTGGATCACTTAGAGTGTCTTCATAAAATGAACAATTGGGCTGGGCGTGGTGGCTCATGCCTGTAATCTCAGTGCTTTAGGAGGGTGAGGTGGGAGGATTGCTTGAGGCCAGTAGTTCGAGACCAGCCTGGGCAACATAGTGAGATCCTGTCTCTACAAAAACTTTAAAAATTAGCCAGAGGTGGAGGCCATGCCTGTGCTCCTAGCTACTCAGGAGACCGAGGCAATAGGATTGCTTGAGTCCAGGAATTCAAGGTTATAGTGAATTATGATTGTGCCACTGCACTGTAGCCTGGGTGACAGAGTAAGACCCTATTTCTAAAAACAAAACAAAAAACAACAAAAAACTATACCAAAAAAATGCACAGTTGAAAACCAGTGTCCAAAATTGTGGTCAAATATGGTGTCAGAAAGCCCAAACAGCAAAAGAGTCCCACCTGGGCACCTGTCAGCATGGCCTCGGGGTTGTTGCTCCCAAGCTGGGCTTAGTGAGCTGCGGCTGGGAGGCAGGATTGAGTGTCTTTTGGTTCCACTCAATTTGTGCCTGGTCCTATAAGGTCCTGCCCAATTTCTCTGTGATTTTGACAGGTTTGGAAACAGAGACACGGGCTGTTTTTATGGTGGCAAAGCAGCACACTTCTCTGGAAGCTTTCTTTCTGAGTGGATTTAGTCTTTCGAGTCCCTTCCTTGGCCCCCTGCCCCACTGCCCAGGCCTAGGTTTTCCATTTAGACCAGAAATGGCACCATATAGGCCGAAGCTTTTGTTGTCAGCAGATTGTAGTGTGCACCCTGAGAGGTATACAACACTGTGTATGCCTGTTTGCTTCTCTGGTGCCCTGTGACACCCGCAGGCAGTGGCTGAGATGGGGCTTGGGACATCTAGTGGTGGGTGCTGTGTAGAATGGTCAGACCCCCCCACCAACCATGAAACGGCTGCAGCGGAGCCACAGCATTGACAGGTGGGCCCTTCCCCAGGTCCAGGAGTCCGTAGCCAGCTGCTTGCCACCCCTCGTGCCAGCCATCAAGGAGGATGCTGGAGGGATGATCCAGAGGCTTATGCAGCAGCTGCTAGAGTCAGACAAGTACGCAGAGCGCAAAGGGGCCGCGTATGGCCTGGCGGGCCTGGTGAAGGGCCTGGGCATCCTCTCGCTGAAGCAACAGGAGATGATGGCAGCACTGACTGATGCCATCCAGGATAAGAAGAACTTCCGCCGGCGAGAGGGTGAGCATCTCTGAGCTTGGGGCTGCCCAGCATGGGAAGTCAGTCCCTGGGTTGCCGGAGGAAGGAATCTGACCCTGGCGCCCCAGGTGGAGGCCGCTGCTTGTGCGTGTACTACAGAGGGCCCCACTGTATGCGACCCAGTCCAGCCG
The DNA here is from genome assembly GCF_028885655.2 of Pongo abelii. NCBI lineage: Eukaryota > Metazoa > Chordata > Mammalia > Primates > Hominidae > Pongo > Pongo abelii. The sequence continues at coordinate 118,994,132 of NC_071995.2, read as the reverse complement.
CATCCTTGCTGCTTTCCTTGGACTTGCAAATTTTTTTTTATTTTCTGTTTTTTTTTTTTTTGAGATGGAGTCTCGCTCTGTCGCCCAGGCTGGAATGCAGTGGCACAATCTCGGCTCACTGCAAGCTCAACTTCCTGGGTTCATGCCATTCTCCTGCCTTAGCCTCCGAAGTAGCCGGGACTACAGGTGCCCGCCACCTCACCCGGCTAATTTTTTGTATTTTTAGTAGAGACGGGGTTTCACCATGTTAGCCAGGATGGTCTCAATCTCCTGACCTCGTGATCTGCCCGTCTCGGCCTCCCAAAGTGCTGGGATTACAGGCATGAACCACTGCGCCTGGCCACAGATTTCTAACTCAGCAACACCCTTAGCTGAGAGAGGTTTGGCTTTTCTTTCTTTTTTTTTTTTTGAGATGGAGTCCCACTCTGTCTCCAGGCGCAATCTCGGCTCACTGGAATCTTCACCTCCTGGGTTCAAGCGATTCTACTACCTCAGCCTCCCTAGTAGCTGGGATTACAGGTGCCCACCACCATACCCAGCTAATTTTTGTATTTTAAGTAGAGACGGGGTTTCACCATGTTGGCCAGGATGGTCTCTATTTCCTGACCTCGTGATCTGCCCGCCTCAGCCTCCCAAAGTGTTGGGATTACGGGTGTGAGCCACTGCGCCCGGCCAAGGTTTAGCTTTTCTAACTGTTAGTGCCAAGAAATGAAGGCGGCTCCCCTGCGCTGTCCTCCCTTCCGCTCAGCCACATTCCTTCTCTGGGGCTTCTTAAGCTGAGGCAGAGGGTGCTGCTTCCTCATGGGGCATCCACTAGTTCCACCACTGTTCTGAGTGTTTCCAGAGGGGTGGGAGGTGGCAGGGAGGTTGCTGTCCCTTCTTCTGTTCTCTGTGGCTACCCCCAGGGGACATTCTCTTCCCAGCTGTCCCACCTTCTTTTCCCCTAGGAGCCCTCTTTGCCTTCGAGATGCTCTGCACCATGCTGGGGAAGCTCTTTGAGCCGTATGTGGTTCACGTGCTGCCCCATCTGCTCCTGTGCTTTGGGGATGGAAACCAGTATGTGCGTGAGGTAAGTCCCCGGACTGCTTGGGAGAACAGCATCGAAACTTTATGAGATGTGTTCCCAGCTGTGTCTACAGGCCTTGGCACAGGGTCTGACATAACAGAACCCCAGTAAGCGTTGGTCACAGGAGGAACACTACGACTGGTGTCAGGCCTTGCCCCTTGCTTGGGCGAGGAGGCCTCTGAACGTCTTTTCTCCTCCCTTGAGGCTGCAGATGACTGTGCCAAGGCTGTGATGAGCAACTTGAGTGCTCACGGGGTGAAGCTGGTGCTCCCCTCCTTACTGGCTGCCCTGGAGGAGGAATCGTGGCGGACCAAAGCTGGTAAGACCACTCGCTGTGTCTCTCTTCCCAGCTTCCCGTTGTGAAAACCAGCCTCAGCAAGGATCCTGGGTAGCCACAGCTCTTGTCCTGTGAGCTCCCCAGACCAGGGATAGGGTTAAGACTCTGCTTTTTTAAAAATTTGAGATGGAGTCTTGCTCTATCACCCAGGCTGGTCTTTACCTTTGGGTCTCAAACCATTCTCACAGGAGCATGCCACTACACCTGGCTAATTTTAGTATTTTTTTTTTTGTAATGATGGAGTCTCGCTATGTTGCCCAGACTGGCCTTGAATTCCTGGGTTCAAGTGACCCTCCTGCCTTGGCCTCCCAAAGCACTGGGATTGCAGGTATGAGTCACCACGCCTGGCCAGCTCTCCGTCTGGCAGTTGGATCTTTCTATAGTTTGTGTACTTTCATGCCAAGAAACAGGTCTCTGACAAGAGCCGCAACCCTAAGTCAGGAAATCCTAGAGCTGTAAAGCTCTTCTGTGGCTTTAAAGTTTTCCCCCCCAGGACAGCTCTTTTTGAAAATAACCTTAGGCAGGAGAATCTCTTGAGGGCAGGAATTTAGACCAGCCTGGGCAATATAGCAAGACCCTACCTCTACAAAAAAAAAAAAAAAAAAAAAAGCCAAGTGTGGTGGTGCATGCCTGTAGTCCCAGCTGCTCAGGAGGCTGAAGTGGGAGGATCACTTGAGCTCTGGAGTTTGAGGCTGCAGCGAGCTATGATCATGCCACCACACTCCAACCTGGGCAGCAGTGTGAGACCCTGTCTCAAAAATAAATAAATAAAATGTCTGGCACCCTAATAAGCAAACAGATAAAAGTAGAGCTGCTCTAGTTGGGGGAGGATCACCATCTAAGGCCCTCCCACTCAACCTCCTTCTCAGTCCTTCAGACTTCACCCTGTAGTTTGAAACAACACAAATCTAAATCGGTTTCCTCATTTGTGGATGAAGAAACACTTCAGAGAAATTCAGTGAATTGGCCTTGGATATCACTGTAAGGATTAAACCAGGTCTTACCTATCCTGGTCTCTTTCTCCCATACTGCCCTGCCTCTCACCTGGGATCCCATTGTTCAGCAGGCCGCAAGAGCTTTTTCAACCCCTCTGCTAGAGCCAGCCCCCTCTCCCCTCCTCCCAGTGACTGCTTGAGCACAGTCTGCAGGGGCCAGGGTAGATGTCCCTTGCTCATGTAGCCAGCACAGGTGAGTTGCTGGCCTGTGCTCAGTGATTCAGTACTGGGCTTGTGTCTGCTATCCACAGGGTCAGTGGAACTTCTTGGGGCAATGGCGTACTGTGCTCCTAAGCAGCTGTCGTCCTGTCTACCCAACATTGTGCCCAAGCTTACGGAGGTGCTGACCGACTCCCATGTCAAAGTCCAGAAGGCTGGACAGCAGGCGCTCAGGCAGATCGGCTCCGTCATCAGGAACCCGGAGATCCTGGGTAGGCCTTTCCCGTGAGGGTGCTTGCCCTGACCTCCCACCAACCCTGCAGCCTTTGGACACTGCAGGGAACTTGCACCCATTCAGCTAAGATCTTTGCCTCCGAGGACAAATATGTTCACAGTGAAATAGGGACATTGAGTCATTGGCTCAGGAGCAGTTTGACTCCAAGAGATCCCTGGGCACTAAGCCGAGCATGAGGTCAACAGAACTGAATGACATTCTCTGGACCACATCAGCACCATTCAAAATGTTAGGACCTGTGAAAACTTTCTATTCCGTCTCATTCCAGGAGGCCTTTGATAGAGGGGAGGGTTAAGGAAGGGTTAGGATTAACCTAACCACTCTGGATGTGGTTCTTTCTCGAGTACTGGGAAGAGGTCGATCGCTAGGAACAAAACCCAGCCAGCCACCTTGACCAGCATGTCACTTGTTAAATTCTAAGCTTCAGCTGCCAGTGCCCAGTCAGTACTTCAGTCTGGAAAGTGGAATAACCTCAAAATATATAAAACAAAATTTATAAAGCTACAGGGAAAAGTTAACAAATACATTATATCATAGTGGGAGATTTCAACACACTTCTCCATTACCGATTGGGCAAACCAGACATTTACTAAGGATACGCGCTTTTCAAAAATTTTATTTCTGTGGCTCATGCCTGTAATCCAGCGCTTTGGGAGGCCGAGGCGGGCGGATCACCTGAGGTCAGGAGTTGGAGTGAAGTAAGGATTGCTCTTTGTGGGTTGCCTGTCTTCTCCAGCTGGTGACTTGTGGGGCTTCAGGGAGGAGGTGTGCCAGACTCCCTTCTCTTCTGATCCATTCTAGTTCTGGGGGCCCAGGGGCCTTGCAGCTGCATAGATGTATATCATCCAGCTCTCTTCTCTTTGGATGCAGCCATTGCTCCAGTCCTCCTGGATGCCCTGACGGATCCCTCCAGGAAGACCCAGAAGTGCTTGCAGACCCTGCTGGACACCAAGTTTGTCCACTTCATTGATGCCCCATCCCTGGCCCTCATCATGCCCATTGTCCAGAGAGCCTTCCAGGACCGTTCCACAGACACGCGGAAGATGGCAGCCCAGATTATTGGCAACATGTACTCCCTGACAGACCAGAAGGTAGCAGCCCAGCTGAGGCTAGTGTGGGATAGACCAGAAGATGGCTGAGTGCAGAGTCAGAGGTGCAGAGTCCCCACATTAGACATGGAAAGTTATGGGCGTTAGTCCCTAATTATTTTTATGGGGAGAAATGAGCCATTTTGGGGTGGAAATCTGGGCTCTCTGGGCATCTTAGTGCAGTGGTTCAAGTGCTTCTTAGTTCTCAGCTGAGGCCCAGAAATGCCTGTCTTTTCTTTTGACCTCTCAAGAGTGTTGAAGTGCTTGCCACTTTGACTACTTGCTCTTGACAAGAATACTCCTGTATTCTTGTCAGGAGAGCCTGGTTTGGGAGATTTTGTTTGTTTCTTTGTTTGCTCCCAAGAGTTTGCATGTGTGGTCTCACTGTCTGCCGTAGGAGCTTGCACGTGTGGTCTCACTGTCTGCTGTAGGAGCCCGCATGTGTGGTCTCACTGCTGCCATAGGAGCCCGCATGTGTGGTCTCACTGTCTGCCATAGCTCTGCTTTGCTTACTGAGGCTATGGGCAAAAATATATAAAAGTTATATTAATCCTAGAAAATTTGGGAAATTAAAAAACCAGAAAAACAGACCAGGCTTGGTGGCTAATGCTTGTAATCCCAGGACTTTGGGAGGCTGAAATGGGAGGATTGCTTGAGCCCAAGAGGTTGAGGATACAATGAGCCATGATAATACCACCGCACTCCAGCCTGGGGCGACAGAGCACGACCCTATCTTAAAAAGTAAATTAATTTAAAAAATTAGAAAACCAAAATATTTTATCTACAGTTCCCCACTACGAAAATAATTACTGTTAAAAATTTTTTTTTTTTTTTTTGAGATGGAGTCTCGCTCTGTTGCCAGGCTGGAATGCACTGGCACAATCTCGGCTCACTGCAACCTCTGCCGCCTGGGTAGCTGGGATTACAGGCACCCACCACCACGCCTGGCTAATTTTTGTATTTTTAGTAGAGACAGGGTGAAACCATGTTGGCCAGGCTGGTCTCGAACTCCTGACCTCAGGTGATCCACCCGCTTCGACCTCCCAAAGTGCTGGAATTATAGTCGTGAGCCACCGTGCCCGGCCAATTACTGTTAATTTTTAAAATTACATTTAAACATGGCATTCCTAAACTTAAAACTTATTCCCAAGTTATAACAAGTTATTCACAAAACTGATTTTTAATAGTTACATAATATCTCAACAAGTTTATATACCATAACTTATATAATTCTATCATTGGTCATATAGTGTCCAAGGTTTTTGGCTATTTTAAGTGATGCTGCAGTGAACATAAGGCATTTTCTGTATTTAAAATTATTCCCTAAAGCTGAATGCTCTATCAAAAGACATAAACATTTTGAGATAAAGAAAGGGAAGATGTTAATAAAATTCTGAAAGGAAATTACCAGAAGTAATTTGCTAAAGATTCCAGAGTCTGGACAGGCCTTGGTCCTAAGAGAAGAGTGGGAGGTGCAAGAGCATTGAACTCCTGTTTGTTGAGGATGGACCTGGGGTCCCTTGTAGGAGTCCCCGAGCAATTGCAGAGGGCCTTCAAGGAACCAGTCGGAGAGGGGACTTACTTGCCCTCCCTGTTCCGTGGGCAGTGAGGTTTGCATGCTAGGTGCTCCTGCCGAGCACTCCTTGCCAGCAGAATGGGGAGGTCAGGGTCCACAGTGGAACAGGCCTGGAGAAAGCAGGAGTCGGGCCTCACCTGAGCCGCCTCCTGTGTTGTTGCAGGACTTGGCTCCGTACCTGCCCAGCGTGACGCCTGGCCTGAAAGCATCGCTTTTGGACCCTGTGCCTGAGGTGAGTCTGAGGTAGGCTGGGGGATGGGCCAGGCCCCTCATCCAGTCCCCATAAATGGATTCCTGAGAATTCCCCAAAGCTGCTTTTGTGTCTGTTGGGTAAAGGGAAAGAGGCCCTCGGTGCCCCTCCCTGCTCCCATGTAGCTACCTTGTTTTGAGCCTCATCTTCTCACACCATCTCTGCTTTCGGTTACCTGACAGGTGCGGACCGTATCTGCAAAGGCCCTCGGGGCCATGGTGAAGGGCATGGGGGAGTCGTGCTTTGAGGACTTGCTGCCGTGGCTGATGGAGACACTGACCTATGAGCAGAGCTCTGTGGATCGCTCAGGCGCTGCACAGGGTAAGGCCAGAGCAGGTCCAGTGGCCAGCCTGGGAATGCTCTAAGGGGCCCTCAGATCCAGTGGACTCATTCTGTCCTTTGTTGCAGGGTTGGCTGAGGTCATGGCCGGTTTGGGGGTGGAGAAGTTGGAGAAGTTGATGCCAGAAATCGTGGCTACAGCCAGCAAAGTGGACATTGCCCCCCATGTCCGAGATGGCTACATTATGATGTTTAACTACCTGCCCATCACCTTTGGAGACAAGTTTACTCCTTATGTGGGGCCCATCATCCCCTGTATCCTCAAAGTAGGTACCATGACCTTGGCAAGGGTAGAGTCCATGAGGAGAGCAGGAGGCAAGTGCTCTCCTGGAGAGCTAGAGATCTCTGCTGGGTGGGGTTGGTTGGCACAGCCCTCAGCCTTCAGTGAGCCCCATGTGTTTTGGGCTGAGGGCCTGGGGGTGGCAGCTCTGGCCGACCCACCCTCTGTGTGCCCAGGCTCTTGCTGATGAGAATGAGTTTGTGCGTGACACCGCCCTCCGCGCGGGCCAGCGGGTTATCTCCATGTATGCTGAGACAGCCATTGCCCTGCTGCTGCCCCAGCTAGAGCAAGGCCTCTTTGATGACCTTTGGAGAATCAGGTGAGAACTTGGGCAGAAAGACCCAGTGGGGTGATGCGTGGTGGCTCATGCCTATAATCTGAGCACTCTGGAAAGCCAAGGCAGGAGGATTGCTTAAACCCAGGAGTGTACGATGAGCCCTGGCAACATAGTGAGACCCTGTCTCTATAAAAAATAAAAAATTAGCTGTGAATGGTGGTGCATACCTGTAATCCCAGCTACACAGGAGGCTGAGGCAGAAGGATCACTTGAGCCCCAGAGGTGGAGGTTGCAGTGAGCTGAGACTGTGCCACTGCACTCCAACCTGGGCAACAGAGCAAGACGCTGTCTTAAAAAGGAGAAAAAAAAGATCCAAAGGGCTGAACTTTGCATTTTGATAACTCCAGTTGAGAAATGAAGAGCAGAATGTTGCCAAGAACTCTCTCAACTTTTTCCAGACCCTTGCTTTTAACCATTTTGTAACTTTTTCAGTTTCCTGTAGCAATGTCTTTATTCTGATTCTTTTAAAAAAAGTCCTCTCTATACAGGCCTCCAATTTGTATTCAGATTTTAAGTGTCAAGTACTCTTTAATCTAAAAATTTTACTTATGGGAATATATTTCAAGGATGTATGGAATGGTCAAGTGCTTAAAGCTGTTAGACATAAGGATGTTTGTTGCAGTATTGCTTACCATTTGAAAAATTGGAGGTTGATTTAAAAATATAGCACACTCATACAGTGGTCTTTTTTTTTTTTTCTTTTTGAGACAGACTCTCGCTCTGTCACCCAGGCTGGAGTGCTATGGCATGATCTCGGCTCACTGCAACCTCTGCCTCCTGGGTTCAAGCGATTCTCCTGCCTCAGCCTTCTGAGTAGCTGGGATTACAGGCACCCGCCACCACGCCTGGCTAATTTTGTATTTTTAGTAGAGGCGTGGTTTCTCCATGTTGGTCAGGCTGATCTCGAACCCCCGACCTCAGGTGATCCGTCTGCCTTGGCCTCCCAAAGTGCTGGGATTACAGGCGTGAGCCACCACACCTGGCCTGAAATAGTTTATCATTCTAAGGCCTCTCCTGGTTCCTCCACTTCTGATGATCAGTCTTCCTACTTGCCTGTTAATGCTTCCCCGTTTGTACTCACTTTATTTTTTATAACTTTTGTTATAGAAATTTTTACATGTTTTTAAAAAAAGGTTTTTTTCCCTCAACATTAATGTATGTTCATTAGTAGAAAACTTGGAAAATATGTGGGCGAGTGTAAAGAAATGTAAACCACTTGACTGTTCCCATTCCAAGATGACCGTCATGAGTATTTTGGGTGCACTTCTTTCCATCTTCTGTGCAGTGCTCAGTTGTGCCGAGCCCACTGCTTGCAGCTGTGTGACTGTGTTGTTGGCCTCCTTCTCAGGTTCAGCTCTGTTCAGCTCCTTGGGGATCTCCTGTTTCACATCTCAGGAGTCACTGGGAAGATGACCACAGAAACTGCCTCTGAGGATGATAACTTTGGAACTGCCCAGTCCAACAAGGTGCCTGCCCCGCAATGGCTTTCCTGCCCCTGCTGATGGTGGGGTGTGCCCTGATGCCCGTGCCATAGAGGCTTCACTACTCTGTGTTCTCTGTCCCCTTCTACTGGCTGCAGGCGATCATCACTGCCCTGGGGGTAGAGCGGCGGAACCGGGTGTTGGCAGGGCTGTACATGGGCCGCTCAGACACCCAGCTGGTGGTGCGGCAGGCGTCCCTGCATGTCTGGAAGATTGTTGTCTCCAATACCCCCCGCACCTTGCGTGAGATCCTGCCCACTCTCTTTGGGCTCCTGCTGGGTTTCCTGGCCAGCACGTGTGCAGATAAGAGAACGGTGAGTTTCCTGGGCCTTGTTTTGGACCAGTAGCCCCAGTGCCTCCTTTCAGAGCCTAGAAAGCTGGGTCTGCAGAGCCTGGGAAAATACCCATCCACCCTGCTTAACAGAGGAACATTGTGTTCTTTACTTAGTCATTCTGCAAATATTTTTTAATTATTTTTATTTTATTTTATTTATTTTTTTGAGATGGAGTCTTGCTCTGTTGCCCAGGCTGGAGTGCAGTGGCGCGATCTCAGCTCACTGCAAGCTCCGCCTCCTAGGTTCATGCCATTCTCCTGCCTCAGCCTCTCGAGTAGCTGGGACTACAGGCATCCACCATCACACCCGGCTATTTTTTTGTATTTTTAGTAGAGACGGGGTTTCACCATGTTAGCCAGGATGGTCTCGATCTCCTGACCTCGTGATCCGCCCGCCTCGGTCTCCCAAAGTGCTGGGATTACAGGCGTGAGCCACCGCGCCGGCCTCTGCAAATATTTATTAGCATCTCCTGTGCACTAAGCAGGGGCCTAGCACCTGGGGACACAATGGAGAAGAAAGGCATCTTCATTCCTTATCCTCGTGAGAGGTAGTCTGGTCGAGGAGATGGATATTAATCAAATAACCACACAAAGAGATGTAAAATGCGACTGTGGCCAGTGCTGCATGGCACTGCAAATGCTTATGATACCTGCATTGGACCTGCTGGGGAGGGATGGGCCTGTGTTAGTGAACACTTCTCAGAAGAAATGATGCTGGAAGATGAAAGATAAGCACTAACCAGGTGAGGAGGTGGCGAAAGACCATTCCAGACAGGGAATAAATAATGTTTTAGATACAAAGACAGGATATGCAGAGGTCCTGTGGTGGGCAGGAACCACCAGTAGAGGCTGGGCAAGGCCAGTGTGGCTGGAGTGAGGAGGTAGGGAGGAACAGTGCGGCATGAGATCAGGCTGGTGCGCTGGCAGGGGCAGACAGATCAGTGGTCCCGGAGCAGGTGCCCACATGGGCTGGTGATCATTTCTGCCCGTCTCCTTTGGTCTACTTCCAACCCCCATCTTTGGCAAGCAAATTGTGTATTTGGCTCTAAAGAAGGGTTTGCATGAGGTCTCGGAAAGTAAATGTTTTTTTTCCTTAAAGCTTTGTTCTAGATTCGGCTCCCGCTCAGCCATAGCACAGTGTTAAGGCTTCAGTCATCCAGGGAAATTGGCCCTTGACTGTGCAGCAGATGATGAATTTTTTGTTCATATGTAAGGTGCTGCTGGCTCTTAATGTTAGGTTGTGTAGATGTGTGTGAAACAGATAATTTTTTGGTAGTGTTTTGCAAGCACTACAAAGAGTACTTGGGGGCTCTTTAGGGGTAAGAGCATTTGGGGAAGTTAAGTCAGTGATTCAGATAAAGCCTGGGAGGTTTCAGGGCCCTCATTCTGGAGTCCTCCTCTGGATGCCCTGGGCTTTGCAGGGACTTTACTTCCTGGATTGGTCTCTGTTGACAGATTGCAGCGAGAACATTGGGAGATCTTGTGCGGAAGTTAGGGGAGAAAATCCTCCCCGAGATCATCCCCATCCTTGAGGAAGGCCTGAGGTCTCAGAAGAGCGACGAGAGGCAGGGTGTGTGCATTGGCCTAAGTGAGATCATGAAGTCCACCAGCCGGGACGCCGTGAGTATCTTCCAAGGATCCCGCCAGCTGTGCACTGCAGACGACCTGACCCAGAGGGCGGGGGAGGGCTACTGAAGGAGGTTCACCTCTAGGGGGTTTGCGCTGCCCTCAGGGATGAGCCAGTCTCACTCTGGGGAGGTGCTGGCTGGGTCACATGGACTTGAGGCTCCGTCTTCTCAGCTTTCCTATCAGTTTTGCAGGCTAAGAGCTAAGTGATTTGGATGCCTCCTTGAGTGGCCTTTGGAAACTGGAGATGATCGCTCTCTTACAACTGTGGAGGTTGCTTGGGATCAGTCTCTTTTGTGATGCTATATAAGTCCAGTTAAAATGTGTGCACCTCCTTCTGGGAAAGGGGGTGGACAGCTGTATGAGTGAATAGGGCAGGAGGGAGCGGGAGGGGGTGTGCACTCACCCTTAGCAGGAGGGGAGCAGGTAAGAGTTGTGCCCAGTGGGGGGAAGCGTATTGCGTCTGGCAACAATACTGTTTCCATAGCAGCAACGTTCAAGGGGTGTGAAGGCCATTACTCTTACTTGGTTCCTGAGGTAAATGATCCTGGAGACTCCCCTGGGGAGTAGGTTAGGAATGCTTATAGGCACTGCCTTCGTGTTTGGATAAAAACGCCAAAGGAATTGAGTGGATGGCCCGCTAGAAATGTAAGCAAGTAGCCAGTTGCTTGGCTTGGGCATCCTTGTCTGAATACCTAGGATACCGGATCCCTCTTCTCCTATATTGATGTTTGTCTTACGTTTGGTTTTTAAAATTTACATTTGGCAAGGAATCAAAAGAAATTCTGTCATCAAAAAGAGTTGTGATTCATTGGAGAGGTAGAGTTCCACAGAGGCTGAGTTCTTGTCTGCAAAGTCCCCACAGTCCAATGGCGAGGCCCACATGCCAACCAGTCATTAGAATGCAGAGTGGGCTTTGCTGTGCTGGGATTGCTACTGAGGGAGCAGAGCCATTATTGGCTCCATTGTAGACCCAAAGACTTCATAGAGCACAAAGTCTGGATTGAGACTTGAAGAAGGACTTGGAGTTTTCCAAGAGAATAAGCAAAAGAAAGAGTCCAGGGAGAGAGGGGGCCAGATGCCATGGGAAGGAGTTTGCAGTTCTTAGAGAAGATGGGAGGTATATTGAGAATTCACCTAAAAGAGTCAAGCTGTTGATTATAAAGTCTCAGTGAAGGATACATGGGGGTGCATCACATCCTCTCTGCTTTTTTTTTTTTTTTTTTTTAATTGAGACAGGGTCTTACTCTGTCACCCAGGCTGGAGTGCAGTGGTGCGACCATAGCTCATTGTAACCTTGACCTTCTGGGCTCAAGTGATCTTCTCGCTATGGCCTCCTGAGTAGCTGGGGACTATAGGTATGCACCACCACACCTGGCTAATTTTTGCATTTTTAGTAGAGATGAGGTCTCACTATGTTGCCCAGGCTGGTCTTAAACTCCTGGCCTCAAGTGATTCTCTTGCCTCCACCTCTCAAAGTGTTGGGACTACAGGCGTAAGCCACTGTGCGCGGCCCCTCTCTACTTTTTAATTTTTTTAAAATTTTTAGTTTAAGACAATCTCACTCTGCCGCCCAGGCAGGAGTACAGGGGCACCATCTATGTTGGCTACAGCCTCTGCTTCCTGGGTTCAAGCGATTCTTGTGCCTCAGCCTCCTGAGTAGCTGGGATTACAGGTGCGCATCACCACACCCAGCTAATTTTTGTATTTTTAGTAGAGATAGGGTTTTGCCATGTTGACCAGGATGATCTCGAACTCTTGGCCTCAAGTCATCCACCCACCTTGGCCTCCCAAAGTGCTGGGATTACAGGCGTGAGCCACCGTGCCCGGCCCCTTTTCTCCTTTTTTTTATTTCACAGTAAAGAGTTAAGTTAAAAGACAAGTCAGGCAAAGACAGGGTGGCCTAGCTGGGTCAGAGTCCCCTGCCTGTGCTTCTTGTCTGCTTCTGCTCCTTCTTTGCCTTTCCTACATCTGGTACAGTTGTAGCTTGCCATTGCAGGTGCTGTATTTCTCTGAATCTCTCGTGCCTACGGCAAGGAAGGCTTTGTGTGACCCACTGGAGGAGGTCAGAGAGGCGGCAGCCAAGACTTTCGAGCAGCTGCATTCCACCATCGGCCACCAGGCTCTGGAGGACATTCTCCCATTTTTACTAAAGCAGCTGGTGAGTGGATCTACCACACACCTACCTACCAGTTTGGCTTTTGCCATCTTTGTAGATGCAAAATACAGGGCGATTATTCTGTCAAGGCAGTTGCAATGTGGGCCCTCCAGAAGGAGTGGGTATAGCAAGATCAGACTTGGCTTTGTGCTTCGCCTTTGACAGTGAGGAAATGTGGGTGCAACAGGAGGGAGGGAAACAAGTGGAGAAGGAAGTTGGCGGTGGCTGGTTGAGACAGCAGAGATGCAGATTCCTCAGGGTTGTCCCCAACACCCTCTTCAGGATGACGAGGAGGTGTCAGAGTTTGCCTTGGATGGTCTGAAGCAAGTCATGGCTATTAAGAGTCGTGTGGTGCTGCCCTACCTCGTGCCCAAGGTAAATCCCAACATGTGGTCAACACCCTCTGGCTCCAGGGCATTGGCATTCCAGGGCCTGCAGTGAAGACCAGTTCTGAACGTAGATGTTGGGGGGCTGGGGGAGGAGGGTGCAGTGCAAGCATTACATCCTTCCCCTGTTGTCTTCCAAGATATGCTGGAGTAGATGCTTGGCTCTGAGCAGTGGGCTTGGGCTCTCTTGCCCACCCGTCTGTTCCCAGAGCCTAGCGCAGCACCTGGCACAGTATTCACTGAGTTAATGTTTGTCATTCCACCAGCTGACAACGCCACCTGTCAATACCCGGGTGCTGGCTTTCCTTTCGTCAGTGGCTGGTGATGCCCTCACCCGTCATCTTGGCGTGATCCTCCCAGCGGTCATGCTGGCCCTGAAGGAAAAGCTTGGGACCCCAGATGAGCAGCTGGTAAGGGGCGCGCCTGCTCCTGCTTTCTCATGTCCTGTCTGCCCGGAGGATCCCTGCTCAGCACACATGTCCCTTGTGGTTTGCAGGAGATGGCCAATTGTCAGGCTGTGATCCTCTCCGTAGAGGATGACACAGGGCACCGGATCATCATCGAGGATCTGCTGGAGGCCACCCGCAGCCCTGAGGTGGGCATGAGGCAAGCTGCTGCCATCATCCTCAACATCTACTGTTCCCGCTCGAAGGCTGACTACACCAGCCACCTGCGGAGCCTGGTCTCGGGCCTGATCCGCCTCTTCAATGACTCCAGCCCTGTGGTTCTGGAGGAGAGCTGGGATGCCCTAAATGCCATCACTAAGGTGAGGGGACTGCTGACCCCACAGCCAACTTTTGCTTTTAGAAAATTCCAGACATTTACAGGAATAGACTTATAAGAATTCCCCACATACCTGTCACTCAGCTTCAGCGTTTACCCACTCGTGGCAAGTCTTGTTTATACTCCCACCCACGCTTTCCCCATATATTCTTTGGAAGCAGTCTTGAGAGGGCTGTACATCCTCTTGCTTTTTCCTGGATTCCTGCAGAAGCTGGATGCTGGCAACCAGTTGGCACTCATTGAAGAGCTGCACAAGGAAATCCGGCTCATAGGGAATGAGAGCAAAGGCGAGCATGTGCCAGGATTCTGCCTCCCGAAGAAGGTAAGCCAGGGCCTCGTGCAGGGGGCTGTGGGCATGCAGTCTGCTGTGCCCTTCTGGCCCTTACCCCTGTCCCAGGTCTGCGGTAGGGGCTGCTGGAGCAGCAGCCGTGGTGGTTGGTGTTCAGCACCTTCACAGACAGCATGTTTTCTTCCATGGCAGTCAGATGGGGACAGGGTTCATGCTGCCTTTGGTTTAAGCTCTGCAGGTCACCTTGGCCAGAGTGAGTGGGCCACAGGGTAACAGCAGTGCACGTTCTCTCATGTGATAGGCCTGTTGGGGCCCTTGTCGTCTTTTCTCTGCCAAGACTGTTCCATAGCCAGCCCTCTCAGGCTGTGATCCTGAGATTCAGCACGAATCAATATCTCCCATGGAGTTGAGGGGAGGACAGCTGTCAGGACCACTTTGCTTGCATGGGAGACACCGGGGCCCAGGGTGTTTGAGATTTGACTCAGTTGTGGTTCTCTTGTCAGGGAGTGACCTCCATCCTTCCAGTGTTGCGGGAAGGAGTCCTGACTGGCAGCCCTGAGCAGAAAGAGGAGGCAGCCAAAGCCTTAGGCCTGGTGATCCGCCTGACCTCGGCTGACGCCCTGAGGCCCTCCGTGGTCAGCATCACTGGCCCTCTGATCCGCATCCTGGGGGACAGGTTCAGCTGGAATGTGAAGGCGGCTCTGCTCGAGACACTCAGCCTCTTGTTGGCTAAGGTGAGTGGCTGATGAGTTTGTTCAGATCTTAGAGAACAGGTCTGTCTGCAGGAGCCTGATATAAGGTGTCATGTAGCAGCAGGGCAACAGGTTTATTGTGGAGAGCAGCATAGCAGAGGGAGGTAAGACCTTGGACTTCAGACATGCTACACCATGGGTCAGTTCCAGGTCGTCCTTCCTAGCTCTGTGACCAGGATGACCTTGGGAAAGCCATATAACCTAAGCCTGTTTCCTCACCTACAGTGTGAGACTAATAATACCAGCTGCCTCCTGAAGGGCTGCTAGATACGGGGATTAGATGAGGTTATGTCCAGCATGATGCCTGCTACATACTAAGCACTCAGTACATGTGAAAGGCTATTATTTTGAAAAACTGCTTTTTCAAAGGAAAAAATTCAGGACCACACGTAAATACAAGGAAAACATTGTTTAAAGATACTGCAGTTCTTTTTATTTTTTCTTTTTTGTTTTTGAGACAGAGTCTAACTCTGTTGCACCCAGAGCTGGAGTGCAGTGGCGCGATCTCGGCTCACTGCAACCGCCGCCTCTTGGGTTCAAGCAATTCTTCTGCCTCAGCCTCCCAAGTAGCTGGGATTACAGGTGTCTGCCACCATACCCGGCTAATTTTTTTGTATTTTTAGTAGAGATGGTTTCACCAGGCTGGTCTCGAACTCCTGACCTCGCCCAGCTCAGATTTACCAGCTCCCCCTATCCGCTTTGGGTGCCTGCCACAGGCTGCACACCCACCCAACTCCAGTATTTCCAGACCTTCATTGGCACTGAACCTCCGAACAGTCACTCTGGTTTTCCTAATTAACAATAAGTAAGCCGGGAGTGGTGGCTCAAGCCTGTAATCCCAGCACTTTGGGAGGCCGAGGTGGGCGGATCACCTGAGGTCGGGAGTTCCAGACCAGCCTGACCAACATGGAGAAACCCTGTCTCTACTGAAAATACAAAATTAGCTGGGCGTGGTGGCAGGTGCCTGTAATCCCAGCTACTCAGGAGGCTGAGGCAGGAGAATTGCTTAAACCCGGGAGGCGGAGGTTGCAGTGAGCTGAGATCGCGCCTTGCACTTCAGCCTGGGCAACAAGAGCGAAACTCCATCTCAAAAAAAAAAAAACAAAACAAAACAGTAAGTAAATCTTTACTCTTGGACCCACCTGTATTTTATCAAAAGTGTGCCTGTGTTTCTGTATAGTCAGGGGTTGAACTGGATTTTTAGTTAGGTGGGTACATATTTGTGCAGGGAGGATTCTCCAAGGTCATTTGTTTCATAGGCTTGTTCTGAGGGCTGAATGTGGAGTGCGTATCCTGCTGTCAGTTGCTCAGTAGGTGGGCTCTGCAATTATACATTGAGTCCCTTTCCCTGTCTTGGCATTAGAACTGTGCGTCAGCACTGCCAACAGTCTGCCCTGCTCGTTAATGTATTCAGAGGAGGTTTTGAGTCACTTATCGATATGGACAGGTCTCCACTAAGCCAAACCCCAATGCAGCCAAGGCTGCGAGACAGCTCCCTCAGTTAGCGGCTGCCGCCTCTTCGGCCTCCTGCTCCTCCAGTGTATCAAAGCATATGGATATGACCAGGAGGCCAAGCGAAACCTGTCTGTGCTTGGCCTCTCTGATGGGCTATCTGTCCCCAGCCCTGTGTGAGAGCTGGACTCGCTGTGGTGGCTTGGGATTGTCATTTGTTCTCATGCCTGTGGTACACTGTGGCTTTAGGTCCACCACAACTGTCTTTCACGGATGTGGGTTCCTCCCACAGGTTGGGATTGCCCTGAAGCCCTTCCTGCCCCAGCTGCAGACCACTTTCACCAAAGCCCTGCAGGACTCCAACCGGGGGGTGCGCCTGAAGGCGGCAGATGCTCTGGGAAAGCTCATTTCCATCCACATTAAGGTGGATCCCCTCTTCACAGAGCTGCTCAATGGCATCCGCGCCATGGAGGACCCAGGTGTCAGGTACGGCGCTGGCCAGGGAGCACTGTGGCCTCCAGGAGGCCAGTGGTTGCTGTGGGCCGAGCCTGCGCTGGCAGGAGGGGTGGTGGTGGAGGCACCCAGGGCTTAAGGCAGTGTATCGCTTCTGCAGGGACACCATGCTGCAGGCCCTGAGGTTTGTGATTCAGGGAGCAGGGGCCAAAGTGGATGCCATCATCCGGAAAAACATCGTCTCACTCCTGCTGAGCATGCTGGGACACGATGAGGTATGGCTGCAGGCAGGACTAGTGGCAGCACTGGACCACTGGTTTCCCTCCTCCTCCTTAGGTTGAGTTCTTCACTTTGTGTTAGAACCAGTACAGCTCAGTAGTAATAAGCATTCCTGACATTTCTATCACCCTGTATGCTTCACCAATATTTCCTCAGGTTTCAAGGGAAACGGGGCAGGTATTGTGGATATATTGGTTATTTCTGTTTGTTTGTTTGTTTTTGACTGAGTCTTGCTGTGTCACCCAGGCCGGAGGCAGTGGCACAATCTTGGCTCACTGCAACCTCCACCTCCTATCAAGCGATTCTCCTGCCTCAGTCTCCTGAGTAGCTGGGATTACAGGTGTCCGCCACCATACCCAGCTAATACTTGTACTTTTAGTAGAGATAGGGTTTCACCATGTTGGTCAGTCTGGTCTCAAACTCCTGACCTCAGGTGATCCACCCGCCTCGGCCTCCCAAAGTGCTGGGATTTACAGGCATGAGCCACCGCGCCCCGCCGGTTATTTCTGTTTTATAGATGAGGCAAGTAAGCTTTGTAGAGACCCAGACCTCTCACCTATTTGCTCTCTGATCTTAAAGAAGTCACTTTCTCTGTCTGCCTCTCATTTCTACTTTTGTAAAATGAAGAGGTTTATTTATTGTTTTGTGAAACATTTGCCGAGCTAAAGGGCCTATCCCAGAGGTGCATAGACCTCGTGGTCACAGACCTCAAGAAACTTAGTGTGTAGTGGGATAAATGGTCTCCAGGGTGTGTCCCGGTGGGAAGTCTTAGAGGTCTATTTTCGAGGGTGAGACTTGGCCATACCCAGCAAGTAGTAGATTCCAAACCAGAAGCCCTGAACTCCTGGTTCTGTCCAAGTTCCATCAGCCTCACCTAGTCTGGAAGCATCTGTCAAATATTTGGCTGTGAGCACTGTGGGGCCAGTAGGGAGTTGAGTCTGTGGAGAAGAGTTTTCTGTTCCCTTTTCAGACAGCCCTCTGTTGTGGCCTAATTTACTTTGTAGGGCCAATCTAGGAGGAGAGGGCCTTTGGGCTCACATGGTTTTACACTTCATTGACACACACACACCCACACACACTCCTCCTGCCCACACCCCCGACACACACACTTGCTGCTGCACTTCCCACGTCTCCAAAGGCCTAGTTCTGGTCCCCAGGCGCAGCTGTCGGGCTCCAGCCCCAGCCTTCTCTGTGGGGACAGACGGGAAAGTCTGCTGTCTTGGTCACAGTCTGTCAGGGCTTCTGCAGAGTTATGTGTACAGTGCAAGCAAAAGTTAGTATTGAAACATATTTGCATTTTACCACAGTGCAGCTTAAAATAGGTGAAGTTGGAGAGAGTGGGTGTCAGAGCCAGCTTTAGCTTGGCACCTGGGCTTCTGCTTCGAGCTCAGAGGCCCAAACTGCTGGCAGTCCATTCTCTTACCCTCTGAACCTCCACTCAGATTGAAGGTGGCAGTTCAGGGTGCCAGCCTGGCATTAGCTTTTTGGGTTATTGAGTCCCTGGTTGGTGGTTTGTTTTGGGGACATGTTGAGTTGGCACCTATAATAAGGAACATAACTTAAAATCCTCTCTTGGTATTCCATAGTTAGCTGGCCAGGGAGGAGCACGGAGCCACTCACGTACCTGGCTCTGATTTGAACAGGAAGTGCTTGCCTTTCCTTATCTTCCTTGGCTCGATGAGTGGCTTTAGTTTGACTTCCTAGGATGAACCCAAGTAATTTCGGTGGCAGTGGGGCACTCATGCAGTAGGGAGATAGCAGGAGTCATTCTGGCCGCAAGATGACACGAGCTCTATGGGAGAAAGGGGCTCACAGTGGCCGTCTCTAGCCGATTTCCCTGGTGGCTGGGGGCAGGTGCCTCCCCTCCTGCCCCTCCCGCCCTTCCCTGCTTCACAGGGCTGTTGATAGTAATCGAGATAATAAATATGAAACATTCAGCCTTCCTAAGAAGAAAGGTGCTATGTAAATACAGTTATTAGTGCTATTACGAGGATGATTACCATATGCATACACACTGGGGTTTTCTATAATTAAGTGAAGTGCTGGGTGTGTAATGTTTAACTCCATACCAGTGGCAGCCCAGTCTGGCAGGGGAGCACGAGTGTGTACAGGAAGGACTGGATCTTGAGTCTCTGAGTTGGCTTGTTCCACCTTCTTTCTTGCTGTCCGTCCTGGGCTCTAGAGCTGCCTGCCCTGGTTCCCACACAGCTGGTGTTGTTCCCTGCACCCCCTCACTCCCTTCTCTTCCCTGTCAGGACAACACTCGCATCTCCTCAGCCGGGTGCCTAGGGGAACTGTGTGCCTTTTTGACTGAAGAGGAGCTTAGCGCCGTTCTACAGCAGTGCTTGCTGGGTAAGTACACTGGAGAGTTCCCCTTCAGGGACCTGGGCCTCTCAGCCCTAGCGAAGAGTCGACGGGCATCTCCCTCCCTCCCTCCCTCAGAGGATCTTTTAGCCACTGGACTGTCCTTTCCTTGGGAATCCAGCAGTTAAAGCAAAATCCAGGCCAGGGGTGGTGGCACTCACCTGTAGTCCCAGCTACTCAGGAGGCTGAGGTGGGAGGATCAATTGAGCCCAAGAGTTGAAGGTTGCAGTGAGCCTTGATCACGCCCCTGCACTCCAGCCTGGGCGACAGAGCGAGGCCCTGTCTCTAAAACAAACAAACAATACTGAATTTGCAGTGGTCCCGTAGCCCTGAGTGTCTCTGCTCAAAGAACACAGCTGTAAGCCTGGAGTGGTTCATGAGCTTTCCTTACTTTCCTTAATGTGCCGCTTTGGGGAGCTTCTGCCAAGATAGCAGGGAGGTCCATGTGAATGTGGCCTGGAGTTTTCCCTGTGCTCCGGGTCAGCACACTGGTCTCCAGCGGGGTGGGCCCACAGGCCTCATGGGTGCTGGGGACATGCTATAAAATACCAGTTGATCCCAGTCGTGTCCTTCCACCCAGCGGACGTGTCCGGCATTGACTGGATGGTTCGGCACGGGCGGAGCCTGGCACTTTCCGTGGCTGTGAATGTGGCTCCTGGCAGACTTTGTGCCGGCAGATACAGCAGTGATGTTCAGGAAATGATCCTGAGCAGTGCCACGGCGGACAGGGTAAGGCATTTGGGCCATATCCCATAGGCAGCACCTTGTGGACACAGCACAGGTGGAGCCCAGACTGGGGCTTAAGAAGCTTGGGTCTAATTTTACCTTTGTCAGTAACTTGCTGTGCCCTTGGACCAGCAGTTGATCCCTTTGGGCCCCAGTTTCATCATCTAAACAAGGAATTTGGGTTGAAGAATCTAGATGCCCCTTCTGGGTCAGGTCTTGGATCCCCGTTCCTGGGAACCAGTGACTGTGCTCATCTGCCTCAGCCGGGGCAGCCTGCCTGAGAGCTGTCATGGTGTAAGGGGTGATGTGGTGGTGACGTGGTGAAGGGTCCCCGAGATTACTAGGAACTGGGGTTTTCCTGGCTCTGGGGAAGGGGTGGGGGGCCTCCCATCTAGTGCTGGCTGTTCTCCACAGATCCCCATTGCGGTGAGCGGGGTCCGGGGTATGGGCTTTCTCATGAGATACCACATCGAGACAGGCGGAGGGCAGTTGCCGGCCAAACTTTCCAGCCTGTTCGTTAAGGTGAGTGGGGGCCAAGCACGTGTTTAATCCCTAACACCTGGCTTGTGAGGAGGTCCTAGGATCAGAGACCACCAGCAGTGCGCCCTCAACTAGTTGTGTACTCGTTCTCCGTGGACAGCCTCCAGGAGATCGCTGAACACTTAGGGATGGAATGTAGGGGGTTTCTGTGTGTGCTTTACACTGCAATAAAGCCTAACTTTTTGTCAGATTCTCAAATTGACCTGTGACTCTGAATCAAGTTAGGAATCGTTATTTTAGGCATTCTTTCTAGGCACCCTAGTTTTGTAAAATTAGATACAGACCTGGGTTCCCATCTTAATACCTCTCTTTTCCCTCCTTCCTCTTTTAGCTGGCCCAGCACTTCTTGGTGTGGTTACCGTGCTGTGTGCCAGGCCCTAGTTAGGAAAGCCAAGGAATGTGCCAGCAGGGCTCCCGTGGCCCGTGTGATATGGTGTGCTTCTGAGGTGTTACTGTGCACAGAAATCAGAGCCAGGGTGCATTTTAGTGAGATAGGGCCATGCCTGCTACTCTAACCAGCTCTCAGCACCAGTGTCAGTGGTGCTGCGCATGAACCTTGCCTTGAGTAATGAGGTTCCCAAGGGTGACTGCCTCCCCCCGCAACACCGGGAACCCACGGAGTTTCTGAGGGGCCTGATTCGATTGAGCCTCATCTGTGATGACATCAGCCTGCACCCGCTTGTTCACTTGGCATTATCCTGAAGGTGTAGAGATGAACAAGGCAGACAGGATCCCTGGAGCCCATGGGGAGGACCCTGATATAGATAAGATTGGCAGGGGGCACCTCTAAAGGATGACATGGGAGCTGAGACCTGCAGGATGGGAAGGAACTAACCTAGAGAGGATCCGGGGCAAGCACGGCCCAAGCGGTGGGACCAGCCAGGGCAGAGGCCCGAGGCCCGAGGACCTGGGATGTTTGAGGAAGTAAAAACGCATGTGGGCTGAGAGTAGTGAGCAAGGGGAGAGTGGCATGAGATGAGGGTGCAGGGAGCCAGGGCCAAGTCATGCTGGGACCCTCCCACAGGAGCAGGGGGGTCAGTGTCCACGCTGTAGGGAGAGTGTTGAGGCTGGGCATTTGGGCTGCTTCAAGGAACAGATGATGTGCCTGTCCAAAAGCCTGTTTGTGGTTCTTTTTACAGTGTCTGCAGAACCCATCCAGCGACATCAGGCTGGTGGCTGAGAAGATGATCTGGTGGGCAAATAAGGACCCGCTGCCTCCCCTGGACCCCCAGGCCATCAAGCCCATCCTGAAGGCTCTTCTTGACAACACCAAGGATAAGAACACCGTGGTCAGGGCCTACAGCGACCAGGCAATTGTCAACCTCCTCAAGATGCGGCAGGGCGAAGAGGTGTTTCAGGTGGGAGTCTGGGGGCCTCACCGGGGCGTGCTGTGAGCATTTGTCTTTCAGCTCTTCTTCAGCATGGAAATATTTAAACCACAGGCTCTTCTCTGCCACCACGGATGTGCTAGCTTTCAGGAGCAGATTAAGATTTGGGTGACTGGGGCTGGGCGCGGTGGCTCACGCCTGTAATCCCAGCACTTTGGGAGGCTGAGGCGGGCAGATCACCAAGTCAGGAGATCGAGGCTAACACGGTGAAACCCGTCTCTACTGAAAATACAAAAAAATTAGCCAGGCATGGTGGTGGGCGCCTGTAGTCCCAGCTGCTCGGGAGGCTGAGGCAGGAGAATGGCGTGAACCCGGGAGACAGAGGTTGCAGTGAGCTGAGATCATGCCACTGCACTCCAGCCTGGGTGACAGAGCGAGACTCCGTCTCAAAAAAAAAAAAAAACAACATTTGGGTGACTGGCCCAGTACCTGAAAACACGTTTCCATGGTTTTCAGATTTCTTTCCGAGCAGGGCCCTTTCTTCAAATAAAATCTCACATGACACCTAAACAGACATAGCAGATCCCAGGAGAGCTGCCCAGAGAAAACCCAGAGTTGTGTTCACTCAGTCCCCAGCCCCCAGCAGCCTTGAAAGCCCAAAACCTGGCCGGCCGCGGTGGCTCACACCTGTAATCTCAGCACTTTTGGGAGGCCAAGGCAGGCAGGTCACCTGAGGTCAGGAGTTCGAGACCAGCCTGACCAACATGGAGAAACCCCCTCTCTACTAAAAATACAAAATTAGCCAGGTGTGGTGGCACATGTCTGTAATCTCAGCTACTTGAGAAGCTGAGGCAGGAGAATCGCTTGAACCTGGGAGGCGGAGGTTGTGTTGAGCTGAGATCATGCCATTGCACTCCAGCCTGGGCGACAAGAACGAAACTCCATCTCCAAAAAAAAAAAAAAAAAAAAAAAAAGCCCAAAAGCTGCAACTCCCACTGCCTCGTCTCATGAAAAGCATGATGGGGCCAGGTGCAGTGGCTCATGCCTGTAACCCCAATACTTCGGGAAGCCAAGGTGGGAGGATCACTGGAGCCCAGGAATTCAAGATCAGCCAGGCAACATAGGGAGACTCTGTTTCTACAAAAAAGGGAAAAATAGAAAAGCATGATGAGTGTTTTCATTGGCTTTCCCTGGATCCATCTGATTCCCTTATTTTGCCAAATTCCACCTCAGTGTCTCTAGTTCTGGGGTTAACATTCATTTTTGTCTTTCTCCGATTGGAGAACGTGGCAGCTGTATGTTTTGACTATGTTTCCTCCCGCTCATCCTTCCCCACAGTCCCTCTCCAAGATCCTGGATGTGGCCAGTTTGGAGGTGCTGAACGAGGTTAACCGAAGGTCCCTGAAGAAGCTGGCCAGCCAGGCCGACTCCACGGAGCAGGTGGACGACACCATCCTGACATGAGAGGCCTGGGCCTGCAGCAGCATTGCCGCTCCACATCTTTGCTCAATGTTTTCATTTTTGAAAATACATTTGTTCCGATGGGGAGCTTGGAAGATGGCGTTCCCAGAAAGTATTTTAATATATCAATAGACCACAGCCAAAGCCTTAAATCAAGCCCACACACAACTGAAAATTGCCTCCTCCATCTCTCACCTTTTCCTGTGGAGAAGAGAAGGAAAAGCGCACGCATGCGCCTCAGCAAATGGCATTCCAGGAGCTGTTTGTCCAGTTTAGCATGGCTAGGTCTGGAACTATAATAGCAGGGTCAGACTGTGGGTTCCTCTTCTCCTGTGCTTGAGCTCTGGTTTGAGGGCTGGCGCTACCAACCGTTTGCCTAGATCCCGAGTGGGGCACAGACGGTGGACCTCTGCCCAGTGTGGTGTGTCTGGCTTGGCTTTTCAATATTGTGAGGTCTGATTGGATCTGACCCCTGTCAGATGACAATGATCCACAGCTCTGGCAGTTCCCAAGTCTGGGGAGGGGTATAGGTTTGAAAGACTGTTTGAAAGAGGAATGTTTAATAAAGGCTTTGATTTAATCTTGATATAAACAGATTTTTAAAAATCTCCACCCATTAAACATGAAGCTTCCTGCATCAGGAATAAGGAAAGGTTTGCAACTGTTTTTGTAAGTATTTACAGTTCTCTGATTTCTGGACATATCTATCTCTCCCCTGCTTTCGAAAGTCTTAGCAATCCCTGTAGACTTCTGTCCTGAGGTTGGGTTTTGAGAGATGTGCAGCCCGGCCTGTGATCTCCCCCAGTGTGGAGAATGCAAAGGTGGAATTAGCCACTTTCCTGTTCTGTTCAGACTTGGAAAGGTAGGGAGCTTCTGGTTCTCCGGTTGTAAAGAGAAATCCAGCCCCTCTGAATAAGAAAGGGCCACATTCCTATAGTTGAAGGACTTGCAAGAGGAAGCCAAAGTTGCATTTCAGCATCTGCCTCCTTTATGAATGACTTC
The DNA here is from genome assembly GCF_028885655.2 of Pongo abelii. NCBI lineage: Eukaryota > Metazoa > Chordata > Mammalia > Primates > Hominidae > Pongo > Pongo abelii. Next base: position 118,969,996 of record NC_071995.2, on the reverse strand, counting down.
CTTCCTCCTGATTCTTAGAAGGCTCGTGACACACACATTCTGTCTGATGGAGCACACCCCACTGGGCCTAGTGACGCAAGTTTTTCTGGGCTGTTCCCTGGCCACAATACAGGACAAACCTCTGTCAAAATTACTGGCCTGAGCTGTAAAAGGAAGAGAAATAAAAAGTGGTAGTGGCAAACTCACTTTATGAAAGGTATAAAAATGCTATGCCAAAAAAAGCAAGACTTTGGTTATTAATAATGCAGCTAAGGTAGAAAGTAGGCCCTGTGACTCAACACTTCCGATGAATAAGGCAAGGTGACCTCTAAGGCATTTCTCATGAGCCATGTTTTCTTGCAGCAGACATGGTGTCAGCTGGCTCGAGGTAACTGTAGAATCCCAGGGCTGGAAGGGACCTTGAGAGGTCAGCTGAGTCCTTGTAGCCAAAACAGCCAATGGCTACAACTTTTGGTAGCCATGGTAACCGTTCTCTGCCTCTGGGATTCGGATGGTCATCAGCATCCTCCCAGCTGCCAAGGGCATGTGTCCATCAGGCTGTCTGCAAATGTGTTCTCCTCCACCAGTCAGCTGTGGGGAGATAGGGGAAAAGTTTCTGTTGAGGGGCATGAGCTGGGAAACCTGTTAAGCTGTGAGACCATCTTCACTGTTTCCTCCAGGGTCTTGATCAGATGCTGATATCCACCTGTGGCTTTTAGCCCCCCTTCTGCAACTGGGAGGGGAACCTGACATACTTAGAGGTATCAGACACTCATTAAGCAAAATCCAAAGGAAAAACACCAGATACCAGTTCCAGAAACCAGAGGAGGATGAGCTCTCTGTTCGGAATGGATGGAGCTTGACTGACAGACGGGGATGACTCAAAGGCTCCCAGAGCATATTAAGTTGCATTCTCTGAGTCTGGAAGGAGGGTGTGAGCTCCCAGGAAGTGAGCCATGAAGGGCTGTCATGGACATGCCAGGGGAGCCCGCAGAAAGGACCTTGTCACCCCAAAGTCCTAGCAATCCTGAGAACAGCAGCCCAGACCAAGCACCCTGGGGACATTGAGGTTAGCAGCAGAGAAGCAAAAGCTATTTGTCCTGGAGGCTGGTAGAGCTGTTTCGCCTTGGACAAGTCATCTGACCTCCCTGGGCCGGTTTCCTCTTATGTACAATGAGGAATTTGGAAGAGAAGCTCTAAAAATTTATTCTCAAAAGTTTTTCTGTAGGTGGTGGTACTTACAACACGTGACATTTGCTATCATTTCATTTAGTCCTCTTAACAGTTCTATGAAGCGGTTTCTCAATACTATTTTCTAGAGGAGGAAACTGAGGCACAGAGAGTCCACTCCCCCAGGGTCATATGGCTAGTAAATGGCAGTCTGTCCCCAGACCTCTATTTTTAGCCTTTCTCTTAACTTCTATGCCGGCTAGTTAGCCATCAGCATTTTTCATTCTTTAGAGTAGAGCCTCCAGAACTTTTCCATCCAGGTATATACAGGAAATTAGTACGTGTATAGCACCCTAACTGAACGGCTCCAGCCACCTTGCCCAGGGATGCCATCCCCTCCAGACCCTACCCAACTGCTCTGCAGGCTGTGGGGAGGAGGATCTCACTCCACTTAACAGGACACTGGCTGGGAAAGTCTTCAGAGAAAGCAGATTATTCTCAAAGACTCGCAGTGATCCTCCAGAGGAGACTGTCCCTCTTTCTCTTCTTGTGTCTGAAAGTCAGTGACAAAGTCATATTCCCTTATCCAGAGAAAACTGAAAAAGTTCTAAACTGAGCATTCCCAAACCTTCACCTAACTCTGGGAGCCTCAGGAATCATGGGCAGCAAGATGATTTTTAAAACGGGGGGTATTAGGCCGAGGTGGGCGGACCACCTCAGGTCCAGAAGCAAGACCAGCCTGGCCAACATGGTGAAACCCCGTCTCTACTAAAAATACAAAAATTAGCCGGGCTTGGTGATGAGCGACTGTAGTCCCAGCTACTCAGGAGGCTGAGGCAGGAGGCGGAGGTTGCAGTGAGCCAAGATTGCGCTACTGCACTCCAGCCTGGTGACAGAGCGAGACTCCATCTCAAAAAAAAAAAAAAGCGGGGGTGGATATTGTTAAAACATGGTTCACACAACCCCTCAAGGAACCAGACCTTCAGGTGCATTCTCTTTGTCCAACACTGTGATGCTGGAGGACTTGGGAGAGTGGCAGGGAGGCTGCAGAGTTGACAGTTTTGGGTGCAGGGATTGGAGACATTATTTGACAGATTTTGAAACACAACTGGCAGTTAGGAATGTTTTTCCTCAATGTATGGCTCTGTAGATGTGTCTCAGATTGCTTCAATGAGGAAAAAGAGGAACCAATCTTAACTTATAAGGTCTAAGTTCTAAAATATTGTGAAGGAAGTGTAGATACCGCTTTAAAGTTCTAGTACAGGATAGTGGAGCCACAGGGACTTTCAGGACAGGTTGGAACCTTAATTTCACTGCTTAATACTAAGCTGTGTGACCTAGACCATGTTCCTTAACCTCTCTGAGCGCATCCCCTCACCTTGACAGCGCAGTCTCACCGTGTTGTCATCTGCGTTGAATGACATAATGCACTTTGCACAGAGCCAGGCACACATAGGAGGTTCTGGATACATGGATAGTGACAGTGAAACAAGGATGATGGGGAATGAGATTCATTTTGAGAAATTATGATGATGACTATGTTTGATTCTCCAGAATGCTGAGTGTACATACACCAGCACACAGATGGTCTCCACTGTGCACGAGCAGGAAGGCACATTACCACCACTGTTAGATCGGTGCTTCCCACCGTCGTGAGAGAGGCCGGCAGGACGTGGTCTTTATTTTATGAAGAGTAAAGTTGAGATACAGATGGAAAGGAGCATCTCAGAGGTCAGGTTGGCAGAACTGGGAAAAACCCATATTTCTTGATTCTCTGCTCACCAAGCCCCAGGGGCATTCTACAAAAATACTTTGGAAGGTGAATGTAACAAAAGTGAAACCCACGTTCTTGGCCTGTGACTGGGTTTCACTTTTTAAAGAGATGGTGCCCAGTTATTTCACAGGGTGGCTCTGAGTTGCCCCTAGGCTCTCTTAGGAAGGGTCCCTGCTGCCTGCCCCAGGGGAAGGGGAGTGTTGATGTCAACACAGCTCAAGAAACTGGAAAAACTGGTCCGAGGGATGATTGCCTCAGTGGGATTTCTAGGTGAGACCTTCCTGATTGTGCCTGAATGGATACCCCAGTCCCTGTCAGGTTCCCTCCTGTGAGCTATTTCTCTAGTGAGATGGTGGCCTGGTCACAGGGACAGTTAGTGCATGATAATTCCTCAGGGCTGTGCCCCACAGTCCCACAAGAGAAAGCTGTGGGTTTTGAATGTATTTACATTAGATCCTTCTTACCACTTAGGTTCCCACCAAAAAAGGGAGCTAGGAAGCTGGGGTGCAGGATTCAATCTAGCATTTCGCAAATATTTTGCCCTCAAGTATCCTTATTTATTTACATGCAGGGTACTGCTGTGTCGCCCAGGCTGGAGTGCAATGGTGTGATCATGGCTCACTGCAGCCTTGAACTCTTGAGCTCAAGTGATCCTCCTGCCTCAGCCTCCTGAGCAGCTAGGACTACAGCCACGCACCACCACACCTGCCTGATTTTGTTTTTGAGATGGAATCTCACTCTGTCGCCCAGGCTGGAGTGCAGTGGTGTGATCTTGGCTCACCGCAGCCTCTGCCTCCCAGGTTCAGGTGATTCTTGTGCCTCAGCCTCCAGAGTAGCTAAGATTACAGGTGCCTGCCACCATGCCCAGCTATTTTTTTTTTTTTTTTTTTTTGTATTTTTAGTAGAGATGGGGTTTCACCATATCGGTCAGGCTGGTCTTGAACCCCTGACCTCAGGTAATCCACCCGCCTCGGCCTCCCAAAGTGCTGGGATTACAGGTGTGAGCCACCGTTCCCAGCCTGGCTAATTTTTTTAATTTTTTTGTAGAGATGAGGGTTTCACTATGTTGCCCAGGCTGGTCTTGAACTCCTGGCCTTGAGCCATCTTCCCTCCTCAGCCTTCCAAAGTGCTGGGATTACAGGTGTTTGTCACTGTGAACAGCCGGGATCCTTTTATATTTTGAAATTTTTTTGAGGACACCGAAGAGTTCTTGTGTATACCTATCTTACCTATTGATATTTAGCATCTTAGGAGTCAAAACCAGGCTAGGCACGGTGGCTCACGCCTGTAATCCCAACAATTTGGGAGGCTGAGGTGGGAGGATGGCTTGAGGCCAGGAGTTCAAGACCAGCTTGGACAACATAGTGAGACTGTTGTCTCTACAAATAATTTAAAAATTAAAAAAAAAAAAATAGCCAGACACAGTGGCTCACACCTGTAATCCCAGCACTTTTGGAGGCTGAGGTGGGCAGATCACCTGAGGTCAGGAGTTTGAGACCAGCCTGACCAACATGGCGAAACCCTGTCTCTACTAAAAACATAAAAATTAGCTGGGCATGGTGGCATATACCTGTAATCCCAGCTACTCGGGAGGCTGAGGCAGGAGAATTACTTGAACCCAGGAGGCGGAGGATGCAGTGAGCCGAGATCATGCCACAGCACTCCAGCTCCCACCTGAGCAACAGAGCAAGACTCTGTCTCAAAAAAAAAAAAAAAAAAGCCAGGCATGGTGGTACGTGCACCTGCAGTCCCAGCTACTCAGAGGTGGGAGGTTCACTTCAGTCCAGGAGGTCAAGGCTGCAGTGAGCCATGATCGTACCACTGCACTCCCAGCTTGGGCAAGAGAGAGACCCAGTCTCAAAAACAAACAACAAAAAATCAAAACTGTTCAAGTGACATTTTTTTAGGTTTCTAATGTCTGGATTCGCGTGTCGGCTCTGCATTTGGTCTGTTGTATCACACGTCATGTAGGCTCTGGCAAACACTGTACACTCATAAGCAAATGAAAGTGAAAAAGGCAAATCACATCTTAGTATTGTGAACATGTTTTGACTCTGAAGATCCTTTGAAAAGGTCTTAGGGAGCCCTGCGGTCCTCAGACTACACTTGCAAAACCACTGATTTAATAATATAAAAGTTGAGTGAGAAAATTCCTGCTAAACGGTTTGGAGTCAGGGGAAGAAGATGACCCTGAGTTAGACCCCAAGTTTGGCCCAAACCCCAAAAAGTGAACTCAAGAGAGGGTTCAACTAATTGTATCTGACATTCTTTCCAACTCTCACATTGTGTGTATGGCTTCACTTTAATTGAACAGGTATCAAGCACCTACCAGGCACTGGGTCTCCAGAGGATACAGATAAAGAGATGGTCCCTGGAATCATGGAACTTACATTCACTTGATTTCTGGGGGCTACATGAGGGCAGGGCAAGGCCCACTGCCAAGTCTCTTGGTGTGGCATCAGGCTTGCAGGTGTGGGAGAAAGGGCCCGTTTCCACTTCCATCAGAGGGAGAGACCAGGCATCATATCATATCCTCTCTTCCTTCCCTCTTGGACCAGTATGCTGAGTGGTCCCCATCTTGCTCCTAACTTAAAGTCCCTGTTGGTCAGTTTACCTGCCTTCTCTGAGTTCTGATTCACCACCCACTGCTTCCTTCCTGGATGATCACAGCACACGTTCCCTCCCTTGCTACCTAGCACTTAGCAGCTTTGAGTCCATGTTGCTGTCTAAAATAATGGATTTCACAGGTCTCTCCAACCTCCACTGCACTGACCTTCATCCCTGACACTGCTACCCTTGAGGACCTGAGGTCCCCCTCTCCTTTACCCACTTAGCCTTCTGGTTGGTGACACCTTACTTCCCAAAGCTCTTTGAAGTGCCCTTAGCTCATCTTCCCTCCAAATATTCACTCCTTATTATTCCCTGGCTGCTAATCCTCTGCTTCCACTATCCTGAAAAATACTTCATGAGCCCCACTGCTCTCACCACCAAGCAGTTTCTTTTCATCCACTGCCAAACTTCCTGCCACCTGCGTGGCTCCACTGCCTGCTTCTGCAAACCTCAGCGTGCTCCCTGCTTTACTTTTCTCCTTGGACATACTTGGTGCCTGTATTCTCTATCAGAATATAAGCTCTACGAAAGCTGGGATTTTAAAATTTTACTTACTGCTGAATCCTCAGCTCCTAGATCAATGTCTGGCATAGTAGGCCCTCAAGTATTTGTTGAATGAGTGAATGACTTGTTCCCCACTAAACTGTAAACTCTGTGAGGACAGGAGCTTTGTTTTGTTCATATTCTAGCCTCTGTGCCCACTACAGTGCCTAACACCTAGTAACTGTGCAAATCTTTTTTTTTTTTTTTTGAGATGGAGTCTCGCTTTGTCACCCAGGCTGTAGTGCAATGATGCGATCTTGGCTCACTGCAACCTCTGCCTCCCAGGTTCAGGTGATTCTCCTGCCTCAGCCTCCCGAGTAGCTGGGACTACAGGCGTGTGCCACCACGCCCAGCTAATTCTTTTGTATTTTTAGTAGAGATGGGGTTTCACCATGTTAGCCAGGATGGTCTTGATCTTCTGACCTCATGATCCACCTGCCTCGGCCTCCCAAAGTGTTGGGATTACAGGCGTGAGCCACTGCACCCGGCCACTTAATATTTACTGAATTAAGGATGAATCCAGTTACCAGGTAAATTACGTGATTTTTTGTTTTTTTGGAAGCTGCTTTGTCTAGTTTATAAGTTTGCTTATTGTCTTTTGCATCTGTCCCTGCTATTACCTTACACCCAAGCTTCAGCAATAACTTTTAAAGCTCTGCAGCTGAAATCCGTCCTGCATACTCCTGCCAGATTACTTAACTAAAATATTTTGAGATTGCTTCTTTGCTCAAAAACTTTCAATGCCTCCTCATCGTATTAATAGTTTCTAACGTGCAAACAGGTGGTGTTGCAAAAGTTCATCTGTAAGTTAGCTGTTCAGAGCAGTGGAACAAAGTTTCCCATTACGGGACACACTGATCCTTTAGGTCACACAAGTTTACATATGTATACAGTGAGAAGGAGAAAGACAACTTAACATAACTCATCATTGAACTGTAGTTTAAATGTCTAACAATGTTTCCAGAAGAAAATGTGCTGAGATTCATTTTGAGATGCCAGGCACATACCCTGGCCTGCAGGGAATTCCCCTCCAAGCCAAATGATGATTCTCATAGGCTGTGACAGGGACTGTCTAAATAGACACTCAAAGCTCTCCTATTCCGGTGCCATCATGACATCTTTATGATAAAATCTTCTCCCCATCATTCTAACTAAAAGCTATAGCTTTCCTCCTCTGAAGTCTAGACTGCATATCTGACAGCTTTTCTATCTACTGTATTGTCTTATACTTTCAATTTCCTCATGAGTATGTCTTTGATGAGGCTGTAAACTGGTGAGAAAAGGCTCTGTTCCTCTTTTTTTTTTTTTTTTTTAAGACGGAGTCTTGCTCTGTCGCCTAGGCTGGAGTGCAGTGGTGCAATCTCGGCAACCTCTGCCACCCAGGTTCAAGCAATTCTCCTGCCTTAGCCTCCCGAGTAGCTGGGATTACCGGCGCCTGCCACCGTGCCCGGCTATTTAATTTTTAGTAGAGATGGGGTTTTACCATCTTGGCCAGGCCGGTCTTGAACTCCTGACCTCGTGATCCTCCCGCCTCAGCCTCCCAAAGTGCTGGGATTAGGGCGTGAGCCACAGCGCCCGGCCTAAGGCTCTGTTCTTATACCTTCTGCAATCTGTGGCACATAAACACTCATTAAATAGTTACCAAAGAAATGAAGGAATTTATGCTGATTGCTTTCCAGATGACATATCCAGGCAAAGTCAGGAATCTGGTTTTAATGGCCAATTTGGATTTATTTCCCAAAAATATCCTACAGCCTTATTATCAGGAAGCTGCCTTGAAAATGTGTGCTAGAGTCTACAGTAGGAAATGGCTCAAAGTATGAATCAGTGCAAAATGACCTTGAGTAACATTGGTTACAGTCTGTCACATGCCTACATGTGCCAGGTAATTTACAAACATAACTCTAAAACAATCATTCTGTGAGGAAACGGGGGCTTTGAGATAGTGTGATGTGACTTACCTAAGATCACAAAGCTTTTAAGGGATGGAGGCCAGGATTCCAAAGCTAGCACTGGAACCAAAGTCTTCCCGACACCAGCCCAGGTTGTGAAGATGAGCTGGGAGGACTTACTGCCTTGCTGGCTGGTTAGGGCTGGGCGTGCCTCCCTGGTGGAAGGAAGGTACATACCTTCCTTCTCCCCCTCTATTTCCTAAAACTGCTGAGTCAGAGGATGGCCCTAACCTTCCCGACCAAGGGGGACTTTCTATCGGGAGCACATGATCAGCTCTTCTGCCTAGCCAGTACCTTCAGATTCCAAGCTCATGTTCTTTCGATATCACCACACTGATTCTCAGCTCCCGGAAAAACTCAAGGCTTGAGTCAGACACTCCATGTGTTGTTCAATGATCCCGCCTGCAAGAATGTTTATTATAACCAAAAACATAAACAACATGAATGTTTATTAATAGCGGAGTGGTTAAATAATAGTACAACCATCGGATGGAGTACCATACCACGCAGATGTTAAATGATAAAAGTGTACTGTTAAATAGAAAAAGCAAGGTGTGTACATATATGTTTGTACAGGCAAAGGAAATTCACTGGGGGGCACTTATTCATTCAACAAATATGTGTTAAGCACTCTAAGGTTACCTGTGAGGAGTGCTTCAGAAGGAAAAATAGTAACTTGTACTTTTCAGTAAACTTCTGCACATAATTTTAAGGACGAGCATTGTTATTTTTTTGAGACGGAGTTTCGCTCTTGTTGCCCAGAATGGAGTGCAATGGCGAGATCTCAGCTCACTGCAACCTCCGCCTCCCGGGTTCAAGCGATTCTCCTGCCTCAGCCTCCCGGCATTGCTTTTTATAAAGTCAAAAGAAAAGGAAGTTTGATAAAACAAGTAGAAATATCCAATAAATACTCGCCTGGAAAGGGACAGGATTATAAGAAACAGGTAATAAGGAGCTTAAAACCCTCTGCAGTTCTGCAGTGAGGATGGCCGTGGGGGCATACAACTTTCCGTTTCAGGTCAGTTTAGGTAGGGCAGGTGGGAACTCACTCTAAAACGAGAAACCGGGGGCTGATGATAAAATGCACACGTTTAGCTTCTGGCAGCCCAGATCTTCCTAGCCGCAGATTCTGAGACGTGTATCTGCTGGTAGTGTGAAATTGATGCCGGGGGAGCGGTTGCTTTCGGTCTCCGAGGTGCGCCTTGCACACTGGGTCATTCAGCTCCCAGGCTCGGCTCCGAGCTGCAAGGGACTCTGAACCTGGACCACTCCCTTCCCTCCACCAAAGAGGCAATGTGGGCTCCAATTTCGAGCCCGCACTGCCCTCAAACGCCACCTTCTCGCAGCTGTGCTCCCGCCAGCAGCTCCCGCTCCTGTCCAACTGCGAGAGAGGGGTCGGTGCGGAAAGGGCGGGGTACCGGGCCTTCCCCGCGCGACTCTGTCTTCTACGGCTCCGGCCCCGGCCCCGGCCCCGGACTCTGAAAACCCGGAGCTCGCGCGAGCCCCGCCCCACGGTCGCGGCGTGCCTGTCATTTCCTCTCCGCAGGGCGTGCGGGTCTCGAAGATGAGGGAGCGAGAACGTCCACGACCGGGCTTCTCCGGCACCTTGGGCTTCTTTCCGCCGGGACTCGACAGCGGCTCGGCTCCGCAAGCTCTCAGCGCTCAGGGTAGCGGCGGCGACGCTCCCCGAGGAGACGCGAGGAAGATGGGCCCACGCTTGCTGGGACTCCGTCAGGGCGCGTGCGCGGGGCGCGTGCGCGGCTCGGGCGCGGCCGCCTCAGGCTGCGGCTGCGCAAGGCGGTGCCAGACGCTGCGCCTGCGCAGTGGTGGGGCGGGGCGGGAAGGAGAGAGGCGGTGGTAGCGGCGGCGACTGCTGAGGAGGAGGAGGAGGGGGAGCGGAGGGAGGTGTTTCTGTCAGTTCCGGCTGTTTGTTCGGGAAGTGGATCCGCCGCTGCCGGAGCAGCCCAGAGGGAGCTGCGGATCGCGAGGCCAGTACCGACCCCGCCCGCCCGCGCGCACCGCCCCCGCCCGCCATGGCCCGGGACTACGACCACCTCTTCAAGCTGCTCATCATCGGCGACAGCGGTGAGGGCCGCAGCGGCCGGAGGCGGCGCGGGCCCTGCCGGGCGCGGCCCGCGGGGGCCTTGGGGCGGCAGGCGGGCGGGGAGGTGCCGGCCCGTGCGGGGCGGGCGGGCGGGGCAGCCCGGCGGTCTGGGCCCCAGGGGTGCGCCGAGGGGCTCCGGGCCGCGCCGAGGGGAGGTTGGGGCGCGGGGCGGAGGGGCCGAGCGCGCTGGGTCCAGTCATCGCGCCTGTTCTGCCTCACGTGTGACCTTGGTCAAGTTGCGCGGTCTCTGGAGTTCGAGAGACCTGGGTTCGAGTCTCAGGGCTACCACCTGCCTCGCGCTGACCTTGGGCAAGTTGCTTCGTCGTCCTGAGCCTCAGTTTCCTCATCTGAGAAGTGGGGATGTGCCTTGCTGGGTGGTGTGAGGATTCGATGGGATAAAGTAGGAAAAGTGCTTAGCGCCCAACCCGGTAAAGTAAGCTCGAAGTAAATGTTCACTATTGTCATTATCATCAGTATCCTTTGTAAGCGTTAGTTTCTTCCCATCTAAAATGAGGACGTTCTCAGAACCTGCCTCATGGGATTGCTGTGAGGTTTAAATGAGGTAAGTCGGATAAAGGGCTTTGCACAGGGTCTGGCACATTCCCGCTGAATTATTATATCTCTCCGTTGTTCAGCTTCTTCATCTGTAAAATGGAATGATAGTTGGATCTGCCTTATGGGGTTGATGTGAGTATTAAGTGAGATTCTGCAGTGTTGCTCACAGCTCCTGGCACATAGTGAGTTGTCACTGTTTGCTGTTACGCTACTATATACAGAGGGGTCCTGGGGATGGGACAGCCAAAATTATAAAAATGCTGTGGCCACACACACACACTGATTGAGGGCTCCTAGCTCTGAGCACTGCTCTAGCTCCAGTGCCTAGAACAGTGCCTGGCACCCAGTACGTGCTTAAGACATACTTGCAGAATGAATGAATGAATATTAAGTGTCCTTCGAAAAGGTAGACTGGTTTCTGGGAAAAGGTGGAGGGTTTTAGAGCTGTTTGGAGTGTGGCAGGTGAGCAGGTTTATGGAGTGACCAAGAGGTCAGGAAGGCAGGCCCCAGAAGGTTTATGGGAGCGAAACTGAGATGCTGGGGTTATACGATGTTCATGAAAGAGTCTTGGGAGCATGCTCAGTTTGTAGACCAGACCTGAGCTGAGTGTGGGGAGGGATGTCTTGTGATTGGAGGCAGAGGCCAGGCTGGTGGTAGAGCCTATGGACTGTTAAGGAAAGGGGATCAAATCAAGTAAGCGGTGAGACTTGGGATGTACGAGTGTTGGGTAGTGATGTCAGAGCTAGGTCAGGGAAGTGGGTGGTTTTGGGCTCCCTTGTAAAGCTGGATGGAGATGTGTTTGGTGGTTTGGATCAGGTGAAGGATGGCTGAGGTTTCCGTGGTTGCTGGAGGAGGGGAGAGGTAAGGGGGAAAGCTGGGAGCTAACCAGGGAGATGGAAGAGTAACTGAGGTTGGGGAAGGAGGTAGAAAGGTGGAGGACTGACTGGTTATGGTTTGAATGAAGGGAAACCAGGCAAGCTGTGGAGTGTTCTCTTGGAGATGGCCTTTGGTATTCTTCAGAGTCTTGAGGCTTCTTCCTTTACATGATTTCCTTGCAGCCCTGGCCTGGGTTCTGAGGGACTGGCACTGGGGCCATTTCTCTCTTTTTGGAGTGACAGCCCGCCGTGGTCAGGAGCCTTTGTTCCTCTGCAAGACATCTGGACCTCTGCGTTGATATCCAACAGTGAAAAGCCTAAACTCAGCAGGAAGATGCAGCTTGTTGGCTCTTCTCCTCTGTAAAGCCCAGGGGATGGGTTTGGCCCGCTTTCTCACAGTACAGTTTGTGTGATGAATTGATTTTTCTCTCCGAAGTCAGGTGTGGGAGAAGACTTATTGGGTCGAGATTTATGTGGTCTAGCTCCTAGGTCAGCCACGTAGGCGTAGGCTGTGCAGAGGAGATAGATGCTGTGCTCTTTGATTTCTCCCGACTGAGATACTCAAAGCTGAGAGATGGTAGCCATGGAAGTCCAGACTAAGCTTTGGCAGCTGAGCCCAGAGACTGACATCACACACTCCCCTGAACTGGGCTCCTTGTGTGAATGCCTCCTTAAGATATATCGAACAATTTCACAGACACTTATTCTCACCTGCGGCCTGTGTGATTTGTCAAATAAGGAAACTAAGGCTTAAGGCCGGGCGCGGTGGCTCATGCCTGTAATCCCATCACTTTGGGAGGCCCAGGTGGGCAGATCACCTGAAGTCAGGAGTTTGAGACCAACTTGGGCAACATGATGAAACCTCGTCTCTACAAAAAATACAGAAGTAGCCGGGCATGGTGGAATGTGCCTGTAATCCCAGCTATTTGGGAGACTGAGGCAGGAGAATCGCTTGAACCTGGTAGGCAGAAGTCACAGTGAACGAAGATCGCACCATTGCATTCCAGCCTGGGCGACAAGAATGAAACTCCGTCTTAAAAAAAGGAAACTGAGGCTCAGAGGTGGTGACTTACTTGCCCCAAATCACACAGCTCAGCAGGGGCAAAGCCGGGAGCTACTGCACCTCAGTGCTAATACGTGTGCGAGCAGCTCATGTCAGGGCTGGCAAACAATAGGCCCTCCATGAATGCTGGTTTCTTTCTTCATAAATCTAGAGTTCTGCCCACTCTGCACATTGTGGATGCTTCTGCAATGGATTCCCTCGACCTCTGCATCCCTTCGTTATGCCGGAGGTTCTATATTTCCTTTTCTTTTCTTTTCTTTTTTCTTTTTTTTTTTTTGAGACGGAGTCTTGCTCTGTCACCCAGGCTGGAGTGCATGGCGTGATCTCGGCTCACTGCCGGCTCCGCCTCCCTGGTTCACGCCATTCTCCTGCCTCAGCCTCCCGAGTAGCTGGGACTACAGGTGCCCACCACCATGCCCGGCTAATCTTTTGTATTTTTAGTAGAGACAGGGTTTCACCATTTTAGCCAGTATAGTCTCTATCTCCTGACCTCGTGATCTGCCCGCCTCCGCCTCCCAAAGTGCTGGGATTACAGGCGTGAGCCACCGCGCCCGGCCAGTTCTGTATTTTCTATACTTTCCCTTACACTCTCTGACACTGGCTTTGATTTGTAACAGCATTTTGTCTGCATCCCTCAGGCCAGCCATCCTCATTTGGAGATGGAGTTAGCCCTTCACTTGACAGATGAGTAAATTGAGGCTCAGAGAGGGGGCGTGACTTGTGTGAGGTTATACAGTGAGGTGGTGGCTGAGGCAGGATTAAAATTGAGAACATGGCTGGGGGCAGTAGTTCATCCTAGTGCTTTGGGAGGATGAGGCGGGAGGAACACTTGAACTCGAGACCATAGTGAGAGCAACATAGTGATAGTGAGACCCCCATCTCTAAAAAAAAAAAAAAAAAGGGCCGGGCACAGTGGCTCATGCCTGTAATCCCAGCACTTTGGGAGGCCGAGGTGGGCAGATCACCTGAGGTCAGGAATTCGAGACCAGCCTGGCCAACATGGTGAAACCCTGTCTCTACTTAAAACACAAAAAATTAGTTGGGTGTGGTGGTACGCACCTGTAATCCCAGCTACTCCCGAGGCTGAGGCAGGAGAATCACTTGAACCTGGGAGGTGGATGTTGCAGTGAGCCAAGATCGTGCCACTGTACTCCAGCCTGGGGGACAAGAGCGAGACTTCATCTCAAAAAAAAAAAAAAAAAAAAAAAAAAAATCAGTTGGGTGTGGTGGTGCACATCTATAGTCCCAGCTACGTGGGAGGCTGAGACATGAAGATTGTTTTAACCCAGGAGTTCAAAGTTACAGGGAGTTAGGATCACACAACTGCACTCCAGCCTGGGTGACAGAATGAGACACTGTCTCAAAAAAAAAAAGGTCCAGGCACGGTAACTCACACCTGTAATCCCAGCACTTTGGGAGGCCAAGATGGAGGATCGCTTGAGCCAGGAGTTTGAGACCAGCCTGGGCAACACAGGGAGGCCCTGTCTCAACAAAAAATAAGAAAATTAGCAGGGCATGGTGGTGCATGCCTGTGGTCTCAGCTACTTCAGAGGCTGAGGTGGGAGGATCTCTTGAGTCTGGGAGGTTGAGACTGCAATGAGCTATGATCACGCTGCTGCACTTTAGCCTGAGCAACAGAGCAAGATCCTGTTTCAAAAAAAAAAAAATATCGAGAACAGTTCACTGAAAGGTCAGGGCTCTTCAAGAGGTGGAACTGAAGCAGAGAGGAGTGAGGGGGCCATAGCCCAGGCAGGAGCAGGGGAAAGGGAAGAGGTGTGTGTGGCTTGCGTGATGAGGACCAGATACAGCAGCCAGGGGTAAAAGGCCGGGAGCAGTAGCTCACTGCTATAATCCCAGCACTTTGGGAGGCCGAGGCAGGTGGATCACTTGAGGTCAGGAGCTTGAGACCAGCTTGGCCAACGTGGTGAAACCTTGTCCCTACTAACAATACAAAAAATTAGCTGCGTGTGATGGCGGGCACCTGTAATCCCAGCTACTCGGGAGGCTGAGGCAAGAGAATCACTTGAATCTGGGAAGTGGAGGTTGCAGCCAAGATCGCGTAACTGTACTCCAGCCTGGGTGACAGAGTGAGACTCCATTTCAAAAAAAAAAGAATGACAGGCTGGACTGGTTGGGGTCACGCTGATGTGGCCCTTGGGCAGCCTCGGCTGTGGCTGTGGTGAAGGTTGGTGGGTGCCCTCTGCTCCTGCCCTGACACTGATGGTGTGGGCTAATGGCTGCAGCTTGTGTTTCCGAGGAAGCCTCTTCCAGGAATATTTAGGAGGTAGCGTTTCTTGGGGTGGGTTTCTGTACCTCTCAAAGGGAGAGCAGTGTCAGAGGTTGGTGTCAGGTCCAAAGCAGCAGATAATGTGGTGATGGTTGTGGTCTTTCTGCAGTCTAGTGGCTTTTTTTTTTGAGATGGAGTCTTGCTCTGTCGCCCAGGCTGGAGTGCAGTGGCACGATCTCAGTTCACTGCAACCTCCGCCTCCCGGGTTCAGGCGATTCTCCTGCCTCAGCCTCCCGAGTAGCTGGGATTACAGGCGCGTGCCACCATGCCCAGCTAATTTTTGTATTTTTACTAGAGATGGGGTGTTCACCATGTTGGCCAGGATGGTCTCGATATCTTGACCTCGTGATCTGGCCACCTCGGCCTCCCAAAGTGCTGGGATTACGGGTGTGAGCCACTGCGCCTGGCCAGCCTAGTGGCTTTTAACTGCTCTGCCGAGACGCCTGGGGACAGTATGGGGACCTGGAGAGGCCAAGCTGGAGGGGATACTGCTGTGTCATTGCAGAGACAGCTGTTTTACACATGGGATTTGGGTAAAGCTTGAATGAAGAAAAGGATTCTGCTGCCCTGCAGAAGTTTGGAAACCCCTGCTTAGGCACCTGCTATGCTGCAGTGGGAGCGCTGGATAGCAGAGCTGTCAGTGTGGCGGGCGTTTGTTTAGGCAGAAATTCATTAAGCAGTGTTTGGTTGGCACCTACTAAGTGCTGGGCCTGGCCTACAGCACTGTGAATGCACAGAGCGGGTGAGGCGAGGGCTGTGTCCTAGAGGAACTCCCAGACTCAAGCTTTTAGCTGAGTAAGCTGGACCCAGAAGGCTCCAGGAGGAAGCAGAGGAGGCGGCAAGGCCAGTGGGGTGCTGGTGTTGGGCACAGCGCCGTGAAGGACCCAGCCCGGGACTCAGGCTCTCCTTGAGCTCAGCAGGAAGCCTCACAGCGGAGCAAGGAGGAAGTGGCCCTGAGCATGAGCCCTGCAGGCCCGGGCTGAGCAGCATCTGCCTGCCCAGGAGAGCCTCACCCTGGCCTGTCTTTAGGAAAGTAGGACCCAGCCTTACTCAGTGAAACAAGTTCTTCTGGGCATCCTGGGGCAGCTCACTCACCAGGAGAAGCTCCCAGAAGAGATCTTTAGAGGATTGCCCAGAGAGGATGCTGGGGTTAGGCTTAGGGAAATACAACTGCGACAGTGGTTTTCCGCTTTGGTTACTTGGTAGAGTGCAGGTGGAGGCAGTGCCCTTCTTGAGAATCTAATGAAAGTCATGGGGCCGAATGCAGTGGCTCAGGCCTGTTAGCCCAGCACCTTGGGAGGCGGAAGCGGGCAGATTGCTTGAGCCCAGCAGTTTGAGACCAGCCTGGGCAACATAGTGAGAGGCCATCTCTACAAAAAATTTTTAAAAAGTTTGCTGGGTGTGGTGGCGAATACCTGTAGTACTTGGGGATTTCAAGGTTAGAGTGAGCTATGATCGCACCACTGCACTCCAGCCTGAGAGACAGAGTAAGGCCCTGTCTCTCCAAAAAAAAAAAAAAAAAAAAAAAAAATGCTGTGGGCTTCTCCCATGAACAGACAACTAGGCTCAAATCTGCACTTTGTTTCAGGGGGTTTCATAGCTTTCATGGCATTTTCATTAAAAATCTAACAGGAGTGAGCTGTCGGAGCCCCCACAGGTCATTTTTTCCAAACTTCCTGAACCAGATGCAAGACTCCCAGCAATGTGTATTGGGAGGAGTGTTAGCACTCTGGAGGAGTCCAGCCTGGATGCAGATCTCAGCTTTACTGCTGCTCGCAGAGGCACTTAGGCCGGCCACTCTGGGCCCGAGCTTCCTCATCTCAAGAGATGTGGCCAGAATTATAATCAAAGAGGCATCCAAGGGCTCACCACACACACAGCCCGGTGCATGTGAATTCTTTGTGGTCAATTAACTTGTCTGGCCTCAGGGATGTTGGAGATTGGGGACAGGATAGGAGGACATGGAACAGGTGCACTTGGCAGGCTGAAAGCACTGTGAGTTGAAGTCAAGGGGAGAGGTCCTGGCGCAGTGGCTCATGCCTGTAATCCCAGTGCTTTGGGAGGCCCAGGCGGGAGGGTTGCTTGAGGCCAGAAGTTTGAGACCAACTTGGGCAACATAGCAAGACCTCGTCTCTACGAAAGATAAAAAAATAAGCCTGGGCAACATAGCAAGACTCAATCCCTACTAAAAATAAAAAAATTAGCCGGGCATGATGGTGTGCACATGTGGTCCCAGCAACTCAGGAGGCTGAGGCCGGAGGATCACTTGAGCCTAGGAGTTGGAGGCTACAGTGAGACATGATTGCACCATTGTACTCCAGGCTGAGTGACTGAATGAAACCCCATTTTTTTTTTTTTTTGAGACAGAGTTTCGCTCTTGTTGCCCAGGCTGGAGTGCAATGGCACGATCTTGGCTCACTGCAACCTCCGCCTCCCAGGTTCAAGTGATTCTCCTGCCTCAGCCTCCTAAGTAGCTGGGATTACAGGCATGTGCCACCACGCCTGGCTAATTTTGTATTTTTAGTAGAGACGGGGTTTCTCCATGTTGGTCAGGCTGGTCTTGAACTCCCGACCTCAGGTGATCCGCCCACCTTGGCCTCCCAAATGCTGGGATTACAGGCATGAGCCACCGCGCTCAGCCTGAAACCCCATTTTTTTACAAAAAAAGTGGGAGAGGCCAGATGTGTACCTGTTTGTGCTCTAAGCAGCCAGGAGCTGCTGTGGCTGGTGCATGGTCTGAGCACATGTGGGCTTCTGCCCTGATGGGTGTAAGGCAGACCCTCCACTCCACCAGCCCACCCGGCGGGGACATCAGCCGGAAAGATGGTAGCCATTGAGTTCTAGCAGTGTGGGCTTCGGGTTCCTCACCTGCAAAATAGCCCTGATGATCTCAAGGGTCCTTTCCCGTTCTACAGCTCTTCATTTTGGGTGGCTCCCTAATTGATGTGCTATAACGTGCTGTGCACTTTTCTAGGGACCGTGTTGTAGACGCACTTGGGGGCCGTTTCGTGTGGTTGACCTTCATTCTGCTTTGTCGTCTGGCATCTCCCTTTGGGCCAGCCCTCAGCCCAGGGCCTGGGCACCAGTCCCTTTCTCATCTCTTCCCCAGGGGATTTGGGAGCAGCTTGTCTTACACAAGGACGAAGGAAAAGGTCAGGGATCGAGTGGAAGAGATGTTCTTGGTGTGTGGCCGCTCAGGGAGGTGGAAAGAGCATTGAGAAGTGAGCTGGGTTCCACTGAGCCTCTTAAGAGCTGGGACTGAGGCATCCTCTCCCGGAAGAAGGGCCGGGGCTGGGGGAAGGGGAGCCACCTGCCCCCCTCATCGCAGTGCTTTCTCTCTTGCAGGTGTGGGCAAGAGCAGTTTACTGTTGCGTTTCGCAGACAACACTTTCTCAGGTGAGTCCTCCTCTGCAGTGCTGCTGGGGTGTCGTTTTTGTTTGTTTGTTGACATCCCCTCCCTGGCACCGGAACACAGTTGCCTCTGCCTAATGTTGGGAACTGTCTCATTCTGGTTGCCAGAGGAGGGAAGAAGATGGAGTGGGGCTTAGGACCTTGTGGTGCTTCTGTCAGAAGCCTCTGTGGTCTGTCTAATGCACCTGCTCACCAAAACCCTTTGGCTGACCCATCATTTTCCCACCCATGGTCCAAACAGGAAGGTTCCCATAACAGCGTCTGTGGTGCCACCCGGGACACAGTCCCTGCTTCTGCCCCCTGTGCCTCCCTGGCAGCCTGTGGTCAGCATGTGTCTTTCCGATTTCTCTCTGTGCTCCGCATGCCGGCCTTTGTGGTTCATCTGAGTGCGGTGGGGCTTTCTGTGCTTGGAGGCACCACATGCTGCACTGACGCTGCTGTTGCTTCGTGCCTGACTTCTGGTTGTGTTTTCAGCGATGCTTAGCTACTTGGGATATAGGCGATATTTATTCTTTTTTTTTTTTTTTTTTTTGAGATGGAGTCATGCTCTGTCACCCAGGCTGGAGTGCAGTGGTACGATTTCGGCTCACTGCAACCTCTGCCTCCTGGGTTCAAGCAATTATCCTGTCTCAGCCTCCCGAGTAGCTGGGACTACAGGCACCTGCCACCACACCCGACTAATTTTTGTATTTTTAATAGAGATGGGGTTTCACCATGTTGGTCAGGCTGGTCTTGAACATCTGACCTCAGGTGATCCACCCACCTTGGCCTTCCAAAGTGCTGGGATTACAGGCGTGAGCCACCGCGCCCAGCTGATACTTATTCTTGTGCACGTGTTTCTGTGGAAGTGGGGTTACTGGCTTAAAATACAAAAATTAGCTGGGCGTGGTGGTGCACACCTATAATCCTAGCGACTCGGGAGGCTGAGGCAGGAGAGTTGTTTGAATCCGGGAGGGGGAGGTTGCAGTGAGCTGAGATTGCGCCACTGCACTCCAGCCTGAGCAAGACTGGATCTTGCTTTGAGACTCCATCTCAAAAAGCAAACAAACAAAAAAATCAGGTTCATTACAGATGCTTTGGGTGGGGTTGATATCTCTGATTATCTTGTGGAGAATTCCCTCTGACGTGGCTGGGCTGCCTTTAGAAAGTGATTCCGTTGGCTGGGCGCGGTGGCTCACGCCTGTAATCCCAGAACTTTGGGAGGCTGAGGCGCGTGGATCATGAGGTCAGGAGATTGAGACCATCCTGGCCAATATGGTGAAACTCTGTCTCTACTAAAAATTAAAAAAAAAAATTAGCTGGATGTGGTGGCGCATGCCTGTAATCCCAGCTACTCAGGAGGCTGAGGCAGGAGAATTGCTTGAACCAGGGAGTTGGTTGCAGTGAGCCGAGATCTTGCCACAGCACTCCAGCCTGGTGACAGAGTGAGACTCCGTCTCAAAAACAAAGAAAAAAAAGAAAAGAAAAAGAAAGTGATTCCATAGCTGATGTCTCTTGGTGGAGAAGTGGGTTTTGCCCCCTTTGTTTCCTTGACACTGGCCCTGCAGTCTCACTGGTGGTGTGGTGTTGGAAAGAGATGGCTTCTCTGTGTGACCTTAGCCAGTTCATGTGTAAAATAGAAGCCTCAGTTCATGTGTAAAGTAGAAATCATAATGGTCCTTTCCCCATGGGGTTGTTATAGGATGACCTGAGATAGTGCAGGTTGCAGTGCCTGGGACTAAGTAATTGCTCAATAAATACCAGCTATTTGTTGCGACTGGCTGTTAACCTTCTGTTTAAGAATGATAGCTGATTAACAGCCTCTAATTATGCTAAAAAATGTTCCTCTTCCTCCTTAATGGCCTTCTCCCTCCCCATCCCAATCGGTGTTCAGTGCTTGGAGGGCACGTTGCAATCTCTTCCCACCTTTCCATTTCTACGACCAGCATCTCAGTTACTGTTGGTTCTACCTGGAAGCATTACGGCAACCCCTACCCACCCTGAACTGCTCATGTGTGTGTCTGGCAGGGTCTTTTCTCTGTTTAAAAACCTCAGTGGCCCCTCTCACCTGCACACAGTTTACAGTAAGATTTCTTCACTTGGACACTGTTGACTCTTTGGGCCCTGTGATTTTTTTTTTTTTTTATTTGAGACGGAGTGCAGTGGTGTGATCTTGGCTCACTGCAAGCTCTGCCTCCCGGGTTCACGCCATTCTCCTGCCTCCCGAGTACCTGGGACCACAGGCGCCCGCCACCACGCCCGGCTAATTTTTTGTATTTTTAGTAGAGACAGGGTTTCACCATGTGAGCCAGGATGGTCTCGATCTCCTGACCTCGTGATCCGCCCGCCTTGGCCTCCCAGAGTGCTGGAATTACAGGCGTGAGCCAGCGCGCCGGGTCTGGGCCCTGTGATTTTTGTTGTGGGGCTATCCTGCGTGTTGAAGGATGTTGAGCAGCATCCCTGGTCTCCACCCACTAAATGCCAGCAACACTTCCCCTCCCCCTGCTGTGACAACCAAAAATGCCTCCAGACATTGCTGAGTGTCCTTTGGAGGGACAGTCATCCCCGCTGAGAACCACTGTGCTTGTAGTCTGTTTTCAGTTCGCCTTTCTGGCTTCCTCCTACCCCTGGTCATTCTTTTGTTCTTTGGCTTGCTGGTTCATTAGCCACCAGCTGTTTCTGGGGAGCCTAACTGTGCTAGGCAGTGGGCCGCACTCCTTGGCGTTCCCCTGGCTGGAAGAGGCCGGGTGCTGGCCGCTTTTCTGGATGTGTTCTGGTTGCGTGTCATCCTCAGCTATTTGCTTTTGAGTGGGATGTCGTTCGCCTACCTAATCTCAACCTTTGAAGTCTTACCTGTTCTTTCAAGCTAGGCCCAGATGTGACGTCCTCCCTGAAGCCTGCCTTGTTCCCCACCCCACCTTGGAATTTGACCTTTCCTATGCCCTTGCCACATTTCACATAATTGTGTGTGTGTGGTGTGTCTCCTGCACTGTTACAGCATAAGCCCCAAATGGAGTGAGAAGCTGTGCTCTTCCTAGTGTCAGGCTTTGGAAAGCTGGACTGGGCAATTACACCGGCTAGAAATTCTCCTCAAATCCATCTTTCAGGCCGGGCATGGTGGCTTGTGCCTGTAATCTCAGCACTTTGGGAGGCTGAGGCAGGCGGATCACTTGATGTCAGGAGTTCGAGACCAGCCTGGGCAACATGGCGAAACCCTGTCTCTACTAAAAACACAAAAATTAGCCGGGCGTGGTGGCGCGTGCCTCTAGTCCCAGCTACTCAGGAGGCTGAGGTGGGAGGATTATCAGACCCTGGGGGAAGGTCAAGGGTGCAATCCTACTTCACTCCAGCCTGGGCAACAGAATGAGACACTGTCCCCTCAACCAAAAAAAAATCCATTTTTCCCACAGATGCTGCAAGAGAGCTATTTAAAATGCAGCAGCTCATGCCCCTGATTAAAACCCTTTGGTACCTCCCCAGCACACACGAGAGAAAGTCCACGTTCTTGGAAGTGGCACACAGGTCCAAGATCTGGCCTCGCCACATTCTGCCTGCCTTGGGCAGCGGGCTTGACCTCACGTGACCGCCCCCGCCCACAGCTGTTTTTGCTGCTGTCTCCCCTGCCTGGAGCAGTGGCTTTCAGACTGCAGCTCATGACCTATTTGTGTGTTTGGAAGTGGATTTTGAGGGCCCTAAATTTTTTTTGAATTGAATAGAAAAGAAAAACTCAGAGTGCCTGTAGGTCTACCATTCTCAGACACAGCTGGTGTGTCCCCACCTAGCCACTCTAAAGGAGCCTGTCCCACTCCCGCCAGTCCCATCCCGTGTTATTTCCTGTGTGTCACTTTTCACTCTCGGAAATTGTCCTCTTTGTTTGTTTGCTTGCATCCTGTCTCCCTCCTTCACTTGTGTGTGGAGGGGCCTTGTGAACAAGGATGTTCAGGGCTGTGTCCCTGGGACCTAGAATGTACCAGGCACATGTAATGAGCCGGGAGGGTGGGGGAGCCTGGGGGTGTGTTGTGTGCAGTGTGGGGCTCGGGGCCTGGGAGGATACCGCGCTGGGCCTCGTTAACTGCCCTGTGTGTGCAGGCAGCTACATCACCACGATCGGAGTGGATTTCAAGATCCGGACCGTGGAGATCAACGGGGAGAAGGTGAAGCTGCAGATCTGGGACACAGCGGGGCAGGAGCGCTTCCGCACCATCACCTCCACGTGAGTCCACCCGCCCACTCCCACCCAACCCGCGCCACTGACCTGTGGACACGGTTGAGCGACTGGTGCCTGGTCATGGTGGAAATGTCACTGGTGGGTCCCTGAGGCTGTCGGGAAGTGAGCCTGTTGTTGGCTGTAGTAGGTGGCGTTTGGCTGCACCCTTCCCGGTCCTGAAGATGTGAGGGGAGTGCTGTGGGGGAGTCGCTGAGCACCCTGGCTAGAGTCCGGCTGGACAGTGGCCACGTTCTGTCTCCTTGGAGAGTCAGCCGACCCTCCGGCCCACTGTGCCGTCACCTTACAGACAGAGCAGAATAGCATTTGCCTCGCTAGGGGGTTACAAAGTGCCTTGCCCACCCAGGACTTAGTCACTGACAATTCCTCTTGGTAGGTGTCAGTTATGGCAGCTGGAGTTGGTCTGTGCAGGCTCCTGTCACCTGCACTGATGCCTTGGAGGTGACGCTGTCTAGAGACAAACACCGGTGCATGTCAGCAGGCCCTCCCCTACCCTTAAAGCTGTTCCTGGGAAATCTGGCCGCCCACTGGTTGCCCGCCTTTGTGGCTGAGCTGCAGGCCGGGGGCAAGCTGGGCTCCTGCGCAGATGGGCAGTGTCCTTCGGAGCGGCTCCTGGTTATTGGGTTGTTAATGGAGCAGGTTTTAGGAAAGAGTGGGGTCTGAAGGGACTGATTTGGAGCTGTTGGGCTGTGTGTCCTTAGGCAAGTTGCCGAAGCTCTCTGCGCTCGTTTCCTGGAGGGCCTGCCTCTGGGATTGGCTTCCATGTGGAGGGTGCCGAGTGCTCTGCCACAGGCGTCAACGTGCGTGCCGGGGTGTGGTGTCTGGCAGCTCCGTGTGCTTGGTGCTGCTGTCATCCCATTAGACAGAGGGCGCCCTGGAGGGGTCCCTCCCAGCAGCCAAGCCTGTGCTCCACACAGTGGAGTGAGGGGAGGCTGTCTGGCTCCAGGGGCACCTCCTCGGCTCTCTCGAGCAGCTCCTCTGGAAGTGACCTCAGGAAGGCAAATGAGGAAGTCCCAGCCAGCAGCCCCCTTCCTTCCGGGCACTCCCCAGGCTGGCTGCCCACCCCGGGCCCCTCGGCATCTCCTGAGGGAAGTGTGGGGTGCAGCGCCCCCATGGGTGGCTGGGAGTATGGGGGAGAGCAGGGCTGCTGGAGAGGGACAGGTGCACTGGGCGAGCAGCTCCTGGGGCTGGAGCTGAGGCGGAGGGCTTGTCACTGGGTTCACCCTGTGCTGAGCAGATTTGTGCTGTGGCCCGTGAAGCCCCGAATCCCTGGGAGCTCCCAGTCCCAGGGTCGCCTGGGTGTGGTGCTGTGTGGTGACTGTTGATGAGCCCTGTGAGCGAGGGCTCTGTGGCCTGCATGTCTTGGCAGCTGCCAGTGAGAACCTGCGGAGGACACTGGGGCAGGGCTGCAGGCCCAGGCGAGACAAGCCCTCATGCCGTTGGCTGGTCTGGGCGCTGACCTCATGAATCCTTGCTCTGGGTTGGGCCTGTCGCTAGGATTTCAGCTGTTTTATTTTAATCCTGGTAGAGAGACCTGTGACTATCTCCATTTTATGGACAGGAAAACAGGCCCAGGAAGGATGAAGCCTTCTAACTCAGTGGGGCGGAGGTTGGGGGCACTCAGGGTTGGCCCTGAGTCTGCTGAGGCCCTGCATCGGCTGGGCAGGTGGCACCCCTGCCTTCCTGCCCCGTCCTGTGCCTTAAAACCAGGCGGAGGTTCAGGGCGGCAGAGATTCAGAGGCCCGTGGCCATGAGGAATGAACCCCTGGGCAGGGCAGTGGGGCCTGGGGGGTCCAAGGCTCTTTCAGCAGGAGGAGCCACAGCCCCTCCCTGCCACCATGCAGTCAGCTGCTTTCTGGGCTGGGCAGGGCGGGAAGAGGGTGAACTGGTTCCTCCATTCCGTGGGGAGGCGGGGAGGAGTCACTCGGCTTCCTGGGAGCACCATGGGTTTTTCCCGGGGCGCTTGGGAAGGGGCGGCCTGTGGGCAGCGGCTGGACCCCTGCTGCCGTCCCACCTGTCTGGGGAAGCAGACAGGTGGCTCCATCTTAGAGTCCCGCTCTGGCCCTCATGAGGCAGGAGGCCCAGCAAGGCGCCCTGAGGGGCCACTGGAAGTCTCGACGCCCTTTGATGGTCACTGGCAAAGAAGGAAGGAGTTTTGGGGAGGTGAGGAGTTTTCAGGAATGGGGCAGTCAGGATGCAGTAGCGTGACTATTTCCGATGGAGGGCATTCAGAGAGAAACTGAAACTGCATCCTGTTAGCCTGGCAAGAAAGAGCCTTGTGGTCACCCCCTCTCGGGTTCTTGCTCTCAGAAGCTGAGGTTTACCGGCCCTGAGAGGTGCGGGTGGGGTGGAGGTGAGGGGAGAAGTGACAAGGAAGGTAAGGCCCTGGCGTTGGGCCTGGGAGTCAGCCCTGGGCGCCAGGACTTCCAGCTGGCCACCGCACTCAGCCTCACGTCCTCGCTGGTCACATGGCCATCCTGAGGTCTGCTGGATCAGGTGGCTGCAGACATTAATAAGGTAATGGATACCAAGCCCCCAGCTCTGTGCGTGGCCTAGAGCAGAGTCCCTGTGAGTGAAGGTGATTCCTGGTAGCCATGGGAAGCGTCGGTGCTCCGGTTCCTCCTAGCCAGAGCTCTGAGCCCCTGACTTCATCCCCAGACAAATTCTCTGCTCTCAGATAAAACCCCTTTCCTGGGCCCCAGATGAGGCGGAGGCACCCAGGGAGCCGTGGGGGCTGTGCGCCGGGGCCATGGCTGCAGGCGTTTCTTGGCATCTCTGATCATCTTCAGCAAAGGAGAGTCTGCAGAGCCATCCACTCCTTGGGCTTCCTCTGCTGGCAGGGGACAGTCGCCTGTTCCTGTGGCTCCGGCGCGCCCTCGCTCTGGAAGGCGTCTAACACGCCGCGCCATGTGCTGACCCGGCGCTCTCAGCAGCAGCTGCCAAGGCCAGAGCTAGTTCTTGGGCCCAGTGCCAAGACAGCTTGATCGTCACAGCTACCCCGAAGCCAAGGAGCGATGCTGCCCTGGAAGCAAAGCTGTGGGCAGAATGAAGCCCTGGGAAGAGATCCCAGCGGTCATGTTGAGGATGGAGCAAGGATGGGGCAGGGGCAGTGGCAGGGGCAGGTTGGGCTTTGTCCCAGGGCTGGGTAGGAGCTCCTCTGGCTCCACAGCATCAGGGAAGATGCTCAGGGCTGCCCCTAAGCTGCCTGTTGGTTTCCTTCCACCACCTCTGTCTGGGACCACAGATTGTCCTTGAAGGCACATTGATGATGCTGAAGAACTGATACCGACTGTTTACTGCTCCCCCCTTGGGGTAATGCTTAGCTCCTTTCTTCCTCATGAGCACCTCAGTTAAGGACTAGCCACCTGTGTGCTATCATTGTTGAAGCTGCAAGGCGTGGCAGGGTGACTGCAGGCACCCTCCCAAGGGCCAGCCTTTCAGAGATGGAGCCGGGGTTGGTCTTTGTCCTTAGATCGGGCCTCAGATGTGAAGCACTGGCCAGAGAGCTGATGGGCAGGTGGACAGGAATGGAGCCGCAGCCACAAGTCAGCCTGGCTACCCCATTCTTGCTCAGCCTGCACTGACTTGGGCTGTTCCTGAACTGGGGCTTGGGCTGTCCCCAGGAACCTCACTGGGGTGGAGGTAATTAGGGCTGGGGCAGGTGGCAGCCAGAAAGCTGGGAGGAAGCAGCCTGTCCACTCATGGTTTGTCTGTGTGGTGTCCTGAGGAGCCCTGGGGTGGAGGTCCCTGCGGCTTTGGGGAGTGGGGACAGAGGGACAGCTCTGGCTGATTGCACAGTGTGGGGCGGGGCTGCTGCCTGGCCTCTGGCTCTTCGACAGCTCTTGGGGAATCGGAGGCTGTGGTCCCCCTCCTTCTCCGGGGATCGATGTCCTCCTGCGCCACTGGGATGAATGGGGACATGGGGTCTGGAGAGGAGAGTTGGGCCTCCCCTTCCTTCCGGCCTTCCTGGCTGGCCCTGGGCTCTGCATGTTTGGGTGATGGCTTTGCTGGGTGCCCTCTCCGCAGCCATCCCTGGATGCTTGTGTGGCTTCCACGCTTTTCCTGCCACCTGCACAGATGAGCCAAGAGTAGCAGGAAGGGAGGTGCCTACCTGCCCCAGGGGAGGGGCCCAGACTTTGCCAGGGCGTCATGATGGTGTGGCTTCTTGGAAAGGTTCTCTAAAACAGGTTTGAGGAGAAAATATTTTTTTGAATGTTCAAAGACAGTGATAACATGATGTCAAATACAAAAAGAGCCTGATTTCCCAAAATAAAGCAAGAACTTCAAAGATGTTTCAAGCCTGCAGCAGACTCTGAACAGCAGGAGGTGACTCCTCAGACCTGCTCTGCTGCCCCAGGGGCTGGCCCTCCCGCCCTGTTGGTGCCCGGGGCAGGCAGGGGGAGTCAGTGCTGCCGCAGTAGCCTCTCCTGCTGGCCTGTTGTGGCTCGGGGGCGTCTGCTGAGGCTGAGTGAGAGCCCAGGCTCCAGGGCCACCCTCACCTTTTCCGGGTCACTGTCCTGACGTGGGCAGGCGGGTCCCGGCAAGGGGGTGACTCCGGTCGGGGTTGACATGCTGCCGCACACTCTGGCCCTGCAGGTATTATCGGGGGACCCACGGGGTCATTGTGGTTTACGACGTCACCAGTGCCGAGTCCTTTGTCAACGTCAAGCGGTGGCTTCACGAAATCAACCAGAACTGTGATGATGTGTGCCGAATATTAGGTGAGGCTGCACTCAGGGCCGGGTGGGGGTGGGGTGGGAGAGAGAGGCAGCCGGCTGCACCCCTCAGGGCTGCACTGACTCTGCCTTCGTTTGAAGTGGGTAATAAGAATGACGACCCTGAGCGGAAGGTGGTGGAGACAGAAGATGCCTACAAATTCGCCGCGCAGATGGGCATCCAGTTGTTCGAGACCAGCGCCAAGGAGAATGTCAACGTGGAAGAGGTGAGGCCCCGGGACACTGGCTCTGCCACACACCCGTGGCCGCCTTCTCCCTGCTGCTGGCCTGCTTGAGGCATCTAAATGACCGACAGAAAATGTCATAGTAACTGCCATTTATTGAGTGCCTACTATGTGCCAGGCCCTTTAAAGATCTTAGTTCATAGTTCAGCAGTCCTCTGAGGTAGGTACAATTATTCCCACATTTCAAATAGGGAAACTGAGGCTCCAAGTGTTGAAGTAACTCAAGGACCACCACCCGGCTAGTAAGAGACTGAGTAAACCTCTGTCCCACACCAAAGCCAAGCACAGTTTCCACTCCAGTCCTCTGCCTCATTGGCTGCCTTGTGGTGTGTGGAGCCCAGAGGCCTATGGAAGTCGAGGCTCCCACTGCGTCAGGGCACATGGCCACACAGCGGCGGGGAGCACAGGCTCCTTTGTAAGTCAGGCTGGTGTCCTGATGCTGGCCTAGCCACCTGGGCCTGTGGGCAAGGCTGGTATGACCTTGGGTAGTGACTTCACCTCTCTGGGCCCCACATGCCGTGAGGTGGCATGGAGCAGGCAGACCCCGGGTCACCTATGTCCGTGAACAGCAGGGGCACTTTCATTTGTCATGTCATAAGATTCCAGGTGGGCCGGGCGTGGTGGCTGACTCCTGTAATCTCAGTGCTTTGGGAGGCCGAGGCAGGCGGATCATGAGGTCAGGAGATCGAGACCATCCTGGCTAACATGGTGAAACCCCGTCTCTACTAAAAATACAAAAAAATTAGCCGGGTGTGGTGGCGGACACCTGTAATCCCAGCTACTCGGGAGGCTGAGGCAGGAGAATGGTGTGAACCAGGGAGGTGGAGCTTGCAGTGAGCCGAGATCACGCCACTGCACTCCAGCCTGGGCCACAGAGCGAGACTCCGTCTCACAACAACAACAACAACAAAAAGATTCCAGCTGAAGGAAAGGGGTTGGTCTCTCTAAAAGAAGGACTGGAAAACCCCTGTCAGGTTGACTTCCCCAAGTCCACACAGCTCATGGGCCTCTGATGGTGTTCCTTTTTTCAAACTTATGTATTTGTTGAGTCAGGGTCTAACTGTCATCCAGGCTGGAGTGCAGTGGTGTGTTCACAGCCCACTGTAGTCTAGATCTCCTGGGCTCAAGTGATCCTCCCACCTTAGCTTCTCAAGTAGCTGGGACTACAGGTGTGCACCACCACTCCCGGCTAATTTTTGTATTTTTTGTAGAGGTGGGGTTTTAGCAATGTTGTTCCTTCTTGACCTTTAAATAAAATAATTCACCATCTCCTTCTAGAATAGGCTTTGAAGACATACATACCAAAAATGCACAGGTAGAAAGAGCTGGGCCCCGGAAGGCGGGGAGGCGGCCGTGCAGGCCAGCAGGGGCCTCCTGGCCAGGTCTGAGGCGGGCCCTTCCTCTTTCTTCTCCACAGATGTTCAACTGCATCACGGAGCTGGTCCTCCGAGCAAAGAAAGACAACCTGGCAAAACAGCAGCAGCAACAACAGAACGATGTGGTGAAGCTCACGAAGAACAGTAAACGAAAGAAACGCTGCTGCTAATGGCGCCCAGACCACTGCAGAGACTGCACTGCGGTCCCTCCCCCAGCCCGAGGCCCGCGGAGGTTCCTCGGGGGACAGTCTCAGTTTCGTGCCGTTATTTAAAGAATTCTCTCCATGTTTTTGTATTGGGAGGTGCCATTGGCACTTCCTCCCCCGCCCTCCTCGAGTGCCAAGAAGGTGTTGGACCAGCCCGCCCTTCCCTACTGGTGCCCCCTCCTCCCCGGCCAAGGCGCCTGGACCTGGCGAGGACGCTGCCCGCCGAGCGGACTGATTCGCAGAGTCTGTACATAGTGTATATTGCTCTACCCGGCCGCACACCACGTCCTGCTCTGGCTTTTGCCTTCTTGATGCAGCCTGCTGCAACGGACCCTCCCCGCGCCCCTCCCCAGCCAATCTTACTGCAAGCAGCGTCCTGAGGAGACAGCGGCACGTTCTAGCTGCGTCTTCGGCCAGCCCGTGCCAGTGGAGTGGGCTCCGCGTTGCTCATTCTCTCCGACAGGCTGTCAGCCTCTGTCCCCGGCGCGCAGGGTCTTGCCCCTTCTCCGGGGCCTGTGCCAGCTCCCTTCGCTCCCCGTCTCCTGTCCCCACAGCCATTCAGGGAGCTGGGGAACCCGGTCTGGAGGCAGGCCCTGCAGTTCCACAGAGGTGGCCGGTCTTGCCCTTTGGCCAACAGATTTCTTGTCCTGCCTTCTAGATGCCTCTGAGCTCCAAACCCAGGGGAGCCATGGCTTCTCATTTACACCAACAGGTTTCAGTTCCAACAGAAAGGTCGGGGTAGGTTCGTGCAGAGGTGGGGCTGGCAGGGGGGCTATGGGAGCATTATTTTAACAGATCAAGAAAATGAAGCCAAATCAAGTGAATTAAATTCCTCACAATTATTTTCTTTACCTGAGGTTTGATTGGCACAGCAGCAAAAGTTGAGGCCACCCCACTTTGTGTCCACTGTTTTTAGAAAAAAATGAATGGCTTCTTGCCATTGTGGGGCTGGGCTCTTGGGCTTTTCTTGGTGGGAGCAGAGAAGGGGCCTCCCACCCTTGTCCGAGTTGCCTCCCACTGGAGGTCAGGAGTCTACACTGCAGCCTCAGGCACGGTGGGGAGTGCATGCCTGGGGTCTCTGGGTTGGGACCGTGGACAGGCCCTGGTCACTGTCCTAACCTTTGTCAGGACAAAGGTAGCAAGAGGATTTCCTGGTGGGTGGGAAGGAATGGCTGGGGCGGCCAGTTTTGACACGCCCCAGTGCCCTGGAGAAAAACCAGGGTCATCTGCACTTGATGACTGCTCCCCCGCCCCCAGCCCGGACACCTCATTCCCCTCCCCCTACAGGGATCAAGTGACCTGGGAAGAACTGAGTTCAACATCAGGATGTGTTTCCTTAGATTTCCTTTCCTAGGCGATTTCCAGGGAGAGCCCTGATTGGACAATCACATCACAGATCACACTGCAGTTTCCATGTTAGCACTGTGGATGGGTTTTTAATCAATAAAAACTGGGGGTTTCTTCTCACCGACTCTCCACTTGCCCAAACTGCCAAAAGCCGGTGATTCTGGGACAGGCCTTCACTTTGGAGCCACGGGATGGGGTGGGGGAGCTCCGTGGGCCTGGCAAAGAGGGTGCTGTGGAGGGGGCTGCAGGGCTGACCAGCAGGCAGCCTCATCTGGTCGGGGGCAGGGGCGGCAGGAGCAGAAGCGGGGTCTCCGTCCTTGGGACTGTCCTGGTTGGCCATGGGCCCTGAGGATGCACAGTGCTTGGGGTTCCTGTGCCGGTGGGTGGGGGGCATGCTGGCCTCTGAGCGATCAGGCGAGGCCAGCGAGGGTGTGCTTGCAAATTCAAGCAATAAGAGAGGGGGGGTTCCTGGGAGCTTCTAGGCCGGGCTAGAAGCCCCCATGGCTTCTGGCAGCTGGACATCAGCCCCAGGTATTGGGGTGATTTTGGTCATGACAGTGTGCCTGTCCCACTGTTACACGCATGAATGGGGGTTATGGGGTGGGGGTGGGGACTCAGGGCTGGACCGACGTCCTAGTGGACCTGATGTGAAATTCCTGTCAAACAAACACCACTTTTAAATGGTTTGCTAGGAGTATTTCTGTATTGAAAGTTTCTAATTATGCTTTTTAAAAAAATACTAAAAATAAAGGTTCAAGCTGCCAAATTTTCTTCCAGGGTCTGTTTGCTCTCCCTCCAGAGATGTGCTGAGTGGGCGTGGCTTCTTCCCACCCACCGTGTCCTGCTCTTCCCTGTTCTTGGCCTAAGTCTTGCACAGGAGGCTGTCGAGGCCCTGGACACTTCCAGAAGCCAGGTCCATTTTCTCCATGAACAGGTGGTCCAGGGTTGAGCTTCCCCCTAGTTGGACTGGGAGCACATGTGGTAAGATGCCAGGGGAAGCTCTGTGTTTATCTTCCACATGCCTGGAAGGATGCAGTGGAAGCCTTTGCCTGGCGTGGTTTCTTTCTGGCTTGAAGTTTCTGCCAAGCTTTAGGGCCCTGCTGGCCTGGGAAGCAGCGTTGGCAGGCCTGCCTTGCGGATGGCACGCTGCAGCACTGGCAGGGGGCAGTGCCAGGCGGGAGGGGCAGGGCAGGATGCCCTTCCCGGCCAAATCCCTTGGTTAAGTAGCAGCATCTGCGGTGGCCCGGGTGCAGGGGAACCACTATTGCTACCTCTCCAGCAGTCAGCCAGTGGTGAGTCTGACATGTCAGCTGCATTCAGACCAAACCCGCCCCCTGCAAATACCCAGAGACTGAGGCAGGAAGCTCTGTAGAAATTCATTTTATTCTTATTCAGACTATTTTCAAAAGAAGCAGTGGTGTGCTGTTTTTCTAAAAATATGCCTTTATATATTTTTATATATGTATATTATAAAATCCATACATGTATTTACATGATTGCTACATACAAAATTACAGCACTGTGGTATGTACACATCTACAGGTACATTCTTGCCGCGCATCCCTGCTGTGCTTTCCCCACGTGAGGGAGGGAGACTGAATCAGTTGTGAGCAGCTGAGGGCTGGCCGGGCCGTGGAGCCTCTGAGTTGGGGCCTGGGTGGAGGAGGTGGGGTGGCTGCAGAGGCAGGAGCAGCAGCCGCTGCAGGCTTCTGCAGGCAGGCAGGCAGCATCTGGAGGCTTCCGGCAGCCTCCCCCTCCCCTCCACCCCATGGTGCCTGTGCTGCCCTCAAGGTGGGGTGGCTGACCACAGACCCCTCTGGTGCCATTCTGTGGCCTGGACCTGTTTGGCTGGGCCAAGAAATTATGTATGTGAGGGTGGAGGAGGGAGCTGTGGGAGGAGGAGACCAACCCCAGCCCTGAGCAGGGGTAAGGGCTGGATGGCTAAAGCCTGCAGATGACTGGTGACAACACTGCCTGGCCCGGCCCTGCTAAGGGGCAGAGACTGAAGGCTGGGAGGGAGAGCAGTGGTGATAGGGGGACAGGACCTTCTTCCTCCCTGGGGCTCGGGTGGCCTCAGCTGAGCTTGGGTAAGCCCCGGCTCTTAGGCCCTGCGGCCAGAGGCTTGGCCTCCTGCCAGCTGAGGTGCATGCACGTGGGGGAGGGGCTGCCATCTCCCCTTCGACCCTGGGCCAGGGGCTGGGGAATAAATAGAGGCTTAGGCCTGGCCCGCTGCCCCCACAGGTCTGGGCCCCTGGGGCTCAGGCCTCCTGAGGCATGCAGAGAAGGGCCTCTCTTCCTTCTGTTCCCCATTTGCTAAAATCGAGGAGGCAGCAGTGCCTGGGGGTGGGCTGCGATCTGTTGGGCATGAGCTGCAAAGCCCAACACCAAGGGGCCCCTCTGGGAGGTGGCCTAACCCTGCTCAAGCACGGGGTTCTGGAGAAGCCCAGGCGTGGGCTTGGCCAGGCGGTGGGCCGAGGGAAGGCTTCAGTGGCCAAGGCAGGCCCCCACCTCTAGGTCTCCATCCCCACCGATGAGAGGGAGCAGGCCCTCCCGGACCCATGGGGCCCTAGCATGAGGGGCAGGGCAGCTGCTGAGGTGCAAGCTGCAGGGGAGGCTTCGCCTGCACCGCCTTTCCAGCTGCCTCCAGTCCACCCATCTTTGGTGGCCTGACTCCTCCCAACTTAAATTTTCCTGAAGAATGAGAAGAGTCTTTTGCCTTCAGCGGTGCTGGGCTCATCCCCTCTCCCAGCGCTGTGGCCCCTGCAGAGGGCAGCAGCCGGCTGGCTCCGTTCTTTCAGGTGCGTGTCCATCAGCTGCCGGTCAATGACCCTGTGCATGTCATCCTGCAGAGGGGAGGGGACAGTGGCCAGGACTGAGTAGCTGCTCTCACCTAGGCCTGGGGGTGGACAGGGAGGTGGCAACGTCAGACAGATGAGAGATGAGGATGTGATGAGTGAGAGGCTGCAGCTGGGACTGCCCTGACCAAGAAAGCGGTGAGCGTGGGCAAGACACCAGGCGCACGCAGGAGCCGTATGGCACCTCCAGCCTCCTCAGGCTTGGGCTGGGTTCTCCTCAACAGTGTTACCCCTGCTGGACCGCCACGGTCCTCAGCTGATAGCTCGGGTGGTCTGTCCCTGCAGTCTCCACACTAGCACTCCACCTGCTCTGACCAGGCCTCACGGCTCTGCCTCCTGTGTCCTGTGGGCCTGGCTGGTGCCTCCGGTTTGGCTTGCCACCCCCAGCCCTGGCAGGCCCTAGGGCCACCTCAGCTTAACAGCTCCCCAGCCCAATGGCCTGGCTTCGGGGGCTCCTCCTGCCCCTTTTTCCTTTCCAATTATTCCAGCCTGAGCTGCTGATGCCCAGGCACCAACGGCAGCCTCACGTGGCAAGGATGCCCTGGGTGCTGCCCTAGACCCCACTGCTGAGGGTCCCATCTGCGGCAGAGGCCAGGGGCCTCATGGTCTTCAGGGGCGCCTCATGGTCTTCAGGGGCCTCATGGTCTTTAGGGGCTGTCCTGCACCAAATCAGGCCCATTTCTTTCAGCTTCCTCACTGGGGTAGGACCGTCCCCCAACTCGAATTCGTTCATGTGGTCCAGAAAATGCCTTCCTCCCCACAGCCCGCCCCACCATGTTTTACAGAACAGCAGCCTCTCCCATAGAGAAGCCTGTGGACAGGGCAGCTCCACTCCCTTCCCATTTTGGTGGCTAGATTCTGACTCTGGGTAAGACTCCATTTGACAAAAGTTCTGCCACTAACAAAGTTTGAAAACTCCTGCTTTACAAATATGAGCAGCCTGTGTGATTAGCATCATCAAGTAAATGTAACATGCATCTGCTCGATTCCTTCATGACTTGAACCTGGCAGGCTCTGCGGCATCCTGGTAAGACCCCAGGCTTTTCTGGCTAAACCCCTGAATGAGTCAGCCTGTGGTGTCTGAGCACAGGACAGGTGAGGCCTGTGTTCAGGGCAGGCTCCCTGTGGCCAGGGCAGATGACCTCTTTGGTTCCGAGCAGCCACTGACGAGATGAGGGCATGAAGTTGGGCTGGCTGGGCCCCTCTACCTGAGCAGCTTGTCCACTCCTCCTCCCTCCCACCCATGGGTGTCATTCTAATATTTCTGCAGGTTCTCCTCATGAGCTCTGGCTCAGGGCCTGCTCTCCAGCCTCCCCATCCTCTCAACCCTGTCTTTCAGACTCAGCTCATTCCTGGTCTTCTCCTTGCCCTTGTCTTCTTCCCTTCTCTTCCATCCCCTTTTCTGCTTGCCCCTCAGAGCTGACACTGTGCCAGGTATTTGCCAACACACGGTCCCTCCTTATAAGGTTCCAGTGTATGATCCTTGGCACAGTGCCCTGCACTTACGATGTGCTCAGTAAAATCTATGCTAAATCCAATGTAGGAATGCTAAAGGGCCTTTCAAAAACCAACCTTTCAAAGCTGCCAATGTTTTGTTTGGCACACTGAAAACTGCATTTTTTAACTTTAAGCAATCAGGTCTGTCCAGGTCGCCCTTTAGAGTTTCCCAGACACACGCTGCTCATCATTCCAGGCCTGCTGGTCCCTCAGTGGACGGAACAGCCATCTATGAGAAGATGGCACCAGCCGTTAGCACTGGGCCACACACTGCCGAAGAGCTCACTGGACGCGACTGTGATGGAGGAGGGAGCTGGGACTCGAGGGCATGTCACACTGCACAGAGATGGCGCCAGGCTCCAGCACACAGAACACAGCGGGCCGTGAGGGGAGGTGGCGGGGCAGCACAGCAATGGCAGGGCGAGAGGGTGGATGGGATGTAGGGCTCAGGCTCACCTCAAAGGCAGGAGGGGTGTACAACTAAAGCTGTTGATACGGGAACTGAGAAAGGCCACTAGATCAGAAACCAAAGGAGCCAGATAGTAAAAAGCCCTGAGGAAGCAAACTGTAGCCGGGAGAGAAGAGAGAGAGCTGTGGTCAGCCAGGGCGCGGCCAGCTGGCTGCCATGCAGGAGCCGAGGAGCCAGGGACGGGCACCCTGCGGTGGGGCCAGTGCTCTGGCTGCCAGCCCCATGGGGCCCTGGGAGGAATGGTCACCAACAACCTGCCCTCCACGGGGGGCTTACCTTGTAAAGCCACAGACGGCTTTTCATCTGTCTGGATGAGAATTCTTGGGGAGAAATATTAATGTTTATACCCATATCCTAAAACCGTGCTACCTCAACCTCACCAACAAAACCCAGCCAGCCACAGCCCGGTCCAGTGGGGAGCCATGCTGGACCCTGAAAACAGTGGGCCTAGAGAGAGACCCACTGACTCCTCTTCCCCAGGGCCTGCGCCAGCACAGTGCTCTTTGGAAAATGGAGGCTGGCCCTTGAGAAGAGGAAGGGCAGCAGCTGCTGGCTGCAGGAGGGTTGCTGAGCCGCATCCAGCTGTGAATTTTCATGCAATTATACTGAGCTTCCTGGGCCTCCATGTTAACCAGTTGTTTCTTTCCAGCTTAAAGCCCAGACAACCAGCTGAAAGGGGGCCCCATTCCAAGTCTGGAGATCACTACATCTCCAGGCAGCAGCAGCCTGGGCACTGTCGCTCAAAAGCATCCTTAAGCATTCTTCCCCAAGGACTGGGGGACATGAGCTCTGGATCTTGCCAGGTGGAGACTGGGATGTGCTGTTCACCCAGTCACATGGGTGGCAAACTCCAGTGGCAAACTCTCCTTACACTCTGCCTGGGTTCAGAGATTCCTCCTGGAGTCTCCTCTCACCCTGGATCTCAGGCTCCGGTTTACCTGCCAAGCTTCCAGCTGCTGCGAGAGGTTCAGTTTCTGCTGAATGGCGTCCAGCAACTGGCTGTTCAGAGACATCATATCCATCCTGCACTTGGCAAGTTCCAGCTCCACAGCGTTCTTCCTGAGAACAGACAAGCCAGGGTGAACATGGACACCTTGTGCCAGAGGCGTCTTGGTCTTTACTTGGGGCACCTGGAGTCCCAGGATGAGGAAACAGGCTCTGACCCTGAACTCACAACAAATAGCAGCTCCAACAATAACTATGATGTTGCCTGCAGAGGGTTAGTTTGCAACATGTTTTCACATGTATTCTCTCAGTTTTCATAACCAACCTGTAGGTGAAAGGAATATTTGTCATCCCCACCTCACAGATAAAGAAACAGAAGTTGAGGCCGGGCGTGGTGGCTCATGCCTGTAATCCCAGCACTTTGGGAGGCCGAGGCAGGTGGATCACCTGAGATCGAGGGTTCGAGACCAGCCTGACCAACATGGAGAAACCCCGTCTCTAGTAAAAATACAAAATTAGCCAGGCGTGGTGGCACATGCCTGTAATCCCAGTTACTCGGGCTGAGGCAGGAGAATTGCTTGAACTCGGGAGAAGGAGGTTGCAGTGAGCCGAGATCGCGCCATTGTACTCCCCTGGGCAAAAAGAGCAGAACTCCGTCACACACCACACCACACACACACACACGTTGAAGGAGGTTGCAGTGAGCCGAGATCGCACCATTGTACTCCAGCCTGGGCAAAAAGAGCAGAACTCCCTCACACACCACATAACACACACACACACACACACACACACACATACACACACACACCACACACACACACGTTGAAAAAGGACAATACTAAAATAAGGACTGGAACCCAGCGGGGATCAAAAGCCTCACACAGCATAAAAGAGCTACTCATCCTTCCCCAAAATGGCCCATTCCCCACTGGAAGGCAGGAACCTTGTCCTGCTGGTATAGAAGAGATTCCTTGTAGTTAGCAACCCCCGTTAGGGGAACTGTCCTGAAGATACAGAGGTGTGCGAAGGTAGCCACACAGTGGTGATCATTACAGCTTAGCTAATCAGAGTAGCCAAGTGGTCATGAATGATAGGATGGAAAACAGTCACCAGTAAAAACCATAAAGTAGGCCGGGCGCGGTGGCTCACCCCTGTAATTCCAGCACTTTGGGAGGCCGAGGCGGGCGGATCACAAGGTCAGGAGATCGAGACCATCCTGGCTAACACGGTGAAACCCCGTCTCTACTAAAAATACAAAAAATTAGCCGGGCATGGTGGCAGGTGCCTGTAGTCCCAGCTACTGGGGAGGCTGAGGCAGGAGAATGGCGTGAACCCAGGAGGCGGAGCTTGCAGTGAGCCCAGATCGCGCCACTGCACTCCAGCCTGGGCAATAGAGCAAGACTCCGTCTCAAAAAAATAAAAACAACAAAACTCCACAAAAAACCATGAGGTAGAATATTTATTGACAGTTCATAACATACTGCTGAGTGGAAAAAGCACCAGAGAACAAGGTCTAGTATAATACTAGTTTTGTAAAACAAAAACTGCCTGTGTCTGCAGGGTGCGGTGGCTCACGCCTCTAATCCCCAGCACTTTGGGAGGCCAAGGTGGGCGGATCACCTGAGGTCGGGAGTTCGAGACCAGCCTGACCAACATGGAGAAACCCCGCCTCTACTAAAAATACAAACATTTGCCGGGCGTGGTGGCGCATGCCTGTAATCCCAGCTACTCAGGAGGCTGAGGCAGGAGAATCACTTGAATCCAGGAGGCGGAGGTTACAGTGAGCCGAGATCGCGCCACTGCACTCCAGCCTGGGCAACAAGAGTGAAACTCTGTCTCAAAACAAAACAAAAAACTGCCTGTGTGTTCAAGGATATGCATAAAAATGTCTAGTTGGTTATCTCTGGGTGATGATTACCGATGGGTAACAGTTCCTCCGACATTATTTTGCATTTTTTATTTTCACATTTGTGTTTCACGTATTACTTTGTTCACCTTTCCCAACATTCCTAAATCACGGCTGTTCAATGCAAAAGAAAATTAATTTTTTTCGAGGGCAGGGGAACGGGAATAAAGGTGGAAGGACCTCTGCAGAGGCAGCCCTGGTTGCCCAACTGCAGAAACGTGTTTTAGCCCTTGCCTTCATTAATCGCTCCCTTAAGCACTCGAAACAGCAAAGCTAACAAAAGCGTGCTCCTTGTACAGGGCCAGCGACTAATGTGCAGGGCTTAAGGGCAGCTTAGAGAATCCGCCTGCAGAGGCCGCCTAGCTCGAGCTTCACAACACCGACCGCACTAACCGAAGTGCGGCCAGAAAAAGGAACAGGTGGATCCCACTTGCAAAGTGCTCAGGCCACTGCTGCGACCAGCACTTCTTCTTTGGCTTCAGGTCTACCGAGCAATTAGTCACCTGTGCCGACACCGCAAGTGCGCCCCGCCCGCCGGCCCACCTGCCTTCCCTAGAGAAACCGCTCCAGACAGCTCAGCCACCGCGTCAGCCCCGCCCACTGAGGCAGCGACAGGACCCGAGCCCGTCCAATGGATGCTGAGGGCTCAGATGCCGAAGGCTGCCTCCGTCACACCCACTGCTATTGGCTGGCAGCAAACAGCGGAAATCCTCACGCGGCATCGGTTGCCATGGTCACCACTCCAGTAGCGTCGGAACCCGTGGTGCCCCACGACAGCCACAGCCTCCTGAGCTTCCAGCGTCCCCCGGCAGGTGGCGCCGAGAGCAGCGGGAGCCCCAGGAATGTGCTGACTAACGTTGCCGCCGAGGGACAGATGGGCCCAGGGCTACAGAGGCGGCGCAGCGCCGGGCATGGTGGGGCTCCCTTCCTTCCCAAAAACGCCCTGAGGCAGGGGCTGCCTGGACGACCTCCAATCCTGGCCACGCGCTGCACCCTTGGGACATTTGCTCACCAAGGAATAAGTGCTCGTCATTCATGGGAAACCCCAGACCAGGATCAACACATTAATCACATTTTAAAAATAGGAATATTCCAAGGGCTCGAATAATTCCTTTTTACAAATGAAACCACTAGTAACTGACTTGTTTTTGTAAGGCAGATTGCTAGCCCAAGATTTATTTTTGGTTTTAGTGAAGGCCTTTCACCTGCAAGGAGATAAAAAATTGCTACTTAATTTTCCTGAAACTCATTTATTGTATAGGAGAAGGTGCACCTTAAGGTTTCTGCAGCCCAGTGACGGGAAGGAAGTTATATTTCTTAGGGATTCTCACCCCTGACTACACATTAAAATCAAGGGGGAAAGAAGTGGGCCCCAACTGACCCCACCCAGTGATTTCAACTGTATTGTTCTGGTGAGGTTCCTGGTGTCTGAGAGCTCCCCAGATGATTGTAATGTGCGGCCAGGATGGAGAATCAGAGATAACGTATATGGAAGAAGTATCTGGTAAAATTAAGTTCCTATACAAATGGCGGGTGTGGTTTCCTCTTTAAATGATTCCTTAGGCTTGTCATCTCAATTTTTGTGTAACAAAAATTCATTTCTAAGGTATGGGAAAAGAACTATCCTCCCAGAGTAACCTAACTGCCCAGCCAGCCCTGTTCTATAGGAGTCCAGGAAGGACAGGACCCTTGCTCCAGAGTTCTCCCTACTGGGGGCATCCTTCCAGAGGGGGAGAATTTGCAAGTCTAATCAGACTCCTGGATAGTAACTGGGCCTCCTTTGAAAGCAGGCAAGAGCATGCATTACAAGGTTTCATGTAGATTTGCCCACCCAGGTGGCAGAGCTAGGTTTTACTTTTTTTTTTTTTTTTTTTTTAAGGGAGAAAGACTGGACAACTTGCTTCTTCTCTCCTGCACCCTGACACTTTCTCTGTTTGTATCCCCCACCTTCCATCCCACCTTCCATGCTGATCACAGAATATGATCTTAATGTTCAGCTTCTTGTCTGAGACAAGGTAACCAACCCATGTGTACTTCTATCTTCATTCTGCCTTTTTTTTTTTTTTTTTTTTGAGGCAGGATCTTGCTCTGTCATCCAGGCTGGAGTGCAGTGGCATGATCACAGCTCACTGCAGCCTCAACCTTCTGGGCTCAGGTGGTCCTCCCACCTGTGCGACTCCACACTCAGCAAATTTTTTATTTGTATTTTTAGTAGAGATAGGGTCTCACTATGTTGCCCAGGCTGGTCTTGAACCCCTAGGCTCAAGCAATCCTCCCATCTTGGCCTCCCAAAGTGCTAGGATTACAGGCGCCCTTGCCTGGCCTCCTTCTGCTTTTGATTTCTAATGGACTTCCACGATAAGCATCTTCATTTTACCATTTTATTCCATCACACAATTTCACTGTTATTCATAAAGGTATGCTGCCTCCTCTATCACACTGTTACTTTTTTTTGAGACAGGGCCTCACTCTGTCACCCAAGCTGGAGGGCAGTGGTGCAATCTTGGCTCACTGCAACCTCCACCTCCTGAATTTGTGATCCTCCAACCTGGCTACTTCTTTTTTTTTTTTGGGGGGTAGAGATGGGGTTTCACCATGTTGGCCAGGTTGGTCTTGAACACCTGACCTCAAGTGATCCACCTGCCTCAGCCTCCCAAAGTGCTGGGATTGCAGGCCTGAGCCGCTGCACCCCAGCCTTATCACACTGTTACTTAAGTATCCATTAACTAAAGTGGAAATCCAAGCAGCAAAGATACATCGTTATGTGGGATTCACCAAGAATAATTTCTAAAATGAACTAGAAACTGACAGACACCATGACATGAAGTT
This sequence comes from Pongo abelii, assembly GCF_028885655.2. Taxonomy (NCBI): domain Eukaryota; kingdom Metazoa; phylum Chordata; class Mammalia; order Primates; family Hominidae; genus Pongo; species Pongo abelii. The sequence goes on along the minus strand of NC_071995.2, from coordinate 118,929,076 downwards.
CTGACCAGAAAGAAAAGGGGACCCAAAGGTAAAACGGAAATAGAGATAATGAAAATGATGAAAGAGAACAGAAGGGAGGGGGAAAGTGTGTGTGGAAGTGAGGTTAGAGTATGAGTAATTTTTTTGTTTTTTTGAGACAGAGTCCCTGTTCTGTTGCCCAGGCTGGAGTGCAATGGGGCGATCTCAGCTCACTACAACTTCTGCCTCCCGGGTTCAAGTGATTCTCCTGCCTCAGCCTCCTGAGTAGCTGGGATTACAGGCGCCTGCCACCATGCTCGGCTAATTGTTGTATTTTTAGTAGAGACGGGGTTTCACCATGTTGGCCAGGCTGGCCTTAAACTCCTGACCTCAGGTGATCCACCCGCCTCGGCCTGTCATAGTGCTGGGATTACAGGTGTGAGCCACCGCAACTGGCCTGAGTATGAGGAATTTTAAAGTCAGAAGTTAAAATGCATGTCATATTATTTTTTTTTACAAAGGCATACAGTATCTTATTTACACATTGTTTCCAAGTAGCTCATTTTAGCTTCCCAACAAGTAGCAGTGTAGCAGAGGGAAAAGGGTGTCAGGAAGACGGGAATCAGGAGACTTGAGGTGGAGGCTCATGAGTCACTGCTGGCTGTGGCCCTGGCAAAGTATTTCTTAGTTTCCTCATCTGTCAAATTGGGATTAAAAATTTTTACTTCTTACTGTGGCTGGGAGGATTAAAGAATAAAAGTGTTGGCCGGGTGTGGTGGCTCACGCCTGTAATCCCAGCACTTTGGGAGGCCAGGGAGGGTGGTTCACAAGCTCAGGAGATCGAGACCATCCTGACTAACACGGTGAAATCCCATCTCTACTAAAAATACAAAAAATTAGCAGGGCGTGGTGGTGCATGCCTGTAGTCCCAGCTACTCGGGAGGCTGAGGCATGAGAATTGCTTGAACCTGGGAGGCGCAGTTTGTAGCGAGCCGAGATCACGCCACTGCACTCCACCTGGGTGACTGAGACTCCGTCTCAAAGAAAAGAAAAGAAAAAAAAAGAATAAAAGTGCTTTGTAAACTATAAAGTGATGTATAAATATTACTATTGGCTGGGCACAGTGGCTCACGCCTGTAATCCCAGCACTTTGGGGGGCCGAGGCAGGTGGATCACTTGAGGTCAGGAGTTCGAGACCAGCCTGACCAATGTGGTGAAACCCCATCTCTACTAATACAAAAATTAGCCAAGCGTGGGGGTGCATGCCTGTAATTCCAGCTACTTGGCTGAGGCAGGAGAATCGCTCGAACCTGGGAGGTGGAGGTTGCAGTGAGACGAGGTCGTGCCACTGCTCTCCAGCCTAGGCGACAGAGCAAGACTCCATCTCAATAAATAAATAAATAAATAAATATTACTATTAATATTTTGTAAATGACCCCAAAGTAGACACATTTTTGGTAACTATCTCCTCACACTCCTTGAACAGGGTGGGGCTGGGCACGGTGGCTCATGCTTATAATCTCAGCACTTTGGGCAGATCCCTGGAGCCCAGGAGTTTAAGACCAGCCTGAGCAACAGGGCAAAACCTCGTCTCTACAAAAAACAAAAACTAGCCAGGTGTGGTGGCATGCACCTGTAGTCCCAGCTACTCAGGAGGCTGAGAGGTGAGAGGATAGCTCCAGCCCGGGAGGTCAAAGATGCAGTTAGCTGTGACTGGGCCACTATACTCCAGCCTGGGTGACAGAGTAAGACCCTGTCTCAAAAAAATAAATACATAAAAAGTAATTCACAGGGGAATAGGGGATATGTAAATATGTTTGTTTCCAAAGTTTCTGAATGTAAGACAATGTGTTTATGAAGAAAATGTGGCCAGGCTGGGTGTGTTGGCTCATGCCTGTAATCCTAACACTTTGGGAGGCCGAGGTGGGCAGATCACTTGAGGCCAGGAGTTCGAGAGTAGCCTGGCCAACATGGTGAAACCCCATCTCTACTAAAAATACAAAAATTGGCCAGGCATGGTGGTGCACACCTGTAATCCCAGCTATTTGGGAGGCTGAGGCACGAGAATAGCTTGAACCCAAGAGGCGGAGGTTGCAGTGAGCTGTGAGCATGGGTGACAGAGTGAGAATTTCTCTCAAAAAAAATAAAGTAAAATAAAAGAAACACGGCTGGGCGCAGTAGCTCACGCCTATAATCTCAGCACTTTGGGAGGCTAAGGTGGGTGGATCACTTGAGCCCAGGAGTTCAAGACCAGCCTGGGTAACATGGTGAAAACCCATATCTACAAAAATACAAAAATCTGCCTGGCATGGTGGCACAGCTACTTGGGAGGCTGAGGAGGGAAGATCACTTGAGCCCAGGAGGTGGAAGCTGCAGTGAGCTATGATTGTGTCACTGCACTCTAGCCTGGGTGACAAAGAGAGACCCTGTCTTAAACAAACAAACAAAAAAACACGAAACATTTTTTAAAAGACCTAGTTGGCTGGGCACAGTGGCTAACGCCTGTAATCCCAGGACTTTGGGAGGCTGAGGTAGGAGGATCGCTTGAGCCCAGGGGTTTAAGACCAGCCTTAGCAACATAACAAAACCCGGTCTCTAACAAAAATACAAAAAATTAGCCAGGCGTGGTAGTGTGTACCTGAGGTCCCAGCTACTCGGGAGGCTGAGGTGGGAGGATCGCTCAAGACCATGATGGGGAGGTTGCAGTGAGTCAAGATCATGCCACTGCACTCCAGCCTGGGTGACAGTGAGACTCTGTCTCCAAAAAAAAAAGACCTAGTTTATTGGAAATGTAAGGGACAGAGGAAAATGCTAAATGACGCTATGGGATGCAATCAAACCCAGCATGCAGCAAATCTATGAGACAAATCATCCACTTTCTTCAACAAATAAATATAATATGAAAAAGAAGAAAGAGGAGATGTTACAGACTTTTGGGACACATCAGTTAAATGGAATATGTAGGCTTTGGAGTCTGATTCTAAATCAGTTATAAAAAGATATTTATGGGCCAATTGGGGAAATTCTAACATCAACTGGATTCTGATATTATTAAGAAATTATTTTTTTCAAGTGTGATCATTGTATTGTGTTTTTTTTTTTTTTTTTAAATTCTTTCTGGTAGAGATGTACACTGAAGTGTTTATGGAGATGACACTATGTCTTGTGATGTGTTTTAACATAATCCAACAGAGAGGTAGAGGAAGTGGGTGAGGATATAGATGAAATAACACTGACCATATGCTGATTAGTATTGAGGCTGACAGATGAAGTCATCTTATATCTTCTATTTTTGTGTTTGCTTGAAAATGTCCATAATAAAAAAATAGAAACAAAAAACAAAAAAACTAAAAAAAAAAAGGTGAGGTAGATATATACATACGATAAAACTGGAGGCCAGGCGTGGTGGCTCACGCCTGTAATCCCAGCACTTTGGGAGGCCAAGGCGGGTGGATCACCTGAGGTCAGGAGTTGGAGACGAGCCTGGCCAATATGGTGAAACCCTGTCTCTACTAAAAATACAAAAATTAGCTGGGCATGGTGACAGGCACCTGTAATCCCAGCTACTTGGGAGCTGACAGGAGAATCGCTTGAACCCGGAGGCAGAGGTTGCAGGGAGCTGAGATCGCACCATTGCACTCCAGCCTGGACAAGAAGGGCAAAACTCCGTCTCAAAAAAAAAAAAAAAAAAAAAAAAAAAAAAGAAAGCTCTTTAAGATACAAGTGCAAAAGGGCAAGACATGTAGAGTATCATCCTATTGATGTCTAAAAACACGTAATAACTACATTGCCTACACACCTACATATGCATAAGAAAAAGAGCTGCAAAAAATGCACAGCTAACTTTCAATACCAGCATGTGTCTGGGGAGGAGAATGGGAATGGGGGTGGGGGTGGGTAGGGGGGGACACTAACTTTTACCTTTGTAGTCTTTTGTATGATTTAATTTAGAAAATTGAGCATATGCTCAATTCTATATACTCAACTTTATCTTAAGAATAAAGTGAAGCCATCCCTACTCACTTTGCAATGGCCTCGTCGCGGTCCCTGATGGCCTTCTGAAGCTGCTCCTTTGGCTCCTTGTCCTCAGATGTGACTCTGAGTCGGTCTCTCTCCTCTTTTAGGGCAGTCATCTCCACACTCAGCAGTGTCACCTAACAGGAGAATGAATATGGTATCACTGCTGCTGTCCTGGGTGGTTTTCCCTCCAAGAGGGAAAAAGGAACAAAGAGACTCCAGGCAGGCCCAGGGTACATGTGTGGGGGTGCAGGCTGGTAGCATTCCACTGCCATCCTGCTTCAAGGGAGGGCGTGTCTCTCTTGAAGAAAGGGTACCACATCACATGCTAGGCTTGAGCTCGGCAGCAAGGGAGCTGGGGGGAATTTAGCTCTGGACCTGCAGCCATAGGCCAGATCCCCTTTGCACTCAGCACAGCATACTACCTCCTCCATCTCCAGGCACTCCAGGTAACAAGTGAATGAAGACCATAAGTCATCATGACACACAGTTTTTAGGGTAGGGAATCCCATTCCCTTTCCCACCATCTCCCACTCAACATGGATGCTGTTATCAACAGAGCCCTGGATGGTTCCAAAGCTGGAGACCCTGCTCCCCCGTGACAGCCTTTGGCACAGCCCAGCTCGCTTTAGCTCCTCATTCAGCTCCCCAGGTGAAAGCCACAGGGAACTTAGACACCTAAGTGACATTATCATCTTCCACCTCAAACCTGTTACCTTTTCTGTGGCCCATGCTTCAGCAAAGGGCACCACCGCCTTCTCAGGTCCTTGTGCCCCAGCTGGGAGTCAACCTTTGGCAGTGAGGCACCCCTCCAGTGGTTCCGTCAGGGACCACAGCTCACCCTGCCCCACAGTGCGGTAGCCCTGTGTACACCATGATCTGTGTGATGGCAGGAAGCAGGTCACATCCATCCGTGCAGCCCAGAGCCTGGCTGTGTAGGGTGCTTAATCCCAAAACAATAGACAATTGTCATTTTTTGGCTAGTCATCATCCGAAATCTCTTCCCATTTTGTGGGCATTCCTGGTTGTGTGAGACTTGGTGTGACACAAGGCTCGACGTCCAACTAAAGAAGCCAACAGGGAATAGACATTTCCTTTCCCAGGCAGTCTGGGCACGGGCCTGTGACCAAACTTGCCAGTTACAACCCCTTCCAGGGACTGCAGCTCTGAGCACAGCAAATCCCCAGGCGAGGGAGGAATTAGTGACAAGGGCGGCAGTTTGTTTCTGTTGTCCCTTTTCCCATGGCCCTTTCTTGTTTTGGAGCCAAGTTCTCCCACTTTCCTGTTGATTCTGTAAGCTTTCAGGCCTAATACATTCTCTTTCTGCTTACGTTAAGCAGAGTACATGTTTTGCTGTTTGCAACCAGAAACCCTGCCTGGTAGAGCTTTCAATAAATATTTATTGAATAATGAAAGGGTGGGAGCCCCTTCTTCTCGGTTGATAAGATCAGACATGAGTCAGGATGCCTAGCCCTGCCTTCATGTTAAATATTACACATACTTTGACATTTTTCCAAGGGAGGATCCATCCATACAGGTCTGCCTCCCTCCCACAAGGGGACAGATGCCACCTTTCAGCATACTCCTCTGTTCTTCAAGTCCCAGGTCTAATCCTCTTCAGCTAGAATGAAACTGAGCAAAGGCCCCAGGTGTAAGGCTGAAGATCAAGCTTCCCTTGATCTTGAAGTATCTGAAAATCAATACACTTCAGACCTTCCCCAGAATGAGACGGCAGAGCTGCCAGCCCCTGGGGTAGCAGCCACCCTGGAGGAATTCAGAGGACACCCAACAGTGAAGAGGGACAGAAGGACAATCTGTTGCCACCATAAGCAATGGGTTTTACACTCTGCAGAGTCTGGCAGGAAACATCAGGGCCGGGTGCTCTGTACTGAGAACAGCCCAAAGCAGCAGCTTTCCTGGTAGGGACAGCTGGGGGAGGAGGGCGGAAGCCTCGGGGAAGAACAGGCTGGAGCACCTGCAGCTACCCAGCACACACATGCATCTAGCCCCGAGGCAGACAAGGCACCAGGGCAGAGCCCAGCCTCCCCCTATTTAGCAGCAGACTCTGCAGCCTGGTAGGCCAGGACTCAAGACCCACAAAGCACCTGGAAGAGACAGCCAGACCTCCTCTTAGGCCAAATGAGCTCTGCCATGGCCTTGGGCCAGCTGTGGGCCAGTCAGACGTTCTGCCAGCAGAGTAAGGGACAGGTAAAACTACATGCTAGGCAGGAAAAGCTAACATTTAATATGCTCCAGATAAAACTTCAGAAGAACTTTTTACTTTGGCCTAAAAAATCTGGTTGAGTTACAGCCTACCAGACATGTGCCTTAGGAGAGGTGACAAGGCACTTGCCCTCTTTGAGCTATACATACTTTTCATAAAAAGCAGGAATAAAAATAACTATTTCTCACCACTAAGTTGTCGTTGAGGATTACGAGATAAATGATATCAAGGGCTCGATGCAGTGCCTGGCATATGGTTGTAAGCTCTATTCTCTCCTCCCTCCTGCAAGGTGGGACTGAATCACTGCTGTCATGATAACTGATCTAGCTTGTTTATACAAAGACTTAGGTTACATCCACCCCCAAATCCACTTTTCCCAAATAAGGTGGGTGTCCCCGCAATTATATAGCAAAGAAAACTTCAAAAGTCAGATATTGAAGGCTTAATTTGCTCTTTTGTTCAACAACATTTGAGTGCTTATTCTCAGCAAGGCACTGTGCTAGATGCTTTAGTAGAGGACACAGCTAGATCAGACCTTGAGCTCATCCTCATGGGGTCTAGGGTTTGACTGAGAAGATGAGATGTGAGCAGGGTAACTGCAACAAGACAGAGCCAGGGGTGCTCCATGAGGAAGGGAATCAAGAGGGTTTCAGGAGGAAGTGACGCTAGATTGGGAACTTGAAGGCTGAATAGCATGGAGATATGAGCAGGTGGGAGGGAAGGCTTTCTGGGCACAGAGAAAGCTGGGGAGAAGGCCCAGATGTGGGTAGCATGGGGTGTGTGTGCCACTGCCCTTTATATCCTATGTTCAGTTCTGCTAAAGCAAAGGGGGCAAGAGGGAAACCAGAGGGACGCAGGCTGTGCGGCTGGAATGCAGCCAGACTGCACAGCCACAAGGGCTCGAGGCTTCCTGCCATTTGATAATGGGAACCCACCCAGAACTTGTAAGGGGCGTCCCACTTTCAAGTCACGCTTCAGGAAGATCAATCCAAAGCATGTGAGGGTGGGCGGGCTGGGGGAAGGCAGATAAATTGGGAAGTGGTGACCATAGCCAGGGTGTGAAAGGATGCAGGTCTTGAAATAGGGCAGGAGCTAGGAGGATGGAGGATGGAGGATGGAGGGTGGAGGAGAGGGCCATGCTGAGATTTCAGAGGAGAGGCACCCAGATTTGGCGAGTGAAGTCCACAGGCTCCCAGCACTCTCTGCATGTTCATGCCCCTTCTGGAGTAACAAGTGTGCACTCGAGCCAAGCATGAAGGATCCAAACAACAGAAATGGGATGCTTCTAACTGAGCCTCCTGCCACCTGGGTGACAGGCCTGAGAACTGGCTGAGGGCCTCACTGATAACGTGTTCATATTCTACAGACTAATCACAGAAGACACCCCTGCATCCTAGCAGCTGCTCCACACACACCAAAGGTGAGGGGTGGGCCACTTGGGGAACAGAGGAGGAGGCAGTTCCTTGCCACTGATGGGAGTGAGGTAGGAGGCGGCACACCACATGAAGGACTTTGTTCCTTAAGCACAATAACGGGTGCCGGCAAGTCTTCAGGTCTGGCTATGGATTTTGCTTCTAAAAAATAATTACCAGTCAAATTAAACCTACGCTTTCCTTTATTTAAAAGTTTGGGTAGGCTTCCAGCCCCCAAACCTTTGACCTCTGGCCTAGTTTTCAAGAGAGAAAAGAACACTCTCAGATAACAGGCTCAGAGGCTGGGTCAGCCATCGGATGAGGTTTGAGCCCAGTCCAGGAGCTGTGTGCTAGAACCTCAGTCCCACCTAACCATATCTGGGCCTTGCCCCCAAAAGGGCTCAGAGATGGCTCTGACTGTCCTCTTGGCACTGTGGGGTCCTAGAAAGCAGGGCCCTACACATCCATCTGGTGCCCCTCAGGGCCTAGTGCAGCACTAGGCACGCAGTGGGTGTCAGTGGATGCTGAACCAACCTTGCATGCAGAACGCCATGCCTGCTGTGATGGCTGCAATTTCTGCAGTCATTCTGGGACTCAATCTGCACCCTACCCCTGCCTTGGGAGGCCAGTGTTACCCCTCACGAGGTGGCTTTGCTACATGCAGTGTGGCTGAGAGGTTTTCTGCTTTGACTGAGCATGTGGGAAGAGATGGCCTACAGAAGTCCAGTTCTATACCCCGTGTGGGACATGAGTACAACCTTCCACTTGGTGAACCATTTGAAAGACAATCCACAGGAATTGGCCTAAACCATTATCAGCTGAACTGCTAAGAAAAATTTCCAGGTGGAAATGGGTTCCTAAATATTCTACAATAGAATCTTGGCAACCTACAATTTGCTTATGTTTCTGAATAAAACAATGCCCCCCGCATCCACTGTGGAGTTCTAGTTTTATAATTCTGAGAAACAAAACAACAAAACCAGTTAATATTAAAGAACTCATAAACAGAAGCACCCTATGGAAATTTAAATAGGCTTTAAAATAAACAAAACTTTTATTAATCCAAAGACCTTACAGATTCAACTTTCTCCTGCATTTTATTTTTCCAGTTTAGAAGATCTGTCTCTGAGTCTGAATATCTCTCTGGCCAAATTACCCACTGAAGAACTTAGGTTTCAGGCGGGTGAAAGTCTGTGGCTGCCTAACCCAAGTCTCTACTGTTTGGCTGTGAGCAAGCTACAGCTTTTTGAGACAGAGTCTCACTCTGTCACCCAGGCTCAAGTGTAGTGGCACGATCTCAGCTCATTGCAACCTCTGCCTCCTGGTTTCAAGCAATTCTCCTGCCTCAGCCTCCCAAGTAGCTGGGATTATAGGCGTGTGCCATCACACTGGGCTAATTTTTCTATTTTTAGTAGAGATGGGGTTTCGCCATGTTGGCCAAGCTGGTCTCGAACTGTCGATCTCAAGTGATCCACCTGCCTTGGCCTCCCAAAGTGCTGAGATTACAGGCGTGAGCCACCATGCCCGGCCAAGCCACAGATTGAAATGGCATCTTTGTGTCCTTGTTATCTGGTCACTCACAGAAGGAAGAGGACAGTAGATGGCTGGAGGTGGGTCTCCCGATATTTTCCAAGAAAATATCAGGAAGACTAACGGGATGACCCCCCCAAAAAGGGGAGTTTCTTTCTATAAAGATATTTCAAATGTAGGAAATACTGACTGGGGCCGCATGTGGTGGGTCACACCTGTAATCCCAGCACTTTGAGAGTCTGAGGTGAGTGGTTCTCTTGAGCCCAGGAGTTCGAGACCAGCCTAGGCAACATGGCGAACCCTCATCTCTACCAAAAATTAGTTGGGCATGGTGGCGTACGCCTGTAGTCCCAGCTACTTGGGCAGCTGAGGTGGAAGGATTGCTTGAGCCTAGAAGTCAAGGCTGCAATGAGCTGTGATGCGCCACTGTACTCCAGCCTGGGCAAGAGTGAAACCCTGTCTCAAAAAGAAATAAAAAAAAAAAAAGAGGAACTACTGACTGAAGTGAAAGGCAGGCTTAAATTCCATCTCAAAGAAACCTCATGCAGCAGCAAGGATGAACAGCTTTGAGCCAGGAAAGGACAGGGGCAGGAGCAAGGTTTAGATGCTACTTGCTTGGTGCTACCCCAGCCCCTACTCTCAAGCAGCACAGAACCTCTACACATGACCACAGTCAACAGGAAGAGCCTTTATCTATCTCCTAGGACAGGTTTTAGAAGCTCCTTGTTGGGTGGGTCTGCCTAGAAGTCCTTTAAAGTTTCTCAGATCAGAATATAAATGTCTTTCTTCAGCATTCTCTAGAGAGATGAAATCATGATCAAACGAGAAAGGAATAGCAAGGGTAGCAGTAAGTTCTTCTAAAGCAGAAGAACAGGCTGAGAGAAGTGATGGCACTTACAAAAGGGAACTGTGCTGTAAAGATCAATTGTTCCTTGATTTGCAAACTTCCCTGCCCAGCAGCTGCTGGAAAAGCACCCATAAGTAGCCCGAGGGCTGTCAGCATCTACCAGTCAGATTAACTTTGGCTCTGTATAAGGCAGAGTGTCACTGGAGGAAGTGGAGGACCAGCCATTCTCATCCCTGCCAATTTTACTTTGGGCTAAAGGACTGGGTTCTTGTCTTGAAGACATTCAGTTTACCTCAACTTCGGGTCACCATTCCTTGATGATTTGATGAAGGAGAGCCACTTCTCACACAGAAATGGGATAGAGAAACTCAAAAGGGTCCCAAGACAGCCAGGGGCAGGTGCACATGCCCTGCACTGGACTGAAGGTCAGGGTGCTCACCTGACTGTGGAGTCGCTGCAGCTCTTCTAGGCTTTGCCTCAGTTTACCCCTCTCTCCCTCCATGAGCTCCCTTAGGGCTCTCGAGTCCTCACTGGTCTGCCTTATCTGTTCTTCTAAGGAGTCATCATCAAGTCTCCGGGAGCTCTGACAGTAAAAGAAAGACAGCCAGACAGATATGGTAAGGGTACAGGAGAGATAGGGAAGTGGGAGAGAGATGGTTAGTCGGGGGAGAGAAGGAGAGGAGAAATGGGGGAGAGTGGAGGAATGACGTGGGGAAAGATAGTAGGGAAGATGAAGGGAAGGAGAAAAGGAGGGGAGAGACAAAAGGTGGAAGGAAGAAGGGGTCAAAAAGAGAGATTGCGGCCGGGCGCAGTGGCTCACGCCTGTAATCCCAGCACTTTGGGAGGCCGAGGCCGAGGCAGCGGATCACGAGATCAGGAGATCGAGACCATCCTGGCTAACACGGTGAAACCCTGTCTCTACTAAAAATACAAAAAATTAGCCGGGCATGGTGGCAGGCGCCTGTAGTCCCAGCTACTTGGGAGGCAGGAGAATGGCGTGAACCTGGGAGGCAGAGGTTGCAGTGAGCAAAGATGGCGCCACTGCGCTCCAGCCTGGGCAACAGAGCGAGACTCCGTCTCAGAAAAAAAAAAAAAAAAAAAAAAAAAAGATTGCTCAATTTCAACCTGCAAACAGATGTTCACTTTTGTTTCAGGCTTGGGGGAAAGGAAGCCGTGTGGTGGGAATAGCATACCACATTCTGCCAGCTCTCTTCTCCCACAGTGACCTGGCCTCATAGTACAATACCTCCCACAAATCAATACGGCATGGTCAGACAGAACAGCTGCCCTTCATATTACTTTACCCAATACAGGCAGAAAGACACAAGTTTTCTGTAAGAGGATGAAACATGAGGAGAAATAATAGCCAAAAAGCTGGGAGCGTGAGTGGAGGGTAAGTCAGGGAGAAATGTGTCATGAAGCTGGAAGAAATGCCAGACTGCCCAGGATGCTCATGGGAACAGTCCTCTCCTCCACAGGTGGCCACATCTAGGATTCTAAAAGGCCCTTAGAGCTGATAGCTGATCTTCCCAACTTCCTGTGCTCACTTACATTCTTTTGGCGGAAGCTTCGGATCTTTTACTTTTGCCAATTCACAGCTAACCCTACCACTAGGACCAAAGGGCTATAGAATAGCAACTTACAGTTTTTACTTGGATACAAACTTCTATATGCAAAGTTTCCAAGGAAAGTCCTTAAATTGGAAGCCGCCATTGTCTGTACATCACTACCTGGAGAAAAAGGCTCTATGTGTACCTGGTGTGTGCAGGAAGCTGCCTTTGGAGCCCTGACACTTGGCCCCTCTGCCTCATCACAGCAGTAGTTGGTGTTCTCAAATAAGGGCTCACGACCTGGCACGGTGGCTCACGCCTGCAATCCCAACACTTTAGGAGGCTGAGATGGGTGTATCACTTGAGGTCAAGAGTCAAAACTAGCCTGGTCAACATGGTAAAACCCTGTCTCTACTAAAAATGCAAAAACTAGCTGGGTGTGGTTGGTGGTGCACGCCTGTAACCCCAGCTACTCAGGAAGCTGAGGCACGACAATCACTTGAACCTGAGAGGCAGAGGTTGCAGTGAGCCGAGATTGTGCCACCTCACTCCAGCCGGGGTAACAGAGCGAGACTGTCTCAAAAACAAAATCCAAAACAACCAATAAGGGATCAGAAGAATTCTTGCAGATATTTTATAGGGTTCCAGTTCCAGGGCTGACCTCACCCTATGCACTGGGTTCTAACCTCCCACCAGCCAGCTCCTGTGGGGTAAGGACCATCTCAGACTGGCCTCTTACCGTGGGCTCCATGCCATCCACAATGCTCTGTATCAGTCTCTTGAGCTCATTGAGGGCAGTGCGCAAGCTGCCGGCTGGCACATCCTTGGCGGACGAGGTTTCTGAAGACTCGTCCATGGAGGAGTCCGTGGAGACGGCTGAGTCAGCACTGTCATTGCCTCGAAGGTGTGAGCACAGATAGCGAACCTGGCAGTAGGCTTCCCAGAGCTGCAGTCTCAGCTGTTTCACAGAGAATTACCATTCATTACAGACTCTAGAGAAGACTGCTACCTGGCCATCTTTTTCTAGCATCTGAACCCAAAATACTGATACCCAAGACACCAGTTCTAGAAGAAAGGGTTTTTTGTTCCGTGTTTTTTTTTAAACCCATTGGTCCCAAGAAATAATACTTATTCTGAACCAAGTACATTTATACAGACTCCAAATTCTTATTCCCCCTGTTCTCTAGATCCTTCCATTTGCAATATAAAGCACTTCTTTATGTAAATCAGTTACTTTGGTGGGAGTCAGAAAACAATCAGGGGAATGAATGGTTCTGGGTATTATGAAAAGTGTGAAAAGAAACCAGTTAGATGGAGAAGATGGATCATGACTGCTCTGGAACTCTGTCAATATAACAGGTATGGAGCTGATGGCACAAGCATTTCCTAAGAGGAACTGGGGTGACAATGAGTGGGAATTGGCTGTGCCTATGATACTCTGTCCTCTAGCAATTCTGCTCAATGCCTTAATGGATAAGGTGGGTGGAAAATGGAGGGCCAGGGACATGCTCCATCAGGGCCTGCTTCACGACACTCTAGCCAGCAGGCCAAGGGGCTGACACAGGCACAGGGGCACAGCCTTGCCAGGATGACAGCTGAGTGCTAGGGAGGAGGACGAGCCCTAAGCAACCCCAGGTAGCCTCGCCTGTGGGGTGACAGGCAGGTCAGCACCTGCTCTCGCTCTTGCTCCAGCTCCTCAGCCTCCATGCTCTGCTCTATCTCTGACAGGAGGGATGTGCTGGTGGCGGCAGAGCTCTGCAGACTCCTCTCCTCAGTGAGTTCTTCCACCTTCACCTGCAGCTGTCGGCAGGAGAGACGCACCTCCTGAAGCTCCAGCTGGCTTTGGTGCAGCTTTCAAAGAAAGAGCAAATGGTTTGAGGTTTACCAAACACAAAAACCAAGACAAACTGACCCTCAACCTGATCATGCTTCTGGATCCAACCACCAATTTACAGAAAAATAAATAGGAAAGAGGAACACGTTAAACTACATCAGGAGATGCACTCAACAAAATCCAGATCTAGAAAATTCTGACTGGGCACGGTGGCTCATGCCTGTAATCCCAGCACTTTGGGAGGCCGAGGCGGGCAGATCACCTAAGGTCAGGAGTATGAGACCAGCCTGGCCAACATGATGAAACCCTGCCTCTATTAAAAATACAAAAATTAGCTGGGCGTGGTGGCAGGCGCCTGAAATCCCAGCTACTTGGGGAATGAGGCAGGAGAATCGCTTGAACCCAGGAGGCGGAGGTTGCAATGAGCTGAGATCATGCCATTGCACTCCAGCCTGGGTGACAGTGTAAGACTCCATCTCAAAAAAAAAAAAGAAAAAAGAAAATTCTATAAGACAAACAACTCCATTTCCTTAACAAAAACATTGCAAGGGAAAAAACAGATAAAGGAGGAACACAGAAATAAAAAAAAGACTTGAGTTATACCAACCAGGCCGGGCGTGGTGGCTCACGCCTGTAACACCAGCATTTTGGAAGGCCAAAGGGGGCGGATCATCTGAAATCAGGAGTTCAAGACCAGCCTGGCCAACATGGTGAAATCTGTCTCTACTAAAATACAAAAATTAGCTGGGCATGGTGGCGGGCGCCTGTAATCCCAGCTACTCGGGAGGCTGAGGCAGGAGAATCGCTTGAACCCAGGAGGCGGAGGTTACAGTGAGCCGAGATTGCGCCATTGCACTCCAGCCTGGGCGACAAGAATGAAACTCCATCTCAAAAAAAAAAAAAAAAAGAGTTATACCAACCAATCGCACTATGTAGGCCCATTTTAATCTGTATCTTGATTCAAACGAAAATGTGAAAAAATTATGACGTTTATAAGACAAGTGAAAATCTGAGCACTCACTGGGCATTTTATGATATTAAAATATGCTAATTTTTTTGGTATAATAGTACTGTAGTTACATTTTTTAAAGTTCTTATCTTTTAGAGTTAGTACTTTTTATTTACAGATGAACTTATTAAAATCTGAGATTTACTTCAAAATAATGTGAGAGAAAAGGAAATGGACGTTATGGAGATGGGGCAGCACTGGGCAGGGATTGGTGGTTTTCAGAGCTGGGCTTCATTACACTGTGCCACTGTGGAATGTTTGAAACCCTTTGCAATAAAAAATCAAACACACACAGGCACACAAAGTGAGACACCATTAGAGTCTCACCCAAGATGGCTAACATAAATAATACAAATAATATCAAGTGTTGATGAAGATGCGGGGCAATGCTGGTGGGAGTAGAAAATGTACGAATACTTTGGAAAATTGGCAGTTTCTAATAAAGTTAAATATAATCTATATTCTATGATCCAGCAATTCCACTTCTAGCTGTAGACCCAACAAAAATGAAATGTGTACAACAGACATACACAAGATGTTCAAATAACCACAAATGGGAAACAATCCAAATCCTAATAAAAATAAAATAAGTAAATTGTGGCATGTTCACATGTTGGAGTACTATAGAGCAATGAAAGAATATACTGCTACTATATGCCACAACATGGTTGAATTTCATAGACACAATGTTGAACAAAAGCCAGACATAGAAAGTATACATGAGTCTATAAAACGTTCCCAAACTTCACTGAGGTAGAAAAACGTTGGAGTAGAGGTTTGCTTTTGAGGAAGTGGCAAGTATTCTTTTTAGGGTGCTGATCGTGGTCTGTATCTTGATCTCCATGGTGATTACACACATATGTATTTGTAAAAATTAATTGGGCTATCCCCTTAAGATTTGTATGCTTTACTATATATACATTTTCATGAAAAAAAAAATGAAGGGGAGAAAGAGTAGCTTGGAAAGGAGCCGGGGGTGGAAACGGGAGTAGCATCTGGATAGTAATACCAAGAGTTTCTACCCCCACCCAACCATTAGAGGCAAGGCCCTAGGCTGGCCCCTCGCTTCCACATCAGGTAGTTGAGTCACAGGTGAAAAGTGACTTTCCTAAAACCCTTGTGAAGCAGAACTGGACTCATGACTCCCAGTCCAGGGTTCTTTCCAGTTTCCACATACCTCATTTGTCCCAGAGAGATATTAACAGATGAGATAGTAACTTATTTTGAAGATCTTTGAGGGAGGAAGTCCCACAGCTTCAGTTCTAACTCTCATGGGCAGAAATGTCCACAGTTTTGCCATGTCTAACATCAGTCCTTCATCCTGCACGTTCACCTGTTTGTTCTCTCTCAGTCCTTTTCTGAAGACTTGAAAAGAGCCAATTACTTGGAGACATTCCTTTTCAATAGCTTTCCAAATTGCTCTATTCTGCAAGCCAAATATATATATTATATGCCCTTTAGACTTTTCCCAGCCTCTCTCTCTTGATTTTTAAATGATCTCAGAGATTTTCACATAAGCCTACATTTTTAGAGCTAGCAGAACCACAGAGATCAATGAGTCCAACTATGTCAGGATAAAACTGAAGCTTAGAAAAGGGGAATGACGCCAGTGGTAGAGAGGAAACAGCAGTGCAAGGGTCAGGAATTGTGGGCAGTGCTCTTTCCTTCTCTCTCCATGCTGCTACTTCACCCCCTCCACCCCACTACATTCTCCATGGCCCCTTCTGTGTGCAGTTCACAATAGGGTACAACCCTCTGGGGAGGTTACTACTGCTGAATATAAGGGGACGACCCAACCACAACTGCTAAATGCTATTTTTTTTGAGTCTCCGTCACCCAGGCTGGAGTGCAGTGGTGCGATCTTGGCTCACTGCAACCTCTGCCCCCTGGGTTCAAGCAATTTTCCTGCCTCAGCTTCCCTAGTAGCTGGGACCACAGGCATGCGCCACCCTGCCCAGCTAAATTTTGTATTTTTAGTAGAGACGAGGTTTCACCATATTGGCCAGGCTGGTCTCGAACTCCTGACCTCAAGTTATCTGCCCATCTCGGCTTCCCAAAGTGCTGGGATTACAGGCGTAAGCCACCACGCCCAGCCTAAATGCTATCTTCTTATCTGTGCGCTCCATCACTAACTTGCTTTTAATACAGCAGACCTTAGTTGCAGAATTGTCGTCAGTTTGCTAGCAGCTAGACACATGACCACATGCCACATCTGCCCAGAAGCAATGTTTCCCACTCTTCCTATCTGTGGACTGCAACTCCTCACTCCAGGTCCTTAGAAGACTTTCAGGAAGTGGTGGTCGTGGGGAGAACTTCCTGGGATTTAAATTAAGCTAATTTATTCTTTTATAAAACAGCATTTCTGGGGTCACCTCTGTTCCATTAAAAAGAAAGCAGACACTACACTGGTCTTTTTCAGACCTGTGGCCGAGTTGGCCTGTGGCTCCTGCAGAAATGCAGACTGGGGTGCCTGGCAGCCACTTAGAGCTCTATAGTTCTCATGAAGGGAGAAAGCTGTCTTGCAGAGCCTTTGGCCAATCACTTAGGGGCCCTGGGAGCCTCACCTTCACCGTCAGTACTTGGAAATGATTGGTTAACAGCACCAGTGATCTGGAATAGCCTTAACGAGGAAAGGTTTGGAGCCTGGCTGCCCAGAGAATGAAGAAAGGATTGGCAAGCCTGCTCTGCGTAGTTCTGGTGGATCAGCAATACCTGCTGGACCAGTGGGAACTTCTCCAACCCCAGTTTTGAGGAGACTCAGAAAGAAAAACATCAGGGTTACAGGAAAAAAGGAGACATTCCTAGGAAGCATTTGGCACAATTACAAATGGCATATTAAACTGGCAAAATGCTTCACAATTATTTTTTAGACAACTCCACACATATCTCAGCAGGAGGAAGTTCAGCACAGACAAGTACAAGTTCTTATGTACTGGACAAAATTAGTTCAATTACTCATGCACACTCAAAGGTGCTTAATTAATGATAACAGCAAGGGAACAAAAGACCAGGAGAGGTCTGCACTCTCCAGTCAACAACTGATTCACCAACTGGACAGACACAGGCAGAAAAACCAAACCAAACAAGAGAAGAGTCTATTACATTTAAGAGCCCTTTAAAATAAGAAACATCATCCTTTATATGACAAAGATGACACTAAGTATACTTATATGTATGAATAAGAATGACACCAAGTGCTTTATGTTTGTACAGTACACTACATTTACGCTCATCTGAGGGAACTGGGATGGTGTGATGTTATGTGATTTGCCTAATGGTACACAATCAGCATTAGAGCAAGGTCTAGGCTCCAGGTCACCTGCTTCCTGGGTTGCCCCACAGTGAGCAGGGCCTGTGCTCTGCTGATGGAATCCACCCAGTCGCTGGGACTAGGCCCTGCACACATCTGTAAGATGCCCAGCTGAGTATGAGACAGGGCAGTTAAGTGGCCCTTAGAGGGACAAACAGATTTCCTTTACTGGATAGTAAGAGTTTGGCAAAATACTTGATATATACTGGGTGCTCAATGAATAATAATTTTTATGCTTATTCTCAGGTCTGAAAAAATTCAGAGTTGGATTTGGTCAGTTGTTTGAAAATCTGTTTTTGATAGCAGGACCCCAATTATATAGTGACAGAGATCAAAAGGGGGCTCCCCTGGTTGTGACAGGCCTGTTACCTTGCCTGCTCAGCCATCTCTCACCCTTGTCTGAGGATTTAAAATCAAGGGATTAAGTACATTCCAAGGCCACTAGCTTTACATTTTACAAGTATGGTTTAGGATCATTCAGCTGCTACCTGAGTAAGCTGGATTTTTTATTTCTGTATCAGTACAGGCCATTTTAGCAACAGAAAGGACTTTCTGGAGGACACTGGTAATTAGTGGCAACTTGAGAGTTTCACATGAACTGAAGGACTATAATAAATTGTTAGAGAAGATGAAAATTCAGCCTATAAATGCAGATTTTCCAAATCAGCTGAGTCCTGCCTGACTTGCTGCAGGTGAATGACACCTTCTCAGTCTTGAAGTTCAACAGGAAGACAGTGGATGTCACATGGTGAGCTAGTGCATGTGGCATGATGGGATTTTCGCTGCTAAAGAATGTACAGCCCACAGTGCTGGTCAGGCCCCTGAAGGCATACTAGTCCTGCCTCTTTCCCCCCAACCCAGGTCCCCAATTCTTGATTTGAAATAAGGACTTTTCACTGTAAATTCATGCTGAACTGAAAGTTTCTTTTAGGCAAGAGCCATTTTTCTCTTTCTCCATACTTATTTTCCTTCTCCTCCCATACTGTACGTCAGCAACCCTCAGGAGAGCAGCTTGATAGGGTAATAAATGCTGGTCAGGAACTGACTTTCGGAGTCAAGTGATACCCAGAAGTTATCACTGAGCTACAGGTAAAGCAGGTGAGAGGGTTCCAGTCTCGAGTCTACCAAAGACTCACTACATGACTTTGGATAAACGGTTCAGTTTTTCTCAATTTCAGCTTTATGATGTATGCTAAAAGCACCCTGTATGCCAAACAAGCACACAAATGTTCACTGCTATTATTATCATCAACCTTGAAAAATGAGCAAATTCTTTTCCATCTTGAAAACTGCTGTAAGGCTTTAGCCAGCACCATTTTCTACTCAACATTTACTGAGGCACTACTATTAATATATGGAAAGTTACTAGCTGAAGGTACTAAAAACATGGAGAGATAAAAGCCATTCATTTTCCCTCAAAGAGGCTCATCACTCAGGTGTCAGCTTAGCTGATGGTGCCAGGGACAAGTAATCTTAGTCCAAGACATTATATTTCCTTATCCCATACCCCAGGGCTTTCAAACAGCCTACCTATGAGCCCAGTGGGGGCTTCTGTGGCCTAGCCTTTGGGCAGAGACCCACCTGGTGCTTGAGTACACCTGGCTGACCACCTCTGCACAAACATCACTGTTGCAATCTAGTGCACTCCCTGGCATGCACGGAGAGTGCCAAAGGGAAGCAATGCACTCCTAGTTTCTGACCCCAGGTCCTCCTAGGCCAGCCCAGCAAAGCATCTTGGTAGCAGATGCTGTACTCTATTTCTGGGAAGACTGGAGTGAAGATATCTTTTTGTTTTGGGAGTTGTTTCCTGTCAAGTGTGAGCTTGGGGATTCAGCTGAGGCCCAGTAGCAGTTCCCAAATAAGAACAAATATGGCCATGAAGCAATTTCCTTCAGGAAGAAAAAAAGAGACTGATTAGGCTCACAAAGGGGTCAGTCTATGCCTTTTCTGGCAACTGTCAGAAGCAGCATATAAATCTTGCTGTGTTCAGTGGGCAGCTTCAGGTTGCTGCTCCATGCCAGCCAACTAAATCCGTGAGCTTGGGAAGACAGCAGCAGAGAGCATTATGAGCTGAGTTAGAGAGTCACAGGCTCCCTCTGAAACCTTCTAGCAGATTTTGCAAATGCTAGGAGGCCAGAATAGCACTCCTGGTGTTCCAGCCATGTTAAGAACCCAGAGAGAACTCTGTGAAACTGCTCCATGGGCCAGTGGCTCAGAACACATTGGAGGAATGATCTGTGGGTAGCGGTGCACTTCCTTTAGGCAGAGTCGGAAGAGCCAAGTTAGTGAATGCCCCAGGCCCCACAGTGAGACCTCAGCATCATCCACTTCCAGCTTACCCCAGAAGTGATGCTGGCCTCCCAGCCTTTTCTTTTTGGCTAAGTGCTCCTTTTATCTGGCTCTAGTCCTGCAAGACAGCTTCTCTACTCCAGTACCTGTAGGTCCTTGTCATGGCCCTGTCTCTCCAGGATTAGCACCCGGTCCTGTAGCTCCTCCACGGTCCCTTGGAGCAGGTCATTTTCCTCTAAAGTAGCGCTGAGACGATGCTCCAGCTCCCGTTTCCGATCTGACAGCATCTTGATCTGAAAGGGTGGAGAGTCACAGGGTGGTGTGGAGTTACACCCGGGCTGACAAGTAGGAACTAGGGACTAGCCCCAAAACATGAAGGCAAGTATCTTTCAGTATTCTGCCCAATGTCACGGTACCCCCATCTCTGAGAGAATAGCTATGAAACCCTAAGCTGAAGAGAAAACCCCTCCCCTCTAGAAACCTGTCTGGGAAGAAGTAGGAGTTGAGCTCTGGGGAAGCTGGAATGTGGGATGCCAGGCAGAGGAAGGGAAGGCTAGTGCTCTGGAAATTCCAGAGATAAGATAAAAAAAAAAAAGGGCTCCACCTTACCCGCCCTCAACTTTACCCCATCCTTACAATTGGCAGGAGGAGTGGAACCTAACCTGCTGCACTACTTCTCCTCCTCAAGTCATGAGCACAAGAAAATGCCCAGGAAATCCTCTGGAGTGCCATGTTTTCACACCCCGGGATTCCCCTCCATCTTCCTTTCCCCGCTCCTGGCCCCTCTGACACTAGAGGTCACAGCTCAGATCCAGTGCCTTGAGTTAAGGGAAGAGCTCCCAGGGTACGGAAAGCAAAGTAGTGCCTGCATCAGCCTGTGTCCTGGAATGGAGCAGGACACAGATACAAGTGAATGCTGACTTTACTCAGAGTAACTTTTACCTGAGCGAGTCATCTGTGAAGAGGCGCAAATTCTTTTTATGAAACAGGTTGATATGTTCGTATACACTGAATACCTAGTCAGTCTCCACATAAGTAAATCTTCTTTTAGGAAGGTCTGTCTGATCTCTTCAGTGTCAGTGAGAAAACAGAGGCAAAGAGGAAAGAGATGCCAAGTCTCCTCTGGCCTCAAGGTTTGCAGGGTGAGAAGCTGAGCCAGTGCTCCCCAAGGCTGGGGATGCTTCACTCAAAAGATCACCACCCTGGCTCGGGGCTCCAGAAAGCCCTGCCAATTGGATCTGACTCCTAGGGGACCTTCTGGAATCCTGAAGGTCCTCGTGGATCCTCCCATTTATTTAGCAGTGCCCCACTGGACTGATTCTTAACCAGTTTCTTGCTTATAAATATTTTCTTGACATGGTTAAAATATTCTCCAGGTTCTCTAGTCCAGCTTTGATAACAATTCCTTAAGGCTTTTACTTGGGCAAGTTTTGGGGACCAACCTTAGAACTTTTCCAGGGGAAATCCTGAAATGAATGTCTAGCTTGTTTCAAGTCCTATGAGATACACTTTTCCCTTTACATTTTAGCTGTTCTCACTCTCTGAACTAGAATTCTGCTCACAGGGCACAGATCTTCTCTGGTCACCAATTCAATCAGATAGGATGTTGTCCTGGGGAAACAAAGTATGTGGCCTTTGTCCAGAGAGATCAGGTATCTGGCCAAACAAAGAAATATTGTCTCTCAAGTGTGCACCTCGGTAGGAGACCAAAAGGAGCAAGCCCCTTTTGTGAATGGGTCCACTATTTCCTACACTGAAGCAAAGTTACTCATGTGAAGATAATTCTTACTCTAGTTGATTTTCATTTAAATACCCTCTGACCTTTAAATTTTCCTTCTCATGAATCATCTTTGTTTCCCAAGTTTCAGTCAGTGAAGTGATGGGGTAATAAGATTCTGATACACAACTGACCCTAAAAAAACTTAGTTCGGAGCTACACAAAGTAACTTCATTGAAACAAACAATTTCATAGCTTGCCTTTTAAGGTAGCAGTGTTCATGGACAAAGCAGGGAATCAGTGTTAGGCCGCCAACTCCCTCACCCAGCCCTGTACACCCTGAAACTTGTGAAAAAATCTGGCAATAAACATTCCTGGGAATGACCCGGTTCATGAGGGTCTAGAAAAAGTGAATGGGTGAGGAAAGAGGAAGACAGGAAACTTGAAGGAGTCAGAGGCTGGCAGAGGCAGGTGAACGGCAAGTCATGCACACAAATGGTCACACACAGGCATGCCAAACCCCACTGGAACAAACTCTACTTACTTCAAGGACCTGCTGCTCAATACCAGTAGGCATTCCAAGGGAAAGGGGGAAGGAAGGGAATAGGAGGCAGGAGAGAAGATAAGATATTGACAGACTTTAGGAAAAACATCCTCAGGTCATTTACCGAGCAGGGGAACAGGCTATCTGGGTTTCTCTGGCCTGACCATGATGGCAGATCGCTTTGTCACAGTGGAAGGTTACTTGTTCAACCTGGCTCTAGACTGTCCTTCAAACTCTGACTTAGCAAAGGGGCTGCTACTTGGCCTCTTTAGCCAGATACTTGGCTGAAGGGTCCTCAAAAGCAGACCAGGTGGAAGCCTCTCCCGGGGGGAGGCCTGGTTTGGGCTGGTGATAAGATCCTTACCCTCTCTTCACCTTCCACAACCAAATTCTCACAGTATCGTTCCCCTGCCGATACTTCCTTTTTCCCCTCATCCTGGCCCTCACATTCTGGCCTCTCCTATGGTTCCAATAACATCACTGTGTTCCAGGTATCATATAAAGTGCCTTGTATGCATTAACCCATAATATCCTTGCAAAAACCTGTGAAGTAGAAAGAAACTTCTATTTCTCTCATTTTGCAGATGAGAATAACAGTAGACCTTACTAAGATGGAGTGAACTGGGCCTAAATGGAATAGAGAAAGGCGAGATGCCCTTTCCCACCTCCTATTTGGGATTGGCAAGGATATTTTTGGAGAGATCAACATATTCAGTAAAATGTAGGTCACTCGTGATTTCAACACACCCGGCAGTAACTCTGAGCAACTTCATTTTTCCAGACAACAGGCTACCCAGAGAAACAGATCAAATGTTCCCCATTTAGTTTCGCACAGAAATGTCTTTCTGTAGAGATTTTAGGCCCTTTTACATAGAGCAGTTTTTTGTCTCCCAGTGAGAAAAGCACTCCATCTTCCAGCACTGCTGTGTCAGGAGGCTCACCTCGGCCTGAAGGCTCTCCAGCCGGATGATATGCTGGTTGGTTGATGAGTTTTTCTCCCGAAAGTCTTCTCTGAGGGCGTGGACCTGCATGGAGAGTTGTCTCTCAACTTCTGATGCCTGAAACAGAGGAGACCTGCAGAGCTGATTCAGAGGTTATGCAAATGAAGTCTGTTAAGATTTCTGCCTTTCATTTATCAAGCATCTCTTTGCACTTTCTATTCTTTAAGGAGCACTAGATGAGATGCTGGTTTCCCATGTACCATCCATTTGTTCTCTAGTCCAAAACAGGACAAACTCCCACCCCCACCTCTACCATTAATGACCCTGTCTAGGTCCAAGACCACTTTACTGATCAAAGGAAACAGCCCTAGGAAATAGTATGCTTTCAAATGTTAGTTATCATTATTACTCTACATATAGCAGAAACTCAGCAAATATCTAACAAATTGAAAGTCTGAATATTTTACATAAAAGAATAAGATGGTTATACCTACTGCCTTAGAAATTCCTTTATTTCTCCCATCAATTTCCTCAAGTGGGCTCAGTCAAATCACGTGCATCTGCATTTCTCTCCTCTACTTAACATGGACACTATTTGAAATTTCTTGTCATACCTGTTAAGATTTTTGCCATCATTCCTCAAGGACATTTTTGCAACTTTTAATTCTTTGGGGAGTGCCAGCAGAGGTGCCTGTTTCCCACCTCAATCCATTTATGATCTAATGCTAAAATACAGCAAACACCAAATACCATTTGGTGTTGTAGGAGGCTCACTTGGTAACACAAACTCCAGCCCTCCTCCTGAGGGTCCCAGCCCAGACCCTACTGAGGGAGCCCTGCTCACTGTCCTGTGGAGAGGAGAGCCACGGGACAAATTAAGTAACTGCCTCAATGCTTTTTTGAGGCCAAATGGGGTCAGTAAGCTTTATGGGTTCTCGGGAGAGATCACTGTGTGCTGGAACGGCCAGGAAAGGCTTTCCGAGGAGGTGGGATGGTGATAATGTTGAAGTGGTAGGCTAGTTGTTCAATGAGGCTCTCACAATAAATGGTTACATGTTCAGTAGTTCTTTCTATCTTCAAGTACTATATAATCAATTGTCCATCTTTTTTATTTTTGGTTCCACATATTCAACAAATGTTACCTCACTCGACTACAGAGCCACAGAAGATTCTTAACCTACAGTGCTATTTTAAAAACAATTACAAAACACAAAACAAAATAAAATCAAACCATACTCTAGTTGATTTTCATTTAAATACCCTCTAACCTTTAAATTTTCCTTCCTATGAATCATCTTTGTTTCCCAAGTTTCAGTCAGTGAAGTAATGAGCTAATAAGATTCTGATATACAACTGACTCCATAAAAAACTTAGAAGTTCAGAGCTACATGAAGTAACTTATTTGAAATGAACAATTTCATAGCTTGGCTTTATGATGCAAGGAATCAGCATTAGGCCGCCAACTCCCTCACCCCACCCTGCACACCCGGAAACCTGTGAACAATTCTGGCAATAAACATTCCTGGGAATATTTCCCCTATATTATTTCTCCTTCGTATTCTAAATTTAATTTCAGATACCCACTAGGCTGTTTTAGACTTCTCAATCACTTAAAAACACATTAGTCATTCACTTTTGCCTAAGAATCACATTAGTAATATTTACTGAGTACATACTATGTGTCAAGAACTGTGCTAAATGCTTTCAATGCATTATCTTGATTGTTACCCCCAATTAAGGAAATCGGCTCAGGAAAGTGAAGGAACTTGCCCAACATCTCAGTGACAGAAACAGGATGGTAAAAACTTTGGGCTGGGTTGGGTACGCTGGCTCATGCCTGTAATCCCAGCACTTTGGGAGGCTGAGGTGGGTGGACTGCTTAAGCCCAGGAGCTTGAGACCAGCCCAACCAACATGGTGAAACCCAGTCTCTAGAAAAAATACAAAAATTAGCTAGGCATGGTGGTATGTGCCTGTAGTCCCAGCTACTCAGGAGGCTGAGGTGGGAGGATCATCTGAGCCTGGGGAGGTCGAGGCTACAGTGAGTCATGATCGTGCTGTCACTGCACTACAGCCTGGGCAACAGAGTGTGAAAGCCTGTCTCAAAAATAAATAAATAGGCTGGACAGGGTAGTTTACATCTGTACTCCCAGCACTTTGGGAGCCTGAGGTGGCTGGATCACCTGAGGTCAGGAGTTCAAGACCAGCCTGGCCAACATGATGAAACCCCATCTCTACTAAAAATACAAAAATTAGGCCGGGCATGGTGGCTCACACCTGTAATCCCAACACTTTGGGAGGCCTAGGTGGGCGGATCACGATGTCAGGAGTTCAAGACCAGCTTGGCCAACATGGTGAAACCCTGTGTCTACTAAAAATACAAAAATTAGCTGAGCATGGTGGCATGTGCCTGTAATCCCAGCTACTCGGGAGGCTGAGGCAGGAGAATTGCTTTAACTGGGACACGGGAGGTGGAGGTTGCAGTGAGTTGAGATTGAGCCACTGCACTCCAGCCTGGGCTACAGAGCGAGACTCAGTCTCAAAAAACAAACAAACAAACAAATAAATTAACCGGGCATGGTGGTGCGTGCCTATAGTACCAGCTACTGGGAGGTTGAGGCAGAAGAATCACTTGAACCTGGGAGGCAGAAGTTGCAGTGAGCCAAGATCATGCCACTGCACTCCAGCCTGGGCAACAGAGCGCGACTACGTCTCAAAAAGAAAAAATTATTTAAAAAAATTAATAAAAAACCAACTTTGGCTGTCTTACCCTCAAATTAGTACTGTAATACTATCTTCTTGTATTTCGAAATAGTTTTTCATATTTCTATTGCTCACTACTAAAACCAAACTTTACACAAGTCCAATTTAGCAAGGCTTTTCTTCTTTCTTTTTTTTAATGCTAGGCATTTCACTTGTGACTCTTAAAATTTCTTCTAAGGCCAGCTGCAGTGGCTCACGCCTCTAATCCCAGCACTTTGGGAGACCGAGGTGGGTGGATCACCTGAGGTAAGGAGTTTGACACCAGCCTGGCCAACATGGTGAAACCCAATCTCTACTAAAAATACAAAAATTAGGCGGGCGTGGTGGCGGGTGCCTGTAGTCCCAGCTACTCGGGAGGCTGAGGCAGGAGAATCACTTAAACCCAGGAGAGGGAGGTTGCAGTGAGCTGAGATTGTGCCACTGCACTCTAGCCTGGGCCACAGGGCAAGACTCTGCCTCAAAAAAAAAAAAAAAAAAAAAAAAAATCTTCTAACAGAAGGTAGGGCCGGCCCATCAGGAAATCATATGCTGTAGTTTGAGTGCATATACTGAATTCAGTTGACTGTTGAGATTTCAAACATACTTAGATTTGCAGAGCACTGGGTAATTCAGGTAGCTGATCTTATTCATACCATCACCACTTTGACATGAATCACTCAACAACGAAGCCGCAGAGATGCACCGAGGGCTGCAAATCTAGTCCAGCTGGTATGAAATGCTCCTGCAGACTACCTCCTCTCAAAGCGATCTTCTTAGAAATAGAAATTTGTCTCTTCCTACCAGAAAGTTAAACTCTAGAGCCTAAGCTGTTAAGCACTAAGCTATAATGCTCCCTTTAAATGTCTGACTCCTCAACTACGCCCAGGAATACGCACAGCAAAAGCTTTTAACCTCCATTTCTCATCTCAATTTACAATAGCCTTAAGAAGCAGGAATCGCTGGCCTCCTTTTGCAGGCAGGGAGATAGAGGCTCCAAGGGTGTACTGCACTGGCCTTTGGCCACCACATCACAGCCACCTTCCAGCCAGGGGGGCCAATCAATTGCCCGTGATGGTGATGGAGGGAATAGATCAATCTGAGTTATAAACCTACCCTTTGTAAGGAGCTAATGCACCTTCCAAAATAAATTATTTTCTTCTTTTTCACAGACAGAATCTGGTTCACACCTTGGACTTGACTAACACAATGAATATCAGCTATTTCTGCACATAAATTAAATAATAACCTCTTAAGTTTATATATAACTCTTATGTTCTAAATGCTTTCTGGAAGTTAAATGCTAAATAAGGAAGCCTTAGCTCTGGAATGAATTTCAGAGGTTCTTTGAAGAACCTTTGAAGAAGTGGGAGAGTTAGCCAGGGTAACAGCAGTCTCTCTGAAGGGATACACTGTGCTCCTGAGAGGAGGGATATCGTGGAAAGACAAAACATTGAGTCAAATGGGCCAGGCGCAGTGTAATCCCAGCACGCTGGGAGGCCAAGGTGGGAGGATCGCTTGAGCTCAGGAGTTCGAGACCAGCCTGGACAATATGGTGAAACCCTGTCTCTACAAACTTACAAATCCTAGTAGTACTTGTCCATGAAATTTCTCTGTAATAATTGGGAACCTGTCATCCATGATAATGTCCTCTAAATATACAACCACAGCATCAAATTCTGCATCAGAGGTGGAGGAGGACAGCCTGAAGCTCTCTTCCTCTAAGGCATCCATTGCTGTTACCGTTCCCACCTGCGTGGGTGAGAGGACCACTGGGCTCCTATCCAACCCAGGGCTTGGCGCAGGGCCCAGCCTCCCCTCTGCTCTGTAGCGCCCTAACCTGCATCAAGGGCAGGCGGTCGGCTGGGAGGAGGCATTGCTGCCCAGGCCACAGACTGCTCACTCACTGCCCCAGCATGGTCAGTGCTTATGCTCGAGGCCTGGCCTCAGGCTCCCCAGCTGCAGCCACTCTCCTGCCAGGTCTCCACATCCATCTAGGACACTCTGCCCAAATCTTTCTTTCACTCTTTCTCTTTCTTTCATTTTTTTTTTTTTTTTGAGACGGAGTCTGGCTCTGTCACCCAGGCTGGAGTGCAGTAGCGTGACCTCGGCTAACTGCAACCTCTGCCTCCCAGGTTCAAGCAATTCTCCTGCCTCAGCCTCCTGAGTAGCTGGGATTACAGGCGCACTACCACGCCCAGCTAATTTTTGTATTTTAGTAGAGACGGGGCTTCACCATGTTGGTCAGGCTGGTCTCAAACTTCTGACCTCGTGATCCGCCCACCCTGGCCTCCCAAAGTGCTAGGATTACAGGCGTGAGCCACTGTGCCCGGCCTCAATTCATTCTTATAGCAGAAAATGGCAGACACAAGTCTTATAGTTTACTCATCAAAATGATGAGTTTTGGCTACCACGCTTAACTAAGCTGCCAGTAATTACTTGTGGCAAAAAACATTTGAAATCATAGGTGAATATAAAATAGATGGCAAGACTTCAGTTAAAGCATTTTTCTTTCCATTTTAAACTCAGGTTTTTTTCTATGAGAAAAGTTACAAAAGGTTCAGAGTAAAAAAAAAAAAAGTAAAGAAAACTGAAGAATTAAAATGAAAGTTAAAATCTTTACTTACTCCCAGTATTAGTGCCACCCACCACAGGTAATCACTATTAGATCTTTCTTGGGAGTCCTTCTAGAAATTTTCTATTCATATACATGTATCTATGTAGATCTACCTTATTCTTGTTAATGGTTATCTAGTATTTATATCATAACTTAACTAGTCCCTACTGATGAGCATTTAGAGTGTTCGAATTTTTTTTGCTATTATAAACATTGCTCCAAAAAATATCTTTGTTCACCCATCTTTATGCTTGTGGGTAATTTTCCATAAGTGGAATCACTGGGTAAAAGAGTACGCACATTCACTCTGAACAAGGTACTGCAAAACAGTCCTCTAAAAGAGTTGCATCAATTTATATCCCCATCAACAGTACAAATACACCTGATGCCTGTTTCTCAATACTCTGCCACCATTGGGTATTATGAAATGT
The DNA here is from genome assembly GCF_028885655.2 of Pongo abelii. NCBI lineage: Eukaryota > Metazoa > Chordata > Mammalia > Primates > Hominidae > Pongo > Pongo abelii. Next base: position 118,900,108 of record NC_071995.2, on the reverse strand, counting down.
TTTAATCTTTAGTACTTATTTTTTGTTTGTTTGTAGATACTTATTTCTAATACCTTCAAAACTTAAGTCTCTTTTACTTTCACTGAATACAGATTGCATGACGAAGCAAAAAACATTTGAAAAATATCTGTAGTTCTGTTACAGAATGCTAAAAATTTTAACGCACACTCCCAAAACTATCTGAAATAAACTCTTTTTATAATTTGCTTGGGCTACTATTATTTAATGAATCCTCAAGTTGGCAAAACAAAGTAACAGTGTGTTCCTTTTCCTGTTGGTCAGAGTACCATCTAGGACAGATTACTTCCTCCCCACTGAACAAAGCTGTTTCATCATTACTTTGCTTGTGGACATGATTAATAACATATGAACATTTCCCCAAACTAGAACCTTTAGATTAAGCTTGTTTAAACTTGCCAAAGTGGAACTGTTCACTACACACTTTCTTTTTAAATGGAGGGAAGGAAACTGCATTAGTTACACATGAGTATCCATTTTACTTAGTTGTTGAAACAAAACAAATGAACTAATAAACTTAGAAATTATCATAGGAAAGATCTACTATTTTAATATTCTGCCTGAATAATTGAGTTTTACCTTAAGAGAGAAATTCTCAAACTTTCTTTTGCCAGGGCATGATGGATAATGGGCACCTTTTGGGGTGGCAGTGACAGTGACAATGAGGATGACGACATTTATTTTAAAATTTAAATGTAACAAAATCCCACTGCAGAATATGGGTATTTTAAAAATGTTGCTAGCATATTATTTTTTCCCCAATCTTTCTACATATATGTGTATGTACAATTACTTCAATCCTACCGTTATAATTTTTTACTTAGCATGATATCAATAGCATTTCCACATTATTATTATTATTTGAGATGAAGTCTTGCTCTGCTGCCAAGACTGGAGTGCGGTCGTGCGATCTTGGCTCACTGCAACCTCCGCCTCCCGGGTTCAAGTGATTCTCCTGCCTCAGCCTTCTGAGTAGCTGGGACCACAGGTGTGTGCCACCATGCCCGGCTAATTTTTTTGCATTTTTAGTAGAGATGGAGTTTTGTCATGTTGGCCAGGCTGGTCTCAAACTCCTGATCTCAAGTGATCCGCCCGCCTCAGCCTCCTAAAGTGCTGGGATTAGGTGTGAGCCACCACACCCGGCCTATTATTAATCCTCATTTTATATGACTGTAATATTCCATCAAGTATTTCCTTTACCATTCCCTTATTATTAGGCATGTGGGATTTCCCCATATTTTGCAATTATAATGCATTGATGAAGACATCTCACTGGCGTAGTGGTAGAAAAACTTACCTGAGTAGAAGTAGACTGGACAAGCTTACTGTGTCAGCAAGGTAGATTAATACTCTTCAGAAAAGAAAACCTGGCCAGGTGGCTCATGCCTGTAATCTCAGCACCAATTTGGGAGGCTGAGGCAGGCGGATGACTTCAGTTCAGGAGTTCCAGACCACCCTGGCCAACATGGAGAAACTCTATCTCTACTAAAAATGCAATAAAATTAGCTGGGGGTGGTGGTGCACACCTGTGGTCCCAGCTACTTGGGAGGCTGAGGCAGGAGAATCGCTTGAACCTGGGAGGTGGAGGTTGCAGTGAGCTGAGATCACAAAACTGCACTCCAGCCTCGGCAACAGAGCGAGACTCTGTCTCAAAAAAAAAAAAAAAAAAAAAGTTACAATTTTTTTGGGATTATAGGTGCCCACCACCACGCCTGGCTAATTTTTTTGTATTTTTAGCAGAGACAGGGTTCCACCATGTTGGTAAGGCTGGTTTCAAACTCCTGACCTCAGGTGATCTGCCCATCTCAGCCCCCTAAAGTGCTGGGATTACAGGGGTGAGCCACCGCGCCTGGCCTTACAATTTTTTATATACACAAATGAGGAGTCTGATAAACATACATGTGTTTATGAGCATACATATACTTATTCCCTAGCTCTGTCCTCTGAGAGGACCTACATACAATGACACTCTAGTAGCAATACACACATAGCGCTCAAATCTTGCTTTCCAAATACCATTCTCTAATAAACGAATGAAGGCTCCTTGGAGAAAAGGCTAGTTTCAGGGTTGGGGCAGGAAAAATACAGGATGAACCTGGAATATCTCATGGTACTGGAAAGTAAGAAGTGCTCAAAAAATGATGGTGGCACATGAAAAAATGATGGTTGACACAGGAGTCAATTTGAAGGAGCTCCTAATAGCTAAGGCAAGGACCATTTAATCAATAAACAAATAATGACAGTAATGGATTATAACACATAGGATAAATATTCATGAGTCTACACTGATAAACAATTCAATCAACAAACGGAGAAAAGGGCTCTTCTCCCTTACAGAATAAATGTAGAAGAAATGATGAAAACAGAAGGCACAGTAGCTCATGCTCTAATCCCAGCACTTTGGAAGGCCAAGGCGGGTGGATCACCTGAGGTCAGGAGTTTGAGACCAGCCTGACCAATATGGAGAAACCCTGTCTCCACTAAAAATACAAAATTAGCCAGGAGTGGTGGCACATGCCTGTAATCCCAGCTACTTGGGAGGCTGACGCAGGAGAATCGCTTCGCTTGAACCCAGGAGGCAGAGGTTGTGGTGAGCCGAGATTGCGCCATTGTACTCTAGCCTGGGCAACAAGAGCAAAACTCCACCTCAAATAAAAGAATGAAAATCAGGCTGGCTGCGGTAGCTCATGCCTGTAATCCCAGCACTTTGGGAGGCCAAGGTGGGTGGATCATTTGAGGTCAGGAGTTTGAGACCAGCCTGGCCAACATGGTGAAACCCCACCTCTACTAAAAATACAAAAATTAGCCAGGTGTGGTGGCGGGTGCCTGTAGTCTGTAGTGCCCAGCTACTCAGGAGGCTGAGGCAGGAGAATCGCTTGAACCTAGGAGGCAGAGGTTGCACTGAGCCGAGATTGTGCCCTGCACTCCAGCCTGGGTGACAGAGCGAGACTCTGTCTCAAAAAGAAAAAAAAAGAAAATCATCATTAGGCAAGCATCACAGTAACTGCTGCAGCCAAGACTAGAGAATGAATGCTAAAATTTGTGGGCAAAAGTTTCATGAGAAACACGATATTTTCATGTCCTCAAAGTATCTCTTCATAAGATTTACTGATTTATTAATTACAAAGGGAAAAATCATTTATAGTGGGGAGCCTGGCAAACACTACCTTAACCAAGCAGTCAACATCACATGTCCTCCATATGATGTACTGAGAAGGGCCCAACTGTACTTTTGTGCTTTTCTCGGCAAGACTGAATAACCTCAATCTAATTATGACAAAACATTAGACAAACCCAAATGAATGACTTTGTACCAAATAATTGATCAATAGTCTTCAAAAGTATCAAGTTCAAGAGAAACAAAGACTATTCAGAATGAACTGTCATCAATTAAAATGAAAGAAAAAGAGAAAGAAAGAGAGAAAGAGAAAGAGAGAAAGAGAGAGAGGAAGGAAGGAGAAAGAAAAAGTGAGAAAGAGAGAGAGAAGGGGAGGGGAGGGGATGAGAGGAGAGGGGAGGGGAAAGAAAAACAAGGCATGCCTGTAATCCCAGCATTTTGGGAGGCCAAGGTGGGCAGATCACGAGGTCAGGAGTTCAAGACCAGCCTGGCCAACATAGTGAAACTCCGTCTCTACTAAAAATACAAAAAAAATAAGCTGGGTGTGGTGGCAGGCAACTGTAGTCCCAGCTACTTGGGAGGCTGAGGCAGGAGAATCACATGAACCGGGGAGGTAAAGGTTGCAGTGAGCTGAGATCATGCCACTGCACTCCAGCCTGGGAAACACAGCGAGACTCTGTCTCAAAACAACAACAACAAAGACTGAGAAAGTGGCAGAGATTGGAGAAGAGAAAAGAAACATGACAACTAAGTGCAACATGGAAGCCTGAACTGGATTCTGGAGCAGAAAAAGAACATTAGTGGGAAAACTGACAAAATTCCAATAAGTATGTAGATTAGTTAATAGTAGTGTCTCAATATTAATTTCCTGGTTTTGATAACTGCACTATGATTACAAAAGATGTTAACATTAGGGGGAGCTAGATGAAGGGTATTTGATAATCCATATTGCTTTTGTAGCTTCTTTTTTAAGTCTAACTTTTTAAAATCTTAGACTAGTTGTGCCCCCAAGACACTTAACAGAAGAAAACGCAAATCCTCTTTGGAGGATGGTACCTTCAATCCAAAGATCAAATAATCTCCATAAATAGTTTTCTAATAAAAACAATATTATAGTAAAAAAAATTAAAAACAAACATGTACCCATGGAAACAAGGACTCATTAGGAAGTACTGGTAGAAACAGATTCATAAAAACTTCACATTCTGATATTATCAGATATAGATTATAAGACAACTCTGCTATGTTTAGAGAAATGAAAGATTAAAAATATCTCCAGGGGGCTGGGCTCAGTGGCTCACGCCTGTAATCCTAGCACTTTGGGAAGCTGAGGCAGGCAGATCACGAAGTCAGGATTTTGAGACCAGCCTGGCCAACATGGCGAAATCCCGTCTCTACTAAAAATACAAAAATTAGCCAGGTGCGGTGGTGCATGCCTGTAATCCCAACTACTTGGGAGGCTGAGGCAGGAGAATTGCTCGAACCCGGGTGGTGGAGGTTGCAGTGAGCCGAGATCGCGCCATTGCACTCCAGCTCTGGGCGACAGAGCAAGACTCTGTCTCGGGGGAAAATAAAAAAAATCTCCAGGGAAGAGGAAAATGTAAAGTACAACCTTCTCAGATTTGGAAAAGATCCAAGATATCTAGAAATACAAAATAATAACTTAAAATTAAAAACCCAGGCCAGGTGCAGTGGCTCACGCCTGTAATTCCAGCACTTTGGGAGGCCAAGGTGGGAGGATCACTTGAGGCCAGGAGTTCAAGACTAGCCTAGGCAACACTGAAAAACTCTGTCTCTAATAAAAATTAGCTGTGCGTGGTAGCACACAACTGTTAATCCCAGCTACTTGGGAGGCTGAGGCATGAGAATTGCTTGAACCTGGGAGGCACAGTTGCAGTGAGCCAAGATCGTGCCACTGCATTCCAGCTTGGGCAACAGAGTAAGACTCTGTCTCAAGCAAAAACAAAAAATGTCACAAAACCCAATGGGTAGTATCAAAATTAAAGACTTCTAAGCATTAGAAGACATCATTAAGAAAATAGATCTAGGCCAGGCGCAGTGGCTCACGCCTGTAATCCCAGCACTTTGGGAGGCTGAGGCAGGTGGATCATGAGGTCAGGAGATCGAGACCATCCTGGCTAACACAGTGAAACCCTGTCTCTACTAAAAACACAAAAAAATTAGCCGGGCGTGGTGGCAGGCACCTGTAGTCCCAACTACTTGGGAGGCTGAGGCAGGAGAATGGCATGAACCCAGGAGGTGGAGCTTGCAGTGAGTCGAGATCACACCACTGCACTCCAGCCTGGGCGACAGAGCGAGACTCCATCTCAAAAAAAAAAAAAAAAAAAAAGAGAATAGATCTATAAAGCTCAGACTGGGAGAAAATGTTTATAACACATATATCTGCCTTGTATTCAGAATATATAAAAACCTCTAACTCAATAAAAAGATACGTAATTTTTTAACTGAGCAAAACATTCGAACAGATACTTCAAAGACAAAAATAAATGAATGGCCAATAGGCACATGAAGAAGTGCTCCACATCATTAGTGACCAGGGAAATGTAAATTAAAACCACAATGAGATACCACTACATACTCATAAGAAGGCTACAATTAAAAGGAACAACAACACAAAATACTGGGAATGTCAACAACTGGATTCCCACACGCTGTTGGAGGGAGTGTAAAATGGCATAACCTACTTTGGAGGAATAAAAAGCTTTCCAGTTTCTTCTTAACCTAATGGACAGAGTTTAAGAACACATGTGACAACTGAAGAGAAAATTACCAAATTGGAAGACTAGTCAGAAGGAATTATCTACACTACAATACAGAGATAAAGATGGAAAATAGAAGTGCTACATTAGTATAGTCCCCATAAATTTAAACTGCAGTTCCAGAAAGGACAGAGTGAATGGGACCGAGGCAATACTTGATGAGATAATGGCTGATAATCTCCTAACACTGAAAGACACCAATTCACAAATTCAAGATGCCCAATGAAAACAAAGCAGCAGAAATAAAACAAAATCCACACCTAGATATATCATAAAGAAACTGCAGAATGCCAAAGACTAAGTAAGATAATCTTAAAAAGAAGATAAAAGACGACCTTTCCAGAGAAAACATTGGTTCCCCTAACGACCACAAATAGGGCCCATGTTAGCAGATCTCTTTAAAATAAAAAGACACACATAAAAATGTAATATGAAAAGACATTTTCTTGCTGAAATCTTTTAGTAGTTCCCTATTACAAACAGGCACAAAAAGCCTTCCAAGGCCAGTCCCCTGCCAACCTTCTATCTCCTATAACTCTGTCCCCTTTATCCTTGTTCTTTCCCTAGGCATGCTTCTTCCCTATTTTTCACAGGACTAACTCTGTCTTTCTAGACTTAGCTATAGCATCATCTCTTCCCAGAAGCTTTCTGTGCTCCTTGGCATTCCAGAGGGACCCTCCTTTGCGTTCTCATAGCACCCTAGGCACAAACTCTAGCAGAGGACATATTACATTTTATGAGTTATCTTCTTATGAGTCCTTCACCTCATTTGAAACTTTTTAAGGACAGTGACAGCGTCTAATTCATTTTTGCATTCCCAGTAGCTAGTCCAGTGCCTGGCCAAGAAATGCCTGAATTGAACTGAATGAAGGATCTTTCAAGGCTGAAACAAACTGTCCTTGAGAAATAAAAGTTTAAATGTACAGTAGGTAACTACAGAATGAAAATAAGAAAAAAATCTCCAAGAAACTGGAATAGACACACAGACCCCAAATTTAAAATAAATGTCAACAAAAGTTTAATAAGCCTTTCTGTGTGGCTAGATTTATCCTAGGTGCTGGGGATGAAACAGAGAAGACAGATCTGGTACCATCTTAGATTTCAAGGATGTCAGAGCTGGACCTTACCTAAATAAAAGAAAATCAGTTATGTGAACTCCTTCATTACACAGATGAGGAAACTGAGGCCCAGAGGAAATGCTTTGGTCACAGAGTGAGTGAAGGATAGGTAACCAAATGAGATAGGGAAAAAATGGAAAAGCAAATCACAGGAAACAAGAACCTGCAATTTTTTTTTTCCCACATCACACAGGTAATGTGCTGACATTGTAAGGTTTGAGGAAGACACACCTCAAACAAGTGTGAAAGCCCAATCATCATGTTTATGAACTACAAAAAGATCAAGGACCTGTAATTTTAACAGCAATGCACTTGACAGTGAAAGGCTAAAGGAGAAGAAACTAAAACAAAACTTAGGCCTAGCAGAATCCAGATGTTTGCAAATATGGAGGTTGTATTATCTTAATAATCAGGAGAAATAAAGCCTAAGAGTTCAAGGCTATGGCAAGCTATGATCATGCCTGCAAATAGCTACTGTACTCCAGCCTGGGCGACACAGTGAGACCTCTCCCCCTTAAAAAAAAAAAGGTAAATTCATAAGACATCAACATCTAGGGAGAAAGGTGAAAGAAAAAAAATTGTGTTGGTAACATCAAACAAAGATCAGGAATTTCAGTAATAATGAGGCTGGGGAGAGTGATAAAATAATCATAACAAATTTCAGGAAGTGTAAGCTTAGAAAGATTGAGGGAGGAAAGGAGTCATTTGCTTGTTTTTTTTTTATTTTTAAAAGACCTTCCATTTTGGAAATATACAAAGTTTCATGTCCCTGTGAGAGACATAAAGTATAAGACACAATCTTCATTCTTAAGTAGCTGAAAATGAGATGAACCCTTATGAAGCAGCCAATATAAAGCACAGAATAAATATTTGTATAAACTGGCAGGTGATTTGAGAAGTACACAAATAAGGCAAAAATATAGTAATTATCTTAAGGGAAGAATAAACAAAGTACATAGCTGTATGACCTTCAAAAATTATCTAACCACTCTATACCTCAGTTTCCTCATCTGAAAGATGGTGATTAAAAAAAAACTACCTTTCAAGTTATGCTAGCATTAAAATGCAATAATATATATGAAATGTTTAACACAGGTTAAATATGTAATATACTATAGCTATAATTATTTATGATAAAGTGAAAATTCCAAATAGAATATTGGCTTTAGCTCAAAGGAAAACATGCAGTTTGAGAGTTGAAACTTCAGAGATAATCTGGTTCAAAACCCTAATTTTGCAGGTGATGCAACTGAGGCATGGGTCAACAAAGTTAGGCCCGTAAAAATACAATTTGCATGAAGGTTCCTGCCCAAGATCACAGAACTTGTTAGCTTCTGACTCCCATTTCAGTTTCTTTCCATTTCATTACCCCTTTTTAAGTCCAAAACAAATAGTCAGATATTGGATGATTTCCAGGGATGACAAAAACTCATCCCCTGGAATGAGGAAGGTCTGATGCCCCTAACAATTGTGAGGGAATGCCTGATAGTCAATGCTTTCCTGGTCATACTGTTTATAGGAGGCATGTATAAAAGCCACTACGTGCCATTTAGAAGGTATACATCCACTAGATAGGGGCATGTTTAATTTTGCTTCATTTGAACTAATGTCTAAATTAGAGCACAATAAAAGTTTTGTTATTATCCTTTCGGTCACTATCAGAAACGTAATCCCTCAGCATCAAAGACCAGCAACTCCAGCAACACCAGCTTTAATTGAAAAAGAAAAAAGGACAAATGTTAATACTGCTTTTGTTTCTGGAAGAAGACTATTATTCAATGTCAGATCCCTACTGCTGGTTAATAAAAACATTTCCGAAGTCAGAATAGATCTTTTAATTTTATTTTTAAATGTTCTATGAGGACTCATAATAAAACAGGCCCCAGATACTCCCAATACACTACACACTGTACTCGCAATTGGAGCTTTTGATTCAGTCTTTTTTTCTTAACCAAAATGACACTATCCCCTATGTTAACTTGATGGCCTGGCACTTTGCACTAATTCCAACATGGATGGAACACTACTATGCTTTGAACTGGGGATACAGAGATAAATAAAACATAGTTCTTGTGGAAAACTCAAGGTCTAAAAATAACATAGTTTCTTCTCTATCAGTTACTGTACTGTGTGACCACAGGCAAACTGCTTAATTCTCTGTCTCAGGTTCTTCCCTTACATTTAGGAGAAAGTAGTACCTACCTCAGAAGGTTGTATGACTGAAATAAATACATGTAAAGTGTTTGGAACCGTGTCTGGTACACAGTAGGCAGTACGTGTGTTAGCTGTTTCTGTTACTATATCCACCTTCATCATTATTATAAGCCAGCTCTAATAACCTGAAAGATCAACTCTGACTTTAGAGCTGATGTTTAAGTCACTGGCACAGAAAAGTCTAACAGATTAAATGTAAGTAAGAGCAGACCTTAAAGAGCCTGAAGACAGAGCTTAAGAAAATCTGGCACAGGGACTGATGGAGGATGGAGAGAAGGACACCCCTAATAGAGGCAGAGTTGTAGGGAATTTAGGCACTTGCTTTCATCCATGAATGGTAGTTAGTAATAACAGAGAGGACTTGAAAGGTCTTGCAGCTAAACGGGGAGAGTGAATATGAAAATGCAGCCAAGCTAAAATAATTACCACCCAGCTAAACTGAGGCACTGCATAGTTCCTAAGAACATGTCCACCTTGGAACAGGCTTCTGTTTCTTCAATGGTGGAAATACTATGACTATCTTGGGCTTCCTGGAATGTGAAATGTTTATACTTTCAAAACGAGATTGCATGAAAATGCTTGGAAAAGAAATTGAGAAACTTTTCATAATAAACAAGGCTAGGGGAAGACGGGCAGTTGGAATGACATTCTACTCAGCAAACTTTAACTTAGAACAGGGATGGAAATGGGCTGGGGTGTACCCTGAGGAGCCCTTCACTGGAGACAAGTGGTGACACAGGGACACATTCAGGATTCTCTCAGGAAAGAGCAGTCATGTCTAATCCTAATAAAGAAAGAAAACTCTAGTGTTTTCATACTTCCCCACCTCACCCCGCCACCACCTGTTTTGGTCATATGGTTCACCAGGAGACTTCTTAGACCTAAAAAGAAGGTTACAAAGTTAAAATGTTCTTGTTTGGAATTGGAGAAGGGTTAGGGAAAAAATGCTTTCCAAACTGGTGGTCACTTTCTTCTTCCCACCACCATAAAAACAAGACTATTAATCACAGTATGGCTTTTTCTTCCCTGAACATGCCTCTTTGACTTCGTTCACGATAAACCCCCTTTTGGAATGTCTTTCCTCAAATTTTCACCTGATAAATTCTTAACCTTAACATCCCAGTTCAGACATAACTTCCATATTGCCATTATAAGATCCCCGGTTAAAATGACTACATTATTTGCAGTGCTGCAATACTATTATTAGAGAACTTATCAGACACTCTGTTTACATATCTGTTTTCTCTTAGACTGGAAAAGACTTAAGGGCAGAAATTGTATCTCCTATTTATCTTTGCTTCCCTAATAAAGTACATGGCACATGGCAGGTATTCAAATGCATACTGTATGAGATAAAATCTGAACATCTTAAGTGAGGGCTTCTTGCAAAAGTCAAGCTATGACTGTAGAAAATAGAAGCGGGATTAACTTTAAGCCCACAAGTGCCCCTTTAGCAAGGTTCCACCAGGATCACCAGAGAATTGAGATAATTCCCTTTGATTTACATAGCCCATCCCCAGGAAAGGGCACTATTTCCTCCTATAGGTCATCTCCATGGCTCAAGTAGATTTACTTAGCCTTTGATGTAAATTACGCATGACTGACCCATGGATTTGCTGCTCAGTGTTTCTACCTATACCCTCACCCTGCTTTTGCATGTGCAATCTTTTAATACTCAGAACCCATGACTATTTTCCCTGTTCCCTTTATAAACCTCACTAAAGTCATTTCTTTTATAAAGTCATTCTCATTTGATAACAGATGGATTTGAAATTCTTTTTTTTTGGAGCTTGTCATTAAATAGGCACGCCCCAAAATATGTGTACTTGGGAATAGGCTGTAAATTCAGACTTCCTTCATCCTGGAAGAGAAGCTCTTCTTCTGTTAGTCTGGGTTGAATTCAACAAACTAAATCCAAGGAAAAGGAAGATGAATATTATTTAGCATCTTCTAGGTCCGAGCACTGCTCTAGGTAACATAACTAGGCTACTTCATTTTATCTTAACAATGCTACAGGATGAGTATTGTTAACCCCATTTCATCGATGAAGAAACTGAAGCTAGGTGAGATTAGGTCACATAATTAAGGTCACTTAGCTAGTAAATGATGGAGCTAGGATTCAAATGCAGGTCTGATCCCAAAGCCAATGAGAGTGCTACTACACCACCACACCCAAGGGAAAACACACCCCTTGTGTCCACCTCTGGTTTAGCAGAAAAACAGACACCAGGCTGGCACTTCTTCCTGAATACTTTGAGATCTCGTTTGTAATTTATCTCCAGCCCTCAGCCCTGACTTCTCCTCTGACTTAGGTTCTTCGTCTTTTTTTTTTTTTTTTTTTTTTTTTGAGGTGGAGTCTCGCTCTGTCGCCCAGGCTGGAGCACAGTGGCACAATCTCGGCTCACTGCAACCTTCGCCTCCCAGGTTCAAATGATTCTCCCTGCCTCAGTCTCCTGAGTAGCTGGGATTATAGGCACCTGCCACCAAACGCAGCTAATTTTTGTATTTTTAGTAGAGACAGGGTTTCATTATGTTGGCCAGGCTGGTCTTAAACTCCTGACCTCAGGTGACCCGCCCGCCTTGGCCTCCCAAAGTCCTGGGATTACAGACGTGAGCCACCGCGCCTGGCCTGACTTAGGTTCTTATATCCAACTGCCTACTTACCACATCCACTTGGAACACTAATGTGCGTCACATTCAACATGTCCAAATCTGAACTCCTGATTTGAGGGCCTCCACCCAAACATGCTCCTCCTTGACTCTTCCCTTCTCAGGAGATGGCAACTTCATTCTTAGGAGTTTTGGGCCCCAAACAGGAATCATTTTGATTTTCCTCACACCCCACATCCAACCCATCCACACATTCTGTGGACTCTCCTGCTGAAATATACCTCAGAGGACTATTATGAGTATGAGATGAGCTGATATTTATAAAGCCATTGGAACAGTGCCTGGCATATAATAGGTGCTATATGAGATTTATTGAGTAAAATTAATATCCAGGATGCTACCACTTCTTCCCGCCTCCACTCTCCCATCCTAGTCCCAGCCAGCATCGCCACCCACCAAGACTACTGACTGCAGAGCCACCTACTTGGTCTCCCTGCTCCTACCCTTGCCTCCTACAGCCTACTCTCTGCAGCAGAGCAATTCTCATAAACCCAAGTCAGACTATGTCACTGCTCAAAACCCTCTAGAAGCTTTCTTACTCAGAATAAAATATAATAAAGTCCTTACCATGACTTCTAAGATTCAACAGGATTCCTCCCTGCATCCCAATCTTATCTCAGATCTCCTCTTTTCTCCGCTGCATTCTCTTTGTTCCACTCATACTGGCCTACTTGCTGCCCTCAGACCTGCTGAGCAGACTCTTATTTCAAAATCTGTGCATATGATTCCCCTCTGCCTGGAACATGCTTTCCTCAGACATTCACGAGGCCTGTTCCTGCACTCCACTCGGGTCTCTTCTCAAATGTCATCTTATCAGAGAGGCCTCCTTTGCTCACCCTAACCCTATCTGTGCCGACCTCCGTTCCTTTCTTCTGTTTAATTTTTCTCTGTAGCGCTTATTACACCTGACAGATAGTTCTTTGTTAATCGAGCTATTGCCCCCGCCCCCTGCCCTTGATGTAAGTTTCGAAAGGTCTGGGCCTTTGTTTGTTGCCATAACCCCAGTACTTGGAAGTGGGCCAGGCACATAGCAGACAAATTTGAATGCAGGGAAAACATGTCTATATTAACTCATTTTTGGCTTAAGGTTGTCTGTAACAGGGAACAAAACAGTCTGTAAAACCCCCATATTACATAATGAGTTCAGGTTTCAGCGGTAAAATTTAAATATTAAGAATTTTATCTTTCAATCTTCCCTTTAGAGTAAAACTGATAGAAGACGAATCATGTTGATTTTTGGCCCTTGCCCCTAACTATTATCAATAGTCACAAATTCTACATAATTAGATATAAAATCTTTCTCCTCCCTCTTAGTTTTACCTTATTTGTTATATCCACTTTATACAAACTATTCAACAAGAATTCAAACATAATGCTATTTCCTTACAGAAAAAATTCATGGCAAGATTTTTTCTTAAAAGTATTTCCTGCTGACTGGGAGCGGTGGCTCACACCTGTAATCTCAGCACTTTGAGAGGGTGAGACAGGTGGATGACTTGAGGTCAGGAGTTTGAGACCATCCTGGTCAACATGGCGAAACCCCTCCTCTACTAAAAATACAAAAGTTAGTCAACTGTGGTGCACATGCCTGTAATCCAAGCTACTCATGAGGCTGAGGCACAAGAATTTCTTGAAACTGGGAGACAGAGGTTGCAATGAGCTGGGATCATGCCATTACACTCCAGTATGAGCGACAGAGTGAGACTGTCTACAAAAAAAAAAAAAAAAGTATTTCCTATTAAATGTTCCAACATGGAAATATAGGGCCAGGTGTGGTGGCTCACACCTGTAATCCCAGCACTTTGGGAGGCTGAGGCAGGCAGATGGCTTGAGCTCAGGAGTTCAAGACCAACCTGGGCAACATGGTAAAACTGTCTCTACAAGAAATACAAAAAAATTAGCCAGGTGTGGTAGTGTATGCCTATAGTCTCAGCTACTCAGGAGGCTGAAGTAGGAGGATGGCTTGAGCCTGGGAGGTGAAGGTTGCAGTGAGTCAAGATGGCGCAGCCTGGGTGATAGAGCCAGACCTTGTCTCAAAAAAAAAAAAAAAAAGAAAAGAAAAGAAAAGAAAAGAAAGAAAAGAAAAAGAAGGCTGGGCTCGGTGGCTCACGCTTGTTAATCCCAGCACTTTGGGAGGCCAAGATGGGCGGATCACCTGAGGTCAGGAGTTCAAGACCAGCCTGACCAACAGTGATTCTCTACTAAAAATACAAAAATTAGCCAGGCATGGTGGTGCCTGTGATCCTAGCTACTCAATAGGCTGAGGCAGGAGAATGGCTTGAACCCAGGAGGCGGAGGCTGCAGTGAGCAGAAATTGCACCACTGAACTCCAGTGTGGGTGACAGAATGAGACTCTACCTCAGAAGAAAAAAAAAGAAAAGAAAAAGAAATACGGAATAACAGAGTTTAGATTTTGGATATAGCAGCTAGGTAGTCTGGTAACATCCCAGTGGGACATTCTACCAGTAAAATTGGGTATTTGTTGATGAAAATGCTTCTTACATTTTACTTTACTATAAGGTTCTGGATTGGCTGATGGCTGCCATGGAAAGAGTAGTAATGCTAATATGGATTAGCCCCATAGGGTTTTACCATACTGGTTACAGAATTATTTTCTGTGAAGTCACTGAAAAGGTAATACAGTACGTGGGGCTAAAAAATTGGTGACACTCCCTGAAAGTGGGGGAGGGTGGAAGAGCCCAAACTCCTCCTCCAGGCCAGAATCTGTCCATTCCTTATCGTTATAATACCTACAGTTTGATAATCTAAGTTCTAGAGCCTCTTTAAATCCTACATCCTCCATGAAGCCTTTTCTTTCTTTTTTTTTTTTTTTTGAGATGGAGTCTCACTCTGTCACCCAGGCTGGAGTGCAGTGGTGCAATCTTGGCTCACTGCAACCTCCGCCACCCGGGTTCAAGCAATTCCCCTGCCTCAGCCTCCCGAGTAGCTGGGACTACAGGCGCATGCCACCACGCCTGGATAATTTTTGTATTTTTAGTAGAGATGGGGTTTCACCATGTTGGTCAGGCTGGACTCGAACTCCTGACCTCATCATCCGCCCACCTTGGCCTCCCAAAGTGCTGAGATTACAGGTGTGAATCACCACGCTCGGTCCATGAAGCACCGCGCTCAGCCCATGAAGCCTTTTCTAATAAACTCCAGCTCTCAGTTCTTGTTTTCTTTTCTTTTTTTTTTTGGAGACAGAGTCTCACTCTGTTGCCCAGGCTGAAGTGCAGTGGCACTATCTTGGCTCACTGCAACCTCCGCCTCCCAGGTTCAAGCAATTCTCCTGCCTTAGCCTTATGAGTAGCTGGGACTATAGGCGTGTGCCACCATGCCTGGCTAATTTTTATATTTTTAGTAGAGGTGGGGTTCCACCGTGTTGGCCAGGCTGGTCTCAAACTCCTGACCTCAAGTGATCCGCCCACCTCTGCCTCCCAGAGTGCTGGGTTTACAGGCGTGATTCACTGCGCCCGGCCTTGTTTTTGACTTCTAATTCATATTTTTAAAAGTAGCCTTCATATATTTTAAGAATCTAACGACAGTCTCTTGCATGGTTCTCTAGATGCAAGTAGAATTAACAACTGTACTGAACACCCACCCTGAACCAGGCACCAGTGCCAATTGGTGTCACATGAACTATTTCATTAAATCCTCAAAATAATCCCTGTTAGACAGGTATTATTAACCTACTCTTTAGATGAGGAAACTGAACTTCAAAGAGGTTGTGACTTTCCCAATACAGTAAGTTATCGCCCTAAAATAGGCCTTATTACTAGCTTAAACTATAGACTCCTCAAAGGAAGCGTCGCTCAACTTCTGCAACCTCTCCAGCATTCAGCAAAGTCTTGGCTCACAACAGTCAATCGATCAAAACATGATTTAAAGAAAAAAATCAACATAATGATTTAAAGAAAACCAACAATGAAAAAAAATCACTACATTTAATGTGAGCAGGTGGGATGAGAGACTTTTTAAAAAAGAAATCAAATCTATTAAAAGACTTCTAACAATGTCCACATACTATTTTGAAAAAAAAAATACAAACATATAAAGCTCTAACTATGAACGCACGGATGTTTGGTCATAACCAACTGTAAGATGTGTTATAAGTCATTTCTTATTACTGATAAAGTAATAAAATAAATCCTTTACTTCAAAAAATATCACTAAGAGCAAATTCAAAATGCTCACTATGTTTTCTCAGGCGGAAGGGAAAAGGTGTACTTACGGCTAGCCCTTTGGGCAAACTGAAGGTAACAGAAGCATTTGAACATGTGTCTTGATGGAAAACAGGTTAGGAACCACTGCTTTAGGAATAAGTATTGGGACAGGGATCACCTATTTTTGGACTCCATTCCCAACTGCTGCTGGCTCACTGGATGGACATGAGCAATGCATGAAGAATCTGGCCTCTGTCTACCCAGGGCTTCAAAAGCATGGGACAAACTACCCACTTCCAGGTCACCCTTCAGGGGCAATTAGACACTGCTTAATGTTCTAAGCAGGCATCTGTTTTCTTGTTTCTCTAGGATAGTGAGGGAGCAAGAGTAGTTTGCTCCCTGCCAAGTGAATTGGCTTGTAGAAATGAAACCAGTAGACTCTGAAGTTGATTAACTCAGTTGCCTACTTCTGAGAAGGATGGAAGGTCAAAGGACGAGTCTGTTAAAACAAACTCATATTTTAAAAAAGTAGGAATGTATTATGTAGACCAGGCTACAAAGAATGTCTTTATGATTTTAAACAAATATAGTTGCTTCTAAGTGAACATCACCATCTCAGGAAGAGTTAGGAGATTAAAAGCATATCTCATTTGCTCAGCTATTAAATACATAATAAAAATCAATTTCCTACTTCTCCAAGGTGTTGGAAATTGATTAATGTCTGTGGAAGCTTTCAGGTATAAAGTTCTCTCTCACTTCTGAGCACTATTCTATTTAAACTCCTCTCTGCTTCCTTACTGTCAGTCAACTTCTTATGTCTATCTGGGATGCCAGGATGGAGAATATTAATGAACTGCACGCAGTCTTACAAGCCTGAAAATTCTTGGGAGCAGGGAAGCTTAAAAAGACAGAAATGAATATGTGAAACCTCCAGACCAAGGCTTATTTAAATGTCAGAAAAAATTATTTCAAGCAAAAAAGAACCAGTTCCAAATAACCTGTCTCCTCAGATCTCTAGGTGAGAGAGAAGGTGCTTTAGAAATAAAAATGAACATTTATTAATAAAACTAACATACCAGAGAAGAGCACAAATACAACAAAGGCAATAATTCCAAATAATGCTGTACCCATTTCATTCAACATACGATTACTGAACACCTACCACAGGCAAGACAACATGTTAGGCACTGAGTAACTTGTAGTACTGCATTCAAGCAGGACATGAAACCCAAGTGAAACAAATTAGGTGTCACACTTGCTAATGTAAAAGCAATAACACAGAAACACATATATTAAAACACTCAACTGACAGAACTTAAGTTCTGGAAAGTGAATCCTCAAAGCATACTGAATTAATTCCTTCATTATAGATATGATTTTGGTAAACTTTCATATATGTCTGTGCAATAAGATTCACCAATAGTTGTTTGTTTGTTTTGTTTTTTGAGACAAAGTCTCGCTCTGTCTCCCAGGCTGGAGCACAGTGGCAAGATCTTGGCTCACTGCAACCTCCACCTTCCGGGTTCAAGTGATTCTTCTGTCTCAGCCTCCCGAGTGGCTGGGACTACAGGCGCATGCCACCACGCCCGGCTAATTTTTGTATTTTTAGTAGAGATGGGGTTTCACCATGTTGGCCAGGCTGGTCTTGAACTCCTGACCTCAGGTGATCCTCCCACCTCAGCCTTCCAGAGTGCTGGGATTACACGCATGAGCCACTGTGCCTGGCCTAAGATTCACCAATAGTTCTAAGCTTTCCAGCCAATCAGCCATAATCACTACCTAAACCCAAAAGAACAGGCTTTAGACCAGATGAAAGAAATACAATTCCAGATAAAATTTAGAGAAGTCTAAACAAGTCTTAACGCTCCCAGTACAAGGAAATGGCTTACTGATTCTATAGCTTGTTTCCACCACAGACTGAACAAAGTATAGCTGGTTTACATTGCAGCAGAAAGAATTAAACTAGAATAAAGGCTATCCCATGGATAACTGAGTAAATTCATAGAAGTCTTGAAATCACCTTCCATGGTTACACCTTCTGATCCATTAATTTTACTGCTAGGAATCTATCCTTAGAAAATAATTGGAGAAGCTGTCACAGATATATGTACCCAGCAATTCCCTAGGTATATATCCCATAGTAATGTGTGCTTATGTGCACCAGACTGTATGTCCAAGACTGTTTATAGCAGCATTAGTTAATAGCTAAAACCTATAAACCATCACCAGTGAAACAGATCTGTTAACATTCATACAATGAAATATAATACACCAAAGCAAAGTAATTTACTAAGCTACATGCATAAACATAAATTGTAAAAACTTAACATTAAGTGAAAGAAGACAGAAAATAATTCACAATGTATGATTCCATTTATATAAAATTCCAGAAAGGCAAAACAAAACGGTATTATTTATGAACATATACTTAGCAGGTAAAACTCACTATAAAGCAAAGGAAAGGAATGATTATTATAAAAGTCAGGTTTGTGGTTCCTCTTGGGGGAAGAAGAGGTCGTGCTTATGGAGGGGAAATAGAGTTGTGCTGGCAACACTATTTCTTAACCTGTGTGGTGGTTACATAGGTTTTTCTTTTATTATAACATTTCATTAATATGTATGTTTATGTTTTATACTCTGTATAGAACATGGTTTTTTGAAAAAAATTTCTTAAAGATTTTGACACAAGGGCATTTCTCAGAGCTCCATTTACAGTAAGTAGTTTAGCAGGGGTTTAAGAGCAGGGTTTTAGAGTCAGGGGCCTTTGATGTGAATCCTAGTTCAGCCACTTGTTCACTATACGTGGTGACCTTAGGTGATAAATTTAGCATCTCCGAGCTTCATTTTTCTCATTTCAAAGAAATAAGATAAGGCTACGTATCACATAGGGTTAACATGGGATCAAATGAGAGAAAGTGGTATCTTACATAATGCTTGGTACACAACAAGCAGTCAATACTTTTTCTCTATTTATTTATTTATTGAGATGGAGTCTCACTCTGTTACCTAGGCTGGAATGTGGTGGCGTGATCTCGGCTCACTGCCACCTTCCACCTCCTGGGTTCCAGCAATTCTCCTGCCTCAGCCTCCCGAGTAGCTGGAATTACAGGCGCGCACCACCACACCCGGCTAATTTTTGTATTTTTAGTAGAGATGGGGTTTTGCCATGTTGGCCAGGCTGGTCTTGAACTCCTGACTTCAAGTGATCCACCCACCTTGGCCTCCCAAAGTGCTGGGATTAGAGGCCTGAGCCACCATGCCCAGCCTCTCCTTTTATTCTTACTCTGGAGCAACAATTACAGAAACAACCTAACTCTAAGTATCTTCTTTGTGCATAACACAATTATACTAAGAGCTATGGGGGAAAAACACACAGCAAGTGGAGCTAAGACAGACAATCATAAAAAATAAAAATTTAAAGGTTACATAAAACAGAGACTGGAAGTGGCAGGGCTGCACTGCTGCTGGCCTTGAGGAGGCAATCAGCTGCGTTGTGAACTGCCTATGAACAGGGTCAACGTCTAGGAGCCACAGGCCTCAGTCCTATAGCAACAAGAAATGGGATTTGGCCAACACCCTGAATGAGCTTAGAAGAGGACACAGAGCTCCAGATGAGAACCTGGCCTGGCCAACACCTTGAATGCAGAATTGTGAGACCCTGAGCAGAGAACCCAGTTAAGCCATGCTAACTCCTGATCCTTGGCAATGGTGAGATAATAGTTAGCTGACCCCTGCATCCCTCGAAAGAAACTGGCATGTGAAGCCAAATCCCAATAAGGGAATTTCTGGGATGATCTTACATCCCAAACCGGGTCATAAAGTCACATGTCCTGCCCTCTCCAGGGATTAACTGCCCAAGACCAGATGCCTCTGTTCAAGCTCAGTGCCCCACTCCAAGAAAGGAGACCCATTTGCTAGACAGCCGCTCCAAAACCCCTGTGTTAATTTTAGTATCATAATTTTAGTTATAAAAGTAGTCCAGTCACGCCTTCTTGAGTTACATTCAAGTAACCTTGATTGTATTTTGCATGTTCCTAAATCTGTACTCATTAAAAGACAATTCTTAGTTTGTTATTTCTACAGATGGCAGATCTCATCCATATTTGCAGCCTTCCTAATTTCATTCGTAGGGATAAAGTATCATTTCTATTAGTCTATAATTAATACTAGTTCATTTTCCAAAATGAGAACAGCAAGTTTATGAACCAAAAACCATGTAGTAAAGTTACTTGTGAAAACTTTCACCAAAATGCTCGAGTACAAAAGATGAGAAAGTATGCCTGTATCTGGCTGTGTTGAAATAAGTATCTTTCAAAAGCCAATGCCTGAACACTCCATAGATTACTTTTCTTGTCAATGGGGAGAAAAAACTGAATAAGGAGGATCTCATATCACCACCACAGTCCAAGGGTCTCAGCACTGGTGACAGAGGGATGCTAGCTATGTGTCATCTGATGTAATACATCAGAAGTGCACATCTTCTAGCCAAAAATGTTTGACCTAAATCTATCAAGCTTATATATATATACTGTCTCCAGTTAATACAAAATATCAGGGAATAGAAGGAGCTAAACGTCATTATGAGGAAACAACCAGGTAAATTTAAAAGCAAGAACTCTCGGCCGGCCGCAGTGGCTCATGCCTGTAATCCCAGCACTTTGGGAGGCCGAGGGGGCGGATCACAAGGTCAGGAGCAGGAGATGGAGACCATCCTGGCTAACACGGTGAAACCCCGTCTCTACTAAAAATACAAAAAACAAAATTAGCCAGGTGTGGAGGCGGGCACCTGTAGCCCCAGCTACTCGGGAGGCTGAGGTGGGACAATGGCGTGAACCTGGGAGGTGGAGTTTGCAGTGAGCCGAGATCATGCCAGTGCACTCCAGCCTGGACGACAGAGTGAGACTCCATCTCCCCCACAAAAAAAAAAAAGAAAAAAAGAAAAAAAGCAAGAACTCTCCACAGGAAAACTGGCCCAGTTTCTTCAACATGTCATTGACATAAAAAAGGAAAAGGACTATAATAAAATAAATAACACTTAAAAGACCAGGCATAATGCACCAGACATAGAACAGTTCTGGTTTGGGTCTTGATATGTGAACCAGCTGTAAAGGACATCTTCTGAGGTCCACTGGGGAAATTTCAATTTGACTTGGAATTACAATAATGAAAAATTACTGAAGCAGAAAGGTGGAGATCACTTATCTAAAAAGCAGGTTACAAAGTAATACATGCAGCATATTATATGATTTTGGCTTAAAAAAATTATAGGCCGGGCATGGTGGCTCACGCCTGTAATCCCAGCACTTTGGGAGGCCGAGGCCAGCAAATCACGAGGTCAAGAGATAGAGATCGTCCTGGCTAACATGGTGAAACCCTATCTCTACTAAAAATACAAAAAATTAGCCAGCATGGTGGTGCCTGCCTATAGTCCCAGCTACTTGGGAGGCTGAGGCAGAATCACTTGAACCTGGGAGGCGGAGGTTGCAATGAGCCAAGATCACACCACTGACTCCAGCCTAGGCGACAGAGCAAGACTCCATCTCAAAAAAAAAAAAAAAAAAAAAATTATAGATGTATTTAGGTATACCTAGAAGAAGGTCCCTAAAGATTTGTACTAAGCTGTTTTCAGTAGTGATCTCTGGAAGGTGGAAATAGGATGTTTTTAAATTATTTGGCTTGCCTCTATTTTTAATTTTTCTTCAGTGCACATGTACTGCTTTTGTAATAAAAGGTTAAAAATAAGTTAAATAAAACAAAATTTCCCAAGGCAGTGCCATATAAATGACATATAAATGATAGTGACTTCAGAAAGTGAAAGAATCACTGTGGGCTACAATGGTGAGGAAAGCCTTCATGGAATTAATCATCTGGTCTTAGAAAATGGGACAGGCAGAAACTGTCAATTCTTTAACCCACCAGTCAGCCTAAAAGTGACAGGGCTGTGACAACTTGACTAGGCCGTAAGACACTTAGGCCAAAAAATAAAAATTTTTAAAAAATCTCCCTTTAAATCCTAGCTAGCTGCTCCTTGTTTCTGTCATTCTTCAGGACCCCAAAGCTACCCAATTCATCACCACCAGGAAAAGGAGCACCAACTTATTCTGGACTCATTTTCTCAAAAAGATTCTTTCTTCCTGACTTCTGAGAATGGAATGTTCTAACACAGGTAGGTGTGAGGTCCTGTATACACATAATGGGGTGAAGGGAAGATACAGTGGGAAGTATTTTCTTTCTGAAATAGGGTCTTACTCTGTTGCCCAGGCTGGAGTGCAGTAGTGTGATCATAGCTCACTGCAGCCTCAAACTCCTGGGCTCAAGCAATCCTCCCACACCTAAGCCTCCCAAGTAGCTGGGACTACAGGTGCACACCACCATGCCCGGCTAATTTTTTTATTTGTAGAGACAGGGTCTCATCATATTGCCCAAGCTGGTCTCAAACTCCTGGGCTCAAGTGATCCTCCTGCCTCGACCTTCTGAAGGCTGGGTTTACAGGTGTGAGCCAATGCACCCAGCCAGGAATTTTCTTTTGAGACTGTCAAGACAGCAGACATAAAATGGCCTTTTCGAATTACACAGGGATCTACCACTTTCATGAATGTTCAAACTCTAGTCTTGAGTTTGTTTTTTGATCTGATTAAGCCATTTATGCATTCAACAGACATTTGATAAGTACCCATCAAGTGCTTGGTGCACAAAGAGCTACACACACAAAAAGGAAACTGAAGTATGCAGGAATAAAGTATACTGATATCTTCAACTTACTCTGAAATAGATAAAAAAAAAAAAAAGATGAAGTGATTGATGGATACAGATGGATAGATGTGTGATAAAAAATAATAAAGTAGCCTGTAATCCCAGCACTTTGGGAGGTTGAGGCGGGCGGATCACGAGGTCAGCAGATGGAGACCATCCTGGTTAACACGGTGAAACCCCATCTCTACTAAAAAATACAAAAAAATTAGCCAGGCGTGGTGGTGGGCACCTGTCATCCCAGCTACTGAGGAGGCTGAGGCAGGAGAATGGCGTGAACCCAGGAGGCGGAGCTTGCAGTGAGCTGAGATTGTGCCACTGCACTCCAGCCTGGGCGACAGAGCAAGACTCTGTCTCAAAAAAAAAAAAAAAAAAAGGAACATGTTAATTATAAAATACAGGTGATAGGTATATAGTGCTCACTGAATGATTCTTTCAACTTTTCCATATGCTTGAAAAATTTTTTAATAAAGTGTTGGGGAAAAATACGTATACCTTGGTGCCTTGCCTGTAGCTGGTGGTCAGTTCTCAATAGATGTTGACTGAATTTATGAAAACCAAAACAGGTTAAACACAGTAGGTTCTAAAGTCATATCTAGAAACATGTTCTATAAGAGAAATTTGAAATTTGGTCAAGTCCAAGGTTTTTGATCCTCTGAGGCCAAAACCCATGCCTTGAGGCAAACTGGTTATTTGTCACGCCCAGGCTGTGCTCTTCACTCAGTTACTGTTGAAAGTAGCAAAGACAAAAAACAGCCCAGGGGTACAAAAGCAACTTGAAGTATTGTAAGAAGAAAAATAAAGTGAATACGAGATGTGTATATTTCTATAAAAGAAACACTCATTAGCATATAGTTCTAGGCAACTACTTTAGTGATGTGGGTCATCCTGCACTTGCAACCTGAAGCCCAGGGTTCCAGACAACATCAGTCTTGCTACCTATCAATCACGTCATGTGACCTTGGGCAAGTCATTTAGTTTGAGGTTCCTCTTTTGTAAAACAGGAGACAATATAAGCCTTTCTACCTCCTGGGGTTCTGATCACGGAAATGCACACTTTTTGTAAATCTTAAAGCACAATACAAATGTGAGGTATCTTCATCAACCTGTTAGCTCCAAGTGACGCAAGCCTGTCTCATTTTCCAAAATACACCCATCTCTTCAGGAAAATAGCACAGATAGTCATTATTAGGCTCTTTCTTGGGTTTAATGAAGGGTTGACCTTTCCTCTAAATCATGGGGCTACATTAATAATCTACATCTCGCCTCATTTCCAGATCAATCCACTTGTCATACAGCTATTATTTCCAGAGTATGTTCTGCCCCAACAGTTGTTTACTAAATATAGTTACTAATACGTATTGTTTACTTGAAATTTGCTTAGAGACAATTTTAAGTGTCCTCACCACTCACTCACACAAATGGTAACTAAGCGTGGTGATAGATGTGTTAATTAGGTTGTGGTAATTATTTTGCAATGTATACATCTATCAACTCATCATGTTGTACACTGAATATATACAATTTTTGCCAGTTATCCTTCAATAAAACTGGAAGAAAAAATACTATTTTAAAAGAAGGTTGATGGGTATTAGCAACAAAAAACAAAATTCTGGGCCCGGCATGGTGGCTCACTCCTATAATCCCAGCACTTTGGGAGGCCAAGGTGGGCAGATCACCTGAGGTCAGGAGTTTGAGGCCTGCCTGGCCAATGTGGCGAAACTAAAATACATCTGTACTAAAAATACAAAGATTACAGGTGACGGGTGCCTGTACTCCCAGCTGCTTGGGAGGCTGAGGCAGGATAATTACTTGAACCGGCGGGTGGAGGCTGCAGTGAGATCGTGACACTGCACTCCAGCCTGGGCAACAAAGCAAGACTCTGTCTCAAAAATAATAATAATAATAATTCTGGGGTCAAAAAAATTTGGGAAACACTGGATTAAACAGATTTCTTTACTGCTAAGCTTACAAAAGCTTTTAGTGTACTAACATATACTGCAAATCTTTAAGAGATCGATTTATTTGACCATAAGACATTTTTAATTCTGAGATACACTGCTTGACATTGATGCTATTAAAGAAAGCTGCTGTAAATACCTTTGAAAATTCTAAATAGATCTATGTTTCAATTCAGGGTCCATGAATGGCAACCAAGTTAAAAATAAAAAAAGAACACTAAGTTATAATAATCAAGAAGTCATAGACTGTGTTCTATAGAACGAAGCTGAAGGGTCTTTGTCCTATTGAGGGGGAAAAATGGTGCTAACCTTTAGGTAAAATTATAGCCCTACAATTCAGGGCACAGAGCAGAATACCGCTCTGGGGTTGCATAGTACATTCTGTTCATACCTGTGGAGATCTCAACACGTCTTCCCTTGTATGACTTAGAACAGGGTACACTTTGGGCCTCTAACCACATGCATTAGAAGCCATGGGTCTAAAGGCCCTGCACCCTCAGCTCAGGGCCTGCTTTTGCTCAGCAGGCAACGTTAGAGGCTCCTCACTGACTTCTTGGATCACCACCACCTCAATGATCATTGTTACCTGCCTGGTTTTTCCTAAGTTAGTTGCTCTCCAATTTGACTCCTTGCTTACCTATAACTTAAGGGATCTGTAGATTCTGCCTAAATAGCTAGGTTTCTGGCCAGTCTTAACTCTTTGTGGCCTATTTCATAAAATAATACATTTTCTTGTTTTTTTCTTTTTTGTTTAGAGACAGGGTCTCACTATGTTGTCCAGGCTAGACTTGAACTCCTGGGCTCAAGCAAGCCAGAAGCTCCTCTAGCCTAAGCCTTCCAAGAAGCTGGGACTACAAGTGTACAACACCACACTCAGCTATTTTCTCGCTAATTTTCAATATCTTTTATTATTATTATTTTTGAGTCTGAGTCTTACTCTGTTGCCCAGGCTGGAGTGTGCAGTGGGCGATCTTGTCTCACTGCAACCTCCACCTTCTGGGTTCAAGTGATTCTCCTGTCTCAGCCTTCAGAGTGGCTAGGATTACAGGCGCCTGCCACCACGCCCGGCTAATGTTTTGTATTTTTAGTAGATAAAAGGTTTCAGCATGTTGGCCAGGCTGGTCTCACACTCCTGACCTCAACTGATGTGCCTGCCTCGGCCTCCCAAGGTGCTGAGATTACAGGCGTGAGCCACCACGCCCAGCCAATATCTATTTTTTTTTTGGAAACCAGTTCTTGGATATGTGATTGACAATGGGCCTTTGTAAAGGCCAATGAAACAGAAGAGCCTAAGAAGTAGAGAACAAAACAAAATTAGATATATTTCTTATTAATTAAAACTCGAGTGAAAATGAAACTTGGAGAAGATCTACCAAACCAGTATTTCTAATAAAGTGTGTAGTCCCAGATAATGACAGAGCTACATTCTAATTCTAGACCTTGATTAAATCGATAGTCATGACCCTGATGATCAGACATTGAGAGAAAAACAAAGCCATTTAATAGCTAGCCTTCAAAACAGCCAATTTCCCAATGAATTCTGAATCATTAACAGCATAACGGTATGGTAATGCAGAGTGAGATTAATACCCACCATTACCTCAATTAAAACTCTGCCTTAAAAACACCCATTTAGGAACACAACAATCAACATTGTGGTGCCTCTGGACTGAATTTTCTTGCTGTTGGCCTTTCTTGTACTGCACTATAACTGCAAATTAAGAGTAAACAGATCTGTTAATTAGGAATGATGGTGTTAAGTGATGTTAGCCTCTGTCTTAAGATGAAAATAGCTAACCTAGTTCTGTGGGAACCAAACATATTTTGGATGCTTACTACACTATACCCAAGAGAAAATTCTAGGACATAAATTGTTCTACAAGAAAAGTCATATTTTCATCATTACCTGCAGAGTGCAAATTGGATTTTTAAAGATCTCAAAGAAATCTGAGGAAAAACAGCCATAATAGAACACAAGAAAGTAACAACAGTATGAGTTTGCGCAGGACCCGGATGATCAACTTTGGGAAAATCACAGCCTCTCTGGGTCTTGGTTTCCTAACCTGTAAAACCGGGATAACAACACCTAATTCAATCTCCTTACCTGTAGAAAAGGGTAATATCTAATACCACCATTTTCAATCTCAAATGAGATTTAATATATGAAAACAAAAATGTTATTACTAAGCATTTTCAAGGTAAAGCGGTGCCTCAAGAGGAATAGGGCGAGATTCAACTTTATTTCACAAAAGGATGTGAAATTACACCATTATTCCCAGCTGGGCGTGGTGGCTCATATCTGTAATCCCAGCACTTTGGGAGGCCAACGCAGGCAGATCACGAGGTCAGGAGTTCGAGACCAGCTTGGCCAATATGGTGAAACCCCATCTCTACTAAAAATACAAAAAATTAGCTGGGTGTGGTGGTGTAATCCCAGCTACTCCGGAGGCTGAGGCACGAGAATCACATGAACTCAGGAGGTGGAGGTTACAGTGAGCCGAGATTGCGCCATTGCACTCCATCCAGCCCAGGCAACAGTGCAAGAACCCATCTCAAAAAAAAAAAAAAAAAAAAAAAAAAAAAATTACATCATTATTCTCGTTCTCATTTCAGGTACTGGAATAGCCAATAATTCATATTCTTTCTATGATCCCAGTTTTCCCATGGAATTCCCACCTCAGTTTAATACCAACTCCAATTCAGTTGGATGTGGTGGTAGGGTGAACCAGCTTCCTATACTGCCAAGTCTTTGTCATGCCACAGCACCGAGACCTCACAGTAATGCTGGGCAGGTTAGTGGAACACATCCACAGAGGCAGTAAAGAGAGCAAAAAAGATGGCTGACAAGCTAGAGCCTATGACACTGCAGCAGAAAACTCCTGCTCACAATCCATACCAACAAGTGCTGGGAAGCTGCATCAGGCAATGGTCCTTCCTGCCACAGAAACCCATAGAACCCTCTGAGCTGAAGCAGCCCTTTGCCTCCGTCATTAGTGTATTTCCTTGTTATAGGTACTTTAAATCTTGTGTAGTTTTTGTCCTTTTCCCTCAAGAGTGATTACTTCCTGTCGGTCTAGACTTCGCAAAGCCTTCTGTTCCATTTTATCTTCCATGTTCTTATCTACCTAGCTTCTCATCCACTGCTCTAAATGACAATATTATTTTTTTTTAGAACTTCACTTAAAAACTTTTGTTAGGAAGAAAACTTAAGCCTACAGGAAAGTAAATATTATACTATACAAAGGACCCTATGTCCCTCACCTAAAATTGTTAATGTTAACATTTTCCGCCATTTGCTTTGTAAATTTTTTCTGAAGTATTTAAAGCCGGGCGCGGTGGCTCACGCCTGTAATCCCAGCACTTCGGGAGGCGGAGGCGGGAGGATCACGAAGTCAGGAGATCGAGACCATCCTGGCTAACATGGTGAAACCCCGTCTCTACTAAAAATACAAAAAATTAGCTGGGTGTGGTGGCGGGCGCCTGTAGTCCCAGCTACTCGGGAGGCTGAGGCAGGAGAATGGCATGAACTCGGGAGACGGAGCTTGCAGTGAGCCGAGATTGCGCCACTGCACTCCAGCCTGGGCGACAGAGCGAGACTCCGTCTCAAAAAAAAAAAAAAAAGTATTTAAAAATAAATCACAGACATTAGGATAATCTTCTCTATAAATGCATATTTATATGCATTTCCATGTAAATTTCAGAACAAATTGATGAACTGCACTTGTCGATTTCTACAAAAAATACTTCAATATGAAACTCTAAATAAATAAATGTGGGCCGGGCACAGTGGTTCATGCCTGTAATCCCAGCACTTTGGGAGGCCGAGGTGGGTGGATTGCTTGAGGCCAGGAGTTCGAGACCAGCCTGGCCAACATGGCGAAACCCTATCTCTAATAAAAATACAAAAATTAGCTGGGCGTACTGGTGCACACCTGTAATCCCAGCTACTCAGGAGGCTGAGGCAGGAGAATCGCTTGAACCCTGGACGTGGAGGTTGCAGTGAGCCGAGGCTGAGCCACTGCACTCCAGCCTAGGTGACAGAGCGAAACTCTGTCTCAAAAAAAAAAAAAAAAAAAGTGGTAAAAGGGATGTGATATATATAGAAATATATACCACAATACTATTAATATTTCACATACAAAAATAAAAAATAATTCCTTAATACCTGATACCCAGTGAAGATTAAAATTTCAACTATACTACACCTTATTTTGAAAACAGCTTTACTAATGTATAATTGATATATGGTAACCTGTACATATTTAAAGCATACAGTCTGAAGTGAAGGTGATCAGCAGTCAGTGCTATGCAGTAGGGAGACCGAGTGCCAGTGGGAAAAGGAAGCCTTCAGAGTGTAGGGTCATGTGGAAGCCGCACAGGACAGGTTGAGCGAGCTGAAGAGAGAACACGGGTGCAAACACCACATAGGGACCATGTTCTGGGGCAGGCTCCACGGGATGTCCTCATACCCACCACTCCGACCCCTGGCTACACCAGAAACAAGAGCTTCTGTCTCCTACACTGTCCCTCCAGTTCCCTATACTAAGAAAGTATAATATCGGCCGGGCGTGGTGGCTCACGCCTGTAATCCCAGCACTTTGGGAGGCCGAGGCGGGCGGATCACGAGGTCAGGAGATTGAGACCATCCTGGCTAACACAGTGAAACCCCTTCTCTACTAAAAATACAAAAAATTAGCCAGGCAAGGTGGCGGGCGCCTGTAATCCCAGCTACGCAGGAGGCTGAGGCAGGAGAATGGCGTGAACCCCGGGGGGCGGAGCCTGCAGTGAGCTGAGATCGCGCCACTGCACTCCAGCCTGGGCGACAGCGAGACTCTGTCTCAAAAAAAAAAAAAAAGAAAGTATAATATCACACGCACTTTAAAGAAGAAGGACTTGGCTGGGTGCGGTGGCTCATGCCTGTAATCCCAGTATTTTGGGAGGCCGAGGCGGGAAGATCATTTGAGGTCAGGAGTTCCAGACCAGTCTGGCCGACGTGGTGAAAACCCGTCTTTACTAAAAAACAACAACAACAACAAAAATGCCAGGTGTGGTGGCACACGCCTGTCAATAGCTTGAACCTGGGAGGCAGAGGTTGCAGTGAGCCGAGATCGTGCTACTGCATTCCACCCTGGCCAATGGAGTGAGACTCTGTTAAAAAAAAAAAAAAAGAAAAAAAGAAAGAAAGAGGACTTAAAGAAATTATTATATTTCAGAGTACATACTGAAGGGTACACTGGATGGTGAGAAGCAATAAACTTAGATAAATGACACAGTGTAGTTTTCTTCATGTTTCTTGCGCTTGGCATTCAATGAACTTCTTGGATCTGTGGGTTTATACTTATCTTTGGATAATTTTCAGCCATTATTTGTTCAAAAGTTGTTCCATAGCTCACTGCCAGATGTTTTTTTTCTTTTCTGTGTTTCATTGTGGATAATTTCTATCACTATGTCCTCAAATTCATGAAATCTTTTCTCTTGTAATGTCTAATCTGCTATTAATGACATTTAGTGCATTTTTCATCTCAGACACTGTCATTTTCATTTCTAGAAGTTCGATTTAGGTCTGTGTTTTTTGTTTTGTTTTGTTTTGAGATGGAGTCCTGCTCTGTTGCCCCAGCTAGAGCACAGTGGTGTGATCTCAGCTCACTGCAACCTCTCCATCCCAGGTTCAAGTGATTCTCCTGTCTCAGTCTCCTGAGTAGCTGGGATTACAAGCCTGCACCACCATGCCCAGCTAATTTTTGTATTTTTAAGCAGAGACAGGGTTTCACCATGTTGTCCAGGCTAGTCTCGAACATCTCACCTCAGGTGACATGCTCGCCTTGGCCTCCCAAAGTGCTGGGATTACAGGTGTGAGCCACCGTGCCCGGCCTTAGGTTTGTGTTTTATATCTTCCATGTTTCTACTTAAGTTTTAAACATACAAAGTACAGTTATAAGAACTCTCCTAATGTTCTTCTATGCTAAGTCTAACGTGTGTCAGCTCTGCATCAATTTCAACAGATTGATTATTCTCTTTATTACAGACCATATTTTCCTGCCTCTTTGCATACCTGGGAATCTTTTTTTTTTCTTTTTTTTTTTCGAGATGGAATTTTACTCTGTCACCCAGGCTGGAGTGCAGTGGTACGATCTCAGCTCACTGCAACCTCTGCCTCCCAGGCTCAAGCGACTCTTCTACCTCAGCCTCCCGAGTAGCTGGGATTACAGGTGCCTGCCAGCACGCTCAGCTAATTTTTTGTATTTTTAGTAGAGACGGGGTTCACCATTGTTGGCCAGGCTGGTCTTGAACTCCTGACCTCAAGTTATCCACCCAGGTCGGCCTCCCAAAGTGCTGGGATTACAGGCATGAGCCACTGTGTTGGGCCCATACTTGAGAATCTTTGATTGGATGTCAGACATTGTGAATTTTACCTCGTTAGGTGTTCAACATTTTTGTGTTCCCATAGCCTTTTTTGATCTTTATTATGGGATAGAGTTAAATTACTTGGATATAGTTTGATCCTTTTGAATCTCGCTTTTAAGATTTGTGAGGTAGGCCCAGAGAAGTACTGTTTAGGTGCAAGCTTGTCCAACCTGTGGCCCACAGGCTGTGTGCAGCCCAGTATGGCTTTGAAAGTGGCCCAACACAAATTCATAAACTTTCTTAAAACATTGAGATTTTTTTGCAACTTTTTTATTTTTTATTTTTAGCTCACTAGCTATTGTTAGTGTATTTCATACGTGGTCCTAGACAATTCTTCTTTTGATGTGGCCCAGGGATGTCAAAAGATTGGATACCCCTGATCCTGAGCTAATTATTCACTACTACTAAGGCAACACCTTCCCAAGTACTGGCCGGTAGTAACAAGCACTGTTGCAACTACTGTCTGAGCATGGGACCCATTCCTTCAAATCCCCAGTCCTGAATAGTTTGCTCACATGTTTATGTTGATTGGTCTCTGATGAATACTGAAGAGACCTGCAGATCTCTGGGGTTCTCTCTGTATATCTCTCTTCTTTCTGCTACTCCCTCCTATGAATGGTAGCTGCACTGGTCTCACTGGATTCACAGTACCATGTCAACTTAGAGAGTTCACTGGGCTCTGCTTCATTTTCTGCTTCTGGTGCTACGGCTTTGAAAGTCAAGGCAGTCTGGGGGCAATTGTAGGCCTCACCTCTTTTGTTTCCCCATTTCTCGGGGATCACTGTCCTGCATTACCTGATATCTAGTGTCTTGAAAACATTGTTTCATATAGTTTGTGTATGTTTTTATAAGTGGGAAAGTAAACCTGGTCTCTGTTATGCCAGCTTCACTGGAAGCAGAAGTCTCCAATATACCTTATAAAGCTAATTTGTTCAAACTAAGATCCAAACATTGCATTTGTTTTTCATGCATCTTAAGTCTCCTTTAATATATATATACACAAAAATACATAAAATATATATAAATATATATAACATATAAAATACATATATTATATATAATATATAAAAATATATATATAAAAAATATATATTTTTAAGAGACAGGGTCTCACTCTGTTGCCTAGGGTGATCTCGAACTCCTGAGCTCAAGCAATGCTCCTGCTTCAGCATCCCAAAGTGCAGAGATTACAGGCATGAGCCACTGTGCCCAGGCTCTTTTAATTTTTAACAAATTTCCATCCCATATATTTCTGCCTTTCTGTGAAGCTGAATAGACCTAGTTTTCCTACAGGTTGTCCACTTTCTGGATTTATCTGATATGGCTTCCTTATTAAGTCAGTTAACTTGTTCCTCCAACCCAGAGGCTGACAAACTTTCTGTAAAGAGCCAGAAAGCAAAACTGTGGTTTTTGTGAGCCACATACTACCTCTGTCATATACTCTTCTTTGGTTTTTGGTTGTCTTTTTGTTTTTTTTTTTGTAAAAGTCTTTATTTTATTTTATTTTAATTTAATTTAATTTTATTTGAAACACAGCCTTGCTCTGTCGCCCAGGCTGGAGTGCAGTGGTGCAATCTCAGTTCACTGCAACATCCACCTCCCAGGTTCAAGCAAATCTCCTGCCTCAGCCTCCCGAGTAGCTGGGATTACAGGCATGCGCCACCACGCCCAGCTAATTTTAGTATTTTTAGTGGGGACAGGGTTTTACCATGTTAGCCAGGTTGATCTCCAACTGGAGACCTGACCTCAGGTGATCTGTCCACTTCGGCCTCCCAAAGTGCTGGGATTACAGGCATGAGCCACCACACCTGGCTGATTCTCTTTTTTTTTTTTTGGACGGAGTCTCGTTCTGTCGCACAGGCTGGAGTGCAGTGGCGCAATCTTGGCTCACTGCAACCTCTGCCTTCTGGGTTCAAGCGATTCTCCTGCCTCAGCCTCCCTAGCAGCTGGGACTACAGGCGCGTGCCACCACGCCTGGCTAATTTTTGTATTTTTAGTAGAGATGGGGTTTCACCATGTTAGCCAGGCTGGTCTCCAACTCCTGACCTCAGGTGATCCGCCCACCTTGGCCTCCCAAAGTGCTGGGATTACAGATGTTAGCCACCATGCCCTGCCTATTCTCTTTCTTTTTTTTTTTTTTGAGATGGAGTCTTGCTCTGTCGCCCAGGCTGGAGTGCTCTGGTACCATCTCTGCTCACTGCAACCTCTGCCTTCTGGGTTCAAGCAATTCTTATGCTTCACCCTCCCAAGTAGCTGGGACTACAGGCACGTGCCACCACACCTGGCTAATTTTTTGTATTTTTAGTAGAGACAGGGTTTTGCCATGCCATGTTGGCCTGGCTGGTTTCAAACTCCTGGCCTCAGGTGATCTGGCTGCCTTGGCCTCCCGAAGTGTTGGGATTACAGGTGTGAGACACCACGAGACCAGTGTTTTTTTTGTAAAAGTCCTTTAGAAATGCAAAAACCATTCTTGGCTCAAGGGCCATAAAAAGATGGCCAAATCCAGCACAAGGCCTATCTAAAGCCTTGAATAGATTCAGGTGAAATAATTTTCACAAGAACACAGCATAGGTGAGCTGTTTACTTCATACTGCCTGGTTGTCCCCACCATTCGTGATGCCAAGATGGAGCACTATGTTAAGGTAAACCCCTCCCATTGTAAAGCTGTGTCTTTCTCCTTGTAATCATCAAATAACCTGTGGGATGGTATGTCCAGTTCTCCATCTACTGTTCACCTAATAGTTTTATCATCTGTAGATGATTTTTGCCTGAATCAGTTATTTTATTAGGAGTTGGAATGGTTATTCCCCAATTATATCATTACTTATATAAATATGAGCAGGCATTCTTATGTAAAGATCATACCCTCATCACCTAGAGTTATTTGGCTACCTTAAAAAAAAAGGTTGCTCCTGGAAAAATGCTTAATTTTTTCTTTTTGTCAATATTTAGAGTAAGGAGTTAATGTTTCAGTAATTTCTAGTTCTGACAACTGTTGGGGAAGCTTTCTCTTTTCTGAGTATTATTACAATAAAACAGACTCTGGAGTTTTATATATTCATGTGTTTAAATCAGTTGCAGCCAACTCTCCAGCTGTCCCGCCTTTGGCCAAGTAAGAGTCCCTTCCAACTGGCTTCTCTGTCCTTTTGACACAACTCCATTAGTTCATCTGTTTTAAACTGTGGTATAATTATTCCATTAGATTTTAATAGTGTTCTTATTTCTGGCACAAGATAATGTGTCAGGCTCGCCCTATCAAGTTCCTGTTTCAGACCCGGAATTAGTCATTTCTCCAGAGAGCCCTGGTTATTCAGAAATTAAAATATGGGCACTAGGGGTGCTCAATACTACTAGTATTTCATTGCTTCTAAGCCCTTTGAGGACAGAACTAAGAAAAAAAGATATATGAACAGCACTTCTATATTCTGATTCTGGTTTGCCTATACATCCTAACCTCTTTTGACCTCTCTCTCATTGCTTGCCTGGTTCTTCATCACAGCTGCTCCTCAAACCTATTCCCTTGCTTACATCATACTTGCTATAATTACTGAAGCCTCTCTTGCTAAATACTAAGGTGCTACTATTTTTGTTCTTGGGTTGTATGATATTGCATGACTTTGACCATGAATCTCAGTAGACAAAAATGAAGGGATATCGCCATCAAAATAATGTGTCTACCAGTTGCAGTGGTGGACACCTGTAGTCCCAGCTACTTGGGAGGCTGAGGCAGGGGGATCTGTTGAGCCCAGGAGTTCCAAGCCAGCCTGGGCAACACAGAGAGACTCCCAGACTCCGTCTCAAAAAAACAAACTAACAAAAAACGATGTGTGGCAAGATTTACTTGCTGAGCACTAATGACATAATGCCACATCTGTTATTTACCTATGAAATCAGCAAAATTTTAAAAAAATATTAAGTTTTCTGTTTTCTGAATCATCAAACTTTATAACCTTCTGCACACAGGGCACTAGTATAGGCATTGGAAATATAAATGACTCTAAAATACAATCTCTAACTTCATAGTCCTTTCAGCTTTAATGCCCAGGTGATGAGACACAATATGAGTTACAGTAGAGTCAGAGGATAAAAAGAAATATAAAGATAAATAAATGAGTAACAGTACAAATGCAGTTACAATTCACTAAGCCAGACAGACCTTTTTTTTTAATAGACAGAGTCTCACTATGTTGCCCAGGTTGGAGTGCAGTGGCTTTTCATAGGCACAATCACACTACTAATCAGCACGCAAGTTTTGACCTGCTCTGTTTCTAACCTGGGCTGGTTCACTTCACCTTAAGCAAGCTGGCGTCCCCCACTCCCGAGAGGTCACCATATTAAGGCCATGGACACAAGACACAGACCTTTTTTTTTTTTTGAGATGAAGTCTTGCTCTGTCGCCAGGCTGGAGTGCAGAGGTGCGATCTCAGCTCACCGCAACCTCCGCCTCCCGGGTTCAAGTGATTCCCCTGCTTCAGCCTCCCAGGTAGCTGGGATTACAGGCACGTGCCACCATGCCCAGCTAATTTTTTGTATTTTAGTAGAGATGGGGTTTCACCATGTTGGCCAAAAAGGTCTCCATCTCCTGACCTCGTGATCCACCCGCCTCAGCCTCCCAAAGTGCTGGGATTACATGTGTGAGCCACCGCGCCCAGCCAACACAAGACTTTATATGTAGTCTACAACCCTAACAACCCCGTAAGGTATATAGTATGATTTTTTTTTTTTAACAATTCCTATTTTCCAGATGAGGAAAATGTGCAACTGCAAACTTTCTGAACCTCAACCAACACAACCGGTAATCAACAGAGCCAAAATAAACCCAGGTTCATCTAGTGCCAAAACCTGCATTCATTTCACTATAGCATACAGCCTCCTAGAAAGAGTGATGGATGAAATATACCCTGACTTCAAGATTTAAGGTTTTGCTTTCATTCCACACAATCTTTCTCAGACACTGACTGTGCTACTTAGGTGGAAGAAAGGCTTACCTGAAAGGTTCCTCCAGTGCCTTGGAACTCTCAGATTCTAACAGGGAATCTGAGAGAGTCCATTTTGTTCAATTTCCTTACCGATAAAGGAATTAAGTTGTAACATTGGCTGCTGATACTGAATTAGGCAAGAACAGCTGTCTCCAATCCTGGTTTCACATTAGAATGGTAATTCTCATCTTTGCCTACACATTATAATCACCTGCCTTTAAAAATCTAGATGCCCAGATCACATCCCAGAGCAGTTAAGTCAAATCTCAGGGTGGGACCAAGACATCAGTATCCAGCGCAAAAGCTGCCCAGGTGATTCTAATATGCAATCAGGGATGAGAATTACAGCTTCAGAATACAGGAATAGCATTTACTAAATGACTTTGACAGATTGCTGGTGGGGAGGAGAAGGTTCCTATCCAAAAAGATGAAACCAAAGGAAACGGGTATATATAAACAGCAATCTGAAGTCAGCAAGAATCAAGCACGGAAACAGGTGTTTGCAAGTATCCATACAGTCCCCATTTCAAAAAAGTTTGTGAAAAGCGGACTACTATTAATCTCACCTAATTCAGGTTAAGTTAGAATTCTCAGCTGTTGGCTCCACAGCCTATACTCTATTAAATCATACTGCTTTCTACTAATACCAGCTGCCACTAATTGAGCAACTATTACGGGGCCAAATCTTGACACATTTTCTTTTTTTTTTTTCAGGCAGTGTCTTACTCTGTCACCCAGGCTGGAGTACAGTGGTGTAATCATAACCTACTGCAACCTTGAACTCCTGGGCTCAAGTGATCCTCTTGCCTTAGTCATCCAAGTAGCTACAACTATAGGCCTGTGCCACCATGCCCAGCTTATTTTTAAAAAAATTTTTGTAGAGACGGGTCTTGCTATGTTGCCCACGCTATTCTCAAACTCCTGGGCTCAAGCAATCTTCCTGCCTTGGGATATATTTTCATTTAGTCTTCAAACAACTTTATGAGGCGGGTCTCCATTTTACAGATGATGCATAAAAAGACACAAAATAACTTACATTTATTTCTAAACAAGTCATCTGGACCAGTGGCTCCCAACTTATAAACCATGAATCCTTTGGGGACATTGAGTTGCTTTAAGAGCACTGCCTGTATACTGAACACATCATGTTAATACATGCTGTTTTGATTCTAGAATATAAATCCTTTTAAAAGTATTACTCAATCACTGTGTTGTTTTATCAATCTGCTGATATAAAACAACATCTAGGCTGGGCGCGGTGTCTCACGCCTGTAATCCCAGCACTTTGGGAGGCCAGGGCAGGCAGATCACAAGGTCAGGAGATCTAGACCATCCTGGCTAATACAGTGAAACCCCGTCTCTACTAAAAATACAAAAATTAGCCGGGTGTGGTGGCGGGTGCCTATAGTCCCAGCTACTCAGGAGGCTGAGCTCAGCAGGAGAATGGCATGAACCCGGGAGGCAGAGCTTGCAGTGAGCAGAGATCGTGCCACTGCACTCCAGACTGGGAGAGAGAAAGCGAGACTCTGTCTCAAAAAATAAAATAAAATAAAGTAAAATAAATCTATTACCATGTGAAGGTCTACAATTTTTTTTTTTTTTTTTTTTTAACATACTAAAAAGCAGTCCTCTTGTGGAGAAACTGGAACTCTCATGCATTGTTGGTAGGAATATAAACTGGTACAAGCTTCTTTGAAAATCAGTTTGGCAGTTTCTTAAAAAGTTACAGACAGGACAGGTGTGGTGGTTCATACCTGTAATCCCAGCACTTTGCAAGGCTAAGATGGACAAACTGCTTGAGCCCAAGAGTTCAAGACCAGCCTGGGCAACATGGCAAAACTGTCTCTACAGAAAATACAAAAATTAGCTGGGCATGGTGGTGCATGCCTGTAGTCCCAGCTACTTGGG
The DNA here is from genome assembly GCF_028885655.2 of Pongo abelii. NCBI lineage: Eukaryota > Metazoa > Chordata > Mammalia > Primates > Hominidae > Pongo > Pongo abelii. The sequence continues at coordinate 118,862,024 of NC_071995.2, read as the reverse complement.
AGGCTGAAGTGGGAGAATCACCAGAGCAGTGAGCCATGATCACACCACTGCACTCCAGCATGGGCGACAGAGTGAGGCCCTGTCTCAAAAAAAAAAAAAAAAAAAAAAAAAGTTACAGACATACCATATAGCAATTCCACTCCTAAATAGCTACCCAAAATCTACGCAAAAGAAATGAAAGTGTAAGGCCAAAGACTTGTACATGAATGTTCCTAACAGCACTATTCATAATAGTTGAAAATTGGAAACAATCCAAATCTCCATTAACTGGTTATGGACAAACAAAATGCAGTATATTCACACAATGGAATATTAAAAAAGGAACTATTATATGCTATAACATGAGTGAACCTCACAAACGTGATGCTAAGTGAAAGAAGCCAGACACAAAAACTATATATTGCCTGATTCCATTTATATGAAATATCCAGAAAAGGAAAATCAATACGGACAGAAAACAGATCAGTGTTTTCCTGGGGCTGCGGGTGGGGACAGGAGTGAAGACTGAATGCAGAAAGATACGAGGGAACTTTTTGGGGTAGCAGAAATGTTCTAAAATTGGATTATGGTGATGGCTGCACAACTCTATACATATGCTAAAACTTGAATTATACATTTACAATGGGTGAATTTATAAACTGTAAATTATACTTCAATAAGGCTGTTTCAAAATATTATAGAAGGTCATTGGATTAGGTTTTAAAAAGGGGGTTCCTTACACTGAAAGACTGGGAACCAGTGATCTGGACAATGGAAAAGGAATTCAGCAAGAGCGAGTATGTATTAAGAGAAGTGAAATAATTCTCTGGGTGGGTTAAACCTTTTAGTAAATGGTCAAGTTTGCTACACATTTGAACCACAGAACTAAGTAACATATGCTTAGCTGGCTTGTGAATCTAGTTCTAACACATATGAAGTTTCCAGGTAAGGTGCTCAGCCCTGTGGGGGAGGTGCCCTGACTGCAGTCCTTGACTCAACGGAGGCAAATAAATGAATTAACTGTAAGAGATGACAGAATGTAAATGACAAAAGAAAGGTACTAAAGCACTCTAGTTGGTAAGTAGGAGAGATCAAAGCTGGTGGGAGAAGAACAGCAAAGTTCTCATGAAGGAAGTGGCAACTGAGCCTGGCCTTGAGGACTGGGGGAAATTCCAACGGTGGTACAAATAGAAAGCAAGAGGCAGGGCTGGAAATGTGTGCTAGGTCCAGAAGGTACAGGGCTTTGAATGCCATGCCCTTTCTTAACTATTTGTTATGCTAAGGGGGTCCCCTAAAGGCAGTAAGAGTTGTTTAGAGCTTCCAAGGAGGAAGGTATCTGACAATGGGAAAAAATGGAGGAGCAGAGCTTAAAGGCCAGATGTTTCAGGTTATTGCATAAAGTTAAGAAAGCTTCAACAAGCTTTCCCTTCCCACTTGCAGTGGGAAGGGGCAGACTCTTCAATTCTCTGGTCTTGAGGCAAGGGAGGGAAGATGCATCTTGAATTATGTGTCCTCTCTTGAGGGCTTCAGCTTTGTCACTTTCCCTGACTCTCACGAGATTTGTCTCTCTCTCCCACTGACAGTTAAAAGTCCATAACCTATAACTTCAGCAGGCTGTATTTTCAGAAGACATGTTTTCACTCATTTTTTTTTTTCAAACAAACGATTCTATTTGGTAAATAAATTCCTTTCATTTTAGGGAAGTAACATGACATACAAAGAATTTTTTTTATTTTTTAATTAATTTTTAGAGATGGGGGTCTCACCATGTTGCCCAGGGTGGTCTCGAACTTCTGGGATCAATCCTCCCACCTTGGCCTCCCGAGTGTTGAGATTACAGGTGTAAGCCACCGCACCCAGCCAAGAATGGTTTGCTTTTTTTTTTTTTGAGATGGAGTCTCGCTCTGTCGCAGGCTGTAGTGCAGTGATGTGATCTCGGCTCACTGCAACCTCTGCCTCCTGGGTTCAAGCGATTCTCTTGCCTCAGCCTCCCGACTAGCTGGGATGAAAGGCACATGCCACCACTCTTGGCTAATTTTTGTATTTTTAGTAGAGACGGGGTTTCACCATGTTCGCCAGGATGGTCTCGATCTCTGGACTTTGTGATCTGCCCGGCTCAGCCTTCCAAAGTGCTGGGATTACAGGCGTGAGCCACTGCGCCGGTGCAAGAATGGTTTTTTAATTCAAATTCTGCTGGTTTTCAAAATAGATGTTACTTTTGAAAGATGCCTCAATCCGATGCTACATTAAATTTTATTTTGGTTTTTGAGAAATAATTCAAATACTAAGCAGAATGCAAGGCTTCGAGTTGACTTGAAGTAACTGGTAGGTAGGTTCTATGTAGGGCTCCTTTTAAATATTGAAGTTCTTCTTTAATAATAGCTTTCTGTCTGCTAGGTTTTTAAGTAAACAGACTGCATAAAACAAAACACTATCGTTTAAGTAAACAGAATTACTTTGCAAAGATTTTTACACCTTGTTTTTCAAAGATTTTTTATAACACACATTTACCTAAACCACAGGTTTACTGGCTGTGACCTTAGATGAGTCACATCCTCCTATGGCCTTAGTGCTTTCTTCAACTGTGACATCAAAGGGTCAGACTAGACAAGAGCTAAATAACATGGGTTAACCTTGCCCTTCAACAACTGTAATATGTGCGGGTTTGCACCATCTTAAAACACTATGCTAGAAATCTAAAGTCAAATTAGTTATTACTTACATTTCAGTCTTCAGAACAAATCAATGAGACTTTTCTGGATCCCTGCCATAATATGCATGGCACTAAGTGTTGTTGGGGATAAAAACTGGTTAAAGGCCGGACACGGTGGCTCACGCCTGTAATCCCAGCACTTTGGGAGGCCGAGGCAGGCAGATCACTTGAGGCCAGGAGTTCAAGACCAGCCTAATCAACACAGCAAAACCCTGTCTCTACTAAAAATACAAAAATTAGCCGGGCGTGGTGGCGGGCACCTGTAATCCCAGCTACTCAGGAGGCTGAGGCAGGAGAATCACTTGAACCCAGGAGGCAGAGGTTGCAGTGAGCTGAGATCGTGCCACTGCACTCCAGCCTGGGTGACAGAGTGAGACTCTGTCTCAAAAACACACACACACACATACACACATAACACACACACAAAAACTGGTTAAAGACATAGTCCCTGCAATTCATGGTGTCTAAAACCTAGCAGAAGAAATATAATCATGTGACATTAAATAACAATAAAATTTGGACCACAGGCTTTATAATTTTTTTATTTTTATTTTTTTGAGATAGAGTCTTGCTGTATCCCCCAGGCTGGAGTGCAGTGGTGTGATCTTGGCTCACCGCAACCTCCGCCTCCCAAGTTCAAACGATTCTCCTGCCTCAGCCTCCTGAGTAGCTGGGACTACAGGCATATACCACCAGACCTGGCTAATTTTTTTTGTATTTTTAGTAGATACGGGGTTTCGCCATGTTGGCCAGGCTGGTCTTGAACTCTTGACCTTAGGTGATCCACCCGCCTTGGCCTCCCAAAGTGCTGGGATTACAGGTGTGAGCCACCGTTACCGGCCCACAGGCTTTATAATTTAGATAAATGAAGAGTTTGACAAAAAGCATTCCCAAATGTCCCTACCATTGAAGGCAATGTAAAGGATAATGATATTCCATGTATAGCCCACCCTATAGGAGGTGGGGTGCTGGTCTGTGTAGGGAATCAGCTGGACACAGTATAGCAGGTCTTATATTCATATTTTATAATCTGTTAGTTCCATTTCTGCAGAATTATAATGGAATAAAGGCTTTCCCCTTCCTTTCCCTTCCCTTTATAAAAGAAAAAAAATACATAATGGAATAAAGGTTCTAAGTGGTGGACTGTTTGAGGGATTCAGCTAATACCTCATGTCCTTAATTCATATATGAGAACACATAAAATTGGTATCTATTACTTAGATCTTATCATTAATGTAAAGGGAAAGACATATGCTAAAACATCTCTGACATCATAGTTACGTCTTGCCCGCCCTCTGGGCCTGACCAGGACAGTGTCATAGGAGGAGGTATAAGTGGTATCCATGGCAACATCACCAGACTGGGACAATGTGAAAAGCCGTAACCTAGCAACCGATGATGAGAGGTGTGTATAGGGGGAATTCTTACAGTTCTGCAAATGACAAACATGCAGGATTGAATGCAACTAATCATACCAGGGCAATGAGGAAAATCTGACTTATTTGTGGAGAATTACAGAATGTCAACCTCATAAAACCTTAGTACTATGATGCATAATTTTAAACAGGAAAAGCACATAAACACCTCCTCATTCCCCACACCGTCAGTCGTGTGCAGGGAAAGTACCTTATGTGTCATGACTGGAATGGAAAATAAATTTGTTGTGGCACCAATCATCTCAACCTCTCTCTATTTCTCATTACACAAAGGAGTAAATTTGGGTGAGAGGAGAAGCCGCCCCCAGTCCCAGAGAAGGATGAATATATTCTGCATGCAAAGAAGGCAGCATTACAAAGTCACCAGACATGATATACCACATCATGTGAGAACATCTCTCTACTAATTTTCTTTCCAACAGAGATCGCATATGTACATGTGGACACTTAGAGAGCGAAGGAATCATCTCATTCAATCTCCGTGTTTTACTGACAGAAATTGAAACCCAGAGTGAGGATTTATTCAAAGTCAGAAAGTTAGTGACAGAACATGGGCTAGAACCTAGGTCTTCTGTTTTCCAGGTCAATTCGTTCCATTAAAGCACAATGCTATTTTTCCTCATGTTTAAACAGAAATGCTGTTGGACTTTATGGGAATGAGAAAAAAACCTCTATTATGTAAAGCCATTGAGAGCTTAGGGTTTATGTATTATAACAGTTAATGTTATTCTACCTAATATAACCATGAAAGGGTCTATCCCACCCTAAGGCAATCCCTGAAAAAGATACCAACTTTTTTTTATTTTGGGGATTCTGGATCAAGTTATAACTTCAAAGGAATTTACCCAACTCTGTGATTATCAAAGATATTACTTGAGTACAAAAAGACCAAACAGCTTCTCTATCTGGGATAGAATGGTGAATGTGTACCAAAAAAGGTGATACTGTTACAACTATATCTGCCTTGGAATCCTACCTAGTTAGAATTGGAAGGATCTTAGCAATCAGCCACTCTAATCTCTTCAGAAAATAGAAACCCAGAAAAGGAGAGTCCAGGACTCTTTCTACTGACTCCATTATGGCTGACACTGGCTAGTTGTTCACCAACCCATTTCTTCTCTTCCCTGGGCACAAAGCTGGTCTACATTTCCCAGGTTTTCTTGTAACTGAGTATGGCCATGTGACTGAGCTCTGACCAGCAAATGAGCGGAAGCAACAGGCACCATTTCCAGGCATGGCCCACAGAAATCTTCCAGGTTCTTTTCCTTCTGCTACGACCTCAGAAGTCACCTGTTGAAAACAGCCGAGTCACAAGATGGAAGATGGCTGGAGGAGAACTGAATTACTGCCTGAATTGAGAGCCACCGATCACTCAGGAATACCAGCTTTTAATTCCTGTTAGGCTACTAAAATTTGGTGACTGATCCGTCACAACAACTTCAGTATCAATGAATAAAACTGTAACTAGGGTTACTCTTCTACAAATAATGAATATCACCCCTTTTTTTCTTAATCAGTATAACGTCATTTATTACCAAAGAGATGGCTTGTTTTACTTGTTGAGCCAGTAAGAGCCCCACTGGAAGCAGCAGAGGACTGGGACTGCAGACTTGGGCAAATCACTTAACTTCCCCGGGGCTCAGCTTCCTTAACTAGTCATAGATTAGTGACTGCAAATAATTTGTCTTTAAACTCAGATAAAAAAAACATTTTCCCTCAAATAAAATATTAAACAGAACTTCAATACATGAAACATTAAAATGCTCAGGTTGAAGTGAAAATGGGGAAGTGGACAGGAATCCACCAGATTAACAATCCCTTCAGCTCTTCCTTGCAGCTATTCCCTGAGGCACCTCTTAGAGACCTATGGCTCCTCAGAATAGTTTGAGAACTGCTGATTTAAACCAATGGTTTTCCAAATTATATGGGATTTTTTTGTTGGCACCCACAGCCCTTTTCCGTATGAAATCTTACGTGAAGCCTCAATAAACAGAACAGATAAAGTAATCTTTTATTAAGTATTTTATAATGTAAATGTATAAAATTTATAAACTCAATTAAGAACAATTAGACCTTTTCAAAATAATTTGAAATTGGAGGATAAGGATGATGGTGGCAATCTTACTCAATATTCATGTATTTGTGAATGTAGTTGATTTTAAATATTGAAAACAAATTGTTTTATTCACCCAGTGAAGCAGTTACAAATGCAACCAGTTTTACTCAGTCCACCTTACAACTGCATAATACTCTTTAGTTAATAGAAGTGGCATGGAGGCTGCAGGCTGGCATCTCCACACATTCAGGCAAAGCTGGCAGCACAGGCTGAGGCACTGGTATTCTTGGGTGTGTTCTATATGACATCTATCTCAAGAGGGTTCATGATGACTATTTTGGTAACGGTTCTTTGGAGTGTTACAAATTTTAAAAACACACTCAAGTTTGCAGAATCCCTGAGGAGCAAACATTTCACAAACCACTGGTCCAGACAGACCAGAAGTTCTCTTTTAGCTCTAAAACACTTATAATAGCACTGGACTATTGGCCCAGACGCCATTGAAGAGAAATGGAGAAGATGCTATCAGTGTCAAAACATTACTTGCTTTTCTGTTGATGGTTCATTCACTGGATACAGATATTTTGTTTTTCAAAGCAACAATACTTAGGAACCAGAACTATGGGCTAACCAGCATAAGTAACAAAAGAGTATATAGTATGCTGCCAACTTTTTGTCTGCCTGTCAACTCCAACCTTCCTACCATCTGCAACCTTCCTACCATTTGCCAAATACAAAATTTGGGGGCCCCACCTCACATCAGGCAAGGGCAGCTCATTTAAACTCTATTTTTATCTCTCCTGCACAATATACCAAGCTGTCTACAGGGATTGAATGAATCCAGATTTCAAGGTAAAAAGCAAGCCTGACTGCCACATTAAGCCAAATCTAGAAGCATTAAAAAGATCTACCCCTACAGTAATTAATCTGAATCTTAAGCCTTAAAACCTCCAAAATTTAGGCCCAATATACTAGAACTTTAGGCGTTCCTCTTTTGAAAAAGAAAACCAGAACTGGATACTTGTAGCCCACACAATCAACCTGAAGACTCTTGAATCAGGCATGGCTCTCTCAGTAAATAATTAAGAACAGGCTCAGCTGGGCGTGGTGGCTCATGCCTGTAATCCCAGCACTTTGGGAGGCCGAGGTGGGTGGATCACGAAGTCAGAAGATCGAGACCATCCTGGCCAACATGGTGAAACCCCATTTCTACTAAAAATACAAAAATTAGCTGGGTGTGGTGGTGTGTGCCTATAATCCCAGCTACTCGGGAGGCTGAGGCATGAGAATCACTTGAACCCAGGAGGTGGAGGTTGCAGTGAGCCGAGACTGTGCCACTGCACTCCAGCCTGGTGACAGAGCAAGACTTCATCTCAAAAAAAAAAAAAAAAAGAACAGGCTCAACTAATCAATACAAGAATCTACCAAAAAAAAAAAAAAAAAAAAAACAAAAAACAAAAACACCCCTATGCCAGAAGAATAAGCAATTACCACACTAATGTGTTTAACCTACTAATTAGCAACAGTACAATCTGGAAATGCTAGAAAATCTGTCTTCACAGAAGAGAGCTCCAATGTAAAAGGCCCTTTTCTGTTTTAGCTGAAGTGGTCCTCTCAACATACCGTTTTTAATCCTTCTAGTACATCCTTAATATAACAAACATTGCTAAGAATGAATTCCAAACCTTTGGATTCATTTTACCTAGTGATGTAAAAGGCATCCAAAACAATACCACCCAGCAAATATCAACCAAAAAATCAACCAAATCAATGAGATAGAAATACATATGAAGTGGTTTTTATTTCCGACTGACTACCCATCCTGGAAAATTTACAAAAAGCCAATCCTCAAGCCACAGTGGTTAACATGTAACCTTCGCAAGGCCTTGAGCAAGTGTCACCAAACTTCTGTCTGACCCTCAGTTTCCTTATCTGCCAAATAAAGAGTAATTATTGGCTGGGCACAGTGGCTCACGCCTGTAATCCCAGCATTTTGGGAGGCCGAGGCAGGCAGATCGCTTGAACCCAGGAGTTCAAGACCAGCCCGGGCAGCATGGTGAAACTCATCTCTATAAAAAGTATAAAAAATTAGCCAAGCATGGTGGTGCACAGCTGTAGTTCCAGCCACCTGGGAGGCTGAGGTAGAAGGATCACCTGAGCGCAGGAGGTCAAGGCTATAGTAAGCCATGATGGTGCTGCTGCACTCCAGCCTGGGCAACAGAGTGAGATCCTGTCTCAAAAAAAAAAAAAAAAAAAAAAAGAAAGAAAAAAGAGTAATTATCATGACTTCCATCACAGGCGGGAATGGGATCAGAAGAGGTCACATATGAGAATGTCCTTTGGAAATTTAAATTGCTGTTACTTGGTTGAGAAATTATCTTGTTTTCATAACTTCTTTCAAGAATAGGATGACTAAAAATTGCCAGCCTCTGTAAACGAAGCAGACTTTTAAGAAAAAAACAGCCCCCACCTCAAAAGGAACAAAATCCCATTCAGCAATTAAAACTACTTCTGATGAGCAGCTGTTGCTCACTGTAAAGTGTTCTACAAACAAAAGTGGTTCTGCATCACTCAACAGAGGCAGAGTGGTGGTGACACTTATGGACACTGTATTAATGTCTTTAACTCCAAGAAAGGAACCTGGGAGAAATTTGCTTCAAGAAGTGTACCAGACGCAGAGTTGCTAATCCAAAATGAGCTGTTTAAAGAACAAGGATCTGTTTACCCTTCAGAGGAAAATTAGTCTTTTCAGAGAAGATTAGTTTCAGCTAGTATGCAAACTGTATTCTTTGTGTGTGGATAAGGCATTAGAGGCTGACTGAGGAAAATAGCTCCAAACAGGCAGGCAACAGACAAAGCACCTGTTTGCATTAACTTCCTCCTACACATCTCACCTCACAGGCATGAACTCAGAAGGTGGTTCTTCTAGGAGCTGAGAGTGTGTACATGGTGGGGTGGGGGACACTCTTGTCTGAATTCAGCTTCCGTCACTGTGAATGAGGAAATTCTTGGTGACAACCTCATGAAAGGTACTAGAACAGAGTCTCAAGTCCTGAGAGAGCTCAGATGGCTGCGGAAATTTAACTCAGTATTTCACCTCAATACAACAGAATTCTCATTTGTTCTACTATGTGAAACTAACATGGATATGTAAAGGGCATCTCAACCTTAATTATCCACACAGTCTAAGATGAATTATTTGACTTTATATTCCAACCTATCCCTCTTTCCTTCCTCTAGCCTTTGGTCTCTCACGTTAATGATGGCACTATTCCTTCAGTAGCTCAAGACAAAAACCTAGGAGTCATTTCTGATTATTTTTTTCTTTAACCTTCCTTCCCACAACCATTTATTCCATTAGTAAGTCTTGTCAGTTCTACTTTCAAAACATATATCCAACCTAACCCGTTTCAACACTTCCATAATCAAAGCTACCATCAACTCTACCTGGGGAGTCGCTTCTTCATCCATCTCTATCCCTCCACCCTCAGCCCAATAATCCATCCTCCTAGAGTAACTAGAGTAATCTTTTAAAAGTTGTTATCAATCAGGTCATGATGCTCCCCTGCCAAAAACATATCACTGGCTTCCCAGCACACTGAATAAAACCCCTGGTAGCTGGCAAGGCCCTATGAGATCTGGCTGCTGATTACCTCTCTGATCTCATCTCCTAACCCTTCCCAAGCTAACCACACCCCAGTCATAGCAGCCTTCTTTCCACTGTTCTTAGGCTTTTACATGTTGTTTTCTTTGCCAGGAATACTCTTTTGCTCCTTTTTATCCTGCTCAAACTTCACCTCCCCAAAGGTTCCTTCCTAAGAATCCTATCAAAAATTGAGTTGTCTCTACAGCTACCACTTTCTCCTCCTTACCTGGTTTTATTTTATTCATAGTACTATCACTAGCTGATTTGTCTGTTTATGTATTTCCTTCTTTACTGTCAACTTCCTGCATTATTTTCAGACAGGGAATTCACCTTGTTCACTGCAGCATCACTGTTACTCAGAACAGTGACTTCATACATAGTAGGTGCACATTATAAGTATCTGAATGAATGAATAAATGAATGATTTTTTCAAATTGTGAAATATAACATATATAAAGATAAATACATAAAACAAATACGTCTTGCTTAACAAATAATTATAAAGCAAACACCCACATAATTCCCACCAAGGTCAAGAAACAGAACACTGCCAGCTTTCCAGAAGCCTCCTCTCCAGGCACCATTCCATGATGACAGGGATCCTCCCCACCAATCACACACATTCCCCAGGTAACCATTATTTTGACTTTTGTGATGATAATTACCTCAGTTTTCTTTATAGTTGTACTATGTATGGATACAGAATGATAGGTTTTGCACTCTTGATGAAGGTAGATATGAGGAGAGTATAGACCATTAAAACATTCTCGGAGCAATATGATAGTATCCTATTAAAAATTTAAATGTACCTACCTTTTGACCTAGCTATCCTGTTTGTAGGAATCTATCCTAGAAAAATGTGAAGAGTGCAAAAACATATGAACAAGGATGTTCACTACAGCAGTGTTTGTAACACTAAATCACTATAAGCAACACATATGCCCTTCAATGGCATAACTGTTACATTAGCCGTGGTACCTCCATATGTGCTATATAGAATACTATATACAACGATTTAAAATACTTTTAAAAAAAGTCCAAGATATAGTAAGTGAAAAAAATTTTAAAAAACCATTTTGTTTAAAATGAAAGCAAAAATGGCTGGGCATGGTGGCTCACACCTGTAATCCCAGTACTTTGGGAGGCCGAGGCAGATCACCTGAAGCCAAGAGTTTGAGATCAGCCTGCCAACATGGCAAAACCGCATCTGTACTAAAAATACAGAAATTAGCTAGGCATGGTGGCACTCGCCTGTAATCCCAGCTACTTGGGAGGCTGAGACACAAGAATCATTTAAATCCAGGAGGTGGAGGTTGCAGTGTGCCGAGATTGTGCCACTACACTCCAGCCACCGCACTCTGGGAGACACAGCAAGACTCTGTCTCAAAAACAAACAAAAAGAAGGCAAAATAAGTAGAAAAGTTATGTACAACATGTGTGCGTGTGTGTATCACATATGAAAAAACACACACAAAAAATTAACACCAAACCGTGGCTGGTATTTCCTTTGGGAGAGGACCATGGGAGATTTTCACTGTTTGCACTGAACATTTCTCTATTGTCTCAATATTATTTCACAGTGAACATGAATTCTTTTTGCCATCAGGAAACACAATAAACATTTTTAAAATTTAAAAATCTATAGGCCAGCTACGGTGGCTCATGCCTGTAATCCCAGCACTTTTCGAGGCCGAGGTGGGCGGATCACCTGAGGTCAGGAGTTTGAGACTAGCCTGGCCAACATGGTGAAAGCTCGCTTCTACTAAAAATACCAAAAATTAGCCGGGTATAGTGGCGGGCGCCTGTAATCCCAGCTACTCAGGAGGCTGAGATAGGAGAATCCCTTGAACCTGGGAGGCAGAGGCTGCAGTGAGCTGAGATCGTGCCATTGCACTCCAGCCTGGGCAACAAGAGCGAAACTCCGTCTCAGAAACAAACAAACAAACAAATTTATAAAACTTAAACTTAGGATAGAGGCAAAACTAGAATTTCTGAATATCTACTAAGGAATATTCAGTAAAGCTAAGTTCCTTAAGAAGCCGACCCTATCCTAGCCAGATAAATCAAAGTTCATAAAAATAACACCCCATTGGGAGCCAATCTTTCGTAGACATAGATTTCAAACTTCCTGGCTTCACCTGAACTATAATAGATCTTTGTTTCTTTATTTCAATCTCTCCTTCACCAATCTTTAGACCATTCCTCCAGGTATCTCTTGGCCTAATCCCTTCTAGTTTAAAGTACAGGCTTTGGATTCTCCTGGCCTTGGACCTAGGCCTAACTTCCTGTTGAATGCTCTTTATCACCCTCCCCATCTCAGTGATTCTATAGTAAAAACCCATCTTGGCTTCATTCAGCCTTTGAAACAGCCCTTTTTATACAATGCTCCCAAAACAGCTTCTCCCTTTGGGTATTAGGGAATAATACCCAAAGCCATAGTGATAAGGCACATGACCCCAATTCTGGATGTGAGAAATTGGGGAGAGGTTTGTTAGAGACACTTGTAGCACTGTGATGAGGGGAAAGGGATAAATGGAGGGGCTCTGGGAAAACAAATGCAAAAAGAATATAGCATGATATCTAAATAAATAATGAAAGAAAAAATAATTATTTTAAGGTGAATTCTCGAGAATTTTACTCTTGAAGAAGCCATCAGGGCTGCACAGTGAGCAATTATATATCCTACGTGAGGCTCTGCTCAGAAGCAATCACCATTCAGCTTTCCAAATGAGAACCTCTGGCTGCCTCCTTCTCCATACTACAGACCATTTGGAGCATGAGAACAGATGAGATGACACAGAGTTGCAGACAGGGAGTTCTTTTGTCCAGTGTATGCTCCCAAGAAGGACAGGAAAGCCATAATGATACCTAAACCCAAATAATGGCCAATTGTCCCATGAGATGAGAATTTTTTGTAAAAGCTAAAAGGCTCATTTCCATACCCATCAGTAGAGTCGGAGAACTACAGAACCAGTCGCTCTGTAACTGACCAACCTGCAGACCATGGAGAAGCACAGTGCAATGCAAAAGATCCTGCAGACTTTAAATCAATGCACAAAAGCTCTGTCCATTCTCATATGTAGTCACTCTTCTCAATTCATTGAAGACTGGCTTTTTATGCAATTCCAGGAGTATCTATGATGATAATATTAGCTGTCTAGGCAAGTGAGTCACCATTAGCTGTAGGCTGCCTGTCAAAGCATTGACATTCATGGCACCTTTGACAACTGGTTTTCAAACAGCATGCACGCAGTGTAAGAGTGAGTGTGAAAGTCAGGAGTGCACTTCTAAAGAAGAGTACATGAAGGGGTAGTGTATTCTTGACAGTTATAGTTCTAATAATCTCCTTATTGGGTATTTTAGATAATCATTTAACAACAACAACAAAACTCAACCATCTTTTATTGAATGCCCACGCTGCTAGATACCTGTTTACAACAATAAACAAGACAGATGGAGTCCCTGCTCTCATAGAGTTTACAGTCTAACAGTATTAATCAAAGAATGCTGTTCCCTTGGCTCTTCCACAGCTGGCTCCTCACCCTTGGGGTCTCATCTCAAATGTTGTCTCCCCACAGAAGCCTTCCCTACCAACTTTTTTTTTTTTTTAAAGATGGGGTCTTGCTCTGTTGCCCAGGCTGGGGTGCAGTGGTGCAATTTCGGCTCACTGCAGCCTTTGCCTCCCAGGTTCCAGCGATTCTCCTGCGTCAGACTCCCAGGTAGCTGGGGATTACAGGCTCATGATACCATGCCCAGATAATTTATGTATTTTTAGTAGAGACGGAGTTTCACCATGTTGGCCAGGCTGGTCTCGAATGCCTGACCTCAGGTGATCTGCCCGCCTTGGCCTCTCAAAGTGCTGGGATTACAGGCGTGAGCCACCATGACCCGGCCCCCTACCGAGTCTTTCTAAGGTAGAAAAAGCTCCCTGTTTTCTAGTCAGTCTCTATCAAATCACTCTTCATAGTACCTACTGCAATCTGTATCTTGTGGATTGTTCAGTTATTTATACATCTTCTCCTACTAGCTTCATAAAACAGACGACTTGTGTTCTCCACTGTATTCCCAGTGCCTTGATCAATAAATATTTGCTGAATGTTGAATTAAAGAAGATCTAAAAAAATAATAAAGGCTTTCATATTTTACTCCAAGGAATAGAATGCAGGTTAGTCATTAGAGGAGATTAATGAGAGAGGTGGATTGGGACTTTTTCAAAGAATAAAATTAAGGGTTCTAAGTATCTTCCCACGAACCACGGCAGTTCTTAGTCATATGGCCAAAGGCTTATGTATCTTTGGTATGTAAATATGTTATTAAGTATATGGAACCCCCCAGAAAAGTGACACTACTGTGAACACCTCCCACAGACAGCACTGATTAAGATCCAAGAGTTGTATCTGTTGGTAAGAAAACCCCAACACGTTTCTTATGGGTTGAATTATGTTCCCCTTCCCCTATCCATATATTGAAGTTCAAAACCCAGTACCTCAGAATGTGTTCTTATTTAGAGACAGGGTCTTTACATAGGTAATCAAATTAAAATGAGGTCATTAGGGTGGGTCTAATCCAATATGGCTGGCGTCCTTATAAGGTTAGGAGAAATGAGTGACTGCTATGGGTACAGGGTTTCTTTTGGGGAGGGTGACATGTTCTCTAATTAGATAATGGTGATGGTGGCACAGCTCTGTAAATAACTAAAAACTACCCAATTATACCTTACAAAAAATTTTTTTTTAAGAGACAAAATCTCACTCTGTCACTCAGGCTGCAGTGCAGTGGTGTGATCATAGCTCACTGCAGCTTCAAATTCCTGGGCTCAAGCCATCAGCCAGGACTACAGGCATCAGGCATGCATCACTACACATGGAGAATTAAAAAACATCTTTTTTGTAAAGACAGGGTCTTACTGTATAGTTCAGGCTAGTCTCAAGCTCTTGGCCTCAAGTGATCCTCCTGCCTCAACCTCCTAAAGTGCTGGGATTACAGACATAAGCCACTGTGCTAAGCCCCAAATTGTACCCTTTTAAAGGGTAAACTTTATGGTATGTGAATTATATCTCAATAAAGCTGTTATTAATAAAAAGAAGAGCAGCCCTGGGGGCCAAGGAAGCCAATGAGATGTATGTAAACTCTGGACGAAGGTATCAAAGAAATATTGTACATTTAAGATATTATATATTTCATACTTATAAAAACACATTATAAACACTATAAGAAAAGCACGGCCTTTGGCCAGTCGCAGTGGCTCATGCCTGTAATCCCAGCACTTTGGGAGGCGGAGGCAGGCGGATCACAAGGTCAGGAGATCAAGACCATCCTGGCTAACACGGTGAAACCCTGTCTCTACTAAAAATACAAAAAATTAGCCAGGCGTGGTGGCAGGCGCCTGTAGTCCCAGCTACTCAGGAGGCTGAGGCAGGAGAATGTCGTGAACCCGGGAGGCGAAGCTTGCAGTGAGCTGAGATTGCGCCACTGCACTCCAGCCTGGGCGACAAAGCAAGACTCCGTCTCAAAAAAAAAAAAAAAAAAAAGAAAAAGAAAAAGAAAAGTATGGCCTTCTACTACCTCTGTTGATTATCTTGTCCTAGGAGAATCTTAATTCACTTCAAAATATTTAACTCCTCTAGTTCCTGGATACTCAGTTAATAAAACGCTATCTAAACTTGCTGCTGATGGAAACCCCAGGGGCTGGTCCTGCTTGAAAAAACGGAAAAAGCTATAAAACTCACCAAGGGCCTATATTCAAGGCCAGAGAGGATAACAAAAATCTGGATCTAGTAGAAATGTTATCTTCCTACATTCTTTTAGGAGCAGCTTATCAGGATTTTCTATACGAAATTAGGCAAAGTGAACAAATTATAAAGACACTGCTTTAGTAAAATAACCATCAACACTGAAACAAATCCTTACTTTCATACGCTGTTTAACATAAACACACTATCTCATTTTTAATTTCAATAGTACTTGTTTTACACCCATTTTAAAGAAAAGGAAACCGAGGCACAAACAAGGTCCCCCAGTTAATGAGTAACAGAGTCAGATTCCAAGCTCCATGAGGTTTTGCTATGTCACGTTGAGATCTGCTTTTTCCCTGAATCTCTCTTGGTCACCTATCTTTCACGGGGCAGAGTCTGCTTTAGCTCATGTTATTTTGTAACATGAACTTAGCCCCCAAGAAATCTTAATTTCCCCTTTAATTTTTCTGGTTTGTTGCATTCATTCTATAAGTCTCCGTAAGAAACACTTGCTCAAAGTATGTATTAAATGTTTTTGAACAAATAAATCAATCTAGCCAGGCCTCTCTGGTTGAATCTTTCATGAATAATGAATGAAAAGTCAAAAACATAAAAATTTTTACAAGGATAGAGATTCCATTCCCAGTTGCTGAAAAAAGGTTTTAGAACTGCATCAGAAATCCTGTTATTGAGCTGGCTCTGTGAAGTGACTTCCTGAACTGTCCAACTCCTACTTCCCAGACAATCAAACGGTGACTGGATTCTCCAGATAGGAAACCTGCAGGCAAGATCTTTAGCTCTACCTATTGCCTGAATCCTCACCTCTCATAAACATTCTGGTATTTCCCTGCAACTATTTTACAAGTTACTAAGCATCATTTTCCTTCTTTCTTTCTCCCTCTCCTCTACCTTTCCTTCTTCTCCTCCCTTCCCCACTGGTGGCATTTACTTCCCATATTCTTGTGAGACGCGTTTTTACACTGGTCTCAGAATAACCACAGGAAGCAACTACAACAGAAACTAGTGAAATAACTTCACATAGCATCACCCATCAAATTAGTGGAAGATCCAGGAATTTATGAAATGCTGCCCTATTTACACTTTTCCCTAAGACCAAAGCACCAAACACTAACCATGCAGACACGGCACTGCTCCCATGAGAACATCAGTGCTGAGGGATGATATCAGAGAAGTTCTTTTTCCTCCGGTAACTGAAGAGTTGGTAGTTTTATTTTCAATATACAAGAAGAGCTGAGGTACAATAGTAAATCCAAGTCTTAATTTTCTAAAATAGGGGGATTTATAGACCAGGGCATTAATAACATTCCTGCATTTGTTTAAAAGGTATGTTCTGTATTTAAATTAGATTTCCATCTATTTAGCCTCAACCTCCTTCCTTGAAATGATTTTACAGCCTTGCCTTTGGTTCATACTTCCATGACACCACCTTAGAAAGGTACAAATAAAGAATGTTTACTAAATGTGGAAATAAAACAAATTTTCAATACAGATACACATTTCTTTTCATATTTAAACAATACAAAAAAAGTACATTCACAAATGCAACATCAATAAAAATCAATTGCTCTAGAAATTTTCCCTAAGCTTAAAAAGTTTAAAGATAGTACCTTTTAATATTTGAACTAAATGAATTAACATAATTTTGCCAGTGATAGACTTTCTGTAGGTAAAGCAATCACGGACTTTTAGAGCTATAAAAACGTCAGAAGTCATTAAGCACAACCCCTTCATTTTAAAAATGAGAAAACTCCCAAGTTAAGTGATTGTCAAAATCTGTGGCTTGTTAATCACAAGCATGCATCTTGGCTCCTGACCCCTAGTTCAGTAATATCAAAGTTCTTGTAGACAGAAATGCTGAACTTTGTTAAAAACGAAGGCATACAAAATCAGAATTGCTCTTGTCATCTATATGACTGACATTACACAGAAGCTCTATTTCAACATTTTTTTTTTTTTTTTTTCCGAGACAGGCTCTCACTCTGTCGCCTGGACTGGAGTGCAGTGGCATGACTGATCACAGCTCACTGCAGCCTTGACCTCCTGGGCTCAAGCGATCCCCCAACCTCAGCCTCCCAAGTAGCTGGGACCACAGGCAGGTGCCACCATGCCTGGCTAATTTTTAAAAAACTTTTGTAGAGATGAGGTCTCCCTATGTTACCCGGATTGGTCTGAAGTGCTTCTCCCGCCTCGGCCTTCCAAAGTGCTGGGGTCACAGGCATGAGCCTCCATGCCCAGCCTATTTCAACTTTTAGTATTTTACATCTTAAATTCTTAATTTGTGACTCACCCTGCTGAGCTGATCCAATAGCCTTTGGTTCTGTTCCGACAGTTCCTGGACAGCCCGTGTTTTTTCTCGATCTGCTTCCCGCAGATGAACCTGCTGCCTCTCCAACTCATCCTGTAGCTGCTTCACATCACTCTCCAGCTCTGACACTCGGCCTTCCCACTCCCCTTCTCGGTTCTCAAATCGTCTTCTCAATTCATGTTTCTCTTGCTCTAAGTGCTGGGTGAAAAGTGAAAAGGATTTAAACACTGATAAAAATTCCACAGCCTTTTATTTTTTCTCTCCGCGCTCTCCTTTCTTTTTCCTAGTCAGTAGACACAATAAAACACCCTACCACATAGGACAAGTTGCCCAATTCACAGCTACAAAAATATTCCTTCTTCCAGAGCAGGGAAGAAGTTGGTTTCACAAAGAGAACGCCATTCTTACTGAAAATACTTAAAGTTATTATGTTTATTCTTACCCTTAGGCATGAGGTTCTAGACTAGGGAGTTCACTTGAAATTTGCCAATCATCTAATCAGTTGGTGAACTATACATTTAAACAACTAAAAATGAGTCCCATAACTAAAATCCTTTTTGATTTTTTTTGAGATGGAGTCTTGCTCTGTCGCCCAGGCTGGAGCGCAGTGGTGCGATCTTGGCTCACCGCAACCTCCGCCTCTCATGTTCAAGCAATTCTCATGCCTCAGCCTCTCAAGCAGCTGGAATTACAGGAATGCACCATGACACTGGGCTAATTTTTGTATTTTTAGTAGAGATGGGGTTTTACAATGTTGCCCAGGTTGGTCTCGATTTCTTGACCTCATGATCCCCCCGGCCCGGCCTCCCAAAGTGCTGGGATTACAGGTGTGAGCCACCATGCCCCGCCCCCTCCTTACTTTTTTTAAGGAGGCTTCCTTTGGAGTCACCTATTATCCATGGCATAATACCAGATTCTTACTATCACAGAATTTTTCAGAGATGAAAAGAACTCCAGAGATCTTTTCAATTAACCATCTCTTCTTACAAATGAAGCAACAGAAGAGGTTAAGTGACAATCTCAAGGTCACTACTAGTAAACGGCAAAGCGGGGATTGTCTAAGTCAGTTGACTCTGGTTCTCTAAGTCACAGCTCAATAAATATTTGTTGCTATATATAGCAATGTAATTCAAAATCATTAGGGCAAGTTCAGGTTCAGGGCCACTTTAAATCATGGCCCATTAAGCCCTGCATATTTATTTGATACATTCATTCATTCTTGAGCAACTACTATGAGCCAAGCACGGTCCTAGAGACATTCTAATGAGCAAAACAGACATGGTCCTTGCCTGTATGGAGTTTTCATTCTAGTGGGAGAGACTGGTAAAACAAATTGCATATGAAAGATGGTATGCAGGAAAAGTACATATGGTTTAATGTAGCAGCTCAATAAAACAAGATTCCTTTGGATTGAGGGAAATAAAAATATCTTTTTGTGGCCAGGCGCGGTGGCTCACGCCTGTAATCCCAGCACTTTGGGAGGCTGAGGAGGGCAGGTCATGAGGTCAGGAGATGAGACCATCCTGGTTAACACGGTGAAACCTCATCTCTACTAAAAACAAAAAATTAGCCGGGTGAGGTGGCGAGGGCCTGTAGTCCCAGCTACCCAGGAGGCTGAGGCAGGAGAATGGCATGAACTCAGGAGGCGGAGCTTGCAGTGAGCCGAGATCACGCCACTGCACTCTAGCCTGGGCGACAGAGCGAGACTGCGTCCCAAAAAAAAAAAAACTTTTTGTTTCTGAGATAAATATGCATGCCTCTGAAAAGAGTATGTTCTCCTATTTAAAAAGCACAGTATGTACGACAGCCAAATCTATACTTCAAGGACTCTAGGAAATCTAAGTGAAAGTAATAGTCCTGAACTTTTGGTGCTCTCAGAAACATTCTGGTGTAACCATTCAAAATACACCCTGGACCCCAATTCCTGAGATTGTGATTCAGTTACGAATAGACTGAAGTCTAAGGCATCTATGCGTGTGTGTGTGTGTATATCTGTATATGTATACATACTGGGTTCTACAGGAAATTCCGACACACTGAAGGTTGACATCAAGCACTGAGACTGTTTGAATGAGCTAAAAATGCACATATGAATCTTCTCTTTCAGACTACTCAGTCATCTCCTTATCTTGAGGCTATACTCTTACCCTCCTGAAGTTCTCACCATTCAAAATATCTTTCAGAATGCTTCTTTTGGAAAGCCTTAAGGGACAGCTTACAGTCATGCAAGAAAATAAGTTCCATTACTTCACATCTGGGGTGTGTCTAAAAAATGAGATTAGCCTCCTGCATCCTGCCATCTTATTCTCCTTACTTTGTTGAGTGACTTTTGAATGTTTCTGAAAGTCATTAACCCCAAAAAGATGAAAATTTACCATGATTGAGAGCAGTCAAAAGAATGCGCCAAAAGATAAAAACAGCAATAGAAAATTAACATTCTGAGCACACTGGCAAAGGCAGTTTTCACCGAAAACTCCCAAGTTGACAACTTTAAGGAGACAACTCATTTGGAGATAGCCACTTGAGTGTATCTGTTGAAAAAGACACATTATATTTTATACAGTCTGTTTGGGGCAATGTGGGAAAAGAAATGACAAGGGAAGTCCTTCTCATCAGTATGAGAATTTTTTGCTCTATGCATCCCTTGTATTGCTTAACTTCCAAAAATGATAATTTTTTTTTTTTTTTTTTTTTTTTGAGATGGAGTCTTGCTCTGTCGCCCAGGCTGGAGTGCAGTGGCATGATCTCGGCTCGCTGCAACCTCTGCCTCTGGGGTTCACACCATTCTCCTGCCTCAGCCTCCCGAGTAGCTGGGACTACAGGCGCCCACCACCACGCCCGGCTAATTTTTTGTATTTTTAGTAGAGACAGGGTTTCAACCGTGTTAGCCAGGACGGTCTCGATCTCCTGACCTCGCGATCCGCCTGCCTTGGCCTCCCAAAGTGCTAGGATTACAGGCGTGAGCCACCGTGCCTGGCCAGAGAATGTTTTAGTCACTGTAGAAACTTCAGCAAGATGGAATGCAGAAACAAATGCTAATTGCAATCCTAAAATTGTGATACTTGCTTTTATTCAATTTTTTCAAAATGAAAAAGATTGAGCAGAAGGCAATGGCAAGAACTCAGTAATCACAGTGTTACTGAGAGGCCAGATAAATTAGGCTTGTGTTCTAAAAGAACAGAGTGACTTAAAAATATTCAGCAAACAGCTGTTAGTGAAGAGCCCAACCAAGCAACTGAAACAATCCAATCCACTTGGGGGCAGGGCTGAGGACACGTGGTGCTGATCAGTCTATTCAGTCCTTGTATTTCTTTGGACATGAGACAAACTTCCTATTTCATGTTTCCCAATCCTTTGACAAATTCCAGGCTTTCCTATTAATAAACATACAGAATTTACCATTTTGTACAGAATTTAGCATCTGCTCTGAGAAAAGTTTCTCCTAGAATTACATTTTCAATTAAGTGCTAAATTAACCAGAAAACTCTAGGGAGACTGTCAGGAAGTGTGAAGGTCAAGTTCTGCTTATGCTGTCCTTCGTTTCTCAGGGTTATATAGTATTTCAGAAAGTTAATATCAAAATTGTCAAGGTCATCAAAAATAAGGTTAAGAAAGTGCCAGTCACAGCTAAGAGGAGCCTAAAGTGACACAAAAACTAAATGTAATATGGTATCCTGGAACAGAAAAAGGTATTAGATAAATGCTAAGATAATCTGAATAAACTGAAGACTTTAGTTAGTAATCACATATGAGTACTGGTTCAATAATTATGGCAGATGTACCATACTATTGTAAGATGTTAATATAAGGAAGCTGGGTGCAGGGTATATGCAAACTCTCTGTACTATCTTTCCAGCTTTTCTGGAAATCTAAAACCATTTTAAAAAATAGAGCCTATGGCTAGGCGCAGTGGCTCATGCCTGTAATCCCAGCACTTTGGGAGGCCCAGGTGGGCAGATCACGAGGTCAGGAGTTTAAGACCAGCCTGACCAAGATGGTGAAACCCCGTCTCTACTAAAAATACAAAAATTAGCTGGGGCATGGTGGTGTACACCTGTAGTCCCAGCTACTCAAGAGGCTGAGGCAGGAGAATTGCTTGTTGCTTGAAGCCGAGAGGCGGCAGTTGCAGTGCGCCAAGATGGCGCCACTGCACTCCAGCCTGGGTAACAGAGTGAGACTCTGTCTCAAAAAAAAAAAGTCTATTTAAAACTAAAAAAACCCCACCACTCAAAATTCAGATCATTAGCTTACATAAAACAAGTCTTTACAGAAATGGATTTCTGCCAAAAAAAAGAATCAAAAAACTGACAATATGCTCAGAAGTCCAGTGCATGGGTCTGAAAAAGTACTGTTCTCCAAAGGGCCAAGAACTAATGCAGATCAGAACCCCTGGGTTTTCTTCCCTAAATCTACTAGTGACTCCCATTATGTATTCATTTTCATCTTTTATTCTTCCTCTTAAAAAAATTGTACTGGACTAATGAGAATTGGCCTGGCCTGGGGAAGGAGGAGGAAAATATAACTGAGGGAAGAGAACAATCTCTGCAATAAAGAGATAATCCACTCAGCCATAATGGAAAAAAGGGAGATCCTGTACCTTAACAACAAATATTAAATTCCTGAAGAAAAAAAGTGTATAAATACAAGTTATTGTCTTATTTCATATTCTGGGGAAAAAGCTAAGGACATGACTGGATATAAGTTTTAAAGCAAAAGAGCTAATTGTAGACGAAAAGAAATTTTTAAAAATGCCTTCACAACTTTAAGCATCTGGGCGCAGTGGCTCATGCCTGTAATCCCAGCACTTTGGGAGGCTGAGACAGGAGGATTACCTGAGGTCAGGAGTTCAAGACCAACCTGGCCACCATGGTGAAACCCCATCTCTAAAAAATACAAAAATTAGCCAGGCATGATGGTGGGTGTGTGTAATCCCAGCTACTTGGAAGGCTGAGGCAGGAGAATCGCTTGAATCCAGGAGGCAGAGGTTGCAGTGAGCTGATATCACGCCATTGCACCCCAGCTTGGGCAACAGAGCAAGACTCTGTCTCAAAAAAAAAAAAAAAAAAGAACTTTAAGCATCTGATTCAGTGAATGAGTAACAAAATACAGTCAATTCAAGAGCGGAAAAAATGGCCCAAACCTTACAGTTTTTCCAATTAACCTGAATTTTCATTTTAACTCCAAGAGACATATAACTAAAAAACTTCTATGTTAACCTTTAAACCACTGAAGACTTTAAATATTAATAGTATGCCTTTAATGACACAATAGTGTAGCATCAAGTACTTTAATGTTTGAAATGAATAAAACAAAATCTTGGGCTTGGCACACAGAACCAGAGAGGTATTTAGTATTAACTAATGAATAGGTAGAAAAGATCTTGAAAACGCCTTGTTTGTCCTGAAATTAGAAAGGTGCTGGCTGGGCATGGTGGCTCACGCCTGTAATCCCAGCACTTTGGGAGGCCGAGGCAGGCGGATCACGAGGTCAGGAGATCGAGACCATCTTGGCTAACACGGTGAAACCCCGTCTCTACTAAAAATACAAAAAAAAAAAAATTAGCTGGGTGTGGTGGCGGACGCCTGTAGTCCCAGCTGCTCAGGAGGCTGAGGCAGGAGAATGTCATGAACCTGGGAGGCGGAGCTTGCAGTGAGCTGAGATTGCGCCACTGCACTCCAGCCTGGGTGACAGAGCGAGACTCCGTCTCGGGGGCGGGGGTGGGGGGAAAGAAAGGTGCCAATTTTGAAATAGTAGAGGAGAAGATGGGATTAAAATAAAACCAATCTCATTATTCAATAGTGAAAGTGGCATTCTCTCAGTCCACTCACATGTTTCTCTTTCAAACCACCCTGTAAGAAAATGTGTTTGACTCCAAATGTCTGACAGTTTGTGTAAGATTATAAATTTTTTTTTTCTGGTCAAGTTCTCTCATGAATAAATCCGTCTTAAAGTATTGGTTTTATACTCCCAAGTGTTTGATTTAATTGAAAATACAGGCCAGGCTCAATGGTTCACTCCTGTAATCCCACCATTTTGGAAGGCCAGGGCAGGAGGACTGCTTGAGCCCTGTAGTTTCAGACCAGCCTGGGCAACATAGTGAGACCCCACCTCTAGAAAACATTTTTACAAAATTAGCCAGGTGCGTAGTAGGCGCCTGTAGTCCCAGCTACTCAGGAGGCTGAGTGGGAGGGTCACTTGAGGGTGCAGTAAGCCATGATCAGCCACTCCACTGCAGCCTGGGGGATAGAGTAAGATCTTGTCTAAAAACAAAAAAAAAAAAAAAAAAAGAAAGAAAGAAGAAAGAAAAAAGTACAAAGTACAGTAGTTTGTACTGAACGTTAGAAAGTACTTTGTCTAAACAGACATTCTAAAACCTAGGTTGTTCAAAAAATGTACTGTGGGGAAAACTAAACTGGAGGAGTCAAATAAAACAGTACTCTGTAAACCAGGTTTGTCACTCTCACATTAACACTAGAAGGATTAACAAGCAACTAATGGTACTCTCTTAGTATCTTTAATGTACATTTTTAAAACTTTAAAATATTTTATAATTTTCAAACCTACCTAGAAGAAATAATATAACTGACTCCCCTCATCATTGAGTTTCAACAATGATCAATATTTGGCCTGTAAGTATATGTTAAGTATATGTTAGTTATATTCACATTGTTGTGCGACTATCTCCAGAACTTAAAATTGGAACTTTTAAAACTAGAGTTCATATGCTGACCTGCAGAGGAATGAAGGTTTTAAAAAATAGTTTAAATTTAGAGTTTTAAACTATTGTTGTCCATTAAATAAATAACAAAATGTCAAAGATAATTTATTCTTTTACAAGACAACCTTTTTTTGTTACAATTCTGAAATCTTTGCCCTTTGTTTAAGACATGTATAAAGGCTCCACATGGAACCCAGAATGTATGTAATTGCACACTCAGGATTACTATGAAATCTGGCACTAATCAAACTGATACGGTGCTCCTTTCAAGTTAGCTGTCTCTTCAATCAAGTCCTTCACTGAAGAAATTTCAAATCACAAGTATAAATCTCTGTAGTTGTACTTCTTTACAAAGTCGTATAATTGAATCTCTTTATAAAAAAAAAAAGGCTTTTTATTTCTAGACCTCTACTTCAAGTGAAAATTAAACAATTCAATTCATTAGGCTGCTTTCTGGCAGTCTACCTATAGGTTTCACAAACGACTTTTCAGAGAGGTATCTCAGGAGTTCATCGACTGGCAGACCTAGTTAACAGGCCAACCGAACTACAGGGCACTCACAGGTTTCCTTTTTTTCTCCCGGATTTACTTTTATGTCGCTGGACTACAGGCATACTTAAATCTTATTACAGAGTATTTCTGAATTTCCATTCTGACTGTTCAACCAGTAGCAGTGATAAAGAACCTGATTAGGGTCAATTTCAAACCTCATTCAGGTCTGTACTATTCTCTTGCTGTAACTAAGAATGAAAAGAGCTGGTTGAAACCAAACTAGGTAACAATAGTAGTAAATGCACAGGCAGGAAAGGTAAGTCACAGGGGACTCCCTCTCCCCACCCCCTGCCCCTTTTTTTGCAATCTAATTTTTAGAAATGCTGGCATTCTGTACTGCATTCAAGGCCCTTTTCTAGTTAAGGGCAAGAAAACAAACAACTCTGAAAGGCTGCCTAGAGAATTGACAGAAATATTACAGATACCTTAAGAGATATTTTATAACAGAAGTTAAAGTAATATGGTTCTCATAGGTTGCATTTGGTCATTCAATTGCAAGCCTGAGACCCAGAACACAGAAAAGTACTGTTTAAATACACATAAATACTTAGGCCCAAATTAAATCCACTACCAGCGGTCACATGTTGAGCCCTGGCTCGCCTGATTTCTGCAATGGAACCACACTTCCTAATCCCTGAGCATTTGAAGGCTATATAAAGCTCCTTTAGGGGCACTTGTTTCCCACAACTCTGAGCTGCCAGGAAGTTAAGACAAGGGCATCTAAAGGCCTTAACGCCCAAACTGGAAGGCTTTAGGCTAACACCCTGATTAAAGATTAACTACTCTGAAAACCTGGAACATATTTTAAATGCTTCCCGACTTTCTCATTTCTCTGTATGCAGACATCACCTCAGTGCTGTATAGTCATACTGTAAGCTCTATTTTAGATGCTGGGTACAGTACGTATATAGAACGGCCCACAGCGGCTGGAGCCACGCATGGACCCATTTGCTGTGAGCGGGGTGGGGAAGTCAAGTGGGTTCAACGAAATCTGATAATCCTCCATCCTCCATCCTACCTCCCCCATTCATTCCAGATTTTCTGCGAGGTAGGGTGAGCAACGAAGTGGGGAAGAGTGGTTCCCCAAACTGCCCAGGGCCGGGCGCGTGCCTGGGCGGCCCCTGCTCCCCACCCATCCCTGGCGGGAGGTCCTCACCTCGAGCTTGTCTGTCAGCTCCTTATGCATTTGCTCGTACTGCCGGCTCATATCCTGGTTCCTCTCGAGCAGCGCCTTGCCCAGCCGGGCCGCCAACACCAGATCCTTCTCCTTCTGCCGGATCACCGACAGCAGCTCGGGGTCCTGGGAGGGCGGCGGCTGCGGTCCGGCCCCCTCGGCCAGAGACCCAGGCTCGGCCTGAGGGTGTTCCCCGGGGTCGGACGGCCGCTCCCCGGCCGCCAGCAGCGCCAGCTCCTCCTCTAACGCCAGTTCTAGCTCCGCGGAGCCCCCGGGGAAGGAGATGAGGGCGGCGGCGGCGGGAGTCCGGACTGCGTCCCCGGCCGCGGCGGGCAGCTCCATGCAGCAGGCGCTGTCCGGCTCGGCGGGTGCTGAAGCGCGGCCGGCCAAGCCCAGGCAAAAAGCGGACATGGCCCGCGCGCGCGGAGCCCGCAGCGGTGCGGCCCGGCCCGCGCGCGCCAGGCTGCAGGGGGGAGGGGCCCCGCCGCGCCGCCCCGCGCCCCGCGCCTCGCCTCGCGCCGCGGCACGCGCCCCTGGGTCCCCGCGAGCCCTGGGCGCGGCGCGCGCCGGCCCGCCCCTCCCCCGCGCCGGCGGCACGCGCCCCCTCCCCCGCCCCCGGGCTCAGCTGCTCACGCGCGCGCAGGAGGAGGGAATGGGGGTAGTGGCGGAGGAGGTGGTGGGAACGGGAAGTCTGGGGAAGGGAGGACTCAGGAACGGAGACTGAGGGGCGGCGAAGCGGCAGGAGAGGAAGCGAGGAGGAACGCCGCCGCCGGGTTCTCAGCCGCCCTGTTGCCGCTGCCGCTGCTGCTGCTGCCGCCGCCGGCCGGGCAGCGCCTCACGGGGCGGGCTGCGCTCTGCTGTCGCCGCGACGCTCGCTGCTGCTGCTGCTGCCGGCGGCCTCTCTCTGCAGCCGCACTCCATGACCCCCGGCTCGGCGGCAGCCCCAGCAGCAGCGGCGGCGACGGCGGCTGCTGCTGCTGCAGGGACCGAGGCGGCGGCTCCACATCGCGCGCCGCGCAACCCGGTGAGCTCCTTCCTGCCTTCCCCAGCTCCTCCCGGCTCACCGGGCCGGCAGCGCCCCGCCCTGGGCTTCCGGCCGCGTCCCCCTCGCCCCGCCCCTTGCCGGCGCCTGACGCGCGCGGGCACCTGTTCGCCCCGCCCGCGCGGGATTCGCCAGCTCGCGGGTCTCCTCAGCAACGCCCAGGTGGCGCCGGCGGCCTTAACCCCTGCGCTGCCTCACGCCCTGCGGGCTGCTGCGCGCGCCGCCTGCGGAGGCGGCTGGCGCATCCCTAACGGTCCTGGCTGCCTCACCGCGCGGCCACGCCCCCAGCCTTGCACCCACTTCGGGGTGCGGTTCCGCCCTCAGCCTACCTCACAGCTCGGGTGTGGCCACGCCCCCAGCTCTCGTACCTCGGGGTGTGGCCTCGCATCCGGCCTCGCTCTCACCTCGGACGGAGCGCGGCCCCGCCCACCGCCTGAAGCTCACCTCCGGGCGCGGCCCCGCCCCCAGCTACTTGGAAGCCGGGGCGCGCCTCAGAGTTCTGTTTCCGCAAGTCTCTCTGGTGGTCTCTGCGGCAAAAGGGACTGAAGACATTCCTCCAAAACTGGTGGCCCGGCCCCGAGAAAGACATACCGTGACGAAATTTAGGTCTGGGCCCCCAAGAGAACTAAGCAGTCAGGAGAGGGAGCCCTAGAGAGCAGTAGGAGGAGGGAGGACTTCGGAAACCAGGCATCTTCATGCTGATGAGTCAGGGATATGAAGGACCAGATGCTTCGCAGATCAGCAGCCCGGAGAGAAAGGGTTTCTGCAGAGAAATAACGGAAAAAAACTGCTCACAGATGGGAATACGAAGCAAAGAACCTCCCTAATAATAACTACCGTTTATTCGGCACTCAGTGTGTGCCATGTCCTATATTAAGTGCTTGATAGTCATTATTTTAGATAATCCTCACAAGAACCTTATAAAATCAGTACTGCCGCTTGTCATTTTAACAGAGAAGGAAATTAAAGCCTGAGATGGCGTCGTCTGCCCAGGTCATTACAACTGGTAGAGTCAGGATTGAGATCTAGCCAGGCCGACGCCAGGGATCACGTGAACCATTATTCTTTATTTTCTTCACATAAAGCAGTCTTGAGGAAGATAAATGGTACTTTGTGACCAAGATGGATTGGGTGGATATGGAAGGAACACTTCCTCAATGATTAAAGGAAGGTTTGGAGAGCCTACTGGGTGACTTCCAGTCATTCCTTGGCGTTGACCTCGTTGGTGGTGCTACTTGTCTCCTATTTCCAGAAACAATCCCATCTAAAGCTAGAATTCGTCCCTATTGCTTCCTTTTCCTCTTGGACAGACAACCCATTTTTTACTTGGATCATGCCTTTCTTCTTTTCGTCCCAGTGAGATGGAAATTTCAGAACATCAAGAGGCTGAAATGGGTCAAATAGTTTCTCATGGTTTTTATCGCTTATTAAATTCAGAGCCTAAACAATATTCAAGTTTTAACATCGTTACCCTTAGACTGAAGGCCAGAATCTGAAAAGCTCCTGGGCCTCAGGGCTGGCATTGTTCACTTGTTGACTGGAAAGGAGACAGACAGTTGAGGGATTCCCACATCAATCTTAGAGCTAAATTTCTGCAGTTGACCATGTTACCATTCCAGCAAGGAAATGTTCTAACACTTTTTATTATGACCTCTCACCTTGAGCTGGAATTGTGGGCCAGAGGTGAGATCCAATCGCCACTTCCTTTTGTCTTATTTGAATCACAGAAGGACAAATTTCTCCCTAATCTGTCTGGAGACACATCAAGAACAAACAGGGCCAGGCTCTGTGGCTCCTGCCTATAATCTCAGCACTTTGGGAGGCTGAGGCAGGAGGATTGCTTGAGCCCAGGAGTTCAAGAGCAGCTTGGGCAATGTAGAAAGTAAAAAGTTTCCTCTTCAAAGCTTCCCTTCTTGTTAAAGAATGAATAATAAGTGTTAGAAATAATGGTTTCTTTTAAAGACTAACTTCCTTCAAGCCACCTTACTTTATGCTAATAACTCTCTGTTAAGCCCTTTCCTATGTAGCTGTTAGATCTAAGGGAATGAGTACATTCTATGTCCATGTACTTTAACCAAGATATCTGTGCTGGACGTGCTCACTGGCATGTCCCAGCTCGCAGCCTATGCCCCTTCCTTATTTGGGAATGTTACTGCTTTTCTAAGTCTTTTCATAAATAACTTCCTCTTTTCCTTTGTTCTCCATTGCTTTTACCTATTTAGAAAAGTTTTAAGTTGTTAGCCTATCAGGTTCAGTTTAAACTGTAAGGTCTGGCTCCAGCCAATGGAGACAAGACACAGTAACAGGGACAAACTGCGTAAGGGATAAAAATTGCTTCTTTCCTTTATTCAGGTGTGCTCTCGCCATTGTTCCAGCTGTGAGGAGCACCCTTTCTGCAGAAACTAAAATTGCCTTGCTGAGAAAACTTTCTGTCTAAATGCTGATTTTTCCTTGTGGTACCGAGGAACAAGCATTCTGTTTCTAAATAAACTTTTTACTTATAACGGGCAACATGGCAAGATCCTGTCTCTCCACCGGCTGGGTGGCTCATGCCTATAACCCCAGCACTTTGGGAGGCCAAAGTGGGAGGATCTTATAAGTCCAGGAGTTTGAGACTAGCCTGGACAACATGGCCAAAACCCCATCTCTACAAAAAATACAAAAAAATTAGCCAGACATGGTGGTGCATGCCTATAGCCCCAGCTACTCGGGAGGCTGAGATGGGAGGATCGGTTGAGCCTGGAAGATCAAGGCTGCAGTGAGCCCCGATCATACTATTGCACTCCAGCCTGGGTAACAGAGCAAGAACTTGTCAAAAAAAAAAAAAAAAGTTTCAGCTCTTTTTCCTTAATGCAGACATGCAGCCTATCTTTCAAAAAATGACTTTGTTTACCTTCCTTGAGCTCAATGGTCCTAATCTGTTCCACTTATCTGTTACTGTGAAAATGAACTGTTACAATACTAACTCCAGCCTCTGAATTTCCTTCCTAACAATGTTCCACTGCTGAACCTTACTAAGAAATGTTCACTTCTTACAGTAGGTTTGGCTCTAAGCACTGTCTTCCTGGGAGAACCAGCCCAACTTTGCAGAACTATTCAAAATAGTGGTTCTTAAACATTTTGGTCTCAAAATCTCATTACACTCTTGGGCCGGGTACGGTGGCTCATGCTTGTAATCCCAGCACTTTGGGAGGCCGAAGCAGGCAGATCACTTGAGGTCAGGAGTTGAAGACCAGCCTGGCCAACATAGCAAAACCCTGTCTCTACTAAAAATACAAAAATTAGCTGTGCATGGTGGCATGTGCCTGTAGTCCCGGCTACTCAGGAGGCTGAGGTGGGAGGATCATTTGAACCTGGGAGGCGGAGGTTGCAGTGAGCCAAGGTCACGCCACTGCACTCCAGCCTGGGTGACAGAGTGAGACTCCATCTCCAAAAAAAAAGTTTTAAAATAATTAATTCATTTTAAATATTTATGATAAACTTATTATATGTAACTATAATGAATTTTTATGAACAGTAACTATATGGTCCTAAATGTAAAAAAAAACTAGTGAGAAGAATGGCATTATTCTTCATTTTTGTAAACCTCTGTAATGTATGGCTTAACAGTAGAAAAGTAAATTCTTGTATTTGGATATATCTGTAATGTATGATATTTTGAAATATATGAAGAAAATTTGGACTCACAAAGATATGTGGTTGGGAAAAGGAGGAATATTTTAGTAGCCTTTTCATTCTGGATATTTTTCTTTGATATTACACCCAAACTTGACAAGTTATAGTTTCTTTCTTTCTCTCTCTCTCTCTTTCTTTCTTGAGGCGGAGTCTCACTCTGTTGCCCAGGCTGGAGTGAGTGCAGTGGCGCAATCTTGGCTCACTGCAACCTCCACCTCCCAGGTTCAAGTGATTCTCCTGCCTCAGCCTCCCAAGTAGCTGGGACTACAGGCATGTGCCCCCACACTTGGCTAATTTTTGTATTTTTAGTAGAGACGGGGTTTCACTATGTTGGCCAGGCTGGTCTTGAACTCCTGACCTCAGGTGATCCGCCCACCTCAGCCTCCCAAAGTGCTGGGATTACAGGCATGAGCCACTGCACCCAGATGACAAGTTGTAATTTCTTAAAGTTTAGTTGCAATGTGAAATCTAAAACCATGTCAAGGAAATCCCATTGATCTATTTTTCACTTTGAATGGATTTTTTACATATGTATGATTGATTTATAACAGCATGTATTTTCATTTGGAAAATGTCTGAGTTATGCAGATCTTACAAATATTGTCACTTGTCATTACACAATATCAGCCTAATCACATTCATTAATATCACCACCATTGATCTCATCATAAAAGTCTTTAAGTATTGAGAAGCTATTAAGCTTGAGTTTTATCATTAGTAACAAATATTTTCAGTTGTTTTCCTTGAAGTAACAGACTTACTTCATTAATTCTTGAGAAAATGTCTGCCAAATACCCAAATCTGAATACCACAGTTTGTGTCATTCATTCAAGTAAAAACAGTGTTCCATGAAAAATGTGGCTAGTTAGTTCCCAACTCAAACGGAGGTATAAGTGCTTCACCTCAAGATAACCATCATACTTCAGTACACAGCAGAAGTGCTTTGTGGGTACTTCCCATTTCATCACATGAAATATTAAAAAGATGTGCATTCAAGGGTCTGGACTTAATAGAAGTACTGCTTCGTCAGGGACATTGGTTAATGAAACTAGCTTCTGTTTTTTCTATGAGCACATGAAAGTGAAGACTACCATGTGTACCAGCACAGCTGGGTAACACTGCCTTGACTCATGCTAAGGTATCAGTGGTGTTACCTATCATTGCCTTTGCACTGTCAGTGCAAATGTCAGCATAATTACAAACAAAAATAGTATTAGACAATTAGCATTATTGTGAAATTAGTTTGCTATTGTTAATAACATTAGAATGATAATCCTTACACTTACTATGAAAACAGTTCTTTTGTTGGTAGCCCTCTGAAAGACTCTAGGACCTTTAAGAGCTGTTGCACCACACTCTGGGAACTGCTGATTCAAGTCCATTAGGTCAGCCTTGAGGTAACAGAATGAATATATACCTGCCTACATGGAAATTAGTGCCAGGATTTAAAACTCATTAAAGACAAGTTGTGAAAACCGTCAGACTTCTGAGAAGCTTATTAAATTTATTCTTCATGCTAGAACAACAGCAGCTAAAATACATTTAGCACTGTGCTCCTTACATCCTTTATGTAACACTATCTCTTTTAATCTTCACAATAGCCCTATAATGGTAGTGTGTTACACCAATATATACTAGTACATGATACTATGATGCTAGTGTTTTAGACCTGTCTGTCTCTAATGGACTTGCTCTTAGTTTCTCTGCCGCACTTCACTTTTTATCACTTATGTATTCCTTTAAAATATATTTGCATTAGTGTTAGCTTTAGTGCCTGGATAGTCTGGTAAACTTGAGTATGACTACAGTTTACATACTTACATACTATGGGTGAATTTCCACATAAATGCTATTACATCACTAACCACAGTTTACATACTTAACATACTATGGGTGAATTTCCACATAAGTGCTATTACATCACTAAGGGCAAAACATGACATTTTTCCTTCTTAGAGATCCTAATATCTACAAATATGACAACACTCATCTGATTTCCCCAAGTTGTTTACTTTTATTAACATCTTGGTCCGTGAAAACTGGAAAGTGTAAAAGACAAAACATGTCCCGAAAATTTGTTTTTGAAAAGCCAAGTGCTGAAGAAACACGAGGAACTGGCAAAATGTGTGATAAAGCAGTTCTATGCTTGATATTTTCATTTAGCTATGATGTGTGTGTGTGTGTGTGTGTGCACGAGCAGATCACGTGTGTTTTAAGTTGTATATTTTGTCTATGAAACAGTCGTGGAAACATACAAGTCTTGGAAATTCATCAAATGTTACCCAAAGCACGTTATATTTTTTAGAGAGGAGTGATCTCAACATTTTGCAAAATGTGGCGTGTATACCCTTGGTGGTTCTCAAGTTGGTTTTTAGGGGAAAAATATTAACATCAGTGGCTGGTGCTCACGAGTGTCAGTCTTCAGCAGAGACCCTGCCCTGCCTGATGTCGGGAAGTTCCTTCTCTGCTACTCAGAAGGTAAATAGAAGCCCCATCTTGTCCCTACATGGATACACAGTGTGAGTTCCCAACTTCCTCTCCTCCAGCTTCTATCCTTTCCTACCAACATCCCTGCCCAACTTTTCCCTTCCAGGTGAGAACTCCCCTCTCCCAAGGATTTGCCTAATACCCCAGGTCTAGCTGCCCTGTTACCTCTGCCAGTTATTTTCTGACCACTGTCATTTCCAGCCTCTGACCCATTTTTCCTCCCATCTGGTTAGGCATCTTCAGTCTTTCCCCTTAATGATCATGAACCAGACTTCCTGGGCTGCATCTAGTTCTGCCACTTAGGAGTTGGATGACTTTGGATCTCTATGACTCAGTTTCTTCATTTATAAAATGGAGATAATGGTAGTACTTACCTGATAAGGTTGGTCTTAAGACAGAAAGATTTCAGATACGTACAGCTCTTAAAAATGAAGCCTGACAGGCCAGGTGTGGTGGCTCACTCCTGTAATCCCAACACTTTGAGAGGCCGAGGTGAGCGAATTGCTTGAGCCCAGGAGTTCAAGACCAGCCTGGGTAATGTGACAAAACCCTATCGCTACAAAAAAATAAAAAATAAATTAGCCAGGCATGGTGATGTGTGCCTTTCGTCTCAGCTACTGGAGAGGCTGAAGTGGGAGGATCACCTGAGCCCAGGAGGTTGAGGCTTTAGTGAGCTGTGCGCCACTGCACTCCAGCCTGGGTGACAGAGCAAGACCCTGTCTCCAATAATAATAATAATAATAATAATAATAATAATAATAAGAAGAAGAAGAAGAAGAAGAAGAAGAAGAAGGAAGAAGAAGAAGGAAGAAGAAGAAGAAGAAGGAAGAAGAAGAAGAAGAAGAAGAAGAAGAAGAAGAAGAAGAAGAAGAAGAAGAAGAAGAGAAGAAGAAGAAGAAGAAGAAGAAGAAGAAGAAGAAGAAGAAGAAGAAGAAGAAGAAGTAATGCTTACCTAATAAGGTCAGTCTTAAGACAAAAATATTTCAGATATGTAAAGCTTTTAAAATGGAGCCTGGCAGGCCAGGTGCAGTGGCTCACTCCTGTAATTTCAGCACTTTGGGAGGCTGAGGCTGGAAGATCGCTTGAGGCCAGGAGTTTGAGACCATCCTGAGCAACACAGAGAGATCCTCTGCCTCCCACCTATAGTCTTAGCTACTCCTGAGGCTGAGGCATGGAGTTTGAGGATGCAGCGAGGCGGTGAGCTACGATTATGCCACTGCACTCCAGCCTGGGTCTCAGAGCAAGACCCTGTCTCTAAAAACCAACCAACAAACAAACAATCTGGGCTTTCTGAATTAGATCTGTCATTAACCAGCTGTGCAGCTATGTACAATTGAACAAGGCATTTAATGTGCCTAGGCTTTGGCTTCCTTATCTGTATGGTATGAAGTTGGCCTGGTAATCACCCCTTTATGCTCCAAACCAGTAGTTCTCAACTGGGGGTGATTTTTTTTTTTTTAGACAGTGTCTCACTCTGTCACCCAGGCTGGAGTGCAGTGGCATGACCTTGGCTCACTGCAACCTCCAGCTCCTAGGTTCAAGCGATTCTCCTGCCTCAGCCTCTCTAGTAGCTGGGATTACAGGTACGTGCCACCATGCCCAGCTCATTTTTGTATTTTTAGTAGAGACAGGGTTTCACCATGTTGGCTAGGCTGGTCTCAAACTGCTGACCTCACATGATCCGCCTGCCTTGACTTCCCAAAGTGCTGGGATTACAAACATGAGCCACCGTGCTTGGTCTGGGGGTGATTTTGACCTCCTCCTAGGACCCTAGAGATATTGGGCAATGTCTGGAGACATTTTGGGTTGTCATAACTGGGAGGAAGGAGGTGTTATTGGCATCTAATGGATGGAGACTAGAGATGCTGCCAAACATATTTTAATGTCCAGGGCAGCCTATCTGGCCCCAAATGTCAATAGTGCTGAGTTGAGAAACCTAGTTTGAAATGACAGGCTTCAGGACAGGCGCAGTGGCTTATGCTTGTAATCCCAGCACTTTGGGAGGCTGAGGTGGGCAGATCACTTAAGGTCAGGAGTTTGAGACCAGCCTGGCCAACATGAAGAAACCCCATATCTACTAAAAATACAGAAATTAGCTGGCATGGTGGTATGCACCTGCAGTCTTAGCTACTTGGGAGGCTGAGGCAGGAGAATCATCTGAACCCGGTAGGTGGAAGTTGGCAGTGAGCCGAGGTTGGGCCACTGCACTCCAGCTTCGGTG
Organism: Pongo abelii; assembly: GCF_028885655.2. Lineage (NCBI taxonomy): Eukaryota > Metazoa > Chordata > Mammalia > Primates > Hominidae > Pongo > Pongo abelii. Next base: position 118,826,264 of record NC_071995.2, on the reverse strand, counting down.
ACAAAGACTCTGTCTCAAAAAAAAAAAAAAAAAAAGACAGAATGACAGACTTTGGCCGGGCGCGGTGGCTCACACCTATAATCCTAGCACTTTGGGAGGTTGAGGTGGGTGGATCACTTAAGCCCAGGAGTTCAAGACCAGCCTGGGCAACATGGTGAAACCCCATTTCTACAGAAAATCCAAAAATTAGTCAAGCACAGTGGCTCATGCCTATAGTCTCAGCTACTAGGGAGGCTGAGGTGGGAGGATCACATGAGTATGGGGAGGTCGACGCTGAAGTGAGCTGTGATCACACTACTGCACTTTAGCCTGGATGACAGAGCAAGACCCTCTCTCAAATAAATAAATAAAATAAAATAAAATGACAGGCTTCTACAACTTAACCATGACGTTTGTTGCCTGAAAAAGATATAAATGGGTTACACGCATGATGGGCTATGATGCGAGCCCAGGGGTGCTTTGGCTGCTTTTAGGGATTCTCTTCTGGAAAACCAGCCCATAACACAGCCATACATACCACTTAGGCAAATAAATAACCAAAAAGTTCTTCTGCTTTGAGGCAATTGCTCCCAACATTGACTAAATTGCTTTCTACTCTCCCCTACCCTCTTGTAATGATTTGGCTGTCACTGTTGCCTAAACTCATCAGAAAATGACTGCTTTATGCTCAGGTTGGCTATTTTTGGTTCTTCCAATGCCCACATCTAGAAAGATTTGTGGTTTCATTTTCTATGTGCTCATATTTTCCTGCTTCTTTTCAATGATCTTGGCTCTAAACACATTGTTGATGTGTTTTGCTACATATATCATTCATCTTGAGCTATTTTAAAATGTTTCCTAGTTTTATTTCATCTCAAGAATTTGCCAAACATTTGTTATATCTTGTTCCTTCCGCATTACAGTCTGGTTTAATCTGTTGGCAGGCAAGTTATTTATACCTATTGATACTGCTCATACTAACACTGTTTCTTAAGTGAATTTCCTCCCATTAGTGTTCTTTGTCAATTTCAGAGTATACTGATTATGGAAATTGTATATCATCCAGTTTCCAGGATAACTAAAAACTTTTGCTGGTGGGTAGGTAAAATGTCCCGTGAATCTATTTTCCATGGTTTGTGTTAGCATTGCTACTGCTACACTTCTCACTTTATGTAAAAAGCCTTTATGGGTTTCTTGGTGCCTTCCTATGATCAGAGGAATTGTCATCTTCTAAAGGGTCAAAATTTAATCACATCCTAGAAAATGTAGCTATGTTTGTGTGGGGGGCACATGTGTAGGTGTGGGATATATATGCATATTAAGTGTTCTGGGAAGATGGTGTAATGCAACTATCTTAATAGTTAATTTTCCCATTAAGTAATGTGTATATATATATATACATTTTATATACTTATATAAATATATATATTTTTTTTCTTTTCTTTTCTTTTTTCTTTTTTTTGAGATGGAGTCTTGTTCTTATTGTCCAGGCTGGAGGGCAGTGGCATGTTCTCAGCTCACTGCAACCTCCGCCTCCTGGGTTCAAGCGATTCTCCTGTCTCAGCCTCCCCAGTAGCTGGGATTACAGGTGCCCACCACCACACCTGGCTAATTTTTGTATTTTTAGTAGAGACGGGGTTTCGCCATGTTGGCCAGGCTGGTCTCGAACTCCTGACCTCAGGTAATCCACCTGCCTCGGCCTCCCAAAGTGTTGGGATTACAGGTGTGAGCCACCGTGCCTGGCCTTTTTTTTTTTTTTTTTAGACGGAGTCTTGCTCTGTCACCCAGGCTGGAGTTCAGTGGCATGATCTCAGCTCACTGCAGCCTCTGCCTCCTGGGTTCAAGTAATTCTCCTGCCTCAGCCTCCCGAGTAGCTGGGACTACAGGTGTGTGCCACCACACCTGGCTAATTTTTTGTATTTTTAGTAGAGATGGGGTTTCACCATGTTGGCCAGAATGGTCTTGATCTCCTGACCTCGTGATCTGCCTGCCTCGGCCTCCCAAAGTGCTGGGATTACACGTGTGAGCCACCGCACCTGGCCTATACTTGTATTTTTTAGAGACAGGGTCTTGCTCTGTTGCCCAGGCTGGAGTGTAGTAGCATAATCGTAGTTCTCTGCAGCTGCGAACTCATTGGCTCAACCAATCCTCCTGCCTTAGCCTCCCAAGAAGCTGAACCTGCAGGCATGTGCCACCATGCCCAGTCAATTTTAAAATATTTTTTGTAGAGATAGGGTCTCACTATGTTGACCAGGCAGGTCCCAAACGACTGGCTTCAAGCAATCTTCCCACTTTGGCCTCCCAAAGTGCTGGGATTACAGGCATGAGTCACCATACCCAGCCAGCAAAATAATTTTTTAAAGTTTCTAAACTATAAGGAAATCTATTGAATTATATAGTTACCAAGGCTGTTGGCCAGTATTTATTGAGACACCATTGAAGGTTGGTGTGCGTTTGGTATTATTATCTCATTATATGAGAATTTCAGGATTTTAGAAAATTTTAGAAAACATGCCGGGCATGGTGGCTCATGCCTGTAATCTCAGCACTTTGGGAGGCCAAGGCAGGCAGATCACCTGAGGTCAGGAGTTCGAGACCAGCCTGGTCAACATGGTAAAACCTGTCTTTACAAAAAATACAAAAATTAGCCAAGCGTGGTGGCTCATGACTGTAGTCCCAGCTATTCGGGAGGCTGAGGCAGGAGAATCACTTGAGCCTGGGAGGCGGAGGTTGCAGTGAGCCGAGATCGTGCCACTGCATTCCTGCCTGGGTGACAAAGTGAGCCTCCATCTCAAAAAAAAAAAAAAAAAAAAAAATTAGAAAACACGATTCTCATCTTCAAGGAGTATTCCATCAGTGTTTGTGTAAGAGTGTGGGCCGAGCGCGGTGGCTCACTTTGGGAGGCTGAGGCAGGCGGATCACGAAGTCAGGAGATTGAGACCATCCTGGCTAACATGGTGAAACCCTGTCTGTACTAAAAATACAAAACATTAGCCGGGCATAGTGGCACGCGCCTGTAGTCCCAGCTACTCAGGAGGCTGAGGCAGGAGAATTGCTTGAATCTGGGAGGCGGAGGTTGCAGTGAGCCAAGAATATGCCACTGCACTCCAGCCTGGGTGACAGAGCGAGACTCGGTCTCAAAAAAAAAAGAGTGTGGGCAAGATGGACATGGCCTCACCAAGGCATGTCCATAATTCACACCACAGGAAATTTAATATAGTGGTTAAGAACATGGTTTCTAGAGTAAGCTCTGGTTTCAAGTCAAGGCTCCCTCAGTCACTAGCCAAAGTAACCCTAGGAAAGTTAGTTAACCTTTCTATGCACTATGTAAGTAAATAATTTTGTCACTAGTGGGTCTTAAGGCCCAGCACAGTTCCTAACATATAATAAGAACTTGATACTTTTTTTTTGAGATAGAGTCTTACTCTTTCATCTAGGCTGGAGTGCAGTGGTGCAATCATTGTTCACTGCAACCTCTGCCTACCAGGCTCAAGCAATGCTCCCACCTCAGCCTCCTGAGTAGCTGGTACTAGAGACAGGTGCCATCACACCCAGCTAATTTTTGTATTTTTAGTAGAGATGGGGTTCACCATGTTGTCCAGGCTTGTAGGAACTTGATACATTTTTATAATGAATGAATAATGTGTCTAAAGCACTTAGTACATTGCTAAGACACAGTCAGAGTTTACTCAATAAGATGTTAAAGACAGAAAACCAACAAAAACTCTTGATCTCAGAATGCCAGATTTGTTACATATTAATATGGTCCACATGGTTTGTGTTAACCTCTATACTCATACAAAACATTTATCGCATAGAGGCTATTATGTGATAAGTTGGAGATTATGTGGGGAAACAAATATGTATACGCTGTGATCCTTACCCTCAAAATGTTTATAATTTAATAAACAATAGAAAACATAAACCAGAATTAGCTGGTCATGGTGGTGCACACCTGTAGTCCCTGCTACTTGGAGGCTGAGGCAGGAGGATTGCTTGAGCACTGGAGGCAAAGGCTGCAGTGAGCCGAGATCACACCACTGCACTCCAGAATGAGACCCTGTCTCAAAAAGAAAAAAGAAGAAGAAGAAGAAGAAAAAAACATAAACAGGAATGGGTGCAATGGTTCATGCTTGTAATCCCAGCACTTTGGGAGGCTGAGGCAGGAGGATTGCTTGAGCCCAGGAGTTCAAGACCAGTGTGGGCAAGAGGGCGAAACCCCGTGTATTATTTATTTATTTATCTGTTTATTTATTTTTTGAGAGAGTCTCACTCTGTCACCCAGGCTGGAGTGCAGTGGTGCAATCTTGGCTCACTTCAAACTCTACTTCCCAAGTTCAAGCCATTCTCTTGCCTCAACCTCCTTAGTAGCTGGGATTACAGGTGCATGCCACTACGCCCGACTAATTTTTATATTTTTAGGAGAGACAGAGTTTCACCATGCTGGTCTTGAACTCCCGACCTCAAGTGATCCACCTGCGTTGGCCTTCCGAAGTGCTGGGATTACAGGCATGAGCTGCCACGCCTGGCCTGTGAAACCCTGTCTCTACAAAAAATACAAAAATTAGTTGGGCATGGTGGCATGTGCCTGTAAGCTCAGCTATACAGGAGGCTGAGATGGGAGGAATGCTTGAGCCTGGGAGGTGGAGGTTGCTGTGAGCTGAGATCGTGCCACTGCAATCCAGCCTGGAAGACAGAGTGAGACCCTTTCTCAAAATAAATAAATAAATAAATAATAAAAAATTCAGAGAAGGGAGATAGTGCTAGATACAATGGGGAGCAACTGGACATGTTGAAACTGTGAGGAAATCTGAATAAATCTGTACTTCAGGAAGACTAACCTGGCACTGGTGTGAAAGATAGATTCAAGGTGAGAGTCAGGAGTCGGGGAGAACAATTACAACACTGCTGGAAGAATCTATATGGAAGTTCTGATGGAAATGGAAAACAGAGGTCAGAGATGTTATAAACAAGAGAAACAATTGCTAAATTTGGAGTCTGATCAGCTATTAGAGAGTGAGACTGAAGAAAAAGGAGGATTCAGAGATGCCTCTGAGGTTACCAGTGTGGACAACAAACAGAATGATGGTGTCTTGCCAGAAACAGGAAAACCGGAAAAATAGCAAGAATCAGATAATTAGGCCTGTTGATTTGGCTATGGCCAAGGACCTCTCACCTATATAGGGAAAAAAGGCAAGCGTGAAATGAATATACACAGCAATGATAAGAGTGAGTTGTTCGGACAGACACGGTGGCTCATGCCTGTAATCCCAGTACTTTGAGAAGCTGAGGTGGGAAGATCATTTGAGCCCAGGAGGTTGAGGCTGCAGTGAGCAGAGATTGCACCACTGCACTCCTGCCTGGGTGACAGAATGAGACCCTGTCTCTACAAAACAAAACAAACCAAACAAAAAAAGAGTGAGTTGATGACAAACGTATCAGTGGGATTGAAAATGCAAAGTTCTTCCTCATCCAGCAGAAAGCATCCTAGAGAAAACTACAATTGATGCAGGGGAAGAAATGAGAATACTTGACAGGAGGAGGAAGATCGTCCCCTGTGTTTGGAAAAGCATTGGGGTAGATATGGCAGTGGGACAGGGAACTAAACAGGGTTCCGTGCCTGTGGGTCAAGTGACCATTTCCCCATTTTCCCCAACTCCCATCTACAGCAAAGTGCATGACAGCCAACTTCCTCTTCCTGACAGCCAACTTCTCCCACCCACTCCCTATCTCATAAAGGAAGGGATTATGGAAAGAAGCAGGCCTTCCTGATGGGTTTAGAAAATAATTGCATAGAACAAAGCTATATGCATGTTTTAGTATGCATTTGCATTTACAGAAAATCAAAACTTTGAAAAGGCTTATATTCAAGAAGACATATGAAATCACCCAATTAAAAGAAAGATGGCAAAGACTCAAAAACTGATTATAGAATTTAATTTAAGAAAAATCAAGAAATACATCAAAGGTATAAATCTGCATTTCCCTGGGGTCTCGATTCAGTGATTCAGCTTCTTTTTAGTAAGTGGGTCAGAAAACTGCTAATCCTGTAATGATTTTGTTCAACTGCACCCAGCTGGTAGATGTATTTCTTGAAGATCTAAAAAAACAAGTATGTTAAAATTGTCAAAGTTAATGTCAACCCAATATCCAATTGCTTTGTTTATCAACCATGAAACTTGATTGAAAGTCTGTTCTTTTAATTGGCAAGTAGTAACAATGTTGTTTGTAGAGTATTTTTGAGATGCCATGTTCTGTGTTGCACATTTCTATGGTATAGCTGATACAATGACACCATAAATAGGGAGTCTCAGGCAGGGCATGGTGGCTGATGCCCATAATCCCAGCACTTTGGGAGGCTGAGGCGGGTGGATCACGAGGTCAGGAGTTGGACACCGACCTGGCCAATATGGTGAAACCCCGTCTCTAAAATACAAAAATTAGTTGAGTGTGGTGGCGCACGCCTGTAGTCCCTAGTCCCAGGTGCTTGGGAGACTGAGGAAGGAGAATCGCTTGAACCCGGGAGGCAGAGGTTGCAGTGAGCTGAGATCACGCCACTGCACTCCAGCCTGGGTGACAGAATAAACTCCACCTCAAAAAAAAAAAAAAAAATACGGAGTCTCAGGCTGGATGAAATTCAACAGGACAAACCGGTTGCACTACAATATGAGGGCAAATATAGGAGCTGCTGTATTGGCCTTGTGAAAACAGCTCAGGTTTAAAAACAAAAAACAAAAGGCATAAGTCAACATAGAGAAGCTTTTTTTTTTTTCCAAGACAGAGTCTTGCTCTGTCACCCAGGCTGGAGTGCAGTGGCCTGATCTCGGCTCACTGCAGCCTCTGCCTCCCAGGTTCAGTGATTCTCCTGCCTCAGCCTCCCGAGTAGCTGGGATTACAGGCGCGCACCACTATGTCCAGCTAATTTTTTTGTATTTTTGGTAGAGATGGGGTTTCACCATGTTGGCCAGGCTGGTTTCAAACTCCTGACCTCATGATCTGCCTGCCTCGAACTCCCAAAGTGCTGGAATTACAGGTGTGAGCCACTGCGCCTGGCCTTTTTTTTTCCCCCTTCTTTCCTTCCCTTACTTCCTTCTGGCCTTTTTTCCCCTTCCCTTCCCTCCCTCCCTCCCTCCCTCCCTCCCTCCCTTCCTCCCTTCCTCCCTTCCTTCATTCCTTTTTTTTTTGAGACGGAGTCTCACTCTGTTGCCCAGGCTGGAGTGCAATGGCGTGATCTTGGCTCACTACAACCTACGCCTCCTGGGTTCAAGCCGTTCTCCTGCCTCAGCCTCCTGAGTAGCTGGGATTACAGGTGTGTGCCACCATGCCCAGCTAATGTTTTTGTATTTTTAGTATAGACAGGGTTTCACCATGTTGATCAGGCTGGTCTTGAACTCCTGACCTCGTGATCCGCCCGCCTTGGCCTCCCAAAGTGCTGGGATTACAGGCACAAGCCACCGTGCCCAGCCCCTGTTTTTGTTTTTGAGATGAAGTCTCATTCTGTCACCCAGGCTGGAGTGCAGTAGCACAATCTCGACTCACTGAAGCCTCTGCCTCCCAGGTTCAAGCAATTCTCCTGCCTCAGTCTTCCCAGTAGCTGGGACTATAGGCATGTGCCACCATGCCCAGCTAATTTTTGTATTTTTGGCAGTGATGAGGTTTCACCATGTTGGCCAGGCTTGGTCTTGAACTCCTGAACTCAAGTGATCCACCTGCTCAGCCTCCCAAAGTGTTGGGATTACAGGCATGAGCCACCACACCTGGCCCCACCTTAACCATTTTTAAGTATAGTTCATTAGTTAGGGATATTCACATTGTTGTGCTACTGTCACCAAAATTCATACACAGAACTCTTTTCATATTGCAAAACTGAAATTCTGGCCGGGCACGGTGACTCACCCCTGTAATCCCAGCACTTTGGGAAGCTGAGGCGGTCGGATCATCTGAGGTCAGGAGTTCGTGACCAGCCTGGCCAACGTGGTGAAACCCTGTTTCTACTAAAAATACAAAAATTAGCCGGGCATGGTGGTGTGTGCCTGTAGTCTCAGCTACTCGGGAGTCTGAGGCAGGAGAATCACCTGAACCCGGGAGGCGGAGGTTACAATGAGCTGAGATCGCTCCATTGCACTTCAGCCTGGGCAACAAGAGTGAAAGTCCATCTCAAAAAAAAAAAAAAACAAGCAAAAAACCTGAAATTCTGTCCCCATTAAACAATAACTCCCCTTTTCCTTTTCCCTCCAGCCCGGACAACCACCATTCTACTTTCTGTCTCTAGGAATTTGACTCTAGGTACTTCATATATAAATGGAATTATACAGTATTTGCCCTTTTGTGACTGGCTTATTTCAATTAGCAGAATGTCCTAGAAGTTCAACCATATTGCAGCATATGTCAGAATTTCCTTCCTTTTTAAGACTGAATAGTATTCCAGTGTATGTATATATCATAGTTTATCAGTTTGTCTGTCGATGAACACTTGGGTTGCTTCTTCTTTTTTTTGAGATGGAGTCTTGCTCTGTCGCCCAGGCTGGAGTGCAGTGGCACAATATTGGCTCACTGCAAGCTCCACCTCACGGGTTCACGCCATTCTCCTGCCTCAGCCTCCCAAGTAGCTGGGACTACAGGCACCCACCACCACGCCTGGCTAATTTTTTTGTATTTTTAGTAGAGAGGGGGTTTCACAGTGTTAGCCAGGATGGTCTCGATCTCCTGACCTCGTGATCCGCCCACCTTGGGCTCCCAAAGTGCTGGAATTACAGGCATGAGCCACCCCGCCCGGCCACTTCTACCTTTTGACTAGTGTGAATAATACAAATATGAACATGGGTGTTCAAATATCTCTTGAGTCCTGCTTTCTATTGGTTTCATACTCAGAAGTAGAATAGCCAGATCATATGGTCATTCTACTTTTTCTTTCTTTCTCTTTTGAGACAGGGTCTCACTCTGTCCCTCAGGCTGGACTGCAGTGATGAGATCATATCTCACTACAGCTTCTGCCTCCTAGACTTAAGTGATCCTCCCACCTCAGCCTCTTGAGTGGCTGGGACCACAGGCATGTGCTAGCAAATCAGATTTCTATTTTTTTTTTTTTGAGATGGAGTCTCACTCTGTTGCCCAGGCTGGAGTGCAGTGGCACAATCTTGGCTCACTGCAACCTCCACCTCCCGGGTTCAAGCAATTCTCCTGCCTCAGCCTCCCGAGTAGCTGGGATTACAGGTGCCACCAAACCCGGCTAATTTTTTTGGATTTTTATAGAGATGGGGTTTCACTATGTTGGCTAGGCGGGTCTCGAACTCCTGACCTCGTGATCCGCCTTCCTCAGCCTCCCAAAGTGCTGGGATTACAAGCGTGAACCACCATGCCTGGCCCCAAAATCAGATTTCTAAGACTTTCAGACCATGGCCAGGCACATAACAAGTACTATATAAATGTTGAATCTTGTTATTGATGACAAATTCTCCAAGGTATTATTACCTTATGAAATCTCTTAATAGGCAAAGTCTGACCTCATAGAGCACATAGGCAAGCTTCTTTTCTGTTGAAATCTTCATAATTCTTGTGTGTGTGTGTGTGTGTGTGTGTGTGTGTGTGTGTGTGTGTGTGTGGTGGGGGAATGACAGGGTCTCATCATGTAGCCCAGGGTGGCCTCAAACTCCTGGGCTCAAGCAGTCCTCCTACCTCAGGCTCCCAAGTAGCTGAGACTACGGGCACACCACCATGCCCAGCTTGCACAACTTTTTTTTTTCTTCTTCAACTTTTTTTTCTCTTCTTCTTTTAGACAGGGTCTCACTCTGTTGTCCAGGCTGAAGTGCAGTGGCACAAACATGGCTCACTGCAGCCTCAACCTCCTGGACTCAAGCAGTTCTCCTGCCTTGGCCTCCCAAATTGCTGGGATTTATAGGCATAAGCCACTGCACCTGGCCCCAGCTTGCATAACTCTTATTCTCAAAGTATAAATAAAATTGTGAAGGATTCATCTGGGCATGGTGGCTCATGCCTGTAATCCCAACACTTTGGGAGGCTGAGGCAGGTGGATCACCTGAGGTTAGGAGTTCGAGACCAGCCTGGCCAACATAGCAAAACCCCATCTCTACTAAAAATACAAAAATTAGCTGGGTGTGGTGGTGGGCACCTGTAGTCCCAGCTACTTGGGAGGCTGAGGCAGGAGAATCGCTTGAACCTGGGAGGCGGAGGTTGCTGTGAACTGAGATCATGTCACTGCACTCCAGCCTGGGTGACAGAGTGAGACTCCATCTCAAAAAAAAAAAAAAAATTATGAAAGATTTATTTTGGTTGTCTTCTCACCTCTTCTTTTGGTGCCTCTTCCCCTGCTTCCAAGCACCCCACACCCTCCAGATTTTCTACTATGGTGAGACAAATCACCCCCAACCCCAGGTAGTACCCTAAGATCCGGGCTTCCCACAATCCAGTAGAGTTACTGTTTGAGAAATTTGTGATGTCAATAAAGACATTTATGATGTCAATATGAGAAATTTATTGATGTCAGTGCAGTCATTACTGATAACGGCTGTGGATTACATATGCATATGTTTTAACCTTCCTAGAAATTTATTGTCAACATCCAAAGCAAAGCTCTTAAGTTGTAGAATTTAATTGACTGAGAGAGGCCAAAAGGGACAAAATTTTAGGTCATACGAGGCCTGTTTGTTGTCACTTTGTCTATTGTTTTCTCTACTGTCCCTTTTAAGAATTCTGGGCCAAGGCTGAGCATGGTGGCTCACACCTGTAATCCCAGCACTTTGGGAGGCCAAGGAGGGCGGATCACCTGAGGTCAGGAGTTCAAGACCAGCCTGGCCAACATGGTGAAATCCCGTCTCTACTAAAAATACAAAAATTAGCTGGGCGTGGTGGTGCATGCCTTTAATCCCAACTACTCGGGAGGCTGAGGCAGGAGAATCACTTGAACCCACCAGGCAGATGTTGCAGTGAGCTGAGATCTCGCCACTGCACTCCAGCCTGGGAGACAGAGGGAGACTCCGTCTCAAAAAAAAAAAAAAAAAAAAAAAAAAAATTATAGGCCAATGACAGAAAGAGAATTTTATGCCATTTTCAGGAGTTTGGGTGAGACTGGGGAAATTCTGGGGCTAAATTCGGGGATCAGGCATGGGTGATAACCACTATATAAGATATTTCAGGGCTTGGGGGGCAGAGAAATAATAACATGAAATGAAGCTGATCAAAGCCTGGGACAGGCACTGACTGTTTCTACTGGAGCAAAATTAGGCTTGGCCCAGGGGAACCGAAGCAGGGAGCTGGACTAGTCGCCATTTATTTTGTTACTTTCTAATTACGTGTTAATACATGACACCAAAACCAGCCAATTGTTCAGAGACTCACAAAATATGGCTAAAAATTGCTAAATGGAACTTACAAAGAAAATGTGAGTGAATAGGATTATCTAACCTGAGAGAAGTAATAACATACTCTGTTATTTTACAGAAGGTGGTGATCAATTACTCTTTTTTTTTTTTTTTTTTTTTTGAGATGAAGTCTTGCTCTGTCGCCCAAACTGGAATGCAGTGGCCCAAGCTTGGCTCACTGCAACCTCCACCTCCTGGGTTCAAGCAATTTCCAGCTAATTTTTTGTATTTTTAGTAGAGACAGGGTTTCACCATATTGGCCAGGCAGGTCTCGAGCTCCTGACCTCAAGTGATCCACCCGCTTCAGCCTCCCAAAGTGCTAGGATTACAGGTGTGAGCCACCGTGCCCAGCCTCAATTACTCTTTAATTGCACTGAAGGATTTTATTAAATATCAAAGAACACTCTCCGAAATGCTGGTTGCCAGACACTAGAATTATTATTTATTTTATTTTATTTATTTTTGAGACAGGGTCTCACTCTGTCATTCAGGCTGGAGTGCAGTGGCACAATCATGGTTCACCACAGCCTTGACCTCCCAGGCTCAGGTGATCCTCCCACCTCAGCCTCCTAAGAAGCTAGGACTACAGGTGCCCACCACCACGCCTGGCTAATTTTTGTATTTTTTGTAGAGACCAAGTTTCACCATGTTGCCCAGGCTGGTCTTGAACTACTGGGTTCAAGCGATCCACCTACCTTGGCATCCCAGAGTGCTGGGATTATAGGCATGAGCCACTGAGCCCAGTCCAGACACTAGAATTATTTACCGACTTTACAGGCTCTGGGCTGCTTTTAAAAATTGGGGAGGTAGGCTAGAATGCGGTTTAAATAGGATGGTTTGGGTGTGGTTCTGATGAACATCCAGATTTGAATAAATGATACAGAAATGAGCTTATCATTCTATTATAATTAACCATAAAAGCAGAATTTAATCTGTGATGACTTAAGCTCGTCTGCTATATATTGGTAATTTATGTCAACCTGTAGTAACAATATTTACAGAAAGTTCTTGCCTTTAATTTAACACAGGTTATTACGGTAACTGGGCTTCTTTGAGATGTCTAAAAATAAATCTGGATAGTTTGTTTCAGTGAGAGGAAGTTTTGAAAGTGAAAAGTGAAGGATACAATTTTATATCAAAGACAGCTGCAACTTCCATGATAAAAATTACTTTTCTTTTTATAGGAACGGAATTTGACTTAAAGGCTAAGTCTTCAGGACTCAAGGTGGGTTGTGGAATCTCATTAGACTCTTGTGTAATACAGGTTCCAAATTTGGTGTGACCACAAACTGTTACTATAGGAAACCAACCTTTGACAATTTCCTAAGGAAGAAAGGAGCTTTTTTGTTTGTTTGTTTGTTTTTGAGACAGGGTCTCACACTGTCGCCCAGCCTGTAGTACAGTGGTGAGATCACAGCTCACTGCAGCCTCAACCTCCCGGGCTCAAGCGATCCTCCCACCTCGGCTTCCGAGTAGCTGGAGCTACAGGTGCGAGGGGAAGCTTTTTTATTTTGAAGCTACCTGGAGAAGAGTGAAGAGTACATTACTTGTATGGGCCCAGGCTGCCAAGCTCACTTGCTTTTTGTTCACTTTTCTCCTGAAGTTCTCCATGACTGGTACCCACTTTTGGGTGGTTGCAAATACAGGAATCAAAGGAGAAAGAGCAGAAAAATTCAGTGAGGAAATTGTTTGAGTAGGATGTCAAATCAGCAGCAACTGTCTCAGTAAGCTAGGAAGCTTTTACAAGATCAGAAACTCAGAAACCTAAATTTTTCAACCTGGCTTTTTTTTTTTTCTTGCTTTTGCTATTTCATTTGTTTACTGGAATAGCTTCTTTTGAAAATGACAGATGATCTCACTTTTGCTAAAGGGAATGTTTTAAGTTTGTCCATGGTTAGGCCAATGTTGAAAGGGAGAACTGTGGAGAAAGTCAGAGATGTACTGGGTTTTCTTGTTTGTGTTCTATTATTATTTGCCAATTTCTTTTTCTTATTGAAATGAGCCTCAAGCAAATCATCTAAGGTATAGAACCATAATACAAAACTGAGAACAGGTACAGCGGCACATACACTTGCTCTCACAAAAGTGGATATCCCAAGAAGATAATTTTACCAAAGTTGGTATCCTACAGCTCACTAAAAATTGAAACCTAACAATGTAAACTTTAGGGTTGACTGATCTTTTCAGAACACATTCTTGAGAGGTCCAGCATAATCATCTAGTATCATTACAAACGCTGGTTAAAAATTAGTCTTTTACCAGCCTCAGCAACATGGCAAAACTCTGTCTCTACAAAAAATAGAAAAAATTAGCCAGGCATGCTGGTATGTGCCTGTAGTTCCAGCTACTTTGGGGACTGAGGTGGGAGGAGTGCTTGAGCTCAGGAGGTTGAGGCTGCAATGAGCTGTGTTCGTGCCACTGCACTCCAGCCTGGGCGGTAAAGTGAGACCCTGTCTCACAAAATAAATTTGTTTTTTAGCTGACTGGCTAAAAAAGCTGGTGGTTCACTGCTGTAATCCCAGCTACTTGGGAGGCTGAGGCAGGAGGATCACTTGAGGCCAGGAGTTTGAGACCATCCTGGGCAACATAATTAGACTCCTCATCTCAAAAAAAAAAAAAAAAAAAAAAAGGTAAAAAATAATTATCCGGGAGAACTGCCATGCGCCTGTAGACCCAGCTACTCAGGAGGCTGAGGCAGGAGGATTGCATTACCGCACCCTAGCCTGGACGACAGAGTGAGACCCTGTCTCTGAAAAAAATGAGTCTTTTGCGGTATGAAGATCTTTCTGTTATTTATTTTTTAGCCTTCTTCCCAACTACCCATGGTACAATTCTGCTATTTTAGGAATCATGAATACGATTTTGCCATTAATGTATTCAGTATCAATGATCCACTCGCACATAGCTCTGTGTGGGTGAATTTCCGAGTTAAGAATTTCCTTAAGAAAATGAATTCTAAGGTTTTAAGTTTACTTTAATCACTTTCCCATTCCAGCTGGCTACCTGCAGTGAAGTAAAGCTCAAAAGACCTGATGCCTCTTTCAACTTTTGGCTTGAGTCATGCCGATTAGGTTTAACCTTAACAAAAACAGAAGAAATAAACCCTGAAGTGTATGTGTCTTCCAAATTTATAGATCCTAGACCAGAAGGCTGAGTTGTTTTTTAAAAATTCATAAGGAGCACACTTTTCATTTTTTTGCTGTTTGAAATCTGAGGCTGGCTGGGTGCAGTGGCTCATGACTGTAATCCCAACACTTTGGGAGGCCAAGGCGAGTGGATCACTTGAGGTCAGGAGTTCGAAACCAGCCTGGCCAACATGGTAAAACCCCATCCCTACTAAAAATACAAAACTTAGCCGGGTGTGGTGGCGTGGGCCTGTAGTCCTGGCTACTTGGGGGATTGAGGCAGGAGAATCGCTTGAACCCGGGAGGCGGAGCTTGCAGTGACCGGAGATCATGCCACTGCATTCCAGCCTGGGTGACAGAGCAAAACTCTGTCTCAAAAAAAAAAAAAAAAAAAAGAAAAGAAAAAATCTAAGGCATTGCTTAGCCTACATCTACAACTGGGCAACAAAATGATGTACCATTAGATTCTTGTCAAAATGTTCTTAACTCTGCCCAACCTCCCCACCCAGCGTTTTTCTCTCCCTTGCCAGCTCCTGCTTTTCCCTCATCACTCCAAAGATACCCTCATTGGCTTCAGTATGATTTAGTGAGCTGGTCTGTCTCTTTTAATGTCTTTGTTTTTTTTGAGATGGAGTCTTGCTCTGTCACCAGGCTGGAGTGCAGTGGTGCGATCTCAGCTCATTGCAACCTCCGACTCCCAGGTTCAAGCGATTCTCTTGCCTCAGCCTCCCGAGTAGCTGGGATTACAGGCATGTGCCACCACGCCCGGCTAATTTTTGTATTTTTAGGAGAGATGGAGTTTCACCATGTTGGCCATGATGGTCTCGATCTCCTGACCTTGTGATCTGCCTGCTTCGGCCTCCCACAGTGCTGGGATTACAGGCATGAGCCACCGAGCTTGGCCTTTATTTATTTATTTATTTATTTATTTTGAGACAGGGTCTTGCTCTGTTGCCCAGGCTAGAGTGCAGTGGTGCAATCTCAGCTCACTGCAGCCTGAACCTCCCGGGCTCAAGCAATCCTCCCACTTCAGCCTTTCAAGTAGCTGAGACTACAGGCTCATGCCAACACGCCCAGCTAAGTTTTGTATTTTTTTGTAGAGATGGGGTTTCACTGTGTTGCCCAGACTCATCTTGAACTTCTGGGCTGAAGCGATCCACCAATCTTGGCCTCCCAAAGTGCTGGGATTACAGGTGCAAGCCACTGTGCTCGGCCTAATGTCTCATTTAATGAGCCTGTCTCTTAGCCTTATTTTCTTTCATCATAAAGGCTGTTTCTCAAAGTCCTGTTTGTGATTAACTAACCTTGGGAGTTGGGATAACAAAAGGTGAAGCAGTTTCCTGCAGCATGTGGGAAATTTCCTTTACGGATGGTTTCTTTTTCTTTGGTGGAAAAAACAGAAATTATTGGATGGCATATGATGGCTCAAAATTAATCATGAACCAGGTTTTATATTCATCAACCTCAGCCAACCAGAGTGTTCACTTTTTTTGTAGAGACACAGTCTTGTTATGTTGTCCAGGCTGGTTTTGAACTCCTGGCCTTAAGTGATCCTTTGGCCTCAGCCTCCCAAATTGCTGGGATTACAGGCGTGAGCCACTGTGCCCGGCCCAGAGTGTTCTGATTTATCAGACTTGCCTCTCTATGGAGACAATAGACAGTTCATCCTCACCTCTATCTGGGCCTAAAAGAAATTAAGCCAATGGGAGATAAGCCCATCTTGGATAAAAACATTGTTGATACAGGCATATCCAAAAGAGTTGAAAGCAGGACCTGGAAGAGATATATACTCATGTTCATAGCAGCATTATTCACAGTAGCCAAAAGATGGAAGTGATCCAAGTGTCCCTCGATGGATAAGTGGATATACAAAATGGGGAGATATATATATATATTATATATATGTATATAAAATATTCCATCTTAAATATAAGGCAAATTTTAACAAGCTACAATATGCATGAAACTTCACATCATTATGCTGAGGAAATAAGCCATTCTCAGAAATATTACTATAGTAGGATTCCACTTACACGAGGTATGGAGAGTGGTCAAAATCATAGAAACAGAAAGTAGAATGGCGGTTGCAGGAGTCTGGGGGAAGGGAGAATGGGGAATTCTTGTTAATGGGTGTGGAGTTTCAGATTTGCAAGATGAAAGCACTCTGAAGACCTGCTTCATAGCAATGTGAATTCACATAACACCACTGAGCTGTACACTTACAGATGGTTAAGATGGGCTGGGCATGGTGGCTCACACCTGTAATCCTAGCACTTTGGGAGGTCGAGGTGGAAGGATTGCTTGAGCCCAGGAGTTCAAGACCAGCCTGAGCAACATAGTGAGACCCTGTCTCTACAAAAAATCCAAAAATTACCTGGGCGTGGTGGCTTGTGCCTGTAGTCCCAGCTACTTGGGAGGCTGAAGTGGGAGAATTGCTTGAGCCCGGGTGATTGAGGCTGTGATGAGCTGTGATCGTACCACTTCACTCCAGCCTGGGCAATAGGGGGAGACCCTGTCTCAAAAAAGTAAATAAGGCCGGGCACTGTGGCTCATGCCTGTAATTCCAGCACTTTGGGAGGCCAAGGCGGTTGGATCACTTGAGGTCAGGAGTTCAAGACCAGCCTGGCCAACATGGTGAAACCCCGTTTGGTGAAATCCCAGCTACTCAGGAGGCTGAGGTGGGAGAATCGCTTGAACTTGGGAGGCAGAGGTTGTAGTGAGCCAAGATCATGCCACTGCACCCCAGCCTGGGTGACAGAGCAAGACCCTATCTCAGAAAAAAAGTAAATACATTTTTAAAAATGATTAAGATGGTACATTTTATGTTATGTGTATTTTACCACAATAAAAAAGAAGTCTGGAAAGAGGAGTTGGTGAGGGACAACTCCGATGAGGAGCTGGAGAGGCAGAGAGACAAGAATTGAGTCGTGGACACAGATGGGGTTTATTGTGGTTGGCACCACTCCAATCTCCCCTTTAGGACTGAAGGACTTGTGCCCTAGCCTCTGGGAATGCTGCTGGCAGATGCCACAGTTGCCAGTCTCAGCTGTCAGTCCTTTCTGGAAATTGCCCTTGGCTGAAGAAAGGCATCACACCCAGCATCACATTCAATATCCCATGGCAGCCTGTATTCAAGGAAAGGCTGACGAAGAGATAATCAAAGCTTGGTCCTCTTGTCCCAGCAGAGACAGCTCTGATAGATGAGCACAGCTTCAAAGCTCCCTGTGGCATCAGCTGAAATCTAGCTGTGATATATCCCAACTTCTCTTTCTGTCCAATCCTGCTTCCTTCACTTCCCCCACAGATGTTGATGCCGAGAATGCTCCCTAAAAAATGTCCTGTGTGTTAAGCTCTAGAGATGAGAGTCTGAATCATATCACCAGCTAAGGCACTAAAGCCAGCAAAGGTAGTAGCTGAGGCTTGGGGAGGTATCTAGAATGGGTAGTAGAGGAAAGAGGATGAGTGTGAATTGCAACCTTGAGACTGATCGCAGTGGCAAAGGCTGTGGTTCATCCCAGTAATCGTCTTTCTCTGAGTTCTTCCTTAGGAAGAGGGGCCCATAGCCGGGCGCGGTGGCTCACGCCTGTAATCCCAGCACTTAGGGAGGCCAAGGCAGGTGGATCACTTGAGATCAGGAGTTCAAGACCAGCCTGGCCAACATGGTGAAACTTCACCTCTACTAAAAACACAAAAGTTAGCCGGGCATAGTGGTGTACACCTATAGTCTCAGCTACTCAGGAGGCAGAGGCAGGAGAATCGCTTGAACCCGGGAAGCAGAGGTTGCAGTGAGCTGAGATTGTGCTACTGTACTCCAGCCCAGGTGACTGAGCGAGACTCTGTCTCAAAAAAAAAAAAAAAAAAAAAAAAAAGGAAGAAGGGCCCACTGGACCCATGGAAGGGAGGGGCTAGTCCCTGAAAGTATATGGAGACCTGGATCTGTGCACAGCAAGAGGTGGACTCTGGTAGACACAGACGTGGGCTACTCAAATCCTTTAAGGAGGAACTTGCCACCCAGCTGTGGGGATTGTGGTCAGGAGATGGCCTCCAGCTGGCAGCTCCTTTAGGGTCAGCCTCACTTAAGGTCAGGCCCTTCCTAGGACAGCCTGCATCTGGGCTGAAGGATGAGGGCATATAAAGAGATGGCTAGGCTGTGCGCAGTGGCTCATGCCTGTAATCCCAGCACTTTGGGAGGCCGAGGTGGGAAGATTGCTTGAGCCCAGGAGTTCAAAACCAGCTTGGGCAACATAATATCCTGTCACTACAAAAAATTTTAAAAATTAGCCGAGTGTAGAGGTGCATGCCTTAGTCCTAGCTACTCAAGAGGCTGAGGTGGGAGGATTGCTTGAACCCCAGAGTTCAAGGCTGCAGTGATCTGTGATCGTGCCACTGCATGCCAGCTTGGGCAACAGAGTGAACCCTGTTTCAGAAAAACAAAAAAGTTAAAAAAAAAAAAAAAAGAGAGAGAGAGAGATGGCTATCTTGGCCCAGGAGCTTCCTGCTGGGTTGACCAATACTCTGCTAGGCTTGCATTGCAGACTGACTTCTGCCTTTTTCCATTCTTTAAACAACTTGCCCCCCAAACTCCTTGTGAGTGTCTGTGTCCTGAGACGCCAACCTGCAACACAGGACAGATACTTTAGTTGTTTTTTTTTTGGTTTCGTTTTATTTTGTTTTGCATTACTATCTGAGCAAGCCAAGTTGGTATTCTTTTTTTTTTGAGACGGAGTCTCACTCTGTCACCCAGGCTGGAGTACAGTGGTATGATCTTGGCTCACTGCCACCTCTGCCTCCCGGGTTCTAGCAATTGTCCTGCCTCAGCCTCCCGAGTAGCTGGGATTACAGGCACACGCCGCCATACCTGGCTAATTTTTTGTATTTTACTAGAGACGGGGTTTCACCATGTTGCCCAGGCTGGTCTCGAACTCCTGAGCTCAGGTGATCCACCCGCCTCGGCCTCCAAAGCAAGTTGGTATTCTTAACCTATCTCATTGTCTATCACACTGTAGGAGTTCAATAAATGTTGAATAAATAAATCAAATTCAAAAATATTTATTGAGTAACCACTATGTAAAAGGCCATATACTGGTTAAACAAAAAGAATAAGACATTCTATCTTCAATGGGTCTGGCTGTCTGATGCCCTCACAGCTTGCAATGTGGGGCCGTGAACATAGTGACAATGATGGGAGGGATGGAGACCATGTGTGGATCCAACAACATGGGTCCACCAAGGATGCTCTAGGTTTGCCATTGCTAAGTATCCAGCTGCTGGCAGGAGGGATCAATATGGTACCAGTCTTCAGAGAGATCAGCACGGCCACCAGGTGGTAGGTCCAGAACATCTGTCTGACCCCTCTCCCTTTGGAGAATTAGAAATTTATCCTTTTAAGCTTTAAATGTATCCTTTAAGCAGGTTTGCCTCCCCTTTCCAAGTGTCTCTACTAGCACCAGCATCTGGTGGTCTGCAGATGTCATATAGTGGCATACTATCTGTATTAGTCTGTTCTCATGCTACTAATAAAAACATACCCAACATTGGGTAATTTATAAACGAAAGAGGTTTAATGGACTCACAGTTCCACATGGCTGGGGAGGCCTCACAATCATGATGGAAGGCAAAGGAGGAGCAAAGTCACGTCTTACATGGTGGCAGGCAACAGAGAAAATGTGCAGGGGAACTCCCATTTATAAAACCATCAGATCAGCCAGGCGCGGTGGCTCATGCCTGTAATCACAGCACTTTGGGAAGCCGAGGTGGATGGATCACCTGAGGTCAGGAGTTCCAGATTAGCCTGGCCAGCATGGAGAAACCCTGTCTCTACTAAAAATACACAATTAGCCGGGTGTGGTGGCACGTGCCTGTAATCCCAGCTACTCAGGAGGCTGAGGCAGGAGAATTACTTGAACCTGGGAGGTGGAAGTTGCAGTGAGCTGAGATCTCGCCACTGCACTCCAGACTGGACGACAGAGCAAGACGCTGTCTCAAAAAAAAAAAAAAAAAAAAAGGCCAGGTGCAGTGGCTCATGCCTGGAATCCCAGCACTTTGGGAGGCTGAAGCAGGTGGATCACCTGAAGTCGGGAGTTCGAGACCGGCCTGACCAATATGGAGAAACCCCATCTCTACAAAAAATACAAAAAAAATTAGCCGGCTGGGCGTGGTGGCACATGCCTCTAATCCCAGCTATATGGGAGGCTGAGGCGGGAGAATCACTTGAACCCAGGAGGCGGAGGTTGCGGTGAGCCGAGATCGTGCCATTGCACTCCAGCCTGGGCAACAAGAGCGAAACTCCGTCTCAAAAAATAAAAATAAAAATGAAAAACAAACAAAAAAACAAAACCATCGTATCTCATGAGACTTACTACCATGAGAACAGTGTGGGGGAAACTGCCCTCATGATTCAATTATTTCCACCTGCCCCCACCCTTGACACTTGGGGATTATTACAATTCAAGGTAAGATTTGGGTGGGAACACAGCCAAACCATATCACTATCACACACAATCTTGGGAACCAAGAGACCCCTTTTACAGCAAAGAAAGTGTGATGTGATGTGATAATGGGCCTATGGCCATGGGCTTCACTGGCCTTAACCATGTACCTATCACTCAGAAATAACTGGTCTGATAGAATAATGGGATGGCCTATTGTATTAACTGTAGGTTTCCGATTTTTTTTTTACAAGAGCACAAATCCACTTTTATTTATTTAGTTTTCATTAGTTTAAATATTTGAAGGGTACAGCATCACATGGATTCCATGTCCAGTGGCCTTAGCAGGAAGTTTGCTTTGGAATTTGGCACAAACCACGCCACTGTTTCCATAGGTCTGAGTTACCTTTCCCCAGATTACTCTGGTTTGGTTCGGTTTGCCACGAGGAGTCACTGTGTTATTCTTTGCTTTGTATAAATAAGCAGACCTCTTGCCCAAACAGAATTCAGTTTCATCTTGGGCATAAACATCTTCAATTTTAAGGACAGCTGTGTGCTCCCTTTGGTTCCAGAGACCCTGCTTATAGCCAGCAAAAATGGCCTTAGGACCACAGCCTTCCAGACATATTTGCCTTTTAGAAGTCCTGTTCCCAGGTGGGGCACGGTGGCTCATGCCTGTAACCCCAGCACTTTGGGAGGCCGAGGCGGGCAGATCACCTGAGGTCAGGAGTTCGAGACCAGCCTGACCAACATGGAGAAACCCTGTGTCTACTAAAAATACAAAAATTAGCTGAGCGTGGTGGTGCGCGCCTGTAGTCCCAGCTACTTGGGAGCCTG
Organism: Pongo abelii; assembly: GCF_028885655.2. Lineage (NCBI taxonomy): Eukaryota > Metazoa > Chordata > Mammalia > Primates > Hominidae > Pongo > Pongo abelii. The sequence goes on along the minus strand of NC_071995.2, from coordinate 118,804,517 downwards.
AGGCAGGAGAATCGCTTGAACCTGGAGAGGCGGAGGTTGCAGTGAGCTGAGATTGTGCCACTGCACTCCAGCCTGGGTGACAGAGTGAGACTGTCTCAAAAAAAAAAAGATTGAGTCACTCTGGTTCAAATGCCTCTGACACTGGTGCTTCCCCTATATGGCCATGTCGCCACGTATGGCTGGTGTGCCCCCTCCTCTTGGGCATAGTGAGACACTATCTTTTCAATGTCAAATGCCTCCTATATTGGCCTCACCGTATCTGCATAATAATAAAATCTACATTTAATAGCATCTGTTGAAGGCCCAATTAATGTGCTGGAAAAGTATATCTTGAAGGATAGGTGCTATCTTTTTTTTTGACACAGAGTCTCACTCTGTCACCTAGGCTAGAGTACAGTGGTGGATCTTGGCTTACTGCAACCTCTGCCTCCTGGCCTCAAACGATTCTCATGCCTCAGCCTCCCGAGTAGCTGGGATTGCAGGCGTGCGCCACCATGCCCAGCTGATTTTTGTATTTTTAGTAAAGATAGGGTTTCACCATGTTGGCCAACCTGGTCTCAAACTCCTGGCCTCAAGTGATCTCCCTGCCTTGGCCTCCCAACGTGTTGGGATTACAGGTGTGAGCCAATGCACCCAGCTATGGGCTATCTTGAAGGATGTGGCTTATTCCTTGAGCTAACAAGTAATATACTGTACTGTGCCTCTCTAGTTAGTATATTGGGGTTGGGAAACAGGGGCTGACCTTTCTCACAATTGCACCCAGTGACCCACTTGCAGATTTTGTGCTTCTCATCCCTGTAACCTTGGGCTCTGTAGGGTAAGAGTTTCTAATTTCTGGAAGAACTCTCAGGCCTGGGGACACAGTAAGCATTCCACTGAATTGGATGCTGCGACTATATAGTACTTAGTTTGAGTTCCTCGTATTATTGAAGTGACAAGCAGAGAAGGGAGTTACTGCACTGCCTGGGGTAATCATTTCTGATTGTTCTGGGGAATTAAGGTAGCTGCTTCACAACAGGGGCAGGAGACAAAATGTCTGGAACCCAGAAGATTCACTAGTGTATCATTTGATACTTTCATGCTTGGGATGACTGTTAGTGGGCAGTTATAACAACTGTGACCTCGCAAGTGTTCCTAAACACCTATACTCCTTGGGGATGAATGTCTGGGTAACCCCAATTGGGTCATGGAAGACAGAAATGATAAATTTCCATTATGAAACACTTTTGCAAAAATTATAGCAGTGAGAAAATTATGACAGTGAAAGAGATCTGATCTTACCAACCCCCATCTTGCCTTTAACCTCCGAACTGCCCTTAATCATTCCTGGGATTGGGTCAAGCTAACTTTGGGAGATATTTAGTTTATTGTTTACATGGCAATTGCTCTTCTCTCAAACTAAACCACTTTGTAAAGCTAATGAAAGACCACTGGAATAGGAGGATGAGGGGAGCCTGAATTCTGCCAAGATCTAGGTGTAAATGATTGCTGGCCGTTATTCCAGAAGTCACAAGATTTGCCACTTCCCCAATGATTCTTGCAGATAGCCTCACTATTGTAGAAACAGAGATTGGCCTTTTGAGATGTCTTTTCAGGTTTTTGCGTTTCTGGCAATGAATCGTTCACCCAGACCTGCCAACGGGTCATGCGGCCCCACCCAGAAGTGGACTCAGCATGCACGAGGACCATTTTCCACACCCCTATGATTGCATCCCCAACTAATCAGTAGCATCCATTCCCTGGCCAACCAAACTATCATTGAAAAACCTTAACCTCCAAATCTTTGGAGGGATTGATTTGAGTAATAAAACTCTAGTCTCTCATTCAGCTGGCTCTGTGCGAATTAAACTCTTTCTCTATTGCAATTCCCCTGTATTGATAAATTGGCTCTATTTGGGCAGAGGGTAAAATGAACCCATTGAGTGGTTACAACTGTGGCCCTAGAACTAGCTATAGCAGTAGAGACTGTGTATCAATTTCCTCTTGGTGCTATAACAAATGACCATAACTTAATGGCTTAAAACAATGCACATTAATTTTCTTCTAGTTCTATAGTCCAGAAGTTCAACATGGATTTCACTGGACTAAAATCAAGGTGCCATCAGGGCTGTATTTCTTTTTGGAGGCTCTAGTGGAGAATCTGTTTCCTTGCCTTTTCCAGCTTCTAAAGGCTGCCCCCATCCCTTGGCTAGTGGCCCCTTCTCCATCTGCAAAGCCAGCAATGTAGCATCACTCTGGCCCTTCTTCTGTTGTCATGTCTGTCTCTGAACACAGCTGGGAAAGGTTCTCTGATTTTAGGGACTAATGTGATTAGATTGGGCCCACCTGGATAATTCAGAATATTCTTCCCTGGGTGCAGTGGCTTATGCCTGTAATCTCAGCACTTTGGGAGGCCAAGGTGGGCAAATCGCCTGAGATCAGGAGTTCGAGACCAGCCTGACCAACATGGAGAAACCCTGTCTCTACTAAAAATACAAAATTAGCCAGGCGTGGTGGCACATGCCTGTAATCCCAGCAACTCAGGAGGCTGAGGCAGGAGAATCACTTGAACCCGGGAGGCAGAGGTTGCAGTGAGCTGAGATCGCACCAGTGCACTCCAGCCTGGCCAACAAGAGCGAGACTCTGTCAAAAAAAAAAAAAAAAAAAAGAAAAGAAAAAAAAGAAATCTTTCCAGATTCCTTTGATTATCTTCTTTCTTCTCTACTAGTCAGCACCCTACCCACACTGAATTACCTCTCTACTTCTGGATTTGTAATGCCACGCCATTAGAATTTGCCAGCCTGGATGGCTGCAAGGTGCTAGGTTACACAACCAAAGAGTATAGGGGAGTTAGTTTCCCCAGGGATGAATCTTGGCCACTGAGAAATGGAAGATAGGAGAGAGCTAAGCAAATACATTCCTTCTCCTTTCTCACTTTTGAGGATCTGTTCCTAGATGTGGCTCCTCCTCGTGGTCTCTCTGGAAAAGACTATGCACCAAGCAAACAAGGCTGGTGAGTAATCTGCTGTGCAGGATTGGGATTGGTGGCCAGTACCGCAATATTATACAACCAACAGGCTCATGTGCCTGATGTACAGTAACATACCAATTACGCAGAGACAGTAGGGCTTGCAGCAGGGAAAGAGTGTAATGGTTGCAGGGCAGCCAACGAAGGAGATGAAAGGAGACACTCAGATCCATCTCTTCAAGGAGCTCTGGGCTGGGGTTTTTAAGGGGATCATGGAATTTGGGGTCATTGATCAGGGTAAGGGGGATAAAATCATCAGGACATGGAAACTGAATTCTTTTGTGACTCAGTTCCACTGGGGTCCTTCAGTACAGCTGATGTCAGTAATTTCACTGGTATGCAGGACCTGAAAGAATATCTCAAAGGGAAAACTTAACATTTCACCGTGTTCAAGTTGTTACCTGTAGAGCAGTTAAGGGGAACTATAATTTTTTTTGTTTGTTTTGAGACAGAGTCTTGCCCTGTTGGCCAGGCTGGAGTGCAGTGGCACGATTTTGGCTCATTGCAACCTCTGCCTTCCGAGCTCAAGCAATTCTCCTGCTTCAGCCTCCCGAGTAGCTGGGATTACAGGTGTGCACCACCACTCCTGGCTAATTTTTTTATTTTTAGTAGAGACGGGATTTCACCATGTTGGCCAGGCTGGTCTCAAGATCCTGACCTCAGGTAATCCACTCACTTCGGCCTCCTAAAGTGCTGGGATTACAGGCATGAGTCACCATGCCCAGCCGGGAACTATATAATCTTTTAACTGGGTATATATGATTCTAGGACAATAGGAGACAAACAGCTATGAGGAAGCAGGTCAGAGACCAAGCTACCTAATGATTAGTGCTGAGTGTGCTGCAAGCTTGGTTTATTTTCATCTCTCCTTCTCTCTCCCTGATTAAATCTTTTTTTTTTTTTTTTTTTTATTGAGACAGAGTCTCACTCTGTCGCCCAGGCTGGAGTGCAGTGGAGCAATCTCAGCTCACCGCAAGCTCCACCTCCCAGGTTCACGCCATTCTCCTGCCTCAGCCTCCCGCGTAGCTGGGACTACAGGCGCCCATCACCACGCCCAGCTAATTTTTTTTCGTATTTTTAGTAGAGACAGGGCTATGTTAGCCAGGATGGTCTCGAACTCCTGAACTCGTGATCCGCCCGCCTCAGCCTCCGAAAGTTTTGGGATTACAGGTGGAGCCCCCGTGCTCGGCCTGATTAAATATTTTTTTTTGGAACAGGGTCCCCCTCCGTTACCCAGGCTGTAGTGCACCATCATGGCTTACTGCAGCCTTGACCTCCCAGGCTCAAGTGATCCTCCCACCTCAGCTTCCCAAGCAGCTGGGACTACAGGTGTGAGACACCATGCTCAACTAATTTTTTTATTTGTTGTAGAGATGGAGTCTCCCTATGTTGTCCAGGCTGGTTTTGAACTCTTGGGCTCAAGCAATTCTATGTTGACCTCCCAAAGTGCTGGGATTATAGGTGTGAGCCACTCCATCTGGTCCCTTGATTAATTTTATTACGTTCACAGGGAAAGTTTTGGAAACACATCTTTTTTTTTTTTTTTTTTTTTGAGACAGAGTCTACCTCTGTCTCCCAGGCTGGAGTGCAGTGGCGCAATCTTGGCTCACTGCAACCTCTGCCTCCCGGGTTCAAGCAATTTTCCTGCCTCAGACTCCTGAGTAGCTGGGATTACAGGCATATGCCACCACACCCCGCTAATTTTTGTGTTATTAGTAGAGACAGGGTTTCACCATGTTGGTCAGGCTGGTTTCAAACTCCCGACCTGAAGTGATCCCTCTGCCTTGGCCTCCCAAAGTCCTGGGACTATAGGCATGAGCCACTGTGCCTGGCCAACACATCACATTGATTTGTATTTCACCTCACCTCTTTCCTCTTTTCTTCCTCATTCTCACCTCTGTAGGCTTTCAACTCCTAAATAAAGTGTTAGCACTTTAATCTTGTCTCAGGCCCTGTTTTCTAATCAGGCTAGCAAAATAGGTCCGAGAAAAATAATTATTTGAGTATGATAAAGGAAAGGTCTATAGTATTAGGCCTCTAGATGCTTAGAAAGAGGGTTGTAAGATTGTAGAGACCACTAAAAAGAAAGGTCCTAAAGACATACCTCTGTGACCTAACACTTCTGTTGAAGTATGCCTCCAGAGTGGAGGTGAAAATGGGGATGTGGCTCAGTCATATGTGACAGTGACACAGAGAAAAGTCAGGACAGTAGGAATTCAGAGCCTGGAGAGATAAGTTCCATGAAGCCTTCCCTCCTATAAGCTACAACTAGTTTTATTATTTTCTTTTTTTCCATCTATTCATCCATCCACTCATCCTTCCCTCCCTCCCTCCATCCCCCATTTGTTGGGATACCTTCTATGTGCTGGGCACCACACTAGGTTCTAAAGACACAGCATGGAAGGATAAATGATGATCCTTTTCTTCCTGGAGCTCACTGTTCAGCAGAGAAGACAGAAAGGATGCATCTAAATGAGAAGTGCAGGATGTAAGGGGAGAGTTTGTTTTAGAAGTTTTTGGTGCCAAGAAACAGATGGTCTCCTATTACTGTAAGGATATTAATGGAAATAAGGAAGGCAGGGATTTCAAAAGGCTGCCAGTCCTCATGGGAACTCAGGTAAAAGTGTGCAATTCAGCCTCCCTCAGTGTATCAAACCTGAATCCTGCTGGGTTTCTGAATGACTACATCCTGGGCAGGAACCATAAGGCCCTTCAGATCCAACACAGCAATCCCAGCTCTATTATTTCATAGATAAGCTACTGTAACAAACAGACTCCAAAATACAGGGGCTTAAACAAGTTAGAAATTTCTTTCTTTTTTATGTGCTAGTCCATAGATATGGTTCAAGGAGATTAGGCTGCTTTTATGGTTTGAATATTTGTTCTCTTCAAAACTCATGTTGAAATTGAATCCCCAAAGTGGCAGTATTGAGAGTCTTTAAGAGATTCTTATGTCAGATTAATCCTTTCACGGATTAATAAATTAATGGGTTAATGGGTTATCATGGGAGTGGAACTGATGACTTTATTTATTATTATTATTATTATTATTATTATTATTATTATTATTGAGATGGAGTCTCACTCTGTCACCCAGGCTAGAGTGCAGTGGCACCATCTCGGCTCATTGCAACCTCTGCTTCTCGGGTTTAAGTGATTCTCCTGCCTCAGTCTCCTGAGTAGCTGGGATGACAGGCATGCGCCAACATGCCTGGCTAATTTTTTTTTTTTCAGATGGAGTCTCGCTCTGTCGCCCAGGCTGGAGTGCAGTGTCGCTATCTCAGCTCACTGCAAGCTCCGCCTCCCGGGTTCACGCCATTCTCCCGCCTCAGCCTCTTGAGTAGCTGGGACTACAGGTGCCCACCACCATGCCCAGCTAATGTTTTTTGTATTTTTAGTAGAGACGGGGTTTTGCCGTGTTAGCCAGAATGGTCTTGATCTCCTGACCTTGTGATCCACCTGCCTCAGCCTCCCAAAGTGCCGGGATTACAGGCATGAGCCACCACGCCCAGCCTAATTTTTGTATTTTTACAAAATACAAAATTTCACCATGTTGGTCAGGCTGGTCTCGAACTCCTGACCTCGTGATCCGCCCACCTCGGCCTCCTAAAGTGCTGGGATTATAGGTGTGAGCCACCGCACCCGGCCTATTTATTTTATTATTATTATTTTTTGAGGTGGAGTTTCACTCTGGATTCATCCAGGCTGGAGTGCAGTGGGATGACTCTGCTCACCGCAACCTCTGCCTCCCAGGTTCAAGAGATTCTCCTACCTCAGCCTTCCAAGTAGCTGGGATTACAGGCACCCATCACCATGCCTTGCTGATTTTTTTTTGAGACGGAGTCTCGCTCTGTCGTCCAGGCTGGAGTGCAGTGGCGTGATCTCGGCTTACTGCAACCTCTGCCTCCCGGGTTCAAGTGATTCTCCTGCCTCAGGCTCCTTAGTAGCTGGGATTACAGGTGCGTGCCACCACGCCTGGCTAATTTTGTATTTTTAGTAGACACGGGGTTTCACCACGTTGGCCAGGCTGGTCTCGAACTCCTGACATCAGGTGATCTGCCTGCCTCGGCCTCCCAAAATGCTAGGATTACAGGTATGAGCCACTGCGCCTGGCCTGGTTTCTTCCTTTTCTAGGAAGGTTTAGTTGTCCACCTCTTCCTTTGCTTCCATAAAATGCCTCCAACATCCTTTCATTAACTTCCTCCTTCCCTTCCCTCCCTTCTTCCCTCCCCTTCTTATTCCTTTCCCCTCCCCTCCCCTTCCCTTCCTTCCTCCTCCCTTTCTTTCCTTATGCTAGCCATAGGACATTCCCATGACTTGCGATCAAAAACTTGCAAACAAAACATCGCACACAGCCAAGTTTAACCTTGAAAGAGGCACAAATGACAGCAACTCTTTTGGGAATATGTGTCATTTCTTCTGAGGCATCTATAAAAGCCATCACTTTCATCAGCGACAGGATTGAATGTGCTACCATGGTTTGTATTTTATTGTTGTTCTTGTTTTTAAAGAAACTATCCAAGGTCTATATTATGAATAAGTAAGAGAGGTATAGATTTATGCTGATAGCTCTCACCTCAATATTAGAAAGGCAGATTTTTTTTTTTTTTTTTTTTTTTTGAGATACTGTCTCACTCTATCACTCAGGCTGGAGTGCAGTGGCGCTTTCTCGACTCACTGCAACCTCGGCCTCCCGGGTTCAAGTGATTACAGGTATGTGCCACCACATCCGCCTAATTTTTATATTTTTTAGTAAAGATGGGGTTTTGCCATGTTGCCCAGGCTGATCTTGAACTCCGAGCTCATGCAATCCACCCGCCTTGTCCTCCCAAAATGCTAGGATTACAGTTGTGAGCCACTGCTCATGACCAGAAAGGCATAATTTGAATACATTTGTACTATTGGGCTGGCCAAGAAAAAAGTGGCCAATGGAAATTTTATTTTACTCTTCTTTCCAATCTGATAAAGGAGAGAGCCTGGCGCAGTCGCTCATGCCTGTAATCCCAGCACTTTGGGAAGCCGAGGTGGGCGGATCTCTTGAGGTCAGGAGTTTGAGACCAGCCTGGCCAACATGGTGAAACCCTGTTTCTACTAAAAATACAAAAATTAGCCGGGTGTGGTGGCACATGCCTGTAATCCCAGCTACTCGGGAGGCTGAGGCAGGAGAATCACTTGAACCCTGGCGATGGAGGTTGCAGTGAGCCGAGATTGCACCACTGCACTCCAGCCTGGGCGACAGAGTGAGACTCCATCTCGAAAATAAAAATAAAAATGATAAAGTAGAGAGAGAGGGGAGAAAATGTAAAGGGCAAGCAAGAAAGACAAACGAGGAGAAACAGTCAGGCAATTTACAAATTGGATAATTCTTTTTTTTTTTCCTTTTTTTTTCAGATGGAGTTTCACTTTTGTTGCCCAGGCTGGAGTGCAATGGCGTGATCTCAGTTCATTGCAACCTCTGCCTCCCGAGTTCAAGCAATTCACCTGCCTCAGCCTCCTGAGTAGCTGGGATTATAGGTGCCTGCTACCATGCCCAGCTAATTTTTGTAGTTTTAGTAGAGACAGGGTTTCTCCATGTTGGTCAGGCTGGTCTCAGGTAATCCACCCGCCTCCTTGGCCTCCCAAAGTGCTGAGATTGCAGGCGTGAGCCACGGTGCCCGGCCAAAAATTGGATAATTATATTGAGATGTAGAAGCATCAAAAATGAGAAAATACTAAAGAGTTATTTCCAGGTAAACGGTCCTGACATTCAGGGAGCAGCCATCATTAAATGATATCCGAGTTAGCAGAGAGGTTTGAAAGATCAGCTAATAGGAGAGGTTTTGATAAGACTTAGAGAAACACTTCTTGACACCTGAGAGGTACGATTCAGTGCAATGAGAATACAGGGGCTGGTGTGGATCTTTCTCTGTTGGGAGTTGAGAGAAAAGGGCAAATTGCTCTTATTCATCCGGGATGGACCAGGTGAGCTCATCAGATACTTCAGAGTCTAATGAATTATCCTTGGGGTTCTTAAGATTTGACATCCCTAATCATTTTAACAGCTCTTTTTACATGTCTTACTACTAGCACGGTCCCTGTGTGTGAGCTCATTCCTCTTCTCTTATTCTGCAACTCTCTAGAGGCGAGGGCTGCAGGGAAACATGATATGTCACTTCTTGAGACACAGACCACTGGCTCCTTTTTTTTTTTTTTTTTTGTAGAGACGGGGTCTCACCATGTTGCCCACGCTGGTCTCAACCTCTTGGGCTCAAATGATTCTCCTGCCTCAGCCTCCTGAGTAGCTGGGACTACAGGCGTGTACCACCACGCCTGGCTAATTTTTTTGGTAAGATGGAGTCTCCCTGTGTTGCCCAGCCTGGTCTTGAACCCCTGGGCTCCAGTGATCCTTCCACCTTGGCCTCCCAAAGTGCTGGGATTATAGGCGTGAGCCACTGCACCCGGTCCAGACCAGTAGCTTCTTGATGCTTCATGCCCTTCAAAAAAATGATTACAGAATCACAACCTGCTCAGAAGTGTGGCAAACCCAACAATCTGTCACCACAAACGTGCTAATCATGTGGAACAGTAGCAATCAGATTCATGGCTAGCTCCTATGAAATAGAAACGTGACACTTCAGTGGCTGCCAGGTGGTGCTTAAATAAACTGGGACACTTCACCTTGAAAGCTTTTGGCAAGTGCTGGGAAGTCAAAACAGAAATAAATGATTTAAAAAGCTATACACGTTGCATAGGAATAGTCAAGTCACATGTCCTGTAATGCCATAGCCTAGTGCTATTGAGCACGTGGATTGTGGCTACACTGTGACTGAGAAACTGAGGTTGGGATTTTATTTAAATTTTATTAATTTTAATTTTTATTTTTTTTATATATATATATTTTGAGAAGGAGTCTCACTTTGTTGCCCCCAGGCTGGAGTGCAGTGGTGTGATCTCTGCTCACTGCAACCTCCGCCTCCTGGGTTCAAGCAATCCTCCCACCTCAGCCTCCTGAGTAGCTGGGATTACAGGCACCTGCCACCATGCCCAGCTCATTTTTGTATGTTTAGTAGAGACGGGGTTTCAACATGTTGGCCAGGCTGGCCTTGAACTCCTGGCCTCAGGTGACTCGCCCACCTCGGCCTCCCAAAGTGCTGGGATTATAGGCGTGAACCACCAAGCCACCACACCCGGCCTATTTTTTATATTTTTTTAGAGATGGGGTCTCGCTCTGTCTCCCAGGCTGGACTGCAGTGGCGGATCAAGGCTCACTACAGCCTTGACGTCCCAGGCTCAAGTGATCCTCTGGCCTCAGCCTCCTGAGTAGCTGGGACTACAGGTATGCACCATCATGGCCAAGCTAATTTTGGAATTTTTTTTTGTAGAGAGAGGGTCTTACTAAGTTTCACAGGCTGGTCTTGAACTCCTGGGCTCCAGAGATCTTCCCACCTCAGGCTTCCAAAGTGCTGGGATTACAGGCCTGAGGCACATGCCTGGCCCAAAACAAACCATTATTTTATTTTATTTTATTTTAATTTTATTTTATATTTTATTTATTTTATTTTATTTTATTTAACTTTCTGAGACAGTCTCACTCTGTCACCCAGGCTGGAGTGCAGTAGTGCAATCATGGCTCACTGCAACCTCTGTCTCCTGGGTTCAAGCAATGCTGGTGCCTCAGCCTCTCAAGTAGCTGGGATTACAGGCACATGCCACCATACCTGGCTAATTTTTGTATTTTTAGTAGAGAAGGGGTTTTGCCATGTTGGCCAGGCTGGTCTCAAACCCCTGACCTCAAGTGATCTGCCCTCCTTGGCCTCCCACAATGTTGGGATTACAGGCGTGAGCCAGTACACCTGGCCACAAAATGAACCATTTTAAAATTAACAACTTTATGACATTTAGTACGTTCACAATGTCATGCAACCACCGCCTTTGTCTAGTTCCAAAACATTTTTATCACCCCAAAAGAAAACCCCATACTCATTAAACAGTTGCTCCCCATTCTCCTCTCCTCCCAGCCCCTGGCAACCACCAATCTATATTTTGTCTCTATGGATTTACCTATTCTGGATATTTCATATAAATGAAATCATACAATATGTGGCATTTTGTGTCTGGCATCTTAGGCTTAGCATATTGTAATTGATTTCCATTTTAAATGACAAAACCTAGGCTGGGCGCAGTGGCTCACGCCTGAGGTCAGGAGTTTGAGACCAGCCTGCCAACATGATGAAACCCCGTCTCTACTAAAAATACAAAAATTAGCTGGGTGTGGTGGCATGTGCCTATAGTGCCAGCTACTTGGGAGGCTGAGACAAGAGAATGGCTTGAACCTAGGAGGCAGAGGTTGCAGTGAGCTGAGATCATGCCATTTCACTCCAGCCTGGGCAACAGAGTGAGAGTCTGTCTCAAACAAACAAACAACAAACAAACCAAAAAAACCACCAAGACTTATTTGGCTAAGTTTGAATGAGTGATTTTTGAGGACAGTGGGGTAGCTATCACTCAGATTAATTATCAGGACCATTCCTTATTGCCTAACCCATGCTTGAGTTTTATGTGATTATGGCTGTAAGTAAAAATTAAAGGAACTTTAGGGGTTATTTAATGAAAAGAGGATTGCTTAATGAAAACCACATTTTGGCCCCCAAGCAATGTTGTTCTGGCATCTTGTCCACATGGCAGAACACAGTATGGGTACCCTCTACTGAACATCACCATTGAACGTCATATAGCTTTGGCATCTTGGGCCAGTTAGTACCCAATAAAAGCCAACAGTGCCTGATAGCAAAGACGGTACCCAATGGTACGAGGTGCAGATGTTCTTTGGATAAAGTGGAAGTCAACTGAGATAGTCAAAACCAGCAGAAATAGGCCGGGCATGGTGGCTCACACCTGTAATCCCAGCACCATGGGAGGCTGAGGTGGGCAGATCACTTGAGATCAGGAGCTCGAGACCAGCCTGGTGAAACACTATCTCTACTAAAAATACAAAAATTAGCAGTGCATGGTGGCAGATTCCAGTAATCCCAGCTACTCTGGAAGCTGAGGCAGGAGAATCACTTGAACCTGGGAAGTGGAGGTTGCAGTGAGCCGAGATTGCACCACAGTACTCCAGCCTGGGTGACAAGAGTGAGACTCTGTCTCAAACAAAACAAAACAAAACAACCAAACAAAAAAACACCCAGCAAAAATAGCAGCATGCCTGGTTAATGTCGGTGTATCCAGAACAGGAGGAAAGGAGGAAAAACCCACAAACCTGCCACTGACAAGACTCGTTTCTATGTGTGACCCTCTCCTGTGCATTCCTGGAAATTCTGACACGGAACAAACTTTGCAGGAGCTTGGAGTTCTACATTAAACAGCAGATGAAGGCATAGTGCATTGTCTTGGGTTGGGTTCCCCAAGAATCCTTGCCAAGACAATAATTCAATTACAGGTTGTTTATTTGGGAGGTGATCCCAGGCAACAACAGTGTGGGGACGGAGAAATGGAGACAGAGAAAGGAAGTCAGCCAATAAAAGGTGTGTTACCAAGCAGGTTACCACTGTGGGCAGCAGGAGCTCGGTCTCACTGGGGAGCCCTGGAAGACTGTATAGAACATGCCTCAGGGTTATCTCAATGGAGGATAAATACAGAACTGGGTTTTTTTTTTGTTTTTTTTGTTTTTTTTTTTTAGTTTTTTGAGACAGTGTCTGGCTCTGTCGCCCAGGCTGGAGTGCAATGGCACGATCTCAGCTCACTGCAACAATCTCAGCTCACTGCAACCTCCGCCTCCCGGGTTCAAGCAATTCTCCTGCCTCAGCCTCCTGAGTAGCTGGGATTAAAGGCGCACACCACCATGCCCAGCTAATTTTTGTAATTTTAGTAGAGACGGAGTTTCACCATGTTGTTCAGGCTGGTCTCAAACTCCTGACCTCAAGTGATCCACCCACCTTGGCCTCCCAAAGTGCTGGGATTACAGGCGTGAGCCACCGCGCCTGGCCAGGAGCTGGGGTATTTATCTAACAACTCCCATACCTCGCTGGGTGAGGGCTATTTCTAGGGACTTGAACTTTCTGGGACTTCTAGGCTATCCTGCTTGCAGACCAGGTGCGCATCCACAACCAGAACAAAGCTTTCATTCAGAGAGTCACGAGGAACATTCTTTGGCATTTAGAAATGAGTGTTGAGGGTCTCTGGGCAGGGCCCCAACAGCATCCACCACACCTGTGATTGCACCAGGCTATGAGCACAGAGGAATTGATCATATGTTTCCCTGTGTTAGTCTCATATCTGGCCCCATTTCAATCCTCAATCTTGTTTTGTTTTTCTTCTTCCTTCTCTCTTATGTATAATTTATGCTGTCTAGCTATGTTTTATGTATCCTTGTAAGCTGCCTTAAATCTTTTCTGGAACACAGCAGGGTATAAATAAATAAATACTAGTGAGGAGTAATATTTTACCTTTATTTTTGACCATTTCCCCCCATTCTGTGTCTTCTTGGAACAGACCCTTATTCATCTGTGCCTAGCATTGTGTTGAGCAGATCAAAAGCGTCTGACTATTGTTCTGTAAAATAACAGGCAGCACAAAGATACACATAATCGTTTATAAACTGACTCTGTGACCAGACACAGATGCAGAGGCACAGTCCTCTCTGGCCTCTGACTTCTTAAACCCAGTGCCTAGAACAGTGTTTGCCACATAGTATAGGTGTCCAGAAAATATGTGTTGAATGAATTAATGAGACTTATAGGACCTACATTGTATTAGTCCATTTTCATACTGCTGTGAAGAAATGCCCAAGACTGGGTAATTTGTAAACAAAAAGAGGTTTAAATGGACTCACAGTTCCACATGGCTGGGGAGGCCTCGCAATCATGGCAGAAAGCGAAGGAGGAGCAAAGGCATGTCTTACATGACGGTCAGCAAGAGAGTGTGTGCAGGGCAACTGCCCTTTATAAATCCATCAGATTGGCTGGGTGCAGTGGCTCACACCTGTAATCCTAGCACTTTGAGAAGCCAAGGTGGGCAGATTGCCTGTGCTCAGGAGTTCGAGACCAGCCTGGGCAACATGGCAAAACCCCATCTCTACTAAAAATACAAAAAATTTGCGGGGTATGGTGGCACATGCCTGTAATCCCAGCTACTCGGGAGGTTGAGGCATGAGAATTGCTTGAGCCTGGGAGGTGGAGGTTGCAGCGAGCTAAGATTGCGCTACTGCACTCCAGCCTGGGTGATAAAATGAGACCGTGTATCAATCAATCAATAAATACATAAATAAAAATAATAAAACTATCAGATCTCATGAGACTTATTTACTATCATGAGAACAGCATGGGAAAAACCCGGCCCCATTATTCAATTACTTCTCACTGGGTCCCTCCCACGTCACATGGGGATTATGGGAGCTACAATTCAAGATGAGATGTGGGTGGGGACACAGCCAGACCATATCATACATACAGTAAGGCCTCCCTTAGACCACCAATTAGAAATCCATCAACATACTGGAATTGTGTTGCGTTTTTGTTTGTTTGTTTGATACAGGGTTTCACTCTATCACCCAGGCTGAAGGGTAGTGGCATGATCACAGCTCACTGCAGCCTTAACCTCCTGGGCTCAAGTGATCCTCCCACCTCAGCCTCCTGAGTAGCTGGGACAACAGGCACGTGCCACCACACTGAATTTTCTTTTTTTTTTTTTTGGTCAAGACAAGGTCTCACTACGTTGCCCAGGCTGGTCTCAAACTCCTTAGCTCAGATGATTCACCTGCCTTGGCCTCCCAAAGTGCTGGGACTATAAGCATGAGCCACCGTGCCTGGCCGGAATTGCATTTTTTGCAAGGTCAGGGTTGCCCTTGAAATTACTATCATGTGGATGTACTTAATTTCATGAGCACAAGCTGAAGGGTAGGGACTAAAGATAGATCTAGAGATGGTGCTTTAAAATGTATACCCAGCAGGCTACGTGCATCTAAGAACACCCAATGGCAATTCAGAGGCAGTCTGTTTATGAGCCTAATCTTTGCTTATAGATGTCCTGGCAAATTGTTCTTAATAACACCCCTATTGAGCAAAGAGTTACCAGCAATGCTGGAAAGTGAGCTCCCCAGGAATCTCATATGCTAGAAATTGAAGGATTGCTTTACATCCCATGAATCTCTGAGGAACATGTTCTATTTAACTCCCTGTTTCCCCATAGGCATGGTTTGGGGCTAGGTTCTCTAGAAGCACATGCTTACATGGAGTTTGGGGTACAAAATGCTCACTAGGAACCAGTCAGGCCAGGTGCGGTGGCTCATGCCTGTAATCCCAGCACTTTTGGAGCCCAAAGGGGGCGGATCTTTTTTTTTTTTTTGAGACGAAGTTTCGCTCTTGTTGCCCAGGCTGGAGTGCAATGGTGCAATCTCTGCTCACCGCACCCTCTGCCTCCCGGGTTCAAGCAATTATCCTGCCTCAGCCTCCCGAGTAGCTGGGATTACAGGCATGCACCACCCTGCCTGGCTAATTTTGTATTTTTAATAGAGACGGGGTTTCTCCATGTTGGGGATGGATCTCTTGAGTCCAGGAGTTCAAGAGCAGTCTGGGCAACATGGTGAGACCCTGTCTCTGCAAAAAATACAAAAATTAGCCAGGCTTGGTGGTGTGCACCTGTAGTCCCAACTACTTGGGAGGCAGAAGTGGGAGGATCACCTGAGCCTGGCAGATCAAGGCTGCAGTGAGTTGAGATCCCACCACTGCACTCCCGATCTCAAAAATAAATAAGTAAATAAAGGAATCAGTCCCTGTGAAAAAAATGAGAAGCAGGATTGGGCAGAGAGAAATATCCAGCCACAGTGCAGGCTTGACCAAGCTTTGGCTAACCCAGAGGGGAGCTCCAGAGCAACACTTTGACACTGCCTGTCAAAGTGTTCCAAGTCAGGTGGAACGGGCGACCTTTATAAATGACTTTCCTGGCCAGGTGTGGTGGCTCACATCTGTAATCCCAGCACTTTGGAAGGTCAAGGTGGTTGGATCACTTGAGGTGAGGAGTTCGAGACCAGCCTGGCCAACATGGGCGAAACCCCGTCTCTACTAAAAATACAAAATTAGCCGCACGTCCCCTCCCCCTCCCCCTCCCCCTCCCCCCCCCTTCGGTCTCCCTCTCCTTCTTTTTTCGGTCTCCCTCTGTTGCCGAAGCTGGACTGTACTGCGGTGATCTCGGTGATCTCGGCTCGCTGCAACCTCACTGCCTCGGGCTCCTGTGATTCTCCTGCCTTGGCCTGCCGAGTGCCTGGGATTGCAGGCGCGCGCCGCCACGCCTGACTGGTTTTTGTGTTTTTGGTGGAGACGGGGTTTCGCCCTGTTGACCGGGCTGGTCTCCAGCTCCTGGCCTCCAGTGATCTGCCCGCCTCGGCCTCCCGAGGTGCTGGGATTGCGGACGGAGTCTCGCTCACTCAGTGCTCAATGTTGCTCAGGCTGGAGTGCGGTGGCGTGATCTCGGCTCGCTACAACCTCCACCTCCCAGCCGCCTGCCTTGGCCTCCCAAAGTGCTAAGATTACAGCCTCTGCCCCGCCGCAACCCCGCCTAGGAAGTGAGGAGCGTCTCTGCCTGGCCGCCCATCGTCTGGGATGTGAGGAGCCCCTCTGCCCCGCCGCCGCATCTGGGAGGTGAGGAGCGCCTCTGCCCCGCCGCCATCCCGTATAGGAAGTGAGGAGCGTCTCTGCCCGGCCGCCCTGTCTGGGAGGTGAGGAGCCTCTACCTGGACGCCCATGGTCTGGGATGTGAGGAGCGCCTCAGCCCGGCCGCCGCATCTGGGAAGTGAGGAGCGCCTCAGCCCGGCCGCCCCGTCTGGGAGGTGAGGAGCGCCTCTGCCCGGCCGCCCCCGTCTGGGAGGTGAGGAGCGCCTCTGCCCGGCCGCCCCCGTCTGGGAGGTGAGGAGCGCCTCTGCCCGGCCGCCCCCGTCTGGGAGGTGAGGAGCGCCTCTGCCCGGCCGCCCCCGTCTGGGAGGTGAGGAGCGCCTCTGCCCGGCCGCCCCCGTCTGGGAGGTGAGGAGCGCCTCTGCCCGGCCGCCCCCGTCTGGGAGGTGAGGAGCGCCTCTGCCCGGCCGCCCCCGTCTGGGAGGTGAGGAGCGCCTCTGCCCGGCCGCCCCCGTCTGGGAGGTGAGGAGCGCCTCTGCCCGGCCGCCCCCGTCTGGGAGGTGAGGAGCGCCTCTGCCCGGCCGCCCCCGTCTGGGAGGTGAGGAGCGCCTCTGCCCGGCCGCCCCCGTCTGGGAGGTGAGGAGCGCCTCTGCCCGGCCGCCCCCGTCTGGGAGGTGAGGAGCGCCTCTGCCCGGCCGCCCCCGTCTGGGAGGTGAGGAGCGCCTCTGCCCGGCCGCCCCCGTCTGGGAGGTGAGGAGCGCCTCTGCCCGGCCGCCCCCGTCTGGGAGGTGAGGAGCGCCTCTGCCCGGCCGCCCCCGTCTGGGAGGTGAGGAGCGCCTCTGCCCGGCCGCCCCCGTCTGGGAGGTGAGGAGCGCCTCTGCCCGGCCGCCCCCGTCTGGGAGGTGAGGAGCGCCTCTGCCCGGCCGCCCCCGTCTGGGAGGTGAGGAGCGCCTCTGCCCGGCCGCCCCCGTCTGGGAGGTGAGGAGCGCCTCTGCCCGGCCGCCCCCGTCTGGGAGGTGAGGAGCGCCTCTGCCCGGCCGCCCCCGTCTGGGAGGTGAGGAGCGCCTCTGCCCGGCCGCCCCCGTCTGGGAGGTGAGGAGCGCCTCTGCCCGGCCGCCCCCGTCTGGGAGGTGAGGAGCGCCTCTGCCCGGCCGCCCCCGTCTGGGAGGAGAGGAGCGCCTCTGCCCGGCCGCCCTGTCTGGGAGGTGAGGAGCGCCTCTGCCTGGCCGCCCCGTCTGGGAGGTGTACCCAACAGCTCCGAAGAGACAGCGACCATCGACCATCGGGAGCGGGCCATGAGGACGATGGCGGTTTTGTTGAAAAGAAGGGAGGGAAGTGTGGGGAAAGGAAGGAGAGATCAGATTGTTGCTGTGTCTGTGTAGAAAGAGGTGGGCATAGGAGACTCCATTTTGTTCTGACTAGGAGAAATTCTTCTGCCTTGGGATGCTGTTGATCTATGGCCTTTCCCCCAGCCCCGTGCTCTCTGAAACATGTGCTGTGTCAACTCAGGGTTAAATGGATTGAGGGCGGTACAAGATGTGCTTTGTTAAACAGATGCTTGAAGGCAGCATGCTCTTTAAGAGTCATCACCACTCCCTAATCTCAAGTACCCAGGGACACAAACACTGCAGAAGGCCACAGGGACCTCTGCCTAGGAAAACCAGAGACCTTTGTTCATGTGTTTATCTGCTGACCTCTCCACTATTATCCTATGACCCTGCCATATCCCCCTCTCCGAGAAACACCCAAGAATGATCAATAAATACTTAATTAAAAAAAAAAGAAAACTAAAAAAAAAATAAAATAAACTCCTTGTAAAGGTTATTAGTATGCAAAAAAAAAAAAATTAGCCGCACGTGGTGGCGAGTGCCTGTAATCCCAGCTACTTGGGAGGCTGATATAGGAGAATTGCTTGAATCTGGGACGCAGAGCTTGCAGTGAGCCGAGATTGCGCCACTGCATTCTAGCCTGGGTGACAGAGTGAGACTCCATCTCAAAAAACAAAAAACAAAACAAAACAAAACAAAACAAAACAGACTTTCCTTGCCCAGTCAACAGATGCAGGCTACCCCGGGAAGGGCATGGCCTTGGGCTGGGCAGGGCTGTACAGCTGAGGCTGACCTTGAAGGAGGTGACAGCTGCAGTCTGTCTGCTGACTGCACTCCTTGTAGTCCCTGGACAGCAAGTCCTCCCTTGAGGGGGCATGTGGGTGGCCCAGCTCTGTGGCCAGCACAGGGATCACGTGGCAGTTGCCCACACTAACAGCTAGCTTGATAACACATTTTGTTTTTGTTTTTGAGACAGAGTTTCGCTCTTGTTGCCTAGGTTGGAGTGCAATGGTGCGATCTCAGCTCACCGCAACCTCCGCCTCCTGGGTTCAAGTGATTCTCCTGCCTTAGCCTCCTGAGTAGCTGGGATTACAGGCATGTGCCACCACACCCGGTTAATTTTTTTTGTTTTTAGTAGAGACGGTGTTTCTCCATGTTGGTCAGGCTGGTCTCAAACTCCCAACCTCAGGTGATCTGCCCGCCTCGGCCTACCAAAGTGCTGGGATTACAGGCGTGAGCCACACTCTTACTGGCTGCCTTTCTTTCCTTATCTTATTTTCCTACTCCCCTACAAGGTGCTTCCTTCACTTCCCAAATAAACTAACCCAAATCCTTGTCTCAGGATCTGCTTCTGGGGGAGCTAAAACCAAGACATATCCAACTTGCCTTCAGAATCATGTTCCTAGGGGCAGGGCTGTTGGTTTCTGGTTTTGTAAATTTACTTTTCCTGAGTTGCATAGACTTAGGGTAACTTAAGTCCTGTTTTGCTCAACACAATTCCTGTTTAATATGTGGCCTTGGTATTCCATTCCCTAGATGTTCCCTTTTGTCTTAAGAGTATCCTGGTTTGGCTGGGCATGGTGGCTCATGCCTGTCATCCTATCACTTTGGGAGGCTGAGGCGGGCGGATCACTTGAGCTCAGGAGTTCAAGACTAGCACGGGCAACATGGTAAAATCCTGTCTCTACAAAAAATACAAAAAAATTAGCCAGGCATGGTGGTGCATGCCTATGGTCCCAGCTACTTGGGAGGCTGAGGCAGGAGGATTGCTTGAGCCCAGGAGATTGAGGCTGCAGTAAGCCAAGATCATACCACTGCACTCCAGCCTGGGCAACATAGCAAGATGCTGTCTCAAAAAAAAAAAAAAAAAAAGTATCCTGGTCTGGATGACACATTTTTTTTCCCCTGTCTTTCCACAGGTGTCGGTGGATGACACTTTTTTTTTTTTTTAGACAGAGTTTTGCTCTTGTTGCCCAGGCTGGAGTGCAGTGGGGCAATCTCAGCTCACAGCAACCTCTGCCTCCCGGGTTCAAGCAATTCTCCTGCCTCAGCCTCCCAAGTAGTTGGGATTACAGGGGCCTGCCACCACTCCCGGCTAATTTTTGTATTTTTAGTAGAGACAGGGTTTCACCATGTTGGCCAGGCTGGTCTTGAACTCCTGACCTCAGGCGATCCATCTGCCTCAGCCTCCCAAAGTGGTGGGATTACAGGCATGAGCCACTGAGCCCGGCCCCGATAACACATTTTATAATCATCCTACAACTGTTTGAAGTGAGTGATCCTTGGTCAGATACATGGACAAGGAAAAGTGGTTAGTTTTGATTTGAATGCCATCAACTCACTGTTTACTTTGGGTGAATCATCCCATTTTAGAGCTGGAAGCAGCTTTCGGAACTGGCTATTCCATGGACTCTCCACCTTTTTTTCTGTTACGCTGCACATGGTCAGGCATTCATATGCATAACACTCCCAGGGGGAAGTCTCAATATGCCAGCTGTAACTCTGCTCCTTTTCCTCCCAGTAGGGAAAGCATATTAAATGCTGGCAAGAATTAGGTTGGTATAGGGATAATGTATTATTTAAAAATATATGAATCATCCTCCAGCTAATGGTACTTTAACCATTAGCATCAGATCACTCTTGGCACAGGTCATGACTGATTGAATTTGAGAACAGTTGATCTCTTCTCAAATCCTTGAATTACATAAAAAAAATCATCTAGCCTCGTGGTGTCTTCATTTTCTCACCTGGAAATGGGGATGGTAAAATATCCTCTGTCTGGTTGGGATGTGGTGGAAGGCAAATGAGATAATGATTGTAAAAGTCTGGGGAAGTATAAAACCTTAAAGGAATGGAGGCGGTGTGGTGACTGTCTGGATATGCCATGAGGCAGCCGTATCTACTGAGTTTGCAAGTGTCATACCAGGATTTACACAGTAGGCTCGCAGGGGAATTGGATCCGTCTAGTTTGCACAGGGATTCTTTCCTCAAGATATTTACAAGTCAAAATTTTACCAGTATTCCTGGTCATTACATAAATTCTCTACATCTTTGTCAAGATGTGTTAGTCAATGGCCGAGTGCAGTGGCTCACGCCTGTAATCCCAGCACTTTGGGAGGCCGAGGCAGGTGGATCACGAGGTCAAGAGATCGAGACCATCCTGGCCAACATGGTGAAACCCAGTCTCTACTAAAAATACAAAAATTAGCTGGGCGTGGTGGCGCGTGCCTGTAGTCCCAGCTACTCTGGAGGCTGAGGCAGGAGAATTGCTTGAACCCGGGAGGCAGAGATTGCAGTGAGCCAAGATCGCACCACTGTACTCCAGCCTAGTGACAGAGCGAGACTCCGTCTCAAAAAAAAAAAAAAAAAAAAAAAAAAAAAGATGTGTTAGTCAGAACCCTACAGTTGCAAGATACAGAAATCCAATATAAATTAGCTTGAATAAAAAGTGAGAATTGGGGCCAGGTGCAGTGGCTCACGCCTGTGATCCCAGCACTTTGGGAGGCCGAGGGGGAGGACTGCTGGAGGAGTTTGAGACCAACCTGGGCAACGTAGCAAGACCCCATCTCTACAAAAATTTTTTTTAATTAGCTAGGCATGGTGGCATGCACTTGCAATCCTAGCCACTAAGGAAGCTAAGGTGGGAGGATCGCTTGAGCCCATGAGTTTGAGGCTGCAGTGAGCCATGATCGTGCCACTTCACTCCATCCTGGGTGACAGAGTGAGACCCTGTCTATTGACAAAAAAAGGAGGGGGGGTATTTATTGGCTCACATGAGGAAACTATGGGAATGTCCCGGTTGGAGCTAGCCACAGATGGCCAAACTCCAAACTTGAACATCACAAGGATTTTCTGTGCTGCTTACCCATCCTGCTGTCTGTATACTGGTTTCATTTTTCTTAGAACAACTTCTTTCTTAGGTGGGGGCACGGCTCTTGGATGCTGGGCTTCCATACTTACAGCCTTGTGACCAGGGAGAAAAGATACCCTTTTCTCCAACCCTGACCCCTCAGGTTAAACTAGAAGAACTCTAGAGAAGCACTCTGGCTCATCTTTGAACCAATTACTGCAGTCTGAGCCAGGTGAGACTGATGCCCACACCTCAAATGAATTATCCAGTTCCTCATGTACGAAGCTACTTCGAGGACTGTTGGGAGCTGGCAGCCATCACATCTGTGTCTATCACTTGGGGAAACTACAGTCTTATACATCGTCAAACCTTTATTCCTAATGAATCTATTACACTTCCAGGGCTATAAATAATAAATTCTCTCCCATTCCTCCAATGCAAATATTTTGAATATTTTAATGATTGCTTTCCAAAGCCTACTTTCAAAATCATCCGTCTAAGATTTGTGCCAATATATACTCCCACAAACAGATGGTGGTGGGCATCCTTGAATTATAAGCTGTCATTGATCTATACTGGTGGTTCTCAACTGAGGATTTTGCCTCCCCAGGGGACAATGGCAATGACTGCACTTTTTTTTTTTTTGGCAGAGTCTCTCTCCGTCGCCCAGGCTGGAGTGCAATGGCGCAATCTCGGCTCACTGCAACCTCCACCTCCTGGGTTCAAGCGATTCTCATGCCTCAGTCTCCCAAGTAGCTGGGATTACAGGTGTGCACCACCACACCCAGCTCTTTTTTTTTCAGACACAGTCTCACTCTGTCACCCAGGCTGGAGTGCAGTGGTGCGATCTCGCCTCACTGCAACCTCTGCCTCCCAGGTTCAAGTGATTCTTCTGCCTCAGCCTCCTGAGTAACTGGGATTGCATGCATGCACCATCATGCCCATCTAACTTTTGTATTTTTAGTAGAAGCGGGGTTTTGCCATGTTAGCCAGGCTTGTCTTGAACTCCTGGCCTCAAGTGATCCACCCGCGTCAGCCTCCCAAAGTGTTGGGATTACAGGTGTAATCCCAGTTACTTGGGAGGCTGCGACAGGGGAATTGCTTGAATCCAGGAGGTGAAGTTTGCAGTGAGCCAGGATCGGGCTACTGCATTCCAGCCTGGGTGACAGAGCGAGACTCCGTCTCAAAAAAAGAAAATGCCTCATTATTGGTAAAGGAATATAAAAATGTAAGAAATTATTTATAGGTTGCCTGGTACAGAACTTTGAACACAGTAGGTGCCACATAATTGTTGGATAGAAGTTTTTCCTGTGAGAACTGCTCTAGTAACAGCCACCAGATGGCAGCAAAGAGTAAGTTTCCCCTCAGAAGTTCCCTCTGGTTAGCCCATGGGGTTTGAAAGGCGGAAGAAAATGGTTGATTTCTTTTCTTTGCATTTTTGTTGTTGTTGTTGTTGTTATTGTTTGTTTGTTTTTGAGATAGAGTCTCGCTCTGTCGCCCAGGCTGGAGTACAATGGCACGATCTGGGCTCACTGCAACCTCCGCCTCCTGGGCTCAAGCAATTCTCCTGCCTCAGCCTCCCGAGTAGCTGGGATTATAGGTGCATGCCACCACGCCCAGCTATTTTGTATTTTTAGTAGAGATGGGTTTTCACCATGTTGACCAGGCTGGCCTCGAAATCCTGACCTCAAGAGATCCACCCGCCTTGGCCTCCCAAAGTACTGGGATTACAGGCGTAAGCCACTGTGCCCGGCCATAAATTTTTTGTAGAGAGCTGGTCTCCCTGTGTTGCTCAGGCTGGTCACAAACTCCTGGGCTCAAGTGATTTTCTTGCCTCGGCCTCCCAAAGGGCTGGAATTACAGGCGTGAGCCACCATGCCTGGCCCCTCCCTGATTGCTATCAAACTGATTCCCCATCGCTCATTCCTCCCCTCCTCCTGAACACTTCCCTACCTCAAACCCACTCATGTGTGTTTTTTTTTTCTTTCTCCCAATTTCTACCATGGGAATGATTTCTTTAAAATGCACTGAGGGGCAAATTGAAAGTGACAACAATCTTTGTGTTCAGAGCCTGAAGTTAATGTGTTCTGGCAATGGAGATTAAACCTGAGGAATTCACAAAACATATTTCAGGCAAAATGAGTGAAAATGGATGAGGTGATGGGAAAGAACGAAAATATTTAAACAGATTACTTATGCTGTAAGTGCCTGTCCCAAGTGGGCCTTCCATCCACCCATCATCCATTCTGCAAATATTTATTCCTGACTTGGGAATACAGACACAGTCTTAATCCTCATGGAAAAAGGGAAGATAAATATTAGAGAAGTAATTAATTACACATGTGATGTAGGCTAGGATGGGGAGGGGACCAGGACCATGGTGACGTGTAATGCGGTGACCTAATTTTTGGAAAGAGTCAAGACAGGCCTCCCTGGGAAAGTGATGTTTAAGGTGAGACTCAAGTATGAGTAAGCGTTGGCAAAGAAGGAAGGGGAGGGAGTGGGCTAAGCCCTCTAGGCTGAGGGAACAGGGTACTTGAAGGTCCAATGATTTCCATGTAATTTTAGAGCACTCTGGTTGAGAAAATACATGACTAAAAGCTACCATGATTTAAGGACTCTTCAGATTCCTGTTTTATTATAACATCATCTACACACTTTGAAAAATTCTTGGCTGGGTGCAGTGGCTCATGCATGTAATCACACTTCGGGAGGCCAAGGCTAGAGGACTGCTTGAGCCTAGGAGTTGGAGACCAGCCTGGGCAACATAGCAAGACCTTGTCTCTACTAAAAATAAAAAATTAGGCCGGGCGCGGTGGCTCATGCTTGTAATCCCAGCACTTTGGGAGGCCGAGGCGGGTGGATCACGAGGTCAGGAGATCGAGACCATCCTGGCTAACACGGTGAAACCCCGTCTCTACTAAAAATACAAAAAATTAGCCGGGCATAGTGGCAGGCACCTGTAGTCCCAGCTACTTGGGAGGCTGAGGCAGGAGAATGGCGTGAACCGGGGAGGTGGAGCTTGCAGTGAGCCGAGATCCCGCCACTGCACTCTGGCCTGGGCGACACAGCAAGACTTCATCTCAATAAATAAATAAATAAATAAATAAATAAATAAATAAATAAAAAATTAGCCAGGTGTGATGACGTACTCTTGCAGTCCCAACTACTTGGGAGGCTGAGGTGGGAAGATCATTCATGCCCAGGAATTTGAGTTTGCAGTGAGCTGTGATCATGCTGCTGTACTCCAGCGTGGTCAACAGAGTGAGATCCTTTCTCAAAAAAAAAAAAAAAAGAAAGAAAGAAAAAAGAAAAACGTCTTATGTGGGTGTGCAGGAGGCAACATTTATTCAGTCCATAAATAAATGTGGTGATGGGTTGCATTGATTTCATAGAGTCTTTATGACTCTACAACCCCAGTCCATGGAATACATAGGACACAATCCCTGTCCTTAAGGGGCTGATAGTTTAGTTGGGACAATGGTTGCCCTTCCGTGCACTCCCTTTGTCTTAACACTTCAGGGCATCTCTTATGAAACATATGCATGTTTGGTCACGTTTTTCTTGGATCTGTCCCTATTCCTCTGATCACTCTCCATCACCTCATCTCCAACACTCATTAAACTAGAAGTTCCTAATTCAGATCCATGAACCCCCAAAAGGGGACAGTGGATAGAATTCAGACATCCAGGGCTGGACGCGGTGGCTCAAGCCTGTAATCCCAGCACTTTTGGAGGCCAAGGCGGGCGGATCACGAGGTCAGGAGATCAAGACCATCCGGAGCTTGCAGTGAGCCGAGATCGCGCCACTGCAATCCAGCCTGGGTGACGGAGTGAGACTCCATCTCAAAAAAAAAAAAAAAATTCAGACATCCAAGAACGTGGATGGGGGGAAAATCACTTCTCTATTTCACCAAGTTCTCACTGAAAGACAGCATTTCTCCTTCCATTGTGAATGCAGACAACAAACCACGCCTGTGATTTTTTTTTTTTTTTGACACAGGGTCTTTCTCTGTTGCCCAGGCTGAAGTGCAGTGGTGTGATCATAGGTCACTGCAGCCTCCACCTCCCGGACTCAAGTGATCCTCCCACCTCAGCCTCCCGAGTAGCTCGGATCACAAGCACACACTACCACACCCAGCTAATGTTTTAACTTTTTGTAGAGACAGGGGTCTCACTATGTTGCCAGGGCTGGTCTGGAACTCCTGGCAGTGCCTGTGATTTTGTCACCAGTAGAAGTCACACATATTTGTACGCTACATGTACAGCTGCTGCTGATGTCTCAGAATTAATGCTCATAGCTACTTTAAAATCATGGCAGTTTTTAGACTTGCTGCTAGATCTTATTATTTAGTTTGTTAATAGAGACACATATTGCTATAAAATATGTTTGTAGCAATTGTTTATAGCAATATAAAAACCATGTTGCTATATCCCAAGTTGGTTTTGTAAAGTATTTTGATAACTTGTATTTCAATATAATTGGTTCCTTTGTAAACCTGTGTGTTTTCTTTTTGGCATTTAAAGCTGTTATTCTGACCAGGAGCCGGTGCGATGGCACACGCCTGTAATCCCAGCACTTTGGGAGGCCGAGGTGGGCTGATCATCTGAGGTCAAGAGTTTAAGAACAGCCTGGCCAACATGGTGAAACCCCATCTCTAAAAAAAAATACAAAAAATTAGCTGGGCGTCATGGCGGGTACCTGTAATCCCACCTACTCGGAGGCTGAGGCAGCAGAATCCATTGAACCCGGAGGTGGAGTGTATTAGTCTGTTTTTATGCTGCTGATAAAGACATACCTGAAACTGGGAAGAAAAAGAGGTTTAATTGGGCTTACAGTTCCCCATGGCTGGGGAGGCCTCAGAATCATGGCGGGAGGCAAAAGGCACTTCTTACATGGCAGTGACAAGTGAAAAATAAGGAAGAAGCAAAAGCGGAAACCCCTGATAAACTCATTGGATCTCGTCAGACTTAGTCAGTATCACGAGAATAGCAGGGGAAAGACCAGCCCCCACGATTCAATTACCTCCTGGGTCTCTCCCACAATTATATTCTGGGAGATATAATTCATGTTGAGATTTGGTTGGGGACACAGCCAAACCATGTCACGGAGGTTGCAGTGAGCTGAGATCGCACCACTGCACTCCAGCCTGGGTGGCAGAGTGAGACTGCGTCTCAAAAAAACAAAAACAAAAAACACACACAAAAAACCCATTATTCTGAGAAGAGTCCTTCAGCTTCGCAGGGTTGCCAAAGGGAATTCACACATACAAAATGCGAAAAAAAACCCTGCAAAACTGTAGAGTTCTTTGAGCTACGCTTTAATTCGTCTCTCTTTGAGTGGACTCAAGGTCACATTATGACTTTTGTGGGCCTGAAGCACTTTTGTTGCCTGTATGAACCCATCTTCTGTAAAAGATACCAAAAATTATATTTTGGCCAGAAGAGGTGACTCACGCCTGTAATCCCAGCACTTTGAGAGGCCAAGGCAGGAGGATTGCTTGACCCCAGGAGTTCAAGACCAGCCTGGGCAGCATAGTGAGACCCTGTCTCTATTGTTTTAAATAAAAAATAAAAATAAATAAGCCAGGTGGGGTGGCTCATCCCTATAATCCCAGCACTTTGGGAAGTCGAGGTGGGCAGATCACTTGAGACCAGGAGTTGGAGACCAGCCTAGCCAACATGTTGAAACCCCATCTCTGCTAAAAATATAAAAATTAGCCAGGTATGGTGGCGGGTGCCTGTAATCCCAGCTACTCAGGAGGCTAAGGCAGGAGAATCCCTTGAACCCAGAAGGCAGAGGCTTCAGTGAGCCAAGATTGCACCACTGCACTCTAGCCTGGGCAACAGAGCAAGACTCAATATCAAAAAAATTTTTTTTACATAATATTTTATGACTGCGTTGTAATCCAGACTGGATTCATTCTTCTTCTGTTTATTTGTTTTTTCTTCTGCTTTCAAAAGCAAAACATTTTTGTGCCAGGCACGGTGGCTCATGCCTGTAATCCCAGCACTCAAGGTGGGTAGGTCACTTCAGCCTAGGAATTTGAGACTAGCCTGGGCAACATAATGAGATCCTGTCTCTACAAAAAAATACAAAAATTAGCCAGGCATTGTGGGGCGCGCCTGTAATCCCAGCTCCTTGGGAGGCTGAGGTGGGAGGATTTCTTGAGCCTGGGAGGTTGAGGCTGCAGTGAGCCGTGATCTTGCCACTGTACTCCAGCCTGAGCAAGAGAGTGAGACCTTGTCTCAAAAAAAAAAAAAAAAAAAAAAAGGACAGATTTCTGGGTCCCACTGCAGAGATGGGCTTTCCTCATTTACTATCAGATGGAGAGATCTGCAATCCAGGCTGCAGTGCCGTGGTGCAATCATGGCTTAATGTAACCTTGAACTCCTGCCTCAGCCTCCTGAGTAGCTGGAATCACAGGCAGGCACCACCACTCCTGGCTAATTTTTTATTTTTAGTAGAGATGAGGTCTCACTATGTTGCCCAGGCTGGTCTCGAACTTCTGGGCTCAAGTGATTCTCCCACCTTGGCCTCCCAAAGTGCTGGAGTTACAGATGTGAGCCACCAGGCCCAGCCTGGAATCTGCCTTTTAAGCCAGCATCAGGTAATTCTTTGTTAGGTCATTCTTGGACCATACGTTGAGAAACAGTGTAATACTGGCTAAATATAACGTGACATTCAATTTTCTTGCAGACCTGGCTGCAATGCACCTTTTAGACCTTTTTCTTGTCCCACACTATAATGACATCATACTACCCACTACCTCGTCCCTACTGTTTACCCCCCTCTATCTTTGCTCATTCTTCATGTCTAAAATGCCTTTATTTTCCCTACCTAGTCAGAGCCCCTTATCTTTTGGGGATTTACTTTAAGGCTACTTACTTTTCAAATCCTTCTTTGACCCCTCCAGGTAGAATTAATCATTCTCTTCTCTATATTTTCATACTGCTGTGTACAAACATCCAGCATGAAAAATTTGTTACAGAGAACAGTGGGTTGGATATGTTTTCTTTCTTTTTTTTTTTTTTGAGATGAAATCTCACTCTGTCACCCAGGCTGGAGTGCAGTGGCATGATCATGACTCACTGAAGCCTCAAACTCCTGGGTTCAAGAGATCCTCCTGCTTCAGCCTCCTGAGTAGCTGGGACTACAGGTGTGTGCCACCACTCCCAGCAAATTAAAAACAATATTTTTTGTAGAGACAGGGTCTCACTATGTTGCCCAGGCTGGTCTTCAAATCCTGGGATCAAGCTATCCTCCCACCTCAGCCTCCCTAAGTACTAGAATTGCAGGCAGGAGCCACCACACCTGGCCAAGGGATATTTATTTATTTATTTATTCATTTGGAGATGGAGTCTCGCTCTGTCACCCAGGCTGGAATGCAATGATCTTGGGTCACTGCAACCTCAGCTTCCCAAATAGCTGGAACTATAGGCGTGAGCCACCACACCCAGCTAATTTTTGTATTTTTAGTAGAGACAGGGTTTCTCCTTGTTGGTCAGGCTGGTCTCGAACTCCTGGCCTCAAGTGACCCGCCTGCTTTACCCTCCCCAAGCGCTGGGATTACAGGCATGAGCCACCGTGCCCAGCCTCAAGGGCTATTTAAAATATTTAACAACAGTTAGGCTCATTGACCAGACCCATGAGAACTTAGAAGATTAAGATACTCTTGTGCCTGGTTTGTGGGGAGAGTCCTTCCACGGGGGGACTGAGTAGTCCTGGCATGGAAGTGGATAGGGAAGAATAAGGTCTTGAAAGTAGCAGCTATTGGCCGGGTGCGGTGGCTCACGCCTGTAATCCCAGCACTTTGGGAGGCCGAGGCGGCCAGATCAGAGGTTGGGAGTTTGAATCCAGCCTGACCAACATGGAGAAACCCCGTTTCTACTAAAAATACAAAATCAGCTGGGCGTGGTGGCGCATGCCTGTAATCTCAGCTACTCGGGAGGCTGAGGCAGGATAATCACTTGAATCCGGGAGGAGGAGGTTGTGGTGAGCTGGGATCGCGCCATTGCACTCCAGCCTGGGCAACAAGAGCGAAACTCCGTCTCAAAAAAAAAAAAAAAAAGTAGCAGCTATTTATTAGTTGGTATGGAAGTATTCCTGCATTTTAACAATCATCAGTACAAACATACTGGGTGAATGTAGCCATTCATGTAGAAGCGTGTGTGTGTCCATTTGTGTGTGTGTCCTGCTAGGTTGAGAGCACGGGTAAGTGCAATCGTCCCATCCTCTTCATAGTCAATAGCTTCACCTAGCTCCCTCAATGTGTTTTGGCATGTCTGCAAAACTAATGGATTCAGATGCCAACTCCTTTTCCTCTCTGTTGCAACTATGACTCGGTACGTTAGAAAAACAAAAAACAAAAGACAAAACCTTAAAGTAACAGAAGAAGAGGGCAGGAGAATTATTTGGACAGGTCGTTTAAATGCGTATTCCAGAGCTTCTACCCCAAACCTACCAAATTCGACTCTCTGGGTGGGAACCAGAGCCTCGCATTAAAATTCCTCCAAAGGATTTGAATGCCTATTAAAGTTTTCACATTACAACTACCTAGAGAGTTTTAAAAAATACAGATTACTAGACCCCATTCAAACCACTTAAAGTAGAATCCTGTGAGTGTGGCTTAGGCATTTACAATTTTTTTTTTTTGAGACATGGTCTCAGTCTGTCACCCAGGTTGGAGTGCAGTGGCAATGATCTTGGCTCGCTGCAACCTCTCCCTCCAAGCCTCAAGTGATTCTCCCACCTCAGCCTCCCTAGTAGCTGGGACCACAGGTGCACACCTGTGTTGTATTTTTGGTAGAGATGGGGTTTCGCCATGTTGCCCAGGCTGGTCTCAAACTCCTCAGCTTAGGCGGTACACCCCCCTCGGCCTCCCAAAGTGCTGGGATCACAGGTGGGAGCCACCGCACCCAGCTGGCATGTGTGTATTTGTTTGTTTGTTTGTTTGAGATGGAGATTTGCTCTCGTTGCTCAGGCTGGAGTGCAATGGCGTGATCTTGGCTCACTGCAACCTCCGCCTCCCAGGTTCAAGCGATTCTCATGCCTCAACCTCCTAAGTAGCTAGGATCACAGGTGTGTGCCACCAAGTCTGGCCAATTTTTGTGTTTTTAGTAGAGATGGGGTTTCACCATGTTGGTCAGGCTAGTCTCGAACTCCTGAGCTTAGGCGATACACCCGCCTTGACCTCCCAAAGTGCTGGGATCATAGGCAGGAGCCACCGCACCCAGCCGGCATCTACATTTTTAAAAACTTCCCTAGGTGATTCTAGTTTGCAGTCACATTTGAGAACTACTGGTTTAGGAAATTCTTAAACTGGTTAAACAGTCCCTTAACAATGGAGTAGAATGTTTACTGGAGTTAATAGGCAGTTTTCTCTCTGGAACCTGATCTCATATGTTGCTTTTTTATTGGGAAGGAGGAGAACTCATTCTTATTTTTACTGCTATCAGTAGGAAACTGCATAGCCAGTCAAGTCACGCATTTCTATTCTGTGCTAGGCACGATGATTATTAAGGTCTTGAGATTGTCTCGAGTGTTGGCAGAGCTGGAGTCTGCGACTTAACATTCAGTGACTTCATGTTAATCAGAAGGGCAGATGGCTCTGAGCCTTTCTGCAGGGCCTGATGTGCATGGACTGCTTTGCACAGTCCCCTTGTGAAATAATATACCTCTTCTCCTGCCCAGTTCATGAAAGAAAAACAAGGCACAGAAATTTAAGGGAGTTGCTCAAGGCTGCAAGTGCCATAGTGAAGGATAGTGTCTGACGTTAGGTTATACAACATGAAGTGGTGTGCTGATAAAATTCTAGGCAGCTGGGCATTCAGGATGGTATTTTGGATGACATAGTCTCTTGCTTTCACCTGTTATCTTTGCTCCCTTTCAACATTTTTATTATACAAGTTGAACTCATAGGCAAATTCATTACTTGTTTGTTGCCCACTTTGTTAACATAGACCCAATTTAAGGAGAATAGGTTAAGTTCTCACCATCAGAAGTAGAACTTGGAGGCCGGATGCGGTGGCTCATGCCTGTAATCCCAGCACTCTGGGAGGCCAAGGTGAGAGGATCACTTGAGGTCAGGAGTTCGAAACCAGCCTGACCAACATGGTGAAATCCCGTCTCTACTAGAAATACAAAAATTAACTGGTATGGTGGCAGCCACCTGTAATCCCAGCTACTCAGGAGGCTGAGGCAGGAGAATCGCTTGAACCCAGGAGGCGGAGCTTGCAGTGAGCCGAGAACATGCCATTGCACTGCAGGCTGGGTGACAGAGTGAGACTCCATCTCCAAAAAATAAAAATAAAATAAAAACATAATCAAGCTCACTGACAACTAGAGACATGAAGGCTAGGGGCAGTGGCTCAAAAAAAAAAATGAGGGAGATACCATAGAATATAACTTTTCACCTTTTAGATTAATGAATATTTAAAAAAATATATACTACCCAGTGTTGACAAAACAGTAGAGAAATAGGCACTGTCATACTCTTGGTGAAAGCGAAAGCTGGCACCTGCTTTGGGAGGACAATTTGGCAGTATCTAACAAAATTAAAAATATATTATTAAATGTGCATTTTATCAACTTATTAATTTTGTACCTAAAAATTTATAGATTTGCAAAGTATTCATAATTAAGTCAAAGGAGATATGCAATTTAAATTTTGATAGATATTGCCAGTTTTTTTTTTTTTTGAGATGAAGTCTCACTCTGTTACTGAGGCTGGAGTGCAGTGGTGTGATCTCGGCTCACTGCAACCTCCATCTCCCGGGTTCAAGCAATTCTCCTGCCTCAGCCTCCCGAGTAGCTGGCACTACAGGTGTGTAGTGCCACCACCAGGCCTGGCTAATTTTTGTATTTTTAGTAGAGATGGAGTTTCACCATGTTGGCCAGGCTGGTCTTGAACTCCTGACCTCAGCTGATCTGCCTGCCTCGGTCTCCCAGAGTGCTGGGATTACAGGTGCGAGCCACCACGCCCAGCCAATATTGCCCAATTGATCATCTCCATATATATATTACCTACAAATATATATGAAGAAACACACACACACACACAGCACGTTACTATATGTGGGCACTGCTGTAAGCATTTTACAAGTTATATATATATGTTTAATATATGTGTGTATATATAGAGACTGAGAGCGCAAACATTTCGTCACTGTATGTAATATCAAAGAATTAGGAAATATGAATTTTTCATCAAGTTTCCAGTCATGGTGGTTCATATCCTGTAATTCCAGCACTTTGCAAGGCTGAGGCAGGAGGATCACTTGAGCTCAGGAGTTCGGGTCCAGATTGGCAACAAAGCAAGAGCCTGTCTCTATTTATTAAAAAAAAAATAATAATAAAATATATTGCATACTTACATAACAGAACACCATACAGCCATAGAAAGATATTTACGATGTGTTGTTACATTAAATAATAAGTTGAACAATGTATTGTGTGATTTCCTTTGTGTATATAAAAGCCTAGAATATTCTGGAAAGATATACAATGCAAGAAACTTTTAGTGGTAGAAGTGTTATGAAGTTTTTTTTTCCTTTCTGCTCTTCTGTTATGTAATAATTTTTACCATGATATTTTTATATAATTTAAAAGTATTTAACTAGATTATAATATATAAACATTTTATAGAACAATATTAAATAAATAATAATATCCATGATATGCCACTAAGTGAAAAATTCTACTCTGAAACATTTTATATAATACAAATTCATTTTTAAGGCATTCATAGAAATAGACTGGACAGTACATGCATCAAAATATTTCACTGTTTGCAAGATTGGTGTTTCCTTTTGTGCTTGTCTCCATTTTCCAAATTTTCTGCAATGAGCTTGTGATTCTTCTGAAATTAGAAATTCTAAAAACTTACAATAAATGCTATTTTCTTCCTGAAATCACATCTACACATGACTACGAGGACATTGTGCATAGTTCCAATGTAGTATTGTGCAAAAATAATTTGGCCATTTGTACAATATTTTGCTAGGCATCTGCAGCGAGGTTGCAAAGCATATCAGCTGAAACAGTGACCCTGTGAGTCCTTTGTTAAAAATGGCACTTCCTCGCCACATGGCTGCCAGATGCACTTCATTTCTGGATCTATTGATTTCATGTGGAAAAAATTTCTGCTGCTGCAGAAATTGTTATCTTTAGTTTATAAAGAAGGTATTTTCCTCCCACAGAGCACAGTGTCAATACCTCAAAAGAGAAGCAGAGCCCCGAGCCCTTCATTCAACATACATTTATAGGGTGCAGATGTATGCTTCAGGCATTGTTCTAGGGGATTAGGTTCCAGGGATAAAGGAGACATATAAGGTCCCTCCTCTTAGGAAGATGACATTCTATAGGCGGTGAACAAGACTTCCTGGTTCATAGACAGCCGTCCTCTCACTGCATCTTTACATGGTGGAAGGGGCAAGGGAGCTCTGTGGGTTTGTTCCCCTCCCCTCCCCTCCCCTCCCCTCCGCTCCCCTCCACTCCCCTCTCTTCTTTTCTTTTCTTTTCTTTTTTTTGACGAAGTCTCGCTCTTGTCCCCAGGTGTCCCCAGACTGGAGTGCAATGGTGCGATCTTGGCTCATTGCAACCTCCGCCTCCCAGATTCAAGTGATTCTTCTGCCTCAGCCTCCCAAGTAGCTGGGATTACAGGCTCATGCCACCCCTCCCCACCCCCACACCTGGCTAATTTTTGTATTTTTAGTAGAGACGGGGTTTCACCAAGTTGGCCAGGCTGGTCTGCAACTCCTGACCTCAAGTGATCCTCCTGCCTGGGCCTCCCAAAGTGCTGGGATTACAGGCATGAGCCACTGCACCCGGCCAGGGAGTCTCTTTTCTAAGGGCACTAATCCTAGGCTGGGCACAGTGGCTCACGCCTGTAATCCCAGCACTTTGGTAGGCTGAGATGGGTAGATCACTTGAGGTCAGGAATTGGAGACCAGCGTGGTCAACATGGTGAAACCCTGTCTCTACTAAAAATACAAAAAAAAAAAAAAAAAAAAAAAAAAAAAAAAATAGCCGGGCGTTGTCACGGGTGCCTGTAGTTCCAGCTACTTGGGAGGCTGCGGAGGAAGAATCGCCTGAACCGGGTAGGCAGAGGCTGCAGGGAGCCAAGATTGTGCCACTGCACTCCAGCCTGGGGCGACAGAGGTAGACTTGGTCTCAAAAAAAAAAAAAAAAGAAAAACCTCTTCGTGAGAGCTCCATCCTCTGACCTAGTCACCTCCAGAGACCCCACCTCCAAATACCATCCCATTGGGAATTAGGTTTCAACATATGGATTGAGGGGGATGCAGACCTTCAGCCTATAGCACAGAGAATGCTGAATCCCTTCTCTACAGTTCCTGATTCAGCAGGTTTGGGGTGGAGTCCAGTAAATTGCATTTCTAGCAAGTTCCTGGGTGCTGCTGCTGCTGCTAGTGCCAGTATAACACTTTGGGAATCACGACCTAGTCTACCCTTACCAATTCGGTATCACTCCAAGGGAATCAAAGCTTAGGCAAAGCTTGTTCCTTCCTTCATGCGCTCAGGTAATATTTATTTATTTATTATTTTTTAGACGGAGTCTTGCCCTGTCGCCCAGGCTGGAGTGCAGTGGTGTGATCTCGGCTCACTGCAACCTCTACCTCCTGGGCTGAATTGATTCTCGTGCCTCAGCTTCCCAAGTAGCTGGAACTACAGGCACGTGCCACCACGCCGGCTAATTTTTGTAATTTTAGTAGAGACAGGGTTTTGCCATGTTGGCCAGGCTGGTCTCGAACTCTTGAGCTCAAGCGATCCACCCGCCTTGGCCTCCCAAAGTGCTAGGATTACAGATGTGAGCCACTGTGCCCAGCCAAGGAAATCTTTATTTAAAGCCTGCTTTGTGCAAGGAACTATCCTAGGTGCTCCATAATCAGTGATAAAACAAAGTTCTTGCCCCCAGTCTTAGAGACTAGTGATTTGCTCGAGGTAGCACTAGCACTTGAATTTGCGGCTTCTTGCTCAAAATCCAGTACTCATTCCATTATGCAACAAGCAGCATTAACAAACACCTTGGTTGCTATTAATTACTCCCTTTGGAATCGCTTGAACTTGGGAGGTGGAGGTTGCTGTGAGCTGAGATTGCGCCGCTGCACTCCAGCCTGAGCAAGAGAGCGAGACTCTGTCTCAAAATAAATAAATAAATAAATACTCCCTTTGTTATCTTCTAAGTAGATGTCCTTGAAGGTGACCTCAGAGGTGGCGTGCAGGCATTTTCTTTGTAGATAGGTTTGCATTTGTAAGTTTGGAGAAAAAAAGCTTCAGTGGGAGCAAGGAATGTGAGGGTCCCTCAGCACTGTGAAGAGGCAAGAGCAAAATGGAACTCTCCCTTCTGACAGCTGTGGGAGAGAAATGACTAAGAACAGAAGGAATGACTAAGGAGATGCTGAAGACACCATGATGCCCTACCCAGATCCCCCTTCAAGGATACAGGATTATTCTCCCAGATGCTGGGAGTGTTGCAGGCTGGCAGCCTCCTCTGGGGACTGCCTTTGCTAAACAGAGTGGCTTCACTCAAGTTCACACCCCCTTCCTGGGAGGCCCACAACCAGTAATCAATGGGGGACATAAATCTCTCAGGTTCAAGCAATCCCCCTGCATCAGCCCCCCAAGTAGCTAGAACTACAGGCGTGTGCCACCAAGTCCAGCTAATTTTTGTACTTTTTTTTTGTAAAGATGTGGGTCTTTCCATCTTGTCCAGGCTGGTGTTGAACTCCTGAACTCAAGTGATCCACCCCCCGCAGCCTCCCAAAGTGCTGGGATTACAGGCGTGGGCCACCATGCCCAGCCTTCCAGAGCTTTTTGAGGGGTCATCTAAAGCCTTTGGCGCGGCTGCATCACAGCTCAACTTCCCCCTGTAAGTCCTGCTTCCTTCCTCAACCTTCCCAAGGACTGGGATTCCAGAGTACTCCCTAATAAACATCCTGCATGCTAATCTCCAACTCACGGTCAGCTTCGCAGGAGCCCAACCTGCAACAGGGATTTCAAGGTGTCTACAGTGGGTTGAGTAACCTCAACCTTCTCTTCCTTCCTTTCAAAAACTTCAGTGAAATTAACATCGCTCACTCACATTTTGTGACACAGTATTTGTAGTGGATTAAATAGTGTCCACCTGGAACTCCGAAATATGGCCTTATTTGGAAATAGGGTCTTGGTAGATGAAACTACCAAGGATCTCAAGGTGAAATTATGACAGAGTCTCACTCTTTCACCCAGGCTGGAAGGCAGGGGCACAATCATGGCTCACTGTAGCCTCAAACTCCCATGCTCAAGCAATCCTCCTGCCTCAGCCTCCTAAGCAGCTGGGACTACAGGCATGCACCACCATGCCTGGCTATTTTTTTTCCCTTTGTAGAGACAGGGTCTCAATATGTTGCCCAGACTGGTTTTGAACTCCTGGCCTCAAGTGGTCCTCCTGCCTCGGTCTCCCAAAATGCTGGGATTACAGATATGAGCCACCATGCCCGGCCCAGTATCTTATAAGGAGTGGAGAGACACACACAGATGATGAGCATGTGAAGACGTAAGGAGAGATTGAAATGATGCAGACACAAGTTAAGGAACAGCTAGCACCACCAGAAGCTGGAAAAGCCAAGTAACGATCCTCCCTTAGAGCCTTCAGAGGAAGCCTCCCCTGCTGATACCTTGATTTGGGACTTCCAGCCTCCAGAACTGTGAGAGAATAAAATTCCATTATTTCAGCTACCCAGCTTGTGCTACTTTGTTATGGCAGCCTCAGGAAATGAATACAGTATTTTATTTGGAAGCGCTTAAAGGGGAAAATGAGGTGACAGCTGACCATCATGCAAATGGAAATGCAATGCCCGTTGCACGTCATGTAGCAAGCATTCGAAAAGTGCTTGTTGAACTCAACTGAACTGAATGCTAATAAAGGGAAAAGCAAAGTTTATTGGAAGTTATCTTAGGATAGCTGCTTGATTTATTTTCTTTAGACCCTGGGCCTGTGGGCACCTGCTAATTTGCATACTTACTCATGGTATTTGATTCTATGCGTGGAACTGTGGAGGGAACAGTCTTCATTTTTGGACAATTTTAGTACTGCTTTAGAAGTCAGTCACTAATGAGGTCCCTGCACTGTATCACTATAATCCAAGTCCTGATCATTTAAACTAGATGTATAATTTAAAAATGCTCCTGGCCTTTTTTCCTCTGTTTTGGGCTGCTCCTCTTGGCTTCTGAGGAGCCCCCAGTTCTGTTTTTAGGTGTCTAGGTAGGTAAATAATACATGATTTACAAAGGCGATTTAAGAGCTCAGCAGAGCATCAAATGTGAGTGCCCTTGCTAGTTATTTGCTTTTTCTTTCTTATAATTAAAATTTTTAAATTTTCTTTTTTTTTTTTCTCGAGACAGAGTCTTGCTCTGTCGCCCAGGCTGGAGTGCAGTGGTGCGATTATAGCTCACTGCAGCCTCGAACTCCTGGGTTTAGCTGATCCTCCCACTTCAGTCTCCCAAGTAACTGGAACTACAGGCATGCACCACCATTCCTGGCTGGTATTTTTATTTTTTGTAGAGACAAGGGTCTCACCATATTGCCCAGGCTGGTCTCGAACTCCTGGCCTCGAGTGATCCTCCTGCCTCACCCCCCCAAAGTGCTGGGATTACAGGTGTGAGCCACTGCCTTTGCTAGTTCTTATCTTGTCACTGTAGCTGATAAATCACCACCATAAGCCTCAAGTTGTCTTATCTATAAGATGGAGCTCTCATTGCTTTTTTTAAGTTACCAACAGCAGTAGAATAAAGTGAGTTATCTGATCAACTCCCACAAGCTGAGGTGTTCCTCAGGTCACATTTGGAGGTCCAAAATCACTTTTGAATCCTGCAGGTTGAGCCTCTGGATCAATATTGTGCAGAGGAGAGTTGCAGCTATCTTTTTTTTTTTTTTTTTTTTTTTTTTTTTTTTGAGATGGAGTCTTGCTCTGTCGCCAGGCTGGAGTACAGGGGTGCGATCTCAGCTCACTGCAACCTCTGCCTCCCGGGTTCAAGCAATTCTCCTGCCTCAGACTCCTGAGTAGCTGGGATTACAGGTGCCTGCCACCACTCCTGGCTAATCTTTGTATTTTTACTAGAGATGAGGTTTCACTAAGTTGGCCAGGATGGACTCGATCTCCTGACCTCATGATCCACCTGCCTCGGCCTCCCAAAGTGCTGAGATTATAGGCGTGAGCCACCGCACCCGGCCGCAAGTTGTGTCTATCAATGGCCAGGGGTACAAAAAAATGAGTTCTGAGCTTTATGTTCTTTTTTCTTTTCTTTTCTTTTTTTTTTTTTTTTGAGACAGGGTCTCAGTCTGTCACCTAGGCTGGAGTGCAGTGGTGTGATCACGGTTCACTGCAACCTCTGCCTCCTGGTCTCAAGTGATTCTCATGCCTCAGCCTTCCCAAGTAGCTGGGACTACCACGTCCAGCTAATTTTTTGTATTTTTATTAGAGATGGGGTTTTGATATGTTGGCCAGGCTAGTCTTGAACTCCTGGCCTCACGTGATCCGCCCACCTTAGCCTCCCCAGATGGGGAGATTACAGGTGTGAGCCACCAAGCTCAGCTCTGGCCTCTCCATTCTAACTTCCATAGTATTTGCGTCATCTTCACAGTCCACCCAGTGGTCTTATGGCTGCTCCAGATTTTACTTTCTTTTTCTTTTTTTTTTTTTTTTTTTGAGATGGAGTCTCACTCTGTCACCCAGGCTGGAGTGCAGTGACCCAATCTCGGCTCACGTCAACCTCCGCCTCCCGGGTTCAAGCCATTCTGGTGTCTCAGTCTCCCGAGTAGCTGGGACTACATGCATGCACCACCACACCCAGCTAAGTTTTTGTATTTTTAGTGGAGACGGGGTTTCACCATGTTGGCCAGGCTGGTCTCGAACTCCTGACCTCAGGTGATCCGCCCACCTCTACCAGACTATCCAGCGGAAGAAATAATATATTTTCTGATATGTCTTATGTTAGTCCTAGGATTCACTCTCTCTTGTTGACCTGAATGCAGTCATTTGCTGATTCCTGAACCAATTGCTGTGGCCAGGAGACAAGAACTAGGGATCAGAAAGCTCTCAGAAGTAAACATCTCTCAGGCTTCCCTTTTTATTTTTATTTTATTTTATTATTATTATTATTTTGAGACAGAGTCTTGCTCTGTCACCCAGGCTGGAGTGCACTAATGCCATCTCGGCTCACCGCAACCTCTGCCCCCAAGGTTCAAGTGATTCTCCTGCCTCAGCCTCCCGAGTAGCTGGGATTACAGGCGTGTACCACCACACTCGGCTAATTTTTTGTATTTTTAGTAGAGATGGGTTTTTACCATGTTGACCAGCCTGGTCTCAAACTCCTGACCTCAAATGATCTGCCCACCTTAGCCTCCCAAAATGCTGGGATTACAGAGGTGAGCCACTGCGCCTGGCCAGGTTCTTTTCTTAGATGCCACACCATCTCTCATCTCTATTCTCTCAGTATCTCTTCTCCTTCTTTCTGCATATCAACCATCTCTATTTTTCTCTGCATAGGGTGGAAGGTGACCATCCTCAGTCTTTGAGTTTCTGTGGCCTCATTCAAGGGATAGTATAGTCTGACAGATTCTCATGTTCTGATTTTAAATCCTGGGGGAAATAATCTGATTGGGATTAGTAGGATTAGTTTCTTTCTGTTTTCGAGACAGAGTCTTGCTCTGTCATCCAGGCTGGAGTGCAGTGGCATGATATCAGCCCACTGCAACTTCTGCCTTCCGGGTTCAAGCAATTCTCCTGCCTCAGCCTCCCTAGTAGCTGGGGTTACAGGAGTGCACCACCACGCCTGGATAATTTTTTGTATTTTTAGTGGAGGCATGGTTTCACCATGTTGGCCAGGCTGGTCTCAAACTCCTGACTCTGGTGATCTGACCGCTTCAGCCTCCCAAAGTTCTGGGATTACAGGCGTTTGTAATCCCACCGGTCAGTAGGATTAGTTTCAACTCTGGTCCCAACAAGTAGGGTCAAGGAGTTGGGATTACATTGTCCAGACATGGCCAAAAGGAGTCACCACGGGAGTTGGGAATGGGGACAAGACAGGTCTCAGGGACTTGGTGTTGTTCCCTTATCTCCAATGAGAAGAAGTAAATGTATACTCTGATATGCCAAAATCTGAGAAAGGCCTTCCACTCAATAGCCCTGATACATGTATCAGTTAGGATATTTTGGTTGCAAGTAACACAGAAATCAACTCTGGCCAACTCAAACCAAACATTTCTACATATATGTATATGTATAAATATACACATGAACAGTCTTACACACATATATGTATCTGGAATCCCAAGAGACAGTGTCTGATTGGAGTGGCCTGGGTCACACGATGTGCTAGATCATTATAATAATGGCTCTCTGCAGTGGCTCACGCACGTAATCTCAGTACTTTGGGAGGCCGAGGCAGGAGGACTGCTTGAGCCCAAGAGTTCAAGACCAGCCTGGACAACATGGTGTAACCCGTTTCTACAAAAAATGCAAAAGTTGGCCAAGTGTGGTGGTGTGCACCTTTTAGTGCTGGATACCTGGGAGGCCAAGGTGGGAGGATCACCTGAGCCTGGGAGGTTGAGGCTGCAGTGAGCTTATGATTGCGTCAATGCACTGTAGTCTGGGAGACAGAGTGAGACCTTGCTCAAAAAGAAAAGTAAATAAATAATGGCCCTTGACCCACCCCTCTTTGCAGTGTGATGTTGCTGTTCCTCCCTTCAAGAGGTAGACTCTATTTTTCTGCTCCCTTGAACTGAAATTGGCCTCATGGCTCACACTGACCAACAGAATGTGGCAGACTTGATGCTGTGTGAGCTTCAGAGCTCAGGTTTTAAGAAACTTTGCAGCTTCTGCCTGGCCTCCTGGGGGACGAGTGGTCAGAGGAAAACTGAGGCTCCTCAGGGAACACTAAGCACCCACTGCCAGATACTGAGGGAGGCTGTCTCGGATCTTCTAGCTCAGCCAAACTTCCGGTTGAATGTAGCCATGTGGATGAGCCCAGGCAAGATCAGCAGATTTGTCCAAATGGCCAACCCTAGAACCATAAGAAATTAATAATGATCATTTTAAGCCTCTGAGTTTGGTGTTGTTTGTTACACAGCATCAATAATTGGAACACACGCCCATCCCCCTGGGCCTGGAGAGAAAGGATCTGCTAGGAGAAGCCTCTAGAAACCTCTTTTGGCTTCCACAGTGTGAGGGCTGCATACTTAGACTCTCTGCCCTGTGAATTTCCCACCGCCAGGGAGAAGCAGTTCTTCAAAATGCAAGCAGGGTGCTGTTTGGAAGAGAAAAATATATATACCTGGCAGCTCAAAAACAACAAATATCCACTCTATTTTGCTTTGAGCTTTTGTAAGCACAGCTGCATAAACACTCCAAATACCTATTACATGTTGTCTTAAACTCATACTTTCGAAAATAAATACCACCAGGATGGGCTGATTTGAATTAAATAGACAGAGACTACAGTTTGTACCATCTGCAGTCCCCCACTTCTCTTGGCCCAATTTGAGAACAAACACATACACACCGAACCACAAGAGAACGACTGATTTAGAACAAATTAAATAAAGTAACATGTAGGATGTCAACACCACGCGCTCCAAGACAGGGCCCAGCACACCTACTCTGAGTGTGGAAGACAGGCCAAACCATGTGCTAAACCACCAAGTACCCTCAGGTCAGAAGCAGGATTGGCAGCACTGCCACTTACCGAGTGAATTCAAACTCTGTGATTCTCATCCAGGGGTGATTTTGTTCCTGAGGGGACATTTGACAGTGTCTGAAGACACTTTTTTTTTTAAATTTTTTTGGAGACGGAGTCTTGTTCTGTCGCCCAGGCTGGAGTGCAATGGCATGATCTTGGCTCACTGCAACCTCTGCCTCCTGGGTTCAAGTGATTCTCCTGCCTCAGCCTCCCGAGTAGCTGGGGCTATGGGTGCCCGCCACCACACCCAACTAATTTTTGTATTTTTAGTAGAGGTGGAGTTTCACTGTGTTGGCCAGGCTGGTCTTGAACTCTTGACTTCAGGTGATCCGCCCACCTCAGCCTCCCAAAGTGCTGGGATTGCCGGCGTGAGCCACGGCGCCCAGCCTTAAGACAGTTTTGGTTGTCACAACTAGGCAGTGGGTGGGAGTGTTACTGGCATCTAGTGGGCTGAGGCCGGGAGGTTCCTCAATGTCCAGGGCATCCCCCCACAACAAGGAATTATCTGGCTTAAAATAGCAATGGTACTGAGGTTGAGAAACCCTGATTTAATAGAAATAGAATTTCCAGAGGGAACAAGAGTCATAACTACATCCCTGGATGTCAGAATAATCATGGATGAATACAAAGCCCTGTGATTCAACACAGCATTGTATATAACACCCTACCAGGCCCTAGAATCTTTCTGCCCACCAGCGATCCCACTCTTAGGTATTTACCCAAGAGAAGTAAAAACATACCTCCATACAAAGCTTTGTGCGTGAATGTTCATAGCAACATTATTCATAATAGCCCATATGTGGAAGCAACTCAAAATGTTTACTGTGTAAACAAAATGTGGTCTAGCCTTACTACTCAGCTATAAAAAGAAATGATGTACTGATATACGCTACAACGTGCCTGGGCCTCGAAAACGTTATGCTCAGTGAAAGGAGCCAGATGCAAAAGACCACATATTACATGATTGTTTTTATATGACATACCCAGGAAAAGCAAATTATAAAGACAGAAAGTAGAGTCGTGGTTGCCTGGAGCTGGCGGTGGAAATGGGGATTAATTGTAAATGGGCATAAGAGACCTTATTGGGGTGATAAAAATATTCTGGCCGG
The DNA here is from genome assembly GCF_028885655.2 of Pongo abelii. Taxonomy (NCBI): domain Eukaryota; kingdom Metazoa; phylum Chordata; class Mammalia; order Primates; family Hominidae; genus Pongo; species Pongo abelii. The sequence continues at coordinate 118,760,902 of NC_071995.2, read as the reverse complement.
GTGTGGTGGTTCACGCCTGTAATCCCAGCACTTGGGAGGCTGAGGTGAGCAGATCACTTGAGGTCAGGAGCTCGAGATCAGCCTGGCCAATATGGTGAAACTTCGTCTGTACTAAAAATAGAAAAAATTAGCCAGGCATGGTGGCATGCACCTGTAGTCCCAGCTACTCGGGAGGCTGAGGCGTGAGAATCACTTGAACCTGGGAGGCGGAGGCTGCAGTGAGTGGAGATTGCACCGCTACACTCCAGCCTGGGAGACAGAGCAAGGTTCCGTCTCAAAAAAAAAAAAAAAAAAAAAAAAAAAAATCTAAACCTGGTGATGATATGGTGATGATTGCATAACTCAGCAAACTTTCCAAAATGTATTAAACTGTACACTCAGGATGGCCAGTTAATCTCTTGGTGTTCTTAGCTGCATCATCTATAAAATGGAATATATAGTACTTACCTCACAAGACTGTTTTAAGAAATAAATAAAATTTATTTTCCAAATATAAACATAATGGTCAACCTTTTTCTTCTTCTTCTTCTTTTTTTTTTCCTAGAGACAGGGTCTTGCTATATTGCCCAGGCTGGTCTTGAACTCCTGAGCTCAAGTAATCTGCCTGCCTTGGCCTCCCAAAATGCTGAGATTACAGATGTGAGCTACTGTACCTGGCCTGGCCAACCCTTCTTGAATCTAAGTTTAAGTTGCATCAGAGATGCTCTCTTTCTACAATTTGCTGGGATCAGCAGGCAATACTCCTGGGTCCTATTATCATATGGATAGGAGTCATTTTTGCCCAAAGTTATGATTGGAATGGATTTGCTTCTATATACTTCAGCCAAAACAGAATTGAAAAAAAAAAAATAAAAAGGAGTTTTTGGGAGGTTATATTCTGTAACAAAAACCCTCTCTCTAAACAGACCCAACTGGTTTAGGTGACATTCTAGGAGTTGATTACTTCCTATAAGTGCCCCCTTGCATTTAAAGAATCTCTGCCATGTTCTACTGAGTATGGTAAGAAAGTTCTCTCAACTCTGTGTTGACAGAATTATTTGAGTAATTAGACACAGTTCTCAACACAGAAAGAATTGTGTCTAATTACTCAAATAATACATGCTCATTATTAAATAAATCAGGTGGGGCATGGAGGCTCATTCCTGTAATCCCAGCACTTTGGGAAGCCGAGGTGGGAGGACTGCTTGAGTCAAGAAGTTTGAGACAAGGCTGGGCAACATAGTGAGCCCTTTTTTTTTTTTTTTTTTTGTTGGGGGTGGAGTCTTGCTCTGTCACCCAGGCTGGAGTGCACTGGTGCTATCTTGGCTCACTGCAAGCTCCACCTCCCGGGTTAGTGCCATTCTCCTGCCTCAGCCTCCCAAGTAGCTGGGACTACAGGTACCCGCCTCCACACCCAGCTAATTTTTTGTATTTTTTAGTAGAGACAGGGTTTCACTGTGTTAGCCAGGATGGTCTCGATCTCCTGACCTCGTGATCCACCGGCCTCAGCCTCCCAAAGTGCTGGGATTACAGGCGTGAGCCACCATGCCCGGCCTGAGTTACTTCTTAAACAATTACCAGCATACAACTGACTCACTCTGCAAGATGCACACCAAAGTCTTTTTTTCATTTCTGTAGAGAATGGGGTCTTGCTGTGTTGTCCAGGCTGGACTCAAACTCTGGGCTCAAGCTATCCTTTTGCCTCTGTGTCTCTAAGTGTTGGGATTACAAGTGTGAGCCAATGCACCCCGCCCAAAGTTTTTACCTAACAAATAGGTCCTGTTCTGCAGAAGTCAGTGCCAGGGTCTTGGGTTGGGAATAATTTTTGATGCCAAACTGAAATAATTGGAAGCATCAGAATGTAGTCTTAAAGAGTTTATTCAAGCAAAGAGCTGGGAATAGCCAATCTGGGAGACACAGACTCCAGAGAAATGAGATGAGAGTTCGGAAGTTGAAAGTTAAGTTCTTGGTTATAAGCAGAAAACAGAGTCTAGTAGAATGGTAACACTTTCTACATAAGCCTGGTTTATGAGTTACAACAATTTAATTAGTTACAGTTTGTTTTCTTTTCCTTAAGGCTTGTTTTCTTTTCTTTACAGCTGGCTTGCAATTCCTTTCCAATTTAAAAGAGTATATTTAGCATTCCATCTTAAGACAATGTGATAGCTATGAAATCTTTGTGTGAGAAAGGTAAGCAGGAAGTTAATCTATAATGAAAATCAACAGTAAAGAGGCAAAGGGTCTTCTCTGGTGCCCTTTAGTCATTTACAACATTTCACAAACAACATAGTTTAGGTAGATGGCTAATCTGGCTAGGCACCGGGGCGGGGTGCAGTGGTTCACACCTGTAATCCCAGCACTTTGGGAGGCCGAGGTGGGCAGATCACAAGGTCAAGAGATCAAGACCATCCTGGCCAACACGGTAAAACCCCATCTCTACAAAAGTTAGCTGGATGTGGTGGTGCGCACCTGCAGTCCCAGCTACTTGGGAGGCTGAGGCAGGATAATCACTTGAATCCATGAAGCAGAGGTTGCAGTGAGCTGAGATTGCATCGCTGCACTCCAGCCTGGTGACAGAGTGAGATTCTGTCTCAAAAACAAAACAAAAAGGCCGGGCCCGGTGGCTCATGCCTGTAATCCCAGCACTTTGGGAGGCCAAGGTGGGCAGATCATGAGGTTAGGCGATCTAGACCATCCTGGCTAACACGGTGAAACCCTGTCTCTACTAAAAATACAAAAAATTAGTTGGGCATGGTGGCAGGCACCTGCAGTCCCAGCTACTCAGGAGGCTGAGGCAGGAGAATGGCATGAACCCGGGAGGCGGAGCTTGCAGTGAGCCGAGATCGTGCTACTGCACTCCAGCCTGGGTGACAAAGCGAGACTGTCTCAAAAAAAAAAAAAAAAAAAAAGAAAAGAAAAAAACAAAACAAAAAAAAACAACAAAAAAGGAAGATGGCTAATTTATAATCAGAGAAACAAAGGTTACAGCTGTCTAGGTTACAGCTGCCTATCACATGACTCAGTCCCCATAATCACATTCCTTTAAGGCTCAAAATAGAGTTTCAATGGCTTAGATTTTGAATTACTTATTTTTACATTTTGTATATAATGGATAGAGTGTAATCCTCATTTCTTTCCCATACCATAGTATGCATTTCACCCAAGATAACCACTGATACATTTTATATATATTTCCCTAATTTTTCCCAAGCATATGTCAATAGATCTTTATCTTATTTGTATGGGATGGCACTGTACATCCCATAAGATACCTTGGCATATGTATCTTAGATATTTTTCTTTGTACACACAGAGTCATTATTTATTTACTTATTGAGATAGAGTCTCAATAAGTTGCCCAGGCTGGAGTACAGTGGCATGATCTTGGCCCAGTTATTATTATGATATTAGGAAAAGTTTTTTACTGTAAGGCAAATTTCTAGAGGAAGAATTGTTGGGACAAAAGGTTAAAACATTTCTTATTTTCATAGATGTTGCCAAATTCCTCTCCAAAAAGGTTTGTGCCGATTTCGGTTTCTACCAACAGTGTATGATAAGAATTAAAAAATATATATATTTTTTAGGCCAGGGGTAGTGGCTTAGCCTGTGATCCCAGCCTTTCGGGAAGCTAAAACAGAAGGATTGAGGCCAGGAGTTTGTGACAAGCCTGGACAACAAAGTGAGACCCCATCTCTGAAAAAATATTTTAAAAATGATTTTCTAGATAAGATTTAATGTTCTAATTGCTGTTGGCAACCATAGCTGAGACTTAGTAGTGATGATGATTGATTTCCTCATGAGCCTTTTCTTCTCTTTCCCTGGTACCTTTATTCACGTCATTATCTCTAAGTATATCCCACCAAGTCTTCCAGATTTATTACAAATACCACCTCTAGCCCAGTGGCTTTCAACTGGGGACAAATGGAAATATTTGAAGACCCCTTTGGTTGTCAGAACCAGAGGTAAAGGGTATTGCTGGCATCTAGTGGGTGGAGGCCAGGGATGTTGCTAAGCATTCCACAATGTGCAGGACAGCCCCACAAGAAAGAATTATGCAGCTCAAAATGTCAAAAGTGCTGAGGTTGAGAAACCCTGCTACAATTTTTTTTTAAATAGAGATAGGACCTCGCTATGTTGCCCAGGCTAGTCTCAAGTTGATTTATCCTTTCCCTGCACACTTGATGCTTACTGTCCATTCTTCAGTTTTGGCACATAATAAATTGCTTTACATTATCAATCACTCTCCGTGTCAGTTAAGATTCTTTTGTTGGAAGTGATAGGAATTTCAACTTGAATACATTTAAACAGTAAATTGAGCTTATTGGCTCACATAACTGAGTTTCTGAGGTCATGCTGATTTCAAGTAAAGCTTGAGCCAATGACTCCAACGATGTCAGTGAGGACCCAGTTCTTTTTTTTTTCCCATTAGTTGTGGTCAGTTTCATCCTAAAGTCCTCCTTTTCCACCTACTTGTGCTATGAGTCAAGCAGATCAAGTTTCATATCCTTATATTTTACTGTCCAGAGCTTCATAGTAGCCACTAGTCACACGTGGCTCTTGAGAAATCTGTTTAGGTCTGATTTGAGATGTGCTGTAGGTATAAAATACACATGTCAGATTTGAAAGACTCACTATGAAAAAAAAGAATGTAAAATATTGATTTTTTTCTACTATTGACACGCTGAAATGATACTATTTTGGATTAAATAAAATATATTATTAAAATTAATTTCACCTTTTCCTTTTTAAAATGCAGTCAATAGAAAATTGAAATCTGAATATGAAGCTCACATTATATTTCTATTGGATAGCACTGGTGTAAGAGAAGAACCTCTTCTGAAATCTTCCTCAAGAGAGAGGAGACTTTTCTTTCCCAAAGACTACAGCAACCATCTCCTTACCTATCGTTGACTTTGGTTGGGTTTCTGCTTCAATTGTGAACCAGTCACCATAGGGAAAATGTATGGGATAAATTGATTGGCTGATGCTGGATACAGGCCCACCCCTGGAGGAGGAGTTGGATCAACATCACCTAGAGTTTATGACTGAGAAGATGAGGGCTGAGAAGATGAGGGAGGGACGGAGCGGGGTTTCACACAGGATTGTGCGGTGGCACAATCTCGGCTCACTGCAACCTCCACCTCCTGGGTTCAAGTGATTCTCCTGCCTCAGCCTCCTGAGTAGCTGGGATTACAAATGCGAGCCACCATGCCCGGCTAAGTTTTGTATTTTTAGTAGAGATGGGGTTTCACCATGTTGGCCAGGCTGGTCTTGAACTCCCGACCTCAGGCAATCTGCCCAACTCCGCCTCCCAAAGTGCTAGGATTACAGGCGTGAGCCACTGCACTGGGCCCACACAGGATATTTTGGATTCTGTTTCAGAAGCTAGGATAAGGGACGTCGACTCTGAGCTCTTAGCTTATGCTCTCAGTTGCAAGTAATTTATAAAAAAAAATTTGTTATTACACAAATGACATATGCGGATTATTTATAACTTTAAGAGCTGTCCACTGTGCCCTTTAGGTTGACAGTTCTCCCTTGGGTAAGACTTAAAGCAGTTTTCATCTGTATTGTATACATCTTGAGTACCATGCCTCATTATTCTTTGTGTCACAGTCCATGTCTGACACTGTGCTTTGACCCGTGGAGCCAATGAGCAGTAATGGTAATGACAGTGGCAATGGTGGGGACCTCCATGTACACAGTTACATTTCTAGAGATGGACGCACCTCCACTGGGAAGCATCCAAGCAATGCTCAGGGAGCTGGGCCCACCAGAGCAGCAGTGTGGATTCCTGGTATTTGGAGGGGAGGTAGACAAGGGAAGGAGAAAGAGGGAGCAGATAACAAAATACAATCATCCAAGATCGTCCTCAATTTGGGGTAAATGCCATACTGGAATTAAAGGATTCACGGCAGAGGATGGTCAGCCATGGGATGGAGATCTTGGTGTTTAAGCTAAAGTGATGTTAGCAACCAGTTTGGACAGTGTAGAGGACAGGCTGTAAGGTGGCCAAGGTGGTCCCCATAATCTTCATCTCCTGGTGTTCATATCCTGTGTGATCCCTTTGCCTTGAGTGTGGGCAGGACCTGTGATTTGCTTCTAACCAGGTGACTATGGCAAAGATGATGGGTTATCACGTTACATAAGATTGTCGTGTGTGTCTTGCTGAGAGACTCTCTCCCTTGCAAGCTGCCATCTTGTGAGCTGCTCTGTGGACAGGGCCACGGGGCAAGGGGAACTGGGAGTGGCCTCCACTGACAGTGAGTAGGAAGCTACAGCTATAGCTTTCAAGGAACTGAATGTTGCTGGCAATCATGTGGGCTTAAAAGCAGATTCTTCCCCAGTCAGACCTTGGTATGAGACCCCACTGCCCTGGCTGGGACTTTGATTGCAGCTTTGCAGAGCACCTACCTAGGCTGTGCCTGGACTCTAGACTCACAGAAGCTATGAGATAATAAATGCAGGTAGTTTTATGCTGCTAAGTTTTGGCAATATTGTTACATTGCAATAGGTAATGAATATAGATAGATCTGGCTGGGAGTGGCAGCTCATGCCTGTAATCCCAACACTTTGGGAGGCTGAGGTAAGAGGAGTGCTTGATATCAGGAGTTCAAGACCAGCTGGGGCAACATAGCAAGACCCATCTCTTAAAAAAATTAAAAATTAGCCAGGCATGGTGGTATGCACCTGTAGTCCCAGCTACTCAAGAGGCTGAGGTGGGAGGATAACTTGAGCCTAGAAGCTCGAGGTTACAGTTAGCTATGATGATGCCACTGCACTCCAGGCTGGGAAACAGGATGAGGCCCTGTCTAAAAACAACAACAAACAGACAGACCTGAGTGATATGTTCATTTAATTTTCAGCAGGCATTCAGAGCAGCTTATAGGGTTGTTCTCATTTTATTGACTAGTATCAGTGAATAGAGAGACACTTTAGTAGCTTAGAAAACACAAGACTCTCTCCATACATTATTTTATGATGGATAGACCCCAATTTCTGTCATTGATTTGCTGCCATAAATATTTCCAAAAAATGTTCAATCTTAATGATTTCTTGTTCCTTGAAGAATCTTAGTTACACAGAGTGAAAAACTGGTGGAGAATCTTAGGTGAATTACCCTTTTGTTAGTGCTAGAATTAGTTTTTACTTGGCAAAGGAAAGGGAGCTCGAAATTGTGCTCTTGAAGGCACAAAACGTGGCTTTTCAAAGGCTGTTTTTTTAGACCCTGCTAATGGGGAACAGAGAGAAAACTGCCTTGGAAGGGCAATCATCTTCAAACCACACCACCCCGAAGGAGAAATTTCAATTCTAAAAATACACTACCAAGCACTCCAATTGAAAGAGAAATGCCTAATGGTTGTGGAAAATCTTTATGCCCAGAGAAATTGGTCACATTAAGGTCCTGTCTTGCTTTTATCTGCTGTGAACACAATGTATGTTGATGCATCAACCCATTGTTTTCCCTTTTCAGGAGTTTCATCTTAGATAACAGCAAACTGTGGGAGTTCGCAAAATCAATTCATTGCTGTTCTCTTATTTCCTGTTTAGCATGTGCTAGAATCTGCCCTATCATCTAAGGTTCGCACATTCCTGTTTTTAAATTTTTAGAATTTATTTTGCCTTTTTGTTTTTGAGACAGGATCTCACCCTGTTGTCCAGGTTGGAGTGCAATGGTGCGATCTCGGCTCACTGCAACCTCCCCCTCCAAGGTTCAAGCGATTCTCCTGCCTCAGCTCCCCGAGTAGCCGGGATTACAGACACCCACCGGCATGCCCGGCAAATTTTTGTATTTTTGGTAGAGATGGGGTTTCACCACGTTGGCTAGGCTGTTCTCGAACTCCTGACCTCAGGTGATCGACCTGCCTTGTGCTCCCAAAGTGCTGGGATCACAGGCATGAACCACCACGCCTGGCCTATTTAACTTTGTTTTTGTTTTACAGGGAAGGTCTCGCTGTGTCACCCAGGCTGGGGTGCAGTGGCACGATCATAGCTCACTGCAGCCTTAAACTCCTGGGTTCATGCGCATATGATCCTCCCGCCTCAGCCTCATGAGTACCTGAGACTACAGGTGTGTACGACTATAGCTAGCTAATTAAAAATAATTTTTCTTTTTTTTGTAGAGATAGGGTCTTGCTATGTTGCTCAAGCTGGTCTCAAACTCCCTGGCTCAAGTGATCCTCCCGCCTGGGCTCCCCAAAGCACTGGGATTACAGGTGTGAGCCACTGCAGCCGGTCCATGTTTTTATGCCATGCAATAATGAATTCTTGAAGACCTCCATGATATAAGGTGCATGCCAAAGGAGTTTGATCCTTTTTCTTGCCTTTTGTGACAGAACAACTCTGGAGGAGGTAGCCAGGGCTCAAAAGCTGATAAAAAAGCTTCATGGACTCCATGTTCCAAAGAAAGAAGAAAATAACTGGAGTCCCCTCTTCTATTAAGAAGTAACCAAATAGGCCGGGCACGGTGGCTCACGCCTATAATCCTAGCACTTTGGGAGGCCGAGGCGGGCAGATCACTTGAGGTCAGGAGTTCAAGACCAGCCTGGCCAACATGGCGAAACCCCGTCTCTACTAAAAATACAAAAAAATTAGCTGGGTGTGGTGGCATGCACCTGTAATCCCAGCTACTCGAGATGCTAGGCAGGAGAATCACTTGAACCTAGGAGGTGGAGGTTACAGTGAGCCAAGATTGAGCCATTGCACACCAGCCTGGGCTACAGAGTGAGACTCGGTCTCAAAAAAAAAAAAAAAAAAAAAGTAACCAAACTACTTCGCTATCCACAGCCTCACTCTATCCCATCCTGCATCCCAGCCTGTGTATTGGGGGAGGGAAGGTATTAAACCGAACTGAGTTCTGCTCACCTGGCACGGTAAGGCCAGATATCCACATGGAGGTTTGCAGCAGGAGAAGGGAAGGTATTTATATGCAGGGTGCCAAGCAAGGAGAATCGGGCAGCTAATGCTTACATCCTGACCTGCCTGATGGCTTGCAAGTAAGGGTTTTTAAAAGCAGGGGTAAATTTTAAGAAAGCAGAGTTATAGGCAAAATTGTAAATCAATACATGGAGGGTACACCTTGGTTTTTGGCCTAAAAAGGCAGGATACCTTGAAGTGGGGCCCACAGGTTATAGGTGGATTCCAAGATTTTCTGATTTGCAGTTGGTTAAGGAAGAGAAGCTTTGTTTAAAAATTTGGGGTCAGCAGAAAAGAACGTTAGCTCCTGGCTTCCTCCAGACCCTTCAGGAAGAAATTTAGAACAGAGTTGTGGTCAGAGGTCGGTCATCAGTCTCCCCTCATCTGAGGTCTGTGCGCCCCTGGATTCCATTTGGTAGGGGTCTGGGTTTTTGAAAAACAACTTAGGGATGTATTTATTTTTATTTTTATTTTTTTCTGTTTTTGTTTTTGTTTTTTTGAGACAGGGTCTCACTCTATGGGCCAGGCTAGAGTGCAGTGGCGTGATCTTGGTTCACTGCAACCTCTGCCACCGGGGTTCAAGTGATTCTCCTACCTCAGCCTCCTGAGTAGCTGGGATTACAAGAGTGAGCCACCATGCCCGGCTAATTTTGTATTTTTAGTAGAGACGAGTTTTCGCCATATTGGCCAGGCTGGTCTCGAACTCCTGACCTCAGGTGATCCACTCTCCTCAGCCTCCCAAAGTGCTGGGATTACAAGGGTGATCTAGAAACTTTTCTTTGAGATGGAGGGCGCCTGGCAGAAGTGAGAACCAAAGGCATCTCATTCCTAGGGCGGCCAGAGTGGCTGCCTACTTGGGCTGCAGAATTGTCGATGGACTCTCTGGGCTCACGGTGTTTTTCTTGTCTGTTCTCATGCATTTATTCTTCCTGAAGAATTTTATTTTCAGTTCTCATGTCTCTGCCATACCTCTCCCTGAAACCTTGAAGTTGGAATTCTTTTTATTTTTGTTTTTGAGACAGAATCTTGCTCTATCGCCCAGGTTGGAGTGCAATGGTGCTATCTCCATTCATTCTCTCTGCCTCCCAGACTCAAGTGATTCTCCCACCTCAGCCACCCAAGTAGCTTGGACTATAGGTGTGGACCACCACACCTGGCTAATTTTTGTATTTTTTAGCAGAGATAGGGTTTCATCATGTTGGCCAGGCTGGCCATGAACTCCTGACCTCAAGTGATTCACCCACCTTGGCCTCCCAAAGTGCTGGGATTACAGACATGAGCCACCACGTCCAGCCTGGAATTTTTTTTGAATTGCATTTCAATTTTTTTTCTTTTTGAGATGGAATCTCGCTCTGTCACCCAGGCTGGAGTGCAGTGGCATGATCTCAGCTCATTGCAACCTCTGCCTCCCGGGTTCAAGCGATTCTCCTGCCTCAGCCTCCTGCATAGCTGGGATTATAGGCACACGCCACCACTCCTGGCTAATTTTGTATTTTTAGTAGAGACGGGGTTTCATCATGTTGGTCAGGCTGGTCTTGAACTCCTGACCCCAGGTGATCTGCCGACCTTGGCATCCCAAAGTGCTGGGATTACAGGCATGAGCGACTATGCCTGGCCACATTTCAATTTGAATTACATTTTATTTTTTCCCACTTTATTGAGCCATAATTAACATACAATAAAATGCACCATTTTAGGGCTATATTTAGATGAGTTTTGACAAATGTATACACCATGTCACCGCCAATGTAATTAAGCTATAGAACATTCTTGTTAGACCCCCAGAGATCCTTTTGCAATTAATCCTTACCTTCATCCCCAACTCTAGCTGCCGTCAGTTTTTCCCCTCTCTAGAATTTTATATAAATGCAATCATACAGCATGTATTCTTTTGTTGTTTGTTGTTTTTTTGAGACAGAGTCTCGCTTTGGTACCCAGGCTGGAGTGCAGTGGTGTGATCATAGCTTACTGCAACCTCAACTTCCCAGGCCCAAGTGATCCTCCTACCTCAGCCTCCCGACTAGCTAGGACTACAAGTGCATGCCACCATGCCCAGCTAATTTTTATTTTATTTTTTGTAGATACGGGGTTTCACAATATTGCCCATGCTAGTCTCAAACTCCCAGGCTCAAGCAATCCTCCTGCCTTGGCCTCCCAAAGTGGTGGGATTACAAGCATGAGCCACTGCCTTCAGTTTTGTGCTCTCTTCTGAATCTGGCTTCTTTCACTCTGCCTAATGGTTTTGAGATTCATTTATTTTCATTTATTGTATTGTTTGTATCAATAGTACATACCTTCTTTTTTTTTTTTTTTTTTTTTTTTTTTTTAGACAGAGTCTCACTCTGTCACCCAGGCTGCAGTGCAGTGGCACCATCTCAGCTCACTGCAATCTGCACCTCCAGGGTTTATGTGATTCTTCTGCCTCAGCCTCCTGAGTAGCTGGGATTACAGGCATGCACCACCACGCCCAGCTAATTTTTGTATTTTTAGTAGAGATGGGGCTTCTCCATGTTGGCCAGACTGGTCTTGAACTCCTAATCTCGGGTGATCCGCCTGCCTTGGCCTCCCAAAGTGCTAGGATTACAGGCATGAGCTACCATGCCTGGTCGCACATACCTTCTTAATGTTGGGTAGAACTGCACTGTGTGGATAGACCACCATTTATTTATTCTGCTTTTCCTTTTTATGTTAAATTGGGAAGAAAATAATTCTTACAACATTGGCACTTCTTATTTAGGAACAGATCATCCCTGTCTTTTCTTACTCAGGCCTTGTTTTTAAGTCTGTAGTCAAGCTTTACAGTTTTCTTTATGAGCCCCCTTGCCCTTTTCTTATTGTGTTGATTTCTAGGAACTTGATAGTTTGTTGTTACCGGAAGAGAATAATTTCTCTTTAACATTAGCTCAATGGTTGTTGCTAGTATAATGGAAAGCTATTGATTTTGTGTGTATGTGCATTCATCTTATATTGGGCTATCATTTGGAATGCTTGGTCTACAGGTGCACGCCACCCCACCTGGCTAATTCTTAATTTTTTTGTAGAGAAGGTGGCAGGTGGGGAGATGGTCTCACTTTGTTGCACAGGCTGGTCTCCAACTCCTGGACTCAAGCTATCCTCCTGCCTCAGCCTCCCCGGGCTGTGATCTCCTTTTCTAAAAGTGATACTTACTCCTTTTTCTTATACGTGTAATATCTGAGGAAAGGGAGAAAAATGGGAGGGAGATGGTTGGGGTACAGGGGTAGAGAGACAGGGAGAGGAGGCGAAATGAGGCAGCTAGAACTCCTGATGTTGGGTGGGACAAGAATGAATTAAGTGGACTCCCTGGAGCTTAGCTGAGAGAAGGGTAATTGGAAAAGTCCAAGCAAGAGTCCATTTCCTATGTCAGAAAATTGTACAAGGTGTGGCCCTTTTCCTTTATTTCTAGTCTCTGCTCCAAGCATCAGAGGAGCTTTGAACGAAGGAGGGTGGGGCAGCATGTAAGAGCAGACCACTCCCCACAGATCATTCTTTCCCCCGACTCCAAAGCTGAGCTTATCGGGGAGGGGAGTAGGAGATGATGCATCAGACACACTATCAGAGCCTTTGGGGCTGGGGCAGTGACTCATGCCTGTAATCTCAGCACTTTGGGAGGTCAAGGCAGGAGGATCGCTTGAGCCCAGGAGTTCTAGATCAGCCTGGATAACAAAGTGAGATCCCATCTCTACAAAAAATATTTAAAAATTAGCTGGGAGTGGTGGCGTGTGCCTATAGTCCCAGCTACTCGGGAGGCTGAGAGGAGAGAATTGTTTGAACTTTGGGAGGTCGAGGCTGCAGTGAGCTGTGATCACACCACTGTATTCCAACTTGGGCAACAGAGCAAGATCATATCTCAAATAAAGGGGGTGGGGTGGGGGGACTTTGGGAAAACTGAGGACATGAAAGCCATGGGGTTTGCTAGGGATGTCTCTTAAGGGTGGAAAAGGAAGTTTCAATAGAGAGTGGTTGAAGGAAGAGACTGGAAAAATAATAAATCGAGGTTTTTTTGGGACATAATGTTTAACCAGTTGCTTTTACAATGTCAACTGTATTTCTATCATCCCTGTTTTAGGAAGGGTGCAATTAAGACCAGAGAAGACATTGTCATTTGGGGCAAAAGCCCATCTATCTCATCTTTGTAGAGACATCCCTCTCTGAGTCAGACTTGGATCTTGACTTTCATGGCACTACCAGATCAGCAGCACCAGATAAAGCATATCAAGGACCTTGTTACTAAGACAGGCACTAGTGAAAATGGGGGCTGCCCCTGCAGCTACTCTATTGGGCCACTAGATAGCGCTTCAGCTTCGAGGAGGTAAAATGCTAAACCAAGCAATGGTGCTTTAGATGGTTTAAAGATAAGGAAGCAACTAACGGAAGTAATTTCCAGGGCAGGACTCTAAAAAGCCTATTTGGAAGAGAAGTACGGGTGCTCATTAGGCAGTGTGGAATGAGTGTGATCTAGAAAATTGCTTGCATTCCATAGGAAAAATTTACATTGTTAAACAAGGAAATTAAAAAGACACAATGAAATGCCACTTCATCCCTATTAGGATGGCTATTATATATAATATAATATAGATATTAAATGGAAAAATGTATATTATTTATTTATAATATATAAGATATATAATTTATAATATTATATAATGTAATTATATTATATATTATTTATATTTATTGTTATATATATATTAAATGGAAAATAATTTAAATGTTGGTTAGAATGTGGAGAATTTGAAGCCCTGATTCATTGCTGGTGGGAATTTCAAATGGTGCAGCCACTTTGAGAAAGAGTTTGGTGGTTCTTCAAAAAGTGAAACAGAAGTGATGTATGATCCACTCCTACGTATGTAAATACACCCAAAAGACTGGAAAGCAGGGACTCAGACAGATATTTGTACACCAACATTCTTTCAAAAAACAGAAGCAACCCACGTGTTTATGAACAGATGAATGGATAAACAACATGTGGCATATACATGCAATGGAATATTATTCAGTCACACATGGAATGAAGTTCTAATATATGTTACAACATGGATGAACCTTGAAAACATGCTAAGTGAAATAAGCCAGGCACGAAAGGCTGCTGTATGATATCATTCCACTTATATGAGGTGCCTAAAATGGGCAAATTCATAGATACAGAAAGTAGAATAGAGGTTAAGAAAGCAGAGGCTGGGTGCGGTGGCTCACGACTGTAATCTCAGCACTTTGGGAGGCCGAGGCAGGCAGATCACTTGAGGTCAGGAGTTCGAGACCAGCCTGGCCAACATGGTGAAACCCCGTCTCTACTAAAAATACAAAAATTAGCCGGGGGTGCTGGTGCACGCCTATAATCCCAGCTACTTGGGAGGCTGAGGCAGGAGAATCACTTGAACCCAGGAGGCAGAGGTTGCAGTGAGCCAAGATTGTGACATTGCACTCCATCCTGGGTGACAGAGCAAGAGGGAGACTCAGTTTAAAAAACATACAACAATAACAACAACAACAACAACAAAACAACAGAAAGCAGAATGGATGTTGCCAAGGGAAAATGAAAAGATGTAGTTTAATAGGTACAAAGTTTGTCTGTGATGATGACGAAGTTCTGAAAATGGGCAGTGGTCACGATTCATTGCACAACATTATGAATGTAGTTAATGCTACTGAATTGTATGCTAAAGAATAGTTAAATAGGCCAGGCGCAGTGGCTCACGCCTGTAATCCCAGCACTTTGAGAGGCCCAGGCGGGCAGATCATCTGAAGTCAGAGTTCCAGACCAGCCTGGAGAAACTATGTCTATACAAAAAATACAAAAATTAGCCGGGCGTGGTGGCGTGCGCCTGTAATCCCAGCCACTCGGGAAGCTGAGGCAGGAGAATCGCTTGAACCCGGGAGGCGGAGGTTGCAGTGAGCCGAGATCGCGCCGCTGCACTCTAGCCTGGGCGATAGAGCAAGACTCTGTCTCAAAAATAAAAATAAAAAAATAAAGAACAGTTAAATGAAAAAATTATGCTGTGTATATTTTACCACAATAAAAATAAATAAATAGCAGGCCAACATGGTGAAACCCCGTCTCTACTGAAAAAAAAAAAAAAAAAAATACAGGCTGGGCACGGTGGCTCACGCCTGTAACCCCAGCACTTTGGGAAGCTGAGGCGGGCAGATCATGAGGTCAGGAGATCGAGACCATTCTGGCTAACATGGTGAAACCCTGTCTCTACTAAAAATACAAAAAATTAGCCGGGCGTGGTGGCGGGCACCTGCGTGCAGTCCCAGCTACTCGGGAGGCTGAGGCACGAGAATGGCGTGAACCCGGGAGGTGGAGCTTGCAGTGAGCCGAGATGGTGCCACTGCCCTCCAGCCTGGGCGATAGAGCGAGACTCCATCTCAAAACAACAACAACAACAACAAAAAACAAACAAAAGACAAAAATTAGCCAGGTGTGGTGCCACATGCCTGCAATCCCAGCTACTTGGGAGGCTGAGGCAGGAGAATCACTTGAACCTGGGTGGTGGAGGTTGCAGTGAGCTGAGATTGCGCCGCTGCTCTCTCCAGCCTGGGCAACAAGTGAGACTCCATCTCTAAAAAAAAAAAAAAGAAAAAATATTAATAAAGCTGAGCCCTCTGATATTTGTTCTTGGCTAAGAAAGCTGCTCCTGACATTTTATTAGCTAACTTGCAGTTGGATGTAAAAGCCTATAATCAAAATACACCAAGGTGGGCAGATTCCTTGAGCCAGGAGTTTGAGACCAGCCTGGGCAATATGGTGAAACTCCATCTCTACAAAAAGTACAAAATTTAGCCGGCCATGGTGGTGCATGCCTGTAGTTCAAGCTACTCCGGAGGCTGAGGCATGAGGATCACCTGAGCGTGGGAAGTCGAGGCTGCAGTAAACTGAGACTGTGCCACTGCATTCCTGCCTGGGTGACAGACTGAGACCCTGTCTTGAAAAACAAACGATCAAAACAATCAAAAACAAAGAGAAAAGAAATACAAATGGCTTTTAAATACATGAAAAGATGCTCAACTAAAACTATACTGAGATAGCATTTTTTTCATCTATCACATAGCATAGACAACACATTTAAATAACATGCTGCATCAGTAAAGATGAATAAAAGGCATCTTTGTACAACTCTAGTAGGGCAATAAACTAGTACTGCCCCTCTGGAGGGCATTTTCATCTACCAAACTATGCTGAAGAGAACATTTGACCCGGTGAAATTGCACTTAAAAATTTATCATACAGGGTCGAATGGTATTTCTAGTTCTAGATCCCTGAGGAATCACCACACTGACTTCCACAATGGTTGAACTAGTTTACAGTCCCACCAACAATGTAAAAGTGTTCCTATTTCTCCACATCCTCTCCAGCACCTGTTGTTTCCTGACTTTTTAAATACCATTCGACCCAGCCATCCCATTACTGGGTATATACCCAAAGGATTATAAATCGTGTTGCTATAAAGACACATGCACACGTATGTTTATTGCGGCACTATTCACAATAGCAAAGACTTGGAACCAACCCAAATGTCCAACAATGATAGACTGGATTAAGAAAACGTGGCACATATACACCATGGAATACTATGCAGCCACAAAAAATTATGAGTTCATGTCCTTTGTAGGGACATGGATGAAGCTGGAAACCATTATTCTCAGCAAACTATCTCAAGGACAGAAAACCAAACACCGCGTGTTCTCACTCATAGGTGGGAATTGAACAATGAGAACACATGGACACAGGAAGGGGAACATCACACACCGGGGCCTGTTGTGGGGTGGGGGGAGGGGGGAGGGATAGCATTAGGAGATATACCTAATGCTAAATGACGAGTTAATGGGTGCAGCACACCAACATGGCACACGTATACATATGTAACAAACCTGCAAGTTGTGCACATGTACCCTAAAACTTAAAGTATAATAAAAAAAATTTATCATACAGATAAACTTGCACATATGAAACATATACATAAAAGTCACTCTTTGCAGCATTGTTTGATGTAGTGATACATTAGAGACAACCTAAATGTCCATCATTTGTAGGCTGATTAAATAAAGTTTGATACAACCATTCCATGGAATACTATGCAGCTATAAAAGATAAATAAATTGTAGCACTATCAGAGGCTGAGACAGGAGGATCGCTTGAGCCCGGGAGTTCAAGACTAGCCTGGGTAACATAGCAAGACCATGCCTCTACAAAAAAACACAAAAATTATTTGGTTGTGGTGGCAGGTGCCTGAAGTCCCAGCTACTCAGGAGGCTGAGGTGGGTGGATTGCCTGAGCCCAGGAGGTCGCAGTGAGCCATGATCATGCCTCTGCACTCCAGCCTGGGTGACAGAGAGAGACTCTAACCCCCCTGCCCCCACAAAAAAAGAAGGAAATAAAGCAGGAAGAAAGCTAGAAGCTCTTTATGTAGTAATAGAGTTGCTATATATATATATATATATATATTTTTTTTTTTTTTTTTTGAGTCAGGGTCTCACTCTGTCGCCCAGATTGAAGTGCAATGGCATGATCATAGCTCACTGCAGACTCCAACTTTTGGCTCAAGTGATCCTCCTCCACCTCAGCCTCCTGAGTAGCTGGGTCTACAGGCGCACGCCACCATGCCTGGCTAATTTTTGCTTTTTTAGTAGAGACAGGGTTTCACCATGTTGGCCAGACTGGTCTCAAACTCCTTGCCTCAAGTGATCCTCCTTGACCTCCCAAAGTACTTACAGATGTGAGTCATCATGCCCGGCCCAGATTGCCATATATATATATATATTTTTTTTTTTTTTTTTTTTTTGAGATAGAGTTTCTCTCTTGTCACTCAGGCTGGGGTGCAGTGGTGCAATCTCGGCTCACTGAAACTTCTGCCTCCTAGGTTCAAGTGATTCTCCTGCCTCAGCTTCCTGAGTAGCTGCGATTACAGGCGAAAACCAACATGCCTGGCTAATTTTTTGTATTTTTAGTAGAGACGGGCTTTCACCATGTTGGCCAGGCTGGTCTTGATCTCCTGACCTCAGGTGATCCACCCGCCTCGGCCTCCCAAAGTACTGGGATTATAGGCATGATCCACCGCAACCAGCCAAGGCTGCCATATTTTTAACTGCAAAAAGCAAATTGCAGAGGGGTACACATTATACTGTGTACTATAATTTGTAGTAAAAATGTATTGAAAACAGGAGGGGGGTGGTGGCTCACGACTATAATCCCAGCACTTTGGGAGGCCAATGCAGGAAGATCAATTGAGCCCAGGAGTTCGAGACCAGCCTGGGCAACATACTGAGACCTTATCTCTACAAAAATAAAAATAAAAAAATTAGCCTGGCATGGTGGTATGCACCTGTTAGTCCCAGCTACTTAGGAGGCTGAGGATCACTTGAGCCCAACAGGTTGAGGCTGCAGTGAGCCATGATTGCACCACTGCACTCCAGCTTGGGTGACAGAGTAAGACCCTGTCTCTTAAAAAATGTATTAAAAACACAATATATAAATATGTGCTTTTTACTTTTATTTTATTTATTTACTTAGAGACAGCATCTCACTCCGTTGCCTGAGCTGGAGTGCAGTGGCATGATCTGGGCTCACTGCAATCTCTGCTTCCCAGGTTCAAGCAATTCCCCTGCCTTAGCCTTCCAAGTAGCTGGGATTACAGGTGCCTGCCACTATGCCTGGCTAATTTTTGGGGGGAGATTTTTAGTAGAAACGGAGTCTCACCATGTTGGCCAGCTGGTCTCAAACTCCTGACCTTAAGTGATTCACCCACCTTGGCCTCCCAAAGTGCTGGGATTACAGGGGTGAGCCACTGCGCCTGGCTATAAACTTCTGGTTTAATGAGTGTTAGGGATGAGGTGATGGGGAGTGATCAGAGCAATAGAGACTGATCAAAGAAAGGCGTGACCAAACGTGCAAATGTTTCATAAGAGATGCCCTGAAGTGTTAAGACAAAGGGAGTGCATGGAGGGGCAACCATTGTCTTGACTAAACTATCAGCCCCTTGAGGACAGGGATTGTGTCCTATGTAATCCAGGGATTGGGGCTGTAGAGTCATAAGAACTCTATGAAATCGAGGCAAGTCATCACCAGCTATAGACTGAATAAGTGTTGCCTCCTGCATACACACATGAGAATTTTTCTTTCTTTTTTCCTTTTTTTTGAGAAAGGGTCTCATTCTGTTGCCTAGGCTGGAGTACAGTGGCACAATCACAGCTCATTGCAACCTCGAACTCCTGGGCTCAAGAGATCCTCCCATCTCAGCCTCCCAAGTAGCTGGTATTATAGGAGCACATCACCATGCCTGGCTAATTTTTTTTATTTTTAGTAGAGATGAGGTCTTGGTATGTTGCCCAGGCTGGTCTCAAACTCCTAGACTCAAGCAGTCCTCCCTCCTTGGCCTCTCAAATTGCTGGGATTACAGGTGTGAGACACTGTGCCTGGTCAAATATGTGATTTTTCTATGGAACATAATTCTGGGAGGAATCACATAAAAGTCACTCATGGATACCTCCATGAAGAGGAAATGGTAGTCTGGAGGGAGATATTCTCTTTGGATGTGCCTTTTGAGTTTGAACTATGTAAATGTACATTTTGCCCAAAAATAAGTAAATAAATGAAAAAGAAGATGACTAATCCCTAAACTTTTGCTCAAGTCTAGTTGCATGGAGTTAAGGTGAAAAGGCAAACAAGATATCTTAGATAGTAATGATTTTGACATTGGTAATGATACTAGTAGCCAATATTTATTCAATGCTTTCTGTATGCCAGGCCTTGATTATAAAATGCATTTTTATGTGATAGGCTGCAGAATAGTCCCTCAAAGGATGGCCATGTTCTAATCCCTGTAAATGTTACCTTATTTAGAAAAAGGCTCTTTGAATGGCCGGGCGTGGTGGCTTACGCCCATAATCCTAACTCTCTGAGAGGCCGAGCCGGGTGGATTGCCTGAGCTCAGGAGTCCAAGACCAATCTGGGCAACACGGTGAAACCCCGTCTCTACTAAAAAATACAAAAAATTAGCTGGGTGTGGTGGTGCGCGCCTGTAGTCCCACCTATTCAGGAGGCCGAGGCAGGAGAATGTCTTGAACCCAGGAAGTGGAAGTTGCAGTGAACCTTGATCGTGCCACTGCACTCCAGACTGGGTGACAGAGCCAGACTCCATCTCCAAAAAAAAAAAAAAGAAAGAAAAAAAAGAAAAAGGGTCTTTGAAGATGTGATTAAGGATCTTGAGATGGCCAAGTGCTGTGGCTCATGCCTGTAATCCCCGCACTGTGGGAGGCCAAGGCGGGTGGATCACCTAAGGTAAGGAGTTCGAGACAAGCCTAGCCAACATGGTGAAACCCTGTCTCTTTTAAAAATACAAAAATTAGCTGGGCATGGTGGCACGTGCCTGTAATCCCAGCTATTCAGGAGGCTGAGGCAGGAGAATGGCTTGAACCTGGGAGGCAGAGGTTACAATGAGCCGAGATCTTGCCACTGCATTCCAGCCTGGGCAATGAGCGAGACTCTGTCTCAAAAAAAAAAAAGGGTCTTGAGATGGAGAGATTGCTCTGGATTCTATCACGTATATATATATATATATATATATTTTTTTTTTTTTTTGAGACAGAGCCTTACTCAGCCATCCAGGCAGGAGTGCAGTGGTTCAATCATGGCTCACTGCAGCCTCCACCTTCTGGGCTCAAGCAATCCTCCCACCTCGGCCTACTAAGTAGCTGGGACCACAGGCGTGCACCACCAAGCCCAGCTAATTTTTTGATTTTTTTGTAGACAAGGTCTCACTGTGTTGCCCAGGCTGGTCTCAAACTCCTGGGCTCAAGTGATCCTTCCAAAGTGCAGGATTAGAGGCGTGAACCACCGCGCCCAGTCACATATATTCTTTTAAGAGGGAGGCAGAGGGAGATTGGACAACATACAGAGAAGGTGACATGAAGACAGAGCAGAGGGAGACTTAAAGATGCTAGGCTTGAAGACTGGAGTGAAACGGCCACAAGCCAAGGAATGCTGGCAGCTACCAGGAGCTAAGTGAGGAAAGGCAAAGATTCTCCCGCTAGAGGCTCCCGAGGGAGTGTATCCCCTGCTGACACACTGATTTCAGCCCAGCAAGAGTGATTTCATATTCCTAGCCTCTAGAACTGTGAGGGAATAAATTTCGTTTGCTTTTAGCCACGATGTTGCTGAAAATTTGTTATAGCAGCCATTAGAAGTGGACATGCATTTCAAAACCAAAGTATTCAACTAAGCCCTCATCTTCATCCCTCACTGTGTTCAGCACTTTAGGGACACTGCTTTCTTTCAATTTGATACTCAGGGCTCTCTTGCCTCTCCTCCTCCAGCTTTATTAAGGTATAATCAACAAATACACATTGTGTACATTTACAGTGTGCAACATGAGGTTTTGATATACATATACATGTGAAATGATTAAATCAAACAAATTAACATATTCATCACGTCGCCTTTATTTGTGGTGAGAACATTTAACATCTACTCTTTTTTTTTTTTTTGAGGCAGAGTCTTGCTCTGTCACCCAGGCTGGAGTGCGGTGGCATGATCTCAGCTCACTGCAACCTCCAACTCCCGGGTTCAAGCGATTCTCATGCCTCAGCCTCCCAAGTAGCTGGGATTACAGGTGCCCACCACCATGCCTGGCTCATTTTTGTATTTTTCGTAGAGATGGGGTTTCACCAGAATGGACCAGGCTGGTCTCAAACTCCTGCCCTCGGCCTCCCAAAGCGCTGGGATTACAGGCATGAGCCACCACACCTAGCCAATATCTACTTTTTTTAGCCAATTTCAAGCATACAGTACATTGTTATTAACTAGAGTCACCTAAAGTCACCATGCAGTACAATAGCTCTCCTGAATTGATTCATCCTATCAACTGAAACTTTGTACCTTTTGACCAACATCTTCCTGTCAGGGCTCCTTTTCACTGCTGGGTCTTTGAATGTGCTGTTCCCTCTGCCTGGAATATTTTCTCCCACTCTTTCGCTGGTTAACTCCCACCTTTCCTTCTGATATCAGCTCAGAGAGCACTTCCCCAGAAAAACTTTTACAGCTTCATTGCCTAGCTTCAGGTTTGTATACTTCCAGATGGACATTCTCTAAGATAAAGACCCCTGAAGAAACCCAGGTCGGAGGCAAATTATGTAACATATTTCTTACAACAGCCCGGGGAGGTAGGTGTTATGATCTTATTTTACAGATGACGAAATGGAGACAAAAAAGAGGTTACATAATTTGCCTACACATAGGTAATAAGGGGCATAGCTAGAAGTTAAACCCAGGTCTGCCAACTTCAGAGATGTGTGTGTGTGTGTATATAGGTGTGTATGTATATTGTGTGTCTGTGTGTATATATGTGTGTGTATGTATATATGTGTGTATATGTGTATATGTATATATGTACAGATATGTTTGTATGTATATATGTGTATATATGTATGTATATATTGTGTATGCATATGTATGTGTGTGTATATTTGTGTATATATGTGTGTATAAATATGTATGTGTGTATACACGTGTGTATGTATATACATATGTATATGTGTATTTATGTGTATACATGTGTGTATATGTGTTTCTGTATATGTATGTGTGTCTATGTGTGTATTATATATGGACATATATGTGTGCATATATGTGTGTATGTGTATGCATGTGTGCATGTGTGTATACGTATGTGTATGTATATATGTGTGTATGTGTGTATATATGTGTGCAAGTATATGGCTATGTATGTATGTATGTGTGCATATGTATGTGTGTATATATGGGTGTGTATGTATAATAGGTGTGTATGTATGCATGTATATATCTTTGATTAGTTCTGCATCTCTGCATCTCTGGAGAATCCTGAATAATATAGTCTCAGTTTTATTGTCATTTTAATTTCATTGCCTTTATGAAGTCATGATAATAGATGCTCTTTTAAAATTATTTGAACATTTAGAAATATTAAAATACATATTATTTTTAAATAAAATAAAATAATAGAACCAGGTGCTGTGACATGCATCTGTAGTCCCAGCTATTAGGGAGGCTGAGGCAGGAGGATTGCCCAGGGGTTCAAGGCTGCAGTGAGCTATGATCATTCCTGTGGATAGCCACCATACTCCAGCCTGGACAATATAGTGAGGCTCTGTCTTTAAATAAAACAGAATAAAATATTATACAACAAAAATATTATAAAATAACATTAAACATTTTAAAAAATATTCTTATTTTGCAACCTAAGTTGTTGAAATCCTGTGTCAGTCACACACACACACACACACACACACACACACACACACACATACATTTGGAAATTTGATCATCTGTAAAGTCTCCTAGCCTAGCTTGGGAATCAGCTGGCTTAAACCTATTTCCTTGTGCTTCATTTTGGAGAACATCACGACTCCTTCAGTTTCTGTCCAGTTCTCCCGGGATAGACCAGGGAATGGAAGTCAGGAGTTCAGAATTAAGGCTATGGAGGGCATATGCTGGCACTCTCCCTTTATGTAATACGTGGGAAGTAAAGGGCTGATGTGACAGCTTCGAAGAACTATGCAAGGAGATGCCACTTCCCACCCATTAGGACGCCTACTGCCAAACAGAAAACAACAAGTGTTGACGAGGATGTAGATAAATTGGAGCCCTGGTGCATTGCTGGGAATGTAAAATGATGCAGCTACTGTGGGAAACAGAATGGTGGTTCCTTAAATAACTCAAAATAGAATTTCCTTATGATCCAGCAATTCCACTTCTGGAGATATATCCAAAATAATTGAAATCAGAGATTCAAAAAGATATTTGTACATATTATTCACAATAGCCAAAAGGTAGAAGTAAACCCAAGTGCTCATCAACAGATGAATGGGGGCCAGGTACAGTGGCTCTTGCCTGTAATCCCAGCACTTTGGGAGGCCGAGGCAGATGGAGGACCTGAGGTCAGGAGTTCGAGATCAGCCTGGCCAACATGGCCAAACCCCATCTCTACTGAAAATACAAAAATTAGCCGGGCATGGTGGTGTGTGCCTGTAATCCCAGCTACTAGGGGGGCTGAGGCAGGAGGATTGCTTGAACCTGGGAGGCGGAGGTTGCCGTGAGCCGAGATTGTGCCATTGCACTCCAGCCTGGGCAATAGAGCAAGACTCTATCTCAAAAAAAAAAAAAAAAAAAGAAAAAAAGATTAAGATGGGATGAGCGGGGTGGCTCACACTTGTAATCCCAGAACTTTGAGAGGCTGATGCCAGCGGATCACCTGAAGTTAGGAGTTCAAGGCCAGCCTGGCCAACATGGCAAAACCCCATCTCTACTAAAAATACAAAAATTAGCCAGATGTGGTGGCAGGCGCCTGTAATCCCAGCTACTTGGGAGGCTGAGGCAGGAGAATCACTTGAACCCAGGGGTAGAGGTTGCAGTGAGCCGAGATCTCACCATTGCACTCCAGCCTGGGCAACAAGAGTGAAACTCTGTCTCAAAAAAAGAAAAGAAAAGTGTTAAGATGGGCCAGGGCCAGGTACAGTGGCTCACACTTCTAATCCCAGAACTTTGGGAGGCCCAGGTCAGCAGATCACCTGAGGTCAGAAGTGCGAGACCAGCCTGGCCAACATGGTGAAACCCCCTCTCTACTGAAAATGCAAAAATTAGCCGGGCATGGTGGTGCAAGCCTGTAGTCCCAGCTACTCAGAAGGCTGAGGCAGGAGAATCGCTTGAACCTGGGAGTTGGAGGTTGCAGTGAGCTGCACCACTGCACTCCAGCCTGGGCAACAGAGTGAGACCCTGTCTCAAAAAAAAAAAAAAATTAATTTAAGCAAAGGGCTATGCAAGCCCAGACAGTGTTTTTGCCGATATATACATGCCCCAAATAGAAATCTTTGGGTTCTATAGATCTTTCTCACACAGAAAGCTGAACTAATGCATCTTGGAGTCAACCTCTCCAAGTGTTTCACTTTATTAGAAATAGAAAAATAGAGAAAACATTACAAAAGCAGTCTAAAAGCAAAAGGAGTAGAAAAGTGCAACGCAATATTGTTTATCATGGAAAAGGCCAATCCAGTTAGTCTTAAAGAATGAGACTGCAAAGATAACTCTTTGTAATGGATAAGTGTTTAGTCATTAAAAAGAAATGTCTTTAAGGCTGGGCACGGTGGCTCACGCCCGTAATCCCAGCACTTTGGGAGGCTGAGGTGGGTGGATCACGAGGTCAGGAGATTGAGACCATCCTGGCTAACACGGTGAAACCTCATCTCTATTAAAAAATACAAAAAATTAGCCAGTTGTGGTGGCGGGTGCCTGTAGCCCCAGCTACCTGGGCAGCTGAGGGCCTGTAGCCCCAGCTACTTGGGTGGCTGAGGCAGGAGAATGGTGTGAACCCGGGAGGCAGAGCTTGCAGTGAGCCGAGATCGTGCTACTGCACTCCAGCCTGGGCGACAGAGCGAGACTCCGTCTCAAAAAAAAAAAAAAAGGAAAGTCTTTGACCTCACCTACCTATTCTTGCCTGCACTAACTTTTCTTCAACCTTTCCGGTAGGCCCAATATTAGTGCTTCAAAGATGTCCACATTCCATTCCCCAGAACCCATGGGTGTGTTACCTTATAACAAAAGGGATTTTGCAAATGTGATTAAATTTAAAATCTTGAGATGGGGGAGTTATTCGGATTATCCAGATGAGATACAAGAGTCTTTATAAGAGGGAAGGAGGGACTGGGCACAGTGGCTCACGCCTTTAATCCCAGCACTTTGGGAAGCTGAGGCCGGTGGATTACTTGAGGTCAGGAGTTCCAGACCAGCCTGGTCAATCATCTCTACTAAAAATACAAAAAATTAGCTGGGTGTGGTGACGCACACCTGTAATCACAGCTACTTGGGAGGCTGAGGCATAAGAATTGCTTGAACCCAGTAGGCAGAGGTTGCAGTGAGCTGACATAGTGCCACTGCACTCCAGCCTGGGTGACAGAGCGAGATTCTCAGAAAAAAATAAAAAAAATAAAAAATATTTTTAAGAAAGAAGAAAAGAGGAAGGCCTGAAACATAAGGAAATAAGAATGTGACAAATAAAGGGGTCAGAAAGAGAGAGGGAATGGGAGAGAAGGAGAGAATCAAGATGCTCTATTTGCTACATTATTTGATTTGAAGATGGCAAACGAAGCCATGAATCAAAGAACGTAGGTGGCTTCTAAAAGCTGAAAAAGGCAAGGATAAGGATTTTCTCTCAGAGACTCCAACACTTTGATCTTAGTATGTGATACCTGTGTTGATCTTTTGACCTCTAGCACCATAAGAGAAGAAATTTGTATTCTTATAGGCTGGGCATGGTGGCTCATGCCTGTAATCCCAGCACGTTGGGAGGCCGAGGCAGGAGGATTAAATGAAGCCAGGAGTTCAAGATCAGCCTGGGAAACATAGCAAGACCCTGTCTCTAAGGGAGGAGACCACCCCTCATATTGTCTTATGCCCAATTTCTGCCTCCAAAGAAAGAAGAAATAAAAACTAAAAGGCAGAAATGAAATCCACAGGCAGATAGCCCCACATGCCCTGGGCCTAGTAGTTAAAAATCAACCCCTGATCTAAATGCTTGTGTTATCTATAGATTCCAGACATTGTATGGAAAAGCATCGTGAAAGTCCCTGTCCTGTTCTGTTCTGTTCTAATTACCAGTGCATGCAGCCACCAGCCACATATCTGCTTGTTCAATCGATCACAACCTTCTCACGCAGACCCCCTTAGAGTTGGGAGCTCGGGAAGCTGGGCTTTTGAGACGCAAGTCTGCTGAAGCTCCTGGCAGAATAAAGCTCCTTCCTTCTTTAACCTGGTGTCTGAGGAGTTTTATCTATGCTCGTCCTGCTACATCTCTACAGGAAAAAAAATTAGCTAGGCATGGTGGCATGCACTATGATTTTGTCACTGCACTCCAGCCTCGGTGTCAATATGAGACCTTGTCTCAAAAAAAAAAAAAAACAAAAAAAACCAACAAGGCCATGTGCCATGGCTCATGCCTATAATCCCAGCACTTTGGGAGGCCGAGGCAGGCAGATCACCTGAGGTCAGGAGTTTGAGACCAGCTTGACCAATATGGAGAAACCCTGTCTCTACTAAAAATGCAAAATTGGCTGGGTGTGGTGACGCATGCCTGTAATCCCAGCTACTCGGGAGGATGGTGCAGGAGAATCGCTTGAACCCCGGAGGCAGAGGTGAGCCGACATTGTGCCATTCGTTGCACTCCAGCCTGGGTGACAAAAGTGAAACTCTGTCTCAAAAACAAAACAAACAAACAAACAAAAAACAGCAACAAAAAAACTGTGTTGTTTTAAGCCACTAAATGTGTGGTCATTTGTTACAGCAGCTATAGGAAGCAAATACACCCACCTCCTTACTGTTTCTTGAGTACATCAGCCTCCTTCCCACCTGTGACCTTTGTCCTTGCTGATCCCGCTCTACCCCAGTTACCTGCATGGCTTTTTCCCACATTTGGGGTCTTTACTCCATCAAGCTGCTGCTGACCACTTTGTTTAAGATTGCAACCCTCCCCTGTACTCCAGGAGCCTTTCTCCTGGTTCATTTTTTCCCCTCATAACATATTTTACTTCTATTTAGTTTTTATTTTTGTTTTGCAACAGAGTCTCAGTCTGCCCCACATGCTGGAGTGCAGTGGTGCAACCTCAGCTCACTGCAACCTTCACCTCCCAGGCTCAAGCAATCCTCCCATCTCAGCCTCTCGAGTAGCTGGGACCACAGGTGCATGCCACCATGCCCAGGTAATTTTTTGTATATTTGGAAGAGATGGGGTTTCACCATGTTGCCCAGGCTGGTCTCGAACTCCTGACCTCAAGTGATCCACCCGCCTCAACCTCCCAAAATACTGAAATCACAGGCTGTCTTACTTCTTAATCTTGCTTGCTGTCTGTCTCCACCCACTGGAACATGAGCTCCACAGGCCAGGGATGTTTGTACAGTTTATCTCCTGCTGTCTTTCCAACACCAAAAAACAGTGTCAGCAAATAGTAGGTATCCAATAAATGTTTGTCGAGTGAGTGAATGGAGAAATGAATGATTGAAGTCTGACAAAGTCTTCCTATTCTTCCTACTAAATAAATAGTCCAGTTACTTTAATCCCTGTGTTTTCTATTCATCTCCTCTTTTTTTTTTTGTTTTTCTTTTTTTTGGGGGACGGAATCTCACTCTGTTGCCCAGGCTAGAGTGTAGTGGGGTGATCTTGGCTCAGGGCAACCTCTGCCTCCCAGATTCAAGCGGTTCTCCTGCCTCAGCCTCCTGAGTAGCTCGGATTACAAGTGCCCACCAACATGCCCAGCTAATTTTTGTATTTTTAGTGGAGACAGGGTTTCACCATGTTGGCCAGGCTGGTCTCAAGTGATCCGCCCCCCTTGGCTTCCCAAAGTGCTGGGATTACAGGTGTGAGCCACTGAGCCTGGCTTCTATTCATCTCTTGAAGGGCTTTTACTGATGTCTTCCCGTGTTTTTTTGTTCTTCCCCAGGATGACTGCTTCTAGATATTTATTCCATGTTCCGATTCAAACCTGTCAATAGTCACAAAATTCTTACATGAAAACTTAAAGCAGGGTGGCTTTTACACCTGACCTTTATATCTAGCACTTTATTGAATTATAGGTGCATTGATTCATTTATTCACACATTAATTCAGAGAATACAAATTTATTGAGAGACTACCAAAGGCCAGGCACTGTGTAAGATATTGAGGATTGTTGCCTGTACCAAGACAGGCATGATTCTTGCTCTTGGTGGGCGAGGTGGCTCATGGCTGTAATCCTAGCACTTCGGGAGAATGAGGTGGGAAGATCACTTGAGCTCAGGAGTTTGACACCAGCTTGGGCAACATAGTGAGATCCTGTCTCTTAAAAAAAAAAGAAAAGAAAAGAAAAAAGGATTCTCTCATGTAGCTTGAGTGTGTGGGCATAGGAGAGAGACTTAAAAAATAAATATTAGGTTGACAGGAAAGGTTAGGAGTCAATTATATTAATTAATTAATTAATATATTTATTTTTGAGATGAAGTCTCACTCTGTCACCCAGGCTGGAGTGCAGTGGTACAATCTTGGCTTCCTGCAACCTCTGCCTCCTGGGTTCAAGTGATTCTCCTGCCTCAGCCTCCTGAGTAGCTGGGATTATAGGCGCCTGCTTCCACACACAGCTAATTTTTTTTTGGTATTTTAGTAAAGAGGGGGTTTCCCCATGTTGGCCAGGCTGGCCTTGAACTCCTCACCTCAAGCGATCCACTCGCCCTGGCCTCCTAAAGTGCTGGGATTACAAGCATGAGCCACCATGCCTGACTGAGAGTCAATTTTATTAAAAAGTTATTATTATATGCAGGCCTAAGATAAGCCCAGATGAAAGATATAGGGTATATATATATATATATATATATATATATATATATATATATAAAATAAAAAACACTTTTTTTTTTTTTTAGACAGAATCTTGCTTTGTCACCCAGGCTGGAGTACAGCTCACTGCAGCCTCCACCTCTGGGTCTCAAGCAATAGTCTCACCTTAGCCCCACAAGCAGCTGGGACTACAGGCACACACCACCACATCTGGCTAAATTTTGTGTTTTTTTGTAGAGATGGGGTTTCACCATGTTGCCCAGGCTTATCTGAAGCTCCTTGCCTCAAGTGATCTGCCCACCTTGCCTTCCAAAGTGCTGAGATTACAGGTGTGAGGCACCGTGCCCACCCGATGTAGGGCATGTTTAATCATATTCGTAGGACAAGATATTTGGCTTATTGGAGCTTAGCCAAGGTATGAGACACAGTTTCCAATAAGTATATGCTTTGCATCAATTTTTGAGAGATTGACATTAATCTAGTCTCTTTCTAGTAGATTAGACATCAGTAACAATTATGTTAAGTATACAGAGCAGGGACCCGGATCACTGTATGAATTTGATGACTTTTTTTTAAACTATCCTTAGAGAATAGTTGGTGTGAATCAGGTGCCTGAGTTTCTTGCATTATAAATGGATTGGGAATTATAAAACACTCCTGAAGTCAGTGGGCTGAAGGATTAGAGGTGTGTTTTTATACCTTATAACATTTTGAAGAAACACAATTAACGAACATACTCAAGCACTGTAGAAAAATTGCCTAAATCAAATGGCAGGGAGGCTAATTACCATTTAATTGAGTTTTGAAAATTTAGCTTTTCTCATTAAAAGCTTTGTCTCAGGTCAAAGAGGGAAAAAATCATGGGAAATCATTTGTTCAAACTTGGAGAAAACACTGGGTAAGTGATGGGATCAGAATGAAAGTTCTAACAATCAGTTAAAATTGTCATAATATTTAAAAACTGGGCAATGTATTTTGGTTGTTTTGTGAGCTCTGCTGGCTTAATTAAAGTATATTTAATGAATTCATTGAGAATGTTCACATCATAGTTATAGCAGGTGCTTTTCAATCTAGGGTGATTTTGTTCTCCAGGGGATATTTGACAATGTCTACAGACATCTTCGGTTGCCATGGCTGGGGTGTGTGTGCTAGTGGCGGAGGCCAGGGATATTATAACGCACAGGACAGAGCCTCGACAACAAAGAATTATCTAGCCCCAAATATCAACAATCCCGGGACTGAGAAACCCTGAGTTAAAATGATGTTTCACATTTATATACTGGCTTTAGAAATTTTTTTACATTAAAAAAAATTGAGGCCAGGCACAGTGGTTCATGCCTGTAATCCCAATGTTCTGGGAGGCTGAGCTGGGAGGATTGCTTGAGGCCAGGAGTTCAAGACCAGCCTGGGCAACAAAGCAAGATCTTATCTCTACAAAAACAAACAAAGAAACTGGGTATAGTGGCATGCACCTGTAGTCTTAGCTATTTTGGAGGCCGAGGCGGGAAGATCACTTGAGCCCAGGAGTTCAAGGTCACAGTGAGCTATGATTGTGCCACTGCACTCCAGCCTGGGTGACAGAGTAAGGCCCCATTCCTAAAAATATGTTCAAAATTGAGATATAATTCACATACCACAAATTTTACTCTCGAAAAGTGTACAATTCAGTGAGTTTTAGTATATTTACAAAGTTGTGTAATCGTCACTACTATCTAATTCCAGAACATTTTTGTCACCCCAAAAAGAAACTCTGTACACACCTATTAGAATGGTCAAAATTCAGAACACTGACGATATCAAGTGCTGGCAAGGATGTGGAGCAACAGGAACTTTCATTCATTGATGGTAGGAATGCAAAATGGTACAGCCACTTTGGAAGACAGTTACATGTTTTCTTATAAAAAAAAAAAAAGTGCTGGGCACGGTGGCTCATGCCTATAATCCCAGCACTTTGGGAGGCTGAGGCGGGCGGATCACGAGGTCAGGAGATTGAGACCATCCTGGCTAACACGGTGAAACCCCGTCTCTACTAAAAATACAAAAAAATTAGCCAGGCGTGGTGGCGGGCGCCTGTAGTCCCAGATACTCCGGAGGCTGAGGCAGGAGAATGGCATGACCCTGGGAGGTGGAGCTTGCAGTGAGCTGAGATCGCGCCACTGCATTCCAGCCTGGGCGACAGAGCGAGACTCAGTCTCAAAAAAACAGAAAAAAAAAAGTAAACTATTCTTAAAATATAATCTAGCAATCACACTCCTTGGTATTTACCCAGAGGAAATGAAAACATGTCCACACAAAAACCTGCACACGGCTGTCTATAACCGCTTTATTCACAGCTGCCAAAACTTGTAAGAAACCAAGAGGTCCTTCAGCAGGTCATGAATAAATAAATTGTGGTATATCCAGACAAAGGAATGTTATTCAGTGTTAAAAAGAAACGAGGTATCAAGTCATGTAAAAAACACAGAGGAAACTTAAATGCGTATTCCTAAGTGAAAGACACCAATCTGAAAAGACTACATACTGATTCCAACTATATGACATTCTGGAAAAGGTAAAACTATGGAGACAGTAAAAATATCAGTGGTTGCCAGGGATTGGAGAAATGAAAGAATGAATAAATAGACAAAGCACAGAGGATTTTTAGGGCAGTGAAAAGACTTTGTATGATACTATATTGGTGGATACATGTCATTATACAACTGTTCAAACCCACAGAATGTATAATACCAAGAATGTAAACCATGGATTTTGAGTGATAATAATGTTTCTTCCTCTTTCTCTCCCTTCTTTCCCTTTCTCTCTTTTTTCTCTCTGTCTTCCTCTTTCTCCTTCTCTCTTTCTCCTTCTCTCTTTTCCTTCCTTCCTTCCTTCGTTCCTTCCTTCCTCTTTCCTTTCTCCTTCCTTCCTTCCTTCCTTCCTTCCTTCTCTTTCCTTTCTTTTTTGATAGGCTCCTGCTCTGTTGCCCAGGTTGGAGTGCAGTGATGCAATCTTAGCTCACTGCAGTGTTGACCTCCCAGGCTCAAGTGGTCCTCCCATCTCAGCCACCAGAGTAGCTGGGACTACAGGTGTGTACCACCATGCCTCAGTTAATTAAAAAAATTTTTTTTGTAGAGACAGGGCCTTGCTATGTTGCCCAGGCTGGTTTTGAACTCCTGGGCTAAAGCAATCCTCCCACCTCAGCCTCCCAAATTGCTGGAAGATAATAATGTTTCATTCAATTAATCAATTGTAACAAATGTACCACCCTGGTAGAGGATAGTGATAATGGGGCAGGGTATGTATGTGTGGGGACAGGGGATGTAAGGGACATCTTTGTACCTTCCTCTCAATTTTGCTGTGAACCTAAAACTTCTCTAAAAAAATAAAATCTGAAAACAAAAACCACAGTGGATCCACTACATACCTATTGAAGTCGCTAAAATAAAATAAGCTGACAATACAGAAAAAAAGAAAGAAGGAAACTCTGTACCCAGTACCCATTAGTAAATCACTTCGTATTTGCCTATCTCCACAGCCCACTAATCTACCTTTCATCTCTATGGATTTACATACTCTTAGATATTTCATGTAAATGGAATCTTACAATATGTGGCCTTTTGCACCTGCATTCTTTCACTGAGCATAATGTTTTTGAGGCTCATCCACATCTTAGCATGTTTAAGTGGTTCATTCCTTTTTATGGTCAAATAATATTCCATTGCATGGTGATACCATCTTTTGTTTATCCATTCATCAGTTGACGGATATTTGGGTAGTTTCCACTTTGTGGCTATTGTGAATAGTGCTGTCAGGACCATTTGTATACAAGTTTTTGTGTGGATATATGTTTTTATTTCTTTTTTTTTTTTTTGAGATGAAGTCTCGCTCTGTCGCCCAGGCTGGAGTGCAGTGGCGCGATCTCGTCTCACTGCAAGCTCCACCTCCCGGGTTCACGCCATTCTCCTGCCTCAGCCTCCGGAGTAGCTGGGACTACAGGCGCCCGCCATCACCTCCGGCTAATTTTTTGTATTTTTAGTAGAGACGGGGTTTCACCGTGTTAGCCAGGATGGTCTCCATCTCCTGACCTCGTGATCTGCCCACCTCGGCCTCCCAAAGTGCTGGGATTACAGGCGTGAGCCACCGTGCCCGGCCATATTTTTTATTTCTTTTGGTTATATGCCTAGGGAGGAAATTGTTGGGTCATACTGTTGCTCTATGTTTAACTTTTTGAGGAACTGCCAAACTGTTTTCCAAAGTGGCTGCATCATTTTACATTCTCTCCAGCAGTTTAGGAGGGATCGATTTTCTTACACCCTCACCAATACTTGTTATTGTCTTTCTGTTTATTTATAACTATCCTAGGGGACATGAAGTGTTATTGTGATTTTGATTTGCATTTCCCTAATGACTAATGTTGTTGGGCATCTTTTCACGTGCTTTTTGGCTATTGGCATATGTTTTTTGGAGAATTGTCTCTTCAAATCTTTTGCTCGTTTTTAAATTGGGCTATTTGTTTTTTATTGTCAGACTGTAGGAATTCTTTATACATAATGGATGCTAGTTTCTCATTAGATATTTGATTTCCACATTTTTCTCCCAGTTTGTGAGTTGCTGGCTTTAGATTTTACAAAGCGTTTCACATCTCTTAGCTTTTAAATCTCCCTATAGCTAGGCATAAATTTAGGCTCAGAGGTTAAATGATGTGTGTAGAATCAGAAGTTTGTTCATATGTGATTTCGATAAACTTTTATTGACAGCCTGCAAAGTTGACTGTTGCTAGGCTAGAAAGATCAAGTGTCTAGAATTTGATTTCCATTTCAGTTAATTTTTTAATTTTTTAATTTTATTTTTTGAGACAGAGTCTCACTGTGTCACCCAGGCTGGAGTGCAATGGTGAGACCTTGGCTCACTGCAACCTCCACCTCCTGGGTTCAAATGATTCTCCTGCCTTAGCCTCCTGAGTAGCTGGGATTACAGGCATGTGCCACTCCGCCTGGCCGATTTTTTTGTATTTTTAGTAGAGACGGGGTTTCACCATGTTGGCCAGGTTGACCTTGAACTCCTGACCAACTTCAGGTGATCCTTATGCCTTGGCCTCCCAAAATGCCAGGATTACAGGTGTGAGCCACCATGCCCAGCCTCCATTTCTGTTCAAAACCTCAAATGGAACACCATTGGAATGAGAGAAAGTGAGGGGAAAGAAGAGAAAAGGACAGAAGAAAGAGGAGAGGAAATCAAGTTGTATGTCCTTTGCTTGTGTATAGTGCTTGGGAATCTCTTCCTTTTGTATACCCATCTTCACTTAAGGCTCCAAATATGAAAACACGAAACACTTATTTTAGAGTTCAGTCCTTACTTAAGCTGAGTATAACCCATACTCCCCAGTCTCCTTCTGTTAAATTACTTAGCCATCACCCTCTTTGGTTTCACCATGGTGGATCACAGAGCAAGGACTGGAAGGCCCATTCTGAGGTCTCCAGTTTGCATCTGAGCCAGTGTGAGAGTGGGTCCTCTCCATAGAGGCAGACTCTTATTAACAAAGACTGATAATAAAGCCACATTTTCAGTTTATTAAATTACAATGAAAAATACACTTTGACATTTGGTTAGTAGTATATTTGCCCTTTCTAGGCAAGTGGTTCATGACATTGGCTGCACATTGGGGTCACTTGGTGTATTAGTCTGTTTTCACACTGCTGATAAGGACATACCTGAGACTGGGCATTTACAAAAGAAAGAGGTTTAATGGACTTGCAGTTCCACATGGCTGGGGAAGCCTCACAATCATGGCAGAAGGCAAGGAGGAGCAACTCACATCTTATGTGGATGGCGGCAGACAAGAGAAGACGGCTTGTGCAGGGAATCTCCCCCTTATAAAACCATCAGATCTCATAAGACTTATTCTCTATCACGAGAACAGCACAGGAAAGACCTGCCACAATGATTCAATTACCTCCCACCAGGTCCCTCCCACAACACGTGGGAATTCAAGATGAGATTTGCATGGGACCACAGCCAAACCATATCACTTGGGGAGCTTGATCAACTCCCAATTCCTAGGCTTGATTCTGGAACAATGAAATGAGGATCCCCAAGGATGGGGCCCAGGTATCAATGTTATTTTAAAGCTTCACATTGATCTCTCAATGTGAATGCAAGGTTGTGAACCACTGCTTCAGGAATACTTGCACCATGAGAAGGTATAATAAGTGGTGTGTGTAGAATCAGAAGGCAATTCATATGTAAATTCAATACACTTCTATCGAGAGCCTACAAAGTTGATTGTTGGTAGGCTGGAAAGAACTAATTAAATTGTAATCAAATGGACATGGAGTTAGATTTCATCATTTAGTCCACAAATATTTATAAATATTATGTGCTAGGTGCTGGGATAAACATAAGTCAATACAATTTGGTGGTTGTCAAAATGGGCTTTAGAATGAAAGAACAAATTCAGGTCCTGGCGCCACTGTTTACTAGTGTGTGACTTAATTTCTCTAAGCCTGAATTTCTCTGCTGGTAAAATGGGGTTGCTAACAATAGTGCCTACTTCAGAGGCTTGCTTGAGAATTATGTCAAATGATGCAATGTTTCCCAAATTTCAAGATTTGTTCTAAAGCTATACCCATGTGCAACCCGTACTATTGTTTACTTAATATTTCCTTTACTGGCTCATTTTTTCTTCTTAAATATTTCCTTTGGTCTCACTCCAAGTGGTATCATCTATAAAATACTTGGTTTGATGGGCTAGCTATAGTTTTTCTAACACATAGCAAAATATATAATTTAACAAATAAGTGACTTTTTTTGCCACTTGAAAGTGTTGCTCATACCAGTTGTGGGGACACATCTTTGGGAAACAGGGAATATCTGGGATATTTGCATCTGAGCCAGTGTGAGAGTGGCTCCTTTCCATAGGGGTGGATGCTAATAATAGTGCCTACTTCAGGGGCTATTGAAGGCTTGCACCTAGAAAGCACTCAGCTAATGATAATTATTCTTTTTTTTTTTTTTTTTTTTTTTTGACCGAGTCTCATTCTCTCACCCAGGCTGGAGTGCAGTGGCAAGTGAGATCTCGGCTCACTGCAACCTCCGCCTCCCACGTTCAAGTGATTCTCCTGCTTTACCCTCCTGAGTAGCTGGGATTACAGGCACTTGCCACCACGCCAGGCTAATTTGTGTTTTTAGTAGAGATGGGGTTTCACCACATTGGCCAGGCTGGTCTCAAATTTCTGACCTCAAGTGATCTGCCAATCTTGGCCTCCCAAAGTGTTGGGATTACAGGCATGAGCCATTGGGTCCGGCCAGTTATTTTCTTTATATAGAAGTTTCTGGGCTGGGTGCAGTAGCTCACACCTGTAATCCCAACACTTTGGGAGGTCGGGGCAGCATAATTGCTTGAGTACAGGAATTTGAGATCAGCTTGGATAGCATAGGGAGATTCCCATCTCTACAAAACAAAACAAAACAAAACAAAAAAAACAGCCAGGCATGGTGGTATATGCTTGTGGTCCCAGCTACTGGAAGGGCTGAGGTGGGATGATCACTTGAGCCTGGAGAGGTGGAAGCTGCAGTAAGCCGTGATTGTGCCACTGAACTCCAGCTTGGGTGACAGAGTGAGATTCTGTCTAAGAAAAAAAAAAAAAAAAAAGAGGTGCTTGATAAATAGTAGCTATCCATTATTGGCCCTGGGAACAAGAAGTAAGTTATACTTGGGGAAGGAAAAAAGAACAAATGTGTATTAAGCAAGCCTGTAGCTCTAATTATGTGGTGGTGTGCGTGTGTGTGTGTGTGTGTGTGTGTGTGTGTGTGTGAGTGAGAGAGAACACATCTCCAGTTCTGTCTACTGTAGCATTAGGAGAGTATAAAAAGGACTTTACATATATAAATAGAACATACACACATGCATGCACACATATACACACAATTTAATCATTATAAAACCACATCCATATTGTTGCTACCTAGGTTAAGAAATAGATCATAGCAGCACCCCAACACCCTGAAAGGCCTCCATCCCAACCCCAGGTAACTACTATTCTGACTGTTGCTTTCTTTATGGTTTTGTCATTACTTTAAACAATGGCAAAAACTGCAATGATTTGCATCAACCTAATACATCCCTCCTTAAACAATGTTTCTTTGTTTTGTCCTGTTTTGGAACTTATATGAATGGAATCATAATGGAATCATATGTTATTGTCTTGCTTCCTTCATTAGGCCTTGTTTTGAGACTCATTATGTCATTGTGGTTAGTTGCAGTTTATTCTTTTTCATTGCTTGTGAAAACACTGCAATATACAATTTTGTCTTTTCTACTGCTGATGGACATTTATATTGCTTCCAGTTTTTTGCCAACACTATTTTGTATTCTTATACACATCTCTTGGTGTACATAAGTAGGAGTTTCTCGCCGGTGCGGTGGCTCAGGCCTGTAATCTCAGCACTTTGGGAGGCTGAGGTGGGCAGATCATTGGAGGTCAGGAGTTCAAGACCAGCCTGGCCAACATGGTGAAACCCCATCTCTACTAAAAATACAAACAATTGGGCATGGTGGCATGTGCCTGTAATCCCAGTTACTTGGGAGGCTGAGACAAGAGAATAGCTTGAACCTGGGAGGTGGAGGTTGCAGTGAGGCGAGATCGTGCCATTGCACTCCAGCCAGGGAGACAGAGCAAGACTCCATCTCAAAATAAATAAGTAAATAGGAGTTTTTCTTAGGTAGAGAAACTACTCCTAGCAATAGTCATAGAATGCACAAATCTTCAATGTTAGCAAATAATGCCAAACTTTTTTTTCAAATTTCAAAGGGATTGTATCCATTTACACGCCTACGGGTACTGTACAAGTGTGTGTACCTCCACATCTTCGCAAACACTGTCACATCCTTTTTTTGTTGTTGTTCTCGAATTTGAGTGTTATTCTTTCTCATTGTGACTTTATTTTTCATATTTTCTGATTATGAACGAGGTTGACAACTTTCACACATTTGTTGGTCATCTGGATTTCCTTTTTGGTGAAGTGCCTGTTTAAGTATCTCGTCTATAATTTATTTTAAAGTGTCCTTTCAGACAGTCTCAATGACTTTCACCAAATCCTTGCAGGACAGTCAGCCCGGAGATAGAGTAATCAAGGTAGGTTGAAGTCAAGCTCAAAACATTCGCTGCCTCAGCTGTAGCAGAGGACCACTGGGCTGCCCCAGGTAACAAGTACTTCTACCTTAGCCACATGAGAGAGAAAGAAGACCAGACAGAGCAGCCTGGTTGCCTTCCTCCTCGCAGGTGGCCGAGAGCAGGGGACAGCGCCCTGGCGACCTCCTCAGGGATCCTAGATTAACAGTCGCTTCCTCAAACGCAGCATCCTGCGTAACCGCCAATTTCAAACTTCCAAGACCTGCCCTGCTGATTTTGCCCTTCCCTTTTTCCCATTGGTCGCGAGTCAAAGGGAGATGCAATTTGATTGGCTCTCCCCTTCACTTTCTTCCATGCCTTTAAGGACATGGGCGGGGCCTGGCTGAGACGCCCATGTCTATCATAGGAGCGGACACGCTGATTGGTCCAGACACGGCTGAGACCCGCCCGCGCCGTTCCTCGGGTTCAAACGCGGCGGCGGGAGGCGCGGGGCGGAGCAGATCGGAGACCCGGGGCTCCGCAGAGCGTGAGTCTGATCCCCCAGACCCAATTCTACTGCACCCGGCTCTGCAAGGCCAGGGGAGGGCCGCCTCCACCCATACAAGTCCCGGGTTTCCCTCCCGCCGCGGGGAGGGCGGCGTTTCCACTCCCAGGGCTGCGGGAGGCCTGGAGGGTCTTCCCGGGCTGGCTGTGCGAGCGCCCACCTTCCTTGGGAGCCGAGGGGTCAGCCGAGTGGTGCTGGGGCAGGAGGCTTGCTCCTCCCCTAAACCAGGCGGAGTCCTGTGTCTCTTCAGCTCTGCCTCCTGTCAGCACTAACTGCATTATTCTGCCCAGTGTAGTCGGCCGGTTCCTTATTATCTGCATGAACTTAGCAATTTACTTAACCTCTCTGTTTCAGTGTCTTCATACCCCGTGCCCATCCCATCACCTCCTGATGCCCCCGCCTCTTTCTGCTCCAATCCCTCTGGCCTCGCTGTTGTTGGAGAGGCCAGGTCCTGCCTCAGTGCTTTTGGCTTGGCTGTTTCGTTTGCCACGGATATCTTTCTTTCCCCATTTATCAACATGGCTTGCTGGTCACTCGCTTCAGGTCTTCAAGTCTTGGGTCAAATGGTGGCTTCTCAGTGAAGTCTTATTTGACCACACTAAAAATTGCACCATCTCACCCCTATTGTCCTTTTCTTGCTCGATTTTGTTTTTACCCCATAGCACTTAACACCTTCCAACAAGCTATATAGTTTGCTTATTTCAGTCATTCATTTAATAACTATTCTCACCTATTTATGTGCCAGGCTATGTGTGCCCCCACTGCATGGGGGCAAACATCTCTGCCCTTGTGAAGCTTCCGTTCTAAGGGGGGAGATAATAAACACATTTATAAGTAAGAGAGTATGTCAGATAAGTGTATCATCTCCTGTTACAGTGAGTTAAAATCTGGTGTTTAATCTCCATGATTAGACTGAGCTTCCTAAAACTGGAGTGGTAGCTGATTTTCACCTCTTTGTCCCTGATATCTTGAGGGAGATCGGGATCTCTCAAGCCCTTCCTGCTCAAAACATAGGACACACTTGACTTTTCTGATATCCTTTCAGCACCAGTGGGGAGATGTTGAAGTTCAAATATGGAGCGCGGAATCCTTTGGATGCTGGTGCTGCTGAACCCATTGCCAGCCGGGCCTCCAGGCTGAATCTGTTCTTCCAGGTAACAGCCTACCCTGCCAACTTTGCTCACCTGTGTGTGTCCTTGGAATCTCCTTGTCACCCACCTTTGCTTTTATTTATTTGTTTATTTATTTAGAGTCTCAGTCTCTCAGGCTGGAGTACAGTGGTGCAATCTCGGCTCACTGCAACCTCCGCGTCCTGGGTTCAAGCGATTCTCCTGCCTCAGCCTCCAGAGTAGCTGGGACTACAGGTGCCTGCCACCACACCCAGCTAAATTTTGTATTTTTTTTAGTAGAGACGGGGTTTCACCATGTTGGCCAGGCTGGGGTCAAACTCCTGACCTCAAGTGATCCACCTGCCTTGGCCTCCTAAGGTGCTGGGATTACAGGCATGAACCGTGCCCGGCTTGCTTTTGTTATAGGACCAAGGATAATATTTTAGGAGAAATTCTGTTTTGTTTTGTTTGAAACAAGGTCTTCTGTCAACTCTAGGCCTCTGCCACCATGCCCAGATAATTTTTAATTTTTTGTAGGGATGGGGTCTCACTGTGTTGCCCAGGCTGATATTGAACACCTGACTTCAAGTGAGCCTCCTGCCTTGGCCTCCCAAAGCACTGGGGTTATAGGTGTGAGCCACTGTACCTGGCCCTCTATTTGGAGTTTTATATGCACTGATTCTTTTGGAAAAAAGACACTGTGCAGAAGTGGATAGCTGAACTTGCCTTAGAAAGGAGATCTTTTCATATTTCTCACACTTTACACTTCTGTACTAAAGTTTGTTCATTGATTGATTGATTGATTGATTGACAGGGTCTTGCTCTGTGGCTCAGGCTGGAGTGCATTGGCACAATCATGGCTCATTGCAGCCTTGACCTCCTGGGCTCAAGCGATCCTCCCACTTCAGCTTCCCGAGTAGCTGGTACCACAGGTGTGTGCCACCACACCTGGCTAATTTTTGTATTTTTTGTAGAGATGAGGTTTCACCATGTTGCCCAGGCAGGTCTCGAATTCCTGGGCTCAAGTGAGCTACCTGTCACAGCCTCTGAAAGTGTTGGGCTTATAGGCGTAAGCCACCGTATCAGGGCAAGTTTGTCCTTTTATTGAAGAAAGAAAAATAAATGAACAAAGATGCTTTTTAAAACTACAGTTTCTGTGGGTATAATCCTATTCATTTTCATTGCAGCT
Source organism: Pongo abelii (assembly GCF_028885655.2). Lineage (NCBI taxonomy): Eukaryota > Metazoa > Chordata > Mammalia > Primates > Hominidae > Pongo > Pongo abelii. The sequence goes on along the minus strand of NC_071995.2, from coordinate 118,719,704 downwards.
ATGTTTATTTTTTAAGATTTTAAAAAAAGTTTTGATGAATACCACACCTGTTTAACCCTCATTCCTCTCAAGATACACATTTCCGTCACCCCAGATGTGTTAAAACTTAATGTCGTAAGATTACTTCCAAATAGATTTTTAATTCTTTTGTTTCTGATGTATATGGAACACTGGTGAAGTAGAAATCCTTGTTTGATTTATGTATTCGTAAGTCAGGGGGACAGTAGGGACCATAAAGATTTAGAATTGAATCCCAGACCCAGCACTAGTTAGCTGCGTTACTTTGGGTGAGTCAGTTACCTTTTCTGAGTCCATTTGCTATTCTTTAAAAGTTGTAGCCTGTAATCCCAGTGTTTTCGGAGGCTGACGCGGGTGGATTACTTGAGGTCACGAGTTCGAGACCAGCCTGGCCAACGTGGTGAAACCCCGTCTCTACTAAAAATATAGAAAATTAGCTGGGCGTGGTGGTGACATGCACCTGTAATCCCAGCTACTTGAAAGGCTGAAGCAGGAGAATCATTCGAACCTGGGAGGCGGAGGTTGCAGTGAGCCAAGATCATGCACTGCACTCCAGCCTGGGCGACAGAGTGGGTGAGACTCCATCTCAAAACAAAAGAAAACAAAAAAATAACATAGAGGTTGTAGTACCTAATCCACAGGGTTGTTGTGAGGATTAGATGAGATATTCCATATAAAGCACTTAGCACCTTGTCTGGCTCTTAGTAAACCGTTTATAAAAAAATGGTAATTATTGTTAATACTCAGCATAGAATATTATTAGTTATAATATTAATACTAAATTTCTGTTTCCTTAATAGTAATTATATTTAGGAAGGTAGTTATGTAGGATACCTGTAAGATGATGAACGATGACGTATTCTGATAACTTTTTTTTTTTTTCCAAAATATCGGTATTGGGTGTTTAAACAGATGAGAGTGGAAACAAATTGAAAGCTTAGGTTTTTCTGTGGGACCATCCCCATCAGCATTTTAAGTCTTGACATATTTTTCACAAATGAATAGTCTGTCTTTAACCTTAGATGGCTGGAGTGCTGCCACTTTTCAGCCCCTTTATCATGCTACTTCAAAATATCTCCAACTTGCTGGGTGTGGTGGCTCACGCCTGTAATCCTAGCACTTTGGGAGGCTGAGGTGGGCGGATTGCTTGAGGTCAGGAGTTCGAGACCAGCCCGGGCAACATGGTGAGACCCCCGTCTCTACTAAAAACATAAAAAATAGCTGGCTGTGATGGCGTGTGCCTGTAGTCCCAGCTACTCGGGAGGTTGAGGTGGGAGGATTGCTTGAGCCCCGGAGGCAGAGGTTGCAGTGAGCTAAGATCATGCCATTGCACTTCAGCACATCAGCCTGGGCGACAGAGCAAGACCCTGTATCTTAAAAAAAAAAAAAAAAAAAAAAAAAAAAAAAAAAAAAAGGAAAAAAATTTTCCAACTTACTTATTAAGGGCTTATAATGTGCTGATTATGTAATAGTTACGGCTTCCAATGTGTCTGGCATAGAACTGGCATGTTTCTGAGTATCCCACTTCAGCCTCATGACAGAGGTAAGGACTGTTTTTTATTTAAATTTTAAATAGGAGGCAACAGGCCAGGTGTGGTGGCCCACACCTGTAATCCCAGTACTTTGGGAGACTGAGGCAGGTGGATTGTTTTGAGTCCAAGAGTTCAAGACTAGCTTGGGCAAAATGGTGAAACCCCGTCTCTACAAAAAATATAAATAATTAGTCAGGCATGGCGGTGTGTGCCTGTAGTCCCAGCTACTCAGGGGGCTGAGGTGGGGGCATCTCTGAGGCCTTGGAGGCAGAGGTTGCAGTGAGCTGAGATTGCAACACTGCACTCCAGCCTGGGCGACAGAACGAGGCCCTGTTTGTAAATAAATACATAAATAGGAGGCAACAGATATAGACAGATATGGAGGGAGGTAAGGCCTTGCCCAAGATCATACACGTTGGGTTTTGCAGATGAGGCCAAGATCAGACTCCATCTTTGGTTGGTCTGACTCCAAAGGCTCACCACATAGCCATTGGGCCACACCACCTGTGCACGTCAGAATTTATTAAGTATATCTTGTATTTAGTCATTATAACAGGAAGACTTATGGGTAAACCCTCAGTTCATCTCTTTTTAATGCTGAGTTCCCCCCTCCCAGTAAAGCTGTTATTGCAAGTGTAGTATATACCTATCATTTGCCTTGAGTGATCAGGTAAGGATGCTGTTTGTTCTTTTCCCATATAGTGCTGTTTGAATGAGGTTGAGATAACAGTAGCAATTTTGTTTTCCATTCAGGTGAGTATCTTAGACTGAGTGTCATTTTGTCTTTTTTACTTCTGCTCAACAGGATTTCCTGACATGTTCGAGGTCAGTGGTTGTCAGACATTCAGAGCTAGCAAAATTTCCCAAATTGCTGGGTAGACACAGGTTTTCCAACTTTTTATTTTGCCAAGTAAGGATATATTAAAAAAAACAAATAAAAAGAAAAACCTATTATTTTCTGGCCCTTTTATTTCATAAAGGGCATTTTAAGAAACAACAAGACAGGAAGAACATCATCTCAGAATAAAGGACCATTTTTAAATTTGAATATATTTAGTTTTATAAAAAAGATATCATGTGGTGATCATTTTTTCTCATTTCACTCCAGGCTGTTGAAAACTTTGTTAAGAACCAGTACTATATTTGGGAACTCCTGCTTTAGTTGATCTAAACTCTTGAAGAATAGAAGAAACAAAGCGTTTTATTTTTCTGAGTTACTGGCAACTATTACTAAAGTGACAGATATGGTGTCCTTGAATGCAGTGCTTCCCAAACCTGATTGAGGTCTGACTCTCTTGGGGACCAGGGTCTCATTCTGTTGCCCAGGCTGGAGTGTGGCAGCACAATCTTGGCTCACTGCAGCCTTGACTTCTTGGGCTCAAGTGATCCTTCTACCTCAGTCTCACAAGTGGCTAGGACTACAGGACCATGCCACTACACCTGGCTAATTTTTTTTTTGTTTGTTTGTAGAGATGAGATCTCGCTGTGTTGCCCTGGCTGGTCTTGAACTCCTGGGCTCAAGTGATCCTCCCACCTTGGTCTCCCAAAGTGCTAGTATTCCAGGTGTGAGCCACCTCGCCCTGCTGGGGAACTTGTTAATAAAACAGATTCTAGGCTACAATCTGGAAAATTCTAATTCATTTGGTTGTGGGGGAGGAGGGTATAGGACCAGAGAATGTGTTTGTTTGTTTGTTTTTTTTCTTAAATTCTCTAGTGCTTTTGTGATTCAAATGCAGCCGGGTCTGTTTCTGTTATCAAGTGCTGTGTAACAAAGCACTCACAAAGTTTAAAGCAACAATGATTTATTTTTTCTTAGGATTCTGTGGGTTGGCTGGACTCAGCTAGGTGGTTCTGCTTCATCCTGTGATGTCAGCTGGGGTCACTCTTGGGGCTACATTCAGCTGGGATTCTGTCTGGGACTGGAACATGTGGGTGCTGACTGCTGGCTGGGGCACCTTAGTGTTTCTCACGTGGCCTCTCTTCTCCATGAGGTCTTTCAGTAGTGTAGCCCCGGACTCGTAACTTTTTTTTTTTTTAAGACAGAGTCTCGCCCTGTTGCCCAGGCTGGAGTGCAGTGGCACAATCTTTGCTCACTGCAACCTCCACCTCCCGGGTTCAAGCAATTCTCCTGTCCCAGCCTCCCGAGTAGCTGGGATTACAGGCACGTGCTTCCACGCCTGGCTAATTTTTGCATTTTTAGTAGAGATGGGGTTTCACCGCATTGGTCAGGCTGGTCTCGAACTTCTAACCTCGTGATCCACCTGCCTCGGCCTCCCAAAGTGCTGGAATTACAGGCGTGAGCCACTGCACCTGGCCAACTCGTAACTTTTTTGTAAGTAATAAATATTTTAGACTTTGTGGGTCCTGTAGTCTCTGTTGCAACCACTCAACTTGGCCATGGTAGCACAAAAGCAGCTAAAGACAATGTGTAAATGATGGGTGTAGCTGTGTTCCTGTAAAACTTATAAAAAGTCTGTGGGCTGGATTTGGTCCAAGGGCTACAGATTGCACACCCCTGGTCTAGCCCAAGCATCTGTGCATGGTGGCTGGCTTCCCAAAAGTGGAAGCTGATAAGCTGCCAAGCAGCCTTTTTTTTTTTAATTTTTATTTTTTTTGAGAGGGAGTCTCGCTGTGTTGCCTAGGCTGGAGTGCAGTGGTGTGATCTCGGCTCACTGCAACCTCCACCTCCCGGGTTCAAGCAATTCTCATGCCTCAGCCTCCCAAGTAGCTGGGATTACAGGTGCCCACCACCACGCCTGGCTAATTTTTGTATTTTGGTAGAGACAGGGTTTCACCATGTTGGCCAGGCTGGTCTCAAACTCCTGACCTCGAGTGATCCACCCGTCTTGGCCTCCCAAAGTGCTGGGATTACAGACGTGAGCCACTGTGCCTGGCCGCTTGACAAGCTTCTTAAAGGCACTGTCCTGAACTGGCACAGTGTCACTTGTGTCACATTCTTTTGGTTGAAGAGAGTCTCAGAGATGGCACAGATTCAAAGGCAGGAGAAATAGACTCCAGCGCTTAAAGGAAGGAGTAGCATGTGCCTACAGAATTGGAGGAACTGTTGGAGGCCATCTTTGAAGAGAGACCACCACTATCCATGGCTTGGCACGTGGGAATCACTGCTCTATACCAGGGTTGCAGACTCATGTCCTTGGGGGCCGGGCAGTGAGTATAAATGAGTCAAGTGGGCCAGTTGGAAGATGGAGTCAGACCTGCAGTGAACTCCCGAACACATCTGCTACTGGGAGGGGCAGCATTACTCAGCTCCAGCTCAGCGTCATCAGGCAGGAAGGCGAGGCAGTGTTGCCGGATGTGCCAGTGTTTCAAAAGAAGCCAGAGACTCCATTTTAATTTTTTTGTATGGAATCTCCTGATTTTGAAATATTGGCAGATAATTCAAATTATCTTAAACACTACAGGCCAAACAAAACATATCTGTGGGCTAGAGACAGTCTGCCAGTTTGTAACTATTTCTCCAGATCATGAGTAAATTTGGCTTTATGATAGTCACTCTGTTCTCATTACTCTAGGTTGTTCAAATGAATTAAAAAAGCTGAAATTATATGAATAAACCCTTGGGCACACATGAAAGAAGTGGAAAACGCATTGTTTCCTATTGTAGAAACATAGAAGCATGTCAGAGTCAGAGGATCCAGAGGAAATATTCTCACTAGCCTCAGACCCTCAGGAGTGAGGGAGCTTTTCTTGTTAGTGGCCACACTTGTGCAGTTTTCCTTCCCAGGTGCTGGTGAAAGAAACCCACAGTCTTGGAATCATGGAAGTGACACCATAATGACTGTCAGTTGACGTTGCTTTAAAGAATGAAGACACAGAATTGTGATGTTAGCGTGTCGTGAGCAGTTAGTTGAGTTGGTGGCTTGTAATTTACTGTGTGGATGTTATTGATCAAAGCTTTTCATTATTGACAGTGTCTCCATCTGCTGTTTGCTGTTTTTAGGGGAAACCACCCTTTATGACTCAACAGCAGATGTCTCCTCTTTCCCGAGAAGGGATATTAGATGCCCTCTTTGTTCTCTTTGAAGAATGCAGTCAGCCTGCTCTGATGAAGATTAAGCATGTGAGCAACTTTGTCCGGAAGTGTAAGTTTGGGGAACTTTTTCTTGAAAACCGTCCTAAGAGAGAAAACTAGAAAGATGCTTGAGGCAGAGTGAGTTATTGGTTGATAGTAGTCGGTAAGAACTCTGGTTCTATATAAGACAGATCCAGGTTCAAGTTCAGGCTGCACCTCTTATAGCTGGGAAACCAGGTGAGTTGGGCTTCTTGGTTGCAGGCGACAAACTCAATTCAAAGACTGAATTTAGGCCAGGTGCAATGGCTCATACCTATAATCTCAGCCCTTTGGGAAGCTGAGGTGGGTGAATCGCTTGAGCCCAGGAGTTCAAGACCAGCTTGGGCAACGTGGTGAAACCCCATCTCTACAAAAAATACAAAAATTAGCTGGGTAATGGTGGCTTGCACCTGTGGTCCCAGCCGCTCAGGAGGCTGAGGTGGGAGGATCACTGGAGCCTGGGAGGTTGAGGCTCAATGAGCCGTGATTGTGCCATTGCACTCCAATCTGGGTGACAGAGTGAGACCCTGTGTGAATAAAAGAGTGAATTTATTGGCTCATGAAACTGAGAAATCCAGGAATGAGTTAAGTGTTAGCTTTAGTCGTAGCTGGTTCCAGAGACCTCAATAATATCCCGTGGCCCTATCCTTATACTCACTCAGGACTGACTTTCTGTTAGGCAGAGTAGGCACGGTGCTTAGGATCTGTGATATTTAATTTTAATGAATTTAATTAGTTTTAATTAACTGAATTAAATTTTAATTTGTTTTAAAATTATAGGAAAAATGAATGTAATAATGTATAATGATTCTGGATTACATTCATCTTCATACCAATGTAGTCATAAAATATGATTTTTGTTTTTTTTGGAGACAGGGTCTTGTCCTATTACCCAGGCTGGAATGCAGTGGTATATCATGGCTCACTGCAGTTTCAACCTTCTCGGCTCAAGCAATCCTTACACCTCAGTGGCTGGGACTCCAGGCTCACACCACCATGCCCAGCTAATTTTTGCTTTTTTTTTCCTGTAGAGATAGGGTCTTACTGTGTTACCCAGGCTGGTCTCAAACTCCAGGCTTCAAGCAGTCTTCCTGCCTCAGCCTCCCAAAGCTTTGGGATTACAGGTGTGAGCCACCATGCCTGGCCCCATAAAATATAATGTTTGAATTCTTTTTTGTTTTTAATGGAGGAAGGGGCTGAGGATGAGGCTGTGTTGGGATTGAATGAGTTAATGCACAGACCAGACTTGTCATGTTGCCTGGCCCATAGGAGACAAGAACTGGTACCCGGTATTCATAACTGTGAACCTCAGCAACATTTAATATATTGTATATCTTCAAAATGTACTTGAGGTATTTGTTCATCATTCTGTTTTTGTTTGCATAAGCTCCCGCCTTCTTTTTGTGAATATTTAAATTTATAAGTAGGGAGTGAGAAGGGAAGGAAATTATGTGACGAGGCTAGCTTACTGAGCCATCTGCAGGCACCTTCATTAGTCTTGAGACTGTCCTCTGGTTACTTAACAGCAGTGAATTATCTAGAACCATTTAGTGATCAGAAGACTTGGTTTAGTGGAATGTAGATTTTTTTCTAATAGAACCCTCTTCCAGGGAAATGTTTCATATTTTTGAAGAGGTTTCCTGGGGAGTGGTTAAGAGGCCATGATTGAAAATGGGTGATTACATTAATATGTTTTCTTTTCCTCCCCTTTTTGAGTGTCTGTTTTGCAATGTAAGCTTTGTTTTTCCATGTGGAGAAGGGTCCATCAGCTGCTTCTGCCCAGGTTTTTTGAATCTTCCTATAGGGATGGAGATTTTCTTTGGGGACTGTTAGAGAAAATGGAATAGAGTGTAGCTCTGAAGGAGAAGGATGTCTCCAGCAGAAGTACCCCTAGCCTTGGGCCAAGGGAGGGAAGGGAAGGGAACGAGCATCTGGGAACCAGGGAAGGGATTTTTGTCTTTCTTAGTTACTCTTACATCCCCAGTGCCTAAAATAGTGTCTGGCATATGTTAAGTGCTTAATAAATACTTGTTGAATGAGTGTATTGCTCAGTGAACAAAATAAATGGCAAACATTAAGCACAGTATCAGATAATTTGTGTAAAAAATATACAGCAGTGTTATACTGAAACTTGCACAGAGGCCAGGTGCAGTGGTTCACGCCTGTAATCCAGCACTTTGGGAGGCCGAGGTGGGCTGATCTTTGAGCTCAGGAGTTCGAGACCAACCTGGGCAACAATGCTGAAACCCTGTCTATACAAAAAATACAAAAATTAGCCGGGGCATGGGGGCGCACGTCTGTGGTCCCAGCTGCTTGGGAGGCTGAGGCTGGAGAATTGCTTGAAGCTGGGAGGTGGAGGTTGCAGTGAGCCAAGATTGTGCCACTGCACCCCAGCCTGGGTGACAGTAAGACCCTGTCTCAAAACACAAAACAACACCCCCTTCAAAAAAAATCCAAAACCGCCACCACAACAAAAAAACTTATACAGAAAAGTGTTGATAATTGTCAAAATTGGGCTGTTATTGGCAATTTGACAGTAGCTGAATTTGAGCTATATTCACTGTAGATAAGATCTTCAATATATTTACAACTTTAGTACTAATGGGCAAATGATAACTTTTGAAAAGTTTTTTTTCTTTCTTATTGCAAACATAATACGCAATACAATGTTAAATATAGAAGGTTAAACATGTATCTGAGTCTGTTCGGGCTGCAATAATAGATACCTTAGACTTGGCAATTTATAAACAATAGAAATTCATTGCTGACAGTTGTGAAGACTGGGAAGTCCAAGATCAAGGCGCCAGCTAATCTGGTATCTGGTGATGGCTCCCTGCTTCAAAGATGGCGCCTTCTTGCTGCATCTTCACCTGGCAGAAGGGGCAAACATGATTCCTTCAGCTTTTTTTTTTTTTAATGTTTAAAACTTTTGGTTTGCTGTGGTGGTGGCTCATGCCTGTAATCCCAGCACTTTGGGAGGCCGAGGAGGGCGGATCATGAGGTCAAGAGATCGAGACCATCCTGGCCAACATGGTGAAACCCCGTCTCTTTACTAAAAATATAAAAATTAGCCAGGCATGGTGGCGTGCGCTTGTAGTCCCAGGTACTCAGGAGGCTGAGGCAGGAGAATTGCTTGAACCTGGGAGGCAGAGGTTGCAGTGAGCCAAGATTGCGCCACTACACTCCAGCCTGGCAACAGAGCAAGACTCCGTCTCAAAACAAACAAACAAAAAAACAAAAAAAACTTTTATTTTAGGTTCATGGGTAAATGTACATGTTTGTTATGTAGGTAAACTTGGCTTGGGGTTTGTTATAGATTATTTCATCACCCAGGTACTAAGCCTAGTAACCAATAGTTAATTTTTCAGATTGTCTCCCTCCTCCCACCCTGTCCTCTAGTAGGCTCCAGTGTCTGTTGTTCCCTTTTTTGTGTCCTTGTGTTCTCATCCTTTAGCTCCCATTTATATGTGAGAACATGTGGTATTTGGTTTTCTGTTCCTGCATTAGTTTGCTAAGGATAATGTCAGCCTCCTTTTTTTTTTTTTTTTTTTTTTGATACAGAGTCTCGCTCTGTCACCCAGGCTGGAGTGCAGTGGTGCGATCTTGGCTCACTGCAACATCTGTCTCCCGGGTTCGAGTGATTCTCTTGCCTTAGCCTCCTGAGTAGCAGGGACTACAGGTGCGCACCACCATGCCAGGCTAATTTTTGTATTTTGGTAGAGATAGGGTTTCACCGTGCTGGCCATGCTGGTCTCCAACTCTTGACTTCATGATCCTCTGGTCTCATCTTCCCAAAGTGCTGGGATTACAGGTGTGAGTCACTGTGCCCGGCCCAATGTCAGCCTCTTTCTTAGGGAAGTAATTTTAATTTAATCACTTCCCTAAAAGTCCTACCTCGTTTTTGTGTTTGTTTGTTTGTTTTGTTTTGTTTTGTTTTGAGGCAGAGTCTTGCTCTGTTACCCAGGCTGGAATGCAGTAGTGCGATCTTGGCTCACTGCAACCTCTACCTCCTGAGTTCAAGCAATTCTCCTGCCTCAGCCTCCTGAGTAGCTGGGATTATAGGTGCCTGCCACCATGCCCGGCTAATTTTTTTGTATTTTTAGTAGAGTTGGGGTTTCACCATGTTGGCCAGGCTGGTCTTGAACTTCTGACCTCAAGTGATCTGCCCAAAATGCTGGGATTACAGGCGTGAGCCACTGTGGCCAGCCCCTGAAAGTCCTACCTCTTAATAGTATTACACTGGGGATTACATTTCAACATGAATTTTGTGGGGGCGAGGGGCACAAACATTTAGAATATAGCACATCACATACACAGTAAGAGAAAAATCCCTCAGAATCTTACCTGAGACAATCACTGCCAACAGATTGCTGTATAGTGTTCCAATTTTGTTTGTGTGTGTGTGTATGCCTTAAAAATATTTATTATGGAAATTTAAAAGCATACCTCAAGGTGGCCAGTTGTAGTGGCTCACGCCTGTAATCCTGGCATTTTGGGAGCCCGAGGCGGGTGTATTACTTGAAGTCAGGAGTTTGAGACCAGCCTGGCCAAAATAGTGAAACCAGTCTCCTAAAAATACAAAAATCAGCCGGGTATGGTGGGCACCTGTAGTTCCAGCTACTAGGGAGACCAAGGCATAAGAATTGCTTGAATCCTGGAGGCAGAGGTTGCAGTGAGCCAAGACCATGCCACTGCCCTCCAGCCAGGGTGACAGAGTGAGACTCCATCCCAGAAACAAACAAACAAACCAACAAACCAACCAACCAGAGAAAACTCCCTGCCTGTAAGGAATATGTGTTCTAATGGAGACTGAGCCATCTTGTTCTGTTTAACATGTACCTAATGTTCTTTTATATGGGTAGACTTGTAGGTTGTTTCAACTTTCCTGTTGATGAAATCTTTAGGTGGTTTCTGATTATTTTTCTGTTACAACAGTTTTCATCATGCACATCTTTGTATGCATCTTTTTTGAGCACATGCGCAAGTATTTCTGTGGACAATGGATGATTCCTAGAAATTGAAAGGTTGGATTACTGTGTTCCGAAAAAGGAAGCAATACCCCCAGCTACGTTGGCTTTTGCTCTTGGGTCCAGATGATTATCTGACAAAGTTATTCTCTGATTGCATTTTGTTTTCTTTTTTTTTTTTTTTTTGAGACGGAGTTTTGCTCTTGTTGCCCAGGTTGGAGTGCAATGGCGTGATCTCGGCTCACCACAACCTCTGCCTCCCAGGTTCAAGCGATTCTCCTGCCTCAGCCTCCTAAGTAGCTGGCATTACAGACATGCGCCACCACACCTGGCTAATTTTTTGTATTTTTAGTAGAGACGGGATTTCTCCATGTTGGTCAGGCTGGACTTGAACCCTTGACCTCAGGTGATCCACCTGCTTCAGCCTCCCAAAGTGCTGGGATTACAGGCGTGAGCCACCGCGCCTGGCCCTCTGACTGCATTTTCACAGTGCTTTGGGTCCTTATCTCTACCTCAGTACCTCAATATTCAGTGCCCACTGGGCCCTTAGATACTGTAGCGAAAAGTGCACAGGGGTGAAGAGTGATGTGACGGATTTGGGGTCACAGAAGCAGCTGGTATAGGGAGAAGTTGTGAAGTTTTTTTTTGTTTTTTGTTTTTTTTTTTTGAGACAGAGTCTCACTGTTTCCCCCAGGCTGGAGTGCAGTGGCTCAATCTCGGCTCACCGCAACCTCTGTCTCCCTGGTTCAAGTGATTCTTATGCCTCAGCCTCCCGAGTAGCTGGGATTATAGGCATGTGTCACCATACCCAGCTAATTTTTGTGTTTTTAGTAGAGATGGGGTTTCACCATGTTGGCCAGGCTGGTCTTGAACTCCTGACCTCAGATGATCCGCCCACCTGGGCCTCCCAAAGTGCTGGGATTACAGGCCTGAGCCATTGTGCCCGGTCTTTTTTTTTTCTTTTAAACAATCATAGGCTTGAATGTAGCCTCTCTTCTGTTCACCTTAATAATCCAAAAGCCTTTAGGTAAAGAAATGGAGATTTGGAATGGCTTCTCAGAATTCCAAGATAGTATTGTCATGGTTTTGCCTGCAAAGCACCGTGGTCTGTCTCCTTGTGCAGTTGAGAAAGCTGGTGGTCGCCCGTGACAGACCCAGAGTTATTAAGTTGGACACTGCTTTAAGCAGCTTTGTAAACAATCCAAGGCATAATAGAGAATTAGGAGAGACTGGCTTTGTGTATGGGCAATAAAAAAATCAAGTTCAATCCGGCAAGTTTTTGAGGAATTATAATTCAAAACTCAAATACTTGATCTAGAAGAAACTTGGAAAGAGGGAAGACGGGCTTGTTACAGCATTGTCAGGACAAAAGGAAAATACCGTGCAGCTTTTAATTTTGCTTCTTCATGGTATTCCCCATGTAGGTGCCCTAGATTTGTTTTTTACAGTGGTCATGACTTCATGCGGATCCACCCACCACTCTTGCCTGGTTCCCCAAGGGACCAAGGGAAGGTGTATTCAGGATGATTGCTGAGGGGTGGGGTCTGTGGCTGAGAAGACTCTCAATACCGCGGCACTCATTATAAGCCTTTGACACAGCAGATTTCAACTCCACCCGCGCAACAAAGAAACAGGGTGGGCAAGAGCAGTTACAGTTGCAGGCTGAGTGCCATGGTTCATGCCTGTAATCCCAGTGCTTTGGGAAGCCAAGATGGGAGGATTGCTTGAGTCTAGGAGTTTGAGACCAGCCTGGGTGACATAATGAGACCCTACCTGTACAAAAAAATTTAAAAAATTAGCCAGATTGGTGGTGTGCACCTATAGTCCCAGCTACTCGGGAGAATGAGGTGGGTGAGGGTCCCTTGAGTCCAGGAGTTCGAGGCTGCAGTGAGTTATGATTCTATGATTTCACCACTGCATTCCAGCCTGGGTGACAGAGCAAGATCATGTTCTTTTTTTTTTTTTGAGACGGAGTCTAACTCTGTCACCCAGGCTGAAGTGCAATGGTGCGATCTCCGCTCACTACAACCTGCACCTCCCAGGTTCAAGTGATTCTCTCCCTCAGCCTCCCGAGCAGCTGAGATTAAAAGCGGCCGCTCTTGTGCAGCTAATTTTTGTATTGTTAGTAGAGAAGGGGTTTCACCATGTTGGTCAGGCTGGTCTTGAACTCCTGACCTCAGGTGATCCACCCGCCTCGGCCTCCCAAAATGCTGGGATTACAGGCGTGAGCTACTGTGCCCAGCCATTTGTGTCTCTTAAAAAAAAAATAAGAAAATGAAAAAAATGACATTGGCCAATTCATTAAAATGCCACTCACTGACTGTGGTATGAAATGGCGTTCCCTTTGATGGACCGAGTCTGCCTCATTGTGTGAGCCACTTGCAGGGCTGAGTATGACTCTAGAATGTAGCTCCTAACCTTATCTGCTGCCCAGCCATTGAAATGGCCATCCCTTCCAGTTCCCAGAAGATTCCAGTGTGTGTTTGGGATTTTAAGACAGTCTCTTGGTCTTCAGTGTGGCATCTTTCTGCCGGATTCTCCAGGATAATTTTGATTATAAGCATTGCATTGCCCTTGGTGTGTAATGCCTGTGTATGATGCTGTTCCCATGTAACGTGCAAGATTAAATTTTTGGGTCAGCCACTGCTGCTCCCCTTCATTCCTGCAGGTCATTAGAGTCATCGCACATCTAGCGATGTCTCAGATCAGTGTATGTAGAGTGTTAATAAACATGTTAGATTCCAAATCTACTATCCATTTAGTCCATACTTCATATGTTGAGGATCTCTGACTGAAAGATTAAACTTGGAAAAAGAATAAGACTGTATGGTAAGAAAACGATAGTTGCAAATCCATTTGGACGGGTGGTATGTCAGCCCTGCAGAGCAGATGTCAGAGCCCCATTTGGTTCTCTGAGTTCTAAGCCCTTCTGCCCACCACGCCATTTTTTTCTTTGAGATGGAGTCTCACTCTGTCACCCAGGCTGGAGTGCAGTGGCGCGATCTCGGCTCACTGCAAGCTCCGTCTCCCACGTTCACGCCATTCTCCTGCCTCAGCCTCCCAAGTAGCTGGGACTATAGGCCACCATGCCCAGCTCATTTTTTGTATTTTTTTAGTAGAGACGGGGTTTCACTGTGTTAGTCAGGATGGTCTGGATCTCCTGACCTCGTGATCCACCTGCCTCGGCCTCCCGAAGTGCTGGGATTACAGGCATAAACTACTGCTCCCGGCCCCCACGCTTTTTTTTTTGGAGACAGAGTTTCACTCTGTCACCCAGATTGGAGTGCTGTGGCACAATCTCAGCTCATTGTGTCCTCTGCCTCCCGGGTTCAAGTGATTCTTGTGCCTCAGCCTCCCGAATAGGTGGAATTACAGGTGCCCACCACCACACCTGGCTAATTTTTGTATTTTTAGTAGAGATGGGGTTTCGCCATGTTGGCCAGGCTGGTCTCGATCTCCTGACCTCCAGTGATCCACTTGCCTAGGCCTCCCAAAGTGTTGGGATTACAGGCGTCAGCCACCATGCCTGGACCCCTCTGCCCCTTTAAGCACTGCCGCATATTAGATCTACGAAGCCTGTACTGATACAATCCAAGGGAGATGAACCTTGGGCTAGTGGGAAAAACTAAGCACATGTAGTTAGAATGGAATGATCTGGAAACCAGGTCCCAAGTTGGTCTAAATTAGACTTATGTTGACTATGTCACACTGTAAACCAGTCTAAATGCTAATAAGCATGCTTGACCAAACACTGCCCTGCAGCCTTCAGAGAGGAAGAAGGAAAACATAATTTGTATCCTCTCTCCCTATTTTCTGAGTCTATGGGATTCAAATTGTAGCTGCCATGGAAACTGTACTTGGGAATTTCTGGAGCCCTTAATTTTAACTTAACATATAAAAACACTTTTGTACTGATTTTATAATTATTCATGATGGATGAGAAAGTGAATGTCTTTGACAGTGAGGGAAGCTATCCGAATGCTATTTTCTTTTTTTTTTCTTTCATAAAGATGCATATATTTGCATGCTTTATTTACCTGGGGCTAACTCTTGCATCTTTTGCAGATTCCGACACCATAGCTGAGTTACAGGAGCTCCAGCCTTCGGCAAAGGACTTCGAAGTCAGAAGTCTTGTAGGTTGTGGTCACTTTGCTGAAGTGCAGGTGGTAAGAGAGAAAGCAACCGGGGACATCTATGCTATGAAAGTGATGAAGAAGAAGGCTTTATTGGCCCAGGAGCAGGTAGGAGGATTTTAACATCATGCTTTTCCTCTTTCTGTACCGGAGCGTTCATTGCAAAGACGAAAATCTGCTGCACTGGCGTCTAGGATTGAGCACGTTTTCCTCTGTGACTCTATATTTAATTATGGTTGGGGCAAAAAGGTCTCTCATGTTCTTAGCTCATCTTCTTGAACTGATGTTGGCTAATTTTGACGGCTCACAAATTCCTCTTGATGTATCATGTTTCTATCGTTGTAATTTATTTCAGAACCAAGTTGGCCTTTTAACTAATAAATTTAGGAAGATCTTTTATGACCATTAGCTGGGGACTCAGGATATACATATGGTGGGGTGAATCAGATTGCTTTTGTACACGCTTTAGGTATTTGTGTTGTGGGCATACGGATTTGGTTTTAAAACAGGCCTTTGAAGAAATCAAATAAAATTCTTTGTTATGTGGCTAGGGAGTTGCTTGTTTGAGAGCAGGTAGAACGTTATCTTTTTCATTGTGGTATTTTTCTTTCTTTTAAACAAGGCTACTGTCTCTAGACATATTGATTCATTTGCTGTGTTTTAGAGAGATGGCCATCAGCCTTGGAATTCAGAGAGTAATTTATTACTTACAGACATTTTAGTGCACATGATATGTCTGATAATGTACCCAGCTCTGCAGGAAGCTTGCAAAAGGAATAGAAGTCCCATGGTTGCTATTTTCAGGGTTTAAAAACAACCTTGGAAAGTGGAGGAAAAATGCAAATGTATAAAGCAGGTGCTTACCAGCTAAAGTATCACAGAAGCGGGAGAGCAATTAGCAAATTAATTAACGATGATGTGAGGGGAGATGTTGTGGGTGAGCAAGGGACAGTTAGGGACAGTTCTCACTGATGGGGGGAAATGTAGGTTCTCGGCAGAGAGAAGTGATGAGAACATGTTGGGTAGAAGTGTGACATTCTGGAGTACTAGAATGCTATGCAAGTGTGTGTGTGTGGGTGTGTGTGTGTGTTCAGTGGTTCAGAACAGACTGGGAAATGGCGAAATGAGGACATTTGGGTGGGGAGGGGGAAATGGGTGGGAAACTCAAGAACCTTTTTTTAAAAAATTGTGGTAAAATATATATAACATAAAGTGTACCATTTTAACCATTTTTAAATGTGCAACTGAGTGGTATTCAGTGCATTCATGATGTTGTACAACCATGACTGCTATCCATTTCTAGAACTTTTCTATCATCCCAAACAGAAACTCTCTATCCATTATACAATACCTCCCCATTCCCCCAAGAACCAGTTTTTGAATTGCAGTTTACTTTGTGAGGCTGTTGGGGATTATTTAGGCCTCTGGAAGGAGGAGGTTGGGATCAGAGTCTGGCCCTGTGGACTTCAATGACTTTGTGTGGCCTCCAACAGAGAAGCAGCGGAGGGCAGGAAGCTGCTTGTCAGAATCTGAGAGTGATGTGGCTTCTGTGTTTAGCAATAAAATGTGAGCAACATAATAGAAAAGAAAAGTGACAGGACATGGCAGATAATTTGGAAGAGAGGAGTGGAAGATGCTCACTCAGCCTCCCAGCTCCTGAGAAAGAACTGTGTCTCATCAGTTCACACTACCTGAGCGTCTGTTGTATCTGGGGTGTTTCTAGGTCCTGGGGAAGAGGGATTACATGTAGTCCTGACCTTGTGATGCTTATGTTTTTGATGGGAAATAGTGCATGTAAAAAGAAAATAATCCAACAGACCACATGGCAGGCAAACAATAGAGATATTCAAATAGGTATGCCTTCCTCCAGGCGAATGGCCTGAAATGACCGTGTGGAAGTGTGGGCTGGGGGCTTATAAAATTATACACATACAGGCGCTAACTAAAGCCGCCTATTCATTCCTTAAGAGGATGCATAGAAAAGGAAAGTAGGGTCCTTAACTGAGCCATTTGGAATTTAAGGGCATGAGAGAAGCCAGCACAAGGAGTGAAGGAAAAGAAGTGCCCGAGAGGAGGGAGGGATGCTGTTCTGCAGACAAGGCCTGCCGCCTGGGAGAGGCCCGCACGCCCACCCAGGGTTCTCTGACAGCTGGAAGGGGTCCTCAGAGACTGTTTCTATTTTATTTATTTATTTATTTATTTTGAGACAGAGTCTCTGTCGCCCAGGCTGGAGTGCAGTGGCGCGATCTCGGCTCACTGCAAGCTCTGCCTCCCGGGTTCACACCATTCTCCTACCTCAGCCTCCCGAGTAGCTGGGACTACAGGCACCTGCGACCACGCCCGGCTAATTATTTTGTATTTTTAGTAGAGATAGGGTTTCACCTCATTAGCCAGGATGGTCTTGATCTCCTGACCTCTTGATTCGCCCACCTCAGCCTCCCAAAGTACTGAGATTACAGGCGTGAGCCACTGTGCCTGGCCAACTGTTTCTATTATTTTAGGGAGAGGGTCTCACTGTCATCTGTGCTGGGATGCAGTGATGCAGTCATAGCTCACTGCATCCTCAAACTCCTGGGCTTAAGCGACCCTCCCGCCTCAGCTTCTCATGTAGCTGGGACCATAGGCATGTGCTGCCACACCCAGTTCACTTTATTATTTATTTATTTATTTAGAGAATGAGTCTCATTCTGTTGCCCAGGCTAGAGTGCAGTGGCACGATCTCGGCTCACTGCAACCCCCGCCTCCCAGGTTCAAGCGATTCTCCTTGCTCAGCCTCCTGAGTAGCTGGGATTACAGGCACCTGCCACCACACCTGGCTAATTTTTGTATTTTTAGTGGAGAGGGGGTTTCACCATGTTGGTCAGGCTGGTCTCGAACTCCTGACCTTGTGATCTGCCTGCCTCAGCCTCCCAAAGTGCTGGGATTACAGGCGTGAGCTACCGTGCCCAGCCCACTTTATTATTTTAAAAACTTTTTTTATTTTTATTTTTTTGAGACAGAGTCCGCTGGAGTTCAGTGGCCAGATCTCACTCACTGGAACCTCTGCCTCCTGGGTTCAAGTGATTCTTGTGCTTCAGCCTCTCTAGTAGCTGGGACTACAGGCGGGTGCCACCATGCCTGGCTAATGTTTTTTGTATTTTTTTAGTAGAGACAGGGTTTTGCCATGTTGGCCAGGCTGGTCTTGAACTCCTGACCGCAAGTGATCTGCCCACTTCAGCCTCTCAAAGTACTGGGATTACAGGCGTGAGCCACTGTGCCTAGCCCCCAGCTAACTTTAAAAAAATATTTTGTGGGCCAGGCGCGGTGGCTCACGCCTGTAATCCCAGCACTTTGGGAGGCCAAGGGGGGCGGATCACTTGAGGTCGGGAGTTTGAGACCAGCCTGACCAACATGGAGAAACCCTGTCTCTACTAAAAATACAAAAAAGTAGCCGGGTGTGGTGGTACATGCCTGTAATCCCAGCTACTTGGGAGCTGAGGCAGGAGAATTGCTTGAATCTGGGAGGCAGAGGTTGCAGTGAGCTTAGATCACGCCACTGCACTCCAGCCTGGGCAACAAGAGCGAACCCTCCGTCTCAAAAAAAAAAAAAAATTATGTAGAGGTGGGAGCTCCCTATGTTGCCCAGGCTGGTCTTGAACTCCTGGCATCAAGTGATCCTTCCATCTCCCCCTCCCAAAGTGTTGGGATTACAGGCATGAGGCACCCCTCCTGGCTGAGACTGCTTATTTTATTTATTTTTAATTTTTTTTGTTTTGAGACTGCTTATTTTAATGGAAGCTTCAGGGGTCAGACAGAGTCAGTGGTGAGCAAGCAAAGGTGTAGACTGTTCAGTTCAGCCTTCCTTGGACATCTTTTATGTGCCAGACAAAAGAAGGATCAGCATATCAGGTGCAGTAAATTATTGGGGTTAGGTTGGTGTTTCCCAAATGTGTTAGATTTATCCCTGGTAGTGTTAAATCTCATGATTTTAGGTAGTACATGGACAACCTATGTAAAAACATTTAATAGTTTAATGTTAACTAGCATATCAAAACCTGTGACTTTGCTCACGCCTGTAATCCTAGCACTTTGGGAGGCCAAGGCGGGAGGATGGTTTGGGCCCAGGAGTTTGAGGCCAGCCTAGGAAACATGGCGAAACCCTGTCTCTAAAACAAAACAAAACAAACAAACAAATAAACAAATCCCCTGTAACTTGTTCTAACAATAACCTAAACAATTTTTTTATTTAAAATTAAATAAAAAAAATTGAAACAGTAACCTTTTTTTTTTTTTTTTGAGACAGAGTCTTGCTTTGTCACCTAGTCTAGAGTGCAGTGGCACAATCTCTGCTCACTGCAACCTCTGCCTTCAAACAATTCTCCTGCCTCAGCCTTCTGAATAGGTGGGATTACAGGTGCACTCCACCATGCCCGGCTAATTTTTGTATTTTTAGTAGAGACGGGGTTTCACCATGTTGGCTAGGCTAGTCTTGAACTCCTGACCTCCAGTAATCCATGTGCCTCGGCCTCCCAAAGTGCTGGGATTACAGGCATGAGCCACCGTGCCTGGCCAACAATCACAAATTTATAGAAAAGTTGCAAGTACCATATAGTCAGGGTTCTTAAGAGAAATGGAACCAGTAGGAGGTAGATATATAACCATTTCCTAGGATTATAAGTTGACACATAAGACTAACCGTCACATACAGTATAAACAACTTTTTTTCTTGAACCATTTGATAGATACACACACAGTGAATATATACATAGAATATATATATACACACACACAGAATGTATATACACATAGAATATATATTGCATACAGAATATATATACACAGAAATATATATGTACACATGCATAGAATATATTTACATATATATGCATATATATAATTTATTTATTTTAAGCAGTTGATTTACACAGTTTTTGTTTTTGTTTTTTTTTTGAGACAGAGTCTTGCTCTGTCACCCAGGCTAGAGTACAGTGGTGAGATCTCAGCTCACTGCAACCTCCGCCTCCCGGGTTCCAGTGATTCTCCTGCCTCAGCCCCACAAGTGGCACGCCACCACGCCCAGCTAATTTTTGTATTTTTTTAGTAGAGACGAGGTTTCATCATGTTGGCCAGGCTGGTCTTGAACTCCTGACCTCAAGTGATCCGCCCGCCTTGGCCTCCCAAAGTGCTGGGATTTCAGGCGTGAGCCACCACGCCTGGCTCCCATAATGTCTTTTAGAATAAAACGATCGAGTTGAGGATCACACGTGACACTTAATTGTCCTGTCTCTTTAGTCTCTTTCAGTCTGGAGCAGTTCTTTGATTTTTCCTGGACTCTCATGACCTCGACAATTCTGATGATTATAGGCCAGTTATTTTGTAAAATTTGAATTTGTCTGATGTTGCTCATGTTTAGATTCAGGGTCTTGATCTTTGGCCGGAATATCTCAGACAAGATGCTCTGTTCTTATTGCATCAGAGCAAGAGACTCTCCGTTTCAGTTGATCACATTTATGTTGATGCTCACTTTGATCACTTGATTAAGGTGGTGCCACTTACGCTTTTCTACTTGTGAGGTTACTCCTTCTTCCTTCGTAATTTTATTTTTCTTAGAGACAGGGTCTTGCTTGGTTGCCCAAGCTGGAGTGCAGTGGTGGGATCTTGGCTCACTGTAGCCTTGAACTCCTGGGCTCAAGTAATCCACCTGCCACAGCCTCCTGAGTAACTGGGACTGTAAGCGAACACCACCACACCCAGCTACTTTTTGTATTGTAGAGATGGGGTCTCACTATGTTGTCCAGGCTGGTCTGTAACTCCCGGCCTCAAGCAGTCTTCCTGCCTTGGCCTCCCAAAGTGCTGGGATTACAGGCGTGAGCCACTGCACCCAGCCTCCTTTGTAATTAAAAAAGTATTTTATGGGGAGTTACTTTCAAATGATGGAAATATTTTATATCTATGTGGACTTGCATTTTCCTGTTTCAGTCAGTGAGTTATAATCCATTTCTGTCACTAGTTTTATACTTAAATTGTTCCCAACTGGCCACTGAGAACCTTTTTAGGTTAGCTTTTGTGTCCTTTTCACATGTCTCCAAGATTCATTGAATGCTTTCCTGCTTTCTGGTATAGCAAGATGTTCAGGTTCTTTTGGTACTTTTACTTTCTCTGCCCTGGCTCTGGCATCAGTCATTTCTCAGAGGAGCCCTGTTCCTTTCAGTGGACAATGGTGTTTAGAAGCCAAGATCTGGACATTGGGTGTTTTCATTGCTACTGGGGTGTCACTACTCCCAGACCCCTTTCAGTGGACAGCACTAAGCAGTACACATATGTATGTACAACATATCCACCTACACATGTGCGTGCACTCACACACACACATATACATTTACATCTATATTTGTGTATCCATGTCTATATATTGAAAACTGTGGCTGGGCACAGTGGCTCATGCCTTTAATCTCAGCATTTTGGGAGGCTGAGGCAAGAGAATCACCTGAAGCCAGGAGTTCAAGACCAGCTTGGGAAACATAGAGAGACACTGTCTCTACAAAAATAAAAAGGGAAAACCATGAGTTCACACCAGTGCCCCCAGTTCCAATCCAACTTCACAGGGTTCATTTTAGTTTTCACCCTTTCCATGTTTGTAATTCTCTTCTCTGACATTATACCCTTAATATGTTTACTTATTTTATGCATCTGTGTGCATCCAATCTACTGTCTTTGTTGGTATCCCACCTCCCCTTGGTGGGTCCAGATAATCTGCTCTGGGTTGCCCTTTCACATGGATGTCTTCCTCACCCTGTGTGGGCCTGTGAAACTGGGCTGCCCCCACACATGGGTGCTGCCCTCCTCACGTTGCTTGGGACTGGCACCGTGTCCTGGGCCACCATGACTCTTCTCAGAACCAGTGTGGATGCTTACCTTGTTCCACACCAGCAAATGGCTTTAGGACTGAATTGTTCAGGAAGAGAAGAGGAAGAGAAAAATATTTACATTTAAAGAAAGGGAGTTTAAAGAAATATGTTAGGTAAAGAATTGAGCAGGTAATATACGGAGCTGGCAAAAATTGTGACCAAAGTAGGTGAATGATTGAGATTTATGCAATTCTGGGCTAAGTGACAGTCCCTTCCCTTTCCCTTCCCTTCCCCTTCCCTTCCCCTTCCCTTCCCTTCCCCTTCCCTTCCCCTTCCCTTCCCTTCCCCTTCCCTTCCCCTTCCCTTCCATTTCCTTCCCTTTCCCTTCCCTTTCCCTTCCCTTTCCTTCCCTTTCCTTCCCTTTCCCTTCCCTTTCCCTTCCCTTTCCCTTCCCCTTCCCTTCTCTTCCCTTTCCTTCCCTTTCCCTCTCCTTCCTTCCTTCCTTTTTCTTTTCCCTTCTTTCCTTTGCTTTTTTTTTTTTTTAAAGCTAAAAACATCAGTTTAGGCATAAAGGCAGAGGAAAAGGCTTCTTTTTCCTCTCACAGTTCTTTATAATTGTCTAAGCAGTTTCTTTTTTCCCTAGGTTTCATTTTTTGAGGAAGAGCGGAACATATTATCTCGAAGCACAAGCCCGTGGATCCCCCAATTACAGTATGCCTTTCAGGACAAAAATCACCTTTATCTGGTGAGTCTTTACATCTGTCTCTCTGGAATTAGCCTAGCACTCTGACACTCAGATACCTGTGGTAGAACTGAATGTGGTTCTTGCCCATGTGGTCTCATTCATTCAAAGACTTTCTTGCCTTACAGGTGTCTCCCTGGTTTCCTCATTATAAAGATCAAGGGCTAACCCATTTAGAAACAGCCTCATTGGGCTGGATGTGGTGGCTCACGACTGTAATCCCAGCACTTTGGGAGGCCGAGGCGGGCGGATCACGAGGTCGGGAGATCGAGACCATCCTGGCTAACATGGTGAAACCCCGTCTCTGCTAAAAATACAAAAAAATTAGCTGGGTGTGGTGTCGGGTGCCTGTAGTCCCAGCTACGCGGGAGGCTGAGGCAGGAGAATCGCTTGAACCTGGGAAGCGGATCTTGCAGTGAGCCGAGATTGCGCCACCGCACTCCAGCCTGGGCGACAGATCGAGACTCTGTCTCAAAAACAAAAACAAAAAAAGAAACAGCCTCATTGACTGTTGGATATAGTAGCTGTGGCTTTAAGGCAATAGTAGGAAATCATTTAGTGGGGAATAGTCTGTCATTATGTATAAGAGAATCTTGCTTTAATTTTTAAAAACTTCCTATATTAGCTTGCTTAGGATGAAAAAAATGATAATAATGCATGGTTGTTATAAGAAAATGCAAACACTGCAGACATGCATGAAGTTGAAGGTAAAGCCCTCCATTTTCTTTTCCTTTTCTTTTTTTTTTGAGACAGAGTCTCGCTTTGTCACCCAGGCTGGAGTGCGGTGGCACCATCTCGGCTCACTGCAATCTCTGCCTCCCAGGTTCAAGAGATTCTTCTGCTTCAGCTTCCCAAGTAGCTGGGATTACAGGCACATGTCACCACGCCCAACTAATTTTTGTATTTTTAGTAGACATGGGGTATTACCACGTTGGCCGGGCTGGCCTCAAACTCCTGACCTCAAATGATCCCCCTGCCTCGGCCTCCCAAATTGTTGGGATTACAGGAGTGAGCCACTGTGCCTGGCCCCTCCGTTCTATTTTCTAATCCTCCTCCGTAGGGGAAGAAATGTTAAATGGTTACATAAGCTTTTCCTTTCTGACCCTTAACTGTGCTCTGTGTGAGCATGGTGGGGGATATTTCTTTCCTTTTCTTCTTTTTTTGAGACCAGGTCTCGCTTTGCCACCCAGGCTGGAGTTCAGTGGCATGAACATGGCTCACTGCGGCCTCGACTTCCTGGCCTCCAGCAGTCCTCCCACCTCAGCCTCCCGGGCGTACACCACTGCGCCTGGCTAATTTTTGTATTTTTAGTAGAGATGGGGTTTTGCCATGTTGCCCACTCTGGTTTCGAAGTCCTGAGCTCAAGTGATCTTCCTGCCTTGGCCTTCTAAAGTGCTGGGATTACAGGTGTGAGCCACTATGCCCAGCCCCAGTGGGGGATATTTCTATATCCTCATGTGTATAGTTTGCTTTATAAAAATGGTATGTTACTCTGTGCTTGGCTCTCCAGTTTGCTGTTGCCTTTCACCAGTGTATCCCAGACATCCTTTCTTCCTTGTCAGTAACACAGGTCTACTTTATTCTTTGAGCAGTGGTGTAATTTTCCCTGATGTGTATATATCATAAATTAGAGAATGCTAAAATTCATTTTGGGGCCTTGTTTAGGTTCTTGAGGGATTAAATTCCTAAATTTAAAAAGTGTATCCTAGAAACAATTTTTGTTCCTGATTCAGCCCTTAAAAGAAGACTATCATGTTACCCTGAATGGAGATAAACAGGCTCACGTAAGAGAAAAGGGTAAGAGAGATGAACTCCCACTTATCTTAAACTTCTACTGGCCAGTTTTTGGGGAATTTGCTGCTTTTATTTCTGACCTAAAATAAATAAGTTTATTTGTCTTGGTTTCATATTAGTTGAGAACCCAGTGCCTGGAGAGAAGTTTTCCTTAGGACATTCACATACGAATCTATTGGCAGACTGGCTTTGACTGACCACACGTGTCTTCAGAACCAATGCCACAGCTCTTAGGTTTATGGCCTGAAACACCCTTTCCTTAAATATTGCCTTAGAAGCTTTCCTTCCTTGAGACATGGGGCATGGAACCCTCATCTTCACAGATGACCTTGGTGTGTTTCTAGGGTTGCTGGTGTTCCAGGACATTTGTTGCAGATGCAGTACTTACCTTGTGCTCTCTGCATCTTAAGCAGCTTCTCATGTTTAAATGTATTAACAGACTTTCAATTTTATTTTTTTTTTATTTTTGAGACAAAGTCTCAGTCTGTCACCCAGGCTGGTGTCACCCAGGCTGGAGTGCAATGGCTCAATCTCAGCTAACTGCAACCTCCACCTCCTGGGTTCAAGCGATTCTCTTGCCTCAGCCTCCCAAGTAGCTGGGATTACAGGTGCATGACACCACG
Organism: Pongo abelii; assembly: GCF_028885655.2. Lineage (NCBI taxonomy): Eukaryota > Metazoa > Chordata > Mammalia > Primates > Hominidae > Pongo > Pongo abelii. The sequence continues at coordinate 118,694,996 of NC_071995.2, read as the reverse complement.
CCCTGCTAATTTTTGTATTTTTAGTAGAGATGGGGTTTCGCCATGTTGGTGGGGCTGATCTCAAACTCCTGACCTCAGATGATCCGCCGGCCTCAGCCTCCCAAAGTGCTGGGATTACAGGCGTGAACCACTGCCCCTTTTCTTTTCATTTTTTTTCTGAGATGGAGTCTCTCTGTCACCCAGGCTGGAGTACAGTCATGCAATCTCGGCTCACTGCAACCTCTGCCTCCTGGGTTCAAGTGATTCTCCTGTCTTAGCCTCCTGTGTAGCTGGGACTACAGGCGCATGCCACCATGCCCAGCTAATTTTTGTATTTTTAGTAGAGACGGGGTCTTGTCATGTGAGTTAGGCTGGTCTTGAACTCCTGACCTCAGGTGATCCACCCGTCTTGGCCTCCCAAAGTGCTGGGGTTATAGGCATGAGCCACCATGCCCAACCTCAGGCTTCTTTATTAAGAAGTTCGGGCTGGGCGCGGTGGCTCACGCCTGTAATCCCAGCACTTTGGGAGGCTGAGGTGGGGCAGATCACGAGGTCAGGAGATCGAGACCATCCTGGCTAACATGGTGAAACCTCGTCTCTACTAAAAATATAAAAAATTAGCTGGGCATGGTGGCAGGCGCCTGTAGTCCCAGCTACTCGGGAGGCTCAGGGAGGAGAATGGTGTGAACCCGGGAGGCGGAGCTTGCAGTGAGCCGAGATTGCGCCACTGCACTCCAGCCTGGGTGACAGAGCGAGGCTCCATCTCAAGAAAAAAAAAAAAGAAAAGAAGTTCCCTTGAAACAACAGGGCTTTTGTTTGTTTTGGTTCGTGTTTGTTTGTTATTGTTGTTTTAGATACGTATGTTTTTCTTTTTTTTTTTTTTAAGAGATGATGTCTCTGTTGCAGTGGCATGATCATAGCTCACTGTAACCTCAAATTGCAGGGCTCGAGTGATTCTCCTGCTTCACCTTCCTGATTAGCTGGGTCAACAGGTACAAACCACCATGCCTAGCTAATTTTTAAATTTTTCGGGGAGACTGGGGTCTCACTATGTTACCTAGGCTGGTTTTGAACTCCTGGCCCCAAGTCATCCTCCTGCCTTGGCTTCCCAAATTGTTGGGATCACAGGCGTGAACCACCACACCCAGCCTGTTTTAGATATTTTAATTTGAGCTCTATGAGAGGTTTAGAACACTAGCTTGTGAAGATAAACTTCATTTTCAAGGCCACACATAATCTAAGCGGTCCTGGAATTAGGAAGGGCTTTGATTTTTTGGACCAAAGTTGAGAGTCCACAGTTTTCTGGTCTACCTTGCACTGCTCCGTAAACTCATATTTCTTTTCTCTGAGCTGAAGAGCTCCCCTTCTTGGTGTCTAGTCTCAGGCAGCTTATTCTTAAAAGTAAGCATTATTGAAATGCTTTGGGATTTTCACATCATCAAGGTCCATTTTAATAGAGGCATTGACAAATTTTGACTGTTCTGTGTAAAGGAACTTAGTTGAGGTTTTAGTGGTCCATGTGGCAGGCTACTGCTCAGTAGCTTCAGGGAAACCACTGCTTGCCTCCCCTGTGGCCAGTGAGGATGATCAGAGGAGTCCCAGCAGGAATGCCCAAATGTAGTTTTCTTACATGTTGTTGGGAGTGCTTTGTTTCATGTCTAAACGGTTCTCAAATCACATCTTCAGGAGGGTACTATCTGGGCACTTCGGTAATTTCTCACTTTGATGTCACCGTTCTTATTACCACCACCTAGTTTTGTCATAGTAGAAATAACTTTCCTTTTTCTCTCTGTGTTTGTGTGTGTGTGTGTGTGTGTTTTGAGATGGAGTCTTGCCCTGTTGCCCAGGCTGTAGTGCAGTGGTTTGTTCTCGGCTCACTGCAACCTCCGCCTCCTGGGTTCTCCTGCCTCAGCCTCCCGAGTAGTTGGGATTACAGGCGCATGCCACCAAGCCTGGCTCATTTTTGTATTTTTAGTAGAGCTGGGGTTTCACCGTGTTGGCCAGGCTGGTCTTGAACTCCTGATCTCAGGTGATCTGCCCGCCTTGACCTCCCAAAGTGCTGGGATTGCAGGCGTGAGCCACCGCGCCTGGCCTTTTTTCTCTTTTCTTTGAGACAGAGTCTTGCTCTGTTGCCCAGGCTGGAGTGCAGTGGCGGGATCTTGGCTCACTGCAGCCTCCACCTCCTAGGTTCAAGCAATTCTTCTGCCTCAGCCTCCTGAGTAGCTGGGATTACAGGTGCCCACCACCATGTCCGGCAAATTTTTGTATTTTTAGTAGAGACAGGGTTTCACCATGTTGGCCAGGCTGGTTTCTAACTCCTGACCCCAGGTGATCCGCCTGCCTCAGCCTCCCAGAGTGCTGGGATTACAGGCATGAGCCACCGCGCCTGGCCACCTTTGTCTTCTTAATTGTGGATTTAACTGCTGTGGACATCTGGTTAGGCATAGCCTTCCTGGAGTACCTTTTGGATTGGGACTGTCTGTGGGTTTCTGTGCTAGGACAGGCTCCCAGATGTAGGAGGCTTCCCCAGTGATCTCATCACTGGCATTGGCATCCTTAGCTTCTACTCAGCTTTCCCATCTGCCATCTTGCAAGATGGAAGGTTGTTTTGTTTTCGTTTTTGTTTTTTGTATTTTTTTTTTGAGATGGAGTCTCGCTCTGTTGCCAAGGCTGGAGTTCAGTGGCGCAGTCTTGGCTCAATGCAACCTCCACCTCCTGGGTTCAAGTGATTCTCCTGCCTCAGCCTCTGGAGTAGCTGGGATTACAGGCGCGTGCCACCACGTTCGTTTAATTTTTTATATTTTTAGTACAGACAGGGTTTCACCGTGTTAGCCAGGATGGTCTCGATCTTCTGACCTCATGATCCGCCTGCTTCGGCCTCCCAAAGTCCTGGGATTACAGGCATGACCCACCTTGCCCAGTCTAGGAGGGTTCTTAATGCAGCTGTTTTTTGGAGTTCCGGTTGCCTCAGCATATTCCTACTTGGGTCAATGACATTTTTACTCCCTTGTTTTGTAGCTCAATTGGGTATTACTGATGGGATTTTGTAATTATTGATATTTTCTTGTCTCCATTTTCTTCTCAAGTTCTTTGTTGCTTTAGAGTAAAATGCTTGCTAAGGGTATAGTTTTCACATAAAAGCTCAAACTTAGCATGGAAATTAAGATATGATCATATGTCTGCCATCCCTTACCTGTAATTCTGAAATACCTAGAGTTCTGAATAACCTCAAATTCTTTTGTTACTTGTTTATCAGCAAAACCTGATTTGAACTCAGTTTTTGGCAAAACTTGATCCAAGCTCACTTAAGGCTCTTTTTAGTCTTTATTCATTTCCTTTAGTGTGACTTCCCATTTTGCTATAAAATTATGAGTGTGTTTGATTACAAGGTGATGTCCCAGACCCTACTGAGGGTGTTACATAATATAAGGCCGGGCATGGTGGCTCACACTTGTAATCCCAGCACTTTGGGAGGCTGAGGTGAGTGGATAACCTGAGTTCAGGAGTTCAAGCCCAGCCTGGCCAACATGGTGAAACCCCGTCTCTACTAAGAATACAAAAATTAGCCAGGCGTGATGGTGGGTGCCTGTAATCCCAGCTACTCCTTAGGCTGAGGCAGGAGAATCACCTGAACCCAGGAGGTAGAGGTTGCAGTGAGCCAAGGTCATGCCACTGCACTCCAGCCTGGGCGACAAAGCAAGAATCTGTCTCAAAAAAAAAAAAAAAAAAAAAGTGTATGTAGTATGTACCACTTTACCTTTACCTTTCTAAAATCTGAAAAATTCTGAATCTAGAAGCCCATTCTGCTTCAAGATAAAGGGATCCTAGATTTATATCGGTACCGTACAGTCCTGAAATTCCATCCTATCTATTGGCCACTTTTATATCAACAAACCTTTGAAGTTTGGGGAAACTTACATATCACGCTCCCTTGGCAGTTGAACATTAATTTTTTTTTTTTTTGAGATGGAGTCTCACTTTGCCCAGGCTGGAGTGTAGTGGCGCGTTCTCGGCTCACTGCAACCTCTGCCTCCCGGGTTCAAGCAATTCTCCTGCCTCAGCCTCCTGAGTAGCTGGGATTACAGGCATGCACCACCATGCCCGGCTAATTTTTGTCTTTTTAGTAGAGACAGGGTTTCACTATGTTGACCAGGCTGTTCTCGAACTCCTGACCTTGTGATCTGCCCTCCTCGGCCTCCCAAAGTGCTGGAATTACAGGCGTGAGCCACCACGCCTGGCCCTGAAGATACATTTTAAATCAATGAAAAAAACAACAGGATTCTACCTCCTATGGTATATGCCTCCTGGCTGTCTCTTCTCTCCAGTCTTGCCTCTGCTGTGTGGGTTTCAGGCATCCATCTTCTCTACCCTGAATTACTGTGATAACCTCTGAAGTATTCTCCCTGCCATCTGTCTGGCCCTTCTCCCAGGTCTTCCACATACTGCAGCCAAGTCAGCCCGCTGTTGAAACCCTTCAAGACTCCCTGCTGTCCTCTGGATGAAGTCCAGACTCTTCCACGTGACTTACCAGGCCTTTCTTGCACTTGCCCCCAGCCACTTACTATTTCTCTCTTTCTACCTTACATCCATCCTGAACTTCCTTTGGTTCTTTGACCTTGCCTCTGACTTTTTTCCATGCTGTTCACTCTTTCCCTGTTCACCTTGCTAACTCCTCTTTCTCTTTCTGGGTTGGATCAGATTAAACTTCTTCCAGAAGCCCTTCCTAGACACTATACTTCTGGAATGGCGCCTTTCGACTGTACGCTCATTGCACCCTGTACTTCTCCTTCATGAGTGGCTGCTGGTCTGTCCCACTAGGCTACTTCATCCATAAAGGGAGAGTAGAGCTTTACCAAGTCAATGCTTAAGCAATATTTATTGGATGAATGTGTGATTAATTTCATAGAAATCTGATGTACATTCAAATTTACTTATTGTATTACAGAACTTGCATTATATTCTCAGCGGAGTTATTTTCTTTAACGTGTGTAATTCAAGATAGACTCAGTGGGATTTTCAAAATTTGGAATGCAATGCAAGGAAATTGAACTTGAGTTCTTTGTGTTTTGATGGTTAAAAATTTCCCATTTGTGGTGACATACCAGTGAATGTGGCTTATTGTTTTCTGGTCTATAGAAAATTGTCGCAAACTCTGTCATAATGTCTGGTTCTATATAACAAAGCTAGTCCTGTATTCTGCATGTGGCTCATGGAAACAGTGCTCTGTTGATCTGGTTCATGAAGAAATCTGTTGAATTCTGCATAACAGATGGCTTCATCAGTGTCCTTCCATGAAGGAGCTGATCTTCACAAAGAACACATAGTTTTGTATCCTACCACTTGCAGTATTGTTTTTTGTTTTTTTTTTTTGAGATGGAATCTCACTCTGTCACCCAGGCTGGAGTGCAGTGGCACGATCTCAGCTCAGTGCAACCTCTACCTCCTGGGTTCAATTGATTCTCCTGCCTCAGCCTCTTAAGTAGCTGGGATTACAGGTGCACGCCACCACGCCTGGCTAATTTTTGTACTTTTAGTAGAGACGGAGTTTCACCATATTGGTCAGGCTGGTCTCAAACTCTTGACCTCATGATCCGCCCGCCTTGGCGTCCCAAAGTGTTGGGATTACAGGCGTGAGTCACTGCGCCCTGCCAATATTGTTTTGTTTAAATTATTTGTGCTCATGTTTTTCCTACTGTGGTTTTCTTCAGATCACCCTTGCTCTGAGCCTGCAATTGACTCATGAACTTCTTTTCCATGTTCTAACCTTACAATGACTTCCTTGTGTTCACTCCAAATGTTTTTCCCTGGTTGCATGTAGAGATGTATTAGCTAAGGTACATGCTTAGCTGCTGTATCAAAGAGACCCTAATGTACAACCCAGGCTGCTAGAGCAGCTCTGCTGTATGTGTTAATTCAGGGACCCAGGTTCCTTCCATGTTGTGACTCCTCCCTTCCTTAGGATGTTGTCTTCTTTTACGTGGCTGAAGTTGGGCCATTTCATGTCTCTGTTCCAGCTGGCTGGTAGGAAAAAAGAACAGAAATTCAGAGTAAGCAAATTCTTTTTCTATAGATGGATGTGGAAGTTGCACACATCATTTCCTCTCACATTTTCTCGGCCAGAACGTAGTCATGTGACTGCACATCTAGCTGCTAAGGAGACTGGGAATTTACTGTCGGCTGTGTGGCCTCTGTCAAGCTAAAATTCTTATTACTGTGGAATAACGGAAGGATGGATTTGGGGGCACAATTAATAGTCTGTCACAGAGGCTAAAACAGCTGCTTTTGGCTGGGCACAGTGGCTCACACATGTAATTTCAGCACTTTGGGAGGCGAGGCAAGTGGATTACTTGAGATCAGGAGTTCGAGACCAGCCTGGCCAGCATGGTGAAACCCTGTCTCTACTAAAAATACAGAAATTAGCCGGGCATGGTGGTGGGCACCTGTAATCCAAGCTACTCCAGAGGTTGAAGCAGGAGAATTGCTTGAACCTGGAAGGCAGAGGTTGCAGTGAGCCAAGATGGAGCCACTGCACTCCAGCCTGGGCGACAGAGCAAGACTCCATCTCAAAAAAAATAAAGCTAAATAAACAGTTGCTTTTGTAGGTGATACAAGGTATGGCTAAGCTTTGAAGCCAGGCCTGTAATTTCACCTTCCATATTCTTACTCAAGGCATTATACTTCTGGATCTGAAACCACTGCTACTAGGATGCCCTGCTTGGGATGAGTTCTTTATATTTCTTATCTTGCTTTCAACCCACACCTGTGCAATTTTATGGGCAGTGTTTGTTTCCTATATAGGAACAATTTGAAAGTGGGCTGTTTCTAGGCTTTCATGAATAGCAGCCTATGCTGTCATTGGGAATCTGAAGGGAGTTAATGAACACAACTTTATTGTTTACTTCAGTGAAATGTGGCAGCTTATGATAGTTTTGACAGTGAGACATGTGCTGTTTTGATCTCTCAGCTAAGATTATCTGATTTTTCAGGCATGTCTCAAAACTCACCAGGCCTGTTCACATGCTGCTGCTTCTGAAGCCAGGGTTTGGAAACCAGGGGCCCATCAGAATGAGGCTGTGACTTAGAATATTGGTTGTTGTTTTATTACCATTCCTTGTTTGGTCTCTCCAGAGTCACTGGCCTTTTCGGCTTCAATTTTCTTATTGGTGAAATGAGATATTAATTCCTCTTATTGACTTCAATTCAATTGCTGAGTGTATTGTTGCCTTTGGGAGGTTCTTTGAGTTTTCTGTGCCTTTGAAATAGGTTTTTTTTTTTTTATTCTGGTGTTTTGAGGCATATTTCAAGTGAGTGCATTTACACTTTTACCATTTTAGGAGCCACAATTTAATTATGTTGTCCCAGCTTGCTTGGCCCCATCCCCAGAGTTTCTGATTCAGTAGGTCTGGGGTGGGGCCCAATAATTTGCATTTCTTCTTCTTTTTTCGAGACAGAGTCTTACTGTGTCATCCAAGCTGGAGTGCAGTGGCACGATCGTAGCTCACTGTAGCCTCAAACTCCCAGGCTCAAGCCGTCCTCCCACCTCACCCTCCTGAGTAGCTGGGACTACAGGCATACACTACCATGCCCTGCCACCTTTTTAATTTTTTGTAAGGATGGGGGTCTCACTGTGTTGCTCAGGCTGGTCTTGAATTCCTGGGCTGAAGCGATCCTCCTGCTTCAGCCTCCCCAAATGCCGGCATTCCTGGCATGAGCCACTGCACTTGGCCAAGACTTTGCATTTCTAACTAGTTTCCAGGTAATGCTGCTGCTGGTGTAGGGACCTCATTTTGAGAACCATTGTCCTATAGCTGTAGCTATAGTTAGTTTCTGGTTATAGCTTCTTCCTTTTGTCCCTTCAGTAATAGTGTACACATCCGAAATCCCTGTCCTTGCTTTTTCAGGCCCAGGCATGGTATCTGGTCCCCTTCTGTTGCTAGCCCTGGGGTGCTTCATCATTCCAAGTTTATTTTTCTTCTCCTAACCTGAACCTTTGTAAATAGCCCCTTCCCTAATGAATGTCCTCAATTCCCTGGTTTGCGTGTCCTGTCTGTTTCTTGGCAAGACTCTGGATGATTCTGTACTCAATGAGGATTTTTCGCATAGATGGATGAAACAGGCTGGGTTTCATGTTTTCTAAGATAAAGGGGCTTCTCTCTTTTTCTCTTGGTCACTTTGACCAAGAAGAAAATAACAGAGTTTTTATTCTCAAGAAGAATAATATCGGGGCCACACTGCTCAGAGGCCACTCTGCTTTGAGGACCCCATCTCTCCTCCCTCATGCCAAAGATCAGGAACATTGGGCAGAGTGGATAATGATGCCGCCAGCGTCATTACATTTTCATGGCACTTTCAGTTGTGCTGAGCGTGCAAACATTTCAAGGAGACATTTCTAAGAGATGGCTAGCACAGCATGCCTCTAATGCCCTATGTGAATTGGAATAGAGTACTAAAGAACTGTTCAATATTCACCCCATCCCCGCATATGCAAGCATGCACGTGGGTTCATTGTATATGTGTGTGAGCACGTGTGCACACACACATTTGTCCTTCGTTTCAAATGCAACACAATGGATGGAAATTGCCTTCCTAGTACTGGGGTATGGATGCAAACACCAACAGAGAAGCAGCCGCTAATTCCAAACTGAACACATGTGAGATTTGCCCTTTAATTAGCATCTGCAGCTGCTGCCATCAGAAGGGTCTGTCTCTGTTGGCCTGAAAGTCTTTGCTTTAAAAGAGCAAGTCCATTATAGCTCCAAGCCAGGCTCGTCTGTCAGCTGCTGTGCTTTCTCTGCCATCAGCGGGGTTGCCACATTGTTTTGGGCTGTTTCACTCTAGGACTCTTTCCTCCTTCTGTGCCCCCAGCCTTTGATTACTATGCCTTGGTGATCCTCATTTGGGTGACCTGCAGCTGCTCATTGTGTGTGCAGGAGACATCTCCAGTCCTTGCAAGGAGGGAAGATCATTGGCTTCAGTGCTGATGGACTGGTTATTTTCCAGCCCTTTGTTGTCAGTGATCTTGTCTTGATATGCAGAAAGGCTCCAGGTAGTCACTGAAAAAAATATAAGCAGCAGAGGTGATGGCTATATGAAAGCCATGTTTCATCAAGGGCATTGCTGCTATGGAAACTTTTAATTCACTTGGAGTAGGGAGCCATATTGGTTCCACAGCCTCCTCAGCAGTGGGTCCCAACACAGTGCTAGGCTAGCTGCATCTGAATCACCCCAGTAGCTCCTTAAAACTGTAGATTCCTGGGTCCCACCCATGGAATGTGATCCATGAAGTCTGGGGTTATTCCCTGGAATCCTTTAAGCTCCCTAAGTGGTTGGGATGGGAAAGAGATATGCTTTACCTTACTATACTGCTTATTATTATTATTTTAAAATTCTTGCCGGGTGCAGTGGCTCACACCTGTAATCCCAGCACATTGGGAGACCGAGGCGGGTGGATCACTTGAGGTCAGGAGTTCGAGACCAGCCTGGCCAACATGATGAAATCCCGTCTCTACTAAAAATACAAAAATTAGCTGGGCATGGTGGCACGTGCCTGTAGTCCCAGCTACTCGGGAAGCTGAGGCAGGAGAATCGCTTGAACCCGGGAGGCAGAGGTTGCAGTGAGCCGAGATCATGGCACTGCACTCCAGTCTGAGCGACAGAGTGAGACTTCGTCTCAAAAAAAACCCAAAAAAACAAAACTATTTTTCATTATACCAGAACGTCAGCTGTATGGAGGCGGGGATTTTTTCTGTTTTATTCACTGCTGTTTCCCTAATATCTAGAATAGTGGCTGGCACGTGATAGGCACTCAAATATTGATTAAGATGAGTCTATTTTATTTTCTTTTAAATTTTTAATTTTTATTACAGGTGGGGTCTCACTTTGTTGCCCAAGCTGGTCTCGAAACTCCTGGCCTCAAGCGATTGTACTGCCTCAGCCTCCCAAAGGGCTAGGATAGGCATGAGCCATCACGCCTGGCTTATCTTGTTTTTAACAAGCACTTCTCCTGGTGATTCTGATGGACAATCAGGCTTGGGAAGTTCTAACCTAGAGGACCTACAGTTGTCTTGGGGTAGAAGCCAAGGCTATCCTGGTTTTTAGAATCAGTGCCTTACTGGGCATCTCTGAAGAGTAAAAGTCAGGGACAGAGTTACATTTTTGGACAAAACCAGATGCTGTGAATGGACTCTCGGTCACAACCTGGGTGGCAACTTGGTCCTTAACTTCTTCATCATTTTCTGCTGACCCTGTTCTTTGGTTCACAGCAAGTCACCTGATAAGAAGACTCGAAGACTCCTAGTTTGTTATTTTAGATGATGCTTTTGGAACCTCTTGGTGCCGTTTTAACAATCCAAACGTATTTTGTGAAAGCACTCAAGTCCTGGGTCTTTATTGTATCTTTAAGCTCTAACAGCATGATGATTGAATAAGCCTTGGTTGGCCACACACAAGCCATCTTCCCCATGGGCTCCATTCATACTAGAATGAGCAGCTATACCCTAGTAGTACAGTTTTGGGATATGGGTAACATCTTGGGATAGCCACATTTACTCAGTAAATGTCTGGATTATATTCTCCTAATGGTGCACTGTTGGAATTTTTGGTGTGGTAACCTGGAATAGTGTTGGTGGGTCAAGTTTGATTAGCATCTTTGATAAGGACCCGGTCTATTTAGAGGTTTGTCATTGAGTGTGTCTGTTTTGGCCTCATGTTGTGAAGCATGCTGTGTAGCAGCTGTTGTAATTTTTGTTGCTTCTTTTCTCAATCAACCCTGGTTATGAAGAAATGGGAAGTTGTTGCACTCTTAGACTGATCTGATTTGGGAGGGGATTTTCAGTTCAGGAAGTTGGATCTTCTGAATGGAAGCAAAGAATACATGTCTTTTTGCCACTTTACAAGCTGGCTCTTGTTTTCTGAACTATTTTACTGGTCATTGCAAATAGAATGTCAGGAGTAGCTGCCAAATACTAAGTTGTGTTCAGTTTGTCAGTTCTTAAGAGTTGCCAGTGGCTGCTCTGCTATGCATATGACTTTCTCAGCCTTAAACTTACAAGCCATACTGTTTTTTTTCACATCTTTAATACAGCCATAGGAAATTTATAACTGTGGCATGTCGTCATAAATATGCATTGTTCTTATTTTAAGACATTTCAGTACTAAAAGTATAAATACTTCTGTTATTATCTGTGACTTTCTTTCCTTTTTCTTTTTTTGGATATTTAAGACCTTTTTAATGTCAATATATATTTAAAACAGACATATAAATTAGCATTCACCCACATACCCAGGGCCTATGGAGAACCAGGTTGGGATGAGTGGGTGAGCTACAGGCAGCCAGGTGGCTCCTGTGGGCTCCTCGAGGACTGGGGTGAGTAACTAATGTCTGCTAGGAACTTGGGGGAAAGAAAGTGTGTATGTTAGGTGCTGCCCCCTTCTAAGTGTTTCTCTTGTTCATAAATCTTTTTTTTTTTTTTTTTTTTAGATGGAGTCTCGCTCTGTTGCCAGGCTGGAGTGCAGTGGCGTGATCTCAGCTCACTGCAACCTCTGCCTCCCAGGTTCAAGCGATTCTCCCGCCTCAGCCTGCAGAGTAGCTGGGACTACAGGCATGCACCACCATGCCCAGTTAATGTTTGTATTTTTAGTAAAGACGGGGTTTCACCATGTTGGCCAGGGTGGTCTCGATTTCTTGACCTCGTGATCCGCCCACCTCGGCCTCCCAAAGTGCTGGGATTACAGGCCTGAGCCACTGTGCCCAGCCCATGAATCAAATTTTTTTCAGCAATTGTTGTACAAATGGAACCTTACTCTTCAAATGCAATTGTCCAGTGTCTGGCTTAATGTCTGCTGTTGTCAGAAACTGTGCGAATGGAGTAGATTCCCAGGTTATAAGGAGCCCCCGGGGAGGATGCGCGAGTCACTGGCTTCTCCAGGGGTCTCTGGTTTGGGGTTGCCTTGGTGCCGGGCACACTTCCTGGAGATTTTACTGGACCAGCCTGAGGCCTTTGGGGCTCTGTGCAGATGCTCTACTTCTGACTTGTCTAGAGCTTTCTTCTAATTCTGGACTAAAAGCAAGCAGGAGTTTGGAGGATGATGGTGAGAATTCACATCCCCGAGTTGGCTTTTGGAATGCAGTAGTTTGTGAGATTTAGTGTTTTTTTAAAGAAGTATATTCAGATCTTGCCTTTTTCCCAGAAAGCATATGAGACAACTTCCAAGACATTTATAGCATGGCTAATAAAATGGGAAATCAGGGCGAAGGGCAGGAGAACTCAATAAGGGTTAACATGGCTACAGCGATTGTCTAAATGGGTTCTTTTTGCTGGCCAGAGCAGAAAGGATCATGCAGTAAATTGGAGGGGGGAAGGATGGGAATTGAATGGTAGGTGAAGACTTCATGTTGGTGCCAGGCACTGTGCCAGGCCCTCCGAGGACCTTGTCTTACTCAATCCTCACACAGTGCTGCAAGGGGATTAGTCTTATCCCTGTTTTAGAGAGGATGAAACTGAAAGGCAGAGAGGTGAAGTCACCAGCAGGAGGCTGAAGCCACCCAGGCTAACTGGCCTTATAGCCACCTAGGGACTCAGGAATATCACACCTGTTTATCATCAAAAGGAGAAAGGATTTCAGTTCCTTAGGGTAGAAGAGTTTCTTTTTGCTAATCAAACATTTTACTTGAGGCTTCATATTCTTCTTCAAGATTTTTTTCCTGTGTATGTACCAACACACGTAATAATTCCTTATTTATTACAAAAAAGGGGTTGTACTTTATTCTTTACAAGATTTCATTTTACATTGTCGTGGACAATTTTCCATGGCAGTATGAATAAATGGAATCTGTTTGTTTTTAATATCTTTGTCTTATCCCATTGTTTACATATGTCATATTTTAGCCAGTCTCTAACTGATGGATAGCTGAATGATTTCCATGTTTTTTTCCCCTGTTACAAACAATACTGCAAGGAATCTATTTATCTTTCTATTTATCTGCAAACTATTGTAAGTACCTGTAAAGTAAATTGTTAGAAGTGGAATTACTAGGTCAAAGGGGATATTTTCACATTTAAATTTTGAATAGAGGCTGTCAGTTGCCTTCCACACTGACTATAAAAGGAAAAGATTGTATCACATTTATTGCAAGCCTTCTGTATTCTGCTGGGTGCTGAGGGGAATACAGAAAGGATATAAGAGAGTGGTTGCCCTCTAGGAATATCCGTCTACACTGTACCTAATCCTAGGGAATGTCTGGGGTGTCAACTTGTGGGTGGGGAAGTGGGTGGATTTAATTCAACTTTTCAAGCTTGCCTTGCAAACCCTGTGCATGGTGTCTGGGACTAGTCTTTCATTATATTGATTCCCCTGGGTAACAGATGTAATTTCCTTAGGGCAGGGACTTCATCCTACATGACTTACAGTGTGCCTTACACATCTTCTTTGCTTTGTGGAGACCTTGTTATTATAACACTTCAGGTGATATTTGAGGATCTAATTGAGGCATTCCCTATTTTTGGGTGTGTGAAGAATTAATAACTTTGGCGTTCTATACAGGTCATGGAATATCAGCCTGGAGGGGACTTGCTGTCACTTTTGAATAGATATGAGGACCAGTTAGATGAAAACCTGATACAGTTTTACCTAGCTGAGCTGATTTTGGCTGTTCACAGCGTTCATCTGATGGGATACGTGCATCGGTAAGTGAGACTCTGGTAGCATTTTTATGCTGAGGATTTTCCTGTGTCGCATAAGAGTTCCTGCATGGAAATGAGCGGATGAATGATTTCAGGATCAAGATAACGCCCCATCCAATTTTTAGCCATTCTACCAATAACTGGCTGAAAGCAAACTTTCCAAAACGGAGGACATTTCAGCTCGCCTATCCAGCAGGGCAATAGATCTAGAATTGTAATGTGCTCAAGTTTGCTAGTAAGATCTATTAACGTAGCTAAATAAGACTGGGAACTCTTGCATGGGTTCTTTGGGTTATAAGATAGAAGAACTGAATTTGGAGAAGAACTGAATTTGGTTTGCAGAAGGAAATGTCATATCACATAGTAGTGTAAGACCATGGAGCTGTACTTCTCTAACTCTGCCTGTTAGAATTTACAATTTTTTTTTTTTTTTTTTTTTTTTTGAGACAGAGTCTAACTGTGTTGCCAGGCTGGAGTGCAGTGGCGCCATCTTGGCTCATGGCAACCTCCGCCTCCTGGGTTCAGGTGATTCTCCTGCCTCAGCCACCCAAGTAGCTGGGATTACAGGCACGCACCGCCATGCCCAGCTAATTTTTGTATTTTTAGTAGAGATGAGGTTTCACCAGGTTGGCCAGGATGGTCTCGATCTCCTGACCTCATGATCCACTCACCTTGGCCTCCCAAATTGCTGGGATTACAGGCATGAGCCACCATGCCTGGCCTACAAAATCCTCAGTTGATAAGTGGTTCTTCATATCTTCATTCATCTGATGTTTTGTGTACATCTGAGAATGTTGTGGGAATACAATGATTGTTAGGCCAGGAATCACAAAATTTGAGATAGAGTCTCAGCTTTTCCATTGCCTAGCTACATGACCTTGGGAAAATTTCATAGCTCCTTTTGGCCTTAGTTTTCCTCATGTGAAATGTGTGTCTCTAGGAGAAATAATCCATTGAATAATATGTGTTTCATTTCTCTTCCTTTTCTTTCTCTCCTATCCTTCTTTGCTCCCTCTCTCCCTCTTTCTCTTTCCCCCTCTCTCCCTCCCTCTCTCTCTTCCTTCCTTTCAGTTAAATTCGTTTTGCAAAATGTATGCTAATCATTTATATCTACCAATAGAGGAGGTCTATATAACAGAATACATAAACAAAGATTTTTGGCTCAATTGAGATTCTAGGTTAGCAGTTGCTTGCTGATTGGGATGGAGGAGGCAATTCATGGTCCTGATTTTCTTACAGAGACATCAAGCCTGAGAACATTCTCATTGACCGCACAGGACACATCAAGCTGGTGGATTTTGGATCTGCCGCGAAAATGAATTCAAACAAGATGGTAAAAAATGGAATAAGATAGCTTAATAGAGTTTATACTAAAAAGTATTCTTGGTCCTCCTAAGTTTGGGAAGTGTTGGGATAAAATGGTGAACAATGTTTTGGAGACTTTGGCAGTGTATGGAGGTGGGGACAGGGACACAGAACTATTTCCCAGACCGTGGCACCTTTTTATGTATAGTGCCTGTTAATACCCTCCAAGACATTTTTAGGAGCATTCTTATAGTTTGGTTAGAAATAAAGGAAAATGCTTATTTTGTTTCTCTCTTCATTTTCCTTGCCTGTTATAGACTGTCTTTTGTTATATTATCTTTTTTACTTTAAAATATTTCGATGAAATGGAAACTCCTGTATGTCAAATCCTCTATTTCCTATGCAGCAAAATTGAAATTAATCACTGGAGCATTTGAACCAAATATCCTTAAGTGTTAAGAACCAAGTGCTCAAAATATCATTTTTAAGTCTTGGATCTTTGGTAGAAATTAAACTGTATTCCACATGCTAAGTAGGACGGCAGGAAGGTAGCTACTGAGATCAAGAATGAGACTACTTTAGGAAAAAGATGACAAAGTAAAAAAAAGATTAGAGTTTAAAAATCTTCTAATAAAGTTGATATGTACTAAAATATGAATTTGGAAGTCAACTCCACAAAAAAGGATAGGTCTAAGAGAAAATCGACTTAGGTTTTAAGACTGATTTTACAACTGAGCCACTTGGTGACCTAGACAAATCCTTGGGAACTTGATCTTTTATACTTTCTCTAGAAAAAACTGATGCTAGTTAAAATGCATAATTTAAGAGGTTAGAGAAGCTTTTCTTCAAAGTGCCCCCCAAGTCTGAGAGTTAAATCCTTTATATAAAGGACAATATGTAAAATTTTCTTTTTTTTTTTTTTGAGACGGAGTCTCGCTCTGTCCCCCAGGCTGGAGTGCAATGGCGCGATCTCGGCTCACTGCAAGCTCCGTCCCCCTGGGTTCACGCCATTCTCCTGCCTCAGCCTCCTGAGTAGCTGGGACTACAAGCGCCCGCCACCACGCCCAGCTAATTTTTTGTATTTTTAGTAGAGATGGGGTTTCACCGTGTTAGCCAGGATGGTCTCCATCTCCTGACCTCGTGATCCGCCCGCCTCGGCCTCCCAAAGTGCTGGGATTACAGGCGTAAGCCACTGCGCCCGGCTCTTTTTTTCTTAAACTGCTTCCATAAAAGTGGATATTATTAGGTTGATGTTAAGAAAAGGCTTGGAGTTGCATTAAGTTTTTGCCCTCTAGCATCTGGCCTGTTTGTTCTGCAGACCTGAGACCTACTTGAGATAATTTTCTTGGTGTTCAGGCCCTTGGAAAAATAAGTTCCCTATGTTGTCCAGTGTCAAAGTTTCTCAGTCTCAGCACTATTCTTTTTTTCAGGTTATTTTCTTATAATCTGTTCACTTGATCATTACATTAAGAATTAGATTATATTGCTATAACTACAAAGCATTTTATGTTTTAAAAATTATGTACAATTTAGAAACAGGCATGAAAACTTAGGTATTAAATTTAGTGGAATAAAGCACAGAAAAAAAGTTAAAATAATGCAGTTTTATCACTTAGGATTAAACATTTATATGGGCCGGGTGCAGTGCCTCACACCTGTAATCCCAGCACGTTGGGAGATCGAGGCGGGAGGATTGCTTGAGTTTGAGACCAGCCTGGGCAACAAAATGAGACCTAGTCTCTACAAAAAATCAAAAAATTAGCCAGACATGGTAGTACATGCTTGTAGCCCCAGCCACGTGGGAGGCCAAGACAGGAGGATTGCTGAAGCCGAGGAGGTTGAGGCTGCGATGAGCCCATGTTTGCACCATTGCATTCCAGCCTGGGTGACAGAACAAGACCCTGTCTTAAAACAAATTTATATGCTGCATTCGTGAAATTAAAAAAAAAATCATGGATTTAGAAATAAATTGAAGCATAGGTACATTGACAACGTAACCTCAGCACTACTGACATTTTGATCTGAATTAATTCTTTGTTGTGGGTGATGCGCTGTATAAGATGTTTAGCTGCATCCCTGACTCCTACCTCCTAGATGCCATTAGCACCCTCCCCTCCAGCTGCGATAACCAAAGATGTGTCTAGACATTGCCAGATGTGCCTGGGGTGGGAGGGTTGGGGGAAATGGGGTTTGAGAACCCTTAGTTGATCATGCCTGCAGTAGGTTGAGAAGCATCAGAAAGCTAATTAATTAGACAGGAATTTGTGTTTGCAGTAAGAAAACCTACTCAGCAAACTAATCAAGTTCCAAAGTTACTGCTTGGTAAATAAATAGGAATTAAGAATAAGACCCTATCTCTGTGTCTGGGGTCATTCTCTTCGGAGCTCTTGGTGGAGAGACAGGGTTCCCAGTTTCTATTTTTTAGTGCTTCAAACTGCCCTTTTCAGTTATAATTGTAACAACCTTCACTCCGGGTGGGGAGCCTCCCAGGTTTATTTACAACAAGGCTCAGTCTCTGATTATTTTGATCAAGGAGATATGACACTCAATACCACACACTTGAGAATATTTCCTCTCTTTTTCTCTTAAGCTTTTAGGGTTGGAACGTGACAAGCAGATAAGAAGGAATTTTTTGCATTAAGTGCAAAGTCCTTTTTGTTATAGAAGAGCAATAATCTGTACACTAGATCAAGTGTAGATATAAAATTATAATTTTTGGGGGGATATTTTTAATAGTGGTGTTGGGTTAAACATATTTCCTTTAAATGAAATGTCTGTAGGCCTAAAGTAGGTTCTAAATGTTGCCTGTACTCATAGTATACCATATAAAATATAATCCACATTTACTGGAACTACCGTATATTACTTACCCCAAATCAGTCAATCCCTTCCCTATCACCCCCACATAATATCTTTGTAGTTTGGATACCTGTGAATCTTAGATCTGTTCAGTTTTCCATTATCCATTGTCTTATTTCAAGTTTCTCATTCAGAATGTTGCTTTGGAGTATTTTCTGTTAGTAAACACAGGGCCTAGTGACTCTAAGACCTGCTGTGTGACTTAGGTCACCCACTTCACTTCATTAGAATCTCAAAGAATGGTGAACAGCTGAGTTCCAATGTGTCTCATTCGGCTCTCATGAAAACAGTTGTAAGGAGATTGTAGATAAACCACATTATATAGCATAGTAAGTGATAATCAACCCCATTTGGCAGTTGCAACCCCACAAGAGATAGCCCTTTTTAGATTTATGTAGGAGTGAAAAGCTTTATTTTCCACAAGAGGAACAACGTAGTAAGAACTCCTTTTCCCCCTGCTTCTGCAGGTATATACTTATGCCCTAGGCAACTTGATGGGTAAAGTTAGGTTTAAATAGTTTTATGTGTAAGCTCTTCTCTTCTCTTCTCTTCTCTTCTTTTCTTTCAAGACAGAGTCTTGCTCTGTCACCCAGGCTGGAGTGCAGTGGGTGACCTTGGCTCACTGCAACCTCTGCCTCCTGGGTTCAAGAGATTCTCCTGCCTCAGCTCCCCGAGTAGCTGGGATTACAGGTGCCTGCCACCATGCCTGGCTAATTTTTGTATTTTTAGTAGAGATGGGTTTCACCATGTTGAAGCGTTTTATGGAAAGGGGTTAGGAGGAGGAAGACATTGGTTTTCTTTCTTCCTCATCTGCTTTTTGTTAGTAAAAGAATCTGCTAAGCTAACTCTTCTTTCTCCCTCCCTCTCTCCCTCTTTCAGTTCTTCCCCCCTTTCCTTCCTTTCTTCCTTTCTTTTCCTTCTCCCCCTTTCTCCCAAAATATGGCAGACTCTTCTGTCCCCTAGTCATTCTCATATAGTCTTCTGAACTTGTTTTTTTTCTTCCCTGTTAATACAGTAAAAATTAACTAAGTTGGCCAGGAGTGGTGGCACATGCCTGTAATCCCAGCACTTTGGGAGGCTGAGGCGAGCAGATCACCTGAGGTCAGGAGTTTGAGACCAGCCTGGCCAACATGGTGAAACCCTGTCTCTACTAAAAAAAAATTTTAAAAATTAGCTGGGTATGGTGGTACGCATCTGTAGTCCCAGCTATTTGGGAGGCTGAGGCAGGAGAATTGCTTGAACCCAGGGGGTGGAGGTTGCAGTGAGCCACGATCGTGCCACTGCACTCTAGCCTGGGCGACAGAGCAACAGTCTTTTTAAAAAAAAAAAAAAAAAAAATTAACTAAGTTAAGTAGTACTTGGGCCCAATCAGATAGTGTTCTCCTGCAGGCAGGCTGGGCCCCTACTACAGGTTCGCTTTTAATATCTCACCCAGATTAGCTGGCTGAATTGCCACCAGAGGAGAGTGAAAGCATATTGCAAAATCATAATCAGGACATGTGAGATTACGTGTTGAACAGGTTTAATGTGCTTGGGGGTCAGTGACTAATGGGAACTTAGCAGTCATTAACTGTCATTAAAAACGTTTGTTAATTACTATTACACACTTAGAGATTTGTTAATTAACAAAGAGTAATGCCTTTGCTAATCACTATTATGCACTTAAGAGGAAGCCAGTGGGTATTTTTCCCTTCATAGCTTTCTACTACAAATTAATAAAATTTAGAAAATTAGAAAATGACTGTGCATAAATGTGTATAACCATGTATCTGTTAGAGGGCAAAAATTAGTTGGGGAATTATCTTTCTTTGATAAGTCTTATCATTAGTTTGCAAATGAGGCATTGGCAATTCATACTGTTTAGCTGGGTCATCCTGAGAAACACGTCCCAGTCAATTCTGTTTTTGCAACTCTTTGGTTGTGAACAAGTGACTGTGCCCTGTGAGCTGCAAATAAGGAGAACTGAATATTCCTCAACAGTCTGTGGCAATAAAACAAAATCCAGTAAATGCAAATGGTATGTATTCAACAATTGCGTAGTTAGGTCCTGCAAGGTAATTAGACATAAAGGATAAGTATTTAATCAACAATATAGTAGCATTTTCATTACCTAGTCAAATCAAGATGTTACAGTTTTCTTTCTCTTGTTTTGTTATTTAAAAAATACCTATTGCGGCCAGGCTCTGTGGCTCATCCTTGTAATCCCAGCACTTTGGAAGGCCGAGATGGGTGGATCACGAGGTCAAGAGATTGAGATCATCCTGGCCAAACATAGTGAAACCCCGTCTCTACTAAAAATACGAAAATTATCTGGGTGTGGTGGCACGCACCTGTAGTCCCAGCTACTTGAGAGGCTGAGGCAAGAGAATTGCTTGAACCTGGGAGGCGGAGGTTGCAGTGAGCTGAGATTGCACCACTGCACTCCAGCCTGGCGACAGAGCGAGACTCCATCTCGAAAAAAAAAAAAAATCTATTGGTTATTGTCAGTGCATTTTAACAAAAACCCTTTAGTTTAATCCTAACCTGTGCTGAGCTCTTTAACATTTACATACATGTTAAAAAACAGAATCAGCCCAGATTTCCCAACATATTAAGGCTTCTCCTTGACTTAAGCTACTTTCAGTTCTTCAAGCTTAAGTCACCCTGTGGTTTTGTCTTAGGCCAAATATTTTCCCCTTTGTCTCCCCTTCTGTCCATCAAGCCAAGCTTGCCTGTGGGTTTTGGATGGTGTGACCATCTGACTTTCTTGAAGGGGCACTTACAGGGGAAGTTTTATTGCCCAAACCAGTGGACAATCCATGTCAGGAATGATTGTATCACACTGCTTTCTGGGTTTAGGGCTTGGAAAAACCTGTATCAGAGTGCAGGCCGGAGGGGTGAAAAGAGAGGAGAGGGAAGAATAGGTCTGTTTCATATAATGAGAAAGTCTCATGGCAGAGGAATGGATGAGATTCAAGTTACAGGCTGGAAGAGCTTCATCCAGAATCAGCCCTGGGGAGAGGAGACCTCATCATGTCCTCACTAAACATTCACTTTCCTCTCCACACTCAGTTAAAGCAAAGCAAATTTACTTTCTTGGTGTAAAGCCCAGCCTTCAAGGTATGTGGACTTACCCACAAAATCTCTTGGCTCACTCAGGGGCACTTACCATCGTTTAATGAGGAAAAAGTTCTTTTGTACCATGTAACTGCTGACCTGAGAGAAGCCCATTATGATATAGAGTTATAGGACAGCTGGTCAACAACACTATATAACTAAAATCAGGGCCTCTCTGTTTTGATGAGGAGAAAAGTTAGAGAAGGAATCTTTAGACTTCAAATTTCATGGCTCAGTAAAACATCAAAATAATTTTGAAGACCAAAAGGGTTGCCAGCTTACTAGGCTGCCTAGACAGGGGTGGGTATGAGGGGAAGAAAGCCTACTTCTTTTATCAACAGCATATCAAGAAACAAAGGACATTTAAACACTAAAAAAGTCAGAAAGACAAATTCTCAGAAAAAAAGGACAGTCCTTTAAATGGGTTACATTTAGCTTTATAAAATGCCCTTCTGTATTGTCCTAATCTTTGCCAAGGTCAGGTGCTTGGGTGCCATTGGATAATAAGCCCCTGGGTTTCTGAACAGTGGGGGAGGGAATCACAGGAACAAGGGTTAGGGGTGAGGAAAAGGAACTCATTAACCTTGGGCCCTGGGTGGAAGTTAATTATCATGTCTTGCCCTGTGGGTAGGTTGAAGTAGGAACGTTAATTCCAAAGGCAGTTTTCCAAATTTTTGAACTTGAGATTTGTAATATTATATTGTCAGTTAGCCACCAGTTTTCTTCTCTTCCCTTCTCTTCTCTTCTCTTTTCTTTTTTCTTTTATTTTCTTACAGTCTCGCTGTCACCCAGGCTGGAGTGTAATGGCACAATCTTGGCTCACTGCAACCTCCGCCTCCCAGGTTCAAGCGATTCTTGTGCCTCAGCCTCCCGAGTAGCTGGGACCACGGGTGTGCACCACCACGCCTGACTAATTTTTGTATTTTTAGTAGAGATGGGGCTTCACCATGTTGGCCATGCTGGTCTCAAACTCCTGGCCTCAAATGATCCACCCACTTTGGCCTCCCAAAGTGTTGGGATTACAGGCATGGGCCACTGCACCTGGCCAATTGCCAGTTTTCTAGTAATGGTTAGGTTGATCTTTTAGATTCATTTTTAGAGTTTATTATCATTTTGCTGTTATCATAAGAGAAGTTCTATCATATCAATAACTTGCATTAGGAAAGACATCTTCCATTCCCGGTATATCCAACTCTCATTCGTATAACCGAAGGGTGTGTGTATATCATCAACAACTCTTGCCCTTTTGCCCTTGGATTGCATTATATGCTGTGTGCTTTTTTTTTTTTAAATTAGTAAAGCGTTTTCATTTCCTGACAGTGTGCCACTTGACAGCTGGTTTAAGTGCCTGGGAGAATAGTAATCAGTGGCAAATCAGCTTGTGTCTGAAATGTGGCTGTTGGCAGTCTACTTGAGGATAATTGAAAGTTTGCTGTATTCGTTTTATTGATGGGATTCTAGGTGAATGCCAAACTCCCTATTGGGACCCCAGATTACATGGCTCCTGAAGTGCTGACTGTGATGAACGGGGACGGAAAAGGCACCTACGGCCTGGACTGTGACTGGTGGTCAGTGGGCGTGATTGCCTATGAGATGATTTATGGGAGATCCCCCTTCACAGAGGGAACCTCTGCCAGAACCTTCAATAACATCATGAATTTCCAGGTAAAGAGTCCTTAGAAGATTTTGATGTCATATTGAGAAATGTTATTTAAAAATTGTGTGAATGAGGCTGGGCGTGGTGGCTCATGCCTGTAATCCCAGCACTTTGGGAGGCCGAGGTGGGTGGATCACGAGGTCAGGAGATTGAGACCATCCTGGCTAAAACGGTGAAACCCCATCTCTACTAAAAAATACAAAAAAATTAGCCAATTGTGGTGGTGGGCGTCTGTAGTCCCAGCTACTCTGGAGGCTGAGGCAGGAGAATGGCATGAACCCGGGAGGCGGAGCTTGCAGTGAGCTAAGATTGCGCCACTGTACTCCAGCAGCCTGGGCAACAGAGTGAGACTCTGTCTAAAAAACAAAACAAAACAAAACAAAAAATTGTGTGAATGAATGTTTATAGAATGTTGTTTAAAAATTGTGTGCATGAATATTTTGTACGTATTGTGTGAATGAATATTTATAGAATGTTAGATGTTATTTAAAAATTGTGTGAATGAGTGTTTCAGCAGTGCTGGAAAATAATAATAGCAAATACTTATATGGCACTTAACTCTGTGCCAAAGGCTATTCTAAACATTTTATTAATTGTATTTCATGGAATCTCAGCTGCCAGTAATGATAAGACTACACCATTATTTTATGTACTGCTAAGAAAGAAAAACTGCTGCCAGTGAGTCTATGATATTTTTATTGATTATAAAATGCATCTTGATTTCAGTGCTGTTAACTGTGAATAACTGTGAGTCTTAGAATTGAGGAGATATAGTTTAGTCAGTTAGTTAATCTTCAAACAACCCTGTGAGGTAAGTATTATTATTTTCATTTATAGATGAGGAAACCAAAGCACTGATGGTGAAGTAACTGGCCCAAAATAACACAGGCAGTCTGGCCCTGAAGTCCATGCTCTTAATTTTTCAATATACTCCTTCTTAGTACTAACTGTTGAATATGGTATTAAAATTGAATGAGGAAATGAATTAGAAATACAATTACATATAGATATGTGTTTTACTATATATATATATACAGTAAAACTATTTTCTGATAACTGTACTTTCTACTACATTAAGCCTATTTTTTTTTTTTTTTGAGATGGAATCTTGCTCTGTTACCCAGGCTGGAGTGCAGTGGCTCAATATCGGCTCACTGCAACCCCTGCCTCCTGGGTTCAAGCGATTTTCCTGCCTCAGCCTCCTGAGTAGCTGGGATCACGGGTACCCACCACCATGCCTGGCTAATTTTTGTATTTTTAGTAGAGATGGGGTTTCACCATGTTGGCTAGGCTGGTCTTGAACTCTTGATCTCAGGTGATCCACCTGCCTTGGCCTCCCAAAGTATTGGGATTACAGGCATGAGCCACTGTGCCCGGCCTGTGAAGCTCATTTCTTAAGGCTCTGATAAATGTATATTTTTTAGTTTCAACCAAAAGGAAAAGGAACGTATTTCCTAGGTTTTTGTATCTCACCTAATTTTCATCTTTCTGGAATGCTTAATACATATTTTTATGTACATACATTATTTGTTATTCTTGAGCCTCCTCTTGAGTGAAAATTTCCCCTTAGGTGACTCTTGGAGCTAATTTATTTCCTTCCCTTTAGCTCACTCACTCATTCAATCATTCAATAACGAGTGCATTATCATACCAGGCACTGTTAGGTACCAGGTTTACAGGGATGAGCAGAAGAAGCAGGCCCTCTCTGCCTTCTTCCTTTTTCATCACACTGAAATCACAGCGCATTGTGTATGTGCAAAAGTAGAGTGCAGAGGGAACATGCAGAAAGGAGTTATAGGATAGAAAAGGTAGCCAAGGAAAGCAGCGAGAACAGCGTGATTTGTTCAGGGAGCTTTAAATAGCTCATCATTGTTGGACAGCAAAGGGAGAGGTGGGGAGCGTGGCAAGATGAGATGGGAAGGGGAGCCGGGGTCAAGCCATGGAGGACGCTGAACCCCTGCAAAGGAACTAAGCCTATTGATGTGAACAGGCCACTTATTTTGGGAACATGCCTTTGGTCCAAAGGGAAGAGGGCATGAAACTTCCTTCTCTAAAAAACAACAAAAAAAGAAACTTGCATATATGAGAAATACTTTCTTCACTTTGGGGCATGAGAAACGGAATCCCTGCTAAGGAAATAATTCTCTTATTTTTTTTGGAACAGCGGTTTTTGAGGTTTCCAGATGACCCCAAAGTGAGCAGTGACTTTCTTGATCTGATTCAAAGCTTGTTGTGTGGCCAGAAAGAGAGACTGAAGTTTGAAGGTCTTTGCTGCCATCCTTTCTTCTCTAAAATCGACTGGAATAACATTCGTAACTGTAAGTAGGGCTGTTTTCCTTAATTTGGGATGTTGGGATTATGAAACACTCAAGAGAGATCTGAGATTATTCTGGCCCAAAGAAGCTTCTGTAAATTATATAAATAAAGGCTTTAATTATCTACAGGAGTAGTAAAGGCTAATGATATAGCTGTCTTTGAGTAATAATTCTGCTTTAAAATTGTTTGTGTAGAACTGGGTCATTTATCAAACTCCGTGTTTATGTGGCCTTTAGAATATTATCCCTCAGTAAGTTAGAGGCACAGATTCATGGAATTTGAAGGTTGTCACTTGGTTTGACACAGTTTCTTCCAAAAAAGTGGATCTAGGTATTTCATTCACATATCAGGAAAAAGACTCAGATTAGGCAACATGCCCAGGTTGTTCTGCTAATGGCTGAGTTTAAACAAAAACCATAAACACCTCCCTGTGTTTATTCATTTGTTTCTCTCGATAATATTTGTCTTTGCTCACAAGCATGTAAAACCTACAATGTATATGCACAGTAGATTCATTCATACATCACTTTTTATAATCAGTGCAAACTGAATGAATTCATTAAAAACAAAGACCTGGTTTATTATCAACAGAAACCACACAAAGCTCTTTTTTCTTTTACCAGTTGGTGGTCTTTTAAAAATCTTTTTAATTCTTGGATGTGTTGTTGATTGAATGTGTTCTACTGAATGATCAGCACGGATTAGAGCCAGTAGGAAAGCAGTTGTCCTGTTTGAGTATGTGTTTTGTTTTTGGTGATGGAGGGAGGTTGGGAAATGGAATCTGTTTCTAGGTGTCAAAACCAGGCTTCTGATTGGAGATGTGTTATAATTATAATTGCTTGCACCTTCAGCTAGGACATAGTATGGTAAAAAATCAGTATTGTCCAGTTGTAAACCATTTTGATGGTTTCTCTAACCTTCTGCTGAAATATTTAAGTAGGTCGCATTTCCATAAATCTTTCTTGGCAAATGTTTTTATTATTCAGGTGGCCACATTGCTTTATTTTTCTAAATAAATAGACATCTCCCCCCAAATCTCCAAGGTTCAGACATTTTAATCAGTAATATATTTTCAGGGCATTCTTCCTTTTATGCTTTTAGAAAGATGTAATAGACTTTCTTTTAGATGCTGTTCAAGTACTTAATCTTTTCTTGTCTTGCCCTTTTATCTCTGTAATCTTCTTGAATAAGCAGTTAATTTTTTTTATTCATGAACCTGCTAAGATCATGCCTAAGAATGTGTCTCCACTTAAGTAATGTGTCTCCACTTAAGTAAGTCAGTGAATGGTGATTACCTGAGTAAAGTTAAAGTAGTCCCCCACTCTCCTATCTGTGGCGCATAGGTTCCAAGTCTCCCCGTGGATGTGTGAAACTGATGATAGTACTGAAACCCATCTACCTTTTTTCCTGTGCATACATACCTATGTTATATAAAGCTTAACTTATAAATTAGGTATAATATATTTGACTCCCAGCTCCCAGTGTAGTGGCTCTGAAGACTCACAAAATGTATTTGCTTTAAAAAATTCTTTTTTTTTTTTTGAGACGGAGTTTTGCTCTTGTTGCCCAGGCTGGAGTGCAGTGGTGCGATCTCTGCTCACTGCAACCTCCACCTCTTGGGTTCAAGCGATTCTCCTGCCTCAGCCTCCCAAGCAGCTGGGATTATAGGCATGCACCACCACGCCTGGCTAATTTTCTGTTTTTAGTAGAGACAGGGTTTCTCCATGTTGGTCAGGCTGGTCTTGAACTCCTGACCTCAGGTGATCTGCCTGCCTCGGCCTTCCAAAGTGCTGGGATTACAGGTGTGAGCCACCAGGCCTGGCCAAAAAATTCTTTTAATTTAAATATATCTTTATTTATTTACTTTTGAGACAGAGTCTCACTCTGTGGACCAGGCAGGAGTGCAGTGGCGTGATCACGGCTCACTGCATGCAGCCTTGACCTCCCACGCTCAAGCAGTCCTCCCATCTCAGCCTCCTAAGTAGCTAGGACCACAGGTGTGTGCCATCACACTGTGCTAATTTTTTTGTATTTGTAGAGATGCGGTTTCACCAGGTTGCCGAGGCTGGTCTTGAACTCCTGAGCTCAAGTGATCCTCCTGCTTTGGCCTCCCAAAATACTGGGATTACAGGCATGAGCCATTGCACCCAGCCCTAATTTTAATAAATCTTTTATTTTGGAATAATATTAGATTTATAGAAAAGTTGCAAAGGTAGTATGGAAGAGTTCCCACATACCTTTCACCCAGTTTTCCCCAACGTTAACTCTTTTTTATATTTATTTATTTATTTTTTGAGACACAGTCTCCCCGTCACCCAGGCTGGAGTGTGGTGGCACGATCTTGGCTCACTGCAACCTCCGCCTCCTGGGTTCAAGCGATTCTTCTGCCTTAGCCTCCGAGTAGCTGGGACCACAGGCGTGCACCACCATGCCCGGCTACTTTTTGTATTTTCAGTAGAGACAGGGTTTCACCATGTTGGTCAGGCTGATCTCAAGCTCCTGACCTCAGGTGATCCGCCTACCTCGGCCTCCCAAAGTGCTGGGATTACAGACGTGAGCCACCGCACCCAGCCCCCAGTGTTAACTCTTACATAACAGTGTCACTGTCAAACTAAGTGTTTGAAAAACTATTTGTCGAAACTAATATTGGTACATTACTGTTAACTACACTTCAGACTTTTTTTGGATTTTACCAATTCTCCCGCTCATGTCCCGTTTCTGTTCCAGGAATCAATCCATGGTACCATATTCCAGTTAGGGTATTTGTATTTGATGGGACTAGTCCTAGTTTAGATACTTAGTGTAGCTCAGCCAGCAGGTGGGATCTTCATGCCCACCGAGGATTGGTAGTGCGTTTTCCTGGTGGTTTTATGGCATTTCTGACTATGCAGAGAGGTGTGGTATTAACTTCAGTGTCTCCTAGCAAATTTTCCTATTTTTCACCAACCTCTGATCCCTGCTTTATTTGCAATCAACTCAGAGATTTGTGATTGAAAACATTGCTTGACTCCATGCTCTTTAAGCTATTTTCTAACTAGGTAACTGTAACATAAATTATGCTTTTATCTAGTCCTATTTTCCATAAACACATGTTGAGTGATTTTCATCAACCAAAATACTTCGAATCATTAAGTTTCCCAAGTTCATGGTTGCTGCTTAAATGCCTGGTGGTTCCAGGCTGTCGAATATTTCTGCCTTCTGCAATAAGAGATTGTCCCTTGTTAAAAGCAACATTAGCCTTTGTGCAGTTTCACCCCCAATTCTTCTTTTTCTTGTTGTAACCAATGAAAGGGAGTACTGCTTAACACAGCAGGTAATAATCTTCTAAAACTCATTATCTCAAGAGGTGGTCCTGGCAGGATATATAAATGCGATTTAAGAAAGGTCTTGGCAAATTTATGAATGACAGAACTGGGAGTGGCTACTGAGAAAAACTAGGATGCGCCTTTGCTTTGACACTTAGGTCGGGCGTAGCTTCTGTACGCTCCTGGGTCCTGCCTCTTGGGGTTGCTGCAGGCAGCACCCCATGAACCAGGCATCTGACCCAGTTCCAGGATACTTATTCTTCCAGCAAGTCGAACACTCTGTGATGAGTGACTGCCATGCTCATGGGTCACCAGGCTCTCATTATTCTGTTTCATTTCCAGCCTCCCACAAGATTGGTTTTTCAGCTGCTTATTTATTATTATCATTATTTCAAGGCTGCTTTCCAAGTTTCAGTGGGGGGTTTCCTAAGCGTACCAGCTGCGCTGGCTGTGCAGTTCCGGCGATGTTTCAGATGCTGGGCTGGATTCTGGCTGTACCCAGCCTGATCTTTCTGGGCTTCAGGAAAGCTGAAGCCAATCAGAGCTCCTCTTTCATGCCTTTGGGATTATGCTTACCTTGCCTGGCATCATGTACGTGCTCCCATCCATGGGAAAGTTTTGCTGTCTGGTACTGTCTTCTATCAACATCTTTTAAGATATCTTCCCCCAAGGCATCATGACGTCAACGGAACCAGCACACTTGTACCTTTTATCCAAGACTGCCATGTCTCAACAGTGAGAAATGCATAATGGAAGTGGTGATCACTTCCTAGGATTATTTCCTAAGATATTTATGGCTAATGCGCTAGAGAACTCGGATGGTCTGTTGTGTCTGACATGGGCTTTTTCTCTTGAGTTGTCTTTCTTTTGCTATTCTCAGAAAGAAACAATTCTTGCCAAATGATCCTGATTTTTCAGGTCCTCAGCATTTGTTAGCAGAAAGTACATTTTGTTTCCATCCGGCAGTGACTCAGTGGTGGTCCCATGCTGATGAAACGCTGAGACAGTCTTCTTCCAAATAGGTATCATTTTGATTGTTGCTGCTTATTTGCTAACTGGCCCTCAGTAGTGACAGTGAAACCTCAAGTGTATAATATGGTTGCTCAATAATCCTGAGGGAAGACAGTCTTTGGTTTGGGGGCTAGGGATTCTGTGCCTACTTAGCTTCAGGTGAAAGTCTTACAGATTTTTGTGTGTAGAAATAAGCACCATGTACCTCCTTGGGTTTTTTTTTTTTTTTTTTCTCTAGTCCTTTAGTATGGTCAGCAATATTGTTTAGGGAGTACCTATTCTGTGCTAACCACTAGGCATTCAAGTATATTACACTATGCTCCTTCAAAACACTTCTGTCAAATGTAAGGATTATTATACCCATTTTACAGATGTGGATACCGTGGTAACTTGGCCAAGGTCATATGGCAAGTGAATAAGGGATTCTGGATTTGGGTGGAGGTCTGTGTGATTCCAAAGCCCATGCTCTTTCTACAATACTATATATGCCTTTGCATAAGTTATTGTTATTAGTAATAATATTTGTGATGATGGCAAATAATAAACCATGTCACACTAGAGAGTGATTTAATCTCTAGATCTATTTAAGAACATTTGGAATTATTGGATTTTTTTTAAGTGATGGAGTCTTGCCATCTTTGCCCAGGCTGGTCTCAAACTTGTGGGCTCAAGGGATCATCCTCCCTCTGCCTCCCAAAGTGATGGGATTACAGGCATGAGCCACCATGCCCAGCCTAGAACTGCAGGAATTTTTGAATTGATGATTCATTCTGATATTTGAATTTCTACAGTATGTTAAGTGCAATGTCAGGTGCTGTGGCTCCATTGATGAACACATTTGGGTATGGCCCTACCTTCAATGAATTTAGAGTCTAACAGCCTAACTGGTCTTTTGCTTGAATAGAGCTGTAGTCCTGTTAAATTGCTGTACCTCCAAATGGTGGGAAGTTTAATGCTTCGTAGGCCTCACCTCACTAGTTTGCTGAACCACATGTGCTTGATTTTTTTTTTTTTGAGACGGGGTCTCACTCTTGTTACCCAGGCTGGAGTGCAGTGGCGTGATCTCGGCTTACTGCAAGCTCTGCCTCCCAGGTTCACGCCATTCTCCTGCCTCAGCCTCCCGAGTAGCTGGGACTACAGGTGCCCGCCACCACACCCGGCTAATTTTTTTGTATTTTTAGTAGAGACGGGGTTTTACCATGTTAGCCAGGATGGTCTCGATCTCCTGATCTCGTGATCCACCTGCCTCAGCCTCCCAAAGTGCTGGGATTACAGGCGTGAGCCACCGTGCCCAGCCTCACATGTGCTTGATTTTAAGCAAAATACAGACCAAAGGCTGTGACCTGGTGATCCCTTCCCCACGTGCAGCGTCCTGCTAACCTATAACTCTCCCCATGTCTCAGATCTAGCCTGGGAAAGGACAATGTTGGATCCATGGCCCACTTCTAATCTTGGGATTTCTAGTCTCAAGATGAATTGAGAAGACTCAGGATGTGTCCTGTTTTCTGTTTATTTAGAACAGGGTTTCTCAGCCTTGGCACTGTTGACATTTGGGGCCAGATAATTCTTTGCTGTGGGGGCTGTTGTGTGAATTGCAGGATGTTGAACAGCATCGCTGTCCTTTCTCCATGGATACCAGTAGCACCCTCCCCCTGCAGTTGCAACAACCAAAAATGACTCTAGACATTGCCCAGTCTCCCCTTGGGGGCTACAGTCACCTTCAGTTGAGAACCATTGATTTAGAAGAATTGGCCAGGTTATTATCAGGAGAGGGAACATCACAGTAATCTGAATCTCTCAATACTGCCACTGTAACTGTTAACGAACAGCAAAACTATTACGTGGAGGCAGTAGGACCTTGCTACTCAGAGTGTGGTCCCTGGACTGGCAGCATCGGCATCACCTAGGAGCTTGTTAGAGCTTCAGAGACTCAGGCCTTCTTAGTCAGAAGCTACATTTTAATAAGGATCCCCAGGGGATTTCTGTGCATATTAGAGTTGTGAAGCCCAGCAAGAGGAAGAAATTAGATGCTAGCCTCAGAGTTTCTTGCTCATCTTTGTGGGTCTTCCTCCTTTTGTCTTCGGGCTTGAGGTATGGGGAGGCCACTTTTTGGCTCAGGACTCCTATGGGTGAATGAGACTGCTTAGAACTGCTGGGTTTTTGGCCTTGCTTTGAGGAATTTAAAGCTTTTCTCTTAGACAGACATTACATCCTTCATATACTTCAAAATGGTGGTTTGACCTAATCTCTGCCTTCTGATAGCAAAAAGACATTTCCTTGACTCCCCGAACCCCACTTTACTGTTGTCCCATATTGGATTTTAATTAAGGATGGAATAAGTGTTCTTCACTAACGTGTTTATACATGTATGATATTACCATGCCATTTATTGAGTGCCTACTATGTGCCAGGAGCTCTGCAAAGTGCTTTATGCTTATTATTGTTCCATTTATTCTTCCCCAAACCTCTGTGAGGCAGGTCCTATCACTAGTCCACAATACAAATGAGGTCATGGAGCCCGAAGTTGGCAGTGGTAGGAATCAAACTCAGGTCTCCCTTACTCTAAATTCTCTTTGCCTTTGTTTTTTTGAAAAAGTGGTATAGCCCATAGCAGAAAATTCATATTATACAGAAGGTTATATGGTGAAAAATGCCTCCTTCCCACCCCACGCCCAACCCCTCTCCCTCAAGCAAACCACTATTGTCAGTTTCTCATAGAACTTTCCAGAATATTCTATGCTCCTATAACACTAGCACAGTCTATCCTCTTAACAACATCTTTATGCTGCCTCCCAAGAATTCAGTAATTTTTTTTTTTTTTTGAGATGGAGTTTTGCTCTTGTTGCCCAGGCTGGAGTGCAATGGCGTGATCTCGGCTCATCGCAACCTCTGCCTCCCGCGTTCAAGTGATTCTCCTGCCTCAGCTTCCCGAGTAGCTGGGATTACAGACATGCGCCACTACGCTTGGCTGATTTTGTATTTTTAGTAGAGATGGGGTTTCTCCATGTTGGTCAGGCTGGTCTTGAACTCCCAACCTCAGGTAATCCGCCCACCTCGGCCTCCCAAAGTGTTGAGATTACAAGCATGAGCCACCGCACCTGGCCAAATTCAGTAATTTTTATTGGCAGATTATTTTCCTGCATCATTGAAATGAATGAAGCAATCTTTATACTTCATTCATTTAAGCATGGCCCTACCATGCTTATCCTTCGAATCTGCCACTCAGCCATTGGTTTCTGATAAGCAGTGTTCTTCTCAAATGAAAACCCCTTATGGCTTTTTTTTTTTTTTTAACAAGGCCACAGCTAATATCATGGTTTTGACATTATTTTTTCATTTATTTTATTTAGTATCCTGCCTTTAGAATTGCATTACCTCAATGGCTTATGCATTTTGTGTGTGTGTGTGTGTGTGTGTGTGTGTGTATGTATGTGTATGTATATGGTATGTGAGCACGCACGTACGTATTTGTTTTGGGCCTTTTTTTTTTTTTTTTTTTGAGACAGTCTTCCTCTGTCAGCCAGGCTGGAGTGCAGTGGCACGATCTCGGCTCACTGCAACCTCCACCTCCTGGGTTCAAGCAATTCTCCTGCCTCAGCCTCCTGAGTAGCTGGGATTACAGGCATGCGCCACCACGCCTGGCTAATTTTTTTGTATTTTTAGTAGAGACAGGGTTTCACCGTGTTG
The DNA here is from genome assembly GCF_028885655.2 of Pongo abelii. NCBI lineage: Eukaryota > Metazoa > Chordata > Mammalia > Primates > Hominidae > Pongo > Pongo abelii. Next base: position 118,662,099 of record NC_071995.2, on the reverse strand, counting down.
GCCAGGCTGGTCTTGAACTCCTGACCTCAGGTAATCCGCCCGCCTTGGCCTCCCAAAGTGCTGGGATTACAGGCGTGATGTTTTGGGCCTTTTAAAGTTCATCTTGTTTGTGTATTCATTTGTTTGGGGCCTTTTAAAGTTCTTCTTGTTTGGGGCTTCCTGTCATTTGAAGGGTTATCTGGTCATGTTTTGTTTTCTAAGCTAGTTCCATGAAGATGGTAGACATGCTTCTCTGTTAGGCTTGGTTGGCCCTTAAATGTGTCTTCCTTTTGGACACTCACTTACTTCAGGGGCAGGAGGAAGTGGGGAAGAGGAGTTGGGTCTGTTTGAAGTATCAGCGTGGATGGGAAGGGGAGCAAGAAGGATGGGATGGTAAAGTAGTGATGGTAGAAATTCAACTTACTAGACCAGGAGTGTGTGGGCGCCACCTACTAAAACGAAAAAGGAGTAATGAAGAGCTATAGTCAGTAGCTCTTATAATCTCTTATGGGATATGTAGGCAAATACTTATGTGTCTCTTGGGGGCTGTTCTGTTTTTAGAAGATAAATTATTGGTAAGAAAAAATAGGCCAAAAAGAGCTAAATGCTTATGAATTAGGATTATAGGATTTTCCCCTGTTAGTCTGAATTTAGAAGGTACTTCCAGAGATGTCAAAAATATGTAATATTCTACTTTATTCCAAGATAAATTGAGGGCAACTGACTCTAGAAATAATTGCAATATTAAAAATATAACAATGAATAAATAGAGAAATCTAGATGAAAGGAGTATGAGGATAGGGAAATAATGTCAGGGTTAAAAGTAAAAACAAGGAAGTTCCTGTTAAATTGCCAAAGGAAGAGTGATTTGGGACTCTCAGTCTCCCAGTGACCAAAGCAGAAAGGAGAATATGAACAGCTACAAGAGCCCCAGTCCCATGAAAAAAAAGTCCAGAATGCTCTGCTCAGAGGAGACCCAATTTTCTGAATACTGAGCCCTGAGGAATTTCATCACTGGGTTTCCCATAAATGAGACCCCCCGTGACCTGGTGGGCCCCATCCCTTGGAAACATACCCTGGCATTTCCATAGGACTGCTTCCTTCCGGGCCTCTTAGTGCAAGCCAGCAGTGCAATGCCAAATCCAAGTTTGGTAAATCAATTCTAAGTGAGATAAATTAATGCCTTTTTTGGGGGAAGATGGGAAACAGAGTGGGTTTGTTGGAGAGCCCGTAAATTGGAGTCTTCAACCCTTAAATTCTCACTTGCAGGAAAACCTTTCACAACCAAGCAAACGTGGAAATGATTTGGCCAAAGATTCAAAATTATATTAAACATCTGGGACTATATTCAGCAGCCAACTTTCTAATCAATTCTATGAGAGTGGTGATTGCAGTTATGCTCATTTTATGAGGGTGAAGTTTGGATAGAACTAAAAAGGGCGGTTGGCAGGAATCAAAAGAGATGAAAGCCTCAGGACAAAGAGTTAGAGGCCCAGGTGGTTCATGACTGAGAGTTTGGAAATGATTTCTGGTGTCTCACTTCAGAGAAAATAAATATAGCCAACTCTGTTCATCCGTGGTGATGGAACATTCAACTACAGCATTGGCAGTTTGGGATCTAAGACCGCCCTTCCAGCACTTCAAAATTCTGACTTATAAAGGACACACACAAAGAACAGATAGCCAGATAGAGACCAAAATACCCACTTTATTCTTGGCAGGGCAAGCACCCAGTAAGCTCTGATGCAGGGCTCTGGTAAATTTGCCCATCCTACCAACAGAGAGGAATGGTGGCCTTCCCTCATGAACAGGGTGGGAGGCCTTGCCACAACAGGGGGCCTGATGGAAATAAGGAGGACAAGAGTGTTCGTTTGGTTGAGTGCCTGCTATGCCTATGCCTAGGCAGTAAAAGAGGAAGTTTTAAGTTTGGCCCTTACTTTCAAGACATAGTAATTCTGCCTTCTAGTAAAACATGGCCAAATAAATGTCTACTTTTCATGAGCCAGATAACCTCCTTCTTCCTTATCGGAGGAGTGAGTAGAAGGGTGAGACTAGCCGGGTGCGATGGCTCCAGCCTGGGTGAAAGAGCGAGACTGCATCTCAAAAAAAAAAAAAAAAAAAAAAAAATTAAGAATAAATCTTTTCACTGTTGGAGAAAAGTTTTGAGAGGCCGAGGTGAGAGGATCACTTGAGGCCAGGAGTTCAAGACTAGCCTGGGCAACATAGCAAGACCCCTGTCTCTACCAAAAAATAATAATAAAAAAAGCTAGCTGGGTATGGTGGTGTGCACCTGTAATCCCAGCTACTTGGGAGGCTGAGATGGGAGGATTGCTTGAGCCCAGGAGTTCAAGCTTATAGTGAGCTATGATTGCACCCCTGCACTCCCTCCTGGGTATCAGAGTGAGACCCTATCTCTAAAAAAAAAAAAGTTGGAGAAAAGGATACTAAAGAGGTAAAAGGAAACTAAAGAGATCGGGAAGGCAGCAAAGAATGAATCTAGTCTGATGTGTTATTGGGTGTAGGTAATTCTTGGCGGAAGGTGCTGAAAGGGAAGGTTGCCTGGGCCTACAGCAAGCAGGTGATGAACTAGCTCCTTTGCTATTATTTAAATGTGTCCTGGTTGGGCCAGATGTGGTGGCTCACACCTGTAATCCCAGCACTTTGGGAGGCCAAGGCAGACAGATCACTTGAGGTCAGGAGTTCGAGACCAGCCTCGCCAACATGGTAAAACCCTGTCTCTACTAAAAATACAAAAAAAGTATCCAGGCATGGTGGCAGGTGCTTGTAATCCTAGCTACTTGGGAAGCTGAAGCATTAGAATTCCTCGAACCCGGGAGGCGGAGGTTGCAGTGAGCTGAGATCACGCCACTGCACCAACCTGGGCAAAAGAGCGAGACTGAGTCTCAAAAAAAAAAAAAAAAAAAAAAAAAAAAAATTCCTGGGGAATATCCACCAGAGTGAAAAACTGGGTATATCCAAATTCAGCTTTGCAAAGAAATGCACTCATGACTAGTTGCAATTTGAAACGTTCCTCTTCTGAGTATTTCTAGTCTATGTAGGTGTTTCACAGATTGCTGAGTACCTAGACTGAGAGGGAGAGAAAAAAACAAAGTAAAGCTAAAATGTTAAGAAGTCTGGTTAAAGTGCAATCCAGAAGTGAGGGAAAGCATCTCTAAAAGTATGAATCTTTGGGGAAACATAAGTTGATTACCAAAAACTTAATATTAAGCAGCCTCATAGGAACATGGCTTTTGGGTATGGCGAGAGCCAGCCTAGAGCTCACATCTCCATTGAAATCCACCACCAGAGAGGTTATCTGCTTAGTTGTTGGCAGCCAGACCCTGGCATTGTTTAGATTGATTGATGGAAGACTACTTTGGGAATGCTGGCTTCCTTATTCATTGACTTTAAAGACAGCATTGTAAAAATTGATCACCAGCCCAAATCAATGTTACTCTGAAGTATTTTTATGACTTTTTGGGGAGGCAAAGAGATGGGATAATTTTTAGTTTATTTAAGTCTGTTGCAAACTGGATCTCCTTTGTTTTCTTTCTGAACTACCTTTTTTGTTTTTTTGAGAGAGAATCTTGCTTTGTTACCCAGACTAGAATGAAGTGATGCAGTCACAGCTGACTGCAGCCTTGACCTCCCAGGCTCCGATGATCCTCCCATCTCAGTCTCCCCGGTAGCTGGGACTGCAGATGTGCATCACCACACGCGGCTAATTTTTTGTATTTTTTGTAGAGACAGGGTTTTGCCATGTTGCCCAGGCTGGTCTTGAACTCCTAGACTCAAGTGATCCACCTGCTTTGGCCTCCTAAAATGCTGGGATTACAAGTGTTAGCCACCAGGCCCGGTCTTGAACTTCGTATATACAGTGTGTTGTGTGGGCAAGTCATGCCTAACCACTTCCTAGTGGGAGGGGAGAAACTAGGGGGCTTGTCTGAGGCTTTAGGCAATGTAATCTGTTCTCTTGGGATCAATTACTTATGTATATTTAGTAGCCAGCTCTATTTGCTGATCCCCTAATCTGTTCTCTTCGTTCATTCCCATGAGACTTCGATATGGGATATCTTCCTCTTCTTCCCATTGCAGCCTTTTCTCTCAGAGTTGTTCCCATAAGAGCTTCTATCAAAATCTCTGCTCTAACATCTGTTGTCAGATTTTGCCACTTTTTTTTTTTTTTTTGAGATGATGGAATCTCACTCTGTTGCCCAGGCTGGAGGCAGTGCCACCATCTCGGCTCATTGCAACCTCTGTCTCCCAGGTTCAAGGGATTCTCCTGCCTCAGCCTCCCGAGTAGCTGAGATTACAGGAGCACCCCACCACTCCAGGCTAATTTTTGTATTTTCTTTTTAGTAGAGATGGGCTTTCACCATGTTGGCCAGGTTGGTCTCGAACTCCTGACCTTAAATGATCTGCCTGTCTCTGCCTCCCAAAGTGCTGGGATTACAGGTGTGAGCCACTATGCTCAGCCACATTTTGCCACTTCTTTCTATAACCTGAATGTGGAAAAACTTAAACTGTCTTTCCTCCACTCTCACACCGCAACTGTCAACACCATAGAAAACTTCTGTGACCAAATATGTGGTCACCACCAAGCAAGCAGTCAGTTCTTCAGTGGACACCACTAGGTGTCCTCCAGTTCAGTTCTGGCACTATCCGCCTGGAGATAGGGCTCAATCCCACAAGCGGAGGGCTCAGTCCCCAAGAACGTCCCCTCTTCAGGCACCAGTTGCAAGTCCAGGCCTCTGGAACTTCTCACTGACTGGCTTCAAATTGGGGTTCCTACAGCCCCCTCTTTGAGTTCAATTAATTGGCTAGAGCTGCTCACAGAACTTGGGAAAACCCATTTACTGGTTTATTCTGAAGGACATTGCAACGGATAAAGATGAAGAAATGCATAGGGCGAGGTGTGGGGGAAGGGTTGCGAGCTTCCACGCCCTCCCTGGTCGCCCTCCAGGAACCTCCATGTGTTCAGCTATCCGGAAGCTCTCCAAACCCTGTCCTCTTGGGGCCTTTCATGGAGACGCCATTGGATAGGCATGATCAACAACCATGTAGAAATGGGATTGCACGAAAAGGCTATGATCTAATCCTCATAGGCTGAGTGAGGAATCCCAGCAAGGCCTGTTTGTTCAGATACTTCTTGGCCTCTCTGTAGCATTAATTCCTCCAGGTTATGGGGCAGGACCCCTTCTGAAATGGGGTCTTCTGACCTACAATCAGACAAGGCAGAGGAAATTTCTTTATGGCCAGCTCCAAGTCAGAAAGGTGGGGGAAGATTAGAGTCCTGCCTTGAGTAGATGAAAGGAGGGCAGGAGGAGGTCAGAGAGAGAGAGATTCTGTTTTTCAAGGCCTGCTTCTAAAGCCTAAAGCACCCCTAAATAACAAAAGATTGTAACAAGGACTATGGGAGTCATGAGCCAGGAACCGTGGACGAAAACCTATATATATATATCTCATAATATTTCAAACCTGTCTCCTGTTAATCCCATCCTCTGTTTCTGTTATCATTTGCTTAGTGTAGAATTTGCCATGTTGACTATTGTAGACTTGTCTTTTAGAGTTTCTAGCACTAGCCTCTTCCACCCATCACTATTGAAATGATTGTATCCGTCTCAGTGCTGACACTAACCCAGCACTCTGGTTTTACATCTGTCAATCCACCAAGACTTCACTTTCACTTTCTTCCCGGCCTCATTATTCACTACGCTCTTGGGCCATTGCTCTGGCTTCTGGGGCTTTTCTAAAGTAGCACTTTTCCCCACTCCAGCCCATGAAGGTACCTTTTAACCAGCTCTTGAGATTAAATCCCCTCCGTGACACTTTCCTGCAGGAACTTGCAAAAAAGTACTGCATTCCCCACTGGCAAAACTTGCCATCAGCCAGTTTATGTATTCTCTGCTTTTCACACCCATATCTTGACCTCTAAGCAACACACATATTCTCCTCTTCATTTATTTCACAGTTCTGTCTTCATAACATTGATAAGTATGATCACATTAGTGCTCTACATTTTAAGCAACTGGAAGATAGCTATTTTTTTGGTACTCTTCCTTTAAATTTGAACATAGTGTCTAATTAGTCAATTAACATTTTTTTAAAAGGGTGAGAGACATCATGGTAGAGAGAAGGAAGTTGAACGTGTTTTTGGTTGAATATTAGCGTGTGCCCACTGTATTCTAGGCACAGTCCTGATGCATTATATCATCACACAATAATTATTTATGTGCCTTCATCCTTTATGACACAGTGCTGGCTCTTATTCATCTCCCATTTCTGCAATCCATGGTGATGATTAAAAGTCTTAGGAGTTTTACTAGGCTCAGTATTTTTTTTTTTTTTTAATATGCTAGTTCTTCATGAATACATTGGGTACTCTGAAGCATATCATTTCCTGGGTTTCCTGAAGTGGTATGTTGCGTGGAATGGCACGTTAGGTCTAAATAATTATCCCCCAGGTAAGGTTCTTGTTCTCTTAAAAAATAGATATTAAACATTAAATAAGGACAGCCAGGTATTGTTTGAGGTGTTAGTGGGCTATGCTAAAAAATTAAAGGTGGGAATGAGGCAGCTGGAGTTCAAAGGAGCATGTTAGAAGGAGTCCCAAGAGGACAAATCCATTTGGTTCTTCTTTCCTTGTTTTTTTCCGAATATTTTTGAGGATGATAATTTTTTCCCCCCAAAAGCTTTTAATGAATGTTAGGATTAAAAAAGAGAGAGAGAGAATTTATAGAAGAGAAATTAACTATAGCTCCTAAAATAGCTCTTTGTTTCTGAAAGCCTTGATTCTGCTATCTATCTTATAACTGAAAAAAAAAAAAAAAAAAAAACAACCTCAAGAAGTTACTTGTATAGCCTCTGCCACTAAGGAGACTGTGTTCTGATGTTACCTCAAACAGGCTGATTTATTAAAATATTTAAAAATATATATGGAAATATGTTTTTCTATTTTTTTTTAGTGGCTTTTCCCAGTGAACAATAGGTCTTACTATATGATTTCTTATTTGTCATTAGTGAATGTGGTGGGTATGTGGCAGCGGGGGGAGCTGATGGTTTCATAATACTGTATCAGAAATGATTAGTGTAGGTACTTATTAACATATTTCTCAGACAGAACAATCTCGACTTTTAAAACCTCTTCATTTAATTCAAACATCAAGTACCCTGTTTGTGGCCTGTGTTATGTTAGGTGCTCTCTTTACAAGACCTATTTTCTTGCTATTTAATTATATGTTTGCTTAGCAAATATTTACTGTGCACCTACTAGGTACCTGGCACTGTGCTGTGTACTGAGGTGCCATGTGTACCTCCATCAACATAGACTCAAGATCAATATGATTTCAGTGAGCTAAAAATACCTTTATTGAAGCAAAAAAAAATCACATTTTGTAAGGATCAAAAAAGAGACATTTTATATAAGGTACAAGAAATAGAAGAATTATATCCCCAAGATATATGTGATCACATACTTGTTAGTTTTTGGACGTGACCAGATTTTACACAATCCTTAAAAAATGCAGCATCCAGATTTTAAAGTAGTTCTCTAATCTCTCTTTCTGTGCCCCATTAGATGTATATTGGATCTTCTCATTCTGTCTTTGTCTTCTGACCGCTCATGTTTTCCATCTCTTTGTCTCTGTGTGTTGCATTGTACACAAATGCTTCTTGAACTGTGGTGTGCCCATGAATCACCTGGGGACCTTGTTACAACGTAGGTGCTGATTCCATGGGTATGGGGCAGGGCCTGAGATTCTTAGAGAATTAAATTCTAACCAGCTCCTGAGTGATGGTGATAATGCCAGTGTATAGACCATAGCTTAAGTATCAAGGTTCTATGTGATTCTCTCAGATCTAACTGCTAGTTCACTAAGTTTCTCTTCAGCTGTATCTAGTCTGCTATTTAACATATTCAGTGAATCTTTAACCTTAAATTCAAGAACAAGATTTTTTATTTCTGGAAGTTCGATTTGGTTCCTTTCAAATGTATCTGGTTCTTTTTCAGTGTCTTGTTCTTTGATAAGAATTTCTACTAATTTACCTTGATAATAAAAATTTATTTTATGGCTCATTTTAGATTGTTCTTTTATCTGCAGTTTTTGGAGGGCGAATTCTCCCATTTCCTGTGTCTGTTGTTGTACCCGTAAAGTGTAGTTGTTGATTTTTACTTTTTAATTGTGAATTTATTTCTGGTAGGGATTGGAAGGAGAGTGTTGGGGTGGGGAGAAAATCCTGTGTGCCCTGGGTTGCAAAAATGCCCCCACAAGTTGTTCTCCACTTGTATCTGCCAGTCTCCAAGGGCTCAGTGATCCTGGACCGGTATTCATGTTAATTTCTTGAATTGTAACAGGATACTGTAAATGTGGACACTCTACCTGAGGTTACTGCTTCTTCCTATCTGCTTTACTTCTTTCCCACTCAAGGGCCCTGGACAAGGGTAAACATCTCATCACTTTCTGGAGGGCAGAATATTTCCAGTTCCCCCACTTCTTTTTGGCTTAAGGCTGTGGCTTTTTCCTCTGCCTGAATGTGGCCCTAAGAAGCCCTTCTTTTCAAACTTTCCTGTTGTACTTGACCGACTAGCTGTCTAGAGGTTTATATCCCTAGCTTTTAATCTTTGCTGTGAATATCTTACCTGTTACCAGCTAGTATATTTCACATTGACTTCTCTTTCCTTTTTTATTGAGATGGAGTTTCGCTCTTGTTCCCCAGGCTGCAGTGCAATGGCACGATCTCGGCTTACTGCAACCTCCACCTCCCAGGTTCAAGCGATTCTCTTGCCTCAGCCTCCCAAGTAGCTGGGACTACAGGCATGTGCCACCACATCTGGCTAATTTTTTTGTATTTTTAGTAGAGATGGGGTTTTACCATGTTGGCCAGGCTGGCCTTGAACTCCTGACCTCAGGTGATCCACCTGCCTCATCCTCCCAAGGTGCTGGGATTACAGGCATGAGCCACTGTGCCTGGCCTACTTCTTCTTCCTTTTAACTTGAAGATTATCTGCCCCTTTTTCTAATCTCAACCACATTAAGCTGGTTTTGAGCATGGCAAGAGTTTTATAGATGAATCTTATTTTATAGTACGGGATTTCAAAATCATAATTATTTCACTGAGGATGGCTTTTACCCTCCATTAATTATACTTCTCACTCAGAAATGGAATTCTATTTTGGTCTCCTAAAGATAAATTAGTACATAGTGGAAAGGAATTAAAATTCTACTAGGAATTAAATGATATGATTAACACAAACATCCACATGGATGTGTCTCTGCCCTGCGCAGGAAAGAAGAACATTCAGTACAGATTCTGCTTATGTCACTAGCCTTCAAGACCTGCAGGTTCTCTCCTAATCATGTGAGCAGTAGCAATAATAGCAGGTCATCTTTGTGGAGTGATTACTGTATGCTAAGAACTGTGCTAAACACTTTTATATGGATTATTTTATCTAAACCTTCTAATAGTCCATTGAAATAGATATTGCCATGTTGAAAACTGAGGTTCAGAGAGGTTAAGTGACTTACCCAGTGTCACAGAACTAGTAAGTGGTGGAGCTGGGATTTGAACTGAGATTCCAGAACAATTGCCATTAACCACTTTGCTTCCATATTAGTATCATCTGCAAATCTCTCTCCATAAATTTCCTCAGTCTTTATCTGAGTTTCCTTATTTCAGGAAGGAAAACTTCTCTTTTTGATCCTTATGAAATACAATTTCCATTAAAACTTTTTTTTTGGCTATTAAAAAATGTACTGGATAATTGAAATCAGATTGGATTTGAGCCTGTGTTGATGGAAGTACACATGGGATGTGGGCTGAAGCGTTCAATCTAATTTTTCTTTCCATCAGCTAATTTTTAAAGTATTAAGCAAGTAGATTCTGACACTAACAGGGAAGATTTAAATTCTCTTGAGAGGCTGGAGGTGTTAAATAATTTTCTGGTAGTGCACATTTTACATCTTAAATCTTCCTCACTCTCTCACCTCATCTCAATGTACCTGAAGCTCTGAGAATGTTCTTTTGTACTTCTCAGGAACAGCCAGACCTCTGGCTTCATCTCCTCTCCCCTCCACATCCCTTTCCTGTTCCAATTACTTCCCAGCGCCACTTGGATGTTGTTGTCATCGGGGAACTTTGGAAACAGCCAGATTTTTTTGGAGTCTGTAAGCAGAAAACAGACTGCTTGCTGCTCATATCTGGCACCCAGCTTTGTCCAGAAAACGAGGAGTTAAAAAGAAGTCTGGGCTGTGAAGGGCTGTGACAACTGTCCTAGGGGGAGCTCTAGCGAGCCCTGGCGGGCAGTGACTCATGCTGCTCTGTCACTGGGATCAGCACTGGCCCCTGGCACGCAGGCGGCAGCCAGGTGGGGTTACAGCCAGAGCACGCACGCATGCACGGAGCCGGGAGCATGCAGCCTGCACTGCGGGGGATGTGATGCTCTGCTCTCCAACTCGCCTGGCTGGCCCGCCACAGACGCCTCAGCTTGCAACCATGGTAACGCTTCTGGCTGGGGACACCCCTGGGAGCCCACCGCGATGGGCAGCCTCCTGGTGACTGATGGACGAGTGTCCACCTCCCTGACCGAGAGCGCTTAGTAGGTCGGCAGGAAGTGGAGAGGATGTAACACGCCCCCAGCCGGGAGTGAAGCCCTAAGGAGGTAGGAGCCGCATATGTCCATCCATGCATTCCCACCGTCAGCGCGCAGGGGTGCTGTAGATCACCGGTAGGAACTTTATTTGGCTGGTGCTTCATTATGCTGATTAAACTGCAGTGGATTTGATGGGCATGATTGCGCTGGGGAAGATGCATAATGAACTAAAAAAAAAAAAAAAAAAAAAGTGGTTAATAAGATCTCGGAGTCGACTTGTCCGGGTATGAATGAAGTAGACTGCAGTGGTATCCTAACAGGAGTTCCAGAACCTCACACATCCCTTTTCCTGGTCCTTCCTCTCATCCCGATTAATCCACGAAATGTAGAAGTTCCATCTTATTTCAACGATTAGTGCTAATCATTAATAATTTAGACCTGTCTGGAGGAGGGAATCCATAGGTTTAGGTCTCCTAGCATCCTGGCAGTAGCCAGCAGCTGCTCTGTAGGAGCCTTCTGGAAACAGCAGGAAGGAGCGGCTTCCCCACGAGTTTCCCAAGTGCTTTCGTTGGCCCAAGTGCTTTCGTTGGCCCAGGTGACCTGTTTGAGTTTGCTCTTCAGTTTACCCCAGGCGGGAAGGCAGCCTGTCTGCGGGTTGGTGGCCATGTTGGCAGAGAAGGGGTTAATCTCTTGTTGCTGTAGGAGCTGAGGTTGCCAGCTAGATTGAAAGCAGGCGCTGCAGTGCCATCGCCAGCGCCGAAGGAGTAAGACGATCTTCTCCGCAACAGTGTTGAATCCGGCTGAAATTTTTTTCCTCCCCCCCTCCTTTCTTGTTTTTCTTTAACCAGCTCCTCCCCCCTTCGTTCCCACCCTCAAGTCTGACGATGACACCTCCAATTTTGATGAACCAGAGAAGAATTCGTGGGTTTCATCCTCTCCGTGCCAGCTGAGCCCCTCAGGTTTCTCGGGTGAAGAACTGCCGTTTGTGGGGTTTTCGTACAGCAAGGCACTGGGGATTCTTGGTAGATCTGAGTAAGTGAAAATTTGACTTTCTAAAGGGACCTGCATTGATGCAAGGCTTTTGGAGCCAAAGGTGGTGGTGGGGGGTGGGGGAATAGGTGGGGGAGTGCAGTGGAGGGAAGCTGCTAGTCGCCTGCGTTGGGAAAGCAGTCTACCTGTTAGGGCTTTGCGGGGGTAGCCAGTTAATATTCTCATTTTGCAGTGTGTAAGGTACCTGTTCCTGTCTGTGGTATGATAATTGTCAATTGGGTACTTTGGGTTAGTTTTCCAATCTTTGGTCTTCTTTAAAGGGGAGAGAGTGGGAGATTTCCAGCAGTGCAGATCCCCGGTCAAAGGAGAAATGTGCAGGAGTTAAGATGAGCTGCCCATCTATCTAACCATCTATGTATCTGTCTCTCAAGTGGGTGGATGGGGGTTGCTATCTTGGCGTATAAAGAATCCTAAAAACCTTGTCTCATAAGCTAGAGGTTTCCTGATGGGTTTAACTGAGCTGCAAGTGGCTGAACCAGAGCTCTAGCAGAGAGATGGTGCTCGGCTCCTCTCCAAGTATGCTGCAAGATCAGGGATCTGGCAGCTGAGCCTCTCTGAGCTGGTGGAGCGCTGGCGGCCAGAGAAAGCCCCGTTACTGTGAGCCACTAGGAGGGAGTGTGATGTAGCCGAGTCATTGATTCACAGAAACTGGGCTTCATAGGGGGAAAAAAACCAGGAGACTAGAAAATGGAAATATAAATATCACTGTAAACCTCTTGACCTGGTAGGTCTTTCTCCATTCTCATAAAAGCTATTGAAAAATGCATTAACATAGCACTTGGAATTAGAGGGTCCAGGCTTCCAGGAGCCTCCTGGAATTTCTGTAAAATACAGTAGCTTCTGTGGATGTGGGAGGTCAGTATCTTGCCTCATTCTCTCATGATACAATGACATTCTGTTTTCAGAGGAGTGAGTTCCCCAGAAGATCTTGGACTGATGGTGTTATTTGCTAGCCACCCTGGTCCCTGCACTTTCAGGTTCTCAGAGGGTAATGTTGGGTTAGTTGCTGCCCACTTAGGAGACGAGCAGAATTTGATATTCTTCTTGGCAGCATCTCTCCCTCTTTGTGGTATTTGTAGCTTAGATATCGATTTATAGGGATGTCAGGTTAGTTCCTGGATGGTGTCTCCCCATGGGTGCTATTTTGACAGTAACGTTCCTGAAAAGATTTCAGAGTATTGTGGGGAATTGGGCATTTGATACGAAATAAGGTTGTGGGCTGTGATTGAATGTGAGAGAGGTTTTTATGTTGCAAGATGTTGAAGTGGTCTTTCTTGATCCCCTCTGTGGGGGCTGGGTTTCAAATTCGGGTTGGATTTTGGTAGTGTTAGATGTGCCTCTCTGTCTGATTTGCTCCACAACCCCAAAGCAATCTGGATGGTGGTGGGAGAGGCAGAGAGCTAACTAGCTGTTGAATGTGCCATCAGATGGGTTTGAAATGGCTCAGCAGGATTGGGAGGTTTTGCCATTGGCATCAAAGAGCAGGGCAGAAGAGGAGGCCTGATGTTGAAGGATGCATGGTTAGTGGGCAGCATAACCTTGACACACGCAGCACACTGAAGGTCACACATTGGACTGGAAGGACATGTGTGGAGAGTTCTAGTTCTGGTTAGCAGTGGGCTCGCTGGGTCAGAATGCAATCTTGCTTAGGGTGTTAGTCAGTGATCTGAAAGACCAGGGAGGATTCGAGGGAGTTAGATTTCAGGGGAAAAGGCAGAATGATATGGGAGATCTTAGGCATTGCAATTCATCTGAAGCAGTGTGTGATTAATTGCTTATTTTTCAGGAAGACTCGAATGACATCTTTCTGTTTCTCACAGAAAGCTCAGTTTAGGGAGCTCTCTGACAGGGACATCTCAGTATTAAGGCTGAGGCACTTGATAAATATTTGTTGATTTAATTTACTCATGATCCTTTCCTCCAGAAGTGTTTATATTGCTTATTGTATTTGAAGATGTGCTATCTCACCTCTGGTAGTTTAAACTATATCCTTAGAGCACAAAATGAGCTGCTGTTCCTGACCCAACAGAATGTTTAATAAGATTCTTATTTCAAAAAAGGTCCATGCAAATAAAACTGTGTATTTCTTATTTGGACGATGGCATCAGAGTATTCCTATCGTTGGGGAACTTTAACGTTTTTTCAAAGCTTGGCAACGGGGTTGGAATCAGAAAGATTTTCTTTCATCTTGTGTCTTGTTATGTGATGTTGCTATTGGACTTGGCTACTCTGCTGTAGGCAGCCCTGTGGGTGATACCTACAAGTATCATTTTATAAATTCATCCACCTGTTGGATGTAGATGACCCTGGACATATCAGATTGTGATTAATTAGAAATCTAATTAAAGAGAGGCAGTGATGAAATTACTTAGCAGCTCCTGCAGTTTTATTGACAAAATTTACTTGGAGAGAGGGGGAGACATTTTCTGGGGGTACCACCTTTGCCGCCAGTGACCCTGTGTTTCTCCCTGAGTTTCTTTTTCTTTTCTCACCGTTTTCAGCATCACAGGTTTTTATTTACACACATTGCTTACCTGTGCTGTTACTCATTCTTCACACCACTGAGGAAATTGCAGATGCTGCTGTACTGTGCTAGGTAAATTGACCTCAGATTTGTTACCAGTGAATTGAATGAAATGTTCAGAGGTGGAGCTGAATGAACGAGGAGTTTTTGTGGAGAAATTGGCAGTGAGAATGATTTAAATTCTGTGATAGCTCCTCGTTTTTTGGGATCCTTATTTTGGGACCCCAGACTATTTTTAAGCCATTGAGTGCATCATTATTTTAGGCTGAGCAAGAATCTTGATGACAGCGTTTCAATGGCTGAGGCGTAGTGGGAGTTCCTTGCAGCTTGAGTTGGTGGGAGCTGGAGAGTTTCTAGAGAACTAGGTTTGGTTGTCTTTGGGGTGGGGTTATGGTGAAGTTAGTCTTGGAGAGTGAGTAGCTGTCTGATGCTTCTTTTCCTTTTTAACCAGCAAGAACCCAAACCGAATCCCCAAGCTCTGAATGCCTGGCTGTTCCTCTGAGCCTTTCTTTGCTTGAACTTGACAATAGTAGGGTAGTAACAGAAAACAGCATGTTAAAGTTTTAAAAATAAAATAGATCTCAGCTCTTTTCCTTCCCGTTAGCAAGGGGTACATTTATTTAGGTTTTTCCTTCTAGATTGAGGCACTGTCTCATTTAAGTTCTTGGTGAAGCCGTGCATTTCTGCAAACCATAAGTATAAACTCTAGAACAGGGGTGTCCAATCTTTTGGCTTCCTTGGGCCACACTGGAAGAAGAAGAATTGTCTTGAGCCACACATAAAATACACTAACGATAGCCGATGGGCTAAAAAAAAAAAAAAAAAAAACTCATAAAGTTTTAAGAAAGCTTACAAACTTGTAAGTTTTCAGCCACATTAAAAGCCATCCTGGGCTGCATGCAGCCCCTGGGGCCGTGGGTTGGACAAGCTTGCTGTGGAAGGTAAAAATCAGTTGGTTTTATGTTTTTGTTTTAAACATGCTGGTTGTATGCTTTTGGAAGAGTTGGAGAACACTGAGGGTAATGGGATCTTGATGGGGCTGGAATCTGTGGGAAGATGGTGTCTGGGTAGGCTGTTTTTAGGAAGGGGCACTCTCTTCCTTTTGATTCAGGGATTTTTCCTTTCTTTTCGGGTGGTTCTGAAAACACAGCGATGGATCCAGCCATTCAGACACCATGGAGGAAGGAAGAGTGGCTGTTGCCATTGCTTCCCAAATTTTCGGGGAACCAGTTTTTGGTGCCTCTTCCTTGCTCTACTGGGGCTTCTCTGCATGTCAGTTTCTTCAACTGCGAAGTGGAAGGACAGCGATACTTTTCTTACAGGACTTTTGCGGGGTTGGATGAAATACGTAAAACACTTGGTCTAGTACCTGGCACATGGAAAAGCCTTGATAAATGTTCACTGTTGTTATTTTTGTTATTACTAATACACTAGTCCATGTATGTATAGTGTCCTCCTATACACACCAAGAGAATATGGAAAGGACTCAGCAATGATTAGGTAGTCCAAAGTCATACCAGATTGGAAACCAAGCTTCCCAGGCCCTGGGACTTTTCTGCTAGAGACACTTCATGGTTCTGACCAACTACAAAGGGTTAATATGCAGTTGCCAAATACCTGTTGGTAAAAGGTGGATGTTGGGGAGGAGTGGATTGGGGAACAGAATTAGAAGGTCCAGTCCCAGAATGGGTACCTTCCCATCAAGTTGAACAAGTCAAAGCAGGTTATGTTGAAACAACTGAGAGAAAGTAAAGCAAACACCGTTGCTGCAGAATATCATGGTACAAATTGGACATCTTTGGGAGTAAGCAGAGTAAGGCAAAATCCAGTGAGGGACACTTCATGGGTAATGCCATTTCACAATTCTTGTTAAATTGCATTGCTGATCTTCCTTGGAATGTCTGTCCATTCCCCCAAGTAGACTGTGATCTCAAGGCAAGGCTGGGTCTTATTCATCCTGGTTTTCCTGGAGCAGTAAATACTGGTGCTGGGACTGGGCTTATAAGCATACTAATGGAAAGTAAAATATTTGGGTTGGCTTTTTAAAAAGACAGTGGATTTGGATCAGTGGAGAGGAAGGTAGAGGGAATTTCAGGTGGGCAGGGTGCTAACAACAGCCCATCCTTACAGGGCACCAACTACGTTCTAGGCTCTGTTCCAACCACTTTACACAGATTAATTCATTTAAATTCCACAACCAGCCCAAGAGGAAGGTGCCATTATTATTCTCATACATGTGAGGAAACTGAGGCGTGGGGAGATCAAACAACTTGCCTAAAGTTATGTAGCTTTGAGTGGCTTAGCTGAGATTTGAACCCTGTGGGTATAAACACCACAGACGGGAAATTTGTGTGGTGTACCCAGGTTCATGTGCTTGTCAGAAACGGAAGCCATTTGTAGAGAATCACGAATGATGAGGTTGGGGCAGGGTGTGATGGGAGCTGACAGGCAGGTCTAAATGCTGGGATTCATTTTCAGTCTCTGTGTTTATTGAGTAGGTAGACTGTATAGCTCTTGGATTTCTCAGATTTTTTCCTCTTTTCATTTAGAGACTCTTATCTGGTGTGTGTGTGCCCGCACACATACATAAACCCACGCGTATATACTCTTTCCCTGAATGTTCTTATTTGCTAAAGCTTAAGCTTGGCAAAGAGAGGAAACTGCACTGACCTTACTCTCCACCATATCTTCAGGCTGATCATACACAAGTTGCTTAATAAGCATTTGGTTAATCCATCTAAATCATTCTTATGGCCGCAACTCTCATTTTGTTGATGACTCTACTATCTATGTCTATTCACATCTACATTTTGTACTTTTGTTTGTCTCCCATCTGTCCTGGGATGGCTGATACCAGTGGAAGACAGCCTGAACTCTCCAATCAGTCCTGTTTCCTTTTTATGAAATACTTGGAGGTTGGAGGATCTTCCCTTAAAAAGTATTTTCCTTTCTACATCCAGCCAAAGGCTCTTGGTCCTTGTGCTTGCTACCTAGATCCCTATTGGAAAGAGTCTTGCCTGCAATTTGATTTTTTAAATAGCAGCAATAACAGAGTCTTCTCTGCTACATGAAGGCATGCATCTGCTGTATTTCCCAGACAAGTTCAAAAACCTTAACTAGCTTCTGCCCATGGTTATTGCTCTCAAGTGCCTTGTGTTGTTCCCATCCCTTCATTATCTGGATTAGATGTTTAACATTCGCCTCTGTGTGTTGTGTTGGATTTTCTCCTCTCCTCTTGCTCATTCAATTTCTTCCTTCTCTTAGCCAAGCACAGCTTGTTCTCCTACTTGCCTTATTCTGTTCTCTATTTAGACTGTGCGTGCCTGCCTTGCAGCCCTGGCAGGACCATTCCACCGCCTTCTCATTTGTCTTAAAGATACCTTTAGGAAATCTAATCCAGACAATCCTAGCCCAGTCCTGAAGATTAGGCTCCAGAAGATCTGTCAAGTGTGTTTTTTGCTGGCCTACACATGCTAATTTGCATGGTTGCCTGGGATCCCTTAAGAAGACAGTCATTGACTAAATGGCGTTACATGTTCCCAAGCTCTGCGCCAGTCTGGCAACTCTTCCTTTGCCTACGTGAATTTCTCCCAGTTCTTTTTGCTTTGCTTGCTGTTCATCTCCTGACCTCTCTCCGACAAACTTCCTGAAAGAAGAGCCTGCACTCAACACCTCTTTTTTCCACCTCTTCAATAATACTGAAATGACTGTCTCAGAAGCCGTTGATTATACCTAACCACCAAATCTGGTGATTTCCGTCTCACCACTTGATACCATTAATACTACATTTCTTCAGGACAACCTTCTACTTTCTTCTCTTCTGTATTATGGACACTTGGTTTCCCTCCTACCTCTCTGAGTGTCATTCTCTCTCTTTTGTGGCTGCTATCAGGCTCTTGCAATGTACGTACCATCTCCTGAAGTTCCATCCTCAGTTATCTTTCTAGTTGGTTCTTGGTGATCTCATTCAGTTCCTTGACTTTAGTTCTCACCTCCCCATGGCCTGCTCCCATCGTACACTGTGTTCCTCATCACCAGGATGTTTTACCAGTTTCTCACCATCCCATCCTCTGTTCCCTTCCTACATAGACAGACCCACTCGCTCGCTCAGTAAGCCACTAGGTGCTAGTTTTGGCTTCCTCATTTTATGCAAGAAACTACCACCTTCCCTACCCTTCTAGGCAAGAAAGCTGAGTCATCGTAAATTCTTTTCTGCCTCCCCCGCCATCCCATCAGTTGCCAATTTCTCCAAGTGGTGCCTCTAGGATGACACTTGCATCCATGCCCATCTTTCTGTCCTCACTGACACCCATCATGGACTCTTGCTTGGACTATTGCAGTAGCCTCCTCACTGATTCCCTTGCCTCTGGTTTTCCTGGCTGTAATCCATTCTCCACAAAGGGTGGAATTCTTCCAAAGCATAGGTTGGATGATGTCATTCACCGGCTTACACTTTCACAGCATCCCAGTGTGCTCAGAATTAATGGCTGCTCCTGAACTTGGTATTCAGTCTTGGTATGCCAAGACCCCAGCCTGCCCGCTCATTTGTGTCTCCTTCTTGTCCCCTACTGAATCACTTCAATAGTGTTGTCTGGCCAAGCTGTTCAAGGCTCATTAAGGACAGGACCAGGTCTTCCTTCTTTTGCCTGAAACAGTGCCTTGCCCCTGGCAGGTCTTCAGTGAACATTTGTTGAATTGAATTAGACTAAAATGGCCAGGGATTATACCAATTCCTTCTGCACAGTGTAGACAACTGCTAATGGAACCTGTTTTCTGTAGAGCACTTCTTGTGTTCCCAGAACTATGTGAGTACTTTATGTGCATTATCTCATTAAATCCTCACGATCTCACTGTAACTCTACGAGGTAGCTGGTATTATCCCCATTTTACAAATGAAGACACGGATTCAGGAAGATTAGATTATTTTCCTGAGGTTCTGAAGGTAGAAACACATCTAAGACTTGGAGCAATATCTGGTTGCCTCTAGACCACTGTACTATCTACCCTGCCTCTAAGAGTCATGACTTTGCTAGGTTATGCAGGAGTTATGGACTTGTCTAATAATAAAGGTAAAAGAATTGGTTTTACTGAGAATCTACTCTTCCAGGTACTATTCTGAGTGCCTGACAAGCATTCTCATGTAGCCCCAGCAATAACTCATTATTTTACAGGTAAAGAAAATGATGATCATGATGCTTGGGTTACTTCTTAGGTTCACTCAGCTCACACCTGGCAGAGGGTGGTCAACTTTTCCAAGTTTTAACTTATTTATTTATTTATTTTGAGACAGAATCTCTTTCTGTTGCCCACGCTGAAGTACGGTGACACAATCTCAGCTTATTGCAACCTCTGCCTCCCAGGTTCAAGCGATTCTTGTGCCTCAGCCTCCCGTGTAGCTGGGATTACAGGTACCTGCCACCACGCCCAGCTAATTTTGTTTTTGTATTTTTAGTAGAGGCTGGGTTTCACCAAGTTGGCCAGGCCTGTCTTGAACTCCTGACCTCAAGTGATCCGCCAGCCTCGGCCTCCCAAAGTGTTGTGATTACAGATGTGAGCCACCACGCCTGGCTCAACTTTTAACTTTAGAACTGATATAAACATGCCTATTTTTTTGGGACTGACTGTAGCATACCCATTCAAAGTCCAGGCTTTGGAATCAGACAGACGTGGGCTGAACTCTGGGTTTCATCCCTTGCTTGTTGTGTGAATGAGACATTTCACTGCTTTCAGCCTCAATTCCCTCATCTATAAAGTGGAAGGTGTAAGGTCGCCTATCTGATAGGTTTGCCATGGGGACATGAAGCGTACTTAGTGTTGGTGCCATGAGCAGAGTGAGTGTTCATTTCATATTCGTTAATGTTATTTAGGTCCGAGGACGGGTATGGGGTGCTTTTGACTCTCTTTTTCTCCCTGCTTCCACCTTATAAAGACATCTTGCTGGTTTCTGCCCATTGAGAGAATCCAGCTCCATGTGGGGGGCCTGACAGATGTCCTAATATCTCCATCCAATTTTGCACTCTGAATGGAGTCTGTGATGTATCACTTCAACCTGCACTTTCTATAAAATGCTCTCCAGGCTTCTGGTAGGATCCAGTGCCAGTGGGAAGTGTGCATGTTCCCAGCCTAGATGTCACATGCTCCCACCCACCCTGGAAGCACTTGGGTATCCCCTGGATGGGTAAGTCTGTGTGTCATTGTGACATTCCTGTCTCAGAACCAATGCTGGGCATCTCTACTGCAGGTGCTGGAAAGCTTTTTCATGCCAGCATACATGCAGCACACTTCTCATTTTGGATTCCTTTATCCCACGGTGACCTTTAAACTGGCTGCCTGGGGGCACAGAAGTACTGACACACCATTCATTTATTTATTCATTTATTCATTCATTCATTCATTCACTCAACAAATATATTGTTCTAGTCCTTAAGGCACAATTCTGAGCAAGACAGGTAAGGTCTTTACTCTCAAGAAGCTAGCATTTTGTGGGGAGAAACAAAGGAGAAATAACTACTGTGCACATGTGAGGCAATTGCAGATGGTGGTCTGCAGAATCGGGATTGAGACTGCCTGGGGGTGGCCACTTTAAACTGGGTCCCCAAGGAAAGGTTCTCTGAGCTGAGCATGAGTATTTGTTCAAGAAGGTTGAGTTGCATCCCAAGGTGACACAGCTTTTAAGCCCACACTGAGCAGCTCTGAGGTCCTAGGGGCTGTTCGAGAACCTGGGATATAGCACTGACTATGAGACAAAAATCCCTGTCTTCATGGAGCTTACATGATGGGGGTAGATTCACATTCATTCATTGGTTCATTCATTAATTAATTCATTCAGCTATTTGAGAGCTTACTATGTGCCAAGCACTTTCTAGGCACTGGAGAAGTAACAGTGAATGCAAAGGAGCAAGCATCCCTGCCCACACAGAGTGCATTCTTCCAGAATGTCAATAAGGAGTCGGTTAGCAAAAATAAGTGGGAAGAGTATTCCAGAGAGAGGAAAAAAGGGCAAAGGCCCTGAGGCTGCCACTAACCTATGAGTGCTCAGTGAACAGAAGGCATGTTTGGGTAGGGGGAACTTAAGGATACACAAGGAACATGGTCTGAGTTGAGGCCATCAGGGCCTTTAGGTGTGGACTTTGCTCTAAATTGCACTGAGTAGGAAGCTTTTGCAGGATTTTGAATAGGGACGTGGAATATCTGGGTCTTATTTCACAAAGTGTGCCTCTGACCATTGTGTGGAGGGTGGATAGTGAGGGACAAGAGTTGGATCCAGGGAGGTAAGTGTGGTTATTGCAGTCATCCAGGTGAGAGGCAATGAAATTAACCTGCAAAGTGAGGCACTGGCTTAGAGGTGGGAACTGAATTAAAAATCATGGGAGTAGCCATTCTTTTATTAATAGCATGATATTTGATAAATGATTCTGGAGCTACATATTAATCATTTCAAAGCAAGTGCTCTAATTTAACTAGAGACCACTGCTGGTTGTGTGTGTGAGTGCGTATGTGTGTATGTATATGAGTATGTGTGGTGTGTGTCAGTATGTGTGTGTGTGGTATATATATAAATATATATATTATGTGTGTGTGGGGGGGGGCAGGGGGGTGCCCCAAAGCTGGACAGACTGACTGTCTTTAGGGGAATAGTGTTTTTGATATTTCCAGGTGTTCCTGATGGGCACCATTGTATATTTTATTTTATTTTTATTTTATTTTTGAGACGGAATTTCACTTTGTTGCCAGGCTGGAGTGCAGTGGTGCAATCTCGGCTCACGACAACCTCCGCCTCCCAGGTTCAAGCAATTCTCCTGCCTCAGCCTCCCGAGTAGCTAGGACTACAGGCGTGTGCCACCACACCCGGCCACCATTGTGTATTTTAAAGTGTGCTTATAAAATTAGTTCAGAGGCCAGATGCGGTGGCCCACGCCTGTAATCCCAGCACTTTGGGAGGCCGAGGCGGGTGAATCACAAGGTCAGGAGACCGAGACCATCCTTGCCAACATGGTGAAACCCCGTCTCTACTAAAAATACAAAAAAAATTACCTGGGTGTGGTGGCGCGTGCCTGTAGTCCCAACTACTCCGGAGGACGAGGCAGGAGAATTGCTTGAACCTGGGAGGTGGAGGTTGCAGTGAGCTGAGATAGCACCGTTGCACTCCAGCCTGGTGACAGAGCAAGACTCCATCTCTAAATAAATAAATAAATAAATAAAATAAGTTCACAAATTTCAGAATGCTCAATCTTAAAAGCCAGTATATTTTTGGAAACGGTATGCTGATGAGTTTTTTATTTTTTGCAGCATATTACATCTTGCAGTTGCATGTATTTTTAGTGCTGTTGGCCAGCACTAAAGGTGGTGCCCTCAGCTGAGCTAATTTTGAGTCCCCTCATTTTGGCATCAAGTATACCCATTCTTGGTTATCCCAAGAATATCTGGGATTTGTGATCTGTGTTATCTGTGGTTTGGTGGCGTATTTTGCAGGCATAGGGTCCTATTCCTAAGGGAATAAATGGATGGCTTGATGCTTAAGCATGAACTTAATCATCACAGTAGTGATTAGAGAGTATTCAACACATACACTTGCTTGTAGGAAGGAGTACACATTGTATTCTCTTTTGATATGCAATATTCTATTCATAGCCCTATTAAGTGATTTTTTTTAACAAACTTATATGGATTATTTACAGGCACATCATCGGGAAAACTGCATTTTATAATTTTCACTTAAATGTTGAGGTTACATGTAAAGCAATTTTTAGGTCACATCTAATACATTTTAAGAAAACATGTTTTCCTGTTAATAGTGGTAATGACCAACCCTGCTCTTTCTTCTGTGTCATATACCATTATCCCTATTAATACACTTGGGCTTCTATAATTATAAAGCAGATGTGTATATCAGGGAGAGAGATGTTGATTTCAGAGTAAGTTTTTCTAGAAAATAGAAGCTGGAAAAAAAGGAAAACCCAAACTTGGCTTCGTGCTCGAAGAGACAGCACTGCTGTGTGTGGGCGGGTGGCTGCGTGCACCCGCTGCTCAGAAGTGCCTTTTCTCTCCATGGGGATAACTGGCTGTGTATCCGAGATGTGGCCAGGAGTAGGCAAGCAACGTGTGGGCAGGCTGCATGTTCTTTTATTAGCATCTTCATTGTACTGCATCTTGTCGAGCCCAGAGCATGAACTGGCCTGGGTTTCTGATATCTACCCTGCTTCCCACCTGATTACTCCCCGAACCCTAAAGTGAAGGAGGGAGAGTTGCTCTTGTGGGGTGAGCTTTCCCTAGGGTGGCTGTGAACCAACCTGGCATGTGGATGTTCTTGGGTATCCAGAGCTGTCCTGGACTCAGGCTTGGAGTCAGCTTCTTAGCACTGAATGCAGCCAGTCATGGATGGAGGTCACCATATCTCACACGTTCTGTTCTCCCTTTCCTCCATGACCTTGCAGCTCTGAGCCTCTGTAGCACTTTTCTTGAGTGTGTCCAAGGCCATCTAGCCAAGAAGTAGCAGAATTGGGATTTGAAGCCATGACTCTTCGGTGACAGAGCCTCAGCTTTGAACTGGGGTTCTACTGCCCGGCACCCCTGCACAAATCATGGTAATGTGGTAGGAGAACATAGAGGTATAGGGCAAGCCCCTCCTTAGTGCCATTAATAATACCCATCTTATAGGATTGCGGGGAGGACTCAGTGAAGTAACCCGTGAAGCACTAAACACGTGCCTGACACAGAGTATGTGCTCAATAAATGAGCACTTGTACTGATGACAAAGGTCGTGGCATTAATTCTCTCTCCTAGATTGTTACTTCCTTGAGGACAGGAATTGTGGCTTCCTTAATAGCCTCTACAGCAGAGTTTCTCAAGTTGGCACTATTGACATTTTGGGCTGGATAATTCTTGTTGTGGGAGCTGTCCTGTGGATTGTAGGATGTTGAGCAGCATCTTTGGCCTCTACCCACTGCATATTAATAGCACCCCTAGTCATGAAAATAAAATGTCTAGACATTGCCAAATTGCCCCAGTTGAGAACCACTGGTCTGCAGGTATCTCTCATGGGGATCATAGGGCTTTTATATTCTCTTCTCTGTCTCTCTCTCTCTCCCTCTCTGGGTGTCTCTCTCTCTCTCTCACACACGCTCAGAGAAGGTCGTTAAAAAAAAATTTGTTGAAGTTTGAGAATTTTGAGAACAAAGGAAAAATTTTGGAAGACATTTTAATGAACAGATAGACTCTGTCCCATTCCATGGTCAACAGAACTTCATAATTAGATAGTTTGTTTACTGCAACTCTGCACCCCATTGCCCATCATTTTGGAGTTCCAACCAGTTAGAGGATTTTTCTTGCAAACTTTCCTTAAAGCAGTGATAGTATCAGCTCTTTAAATAATACTATGCTTGATGAAGTGGTACTTTTCGGGATAATTTGAGACCAGCAGACTTGTTGCTTGAAGAGGACAGGGCTATATTTGGTAATAATATATATGTGATAATATGTATGTAATATTATTATAATGTAATATACAATAATATTGGGTGTAACTGGTGGCTCTGAGGCCAGTCTTTGATCGAACCTCTCAAGCTATGATTTACATTATGGTCAATGTTAGCATAATGCAATTATCAGCAATCACTTGCTGTTGCTTTGAAAGTCAGAAGGATGGCTAATAAAAATCTTAGAAAAAGAAAACAGGCCGGGTGCTGTGGCTCACGCCTGTAATCCCAGCACTTTGGGAGGCTGAGGTGGGCGGATCACGAGGTCAGGAGATCGAGACCATCCTGGCCAACATGGTGAAACCCCATCTGTACTAGAATACCAAAAAAAAAAAAAAAAAAAAAAAATTAGCTGGGCGTGGTGGCGTGGGCCTGTAGTCCCAGCTACTCGGGAGCTGAGGCAGGGGAATTGCTTGAACCCAGGAAGTGGAGGTTGCAGTGAGCTGAGACTGTGCCACTGCACTCCAGCCTGGTGATGGAGTGAGACTCTGTCTCAAACAAAACAAAACAAAACAAAACAAAAAACAAAAAAAGAAAATCTTAGAAAAAGAAAATAAATTGTAATATTTCAGAATATTTGTTGGGGAGGATATATGTGCTCAAGAAATACATACTGAGAACTTAGCATTGATGCTAGAGATTGAATTGCCCCATGTCTACATGAAAAATGAATAGAATATAAACATTTTAAATTGAGCCATGTCTATCTGTATTATATTTCTTTTATAGAAATTCCTGGAAATGATATATTTTAACTGAATTATTAACACTGGGGACAATAGGCTTTAATCATTCAATCATTTAATCATTTAATACCTGTATGTTGTTTTGAAATTCATAGCCCACCACCATTAATTTCAAAATTGGGTTCTTACTCAAAGAGTGACGAAAAGGCACCAGTACCAAATGGTCTGGCCAAAATGCCACATGGAACTAAATGCTGGGGATGGTCATACAATGAGTTTTAAGTGGCTAGACCCTAAATCAGAAGCACTTTCTTCTAATTAGCACCATGGTTCTTAATCCTGTCTGTACATTACAATCACTCAGTGGCTTAATACAAATGTTGCTTCCCGGGGCCACACTCCACATCTTTCTGACTCTCTGATTTAATTGGTCTGAATGGGGCCTATACATCAGGTGTTTTTTAAAAGGTCTCCAAGTGATTCTAATGTGTACCTGCATTGAGGACCAGGGAAGGTGTAGGAAGCCTGATAATCTTTTTTTTTTTTTTCTTTATTATTATTATTATTATTATTATTATTATTATACTTTAGGTTTTATGGTACATGTGCGCAACGTGCAGGTAAGTTACATAAGTATACATGTGCCATGCTGGTGCGCTGCACCCACTAACTCGTCATCTGGCATTAGGTATATCTCCCAGTGCTATCCCTCCCCCCTCCCCCCACCCCACAACAGTTCCCGAAGTGTGATGTTCCCCTTCCTGTGTCCATGTGTTCTCATTGTTCAATTCCCACCTATGAGTGAGAATATGCGGTGTTTGGTTTTTTGTTCTTGCGATAGTTTACTGAGAATGATGATTATGAGTTCATGTCCTTTGTAGGGACATGGATGAAATTGGAAGCCTGATAATCTTTACTCTCCAGCCTCATCCTCCAATCCCATGATTGTTTATGGGATTGTTGCTACACACCCAGCTTAGTCATAGCATTCTTACTCTAGCTTTTTTTTTTAGATGCAATTTTTATTTATTCTTGAAGAAAAAGATTTCTTTAGCACCTTTAGTCTGAAGAGCTCTTAATTGCTGTACTTAGAACTTCTAAACAGTGAGCATTTGTCAAACATAGACTAGCAGAATGAAGGGGTTGGACCTCGGGTGAGGAGGGCTGTCGCATGGTCTCCTTTGAGTGCCGGCAGGGTGGGGGCTGCACATCTCCTCGCTTCTGGGCCCATTGATAAGTGACCTAAAAGTGCCTTTCGTTTTTTTTTTGGTGGGGGGTGAAAAAGCAATCTGTTTTGTACCCACAGCAGTGCACTTCAAACAGGAAGCTCCACTGGGGCCAGCCTTCTATGTGTCATTAAGTTTTTCACGCCACATCCTACCTATCATCATGCACCCATGTCATCGTTCTTTTAAAGGGTGCCAGTTTTTTGCTTAAGCACAAGGAGCTGTGACCTGTGTTGTCATCCCTGATGCATGTCACGCATGTGACTTCGTGACATGTGGGTGACTTTTGATCTCTGAAGGACCAGGGACCCAGTCTGTGGATCATCACTCTCTCCGTGGGTGGTTTGGGTCTTGTTCTCTATCCCACCCAGCCAGGTGCAATTAAGACTAAAGGAAATAGCAAAGGAATTTTGCTCAAGGCCATGCCAAGCATTTCATCTTATATGAAAAGGAAAAGAGAGAGCGTGAGTGTGTGTGTGTTGGCTAGATGTAGGTAGAAAACAGGCTGGTGAGAAGCGTAGAACTTGGTTAAAATTTCTAGCCAAAAGTAAGATTTTTAAAAAGAGTTATTTCTGGATCCAATCCCTGTTGCCCATTTCTATGAATAATCACCATTTGTTTTAATGTGAATAATAGCGCAGAGCAAATTCAGCCCCCTGAGTTTTACCATTTTAAGCAATTGCTTTAGGCCCGTGAGGCATGTACTATTTATGAAGTTGCATGGGTAGTAATGGAAAAAACAACAATGACAGTAGTAACAGGTGACATTTATCGAACAACTTGCATTGTGCCAGGCACTGTGCTGAGGGCATTACATGCATTATTTCATTTAATCCTTCCAAGAACTCTTTGAAGTAGGTTGGTAATTATGCCCATTTTACAATTGAGGAAACTGAGGTTCGGAGATGTCAAATAACTAGTCAGTGGTGGGGTCAGATTTTTCTTTTTTTAAAATTTATTTGCTTTTTTTTTTGAGACGGAGCCTCGCTCTGTTGCCCAGGCTGGAGTGCTGTGGTGCCATCTTGGCTCACTGCAAGCTCCACCTCCCGGGTTCACGCCATTCTCCTGCCTCAGCCTCCCGAGTAGCTGGGACTACAGGCGCCCGCCACCACGCCCGGCTAATTTTTTGTATTTTTAGTAGAGACGGGGTTTCACCGTGTTAGCCAGGATGGTCTCGATCTCCTGACCTCGTGATCCGCTCGCCTCGGCCTCCCAAAGTGCTGGGATTACAGGCGTGAGCCACTGCGCCCGGCCTATTTGTTTTTTTTTTTTTTTTTAAGAGACAAGGTCTTGCTATGTTACCCAGACTGGAGTGCAGTGGTACAATCATAGCTCACCGTAGCCTTGAACTCCTGGGCTCAAGCGATCCTCCCACCCCAGCCTCCCACGTAGCTGGGACTAGAGGCATGAGCCACTATGCCCGACTCATTTTTAAACATTTTTTATAGAGATGGCTGGGTGTGGTACCTGTAATCCCAGCACTTTGGGAGGCTGAGGTGGGTGGATTGCTTGAGCCCAGGAGTTCGAGACCAGCCTGGGCAACATGGAGAAACCCCGTGTCTACAAAAAATAAAAAAATCAGCTGGGTGTGGTGGTGCGTGCCTATAGTTCCAGTCACTGGGGAGGCTGAGGTAGGAGAATCACTTGAGTCTGGGAAGTCGAGGCTGCAGTGACCTGGGACCACCGCACTCCAGCCTGGGCATCGGAGTGAGAATGTCTTTCAAAAAATAATTTATTTATTTATTTATTTTTAAAATAGAGACAGGGTATTGCTGTGTTGCCCAGGCCCGTCTTGAACTTCTGGCCTCAAGTGATCCTTCTGCCTCAGCCTCCCAAAGTGTTGAGATTATAGGCATGTGCCACTGTGCCCAGCCTGAGATTTTGAACAGAGGAGCATGACTCTGGGCGTTGACTCATTTGGCTATGAGTGTGGAAAGCTGTCACTGGAGTACAGCAAGTCAGCACTAGCAAGCCAGCCCTTGTCATTGCCAGGAGCTGCGGGGAGAGAGGTGTTTTGCATGGCTGCAGGGAACTGACCTCTTTTAGTCGGGGAAGTAGTTTGGGGCAGCAGAAAGCAGAACTTGCACCTGCTGGTAAGATCTGAGTGGTCACTGACAACCAGCTCCACAACCCCGTTACCAGGGCAACAAAGATGGGCCCGGGGGTAGTGGTGGGCTCTGCCACATCTCTCTGTGCATAAGAACCTTTGGCCACTGTTGCTCTGGCCTTGTCTTTCACCAATCCCAGTGTTCATATCCAGGGTACCAACCACTGAGGGCAGCTGTCCTGGAATCTCTCTCTCATCTCTGCCCATAATTAACTGCTTCTGGGCACAGTGCATGAGTTACATAGATGAGTGTGGGTAAGTTTGCCCTTTCTGTGGGGGGGAGCATCCTTTTGGTCCACTCTCAGGAGGGCATCCTATGTTATTTTTGTGATATTTTCCTAAGAGTTGTATAGCAAGTGCATCAAGCCAACTTGTCTACCCCAGCTCCCTCTTGAGACCAGCAGAAATCATTTATCAACTGGCAGTTTATGTAACCTGTCTGGGCCTCAATTTCCTCATACAAAATCAGGATAATAAATCGTATCTGCCTCATAGAGTTGCTGTGGGGACTAAAGGGTTCAAATGTATCCGTCAGTGAAGGAAAAAAGAAAAAAAAACAAAAACAAAGAGTTCAAATATACCTAGCATTCAAACAGAACCAGGTATGTAGCCAGTGCCCAATAGGTGTATGAGTTTCCGATGGCCACTGTAACAAATGACCACAAACTTAGTGGCTTAAAACAACACACATTTATTATTTTACAGTTCTGGAGGTCAGAAGTCTAAGATGATGCCAGGTGTGGTGGCTCAAGCCTGTAATCCCAGCACTTTGGGAGGCTGAGATGGCAGGGTCACTTGAGGTCAGGAGTTCCAGACCAGCCTAGCCAACGTGGTGAAACCCCATCTCTACTAAAAATATAAAAATTAGTCAGACACGGTCAAGAGCACCTGTAATCCCAGCTACTCAGGAGGCTGAGGCAGGAGAATTGCTTGAACCCAGGAGGTGGAGGTTGCAGTCAGACGAGGTTGCACCACTGCACTCCAGCCTGGGCAGCAGAACGCGACCCTGTTTCCAAGAAAAAAAAAAAAACGTCCGGGATGAGTTTTACTGGGCTGAGATCAGTGTAGACAAGGCTGCACTCTCTCTGGAGGCTCTAGGGCAGAATCTGTTTCCTTGCCTTTTCCAGCTTCTAGAGGTTGCCTGCATTCCTTGGCTTGTGGCCCCTTCCTCCGTGTTCAAAGCCATTGGTGTAACATCTTCAGGTCTCTGTGACTCCGATCCTTGCTTCCATCTTATAAGGATCCTTGTGATTTCATTGTACCCATCCAGATATCCCAGGAGAATCTTTCCATCCCAAGATCCATAACTTAAATCCCATCTGCAAAGTCCCTTTTGCCATGTGTGGTAATATATTCACAGCTTCCAGAGATTAGGACATGGGCATCTTTGGGAAATGGAAGGGGGCATTATTTGACCTAACATCAAGAGCATGAGATGTTTTTGTAAAATGAAACAAATGTTGCAGCTTCCTAATGCAGCTTCTTAGGCCCACCTGCAGGCCCCCTTGACGTTGGTTTTTCTCTACCTAGGTCTGTTGTGTCGGGTCTGGACTCCCCTGCCAAGACTAGCTCCATGGAAAAGAAACTTCTCATCAAAAGCAAAGAGCTACAAGACTCTCAGGACAAGTGTCACAAGGTATTTATTTCCGCAGCCGGCCTCCTTCCTTGCTCCAGGATCCTCCCGTCCGTATATGCCAAGGGATCTGCCCAGGGCCACTGCTGGCTCTGAGCCGCCTGATCCGTAGAGAGCGAGGCGCTCCTGCCCTCGCTGAAGTCGCGCCTCCAGCAGCTCAGAGGGAGATGAATTCGGGCCTTGCCGTTGCTGTAAATCCTTTAAATCTAAACCAGAGGAGGCCCTGGATTTAAACAGTCCGTTTCTCAGCATGACCCAGCCAGATGTCTGCTTCTTCCGGCAGGTGGCCTGGGTCCTCACCTGTGGCTGAGATACATCCCATCTGCTTTGAGTGATGCGAAGTCTCTCTTCGTAGTCTTTTAAAACTCCTGCTTATGTCACTGCGGCCACTGTGTTGATTACGCTCAACGTCTCTTAACATTCACTGTTCCTGCCCAGAGGCAACGCTCTGGAAACTAATAAGTCACTGCTTGCCTGGGACTCCTAAGAGTGCAGACGAATAAATATCTCCTTGCCCTGTCCTGGATTTGTCCTCTAGATCTTTGCAAGGAGATGGGGGGGGATCAAGATGGATTTGGGATAAAATTAAAGTGACGTCTGCAAAAACAAAACAAAAAAGCAAACAGGTGAAAAATGATGATTGTGGCTTCCTTGCTAACTGGGTTAGAGAAGTGATCAAGTGTGAACCGGGACTTGAATGAGAGGAGTGACTTAGCATTTGGTGACTGTCCTTAACGAAGAACTGTGCGCTCCTGGGCGAAGAAACAATGGTATTTCCATCGCAACTTAACTTTTGGCGAATTAGCCTTAGCCCAGACCACCACGTGGTTTCGGAGGCTACTTGAGATGTGATTGCTCCTAATGAACCTCCACGGGCCTTTTTAACCTGTCGATGTGTTTATTTCAGATGGAGCAGGAAATGACCCGGTTACATCGGAGAGTGTCAGAGGTGGAGGCTGTGCTTAGTCAGAAGGAGGTGGAGCTGAAGGCCTCTGAGACTCAGAGATCCCTCCTGGAGCAGGACCTTGCTACCTACATCACAGAATGCAGTGTGAGCCTTCCCTGAAGCCCCCTTCCCTTGGAGGTGGCACTTCCTGTTGTGTGTGTCTCGTCGTGTTTCGTGATGGCTCCATGAGGCACATCACAGCCAATGGCAGAGAGTGGAGAGAGGGAGAGCACAAAAGCAAGATCTGTGTTTTGCAGAGTAGTGAGAGCCAGGTGTAAGGTCCCCAAGAAATGATATTGGACTCATTTCCAGCAGAAAGTGCAGGTAGACAGTTGGTACCACGGAGTCTGGAGATGGGAGTAATGCATCTTTGCCGCAAGTTGCAAAAGATCTTAACATCTCCCATTCCAGCCTCTCTGGTCTGCGTTGTGTCTGACATGAGCAGCCTTGAGAACCAGACTCCCAGCTATGTACAAGAAAACTTACTTTCAATCTTCCTGACATCAAATTTTCCATTGGCCACACCAGTGTAGTGACAAGAAAATAGCCTTGAAAACCCAGACCCTCTGTCATTATTTACCATGTGACTTTCGTTTTTTCTTTCCTTCACAAGAGTAGACTGTCTTCTTCTCCATTGTCTTGTTAAAGTTTTCATTCAGGTGTTTTTTTAATGTGCCCAATTAAACAGTCTTAAGAAGTTGAATCACACATTTCTAAAGTTTTTTTCACAAGGGAGAGGAAATCTATAGAACGTGGCTGATTAAGAATAACTGCTATGTTTCCATTCCAGACTTGGCTGCCTTTCAGTGGTGGGTGAAGTTATTCAGCTATGTATTTCAGATATAGATTTCAGTGCCATTGAAGCATTAAGGGATTCTTATGGATGAAAGGTGTCCAGGAAAAATAAGCCAGGAGGTAGAAATAGACCACTTGGAGTCTTAAATGACAACTGGGCAGAGGATATGAAGTCATTGCTACTTTGAAAGAGGCATATGTACTTTAGGGCCCACAGATAACTGTAGAAAACACTTTGTAGCCATCCACATGGTGGCTGTAATAGCTACTGGGTCTTAATAGGTTTTAGTCCTGAACATGCAAGTAAGTATCTCCTAGGACAGGTAGATGGTGGCAGGAGACAGGCTGATGCAGTTTCTGGCTGGATCCCTAAGGTCACCAGGTTGAGATGATGTTTCTTGAACCAAGAGGTTTTACAGGATGGAAACCGGAATCGGCAACCAACTGGAAGTTGTGAACTGTGGTCCGTCACTCGAAACCGTCCTGGTGTCTGCGAAGCAGCTTGCAGCTCTCTTAATGGGTCTTTTCAAACAAAGCAGGATCCACAGGGCATCCCTATTAAAATTTTTGCTTTCTGCAGAGCTTAAAGCGAAGTTTGGAGCAAGCACGGATGGAGGTGTCCCAGGAGGATGACAAAGCACTGCAGCTTCTCCATGATATCAGAGAGCAGAGCCGGAAGCTCCAAGAAATCAAAGAGCAGGTAGGCCTGCTTGCCTGGGAGCACAGCAGCATCTCGGCTCGCTTGGACCTCTAATTTCAGGAGAGGCATGTTTGAGAGAGAAGTAGGAAGAAAGGGAGAGAGAGAAAGGGTGGGGGCAGAGTGGAAGAGAGACAGGTATGTAGGTCATTCAGAAACTTTAGATTTCTCATAATTTATATACATCATAGAATGCTTGTTCCAGCTCCTTTTGAAGCTGATACCCCATAATGTCTGCTTTTAAAAATAAAGATGTAGATTTAGAGCAAGAGTGGGCAAACTTCAGCCTGTAAGGCAAAGCTGGTCCAACACCTATTTTCTATGGCCCACAAGCTAAGAATGGGGTTATGTTTTTAAACAGTTGGAAAAAAAAAATCAAAAGAAAAACAATATTTCATGACATTTGAAATTTATATGAAATTCAAATTTCAGTCTCCATAAATAAAGTTTTTTTTTGGAACACAGCCATGCTTGGTAATTTGCATATCGGCCCTGGCTGCTTTCGGGCTACAAAGTCAGAGGTGAGTGGTTGTTACAGAGACCATGTGGCCTGCAAAGCTGAAACTACTTACTATCTGGCTTTTTACAGCAAAAGTTTGCCAATCCCTGCTTTAGATGGTTAAAAACTATGAAATGTTTTAATAGCTTCTCAGATGCACTTTAAGTTTTTGAGTGAAGCCAGGCTAATTCATAGTTTTACTTACATAAAGAAATATTCTAGAAGAGAAGTTTGAACCATTCTGGTCAAGGTCAAGTCAGGATTAACACTGCCTATCTGAGTGCAGAAAGCTGTCCCCTGTGTTTTCAGAAAGGAGAATCGAGACCTTTAAAAAGCCCACTCTTTTTTTTTTTTCTTTCTAAATGGGTTTTCTTTCTAAATGGCTCATTTTTGTGTTGCCTCATTGTTTCCTTTTTAGCATGGATTTTTGTGTCTTTTGAAAAACTGTAAATAGAGACTTTAATGAAGAGATGGCAATGAGCAATTGGAGAGCTGAACTATCAGCTGCCAGGCAACTCTCATTCACTTCAGAAAATCTAATGGAAACATTGATAGAAATGAACATTTCTGTCTCTGGGTAGCACAAACTTAGCCATCTGGCTGGAGCTAATGCAAGAAACTTCTGCAAATAACTCTATCCATTAATTACTCTTTAAAAAAAGAATTACTGTCTTTGGAGTTTTGTTGGCATAATATATTTATCATCTGAATATTTTAAAGTTGTGATCAGTTAATATTCTGTTGCTTGATAAAGACATTATAAATAGATGTGCATAGGAAGGAAACCCTGTAAAGGATTATCAGATCTCTGAATAATGCAGTCTTAGAGGTTTTGAAGGCTGCACATCGGCTTTGAGGAATCTGCTTTGACAGTTGACTCATGCTCCTTTTATCAACATAGTTTTTCATCCTAAAAGTTTCAAGAGGTAGGAATCATTTTCTCCCATTCGTTTAACATACCTGGAAATTTACTTTTGGTGACATCCTGGGGAAATGAAAGCTGTGTTTGGCCACCAGAGGGAGCAGCTGGTGTCCATAGATTCCTTAGAAACCGAATTATCAGGACGTTTTGAAAAGGTGTATGTTGGTGGCCGAGTTCAAAGACATGTCTTTTATGATTCATACCACAGTTGGCATGCATGTGGAGTCTTAGATTTAATGACTGCTAAAAGTTCCATTGTGGGGAAGAAACGTGGTTTCAGATTTGATTTTTCATCGGAACAAGGATTTATTTTATGACTTTTGGTAAGTTTTGTGAGAGCAGGATGTTTGCAGACCGGGAGAAAGCTTTTAATGCTTGCAGCAAACTTTCAGTATTTGGTTTGTGGCATATTGATTTTTTCTAGACTTGGGATTTATTCCCTGATCTTTCTCTTAAAAATCTAACTTTCTATATGGCTCTTTTATTTTTTTGAGATGGAGTCTCGCTCTGTCACCCAGGCTGGAGTGCAGTGGTGCAGTTTCGGCTCACTGCAGCCTCCACCTCCTGGGTTCAAGTGATTCTCCTGCCTCAGCCTCCTGAGTAGCTGGGACTACAGGTGCAGGTCACCACGCCCGGCTAATTTTTGTATTTTTAGTAGAGACAGTGTTTCACCATGTTTGTCAGACTGGTCGCGAACTCCTGACCTCGTGATCTGCCCGCCTCAGCCTTCCAAAGTGCTGAGATTATAGGCGTGAGCCACTGCACCTGGCTGGCTCTTCATTTTTTTTAAAAAATATTTTACTTCCACCTAGCTACCCCCTCTAGAATATTTAGATTTGGTTTAAAAGAAAAACACCTCAAAGACTCATGTGAAATTTGATTCCTAGATCATTACTAGCAATTGCAGCTTCTTCCTTGCTCCCCTACTCAGGAAGGGAGACAAAAGTGTGGGTAACACAGAAGTCACTTGTGTTCCATGGTTTTTGAGTGAATTGGATCATACCTGATCCTTCCTCCCCACAAAATTCTGAAGCTCCATTCAGAAGACTTGCGTTAGGTGGGCCTTGAAACCTGTCTGCAGTTTCCCGTCCTGACCTGACTCACACCTACCAGTCTTTCATTCCATCCTGAGATACCACAGCTCTCTCTCAGCTGATCTTGCAAACAGACCCGAAGATCACCTCTCAGGTTTTTCCTGAAGCAGGGATTTGGTTAGCTGCTAGATTTATAGGATTTCCTTGAAGTGTCCAGCACAATATCAAAGGATCCACAAATTAGTTAGAATTTTCTTTTGATGCTTATAGCAGACTGGGTGCCCTGAGAGCTTGGAGAGCTGACAGAGTGGTTGCCTGGTTCCTGCCTTCCTCCCTCTTATGTGCTGACAGCTCAGGGAAGAGAGATGTTGGGGGGAAGGAACAGACACTCTGTCCTCGCTCTTGACAAAACACAAATATTACATTCCCTTCTCGCCGACATAAATTCAAGAAAGAAAAGTGAGCTTGAGGACAAAAGATGCTCAAGATTTGGTGTCGATGCCTGTAGCCAGAACTGGCTTTCCCATTGGCTCTAGCAGGCATGGTATCTAGGGACCACTTTACTTTTTGGGTCTCACAAATGTTTTAATTTTTTCATCAGAAGAAAAAAGTTGGGCTTAGGTCAAAGACACTGTTTTCATAGATGATGTTAATATTTTTGTATTTATAGGAGCACAACTGTAAAATGTAATTTTTAATTTTAATTTTTATGGAGGAAGGCAAGACAGGCTCAGTGCTCACAGCTATGAAAGCCATAATATGGCTCTGGTTGAGGGGGTCCAGAAAAACCGCTGTTCCATTTCACATACAGCTCATGTTCTGGCCTGTGAGTTAATTAATTAATTAATTTGAGATAGAGTCTTGCTCTGTCACCCAGACTGGAGGGCAGTGGCGTAATCTCAGCTCACTGCAACCTCTTCCTCCCAGGTTCAAGCAATTCTCCTGTCTCAGCCTTCCAAGTAGCTGGGATTACAGGTGCCCGCTACCACGCCTGGCTAATTTTTGTATATTTTGTAGAGATGGGGTTTCACTATGTTGGCCAGGCTGGTCTCGAACTCCTAACCTGAAGTGATCCGCCGCCTCGGGCTCCCAAAGTGCTGGGATTACAGGCGTGAACCACCGTGCCCGGCCTGCCCTGTGAGTTTAGATAATTGGGAGCAGGTTATAAAGACCTTTGGTTATATAATCCAGCATCGCCTGCTTAGTATGCATGACCCAGGAAACCTGTGTGCCCCATGATTCTGAGGATTGACCTTCAATAACAGTATGCTTTTGGGTGGGAGAGAGTGAAATGAGACCCGTGTTCCATTTTGGGCTGTTTTTTCCTTTCTCCTTTACAGATAATAGAGGGAGAGGTGTGCTTGCATGGAAACCATCCAATTTTCATAAGAGTAGCACATCCCCTTTAATATGCTCCGGGGGGGGGTCACCTGCTACAATGGGATAAAAGGTTTCCTTCATACCCTGTTATTCAAAAATTGCAATTTATCAGTTAAAAGAATATCCTTGCTCCATCGATTATTTCTTGGGAGAAATATTCAAATATTCCTCACCAATTATTTCTTGGGAGAATAGATCTCAGAGATGTTACTGAATATTGCGATTTTCAAAGACATTCTTGATTCAATTCCTTGTTCATTTCATTTTGTATCTCTCTTGTCCTCACCCCACAAGTCACCTTGGATTACATAAATGCTCATTCATAATCCTTATACTTAGCCTTGATTTTTGCTAACACAGAATATTTTTATACTTCATCCAAAAGTTTTCAAAATCACCGGCCATTTCTTCTGGTGAGCCCAGTTCTGAGAAACTTCAATGTAAATGCTTTGATTTTAGAAATGCATTTTGGAAAAGGTTGGGCTGTTTGGATCACTTAAAGGGTTTGCTCAAGGGAACAGGAGGGTTCTTTCCTTGGAATTTTTCTCACAAGTTATTTTGACCGAAGCCAGTGTTTTGTGACTCTTCCAGATTTCAGGGTGACTTGCATTGCAGGAGCGATGTTACGGTCATCATTCAGTTTTGGGCCCAGAAAAATTAATGGTGAGAAACTGACATGATGAGTTTCACCTTCCAGAATTCTTTCCACTGAGATTTTCAATTACCCTCTTGTGCTGTCTGAAAGGTTAATTTTAAAACTAGTACCATATCTAATTTGTGTTAGGAGCACATGATTTCTAAAGGACAAATCTATATAAATGATTACCCTTGGAGGAAAACTACACATAAGCAGTTTATCCTTGTTGTTTAAAGAACATCCCTTATGGCTCTCCTGTGTTAGGCCTTAAGGTTCTGTGTATATTGTATGGTGTGATTTGCATGTGTGTTCCCGGTGGTTTTGCTAATGACATATGCTCTACATTAAAACAGTGTTTTTTTTTTTTTTTTTTTGAGACAGAGTCTTGCTCTGTCACCCAGGCTGGAGTGCAGTGGCGCGATCTCGGCTCACTGCAACCTCCACCTCTGGGGTCCAAGTGATTCTTCTGCCTCAGCCTCCTGAGTAGCTGGGATTACAGGTGTCCACCACCAAGCCTGGCTAATTTTTGTATTTTTAGTAGAGATGTGATTTCACCGTGTTGGCCATGCTGGTCTCGAATTCCTGACCTCGTGATCCGCCTGCCTCAGCCTCCCAAAGTTCTGGGATTACAGGCATGAGCCACCACACCCGGCCAAAACAGTTTTAAGGTTTAATATTTTTTTCTCCCTTATCTTCACCCCACACTTCTCACCTTTGCCTACTTGGTGCCTCATTCTGGGTCCATCTTTCTACTCCCCTCGTCTCTAGGTCTGTAGGTCTTTTTTTTTTTTTTTTTTGAGACCGTGTCTTGCCCTGTCACCCAGGGTGGAGTGCAGTGGCATGATCTCGGCTCACTGCAACTTCTGCCTCCTGGGTTCAAGCGATTCTCCTGCCTCAGCCTCCCAAGTAGCTGGGACTATAGGCCCGCAACACCACACCCAGCTAATTTTTGTATTTTTAGTAGAGACAGTGTTTCACCATGTTGGCCAGGCTGGTCTTGAACTCCTGACCTCAGGTGATCCACCTGCCTTGGCCTCCCAAAGTGCTGGGATTACAGGCGTGAGCCACTGCACCCGGCCAGGTCTTTTCTTTGCCAATCTCTCTTCACTGTGCATCTTCCCTGTGTGGTTAACTCTTCCATCCTCACTACCTGTCTATTCTTTTCGGAGTTCTAAAGTTCTCTTTTATTCCATTGCCTGCTCTTTAGGAGTACCAGGCTCAAGTGGAAGAAATGAGGTTGATGATGAATCAGTTGGAAGAGGACCTTGTCTCAGCAAGAAGACGGAGTGATCTCTATGAATCTGAGCTGAGAGAGTCTCGGCTTGCTGCTGAAGAATTCAAGCGGAAAGCGACAGAATGTCAGCATAAACTGTTGAAGGTAGTCAGCCACCCTCCAAGAGGGTGCTTTTTGGGTAAAATCGTACGTGATCTTAGCAAGAAAAAGGAGAACCTAGTTTAATGAGAAACAACCTAGTTTGAGAAATAGTAGGATACCTTGGAAAACTCTTGGTCTTTATTTACAGAAGATAACATTATTCTTATTTACTATTATTATCTTGGTCACAGAGACCAAGAAAGTAGTCTACACGACTTTTAGGTTGTTGAGATTTCCCAATATGTTGTATCTTTTTAATTACAGGCTAAGGATCAAGGGAAGCCTGAAGTGGGAGAATATGTGAAACTGGAGAAGGTATACTTTCCATGATTGGTTTTGCTATTAATATTTTGGGTAGATAACTTTTTTCATGTTATTATCAGTGGCCCATCATTGATGAAGAGTGTTCTTCATCAATGAATAGAGACCTCTCTTTGAGGCTTATTTTGATAGTCCACCTTTGGATGACCACATTTGACTTTATGGCTCTAAAAGAGGTAAAAGACAGCTCATTTTTGTCATGCCTGCCCACAGCAACAAACCCAGACACTTAGTAAAACATACATGAAAATTGTTATTGTCTTAAAGGACTGAGCGACTTTCTCTTTTTGCCATTTGTATGTTGCTGGTCCTACATCCATCATCAACATGGAGCTTTGCACTGGGACAAAGTCTTCCCTGAGAGGCCACTGTTCTTCTTCTCCCTTAGTAGGTTCTGGAAACCCAAAGAAAAAGACCCCATAGAAACCTCAAGAGAATAGGACTGCAATAAATGTAGCAAGATGTTAATGCCGATTTGCCTTTTGCTTTATTTCCTGGGATTTTAATTATAGATCAATGCTGAGCAGCAGCTCAAAATTCAGGAGCTCCAAGAGAAACTGGAGAAGGTAAGCCCAAGGTGATTTTTCAGGAACTTACCCCCCCCCACCTCCTTTCCAAACATCTTTCTTTGCCTTGTCCCAGAGCACGAAAGATGAAAGAAACAGAATTAGTCACCCAGCGCTGAGGAAAATGAAGGGGGAGTGAGCGATTACCTGAAAATATCAGAGTTCTGAATATAGTTTTTCCTTTTGAGACATGTCAGCAGTGTTTATTTTTAAAAACCAAGCTGTGTGAGACTCTCAAGTAAAAGTTCTAATTATACTACGACAGAACCCAAGAGGCCTGCATCTCTTGCCTCAGGGGGCCTGGCACCTCATTTATGCACATTTGTAAGAGAAGCAGTTCCCCACCCAGACTGCTTTCCGCCAGCAGGAGGCCTGCCCTGCAGAATGGGGGAGGAGCCATGGGGTTGTCACGTGATTGGGAAGGGGCATGGGTTTGGTTTATAGCATCCTGCAAAGTTTGTGCTAATGGCCCTTTTATTTCATTGTTTAATTATTTAATTTTTTAAAAAAAATTTTTTGAGATGGAGTCTTGCTCTGTTGTCCAGGTTGGAGTGCAGTGGTGCGATCTTGGCTCACTGCAACCTCTGCCTCCTGGGTTCAAGCAATTCTGCCTCAACCCCTGGAATAGCTGGGATTATAGGCATGGGCCACCACGCCTGGCTAATTTTTGTATTTTTAATAGACACGGGGTTTCACCATGTTGGTCAGGCTGGTCTTGAACTCCTGACCTCAGGTGATCTGCATGCCTCGGCCTCCCAAAGTGCTGGGATTATAGGCGTGAGCCTCTGCACCTGGCCAACTTATTTAACTTTTTTGAGACAGAGTCTCACTCTGTCACCCAGGCTGGAGTGCAGGGCATGATCATGGCTCACTGCAGCCTTGACTTCACAGGCTCAGGTGATCCTCCCACCTCCGCCTCCTGAGTAGCTGGGACTACAGGTGTGCACTACTACACCCAGCTGATTTTCTGTATTTTCTGTAGAGATAGGATTTTGCCATGTTGCCCAGGCTGGTCTCAAATACCTGGACTCAAGAGAATCACCTGCCATTGCTTCCCAAGAAGCTGGGATTACAGGCATGAACCACTGTACCTGACCATTTTATCTTGTTTTTAAAATTTTTATTAATTGTTTCCCTAGCTTCATTAAGGTATAATTGGCAAATAATAATTGCATATACTTATAGTATGCAATGTGATGTACACACACACACACACACACACACACACACACACACATCGTGAAATGATTAAGTCAAGCCAGCTAACAGATCTATCACCTCACATTCTTCTTATATTTTTTATGGTGAGAACATTTAAGAGCAATTTTCAAGCCCTTTCTTTAGTTGAACACTGAAAGTGCTTAATGGAAGGGCCAGAATGAATGTGGTTGTGGGACGTACCTTTGGCACTGAGAATGTTTTTGAATGTGTTTGCTGGCTTGGTTTAATAGAGCTCCTCCTCCTCCTCCTTCTTCTTTTTTAAAATTGTGGTAAAAAACCCACATAACATTAAATTACCATCTTCACCATTTTTAAGTGTACAGTTCAGTTGTGCTAAGTTTATTCCCATTACTGGGCAATGGATCTCTGGAACGTTTTCGTCTTGTTACACTGAAACTCTATAACCACCAAATACGAATTCCTCTCATCCCCCTACCTTTCTACTTTCTGTTTCTATGATTTTGACTACTTTGTGTACCTCATATAACTGGAATCATACAGTGTTTGTCCTTTTGTGACTGGCTTCTTTCATTTAGCGTAATGTCCTAAAGTTGCATTCATATTGTCACATGTATCAGAATTTCCTTCCTTGTTAAGGTGGAATCATATTCCATTTTATAGATATACTGCATTTTACTTATCTACTATTTGCTCCCTGCTTCCTTATTCTTGAGCTCTCTAATGAAAGCCCTCATGGCCCTCTTTAGCTAAAAGCTCGTGAGAGGAAGCATGTCTCCATCTAGAACTCTGCTCTCCAATCAAAGTGTGAGGGAGCCACAAATATTACTCACAGATGTAATTTAAAATTTTCTAGTAGCCTCATTTAAAAACAGCAAACACAGGCCAGGCATGGTGGCTCACACCTGTAATCCCAGCAGTTTGGGAGGCTGAGGCGAACTCCTGAGGTCAGGAGTTCGAGACCAGCCTGACCAACATGGTGAAACCCTGTCTTTACTAAAAATACAAAATTAGCTGGACGTGGTGGCGCATGCCTGTAATCCTAGCTACTCGGGAGGCTGAGGCAGGAGAATCACTTGAACCTCGGGAGGTGGAGGTTGCAGTGAGCCGAGATTGCGCCATTGCACTCCAGCCTGGGCAACAAGAGCAAAACTCCGTCTCAAAAAAAAAAAGCGAAATAGGTGAAGTCATTTGAATGATATATTTGTTTTAACCCAGTATATCTCAATATTTCCCATAGGAAAATTAACAAATGAGATAACTAAAATAAGGAGAAAATTAATGCTTAGAGGCAAATACATTGATACCTGGGTAGATCAATCCATTTAGTTCTATTTCCATTCACTACGTTGCATTGAATCAAAGATGCTAATGATTGTCAGATACACCATTATCTTATATACCCCAAGAAAGAAAAATACATCAATTTTAATTGTAGGATGGATTTCAAATTCAGTGATGTTAAAAAAATTGCACCTTAGAATAATGAAATATAGAATTAAATGATTGTGTATTTGTTTTGACAAATGGTAAATTCAGTATTACCTGCTTTTTTTATTTAGGACACTGTCACTATCTTTTTTTTTTTTTTTTTTTTAGATTATACTTTAAGTTCTGGGATACATGTGCAGAACATACTGTCACCATCTTTTTATATGAATAAATTTGGCCACCTATCTCCTTTTCCTTCTCTCTTCTAGGCTGTAAAAGCCAGCACGGAGGCCACTGAGCTGCTGCAGAATATCCGCCAGGCAAAGGAGCGAGCCGAGAGGGAGCTGGAGAAGCTGCAGAACCGAGAGGATTCTTCTGAAGGCATCAGAAAGAAGCTGGTGGAAGCTGAGGTGAGCCGGGAACCTCCAGCCCAGGCCCCAGCGGCCTCGGCCTTTGGCTGTGCCCAGGGAAAGAAACTGCCAGACCATTACTTGCTTATGTTTGACCAACGCTGCTTTCCCTTCTGAAGATCCTTTGAAACCTGAGAGGCTGGGAATCATTTCCCCCCAGGGGAAAGAAAGATTTGTCATAGCAGCTTCAAGTAGAAAGATGTCTTCATAGAAGCTTTTTCTTTCTGTTTATTTTCCTCTGACCTACTCACTAATCTGGGAGAATTTTGATTTTTATAGGTTAACCGAAGCTCTATCACTGGGTTTTTCTTTCTCTTCCCTCTGTTTTTTCCTTGCCTTTCCCCTCCACGATATTAATAGCATATTAATTTTCAAGGCTTCACCTATTACCTGCGTGTCAATGACTCTCAGATCTATATTTTTGGGCCTCTTCTCTACTTCAAATTCTTTGTTGTTGTTGTTGTTGAAATCATTTGTATAATTTTACCAGAACCACATGAATGCCTTTTCATTGTAAAAAACTTAAAACAGTACAGAAGAATATAGGATAAAAAGCGATTCTTCTCCTTTACTCGTATCTGCCTCCTCTGCCCCTTGGTGTTTGTCCCACAGAAGGGGCGTGCCGTAGTCGATTTCGCCCTCCTCCTATTGCTGGGTCTTTTGCTTTTTCCTGTCACATTCTTGGTGTGAACCTCCTGGTACATGTCTCTTTCGGGCCATCCTCACCCACATTCATCTGCATTTCCCTCAGCTCCCCTAAATTCTAACTGAGTGTCTGAATGGTGCATCAGATTTAGAATGAGCTCAGTCTCTTCCCCGGCAAGCTGGTTTCCCTTGTCACTTTCCTCATGCCAGGCAGGGCCAACATCATTCATCTGGTCATTCCAGGCTTGAAACCTTGGTGTCATTTCGTTTTCTCTGGACCGCGCTATTCAGTGAGTCCCTCCATCCTGTAAATGCAGCCATACGTCTCCTGTTCATCTCCTGCTTCCCATTTCTGTAGCCCTCCTTGTAGTCCAAGCCCTCTCCTCTTGCTGAGCAAATCTAATAATTTCTTGGCCATCTGCCTCCAGCTTCTCCATCCTTCCAGCTAGTTCACACAGTGCAAGATTCATGGACCTCAAGGACCCGATTTCTCAGAATTCCCTGCCCCATCCCAAACCTTTCAGGGGTTCCATAATGCTCAGGTGCACCCCTG
The DNA here is from genome assembly GCF_028885655.2 of Pongo abelii. Taxonomy (NCBI): domain Eukaryota; kingdom Metazoa; phylum Chordata; class Mammalia; order Primates; family Hominidae; genus Pongo; species Pongo abelii. Next base: position 118,618,441 of record NC_071995.2, on the reverse strand, counting down.
AGCCTGGTACCTGAAAGCCTCAACCTTTGACCTTTCTGCTTTTCACCTGCCCTTCCCCTTAACATGTGCTGTGCTGTAGCCATTCCAGGCTTCTCTTGGGGCCCATACTGGCTCTTGACTACTGCTGTGTTTCTGCTAGTGTGTCTCCTTTTGTCTGAAACATCTTCCCCCTCCTCTCCTGTCCTTCCTCCTGCAAAACACCATATACCACCCCCCTCCAGAGCTCACGCCTCTTTGATGTCTCTGTTCAACTGTCCAATTAAAAGTCCTCTTTCCTGCCTGCAACCTCCTGCAGCACTTTGTCCCTCTTTGCTTTATGGTTCTTCCTCCTCTTAACCTATTTTATGATTATTTGTGTTTATCTTATCTCCTCCAAGGGCAGGAATGATGCCATCTTCCTCTGTATTTTCCGTGATGCCTAGGTGGCACTTTGCAGATAGTAGGTGCTTGGTAAATATTTGAATGAATGAATGCACTCTTGTAACCTACACAACTGAGTACCTGGATCATAGAGTCTTATTTTCTCAGCTGTTGCTTCGGGTGCCTGAGACTTTTCTTCCTGACTCGAGTGTATGCTTCTTGAGGGCTCTTTCCCTCGGTGCAGGTGTTATGCCCATAGCGGTTACTCCATTAAAACTTTCTGATTGATTCATGATCTACAGGAACGCCGCCATTCTCTGGAGAACAAGGTAAAGAGACTAGAGACCATGGAGCGTAGAGAAAACAGACTGAAGGATGACATCCAGACAAAATCCCAACAGATCCAGCAGATGGCTGATAAAATTCTGGTGAGCAGGAATGAAAGTCGCAAAGTTAAAAGATAACAGGTTAGAGTTTGCAAAGGGAAGGGGGTAAGAAGAAGAATTAACCGCCACAATAAGGGAGGTATGTCCAAGTAGATGAATTAAGTGAGGTGGTTTCAGCATATGCCACATCGTAGAGTAGTATGAATAACCAAATAACGGACATTTCAGCACTGGTAACAGATCCGTAAATATCATTTTTTGCTCTGTTTGCTACAGCCTGGCTTTTTTTTTTTTTAAGTAGAATGTGCATCTATCATTTTCAATACATTTTTTAAAGGCATGTTGACATACTTCTATCAGCAGAGCTTTGGATAGCTGTCAACTTTGCAATGCCAATTTAAAAAGCTGTAGGGGTTTAGACCTTTAAGACCGAAATTCAGATTCTTGCTTTTAGAGAAGAAAGCAATTAGTCATACAGAATTGTTTTGCTAGGAGTAGTATTTGTCATAGATCCATGTTCACCCACTCACTTTCTCTGCTACGGTTTGTTATTATTATTATTATTTTTTCAATTTCCTTAGATATAGCAGGTCTTTTTTTAGGGTCTGTAGTCATCCTGATTCTGTCTCAGGCTCTGATCACCAAATTAACTTGATCAAGGAAAGTTCGGGTGGTATTTGCAGATGTGTTGACGTTTTGCCCCTGCCAGGGTGGAAGACAGCACCTTTGAAGGGCTCTCCTTGGACCTCAGTCCCACAGCCAGAAATTTGACATCATGTTTGAGACTCAAGGATGACTTGGGGTGCATTCCTATCCCACCTGGGGAGAGTCTCTGAAGTCATTGGTCATTCCTCTCCACCCTAAGGAGGCAAGGTGGTGAGCAGGGCACTTCATCTCTCTCTCTTCACATCACTTCTGGGAAATGAGTCACCAGCAACTATTGGAATTCCAGAGTGGCCAACTTATAGGTCTATACTTAATACCAGATCAAACTGTTTACAACTTTACATTTCTGTTTGTGTGTATTTATAAATATATGGATGTTCTCGAATCAACAGGTAAAAGAAAAATGGGTTAAATTGTTTTGCTAAGACACCCAGTCTTTGTATATATGTCTGCACACAAAGACAAATGTGACTGTTAGTCTGCCCTTTCTGTTCTCTTGTTCCGTCATCAAAGTTTCTCTTGGCTATTGTCAAGTGTTTGAATTTTATCATGAGTATAAAATTAGATCCCACTGAGATCCCACTGCTGCTGTCCCTTGCTTGGTATAAACGAAGTGGTTAACTCTCTTGTGGTTGCAAAGTGTTTCTCTGTTTAATGGTGATGTGTTCATTCATTCATTCAACAAATATTTAATGAGCTTCTACTATGTGCCAGGCACTGTTCTAGGAGCTAGAAATTTAGCAGCAAACAACAGTATTTGCATAACAGGACTGAAGAGTTGATCCAATACATCTAGAAAATACCTGTTTAAAAAATGACAACAACAACAAAAAATGCCAAACCACCAAGGAGTCAGATGTTTAGAATATCTGCTCTTCCTAAGGTTCACTTACAATTAAAATGGAGGAGTAGAGAGTTCTGCATTCTTGGATTATGTGTTATAAACTCCCATTCACAAATAGACCAGAAATTTGGTCTTAAAGTTGTCAGTCTCAGATACCTGAGTTTTTTGATCTAATTTTAGATTCTGATTTCCATTCCTGTGCTATCTTATGAAGACCGAAACGGGGGGAAAAAAAAGGATGATTATCAAATGATTTCTAACATAAAGGAAAAATAAGCGGATTTCTTTGTCTGAGTGTATCTTGCCACCCGCCGGAGTACCTTTGTGGTTGTGACTTCATTTATTAGAAGGTGCCTTTTGCTCAAGAACCCTGTGCTTAGGCTGCAAAGTATCTAGGATGTGGGCAAAGAGTGGTCCTTAGTACCATTATGTAATGATGATGCCTGAACATAGATCGCCAAATGTCATTGGCTTTAAAATATTTGCTATTCTGATAAGAACTTTCAAAACAGATAATGGTACACTCAGTACAGTAGAGTCCCTGGCCTTAATAAAAGAAGTTACTGCAAGAGATCCTTTAGCCAAGTACATATAGAACCTTTTAAAATATGTTTTTATTAATCCTGTTTATTTTCAACTCTTCAGGATCACATCTGTTGAATTGCGGTAGATCTTGTGCATCTGGTCTTAAGATTGAACTTTAATTGCCCTCAAAGCAAAGCCAATGCTTGTAGACTTTAGAATTTCAAAAGCTTAATCACTAACATTTTAAATGTGTGTGAATCTCAAAGTACTTTTTCACTCCCATTTTATGAACATATCCTATATAATTTCCTCATTCTTCAAAACACTCATAATTGCTTCCACTTCAAAGAAAAATTTCATAATAGTATAAAGAGTTGAAAACTTGGAGTAATGACTTGATATTAGTAATTAACTGATGGGTCCAGATTCATAAGAATTAATACAGATGCAGCTATCTGTGCATTTACAGAATGTTTTAGTGAATTGAATGCTGCCTTTTATAAGGTCACTTTATAAAACATTGGCAAATGAACTGCTGTAATTTTCAAGTGAATTACACTTTTGTTTAAAAGCTAGAAACTTGGCCAGGCATGGTGGCTCATGCATGTAATCCTAGCACTTTGGGAGGCTGAGGTGGGTGGATCACCTGAGGTCAGGAGTTTGAAACCAGCCTGACCGACATGGTGAAACCCCGCCTCTACTAAAAATACAAAAATTAGCTGGGCATGGTGGCGCATGCCTATAATTCCAGCTACTCGGGAGACTGAGACATGAGAATTGCTTGAACCCAGGAGGCGAAGGTTGCAGTGAGCCAAGATCGTGCCAGTGCACTCCAGCCTGGGCAACAAGAGCAAAACTACGTCTAAAAAAAAAAAAAAAAAAGCTGGAAACTTAACAATAAAAGAATTAAGAGGACATTAAATGTAGGGTATTTATATTACTCCAGATTCTCTTCTAATCTTTAATATGTCTGTACATTTTTATGTCATTATTATCAGTGTATTATATGTTTGTCTTTGTCCCCATTTGCATTGTATCATATGAACATTGTATCACATGCACATCTACAGATAGTCACATATGCCACTTACCAGTCAGTTAAAATCATCATTCAAAACTTGAAGTGCTTGGATCATAACATTAGTTTTCCTTTTTAGCTAGGGTTCTTGAGCAATAATTCTGTTAATGAGGAAAATACAAAGTATTTTTAAAAATCATAATCATATATTAAAATGACTTTTCTCATTTAAGGCTCAAGATAGTGGTCAGGGCTTTGTCATGTACTGAACTTTCCAATGTTGCCTTGTTACTCTTATTTCTCTATGCAAAGATGAAGACCTGCCTTTGTTTGACCTGTCACACTGATGTATTTGTGGTCCCAGGCCTTACAGCCCACCAGCTATGTGTGTATGTGTGTGTGAATACTTGGACTTGGAAAACCCAGGGCCAAGGCACGGTGGTGGTTTCCTTCCCAAGAGCCTTAGGCTAGTAATGGAGGACCAGATGCCCGTTACCTGTGGTACCTGTACCAAAGTCATGTTTCCTGTGAATGTCTAACGTGCATTGGTGGTGTCCTGCCCTCTGCACACCTGACTGTCTTTTCTTTTGTGTCTAGGAGCTCGAAGAGAAACATCGGGAGGCCCAAGTCTCAGCCCAGCACCTAGAAGTGCACCTGAAACAGAAAGAGCAGCACTATGAGGAAAAGATTAAAGTAAAGACATTTTCTGATCTTCCCTGGCCTTGCTCCTATAGTACCATGTAGCTCCCATCTCTTCCTGGGCCCTTGTGGCCACTTCTTGCTGGACCAAAGTACTGTTTGGGGTGAATAATGTCCTTATTCCATGGTGAGAGATTTCAGGGTGTTACTTATGCGAGGGATTGGAAATCTGAAGTTCCAAAAAACTTTTTTTTTTTTTAAATGTGGTCATCATTTATCTCAATTTCATCTTTAAATTGATTTTTTAAACTCATTGTCATTGAATCCGTGATCATTTCTATAATCCTTTTTGTTTTTTAATTTTTGTGGGTACATAGTAGGTGTATATATTTATGGGGTACATGAGATGTTTTGATACAGGCATGCAATGTGAAATAAGCACATCATAGAGAATTGGGTGTCCATCCCCTCAAGCATTTATCCTTTGAGTTACAAATAATCCAATTACATTCTTTAAGTTATTTTAAAATACACAATTAAGTTACTATTGACTATAGTCACCCTACTGTACTCTCAAATACTAGGTCTTGTTCATTCTATTTTTTTGCAGCCATTAGCCATCCCTACCTTCCCTACAACCCCTTCTACGCTTCCCAACCTCTGTTAACCATCCTTCTGTACTCTATGTCCATGAGTTTAATTAAGTTGATTTTTAGATCCCACAAATAAGTGAGAATATGTGATGTTTGTCCTTCTGTGCCTGGCTGATTTCAGTTAATATAATGATCGCCAGTGTCATCCATGTTGTTGCAAATGACTGGATCTCATTCCATTTTATGGTTGAATAGTACTCCATTGTTGTATCTGTACCACATTTTCTTTCTTTTTTTTTCCCTTCAACTTTTAAGTTCTGGGGTACATGTGCAGGATGTGCAGGTTTGTTACATAGGTAAACAACGTGTGCCATGGTGATTGGCTGCACAGATCAACCCATCACCTAGGTCTTAAGCCCAGCATGCATTAGCTATTCTTCCTGTCTTCCCCACCCCACCCCCGCTGACAGGGTTTGTGTTGTTCCCTGCCATGTGTCCATATACCACATTTTCTTTATCCATTCATCCGCTGATGGACACTTGGGTCATTTCCAAATCTTAGCTATTGTAAATAGTACTGCAGCAAACATGGGAGTGCAGATATCTCTTTGATATACTGATTTCCTTTTCTTTCCTTTCCAGCAGTGGGATTGCTGGATCATGTGATAGCTCGATTTTTCTTTGGCTTTTTCTTTACAATTTTACTTTACCTTTAATTTTTCTGAGGCTTACTGTATTGTGTCTAAATGTGGATTTCTTGGCTAGGTGTGGTGGCTCATGCGTATAATCCTAGCACTTTGGGAGGCTGAGATGGGTGAATCACTTGAGTCTAGGAATTCAAGACTAGCCTAGGCAACTTGACGAGACCCCCACCTCTACAAAAAATACAAAAATTAGCTGGGTGTGGTGGCACACACCTGTTGTCTCAGCTACTCAGGAGGCTGGGATGGGAGAATTGCTTGAACCTGGGAGGTGGAGGTTGCAGTGAGCCGAGACTGCACCACTTCACTCCAGCCTGGGTGACAGAGAGAGACCCTGTCTCAAAAAAAAAAAAAAAAAAAAAAAAGTCCGTTTCTTTTTACTTATCTTATTCTGCTTGAGATTTACTAGGCTAAATATATATATATTTATATATCTATTTATATATATTATATATATTTATATATTTTATATATTTTTATATATTATATATATTTTATATATTATATATATTTTATATATTTTTATATATTATATATATTATATATAATATATAAATATATATATATTTAGAGACATGGTCTTGCTCAGCGCAGTAGGCTCAAGTGATCTTCCCTCCTTAGCCACCCAAGTAGCTGGGACTGTAGGCACATGACACCATACCTGGCTATTTAAAAAATGTTTTTTGTAGAGATGGGGTCTCCCAGGCTTTAGAATAGATTCATATCTTTTTATTTATTCTAGAAAGTTAGTGGTCATTATATCTCAGATATTGTCTCTTCCCCCTTCTCTCTTTTCCTTTTAAGAATTTGACTGGGGCTGGGCGCGGTGGTTCACACCTGTAATCCCAGCACTTGGGTGGCAGAGGCGGGTGGATCACCTGAGGTCAGGAGTTCAAGACTAGCCTGGCCAACATGGTGAAACCCCGCCTCTACTAAAAATACAAAAAAATTAGCCAGGCGTGGTAGCGTGCACCTGTAGTCCCAGCTACTTGGGAGGCTGAGACACGAGAATCTCTTGAACCCAGTGAGCAGAGGTTGCAGTGAGCCAAGATTTCACCACTGCACTCCAGCCTAGGTGACAGAGTGAGACTCTGTCTCAAAAAAGAAAAAAATAAAAAAGAATTTGATTGGGCATCAGTTAGATCAGCTCCAATTTAGCCTTTTTAAATATTTTCTATTTCTTTGTTTCTTTGTGCTACATTTTGGGTAGGTTCTTCTGACATATTTTCCGATTTGCAAATTCTTTCTTAGCTGTGTCTAATCTGCTATCCCATTGAGTTTTTTTCTTTTCTTTCTTTTTTTTTTTCTTGAGACAGGACCTCACTCTGTCACCCAGGCTGGAGTGCAGTGGTGCAGTCATAGCTCACTGCAACCTGGGCTTAAGCAATTCTCCTACCTCAGCCTCCTGAGTAGCTGGGACTATAGGTGCATGCCACCACGCCTGGGTAATTTTTAAATTTTCTGTTGAGTTTTAATTTCGGTTGTTATATTTTTTACTTCTAGACATTCTATTTGGGTCATTCCCAAGTTTGCTAGATTATTTAAGACAATCATCTTCTGTTCTGTGCATTCATTTTCAAGCCTAACTTTTCTTTCTTTAAATGTATTGAGCATAGTTATTTTATCATCTGTACCTGACAACTCCACTATGTGAAGTATTTGAAGGTCTGTTTCTGCTCTGTTGTTTCTCTTGGTTCTTTGTCATGGTGACTGTTTTATTTTCCTTGGAGAATTATTAATGGAAATTCTTTGAGGCCTTGGATGAAATGTGTGCCCACCTTGGTGGGTGATCGGGGGCTTTCATTTCTGCCTTTTCTTGACCACTGAGGCTATAAAAACTGAAACTCAGGTTAATTTGTTTCAGTAAAATATCTCAGGTTAAACCCTTCTTACCTCTCCCTTCTTCTGTTTTACTTAGTTTTTGGCAATTTCTTACTCTCTTGCCAACTTGTAGGTGCTTTTGGGAAAATGTTTTTTATATTTTATCTAGCATTTTACATCGTTTTCAAGAGAAGGGCTGGCCCGACATGTAGCCCACTATGCTATTAGAAATGGCTGCCGCTCTGTCAATTTCCTTTTAAAATCACATCACATTTTCATTATGATTTGGATCAAGCCTTTAATTCATTCTTATGTTCTTGAGAATCAGATGCTGTTTATTATATCTTGAATATTGTCGCTTCCCCTTTCCAACCAGACATTGAAGGGGGATTTCAATTTTTGTGATGATCTTGTTATTGATTTGGTTGGTATTCTCAAAGAGTTGAGTGGTCCTTTCTTGGAGAATCTAACATATGCATGCTCACACAGCATCATCACCATCACCACCCTGGCATCTTTTACTGCTGTTGTTATTTTTGGGTTGTTTTTCAGTAAAAGAAATATAGGAGGCCGGGCACGGTGGTTCACGTCTATAATTTCAGCACTTTGGGGGGGGCCAAGGTGGGCAGATCGTTTGAGTCCAGGAATTCGAGACCAGTCTGTGTAACAAAGTGAGACACCCTTCTCATCTTGTCTACAAAAAATACAAAAATTAGCCAGGCAGGTGGCACACACCTGTAGTCCCAGCTACTTGGGAGGCTGAGGTGGGAGGATCGTTTGTGATCAGGAGGTTGAGGCTGCAGTGAGCCGTGGAAAGATATATGGGAAAACAACCCAGAAATGACCCAAAGTGTTTTCCTGTGACCCCTGGTACTTCAATTTTTAGAAAATTATGAGAATGTATACAGTAGTCCACTGGCACCTTTGCATGATGAAAGTAACCCTTTGTAAAACATATTTTATGATTTGGTGATTATATTGATGTTCCTATCAGAAGCCATATTCTATCTTAAATTGATTTAGATGTCTTTAGTGGAATTTCTTATTTAAAATAAACATTTTGTTCCCCTTCTCTCCCATACATCTCGTTCATCCTTCTGCCAGTTGAACCCTATGAAAGCTAAGAGAGATCCATATGTTCTTTTATTTATCTGTTTATTGTTTTGAGACAGGTTGTTGCTCCATCACCCAGGGTAGAATGTGGTAGGGTGATCATAGCTCAGTGAAGCTTCGAACTCCTGGGCTCAAGCAATCCTCCCATCTTATCCTCCTGAGTAGCTGGGATTACAGGTGCACAACACCGTGCCCAGCTAATTACTATTTTTTATACTTTTTGTGGAAATGGGGTCTTGCTATGTTGCCCAGGCTGGTCTCAAACTTCTGTCCCCAAGCGATCTCCACCCGTGTCAGCCTCCCAAAGTGCTGGAGTTACAGGCATGAGCCACCATGCCTGGCCTAATGCATATGTTCTTGATAGAGGCTTATCCCTTCTAGCTCATGCTTACCTCTTATCGGTATCCTTCTTGACCAAAGTTGAGGTCTTATTTTGAGCAGAGGCATCCTGAAAATGTATTTCATTGCTTTAGCACCTCATAAAAAATAAAGAGCATATGTGGTCTAGATATTATGTGGTCTCTGCTAACTTCTAGATGGAAAGAAATTTGTTTTATAGATCCCGAGGAATGTCAGGGAAAGATCTTTCTTCCCTACTGGAATCTTTATGAAACCATTTCTTTTTAGCCTGTTCTGCTTTGTGTTTCCTGTTCCAGCCTCTATCAGGCCATTTTAGTAATAATTATGATCATACCCTCGATTCTACCCTGTTCTTGCTCGTAATTTTAGAATCATGCTCAGACATCCAAGAGAGTGGGCCATTTCTCATCCTTTTGAGCTGCTTCCGTTCTCTCATGACCCTGTTCCCACCTTTTGGTCTTCTCTTCCAACTTCCATTCTATTTTTTTTCATCAGTCCGTTCTAGTTTAAAGACCTCTTTGAAATCTCTTCTTTCCTTTCTTTCTCCTGTGGACTCCCTCCCCGCTGACTGGCTCTTTTTAGGGACGTTGTCCCCATGAGCTGTGACAGTCCTTTCACAATAGACATTGTGGGAAAGGCAGATTTTAGCCCTATCTGTGACCCCAGCTCTTTCAGCTTTATTCCCAGGATCCTGTTGTCCTCCTTGATGTCGTTGGTGTTCTTTGGAAAAGTAGAATGGAGCCTCTGTGGTGAGAAACGTAGGGTTGTGGTCAAAGGCTCGGGCATGTTATGATGTTGTCTTCTTTTTTCCTTCCTTTTTGCTTGTTGTTTTGGCAACTCATAGGGCTGTGTGTGCCCCAAAGAACATTAGATCAAGTTGGCGATTGGTGATACCATTGCTGTTTTATGTTTCCTCTTGGGAACAGTAGGTGCTTACAGTGGCATTCTGAGCACTGAGAACACACGATCTCTCTTCCCCTGGGAAAGGTTTCTTTTCCCAGTGACTTTTTTTTTTCTCCCCCTAGTTGTATCAGAGGAAAGAACCAGGGAAAGAGGCATTTTTTTCTTTCTTTTATGTTGTCTTTTTCATCTGTTGACCATCCACCTACGTTATCGGTGGCCAAAAGCCTCTTGTCCCTGGTTGTTTCTGAGCATCATCCTTGGTCACATAGACTTCCTCTGTCTTCGGCTTCTCTCCCTCTTGCACACAGCCCAGGAGTATCTAGAATTAATTTGTATAAATTAGGAGTGAGGAATATTCTGAAAACTACGGGTGCACTGGCGAAGAAAAAGTTGTCCCCAGGTAAAATCTGCAGATTATAAGAAATTTATTCTCTAGGTCTGGATCTAGAGCAATGTTGTTTCCTCGTCCCTTCTTATTCTGGAGTCTGCCTCATTTTGAATATATCTCTGTGGTCTCTGGGCTGCTGATTTTAAAATAAGTTCTTGGTTCAAGTCAACCTGTTACTTGCCATTGGATGGTAATATTTGACTTTTTAATCTTATCCTGATTGATAAGCGGACTCCCAGTTTTTGCCTTCTCTTTGCCCCAGAATTTGAAGACCTCGGGCCTCTCCCCTGCTTTTCTCCTCTTTCCTAGATTTTCTCAAGTGTCCCCGTTTAGTCTTCCCTCCTCAGGTTGGCTCCTGAGAACATTTGCTGCTGCTTTTGTTTTTGTAGGTGTTGGACAATCAGATAAAGAAAGACCTGGCCGACAAGGAGACGCTGGAGAACATGATGCAGAGACACGAAGAGGAGGCCCATGAGAAGGGCAAAATTCTCAGCGAACAGAAGGCGGTAGGTAGAAGGAGTTGCCAAGCCAGTGTTCAAAGGAGGGTTTTTGAAATATGCCAAGAATCATACCCCTGATAAGACTCTATTTCACCTGGTGAAATTCCTTCTGTTGAATCCTGTGGAGTTGTTGGTAATAGGATGCTTTCTCTGAAGCTGTTTCCTTTCCTAAAAGCAACTGAGGTGGTGGCTCTGGATGGCCATTTTTGTGTTTTTCAAGAACTCATGCTGTTCTGCTATCTGCTAAAATACTGTCCTTCTAAATGCCCCTGACAAATGGCCAGTGGCTCTTGGTCTTCCTGCTCCTTTTTTTTTTTTTGAGGTGGGGTTTTACTCTGAAGCCCAGGCTGCAATGTGGTAGTGCAGTCATGGCTCACTGCAGCCTCCAACTCCTGGGCTCAAGTGATCCTTCCACCTCAGCCTCCCAAGTAGCTGAGACTACAGATGCGTGCCCCCATGCTCACCTAATTTTTAAGTTTTCTGTAGAGACGAGATCTTGCTATGTTGCCCAGGCTGGTCTCAAACTTCTGGCCTCAAGCAATCCTCCCATCTTGGTCTCTCAAAGTGCTGGGATTACAGGCCACCACTCCTGGCCCTATACTTCTCTTCTTTTTACTTGCCTGTTTGTCTCTTTTCTAATCCACGTAGGCAGTTGTTTCAGAAACTTGTTGCCCCTAAGGTTTACCTGTGGTGCTTATTTATCTGCACCCCACCAAGACTTACCATATCAGAATCTCTTTTTTTTTTTTTTTTTTTTTGAGATGGAGTCTCACTCTGTCACCCAGGCTGGAGTTTAGTGGCATGATTTCAGCTCACTGCAACCCTCTGCCTCCCAGGTTCAAGTGATTTTCCTGCCTCAGCCTCCCGAGTAGCTGGGACTACAGGCATGTGCCACCGTGCCCGGCTAATTTTTGTATTTTTAGTAGAGACAGGGTTTCACTATGTTGGCCAGGCCAGTCTCAAACTCTTGACCTCAAGTGATCTGCCCACCTTGGCCTCCCAAAGTGCTGGGATTACAGGTACAAGCCACCACGCCTGACCCCACATCAGTATCTCTGAGGGGAGATCCTGGGAAATTAAATTTTTAGTACCCCCACACCCCAATTCTTATGATTTATTAAGTTGGGGAAACTTTGCTCTAGAGAAGCTGTCCCCAACCTTTTTAGCACCAGGGACCGGTTTTGTGGAAGACAATTTTTCCACAGGGGTGGGGGGATGGTTTTGAGATAAAACTGTACCACCTCAGACTATCAGGCATTAAGGCATTAGATTGTTTTTTTTTGTTTTGTTTTGTTTTTGAGATGGAGTCTTGCTCTGTCACACAGGCAGGAGTGCAGTGGTGCAATATCGGCTCACTGCAACCTCCACCTCCCGAGTTCAAGCGACTCTCCTGCCTCAGCCTCCTGAGTAGCTGGGATTACAGTCATGTGCCACTGCACCCGGCTAATTTTTGTATTTTTAGTAAAGACAGCATTTCTCCATGTTGGCCAGGCTGGTCTGGAATTCCTGACCTCAGGTGACCCACCTGCCTTGTCCTCCCAAATTGTTGGGATTACAGGCTAAGCCGCCGCGCCCGGCCCGCGGCATTCGATTCTCATTAGGAGCACGCAACCTCGATCCCTCGCTTGCGCATCCCTCGCTTGCGTCATGATGGGGTTCACACTCTGAGGAGAATCTAATGCCACTGATCCCACAGGAGGTAGAGCTCAGGCAGTAATGCTCGCTCGCTGGCCGCTTACCTCCTGCTGTGCGGCCTGGTTCATAACAGGTGGCAGACTGGTAATGGGGTACTGCTCTGTGGCCCCGGGGTTGGAGACCCCTGCTGTGGAGTCTAGAGCAATAGTGGCTGGGTGAGAAGGAATCACTCAGAAAATGACAGCCCTCGGGGTGGTGATAAATGCGAATGTGCAGATTTGAGTTAAGAGACTCTTGCAGGCCCAGGTCACATTGCAGATGAGATGGGGTTTAACAAGGCCTGATTACTCCCAGGATGTTAGGTTCTTGAATAGGTCCTTATGTCTGTTTTAAATGCAAGCCACTTAGCCAGTGTGGGGAGATTTCATCACTGAAAAAACAACCAAGTACCATCCATTTGAGTGGTACCATCTGTGATCCTCAGAGTACAGACTAGTTGAGTGCCTTGTTACCTCTAGCCAAATTGCCGTCATGTCAGATGAAACTTTTACCCTGGTCCGCACTGCCCCTATTACTCCTGTTCTGGTGTGTGAAGTTTCATAGGTGCCCTGTGTTTCAGATGATCAATGCTATGGATTCCAAGATCAGATCCCTGGAACAGAGGATTGTGGAACTGTCTGAAGCCAATAAACTTGCAGCAAATAGCAGTCTTTTTACCCAAAGGAACATGTAAGTATTCAAATTCTAACTGCCCTACATTATTACACTTTGGTCTCCTCTCCTGTGGCATAAACTCCCTTCTTCTGTCTGATGGAGCTGGAGTGGATTGAATGATTTCTGTAGCTCAGCCCAGCCCTCAGATACTTACGTCATTTTGCCCTGTCTTAAGTGGTCTCACTCTGCCACTTTTGAGTCAGATTTTCTTAAATGCCTTCAGTTACCATCACATTACAGAGTGTTTTGCTCTCTCTAATGAGGCTATTTATAATTTGCTTGTGGAAAGCTGCAGTTCTTGTTCCCTAGACTTGCATCCTGTAATTAGTAAGAGGTGAAATTGTGTGTGCCCAGTTGGGCCATCCATTTAGTTGTCACTAGGTTAGACCCTAGGGAAGGAAGTTTGGGGTTCAGCAAGGGCTGTGTTCCAGGAGCACTTTGATCTGAATCTTTTCCCCCAGAGAATTACAATCTCCAGGATTTTTTTCCCCCTTAGGCTTCTCTCTTCGGAGATCTCCCAAAACAGTCCCATCTTCATCTAAACCAGCTTAGTAGGCTGTGTTTTGGGTCTTTGAGTCGTTCTAGGTTTTGATACTTCTAAGCAGTTTGCTGGAGAGGTGAGGGAGATCTACAGAGAACTAGAAGGAATACCATTCTTTCTCCTTGTTGTTCCTTTTTCTCCAGGGCCTGCCTTCATGAGTTACTGGGGTGCCCTTGTACAGTAATCTAAGGAGGCCCCCTTCTGTCCCTACACAGATTCAAAGAAGAAATAAACAGGCCTGTCAAAGGAGTGAAATGTTAGTATCTCTTGCATCCCCCTGGACCTTGCTTAATCCCATATGTGAGGGACTGACACTGAGTGGTGATGCGTAAATGGTCCCCACGTTCGTCATGCCAGGATCATGCTTATGAGGCCAGATCAGGAGACAGCTAACCCAGGAATGGCCCTAGTCCACTTAGTGAGGAGACATGTCTAACTCTGTGTCCGTCTACCTTCTGTGGAAACGGGCTCAACCCTAATGAGACTGTGATTTTGTTTGGATCCTCCCACCACCCCCACCAGGAAGGCCCAAGAAGAGATGATTTCTGAACTCAGGCAACAGAAATTTTACCTGGAGACACAGGCTGGGAAGTTGGAGGCCCAGAACCGAAAGCTGGAGGAGCAGCTGGAGAAGATCAGCCACCAAGACCACAGTGACAAGAATCGGCTGCTGGAACTGGAAACAAGATTGCGGGAGGTGAGAGCGAGGAGTGATCTCCTGGGAGGATTTGCTGGGCGATTCGGGCTCTAAACAAGCCAGCTTTCGAGCACAAATCAATATCTATACAAGAGACATTGTGCTTGGTGGTTAAGGGGGCAGACTTGAGGCAGGAGAAAAGGGTCTGGAAGCAAGGAACCTAAGGCCAATTCATGCTGAATCAAGGAAAAACACCAAGGTTTAGGAGCAGGGAATCTGAGGCCCTTGTGCTAACCTCTTTTTTTTTTAGAGAGAGAGTCTTGCTCTGTCGTCCAGGCTGGAGTGCAGTGGTGCGATCTTGGTTCACTGCAGCCACCGCCTCCCGGGTTCGAGTGATTCTCGTGCCTCAGCTTCTTGAGTAGCTGGGACTACAGGCTCTTGGCACCACACCCGGCCAATTTTTGTAGAGACAGGGTTTTGCCATGTTGGCCAGACTGGTCTTGAACTCCTGACCTCAAGTGATCCACCCGCCTCAGCTTCCCAAAGTGCTGGAGTTACAGGCATGAGCCACCATGCCTGGCCAATTTGTGCTAGCTTTCTAAAAGAGAAAACACCAGGGTCTGTGGGCAGGGAACCTAAGGCCCATTCCTGCTGACTTCCCAGAGCTGGATCGAAAGGAAAACACCTGGGGCTGGGGGCAGGGAACCTGAGGCCAATTAAGGTAAACTTCCTAAAGCTGAACCAAAAGGAAAATCCTCATCTTCCCACGTCCCAGTAGCGAAAGATGGAAGAGGCTACTCACTCTGCAATGCTCCAAAAGATGGAAGACTACTCTCCCTGCAACCCCCTCCCCCCACCTTCCACCATTGCTCAGATGGAAAGGGAGAGCACCTTGGATGGGCCGCGGGCCAAGGAGGGACTGTCCTTCATCTGCATAGGGCACCAGTTCACCTCAGCCTTTAATTAGCCACGGACCGAATCCTTTATTCAGATAAGGAGTAACCAATAGGAACCCCAAAAGGAGTACTTAAAACCCAGAAAACTTTGTAACTGGGCCCTTGAGCCACTTGCTGGGGCCACTCTCACTCTGCGGAGTGCTTTCTTGCTTTAATAGATCCCTGCTTTCGCTGCTTCATTCCTGTGTTTCGTTCCTTTGTTACTGTGTGCGTTTTGCCCAATTCTTTGTTTAAAATAGACAACTTAGACCCCAGGCCCTCCTTCTGGTAACAGACTGGGCCATTGGGATCTGGGTTAGAATTCCACCTCCACTCCTTACTGGTTTTATGACCTCTTACTAGTTTTGCAAGCCGCCTCATCTCTCTGCTGGGCTTCAGTTTCTTCATCTGTAAAATGTCAGTGATAATGTATCTCCTTTATAGGGTCCTGTGGGGTGTGTGTCAATTTGTGCATCTGTCAAATGGGAGCAGAGCAATTCCTCCTTTATCAAGATGTAATGACAGCCCCGTGACCTAGTCAGAGCTTAGCCGTGGTGGCCCAGTGCCGGTGGCAGAGGTCTGTCTCATAATGACTGTGGGAGATTAAAAGACAAAACCAAATTTAGGTGTGATTGATGAAAGGTAGCTCTCTCCAAAAACACAAGGAAGCTGGGAAGAGTGGCCAGGTTTTGGGGAGGAAAATACAACAAATTGGGTTGTAGACATGTTGAGGTTGATTGAAGCCATAAGGTTACATTTATGTAGTCACTGTATATTTGTTAAATGCCTGCTGTGTGCCGATTTGTAGCCTGGGTCTACAGTGGTGACAAGACAGGCCTGTTCCTGACATGAGGGCTTTTAGCCTAGCAGCAGGGTTCGCTGGCACCAGCAGAGGCACAACTGGAGTTCAGGATAGTGGTTGTTGGAAGCTGGACACTCAGGCTGGGAGGGAAGATACAGTGTCTCATGTAAAATAGTTGCTCCAATATTTGTGATGGAATTCTTCAAAAAGCAGATGATCTTTCTTAAGGAAGGTCTTGTTAAGCAGACAGCGGTCTGAGGTCTAAGCCTTGGGTAATACTCATGTTTATGCATGTCTTTATTTGTCCTGGAGTATTAAAATGAAGTCATTTCTCCAAGGGACAGTAACAATGTGTTATCTCATGTTTTTCAGGGGTTGTCAAGGTGTGGACTCCTCCATTAGGGTCACCTGGAGTGTCTGGTTTTATTTTTCATTTTTTCTAGCAATGGGGTCTTGCTATGTTGCCCAGGCTGGTCTTGAGCTCCTGGCTTTATTTATTTATTTATTTTTCTTTTATTATTTCTTAGGTCAGGATTTCTCAGAAGGAGGACGTCTGGCTTTAAGCAGTCCTCCCTCCTTGGCCTCCAAAGTGCTAGAATTACAGGCATGAGCCTTAAGCCTTAGGCAATGGTTTAACTTTTATTATCCAGGCTATACTTTCACTCTTCTGTAAGTTTAACAGCAAGGTCATGGGAGACTCGCCCTTAAGTTTAAGTCTAAACAATCCAGATGGACTTCTCTAGCTTGGGGGCCTTGACTGGTTGTCTCTTGCCTTCCCTTTGCACAAATATTCCTCTTAGGAGCCTGCCCTGCTGCTGTAGCTCATCTGGGCTATTAAAGTGTCCCAGGGAAGCTGTTGTTTTTCACTTGAATCAGTAGAGCCAGCCCCTCAAGGATGGTAAGAGAAACTTCAAATGTTTCACGAGAGGTTCAGGCTGTATATTCTCCCTGGGAGTTTTGCAGTTTAGCTCTAAATATAACCAGATCAGTCCCTCTTCTTTTGGCCACATGCTGCTACTGAGATTGAGGGCAGAGGCCTCCACCTGGAGTTTGATCCGCCTTAAAGGACCTGGGCCTTCCCCCAACTTTGTGTGTGCAGCGTTAGCTCTTCTCTAGCCAGGTGTGTGGAGTCACAAAGATGGAGGCTCCTGGGTTCTTCCTTCATTGTATAGCATCCGGCTCCCGCTCCTCCCCTTGAGTCACTGTCACCTGCCTCTCTTGGTTTTGCCAAATGGCGTCAGAAGCATTTTCAGGCTTGCTAGTACAGGCCCACTCTGCTGTGACTGCTGGTGTTTTAGTAAGACAGAAGGGTACAGTGTTTACCCTGTACATGGTCAAGTGCAATGGTCAGGACACGTAGGGATGTTGCAGGAATACAGCAACATGTTACATGGACTCTTCAGCCAGACCTTCTGGGTTTGAATGCCAGTCCTGCCTTTTAAAAAGATTTTTATAGCTGTGTGACATTTGCTCAGTTACCTAATCTCTCAGTGCCACAGTTTGCTTATCTGTAAAATGGAGGTAATAGTAGTACCTCCCTCAGTGAGTTGTTCTGAAAATGAAATGAGTTAATTCAGGGCCCAGTGTGTTGTGAGGACCGTATTTGCTGCTGTGACATCGTCGTCATCACCATCATCACTAGAGAGAGATAATAGCCATGGCTTTAGCTGTCACTGATTTGTGAAGGTCTCCTGGATCCAGGTTGTCAATCCAGACCTTTCTTTTGAGTTTCTGACTCATTGTCTTACTAGTAGACTACTTATTAGTAGACATTAGACATCTCCACTTGGATGTCTCCCACAGGGCTCAAGTTCAACATGTTAAGACTGAATTTCTTATCTTTTGCCTCAGACTGGCCCTTTCTCTCCTATTCTGTCATAGCAATGGTCTATTTGTGTAATTCACCTGTCCAGAAATGTGGGAGTCATCTTTTTTTTTTTTGAGGCAGAGTCTCGCTCTGTCGCCCAGGCTGGAGTACAATGGTGCAATCTTGGCCCACTGCAACCTCTGCCTGCCAGGTTCAAGTGATTCTCCTGCCTCAGCCTCCCGAGTAGCTGGGACTACAGGTGTGCGCCACCACACCCAGCTAATTTTTTGTTATTTTTAGTAGAGACGAGGTTTCACCATGCTGGCCAGACTGGTCTCGAGCTCCTGGCCTCGTGATCTGCCCACCTCGGCCTCCCAAAGTGCTGGGATTACAGGTGTGAGCCATTGCACCCGGCTGGGAGTCATCTTTGACTCCCTTATGTCCTTTGTTCTCTGCCCCACATCAAATTAACCACTAAATCCTGTTGGTTTTCCAGGTTACATGTTTTGCAAGTGTTTCTTCTCTTCACCCTATGGGCTTCGGGATGTGGGTGCCACCTTTCCTAGGGAGCCTTCTCTGACCCTCTGAAGCTGGGTTGGAGGTCTCCTTTTTATCCCATGGCTTTCAGGGCACAGCTCATCACAGTGTGTTCTTCTCGGCAGTCCCCTTAGACAGCGGGCTCTCTGAGGGCAGCAAGCATCTCTGAGTTGCTTGACATTGATCTTTAGGACCACACTATCCATGTTTGTCAGGTTGATAGATGTGTTGCGGTCTCCCTCGCCCCCATACCTTTGGATGTCTTGCTTCCCCTGCCTGGAATTTTCTTTCACCTCTTAACTGCTTGTTTGACTCCTGCGTATTCTTCAACAGAATTTAACAGATCCAGAGTTAGCTGCTCTGCCCCCGTGCTGTATTCCTGCAACATCCCTACATGTCCTGACCGTCGCACTTGACCATGATATATGGTCATGGTTGGTTTTCATTTTTCTCCCCACTTGAAGGCAGAGACTGTCTTTCATCTCCATATTCCATTTTCCACAGAAATTGCTGAGTAAATTTTTGTTAAACGAATGATGAAAGATTGAATAGATAGGTGGATGGATGAGCAGATGGGGGCAAGAATGATTAACTTCTAATGTGACATTAAAGCGGATTACCTAATGAGGACACATCAGAGAAAGCGTGTTGAATATAAATAGAATTCAGTCTGTTGTTTTATTTACAATCAAATTGAAAAGATGTCCTTGTTACTAATATGATGTTATTTATATCTGCTTAGCTTTAAATGTTTTTCTAATAAGAGTAATGGTCATCATTTTCATTCGTGATTCTTGCTGTGTGGCTTTTCCTTTTAAAGTCTTCCCAGGCATTTGAATATATATAAGTAAGGGGTGGTTAGGAGATATAGCCCTTACCTGTTCTTACTCCTGTTGAATTCGGAGATGCATGGAAGTCAGGCCCATTTTGTTGCATTTTCCTCTCCTCTATCGAGTGCCGAGAAGGTGGTTCCAAGACCAGGTTTCAGCTGCAGGTTGAGTAGCAGGTCATGTCTTCACTTTCTCTTTTGTTCAGACCAAGCAAGGGTTTATCTCTCTCTCTCTCTCTCTCAGGTCAGTCTAGAGCACGAGGAGCAGAAACTGGAGCTCAAGCGCCAGCTCACAGAGCTACAGCTCTCCCTGCAGGAGCGCGAGTCACAGTTGACAGCCCTGCAGGCTGCACGGGCGGCCCTGGAGAGCCAGCTTCGCCAGGCGAAGACAGAGCTGGAAGAGACCACAGCAGAAGCCGAAGAGGAGATCCAGGCGCTCACGGTAGGTCTGGGGAGCAACATCTTCAGGTTGCTAAAGGCCTCAGCTAGGATGAGTGTGGAAATGGCACTGAGGATACTGGCTCACCCTTAGAAATTCCAGGAGGGAAAACATGATCCACAAAGATATTCAGTGGCCAGGAAATTGGCTTACATAGGCTGCTTCTTCATTGGAACTAGTAGATGAGCTTGGTTGGTTATATTCAAACTTTTCTTAGTATCTTGAAAAATTCCTCCTTTACTTATATATTTTCCTTCTTTTAAAAAAATCATCATTATATTTTAAAGTTTGGTTTCAGTTTGTTTAAAAGTTTGTTTACCTTGGCCTTCTATTTTAGTTTTCATTAATCATTTAAAATAATAATAATAATCTTATATCTTATAGTAGTTTTTCTACCATATTTTTACTTTTTGTTTTAGTTAACCTTACTCATGTTACTTCTTTTTTTTTTTTTTTTTCAAGCTGTTGATTCTGCTTCCTGTCTTTTGTATGCATCTGGTATGATCTGGATGGGAAAAATTCTACTGAATGAAAGATGCTTTCTCTAAAAGGGACCTGGCTTCCTTGTTCTTTCTGAGAGACTAGTTTACTTAGCTGGAGAGTATTGTCAGGAGGTAGAACTTGGAGCGGGGGTGTTACTGGATTTAAACCTTAGTTCTTTTTAGAAGTCTGAAATGGATTTTTTGTGGGGCCATTTTCCCCACATTTGATCATTCCCACAGAGACTGACCCAGAATAACAAAACTCACAAAAATCTGATATGTGAAATGCCAACTTAACTTGAAGGGGGAAATGCAACTGCCAAGTTGACTAGGGTACTCTGGGTGGCCAATCTTCACATTTTCTTTTTCCCATTCAGGGAAGTATACTTAGAAAGTCCCGTTAATCTTGGAAGGCTCCCTGGAGGACCTAGACTGTGAGCATAGAAGGCCAAATGAATTTCAGTGGCTGGTGTCAACCAAGCTCATACATTTCTCATAGTATCATACTGTACCTGCCAAGCAGACAGGCACACACCTGCCTGCTGGTCAGGGTGCCCTCTCCTGTGGGCCAGACACAATACAGCTTGATTGGGTTTAGTGTTTTTTTAATAAGCCACCTAAATAGGTACCTTATTCATTCTGACTCAACTTGGATGCTGTCCCCATTTCCGTCAGTGAACATCTCTAAACCTCTCTTTGATTGGGGTTACTTCCGTGGAATGAATGGCCGTGTACATTCATTGTTTACAATTTACCTAGATGTAATGCACATGTACATCTCTATATCTATATCTATCTATCTATCTATCTATCTATCTATCTATATCTATATATATTTAACGTAGTTGCATTCTTAGAAGTTATTGCCCATTGTTGAGTTTGGGGATCCCAGTATCTGAACCAAACTGGGAATGTGATCTGACAGTGCCAGGGTCTGTATAGGACCAGTCCAAGGTTTAGTGGCTTCCAGTATGTTTGTGCATCCTAGATTTTCTAGGACTTATACCAAGTTCAGATATTGACTGCACATTTAGGTTCCGTAGTCTCTATGAGAACACTCATTAAATGATGCCACATCATGCCCCAAAATTTGCTTTGGCAAAAAATAACCACAGTATGTCTTTGTGTATACTGTCTTGTTTCACAGTGGACTGAAAACTGCTTGGAAAGATGCAACACAGTAAAACAGAACAAAATAAGAAACAAAAGGCAAAGAGAAAATAAGTCTGTAGAAGAAAAAATGGAGCTAGGAATGAAGTTGATATATAAGAGTTCATGCCAAGAAGGCTTATAGACTTGCTGGAGTTGGGAGTTGGATGGGTGGAGAGAGAGAGAGAGAGACAGATAACATTTCTTAGCTTTTAAAGGGAGGCACCTAAATTTCAACCACTATTATATTTAACGCAATGTATATTAATATTTTCCTCCTGTACCTATACCCAACCTCTGAAAGAAAAAGAGACATCAGCAATTTAATCCATATTTAATAAGCCCTTGCTATGGGCCCAATGCTGTGTCTTTAGCTTTTTCTGCCCAGGGGATTGGTCTGTAATTCCTCAAATCTGTTTATTTCAGAGCAGCCGAGAAGGACACATTTATCTTGCTGCTCTGTTGGAACTGGGAAGGAGGGGTGACTGTGTATCTTATCCTGGCTCTGTTTGGAAGGAAGAGGGCATAAAATAGAGCACGTGTCACTGCTCTTTATCTATGGGGAAATTAGTCCTTTAAATCCTTTCTTGCTGCTGGTTGGAATGTGCTGTGTCTGATGGCTGCTGGAAGCTGAGCACAGCAGCAAGTCACGACTTAATTTAGTTAGATGAGATCACTGCCTCAAAGCATCTTCTTAAAAAAAAAAAAAATAAGGAAACAAACCTCCCTTGGTTTAGAAACTAGGGCTCTGTTGCTCTTGCAGATGAAGATGCTGTGGAAAAAACAGGGCTTCTTCAAATGATGGCAGAAGTGCCTTCCTCCAACAGCTGTTTGCAAACCCATCATACGGAAATCCAAACTCCATTTCCATTTGCTTCTGTTCAGTTTCAAGGCTGTGGGCTTTTCCTTCCCCCTTCTCTTGATTATGTTCCATAAACCTGGTTATGGACAGCATGTGTTTGTTGCCTGAATGGGTTAGTTGAATTTGTTCTGAAAAACATCTTTTCCAAGAAAAAGAGAAGATGGTCTCAAAATGCCATACTTTCCAACTTTCTCATTGTTTGAGACCCAAGTTGAGACCCTGCACAAGCATCAGTCAAATTAAATCAGCTGGATCTAAAATGATCGCCTAGGAGATTTGTGAGTTTCACAGCAGGCTGTTTTACCAATAAAAGGGAATAGTCAAATGTGCTATTATTGTTTAATTGTAAGAGGCAGCCATCTCCTAGCCTGTGAAAGGGAGCAGTTACCTTGCTTGGCCTCCATCCCTGGGCCAAATTAGATGGAGCACAGTTAAATTAAAGCTCTCAATTGAAGGGTCTTGGCGGTGCAGCTGGGAGCCTTTGTTGCCATTTCTAATGCTTGCCTTTTCTCCACTTTCACTTCACCCATCCTATCAAATTTAAACAGAAACATGCTTTTAAGATACTTCCGTACTTATGCTGGAGAAGAGACATTTCAGCCTGAATGTGATATTTAAGACTCCATCTCAAGGGAGAGAATTTGAGTCTGCACACCTTATAGCACACGATGTGTGATGTGGTATAAGCATCACTCTGAAGAGGACCACCAGGCAAGAGGCGTGCTGTGTGCTCTGTGTACACCGGCCAGGCCTCACGAACACATTTTGTGTTTTTGCTCCTCTGTTCTTTTACTGATTCTGTCAAGTGACTAATGTTGAATAATCAAGAGTTGAAAGCTAGAGACACTAATGAAAGGAATCCTTCTCCCTGCATAACGTGATGGGATCCCAAAGTCATCCTCTTTGATTTGTTAAAATCATGAGTCAGTGCACGTTCTCATTCTTGTACATAAATATCAAGCTCTCTGTTTAATTAATTAGTAAGCCATCGGCATGATAGCCAAGTTGTGAAATCGGGGCACGTAAGGTGACATTCTTGCCTGGTGCCTGCCTTCACCCGGAAAGGGGGTGGGTGCACAGAAGCCTAAGCATTCTAGAATCCTGACCATGGATCCCAGAAGGTGGTCAGACATCTACATCTATACGCTTCTTTCCTTTCTTCAGTTCTGCAGATATTTTGCTCCCTCAAGGCTACATTGTAGTTTACGTTTCTTTCTTCTTCTTGTAACTTCCCTGAAAATTAAGGCATAAATACTTCCAAAAGAAAGTATCTCTCTGGTCTTAGGGGCAGACTGGCTACAGCCTGTCCGTCCACATTTTTGCCACCCAACTCCTAGGTTAGTGATTCCCAAAGTGGATCTGTGGACTCCTGGGTTTCCCAAGATCAGATGGTTTTTTTTCCTTGAGACAGGGTCTCACTCTGTCACCCTTCTCTTGATTATGTTCCAAGGCTGGTGCAATGTCAGCACACTGCAGCCTTGACTCCCAGACTCAAGAGTGATACTCCCACCTCAGCCTCCCAAGTAGCTGGGACTATAGGTGCACGCCACACACCCCGTTAACTTTTGTATTTTTTTGTGAAGAAGAGGTTTCACCGTGTTTCCCAGGCTGGTCTTGAACTCTTGGCCTCAAGCAATTCGCCTGCCTTGGTCTCTCAAAGTGCTGGGATTACAGACATGAGCCATTATGCCTGGGTGTCAGACTGTTTTCATAACAATACTAAGATGTCATTTGACACTTTTCACTGTGTTAATATTTGCACTGATGGTGCAAAAGCAATGTTAGTGTTATTTTAAAAGAAATAAAAAATAAATATTTGAAAAATATCTGTCTTAATTTTGTTTTTTTTTTTTTTTTTGAGACGGAGTCTCACTCTCTTGCCAGGCTGGAGTGCAGTGGCGTGATCTCAGCTCACTGCAACTTCCGCCTCCTGGGTTCAGGCGATTCTCCTGCCTCAGCCTCCCGAGTAGCTGGGACTACAGGTGCTCACCCACCACGCCCAGTTAATTTTTGTATTTTTAGTAGAGTCGGGGGTTTCACTATGTTGGCCAGGATGATCTCGATCTCTTGACCTTGTGATCCACCCGCCTCTGCCTCCCAAAGTGCTAGGATTACAGGCTTGAGCCACTGCGCCCGGCCAAATATATATATATATTTTTTGAGATGGAGTCTCCCTCTGTTGTCCAGGAGGCTGGAGTGCAATGGCACGATCTCGGCTCACTGCAACCTCCACCTCCTGGGTTCAAGCGATTTTCCTGCCTCAGCCTCCTGAGTAGCTGGGATTACAGGCGTGCGCCACCACTCCCAGCTAATTTTTAAATTTTTAGTGGAGAAGGGGTTTCACCGTGTTGGTCAGGCTGGTCTCGAACTCCTGACCTTTTGATCCACCTGCTTCAGCCTCCCAAAGTGCTGGAATTACAGGCGTGAGCCACTGCGCCTGGCCATCTCAGTCTTAATTTCTAATGTTGCAAGTGTAGGTGGATACTACATAAACAAGAGCTCTTTGGGGTCCTCAGTAATTTTTAAGAATGTAGATATTTATTCTCTGTAGCACCTAATATCTAATTAACACTCACACATTTCGTTGAGCGCATCCAAAGCTTGTCTTATGTGTTTTGCTGTCTTTATGTGTATATTCTATTGCATGAGCTTTTGCCTTTTTGTGTATTTGTTTTATAACTTATTTCAAAAAAACATAAAACATATGACTTACCATTTTCTTACTGTGACTAGTTCAGTAGTTAAGTGCTTACAGTATGTCTAGCAACCACAACAGGGTCAGTTCTACATTTTGTGTTTATATTTCATAAACAGTAATAAATCAGAAGCCATAATGACTGTGGTTCATTATATTAACCTTCAGAGAGGATTGCTTGACATGATCCAAAGGCCCCATAATGGTTAATTTTAATGGAAATGGATCAGTATTAATTACTGAAATTTCAGACTCCAATGGGAGAGTTAAATGAGTTTTTAATGGTGCTGTGTTATTTGAAACTTTGCTGTTAATAAGAAAGTGGAATAGGGCTTCTGTCCCTGTGGATAAGCCAGTGAGCTTTTTTATGGTCACCACTTAACGCTTTGAAGGAGCTAACTCCACTCTCAGCTTCCTGTTTCTGTTTTTGAGAGATTTCACACCAAATGGTCATTTAGAGCAGAGACTGGCAAATTACAGGCCAAATTTTAGTCTGTCACTGTTTTCTGTAGATAAAGTTTTATTAGAACACATTGGAAACAAACATGTCCATTTGTTTACATATCGTTTGTGGCTGCTTTTCTCTAGAAGGGTAGAGTTAAGTAGTTCTAACCAAGACTGGATGCTCTGGAAATTTTAAGGAAATTTCCTTATCTGGCATTTTAAGGAAAAAATTTGCTGATTCCTGACCAAGAGTCTGTTAACATAAGGGCCTTATTCTTTCTCTAGGAAGAATCCTTGCCTTTGGTTTTTGGTGATCATGGAAGACACCAAAGGGGGTTGTGTGGTCCTTGGGTCTAGGCTGCTGCTTGGTCACAGATGAGATTTTGACATAGTGCTGATAGCCACAGTCTTACTTTGGATAAGCAGTATTCTTATCTTAACAAAGGAATAAATCTCTCATTATTGCTGGGCAAAAAGCAGGTAGATTTTTAGAAAAAAAATTAAGATCTGTTAAATTAGTCCATAGAATATAGGCTAGTTATTTAGGAAGTCAATTCTAAACAATAACTTTTTATTTATAAATCTGTGATTCTGTCTATGCAACTTTCTATTTTTTGGTATTTTATATATTTTTAAATTGATATATCACAGTCGTACATATTTTTGAGATACATGTGACATTTTGATACATGCCTACAATGTGTAATGATCAAATCAGGGTAATTGGGATATGAATCACCTCAAACATTTATCTTTTCTTTGTATCGGGAACATTATAATTCTCTTCTGGCTATTTTCAGCAACTAATCTATTTTTGGTTTGTTTTGTTTTACCATCTCTCCAGGGCTCTTCATTCATTTGTGTAGATCCAAATTTCTGGTTGCCATTTTCCATCTGTCGGAAGGACTTTCTGTAACATTTCTTATAGCACAGGTCTGCTGGTGTCAAATTCCTTCAACTTTTGTATGTTTGAAAAAGTTTTTATATTACCTTCATTTTTTAAGAGGTATTTTTGCTGGGTATAGAATTCTATGTGGACAGGTTGTTTTTTTTTTTTTTTTTTTGCTTGTTTCTTTTGTTTTTTATTTCAGCACTTTGAAGATATTGCTTTACTGTGTTGTAGCTTTTCATGCCCACTCCTTCTCCCCATCTTGGTGAGAAATCTGTCTTTCTTATTTTTGTTTCTCTTAATGAAACATGTATTTTTCTCCGGCTGTTTTTTTTTTTTTTTTTTTAAGATTTTCTTTTTATTATTGGATTTAAACAGTTTCATTATAGTGTGCTTTAGGGTAATTTTCTTCACATTTCTTATGCTTTGGACTTGTTGAATATTTTGTATCTGTGGGTTTATGGCTTTCATCAACTTTGGAAAATTTGTGGCCATTATTTCTTGAAATATTTTTTCTGTCTCCTATACTCCTTCTGGGACTCTAATTGCATGTATGTTAGGCTACTTGAAGTTGTCCACAACTCCCTGATGCTCTGCATTTTTTGAAAATGCCTTTTTCTTTTCTCATTGTGTTTCATTTTGGTTTCTACTTCTTGTCTTCTACTTCTTTGTTTCTACTTGTCTTCAAGTTCACTAATCTTTTCTTCTAAAGTATCTAATCTGCCGTTATAAACTTACAATAGTATTTATGGAAAAATAGACATATTAGAAAAAACATCACAGCTCTAAAATTTTTGACTCAGTTATCTTATAGACTTTTTTTTTTTTTTTTTTTTGTTTGAGACGGAGTCTTGCCCTGTCACCCAGGCTGGAGTGTGGCGATGTGATCTCGGCTCACTGCAAGCTCTGCCTCCCGGGTTCACACCATTCTCCTGCCTCAGCCTCCAGAGTAGCTGGGACTACAGGCACCTGCCACCACACCCGGCTAATTTTTTGTATTTTTTAGTAGAGACCATCCTGTTAACCAGGATGGTCTTAATCTCCTCACCTCGTGCTCTGCCCACCTCGGCTTCCCAAAGTGCTGGGATTACAGGCATGAGCCACTGCGCCTGGCCTCTTATAGACCTTCTTATGGAGACTTTTTTTTTTTTAAATAATTAAATAGAAGGATCACTCTTACATCTGCCCTAAACTGGGTTCTGGGTTCTTATTTGGGTTTTCACACATAAGCAAAGGGGACCATATCCACTTTGTCTATCAAGTGAAAAGTCCGTTAGGGCATCTTTGACTCCTCTTTCCTCTTGGCCACACATCTATCAGTAAGTCCTTTTCCTTATGTTTTCAAAGGAGATCTCAGTTTCATCCACTTTCTCTGTTTGGTTTGTTTGTTTGTTTGTTTGTTTTTGCCACCATCCTTCTCCAAGCCACCATCATCTCTCACTTGAATGACAGTAACAATACCTTCAGTGGTTTCCCTGCTACATTCTACCTTTGTTCTATTTTGATCCTCTTCTCCCTATAACATCTACAGTGATCTTAAAACAACAGTAAAATCCGTCACTTTCTTTCTTAAAATTTTCCATTGGTTTTCAATTAATTGAATTTTGAATGAAACCTAAATTCTTTACTGGACCTTCAAGATTCTTGGTCTCTGCCTTGGTCCCTATCATCATCTTGGGCTACTTTTTTTTCTTCCTTGCTGTGCTTTTTCAAAAGTTGACCACAACCCACAGAATACATTTTACTTGCAATCCAATAGAAGGGAGTATATATACTGTATTTCACTGTTTCTAAGCTATCTGAAATCAAGGTGCATATTACAGTCATATACAGACATAAACATGTCATAGTTTAACAGCACTTTTTCTTTCTTAATGTTACATAAAATAGTCATAGGTTTTACAATGGAAAGTACCTTAAATTTGATGAGTTATAGTATCTAAAGCAGAAGTTTCCTATAACAGACCTCATGTTTACTACTCAAGGCACATTCCAATGTTTTCAATTCTATCTTTTTTATTCTACTTCATTGGATACAACAAACCAAAAAACCCCACTTGTCATGCTTGCTATTGGGTCACAGCTTGCAGTTTGAAAAACTCTGCTCTAGCCACTCAGTTTTTTTGGTTGTTGTTGTTCATCAAATGCACCAGACCCTTTCCTGCCTCAGGGTCTTTGCAAATGCTGCTCCCTCTGACGTCTCCTGTCCATTGCATGGCTGGCTCCTCATCATCCTATAGGTTTCAACTTACATGCCACCTCCTCAGAGAAGCCCTCCTTGACCATCCCATCTAAGTAAGTTTCTACCTACCTTTCTTATTCTTTTTTTTTTTTTAAACTGGTCCCGATTTGTTTTCTTTATAACATTTGTCCCAATCTGTAATCACGCACTTATTCACTTCCAATCTTCCCTCACCAGAATGAAGGCGTGGGTCATGGATGCCTATATCCTTCCACGGTGTCAAGCATATAGTATGCACTAAAAAAGTCCTTGTCAACTGAAAAAATGCTGCTGGTTTAAGGCAGCTTTGTCCTGGAGAAAGCCTATATATATTTATTTCAAGGCCGATGTAGAGTTTTCTGAATGTCCGCAGCTTTTAATGAAAAAACAACACACACACAAAGTCCCTTTGTCTTGGCTATTGTCCTGTGTGTGTGTTTCTGTGTGTATGTGTGTGTCAGGGAGTAGGCTGGGGAGGAGTCAGTTGGAGGGAAGAGGGAAAATACTCATCTTTTCAGAATGGAAATAGGACAAATGAAGGAGAGTAAAAGTTCATCCTTTATTGCTTTTTTTCCCTTTTCTCCTAATAGTCTCTAGGTGTTAATATAAATGTTAAAAATATTTGTACAGGGTGTGCATGTGTGGTCTAAAGAGTTAATTGTTATTAACACAGCATTGTATATTCCTGTAACTTATTTCTGGTGTTGGGGATGATTTGATTAATTAGTTCTTTGAAAAACAGATGCTGGTGCCGCATTCTCGGCTTTCCAGGCAAATTGCTATTCTCTATATTTGACCCGTAGCATGTAGAATTGTATTCTACCCTATGAAAAATTTATAATCAACTTCTTACCTTTTAGGCACATAGAGATGAAATCCAGCGCAAATTTGATGCTCTTCGTAACAGCTGTACTGTGAGTATTAATTAACCAAAGACGATTAAAATAACATGAAACTAAAACAGAGAAGGAAAAGGGGACATCTCTTTAAAATATTGGTGACTGAGTTTTGATAAGAACTTGCAGCTTGAAGAAGATAATGCAATCAACCTTATTTGGAGTTTTTGAGCCCTAGATAACCTGTTTTTGGGGGTTCTTCCAGTTTTCAAAAACTGAAACCATTCTTCATGTTTGGGGGAAGAGGATAGTTGGAAGGGTCAAAATAATTCTCACTATTAGTGGAACAACTAATAGGTTTCAGCAGCCACAACAAAAATCCCAAGGCAGCTCCACCTCCTGCCCCAATGTAGAAGGTTCCATGGCTAGCCCAGGTCAGAGAGTCCCCTGTCACCAGGGCAGTTGTATCTGTGAGACTTCTCCAGATTGCTGCCCCTGCTGAGGAAAGACCAATGAGCTCTTCTCCTGGAGACCTAGAAATTGTAACTTTCTACCAGGCAAAATTTGGCTTTCTAACATGCAAATTCAAAATCTAGGACTCTTTGGGAGATGTTATTTATATTGAGAGAAGTAAATTCTATGAGTGGATAAGCATCTTCCATAGGTTATGTAATAGAGTAGGGTCAGTGGGAATTCAGTCTATTTTTGATCAGAGTGAAGCACTGAAATAGGCCCCTTTCAGAAGATGGGGATGTTCTCCTTATTCATGTGCCCTCTCTTTTCTTTGGCCTTTTTGTCACTTTATTACCTTCTTAGTCCTCAGTGATCTTGTCCTTGTTTGTATTATTTGCATTTGTGGATTTCCAGAGACACCTCCCAGCCTCCACACACGTACATATTTTATTTTCTTGTTATGAGCTCTTTCTTTCCTCTTTAGCTACTGTAAATGAAATATTAAGTCCTAATGGTATTTTTTTCTTAATTTAGGTATAAAATGTATCTAGTAAAGCACATAAAAATGTAGTAATTTTAAGTATACAGCTCAATAAAATTTTTACACAGATAGACAACTGGGTAACCCCAGTGTAGATCCAGACACAGAACTTTCTCAGTCCCCAAAGGCTCCCTCATGTCCCCTTCCCATCATCATCCTTCACCCAAAGGGTAACCACTATGCTGACCTCTGATAACCATAGTTTAGTCTTGCCTGTTCTTGAATGTCATATAAATGGAATCACAGAGGATGTCCTCTCTGGGGCTTAGCTTTTTTTTTTTGCTTAAATGGTTTGTGAGGTTCCTCCATGTTGCTGTACCTATCAATAATTTTTTTTTTTTATTACTGTGTGGTGTTTCTGGTGTATGAATAGAGCTATAGTTTGTTTATCCATTCTCCTTGTTGGTAGACGTTTGGATTGTTTCCATATCAAGCTGTTAGGAAACCCTGTTACACAAGGCCTTTGGCTGTGAGCACTTACGTCTGGTGAACATATCCCCAAGAATTACTATACTAGGTCATGAGATTTGCCTCTGTTTGACTTTAGTAGGGAACTGACAGACCAGTTTTTTGGTCTGTATTTCCTGATGTGATGGTAGATCGGGATGGGCCTGCCTTAAAATGTCTGTGGATTTTCTCCATCCCTCCTCCCTTCCTTGAGGAGTTGGGGGGTGACATTCTGGTAGTTTTCTGCCCTAGGACTTTAGTTTCTTGTTGTCTTCATTTCTTATTTTACACAAGAGTTATTTGCTTATATTACATACATGCGCGTGAATGATCACTGAATAAAATGTAGAGATCATTTTATGACTATGGAATTTTTTATATTACTATTTTTTCCTTATATAAGCTTGGATTTTAAAAAATGTGTGCATTAGTAATCCTGTTCCATTCATCTGGAGTTCTTTTTTCCTTTTTTAGTCTTTTGGCTTAAGAACTTTCTAAAAAACATTTTTTTTTACAGTTTTATTGAGGTATAATTGGTGTACTATAATCTGATGCATTTTAAAATGTGTATATAACTGTGAAACAGCAAAACAATCAAAATAATGAATTTTATTATTATTTTGGATAATAAGATTATCCAAATTTTATTCTTGAGCGATAAAAACAAAATATTTATTGTATTCATCACCCTCAAAAGTTTCCTTGTACCCCTTTGTAATTCATCTTGTCCCCCATTTTAAAAATTGGAAGTTTAGTTTTAGTGGAATACACTAGTATGTAGAATGCATTTGGTTACTTTCTCATGTAACTCTAATGCTCTCTAAATTTGCATTTTCTGGAATGGTGACTTCTAATCTTTGCTTCATTTACCTCTGTGTTCTGTGGCGAAGCCTATGGGGGCCTTCCCAAGTGTGTGTGTTTGAACCTGAGAGAGATGCCCTTCACCCACATTTCAGCCAGAGGAGCTGGGTAACTTAGTAGTCTAAGCCATGGGCTCTGGAATCAGATAGAGTTCAGATTATAAACTGGCCTCTTAGTAACCTATGTGTATTATCCTACTAAGCCTCTGTTTCTTTGTCTGTAAAATGGAGATAACATTGTATACCCTCAGTTCCAATCAATAAGCTCATTGATTGTAGGATGCATAATTTATTTAATAACTGCTCTTTGGGGGCTGGGTGAGGGAAGAGAGAGAGCTGCTGGTTCCAGTATACCACGTATCCACATTTCAGAAATAATACAACTTATGGAACACTGAGTCATGGGATTTGGTAGTAGTACCTCCCTCATAAGGTTGCTGCGAGAATTAAATGATATAACATGCAAACTGCTTGCACAGGGCCTGATCCATAGAAAGTACTAAACAACATTGGTTACTATTATTATTTTATTCTCCTGAGCTTATAATATACTCTTTTGTTTGGAAAATGGCTCTGCTGCTATTTTAAAAAGTTTGAAAACCACTACTTTAGAACAACATTTGGCCACAATAGTAGGTCTCAATTATACTTTTGCAAGTTCAAGACCGCTTTAAAGACACTTCAGAGGAGTGTGTTGGAGGTTCCTTTCTTTTTGGCATTGCCCAAGATTGTCTCCGCTAGGAAATGTCATCTTTGTCATTTAAAAATGAGTTATTATGGGAGTTCCCACAACTCCCATAATAACTCAATTGATAGGAGCTCTCTTCAGCTTTCAAAACGCTCATGCACAGTAAGATTTTCAAGCTCAGACCATTTCTATATTTTGAAGAAATTTAAAAAGGATTTGATTCAATCTGGCACTTAAAACCCTACCTAAGTCTGTTTTAGAGGGGAGTTGGTGGGCAAACATATGACACAGTTTTAATTATGAATCAATCTGTCAGCTATAAGATTAAAAATAAATAATATGCAAATAGCTGCCTTCAGAAGAGAACCAGGCATTAAAATAGGATTTCAGTCCTGTGTCTGTTTAGCCTGATGCTCATTATCTGACTGGTTTCTTCGCCCCTAACATGCCATTGGACACTTACCTGGTATTTTTCGTCTCCTGGTCTCTCCTGGTCTTCCAGTTGGGTGTGAGGGGCTCACATCTTCTTCTCAGAACCATGATAGCATTGAAAAACAACAGATAAGCCCAAACAGAGTTCTTTTTTTTTTCTTTTTGACACTGAGAGTAGATCTTTTTTTTTTTCTGGAGATGGAGTTTCGCTCTTGTTGCCCAGGCTGGGGTGCAATGGCGTGATCTTGGCTCACCACAACCTCCACCTCCCGGGTTCAAGTGATTCTCCTGCCTCAGCCTCCTGGGTAGCTGGGATTATAGGCATGCGCCACCATGCCCAGCTAATTTTGTATTTTTAGTAGAGATGGGATTTCTCCATGTTGGTCAGGCTGGTCTTGAACTCTCAACCTCAGGTGATCTACCCGTCTCAGCCTCCCGAAGTGCTGGGATTACAGGTGTGAGCCACCACGTCCAGCTTAGATCTTTTTTTTATATCTTCTGTCTCTCATCTGTAAAAACAGCATATAAGAAAGCTCTGCTGGCCCCTGCGTTGTGAAGATATCTTGCTCATCTTTTTTTCACTGCTAAGATGGAATCAGCCTTTCAGTTTCTCTTTTTTACCCTCTATCTTTGGGGTTAACAGACTCATAGTAAACAAATCATTTGCCCTTGGTGGGTAGAGAATATACCCAGGACCGGAAAGTAGACCTAACAATTTTCCTTGCACATTCCCTGGATCAAAATCAAGAAGGATTGTCCTGAATGGTCAATATATCTTACCTCCATCATTTCAGTTTTCAAAGATCTGAATAAAAAAGTGAATAAACACTTCTATCCGTATTTTAGACAGGCAGTATAGTTCAGGGGGCAAGAATGTAGATTCTTGAGTTTTAGTGTTGGGTTCAAATTCTGGCTTTGTTATTTACTAACAGTGACCTTGGGCAAGTTACCTAGCATCTCTGTTGCTCCAATTTCCCCATCTATAAAATAGAAATAAAATAATACCTACTTCAAAGGACAGTAGTGAACATTGCCTGTTGTTATGCCTTTTTTTAAAAAAACCACAAAGACCATTAATGTACTGCCTATGTCATAAGTCAGTTTAATATCTGTAAACTCAGTAACGTATGTGTGTGTGTGTGGGTGTGTCCAACATTTAATATCATGACTCCAGCAACTTGAAACAAGGTCACAAGCTAAATGTGTTATGGCTTGGGTAGATAGAATATGTGTATAAAAAGTCCAAATCAATTAAAATGCCTTAAATCTCGGCATGGGTACTTTACAAAAACATGTGACACTTCTCTTGTCAAATGGGCAAAATAGAGATGATGACCAAATATAGAACCAGCAATCACAAACCAGAAATATAATCAGAGGCATGAGAACCCTTGAAAACTGGATGACAACAGGGAAATAGAAAGACCCTTCTTATTCCAATGGGCCCATCTCAATTGAGTGATACCAAATTGCCCTTTTTCAAGTGTTTCTTCTTTAGCATTTTATAATATAACTTTGGGAGAAAAAGAAGAGGTGGCAGAAATGGGCTACCATCACAAATGATAAATTGCATTTTTTTTTTGTGAATCAAAGAAAGCAGGTACCCAAAGTCTTAAGTACATCCTTGAATGGCAAGTAAATTATTTTGGCAATGATGTATTTTCATGTGAGCAGACTTTCTATAATCTAGTCTGTTTATTCCCCAAGAGGCTTTTTTTTTTTTTTTTTGAGATGGAGTCTCTCTCTGTCACCCAGGCTGGAGTGCAGTGTATCAGTTGTGGCTCACTGCAAGCTCCGCCTCCCGGGTTCTCGCCATTCTCCTGCCTCAGCCTCCCGAGTAGCTGGGACTACAGGTGCCCGCCACCATGCTGGTTAATTTTTTGTATTTTTAGTAGAGACGGGGTTTCACCGTGTTAGCCAGGATGGTCTTGATCTCCTGACCTCGTGTTTACATGATACATTAAGGTCAAATAACATTCAAGAAAATTAAAAAAATTAAAAAGGTAAAAGCAGATGAGTAAATATAGTGTTCACTCCCATGTCACAGATGGAGAAACCAACCCAGCAAAGGTCAGATGGCTTATTTGGGATTCCAGAATCCATTTTATATCTTCCAAGCCAGCTCGCTTGTCTCATTTTTATTTGGGAAAGAGGTAGGGGGAGGCATTAGTAGTTAAATGGAGACATTATGAAAAACATCTTAAGGAATGGGTTTACTATTTACAGGAAGGAGACCAGTTGAACTAGTGGGCATTGTTTATTCATTGTTTCTGGTTTTAGGAGATTTAACATGCCACAGAAAGGGAAAGGCAGGGACCCTGCAAGTCATAAATGTCTGTTAGGAATGACAAACGTACAGATTTTCCTTATTTGTCTTCCTTGATAAAGAAGGTATCTGAGCTAAGAACCTGACCAGATAACTTTTATTCCCCCTCTTGCAGCTGACAGTGTACCTCAAAATCGTACATTAGGAATTAATGTGGCTTTTGACATTAAAAAGCAAATTACTAGACCATTAGACCATACACTAAAAGGTTATCAGCTCAGTTAACAAAATGAAAAGTTGTATCTCCTCTGAGTACATTTGTGGACAAGTGTACTTAATTGATGTTCTTTAATTTCATGTGCCTGGCAAGATTTTTTTAAAAATTGATAATCAAAGAGGGTTAAAATAGGGAATTAGTCATGAAAGCAATGGCAACATTTCATAAATGAAATCGACTCTAGGTTTGAAAATTGGAAACAATTAATAACTGTAGGCTTAATGGCATTTCCTTTTAATTTCCTTCTTTTTGTTACATAAAATTTAATTTACTGCCTGTGTGCCTCAGTCCAACTATTATTAGAAAATTGCCCTTAAACTTCCAAAGTATTATACATAAAAGCTCTCTGCAAGCCGTAATACTAAATCTCAGCAAAGAGAATAGGAAAGCTAAATGTTCTGAAATTGAAGTCATTCTGCTACTGAGCAGGAGAGTAATTTAGCAAACCCTGATTAAATCTCTCTCAATAAAATAACAATTTCATATACATGGCTTCCCATTGTCTGATAGCTAACTGTATAGTAAAATCCATTAAAGTCATGCTATAGTACAGTGTATTGTATTTTCAGGGTTTTTCTGAGTTTCCCTGAAGTTTTTTTCCTTTGTTGTATGAAATTAAATTTATTGATTGTGATATTATTGAAATAACTCCTGGTGTCTTTCCCCGTCAGTCTTCCTTGATAAGAACTTCATTTTGCTTTCTAAGACTATGGCCATCTCCAATAATAAGGTCCTAGAGATAGTGTCATGGGCATTTTTAGCTTAATTAGTGGATGGTGATACCCGTCTGTTCTTAATTTGCATTTTCTTTCCACATTATATTATTTCCGTCAACTTGATCTCATTCGAAGTCGTCCGTTTCATGCAGTGATTACTTTTGATTGCTTTTGCCATATTTTTTAGATGTGTCCTGAGTTAGAGAGAAACTGAGTCTTTTTCTTCCACTGCTCATGTTTAGAGTTAAGTGGGTGGGCATAGGAGCTTGGACATGGCTCTCAAGGTCAGGTGAGCAAACTCATGAGTGGCACGTTGATTGCCAGTGTCATGTGGGTTCAGAAATCCATAGCCCTAGAAGCAATTTCTTATTTGAAATGAATGTGCTTGGCGTGTTACTGGATTCCTTTCCTCTTTTAGGTAATCACAGACCTGGAGGAGCAGCTAAACCAGCTGACCGAGGACAACGCTGAACTCAACAACCAAAACTTCTACTTGTCCAAACAACTCGATGAGGCTTCTGGCGCCAACGATGAGATTGTACAACTGCGAAGTGAAGTGGACCATCTCCGCCGGGAGATCACAGAACGAGAGATGCAGCTTACCAGCCAGAAGCAAGTAAGGAGGGTTAACAAGGTCGTGAGATCCCTGGAGGACTTTTAGAAGGATTTTAGGAGGAGTGCTTGGTGCATTCTCCCAAGGGTTGCAACACTGAACCTCATACAGTAATTGGGCTCTTTTTAAAATCATGTCTTGTTTCCAAGTCTTTAGGGTTTTAAAAATGGCTTTTAAAAGTGTGTAGTTCTTATTAATTTTGATTTTAAAAAATAGGGCCAGTGTGGCAGCTCTTCCCTGTCATCCCAGTACTTTGGGAGGCCGAAGCAGAAGGATCACTTGAGCCCAGGAGTTCAGGATCAGTCTGGGCAATACAGTGAGACCCCATCTCTAAAAAAAAAATGAAAAAGATAAAAAATTAGCTGGGTTTGGTGGTGCATGCCAGTAGTTCCAGCTTTTCAGGAAGCTGAGGTGGGAGGAATGCTTGAACCCAGGAGCTCGAGGCTACAGTGAACTGTGATCATGCCACTGTACTCCAGCCTGGGTGACAGAGCTGGACCCTGTCTCGAAAAAATAAAGATAGATAAAAACAAAGTCAAATGCTTTGGGGGATCAATGTAAATGGCTTGATTTTAAGCTTGGTCACTTCCCCTGGCTTTGCTTTGGGTTCTGCCTCTAAGGAGGCTGCAGAACTGGCCCTTCATCCATTCTTGCCTGGTCCCCTTGGGCTGCAGAAGAAAAAGACAAACTGCATTTCAAACTGTAGTTAGAAACCTGTGCTTTTCTGAAACTGACCCGACCAAAGTAATCTCCAGGAAATCCTTGTTTAAAGACAAGGCACAAATTAGTGCTACTGATTTGCAGACGATGGAGGCTCTGAAGACCACGTGCACCATGCTGGAGGAACAGGTCATGGATTTGGAGGCCCTAAACGATGAGCTGCTAGAAAAAGAGCGGCAGTGGGAGGCCTGGAGGAGTGTCCTGGGTGATGAGAAATCCCAGTTTGAGTGTCGGGTTCGAGAGCTGCAGAGGATGCTGGACACCGAGAAACAGAGCAGGTGGGGCTTTGTGTTTATGGAAAGCTCATGACAGGTGACTGCAGGAGGATTGGCCTGAGAGTTGTGGACAGGGTGATCAGCTCTCCCAGCTGAGACTGAGAAGTTTCCTGGGTCACAAGCCTCCTGGTGCTAAAAACCAGGAGACTCTTGGGCAAACCAGGTTAGGGTGGTCACCCTAGTTG
Organism: Pongo abelii; assembly: GCF_028885655.2. Classification (NCBI taxonomy): domain Eukaryota; kingdom Metazoa; phylum Chordata; class Mammalia; order Primates; family Hominidae; genus Pongo; species Pongo abelii. The sequence goes on along the minus strand of NC_071995.2, from coordinate 118,580,697 downwards.
TAAACGTAGATAGTGTGAGTTGGATTCTGTGGCTATGACTGGTATCTGTTTTCCCCATGCAGAGGCCTGGGCATCAGGGCAAATACCTCTGTTTTCTGTGCAGAAACACTCTCATGAGGTTTCTTGTCAGAGTGACCATAGCAAGACCATAGCAAGACCGATTACCATTTTAATCCTGGTCTTCCCTCCACCCCGGGGTTCCTCAACCTTGGCACTATTGACATGTCAGGCTGGGTCATTCTTTGTTATGGGGGCTGTCTGTGCATTGTAGGATGGGACAGCATCCCTAGTCTCTACTCACTAGATGCCACCAACAACCCCTTCCCACGTTGTGACAACAAATATATCTCTAGGCATTGCCCCCAATATCCCCTGTGTCTCCATTGTCCCCAGTTGAGAACCACTGCTGTACAAGAATAGTTTAGTGTTTTTTCTGTTTTTTTTTTGTTTTTGGTGACAGAGTCTCTGTCACCCAGGCTGGAGTGCAGTGGCACCATTGCAGTTCACTGCAACCTCCACCTCCAGGGTGGGAGGGATTCTCCTTCTTCAGCCTCCCAAGTAGCTGGGAATACAGGTGCACGCCACTATGCTCGACTAATTTTTTTTTTGTATTTTTAGTAGAGACGGGGTTTCACCATGTTGGCCAGGCTGGTCTCAAACTCCTGACCTCAAGTGATCCACCTGCCTTGGTCTCCCAGAGTGCTGGGATTACAGGCGTGAGCCACCACGCCTGGCTGGTTTTTTTTTTTTTTCCTTTCTTAGTAGGAAATGATAATAATCAGTTCAGGCAGTATCGTTCTTCTGCTTTCTCACTTTTGTTTCCACAGTTCCCCTAGTATAGATTTCCCCTCCTGCGGGGCCACAGTGGCACAATGGCGTACTCCATAGCTCTAAGTGTTGCTGGTCACATTAAAGATGTCATAGACTGGAAGAGTTGTTATGACAGTTTTACACAGCTCATGGCAGAAAAGTGTTTTCTCTCTGACAAAATTGGTACGTGGTGACATTTCACAGATGGAAAGAAATGGTCTAGAAGGACGGGTGCCGCTTTCCAGTTTGTACAAAGGCACGATATGGGCTAGTGTGTGCCCCGTGACTTCCTGTCTGCACAGCTGAATTGGATCAATTTTTCATAAACTTGCTCATGTCACCTTCCTCTGAAACTTGCCTTCCTGTGATTCTCTGAACTCCTTAAGCAAGATTAGCTATCCATAGAAATATCGATCAATTCGAATTAGTCTGTATTACACTCACTTGGGTATCTCTCACATTTGCTTGGCCATAGTAGGCTCAACTAAATATGTCAGATGGATTATGCAAAATTCAGTTGAGCTCCAAAAGTTAGGAGGTAAAAGATGAAAACCCTTACATTTCAAAAGAAATGGTAGAAATAGTTCCTTTTTGTAGATCCTCCCAGCTTCCCCACTCAGGGTATTTGCTGATGTAAGGGACTGCTGTTTAAGTCTCCTATTCCAGCTTCCTTCTGAATCCTTAGACTCCCCCATCCTCATTGTAATTTCTGGTTGTTTTCCCGCAGACCCCTTCCCTCCCACCCTCAAGTCCAGCTCCTATCCTAGCTGTTTCTAGGGACCTATGGCGATCATTTTTGGGGTAGGATCTGGCTTCAGCATCAAGAAATACACGACCATACATGGAAGGTATAATTATGAACTGTTCTCAGGAAGACTAGCATTAGTCTGCTTTCATTTCATGTCTGCTTTCAGGGCAATTGTGGAAGATCGTGCCTTTCTTTTCCTTTTTTTTCTTTTTTCTGTTTTGGTATTATATGGGATACTGAGATGAGTAACATATAATTGTTAATCTTTGTCCTCAAGAGCCTAAGAGTCTACTGGAGGAGATATGGATTCAGATATTTAGGAGAGATGGGGAGGCCGAAGTGGGTGGATCACTTGAGGTCAGGAGTTTGAGACCAGCCTGACCAACATGGCGAAATCCTGTCTTTACAAAAAATACAAAAATTAGCCGGGTTTGGTGGCACGTGCCTGTAGTCTAAGCTACTTGGGAGGCTGAGGCAGGAGAATCGCTTGAATCTTGGAGGTGGAGGTTGCAGTGAGCTGAGATCGCGCCACTGAACTCCAGCCTGGGCGACAGAGTGGGACTCCATCTCAAAAAAAAAAAAAAAAAAAAATATATATATATATATATATATATAGGAGAGAAATACAGTTATGCTTTGGTTACAGAACAAGGTGAGGTTGCTCCTGAGAAGAGAAAGTGGAAATAGTTTTATGGAGATCATAGCATTTGAATTTATCCTTGAAGGCTGAGTAAGATTTGAGTTTGCAGAGTAGCAAAGGAGGGGATGGCCAGTGGAGGAGATTGTATAAGCCAAAGTGTGGAAGTAGGAAGCATGATACCTAAATGGGGAAAGGGAAGTGATTTTTTTTCCCATTTTGCTTCTGGTTTTTCTATTCTTTAGCATTATTTATGGAGACACTCATCAGATTCAAGTTTCACTTTTGTTTTTTCTTTCTTTTTTTTTTTTGAGAATGGAGTCTTGCTTTGTTGCCCAGGCTGGAGTGCAGTGGTGCCATCTCGGCTCACTGCAACCTCCGCCTCCTGAGTTCAAGCGATTCTCCTGCCTCAGCCTCCTGAGTAGCTAGGATTACAGGCATGTGCCACTATGCCTGACTGATTTTTTGTATCTTTTTTAGAGACGGGGTTTCACCATTGTTGGCCAGGCTGGTCTCGAACTCTTGGCCTCAGGTGATCCGCCCACGTCAGCCTCCCAAAGTGTTGGGATTACAGGCGTGAGCCACCGCACCCAACCTCGTTTCAGTTTCTTGATGAGTACCCACAAACATTTAACTTTGTTTTTGTTTTTGTTTTTGTTTTGTTTTGAGATGGAGTCTTGCTCTATCGCCCAGGCTGGAGTGCGGTGGTGTGATCTCAGCTCACTGCAACTTCCACCTCCTGGGTTCAAGTGATTCTCCTGCCTCAGCCTCCTGAGTAGCTGGGATTAGGGGCGCACGCCACCACACCCAGCTAATTTTGTATTTTTAGTAAAGACGGGATTTCACCACGTTGGCCAGGCTGGTCTTGAACTCCTGACCTCAGGTAATCCACCCACCTTGGCCTCCCAAACTGCTGGGATTACAGGCGTGAGCCACCGCGCCTGGCCTGTTTTGTTTTTCCTTACCCAAGCCTAACATGGGTCAAATCTTTGCTTGGCAAGCTGTTGGAAAGGAAGACAGTTTGGAACTAAGAGTCAAGGTTGGGCATCTCTCTGGCCTGCAGCCTGTTTAGTTGCTCGTCAGGATTAGAGACGGACCAGCCTTCTTTCCGCAGGTCAGCTGTTGGGGGGCTACCAAAAGCTGACCTGTGTTTTTCTGGCAGGGCGAGAGCCGATCAGCGGATCACCGAGTCTCGCCAGGTGGTGGAGCTGGCAGTGAAGGAGCACAAGGCCGAGATTCTCGCTCTGCAGCAGGCTCTCAAAGAGCAGAAGCTGAAGGCCGAGAGCCTCTCTGACAAGGTCAGCGCCCACCCCTTCTGCTTTTTAGGAAAACATTTTCGTTTCCTTCTTTTAAAGGCACGCTTGATAAAAATTCAAATGCAATCCATGGCAAACATATTTCATAAACATATGTTCATGCACTCCAAAAATGTCCCATGGTTTTGCCTTACCATGGGACATTTTTGGTTGGCAGTAGCGTGGGTGGGTGAGGTGGGTACCCAGTGATCACAGTCGGCCAGTGACTTTTTAAAATCTGTGTGTCTAGGCCCTTGAAGTTTGAATTTTGATCTGGGTGTTCTACTCTTTGGTTGTCTGGCATCTTATTTCCAGAAGGCTTGATGGATTGAATGCTGTGCATCTTTGGGAAGTTCTTGGTGACAGTGACTAATGCTCATCCCATTGCTGCAGTAATAGGCGGCTCAGCTTCTCCGTGTTCCCAGTTCAGGGTCGTGATAGGGTCTGATGACGCATGCTGGTTCTCAGTATTTCACATCGGAAATACACGTGTTCCATCCATGTGCCTCTCCATATTACATTTATAGTCATAAACGATGTTTTGGAGATTTTAGCTAATAATCTTGAGAGAGATACAGAACAGGCACTTCAGTGTTACAGATCACCAAAGTGAGGATCAGAGGAATTTTATGTATGAACACACAGATGCATACATAGACACTCTTTTTCATGCACACACACACACACAAAATAAAATAACAATCTGATTTTATATTTTCTATAACTTTGTTATTTCATGATAGAAAAATAATTATTTGGGTCATTGTGGAAAATATAGAAACCACAGAAAAGTAAAGGAAATAATGGCTGGTCACCCATTCGCTGTTGTTTTATTGGTGTATTTATTTGCAGTGTCTGTGCTTATGTTTATGCATACACACATAGACATATGTATGTATTTTTATAAATTAGATTTTCATTATATATACAGCTTTACATGTTTTTATTAAAAATCATTTAACTGCAGGTTTTTTCTGAGTTGAATATTTTTTGAATATGTGATTCTAAAAAAAAATAAAGTGCATGGAAGTACCTGCTTTAATCATTATACTTGTATTGGAAATTTGAGCTTCCAGTATTTTGCCATATAAAGAACAATATGATAAACATGAATCTTTATGGACATCCGTGATTATTTTCTTACCAGATACTTATATTAATAGAAGTAGAATTATTAGATTTAAGGCCAGAGCTCTGTAGTCAGGAACACTCCTGAGTTCCCTGAAACTGGGTTACCATTTTTTTTAAGCCTGAGGAAACTAGATTTATTAGAGCTATGTGAGGCCTTTTATGTTTAATGTGAAAAATATTTTTTTCTAGTTGACTGTTCTTAAAATGTTAAGCAGCAAAGTCCTTCGTATCTTTTAAAGCTCCAGACTTTGCAATACCTTATTGTCTTGATCTTCTAATTGGGTTGAATTTCTTTCCCAAGCCTTTCTTATCAAACTTATAATCTGACAAAGCAGTCATTATTTGTGTACATGTCTAGTTATGGGCCTTTCTGACTTGATGTAAGATCCTTGAGAGCTTGGTTATCCTTTCATCCTAAAAGCTATAATGCAGGTAGTAAGCATTCAGCATATGATTATTTAATTAAATTCAGCCAAAGCATGTCAGATAAATAAGTCCTTGAGCAGTCATCCTCCTAGAACTTGTCACAGCCATCTTTAAGAGCCATCCCTTAGAAATAATTTCCATCCTCATATAATAACCTATGGAAGACTCACCAGTGACAGGGACTTCTGTATTTAGAAAAAAGCAACCTTTACGTTCTGACCTTTAGAACTCAATATTCTTTCTTCGTGAAGGTCCGTGGACATTCATAAACGTCAGCATCTAACATTCCTAAATGTGGCATTATGCCAATCTTTCCAAATGTCTAGCTCAATGACCTGGAGAAGAAGCACGCTATGCTTGAAATGAATGCCCGAAGCTTACAGCAGAAGCTGGAGACTGAACGAGAGCTCAAACAGAGGCTTCTGGAAGAGGTGAGTGTGAAACACCTGGGAGAAGGGCCAAGTGGATTTTTTTTTTTCTTTTAATAGGCTTTATTTTTTTGGAACAGCTTTAGGTTCACAGCAAAATTGAGCAGAAAGCACAGAGAGTTCCCACATACTCCCTGTCTCCTCCTCCCACAGTGTCCCCAACTATCAACACCCTGTACCAGAGTGTCCATTTGTTACAATCAATGGGCCTGCACTGACACATCGTCATCGCCCCAAATGCATAGTTTAAATTAGGTTTGCTCTTGGTGTTGTACGTTCTATGGGTTTTGACAAATGTGTAATGACAGTTGTCCACCTTTACCGTATCATACAGGATAGTTTCACTGCCCTAAAAACCCTCTGTACTCTGCCTGTTCATCCCTCCCCACCCTCAACTCCTGGCAGCCACTGATCTTTTTGCTGTCTCCATAGTTTTCCCTTTTCCAGAATGTTGCATATCTGGAATCACACAGGATGTAGCCTTTCAGATCAGCTGCTTTCACTTAGTCATATGCATCCAGGTTTCCTCCATGTCTTTTCATGGCTGGTAGCTCATTTCTCTCTGGAGTCTTTTTTTTTTTTGGTGTTGCTCTGTTGCCCAGGCTAGAATGCAGTGGTGCAATTACTACTCACTGCAGCCTTGACTTCCTGGGTTCAGGTCATCCTCCCACCTCAGCCTCCTGAGTAGCCGGGACTACAGGTATATGCCACCATGCTCGACTAATTTTTGTATTGTTTTGTAGAGATGGGGTTTCCCCATGTTGCTCAGGCTGGCTGGTTTCAAACCCTTGGGCTCAAGTGATCTACCTGTCTTGGCCTCCCAAAGTGTTGGGGTTACAGGCATGAGTCCCCGTGCCCTGCCTGGACTTGTAAACAAATTTCTTTAAAATATTTTTTTATTTCAATAGCTTTAGGGGTACAAGTGTTTTTTTGGTGACATGGGTGAATTGTGTGGTGGTGAAGTCTGGGCTTTTCGTGTACCTGTCACGCAAATAGTGTATATTGTACCCGATAGGTAATTTTTCATCCCTCACTCCCCTCCTCGCCTTCCCCCTTCTGAATCCACAGTGTCTATTATACCACTTGTATGCCTTCATACTCATAGCTTAGCTCCCACTTGTAAGTGAGAACGTGCAGTAGTTAGCTTTCCATTCCAGGTGGAATTTTGAAAGTGACAATTTGTCAGATCCAAATTAGACATTTTGAAATTAGAATTTTCAAGTAAGAGTATGGGGATCATATAATACTTGTCTTAAGGTATTTAACACATTAAAAGACTGTGTCATGAAGGCCAGAGGGTCTCTGTCATTTTTATCCTTCTATGTGATGCTTAATAGAGTGTCAAGCACATAGTAAGTGTGTGCCAAATAGAAGTTTATTAAATACATGGGTGAATGAATATTGAGTTAAATTGTTCTTTAGAGCTAATATCCAAAGTATATTAAGTTTCATGCCGATAGGACATCCATGCAAATTAGCTTCCTGCACAGGGCAGAATTTTATCAGATTATTCTGAGTACCAAATTTCATGAAGGTTTTTGAACATTGGGTAATTTAGTTAAAAATAATGTGTGCCCTGCTTTTGAAGCATAATAGACAAGCTCAGACTGATCTTCTAAACCCATCCCTTACGTGATGGCTGGTACCTTTTCACAGAACTCTGAGAATGGCTATTTAAATTTATGACTACCTCCCACTCCCCAACCAGAGCCCTCTGTGTTGAATCACTGATGATTCTGCTTTGTTCTTTGGGATTGACCTACAAGGACAAATGCACTTTATAATGAAAAATTGGACTCCAAAGAGTATTCTGTTTAACCCTTAGTGAGCCTGACCGTTTAATTAACCAGAATGCCCTGTTCTGGCTGATGAGTTTTTGTCACATGATACCCATAGCTCCTGAGGCACTTTGCTGATAGAAATAATATTGTTTTGCTGTTAAGTTTGAAAAGTATAGTGAAATTTTTGCAAGTGAGTATAAAATATTTTATTGAATGATACTTTAAAAAACATGGGTGGCTGAGGCGTGAGGATTGCTTGAGGCCGAGAGTTTGAGACCAATCTAGGCAACATAGTGAGACCCCATCTCTACCAAAAAAAAAAAAAAAAATTAGCCAAGTATGGTGGTGTGCACTTCTAGTCCCATCTACTCAGGAGGCTGAGGTGGGAGGATCACTTGAGCCCCGGTGTTTGAGGCTGCATTGAGCTCTGGTGGTACCACTGCACTGTAGCCTGGGTGACAGAGTAAGAGCCTGTCTCAAAATAAAAATGAAAAATTAAAATGAAAAATATGGGTGGGAGTTTGGGAAAGTTCTAGAAATGGATGGTGGTGGTGGTGGTTACACAATAATATGAGTGTACTTAACGCCACTGAACTATACACTTAAAAATGGTTAAAATGGTAAATTTTATGTCATGTGTATTTTGCCTCTGTAAACAATTTAAAAAATAAAATTAATACTAAACACACACACATGTATATTTGGTGAACACACATAGAAATTCACCCTATGGCCTTAAGAACAACACTACAATGGAAATGTTAAATGTACCTCGTGGTCAAATAGAGAATTAGGGTCTTTTATCTGGAATGAATAGACAGTGTTCCCACTTTAGGCACATCCTGGAAACAGAAAGAACAGAAATAATCAATGCTCTTGCCTGTCCTATTTTCCTTCTGAGAGGGCGAGTTGGCCCTGACAGCCTAGTACTTTGGTCCAAGGTTATGTGGTGAGTCAGTGACGACTCTAGGAATAGAGTGCCGGGATCCCAATTCAGTTCCCTCCTTCTCACTTCTAACCTACATGAGAACATTTCCAGTTTCCCAGGATGTTCCTCACAGATTTTTGAGCACAGACATCTGGCTGACATTGAGCCGGAGGCAGATTTCAGTGACAGCTGAAACCATTCTGGGACAAAGAATGCTCTATTGTCCACATTGTGATAGGGCCTCCTGGTTGGTGTGTGCTGCATAAGCATATGTGCCCAAGGCTTCCACCTAAGTATCCTCTTCGTAGGTGCGGAGACTTTTATTTTTTATTTTTATTTTTATTTTTTGAGACAGAGTCTTGCTCTGTCGCCCAGGCTGGAGTGCAGTGGTGTGATCTTGGCTCACTGCAACCTCCACCTCTGAGGGTCAAGCAATTCTCCTGCCTCAGCCTCCCGAGTAGCTGAGATTACAGGTATACACCACCACTCCCGGCTAAATTTTTTTGTATTTTTAGTAGAGACGAGGTTTCACCATGTTGGCCCAGCTTGTCTCCAACTCCTGGCCTCAAATGATCCACCCACCTCAGCCTCCCAATGTGCTAGGATTATAGCATAAGCCACCATGCCTGGCCTATAAGGAGACTTTTAAATGGAGCCAGAATCAAAGTCTCAGAATTGAAAGAATTTTTATGTCATCCAGTCTGAATTTCCAGCACTATTCCCTTTATCCTTGCTCCTGACAAACTTTACTAATGGATCTTTCACATTTTTCCTCCCGGGCCCAAAATGGCTTCAGAAGCTTTCTCAACATGACACTTCTTTTTTTTTTTTTTTTTGAGACGTAGTCTCACTCTGTCGCTCAGGCTGGAGTGCAGTGATCTCGGCTCACTGCAAGCTCCGCCTCCTGGGTTCACGCCATTCTGCCTCAGCCTCCCGAGTAGCTGGGACTACAGGCGCCCGCTACCACGCCCGGCTAATTTTTTGTATTTTTAGTAGAGACAGGGTTTCACCATGTTGGCCAGGATGGTCTCGATCTCTTGACCTCGTGATCCACTCACCTCGACCTCCCAAAGTGCTGGGATTACAGGCGTGAGCCACTGCACCTGGCCAACATGACACTTTATAGCCACTATCTGTTCATTGGAAGTAATATCAGTGATCAAAGTCCATTTGCTAGTCCTGGTCAAATTCATCTCTCATCCAAGGTAGAAGATCCCTTCCCCAACACTTCTCATAGGTAGGCCCTGTTGAACCTTGGCCTAAATACTTACAATGACTTTGGACATCTCAACCCATTTTTCAGCAACTCTCATTCTTAGAACATTCTTATTTTGAACGAAAAACCTTCCACTTTTACCCATTGGTTCTATTACGTTGAAACACATGAAATTAGAAAGTAGTCTGATATCTCCAACCAAAATGGGAGATTAATATTGATTAATAGTCAGATTACTTGATTAATAATTAAAATAACTAATGTTGAATTAGCACTTACCATGTGACTGACTCTCTGAGTACATGAATTAACTCTTACGGTCCTTGCAACGTTCCTGGGAGATAACTAGTTTTATTATCTCGATGACAGTCAACTAGATATCCAAATAGCTCTCCCACTCCAAATTGCCTTCTCTTTTATTTTTTCAAGTATTTTTGTAGAGACGGCGTCTCCCTATGTTGCCCTCAAACTCCTGGGCTCAAGAGATCCTCCTGCCTTGGCCTCCCAAAGTGCTGGGATTACAAGAGTGAGCCGCTGCACCCGGCCACCTTCTCTTTTTTAAGTGAAACATTTTAGATCCCGTCAAGCTTTGGATGTTCTTTTCTGGTAGATTTGTCTTTCCACAGAGAGTTTCTACAAGTCCATGTGGTCTGAATAGCACTGAATACATTGGGATCTTTCCATCTCCATACTGGGCTCTAAACCTCTGCCAATTACCTGTGCTCTTTGGGTAGTTTTGATCACATCATTGACACCATTGGTCTGTTAAATCGCTACCTACCCTTCCACAAGTTTGCTTTTTCTTAAAAACATCTTTATGTTCTAGATTTATTCCATTGACAGTTTAAAAAATACCACCCTACTGAAGTTTTTCTTGTTGGTCTTGATCCATTCTTCCAGCCCACTGGGGTTGTTTCATGCTCTTGTTCTATCATCCAGGCCCTTTCTTTTTCCTCCCAGTTTCCTGTCTTTTTCCTTACAGTTTCCTTGTGAAATTGTTGGATAGGTCTAAACACACAGCTAAGACCCCTCTTTCAGTCTAACACTGGCCCATGAATATACCTCTGTTTGCTTCTTTCTGGGAAGCAGGTAAATGCTTCTGAAAAACATTTCATAGAGTAGAAATGCCCCGCTTACTTTTTTTTTTTTTTTTTTTTTATATAGGGAATAACCAGCCTATTTCTTGGAAAGCTAATGGACAGTTGATGCGTTTATTCTAGAAAAATATTTTGGGCTCGGCTGTCACCAAACAGATTCTCGTCCCCAGCACTTGTTTCTCTGGTTTCTGCCTAGTAATTAATGTTGTCCTAAAATAGTGGGAAGAAACTAAAGAGGGTAATTTGCAGAAGAAATCACTCATGCTGCGGAGGAGGGTATCTTAGCTGTTTCTTTCCTTTTTTCCTGTATTTTAGGGGGCTCTGTGGTTTGATTGAGAAATTCCAGATTATGTACACGGGCCAAATGATTTTTTTTTTAATTTTCGTTTTTATTTTTTTAGAGACAGGGTCTTGCTCTGTCACCCAGGCTGGAATGCAGTGGCATAATCATAGCTCATTGCCACTTCGAACTCATGGGCTCAAGCAATCCTCCCACCTCAGCCTCCCAGAGTCCTGGGATTTCAGGTGTGAGCCACTGTGCCCAGCCCTAAGTGATCTTTGGTTGGTAGCTCTTCCTTTGTGGCAGTACTGTTAGGGAAAGGCAGACGGGAGGATGAGAGGGAGCACCTTAACTGAATGGAGGGAAGAAAGAAGGACAAAGGAGATGGAGAGGACAAACATTCAATAAGCACCTACTGTATACTGGGCACTTTGTTCAATATGTCATCCAATGAGGCAAGCTAGTATGCCCACTTTCAGATGAAGAAACTGAGGCTCTGAGAGGTGATAAATACAGACTTTAACAGGTATCAGTGATATGATAAGTGTAAAAGTCAGGATTTAAACCAGAGTCTGTAAGAATCCAGCATCCGGGTCTTTCTACTGCAACACGATGCCTTAGGGAATCAGCTACCTGTTAAGAGGAAGGGTAGGTGAGGAATATAAATGGAAAGAAAAACAGAGGTAGAGAGAAGCAAAGAGACAGAGAGGCCAGGAAATGCTGAGATTATCAGTGGCTCTGGGCCTGCTGGGATGGAGGAGTTTGGGGGCTGCCATAGGCCTTTTGAAATCTCCAGTGATAATGTTTTATTGCTTTGAGTAGCTCTCTGTCCCTAAGTCTGCAGAGGACCCAGGCTACCAGGGAAGAGATTATTTGGGCCACAGTAAGTGTAGTTAAGCTATAATCCAGGGTTTGGATAAAATCAAGCACTATCTCATCAGGATGCCTGCTCTCTCCTGCTTTTTTAGAAATGGATGCGTTTTAGGAAAAAGAACCACAAAACCAGCGTCTTTATAGCCTGTCCTATTTTCTGGTTAACTTCCATTATAAAAATTGGAGCGAGATTTGCAGCACAAAACTATTTTCAATATACTTAATTGAATTTCTTTTCTGGGTTTTACCAACACTCTGTACTGTAACTGGGATCTTCTTCTTTTCCCCCGATGTTGTAGAAATATGTCTCATGATTGTGGTTATTCATGTACTTGTTGGGGTCTCTCACCCTGATGGGACCCTTATTAAGTAAGGGATGATGTGATTTCTCTTTGTGTATCCCACACTGCCTGCATGGAGTAATTTCTCATAGCAACAATTAAGATCTTGAAAACAGAAAATAAAGACACATTGGAACTTAGTTGTCATGGCACTGAGTCGAACTGCCTTAGATGTCGACTCGGATGGCTCATGCCATCCAAAATATCCTCACCTTAATGTACCAGAATATCCTCAATTGGAACTCTGTCTGGGAAGGCCATCCCTGCAGCCTGGACTTCCTGTGACGGTAGGGATCCTGGGACTTGTTGGCTGGCAGAGGTTTCTGTGCAAATTCATTTTAACTGTGCTTGCATCCTTTTGGAATAGATGACAATTGGTAATTCTGAATTGAGATGATTTCAAAAGCTGTACTTCTGGTGCCATGCCTGAAATTAGTTTGAAATAGGAACAGCAGGGGAACAAATTGTATTGTGTGCAGTATCAAGCATTTCCCTGGCCCTTCTCCCCACTAGCAAGCCAAATTACAGCAGCAGATGGACCTGCAGAAAAATCACATTTTCCGTCTGACTCAAGGACTGCAAGAAGCTCTAGATCGGGCTGATCTACTGAAGACAGAAAGAAGTGACCTGGAATATCAGCTGGAAAACATTCAGGTGAGGACTGGCAGAGGGAATCTGCTTAAAAATCGTCTGCACGGCTGGGCGCAGTGACTCATGCCTGTAATCCCAGCACTTTGGGAGGCTGAGGCGGGCAAATCACTTGAGGTCAGGAGTTTGAGACCAGCCTGGCCAACATGGTGAAACCCCATCTCTACTAAAAATACAAAAATTAGCCTGGTGTGGTGGTGGGTGCCTGTAGTCCCAGCTACTCGGGAGACTGAGGAAGGAGAATGGCTTGAACCCGGGAGGTGGAGGTTGCAGTGGGCCGAGATCACGCCACTGCACTCCAGCCCAGGCAACAGAGCAAGACTCTGTCTCAAGAAAATAAATAAATAAATAAATAAATAAATAAATAAATAAATTAATTAATTAAAAAAATGGTCTGCAGAGGCAAAGCATGATTGTATAGTCATCTGGTAAAATGGTCAGTATCTTTGTGCTGCATATTGTGTGTATTTTCCCCAAGATTTTATTTTCAAAGATTTCAAACATTCAGAGAAGTTGGAAGATTTCTATAGTGACTGTGACCTACAAGGAACCTGTTGCTATTTTTACTTTTTCACATATTTATCTATAAATACATCTTTTTTCTCTTTTGCAGTAAAATTGAGACTAAATAAATACTGACTCAGTACTGTTTGTGTTAGATTTTCATATGTTAGTATCCTAACAACTTCACTTTTTAGTTTCTTAAAGTACCAACTTTAAAAAAGTATGCTTCTGTCTGGGTTTGAGGTTAGTTTGTTTTCTTGAATTTTAGGTTCTCTATTCTCATGAAAAGGTGAAAATGGAAGGCACTATTTCTCAACAAACCAAACTCATTGATTTTCTGCAAGCCAAAATGGACCAACCTGCTAAAAAGAAAAAGGTGAGTCAAAGTGTTTGAAAAGTGGGAATTGTCAGTTTCACTCATCATTCATGGTTCAGTGGACACCACTGTGATATATAATCATAGGAACATAGAAGAAAACAAAGTACACTTTTTTTTTTTGGTTTTATTTTGGGTTGAAAAACAGATTTTGAGATAATTATAATAGGTCTTACTGAAAGATATCAGTGATCAAGTCTAACAAACTACATTTTGTTTATGACCATTCAAATCATAGTATCTTTCTCTGTTAAAGAAGTAATCCCTCCCCAGCCCACACACATAGCAGCTGGGGCAGAGGGGGTGTATGCAGAGAGAAAGATTTATACCTAAGTCATGCATACATGACTCTAGAGGGAGTTAGCAAGTCACAAGTATGGGGCTTCAGCAGTTCAGGTCTCTCGTACCACACTCCAGAAAGGACTTTAACAGTGATCTAGTCCAGTCCTTTTGATTGGCTCACAAAGAGACTAGAACTCAGGGAGCTGGGGTGACCTGCCTGAAAGCGTCTGACTGGACACTTCTCCCCTCTGCCAAGTACTGAACATCTCTTTTAGATTGCAGGAGACAAATTACAAACTAGGGGCAGGGTTATACATAGTGCACATGAGAAGATTGTTTTTCGTAAGCCTGATCTATACATGCTTTCCCAAACCACTAAAGCCTTCATACTAGGTTTGGCCAGGTGTTCTCAGTTCCAGAAAAGTCTTGAAGAAGCTTGCAGTTTCCTTCCAAATGCAGAAGCATACCATAGCGGCAGTGGCAGTGGTTTTGCAGGAGAGGCCTTGATGACTTAGAATACCTAGGAGGAAGGAGTGGAGGGCTGAAGTCGACAGTTGTCTCAATATTTCCGGTGCCATCTTTGCTGGCACCGGATGCCAGTAAGGGGATGAGCACAACATTCAGAAGCCGCCTCCCACTAGACGTTGGCTGCACGGGAAGGATTTTCTTGCATGCTGCGTGACTGTATATGGTTGTTATGCTTATGATATTTAATCTTTTTTATTTTAGCAGTGAACTGTTATCTGGTTATGTCACTTGATTTAGTTAGGGTGTTTCCATTGTTATTTTTTTTTAGTTACCTTTTTTTTTTAAGTTGCATTATTCTGTTTTCCTTTTTTTTCCATGTATAGTAAATATTTTCATTTGCATTTTTTTTTGAGTAAGTCCCTTGTTTTGACCTCATTTTAGCATTCCTTTTAAAATTTTGCTTCCTTTTACAAAACACTCATCTCTGTGTCTTGTAACTGAGCATCATGAGACATATTCCAAGGCAAGAGTGACCTCTGAACCATCTCTCCTGACTCCATACTCCATACTCTCCTGATTCCATTTTTTGAATGGGAAAGACTCAGGACATGACTCTCCTGTCTTGGCAATGCTAGAGGAAGAGGTGGTGGCCATTCAAGCATCTTTAAGCCTCTTGGTGAAAACTTCCGCACCCCTATTTTTTTCAGCTGACTGGAACGGGCTGTGGCTAAGCCTACCCTTCCCCCCCTTCACATGCCATTTTTACTAAATACACTTACAGTGAGTATGCTCCTGGCTTTTGTGGTTTGCTCCTCCTGAGTCAGATTTCCTTTAGCTAGTTTCAAGTGCCAGTTTCCAGGAGTTAGGAGATATCTCTGTTTCCATTGCTAGGGTTTATTTAGTCGACGGAAAGAGGACCCTGCTTTGCCCACACAGGTTCCTCTGCAGTACAATGAGCTGAAGCTGGCCCTGGAGAAGGAGAAAGCTCGCTGTGCAGAGCTAGAGGAAGCCCTTCAGAAGACCCGCATCGAGCTCCGGTCCGCCCGGGAGGAAGGTAGGGGCTCACTCTCTCCAAAGTGCTCAAGGATGTGGAAAAGGCAGAGGATTGATCTCAGTGAGATCAGCCAAGACTAACTAGCTCAGTGTGTTTGTTGATGGCCCGTAGGCTTTCAGACCAGACATCTCATGTCTGAAAAACGTATGGCCCCTGTGTGTTGCCAAGTTGATGTGACGCATATTCTTTTGGTCTTGGGTCCTTGAAAGACAGCCCAGGGACAGTCCGCTTAGTTTGGTCCTCTAGGCGACCCAGCTAACCAAAAGGCATTGTCCTGGTCTCTCTGCAGCTGCCCACCGCAAAGCGACGGACCACCCACACCCATCCACGCCAGCCACCGCGAGGCAGCAGATCGCCATGTCCGCCATTGTGCGGTCGCCAGAGCACCAGCCCAGTGCCATGAGCCTGCTGGCCCCGCCATCCAGCCGCAGAAAGGAGTCTTCAACTCCAGAGGGTACGTTGGAGTTGTATGGAAATTTCTTTTTAGTTGACTAAGACATGCAGGCATATGGTAAAAATTACAAGTAATATTAGGGGATAAAGATTAAGAAGTCAGTCTTGGCCGGGCGTGGTGGCTCACACCTGTAATCCCAGCACTTTGGGGGGCCGAGGTGGGCGGATTACATGAGGTTGGGTGTTCAAGACCAGCCCGACCAACATGGAGAAACCCTGTCTCTACTAAAAATGCAAAATTAGCTGGGCGTGGTGGTGGATGCCTGTAATCCCAGCTACTTGGGAGGCTGAGTTAGGAGAATCGCTTGAACCTGGGAGGCAGATGTTGCGGTAGCCGAGATTGCGCCATTGCACTCCAGCCTGGGCAATGAGTGAAACTCCGTCTCAAAAAAAAAAAAAAAGAAGTCAGTCTTCTGGCTCCCCATCCTCAGATCCCTTACCCAGAGTCAACCATTGCTTTCAGCCGCTGTATCCTTCCAGTGTTGGTTCATGTATGTGACCATTGTGTGATTATATTTAAAGAATATGAGAAAATAGGCTGGGCGTGGTGGCTCACGCCAGTAATCCCAGCACTTTCGGATGCTGAGGCAGGCGGATCACCTGAGGTCAGGAGTTTGAGACCAGCCTGGCCAACATGGTGAAACCTGGTTTCTATTAAAAATACAAAAATTAGCTGGGTGTGGTAGCACGCGCCTGAAGTCCCAGCTGCTTGGGAGGCTAAGGCAGTAGAATCGTTTGAACCCAGGAGGTGGAGGTTGCAGTGAGCCGAGATCACCCCACTGCACTCCAGCCTGGGTGATAAAGCAAGACTCCATCTCAAAAAAAAAAAAAAAAAAAAAAGAAAAAGAAAAGAAAAAAGAATATGAAAAAATAAGCACGTTTCTCTCTCTCAGGCATTTTTTCTTTTATAAATATCATAGTGGTGGCTCATGCCTGTAATCCCAGCACTTTCGGAGGCTGAGGTGGGCAGATCACCTGAGGTCGGGAGTTCGAGACCAGCCTGACCAACATGGAGAAACCCTGTCTCTACTAAAAATACACAATTAGCCGGGCATGGTGGCGCATGCCTGTAATCCCAGTTACCTGGGAGGCTGAGGCAGGAGAACTGTTTGAACCTGGGAGGCAGAGGTTGCAGTGAGCCAAGATCAAGCCTTTGCACTCCAGTCTAGGCAACAAGACTGAAACTCTGTCTCAAAAACAAAAACAAGAAAAAATAAGCACATCTCTCAGGCGTTTTTTCTCTTATAAATATCATAGCACACTACAGTATATACTGCAAGACACCTTCATTTCATTAAAGTGCTATCTTAGAGGTTTCACATTAGTACATAAGGACCTACCCCATTCTTTCAGAGAACCACACAGTAGTCTGTGGTGTGAACATGCAATTCACCTGTTAAGCCAGGCTCCTGTCGATGGCCATTTAGGTTGTTTCCAATCCCCTGTTACTGTAAACACCTTGCAGAGGACATCCTGTGCCTCTGTGGGTGTTGTGCCTGGAGAAATTCCTGGGAAATGAATCATTGGGTTAAAGGTCATGTACATTTTGAGTGTTGGTAGTTTGTGCCAATGTATATTTCTACCAACAGTGTGAGGAGTTTTCTTGCTGGTCTCAAATGTACTCCGTTTACCTAGAGATTAAAAGGACTTAAGAAAAGGCCAAGGAAGCTGTTTGGAATGTCTTAGGAACACTAGGGTGGAGCTGTGGTTTAGCATCATGGCATTGCAATCAAACCTGTTTTGGTTGTAAACCAGATGGTGTTTTCTTGTTGCTGTTTTTCTTTAGCCTGAAGTCATTTTCTTCCTCCTGTGTTTATATAACTCCTTGAATCAAAGAGCTTTACTTTTTTTTTTTTGAGACAGAGTCTTACTCTGTTGCCCAGGCTTGGAGAGCAGTGGCATGATCTCAGCACACTGCAGCCTCTGCCTCCCAGGCTCAAGCGATTCTCATGCCTCAGCCTCCTGAGTAGCTGGGATTATAGTCATATGCCACCATACCCGGCTAATATTTTTGTGTTTTTAGTAGAGTCAGGGTTTCACCATGTCGGCCAGGCTGGTCTTGAACTCCTGACCTCAATTGATCTACCTGCCTTGGCCTCCCAAAGTGCTGGCATTACAGGTTTGAGCCACTGTGCCCAGCCAAAGAGCTGTACTCTTAAAGTCATTAAAATGGTGATGACAAGATAGAGGAAAGCATTGCCTCTGGCTGTGGTGTCCACTGAAACTTCCCTGAATAGTGATAATACTACAGTATATTGCTCCTTCGTGTATACTGCACCACACAGTTTCAAAGTGCATTCCTGTTATTTATTCCTTGCACCTTCCCAAGAAAGGAAGGGCGTGATGTTGTAAGGAGAGCCTACCATCATGTAGTCAGTCAATCTCCTACCAGTAACATGTTCTTAAACAAAGCCTGATTCCTAATCACTGGATAATGGAGATTTTAAGTTGAGTCTTATAAATCTAGATGCATCTGTTAGTGTTAATAGTTTCAAAATCTGTAACTAACCTGTTCTAATGGTTTTAACAGTTTTATTGAGATGTAATTTGCATACCGTACAGTTCACTCACTAAAAATGTACAATTCAATCTTTTTCAGTAAGTTTACAGGGTCATGTAACCCTTATCACATTCTAATTTATGAACAATTTTGGCACACCCCCCCCCACCCAAAAAATACTCCATACACATTATCAGTCCCCTGCCATTCTCCTTCCACTCATGTTCCTCTTGGCAACCACCAATCTACTTTCTGTCTCTGTCGATCTCCTCTCTTAGACGTTTCATATAGATGAATCATACTGCGTGTGGCCTTTTGTGTCTGGCTTCTTTCATGGAATGTAATGTTTTCAAGGTTCACCCATGTTGTAGCATGTATCAGAACTTCATTCCTTTCATGGCTGAATAATACTCCATTTACACTGCTGATAAAGACATACCCAAGACTGAGTAATTTATAAAGAAAAGAGGTGTAATAGACTCACAGTTCCATGTGGCTGGGGAGGCCTCACAATCATGGTGGAAGGCAAAAGGCATGTCTCATATGGCAGCGGCAAAAGAGAATAAGAACCAAACGAGAGGGGTTTCCCTTTATAAAACTATCAGATCTTATTCACTACCACAAGGACAGTATGGGGGAAACCACCCGCATGATTCAGTTATCTCCTACCAGGTCCCTCCCAACACATGGGAATTATGGCAGCTGCAATTCAAGATGAGATTTGGGTGGGGACGCAGGCAAACCATATCACCATTGATGGACATTTGTGTTGTTTCCACTTTTTAGCTGTCATAAATTATGCTGCTGTGAACATTTATGTACAGATTTTTGTGGGTACATGTTTTCAGTCCCCTTGGATATATAAACAGGAGTGGAATTGCTGGGTCCTGGGGTAACTATGTTTAACCTTTTACGGAACTACCAGACTGAGTTCCGAAGTGGCTGCACCATTTTTACATTCTCACCAGGAATGTGTGAGGGTTCCAGTTTCTCCACATCCTCATCCACACTTATCTTCCTTTTTTTAGACTGTAGACATCCTAGTGGTTGTGAAGTGGTGTCTGCTTGGGGTTTTGATTCGCATCTCTCTAATGACTAATAATGTTGAGCATCTTTTCATGTGCTCGTTGGCCATTTATCCTCTTCGGGGAGGTGTCTATTTAAATTCTTGGCCCATTTTAAAATTGGGTTGTCTTTTTATTATTGAGTTGTAAGAGTTCTTTCTATATTCTAGATATGAGTCCCTTATCAGAGATTTGATTTGCAAGTATTTTTTCCCTTTCTGTGGGTTGTCTTTTCACTTTCCTGATGGGATCGTTTGCAGTACTCTAATGATTTTTTAAAACATTTTCCTCCAGAATTTAGTCGGCGTCTTAAGGAACGCATGCATCACAATATTCCTCACCGATTCAACGTAGGACTGAACATGCGAGCCACAAAGTGTGCTGTGTGTCTGGATACCGTGCACTTTGGACGCCAGGCATCCAAATGTCTCGGTAAGATCAGTAGTTGTGCATCTGTGCTGGGCACCTGTGCATCTCCAGCTAAAAAAGTCTATCAGGTGGAGGTGATTTTTTTCTAACTCATCATATAGTGCATTCATTTTCGAGCTTCTTATTTCAGTAGGAGGATGCTATTTTTCCCCTGTTGAAGCTGTGAGTTTATATATGTCTGCAGCTCATGACTCCAGCCTGCTGCTCAAAGTGCCTTAGGCTTTGCTAATTTCCAGCCCCTTTTTGTCAGGCTGGTCTCTCCCTACCTTTCCGCTGACTCCAACTGAAACATGCAAACGTGTTCTTTACACACCTGTTTGTGGGTGGCCTGGATTGAAGCCTGGAAAACTGGGTCAAGAGCACTTGGCACTTTTGTTTTCCGTTTCTGCAGGGGCCTGGCACCAGGGGAAGCTCAGGAGACTACCTGCAAGTCAGGGCCAGACTCTGGGCCTGGCTGGGGTAGAGAAGCCCAGGGGGGTTGGCTGGCAGAGGAAGGGAAGGGTCCGGGGTCGGCTGAGCATGCCCTCAGGTTGCTCACTGTTCTTCCCTAGAATGTCAGGTGATGTGTCACCCCAAGTGCTCCACGTGCTTGCCAGCCACCTGCGGCTTGCCTGCTGAATACGCCACACACTTCACCGAGGCCTTCTGCCGCGACAAAATGAACTCCCCAGGTCTCCAGACCAAGGAGCCCAGCAGCAGCTTGCACCTGGAAGGGTGGATGAAGGTGCCCAGGTAGCGTGGCAGGGTGGCTTGGGCTGGAGCAGGTGCTGGCACAAGCCACTTCTGTCCCTGATGTTTTCTAGGGAAGTGTCTTTTCTAGGAACTCTGCCACCCCCTCATCCTATCCTCCACCTGATGTTTCTTCTGAGTTCAGACATTTTTCTTTTCCATCTTTCTTTCCCCAGGAATAACAAACGAGGACAGCAAGGCTGGGACAGGAAGTACATTGTCCTGGAGGGATCAAAAGTCCTCATTTACGACAATGAAGCCAGAGAAGGTAAATTAATAATTCAGGGGGAAGGTCGTTGCACGTGGCTAACCCAGGTCTCCCCAGTGCTGGCGCGAAGGCTTTGTGTTTTGGACTGCCTTGCAAGCCTTCTACGCTTTTCCATTTTTGAAACTTACAAACCAAATGACTTCTCTAAAGGTTATTGGTGCGATACTCACATCTATAGGTCTCCCCCCTGAAGAACCCGCAGGGCGCTGCCCTGAAGATTCCACCTGCTAATACACCTTCCGAGAACTTCTGCCTCAGTCAACTAACCCATAAATCCGCATCGTCATCAGAAATTTGACTGTGCTACTCATCTGACACACTTTATTTTTTTTTTATCTTCCCTCTCTGCCTTCTCTGCACACCTCTGTCCCTTCCTTGTTCTCGTGCGCCTCTCTTTACACACGTACCCTGTCTCTTTCTCCCTTGCTGTCTCTCTCGCTCTCTCTTCTCCTCTCTTCTCCCCTTGTTCTTGTTCCTGTTCTTTTGTTTTTCTTTCTGCCCTTCCTCTTTGCACCAAGCTGGACAGAGGCCGGTGGAAGAATTTGAGCTGTGCCTTCCCGACGGGGATGTATCTATTCATGGTGCCGTTGGTGCTTCCGAACTCGCAAATACAGCCAAAGCAGGTGAGGAGGAGCCGGAGGAGCCCCGCCCTGGAGGTGGGCCGGGCTTGGCCAATCAGCAGGGACAGAAGGGGTGGTACAGGGAAGATTGGCTCTGCAAAGGAGGCCCATCTTCCTCCGCTGCCCGCCTTGGCGGTAACTGGGATTTGCGTGGTTTGGTGGGCATCTTTGATCTCTCAGGCCCGTCTCTCCCAGTGGGAACGGGGGAAATCCACACCCAATCCTGTGCTCTCTGTGAAATCTCCTAGATGTCCCATACATACTGAAGATGGAATCTCACCCGCACACCACCTGCTGGCCCGGGAGAACCCTCTACTTGCTAGCTCCCAGCTTCCCTGACAAACAGCGCTGGGTCACCGCCTTAGAATCAGTTGTCGCAGGTGGGAGAGTTTCTAGGGAAAAAGCAGAAGCCGATGCTGTGAGTATGAAAACGGGCCCTGGAGGTTGTCTTTGTAAAGGGGGCTGACTTGGTAACTGGTGTTAACGACGAGAATCCCATTGGCCATTTTGATTCCCCTCGGGCTCTCTTTCCGAGGGCTGATGGCTCTAGACTGTGTCACGGCCAGGAGTCTGGTGGTGATGAAGGCACAAGCACCAAGGTAGCTTGTGTGGCATCATGATCCATTTAGAATGTGGGAATCAGGGATGCTGTGGCTCATGCCTGTGGTCCCAGTGACCCAGGAGGCCAAGGCAGGAGGATCACTTGAGCCCAGGAGTTTGAAACCAGACTGGGCAAGATAGCAAGATCCCATCTCTTAAAAAAAGAAAAAGAAAGAAAGAAAGTTAGCCAGGTGTGGTGACATGCACCTGTAGTTCCAGCTAGTAGGGAGGCTGAGGCCGGCGGATCGCCCAGAAGTTTGAGGCTGCAGTGAACTACGATTGTGCCACTGTACTCCAGCCTGGGCAACAGAGCGAGGCATGGACTGTAAAAACAAAACAAAGGAAAAAGAATGGGGGAATCGGCATCAGTAGCCTACTCTGGTGGCATTGTAGACCTTGGTTGTGGCGATGCAACAGCAAATGTACTTATAAGGAAATCCTCTCTCCTGTTTACTCAAATGAGTTTGTCTGGTTTGAAGGCTTGAGTTAGAAGCACTTTGGCCACGAAGCAGCACAATAGGCTGCCGGCAGCTGCGTCCCCTCCAGGAAGGCTTTTCATAAGCATCTCAGTTGTTTTTGCAGTATTTGCTCTTTCGTAGGCAGGTTTGGAGTCCTACTTATCCTTAAGCTGTTAGAAACGTAGGTGTGCTGTGATTGGCATCACCCCACCTAAAATGTTCCAGGATACAAACAGTGCTCATTGCTCATTGACGTTTGCTCCAGCGAAGACCAAACAGCTCTTTTCAGACTCTTCACTCCTAATAAACACTTTATGTGTTAGCAGTCGGCAGTTTCTTAACCACAAGCCTCCTGAAAAGGGCTTTACTCAGTGGTTAGACCTGTTTAGATGACTTGTTGGTCATTACACATGTGAGCCTTTTACTGAAATCCTTGTTAATATGTGTACAATAGGCCCGCGACTGTGTTTCTTACGAGCTTCTGCCTGCCTGGGTTCAGGTAAAGAGATGCAGAGGCGTGCTGGCTCGCTGCTAACACGGCGCCTTTGCACTTCTGCTGCAGCCTTATGGGGGAAGGAGTCTTTCATGTGTCTTATTAACCCTGTGCAGGTGAAATCTCCTTAGCTTCAGCTTATTTCTTGTCACAGAATAGCTTTCCATGTCTACTATGCTCCCTTATTTCTGCATCCCAGCCAAGTTATAACTCAGATGCTAATTAACAGCTGCCCCAGAGATACCAATAGCACTCGCATTTTGCATTTGGAGCTCAGATCAAAATACCAGCTGAGCTAAGAGCATATGTGCGTTTCTGAGCATTTCCAGGAATAACTTGGCCTTAACCTTCTCTTGGTTTCTCTGGATGGTTTGGTCATAAACAGATCAGCCTCACGATGTCTTCTGTTTTTCTTTTCTTTCACCTATGAAAAGAAACTGCTTGGAAACTCCCTGCTGAAACTGGAAGGTGATGACCGTCTAGACATGAACTGCACATTGCCCTTCAGTGACCAGGTAATGCTTGCATGGGCATGGCCAGCTGGTGTCTAGTTACAGCCACACCCCATCAAGAAAGAAAGGGCTGTGGAGGCCTTGTTGCTCTTACTAGAGATTGTTCTGGTGACGTGACCGTGCTTATGTTCTGCCTTCGGACTTCTGCCCTTGCAGGTGGTGTTGGTGGGCACCGAGGAAGGTCTCTACGCCCTGAATGTCTTGAAAAACTCCCTAACCCATGTCCCAGGAATTGGAGCAGTCTTCCAAATTTATATTATCAAGGACCTGGAGAAGCTACTCATGATAGCAGGTGTGAGGCCAAGGACACGGTGTTTTTTCTTTACTTTCAAGGGAGCCAATATGTTGAAGCCACGTTTCATGCTCGTAAAACACAAAATAGTAGAGGGGAGCCATTGTAGCTCTTATCTCTGTGTCCCCATAGATGCCCAAGCCTCAGCTAATGGACCCCCTCTGTCCAGATTCAGTTCCCTTCCAGTATCCAGTTTAGCACAGTCTGACATTCCCAAAGAACATCCCACTGTTAGGCCAAGTGAAGAGTGCTAAGCCTCAAAGACTCTCTAAAGCCAAACCCTTTGTCCTGATTGCAACGAAACCACTGTGGGCCCTGACCTTCTGAGAGCTTGCTTGCTCTGTTAACTGTGTGATCTCTCTCAAGTCACCATTTGCTAATATTTTCTCATAATTTTTTTCTCTCTCTTCTTAACACACACACACACACACACACACACACACACACACTCTCTCTCTCTCTCTCTCTCTCTCTCTCTCTCTCTCTCTTTCCTGAACCATTTGAGAGTTAGTTGCAGGTATGACGCCAGGTTCTTCAGTATATCAACCTAAGGATTGAAGACATTCTGTTACATAACCAGGGCACAATTTATTTCTCTCTGTCTGTGTTAGTGACATTATTTTTAAAGGGGGAAAACAGTAATATATCGATTCAGTGTTTAAAACATCAACAGTTAGGTCTTGTTTCAGGCATGGCTGGATCCAGGGACTGACATACTATGGACAAGAACTGGCCTTTCTTAATCTCAGCTCTTTTTCCTCCGTATCTTCCTCTCTTCCTTATTTTATTCTTTAGAGCAGTTTTAGATTCACAGCAAAATTGAAAGGTACAGAGAGTTCCCGTATACCCCCGTTCTCATATATGCATAGCCTCCCCCACTACCAACATCCCCCACCAGAGTGATACGTTTGTTAGAGTCAGTGAACCTACATTGACACATTGACAGTGACACATCATTGTCACCCCATGTCTACAGTTTACATTATAGAGGTCTTTCTTGGTGGTATACATTCTATGGGTTTTGAAAAACATATAATGACATATATCCACACGTAGAGTATCATATAGAATAGTTTCACATACTATAATTTTTGCATTTAGGAAATTTACCCTTACTATAATACAAGTATCCACTATGCTGCCCATAGTTGGATTTTACCTGTGGCTTCTATAATGTCCCAGAATTTGCATTGCATTTAATCATGCCTCTCTAGTCTCCTTTAATCTGAACGGTTCCTCAGCCTTTTGTCTCTCCTGACATCCACATATTTGGATAGTCTAAGTCTGTTTTTTCATAGAATGCCCCCTCATTCCTCCCTCACACATTCGTTCTTTACTTTGCTGGGGAGCATGTTTGAAAGTACAGTTCACATTCTCCAATTTTATGTCTGCAGAATTCCACCCTCCTCAGAATCTTGACTAAAAGGCCAAATGTTATTGTCTTAGATTTAAATCATGGACCTGGGCCGGGCATGGTGGCTCACGCCTGTAATCCCAGCACTTTGGGAGGCTGAGGCGGGCAGATCACAAGGTCAGGAGTTCGAGACCAGCCTGACCAACATGGTGAAACCCCGTCTCTACTAAAAATACAAAAAAAAAAATTAGCCAGGCATAGTGGCATGCACCTGTAATCCCAGCTACTCAGGAGGCTGAGGCAGGAGAATCGCTTGAACCCAGGAGGCAGAGGTTTTAGTGAGCCGAGATTGCACCGTTGCACTCCAGTGTGGGCAACAGAGCAAGACTCTGTCTCAAAAATTAAAAAAAAAAAATAATAAATAAATCATGGACCTAAAATGTGTTTATATGGATTTGTGGAAAACTCAGATCATCTGTGTAGCCTCTTGTGACTTTTACTTGTGACTAGAACTAGAACCACCGTCCCGTACCTTTACTTAACGGCTTCATGCTGACGAGAGGTTGTTCCTTTTCCTGTTCAGGAGAAGAGCGGGCACTGTGTCTTGTGGACGTGAAGAAAGTGAAACAGTCCCTGGCGCAGTCCCACCTGCCCGCCCAGCCCGACATCTCACCCAACATTTTTGAAGCTGTCAAGGGCTGCCACTTGTTTGGGGCAGGCAAGGTAAGCTCCCCTCAGAGTCCTAGCTGGTGGAATGTTCTGGAAATTGACACTACCTCTCTTCCCACAGAGCTTGTTGATTTCACCTTCAAGATAGTGTCAACTTAAATAACAAACAGAGAGGGGCTCTCTGAAAGAAAAGAGATTGATTTGGGAACAGGGCTTTGCAATGGGAATACACGTGCCATTGTAAACTATGTGGGTATCTAGGGAGATAAAGGAAGACAGAGGTTTGTAAGTGAGGATTCCATAATCTTTTTGAAATAATTATCCTTGGCTTCAAAGATTAATAACAAGACTGACGCTTGTCTAAGGTTGGACAGGTAGTCACTGGGCGGATGTCCTTGCAGAAGTATTTTTTGTGTAAGATTGCAGTGGCCTGGCTGGGCGCAGTGGCTCATGCCTGTAATCCCAGCACTTTGGGAGGCTGAGGCGGGTGGATCATGAGGTCAAGAGATCAAGACCATCCTGGCCAACATGGTGAAACCCCGCCTCTACTAAAAATACAAAAATTAGCTGGGCACGGTGGCGGGCGCCTGTAATCCCAGCTACTCGGGAGGCTGAGGGAGGAGAATGACTTGAACCCAGGAGGCGGAGGTTGCAGTGAGCTGAGATTGCGCCACCGCACTTTGCCTGGTGACAGGGAAAAAAAAAAACAGATTGCAATGGCCTTTGTGGTTTTTGTCGAGTCTCTTTTTTATCAGGCACACAAGTGTGAGAACCCTCTCTTCATGGCCTCCTCCTGCTCTAATGTCAGGGTTTTGTTAACATTGGCGACTCCATTTTGATTCTAACAACTTTCACAATTGTACATCCTCAAACTAGGTTAAATTTCTGTTGCCTCCTTTAGGCACGTGAAATAATTTGTGTAGCCATGAAATTTGTACAGGTTTTGAATCTAAAATAAATGTCTGAGAGCAAAACAGGAATAAAATTAACAAAACTAGAAGGATGATCCATAATTTAAAAATAAGTGTGTGTGCATGTGCATGTGTGTATCTGCTGTGTCTGTGAGAGAGAGAGACGAACCTTCAAAAAAATCTAATGTGGATCTCCACGTCTGAACTAGATGAAAGTATGTTTCATTACTAGAAATTTAAAAATTCAAATTTATGACATTTACATAACAAAGTCAGTTCATGAGAACTCAAGTTAATTCATTTGTAGCTTCTGGCATATTGAAAAGTGGCACATAAAATACCTTTGTTTGCTTCTTTAATCAAAAAGTCAAAAAATAACAGATGCTGGTGAGGTTGTGGAGAAAAAGGAACACTTATACACTGTTGGTGGGAGTATAAATTAGTTCAACCATTGTGGAAGACAGTGTGGGGATCTTCAAAGACCTAAAAGTGGAAATACCATTCAACCCAGCAATCCCATTACTGGGTATATACCCAAAGGAATATAAATCATTCTATTATAAAGTCACATGCATGTGTTTGTTCATTGCAGCCTACTCCTAATAGCAAAGACATGGAATCAACCTAAATGCCCATCAACGGTAGACTGGATAAAGAAAATGTGGTACATATACACCACGGAATATTAATGCAGCTCTAAAAAAAGAATGAGATCATGTCCTCTGCAGGAACATGGATGGAGCTGTAGGCCATTATCTTAAGCAAACTAACGCAGGAACAGAAAAACAAATACCACATGTTTTCACTTATAAGTGGGAGCTGAATGATGAGAACACATGGACACATAGAGGGGAACAACACACACTGGGGCCCATCAGAGGGTGGAGGGTGGGAGGAGGGAGGGGATTGGGAAAAATAACTAATGGATACTAGGCTTAATACACAGGTGATGAAATAACCTGTACAACAAAACCCCCATGACATGAGTTTATTGATACAACAAACCTGCACATGTGCCTGTGAACTTAAAAGTTAAAGTAGAAAATAGTAAAAAAGAGTGTTTGTGGGTATATATACATGTACATGTATAACTTTAATTAAGTCTGAATCAGGTGTTTATAGACCCCCTGAGGCTACTGGCGTTCTGCTGTTGAAAACCATCGCATTTTGCCCCTCAGAAGAGAGCACACTGCACGTTTGTTCATTCAGCTGCTCAATCAACATTTTTTTTTTTTTTGACACAGAGTCTTGCTCTGTCACTCAGGCTGGAGCACAGCGGCACGATCTTGGCTCACTGTAGCCTCCGCCTCCCGGCTTTAAGCGATTTGCTCGCTTCAGCCTCCCAAGTAGCTGGGACTACAGGCATGCACCATCATGGCAGGCCAATTTTTGTATTTTTAGTAGAGACAGGGTTTGACCATGTTGGCCAGGCTAGTCTCGAACTCCTGGCCTCAAGTGATCCACCCACCTCGGCCTCCCAAAGTGCTGGGATTACATGGGATTACAGGCATGAGCCACTGCACCTGGCCAAATTTTTTTTTTTTTTTTTTTTTTGAGACAGAGTCTCACTCTGTCACCCAGGCTGGAATGCAGTGGTGTGATCTTGGCTCACTGCAGCCTCTGCCTCCCGGGTTCAAGTGATTCTCCTGCCTCAGCCTCCCGAGTAACTGGGATTACAGGCATGCACCACCATGCCCAGCTAACAAAAATTAGTTTTTTAAATTAGAAATTATTTTCATTCTAATATCTGAACTGTTCAAAAAATGTATGGAACATATACGTAAATCCTAAAGCCTAATAATGTCGTAAGCATCCACACACTCACTACTCAGTCCAAGAAATAGAACATTGCTAACAATTTCCCTTTTCTTGTGTGTGCCTCCCTCATCCCGGCCCATCTTCATTCACCCACTGTACCAGCTGCTGACCTTCATGCCAGGACTGATTTGAGCAGTAAGCCTCATTTGGTGAATGATAAACATCTGGTTGTAGCAGGAGACGTAAAAGGGTTTCAGCTGTTCTGGAAAAAAAGAGTTTTGATGTAGAACTCTGCACGTGTATGAGTTCTTAGCTAAGAACTTTTCCTTTTGGATTGAAATTTTCTCTAAATGTGGGCCGGGTGTGGTGGTTCACACTTGTAATCCCAGCACTTTGGGAGGCGGAGGCAGGTGGATCACTTGAGGCCAGGAGTTCGAGACCAGCCTGGCCAACATGGCAAAACCCCATCTGTACTTAAAATACAAAAATCGGCCAGGCATGGTGGTGCACGCCTGTAGTCCCAGCTACTTGGGAGGCTGAGGTGGGAGAATCGCTTGAAGCCAGGAGGTGGAGGCTGCAGTGAGCCGAGATCATGCCACTGCACTCCAGCCTGGGCAACAGAGTGAGACTCTGTCTCAAAAAAAAAGAAATTTTCTCTAAATTCGTTTAGCAGTCTCTACCACCTTTCCTCTCCTCTCCCTCATTCTGTCTTCTCCCTCCTCACAAGGTAAGCTTGTCAAAAGATTCTGTCTCCAGCAGAAGGCACATGTGTGGGAAAGGTGTGTGGTGTCAGGTGCCTCCCTGAGGCCTTCTCCGGATCCCAGGTAAAGCCTTGGTTCTCGACCAGGGGTAGTTCTGCCTTACCAGGGGACATTTGGTAATGGCTCGAGACATTTTTGATTGTCACAGATTGAAGTGCTGCAGGCATCTAGTGGGTCAAGGCCAGGGATACTGCTCATATCCTGCGATGCCCAGGACAGCCCTCCCCCCACCAAACAGAATGATCTGGTCTGAATCATCAATAGCGCTGAGCTTGAGAGCTTTTCCTAGTTTTGCCCCACAGCCGGTATCACACTGGTGACAGTCTTTTTCTTTTCTTGGTTGCTTTTCAGATTGAGAACGGGCTCTGCATCTGTGCAGCCATGCCCAGCAAAGTCGTCATTCTCCGCTACAACGAAAACCTCAGCAAATACTGCATCCGGAAAGTAAGTCCTGGGCCTTGCCTTGGTTGAATGTGGGAAAGCCGGTCCTGCTCTCTCAGCGAGCCAGTGTGGAAAGTGCACTGTCCTGGGATGCAGTCTGTACTGGGTTCCTTCCACCCCACCCGCCTTTAGCCTGGGGTGACCTCTGTCACGAGCGAGATCCTTCCTTTGTGGAGGATCTTCCAGGGCCACTAGTAGCTGCGGTTTCCCTCCTGCTTTTCTTCTCACATTTGCAAACTGCCTCCCCATTCAGCCCAGTGAATTCAACCTTTTGTTAGAACAGAAAGTTGACTGATAGGAAAAACCAGTGGAAAAAAAAGGAGGGGCTCTTTCTAAGACGCTAGCAGTTCCAGGTAGCACTTATCAGAATCTTTCTCGAATTCTAGGAGTCTATTAATATAACCTTCTGGAATAACCAGTGCTAGCACTATTTTGGTATGTAATTAGGGAGCTGCTGCTTCTCGGAGCAGTGAGCTGTGATGATGACTGCAGTGTGGACGAGATGTGTGTTAGATCCTTAAATCTGCCTGGCTTCTGGAGAATGCTGTCTGATGTCCCTACCTAAGAGTGTCTCACTCCTCCTAAGCCTGATATATTTCTGGTGCTTTCATGATTAGTTTCAAAAATGAAATGAGGCCGGGCACGTTGGCTCACGCCTATAATCCCAGCACTTTGGGAGGCCGAGGAGGGTGGATCACTTGAGGTCAGGAGTTTGAGACCAGCCTGGCCAACATGGTGAAACCCTGTCTCTACTAAAAATACAAAAATTAGCCGGGCATGGTGGTGGGTGCTTGTTATCCCAGCTACTTGGGAGGCAGAGGCAGGAGAATTGCATAAACCTGGGAGGCGGAAGTTGCAGTGAACCGAGATTGCACTATTGCACTCCAGCCTGGGCAACAGAGGAAGACTCCATCTCAAAAAAAAAAAAAAAAAATGTGGAACGGGTACGGTGGCTCATGCCTGTAATCCTAGCACTTTGGGAGGCTGAGGTGGGCGGATCACAAGATCAGGAGATCGAGACCATCCTGGCTAACATGGTGAAACCTCGTCTCTACTAAAAATACAAAAAATTAGCCAGGCGTGGTGGCGGGTGCCTGTGGTCCCAGCTACTCGGGAGGCTGAGGCAGGAAAATGGCGTGAACCCGGGAGGCGGAACTTTCAGTGAGCCGAGGTCGTGGCACTGCACTCCAGCCTGGGCGACAGAGTGACACTCTGTCTCAAAAAAAAAAAAAAAAGTGAAATGAAGGGTGAATAATATATAAGGGTCATTACATGTTAGAGAAACTGTTCCATTCTGGGCAGGGTGGTGTTAGTTTAGTTGGTGTATTCATTGAGTGCCCACCCTATCGGGGACTGAACTGGCTGTTTTACAAGCACGTTTCACCGCAGTTCTGAAAAGCAGAGACAGTTATTCCCAATTTTCAGGTAAGACAACTGAAGCTGGCAGAAAATCCTCAGTTACAAAGTTGAGACCAAAACTGAAGTTTGATTTTTTTTCCTACCATTTCACTATATCATGCTTCCTCAAAGTTTTCCCATACTTAGTAGGTGACCAAGAAATATTCAGTGATGATGATAATGCTCACTAGAATTTGAACTGTTAGCTTCAGGAAAATTCTCAGAAATCACCGCTTCTTTATGATTCCCGGCCACACATTTTGAATAGGTGTGCCTGGTTTTTTGATGACATTAGGATTGGCCTAAAAACAACTAAAAATAATCAGGAAGCAGGTAATTAAGATGACAATAATGATGATCATGATGATGACTGCATAGGTAGTATAGGTTCAAACTAGAAACTTAGAAGCTAGCAAAAAGAAGGAAACCAAAACCATTGCTGCTGACCACCACTGTGAATAGTTGGTGTATTTTTCCTGTCTTTTTTTTCCCTTCTGATAAGAATGTTGTATTGTTCAAGTTCTGTCTCTTCATTGGAATGCTGTTTCTTTCTTTTCTTTCTTTTTTTTTTGAGATGGAGTTTTGTTCTTGTCGCCCAGGCTGTAATACAGTGGGCACGATCTCAGCCCACTGCAACCTCTGCCTCCCAGGTTTGAGCGATTCTCCTGCCTCAGCCTCCTGAGTAGCTGGGATCACAGGTGCACACCACCACACCTGGCTAATTTTTTGTATTTTTAGTAGAGACGAGGTTTCACCATGTTGGCCAGGCTGGTCTCGAACTCCTGACCTCAGGTGATCCACCCGCCTCAGCCCCCCAAAGTACTGGGATTACAGGTGTGAGCTACTGCGCCCAGCCTGGAATGGTGTTTCTGACCCTGCCTTTTTTTAGCTGCAGTTTGACCTTGTCTTCTTAGTTTTGGGTTGCATGGAACAATAGGAAGAGATAACAAATGGATCACTGTTCATCCTGAGAGGCATGAAAGGTGAATGGGGCGTGTGCAGTGACTCAAGCTTGTAATTCTGATGCTTTGGGAGGCTGAGGTGGGAGGATTGCTTGAGCTCAGGAGTTTGAGGCTGCAGTGAGCTATGATCGCACCACTGCACTGTAACCTAGGTGACAGAGTGAGACCTTGTCTCCAAAAAAAAAAAGATGAATGGCTTTCTATGACAACCTGAACAAGCTTGGTGACAGTGTTCTCCAGGGCTTGGCTAGATGCTGTAGGCAGAAGCAGAACAGCTGTGGACCTTGGCTGCCCTGTGTTACCTCTCTTGTCCTTCTCTTCTGCTCTCATGTCTCAGGAGATAGAGACCTCAGAGCCCTGCAGCTGTATCCACTTCACCAATTACAGTATCCTCATTGGAACCAATAAATTCTACGAAATCGACATGAAGCAGTACACGCTCGAGGGTAGGACCTGCCTCCTCTTACCCACCCACCCACCCACGGCTCAGGCCGCGCTGAGACTCAGAACTCACTCCTGAAGCCCCGCTTCTCGCCTGCCTTTACAGAATTCCTGGATAAGAATGACCATTCCTTGGCACCTGCTGTGTTTGCCGCCTCTTCCAACAGCTTCCCTGTCTCGATCGTGCAGGTGAACAGCGCAGGGCAGCGAGAGGAGTACTTGCTGTGTTTCCACGGTGAGTTGTGGCTGTGCCCACTGCCCTTTTGGGTCCTCATGGACACTAGGGACCCATGAGGGGTTGGAGGAAGGTACGTGGAGCTCTGGGGCAGGATAGGTTTGACTGTGGGGACAGAGAATGTCCTTCCAGCACCACCAAGTCCCCTTGGGGATGCTTCTCTCCATCACCAGATACTAGCGTGGTCTAACTCTATCACATTCTCTCCAAAGAGCAGGCAGTTTTTTCCTCATCCATCCCTTGCTCTTTCTTTCTCTCCCTTTCATTTCTCTTACTCTGTCCTCATTTCGTCCTCTGCTCTCCTCCCCTCCCCTCCCCTCCCTTCCCCTCCCATCCCATCCTTCTATCTGTCTTTTTCTTTGTTTCATTCTTTCTTTTCTTTCTTTCTTGGGTCCTCCCCTCCCCCTCCCCATCCCCTCCCCTCCCCTTCCCTTCTTTCCTGAGTCTTTCCGTCTTTCGCTGTCTATCCTCCTTCCTCCGGATCGCTTCATTCCCCTCTCTCTCTGTCTCTTTCTCTTTCCCTCTCCTCCTCTTATTCCTTTCCTTCTTTTCACTTGAGTTCTCTTTCTTTAATAAAATTTAATAAATTAAAATAAATTAAATTTAAAAAGTCCCTCATTTTTAATAAAGCTGAGAGCTGGCTCAGCAGAGGGCCTCTTGGTTTTCACAGTCAGTCCCATCTGGCCAGGGGTCCCTGGGCTCTGCTCCTTATTCTTCCATCACCATGTGTGTCGCTGATGCCCCTGCTCTTGGCTGTGCTAATGCCTGCGTGCTCTTGACACCTTGCAGAATTTGGAGTGTTCGTGGATTCTTACGGAAGACGCAGCCGCACAGACGATCTCAAGTGGAGTCGCTTACCTTTGGCCTTTGGTACGTGAGGCTCAATGTGGGGGCTTCTCTTTTGCCAGCAGCTGATGTCCTGGAAAAGAATTGCAGCTGGGTGTGGTGGCTCACGCCTGTAATCCTGACACTTTGGGAGGCCGAGGCGGGTGGATCATGAGGTCAGGAGTTTGAGACCAGCCTGACCAACATGGTGAAACCCCGTGTCTACTAAAAATACAAAAATTAGCCGGGCGTGGTGGCGTGTGCCTGTAGTCCCAGCTACTCAGGAAGCTGAGGCAGGAGAATTGCTTGAACCCAGGAGGCGGAGGTTGCAGTGAGCCGAGATCACGCCACTGCACTCCAGCCTGGGTGACAAAGCAAGACTCTGTCCCAAAAAAAAAACAAAAAAAAACCGCAATGCAAGTGGAAATTTTTTTTTTTGGCCTAAGCACTGTGCATGTGAATTCCATTAGATACCAAGTGCCATGTGTAACAGTCACCCGGAGAACTGTTCATGGAAAGATTCTGAGGCTTGATGAAGAGCTGCCTACGCCAGATTCACCAGCCCACAGTCCCAGCCCTGGGAAATATTTGCTAGGCTGTCATGATAGAAAGGAGCCCCATTCCCTGTGGATTTATTTCAGTCATTTCCAAAGGCTGCAGAGTGTCCCATGGCATAACTGAGCACCTGTTCACTTAACCAGTTCTAATTAGGCAAAGCATTAAGGCCATGCCTGTTTTGTTTGTAAGTGTGAACAACACTGCGATGAACATCCTTGTACTAATCTTTTTGTACTTGTTAGATAGCACCCCCTGATTATAAGCTCCTAAAAGTGGAACTGTTGGATCAAAGACTAAACACACACATACATACAAGTATGTACATACGTATCTGTGTGAATGTTCTGAAATGCCGTCATGGCCCAGATACCCTTCGAGGCTATTTTGTTTCTCTCTTGCTGCATAACAAGCCATCTGAAAGCTTAGTGACTTCAAACAACAGCTTATCATTGGCCCCAACTCCGTGGCTTGACTGGACAGTTCTGCTTCATGTCGTATCAGCAGGGCCACTGGGACAACTAGAAAGCCCAAGACAGGCTCACAAACATGGCACGCAATGAGTGCTGGCCATAATGTGGGCGCTCAGCTGCAACTGGTGGCTGGAGGCCTTGTTGCTTTCCACGCTGGCTTCTTCCAAGAATATAGAAGCAGAAGCTGGCAAGCCTGCTCACTTCCACCACGATCTACTGGTTAGAGCAGACTGCAGAGTCAGCCCAGATTCAAGGCCAGGGAACTGCACCAGGGCACGCATACCAGAACCCATGACTTTAAAAGTCTAATACCAAGTCTTGCCACAAGGAATAATAGTGCTTTTTCCCTTTAAGGCAGAAAACATTTCCAGTCCTGTCTGCTCTAGTTTCAGTGACACTGTCATGCAGACATAGAGTATTAAGAAGACCAGCAATGTCTAAATATCTGTGAACCCAGTCTTTTTTTTTAAATAGAACCCAGACTTTTTTTTTTTTTTTTTTGAGTTGGATTTTCACTCTTGTTGCCCAGGCTGTAGTGCAATGGCGCAATCTCAGCTCACTGCAACCTCTACCTCCCAGGTTCAAGTGATTCTCCTGCCTCAGCCTCCCAAGTAGCTGGGATTACAGGCGCCTGGCACCACACCCGGGTAATTTTTTGTATTTTTAGTAGAGACAGGGTTTCACCATGTTGGCCAGGCTGGTCTCGAAATCCTGATCTCAGGTGATCCACCCGCCTTGGCCTCCCGAAGTGCTGGGATTACAGGCATGAGCCACCGCGCCCAGCCCGAACCCAGTCTTTTTTAAAATGGAATTCTTTGAAGATGTTTACAATCAGTTTTAAAAGGTATACAATGAAAAGTCTCACCCAGAGAGTCCATCTCCCAAATTCTCCATCCCTATTCCTCCAAAGAAAAAAAAGCTCCTATGAGTTTCTTGTCCTTCCAGTACTTTATGCAAATACTAGCACATAAAATATATATATTCTTTTTCCCAGCTTTTTAAAAATCAGTAAGGCAGAATACTTCCCACATGATTCTGAACCTTGCTTTTTGCACTGAGCAGTGTACCTTGGGCATTGTTTCATATCTGTACAAAGAGAGCCTTTTCATGCATGTTTACAGCTGCACAGAATTCCATAGATGTATTATAATTTTATTTATTTATTTTTTTTGAGATGGAGTCTCCCTCTGTTGCCCAGGTCGGAGTGCAGTGGTGCCATCTCAGCTTACTGCAACCTCTGCCTCTTGGGTTCAAGTGATTCTCCCGCCTCAGCCTCCTGAGTAGCTGGGATTACAGGTGTACACCACCATGCCTGGCTAATTTTTGTATTTTTAGTAGAGATGGGGTTTCACCATGTTGGCCAGGCTGGTCTCGAACTCCTGACTTCAGGTGATCCACCCACCTTGGCCTCCCAAAGTGCTTGGTATTACAGGCGTGAACCACCACGCCCAGCCAGATGTATTATAATTTATTTAGCCAATCCCTACACTGTACACCTGAGTTGTTTTCCATCTTCTGCTGTAACAAACCACATGGCAGTGAATATCCTCGAACATGCATGACTATTCTGGTGCATAGATATGTATTTGTTGGGTGAGTTGCTTTACACAGGATTGCTGGGTCAAAGAATGCATTGCGGCCGGATTTTGATTTTCCCTCTTTTCACCATTCTTTGGCCCACACTGTGCCTGCATGGTGATCACACAGCCTACAGAGAACCCTATCTGTTTGTGACCCACTTCAACTCACTCGAAGTAATTGAGATCCAGGCACGCTCCTCAGCAGGGTAAGCATTGTCCTCTCATGCGTGGAAAACCTCAGCTGTTGGGGTAGGTGTTGGGGCCAGCCGCATGTTCCTTCCTAACCTGCCTAGCAATGGAGGTAGCCTGCAATGTAGGTAACTGGAACTCTGGGACTCTGCAGGACCCCTGCCCGAGCGTACCTGGACATCCCGAACCCGCGCTACCTGGGCCCTGCCATTTCCTCAGGAGCGATTTACTTGGCGTCCTCATACCAGGATAAATTAAGGGTCATTTGCTGCAAGGGAAACCTCGTGAAGGAGTCCGGCACTGAACACCACCGAGGCCCGTCCACCTCCCGCAGGTAACCAGCTTCTCCTCTTCCTCAGTACCAGGGGCAACGTGCTTTTCTGCAAGGCAAAAGGAAATGATACTAAACCAGTAGAATGTTTCCCAATCTTCATTTTGTTCTTGAGCTCAAACCACTCATTTGTTTGTGACCTGCGGCACTGAAATGACACAGACCTTTGTGAGCATCAGGAGAATTAGAAAATACCATGTTGTAAAAGTCAGAGGGGAGAGGTCTGATCTTTCTCTCCTGGGTATTTTCATTGGCTTGGTGAGAAATGGAGCACAAATTAGGCATTTATTGCTTTAGCAGGTATTCTGCGGTCCTAGTTGTTGGGCTTGTGGGGGAGGGAGAATGGTGAATAAAGCAGATGTAGCCCCTCCCTGATGGCACTCACAGCCCAGTGCGAGAGATGCCGGCAATCAGAGATCAGGGCATGGAAGGATGAGGCCCTGATGGGGTGGTTTAAAGCCTGGACGTGGAGGTGAGGGAGGATTTCCCATCAGATATGAGGTGGGGGCAGGGGGACCAGTGAGGGGTGCTCAGGCAGGAGGGAAGGCAAGCCATGCCTGGAGGTCCAGAGGTGTGAGGTTGTGAGAGCAGGTCAGGGACTCCCGGCCAGCCTGGTGCCTTCCCTGGAATGCGAGACCTCCTGAACAGGATTGGACTCAAACAGCCATTGATAAAGAAGCAGTTAAATAAAGTACAGCCCTGGGAAGGAATGTCGTGCAGGCATCTGAGGAAAAATGAATGAAGAACTCACACTGACATGGAGCAATCGCCAAGACACATCAAGGTACAGGAGAGTATGCAGAATATGCTGCCACTTGTATTAAAAAGGAGGGAGGTGGTGCGGTGGCTCACGCCTGTAATCCCAGCACTTTGGGAGGCCAGGGCCGGCAGATCACTTGAGCCCAGGAGTTCAAGACCAGCCTGGGCAATGTGGTAAAACCCCGTCTCTACAAAAAATACAAAAATTAGCCAGGTGTGGTGGTGTGTGCCTGTAATCCCAGCTACTCTGGAGGCTGAGGTGGCGGGCACTGCTTGAGCCCGGGAGGCGGAGGTTGCCGTGAGCTGAGATCACGCCACTGTACTCCAGCCTGGGCACAGAGTGAGACCCTATCTCAAAACCAAAAAAGGATGGGAAGGGCACTTCCAGAATTTCAGAGTAAGGACCTCTGATAACCTGTTTCTCCATAAAAGCAACGGGACCACTGGCAATTATCAAAATCAACTTTTCAGAGCTTTGGAAATTAACCCTAGCCCTTTGAGTGGTCACTCTCGAGGCAGGGTCAAACCAAAAGAGTCAGGAAAACATGAGTATTTGGCACCTCTGCTTTTCCAGCAAGTTCCTGGGATCAAAAGCACATTGAACAAGCATGTTACAAAAAAAGGCCTCTTCTTAAAAGGCATTCTTTTTAAATTTTATTTTTTAAATTTTACTTCTTTTTGAATTGATAATCTAATCACAGGGCACAGAATTCAAAGGATAAGAAAGGTGTACAGTACAAAGCCTCCTTCTGGGTCTCTCTTACCTCCTAACCCTCCTCATTCCCTCTCCCCAGGTCCCCACCTG
This sequence comes from Pongo abelii, assembly GCF_028885655.2. NCBI lineage: Eukaryota > Metazoa > Chordata > Mammalia > Primates > Hominidae > Pongo > Pongo abelii. The sequence continues at coordinate 118,542,509 of NC_071995.2, read as the reverse complement.
GGAGGGAACCAATTTTTTGAAGTTTTTGTGTTTCTGTTTAGGGATCCTTTATGCCGATACAGCCAGCCCTCTCTATCTATAGGTTAATAACGCCTCTGTAGATTCAATAAACCATGGATTGAAAATATTTGAACAAATAATTGTGTTTGTACTGCACATGTTCAGGCTTTTACAAATTGTCATTATTCCCTAAACAATACAGTATAACAGCTATTTACAGAGCATTTCCATCGTATTAGGTGTTATAAGTAATCTAGAGATGATTTAAAGTGTACAACAGGATGTGTATAGGTTATATGCAAATACAGTCCCCCTACTTTTTTTTTTGGGACAGGGTCTCTGTCTTCTAAGCTGGAATGCAGTGGTACCAGCTCACTGCAGCCTCGACCTCCCTGGGCTCAGGTGATCCTCCCACCTCAGCCTGCTGAGTAGCTGGGATTACAGGTGTGCGCCACCACACCCGGCTAATTTTTGTATTTTTTTCCGAGATGGAGTTTTACTGTGTTGCCCAGGCTGGTCTCAAACTCCTGGGCTCGAGTGATCCGCCCGCCTTTGCCTCCCAAAGTGCTAGGTTTATAGGCATGAAGCACTGCATCTGGCCCTACACCATTTAATATAAGAGATGTGAGCATCCATAGATTTTGGTATCCACAGGAAGTCCTGGAAGCAGTCCCCCAGGCCACCAAGGGACAACTGTACAACCAAATGTACAGAGTCAGATCCACTACCCTGAGAATAGATCTTTTCCATGGAGTGTAGCTAGGCAGGTCAGATAGTGACAGTTTTCTGGGGATGGGGCTTTTTGGGGAGCTTCAATCCTGATCTGCTTCCTCCAGTGGCTACTAGACTGCTGGTTTTCACAGCTACTGTGGTTCCAAGGACATTGGTTTCAACTCTTCCGCAGATCTGGGGAGAGGGGAGTGGGTATGGGGCAAGTTAAAACGTCACAAACCATTCGGTTCTTGCTGAGATTCCTTTGTTTTTCTTGCATAAACACTCTTTGAATTGTTGCAGCCTTTTTTGCAACATGCTTGTTCAGTGTGGTTTTGATCCCAGGAACTTGCTGGAAAAGCAGAGGTGCCAAATACCCACGTGCTCCTGACTCTTTTGGTTTGACCCTGCCTCGAGAGTGGCTGCGCAAAGGGCTAGGGTTAATTTCCAGAGCTCTGAAAAGTTGATTTTGACAATTGCCAGTGATCTTGTTGCTTTTATGGAGAAACAGGTTGTCAGAAGTCCTTAGTCTGGCATTCTGGAAGTGCCCTTCCCCTCCTTGTTTTTTGTTTTTGTTTTTTTTTTTTGAGGTAGGGTCTTACTCTGTTGTCCAGGCTGGAGTACAGTGGTGTGATCTCGGCTCACTGCAACCTCCGCCTCCTGGGCTCAAGAGAGCCCCCGACTTCAGTCTCCCCATGAGTAGCTGGGACTACAGGCGCCCGCCACCACACCTGCCTAATTTTTCTATTTTTTGTAGAGACAGGGTTTTACCACATTGCCCAGGCTGGTCTTGAACTCCTGGGCTCAAGCAATTTGCCCGCCCTGGCCTCCCAAAGTGCTGGGATTACAGGTGTGGGCCACTGCACGCAACCACCCCTCCTTTTTTTAATACAAGTGGCAGCATATTCTGCATACTCTCCTGTACCTTGATGTGTCTTGGCGATTGCTCCGTGTCAGTGTGAGAAGTAGTTCTTCATTCATTTCTCCCCAGATGCCTGCACAACCTTCCTTATCAGGGCTGTACCTTAATTCCTTTAACTGCTTCCTCATTAATGGCTGTTCGAGTTGTCTCCAGTCTGTTGCTGCAATAAATGACTTTCTCCTTACGTCATTTTACATGCTGAGGAATCTATCTGTAGGATAAATTCCTAGAAAAGGAATGAATGGGTGACGGCTGCTGTGCATTTGTAAATCTGAGGGACAGTGTGGAGTTTTCTGCCCTGGAGGCTCCTCCCATTTGCCATCCCACCAGCTGCATGTGGAAGTGGGACTGGCCTCGTCTTGACACAGTGCTAGGAGCTAGATCCAGCTCGAGGTGTAGGAAGTTTGAAACCTTGGCCTGCAAAGAAGGTCTGAGATTATTTAACCCAGGGAATAAATGACCTAAGATAATCTTCTGGATTATTATAAGGTGTGTCTACCTTATAAATAGTTATGTGGATTCCATACCATGTGCCTGACATAACATCTGTGGCTGGGGGTACAGAGATGTAGAAAGCATTGTTCTTATATTCCAGGGGCCCATAATTTGGTGGAAGAACCACAGCTAATATTACAAACTACCAAGATCTTCGGCAAGACTGTCCTAATGAATAGTCTCTCTTTTGTTGATGTATAGGAGTTAATTAATCTGAAATGTTTGGTTAGTGTGGTTTTAACCTGAGGAACTTGCTGAAAAACCAGAAGTGCCAATAATTAAATGCTCCTAACTCTTGGCTTGGCCCTGCTTCAAGAGTGACTGCTTAGGGCGCCACAGTCCTCCCCTGAAAATGTCTAGATCTTTTTTAAGTAGTTCCCAAGTCATGCCAGAAACACATTGAAATATTGTAATTAGATTTTTTTCCTCCGTTGCCTCACTAGATAGGTGGCCAGGCACCTTGCTTTTGAGATTATATAGTCTCTCAAAGGAGTTGCTTACTGTGCGATCGAAACAGTTCCAGTTCCTGAGAATGAGGGGCAGAAAAGTGTTTGCTTTCCTGTGGCATGTCTGGAAAATCAGTAGTTGGTTATCTCTTGGCTTACAGAACGATCTTTTGGTCGCTGACTTCTTTGGGCAGTTGAGAACGTAGAAGGTTGGCTTTCTGGGTCTGATTCACTGCAGGCTTCGTTGCCCTGCTCTGTTTAGCAGAGCAGGAAACGTAACTCCTTGCCAAAAAACCATAAAATTGATGTGGTAGATTATGGGTCATTAATGGATAAGGAGATGGAAGACTGCCACTTGGCTTGGAATGACGGGTGTGTTCCTTCCTCCCGTTAATCTCAGCTGACGTCCTGAATGGCCTTCCCTTGAGCAATCCTTCTTCCCCTGGGCAGTGAGCACCTTCTCATTTGTTTTATGATAGTTCCTTGTGGACACATCTTATCATTTCTTTTCCATTACAAGTAGGCTTAATGTAGTTCTCCTACTCGGAATTTAGTTTTTTATTTGTCTTCCAGATTTCAAAGCCATATGGCTACAGATGAATATAAACCTTGATTTCAAGATGTTGAAATCTGAGTTATCTTAAATCTTACTGCTGCAGAGACAGGGGTTCTGGCCTTCTGAGCATTTGTTGTCTGAATCTCCAAACGTTACAGTTGCATGGGAAAGCAAGAGCATGGCATGAAACTATTCACTATGAACTGAGCCCTTATGAAATTATCTCTGCACACCAACTTCTCTGTTATATTGTAGAGGAGGAATTGGCAAACTTTTTCTGCACAGGTTTAGATGGTAAATATTTTCGGCTTTGTGAGCCATATGGTCTCTGTCTCAGCTGCTCAACCCTGTTGTGGTCATGCGGAAGCAGCTGTAAGACAATGCATAACCAGACGGGCATGGCTTCATTCCAATAAAACTTTATTTATAAAAACAAGCATCTTCCAGATTTGGCCCTCAAGCCTGTTCTAGATTCTCTCCTTCCACAATAAGCACTGTCTTTGCTGTCGCTTCTCAGTTATGGACGTTGACAGAAGAGGTTCTGATACAGTTAGACCAATAACTGAAGAAAGAAATGAACAAGTTGATAAAATGATAGCCTCTTCCAACGAGAAGGATTTAAATATCAAGGATTAATATAGTCCTTTGGGAAAACACTTTTCTTTTTTTAATTTTTAGTTTTAGTTTTTTAGAAGCGAGGTCTTGCCATATTGCCCGGGCTGGTCTCGAACTCCTGGGCTCAAGCAATTCTCCTTCCTTAGCCTTCCTAATAGCTAGGACTACAGGCATGCATCACTGTGCCCGGCTTTTTCAAATATTTTTGAAGAGCCTTCTTTAGGATCTCACTGCAAAAGTCCAATGTGTCCAACGTTGATGTCAGAGCATGTTAGCAACAATTTTGTGGAGACAATTAGCACAAAACAAATCATTCTGTGATTCATACTTGGTTCATTTTTGGAATCAGCATGTAATTGCATTGTAATTTAAATACTAAAAATATCTAGCATAAAATAAGTTTATATTCCAAGATAAAGCCTCAATCAAACAAAATATGTTTTCAAGTAATATATTCACTATAATTTTTTTTCCCCCATTTTAAGTAAGGCCTTTTCCAAGCACAAATTATGCTGAGATAACAGGGACCCTAGTACTTTTAGAGCTGATCAAGGGTGGGAAAGAATTGACTCAGAAGGCCACATTTCAGTTCTCTCTGTGTTTCTAGGTCTTACTACATCTTCAGAAAGGGAGTTTGGCCCCTGGGTCTGCTGAAATCTTCATTTGAAATATCCAGGCTAGGAGTGGGTGGAGGATTGGGTTGGGGTGTACAAAAAGGCCCCAGTGTTGTCAACTGTTTGGTTACTAATTATCAACCTTTGAGGCCTGGGACGTTTTCTGAGCCCGCTCTACTGTTTTTGTCTGCCCTGCTTAGTTTCCTGACTCTATCAGGCCTGATCCCTACACCTCTCGGTCGTCTTATTGTCATGACTGAGAACCATCAACCTTCTGAGCATCTGCATTTGCATCAGGTGTCAGAGACTCTTGGAAAGCCACATGGGGGCAGAGGTGACCAAACACCAGGCCCAGGAGTGGGACAGACATGGCAGTTAACAGTGATCAGTACAGGGGTTCTCCAAACTGCTTCCTTGCACTGAGGGCCTTTGTGGGTCCCTGACTTCTGGGTCTTAGCAGGCTGACCTCCTAGTTGAAGAATTCCTTCTGTGCCTTCTAGGCTCTGGGAAATAGTAGGTCAGTAGGATATTATATGGGGCTTATGACATCAAACTGGTCTTTTTTTTTTTTTTTTTTGAGACGGAGTCTCGCTCTTAGGCTGGAGTGCAGTGGTGCGATCTCTGCTCACTGCAACCTCCGCCTCCCTGGTTCAAGCGATTCTCCTGCCTCAGCCTCCTGAGTAGCTGGGACTACAGGCGCACACCAACACGCCAGACTAATTTTTGTATTTTTAGTAGAGACGGGGTTTCACCACGTTGGCCAGGCTGGCCTCGATCTCCTGACCTCGTGATCCACCTGCCTCGGCCTCCCAAAGTGCTGGGATTACAGGTGTGTGCCACTGCACCCGGCCTATCAAACTGGTCTTTATTGGAATCCCAGCTCTACCACTCATTAGCTCAGGCAAGTCACCTAACTCCTGTCTGTCCCCATTTGCTTGCCTGTACAGTGAGGGTCATGCTTGTGCATAGCTCAAGAGCTGCTGTGATGATTTAGTGAGATAATGAGAGATGGCAGGTGAAGAGCTTAGCACAGGCCTGGCACACAGTAGGTGCTCAGTAAATGAAAGCCTGTACTTAGGAAGGTGGATGGTCTTTTGTTGCCATCTTTGCTCTCTTCCCTGTCTTTGCTACCAAAATCAAATGCAGGCAAAGTCCAAAGAACTCCAGGTCTAATCTCTTGAAAAGCAGTGGTGAGGCTGGGTCAAGGAGGGGGGTTGCTCAGGTAAGAAGGAAAATACCCCTCTGGGGTTGTGGCCTCGCAGCTCCCTACGTTCCTCTTATGTCGCCAGCAGCCCCAACAAGCGAGGCCCGCCCACGTACAATGAGCACATCACCAAGCGCGTGGCCTCCAGCCCAGCGCCGCCCGAAGGCCCCAGCCACCCGCGAGAGCCAAGCACACCCCACCGCTACCGCGAGGGGCGGACCGAGCTGCGCAGGGACAAGTCTCCTGGCCGCCCCCTGGAGCGAGAGAAGTCCCCGGGCCGGATGCTCAGCACGCGGAGAGAGCGGTCCCCCGGAAGGCTGTTTGAAGACAGCAGCAGGGGCCGGCTGCCTGCGGGAGCCGTGAGGACCCCGCTGTCCCAGGTGAACAAGGTGAGGCAGCACTCCCAGGCCTGTGTGTCTGTTGCGGAGGCCAGGAGTGACTTGGGGAACTGGGGCCCCCACGGGGCCACTGTTGTATAAAAAAGGAACTCCATGACTGTAATTCGGACTTTGTGAGACACAGGAATTTAGGAAGAAAATGTACGTTAAGAAATAGCTTCCTGGCCGGGCGCGGTGGCTCACGCCTGCAATCCCAGCACTTTGGGAGGCTGAGACGGGTGGATCACGAGGTCAGGAGATCGAGACCATCCTGGCTAATGCGGTGAAACCCCGTCTCTACTAAAAAAATACAAAAAGTTAGCTGGGCGTGGTGGCGGGCGCCTGTAGTCCCAGCTACTCGGGAGGCTGAGGCAGGAGAATGGCGTGAACCCGGGAAGTGGAGCTTGCAGTGAGCTGAGATCCCGCCAATGCTCTCCAGCCTGGGCGACAGAGCGAGACTCCGTCTCAAAAAAAAAAAAAAAAAAAAAAAAAGAGCTTCCTAAGCAAATGGATAACGTGTGTGTAATTAAAAAGGAAAATATTTATGTGTATAACTCATAATAGCCACCAAAAAATGTTTTCCCTTCTCGAGGCAAGTGGTAGCAGTTTCTAGAGATATTCTGTGCATACCAGCAAATATATATATGTGCTGTCCTTTTAAAACCCAAATGATAGCATCCTATCTGAAATGTTCCATGCTTTTTTCAAACATACATATAGATTCACACACATACACACATATGCTTTTTTTTTTTTTTTTTGAGAGAGCTCTGTTACCCAGGCTGGAGTGCACTGGCGTGAGTATAGCTCAAGGCAGCCTCAAACTCCTGGGCTCAAGCGATCCTCTCACTTCAGCCTCCTGAGTAGCTGGGAATATGGGCTGTAGCTACCATGTCTGGCTAACTTTTTCCCCCACTTTTTGTTTGTTTGTTTGTTTTGTTTTGTTTTGTTTTAGAGACAGGGTCTTACTATGTTGCCCAGGCTGGAGTGCAGCGGTGTGATCATAGCTCACCACGGCCTTGAACTCCTGGGCACAAGTGATCCTCCAGCCTCAGCCTCCTGAATAGCTGCGACTACAGGCTCAAGCCACCATCTGTCTGATTCCCACCCCCCACCCCCGCCCTTTTTATTTTTTTTAGAGACAGAATGTCGCTGTGTTGCCCCGGCTGGTCTTGAACTCCTGGGCTCAAGCAGTCCTCCCACCTTGGCCTCCCAAAATGCTGGGATTACAGGCGTGAGTCACCATGCTCAGCCCACACATGTGTATATATAAATTGTTTTTCTGGAAGGCTACACAGAAAGTGTTCACAGTGGTTGCCTTCCAGAAGAACTTTGAACTTTTGGAAATGTTTAAATCATGTGCATGAATGATCTGTGTAATTTTTAGGTTTGCGATCGAGGAAAGGGATGGGTGTTGAAGACCAGGGGCTCCCCCAGGCAGAGCATGGCTCAAGTGCTTGGTGCCTCCTTAGCAGACTAAGCAGGTCAAGGAGCCACCTTTCTGCCATTTGGGGCTGATTTTCTGGCTGGCATTCTCCTTCTGATGCCACCTGCAGTTCACCTGCTGGTAAAGAAAGAAGGAAACACCATCCATATGGCTTCTTATCCCTCCCAATTGACCGATGAAACTGTGTATGTGCATGTGTGTGTGTAACATGCTTACAGCATCGCAGGTACACACACGGCTTTGGGATTTTCCAGTGAGTTTCACTCCCTGGCTTCCCCAGGCTCTGGAGCGGGTGCTGCCCTGCCGAGCACTCACTGCTAGCTGCTGAAGGGGATAGCCCAGGGGCTGCAGATTCCCATTTGCATCATGCAAGGTGAGCACAGCAACTTCTGGCCTCAGATGGCTAACACTCCTCCTCATTTCACTCCTAGGTCTGGGACCAGTCTTCAGTATAAATCTCAGCCAGAAAAACCAACTCCTCATCTTGATCTGCAGGAAAACACCAAACACACTATGGAACTCTGCTGATGGGGACCCAAGCGCCCACGTGCTCAGCCACCCTCTGGCTCAGCGGGGCCCAGACCCACCTCGGCACGGACACCCCTGTCTCCAGGAGGGGCAGGTGGCTGAGGCTCTTCGGAGCTGTCAGCGCCCGGTGCCTGCCCTGGGCACCTCCCTGCAGTCATCTCTTTGCACTTTGTTACTCTTTCAAAGCATTCACAAACTTTTGTACCTAGCTCTAGCCTGTACCAGTTAGTTCATCAAAGGAAACCAACCGGGATGCTAACTACAACATGGTTAGAATCCTAATTAGCTACTTTAAGATCCTAGGATTGGTTGGTTTTTCTTTTTCTTCTTTGTTTCTTTCTTTCTTTTTTTTTAAGACAACAGAATTCTTAATAGATTTGAATAGCAACGTATTTCCTGTTGTAGTCATTTTTAGCTAGATCACATCATCAGGTCTTTGCTACCGAGGCATAGTGTAGAAGAGTCCCGGTCAGTTGGCCAACCTCCCGCAGCCAAGTAGGTTCATCCTTGTTCCTGTTCATTCTCATAGATGGCCCTGCTTTCCCCAGGGTGACATCGTAGCCAAATGTTTACTGTTTTCATTGCCTTTTATGGCCTTGACGACTTCCCCTCCCACCAGCTGAGAATGTATGGAGGTCATCGGGGCCTCAGCTCGGAGGCAGTGACTTGGGGCCAAGGGACCTCGAGATGCTTTCCTTCCCCACCCCCCAGCGTCATCTCCCCAGCCTGCTGTTCCCGCTTTCCATATAGCTTTGGCCAGGAAAGCATGCAATAGACTTGCTCGGAGCCCAGCACTCCTGGGTCTCGGGGTTGGGGAGGGGACGGGGGCACCCACCTCCTTGTCTGTGACGGCGTGTTGTTCCCCACTCTGGGATGGGGAAGAGGCCCGTCGGGAGTTCTGCATGGCGGTTCACTGCATGTGCTGCCCCCTTGGGTTGCTCTGCCAATGTATTAATACCATCCCATAGCTCCTGCCGAATCGAGACCCTCTGACGACTTGCCGACTAACTGGCCACCACAAGCTGCAGTCTGTAGCACTGAACAAACAAAAAACAAAACGCTCAAGCCTTACGACCAGAGAAGGATTTCAGCAAACCACCACCTCCCACTCAGTGTCCCCTCCAAACTTCACACTTCCCTGCCTGCAGAGGATGACTCTGTTCACACCCAATCCGGCGCGGCTCTACCCCACGAAACTGTGACTTTCCAAATGAGCCTTTCCCTAGGGCTAGACCTAAGACCAGGAAGTTTGAGAAAGCAGCCGCAGCTCAACTCTTCCAGCTCCGCCAGGGTTGGGAAGTCCTTAGGTGCAGTGCGGCTCCCACTGGGTCTGCGGACCCTCCTATTAGAGTACGAAATTCCTGGCAACTGGTATAGAACCAACCTAGAGGCTTTGCAGTTGGCAAGCTAACTCGCGGCCTTATTTCTGCCTTTAATCTCCCACAAGGCATCTGTTGCTTTGGGTCCTCCACGACTCTTAGGCCCGCCTCAACAACCCAGGCACCTCCTAGGTAGGCTCAAAGGTAGACCCGTTTCCACCGCAGCAGGTGAACATGACCGTGTTTTCAACTGTGTCCACAGTTCAGATCCCTTTCCAGATTGCAACCTGGCCTGCATCCCAGCTCCTTCCTGCTCGTGTCTTAACCTAAGTGCTTTCTTGTTTGAAACGCCTACAAACCTCCATGTGGTAGCTCCTTTGGCACATGTCCTGCTGTGGCGTTTTATGTGTTGCTTGGAGTCTGTGGGGTCGTACTCCCTCCCCTCCCGTCCCCAGGGCAGATTTGATTGAATGTTTGCTGAAGTTTTTGTCTCTTGGTCCACAGTATTTGAAAAGGTCACTGAAAATTGGTCTTTCAGTCTTGGCATTTCATTTAGGATCTCCATGAGAAATGGGCTTGTTGAGCCCTGAAAATGTATATTGTGTGTCTCATCTGTGAACTGCTTTCTGCTATATAGAACTAGCTCAAAAGACTGTACATATTTACAAGAAACTTTATATTCGTAAAAAAAAAAAAGAGGAAATTGAATTGGTTTCTACTTTTTTATTGTAAAAGGTGCATTTTTCAACACTTACTTTTGGTTTCAATGGTGGTAGTTGTGGACAGCCATCTTCACTGGAGGGTGGGGAGCCCCGTGTGACCACCAAGATGCCAGCAGGAAATACCGTAACACGAAATTGCTGTCAAAAGCTTATTAGCATCAATCAAGATTCTAGGTCTCCAAAAGTACAGGCTTTTTCTTCATTACCTTTTTTATTCAGAACGAGGAAGAGAACACAAGGAATGATTCAAGATCCACCTTGAGAGGAATGAACTTTGTTGTTGAACAATTAGTGAAATAAAGCAATGATCTAAACATGTGTGCTTTAGTGCAATGACCTCTTCTTTTTTTGAGAGACTGTGAAAGAAAAACTATCACCAGCGTGTCAGTGTAGGTGTATTATCATGGATGGGACCTTCTTTACGTTGTGGGGAGGGTTTTCCTCTGGAGTGGGATAGAGGAAGCCACGTGGTGGTTAGGGCACACTGCTATCCTGGAATTAAGCGATTGGTGACATTCTCTGCCAAGAGTGTGACTGTGGAAATTTGGTCAATACTTCCAGTGAACCATGAACTGGCTATTAAGGTCATTTTATAGGACTGCAGAGCTGGAAAGCTCTTCAAGCAGTCACACAGGCCATTTGGAAAGGATTACTCAAGAATGGATTACCCAGTTCTATAGTCGGCTAACCAGGAACAGGTCAGCTCAAGATTTCTTTCATCTATTAAAAGGCCAACTACAATTTAATAATGTAGATTTCTTTGTAGGGAAGAATTCAAATCAAAGGTAATTAAAAATGAAAATACTTCCATTTTTAACTAGATGAACTTTTACAGTCTGCAAGATAAATTTTTTCTCATTCTTTAGTTTGTTAGTATAAACTTGCTCGATCCAGACAAACAAGGGGTTTTGGCAAATGGTGATGTTTTTGTTTTCATGGTTCCTGTGGGTTGTAGTCTTTGAATTTTTATTTTCTAATGAAGTCGTCTGACCACAGTCAAAATTGGACTCGCAGAGTCGTATCTGTCATTCGTTGCTTGTGATGGGAACCACAGATGCAATTCTCTTCTTTTCGATGTTACTGTTGGGCGTGAAAATATGCCACAAGGTCATAGTTGTAAGAATGAAAATAATTCAGAAGATGAAGAAGTGCAATGTGGAAACTTTCTTTCCTCTGAGCATTAGAAAAACGTCTGTTAAATATCAACCAAGCATTTCAGTGATTGTCCAAGGATTGTGGGAGGTCACAGAAAACTTCCAAAGTTAAGTCAACATAGTTTGGTTTCAAAAGGAAGTGCCAAGGAAGAGTGTTTGAACCGTAAGGAATAGCCTGAAAGAAACAACCAATTCCACAGCCACACTGTAAAATGAGGTCTAACCCTTCGTGCTGGCCACTCCTGTTTCATAAGCACAAAATTAGATGTCATGTTTTCTGCACTTACAACTTAATTGTCACCAGACTAAAGAGGTTGATTGCATAGCAAATTCCATAACCATGGAACTTTAGGATTTGGAGGGTTAGGCCAAAAGAGAATTTGCTTAATAGGACTGTCTTCAGAATTGGACCTCTTGAATGTGATTTGCTATAGAAAGTATTCATGGGGGCCAGCTCAGATTCCATTCTCAGAATACAGCGGTTACACTGGCTTGTTCCACTGGTTCTAAGCCATGGGGAGATTTTGCTTCCCTCCTCCCAGAGGACATTTGACAATGTCTGGAGACATTTTTGGTTGTCACAACTCGGGAGTACCACTGGTATCCAATGGGTGGAGGTCAGAGATGGTGCTCAACATCCTACAATGCAAAGGACAGCCCCCCACTGTAAAGCATTATCTGGCCCAAAGCTTCAATAGTGCCAAGGTTAAGAAATCTTGGTCTGTTCTAGTTTTAGTCCCATGTCTTCCTTGGCAATTTAAATACTGCTAATGATGTCTAAAGCATGTAGACTGTGGCTCTAGGCCTACAGTGTTATATGAGAAAAATAGTTTCTTATTTGCCCACTCAAATGCTGAAGCTGTTTCCCGAAGATGGGGAGGGTGGGGGTAGTGCAAATAGAGTCCAGTGTTGATCACTTTGTTTTCCCTTGAGTCTATTAATGATGAACGGAACTCTTTGCTCTAGAGAGATTGTTAGAGGTAGGTGAAGGAACCTTGAAAATGACTTTATTACTCTGCATAACTGAGGCTGTCTTTCAGAGAGCCACAAAAAAGGAAACAAAATCGACCAAGGGTATACACATCTTGGCCTGTTCTCACTGGCCATTGAGTATTTCAGATGGGATGGGTGAATTCACTCTAGGGGGAGGTAGCAGTAAGAGCTGGCATCCTCATCTGGGGAAAGGCCCTTTAGTTGTATGAAAGACAAGACAACAATGTAGTTGTGGGAGCCAACCCTGAGGGCAGAGCCCAGTGGCTCGTCCTAGAGTCGGTGGCTGGGGCCCCAGAGACGGGGCTCTGGCTGCTGCTCCAGCTTTTGGGATCTTCTCCAAATGTCTGACTCACTATAGTGACGATGACTCTTAGGAGGACCCTGTGGATGTTTTTACAATTAATAGGGATGACTGGGGTTTTAGAAGAAATGTATACGTATCTACAACTTCTGTGTTTTCTCCTGAAGAAAATTATAGTTGGCATACCAGGGCAAAAGGCTCCAGTTTGTTTCTCCACTAATTTGCTGGTCAAGAGAAGTGCTGAAGCTTTTATTCCTCAGAAACTTTATGATTTGATCAGTAGTCCATGTCTTGGGTCTTCATCAGTTCATTCAAACCATTTGTAAACATCGGTGGATGTCTTAGCCCATTTAGTGCTGCTTTAACAAAATACCTGAGAATGGGTAATTTATAAAGAACAAAAATTCATTTTCTCACAGTTCTGGAGGCTGGGAAGTCCAAGATTAAGGCATGGGCAGGTTTGCTTGTCTAGTGAGGGCTACTCTCTGCTTCCAAGATGGCGCCTTGTGCTTGGGTCCTCTGCAAGGGAGAAAAGCTGTATGTCCTCACGTGGCAGAAGGTGCCAGGGCACATGAGCTGAATGCTGCCTGAAGCCTCTTTGGTAAGAACCTCAATTTCATTCATGAGAGGAGGGGCTCTCATGACCTAATCTCTTCTTAAAGGCCCTACCTCTTAATACTATCACATTGGGGACTTTTGAATTTTGAAGGTGACACAATAGCAGAGGAGGATCAGATATGGGAAGTAAATGCTTAAAAGTGAAATAGTGCTCATACAAAAGGAACTGAATTAAAATGAAATTTTGTTCTTTCCTAGACTGGCTCGTTCAGTCTCTGACCTCAGCCATAGATCGTATCATGATGTTCCAGGTTTTTTCTCTCAGCCTTAGGAGCCTTGGAGATTTCCTAATTGAGCTAGTTGAGGTGCAGGCACAATTTTCTTGTCTGGCCTTAGCCCTGCAATACTGATTTACATTTTAGTAATTTTTAGACTTTAATTTGGCTCTATAAATTCATCTGTATAGCAGCTTCTAGAGGGAAAAAATATATCTTCACTGAAAAGCAATTTGAGTTAAGCTTTAACTAACTAAGTCCTTACCCATAAAGGAAATGCTAATGAAGAAAGGATTACTTGGTCATAGGACACGATTTGACATATGGCTTTGCCCCTGCGATTTCGGCAAAACAAGGTCCTCTTTTCCACCTTTGTAAAATCACCATTAACCTTTAGCTTCTTGGTTATGGAGGCTTTCACTTGGTGGGCAGGCTTTCTGACTATAATGTGCTTTTTAAAGAAAATGAAATCCTTTGAATATGCACAGAGGTGTTGTCTCTGACCATGTCCTCTTGTTTTGTGTCTCCTCCATCTCAGCAGTGACCTCACCTGGAAGTCCCCTGTGGCTCCAGGGCTTGGAGGACTCATGGGGTGACTGGCTCCAGTAAACTAGTCTTATTTTACATAGCATTTTCAGCTTGGGTTTTCTGCACCAGTGGGTAGAGCTCATTAGCATGCTTTTCTGCTAAATTTAAAATGTTTCCTGATACCTGAGAAGAAAAGGCTTAAAGGGACACCCATAACCTTCCACCTTTTTGGAGGAGGGACATAGCCTCTTTTAGTGGATGAAAACAGCTCTGACTCCACAAATGTCCTGCTATCTCACACGCCAGGGTCACGATTCCAGGCTGTCCCATGGGGCTTGTTTAGGAGCAAAAGGAAACAAACCCTCTGGCCTGGGGACACCACCAACTTGCCGAAGCCAGGAGCCTCTGCCATTACCCCTCTTCAGCTTTCCCTTGTGACTTGAGCTGTTCAGAGGGGCTGTTTTAGGGGTCCCTTAACAGGCTTCCAAACTGTGTGAATGGGTGAGTCACAGGAATGGTACTCAGGCCTGGGCAGCTGGAGTAGCCCTGTCTGCTCAGAGCTACAAGAATGGTACTGAAACGCAACTCTCGAAGAGTTCCAGTCTCTTCTCCAAGGGACTGAATAAAATCAGAGCTCCTCCAGGCAAATGTCCAATTATTTTTACAAAGTTTTATTGAAACTTGTACATCAAGGTGACAGTGATTCACTGTTTTGAAGACAGTAACAAAAAAGGGTACCCCCGAACTCAGGTATACCAAGTAAATACTGGAACCCAGGGAGCTCACTCCTCCCTCTCCCACCAGGAGCAAAGGGCTTAACGGGAGCTTCTGCTGACTCACAGGAACCTGGGCTAGTGGGCACATCTGTGGCGACTCCCGGGAAACTGAGCTGCGTTTAAAGAAGTCTGCTTTGGTCCAAAGGACATCTTCCTGACCCAAACTCAGAAGGCTGCTGTCAAGTTCTACATTCCTTTCAGAATAAGCAACAGCAACTGCTGTAGTCTTGCTAACTAGGGGCAGAGGTCCTGAGCAAGGTGCCACGGGACCTTGTAAAATCACAGTGTGATTTTATAGGGAGGAGGGTGGAGTGCCTCTCAAGTTTTCACGGTTAACACTGTCACCTATTATGACTGGAATAAAAAGCTGGACGACCTGCCAGCTAACTGGTCAGTCCTCAGGATCATCCAGCTGAATGGAGAAATCCAGCAGCAGGTTGAAAAGTCTGTTTTGAGAACAGATTATTGCTGAGCAGAGTTCATGTGACTTCTAGTCGTGGTGACTTAAAAAATGGCCTTAAGGCTGCAGAGCCAGCCACCTCTGCTTACAAAAAGAGTACTTAGTGCACGTTAACTGTAAGAAACAATTGTAAAACTTCATCTAGAAATCAGAAAGCTTCTAATTTCTATAGAAATGACACCTCCCTGGAGACGAGAGACAATCTATTGCTGATTTTGAAGGAGAGGTAAGACCAATGCTGTATTTAGTTCCACAGCCAGGCCTCAACAGGGACAAGGGGCTGGCCTTAAAAACACACAGATGACTGGAAATGATGTGTGGCCTCAGTCCCTGTTTCCCAGAATTTTACTGGCAAAGGAGTTAGCATTCATTTTTGGCTTAAGAATCGAGAATGTGGGTTTAGAACTGCACCCGGCCTCATGCACCGCGGGGCCAGGGCTGCAGATCCTCTGCCACCCCTCCCTCTTTTCTTGGACTTGATGAGTCCCCGAGGCTCAAAGCTATGGGGGTGCTAGGAGGACTGTCACAGACCGAGGCGCTACAGGAGCTGCTCTGCCTGGACAAACCTTCAAGCAGGACCAGGGCAGGTATGAAATGTCTTCTGAAGAGTGTGAAATGAGCAATGTACAGTCCATTCCCTCCTGGGGAAAGCATGCATGCGTGAAGCCTGGTGGTGCGCTGTCTCCTGGGCCACCATCGGCCCCCAGCTCTTCATATGGGCTTGTATAACAAGGTGGTGACGTACTTCTTCTTGTACCGGTGGGTTGCGCTGAGCACCATCACTCCATCCTAAGGAACAAGGTGGAAATGATCAAAGGCTGGACTAAGGGGCTCAAGCCTCAGAGTATATGAGGATCATTAAGGGCTTCATAAAACCACAAATTCCCGGGCCATCTTCAGAACCTGAGCCTGATGGCCTGTGTCAGACCCTGGAAGCTGCCCTTTAAGTCAGTCCCGCCAGGTCATTCCACTGCTGGGGGTCCTCAGAGCACACACTGGGCAACACAGCTCTCACGGGGACAGACATGTCATTACCTTGATAGACAGCGCATATAGGTGGTTCAGCATGACGTGATTGGGCTCAGGAAGCAAAGCTGGATCACACTGTGAGGGAACGAAGGCAGCGGTGAGCATTTGGGATTTGGAAACCAAGATTCTCTCCTTTACTTCACAGCGCCAGATATCAAAGGACAGGAGGCAGCGCTCAGGCCGACCTCTCTTCCCAAATCAGGCAGCACAAGGGCTTGTCCAAGACCACAGGTGAGATTAAAGTCATGCCTTCTGACCAGAAGGGAGCTCCCTGCATGCCTGCTGGAGGCATCGGTGTGTGTCTCTGGCCAGGCATTTACCCCGGCCTCTTTCAAGTGTGGGCCACGGCCCTGTCCTCTTATGGAGGGAGGTGCAGGAAGAAAGCGGCTATTAAAAGCACTTTCAGAGAACACAGGAAGAGAACGTCTGCATAAACGCTCCTGAGCAATGGATTCGAAACTTGTATCTGTAAGACTCAATGAACCTGAAGAATGAAACAGATACCTGGGCAAGACACCACTACTCTGGAAAAGCTCCCACCGGGCTGGCACTCAGAGTTGCCCACCGCGCCTTCCTATGTTTTAAGAGAAGCCAGAAATCGGGATTTATTTTTTCATTGTATACCCCCAACTTTTATAAATGCAATTCAAATGGAAAAAGTGTAGAACAACTGCTGTAGGCTTAGATCCCAGAGGCTGGGCCAATCATTTTGTCAACAAATACTCAGCAAGCTCCCGCTGGGAGGCTATTCAGGGTGGCTGCTAAGAGCACCAACTACCAAGGATCTGGCACCAGCCAAGCCTGATGTGACTGCTGGCTCAGCCAGTTACTGTGTGAGCCTAAGAGGTGTTTTTAAAAAATTAATCAATTTCAAAGACAGATAAAATTATGTATATTTACCATGTACAATATGTTGTTTTGAAATATGGATACATTGTGGAATGGCTAAATCAAGCTCATTAACACACGCATAACATGCTTACCATTTTTTTTGTGGTGAGAACACTTAAAAGCTACTTTTAGTGCACTGCTGATGGGCATGTAAATTAGTACAACCATTATGGAAAATGGCATGAAGGTTCCTAAAAAATTACAACTAAAATTACCACATGATCTAGCAATCCCACTACAGGGTAGATACTCCAAGGAAATGAAATCAGCATGTCGAGATATCTGTACTCCCACGTTCACTGCAGCTCTATTCATAATAGCCAAGACATGGAATCAACGTAGGTGTCCACCAATGGATGAATGGATAAAGAAATGAGGTACCGATACACAATGGAGTACTACTGAGCCTTACAAAAGGAATCCTGTCATCTGTGACAGCATGGATAAACCTGGAGGACATTAAGTGAAATGAGCCAGGCACAGAAAGACAAATCCCATGTGATATCACTTATGTGGAATCCAAGAAAGTCGAACTCACAAAAGTAGAGAGTAGAGTGGTGGTTGCCAGCAGCTAGGAGTGGTGGGGGTAGGGAGATGCTGGTCAAAGAATACAACATTTCAGTTAGACAGGAGGAGTAAGTTCAAGAGATCGACTGTACAACACGGTGACTATTAATAACAATGTATTCTTGAAAATCTCTAAGAGAGTAGATTTTAAGTGTTCTCCCTACTTCTCTGTGCCTCAGTTTCCCCATCCCTAAAATGGGGGTAATAATAGCACCTACTTCACATGGTGGTTGTGAGGCTTGAATAAGAATACATGAAAAGCACCTAAGATTAGTGTGGGGCAAAATAAATGTTAACCCTTTAGTAGTGACAACTGTAACCACAGTTTACGTTAGAGCTTGGTGCTACTTTGGACAGAGGGGTCCTGACATTCTCATATTCCCAGCCCCCTGGGCCACTCTCAGCTGGTCTATTCCCAGCAGCAGTCTCCATCAGAGAAGATGGCTAGTGATGCCTCCCTTTTCTAGAAAAAACAAAACCTGGCCGGGCGCGGTGGCTCACGCCTGTAATCCCAGCACTTCAGGAGGCTGAGGCGGGTGGATCACGAGGTCAGGAGATCGAGACCATATTGGCTAACGTGATGAAACCCCATCTCTACTAAAAATACAAAAAATTAGCTGGGCGTGGTGGCGGGCACCTGCAGTCCCAGCTACTTGGGAGGCTGAGGCAGGAGAATGGTGTGAACCTGGGAGGCGGAGCTTGCAGTGAGCCGAGATCACACCACTGCACTCCAGCCTGGGTGACAGAGCGAGACTCCGTCTCCAAAAAAAAAAAAAAACCTTACTAGCTTAGGAGGGCACTGAAAGTCATCTTACCCACCAACCTTTGTAAAGTTAGAGCTAAGGGAAGCAGTGTCGACTAAGTTGCTTCTAAGGCAGAAACTATATGTCCTTGAAACTCTTTACCTGTGACCTATTTGAGACTGTTGCCAACTCAGTGCTGGAAAGATGGTGGGCCCTGCCAGCTGAGGCGTGCTGTCCTTACCACTGGCCTCTTCTGGGCCTATACCAGGATGGCTACCCAGCTGCAGGGGCACTCCCAGCACAGGAGGTGACCTGAGAAAGGCGAGCCCTGTTGGAGTAGGGTAACAAGCACCGAGACCCTGTCCTGGCAGCCTGGCAGGGACCGCTGTAGGGACACCTGCATGTGTACACGTTCATTCCTCATCTCAGCACACATGCCCTCCACTTCAGGGTGGGGTGTTCAGTAGCAGCATGGTCACTTTAAGCACCTCATAAACAACGCCTCTTAAGAGGTGGCTTGGACCAAGCTGAATTCCTGGACTCCCAAGAATTATGGCTGTGCCACGCATCCCAGAGCTAGGTGGACTGGGCAGGCAATCCAGGTTAGATGGAACAGAAAACAGAATCACAACAGAACTGGCTGTTCTTCAGGATCCAGGAGGACACACACTTCTTTTCTGCATGTAATAATTTCCCGGAGGAGAAATGTGTGTTACCTAGATATCCCAAATTTTGATCCAGGAGTACTGATATTTCTAAAAGCAATTGAATGATTAAAACTAGATTCTAAAATGTGGGGACCAGAGCATGAGTTCTAATATGTAGCTTACTAAGAAGGGATGGTGATACAGTTTGTCATGAAACTTAAATTGAACAGGGCTCAGGCTGAGGCAGGCGTGAAGGACAAGGCAGAGAAGTGCAGAAAGGCTTTGCAAGACGAGGTGGCGGTGTCCACAATGGGAACCTCTTGCTATCAGCCCATCCCCACGGCACAGTTCACACTAGGGAGCGACACTGAGCTTGCTCATCAGCTGCTTTGCAAGAGGTGGACACAGGAAAGAAAGCAACTGAACATGACCCACGGAGGATGGTCCGGGCAGATGCCCACATACTTACGGAAATCCCCGTGTCCTTGTTCAGGATGACCTGGAGGAGATGTGGGGGGAGAATGGGGGGCGCGCGAAAGCGCTCTTCGGGTTTGCAGACGTAGGGCTCCTGATGGTAGGGTCCTGGGGGAGAACTGGACAGCTCTGTTGGGAGATGGTAACAGGACATTTACTTTGAAAATCAGGCATTCTAGGAGCAGCCTTACTTATGTTGTCATCATCTCATTTTCCTTGTCTCTTGTTCCCCCAATACAGATTTACATTCTCTTGAAGGATGCACTGGTTCCAAGAGTGCAGAACAGAGGAGAGGAGAAAACCCTTTTGGAATCTGGGTGACTAGCATACAACTCAGTAGTCAACTCAGATGCCCTGGTAGAAGACACGGCCCAGCCAGTGAGTCTGGGTCAGATCACAAGGAGGCTGTTCTTGATAACTTAATCCCACACGCACGGCAGAATAAGACTTCCTTCTCCCTTCAGGCTGGGCTGGCAAAACCACAAAGAAGCTGGAGGCTAAGTGAGGATTAAGTAGCTAAGTCCAAGTTATGGGCACCCCCAGCCGCAATACAAAAGAAGATAAGGCAGTCTGTTTACACAGAGGCAGTGGAGAAAACAGGCTAAACGAGGCACATTTCAAAATGGGGGGAAAACTGAAAGCCCAATATCTAAAGGCTCTTTAACTCCATTATACTCAAGTTTCTTCCAAACTCTTGCTTGAGTATCTGGATTATTCAGATACACTGAGAAGCTGCTACAAGAGCAGGATTTCATAATGCTAAAACACTGGATAGTGACGCTTGGCCAGCTAGAAGGTACCAAGCCATCATCCAAAGAACACGTGGGATGGTTCTGGTCGCCAGATCCCGGGGCTGGTCCAGAGAAAATCTGCTATGCCCCAGCTCTGCCAATTCCCTCAATGTCATTTTTTAGGGGACAAGCCCCGTTTATGTGACCCAACCATATCACAGCAAGAAACTGAGAAAAGCATGAAGTGCAGAAAACTGAGGCATAAGGAGTAAATAACATTTTAAGGAAGTAAGTGTCAAAACAAGTCTGTAGAGAACGTGGAATTAGCTTCTTATCAGTGAGGGGTCCGTTTTGTTTCCCTAGGTGGAAACTTGACTAAAAAGCTTGTAAGTGGCTTAAAATTACATCTATCAGTAAGTTATATATTTTGGAGGATATTTGGGCACACTTCCTCCATTCCCTGATTCTCAACTATCTGCAAAAATACTAGATGATATCTCTAAAAGACTAATTACCCAGATAAAAGCACACTGATTTTGGATTTCCAAGTCCTGCTCAACAAACTGTCAGCCACAGTGAGCCCATTTACCACTGTGATTTCTGAACTGGTAACAAGAAATCCTGGTGGCAGAACTTCCAGGCCCAACTAGACAATGATGAAGAACTGTCCTGTCAACGAACGGAATCTGTTTTCTTAGTGCACCAGATATTCTCCTGGGGCATCTTTCCACTGCCTCCCTCAGAGTCCAGGAATTGTTAAGCCCCCGCCTCCAAGAAGGGGAACACTTCAGATCGTAACCCTCTTCCCCCTGAACTGTACGAATCATGTTCCAGGTAGTTTCTTCCTGTGGGGCTTGGATAGAAAGCAATTTATTGAAACCTCGATGCCTGAAAGGCTCTTACAAGATGGAGAAGTTTTACTGGGTCTGTATTTCTGTACCAAATAGCTTCCCATCAAGGAGAGTTGCGCTGTGCAGGCTGTTTCCCGTGGGGAGCCACATCCTCCCCAAAGGGATTCTGACAAGGTGCTAATGTACCACACAAGTGACCGCTAAGGTCACTGAGGTGTCCATTTACACCTGTCAGGCTGAAATTCTTCAGGCACCACAAGTGGGATGAGACACAGGCTTCCCCAGTGCTGGGCTGTCACTGACTCAGTGCGACCCTCCAGGGCCTCTTCAGCCTTGCCCTTGGCACGAGATCAAGCTATGGTTCCATTTCTGCTGTCTGCATTCTGTGGCCAAGCAGACTTACTGAATACCTGAGATGACCAGAGAAATGACTTGTAGCTCCCCTGGGGCTACATTTCAACAACGTGACAGTTAGGAATTAAGTTCTGTGGCCCTTAAGCGGGGGCTATAAATGCCTATCTGACTGGGCAGCTTCAGCTCAAGAGAGGCAAGAGAAACAAGAGTATTGCTAGACTGTACAGCCCCCACCTGCACGCATGTGGTATAAAATAACTGTGTTCATACCAGACACATCGGAGCACTTTTGGGAATCCACCATTAAAGCATCAAATACTTCAAAGTCAGTTTTCTTCACTTGAATGATGTTGTTAACTGTGCCAAGCTGGCTGGTTACTATGGGCTGGGAAGAGACAGACAGGCAGAAATCATAACGTGGAAGGTCTGCGGAGTTATTCTTCAGAGGACTTGGAATTCCTGGCTGGAAGGCCTCATCTCCTGGCTAGCCACCCTGCTCATCTTGGTCAAGTATGCCAACTGTCTGACAGTTAGTGCTTCTATCCAGCTCTGCCACACACAGGGACTTTTACTAGCTG
The DNA here is from genome assembly GCF_028885655.2 of Pongo abelii. NCBI lineage: Eukaryota > Metazoa > Chordata > Mammalia > Primates > Hominidae > Pongo > Pongo abelii. The sequence continues at coordinate 118,520,643 of NC_071995.2, read as the reverse complement.
GGCAAAGGGACCTGGCGGCAATTTCTTGGGAAGGTGATTTGTTTGGAATGCGCGGGCACCCAGAGGACCAGAGGTGGGAGGAAGAGTACCTCGGAAGGGTCGTGGGTCCACTGACCATCCACAAAGAACTTGTACTGATGCTCTCCTTCCGGCAGATCCAGGATGGCTACAAAGTTATTGTGGCTGCGAGGAAAAAGGAAGCAGAGGATTTCAGTGGGGTAGGCTGCCCCCCGAGCTTACTTGCCAAACCAGCTACAGAACAAAACGTTTCCACATAAAACCATGAGTTCAGCTACAGGAGAACAAACATTTTTAGCCCATTCAGCATAATGATCTCAATCTGGAAAGGCTATAAGGAAGCAGCAGTGCGACATAGTTTCCTGAAAACTCACCTTGCTCAAATACCAGGAAACCACATCCCTAATGTTAAAAGGTCAACAGGCATTTGTGCTTCTCAAGCTCGCAAGGCTCCCGGATGCCAAGGAGGATGACAACACAAGATAAACAGCAAGCTGCCTCGTTTTACCCTTTGTCACTTTGCCTTGGGCAGGAGAAGGGATCAATTGAATAGGAAGCTCAAATGTTCTCTAAAGAAACTTGCCTAATGACTGAAAAACCAAACTCTGGAAGAGCCCTTTCATTGGGTTGTTTTGTCCCCTGACTTGAACTGACCTGTGACTGCTGTGCTGAGTGGCTCCTTCCTTCTCCAATGGAACCGCTGGAAAGCAGGCAGCCCCTGACACTTTCTCCCTCATTTTATCAAGAATACTCACTAAAGGTCTTCTCTCACTGACAACTTAAGACAGAAGTCCACGCTGGGGTTCCTGATAAAATGTCTTACTATAATCCTTGCTAATGACACCTACATAGTATGTATTTTTCTTTTCTTTTTGGAGACAAAGTCTTGCTCTGTTGCCCAAGCTAGAGTGCAGTGGTGCAACCACTGCTCACTACAGCATTGACCTCTCAGGCTCAAACAATCCTCCCATCTCAGCCTCCCAAGTAGCTGGGGCTACAGGTGTGCACCACCATGCCCAGCTAATTTTTAATTTTTTTGTAGAGATGGGGGTCTCACTATGTTGCCCAGGCTGGTCTTGAACTCCTAGCCTCAAGCAATCCTCCTGCCTCAGCCCCCAAAAGTGCTGAGATCATAGGCATGAGCCCCCATGCCCAGTCAACATGTACTTTTCAAACAAAGTATTACACAGAGTCAAAGTCAGATGAAACCTCAGAGATCATCTGGTCCAATATTCCATCTTTACAGAAAGGAACGCTGAGGCTCAGGTGTTAGGTGACTGACAGCATGGCCAATGTGGGCTCAAATGTGGGTTTCTAAGATTCAGCCCAGTGCCCCCTTACTGCATTAAGAATAGATTTTTGTGTTTCTGTGGAAAAGTCCTGACTGAACAGATAGCTGAGATCTGAAGTGAAAGATGTCTGTGACACAGAAATATTCTTTCTTCTGTACTCTAAACCTAGAGACCACTAAGGCTTAACATTTGAACCCTAAGACTTATTAAGCAAAATTATTTTTCCACTAGGCATCCATTTTATAGAAACATCCATTTTCTGTTCTCTCAGAGATGTTTTAGAAAGAAGAGAATTTATGTTAAGACAAATATGTGAACACTCCCCAGGCAATTACCTTCTGGTGAGGGGAAGTTTACTCCAGTTGTTGAAGGACCCAGATAAGTAAACTTCCTTTCCGCCCCCCGTCCATCGAAACACCGTTGGCCGAGCCTGGGCAGGAGCTTTATCATTCACTTCCAGATCACGCTGCCAGGCCAGGAATTCCTCCTTCTCTGGTGCCTGGAAGCAGAGCAGTTTACTCAGAAAGCCATAAGCGAGCTCCCTACAACAGACGATATTGACAATGCATTCTAAAGAGGCAGCTGTTACTATCTTGGTTCATGGTTAGGATCGGAAACTTACTAGTGGTGCCTCAGTTTCCCTGCCTGCAAAATAGAAATATATTTTTTAAGGTTGTGAAGACTGAGACAGTCCATGTAAGTGCTCTGCATAGTGTCTGACACAGTGAGTGCTAATTATTAGCTATTGTTGTCATTAAAGAAGTTGACATCAAAATTCTAGAAGAAGCTATAAAACACACTTGGAAGGGGCTACTACGAATCCAAGACTAGCTTAATGTCATGTTCCTCCCTTAAGCAAGATTTGAAGTACAGTCATGTGCATGATGTCTTAGTCAACGATGGACTGTGTATATGGTAGTCCCATAAGATTATACCATATTTTTATTGTATCTTTTCTATGTTTAGATATATTTAAATACACAAATCCTTAAATACACTTGTGGAATAAGTGTCTACAGTATTCACTAGAACAACATGCTGTACAGGTTTATAGCCCATGAGCAACAGGTTACACCACATAGACTAGGTGATACGGTTTGGCTCTGCGTCCCCACCCAAATCTCACCTTGAATTGTAATCCCCATAATCCCCACGTGTCAAGGGCAGGACCAGGTGGAGGTAATCGATCATGGGGGCGGTTCCCCCATGCTGTTCTCTGACAGTGAGTGAGTCTCATGAGATCTGATGGTTTTATAAGCGTCTGGCATTTCCCCTGCTTGCTCTCATTCTCTTCTGCTGCCCTGTGAAGAGGTGCCTTTTACCATGATTGTAAGTTTCCTAAGGCCTCCCTAGCCATGCGGAACTGAGTCAATTAAACCTCTTTTCTTTATAAATTACCCAGTCTCGGGTATTTCTACATAGTAGCATGAGAACGGACTAGCAGACTAGGTTTGTGTAAGTACACTCTATGATGTTCACACAATGATAAAATCACCTATGATGTATTTCTCAGAACATGTCCCTGTCATTAAGTGATGTATGACTGTACATGAAAATTTAAGAGGAACAATTCTAGAGCTGTCAACTTGAAAATGGGCAAATCCAGATTTTGAGGAAAGGAAAAACTACTCACAAAGTTCTGTCTAGGGACTGGGGAATAAAGCAAGTCAAAGACTGAACCCTCATTAGGTTAAATGATAACCTCCAGTGTGGTAAGCTCCGTATAACTGAGGTATTCCAGAATAAGAAATAAACTCATCCAACTCTATCTGGATGACATATGTAGTCATGCACCTTTTAGATTTTTTTCCCAGTCAGAAGCCAAAGACTTAAAAAGAGCAGGAGGTTCAGGCTGGAAAAGACTCTTCAGGGAGTTAAGCAGGCTTCTAGCACCTTCATTTCAAATACCGACCTCAGCTTATCCAAATGATGCCTGCATTCTTTGAATTCTAACAAGATCTACATATTAAATAACAGACTGGAATCACTTCACACTAAGGATAACTAATTATACCCAAAATAGCACCCTAGTGTAGCTAAAAGAATTCACGACTTTTTTGGTATCTGGGGATTTCAGTAACTTCTAATGAAGTGAGAATGGATGCTGCTTGAAATCATTCCCCATAGATTATGTGTGTGCTCAACATTTCCTGGAGGAGTTTTGGAATAGTAACAGAACAAGTACTTCTGAAGAAAGTAGTTTTGATTCTTTTGGTGTCTTAAATAGCCTTCTTGGGACCAGGGACCAAAATTACCTCCTGGGGAAAGGACATCAAGTCATTAGAGAAACATGATTCTAAAGTTCACTTTGCACACAGCTCTTCAAGAATGCAACAAATTCAGAAAGCAAGTTCAAACCACAGGTTGTAGGGGCACATAAAAGCAGGCTCTTTGTAGTTAGGCTCAAAACTAAGATCCAAAAGAAGGTGTGAGATGTGATCACCTCGCTCAACATGAGGACAAACACAGATGGAATGAGTTGCCAGGCAATTAAATGGATGATGATTAACATGAAATTGGATACTAACAGGGTATGTTGGGCAGAGGGCAGCTTTATCTTTCCTAAACCTACTTCGTTCCTTGAAACAATTAGTTCCTTTCGGACATAATACATAAATACTGGCTGCCAGAATCACTAAGTGTCCTTGGACTGAGCCCTGCGGCTGGAAATATCCACCATATGAAGGTGGTTAACAGGAGTGTGGTTGAAGCAGGAGTTAAGTCACCTGAGTTTTTGAATTTAAACAGGCTGCAGCAGGAAGAAAAACGTTTGCACTGGCCTGCTTAAGCGCGATTAGGTCATATTTAAACAACACTAGAAAGAAGTTCCGTAGCTGCTGGCTGCCTCCTTCAGACAGACCCTCACTGCCCACTGACCTCTAGAAGCCGAAAGACTTTTCTATGTACGCTTTAAAAAAAAAAAAAGCAGGGTGAGGCTGGGAGTGGTGGCTCATGCCTGTAATCGCAGCACTTTGGGCGGCCCAGGCGGGCGGATCGCTTGAGGTCAGGAGTTCAAGACCAACCTGGGCAGCATGGTGAAACCCCACCTCTCCCAAAAATACACAAAATTAGCTGGGCATGGTGGCGCACGCCTGTAGTCCCAGCTACTCGCGAGGCTGAGGCAGGATGGTTTGAGCCCGGGAGAGGAAGGTTGCAGTGCCCCGAGATTGTGCTACTGCCCTCTAGCCTGGGCAACAGAGCGAGACTCCATCTCAAACAAGGAAAAAAAAAAAGTAGGGCGGGCGCGGTGGCTCACACCTGTAATCCCAGCACTTTGGGAGGCCGAGGTGGGTGGATCACGAGGTCAGGAGATCGAGACCATCCTGGCTAACACGGTGAAACCCTGTCTCTACTAAAAATACAAAAAATTAACCGGGTGTGGTGGCGGGCGCCTGTAGTCCCAGCTACTCGGGAGGCTGAGGCAGGAGAATGGCGTGACCCTGGGAGGCGGAGCTTGCAGTGAGCCGAGATCGCGCCACTGCACTCCAGCCTGGGCGACAGAGCAAGACGCGGTCTCAAAAAAAAAAAAAAAAGTAGGCTGAACCGGCCAGCACCGTAGCTCACGCCTGCGATCCCAGCACTTTGGGAGGCCAAGGCATAAGGATTGCTTGAACCCGGGAGTTCGAGACCAGCCTGGAGAACATAGTGAGACCACCGTCTTTTTTATTTTTATTTATTTATTTTTTTGAGACCTAGTCTAGCTCTGTCGCCCAGGCTGGAGTGCAGTGGCGCGATCTCGGCTCACTGCAAGCTCCGTCTCCCGGGTTCACGCCATTCTCCTGCCTCAGCCTCCCGAGTAGCTGGGACTACAGGCGCCCGCCACGACGCCCGGCTAATCAGTGAGACCACCGTCTTTTAAAAAATAAGTAGGGTGAATCAAAAGTGTTGGGCAGAACTAAACACCTCTGGCAACTGCCGTCAGCTGTTCCGCTCTACTTTCAGCTTGTATATGTACCTGGTTTGCCTCCAAAATGGATAAATTCCCAAACTAACTTTTACAAAAGCTCCAGTTTGTGTAAAGGTGAGGGAATTTGTCTCAAAGCAGTGCAATTAATTACACCTAAGAGAAAAGCATAAGTTGGGGCTCAATTACTGTTAGCTCGACTCTGAATTAATTAAAAATTTGAAACTCTGTCCCAGAGCTGCTTTCTCCTTAATGATGTTAAACGAAGTGAGCGCCTCCTCCCTCAGGGTGACTTTCTCATATTGGTAATTAGACACAGGTCCTTGGACCGCTAAGAGGACTCTTACAGGACCATCTGGCTTTTAAGTGCACCGGGTAATGTGCCACCTCCCTCCCCGTTCTGATGTTTTTCGAAAGGATGTGACGGGAATCTAGTGGAGGATTCCTCTCCTCAACGTTAGTCAAGGGGAATCGTACTCCTCCACACCGCTCGCACCTTGATTTCCTCGGAGTGGAAGAGGTCGGCGTCTTCGGGGCTGTCCATCAGGATCTTGGGCCTGTCCCCGTCCTTGGTGCCCCCCGAGCTGTCCCTCCGGGGCGTCTTATGGCCACCATGCCGCTCCAGCGCGGCGCGCTCACTGCTGGTATTGCCCATGATGGGGGTCTGCGGGGACACAGGGAAGGCGGACGGAGCCTCACTGCAGGAAAGGGACCCTGGGCAAGGGACTCCCGGAACCGCGGGTCCCAAGGAGCCTGCGGAAGGAGTCGGAGCACCAGGATACCACGCCCCTCGGGCGAAGGTTCGGGCCAGGAGCCGGTTCTGGCCGAGTCGGCAGGGTTGCCGAGCTCTCGCAATCGCGCTTTACCTGCCCAGGCAAGCCGCGGCAAGAACGCAAGGGGCGCGAAGATAAACCGACACCTTCCCAACCGCTCCACCACCCCTCAGCGACTTCCGCTTCCGGCGACTCCGTAAGTCGGCCCGGCCTAGGGCGTGAAGGTGGCGGCGGCCGGCTAAACGCGCGAGGCTATCTCGATTCCATTTCCGCTTCCGGTCTTGAGCGGTGCGATAACAGGTGCCCGGGGGCTGTCTCTGCAGGCCTCAGAGCGCGCAGTCGCAGTCGGCAGCCGGCCCAGGTCCCGGCCCAGGACGAGGCGCTGCCGAGGGCCGGCAGGGGGCACCCCAGCGCGCGGGCAATCTGAGCCGTTCACGCGCTGGGCTGACTAATGCCATTTAGCTATCTTTGCCCACTTCTAGTTGATTCTACACTCTGCAGCCACAGTGATCTTTCTAAAATGCAAATCTGATTCAGAAACGCCTCTTCTTAAAGCCCTTTTAATGCACGTGTTCTCACGCTTTACAGTGCATTAGATTAACCTGGAGCGCTTGTTAAATGCATCCCCCACTGCAGACCTGCAGAATCATGATTTCTGAAGATTAGGGTCGGGGGTGCAGGCAGTCTTGCAGGTATTTGAGAAAACGGCAGACCATAAGATCTCTGGAAATTTCTTATGTCTAGTAGGTTGGGGGTTGTAAAATGCTGGAGTTATTCGTGTATTTTTATTGAGTGTGCAATCTTTTGATAGGTAATTTTGCGAGATATCTTGTAATCACTTCGGAAACATCCTTCTGCATAAGATGCATTAGCGTTTGTCATTTACTCTGGTCAGCGCTTCAACAAGAAGTGCATACAAATATGGTAGTAAAATATTCTCATCTTCTAACTGTCAGTCATTGTCATATTTTGTGGGTTTTTTGGTGTGTGAATATCTCAAAATACTTTGCATTTGCCGGGTCAGGTCATGCATTTCACCCACTGAACATTTATTTAGTACCTAAAAAAGTACCAGACATTGTGCTAAGGAAATGAGGAACACAAGATGACTAAGATAAGGTTTCCTGGGGGGAATTCGGCAGTATGCATCAAAATTTAAAAATGTACCTTCATTTTGACACACAATTTTACTCCTAGGAAACTTGTGCAGAAATATACACATGAAAATTATTTACAAGCATTATTTACAAAATGTTTACATGCAAAAATATATTCTAAGATGCACTTGTCAGCCCCCATACCCCCATATATTTTAATTTCTGAAATTGGATGCTTTTTACAATAATGGAACCTTATACTTGGTGAAATAAGGAAATGAAAAACTAAAAAATCCTAAAAGTTGTTCAGTAGGAGAATGGCAAAATGAACGGAGTACATTCATTTTGTAGAATACCAAGCAACTTTTAAAAAAGGGAGAAACAATTTTTAGGTCACTATGGGGAAGTGTCTATGATATTGCAAGGTCCGGAAGCAAGTGAGAGAACAAGTTCAAGGGCAGGAGCTCTGAATTCAGCCTGGCCGGGTTCAGATTCTGGCTTTACCATTTAGTAACTGTTACCTTAGTCTCTTCATTTGTGAAATGGGAATAAAAATAACACCTACTTTATAGGCTTGTTTTGTGAATTAATTGGAAATGCACATAAAAATGCTTAGCATAGGACTTGACTCGTAGTAAACAATAACTGTTAGCACTTTTATTAGCACTATTAGGCTTGCAAATGGAAAGTTCTGGAAGGGTATACAACACATTGTTAATAGTGGTCTTCTCTGGGGAGAGGAGGGAGATTGCAAATAGGAGCAGACAGAAAAGGGACTTTCACTTTTCATTTATATAGGTCTATATTTGAAATTTTTTCTATTGCGAGGATGTACTACTTTTTAATTAAAAAAATAAGGTGTGGTTCCAGCCCCAAAGGAATTAATATAGTACAGACTGGCACAGACCCACAGAAAAGCAATAATATAGATAGGTAAGGGATTCTGTGGGAGCCCAGAAGGGACTTAAGCCAGGCCAGGAAAAGGGATGGGAGCCAGGAGGGTCTTCCTGGAGCTGATGACTGAGAATTTGAATGTATTCAATATAATCAGAAATGTTGAATGTGCTTGCTGAATTAAATAAGCTAAGATACTGTGAATGACCCAGGATATCTTCTTTGAGCTGCTTTTCTAATAGTGGCCCTGACTTGGTTACATAAGACAGTGGGGTGTTGAGTTTTGAAATCTCTCCCAAACAGCCGGAGAGATAAGAAAGAACACATGAGCTGTGGATTCTTTATCTGAGCTATGCAGATGCTTTGATGCATGAAGAAAGTTTTAAGACATCTGCTCTAGCTTGAATAAGATAACAGTAAAAGCATGGGTGGCCCTTGATGACTAATACAATCAACAATATCCTGAGGATGCCGCCAACTGCTGACTGGAAAGTCTTACCACATTGTATCAAGATTTCATGACAAAGAAACTAACATTGGTATCTATCAGCTATTGACCCCATATTGAAAATCATGGATAGGGTAGACTCTCCAATTACAAGTGTCTACTCGGGTCCCAGCTGTGTCTCTCTCATGGGTCATTTTGTGTTACTTATCTATGTAACAATGGTTTGTGACTTTCCCAAGCATCAGAGCGTCTCATCTTTCTCTGATTCTCTGCTGATATGGATGTCAGACCATTCCATCTTGGGGGCTGGAGGTGTGCCAGAAAGTACAACTGTTAGCACATTGCTGTGTAAGAGGCATCATCTACTCACTCCTGTCTGTCTGGCACCAGGGCAAAGACAAATGACAAATACCCTAGATTCTCCCCCAAACAAACCAGGGCAATTTTAACACAGCCACAGCCAGGAGCACCCCTCCCCCACCCCTGCAACCCTGCCTTCAAATTCACTCCAGCTCCAAGCACAAAAAGAAATAGGTTTTCAAGTCCTTAAAAGTCACCCAGAGTGAGATAAAATCTCATTTGTCCTTAAATTTATGATTAAAAGGGTTAAGGATAATGTTTTGGGGCCTCCTCCATAGGATGTATTAGAATCAGTGTAGCACTTCTGAACTGACCAACCCATTTGTTTTATATAAGGAAGAGTCTAAGGCCCAGAGATCAAACAGTTTTGCCTGAGGTCACTCAGATGGTCATAGGTCATACTGAGACTGAACTCTGGATCACCTGGCCACTCCCCACCACATCGTGGTCATGGCACCTCATCAAAAAGATCTTTGGTTCCCCAGCTGGCCTGTCTACAAACATTTGTACTGTTCTGAAGAACCCTCCCCATCAAAGAACAGCCAGGGCTCTGATCACAAATAACTCAATGGCAATATTGAGTGCCAATTATGAGCCAGGCACTGTTGTACACTCTTGGTTACAATAGTGAACAAAACCAAGTTCTTGCCCTCCAGTGGAAAGAGTCCACACACATATGCACATGTTGTGAGAACATGCAGTGTTCTCACTAAACATTGGTAGCTGGAGGAAGAAATTTCACATTTGGACTATGCTGTAGACTAAATTGTATCCCCCCAAAATTCATACATTGGCACTCCCACTCCCAATTTGATAATGTTTGGAGGTGTGGCCTTCAAGGGGTAATTAGGGTTAGATGAGCTCATGAGGGTGGGGCCCCCATGATGAGATCAGGGTGCTTACGGGAGGAAGAGATGCCGGAGAGCTTGCTCGCATGCTGTCTATCATGCCCATGCTCAATGGAAAGGCCATGTGATGACAAAGCAAGAAGGCGGCCATCTGCAACTCAGGGAAAGAGCCCTCACCACACATCAACCATCCTGGCACCCTGATTGTATCAGGCCATTCTTGTATTGCTATAAAGAAATATTTGAGGTTGAGAAAGTTATAAAGAAAAGAGGTTTACTTGGCTTATGGTTCTGCAGGCTGTACAGGAAGCATGGCTCTGGGTATCTGCTTGGTTTCTGGTGAGGCCTCAGGAAGCCAAGGGGGAGCCGACGTATTGATGTATCACATGGCAAGAGTGGGAGCAAGAAAAAAGTGGGAGGAGGTGCCGCACACTTTTAAACAACCAGATCTTGTGAGGGCAGCACCAAGACGATGGTGCTACACTATTCATGAGAAGTCCACCTCCATGATGCAGTCACCTCCCACCATGTTGGAGGCCTCACCTCCAATATGAGATTACATTTCAATGTAAGATTTAGGGGGAAAAGTATCCAAATTATATCACTGATATTAGACTTCCAGCTTTCAGACCTGGGAGAAATAAATCTCTGTTGTTTAAGCCAGTTGATGATTTGTTATAGCAGTCTGAGCTGACTAAGACAGACTCAAATGTGTGTGGGCTACTAGGATAGAATTACAAGCTTACTTTTAGGGCTTAACCAGATTTCCACCAGGCCTTCTGAATTTTGCCTAGCCAATGTAAGTAACACCGCCAACGTTTGAGAGACTTGTCCATCTTTTCTTGCTAGACATTCTTGTGTTCTCTTCTCACTGAGACGCGAATATAGTGACAGAGAGTCGTCAACATAGAAGTAAAAGAAGTTCATTCTACAGCATTTGGTCCACAACCTTAATTGGCAAATAGCCTCATTTTGTGACTTTTAGGTTGTCTGAGAAAATTGTGTTTCTTGACCTGGGTTGGTAGTTATTAACATGTTTGCCTTGTAGTAACTTACTAAGCCATACATCTCTTTTGTGTAGTTTCCTGTATCTTTATTTTATTTTCAATAAAGATTTTTTTAAATAAATAGCTTCACTTACAGGGTAAGCTGAGACCTAGAAGGGAGAAGTGCCCAGTTCAAGGTAACACACTGTTCTTAATAAAGTTCACCTCAAGTCTATCCTCTTTTTTTTTTTTTTTTTTTTTGCGATGGAGTTTCACTCTTTTCACTCAGGCTGGAGTGCAGTGGTGCGATCTCGGCTCACTGCAACCTCTGCCTCCTGGCTTCAAGCGATTCTTCTGCCTCAGCCTCCCAAGTAGCTGGGACCACAGGCGCACCCCACTACACCTGGCTACTTTTTGTATTTTTAGTAGAGACGGGGTTTCACCACGTTGGCCAGGCTGGTCTCAAACTCCTGACCTCAGGTGATCCACCCTTCTCGGCCTCCCAAAGTGCTGGGATTACAGGTGTGAGCCACTGCACCTGGCCTCTCTATCCTCTTTTAAGAGCTTTGAAGGAATGGAGGAGAAAAGGATGTACACTTTCTACCCCTTTTCTAGAGGACAACTGACAAACTAAAGCAGTATCCGGGCAAAGATCCAACGGAGGTGAAAACAATGAGAGGAAGTCTGTCTCTGTCTCATCTCTTTAAAATGTAAGCTCCCAGGGATTTGAAGATCAAAGTTTCATAATCACTTTAACATATGCTGTTGGGACCATCATACCCCATCTGCATGTGCCCTTCTGCGCATGCCCCAAACTTCCTAACTGTGAGCAGGGGCAACTCTGAGGACCTTCTAGAGAAAGCTTGGTCGACACAAGTGGGAACCCAAGGGGACCAGAGCAGACACCCTGAGAGAAGCCCTCAGCCAACGACAGAGGAGCCAGTTCCCTTGCCCCTTGCATGTGCTAACTCTAATGAAGCAGCGTCGTTTTTCTGGGGTAATACCCGAGGTTCGATGTCTCATGCTAAGGAAATTGAAGACACGGACATGCAAGGAGTGGGTTTAAGAGTGGAAAGTTAAATGGACGAAAGAAAGAAGAGAGCTTCCTCATACAGAAGAAGGGGTCCTGAGTGGGTTTCCCTGGTTTGGGGCAAGGCGTGGTTGGTTTTATGGATGAGTGTGAGGAGACAGTGTATGATTTACATGGGGTGTAGTGGATTGGTTGGACCAGATGTGCCATTTACATAGCCCGTGAAGAGGCTGGCCATCCCACTCTAATCTTTTATTATGCAAATGGGATTTTTAAAAACCTGGCTGGTGCCATGTTATCTGCATGCGTGGCAACAAAGAAAAGGGAAGAGGGAACCTCCATGTTGGATATACCTGGTTTCCAGCTATCTGTTTTCTATTGGCACAGCTGCTGGTATTTACCTATGCAAGCCTCTAGCTTGCTTATCTATGCTTGCAGCTTGATTTTTCAGGCTGCTTTTTGTTAAAAAAGAAATGATTTGGAGGCTGCTGTTTTATTAAAAGAAAAACCTTACTGAGGACTCTTTTACCCTCACTAACTGTCTAAATAATTTCTTTTTAGCTCTCGTATAACTAAGATATATTCCCTACAGTGTCTCAGAGGTCCTCAGTGGAAATGCACCCTAGATGTCCACGCAGTAACTGGATCAAGGAATTCATTGATTATCTTCCTTTCCTTTTCTTTATCTCTTTTTAGGAGCATCTTCCAAATAAATACTCAGAAACACCTCCGAAGATAAACTACTTGCATGAAAATCCTAGTTCAACCACATAGGTTACAGATGAGGAGGGACAATAGCTTGCTGAATTATATAAAAAGTTAGTGGTCATAGATCATAATTTGGATCTTGTGTCTTGGTTTCTGGTCCAGGGTACTGTGAGATTATCATTCTTCCTGATATGATGAACCATGGAGACTTCTAAAAAACAGAGATCAGCAGCATTATCATAATAGACAGAAGGTGGAAAGAATCCAAATGTCCACCAAGAGATGAGTTTGTAGGCTGGCACAGTGGCTCATACCTGTAATCCCAGCACTTTGGGAGGCCGACGTGGGTAGATCAACTTGGGGCCAGGAGTTCGAGACCGGCCTGGCTAAGATGGTGAAACTCTGTCTGTACTAAAAATACAAAAAATTAGCTGGTTGTAGTGGTGCACACCTGTAATCCCAGTTTATTGGGAGGCTGAGGTATGAGACTTGCTTCAGCCTGGGAGGCGAAGGTTGCAGTGAGCTGAGATTGTGCACCCCAGCCTGGGCGACAGAGAAAGGCTCTGTAACAACAGCAACAATAACAAAATGAATGTATAAACAAATTGTGGTATGTTCATACAGTGGAATATTCTTCTATCACAAAAAGGAATAAAGTACCGTTACATGTTACAATGTGGATGACCTAAAAAATATTAACATTATGCTAAGTGAAATAAGCCAGACACAAAAGGTCATATATTGTATGATTCCATTTATATGAAATATACAGAATAGGTATATCCATGTCAATAGAAAGCAGATTGGTGGTGACCACGGGCTTGATGGAAGAGGGAATGAGGGCTTTCTTTTGGAATGATGACAATGTTTTAAGACTTGGCATAGATGGTGGTTGCACAACATTGTGAATGTACTAAACGCCTATGAATTGTTCATTTAAAAATGTCTACTTTAAAATTAACATTTATGTTGTATGAATTTTACCTCAAAGAAAATAGGGTTGGTCCCAGAACAAATGGTAGAGGTGTACAGTTTATCTTTTTTCCAATTTATTTTCTGCAACTGTCTTACAAAATAAACCTCTCCGCACCCTGTCCTTCCCTGTAAGTGTCTCATGACTCATGTCATCTAGCCCATTAGAGCCTAACTAGTTCATGGCACTTGTTCTAGTTAACATTTATTTTTTTCAGAGGTCTTCAGTTTTCTAACTGCATTAATTCATTTATTTATCAATAATTTTTTTATGGCAAAAACTCCTATCCACCAGGCACTGTGGTAGACACTGGGGAGAGAATTGTGGGCAAAATCAAACCCAGGCTGTGTCCTGAGAGTTTACGATCTAGTAGGGAAGAGAGACATTAGTCGAACAATCATCCAACAGTCTTCTGTGACAAACGCTAAGAAGGAGAAGCGTGACCTAGTGAGAAGGAGGTGACCAAGTCTTGAGGTCAGAGGAGGCTTGCTGAAGGAAATGACAATGAAGTTGAGATTTGAAGATTGTAGGTGTTAAAGTGAAAGTTGTTTATCAATCCTTATTATGCACCTGGCATTGTGTTTGATGTATGAACTCATGTAATGCCAACAACAGTCTTTTGAGGGATCTACTATTATTACCACTTGCATTTTTCAGGAGAAAATGAGGCTCAGAGAGATGAAGTGACTTGCTCGAGGTCACACAACTAGAAAGTCACAAAACCAGCATTCAAATGCAGGCAACCAGACAGATGTCAACATTTTAGGCACCACGGACAGATCATTGAGTGAGGGATGAAATCATTCTGGGTGGGCCAATGGATCGGGCTGATCTAGATTATAAGTATAAAGCTGGAATGGTCATTCAGAGAGGGAGATCAAACTAGGTGTTCAATTGTTTTAATATCTATTAAATTTTCTAGGCTAGATGCAGTGGCTCTCAGCAGCTTGGGAGGCAGAGGCGGGAGGATAGCTTGAGTCCAGGAATTTAAGACCAGCCTGAGCAACCTGGCGAGACCCCATCTTTATTATATTTTAAAAAATAAAAATTAAAAAAATAAAAAATTTTCTAACTACGAATCCATGTTTGTTTGTTTTTTTCTTTTCTTTTTTTTCAAAAGAGCATCAATTTCTCAACCATATTTCTTATTGTTACAAAACTCAATAAAAACCTGAAAGTTGGAAGCCATGACTTGCTTGGTGTAACGTACTAATCAAGAAGGTGGAATCAATTATTAAATAGTCAATAGGGTCAACAGCAATGACAGTGATCATGGCAGGCAATGCACCTAGCATCCCCTAGCTGGCAATAAAGAGCAACAAAGATTATTCCTATGGCCTTTCAAAAAATTAAATGTATGTATTTTAAAGTATGGATGATGAACATGGTTAAAAACTTCAAGCAGTATGGGAGGGGGTACAGAATCAAAAACAAAAGTCTCCCTCACACCTTCTCCTACATCATTAATTCCTTTCCCCTCAAATAACCTGTTGAGAGTTTCTTGTATACTTTTTGGGGGTATATTTTGTTATAATTATTATAATTATAATTTCCTATAATTATAACTATAGAAAAAGTACTTACATCGCTCTTCTTTAAAAATGGAAGCAATTAGTACTTTTTTCCTTAGCATATCTTTCCATATCAGCATATACAGCTCCACCTCATTTAAAAATTTTAATTAAAAAAATTTTTAAGTAAAAAAAAAATTTCTTAAAAGAGACAGGGTCTTGCTATGCTGCCCAGGCTGGAGTGCAGTGGCTAGTCACAGGTGCAATCATGGCTCACTGTAGCCTCAAAGTCCTGGGCTCAAGTGATCCTCCTGCCTCAGCCTCCTGAGTAGCTGGGACTACAGGTGTGTGCCACCATGTCCTGCCACCTCAGTTTTGTAATGGCTGCAGATTTCATAACAAGAAGAGTTCCATGTATAGAGTGCTTACTGTACACCTGCCACTGTCCTAAGCACTTTCCTTGCTTTAAGCCATTTACTTCTTATAAAGCTTTAAGAGGTGCATTTTATCATTATCCCCACTTTACATAAGAAAAAACTAAGGCACAAGTGGAGAAGTAACTTGTCCAATGGCACAAAGCTAGTAAGTGGTGAAGCCAGGATTTAGATACAGGAAATTTAATTCTTGAGTCTATGCTGTTAGCCACCATGCAAAACTACTGCTGCATAGATCTACTATATTGCAGTGGTCCCCAATGTTTTTGGCACCAGGGACAGGTTTCGTGAAAGACAATTTTTCCAGGGACTAGGGTTGGGGGGATGGTTTTGAGATGATTCAAGCACATTATATTTATTGTGTACTTTCCTATTATTATTGCATTGTAATATATAATGAAATAATTATACAGCTCACCATTATGTAGAAACAGTGGGAGCCCTGAGCTTGTTTTCTGCAGCTAGATGGTTCCATCTAGGGGAGATGGGAGACAGTGACAGATCATCAGGCATTAGATTCTCATAAGCGCAGGCAACCTAGATCCCTCACATGTGCAGTTCACAGTATGGTTCGGGCTCCTGTGAGAATCTAGTGCCGCCACTGATCTGACAGGAGGCAGAGCTCAGGCGGTAATGTGAGCGATGGGGAGCAGCTGTAAATACAGAAGAAGCCTTACTTGCTCACCTACTGCTCACCTCCTGCTGTGCAGCCTGGTTCCTAATGGGCCATGGTACTGGTCCGTGGCCTGGAGGTTGGGGACTGCTGCCTTAATGTACTGAATCTATCATTTCCTTAATGTATTTTTTAAAATGTCGTAGGATATACTGTTCTAGAATGTACCTGGGACTTTGGGTTTATTCATGTATGGTAAGGCCAATGGATCGGAAGACCATTGCCATTAAAAATATAGTTTTATTGCTCACAGTTCCTGATATGCTTTGGCTGTGTCCCCACCCAAATCTCATCTTGAACTGTAGGTCCCATAATTCCCACGTGTCGTGGGAGGAGTTTGGCGGGTGGGGGTGGGGGTCATTGAATCATGGAGCCGATTACCTCTAAGCTCTTCTCCTGATAGTGAGTGAGTTCTTATGAGATCTGATGGTTTTATAAGGGGCTTTTCCCCCTTTGCTTGGCACTTCTCTCTCCTGCCTCCTTGTGAAGAAGGATTTGTTTGCTTCTGCCGTGATTGTGTTTCCTGGGGCTTCCCAGCAATGGGGAACTGTGAGTCAATTAAACCCCTTCTCTTTATAAATTACCCAGTCTCAGGTATTTCTTCATAGCAGTGTGAGAACAGTCTAATACAGTTCCCAAGGGGCAGGAGCACACCATGCCATGCAGAACCACAGGAAAGAACTTTGAGGTTGGTCACAGCCAGAGAGGATGAGAAGAAAGCCTAGGAAAAAGCCTTTATTGTGGTTTTTGCCAGGAGGAATGGGCGAGGCAAAGTAAGCAGCTGAACAGGCTTAGGATTGGAAAGTCTGAATAATTCAGGCCAGCTGTGGTCTATAGGGGTAGTCTCTAACTGTCTGACACCTTACCCTGGGATGATTAGGGCTTAGGATTGGATAGTCTGAATAATTCAGGCCAGCTGTGGGCTATAGGGGTAGTCCCTAACTGTCTGACCCCTGACTCTGGGATGATTAGGGCTTAGGATTGGCTAGTTTGAATAATTCAGGCCAGCTGTGGGCTATAGGGGTAGTCCCTAACTGTCTGACACCTGACTCTGGGATGATTAGGGCTTAGGATTGGCTAGTTTGAATAATTCAGGCCAGCTGTGGGCTATAGGGGTAGTCCCTAATTGTCTGACACCTGACCGTGGGATGATTAGGGCAGAGGAAACTTGCCTCTTGGAGTGGACAAGCCAGAGAGAGGAGGTGGTTCAGAGTATGGGCTCTGAATTGGTTGGACTGCATATTGCAGGAAGGTCATCTGCTATCTCTCGGAATGAGCTAACCCTGGGACAAACAGTCTCTTTCAGGTTGGTGAGTCCCCAAGATGTCAAGCCTCATAAGATATAGAAAATGAAAAATGTGATTAATACATATCCATAGCATAAACTTTATTATTTTATCCATTTTAAAGTGTACAGTTCAATGACATTAAGTACATTTACATTGTTTTGTAGCCATCATCACCATCCATCCACAGAAGTTTTTTCATTTTGCAAAACTGATACTTTATGCCCATTAAACAGTAACTCCTCATTCCATCTTACCCTTGACCCCAGCAACCACCATTTTACTTTCTGTCTGTATAAATTTTGCTACTGCAAGTATCTCAGATGTATGGAATCAAAAAGTATTTGTCCTTCTGTAACTGGCTTATTTCACTTAGCATAATGTCTTTGAGTTTCATCTATGTTGTAGCACGTATCAGAATTTCCTTTCTTTTTAAGGCTGAATCATATTTTATTGTATGTACACACTACAGCTTGTTTATCCATTCATCTATTGATGGACAGTTGGGTTGCTTCTACCTTTTGGCTATTGTGAATAATGCTTTTAAGAAAACAGGTGTACAAATATTTCTTCATGTCCCTTTGAATTCTTTTGGGTATACAGTAATGGAATTGCCAGATCCTATGGTAATTCTATTTTTAATTTTTGGGGAATTGCCATACTATTTTTCATAGCCACTGTACCATTTCCCACTAACAGTACACAAGAGTTCCAGTTTCTCCACATCCTCCTATATTTTCTTCAGAAATTGTATCATTTTAGGTTTTACATTTAGCTCTATGATCTACTTTGAATCAATTTTTATGTATGGTGTGAGCTATGGGTTGAAGTTCATCTGTGAGCATATGGATGTCCAATTATTCCAGCATCATTTGTTGAAAACACTATTCTTTCTCCATTGGATGACCTTTGCACCTTTGCCAAAAATCAATTTACAGCCAGGTGCTGTGGCTTATGCCTGTAATCCCAGCACTTTGGGAGGTCGAGGTGGGAGGATTGCTTGAGCCCAGGAGTTTGAGACCAGCCCTGAGCAATATAGTGAGACCCCATCTCTACAAAAAGTAAAAAAATTAGCTGGACATGGTGGCATGCACCTATGACCCCAGTTACTTGGGAGGCTGAGGCAGGAGGATCATGTGAGCCCAGGTGGTTGAGGCTTCAGTGAGCCATGATTGCACTGCACTCCAGCTGGGAAGAGAGACGCCCTGTCTCAAAAAAAAAAACAAAAAAAAAATCAGTTGACTTAGTCTAGTGGTGGCTCATACTTGTTGTCCCAGCTACCTGAGAGGCTGAGGTGGGAGGATCACTTGAGGCCAGGAGTTCAGACCAGCCTGGGCAACATAGGGAGACTCTCTCAAAAACAAAACAAAACAAAAACAATTAACCATATATGTGTAGGTCTATTTGTGAAGTCTCTATTTTGTTCCATTGATCTATGTGTCTGTCTTATCAATACCACACTGTCTTTTTTTTTTTTTGAGACAGGGTCTCGCTCTGTCACCCATGCTGGAGTGCAGTGCATGATCATAGTTCACTGTAACCTTGAACTCCTAGGCTCTAGCCTCCTAAGTGGCTAAGGCTATATTCATGTCTGGCTAATTAAAGAAAATTGTAGAGATGGAGTCTTGCTATGTTGCCTAGGCTGGTCTTAAACTCCTGGCCTCATATGATCCTCCCACCTCAGCCTCCCAAAGCTTATAGGTGTGAGCCACTGTACCCAGCCTCACACTGTCTCAATTACTGTAATTTTATGGCAAGTCTTGAAATCAGGCAGTGTGACTTCTCCAACTTTGCTTTTCTTTGTCAATATTGTTTCAGCAATTCCAGTTCTTTTGCCTTTCTGTATACATTTTAGACCCCACTTGTCAGTTTCTGCAAAAAGTCTTGCTGAGATTTTGATTAGACCATAGAATTATGGTCTTTAATATTAATTCACAAATTTAATATTCCTACTACTTTACATTTTTTTCCTTTAAATACTAATTCCTATCTGGTTTCATTTCCCTTTAGGACAAAGGACTTCCTTTAGCATTTCTTGTAATGCAGATCTGCTGGCAACAAAGTCTCTAAGTTTTTAACTAAAAATATCTTTATTTTGCTTTTGTTGTTGAAGAATATTTTCACTAGAGCTTGACACCTTTTTTCTTTCAGCATTTTAAAGTTGTCATTCTACTCTATTCCGTGTTTGTTTCTGATGAGAAGCCAATTATCTTGATTCCAAGACTTGAAAAAAAAGAGAAGTCAATTATCATTTTTACCTTTGTTTCCATGTATGTGATGTATCATTTTTCCTTCTGGCTGCCTTTTAGATTTTTTTCTTTTTCCAGTAATTTGCCTAGGTGTGTTTTCCTTTGCATTTATCCTGAATGGGTTTTTTTTTCTAGCTTCTTGGATATGTAGGTTGATATTTTTAATACCATTTGGAAACATTTAAATCAATTTTTCTTAAACAAACTTTTTAAATGCTCCATTCTTTCTCTCCTTTTATTTTTAGGACTCTAATTACATATATGGTAGAATGCTTGATACTTTTCTGCAAATCACTGAAGCTCTGCTTATTTTTTTCTTTAAATCTTTTTTCTTGCTGCTGCTTCAGTTTGGATAATTTTTATTTACCTGTCTTCAAGATCATTGCTCCTTTCTTCTGTGTGTTTAATCCCATACAAATAATTTATTTCAGGATTTGTTTTCTTAGTTCTAGGATTTCCAGGGGTTTTTAAAAAGTAAAAATTTTTTTTTTTACATTCCATAGCTTCATGAAACTCACCACCTCTTCACCTATTATATTAATCTATTCCTTTAGATTCTTTAACATTCGTATTGGAGTTATTGTAAAATATTTGCCTACTTATTTCAACATCTGCATTGTCTTTGGGTCTGTTTCTATTAACTATTTTTTCTCTTGACTATCACAGTTTCCTGCTCATTCACATGTTTAGTGATTAAAATTTTTTTTTTTTTTTTTGAGACGGAGTCTTGCTCTGTCACCCAGGCTGGAGTGCAATGGTGTGATCTCAGCTCACTGCAACCTCTGCCTCCCGGGTTCACACCATTCTCCTGCCTCAGCCTCCCAAGCAGCTGGGACTACAGACACCCACCACCTTGCCTGGCTAATTTTTTGTACTTTTAATAGAGATGAGGTTTTTCTGTGTTAGCCAGATGGTCTCCATCTCCTGACCTCATGATCCGTCCACCTTGGCCTCCCAAAGTGCTGGGATTACAGGTGTGAGCCACCGCGCCCGGCCAAGTGATTTTAAAACTTTATACTGTACATTGTGGATAACATAGCAGAGGCTCTGGATTCTATTATCTTTCTCAGAAAAGTGTTGAGTTTTGTTTTAACTGGTGAAATTACTAGTGACTTGTTCTTATGTTATGAAGGCATGGTTTGGGGCTTCTTTTTGGTGGGTCCATTTTGGTTTTGTGCCTTCTACATACTAGTTCTTGGATGTGGTCTTTCTGACTAATTTGTGACCCCTCTGGGTTTCAACAGAAAGACTGAGGAGTTTAAGCTCCTCTAATTTGGTAGAACTTGAGCTCCAAACTCTGCTTCCCCAGCACTGATCAGTGCAGTTCTTTGCATTCTCCTCCAGCCTTTTTGTTTTGTTTTGTTTTCTGTTGGGCTTCACAAATACAGTTTAAGAGTCAGCCAAGGATTTGAAGGGAGTTTATATTCAGATTTTTTAGGTCCCTTTTCTGTGGCTCTATCATTTCTGGGATTTCTCTCATCAAATTCCAGCCACCATGGGGGCCCCAAACTCTAACCTGTGATTCTGCAGCCTAATAAGACTATTGCTTTCGACTTGAGCTCTGTTCTCTGTGTGCTGTGCAGACTGGGTGACCCTTCAGAGGAAAAGCCAGGTAAATGTGGATGATTCCCATTTTATGAGGATTCTTACTGACCCTCCAGTTTTTAGTTGTTCTCAAGTGTCTTCAATTTGTAAAAATGTTTTGTTCAGAGTTTGTAGCTGTACTAGGTGGTGGAATTCGCCCAATATAAGTTACTCCTCCACTACTAAAATCCAGAAATCTAATTAGTTTCTATTGATGGACATTTTTGCTTCTCATTTTGAACTTTCACAAATAACACTGCTTTGGTATATCCATACAATGTGACTGATTCACATATCCTAGCTCACATATAGTTTTCTGAGTAAAATAGTGGGAATAATTTCTAATATGGAATCACTAGGTCCAAGGGTACATACCTTTACACTTTTGCTAGAAATTGTCAAATTTCTCTCCAAAAGTGTTGTGGCAATGATGTTTGTGATATCTGTTTCTCACATCCTCCTCAACACTAAGCATTATTAATTTTTAAGTTTTTTTGGTAGTCTGATTAATAAAAATTGTATGCCATTGGTTTCCTATGCTTTTGTTGATATATGAGCGAGGTGTACTAACTTTTCATTATTAGTCATTCTACTTATACTTTACTTGGGTACAGAAATTTTCACTTATTAGAATAAAAATTTCTAAGAGCTACTGTTTACTGAGCAATTCTTTTTTTTTTTTTTTTTTTGAGACGGAGTCTCACTGTCGCCAGGCTGGAGTGCAGTGGCATGATCTCGGCTCACTGCAACCTCCGACCCCCTGGTTCAGGTGATTTTCCTGCCTCAGCCTCTTGAGTAGCTGGGATTACAGGCACGTGCCACCACATCCAGATAGTTTTTTTTTTTTTTTTTTTTTTTTTATATTTAGTAGAGACGGGGTTTCACCATGTTGGCCAGGATGGTCTTGACCGCCTGACCTCATGATCCACCCACCTTGGCCTCCCAAAGTGCTGGGATTATAGGTGTGAGCCACCGCACCTGGCCTACTGAGCAATTCTTAAGGCAGGTCCTGACTGGACAATCCTACCCTTCTTGCTGCAGTATTTTTCGGAATGGGCACGTAACCCAGACTGGAGCACTGGGTTCAGGAATGGTTGTATGACCTAACTGTTATAGTGAGAATACAGTGGGGCTTTTGTCTGAAGGTTTAGGGTAGAGAGGCCTTCCTTCTCTCAGGACTTTGATGAGGAAGTTTGTAGCCTGAAGAGCTACTCCCATGAGAGAAGCCAGTTTGAGGCCAAAGAATACACAAAGGAGGACAAAGCTGAGAAAATCAAAGGGAAACAGAGCCATAGCCTATTGAATTGGTGATATGCTGAATCAAACCAACCTTGAAGTTTGTCTTCTATCTGAAATTTTCCATTGTGAGAACTGGTAACTGCCCTTATTAAAGCCAGTTGGATTTTCTGTTGTTTACAACCCAAAGCATCCTAAATCATATACTCGGATGGACTCATATTCTTCAACAATAGAAATGTAGCTGGTTTTTCTTTCCTGTGTATATTAATTATTGTGCATAGAAAAGATATCTTAGACATTGAAGTGAGACCTCAGGGCTTCTTAAATATCGAATAAGCAGGCTGGGAGCAGTGGCTTGGGCCTGTAATCCCAGCACTTTAGGAGGTTAAAGTGGGGAGATCACTTGAGGTCAGGAGTTCAAGACCAGCCTGGCCAACATGGCAAAACCTGGTGGCTACTAAAAATACAAAAATTAGCTGGGCATGGTGGCTCATGCCTGTAATCCCAGCTACTGGGGAGGCTGAGGCAGGAGAATCACTTGAATCTGGGGGGTGAAGGTTGCAGTGAGCTGAGATTGTGCCACTGCACTCCAGCCTGGGCAACAGAGTGAGACTCCGTCTCAAAAACAACAACAACAACAACAAAATAAAATAAGCAATCCCAAAAGGAATGTGTCATAATTAATGCAAGTCTGCCGTAAAAATTAATCTCACAGAAATTTATGTCAAGCTTGCAATGAATTAGGGACAATGGATAATAGGCTATTAGGTCATTGCACGCTGTTATGCATAGAAAGTAGTTCTGTTATTTTTGCTTAGTTATGAACTAAACTCAGAGTTAATCATTTATGGGAGTTAATTGAGTGTAATTATTAAGATCATGGATTTTAGAATCAAATGGCCCAACATTCAGCAGTTGTGTGACTTTGGACAAATTATTTAACTCTTCCATGACTCAGTTTCCTCAGATGCAAAGAGAAGTTAATGGTATTTATATCTAGGGTTGTTAATAATGATCAAATGAGAGATCATGTCAAAGGTTTAGCAGAATGCCTGGCAAATAGCAAGCCATAATGTTTGTTATTATAGATATCCACTCTTTTTTTTTTTTTTGAGACGGAGTCTTGCTCTATTGCCCAGGCTGGAGTGCAGTGGCGCGATCTCTGCTCACTGCAAACTCCGCCTCCCGGGTTCACGCCATTCTCCTGCCTCAGCCTCCTGAGTAGCTGGGAGTACAGGCGCCCGCCACCATGCCTGGCTAATTTTTTGTATTTTTAGTAGAGACGGGGTTTCACCATGTTAGCCAAGATGGTCTTGATCTCCTGACCTCGTGATCCGCCCGCCTTGGCCTCCCAAAGTGCTGGGATTACAGGCGTGAGCCACCGTGCCCGGCCCTTTTTTTTTTTTTTTTTTTTAATAGTCAAACAACTACTTTGGGGCAGAAGAGCTAAGTTTAGAATTGTAGAATATAGAGACTGAAGAACAAGCCCCACTGAGCCAGTGTTGGCATTTGATGATCTTATCCACCTTGAATTTCTAAGGAACAGAGGTGTGACTAATTGAATCTACATCATTTTTGAAAAGTTCCAGATCAGAAATAAGTCTTAGAGTGAGATAGCCCAAAAATTACCATCAGAGATCAGCCAAAAATCTGGTTCCAAAGCAACAGTTGCTCAGTTTTTGTTTTACTGAAAGTTTATTACCCTAGAACATCTTGCTTCTTTGCTTCATCAAAGCTGTGCGATTTTCTTCCAGTTTGTTTCTGGATCCTACACTAACTCGGAGAGTATAAAAGGCAAAGAAATATGATATTTGTCAATTTGTTAGGGAACACTCTAAATTGTCTTTCTCCATTTTTCCCACTAGGGGGCATCCCAGGCACAAAGGAGGCTGGGGTTCCTTTGGGTCTCCATCTTTTCTTTTTCTCCTCTCCTTTTCTTTTTCTTTTTCGTTTCTTTTGCTTTTTGAGACAGAGTTTTGCTCTTGTGGCCCAGGCTGGAGTGCAGTGGCACGACCTCGGCTCACTGCAACCTCTGCCTCCTGGGTTCAGGCAATTCTCCTGCCTCAGCTTCTCGAGTAGCTGAGATTACAAGCATGCACCACCACGCTCGGCTAATTTTTGTATTTTTAGTAGACATGGGGTTTCGCCATGTTGGCCAGGCTGTTCTCGAAGTTCTGACCTCAGGTGATCCTCCTACCTCGGCCTCCCAAAGTGCTGGGATTACAGGCATGAGCCACCGCGCCCAGCCGGGTCTCTATCTTCTTGAAATTATTTTTTGGTGTAAGTCGATTTTCATTTCTTCCTTTTTCTAAACCATCACGATAAGGAATATGTGAGAAAGTTTTGAGACAGGATTTACAGCCAATACCTTGTTTAGCTTCATCTTGCTTTAAAATTCAAGTTTAAATCTTGTCAGATAACAATGTAAAAATAAAGCTATGATGATGGAGGAAGATTTGACTCAGTTTTCTTCTTCCATTTCTCTCTACCTTTACACCCTCATTCATTCATTCATTCATTCATTCATTCATTCATTCATTAAATAACTATTGGAAACTTATGTGCCAGGTACCAAGCTAGGGACCAGGAAGACAGAGGTGAACAAGATGAACATACTCCCTCCCCTCATGGGGGCTCATGATCTGCTGGGAAAGACAGATATTAAATGGTAATTGTGCAAACTGTATCTAACTACCATTGTGATGTGACCTTGAGTGAAACCACGGGGAAGTGTGAGCGTGCAAGAGGGAGACCCTCATGTTCTTGAAACGTTGGCATATCAGAGAAGGCACCTCTGAACAAGAGGCACTTAATCTGAGACAAAGGAGTGGACATTAAGGAGGAAGGGCACATGGGGAAAAGAACCTTTCACTCATTCAACAGATAGCTATAGAGTATCTGCCATGGGCCAAGCCCTAGTCTAGATGATGGGGACACATCAGTGAACAGAACGGACAAGGTCTCTGCCCTCACAAGGTCAACATCCTAGGGGGAGGAGATAGATAATAAAGAAGATAATAAATAAGTAAACAGTTAAATAAACAAAAATATTGTTAATGGTGGCAAACCCCATGGTGGAAGTAAAACAGGATGGTGTGATAGCAAGTGATGAGGGGTGGGGTGGCTGCCTTAGAGATGGGGGTTAGGTTGGTCCTCTCTGAGAAGCTGTGACCTGGGGCATGGGGAAGAAAGGACCAGCTATGTGAAAATCTGGAGAATGGTGTTATGAATGGAGGAAACAGCACACATAAGGCCTTGAGACCAGAATGATCTTGTCATGTTTGGGGCCAGTGTGTGGCTGCAGCTGAGTAGAGTGGGGGTGAGGTAGAAGATGATATCTGAGAGGCAGCCAAAGGTCTGATCATGTAGGGCTTTGCGGGGCATCATTAAAAGTTTGGATTTTAAAACACCACATGTTCTCACTCATAAGTGGGAGTTGAACAATGAGAACACATGGACACAGGGAGGGGAACATCACACACTGGGGCCTGTCGGGGCAGTGGGGGGCAAAGGGAGGGAGAGCATTAGGATAAATACTTAATGCATGCAGGGCTTAAAACCTAGATGATAGGTTGATAGGTGCAGCAAACCACCATGGCACACATATACCTATGTAACAAACCTCCACGTTCTGCACATGTATCCCAGAACTTGAAGTTAAAAAATAAAAAAAGTTTGGATTTTAGTCCAGAAGAGTAGATGCTCCAGAATGAGCAGTCCTTTTGACACTGAAGAAGAGAACAGACTCACTGGCACTAGAGCCCATATCTAGGGGACCATCAACTTGTTAATGTCCCTTGGTCTTTTATTCTGAAGACAAAAAAAATGAAGAATAAACAAAGTTGTGGAAAATGTACTGATTTCACCTATCAAGCATGAAAGGGCAAAATTACAAGAACGGGTTCCTGATCACTGGTCAGCGAGGGCAAATGCTTGTCTTAACTGCAAAAGAAACACCAACTCAACTAAAAAGCCTGCTTGTCGAGGCAAAGTAGCATTTTGTGATTGGGGGTTAAAGACTGACCTTCCAGCTTTTAATAATAAAGACCTTTTTAAGGACAGACAAAAAAAGTTTGGATTTTAAAGGCTGGGTATAATGGCTTACACCTACAATCCCAGCACTTTCGGAGGCAGAGGTGGGAGGATTGCTTGAGGCCAGAAGTTTGAGACTAGCCTGGGCCACATAGCAAGACTCCCATCTCTTCCAAAAAAAAAAAAAGAAAGTTTGAATTTTAATTCTGTGGGTGGTCACTGGGTGTGTGGGTTGGGTTTCAGCAGAGGAATGATGTGATTAAGTCTAGGTTTTGAGATAACCCTGGCTGCTGTGTGTGTTTTTTAAGCGAATGGATGTGAAAGCAAGATGTAGTAGACAGAATAATGCTCGCCAAAAGATATCCCCATACAAACACCTGGAACTTGTGAATATGTTGGGTTACATGGTAAAGAGGAATTAAGGGAGCAGATGGAATTAAGGTTGCTAATCAGCTGACCTTAAAATAAGCAGATTATCCTGGATCATCCGGGTGGACCCAAAGTAATGACAAGGGTCCCTAAATGGGGAAGAGAGAGGAAAAGGAGTCAGAACAAAAGAGATGCAGTGTGAAAAAGGCATCTTAAGGGGAGGAGATAGATAATGAAGAAGATAATAAATAAGTAAATGGTGACTTTGCTGCCTTTGAAGATGGAAGGAGACCCTGAGTCAAGGCATGTGGATAGCTTCTAGAAGGTGGAAAAGGCAAGAAAAGGGATTCTCTCTACGAGCTTCCAGAAAGGAATCCAACCCTGCCGCCATCTTGATTTTGGTCCAGCAAGACCCATTTTAGACTTCTGACCTCCAGAAATGCAAGATAATAAATTTGGGTTGTTTTAAGTCACTAAGTTTGTAATAGTTGTCATACCAGAGAGCTCTGTAAGAAAGCTACTGTAGGACTGGCGCAGTGGCTCATGCCTTTAATCTCAGCACTTTGGGAAGCCGAGGTGGGCAGATCACTTGAGGCCAGGAGTTCGAGACCAGCCCGGCCAACATGGCGAAACTCTGTCTCTACTAAAAATACAAAAAATTAGCCGCGCATGGTGGTGCACGCCTGTAGTCCCAGCTACTTGGGAGGCTGAGGCAGAAGAATTGCTAGAACCTGGGAGGCGGAGATTGCAGTGAGCCAAGATCATGCCACTGTACTCCAGCCTGGGCAACAGAGCAAGACTCCATCTCAAGGAAAAAAAAAAGCTACTCTAATTGTTTAGATGAGCTTTGGTAATGGCTCAAGAAATATTTATTTATCTTCCCTTCTAGGCGTGCATTAGGTCCTCTTTCTTGGGGGTGATCAGGCCATTTCTATTTAGGCAAAATTTGACCTTTTATGAGTTCCTTCCAATACTTTCACTCCAACTAGTACAACTAGTACAACTAGTCCCCATGCATGGGATTCCACGTGACCTGGGGGAGTAAACACTTGGTCGCAGTGCCAGGAGCAGACAGCTTGGTGAACCAGTGTGGGTGCAAACTGGGAAAGTCTACACTGGGACAGGAAGGGAGATGAACACCATGACCGGGTCATTGCAGGTTTGACTGGGTGCTCACCCGAGGTTTGGAACAGGTACTTGAGATGAAACTCTCCGATGCCTCATGCAGGCAACGCACAGAGGCAAGTTTGTACTTCCCTCTCCTGACCCCTGATAAATAGATGTCTACTGGAATGAATGAATGAATGTATTGGAAAGGGAATTCCTTCTTTCTGTGGCTTCTCCAGCAAGTGTAAGTGATGCCTGAGTTGTCTTTATGCCTGCCTCTCTTTGTGCTTGTCCAAACCAGAATTCGAAGTGTCTTGGTGCAGGGACCTATTTTTATAGGGCAATTCCCCAGACTTAAATATTCAATATTCATGAGTATTTTTTAAGAATTGGTTGTAACACATGAGTATGAACGTTATCTTACAAGATTTTTTTCTTTTTTTCTTTTTTTTTTTTTTTGGTAATTGGTGGCCCAGAACTGTCTCTTATATTTAGAAGCCTGAATCTAGGGTTACGTATCAAGATACGTGCATCATGCTGTTTTGCTGAATGCAGCTGTCCTGCTGTAGGCCAAAGGTAATTTGCTGATCCAGGAGCTGAGGCCAGCGATTTTATGTCTGCATCTGTTTCTGCCTATAACTTGCGGGCAGAGACAGGGCAACTTCAAGAGCTGTAGCCCTATCAGCCTCAGCAATGCGAAGAATGGTAGGACAGGGACTGAGTCTTCCTTCCCTTCAGTACAGCCAGTGTGTTCTCCTGCAAAGTGACAGCATAATACTTTGTTCATGCCTCTGTCTGGGCACTCTCATGTTTCCTTCTCATTGTTTGTGTGTGTCTGTTCCCCCCACCTAGACTACTGCCACCTTCTCAGGGGTCTCTCTTAAACATACTGGAATTTCCAAAGACCAGTCCAGTTTCTGTGGTTGAGCAGGTGCCCTATAAATATTGGTCAGAGGCAGAGCTGGATGAGAGTGACAACACCATGGGGAAATTGTTTGAAAAGCTATGAGGAGGCTAGGCGCGGTGGCTCACGCTTGTAATCCCAGCACTTTGGGAGGCCGAGGTGTGTGGATCACCTGAGGTCAGGAGTTCGAGACCAGCCTGGCCAACATGGTGAAACCCCGTCTCTACTAAAAATACAAAAAAATTAGCCAGGCGTGGTGGTGCACACCTGTAATCCCAACTACTTGGGAAGCTGAAGCAGGAGAATCGCTTGGATCCAGGAGGTGGAGGTTGCAGTGAGCAGAGATTGTGCCACTGCACTCCAGCCTGGGCAATAAGAGTGAAACTCCATCTCAAAAAAAAAAAAAAAGGAAAAGCTATTACATTACTTTGCCCTGCATATGGAAGGTATAGTAAGAAGCAGCATGCTTAATGTGGACACTGTTTTTTGTTTTGTTTTGTTTTGTTTTTTGCCTAGCAAATCTCTCTCCTTCTTCTGGTAAAAGCACTTTGGTTTTCCTTTGGGGAACCACCCTTCCCGCACCTTCAATCTATAAGGTTTGAGTGGAGCTGACGTCACATTCAGTTCCAGTGATTGAATCCTGACTATCAAGCCTGGCCAATGAGGGCACCACACGCCCCTGGCCACAGCATCCATTTGTGTTTGTACAGTGGCCACACCTGCTTGTTAATGACTGGTATCCATCTTGATATGTTGGTTTCTGTTTTGCATCAATTGTTCATTATACTGAATTGAACCATTCCCCCCTGCCCCACCCAGTGGAGCTATTGGGGAGAAACACTGTCTTTCCACAGGCATTGCTAAGCTGGTAGGAAAAGGTCCAAAGCTGTTGGCAGTCATCTTGTCTCTATTAAACTAAAATGAACTCAGCAAGTTGGGGCTGAGACATGGAAAGGGACATGTTCCCAAAAACCCTGCACACCAGGATCCAGCTGCTTCTGAAGCTGTCCCTGGAATTTTCTGTCTTGTGAGGGTAAACTCTACTTTTTTCTTCTCTATTTAGCCAGTTTTTGTAACTGGCTGATGAAGGAGTCTCTTGGTTGATAATACACCAATTCTTTTTTTTTGATACGGAATCTCACTCTGTTGCCCAGGCTGGAGTGCAGTGGCATGATCTCGGCTCACTGCAACCTCCGCCTCCCAGATTCAAGCGATTCTCCTGCCTCAGCCTCCCGAGTAGCTGGGACTACAGGTGCCTGTCACAACGCCCAGCTAATTTTTTGTATTTTTAGTAGAGACTGGATTTCACTGTGTTAGCCAGGATGGTCTCACTAGCCTGACTTTGTGATCCACCTGCCTCGGCCTCCCGAAGTGTTGGGAGTACAGGCGTGAGCCACCGCGCCTGGCCACCAATCCCTTTTTAAACTGTGTTTTTGCGAGTGGAGCAGGGGCAATCTTAGCTTTGGAGGAAGCTCTGGACAAGCCTATCATCCCAACAAAGACCATTTTGTCGTTCTTAGAGCTTAGGACCTGGGGGACGCCCAACAAAAATCAGTGGTCTCTTGACCCCAAGGAGCACATTTAATGAAAAGATTTTTCTTATTTTATTTTTTTACTTTAATGGGACCAACATTTTCAGTGCCTCATAGAGGCACATTTCTGGCCATAAATTAGTTCAGAGTGATGCCTCTCTAGCGCCACCTCTGGCCTCTCTGGGGTCTTCCCTGGGGACTGAGGCTGGGCTAGATGAGCTTATTTTGGTTACGGAAATCTCTGGAAGGTGGGGAACCCCAAGAAAACACAATTCACACACTGTGGTACACAGGCTTACTTAAAACCATTTTTATTCTGCCTCTCAGCAACACTTTTCATTTGATTTGGGTAAAAGACCAGGGATCCAAACACGCACAAACAAAAAACAGGGTGTCAGAAACAGAAATCAGGATCCAATCTATTGGAATGATGCTAGAATCTCTGTGTGCTGAGATTTCGTGTCCCTGATTCAACGTCCTCCTGGGACAAGTGCTGGCTCATCACAACATCCGGGTAAAATGACAGGTAGAATCTGATGTTCATCAGCATTTTTTTTTTTTTTTTGCTAGGGTTCAGTAAATGAAAAAATGCTGAAATTTGTATTGGTATAGTACTTAGAATTCTCCCTGCCAATGGTTAGTCACAACTACTACAACAATTAATTCTCATAACAGCACTGTGAGGTAAGTAGGCAGACATTCTTATCCCCATTTTGCAGGTGAAGGAATTTTAGGCACAGAGAGGCTAAGAAACTTGCCTAAAATCAGCTTTCATAGCTAGTTAGTGGCCAATAAAAACCCTGCAAAAACAAAAGGGCATTGGAACTCAGGTATTGACTCTCAGCCTCTTATTCATTCAATTAGAATAATCTGCCTTTCTTTTTTCTTTTTTCTTTTTCTTTTGTTTTCTTTTCTTTTTTTTTGAGATGGAATCTTGCTCTGTCACCCGGGCTGGAGTGTAGTGGCACAGTCTCAGCTCACAGCAACCTCTGCCTTCCAGATTCTAGTAATTCTCCTGCCTCAGCCTCCCTAGTAGCTGGGATTATGGGCATGCACCACCATGCCCGGCTAATTTTTGTATTTTTAGTAGAGATGGAGTTTCACCATGTTGGTCAGGATGGTCTCCAACTCCTGACCTTAAGTGATCCGCCCACCTCAGCCTCTCAAATTGCTGGGATTACAGGCGTGAGCCACCACGCCCGGCCAGCATAATCTGCCTTTCTTTTGCTTCATTATCACCATGTTTCTGACATTAATTCTTTGAAGTGACTTTTGCCACATATACATATCTGGTGTGTTAATTACTTGATATTTTCTTGAGTTCTCTTATTTTTCTTAATTTATTTGAACAGAAACAATATATCACATCCCCCACTGTGGGAAGCTGTAAATGGAAGGTAATAAATAAAATAAATACCATGACACAAAACAATATCATTAAATTCTATCTAGACAGAAGACTCTGAACCTGAGGCCTGCTCTTTCTTTGTTAAAAAGGGAAAAGAGCCATAGTGTCTGAAAGGTGTAAAGGACTTGCTAGCACTAAACAGAGACTTTTTCCTTGCTGTAATCAGGATGAAAAAAGAATAGAAAAGGGGAAACATTTTTTGTGATTTGGTATTACTTAATGTTCTTCCTAGAAACTACTTAAAAATTATCTTGTGTACCACCAGTGGCACACCCCTTGTGCTCTGTGAGACACTGGGTTCCTGTGTTCTGGCAGGCAGAGTAATGGCATCATTAAACCCGTACATTCACATCTAAAGGGTTTACATTTGACAGAAAAGAAATACAATGTGTGGCATTTCCAGGTGGCATCCAGGAGAATCAAAGATCTTGCCTGAGACTTGCTAGAGAAAGAGAGGAGAGAGAGTGAGAAATTGGAAAAAAAAAAAAAAAAAGCACATTCTATAAATACAGCCAGTTTATTCCCAAAACTGGGATACAGGAAGTGCTCATGTACCTAGAATTGGCCACTAAGTCCATTCTCAGAGCCTGTTTGAGTGAAGAGTGAGGTTTTGGTTAAGTTGACCAACGTGGATGCAAGCAAGGGAGGGGGCCTATTTGGAAACCTAAGGATCAAAACAAAAGGCCATAAAAGCCCCTTCTTTGAGTGTTTGATGACCAGGTGGGTGAACTCTGGGCATGGGAGTGCTGACTCCCAGAGGAGGAATTACTGAAGGTTGTAAGAATAAAAGGAAAAGCAAATCCACAACTTGAACTCTACTAGACAATTTTAAACATGCTGCAAATGTTTGTGCTCAGCATCGTAAATACCAGCACCCGCTGCTCTTCCTAGAAACCTCCATCTCCCCCATATGGAGACCCCCTGGATCCCCTCAGTGAAAAGTTATGTGATTTCCTGAGGCTCGCCTCTGGAGGAGAGGAGTGGACACAACGGGATTCGCTAAACTGAGACAGTGAGACTTCATTTTTCTTTTTTCTGTTTTCTTTTCATTTTTACAAGTCAATGACTTTGGCTGATCCAGCTGTGCAGCTTGGATTGCCTAAATTTTGGACTTTTTTTTTTTCTCGTTCATTTGCCAGGGACCTGCCTCTGGAGAGTCCTGGAGGAAAAGATCTCACAGTCTGAAGTCAAGGATCCATTCCTTAGAAACTCCTTTGGGGTGTGTGTGGATGAGGTCCATCCTCCACGCTCACAGCCCGCTGACCGCTGGTTCCTCAGGCACTGTGTGGTACAGACAGAGAGAGAAAGAGAGAAAGACCGTGGGCTGAGCTTCTGTGGTTGGCTTTCCCAGCTCGATGCCTTCCTTATTTGATGACGATGAATCTGGTTAAACACATGCTGAAACGTACCAGCCTGCGTGCACACTTTTGACTCTAAGCAGGGGCTTCCTTTTGAGAAACATATTCTATTTGTAAAACTTATTTTATCTTACATGTGGTACATGCAAAAAAACAAAAACAAAAACAGGCCGGGCATGGTGGCTCACGCCTGTAATCCCAGCACTTTGGGAGGCCGAGGCGAGTGGATCACGAGGTCAGGAGATGGAGACCATCCTGGCTAACACGGTGAAACCCCATCTCTACTAAAAATACAAAAAAAATTAGCCGGGCGTGGTGGCGGGTGCCTGTAGTCCCAGCTACTCAGGAGGCTGAGGCAGGAGAATGGCGTGAACCCGGGAGGTGGAGCTTGCAGTGAGCCGAGATTGTGCCACTGCACTCCAGCCTGGGCGACTGAGCAAGACTCCATCTCAAAAAAACAAACAAACAAACAAACAACAACAACAACAACAAACAAAATGCAGATATGGAAAAATGCCTCTTGAGCATTTCTGAACCTCACTCTCCTCCCTAAGGGTTAGTATAGTAGCACTGTTTTTAACCCTCACAGCCCTATGAGATAGGCACTGTTATTATCCCCATTTTATGCATGAGAAAACAGAGGCACAGACTGCTTAAAAGATATACCCAAGGGCACACAGCTACTTAGAGGAAGCACCTGGACTGGAACTCCAGCAGTTTAGCTTGTAAATAGGTCCTCTTTTTCTTTTTTTTTGAGATGGAGTCTCGCTCTGTTGCCCAGGCTGGAGTGCAGTGGCATGATCTCGGCTCACTGCGACCTCCGCCTCCTGGGTTCATGCCATTCTCCTGCCTCAGCTTCCCGAGTAGCTGGGACTACAGGCGCCTGCCACCACGCCTGGCTAATTTTTTTTTTTTTTTTTTGTATTTTTAGTAGAGACGGGGTTTCACCATATTAGCCCGGATGGTCTCGATCTCCTGACCTTGTGATCCACCCGCCTCAGCCTCCCAAAGTGCTGGGATTACAGGTGTGAGCCACCACACCTGGCCATAAATAGGCACTCTTAAGGGCCATGCTCTATTATTATGGGCAATAACAGAAACAAAAATGTCCCTGGAGTTCTCATGCCAGTAGGGGGGAAACAGACATAGATATATAATTTGTCAGGGAGTGGTAAGGAAGAGAAGTAAAACTGGATAAAGGGATAGTTTCTTTGCTAATGTAATATATGAACAAGTGCCAGAAGGAGAGATGGGAACCAGCTGTGTGGCTTTTAGAAGGAAGAGAGTTCCAGGCAGAGGGAACGGCAAGTGCAAAGGCCCTGAGGCAGGAATATGCTTGCATTGCTCAGAGAGAAGACTCTGATGTGGCTGAAGTGGAGGGAGTGAAAGGGAGAGAGAGGGGAGATGAGGATGTGGGATGGGAGATGAGGATGGGGAGGCGGCAGCCAGATCATGCAGGGCTTGTAAAGTCATAGTAAGAAGGATGTCTCCACCTGTATACCTTAAAAAAAAATAGAGACGGGATCTCAGTATATTGCCCAGGCTGGTCTTGAACTCCTGGGCTCAAGTGATCCTCCCACCTCGGCCTCCCAAAGTGCTGGGATTACAGGTATGAACCAGGGCACCTGGCCCTGTCTCCATGTTTAAACTGCAATGTGGCATCCCATCATATGAATACATCACTCCTAATTTAACCTGCCTACTGATGGACATTTAGGTTGTTTCAAGGTTTCTCCTATTGCAAACAAAGCTGCAATGAATATCGTTGCACGTCGGTGGTTCCCAACCCTGGCTGCACATTAGAGTTACCTAGAGAGCCCTACAGTCTACCAATTCCTGGCCCTATTACTGGAGATTCTAATTTAATTGGTCCAGGGTGGGCCCTGGGCATTGTTTTTAAAAATTTTTTTATTTTAATTTTTTGAGACAGGGTCTTACTCTGTCACCCAGGCTGGAGTACAGTGGCACAATTATAGCGGACTGCAGCCTCGACCTCTTGGGCTCAAGCTGGCCTCACACCTGAGCCTCCCAAGTAGCTGGGACTACAGGTGCATGCCACCAAGCCCAGATATATATTTTTTTAATTTTTAGTAGAGATGAGATCTTGCTATGTTGCCCAGGCTGGCCTCCAACTCCTGAGCTCTAGTGATCCTCCTGTTTCTGCCTCCCAAAGTGCTGGGATTTCAGGCATGAACCACAGTGCCCAGTGGCATTGGCATATGTTTAAAGCTCCCCAGGTGATTCTAACACGTAGCTAGGGTGAAGCATTACTGTGTTATGTGCATTTTTGTGCACCTGTCTCTAAGGTGGATACTGAGCAGTGGAATTGCTGGGTTGGTGGGTGCCTGGATTTTATATTAGATACATCCAAATTGACTTTCCAAAAGACTGTCCCGATTTTCTCTTTCACCACCAGTATAGTGTCCAATTTTTCACATCCTGGCCAACCTTGATATTACCCATCTTTTTAATTGTTGCAATCTGCCAGACAAAAATATGTAGGATTTTTGTTGTTGTTGCTTTAATTTGTGCTTTTTTGATTACCAGTGAGGTTGAACGTCTTTTTAATGTTCATTCTGATTTCTTCATCAATGTACTGCTAGCTTATATCCTTTTCAAAGCAAAAATCCTTGCATTGTTGCTGGCAACTTAGGTCTGATTTGTCTCTACTTGAACTTATCTGAACCAACAGAGAAAGACCCTTCTAACCTTCTAGAAACAGGTAATGATTCCCATTTTTCATTATGGAATCACAAAAATTCTCTGATCAAAACAATTCCCAGAAAGCCTTTCCCCAGCCAACAATATAGAAAAGAAGAGGGATTTGCTTTTAAGCTTTTGCAAAAAGGTCAAGTTCCTGCTTCATGTCCACCTTGATATGTATGTCTCCTTCCAATTCTGATGCAATTGAAGGATATTTTGAGACCAGGAAAGGATTCATTTCAATTTGCTTATGAGAGAGATGCTTTCCCAGTACAGAATGGGTCAAGATCTTCTAACTCTGTGCCTGCTAATGAGACACAGTCATGGGACCCTTACCCCTGTCTAGAGGTAAGTTTTTCCTTGATGAAAACCTTGGAGCACAAAGGCTGTTGTTGTTAAGAATGGCAAACAAGCATTTTTAACACACAGGTGTGTACCTGGCTGTTTATACCTCAACAAGACCACTCAGAGATGTACATTCAGGGGAGTTACATTGTATGTGCATTTACCATATGGCAGATCAACTATTTATGTTCCTCAAAAAGAAAAAAAGCAACAGTTTAAATAGATCTGGAGTTTCTGACTGCTGCCCTGCTCAATGATCATGAGCACGGATGGGGATGTCACATCTATTCGTTCTATGTGAGCCCAGAGTGTGGTTCCAGTGTTGAAACAGATGCCATGAACCCTAAACCCAGCCACATACTTCAGTGGGCTCTCAACCCAGGGAATATGAACCTCTTCCAACGCTGGAAACATTCACTGGGTATGCTGGGCTGATGAAGATACCATGTGTGAGTCTCAAATAGGGTGCCCTCCTTGGATACTTCCAAGATTAAGTTTGATTGTACTCAAAGCTCACCTTGTGCCCTGACATGAGAACCTTACTCCTGAGTAACATGAAGCTCCACTGTATTAGCAGGGTCATCCGAGAATGTCATATTTGTCACAGAGGACATTTTTCTCATATCCAAACGTCATGGCCAACTGTTTCTGCTGCTAAGGACGTTCTGCCGAATTCCACAGAGCATCAGATAAGTGACCACGAGCCTAATCTCAAGGAGAGACGAAAAGAGCTGGGTGTGGCGGCTCAACCCTGTAATCCCAGCTAACTCAGGAGGCTGAGGTGGGAGGATCACTTGAGGCTGGGAGTTCAAGACCAGCCTGGGCAACATAATGAGACCCCTGTCTCAAAAACAAAAAACAAAAAATGAAAGGGAGGGAGGAAGAGAAAATTTGGGAGGTGTGTAAACTTTCCAGGGACGCAGCAATAACTGAAGCTTCTACCAGGTACCTTAGGTGTGATATTGTGATATAGTAAGAATAAGAAATATTTGATCCCTGCATCTGGTTGCTGAGACAGAGCTCCTAACACCCTTGTAGACTGGGTACTAGGAGAATTTTTTGTTTTGATGTTTTGTCTTTGACTCCAGTTTCTGACACAGAGCTCCCCAATTCCTTGGAATTTCCTGAGTGATAGGACTATATTTGTTCTAATGAGGCAAAGCTTGGTGGTCTCCTGGATAGACACAGGTTGGGGGTGGGTTGCCAGGGGAACCAGCCATGTAATTAGAAGGTTGGAACTTCCAGTCCCACCCCCTGGACTCCAGGGAGGAGAAATGGCCTGAAGGTTGAGTTTGAGTTGGGCACCAATGGCCAGTGCTGTAATTGATCATGCCTATGTAATGAAGCCCCCATGCAAACCCAAAAGGACAGGGTTGGGAGAGCTTCTAGATTGCTGAATGTGCGGTGGGACCTGGAAGGTGGCACACATGGAAACACCACGCCCCTTCCTATATACCTTGCCCTGTGCATCTCTTCCATCTGACTGTTCATCTGTATCCTTTGTAATAAATGGATAAACATAAGTAAGTGTTGCCTTGAGTTCTGTGAGCCACTTTAGCACATTAATAGAAACTGAGAAGAGGGTCATGAAAACCTCCAACTAAAAGCCAGCCAGTCAGAAGCGCAGGTCACAACCTGGGGCTTGCAATTAGCATCTGAAATGGGAGGTAGTCTTGGGGGACCAAACCATTAACCTGTGGGATCTGACTCTAACTCCCAGTAGATGGTGTCATAATTGAGCTAAATTATAGAATACCCAGTTGGTAGTCACTGGACAATTGCTTGGTGTGCGGGGGAAACAAAACACACCTGGTCACAGCTGTGTGTCGTGTTGAGTGTGTAAGAGAAGAGAAACTGTTTATCTTTTATCTTAGGGATGCAAAAATGTCTTGTTTGTTGGCACATGTCCACACAAGCAAGAATGTTCTTCATTAAATGCAAGGCCCTAGGATAGTAGTTCTGCAACTTTAGAATATTTAGAATTATTTTTGGGGGAAGGTGACTTGTCATATTTCCAGGCTACTCAGGAAATGGGGTCCAGGAACTTGCATTTTTATAAACATCCCAGATGAATCTGTCATAGGTGGCTCTGAGATTTGTGCTTTGAGAAGCATCACTACAACAACCTAACCTTGCTTGAGTCCTCAAGGTATTAGCAGGAAGCAAAAGCCTGCAAATAGGTTGGTTTTGACTAGGGGTTTGAAATACTAGGATTGATAAATGGACAGCTACTATATTTAAACATTTCACCTGTGTGATTCATTTCTTCACTTTCCCTAGCAACTTGAGGGCAGAGAGTTTTCTGACTTTGAAAGACTGCAAGTTCATTATTCTTTCTGGACAAGAACAATTCCCTGCTGTCAATGCAGGATTCTATTCAAAATGGTTTAATATTTCAGTTGAATAATTCCCAGCTCTTAGGAATTTGATGTCATGAAACCTCATGTTTCATTGCCCCAGCCACCATGTGGCTTACGTAGATATCCTGTAAAATAGGATGAATGAGAGCTTTTTATGAGTTTGGGTAAAGACTATCATGATCTGAGACTATGCCTAGGAAGTAAACTACCCGGGATTTCAACCATTTGAGATTTCAATCTGTTCTCTAACACATTGGTTACAGCTTTCTTGATAAGGATAAAGAATGATAAAGACAGAGAATTTACAATTTTTAAAAGGCAGTAGTTTACTTCAGACGGGGTTTTTTTTTTTTTTTTTTTTTT
This sequence comes from Pongo abelii, assembly GCF_028885655.2. NCBI lineage: Eukaryota > Metazoa > Chordata > Mammalia > Primates > Hominidae > Pongo > Pongo abelii. The sequence goes on along the minus strand of NC_071995.2, from coordinate 118,481,855 downwards.
TTTTTTGAGACAGGGTCTCACTCTGTTGCTCAGGCTAGAGTGCAGTGGTGTGATCACAGCTCACTGCAGCCTCAATCTCCTGGGCTCAAAAGATCCTCCTGCTTCCGCCTCCCAAATAGCTAGGATGACAGGTGTACACCACCAAACCCAGCTAATTTAAAATAAATATTTTTTGGAGCGACAGGGTCTTGCTATGTTACCCAGGCTGGTCCTAAACTCCTGGCCTCAAGAGATCCTCCCACCTCAGCCCAAGGTATTGGATTACAGGGGTGAGCCACCACACCCAGGCCCCAGACAGCATTTTGGAATGAATACATTCAGAAAACTCACAGATTCATGGGTTTTGGGCTCATCTTCAGGCTTCGACTCCTCTAATGTCAGATTTTTCCAGCCCCTCTGTGGAAATAGATTGTTACAAAGGAGGCTCCCTGCGGGTAGACCTGCTAGGTGGCAACTTTATTCCCCTCCCTAGCATTGGGTTAGACATAGCAGATTAGGATGATGAGTTTGCTGTAAATGAAAACTGACCAGTCCATGAATGGCCACCATCCGCACGTTCTTCCTTGTGGACTTTGGTGGCAGGATATTTGCCAAGGTTTGGCAAAGACCGTTCTGCTCACCACCTGCATCTGAATCCTCAGGTTGGGAGCAGGGGCAGCTGAAAGATGCAGATGTTCTTGAACCTCACTTCTGATTTAGCAGGTTGGAATTTTTTGAGGTGAGGCTCAGATGCTAACTTTTTTAAAACCTCTCCAGGTAACTGTTATGGAGTCTAAAGCTTGGGCACTTTTGCCTTAGAAGTTTCACATTGCCATTTAGTTACTCCCATAAATGAGGGCTGGGAGGTTTAATTTCAAAGGATTACTGAGAAATTGGCCATGTTACTTGGAAGAGAGAATTGATTTCATTCTCTAATGGCTAGTTCTTTTCTGCCTCCTTCCTTCTTTCTCTCTGTCTCTCTCTTGCCCATACATGCATATGACAAAGCCTTTAAATTTGAGTCTCTTTTAAAATTTATTTATTTATTTATTTTTTGAGACAGGATCTCACTCTGTCACGTAGGCTAGAGTGCGATGGTGTGACCATAGCTCACTGCAGCCTTGAATTCCTGGACTCAAGTGATCCTCTCATCTCAGCCTTCCAAATAGCTGGGAATACAGGTGTGTGCCACCATGCCCAGCTAATTAAAAAAATTTTTTTTTTTTTTTAGAGTTGGGGTCTAGCTATGTTGCCCAGGCTGGTCAAGGAACTCCTGGCCTCAAGAGATCCTCCCATCTCTGCCTCCCAAAGTGCTAGGATTATAGTCATGAACCACTATGCCTGGCCTGTTTTCTTTAATAACAGAGGGAAAGGCATCTAGAAGGAATCTGACCTTACAGATGGGGAAATAATTCAATTATCATTTTATAGTTAGGGAAACTGAGGCACAGAGAGTTTAATAATTTGCCCAGATAGCCTGTGTGGTAGAAGTAGGATCTGAATCCTGATAAAGCTGGTATTAAATCATAGGCTCTAACCATTGTGAACAGTGCCTTTTAGGAAGAAGGAACAGAGAGGCAACTCCTTCTCATACCTTTTATTCCTAAGAAAGCTTCAATCACAAGCAGAGACATCAACACTTCATCCCCAGATAAAAACACTTATATTAAGGCTGGAGACAGTCTACATACGAATGCTTCTAGATCCTTTCCAACACTTCTTGGATGGAGTTGCCATGAGCAAACTGATCTTTCAAAGCAAACTGTCCACTAGAGACTGCAAAGTAGATAGTGTCTAGGCTGCAAATATTGTTTTTGTGTTTTAGTAATGTGCATTGCTCACCATGTGTTTTAGTAATGTGAATTGGTTGTCAACATCTAAAAATCAGGAGATTTTACATAAAATCCCAGATTTCCAACATCTCTTGAAAAATGAGCCCCATGAGGCCTGCATGCTAAGTGGTTACAATTGGAGCAGAGTGGTGGCTGCTTCCTTTAGACTGTGCTTTTGAAATTACCATGGTCCCCACCACTTCCTATTGTCCTATAACCAGGCTACCTCATGTATGTCCTTCCCCTGACCCCTGTACTCCTTTGATTTTGTGAACCTTGGCCCTGACTCATCACACATTTCTGTAGGATGAAACCTCACCATACCATTCCCCTGTAAATCAATCCTGGAGTTAGCCACAAAGCAAGTACCACTTACTGGCCTTTGTTACTGGGTGTACTAGCAGGAACATACTGACTTAGTGGCAGTGTGGAGTTTGGCTAAGAACACAGCCTGAAGAGCGACACTATCCTGGTTTTAAATCCTACCTTTTCCACTAACTAGCTTTGAGGCTTTGGGCAAGTCACTTTACCTCTCTGAGTCTCGGTTTCCTCATCTGCAAAATAGGGATAATAATACCTATCTACCTCTTTGGGTTGCTGTGAAGACTCAATGAGGATTAATTAATGTTAAGAGCTTAGAACAGTACCTGGCATATGTCAAGGTCTATGTTAGTGTCAGCTGCTATTATTATAACCCACTTAGCTCAAACACTAATCTAGGCAGTATGCATTTTCCCAAGTTCCCAGGAGTCAAGCCAAGGCTTGGTCTCATTCCCTTAGAACATTGTCCTTTGTTTGGCTTGTAAATATAAAGCCTTGAATTCTATTTAATGGCATCTTGAATTCTGAGGTCCTTTCCCAGTAACACTGATAATAATAGTAATAACGGGATTAATAAATGATTTACATTTTTGTGCACCCACTAAAGAACAGAGACACCAACCTACACATTCTGTGGGTCATCCAATTAACCTTTACGATAGCTTTATGAAATGGGTACTACTATTATTCTCATTTTACAGGTGAGGAAACTGAGGTTCAGGAATGTTAAACAATTGGCTGAAGGTCTCACAGTGAATAAGTGGTGACTGGGACCTGGGTCCAGGCAGTCTGGTGCCAAAACTGCACCATTAAACCCACAGTCTGTGGCTCCCCTGCTCACAGGTTCACAAGCACCTTACACCTTCTCTTAAGAATATAGTCAGGTTCATTCACATGTATTATCCAACCATCTTCCTCTTCACAGGCCAACAAGCACCTTACACCTTCTCTTAAGAATATAGTCAGGTTCATTCACATGTATTATCCAACCATCTTCCTCTTCACAGGCCAACAAGCACCTTACACCTTCTCTTAAGAATATAGTCAGGTTCATTCACATGTATTATCCAACCATCTTCCTCTTCACAGGCCAACAAGCACCTTACACCTTCTCTTAAGAATATAGTCAGGTTCATTCACATGTATTATCCAACCATCTTCCTCTTCACAGGCCAACGAGCACCTTACACATTCTCTTAAGAATATAGTCAGGTTCATTCACATGTATTATCCAACCATCTTCCTCTTCACAGGCCAACATCAAATTTGCCATCCTGCAGGCAAGAAACCTTGAGTTTCCTTTCATATTTGAGTGTCCTTTTCTCTTTTCTTTGGCCAAAGCCGTTTAATTTTCTTTTGTGACACTTCCTGTTTTAACATCTTCCCCTCTACCCAGCTGCCACCGATTGTTCCTGGGTCTGCTTTGTCTGATAGGAAGTGGATCTACCATGACATCTGCTATCGTCTTGGTTGCCAAGGTTGGATTAGCTGAGCTGGAATGTCAAAAGAGGTCTCCTTCCTCCCTCACCCATCTGGGTGAGCCTCCTTTGTCAACCAAGAGAAAGAGGTTGACCTCAGCTCAATGGGTGTAGGACTTTGGTCAAGGGTATAGGAGTAGCCATGCCGCTCTGGCAGAAAAGTGAAAGAATTTCTCAGCATTCTTATCTGTCTTACCAGAAATTACACAGCAAGACAGAGATGGATCTGGACTTGTCACTTCCGGGTCTGGGTTGCCTATCACGTGACCTTGGTGTCTGCCAAACCTCTGACGGAAAGTGTTATTGAGTCTAGCAGATGGAGCCCATCTGAGCTGGTTAGAGAAATTAGAATAAATTTGTCCCAGTCCAAAGGGACAACACATCAACAGCATTCATCTCTTTATGAGATGAGAGCTCCTTGTCAATACCAAAAATATGTGGTGACCCTTCTGCCCTTAAACTAAAACAGTTATGCTAGTTTGATGCAAGTAGGAGTTTATTTAGCAGATGATGTGCTAGGGCAGAGCAAATAGCAATCCTAAATATCCCATACTCTTCCACATTTCCTACCCTCTTACAGTTAGGTGGGATTACGTGACTGATTTCAGTCAATGTGAGCCTAAGCGACATTTGTCGCTAGGCAGTAAAAAGCCCATGTGGGATTCTCCAGTCTTCCTCTCCCCCGCCTTTGCCTGAGGACACCTCATGTTCTAGATCTGAAGTTGGCAAACTACAGCCCACAGACAGATGCCTGTTTTTGTAAATAAAGTTTTATTGGAACACAGCCATGCCTGTTCATTTCTATATTGTCTATGGCTGCTTTTGTGCTAAAATGGCAGTGCTAAGTAGCTGTGCCAGAGACCATGATCGGGACCATATGGCCTGCAAGGCTTAAAAGATTTACTATCTGGCCTTTTTCAGACAAAGTTTGTTGACTTCTGTTCTAGATAGAGCAGCTACAAGATGGTGGAGCTTTGTATAGCGTGGGACCCTGCATGACTGTGTGGAGGAGAGACCTTCCACTGACCTATATGGATCCATATTGTTGATCTGATCCAAAGAAGGATCCAAACCTTTTTTCTTTATAAATCACTCAATCGGAGGTATTTCTTTATAGCAATGCAGAATGGACTAACACACTACTTTTGTGCTACAAAGACTGAGTTGAGTAGTTGGGACTATGTCCCTCTGTCCAGAGGATGTAGGGTTTGTAAGGCCAAAAATATTAACTATTTGGTCATTTACCAAAGAAGTTCACCCACTCCTGCACTAGAAGATCCACACTGTTGATGTGTCCCTCTGGACTGGGACAAATTTATTCTGAGAAGAAAACATGAAAACCCTTTGACTTGGGGTTGTTACTGGAGCATAACCTAATCTACCCTAACAGGTTCCAACGGGCATTCGAGAAAGGGCATTTGACATGAGGAGGAATTCAAAAAGCCTACTTACTTCCTTGTGAAGTGAACTGCACAAGAAATGCCGATGATGAGAAGGCCAATGATGATGGAGGCGATGGCTACCCACTTAGCATTCCGCCCAAGCCGCCTGGCTCCTTCGTAGTCTCCATCGTTGTAGCTGTTCAGAGACTGGGGGACACAAGGGAAGAGCTGGTGATGACAGATAACCCACAGGGAAAGGGATGGAGGTCCTCAGGCTGTCCTGATGAAAAGTCTCCAGGGCTCTCTGGAGACTCTGCTTATCTCACTGGCAGGCTGCTAAGCAAACAACATGGTCATCCCCTCTTTCAGGAATCCTTCCCTAAACTCTAAGGATGAGTTAACTGCCCCCTCTGTATTTCCCAATGACTTTTGTCTTAGCATTTACATAACAAGATTTTGTCTCTCCCACTAGCGTGTAAGTGCAATGTGGGCAGGGGTCATCATCTGTCTGTTTTCTTTTCTTTTCTTTTTTTTTGAGACAGAGTCTTGCTCTGTCACCCAGGCTGGAGTGCAGTGGCACAATCTTGACTCATGGCAACCTCCGCCTCCTGGGTTCAAACAATTCTCCTGCCTCAGCCTCCCAAGTAGCTGGGATTACAGGTACCTGCCACCAAGCCTGGCAAATTTTTGTATTTTTAGTAAAGACAGGGTTTTACCACATTGGCCAGTCTGGTCTGGAACTCCTGACCTCAAGTGATCCACCCACCTTGGTGTCCCAGAGTGCCGGGATTACAGGCATGAGCCACCACGCCTGGCCATCTGTCCTGTCTGGCATACCAGTGTCCAGTGCAATACTTGCCATGTAGAAGATGCTGGATAAGTATTTGTAGCATAAAAGGACAAATGAGTATGTCTATCTTGTTCACTAGAACAGGGGTTTCCAAATCATGGCCCATGGGCCAAATCCAGTCTGCTGCCTGTTTTTGTAAATAAAGCTTATTTGGAACATAGTCACACTCATTTGTTTACTATTGTCTGTGGCTATTTGATATAGTTTTGTTGTAGGGCAGGTAAGCCCCAGAATTGGGGCCTAGCCTGGGAAGTTTTTTGACCTCTCTCAGGAAAGAGTTTAAGAGTGAGCTGGTAGGCTGGGCGTGGTGGCTCACGCCTGTAATACCAACACTTTGGGAGGATGAGACGGGCGGATCACGAGGTCAGGAGATCGAGACCAACCTGGCTAACACGGTGAAACCCCATCTCTACTAAAAATACAAAAAAATTAGCTGGGCGTGGTGGCAGGCGCCTATAGTCCCAGCTGCTCTGGAGGCTGAGGCAGGAGAATGGCGTGAACCTGGGAGGCGGAGGTTGCAGTAAGCCAAGATCGTGCCACTGCACTCCAGCCTGGGTGACTGAGCAAGACTCCATCTCAACAACAACAACAAAAAAAAAAAAAAAAAAAAGTGAGCTGGTGGTAGAAGAAAGCAGCTTTAGGCCGGGTGTGGTGGCTCATGCCTGTAATCTCAGCACTTTGGGAGGTCAAGGCAGGTGGATCACCTGAGGTCAGGAGTTCGAGACCATCCTGCCCAACATGGTGAAACTGTCTCTACTAAAAATACAAAAAGTTAGCTGGGCGTGATGGCAGGCACCTGTAATCCCAGCTACTTGGGAAGCTGAGGCAGGAGAATTGCTTGAACCTGGGAGGCAGAGGTTGCAGTGAGCCAAGATTTTTGCCACTGTACTCCAGCCTGGGCAACAAGAGTGAAACTCCGTCTCAAAAAAAAAAAAAAAAAAAAAAAGCAGCTTGATTGAGGCAGCAGTGTTAGAGCCCTGGTTGAGTTACAGCTCCATGACTGCTCCTGCAGAGCAAGGCTACCCTGTAGGCAGCGTGTTGACAGCAGCAGCTCAGGGCAGTGCTGCAGTCAGATTTATACTCACTTTTAACTCTATGTAAATTAAGGGGCAGGTTGTTAAGAAATTTTTAGATAAGGGGTGGTAACTTCTGGGTCATGGCCCTGAAAAGGGGTGACAACTTCCAGGTCATTGCCCTGGAAAGGGGTGGTAACTTCTGGGTGTTGCCATAGCAATGGTAAACTGTCATGGCACTGGTGAGCATGTCTTATGGAGAGGAGCTCTGAGTGCCTCTTCCCTGTTTCAGCCAGTCTTCAATCTGGTCTGGAGTCAAGTCCCGCCGCCTACCTCAGTTTGGATGTTTGTTCCCTCCAAATCTCATGTGGAAATGTGATCCCCAATGTTGGAGGTGGGGCCTGCTGGGAGATGTTGTGGTCAGGGGGCAGACCCTCATTAATGGCTTGGTGTCCTCCCTGCAGTAATGAATTCTCACTCTGTTAGTTCATGTGAGAGCTGGTTGTTTAAAAGAGCCTGGCATTGTTCTCTTGCTCTCTCTCTCTCTGTCTCGCCACATGACACAATTGTTTCCCCCTTGCTTTCCACGATGAGTAAAGGCTTCCTGAGTCCTCACCGGAAGAAGATACTGGTACCATGTTTGTTTAGCCTGCAGAACCATGCACCAAACAAACCTCCTTTCTTTATAAATCATTCAGTGTTAGGTATTTCTTTATAGCAGTGCAAAACGGACTGACACACTACTTTTGTGCTACAAAGACAGAGTTGAGTAGTTGGGACTTTGTCTCTCTGTCCAGAGAATGTAGGGCCTGTAAGGCCAACAATATTTACTATTTGGTCATTTACTAAAGAAGTTCGTCCACTCCTGCACTAGAAGATCAATCCATGAGGTCGGGGACCTTGGCTGAATTTTTTGTCTCCATGCCCAAGTCACGGCTGTCATTCCCAGCTGTTAAAATGTTGAAATACTCTGCACTCATTGATAAATAGCAGCTACTCTGAAGCTTGTCCACCTTCCCCAATATCCCAGCCATCCCACTTGCTCCTCTGCATTTTCCCCGGTTTCCCCATGATCCAGCAACTTAAGGGTTATTGGGCTCAGCAGAGCATCTTCTCTGATTCTGTGCTCATGCCCAACTTGTTAAATATTTAAATATCATCCTTGTTTCTAGTACTTAGAGTGGTGTCTGGCATATTGTTGGAGCTCAAGAAATATGTTATTGACTGAATGAAGTGCATGAATATTTCTGTTTCCCCACAGAATGTGAAGTTTTTGAGGGCATCTTTGAGGTCTGCAGGACATAGCACACTGCCAGGTGAAGAAGAGGTATTCAGAGACTGCTTGCTGCTGAAATGAAGGCCAGATACTGTTCTTCTCCCTTTAATAATAAGAGAATCTTGACCAAATGACATCATGTGCCTTCTGATAAAATACCCTAGCAAGGACATTTTACCCGTGTAATTTTCTTTTCTTTTCTTTTTTCTCTTCTCTTCTCTTCTCCCTTCTCCTTCTCCTCCTCCTCCTTCTATTTTTCTTTTTCCGGAGACAGAGTCTTGCTTTGCTGCCTAGGCTGGAGTGCAGTGACGTGATCTCAGCTCACTGCAATCTCTGCCTCCTGGGTTCAAGCCATTCTCCTGCCTCAGCTTCCTGAGTAGCTGAGACTAAAGGTGCCGGCCGCCACGTGTGGCAAATTTTTGTATTTTTAGCAGAGAGAGTTTCACCATGTTGGCCAGGCTAGTCTCGAACTTCCAGCCTCAAGCAATCCACTTGCCTTGGCCTCTCAGAGTGTTGGGATTACAGGCATGAGCCACTGCACCTGGCCCTATGTAGTTTTCTCAATATACCTAGCTTTCTTTAATTAAGAGGGAATAATAGGGTAAATTCTATTTGAGCAACTTTCTGCAAGACAAATGGCTTGAAATTATTTTTAAAAAGTCAATGTCATGAAAGACATGCACACCCACCCACCCACACACATCAGGAGACTCTCCTAGATTAAAGAAAATGAGATGAACCTACAATTATATGCAATGTATGATCCTTAATCATGTCTAGGATTAATAAATAAGTAGCAATTACAGATGTTTTCGGGATAACTGGGGAAATTCGAGTGTAGAGTAAATGTTAGATAATAATAATGTTAAATTTCTTGAGTGTGATATTTGTATTTTAGTTACACAAGAGAATTTTTTTTTCTACAGAAGATACAGGCTGCATTATCTAGAACTGATATTATTGCAACCTGTACCTAAATTTTCAGCAAAATAAGAATAAAAATGGCAAAAAATGTTAACTATTGATGCATTTTGGTGATTATATAGGTCGTTGTGTTATTTGCTCACTTATATTTGAGGCCTGCAATTTTTCAAAATAAAAAGAACACACAGTTTTGAAAAATAAGCTCTCTTTATCATCCCATGGCTAAGAGTCACCCAACAGTTGTGCTGTAGTCCAAAGAAGACTGGAAATATGTGTTTAAAAGTTATGTATGTGCACACCTGTAGTCTAAGTTACTCGGGAGGCTGAGGTGGCAGGATCACCTGAGCCCACGAGTTTGAGGCTGCAGTGAGCTACGATCGTGCCACTGCACTCCAGCCTGGATGACAGAGTGAGACCTTGTATCAAAGAAAAAAAAAAAAAAAAGAAGAAGAAGTTATGTACAGAAGGACTCCATCAGTGCTGTGAATTACAGATTTCACTGAGAACCTCTTCCTTGATTCTGAAATCACAGAACTTCAGTAATAATTGCTCCTTTTCCTGGACTATTAAGGGGGATTAGATATATGCAGACAATTACAAGCCAGAGAAATACCCAGTATACCACAGAGCTTTCTGCTTCCAGAACCTTCCATTAATTCTTGGATCTGGGCCACCTTAGTCAGCAACAGGTGGGAAGACTCAACAATGAAGAGGAATTGCTTTCAGGCCTCTTGTGTGAATGAGACAGTGAGAACTAAAAACAATGTTAGGGACTTCCAGCAAGGTGAATTCCCGAATTCTAAGTCATGAATTCTGGAGTTCTCCATCTTGGGTGTTCATTAGAACCACCTGGGTAGTAAAAAAAAAATACAGAGAACCAGGCTCTATCATGGAGAGATTCTGATTTAACTGATGTGGGGACCAGGTGGCACGTTTTTTGTGTGATTTTTTTGTTGTGGTAAAATATGCCTACAATTTAATCTTTTAACCATTTTTAAGTATACTGTTCAGTGGCATTACGTACATTTGCATTGCTGTGCAACCATGACCCACCATCTATCTCTGGAATTTTCATCTTCCCCAATGGAAACTCCATACCTGTAAAATACTCCCATTCATCCTCTCCCCAGCCCCTGACAACCACAATTCCTTCTGACTCTATAAATTTGACTATTCTGGGTACCTCATGCAAGTGAAATTATGCAGTATTTGTTTTTTGGGGGGACTGGATTCTTTTACTTAGACATAATGATGTCTTTAAAGTTCATCCATGTTATAGCATGTGTCAGAATTTTTTCCCCTTTTAAGGATGAACAATATGCCATTGTAGGGATATATACAATATTCCATTGTAAGGATACATTGCATTTTGTTTATCCCTTCAGCTGTTGATAGATGCTTGAGTTGCTCTTGCATTATTATTATTATTAAATTTTTTTTTTTTTGAGACGAGGTCTCATTCTGTCACCCAGGTTGGAGTGGAGTGGCACAATCTTGGCTCACTGCAGCCTCGACCTCCTGGGCTCAAGTAATCCTTCCACTGCAGCCTCCTGAGTAGCTGGGGCTACAGGTGCATACCACCACACCCAGCTAATTTTTGTTTTTTTGATTTTTGGTAGAGATGGGGTTTTGCCATGTTGCCCAGGCTGGTTTCAAACTCCTGACCTCAAGCAATCCACCTGCCAGAGCCTCCCAAAGTGCTGGGATTACAGGCATAAACCACCTTACCCAGCCTATTATTATAATTTTTAAGCTTCACAGGATTGAAAACTTCTGGTCTATGTAACTATCCTTAATGTCCTTCAAGGTCAAGATGCCCACCGTCTTTAAATTTATTCCAAGGAAGTATGTAATAGACCATGGGCTTGAAATTCAGAGATCTGAGTTCAAATTCCATGTCTTATCACCTGCAAGAGCTAAGGCAAGTTTTCAACTTTCCTAAGCCTTAGTGCCCTCATCTGTAAATCAGGGGCAATAGTAATAGCGCCCACTTCACATTGAATTAATGTGTGTCAAGTGGTTGGTATTGGCTCAGCACGTGGTGTATGCTCAATAAATGTTAGCTTTTGCTGTGAATTGCCACTTCCTGCCTTGCTCTTATTCTAAATCTGCAATCTTTGGGGTGTACCAGAATCTTCTCTACCCTTGCTGGATCTTTGGGGAGAGTAATCTTTCCACCTCAGCCTCCTGAGTAGCTGGGACTACAGGTGCATACCACCACAACCAGCTAATTTTTTTTTTTTTTGTATTTTTGGTGGAGATGGGGTTTTGCCATGTTGTCCAGGCTGGTTTCAAACTCCTGACCTCAAGCAATCCACCTGCCTCAGCCTCCCAAACTGCTGAGAAGCTGTTTTAGAGGCTTTATGATCAAGATCACTGCATAGGATATTAGAACCCTAAATTCTGAGCTCATAATCCAGTTTAGAATTATATAAGTTCATACCTTCCCAAACTGACCTATTGCCCTGCCTTGGAAAACACAGTTCTGAGATGATAGCTATGATGATGCATTCATGTTGCTGTAACCATAGGAAAAAAATGAAGTCCCCTCTCTTTTCTAAATGGCAACTCCTGGATGTTTGGATGAAAAAACAGTTTCATGTTCTCAGTAGCAGTGACCAAAAAAGTGGGAAGAACAGCCAGTCTGTCATGTAGAAGGGTACATCTATCACCTGTGCATTGCCCACGAGCACAGGTGAAATGAGGGTCCCTGGCCATTTGAGTTGTTTGATACAAGGCAGAGAGGCTGTGCTTGGTGACATGGCTGAAGGGGATTTGGGTGCAAGCCACAGGTGAATCCTGCTCTGACTTCATCACCTGCTGCCACTCTGGCATCTTGTATGTGACCCTCCTCTCTTTGCAAACCACCATCTTTCCAGGGACATGTAAGGGAGACCTTGAGTGAATCTAGGAATGGGGCTGCTGTTGGCTTGAAAAACAGATGAAAAGCCTTTTTCAGTATTAAGTGTGGACTCTCCTCTCCCCACAGATCCTTTTCTGAATCCATTTTCTCCCCTGGTACTTGGGAAAAGAGCTGCCCACGGGTAGATCTGCTGGGTAAAAGTAAGAAGATGCGGGGAGGGACTAGAGTGGGAGACTTCAACTCTGAGATTTCATTGTGAAGGATTTCCATGGCTGGGGGGTCTCGTGCTTAAGGGTAGAGAACTAACAGTGAAGCAGAAAGAATTCTTTCCCTGCCTCCCCAACATGTCAGCTGTAATTCTTTTCCTCTTTTAATTGGAATTTTATACTGAGGTTCTCCTGGCAGATGTGACAGACTGAAGCGGTGGAAATGGATTTTAGAGAAAATGCATGGTTTATAAATCTTTTTCTGAAGAGCTTAGAATGTAAACTATTCCATCTGGTGTGGAAGAACTAGGAAGAAACGGGGCAGCTTTAGATACTCAAAATTTATATGATCTTATTTGTTCTTTTAAAAATTACTAATGCAATTTGTGAACATGTAAAACATTTGGATGCTACAGAAGCACATACAGTCAATAGTAAAGCTCTTTCCCTAATCTTATTTCTCAGAGATAACCCTTATTAGCAGTTTGGTGCATCTGATTCTAGATTTTTTCCCGCATGAATGATATGAAAAGAAAACTGACACTTTCTCCTGCTTCCATTATGACTAAGCACATCATGTATCATAGTCAGGAGAGAGAAACAGCAATTTTCACCCTGAGATAAACCAAGAATAATAGAGTCAGTCTGTCTAGTCCTGATCCCTCAAATATTAAAACCTTGAGTACTTCCCATAAATCTTGGCAAAGACAACTTCATCACTACCTTTTGCAACTATGATGTCTAAACACAGGTTACTTCCTTTGTGGATATTGTAATATATTCAGAAAGATACTGTTTTGTTTTCCAGGAACAGATTAATATAAAACAACTCGGTCACCTTGGTAACTTTGCATCTGTTTTCTTTTAAATACTTGTGTTTTGCTTTGGCTAGCTGGTCTTTTTGAAGGTGGATTCTCTTGCATTTCTTTTGAAGTAAAATCTTTTCTTCTCTAAATGTTTTGGCCATAAGTCTTTCTTTGACAAAACAACAATGATAACAGATAATATTTATGAGGCATTTAGTATATGCCGGACACTGTGTTAAATGTTTTTCAAGGATTATTGTATTGGTCCTCACAACACTATGAGCTAGGTGCTTTGTGGTTTCCATTTTACAGATGGGAAAACTGAGGCCCAAAGAAGTCAAAGCAGTTTGTCCATAGTCACATGGCTAGTTTGGTACAGTGATTGTACACACACACACACAGGCACAGACACACAGAAGTTTGTGTTTTTTTTTCTCTTTGTTCTAAGCATATGAATAGGCCAGGTGCAGTGGCTCATACCTGTAATCCCAGCACTTTGGGAGGCTGAGGCAGGAGGATCACTTGAGTCCAGGAGTTCAAGACCAGCCTGGGCAACATAGCAAGACCCTTGTCTCTACAAAAAATTTTAAAAATTAGCTGGATGCCAGTTGCAGTGATACATGCCTGTAATCCTAACACTTTGGGAGGCCAAGGCAGGAGGATCACTTGAGTCCAGGAGTTCAAGACCAACCTGGGCAAGATAGGGAGACCCTCTATCTACAAAAAATTAGCTGGCGTGGTGGCACATGCTTGTAGTCCCAGCTACTTGGGGATGCTGAGGTGGGAGGATTGCTTGAGTTCCAGTGTTCAAGGCTGCAGTGAGCTATGATTGTGCCACTGCACTCCAGCCTGAGTCACAGAGCAAGACCCTGTTTCAGAAAAAAAAAAAAAAAAAGCCAGGTATGGTGGCATGTACCTGTAGTCCCAGCTACTCAGGAGGCTGAGGCGAGAGGATTGCTTGAGCGCAGGAGTTTGAGGTTACAGTGAGCTATAGTTGAGCCACTGCACTGTAGCCTGGGTGACAGAGCAAGACCCTGTATCTGAAAAAATAAAAAATATAAAAATACAAACAGTATCATACTACATGTGTTCTGCAATTTGCTTTTTTTCCACTTAATATGGGGTGGGCAACTTCCCAAGCTAGTGTGTCCAAGTCTATCTTATTCTTGTTTTCTTTCCCCCTTCGTGATTAAAATAATGAGTTATATTGATAGACTTCCTGATGTTACATCATCCTTGTATTCTTGGGGAAAGTCTTGATTTGTTATGGTGCAATCTTTTCTTTGTAACTTTTTATTTTCAAATAGCTTCAAACTTATAGAAACATTGCGAGTTCTATAAACATTGTGAGTATGGTTGTCTTATTCTTTTTAAGGGCTTCCTAGTAGTTCATTTAAATGGTCATGCCTCACTTATAACTATAACTATAGACATTTAGTTATTTAAAATTTGTTGAGATTGCATAATATGCTGCAGTGGACATTCTAATTCATACATTTTTGCATACGTTTAAGCCTCTGCTTTTGGTGAATTTCTAGGAATGGAATTGTTGTGTCAAAGGGTATATGGATTTACATTTGGAGAGATAGAGCCAAATTGCCCTGCAAAAAGGTTATCCAAACCTATGCTTCCACTAATTGTATTTAAGTGCTCTTTCCCCGACATCATTGCCAATACTGTATATTATCAATCTATTGTTTCCCCATTCTGATGGGTGAAGAAGAATCTCAAGATAGGATTCCATTAATTAATGGTGAGGTTGAGCCATCTTTTCACACTTCAGATCTTAGCTCCAGTGTTATCTCCTCACAGAGGACTTTTCAGACCAGCTTATCTAAAACTGGCCAGCTCTCCCTAGTGACCCACACAGTGCCTGGAACATAGAAGGAGAGCAATAAGTGTGTGTTGAATTAACAAATGTATGTATAAATGAATACTTATTGATCCTATGTATTTCTTCTTGATGAGTTTTGTACCCATACCCTTTGTCTAGTTTTCTGTCAGTTTGTGTTTTCTTACTGAGCTGTGGGAAACTTTTACATATTATGGACCAGCACTGTGCAACAGAAATATAATGGGAGACACACAGGTGATTTTAAATTTTCTAGTAACCATATCAAAAAAGTAAAAATAAGTAGGTGAAATTAACTTCAATAATATATATTTTATTCAATCCAACATGTCCAAAATATTATTCAAAGCTCTGGTACTAGCCATTTTTCAAGTGCTCCATAGTCAAATGTGGCTAGTGGCAATGTACTAAATAAGTGAATAATATTCCTTGATCTGTTACATATTTTGCAAGATTTTCTCCTACTTTCTCCTGGTCTGTCTTTAAAAAATATTTTAAAATATTATTATTATAGTGATATTATATTAATATAACTCCTGAGTGAATAGATTTGTACCAATGCCAGTGTTTCTTTTTTTTTTTTTCTTGAGAAAGGATCTCGCTCTGTCACCCAGGCTGGAGTGTAATGGCATGATCTTGGCTAACTGCAACCTCAACTTCCCTGGCTGAAGTGATCTTCCCACCTCAGCCTCCCAAGTATCTGGGACTACAGGTGAGTGCTACCACTACCAGGTACTTTTTGTATTTTTTGTAGAGATGAGGTTTTGCCATGTTGCCCAGGCTGGTCTTGAACTTCAGAGCTCAAATTATCTGCCTGCCTCGGCCTCCGAAAATGTTGGTATTACAGACATGAGCCACCATGCCTAGCCTACTCTTTTTTCGTATGTGTATGCTTCTATGGAATTTTGTCGCATTGTATTCATCCATTCTCATGCTGCTAATAAAGACATACTTGAGACCGGGCAATTTATAAAGGAAAGAGGTTTAATTGACTCACAGTTCAGCATGGCTGCGGAGGCCTCAGGAAACTTACAATTGTGGTGGAAAGGGAAGCAAATATGTCCTTCTTCACATGGCAGCAGGAGAGGGAAGAATGAGTGCTGAGTGAAGGAGGAATCCCCTTATAAAACCATCAGATCTCGTGAGAACTTATTCACTATCACATGAACAGCATGGGGGAAACTGGCCACATGATTCAGTTACTTCCTACCAGGTCCCTCCCATGATATGTGGGGATTATGAGAACTATAATTAAAGATGAGATTTGGGTGAGGACACTGACAAACCATATCATTGCACTCCTGGCCCCTCTCAAATCTCATGTCCTCACATTTCAAGACAAAATCATGCCTTTCCAACAGTCCCCCTAAGTCTCAGCTCATTCCAGCATTAACCCAAAAGTCCAAGTCCAAGGTCTCATCTGAGACAAGACAAGTCCCTTCTGCCTATGGCCTTGCAAAACCAAAAGCAAGTTAGTCACTTCCTAGATACAATGGGGGTACAGGCATTGGGCAAATACATCTGCTCCACAAGGAAGAAATTGGCCAAAACCAAGTGGCTACAGGCCCCATGCAAGTCCAAAATCCAATAGGGCAGTCATTAAACCTTAAATTTCCAAAATGATCCCCTTTGACTCCATGTCTCACATCCAGGTCACACTGATGCAAGAGGTGGGTTCCCATGGCCTTGGACAACTCCACCACTGTGGCTTTGCAGGGTACAGCCCCCTTCCCTAGCTGCTTTCACAGGCTGGCATTGAGTGCCTGCGGCTTTTCCAGGTGCATGGTGAAAGCTGTTGATGGATCTACCATTCTGGGTTCTGGAGGACGGTGGCCCTCTTCTCACAGCTCCACTAGGCAGTGCCCCAGTGGGGACCTTGTGTGGAGGCTACTACTGCATATTTCCCTTCCATACTTCCCTAGCAGAGGTTTTCCATGAGGGCTCTGCCTCTGCAGCAAATTTCTGCCTGGACATCCAGGCATTTCCATACATCCTCTGAAATCTAGGTGGAGGTTCCCAAACCTCAGTTATTATCTTCTGCACACCCTCAGGACTAACACCACATGGAAGCTGGTAAGACTTGGGACTTGCACCCTCTGAGGCAATGGTCCAAGCTGTATCTTGGCTCCTTTTAGCCACGGTTGGGGCTGAAACAGCTGGGATGCAGGGCACCATGTCCAGAGGCTGCACACAGCAGGGGGGCCCTGGGCCTGACCCATGAAACAATTTTCCCTGCTAGGCCTCCAGGCCTGTGATGGGAGGGGCTGCCTTGAAGGTCTCTAACATGTCATGGAGACATTTTTCCCATTGTCTTGGTGATTAACATTTGATTTCTGCAGCTGGCTTGAATTTCTCCCCAGAAAATGGGGTTTCTTTCTTTCTTTCTTTCTTTTTTTTTTGAGATGGAGTTTCGCTCTTGTTGCCCAGGTTGGAGTGCAATGGCATGATCTTGGTTCACTGCAACCTCCACCTCCCAGATTCAAGTAATTCTTCTGCCTCAGCCTCCTGAATAGCTGGGATTACAGGCATGCACCACCATGCCTAGCTAATTTTGTACTTTTAGTAGAGACAGGGTTTCTCTATTTTGGTCAGGCTGGTCTCGAACTCCTGACCTCAGGTAATCCGCCCGCCTTGGCCTCTCAGAGTGCTGGGATTACAGGCTTGAGCCACCACGCCTGGCCGGGGTTTTCTTTTCTATCACATCAACAGGCTGCAAATTTTTCAAACTTTTATGATCTGCTTCCTCTTGAGTGCTTTGCCATGTAGAAATTTCTTCTGCCAGATACCCTAAATCATCTGTCTCAAGTTCAATGTTCCATAGATCTCTGGGGCAGGGGCAAAATGTCACCAGTCTGTTTGCATAGCAAGAGTGACCTTTCCTCTAGTTCCCAACAAGTCCCTCATCTCCATCTGAGACCACCTTAGCCTGGACTTCATTGTTCATATTACTATCAGCTTTTTGGTCAAAGCCATTCAACAAGTCTCTAAGAAGTTCTAAACTTTCCCACATCTTCCTGTCTTCTGAGGCCTCCAAGTCTCTAGGAAGTTCCAAACTTTCCCACATTTTCTTGTCTTCTTCTGAGCCCTCCAAACTGTTCCAACCTCTGTCTGTTACCCAGTTCCAAAGTTGCTTCCACATTTTCTGGTATCTTTATAGCAGCTCTCGACTCTCCGCGGTACCAATTTACTGTAATTGTCTGTTCTCACACTGCTAATAAAGACATACCTGAGACCGGGTAATTTATAAAGGGAAGAGGTTTAATTGACTCACAGTTCCACAGGGCTGGGGAGGCCTCAGGAAACTTATAATCATGGCAGAAGGAGAAGTAAACATGTCCTTCTTCACGTGGTGGCAAGAGAGAAAAGGATGAGTGCCGAGCGAAGGGGGAAGCCCCTTACAGAACCATCAGATCTTGTGAGAACTCACTCACTATCACAAGAACAGCATAGAGGAAACTGGCCCCATGATTCAATTACCTCCCACTGGGCTCCTCCCATGACACATGGGGATTATGGGAGCTACAATTCAAGATTGAGATTTGGGTGGGGAGACAGCCAAACAATATCACCCATGTAGATTTTAATAACCATGACTACAATCAGGAAACAGAAATGCTCCATCACCACAGAGAAATTCTCCCTGTGACTCCTTGTAAGTCGCACCTTTCCTCCAGGTCCATTGTCTGTTCACTTATATTTGTGGTGTTTGGACATTGCTGAGTTCTTTTCTAAGCTATAGAGCTCATAATTTCATAAACCAACCACCTGTATTTGAGGGTGCTAAGCAGCCAGTTGCTGTCTCTCTTCATCCTGCAAAGTATTTTAAAAAGAAGGGACTTTAGTTTCTTTCTGGTTTTAATTATCCTCTGTTATCCAAATGGATCTTAGAGTATAGAACAAGAGCATAGTCTAATGTTCTAAGAATTCACGACACTTCACTCTTAGAATATAGAACACATGGGTTCTCATCACACATTTCATAAGGCATGCAGGAGTCTCTTCTCTTTGATCGGGGCCTAGGCTCATGTTGGCAAAACGGAATAACAGTGTTCAGGTCTTACCAGATACCTTGAACCAGTGAAGTCCACAATTTGACAGAAGAGTGAGCAAGTTCCTCTCTCCTGTAGTAAACGCTAATGATCTCATGGTCACTGCAGCTGGTTATTTCAAACTTATTTATATACCCCTTCCCTGGATGGACACATGATACCTAAATACCCACAGAAGGAAAGTTGGGCAGAAGTCAGAAGTGACGGTGACTGTTTCTATGCTGAACCTCAAAAAGGTTGCTGTGGGGGACAGCAACAGTCATGAGGCTGTGCAGTGGAGACTCCCAGGCACCTGTCAGAAGGCACAGGCAACTCCTGGCATCCACACCTCAAAGAAAAAGAGTCCAGAGTAACCCTATAAATTTTGATAACTAGCACTGAATACCGGTAGGTCTAATGTTCTAAGAATTCATGACACTTCACACCAAACAGCAAAGCTACTCCACTGCCCTAAGCCAGGAAAATGTGGAAAGTACTTTGTCCTTTCCTTCTGGTCTTCAGATCAGAACTCTTGCTACATCCCACATGATACCCTGGATGAGACAGCAGTACCTATGGGATTGCTGCCAGTGAAGACCGGAGATGAAACTCTCCAAAGTTATATTTTTATATCTCCCTGTATTCATGGTTCCCAATTCTAGCTGCAACTTAGAATTACCTGGGGTGGGAAGCTTAAAAAATTCCTATACCCAAGTTCCTTCCCAAACCAACTGAATCAGGCTCTCTGGGGGTGGGACCTCAGCATCAGAATTTTTTTGAAAGCTTTTCAGGTTATTCTGAGTGCAGCTAGAATTGAGAACCACTGTCCTAGATAGACAGCCATTCATTAATTCATTCATTTAAAAACTACTTCTTGAGTATCACCTGTGTGCCTGGCACTGCTCCCTGCCCTCATGAGGCTTACTTTCTGGTGGAGATAAAAAATAAATGAACATGCAAATAAATAAGATGAATACAGAATATTATTAAGGCAAAGAAAGTGGGGTGGAGAGGGGAGTTTTTTTTTTTTTAGCAGAAAGCAGGTAGACTGAGACCTGAAGGCTTGAGAAGGAGCCAGGCCTGCAGAGAGCAGTGGGGAGAGGATGCCTGCCAGGGAGGATGGCAAGTGTAAAGGTCTGGAGGGGGGAAAGAAGTTTTTTGTTGAAGGTTCCCCCAAAAATGCAGTGTGGTTGAGCTGTAGGAGTGAAAGAGAGAGGAGAGGGTACAAGAAAGGGAAGAAAAGAGAGGAGAGAGGAGAGAGAGATGAGATAAGGCCATAGGGGAAGCCAGGAGCTATATTAGTCATAATAATGAATCATCATATTAAAATAATAGTTAATATTTATTGAATATTTATTCTGTGCCAGGCCCTGGACTAACCACTGTATGTGCATCATATAATCGATTCCTTACAATAACCCCCATGGGGATAGAAGTAATCTTATCCCCCATTTTACAGATGAGAAAACTGAGACTCAGAGAGAGGGACACCAATAGTCAAACTGTTTCTGTGTTCAAAAGCAACTTTCTAAGGGGACTACAAACATAACCAAAAGTTAGTGCATCCATCCACAAAGCCCTTAGGATAACTATTTTATTACGCCCAAAAGAAATTAAGAGCAAGATTTGATGCACTGTTTGATGCACAGCACCAGGTAGATGACTTGACTTAAATTTAATAAAAATTTGGTTACTGATAGAGAACATAGGGCAAGTATATCTAAGCTGTGCTACTAATTTCACTATCAAAAATTCATTTTCTTTGTTCTTGCCTCTCTCTCTCTCTCTCTCTCTCTCTGTTTCTCTTTGAGATGGAGTCTTCACTCTCTCACCCAGGCTGGAGTGCAGTGGTGCAATCTCGGCTCACTGAAGCCTCCGTCTCCCACGTTCAAGCGATTCTCCCACCTCAGCCTGCCAAGTAGCTGGGATTACAGATGCACGCTACCATAACCAGCTAATTTTTGTATTGTTATTAGAGATGGGCTTTCACATGTTGGCCAGGCTGGTCTTGAACTCCTGACCTCAGGTGATCTGCCTGCCTCAGCCTCCCAAAGTAATCCCTGCTGGGATTACTGGTGGGTAGATGGGATTGGAACATTGTGCTTCCTCAGCTCTAAAGCCTTCCATGGCTCCCTGTTTTCCTGGGAGAAGCTCACATTCTTCTTTCTGCCCTTCCCAACCTGCAGGAGTGGCCCCTGCAGCCTCTCCTATCACGTTTGGAGCCTTTTCCCTTGCTTACTGTCTCCCCGTTGCCTGCCCCCATCTGTGTCCAGGTCATCTCCTCTCTACTTGTGGCCCTCCTCTCTCTCTGTCTCATGTGGCCAGCATCTGCTCATTCTGGTCTTGGCTGACCTGTTGGCACATTCAGGGCAGCCTTCTCAGGCCTCATCTCTTCATTTTTTATTTTTTGAGACAAGGTTTTACTCTGTTGTCCAGTGGTGCAATCATAGCTCACTGCAGCCTCAAACTCTTGGGCTCAAGCAATTCTCCAGCCTCAGCCTCCAGAGAAGCTGGGACCACAGGTGCATGCCACCACGCCCGACTAATTTTTTCATTTTCTGGTAGAGACAGGGTCTTGCTATGTTGCCCAGGCTGGTCTCACACTCTTGTGCTCAAGTGATCATCCTGCCTCAGCCTCCAAAAGTGCTGGGATTACAGGCATGAGCCACTGTACTCAGCCAGGTCCCTACATCTTAAGTAGGTCCTATGACCATAGTCAGTGGGTTCTGACTCAGCTCCTGATTTATTTCCTTGTGCTCTTGACGCGAGTCACAGTCATTTGATTCAGCGGCCTGTTGACTTTGGAGTGTTTGTTCTGCCACCTGACTGAGCTCCGTGAAGCCACAAACCATATCTCATTGTATTCATTGCTCCAGTGCCTAATGGAGAGTCTGACGCCTAGCATTCCCTTAATATATATTCCTAATAAAAAAGAAAAAATTCATACAGCCAGGTTTTCATTTTCCAACCTGTAGCCCTGCTTTTTTTTTTTTTTTTTTTTTGAAACAGGCTTCTTAGGAATTTGCCCAAATATCTAGCCATTTGGACAGTTGATGATTACTGGTATGTAAAAAGAATGCTTGGTTGACCAAACAACTGAGGGGCTAGGGGAGGCATAGCATTAGGAGAAATACCTAATATAAATGACGAGTTGATGGGTGCAGCAAACCAACATGGCACATGTATACCTATATAACAAGCCTGCACGTTGTGCACATGTACCCTAGAACTTAAAGTATAATTTAAAAAAAAAAAAAAAAACCTTAGTTTTCCTTTTTTTTTTTTTTGAGACAGGGTCTCATTACATCACCTGGAATGCAGTGGTGCGATCACGGCTCACTGCAGCCTTGACCTCCTGTGCTCTAGTGATCCTCCCACCTTAGTCTCCTAAGTAGCTGGGACTACAGGCACATACCACTATGCCTGGCTAATTTTTTTTTTTTTTTTTTGAGATGGAGTCTCGCTCTGTTGCCCAGGCTGGAGTGCAGTGGCGCGATCTTGGCTCACTGCAACCTCCGTCCGCCTCCTGGTTCACGCCATTCTCTCGCCTCAGCCTCCCGTGTAGCTGGGACTACAGGTGCCCGCCACCACGGCCGGCTAATTTTGTTTCTGTATTTTTGGTAGAGACGGGTTTTCACCGTGTCAGCCAGGATGGTCTTGATCTCCTGACCGCGTGATCCGCCTGTCTCAGCCTCCCAAAGTGCTGGGATTATAGGCGTGAACCACAGCGCCCGGCCAATTTTTTGTATTTTTTTGAAGATGGGGTTTCACCATGTTGCCCAGGCTGGTCTGGAACTCCTGAGCTCAAACAATCCACCTGCCTTGGCCTCCCAAATTGCTGGGATTACAGGTGTGAGCCACTGTACCTGGCCTCCTCATTTGTAAAATGGGGATAAGAATATCTATGCACACGGCTGGGCGCGGTGGCTCATGCCTGTAATCCCAGCACTTTGGGAGTCCGAGGTGGTGGAATCACAGGGTCAGGAGATTGAGACTATCCTGGCTAACAAGGTGAAACCTCATCTCTACTAAAAATGCAAAAAATTAGCTGGGCATGGTGGCACGTGCCTGTAGTCCCAGCTACTCAGGAGGCTGATGCAGGAGAGTCACTTGAACCCGGGAGGCGGAGGTTGCAGTGAGCCAAGACCACACCACTGCACTCCAGCCTGGGTGACAGAGTGAGACTCTGTCTCAAACAAACAAACAAACAAACAAACAAAAAACAAAAAGAATATCTATGCACAGGTTGGTTGTGAGGCTTAAATGAGATGATGGCAGTAAAGGGGCCCGGCATTATCTCACTTAATTTTGAAAACTGAAAGAGAGGTTGGCATTAATATTCCCATTGTATAGGTGGGAAAACCTAGTCTCAGAGAAGCTAGGATAAGAGCAGAGCTGGGATTCAGACTTAGGAGTTGAGTTTAAAGCCTGGCCCAACATGATGTTTGCCTTTGAATCTGTACCCCCTCCCAGTGTTCATGTTGGGAGCCAAAGGAGAAGATACAAGCAAAAATGGAAAGCAGTCTTGTGAAAAACTCTGGGATATATAAACAGACCTCTCAAAAGAGGTTCACAAAGCAATGAAAGAAGCAAGGGCCAGAAAACCCACAAAAAGGAAAGAAAATATTTGCAATTCACATATCTGATGAAGTATTTGTATCTAGAATATATATATATATCTTAAACTCAACAATAAAAAGACAAACAACCCAGTTAAAGAGGGGCAAGGTCTCTGAATGGACATTTCTTTGAAGAAGATATACAAATTGCCAGTAAGCACAGGAAATGCTCAACATCATTAGTCACTAGGGAAATGCAAATCAAAACCTCAAAAAGATACCACTTTGCACCTACTGGGATAGCCACAGTAAAAAAGATAATAACATATGTTGTTGAGGAGATAGAGAAACTGGAACCCTTGTACAGGGCTGGTGGGATTGCAAAATTGTGTGGGTGCTTTGGAAATGGTCTAGCAGTTCCTCAACAAGTTAAACATATCATTATTGTACCACCCAACAATTCCACTCCTAGCTCTACACCAAAGAAAACTGAAAACATAAGTTCATACAAAAAAATTGGGCATGAATATTCATAGCAGCATATTTTTCAGAGCCAAAAAATGGAATCAATCCAATGTCCATCAATGAATGAATAGAAAAACACAATATAGAATATCCATATAACAGAATATTATTCAGCCTTAAAAAGAAGGAAGTACTGATTAATGCTACAACATGGATGAACCCTGAAAACAGGATGCTAAGTGAAAGAGGACATATATGAAAGATCACATATTGTATGATTCCATTTATAAGAAATATCCAGAATAGGTAAATCCATAGAGATAGACAGTAGATTGAGATTGCCAGAGGTTGCGGGGATGAGTAGTGACTGCTAGTGGGTTGTATTAGTCCATTCTCAAGCTCCTATAAAGAAATACCTGAGACTGGTTAATTTATGAGAAAAGAGGTTTAATTGACTCACAGCTCCACATGGCTGGGGAAGCCTCAGGAAACTTACAATCATGGTGGAAAGCACCTCTTCACAGGACAGCAGGAGAGAGAATGAGTGCCGACTGAATTGGGGAAACGCCCCTTATAAAACCGTCATATGTCGTGAGAACTCCCTCACTATCATGAGAACAGCATGGGGGAAACCACCCCCATGATTCAATTACCTCCCACCAGGTCCCTCCCATGACAGGTTGGGCTTATGGAAACTGCAATTCCAGATGAGATTTGGGTGAGGACACAGCTAAACCACAACATTCCATCCATGGCCCCTCCCAAATCTCATGTCCTCAGATTTCAAGACACAAAAATCATGCCCTTCCAACAGTCACCCAAAGTCTTAACTCATCCAGCATTAACCCCAAAGTCCAGATCCAAGTCTCATCGAAGACAAGGCCAGTCCCTTCTGCCTATGAGCCTGTAAAATCAAAAGCAAGTTAGTCACTTCCTAGATACAATGGGAGTACAGGCATTGGGTAAATACACCCATTCTAAATGGGAGAAATTGACCAAAACAAAGGATGCAAGTCCAAAATCCAATAGGGCAGTCATTAAACCTTAACGTTTCAAAATAATCTTCTTTGACTCCATGTCTCACATCCAGGTCACGCTGATGCAAGAGATGGGCTCCCATAGCCTTGGGCAGCTCTGCCTCTGTGGCTTTGCAGGGTATAGTCCCTGCCCTGGCTGCTTCCATGGCTGGTGTTGAGCGTCTGTGGGTTGCACCAAGTGCATGGTGCAAGCTATTGGTGGATCTACCATTCTGGGGTCTAGAGGATGGTGGACCTCTTCTCATATCTCCACTAGGCAGTGCCCCCATGGGGACTCTGACCCCAGATTTCCCTTCCACACTGCCCTAGCAGAGGTTCTTCATGAGGGCTCCACACCTGCAACAAACTTCTGCCTGGACATCCAGGCATTTCCATACATCCTCTGAAATCTAGGCAGAGGTTCCAAAACCTCAATTCTTGACTTCTGTGCACCCTCAGGCCCAACATGATGTGGGAGTCCCGAAGGCTTGAGGCTTGCATCCTCTTAAGCAATGGCCCAAGCTATACTTTGGCCCATTTTGGTCATGGCTGGAGCTGAAGCAGCTGGGATGCAGGGCATCATGTCTGAGGCTACACACAGCAGGGGGCCCTGGGCCCATAAAACCATTTTTCGCTCCTAGGCCTCCAAGCCTGTGATAAAAGGGGCTGCCTTGAAGGTCTCTGATAAGCCCTGGAGACATCTTGCCCATTGTCTTGGTGATTAACATTTGGTTCCTGGTTACTTATGCAAATTTTTGTAGCCGGCTTGAATCTCTCTCCAGAAAATAGCTTTCTCTTTTCTATTGCATTGCCGGGCTGCAAATTTTCCAAACTTTTATGCTCTACTTCCTTCTGAATGCTTTACTGCTTAGAAATTTCTTCTGCCAGATACCCTAAATCATTTGTTTCAAGTTCAATTTTCCACAGATCTCTAGGGCAGAGGTAAAATGCATCCAGTCTCTTTGCATAGCAAGAGTGATCTTTACTCCAGTTCCCAAAAAGTTCCTCATCTCCATCTGAGACCACCTCAGCCTGGACCTTATTGTTCATGTCACTATCAGCATTTTGGTCATTCAGCAAGTCTCTAGGAAGTTCCAAACTTCCCCACATTTTCCTGTCTTCTTCTGAGACCTCCAAACTGTTCCAACCTCTGCCTGTTACCCAGTTCCAAAGTCGCTTCCACATTTTCGCGTATCCTTATAGCAGCGCCCCACTCCCTCAGTACCAATTTTACTCTATTAATTCATTCTCATGCTGCTATGAAGGAATACCCAAGAAAGGCTGGCATTTATCTCCAGGGCTGCCATAGTGCTTGGCATATAGCAGGTATTCAAACATTTTTGAATGAATAAATGAATAAATGAATGTGGGAAAATGTCCCTCCCTGATTTCCACCCTTGAAGGATGGCAGTAGAAAGTTTCCCAGATGCTGTGGAACCTTCTCTGGGGACCAAGCACCCTATTGCACACTCAAGTGATGCTTCTTCATGTTGACTTTAAGCTCTTCTCCTTCATCTGAATTCCCTCTCCCAACTTTGCTCTTTAAATATAAGAGTCAACTGCCATCCCAACCAGCTTCTTAACCATGGTGGCAGGGGCTAGAGATGGCCATCATTGGAAGAGAAGGCTGGAGGTCCAGGCTTTCTCCATCTTTGCTCTTGCAGATTTCTATTTGCCACTCCCTCAGCCTCCTTCATTTTCCTTCTCATTGAAAATGAGCCTTGGACTTTGCTATAATCAAACATGAATGTGGGCAAGAAATTTGGGGGGATGTTTGAAGTGATGGAGACATTCTCACTGCTGTCTGCCATTTCCTCCTTTTGGTAGATACTTTCTACAGAATAGTGAGTAAAGGGAATCTTTTCAAGGGAAAAGATCATGGGCCACATATCTTTCAAAAACATAAAGAATTTATCTCAGGAGCATCAGGTGCCCTCTCTCTGGCTGGGAGATAGATCCAAAAAGTGGGCTTATATTAGAGTGAGCTTCTACTTGGGTAGAGAAAGAGCTACTTCTTACCATTTCAGGCTAAAAAACCCCACTGGAATTGGAACAAAACAAAAACAACAGCAAAACTTCTGTTAACTTTCCAAGCATTAACTTTGGGGCAGGAGTTGTGATAAGCTGTAGTTTCTCTGTCCTCAATGATCTTCAAGACTAGAATAAAATATCAGAATAAAAGCGTTTTTCTTAAGTTAACTAGAGAGCTGACCATTTCAGCTCTGGAATGATACATGATTTAGAGCAAGAATCACCTTTTGGGGTGGATAAGAATGCATCTAATTACCAGTTGGGCATGATGGCTCACGCCTGCAATCCCCGCACTTTCAGAGGCCGAGTTGGGAGAATCTCCTGAGCTCAGGAGTTTGGAGACCAGCAAGAAATACAAAGATTAGTTGGGTGTGGTGATGCATGCCTGTAGTCCCAGCTACTTGGGGGCCTGAGGATGGGGCAGGAGGGTCGCTTGGGCCCGGGAGGTGGGGGCTGCAGTGAACCATGTTTGCACCACTGCACTTGAGCCTGGAAGCCAGGGTGACAAAGAGAGACTCTGTCTCAAAAAAAAAAAAAAAAAAAATTGCATCTAATTACTAACCTTGTTCTCCTTGTTGAATTCCTTTTTATCTTTAGAAAAATGCTCATTTCAGACTAGAAATGATGTCTACATACTTTTTACGGAAACTTTGGAAAATATTAAAACTTTTGATAGGAGTATTTGAAATGATAATAGGCAAGATTTGTCAAGAAGTTTGCATATATTATCCCATTTAATTCAGACCACAATCCCTTGCAGGTAGGTGATATTGTTTCCAATTTACAGATGAGGAAATAGAGACTCAGAGAGGTTAAATAATTCAATGAACGTCACCTAACAATAAACAGTAGTGCCAAGATTCAAACCCTGGTGGGTCTGATGATAGAGTTTGTGCTCTACATATTATAACTCTTTATACTGTAACTGTCCAGAATCCTGCTACTTAGAGGAAATCATTGTAGACAGTTTGAAATACTTTCCAGCCTTTTCTTCCCCCATGCACGTTCATGCTTTTGAGGGTAAATGTATGGGTATATGGCTACTTTTAATTGATAAAGAATGAAGGATCTCATTGCACAGACAATTTTGTATTTTGTCCTGTTTTTCCACTTGGCCCTTCACCCAAGCATTTCCCTGTATCATAAAAATTCTTCAAAAGCACTATCCTAACTGTGCTGTAACACTGTATGTTATAAATAGATGGATTATTATTTGGTTTGCCAATCTCCTATTTTGCAATCAATATTTATGTCTCTTTTACATTTATAGCAACAATAATGAATATTAAGCAGTTACTCTGTGCTAGGCACCATGCGTCATGTTTAGGAACTCATTTATAATTTATTTCATAACTAATGCTGGATGAACATCTAATATGTAAATACTATGCTCCATTTAGCTCATGGTTTTTCATTTTAATCTCTTGGTGAGGCTTTCTTTGTATAAACCTTGTGTGTTTCCTAAATTTTTTCGGGAACTTTAAATTTTGTTTGCTATTGCTAATGCCAATATTCTGATCTGTTGAGTTCAGTCGATACTGAAATCCTAATTTTAGAACATATTTTTTTAGAACACGTTTTTTTTCTTCAAACCATGTCTTCTAATTCTTCAAATTGTAGAACTTTTTTTTTTAGATCATGTTTTTTATTCTTCAAACCACATCTTCTCTCTTTCAAAACCATCCTCATTGTCTTCATTCCTTTATCTCTAGCACATATTTGGTTAGTGAGAAGTGAGTTTTCTCCCTTTCTCTGTCTCTGTCTCTGTTTCTTTCTTTCTCAGTGTCTCCTCCTTATACTCCCCTCCATCTGTAGACTTACATAAATTTCTGAACATAGTCTGATACTTTTTTCCAAGTGCAAGAAACTCTTTTTAAGTAGATCAATATTGTTTTAAATTCCAAACTCCTAGATAGCAGGCTCTTATCAAAATAGCTTGATGTATGTGGGCACTTAGTAAATATTTTTAGGAATAACATCTGAGTTTTTGGATGACTTTGGGATTTCTAGTTTAGATTTTGCTTGCTCCTGTTTCTACACCTAAAAGTCGTGCTGGGCATTCTGAGACTGGGCTTCCAGACTACAAGGTGCATTTCCTCTTCAGCATCGTTAATTCATTCATGCTTGTCTCTCTTCTTCTTGGGCTTTTGGGCTTTTTCTCTCCATAAATATTTTCAGGACAAGTGAGAATTGTCATTTTGGCTGCCTATCATTAGAGCCAAAAGCTAGGGAGGAATTCTGCCAGGCTTGATTGAGAGTATTGTATGATGCTTCTTATATGGATGGGGGTAAATCTGTTAAAAGAGAAAGCTTCCAGAACAACCAAAGCTGTTTCCTATCAAACAGGCAGGGCCAGACGTGGTGACTCACGCCTCTAATCCTAGCACTTCGGGAGGCTGAGTGGGGTAGATCCCTTGAGCACAGGGGATCAAGACCAGCCTGGGCAACATGGTGAACCATCTAGACAATAAATACAAAAAAGTTTAGCTGGGCATGGTGGTGTGCGCCTATAGTTCCAGCTGCCTGGGAGGCTGAACTGAGAGGATCGACTGAGCCTGGGGAGGTCAAGGCTGCAGTGACCTGTGGTTGTACCACTGCACTCCAGCCTGTGCAACAGAGTGAGACCCTGTCTCAAAAAAAAAAAAAAAAAAAAAAAAAGGAAAGGCATAGCTGTCTGATTATAATGCTTCATGGGGGTAAGGACTGTCATGGTTCATTTTGTTGGAGAGGCTTACCACATTTCTGAGCCTCAGTTTTCTTAAGGATAAATAAGGAGGAGAACTTTCTTATGTCCCTTGCTGGGATTTTTGCAAGGAACAAGTGAAATTGTGTCAATATGAAATGCTTTAAAAAGTAAAGACAAATGTATAAATGTTATAATAATAATAGTAATAGAAATACTAAACTACTATAAAAATTACCCACAGTAAAGAACAAATAAAGTTATCAAAAGAAGGAGTAAAATAGAGAAAGTCTCCTTTAGTTTGGGGAATAGAAGATATGATACAAAGGGTAAAGAAAACAGAAAGACAAGTTTCTGAATTTCACCCGTGGCAAAAAAAAGAGAGTGAGGGAAGAAGGAAATTAGCAAAAGTTTGGCTAGGAAGACACATTAAAAACACCTAACTTAGCCAGGCATGGTGGCTCATGCCTGTAATCCCAGCACTTTGGAGGCTGAGGTGGGAAGATCACTTGAGGCCAGGAGTTTGAGACCAGCTTGGGCAACACAGGGAGACCCTGTTTCTACAAAAAAATTAAAAAATTAGCCAGGTGTACTGGCTCATGTCTGTAATTCCAGCATTTTGGAGACTGAAGTGTGAGGATCGCTTGAGCCAGAGATTGAGGCTGCAGTGAGCCATGATTGCACTATTGCACTCCAGTCTGGGTGACAGAATAAGACCCTGTCTCAAAAACAAAAACAAAACAAAAAACAACAAAAACCAACCAAACCAAAAAACATGCAAGTTGGAAGAAAGGGGGAGAGGTGGGTCTACAATGCAAGAATGTTAAGGATGGAGTACCATGCGATCTTCCCATATTAATAGCAGCTGTACTCATTAAAGTGAGAATCAAGGTATTATTAACAACAGTATTTCCCAAAATGTGTGCTGTGGCATATTAGCCTTACGATCCAAGAATCTGGGAAAATGCTTAGTAAATGCCCCATACTATATTATTCCATTAAAGAGCCATAATGCACAGTGGTTTGCTAAAGGCTCCAAAAAGCTCCAAAGGAAAGAAAAGACTTAACTTTTGCTCAACTCAGCATTTGGTTTCTCAATTTAATCCTCTCCTGCACCTGTACCTTTTTTGGTAAAATTTGTTATCACCACACGCAACCAGTTTTCTGAGAAGCACCATTTTGGAAAGTCTGGCTTAATTCTTGAACTTGAAGACCTGGACATTCTCAAGTATGTTCAGGCTCATATTTTTGGATGAGGGGCTTTGAGCTGAAGAGTGTCCTGCCCTGAACTAACAAGCTGAGAATAAAGACAAATTTCCAAACGTGGACCCACTGGTCTGCAGTGTGAGCATACTGGTGAGCTCCGGACCACCTAGGAAAATTATCCTTGTGAACCAAGCCTTGGCCAACCTCTCAGTGACCCTTGGCATTTGCCTGAGTCTCCTGGATATTTTCCAAAAAAGGTTTTGGCAGGAATGCAGAACACAGTTGAGGAAGAGAAGCAAACCCTCAGAGATAAAGGTAGGAGCAGACTTTGGCCTATATAGTCATTCATTCATTAATTCATTTATTCATTCATCAAATGTTTGTTACATGTGGACTTTATGCTTGACATTGTGCTAGGTGCTGGGGCTAACAGTGTAATCTTAAGGGGCTCACATACACAAATCAGTGCAAGGAAGTAAAGATGATCCAAGAGGAAATCTGTTCAGAGTAAAGAGGGCACAACCTTGAGTGAAAGAGAGGAGGCAATCAAAAAAGGCTTCATGGAGGAGGTGATTTTCTAGCTGAGCCTTGAAAAAAGAGTCTGCATTTTAACAAGATCCTTAGGTGATTAAAGTTCTAGGATGTGAGTCCTACCTGGGCTCCCCTTGATGATTATTTGAAGGTATTCTTCAAAGTCATCATTGACATTCACACATAAGCCAGAAATAGTTTTCTTACTATTTAATGACAAGCTCTACCTCAACCACGGCCTTTTTGGCCAACTCATTTAATAGCTGCTGTCTCGTTATCTTATCTGCCACTCATCTGGGCAGATAATGACTTAGGAGGGGAGGTTCTATCTGAATTTCTTTCTTTTTACTTTTTTTGTTTGTTTGTTTTGAGACAGGGTCTCGTTCTGTTGCCCAGGCTAGAGTGTAGTGGCATGATCTCGGCTCCCTGCAACCTCTGCCTCCTGGGCTCAAGTGATTTTCCTGCCTCTGCCTTTTGGGTAGCTTGGATTACAGGCACTCACTACTGTGCCCAGCTAATTATTTGATTTTATTTTTATTTTTGTAGAGACGGGGTTTTATCATGTTGCCCAGGTTTGTCTCGAGCTTCTGCGCTCAGGTGGTCCACCCGCCTCAGCCTCCTAAAGTGCTGGGATTACAGGCGTGAGCTACCATGCCTGGCCCTCTTTTTACTTTTTATTATGGAAAGTTTTAAATGTATACACAGTTTGACAGGGTAATATAATAAATCCCCATGTTCCCATAAGCCAGCTTCCACTGTCATGCATTAGTGGCCAATCTTGTTTTATCTCTATCCCCACATATTATGTTATAACAAACCTAGCCATTACAGCATTTCATCAGTCAATTTAAATGGCTCTTAAAATGTATTTTTTAAAATTAGGAGCACACAGATTTACATCTTGAAATAGACATAGTCTGTACTGCTAATGTTCTGAAAGGACTCTAAAAACAGTTTAAATTCTAGGTTCCTAAATACCAAATGTCAGTGGCCACCAAGTGGCAAAACTTATGAAAGTAACTGATGAGGCAGGGCTGCTGGGGAAATGTGCATATTTGCAAAATCTATGGGTATCTGGAATGCGGCCTTCCCATGATGACACACTTCAGACAGGGTCTTCATCATCTGGAACCATCTGAATGCTCTTCAGAGCTTCAAGCAAGAAATTCACAAGAAATAATTCACAGGGGTCTGTTATTTTAATACCCCATTTCTCAGGTGACAATCTCAGTTGTGGAAAGAGCCAGAGAACACTGGGAGAAGTGACAGGGAGAGATCCAATGAATCAGCATTTGGTGCTCCAACTAGTGGGCAGCATCAAGCCCTCTGGATCAGTCGCCTGCACCAAGACCTGTTATTTCCAAGTTCACAGACACACGTGATCTTCCCCCTACACCTAGCTGAAGTCCACTTGAAGCAGTTTTGACGGGTGAGCAGTCAAAACTATGTTTCAAGCTCTGGTGGAGCTTGGGTCAGATGGAAAAAACACGTGGTTTGTTTTGTTTTTCATCCTGTGAGTATTTACTGACCACTGACCTTATCATCCACAGCAGGTATGGTCAGACTTGGGGCATGGCTGTGGCTTACAGTGCCAGCCCACAACCAGATAATGGGTTGTGACAAAGCCTTCAGGCCAACCATCCATTATCAACTGCATCTTCTGTGGGGGTGAGAGACTGGTTGCCTTGTTTTCAGGAGCATTCCTCTGTCTCTTTTCTATGTTGAATCCCTTTTCGGGATTCTGTGTCCTTTTCTTGACTTACTCCCTTCTTTTTGGGAGGCACATTCGCCCATGACTTTCTGAGAAAAGATGTATGCCAGGCAATTTATTTGAGATCTTAAATGTCTGGAAATGTCTTTATTCTTCTCTCTCCCTTGAATGATTATTTAGATGGGTCTAGAATTGAAGTTGCAAATAATTTTCTTTCAGGATTTTTGAAGTCATCTTTTCACTATTTTTTTTTTTTTTTGAGACGGAGTCTCACTCTGTCACCCAGGCTGGAGTGCAGTGGCGCTATCTTGGCTCACTGCAAGCTCCGCCTCTCGGGTTCACGCCATTCTCCTGCCTCAGCCTCCTGAGTAGCTGGGACTACAGGCGCCTGCCACCACACCTGGCTAATTTTCTTTTGCATTTTTAATAGAGACAGGGTTTCACTGTGTTAGCCAGGATGGTCTCAATCTCCTGACCTTGTGATCCGCCCGCCTCGGCCTCCCAAAGTGCTGGGATTACAGGCTTGAGCCACCGCGCCTGGCCTTCACTATTGTTTAGCCTCCAGCATTCCTGATCAGAATTCTGAAGCCATTGTTAATCCATATGTGGATTAATAATGTTTCCTTTCTTTCAAAGTTTACAGAATTGGAGAGAAATTTTACCCTTGAACCTCTGAAATTTCACCAAGATGTGCCTTGGTATGTCTTGCTTCATTCACTTTATTGAGTACTGGGGGATTCTTTTAATCTGGAAATTCATGCGTTCAGTTCTGGGAATTTTTTCTATATTACTTATTTGATAATTTCCTCTCTTTAATTCTCTTTGTTCTTTCCTTTTTGTGGAACTTTCCTTTTAGATGTTAGATTTCTAGGTATGAGTATCAAATTTTATTATGTATATTCTTGACTATTTTTATCTTTTTTGGAGAATATTTCCCTCCTTTATTTTTTATTGTGGTAAAATATGCATAACATAAAGTTTACCATTTTAACTATTTTTAAGTATACAGTTCAATGGCATTAAATACATTCACATTGTTGTACAACCATCACCACCATCCATTCCCAGAACTTTTCTATCTTCAGAATTGAAACTCCGTACCCATTAAACAGTAACTCCCCATTTCCCTCTCCCCATAGTCTCTGGCAACCACCATTCTACTTTCTGTCTTAAGAATTAGACCACTCTAGGTATTTCATATAAGTGGAATCATGTAATATTTGTCCTTTTGTGACTGGCTTCTTGTATTTAGCCTAGTATTTTCAAGGTTCATCCAGGTTGTAGCCCATGTCAGAATTTCCTTCCTTTTAAAGACTGAATAATATTCAATTTTATGTATATAACACATTTTGTTTACCTATTCATCCATTGATGGACACTTGGGTGACTTCCATATTTTCCATGTTTTTGATTTTTGCATTATTTCTTCAGCCTCCCTCAACATTAACGTGCAATCTTTCTCTATTTTTATTTCATTTTTTCAGCTTCAGCTCAAAGGAGCTTCTACTGTTTTTTTTTTTTTAAATCTATCCACATATTTTTTAATTCCCAAGAGCTCTGTTTTGCTTCTCTGGCTGTTTTTTTCAGCCTGTTCTTGTCTTGTGGACACAATATAGTTTCTTATTCTCTGGGGATGCTACTCACCTATTCTTGAAGTTTTCTTCTACATCTTGTATTATTTGTTACCTTATACTTCATTTTTTTTTTTTTGTAAACCGTAGGTCTTTTATTTCAGAAGAGTTTTTCATATGTCTGATAATCTTTAGTTGACTCATCATATTTGAAAGTGAGACACTGAAAAGCTGCTTGGAAGTTTTTTGCATGAGGATGGAGCTTGTTAATTGGGGGGTGGATTGCATCCTCTCTCTGGAGGACTCCTAAAGATTTTTACTTTTGGACTGGTCACATCCTTGGAGAGAAATTCTCCAATTTCTGTCCAGGAAACCAAGTTGGGGAAGGAGCTTCCTTGTTCAACATTGCAGCTTTCCATTAATCTCGTTTTCAGCTTGGCACCTAAACCCTTCTCTCAGCTATGCCTGGTGTCTAGAGTCATTCTGTTTAATCTTACCAGAGAGAAAATCTCTAATCTTCTGTCTGAGTTGGTGAGGAAGTGGGGGCCTGGCTGTGTGGGGTGGTAGGTGATCTCTGGCAGTTCCATGACTTCATAAACAGACTTTCAAAGATTTTCCCTACCCTTTATTCCTGACATCAAAGGCAGTATCTTCAGCTAGTACCTCCAATTTCTGAGCTTTCCTAGAGTTTTGCAGAGAAAATTGACTTTCTTCTTGTTGGCTACTATTTGTACAGGATTTAGATTTCAGTGTCATCTACTATGTAAAATTAGTTGATGCCCAACCAGCTATTTTCCATCGTCTAAGATTTTGTCACCATCTCATTTCTTCTTCTGTTTTCCTAATTTGTCCTTGAGTGTTTATATCCTTTTAAATTCATTTACTACGATTCTTTTTTAAATTCTGGGCACATAGTAGGTGTATACATTTACAGGGTACATGAGATGTTTTGATACAGGCATGCAATGTGAAATAAGCACATCATGGAGAATGGGGTATCCATCCTCTCAAGCATTTATCTTTTAGTTACAGACAATGCAATTACACTCTTTAAGTTATTTAAAAATTACAATTAAGTTATTATTGACTATAGTCACCCTGTTGTGCTACCAAATAGCACTTACTATTATTTTAAGTGGTCTTAGAAGGGGTGGGAGCAAAACAGATATGTTCAATATTTCACGATTAATCAGAAGTCCTCTTTGCTTATTTGTATGTGTTTCAGTTTGGCATTAATATTTACCTTTATGCTGCAACAAATTTTTATTCCAGTGACATGTCTACTACTGGTCATTGTTTTTATTCTTATCAAATTTGCAAGTCTCAGTAAAAACAGAAAAACTGGGAAAGATAATGGCTTGTATCTCTAGAACAGACACATCTTCCATCATCTACATCACCATCATCAACATCAATACTTATTGAATTCTAGCTGTGTTCCAAGCAGTGACCTGAAAACTTTTAACTTTTATTATCTAATCTCCACAATTGCACTTGGGTAAATACTATCACAATCCCTATTTTACAAGGTGGAAAAACCAAGCTTCAGAAAGATCGAGGCACTTGCATAAAATCATAAGCACATCAAAGAAAAGGATTTGAACCTTAATGGTTGGTCTCTAGACAGGTTCTCTAGACAGGGATGTATGTAAGACATCTCAGGCAATGGTGTGCTTGAGAATCTCGACTAGGGGTTGCACCATTCCCCATGAAGGCATTTAGAAATGTGGGAGCATCTGTGGTGGTCTCAATGATTTTGGGGTGCTACTGGCATTTGGTGGAAAGACTCAAAGTACTACTGTCCTGCCATGCTATGAATTGTCCCCCAATGAAGAAAGGGCAAATCCCCACACACCTATTGGTAGGTGTGAGACAGACGTGCTAATGAAAAGCTTATAAGCCACCTAGTCAAAAGTCATTGGGTATTTTGTATCCATGATTAGAGTGACCAGTTGGTTCAGTTTTGCAAATGATTATATCATGATGTCATCAAGAACTGAGGGTTGGCACAAACTCGTCTTCTGAGTCAGGTAGCAAATTCCAGCTACAAAACCAATAGACAGTGAACTAACCCTAAATTTGCCAACACTCTTGCAACTTGCCTAGAGCCCCACTTCTTTGAGATCCAGGAGGGCAGAGACCTTGCTGATCTTATTTGCCACTTGATAGAGATAAAGGAATAGCTGGAATAGAGCCTGGCACATAATAGATGCTCAATAAGTACATGTTGAATAACAAATAAATATTCTTTCTCCAGGGTCGAGGGCCACATTAGGAAATTATACGGTTCTTTCACATGGAATAAACAGATAACCAGGGATGGGTGGGATCATGATGAATGAGGCCTGAAAGCCAACTTATGCTCCTCACCAAGCTATGTGCCCTGGTGGAGGGCTGTGTCTGCATGGAGAAAATGTGCCATATTCAAATTCACACAAAGATGCAATATGAGCTACCAGGAACCCAGTCTAGGGGGAAATTCTTGAGACATGCGTCCCTCAAATTGAGGTTAAGTATGCTTTCAATAAATAGACTTTCAATACGTAGAGGAAGAAACACTTCTGTGTCCCTGACAATGCTTGACCCATCAACATCCAATACCACACGACATGTTGGACTAGAGTTCGTTTGTAGTGTGCCACCTCCTAACCCCCAGGACCCCAGGACTCCCCTGGATCTACATGGGGTGGTAGAAAGAACACAGAAATCCACAACTCGACGAACACTCTTCTTGAATGTGTATTTTTCCAAAGTAGTTTTCTTTGCCAGCACCTACTCTAATTTGGTGATTTTATAGAAAGCTTCTCAGGCTTGGTGCAATAAATATTTAAGTAAGTATTGATTGTTTTGAGATTGTTGGCTCTTTTTTTTTTTTTTTTTACCATTCTGGAAACTAATTATTTTGAGCCTTGTCAATATGTTCCACACATCCATGTTTATATCAGTTTGCATCATCCTACAGTGCTTCTTCATTGGGATGGTCTTAGTATTGGGAATGTGTCCATTCTTCACTGGGGGACAGCCCCTAGCATGACAGACATTAGTACTTTGGCTCTTTCCACCAAATGCCAGTAACACCCCAAATCATTGAGAGCACCACAAATCATAAATTACAGAGAAGTGAGAGTTGAAAATAGCCAGGACTGAACATCACAAGAGACCCTAGGGGAAGCAAACGCCTGGCAGAATTGGTCTCCCACCTTCCTACTGCACATCCTTCCTCTTCCTCTTTGTCCTTTGTCCTTTGGAGTCCTTGTGATGACACTGATCAAGCCCAGAGCTGCACTATATCAATGGGAAAAGACTTCCAGTGCAACAGGAAGGTTGTAGGACACACTGTTTAGAATTTGTTTTCATATGTAGCATGATATCTCCAGGTTCCAAATCTATACATCTGTCTGACAATTATTGCATGTACCTAGCATAGTGCTAAGAGCTAGAATGCTTTGTTTTGTTTCATCCTTACAACAGTTTTGCTCAACTTAAAACAGCTTTCACATTCCCATTTTATAGATGAAGAAACCAAGGGTTTAGAAAGGTACAAAACTTGGCCAGGCGCAGTGGCTCACCTATGTAATCCCAGCACTCTGGGAGGCTGAGGCGGGCAGATCACTTGAGGTCAGGAGTTTGAGATCAGCCTGGGCAATATGGTGAAACCCTGTCTCTACTAAAAATACAAAAATTAGTCGGGTGTGGTGGCCCGCGTCTGTAGTCCCAGCTGGTTGGGGTGGCTGGGGTGGAAGGATTGCTTGAACCCCGGAGGTGGAGGTTGCAGTGAGCCGAGATTGTGCCACTGCACTCCAGCCTGGGTGACAGAGCAAGATTCTGTCTCAAAAAAAAAAAAAAAAAAAAGATACAAACTTGTCCACAGCAAACTGTCTCCAGTGGGGGAGGGAATGGGGAAAAGGGGATTAGAAAAGGAAGTCTCAATTCAAAGCATGTGCAGACCTCATCTCCCAGGGCATACCAAGCAGCATCATTAATATCTGACCTGTCACTACCAGCTGGAGTGCCAGCTCATTTCAGACCAACGAGGGGAAAAGCCTTTGCAGGCAGTTTTCTAAGTGGCACTGGGAAAGGAGTGAATTGGCTGCTTCATTAATAAACCAGGATAGAATGTGGGCACCAGTGCCAGCCAGACAGTCTGCTGCTGCCTGGAGAATTTGGCTGCAGCATCGTTTCCAGACTCTCGGCAAAAAAAGTCAAGACCGGATATATGGGGAGAGGAAGGAAGGGAGGAAATTGGCTGGTTGGTCGGAAGGAACCGGATGCGATGGCTTCCGGGCCTCCAGGATGGGAAAAAAAGGTTAATGATTCATCCACACCATTCATTCATGGATGCATTCATTTCATAATACTTATTAAGCATCTACGACGTGCCAGATTTTCTTCTAGATGCTGAAGATACAGGAACCAACAAATATTCCTGCCCTCATGGAGCTTATATTCTAATGAGAGGGACATAGACTGTAAACATACAAATAATTAAAATACTATATCAGATGGAGAGAAGTAATTTGGTCAAAAGGTAGCAGGGAAGGAAGAACAGAGCTTGCGCGGGGTGGGTGGGTGGGGGGTCCTGATTTTAAACAGTAATCACAGAAGGCCTCATGAAGTGACATTTGAGTAAAGATTTTGTAAAGATACCATGCTGGTCACTGTTCTAAGCACTTTACAATTATTATGTCATGAATGTTCCCAACAACCCCAAGAAACATGGCTATGATTATTCCGGTTTTACAAAGAGACTGAAGTTCAGAGATGCAGTGACTTCAGAGATCACACTGCTAGGAAGTGGGAGAATTGGGATTTGAATACAGACTTGTCTGAACTTCTGTGGCTGCGCGTTTTCATGTCGGTGCAGACGCCGTCCACAAACAGGGTTTGGGAAAGGGCAAGTTACGGGTGCAGATGGAGCCTTGCAGGTGCCCACGAATCGAATATGTTGCCACCACCCGTGGGCAAGTGTGGGCGGACTTGACGGGGGACGGGTGGCTCGCGATTTTCACCGCGCTGAATCAGGGCTCTGCGTCTGTGGCCGGGGAGTTCCGTGGCCCAGCTGCAGGTGAGGTGAGCCGGTGGGGGAGGGAGCGCAACTGCAAGGGTTGTCCCAGGACAGTGCCAGTACCAACCTCACCCCGCCGCCACCCCCGGGCCAGCTGCTGCAGTCAATAAGGCGAGGGCCTAGCAGGAGCTCGTCGCCCTCCTGGTGGGGTTCGCTCGGGTGTTCCTACCAGGGTTGAAGAGGGCTAGGGAGCTGAGCTCCGGAAGGGCGGACTAGAGGCCCCAGCGGCCACTCCTAGAGAGGCGGGCAGCTAGGGAGGCCTGAGCGCAGAGGGCGGGCGGAGCCGCACGTTGCGTGGAATCCCCTAGTTCATTCCTGGGAGAGCCCCGGGCGCAGGACAGAGCGGTGGAGGGGCGCCTGGGAGCCCTGGGGGACACCAAGAGAGGCGAGGTTAGGGCCAGTGCGCAGCAAACAGGGAGGAACTACGACGCGCCGGGTAGAAAGAGTAAGAGAGGCGCACCCACTTCGCCGGTGAGGGGGGCACACGGGGAGCCCAAGAAAGGCCTAAAGAGGTAGTGGGTGTGAGCCAGCCTCGGGCGCGTTAAAAAGGGGGCGCAGGAGGGAGGCAAGGAGAGGAAGTTGGGTGTAGGAAGAAGCGAGAGGAAACTGTTGCCTGGACAGAGCGTGCCGTGCCAAAACGAGGAAACGGGGTCAAGGAGGGGGCATCAGGAATCTCCTGGGGACCCCCTGGAGAGTGGCGGAAGCGGTGCCCTTGGGCGCAGCAAAGAGAGAAGGGAGCACAGGCTGAGATAGAGACAGTCCCGGGTGCTGGAGAGCAGGAGCCCCCGGTGCGGCAGGGAAAGGAACGTAGAGCCTGCGCGCTCGGGGAATGAGCTTACTGCCGCTCGCTAGGGTGGCGCGCATTGGAGCTCTAGAAAAGAGGGTTGAGAAGCCCCGGGCAAGCGCCTAGGAAGGTCAGAGAAGTCAGCGAAGTCCACGGAAGAACTTCCCCGGGTTGGAGAGGAAACGCACCCTGGGAGCTGGAAAGAAGAGGAAAGCTAGCCTAGGGGAAGCTTGATCAGGGCTCTGAGTACCACGAGGAGTGCAGAGGAGGTGCTGATGATTGCGGGGAGAGCTATGAGAGCCCGAGAAAGGTGAGGAGGAGGTGCGAGGACAAAGAACACCTAGCGCGGGCGGGGCCGTGAGGAAGGGAGCCGCAGAGAGCGCGCGGACTCCCCTGCAGGGGCTCAAAGCCGCCCGGGTCTC
Organism: Pongo abelii; assembly: GCF_028885655.2. NCBI lineage: Eukaryota > Metazoa > Chordata > Mammalia > Primates > Hominidae > Pongo > Pongo abelii. Next base: position 118,441,001 of record NC_071995.2, on the reverse strand, counting down.
TCCTCCCAGGCTGCCTCTGGCCGTGATTCACTCACCATGATGGAAAAGACCAAAGCCACGATGTTGATGGGGTACGCAGGGCAAAAACACGAGACAATGGTGAGCCACAGGTAGTTCTTGGGCATGGGCACGTCCTCTTCGGTCTTGTCATCTTCAGTGTTGGCCTCGGGACTGCTGTCCAAAGCCCTCTTGAAGTCCGGGCTGGGGGCGTACTGAGACATGGGCGAGGCCGGCGGCGCGGGGAGGGTGGAGGAGCGCACGGTCTGTGTGGTCTGGGGCTCTGGCCGCCGGCTTGTGGCGAGGCTCTGAAAAGCCAGCGGCTCAGGGCTCAAGGGAGACGTGACCTCACCCCTTCTGCGTCCTCTGCCAGCACCCGCCCGGGCTCAGGGACCCGGGCCAAGAGCCTCCCCACAAGGAGGAAGGGAGGGAGAAAAGGAGTGAGGGGAGGCGGGGAGGACAGCGGGAGCGTCAGCCTGAGAAACAGGGAACAGGCAGATGAAGGCACCCCATTCCCTGAGATCGTCGGAGGGACGCACAGACTCACACTGAAAAGTCTGGAATAAAAGGAGGCTCAGGGAAGGAGGACGCAAAGGCCCATTAAGTTCCAAATTGGCCAGCCCATGGGCTGAAGATGACCAGCTCATTTTTAAAAGCCACTTAATTCTAATACATTTAGATGGGACAAGACCAACCCTATCCAGTTGGCAACAGACTCACTACTTCCTCTTGACTTCAACGTTTTACCTTAACTGTCTGGTGCCTGGGCATTTGATTTGTCTCCTATGCCTCAGACCTTGAACACTGAGCCCCAGGAATTTCTCCTCCCCCCGACCCCCTCCCCCAGGTGGGGTGGGAACCAGGTGCCCAGCTTTGGCCTCAAAGCTTTCCACATTCTACTTGGGGCTCAAGAGACTGGAGTCCAGTATAGTCAGTCAGTGGGCACTGCCCGGTCCATGCCCGTCCAGGTGCCCTCCCCAGTGTGGAAACAAGGAACTCTTCTTTCCGCTTTTCCACTTGCAGGACCCCTGGGGAGAAATGCAGGTAGATCAGGCTGGCCTAGGCAACCTAGATGGATGAGTAGGTTGGGGAGAAGAACAAGGTATCCACTTTGGGGACTAGAGTGAGAAAGGCAATTGTATCAGTGTCTACGCTATTCATGAGAGGGCGTATGGACCAGAACTGAGGCTTGAATCCAGACAGAACTCAGAAATTGTCACTTCAGGAAAGCCCTGTCATCTTGCTAAGCCCCTATTTCTCCATCTGAAAAAGGAGAAATAATAATAGTCCCTGCTTCATAAAGTCATAGTGACTCTTCTATGAAATGGTACATTATCCAGGTCAATCCATGTGCTCAATAAATATTAGCTATTATTAGCATACTATTTCTCCTTATATTCTGAAACATATAGTGCATTATACAGTATCCTAAACCTGATATCCCTTGCAAATATTTCACCAAAAATCCAGGTATTCTGAGCTGCAGGACCACAAAGAAATGAAAATAATTTTATCATGCAGTGTCAAAAGCAATTGCTCACATCATCATACTCGAGACTATTAATCATCTTCTTGGCTTTCTCAGAATATAAGCTGATTGCCTGGAAGATTCTCACTTATCTCATGAGCCATACTTATTTTGCTATCTGCCTCCCTCATTGGACTGCGCACTCCCCGAGAGAAGGGGTCATCTGGCTAATCTTTGTGTCAGCATCTGGCACAGTTCCTGGTACAAGGGATATGCTTAGTATAGCTTGCTAGGTGAACACACAAAGATGAAATAGTACATTCTCCGCCATGCCTTCTTTCTCATTTCGATGGATTAATGAAATGGGAATAACTAAAAGATTAGATTTGTCTACTGAATTCTCAACGAAGTCTTTGCATTGGCTGTTCCCTCTGCCTTGGCTGCTTTTCCCTGGCTGTCACATGGCTCCTCCTTCTTTTTTTTTTACTTTGAGATGGAGTCTCACTCTGTCACCCAGGCTGGAGTGCAGTGGTGTGATCTCGGCTCACTGCAACCTCCACCTCCCGGGTTCAAGCAATTCTCTGCCTCAGCCTCCTGAGTAGCTGGGATTACAGGTGTCCGCCACCAAGCCCAGCTAATTTTTGTATTTTTAGTAGAGACGGGGTTTCACCATCTTGGCCAGGCTGCTCTTGAACTCCTGACCTCATGATCCACCTGCTTTGGCCTCCCAAAGTGCTGGGAGGCTCCTCCTTCTTATTCCTCAGGTGACAGGTCAAGTCACTTCCTCAAAGAGAGGTCTTCCTTGTAGATTATCTAGCATAGGTCTCCATCCTTATTTTATACTTGCCAGTTTATTATATTTTTTTGTGTGTAGTGTGTGTCACAATTGTAATTTATTTCTTGTTCACTATCTGTTCTTTCTCTAGACTATAACCTGTCCAACCTGTTCAGAACTATATTTCCAGCACTTAAGAATTGTGCTGGTGCATAGTAGGAATGCAAGAAATTTTTCTTGAATGAATTGACCAAAATTACCTGGATGTATTGAAAAAAATGATTTTCAGGTCTTGATCAAGACCTACTTGGATTAGAATTTCTCAGGTAGCACCCCAGAAATCTGTACCTTTTTTTTTTTTTTTTTGAGATGGAGTCTCGCTCTGTCACCCAGGCTGGAGTGCAGTGGCGTGATCTTGGCTCACTGCAAACTCTGCCTCCCAGGTTCACGCCATTCTCCTGCCTCAGCCTCCCGAGTAGCTGGGACTACAGGCACCCACCACCACGCCTGGCTAATTTTTTTGTATTTTTAGTGGAGATGGGGTTTCACTGTGTTAGCCAGGATGGTCTCCATCTCCTGACCTCGTGATCTGCCCGCCTCGGCCTCCCAAAGTGCTGGGATTATAAGCATGAGCCACCACGCCCGGCCAGAAATCTGTACGTTTAATGCCTGAGAAAACTGTATTTTTAGAATATTCCCTGATGATTATGATGCAACTGAGCAATTTCTCAGATCCCAGTTCTGCCTCTAATTCTTAGGGTACAGTCCAGGATCTTTAGCTTGGAGATCCTCTCAGGTGTCCCAAACTCAATGTGTCAAAGAGGAACTCATCTTCCCTAAGAACTTGCTTCTCAAGGCTTGGTCCTTGGTCAATGAACCCTGCTCACTTTTCCAATCTCTTCTGCCAAGTATCTCCTTTCTTATTTATTTATTTATTTATTTACTATTTATTTTTTAGAGACAGTCTTGCTCTGTCACTCAGGCTGGAGTGCAGTTGTGCAATCATAGCTCACTGCAGCCTCGAGCTCCTGGCCTCAAGCAATCCTCCTGCCTTGGCCTCCCAAAGTGCTGGGATTACAGGCATGCACCACCATGCCCAGAATTCTCTCCTTTCTTACTGCACTTCAGTTACATAGACATTTTCCCCCGTTTCTCCAACATACCTAACCTTTTCCCACCCAAAAGTCTCTGTACCTACTGTTCCTTACTCCTGGAATGCTTCCTCTCCTCTCTAATTATTGGTTCCTTCTCATCTTCCAGGACCCACTAACTCACATGTTACCGCCCGACAGAGGCCTTCCCTGACCATCATATCTAAAGTGGACCCCATCCTCTTATTCTCCATCCCATTATCTTGTTTATTTTCTATGTCAGACATGGTCTTTTTTATTTATTTGTCTTCTTATTTACTGTCTTTCCCACTAGAAAGGAAGCTCCACAAGGGGAGTTTTTTTTCCATTTTGCTTGCTATGTTATCCCAAACACCCAGAACTGTGCCTGCCCTTAGTAGGTGCTCAAAAGATAATTCATTCAATGAATAAATTGTGAATTTAGTTCTCCAAGTTAGGCACTTGGCAGCATTCTTCTTCTCTTTCCTTCAGCCTCTCCATGAACTATTCATCAAACTGTTGATCCATTCTCAAATGTGACTCTTCATTCCATGTCTTCTTTTTCCCATCCTCCTGGCCTTCCAATTCTGGCTCTTATTCACAATGAAAAAGTGCTCTCTGAACCATATTTGTGATCTGAGCCTAATTTATTTTAAAAATATTTTTATTTTTATTTTTCCCCCTTATTTTCACAGGTGTTGATGAGGCTAGTTAATTTCGTTGGTGCCAGTAGCTCAAGGTTTGGGTACCAAATGAAATTTTGCTTTTCAAAGTTTTGAATTATATTGTTCAATGTAACCCACTAGTGTCATCTAGGGAAAGCCAAAAGAAGGGATTGTTGACTCATTATAGACTGTTTCTTCTGCCAGGAAAACAACTGTTTAACATGAGCCGAGCACTCTAGAATTGACAAACATTGACCTAGCACCACTGTTGCACTAAGTCCATTCCCTGTGTGTATCATCTCATTTAATTCCTACAGCAAATTTTCTGAGGGAGGTGATGAGGTTTTCTTTTTCCCAAATAAGGAAACCTAGGAACAGATAGGTAAAGGGACTTGTGTAAAGTCTTCTGGCTAAGGGGAGGTGCCAGAATTTGAACTTGGTCTGAGATATTTGTTCAGCTGGCAGGTCCAGGCCAGAAAGTTAAATGGATATCTCTGAAGTTCATTGGAGTTATTATGCTCTGCTCAGGGAAGATGGATTAATAGCTTGTTGACTGGTCTAAGATGTAGCAGTGAAATTGCCATCACTTGAAACTTTTCAAATTAAATTGAAAAGAAAGTGCCTACACCAGAAAGTGTAATGTATATGGCGCTGATTCTTGAGGGATGCATTAGATCACTCAGTGGGGGTTTCCAGCTCTAATTTCCTGAGCTTCACTAATTTTCTCTTGAGAGGTCAGTTTATTGTTCTTGGATGAGCCCTACTGGCTGATGGCTTAATAATGTGGCAATACCTACCCTCTTTAAAATGAGGCAGAGGAGAAATCAACTTTCTAATAGCCAGCCTAGGAGAGGGGAAAGGCTTACTGTAGCTTTCTGGATTCTAGTGTAGCAACTTGCCTTTTTGATCTTTGAAACAAGTTTATTTCCAAATGTAAAAGTAATACGTATTTATTTAAGAAAATTGAGAAAATGAAGAAAAACATAAACAGAAAGAGGTATCATCCAAGTAACCACCACAAACAGAAGGAACTATTTCCTTCTGGTCTTCTTTCTATATGTATATATCATTTTCCACTAAAATGGAATTATATAGAGTTTTGTTTCCTCTTTTTCTCACTCAACATTATATGACAGTTAACATCCTTTGCAGATATTTTCATGGTCTGAGTAATTTCCTATTGATTAAATGAACTATTATTTATGTCACCATGACCTGATCACTAAGTATTGAAGTTATTTTTAGTGTTTCTACACTGTTATTTTAAAAATTGCTGTGATGAATCTCTTTTGTATCTGAGTGTCTGCATTCATGATCTTTTCTTTGTGAGTTGTGATCTTACAGGGTAGATATCAGTCTTTGAAAGAGCAGAGAAAAAATTCAGATTGGCTGGTTGAGAAGTTGTATTATAAGATATGCACGAAAGGTAAAATTAAAATTTAGGCCAAGGAAACAACCATAGATTCAATAGACTACAGACATGAGATGCTTCCTAAGAGATGAAATGAGATGGATTCAAAGAAGAACTTCCCAATGCCAAATGGATCCCCGAATTTATAACATTCAATGGCAATGGATTGGTGTTGAATCTATGAATGCGTGCTGGAAATCTATGCATTTGATCTTAGCTATGTCTAGGATTCCAAAATAAAAGTGGGCTGGGGTGGAGGGGTGGGGAGTGGGGGAAGGAGGGGGAGAGATAGATAGATAGAGATAGAGAGAGAGAGAGAGAGAGAGAGAGAGAGAGAGAAAGAGATTCTGCTGATCTGTGAGAATGTAAGAGAAAGAGTCCAGATCTTTAGGAAATGGTAAGAGGTCGAAAGCATTTGCTGCCAAATTTCGCATTAGTCTCAAGTGCCAGCCGTTAGTAGTCATAAAGTCATAAAGTAACTGCTGTGGTCTCAGGGGTTTGCTACAAAATAACAGTGTCTTTTTGGCTAATATTATTAGAAAACCATTTACCTTTCAACTTTCCAACAACTTTGGTCCTCTCTCTCTCTCTCACACACACACACACACACACACACACAAACACACACAAAGGAAAAACAGAGGAGAGGAAGTATAGGGGGAAACAGATTCGGTTTCCTTCCTTCCTTCCTTCCTGCCTTCCTTTCTTTTTTTTTTGAGTCAGTGTTGCCCAGGCTGGAGTGCAGTGGTGCGATCTCGGCTCACCGCAGCCTCCTCCTCCCGGGTTCAAGTGATTCTCCTGCCTCAGCCTCCTGAGTATCTGGGATTACAGGCGCCTGCCACCATGCTCGGCTAATTTTTGTATTTTCAGTAGAGATGGGGTTCTACCATGTTGGCCAGGCTGGTCTTGAACTCCTGACTTCAGGTGATCCACCTGCCTTGGCCTACCAAAGTGTTGTGATTACAGGCATGAGCCACCATACCTGTTCTCGTTAATTTCTTAAGCTGTACCTTTTAATGAAACTACTTCTGGACAGAGGACCATATTAAATAAAACTCAGCCTTTCAGGCTTAAAATGCAATTCTTTCCCTATTTGTCCTTCATTGTACCAGATACTAAGAAAGCATCCACCTGTCACTCTTCTTGCTGAATTGATGATACAAAATGCTGCGTATTGGACCATACTCTGTAGCTCATGGATGAGCTGCTCATAATAATTAGCAAATATAGCAGTGGTAATGGAAATCAGAGGGAAACCACCCATACTTTAATATACTATCATTGACATTCCTTATACTCTCTTCTAGTCCTTGGATCCAGGTGCAATTTTCGTACACTTGTAATAAAAGTACACACACAATTTGGTATCTCAATTTTTTTAAAACTTAATGCTCTATACTAAACCCTTTGCAAATTGTGATTCTCTTTTTGATTGCTTTAAAAATTGATGATAATCATTTTTGATCGCTTTAAAAATTGTGTGATAATATGATTGTTTTCCTTTTGTTGGATACTTTTGGGGAATGTGTCATCTTTTGTATTAAAAATAAGAAAGCATGGCTGGGCACGGTTTTTCACGCCTGTAATCCCAGCACTTTGGGAGTCTGAGGTGGGAGGATTGCTTGAGCCCAGGAGTTTGCAACCAGCCTGAGCAACATGGCAAAACCCCATTTCTACAGAAAATACCAACAAAATTAACTGGGCTTGGTGGTGTGTGCCTATAGTCCTAGCCAGTCAGGAGGCTAAGGTGGGAGAATTGATTGTGTCCAGGAGGTTGAGGCTGCAGTGAGCCATGTTTGTGCCACTGCATTCTAGGCTGGGTGACAGAGTGAGACCTTGATACATACACACACACACACACACACACACACACACACACACACACACAGAGCAGGAATTTTAGAGAGGCTTCTAAGCCCTATTTCCTTTCTCTCTTCCCTCACCACCTACCCAGGAAAGTACTGTGGCCTCATCAGATGAAATGGAGACACTCAAAGCAAGTCTGTCTATGCTGGGAGGATGGGGGAGAGGTCTCAGGAAGCAGAATTAGTTCCAAAGACTCTGAACTCCAAACCACCTTAGGGCTTGAAGGACTGAAAGTTGGGCAGGGAATCGCAACCAGAGTGATGGATGGTGGAGGCACTGGGAGTGGTGGATTAGCAGAGTTGGTCTGGAGAGGGTGCTCAGAAGACTGGGAGGGAGTAGACGAGAACTGCACTTTGGTGTGGCCTAGAGAGGGAGAACAGAGTTCCTGTTTGGAGCACGCTATTAGGTGCACCTAACTTAAGGAGAATAGATACTCTGGATTTTTTGTCAGCCTTTATCATACTTTATTAGTTACATGTTATTATTCATTAAAAAAATATTTATTTGGGGCCAGGCGCAGTGGCTCACGCCTGTAATCTCAGCACTTTGGGAGGCCGAGGCGGGTGGATCACGATGTCAGGAGTTCAAGACCAGCCTGGCCAATATGGTCTCTACTAAAAACTACAAAAATTATCCAGGCGTGGTGGCATGCGCCTGTAGTCCCAGCTACTCGGGAGGCTGAGGCAGGAGAATCGCTGGAACCCGGGAGGCAGAGGTTGCAGTAAGCTGAGATCGTGCCACTGCACTCCAGCCTGGGCAACAGAGCGAGACTCCATCTCAAAAAAACAAAAAACAAAAAACAAAAAACAACAAATGTATTTGGCTACCCTGTGTCAGGCAGTATTTGGGTTGGGTGCCAGAGATAGCGTGATAAGCAAGAAAGCCATGATTCCTACCCTTATGGACAAACAAATAAGATAATTTGTGATGAAGGAAATAAAATAGGATAATGGCCGGGTGTGGTGGTTCACGCCTGTAATCCCAGCACTTTGGGAGGCTGAGGCAGGCGGATCACGAGGTCAGGAGTTCGAGACCAGCCTGACCAACATGGTGAAACCCTGTCTCTACTAAAAATACAAAAATTATCCAGGCATGGTGGCATGTGCCTATAGTCCCAGCTACTCGGGAGGCTGAGGCAGAAGAATTGCTGGAACCTGGGAGGCAGAGGTTGCAGTGAGCCAAGATCATGCCATTGCACTGCAGCCTGGGTGACAGAGCAAAACTCTGTCTCAAAAAAAAAAAAAAAAAAAAAGGACAATGTGATAGTGACTTGGGATGCCCAGGCAAGGGATGCTAGACAAATTCTGTTTAACCTGAGGGCTATGCTCCACCTTTCTCTACCTTGTCCTCTGCCCCAGAAGACCATCATGAATGTTCTACATCAAGGACCAGCAAATGATGGCCTGCTGCCTGTTTTTGTAAATAAAGTTTTATTGGAACACAGCCACACTCATTTATTTATGTGTGGTTTACGCTATGATGGCAGAATTGAGTAGTTATGACAGACTGCATGACTTGAAAAGCTGAAAATACTTACTAGAAAACATTTGTCAACCCCTATTCTACATCAACAAGCTTTCTTGTCTTCTAGTGTCGGATGGGTTTGGCCAACACAGAGTCCTCGAGAATGGAGAAGAATGGAGGGAGGGTGGAGAGTGATGTCAGGGTGCTTTCCTCCTTGGCCCCCTCGTTTCTGAGTTGCCTTGAGCTGGGTGAATCACTGCGTTGAAGGCCACATGTCCTCTAAGGGCAGCTGTCTTCATAGAGCTCTCCTTTTGTGTTCCGGAATGCTCCTGCCCTCTTTGCTTCAGGCCTAACAGGGGTAACAGCCCCTTTCTTGCTCCTGGGGTGCTTCACTATCCCTTATGGTTCCTCATGTAGTCCTTCCTCTAACGTTCCTATTGTGAATGTGCTGACTGAATCCTGCTGGGTGCAGGACTGATTGAGAATGCCTCCTTGGGGATGTAATGTTTGAGCAGAGATCTGGTGACTAAGGAGAAGCCAGACATTTGAAGAGCTGAGGAAATAGCATTCCAGGCAATGGGAATGGGATGTGCAAAGGCTCTGGGGTGGAAAAGAACTCAGAGTGCTTAAGAAACAGAAAGAAAGCCATTGAGGGTAGGAGATAAGATAGAAGAGGTAAGTACAACCAGGCCATGTCAGGCCTTTCCAGCACCAGTAAAGAGTCTGGATTTTATTCTAAGAACAGGAAACATGGGAATATTTTCTTTTAATTTGTTTATTGAGAAAAATTTTTTTAGAGTCTCACTGTGTTGCTCAGGCTGGTCTTGAACTCTTGGCTTCAAGCAATCCTCCCAAATCAGCCTCCCAAGTAGCTGCGATTACAGGCATGTGCCATTGCACCTGCCCTTGAAGCATTTTAAACCAGATTTGGATGTGAGCTGATTAATGTTCTTTTTTGCTAATCAGTTGCATTAATCAATTGCCAGATATAGAGAGTAATTAAAACTGACCTCGGGAAATTTATGGGAAGGAAGCTTTATTTCATCAGCTCCTAGAAGAGTTAGACTACTAGGCACTGGGACAGGCAGGAATGAGACAGGACAGATGTGGGGACCTCACCATGAAAGTTCATCTCTTCTCATCTGGCTCCCAATCACTAACCTGTGTCTATGGATCAAACTCCAAACTCAAGTCTAGTGTCCCTTGGATTCCAATCAATTGGTAGTCAGCATGTGAAGTGAAGGGATCATCTATTCCTTGATTTGTTCACAAATGCTGTGTGAATGCATGCCTTGTACTAGGTGCTGGGGATGCATATGATGATGAACTAAACAAACCTTGCTCATGCTCTTTGTGGAGCTTATATTCTAGGGGTAAGTGAGTCCCTCCCTCAAAAAAAAAAAAAGCAAACAAAAATTAAGTTATTTCAAGATATACAAACAAGTAATTTCAAAATGCTTCTCAAGGGCGTGGCTTTTATCTGGTCACAGTTGTGTGTCCTAAGACTGAACAGTGCCTGGCACATAGTAGGTGTTCAACTAAGATTAGTGGACTGACAGCCTGAGACAGATGATAGTAGCAAGGTACTTAGATAGAATGGTAAGGGAAGACCTCACTAGGATGTTAACATTTAAGCAGAGATCTGTAGCATGAAAAGAAGAAGGCATGTGGAAAGTAGGGATTTAAGCCCATTAGGCAGGAGGAATAGAATGACCAGAGGCTTTGAAGTGAGAAAGTGCTTAATGACACATAAGACATGCACATATATCTTAGGCAAAGCAGAATTGATGTGAACTAGACATATCCCCTCCAATAAGGTGTAATTCCACAGGCATTTCTGGAAGTGGCTGTGGCATCCTTTACTTCAGAACCTCAAGTGGACTAACTGTAAAGTGAGTTGCCTTGTGAATGACTAAATTGCAGTAACCCTAAAAATGGGGCTTTCACAACGGATTTTAGTGCTTCAGAGTTGAAGAAGGTGAACGTTTTTTCTTCCCACACTCACTCTTATGGTTTCTGAAATATTTCAGAGCAAAAGCACCTAATCTTGGGGTCATATGAAGTCGAGGAACCCTTTTGGGCTGGATCTCTGCTATTCTGTAACCACAGGGAAGAGCGTAGTCTTTCATCCTTTCCGGCTGGCTTTGCTCTTTGGTTCCCTGAAGCCACTCCTTTCTGCCCTCTCTCTTTGCTTCTAATTTCTTACACCATCTTCCACTGGTCAAAATGATGATGGGCACTTTCCATAAAGCATCAACTTTCCTCTCAGAGCGTGTGCCTTATACACCTGTCATCTGCTCCTCTAAATACGACACCCAAATCTCTTTACCCCCTAATTGTTCTCTGACATTATTTGTGCATTGTCAAGGTTCACAACATGTAAATTTTGTTTTCTATGATATAGATAATGTAATTCTTTTGGGCTTTGTCCAAAGGTGGTATCACCAATGGATAGTTTCAAGAGTGTTACCTAAGTATGATTTACTGCAGAATCAAGTAGCATGATTCAATTTATAGAGAAGGACCTAATCCTATTTCATTACAGTTGAGTCCTTTAGAGGAGAATATAATTAATAAAAATTGGGAGGAAGGATCATTGGGAGGGCAGAAGTGTATTAGTTCATTTTCATGCTGCTGATAAAGACATACCTGAGACTGGCTGATTTATAAAGAAAAATGGGTTTAATGGACTCACAGTTCCATGTGGCTGGAGAGGCCTCACAATCATGGCGGAAGGCAAAAGCCACATCTTACGTGGTGACACGCAAGACAGAATGAGAGCCAAGTAAGAGGGGAAACCCCTTATAAAGCCATCAGATCTTGTGAGACTTATTCACTACCACGAGAACATTATGGAGGAAACTGTCCCCATGATTCAGTTAACTCCCACCAGGTCCCTCCCACACACATGGGAATTATGGGAGCTACAATTCAAGATGAGATTTGAGTGGGGGCACAGCCAAACCACATCAAGAGGATACAGCGTATTGTAACCATATAGCTATTGTTATTTCTATTATATGCCATTCAATTTCATCAAGTTAATCTAGATTATTTGTAAATATATAATTTATCTATTTTGTTTTTAGAGTTCTCTAACATTGTGATCTAATTTAGACCATTTTTTCATGCCCACTGCATACGTGTCATCCTGAGACTTGATTTTATTGCACTCCTGTCCTAATTTCTATAGCTTTATTAAAAGCCTTGACATTTGATAGGACAAATCCAACCACGTGCTTTCTTTCTTCGTATCCTTTTGGCTATTCTTGGCCCTTTGTTCTTCTTTGTGACCTGCATTTTTTTTTTTTTTTTATCTCACGTGCAAAGGGCTAGTTAATGGTATTCCTCACTTCATTTTACATACTGTCATTGGTCCATTCAAGGCTCTGGCCTTGTTTTGCTTGATTCTTTTTATCCCCTCCATACCCCAATCTCAGGCACCCACTTAAATGTCTTTAGTGTATGTATCCAGATACATGTGTATCACAATACATTATTTTATGTGTATATGTGCTTAAATGATACAAACAATATTTTATAACAGAGACCATTGTTTCTTACCTTTTAAAAGCAATCTGATTTTCAGATGTATTTTTGCTGCTATATGTACATCTAGTTAATTCCTTTTAACAGTTGCATAGTATTTCAAAGCATGCATCTATTACAACTTACTGTTACATTTCTCCAGTAATGGACATCTAGTGGTCTTTAGCTCCCTACAGCACAAACATTGTTGCAATTCACATTCTTATAAATGCCACGTTAGAGTTCTGTGTGAGAGTTTCTATAGAGTACATAAGTTCAGGGGCAGGGTTGCTAAGTCCTAGGGTATACACAGATTTTCTTTCACTAACTATTGCTGGATTGTTTTCTAGAATGACTGTACTTGTTTACATGCCCATCAGAATGCATGGAGATTCCTGTTATTAGCTTACTTTACAGCTTTTGCCAGTCTTATGGGAATAAATCGGTACCTAATTGTTTTAATTTGCATTTCTTTGATTACTAGTGAGATTGAACATTTATTCATTTACTTTTCAGCCATTCGGATTTCCGTATATGTAAATTCTCTGTCAATATATTCTTCTGAATTTTTCTATTTCTATTGGGGCTTTCTTCTTTTCTTGTTGATTTTGTTTCTTTTATTTTCTAGATGTTAATTTCTTGTTTTTTTAAATTTTTTTGTTATACTTTAAGTTCTGGGTTACATGTGCAGAATGTGCAGTTTTTTATATGTTGCAAATACCTTCTTTCAGGCTATCATTTATCTGTTAACTATGTGATATTTCTTTAAACAGGGAACCTTAATTTTGATGTACCACCGGTTTTCCACCTATGGTATAGGTTTTAAATTTTATTTAATAAGTCATTCTTCATTTAGAAGTCACAAAAATATTCTCTGACAATTGCTTCTATTAGATTTCTGGTTTCACATTTTACATTTACATCCTCAAGGAATTTGGAGCTCATCTTTGTAAAGATGTGAGTCAGGGATCCACTTTCAGTTTTGTTCAAACAATGAGTTATTAGGTTGGAACAAAAGTAATTGCAGTTTCGCATTACTTTCAATGGCAAAAACCACAATTACTTTTGAACCAACCTAATAGTTTCCTCCAAACCATCCATGATTATACATGGCTCTAGTAGCCACTTCCCACACCACTACTGCATGTTTTTTTTATTGCTATGCATTTGTATGATGTATTAATATCTGATAGGGTGAACCCTACTTTTCTTCTTCAACTTTTAAGTTTAGGGGTACATGTGCAGGATGTGCAGGTTTGTTACATAGGTAAACATGTGTCACGGTGGTTTGCTGTACAGATCAACCCATGGCCTAGGTATTAAGCCCAGTGTGTATTAGCTATTCTTCCTGATGCTCTCCCTCCCCCCACCCCAAAACCCCCACCCTCCCACCCCCACCTCTAGGCCCCAGTGTGTGTTGTTCCCCATTGCTTTTATTTAAAAAAACTAGCATAGACAATTCATATTGTCTTTAAATAAGTTTTGTGAAGCACAAACGTGTATTCCATGGATGGAAAAAAAATGGAAAAGTTATTAAGTCTTCCCAAATTTGTCTGTATTTATTCAAGGCTTCATCTATGTATTTCAATAATGTTTTATAATTTTCTTCATAATTATAGTCATTATAGTTTTTCTTGCTGTTTAAGTGGGATTTTTTTTTCTGTTACATTTTCTAACTGGTAGTTCTTAGAATGTAGAAATTATACTGATATTTGTATGTTGTTATTCTGGATACTCTTATTGGTTCTAACAGTTTGTCTATAGATTCTCTTACATTTTCTGTATAGCTAATCATATTGGTTGAAGAAGCTTCTTTTCCTATTCTTAAACATTGTTTATTCTTCTTAATTATAATTTTTATAATGTTAAGCAAATATTATTTTCTTGTTACTGACTTTAATGGGGATGCTTCTAGAGTTTCACCAGTAAATCTATTTGTGATAGATTTTTAAAGAAAATGTTAATTTACTTTTTAATTGAAGTTTTGTTATAATTTTAAAATATAGCTTTACATGAATATCATTCACATTTGGCCAGAATAGACATAAGTAAACCTAGGTGATTCAGAGTGAGGTCTTATAATCAGTTGTTGTAGTTGTTTTGGCTTTTTTAAAAATCATATTAAGAAAGTTTCCATTAGCTTATTAATGTAAAAATTATTTATAACTGTTGGATTTTATTATCTTTTCTGCATGAGTTGAGAATTATTCTATTATTTGGTAATTATTTTTATCAGTTCTATTTTCTGTTCCTCTTTTTCTGGGTCTCTTATTAAATAAATTTTGAATCTGCTGGATTGTCTTTTGTGTCTCTTAGTGTTTATATTTTGCATGTCTTTTCCCCTTAGGTTCTTGACAATTTTCCAGGCTGTGTACCAAATTAAGAATGTAGGTAGTATAACTTTTAATTTTTTAGGGCTCCTTCCTATTTTCTGATAATGTCTTTTCAGTAGAGCTAATAATTGTCAACACTAATTATTATTTTAAAATGAATATCTTGGCCAGGCGCGGTGGCTCACGCCTGTAATCCCAGCACTTTGGGAGGCTGAGGCAGGCCGATCACGAGGTCAGGAGATCGAGACAATTCTGGCTAACATGGTGAAACCCCGTCTCTACTACAAATACAAAAAAATTAGCCAGGCATGGTGGCGGGCGCCTGTAGTCCCAGCTACTCGGGAGGCTGAGGCAGGAGAATGGCGTGAACCTGGGAGGTGGAGCTTGCAGTGAGCTGAGATCACACCACTGCACTCCAGCCTGGGCAACAGAATGACAGAATGAGACTCTGTCTCAAAAACAAAAACAAAAAGAATATCTTCTTGGATCTCTCTGAAGATACTACTAACTATAATTAAAAAAAATTTTCTTGGCTGGGTGTGGTGGCTCATGCCTGTAATCCCAGCACTTTGGGAGGGTGAGGTGAGATGATCACTTGATCCCAGGAGTTTAAGACCAGCTTGGGCAACATAGTGAGACCCCATCTCTACAAAAAAATTAAAAATTAGCTGGGCATGGTGGTGCAGCTGTAGTCCCAGCTACTTGGGAGGCTGAGATGGGAGGATCAGTTGAGCCCAGGAGGTCGAGGCTATCATGAGCCATGATTGAGCCACTGTACTCCAGCCTGGGCAGCAGGGTGAGACCCTGTCTCAAGGAAGAACATTATTTTTTTTCTTTTATATCTTCTCTTTTTTTGGTTGAAGTTCAGTTGTGTTATTTGTTCATCTTAGTTCACAAATGTCTGAGGATCCTTGGTTGTCCATTCATATTCATAGTGGAATTCATTGATTAATACTAGCAGCTATTGTGGATTTTCTCCATATTGTATAATAGTGTTTCCAGTATGACTTCTTCTTTGAATGGGGGGCCATTATCTTGTATAACCTTCACAGTAGCTACATTAGTTATCTATTGCTGCATAACCAATTATCCCCAAACTTAGCAGCTTGAAACATCAAATATGTATCATCTCACATGTAGGTAATATCTCATAGTTTCTGTGAGTCAGAAATCTGGGCACAGCTTAGATCGATATCTCTGACTCAGGATCTCTCACAAGGCTGGAGCTGCAGCCATTGCAAAGCTTGATTGGGTGGTGTGGGTGGCAGATCCATGTCCAAGCTTACTCACATAGCTATGGTTGGCCTCATGTTCTTGGTGACTTTTGGCTGGAGACTTTAATTCCTTGCTATGTGGGCCTCTATAAGGGTACTCACAGCATGGCAGCTTGTTTTTGCAGAACCAGAGCAGAGAGAAAGAGAGAGAGGGAGTGAAAGAGAGAGAGAGAGAGAGAGTCTTTTGCAACCTAATTTCAGAAGTGACATCCCATCATTATTGCTGTATTCTATTGGTTACAAGCAAATCAGTAAGTGCTAAGTCCAGCACACCCTCAAGGGGACTCAAGGGGAGGGGATTATGCAAGGGCATGAATGTCTGAAGGTGGGGATCACTGGGGCCATCTCAGTGGCTGTCCTATTACTAACTCCCAATGAGAAACTGGGGCTTACCAAGGTTAAATCACTTGCCTAATATCCAACAGCTAATGAATGGTGGAGCTGAGTCTCGGACCCAGGTGGATCTGTTCCAAAGTTTGCCCACTCAATCTCCATACCATGATTTTCCAAAGGGTAGATGCATCCCACTGATGGAATGTAAGACCACTTAAGGTGGTACAGAAAGTCTCAAGTTGGTGCAAATATACCTTTAGCCTTCCAACCTTCATTCATCTCCTTTTGATCAAGAGGGGGCTGGCGTGAGTCTCAAAGTCTTGGGAGACAATGTTACCTAGCTAGAATTTAATAACATGGATGTCTATTAATTGTGTTTACTTCCAGTTTTGTGAAGTAGAAGTGGCTTTAAACTAATGGCAGTGACATAAAATTTTCTCTTAAAATACAGTTTAAAAACACAAAATAGTTAAAGTAAAACCTTAACTAACAGAGATGGCACTCAGATGTGGAAAACACAGTGAAGGTGATCTATAGATTACTCAAGTTTGCAAAAGACTACCTAAATTATAACGCATCTATCCCGAAAAGAACCTTGTAGATAGTAATTCTTTTTGGTTCAATTTTATTTTTCCCCTTCATTTTATAAATGTGTAAAATGAAATCAAGAAAGGGTAAGTGACTTCCTTATGGGTACACAACCTCCATGATCACAGCCCAATTCCATGACTCGCTATTACTTCTATTATTTAACAAGTTGAAGCAATTTCTTTTTACTCTCCCTAGTCCCAACCCACTATTTCCCATTCACTTTCCCTCACACCCCATGATTTCCCATTCACTTTCCTCTAAATCAGGGTTTCTCCACCTCAAGACTGTTGACATTTGGGGGCAGGAGAATTATTTGTTGTGGGGGCCTGTCTTGTGCCTTGTAGAAGGCTGAGCGGCATTCCCGGCCTCTACCCACTTCATGCCAGTAGCACCCCCATCCTCAGTTGAGACAACCGAATATGTCTCCAGACATTGCCCAATATCCCCTAAGGGGGCAAAATCCCCCTTGTTGGGCATCACTGCTCTAAAGCAGCATTTTGTATTTCTGCAAGCTCTCAGGCGCCACTGGTCTGTGGACCACACTTTGAATAACTACTTTAAACTATACAACCTAAAAAGGTAACTGTTCCTGCCTTCCCTCCCCATTCCCCCATTTTTTGGAGACGGTGTATATCACAGTTGTAATGCAAAATAACACTCCAGTGCAATATTTGCTATGAATTAAATTCGGTTTCCTACGTGGAAGATGGGGATTCTAGCATTAAACTCTCAGAAGCAAATTGTTCCCGAAGGGTAGGGACCACACATAATCTAGTTTTATTTCCTATACCTGGTAAATTAGAAACCAACTGGACAAATTAAGAGGAAATGCTTATCAAAAACAATCATTTTGTTATTTGTGTTATTTGGAAAAAAAGATGACCCTAACCTACATATTTAGCAAGTGTGGTTTGGGAACAGTTTGAAGAATGAGCATGCTTGAAGTGAATGATTCCTAAATGTGTTGTGACGATCACACAGAGGCTGGGATGAGCTCAGACTCTTGCTCGGCAGCAGAATTAACCATTTTTAATTGCTTAAGAGAGCTTCCTGGGAGCGCTGCACATTAGCCAGGGATGGGAGGCAGATCCGTGTATAAGCAGGAAGGGTTGTAATGTCATCCTAAATGTCTTCAATTATACATGAAGGAGTGGGCTTTCTATCACAATCCAGCAAGAGAGCTCTTCTTGGGCTCCTAGGGAATTTTTGTGCATTAAGAATTAAAACTTTCCTGCATCTTTTTGGCCAAGGAAGGTTTGACATGATTTTGCTAAGGCATGATTCTTTCTCTTGTTCTTTTGTGAAAGATTGAAAGTGGGTTTTTAAAAGAGCCACGGATCCCAATATTTAACCTATTCTCCCTCTCATTTCTCTTTCTATCATAGTCAACTGCCTCTTTCTCCAGCCTCCCTTTTCACATCTCTGTTCTTTCTGTCTCTTTGATCTTTTTGCACAGTGAATCTGATGAGGGACAACACGTGTGTTTCTTTATGACTCGCACTCTGAGGTGCTGGGTTGGTTGGTTTGTGTTCCTTACAAAAACCAAAACAAAACATCAGTTTCAGGAAATAGGATGTGAAATTGTTTATAGTTATAAGAATTTTCAATCTTATGGCCTTGGATGACTTCCATTTCTTTTCAGGCAGCCCAAGTTTGAGAAGAGCACAGTTTAGGCAACGAAGAAAGAAGTTTCCAATATTAAGGCTAAAATTGGAATGTGATGAATTCCCGGTCTCTGAAAGTTTTTCTGAAGACATTGTGTAGGCTAGGGAGGTCGGGTTAGATGGGCCAGTGCTCTTCCTGGCTGCTCACCAAAGTCACCTGGGGGAGCTTTTCAAAAGGGGAAGACGTATTTTTAGCCCTGGGTTCTAATCCTAGGATCTTTGTTTATTAAAATCCTCCCTTGAGATTCAGATGGAGCCAACCTGGGTCTGGTCCCAAATGGCTTTTAGGAACAGTATCAGCAGAAC
Organism: Pongo abelii; assembly: GCF_028885655.2. Classification (NCBI taxonomy): domain Eukaryota; kingdom Metazoa; phylum Chordata; class Mammalia; order Primates; family Hominidae; genus Pongo; species Pongo abelii. Next base: position 118,422,217 of record NC_071995.2, on the reverse strand, counting down.
TGTAAGTTACCTTAGAAAGGCCTGAGGACTCCCTGAGATCCTCCATGATTTTAGAAACTAACTTAGGTCAAAGGTCACATACTCATGTCTGGGATAATGGTAGCCGATATAGTACAGCCAAAAATGGCAGAGCACATGCCTGGATAAGTCAAATCCCTGTCCCCTTGCTTCTCATTTGGGTGACCTTAGACAAGTCAATCTGTGAGAGCCTCAGTTTTCTTGCCTATAAAATGGGGACAATAATGCCAACTCTAATGCAGTTGTTGTGATGATTAAAGGAGACAGTGCATGTAAATTGCTTATCACAGTGCCTGGCATGTGATAAGTACTCAGTAAGTCTTAGTTGTTGGAGGCTTTAAAAGGACAAAGTGACTTTTATCAAGAGGATTTGAGGTGGTATGAGGTAAGCCAAAGCCATCGGGATGCTTCAAATTAGAGGGTGGAAACTTGAAAATAGTTGCTATCAAAATCTGAACTCATGAAAAGAATAATGGAGAAGGTGTTATGTGTTTACAAGAATGAACGCCCTTTCCTAATTCCCAAACACTTGGGAGAATTCAGCTTAAACCATGAGGCAGAAAATATTATTCTGGACACTTAGTGAACTTTTGATACTGGGAGACATACTGGTCTTTTTTTTTTTCTTCTGTTCCTCTAAATACCCTTGTTGCCACCACAGGGCCTTTGCATATGCTCTTTCCACCATCTGGAATGCGATCCTTCTGATCTTTATGTGGTTGGCTCCTTTTTGATATTCAGGCATCAGCTCCCATGTTGCCTGCTCAGCTAAGCCTCCTGTTAGCACATGAGCTAATGTAGCCACTAAGTCACTATCACATCATCTCCCTCCCAGGCACTTAATATTGTTTAAAATAATCTTTTCCAACTATGATCCTCCTCCTCATCAACAATCATCATCATCAGCATCACCATCATCATCATCATCATCATCATCATCATCATCATCATCACTACTATTAATTATTTACCCAGCATCTGTCTTCCTCACTAATATGTAAGCCTCACAAAGCAGAAACCTTCCTTTACTATTGTATTCAAGGAATTAGAACAGTGCCTGGCATGTAGTGAACACCCACTTAATATCAAGCAAATGAATGAGTGAATGAATAAAGTGACATATAAATGTCAAAGACATAATTGTTTATTAAGAAATCAGGGTGTCTAAAGACAAGCAGTCTTAGGACTTGAAGGAACCATTGAGATGATTAACCTCAAAGCATTCTTTTTTATAGGTAATGGCATTTTTTTTTTTTTTTGAGGCGGAGTCTTGCTCTGTCTCCCAGGCTGGAGTGCAGTGGCGCGATCTTGGCTCACTGCAAGTTCCGCCTCCCAGGTTCACGCCATTCCCCTGCCTCAGTCTCCTGAGTAGCTGGGACTACAGGCGCCCGCCACCACGCCTGGCTAATTTTTTTGTATTTGTAGTAGAGACGGGGTTTCACCGTGTTAGCCAGGATGGTCTTGATTTCCTGACCTCGTGATCCACCCGCCTCAGCCTCCCAAAGTGCTGGGATTACAGGCGTGAGCCACCATGCCCGGCCTATAGGTAATGGCATTTTTAGAGATTGGGGCCGGGTTTAGTATTCTGGTGTCCAGATTTGGGCAAGTATACATAGGAAGACAAGGGAACTACATATTTGAAATTAGGACTCTGGCCACAGTGGTTGTATTGACCTGGAAAAATTGAGAATAAATGGCCATAGGTTTTGGACCAGATAAACTCTCTTTCTACAACATATCCCGACAATAAAAGCCTTCCTTAGGGTGGTGGTTGTCTGTGTTTAAATGCCTTCTCTGACATTTAGGGATCAGTAAGGGTTAGTTTCAAAAGGTGACTGAATTTGACTGGGGGAGCCTCCTTGGCGCTTGGAGAATTGACCTCAATGTTTAGTGCTAGAAGATTGAAGATATCAGAGCACTAGCAATAAGTAGATTGTATTAGCATTTAGCTTGGCTCCTTGGTGTCCCACTGGGAATGGCCATACCCTACACTTTGCTTCACTGGTTTAATGGGAGGAGTTCAGGACAATAAAAAAAGCCTACATATCCTCATCTCAGGCATCTGGGATTCACATCTCCTTTCACAAAAGACATGTTATAATGGAGGCTTCAACCATTCACTCATTCATTCATTTATTTAGCATATAGTCATCTAATGCCTATGTTATGGGCTGAACTGTGTCTCCTCAGAATTTATATGTAGGAGTCCTAGTCTCTGTATCCCAGAATGTGACTGTATATGGAGATAGGGCCCTTAAATAGGGAATTACATTCAAATGAGGTCAGTGGGATGGGCCCTAATCTATTGCTATGCTAGAACTTAAGTCTGCCATTTTATTATTTGTTTTGTTTTCTCTTCTCTTCCCTTCCTTCCTTCCTTCTTTCCTTCCTTCCTTCTTTCTTTCTTCCTTCCTATCCTCTCCTCTCCTCTCCTTCCCTTTCCTTTCCTTCCCAGTCTTGCTCTTGTTCCCCAGGCTGGAGTGCAATGGCACGATTTTGGCTCACTGCAACCTCCGCCTCCTGGGTTCAAGCGATTCTCCTGCCTCAGCCCCCCGAGTAGCTGGGATTACAGGCGCCTGCCACCATGCCCGGCTAATTTTTGTATTTTTAGTAGAGACGGGGTTTTACCATGTTGACCAGGCTGGTCTAGAACTCCTGACCTCAGGTGATCCACCTGCCTCAGCCTCCCAAAGTGCTGGGATTACAGGCGTGAGCCACTGCGCCCAGCCGCCTCTGTTTTTCTTTGCTTGCCTTCCTATAGGTTACTTGAATACTTTTTGAGATTCCATTTTGATTTATTTCTAGTATTTTTCAATATCTCTCTGTATAGTTTTTGTAGTGGTTTCTCTGGGTAGTGATGTACATGTATTATTAATATATAAATATATATTATATATGCATATCTCCACACACATACATGCATATATTATAAATTACATATATATTTAGTATAAATTTCCTGATATAAAGGACGTGTAACATTCAACTTACAAATAATTAAAAATATACAATATTTTAGTAGTAAATTTCAAATACCTAGTTCTCACAGAATTCTTATTGAGTTTTGTCAAATTCTTGTATCTTTAGCCAACCTAGGGTTGCACTGATGAATGAGTATAGTTTTGACGTGAATGTTAGTTGATATTTTTGTTTAGGTTAATGAGAAAAGCAAAAATGAAACAATGAAGACATGGGAATTTCACTTATTTGTCAATGATATGAGCAACTTTTTTGCTAAGTTGGATAATAGTTTCAATACTGGAAGAGTATTTCTTCTTTTTTGTTATTCGTAATGTGATGACTCCTTTTAAGTTTAATCTACATTGTTAATATTTTATGTATCACTTTTAAAAGTCTAGATCTGGGTTGGCAAATTACAGCTGTGGGTCAAATCTGCCTGCACCCATTTGTTTACATATTGTTTATGGCTGCTTTTGTACTGCAGTGGTAGAGTTGTATAGTTGTGACAGAGACTGTGTGGCTTACAAAACTGAAAATATGTATTGTCTGGCCCTTTACAGAAACAATTTGCTGGTCCCTGGCTTAGACAATCAACAAAACAGTTAATCAAGGTATTATTTGTAATGTTACCAATTTCTGTGGTGTAAATATTCTCACCAACCTGAGGTCACTAAGTGTGACATTGGAAAGAGATGTAGAGTTAGCACACCATTATATAGTATTTCTATCATATATATGCTATAGACAGAAATAACCTCAAAGCATCAATAATAAAAAAATATTGTAAAATAATTAGAAAACATTGAATTTTATTATCTTTGTTTTATTTATTTATATATATATTTATTTATTTTTGAGTCAGAGTCTCACTCTGTTGCCCAGGCTAGAGTGCAGTGGCACAATCTTAGCTCACTGCAACCTCTGCCTCCTAGGCTCAAGTGATCCTCCCACCTCAGCTTCCTGAGTAGCTGGGATTACAGGTATGCGTCACCACACTTGGTTAATTTTTGTATTTTTAGTAGAGACAGAGTTTCACCATGTCAGCCAGGCTGGTCTAGAACACAAGCGATCCACCCACGTTGGCCTCCCAAGGTGCTGGGATTACAGGCAGGAGCCATAGTGCCTGGCCATCATCTTTGTTTTAAATATAACTTATTTAATTGTAAGTTCATATAATCATTTTAAATAATGGCTACATTTAACAGGCAGTTCACAGAATTAATGTGAATTTAACAACTGGCTCCTCAGAAGTTGATATGAGCCAGCTCTGGCACATCACTGGGTTCAGTCTTCACGAGGATTGTCTTATTTCTGGTTTGCCCTCACTCTTGGCATATAGACCTTTTCAGTGAAAGGGACAGCCCTTTCATTGAAATTCAAGTGAAAGCCTGGGTGTGTTTTCCTGGGATATGGTTTGGCTCTGTGTCCCCACCCAAATCCCATCTTGAACTGTAATCCTCACGTGTGGAGGAGGGGAGGTGATTGGATCACAGGGCAGTTTACCCCATGCTGTTCTTGTGATAGTGAGGAAGTTCTCACAAGATCTGATGGTTTTAAAAGCAGCAGTTTTTCCTGTGCTCTCACTTCTCTCTCCTGCTGCCACGTAAGATGTGCCTCTGCTTCTCCTTTACCTTCTACCATGATTGTAAGTTTCCTGAGGCTTCCCCAGTGACTTGGAACTGTGAGTCAATTAAGTCTCTTTCCTTTATAAATTACCCAGTCTTGGGTAGTTCTTTATAGCAGTGTGAAAACAGACTAATACAACTTGTGACCTTTCTCCTTGTTAGATCCTGAGCTCTTATTTTGCTTCTCCAGTCCCGTTGTGATGGTGGAAAGCTTTGCTAAACTTCTCAACCTCTTATTGTCCACTTTCTTCTCAGTTTCTTAGCTTGGTGCTATTGACAAATTGGCAGAAGATGGCATAGAATGCCAGACTAACCTCAGCGGGCTCAGAGAACTTTAACCTCTTAAGCCCTGGCTGCCTTGATATCTTTGCAATGCCTTCAGATAGATTTTTTGGGCATTTATTAATCTTTTCAAATTGCTTTTGCTGGGAACATTCTGATACAGGCTAGTTCATCAGAACCAGAAGTGAAGTCCCCTATTTATGATGTTGTATGTAGAAGTTTTTATATTGCCAAATATATCTGAGCACAGGACTCAGTTTTCCTTTATGATAACTTGTTTAGAAATCCTTTCTTAAACTCAAGGTCATTCATATTTTCTTCAAAAATTTAGACTTTTATTTTCACATTTAAGTCTTTTTTTTTTTTTTTTTTTTTTTTTGAGATGGAGTCTCGTCACCCAGGCTGGAGTGCAGTCGTGTGATCTCGGCTCACTACATCCTCCGCCTCCTGAGTTCAAGTGATTCTCCTGCCTCAGTCTCCTGAGTAGCTGGGATTACAGGCACACACCACCAAGCCCAGCTAATTTTTGTATTTTTAGTAGAGATGGGATTTGGCCATGCTGGCCAGGCTGGTCTTGAACTCCTGACCTCAAGTGATCCACCTGTCTCGGCCTCTCAAAATGCTGGGATTACAGGCATGAGCCACCATGCCTGGTCTCACATTTAAGTCTTTAATCCATGTGGAGCTGTTTTTTTAATAGTGTGAAGTAGAAATCAAACTAAAAAAATTTTTTTTAACAGATAGCTTATTGTCCTAGCGGTATTTATAGAGTAGGGATATACTTTTCCTAGTGACCTATGATATTTCTTTTGTCATATGTCTAGTACTGTGTCTGCACTCTCTACTCTGTTTAATTAAACTATTTTTAATTTTTTTGCACCAATAAAGTACTATCTTAATTGCTATAGTTTTCTAACATAAGTCTTGATTTCTTTTTCTTTTCCAAAAAATGTCATGGCTGTCTTTGGCTTTTTTCTCTTTTGGAATTAGCTTTTCAAGTTTCACAAAAAACTTTATTAGAATTTCATTTGAAATTGCCTGAATATTTATATAATCAATTTGGGGAGAAATATCTTTCTTGATATAAATATATCTTAATGTCTTTCAAGGGAGTTGTATAGTTGTATAATTTTCCACTTGAGGCTCTCCTTATTTTTAAAATATCTGTATTTCTGCCTATCAGTTTATTTTGCCATCATCGTTGAGTATTTTATTTTATTATTTATTATTTTTTAAGAAGGAGTCTTGCTCTGTCACCCAGGCTGGAGTGCAGTGGCATGATCTCGGCTCACTGCAACCTCCGCCTCCTGGGTTCATGCCCAGCTAATTTTTGTATTTTTAGCAGAGATGCGGTTTCGCCGTGTTGGCCAGGCTGATCTCGAACTCCTGACCTCAAGTGATCCGCCCGCCTTGGCCTCCCAAAGTACTGGGATTACAGACATGAGCCGCTGTGCCTGGCCTGTTGAGTATTTTAAATGTTGAGTATTTTAAATGTTCTGTTTGTTGTTGATGCAGAGAAATACAGCTAAGTTTTATATCACTATTATATTCAATTACCTTGCTAAATTGTCTAATTTATTCTAATAATTTATAGAGTCTTTGCAGTTTCTATGTGAATAATCACATTCATTGCAAATAATTCATTTTGTTGCCATATTTTAATCATTTTACCTTGGTTTAATTCATCTCGTATTATTGCATTGGCTGGGGCATCCAGTACAATTTTGAATGGAAGAAGTGAGAATGAGCACTCTTCTTTTGTTCCCTCCTCTAAAGGGAATACTTCTAAATTTCACCTGCAATTATGATTTCTGTTACAGGCTTTAGGTAGATATATTTATCAAGTTAAATATTTTTTTCTCCTATTCCTAGTTTGCTAAGTGTTCTCTTTCTTTTAAAACAAATTATGAATGAATGTTGAATTCTATCCAATGCCTTTTCTTCATCCATTGACAAGATCATATAGTTTTTTCCTTTGATCTGAAAATGTGACAGTTTACGTTAAAGGATTTTTAAAGGTCAAGCTAATCTTATGTTCCTGGTATAAGCCAAATTGGCCATGATGGATTTTATTATATGATATAGTTTACGATATGATGTATGAGTGATATATTTCATGAACATATGGCTAGGTTTTGCTTTCCGATATTTAGGATTTTTGCACATATATTTATTTGCAAGATTATCCTGTAACTTTCCGTTTTCATTTTCTGTCTGGTTTTGGTATCGGAATTATATTAGATTGACAGGTACATTTCCTCACAGTAATTCTTCAGAAGTGCTTGTATAAAATTGGAATTATCTGTTTCTTGAAAATTTGCTGTAAGTTTTTTACAGTTCTGACTAGATCTTTTTCTTTCCTTTGAGGAAATATTTTAAATTACTGACAAATTTTTTTCATTTTAGAACCATTCTTGTTTTCTATTTCTTTCTGAGCCAGTTTTGTAAAATATATAATTTTCCATATATAATTTTCCATGTAGTCTAAACTGTCAAATTTATTGTCATAAAGTTTTTCATAGTATTTCATTATCTTTTAAAATCTCTCTTTTAGGTATTTTTAGACATAGTCCCCATTTGTGCTTTTTCTCTTTTTACTAGATCAATCTCACCAGAGACCTGCATCTATTATTATTTTTTCTTGAAGAACCAACATTTGGTTTTTTAAAAAATCATTTCTCTTTTTTTATTAATATATATAATATATATATATCTTTTTTTTTTTTTTTTTTTTTTTTTTGGAGACAGAGTTTTTGCTCTTGTCGCCCAGGCTGGAGTGCAATGGCATGATCTTGGCTCACCACAACCTCCACCTCCCGGGTTCAAGTGATTCTCCTGACTCAGGCTCCCGAGTAGCTAGGATTACAGGTATGCACCACCATGCCTGGCCAATTTTTTTGTATTTTTAGTAGAGACGGGGTTTCACCAGGTGGGCCAGGTTGGTCTCAAACTCCTGATCTCAGGTGATCCACCTGCCTTGGCCTCCCAAAGTGCTGGGATTACAGGCATGAGCCGTTGCACCTGGCCTATTAACTTATATAGTTTTTACTATTACTATTGCCTTCCTTCTTTCTTTGAGCTTACTTTGTTATATTTATAACTTCCTAACCTGGATACTTAGTTCACTAATTTTTAGCCTTTATTTTTAATGTAAAAATTTAAGAATATACATTTTTTGAAGTACGTCACTAGGTGCATCCCATAAACTTTAATTTATAGCATTTTCATTATTTTCAATTGTAAGTATTTGTACATTTTCATTATGATTTTTCTTGGATTCATGTTATGTAGAAGCATGTTCTTCTTTTTAAAATTGAGAAGCACATTCTCTAAGGTCAACATTTTTTGTTTTCTTTTTGTTATCGACTCCATTATGTTGTGATCAGAGATCATAATCTATATGACATTGATTCTTTGAAAGTTGTTGAAACACTTTACTGCCTGAAGTGTGGTCAATTTTTGTAACTGTTTCATATGTAATTGAGAAGAATGTGTGTTCTCTAATTGTTGGGTACTGGGTTCTGTATATATCTATTAAATCAAATTTTTAAATGGTGTTGTTCAAAGACTCAGTTACTGCAAGGTATGTGTTGAAATCTTCCATTTTGAACACCTGGATCCTGCTATGGCTGAAACATTTATCTTTGGATTTCCTTTTTTTCATTTGAGCCAATGAATTTTTGTTTTTTTGCTTGAGTGGGCTTGGATTGGGTTTTGTTCCACAAACCTAAATGGCTGTCAGTGGACAGTTGGGTTGCTTCTACCTTTTGGCTGTTGTGAATAATGCTATGAAAATAGGTATACAAGTCTCTTTTTGAGACCCTGCTTTCAACTCTCTTTTTAATGTTTTGAAGAACTTGCCATACTGTTTTCTGTAACAGCTACACTATTTTACATTCTCACCAATGGTGCACAAGGGTTCCAGTTTCTCCCTATCATCACTAATATTTGTTATTTTCAATTTCTTTTGACTATAGCCATCCTCATGGGTGTGAGGTGATATCTCATGTGGTCAACAAGTTTTTATCATGCTTCTGGCACTGTGCTAAGTGGATTACAGTACAGCAAACACACTTACAGAACTTGAAGCCATGTGGGTATAAAATATACCCACATACCAAATTACAGTTTTGCAAATTGCTCTAAGGGAGAACTTCTCCAAGGGAGAAGTTACAGGGAATGGGGTGGAGGGTGTGACTTACTCCTAGAGGAGGAGCATCTCTTAAAGAGAGACATGGTAGGCCGGGCTTGGCTGCTCACGCCTGTAATCTCAGCACTTTGGGAGGCTGAGGCGGGTGGATCATCTGAGGCTGGGAGTTCGAGACCAGCCTGGCCAACATGGAGAAACGCCATCTCTACTAAAAATACAAAATTAGCCATGCATGGTGGTGCGTGCCTATAATCCTAGCTACTCAGGAAGGCTGAGGCAGGAGAATCGCTTGAACCTGGGAGGCGGAGGTTGCAGTGAGCTGAGATCGTGACACTGCACTCCAGCCTGGGCAACAGAGTGAGACTCTGTCTCAAAAAAAAAAAAAAAAAAAAAAAAGGAGAGAGGGAGAGACATGGTAGCTCGCTCCCATGCATCCTCCTGGGATATAGAACTTTTCATGCTCTTCCCTTAACAGCCTTCTGGGGAGGTGACCTTTTAGCTGCTAAGTTTTCGGAGGCCCACAGGTCCTTTCTTAGCACACAGTAGCCTTCAGGACTGGGGCTTGCCAAACATCTTCAGAAGTCCCCAAAGAGCTCTTACTCTGGCAAACAGTTTGCCATCAATAAACAGGGCAGTGCTTCCTGCCCAAATGCCTGTTAAACTTGCCTCTCCGCCACAGTGAGTCACTCTTAGCAAAGGTTGCCTTGTTGGGCAGGATGGTCTGGTGACCCAAGGCCACTTGGTTTTCTGTGATCCCTTTTGCCAATTTGTGACCAGAAGTTAGATGGTCACTGGGGCGAGGGGAACTGGTGGTAAATGGAGTCACCAGAGGTGGCAGGATGGTCGCTATGTTTGGGTGCATTTTCCGTTAATTCTGTCTAAATAGGTTTTTTAAAACATATATATATTTATTTATTTGTTTTTATTTTTTTGAGACAGAGTCTCACTCTGTCTCCAAGACTGGAGTGCAGTGGTGTGATCTCAGCTCACTGGAACCTCCACCTCCTGGGTTCAAGCTATTCTCCTGCCTCAGCCTCCTGAGTAGCTGGGATTACAGGTACGCACCACCATGTCTGGCTAATTTTTTTTTTTTTTTTTTTTTGAGACGGAGTTTCGCTCTGTCGCCCAAACTTGAGTGCAGTGGCGCGATCTTGGCTCACTGCAAGCTCCACCTCCCGGGTTCACGCCATTCTCCTGCCTCAGCCTCCCAACTAGCTGGGACTACAGGTGCCCACCACCACGCCTGGCTAATTTTTTGTATTTTTTAGTAGAGACGGGGTTTCACCGTGTTAGCCAGGATGGTCTCTATCTCCTGACCTCGTGATCCACCCGCCTCGGCCTCCCAAAGTGCTGGGATTACAGGTATGAGCCACCACACCCGGCCTAATTTTTGTATTTTTAGTAGAGACTGGGTTTCACCATGTTGGCCAGGCTGGTCTCCAACTCTGGACCTCAGGTGATCTGCCTGCCTCGGCCTCCCAAAGTGCTGGGGTTACAGGTGTGAGCCACCGTGCCCAGCCACTAAATAGTTTTTAAAATATATATAGAGAGAGTGGCAAGATTGGACCCAGTGATCCTTTCTTGCTTGGCATTTAAGGAGCTTGAGAGGAGGTGCCTAGGGCAGTCATTTTGACATTTTCTTTGAAGAGACAGGATGACACCACCCAGTTATGCTAAATTCTTGGAAAATTAGTGCAATACCTCTCTCTTCTTTCTCACTCAAGAAAGTCCAGAAGAAAGCCAAATTATGGGCTGGGTGCAGTGGCTCATGCCTGTAATCTCAGTGCTTTGGAAGGCTGAGGTGGGAGGATTGCTTGAGGCCAGGAGTTCAAGACCAGCCTGGGCAACATAGTCAGACCTCATCTCTACAAAAAACTTAAACAAATTAGCTGGGTATGGTGGCATCTGCCAGTAGCCCCAGCTACTTAGAAGGCTGAGGTGGGAGGATCACTTGAGCCCAGGAGTTCAGGGTTACAATGAGCTCTAATTGTGCCATTGCACTCCAGCCTGAGTGACAGAGCTCTAAAAAAAAATTCAAATTATAAGTGTAATATCATTATAGCAAAGCATACTTGGCATAGCACCTGGCACTTAGACCTGTGCTCAAGACCATAAGCTATTTTTATTTATTGTCATTATTATTATTATTATTTTTGAGATAGAGTCTTGCTCTGTTGCCCAGGCTGGAGTGCAGTGGTGCGATCTTGGCTCACTGCAATCTCTGCCTCCCTGATTCAAGTGATTCTCTGCCTCAGCCTCCCAAGTAGCTGGGATTACAGGCACCCGCCACCACGCCCAGATAATTTTTGTATTTTTAGTAGAGACGGGGTTTTGCCATGTTGGCCAGGCTGGTCTCGAACTCCTGACCTTAGGTGATCCACCCACCTCAGCCTCCTAAACTGCTGGGATTACAGGTGTGAATCACTGCGCCCGGCTTATTTTCAATTAATTATTATTATGTATGTTTTAGGCCTAACCTTCAACCAGGAGTAGCCAAACCACACCCCATGGTCCAAATCCATCCTGCCACCTGTTTTTGTATGACCTGAGAACTAAGAATAATTTTTGCATTTTTAAGTAGTTAAAAAAGAGAATAATAATCTCTGACATGTGAAAATTGTATGAAATTCAAATTGCAGTATCCTTAAATAAAGTTTAATTGGAACACAGCATGGCCTGTGATTGCTTTCACACCACCGTGGCCGAGTTCAGCAGAGACCATATGACCCACAAAGTCTCAAATATTTATTTTCTGTTTCTTTACAGAAAAGGTTTGCCAAAACTCTTACTAGACTGTCACATCCATTGGAATCCACAAGTACATACTTGTTGAATATTTGTTTTATCTGTGAGGTTCAAGACCATGTCCATCTTGCGCACCATTGTCTTTCTCTCTCTCTTTTTTTTTTTTTTTGAGACGGAGTTTTGCTCTTTCGCCCAGGCTGGAGTGCAGTGGGTGATCTCGGCTCATGCAACCTCTGCCTTCTAGTTTCAAGCAATTCTCCGGCCTCAGCCTCTGCAGTAGCTGGGATTACAGGCATCCACCACTACGCCCGGCTAATTTTTGTATTTTTAATAGAGATGGGGTTTCACCATGTTGGCCAGGCTGGTCTTGAACTCCTGACCTTGTGATCCACCCTCCTTGGCCTCCCAAAGTGCTGGGATTACAGGCATGAGCCATTGCACCTGGCCTCACCATTGTCTTTCTATTTCTGAATGCAGAATTGATCTCAGTCGTTTCTGTGGAGTTCATTGTAACCCAGATGTCTTGGGATTTTCCAGCTTTCATGGGTCATCTTCCATTACAGTTGTTACATAATTGTTTGAGCTCTGTTTTGTGTTGATCCAAAAAAATTGCAGTTTTGTACCAGGCAGTCCTCCCTGGGCATTTCTGGGGGTCCTTGAGGAATGCTTCCATGTTCCCACATCTGTTTTAAGAGTATTCCTCTGGAGCCTCCTCCTAAGTTCTCTGCTAGACATCTTTCATTGCCCTAATTAGCCCCACTTCTTTTACTGGAGACCTGGAGGTGAGAGCAGAAAAACGTCATAGGAAAACCTGGACCCTAAATCCCGGACTTCACATATTTTAGAGCTCATGCATCGTGCTCATGAGCACTCCAACTGGTGAACCTTTTTCTTCTGCCATGGTGTCGTGGGCTCATCCTGTTTCCCATGTCAGTGGTGTCTTTACTAGCTCTCCTCCAAATCCCAACTTCCACTTTGTTCCAGAGAGAGAGAGAAGGAGAAGCCTTTCCTCTCCATCACGCAAAGCATTCTTTAGAGAGATGCATTTCTTCCCTCCATGACCTTTTCAGAAGAGAAGATTGCAGTCAGGTGTGGTAGCTCATGCCTGTAACCCCAGCACTTTGGGAGGCTGAGGTAGGCCGATCGCTTGAGGTCAGGAGTTCAAGACCAGCCTGGCCAACGTGGTGAAACCCCATCTCTACTAAAAATACAAAAATTTAGCCAGGCATGATGGTGAGCACCTATAATCCTAGCTACTCAGGAGGCTGAGACACGAGACACACTTGAGTCGGGAAGTGGAGGTTGCAGTGAGCTGAGATTGCGCCACTGTACTTCAGCCTGGTTGACAGAGCGAGACTCCATCTCAAAAAAAAAAAAAAAAGAGGAGATTGTTTACCCTTTGCTTAACTGAAATGCCTCCAGGAGTCCAAGAGTGTTCTCCCAAAACAAAACAGAAAATTTCCTTCCTCTTCTCTTCAGACCCACTGTGATGAGCTCAATCTCTGTCTGACGAGTAGCTAAAAAAAATGCTAGTGGCTTTAAAATACCTGTTTGTCCCCCACTTTGAGCCTATAAGATAGTAGAAAATATCAGAGTTCAGTTTCACAGCACAAATGAATAAATGAATGAACCTCCTCTATCTACATATATATATATATGTATATGGTAAATACAATATTCTGTATTTACATTGTAAATACAATTTTATATAGCACATATATGTAGTATATAAATACATGTACTTTTCTCTATATAGCATATCATACAGTAAAATATTATAGGGTCAGGCACGGTGGCTCATGCCTGCAATCCCAGTGCTTTGGGAGGCCAAGGCAGGAGGATCGCTTGAGGCCTGAATTTCAAGACCAGCCTGGACAACATATGGAGACCCTGTCTCTACAAAGCATTTAAAAAAGTTAGCCAGACGTGGTGGTGCACACCTGTGGTCCTAGTTGCTTAGGAGACTGAGGCAAGAGGATTGCTTGAGCCCAGGAATTGGAGGCTGCAGTGAGCTATGATTGTGCCACTGTACTCCAGCCTGAATGACAGAGCGAAACTCTGTCTCAAAAAATAAATAAATAAATAAAATAATATATTAAATTACCTAAAAACATTGATACTTTATTATTAGTGGCTCATGTCTTTCTTCATAGGGATTCAGACCCAGCCTTGGTTAATCTCTGGTTAAGAGACGCTGGGCCTTACAGCCAGGTGCTGATGCCTGAAATTATGAGATGAATTTCTGATTGGGCTTCTTGGCTTCACTTGTACTTTTCCATGCCCAAGCCTGGTATCCTCCTCCAATGTTAGCCAGCTCTAGTGTTTAAAAATGATCTCCAAGTCCCCAGGACTGGGGGCAAGGGAGGTGAGAAGAGAGGATGGGACAAGCGTGGGCATTGATCGATGACCTCCTCTTCCTGGAAGAGTCTTCCAAGTATCTGCCCTACCGGTAGCAGGTTATTCTAGGCTCCTAAGTCTGTGGGGGTGCGATGGTGTTAATAACATCCTGTGCTGAGTGGGCACAGGTGGAGGAAGTGGATACCCAGGAAGCTGGAGGAAGGGAAGAGAGGCAGTGAGTGGGTTCACAGGCTGAGAAAAGCACTTTAATGTGCTAGTGGGGTCTGGTGTTAGAATCTGGCTTTGAGGTTCTTTTGGGGGTAACAGCTGTGATCAAAGAACCAGTGCCATTGTGATGGTGGTGAAAGTAATACCTGTTTATGTCTCTTTTTTTTGCTACTTTTTTTATGATGAAAGTCATAGATTCCTTTTTTACATTTAAAAAATATATGTAAGAGAATAAAAATGGATCCCATCGCTAAAAGATTTCATCAAAAAATATCCATGGAGCTTCACCTGTGGCTAGATTCCAGGTTCTGGGAATAGAGAGAGAACAAAACAGACACCCTCCCTCCTTCCTGGAATTTATGAACAGATGAACAAATGAATAAGATATTTTCAGATAGTGATAAAGGCAAGGAAGAAAATACAATAGAACATACAAGTATCTTGGTGGGAAGTTAGTTTAGCAAGAGGTGATCATTGTTCACATTTGCGTGTGTGGTGTTGAAGGTCTTTTTTACCTTTAGTGTCTGTCCTTCTCTTTGCATTCTGATCTAATTATGCATCATCTATCTAAAAATGAGATCATGATGTACACTCTGTGTTGTAACCTTATTTTTTTTATTTACTTGGAAACATCTTTCTGTTTCATTTATTCATCGGCATCATTATTTTTACAGATGCAGAGCAATTCATCACATAGGCTATACCATACTTACATAACCAGTCTTTTATGATTGCACATAGGTTGCTTCCATTGTGTTGAAAAGATGATGTGTCTGGAAACTGTCCCTTTCCTTACATTGCCACTACCACCTCCCTGGCTTGGGAGGTGGCAGGTCCCTTGCTTGGACCATTGAAGTCGCATCTTAACTAGTTCTCTGGCTTCATTTTATACTCCTCTGCCAAGATTTTATATTTCTGGTCATGCCACTCTTTGGCTTCCAAACTATCATTGGCTCCCTACTGCCTACACAATGAAACCTAAACATCTTGGATTTATGATGGCTGGTTGTGCACTCGTAAAACTGGATGGCTTGAATAAGCATGTGAAAAGATGCTAAATACCCTTAGTCATTACAAAAAATGCAAACCGAAACCACAACTAGATACTACTTCACCTTTATTAGAATGGCTGTTAAAAGCAACAATAACAACAATGGAATATAACAAGTGTTGACAAGGATGCAGAGAAATTGAAACCCTTGTACATTGCTGGTGGGAATGTAAAATGCTGCAGCCGCTACAGAAAACAATACGATGGTTCCTCAAAAAGCTAAACAGAATTACTATACAACCCAGCAATTTCACTTCTAGGTAGATAACCAAAAGAATTGAAAACAAGGACTTGAACAGATACTTGCTCATCAGTGTTCACTGCATCATTAGTCACAATAGCTAAAAGGTGGAAACAAACCAAATGTCCATCCACCAATGAAACGATAAAGGGAATGTGGAATATTCATATGATAGGATATTATTTAGGTGTACAAAGGAATGAAGATACAGTACATCCCTCAACATGGATGAAACTTGAAGGCATTATGCTAAGTGATATAAGCCAAACACAAAATGATCAATGTTGTATAATTCCACTTACATGAAATATATAGATTGGGTAAATTTAAGGAGACAGAAAGTAGATTAGAGATTACCATGTTCCTGGGAATGGGGAGTTATTGCTTAATGGGTACAGAGTTTCTGTGAGGGTGATGGAAGAGTTTTGGAAGATGGAAGAGTTTCAAGATAGTGATGATAGTTGTACAGCAATGTGAATGTAATTAATGCCATTGAATTGTCAACTTAAAAATGATTAAAATGGCAAATTTTATGTTATGTATATTTTAGTACAATTAAAAAAAAAACCTGGATGATATGTCCATTCCTGCCTCCATGCCTTTGCTCACATGGCTTTGCTCTTGCTGGGGAACACTTTTCTTACGTTTTTCCTATTGAAATCTCATTCTGTTTTCAAGGCTGATTTCAAATAGGACCTCCTTCCTTGATGACTTTTCTAACTTATTGTCTCCCTGTGTGTTCTCAAACCAATGTGATCTTCCATTTGTTTGAGCTCTCAGACTATGCTCTATGTCCCTTTGGGGCTGTTTCTTTGCCTTCATCACTTACTAGGCTGTAAGTTCTTTGAGTACAGGGACATTGCCTTATTCATCTTTGCATTATTCATCCAACAAATATTTACTGAGGCCATACTATGTGGTAGCCTGGACTATAATGCCAGTACACTGTAAAAAGTCAATTAATGTTCAATTGAGCTGGCATGCCATATGTGGTCTGGACCTCAAATTTTTGGAGGACTTTCAGAGTGTGTAACCTAAAGGAGGAGTCAGTTTTCCTCCCTACTTAATAGTCTTGTTGGCGCTCATTCTTGGAAGTAGTAGACTATGATAGGTAGTTTTCTCTTTCTTCTGGGAACATATATCATTCTTCTTTTTGGGAAATCATTTTCTTTCTTCTTCCCTGACTCCAACCCATGTGATTTGAGTGAACTGCCATGTTTTCACATGATCTTGCTCTCTTGATTGCTGTTGATTGGTTCAAGGTGAACACCTGACCCAAGATGGACCAATCAGAGCTTTGCCCTAGGATTTTTGAAACCAGAACAGAGAGGAGAGCCTGGGGAGCTGAGAAGCCACATTGCCACCTGTGTTAGAAGCTGGCATGCAGCAGGATGTGGCTGCACAGAGAGAATAGAGGAGCAGAGAGAAAAAACCCTGGTTCCAGTTGCATCAAAGATCCATCTGTATCTTTGTCCCTTTCAGAGCTTGATGTTTCAACACTTCATTGTATTCCTCAAGGCAACAAATTCCCCTTTAGTCTAAGTTAGTTTGAGTTTAGACTCTGTCACTTGCAACCAAATTGCTGCACCTCTCTGAGCCTCAGTTTCCTCATTATAAAGTATTGATAATGACCCCTTCCTCATATTTTAAAAATTTGATGCATATAAAATGCTTATGATGGTTCCTGGCACATAACACACACCCAATAAATGTTAACAATGATTACTATTTGAGTTAGCATTCATAGTGCCTGGAGACGATGTGAATGAGAACATAAGTCTATCAAATAAGAATAGAGATGGCTCTGATTTTTCTTTAAGCTCTATCCAAGACAGAAGGGCCATTTTTTTTTTCATGACTTTAGTACCTCTTTGCTTTATGTCCTTGTAAGGCCCAGACATGCCTCCTTCATTGATGACAAGGAGTTCTCCCCACCGTTAGCCAGTTGTCATTAAGGTGTCTCCACTCCAATCTGAGACACAGATGGGCTTGTTCCATACTCTGAAAGGAGCCTCACCTCACTACATTCCCCTTTGGCTCCGGCTGATAGACACGCAGTACACAGTTCCAAGACTTAATTGCATTCTGCTTGTATGTTGCCAAACACTAAAACCTTGTTGTTGGAGTTAAGTGTTTTGGGAAATGGTCTGTAATATTTCACCAACCAAAACTTCAAAAAGTTGGAATTGCTGAATGAGCTGCCAGATCCGAACTTGATCTCCAGTTGGCCCACCTGTGCTCACTAGAGAGGACATGTTGAAACCTTCCCTGTGAGCTCTGTGAATTCATTTAAGAACTATTCTGTCCCTGCAGTGGCATTGAGTGGCACACAGTAGACTCTCAATTGTGTATTTTAAATATATTATGCATTTTAAAGACACTAAAAGTATAATAACTTCAAATACTTAAATCATGGTTACACTGTGTCAGACACTCTTTCAAGCATCTACATATACTAATGCAGTGGTTCACGAACTCTCCTGCGCATTAGAATCACATGGGTAATTTAAAATAGTCCCGATGCTCAGGCCACACCCTACACCAATGAGATCAGACTCTCCTAAATTGAGAGTTTTAAACACTCCCCACGTGACTCACATATGTAGTCAACTGTGAGAATCAGGGAATGAAATCATTTAATCTTCATAACACCTTATAAAGCAGGTGCTGCTACTACTCATGTTGCATAAGTGAGGAAACTCAGGCACAACAGACAGGTTAAGTAAGTGACTTGCCCAAGGTCACACAGCTGACAGATGTCAGAGCCAAGTGTTGAACCAGGCTGTGTGGTCCCAGAGTTCATGCCTTTAATCACCAAAACCTATAACCAGAGGCCCACATATTCTTTTTTTATTTGAAAAAATTTATCTTAAGAGTATTTGTTTACACACACACACACACACACACACACACACACCACATTACATGTGTTTACGTTATACAGATTAATTGTATAATGAAAATCTGTGGCCCCATCAACCAAAGAACTAGGGCATTGCCAATAAGGCATACACCTGATGCTCTTTCCCAGTCCAGGGCCCCAGGTCCCCTCCACAGAGCTCATCGTTATCCTGAGTTTGGGAGTGTATCACTGCTTTGCATATATAAAGTCATACCTACACAGCACGTGTTTTACTCTTGCTTATTCATGTTTTATAAAAATGAGATCATGCTATTATATGTAGTCTTCTGGTTTTAATTTTTTTCCTACTATTTCCCAAATTTTTTTTTTAATTTTTATTTTAGGTTCGGGGTACATGTGCAGGTTTGTTGTACATTAATAGGTAAACTTGTGTCTTGGGGGTTTGTGGTACAGTTTATTTCATCACCCAGGTATTAAGTACCCAAATAGTTATTTTTTCTGCTCTTCTCCCTCCTCCTACCCTCCATCCTCAGGTAGGCTCCAGTGTCTGTGGTTCTCTTCTTCGTGTCTACGAGTTCTCGTCATTCAGCTCCCACTTATCAGTGAGAACATGCAGTATTTGGTTTTCTGTTTCTGTGTTAGTTTGCCAAGGATAATGAGCCTCTAGCTCCATCTATGTTCCTGGAAAACATGATCTCATTCTTTTTTATGACGGCATAGTATGCCATGGTGTATATGTACCACATTTTCTTTATCCAATCTGTCATTGAGAAGCCTGCATATTCTCTTATTCTTATTCTCTGTACCCATCCCACTGTCTAGTTCAAACTCCCATGCTCTCATAATGTCTCCTGGACATTTCAAAGTCTCCTCATTGGTCTTCTTTCTTGAGTCTCAGGCTAACTCAGCTCTGTCCAATGGAATTATAATGCGAGCCACATATGTAATTTTAAATTTTCCACTGGCCACATTAAACAAGTAAAAAGCAGGATAGATTAATTTTAATACCATCTTTTATTTAACCCAATATATTCCAAATATCCTTTTGACACATAATCAATATTAAACAATATTAACGAGATAGTCTACATTCCTTTTTTCATACTCAGTGTTCAAAGTCCCCTGTGTATTTTATACTTATAGTTGTTGAAAAATCACAAAATCTATGCATTTAGATAAAGAGACTTTATTTTTTTAAAAAGGGTTACAGTCTACAAGGTGGCCATCCTGCAGGCTGGGAACCATACTTCTGGCCAAGGTCATTAGCAGGCATTTTGAAGGAGGAGGGGTTGGTTTTTTTTTGTTTTTTTTTTGAGATGGAGTCTCGCTTTGTTGCCCAGGCTGAAGTGCAGTGGTGTGATCTCGGCTCACTGCAGGCTTCGCCTCCTGGGTTCATGCCGTTCTCCTGCCTCAGCCTCCCTAATAGCTGGGACTACAGGTGCCCGCCACCACGCCTGGCTAATTTTTGTATTTTTAGTAGAGACGGGGTTTCACCTTGTTGGCCAGGATGGCCTCGATCTCCTGACCTCGTGATCTGCCCACCTTGGCCTCCCAAAGTGCTGGGATTACAGGTGTGAGCCACTGGGCCCGGCCAGGAGGAGGAGGGGTTGGACAGGAATTTTAGCTCACTGGGGTGGCCAAGTATGCATATTCAATAGGTTATGAGAGGAGTTATGAATATTTATAAAGGCAGTTATGACACATGTATTGAACAAATATGCATGTGACGTGTGACAGACATATCACCCCACTTTGGGGTGGGGCTTGATATTTAAATGTATTATAATTAGATCCTATGTGTCAAAAGGTCTTTTTAGAACAGAAGCACTCATGTGCACAGCCTCTGTAAACTGGCCAGAATCAGTCCATGGTCGGTGGTCTTTTTTATTAGGAGAAAGTTATTGAAATCAGTCTCTTGCCTAATCAAAGCTGTAGTTATGGCTGGTGGAAAGGGAACGGTGCGGGGGAGGATCAGTCAGTCAGTGTCTGGTGGTTGGTTCGTTGCAGTTGCTTTAACACTGCTTATCTCAAGGCCAGCACTTGTTTAGCTGCTAGAGAAAAAGAAAAACCTTGTGGCAGTTAGAGTATAGTTTATTCTTTAAGTGAAGGAGTGTGTGACTGAACCCTTTCCTGGCATGGCCTTAGGCCCTGTTTGTAACTTGGTATCTTATTGCTACAAAGAGTTCATTTTGTCGGTCTTGTGATCTCTATTTTAACATTAACGCTGGTCAGTTGTGTGTAAACTACACAAAAGAGGGGGTATAACGAGGTGTGTCAGACCTCTGGTTCTTGTCATGGTCATGAACTCAGTTTTTAAGGTTTTTCTGGGGGTCTCTTTGGCCAAAAGGGGGTTTGTTCTGTCAGTGGGGCCGGGGGCTTAAGATTTTATTTTTAGTTTACAGAGCACATCTCAATTTGGACTGGCCATGTGTCCAATGCTCAATAGCCACACGTGGCTAATGACCCTCATATTAGATGGTGCAGCTCTAACCCATTCCCCACTCTGCAGACAGAGCAAACTTTCTAAAATGTAAATATCACCAGTTTTCTCAACAATTTAGAACATATCCCTGGCTTCCTATTACTCTCAAGACAAATTCCTCAAGGTTCTTTGTGATTTATTTCCAACTCACCCTTCTAGGCTATTTTTCTGTAACTTCACATAGGGACCTTCCAGCCCTATCAAACTTCATTTTTCTCCCCGAATACATAATTGTTTTTCAGGTCACCGTGACTTTGCACAGGCGGTTTTCTCCACCTGAAAGGTCATTCCTGTTCTCTTGTTCTTTCCACTTCTTCACCTACAACACTCCTCTTCCCCTCAAATGCCTTCTCATTTATTTAAAAAATCTTCGAGGATTCATCTGGGATGGATTAGTCCAACCCTCCTGTGCATTCATATGGAACCTTGAATACAGCTTTTATCATATTTGTTGGTAGCTGCCTATGTGCTCACATCTCTCACAAGGCCAAGTGCTTCACCAGAGCAAGGATCATGGCTTGTCTCCCTTTCTGCTCCCAGTACCTTTCTCTCTCAGTGCCTGTCAAATATTCGACACATAATATTAGACCCCATTCCCTCCATTCATTTGTAATACTTGCCTGGCCTTGGTTGAAATGTAGATTTGGGACCCTCATAATCTAGCTCTCTGATTTTACAGATGGGGAAACTGAAGCCCTAGAGGAAAAGAAGACTAAATGTATTACCATCTGACCCGCTTCCTGGCTAGCCTGTTCACCTATCTGCTGTTCTTCACTGGTGAGTTTTCTGCAAATGTAAAATGGCATTAAATTGAAGAAGACAGGAGGAGGCCAGTTGGCCTGCTTTATGCAATCAGTGGTTCATGAAATCATAAAGTGTAAACAAAATGTTTGTAAATGAGACCGCATTTCAGATGCCCTAGAGTTTCTAGACCTGTAATGCAATCCTCTTACAAGTTCTGGTATAATGAGAAAGAGGTGTTAAATTTATTGTCTTTGTAAATTTGTATCCCTTTCCTCCTCTATTGGAACTGCTTTACAAGTGAGATCCAGCTGCTGTTTTAGCAAACTTGGATGGCGATGTTTCTGTGTCACCCCAAGTAAAAATGGTTTGGGGTGGGTGATCTGTTTCTTTGATCCCTTGAAGCCTCAGCTCTCTTTTTTATCATGGGGTAGGGGCGGGGAGAAAGAGAGAGAAAGATTTAGAATGTGCTCAGAACAGCCAGTTTGTGGGGTGAACTAAAGAACATTGCAGAGCATTATTTCATGCTCCTTGATTTAGGCACTTGGCCACTTGACTCCCATTAAACTGGAAATTGCATGTTTAAAAAAACCTCTATGTAAAGTTAAGTTTTTTATGCACAAGTTAGGTGCACTGTTTCTCTTGGCAAACTCACTTTTGTTGGGAGAGAAGCTAGAGAACCAAGGAGGAGATAGAGGAGGGGTTAATTAGGATATCAGTTGCCTGGGGTCATTTAATGCAAGGGAAGATAACTAATCTTTCAGCATCTGAGAGCATCATCGGGGTACAGAGAGAGGAATGCCAATTCATAGGTACCCTTGATGCTCTAGAATTAATATTAGGAGATTTAAAGAAGAGGCATTGGAAGCTTATCAGAAGTAACACTGGGGATGAGAAGACAAGAATGCCACTATTATCCCTTCCACATTGTGGAATGCCCAACTTCTCCTGGGTTTCTTGGCTTGCCTGACACCAGACACGTGGTCTCTTTCTCAGTATAGACTGAATGAGGGTGCCAGGGTCAATCCACACCCAAACTACTCGTAAAACTTCAAATAGACTTTTGCTAACATAGCTATAAATATAAGTTCTAATATTTTTTTCTGCTCCCTAATGGATCATCTTGTGCAACCCTTCCACTTTGAAGACCATTGAGCTAGGAAATTTACTTACCCAGCGCCTCTTTTCACAGTGGTAGAGACATGAGGGTTGGCTCTGATAACAGTCCCCACCTTGCATTTGTTTCATGCTCTTTTAAATCCAAATTGGCACTTTCACACCTGCTGCAAAACGGAGTGATAAAACATCTGTGTTCTTAGTCTTTCCCTTTTCTCTTGATTGATGTTGTGAATTTAACTCAGGATTTCGTCTTAGCATTACCTGCATGACATATCCCATAGCAGTGCCTTTCTCTACGACCTCACTCGCCCTCTTAGAGGAAGAGGTGCCTAGAATTTGACTATGCTTATATACAGATCTCTTTTCTTTCTCCTGCTGCATTAATTGGGAATCAGTTTGTTACAAGTGAAGGAAATCAAATTAAATCTGGCTTCCGCAGAAAGAGAAGCTGTTAGCCACCATAACCAAAAGTTCAAAGATCTGGCTAGAGAGCCAGGGGCCCAAATGATGTGACCAATATTTGATCTCTCTTTTGCTGCATTTCTTGGCTTTGTTTTCCTCCCTTTGTTGGCAGTTTCTCTCTGTGTGTTGGTTCCCAGAAGCAGTAGGCTTGTTTTATCCTTAGTGTCAACAGTTCCAGAAGAAAGAGGGCTTCTTGTTCTCTCTTCCAGTTCCAACAGAAGTTCGGGAATTGAGCTTTATTGGATTACTTTGGGTGTCCATCCTGAGCCATTTGCTATGATTAGGGAAATGTCATGCTTGCATTATCCAGGTCTTGGTCACATGCGCACACCTGGCACTGGATTGGAGCACTGCTCAGTCCACAATGAATGAGAGTCAGGAGGAAGGGATTGTTGCCTAAAGAAGAGGGAGTGGGTAGACACAAGCTACACATGTGTTCCACCTTTGAGTGAGGACTTTCCTTGACAGAGGCTCAACCACAGGGTTGGAACGATACAGTCCTTTGCCTGAATTACAGCTTTCATTTTGCTATGCAATTGTGATGCCAACTATCCGGAGGTAGGTCAAAACTTTCAGATTAAGGGTACACAAGAATGTCTTCAATTAAGACACCATTCATAGTGGTCCCAGGCCACCTATACTTCTGACCAGCTGGCTACAATTTGAGGGTTCCCACTAGCCCCTCTGGTCCATTAATTCACTATCATATATATCATACTTTGTTGAGTTCTTATCTGTTTATAAGACAGAACAACCCACAGAACTCAACAAAATATGATATAGATGGTTACAATTTTATTATAAAGGATATAAATCAAAATGATCCAAATTAAGAGTGACACAGAGTGAAGTCTGGGAGGGTCCAAGATGTGGCATTTCCATGTCTTCAGGATATCGATATATGATTATTGAATAGGGAAACTCACTGGAATGTTGGATGTTCAGAGTTTTTATTAGGGCTTCATCATGTAGACGTGCTTGGTTGAATCAATGGCCATGTGATTGAACCCCACCTCCAACCCTCCTTCTGTCCCCAGCACACAGGAGGATGAAAAGATACAACGTGGTTCAAAACCCCAACCCTCTAATCACATTGTTGGTCTTTCTGGCATGACCAGCTTCCAGCCAAAAACTATCTAGGGACGCACTGTGGATCATCTCATTAGCATAAACTCAGGGGTGATCTGTGGGTCCCACCATGAATAACAAAGAAACTCTTCTCACTCAGGAACTTCTAAGGGTTTAGAGGCTCTCTCCCAGAAACTGTGGATAAAGACCAAACCAATTCCTTACGATACACCACTCCTCTATGCTGGATCCCAACCTCTTCCCAGGCCTGGAAACTAACACTGTCCAAAATTCACTGTCTCCTCTGCTGCCACCACTTCTGGACCCAACACCAACTCTGGCTGAGGCTTTCAGCCTCTTCCTCCCTCAGCCCATCAGAGGTCTCCTTTGGGGTCTCCTCCTGAACCCTACTGTCCCCTATTCCAAGCCCTTCTTTCTTTTCCTTCCAAAGCTAGTGACTTTGGAAGAGTCCACCTCTCTGTGTCTCAGTTTCTTCATTGGTAAATGTAGGATGTGGATTGGTTGCAACTCAGCTGTTACTTCTTCCAGTAAGCCTTCTCTAGAGGACACTTTTGTTTTTTTGTGAGTAGCCTCTGAGTCCTTTTCCTTTTCTTGGGAAACTTTCACTCTATGAGATTAATATTTCTCCTATTATGAAAGTCAAAAAATCCAGATACTTGCTTTCTCAGCTTTTTTTGTCAGCTAGGATATGAGCATGTGACTTAGGTTTTGCAATCGGATTTTTATGTTTTCAGAGGCAGTAATGTAAAGACTCAGAGTTAAATTAGCCAGAATCAGATTCTACTGCTTGCATATAAAGACACTGGCTGATGTACCTTTTTTGACTTGCCAGACTATGTGCTCCATCTTTTTCTGCCATTGTTGTCATAGCTAAGGTGTATTGAGTCTTTACTGTAAGCTGGATGCTTTACACAGCCTATCTCACTGAATTTTTTTTTTTTTTTGAGATGGAGTCTCACTCTGTCATCCAGGCTGGAGTGCAGTGGCGTGATCTCAGCTCACTACAACCTCTGCCTCCCGGGTTCAAGCGATTCTTCTGCCTCAGCCTCCAGAGTAGCTGAGATAACAGGTGCCTGCCACCACTCCTGGCTAGTTTTTATATTTTTAGTAGAGAGGGGTTTCCCCATGTTGGCCAGGCTGGTGGTCTCGAACTCCTGACCTCAAGTGATCTGCCCACCTTGGCCTCCCATAGCGTTGGGATTACAGGCGTGAGCCACCAAGCCTGGCCCAGGCTATCTCATTGACTCTTTAGTGGTGTTCTCATTTTACAGATGAGATATATAGAAGTGAAGATACCTCTCAAGATCATACAGCCAATGAGAACACAACTAGGATCTGAAATTTCTCAGTCTGACACCTGAACATTCTGTTTTAACCATCACATGATAACACCACTATTTAACCTTTGGAGGACACAGGCTTTCTTTATACCTCTGGCATCTCTCAAATAGCCTGGAGCATGGTAGGTACTCAATGTTATGCAAGCTCAGGTAGATGACAAGGTCTTACCTGGCTCAAACACTCTAGGAGTTTCCTACGTCCACCCATCAAACTGCAGCCGTTCTTCTTTCAGCCCCCTTCTCCCACTTGTTACCTCCAGGACTTAGCATCTAATCAATATAAAGTATTCCTCACCTCCTTCCCACCCCTGTTCCCATGAACACCTTAAAATGGATGTTGAAAATCTTCCTCAGTCACCAGTTTTTCATTTTCACCCCTGTTCCTAGATTATTTTGACTTTGGGGATGAAGATGTCTTTGCCTCGTGAAGGGCTTTGTACTGTGTCATATGTTCTCTGCCTTACCCCCAGCTCCTTGGTGACCCCTGAGTTTCACATCTTTGGGAAGGTTTTAGCAGAGTTAATGTTGCCATTTGCAAGACACACTGCAGCCTTTTTGTGGAGTCCCAAATATAACAAATCTGGGTTCTCTTTGGCATGATGACATCTTGCTTGAAAGAGTCAAAGGCTTTCTCTGAGATTTGCAGACGAGGGAGTTATCATTCAAACAGCTATCAAAAGAGCAGATGTTAGTTAAGGGCGAGGCGTGAGAATGATATTGTTATTGGTTTATGCAACTGAGTATTTTCAGCTTCAAGTAGCAGAAAACCCAGACTCAACTGCTTTGGGCAATGAAGGTTGTATCAACTCACTTCAAAATGTTCCAATCAAGGTGATTCTCTTGAATCTACCCCTTATTGGCAGCAACGTGCCTGCACAATTTAGTGAAGACATGATAACTTCTGGGAAAGGACTGTTTTCCTCTGTGCTCTTTTTTTTTTTTTTTTTTGAGATGGAGTCTTGTTCTATCACCCAGGCTGAAGTGCAATGGCGTGATCTCGGTTCACTGCAACCTCCGCCTCCCGGGTTCAAGTGATTCTCCTGCCTCAGCCTCCCGAGTAGCTGGGATTACAGGCGCCCACCACCAAGCCCAGCTAATTTTTGTATTTTTAGTAGAGATGAGGTTTCACCAGGTTGACCAGGCTGGTCTCGAACTCCTGACCTCAGGTGATCCACCTGCCTTGGCCTCTCAAAGTGCTGGGATTAAGTGATTGCATGAGCCACCGTGCCCAACCTCCTCTGTGTTTGTTTTTAAGAAGAAACAAACCTTTCTCAGGAGCCTCCTCTTGCAAACCTGGGGTCACATGACCACCTATAAATCAACCCTAGCATGGGGAATGGAATTGCCGGTATAGATTTAGACCAATCAAGATTTATCCTGATTCACATGGGAAGGGGTAGACACTTGAACAAAATCAGGACTCCTAGCAAAAGAAGAATGGGAAATGGCTGTTGAATAGCATCCGTGGTGATAGATATAATCCCAAAAGGCAAGTGGGTGAGACTTTTCATCAGAACATTAAAAGTGAATTGGGACAAAGGATGGGGGTATTTCTGGCTTAAGTCATGTGATGGAAGGGACTAGCTCTGTGATGTTTAATAGAAAACCTGCCCCAAGCTCTGAAAGTAGACTTTTTACTTTTAAAAGTCTAAGGTCAAAGGAATGCCTCAGCTCTATTCTCTCCAACCTATTGGGTCATTGAGGGAACTGTTTGTGCTGGCCTTGCCTTAGGACACTGAGCTGTGAGCTTATTTCTTATACTATCAGGCTCCACCTTTGCCAGGATGGGCAGTCTCACATCTAAGCCAGCCTCCTGGACATCTCTATTTCCTAGAAGGCAGTGGGGATCTGAGGAATCCTGATGAGTCTAACCCTGATGATGGCTTCTTTTAGTTTCTCTCAGTCATCCATCCGTCCATCCATCCATCCATCTGTCCACTCAAGTATTCATCCATTTATCCAGTCAACTGTTCATCCATCCATGCATCCATCCATCCATCCATCCATCCATCCATCCATCCATCCATCCATCCATCCATCTATCCATCCATGAATCCATCCATGAATCCATCCATCCATCCATCCATCCATCCATTCAGTTGATGCCAGAAATGTTATGAGAAGTTCTGGGAATACAATAACAAATAAAGCAGATGTAGTCCTTGCCCTCATGAAGGCTAAATCTAGTTGGGAAGACAGGTAATAAGTAAACAAACAAACAAAAAATTCAGAGCTATTTTGAGACTAGGCCAGAAAGGAATTTGTCCCCTCTCCACTTTTCACTAGTGTGGTTCCTTTGCCCCAGGGTAGTGTGGTGGAGAAAGCTACAGAGTTAAATAGCCAGATCCAAATCTCAAATTACTTGGTGTGTCATGTCTTCAAAATGTGGGTGAGATTTGCTTTGCACATCTCAGAGAATTGCTTTGAAGATCACTTGGTGCTAATGGATGTGAACGCCCTTCAAAAATGTAAATGGTTTCTAAATTTTATTATCACTAAAGCTCGAGCTCTGATTCCCCCCCAAAAGATGACCAATTTGAACCCCAAAACAAGATCCTTTAAGTAGAGAGGCAGTGTAATGTGGTTAAAACAATATTGCAAAATTTCAAGACGACCACGATTTGAACTCTTGATTAATTGCTTGAAGGCGTGTGACTTGGGCAAGCCCCTTCACCTCCTTTAGCTTCAATTTTCTGTCATCTGTAAATGTGAATAAGCATAATAATGCTAGCTTCACAGGATAATTACAAGGAATCAACCAGCAAATGCATATGAATTACATAGTGCCTAGCATAAGGCACTTAGAAAAGTTTCATGTTTATTAAATTCTTACTCTACATTATCTTTATCTGACTTCCCTGGCTACCTCCAGATCCCAAAACAGAGGACACTCAACGTCAGCCATGCAGGTGAAGCTCAGGGACTGAAATGAGCAGTGTTGGGTAAAGAGGAAGTGATGCAGGCATTGTTTTAACATTAGCTTGGGCTTTTATTTTGATATCATTCTTTACAATTGGTCATAGCTTTTGGTCCAGGTCCTCCCTTACCTGCGAACCTTTAAATGAAATGCCAAGGCAGGGTGGTGACAACAGTCTGGGTATTGGTTTTAATGCGCTGGTGTGGACCTTCAGCCTCTTTCCTCCTTCATATACAGTAGGAAGATAGGAAGTGAAATGACCACCAACATAGCAAATTAATGCAGAAGTTTGTATACTAAGCTCACTATGTCTGTTAAAAAGAAAAAAGATTACCTACCCCAATTATGTAGCTTTGGGCAGGTTTCTCAACTTTCTACACACCAGTTTCCTCCACAACAAAGTGGGGGTCAGAGTGATATCTACCTCATAGAGCTGTTGTGAGGATAAACTATAATTGAATGCAAAGCACTTACAACAATGCGTGGTATACAGTAAGCACACAAGGAATGCTTCATTTTAGTTAATTAATTAAAAATGTTTTGCTTATACATGCAAAGAATATCCCTGGAAAGTAATACAAGTTACTGGATACAGTGTGAGTGCCTCTGTAAACCGGAATGGGGGTCTGAGAGTTGGAAGGGGAGGAATACTCACTACTTAGTGGATATCCTTTTGCACTGCTAGGATTTTTACCCTATGCATACATTCCTTTTCCACAAAAATGACAAAAACTATTCTGAGTAGTGCCAACCCCCCGTTCATCTACATATTTACCATATTACGTTCACCAGCCCTCCCTGTCTCTGTTTTTTGGGGAAGACTAGAACATTCCTCTTCACTCTTAAATTTATCCTCAAGCGGGGTCAGCAAAGATGACTGATGGCCCCAATCTGGTCTATGGTCTCTTTTTGTGTGACCTCTAATTTACAGTTAAAAGTTTAAAGGTGTAAAAAAACAGTTTTTTCACCTTTAAAGGACTGTATAAATAAAAAGAACATGCAACAGATATTTAATATCCAGTCCTTTACAGAAAAAAGCTTCTCTAGCGCACATGTAGTTTAAAAAGCTCTCATGTTAACCACTTAGATGGCTTGGTCAGAGCTGTGGGACAGTGACTCCTGGGGACCCAACACCTAGTAGGCGCTCAATTAAGATTATGATGGAGAGGCTAACAAGCAAAAAAATTTCTTCCCGTGGCTCTTCTCAGAACCTGGAAGCTGGGAGGCGATGTGTTGTCTTGTCCTGGTCCCCAATCTATTTTAGTAGTAAAAAGTCTTCCTTTGTTTGAGTAAACACTCTTTGTCTAAGCAGAAGAGGTCTTGTTGCTGCTGTTTAATACTTGCCTTCTTTTTTTTTTTGGCAAGAAAGTGACATTCTGCTGGAGGGCAGGGTGGGAGAGTAATACTAATAAAGGCCACTAGATGGAGGTACAGCTCTGAGAAACAGGCTCAGAAACTGCCAAGCGGGAGGGCGGAGTGAGTCTTGCAATTTCAGATTGCCCCTGATTGGGACAAACAGACTTCAATTTAGACTTGGCTCTGCCACTTACCTGCTATGTGACTATTGGACAATCTTAAGTCTCGATATCCTTCTTTGCAAAATGGGGATTATAATAATGCCCACCTCAGAGGGATGCTGTGAGCATCGAATAAGGTAATACTGGAGAAGGCACTCTGGAAACAGTGGAATACAGTACAAATGTGAGCTAATACAATTCATGAAAGCCTCCTCATTAGATGAGCTCAATTCCAAAAGTGCAATAACTCTCGTGACCTCCTTGTTTCATAGCAGAGGGGGCTGGAGGTCGGAGGGCAGGGATGGGGAGGGGGTTCATAATCAGCTGGACATGCGTACAAAACACTACTCAGAGCCTCTATTTCATCATCTGCAAAACAGGAAGGATATAAGAGCCCTTCTTTGCAGGCTTGTGAAGATGGAATGAGATCATATATGCCAAGCATTTTGCACGAGGTCTGGAACTAAGCAGCCCTTCAATAAATGTTATTAAAAAAAAAATTTTTTTTTTATTTCCTTTGAGCCAGAGTCTCACGCTGTCACTCAGGCTGGAGTGCAATGCCATGATTTCAGCTCACTGTAACCTCCACCTCCCGGGTTCAAGTGATTCTCCTGCCTCAGCCTCCTGAGTACCTGAGATTACAGGCATACACCACCACACCTGGCTAATTTTTGTATTTTTAATAGAGACTGGGTTTTACCATGTTGGTCAGGCTGGTCTTGAACTCCTGACATCAGGTGATCCACCCACCTTGGCCTCCCAAAATGCTGGGATCACAAGCTTGAGCCACTGCATCCAGTCAGTAAATGTTACTTTGTGAGTAGGCTTCTTGATGCTTTTTGTTATTCTGTCCTCAAGACCCCCTCTCTCCTCTCCTCTTCTTGCCTCTCTTCCCATTTCTTCCTTTGACTGTCTTGACCTATGGGATGTTGCTGCTATGTTTCTGTCTCCAGTGCAGCCTCCTTTCCTGAGTTATGCATCCCCCCACCGGGCTGTCCCTCAGGCATCTCCAACTTAATATGCTTAAAACATAACTCCTCACCTTCTCATTACGAATTTCTTTTCTTCCTGTTCTCCTGGTACATTTAAGGCATCACCTTCCACTCGTGATTCCTGATATTCCTGCCCTCCCACCCCTTACTTATAATCCGTCACACCAAGTTCTGTTGATTCTTCTGTTTAAATATCTTTCCAATGAGTGTCTTCACCCCGTCTCCACCACCATTGTTCTCCCCACAATCATCGCCACAGCCTCATCTTAGCTCCTTGTTCCTTGTGAGTGCCATTTTTCTCCCTTGAAAGCAAATGCAATTATTCCCTTCCTCAAAATCCTTCCATGGATTCCTATTTCCAGGCAGATAAAGCCCAAACTTCCAACATGGCTTAGAAGGCATCTGAAAGATCTGGCTTCTACTTCCCTCCCCAACACCCCTCCTCCCTTTCTCTGTCCCGCACTCCCAATTCGAAATATGGCCCAGCTGGACTTATGTTTAGGTCCTCAAATGACAAATTAAGCTTCTTTTTTGCCTCTTGGCCTTTGCGCATGCTGTTCCTTTTGCCTGGAACATTCTTTCTTCCCTCCTTATCTGCCTGCCCATCTCTCTCTGGCTAACTCTAGCTCAACTTACAGGTATCAGTCACCTCTTCTCAAAAGCCTTCCTGACATCTCAGGTATGAGTTAGTGCTCCCCTCCCTCATGTCCACTGGTACCTTTTTGTGCTTGCTTTAATTTGGCACCATTGCACTGATTATCTTGTGTAATTAAATGTCAGCTGTGATGGTCACCTGACATTTGAGATATATATCAGTTTGGCTGGGTTCCTGTCCCATGTCTAGTGAGAAGCCAAATGTCCATTTAAGATTTCTATAAACCTAGAGAGCTCATGTAATAGTAGTCTCTCTAACTTTGACTTCCTGTTCCTACTATACTCTTTATTTTTGAGACAGGATCTAGCTCTGTTGCTCAGGCTGGGGTACAGTGGCATGATCACTGCTCACTGCAGTCTTGACCTCCTGGGCTCAAGGGATCCTCCTGCCTCAGCCTTCCGAATAGCTGGGACTACAGATGGTGCCACCAGCATTTTTTTTTTTTTTTTTTTTTTGAGACGGAGTCTCATTTTGTCGCCCAGGCCGGAGTACAGTGCTGCGATCTTGGCTCACTGCAACCTCTGCCTCCGGGTTCAAGCGATTCTCCTGCCTCAGCCTCCTGAGTAGCTGGGACTACAGGGACGTGCCACCATGCCTGGCTATTTATTTATATTTTTAGTAGAGACAGGGTTTCACCATATTGGCCAGGCTGGTCTCAAACTCCACCAGCTAATTTTAAGAACAATTATATTCTGTAGAAATGGGGTCTCACTATGTTGTCCAGGCTGGTGTTGAATTCCTGGCTTCAAAGGATTCTCTCAACTTGGCCTCCCAAAACACTGGCATTACAGGCCTGAGCCACCTTGCCAGGCCCTGAACTCTTTATTGTGTTGAGGGTCTGAGTACCTCAAGGCTCTTTTTTTTTGCCCCCAAGCAGCCCAGATGTAGAACACAGTGCCTTTTCTTTATTTCTTCAAAACATTGCTCACAGAAGACAATTGGGTGTGTAACAGAAACTACTAAAGGTCTAGAGGGATGAAGAGGGTTGGTTTGCATTGTAGTTCTTAGGGATCCACCAGCCAGTCCTGCCCTGTTTTTTCCCCCTGATTGGTTTTCTCCTGAAGTCCGTTCTCACGTTCCTGTTACTCAGCTCCCTTTTCCTCCTCTACCTCCTTTGTCATTTTTCTTCTTCTTTATTGGCTGCTCCCTCTTTCTTCTCTGCTCCTCCCTCACTCAAATTCCTATTTAATACAGAGACCTGTAGGGTCTCTTAATTTTGTAGTTTCTCTGTGGAGTGTATCTTACCTTTGTACCCCAAATAGCTTTTCAAGGTTTACTGTTAAACATAGGGTATTTCTGTGGAGGGACATGGGATGTTACATAATGCCTCTGCCCTCCCTGCTGCATTTTATTGACTTCTCTGTTTTTATGTGAACTCCATGATCTCATCTTGGACCATGTGTCAAAAAAGAAGAAATTTAAAAAAATGACAAACTCCATGAGAACAGAGACCTTGTCTGCCTTGTTCATTGCTGTATCCTTAACACCGAGAACTTGGTTGGTGCATATTGGGCTCTCAATAAATATTCATTAAATGAATAAATGACTGAATAGGTGAATGGATGAGTGTGAGATTGCTTAGACTAAAGAATAATTCGAATTTAACTCTCCTTCCCACTTTTAGATTGCCAGATGGAGAGATTCAAGCCTAGTCTACATAAATGCTCTGATAATCCAGGCACAAAAGCAAATCAAGTCCAGTTGTCCAATTGTTAATTCAGTGTGGCCATCACTAAGGGAGTTAAAATGCCTACAGTTCCTATAACTTAGTGAGAATGTAGGTGAGCATAGGACCAATATGAGAGAAAAGGTTATGAGTCTACACACATTTTGAGATGACAGGAAGATAAGCTTCCTTCTATAACTAAGACCAACAGAAAATATACAAGGATTCAAGGCTAAAATTTTTTTGCTTACCATTGCCTTGTTGGGGAATGTGCCATCTGTCCATCCATCTATCCATCATCCATCCATCTATCCATCCATCCATCCACCATCCATTCATTCATCCATCCATCCATTCATCCAACCATGCAACCATCCAACCATGCAACTATGCAAACCATCCATCCATCCATCCATCCATCCATCCATACATACATACATCTACCCACCCACCCATCCACCCATCTGCCCATACATCCACCCACCCACCCACCCAACCATCCATCCAAAGCAATATATATAATATTGAGAAATATGCTATAGCTTAATCAGTGTGAAATTAAGTTAATATCAGTGCCTACTTAACCAAGTTATCATGAGATTGAAATAATATTATCTAGGTAAAGCACTCAGCACTGGATCTATTGCATAACAGAAGCTCAATAAATGGTAACTGTTGTTATTAGGATCTAAATACCACATCTGAATTCCACGGCCCCAGCTCTTTCCCAGACAGACATCAAACATTCAGTTCAATTTTATTGTCCAGTATTTGAGGAAGGTAAATAGAGTGAAGGAATCTGAAGAGGAAGTAGGTACAGTCAGGCTGGATCATTGAAGAACAGAGACTGGTAGGTTGGGTCTGGGGTGTGGAATTGAGGGGAGGGCCACGTGGGACCATCCCCCTCTAAAAATGTTGCTGGAAGTCAGTCTCCAGATGACCCTACTGTAAAGGGTTATCCATAAAGAGCATCCATGAAGGTAGTCAGGAGGCAGGAACACAGGCAGGATACAGGAACATGATATAGGCAAACACTCCTCCACTGAGACAGCTGGTCAACCCAGGCCCAGCCTACTTCAGGGCACTGTAGGGCCCGATGGGTATGTTGATCCGGCTCTGCAGCCAGCTGATGTAATCTTCTTGAGGCATATGGATGATGTGTTCTCGCACAAACTGTGAGGCAGACACAGTGGCAATCTCAGAATTTGGTCTGAAAAGTAGACTCCACCTTCTCTCCCTCCCCTCAAGATCCTGGAAGATTTGTGATTGAGACTGGTGGCCCCAGGAATACCATTCAGGTATTCATAATCTTGGAGCATCAGATTGGGGTGGTCCTTTGGTGAAGAGGACCCCTTTCTAGCTTCCTGGCTCAGCAGGCTAATGTTAAGCCCCTTCTTGTTGCTATTGATGCAAGGAAATTTGGGGAGGACAGGAAGTCCCAGCTATCTGCATTTTTCTTTCTTTTCTACTCCTTAATATCTTTTCAAACATCATTTGTCTTTAAATGTTTTTGGTTTGTAAATCCCTTTCAGAATTGATGACAGCTATGGGCTTGCTTTCCTGGAAAGGGTTTAAGACACACAAAAGGAAGAGTTTCATGTAGACCCCCACATCCATGTTATTAGAAGTTCTGTGATGTTGGGTGGCTAGCAAGATGGCTGAATAGGAACAGCTCCAGTCTGCAGCTCCCAGCGAGATCAACACAGAAGGTGGGTGATTTCTGCATTTCCAACTGAGGTACCTGGCTTATCTCATTGAGACTGGTTAGACAGTGGGTACGGCACAGAGGGCAAGCTGAAGCAGGGTGGGGCGTTGCCTCACCCAGGAAGCACAAGGGGTCAGATAATTCTCTCCCCTAGCCAAGGGAAGCCGTGAGGGACTGTGCTGTGAGGAACAGTGCATTCTGGCCCAGATACTACGCTTTTCCCATGGTCTCTGCAACCCGCAGACCAGGAGATTCCCTCGGGTGCCTACACAACCAGGACCCTGGGTTTTAAGCACAAAACTGGGTGGCCATTTGGGCAGACACCAAGCTAGCTGCAGGGGTTTTTTTCTTATACCCCAGTGGCACCTGGAATGCCAGTGAGAGAGAACTGCCACTCCTCTGGAAAGGGGGTTGAAGCCAGGGAGCCAAGTGGTCTAGCTCACTGGATCCCACTTCCACGGAGTCCAGCAAGCTAAGATCCACTGGCTTGAAATTCCCGCTACCAGCATAGCAGTCTGAAGTCGACCTGGGATGTTGGAGTTTGGTGGGGGGAGGGGCGTCCGCCATTATGGAGGTTTGGGTAGGCTGTTTTCCCCTCACAGTGTAAACAAAGCCACCGGAAAGTTCAAACTGGGCAGAGCCCACAGCAAAGCCACTGTAGCCAAACTGCCTCTCTAGATTCCTCCTTTCTGGGCAGGGCATCTCTGAAAGAAAGGCAGCAGCCCCAGTCAGGGATTTATAGATAAAACTCCCATCTCCCTGGGACAGAGCACCTGGGAGAAGGGGCGGTTGTGCGTGCAGCTTCAGCAGACTTAGATGTTCCTGCCTGCTGGCTCTGAAGAGAGCAGTGGATCTCCCAGCACAGCGCTCAGGCTCTGCTAAAGGACAGACTGCCTCAAGTGGGTCCCTGACCCCCATGTCTCCTGACTGGGAGATACCTCCCAGGAGGGGTCAACAGACACCTCATACAGGAGAGCTCTGGCTGACATTAGGCTGGTTTCCCTCTGGGATGAAGCTTCCAGAGGAAGGAACAGGCAGCAATCTTTGCTGTTCTGCAGCTTCCACTGGTGATTCCAGGCAAACAGGGTCTGGAGTGTGGACCTCTAGCAAACTCCAGCAGACCTACAGCAGAGGGGGCTGACTGTTAGAAGGAAAACTAACAAACAGAAAGAAATAGCATCAACATCAACAAAAAGGACATCCACACAAAAACCCCATTTGATGGTCACCAACATCAGAGACCAAAAGTAGATAAATCCTTGAAGATGAGGAAAAACCAGCACAAAAAGGCTGAAAATTCCCAAAACCAGAACGCTTCTTCTCCTCCAAAGGATCACAGCTCCTCACCAGCAAGGGAACAAAACTGGGTAGATAATGAGTTTGACAAATTGACAGAAGTAGGCTTTAGAAGATGGGTGATAACAAACTCCTCTGAGCTAAAGGAGCATGTTCTAACCCAATGCAAGGAAGCTAAGAACCTTTAAAAAAGGTTAGAGGAATTGCTAACCAGAATAACCAGTTTAGGAGTCTGTTCCAAGATGGCCTAATAGGAACAGCTCCAGTCTGCAGCTCCCAGTGTGATCGATGCAGAAGACAGGTGATTTCTGCATTTTCAACTGAGGTACCTGGTTCATCTCATTGAGACTGGTTGGAAAGTGGGTGCAGCCCATGGAGGGCAAGCCGAAACAGGGCAGGGCATCCCCTTACCCAGGAAGTGCAGGGGGTTGGGGGATTTCCCTTTTCTAGCCAAGGGAAGCTGGGACAGACTGTACCTGGAAAATCAGGAAACTTCCTCCCAAATACTGTGCTTTTCCAATGGTCTTAGCAAACAGCACACCAGGAGATTATATCCTGTGCCTGGCTCAGCAGTTCCCATGCCCATGGAGCATTGCTCACTGCTATCGCAGCAGTCTGAGATCGACCTGTGAGGCAGCAGCCTGGCAGGGGGAGGGGCATCCGCTGTTGCTGAGGCTTGAGTAGGTAAACAAAGTGGCCATGGAAGCTTGAACTGGGCGGAGTCCACCACAGCTCAGCAAGGCCTGTTGCCTCTGTAGATTCCACCTCTGGGGGCAGGGCATAGCTGAACAAAAGGCAGCAGAAACATCTGCAGACTTAAACGTCCCTGTCTGACAGCTCTGAAGAGTACTGGTTCTCCCAGCATAGTGTTTGAGCTCTGAGAACAGACAGACTGCCTCCTCAAGTGGGTCCCTGACCCCCATGTAGCTTAACTGGGAGATACCTCCCAGTAGGGGCCGACTGACACCTCATACAGGTGGGTGCCTATTTGGGACGAAGCTTCCAGAGGAAGGATCTAGCAGCAATATTTGCTGTTCTACAGCCTTCGCTGATGATACCCAGGCAAACAGGGTCTGGAGTGGACCTCCAGCAAACTCCAACAGACCTGCAGCTGAGAGACCTGACTGTGAGAAGGAAAACTAACAAACAGAAAGGAATAGCATCAACATCAACAAAAAGGACATCCACACCAAAACCTCATCTGTAGGTCATCAACAACAATGAACAAAGGTAGATAAAACCACAAAGGTGGGGAGAAACCAGAGCAGAAAAGCTGAAAATTCTAAAAAGTGGAGCACCTCTTCTCCTCCAAAGGATCGCAACTCCTTGCCAGCAATGGAACAAAGCTGGATGGAGAATGACTTTGATGAGCTGACAGAAGTAGGCTTCAGAAGGTCGGTAATAACAAACTTCTCCAAGCTAAAGGAGGATGTTTGAACCCATTGCAAGGAAGCTAAAAACCTTGAAAAAAGATTAGACGAATGGTGAACTAGAATAAACAGTGAAGAGAAGACCTTAAATGACCTGATGGAGCTGAAAACCAAGGCAGAAGAACTACGTGAAGAATTCACAAGCTTCAATAGCCGATTCAATCAAGTGGAAGAAAGGGTATGAGTGGTTGAAGATCAAATTAATGAAATAAAGTGAGAAGAGAAGTTTAGAGAAAAAAGAGTAAAAAGAAATGAACAAAGCCTCTGAGAAATATGGGACTATGTGAAAAGACCAAAGATATGTTTGATTAGTGTACCTGAAAGTGATGGGGAGAATGGAAACAAGTTGGAAAACACTCTGCAGGATATTATCCAGGAGAACTTCCCCAACCTAGCAAGACAGGCCAACATTCAAATTCACAAAATACAGAGAACACCACAAAGATACTCCTTGAGAAGAGCAAGCCCATGACACTTAATTGTCAGATTCACCAAGGTTGAAATGAAGGAAAAAATGTTAAGGGCAGCCAGAAAGGTCAGGTTACCCACAAAGGGAAGCCCATCAGACTAATAGTGGATCTCTCAGCAGAAACTCTACAAGCCAGAAGAGAGTAGGGGCCAATATTCAACATTCTTAAAGAAAAGGATTTTCAACCCAGAATTTCATATCCAGCCAAACTAAGCTTCATAAGTGAAGGAGAAATAAAATCCTTTACAGACAAGCAAATGCTGAGAGGTTTTTGTCACCACCAGGCCTGCCTTACAACAGTGCCTGAAGGAAGCACTAAACATAAAAAGGAACAACCGGTACCAGCCACTGCAAAAACATGCCAGATTGTAAAGACCATCAATGCTAGGAAGAAACTGCATCAACTAACGGGCAAAATAACCAGCTAACATCATAATGACAGGATCAAATTCACGCATAGCAATATTAACCTTAAATGTAAATGGGCTAAATGCCCCAATTAAAAGACACAGACTGGCAAATTGGATAAAGAGTCAAGACCCATCACTATGCTGTTTTCAGGAGACCCATCTCACATGCAGAGACACACAAAGGCTCAAAATAAAGGGATGGAGGAAGATGTATCAAGCAAATGGAAAGCAAAAAAAGGAGGGGTTGCAATCCTAGTCTCTGATAAAACAGACTTTAAATCAACAAAGATCAAAAGAAACAAAGAAGGCCATTACATAATGGTAAAGGGATCAATTCAACAAGAAGAGCTAACTGTCTTAAATATAGATGCACCGAATACAGGAGCACCCAGATTCAAAAAGCAAGGCCTTAGAGACCTACAAAGAAACTTAGACTCCCACACAATAATAATGGGAGACTTTAACACCCCACTATCAATATCAGACAGATCAAGGAGACAGAAGTTTAACAAGGATATCCAGGACTGGGACTCAGCTCTGCACCAAGCAGACCTAATAGACATCTACAGAACTTTCCACCCCAAATCAACAGAATAGACATTCTTCTTAGCACCACATCGCACTTATTCCAAAACTGACCACATAGTTGGAAGTAAAGCACTCCTCAGAAAATGTAAAAGAACAGAAATCACAACAAACTGTCTGTCAGACCACAGTGCAATCAAATTAGAACTCAGGATTAAGAAACTCACTCAAAACTGCACAACTACATGGAAACTGAACATCTTGCTCCTGAATGACTACTGGGTACATAACGAAATGAAGGCAGAAATAAAGATGTTCTTTGAAACCAATGAAAACAAAGACACAACATACCAGAATCTCTGGGACACATTTAAAGCAGTGTGTAGAGGGAAATTTATAGCACTAAATGCCCACAAGAGAAAGCAGGAAAGATCTAAAATCAACACCCTAACATCACAATGAAAAGAACTAGAGAAGCAAGAGCAAACAAATTCAAAAGCTAGCAGAAGACAAACTAAGATTAGAGCAGAACTGAAGGAGATAGAGGCATAAAAAACCCTTCAAAAAATCAATGAATCCAGCAGCTGGTTTTTTGAAAAGATCAACAAAATTGATAGACCGCTAGCAAGACTACTAAAGAAGAAAAGAAAAAAGAATCAAATAGACGCAATAAAAAATGATAAGGGGAATGTCACCACCGATCTCATAGAAATACAAACTACCATCAGAGAATACTATAAACACCTCTACGCAAATAAACTAGAAGATCTAGAAGAAATGGATAAATTCCTGGGCACATACACCCTGTCAATAGTAAACCAGGAAGAAATTGAATCTGAATAGACTGATAACAGGCTCTGAAATTGAGGCAGTAATTAATAGCCTACCAACCAAAAAAAGTCCAGGACCAGATGGATCCACAGCTGAATTCTACCAGAGGTATAAAGAGGAGCTGGTACCATTCCTTCTGAAACTATTCCAATCAATAGAAAAAGAGGGAATCCTCCCTAACTCATTTTATGAGGCCAACATCATCCTGATACCAAAGCCCGACAGAGACACAACAAAAAAAGAGAATTTTTAGACCAATATCTCTGATGAACATCGATGTGAAAGTCCTCAATAAAATACTGGCAAACCGAATCCAGCAACAAATCAAAAAGCTTATCCGCCACGATCAAGTCGGCTTCATCCCTGGGATGCAAGGCTGGTTCAACATATACAAATCAATAAACGTAATCCATCACATAAACAGCACCATCGACAAAAACCACATGATTATCTCAATAGATGCAGAAAAGGCCTTTGTCAAAATTCAACAGCCCTTCATGCTAAAAACTCTCAATAAACTATGTATTGATGGAATGTATCTCAAAATAATGAGAGCTATTTATGACAAACCCACAGCCAATATCATACTGAATGGGCAAAAACGGGAAGCATTCCCTTTGAAAACTGGCACAAGACAGGGATGTCCTCTCTCACCACTCCTATTCAACATACTGTTGGAAGTTCTGGCCAGGGCAATCAGGCAAGAGAAAGAAATAAAGGGTATTCAATTAGGAAAAGAGGAAGTCAAAATGTCCCTGTTTGCAGATGACATGATTGTATATTTAGAAAACCCCATTGTCTCAGCCCAAAATCTCCTTAAGCTGATTAGCAACTTCAGCAAAGTCTCGGGATACAAAATCAATGTGGAAAAATCACAAGCATTCCCATATGCCAATAACAGACAGAGAGCCAAATCATGAGTGAACTCCCATTCACAATTGCTACAAAGAGAATAAAATACCTAGGAAACCAACTTATAAGGGATGTGAAGGACCTATTTAAGGGGAACTACAAACCACTGCTCAACGAAATAAAAGAGGATACAAAGAAATGGAAGAACATTCCATGCTCATGGGTAGGAAGAATCAATATCGTGAAAATGGCCATACTGCCCAAGGTAATTTATAGATTCAATGCCATCCCCATCAAGCTACCAATGACTTTCTTCACAAAATTGGAAAAAACTACTTTAAAATTCATATGGAACCAAAAAAAAGCCCGCATTGTCAAGTCAATCCTAAGCCAAAAGAACAAAGCTGGAGGCATCACACTACCTGACTTCAAACTGTACTACAAGGCTACAGTAACCAAAACTGCATGGTACTGGTACCAAAACAGAATTATAGACCAATGGAACAGAACAGAGGCCTCAGAAAAAACACCACACATCTACAACGATCTGATCTTTGACAAACCTGACAAAAACAAGCAATGGGGAAAGGATTCCCTGTTTAATAAATGGTGATGGGAAAACTGGCTAGTCTAATGTAGAAAGATGAAACTGGATCCCTTCCTTACAACTTATACAAAAATTAATTCAAGATGGATTAAAGACTTAAATGCTAGACCTAAAACCATAAAAACCCTAGAAGAAAACCTAGGCAGTACCATTCAGGACATAGGCATGGGCAAAGACTTCATGACTAAAACACCAAAAGCAATGACAACAAAAGCCAAAATAGACAAATGGGATCTGATTAAACTAAAGAACTTCTGCACAGCAAAAGAAACTATCATCATAGTGAACAGGCAACCTACAGAATGGGAGAAAATTTTTGCAATCTACCCATCTGCAAAGGGCTAATATCTAGAATCTACAAGGAACTTAAACAAATTTACAAGAAAAAAATAAACAACCCCATAAAAAAGTAGGTGAAGGATATGAATAGACACTTCTCAAAAGAAGACATTTATGCAGCCAACAAACAAATGAAAAAAAGCTCATCATCACTGGTCATTAGAGAATTGCAAATCAAAACCACAATGAGATAGCATCTCATGCTAGTTGGAATGGCGATCATTAAAAAGTCAGGAAACAACAAATGCTGGAGAGAATGTGGAGAAATAGGAATGCTTTTACACTGTTGATGGGAGTGTAAATTAGTTCAACCATTGTGGAAGACAGTGTGGTGATTCCTCAAGGATCTAGAACCAGAAATACCATTTGATCCAGCAATCCCATTACTGGATGTATACCCAAAGGATTATAAATCTTTCTGCTATAAAGACACATGCACACATACGTTTACTGCAGCATTATTCACAATAGCAAAGACTTGGAACCAACCCAAATGCCCATCAATTATACACTGGATAAAGAAAATGTTGCACATGTACACCATGGAATACTATGCAGCCATAAAAAAGGATGAGTTCATGTCCTTTGCAGGGACATAGATGAAGCTGGAAATCATCATTCTCAGCAAATTAACATAGGAACAGAAAACCAAACACATGTTCTCACTCATAAGTAGTGGGAGTTGAACAATGAGAACACATGGACACAGGAAGGGGAACATCACAAGCTGGGGCCTGTCAGGGGATGGGGGGCTAGGGGAGGGATAGCATTGGGAGAAATACCTAATGTAGATGACAGGTTGCTGGGTGCAGAAAACCACCATGACACATGTATACCTGTGTAACAAACCTTCATGTTATACACATGTATCCCAGAACTTAAAGTGTAATAATAATAATAATAATGATAATAATAATAATAATAAAAGTTCTGTGATGTTCTCACTAGGAAAAGAGCTTGCTTAATTGTATTAGTCAGGGCTGTGAACTCACCTCAAATAAAAGAGAAGCCCCTAGAACTCCCTCTTCTTACCCATGCAGGGACTAGCTTTTCCAAGTCCTCCATAACTTCAAGTGGAAGTTGGACCCCATAACTGGTAAGTAGAAGGTGGAAGTTGCCCTAGAGTTAGTTTTGGCCTAATCTGCTAGAATCTTTCCTGAAGGAGCCTCACAGGTCAGGGGGAGTAGAGTCTTGGCATTTGAATTTGCCTACAAGGTCATCCCCCTCCTTCCACTCCTAACCTTGCCCTCATTAACACACCCAGGTCATTCTGTGGAAGGGCCCACCTGGTATGGAAATGTCAAATGCTCCATACCCTGTCAAAGCCTGGGAATTTGACCTTTTGAGTCACTTCTTTACCAGGAGGGAGGCATTGAAGGCCCTGTTAAAATGCTCATATGCCATCTGATAAAATTAAAGAAGTGACTTCATTAACCTCTGCTAACACCTTACTATGGAGTCCTTGTATTGCTGATGCCTTTTGATAAAGCACCAGGAACTTCTTCTGGTGATGATGGTGAATGACTACGGGAAGCTGTTTAGTGGTTCCTAAATTTTTATCTTGACCATCAAAGTTCTGCACAGACTGACCTCTCCAATCCCCTGGGAACTATGCACTCATTGCCTGCTTCCTTCCACACTCATTGACTGCCAGTGAGTTCTCCCAACAAGTCAAGTCATGTGCTGTTTTGGGATCTTTGCACACACCATCTTCTCTTCTTGATCTGCTCTTTCCCTTTCTCTTCATGGTGCCGTCTTCTCACGGTTCTGGTCTTGCCTTAAAAGTCACCTTCCCAGTTGCCTTAGTTAAGGTAGATCCCTTCTAACTTACTTACATATGGGGCTCCTCAAACTGTATTGTGCATACAAGACACCTGGAATCCCATTAAACTGTAAACTTAGAGTTGGCAGATTGACTTGAAACCTGCAATTCTGCATTTCTAACAAGCACCCAGGTGAGGTCCATGCTGCTGGTCCATGGACTACACTTTTAGTAGCAAGATAAAGGACTCCTTATTGCTGCCCATTTTTTATGCCACTCCAAAGCCTCTGAGTTTCCAGGGGGTACCATTTATATAGAATATAATGTCCCTTGCAGTTGGAGTTGGGCAACCAGGTAATGGGACAATCCCTCTATTATTAGAATATAAGCTCCATAAATGCAGGGGCCTTTGTGTCCCCAGCACTTAAACAGTGCCTGAATGTTGAGAGGTGATTGAATGAGGACACCTGAAACACTGTGGAGGGGAAGGAGGTAGTGTTTACCTCAATAGCCACAGCGATGTCAGGGGAGCACAGTTCCCAAATCCTCAGATCCTGCAGCACCTTCAGGAGGACATGGGGTCGAATCCGCAAGTCCAGGTTTTCTCCAAACTTCTGCAGTTTCACCAGGATCTTTTTGGCGGGGCGGAAGTTCTTTAGATCCTCTGGCAGTTTGGACAACAGATCAAAGTACCTTCAATTCCAAAAGGAGAGGACAAGTTAGGAAGCTGCTGGAAGATCTGAGCACCTCTGGCCATCTCCACTTTCTCTTTCTGCTCTCTGTGATGTCTCCAGGGCAGCAGGATTCTCTAGGGACCTTTCCTCTGTGACCCACAGATCAGGCACGTCTTTACTTTTAGGGGTAGAAAAAGATGGAGAATGACTTGCATTTCATTAAAAAATAAAACAAAGGTATGATTTCAAGGGATGTATTTGTAATTTTTCTATCAGATAATGTGAAATGTTAGAAGAAAGGAATGGACTTTGGGATCTGAAACTTCTCTTCTGAGGGTTAATCAGGTCGGAGTGGATGTACACACATCTGTGGGATGTCTACTAGGATGCAGGAGGCTCTCACACACAAGATGGTGTGTGTGTGTATTTTCTATCTCTTTGATTAATGAGCAAGGCTGGGTCAAAGCTTTGTGTATTTCAGTGTTATGTGAATGTGAGAGTAGTTTTGGAA
The DNA here is from genome assembly GCF_028885655.2 of Pongo abelii. Lineage (NCBI taxonomy): Eukaryota > Metazoa > Chordata > Mammalia > Primates > Hominidae > Pongo > Pongo abelii. Next base: position 118,377,325 of record NC_071995.2, on the reverse strand, counting down.
TCCATCCTTGAACAACCTACTTGGTCTAATCTACCTTAGGTCTACCCTAAGGAGATGGTTCAGATGTGATCAGGTCTTAAGGCTGGTAGCTCTCTCAAAAAAAAAAAAAAAAAAAAAAAAAAAAACAACAACAAAAAAAACTCCCTCACCCCTTGCTATATATGTGCCCATTGTGGAAAATTTTGAAGATGAAATTGATTATCCATTATATATTTTGGTCTTCTCATACTGCTTTATATTCTAGGATATATATTTATTGTATTGATTCCTGTCTCCTTGTTTAGAATAAAGTCTTGTTGAGGAGAAGAGGAAACTTGTCTGAGTTATTCAGTATTCAGACTGCTAGAATACTGCCTAACTCATAGTAGGTGCTCAATAACTATAATTTGAAAGACTGAATGAGTAATTGGATGAATGAACAACTACAGCTCAGCATCATCCTTACTAGGCTGTGGTTTGTTTGACTTGATTTTAACGTTACTATGGAGGGCAATTACTTCCCCCATAATAATGACAGAAATTCCACCATTAGGTTTGTGGGCTGAATCTCACTGTGGGAGGACCAGCATTAATTTCCTTCTGTAATACCTTTATGTGAGTTAGTTCATAACACCCTTTCCTCCTCCTCCCGACTTCCCTCCCACAGAGGGAAGAGGGTTTGCAGAAGACCCTTTTCTCCCTTTCATAAGAGGGTCCTTCTTAGAAGACTCAAGTATCTTCAGGGCCAGACATTGCTTGTGAGAAAGTGATGTTCTGGGATGTGAGGAGGTGTAGAAGTTCCAACAACTCTGCAAAGACTCCAGGGACCTGCTTGTAAGTTCCTGTTTCACATTATAAAACTCATGGAAGGGATTCTGGGTATATTTTTTACTTTCTCATCTTACTCTTAAATCTTAATGTGTTCACCCTGCTAGGATGGGGTTTGGGACACCACAGTTCAGTAGATTCCAATTCTGTATTGCAAATGAGCATACAGACTGAGGTTAGACAGGAGTTTGAATCCTAAATTCACCAGTTAACTGATGGTGTGACCTTTGACAAGTGAATTTACCCCTCTGAGTCTCTGTTTCCTTGTTTGTGAAATGGGGGTTAATATGTATTATTTTGTTGGGGGGGATAAAATAGACAAGTTATGAAAATTGCTTATGTAGTGACTGCCATCCAGTAATCACTCAATTCATGTTGCTTTTTTTGTTGTTACTTATCATCACCCTTATGCTGTGGCACAGTGTTTCTAGGATATGACTTCTTGGTTTTGCATTTTTTAGGGATTACATTACTTGGGGGGATGCTGTGATCACCCCATAGACCTCAGAATCTGTAGAAATTTTCAGGTTGATATGCCTCATCTGCCTGTCCCACAGGGCCTGGCAAGGTTGTCCTTATTTGCAAGTCTGAATCAAAGAGCAGGTAAATACGGAGAACACAATGGGTCAGATTATCTGTGATTTCAGAAACCGGGAGTTTTGGGCTTGATTGTGCTCTGGATTTAGTGTGTCTGGGGGGTGGAGGATCCTATTGGTGGCCAATGACAGTTTTGGAGTAATGCCTCTCTATGCTTTGAAGGACGGTGGAATCAATACTGATCTTGTAATAACAACACCCTGTCCTCTTCCAGGGACCATCTTATTTGGTTCTTAGGATATTTACCAGTGGTCTGCAATTTCTTCTGCATCTCCTTTTACTACAGATATGTGATGTCTCATTTTTGCTATGTCCTTTTGAAAATTTGAGACAAGGACAAAAGCACGGAACTTCTGGATACCTCTCTCTTCTTGGCGCCTACAAGGTTGTATAAGAAAGAGAGAGAAGAATAAGATCCCCCCCTCCTATAATGATCTTAGCTGCTCTTTGAGATCTGACTTAAACACCTTTTCCTTCATGAGGCTTTTCTTAACCATGTCAGCTAGTCTTTAACTTAGGCTCTGGCTTTTGCCACAAGAGGATACAGCTCTCTCCAAGGTCCTGAAGCACTATTTTCCAGTTAAATCTAGTCACTTTTTATTAGCTTTCATTCTCTTCCTACTTCTGATTTTATTTACATAGCTTTTCAGTCTCTAATATGGGGAATAATAATGATTCCTATTTGTCAGAGGTGAGGATTAAATGATATAATGTGTGTAAAGTGTTGAGCTTCATGCCAGACACACAGTAGGTGTTAACTCGTGCTGGTTCCTCTCCTCCCCACTCCCCTTATCATTTTGTGCCTATGTTCTGTCTCTCCAATGAGACTTTATATTATAAATATCACCATGTCACCCCACTGCATACAGCTTTCAATGGCTTTTCAGTTTACTCAGAATAAATTCTTCTCCAAGACTCTAAATTATTCAGCCCCCACATTTTCCAGCTTTATCCTCATCCTTTCCATCCCTTCTCTTCCAGAATTTTATCCTTTTGGTCATGATCAAAGTCTCTGAGATAAAGCCCAACCTCTACAGGTGGGCTATCACAGCCTTTTATAATCTGGTTTGTCTAGCTCTCTGATCACCTTGCAAACACCCTATGCCCCAGCCACACCTGACTACTGGCAGTTCCCTGGCTCTCTGTGCTCCTCTGACTTCTGGGACCTAGCTGTTGCTTTTCCTTGAAACTCCCTTCCACCCTACTTTTCCAGCATGATTTTTTAAAAAATTATTTTAGATTTGGGGCTACATGTGAAGATTTGTTACATAGATAAACAGGTGTCACGGGGGTTTGTTGTATCTATTACCACATCACCCAGCTATTAAGCTCTGTACCCAATAGTTATTTTTTCTGCTCCTCCCCCTCCTCCCACCATCCCCCCTCAAAGTAGACTCCAGTGTCTGATGTTTCCTTCTTTGTGTTCATAAATTCTTATCATTTAGCTCCCACTTATAAGTGAGAACATGTGGTATTTGGTTTTCTGTTCCTGTGTTAGTTTGCTAGGATCATAGCCTTCAGCTCCATCTACATTCCCAAAAAATACACGATCTCATTCTTTTTTATGGCTGCATAATATTCCATGGTGTATATGTACCACAAATTTTTATCCAGTCTGTCATTGATGGGCATTTAGATTGATTCTGTGTCCTTGCTATTGTGAATAGTGCTGCAGTGAACATTCACATGCATGTGTCTTTATGGTAGAATGATTTATGTTCCTTTGGGTACTATATACCCAGTAATGGGATTGCTGGATTAAATGGTAGTTCTGCTTTTAGCTCTTTAAGGAATAGCCATCTGCTTTCCACAATGGTTGAACTAATTTACACTCCCACCAACAGTATGTAAGGATTCCTTTTTCTCCGTGACCTCACCAGCATATGTTATTTTTTGACTTTTTAATAATAGTCATTCTGACTGTTGTGAGATGGTATCTCATTGTGGTTTTGACTTGCATTTCTCTAATGATCAGTGATGTTGAGCTTTTTAAAATATGCTTCTTGGCCACATGTATGCCTTCTTTTAAGAAAGTGTCTGTTCATGTCCTTTGCCCACATTTCAATGGGTTGTTTTTCCCTTGTAAATTTCTCTAAGTTCCTTATAGATGCTGGATATTAGACCTTTGTCAGATGCATAGTTTGCAAATATTTTCTCTCATTCTGTGGGGTGTCAGTTTACTCGGTTGATAGCATCTTTTGCTGGGCAGAAGCTCTTAAGTTCAATTAGATCCCATTTGTCAATTTTTGCTTTTGTTGCAATTGCTTTCGGTGTCTTTGTCATAAAATCTTTGCCCATTCCTAGGTCCAGGATGGTATTGCCTAGGTTGTCTTCCAGGGATTTTATAGTTTTGGGTTTTACATTTAAGTCTTTAATCCATCTTGAGTTGATTTTTATGTATGGTGTAAGGGAGGGGTCCAGCTTCAATCTTCTGCATATGGCTAGCCAGTTATCCCAGCACCATTTATTGAATAGAGAGTTTTTTCCCCATTGCTTGTTTTTGTCACCTGTGTCAAAGATCAGATGGCCATACATGTGCAGCCTTACTCTGGGCTCTCTGTTCTGTTCTATCAGTCTATGTGCCTGTTTTTGTACCAGTATCATGCTGTTTTGGTCACTGTCACCTTGTAGTATAGTTTGAGGTCAGGTGACGTGATTCCTCCAGTTTTGTTCTTTTTGCTTAAGATTGCCTTAGTTATTCAGGCTCTTTTTTGGTTCCATATAATTTTTAAAATAATTTTTTCTAGTTCTGTGAAGAATGTCATTTTGGTAGTTTGATAGGAATATAATTGAATCTATAAATTGCTTTGGGCAGTATAGCCATTTTAGTGATATTAATTCTTCCTACTCATGAGCATGGAATGTTTTTCCATTTGTTTGTGTCTTTGATTTCTTTGAGCAGTGTTTTGTAATTCTTATTGTAGAGATCTTTCACTTCCCTAGGTATTTTTGTGTGTATTTGTATTAGCTGATAGCAGTCTTTCCTTTCTATATTTAGTGCTCCTTTCAAGGTTTCTTGGAAGGCACGTTTGGTGGTGATTAAGTCCCTCAACATCTGCTTATCTGAAAAGGATCTTATTTCTCTTTCACATAGGAAGCTTAGTTTGTCTGGATATGAAATTCTTGGTTGAAGATTTTTTTCTTTAAGAATGTTGAATATAGCCCCCCAATCTCTTCTGGCTTATAGGGTTTCAGCTGAGAGGTCTGCTGTTAGCCACATGGGGATCCCTTTTTTGGTGACCTGCCCTTTCTCTCTAGCTGCCTTTAACATTCTTCATTTTGACCTGGGAAAATCTGATGATTATGTATCTTGGGGATGATCTTCTTGTGTAGAATCTTGCAGGAGTTGTCTGTATTTCCTGAATTTGACTATTGGCTTCTCTAGCAAGGTTGAAGAAGTTTTCATGGATGACATCCTGAAATATATTTTCCAAGTTGTTCAGCATGACTCTTTGAGTTTGAATTCTAGCTTTACTACTTAGCCATTGGAGAACCTTTGACAAGAGGCATCTCTGAGCTCACTTTTATCATCTACAAAATAAGTCTAGTGATAGCACCTACCTCATAGGATTGTTGTGAGCATTAAATGATACATAAATACAAAGCTCTTACATCCATGACTGGTACATAGTAAGTGCCCTGGGAATATCATCTATGTTTATTAAACTGAAAATATTGTTTCTAGCTGTGTGTGGTGGCTTATGCTTGCAAACCCAGCATTTTGGGAGGCCAAGGTGAGAGGACTGCTTGAGGCCAGGAGTTTGACATCAGCCTGGGAAATATAGCAAGACCCTATCTGTAAAAAAACCCCAAAAACCAAAAACCAAAAAACTTATCACTCGAGGCTGCAGTAAGGTATGATCATACCACCGAACTCCAGCCTGAGTAACAGAGCAAAACCCTGTCTCAAAAAAAAAAAAAAAAAAAAAAAAAAAGAAAAGAAAAGAAACTGCTGTTTCCTACAAGGAGACCATTCTGAGGGCTGTCCTGGGCCAGGTGGCGCATCCCTTTTGTGTTCAGGCTGCTTCCTCCCACAACCTCCAGACCCCTGTGTGCTAATTTCCTGTTTACTTTTCCGTCTTCCCTACTGGACTGTTAGCTCCCAGAAGGAAAGGGCAAGGATTAGTCTTCTCCAAACCCTAGCCCCAGAGCATTCAGCCCATCAGTGCTGTGAGAATGAGAGTGCAACAGGCCATCATGCAAACTTTGTTGTATAGATGCATTCATCGGGATGGATGGTCTCTGGAGTCAAGGAGTAAGCTAGAAAGGGTGGAAGTTATTGGATTGTCAGAACAGGGAAGAAAAACTTTCAGTGGCTTTCTGGTGCTCTTAAAATCAAATCCCACATCATAACTCTGGCATTTGTGGCTTGCATGATGCAGCCCTCATCTACCACTTGTCCATCCTCTTCAAATTCTCCATGTCCCTTCTGGACTTGGGACTTCGCATGCACTTTTCCTTCTACCTGGAATGTCATCCCATCTTCTCATCACACTGCTGGCTCTTCCTCATCCTTCAGGACTCATCTAAAAGTCACCTCCTCAGAGAGGTCTTCCCAGGTTTCCCAATCTAGATTAGGTACCTATGCTCTCTATCTGTCTGTCTCATAGCACCCTGTTCTCTTACTATAGGACAATGATTAGAATTTGTACCTATATATTTATGGATGCAGTTATTTTGTTTCTGCCCATATTTTCCAGAAGACTGTGAGCTCCTTGAGGACAGAGAACAAGTTCTTCTTGTTTGTGATATAGCCCCAGCACCTGGCACCTGGCAGGCATATAGTAGGTACCCAGTGAATGCTGTTTGAATGAATGGATATATATGTGCGCTTACTTCATGAGGATTTCCATCTTGTCCTGCAGGCAGAAGCCAGCCTCCTGGGCTATGTTGTAAAACTTGGCCCTCATGGTGTTACACACCCCACTCTTGTAGTGGATGTTGATGTCACAATTAGTGCGGCTGTGGACACAGATAAGAAGGGCTTGGGGAATGGAGCCCAGGGATGTCCCCTAGTAACCTGGGTCCCACTTTGGCCCCCCTTGGCCCCAAGGTGCTCTGCATGGGGGACTCCCTGTAGCCACCTGGGTTCTCTGCCCTCACCTGGAGCCTCCCTAAGCATCTCCCTGGATGTAGAAAGGACAGATCTTCCCAATAGCATCAGGATGGTTGTTTAGACCCTATTAAATGAGCCCACAGTGAGACAACTGGTCACTGGAGCCCAGCAAATGTTAAGGACGGGAGATGGAATTTGGAGCTGGGAGATTCAGGCTCAAAGTCCAGCTTCACCACTTCTTAGCTGTGTGGCCTCAGGCAAGACATTTCACGTAGCCAGGTTTCAGCCTGCTCCTTTGTAAGATGGGATAGTGCTCCTGCCTCATAGGATTGGTTTTGAGGAACAAGCAAGGTAATGAAGACAGAATGCTTTTCATGGTGCCTGGCACAGCGGAGGAGTTTCTTGCCATTGTCTGCATTGCTGCTCAGCTTCTTGACTTTGAGTCCCTAAACCTGGGGGATCCCTTGTCCTTCAGCATCATCTATGGCTTTAGGGAGTCTGGTCTGCATTGGGTCATTTCTACACCCCTGGGAAGATAGAGGGTGTGGTTACCACATTCCCTCTTGCGTGGCTCCTTCCATTGCCCTCCTGGCTTACTTTTTAGACTTCTTCTGGACTGGTTGGATGTGGCTTTCTGCACTTGTACTGCTGGATCTCTCACTGAAACACAAAAGGATGGTTTCAAGTTACTCAGAGTCTGCTTTTCAAGAAAAGGGTGCCCCCAGTGCTCCATGGCACCTGCTAGCTTCCAGGATTCAGGCAGGGGAGGTGGTTCTAATCAAGGCACCAGTCACAGAACTCTATGAATTTCTTCCCACCTCTCTGCCTTTCCTCCTGCCATATCCCTGCCTGGAGGGTCATCTTTGTTTCTTTTCTACCTACTTAAATCCTACCCTGCCTTATGGTCCACAGCAAGTCCTGTATATCTGAACTCTCCTGTCTAAATTTGACCTTCCGCCTCTGCATATTGTCGGGATTACGTCTTTTCTGGATCTCAGTTTCATTTGTGTAAAACTGTTCTCTTTGTCTAGAGGGTGAATTGGCTTAGGACCTTTCCACACTCCTCTCCATGCCCAACACTTAACACTGGGCCAGGTGCAGTTTAGTGAAGCCCAACACCCATTTTATCCCTTGTCAGTCTGTGAGCAAGCAGCTCCCTTCTGGATGGTCAGTTTCCTCATCTGTGACCCATCGACTCATCATGCCATCCAACCATTTCTAGGTGTGGATGATTGAATCCTCGTATGGATACCTCCTCCTGTGACTCTGCCTGGGCAAGCTTCCTAGAGGGGGATGAAGAGCCCCTACCCCTGCCCACCACCCCCTTCATGCTTTTCTGCAGGATCCTTGTTTAGGGACTTGGGCTTTCAGCACCATTGTCTAGCACCTTCTCTCTGACCTGGTTTCCCCTTCTTTCTTCCAACTGCTTGGAAAACTGTCTGACCACTTTTTCTGTGGCTCTGAGGGAGGGAGTGGTAAGACTGTTTTCCTTTTTAATATGATGTGTGGGTAACTCTTTGCTTCTAGCCCTGTGGCATTTGGGACTTCTTTAGGCAGGCAGGCCTGGCCATTTTCCAGACCCCTCCCCATAGAAAAGGTCCTGGCCTTTGCTGGTTTCCCCAGAAGCTCACAGGACTAGACCTGGAGGTCTTAGGCCTAGTAGGCAAATCCTCATCCTACTTGGGTAAGAAGCAGGCCCCCATTAACAATATCCAGAAAGCCTTGATTTTGGATTCCAACCAGCTGCCCTAATCCCTGCAGATGAATCCTTTGGGGGAGCATGGTGGCCCTGACCTTCCTCCTGTAGATGGCTCTCTTCTTTTCAAGAGCTTTGACAGTGATTCAGGGAGGAGGTGGGAGGTAATGAAAGTGGTGTTATTAGGGAGTGATAAGCAAGAGACAGAAATAAGCAATAAAAAACCCTTCTGCCTGTCTCACTCTGTGCCCTCCACCTGGCCCTCTTTGAGTTTCAGCTGCGCTGGTCTTTGCTTGGTGCCCCTGAGCCTAAGCTTCCTCCTGCCCCAGGACCTTTGCACACACTATTCTCCCTGCTTGGAACAGCATTTCCACCTTTTCCACCTCATATCCTAGTCAATTCTCCTTTGTCCTTAAGTTCTCAGCTTAAACATCAGACTCAGTGTTGGTTAGCACCCAACACCCCTACTTCTTTTTCAGAACACTTCACAGTCATGATGTTATGGCTAGCTGTAGGATTATCTGAGAAATGCTTGACTCTCCCATTAGATCAGCAATTCTTAAGCATGGGTAGAATTCAAGGGGTCCATGAATGCAGATGGGAAAAAAGTTGCATCTTTAGTTGAACTAACTTTCAACCAAAATGGAAATTGCACGTATTTGCCTATCACATTACAATTGTGAGAGATAATTTGAAAAATCATTTATACTCAACACTAATCCAAAATTACAGGAGTTAAGTCTTGTTATATAATGCATTGTGAAAGACACGCATAGATTACCATATTCCAAATTTGATTGTAATATAGCAATCTAGATTACTATAAATTTCTTAGGGATCTTTTGTACTGTATAGTATGCATTTAAAAACATTTTTCTTAAAGGAGTCCATAGATTTTCTCAGACTACCGAGGAGTCTATGGCACATAAAAGGTTATAACCCCAGCCCAGACACAGAGATCCATGAAGGCAGGCTGTGTTTGTTTGTGTTTGTTTCATTTGCTACTGAATCCCCCAAACCTAGCACAGTTACTGGCACAGATGGGGAATCTAAGAATGTTCTCTAAATGGGCTGGGCTCATGCCTGTAATTCCAGCATTTAGAAGGTCAAGGGAGGCGGATCACTTGAGGTCAGGAGTTGGAGACCAGCCTGGCCAACATGGTGAAACCCTGTCACTACTAAAAATACAAAAATTAGCAGGGCATGGTGGTGCGTGCCTGTAATCCCAGCTGCTTGGGAGGCTGAGGCAGGAGAATCACTTGAACCCAAGAGGTGGAGGTTGCAGTCAGCCGAGATCACACCACTGCACTCCAGCCTGGGTGACAGAGTGAGACGCCATCTCAAAAAAAAAAAAAAAAAAAAAAAAAAAAAAAAAAAAAAAAAGAATATTCTCTAAATGCACAAATAAATTGGGGTAACATCTCCACCTCTTCCATTATAAATTATCCAAGTAGAGAGAAAGAGACATAGTCTTGTACCACATCCTCCCTACCTCACTTCTCCATGACTAGAATATTTTAACTTGATGGTATATAATTGCTGGGGAGAAATACCTGAATTCTCACGCCTGGCCCTGCAGTAAAGGGGCTTGTTTCTAGTGAGGTAATAAGAAGGAAAAAGTTCCCTCTTTCCTGTCCCACTTTCCATGGTCTGGGGAGGAACGTCCTGCAGTGGCCGCTGTAAGTGTGGGCTGCCTTCGGAGGCACCTGCTGCAGGCTCCAGGCTTTCCTACCTTGATTTGCGAGTGGTCTGCATTTCCTTATAAGCAGAATTACTCTTGTTTTGTTTCAGCACTGACAAGATGCTGCAAGGCAAAATGAGTCCTTTAACAAGGCACTGAATTCATGAAGATTGTGTGCAGTAACTCTGTGTGGGAGGAGGGGGAATTCTCTTTCTAGAGCGAGAATCTTCAGACTCTACTGAGCACAGCACTCACCTGGAGAGTTTGCTAAGAATACAGATTCCCTGGCCACATTTCCTGGAATACATTGGGCCTGGAGGGGGGCCCCAGAAGCTGCATTTAGATCACACACACACACACACACACGCACTCTCTCTCTCTCTCCTAAAATTCCCCACCATACAGCAAAATACCGTGAAATAATGCCCACCTGAAGTGCTTGTTAAAAAAATATAGCTACTGGCCAGGTGTCGTGGTTCACACCTGTGATCCCAGCACTTTGGGAGGCCAAGGCAAGCGGATCACTTGAGATCAGGAGTTCCAGACCAGCCTGGCCAACATTGCGAAACCCTGTCTCTACTAAAGATACAAAAATTAGCTGAGTGTGGTGGTGCATGTCTGTAATCCCAGCTACTCAGGAGGCTGAGGTGGGAGAATTGCTTGAATCAGGGAGGCAGAGGTTGCGGTGATCCGAGATCGCACCGTTGCACTCCAGCCTGGGTAACAGAGCATGACTCTGTCAAAAAAAATTTATATATATATATATATATATATATATATATATATATATATATATATATATAAATTCCTCTGGATATTCTGATTCAGTGGGTTCTGGGATGAGGAGGCATAGAAATTTGTATTTTTCACAAGTACCCTTGTGTCATCAGGGACACTGCTACCAGATTTTAAGAAAAGCTGTATTTTTAGATGGCTAGGGGGCATCCTGGCCTTGAGGCTGGAGGCTGGATGTGCTGGCTTGTAGGGATTTCTGCAGGCCCCTCAGTTCAATATCAGCCTTGATGGGAGCAGATTTGGGATCTAAAGTGAGAAAGGAATCCAGCTTCTAAAGTGAGGGGCAAAAGAGAATCTGCAGCTTTTCCAGCTTTTCCTAACCATCTCTCTGTAGCTCTGCATTGAAGCTTTAATGTCTGCTGCGTTAGCAAAAGATTAGGGAGATTTTTTTTCCCAGAGGAATTAATGAGGAAGGGAAACTTCAACACATTCTTGCTCTGTAACCATAGTTATTTTATCATTAAATTGAAAGCAGAGGCCATGTGATGGGTCTCATGGGAGCCGGGTTCTAGAGTGGTTTTGTCTTTGAAGACCTCATGGAAGTCACTGCTTGTTGCTCTTTGACATCCATGAGATGGGGTGAGGTGATGGTAATGGCGAATGTACCTGTCTCAGCAGGAGAAGATTCCGTGGGGCAACATGTGTGAGATAAAAGTAACAACTGTCCTCACCACCATCCCCACCACCAACCTCACTGCCATTTATTGAATACTTACTCTATGCCAGGCACATGCTAATATGTTAAATAAATGCATTATCTGATTAAGTGCTTAAAATGTTTCATTGAAGTAGATGTTATTTCCATAACATTAGTAATATTTTACAGGGATAATAGTATCTAATTCTCACTACAACCCTTTGGGATAGGCTGCTAATGAGCCTCGTTTTACAGAATGAGAATCAGACTCAGAGAGGTGAAGCAACTTGCCCAACATCACCCGGCAATTAGTCATGGCCATGGAGCCTGACCTTAGTTTGTCTGGTTCCAAAACCAAGCTTTGATGCGACACAATCTCATTTTATAGATGAGAAAACAGAGGTTCAGAGAAAGGCTAGATGACTTGTCCAAGGGCAACAGGTTTTGAATCCACATCAGTCTGACTCCAAAGCCCGTGCTTGTGCTGTGAGTTCTTACAAAGGAAGGAGGCTCATTGAGCTGATGCTTCATTATTATTGTCTGTCTCTAATGCTTATAAATCAGTCACAGCAGTGGGGCCCTTATGGGTCAATGTTGTCTCTGAGTGCCTCCAAGTGCCACCTTCCAGAGCAGCCCCAATGAGAGTCGAGGCAGCAGCCAGCGAATTCATCATTCACAAGCAGAGGCGAGGTGTGATGCATGTGAAAGTGCGCAGTGAACTGTAATTATGGTAATAACAATAACCAATAAGTCATAGTTGGCATCCCAGTGGGCTGAAGGCAATGATGAACCTCTTCTAGTGCCTCATTTATTTTCAGGAAGGAATTTGCTTACTCAAAGGAATCCACACTTGGGAAGGGAACTCTGGCTCTAGGCTGTGTGCTCTCTGGGGCTTTTAGAGGTCAGAAGTCTGTGGACGAGGCTTCCCACCAGAAAGAGGATGTCTTAGGTTCAAGTCTGATAGTACCTCCTTATGAGCTAATCATATTGGTTGCCAGCTTGAAACTTCAAAGGATTCCTGCTGCTCTTAGAATAAAAACCAGAATCCTTGAGTTTCATCCCTTTTTGGCTGCATTTCAGTTCCCTGAAGGTGTTGTGGTCCCTTTTGACCACGTTTGCACATGTGCTGCCTGTGATACTCTCTTCCCCACCTCCCTACCCGCCCATGCCAGCCTCATCAGGCTGGCTCATTTACGTGCTTTATCCAAATCTCAGCTTAAAGCTTCTTCCTTGAAGGAAACTTCTCTGATCCCCATCCCCAACCCAGACTAGGTTAAATGCCATTATTATTTGTTCTCACAGTTTCAAGCTTTCCTTTAATGGACACTTCTCACAATAATAATGAGTATATAGCCCATACACGTTCATAAGTATTCACTCAAAGGAGGAATGAATAACCAGAAGATTCCTGAGAGGTAGTGTGGCAGAATGGCAAAGAGAATGGTTTTTGAAATTAGAAATGTCTGGATTTGCCAGGTATGGTGATTCACACCTGTAATCCCAGCATTTTGGGAGGCCGAGGAGGGAGGATCGCTTGAGCCAGGAGTTCAAGACCAGCCCGGGCAGTATAGCGAGACCCTGTCTCTACAAAATAATAATAATAAAAAAATTAGCCAGATGTGGTGGTGTGTGCCTGTAGTCCCAGCTACGTAGGAGGCTGATTTGGGAGGATCACTTGAGCCCAGGAGTTGGAGGCTGCAGTGAGCTATGATTGTGCCACTGTACTTCAGCTTGGGCAACAGAGTGAGACCCTGTCTCAGAGACAAAAATGAATTGGTAAGAAAGATCTAAGGTCTAGATTAGAGGCATGGCCTTATCATTCACTAGCTGAGTGACCTTGAACTAGTCACATAGGCTCTCTGAGCCTCATTTCCTAATTTGTAAAATAAAGATAATAGTACCTACCTTGTAGAATTATTGTAAGAACTCAGAGAGGTGATACACATAAACAACACAGCTCAGTGCCTGTCACAGAGAAAATGCTCAACAGTTGGCAACTACTACTGTTAATGTGATTGCTATTATTCTAAGCTTTATTTGCCCCAGGAGTCAAGAGCACATACCTGGGTGCTTTTCTTTGCATCCCATTTTCTATTGTGACTGTCCTCCGGGCATCTTCCCGAACCATCTCCAGGAGCTTCTGCAGATCTGATGAGAATCTGAGAGGTCACTCTTGACCACCCCGAGACAGGATTGTGCAGGACAGGGTGCAGCCCCCAAACTGGGGTCACCTCTGCTCCTGAGGGTTGGGGATCTGGAGAGGGATTCCACTGGGGTCCAGAAGAGGTGGCTGATAGTGTTGGGCATGTTGCAAATCTGACCATGCCATGCCCCTGCTTAAAACCCATCAGTGGTTCTCTGTGTTATATTTGGCTAATGCCTGTAATGCCAGTACTTTGAGAGGTCAAGGCAGGTGGATCACTTGAGGCCAGGAGTTTGAAACCAGCCTGGCCAACATGGTGAAACCCTACCTCTACAAAAAATACAAAAATTAGCTGGGCGTGGTGGTGGATGTCTGTAATCTCAGCTTCTCGGGGGGCTGAGGCATGAAAATTGCTTGAACCTGAGAGGCAGAGGTTGCAGTGAGCTGAGATCGTGCCACTGCACTCCAGCCTGGGTGATACAGTTAGACTCTGAATCAAAATCATAACAATAATAATAAAATAAATAAAACATAAATAAATTCTTTCAACACGGCCTGTGAGGCCTGCCAGGATCCAGCTGCTCTTTTTATCCCCGGTTTCATCTCCCTTCCCTTCCCCACCTTAAACTCTACTGCAGCCAGAGAGAACTGTTTCCACAGCTGAGAATAAATCATCTTGCTCAGGAAACCCTCTCTGATCTCCATAGGCCTGAATTTTTAAACCAGCAATCCACAGGCTGAATTCAGCTTACAAATGTGTTTTATTTGATTCCATGTGGATGCCAACCTTTTAACACTGGAAGATTTCACATGAAAATCCAGACCTCCAGCTTCCCTAGAAAGGAGTCTGAGATGGGACTACACTGCCCCCGATTCCTGCTGCACGCTGGACGTGCCTTTAGATAGGCGAGTGCCCTCCAGCTCCCCACAGCTCCCACCACCCCTCCTTGTCTTGGCCTAACTTTTATTTTCATATTTAATATTGATTTTGGCCGGGCGCAGTGGCTCACACCTATAATCTCAGCACTTTGGGAGGCTGCGGTGGGAGGATTGCTTGAGTTCAGGAGTTCGAGGCCAGCCTGGACAACATGGAGAAACCACCATTCCTACTAAAACAAAAATATAAAAAAATTAGCTAGGCATGGTGGGGTGCACCTGTATTCCCAGCTACTCAGGAGGCTGAGGTGGGAGAATCACCTGAGCCTGGGAAGTCAAGGCTGCAGTGAGCCAAGTTCACACCACTGCATTCCAGCCTGGACAACAGAGTGAGACTCTGTCTCAGAAAAAAAGAATATTGTTGATTTTTGTATAGTATAGAAATATTTATTCATACCTGACTGTTATGGGTTGAATTGTGTGACCCTCTCTGCCAAGATATGCTGAAGTCCTAATCACCAGGACCTCAGTCGATGACCTTATTTGGAAATAGGGTCACTGCAGATGTAATGACCATTGTGTCATTTAACAATGGGGACCCATCTTGAGAAATGCATCATTAGGCGATTTTGTCATTGTGTGAACATTATAGAGTGCGCTCACACAAACCTAGATGGCATAGCTTACTATACACCTGGGCATAGCTTACTATATACCTGGTATATAGAGCTTATTGTTCCCAGGCCAAAAACCTGTACAGCATGTTACTGTACTGAATACTGAAGGCAATTATAACACAATGTTAAGTATTTGTGTATCTAGGGATAACAGAAAAGGTACAGCCAAAATAGGGTATAAGAGATAAAAAATAGTACACTTATATAGGGTACTTATCATAAATGGAGCTTCCAGGACTGAAAATTGCTCTAGGTGAGTCAGTGAGTGAGTGGTGAGTGAATTTGAAGGCCTAGGATATTACTGTGGACTTTATAAACACTGTACACTTAGGCTACACTAAATTTACTAAAAATATTTTTCTTCAATAATACATTAAACTTAGCTTACTGTACTTTTTTACTTTATAAGCTTTACATTTTTAAAATTTCTTGACTCTTGTAATAACACTTAGCATAAAACATTGTATATCTGTAAAAAATGTTTTCTTTTTTAATATCCTTATTCTATAAGCATTTTTCTATTTTTAAAAATTTTTTACTTTTAAAATATTTTTTTTAAAAACTAAGGGCAGATGTGGTGGCTCATGCCTATAATCCCAGCACTTTGGGAGGCTGAGGTGGGTGGATCACCTGATGATGGGAGTTCAAGATCAGCCTGGCCAACATGGTGAAACCTTGTCTCTACTAAAAATACAAAAAAAAAAAAAAAATTAGCCAGATGTGGTGGCAGGTGCTTGTAATCCCAGCTGCTTGGGAGGCTGAGGCAGGAAAATCACCTAAACCTGGGAGGTGGAGGTTGTAGTGAACCGAGATTGCGCCACTGCACTCCAGCCTGGGCAACATGAGCAAAACTTTGTCTCAGGAAAAAAAAAAAAAAAGAAGAAAGAAAAGGAAACTAAGCCACAAATACACACATTAGCCTAGGCCTACACAGGGTCAGGATTATCAATATTGCTGTCCTTCACTTCTACATCTTGTCCCCTGTAAGGTCTTCAGAGGCAGTAACAAGTAACACACATGGAGCTGTCATCTCCCATGATAACAATGCCTTCTTCTGGCATATCTCCTGAAGGATCTACCTAGGGCTGTTTTACAATTCACTTTCTTTTTATAAGTAGAAGGAATACACTCTAAAATTACAATAGAAAATAAAGTGTAGTACTTATATAAACCAGTACCATAGTCATTTTATCATTATCAAATACAGTACTGTGTACTGTACATAATTGTGTTATACTTTTATATGCAGTATAAAATGCAGTAGGTTTATTGACACCAGCATCATTGCAGACCTGTGAGTAACATAGTGTGCTATGATATCATGATGGCTAAGATATATTAGGCAATAGGAATTTTTCAGCTTCACTCTAATCTTATGGGACCACTGTCGTATATGTGGTCCATTGTTGACTGAAACATTGTTATGTGACACGTGATTGTAGTTAAGTTAAGGTGACGTCATATTGGGTTATGATGAACCCTCTGTCCAATGACTAGTGTCCTTATAAATAGGAAAGAGAGATATATAGGGAAAAGGTGGCTATGTGATGACAGGGGCTCTAGATTCAAGTGATGCATTTATGAACCAAGGAATGCCAAGGATTGCCAGCACTCACCAGAAAAGTCAACGAACTATTCTCTCCTATGGATTTTGGAAGATGCATGGCCCCATGGACATGTTGGTTTGGATGTTTAGTATCCAGAACTATGAGACAGTAAGTTTCTGTTGTCAGAAATTTTACAGCAGCTGTAGGAAACGAACACACTGACACTCCAAAAAGTTGGGAAATGAAATAGAGATGGATGCCTCAAGAAAAGTGGGAGAGTGGAAATGAATGGTCCTGTCTTATGTGGATACATATTTGCAAATCCCTGGATATCTCAATTCTTTCCACTCCCTAGCATGGAATCTGCTTTGATACAAAACCATGAGCTTTGGGACCGCTTTTTCCTAATGTTTGTAGCTGTCCACGCTGCTGAAACATCACAGTGTGAGGTTGTCCCTTGATGACTGTGACTACACCAGAATTTCTCCCCAGATTTATGAACAAGAAGAGGGAGGAAGGGACTTGGAGTGAGAAGAAGAGAAAATACACATACAGAGAGCCATTGGAGATCAGAGATATATCAAGAAATAAAAGAGAGGAGACTTTTGAGATGGTTTTTAAATAATTCCAGGAACTAAGAAGAAAACTACGACAGCCAACTACTGGAACTTGAGCAACCAAAGGGAGAGCCTTAAACACATATTCTTAGTGGTGCAACCTGATTGCATCTCAAAATGAACAAATATGCTAGATGGCTGTCTCCACTGGATAAAATAATTTTTGATTTTTATTTTCTGTCTTTGTGGGAAATATTGGTGGCTTGCACCATCTCAGAACAGAGAGCAGTGTGGCTGATGTTGGTTTCATGCACTTTTGATAGATCTATCACATTTTCCTCCCTCCTCTGGGGTTCTGGAAGAATGCTGTCTTCCCATCTCCACCCATTGCACCTGGTAGGGTGCCCACCTGTGGACTCCTGCAGCACATTGTCCTTCTGACCCCCATCACAGCATTGATTTCATGTGATAGCCATTTTCTGTTCACTTGAAGGTCTTCTCCTCAGGCTGTGAGTTCCTTGACATCAGGGGCCACATTTTATTTGTCTTTTTATTGATAGCACCTGGCAGCATGCTTAGCACATGGGGTCTCAGTCAATAGTTGCTAAACGTAAAAGCGAACAACTAGGGAGGAAATAGAGGGAAGGATTTGGGACTATGAGTTAGATTTGGATATTGATGAATGATGACAATACCAGTGCAGACACCTCATTCCTTTGTGGATACCTGCAGTTGGCTCAAGCTCAGGTGTCAAAAGCCATACCTGGAAGGGAGGCGTGAAGCCCAGTGCTTCCCAAGACCATTTGTGTGTTGTATACATCCAGCTTTGCATATTAACACAATTACTGGATGCTAGGGAAAGAATGCCTTTCCTTAGTGACTTTGGAGCCATCCAGGCTGTGATAAATGTCAGCATTAAGCCATTTTCTACTCCAGCTCTCAATTTGTGGACATGATTCCATTTAACCTGAACTTGACCTTTATTTTTGTCTTGTCATGCCCACCTTCCCTAGAGCCACAGATCCTAGAATCCTTGGAGTGTGTCCAGAAGCCTATTAGCAAGGGAGCTGTGATTGGTTCTCCTAGTTTCTTCCCTTCTCTTTGGAACCAAGCAGCAACATCTGACTGCTCCACCACTCCTACCCCCAACTCATAAGCAAACCAGCCTAAGGGTGGGTGGATATGGATATCAGCAAACGACTACAGTGACCTGGCACATCAAGCAGTCCTTCTAGAGCACCAAATGTCAAATTATATCCCCAGAGAAAAAAATCCTGACTTCCTTTCTCCATCTTCCATGCCCAGCCTGTCTAAGAATCTCACCCTTGAATGCATAAATCCATTTCTTCTTTTTGGGGAGGGGGAATAGAGGGGGTCTTTTTGTTGTATGGGGCTAGTTTGAAGGGAAACATGAGATGGCATAGGACTCATATTTTTGAGTTGTTATTTAAGTGAGTTTCTCCTCTAATAGTTCCAAGACTCAGAGCTTCAAGACCAGCAGGAGGAATAGCCTGGGCTTTTGTTTCTTGGGAATCTCCCTGCCATTGATTTGGGGAGGGTATCATTCCACAGAGAGGCTGCAACCTGCTGTCTCCAGTGATTTGCATCCACAAAGACTTCATTATTCACAAGCCTTGGAAATTAGACCTTGGTCAAATAGTATGTCTCTTAGAATAGGACTCATGAATTCAGAATCAATGTGAGGAGGTTTTAGAAGGCAAGAGAGGCTGGGAAATTAATCTACTTTTGTCAAGGCTGTGACAAATTGGATGGAGGTTAAGGTATAAATGGAGGTTAAGGTATAAAAAGGTTTGGGAGGCTAAAGTAGCAAACTTTTCCTCCCAGAGGAAATTCATTTTTTTTTCAGTCATTTTTGTGTTCTTACTGTGTGCTAGGATGAAGGTAAATAAGATGTTACTGTTGCACACTTGTGGGGAGCTCACATTCCTTTTCCCCTTCTTTCTTAGTAATTGAACCGTGATTCTTTCTATGTATATAAGGGGAAGCATTTGCTAGCTCATTTTTTCAACATCCTTTGCAGCTGGGCATGGCCCTGTGACTAAGTTCTGGGCAATGAGATTTTAGTAGAAGTGTGGTATGGGGCTCCTGAGAGGATTGCTTAAGCTCAGCTGGGAATGGGCACTTTCGTACTTTGCTTGCTTCCTTTTTCTTCCATCCTAGAATGTGAGTGTGATGGCTGGAATTCTGGCAGCCATGGTGGATTATGAAGTGATGTTAAGAATGACACAGAAGAAAGAGGGGGAAGTAGGATCCCTGATGATCTACGGAAGCCACCTTACCAGCCCTGGACTGATCTTTAATCTGTACAAAAAATAAGCTTTTATCTTTTTTTAAGCCACTGTTTTTTAGGTCTCTGTACTGAGCCATAAGAAGGTCCTACTGGATACAGTGAGATGAATTTTAAGTTAAAATTAATAATTCAATAAAAGCAAATACAAACTACTAAGAGACAAGAGAAGAGGAAACCTGGGTGAATCAGAGAAGGCTTCACAGAGGAGGGAACACTTGAACTGGGTCTTGAAGGTTCAGCAGGAGTCCACCAGACTGAAGGGTCAAAGATGAACAGGCATTTCAAGTAGAGAAAGTCATACAAGAGTGTGCATTGTTTAAAAAGAAGAAAGTGTTTTGATGAGGTTGGAGTGCCCCACTTAAGGTGTGAACTAGCAAGAGCTGACCTGGGCAGCCTGGGGCAAGATCAGAGGTAATGTATTAGAGAAAAGGCAGAGTCATTGAAAGATGTTGAGCTAGAGAGAACTATATAAGATTTTTCATTTAGAAAGTACCTTCTGACTCAACATGGAGAAAAGTAAGTGGGTAAATGCAGGACAAGAAGCAGGGAAACTAGTTAGGAGGTTGTTGTTGTTTTCTAAGTGAGAAGTGAAGAGATTCTAGACCAGAGGCCCAAAACTCAGGTGGCCTTCAGGGGACAGGTACCAAAAATGAGTTACACAAGTTGATGTAAAAAAAAATCAATTTGCTCTCTTGGTCCATCGTTTATTTTTTATTTTTTCCTGAAGACTTGGGTAAAGCAGAGCAATCAAGTTTGACTTGAGGGCCAGATTTCCTGGGTTCAAATTATGCCTTCATGACTCATTAGCTTTGTGACTTAGGGCAAATAACTTAACCTCTCTGTGCCCCAATGTTCTCATCAGCAGAATAGGCATGAAGAAGTTCTTGTGAGGGTTAAATGAATTAATGTACATACAAAGGAGCTGATACAAAAATACTTTTAAGTGTTAGTTATAGTTTTATCATCACCATCATCATCATCATCATCATCATCATTCTAAAGAAAACAATAGGGCAAAATGTGATAATAAATGGTCACACACTCAGCCAACCAGAGCAATGAGTGGGGCAATAGGGAGTGATGAAGACTGTGGAAAACTGGAGAACACAAACCCCACTTAAAGGGACCAAGCTCCAGTTGATTGTTGTCATTCAGGGTTGCAGGCCCACTGTTACCACAAGGAGTAATTTATTTTATTTGTAGAGATGGAGTCTGGCTATGTCAGTCAGGCTAATTTCGAACTCCCGGCCTCAAGTGATCCTCTTGCCTTGACCTCTCAAAGTGCCAGGATTACGAGTGTGAGCTGCCATATCTGGCCAAGAGTGTTTTGTTTGTAAAAAGTCAGATGTTTTAGGTAAAACATCTTAATCTTTAAAAGTCACAGCTACTTTTCAAAAAAACACAAATTTTTGTGTATGCTAAACAAAACGTAAGTGTCAGGATCTCCGTATGTGCCCCTAGTTTTCTATCTTCAAGACAAAAGCAATAGGTGTGAATAGGGTGGGGTTTGAGGGAGTTTTAGGAGACAGCACTGATCAGAGCAGGTGAGTGATTGGATGTGAGAGGAAGGTGGCCACTGGGGACAGGCCTGCGGTGTTGCAGGTGCCTAGAGAGATGCTCCATTTACCCCTCCCCTCATTGCAAAGTCTCCTTCCTCTGCTACTCCCTTCTGCCACCAGCGCCAGTGTTCTGTTTGCCCCGGGAGAACCATGTGCAAGCTCTGGGACTGGGGTGGGGCCTTGAAGCTGGGCTATTGCTCTACTCTTCTTATTTAAGAGCAAAGCTTTTAGAGTTGAAAAAAAAAATGAAGACATAGATATAACACCAGATACCACAAAAACACCTTGGAAAAGTAAATCAGGTCTAGTCCCTCCTGTACTGAAAACTTTCCAGATACTTCCTCTTGCACCTGGAATAATTCTGAAGTCTTACTTGCTCCACAAAGGCCCTGCATGCTCTGGCCCCTGTCTCCCTCCCCAGCTTCAGGTCTTCAGGTCTTAGTTCAAACATCAGACCTGAGAGAAGCTCCCTTGATCACCCTTGCTAATTTAACTCCATGCCCACCAATAGTCTCTCTCTATCCCAGCATTCTGTTTTGTTCTCTTCCAAGCTCATACTATATGCAACTGCCTTGCTAGTTACAACTTCCTTTTTTTTTTTTTTGAGACGGAGTCTTGCTTTGTTGCCAGGCTGGAGTGCAGTGGTGTGATTTCAGCTCACTACAACCTCTGCCTCCAGGGTTCAAGTGATTCTCCTGCCTCAGCCTCCTGAGTAGCTGGGACTACAGGCACATGCCACCACGCCCAGCTAATTTTTGTATTTTTAGTAGAGACGGGATTTCACCATGTTGGCCAGGATGGTCTCGATCTCTTGACCTTGTGATATGCCCACCTCAGACTCCCAAAGTGCTGGGATTACAGTCATGAGCCGCCATGCCATGCCATGACTTTCTTTTTTATTACTTTATTTTTATAGACATGGTCTCACTCCGTTGTCCAGGCTGGCGTGCAGTGGCACAACCATAGTTCACTGCAATCTTGAAATCCTGGACTCAAGTGATGCCCCTACCTCAGCCTGCCAAGTAGCTAGGAATACAGGCATGTGCCACCATGCCTGGCTAATTTTTAAAATTTTCCGTGTAGAGATGGGGTCTCACTATTTTGCCCAGACTGGTCTCAAATTCCTGGACTCAAGCCATCCTCCTGCCTTGGCCTCCCAAAATATTGGAATGACAGGCATGAGCCACTGTACCCAGCCTAGGGATTTCTTATTTATCATTAGTCTCTTCTAAAATGTAAGTTTGGGAAGGGCAGGTACTCAAGTAACTCAGTTTTGGGCGCACAGTAGGTGCTCAAAAAGTATGTGTTAAATGAAAGAAGAATCAAGAAATCCGTAAGTGGCCAGGAAGCTGAGGTGGGAGGGTTGTTTGAGCCCAGGAGTTTGAGGCTACAGTGAGCCATGATTGTGCCACTGCATTCCAGTCTGGGCAACAGAGTGAGACCCTGTCTCTAGAAAAAAAAAAAAAAAAGAAATATATGAGAATTGCGTATCTGCTGATGGTCTATCTTAGTTTCTTCCCATTTCAGATACTACTTCTTCTGTTCAGAAAACAGCTTTTCGGGGCTTGGGACCTTTCCCAGCCCCCTGTTGACAGGCAGGGGCAGTGGGGATTTTTCCTGTTGGCAGTCATTACTCTGAACCCTGACCACCCAGTGGACTTTTGCACTTCTGCTCACTTCCATCTTTGACCATCAGGGCGCCACACAGATTCTTGGTTTGCCTTGACCTCCTTTTTTGCCTCTTTGAATCTCTGCGACACACAATCCTTGTCACTCAGCCCAGCCTCGGCTGCCACAGGCATTCCAGATGGTGTGAGAGAGAACACTGGCCACCAGTGTTGTCTCAGTTCTGTCTCTGGACACCACTGAGGGGACACAGCAGATGGGGAGAAAGCAGGAAGATGTCCCATGCATCAGAGTCAAGAATTTTGTGGTGGGCCATTCCTCCTTCATGTCCCTGTCTTACCCTCTCTTCTTTCTACCTTCTCCATCTTTCTGTATGAATCCTTCTGGATCCTTCTCTTGCTTTTCCTATCTCCTTTTACTATACAGGCTCAAGCCAGAAAGTTCTGAAAATGAATGTTTTATATGACTTATGGAATCCAGTCATGATTCTATCTAGTAGAGGTCCACAGCACCCCACTCAAAATATTGTGCAAAATTGTGTATATGTGTGTGTTTGAATTTTTTTCTTGTGTGAGGGCTCATAGCTTTCAATGAATTTCCCTATTTTCCTTCCCTTCCCCCTTCCCCCTTCCCTTCTTCTCTTCTTTTCTCTTTTTGAGATGGGGTCTTGCACCATTGCCCAGGCTGGAGTGAAGAAGCAAATCACAGCTCACATCAGCCCCTACCTCCTAGGCTCAAGTGATCCTCCAACCTCAGCCTCCTGAGTAGTTGGAACCATAGGCACACACCTCTATGCATGGCTAATTTTTTTTTTTTGAGAGACGAAGTTTCACCACGTTGCCCAAGCTGATCTCAAACTCCTGAACTCAAGCAATCTGCCCACCTCCGTTTCCCTAAGTTCTGGGATTACAGACATGAGCCACCATGCCTGGCCTAATTGGGTATTTTTTAAGGGGCTTGTCTCCCTCATATTTGGAGCCACTGAAAAGACTTTTTCAGGGTGAAGATCACAGAGTGATACAACTTCCATCTATAAAATGTTCAGAGAAGACAAATCAGTAGAGACAGAAAGCAAGTTTGTGGTTGCCTGGGGGCTCTGGGTAAGAAGGGCAGAAGGTTTTCTTTCGGGTGGTTGGAAATGTTCTGAAATTAGATTGTGGTGATGGTTACACAACTCCAAGTTTACTAAAAATCACTGAATTGCACATTTAAAATAAGCGAATTTTATGGTATGTAAATTATATCTCAATAAAGCTGTTTAAAAAAGTAGACACCGAATTTCAAAGACTTAGTATAAAAGAGGATATAAAATATCTCATTAATAATTTTTACATTGGTTACACATTGAAATGATAATGTTCTGTATAAACTGGGCTAAATTTAAAAAAATGCTTTTTTTTGAGATGGAGTCTTCCTCTGTGGCCCAGGCTGGAGTGCAGTGGCATGATCTCGACTCACTGCAATCTCCGCCTCCCAGGTTAAAGTGATTCTCCTGCCTCAGCCTTCCAAGTAGCTTGGATTACAGGTATGTGCCATCACACCCAGCTGATTTTTGTATTTGCGGTAGAGACAGGGTTTCACCATGTTGGCCAGGCTGGTCTCAAACTCCTGACCTCAAATAATCTGCCTGCCTCAGCTTCCCAAAGTGCTGGGATTACAGGCATGAGCCACAGTGCCTGGCCTAAATAAAAATATTTTTAAAATTAGAAAAGGGCAGTTGGTGACCACAGGCTGTCTCTGTAGGAGAAATGGCTCAGGGCAACCCAAGTTATTGAGTATATTTCTGATCTCCACTGGGGAAAACAAAGAGGTCCAAGGAAATTGAACAAGGATGCGGGATCCCATGTCACCTTTAAATGAGTGGAGGTGGACTTGAGACAGGAGCATTTCCTGATGTCTGGCTTAAAGGCAAAGGGTCAGGGTAGATGAGTCAGATCTCAGGTAGGACTTACTCATATACAGAGGTTCTTCATCTGGCTTGGTTGAAGATGACTCATTGTCCTCAATGTCCTTGCTGCTGGTCACCTGGGTGTTCACACTCGGGGGCTCATCTGAGCCAGGGTTCACAGAGATCATGCTGCTCTGGGGAGAGGACCCCCCACTGGCCCGACTCAGACTGAGTGTGGAGCCTCGCCGGCTTGGTTTGCGGTTGGTGACTCGCATTGTGGGAATTTTGAATTTCTTGGTCTAAAGGAAAGAGAAGAAAGAGAGGTGTCAGGAAGAAGGGGGAAAAAGATGGAAGAAAGAAAGAAAGGAGGGAAGGAGGGAGGTGGGGAGGGACAGCAGACAAAAGCAAAGCCTGGGTGTGACTGTGAATTCCTTCTGGCTCTTTCCAAACACCATGAGATATATTCTGGATCTGGAGTGACTTTTTGTCACAAATCGAGATAATGTTAAAATGTGTATTATTTGAAGCAAATGTGGCGGAGTATATTCTATTGAACAAGCTCATGGTTGCCCAAGAAGTCACCATAGGAAGCCAAACGTGTTTTCCATGATGATGTCAAGGCCCAGAACAGGTTTTGACTTTTCTTTTGTAATAACTATTGGAGTTGATTTTCAAACTGTATATGAGGATGGGTCTAATTTTTTAACCACATCTTGGTTATGGCTCCAAATTCCATGTATACACTTCCTAGTACCCCAGTTGACACCTGGGCCTCAAAGAATAATTTGTAATCATGGAGGTTTTCTAAAGAACACAAATATGGAAATTCTAGGCCTGACATTTAGGATGTGAGTGGGAGGAAGCAGATTTGTCTGGTGCAGTGGCATTCTTGGGGGAGGAGAATTGGATGATAAGTTCTGGAAGGAATTGAGAGGTAGGTAGGGAAAGTCCTGTGGATTTTTAGAAGGAAAGGAGTAAGAAAGAGTACACACATACTGTCTGTGTGTGTGTCTGTGTGTACCTTCCTGTGAGATTGGTGTCACTTCAGAATGCACTGTTTGGGGTTATGTCCTCGTATAACTCATGATCCAAGTTTCAGCGAGGCTTCCTAACCTCCTCAAGGTCACAGGAAGAAAATAGCAGAACCAGAATTCAGACCTAAGTCAGGTTAATGCCAAAGCTCATTACTATGCCTGGCTTCAAAATACTTCAAAAGCTTTTTTTCAGTGGCATCGAAAATGCCCTTTATCCCGTGCTAATGATTCTTTATGACATTTAAAATGCCAGGTTTACACGGGGGAAGAATAGGCCCTCAGATGCCCCAGAGAAAGAGCTCAACACAGAGTGGGCTATAGTTTATATTCACTTAATAGAAATAATTTTATCTGAGCACATTTACAATGAAAGCTCTTGATGGGTAGACTGGTGTTTTCTTTAGATGAAACTCATAGTGTTCGATACCCTGGGAAAGGTGATAGGGAGAAGAGACAGCATTGAAGACCACACCAACAGTTGATATACATTGCACAGGGTGAAGAGAATTGTATTCAGCAGAATTCATTTCAGGGAGTCCACCGTATATGATCAGAAGCAATATTTTGAATGGCTACCTTGTAAGGCACTGAATATGGGTGGAACCTTCTTGCACTAGAAGAGGGGAGGGATTTCTTGGTTGCACAGGAGAGGGAGAAGGTTGGGGAAGAGGAGGGAGAGGCTGTGGGCCTTAACATATGATCTCTCCTGGTGCCTGCCTCATCTTTCTCAAATTTTCAGTGAAATTCTATACAAATGACAGAATGCTTCAGGATATGATAGACTGGAGAAATGGAATTTGAACTGGATTTAACCAGATCTTCAAGAGGCCATGCAAGTTACAAAATGACTCATCAAGAAAAGCCAAGCACCCAAAACAGGCATGTCCTTTCCTTTGATAAATTAGGAGCTCGGTACAATGATCCCGTTGTCCTGACACTGCAACTGGTCAAGAGCTTCCAAAACTGACAGAAGGTCCCTCTACTCTTTGTCATTCTGGGGAGAGATGATATCAGAGCTCAGGGATGAAACATGTAGAAGTTGCCTCTTTCCATTTTATCTAGAACAATATGAATTCCTGACTCTAGAAACCAGGCTCTTCAGATCAACGTAATTTTTTTATTTTTATTTTTATTTGACAGGGTCTCACTCTGTTGCACAGGCTGGAGTGCAGTGGCGCAATCTTGGCTCACTGCAACCTCTGCCTCCCAGGTTTGAGCTATTCTCCTGCCTCAGCCTCCCAAGTAGCTGGTATTACAGGCGCCCACCACCATGCCTGGCCAATTTGTTGTTGTTGTTGTTAATTTTGGTAGAGATGGGGTTTCACCATGTTGCCCAGGCTGGTCTTGAACTCCTGAGCTCAAGCAATCTGCCCGCCTTGGTCTCCCAAAGTGCTGGGATTATAGGTGGAAGCCACTGTGCCTAGTAAGATCAATGTAATTTTTGAAGGGTGGACAGATGGTGGCATGAGGCAGCTTGGAATCTTGCAGTGAGCACTGGAGTCAGTCAGGGGACCTCGGGGGGCCTTGAATACGTCACTCTGCCCTGCCTCGGTTTCCTCGTTTATAAAACCTAGGGGATAGCCTGGGACAATCTCAGAAGAGCTTTCCATATCCAGGGGTGTCTTCCTTGAGCTAGGATTTTATCTTATGCTCCCAAAGTTGCCATTAATTAAAATTTAATTAACCATCCTAGCCAGGAAATCCAAAGTGAAGGGCTGACACTTGTGATTAATTGAAACTGGCAGAAAAATAAAATGTAGGGGGAAGATGTGACAGGCACTGGCTTGCCTTTTATTGAACTGAACCTCTCTGAATTGACTTAAATCCCTAAATGCTGCTTCTCTATTTTTTATATTTCACTCAGCAGTGCTGTTAACCAGTTGCTATGTTCCATCTCAGTAGGGATTGATTTTTGGCAACAGAGGAAAAGAATTTACTGAAAGGTTCCTTACACTTTCTATGAAGTAGGGGTTGCAGACTGGTGGCCCATGGGGAGACATGTTTAGCTACCCAGGATTTTACAAATTGGGAGACTTTTATAGAAAAATGTAAGTTTTTTGTTTCTTTTGAAAATGATAAGCTCTGGGCTACCATTCTCATAAGGTAAAACGAGCTAAAGCTGCACAGAAGTTCTTCCCTTTAGCTGTGCAGGAGTGCTCCAGTTTGCCACAGACCCCACCACTCCCTACTGTATCACACTCAGCCTGATCTTGTCTTTTATTACTAACACAATTTGTCTGGCCCCTATGAACACTGCCTAGACATACAGAAGAGTATCAGGGGAAAGGAAGAGTATTGTGGGAGCTGGTTGGATTCCCTCCTTCAAAGTCCTCATTTTATAGGTAGACAAACTGGGGCCCAGGATAGGAGAAAGGACTTGTCTGAGGTCACACAGTGAACCGAGTCACCATGGCTGAGCCAGGTCTCCTGGAGCCTAATTGAGTTCTCCCCCAGGCCCAGAGCGGAACGTGCTGCAGCCCAGAATTTGACCCACAGACTTGAATTCAGTTTTGCAAGAGTTCAAGCACAGCTATTAATTCTCCCCCTCCCGTCCTCCAATTTTAGTGGTGAATATCCCTGAAGGATTTTTTTTAAAGGTTTGTAGCTCCCACTGCTTTTTCTGTGCATTTCTGAAGACAGATGCACACTGTATCTCCATAGCAACTTTCTGCCATAAAAACCAAGGCTCTTCTTAAATCTAGGAGCACCCTGATGAAAGAGTAAGAAAATGGTGAAATTCTTCATGAAGGCAACTATAATCATGGGGTCAGGAAGACCAGGCTTTGGATGTTTATATGTTTAATAAACATATTGATGTTTATATGTTTAATAAACTATGTTTAATAAACAGACCCAGAATTAACTTCGGGCTCTGCCATTACCCAGCTGGGTAACCTTACATAAGTCACTTAACCTCTCTGAGCCCCCAAATTCCTCCTCTCTCACCTGGGGGTAAGAATGGTGCCCCATAGGGTTATTAAGAGGGCATAACTGGATAATATTCCTACAGAAGCGTCCTTAGCACAGAACCTAGCCCATTTACAATTATGTTGAACAGTGGCCTCTAAAATTTACATAACAGTAATGCTAAGCATTCTCACATTTTCAAAGTGTGTTTGCCTTATATTTATTTCCTGGGATTCTTCACTAAAGTTGTGAGGTAGGCAGGAAAGGGCATTATATCCATTTCATGGGTTAGGGGACAGGTTCAGCAAACACTCTAGTTGTGTGCTCTATTACCTTTATCTATCTCAATATTACTTTTTGCCATTATTATTATTATGATTATTAGGCTTGTTTATTGAGTAGATGAGTTTGGGAGGTCCTGGATTAGGAATACTTTGGGTAAAAAGAATCTGTATCTTGGTATCCTCTTAATAACTGCACATTCTAGTTTGTAGAAAATCTTGTCTGTTGAATCACTCACTTTGTCTTTTCTTTTTCTTAGAGACAGGATCTCACTCTCTTGCCCAGGTGGGAGGCTGGAGTGCAGTGGTGGGATCATAGCTCACTGCAGCCTCCAATTCCTGGGCTTAAATGATCCTCTCACTTCAGTCTCCCGAATACCTGGGACTACAGGCGCACACCACTATGCCCAGCTAATTTTTAATTTTTTTGTCAAGACAGGGTCTTGCTATGTTGCTCAGGCTGGTCTCAAACTCCTGGGCTCAAGCGATCCTCCTGCCTTGGCCTCCCAATCATTTGGGATTACAAGCATGAGCTAGTGTGCCTGGCTTTTATTTTCTGACTGGGTTAAAGGGTGGGGGCAGGGGGCGGGGGCAGGGAGGAAGCGAGGGAGGGAGGGAGAAGGAGAAAGAAATGACTGTTATTGATTTAGAAGATAGAATGAGGTGAGTCCATTTCCTTCTGGTGACATCTTGTTAAGCAGCTGCTTAGCACCCGCTCCTGTCCCCATTACGTAGCGTCCAGCCAAAAGTCATTTCTCCTATAATCCCTAGATAACTGTTTTAATTAAAATTTACAAAAACCATCCAACAGCCTGTGGCTCTGACTTCCCTTCACTCCGAGAACCAACTAGGAAAAAAATATTCCCATCAGAGTAAAGACTGGCAAAAATACTCCTCAACACAAGCTGGGACCTAGGAGCAAAAGGGTCGAGTTGCGTGTGGTTGGTTACCTTTGGCGCTGTGATGAAATGCTCCCATTTCTGTCCCATGGACTTGTCCTTATTGATTTTTTTAATGGTGCTCTTGCTTCCACCCGGGTCCCTGAGTGAGAAACAGCTTAATGAGTTTTCCGTTTCCAGAGCCTTGGTTTATTACAAGTTCTTTTAAGAAATGCAATAAATAGAGGAGGAATGGTGGCTGGGCTCTGTTAGGATTTCCGTCCCCACTCCTGTACTTGTGAAGAAATAGGAGGGATAGTTCTCCATAGCTGGCTCTTTTGAGTGAAATCGAGGTTTGGAGAGACTTTTGCTTACTGGGTGGAGGAGGGAGGTGGTATATATTTGCATGTTTTTTGCATCTATTTGTATTTTAGACTCGGTCCTCTCCTAGAATCCTGGGCAGGTCTGCGATTACTCCTGGGGGGTGAATTGAAAAGCATGTTCATTTCTGAATCTTTGCTTTTTCTGTTGCCCAAGGGGTCCACCATCAGGGACATTTCTGAGAGACACACAGAGAATATTACTGGGTGGGATTGAGGGTGGGGCTGATGGGGGTGGATTGCACAATGAAAATCACTGATTGGAGGTTGACTGGGCAAAAGTTCTCTATGATGCTATGTGCAGCACCTTTCTGTGCCTTCTCGCTGTATCATCTCAATCACTATAACCTTGTGATGTAGTCATTGTCATCCCATTTTCAGATGAGAAAACAGACTAAGGGAGTTTAAGTCACTTACTTACAGTGAAACGAATGAAGCTAAAGCTTCAGGGCTCCTCACTTGTGTGGGTCCCTCTTCCAGGATCCTGTACCTAATTTTGTATTTTTTTTTTTCTTAAAGTGCCCTCTCCCCAGTTAAATAAGCTTCAGGCTCCACAAAATCTGGATCCTCCTCTCATGGGTTGGGAATTTTCTGGATAGGACACTGAAGCCCAGTAGGTTCTGTTGGTGACACACCCATAATCCCTTGTATGAAATCTGTGGGACCAGATGTGTTGCTAAATTAATAATTTTGGCATTTTGGAAAGGAAACATGCTGCATATACTATATGTTAACATAATCCCTCTGAGGGGGCTAAGGGGACAGCATCCTGTAACCAAATACATGAATATTTCTGCAATGAAACACATGGATATTTACACTAGGTGGGGGAAATAAAGACCAAAAGTAGCTTCAAGTCAAATTTTGCTGCCAACTTTG
The DNA here is from genome assembly GCF_028885655.2 of Pongo abelii. Taxonomy (NCBI): domain Eukaryota; kingdom Metazoa; phylum Chordata; class Mammalia; order Primates; family Hominidae; genus Pongo; species Pongo abelii. Next base: position 118,346,513 of record NC_071995.2, on the reverse strand, counting down.
ATTGTTTCATGTCAGATTTTGCAGCCAAATGAGTTATGAAAAACTGAGTTTTCAGAGCTTCTGGATTTTGGACTTGTGGCTATGGGGCAGTGGGTCTTTACTGATAAGAAAGCAGGGAGTCTCAACGTGTGATCTCTAAACTACCTTTACATATCCATTGATCGACTGATTGGTCTATCAATCTCTCTGTCCATATATATCTTTTCATCCATCCATCCATCCACCTATCTCTCTCTTTATCCCCTTTTTCTTTGCAGAAAGAATTTTATATCACAAGGATCCTTTTAATTATTTGTCTAGCTCTCACCTAGCAGAGAGCAGGAAACAGAGAAGACGAGCTGGGCTCATGCCTGTAATCCCAGCACTTTGGGAGGCCGAGGCAGGCGGATCAACTGAGGTGAGGAGTTTGAGACCAGCCTGGCCAACGTGGTGAAACCCTGTCTCTACTAAAAATACAAAAAAATTAGCCAGGTGTGGTGGCGCACGTCTGTAATCCCAGCTGCTCCGGAGGCTGAGGCAGCAGAATCGCTTGAACCTGGGAGGCGGAGGTTGCAGTGAGCTGAGATCGCACCATTGCACTCCAGCCTGGGGGACAAGAGTGAAACTCCGTCTCAAAAAAAAAAAAAAAAAAAAGAAAAAGAAAAAGAAAAAAAAAGAGGATGAACAGAACTGCTTTGGTTTAGAGAGACAATGACAGGGGTCTAGGCTTGTTAGGGGCTGCTGAGTGCTGGTAATTGTGGGTAGAAGGGAGGTGCTCAGATATAGAAGGCAAAAGGTGATCAAGATAAACCTAACATAAGTCTGACTTCTCATGGCATGGAGATCTGAGTAGCAGAATCAAAGCCTTTTCCCAGTCCAAATAAGGAGTTGGGGGTGTCCTGTCTTCACCAGTGGGACTTTGCTGAAGACCTACCAGCGAACAGCCACCACACAAGAAATGCACACAGACCCAAAGTGGAAGTCAGGCTGGTGAGGTGGGGTGAGAATGTGCCTCTAAGCTTTTTGTAAGACTTTATGTTTGATTACACAATAAAAAGCCCTCCGAATAATTAACAGTGAAGCTCATTTAAGTTGATTCTGCCTGCCTCTCCCCCGAGTAACCAAATTAGGGGATATTTAAAATCCAGCCAGAGGAAGGAGCAATTCTTCAGTCCTATAAACAATATTTAAACTAGCAGTGCTTTTGAAGTTTGATTTAAGGTTCACCCACTGGAAGCTTTAGTGTTTTTTTTTCACTTTGGAGCGTTTCTTTCAAGACCACAGGGCTTTTTGCATTTCCCTTTGCTAACGCACCCCCTGCTGAGCCTCCAGCCTTCTTCTTGAAGTTCAAAAGCAACCCCCTTTCCCCTTTTAAAATTAAATCTGGTCCCAGCAAAGCTTTCAAAATCTAAAATATTCAGGTCCAGTTGGGAAGATGGAAGTTTTCTACTAATGCTGACTTCCAAGATGACCTGAAATCTATTGTGACTTCAAGCAGCAGGCTAAATGAGTTCAAAATGCAGCAAGATTCCCACAGACCTTAAAAAGCTCGGAGCCCTTGCTCTTGCAAACCCATTGATAAAGAAAAGCCCTGGTTAGACAGAATCGGTCTTTCTGATGTTTCATTTTCAGTAGCGAATAACCCAAAAAGGAAGATCAATAGGGGAAGGAAGAAAAAAATAAAACCACCTAAGCTGCATCATCCTTGCATACCTTGTGGAGAAGGGCAAAGCGGGTTGGTGGTCCTTCCCCCTGGCCTGGTGGGGTAAGCATTAGTGCCATCCACCAAATAGTTCTAGGCCTTCTCTGCTCTCTGAAGGCAAGTGTAGCACTGTGACTTGCTTTGTTCAAAAATACATGAGTGAAAGTGACATGTGGGACTTTGGGTAGATGATTTAATAGCCAGTCCTGAAGTCATCAGATTCCTTTTTCTGCCTTGTTGATGGTGGAAGCTTCTATCAGTATGAGTCCCTGAGTAACTACAGAGAGTAGAGCCTCACTGTTGGACTTGAAAGGTGAGCCAAGGAACAAGCTTCTTTTGCCTTAAACTGCTGAGATTTGGGGGTTGTTCATTATGGCAGCCTAACTTACTTAGCTCACCCATTTAATATCCTTGTGATTTACTGTCTGTGTGACCTCGGGCAAGTCTCCGAGTATCAAGGCCAGAAAAGTGTTATCTTACTGGTTAAGAGTGAATTTAACAATAGGTTGGACCAGCTGTTCGAGTCCTCTGTCTTCCCCACTGCTTCCTACATGTGTGACTTGGTATAAGTAATTTAGTCTCTCTGAGCCTCACTGTTCTCACCTGTAAAATGGGGGAATAATAGCAGCTATGACAAAGGATTGCTGTGAAGATGAAAAGAAATGGGGCTTGTTAAGGGCTTCATGGGTGCTGTGTACAGAGAGCTGAATACAGTTCAGCTATTAACAACAGTAACCTTCTCTTTTCAATAGAGATTTACTGTGGCTTAGAGGAGGAGCTGATGGTGGACAACAGGGTACTAGGGCAGATCCTTGGGGGAGATGTAGCTATAACTTTCAGACCATAATTTCCCCCTGCTGAAGCTTCCTAAGGGATCCTATTTGCCCGAAATCAAGGGAATAGGGCGCTGAGCACTGTTAAATCTCTTTTAACTATATCCGCCAAGCACATTTTGTTCCAGGCAGTCACTTGAAGATGTCTATCCACAGTGGCAATTCAGAGCAATTTTCTCAAATACTTCATGCTCTCTTTCTGAACTCCCATCTGGGGTAAAACATCTGCTTCCCAGGGTGGAAAGCTGTAGGCTAGGTTAGGACGTGCTCATGTGTCCATGACGGAGGGGAAGAGCTGCTGATTCTGCACCAGGGAGGGGGCAGAGGTCAAAGCTCTGGGGACTTCCTGGACCAGGTGGTTCCATCCTACCTCCTGAGTGATGATCTGCCACATTCTCCTGCCACATTCTCCCGCTCCATAGAGATGTCCACTGGAGTACCACAGTGGAGGAGCCATGTGATTAAATCAGTGCAAAGAGGGACTTCACTCACATGTCACCGTTTGAGTGAGTCTTTCCTTGATGATCCCGTTTAAAACTCCTCTGCCCATCACTAGCACATCACCCATCAATTTCTTCATGACACTTTGCTATCTCAAAGTATCTTGATTATTGCATGTTTATCATCTGTTGCTTCCCTTACCCCCTGTAGAATGGAGGCTCCTGAGAGCCAGGGTGTTGTCTGTTTTCTTCACGGCAGTATTCCCACTACTGCCTGGTAAAGGCAGGTTTGAGGAAAATAAGATTTTCTTGGTTGTGGGGGGAGGAGTACCACAAGACAAGTGGAAACTAATTTAAATATAAACAATTTAAATTTTAAAAATGCTATTATGAGTGTTGCTCAGAATGATTGTGACAGTATTTCCTGGAAGCAAAAACTTGGAAAAGGCTTAAAGGTCTTGGAATATTGGTTAAATATGTTTCAGTACATTCGTATGCTGATAAACTCCACAGCAGAGGTTCAGATCTGGAGAGATGCTTCTTATATACTAAGGCAAACAGCAAAAATTTAGTTTCAAAACAGTATGTGCAAAATGGCACTTGAAATTATTTATAAAAGAAAATTGCAGTTTATATGTGATAACATCTCGGTAAGTTGAGTTCCTTTTGTATCCTGGGGCCTCCCAGAAAGTACCACATTGTATTAAGATCTTCTTTTCTTGGAGGCGGGGTATCAGATTATTCTCTAAATTGATTAAAGACTTTAGGATTTACCTACAGAGAAACAACCATTTGGGGGTGAAGCACCCATACTTTGCAGCAAGGTTACCTGGGTTCAAATCCTGCCTTACCTTTTGCTAGCTATGCAACTTTGAGCAAATTAATTTTCTATGCCTCAGTTTCCTTATTGGTAAGTTGGAATGAGGCTTAAATGAGGTAACACACCCAGAGCAGTGCTTGACATAGAAAGCACTCATGTGCCAGCCATTTTCATCATTAAACAGTAGATGGATTTTGATGTTTGTGTCATATTTGAGATGGAGTTTTGCTCTTGTTGCCCAGGCTGGAGTGCAATGGCGTGATCTTGGCTCACTGCAACCTCCACCTCCCAGGTTCAAGTGATTCTCTTGCCTTAGCCTTCCCAAGTAGCTGGGATTATAGGCATGCGCCACCAAGCCTGGCTAATTTTGTATTTTTAGTAGAGATGGGGTTTCTCCGTGTGGGTCAGGCTGGTCTTGAACTCCTGTCCTCAGGTGATCCACCCACCTCGGCCTCCCAAAGTGCTGGGATTACAGGCATAAGCCACTGTGCCTGGCTGATGTTTGTGTCATCTTTGAAACCTCAAAGTGTGGTTGGTTGCCTTTTACTCATATGTGTGTTTCTAAAGGAAGGATGGATTTTTTGTGCCTGGACAGCCCAGCCCTTGAATGTCTGGCGTCTCTTAAGAGTAAGGATTACAAGAGTCAGGATTATAAGAATCAGGATTGTAAACGTAGGGATTACACCCACTTGGTCTCCCCACTAAACAGTGGGCCCAGTGGTGTCTCTGTGGACAGCCTGAAGCAATAAGACGTAGACAACTGTACTGCCCCTGTGGTACCAGGGGAGAGCACAGGACTCTGCGGACTCGAGCCTGTTGGAACAACTCCTTTGAGGTGTGTGCTGTACCTGCTGGAAGGTTAGTAGTTAACTCTTCACTCCCTTCTTTGGCCGGGGGTCTGGCCTGTTTCTTTCCCACTGTAACTAGGGAAGATGGCTACAGGGGTAGGGGAGGCAGCATTAGAGCTTGTCAAATTTCCCCACACCTGATGTCTGTGACTCTGTAAAAGTCTACTCACTTCTAGGTAGGTCTTCTGGTTGGTTCTTGGAAATTTGGTCTCTAATAAGAATAAAATCAATACAGGTTCACAACCACTTAACCAATTAAAAAATCCAAAGAGTCTTTAAACCAAAACAATTTAAATAGCTTATTTGGTAGCAAAGCATGACAAAAACTGATGGGAGGCTGTTAGTGGCCTTTTTTTGACCTTTGTTATGCACTTAAGAAAAATATTCACTTATTTGTTTTCTGCAGAAATATTGTGTTTGATGACAGGTCCCTCTGGGAGTGTGATGTTCTATATGGCACATGTATCATATTTCCTTTTAAAATGCAAAACAAAACAAAACAAAAAAACCATCAGAATTCTGAAATGCAGTTGGCCCTAAGGGTTTGAATAAATACTTATGGGCATTCATGAAAAAAATCAGATCCTACTTTGCCTAAAAAGAGGCTTATATCTCTTGGAGAAACGTAATTGGCACATTCATTATTGAAGGGTTGGTTTCAATTTCTATTGTGGACCCGATCATCTTGTCAATTGAAATAAACTCTCTTGTTAGCAGTGGAATTAACAAGCATGCTGAGAAATGATAATGATAATGTGTTTAAATTGCCACATGATGAAATTGGGAAGTTGAGGAGTTTTTGTTTTTCTCAATAAAGCAGAGACTCAGATGCAACTCATAATGACACCCTAAAATCTGTCATCTGTCCATTCACCCAACCATCCACCAATCCATCCAAATATGAGATCATCCTGCAACTAACAAAGATTGTTCTTCTGCTTGCAGCACAGTAACTGCCAGTTAGTGAAATTTTGCTGCCTGTAGAAAGCCCTCATTGAGGTATCGAACCACCCCGATTTTCTTGCTATAAAATCCATAAGGGGGAGGAATTGGGTCTACAGCTGTCATTATGCCTAATCGAAATGGAGCCTCTGGGATCTACAGGTCCCCAAGGATGGATATCTCCTTTTGGAAAATGCATGGTGGATGTCAGGGCTCAGGGTTTCAGTGTCAAAATGCTTTAGTAATAGGAGATACTGGTTGCTTGATGATGGAGACTCAGAAAAGCACAGTCAGGAGAACTGGAGATTTGGTATTACCTTCTTGGGCTCATTACCTGGGTTGTTCATCTTTGCAGCTAGGTTTTGGGAGACATTGTGTAGCCTTTTTTCCCTGTTTGCATACTTGTCTGTTCACCCAGTGAACATAGATCTCACCTGTTGGTAAAATTCTGCTCAGAAGTTCCTTTCTTTCCTAGCCTTCAGTCTCAATGGTACTGATAATCATACACCTAACTTCTCTTTAAAATAGGGATTTTTACCTTTTATAGCTCTTATTTAATGAACATTCATTGCATTCCCAGATATTAGGCTAAATGCTCTATGGACTTGATTTTGCTTAATTCTTACAATAACTTCTGAGGCAGGAACACATTTAACAGATGAAGAAACAGAGGGCCAGAGATGTCAAGTGACTTGCCCAAGGTCACACAGCTATTAAGTGGCAGAGCTTTGACTCATCTGGGTTCATCTGATGCTAAACCCTTTGCTCTTAATCACTCTAATCCCTCTGGGTTTAAAAAAATGCACTTGAAGATTTGGGGAAATTCACACTGCTGCATAAGGGTGAAACGTCATAAATAGGGATTAAGTGTTGAAGAGAAGAGCTCTTTCTGCTTTCTTATAACTGAAAAGGTGTTTTCTTATACTTTATAGGGAACTTAAACTGCCCCCCAGATTCATAATTTTTAAAAATGAATCCCCAACAGTGGTGTGCTGGAGCTGGCTCATACTGGCTCACAAGAACGGATTCTGTACATCTCTTCCCAACTCCAAGTTCAGTGACATCATGTTGGTAAGATTGAAATCAGCCACGCTGGGAGTATTTACACCATGGAAATTGGCATTGTCACAAATCGTGGTTCTTCACCTCCTAGAGAACTGGTCGTTAAAACATTTACCAGCATTGTCATTGACCCTAACCTAAAATGCCCACCAGGAAGAAATGGTCAACTAGAAAAAACAAACCCCAACAAGTACTGTGACTTCCTATGTTAATCTTCCTGGAGTGCATTTTTTACCTCAGGTGGCTAGGTCTGGTTCAGATTCTGATTTTATAGAGCTGGGCATCCTCAGAGCACTGATAGAATTCTGCCACTACAAGTCATGGTAGAACATCTGCTACTCTCAATGTGACCACTGTGTCTTTTTACTGCAGTTAACAATTTTTGGTCACGTTCTGAGCACATTTCTAAAACCAACCAAAGGAAAGAAACATGGCCCTTTTTCTCTTCTCAATCCAAATTCTACATGATGTTCTTTTCTCAGTTTTGGAGAATGGGTGCCCACATGTAGGAGGCAAAATGTTGGTGGTTTGCTTAGGGAGATGAAATGCTGTCAGGAGCCCTCTGGCTCAGAGGCCTTTTTCTTAGAATGTAAGCAATCAAGTAAGGCAAAAAAAAAGATATTGCTTTTACCTAGTGATTCTCATTCCCGGAATGCAGCTTACAGAAACACTTGCAACTGGGCATAAAAGATATGTGTAAGGGATTGGGCACAGTGGCTCATGCCTGTAATCCTAGCACTTTGGGAGGCCGAGGTGGGCGGATCACGAGGTCAGGAGATCGAGAACATCCTGGCTAACATGGTGAAACCCTGTCTCCACTAAAAATACAAAAAATTAGCCGGGCATGGTGGCAGGCACCTGTAGTCCCAGCTACTCAGGAGGCTGAGGCAGGAGAATGGCGTGAACCCAGGAGGCGGAGGTTGCAGTGAGCTGAGATCGCGCCACTGTACTCCAGCCTGGGCAACAGAGCAAGACTTCATCTCAAAAACAAAAACAAAAACATAAACAAACAAACAAAAAGATATGTGTAAGGATATTCCACGCAGTACTACTTGAAATGTCAAAAATTTGGAAATGACCTCAGTGTCTGTTAATAAAGAAATGGTGTATACTCCATCCATACAATAGAGTATTCTGCTGCCGTTGAAAGAATGTGTAAACCTGTGTATACCATCATGGAAAGATGCCCATGAGTTATTGTAAAAGGGGAAAAATCATGTAGAGAACAATATGCAGATATGATCCTATTTCTGTTAAAAAATGTAACTGTATATGTTTATAAAAGGAAGGCATTAGAAAGATTTGGAAGGACATATCATAGACTTTTAAAAGGAGTTTTCTTTAAGAAGGGGATTTCAGGGAGGGAATAAAGGCTTTCATACTTTATATACTTATACATTTTTTGAAAGATTTCCATAAGCATAAATTGTATTCGCTTATTACTTGAGCAGTTTTATTTTAGAGAAAAATAAGTAGCCTGTAATCCCAGCTACTTGGGATGCTGAGGCAGGAGGATTGCTTGAGGCCATGAGCTAGACACTAGCCTGGGCAACATAGCAAGACACTATCTCTAAAAATCTTAAAAAACAATTAGCCAGGTATGATGGCAGGTGTGGTGGCATTCACCTGTAGTACTAGCTATCTGGGAGGCTGAGGCAGGAGAATTGCTTGAGCCCAGGAGTTCAAGGCTGTGGTGAGCCATGATTGTGCCACTGTACTGTAGCCTGGGCAACAGAGCAAGACCCTCATCTCTTTAAAATAAAAAAAAGAAGGCATGAAAAATGTTTTAAGACTATGGTTTTCAAAGAAATTCTGGAAGCCAAAAAGACATTTTGGAAATAAGTAGGGTGCCATGGTGGGGATAGAAGTAAGTTGGAGGGGTCCCAGGTCTCCCAGGCTCCCAAACCTCTTGCTTCATGAAGAAGTTCCATTTAGAAAAGTCTGTTTTGGCCCGGCGCGATGGCTTATGCCTGTAATCCCAGCACTTTGGGAGGCCCAGGTGGGCGGATCACGAGGTCAGGAGATCGAGACCATCCTGGCTAACACGATGAAACCCCATCTCTACTAAAAATACAAAAAATTAGCCGGGTATGGTGGTGGGCACCTGTAGTCCCAGCTACTCTGGAGGCTGAGGCAGGAGAATGACGTGAACCCGGGAGGTGGAGCTTGCAGTAAGCCGAGATCGTGCCACTGCACTCCAGCCTGGGCGACAGAGCGAGACTCCGTCTCAAAAAAAAAAAAAAAAAAAAAGTCTGTTTTACATTATAGGGGCTTCTATTTTTTAAAAAAATGAGTGTCTGCTGCTTAAAAATAATTTAAGGTTAGCTTCTCTGGGTCCTGGTGTAAGAGATGACTTGGGGGTGGAGGAGATCTAGGGGATGGGTAATAAATGTCTTCAAGAGGAAGGAGTTAATTAAGACTTAATGTTTGGCCAGGCGCGGTGGCTCATGCCTGTAATCCCAATATTTTGGGAGGCCGAGGCAGGCGGATCACGAGGTCAAGAGATTGAGACCATCCTGGACAACATGGTGAAACTCCATCTCTACTAAAAATACAAAAATTAGCTGGGCATGGTGGTGTGTGCCTGTAGTCCCAGCTACTCGGGAGGCTGAGAAAGGAGAATCGCTTGAACCCGGGAGACGGAGGTTGCAGTGAGCCGAGATTGTGTCACTGCACTCTGGCCTGGCGACAGAGCAAGACTCTGTCTAAAAACAAAGACTCAGGTTTTGGGAAGAGGAAGAGTGGATCTGCCTGGGAGGCAGGACTATGAGACGGCATGGGTTAGCACCGGGGGTGGGGAACTGTTTTATTTAACTCAGCCTGTGATTTTCATAGTGAAAATCTGATTCTGCAAGTCAGGGTTCTTTACTTTTGTTTGTCCTCTTCTTGCAAACAACCTGACTCTTCTTAAAGAACAAACGCCTTTACATGCCTGTCTGTTTTTTGTTCTGCCCTGTGTGTACAATGCTGTTCCTGCAACAGTGGCCTCCAAGGTTTTGTGTGAGCTCTCTCCTCTGGTGGGGACACCTAACGCTTCTCTTGACCTAGACAACATGTTCTGGAGCTTCTCCCTGTACAAACCCAGCTGCTCCAGGGAACCGAATACCAAATATTCCCTTGGGTCCAAGCGGAGAAGTAGCCACCAATGTATATTAAGCAACAAAAAGATCAAAACAAAACAAAACACAACCTTGAAAGAAAGGATAAAAACACAAACAAAAAGAAAAGAAAGATTAAAAGGGAGGAAAAGGAGGAGGAAAAGGAAGAAGAATAAAGAATAGTGTTAGGGAGACACAGTCCAAGAAGAGAGTTGGAGAGCAGTCGAGCTGTGGATCCAGTGATGTGCTTCCACAGCTTGCCGATTTCTGTGGTGTAAATACTCCCATGTGGCTGGCTGATTTCAAGCTACCCACGTGATGTCAGTGAATGTGGAGTTGGGAAGAGATGTGGGAAGGAGATGCACACAACCGGCTCCCACGAATCTGCATCAGCTGTCTCTAGTTCTCCACTGTTCAGATCCCACAGAGCACGTAGAAGAGCTCCTAAAACAGCCCACCCACCAAAAACAGCAAAGGGAGTAGAAGAACATACAGGAATCTCTTCCCCACTGCCAAGCCTACTGCTAGTCTAAGACAAGTTGAAGGGCTGAGGCGTACTTTGGGTTCCAGCAGGTGATCACAGGCTTCATGGTGTGGTGGGTATGGTCGATAGTCAGGGCCTCCAGAAGCCAGTGGAGAGCACAGAGCTGGCGGAAGAGGGGCTCGCTGCAAAGACACAGAGAGGGAACACAGTGGGATCCTGTTAGAACAACTTTCTTCACAAAAATAGTCCCAGAAATGGTAGTGGTACTTGCTCCCAGTGAGGGAACGGGCACCATGCTCCAGGCATGCGTATTTTGCGTATATCATCTCATTTGGCCTTAGCGATGGGCGCATGAGATATCCTTTAGCCCATTTTACAGATGAGGAATCAGAGGCTCACAGGACTTAAGGAAATTGTGCCAGGTCACCAGGCCAGTAGGTGGTAGAGCCTGTTTGAAATGAGATTATCCAATGCCAGTTACTGAGAATTTGTGTATATAGCAGGGAGAGAAACAAGGAGGGGTCCCCCAGCTGGAAGTCTTGACTCAGGCAAATGAGAGGCTTCAAGGAAATCAGCATCCTATGTATGTCCAATTGTTAATCTGATAAAAGTACAATAAATAAACTAAGAGTGTGTAAAAAGTCTGGAAACACAGGGAAACTAGTGTATTAATTGTTCTTCCCCACCCCGAGATTAAAAATTGGATGCATTGCTTTACATTTATGAGTCCTTTGCCTGAAAATGTAGCTGGGTTTTGAAGAAAAACACAAAGAGCCTATTACTTGAAAATGTTCACTAAAACACTGTTTAAAAATATGTCTCAGGCTGGGAATGATGGCGTATGCATGTAATCCCAACACTTTGAGAGCCTGAGGCGGGTGGGTTGCTTGAGCTCAGGAGTTCAAGACCAGCCTACAAAAAATACAAAAATGAGCTGGGTGTGGTGGGATGCACCTGTGATCCCTGCTACTCGGGAGGCTGGGGTAAGAGGATTGCTTGAGCCAGGGAGGTCAAGGCTGTAGTGAGCCAAGGTCATGCCACTGCATGCCAGTCTGGGTGACAGAGTGAGACTGTCTTAAACAACAACAACCACATATGTCTCACCTACATTTTCTGATTTTTTGGACACTTTGTATTAAACACCTACAAGGAGGCAGGTTTTGACGGGGGCACTCTTTATACACATTATTTAATTCTTCCAACAATCTGCTGAAGTATGAATTATTATGCACATTTTAGAGAAGGGGAAACCGAGGCTCAGAGAGGTGCAATCACTTTGCTTAAGGTCACAGAGCTTGTTGGTGACTGAGATGGTTCTCAGTACCTCATTTAAAGCTCACAACGAGGCTGGGCATGGTGGCTCACTCTTGTGATCCCAGTACTTTGGGGAGCTGAGGTGGGCGGATTACTAGGTCAGGAGTTCAAGACCAGCCTGGCCAACATGGTGAAACCCCTGTCTCTATTAAAAATAAAATTAGTTGTGTGTGGTGGCAGGCCCCTGTAATCCCAGCTACTCGGGAGGCTAAGGCAGGAGAATTGCTTGAGCCTGGGAGGCGGAGGTGGCAGTGAGCCGAGATCATGCCACTGCACTCCAGCCTGGGTGACAGAGCAAGACTTCATCTCCGAAAAAAAAAAAAAAAAACTCACAACAACCCTTTAGGTAATATACCGCTCCTCCCTCCTCTTTACAATGGGGGATGGGAGGCTCAGAGAGGGGCAATGAGTGACTTGAGGTCACACTGCTAGGATTAGTGAGAATTTGGACCAGTGTCAATTTAACTCCATGTCTGTGCTCTCACGGGCCTGGGCTCTGAGGAGGTGCTGATGAAGCTGATGCAGTGGTCACCCCAAGAGCGAGGTCAGGAGAGGGTTAACCTGCTGCCTGCCTTTTTCCTGGAAACAAGGTGGAGTCCTGGCCAGCCACCCCCCTCCCCGCAAGATTTCTCCTCTTACACTAATGGGCCAGATGCCTCCATTAAGAACCTGTGTAATTGCTCTTCTCTGAAACTGCATCCTACCCTCATCAACACTCCCCAGGGTTCCTAGGCGTGTTGTTTTCAGGGGCAGGAAGGTATCTCTACTCTCTGTTTCCAGGAAGGCACCACTTCAGAAGGTGATACCCAATCCCTGGGATCAAGTGTGGAGCTGGCCCAGGGTTATCCCGGCTAATCCCTTGAGAGGCATGCATTTGCTTAGCTTGAAGGGGAACAGCCCTGCCCTACCCCATCCCCTCACCTCCGTGTACTAGGGTGGCTGTATCCACCAGGTCTTTGGAAAACTACTGTGAGAAACTCTCTTTCCTTTCTTCCCTGGAGTCTTTTCCTTCTACAGATTATTTACTAAGCGCCTACTATTCCTTTACTTCTAATTTAAAGGACTTGTAAGCCCACAGCTTTTTCAACTTTTTTATTAAATAAAACTTTTGTTTAAGAGACAGGCTCTCATTCTGTCACCAGGCTGCAGCCTCCAACTCCTGGGCTCAAGTGATCCTCCTGCCTCAGTTTCCAGAGTAGCTGGGACTACAGACATGCATCACCATGCCCAGCTAATTTTTATTTATTTTTTTGTAGAGATGGGGTCTTCCTATGTTGCCTAGGCTAGTGTCAAACTCCTGGCCTCCAGCGGTCCTCCTGCCTTGGCCTCCCAAAGCTCTGGGATTATAGGTATGAGCTATTGCACCTGACCCCTTTTCAGTTATTGTCTCTTTCTTCTCTCATAACACCTTCTTGGGCCCTACAGGTGGCAGCATTTTGGTAGGTCTGGGCACATAGGCCATGTCCAGCATTTAGCAATAGCAGCAGCTAGCTGTGCCACATGCCTGGCACTGGGCCATGAGCACCTCACTATACCCTCCCCATAACCCTAGGAGGTTGCGAGAGGCTGGGGGAGAGGCCTATGGGTTCTTCTGTTTTGCACCTTGGAGCCCCTGCAGGCCTGGGCTTTGGGATATGTGGGGTGGGGAGGGAAATGAGCAAAGGAAGTGAATTGGTGAGATGGGGTCTGCTTGGTCACAAGGTGGTGGAGGCGATGTGGGGCATGTGAGCATCAGATTCATTTCTGCAGATGACAACAACAGATGCAAACCTGACCCTCTCCCTCTCTTGCTTAAAATCTTCAAACTTCCTAAATAATTTGTAATTGGCTGAATTGTGGACATACCAGATTCATTTGTTGAAGTTCTAAACCCTGTACCTCAGAGTGTGACTGTGTTCGGAGATGGGACCTTTAAAGAGTGGATTCACTTAAAAATGAAGCCATTATCGTGGTCCCTAATCTAATCTGACTGGTGTCCTTATAAGAGGAGGAAATTTGGACACCCAAAGAGATGCCAGGGCTTCAAGCACTGAGAAAAAGACCATGTGAGGACACAGAGAAGACAGGGAGAGAGCGATCTTCCAACCTCGACAGGTTTGGGAGAAACCAACCCTGACAGCACCTTGATCTTGGGTTTTCAGCCTCCAGAACTGTGAGGAAATACATTTCTGTTCTTTAAGCCACACAGTCTAGTAGTTTACCATGGCAGCCCCAGCAAACTAATGCACTGACACACATGAGGCCCCGTCCGCCTCTCCAGCCTGGAGTTGTCCTGTCTGTTCCTTGTGCTACCACCTGCGGCCTGGGAAAAATCCGCTCAGTCACTCAAGCTCACCATGCTCGCTCTTTGCACCATCCATGTTAAACTTCTAGCTTTGCCATCTACTGGCCCTGTGGCCTTGGCCAAATTACTTAACTTCTTTGAGCCTCAGTTTTCTTATCTGTAAAATGGTGGTAATTGCAGTACCTCTCTTAAAAGGTGAGAGTGAGGGTGAGGTGACTTAGTGACTTAGTGAGGTGCTTAGCACTGTTCCCTGCTCCTGATAAATATTCCTGCTCCTCTTCCTTGTTGACTCTTAGTGATTGGGCTTCAGCTCTCATCTCCATCCGGAAGCCTTCCTTGATTGCTGTAGGTCTGGGCTGGGCTCACTCTAAGGAGGTTCTAAAGCATCCCCATCCCTACAATGTGTCCTCCCTGTCCTCACCTTTGGGTTCCTGCTCTGCTGTAACTACCTGTTTACTTGACTTTCCAGCCCTTGAGCCTACAACCTACAGAGTCTTGTCCGCCACAGGGTGCTCTGTGCTCTGCACAGGGTCGGCTCAATAGATTTTCAGTTACTGATGGAAAATGGTGGGAATGAATTGGTTCAGATCTGATATTTTTCTGAACTGATAACTTGAGCACAGTTCTTTTTTTAAATTTTTTTTGAGACAGGGTCTCACTCTGTTGCCCAGGATGGAGTGCAGTGGCGTGATCTTGGCTCACTGCAGCCTCTGCCTCCTGGGCACAAGCGATCCTCCTACTTCAGTCTTCTGAGTAGCTGGGACTACAGGCATGTGACACCTGCCCAGATAGTTTTTGTATTTTGTAGAGATGGGGTTTTGCCATGTTGCCCAGGCTGGTCTCAAACTCCTGGGCTCAAGCGATCCACCTGCCTCAGTTTCCCAAAGTGCTGGGATTACAGACGTGAGCCATTGCACCTGTACTTGAGCACAATTCTTATACACAGAACCATTGAGATAATAAAGAGTAGCAACAAAAACAACAACAACAGAACAACAAAGTAATAGTAATGGTAAATACTTCCCATAAGAGTACTTACTCTATGCCAGACACTGTTCTAAGTGCCCAATATCCATCAACTAAGTTCATTCTTATAAAATTCTGTGAATAAGGTACTATTATAATGCCCGTTTTCAGATGAGGAAACTGAAGCATAAAGGGCCATGTGACTTGTCCAAGGTCACAAAAGACAGCAAATGGCAGAGTTGGAATGTGAGCCCAGGCAGTCTGTCTTCCGAATTCATGCTCTTAATGAAAATGTGGATGTTGTCTCTTGTTACAGGGTAGAGCCTCCCTTTTCATCAGAATAGGGTTTCATCTGATAGATCTGGTCCTTTTTCTCTGTTTATAAAAAGTGCCCTAAACCTGATGATTGCTCTTCTAATCTGCAGTGAAACAAACTTAAAAAAAAAAGTCCCCAGAAGCATGCTTGATAGAAATCGGTCTTTTCGCATAATGATCATGTGTCAGGTCATAGCATAGTATCTTGGATTTTGTCAAATTAGAAGAGAGAACATTTATTGTTTTAAATGCAGGGAATAAGAGGTGAAAATGATGAACAGGGATACACAAAGCCTGCTTCTGAAGTCCCTGAGCTCAGAACTCCGGGCGAGTGCCAGCGGTCAGCACACCTGAATAGCTCACTCTATTAAAACTGCTGTACCAACCAGAATCCCAGTGGGCATAAACATTCTGAGAAGAAAGCATTTTTTTTTCTTTTACAAGAGAAATTGGAAAATGCATTCAAAGCCATTCCAAGCACCCCGTGCTGATTGCCAAGGGCAAATCTGGACACAGGTTGCACGCATTGCACTTGCTGCCCAGTCACTCATTAAAGGCTGTGGGGCACAGCCCAGTCATCTAAGAGGGAAAAATGAGGGGCTGCTTCTCATTCCTAGAGACCACTCCCTTCCCTTTTTAAAGATAAAGGTCAGTCTCTTGTTACATGATTGAATTGATCCCTACACAGTCGATTTGGAATTATCAGCCACTTTTGGGATCGATCACACAGGGATTGAAGGGACTGACCAGGCTCTGATCTGCATTGGCTGATGCGACAACTGAAAATTCAGGAATTACCAGGCAGGGCCGGCCCTGGTGCCTTTTAGTAGACTGATTACAACAATTCCATCCCTCTCTGCTTTGCACACTTTGGGATGTGACTTTGCTGCTTCCCCCCATCAAGAAGGGAAGTCTTTCCCCATACTCCTTGTATCTAGGCTGGCCTGGTGACTTGCTTTGGCCAGTGGAATGTGGTGAGAGGGTAACTGTGTTCACTCTGAGCCTAGTTCACAGATGGAAAATGCAATAATCATCACCAGCACCATCATCATCACCGTCATTGCCCTCAAGGGGCTTTGGGTACTTAGGATCTTGTTCTTGGAACTCTTTCTGCTTGCCATGTGAACAAGTCTGAGTTTGCTTGCTGGGTATTGAGAGACATTCAGCATCTCACCCATGTCACCCTGGCCACCAACCAACCAACCAAGAGACTTGTGAATGAGGCCATTTGAGATCAGCCAACCTCCAGCTCACCCATCAGCTGGGTGTACACACATAAGCACATCCAGCCAAGATAAGCTGAGCCAGCCTGACCAGCAGAACCACCCTGCTGACATGTAGACTTAGGAGCAATACTAAATCGTTGTTTTAAGCCACTCCATGTTGAGGTGATCTGTAATACAGACATAGCTTACTAATAAAGTCATCAAATGCAGCCAGAGCCTTTGAACAGCTGAGGATAAGAAAAGGCAGCCTTCAGTGCTGGATAGGGACTACAGAAAACTACAGCCTGTGGGCCTGTCACTTTGGTTTTGTAAATAAAACTTTATTGGAACATAGCCACATCCGTTGTTGTAGTTTTCATGTTGCAACAGCAAAGTTAAGTGGTTGCAAGGGAGACCACCTGGTCAGCAAAGCCTAAAATTTTTACTGTCTGGCCCTTTAAGGAAAAGTTTGCTGACCCCTGGTCCAATACAAATATGAACGACATCCACTGTGATAATAATAATAATAATAGTAATAGCCTATGTAACAAACCTGGTATAAAGATCTGACTTAGCTGTCAGGAGATCAAGATTCCTGTTGTGAATTTGCAATTGCAAAAATATGGAACCAACCCAAATGATCATCAATCAATGAGTGGATAAAGAAGCTGTGACATATATATATATATATATATATATATATATGATGGAATACTACTCATCCATAAAAAGGAGTGAATTAATGGTATTTGCAGCAATTTGGATGAGGTCGAAGACTATTATTCTAAGTGAAGTAACTCAGGAATGGAAAACCAAACATAGTATGTTCTCACTCATAAGTAGGGCTAAGGTATGATGATGCAAAGGCATAAGAATGACACAGGGGACTTTGGGGACTCAAGGGGAAAGGGTGGGAAGGAGGTGAGGGATAAAAGACTACAAATTGGGTGCAGTGTATATGGCCCAGGTGATGGGTGCACCAAATCTCACAAATCACCACTAAAGAACTTATGTAACCAAACACCACCTGTTCCCCAATAACCTATGCAAATAAAAAATTAAAAAAAAAAAAGATTCCTGTTGTGAGACTTTTGGCAGTTTCTTCCCCCTTTCTGGGCTTTAGTTTTCCCATCTGACATTGACAGAAGATGGGTAAGAAACTCTCTCCATCACTTCATAGCTGATTTAAGTAAGCCTCAATGGCTCAGACCAAATAAATTGTGGATGGGGCTCAGGAATATGCATTCTTGGAAACATTTCCTCCCTGCTCTCCCCCACCCCCAGATGATTCAGATGCAAGTGAAAGCCCACTGGTTCTATACCAACTGGTTTCAGAAGTCTTGTCCATGGGAGAGATGGGCAGAAGTGCAAGTGTATTCAAGAGACATCATGAGAAATTGCAAGGCCTATTTTTGCAAGGAGATGCTTTAAGAACATCAAGCTTAGGCTGCTGGCTGGAATATTATAATCATAATACCAATCAAAGAGAGGTAGGGGGGCATTGGGATGGGATGGAGTGGGATAGGGCTCATTAATGACTGAAATATTAGGGAGGGATAAGGATGTGTCCAACACAATGTGATGATGATAATGGTGATGATGATGATGGTGATGATGATGGTGATGATGATGATGGTGATGATGGTGATGATGATGATGGTGATGATGATGGTGATGATGATGATGGTGGTAAGGATGATGGTGATGATGATGATGGTGTTAGTGATGGTTTTTGCATCTTCCATTCATGAATTAAGTACTCTTATTAGTGATTTTCTTTTGTTTGCCATCTTATCCTATGATTTCACTCTTGCATTCTTTTACTCTTCATGTATAGGAAACTTGGCTTGCCAAATATATTATGAACTCCTTAAAGACAAGGCTGTGGGATATATGTTCTGTGTAGCATGTGGTGATGAAAGTTTGGGCTTTGCAGTCAGACCGACCTGACTCAGCAACACACTGACCTCTGTGACCCTGAATAGGTGAGTATATGTCTCTGAGCTTCTGCTTTCCCATCTGCAGAGAGGGAATAATGATACACCTATGCAACAGGGAGGCTGAGAGGACTGAGTGAGATAATGCTACAGAGTGATGAGGAGTGGCCATTATCACTGTGAACACTGTAGGAGCCTAATAAATATTTGACAAATGAGTAGACAGAGAAGTCTGGAATCATTGTATCACAGCTCTAAATGAATCCATTGCCCTAAAGCAGTGGTTCTTAATGTGGAGTGTGTGTGTGTGTTTGTGTGTGTTTGTATGATGTGGGGTGGGGGCTCATGCACTTTTGCTCCCAGGGGACATTTGGTAATGTCTGGAGACATTTTTGGTTGTCAACACTGGTATCTAGTGGGTAGAGGCCATGGATGCAGCTAAACATCCTACAATACACAGGACAGCCTTTCACAACAAAGAATTAATTATTTCTCTCAAAATGTCAGCGGTGTCAAGGCTGAAAAACCCTGCCCTAAAGTCAAAAGCATGTATCCCTGTGCCTGAAATCTTCCAGCTGAAAAGTGCTAACTGGTGAGAAAGAAAAAGTTGGGCTTGAGATTTGGAATAGACACAAGGGGAACAAGATGTCAAGACTTTAGAAAGCAAGAGTGTCCTTTGGAAGGTTGATTAGTTCCCATTGCACCATGCAATGATGAGTTCATGCCTCGGGTCAGAAAACTGGAGGGGCTTCTCTGGGAAACAGCTCCTTGAGTCTTGGGGAAAACGTGCCCCTGAGCACAGGCTGAGATGTTCTCGCACACACTCGATGAGGGCTGTAGACAGATTTTATCAGGCTTTGCAAACTATTTGACATTAGAGCGTCTGGCTTGGCAAGAAATGAAATGACTCAGTCCCAGCTGATTTGCCACTTAGCTGTAAACCACTGTGTCTACTTTCTGTTATTTTTATATGCCAAATAGCTTTGCCAGCTCCAGGCTCCATGTCCCTTTCAAGAGGACAAAGGAACAGCTACTGACATGACAGCTCGTTGAGTCATTTCAGTTTGGCTTCAATTTATAAGCTAGCAAAGCAAATGAGCCGGAGGTGAGACTACTTACACGTGAGCCTCGGGTAGCGAGGGAGAAATGATGCAGCTGTGGATGGGAGTGAATGGGCGACGCGTGACTCTAGCTCCCAGCGTCTTCAGCTTCTCATCATCATATGTGCTGAAGGACAAGCAGACAGAGAAACAACGTGAACAATGAGCAGTAGCTTTGAACACCTTCTTCTCTTGCCACGGTCTATTTGGCAGATATGACTGGGCCCTTACTATGTATCAGGCAAATAATTTCTGCTGGAGGGATGAGGGTGTCAGATGCAGTTCCTTAACAGAGCATATAAAAGTCCCTGCCCTCGGTCGGGTGCGGTGGCTCATGCCTGTAATCCCAGCACTTTGGGAGGCCGAGGCAGGTGGATCACAAGGTCAGGAGGATCAAGACCATCCTGGCTATCACGGTGAAACTCTGTCTGTACTAAAAATACAGAAACAGCTGGGCGTGGTGGCACGTGCCTGTAGTCCCAGCTACTCGGGAGGCTGAGGCAGGAGAATCTCTTGAACCCGGGAGGCGGAGGTTGCAGTGAGCTGAGATCGTGCCATTGCACTCCAGCCTGGATGACAGAGCGAGACTCCATCTCAGAAAAAAAAAAAAAGTCCCTGACTCGTGGAGTATATAATTTGCTAGAAGAGCCAAGAGAATAAACAAGATAAATCATGCGGTATACTAGTATATTATACTAGGTTTGGAAATGTTTGCTTCAAGGGCCAGACAAGGTATACTTTCAGCTGTGTTCTGGAAACAGCAATTTAATACCATATTTAGGTATTTTTTCTTTCACCATTACAGCAGAGCAAATCATTTCCATTATAGAAAATAGGATTTTTTTTTTTGGAGGGGGGGTTGTTGTCATGCTTGAGTCATATGATATATATAGTTTGTTTGTTTGAGACAGAATCTCACTGTCACCCAGGCTGGAGTCTAGTGGCGTGATCTTGGCTCACTGCAACCTCTGCCTCCTAGGTTCAAGCAATTCTCATGCCTCAGCCTCCCGAGTAGCTGGGATTACAGGCATGTGCCACCATGCCTGGCTACTTTTTTGTATTTTAAGTAGAGATGGGGTTTTGCTATGTTGGCCAGGCTGGTCTTGAACTCCTGTCCTCAAGTGATCCACCTGCCTTGGCCTCCCAAAGTGCTGGGATTACAGGCGTGAGACATCGCACCTGGCTGTAGGGTATATATATTTTTGTCCATGGCCAAATTCAGCCCACAGACATATTTTAACTAATCCACTCTCTTTTTCTCTCTCTTTCTCTCTCTCTCTCTCTCTCTCTCTCTCTCTCTCTCTGTGTGTGTGTGTAATTGAATCAGTTGTCTGTATTTTAAAATTGGGAGATGTCACATAAAAATGACAAAACTTTGGCCTTCAAAAAATTGAAAGCTGTGGCCACTCGGGGCCTGTGTTTCTACACAAGAATGATGGGCCACAGACTGCTTTGAATGAGGTGTGTGCTTCTTCAGTTACCCCAAACACAAGCATCCCTGTTCTCACTCTCTGCCTTTCTTTCTAATTCAGGCCATCTGCCTGTTACCTGAAGGCCTTTTAGTTTCTGAGCTTCAGTGTAAGTACTTTCATTGATTGGATCATTGACAGGTTCCCTGATTCACTCATTTCTACCAATAATTATTGAACCTCTTCTCTGAACTGGGGGCTGCCAATACAGCAATGTATGAAACAGATGCAGCCTCTCCTCTTCCGAAGCTGAGTCTAGTGGGGGAGATGGGTACAACCAAACACACAGTTGTGATAAGTGTTCCAAGAGAAAGTGCTTTAATAGCTTAGAATAGTAAATTTGACTGAAATGGAAGCCAGGGAATACTGTACTTCCTTGAGGAAGTTGTGGAAATTTCAAAACATGTCCCCCAAATTCTTTGAATCTTCTCCAATCGAGAGGTAGGTGTATGTTCATTTGGCTCTGTGACCAGCTGACCTAATAGAATATGTCAGAAGTCATGTGATTCCGGGCACCAGGAACTGGCAACCTCTCCTTCCTGTGTCCTGGGATGCTCACTCAGCATTCAGCTGCCATGCTGTGGGGAAGCTGGCAGCCTGTAAGGAGGCCCACAGGGAAAGGAACCAAGCTCACGTACTGACAGCCAAATACAACTTGCCACCCATGTGAGTGAGCTGTCTTGGAAATGGGTCCTTTGAGCTGCCCCTCTGAGCCTTACTCAAATTGCAGATTTATGAGAGAAAGAAGTTCTGATTATCTTGAGTTAATAAGTTTTAGAGTGGGTGTTCATGGCAATAGTAACTGTAGCAGAAGTAAATATTGAGCTGAAATCTGAAGGTTGAATGGAAATTAACTGGGTAAATGGAGGAGGGAAAGACCTTCCAGCCAGAGGGAACAGCATGTGTAAAGACTCTGTAGAGGAGGCCATGTCATGAGTAAGAAAGTAGGAGAGTGTGGCTGGAGTAGAGGGAGTAAAAGGAGGCTATGAGCTGGGGCTGGAGAGGCAAGCCACATGCTAGACCATCCAGGGCCTTTGAACCCCTGCTCAGACTTTTGTGTTTACCCTGTGAGGAATGGCAACCATGGAGGGTGTTAGGCTGTGTGCAATTTCTATTTTGAAAAGATCACTTAGCTTGGGGCTTAGTGTGGGGAATGGGATGCAGGGGGCCAGTGGAGATGATGCTGGGACACAAGTTAGGGGTTTACCTTCCTCCTGGTAATTTGAAGATAATTCTGGAATCACAGAGCTAACAAGAATTAGGACCAGAATCTAGGTCCTCCAATGTTCCCTTCCACTGACTCTTTATTCAACCCTAGAGCTGAGAAAACCGCAAGCAAATACCTTGCTGTGACCTTTTCTTACTGGCTCAACCATGCTTCCAGTGGTTTAGGATATGTGGAAATTAACCCAGCTTTTACATCCCTAATCTCTGGTTTTATGTCTTCTCTCAACCACAATAATAAAACAAATTTTACCCATCACTTTTTTTTCCAGCTTTTCAGCTGAATCTGCAGCTGAAAAATGAGGTCACTGAGCACAGTGGGAAAGACTGCTTGCAGGCAGAAATCTTTGGGGATGTGCTTGATTTTTTTTTTTCCCTACAAAGTTTGTCAGACTTAAAATTTTTGTCTAAAAGAATGTATTCTATGGTCTTAGATCCAGAGAGGAGAAAATAATTCCTTTCGCTTTTATGATGCACAAGATCAAATACTTTGTTTAAAAATTATTTATAAATGAAACTTGTATGTTTTATACTTTTGTGATTGGAATTTTATCCATAGAAGCATTGCTGTTAGATGTGAGATGCTTTTCAGCTTTCATGGAAATTAAGATTTTTAGCCATACATTTAAGGATTTTAGGTAACTGAGGCTCAGAGAGCTCAAACTCACTTTATTACATCATAATAGGAACAATTACTGAGCATGTCTTATGCATAGACTCTAGGCTATGTATCATTTCATCTAATCCTCATAATAAGCTTGGGGGTTTGGTACCATTTATTTATGTACATGAAGAAAAGGAGACTCAGAGAGGTACAGGGATTTGTTCAAAGTTAAACAGTTGTATGGGGGAAGTCCTAACTGGTTCCAAAGCTTGTGTACTTCACCACCACTACCCTGTCTGGGTGTAGACAATCTCCTAATGCTGTTTTATAACACCCTGCCACCCGTGCATTTGATGGCTACGTTGCCATAATGACTTCCAGTTTTATTTTAATAACCAGCCTTGTATAGCTCATAGAACCTACCAGATAAGACATAACCAGACCAAAGTCTACAAGAGGAGCGATCTCATGCATATTTAAACTTATTAAACTTTAAATAAATCATGTCTCACACACTGAAACATGGATTGGAGAGGGGAGAATTGCGTTCTACGACCATGGATAAAAAACTCCATCCAAACAAGTGGAACATTACACCTGAGCCATTTAAACAGGCGCAGGCGTGTCTTTCATAGACACCCTCTTTCCCCAGTGCTTTTTGGGTTTGCCTGTCAATCTGAGCATAGCTCCTGAAAAAAGAGCCCTGAGTTCATGCCTTCTCTTTATTCCAGGGAAAGGCTGCCAGTCTGTCACTAGGAGTATCAGAATCTATGGGTGCCATTGAGTTTGGTCAGGAAGGCACAATTTGTGGGGATCCCAGGGTCTACACCAATGAGGAGTCAAAGAGGAGACCCTTTCCACAATATTTTGGGATCCCAACAGCCATGATTCTGGGGGAGGTGACTGGAAATATACCAACTCCATGAGGTCTTGCAGTCTAGGTTCTCATCCATCACCTGGAACCCTGGGCTTTAAAGAGGTCCTGTTCTCCTCTGACTCGATACCCCAGGCCTCACAGACAAGAACCCTTGTTCTACTTGAAAAAATTGTATATATTTTTCTTTTTTTTCCTTAAAGAGAGATGGAGTCTCTCTATGTTGCCCAAGCTGGTCTTGAACTCCTGGGCTCGGGTGATCTTCCTGCTTCAGCCTCCCTAAGTGCTGGGATTACAGGTGTGAGCCACCACGCCTGGCCTGAAGAAAAAATTTATTAAGGTGAAAGTCACAGAACATAAAATTAACTGTTTTAAGGAGTAGAATGTAGTGGTATTTAGTACATTGCACTATGCTGTACAACCATCACCTCTTGTTACAAAACATTTTCATCACTCCCAAAAGGGGACTCCAGACCCATGTGGTCACTTCCCATTCCCCCTGCCCCCAGCCTCTGGCAACCACCCATCTGCTTTCTGTCTAGGATGAACCTCAAATGCACTATAAGTGAAAGAAGCCAGACACAGAAGAGTCACATATTATATGATTCCATTGACAGGACCCTTGTTTATAAGAAGCACATATTCACATTCTGTAAATTAACATTCTGAAGAACAGAATTTGGGAAATGGTGCAGAAGAAAGTGGGTATCTGTCATGGCTTCCATTTCATTTTCAGCAAATGACCTGGCAGTTTGGATTCCTGAAAGCAGCCTTAGCATAACGGCTCTCAACCGTGGCTTCACACTGGACTCACTTAGGGGAACTTAAAAAAATTCTATGAATATCCAGGCCAGCATCTATTCCTTTTTATATTATGGCCGTTCTTTGCAGGAGTAAGGTGGTATTGCGTTGTGGTTTTGATTTGCATTTCCCTGATAATTAGCGATGTTGAGCACTTTTTTTTGGGAATGTAAACTAGTACAACCACTGTGGAAAACAGTATGGAGTTTCCTTAAAGAACTAAAAGTAGAACTATCATTTGATCCAGCAATCCCGCTACTCGGTATCTACTCAGAGGAAAAGAAGTCATTGTCTGAAAAAGATACTTGCACATGCATGTTTATAGCAGCACAATTCACAATTGCAAAAATATAGAACCAGTCCAAATGCCCATCAATCAATGGGTGGATAAAGAAAATGTGTTATGTATATACATATATATATATACACCATGGAATACTACTCAGCCATAAAAAGAAACAAAATAATGGCATTTTCAGCAATCTGGATGGAGTTGGAGACCATTATTCTAAGTGAAGTAACTCGGGAATGGAAAACCAAACATCGTATATTCTCATTTATAAGTGGGAGTTAAGCTATGAGGATGCAAAGGCGTAAGAATGATATAGTGGACTCTGGGGACTCCTGGGGGAAGGGTGGGAGGAGGGTGAGGGATAAAAGACTGCACATTGGATACAGTGCACACTGCTCAGGTGATGGGTGCACCATAATCTCCAAAATCACCACTGGAAAACTTATTCATGTAAACCAAACACCACCTGTTCCCCAAAAACTATTGAAATAAAAATTTAATCTATGAACAGCTAATGTACATTAGAGAGCCTAATGTAACTGACCTGGACAGTGGTGTTTTTAAAAACTTGCCAGATGATTCTAATGTGTAGCTAGGGTTGCAGCAGCTGCTCTCACAGGAGAGTGGCTACAGCTGCAGGCCATTTTTCTAGCCTGCATTTCCTCCCTGGCTGCCTTGGCATTTCCCTTTTATCCTTGGTTTGTGCCTCATTCAGTCTGCACAAGCTCAAAGTATCCCAGGATTTTGTCCATGCCAAATGGTGCAGTTGATGGATTTTGGTGCCACTGAGTTTGGGACTCAGAGCTGCTTTCTAACTACTGACCTTGGGGGAGATTAGTTAACTTCTAAGCCTCATTTCTCCATCTCTAAAATGGGGCCAATGATAGCACCTATCTCAGAATGTTTTGAAATTTAGCCGAATAGGTGTGCGTAAAGCACACAGTAAACATCATCATCATGGTTGTATTTATTGTTATTGTGGTTATTACTATTATTATATGCATGGGCATTTCATAATGGACCAGTCTGTTGATAGTCCTTTTCCAACCAGGGGAAAGTCCTTTACAAATAAAGGAGGCCGCGCACGGTGGCTCACGCTTGTAATCCCAGCACTTTGGGAATCTCAGGTGGGCAGATCACAAGGTCAGCAGTTCGAGACCAGCCTGGCCAACACAGTGAAACCCTGTCTCTATTAAAAATACAAAAAAATTAGCCAGGCATGGTGGTGGGCACCTGTAATCCCAGCTACTTGGGAGGCTGAGGCAGGAGAATCGCTTGAACCTGGAAGGCAGAGGTTGCAGTGAGCCAAGATCGTGCCGCTGCACTCCAGCCTGGACAACAGAGCAAGATTCCATCTCAAAAAAAAAAAAAAGGAGGCATTTTTTATGCACCTGCTTTCTGTGGACAATGAGCCAGGCCCTGGGGCTGCCAATGAAGGTATGGAACAGAGATACTGATGTGGACTAAAACTAGCATGTAAACACGTATTATGGGGACCTGGAGTGCAAATGGGTGCAGGAGGTGGTTGGACTGAAATCCGGGAAGTATTGGGAGAGGGCAGCATTTAAGCTGGGTGGTTAGTGATAAGTGGAAGATATTCCAGCAAATACCAGAAAGTGAGGCTATCAAGGTTAGTTGGACCACACTAAAGAAGGTGTTAGATGCCAGGCTGAGAAGGGGCACCTGCTCTGAGATAGCTGCCCTCACTTGACCTTACCAGGCAGGGTTCACTCTCAGTGGTTGTTCCCAAAACCTTCAGTGCCACAGCTACTGCACCCACTTACCTCAATAAGGTGTCCCCATAGTGGATTTCTGAGATCTTTTCGGCTGGCTGGAATTTATTTCTTTCCTCCTCTTTCAGTTTCTGAAGTTGTTGTTGCTTCTTTTTCTTTGCAGTCTCTTCCCTCAGAATAGCAAAATATCCACGGCCTGTCTTCACAGACTGGATCAAAAAGCTGGAGACATGCAGGGAGGAAGAGGGAGAGAGGGAGGAAAGTGGGAGTGGGGAGAGAGAGAAGGAAAGAGAAGGAGAGAAAGAAAAAGAGAAAGAAAAAGACAGAAAGAGAGGAAAGAGAAAAGAGAGATAAAGAGGGATAGAGAGAAAGAAACAGGGAGAAATAGAGAGAGAGAGTGAGAGAGGGAGAGGGAGGGAAAGACAGAGAGGGAGGGAGGGAGGAGAGGGAGACACAAATTTAAAAAAAAGATGAGTTGACTCTTATTGTCTTGGGACCAATAATCTCTGAGTGTGCCCTCGTGCCTGCAGGGCAAGAGCCTTCCCGTAGATTTCCAGACTCAGCCAGACCTGAGTTTGAATTCTGGATCCACCTTGTACTAAAGACCTTGGCCAAATCCTTGAATCTCTCTGAGCCTCATTTCCTTCATCATCCCATCACTCAACAAATATTTATGGAGTGCCCACTTACAGCACCAGGCACTCTGCTAGGTGCTATGGAGTGAACATAACAATTCACAGCCCGCAGGATCGGATACCATCATGCGTGGGAAGGGGTCAGCAGTGAAGTGTCTGGCACAGAAGAGGGGCTCCTCCATGAAAATCAATGGCATAGCAGGCACTAAAGGGCCTAGGCTCCTGGCTAAGGCTGCCCTCTCTTTGATTTGCCTAAATGCTCACATCTGTGAGCATGACTGCTACAGAAGTTCAAGTACTAATGTGCGTGTTCTTGCTGTGTCAAGTAACATATCTTGGGATTTCATTATTCTTTTCATACCAATTCAGCCACTATTTCCTAATCAGATGTCTTGATGCTGGCTTGATGTGAAGGCATTCTCAGTCCATACCTCCCTGCGCTTTGCCAGTCTTCACCTTGGGGTTGGAGTTAGCAGCCCTGTGGCAGAGAAGGAGTGATGCAGAAGTGTCTACATGTTTCTTTCTGTCTGTCTGCCCACTTTGTTCCTAGATGTAAATGTTGGTTCTCAAATTCAGTTTTATTTGTTCTCCAAATTCCTAATAAGCAACCATCAATTTTATCTGTTCTCCAAATTCCTAGTAAGCAACCAACGTGTGTTGGGTATTGTACTGACTGTTGGGGATACCGTGATGAACAAGACATTGGGTCCCTCAGGGTTCATGGTTCAATATGGGAGAGAGAGAGAGAGATACATGAAGTCAATAATAGCACAGGGTAATGGGAGAGGCATGACTCTGGGCTTTGGGGAAGGGGGCACCTAATTGAGACTAGGGGGATGCTGGAGACCTCTTCCTGGAGAAAGTAGTATTTTCTTTCCCTCTTTGAAGGTGGCCTCTTCCTCTCCTCTGGTGTCTCTCTTGTGCTCAGTTTTGCATGGGAATATTCCCAGCCAGCTGTCATGGCCAGACTCATATGATTAGTTGACCCCTGCTTATTTGCTAAGATGAGTTAAGGTGTTATTAAGGGCATTTCATTTCATTGGGGGACTCTTACAAATGTCCATTGGGAATATGCTGGGAGGTGGGAGGTGGGGATTTTCCAGCATTTTTCAAATCACATCACACGGGTGGCAGCTAAGTGATAACATTTCATGCATTCATTCCTCTGGCTGACCTTGGCTGAGAACCTGCTATTCCTGGGACCAGTTCAGGGGACTGGGGCTGCACAAAGCAATAAGATAAAACATTTGCCCCCCAAGGAGTTCACAGTGTAATGGAGGAAGAACACCCACAAACAGATACTCTCAATCTAATGTACCAAAGGGCTATAGGAACCTAGAGAAATCTTGGAAGGCTTTCTGGAGGAGGTAGTATTTAGGCTAAGTAGGAATTCACCAGTAGAACAAAGTGGGACATGGCATACCAGTGGATGGAATATCAGGTGTAAATGCAAAAAGGTGAGTCTGATGATGGCCTTTTTAGGGAGCTATAGCTATTTTTAAAACACTGGAGCACAGAAGAGTGGCTAGAGCTAAAGCTAACAGTGCAGGCAGGAAACATGGCACAGGGCCTTGGGTTCTTAAGTGAGCCTGGATTTGGGAATTGCTTGGACTGTATGTAAAAATGCTTCAGGAATCTGCAAATGTCTGAGTTTTCATTAACAGCTTTTAAAGCTATTAACAACACCCACAACACAAAACATCCTGTTATATACCAGATCAATTCATTTTGTACATTTCTATTGCATCGGCCTGCGTTCCCCAATTCTGAAAGGCCCATTTTTTCACATCTCAACATCCTTGACGTGAAACTGTATCTTACAATCATTGGCCATTCACAATCACTACCAGCTACGTGGCAGTTGCTTTGCAGTTGTTGTGGCCTCTATAGGTTTAAATTTGGTTGTTACCCCTGGTAGCCTGACTGCACAATTGCCCCTGCTGGGCAATAAATCACTGGACCAGGAGTTTGAAGTCTGAAAAGTCTTTTTCTTTGACATATTCTTATAAAATCAAGAAAGTAGGCTTGGTGCGGTGGCTCATGCCTGTAATCTCAGCACTTTGGGAGGCCAGGGCGGGTGGATCACTTGAGGTTAGGAGTTCGAGACCAGCCTGGCCAACATGATGAAACCCCATCTCTACTGAAAATACAAAAATTAGCCAGGGTGGTGGCGGGTGCCTATAATCCCAGCTACTCGGGAGGCTGAGGGAGAATCACTTGAACCCGGGAGGCAGAGGTTGCAGGGAGGCGGAGGTTGCAGTTAGCCGAGATCACACCACTGCACTCCCGCCTGAGTGACAGAGCGAGACTCCATCTTAAAAAATTTTTTGAAAAAGCAAGAAAGTGCCATTATAAAAACTTTCAGACTTGGGTCCGCAGCTGGGAAGAAATCTTGGAGACAATAGAGGAGCATCCTCTTAAGAAATGTTCCATAGGACATTGTTGACTCTGAGTGGAAGAATGATTCTGAAGAGTTGGGTTTTGAATGTGAAGAAGTTTGAGGAATACCTTAACCAATGTATTTTACCTGTGTTTTCCTTTTGGTTTGACCAGAATATAAGAATATAAATGGAATATTAAAAAATTATTTAAGTAGGTAAAAAAGGAGCTTTTCTTAAAAATTGGGAAATAATATATATATTTTTTAATTTAAAAAAAATTTTAATTTTTGTAGAGATGGGGGTCTCACTATGTTGCCCAAGCTGGTCTCACATTCCTGGCCTCAATTGATCCTCTTTCCTCAGCCTCCCAAAACGCTGGGATCACAAGCATGAGCCACTGCACTGGCCTAAAATATTTTTACAAAATAAAAATTCTAAGTGATAAGAAAGAACCATCTTATTTTAATTGGCAGTTTTTATTTTGTTATGTTAAATTTTTTAAATAAAAAATTCTTTTCGTTGTTTAATTTTTTTTTAAGTGGCATATCTTAGATTTGATGGTGGTTTAGACTCAATAAAATGCAGTATTTTTGCTCTTTATGAATGTGTTCCTGGAAGATTACCACTGAACGTTTTCTAAATTTAAATCCTGCTTCTCAGCTCATGTAAAATTTTTTGAATGTTTATGCCACATGTCATATATCCATCCCAGACAGTCAGTTGCCGGCAAGGATCAGTCATATCTGCTCAGCTCATGTTCTTGTCATTGCAAAATAATCTCTCAGTTTCCTTATGTATAAAATTGTGCAAAAGCAAATGAGTGGGTAACCTGTTATCACTTAGTAATGCCATATTGTCAGTTATAGGTGCCTTTGCCTGGCTTTTTTTTTTTAAATTTTTATTTTTTGAGACAGAGTCTGGCTCTATCACCCAGGCTGGAGTGTAGTGGTACGATCTCGGCTTACTGCAACCTCCACCTCCTGGGTTCAAGCAATTCTCCTGCCTCAGCCTCCCGAGTAGCTGGGATTACAGGCATGTGCCACCATGCCCAGCTAATTTATTTATTTATTTATTTTATTTTTATTTTTAGTAGAGACGAGGTTTCACTATATTGGCTAGGCTGGTCTCGAACTCCTGATCTTATGATCCACCCGCCTCAGCCTCCCAAAGTGCTGGGATTACAGGCGTGAGCCACCGTGCCTGGCTGCCTGGCTTTTATATTTAAGTTTAGGAATGTGAGCAGTTAATATGAGGTGGAATTCATGTTTGAAACAAAAATATGCTTCCATTTTGCTTTTGAGCTTCTGAATCAGTGAGGGTCCTGAAGCTGCAAGGGAACTTGATAAAAAGAAAACCGTTAGCATTTACAACCTCTTAACTTCACACATGAGGATTTTTCTCTGTGTAGCACAAGCAAAGCAAATGCAGAGATAACCTGGGAGGTGAGACTGATGTGACAGCAACTGCTTTTCATTGTCGTGCTAGTTTACAGAGATGGGATGGACTCTGTTTCAGTCTGCTTTGGCTGCTGTTGCAAAAATACCATAGACTGGGTGGCTTAAACAACAGAAATTTATTTCTCACAGTTCTGGAGGCTGGAAGCCCAAGATCAGGGTGCCAGCATGATTGGGTTCTGGTGAGGTCCCTCTTCCAGGTTGGAGATTGCCATTTTCTCACTGAAGCCTCACATGGAGGGAAGAGAGCTAGAGAACTCTCCAGAGTCTCTTTTATAGGGGCACTAATCACATTCACGAAGGTGCAGGCTAATCACCTCCCAAAGGCCTCAACTCCTAATATCATATTGGGAGGTGGGTAAGGATTTCAACATATGAATAGATGCAGGGCAGGCATGCCCAAAATTGGGGCTTAGCCTGGGATGGTGCTTGGCTTCACCCATGAAAGAATCAAGGGTGAGCTGGTGGTAGAAGAAAACAGCTTTATTGAAGAGGTGGTGTTACTGCTCCATGACTGCACCTGCAGAGCAGGGCCACCCCACAGGCAGTGTGCTGAGAGCAGCAGCTCAGGGCAGTTTTGCAGTCATATTTATACCCACTTTTAATTACATGTAGGATAAGCGGTAGTTTATGCAGAAATTTCTAGGGAAAAGGTGGTAACTTTTGGGTCATTGTGTCATTGCCATAGAAAGGGGCAGTCACTCCCAGGGTGTTGCCATGGCAATGGTGAACTGATGGATGTATCTTATGGAAAGGTGCTTCTGCCCTGTCCCTGTTTTAGCTAGTCCTTACTTTGGTCCGGTGTCCAAGACCCACCTCTGGTATTGAGTCCCACCTCCTACCTCAACACAATGCACACACCAAGAGAATATGAAATGGGTTATTAGTCACATAACTAGATTTTCTGGGGAGAGCAGGGAAGTCTCCCAAGCAGGTCTTGAAACTGCCTGAGAGAGCAGGAAGGGGCCAGTGGCTTGGGGTTTTATGGTGGTTAGGGGGTGAGGTAGTGGTTCCACATTTGGGGATGATTTGAACTTCCCACCAGCATCAAAGGAGGGTGCACCTGGGCTTTCTTATCAACTTGCCCAGATATAGGACAGAAGGGAATGGTGTGGGGGGTGAGGATGGAGTGTTGGAGCTTGAAATCCATCATTAGTCAAATATCAAGAATGGAGTCAGATTCTTTATTACATGGATTAATCCCAATTTCCAATTTGTGTGTTTGCCTAAATAACTGTGCCATTATCAACCATTCAGTGAAAACATTCAACAAATATTTGGTGAATGCTTATTATGTACCAAGCACTATGTGTTGAGGATGCAGCAGTAAACAAAATAGCTGCAGAGTTCTGGCCCTCATGAAGCTCGTATTCCAGAGGGTGGAGACAGATTCAAAACTAAGAAGTAAATGGTACCCAAAATGCCAACTGCTATGGAGGAACAGAGCAGGCAAGTGGAAAGAGTGACTGCCAGGGATGAGGGGTGTCAGTGCATTTAGAAAAAGATGGTCAGTGAAACCCTCACTCAGAAGGTGATGTTTGCAGAAAGATGTGAAGGAGGTAAGGGAGTAAACCACGCAGATACTTGTGGGGGGAAGAGTATTCCAGTAGCGGGAACAGCATGTGCAAAGGTCTGAGCAAGTACAGTTTTAAACTAAGAAAAGTTTAGTTTCCATTGAATAAAATGTCATATGACATCATATAATACGATGTGTGCTACCAAAATATTGGCTTTGCATGTTTTAGAAATTGGTGTTGTTGATGGAAATAAAACCAAACTCTGTAAAATATTCCAAAGAGGTTTATGCCAATATGAGTGGCCACGGTCTGGAGAAAACACAAGCCCAAGGAGCCTTGAGTAAGTGGCCCAGAGGAAGTCAGAATGCAGCTCTGTTTTACAAATTTTTTTTTTTTTTTGAGATGAAGTCTCACTCTGTCACCGAGGCTGGAGTGCGGTGGCACCGTGTCAGCTCACACTAACCTCCATCTCCTGGGTTCAAGCAATTCTCCTGCCTCAGCCTCCTGAGTAGCTGGGATTACAGGTGCCCACCACCAGGCCTGGCTAGTTTTTATATTTTTAGTAGAGATGGGGTTTCACCATGTTAGCAAGGCTGGTCTTGAACTCCTGACCTAAGGTGCTCCACCTGCCTCGGCCTCCCAGAGTGCTGGGATTACAGGTGTGAGCCACCTCGCCCGGTCTGTTTTATACATTTTAGAGAAGTAGAAGTTACAGTCAAAGTCATAAATCAATACATAGAGGTTTTACATTGGTTTCGCCCAAAAAAAGGTGGGATATCTTGAAGCTGAGGCTTATAGGTCATAGGTGGGTTCAGAGATTTATTTTTTTTATTTTTATTTTTTTGAGATGGAGTCTCACTCTGTCGCCCAGGCTGGAGTGCAGTGGCGCGATCTAGGCTCACTGCAACCTCCGCCTCCCGGGTTCCACGCCATTCTCCTGCCTCAGCCTCCTGACTAGCTGGGACTACAGGCGCCCACCACGACGCCTGGCTAATTTTTTGTTAATTTTTTTTGTATTTTTAGTAGAGACGGGGTTTCACCATGTTAGCCAGGATGGTCTTGATCTCCTGACCTCGTGATCCACCCGCCTTGGCCTCCCAAAGTGCTGGGATTACAGGCATGAGCCACCATGCCTGGCCCAGAGATTTATTTAATTCGTAATTGGTTAAAGGAGCAAGAACTTTATTCAAACACTTGGAATCAGCAGAAAGGAAAGTTGAAGTTCCTGGGGGTTGGACTTCGATGTATGAATTTGGGGAGGACACAATTGAATCCATAGCACACACATTTCAGGACCCAGTAGGTTGCAGTTTCTGCACATCATCATATAATATTTTGCCAGAGTTGGGTTGCAAGAGCAAGACATAATACATTGGATTGGAGTGACCTGTAGTTCTGCATGACTTAATCCTTGTCCAGTGTAGCTTTAGGTCTTGCTTGTAATTTGGTATCTTATTGTCACAAACAGTTTCATCAGTCTTCTGATCTCTATTTTAACATTAATGCTGGGCAGCTGTTGTGGCTAAATTCCAAAAGGGACAGAGTATAATGAGGTGTGTCTGACCTCCCATCTTGTAATGGCCAAGAAGTCAGTTTTTAAGGTTTTTCTGGGGTTCCCTTGGCCAAGAGGGGGTCTACTCAGCTGGTTGGAGGGGGCTTAGGATTTTATTTTAGTTTACAGTGTTCTACTTAAGACTTCTGTTTGACAGAAAGGTTCTTCTCTGGAAAAGGAAGGAAGGAAAGATGGAAAGGAGGGAGGGAGGAAGAAGAAAGGGGAGGGAAGGAAGGAGGAAGGAAGGGAAAAAGGGAGGGAGGGAAGAAAAAAGGAAGGATGAAGGAAAGAGGAAGTAAGGAAGGGAGGGAGGAAAAAAGAAAGGAAGAGAGGAAAGAAGGAAAGGTGGGCTGTGTCCTAAACTGGAAAGGTAGGGAGAATCAGGTAACAGTGATGGTCTGGCCACCTGCCTCTCGAATCCTTTACTCCAGGGTCCTACTCCAGGAGGCCATAGACTTTACCATTCGAATTAAGAAGCTCATTTCTTTTTTTTTTTTTTTTTTTGAGATGGAGCCTCTCTCTGTCACCCAGGCTGGAGTGCAGTGGCGCGATCTCTGCTCACTGCAAGCTCCGCCTCCCAGGTTCACGCCATTCTTCTGCCTCAGCCTCCTGAGTATCTGGGACTACAGGCGCCCGCCACGACACCTGGCTAATTTTTTGTATTTTTAGTAGAGATGGGGTTTCACTATCTTAGCTAGGATGGTCTTGATCTCCTGACCTCGTGATCCACCCACCTCGGCCTCCCAAAGTGCTACGATTACAGACGTGAGCCACCATGCCCGGCCAAGAAGCTCATTTCTAATAACTCAGTCTAGCATCTTCACGTGCAGGGCCATAGGAACAGAGCTGTAGAGGTCCCTCTCTGCCACTGGACTTCAATGAGACTTCTCAAGTGTTTCCAGTGTACACTTGAGATGCTGCAAAGCATTCACATAACAGCCCTTTTTAGGGTGAACTAGGCACTGTTGGGATTTCGCGTCTGTGGTAGACCTTAGTGCTTCTTACCAGCAGTTTTGTGCCTCACTCTCCTAATCTCTCCATTCTTGGGCACATGTGTTAATGTATTTGTCCTCACAATGACTCTATGTTATAGGTGCTATTATTATCACTTCCATTTGAAGATAAGGAAACTGTGGTCAGGAAAGACAAGGTCACAGAGCTGGAAAGAAGCAGAGCTGAGGTCCGAACCCAAGTGGTGAGTTCACTGTAGAGCCCAGCTGTGCACTGCGCTGGTTGGTAGATGGTCAGGATGTTTCTGGATGTGGCTGGTCATCCTGTCCATTTGGAAGTCCCACCAGCATGGGCCTTGATCTTGAAGTTTCCATGAGCCACTGGGTCAAGGACTAACTTGGATGGTTTCTCACTGACTGGTAGGTGCCAGGGATTTGCTGTTGTCCAGATTCTCTCATGGATTGGAAGGCTGTCAGAGTGACCTGTTGGATCCTGAGACAGACTGTGGTCTGTAGGGGCAGAGAACAGAACAGGCACTGAGGCTAGGCATGGTGGCTCATGCCTGTAATCCTAGCACTTTGGGAGGCCAAGGCAGGTGGATCACTTGAAGTCAGGAGTTTGAGACCAGCCTGGCCAACATGGCGAAACCCTGTCTCTACTAAAAATACAAATATTAGCTGGGCGTGGTGGCAAGCGCCTGTAGTACCAGCTACTCAGGAGGCTGAGGCACGAGAATCACTTGAACCTGGGAGGCGGAGGTTGTAGAGAGCTGACATTGCGTCACTGCACTACAGCCTGGGCAACAGAGCAAGACTCTGCCTCAAAAATAAATAAATAAATAAAGTTAGTTGGACATGGCAGCATATGCCAATGGTCCCAGCTACTTGAAAGGCTGAGGCAGGAGGATCACTTAAGCCCAGGAGTTTGAGGATGCAGTAAGCTATGACCATGCCATTGCATTCCAGTCTGGGTGACAGTGAAATCCTGTCTCTAAAAAAATTCTCAGTCTTTACCTCTGCATCTCAGTCATTTACTTTTTTGTAGTAATTAACGAGTTGGTAAGAGATTTTTTTCAACTTATTCATGCTCTTATTCTAAAATGAATTAGAAACAAAAAAATTTTTTTTAAGTGAGACAGGCAGAAGGCAGAAAAAACAGAAAACAAAATCAGGTAAGACACGTAACAAAACCCATGCCACATAATCTGGTGTATCAGTTTGGCCCTGAGCATCCTAGTGGCTGAGGCAAAGAGGGAAACACAATCCTAATGTGATTCCTAATGGCTGAAGATTTTTAAAAAGCTGTTTAGTTGATGCTGGGCTGTGCCTGGTGCTGCAACTAGGAAGAGACTTCTTTCAAGGAGCTGTACAGGGAGCATACTGTAAAAAGCCAAGTCTGTAGCAAACCCCTAGATACAAATAGAGTGATAAATGCTTGTCTTATCAATTAACTCCACAGAAAGAGACAGGGCAGTCACTGTTGGACAGTTAGAGAAACCTAGCAAGCAAATTTTCTGGTGGAATTTCAGCCCCTCTTCAGGCAAGGCAGTCAGATGTCCAGCTGCCAGATCTTCTGGAAAGGCCCGAGTGACAGATGAATGTGGTTAGGGGGAGGGTCTGGGCCTTCATGTCAGACACACCAGTCTATTCTGGGAACTTCAGGCTGCAGGATATTCATTCAACGAGCTTGGGAAGTGCTCCCTTGATACCGCGGAGGCCCATTTAAAAACGCTTAATATTTTAGCAAATTCTCATTTAATTCCCTGTGTGTTCCCTACATTTTCTTCATCATTATTGCCGATTACCAGGCTATTTGTGTGAAGGGAGCTATTTGCAGGGAAGAGCAGTTTTCGCCTTTAAATCCACTCACCCGGTGCCTCCTGCTCACTGCTTTGTGCGATGTAAAACTCCCCTGACTAACATCACAAGAGGAACGATGGGGAGTAAAATAATTAACTGCATCAGGCAAGCGGAGGAAAAAGCGGATTATAAAATGGAAAGTTTTCTCTATTCAATACAATTTCTTCTCAATCAGTGCATGGGAGAGGGTGGGTTGTTATTATTAAGGGACATA
The DNA here is from genome assembly GCF_028885655.2 of Pongo abelii. Classification (NCBI taxonomy): domain Eukaryota; kingdom Metazoa; phylum Chordata; class Mammalia; order Primates; family Hominidae; genus Pongo; species Pongo abelii. Next base: position 118,309,624 of record NC_071995.2, on the reverse strand, counting down.
TGTTCTCTGTATGGGAGTCTGTGTGTGCGCTGATGAGAGGATGCTTACTGCAGCAACAGAGGATTCTCAGCAGGGCTCGGCCAAGACAGCCCAAAGAGACAGAAGGAAGGAAGCCTAGGTTCCATTTCTAAGCACCTTTGGACTTGAGGAGCAGTGTGGGCGACGGGAAGGTGTTAGAGGGGACTGCGTCCGGATAGACTCTACTTTTTCACTCCCTTAGGGTGGTTTTAAACCTCTCTGAATCACAACCCCTTCATCTTCAAATGGGGAAAATATTAGTTCCTCCCTCAAAGGGCTATTGGGAGGATTAAATGAGACAGTAAAGATAATGAGTTTACTGTAGTGCCTAGTACATAGGGCTCCATAATGGAAAGTGGTTGTTATTATCGTCAACTTGCTTAACAGTCCTGAGAGGTTGGAGTGATTTACAGATGAGAAAACAGAGAAAAGGTTAGGTAAATGATGGTCATAACACCTGGAATGTGGCCAAGCAGAGATTGGAAGCCAGTAGGGTTGATTCCAGAATTTCTCTCTCTCTAATTGCATGCTCCAAGCATAGGTATGTTCAGTAGAAAGCTTTAAGGCTTAAGTTTATGTACTTCTGGGCTGTTTGTTTTGCAGATTTCATCTCTAGGTCTGTAGAATAGAAACAAATGGCTTACCTTTTCCCCCTTTAGACCATGTTTTTACCCAATCCAAAGCACCATCTGTGGCAGATTAGGTCATTATTGAGCAAATACTCTCTTCCTCTCCCATCCCCTACATTCAGGGTTGGGATGTATTTTCTCAGTGTCCAGAATTTGGACTTGGACATGTGTCTCCTTTGGTCGATGGGATATTAGCAGATATGAATTGAATGAACACATAAAATGAGCTTTCTCAGCTGGGTCCATGTGAACAAAATCCACGATGGACCCAGAAGAGTGAGAGAGACATGGAACAGAGCTTTCTGAACCCAGCAATTCTAGCCTAGCTCAGCGAAGGCTGGAGCAAGAAAGAAATATGTGTTGAAAGTCATTGAATTTGGGGGCAGCTTGTTACACAGCATCATGACGAAAATAGCTGACTGGTGCATCATCCATCATAAAATGCGCCATTATTTTATGAACCACAAAGAAGAAAACACAAAAACACATGTCAATTAAATTAAGACATGATTGTACATTGCATTCCAATGTACAGTTCAGAGATGATAAAATGTGCAAAAAATGTGCTTCTTAGACATGATAAAACATAGTATTAAGAAAGAAGTTGCCTCAGACCTGAGAAAGATGGCCTGGAGTAGGACCTGGAGCATGATGTAATTAACAGCTCCTTCTGAGAAGTATCGAGCAAATGTGATAAAATATCTGAGCAATTTTCTGATATTCTCTGTGAGATTAAGAGTCTTTTCTGGAGCATTGGATTTACCCGTGGTGCTGGCCCGACAGACTTACAACAAGGCTATTAACTTTTAACTAACCACTTCTACTTCAGGTGATGCTATCTAGTTCCTTACAAATCAAAGTGTGGTCCAGCAGCATCAGCATCATGTGAGAGCTTGTTATGTAATTGCCCCATGGATTCCTCTTACCCACTGCACAGATAAAGCCACTTTACTGAGATAGCATTATTGCAATAGAGAAAAAGTTGTATAAATGCAGAGTCAGCTAAGTGGAAGGACAGCACAGTAATTTATTATTACTCAAATCAGCCTCCCTGAAAATTCAGAGTCTAAGATTTCTTAATGATAGCTTGGTGGGCAGGGGCTTAAGAATGGGGAATGCTAATTGGTTGGGTTCAAGATGAAACCATAGAGAGTTGAAGCTTATCTTCTTGCACTGAGTCAGTTCCTGGTTGGGGGGCACAAGACCAGATGAGCCAGTTTACTGGTCTGGGTAGTGCAAGCAGGGCCATCAGAATGCAGGGTCTGTAAAATACCTTGAACACCTGTCTTAGGTTTTACAATAGAGTTATTATCTATGGGAGCAATGGGGGGCAGTTAGGAATCTTGTGGCCTCTGGCTGTATGACTCCGGAGCCATAATTTCTAATCTCGTAGCTAATTTGCTCATTTTCCAAATCATCTTTGTTTTAAAGTTAAACTAAATTCCTACTATGGTTACTTAGATCCATCCCCAGGAATGAACAAGGGCATCTTGGAGGTTAGAAGCAAGATGGAATCAGTTAGGTCAGATTTCTTTTATTGTCATAATTTTCCTATGTCAGATTTTTCTCACTGTCATGATTTTTGCAAAGGTGGTTTGGGTTAGAATTGCAGAATCTTGGGCCCCACCCCAGACCTCTTGAATCTGAATCTGCATTTTAACAGGATCCTCGGGTAATTCATGTACACATTGAAGTTTGAGATGCACTTGTCTGGATACCTTTTCCCCCCTATTGAAAGGAACTCTTTCCAGAAAAAAAATCTTCCAATTGGCCTTACTAGAAGGCTAGTCCACTTCCTGCAAGTCTGAACTAAAACTCTGCCACATGCTAGCAATCAATTAATCTCAGAAGTTCTCTAAGAATCTCTCGGCCGGGCGTGGTGGTTCACGCCTCTAATCCCAACACTTTGGGAGGCCGAGGGAGGTGGATTACCTGAGGTCAGGAATTCGAGACCAGCCTGACCAACATGGTGAAACTCTGTCTCTACTAAAAATACAAAAAATTAGCCAGGCATGGTGGTGGGCACCTTTAATTCCAGCTACTTGAGGGGCTGAGGCAAGAGAATTGCTTGAACCCAGGAGGTGGAGGTTACTGTGAGCCGAGATCATGCCATTGCACTCCAGCCTGGGTGACAGAGTGAGACTCCTTCTCAAAAAAAAAAAAAAAAAATCTTTCTATTGGACATTCTTATCTTGAGGGCACTCTGCCTGAATACATCTCCCATGGCCTGAATCGGCTTCCCTCCCAAGGGCCCTAAAAAAAGCTAGGATTGAACATCACCTAAAACAGACCTTCCCAGCCCTCTTCTCACGAATCTCACAAGAAGCTGCAGAGTATTGAAGATTTGGGAGGCGATGAGGGAAACTCATCTTCAACCTTTCTATTATGGGGGTCATGGGATTAACTACCACAAATCACTGTGTTAAAAACTAACAGCACAGATGTACTTAAAAAAAAATAAAAATAAAAAAAACTTTTAATGGTATTATGGCTCTACATCCAGCTGGTTTTCACTTACATTTTCCAGCTCTGCCTACAAGAAATATGGGGCTATAAAGCCAAGAGTGCTTTGATGGGAAAGGCAGAATGATATTAAGATGAACAAACACTCTTGGCAATCCGATTTCAGGGATGTCCTGCTCTTGCAGAAGGGAATTGCCTACATGGGAAATTTTCACTTAACAAATTTTACTGTTTTCAAATAATAGCAAATAAATCAGTTTATTCCCAATTGGTTGAGGCTGGAGACTTGGGGAGCCCACTTCATCTGGCTGGCTCAGGCCTTGCTCTGTCAGCCCACCCAGACATTGATTTCGGAGGAAGAGAGGGCAAAAATGATGGAATGAAGGGATCTAAAACACCATCCTTAAGTTCTTGAATTTTCAGGCAACCCACAGAGGCAAATTAATAACGCAGCCCCAGTTCAAAAGCACCAAGCAAATATTTTGCATTTAAATTCCTGCATTAGAATGCCCTGTTTATACAATAACTTAATAAATCTAGCCTGGCTGCCAAATTGACAAGAAGGTGAGAATCATTCATTAAAATGCAAATGCAATTGAGATGAAATTTGGAATACATTTATTACAGTAACTGAACTTCAGTCAACTGTAGTCACAACACAGATTTTGAACTGCCTTTCAGACAAAAGGATGTGTTGTATTATTCTCCCCCCGCCCACCACCAAGTTAATATCTTTGTCAGCATGCAAATTAAAGCTATTTCCTGAGTGCTAATGATTTGCAATGGAGGATTTCACTCTTCTTTATAGGACAAGATTGCCAGAGATAAAGGTCAACTACATACACAAAAGATTGCTCTGGTAGCATATTGTGTATACAGCAAATTGATTGCAAACATATTCTGAGTGCTTATTGCAACCACATTCTTATTAAATCACATCCAAACATCTCCTTGCCATCCCTGGGTCATTTGCTAATTGTAATGCCCAACAATGGGAAATTTGCTGAGTCAGGATGTCACCTCTCAGATCAAGTTTCAGATGGATTTCTCTCCTTTCTGAATGACTCAGCCCAAAGAGAAAGACCCATTAATGGGTTCTTTTTGATCATAAATTGGATGGAAGAAAGATGCTACTGGGACTTTTATAATGGCTCAGAAAATTTGACTCTCAGTGGAGGAGAAGTTCCTTTAGTTGCTTCAGTTTTATTCTCTCCGGCACTTTTGCAAAATTCTTGGGTCTGGTCAAAGTGCACACATGCACCTAGCAGACTTCCGTTTGAATTGGAAGAACCTACAGTGTTTCTTTGGCGAAGGGTAAGTGTGCTGTTTAGAAATCACTCTAGGGTGGCAAAAACGAGTTTGTTCCAAATGTAGAACAGAAAGATTGCTTGTGTCAGAGGTGTATAAACCAGAGCAACTCCATCTTGAATGGGGCTAGGTAAAATGATGCTGAGACCTACTGGGCTGCATTCCCAGATGGTTAAAGCATTCTAAGTCACTGGATGAGATAGGAGGTAGGCACAAAATACAGGTCATAAAGACCTTGCTGATAAAACAGTTTGCAGTAAAGAAGCCAGCTAAATCTCACCAAAACCAAGATGGCGACAAGAGTGACCTCTGGTCGTCCTCACTGCTACACTCCCATCAGCGCCATGACAGTTTACCAATGCCATGGCAATGTCAGGAAGTTACCCTACATGGTCTGAAAAGGGGAGGCATCAATAATCCACCCCTTCTTTAGCATATCATCAGGAAATAACCATAAAAATGGGCAACCATTAGCCCTTGGGGCTTTACTTTTATTCCTTTACTTTATTAATAAACTTGCTTTCACTTTATGCTATGGACTTGCCCTGAATTCTTTCTTGTGCAAGATCCAAGAACCCTCTCTTGGGGTCTGGATCGGGACCGCTTTCATGTAACATCTTTCTAGTGACCATGAAGGGACTATAGTGCAGAAACCCCCAGGAAGTGTTGGGGTCCTGTAACACTTGTGTCTTTTGACCCCTTTCATATCCAGTTAATTGATCATGAAGTGATGTCAACTCTATTTTCTGAATATTAGTTGACTCTCTTCCTTAACCTAGCCAGAAACCATCATTTACTTTAGGTAGTTTCCCACCAAGTCTTTTCCTTCCTATTGGCCACCTGGCTGCCCCAGGGCTTTTTTGAAAAGGCAAATCTCATCATTCCTATCTTAATGCTCAAAATCCTCTAATGGCTTCCTACTGTTCACAGGGTGAAGTCCTGAGTCCTTCCTTCTCCTAGCAATGTCCTCTAAGATCTGGGATTTATCTCTAACCATTCACCCTGCCATTCCTTTGCATCTCTCTACCCCCTTGAAATTGCACATGCTTTTTCTTTCTTTCTTTTCTTTTTTTCTTTCTTTCTCTTTCTCTCTCTCCCTCCCTCCCTCCCCTCCCTCCTTCCTTCCTCCCTTCCTTTCTCTCTCTCTTTCTTTCTTTTTCTTTTTCTTTCTTTCCTTCTTTTCTTTCTCTCTTTCTCTCTCTCTTTCTTTCCTCCTTCCTTCCTCCCTCCTTCTCTCTTTCTTTCCTTTCTTTTCCTTCCTTTCCTCCCTCTCTTTTCCTTTCTTCCTTTCTTCCTTCCCTTCTTCTTCTTCTTCTCCTTCCTCCTCTTCTTCTTCATTTTTCTTCTTCTTTTTCTTTCTTTCGCTCTTTCTTTCTTTTCTTTCCTTCTTTCTTTCTTTTTCAGAGACAAGGTCTTGCTCTGTTGTCCATACTGGAGTGCAGTGGTGCCATCATAGCTCACTGCAGCCTCAAACTCCTGAGCTCAAGTGATCCTCCTTCCTTGGCCTCCCAAAAATTTAGGATTATAAGCATGAACCACTGTGCCCCGCCTGCACATGCTTTTCTTTCTCTCTGCAGCATCTTCTCCATTGTCTTCACTTGGCTTGATTTCTATTTGTCCTTCAAGGTTTGGGTAAAACTATCAACTGTTGGTCATTCAATACCTCTTCTCCTCTCCTCTCAGTTCCAGGCTAGGTCAAGTGCACCCACAGTTTCTTGTACCTATGTACTTCCTATTATTGCACTCAGCACACTACATGGTGATTGCTGATTGAGTTTTCTGCCTTTCCTACTGTCTGTGGGCCTCTTGAAGTAAGACTCTGGCATGTAGAAGGCTATCAGCGCTTGGTTTTCCTTCCCTACTTCTCTCTATTGCTCCCAATGACAGAAAGTGCCAGTTGCCTACCAAGTATCAACTTGCCTAGCTTCTTTAGTAATAGACCACATTATCTTGGGCATCAATATGCCTAGATTAACAACCAGCAGAGCAAAGCAAAATCAAACAACCACCACCACAAACAAAAACTATATTTCCCAGCTGCCTTTCCAGATAGGCTAGGCCAATGAGGTACAAGTGGAAGTCATTTAAAGAGGCTTCTGGGAAAATTCTTTAAAGGAAATTGGCAAGCTGGGTAACATATGCCCGTTAGCCCCTTTTTCAGTTCCTTCCTGTTGCCTGAAGCTTGGCTATAATGGTTGCTGCTCCAGCAGCCATTTTCTGAGCATGAGGAATTCTGGCAGATGGAAGCAAATATGGAGGACGGTGGATAAAACCTAGAAGGAACCCAGGTACTGGATAAACAGAAAGCTGCCGTACCAGTGCTAGATCACCTTCGTCCAAATGTAAACCCTTTTTATGAGAGGGAGGTAATTCTTTATTTTGTTTAAGCCGTAGTGATTTCAGGGCTCTGCTACCATGCAGCAGAATACAGTTCCAAGAGACAATATCTCTTTCTCTGCTTCTTTCTTTTTTCTTGACCAAACTATCACAATTCACACATTTAAAATGCTATTGTCCTTGCTAAATCAATGGCCATGGACCAGAAAAGGATATTGGGAGAGGCTGGTTCAGATAATTGGATAGTAACAAGGAAACTTAGAAACGTGAAACTCTTGTCAAGAGAATTTGGCCTGGGAGAGTCTCCACTAAGGGTGTCCAGGGCAGCTGGTAAATAGGCAACAGGTGAGTCTGAGCCTGTAAGAAATGAGGGCTGGGACAGGAGGGGGTGGTTGCAGTTAGAGAGAAACAGGAGGTTTCTCTCTATAGTGATGGCTTGAGTGAGGCACTGAGCTAAGCACTTTATATGCATTATCTCATCAAACTCTCACAACATCCTATGAAGTAAGTACTATTATCCCCGTATTGCTGATGAGGAAACTAAGGCTCAAAGAAGTCAAATAGTCTGACCATAGGGTTAGTAAGAGGTGGCACTGGAATTTAAACACAGGCAGGCTAATTCCAAAGTATTACATGAGAAAAATACACTGGTTTTGGAAATGGTCTGTTCTAGGTTTAACTGGCCATGATTTCCTTATCACTCAATGTCTGTGAGTCATCTTACCTCTTTGAGATGCCCTTTCCTCACCTTTAAAATTTGGATACATTAATACCCATCCTGGGACATTGTTGGAAATCATATATGAGAGGTAATTAGTGTGGTGCCTAGCACACTGGAGCTGTTCAATACATGGTAACATCATCATTTTTTTCTTCTTACTTTTCATAATCATCATCATCATCATCATAACAATCATCAAATTATCATCCTTGACTTCTCCTTCTCCTTCTTCCCCTTTCCCTTCTCCTCCTCCTCCTTCTCTTCCTCTTCCTTCTCCTCCTCCTCCCCTCCTCTTCCCTCTCCTCTTTCGCATTCTTCTTTCTTCTTCTTCATTGTAGTCATCACCGTGAATGCCTTCTGGTACAACTTTCTTGCTTTGCACACGACCAGGATGGTGGTTTGGCTGTAAGCCCCACAGGCTTCTGGGAAGTGGCACTTAGTTCAAGTGGTGAGCCTAGGAGGTTCTCTTCTCTGGGGGTGATGGGAAGAACAGTCTAATTAGATTACAATTATTTGGGGATTTAGTAAATTGCATTATGAAGTAATTCACAAAAGTCTGTGAGTCCACTGTGCCTAGTGGTGGTAGGACAAATGCTTGCTTATCATGTAAGTAATGAAATGTATTAAGCTAAGGGGCCCAGGAATTAACCTCTGCTTTGCTGGATAAGAAATGACATGCAGAGACCTTCTAATTATTTTAAATGGTTTTCTTTTCTTAATTCTTCTTTGATTTAATCTCTATCTCAGATCTTCATTAAAGAAAATGACTATGGAAGAAAAGGAGGAGGAGGGAAGAGGGGAGGACAAAGAAATGGAAAGAAGTATCTGAAGATCCCATATCACAGCCTGTGAATACACAGGATGTTTCACAGGAAGACATTGCTGATAACAGTAAATTACAGTCAAATCCAAGGGTTTAGGCTAAAGTGGGATATACATTAATGTCAGTTAAAAAGCCAAGTTCTGGCCGGGTGTGGTGGCTCATGCCTGTAATCCCAAAACTTTGGGAGGCTGAGGTGGACACATTGCCTGAGGTCAGGAGTTTGAGACCAGTCTGGCCAACATGGTGAAACCCCGTCTCTACTAAAAATACAAAATAAAATTAGCTGGGCATGGTGATGCGCACCTGTAATCCCAGCTACTCTGAAGGCTGAGGCAGGAGAATTGCTTGAACCAGGGAGGTGGAGGTTGCAGTGAGCCAAGATCACGTCACTGGACTCCAGCCTGGGTGACAGAGTGAGGGTCCATCTCAAAAAAAAAAAAAAAAAAAAAAAAGCCAAATTCTAACTCTAACTCTACCAAAAAATTGCTGTGAGATTTAGACAGATTCATGAACCACTCTGTTCTCTTTTCTAGAAATGAATAACTATTACCACTACCATCTCCACCATCACCACTACTATTGCCATTTCCACCACCATCATCACAACTAGAATATGACTCATTACTGTGTGCCAGTAACTGTGAGAAAGCTTTGCAACTACTGATTTCTTTAACTTCTGAAAACAATCCTTCAAGGCAACCCTCAGTAGTGTTGCTAGCCTCATTTCATTGTGTGGAAACTGAAATGCCAAGAGGTTCAGTGACTTGATCAATGCAAAGGTACCCAGTCTGGGTGGAGTGGAGTCTGGGTGGTGGTTCTCGGGCTTGAGCCTGTCTCGCTCAGCCATTCTTCAAGACAATATTGTTTTATCTGAGTAGTTGTGAAAGACAAAAAATCAGAAAATAGATGCAAAAGCAGTTTGGAAGGTCTTAAAACATGCCATGCAAAGAGAAAGCACAATTCTAAACAGGATATTCAAAACTGCTTTACAAAGAGGGAGGACTGGTTCTTTTCACCTAATCACATTATTGCTAATTGTCAGGGCCACAATTAGAAAAGCAAGCCCTCTCATCAGTGTAGGATATGCCCATAGATGAGTAGGTGATGAGTGAAATTAAGATGCAAAAAAGCTATATCTCTATGCAAAGCAGCTTCAGAGTTTTGGCTAAACGAATCTCTAGAAATTAAATTCCTTGGAGGCAGACACCATACTCATTCTTCCACCCCTCTCCTCATCCCTTTGGCACATCGTGGGGACCTAATGTTATTTTTGATCAAATGGCTAGTTGATTCAGTGAAGAAGAAAAGATGATGTTGGTAATTTGATCTCTTGGTGAGGACCAGTTCTATTCTTATCTATCTCTAAACTTAGGGACCAACATCTTCAGGCAACATTTCTCATGATTCACAAATGTACTCTCAGTAAGTATTTATCTAATCTAAATCTCTTCACTGCTTGCCAATCCCATTTCCATGTGTTCTGCCTAGTTTTGAATGCAATTCATTTAATTCCTTCCTTCCTGATATCTTTATTGGACACTGACTATGTAAAAGGTGCTGTGCCATGCTGAGGAAAGATACAAAAATTGAGAGGATTTGGACTTTGCCACCAAAGAATCTACATTCTAGATGGCATTTGAGGGCCAGAGACTTCCACTCCTGATGTCCATGGCTTGGCATTAGGGTTTATTTTTCTGACCTGAGTCAGAAGACAGACTGAGCATTTTGGAATGAAAAGACCCTTGGGGAAAGCCCCAAGCCCCCATTTTGCAGATGGGGAAACTGAGGCCCAGAGAGGAGACATATCACATGACAAATTACAGGCAGACCTAGGACAATAATGGTGCAGGGGTTGGGGTGGGGCTGGATGGGGGTCTCTGGATTCCCAGTACAAGGCATTTTGTTCTAAACCCCCTATCACCCTACACACCACTCAAGGAACTGAACAGCATGATATGTTTAGCTGGGGCTTTGGAGTTCAAAACTCTTGGCAGCGTAATGACCAAAATGTTTTTTGCTCTTCCACCTTGCACCAATTATCTCCCTAAAGGTGCAGATGTACATCTTGTGAAAAAATGCATTCCTGTTTTAAGTCCTTCAATGGTTCCCTTCCCTTCATGTTGGCTGGACCTTGCTTTGTTCCAGGACTCTGCCCCCCATGGGGCTGAGTAACAAAAGTTTTCAATTCAGGTTGCCTTGCTCAAAAATCAAGCTGTCATCAACTCTCCCCTGCATAAGGGCCACTCCCTCTTAACTGGTCTCCCTGCCTCAGACCTCTTTCTCCCAATGATGCTTCCCTATATTGTACACACCCTTTCCAGACTCTGCAGTCCAGCCTGCGGGGCTCTGTGAGAGCTGGATTTGTCTTACCTCTCTTTCTCTCTCTCTCTTTTTTTTTTTTTTTTTTGAGATGGAGTCTTGCTCTGTTGCCAGGCTGGAGTGCAGTCGCGTGATCTCAGCTCACCGCAACCTCTGCCTCCCGGGTTCAAGTGATTCTCCTGCTTCAGCCTCCCGAGTAGCTGGGACTACAGGCATGCACCACCAAGCCTAGCTAATTTTTGTATTTTTAGTAGAGACGGGGTTTCACCATGTTGCCCAAGATGGTCTCCATCTCTTGACCTTGTGATCCGCCCGCCTCAGCCTCCCAAAGTGCTGGGATTACAGGCGTGAGGCACCATGCCTGGCCTCTCATCTCTTTAAACTCCTGATGCTCTAGCAATACCAGTTATTCCGCTGCACAGCCATGCTCTTCTTCATCTCAGTGCCTTTGCTTGTCCTGCCTAGAATGCTCTGCTCTTCTCCACCTGGCAAACTTCTACTCATCCTTTATTTTTAAATTTTTAAAAAAATTTTTAATGGATTTAGGGGGTAGAAGTGTCATTTTGTTTCGTGGGTGTATTGCATATATATCCATGAAGTCTGGGCTTTTAATGTAGCCATCACTGAATAGTGCACATTGTACCCAGTAATTTCTCATCCCTAGCCCTCTTCCCACCCTCCCACCCTTCCTGGTCTCCAATGTCCATTATTCTGCTCTCTATGTACATATGTGCATATTATTTAGCTTAATATAAATAAGAACACGCAATAATTCACTTTCTGTTTCTGAGTTATTTCACTTAAAAGATAATGGCCTCCAGTTCCATTCATGTTGCTGCAAAAGACATGATTCCATTCTTTTTTATGGCTAAGTAGTATACCACATTTTCTTGGTCCAATCATCTGTTGATGGACACTAGGTTGATTCTTTGACTTTGCTATTGGGAATAGTGCTGCAATAAACATACGAGTGCAGGTACCTTTTTAAAATAATGGTTTATTTTTCTTTGGGTGTATACCCAGTAGTGGGATTGCTGGATTGAATGGTAGATCTATTTTTAGTTCTTCCCAACTCATCCTTTCGAACTTGATTAGGTATGAGCCTTACCTGCCCACCTCTGCCACCAGAAGTTACTTCTGCTTTTCCCGGGCTAGGTTAGACACCCCTGGTCTCTCCCATGAACCTGCTGATTGACCTGTCTGGCCATGCACTCTCCCCTCCCACACCTACCACTAGACTGAGATCCTTAAATGCAGGGCAGTTTCTCAGTCTTTCCTGCGTCCTCAGAACCTGGCACAGTGACTAGCACATAGAGACTACTTAAAGAATGTCTATTGCACGAATAACTAAACCAGTTGAAATTCTTGAATTTAATGCTAATTAAATACACGCCCTTTTTTTGGCATGTAATAATGGCACCTTCTTACACTGATGTGGTACATTCACATTTTCTTTGGATGGAGCAGGTTATAGAACCGTATGTGCAGAAGCTGAGTGATCCAAACAGGATAGAGATAAATGGATGCCTTTGAAATATATATATTTTTTCCAACTGGGAACTAGAATATAGCTGTGTTCTGGAAGAAGTGATCAAATGAAACAAGCTCCCTACATGCCTCTCAGGAAAGTTATTTCTTTCGTTTGTAATGCAGTCTCTGACCTACCTTATGCCACATGACTAGGAGTGGTGTTTAAATCCCCCAAAGGGAAGGCAGATCTGGCATTTAATATCAAGTTACACAAGTGTGCACATGTTGTGCTTTGATTGACGGTAGAATCTCATGGACTTGGCAAGCTTTTGTGACCTGTTCACATATACACACATACACACAGACCCTCAGGTCACACAGCATCCTGCCTGCCCCCCAAAAAGTCACCCCATACTTTGGGAACACAGTGACAGCAACCTAAAATGGCCAGTGGATTAGAGGATGCTGCCCAGGCTGCAATCCCCACTGCCTGACTTCTATGTGGTTAAAAGGTGCCTTGGCTCAGGGCTTCTGTTTAATTAATGTGAGTCAGCATTTGTGTAACGCCGTGTAAGAGGACTGCATTTCTTCTGGAAGAAGAGGGATAGAAACCTGCCAAGTGTCAACAAACAGTTCTATATGCATCCCAATTAGGGTGATTTCTGGAAGGCAGCAAAAGCCCACCACAGCTCTGGTTTCTAGGCAACTGCTATTAGGAGTTCTGAACCTCACTGGAAAGAGAATATTGCCAAGTCTGCCTTGTTAAGGAACCTAATGCGCCTCTTCCTGTCCCCCTCCCCTCCCCACCCCCATTCTTGTCTATTTACCCCATCATATTTAGAAGCAAATTATGTCTTGGAGGGGTGTAGAATAAGCTAAATATCTTCGAGGGCAAAAGCCCTGGGGAAAGCTCAGGCTTGGAAAGTCATGCTCTTGATAGTTACTGTTTCTAGCTTACTCTCTGTGTGTCAGGCAGGTCTCTGAAGCCTCACATGGGTTACATCATTTAATTCCTACAAGAACCCTACAGGTAGATACTATCATTTCAAAGATGGAGAAACTGAGACTAATGGATTGAAGCCACTTGCCCAAAGTCACACTATGAGAAGGTGGCAATGCCAGGATTTGGATTCTTGTCTGTCTGAATCCTGGAGTCATCGCCTCTTTAAAATAAATTTAATTGTATTTAAGATATATCACTTGATGATTTCATATGTGTATACATTGTGACATTATCACCACAATCAAGATAATTACTATATCTATCACCTCTCATTGTTACCTTTTTTTTTTTTTTTTTTTTTTTGTGGTGATAAGAGCATATAGGATCTACCTGCTAAGCAAATGTCAAGTATACAGTAGAGTATTGTTACTACAGGCACCATGCTGTACATTAGAGCTCCAGAACTTACTCATCTTGCATAAGTGAAAATGTGTGCCCTTGACAAACACGTCCCCATTCCACTCCATCCCTCCCCCACCCCACCCCTGGCAACCATTCTTATACTCTCTGCCTCGATGAGTTTGCCGGTTTGCCTCTATTAGACTCAGTGGCCACTTTCTTTTCTTTCTTTCTTTTCTTTTTTTCTTTTTTTTGAGACAGAGTTTCACTCTTGTTGCCCAGGCTGGAGTGCAATGGTGCGATCTCGGCTCACCGCAACCTCCGCCTCCCGGGTTCAAGCAATTCTCAGGAGTCAGTTTCTTAGCCACTGTGCCTTCCTGCCACCTGTCAGCACCCAGGCAGCTACCCTACATGAGAAAACAGAAGCAAAGTATTGTGCATAGCGGTGGTTCAGCAGTCAGTTTTCAGTTCTGAGATAAACCAGTTCAATATATTTTTTTCGAGAATGCAAGCTCCACCCTGCCATCCCTGTTATTACCTATTGTGCTTAATGACTAAATGGAATGGGAGGGATTGCTCTTATGGACCTGCCATTGTGGATATAGAAAAATGCATTAGCAGGGAGAGAGGCTTTTTCCAGGGCACACCAACAATTTCCAAATCACCCCCTGGTTTATAATTTCAGGACAAACAGCAGACAATGGAATAAGGCACAAGACCACCAGCCTGTGATGGTTCAATCAGTGTTCTTCTGCCTGATTGATGGCAGGGACTGCTCGCTGGAGACCCACAACTCCTTAGGAATTCACAATGGCTCCTTCACTAAGCATCAGTACAAGGTGAAGTGGGAGGGGTCTGAGGCGCAATGCAGTTGCAAGGAGGTGTTGTCAAAGCTTCCCTTTTGAGTTTACAACCTGAGTCTTGACTGTCACCGTGCAAAGAGGGCTTTTGATTGCCTCCTGGACATGGGGTGGTTACCTGACACTCGTCCTTGCTGCGATATATTCAGAGGGATCCCAGCAGATGTAAAACCTCCTTCCAGGACCACACGGGCCAGCTCTCTTCCCTTATTCCAGAGTTTGCTGAGCTGTGTCAGTATGAAAGCTATTCCCTTAACTGCCTGATCCCCAGGATTAAGCTATCATCTCTCATCTTCTTCTCACGTTTGAGATGACCTTACATCAATCCTAGCCCAGTGCCTGACTCACAGCAGGAGCTTAGTAGAAGGCACCCAGCCTTCCAGGTCCTTGCCTGTGATCATGTGCAGATTGCTTTCTCTGTCTGGGATATCTCCACCAACTCCCTGTGACTTTTTAAAAATCTGATTATTACCTATTATCTTTTCTAGACCAAAAATATCCAAAGGGTACAAATTAAAAAAAAAAAAAAAAACATCTTACGGGGCCATGCAGGTAAAAGGTAAATGAGCCCAAACACACACATCCACACAGGCACACACAGCTTTTAAAGCTGTATCTAGTGATCCATCATAGACACTCTGACTCACAATTTGGCCTGTGATTCATTCTCTGTCTCCCGCCCTCCCTCTCCCTTTTTTTCTTCCTGTATCCTTCCTTCCATATCCTTCTGTGACCCCCCCCAACCCAGCACTTTAAGCTTTTATTTTTATCTTTGTATAACTAGCAATAAAGGGCTGTTCAGTTGTACGGCCCCAGGGGCACCATTGACATTGTACTCTACAAATTGTGGCGACATTCACCCTTGAGCATATATTGTGAATGACGCCCCCTGGTATTGTGCAAAAGGGCAGTCTTGCCCTGAACATATACTGCTCCCATCTCCACCCAATCCTTGTGCTTGTGTCATAGTAGACCTTCAGGAAAGGTTCATGAGATTTAGGAATTGCTTTTCAGTTAATGTGCATTTTGAGCTGTCTGAGCAAGGATAGAGATTCAGATTGCTGTTTTAACTAGTTGTTTAGATATGGCTTTATTTAATGGACTCCTATATAAGCTTTTTTTTTTGAGACTGTCTTGCAAAACAATGCTCTATTTGGTTTCTTTAACTTTGCACCCATATTCTGCCAGGAAACACTATTTATTTATTTATTATTTTTAAGTTTTTCCATAAGTTATTAGGGTACAGGTGGTGTTTGGTTACATGAGTAAGTTCTTTAGTGGTGATCTGTGAGATTTTGGTGCATCCATCACCTAAGCAGTATACACTGCACCATATTTGTAGTCTTTTTTTCCTCACCCCCTCTCCCCATCCCTCCAAGTCCCCAAAGTCCATTGTATCATTCTTATGCCTTTGCGTCCTCATAGCTTAGCTTGAGAACATACGATATTTGGTTTTCCATTCCTGAGTTACTCCACTTAGAAGAATAGTCACAAATCTCATCCAGGTTGCTGCAAATGCCATTAATTTATTCCTTTTTATGGCTGAGTAGTATTCCAGGAAACACTCTTTCGAAGCTAATCCAACCCTGAATAATTTCTAAAGCTTAACACATAGTCATAGGTGCTGAAGGGTCAGGCCATTCACTTTTAAAAAATGGGACACAGAAGGCAGGATGACATCAGAATTTCCTGACCCCCAAACTCTGTCTGCCTCAGATGCAACCTAAGGGAACTTGTTGAAGAATTGTTCTCAACACTTTGCAGGCTGTTTGATTTGGTTGTCCTGCATTTTTTTTTTTTTTTAGCTCAGGGCAGAAAAATGCTTCTCAGAGCATTTCTTTTTTTTTTTTTTTTTTTTTTTTTTGAGATGGAGTCTTGCTCTGTCACTCAGGCTGGAGTGCAGTGGTGTGATCTCAGCTCACTGCGACCTCTGTCTCCCGGGTTCAAGCGATTCTCCCACCTCAGCCTCCCGAGTAGCTGGGACTACAGGCATGTGCCACCATACCCGGCTAATTTTTGTATTTTTAGTGGAGACGGGGTTTCACCATGTTGACCAGGCTGGTCTCAAACTCCTGGACTCAAGTGATCCACCCGCCTTGGCCTCCCAAATTGCTGGGATTAGAGGCGTGAGCCACCGCGCCTGGCCTCAGGGCATTCTTATTGACTTTGTTCTCGTTTTCATGGGAAATTTGGGGAAGATAAAGTTCAGGTATATTTTTAAGGGATCTTACTATTCCAGTTGTATGGTAAAGTGCAGCTGTGGTGAGGTTGAGGGTATTTTCACTTTGGGGAAACATTGCCTTCCCCATCACTGTTCATCTATTAAAATGCTTTATGTGCTATATCTGGGCACCTAATAGAAAAAAAAAAGCCATTTTGCTCTTCCTGTAAGTTTTTCAGCAAGAAAGGGCCAGAAAATCTCTGGTTAGGCATTAGAGTAACTTCCCTTAGATCGAGCAGGGATAAGGTATCCTGTAGCTCCTAAAGGTAGCCTCCTCCCTTGTCCAGGTAGCCTGGTTGTCTGGGGGAAGGTATTTAATCAAACGCTCTGGTTTCTGAGAGTGATGATGGTGCGGATCAGCGAGATGTCAGAGAAGAGTGGCCAGCGTGGTCTCTAAGACCTTGGAGGACCTGTTTTTTACAGCGCCACCTTGTGGCAGTGAGAAGTAATGGCAGTGGAGGACCCAGCGCCAACTTTCTGTGGGATAACAAAATTCAGCTTGTTAGACAATTCAAGGGAAAGATGAGGCTCCTAGAGGGAGACTCTAGACTTCCCATGAATAATTCACGTAATGGCCTATGGCTAACTGGAAAAATAAAAGAAGCAAGACTTGAATTTGTAGCTCAGTTCATATTACAAAAGAAATGGCCCTTATGATGTTCTTATTCACTTTTCTCCCAGTGACGAGACTGTGAGAAAGGAAAGGAATTAACTCTTATCTAGCCTTTTCTCTTCCCATTGATTCAAGCCATTGGCTCTACTTCCAATAAATAGTAATAAGAAGAACTCTGATGATGACAAGAGCCAACACGTACTGTGACAACTCTATTCTAAACGCTTTCATTGTGTTAACGAACGTTATCCTGAAAACGATGTCTGAAAAGTATCTAGCTGTTTGTCTTTCAAGGCAAAGAACAAACTGTAGAACCTTAAGTTTCTTAGCTGTATGCTTTCTGGCATCTGATTTTCCCATCAGACAGGAATGAGACAACTTTGGGTCCCTGCACAGATAGTAAGAAAATCTCACCTGCAGAGTGGACAGAGTCCTGATGGCATAGTTAAGCAGCTGGAATTGAGGTGTAAACACCAGCCTTCAGAGATACCGTCTGTTCTTGGTGTATGTGTGTGTGTATGTGTGCCTGTGTGTAACACTTATGTCATCTATGTGCCAGGTATGTGCATCTTAACTCATTTAATTCACAACCCTGTGAGGCAGACTTTATTATTATCCCCATTTCATAGATGAGGGCAGTGAGACTCAGAGAGATTAGGTAACTCATCCATATTCAAAAAGCTAGTAGGTGGTAGAGCCAGGATTCATGCTGGCTCCAAAAGCCATGATTTGTTCTATTGCCCATGAATACATGAGATCAGGTAGGTGAGTGGGAAGCTGGTTTTAAAGACAGTTTTTGTTTTCCTACACTTTGGAATAAAGCCGTGAGGAAATTAATACCTGTTGAAATATATTTGTAAGCAATAATTTGGGAACAACGGGGTTTAAACTGCCTGCTGTTTTATTGTTATTATTATCATGACTTTGAACACTTGTAGGTTATGGGTTGGAAAAGTGACAGACACATCCCTTTCCCCACAGTGGGCTGCAAGGCCATTTCCCATCTAGCATCCCAGTTGTTACTCCTGAGAACTATACAGGTGTTCTGAGGTTAGCTTGGTGAGCTTGTGAGATTTCTGGCTTTTTAATATAACTTTATTTTATTTTACTTTTAAGCAAAATCATGACTGCAAAATATCAGTTAATATGACAGAGAAGACCCAGACAAAGAAGTATTCAAAGGCTACAGTCTTTTCAGGAAAAATAGAAGTTTCCACCTGCATTGAAAAAGGCAAATAGGTTGGAGACATTGGCAATTAGCTCAATGGAGTAAAAATCATCAGAACAATCATTAATGAAGGTGCTGGTATTAAAGAAAAGGCTGAGCCTAGGATGTTACTGAGTAGGACAAAGACTTTACGTAAGGAATCCTACAGGTAGAAAGTGATATTCCTGATGCACGTTGGCACTGTCTGTGTGGCTCAGATGGGCATTGCCAGTAAATTTAGGGGGAGAGTTACTTTCATGAACACTGTCTCTTTTCATTTTGCTTTCTATAAACTGCTTACTTGCTGCTGATGACTATGCTAAAGTCAGAAGAGCAAAAAGTCATGTCTGAAGTACTTTCAACCTCTTTACACCGTATTTCTGGCTTTTCTTTCATTTCTTTTGAGAAAAGTTTATTTTGTTTCAGGCATTTATGAAGTTGTCAGCAATGGAAGCACTGTGTAAATTTAGACAACTTCAGTTAAGTATTGAGAGTCTTAAAGCTGCGTGCTTTAAAATTTAAACTGATTAGATATATAATGCTACATTCTTACAATGAAATAGGATGCATCCATGCAAAGATAGTTATTATGTTTGCGTGGATATTGGATAGTAAAGAACTTTTTTAGATATAATAATGTTATTGTGGTTGTAGTTTTAAACAGTCCTTATCTTCTCTAAATAGTTGTTTAAAATATTTACAGATAAAATGATATAATGCTTCAAAATAATGAGAGAGAAGATAATGCATAAATGAAATCAGATTGGCTATGATATGATTATTGATCTGAGCAATGGGTGCATAGGAGTTTGTTATATTATTCTTTTTCATAGAGATGTGGTTTTGCCATGTTGCCCAGGCTGGTCTCGAACTTCTGGGCTCAAGTGATCCACCCCCCTCTGCCTCCCAAACTGCTGGGATTACAGGTGTGAGCCACTGCACCTGGCCCATTTGTTATATTATTGTCTGTCTTCATAGATATTTGAACATTTTTATAATAAAAAGTTGAAAGAAATGAAGTCACACATAGCTGTACATTTATTGAGGTTGTGAAAGATGCTCATAATCTTTTGCTAAATAAGAAAGCAAGTAGTCTATATGGAATGATTTTTTTTCTGTAAAAAATACACATCGATCCATGAATGCGTAGAAAATTGTTGAAAGTTGAGATGCCAAAATAGGGGCTATTCCTGCATGGGGTAATTATGGAGAGTTTTGTTACTTATTTATACATATTAATCGATATTTTCTAGCTTTTCTAGATTGTATCATTTGTACATTTTAAACTTAAAAAAAACTGGGCTTGGGAAACTGGCAGTATCTTCTAAAGCTGAGCATATGCAAACTCTATGAGTCAATTATTTCACTTTTAGGTATATTCTGAAAAGAAGTATGTACATATGTTCAGCAAAAGAAAGTATGAGTGTTCATAGCAGCTTTATTCATAATGGCTTTAAAGTGGAAACGACCCAAATGTCCATCAATACTAGAATGGATAAGTTGTGCTATCCTCACGCAATAGATACTACGCAGACACTGAGAGAGAACAGACTCCAAGTAATAGAGACAATATGGATAAATCTCAGAAAGACAATATTGAGTGAAAGAAACCAGGTACAATAAGAGTGCTAACTGAATAATTCCATTGATTTAAAGCTCAAGACAAGAGGAACAAATCTAAATGTTAGAAGTCAGGAGAGTGATTTTCTTTGGGGTGTTAGAGACTGGAAGGGGACATGAGGAGGTTGCCTGGGAGGCTTTGGTAATGTTCCTTCTCCTGACGCTGATGTGGGTTACATGGATGTGTTTGTTTCATGAAAATTTATTGGGCTGGATGCTGAACGATTTGTGTGCTTTCCTGCGTTATGTTATATTTCAATTAAAAGTTCAAAAAAATTATAGAGCTTATTGCGTGTAGTGTCCACTCTAAGTGGTGAACTGATGCTTTACCATGCAAGCCTGTGGTTACATCCATTAGTGTAACGGCTTGTTCAACAATCCCAACAGGAAGAGATTTAAAATTAAATATGGAAATCCTGGATGAACAGCTGCATTTGCACAGCCTCCGCTTATGAACATCCTGACTCCCCCTGCCCCGTATCATGTTTGCTCCAGCTGTCCCTAAAATATGGACCTCCAAGTTTTGGAATATGGGGTATCTGGTGGATACACTGGATCTGGTGCTGAGCTCTGCCCGTAGCCCCACAGCTGGGGTCAGGGAGAAATTCATCAGATCATGATCATATTGTAAAATAGTTGCAGCCACTCAGGGAACATGAATGATGTAATACACGCAGCCATCATTTACCAAGCGCTTACCGTGTGTCAGGCATTGTTCCAAGTGCTTTGCATGTATTAGCTTATTTAATCCTCATCACAGCCTTGGGAGAGAGAGTACTTTGCAGTCTCCACTGTGGAGATCAGAGAAATTAGGCAGCTTTTTCATCACTGTGTCTCAGTGTGGTACACCTCTAAAGGGCAGTCCAGCTTCAGAGATGCCCTTGGGATTGGCCAAGGTCTCTTTGCGGCTCCATCACAATTCACCTTCTCCTTCTGCCCCACTCTGTATTCCCACTCCCTCACAGGTGTTGATCCTGAGACTACTTCCCGGTTAAACCCCTGCACACAAACTTCCATCTCAGATGCCGTTTCTCTGGGAACCCATCCTACAACACGTACTAAATGTCAATGGATTTTATATCCAGATTTTATTTTTTATTTATTTATTTATTTATTTATTTATTTATTTATTTTGAGATGGAGTCTCGCTCTGTCGCCCAGGCTGGAGTGCAGTGGCGCGATCTCAGCTCATTGCAAGCTCCGTCTCCTGGGTTCACACCATTCTCCTGCCTCAGCCTCCCAAGTAGCTGGGACTACAGGCGCCCGCCACCATGCCCCGCTAAGTATTTGTATTTTTAGTAGAGACCGGGTTTCACCGTGTTAGGCAGGATAGTCTCGATCTCCTGACCTCGCGATCCACCCGCCTCGGCCTCCCAAAGTGCTGGGATTACAGACGTGAGCCACCATGCCTGGTTGGATTTTATTTTTTATTTTAATTTTACTTTAAGTTCTGGGTTACATGTGCAGAACGTGCAGGTTTGTTGCATAGGTATACATGTGCCATGGTGGTTTGCTGCACCTATCAACCCATCATCTAGGTTTTAAGTCCCGCATGTGTTAGGTATTTGTCCTAATGCTCTCCATCCCCCGGCCCCCCACCCCCCGACAGGCTCCGGTGTGTGATGTTCCCCTCCCTGTGTTCATGTGTTCTCATTGTTCAACTCCCACTTATGAGTGAGAACATGCGGTGTTTGGCTTTCTGTTCCTGTGTTAGTTTGCTGAGAATGATGGCTTCCAGCTTCATCCATGTCCCTGTAGTTATTTTTCCCTCATTGGGAGAATCATCCAAGGTGTCTAGTTGGCTATATGGCCAGAAATGGAGGTCATGCCTTAATGACTAGGAAATGCTGGACTACCTATATTTAAGTAGGCTTCTTTGCTATTGGACTTTACTGAGCTTGAAAACATCACTGTGCACTAAGAGTCTCTGGGATGGGGTGCAGTTCACAGCATTTCTTAAACATCTGTGACAACAGAACACTTTTCTTCACGGTGCATTTTGTAGGATGAGTGCCCTGCTCAGTACACACTGGGAAACTTTGAGCAAGATGACCTGTTTGCTTACGGAGCTAAAATCTAATTGGTCTCTTTAAATCGTTGGCTCTCTCTGTTCATGACTTGGGAGAACAGAGGTCAGCATTGTTGCAACAATATTGAAAATGATAGAAGAGGGATAATTGCCATTCGCTGTCAGCATTTTATCTCCTGAAATTTCCTTTCTGACTGTAGCTGATCTGGACTCTCCCACTGGTAAATTAAGGATATAAATGAATCAAATTCTGACCTGGGTACCCCCTTCTCCCCTCCAGGTCTAGGGGAGTTACATATAGTGTGGCGTCTACTTTGGATAACACACACACTCTCTCTCTCACATGTGTGTGTGTGTGCATGCATGTGCACACACACACAAGTTTGATTAACAATAAATTCACCTAAGGACTCATGTAGCTAAGTGTTTCCTAGGGCAATGCAGGGACTGAGCTAACTCTTTTTTTTTGCCCAGAAAAGGGATGTATATACTGTTTGTACTCTACAGAGTAAGATCTCATCCTGCATCTTCAATGATGAGGAGCATGTATTCCCATGGTCCAGGACCATGGAAGCCTAGAGAGCAGAAGATGCTGGAGTGATGTCCTCTAGTTAATTAAAGATAAGTGGAGCTGCTGGGGTCTGAATTCCTTGGCCTCATCTCTGTTCTCCAGGCATTGTAGGATCTAAGAAAGGGAAGCAGAACGGGGGTTTTTATGTACATCATCTCATTCTGTCATTCATACACAAAAATCCCTGTAGGAAGGCACAGTCCCATCCAAAGAGGAGAAACTGAGGCTCAGAGAGGTGAAATGACCAGCCCAGGCACCCAGCTGACAGGAGTCTGGTTGGGTCTCTCTGTCTGCATAGCTCATGTTCTTTGTTGCCACCCATGAATATTTTCAGATACTGTCAAGACAGCTAGCATAAAAAAGACAGTGACTTCCTTTTATTGGTCTAGTCATATATTCTTCATCCATATTGTTCTCAAAAGTCCCAATAGTAGTGTGGAATAGATCTTGTTCTCTCTGTCTCCCATACCATAGATAAAGTAACTGAGGTCTAGAGAAGTGAATTCGTTTGTGTACAGCCACCCAGCTAATAACTGCTAGAGTTAGGATTTGAACCCACAGCTGACTCCAATGCCAGAAGATTTTTGACTATGCTCTGTGAACCTGCCAAGCCTGGCTATAAAACTGAGCACATTGCTTGTCATCTGGAAAAGAATTTTGGAAAACAAAGTTTTGTGCAAAGCCCCATGTAACAAAAGGTTCAGAAGTTCAAAATATTTTTGATGGTTAAATTTGAAAGCATGGTCCTCTAGTTAAATTCTCTTTTACTGGGGTCTTCCAGGGCAGACTTTGACACAAGGAAAGGAATAAAAAAGATATTTACCCTCAGGAGAGAGTAGTGTAAGAAAAGCAGAGAAAAAAACTCACCCTAAAACTATGGTTAACTACAGGTGTCAAAGATACATGAAGATACCAGAAACAGAGAAAAACGGGTAGGGCCTCTGGGTCACATCCAAGATGATGAAACCACAATGAACTTGAGACAGGTCCCTCCAACCCATAGCAGCAACCTACCCGTGGGGTGTGCAGTTGTGTTTACCAGTTCTGGGCTAAGAACATGAGGTCAAGTGTTTGTCCTTATGGGACAAACTAGTGACTCGTTAATGGCCACTTGCTGTCTGCAGGGTGTGAGGGAGATGTGACGCAAGAGGACTAAGGTCTTCTTTGAATGATTCACAAGATACATTTCAGAAGCCTTAACCATGCCTGCTTCCAAGATATTGAACAACATATAAATCCATGATCTTAAACAATCCTGGGGCTTTGAGGCAAGGTCTCAAGTCTAGGGGAGGGAACGGTGGGAAGAACCAGGGTTGAACTTCTAAATGAAGTTCTGGGCTACTGGCTATGGATGTGCGGATCCTGAGTGTTGAACAATGAGATGCAGAAGTGACCAAGAGCAGTCAGTAAATGCCTGAGATCAATAATAATTTTTCCAATTACTTAAATTCACTTAAAAGCAGCCTCATTCATAAAGGGATTTGGGTGAGGTCTGCTCCTCCTGCTGGTCCCTCATACTCCAAGCCTCAATTTGAGTTAATAAGATGCCATTATAGATATCAAAGTTTCCTTTTGAGATTTCTAATTTAGAGATGACAAACAAATTAAATCCCATGTAACCATTCTACTCCATGGTGGTAGCTGCCTGGAATGCTAGGCTGAGGTTTTTAGAAAATCTGGGTTCGAATAAAAGAGTGCTGTGATCCATTAGTGATATCTGCCCTGGGAACAGGAGAGAGAAGTGGGGTACATGTGCCACATAACTGTCATCCAACTTGCATTGTTTCAACGCAATTATTAGTTTTATCCCTTCTTATTTCAAAAAAAGTTAGGAGAAGCTCGCCCTACTTGCCAGCCAAGACACAAACCATATCTCAAAGTGACCATGATTAACACTATTAAACACTATTAATGCAAAAAGAAGCCCAAGAAATAGGGCAGGTGGGATGATAAAAGTACCACATGTCCTCTTGATTTCTCTGCACTTTATGAAGAAGGAAATCATTTTTGTTGGGCTCCTTGGTTGGCAAACTAGCCTACCGGAGAGGTGATTATTTTAAGAGTACATACTGGCATCATAAGGGATATGAAAGGTCTCATGGAAATCCAAGATCAGAAATTCACAGAGAGAAGAACTGGAGATTTTCTACAGAATATAGCTTCAGGGACCTGAGTAATGCAGTTAAAAGTATTGGCATCACTTGGCCTGGCACAGTGGCTCATGCCTGTAATCCCAGCACTCCGGGAGGCCAAGGCAGGCAGATCACCTGAGTTCAGGAGTTCAAGACCAGCCTGGCGATGGTGAAACCCCGTCTTTACTAAAAATACAAAAAATTAGCTGGGCAAGGTGATGCACGCCTGTAATCCCAGCTACTCGGGAGGCTGAGGCAGGAGAATCGCTTGAACCTGGGAGGCAGAGGTTGCAGTGAGCCGAGATCACGCCATTGCACTCCAGCCTGGGCAACAAGAGAGAAACTCTGTCTCAACAAAAAAAAAAAAAAAAAAAAAAGTATTGGCACCACTCAAGGGGACTCGCTTGCTTCCCTTTGCTTGCTTTGTTCTCTAATTTCCTAGTTGGCTTCTTCTCTATCTTTCCTTAATTTAAAGCATCTGCTCACCTATAGTCATTGTTCCCTGGAACCTCTGGCTCCAAACAGCTCGCCATGGACCCTCTGGCCTCCCTTTCTCTTAGTGTTTCAACCTCTGTGCCCACTGCTGTCTGCTTAAATGATGTGCTTTCCACTTTACACTTCCAAGAGTGAGACTCTGATTTGTACAGATTATCTAATGATGCTAGCTCATGTCTCCAAGGCCAGTGCAGAATTAGCTGTATGATTGTGGTAGACTGAAAAAATGGCCCTAAATCTCCATCATTTGTAGTGTGACTTTGCAGCTGTTCCCATTGAGAAGTAGAATCTATTTTTCCACCTTTAACTTGGTCTGGATTTGTGACTTGCTTTGGCCACAAGAATATGGCAGAAGTGATGTTTTGCCAGTTCCTAATTTAAAGCTCAAGAAGCCTCACATACTTTCATTCTTTCTTAGGACCACAAGTCCTAGCTGACCTACTTGAGAGCAAGAGACCATGTTGTTATGCCCAAGACTATCCTAGACCTGCCTAGAGCCAGCTGACCTCCAAATATATGAGAGAATCCAGCCAAGATCAGCAAAACCACCTCCCTGACCCTCAGCTGATTACAGGTGCACAAGGGAGCCCATCTGAGGCTGAAGAACCTCCCAGTGGAACCATAGCCTCATAATCACTAATAAATGCTCATTGTTTTAAGTTACTGAGTTTTGGGGGTAGTTTGTTATGTAGCAATAGCTGACGGATACAATGACTTTGAGTAGGTCTCTGAACTTCTCTGAATCTTAGTTTTCTCATTTGAGGAATTAATCAACAAGACTTTCCCTGCCTGCCTCAGGGAAGATTGCAAGATGCTATGTAAATATAAGCTTCAGAATATTTACTTAGTGCCCACTCTATGCCAAGCACTGAGCTAGACCCTGGGGATTTGCAAGACTGGTTAATTCTTTTGTAGGGCAATATTACTGCCTCCTCCTTCCAGCCATAGACCAGTCATCGATAAGTCAAAGTGGACACTCCTATTTGAATGGCAGTGGAAAAGGGAGAAGTTATCAGGCTCACCTGGAAGGCCTAAAGCAATGGGCTAGATATCTTATCTCTTGATTAACCCAAAAATTAATTTATAAGCCCCCTCACTTATTCACTTTCCCTACTAAGTTAATAAGCCTTCCCCCTTATTTCAACTGATAAATTCTAGAGATGGACAAGATAATTAATTCATCCCATCAATAAACACTTTCTTGGGACCATGACAGTGGACATGACGTGGTGCCTACTATGAGATTGCTCACATGCTAGTGTGAGAGATGGAAACAGGTCATTGTAGAATGTGGATGCACAATGCAGCCTTTTCCTTAGGCTCCCACATCCAATCCATTAGCCAGTCCTGTGGCTCTACCTCCAAAGGAATCCTGAATCCATCCACTTCTCCCCAGTTCACTGCCGTTTCCCTCATTGAAGCCATTGTCATCTTTCACCATAGCCTCTATGCAGTGGATAGGATGCTCTTTTAAAAAATCAGGTTATACCCATCTCTTGCTCAGAATGCTCCTATGGTTCTTGTGGCACTTAGACTCAAACCCATACTTTTCATCACAGCCTACAAGGCAGCGCGTGGGCCAGCTCTTACCCAACTCTTCAATTTTATCTCTTGTCTCTCTTATCCTCTCTCACTCTGCTCTGGCCACCCAGCTCACCTCAGTTCTTCCAGCATTTCCAGCTTGTTCTGACTTTGGTACCCATTCGTTTGTTGTTCTCTGAAATATGCCACCTTTCACCCTGCTATGTCTTTATTGGGATGGTTCTTTCTCACCATTCAGGTATTGGGCCCAGGGTTCCCTTTATAAACAACTCTTGTCTGACGGCTGTAGCTAAAGCAGCAGCTTCTTCATCACCACTATACATCACCTGGTTTTAGATCCCCACCTTCAAATTCTGCTTATTTACTTGTTAATTTGATTGTTGTTTTTACCTCATTATAATGCAAGTCATCATCTCTTATTCATCAAAGACAGAAGTCTTGTCTGTTTTGTTCTTCTCCAATATATACAGCAATGCCTGGTGTACACCTGGTGATACCTCATACTCAATAAATATTTGTCAAAAAAATGAATGAGTACGGAGGGCTAAAAAAGTACCAAGAAGAAGTGCCTAACCCCCCCGCCAAAAAAAAAGAATAGCTTCTTTCTCTGCCCCAAATTCCACCTTTGTTATTTCTAATTACTTTGCTTCAGCTGTCTACCAAACACAGCTGGAAAGCAAAGTCTCAGACCTTGTAAACACGTGCATCACCTGGACCCTGCTGGGGGTAGGAGAGAGTGGATAATTCATCATTGTTTATTTGCAATTGCCTGGACCTAACTAAACTTTGCCAGTCACGGCTTCATGTTCAACATTGCAGTTGTTTTCATTGCAGAGATGTTTCTTTTCCTTAAAACATTCACAATAAAAAGCGCTGGCACCTCTGCAGGAAGGTATGTCATCACGCTTCAAGAGTCAGCTAAGAACTGGGTACATGCAAAGAGACCCTGATTGTCAACTTCCGCTAGAAATTCGGCAAGTTTGTGCCTAGGGTGCTGCTTAGTGCCACTGAACATCTGACGGAACAGGCGAGGAGGAAAGCAGTTAGAATCTTATTCCTTTTAGCATCAGGTTAAATTGGCCATGAAACCAGGGATAGTGCCATTGAATTACAAGAGGGCTAAAATATTACATGAAAATCTAGGAGACAGTAAAGTAGTTTGGCTCAAGG
Organism: Pongo abelii; assembly: GCF_028885655.2. Taxonomy (NCBI): domain Eukaryota; kingdom Metazoa; phylum Chordata; class Mammalia; order Primates; family Hominidae; genus Pongo; species Pongo abelii. The sequence goes on along the minus strand of NC_071995.2, from coordinate 118,281,734 downwards.
TGAGCTAGTCTCTAACAGGAGGGGAAACAAAGTTAAACAATGGATGGAAAAGTCAACATCATCTTTGTTTACAATTCGTCTCATTTAATACTGGGATATGGGGTCAGGGAGTTTGCGCCACTTGGAGAGATGACTTCCCTTGGAAAACATGGTGTTTCCTTCTGAAGGGGAATCCTGATTCCTTCCTTAATGTTGGTGGGATCCAGAAGTGTGGCCAGATGGAACATCTCATTGTCATTTCTTTCTTGTTTGCTTGTGGCTCTTCTGTCTGGTCTTTTCCCCATTCTCCTTTGCGTCCAGCAGTGGGACAGGCTAAGCGTGTCCGAGGAGAACGTTAAATCTCAGCTTTAATGTTTAATGCGTCTGTTGGGAGTGACAGACTCAGCTGCCAACTGAAAAGTGGCAGAACAACTGTTGCCTGTATCACCTTTTATTACTAATTAATCCCCTCTATTCTACGGGTTAGTGGGAGGTGGAACCTTTGTTGTTCTTGGGGCATGTCCCCCGTGGTGTGCTGGTGAATGTTTAACAACCAGCTCTCTGTCGGGGGAAGTGAGCCCTGATTTCTAGTATTTGCTGATTTCCATGGTGCAAATATTGTCACCATGGTGCAGATATTCCCACCAGTTGCTTTCGAGCTACCAAAGTGGTGACGTCAGTGAACACAGAGCTGGGAAAAGATTTGTTGTAGCACTCCTTATATACTATTTCCACCACATAGATACTACAACCATTGATAGCCTCTAGAGCATAGATATTAGCAAACTGTATAAAACAATTAGGAAGAGATGAGTTCTAAGTATTTATTACCTGTGCTTTAATAGAATTTATTTAATTGTAAATTCATGTAATTAATTTCTAATAATAGCTGTGTTTAATGATCGGTTTGCAATTATAGATATACATTTATATAATTAATCTTTAACAATAGCTGTGTTTAATAATTGGTTCAATAATTTTCCACTGAAAATTTAGCAGTGGGCTCTAGTTACAGACTGGCACACCGCTATTTTGTCGCCCTCCTTAGGCTGAGTTAAGTCTAGGTCAAGGCATCTATTGGCATCTATCTCATCAACAGCCATTTGTCTATAATGTACAGATTCTTGTGGAGACCCTCATTCCTCAGGCTCTAGAGATTCTGATATGTCTTTGCATCTGATGCTCTTGGATGGCCTCATCTACCTGGAGGCTGATAATATTCAGCTAGTAACAACTAACATGGTCATAATGGTTGGGTATGGCCAGTGTCTGTTATGACTGATTGGTGCCCATGAAATTCTGTATTTGGAACCTCTCTTCTGATCGAATGTCCCTGCTGCACCATTCCTTGTGAAGCCTGGAACATCCTCTGGGCAAAGCTGTGGAACAGAGTGCAATTCCCTTTTGGGAGGCTCATCCCCCGCCATGCCATCCTCTTTCTCAGCTGCCTGCCACAGCTGCTGTCCCTACTCAGCTGGCTCTTGGCTTCTTGATCCTACGTGTCACCAGTCCCTGGGGCTCCAAGTTTCCCAAGGCATCAGCCTCAAAAGCCCTCTAACTTGGGTTCAAACACTGTAGATGAAACTGTCATTGCAAAATTGTAACAGACAATGAAAGATATCTGACTTAACCAACTCCGTCTTGCTTCTAACCTCTAAGCTGTCCTTGTTCATTCCTGGGCATAAGCTGAACTAACTTTGGAGGAACTTAGTTTATGGTTTAAAAACAAAGGGCCGGGCGTGGTGGCTTACACCTGTAATCCCAGCACTTTGGGAGGCCGAGGTGGGCGGATCACGAGGTCAGGAGATTGAGACCATCCTGGCTAACATGGTGAAACCCCATCTCGACTAAAAATACAAAAAAATTAGCCAGGCATGGTGGCGGGCGCCTGTAGTCCCAGCTACTCAGGAGGCTGAGGCAGGAGAATGGTGTGAACCCAGGAGGCGGAGGTTGCAGTAAGCTAAGACTGTGCCACTGCACTCCAGCCTGGGTGACAGAGCGAGACTCAAAAAAACAAACAAACAAACAAAAAAACAAAACCACACACACAGAAAAACAAAAAACAATGACGATAACAGCCCTCTCTCAAAACAAACCTCCTTTTTGCCTGGGGACTAGATTGCCTTTGTAGGACTAAAAAATTAGCCAGAAGATTAGAAATTATGGTTTAGGAGTCATGCAGCTGGAGACTACAAGATTCTGACCCTCCCTAAACTGTTCCTAAGATCAGTGCTTGAGATATTTTGCAGACCCTGTACTTGATGGATCAGCTGGCACTACACAGATGGATAAACTGGCTCATCTAATCTTGTGCTCCCCACCCAAGAACTGACTCAGCATGAGAATAGCTTCAATTCCCTATGATTTCATCTCTGACCCAACCAATCAGCACTCCTGACTCACTGGCCTTCCTCCACCCTCCAAATTATCCTTAAAAACTCTGACTCCCTTATGCTCGGGGATACTGATTTTAGTAGTAATAAAACTTTAATCTCTCACACAGTTGCCTCTGCGTGAATTACTCTTTCTCTATTGCAATTCCCCTGTCTTGATAAATTGGCTCTGTCTAGGCAGCAGGCAAGGTGAACCCACTGGGCAGTTACAAATTCGGGTAAGGTGAATCCACTGGGCAGTTACAGAGAGGCCAGTATGTCTGAAACTAACAGAGGATCCTTGTGGCTCTAAGCCCTCAATTTGGAGATCCAAGTTCAAATGCTGCCTCTGAGCTCAGCTTTGCAAAGGAATATGAGACTGAGCCCCGCTGGCCTCTTTGAGCTGGATCATTCTCTGTAGGAACATCCCAGCATTGACTCTTATGTATTAGGCTGCTGGAGCTGCCCTAACAGAATACAACACCCTGAGCAGCTTAAACAACAGACATTTATTTTCTCACAGTTTTAGAGGCTGGAAGCTGAAGGTGCAGGTGCCAGCAGCGTCGGTTTCTCCTGAGGTCTCTCTCCTAGGCTTGCAAACAGCTGCCTTCCTGCTGTGTCATGTGACTTTTTTTTTTTTTTTTGGAGACAGAGTCTTGCTCTGTTGCCCAGGCTGGGGTGCAGTGGCGCGATCTCGGCTCAAAGCAAGCTCTGCCTCCCGGGTTCATGCCATTCTCCTGCCTCAGCCTCCCGAGTAGCTGGGACTACAGGCACCCGCCACCATGCCTGGCTAATTTTTGTATACTTTTAGTAGACACACGGTTGCACTATGTTAGCCAGGATGGTCTCGATCTCCTGACCTTGTGATCCGCCTGCCTCAGCCTCCCAAAGTGCTGGGATTATAGGCTTGAGCCACCGCGCCTGGCCTCATGTGACATTTTCTGTGTGCTTATGCCTGATGTCGCTTCCTCTTTCACCAATCACATTGGATTAAGGCTCCACCCTTTGACTTCCTTTAGCCTTACTTGTTTCTTTAATGGTTGTATCTCCAAAAAAATTACATTGGGGCTTAGGGTTTCAACATATTAATGTGTGTGTGTGTGTGCGTGTGTGTGTGTGTGTGTGGCAGGGGCACAATTTAGTCCATGACAATTACTGGGCACTTGAAATGTTACTGGTCCAAATTGACATGTGTTCTAAGTATGAAATACCTCCCAGATCTTTCATCATTCATTATTTTTCATCCCTCCATTACTTTTCATCATGTATTAAAAAACGTAATGAAAAGCATCTCATCAATATATTTTTAATACTGATTACATGTTGAATGATAATATTTTGGAGGTACTGAGTTAAAAATATTATTAGAATTACTTTCACCTGTTTCTATTTACTTTTTCTAGTGTGGCTACTCAGAAGCTTAAAATTACACACAAGGCTCAAATTATTTTTCACTAGACAGTGTCTAGAGACCCTCCAATAGCTGACACAGCCACCCCCTGCAGTCAGTGGGGCCCTCTCTTCACCTCTCCCCTAGGCCCTTTAACTCCTTTCCCTTCCCCCACCTTCCAGGAGTCCTCTTGGGCTCAGTCATCAGTTCCATGAAGTTGTGCTGCTGGATGGGGCAGGGTGGAGATTCTGGTAGTGGTGGAGAAGGGTGGCTTTCAGAAGATGGAGGTGAAGGGAGACGGTGTCTCACTTTGCCTTTCACTGCATCTGGCTCAGAGTGGGAGATGTCTAAGATCAATAGAACTTCCCCACTGCCTAGATTACCCCTCTCAGCACACGTCTTATGTATTTTGTGCTAAAAGAGTCTTCATCTCTTACCCTGTCTTGAGTTGCTTTACCAAAAGTCTCATTTTAGGATCCTACCTTGGGATGTTCCAGGTCTCAGGAAACAGTTAAGGGGTAAGGGAAAAAAATTCCATCTCACCAGACAGAGATGGCCGAAACATGGTCCTGGCCCTCGATCATCAGGGAGGGAAGGAATGGAGAAGTGAGGAGAGGAAAGATAGGAACAGCCCTGTATTCAAGGCCATATGAGGGACACTTTATCTGCTTTATTTCCCTCAGTTCTTCTAACAACCTCCTATTATTCTTATTTTACAGATAGGAAAAAAGAGGCCCGGAGAGTTTAAATAACTCCTCCAGCATTCCAGCTAGCAGGTAACAGGACCAGAATTTGAGAATGACTCTGACTCCACGGTATCATCATGTGTGTCTGGAGTAAAAAAGGGAAGGTTTTCTGGAGCATGGGGGAAGTCTCTTGAGTTGGATTCAGGTCCAGGAAGAAAAGCAGAGGGAATTCTAGACAGGCGGCTGGAGGCCGGCATGGCATGGGTACTCCCTGGAAAGTCCAACCGAGAAAGCAATCCTGCCCTCTGCTCCTCCCAGGGTTACCCTCCTGTAAGTCTTCTGCTCAGTGTTCAGAATTGGGGGATGCTGGGACTGGGCAAGGACTTGTAGGCAACACCCCATAGCCTGCTCATGGCTGTTGGGTTGTCTATACATCATTCCCTGCTGGGCTCACTCACCGGCTTCGTATAAGGTCCTTTTTGAGGTTTATTATTTCCTTGTCCATATACTTGATGCTCTTCATTGGCTTGTCTGGGACCTGATGAGAAGACAAGGGGTGAAAATAAAAGGAGTGTTAATACAACGCTTCCAAATGGAGATAGGCATAAGAGGCTCATGGGTTTATCTGAGATGTATGGCTAGGTATACGGGGTCCTGGGCAGCACAGAGTCTACTTTGACATCAAAGAGGGGGCTGCTGTGTGACACAGTGGACATGGTAAGGGCTTTGGAGACAGGTGGACCTGAGCCCTGACCCTGGTTCTGTCTGGTGACCAGCTGTGTGACCTTGAACAAATTACTCAACCTCTCTGAAGAATTTAGGCTTCAATTTCTTCAGTAGAATGGGGAATAACTCCTACTCTGTTTTGAGGATTAAATTAATTGCTAAATTCCTCACTGATAGCAAGCATTAGATAAATGGAAGCTACTACTATTAGCATTACACTTTAGAGCAAAAAATTAGGCATTAAAAATAATTATTATTGGTGGTTTTAGCAGCTGATTTGGAGAGCTGAATCTTGTCAATGTAAAGATGCAAATGTACTCCCCCTTTCTTCCTGCTCCCATAGCGGAGGTTTGTGAATGAATTATCCAGATAATTGTTCATGGGTTTTTCTTTCTTCCTATTAATTTGCCTTGTCTATACCTAGGGGAAACCTCACATTACTCAGAAGTTGATACATGCTCAATATAAAGAAGAGAGATAAATTAACTATATTATATTTTTATTTATTTTTTATTTTTTTAGAGACAGGATCATACTGTCACTGATGCTGGAGTGCAGCTCACTGCAGCCTCGAGCTCCTCGACCCAAGTGATCCTCTTGCTTCAGTCTCCCGAGTAAGGCTAGGATTACAGGTTCAAGCCATCATACTTGGCAAATTATATTTTAGTATAAAAGTTATTTTTCTCAACCCACAGTTTGGAGAAACAATAATCAGAATATTACCTGGATTATCTTGTCTTGAAATTTTCCTGCACCTTAGGATTTTTTTTTAAATAAAAAAATACTTAGAAATTATGGGAAAATGGGCACTCTCAAATAAATCTGGTAAATACTTTGTGCTGGCATTTCAGAAGGGCAATTCTCAATGCATACCAGATGCTTTAGAAATGAGCATGTCCTTAGATCCAACAACTCTGCTGTCAAGAATCCTAAGGAAATATCCTTTCATGGACATAGAGATTCATCAACAAAACTGTTCACCAGCATGCTGCTTGTAATAGCAAACTATTGGAAAACAACTTTACATCTCACAATAGAAGACAGGTTAAATAATTATGATGCATCTACACAATGGAATACTATGCAGCAATTAAGTATAATGGCAACATAATGTAAGTATGTTTATTGATATATAAAGATATTTGACTTTTTTGAGTCAAAAGACATGTTATAAAGTAATATTTATAGCATGATTCTATTTTGATTTTTGAAAAATGATCTATGTGGATATACACATATCAAAGATATAAAATGACATAGCTCCAAAATGCAGTGATTTTCTCTGGGAGTGAGATTATGGCAGGTTTTATTTCTTTTTCTTAGCTGATGTGCGTTTCCTATAACTTTGCAATAAATATTAATTAGTTACATAATGAAAGAGAAAAGATTTAAAAAGTAAATGGCAAAGTGAAATTTGACAAAGGCTGGTTGGTAGTACTGTACTGAGAGTGTTTTTTGAAGGCAGGGTGAGAACAGGTTGGCTGCTCACTAACAGAAATCCCAATATTGATGTGTGGGAGGAGGCAAAGTGTTTTCTCTGCAGTCACCATCAATGAAATTGGGCTATGGTGCCTACTGCTATGGGGCTTTGAAGTGTAAAGTGAAAGCTGAGAAGCATAGTTGTTTCAAAGTTGAATGATGCTTGTGGGAGAGTTGGATGGGAGGTAGAGTGGGAGATGAAGTGGAGGAAGGAACTGCTTCTGTCCTGCTTGATTCCATTTTTCTCCTGGGTTGGCCAATACATGTTCCCATGTAAGGCAGCACAGATGAAGGGTGAAGAGTCTATGGCAATTCTACAAAGTATTTGTAACTGCAGCTATTACTTGCCCACTTGACAAAGTGGGGCCAGGTGCGGTGGCTCATGTCCGTAATCCTAGGATTTTGGGAGGTTGAGGCGGGAGGATGGCTTGAGCTCAGGAATTTGAGACCAGACTGGGCAACATGACAAAACCCTGTCTCTACAAAAAATACAAAAAAATTAGCCAAGCATATGTGGTGCATGCCTGTAATCCCAGCTGCTCAGGAAGCTGAGGTAGGAGGATCGCTTGAGCCCAAGAGGTCAAGGCTGCTGTGACCTGAGATCGTGCCACTGCAGTCCAGCCTGGGTGACAGACCGAGACCTTGTCTCAAAAAAATAAATAAATAAATAAATAAAATAAAATAAAAATAAAAAGAAAAGAAAAGAAAAGAAAAAAAAGCAAAATATAAAGGATGCAAAACAAAACAAAACATATGGCATATGGATGGCTTTGAATCAGGCCAATTGGATAGGAAACAATGAAATCATTTAAAAACTGTCTCTTTGGCTATTCTTAGTAATGAATTACAGGTACTTTATCTTGCTCATTTCAGTATACCAGGGGGCCTCAACCTCTTGGCTGGAAATTGATGGCAGACCCATCAGTGTTCATCTTGAGGGATGGGTGAAGTGGGTGGAGAGACCACTCTCTGACGAGGCATGTAAGGAACTCCAGGAGTACTTTCCCAAGCTTTTGCATAATGAACATTTGTTTGTCTCACACATCCAACATCTGTTCACCCTCCCTGTTGATACCAGTTAGTTCCCTGGTTAGGCGCTTTGCCTTTCCTTCACTCGGCACTTGTGTCTTGGGAGATGCTCATGGTACCAGCAGCAGGGGAGGCCCTGAATGACTGAAGCCAAACAGCACAAACTATCCCCTGTCAAAGTGGTTGGTTTATGGATGGTCATGTGGTCCAGTCTGGGCAAATGAGATGCAAGCATTTTCTAGGGGCTTCTGGGAAGCACAGGCAGAGATGTTCTCTTTCCTTACTAACTAGAAATGGGGAAGCAGATAGACCCTGGGAGTTGCTCACAGCCATTTTGTGCCCATGAGGGTAGCCAGCCTTGGGCAAAGATGATATGGAGGAAAGGCAGAGAAGAGAGTCAGAGAAAAACTCGTCCCACGGTGCCTTGTTGAACTGATCAAGCTTCACTGGAATCTTGACTTTTCATGAACATTTCCTTTATTATTTATGATAGCTTAAATTAGGTTTTCTGTTACCTGCAGCCACAAAATTCTATCTGAAATACGCCCCTCTCTTGGGAGTGGCAAAAGAGCTAAGAGACTGAGACCTCTTTTAATTTAGTTCTTACTTTCCCAACACTGCTTTTGAGGTATCAAGATCAGATGACCCCCATTCTGGTGTATTTTACAGTGAAAGCAATGAGATTGGCCATGTTGAGATCAAATATTGGAAAACGAGGTTGCCTGTCTTTCTAATCCCACTTATTTTGGAGAACCTCATTATATATTTCCTGCAGGCCCAAAGTAACTTTCCAAAAAGATGCTATGAACTAAGCATATTTATAAATGAAGGAAAAATAAGCACATCAGAAATTTTCCTGCCAGATAATTTGAAAACACATGATTGAAACCCTGTTTTATGCCACGGTCATGTCTTTACCATTCTCCTAAACATCTTAAATTTCACCTTCTTCATGAAACAACTATGATAATGTCCAACATTCAAGCATTTTTTTTTCAAATGTCACCTAATGATAGTTGCCTGTGCACCAGGAATTCACATCATTGTGTAAGAGTGGATTTGTATTGACTGGGATTGGTACTGAATTGTGTCCTCAACTTGACACCGACTTTAGCAGCATGAGATCCACGCACCCCCAAGCCTCACAACTATGTCAGCATTTCAATGGATTCTCAGGAAACCATTTTTTCAAAGTATAATTTTATAATTATAAAGGTAAGTTTATGATTATAACTTTATAATTATAGTTTTGTTTAATTAAAATTATAATAAGCCAGCAGAAATAACTAGTTCTCAGGACATTTACAAACATCATTTGATATTAAGTGAAAAATAATAAGTTAAATTAAAAGTTAATAAGTTAAATAAGTTAAATAGTAGATTAAATAGTTTATAAAACATTCAAAAATCACTCTCTCTACAACCTTTCTAGAGGGCAATTTAGACATATGTGTGACAAGCTTTAGAAATACATATCCTCTTGCCCCAGCCAAGGAAATTATGTCGCCAGGATGAAGAGATTTATCCCTGAGGAAGTTTATCACAACATTGTGAATAATAGTGAAAAATACCTAAATGTCCCACCATAGGCATTGTGGGGATAAATCATGGTCTATCCAGACAGTGGTATGTGATGCGTTTGAGTCTTGGTGCTACCACTTAGTGCTGCTATGGCTGTTTATTTACTAATGTGGAAAGGTGGTAATGGAATGTAATTTCAGATGAAAATGCATGCTACAAAAAGTAAAGATAGTAGATCATAGAGAAGCTCTAAGATTTATGCTTATAAAATCTGTAGAAATTTCCAGAAATGTATGTGATCTGATACAAATTAGGTTTTAAAATATTGACATATGACAAGGCATATATGTACTAATATAACAAGCTGGAAGTAAATACAATAAATTGTTAATAGAGATGTTATCTCAGGGCATTTGAATTATAGGCAATTAAACAATAATTTTTTGTTTTGGTTATCTTTTTTCCTAATTTTTCTACAACTCACATAGATTAATTTTAATAAAATAATAGCGTTTTTCATGTTTGTAAAGCAATTTTGACTAATTCTCTCAAGGCAGGCAAAGTAGAAATATTAATGCCAATTTAAATTGAGTCATCTAAGAGTCTGGAATGATGTAAGCTAATAGTTTATTTTAACATACTGGATCAGGCAGGGTCTAGGCAGGAAATCAGAGCTCATGACAGGTAGTTCAACAAAGGGAATTTAGCACAGGGGAGCGGTTACAAAGTTGCTGGAAGAGCTCAAAAGTCACATAAGGAATGATGAGGCAAGCTAGAGATTAGCAAAAGGAAACCTCTACCATCTCCAGGGCTGGAGGAATTAAGGGAGGAAGAGGTGGCCTTCAGAAGCCCTGGAATAGGGCCACTTGGCATAAGCTAGACTCATGGAGGAGATGTAGTTTTAGCTAGAGGTGCCACCATAAGCCGAATGAGAGAAGGGATGAAATGCCCTGGCTTCTGTTTAACTCTCACCCTTCAGTTCCTGATGGTGCCTGCTATTGGCTGAACCTACTTGGAAGCCAGCTGCAAGGGCCCCTGGGAAATGTAGTTTGCAAGGATCAGCCCCCAGTGGGAGCAGGAAATGGAAATGAGAGTGAAAGCAAGTAATTATGGGTACAACTTATGCAAATGTCTTGGCCCCAGGCCACTTTGGGACTATAAAGCAGGTCCTCCCCTTAATTTAATCAAGGATCCCTTTACAGATGATAACCTTGGATACTCCTTTTGATCTTATGCCTGAGGTTCCCAGAGTTTTCCATGGCTAAAATGCATATCCAGAATTGTGGTCGTGCCCCTCGCCCCCCCAAAAATTATCAAAAATCACGATTCTAGGGTATTTAGAACCCTCCTACTTCTCCAAATTTCTCCAGTTCTTTGTAGATCAACTCCCTTCCCATCAAAACTTACTGCTCTACTTCCCACACTGTTAGGTCTTTATACTCCTTACTGACTCATATGTCTCCCTACCCAGGTAACATATTTGTAATACAGTCTCACATTTAATATTTTAATCTGGTTTTGACATTAATGAACATTGTATTATGTTGTGTTGGTGCAAAAGTAATTGAGGTTTTTGCCATTGAAATTCACTTGCCATTGAATGGATGCCAAAAATTCATTTGCCATTAAAATGGCAAAAACCGTAATTAGTTTTGCACCAACCTAATAGAAAATCAGGAAAAGATAAAAAATTAGGAGAAAATAAACACCAAGCAAAACCCCATCACCATCTGATACGGTTTGGATCTGTGTCTCCACCCAAATCTCATGTTGAAATGTAATTCCTAATGCTGGAGGTGGGTCCTTGTGGGAGGTGATTGGATCATGGGGGTGGTTTCTCATGGTTTAACACCATGCGCCCTTGGTGCTGTCCTTTCAATAGTGATTTTTTGTGAGATCTGGTTGTTTAAAAGTTTGTGGCACCTCCCCATCTCCCTCTTGGTCCCGCTCCTGCCATGTAAGACGCCTGCTCACACTTTGCCTTCTGCCATGAGTAAAAGCTCCCTGAGGCCTCCCCAGGACCAGATGCCAGCATCATGCTTCCTGTACAGCCTGCAAAACTGTGAGCCAATTAAACCTCTTTTCTGTATAAATTGCCCAGTCTCAGGTATTTCTTTGGAGCAGTGTGAAAATGGACTAATACACCGTCTCTGCAGATATCCTTTGTTTTGTGCTCTGTGATGACTCCCAGCCCGGTTGCATAAAAGCCATCTTGGGGACAGCTGATTTTGATTTTCTGTCTTTGCTTCCCTTGGATGTGCCACTGGCTTCAGAGCTTTCAGTGTTTCCATTGTTCTGCAGAGCATCGGTGATGACTCCGTTCTTTGTTTCCTAGAAAACAAAGTCAAGTCTGCCCTGCCCACCTTTCCTACAGCGTGTGTGAACAGCATCCTTTCTCTTATTGACCCAATGAGGTTTTGAGAGCAAGATCGTCAGAAACACCATGTGATGTCGTGTGATGTACCAGGTTAAAAGGTGGTAAATGGAGGTGGTGGTCTGGGAGGGGTGGAGCACGCACGGACTCACAGTGGCCTCTTAGATAGGGATGGTTTTTTTGGCAGGTATACTCACATTTAATATTCATGTGCTGGGGCTGTTTAAATAATAACATCCGGAAGTGATGTGGTTTAACCTGACAGCTGAGAAGTGAAGTGTGGCAGGACTGGATGGAAAGACGTTTGTTGTCAGAAAGAACTATGTTTGATTCCTGGCCCTGTCACTCAGGAGTTTAGTGATCTTGAGTGAGGTACCTTTACTCCCCAATCTCAGTTTCCCCGTCTGTGAAATGGAACTAATGCCAATCCTACCAGAACTAATGCCAATCCCCATCTGTGAAATGGAACTAATGCCAATCTCGTATGTGCTCTGCACTGTCCCAAGTGCGTTCTTATATGAAATAGATGAGTCCATTGAGTCCTTGCCATATTATTATTCCCATTCTATAGGACAGCAAGTGGAGGCTTAAAAAGGTGAAACTGACTTGCTATTAAGTGGCAAAGCCTGGATTTGAACTCATGTTCAAGTGACACTGAAGCCTGTGTTCTTATTCACTACTCCATTCTGCATCCCCATCCCACCTTGCCCTATTTTGCATAGTGGGAACTACCTGAGGGGTAGCGGTTGCTAGCGATTGACTTACAGATACTACCTCCAAAACTCTTCCACTGAATTTTGTTAGATTTCATCATAAAGAATTTAATATGGCAGAAAATCAGAATGATTTGTAGAAGGTCACGGCCGGAAAGCCAATTTTCTAAATATCTGTTGTTCTCTGTGTTTTATGAAAGAATGTTCTGAACTCATCTTTGTTATTCCTTAAAATATGATCTACTTCCTAGAATAAGATTAAGATGGAAATGGATTCCTGTTAAATGTGCCCGGGCTGATACAGACATCAGGGAAACAGCTGGGATGCTCCGTCGAGGGGTGAGGGGGAAGGGAGACTAAGAAGACAGCACTGAGAAGCAAGCACGCTGATTAACAAATTTCAGACTCATTATGGAGAAGCTGTAAAGAACAGAGTAGGCGGGATCATGGCAGGAGTACACACATGAACCCGGAGACCTTAGCTTGCACATGGATGTTTAAGTTTTTGGTGGTTTTAATATTTTATTTTTTATTTTTGTGGGTACATAATAAGTGCATATATTTACGGAATACATGAGATGTTTTGATACAGGCATGTAATGTGAAATAAGCACATCATGGAGAATGGGGCATCCATCCCCTCAAGCATTTATCCTTTGAGTTACAAACAATCCAATTATACTCTTAGTTATTTAAAAAGTAAGTTATTATTGACTATAGTCAACCTGTTGTACTATCAAATAGCAGGTCTTAATTATTCTTTCTATTTTTTTTGTACCCATTAACCATTCCCACCCTCTGCCCCCCATCCCCCACTATCCTTCCCAGCCTCTAATAACCATCCTTCTACTCTCTATGTCCATTAGTTCAATTGTTTTGATTTTTAGATCCCACAAATAAGTGAGAACATGGAGAACATGTGATGTTTGTCTTTCTGTGTCTGGCTTGTTTCACTTAACACACTTAACATAATGATCTCCAGTTCCATCCATATTGTTGCAAATAACTGGATCTCACTCTTTTTTTGTAGCTGAATAATACTCCATTTTGGTGGTTTTATATGGTGATGATAGGCAGTTCCTTTTGGGGAGAGTGAGGTGTTTTTTTTGTCATAAGAATGTAAGATGTGTACCTACCGACATAGAGATACCCAGAATTAGTGACCTCATCCACACACAGATCCTTCAAACTGAAATAGGAAATATACTATAGAATTACTTAACAGGCTGGGCACGGTGGCTCATGCCTGTAATCCCAGCACTTTGGGAGGCCGAGGCGGGTGGATCACAAGGTCAGGAGTTCGAGACCATCCCGGCTAACACAGTGAAACCCTATCTCTATTAAAAATACAAAAAATTACCTGGGTGTGGTGGTGGGTGCCTGTAGTCCCAGCTACTTGGGAGGCTGAGGCAGGAGAATGTCATGAACCCGGGAGGCGGAGGTTGCAGTGAGCCGAGATCGTGCCACTGCACTCCAGCCTGGGGCAACAGAGCAAGACTCTGTCTCCTAAAAAAAAAAAAAAAAAAAAAAAAGAATTCTTTAACAGCTCTCCTTGTTGAAGACAGGTTGCATCTTTTATAGGATATTTTGATTCAACCTCCTTTCCCCCCATCTTCTTATTGACCCAGGAGAAAAAGAAGTTGGGGGTCTGTGGATTGTCAGGGAGAGGTGGTGGAAGAAGAGACTGTCATCTGGGGAGACGAGCAAATCCTCTACTGAGAACTTAGGGGAGACAAAGCAGCAGGAGTCCTCTGAGAAGAAGAGGAGAAGGAACAATTGTCCCTGGGAAGGAAGCTTCTGATACTCAGCACCTGGTACAGGGCCTGGCTCTGCATTCTTTCTGTCATTGCTGAATGAATGAGAAGATGAAAGCATCACAGTCTCAACGTTTAACCCCACAGGTTAATGATTCGTTACAAAGGAAACGAGGTACCCATGTAATGGTGAGGTCTGGTGGACACCACTTTAACCATCACGGCTATGCTTAGCATCACCAATGACAGGACAAACACTTATCAGGTGAACCCGAAGTGATGTGCTGGGAAGGGCACAGCATCGCCTACATGGTTACGTCACCTACATACATGTCCTGCCCAGAGGTCCAATCTGAATCTAATCATGAGAAAGCAATCAGAAAAATAAAAAATAAGGCCATTTTACAAAATAGGTGACCTGGACTCTTAAAAGATGTCAATGTCTGTGTCCGTTGGGGCCTCTGGGAAGCAGACACGGAGAAAGGAGTACAAAATGCTCATTGCGGGTAAGCCCATGAAAGAGAAAAGGAGGAAGTGAGATTTGGCAGGGGAGCCCTAGACCATGATGCAGATCTGACAGAGTCCAGCCAATGCAACAGGGAGATCCAGAGCAAAGATTGCTTGATTGAGCCCAAGCACAAGGCAGAAATGGCCAGTGCCACTGATGGGGAATTTCTGGGGAAGCTTCTGACTTCCGCTGCATGAAAGCTGCTGTGGATGCTGGCAGTGTCAACAGCTGGAGACTCTCAGCTACCTGTGCCGCCTGCTGGCAAGTTCTTTCTTGGAGAGAAATCCAAGGGATACACCTCTTTGTCTTCTAACAATGTCATAAAAGAGGAAGAAGGCAGAAGATCTGTTTCTTTAGGACACCAAGGGGACACAACAACTAAATGCAATGCATGGTCCCTTGATTGAATGCTGGACTGGAGACAAGGCTATAAAGGGCATGACTGGGATAACTAGGGACATCTGCACATGAAATTTATGTTAGATAATAGCATTGGGGCTCATGCCTGTAATCCCAGCACTTTGGGAGGTTGAGGTGGGTGGATCACCTGAGGTCAGGAGTTGGAGACCAGCCTGACCAACATGGTGAAATCCCGTCTCTATTGAAAATACAAAAATTAGCTGGGTGTGGTGATGTGCACCTGTAGTCCCAGCTACTCAGGAGGCTGAGGCAGGAGAATCACTTGAACCCAGGAGGCAGAGGCTGTAGTGAACCGAGATTGCGCCACTGCACTCCAGCCTGGGGAACAGAGTGAGACCCCATCACAAAAAAAAAAAAAGAAAGAAAGAAAAGGAAAAAGAAAGAAAAAGATAATAGCATTGGGTTAATGTGAAATTTCTGTGTTAACTGTATTGTGACTATGGAGAATGTCCTTCGGTAATACATGCTGAAGTGTTTAGGTGTGAAGTGTCTGCAGCTGACTTTCAAAGGGCTCAGCTTAAAAAATTGTAAATATACATACATATTATATATATAGTACATACATACATATATATACACATGTATGCATACATCATATGAAAAATATGGCAACATGTTAAAAACATGGCAAAAAGATAACATTGTGAATTTAAGTTAAGGGTATTTGACTGCCTATTGTACTATTTTTGCAAACTTTCCGTAGGTTTGAAATCTTCTACAATCTTTTACAAGTTGGGGAAAAAATATGAAGTGACTGAAACCCCAGTTTCAGGTTTTCCTTTGCTGCAATTAATTTGCTTGGGTCTTCCGTAAATGTCAAGTGAAGCAGGACTGCCTTATGGAAGCTGTGCTTTGGGAATAAAGGAAGGGTCTTGGCTTCTTGCTGACATTCAGGGTGGGAGCTTGGATGAAGTTGGGAAATAAAGGTAGGACCCATGCCCCTGAGGCTGGAGAAATTGTGGCCCAGCAGAGCCTACAAGTCACCACCTGTCATACAGTTTTTTTGGCTGATTTGTTTGTTTTGGCTAAGTGTTGAGGCCCTGGCTATGTCAGTCCCTCTTCTTGAGGACTTAATTAAGGTCACACTTTAACCATTTCCTTTACTGGGCTCTCTGGGGCCACTATGACCTGCTCAGGACCAGGTACTAGTTAAATAACTAGGGAGACAGAGCCTGATTGTATCTAATAGAGCAGAAGTAACTCCATAAAAGGAAATTGGGTGCTCTAGGAAGGAGGATTGTATGCCTGTCAGCCAAAAACCAATAAAAGAGATAAAGTAAGAGAAAAAGGAAAAAGAGGGGTAGAAAGAAAAATCTTGCTGATGTATTCCAAAAAGTAAAGATGAACCATTTCCTCCTCCAGGCAACATCCCAGGCTGGTTCACAAGATCTCTCTTCCTCAGGATGACTTAAGTTTGGGACCAAATCGCTATTTGTTGTGGGGGATTTTCTTGTACATCATACAATGTAGCATCTCTCCTGCAAGTTACAACAATCAAAATGTCTCCAGACATTGCCAAGTATCCTCTGGGAAGCAGAATCACCCTCAATTGAGAACACTACTGAGTTAAACTTTGATGAGGGGAGGGGTGGGAATGTCCTTTTTTTTTTTTTTTTGAGGTGGAGTTTCGCTCTTTTTGCCCAGGCTGGAGTGCAATGGTGCGATCTTGGCTCACTGTAACCTCTGCCTCCAGGTTTAAGCAATTCTCCTGCCTCAGCCTCCCAAGTAGCTAGGATTACAGGCATGTGCCACCACGCCCGACTAATTTTGTATTTTTTGTATAGATGGGGTTTCACCATGTTGGTCAGGCTGGTCTCAAACTCCTGACCTCAGGTGATCTGCCCATCTCGGCCTCCCAAAGTGCTGGGATTACAGGCATGAGCCATGTCTACCGGCTGGGAATCTCTTTATAAAGCCTCCATTCTAAATCCTGGCCCAACCCTTGATTTGTGGGGAAATTTTTGAAAAAACTCAGGGCACCTGAAAGAAAAAGATAAACAGCAAAATAAGCATTCTATTTAATGCCATGCAATTTATCTGTTCTTCAGTCCTGCTTCAGGCTGGAGCCCTCTTCCCACCTAGAGAGTTGTTTTGAAGTAAAAAAAAAATCTATTGAGCTGTGTGAGGAAAGTTGTAATCAGCAGGGATTTTTTTCCCCTTCCTAAAGATTCCGATTTTTGTGTGTAAGTTCTATTTGTTCTTTGTGTAGGGGCCTCAGTAATAAAGAACTTCATTTTCTACCCTCGATGGCCATTTTGAACGTAGCTGGATATTCCTCACTGGAGTGTGTTTGTGAATGAGACCTCACTGTTTGTCCCACAGCAGACACTACCTTATTATTATTATTATTATTATTATTATTATTATTATTATTTTGAGGCAGGGTCTCGCTGTTGTTGCCCAGGCTGGAATGCAATGGCGTGATCTTGGCTCACTGTAACCTCCGCCCCCTGGGTTCAAGCAATTCTCCTGCCTCAGCCTCCTGAGTAGCTGGGATTACAGGCATGCAACACCTCGCCTGGCTAATTTGTATTTTTAGTAGAGATGGGGTTTCTCCATGTTGGTCAGACTGGTCTCGAACTCCTGACCTCAGGTGATCTGCCCGCCTCGGCCTCCCAGAATGCCGGGATTACAGGCATGAGCCCCCACGCCTGGCCAACACTGCCTTATTTAATCCTCACGCCAACCCTATGAGGAATCCTTATTCCTGTTTTCCTGGAAAGGAAACCCAGTATCTGAGAGGTTAAGTCAATTATTCAAGGTCACAGAGATAGGACATGGGAGAGCTCAGCATCCTCCAATCCTTGATACCCTCCCCCACCCTTATCTAATCCAGGGATCAGCAAACTACAGCCTGCAGCTGGCTTTTGTATATTACAGTTTTATTGGGCACAGTCACACCCATGTGCTTATTATTGTCTGTGGATGTTTTCCTGTTATAACAGCGAAGTTTAGTAGTTATTTCAGAGGCTGCACAGCCTGCACAGCCTAGAACGTTTACTATTTGGCCCTTTCCAGAAAAAGTTTACTAAGCCCTGAGCTAATTTACCAAGTCATTGACTTTGCTTCCTAGAGAGCTCTCCAATCTCTTCTCTCCATTGTCTTCCCACCAGTGTCATTCCCACGCTGCTGCAAGCCACCTGGACAACAGACACAGCCTCCAATGACCTCTCTCCTCCATTCTTGTTTTCCTTGTCCATTGTCCACATAGCCGACCCTTCCAAAATGCACACCCAATCCCATGACTCCATTGCCTAAAATTTTCCTTATTGTTTTTAGACTAAAGTCCAAAATCCTTGCTGGGAACTACATAGCTCTGTGTGATCTAGCTCCTGCCTTCAGTGTGATCTTGCATTGCTCCCCTGTCCTGATCTCTATGGTCTAGCCAGTGAGCCTCCCTTAAGTGTCTTGCTCATTCTGATCACAGGGTCTTTGTACCTGCTGCTCTCTTTTCCTGAGATGCTTTTGTGCTATCCCTTCCCTTTCAATTTGTTAACTGTGGTTTATCCTTTAACTCTTTGCTGGGATGCATTCCTTGCTCTCTCTAAGCCTGGCAGGCTGTCATATAAGGATGCACAGGTTGGACAATGCACAGCTCTGAAGAGATACACTATTTGCATTTTAGTCTAAGTGAATGGAATCTCCCTTTAATCAGTGAGTGGAAAGCAAGGTGAGTCTAAGTCACCGAAATTGACAAATTATTGAAGAATTGCTACACATCAGCACTCTGCTAAGCATTTTGCATTATCAATCTCATTTACTTCTTCCAACAAACCAATGAGATGGTTATTAAAAAATAACTGTCCCTTTTACAGAAGGAGAAATGGAAGAATAGATGAAGTTGTTCAAGGTTACACAATTGGTCAGTGGCCAGAACCAGGACGGGAACCCTGGTCTTCCTGCATTTAAAACTAGGTTTCAGGCCAGGTGTGGTGGCTCATGCCTGTAATCCTAGCACTTTGGGAGGGCAAGATGGGAGGATCAGTTGAGGCCAGGCGTTTGAGACCAGCCTGGGCAACATAGTGAGACCTCCCTCTCTACAAAAAACAAAACAATTAGCTGGACATGGTGGCATGCACCTGTAGCCCTTGCTACTCAGGAGGCCGAGGCAGGAGGATCACTTAAGCCCGAGAGTTTGAGGTTGTGGTGAGCTATGATTGCACCATTGCACTCCAGCCTGGGCAACAGAGTAAAACCCTGTCTCTAAAAACAAAACAAAATGAAATAAAAACAAAAACCAAAACAAGACAAAAAACTTGAGTCCTCAGCCATTAAGCCTCCCTGAAAATTCAGTCTTCCCATCCTTTGAACTGGAAGGAAAGAGAACATTATTCCACTGTTTTGTTTCTTAAATCCTCCCTGTTTTTAAAGAAGGGTTCACTGAGAAGGAAGGTGAGTATGAAGAGGGTTGAGGGAGACACACAGTGAGGATGAATGGCTCCAGCTAATAAAGACAAGAGTGGCTGGGCGTGGTGGCTCACACCTGTAATCCCAGCACTTTGGGAGGCTGAGACGGGCAGATCTCTTGAGGTCAGGAGTTAGAGACCGGCTTGGCCAACACGGTGAAATCTCATCTCTTCTACAAAGAAAAAAAGTAGCTGGGTGTGGCGGTGCCTGCCTGTAATCCCAGCTATTGGGAGGCTGAGGGAGAAGAATCGCTTGAACCCAGGAGGCGGGGGTTGCGGTTAGCCAAGATCGCACCACTGCACTCCAGCCTGGGTGACAGAGCGAGATACCATCTAAAAAGAAGCAAACCAGAGTGATAGACAGTGCAGGGTTAGGAGGGGGCCTGGGAGAAGAGGTGAGGGAGGGGGAAACTGATATCCAGAAAAGAACCCACAAGCTGCTAAAGTACTGTATTATTGTTTTTTCCTGTGTGAGGTGCGATGTAACCTTCTCCCTCTCTTCTGTGAACCCTTCAGTAAAATCCCCGTTATGTACTGGCACATACGGAGTGGGGACTGAGCTTTGAGGGGCTTGATGAGCCAGGCCCCAGGGTGGGCTGGGGGAGCAGAGGTGGACAAGGGACGGATTCAGGAGAAAAGAATGCGGAGTCGGAATCCCCTCTCCATGCACCACACCTGCGTGACCCCAGGAAAGTCATCTCTTGTGTACCTCCGGGCTCCCACCTGGCACCGCCTAATCTTCATGCAAGGGCCGCGAGGATGCTGAGAGGCCCGCTTGGTACACAGGGCTTTGTGAACCAAAACAAGCCAAGGAAATGTCACTATTACTCTCACTATACCAGGAGTACCTGTAGTTTATACACATTGAATCAATTATGAGCTATGAATGAAAAATATAACTTGCGTGAGATTACGAAAATGTTCCCCCCACAACGCCTTAAGGGCCGAGCAAGACTATCAGTGACCCGATGGTCAGCAAAAGTAGCGATGCAGCGATATAACAGTAGGTGGCGCTAGATGCCATAGCTTTCAATCAAGTCCTGGTTTCTTTCAATCTCTTTCTCTGCCTCCCTCTTCTCTGACTTGATTGAAATTGGAAATTGGCTGCCAGCATCAATGAGCCCCCAGCAGCCCTGGGACTGAGCTGGCATGCCAACAGCCAATGTGTTATCCACCCAGTTAAAAAAATTAATCAAATGCATTAATCTCATAAGCTCTTTTGAAAGACTAGGTATGAGGGGCCAGCAGTTCAGCTGTCAGGCCCTGGGAGCTAATGGGAATCTGTAGGATGGGCTAGGGGCTGCTGTTCAAAGTCCTGGAGGAGCTTCAGGAAACAGGAACCCCGGGATGTGACAACCACTCTATTCTGTATCGTGAACCTTGCAAATGGCGTGTCTGGAAATGTGGGAAGCTTGAGATGGCAAATGGGCTCCAATCTGAGCGCCAGCTTCAATCTACCCATGAGTAGTCATTCTGTCTGGAGTGTCCTCCAGTCCAGTCTTATCAGAAGAAATATCTGTGATTGATTAGCAATGTCTGCCACAGACTCAGTAAGGAACAGCAGCAGCAGCATCAATGATGCCCCATTGCCATTCCTGCATGGGGGGGCTTTACCTGTCTTTTCTCATTAAATATTCACAGCCACTCCAAAAGTTGGTAGTGTGATTATTATTATCTCTATTTTCTGATTAAGAGAACCGAGACCCAGAGAAGTTAAATAACTTGCCAGAGGTCACCCAGCGAGTGAGTGAGGGCTAGAACCAGAAGTTCAAACGTATCCTATTGGCTGCAGGGCTCCCATTATTGCATATTACACCACAGTTTACTTCCTTTCTTGGAAATGAAAAAATTTATTTGGCAATTCATCCTGGATAAATGAAACAAAGAGTGACCTAAGAAAGTATCCTTTCACATTGCCAATGTCCTGATAAGAAGAATGTGTGTTGGTAGTTAAGCCCCCATGTGGCTTCCATCCGTTTTCTCTCTCCCTGGAAGAAGATAAAGTTGACATCTCTGCAACAATCAAGTGAACCCCCTGAAGGTCCAAAGAAACACAGCCTCCCATTGGCTAATAACTTTTAACCTCTTTTTTTTTTTTTTTTTTTTTTAATGTGAAGAGCAGAAGCAGAGCTGAGCTTAAGCCACTGGTGAAAGAGAAAAGAGCCAAGATTCAGGAGAGCTGGTCAGGGCTGGATGAGGCTTGACTCTTGGGCTGAGCTTTAGTGTGACACCACGGATGCTGGGATATGAATTCTACGATGCTGTCCCCTGGATGCCATTCGATGGAAATTTACATGGATTACCTTTTGAGGCTCAGTGAGGGGCAAGAGCAGCTCACTTATTTCTTAAATATCTGTTAGGATTTAGAAGATGTCTGAGGATATGGTGCTGAACAAGGGGCCATCCTTTCCTCAGGGATCTGGTGGTCTAGTAAGAGACACTTAACTACAATATAGGAATGTGCAGGCACCAAACACTGTGGGGGCTGGAAGGGTTGTTGGCAGCGATTCAGACTGTGCTGAACACAAAACTTGGGGGAAAGGGTGTGTCGGGGCTCAGAACATGATACCCCAAAACATGGTGCCTTGGCATGCTAAGTATTTTGGATGGAAGGAGATAGGGAGAGGCTCAGACACAAGGTCTCTCTGACTTTCTTTCCATCTCTCCTCTTTCTCTCCTGAGAAGGTCACAGAAGCTGGAATTTCTCACCCCCAAGGTGAGAACCAGCTCCTTCTGGTTCCTTCTGTCTGAAACACCTATAGGGCAGAAAAAGTAAAACCATTTACCTCACCTATCACAAGGGTCTTGGATGACATCCCCATAACAAAAGACATATTAATGAGAGAAAAGCATAACAATTTTTTTTTTTTGAGATGGAGTCTCACTCTGTCGCCCAGGCTGGAATCCAGTGGTGTAATCTCGGCTCACTGCAGCCTCTGCCTCCTGGGTTCAGAACATGAACGAGGCTTCTCGCCCACAAGGTGGCTCATAGAAACTAGAACTTCGCTCTCCCAAAGCAAGCCATAAAACCTAGAAAGGCTACTGTCTGGCCTCCTCACTTTCACCCTGATGGTTCTATGTGACATGTTTCTGGTCCCATACCTGGGGGAACAAATGTCTTACAGAGACACAGAAAAGTATCTGAACAAACAGGCCTTCCTAAGCGCACCTCCCCTTAGGTTTACTACCTTTAGATCACACTCCTTTTTGTCTAATCATGTTTCTCTACCACTATCCACTCTTCTCATCAGACTTAGCATAGAAACACACAGATTTCCCTAGGTCTTTGGGTCTCCATTTCTGAAGGCTCGCATGTTATGTAAAACTTTGGTTAAAAAAATAAATTCGGCTGGGTGCAGTGGTTCACGCCAGTAATCCCAGCACTTTGGGAGGATGAGGTGAGCGGATCACTTGAGGCCAGCCTGGCCAACATGGCAAAACCCTGTCTCTACTAAAAAAAATACAAAAATTAGCTGAGTGTAGTGGTGCGCACCTGTAGTCCCAGCTACTCAGGAGGCTGAGGCAGGAGAATCGCTTGAACCCGGGAGGCGGAGGCTGCAGTGAGCCGAGATCACGCCACTGCACTGCAGCCTGAGTGACAGAGCGAGACTCCGTCTCAAAAAAAATTGTTATGCTTTTCTCTCATTAATATGTCTTTTGTTATGGGGATGTC
Organism: Pongo abelii; assembly: GCF_028885655.2. Taxonomy (NCBI): domain Eukaryota; kingdom Metazoa; phylum Chordata; class Mammalia; order Primates; family Hominidae; genus Pongo; species Pongo abelii. Next base: position 118,258,704 of record NC_071995.2, on the reverse strand, counting down.
ATCCAAGAACTGTGATGGGTGAGGTAAAGGATTTTACTTTTTCTGCCCTATAGGTGTCTCAGGCAGAAGGAACCAGGAGCTGGAATGGTTGGAATGCAGGGTATGGGATGTGTGTGTGTGCCTGTGTGTATGTGCCTGTGAGTGTGTGTGTGTGTGTGTGTGTGTGTTTATCGGGGTGTGGTGATGAAGGTTTTCCTCATGTCACCAGGCAGGAGAGAACATTCCCAAAGCTGGTAATGCTGTTGAGAAGCCATTTCAGCAAAATCAGCTTAGGGGTGAGGGCCCAGTGAAGGACTGAAGATGAAGCATTGAGTTTTCTGTCATTTCATTTTTTATTACTTTAGTTTTTTTAAAGCAAGTAGTATTTTCAAATGGTTTAAAAAACGTATCAAAAGGTATGTCACTTTTTAAAATGTATGACTTCCACCTTGTCCTCAAACCATTCATTTCCCTCCCCGGAAATGACTAGTGTTATCAAGTTCTTGTGTATCCTTCGAGAGAGATTTGGAAACCACACACACACACACACACACACAGACACACACACACACACACACAAACTCTTTCCAACACTAGCATCTACCTTTCACACAAATACACATGGTAGCACTGTTTGTGCCCTGATTTCCCCCGACATAACAATGTATCTTGGAGAGTGTCAGGGTATTGAGTATCGTGGGACTATAAGGAGGCTGGAGCAGGTTGATGCTAAACTCTTGAGTCTTTGGAGCTGAATCTGGAACAAGAGTGGTGGCTAAGAGGCTGTCATTAATGCATGGATTGGAGCTCTGAGAAGAGGATGGAATTGGAAGTTAAGGTAAGGAGTGTTGAATTAACTGTCAGAGAGGGAGGTGGGGAAAGGGGGCAGAGAGAGAGAAAGAGTGAGAGGGAGACACACAGAGAGAGGCAGACAGACAGAGACAGAGAGGGAGGCCTTGGAGGGAGGAGGGGAGAAGAGGATACTAAGATTATGAAGATTAGAAAGCCAAAGACTGACACAGGGGGAAACTATCAAGGAACACAGAGGACCAAGAAGATACAGAAAAGCCTGCCTGTTTCAGTAAATAAAGTTTTATTAGAACACAGAAAATGAATATTGAGTGAAATCCCAGTCTTCTATGTTTGCAAAATCTCAAATCATTTATCTTTTTGCATTTCTTAATTGTTTGTTGGTGTGAGGGCTGGAGCACATTTTGGGGACAATAAAGATGTCATTCATTAAGGGCTTGCTGCTGCCTAGTAGCCGCAATGCCTCCTCTTCTTCACTGCAAGGGAGACCTTCAGTAGATAACCAGGCAACTTCCCAAGGTGTTATAGAAGTTCTTTTTGGCTGTCACAACTTGCTGGGGGTGGGGGGACGGTGCATCTGGTAAGTAGATGCCCATGATGCTGCTAAACATCCTACAATATACAGGACAGTCCTTCTTCCCCCACAAAGCTGTATCAGCTCCAAACTGTCAAGAGTGCTGAGGTTGAGCAACACTGTTGCTAAGACAAGTGCTGTGTTTTAATTTTGCCTGGAGATCCCGGGGCACCCAGCACCTAGGTTGGTGATGATCAGGATCTAGGTTTTGCTTTCCCCTATACCAGAGTCTGTGGTAGGCAGCCTCGTAAGATATCCTCCATGATCCCCGCCTCCTGGTACTCACACTCTTGTGTAATCCCCTCCCCTGGAGGTTGGGCTGAACCTAGTAACTCACTTCTAATGACTAGAATATGGCAAAAGTGATGCAATGTCCCTTCTGAGATGAGGTTACATGATAAACATGGCTTCTCTCTTGGGCACCTGCTCTTGATCTGGGGAAAACCAGCTTCCAAGTTGTGAGCTTCTCTTTGGGAGAGGTCTTCTCCTTGAGAGAGGTCTTCTCTTTGGGAGAGGTCCACATAGCAAGAAACTTATTAGGTTGGTGCCAATGTCATTGCGGTTATTGCTATTACTCTTTTTTTTTTTTTTGAGACGGAGTCTCGCTTTTTCGCCCAGGCTGGAGTGCAGTGGCCTGATCTCAGCTCACTGCAAGCTCCGCCTCCCAGGTTCACGCCATTCTCCTGCCTCAGCCTCCCAAGTAGCTGGGACTACAGGCGCCCGCCACCACACCCGGCTAATTTTTTGTATTTTTTTTAGTAGAGAGGGGGTTTCACCGTGTTAGCCAGGATGGTCTCGATCTCCTGACCTCGTGATCCACCCGCCTCGGCCTCCCAAAGTGCTGAGATTACAGGTGTGAGCCACTGCGCCCGGCCCTTGCTATTACTTTTAAATGGCAGAAACCACAACTACGTTTGCACCAGCCTATTACATCTCTAGCCTATAGCCAGAAAGCACCTGATACCAGCCGATAGCCAAGTGTGTGAGCTCAGGAGTGAGCCGTCTCCCTGTTGAGTCTTGAAATAACTGTAGGCCCAGCTACCATCTTCAGTGTGGCCTCAGGAGATCCTGAACCAGAGGCTCCCAGCTAAGCCATGCCTAGATTCCCGACCCACAGAGATAGTGAGATAATCAATGTTTGTTGCCTTAGGCTGCTAAGGTTTAGAGTAATTTGTCACATAGAAATATGTAACTGAAATACAGCTATACAGGAATAAACTCCCCACAAGAAACAGTTGATGATTTGGGTTACATAAACTCATTTACTTTCTCTTGAGGGGCTAGTCACAAAATTAATAGCTCTTCTTTGACTATATCAGTCTCCCCTATTGGCAAGAAAAATGCATTGGTCTGTTTCAGGGTGTGAGCCATTATCTGGCTCCTATATGCATTAAAAAAAACCTTTTTATTTTTAATAAAATAAAGCATAGAAAACCTTTTTATTTTTAATTTAATTTAATTTTTTGTCTATGGCCTGGGCATGACTTGGTTGTAAACAAGATCATTCCATAACTGAACTACCACTAGAGACAGCAGATTGTAGTATTGAAAAGCACAGACATAATCAGACAGACTTGGTTTTAAATCCCAGCTCTGCCATTTGCTAACTGTTAGTTTGGGCAAGAGCCGTAAGAAATACACCTTCTAGAGTGCCCATTTTATAGGTTAAAAAAAAGTCACTACCAAGGCATGGAGGGGCAGAGTGATTGCATGTAACTACAGAGTCAGGAAATGAACCCAGTGGTGATCATTAAGTAAAGAAACTACTGGGTCGTTTGCAAGGTAAGCAAGTAGGACAACAATCTCGGGCTTTCTTAATTGGTACATATGCATGCATGTGTGCTTGGATAGATACAACATATTTTTAGTAATTAATTAATTTATTTTTGAGACAGGGTCTTTCTCTGTCACCCAGACTGGAGTGCAGTGGCATGATCATAGCTCACTGCAGTCTCGAACTCTCGGGTTCAAGTGATCCTCCTTCCTGAGGCTCCCAAGTAGCTGGGACCACAGGCATGTGCCACCATGCCTGGCTAATTAAATTTCTTTCTTTTCTTTCTTTTTTTTTTTTGTAGAGGTGAGTTGTCACTATGTTGTTGAGGCTGATGTTGAACTCCTAGCCTCAAGTAATCGTCCCACCTTGGCCTCCCAGAGTGCTGGGATTATAGGTGTGAGCCACAGTGCCTGGCCAGATACATCATCTTATAATTTTAATTTTCCCACTGCACTTGGTCACCTGGCTTCTAGTGTTGTTATGCTCCATTTACGTACACACACCCTACCTGGATGGTGTGTGTACCATCCAGGCAATGACATTCATGCCAAGGGCAGTCAGAATATACCCCTCTATGGCCCTGGATGTCCCCTCGGTGTTCTCTGCTGACCCCACTGGCATTGTGGTGACTGTTCTGGCACCTCTCATGACAAGAAGATATTTGTCCTTAGCTGTCCTTAAAGTGGTATTTCCAGGCAGTGTGTTATGAACATTGAATGCTGTAAAGACTCACTGCTGATGAAGGAACTTTACAAACATGAAACCAAAATGCAGCCGTGATGCCTGTCACCATCTCTCAGTCCCTGGAGGAAGTACAGAAACCCTAGTGTATTGCATCCTCTGGTGCTCCGGCTTCAGCCTGAGGATCAGTGGGGGTATGTAGGTAAGTGGGTGAAGCTGGAGCACCAAGACTTGGCTTGTATTCATGAAGTAAAAAGAAAACCAAGCAGCTCCAATTTAAAACCTTTTTTTTTTTTTTGCTATATTCAGCTTACCTTTTTATTATGTTTTGTATTCATATTTTAAACATATTCAAAACCACTGATTTAAGCAGCTATTCCTCTTACATTGTAAATGCTGTTTTCTCTCTCCTCCTCTGGATTCTAGCATTGCAATGTATGCGAGGAGTATGACCTTGTCACATTGTGTTTTTGGTTTCAGGCACAATGCCAAACAAAGAGTGGCTTCTTGGTAGTTATTTGTTCAGTGAGTGGATGAAGGGATGAAAATAAAACTTCAATATGTGTTGATTTTTCAACTTTTAGACAACTCAGAGACAAAGCCTGGGAAACTGAATTATGGGTATGGAACGTGAATGCTATTGATCTTGACAATGTAAAAATAGTAGTAAAGATGCAAGGGGAGCTGATGAGACCCTCATCTCTTCTGCAAAGTAAGGAGTCAAAGACACTCTCTAGGGTGAATGAGGCAAGAAGACCCCAACTCTCTCTCTCTCTCTCTCTCTCTCTCTATATATATATGTATATATATATATATATATATATTTTTTTTTTTTTTTTTTTTTTTGAGACAGAGTTTCCCTCTTGTTGCTAAGGCTGGAGTGCAATGGCACAATTTCTGCTCACCACAATCTCCACCTCCTGGGTGGAGTGCAATGGCGCAATCTTGGCTCACTGAAACCTCCGTCTCTGAGGTTCAAGCTATTCTCCTACCTCAGCCTCCTGAGTAGCTGGGATTACAGGCCTGTGCCACCACTCCCAGCTAATTTTGTATTTTTAGTAGAGGCAGAGTTTCTCTATGTTGGTCAGGCTGGTCTCAAACTCCCGATTTCAGGTGATCCACCTGCCTCGGCCTCCCAAAGTGCTGGGATTACAGGCGTGAGCCACCACACTAGGCCTCATCTATATTTTTAAATCACAGAATTAACCACTAGGGGAGCTGAAGGTAAGGCTACTTTTGGAGGGTGGGAGTTAGGGGTGGGGAGTGGTGTGGGGAAGCGGGAACTAGATCCTCATCTTTCACAGAAGAAAATTATTCAAGTCTTAAATGCATAAACTAAGAAATACAGGTAAAACTTATATAATTTAGAGGCACAGGTCATTGGAAGAAGTAGCAAAAAGTGTTGTTAGACATGGCTGCCCTGAGGGATGGCATCAAAGATGAGAAGAGGGCAGGGAAGAGGGACTCCTGCTTTACAGCAGAAGATTTTTGATGATATTTGTTTTTTTTTTTTAAATCTGAGAATGTTTTACATTAACTTTCTAAGAACTAAGAGAGTTTGAGAGCCCTAGTTGGAGTTAAAATACAGAGCCCTACTTTGTTCCTGTGAAAATCAACAAGCACAACAAGCCTTGTAATATCCATGCTCATTCCAGAGTCAAGACAAAATTAATTTGGAAAAGAAAATACAGCCGGGGAACAGAGTTAGCAACCTCAGGAAGTTCAGGGAACTGAGTAAGAATTATCTCCTTAATTATTTTGACCAAATCAATAACAACGCTGGATGAGAAACCACAGTTGCCACCAATGAGAATCAAGTCGCTGAGAAACTAATTGGGGTTCAGGTTTGTTTGAAAGCAAAACACCTTCCTCTTCATCGTTAGCAAACACGGTTCCAGGGGGTGTGCGCGGAGACAGGAGAAGACTGCAGTTTGCAGCCTGGGGTGGAGAAATGAGCTGAACTTGCTTATTATTTTCAAACATGAAAGCCTGAATAAAGGAGCTCCTTTCTCCAAAGAGGCGCAAGCATGGATGCCCTTGATGATGTCAAATGCTCATTTTCATGCTTTCCTGGGGTTAATCAGAGACCCAAGCAGGTTCATCATGCAAATTAGAAGGAGGTGAGCCAAACGCCACAAAGGTAGGTGCGGGAGCGTTTTTGTTTGCAGAGCACAAGCTTTTTGTGGGAACTGCAAAGATTTCTTTCAAACCATCTCCATCTGCCTTTGGGGAGGGAGTGGTGAGGATCTTTGTCTCTAAGGGGCCCTGCTGGGCACGACCTTCTAGATCTCTCATGGTTTTGGAGCTGGGTTAAGATCTTATCTAGAGCTGAGATTCAAGAGTGCCCTATCTGCCTAACTTCCGACAGACCTACCTGTCTTCATCCCTGTTGGGGTCTCTTGGCAACTAACCAGGACCTTCTCAAGTCCATCTCACACTTGGTGCCTTGCTCCTTGCTTTTCTGACCTGTGGACTTGTCAATAAATCATCCTCACTGTCCAGATATTTCTCCATTCAAAAAGGTCTTCCTGAGCCCCTCTGGGGGTCCCAGCTCAGAGCTAGGAAACACACACCCACCCCAAAACTCCCTCTCAGAGTCTCATTGATGGCAGGGTGGTGGGGGGGAGGTAGGCAGATAATTAAGCAGTTATAATACCATATGATGTAGCTGTGGTGGGAGTGAGGGAGCTGGGGGTGTGAGCAAACAACTGACCCAGCAAGGGTAGAGGGACAGTCAGAAGGATAAACAAAACGACTTTTTTTTTTTTTTGGAGACAGAATCTCACTCTGTCAACCAGGCTGGAGTGCAGTGGCGTGATCTCGGCTCACTGCAACCTCAGCCTCCCGGGTTCAAGTGATTCTCCTGCCTCAGCCTCCCAAGTAGCTGAGATTACAGGCATGTGCAACCATGCCCAGCTAACTTTTTTGTATTTTTAGTAGAGACAGTTTCGCCATGTTGGCCAGGCTGTTCTCGAGCTCCTGACCTCAAGTGATCTGCCCACCTCGGCCTCCAAAAGTGCTGGGATTCTAGGCATGAGCCCCCGTGCCCGGCCTAAAGGAAATGACTTCTAAGTCTGAGTACAGTTCTGAAGGATGAGGAATGATTAGTATGTGAGGTGATGGATATGTTAATTAGCTTGATTCAATCATCCCACAATGTATACATACATCAAAACATCACGTTGTATGCCATAAATATATACATTTTTTCATTTTTCAATTGAAAAAATAAAAGAAGAGGAAGGAAGAAGATGTGCCAGGCAGAGGGGACAGCATTTGCAAAGATCGGGATGGAGGTGAGTGAGAACTTGATAGTGAAGGTGGCTCAGTCCAGCTGGAGCATAGCAATAGGGTTGGTGGAGGGGAGGGGGGAGGGGTGAGGAACGAGGGAGCGGTAGAAACGGCCAAATCATGAACGTGACAGCAGCTGGGATCTGGGATTTTATGCAGAGGGCACAGGGGGAAGATGGGGCTGAGGGGTTTGAGTGTGGCTGCTGGGACTCTCCCCAAGCCACTGTGATTGGGAGTGGGACACCAATTTGTAGCTGGGTGATTAAAGCCCAATGTTATGCTCTTAGACTGCAAGCCCAGGAAATTTGCAACTTGGTGATTAAAGCTGGACGTTATGCTCTTAGACTCCAAGCCCAGGAAATCTGCAGACTGGCAGCTAGACTGTACTAGTTTCCTCCCAGGCATAGATGCTCCAGTCAACTCCCCATGGGAGCCTTCCTCTCTCACCTTCCATCCATGTGGCTTCAGAGGTGAACACGGGATGCAGGCCCAGCCAATCAAAATATTCCATCTCCCTGGCTGCAGGGAGGATGTTATTTTCTCATGAGTCTGAGACCCAAAGAAAAACCAAGGTATTTAGTCTCAGGACATTTGCTGCTGCTCTTGGGAAAGAGAAGATCTCTTTCTGCTGGGGTTGCTCCCATGGAAGAATGTGAGCCTAGAGCTCTTGGCAACTATCTTGGCCATCAACTTGGTAAAGCCTGCCTGAGAATGAAGGCAACACAGAAGAAAGAAGAGTATGTATCTGGAGATAATGTTTGAACACTTGGAACTCATTATTCCTAAAGCTAGGTTTATTTGTGGACTTTTTGTTAATCTTAATTAGTTTTCTCTTTTGCTTAGGCCACATTGAATTGGCGTTTTCTATCATTTGCAACTAGCAGGATCTTGATTTGACCATAATTTTGTTAGCATATTGCAAATATTTTTGTCAAGACAACCCCAAACTACACCCCTGGAGAGTTACACTAGTTCTCTGTGGCTAAACCAAAATCCATGGGAGATCTTTCATTTAAAAATTATCAGAGATCATCAGCATTGAGAGATTACCCAACACGACACCTCCATCACATGACAGACACACTAAAAACAGCTGCCATTTACCTACTAAGTGTCTTACTAAGTGCATACTATGTGCTACCCACTTAGTTTTACACATATTCCATTTACCCTTGCAATATATTTTGTGGGATAGGACTGCTATTATCTCCATTTTACAGATGAGAAAACAGGTCCAGAGAGGTTAATTTCCATTTACATGACAGAGTAAGGAACAGGGGTGGGGTTCAAACACAAACTGCACTTTGGCTCCAAAGCTTGTACTCTCTCTGCTTCACCAACAGATGTGCAATCCAAGACTCAGAGAAGCTGGAGAATTTTCCTAACATCACATAGCAAAGGAATGGAAGACTCAGGACAAGAATACATGATCCTCTCCTTCCAACATGTCACCCAGCAGGTGCAATAAATCAAAGGACAGGGTATGGGATTTGGAGTCATACAGACCTGAGTTCACCAGCCAGGGTCTTTGGCAGATAAGATTACTCTTTGAGCCTCAGTTTCCTTGTGTGCAAGGTGAGAATAATCACAGAGCCTACTTCATAGGCTTGTGATGGAGAATCAACACAACATCACATGCAGGCCCAGCCAATCAGAATATTCCACCTCCCTGGCTGCAGGGAGGATCTTATTTTTTCATGAGTCTGAGGAAGGAACATGAGGCTGCACCTCCTGTGATGGAGGTGATGTGCGTATAAAGTTCTTAGGACAGAGCCAGGTTTATGGGGGCTCTCAATAAATGTTAATTGTGAATGTAATTGTTACAATTAATAAGCTGTGCTGTTAATGAAGGTATAAAATGCAGGTGATCTGCCATATGACCACAGGCTAGTTGCTGAATTACAGCGGCCATTGGTCCCACTGGTAAAATAGGGTTATTATCTGCCTTTTGCTCATGACACCAGGGCGCTACAAGAATTAATTAGCAGCTTTACAATGTACTGTGCAGTTTGATGCTCTATAAACAGAGAAATGTGATGGTTGAATATTTATATGATATCCATTATTGAGGATATCTTGAATTGGTTTACTGGTATTAAAATAAATTCAACCTTCCAAAAGTGGATAAATCTATCTGAGTCAAACAAAAGAAGATGGCTTTTATTATCTGCCAACACCTTAGAAACCCACAACAACTGGACATCTGGACATCCATAGGCTGAGCTCAATGCCTGTGTCTTGAACGTAGAAAGAGATGCTGAGATTGTCGGGCTGTCTCTTCCTCTAGATCTGAGCTCCTTCGGGGCTAAGATTGTGTCTTGTCTTGCAGTAGATCCCCAGCCTTGAGTACAGGATTTGATACGCGGCATGTGCTGGATAAATGCTTGATGAATGAAAGGATGGATGGATGGACAGATGGATGGACAGTTGGATGGATGAATGGGATCCTGAACCTCTTGGTGATAGGAGATTAGATGGGTCTGGTCTCAAATGATTGTGCCAAAGTAGATGGGGAGTCACATCAGGTATTGGGAGAGAAAACTTCTCAGGCAGTGTGGTAAATCGGAAGGACACTTGACATCACACAGACCTGGGTAACCAGCTCTGTGACCATGGGCCTTGGACCAAGCCCCTCTTTCTTCATCTGAGAATGTTGATAATGTCTTTGAGCTGAAAGTAACAGGAAACTCCACTCACTGTTGCTTACACATAAGGAAATTTATTACTCATGTAAGAAGAAGTACAGAGTAGGATTTGGGATTTCAGGGTTGACTTTGAAGGTCTGTCATGTCACTGAGCTCTGCACAGAGTGAACTGCCCACAGAATCAGCTTGATCTTTAGACACCTTCCCCTCATGGTTGTAAAGTGGCTTCTGGCAGCAACCAGGGTCAAGGCTTCTTTCCCGAACCCATTAGCCCAAATGGGCTCCAGGATGGCCATCATTCGAACCAGTTGTTGGCTAAGCAAATAAGATAGCTATGACTGGCCAAGTCCAGTGCTGCTCAAGCCATGGTCCATGAACCAACGCCAGCAGCATCACTTGGGAGCTTATTACGCCTGCAAATTCATGGACTACATTCTGACCAGGTGAATCAGAACCTCTGGTGTGGACCAAGGAATCTCCACTTTCAGGCATTCCTATGGCTGTTAAAGTCTGAGAACCACTGGATTAAACTCAACTGGGAGGGGAGGGACAACTACAAAATACAGGTGATAATGCCAATTTTAGAGGGTTGCTAAGAAAACAAATAATATCACATATGTAAAAGACTATCACACAGTAGTTGCTTAATACATGTTGGTTTCCTTCATTTCTTTCCCTTTATAGTGATATTGAAATATTTACTCTTCTCCATCAATTATGTTCCTCCACCCAGTGCTAAATATCCTCATGCTGCTCTGACCTATGGAAACCAACCAGGCTGGGTGCGGTGGCTCACGCCTGTAATCCCGGCACTTTGGGAGGCTGAGGCGGGTGGATCACGAGGTCAGGAGATTGAGACCACCCTGGCTAATATGGTGAAACCCCGTCTCTACTAAAAATACAAAAAAATTAGCCAGGCGCGGTGGCGGGCGCCTATAGTCCCAGCTACTCGGGAGGCTGAGGCAGGAGAATGGCGTGAACCCGGGAGGTGGAGGTTGCAGTGATCTGAGATTGCGCCACTGCACTCCAGCCTGGGTGACAGAGCGAGACTCTGTCTCAAAAAAAAAAAAAAAAAAAAAAAAGGAAACCAACCTGTAGGCTAATTTATACTAAGATGGGAGTGACACATGGCATCACTAGCTTAGTAGCATTTTCACCTTGAAAATGGAGAGCATGGAGTGCACGATACTTAATCTAAAAGGCTGCTTGGCAAGTGGTGTAATATTAGGCATGTAGCAAGTTTTGGTGTGTAGGGGTATGTTTTAGTGTGGACTATGCTGCTCCATCCTCAGATCATACCCCATAGGTAATTTCCTACTCTGGCCACACTGAAGGGACTAGTTGGCTAAGCTGGATGCCCAGTGGCAGCCACATGAACACAGGGTGTGATGTGGGAGGGCTGAGGTTAGCCAGGCTGATGGCATCACATACATCCTTCCCTTCCCCCCTGTCTTCAGAGCCCTGTTGGGGACTGTTAGGGAGAATGTAGCCCCTCTTGAGGCTTTGATCTTTGGCTCTGCAAGTTCCAGATTCCCTTTGAAGTATAATTATAATTAAAAGGAAAATCCCAAGCAGACACCAGATGAGGTCTGCACCGAACATGCGCTGTTGGCAGAGTTTCCTAAGTCAACAGCTGGCCCGCATGTCAGGCTCAAAGGAAAAAAAGAAATTGGCCACTCATTTGAAGGAACTTTATTCTGAATGAGCTGGAACTGTAAAGGTCCCTTAATCCCTGGAGAAAAGAACAGATGGGAGGGCAAAGGAAATGTTGGCAGTGAGAAGATGATTAATTAAGTTGGATCCCAGGTCCCTCTTTCAACAGGAGGATGCCCATCTGGGTCCTGGGTGCATCTCCTTTTGAGCACCCCATGAACTAAGAGAGTGACCCCAGTTTGTCATCCAGGCTTCCAGAGCTGGTTCTTTATCCTAAGCTAGGGACACAAAGACTTCTTCCTTGAGGTCAAGATAAATTGGGGCCTCTTGAATTGATGAAATATTCATACCCCACTGCCCTTTCATCCTATATTTTTTTTCTCCATAGTTTTTGTTTGTTTGAAAAACTTCCTTTGGCATTGCATGGCCCTAAATTGCAGGTCAGTGTCATCACTGTGTGACTCTGGGCAAGTTAGAACCTCCCCATGCATCAATTTCCTCATCTGTAAAAAGGAGACATTCATAATATTGCCTTTTTTTTTCAGAGATATGAGAATTACAGCTAATAAATTCTAGGTACCTCGCATAGTACCTGGCATTTAGTGTGTGCTTAATAAATGTTGTCTATTAAGACAATTCCAGGCTCTGCCAATAAACGCCTTAGCTCTTGACGGCCTAAACTAAACCTTACTACAAAGAGTCAGTATGCATTAAACAATCTTAAGACTATAAAGGGATCCTCAAGACAGATTATCTAATTGTAAAATGCTAGTTTCACCACTTAATAGTGTCCATGACCACTTTTATCAGTGAAAAGTGAGCAATTTGATTTTTTAAAGGAATGGAGTCTTGCTCTGCTGCCCAGGATAGAGGGCAGTGGTGCTGAGAGGTGACAACATGCTAGCAGCCCTCGCTCTCGGCGCCTCCTCAGCCTTGGTGCCCACTCTGGCCTCGCTTGAGGAGCCCTTCAGCCTGAGCTGCACTGTGGGAGCCCCTCTCAGGGCTGGCTGAGGCCAGAGCTGGCTCCCTCTGCTTGCGGGGAGGCGTGAAGGGAGAGGTGCGGGTGGGAACCGAGGCTGCGTGCCGTGCTCGTGGGCCAGCACGAGTTCCGGGTGGGCACGAGCTTGGAGGGCCATGCACTAGGAGCGGCTGGCTGGTGCCGGTGCCTGGCAGTGATAGGCTTAGCATCCGAGCCAGGAGCTGCGGAGGGTGCAACAGGTCCCTCAGCACTGCCGGCCTGCCCGCACCGCACTCAAATTCTCGCCAGGCCTCAGCCACCTCCCCGCAGGGCAGGTCTTGGACCTGCAGCCTGCCATGCCCGAGCCCCCGACTTCCTCACCACCCCCACCACCCCCTTCCTCCCCCCCTTCCTCCCAATCCCCTTCCTCCCATACCCCCCCGCTGCCCCCTTCCTCCTACCCCCCAACGCTGCCCCCTTCCTTCCTCCCCGCCCTGCCCCACTTTCTGACCCCCGCCCCCCACGTCCCCTTCCCCCACCTCCCCTCCCCGCCACCCCCCTCCCCCTTCCTTCCCCACCCTGCCCCCCGCCCCAGCCTCCCTGACCGGCGCCGCCCCCTGCTCCGTGGTGCCCGGTCCCATTGACAGCCCAAGGGCTGAGGAGTGCAGGCGGCGGGGTGGGACTGGCAGCAGCTCCACCCCTGCCCCACTCGCGGGATCCACCAGGCGAAGCCAGCTGGGCTCCTGAGTTGAGTGGGGACTTGGAGAACTTTTATGTCTAGCTGGAAGATTGTATATGCAACAATCAGCACTCTGTGTCTAGCTTGGGGTTCATGGATGCACCAATCAGCACTCTGTATCTAGCTAATCTGGTAAAGACTTGGAGAACTTTTATGTCTAGCTAGAGGATTGCAAATGCACCAATCAGCACTCTGTGTCTAGCTCAGGGATTGTAAACGCACCAATCAGCACTCTATCAAAATGGACCAATCAGCTCTCTGTAAAACGGACCAATCAGCTCTCTGTGAAATGGGCCAATCAGCAGGGTGTGGGTGGGGCCAGATAAGGGTATAAAAGCAGGCTGTGGGAGCCAGTAGAGGCAATCCGCTTAGGTCGGTTTTCGCATGAGGGAATCTTTGTTCTTTTCCTCTTGGCAATAAATCTTGCTGCTGCTCACTCTTTGGGTTTGCTCCACCTTTATGAGCTGTAACACCATGAAGGTCTGCAGCTTCACTCCTGAAGCCAGGAACAGCGTGAACCCACAGGGAGGAATGAACAACTCCAGATGTGCTGCCTTTAAGAGCTTAACACTCGCTGTGAAGGTCTGCAGCTTCACTGCTGAAGCCAGCGAGACCACAGACCTACTAGAAGGAAGAAACTCTGGACACATCTGAACATCTGAAGGAACAAACTCCGGACACACCATCTTTAAGAACTGTAACACTCACTGCGAGGGTCCGCGGCTTCATTCCTGAAGTCAGTGAGAGCAAGAATCCACCAATTCTGGACACAGTGTTGTCACAGCTTACTGCAGCCTGGAGCTCCTGGCCTCAAGTGATTCTACCCCCTCAGCATCTTGAGTAGCTAGGACCACAGGCAGACACCAGACACCTGGCTAATTATTTAAATTTTTTTGTAGAGACTGGGTCTTGCTATGTTGCATAGGCTGGTCTTGAACTCTTGGCCTCAAGTGATCCTCCTGCCTTGGCCTCTCAAAGTGCTGGCATTACAGGCATCAGCTCCTGTATCTGGCCCAATTTGATCTTTGAGGTTTTTTCCTATGGCACTCACTGTGTCATTATGACCTCCTCCTTTCTGGAAAAGGGCCCACACCAAAGCCCTTGGTGTGATAGTGGGTCCCTGTTCCACTTCTGCATCCATGACCCATTCCCCCTCTGTGGGGCTGGCTTTCTGGCTGGTCTCCTAGGTTCCCACTGCCACTCTCACCTCTATACAATCTGGAGTGGGTGGAATGGTGTCCTCCTGAAACTCACATCCACCCAGAATGGGACCTTATATGTTACCTTTGCAGATGTAATTAGTCAAGATAAAGTCATACTAACTTAGGCCGTAAGTCCAATGGCTGGTGTCTTTATAAGAAAAGGAGAGGATAAGGCCAGGTTTGGTGGCTCACGCTTGTAGTCCCAGCATTTTAGGAGGCTGAGGTGGGGGAATCACTTGAGGTCAGGAGTTCGATACCAGCCTGGCCAACATGGTGAGACTCAGTCTCTACTAAAAATACAAAAATTAGCCAGGTGAGGTGGTGGGCGCCTGTAATCCCAGCTACTTGGGAGAGGCAGAGGAATCCTAGCTACTTGGGGGAGGCAGAGGAATCGCTTGAACCCGGGAGGCAGAGGTTGCAGTGAGCTGAGATCGAGCCACTGCACTTCAGCCTGGGCAACAGAGCGAGACTCCGTCTAAAAAAAAAAAAAATGAAAAGGATGCATGATGGAGGAGAATGCCATGTGAAGATGGAAGTGGAGACTGGAGTGGTGAGGCTACAAGCCAACAAACACCAAGGATTGCAGGAGCCACCAGAAGCTGGGAGAGAGGCATGGAACATGAGAGCTTCCAGAAGGAACTAACCCTACTGACATCTTGGTTTTGGACTTCTCACCTCCTGAGCTGGGAGAGAATAAATGCCTGTTGTTTTGAGCCACCCATTTGTGATCATTGGTTATGGCAGCCCTAAAAACTAATGTACCATCTTTCTGTAGAGTGAAACTCATTACCGTGCTGATATGGTTTGGGTCTTTGTCCCTGCCCAAATTTCATGTCAAATTGTAATCCTCAATGTTGGTGGGTCCTAGTGGGAGGTGATTGATTCACGAGGGTGGATTTCCCCTTTGGTGCCGTTCTCGTGATAGTTACTGCAAGATCTGGTCTTTTAAAAGTGTGTGGCACTTCCCCTCTTTCTCTCTCTTCCCCCTTTGGTAAGACAGGCCTGGTTCCCCTTTGCCTTCTGCCATGGTTATAAGTTTCCTGAGGCCTCCACAGAAGCCAGCATCATGCTTTCTGTACAGCCTGTGGAACTGTGAGCCAGGTAAACCTCCTTTCTTTGTAAATTACCCAGTCTCAGGTATTTCTTTATAGTGGTGCAAGAATGCACTAGTACACATGTTCTTGCTCAAGACCCTTCAGTGGCTTCCATGGATCACAAAGGAAAGCCTCAATTCTTCAGGGTGTTCTATAGAGTCATTCATGACTTTGCATCTGTTGGTTGCATCTCTGCCCAGATACACTCTTTTCTGCAGCCACTCTGAATTCTTCTGAAACACGCGGAACTCCTGGAAACCCATTATACCTTCTGTAGGTAATGCTGTTTCTTTCTTCTCTTACTTGGAAAACTACTCATCCTTCAAGATCCAACTTAAGTATCATCACCATTATGAAGCCTTCATAAGCACCCCCTTCTTCAGTTCTCCCTCCACTGGCTGAGTTAGTCATGCTTCTCTGTGTTTCCAGAGCATATTGATCAAGTCTCTCTTCTTGGAACACTGAGCTCATGCACTAAAGTTACTTGTTTTATGCATCTGCCCCTATTCAGGTAGGGGTCTGATCCTGAGATCAGAGTTGACCTTGTAAGGGATCAGTGAGTATTTGTCGCTTGACTAAATGAAAGTTGGAGGAAAATGACATTATTTAACAGGAGATGCAACAGCTGGAAGGTGGCAAGGACAAAAAGGACATGAAGGACAAAGATATTCAATTTTCCCATTCAGTCTTGGGGAGACCAGTCGCCCATATGGTCGTGCATGCCATGCCTCAGTCACCCATGAGAATTACTGTTTTCTGTGCATCCACGGGGGTATTCATTCTGGTAGTAACTAGAAAGTGCAACTGTGCTTTTAGGGGATGCCTGGGGGGCAGTGAGAGGTCTCCTTGGGCTTTGCCAGAGGCGCGGAGTATGTCCCTGCCTGGACTACCACATGGTGGGTGGACGCTAAGCATGTAGATCCCTTGAAGCATGAAATTACCCCCCGTTTCCTTTGTAACAGGTAGAAGGAACTAGGGAAAATGCTTTTAAGAAGAAAAAGGAGAGACGCTGGGGAGACAAGAGACAATAATGCAGATTTTAGCATCAGACAGACATAGGTTTCAAATCCTCAAGCTTCTGCTTCCCAGTGGAGTGACCTTGGACAAGTCCTTTATCTTCTCTGAGCCTCTGTGTTCTCATTTCTACCATGGTGAAGGTGCTTATAACAATACTTGCTTTGCGGTACAGTTGTAACAATTAAACTTAGTGAACACAGGATGCCTGGTGTGTAGCAAGCTATTGGTAAATGGAATCTGTCATTTTTTATCTAGCATGATGATTATTAGTTCCACAAATATTTTCTGGGGGCCTATTAAGGGCCTGTCATAGTTCCAGCATCTTGAGACTCTAAAATGCTTAAGCTCAAGATGATCAGGGCTGTTAAACACTGTTTTACAACACCAAAGATGGCGTGTGTAAGTGCTCACTTCCTGAAGGTGCTGGTTAAAGTCTGATGGCTTCATTGTAGCCCTGTTGCACCAGAAGAGGTCATCTGACCTTGTGTCATTTATTAAATGAATCCTCATTTCCTTGCTCTATCCCCTCACTGAAAATGTCACACAAAAGCAGGAAGCTCCAGACTGATATTTCTTTCCTCTTGAAGCCTATCCAGGTGTGGGCACGAGTTGCCACTTTGAAGGCTCTTTTCTAAGCCAGTGGGAGAAAATTTCATTTGCAAAGCTTTCCCTGTGTCTTGCTCTCCAAGGGCGAGTTGATTAAGCATGTTTGTCTGCATTTATTCCATGTACATTTCAAAAGTTGTTTACTGCAGCTACATTTTAAAAATATAAACATGCTCCCTGTTTAATGCAGGTACAAATCTCCAGGATGTGCATTTTTGAGCCTAGGGCGTAGGTGGAGATGCAGAAAAAATAAATACTATTCAGGAGCAGCGAAAGCAAAACAAGGAATCATTTGTGAAAGAGAGAATGACTGCAGGAAGTATAAAATCAGAAATATGCTTTGGAACTCTTGGATGCTATTGTGAAATGCATTTTCCCCCTCCTCCCTTTCCAAGGAAAACTTAAACCATATTTTCTGCACGATGAAATCTTTGAAATGGCCCGAATCTCATTTTAACAAAAACGCATGATTGAGTTTGTCTAATTAGACAATGTATGGTGAGTACCTGGCAACCCTCAGAATTCTTTCTTTTTTGTGACAGGATCTTGCTCTGTCACCCAGGCTGGAGTGCAGTGGTGCAATTACAACTCACTGCAGCCTCAACCTCATGGGCTCAAGTGATTCTCTCACCTCAGCCTCCTAAGTGACTGGAACCATAGGCGTGTGCCACCATGACTGTCTGATATTTTTAAGTTTTTGTATTTTTGTAGTGATGGATTCTTGCCATGTTGCCCAGGGTGGTCTCAAACTCCTTGTTTCAAGCAGTCCTCCTGCTTTGGCTTCTCAAAGTGCTGGGATTACAGGCGTAAGCCACAGCACCTGGCCACGAAACTGTTATATAGCACTTGCACCTCACAAACATGAGACCCAGGGTCAGGATGTTCAACCTGGTTTCATTTAGGAGGCAAAGTCCTCTGTTCTCCAGAGAGAGGTTTTGTACAAACATGTGGTTCATGCATTGCTATGGTTGAGCATCAACTAGCATGGCTGATTGCAGCCTATGGCATTCCCTGATTGATTGATTGATTCATCCCGTAAATATTTATTGAGCACCACTTTGTGCTAGGCCTTATGCTATGGTGTTTGGTAGTGGGGATAACAATGATCCTAACAGTCATTTTATTGAGTGCTTATTATGCACCCTGTGTTGGGTAAGAACTTGGCATGGCATCTCTCATTTGATCTCCACCACAACTCTACTAGGCAAATGTTACTATTATTATCACCATTTTACAGATGAGAAAACCAGCCAGGACTAATTCAGCCATAATTCCAAACTCTCAGGAAGAACCTTATTGGCCTAGCTTGGGTTAAGTGTCCACTTCTCCTCACAGCAGAGGTGAAGAGAGTGGAGCTGTGTCACTTAGTTCAAAGCTGTCACAGTCCAACAGGAGGCAGTTCTTAGAGAAACAGGGTCTCTGTGAGTAGCTGCCTTCTTCCATGTCTGCTGGGCTGCAGTGGGTGGATTGGGGGAAGGTGAAGTGATGGATATCCTAGACCAGTGATATCCTAGGTCTTGGGACCACTGCACTGGGAGGTCTCACAGCATCTCCTACATCTGAACTCCACAGGACACCCCTTTCTCTAGAATAAATCCCCCTCTCTTGATCTCTGAAAGGGTTTATGTTACTTATGATTGAGGGGGCCTGAGTTAGCTGGTCTTGTAATCACAGATTGCTGAATACTTCCAGAGCCCTGTCCTGGGTTTTGGCCCCTGACCTCTGCAATATTGCACACCGAATTTCACAGTGAAGCAAAGCAGTAGAATGCACAGCTGTCTCGAGCACTCAGACATGCCACACAACTCACTGGTATGCTGCGGGACCCCACTGCAGAAAGCTTCCAGAAGGTGGCCACTTCAGACCAAGCATTTTTGCAGGGCTCAGAAGGAAGAAAAAGATACTGGACCTTCGCTAATCCTAATACAGAAAAGCCCTGTCAACCTACACAACAAAATTCTTTTAGCTTTCTCTAGGGGTACCAACAACAACAGTAATAACAGCGCTAACGATAGCTCTTATTTGCTAGGTGCCAGATGCCGCAGCATCACATGACATGCACATCACTCTGCAGCATCCACATTACATGCAATTTTCTGTTTGACATTCACAACAGCCCTTTCCAGTAGAGGTTATTATTGTGCAGAGGCAGAAACTGAGGCCCAAGAGGGCCAAGTAACTTGCCCAAAGGCACATGGCTATGAGGTATGAGTGGTGACTCTCCAATCCAGATCAGTCTGAGGCTAGAGCCCAAGTTCTAACATTATATCCATGCCTAAGATATTAAGGCATTGTCTGGTATTTCAGCAATTTGATGGTTATTGTTGAAGTCCTCAGGATCTGCAGCTCAGAATGTCCTCTATAAGTCCTGAAAGCACCCAGACATGGATGTCATTTTAAGAAAAGATACACACACACATACACATAGCCACATACTTGGAAAAAGAAGTCACACTGGCATGAATGGTGACAGTAGGTGCTGCTGGTGCTACTGTGGCTTAGAGGAGCTCAGAATAGCCACAGAGACATGTGGGTAACAGTCCATTTTCTGATGCTTCTTGAATTTGGTTCATCTCAGCATCCTCAAATCCTCCCCTCACATTTTATAAAAAGTAAAGTCAGGCAGAACTGGGTGCTTCATTGAGGAACGTGGTTAAGACCTAATCCAAAATGAGAAATGGCATCACACAAAATCCTGAATGTGTATTGAGGTCTGACTAGTTGGCCTGAGGTTAAACAGCAGGAAATTAAGCCAAGTGGCATGGCTGCCCCGCCTGGAAGCACTGCTGCTTTTTAGAACTTTTGTAAAACTAAATGTCAATGAGGGCAAAAGGAATGAGCTCTTTCAAAATAAATGCACCTGCCACTGTTCTTGCTTAAGATCATCTAACTCCTTGCTACTCAAAGTGTGGCTTGGGAACTATAAGCATCTGTGTCACCCGGGGGCTTGTCAGAAAAGCAAGTCTCAGCCCTACTCTGAGCTGCTGAATTCAAATCTGCATTTCCACAAGGATCTCCAAGTGATTCCTCTTGCAGATTAGAATTTGAGAAGCAGAGAGCTTCTTTCGGTCATCAAAGAACTCATCTTGGCATCATTATACTGAAAGAATGGCCACTGGATTCTCTGAGGGGTCCATCCACATTCATTCATTTGTCCATTCATTCATTCATTCATTCATTCATTCACCCATTCACCGATTCATCTATTTAAAAAATATATTGATTATCCACTAAATGTCAGGCACTGGGGCTATGACTGTAAACAGGAGAGATGTGATGTGTAGAATGGTGGGAGAGAAAGACATTAAACAAACATTTATTTAGTTATTACAGTAAGTAGCAGGATAGATAAATTTAGTAAGCACAACAAACACCGTGTTATAGGGCCCTGATCTGCTTACTGAC
Source organism: Pongo abelii (assembly GCF_028885655.2). Lineage (NCBI taxonomy): Eukaryota > Metazoa > Chordata > Mammalia > Primates > Hominidae > Pongo > Pongo abelii. The sequence continues at coordinate 118,238,276 of NC_071995.2, read as the reverse complement.
AGGGAGCACCTGCAGGGAGGATTAGGGAAGGTGTCTTTGGGGAAGTGGTATCTAAACAGACCCAAAGAAGGACAAAAGTGTGTTTATTAAGGGAATGTTCTGGGCAGCAGGAATAGCTTGTGCAAATGCCTGGAGGCGGGAAGATGCGAGGTATATTGAAGCCTTGTCCTTTATGATTTGAGAATGGCATTATGGTAGCATTACATGTATTAGTGAGATGTTAGGAGCCTTTCCCCCTTTAGGAGAGATATTTGATGACCTATTTATTTTATATATGAAAATATGCATCATTACAGACTAAACAGACATATTTCCCTCTGGAGAAAGTCTACTTATTTCATGTGGCCACACACCGACCAGGAGTCAGGGTGTTTTCCTTGATGCAGAGAAGAGAAAGTCATCTTTGTCTTCCATTTGCATTTTCCATTTAGTTTTCAATTCATCAGCCACTAATGGTAATGTGTGCAAAGCCACTACCCAAATGAATGGCAAGCTTGCTCTGTGTATGTGTGTGTGTGTGCATGCCTGTGTGTTGGTGGTGATTTGTGGAAGTGATGGGAGGTGGGTAGGGGGGCTAACCCTAAAGATGCCTTGGATCTGGGGCTCAGGGGCTAAGACTCACCATGATCTACAATCCCCTGCCGTTTCCCACTCTACTTGCTTGTTTTCTAAGCCTGTCTAGTATGTTACAGCTTTGTGAGCACATGTAGTGTAGAGTTGGGAGGTGATACTGGGAAACCTCCATAGGAGAGTGGGACAAGGAGAGGAAAGTGTGTTAATGAGCAAGCAGGTGACCACTGTGGGCAACTTGGGGCTCAACCCTGCTGGCACCACAGGGGAATGATATAGAGTTGGAGTCAGCAAACTTGTCTAGAAAGGGCCACACCATAAATACTAGGCTTTTGGGCGTATACAGTCTCTTGTACAACTCTGCCCTTGTAGTATGAAGGCAACTGTAGGCCATATGTAAAGAAATGGGCATGGCTGTGTTCCAGTATAACTTTATTTATAAAAACAAGTGGTGGGCCAGATTTGGCTGGTGAACTGTAGTTTGTTGACTGTTGATATGGAAGATGTCTCAGAGTTGTTGCATCTGAAGGCAAGGCAACTGAGGTACTTATCTGTTATCATTTGTCTGCCATTGGTAGAGGGATGCTCCTTAAGGCATTGCCTTCTTGTCCCTTCTGAACTGCCCCAGACCACAGACAGAGAGCCACAGGTGCTACTGTGGGAAGCCATGATTGTGCATGAGCATGGGAAGAGCCAAGACGGGGGACTATTTTACAATGAGTGAAATAAGTCTCAGAGAGGGCAAATGATGGTATGAGGTCACAAGAAAGGTAGTGGTCATGATCAAAACAGAGCTGATCCCTATGCTGTTTTTACATGGTGACACTCTAAAAGTAGGAAATTTTATGCAGTGTTTTCCAATTGCATTTTAACATCTGTCTAGGAACTTTTGTTCTGAAGCCCGCCATTTAGAAAGCATGTCACCATAACCTATTCCATGAAATGGATTTTCTTCTGCTCCCCAAACGGTTATAGAAGCACTTGAGAATCAAAGTAAGAAAAAAGATACATAATCTAAGTGTTTATTCTTAAGAACCTTTTAAAATGTCTTGATTATATGTGTTTCCAAGATGTACATGTAGAAACTTTGCAAATCAATGAAAAGGCAGCAAACTACCCAGTAGAAAATAGGGCAAATAATACAAATAAGGTAATTCTCCAAAGAGAAAATATAAATAAACAATGAATATCAGGTAAGTACAAGAAAACAACATGTCCTCTTTGCCCATCACACTGGCAGAAACTTAAACGCCTTATTAAAGGGTGGATGAAGATGTGAAGTAACTGGTGCTTGGATATTCAAGGAGGCTGTGATTTGGTACAAATTTTCTGGAGGTTTATTTGATTAATAAAATCTGTTTCCTCTCAGTTTCTTCTTCCAAGAACAAGAGAAGGAATCACAATTGGTCCATGACAGTCATGGTCATCTCATTCCTCTTGCCAGTGGCAGGTGTATGTGTGAGTTTGCAGCTTAATCCTCCCCAAGGGAATCCAAGGACTGCTGAAGAGGCATGTCTGCACATGTCACCTAGAACATCTCCAGCCATCATGTGATCCCTGGGGGAGGCATTCCCAACTCTCTGAGAGAAGCACACCAGAAAGATGGAAAGAAAGTGTCTGGCTCCAGGATGATGACATGGAGCCACTGAATTAACCGTCTTTGTGCTGCTCTAACCTTCAGAGTTCACCTTAACATGAGAAAATAAAACCCTTATTGCTTAGCCACTGGTTATCTTCTTTTATTTGCAGCCAAAAGTATCTTAACTGATATAATTATCTCTCCCATATAGAAATAGGGGCTTATGTGTCCAAATAGGCAATGTACAAGTATTTTATTATAGCATTGCATGTAATCATGAGACATTAAGAGTAACCTGAAATGTGCATCAGAGGGGACCTAGGGAAATAAACTGTGATTCAGTAACACTGGAATTTGAGGCAGCCGTTAAAAGCAATTAGGTAAATTTTTATGTGCTGATCCCAACATCTCCAAGATCGCTAAGACATTTAAGTTTTAAGAAGTTGTGAAATAAATACATACGGTATAATCCCATTTATATAAACAAAACAAAACAAAATAATCCTTAAAATGTGTAAGATTCATATATATCTACACATTCATACCTATAGAAAAAGGGGGTGGCAGGAATCACATCATATACATAAAAGCATTTACCTCTGGAGCTGGGAGATGGGCAGGGGGTGAGAGTTAAGAGAAACTTGTGCTTTTTTATGTATGGCATTTGTCCTTTTAGCAACACAAATGAGTGAATTTAGGGCTTTGTCATAAAAAGATAATGTTTGGAAAATAGCCCACATGCTTATTATAGAAAAATCTACCAAATACTAGAATGCACAGATGTAAGTTTTGTTCAAAACCTCTGCAAGACAGAGGTTTGTTGTTGTTGTTGTTTAGAAAAACACAATATTTCAGGTTTCCTGGGGGCAAAGAGGAACTTCTCTTCAGATCCTCAAATGATTTTCATGTGTGTGGCACAATTACTCGGGCAGAGTTCAGTGTTTTTAATCAAAAGCTACTTGTCAAGTAGGCAATGTCACTTTGCCTAGCCTGCGTAAACAAAGCTTTGTGAGGACTGGGTTTGGAAAGTGGAAGAGCTGAAACATTTAAATTGGAGTGTGTGTGTGTGTGAGAGAGAGAGACGGGGAGGGAGGGAGAGAGAGAGAGAGAGTTGAGGGGGAAGAGGGGAGGAGGATGGAGTGCTCTGTGTGATGTACACGATTCTGGAGAATTCTCCATAGAAATATCCACCCTGTGTTTTCCAGCACCGGCTCTGCTCCCAACCACTTGGAACCATAAGAATTTGACCTTCCAAAGGAGAGAGGCTTCCTCGCAATGCTTGGTTGGTAATGACTGAGTTGTAGGCACGGACTGTTTCGTAATTGCCTTCCGGTTGTCTCCTACATTTTTCTGAGTTGGGTACCATTAGTCTCAAGGCTCCTGTCATGTGGCCATTAGATCATTGTTTTCTCTGACAGCGTCATTTCTGCAAAACCCTGGAGAGAAAATACTACACATTTTCCAGGACTAGAATGCTGCCACCTGGTCATTATGCCCAGCAGCCCTCAGATGGCTACCCCTAAAGATGTGCACCTTTAGGGCGACCGCACCGTGGCTCCCCAGACTAAACAGCTCACTGTTACTGGTTCGTTTTTTTTTTTTTTTTTTTTTTTTTTAGAGTGGAATTACCCCGGTCAGCAAGCACCCTCTAGCACTAATTTAGGAGACTGAGTCTGACAAATGGGTGTAAAGAAAAGAAGAATGGCAGGAAAAATAGTGGTTTTCAGAAATCAAAAAGGATGCTTCTCTAAGGGTATCACTTATTTTTCCCTCCACCCCTGCAACCTACCCAGGGCAAGAGCAGAAGAAAAATTTTTCCAATAGGGTCTAATTGTTGTCTGAAATAAATGAGAACAGAGAGGTTTGAGGACTGCTGAACATGGACAGATGAGGTGGGAGGAATGGTCTTCATGACTGATTTCCAACAGCCGAGCTGCAAGGCTGAATAAAGAGGATGCCAGTGAGTCCTTAACAAAACAGCAAAAAACCAAGGCTTGCCACCTTCAGGGATCATAATTTATTCATTCAACAAATAAATGGTTGAATGGTTAGTGGTTGCTCTGTGCTGGACATTCTTCTAGGAGCTGGGGACACAGCAATGAACCAAGCAACGTCTCTATATCTTAACTGGGCTCTGAGTAGGAAAGAGATGGTGTACTCAAATTGGGAATTGGAGGAGGAGTTGAATAAAGGGACTATTTGCACAGACTGTTTGCATAGATCCCCCTACAAGGGATGGTGCAGTCCCCTGGGGCTAGCAACAGCAGGGAGCTGTTACCACCCTGAAGGGGCACAGAGGGGGAGCAGCAACTGGCAGTGAAGAGGTTAGTGGTAGGGAGAGGCTGTGTGACAGGAGCCAGGACCAGAGAATCACAAACAACCAAGTCCATGTAGCAAAAATGAGACTGGGAACAGAGACTCCAACCTTTCTATCCCCCTGCCCTTTTGTATTAGTCTGTTTTCAGGCTATTGATAAAGACATACCTGAAACTAGGTAATTTATTTTTTTAAAAAAGAGGTTTAATGGACTCATAGTTCCACATGGCTGGGCCTCACAATCATGGTGGAAGGCAAAAGGCACATCTCACGTGGCAGCAGGCAAGAGAGAATGTGAGCCAAGTGAAAGGGGAAACCCTTTATAAAACCATCAGATCTCGTGAGATTTATTCACTACCACAAGAACAGTATGGGGGAAACTGCCCCCATGATTCAATTATCTTCCATCAAGTCTCTCCCACCACATATGGGAATTACGGGAGCTACAATTCAAGATGAGATGTGGGTGGGGACACAGCCAAACCATATCACCTTTGATCTCCTAGCAGTGCTTTCTATTGGCTGAATCCAACTGGAGGCTGGAGACCAAGGGAGGTCATTAAGTTGTCATTCTCCTGGGGCACAGAGCAGGGAGGAGAAGGGTGGCAAGTGGTTCTGGAGAGGCAAATGGTATATTTCCAGCACAGTCCTTGTCCTCAAGGAGTCAATATTCTACCTATGGGACACAGACCATAAACAAATAAGCCCATAGCTCTACAATACAATATTGCCAGGACTTCATTAATCTAAGCAGCACCTCTGTGCAAATTAGAAAAAGCCACCCTCTCTCCAAGTGGATGCAGCCCCGTGCCAGGCACATGGTTTAGCCAGTGAAGCAAGGGCTGGATATCAGCCCCCCCCACTCAATGTTTGGTCAGGAGCTTGTGCAGAACTCAACCCACAAAACACAATATCCTTCATGGCCAAGTGGTCAAGGTGTCATAAAGAAAATTGAGAATCCACGACTTGGAATGAGCTGGTGACAGGTGATGCACAGAAATAGCTTTTCTAGGGCATTAGTCTTGGTCATACCAGTGACATGGTGACATGCTACAAACACAGGGTCATTAAGGGGCCCCAAGGATGTCCAACAAGTTGCTCTCCCAGGACCAGCCCCTTGCAGCTCTCTGCAGACTTCGCAGGTAGGCAGAAGCCAGGATGGGTCCCTTGTAAAGTTAGCCACCAGTGGGAGCTGCCCAGAGCTTGCAGGGAATGGCAGGTCTGTCTTCTCCCAGCTCCGGCTCCCTGAACTGTGATGAGCAATTTGTCTTTCAGCCTTGATCTGCTGTCAGTGGGGCTGACACTGACTCCAAGTATTAATTTCTTCTTGAGCTGTCTTACATTGCAGTCGACAGAGGGAAACGAAAAATGAAGTAGATTTGCCAGATACAGAAACTCATCACCCAGCTGCCTTTATTAGGGGTGAAGCTGCAGGGAGGAAGAAGGCCTGAGCTGTGCTCCTCTTCTTTTCTTAAGAAGCAGATGCCAAACCCCTAATGAAGCATCTTTCATTTCGCAGCCCTGTGCTTTGACACCTTTCTGCCTTCACTCTCCCTTGGCTGCACAATATCTTAGCTCTGTCTCTCTCTTTTTTTTTTTTTTTTTTTGAGATGGAGTCTTGCTCTGTCCCCTAGGCTGGAGTGCAGTGGCACGATGTCAGCTCACTGCATGCTCCACCTCCTGGGTCACGACCATTCTCCTGCCTCAGCCTCCCAAGTAGTTGGGACTACAGGCGCCTGCCACCATGCCCGGCTAATTTTTTGTATTTTTAATAGAGATGGGGTTTCACTGTGTTAGCCAGGATGGTCTCGATCTCCTGACCTCGTGATCCGCCCGCCTCGGCCTCCCAAAGTGCTGGGATTACAGGCGTGAGCCACCGCGCCCAGACTAGCTCTGTCTTTTTAAAGTGGCTAGGCAGAGATATTACAAAGAAACCCATGGACACCCCAAGTCTTTTCATCAGCTTGTAACACGCTCACCCATCTCATGAATATGCCCTCTTGAAGGTCTCTTGTGTTGTCTAGATTGCGTTTTATTCAGGGATCTGTGGTGAGCAGAAACAAACAGGTTCATTCAGCTCAAGTTTTTAAAAATGTAGGAAATCTCATGGTATCCAATGACAGGACGGCTCAGCTACTTGCTGTGTCTCTTGAGCTCTCAAAAGGCATGAATGCTCAGATATGCTATTCTCTGCACACTCGTTTCTTTATTCTTTCTCTCTTTGTCCTGGCTCCTTCTGCTCTCCCACAGAGCCCATCATAGCTGCCCCAACCCTAGAGTTTATGGGGCCCTCATCTCCATACTCTGTGGCTATCTGGATCCGTCTTTCAGTGTCTAAAGTCCAAGTTCCAGATAAGGAAATCTGATTGGTTCAGCTTGTATCAGGTGTTTCCCTTTGGTCCAATCATCTGTAGCCTGGAGGGTGGGACCATGTGGTCGGTATAGCTTCCTGTCTCTGAAATAGGAAATATGGGTGGGGCCAGAAGACTTCTCTAGAACATCCAGAAAGAGATGCTATAGAAGCAAAAGCAGATCTGGATAATATATTTTAAATTTTATTTTTGTAGAGATAGAAGCTTACTATGTTGCCCAGGTTGGTCTTGAACTCCTGGGCTCAAGCAATTCTCCCGCCTTGGCTTCCCAAAGTGCTGGGATTATAGGTGTGGGCCACTGAGCCCAGCCCAGATCTGGATTTAAATCTCTATTCATCCAATCACTTCCAGACCTTTGATCAATTATTTAATTTCTTTAATTAATTTAATTTCCAGTGCAGTGGCCACCCAGGGTTATGCCTGCAAGACCAGCTTCAAGAACATGGCTAACAGGCAAGCACAAAGAGGTTCTGCCATCAGTAGATCTCCAATTACCCTGGGTCCGCTGCGTTTTCAGCACCTCATCTCTTTGGGAGCAAAGGAGAGAAGTAAAGCTTTGTATTCACATTGAGTGTGTTGGGATGGATGGGTGGTGAGATAGTCGCAGCTTGGTGGCCCGGCATGTGTGGGAAAGCATTAAACATAATCACATCACTATTGTGTAGAATGCGTCCATGGCCTCCCCTCACAGTTAGGCTCAAGGTCAAAATTCCTCATAACAGACTTCAAAGACTTCATGAATCAGCCTAAGTGTACATCTCCATCCTCATCTCCCAGTGTGCCCCATTACACTTTGCTCATTCATTCATTCATTCATTCCCACTGTTCTGAATGCCTATGATGGGCGAGCCCAGTAGTACAGGCCATACTGGGCCTCCTTGAGCTCCTGCTGTCTCATGCCTCAGGGCCTTCACAGATGCTCTTCCCCCTGTCATGAACACTTTTCCCTCCACCGCTTCATCAGTTAGGTGCGCCCACAGAACTTTGTACTGTGTTCCCCTTCTGTGTCAGGACTTATTGGGATGAAGACAGAGGGCAGAAATGGTGCCCATCTTGCTTCCCTGTACCCACAGTGACTAGTGCGCTGGCTGTCACACAGCCAAGCATCAGGCCAAGTCTGCTGAATGGATTAATGTCAAAAAAAGGGCTGAAAGACATATCTCTGCCTCATGGTAAAATGCTAAAGACTGCTATGAAGCTCATTTGCAGGTTTTGAGAAAATTTTAATTACTGAACATTGACAAGGGAAAGAGTTTTTGTGGCTAAAAGTTTTGTGGCTAAAGCACATGAAAACCAGCTTCATGTTTGTGGAAGGAGAAGAGAGGTACGCATTTGCCTGGACGGGGTCAAGTAGGGTTTCTCCCTGGCTCTGCCCCTGCCCCGCCTTATCTCTCTCTGTCAAGCACTAACAATAAAGATAGGAAGGTCATGAGAAGGTGTCAGATGCCTGCAAAGAGCCAGCCTGCTTTGTGCTCACTTACTGCACGTTCTTCTGACTTTAGAAAACAAGACTTTTCCTTAAAGGTCTCTGGTTGTAGCACAGGCACCTCCCCGTGTCACCTGCTTCAACTTTCCACTGTAGATCTTAGGGTCTGAGATAAGAAATCCTTCTCATGAGCTTGGAGCACTGACTTTGGGGCCACAGATCTAAGAGTCCAGACTCCACTGCTTGCTAGCCAGGAGACCTTGAGTGACTTTGACTGTCTGAGCTCCAGCTTCCTCATCCTTAGAATGGGGTGGCAATAGCAGGTACCACTGGGGTTGTCATAAAGTGTAAGTGAGAGAATGCATGGGAAGCTGTCAGTTTGGTGCCTGGTGCACAGGAAGGCCACAGTAGGGAGCTGTGATTACTGCCACTGAGTCTGAGTATCAGGATATCACACTGAGGATCTGGTTTTCCAAAGGACAAAGATAGGGAGCTAGAGATGGTAATTCCAGAGATTTAAGGCACAGAAACAAATTATCCTGCCACTTTTGCTTGGCAACCACAGATTCCAGTTCCTCCTGTATAGGGAGAACAGCTTCAACTGGAGAAATGTTGACACACCAAGGACAGAATTCGACTTTCAAGGTCATCATGGCTCAGTTCATCATAAAGACCCTAAGCCCATGACAATTAATGGAGATCTTGAGCCAAAGGCAAACCAAGAATAGAAACTGGAAACCTTGCGCACTGAGTAGTTTTGGCCCAATATGAGAATATTGTAGGAAATACACTTAATTTAAATATGGTGGTGGTCGTGGGGAGGAAGAAACAAAAGTCCCTGTTAATTCAAATGAAGTGTTTCACTGATTGCCGTAACAAAGTGCCTTACCGAGTGGTGACCTCCCTGTCACTGGGCATATTCAGGTAAAGTCTGCCTGATCTAGGGTATATCTGTGTTCCGGATGCGTTGGTCATTCACAAACCACCTTCAGGATATTTGCCATCTCTCTACACTACTTTTATTATAATTTACTTAATATTTGTCTCTAAGTCAGCTCATTTTAGAAACGTGATAAAAAGTAAACTTACTACTATCACTGTAGGAAGAAAGCCATTCCTGCATGTCACAAATAGAAAGTAACATAAAAGTAAATACAATAAAAACAAAACAAGCTATTCAATTACAGCTAGGTACTAATCTTCACAAGGCTCTGAGCCTGAGGCCTGCCCTTTTTGTTAAAAGGGAGAGCAACAAGTCCTTAGAGAGGCGTTAAAGATTGAATAGCACTAAATTGAGACTTTCTCCTTTGCATAATAAAAAAGGACAAAAGAGAATTTAAAAACAAGTACCTTTTCTGCTATGCGATTTCATGTTAACGTCTACGTAACACTGAAAAATCATTTCACCATCTGCTGTTAGTAACTGCCCCATCCTCAGAGAAACTCCTGAGAGAAGAATTCTAGCACCAAATCTGAGGTTGGGTAAGAGAAGATCTAAAATCCCTTCCAACTCTGAGATATTATGACATCAGGTTCTCACTATACTTTCTTGATATTCATTTCCCACCAAATGCTGGCAAATGCTTAACAATCTGCTCTCCAGGGGAGAAGGAAAGGCCCTGATTTACAATGTTTGCCAATTCCCATGGTGTAAATATTCCCATCATGGCTGATTTTACTCTACCAATATGAGATCACCAACTTCCGACCAAGAATTGGAAGGAGATGAATACGATAGGTTCAGTATGAGCTGCTTCTAGCACACATGACTGTTCCCACCCAACTGTGGTTATCCTTTTAAGAATATAAAACAAAACTGCATCCAAGGGATTCATATCTAATACTGGAAAATCTTGAAAAAGCCTCTGAGACACTTGGCCATCTCCTAGATAATGTGTGTGTGAGGGATGAACTAGAAGACTTCTTGCAGTCCTGCTCCACAATCTGATTCCATTTGTGCCCATTTCAGAGATAGAGGCATTGAGATACTTTCTTGCCTGCACCCCCACACAAACACTTTAGTAACCACAGAGTTGGGCTTGACCTTCAATTGTCCACTGTACACATCTGTATGTATATGCACATCTATATTTAATTAACATCTGCATTTCGCCTTCTGGGTATTCTCAATGGTGGCCTTGCTTCATATCCAAGCAGGGTGTTCAGGCTTCTGCTTACTTAACTTTTAAATCATGGCCAAAGGGCTACCCTACCTCCAGTAGCTTCCCTGGATCAGTTCAAACCAGTCATCGCCTTTCCATATTTAGCACCTCCCGCACATCAATTACCATCTGCAGGTGCATTACTGTGTATGACTATGGCAATTAAGTCTTCATCTGATCTGTTTGCACATTTCACCATACATACTTTCAAGAAAGCCCTGGGTCTAAGTAACATTGCATTGAGACCCATTATGTGCCAGGCATTAAATGATTATTAGAGTGTCTATTTCAGAGTTGCTGTGAGGCTTAGATAAGAAGTTTACACACCTCTGCCATGCCATGGCATGCTTCCTTTTTGTTCCTGTAACCCAACAAAGTGCAGAACAGTGTTGTGGACCTCGTGGGTCCCCAGTCAACATTCATGGATGGCGGTAAGGCTGCCCATGGCTCCAGATGCAAGCCCTGGCTGGTCTTCAGTGCAGTCCAGCCCTTTCAACATCTCCTGGGTGTCCAGGCCACAAAACATTTGAGTGTCCTCCACCTGGAAAATGATATTCTATATATCATCACTTAAGCTTAATTGTGAGTGGTTTGGAGGACACCCCACATTGGGTGATTTTATACATGGTTATTATGTTGGCATATGTGTTTCATAATCTGTGGCCATCCGCAGCAACAATTATTTTTAGCTTCCTAGCAAAGGTCTGGCATGAGCTTCTAGTGTTTTCTTTTTTTCTTCTCCTCTTCAATGCTGGAATTGGCCTCTGTCTGGTACAACCAAGCCAGGCTGAGCTGGGGGCTTCCAGAATGAGTGGAGAACTGCTGAATAAAGCTGTCATCTGATGACCTTGCCCTCTTGTCCCAGACCCACCAGAATGTGTTGGCCCTGGGCTGAGCATTGATTGTTATCAACATCTTAGACAGGTGGCTTACCCACCATGTACAGAGGGAAGATTCGTCTATGGGTCTGGCTCTCTGACATGTCCAACAGGTTCACTGCCTGCTGTCTTGACAAGCCTGTGTCAATCTTGGCCTGTGCATAGGGCTTTGCCTGTGATACTATATAAGCTTGTGCCTTGAGGATCTTCGCAAAAACAAAAACAAAAACAGTTTCAGCAATCCACTTACAACTGTTGGAGGGACAGCAAATTTCAGCTGTGTCTGGGAAGGCAGGTGCCACGTTTGTTAAGAGCATGGACAGACCTGGGTTCCAATCCTATCCCTGATGCTTATTAGCTCTATGACCAGTTACCTAATTTTCTTGAGCCTCAGTCTGTGGACCTGCAAAAATGGGACCAATTACACTGGCCCTCATGATGTTGCTGTAAAGATTAATTGAGGTTCTTGGTATAGTGCTGATACAGGAGCTAGAAAGAAATTATTTAGTGAGGGTAAGAGAGTCCTTGGTAAGGTTTCCCTTTTAATAAAAGACAGCCCCCAAATCATTTCCTTTCTAACAAAGAGAAGCCTGTAAAATCAAGCTGCAGACATAGAAAGGCAAGCTAGAAGCTTGCACGGGTGAATGCCAGCAGCTGTGTCAATAGGAAAAGACTACCTGAGGGCCAGGCATGTTCAACATGGCGGCTCCATCTTCCCTTTTCTTTGTCAACCACGTGTACAGTAAGGAACAGACAACATGGCACCCGCCAGGTAGAGAACCCATCTGCTAGTAAGAGATTAGTGTGGGATGGCCAGCTTATTTGCATACTATGCAAACGTCATACCTGGTCTGACTGATCTCTCAGGCTCTATGTGAATCAGACACCGCCTCCTCAAGCTCTTCTATAAAACCCCGTGCATTTCACCATGGAGCTGGAAGTCCCACTCGGGAGCTCCTTTCTCTCTGCAAGAGAGAGAGCTATTCTCTTTTCTCTTTCTTTCGCTTATGAAACCTCTGCTCTTAAACTCACTCTTGTGTGTCTACGTCCTCAATTTCCCTGGCGTGAGATGGCGAACCTCGAGTATTTACCCCAGACAATGATGCCACGTCTGTGCCTGGCATACTGCAAGCACTTCCTTATGCTCCTTGGCAAAGGGTTTAAGAGCCTGTGTTCACACAGTGGTTAAATTTGGTGTAGAAAAAAATGTGTAGAGGTAAAATGAAAAGACTTTGAAACCAAATTTTCCTGGGTTTGATTCCAAATTTTTTCATTTGCTAGTTGTGCGTAGAAGTAGGGATATGGAAGGACTCACACTAAATAGTTAATAACTATTTTGTAACTAACTATTTTGTTAGTTATTAAGTATGTAGTTATTAAATATTTAGTTAGTTTAATTAATAACTATATAGTGACCAGTTATTACTTCTGGAGTAAAACTGGTTTGAGATGATGGCGAATGATACTTTTAACCTTATTTATAATATTGTAACTGTTTACAGAGTTAATGTAGTGATGTTATTACTTGTGCATGTAAACACTGAGAATAAAAAGAAAACAGAACTGATTATTTGAATTTACCAGATTTCTGTGGTCACAGAGACAAGGCTTTACGACAATTGGAAGATATTTCTTATTTTACTTCTCCGTCTCTTGAGACTTGGGTTGGAATTTTTTCTTTCTTTCTTTGTCTTTTTTTTTTCCTTTTGCTTTTTTTTTTTTTGAGATGGAGTGTTGCTCTGTCGCCCAGACAGGAGAGCAGTTGCACGATCTCAGCTCGCTGCAACCTCCGCCTCCCAAGCTCAAGTGATTCTCATACTTCAGCCTCCCAAGTAGCTGGGATTACAGGCATGTGCCACCACACTCAGCTAATTTTTGTATTTTTAGTAGAGATGGGATTTCACCATGTTGGCCAGGCTGGTCTCGAACTCCTGGCCTCAAGTAATCTGCCCGCATTGGCCTCCCAAAGTGCCGGGTTTACAGGTGTGAGTCACTGTGTCTGGCCTGAGTTGGAATATTGAGGGCTTAGTCTCCATCCACATTGTCTAGTGGAAGCTTGCAAATACTATCCAGCCCAGAGAAAGACAAGGCCTTTCTCTAGCCCTAAATCCCTGCAGCTACAGAATATCCCCCAATATTCCAAAATGGGTAAATGACCCCAGCCCCAAATACTTATACCATTGCCTATAAAGTAGCCACACTGTTGGAAATATATAGGGGCACACTGTTTAAAGGATATAGGAGCCTAAGGGAGGTTTGGGAATGAACCAGACGAAGCCAGCATCCTGAGATTACCACTGTGTACTTAGGACCATCCCCTGAGTTTTATTTTATATTTTATATTTTATTTTATTTTATTTTTTTGAGACAAAGTCTTACTCTGTTGACCATCCTGGAGTGCTGTGGCTCAATTTTGGCTCACTGCAACCTCCATTTCCTAGGTTCAAGTGATCCTCCCACCTCGGCTTCCCAAGTAGCTGGGACTACAGGTGCGTGCCACCATGCCTGGCAAATTTTTGTATTTTTTGTAGAGACGGGGTTTCACCATGTTTCCCAGGCTGGTTTCAAACTCCTGGACTCAAGCGATCTGCCCGCCTCTGCTTCCCAAAGTGCTGCGATTACAGGCATGAGCCACCGCCCTCGGCCCTGTTTCTTCATTCTGGTTAATTGGAGACCTGCAGGTATTCCTGGAAAGGTAGGACAGGAGGGATCAAAGTGATCAAAGAAGAGCCTTGCAGTGTAAGGCAGTTTTTGGCAAACCCCAATCTTCAGCTCAGAGAGGAGTGCCTCTGCTGTTCCAATTGAGTGGGCTAAGCTTCACTGGGGTATTAGCAAGTGGGTTTTTCTGAAGGTGGCCATGCTTTCTTTGTTATTAATGAAATACAAGAAGAAAACGTGTCCAACACACAAATCCAGATGGGCGTGGGTGTGCGGGCTCTCTTCCAACAGCCACATTTCTTGGTATAATGTGACCTTTCTGTCTGATTACCACTCTGCTCTTTTCACCAGAGTAAAGTCAGGAGAGGAGGTCTTTTAAAGAGACAACGGGCAAGTTGATTAGGTGGCTCCACATTTGTCAGACTTTATACTAAGAGCTTCAAGGGAGGGGCTGGTTGTTGCAGGAGGAAGCTGAGGACTTGATTCATTTTGAAAACTGTCCCCAGGGCCTTCTGGCTCACCCACTTCCCCACATTGCATCCTGCATGCATCAGAAACACATGAAATTTTCATGACATCCAAGCCACTTCCCTCCATGGCTCTATTTCTGTTCATTCTGCTGAAAACTGTCTTTGTCATATACAGGGAGAAGTTTAGGTGGAGGAAGGACTCTGGTCTCTCAGTCCCTGACTCCACACCCCATTATTTTGATTGATTAAATAAAACACAGCCATCAGTGAGCTATTCATAGACAGATAGTTGGGAGGAGGGGCTCATGGACACATTTTATTTGTATGGGGACATGCTCTGATGGGTCAGTAGCTAGGGTGGAGGGATGTGGCCCAGCAAAGACAGCTCAGAGGGATCTTTCAAGGCCAGTGCGGAGAAAGCAATGGTATACTAGCTGGTGAGAGTGATTGTGTGAGAGCTGATTGTATGCATCTGCTTCCCAATTCTTTGTTCAGTGATCGATAGCTTGAAATTGGCCACAGTGGGAATATGTACACCATGGAAATTGGCAAACAAACATTACAAATTAGGGTTTTTTGCTTGCTTGTTTGTTTTTTCCAGAAAGCTGGTTGTTAAACATTTACCAGCACATCACTGGGGCAAAAGTTTCTGTCCATATAGATACATTCTTAAGACACGTTGTCCCTAAACCCCACTGTCAGAGGCGCTGGAACCAGAGCGACTCTATGTTGAATAGGGACTGGGTAAAATGAGGCTGAGACCAACTGGGCTGCATTCCCAGGAGGTTAGGCATTCCTAGTCACAGAATGAGATACGCAGTTGGCAGGACTGGTATCACAAGATATGGGTCACAAAGACCCTGCTGATAAAACAGGATGCGGTAAAGAAGCCAGCCAAAACCCACCAAAACCAAGATGGCAATGAAAGTAACCTCTAGTCGTCCTCACTGCTCATTTTATGTTAATTATAATGCATTAGCATGCTAAGAGACACTCCCACCAGTGCCAGAACAGTTTACAAATGCCAAGGCAACAACCAGAAATGACCCTTATATGGTCTAAAAGGAGGAGGAACCCTCAGTTCTGGGAATTTCCTGCCCCTTTCCCAGAAAACTCATGAAAAATCCACCCCTTGTTTAGCATATAATCAAGAACTAACTATAAATACACTCAGTTAAGCAGCCCATGCCGCTGCTCTGTCTATGGAGTAGCCATTCTTTTGTTTTTTTACTTCTCTAATAAACTTGGTTTCACTTTACTCTATGGACTTGCGCTGAATTCTTTCTTATGTGCAGTCCAAGAATCCTCTCTTGGGATCTCAATCAAGACCCCTTTCCAGGAACACCACCACCCCTCTATAGCATCTCTCATCATACCCTTTCCCGTCCAGATTGTAAGTATCTATGTATTTGTCTTTATTATTTCTATAAGGTTTCCTTTCCTAGCTCCATACTTACTACCTCTGAAGTTGAGCAAGTCAGTTAACTTCTCTGTGCCTTAGTTTTCTCATCTGTAAAAAGGAGGAGATTAATAGCATTGACCCTTATAGGTAGTTTCTTCATGGCTGCCATGGAGGAGTGGTGTAATACATTATATTTAATATTTTAATCTATTTAATCCTCACAATAACCCAGTGACAAAGATATTATTATCCATATAAGGACGAGAAGGCCCTCAGATCTTAAGTCTCTAGATGAAAGTCTAACAGCCATTAGTGGCAGAGCTGGGATTAGAACCCAGAGCTTTTGGAATTTCAAAGTCTGTGTATCTAACCAGCACAGAAAACTGCCTCTTCAGCATAGGTTTTCTCCCTCTGGCAAGTTGGCTTCCTACTACTCAGCCCCTGGGCAAGAGCTGGTGTTCTGTCAGGAGCAGAAAAAAAAAAAAAGATAAAGTTCTCTTCATTTCCTTCAAAGAAACCTTTCTCGCCTCAAAGAGAGAGTGAGAAAGGAATTGGCTTAAGTTCATTTGAAATTCCAGGTTCATTATCCACGTACTTAAAGCCTGTCTAGATGACAAATGAAACGTGAAAAATGTAGTTAATCATCCACATGTTTGGTCTCTGCCATGTCAGAACTGGTGTATTTTAGAAACATCTGGATGGCTAGAAAAGAGGCTAAGCCAAGCTTCTATTAATGAGAACTTGTGGAAATGAAGGGGGACGCCCCCCATCTCATTTTACAGGTAAGGGAACTGAGGATCCCCAGAGAGAAAGTATCTTGCCTAAGTTTGCACAGATTTTAGGTGGCAAAACTAAAGCATCAACTTTCACCAGTGCAGTTTCAAGTCCACCACGCTGCTCCTCTTTGCTGAAATTGCTCACCACGGTGCCAGACATGGTCCCACACTCAGAGGCAGGTATTAAGTGGTTTGGCAGCAAGCTTCTATTGACAGTGCCTCAATTGTGATAAGCAGGGTTGGACTGATGAAAACCCCTATTTGCAAATGAGGAAACTGAGGCTCAGAGAGGTTAAGTAACTGGCTCAGAGTCACATAGCTGCCGGTGGGTTTTAGAGTGATTGGAGCCAGCTTTTCTTTAGGTCAATCAGTGTTCTCTTAAGCACCACCAAAAGAATCACAGATTATTTATTGAGTAAATGCTATGTGCTAGTCATGTTATGACGGTAAGGGAATTGGAGTTATATTCTGAGCTCTCCATTTAGCATCAGGAAGTTAAAGTTGCTCCAGGGTTAGATCCAGGTCAGCCACCTTGACTGCATTTCAGTACTTTGTAAAGGAGACGCCACCCACTCTGCAGCTTAAACCTGATATTTCCCCCTCCTCCTGATTCCACGTTTTCCAAAATTCAAACTTTCACTTACAATCATCATAATCTATTGTGGTACTCATGCACTGCCACTTTTACTATTAATATTTTTCTTTACAGTAACGTTAAACAAAAAACCTTAAGTATCTACTTTAGTTCTCTCCTAAGCAATAATATCTACGACATTATGCTTTTGAAAGGGCTTGTTAGAGATTTCCTAATGCACTATTGAAATTAACACATCATAAACAATGAAGAGTAAAAGTGGCTGTCCATTTAAAATTACTCTGCATGTCACCATGGCGTGTGTAGCAACCTCTAAGGCCCAGGCATTGTGGCTTGTTTAGTAGGTTGTGCAACCATCTCTAGGGCCCAGGTGTTGTGTGAAATCTATGTCATGCCTGCTGATAAGGCGGGGGGACTCAAGCACCAAGATATCTCTCTGAGTGGGGATTCGTAGGTGGAGGCTGAATACTGAAGCATTTTCCAGAAGCAGCTTTGGACTACGGCACTGCCTGACTTCCATAATGGGGGGGGGGGAGGGATTCTTTATGTGTCAATCAAGTCTCTGAGATTTTGCCCAGTGATTGTCTCTGTCTTGATTTATGTTACCCTGGGACCCTGGGAGGCCCTGCTATGGGAGGGTGGTTCCTAGTTACCAGGGTTCTGTGCATCAGCTCTAAACCTCACAGTCTCTTGAAAGATTGACATTATGCCCCAGTTTTGCAGATGAGAGCTCAGAGAGGCAAAGTGGCACAGCCATTAAGTAGAGGAGCCTAGCTTCAAGCCCAGGCTAGCCTAACTCTTAAAGATCATGCTTACCTGCCATTCTTATTTTTCATTTTTGAGACACAGTCTTGCTCTGTCACCCAGGCTGGAGTGCGGTGGTGCGATCTCAGCTCACTGCAACCTCTGCCTCCTGGGCTTAAGCAATTCTCCTGCCTCAGCCTCCTGAGTAGCTGGGAATTCAGGCACGATCCACCACACCCGGCTAATTTTTTTGTATTTTTAGTAGAGATGGGGTTTCACCATGTTGGGCCAGCTGGTCTCAAACTCCTGACATCAAGTGATCCACCCGCCTTGGCCTCCCGAAGTGCTGGGATTACAGGGGTGAGCCACTGTGCCCGGCCTAAGATCATGCTTACCTGCCATTCTAACCTCTGTCCTAATGCCACCTCCCACCTGGGATCACCAGATTGAGAGAGTCCTTGGGTGGGATCATCACAGAGACTCAGCACAAGCCCCTTTTAATAATGGATGTAGGCTGTAGTGGATGGGCTGTTCCCAGAGCCAGGGAGGGGAATTCCTGGCCAGGCTCTGCAGGAAGAATTCCAAGCTGGTTTGTTTCTTGAAGCCTGGAGAAAAGCCTATTCCTAAAGAAATGAACAACTCTGGGGTTAGGAAACACAGCTGCCTGAAGAACTGGATGGATGCTGTGGTTTGTTTTAGAAAATTGAAACAGCAACTTGGGAGCGCTTCTGAGATCCCACCAATGGGAAAACTTCAGGCTCAGAAAAAAGAAGTGACTTCACTAAGATTTGATGGCCTTTAAGCGGTAGACATGGGATTCTAACCCAGCTCTGACTATAAGGGTAGTTGTTTTTTTCTGACACAAAGCAGACTGAGTCATTCATTCACTCATTTATTTCATTTCACTCATTCATTCCACAACTATTTATTGAGCCACTGCTCTATCCAGGCCTTGGGAATAGGTTGGGAACTATGAGATTTGGGCTCTGGAGAAAAATCCCTGGAATTTTCTGGCTTTAAGCCCTTCCTCCCCTCTCTCCTATTGGACATGGGTACCACTTGGGGTGGGGGCAGTGTCTTGCATTTTTTATTAATTATTTCAAGTATCTATTTTGCTGATGGAGACACAATGTCATGATCTGATCTTGTTCTCCTATAGAAGGAATCAAGTCCCTAGTGATGGTGGTTTAATGAAGAAACACAAAGCTGTCTCAAGAAATGGAATCAGGTAGAGAGAACCAACCCATCCAATCGCTGAGGCAGTAGGGTCCAGGGCCCAGGGTGATTAAAAAGCTACTATTTTATTTTATTTTTTAAAATAGAGATAGTGTCTCACTTTGTCACCCAGGCTGGAGTGCAGTGCTATGGTCATGGCTCACTGCAGCCTCAATCTCCTGGGCTCAAAGGATCCTCTCACCTCAGCCTCTTAAGTGCCTGGGACTACAGGGGTGTGCCACTATACCTGGCTAAGTTTTTTGAAAATATTTTGTAAAGATGGGGTCTCACTATGTTGCCCAGGCTGGTCTCAAACTCCTGGGCTCAAGTGATCCTCCTGCCTCAGCTTCCCAAATTGTTGAGATTACAGGCATGAGCCACCTGCCTCATATTCTAAACCAAACTGTTGAAGAGTAAGTGTTTTTGATGAATGCCCCCACCACTTCCAGGCTTAAATTATTACTGAACTTCTGCATTTCAGCCTTCAAGGCCTAGGTTGTTGGTGAGATGTCAGAGCTGTTCCTGAGATGAGCAGGGAGGAGTGGACTGCTCCATCCACGTGACCCCTTCACATAGACTTCAGGCCCTCAAGTACAGTTTTAAAGAGCTGTGTTGAAAATAACCTTCTCTCATCCATCCATACCTGTGATGTGTGTTTGGGATTGTTGCCTTGCAAATGAGGTATAAGGTGTCACCTTTGCGAGGCACTTCTTTTCTCAACTCGACATGATATTCTGGATCTATTCCCAAGCCTAAGTGAGCACAGCAATTCATTATCATGACAACCTAAGCCATAGTCCCAGATGTGGAATGCACCACGGGGCGCGCTGTCTGCCTGACATTTGGCAACTTTGCCAATAACTTAACAATAGTGCATGATTATATTTGATACACTTTCCTTAATTCATTATGGATTCTGTGGGTTGGAGAGAAATTGAACTTTAAAAGTGGATTGTGTTGTTTGGAATTGTCTAAGTGCAGGGTTGGGCTTATGGGACTGAATCAGGCATTGGACAGGTTCAGGCACGTTGGAACACGTTAAGTGACCACCTTTCCTGAAGTGGCCTCAAAGCTGGTCTGGCCTGGTCTCTTCTTGTGTTTGATAAGGAGGTATACGTCCTTATCCCCAAGCTGAAATTACTCATTTGTATTTCCTGCCTGGGTCTTGAAGACTTTTACATTTGAAATCCCTGATTTTCGGTGGTGGATTGAAAGGCAAAATTCTGAATAATTGAGGCACTTACTGATGCCCTTGGCAACCCTCTGAACCCCCATTTCACCACATTCATTCATTCAACAACCATTTACGGGCACCTGCTCCATGCCAGGCCCTGTGCTAGGTACTGGGAGGCAGCAGGCAATAGTAATTAACAAACACAACATATGGGATGCTGCTTTAACACATTAACCTCCTAACAACCCCATGAGCTAATTACATCCTCCTAATACCCTCCTAACAATCCCACGAGCTAAGTACTATTATTTTCTCCATTTGTAGATGGAGACTGTGGGGCTCAGAGAGGCAAAGTAACTTGCCTATGGTTGCACAGCTAGTGAGCAAGTCCATGTTCTTAACTACTATGCATCACTGTTTCTCTGGCAAGATGATTTCCAGGGAGCTTACATTAGCTTTCAAGGATTCACTGGGCTTTAAAGTTCTGCAGCCCTCTGAATCTCTGGCACTCTGCAGATTTAAGAAATTTAATGCAATACAAGTGTTTTTTCTAACCCAATAAAACTAGAAAGCTTCCCCCATCCCCCAGGAATGCTGTTTGTCAGCTCTCCACTTGCAGTGTTCACCCTTTTCTGGGCTGAAAGGGGAGACTTCCTTGGAGACGAGCTTGGTGCTTTGTGCATTGTAAATCTTTTTAAAACCTACATTGTGAGCGTCTTTCTCTCCAAATATGGCTACTTCTCAGGCCTGGATTTAGCGTTCATTCCTCCAGCACAGGCAAGGAAGGCCTCGTATAAGGTCATGCTTGTGTTATTTTCTTCTCTTGTACCAGCTTGCACGCCTGCTTTTACCTCCTGTATCCCTAGTTCTGCAGCCTTGAGTTCTACCAGCTGAGACCTCACTGTGTGGTTGGATATTGAGACTCTTATCTTTCCACAATTCTTCCTCTGTCACCAAAGAGAATAGGCATTGTCTCTCCCCACCCACTCCTCTTTCTTCATCCTCTCTAGATGTTAGTTCAGAAAAACAAGAGGAAAGGGGAAAAAGAACTACGAAACGATCAGGTTATCACCAGCATAGAAAGACAAATAATTAGCACCAAATAAATTTGGGGTATTACAAATAAAGTGGTGACTAAGTGGAGGTTGGCCTGAACCGAAGCACAGAGATGCAACCGGGCCACGTTAATTATGAGCAGGGATTGTCATGGAAACCCCCAAGGTGGGCACATTTATGAACTTGTGTTAATTACATGGAAATAGCTGCACTGCAAAATGGTGCTGAGGGCAAAAGGGCATGTATTTGAAAGTTGAGGCCACTGGTACAACCTTTAGAAGCTGCTGATGACAAACCCAATTTCAGATGGTTTCCCCCATGGTTGCAAATTCTCAGCTTAGAAGTCGGAAGGCGTAATTCATTATTGTGAGGCCGAGAGTACCGCCCTGTGTCCCCCTGACCACTCCAGTCCCTCTCCAGCAAGCTCCTTGGACTTTCACACGATCCAGCAACAAAACGGTTAATGGTGGGTCCGGCGTCCTACCCATACTGATTGCTAAACATTTTAATATCATTTACTATCATTCTCAGCTAATATTTATTAGACAAGAAAAATGAGGTTTGGGCCAGTAGCTCAAGGTTGTACAGCTATAAAATGGAAGCTCTGGGGCTTGAACCCAGGAATTCTTGCATCAGAGCCGTCTTCTTTTCCTCATTCTCCTCCCCCTCCTCCTCCTCCTCTTCCTCCTCCTCCTGCCCCTCCCCCTTCTTCTCCTCCTCCCCCTCCTCCTCCTTCTTCTTTTCTTCTTCTCTCTCCTTCTTCCTTCTTCCTTCTTTCCTCCTCCTCCTCCCCCCTTCCTCCTCCTCCCCCCTTCCTCCTCCTCTCCCTCCTCCTTCTTCTTGTTCTTTTTTTCTTCAGAAAAAACAGATTTATTGACATATAATTCACACACAATACAACTCACCCATTTAAAGTGTACAGTTCAACAGTTTTTAATAGACTCAGAGATATGTGCAACCATCACCATGATCAATTTTAGAACCTTTTCATCAACTCAAAAAAAAAACCCCTTTATATATTACCCCATTATCCTCCCAGGCTTCTGAGCCCCTGGAAACCCCAAACCTACTTTCTGTCTCTATAGATTTCCCTGGTTTGTACTTTCATAAAAATGGATCATGTCATATGGATCCTTTTGTGACCAGCTTCTTTCATTTTGCATAACATTTTCAAGGTTCTTCCATATTGCAGGTTGTATTAGTATTTCATTCCTTCTCATGGCTGAATAATATTCCACTGTATGGATAGGCTATATCTTGTTTATCTGTTTGTCACTTCATGGACTTTTGGGCAGGGCTGTTATGTTCACCTCTACATTGTACTAAGCTTACCCAAGGTCACAGCTAAGGGCGAACCTGGGACTCAGACCTCCATAACTCAGGCACACAAACACTAAAATAGATATCTCACTCTATACTTTAAAATAAATATGTGAAGATCCTATAATATTTCAAATGCAGAGTTTGGGGGACTTGGAGGATATAGGAGGTGGAATTATCATGTAGGGAAGGAAAGCTATGAGTGACTTTGAAGGAACAAGAAAAGGAGACTCGAGGGCTCTTTCTGGAGAGGGTTTAACTTACTTCAGAGGGTAGGACTATAGCCCTCCATGACCTTGCACAAGTCCTCTTAATCTCTCTGTGCCTCAGTTTCTTTGTCTGTAAAATGCAGGAAATAATCATACCTACTTTTTAGGATTGTTTGAAGGCTGAGTTAATCTGTGGAAAAGTGGTTAGAATTGTGTCTGGCACATAGCGAGTACGATATAAATGTTTTCAGGCCAGGTGTGGTGGCTCACGCCTGTAATCCCAGCACTTTGGGAGGCCAGGATGGGTGGATCACTTGAGGTCAGGAGTTTGAGAACAGCCTGGCCAACATGGTGAAACCTCGCCTGTACTAAAAATACAAAAATTAGCCAGGCATGGTGGCAGGTGCCTGTAATCCCAGCTACTCGGGAGGGTGAGGCAGGAGAATCGCTTGAACTCGGGAGGTGGAGGTTGCAGTGAGCCGAGACTGTGCCACTGCACTCCAGCCTGGGCAACAGAGCGAGGCTCTGTCACAACAACAACAACAACAACAACAACAACAAACCCTAAGTGTTTTCTGTTCCTTCTGTTCTTACCTAGGAGGTGTCCTCCGGCTTGTCTTGATCCCACGGGTACATGGGGTGGGTCCCTGAAGGCTGTACTCATTCTAAGAGACCCTCACTGTTTCACTGCCCTTGCCCTGGATCTCAGTTTCCTCATCCATTAAACCAGGAGAACAGGCACATGCCATCTAAGCATGTTAAGACTCTCTCTTTCTACTTGATTTTCTCATGAAGCCCCACACCCCCACCCAGGGCACAGTTTTCTGTGTGTGTGTGAAAGTGGGGTTTCTCAGGCCCTCCAGTCAGAGAGTCAGTCATCCTGTGCCCTATCCCATCTCTACCTTGCTCCTCCTTCAGGAGAAGTGTGGATTCAGGAGAGAGCAAAGGTTAAAATCAAGGGCTTTGGTGGAAAGCAGAAGAGTCTCCTAAACATGAGTTTTGAAGACAGACAGAGCTGGGCTCGAATCCTGCTATGACCACTAATACGGTCACCTGGGACATGTTATCTCATCTCCTTGACTCTGATTCCTCATTCATAAAATGGAGCTTAGTATACCCCTCACAGGTGTTCTGAGGATTAAATGGAATATTTTTAAGAAATGTCTATCGCAACATCTACGTCACTGTGTAGATCTTCAGTGATGTACTAATTGGAGTTTTCTTATCTCTAAAATGGGGACAAATCATCTACCCTATGGTTGTTTGAGGGTGAAATGAGGGAGTTCATGTGAAGCATCTTAGCGCAGTGTGTGTATGTGTGTATATCTATCTGTCTATTTATATAGTTAGCTCTAGATATATCTCAATACATCTTTATTCTTATTATTACTGCGAGGCCAGGACTCCAGGTGGGAAGCCTGGATGTTTTCAACATTGTGATCTTGGCCCCATTGCCCTTTTACTTATTAAGCAGATCATGGTCCCCACAATTTGTGAGTTTACTGGAGAGAAACTGTCCTGATCTCCATAGGCTGTTAGGCGCCTGCATGTGCGTCTCCTATCAAAGAGAGCTTCTGCTGGTATTCTAATCACATTCCTCCGTTAATACCACATATTTCTATGTAAAAGGAAACAAATTACATGCAGACAACACCAAATATGAAAGCTTGCAGCAACACTTTCATTGTTCAGGCAGCGTTCTTTGCGCACTGCTTCTGAGAATATAAAGTTAATTGGCAGTTCTATTTATCTTGCTTTGGTTAACTGATAGATCCCTTTGCCCTTTAGTCAGTAAACACCTCTTGGTATTTCTCGGATCTTGCTTTCTTTTAGCCCTTGCCTTTGACCACAAAACAAAACAAAACACACACACACACAAAAGTCTACATTTGTATAATGTGACAATTTCAGGGTAGACTGCATAGGATTTAATAAATTCGTCAGTCATCAGCGTCTTTATTTTTAATTTAAACAATGAACTAAATACAAATGAGGAAACACAGACAATATGCTAAAGGATTTCCTTTCCTTGGATATTTATTCATTCAATAAATAGAACTTTTTTTAGTGTTCATTACTGCCAGGAACATGTTGATCCTTCTTGAATCTGTCCCTTTTGTTCCATCTCCTTTGCAATCAGTCTAACCAGGGTTGGTCTCAGGACAGGGAGGAAGCATGAGTTTTGAGGCCAGAGAGAGCTGGGTTCGAATCCTGCTATGACCACTAATGCTGTCACCTGGGACACGTTGTCTCATTTCCTTGAATCTGATTCATCGTTCATAAAATGGAGCTTAGTATACTTCTCACAGGTGTTCTGAGGATTAAATGGAACAATATTTTTAAGAAATGTCTATCACAACGTCTGCCTCACTGTGTAGATGTTCGGTGATGTACTAATTTCCATCTGCCTTCCATGTCCACTGAGTTTTCTATACACCTCAGAGCCTATCTCAATCTTCACATCATTCACTCCCAGTCATCCTTGTCATCCTTGGCTCTCATTTCAAATGCTTTTTCAGGGAACTTTTCCTGAATCCCTGGACAAAACGAGGTCTTCTGCTGTTTGCTCCTGTGACAACTTGTGCTTGCCTTTCTGTAACACTCATCATGCTTGAGGTTGTCCAAAGGGAGATCGCCCGGTGGATCTCCTCTGTGCTCTGTTACTAGTGGAGTCTGTGCTCTGTTACCAGTGTGGGCATCAATTATAAGATGCACTGGCAAATTACTTTTATCTTCTCAGATTTTTAAAAGAAAAACTGGAACTGACCCAACTGTGCATCAACAGGTGAATGGATAAACTCTGTTATATTCATATGATTCATATTATTATTCAGTAATGAAAGCGAGCAGGCCACTGATACATCCAACAACATGGTGAGTCTCAAAAACATGTTGGATGAAAGAAGCTAGACACAGAAGAGCATATACTATGTGATTCAATTTATAGGAAATTAGAAAACAGAAAAAAAGAAATTAACTTATAGTGATAGAGTATAGATGAGGGGTTGCCTGGGTTTTAGGGTAGGAGGAGGAGATTGACTTCAAATGGGTATGAGAGGTCTTTTGGGGACTATAAAAATGCTCTATATCTTGATTAGGATGGTGGTTACGTGGGTGCATACAATTGTCAAATCTCATTGAATTGTAGACTTAAAATGTGTGCATTTGATTGTATGTAAATTACACCTCAAAAAGTTGATTAAAAATAAATGAGTACATCAAAGTCAAAACAAAGAAGGAAGGAAGGGGAGAAGAAGGAAGGGAAGCAAATATCTTAGCTCGAAACTGCTCCAAATTAAAGCTTGTTTTCAATTTCTGAGTAGGTAGTGGCAGTTAGTGAAAGCCTATTGTTTTCATTGCAACAACAAGATTACAAGGATCATATTTTCAAAGGCACTGGAGAACCATGGAAGCAAAAGAAGAACTAAAATTTCAGAGAGTGAAGAGTGCTGCTTAGAAATTATGAAAGACATAAAACAACAGAATGACATATTTAAAGTGCTAAAAAATGAAAACCCGAAACCCCAAACAACCAACCAAACACCAAAACCCAAGAACCTGCTCACCTACAATTCTGTCTCCAATAAAAGTATTTTTCAAAAATGGTAGCAAAATAAAGGTATTTTTGCACCTACAAAAGCTCAGGAAATTCCTCACCACCAGCACCTCTGTACTACAAGAAATACTAAAGCAGCTCTCCAGGCTGCAGGAAGGCAATCCCAGATGGAAACAGGTACCCACAGAGTAGAACAAAGAGACCAGATGGAGCAAATGTATGAATGCCTGGACAGAATACTGACTGTTTAAAACACTGTTAATAGCTGTGTTTTGTGGCTTTCTAATAAATATAGTAAAAAAGCTCCAACTATAATGAAGAGAATGGATAAATCTGACTTTGTTAAATTTAAGAATTTCTGCTTTTAGAAGGCACCATTAAAGGAATAAAAAGGCACTTTGTGAATACACACACACACACACACACACACACACACAGGACTCATACCTAGACTATATAAAGAACTCTTACAAATCAATAATAAAGGACAAAATTTTGCAAAGACAGAAGACTCAAAGAGGCATTCAAAAAAGAGGAATCCAAATGATCCGTAACAACATGAAAAGTTGTTCAACGTCATTACTCATCAGGAAAATTCAGGTTAAAAGCACAATGAGGTATAATTACACACTCACCAGAGAGGCTAAAATAAGGAAGACTAAATTTTGATGAGGATATGGAGAAACTGGAGCTCTCATACATGGCTGACACCTTGGAATGCTGGAATCCTGCCAATTTCTTTCTTTTTTATTTTTATTTTTGAGACGGAGACTGGCTGTCTCGCCCAGGCTGGGGTGCAGTGGCGCAGTCTCAGCTCACTGCAACCTCTGCCTTCTGCATTCAAGTGATTCTCCTGCCCCAGCCTCCCGAGTAGCTGGGATTACAGGTGTGTGCCACCATAACTGCTAATTTTTATATTTTTAGTAGAGATGGGGTTTTGCCATGTTGGCCAAGCTGGTCTCAAACTCCTGGCCTCAAGTGATCTGCCCACCTAGGCCTCCCAAAGTGCTGGGATTATAAGCCTGAGCCACCTTGTGGGCCAGTTTCTGATTAAACTAAACATGTTCCTATTCTGTGACCCAGCTAAGAAAATCTAGTGCATATGTTCACCCAAAAGACATGTAGAAGAATGTCCAAGAAGATTTGCTCATAATAGTCCTAAATAGGAAACACTCCATATGTCTATCAATGAGAAGGTAAAGAAATAAATTATGGTATATTCATACAAGAAAATACTATTTACCAATGAAAAATAATAAACTACTGATACATGCAACACTGTGGATTAAATCACCCAGATGTAATTGTGAGCAAAAGAAGCCAGAGGTAAAAAAGAATATACTCTATGATTTCATGACATGAAGATCAAGAATGGACACAACTCATCTATTGTAAGTTAGAATACTGGTTACCTCTGTGGTGGGTGTAGTATTTATTTATTTATTTATTTATTTCAGGGAGAAGTGGGTGCAGTATTGATTAGGAAGAGATGAGAGAATCTTCTGGAATGTTTTATATATTTATTAAGGTCATGGTTAACAGGTATATAGATATGTAAAATTTAATTGAGCTGTAACTTAAGTTTTAAACATTTTATGGCATGTAATTTATACCTCAAATTTAAAATGGGCTGAGTGTCCCCTAAGCCCCTTCTCATGCGTCCTAGGATCAACCTCCAAGTCTTAAATAAAAACAAATTATAAATACATACAAGTAGGTAAATAGATAGACATAGACACAGCTATAGATATAAGATAGATGTTTAAATAAAAATGGGATTAGAATTCTGGCCACAATACATATGTGTTTATCCAGGACTATCTTAATTTATATGTATTTTTCTAGGATAACTGATGATGCACCTCATTTTACTCTGAAAAGTGTCCAAGTTAGGAAATAAATTATATGGCCATGCTCATTATACTGTACATATAATAATCACTGCCTTCATTAAACTATGCACAATGGCCATCTTTCCATGTTTATATGTATGGACTTAACCTTGTTCATTTTAGTGGCTGCATAATATTCCACAGTATGCATGGACATGACTTATTATTTGATTCTCTTATTGGTGCACATTTTGGGCTGTTGCCAGTTTTTTGAAAATATGATTAATGCTGATGGAATAGACACTAACTGTTTTTGTCTTGTCAACAGTTGGGCTGCCTTCTTTTGATCAAAGCACCTGGATTTTCATCTCAGGACTTATCCCTTCTCCATCCTCAGTACATGTTGCTCAAATGTGGGTAATCCTGGTCTCTGGGCTCCAAGTGAATAACTCAGGGGTGATTCTCTTGGGACCCTTGATGTTTCTTTACGGAAAGAGAAGCTTTTTTTTTTTCCCTGCTGTTCCTAAGCCAGAAGAATTTAAACCTGGAGCTGCTGGTGGCCATTTTGACACTCAATAAAGAGCTCTTGCCTGAGAATGAAACCATCGCAAATGGAAATAGAAACAATGAATATAGGCAGATTCTTGATGACTTTGTCTAAACTCTTGAATCTAGCTATGCCTGAAACCTTAGAGTTTCTGTAATGTGAACCTCTGATTCCAGTATTTTTTGCTTGTGTAAATTTGACAGGGTTTTCTGTTACTTGCAACTAAAAGATTTTTGATAAAATAGACCTGTGATAGGCATCTATCTATATATTTAAAAATATATGTATAAGTACTCAATATTCTCAATATTTATTCTTGAGGACAGTACTTATTAGGAATATTTCCATGCAATCAACACCTAAAAGTGAAATGACTACATAAAGGGTCTTGGTGTATTTAAAACCATGTTCCAATAATGTACAGATTTTCACTCTCACCTACACCAGTGCTTGTTTCCCCACATCTGGAAGTAGATCTGAGATGTGTATAACAACGGAAAAATGAACAAGAGACTTGAACTGGCATTTCATGAAAGAATATATCCAAATGGCCAATAAACCTATCAAAACATGCTCAACCTCATTAGGCATTAAGGAAATGCAAATTAAAGCATTTCCACAATATGATACTACTAAGCACCCACCAGAATAGCTGACATTAAAAACACTCACAATACCAAGATTGTTGAGGATGTGTGGCAACTGAAAATTTCCTTCACTGCTGGTGGTAGTATAAATTGAACCACCCCTATGGATAACTGTTTGGCAGCATATAAAGCTTATAAGGCTGAACATATGCATTTCCTCTGGCCAGCAATTCCACTCATGGGAAATCTACATTTATTCACCAAAAGGCATTGTACAAAAAACATTCATAGCATTTTGTAATAGCTCCACTCCCATCTTCTCCCTGAAAAAAAACACAACCCAAAAGTCCTTCAAGAAGTAAACAGATAAATAAATTGTGGTACATTCATATTGTAGAATACTATATAGCAGCGATAATGAACAAATGACAGTTATGCACAAAAATATAAGTGAATCCCATAAACATAACATTGTGCAAATGAATCCAGATCCAAAAGAGTATACCCCATATTATTCATTTATACTATATTCAAGAAACAGGCAAAAATAATTGACGGTGATAGAGGTCAGGATGGTGGTTACCATTGGGGAGAAGGAGGACCATGTCTGGGAGGATGTTTGAGGGGGTTTTTTGGGTTCTGGTTGTCTTAGTCTGTTTTGTGCTGCTATAACAGACTACTTGAGACTGGGTAATTTATAATGAACAGAAATATATTGGCTCAAAATGGAGACTGGGAAGTCCAAGATTGAGGGGCTGGCACCTTGCGGGAACCTTCTTGCTGTGTCATCCCATGGTGGAAGGTGGAAGGGCAAGAGAGGGGTGAGAAAGGACAAAACTCACCCTTTTATAATAGCAATAATCCCATCCATGAGGGTGGAGCCTTCCTGGTCTAATCACGTTATAGGGAACTAGAGGTCATTATAGTAAGTGAAATAAGCCAGCCACAGGAAGACAAATATTGCATGTAATCACCTGACATGGTTTGGATCTGTGTCCCACCCAAATCTCATGTCGAATTGTAATCCCCAGTGTTGGAGGTGGGGCCTGGTGGGAGGTGATTGGATTGTGGAGTTGGATCCTCCATGAACGGTCTAGCACCATCCCTCTTGGTACTGTCCTCATGATAGTGAGTTCTCATGAGATCTGGTTGTTTAGAAGTGTGTAGCTCGCCTTGCCCCCCACTTTCTTTTGTTCTTGCTCCTGCTGTGTAAGACATGCCTGCTTCCTCTTCACCTTAACCATGATTGTAAGTTTCCTGAGGTCTCCCCAGAAGCTGAGCAGATGCCAGCATAATGCTTCCTGCACAGCTTGCAGAACCATGAGCCAATTAAACCACTTTCCTTTGTAAATTATTCAGTCTCAGGTATTTCTTTATGGCAATGTGAGAAAGGACTAATATATCTATCATACATATTTGGGATCTAAAAAAGCTGATCTCGGCCAGGCACGGTGGCTCACCCCTGTAATCCCAGCACTTTGGGAGGCCGAGGTGGGTGGATCACCTGAGGTCGGGAGTTCGAGACCAGCCTGACCAACATGGAGAAAAGCCATATCTACTAAAAATACAAAATTAGCCAGGCGTGGTGGCACATGCCTGTAATCCCAGCTACTTGGGAGGCTGAGGCAGGAGAATCACTTAAACTTGAGAGGCGGAGGTTGCAGTGAGCCAATATCATGCTATTGCACTCCAGCCTGGGCAACAAGAGTGAAACTCCATCTCAAAAAAAAAAAAAAAAAAAAAAAAAGCTGATCTCTTGAAGTAGAGACTAGAATGATAGCAGAGCCTGGGAAAGATATGGGTGTGGGTGTTGGGAATGGAGAGAGTTTGGTGAATGGTGATAAACATATAGTTAGATGGAAGAAATAAGTTCTAATGTTGGATAGCAGAGTAGTGTAATAATAGTTATCAACAATGTATTGTACACTTAAAAATAGCTTGAAGTGAGGACTTGAAATGTTCTCAAAACAGAAATGATAAATGGTCCTAGTGACAGGTATCCCAAATACCCTCACTTGATCATTACACGTACTATGCATGTAACAAAATATCACCAGTACCCATCGACATATTTACAAATATTACATTTCAATAAAAAAGACCCCCATTTCTTAATAGTGCTACAATGGCAATTAAATTTCAACATGAGTTTTGGAGAGGACAAAGGTTGAAAAAACAGCACTGGTAATGGTCCGTATCTTGATTTTGGTGAAGAGGTTGCATGGATCTTTTCACTGTGTAAAAACTTATGAAACTATGTACTTATATTTGTGTGCTTTTCTCTATGTATGTTATACTTTAATAAAATTGTTTTTTAAAGCATTTGGGTGAGAATAAAATAATTTAGAAAAATTCTACTAGTGGAAAAGAACTTCAGAACACAGAGAGAAATGCAAGACATTGCAAAATTGGTCCTGATGCAAGATGCTGCAATGATGAAAGGCCAATTTTTCAGGCCTTTGTTGCAAACCTGAAGTGAAACATCTGATATATTTCTCATTTGCATTGCTAGGAATTTTATCTTTGGACAAACACAGGAATAAAGTGAAAAATGGACCAAGAGCCAATAAAGGAAGAAAACTGGATGGAAACTTTGGGGAAAGTTCACCGCAGTGCCTGTATCTGGGGACTGATATTGTATTGGGAAAGAGATAATTCTGGTCATATTCTGCACTAGATTTTGGAGGGAAATGGTCTGAACAATCTCATAAAAGATTGACATGAGTTCTTTGCTAAAGTCTCTAGAAAGAAACATGGCATTAGATGGGTAAGGAACTCTAGAAAATGAAATAAATATGAATGAATGAATGAATATGAATATAAATGAAATGAATGAAATAAAATGAAATGGATAACTATGTATCATTCTAATAACAAAGCAAAAGGTGCAGTACCTAGGGAACCTTGATTTCCACAGCACACCTCATCTCAGATATTCAAAGAGATTTCACTGAAGATGGCTGGTTCCAGGAGTAAATGGCCCTCTAGAATATTCCAGAATTATCCAGAAAATCTAAAGTTAAGAATGAGTGGAAACTTAAAAAGAACAATACATTTTAAATAGAGTTTGTACTGTTTAGAGCAAGTAGCTGTACAAGGAGATAATAGGTCCACTATTTGGGGAAGATGTTGCATTAATTTGTTCAACAAATATTTATTATGTTTTTTTCCATGGGGCTTAACTGGTACTGAGGTAGGAGGCAGGACTTGACTGAGGAGGTGGGACTTGGACGCTGGACTAAATTGAGGACTAGCTAAAACAGGGACAAGGCGGAAGCAGTTTTTTCTGAGCCACGTCCACCAGCATGCCATGTCAGCTTTCCATTGCCATGGCAACAACTGGAAGTTACCCTTTCCATGGCAACAACCCAACAACCTGGAAATTACCACCCTTTTTCTAGAAAATTCCACATATTCTGCCCCTTAATTTGCATATAATTAAAAATGGGTATAAATGTGACTGCAGAACTGCCTCTGAGCTGCTACTCGTGGCACACTGCCTATGGGGCAGCCCTACTCTGCAAGGAGCAGCAGTTCTGCTGCTGCTGTACACTGACACTTCAATAAAAATTGTTGTCTAACATTACCGGCTTGACCTTGAATTCTTTCCTGGGCAAAGCCAAGAACCCTCCCGGGCTAAGCCTCAATTTTGAGGCTCGTCTGCCCTGCGTCAGTACATAGTAGGTGTGCTGCAAATAGTTTTTGAATAAATGAATGAATTCAAAGATCATTAATGGCTATTCCTGCTCTGATGAATCTGCTGTTGGTGGTGACACAGACGTATCAGCAGTTGCATGATGAAGGCTATGACTGTGGAGCCCCACAGAGTTAGGGAGGAAGAAAACAAGGAGAGAGATAGAGAAAGCTTCTTAAAGGGAGGAACTTCCTAATCTGTCTGGTTTTAATGAGCTCTAAGTATGTGCCTGAACCCAGGCCAACAATTTTACCAACAAATAGGAAGACAATATAGAAGATCAGACCACCTATTAGTACTCTGCCCACCTCAGGCCAGCCCTCTCTCAGGGAGACCAAGTTACCCTGGTTACCCAAGTTTCAAGACTTTTAAAAGTAGGCACTGTCTTTATCTCCATGTTGTGAACAAGGAAACTGAGGCTTGGCATGAGAGGTGATTTGTTCAAGGGTCATACAGCAAGGAAATAGCAGAGCCGTGGCTCATACTGTGCCAGATAGCCAGAAACATTACATATCCTCCCATTTTGGATAGGAAGCTGGTTAGATGCCCTGCAAGGATACTCTATGACTCTGTGGCTCTAGATGATGAGGCCCCATCTTCAGAACTGGGACAATCTATTGGTTTGGATTGTTCTGCCTCTTTAACCCAAGAAGAGATTTCTTTGGCTTGGTCTCTGTTGGCCTGAATTCTACTGCTACTTGAACACAAAGACAGTGTCTGAGTGCTCTGTGACCCTGGTTGAAGCAGCAGCAAAGGCTGAGAACCAGCCTTTGCAAAATGAAGAAATTATTTGTAAAAACATTTTGTGGTCTACATTAATGAGCAGTAACTTGATATCAAGATCTTTATCCAAACAAACCCACATCCATTTGCCTGGAGCCCCGTGCACTGTGCTGTAGCTGGAAAGAAAGTCTTCCTGTTTCTTTGTTAAAGCAGAAAGGTGAACCTTCAGAAAATGGCGATTTATGCTGAAAAACCCTGACAGACTCTTAACTGAAACTGTATGAATTGTGGTCCTGTCATTTACAGCTGGAGACACCCTGATGATTTTCTGCTTTTGGTTTAAAACATTACCTAAGCCACTCTGTTATCAATCTTACCTAATGATCTATTTACCTAAAGTACACAATTACAGACAGACACCCATTACAATCCAGGCAGACGAAAGCACATTAATGAAACAAGGAGTCTGTGGGATTGGATTGCCTAGCAATTGGTCTGAAAGTCTGCTTACCTTGATGTCCAAATGAACAGGCTGTCTAGGGTTTTTCTGTTCACTTTTTAAACAGATAAAATTGTTACAATTATTTAAAAAGCTAAAAGGAAGCATAGGAAGAACTAAGAAATATTGTTAGGTGTCATGATGGAGGGTAGACAGAGAAAGAGAGAGAGAAGTAGGGAAGAAAGGAAAGAGGAAGGAGAGAGACAAGAGAAAGAGAGAGAGAGAATGAGAGCAAGCGAGCGAGCAGGGAGAGAGCAGATAGCTAGAAAGAGGGTGAGAGAGAGTGAGAAAGAAAGAGGAGAGAGAGTGAGAGAGCAGGGAGAGAGAGAGCAGATAGCGAGGAAGAGGGTGAGCACCACACCCAGCTGATTTTTTGTATTTTTAGTAGAGGCGGGGTTTCACAATGTTGGCCAGGCTGGTCTCGAACTCCTTACCTCAGGTGATCCACTCGCCTTGGCATATCAAAGTGCTGGGATTACAGGCATAAGCCACTGCACCCAGCCACACCCCTTTTTCTCACCCTCTAGTTACTTGGGAGGCTGAGGCCGGAGAATCGCTTGAACCCCGGAGGCAGAGGTTGCAGTAAGCTGAGATCGCGCCTCTGCACTCCAGCCTGGGTAAAAAGAGTGAAACTCCGTCTCAAAAAAAAAAGAAGAAAAAGGAGGAGAGAGGGGAGAGAGAAGGAGAGAAATATAGAGAGACAAAGAATGAGAGACAGAGCAAGAGTGAAATACAGACAGAGAGAGAGAGACAGAGACAGAGAGAGATAGACAGAGAGTGAGAGAGAGAGAGAGAGAGACAGAGATTTTGAGAGATTTGTTTAATGCACAGTTTCCAAACCTTTGATGAAATAAAAACTGCTTTCTGGGGAGTGACATTATTTGATTTCCTTTGGATCTGGGTTGGCTACTTAGGGGCCATCTGACCTCTGATCAACATCCGCAGCCATTTCATGAAGTCCCCTATCATGGATTAAGGTCCTTTAAGTGCTGAAAGAGGCTATCTTCCTTCACAGGCAGACAAGGAACAGTGGAATCTGGCTTCCTGTCAAGTCAATTTGCAGGAGGACCATGTTCTTATATCAAAAAAAAAAAAAAAAAAAAAAAAGGAGGAAAGGGACACTTTGTTTTGTGAGTGACCCTGAGACAGCTGCATCTGATGTGAACAGTGTCATAACCCCCTCACCCCCACTCCACCCTCTCAAATGCTCCTGTAACTTCTCCTGAGCTTAAGAGTCTTTGGTAGCAAGGAGGGCTCATACAGGCTGTATGAGCATCATCTGGAAGTGAATTTATTTATTTATTTTTTACTTTTAATTTTAATTTTAATTATTGAGACAGAGTCTCAGTCTGTCACCCAGGCTGGAGTACAGTGGTGCAATCTCGGCTCACTATAACCTCCGCCTCCCTGGTTCAAGTGATTCTCCTGCCTCAGCCTCCCAAGTAGCTTAGATCACAGGTACCCACCACCACAACATCCGGCTAATTTTTGTATTTTTAGTAGAGACGGGGTTTCACCATGTTGGCCAGGCTGGTCTCGAATTCCTGACCTTCAGTGATCCACCTGTTTCGGCCTCCCAAAGTGCTGGGATTACAGGTATGAGCCACCATGTCTGGCTGGGAAGCGAATTTTGAGAAACTTGAGAATGAAGACAAGACTCCATCCCAGCAATTATTAGCAGCTCTGGTCATCCTGCAGGGGAAATGTTGGGACTTTTGGGCCAGACTGGGCTGGTTTTCAGGGTTAGCTTCTCCATCCATTAGCAGTGCAACATCTTATAAGTATATTTAAATTCTGAGCCTTGGTTTTCTTATCTGTAAAAAGGAGGTGATAACACCTTCCTCACAAAGTTGTCCTCAGGTTACAAAACACTGTTTGTAAATCACCTGGCATACACAGAACCCTTAGTAAACGGTAGGATAACAGGATAGACTAACAGGGAGGATAGTGATATGGTTTGAACCCATGTCCTCATTCAAATCTCAGGTCGAATTGTAATCCCCAGTGTTGGAGATGGGGTCTGGTAGGAGGCGACTGGATAATGTGGGTGGATTTCCCCCTTGCTGTTCTCACAATAGTGAATGAATTCTCATGATCTCTAGTTGTTTTGAAAGTGTGTAGCTCTTTCCCTCTTCACTTTCTTTCTCTCCTGCTGGCCATGTGAAGATGTGCTTGCTTCCCCTTTGCCCTTTTGCCGTGATTGTAAGTTTCCTGAGGCCTCCCCAACCATGCTTCCTGAGAGTCAATTAAACCTCTTTTCTTCATAAATTAATCTCAGGTGTTCTTTATAGCAGTATGAGAACTGACTGATACAGAAAATTGATACTGGGAATGAGGCATTGCTATAAAGATACCTGAAAATGTGGAGGTGACTTTGGAACTGGGTAATAGGCGGAGTTTGGAACAGTTTGGAGGGCTCAGAACAAGACAGAAAGATGAGGGAAAGTTTGGAACTTCCTAGAGACTTGCCGAATGGTTTTGACCAAAACGCTGATAGTAATATGGACAATGAAGTCCAGGCTGAGGCGGTCTCAGATGAAAATAAGGAACTTACTGGGAACTGGAGTAAAGGTCACTCTTGCTATGCTTTAGCAAAGAGTGGTTCCTTCATGAATGGTTTAGCTCTAACTTCTTGGTGCTGTTCTCACAATAAAGTTCTTACAAGATCTGGTTATTTAAAAGTCTGTAGCACCTCCCCCTCTCTCTCTGGGTCTTGCTCCTGCCATGTAAGGCTTTTACTCCCGCTTTGCCTTCCACCATGAGTAAAAGCTTCCTGAGGCCTCTCCAGAAGCAGATGCTGCCATGTTTCCTGTGCAGCCTGCAGAGCCAAGAGCCAATTAAACCTCTTGTCTTTATAAGTTACCCAGTCTCAGGTTTTTTTTTTTATAGCAATGTGAGAATGGACTAATACAGATAATATAGACTGAGGGCTCAATATAGGCATCAGACACCAAGTAAAAGTGAGAAAGACCACCCTGAAGGCATCTTCAAGGTAGCTATGGGAGAATGGATCTCTCAATTCTTACCCATTTTGAGAATACAAAACTAGAGAGTGGAAAGGGAGAGAGGCACTTGTGAAGCAATTTCATCAACAGCTTCTGTGATGCTTTGAATCCTGACCCCAAAGGGAAGAGGATGCTTTATCCTTCACCTCAAAATGAATGAGGGAGAGGCCACCATTGGGATTGCTCAAGAGTTGAAGATGAGATCCCTGCAGCTGGAGACCGGCGGGCTGGTCTCTGACACCCTCCTGGAAAATCCAGAGAACAGAGGCAGGCTAGGAAGTGCTTCTGGGGCAAGGAAGGTAGAGAGATGGAGGATAGCTGCTGTGTAAGGAAGTGGTGCTTGTCTTCAGTGGTATGTCAGGGGTGTGTGAAACCTGGGGATCAGATGTGACACCAAAGGCAGAAACAGCAACCTGGGATCCTGCCCATAATGACTCCCACCAGTAATGCAGGACATTCCAATATCATGAGTCTGAATGGGGTAGACTTCTGAAAAACTAGGATCTGAGGGGAGTGCACAGCTGGTAGAAAATATGTTGAGAGAGGGAACCAGAGCACTGTAGTAGAGAAGTTTGAAAAAGCCAACAAAATTACCTTCAGAATGAGCCAATTTTAGGCATCTGCTGGACCCAGAAAGAATAGAACCATTTTATGGCAGTGCTGATAAGAGCTTTCCCATGTTTCCTATTTTCTTTTCCAGCTAATACAGTTAGAAAACAAAGGAGAGGCTGGGCATGGTCGCTCACATCTGTAATCCCAGCACTTTGGGAGGCTGAGGCAGGCAGATCACTTGAGGTAAGGAGTTTGAGACCAGCCTGGCAAACATGGAAAAATGCTGTCTCTACTAAAAATACAGCATGGTGAAACTGTGTGTCTACTAAAAATACAAAAAAATTAGCTGGTTGTTGTGGTATGCGCCTATAGTCCCAGCTACTTGGGAGGCTGAGGCGAAAGAAATGGTTGAACCCAGGAGGCGGTGGTTGCAGTGAGCCAAGATCATGCTACTGCACTCCAGCCTCGGTGACAGAGTGAGACTCTGTCTCAATAAATAAATAAATAAATAAATAAATAAATAAATAAATAATAAATAAATAAAGCAAAGAAGAGCTGGGGATCTCCCTGGTTCAAGATAGGGGCACGCCCCACATCTCCCTCCTGGGTGGCCTGCCTGAAACCATCCTTAATAGGGAAGAGAACAGGACCACTCTTCTCCTTGAGGGAAGGTTGAAATGTTGCTTAGTATCTTATGTCAATGCTTTTGGTTTTTGAATTGTGGCTGTGTTTTGTGACTTAAAGAGACTACTGGAGTAGCTGTCACCCAAGGGTGAGCAGAAAAGGCACTGGGTACACCATTTTTATGCAGACTCCAGAGAAGAGTTTCCTGCACTGAAAATATCTGAAGGGAGTAATGAGAGGCAAAGATAAAGTTGTGTTGATTAGATAATCCCAGGCTTCATTCAATGAACAGGGTATATTCGTGATTACTGACATTACAAAAGATGGGATGGAGACTTCGTGGGGTTCCTGGAGAGGATGGAGTGGATTGACAGTCCTGTGGAATGTCTGTCCATTGTCAACTTCAGGGACTACTGGGGTGAATAGGGTGTCCTTGAAACAGGCCCTGGGCCAGGCGCAGTGGCTCACGCCTATAATCCAAGCACTTTGGGAGGCTGAGATGTGCGGATCATCTGAGGTCAGGAGTTTGAGACCAGCCTGGCCAACATGGTGAAACCCTGTCCCTACTAAAAATACAAAAAAATTAGGTGGTACACATCTGTAATCCCAGCTATTCAGGAGGCTGAGACATGAGAATTGCTTGAACCTGGGAGGCAAAAGTCGCAGTGAGCCCAATTGCGCCACTGCACTCTAGCCTGGGCAACAGAGAGAGACTCTGTCTCAAAAAAAAAAAAAAAAGGAACACACCCTGGACCTTGGCCTTGGTGGGTGAAGAGAAGCCAGAAGTGAACAGTTATAAGATGCAGTCAATGTTTTTTCTATCTCCCAAAGCTTCTCAAAGTGGGTGGTTTTCCTTCCTTCTGCTCTTCTTTTGAGAGTGGGGGCATATTTTATCTCAACCCACCCACCCCCAGGGAAAAGTCAAGTTTACGTTGTTGAGAAATACAGCATAATGATTAAAAATGATGGATGGTCCACTAACCAGCAGCTGTATGACCCTTGTTGACAGGCTTCCTCATCTGTAAAATGGAATTAATAATGCCTGCCTCTTAGCACTGTAGAGTGCATGGAATTGCATAACTCACATAAGGGGTTTGCATGGCACAAGGCACACAATTAAGTACTCAGCCAATAACATCAGTTACTTCTATTATCATGATCATGGCTATATAATGTACCATTTACTTATTCTTAAAACATCGACATCATTTTTAACCTCATGGAGAATACAAAAACATACCTCCAGGACGACCTTGAGAGAATGATGATTCATCAGGAGGAGATTTCTTTTCTCAATACTATGCCATCTTTTTCTGGACAAAAGGGCCAATGTGGCATCACATACACCAGAACATGAAGATGGCTGAGATGTGCATAAAACATCAAGAGCATTGAAAAATGTCAATCGCAAATCAACCTTAGCTATTATTTTGGACTCAGTCCTTATGAACATTATCTTGAAGCTTCACAAGATTCAATTACAGGTGAGAGCTTTCAGCATCAGAGAA
Organism: Pongo abelii; assembly: GCF_028885655.2. Lineage (NCBI taxonomy): Eukaryota > Metazoa > Chordata > Mammalia > Primates > Hominidae > Pongo > Pongo abelii. The sequence continues at coordinate 118,198,227 of NC_071995.2, read as the reverse complement.
GTGAAATGGGTAGTGTAAGGTCACAGAGGAGGCAAACAGTATCAGAATTGGGACTCAAAACCCAGAATGAGCCCATGACCCACGTGCTAACTCAATTAGCTCTGGCTAGAGTTCGTCTGTTTAGTGAAGGAAACTCAGATGTGCTTTTACTGGGGCAATTTAAATCCTGAACCATAGAACACAAGGAAAAGGGGACTGGGAGGGCTGTTTTTTGGTTGCGGCAGGAAGTGAAAAGGTGAGGAGGCTAGCTAGGGTTAAAGAAGCATCCAAATTGCTTACTCTGGTTCTAAAAGACCCTGCGGAATGCTGTCACCATTCTCACATTCCCTGTGAGAATGCCATATTCACGGTGTCTCAAATTCTTTGGTACCTGCCAACAAGCATTGCTTCCTGAGTTCTGAGGAGCCTCTTTTAAGAGATCTAAAAATATCACAGAAGCAGCTTGATTAGCAGAGGATGGGATCAGCTAATAAGTAATAGCAACACAGGCGACAGTCATGTGCTAATTGCCTTTTGGGCATTTTCTTCAAGGACTCTTAGAAGTGCAACATTTTAGTCATGTTATCCTTTTGGCTGCCTTTTCCTGAATGCATAAAAATGATCAATATAAGAATCATCATCTCTGGAAACGTCAGTATTTAAATGTTTTAATTCTTGATATTTGGGAGCCATTGGCTTCGATTTTGAAGGAGAATATTAAGAGATAACATTTTGTGAGCACTGACTACGTGCCTGGGGCTGTCCCTGATCCTCCCAACAACCCGATGAGGCAGGAACTGTTATTATTTTTGTATGGAGGACAGGGAAACTGAGGCACAGAGAGTAACTTGCCCAAGGTTACATAGCAAGTATTAGAATGGTATTCATATATATGGAGCACCCAGCATGTACTGGGAATATAGTAATAAATCATTCATAGGCCTTGTCCAAATGGAATTTCCAGTTGCCTAAGGAATGTTTTGCCTCACTATGTGGAGCTATCCTTTGTCCTGAGAAGAGAGACTAGCGAATATTGAACATTTTGCCAGTGTCAGCCCCTGTGCTAGGCTCCAGGATAGAATCATGAACAACACATGGTGTCATCTTCCTCAAGGAGCTACAAGTCTAGTGGTGAGATCAGAAAAATAAACAGGCAATTATGATACAGAATTTTTTTGGAGAAAATAAAAATTTCAGTGGGTCAGAGCTTGGATTCAGAGTGAATCCATTTAACTTGATATTTACTCAAAGTATTCAACCCAATTAAGCTGTTTACTATTATCAACATTTCAGCCACACACACCCCAGAGCCTCATCTCTCATTAGTTGGGTTTGTCTTCCTCTCCTTTTTTTCTAGCAGGTCTTGGCAGTAATATTGACCCAGTATCAAAATATACCTTTCTTAGAAATGTGACTCTAATTAGAAATGGCTTATAAATCTTCATTGAAATGAACATTATTTAGAAAGATGAGTCTAGGCCAGGCACCGTGGCTTATGCCTGTAATCCCAGCACTTTGAGAGGCTGAGGTGGGTGGATCACAAGGTCAGGAGTTCGAGAACAGCTTGACCAACATGGTAAAACCCTATCTCTACTAAAAATACAAAAATTAGCCGGGCATGGTGGGGCGCACCTGTAGCCCCAGCTACTCAGGAGGCTGAGGCAGGAGAATCGCTTGAACCCAGAAGGCAGAGGCTGCAGTGAGCCCAGATCACGCCACTGCATTCCAGCCTTGGTGACAGAGCAAGACTCCGTCTCAAAAAAAATAAAGAAAGAAAGATGAGTCTAAGCCACATACAGGCTTTTTCCCCTCTTCTTCTCATCCTTAGCTGTGTTTTTTTCTGGCAGAAACCTGCTAGCATATTTTAGCAAAAGCTCAAGAAAATGCAAATATCTTTGTCTGTGGTCACGGGCACAGTCACATTCTTGTTTGCATTGCCTACAGCTAAAAATGGCACTTTCCCCTTTCTTCCAGAGACTTTTTAAATATATTCTTTAAAAATTGCACCAATAGATGCCCCTTTTAGAGAGATACTTGCCCCTTCTTACTGCAACCTACCAGGCTCATCTTAAGAGCACAGGCTTTCTGTAGTTATTTGGTTCTGGATTCAAATCCTAACTCCATCACCTGCTTCTCTGGTGTCTCTGGACAGGTTGCAAAACTTCTTCAAGCCTCAGTTTCCTCATCTCTACAAGTAGAGGTTAGATGTTATGATAGCACCTGCCACACTGGATTGAAGAGTTCATTTTAATAATATAGGCAAAGAAATTGGTGCAAAATAGATGCCCAGTAAGTGGTAGCCATTTTTTTTTCCACATGCCATCAAGGGAGCCTAGCAATTTCCAGGTTAAGATTCCCTGTTTCTTCAGATGAAGACAAAGAAATCAAAGAGGTTAAGTGATTTGTCCAAAGTCATGCAGCCAGGCCAGGTGCAGTGGCTCACACCTGTAATCTCAGCACTTTGGGAGGCCGAGGTGGGTAGATCTCTTGAACCCAGGAGTTCGGGACCAGCCTGGGCAATATGGCAAAACCCCATCTCTACTAAAAATACAAAAAAAAAAAAAATTCAACTGGGCATGGTGGCATGTGCCTATAATCCCAGCTATTTGGGAGGCTGAGAAAAGAATCCCTTGAACCTGGGGGGTGGAGATTGAATTGAGCTGAGATCGTGCCACTGCACTGCAGCCAGGGTGACAGAGTGAGACTGTCTCAAAACAAATAAACAAACAAAAAAACAACAAAAAACAAACAAACAAAAACAAAAGTCATACAGCCAGATAGTGAGAGAGCTGGGAACCAGGCCTCTTAATTCCAGGTAAGGGCTATGCCTGCCCCACCACCATTCAAATTTCTGGAAAGGTATTGCCATGAAAAACCATAAGGATTTGGCTGTTTGAGGGGAGGTCTTGAGAGGCAGCTCCGTTTCTATGTCCCATCTAAACTGACTGTTTGAGGAGAGGTCTTGAGAGGTACCTCCCTTTCTATGTCCCATCTAAACTGCAGGCCCCATTTTCTGTCTCTCTCTCTTTTTTTTTTTTTTGAGATGGAGTCTCACTCTGTCACCCAGGCTGGAGTACAGTGGCACGATCTGGGCTCACTGCAACCTCCGCCTCCCGGGTTCAAGCGATTCTCTTGCCTCAGCCTCCTAAGTAGCTGGGATTACAGGCGCATGCCACCATGCCTGGCTAATTTTTGTATTTTTAGTAAAGACAGGGTTTCACCATTTTGATCAGGCTGGTCTCGAACTCCTGACCTCATGATCCGCCTGCCTTGGCTTCCCAAAGTGCTGGGATTACAGGCATGAGCCACCGTGCCCAGCCTCCTTTTTCTGTCTTAAGCGGGGTTGGTTTGGCTTTAATGTTATGCTTATGAGACAAGAGAGCACTAGAAAGATCCTACTCATCTAAGTCTTAATTGTACATCTACCATGTGGCAGGTCCTGTGGGATACCAAAATGGTAGCAACAAAAAAGCTACCATGTTTCGTGCTCTGGAGGAGCTTACAGTTTCCTAGGGAAGACAGTATTACAAAGGGGAATTTTATGGTGCAAAAGAAGCATGTGACCTGGATGGGGAGGTGGTGGCCAGGGAAGGTTTGTCAAAAGAAATGACATTTAAGCTGACATTGAAAGAAGTAGGAAAGATTGTGTGTGTGTGTGTGTGTGTGTGTGTGTGTGTGTGAGAGAGAGAGAGAGAGAGAGAGAATGTTCTAAGAGGAGGAAGAAGATATAAGGCAGAAATTCCAAAACTAGTGTGGCTCCTTAGTGGTGACCAAATGAAGAAGGATGAGGCTGAAGAACCTGCCATGAGCCAGATCGTGCAGAGACTTTTAAACTTCATTAAAGATATTCGTCTTCATTTTGAGGACAATAGAGGGTCATTGAATTGTTTTAACAAGGGGAATGACAGTATCACACTTGCACTGAAAGACAATGGGTCAGATGGAAGGTAAAAAGTACAGTTATGGGGCCAATGAGACGGTCCAGGCAAGAAATAATGGTGCTATGGACCAGGTAGTAACCTTGGGGAAGGAGGCAGCATCCACTGAACACCCACCCTATGGTAGTTAATTGGACATAAGGGGTGATGAAGAGGCAGAGGTCATAGATGAAGCTTGGGTTTCTACTTGAACAACTGGGTACATGACGGCATCATGTATTTAGATGGGGAAGGTTTTACCATCAGATAGGCATTTGACTGGGGAAGGGCAGTCAAGACTTTAGTATCCTTCTGCTGGTGATTCTCAACCGTGGATGGTCTTGCCCCCGAGGACATCTGGCAATATTGAGATGTTTTTAGTTGTCACCATGGGGAGGCTGCAACTGTCATCTAATAGGGAGAGGCCAGGAATGCTGCTTCACACCCTGCAATGCAAGACAGCCTATCTGGCCTCAAATGTTCAATAGTGCCAAATTTGAAAAACTCTGCTGAAACGTAAAGCCTGGAGAGGAGTAACACACTAGATATTTCCAATTATTTAAAGCTTTAGTGGGAGTTCATGGGGCAAAGTCCTCCCTAATTTGACAACCCTTTGGGACAGAAACTTGGGTAACTTTGTGTATGGAGAGGGAGAATATGAAAAGAGTGATCTGCTGGAGCTCTGTGAGGGAGCATTTTGTCAGACAGGATACCAAGAAAGAACATGTTTTTTGCAGGAGAATGGTAATACGCCCCCTCCCTTCCTCCCTGATGTATTAGAAAATGAGTTCTAGGTTTGGCTCAGTGTCTAGTACCACCCAAGTCTATATCCAGCCAATGTTCAAGATTCAGATGGCTTCACTGCACCTGTCTTTCCATGATAGAACTTGTTTCTACCTCAAGCTTATATATGTGTGTATATATATATAGTTTGCCTTTCTTTTGGTACTTGTTATTCACTATCTTGATTCATAGTTATTTATAAATGTTCTTTCCAACAGCACTGTGGGTTCCTTGGGAGAAGACCACAAGTCTGCTGCATTTTAGCGCCCTCAAAACATCTGTCACAAGGTAGGTGCTCAATATATACCTCAAAAGATGACCCTGATCATGTACCAGGCTGCAATGGGGGATAGTCTCTGTCTGTTCTGCCCCTGATCTACAACCCATTACGAAACCCCTGACAATGCTGAACCTATCCCAGAATCTGTCCCAGTTGTATAATCTCCCCGCTTTGTGAAATCCAGAAACCCCGAGGCATTTCCAAGCTTGCAAGCCGATTGCCAGACGTGGCTAATTTTCAAGTTATTAAATAAAACTACCGATTGCATAAATTCCAATTTAGGCAGAAATACATTAGATCAAAATTGAGGCCCGCAAGAAATTTTCTCAGCAGAGTTTGAAAACAGGAATTTAGAAGGGAGAATGCCACCATCTCATGATAGAAGGTATCCCATTATGATGATTATGATTTTGAATTTAGCTGTCAGAAATATCTCTGAGAAAAAATATGTTGGTTTATTCAGTCCAAGAAAGGTTTAATTGGCTTCTGTCAGATTTTATGTAAGTGCTATTTGCCACTGAACCCCATATGAATTTTTGCAGCTTTTGAATTTAACAGCTGATGGCTGAGTCTTTGGAGGCTGTGGGGATGTTGAAAGGAAGTCAAGAATAAGTTTCTTTCCACAGTTGTGCAAAGGCTTATCTAACCAGAATTTCCTTAAGCCTCACCAAACAGTGGAAACAGATGGGGGTCACAGGAATAAAGATGGCACACATTCCATTTGTTTAGATCCATGCTCGTGTTATTCTCCCTACATTTTTCAGAGTGTCCAGAGTGTCCCATTTGATTTTCTTTATTCACTTCTGTGTCCCCACCACCTATAACCATGCTTGGCATATCCTTGGAACTCAGTACATGTTAGCTGAGTGAATAAATGTTCCCACTGGGAGAACTCTACTTTTTCCCTCACCCCCGCAGCTCTTTGATGGGTACTACTATGGACAAGTGCCCTTGAGATTCCTAAGCAGTTGTTGTGTAGGGTAGGGGATAGGGATGACTCTCTTTTTTGGGTTACCCTCTGTCTGCATGGCTTGGGATCCCTATTATTTGAGTTTTTGTGAAATCATTTGTGCAAGTCACTGCTGAATAGTCAATCCAGTACTCATCTTCAATATCACCATCGCTTCCTTGCTCCTGCTTTCTATACTCATGTTAGATGCATACTTTCCCAGCCATTCTTACTGCTAGAAAAGAGAGGTGACACTGTTCTGGAAAATTAGAAATAGAGAAAATAGGTTCTTGGAAAGCTTCTGTTTCCCTCATAAAAGGGACAAACACAGCTTTTCCTCTCTGCTTTTTCCTCTTTCTGCTGGAATATGGATGTGATGTCTGGACCTGGGACAGCCATTTTGCAACCATGAGGGAAAGGGCCTTGCCAGCCTGAGGCTAGTGAGCTCTCGAGCCAATGCCAACAGCTCTCCACCTCCAGACTTCTCACATGAGAAAAATAAATTCCTATTTGTTTACTTCGCTGCTTTTCAGTTTTTCTCTTACTTGCAGCCAAAAACAACCCTAATCGATATATGGTGTTGTCCCTTTATTTTTCCTCACTACCCTTTTGCTCTCTATGGGATTAAAAGATGAATAATGGAACTGAGCTGAGAGGTAAATCCAAAGAACTCAAACCATGCTCAGGAGCACCCATTTCTCTACAACTAACACATTGCATCTCTCATGCAAATATATTCTCATACCAACTCTAAAAATATCTTTAGACCTGCTTCTTCCCTTCTACCCTTAAGCTGGGGTCTGGCCTCATTAATGATGGACCTCACTATGTGACTTTACAGTTAATACTCAGTTTCCTCTAGACTTCATCTCTGGGTTGGCCATATCTTCAAAACAGTCATGGTAGCACTCATGTCCAAGCAGAGAAGGGAGAGGAGCACAAGTAACAATAATGACCATGTCACCACTTAGTGGAGGCTAACTGGTATCATGCTCAGTATTTCACATGCATTATTTTATTTAATCCTTCCAAAACATCTATGCCATAGATCTTATTGTTCTTCAACCCCATTTACCAGAAACTCACACTAGAGTGTCAAAAAGAGGATTTGAACCCACCTTTGCCTGACTTCAAAGGCAGAGCTTCTAACTAATTACAAAGCTTATTATCCCATCAACAAGACTCTTGGATCATTTCTTCACTCCTCCCACACCCTCCCCTCCCCCTGCAGAGCAGCTGCCTGTTTGCAGATGGGACAAATAGCCTGCTTCATTTTGTCCAGCATGAAGAGTGCCGATCGCTCTTCCCGTGTCAGGAGGTAATGAACACACTCCTTCCCTGCATCCTGATTTATCATGGAAAGGAGCCGACTGTCACATGCCCATGCAATTAGACACAGCAAGATTCGCTAAGGCAAGCATTGCCTGTCCAAAGCATTAGGCCATAAAGATAACAAAACAAAACAAAAAACCAAACAAACCACCTAAACAAAAAACACAAATTCTGCAATTTATCTCACGCAGTAGCAATGGAGCTAGAAGAACCCCTTGGAGAGAGAAGAATCCCTTCTCCCTCATTGCTCTTTTCCTGGCTTAAGTCATGAGTGATATAAAAATGGAGGTACAGCCAGCTGAGATTCTTTACAATTGAATCTTAAGTGGTTGTTAGATATTTTATTTTGTTTTATTTTTTCAGGGTAATCAGTGATTCCATGCAGGGGGCGTGGTCTCAGTGATTAGAGGCCAGAGACATCACTAAGCGCTGACGTCACCTTTAACAAAAACCAGTGACTCACTACAGCCCGCCATTTATCTCTTCAGGTCACAATTTCTTCTATTTGGACAAGGAGGAAAATCGTTTTATGTTTGCCGTGGAAACGTATTGTGCTGGGAGTCCAGGTTTCTCTTGTTGGGGAAAATGTTTCTCAAATATATTGGTTCTCCTTTTCCGACTCCAGGCAGCCCAGCTGGGTGTATGCTGGATTGGGCTTCCAAGGCTGTCTCTGGAGACATCCATCCTCATCACCTGGTGGTGGGGGGCAGGGGTGGGGCGGCAGGAAGGATGGAGACCGTCAGGCCCAGGTCTTTTCCATACCTGGGTTTGCCCCCTTCTTCAGGTACCTGCCAACTTACCTCTCAGCTGAGAATTAGACCCTGGGGATCTTCAAGCCCCAGTCTACCTAGGTACTAAAGCTTATTAACAATACCTCTATTATAGAGTTGTTGAAAGGATTAAACAAGGCTGTAATGGTGGCTACCATTTAATGGTATTTACTCTAAGCCAGGTTTTGTTCTAACAACATTACCCACATTAAGTCATCTAATTCCCACAACACCCCTTTGATGGGGAAGCATTTTTACATGTATTTCATCTATTCTAAGATGCACATTTTCTTTCTGCATTTTAATACCTCTGAAACTGGGACACATAATTGAAACAGGTGATAGTTTAATTTGTTGAGTTTTCTTTTTTAGCAGCACAAGAAAATGGTGATGCATCTGGAAATAGAAAGCTTCTTGGATTAGATAAAACGTGCTTGTTTCACAGAGCAGCAAACTGAGGCACAGAGAGGAATTGAGTAACCCAAGATCACACAACCTAGTAAGTGGCAGTGTTGGGGTTCGAACCCACAGAGGTTGCCAAATAATCTACTCTTTTACTGATTGGTTGATTTACTGAGACAGGATCTCGCTCTGTCACCCCGGCTGGAGTATAGTGGCACAATCACAGCTCAGTGCAGCCTTGACCTCCTGGGCTCAAGCAAGCCTCCTGCCTCAGCCTCCCAAGAAGCTGGGACCATAGGCATATGCCACCCCACCTGGCTAGTTTTTTTGTTTTTTTTTGTTTTTTTACTTTTTGTGGAGATGGGGTCTCACTATAGTGCCCAGGCTTATCTCAAACTCCTGGGCTCAAGTGATCCTCCTGCCTCAGCCCCCCAAAGTGTTGAGATTATAGGCGTGAGCCACTGCGCCTGGCAGAATCTGCTCCTTTAATCACTAAAAGCTAGGATATGAGCAAGGCACCCAGAATGGTTCCTGGAAGTTTCAGGATCTGCCCAAATTAGGGATGCTGATTTTCTCTCTGGGTCTTTAATGACAACGAGGTGGAAATTTCAGGCACTAAGAGACAGAGCTTGTATAAAGGATTGCAAACCTGTACAGTTTTTGCCAAATGCTACTTTTGAGTTCTCATTCTAGAACATAAAGGGGGATGTTCTAAGTACCTCTCTTTTCGGTCTTTTCCAAGGCAGAAATCGTGGGTCCGTGGTAATCCTATACACAATCTGCTTCTCCCTCCCCCATGTCTGATCCCATTAGACTTTTTCTGCTTCCTTGGGAAACAAAAGGAAAAGGGACTCCCTAGGCAGATTAGGGAACCCAACATAAGGGCAAGCTAGATGGTTTCTTTAACAAAAGACTTTCAAACAGAGGATTTGCATATGTTATTTATATTCTCTCAGTTAAAAAAAAAACACAAAAAACAAACCATGAAGAGCCTGTACAAGGCAGTTGCCAGTGGAACATTCATTAGGATATAGCAATCTCCAACCCTGTGAGAAAGGAAAACGGCCAGTTCAGAGAGCTTGAGACCCTTTTGAGGTTTTTTCCAACAGTCATTCATTATGCTAGTATGCAGGGAACTCTTAATATTACCACGCAGCCAGTGTGGCCATACCTTCCCCCAGGAGAGGCCACTCCTCATATTCCTCCTCATTGGACACTTACCAGGCCACCTGGCATTTTGTGATTCTACTTTTAGGTGTCATTCCCTTTCCTCCTCCAAACAAACCTGGAAGCTATTTGAAGCCAATGATTGTGTCTTACACCTTATTTTTGTAGCCCCTGTGGTGCTGGGCACATTGAACAGAACAACCATTCATCACAGCTTGACTAGAATGGTGAGATGGAGAGGACTTGTGCTCAGAGCCAGACAGATATGAATTCAAATTCCAGTTCTGTTCCTTGCCCGTTGGGTGCCCTTGGGTAAGGGACCTGTCCTCTCTGAGCCTCAGTGTTGCCATCTCATGAAGAGGTAACAGTTCATAGCTTGAAGGATTGTAGAAGGTTCTGAAAATATCACACTTAAGCATTTTTTGAGTTCAATACGTGGCACATGATGCATGCATACTCAATACATGCCAACTATCATCATGATCATGATCATGACTGCAATTATTATCCGTTTGATTTACCCCAGACATCAATCCTAATCTCTACATATTTCCTTGTGGCTTGTCACTTTCTATTGATCCTAGATTAGGTTAATTAATGCTTTACTATAGCTCTAAAACCTTGAAATTCCTAAGGGCATGATCTTTTGAATGTGAGCTAGGAACCCCCTGGGGTCTTCATTATTTCCTAGAAAGTAGAGAGGGGTGCAGAAGGATTTCAATGAGGCTTTTGGGCCAGAAGTCTTGGTCTATCCAACAGTTCCCCGGAAGCCTTCTTCTCATTGCTTGACCTCCCTGAGTCCCACTACCCTCCTCCCAAGAAAGAGATGATCATTTCATCTTCTACGTCTTCCTCCACTCTCTACATCTCTCTATGGTAGGATGAAAAACTCTATTGCATTTATTTGAGTACATGGCTTGTTTCTTCCCAAAATCCAACATGCAGACACACACACACACAAATACACACACACACACGCATGAATCTAAATTAGCTGTCCCTTTTCTTTGCTCCCACAACACCCTCTGATACTTCCTCAACACATCATTAATCAACCTGCATTATAACAATGTTTCTTATCTCTTTTACTCCCCATCCCAAGCATACACACTATAGATTGTGAGATTCTTCAAAGCGAGTCTCATTTTTAACTAGAGCAAGTGTTTAGCACCTAACAGGGGTTCAATAAATCTTTACTAAATAAATGAAATAACAATAGAACTGAAACCTAAAGTGTGCTTACTATATGTCAGGAACTGTGCTCGTAGCTTTTGGTGTACTTTATTAACTAATTTAATGCTCACAGCAATCCCATGAGGAAGCTATGACATTCCCGTTTTGCAGATGGCAGCACTGAAGCAGAGCAGTTCCGCAGCTTGCCCAAGGCCACAGGGCTGCGAAGAGGCAGATCCAAACCCAGGGTGATTCTGTCTGCTGCTCCTGCTCTGATGCTCACCCTCACTATTGAAGTGTTCATTTCCCTCTTCATTCTTTCCCTCATTCATTCTCCCACCGCTATTCTGGGAAGTTCAGTCCCAGAGGGGGCTGCTCTGGATTGAATATCCTTCTATGTGGTATTTTGAGACGAAAGGAGACAGAAAAAGGCTGTATCTTGCAGAGTGGTCTTGCTAAGAGGGCTGAGTAATAAGGAGTGCACAGAGATAGGTTAAGCCTTAGAGAAGAGCAGCTTGGGAACATTTTAGACCACATGGAGAGCCCTTGTGAGTTTTAAGCTCTCCTTCATGGACTGACCGCCTGCCAGGCCCTCCTTCCTGGGGCATGACTGTGAGCCACAAATGTGCCTTGTGGATGCACCAGAGTGGACCAGCATTGCTGACCTTGGCCAATCCATGCAAAGTGGGGTTTGAGGATACAATAACAAATGCACACTTACAGTTGTGCTCATCCAGTTATGATCATTTAAAAACAGGAACCATTAACTCCAGTCATTCAGTACGTATCAATTTTTGTTTTTCAAATCAACAACACTGTTTCATGTCCCATAAACACATTATCCAGCGTTAACATCACAGTGGACAATTTTCATAGCTTATTCCGTTTAGTCCTCACACTGCTTCTGCCTAGTTGATGTCCTGTTCTAAATTCATAGACACAAGGAAATAAAGCCTCAGAGATGCTAAGCAATTAACCTGTCTAAAGTCACACAGCTTGTGCGTGGCAAACCTAGCCTTTGAACCCCAAAAGTTGACCCTCTGCAGCCTCTCCATAGAGAGAGGGGATATGCCTGTTTCTGGAGACCAGCAGATCTCTGAGAGTAAATTCTGCAGACGGCAAACCTACAATTCATCTTAATTTTTTTCTGATGTTCTACAGTGTCACTGCTGATTTATTCCATCATTTTGGAATTACGGGCTAATAGGATGGCCCAGCTCACTGCTCTGGTTCGCGTTTTCATTCTTTAAGAGAAACCAACCATTGATAGCAACAGGGATGTGTCTCGACAATTTAATTACACCATGACTCTCCTCTCTCTCCCTCTCCCTTGTTGGTTTCGAGGCTAATTCCTATTTCATTTGTTCTCGAAAACATGATTGGTTTCAGCAGAGGGGAGACTTACCTGCCTTAGGTTCTCCGAGGCACAAAAGGGCCGGACAGCCCCCGCGTTGGGGGAACTCTGAAGCTTCTTGGTGGCTGGAACCTTGGTCATCTTAAAAATCCTTCAGGTTTTGGCCTGTGCCCCCAAGGCAAGGATTTTTCCAGAATCTTCTACTTCAGTAGTCACTGGTATGAGAGGTTTCGGCAACTTCTCCCTGATCCCCCAGTCCCAATTACACGAATTCCAAAGCGGTTTCCTTCTGAGGAGTAATGAGAAAGCACCTGGGTCTCCCACAGACCACAGACGGGATAAGGAAGTCCGGGTAGCGCAGAATCAGGCGAGCCTGGAATTATTTACTTTTTGAAAGGTTATAAACTTCTGTAAGCTTCCTTCTCTTCGGAAGGGATATCTTTCTCTTCTATAAGCAAAATAAAATATGAACTAAAAAATAAATAAAATTCCAGTGACAAAGTGTGAGAGGGGTCCCATGGAGGGGCTCCCAGATCCCCATCCTCCAAGAGCGGCCGAGAACTAAGGCGGCCCCAACGAGGGGTTTATCGCACTGCGGGGAAAGTAGGCAACTGCTAACCCCTGGGCGGGGTGGGGGTGGGGGAACCTGGTTGCTTGGCAACGGGACGCCGAGGAGGGCTTCCTCATTGGCTGGAATTGGTGGGGGCGGGGTCGTGGGGGGTCGTGAACTCTCCCAGGTTGCTGGGACGCTGCCTCAGAGCAGCCGGCTGCCACCGGAGCTGCATTCTCTAAACAAATTGGTTTCTGTTTTTAGGCCTGAGGACCATACCCTTTCTCTCTGCCTAACTACAAGCGACTCCTTCCTTTCAAACTCTGCTCTGTCCTGCTGCTAACCCACTAGTAATTTTTTGTGCCTTGGGGTGGGTGGCCTGTAGTCCTGCAATTCTTAACCTGAGATGCCTGTTTCTCCCGTTTTTCCACCTGACAAACTCCTGCTCATCCTTCAAAGCCCTTCATTTCATAAAATGAAATATTGTTATTCCATTTATTTAGCAAAGATTTATTGACTCTGCTAAAATAAAATAAAATAAAGTAAAAATGAAATTAAAAAAAATGAGACCTTCAGGACTTCACAATCTATACTGTGTATGTTTGGGATGGGGAGCAAAAGATAAGAAACATTGTTATAAGGCAGGATGATTTATGATGTGCTGGGGAAGTATCATAGGGTATTGTGGGAGCAAAGAAAAGGGACAGCTGTATATAGATATAGATATATGCACACACATACATATACACATATATAAATATACATATATAGACATGTATATATGTATGTATATACGTATTTGTGTGTGTGGGCATGTGTGCATATGACATTTATTGAGTGCTTAGGATGTGCTAGACACTGTTCTAAGTGTCACGTATTGACTCAATCCATACAGCACCTCTTTAAAGAAGGTGTTTTATTACCCCATTTTACAGCCTAAGCAACTGAAGCACAGAGACATTAAATGACAAGTTTAAAGTCACACGTGTGCTGCAGCTGAAATTCAAAGCCAGAACTGTTTGAGTCTACAGAGCAAGCTTTTAACCACTTAGATGCCTAACTTTGCTGAGTTTGGCTTCTATGTCTTTAAAATGGGGATAATAGCTTTGCCACAGGTTGTTAAGAATTGAAGTGGATGATGCATATGAAGGCTGAGCCCATGGGGAGTCCTAGCTAAGTGGTACTATTATTATTCCCTGACATCACTTTCCGAAGAAGAATCAGGCATTCTCACCGTGCTGGGTTCATTTCACAGTAGATGTTAGTACTAACTGATATTTATTGATCACTTGCTCTGTGCTAGGTACTGTACTAAGCACTTTGCATACACTAATTCATTTAATCCTTCCAATAACCCTACAGGGTAGGTTCCCAGCCTGCAGCAGATTTATTTCGTATGTTTGGATTTGAATGCCTTATCCTTGGCATTGTTTCACACTGGTTCGATCTGATTCATGTTTTATCCCACAACCTTGAGCTGCTGGGGATTATGATATCATTATGGCTGCATCTTCTTTGTTTCTTTTTTCTTTCTTTTTTTTCTTCTTCTTCTTCTTTTTTTTTTTTTTTTTTTGAGGCAGAGTCTTGCTGTGTTGCCCAGGCTGGAGTGCAGTGGCGTGATCTCGGCTCACTGCAACCTCCGCCTCCCGGATTCAAGCGATTCTCCTGCATCAGCCTTCTGAGTAGCTGGGATTACAGGGGCATGCCACCAGGCAGGCCAGGCTAATTTTTGTATTTTTAGTAGAGACAGGTTTCACCATATTGGTCAGGTTGGTCTCAAACTCCTGAACTCAAGTTATCTGCTGGCATTACAGGTGTGAGCCATGGCGCCCAGCTCTTCTTCTCTTTAGAAGGCATCTACTACAAGATGACACTCTACAGAATGCAAAATACCTAGCTATGTAACTCTAGATGCTGATGCCTGAAAGTCATTATTTTCTCATCATTGCCTAAAGACTGACCCTGACCTTCCCTTTCACAGGAAGTTTTGGTTGTCCGGCTTCCTTTGTGGGCAGCATTAAGCAATCGGCAGACACTTTAAGAATGAAGCAGATAAAGGGAATCATGTTTGGGAGATAGGGCTGGGGATGAGGGGATGATAAAACAAAGCAGGATGGGAAATGTTCAGCCCTGAGCAGAGCAGACAAAAGCTGTCTTCATATGGTTTTGTAGAACAGGCTTGGCAAAGAGGAACTCAACTAGTTCTGTATTAGCTCAAAGAATAGGAGGAGGTTTGGGCTCAATAGGAAGAAATGTGTACACAGCAGAACGTAATTTTAAAAGGTATGACCTCTGGAGTCCAACTGAATTAGCCACTGAGCAGCTTCAGTGATAATAATTCTCATAGGACTGTGATGAAAACCAAATGGGGTAACTCATGCAAAGCACAATGCCTAGCACAGAAGAAGTGCTCAATAAATGTTAGCCATTATTTCCTTTGTTGTTTTTATAATACTCACCTGTCAGAGCCATGTAAGAACTGGAAATAGGAAGGGCTCCAGAACTGAAAAGACATGCGTTCAATTCCTGGCTCTGCCATTTGTTACCAGTAAGACCTGGGTCAAGTTCACTTCTCCAAGCTTCAATTTTTCACGTATATAAAACTCATGTGTAGTGAATGGTTATGCCTGTTTTACACCTGCTACCAGGATGATGAAGCAAAATAACGAATTTCCTTTCTCTGTCTAGGAAGGGGTATATTCCTTAGAGAGGGAGCGAACTACCCAGCACTAGAGGTGTTCAACTAAATGCTATATGACTTCTTGGATTTTTGACCACTTGGGGGTGAGGGGGTGTCAGACTAGATGATATTTAAGGCTCTTTCCAAACCGAGATTGAGAGACTATATGGAGTACTAGTTGAGCTGGTGTCTAAATCCCAACTCAGCCATTTACCAGCTGTGTGACTTTAACTAAGTAACTTATCTGCTCAAAGCTTTAGTTTTCTCATTACAGAGTGAAGATAATAGTACATTTGTGAAAATGATATCATGTACATAAAACATTTAGTACAGTTGGCACATAATACATGCTCAATAAATGCTAGCTGTTGTTTTTTTTAATCGTATGGACAAAAATATTTTCTAGAATGATTTAGTGCTTTTTGGGGCCAACTAGAGTTAGTAAGAAAAGCTCTTTGGTCTTATGGCATCTCCCAATCTAGCTCTAGCTGGGTGGAGAAGAATCTCTCTCTCTCTCTCTCTCTGTCTCGCACACACACACACACACACACACACACACTGAAACAGTATATAAGGTGTTAATTGGGATCCTCCAAGAAGATGCCAGAATGAGATTAGATGTGCTAGGGATTTATAGAGGAAAATGGTTGTGAAGGATAAAGGGGAAGGAAGAAGGAGTACATAAGGAGAGTCTGTTGAAGAGGAGAAGGAAGAAAGGATTGGATAGGAAAAGCCATGCAACTGAGACACAGCTCTGAGAAAGTCTCAGCTAGGCTGACAGGGAGACCCTGAGCCAAAGTTGCCCAATGGATGAATCTCCCATTGCACAGGAAAGTCCTGGTTCTAGGACCCCTATTCTGTGATTAGGAACCCAGCTGTTCCTCAGTGATTATCTAGGAACAGCTGGGTGTAGGATGTACACAGTAGATTCAAAATGCAGCATCTGTCAGTCAACTATGCTCCCTGCAGCCTTCTCTTGGTGAGGCATCTCAGCTGCAGACCTCCATGGCCCTACCAAGTCATCTTTTAAGCTGCACAGATTCACTTTAGAATGCATGCCCAAGGAACAGTCCCTCCATCCTGGCTCCTGTGGACATCCTTTCCTGACAGAAAACTTAGAAAAGGGAAATTAGTGGGACCAACTATAGTCTCCATCATTGCAACTGGCATTGGGGGCTGAAATTGGTGTTTGTTCTTTTCCTTCTTCACTATACATTCTAAATTCCCCCTCACGCTTAGCGCTTCCCTTTCTAGGTCTAGGCTTTGGTAGTGGAGTGACCAAAATCTTTATTCCTGAGAATTCTGAGCCTTTAAGTAAATCTAGTCTCCTCATTGTCTCAGGGTTGCTGCATGTAACCATTCCTAGTTAAAACTGACCAAGAGAGTACTTATTAGGAGGCACCCAAGTGGATCACTCGGTTTCCGTATATGTTCCTTCCTGACCCTATCTGTATAATCACTGATCAGGGTCAATTGTCCTTGCTAAAATTGTGACTCCTCTTCTCACCTGCTGGTTCCTGGTGTCTGGTGGCAGCTGTAGCTAAGAGTTAATACAATCTGTGCTGTGTCCCCTGGCAAGAGTGTACCCACTTTGGGAACCTGGACCTCTCATCCTGCATAGCCCAGAGTTGCAGAAATGGAAAGAACGCACTCTCTCAGTGTCTCATGGGGCATGAGGGCAGTGGGAACCACTCCTGCTTCCATTGATTGGCTCCTGGATCTCTGGGGTTCCCGGATCTTGGTTCCCATTGGGAACACAAAGTTGTATAGAAATCTGATTTGATGCATATGCTTCAAACTATAGGATAGCCCATTCTTGCTTCAATAGACTGATCTAGAACTCTGTGACACCAGCTGCTTCTAGGTGGGGTGGTATGTGATACTGCTGAATCCCACGACCACTGTGAAGGTGGTTTCTAGTTCCTAGAGTTTCCACGGGCATAGAGGGGCAGTGATGGTGGCAGACATTGTCAGAACCCAGCCCATGCTACCTTGACACTCACAGTTCCTAAGGACAGCTCCTTGCTGCCATTTTGCCTGAGATCTTCCTCTCTGGCTACAGCAGAAGTTCCCAAACTTTTGTGGCTCTTGGTACCCTTTACTTCCCAGTAATTTTTTTCACGCCACCTCTAAGCTAAAAGAAACATGTTGAGAATCCCATTTATGAAGTCCTTAGGCCTGCACAACTTAGTATTTACATCCTAATCACATGAAAACTAACACATAGAAATGGAAAGAAAATAGTATTTGTATTTGATTCTTCCACTTTTAGTATATGTGCTGCTGAAGTGAGCACAGTATTTGCTTCTTAAATAGCCACCATTGCTTACCAGTGGGGCATGTGCCCCTGGTGGCCACTGTGCAGCTTCTCAAACCTTGGAATCATTTTGGACACTATCACCTTCATTTTCTGTATGACGTTAATTTTTGTGCAGTTCTCACTTTTTATCACAGCAACTGCCCCAAATCCAGCTTTTTCAAAGATATTTCATGAAAGGAATGTCGTGGAATCTACGGTTGAAACTGAGTGTACTAGTCAGCTCAGGCTGCAGTAACAAAGCACTGCAGATGGGGAGGCTTAAACAACGGGCATTTATTTTCTCACAGTTTTGTGGCAGAAGTTTGGGATCAAGGTATCAGCAGGCTTGGTTCCTTCTCAGGCCTCTCTCCTTGGCTTGCAGACGGCAGCCTTCTCCCTGCGTCTTCACATGGTCTTTTCTCCGCACCCTTCTGTGTCCAAATCTCCCCTTCTTCTAAGGACCCCAGTCCTGATCAAGAGAGTACTTACTAGGAAGCACCCAAGTGGATCACTCAGGTTCCATATGTGTTCCTCCCTGCTCCTATCTGTGTATCTGCTGATCAGGGTCAATTGTCCTTGCCAAAATTGTGATTCCTCTTCTCACCTGCTGGTTCCTGGACACAAGGAGCTCAAAGTGTCTGGTGGCAGCTGTAGCTAAGAGTTAATACAATCCATGCTGTGTCCCCTGGCAAGAGTGTACCCACTTTGGGAACCTGGACCTCTCACCCTGCAGAGCCCAGATGAGGGCCAACTTCATGACCTTGTTTTAATGTCATGACATCTGTGAAGACCCTGTCTCCAAATAAGGCCACCTTCTGAGGTATTACGGGTTAGAACTTCAACACATAAATCTTAGAGGGGCACAGTGTAGCCCTCAGCACTGAACTATGTGTCACTAGTAGTTCGTATGGCATTCAATAGATGTTGTTGTTTTTCCCTTAAAAATTAAAAATACCCGTAGCCTCTTCTGTGAATTTGCTGTGGCACTCTGGGGCACATTGGTACACAGTTTGGGAACCACAGGGCTATAGGAATGCATTCTGCCTTTTTTTTTTTTTTTTAATGGAGTCTTGCTGTGTCACCCAAGCTGGAGTGCAGTGGCACCATCTTGGCTCACTGCAACCTCCGCCTCCCGGGTTCAAGTGATTCTCCTGCCTTAGCCTCCCGAGTAGCTGGGACTACAGGCATATGCCACCACACCTGGCTAATTTTCTGTATTTTTAGTAGAGACGGGGTTTCACCGTGTTAGCCAAGATGGTCTCGATCTCCTGACCTTGTGATCCGCCCGCCTTGGCCTCCCAAAGTGCTGGGATTACAGGCGTGAGCCACCGCGCCTGGTCCATTCTGCCTTTGAGCAGAGCAGGCTAGAAGTGCAAGATGTTAACACCCATAGGAATAGCCATAAAGCAAAGACTAATGGGAATTAGTGGATACTCTGCCTCCTCACCCCTTGGGTACCACAAGTCTGGAGTATGGTCTATACTGCCCCCAGTGGTCCCCTGCAGGACTGACTTATAGGAAACACCACTGCCTACGGTTACTGCCTGCTCCACCCAAACAACCCACACTGGCTTTTTTCCTTTTCCTGTCTCATTTTCCCACTCCCCTTCTGGTACTTCCTGGATAGCCTCCCAATAAACTACTTATATCCAAGCTGTTTCGCTGGGTCTGCTCCTGGGGAACCTACCTAGGTTAGTGTTGACTGAAATAATCCGGGGAGGTCAGACTTGAATCAGGCTGTGACACTGAGCCATAGCGCGTTGTCAGGACACCTGAATTTTTTCCTCTCCCTCATCTCATTACATGGGGTTCCTACCTCCTTTGATCACCTCGTCCCATAATCTCCTTCTTACCATTGCTCTCAAGTTTATCATAAAGAGTTTCTTGATATTCTCCACCTCCCTTAAACACGGAGAGGCCAACATGTTTTCAGATACGTAAATACATCCCCAACGGTGAAATATTTGACAACCGAGATATGAAGTGATTGTTTAATGCTTAATTCCTGATTGATTTATGCAAAATATTAACTGAAGGACGTGAAGCGACAGGCATTCTCTCCTCCCGATTTGCCAAAAAGAAAAGTATCCGAACGGATTAAAAATAGACATATCAAGCAGAAGAAAAATTTTGGAATGTGTCAGACGCCAGCTGGGGTAGCCGAAGAGAAAGCTTGAAATCTGGTAAACACTTGAATTTCAGTTAGTAATACATATGTTTGGCATTAAAAACCTATTGGAAAAGTCATCATTTTTGGAATATCTTTAATATGCTTTTTTTTGTGTGTTGCATCTAGCACCCAGAAAACTCCTTCTGGGTATTTTTACTGAAATGTCAGCACTGGATTTACAAATTATGGGGCCCAGGGAAAGAGTAAAACTTGGGGCTCCCTTGACACCTGGTAGCTGGCAATCTGTTGAAGAATTGTTTCCAGGTTGAAATACCACTGGATAATGTGTATATGTACCACCTCGTGGATTCCTGTCCTTCATTAGATTAAAGAATTACCGCATGCTATAGTGCCCTTGTGGGGTCTATGGCCCCACATCCCATTCCTACTCTATCCTCCAAACCACAGCCCCAGGCGAGAGGTGAATTTGGATCTTTGAGAACGAAGAGAAGAAAATGTAATGTTAATCTGCCTCTACTCTCGTTTCTTTTTAACTTTGGTATGTCCGGTGTATTAGTCATTTCTCACACTGCTATAAAGAAATACCTGAGACTGGGTAATTTATATTAAAAATAAGAAGAAGTTTATTTAATTGCCTCACAGTTCTGCAGTCTGTACAGGAAGCTTGGCAGCATCTGCTTCTGGGGAGGCCTCAGGAAGCTTTTACTCATGGTGGAAGGCAAAGTGGGAGTGGGTGTCTTATATGGTGGGAGCAGGACCAAGGTGGGGGGTGGTGCCACACACCTTTAAACAACCAGGTCTCATGAGAACTCACTATTGCGATGCGATGACAGCACCAAGAAGGGATGGTGTTAAACCATGAAAAACCTCCCCCGTGATCCAATCACCTCCCACCAGGCCCCACCTCCAACAGTGTTTTGGACATGAGATGTGGGCAAGGACACAGATCCAAACCACATCACCTGGCCTAGTAGCAGAGGAAGAAGTGTGGCCCCAGGAATATTCTTAGAGAATATGGAGTCCTACTGGAGTCCTAGGATGGGATCCAAGCTACCTCCATGAGTGATGTTTTCCATTTGTATATGTTTCATGCCACAGTGTCCTGGGAGGTAGGCCAGATTGGATTTATGGAACTATTAATCCCATTTCACAAATGTAGACATTGAAGCAAGCTCTGGCATGTAGTAATTTGTTAATAGTGGAGGTTGTCTAAGAACCTGTTTTTTCAATTCCAAACTTAGTGATTTATTTCAGCACTCTGTCACACTGTCTTAATGTTCTTTTACTTAAAGGTAAGTGTGTATTTGTGTGTGTGTGTGTGTGTTGTTCAGCAGAACAACCTGAGGTTACTCCTGCAAGTAACCAAGAAGCAAAGACAATTGGGATTTCCAAGCCATCTGGAAGATGGTCTTCTACAGCTTTCTGGAGGAAGTCTTGACTTCAACATCCAAATAAGACACCTCAAGCCCCAGTCCCAGGTAGGAAGGCACCTCCCTCCAAGTATTCCCATGAATTTCCAAGTAGCTCACAATTTCTTGTTCAGTATACCCTCCAGCCAGTTTCCTAACTGCATAGGTAGAATGATATCACCCTGAAAAAGATATGTTTGAGTCTTCAGCCCCAGGATCTGTGCATGCGACCTTATTTGGAAATAGGACTTTTGCAGATGATCCAGTTAAGATGACG
Organism: Pongo abelii; assembly: GCF_028885655.2. NCBI lineage: Eukaryota > Metazoa > Chordata > Mammalia > Primates > Hominidae > Pongo > Pongo abelii. The sequence continues at coordinate 118,176,775 of NC_071995.2, read as the reverse complement.
TTATCCTGGATTAAGATGGCCCCCAGCCCAGTGACTTATGGCTTTATAAGGAGAGGGAAATTTAGATATAGAGACAGAAGACACACAAGGAGAATGACAAGCGATGATGGAGGCAGAGATTAGAGTGATACATCTACAAGCCAACAAACAAACAAATAAAACAACACTAACAAAAAACAGTAACAGGCTGGGCACAGTGGCTCACACCTGTAATTCCAGCACTTTGGGAGGCCAAGATGAGCAGATCACTTGAGGTCAGGAGTTTGAGACCAGCTTGGCCAACATGGTGAAATCCCATCTCTACTAAAAATACAAAAATTAGCTGGGCGTGGTGGTGTGTGCCTGTAGTCCCAGCTACTCAGTAGAGTGAGGTGTGAGTAATCGCCTGAAACTGGGAGGCAGAGATTGCAGTGAGCTGAGATTGCGTCACTGCACTCCAACCTGGGCGACAGAGCGAGATTCTGTCTCAAAAAAAAAAAATAATAATAAATAATAAGCAAACAAACAAACGAACAAAAAACAATAACAAAACCTCACCAAAGATTGCCAAGAAATACCAAAAGCAAGGAAGAGGCAAAGGAATCCTTCCTTAGAGCCTTCAGAGAGAAAGTATGGCCCTGCTGATGTCTTGATTTTGGATTTCTAGCTTCAGAACCGAGACAAGAAATAGCTGTTGTTTTAATCCACATCGTTTGTGCCAATTTGTTACAACAGCTCCAAGAAACTAATACACCACCCCTCTTGGCTGCAGCTTCATTTCCCTGTCCACCCCAATTTATTTGTGCCCTCAAAATGCTATTTTCCAAAGGCAGTGTACAGTAGGACTTTAGTGGAGGTTTGGGATAACAGAGGAAAACTGCAGCACAGCTCTGCAGAGTCAGTAACTTAAAATTAGATATTAGGCATCACTGGATTTTCAATGACATAAAAATAAAGTTCCTGGGGGAGTCTAACACACAGGTAGGGGTAAGCATCTTTATCAAACATGCTGTTTGTAACCTGCTTTTTCACAGAATAAGATATAAACACCTTCCATTTCTATAGATGTATTTTACATTTGGCTCTTAAATGAGTGCTTGCTAGAATGGAGTTCCAGTTTATGACTGTCTGACAGCTTGTTCAACCGGCTCCTTATTACTGGACAGGAAATGGTGTGTTTTTATCCCGACTCTACAACTGGGCAATATCTTGAAGGTATGGTGATATTTTGTTGGTTTTGGAGCCTTGAGCTAGACTTTAGCTCAATGTCTACACCTGTGGACATTGTGGGTGCCTAGTGCCAGCACATATAGGCAAGACCTCATGTAGTTGTCATTGACCACTTTTGCTCTTCAGAATCTACACTTCCACTGGGGAACTGGTCCCATTCTACTCCTATCCTGGGATTCTTGTGAGGTTCACAGGAATGAGCTCATCACCTAAGCCCATAGACTAGAAAACCCTATTTCCTCCTGATGACAGTGACTGGATCAGGAGTAAGAATGTCACCCAAATTGGTTCTATCAGAATTGTCTTCCAGAGTACTTTTTTGTCAGACATTCAAGGAAAGGGGACTTCCTTTCAGGTCATGGAACTAGAAAGATACGCTCTGCCTGAGGGCATTCTGTGTGTGTGCCACAAAGAGAAGCCTTTCTGTTAGAGAGAAAGCAGATTGAAGAGAGAGATTGAATTCTAATGAAATGTGTTTGTGTGCCTGAATCCAGGTGGGCTTGCGGCTAGTGCTATCCCCAAATTCTATTTATGTGAGTCCACCAACGCCATTTTGTTATTGTTGAAGCTGTGGTTGGTTTTACTGTCTTCCTTCAATTGATTTGAGTTGAAATTTTTGTCATCTGCATTGGAAACAGTTGACTAGCTTAACTCTTTTCTACCCAGTTTCCCGCCCCAGACTCTGAAAATCCTATTTGGGATTTTAAAATAGACGCTCACATAAGAGGTAGGCCACCTTGACTGTAGAATCAAGAAAGCTAGACTTGAGGGTGTGCGTGCATTAGGCTGAAAGGCACTATGGGTGTGGTGAGGAAAAGCCTGGGATTTAAGCCAAACAGAATTGAATTCAAATTCTGCTTTTTCATCACATATGTTGTCCCTGTTACCTTGGGTAAATTTCTTAACTTATACAAGCTTCAATCTCTCCATTATGAAGACTAAAAATCAAAATTTCCACCAAACTTGTAGGGCCATTGGGGGGTTAAATGACATAATTATCTATCTATCTGTCCGTATACCTGTCTCTATCATCTACATATATTAGATATAAAACATATATTAAAACATAGATTAGGTATAAAATATGTTAATACATGTATTAGGTACAAAACATAACATAAAATTGGTACAAAACATAACATAAAATTGGTACAAATAAATCGTAGCTATCATTATTAGTTTCCAAGTCCTTTGTCCTCCGGAAATGCCTCCCTTCCTCCTTCCCTCCCTTCCTTCTTTCCTTCCAGTTAGAATCCACTGATGGGCTCTACTCTAAGAATGAAGGTGAACAGGGAATAGACCAGCCTTTGCAAAGACTAAAACTCAACTTTAATTCAACTCAATCCCTGACTAAATTAAGGTGATCCTCTCTTCCATAACTGACTGTCAGAAATCAAAATTATTCCTCTATGAAACGTGATAATACTATTCAGAGCTTCAAAACAAATATATACATTTTTTCATGCACATTATCTGGCAGTCAGTAAAAAATTACCAGTATGCTAGGAGATAGGCCCGGATAACAGAAAACCAAGAGCAATAAGAAACAATAGAAACAAACCCCCAAAGATCCAGGTATTAGAGTTACCAGACACAGACTTTAAAATAACTGGGACTAACATATTCAAGAAAATAGATATTTCTACATCATCAAGTTCATTAATCTTTTCCTCTTTAATATTTATCAATCCCATTCAGTGTATTTTTATCTCAGATGCTGTAGTTTTCTCTCTAGAGGTGCAATTTGAGTCTTCTTTTTATCTTGTATGACTCTACTTACATGTTCAATCTTTCTTCTAGCTACTTAATAGTTTTAATGTACTCATCTATTAACAGCTGTCATTTCAGAGTCAGTTTTCATTGTTTGACTTTTATATTATTATGGATTATATTTTCCTAATTTTTTTGTATGCCTGGTAATTCTTTATCATATGCCAGACATTGAAACTTTTACCTTGTTAGGTGCTGGATATTTTTGTATGCTTATGAGCTTTATTCTGGGACATAGTTAAGTTTGATCCTTTCAAGTCTTGCTTTTAAGCCCTTTTAGGCAGATTTAATTTAGGACTCATCTTGCCCCGTTATTGAGACAAACATTTACGATGCCTCGTAAGTTGTGAGCTTTTCCAGTCTGGAGAGCTGGAACAGACACTCCTCCTGGCCCTACATGAGATCTGGATATTGCTTTCTGTAATCTCTTTGGATGGCTCTTCTGTGGCCGCCGTTAGTTTGTTCACATGCATGTGCTAGTCAGTACTTAGCTGGAGACTCAAGAGGAACCTTCTGAGGATTGCCTTTTGCTGTGCAGCCCTATCCTCTTTAGTACTTTTTCCTGCGAATTCTAGAGGTCTTGGCCTCCCTGAACTGCCAGCTTCATCTCCTCAGCCCAGAGACTGTCGTTCTCTCTTCCTGCGCTGCAGTCTGGAAACCCTCCAGCCTGTAAACCAGAGAAACTGCAGGGCTCGCTGCGCTTGTTTGTTTTCTGTCTCTCAGAGATTACTGTACTTCACTGGCTGATGTCCGATGCCTTAAAAACTCCTTTTTTTTTTTTTTTTGAGACAGAGTCTCAATTTATTGCCCAGGCTGAAGTGCAGTGGTGCAATATTGGCTCACTGCAACCTCTGCCTCCTGGGTCCAAGCGATTCTCCTGCCTCAGGCTCCTGGGTAGCTGGGATTACAGGTGTACACCACCACACCCAGCTAATTTTTGTATTTTCAGTAGAGATGGGGTTTCACCATGTTGATCAGACTGGTCTCAAACTCTTGACCTCAGGTGATCCACCTGCCACAGCCTCCCAAGGTGCTGGGATTACAGGTATGAGCCACCATGCCTGGCTAAAAACTCTTATTTAATATAAATATTGTTTGTTTTTTAGTATTTTGGATAGAAGGATACATTCAATCTCTATTACTCCATCCAGGCCAGAAAGTCTGTAATTATATAGCGTACTAACTAAAGTTATGTACTCAGTAGATAGATGTAACATTATATTAAACCAAGAAGAAAAGAGAATAGATATGATCTTTGGGAAAGGGGGAGATGGTAACTGAGAGGGGGGACCCTGGGAGTGTCTGTGCTGCTGATAATGTTCTGTCTCTTGCTTGGAGTGGTGATTCTATGAGTGTGTTCATTTTGTGAACATTAAATGTTGTAGATTCTGATTTGTGTACTTTTCTGTACATATGTATGTGACACTTTAATAATTAAGTTTATTTTAAAATACATTAAAGCTATAAAAATAAAACAAATGGCAACATTTGTTATTGAGGGCAAATCTTAAGATTTATACCAGGATCCAGTATCCCGTGGGCTTTGGATTCCAGTCTGCTTGAATCAAATGCTGGGTTTAAATCCTGCATGTACGTTTACTACATATATAACCTTGAGCCCTTTCATCGCCTTGCTGAACCTCAGTTCCCTCTTCTCATAAATGGATATAATGGTATTACCTATCCCACAGCCTGGATGTGAGGACCAAATGAGATATTTTATGTAAAAATACGCCTGGCACTTAGTAGGCTGTGAAAAAGTACTCCTTCCAACTTGAAATATCCATTAATAGGGAACTGGTTAAATAGATTATGTTATAGTCTTACAACAGAATACCACTCAGTTGTTAAAATTATCATGAAGTCATGCTCTATGTATGGCTATGAGATGATATAGATGTCAGTCAGGGCACCAGAAAGAGACATAGGAGTCATAAGGAAACAATTGAAGAGAGTTTAAGTGATGGGTTACTTACAAATGTGTAGGCAGAATGAACAGATTGGGCAGTATTTCAAGGCTGGCAACAATGGGAAGCTGTTACCAACCCTAGACCTGAAGGGACAAAGGAAAGGAAGAGTTAGCAGATGAGAACCTGTAGAATAAAGCTGCCAATGGAAGCAGGAGACTTCTGAAGAGGAAGCAGCCATCCATGACCACCTGGCAGGGAGGGAGAAGAAATCCACAGCCCAGGCTCACTTTTCTCCTGACTTCTTGTCTATTGTGAGTTCCTTCCCTTGCCAATGGGCCTCCAATCATCAAGGCCCAACTAGATGCCACAGGGCAAGGGATTCCAGTGACAAAGTCCATACAGGTCAGCCTCCAGAAACACAGAGCAAGGTGGAGAAAAGTGGGAGTGGATTGGGCAGAAGTTGTGCAAATAGGTATTCAAAAAGTATTCAGCACAATCTGCAAGATATATTAAGTTTTTCTTAAAAGAGGATATAAACAGGCCAGGTGCAGTGGCTCATGCCTGTAATCCCAGCACTTTGGGAAGTCAAGGTGGGTGGATCACCTGAGGTCAGGAGTTTGAGATGAGCCTGGCCAACATGGTGAAATCCTGTCTCCACTAAAAATACAAAAATTAGCCAGGCATGGTGGTGGGCACCTATAATTCCAGCTACTTGGGCGGCTGAGGTAGGAGAATGGCTGGAACCCAGGGGGCAGAGGTTGCAGTGAGCCGAGATCCCACCACTGCACTCCAGCCTGGGCAAAAGAGTGAAACTCTGTCTCAAAAAAAAAAAAAAAAGATATAAATAAAGTATATCATACATTAACATTAGAGAGAGAGAGAGAGAGATCTCGAAGGATAGAAGGATACACAAGAAATTGTACCAGTGGTTAAAGTGGGGAACAGGCGCACTGAGGAAGGATGAGGAATAGGAGGGTATGTCGGTCAGGGCCCCATCAGGACACAAATAGCAGACTCATATTAAGATGATATGAGGAGGGATCATTTACAAAGGGGTAATTTACACAAGTATGGGTGCAGTGGAACACAGGAGACAGTGAAGTAACCCAGGGATAGAATCAGTGAAGCTGTGGCCATTCCTAATCCTCATGGGACAAGGAGAGGGAGTGGTTACCAGCACCATGCAGGAGAAAGAGCATGTGAGGGCTCCTGGAGAGAAGCAGTAATCTCTAGTTGAAGGATTCAGCTGGTCTGAGGCAACCCTGCAGAAAGAATGCCAGAGAAATAAATGCCCAGGACACATCCTGATCCTTTCCTCTAATCTCCTGCCAGTGCCTCCTATTGACTCAACCCACAGAGAAGCCAGGGGGCATGTGAGCCTGGTTGATGCCACAGAGGTCGAAAGTAGATCTGGGAGCAAGTGGAAAATGTCTAGCATAGAATGTAACTTACTTTAAACTAGTTGCCTTTCATACTGTTTGATTTTTTTTCTAACTCATGTGTGTGCATTATTTTAAAAATACTCAAATAAAAATAAATGTCAGTTCTATTCATTTTGCACACAGAAGCAAAGAGAAAACTGTTATCCTCAGAGATGAAGAGGTAAGAACAAATGACTTAGTCCAGGCACAAAGCTTGGTCACAACCATTTCTTCCCCAGAGGGCCGAGTGTTCTAGGTGAGGCTGCTGTATTGATCACCAAGACAAGTTTGGAATGTTTACATTTGTGTGTTTCTGTCCCAAATGCATCTCTTTTCTGTGATACTTTTCTTCCTGCTCTTCTGAAAACATGACAGGCAAGAATTTAGTTTATGATGATTGGTTTCTTTTTATCTCTCTCCCTTCTTTCTCTCTCCCTCCTATTTTTTCCTTCTAATTTATTTTTATAACTTACGATTTTGAACTCACAATTGGATGAACTATTGGGGTAGCAACACTTTCACTTTTACCTTACTTCAGGCATCATTGTTGAGATAATCTGGATGGGGTGGTGCCATTTTTCAGCTTCCTGACAATATCTTCCTTAGAGTGCCTCTCTCTGCCCCCTCTTTTTGTTCATCCTCTGTCGCTGTCTGGATTCTGCTCAAGGACAGTCTCAGAGGCACACCACTGTTTCCAGCCTAGCTGTCGCCAGACTTGGGGCACTTGAGTAGAAACTGTCGTTCTCTGAGCTTCAGTGACACTTCTTTCTCAATAAATTATGCTCTTTCAAACAGATGTTGAGGAATATGACATTTGGAATATATAATAGTACATTGTCACATATACCTTCATCAGATAGTAGCTAAAGGGAGAAAAGGAACACACTGATGTGGAAAATCAGTGCAAAGGATTTGCATATCCTCTTACCCCGCCCTCCCCACTCAGCTCCACCCAGCCTTTCTTTCCTTTCACTGTGTTTTCTGAATTTTCCTTTTTTTTCTTTTCTTTCTTTTTTTTGAGATGAAGTCTCACTCTGCCACCCAGGCGGGAGTGCAATGGTGTGATCTCAGCTCACTGCAACCTCCTCCTTCCCCTGGTTCAAGTGATTCTCTTGCCTCACTCTCCTGAATAGCTGGGATTACAGGCACCCACCATCATGCCCAGCTAATTTTTTGTATTTTTGTGGAGATGGGGTTTTGCCATGTTGGCCAGGCTGGTCTTGAACTCCTGACTTCAGATGATCCGCCCACCTTGGCCTCCTAAAGTGTAGGGATTACAGGTGTGAGCCACCGCACCCAGCCCGTTTTCTGAATTTTCAAGAGTTGTTTGCAAACTTCTTTCTCCTACTGAAGAATCTTGGAATTAAAACAAAACACACTTTTCCCCTTGTTACTTTTAAAATAACACTTTTTTTATCGTGAGAAATGTAGAAAATACAAAGAGTTAACAAAAGAGAAAAATAAAAGTAAAAAACATCTAGAAATTGGCACTGTTAATATTTGTGTATATTTCTTTCAGATGCTCTTGTTAGATGGTTTTTAGAAGTGTAGTCATGCGCTGCAAATGATGTTTCATCCATAAGAAACCATATATTCCACAGTGGTCTCCTAAGATTAGAATGAAGCTGAAAAATTCCTATCACCTAGTGATGTCATCAAATGTTTCCGCACAAGGCATTGCTCACATGTTTGTGGTGATGTTGGTGTAAACGATATCATTGCCGTTCATATAAAATATAGTACATACAACTATGTACAGTACATAATACTTGATAATGGTAATAAATGACTACATTACTGGTTTATATGCTTACTATAATATATTTTATTATTAAAAAAAGTTACCTGTAAAACAGCCTCAGGCAGGTCTTTCAGGAGGTATCCAGAATAAGGCATTGTCATCACAAGAGATGACAGCTCCATGCATGTCATTGCCCCTGAAGACCTCCCAATGGGATGAGATGTGGAGGTGGGAGACAGTGATGTTGAGGAGCCTGACCCCGTGTAGGCCTAGCCTAACGTGTGTGTTTGTATCTTAGTTTTTAATGAAAAAGGCTTAAAAAGGCTGGGTGCGGTGGCTCACGCCTGCAATCCCAGCACTTTGGGAGGCCAAGGCAGGTGGATCACGAGGTCAGGAGATCAAGATCATCCTGGCTAACACGGTGAAACCCTGTCTCTACTAAAAATAAAAAAAATTAGCCGGGCGTGGTGGCACACGCCTGTAATCTCAGCTGTTTGGGAGACTGAGGCAGGAGAATAGCTTGAACGCAGGAGGCAGAGGTTGCAGTGAGCCGAGATCACGCCATTGCACTCCAGCCTGAGCGACAGAGTGAGACTCCATCTCAAAAAAAAAAAAAAAAAGGTTTAAAAAGTAAAAATAAAAATTTTTAAGCATAAAAAAGCCTATAGTATAAGGATATAAAGAAAGTAAATATTTTTATATAGCAAGATATGTTGTACAGAGGTAAAAGGTATTTATTTTAAGCTAAATGTTATTACAAGAGTGAAAAAATTAAAAAAATTAATAGCTTATAAAGTTAAAAAGTTACAATAAGCTAAAACTAATTTATTATTGAAGAAAAAATAAGCACACAGTGTTTATAAACTTTTAGTAGCATATACGAATGTCCTAGGCCTTCACATTCACTCACCACTCACTGACTCACCCAGAGCAACTCTAGTCCTGCAAGTTCCATACATGGTAAGTATCCTATACAGGTGTTCCATTTTTATGTTTTATACCATATTTTCTATGTGTAGATACACAAATACCATTGTGTTCCAATTGCCTATAGTATCTAGTACAATAACATGCTGTACGCAGGTTTGTAGCCCAGGAGTAATGGGCTGTGCTATATATTCTGTATGGAGTGGCCTATATGCATTTAGGCTTATGTCAGTACACTCTATGATGTTCACACAATGATTAAATTACGTAAGGACACATTTCCCAGAATGCGTTCCTGTCATTAAACAATGCGTGACTAAATACTTATCTTTCAAAATGAAAACAAGCTTTAAATGTTTTTTGACTGTAGAAGTAAAATATGTCTTTAAAAAAATCAGATTGGCAAGGTGCAGTGGCTCACGCCTGTAATCCCAGCACTTTGGGAGGCTGAGGCAAGTGGATCACGTGAGCTCACAAGTTTGAGACCATCCTGGGTAACATGGCGAAACCCCGCCATCTTTACAAAAAAAAAAATTAGATAACCCCAAAAATATTCATACGAAAAGGAAAAATGCCATAATTCCCCTCCTCCTGAAGGCATAATAATTTAGCTTTTTGTTATATATAATTCCAGTTTTTTTCAGGTATTTCTATATCTAATGTATAGCTTAGCCTTTCTGTTTTTTTTTTTTTAAACAAAACTTGCATCACATTAAGTATATTACTCTTTAACTTAATGACATCTTTCCCTCAGTGAGTGCTGATTTACCCCACTGGCTTTCAAAATTGTTGTACACACTGTGAGAAATACATTTTAAACTATGATCCAGTACAGTGCATGTACAGTGCATATATATTTATAACCAAAATAAAAGTTTCACGAACCAATTCTCACTTCCATTATATATGATATACTCTGTTATTTTCTATTTATTCTCTTTCATTTAAAAAAAATGCTGGTTATGACCCAGTAAATTGATTTCAAGACCCATTAATGGATTGTGACTTGCATTTTGGAAAACATTCTCCTATATCACAATTTTAATGGCTTTATTATATTTTGAACTCCAGAGTTTTGAAGTTGTATGGAGTCATAGAGGAGGTCTTGTCCAGGCCTCTTCATTTTATATGCAGAGAAGTGAAAATTTAACTTTAGCAATAGCTGGTATGGGAATTCCCTGCAGTGAGGGCATTTTCTTTGTTTAGGGAAATACCTTCATAAATGCTTATTGAAAGGGGTGCTGCTGAGGAGGGAGTAATTGAACTAAGCTATACAAGGAATAAACAGGAATTTGGAATAGACAGCACTAAGCCAAGTAGCACAGGGGGAGGGCAGAACCTGAGTTAACAAGACAAAGCACTTTAGAAACAAGAATATGTAATATTGAATTTATATTATTTGCTGTGCTGTAAATGTATCTGTCCACTGAATTTTCAGTAGTTTACAGTAAGGTTTAACATTTAGTGAGGTCTCTTTCAGGAGCAAGTGATAGAAAAACAACTCAAATTGGATTAAGAACAAATAAGTTAGGAATGTTTGTTTGCTTGTGAAATTGAGTACAACAGGGATGACTGGATCCAGGGCCCTAATTAATGGCATAGAAACTTAGTGTCCCTCATCACAGCACTATTCACAATAGCAAAGATAAGGAATCAACCCAGGTGCCCATCAGTGGTAGACTGGATAAAGAAAATGTGGTACATATACACCATGGGATACTATACAGCCATAAAAAAGAAGAAAATCATGTCCTTTGCAGCAACATGGATGCAGCTGGAGGCCACTATCCAAAGCAAATTAACACAGGAACAGAAAACCGAATGTCTCATGTTCTCACATATAAGTGGGAGTAAACTGTTGGGTACACATGGACATAAAGATGGCAACAATAGACATTGGGGACTAGTAGGTGGGGGAGGGAGAAAGAGGGGCAAGGATTGAAAAACTAACTATTGGGTACTATGCTCAGTACCTGGCGATGGGATCAATGGTACCCCAAACCTCAGCATCATGCAATATACCCACGTGACAAACCTGCACATGTGTCCCTGAATCTAAAAGTTAAAATTATTTAAAAATAAATAAATAAACAAAATACACACACTAAAAAGAAACTTTATGTCTCTTTATACAGCTTCTTTTTCTTCTTCTTCTTCTTTTTTTTTTTTTTTTTTGAGACCATCTAACTCTGTTGCCCAGGCTGGAGTACAGTGGAGCGATCTTGGCTCACTGCAACCTCTGCCTCCTGGGTTCAAGCGATTCTCGTGCCTCAGCCTCCTGTGTAACTGGGATTCCAGGCATGCGCCACCACGTCCAGCTAATTTTTCTTTTTTTTAGTAGAGATGGGGTTTTGCCATGTTGGCCACGCTGGTCACCAACTCCCGACCTCAGTTGATCCACACGGCTCGGCCTCTCAAAGTGCTAGGATTATAGGTGTGAGCCACCATGTCCAGCCACTTTATATATCTTCTATTTTGACTTCGCTTTGTACCAGTAGTAATTGTCATTTGATTGCCTAGGATCACATGACTATCTTTGAGCCAATCATTGTGGCCAGGGGGATGGAATGCACTGATTGGCCAGGAGTGTATCATGTGTTCACCTTTGGAATTAACCATGGGGTCACCTCCACCTGCACTTGGATTGAAGTGGACAAGGAAGGAGTGGTTACTGGAAAAGTGGGTTCACATAAGGAGACTCAATGGTGGGCAGCACGCACAGTATGTGACCACAACATGCTCATTCACACAGATACCTCATGCGAGTGGTTAGCTTGGTGGAGATTAAGAAAGAAACTGGATTCCTCCTCTGCCTTCCCCAATGCAGAATCGGACCCCACGGGTGAGACAGAAAGATGATCCCTAAATAGAAGTAAGACCAAAAGAAAAGCTGTAAAGCTGGGAGTGCACAGAACTCTTGCCGAAGGTGCCAGATTTTCTATGATTTATATGAAGCGTATCTATCCATTTTATCTAGATCTTAAGGGAAAGAGGATCCCTGTGGCTATCTGGGCTGCATAAATGGGTGAACCGAGGCCTAAAGAGGTTCTGAGCTCTGCCTATAGTCACACAGCTAGTTATTATCAGAGCCAGGACTGAACACCATATCTTGCCCAGGTCTCAGCAGTTTTTTCTGCCTGGCTCAGGTAGCATTCCCTTTCTTCTGCCGTTTCTGTGAAACCTGGAAACATCCAAAGTGTTCTTTCCCTGAACTTGCCCTTGCAAGCCCTTCGTCCTATCCATGGGGCTTCCTGGGAGCTCTGCATGGAGCCAGAAGGAGGAGCTTACATGGGCATGGAGGGATCAGACTCCAGCCTCTTTAGGAGACTAGAATCTCAGGTGTCTGCAAGAGAAGCCCAGAATGCAGCAAGAGAAGAAAACCCAAGGGCGAGAACAGCAGAATAAGAAGGAACAATTTGAGAGAGAATAAACAGCTAAGAAAACGGATGGGTATTTATTGCTGAGTTCCTACTTACCAGGCTTTTGCATATTTTATTTAATCTTTACAAAAATTTTAGTTTCAGGGAACACAAAGTAGCTCAGTGAGGGGAAAGAAAGGGAGTTGGAGGTGAAAGTGGGAATTGGCAGAGGCCGTGCTGTGAAGGGCCTTGAATCTGGCTGAATGAGTGAGTGAATGAACAAATGAATGGAGCTAACACCTTGTGAAAGTTGTCAGAATCAACAGGGAGTCACTAGTGTTAAGAAAATCCTGACAGACAGAGCCCAGGAAGGCCATGAAGAGAGAGTTCTCAAGTGTGTATGCCAGATAACAAAAACCACAACCTCATACAAAAGCCACTGCAACCTTACATAAAAAATATTTTGAACCTTACATAAAAAAATATTTTGAAAGGACATCTGCTCAGCCATTACCTGTCCAACCTTGGACTTTGTAGCCAAAGACAATTATTTCTTTTTTCTCTTTCTCTCTTTCTTTCTTTCTTTCTTTCTTTCTTTCTTTCTTTCCTTCCTTCCTTCCTTCCTTCCTTCCTTCCTTCCTTCCTTCCTTCCTTCCTTCCTTCCTTCCTTCTTTCTTTCTTTCTTTCTTTCTCTCTGTCTCTTTCTTTCTTTCTCTCTCTCTCCCCTCCCTCCCTCCCTCCCTCCTTCCTTCCTTCCTTCCTTCCCTCCTTCCCTCCTCTCTCTCTCTCTCTTTCTTTTTTTTTGGCAAGATCTCACTCTATCACCCAGGTTGGAGTGCAGTGACACAATCACAGCTCACTGTAGCTTCAACCTCCCTAGCTTAAGTGATCCTTCCACCTCAGCCTCCCTAGTAGCTGGGACTACAGGCACACACCACCATGTCTGGCTAATTTTTGTATTTTTTTTTTTGAAGAGATGGGGTTTTGCCATGTTGCCCAGGCTGATCTCGAACTCCTGGGTTGAAATGATCCTCCCACCTAGGCCTCCCAGAATGCTGGGATTATAGGCATAAACCACCACACTGGCCAAGGATAATTATTTCTAAACAGTTATGTGATCCTCTTCATTTTTTTTCCTTTAAAAAGCCTTTCTCTTCTTTTACCTCCCTGAATATGCACATAGTTTACTATGATATATGTATTCCCTTTGCTGTGCTATATTCCCAAGTAAACATCTTTTCTTTTAGAGAGCCTCTTTCTGTTTGTTATTTAGTTTGACAACTTGTATTCAGTTGCTCAGGCTGCTGCAACAAGGTACCACTAACTAGGTAGCTTAAACAACAGAAATGTGTTGTCTTACAGTTCTGGAGGCCAGAAATCCAAGATTAAGGTGTTGGCAGGTTTGGTTTCTTTTGAGGACTGAGAGGGAAGGATTTGTTCCAAGCCTTTCTCCTTGCATCTGGGGATTTGCTGGCAATCTCTGGTGTACCTTGACTTGTAAAAGCACAAACCCAATCTCTGCCTTCTCTTTTTATGGTGTCTTTCCAGTGGGTGTGTCTGTTTAAATTTCCCCTTTTTAGAAGGACACCGTCATATTGATTGAGGTCCCCACTCCACTCTAGTGCGACCTCATCTTAACTATTTAATCTGTGACCATCCTATTTCCAAAATAGCTCACGTTCTGAGTTACTGTGGGTTAAGACTTTAACATATGGATTTTGAGAGAGGACAGAATTCAACCCATAACAACACCTAAGTGAAATCTTGAGAAAAGCTGAGTTAAGCAAAATTCAACAGATTTCTTTACTTCAGGGCCTCTGTGGCAGTTTTACCATTTGGCTACAAATCTGTTACACTCTTCCGATTGAGAGATGGGGTCTCTGTCCCCTCCCTTGAACCTGGGGCTGATAGAATATGGTGGAAATGAGGCTATGTGACTTTTAAGGCAGGGTCCTAAAAGGCCATTCCACTTCTGCCTTGTTTGCTGGAACATTGAGCTGTCATATGAGAGATTTGAATACCAAGAGGCCATCCCCCTGAGAGGCACATGTAAAGTCTCTAGCCTGCAGTCCCAGCTAAGCCCAGCCTTTCAGTATCCTGCCAAATTGCCAGACGGGTCAGTTAAAAAGCTACCTAGCTGAGCCAGGTGCGGTGGCTCACGCCTGTAATTCCATCACTTTGGGAGGCCAAGGTGGGAAGATCACTTGAGGTCAGCAGTTCGAGACCAGCCTGGCCAACATGGTGAAACCTTGTCTCTACTAAAAACACAAAAATTAGCCGGACATGGTGGTGGTGCCTGTAATCCCAGCTACTCAGGAGGCTGAGGCAGGGGAATCGCTTGAACCCGGGAGGCGGAGGTTGCAGTGAGCAGAGATGGTATCATGCACTCCAGCCTGGGTGAAAAGAAAAAAAAAAAAAGCTACCTAGCCAAGCATGATGGCTCACGCCTGTAATCACAGCACCTTGGGAGGCTGAGGTGGGAGGATCGCTTGAGCTCAGGAGTTTGAGACCAGCCTGAACAACATGGCGAATCTCTGTCTCTACAAAAAATACAAAAATTAGCCAAGCATCATGGTATGTGTCTGTAATCCCAGCTACTCTGGAGGCTGAGGTGGGAGGATCACTGGAGCCCAGGGAGGTTGAGGCTGCAGTGAGCTGTGATCACTCCGTTGCACTCCAGCCTGGGTAACAGAGTGAGACCCTGCCTCAAAAAATAAATAAAAAATAAATAAAAATTAAAAATAAACAAGTTATAATACCAGCGAATTGAACCCTTCAGCCCAGCCTTTCTAGACCTAGCCATTTGAGGCTTCCCAGTTGAAATTCCAGATATCCTAGAGCAAAGGCAAGAGGTCCCCACAGTGCCTTCCTTGAGTCCTGAGGCATAGAATTAATGAACATCATAAAATGATGTTGTTTTAAGCCACTAAGTTAAGGCTGTCAATTTATCAGGGTTCGCCAGAGAAGCAGACCAATAGAATATCATCTATATCTGTATCTATATCTATATAAATTATAGATCTGTATATATAGATCCATAGATCTATACATAATTTGATATAGGTCTATAGATATCAATCTATGTATAATTTGATATAGAGCTATATCAAATTCTGTCTATATATAGAATCTCTACAGGATATACATATTCAATAGACTATATGTATCTCCTATTGGTCTTTTTCTTTGCAGAATCCCTTCCACCCCACCATATAGAAAGATTTATATTAAGGAACTGGCTCACGCAATTCTGGAGGCTGGCAGTAGCTCTAGTCTGAAGGCAGACTGCAGGCAGAATTCCCTCTTCTTCCGGAGAGGTCAGTCTTTTTCCTCTGTAGGCCTTCAACTGATTGGATAAGGCCCACTCACATTATGGAGAATAATCTACTTTACTCAAAGTCTACAGATTTAAGTGTTAACCTCATCTAAAAAGATACCTGAGAGCAGCATCTAGACTAATGTTTGACCAAATATCTGAGTACCATGGTCTAGCCAAGTTGACATGAAATTAACCCTTGCAGGCTGGTTGGTTATGCAGTAGCAGGTAACCAAGACAGCTTCTCACAGCCGCTGTGTGTGTCATGACTTTCTAAGTGGCTAGTAATATGCCTCATTTTCCAATTCTATTTGGAATTGAAATGAGGAGAAAGGGAGGTGGGAGATCCTCATCTCCTTTTCTCCCCATCCCCTGCTTTTTTAATACAGAGACCTTTTGGGTTTGGTGTTCTGCAGAACACCTCTTAAGAAGCTCGGGCCCAGGGTTGGAGTCACACACAACCAAGTCTAACTCTTGAGGGTACCAACTCCTAGCTATGTGACCTGGTGCTATTTATGTCGACTCTCTGAGCCTCAATATCCGCATGTGTATCGTGAAGTAATCATACTGGGCTCAGTGATGTTGCAAGGTACAAATTAATTGAGCCATGGAGAGGACTCAGTCCAGTACCTGGGCAAGTGGTTTTTATTCTTATTTTATTTATTTATTTGTTTATTATTATTATTATTATTATTTACCAGTAGACCTCAAATTTTACCCATCTGTGGTGCTGCTCTCTCTCTCTTTTTTTCTTTTTTGAGAAAAAGTCTGGCTCGGTTGCCCAGGCTAGAGTGCAGTGGCTCACTGCAACCTCTGCCTCCTGGGCTCAAGCCATCCTCCTACGTCAGCCTCCCTAGTAGCTGGGATTATAGGCATGCACCACCACACCTGGCTAATTTTTGTATTTTTTGGAGAGATGGGGTTTCGCCATGTTGCCTAAGCTGGTCTCAAACTCCTGAGCTCAAGCGATTCCCCTGCCTTCGCCTTCCATAATGCTGGGATTACAGGTGTGAGCCACAGCGCCTGGCCTGCTCTCTCTTTTAAGACCTTAAATTGTGATGTTCAGGCTCCCATCCCACTCGATTTCCACAAGATTCTCTCCATTCCCCTTTCCCTTTCTTCCTTGTCTTTTGCTTTTTTTGTTTTGTTCTGGTTTTCGTTTTTTCCTCCTTTTCACTTTCCTTTATACGACCAGGTTTCTCTCGCTGGGGAGCACGGGCATGCTCTGCAGATCCATCTTGCCTGTCACTATAGCCAGCTGCGCTCTCTGGACCGCTGCCTCACATTTCCCACGAGGTGCGGCTCTCTCCCTGCTTCAGCTCCCCTCCTTCTGCCTCTAGCTGCTGCTGCTCCGCCAGGTGCACCTTCCCCTTCCCTTGGATCCAGAACAGACCCTCTCCTCATTGTCTACGGCACCAGCAAAGAACAGGCCGCAGCTTTTATGCTGAGTCTACTGAAAGTTCCGGGATGATAGAAGGGAAGGAGGCATGAAGTGCTGCTCCCAACTACTCCTGGAGGCAATGTGCTCAGAGCCCAGGGCCCTCGCTGGACACACACGTTCACAGAGCATGCGCCTGGGTGGTCAGGGCAATGAATTTCTTGGAGCCCATGCCCACCACAGCCCAGTCGAAGGCCTGTCCAGTCGAAGGTCTGCCTCTCTGCAGCCTCATTGTCTGACCTCATTCCAGAATGCTGGCAGTGGAAATTTCCACTCCCTTCGGGAAAAATCTGGCCCTATTGTCAGGGGGTGTGCTGCCCTGGGGCCCTTTGTATTAGTCAGGGTTTTTCAGAGAAACAGAAGCTATGCAGTCTCTCTCTCTCTCCTCTCTCTCTCTCTCTCTCTCTCTCTCTCTCTCTGTGTGTGTGTGTGTGTGTGTGTATCTCCCTATGTAGATTTATAATAAGCAATTGGCTTACATGATTATGAAGCCGAGAAGTCCAGACTCAGAAAAACTGATGGTATAATCCTATAGTTCCAGTCTGAGTCCAAAGGCCTGAGTACCAGGAGAGCTGATGGTATAAGTTCCAATCTACATCCCAGTTTGAAGGCAGAAGAAAACTGATGTCCCAGCTCAGAGACAATCAGGGAGGGAGAGAAAGAGAGAGAGAGAGAGAATTCTTTCTTTCTCAGCCTTTTCTTTTTTAAAAAACTTTGTATTTATTTATTTATTTATTTGAGATGGGGTCTCACTTTGTTGCCCAGGCAGAGTGCAGTGACACAATCATGGCTCACTGCAGCCTCTACCTCCCTGGCTTAAGTGATCCTCCTGCCTCAGCTTACCAAGTAGCTGGGACTACAGGTGCAATCACCACGCTTGGCTGATTTTAAAATTTTTTTGTAGAGACAAGGTCTCTTTATGATGCCCACATTGATCTCAAGTTTCTGAGCTCAAGTTATCCTCCCACCTCAGCCTTCCAAAGTTTTGGGATTACAGGTGTGAGCCACCACACTGGGCCTCAGCGTTTTATTCTATTCAGGCCTTCAGTGGATTAGAGAAAGTCCACCCACATTGGGGAGGGCTTTCTTACTCAGTCTGCTGATTCAAATGTTAAGCTCATTCAGAAACACTCTCACAGACACACCCAGCAATAATGTTCAACCAAATATCTGGGCACCTTGTGGCCCAGTTAAACTGACACAGGAAATTAACCATCACAGCCTCATTTGTAGTCTGAGCCCAGCTTCCCATCACTGGCACATGGCTCACTCCTTCTCTTTTTTTTTTAGAGTCACCCCCACTTTCTTTTCCTCCAAGAGTCATTTTCTGACTCCTTCACCCTTGCTAAAAAATGTCATCTCCAAAGTGCTCATTCCCATGTAACTGCCACCACCCGACCCTGCTATTTTCTTTTTTGTTTGTTTGAGATGGAGAGTCTCACTCTGTCACCCAGGCTGGAGTGCAGTGGCACCATCTCGGCTCACTGCAACCTCCGACTCCTGGGTTCAAGCGATTCTCCTGCCTCAGCCTCCTGAGTAGCTGGGATTACAGGACCCTACCACCATGCCTGGCTAATTTTTTTTTGTATTTTTAGTAGAGAAGAGGTTTCACCATGTTGGCCAGGCTGGTCTCGAACTCCTCATCTCAAGTGATCCACCCCCTTGGGCATCCCAAAGTGCTGGGATTATAGGCATGAGCCACCATGCCTGGCCCCCAACCCTGCTATTTTCTTCATGCCACTTAGTACAATCTGGAATGCTCTTGCTTATTTTTCCTGTTTATCATCTGTGTTCCCAACTAAAATATAAGTTCTGTGAGGACAGGGGTCTTGTCTATTTTGTTCTTCACTGCGTCTTCTCGTGCCTCAGTGATGGCACAAAGTGGGTTTCAATAAACATTTTTTTTTTTTTGCCGGCTTGGGCAACATGGCAAAACCCCGTCTCTACAAAAAATACAAAAATTAGTTGGGCATGGTGGCACGCTCCTGTAGTCCCAGCTATTCAGGAGGCTGAGGCAGGAGTATCACCTGAGCCTGGGAGCTTGAGGCTGCAGTGAGCAATGATCGCACCACTATGCTCCAGACTGGGTAACAGAGCAAGACCCTGTCTCAGATAAATAAATAAATAAATAAATACATTTTTTAATGAATGAATGAATGAACATGGATTCTTATCGTTCAATTTCGTAGCTTCGTGTGAACTTGCCATTTAACCTCCTCCCCTCCCTAATCCAAGAGACTTCAGCAAAGTGCACAGACATGTCTTGGATGAATGGATTCTTTTTCTGGGTGGCAGTTACAGGAAAGGGCTGAATATCATATCCAAATCAATGGTGATTAACAGAGAAAACCCACATGGAAACAGGAGCCTGTAACCAGGAGGGACCATGGTGGCATAACCCCCCAAGGATTTACAGGAATCCCGGTAGAGCTTTGGAATCTCCTAGAGCATGGAGTGAGGCTTGAGCCGGCTCTCGGGGAACCTGAACACTTCACCTCACTTCTTCCTCAAAGGATGCCGTATTACGTTGGGCTGCTTGGGTAACAAAATACCACAACTGGATAGCTTATGCAACAGAAACTTACTGTCTCACAGTTCTGGAGGCTTGGAGTCCTAGATCAAGGTGTTAGTAGGGTTGGTTCCTTCTGAGAGCTGTGAGGGACTAACCTGTTTCAGGCTTGTCTACTTGGCTTGTAGAAGGCCATCGTCATGTTCACATGACATTTTCCCTGTATGCGTATCTGTGTTCAAATACCCCCTTCTTAAACAGACACCAGTCATATTGGATTAGGACCTATTCTAATGACCTTATTTTAACTTGATTATCTTCTTTTTTTTTGAAACAGAGTCTCATTCTGGTGCCCAGGCTGGAGTGCAGTGGCACAATCTTGGATCACTGCAGCCTATACCTCCCGGGTTCAAGTGATCCTCCTGCCTCAGCCTCCCAAATACCTGGGATTACAGGCATGCGCCACCACGCCCAGCTAATTTTTGTGTTTTGAGTAGAGATGGAGTTTTGCTATGCTGGCCAGGCTGGTCTCGAACTCCTGAGCTCAAGAGGTCTGCCTGCCTCAGCCTCCCAAAGTGCTGAGATAATAGATGTGAGCCACCACGCCAGGACTTAACTTGATTCTCTCTTTAAAGACCTAAAGGTCACTGTATTTGTCAGAGTTCTTCAGAGAGACAGAACCAATAGGATGGATGGATGGATAGACAGATAGATAGATAGATAGATAGATAGATGAGAGGGAACTTACTAGGGGAATTGGCTCACACAATCATGGAGACTGAGAGGTCTTACGACAGGCTGTCTGCAAGCTGGAGACCCTGGGATTCTGGTAGCATGGCTCAGTCCAAGTCTGAAGGCCTCAGAACCAGGGAAGCCGATTATGTGACTCAGAGTCTGAGGTCAAAGGCTTGAGAACCTGGGGTCTGAGGGGAGAGGTGCTGGTTTAAGTCCCGGAGTCCAAAGGCTGGGGAACTTAGAGTTGCCCAAAGACAGGAGAAAAGGAGTGGATCTAAGTCCAGCAGACAGATAAACATATTTGCCTTTCTCTGGTTTTGTTCTCTCTGGGCCCCTAGCAGATTGGATGGTGCCTGCCCACACTGAGGATGGCTCTTCCCCATCTAGTTCCCACTGACTCACATGCTAATTTCCTCTGGAAATATCTCTACAGACATACCCCAAAATAATGCTTCACCAGGTTTCTAGTTACTCCTTAATGCAGCCAAGTTGACCCCTGTGGTGTTATGATATGTACTGGTTTTCGTCCATGGTTCCTGGCTCATAACTCCCACAGCCCTTGTTACAGGCTGTTTTAAGAATGGTGGGTGTCGGCCTCATGGGTAGCCTTGTGGGTGGGCCTCTGACTTTCTCCTGTCCTCTTTTCACTCTAATATTCCCCCACCTTTCTGACTGTGGATCTTAAGACCCTCCCACTAGAGGGTCCCACCCTATATCCTAGGGGAAGGAATGGTGATATCATGAAGCTTCCAGAAAACCGAAGAAGGACAGGGTTTGGGGAGCTTCCAGATAGTTGAACATGTGAAAAGAAAATATCTTGGGCCCCCCCAAAACCACTAAGCTAAAGGGAAAAGTCAAGCTGGGAACTGCTTACAGCAAACCTGCCTCCCGTTCTATTCAAACCTTCTGCTCACTGAAATAAATATGTATCTGATGGCCTCCTTTGGAGAGGCTCATCAGAAACCTAAAAGAATGTGACCATTTGTCTCTTATCTACCTATGATCTGGAAGCCCCCTCCCCACTTCGAGTTGTTCCACCTTTCCAGAAGGAAGCAGTCTTCATCTTACGACATATGTTGATTGATATTTCATGTCTTCCTAAAATGTATAAACCAAACTGTGCTCTGACCACCTTGGACACGTGTTGTCAGGACCTCCTGAGGCTGTGTCACAAGCGCGAGTCCTCAACCTTGGCAAAATAAACTTTCTAAATTAACTGACACCTGTCTCAAAGTTTCGGGGTTCACAAACACATGGAGGCTTACAGAGGGTGGTGCCCAGAGGGCATGGAAGCTCTGTACCCTTACCCCTACCTTGCCGTATACAGCTCTTCATCTGAATCCTTTGCAATATTCTTTATAATAAATTGGTAAATGTAAGTAAGTGTTTCCCTGAGTTTTGTGAGACACTCCAGCAGATTAAACAAATCCAAAGTGGGGGTTGGGGGAACCCCAACTTGAAGCCAGTCTGCCAGAAGTTCCAAACTTGTAACTGGTGTGTGTGTGTAGAAAGGCAGTCTTGGGGACTGAGCCCTCAACCTGTGGGATATGATACTATCTCCAGGTAGATGGTGTCAGAACTGAATTAGAGGACACCCAGCTGGTGTCCGCTGCTTGGTATGTGGGGAAACCGCCCCCCACATTTGGTTACAGAAGCCTTCTGTGTTGATGATTGTTGTAGTGTGAGAGTAGAGGAAAAACGCAGTTTGAGGAGAGTTTTCCCCTACACATCACCTAAAATTAACCGTCACAGTCACACTGTGAAGTACTGTGGGTTACGATTTCAAGCTATACATTTAGGGGGAGAAAACAATTTAACCCCTAACAGATGCTAAAATGGCCACTTCCAAGATGCTCCAGGAACAGTGTGGGGTGTCCTGTAACCCCTAACCTAGAGGAATACTATGATGGATAGATAAAAGCAAAGTATTTCATTGCCTTTATCTGCTCAGTATCCATCTCCCTTTTCTTGGGTATACACCCTGACTTTTCTTTGAGGACTCACCCCATGATGCCCTTAGCCCATGTGGTTCAGATAGAATTGGTCCCACCGCAGATACAAGATAGGGTATGCTTGCTGGGCACGGTGGCTCATGCCTGTAATCCCAGCACTTTGGGAGGCCTAGGGGGCGGATCACTTGAGGTCAGGAGATCCAGACCAATCTGGCCAACTTGGTGAGACTCTGTCTTTACTAAAAATACAAAAACATTAGCCGGGGTGATGGTGCAGGCACCTGTAATCGCAGCTACTCGGGAGGCTGAGATGGGAGGATCACTTGAACCCTGGAGGTGGAGGTTGCAGTGAGCCATGATCCTGCCACTGCACTCCTGCCTTGGTGACAGAACAGGACTCCATCTCAAAAAAAAAAAAAAAAAAAAAAAAAAAAAAAAATTGGGCATATGACCCAGGTCTAGCCAATCAGCATATTTCATCCTCCAGCCACAGTGATTGGTTCCCTCTGGGCACATGACTAAAGCTGAGCCAATGAGACTTAATTCTAGGAGCTGATAGGTTGGAAGCTTAGGAGGGCCGGGGACCATTTTTCCCATGAGAAAGAAGCCAGCAACCTAGAGGCAAACAGGTGAGAGATGTAGAGAGAGACCGAGCCCACTGGCATGGTTATAGCCCCTGAATTGAGCTGTGCCTGAAGGTAACTTTAATGGTGGACTTTTCAGTTACGATACACAGTCCCTTTTTGGTTTAATGCCAGTTCGATGTGGGGTTAAGTGATTTGTAACCCAAAGTGTTCTAATCAATGTAATTATGCCTCTTCCTCCCTCCTGTTTGTGTACCTCGGTCATTCCAGGAAGCCTCCAGTGGGAAAACTTCACCAAGGAAAAGAAAATTTCTTTCAGCTTTCCTGCATTGTCTCAAAAGAGCCCGTTTTAAAGCCCCAGCGGAGATGCCTGTAATTGGCCAATGAGAGCCAGCAGCCGGGTTGGGGCTGCGTGCCAATAACTAATTCAAGCAGACAAAACTCTCGGGGTTTTATAATTATGTGAAAAGACCTAAGATTTCTGTAAGCCAGGGGTCAGCAAATTAAAATTCTCCCAGGAGCTAAGGGCTTCTGAATGCCTGTTTCTGATAATCTTGTTTACGTCCTGGGGTAAATAAATCTGTCTTTTGTTCTATGTTATTCAACTCTCAGCACTGTTTGTAATTAAAGGGGTGGAGGGTGGAGAAATGAGTGAGTTCTTTAATGGGCTCTGTTCTGGGTCACAAGGAGTAAGAAAGAAAAGGCCCTCATGAGCAGGGGTTGGGGTGGCCTGCTCTGCCCTGGGAAATGGTGATAAAACACTGGGCAGCTGTTGATCAAGTGCCAAAGGGGAGGAAATCCATCATCATTAGCGTAATCAATGAGCACAGGGTGAGCCCCGACTGCCTTGTGCTAGGGTTCCCCTGAGATATGGAAAGAAGCAGACGGAATGTCTGGTTTCAGAAGTTACCTCATGTCAAGAATCTCCAGGCAGAAGGGTCACTCACCCTCTCCTTTCCCTCACCTGCGACTCTAGGGGTTGAGGAGAGGACAAAATAGAGCAAACAGAATCCTTCCAGATGGTCAGATAATCCTGGCTTATAACAGGGTATGATAGAATTAGGTTAATGAACACAGAACACAAATAATAACAATAACAGATACCACAGCTAACACATGTTGAGCCAGGCACTGTGTTAAGTGCAATATATACATGATTTCTTTCTTTCTTTTTTTTTTTTTTTTTTTTGACAGGGTCTCACTCTGTTGCCTAGGCTGCAGTACAGTGGCAAGATCTCGGCTCACTGCAACCTTCGCCTCCCGGGTTCAAGCTATTCTCCTGCTTCAGCCTTTTGAGTATTGGGACTACAGGCACATGCTACCATGCCCAGCTAATTTTTGTATTTTTAGTAGAGACAGGTTTTCACCATGTTGGCCAGGCTGGTCTCGAACTCATGGCCTCAAGTGATCCACCCACTTTGGCCTCCCAAAGTGCTGGGGTTATGGGTGTGAGCCACCACGCCTGGCCTATACATGATTTCTTTTAATACTCTCAAGAATTGCTTGTTACAGGCACAGTAGCCTGAATTTTATGGATGAAGAAATGGACAGAAGTTAAAGTTAAGCAACTTTCCAGAGGCCCCCCCGGTGGGTAAGTGATGAAGCCGGCCCTCATATCCGAGTTCCTGATTACAAAACTGCCGTCAACTGCATCGTGCCACCTGCATCGTGCCTCCTGCAGCTTTCCTCTGCCCTTTGTAGCTTTTCTACTCTTCCACCTAGTCTTGTCTCGCTGAGTCTCAGGGTTTTGTTTTTTGTTTTTTTTTTTTTTTAATTTGTAAAATGGGGATAACAACACTTTTTTTGTAGCAGGGTGCTTGGATGCCAACAACAGAAATAGACTTTGGTTAATGTAAGCAAAAATAGAATGTAGAAATGAGCCATCAAGCCATGAAAAGATGTGGAGGAAACTTAATGAAATGCACATTGCTAAGAGGAAGAAACCAACTGAAAAGGCCACACATGGTATGATTTCAGTGATGTGACATTTTGCAAAAGGCAAAACGATGGGGACAGTAAAAGGATTAGGGGTTGCCAGGTGTTAGGGCGGAGGAAGGGATGAGTAGGTGGGATTTACAGGGCAGCAAAACGACTCTGCATGGGACTGTACTGGTGGGCACATGTTATTACGGACTTTGGGTGATGATGTGTCAATGTAGGTTCATCAGTTGTAACAAATGGACCACTCTGGTGGGGGATGTTGACAGTGGGGGATGTTGACAGTGGGGGAGGATGTTGGGGGAAGGAGATATATGGGAAATCTGTATCTTCCTCTCAATTTTGTTGTGAATTTAAAAGTCTATTTTTTAGAAATGAAATATATTGAAAGGATCATGGGGAGCTCACGGATTTCTAGCCTCTTTTGCTCCTGTGGAGGGAGACAGGTCCAGCTCCTACCAAGAACTGCCCAGCGGGGGATTTTCCTCCTACAGAGGAAGGGTGTTCAGATGCTGAGTACCCAAAAATATCCCCCCAACCCCATCCCAATAAGGTTTTGTGGTGATGGATGTTTTCAGCACCAGACCTGACACACAGTAAAAGCCCAGTAAATGGTAATTATTCTTATTCTTATTAATAATAATATCCAGGAAGAGGCTGCTCAGCCTGTCTCCATGCCTGTGGTATAAATTCTAGGCCACTCTTCCTGTGGGATGATTTAGACTTCCTTTATGAACAGAGGCACAAACTAAGCCAACATACCCTCGGGACGGAAGGATGCTGGCATGTCTGCAGATTGGTCACTAAAGCGTGTCCTAAATTGCGAAGAAATCAAAACAGATTGCATCTAATTTCTCACTGTTCCAAGCAAGAAATTACCTTTTTAAGTGGAACACCATGACTTTCAAGCTGTTTGCAAACACAGTTTTTTTTTTTTTGTTTTTTTTTGGAGTGTTCTGTCTTGGGCTTGGGTTGGCTTTCTTAAGTGGATTGTTTGTTTCTATGGGGTTAACTGGGTTTTCAGAGAGAAGAGGCACAAGAATCCACTTCTCTCACTTCTTCAAGCTGTTCGGAGCCTGGTGGGTCTCATTTCTCTTACAGGTTGTTGAGTGGGTTATGATAGGCAAAACATAGGCTTTGGAGCCACACAGACCTGGGTTCGAATCCTGACTCTACTGTTTGCTGCTGTACAGTAGTTCCCCCTTATTTGCGGTTTTACTTTTCCCAGTTTCAGTTACCTGTGGTCTGCTGCTGTCTGAATAGAGATGACTACAGTACAGTGAGATATTTAGAAGAGAGATAGACCACATTCATATAACTTATTGCAGTACATTGTTATAATTGTTCTATTTTATTGTTAGTTACTGTGCCTAATTTATAAATTAAACTTTATCATAGGTTTGTATTATAGGAAAAAATATGTATGTATGTAGGGTTCAGTATTATCCATGGTTTCAGGCATCTACTGGGGATTCGGAATAAGGAGAGACTCCTGTAAAGCCTTGGGGGATTCACTTGGCCTCTGTGAGCTCTGTTTTCTCATCTTAAAAATGGGATAATCATTATTTACTTGCTAGGGACTTCAGTGTCTTGCAGTAGCTGTTGCTTTTTCCTTCGGCTAATGCTAGCCTGCATGACACCATGTTATGAATTAGAACAATTCTAGCAGATGTACCTGGGGCCAGAGTTTATGACTTGCTCCGTAAGCAGGGCACAGGCAGGATTTTTATCCCTTCCTTATCCACTCAGCTGGTGGTGCCCTTGTGCAGCATGCAACCTGCACAACTCTTCATAGTGGCCCTGATTTTTAACTGACTGTTAAGCTTTTTAAACCTTTCTTTTATTGGTAGACACAGACCCCTTGCAAAAAAAGATAGGAATATAGCTGAATTCTGACCAAATTATGTGACAATAAACAGTGACTGGCCCAAAGAATGGCCATATGACCCAGGTGAAACACAGTTTTCACCTGGGACTGATAAACACATGTTGGGAAAAGTTAGCACTCTATGCACTGGGAAAACAGCAACCGTGTTCCTCTTCAAATGGGAGAGGCCTGTTTATAGTATGAGTGTCTTAATCTGTTTTGTGTTGCTATAACAATACCACAGACCAGGTAATTTATAAAGAAAAGAAATGTATTTCTTACAGTTCTGGAGGCTGAGAAGTCCAAAGTAGTGGGGCCTACATCTGGCAAGGGCCTTTGTGCTGTGTCATCCCATGAAAGAAGGGTAATTAAGTGCAAGAGCATGAGGGACTGGAACTTGCCACTCGGCCGGGCACAGTGGCTCACGCCTGTAATCACAGCACTTTGGGAGGCCGAGGCGGGCAGATCACGAAGTCAAGAGATCGAGACCATCCTGGCCAACATGGTGAAACCCTGTCTCTACTAAAAATACAAAAATTAGCTGGGTGTGGTGGCGCTCGCCTGTAGTCCCACTACTTGGGAGGCTGAGGCAGGAGAATCACTTGAACCTGGAAGGCAGAGGTTGCAGTGAGCTGAGATTGCGCCACTGCACTCCAGCCTGGCAATAGAGTGAGACTCCATCACAAGAAAGAAAAACAAAAACAAACAAACCAAAAAAACAAAGCCACTCTTGAAATAACAACCTTAATCCATTCATGAGGCCAGAGCCCTCATGACCCAATTACCTCTTATTAGGCCCCACCTCCCAATATTGTTGCATTTGAGATCAAGTTTCTAACACATGAACTTTGGGGGACACCTTCAAACCATAGCAAAGATGAAATGAGAGATCAACACGCAAATACAAACAGATAAGATAAAGAGAAGTCGTTTCTGGAACCCGTCACTGATGTCAGTCCTAAAGCTCTTCCTGTGATTTTAAGCTCTAACTCAGTTCTCCTCTCAGTTACATTAGCCCAAACATACCCTTTTTGCTTGAGCTAGTGTGAGTTGGCTGTCTGACACTTGTAACCAAAACTGTCCTGATAACTGGGGAGTTGCTATAAGATGTATTAGGTGTGGAAAATCCTTTGCTCAAAGTGGCACTCCAATACAAAAAAAATAACGGGGCCTGGTGGCAGGTGCCTGTAATCCAGGCTACTTGGGAGGCTGAGGCAGGAGAATCACTTGAACCCAGGAGGCGGAGGTTGCAGTGAGCCGAGATCATACTACTACACTCCAGCCTGGGATGACACAGCAAGACTCCATCTCAAAAAAATGAAAAATAAAAAAGAAATCAAAGTGGCACTCCACTAATAATAGCTGTATTATTGCCACACTGTACCACGTGGGAGTCCTACCAGTTTGCTTCTTTGGAGTGAAAGGAGGACGTGTTTTATTAGAGTTGGGATATCAGATATGCCAGTAGCCCTTGATTTCATGCCATGGCGGACATCAGTAATCCATTAGCAGAAAACATTAATTCATAAAGGCTATGGTGTATGGTGTTTTGTTTTTTGTTTTTTTTTTCTGAGACTGAGTCTTGCTCTGTGGCCCAGGCTGGAGTGCAGTGGGGCAATCTCGGCTCACTGCAACCTCTGCCTCCCGATTCAAGCGATTCTCCTGCCTCAGCCTCCCGAGTAGCTGGGATTACAGGCACCCGCCACCACGCCCGGCTGATTTTTGTATTTTTAGTAAAGACAGGATTTCACCATGTTGGCCAGGCTGGTCTTGAACTCCTGACCTTAAGTGATCCACCCGCCTCGGCCTCCCAAAGTGCTGGGATTACAGGTGAGCCACCGTGCCTGGCAGGTGTTTTTAAATTCTTGCCATTTGATTGTTTTTGCTCTACCTGGGAATGGTCTCAGGGTCCTTCCTACTAAGTGCTACAGGCAGTTGCTACTAATCATTTGGAAATGAAATAGGAGATGAAACCAGACATTTTGATTTCCAGCAGTATTTGACAAAATCCATTGCAGTCTATTTTTTAAGCCTCTAACTCATGGAAGCATGCCTACAGAGGTAAGACAATGTTGCTTTAAATTAATGCCAGAAGATAAGGTACTCAGAATAGCACCACAGCAGCCTAAATGGCTAATGAAGTTTGGCAGAAGGTTTTTATGAGCGTGTGTAGAGCATCTGGGTCAAACGGCAAGCAAATTCCCAAAGACACAAGAAAAGATTAGCTGGGCTCCACCATCGTATCTGGAATGAAGCTCATTTCCTTGTAATCTTTTGGGGCTGGGGAGAGGGTCTTGGTGAATATTCCATCCAGAGGAACACTTTCTGGTGGAATAGAAAAAGAAGAAAATAAATTTGAACTAAAAGGAAAGTGTAAAAAATTTCAAAAGTAACACAAAAATGAAGAATGAACACAAAGCTTTAAAAAAGCCTTCCTAATTAATTAGGTTTTCCCATTTTCATTTCCCAGAGGTAATCTATAGTGGGATATGTGTCTTTCAAGATCTCAGTGCCACAAATAGTACATGCTCAACATAGAAAAATCAGAAAATTCAGATAAGCAAACAGAAAGATAAAGTCCCACAGCTCAGAGATAACCAGGGAGAACATGCTGATGTATTTCCTTTCTGCTGTGTGCGCGTTTGTATGTGTGCACGTGTGTGTGTGTGTATATTTTCAGAAGAAATATTTATTCAATGCCTGTCGTCATGTGACCAGCCTTCTGGGAAAAAAGGGTGAGCAAAATCCAACCTTGGCTGCTAGGTCTCACTGTCTGGTTGTTGCAAACAGTTGTGGCCTTTTCACCATTCCAGTGTCTGCTCGGCTTTGTTTTTCCAATGGAACAGTGAGGATGGCATAGGAGGCTCCTAAGAGGGATGGATCATCTCCAGTGTGCACATTTCCTATGCACAAAGTCCTGTGTAAAGTGCCCACAAGAACTCTAGGATATAGTTCCTATTGCACAGATGAGGAGACTGAGGCTCCGGGAGGTGAAGTCACTTGCCCAAGGTCACCTAGCTCATAAGGGGCAGGGCTACCATGCTGGTTTTCCTGCCATAGCCCTCTTAGGAATAGGCCAACCCGTGTCCACAGAGAAGTGGGGTGAGCTCACAGTTGCAGATGGTGGGAGGGATGGCATAGCACAGGGGTTCAGAAAAAGCCTTCAGAGTTTGATAAATCTGGATTTGAATCTTGACTCTGCCACTTCCAAGTCCCGAACCTCATTTAGCTCATCTGTGAAATGGGGGATCATTAACCTATTTACCTCATAGAGTGAAGGTTAAATGGACTCATGTGTGTGAAATGCCTATAAGAGCTCATGACAAGGTAATTGCTCAGTAAGTATTACTGGCTGTTGTCACCATGACTGTTTCTGGAAAACCATGATTTAGGGAGACTTATATCTTCCTGGTGGGATTAGGTGACACCTGCTCCCCCCAGGGACTGTGGCTCTGTTTCTGTTTCTGATTCACTTGGGCACGGGTTGCTGGCACCATTGTTCCTGGAACTTTGGAAAAAAACAAAAGTTGCTCCATAACCCCACAGGCTTCTTTTGTTGCTGTGACAATGGAACTGGAGAGGAGGTGGGACTATGGGGACGATTTCCCTGAGGAACATCCTAGGTGGGCCTGACCCACTTGCTTCCTTGGCATGCTAAGCACCTTCTGAATTCCAAAACTCTCCTGCGTTCTGGCTTTGTGCTCTGTTCACCCCTTTACCCTTTGTCTGAAATTCTTTTCCTCTCTTCTCTCTGCTTACCTGATTGGAACCCTTCTGGTGCCTGGCACAGAGCCTAACACTCAGTCGGTGATGGTTGAAGATTGAATTAATGATGGAAACATTAAAGGCCTGGCAGATAGAGTGAGCTGGGGAATGTCGAGGAAGGCACTTCTCTGGGTCTCAGTTACCATCTCCGTATAAAAAGCATAATAATAATACCAACCTCTTGGGTTATTGGGAGGATTAAATATATACTCTATGTAAGGCGCCTAGCACAGTGCTCAGTAAGTAATAACTGCAATGGTTGTTCCCGCTCACCTCTCCGTTTTCCTTTTTTGGGGACTTTCCACACCAGAAATCCAGTTTTCCATGTGTGGTCACTTGATGGAGTCAGACAAGAGAAAGATACTCTTTTCGGTTCTGATTCCTGCCCCAGTCCTGATGCCTAGGGCATGATATTTAGACACCTCCACTTGCAGCTTCTTCACCGTCACAGTCCTGTCTTGCTTCCTTTCAGCCTTGTCTCTAACCACGGCCACTCACAAACCCTGCGACGGGTCCCTCCATTCCCCCCGAAACACTCTCCTCTCTCCTATGTCTTCTATAGCTTATAGAGTTCCAAAACGGTTAAACAGTAAGAACACAGCAGGACCCCGTAGCTACGCTGGGTGGGGCATTTGATCAGAATTCATGAAAAGTGTCCTAGAGTTGGTTCCTTTTGCCCAGCAGAGCAAATCTGATCAAGCTCAGCCTGGACATAATGTTGGCCAGCAGCTGGGAAGGACAGACCCACTGATTTCCTCCCCAGGTAGAGTGGGGATGGATGAAAGTGGCCACGTAAGTAAGCTGAGTTTTCTGGCCACCCATCCATCTTCAGAGCATTCCTATGTGTGAGGATAGTGTTTTTAGATCACTTTACAGATCCATTTTACAGGTTGAGCAACTGAATCTCAGATAAATTACTGAGTAGAAAACTGATTTGGAGGAAACTGGCAAGAAACGAAAGGGGCAGCTATTCTCTTTGACGTTTTGGAAATGTGTGAAAATGCTACACTTGCCCCATTGGGAACTGGGATGCCAAATTTGATTTCAGATACAAAGCTCACATGTCACGCAAGATTACCTTTCTCAGGACCCACTGGGGGCAGAACTAGAGCATGAGGAGACAGCAGAAAGGACAAGAAAGGAATCTTCTTATCCGATAATGAAAAAGTATTTTCAGCTCTGACTATGTTTACAGACTGTGTAACTAAGGATTTGTGCCAAAATTCGGAGGTGTCTTCAGTATATAAATGATCTGGCAATGTTTGCAGTAAATTCTGTAAGAGAACCAGAGCCGTCTGAACATAACTGAGGAATTGAGAGGATGTCAAAGGAAAATAATGATGATGATGATGGTGATAATTACTATTTTTCCGGGGGCCAGTTATCATAATCAGCATATTTAATTTAAATGTAGTTCTGCTTCTCCAAAACTTGAAGGTAGATATTTTTATTTCCATGTTTCAGATGAGAAAATTGAACTTCAGAGAGGTGAAGCGACCTGCCTGAGGTCACGTAGCTAGTAAGCGACGGAGCTGCAATTCAAACCCTAACTTGTATGAGCTTAAAGCCCACTCACCTTCTGTTATATTACCTAGGCCTTGGATTAGGTCCTAGGGATTCAAAGATGAGTTGAGACACAGTCCTTGCTCTCAAGGAGCTCTGTGTTTTACAGAAAAAAGAGCTAGCTCAGCTAAAGAGTTCCCTGTTGAAATGTGAATCAGGTATAAATAAAACAGCTCATCTCCACTACCCTTCGGTAAAGAAAGAAACCAGTGAATGCATAGGTTGTGTGTGAATATCCCTTCGTCTTAGTTCTGATTTTATTTTTTTTGGCATCTGCATGAGGCGTTCCAGGGCACTTTCCCTAAACCCCAAAGGAACAGAAGTTCTACCTGTGTCTGTACTGTGCCTGGGACCTGAGCTCTGGGTGAGCAGTCCTGTTTGCATTATGATGCTGGTGCAGGCAGCAGACAGTCTTGACTCCCACCCCAACTTCCCTTCCCAACCCACCCTGATGTTTAGCTTCAGAAAGACAAATTAGCAAATCTCCCTCTCGAATTGCTGTCCAACAGGGACAAGAAAGATGCTCGCCCAGGAGCCAGCATCGTGATCACAACATATGCAGTTTTCCTGTGGCTGATGACCCAGCAGTGGTGGTGTGGAGGGGCCCCTCATGCTCCACTCTGGTATGTAGACCTTGCTCTCAGCCACTCATTTTCTCCTCCTGAACTGTCCAGCTCAGGGCTGATAATCAAGTGCAACCCCCTTGGCATTTAGCTCTGAAAGTCTGGTTTAACCTTCACCTGCACAACAGCTCATAATAACAAGAGCAACCACTTGTTGAGTGTCTTTTGAAGGCTTTCCATATACAATGCTTATTGTACGCTTTCTCTAAATAGCCCGTTTATTGAAAGAGCAAGGCTGTGGGATACAATCATAAAGCTACTTTTGTTGCCCCCTCCCCTATTGTTGTGTAATCTCAGGACCGGTCCTCTCTGCCTCTGAATGAATGTCAGCCAGGCCCCTTTGCTACAAATTTGTTATGTGTAGGTAATAAAAATGTCATTGGCATCTGCGGTCCCCCAAACCGCTTTAGTTCAGTGATTAATGTGTCCAGTCCAGTACAGGGTCACGCCTCTGACTTCATTTTCTCAGACTTGCTTCAGGCAGAAGCTGCAGTGGGAAATGGGAACCGTCAGCTTCGTGAGTTTTCTCTAAAAGAGTGGTAATTTTACCCTCTAATCTCTTCCCCAGCCAGGCTGCCCTTGCCCGTTTAAGGTTGGTAAGGGCACAGTGGGAAGAGACAAGAGGTAGAAAAAGGTCTCGCTTAACTGGGACTGCTGCTGTGAGCTGGGTCCTACAGTATGCCAGTCTTTCATGGGGAGTTCGTGTGAACTTTGAAACTCTGCCTCCATTGGCTTGGAAACACAAGATCTTCGTAGGGATTAGAAAAAAGGGATCAGACACAGCCTCATGTATGCTCAGCTTGGCAAATGGATGCTGTCTTCTGCAAGTTAGAAAAAGCCTTTCCCGGCCGGGCGCTGTGGCTCACGCCTGTAATCCCAGCACTTTGGGAGGCCGAGGCAGGCGGATCATGAGGTCAGGAGATCGAGACCATCCTGGCTAACACGGTGAAACCCCGTCTCTACTAAAAATACAAAAAATTAGCTGGGCGCGGTGGCGGGCGCCTGCAGTCCCAGCTACTTGGGAGGCTGAGGCAGGAGAATGGGGTGAACCCGGGAGGCGGAGCTTGCAGTGAGCCGAGACCGCGCCATTGCACTCCAGCCAGGGCGACAGAGCGAGACTGCATCTCAAAAAAAAAAAAAAAGCCTTTCTCTAGGTTTCTGCAAGCCCACGTGGGTATGTACATCCTAAGAGCAGAACATGGCTGGATGTCTGCAACACTCTTGAGTGAGAGCTTTTGTTCAGTGCACTGAGGACACATTCATCTTCAGGGACCCTGTATGCACATCTCTTACCTGTAGTTCTCCGGCACTGGAGCTGCACAAGCTTCACATTCCAACTGTCCAGTCACGCATGACATCCCCTCTGGCCTTAGTCCTTCATGGCCCACCTACATAGAGGCTCATCATACCTGAGAAGATCAGGCAAAACATCTTTCAAATATCCCTAGGTCAGCTTGCTTGTACATGCTCTCTCTCTATCCCCTGCCCCCCATGGAAAACACTGGTCTTTGCTGGAAGTGCAGCTGCTTGCCAAATTGAAGCCCTCTTCAGCTATCCCTGGGCCCCTTCGATTTCTCAGGTATGAGTCAGACTCCAGTCCGCAGGGTTCCCCAATCATTAGGGGACAGAAATCAAGCTCTCCAAGGCCTCTCTGCAAAGCCCCTTTCATTAGGCTTCAGGTGGGAGGAGTGCACCCCTTCTCTCCCCTGAGAGATGACAGTTGGCTTTTCGGCATTAATATGGTGCCTGCTGATGGGGCAGTGACCACTTCTACTGCTGGTATTAAAATGGGACACATTGTCTCAGTTTGGACTGGGTCCTGTAAGACAGCCATCCCCAGGCTTTTTGGCACCAGGGACTGGTTTTGTAGACGGCAATTTTTCCACAGATCGGTTCAGGGGGTGGTTTTGGGATGATTCAAGCACATTACATTTATCGTGCACTTTATTTCTATTATTACATTTTAATATATAATGAAATTATTATATGACTCACCATAATGTAGAGTCTGTGGGAGCCCTGAGTTTGTTTTCCTACAACTAGACGGTCTGATCTGGGGGTGATGGGAGACAGTGACAGATCATCCGGCACTAGATTCTCATAAGGAGCACACAACCTAGATCCCTCGCATGTGCAGTTCACAGTAGGGTTTGTGCTTCTATGAGAATCTAGTGCTGCTGCTGATCTGACAGGAGGTGGAGCTCAGGCAGTAATGAGAGGGATGCAGAGCAGCTGTAGATACAGATGAAGCTTTGCTCACTCTCCCCCTGCCCACCTCCTGCTCTGTGGCCCTGTTCCTAACAGGCCATGGACCATTACCAGACTGCGGCCTAGGGCTTGGGGACCCCGCTCTAAGAAAGCCAAGAACAAAACAGTAAATGCCAACTCACCCAATGCTCCAGAGTGAGGTCCAAGACTCTCAACATGACCAGCAAAGGAGGTGGCCAGAACTTGTTTCATGTCCCTTTAGCCTTTCCTCTAATTTGGGGGCATAAGAGCGTTCATGTTGAAGTGTGGAGAGGGGAAGAAATTGGAAGGGAGATTTTTTAGGTAGAATTGATGGAGTTCTGTGACATGTTCTCTCCCAAAACTGGCAGTAGAAGTGGTTAGTGCCCCATCAGAATTTATCATAGCAACCCTGAAAGGCCAAATGCCATCTCTCAGTATTGTCATCTCTGTGCTTGGGGGCTTTCTCTGAAGATGAGGAAGACCGGTCTGCCCATTCCCAAGGAGACCAGAAGTGCCAGGGAATTAACATCTTCCGGGAGAAGCCATCAGCCAGTGACTGATGGGAGTTGGTATATAAAGCTCCGAGATCCCTCACGGCTGAGTTGGAAGCACATTGAGGCATGTATTCTGCATGGTTTCCCAGAGTTCCTAGGAAGTTATTTTTGATGCCCACCAAAACGGTAGTTGGCTTAATTTTAAAAACCTTTTATAGGTTTTTTTCTCTTCCCTGACTCTTTTCCCCCATGATATGGTTTGGCTCTGTGTCCCCACCCAGATCTCACCTTGAATTGTACTCTCATAACTCCCATGTGTTGTGGGAGGGTCCTGGTGGGAGATCATTGAATCACAGGGACAGTTTTCCCCATACTGTTCTCATGGTAGGGAATAAGTCTCATCAGATCTGATGGTTTTATAAGGGGTTTCTGCTTTCGATTCTGCCTCATTTTCTCTTGCTGCCACTATGTAAGAAGTGCCTTTTGCCTTCCTCCATGATTGTGAGGCCTCCCCAGGACGTGGAACTATGAGTCCATTAAACCTATTTTTCTTCCCAGTCTCGGGTATGTCTTTATCAGCAGTGTGAAAACAGACTAACACATCCCACTCCCCGCCCAAATAAAGTACTTGTACTCAAATCCTGATCTCAGGATCCCTGATATGGTCTGCCTGTGTCCCCACCCAAATCTCATCTTGAATTGTAATTCCCATAATCCCCACATGTCATGGGAGGGAACTGGTGGGAGGTAATTGCGTCATGGGGTGGTTACCCTCATACTGTTCTCATGACAGTGAGTGAGTTCTCACAAGATCTGATGGTTTTATAAGGAGCTTCCCCCTTTGCATGACACTCACCTCTCTTACCTGCCGCCATGTAAGACATGCCTGTTTCACCTTCTGCCATGATTGTAAGTTCCCTGAGGCTTTTCCAGCCATGAGGGACTGTGAGTCAATTAAACCTCTTTCAGTTATAAATTACCCAGTCTTGGGCATTTCTTCATAGCAGTGTGAGAATGGATGAATACAATCCCTTTCTGGTGGAACTCAAACTAAGACAAAGCCCTGTTATTCAGATAATACCTTTATTCCTAGCACATCGCTAATCCTTTCCTAACTTTGCAAGATGGGTTTCTTTTTTTCTCCAATGAGGAAGCAGAAGATCCATATGACTCCAAAAATATGCTCTTTTCCTCACACCACTCTGCTCCCTAGCAGTTGTAAGCCATTCCCTCCAGCCAGCAGAATACAATTCTTTAATTGGCCACCCATAGCCTCTGTTTAATCTAGCACTTTCTTGATGTTCAGAACCTTGGTTCTGAATCATTTACTCAATGCTATTCCTCACTGTCCCCTGCATCCTGCTTTTAATACCCCCAGCATCTAGTTTCTGTTAGCCCTCTGGATGCAACGCTGGATGCTGTCTCCCTGGCCCTTGACTTTGACTCACCATCCAGCTCCATTGCCCTAGACTTGTCTTGAGAAATACTCTTCCTAGTTGGACTGAGTTCCAGGACTCCTGGTCTTGGTACTATCCACTATGGATGATGTTCTGCTTGGTTCATATCATGGCTGTCCCTCTATGCGCTAACAATTCCTATCCTCAGCTGGAGCAAAATGAATTTTTATCCATTGCTTAAAATTTGAAAGCACATCCAGGAAGTTGGGCATACTAGCTGAGCAAGCCGAGTGCCTATCAGGAGAACTTGGACACCACTGCTGGGAATTGGCTAAGTGGGAAGATTTTAATTGTTCCCAGGCTTGTCGCATCCACGTAATTTTCTCTAACGAGCACACACAAAGCAACAAGAAGAGGTGCGGGATTGGATGGCAATTCAATGCCTCATAATGCCAGATGAATTGCAGCGCCTGCTCCATAGTATTGCACTTGCCGATGTCTGGGAGACAGTCTCCATGGATGCTAATTGAATTATGCTGAAACATAGAAGGAAATTGTCAGCCAAATTGCTGCCACGCTGCCGAGCTGTACCTCGCTCATGCCCCCTGTGCTGTTTCCTGCTGATTCAGCAGCACACGGCAGCTTGTCTAGTTTGGGAATGACCAGGGGCTGTGTTCCACTTGGTATGGTTCTTCAGGCAGACTTCCCATCTTAGACCTCCAAATAGAGAAACGATTCCTTATTAAACTTTTCCTTTCCTCCTTTCACTCTGGCAACACCTCTTGTTATTTATTCATCATCAACAACAAAAATATATGATAAGCTTAAGAGAACTATATTGTTCAACTAGTAAATCTTGATTGAGCATCAGTTAAAGACTGAGAACACAGCAGGGAACAAAAATGGGCATAAATCCATGACTTTAGGAGTTTACGGTCCTGTCTCACTTTCCAACGAGGGAAGATTATTGGGTCAGTTTCAAGGCTTTCTTTGCTTTCTAGAATCTGGATAGTGGATAAATGTGAAAACTCAAAAGAGATAGAAAGGCTCAGTAGATTCATAGGAGAAATTGCTGCATGGGAAGAGAAGACTAGGGAACACAAGTCAGGGGTTACGGCTGGGTTTGGAGATTTTAGGGAGTTTATAAAAGAGAAGAGAAGAATGTAGTGGAGCGTTTTGTGGGGAACACAATGAGAAGAAGGAAGTGCATTTTAAGCTTTGCTCTGTTGTGTGAGTGGAATGCCTCTGTGCTCTGTGATATTTTTTAAGAGACTTCAGTAATTGCAGTTTTTTTTTTTTTTTTTTTTTTTTTTAGATGGAGTCTCACTCTGTTGTCCAGGCTGGAGTGCAGTGGTGCAGTCTTGGCTCACTGCATCCTCCACCTCCTGAGTTCAAGTGATTCTCCTACCTCAGCCTCCTGAGTAGCTGGCATTACAGGCGCGCACCAGCATGGCCAGCTAATTTTTGTATTTTTAGTAGAGATGAGGTTTCACCATGTTGGTCAGGCTGGTCTTGAACTCCTGGTCTCGTGATCCACCCACCTCAGCCTCCCAAAGTGCTGGGATTACAGGCATGAGCCACCGCGCCTGGCTGTAATTGCAGTTTTAAACTTGCTTTAAAAAAAAATCAGGCAAAAAATATTTATTGAATGCCTACTATGTTCCAGGTATAAGATAGATGCAATCTTTTCCTTATCTGGCATGTCGTTCCAAGTGAAAGAGGACTGAATACTTGATAGGTACACATATGAGAAGGATGGAACTTCATCTAGGGAGGCCGAGAAGCCTTCGCTGAGCAAATGAGATTTCTGTTGAACTCTGAAGGATTAGGAGTTTGTCAGGCAAAGAGACGCGGGTGGGGAGTACGGACAGTTTCAGACACAGATAATGGCTTTTGAGAGGGATTCATGGAATGAAAGAATCCAGTTTATTGGCCAAAGCTGTCCCATCAAAAGCAACAATGCTGCGAACTTCTCCACCAGACTCTTCTCAATATCTAGTTTCTAGTTTCAATGAAATTGAATATTCTCGGGTGAGTTCCTGCAATGTGGGCCTGAATCTGTCTTGCTCCCAACCTCTGCAGCTGATTCTACCCCTGCCACTATTGCCAAGAAAACAAGTTGAGATAAAGCTGATGGTAGATGGGGCAGCGGGCGGAAATTGCTTTTCAGACTGACTGTCTGGCTGCCATAATGGATGTTTCTTTAAATAAGGTTCTGTGCTATGGTGGCTTCAAGGCTTTATATTTATTAGGCACCTACTGTGTACCCAGTTCTGTGTCAAGTCCCAGGAAACAAAAATGAATAGAAGACGTGGTTTGGTTCTTGCTAACTTCTGTCACAACTGTAAAAAAGGCTTTCACAGTGTCTTAATGTCCTAAGACTATGACAATGTTACTTGGCAGGTGATTTCCAGAGCCGCTTGGAGAGGTCAGACAGACCTGAGTTGGAATATAGGTTCTACCCAATAATAGCTGTGTGACTTTAGGCGAGTTAATTCTCCTGTGCTTAAGTTTTTCATCTGTTAAAATGAGGAATATAACACCCACCCGAAAGGACTGTAGTGAGGCTTAGAGATAGCCTGTGTGTCACTCACCTGGTGAATAAGCGGGACTCTGTTGAGTGTGAGAAGACACCCTCACTGTTTTCTCCACTGTCCATTGGCAAGGCCTTGATGAGTTGAAGCTTTCTCTGCCCGTGGGTAAAATTTTGAGCAGCCTCCATCACTTTGCTGGTTATTCCTGGATAATAAAATGTCTTGAAGTCATTTTTCTCACAGAATAGTTCTGTGTCAGTAATTAAAATGCCTGCTCTTAAGTAATGGTTAAAACTCCGAGTTTCATTTAAAGTTAAAGCTTCTTTCAAACAAACCAACTGTTTTTTTTTTTTAAAGACATTTCTGAAATAATTGGAGAAATTTGAACAGTAACTGAATAGTAGATGAAATTAAGGTATTCTTAATTGAGTAATGGTACATATGATATGTGGATATTTACACTGAATTACTAAGGATGAAGTAAGGTGGTGTCTGAGATTTGCTTTTCAATAACTAGTGGTTTGAGGGTAAAGGGTTGGGGTATAAGTGAAACAAGAACGATCATGTTTATTTTATTATTTTTTTGTTTTCCTATCCCCTACTTTTATAAATGCTTGAAAACTTATATAATAAAAGTTTGAAAAGGATTTTAAAGCATCTTTCCTAAACAACCTTATATAACTGGCATGTTGTATAGCACATAAGTCTAGTGGGTATTGTTTATATAATATACATTGTCAATCTATGTATTTATTATAACAGTTCTTTGACCGATGGCAGTGGTGTGTTGCTTTAATAAAATCAGCATATTTATTATATTGGTAGATGAACTTCTGTGATAACCCCCTAATTATCTTCTCCTTCTGGTATTCACATCCTGTGTAATCACAACCCCTTGGGGCTGGACCTAGTGACTTTGTTCTGATGAATAGAATACAGTAAAAATGATGGAATGTCACTTCCAATATTAGATTATTAAAGACTATCTTTTGTCTGGCACTACCTCTCTCCAGCTTTTCTCTCTTGCTTATTCTGAAAAAACAAGCTGCCTTGTTGTGAGTTACTCTGTGGAGAGACCCACATATTAAGGAACTGAGAGCATGACCAATGGCCAACAGCCCTGGAGTGATTGAATGTTTCCAAAAACCACTCACATGAGCTTGGAAGAGGATTATTCCCCGTTCAAACCTTCAATTGAGACTGCAGCCCTGCCATACCTTGATTGCAACCTGGTGAGAGATCCTGAGCCAGTGGACTCAGCTCAGCTGTGCCTGGATTCCCGACCCACAGAAACTGTCAGATAATAACTGTTTTAAACTACCAAGTTTTGGGGAAATTTGTTATGCAGTAATAGACAACAAATAGATTATATAATGACAAACTTCAGATAAATGGAGGTACAGTTCTTGGAGGGGACACTTTTTTTTCTAGTTCAAACAAAGAAGTAGTATCAGTGTGGGTTAGCAGTAGCCTTGGTCACCCCTCTCTCAGCTCAGATGTTGGGGAAGGGGTTTGTGGTTGGCTTCCCTAGGTCCTCACCTTTTCTCTGATTGCTAGCCAAAGGCCCAAGGGAGCAGAGGGAGGAGAGGTGAGGGCAGATAATGGCTCTCTTGACCAGTAGTGTCACAGTTTGGCATTGGTGCTCTCTGCCTGGCAGGTATTTAAAGTTCCTTCAGGTTTGGCAAGTGATAAAAGCTGAGTCAATTCTTTGAGGTGTATTGTGGATTCTTTGAGGTCCCTGTTAGTGGCGTCCATGCTGCACAGTCCCTCAATTGTTCACCTGAGAACTGTGTTCAGGTGGGGATTCTTCAGTTCCCTTCTTGTGGTGCCTCTTTCCCAGATCCCATGCCAGGTGGTAGCTGTGAGTACCTCTTTCTACTCCTTTCGGGTGAGATGCTTCTAAGACATCTCCATTCCAGTTTGTGCACATCTGCCTGACTCATGGGAAGCTCATGCATCCTTGGCACCTGGATCAGGGTAAGTCCTGCTTCTAGTGCTATCCTCAATCCTCATCCTGAGATCTTGATAGACTCCAGCCATGGTCTGACTAATCTATACATTTTTCAGGTCTCAATCAGATGCCAGTCTCCCCAGACTTCAGGGGATTCACAGCAAACTAGAGATATTTCCTGTAAGTTCCTCT
Source organism: Pongo abelii (assembly GCF_028885655.2). NCBI lineage: Eukaryota > Metazoa > Chordata > Mammalia > Primates > Hominidae > Pongo > Pongo abelii. The sequence continues at coordinate 118,135,351 of NC_071995.2, read as the reverse complement.
CACCAGGCAAGGCTGTGGTCAGGAGTCATTGCCTCTCTCCTCTTCCAAGGGGACTGAGACTAACTTCGTACTGGACTACTTTCTCCAGAAAAATCCTCTCACCAGTTTCCAACTTCAGTCTTTTCAGAGATGGCCGTTGGACCAAGAGTCAGAAAACTATTCCCATTTAGACCCTTTGCAAGGTTGGAAATGTCAGGTATTTGAACATTTCATTTTGTTTTTGGCCCGTGGAGCCTCAGCTGAAACCAAGACCCAAATATTCCATTTTAGCATCCTGTTATATGCATACAGTTGCTGTTCAATCCGTGGTGCTTTGTAACTTTTACGTTGTTGTGGGAGATTTACTGCATTGATGGAGCTCATCGATGGTATCCACACTCTTTGCCATGGCTTGTTAGCCCCTCTCATCAAGGGTTGAAGTCTATTTCCCAATCCTTGGATTTGGGCTAGTCTTGTGATTGCTTTGACCAACAGAATGTGGCAGAAGGAACATTATACCTTTTCTGAGCCTGGGAACAAGAGACCCTGAATGATTTTGGCCTGTCTCTTGGAGTTCTATTGCTGTTCTGTGAATAAGCCCGTGGGTGGAATGACAGACCACGTGAATAAGAGCAGAATCAGCTCAGTTGTCCCAGATATGCGAGAAAGCCCCACCAAGATCGGCAGAGCCACCTAGCCTGACCACAGAGACATATGCAAACCCCACCAAGCTCAGCTCAGATGATCAGAACTGCCCAGCTGACCCACTGACTTGCGAGTGAAAATAATCGATGGTTACCGTATGCTGCTGAGGCTTTGTGGTTGTTTGTTATGCAGCATTATGGTAACTGATACATTGTACTGGGTAGCTAATGAGGGAGTGTTTTTTGAGCAGAGGACGCTCTCAAATATCAGGTGACAAAGCTGACTCCTGGCTTGGCCTTGTCATCCATGCACATCCCTTCCGGAGGAAGACTGTTTTTCTTTTCCTTAGGCACCCTCAGCTTCAGCCTGGATAGATTCCTCCTGGGCTTGTCAAAACTTTCCAGAATGCAGTACAGCAAACAGGGATTCCTCTGGCAGCTTGTTAGGATAATTGAAATGTGGGTGGAAGCTCATTAAACTCCCCTTTGTCAACATTCTTCCTTCCAGGCCTGGAGAAGCTGTGAGTTCTGTCACATCCCATTAGCACTGTGTCTGGGTGGTTTCCACACCTTTCCAAGCAAATCAAACACACGGGGTCCACATTCAAGGGAGAAATAAATTTACTCCCATGAAGAGGGGTGTGTTTACGGAAATGTAAAGACATGTGCACATCAGGCTGGGGTGGATGATGAGAAAGAGAATGGGAAGATCTAAGAATGCTTTGGAAGTATAATATATACAGTAGCTTGCTGCTCCATGTATTAAAAATCAAGCATTTGAAGTCTGTTCTGAACATCCTCAAGTTCCCTTCTATTCCTATCTCAGCGGGCCCCCTACAAAACGCTATCTTTATGGAAAAGATTTTGGAGTCAAAAAGACTTTTGTTCAAATCCCAACTGGGCCCTAGAAATAATACTACTAATAATGTTAACTTGTATTGAGCATGTTTTGTTTGCCAGGCTCTGTGCTGTGAGTTTTATATAGAAAAAAATCTGATTTAATCCTAGACAGGAAGCTCCCTAAGATCAGGGGTGATGCTTGTTTTTTTTATTTTTAATTTTCGAGACAAGGTTTTGTTCTGTTGCCCAGACTGGATTGCAGCAGTGTGATCATGGCTCACTGCAGCCTTGACCTCCGAGGCTCAAGCGATCCTCCTGCATTAGCCTCTCGAGTAGCTGAGATTAGAGGTGTGTGCCACCACACCTGGCTACTTTTTTTTATTGTTTATTTTATTTATTTATTTATTTATTTATTTATTTATTTATTTTTGAGATGGAGTTTCACTCTTGTTGCCCTGGCTGGAGTGCAGTGGTGTGATTTCGGCTCACCACAACCTCCGCCTCCTGGGTGCGAGCGATTCTCCTGCCTCAGGCTCCCAAGTAGCTGGGATTACAGGCGTGCACCACCATGTCCAGCTAATTTTGTATTTTTAGTACAGATGGAGTTTCTCCATGTTGGTCAGGCTGGTCTCAAACTCCCGACCTCTGGTGATCCACCCGCCTCAGCCTCCCAAATTGCTGAGATTACAGGCGTGAGCCACCACGCCCAGCCACCTGGCTAATTTTTTATATTTTATGGAGATGGGGCTTCACTATGTTGCCCAGGCTGTTCTCAAACTCCTGGGCTCAAGTGATCCTCCCACTTTGGCTTCCCAAAGTGCTGGGATTACAGGGATGAGCCACCATGTCTGGCCATGATGCCCATTTTGGCTTCCAGTATAGATCCAGTATATAGCACAATTTTTTGCATTAGATGTTCAATAAATGTTTAGTGAACAAATGAATGAATGACAGTCCTGTGAGGTGGAGCTAACTACTCTTCAAGATAAAGAAACAGAGGTTCTGTAACTGACCTACCTTTCCACAGCTAGTGAGTGGCAGGAGGGGCTTTAAGCCAAAAATGCTGTTTTCAGGTGCCATTATTTCATTTAGTCCTCCGAGTGTCTCTAGGATTCCTGGAAAATGGGAATACTAACAATACCTATCTCACAGGGCTGTTGTGACAATCACATAAGTCAGGGAAGTAAACATATAAGAGATTACCTGGCACACAATAATAGCACACATGCTGGCTTTGTTTATCTTATGTTTGTTTGTGTCTTTGTTTCCTAATAAAGTGGGTGGAGGGGGAGAGTAGTGAAAAAGGGACCGTGGAGGCCTCATGGTGCATGGAACCGAAACAATATGAGTTCAAATCTTGACTCTGCCACGTAATTGTTGCACCACGTGTTTAGAGCCATGTACAATTAACGTTGTCATATTTACCATGTAATATTCTTCTATCACTGGACTGTGACTTCAGATAGTGTGGGCATGGGGACGAAACCAACTTATCATTAAATGCTTTTCTATCAACAAACACCATATGCTTGTGCAAATCAATCAACAATTGGTTTAAAAATTTTAATAACACAAAACCTACCTCATAGGATTGTTTTCAAGACACAATTAATGCTCAATGAAGTGTAGCACTTGGTAAGTGCTTAATAATAATAGCTAATAATTAGAGCTTACTGAGCAGATGCCATGGGCCAGCGCTTTCCACATAATATCTCATCTGGTGTTCTTATCAACCCTATGAGGCAGGTACTGTTAATTGCTCCATTTTACAGTTGGGGAAACTGAGGCACAGAGGTTAAGCAACTTGTCTAAGGTCAAACATCTAGTAGAAAAGGCGAATTTCACATAAGACTGAGCACATTCTCTAGAGGAGGAGAGGAAGGGCAGAACATAAGGACACTTGGATTGAGCTGAAAGAAAACTCCTGTCCTTTGTAAACCCAATTTTGGGTGATTTCCAGTTTGAGGGGTATGTGGCATTTCCTGATATGTATAAGAAGCTACTTCTGCAGCCCATGGGTTACAAGGTCACTTTTAAATGGGTTGTTTTGATGACCTTCAGTGCAGAGGAAATGGTACATCTATAACATTGTCTTTAAAGGGGCATTGTGTTTTAGCAACTACAGGAAGAAAATTACCTGAGGATAATTGTTGAAAATAATTGTGCTCTGATGGACTAAATCTGGGATTGGCTAGTCATCACATTAGTCAACCCTGTTCTGTTGGTTTTAACAGGCTGAAATTCCTTTAGAAGGATTTCAGCAAAGATCGACATGTTTGATTAGCAATGTCTGCTTGGGTGAGGGAAGGATGACAGAGGCATGTGTGACATGAATTATTGACCCTGCCTTATTTATATGCTTTGAAGAGTTACTCTGGGAGGGCAACCACACTTCCCTTTGTCAAAGTTTTTGGGGTGCACCTCATGGGTGTCTCTATAAATCATGCACAATTACACATTTGAACAAAGAAGTGTTGCTGTGTCATTTGTCATTGAACCTCTACTGTGTGACCAGACCTTTCTCCAGATTCTCCAGTAATTATCCAGGAGAAGAAACAAAGGCTCAGAGAGGTGAACTAATTTGCTCAAGGCTGCACAGCACCTAGTGTAATGTCTGACATGTAGTAGGCAACTAATAAGTTATGTGTTAATTGATTAGATAGTTAAGATCTACTGTGATTCAAGCCTAGGTTTTAAGCTTTGAGATGAATGCCTATTCTATGGCTCAGTTGCTGCCTCTGGAGAGGGCCTCATTCTGTGCTAGGTGCCCTGCTGCATACAGAAATAAGTAGTGATCTGAAAGCTCAAGAAATCTATAATCTTATTTCCTCCCTCTCCTCTTTATCAACCCTCAGAAAGATTCCAAATCTTCTGGAAAGAGAAAGAAAGGGTCACTGCATTTTATTTGGTTACAGAGCACTAAATGGCAAATTGCCTTTATGTTTTGAATTGCTGGCACCATCAGATTCATTATGAATACAACTGCATCTTTTTGGGGTAATAGTCATTTTTATGTTGCTGATATAGAAAAAGGAAATATGGCCCAGACAGCAGTCTGACGAAGGGCTCAGTAGCAGTCCTGAGGCTCATGGCGCCTAGAGAAAGCCACTGAGTCTCTCTGGACCTGTTTCCTCCTTAAGAAATTATGTTCGATCTGTCTCTTGGTAACCACAGCAGGGGACAGTTAAGGAAACCTAATAAAAAGTCTCAAGGCAAACCTAAAGTTCTGTGCAAAACAAAATAATGAGAATACTGCATGAGAAATTTGCTTTGTGTTAGCAATAAGTCCCTTCTGTTTGTTCAGCCCTTAAAGCCCTCTCAAATCTAGTGTCTCATGTGATCATCACAATAAACCTGGAGGCTGGTGAGCTGGTAGTAGCAGGGTCTCAGGGAAGTGAAGTGACTTGCCAAAAATCACACAGGCTAAAGAGGAGCAGAGCCAGACCACCCGGTACAGATCTAGCTGGGTCCCAGTTGCATCATTGACTAACTATGCTGAGGAGAAAGAAGGTTAGAAGCCCCTCCTAACAAAGAAAATGTTTGTTGAATGAATGCAAGTGACTGGGTAAGATGGTGAGTGAATAAACTCCCGTATTCGTTTCCAGGAGTGATTTTACTGAGAGTGTCAAGAGTCTTAAAAATGTAAATTTTTTCTGATCCCATTCTTTCCCCTTCTTAAGAATTTATCCCAAGGAAATAATCAGATAAGATGTAAAGATGTGGTATCTAGGCATTCATATTATTATTTATGAAAGCCAAAAGAATTGTATATAATCTAAATATCCAGCAGTAGGACACTGGTTTAAATAAATGAATAGATAAATAAATAAATTATGACATTCCTGCATTCTGGGCATTAAAACAGTATCTTTGATGAATACAAAGAAAAATGTGCTTAGCTACAGGGGTGTTTATTGCAGCTTTCTTTACAAGAGCAAAAAGAATATAAACCTAAATATCCAACAACAAAGGTTTGGATTTGTAAATACACCAGAATACTATAGAGTTTCTTTTTATTTTTTTGGGGGGGCCGGATTTTCACTCTTGTGGCCCAAGCTGGAGTGCAATGGCACGATCTTGGCTCACTGTAACCTCCACCTCCCGGGTTCAAGAGATTCTCCTGCCTTGGCCTCCCAAGTAGCTGGGATTACAGGCATGCGCCACCATGCCTCGCTAATTTTTTTGTATTTAGTAGAGACGGGGTTTCGCCGTGTTGGCCAGGATGGTCTCGAACTCCTGACTTCAAATGATCTGCCTACCTCAGCCTCCCAAAGTGCTGGGATTACAGGTGTGAGCCACCGCGCCCAGCCAGGATTTCTTAAAGCAATGATGTAGCTGCATATTTATACACAGGAAAAAATTCACAATGCAAATTAAGTGGGTGAAGTAAGGAAGAGAATATGTGTAACATGATATCTCTCACTCTGTATATCTGCAAGGATATATTGGAAAATGTTAACAGGGATTATCTTTGGATGATAGGGGTATATTTTTAAACAATGATAATTAGAATAATTCTTATTATAGGTGTTACTATTCATTGTGCTCTATGAGCTCTGTATGTGTCTGTGCTAGGCTCACAGACTTGCACCCATTCTGAACACAGTGCAGTTCCATGAGGCAGGTATTACTGCATGATTAGGACTTCAAGCATGGGGTTGACCTGGAAAGAACGATGGAGGAAACAGGAAGGTGCATAACTTTGATAAATACCCACTCTGTGCCAGACACTTAATGGACATCATCACACTGAATCTTGCACTAATTATTCAGAAAAAAATTACCTCCCATTCATACGTGTGAAAATTGGAGCTCAGAGAGGTTGAACAACTTGCTCAAGGCCACCCAGCTTGCAAGTGGGACATGTCTGATTCCAAAATGCACATACACTCCACCTTGCTCTATTGCCAGGAGTTTCTACTTCTCATAAGCAACGAAGCCATGGCCAAACCCACCGACAAGCAAAGATTGCAGGAGTTTTGAGGGGCTTTTTATCATCTAGTCCAGCCTAACCTTACAGTGAAGTTGGAGGCAGAGTCCCGGACCTTGTTAGCCTTGCTCCAAGCTCTGCTTCTGTCCTGTGGGATAGTAGTGATCCCCATCCCTGCCTCTGACTTTGGAAATAGATACATGGAAGTCATACCAACTTTACATAGCAGTGAAACTGACTCTAGACCTCCATTTTGCAAGTCGCTTCCCCTCCTGATGTCTCAGTTTCCTTGCCCACAAAGTGGAGTTAATAGTAACACCCACCTTTATGGGGTTTTCAAAGGTTAGAAATAATATTTGCAAAACACTTGGCACAGAGTAGGCACTCATCATTTAAAGAGGGTTTCTTCTGTTTTGTTTACTCATCCTGAAAATACAGGAGTGATAACATGAAGGGAATGTATACTCTTAGTGAAGCAAGTGACACAGGCTAGGCCAATATGCATGCATTTTGGAGCCCCAAGGAAAAGCGCTTCAGGTTTTCTCTGTCAAATTAAAATCAGTTCCACCTTAAAATTCCCCTCTGCAAACATTTGGAAAGATGGTATTTAATTGATCATAACATCCTCAGACTCTCAGGCAGGCTCTTTCCTCCTCTTGCTCATCACCGCTGATTACTCAAGGTATTTTTAGGTAAACAGAAAATGGCTCCTGCATAATTAGACCCATCCACCTCCATACTCCCTGCTCTTTCTTTGCTTCTAGCCTCTTGGAGCCGCCCAGCAACCTCTGAGGCTAATCAGCTGAAGGTCTATGCATCTGCTGAGCTCTGAAGGTTCAAGAGGGCTGTAGAGGGGCCACAGACACTGACTGCAGAGGCTGTCATCTGGGGCCGTAAAGGCTGCTGAGAAAAACACATAGAGAAAAACACATAGCCCTGCAACTCCGATTTTTCCCTCTTGGTTCCCTCCAGTACATCCCCCTGTTCCCAGTGCCCTGTGCTACCTGTTGCACACATCAGGGAGACATTCTTTTTCCAAACTTAGCAGCCTTGTCTCCCATCCCTGACTTTCTGTTAGCTAACTCCAGACAAGAAAGGGTTAATCTTAAAATAACCAAATCTCTGTATATGGATGACATCTATGTAATGTGTGCCTTCCATGGTAGCTTCCTGGGTATATGCAGGACTAGAATTCTTCATTTCCATCTTGTTCTTCCTGCACACCCTCCACCCCCTGACCCTGATAGACTACATTATAGCTCTCAATGACATCACTGAAGGCAGGGAGTGTATAGTATCATATTGTCTTCTCATCCCCCATGTTTGGCATAGTTCTGAGAGTTAGTAGGTGCTCTGTTTGGGAACTTCAGGTTCAGCTGAGAAGGCATGGGAATGCTGAGAAATAAGTCCACAGAGGTAAGTAAAGTTAGAGCGTTGAAAGGTTTGGACTTTATCTTATAGGCACTGAGGAGTTTTAAGGGTGTAATAATCAGTTTTGTGTTTCAGGAAGCTCACTTTGGCTGCCAAGTGGAGAGCAGACAAAGGGGAACAGGAAGACTATTAGAAGGCTGTTAAAATAATTCCAGAGACCTGCAGCCTAAACTAGGGGGTGGGAGCTTTCCTTCATCCCCCCAAGGTTTTTGCAGCCACATGTGCCTACTCCAGGAAGATGCTGTTGGGAGGTGCAGTTGGTACTCAACCCGCACTCCCTAGGCCTCAATTGTCTGCCGCAGTTCTTGGATGCTCTGATCACTTCCAGTACGCTGTGATGCTTTCCAGTGTCTCTCAGCCCAAGGGTGTCCATGGGCCATGGTACTGTGCTTGGTACCTCTCAGAGCAGGTAGGAGGCACCGGAGGAGTGACACTTCATGAGTGTTCCTCAACCCGTGAGGACAAATACCCCAGCTTCCTTGATCCTTGGAGGGACAATTCTGAAGCATATTCTACATTGTCTACTAGAAGTATCCTGAAGGATTAAACCCCAACAGTCCATGGAGAGTGACCAGCTCATTAAGATATCCTGGATTGCCATCTTCCCTTCTCTGTCTGACTTCCCCACTCCTTCACAGTGCTTCCTGGGATCACTCCCCAAAAAATTTTTGAACCCAAATCCTTGTCTCAGAGTCTGTCTTGAAAGGAACCCGAACTAAGACAGTAGCATTTTACTATAATTTCATATTACATGGATAAATGGATAAATACGCATAAGTTGTCCGGGTGTGGTGGCTCACGCCTGTAATCCCAGCACTTTGGGAGGCTGAGGCAGGCGGATCATGAGGTCAGGAGATCGAGACTATCCTGGCTAACACAGGTGAAACCCCGTCTCTACTAAAAACACAAAAAAATTAGTCCCAGCTACTCGAGAGGCTGAGGCAGGAGAATGGCGCAAACCCGGGAGGCGGAGCCTGCAGTGAGCCGAGATCGTGCCACTGCACTCCAGCCTGGGTGACAGAGTGAGACTCCGTCTCAAAAAAAGAAAAAAAAAATACACACACATTTTCATTCATTCATTCATTGATGCTATCCCTTTTACTTGACTTTTTAACATCAATGATTCCTTTAAGAATGGCACATTTGCTTTCTGGGGCACTAAGTCCTACTCAAACTTATTCAGGCACAGCATTTAGTCAGTGACACTATTGCCATGCATGGACCCCAAATATCAAAATGAGGCATGGAAATGCACCTGGTTTTAAATGTCCAAAGTCAAGGTGCAAGGGGTTATGAGAAAATGGAATGCCCACTTCAGCAGGTGCCACCTATGGGCTCTGCTCAGTAATATTAAGACAGGACCCAGCAGTGGGCAAATGTAAGGGACCTATTGAAGGTGCTATCACTTAAGCTTCCTTTGCCTGGGAGAGTGTACATGAATTGTCTAAAAAGAGTAAACTATATGGCTGGTGGAGCGTTCATATTGTTTCTTTTTTAGAAAATATTCTGGTCTCAGAAAAAAAAAAGTGACTTCAAATTACCTCAACTGTAGCGGCAAAGGACCACTCTGTATTTAAAGTTTATTGTGAAAATTTGGAGAGCTGGGATAGGAACCTGCCAGCCATGAGTAAGCCCATGGTTTTTGACCAGGGGTGACTTTGCTTCCAGGGGACACTTGACTATGTCTAGAGAAATTTCTGGTTGTTACAACTTGTGTGTGGGGGGTGTGTTACTGGCATCTCATGAGTAGAGGCCAGGGATGCTGCTCAACATCCACAGATGAGCTAGATTAGCTCGTCTCAAAGGTCAGTAGTGTTGAGATTGAGAAACCCTGCTTTAGAGGAATCACTTATCCTAGCTTCTATTTTTCCCCCTAGTCTTGGGGAGGGAAGGACCTGAATCATGGGGCATATCTGGGGATTCCAGCATGGGGCAATAGAGGATGGTATAAATCCCTGTGCCTGCCTTTGCTTGGGGGTAAAGTGGTAGTGGTGAAACGGGAAAAGTTCCCTTATCCCCCTCTCAGGGTGTGCGATGGGGTTGTGGCTTGCTTCTTCAGTGCCCCACAGCTTAAACCCCTAGAGGGAGCATGCAGATGAGCAGGTCATGGGGAGTGCAGGCTCTGACCCCAGAGCAGCATCTAAGGTTGAATGTTTACAGCTCCCGGAGCCCCAGTGGGCACGTGGTACGGTGTACTCTTTCAGCGTAGCCGTCCATAGGTGGCTTGTGTTAATCAGCTCAATTAGACCCTCTGCCTTATCACAAGGACAGAGGGCTTTCTTTATCTTAGGTTCTTGCCCCAGTGTCCTGGAAAAATCAAATCACACGTGGGCTTGGATGATGGGTGCAAGGTTTTATTGGGTGAAGGTAGCTCTCAGCAGATGAATGGAGAGCCAGCAGCGGGTGGTGTGGAAAGGTGGTCTTCCCCTGGAGTCAGAATGCTCAGCAACTGGACTCCCCTCCGACCGCCCCCAACTGAATTCTGCATTGTCCCACCGTAGATGGCCTGCCAGCATCTACTGGTGTCTGCTGGTGTGTGCTTCTGCCAGTGTGTTCCTCTCGACCTCCAGCTATTTGTGTCTGTGTCTGCTAGGGTCTCGGGGTTTTTATAGGCACAGGATGGGGCGTTTGGCAGGTTAGAGTGGTCTTGGAAGATGCACCATTTGTGCGCGAAAACAGGAGTGCTTGTCTTCACCTAGGTCCGTGGGCACAGGCCCAAGGGTGAATCCTTTGCCAGGGACCCTGCCCTTTTTTACCCAACACTTCCCTGCCCCAACTCCCATATCAGTGGTGGGAACACAGGGCCATTGGCATTGCTAAGGGCCTTATTTCAAATTGGTCTCAACAATGGGATGGTTTAAAAGCAACCAAAGCTTACTTAAAAAGGAAAGTTGATATCATTACCATAAATAAAAAAAAACCCAGAGTCACTCGCCTTAATTAGAAGGTAATCACAAAATAAATCCAATGAAAGTAGTAAAATATTATTGAATACAGGGGAGTTGAGCAGGCTGGAAATCAGGAAGCCTTAGGAGAGTCCCATTATCTCTCCAGGCTTCGATTTGCTCAGCTATCAAATGAGATTTGGTTAAAATAGTGTTTCTCAAAGAGTGGTAAGGGCAGTACATTTTGTGCAAAGGAGGTAATTTGTGGTTGTGTGCGGAGGCAGCATCAAATAACAATGAAATACTTGGTGAGAAATGGATGCCTTTTTTCAATTTTCTTTTAGTCCCTCCAAACATAACAAGGAGAAAGTCTCAGTTGGGGTGCTAACATGTCTTTAACACCTTTTGGACACTTGCTAATTTCCCTGTTGGCAAAAGACAGAGCAGTCCACAGGGTCAGGGTATTTGTCAGGTCACCATTCTCAGTATTTAGTAACATTCTATAATTTCATTGTACTTATTGTATGATTGCCTTCTATTCATGTAAAGTGGTACTAGTTTTCCATTTTAGTGGTATTATAGAAATTTTGTCTTGAAATACATCTATGTAAGTTCTGTAAGTGAATCAATTTAATAATATTAAATAAAAATGGACAAGTAGTATGTAAAATTGGTAAAGATTATGACATTAGCGGATATTATAATGCAAGGAGGTCAGGTTGTCCTTCTTCCAGGGATAACCTTAAAATCACTGTACTTTTCTTTTACTTGCAAAGTTAATAATTTGCAAATAAATTGCAAATATCTATGCTTTAAATATTACCTTAAAATTACACAGGACTCTCTTAAAGTGAGCCAGTTGACATGTCTAAATGCTTCCAGCTCTATTAACCACTCATCCCTACTCTGACTCATTTTACAGTGTCTTTTGTGAGAAGCACTATATCTACACCTAACTCAGTACTTGATACAAAGTAGGCACTCAATAGGTGCTTGTTGAAGAAATATATGCAGCCAAGTAATAAAAAAGGAAGTTTTCAGTTGCTGTTGACAGAAAATCCAACTCAGACTGGCTTAACAACAACAAAAAGACAGAGAAATGTTTAGAGGTAAGGGGGGTTGTAGCATTGGTCCAGAGGTGTATGATATGATCTTGGCTGTGACTTCATTTCTCTAGTCTTCTCAGATCTGCCATTCTTTGTGTTCTTGTCCTCTGGGGGAGATTTGCATCATGGTAGAAAAAATAGCTGCTGAGATCTCATTCTCAGACACCACAAATCCAGGGGAAGAGAGCATCTTGTCTCCAATATTCCAAGGAATTGTTTTGAGATTCACTCCAATTGGACCATTTTGGGTCACATGTCAACCCCAGAACCAATCACTGAGGCCAGAGGGATGAAACCCGTTGATTGGTTTCTCCTGGGTCACACGTCCCATGCCTGCATCCAGGGACGGTACCATCTTCCCCAGAGTAACACGAGTTCTCAGATGGGAATTGAGAGCTGTTAGGAAAGTTAAGTTAGGAGGGGAGGGAATAGATGCTAGAAAGCATGAACACATGATGGATGCCCACTGCATCCATGAATGACAGTTGACATTGATAGAGGCCATGCTGGTTCATGAACCATTTGTTATTTTCCAGGATGAGATGAGAAGAGTAATTGAGGGTAAGCATTTAGAAACTTTGTGAGAAGTTCAATGTTTGTACAACATCCAAGCGTGTGATGAGTGGACTCATCTTGTTGAACAGGGTTTAGACCACAAGCATTGGCTTATGAAGCATGGGAAAAAATTAGTCTTTCATAATAGATAATTTGAGAAGTGCAGGTGTAGAAGCTGCGTCTTGCAGCTTGTCCGCTGTTAGAAAATTGGTTTCCATGTTCAGCTGGAATGGGGATAAGGTGTGTCTGGTTGAAAGGAGAGCTGAAAATAGTAATAATAGCTACATTGGTGAGAAATTGATCATTTCAATTACAAATGGAAATCACCATAGCCCTCCCATCCAGTCTCTCTGCACAAAGATTAAAAGTGAAGGCTTTGGAATAAGAGAGACTCAGGTTCAAACCTTACTTCCAACATTTTCTAGCTGTGCCATAAAGTACTAGGATAAAGTACTAGGAGTGTTGGAGCCTCAGTTTTCTCCTCTGTAAAATGGAACTAACACTCAGGTTGCTGTACAGACTAGTGCCTGATTAGTGGTCACTCTTTCGTAGGAACTTTCTTGAGCTGTAGATAGAGGTAAGGGAGATGATATCACTCCTGTTTTATGATTAAAGAATAGAAGAACTGAGAGGCTGTTTGTTCCTAATAATCTATTTTCCATTCACTTTTTTTTTTTGAGACAGTGTCTCGCTCTGTCACCCAAGGTTGGAGTGCAGTGGTGTGATCAGGGCTTACTGCAGCCTTGGCCTCTGAGGCTCAGGTGATCCTCCCACCTCAGCCTCCCAATTAGCTGGAATCACAGGTGCCCGCCACCATGCCTGGCTAATTTTTTAATTTTTTTGTAGAGATGGGGCTTCACCATGTTGCCCAGGCTGCTCTCAAACCCCTGAGCTCAAGCAATCCACCGTCCTCGGCCTCCCAAAATGTTGGAATTACAGGCGTGAACCACTGTGCCCTGCCTCCACTCACTTTTATCTTAGGCTTTTGTGATTGGGATGTAGATAGAAAGTCTGAACTAAATTCCTTCGATTTATGCATGACTACTGGGTTCATTGAGAAATTTGGGTGTGAATTGGCCTGATATCAAGATATTATGAGCATCCTGATTTATCTGAAGATGCTTCCAAACACTAACAGGTGATTATTACAGATCGCAAGATGCCAAGTAACTATAAGAAGAAGAAAACATATAAGGATTGAGAATGACAGGGGTGAAGTCTACATTTGTAGGCCTCTTGTCTCTTCTGATAATGCCTTTACTACTTATTATGGAATGTGGGTTGCTGTCATGACAAAAGAGGTAATGGGGATTGTGCAAAGTGAGCTTGTAGATTAAGCTTCACAAAACTTGGTTTAAGTTTCTTCCTGGGAGTTTAGCTTGAAACATCTCATTGACAGTTGTCCTGGTAGCAGAGATTTTCCTGAGGGCTATAGAGATTTTAAAAGTTTTTGCTACCAGGATTGCCCTTTGTCCTTAATATCCATACCTGGTGAGAATAGGTCCCGATTCTTCTGAAACTGATTATTATTTCCTTGGGACTAATATTTCAAAGAACATTCCATGGTCAGGCCTGAAATCACTGCAGGGAGCATTATAGAGAAAGACTAAGAGCTACTCCTGGAACCAGGGGTGATATAGTTTGGCTGTGTCCACCCCAAATCTCATCTTGAATTCCCATGTGTTGTGGGAGGGACCCAGTGGGAGATAATTGAATCATGGGAGCACATCTTTCCCATGCTGTTCTTGTGACAGTGAATAAGTCTCATGAGATCTGGTGGTTTTATAAAGGGGAGTTTCCCTGCACAAGCTCTCTTTTTTTGCCTCCTGCCATCCATGTAAGACATGACTTGCTTCTCCTTGCTTTCCACCATGATTGCGAGGCCTCCCCAGCCATGTGGAACTGTAAGTCCGTTAAACCTGTTTCTTTTGTAAATTGCCCAGTCTCAGGTATGTCTTTATCAGCAGCGTGAAAATGGACTAATACAAGGGGTAACTGAAGAATAAAAGTCACCGCAGTCTTGTGTTCCAACCAGAGATACTCCTCTCATATGCAAAGGCAAGAGGTCAAAAAGGGCTTTCTTTTTCTTTTCTTTTCTTTTTTTTTTTTTCGAGACAGGGTCTCACTCTGTTGCCCAGGCTGGACTGCAGTGGCATGATCATGGCTCACTGCAGCCTTGACCCCCTGGTCTCAGGTGATCCTCCCACCTTAGCCTACTGAAGTGCTGGGATTACAGGCATGAGCACCATGGCTGGCCAAAATGGGCTTCCTTTTTGATGGAGTGATCTGCTGTCAGAGATCTACTTTAAAATACTCTCAAGAGTGGGATACTGACAAAGCAAGCTTGGCCAAATGTGATGGGTACATGAGACTATGCTTTTTTGTGTTTGAGATTTTCATAAATACAAAGTTAGAAAATAGGCTACAGAGTTTCAATTTTCCATTGTATAAACAACACAGCATTAAATATCAGTCATTTAGTAAATAATTGTGGAGAATCAACTATATACTCTTTGGTGCTGACCTTTGGGTGACCCACGAAAGAAGATGGGACAGATTCCTATCTAGTCACCCTTAATTAAGAGATCCATTGGTTGAAGTATCCTGCTTGTAGGTAAAACATTCCAATTAGCTTTCTAGTTTTTAAATCTATTCATATGTCTGGACATATTAGGACTGGACAAGACTTAAGTAAAAATTATAACATGAAAATACAGATACCACAGTTAACAAACAGAAATGAGAAACTTGGAGAAAGCAGAGATGACATAGGAACAGAAAATAAAGTAAAATAGAAACAAAAGAAATACTTAATATCCTTGGAGAGTTAAGAGAAGATATTACATCCATGAAATAAGAAAAGAATATCACCAAAAGGGACAATGAGAGTTAAGAATGAGTTACTGAAATAATTTAAAAGAACATGAGTGTTTGTTTTACTATAAATAATTCAGGTTACATATTTGTTCTGTGCACTTTTCTATATGTATGTTTACAAGCTACAATGATTAAAAGTAGAATAAAATGAATTATACTGCTAAAAAAATCAATAGAAAGGTTGCAAAGTTGAAGAAATCTCCCATAAAGTAGAACAAAAAATGAAGAGCTGGAAAATAAAAGGGAAGAAGTAAGAAAATTAGAAACTTAGTCTGAGATTCAAAACAGGAATAAGTGAGTCATAGAGTTAGAAAACAGAAAAAAAAAGTGGAGAGAATGAGATAATCAAAGTACAAGAGAATATCCAAGAACTACAGCATATGAGACTACAGATTAGGAGGGTGTATTGAGTAATCTGCATCCTAAAAGGGAAAAAATATCCGCACAAAGGCACAACATTATGATACTGTTAAAACGGAGGGGATAAAAGGAAAATCTTAAAAGTGACTAGAGGCCAGGCATGGTGGCACATGCCTATAATCTCAGCACTTTGGGAGGCTGAAGCAAGAGGATTGCATGAGGCCAGGAGTATGGGACAAGCCTGGGCAGCATAGTGAGACCCCCATCTCTATAAAAAATTAAAAATTATCCAGTTGTGGTGGCTTGCACCTGTAGTCCCAGTTTCTCAGGAGGCTGAGGCAGAGGATTGCTTGAGCCCAGGAAGTTGAGGCTGTAGTGAGCCATTATCATGTCACTGCACTTCAGCCTGGGTGACAGAATGAGACCCTGTCTCAAAAAGAAACAAAAAAAAAGGTGACCAGAAATGAAATTTTAAAATAGCGTAGGTCATGTACATTGTGTTAGTCTATTCTCACACTGCTATAAAGAACTACCTCAGACTGGGTAATTTGTGAAGAAAAGAGGTTTAATTGACTCACAGTTCCACAGGCTGTACAGGAAGCATGATTGGAGAGGCTTCAGGAACTTACAATCATGGCAAATGGGCAAAGGGGAAGCAAGCACATGTTCACATGGCCAGCAGGAGAGAGAGAAAGTGAAGCGGGGAAGTGCTACACACTTTCAAAACAACCAGATCTCATGAGAACTCATTCACTATTGTGAGAACAGCAAGGGGGAAATCTGCCCACATGATCCAATCACCTCCCACCAAGTCCTTCCCCCAACATTGGGGATTACAATTCAACATGAGATTTGGGTGGGAACACAGAGACAAATCATATCATTCTGCCCCTGGCCCCTCCCAAATCAGTCTCCTGCCCTTCTCATATTTTAAAACACAGTCATGCTTTCCCAACAGTCCCCCAAAGTCTTAACTCATTTCAGCATTAGGTCAAATGTCCTAGTCCAAAGTCTCATCTGAGACAAGGCAAGTCCCTTCTACCTCTGAGCCTATAAAATCAAAAACAAGTTAGTTACTTCCAAGATACAATAGAGGTACAGGGATTGAATGAATACTCCTGTTCCAAAGGGAGTAGTTGGCCAAAACCAAGCAGCTACAGGCCCCATGCAAGTCCAAAACGCAGCAGGGCTGTCATTAAGCCTCAAAGCTCTGAAATCATCTCCTTTGACTTTGTGTCTCACATCCAGGGCATGCTGATGCAAGGGGTGGAATCCCAAGGCCCTGGGCAGCTCTGCCCTGTGGCTCTGCAGGGTGCAACTCCCGTGGCTGCTTTCATGGGCTGGCATTGAGTACCTGTGGCTTTAACAGGTACACAGTGCAAGCTGTTGGTGAATCTACCATTCCGAGGTCTGAAGGATGGTGACCCTCTTTCTATAGCTCCACTAGACAGTGCCCCAGTAAGGACTCTAAGGACTCTGTGTGGGTGCTCCAACCCCACATTTCCCCACTGCGCTGCCCTAGTAGATGTTCTCCATGAAGTCTCTGCCCCTGCAGCAGACTTCTGCCTGAACATCCAGGCATTTCTATACATCCTCTGAAATCTAGGCAGTGTCTCCCAAGCCTCAACTCTTGCCTTCTGTGCACCTGCAGGCCCAACACCACACGGAAGCTGCCAAGGCTTGGGGCTTGCACCCTCTGAAGCAACGGCCTGAGCTGTACCTTGGCTCCTTTTAGCCACAGCTGGAGCTGGAGCAGCTGGGATGCAGAGCATCCTGACCTGAGGCAGCACAGAGCAGAGGGGCCCTGAGCCCAGCCCACAAAGCTATTTTTCCCTCCTAGGCCTCCAGGCCTGTGACAGGAGGGGCTGCCATGAAGGTCTCTGAAAGGCCTTGTTGGCATTTTCCTCATTGTCTTGGCTATTAACATTTGGCTTCTCTTTACTTATGCAAATTTATGCAGCTTGAACTCCTCCCCAGAAAATGGTTTTTTCTTTTCTACCAAATGGTCAGGCTGCAAATTTGCCAAACTCTTATGTTCTTCTTCACATTTAAATATAAGTTCCAATTTCAGACCATCTCTTTGTGAACACATATGAGCATATGCTATTAGAAGCAGCAAGCACATGGCCAGCAGGAGAGAGAGGAAGTGAAGGGGGGAAGAGCTACACACTTTCCAAACAACCAGATCTCATGAGAACTCACTATCATGAGAACAGCAAGGGGGAAATCTGCCCCCATGATCACTTCCCATCAGGTCCTGCCCCCAACATTGGTAATTAGAATTCAACATGAGACTTGGGTGGGGACACAGAGCCAAACCATATCACCTTGGTATGTGAGAATAAAAATTTTACTGGCATCAGTAATATTCAAAGATTGAAGTAAATGCATCAATACTTTCAGAACTCATAGTAAATGTTATTTTCAATGTTCAATTATATATCTAGGGAAACTCGAGTTCAAAGATGGAAGAAGGATATTTTCAGATCTGCAAAGTATCCAATATTTCCTAAGTACCTTTCTCAAAATGTGGCTAAAGGAAGTGTTCCAGGAAAACAAGTGGAAAATCCAAAAAAGTGACAGGATATTTGGATAGGAGATCCAGGAGAGAAGTGAAAGCCTCAGGACAATTACAAAGGAAAATCCCAAGACAATAGTCATGCTTCAGGCCTTAAATGAAACCAGTTCATTTTGAAGCAGGAGAATGGAGAGTCCAGGAAAAGAGAAGGAGAGCAAGAGGAACAGGGGACATTGAGGAGAAGGAGGAAGAGGAGGACAAAGGAAAAAAGAAAAGGAAAGAAGAAGAATGAGGAAAGAAAGACAAAGAGGTAGGGAGGATGTGAGAAGGGGAGGAAGAGAGAAGGGGATGGGGCAGGGTGAAAAGGAAGGAAGGATGGCAAGAAGGAAGGGAGGGACGAAAGTAGGAGATGGTAGATTTTATGATGCTTTTGAGCAGGTGGAAAAATAGTATTAAGATTTTTGCATTGTAGATTTTAGGAGTAACTAATAATAAGTACATAGTAAATAAAAGCAAGAGGAAACTATTATTATTGTTTTAGATTCAGGGAGTACATGTGCAGGTTTGTTACATGAGTATATTGTGCAATGCTAAAGTTTGGGCTTCTAATGATCCCAGCATCCACGTGGTGAATATAGTGCCCAATAGGTAGTATTTTTGACCCTTGCCTCCCTCTCTGCCTCCCCACTTTTGGCATCCCCAGGGTTTATTGTTCCCATCTTTGTGTCTGTGTGTACCCAATGTGTAGCTCCCATTTTTAAGTGAGAACATGTGGCATTTGGTTTTCTGTTCTTCTGTGAATTTGCTTAGGACAATGGCCTCCAGCTGTACCCATGCTGCTGCAAACGACATGATTTCATTCTTTTTTTTATGGCTGCATAATATTCCATGGTGTAGATGTGCCACATTTTCTTTATTCAATCTATCATTGATGGGCACCTGGATTGATTCCATGTCTTTGCTATTGTGAATAGTGCCATGATAAACATATGGGTACAAGTGTCTTTTTGGTAGAATAGTTTATTTTCCTTTGGGTATACACTCAGTAATGGGATTGCTGGGTTGAATGGTAATTCTATTTTTAGCCCTTTGAGAACTCTCCAACTGCTTTCCACAGTGGTTGAACTAATTTGCATTCTCAACAACATGTATAAGCCTTCTCTTTTCTCTGCAACCTCATCAACATCTGTTTTTTTTTAGTTTTTGATGCTAGCCATTCTGACTGGCATGAGATGGTATCTCGTTGTGGTTTTGAGGCAATTATTATCACTAGAAAAAACAAACAAAGACAAGAAAAGACATGTAATCATAGTACAATACTTACCTAAGGAATTAACATTATTTACTTGATTCTAATAATAACAATATTTACTAGTTTAAACAAAAATTGAGATATTATGAGGAAGAATTTGGGGTGGGGGAGAGAAAGAGAGAGTTAGATTATGTGAGTGAGGGGTCATAATGTAAAATAATTAAAATTTTTCTTCCATAGAAAAATAGAAAATATAATAGATGATGCTTACAGTTGATAACTCAATAAATAGTAGTATCAGTGTGTTACTTAAAATGTGGAAATGAATACCAGAAAAGGTAGCCTAAAATACTGAATGTGGTTGCCTCTGTGGAGCAAAATTAGGGACTGATGTTGCATAGGGACATACATGAGATTGCTGAAATTTTGCTATACTTTTTTTTTCTTTGAGACGGAGTCATGCTCGGTCACCAGGCTGGAGTGCAGTGGCGCAATCTCAGCTCACTGCAAGCTCCGCCTCCCAGGTTCAAGCAATTCTCCTGCCTCAGCCTCCTGAGTAGCTGGGACTACAGGCGTGCACCAACACATCCAGCTAATTTTTGTATTTTCAGTAGAGACGGGGTTTCACCATGTTGGCCAGGATGGTCTCGATCTCTTGACCTCATGTTCTGCCCACCTCGGCCTCCCAAAGTGCTGGGATTACAGGTGTGAGCCACCGCACCCAGCCTGTTATAAGTTTTATAACAAAATTGCAGTCAGTCTAGACAAAAGCTTGCCCCATTACTCCTTTCTTCCCTCCTTCCTACCTTTTCTCCCCACTTCCCAGAGGAACTTGATTAATCCATTAGGTTTCACCTCTCTTTAACTTCCTGATTAGTTACATTTATAAACTCCATTTGTTTTTGCTTTCTCATCAAGCCAAACCAACACCCTCAGACAAAAAAATACACGTACATAGCTTCTCACTATGTACATGTGTTAGTCTTGTTAAAATCAAATTATTTAAAAGTTTAAATATCCTACATCACAGACTACAGGGAGAAAATGGAAGCAAGGAAATATCTTGAGTATTTCACTTTGCTGATAAAAACATATGATCCCTTAGCTTCAGCTTTTACTTTTTTGTTGTACTTTGTAGCTTTGTTACTCAACTAGGAGATGGAAATTACAGAATTTATTAATCTGCTTCATTAACAGGCTTGGTATTTTGCCACTTTGGCCAAATTTGGGATCCTGCCATCACTGAGTTTTCTCTCTTTCTGTTAAAGCTTCTCTTCCATTCGCAAAGATACCTGCAATGTGAAAAGAGGGAGTTGAAATTCTAGTCATGTTTCTCCTCGGTTCAGTCTGATTTTCAGAAATTGCAGTAAATCAGTGTCACTGAAAATTGGCCTTTTTTTTTTTTTCTGGGGGTGTTGGTTTGGCTTGATGAGAAAGCAAAAACAAATGGAGTTTATAAATGTAACTAATCAGGAAGTTAAATAGAGTTAAACCTAATGGATTAATCAAGTTCCTCTGGGAAGTGGAGAGAAAAGGTGGGAGGGAGGGAAGAAAGGAGTAATGGGGCAGGCTTTTGTCTAGGCTGATTGAATAAGCCCTTCCGTGGAGTCAGCTCTGAGCATCTGGGGTTTTTTTGTTCCCTCTCTCTTCCTGTCTATCCTTTCTTGTGAGGGCATGGAGAGCCACCCAAAAGTAGCAACCTGCTGTGCTGAGTGGAGAGAAGGTACCAGCTGCTAGAGGACTTTGGCTTTGATTTCTACTCTGCCTCTTACTATAGTTGTGTAACCTTAGAGAAGTGCCTTTACTCTTTGAGCTGATGTCATGCCCATCTATAAAACTGGGGTGAAGATTCCAATTTTCCAACATTCTAAAGCTTTTAAAGGCCAACAGAGATCATATTGCAGAATGCAGAGCTGGAGGTGGAGATGGAGAGGGAAGATTGGCCAGCACCTGCAAAGGCCTTGAAGTGAGATGGGCAAAGGCGATAGTGAGTTTAGATGAAACGGGTAATCTGGGGTCAAAATAATGAAAATCAGTGTAGTTCACATTAGGGATTTTCATCTTTATCTTGAGAGCTGTAAGAAGACCTTGAACTATTTTAAAAATGACAAAGAGGCTTGAGATCATCAGGTTTGTGTTTTGAGATCATTCTTGTGAAGAAAAGTTCCAGGGTTCCATGTGTCCTTTGTATCTTGGTGGCTCTCACATCTTTAGCTCTGGCTCAAACCTTTATTCCAAGTTTCATACATGTTTATTCAACTTTCTATAGGACAACTCTCACGAATGTTTCCCAAGCACTCAAACCCAGCATGTATCAAACTGAACTCTTGATCTTCCTCCCCAAACCTGACTCTCCTCCACTGTCCCCTCCACACTGTATTTCTTTTAAATGGAAACTGTAGCAGAAACTGCTAGTTGCCTCTTCCTTCTCCTTAGTAATAGAATCTTGGGCAATATGCCTAGCAAAACACTATGTTTCTACATTTCCCAGACTGTCCCACAGCCGAAAGTGACTGAGTTCTAGCTGATGAGATGTAAGTGGAAGCTTTGCTTCCAGGAAAGCTTTTTAAAGGAGCTCCATTTTGCACTTCCACTTATTCTCTTTCTTATACCCTGAAACATAGGTGTGATGGCTGGAACTCCTGCAGGCACCTTGGACCCTGAGGATAGAACAAATGTGGCAGAGTGGTTAATAGATAGAACCAAGTATTGAAGAGCTTCTAAACAGGCTTGGACTATCTACCGTCAGATGACTTTCACCTGAGGAAAAACAAATTCTTCTTGCTGTTTAAGTCATTATAATTGGATTTCTTGTTCCTCACAGCTGAAATGAATCCTAAGTGATAGGATTCTGGGAATCCTCCCCTAAATCTACTCTTACATAAAGTTCTGCATTCTGGCTATCTCTTCAGTACATCTCCTTCTTTTATCCTTGTCTGAGCCACATCATCTTTTGCTGGGGTGATTATAACAACCTCCTTACTGTCCTTCAGCTTTCAAGCCCCTCCCCACCAATGCCCATGCTCAAAGAATTTCTACCTTTTAGGTAAAAAGACATTCTAGAACTCAATTATGACTCTGTTACTTCTAGGGGAATCATGGAATTATGGGCACTGAAAATGTAGAGCTTACAGGGCCCTTAAAAGTCATTTAATTTTGAATTTGTTACTTATTGGTTTGGCTTGATTAAAAAAAAAAGCAAATGGAGTTTTCCATGGGCCTCTTGTGATTGTATATAAATTATTCAATATATAAAATACAGAAGGCTGTGCACAGTGGCTCACACATGTAAGCCTAGCACTTTCAGAGGCTGAGGTGGGAGGATCGCTTGAAGTCAGGAGTTCAAGACCAGCCTGGCCAACATGGCGAAATCCCGTCTCTACTAAATATACAAAAATTAGCCGGGAGTGGTGGTGGGTGCATGTAATCCCAGGTCCTCAGGAAGCTGAGGCAGGAGAATCACTTGAACCCAGGAGGTGGAGATTGCAGTGAGCTGAGATTGTGGCACTGCACTCTAGCCTGGTCCACAGAGCGAGACTCTGTCCCAAAAATATATATCTATATCTATAGATATAGATTATATAGAGAAATGGACCTCTCTGGAGAAGATGCAGAGTTTTCAGCAGATTCTCACAGGCATTCAACAAAAATTAAGAATCTGGCAAGTCTATCCTCCTCATTTTATAGATGGGGAAACTGAGGCACACAGCAGTTAAGTGACATGTCCAAGGTCACAAAGAGACTCAGTGGCAGAGCTGGAACACAGACTAGTGCTCTCTTCTCCACAAAAGTGCGGCCAACTGACAGTTAAGGCAGATGCTGAGACTTCATATTTCTCTCCTTGAGGACTGAGTGTCTGTTTTCACTCAGTCTACTCTGACTGGACTCTCACTGATGAGGACTGGAATGTAATTAGTACCAGTGAATACCAAAAGCCTTAAGAGAGTTATTAATTGTGTACATTTCTGTTTACAGGAGAATAATACTGTTAGCTTCATTAAGCACCATTATCAATGCATGATCTAATAGTTTCAACATAATGAAACTGATACATTTCAGAGGAATGGAAGGAAATATTACACATCTGTAAACTGGATTATTCTGAGCTAGGAAGCCTTTGAGGTGGTGATAATAATTGTTCTGATAATCCTGTGATTTACAGTTTACATGTCTGTGAAGGTTGAATCAACTCCATCTTGGATGCTAATCTGCCATGTTAGCTTCTGATTAACCCGTTCTGAGAAGGCCTCTGAGATTTCCAGTTTATCTGTTGTTCATTGTGTAAGAGGACTGTACTTCCCGCAAATCCTGCCCTCGGGGCAATTTCCTACCTATTCTCTGTGAAACGTGTGTGCCTCTCCCCTAGAGTATATAATCTCTGGGTCTGGAGGCTATTGGTGCTGCAGGGATCCACCATCTTGTCTTGCCACCACCCAAGACACAGGCATGGTTTCTGTTCCTAAGCCCCTATTAAATATTTCTTCCTAAGGAACTGGATTTGTCAGACTCTTTCTTCAGCTTCTCAGCTTCCTCAGACTTTGGGGTAGGTTTGCGTAGGCCTGCCCAGGGCAAAACAGTATTATCTTCACATACCTTATTATCTTATTTTATTCTTCCGGAAGTTTGGAGAGGGCAGAGAAAACGGTGTACTAGTTAGGAATATTTTGGTTGCAAGCAACAGAAAAATTCAACCTAAAATAGTAAGGAAAAAAGAAATGGGGAGAGGGGTCAATGAGAAGATTGTTGGCTCACATAACTGAATTGCCCTGTAATATTCTGATTCAGGAATGGTTTGATCCGGGGGTTCATGCTACCATTAAGGCTCTGGCTTTGTTCCTGGATGATTCTTTCTGCTGCCTCGTTGGCTTCCTCTTCAGGTTGACTCTTCCATAGTACAATATTTCTGGCCTCTTATTCTCATAGCTTCACATCACACTGTGCAAAAAGCAGACAGATGCTTCTGGTAGGTCTTTTGGAACATAGAGCACTTGTCTGTCCCAGAAACCTCAGAAAACCTTTTCACATGTCACATTAGTGTGAACTAGGTCAGATGCCCCTCCTTCAACCAAACTGCAGTGAACAAGGGATAGTAGGCACTTATTGGCTTAAGCCAATCCGGACCTGCTCTAGAGCTGGGGGTGAGATCAATCTCAGTGAAAACAACAGAGCTGAAGATGGTGAGTAGTTACCTACAGAACCTATATCAAATCCTTAATTAATGTAGTTACCTACGGAAAATGTAAGTGCATGGTAGGAAGCGGGGAAATGATCTGGGGGAACAACCCAATATTCCATCACACAGTGGTTCAGAAAGGTTAAGAGACATGTCAAAGTCACACGAATTATGACTGGTGGGATGAAAATATATATTTTTTGTCTCAAATCTTCTACCATAAACATGAGCCTTCCTTAGAAAACTGAAGGATTTTCCCACCATCCTCATATTTATCTACCATCTCTGTTCTTAGGAAAGCACTGGAAAACCCCTGGTATCATTCTGAGCCAGGAAATTCCTGTCCACGCCTACTGAAGACACAGAGCCCAAATTCCAGATAATAGAGAACGTGAGACTTGTTGACATTGTCCTTTATGCATAGAAATTCCCTCCAAGGCCGGGCATCGTGGCTCACACCTGTAATCCCAGCACTTTGGGAGGCCAAGGTGGGCGGATCCCTTGAGCTCAAGAGTTCAGGACCACCCTGGCCAACAGGACAAAATCCTGTCTCTACAAAAATTAGCCAGGTGCAGTGGTGTGTGCCTGTAGTCCCAGCTACTTGGGAGGCTGACGTGGGAGAATCATTGAGTTTGGGAGGCAGAGGTTGCAGTGAGCTGAGATTGCGCCCATTGCAGCCTGCCTGGGCTGCAGGAGTGAAAACCTGTCTCAAAAAGAAAAAAAGAAATTCCCTCTAATGTTGTCACAGGAAGTAGCTTGACAGAAGCAAGTCTCAGTTATTTTTTCACAGATCCACACCCTTCCAAGTCAAGTTGAGATTTAAAGTAGGCAAGTCCATTCCTCACATCACAAATCAAATCACCATGACGATGACCTCCCCAATAATGCTGCTTTCCCCAAGATTCCAATTCACTTTAATAAGAATCATCTCCTACTATGATGCCTGGCCAACAGTACCTCTAGCTACCATGTCTTGAGTTCCTCTGAGCTATGGGCCATGTACCAAAGTTCTTCCAACAATTTAAGCCAGGAATTGCCCTCACTGTTTCCCAGGTGATGAGAGCCTCTGAGAGGTGAGATTCCACATCCCAAGATGCACAGCTTGGGAGACAGTGTCAGGACAGTATCGCCTGTGCTGAAGTCTAGCTCCCCAGCTAGACTGAAGCTTTGTGAGGATTTTATTCATTTCAAGTCTGGGTCTCCTGGGGCAACCAGATTGTGCCCTTGCTGTGAGATTGTTGTCAAAACAAGAGCGATCATTTATTGAGAACTTAGCGGGTGTGAAGCCTTGTGCTAAAAGGATTTTATGTGCTTCAGGTGATTTAATTATTTTTCCCAGCCACTCCATGAGGTAGGTAATGAGTATCTCTATTTTATGAATGAGGATACTGACTCAGAAAACTACAGTCGCTCCTCCAAAAATCACTCAACTGGCAAATGTTGCAGGTGGGATTTCAGTCCACGTCTGTGATTCTCACCTGTCATGCTGCTAAGCTAACCGGGTGCCCAATGCAAGAAGAACACACCTTGATTGGTCGCATGTGGAAGCATGGGGAAGACAGTAGTTTGCACCATTCTCTGCTGCCTGGATTTGACAGCAGAACTCCCTTTCCTGTCGCCTGTCACTCATATCCAGGAATGAAAGCCTTGATTGAAAGGCTTGTCCAACAATACAGCTTTAACAGGGCCACCTGCTCAGGACACAGTAAGTAGCGACAGGAAACATCTGCTTTGGAAATGCCAGTGCTTCTGTTGATTGAAATGTACACACAGGAAAGCCATCTTCCAGTCCGGGGGAAATTCTGAGCTGAAGAGATTGTGGTATTGTTGGCCACACCAAGAAAAGCTGGAAATGGGAGAACTCTTGGGTGGCAGAGGAGCAGATCCCAGGCCAGCGGGGGTCCTCTTGGTAATAATAACAATTGCCGATAAATATTGTTTCATGAAAAAGCTTGGAAGGACCTCTGGGGTGTTGTTTCAAATGGGTAATTGAATTCCCCGCTGGGAGGGAACAAGGATGGCTTGGTTCACCCCACTTTGGGGAGTGGTATCAATGTAAATTTAATGTGGAAATGCCAAACCCACAAGGCATTTTTGTTTTCGTGGTGTTTTCTTTTTTTTTTTTTTTTTGCCACAGAGTCTTGCTCTGTTGCCCAGGCTGGAGTGCAGTGGCTCAATCTTGGCTCACTGTAACCTCTGCTTCCTGTGCTCAAGTGATTCTGCCTCAGCCTCCTGAGTAGCTGGGATTACAGGTGTGCACCACCACGCTTGGCTAATTTTTGTATTTTTAGTATAGACGAGGTTTCACCATGTTGGCCAGGCTGGTCTTGAACTCCTGGTCTCAAGTGATCTACCTACCTCGGCCTCCCAAAGTGCTGAGATGACAGGCATGAGCCAGGGCGCCCAGCCCCACAGGGCATTTTCATTTGTGTGTGTGCATGCAGATGTGCAGATGTGCAGATATATGTGTTCATATCAGAAAGACTGCTCATTTAATGTACGAATTTATCACACGATTCCCTGAAGCCCTGATTTCCACCCCAGGTAGTTCAAATAGAATTTGGGTTACAAAATCCATTTAGGTTGATTTATCTATAAGCTTTCCATAATATACATACTGGGTGAACTTAGGCCTTCTTCCCTCCCCTTCTCCCTCCTTTTCTTTCTTTTCCTGTATCTTTTCTTTCCTCCTTTCTTCCATTCTATTATTAAATAAACTTTAGTTGAGCTACAGTGCTGGGTACCAGGTACACAAAGATAGATAAGAAACAGTCTGGAGGTGAGCTGGCATCTACAACAGTGGTTTTCAAATAGGAGTGATTTCCTTTTACCCCTAAGGGGACACTGGGCAATGTCTGGAGACATGTTTGGTTGTCACAAGAGGAGTAGGTGCTGCTGGCATTTAGTGGGTGGAGGTCAGTGAATTAGTCTGTTCTCACACTGCTAATAAAGACATACCTGGGACTGGGTAATTTATAAATGGAATAAGTTTAATTAACTGACAGTTCCACATGGCTGGGGAGGCCTCACAATCATGGTAGAAGGCGAAGGGGAAGCAAGACACGTCTTACATGGTGGCAGACAAGAGAGCATGTGCAGGGGAACTGCCCTTTGTAAAACCATCAGATCTTGTGAGACTTATTCACTATCACAAGAACAGCACAGGAAAGACAGGCCGTCCCTATGATTTAATTACCTCCCACTGGGTCCCTCCCACAACACGTGGGAATTATGGGAGCCACAGTTCAAGATGAGATTTAGGCAGGGACACAGCCAAACCGTATCAGTCAGGGATGCTTCTCAGCATCCTGCAGTGTCCAGGACAGTCCCACCACTCGCTACAAAGAGTTATCTGGCCTACAATGCCAGTAAATGTTGAGGAGGAGAAATCTGATCTCGAATATGGTAGAAAGAATTGGACTTAACTGGATTTGGTTCTGGCTCTCTTTGTCTCAGGCAGAAGACCTCGAGTAAGTCCCTCAATCTTACTGAGTCTCAGTTTTCCATCTGTGAGAAGGGACAAAGAATGATTACTGTTTCGTAATGATGGAAAGAAGTTTGGGCATAAATCATGCCATTTAGTACCTGGTGGATATTCAAAACACCATAGCCATTGGGCTTATCTAAGCCTAGGCTTCTAGGGTCTAAAAGCTACCACTGGGTTCTCCTGAAGATAAATTCCAAATAAATTTTTCTTATTCTAAGAGGAAGCCCGAAGATAATCTCATACCCTCTTCCCTTCCTGGCATCATCACAACCTGTAGCTATAGATTTATTTGTGCATTTAATGAATGCCTCTCTCCCTGATCTACCATAGACCATAAGGTCTTTGAGGGCAGGGGCTGTGTCTTCTGTTGTCCCTTCCTATATTCCCAGAACCCAGCACAGTGCCTAGCCATAGTATCAGCTCGAGATAATTGAAGCCAGACTGCCTGAGTTGAAATCTTAGCTTCTTTCACTCACTAGCTGGGTGACCTCAGGCAAGTTACTCCAATTTTCTGTGTCTCATTTTCTTCATCGACAAAGTGGGGAATATTA
Organism: Pongo abelii; assembly: GCF_028885655.2. Taxonomy (NCBI): domain Eukaryota; kingdom Metazoa; phylum Chordata; class Mammalia; order Primates; family Hominidae; genus Pongo; species Pongo abelii. Next base: position 118,106,763 of record NC_071995.2, on the reverse strand, counting down.
TGTACTGCAAAAGTTGTGGTGCGAGCAAAATAAGCTGCTATATGTCTGGAGTCTGGCACCCAGTATGTGCTTATAAGGGTTAGCTATTATTATTGGCATTATTCCTTTATTATTTTTACTTTAATTACTGAATACCGCTCTGCTGCAGGATGCCAGCACAAGGGGATGGGCCTGTCTTTGCCTTTGGGGAGAATCATTTCTGCGAATTATTTGGAGAAAGATCCGAGTTTGCAGAGAAGCTGGCCATTCATCTAAGCAGAAAAGTAGAAGTCAAAGCGATTTCTTGGAGGAGACTCATGGGGGCCTCCTGGGTCACCACACAGCCATCTTTCTCACCTGGAAGAAATAGGAATTGATTTGAAGCTTGTCCCATCTGAAAAGGTTTGTCGGGAGCCAGAACCAGCGCATGTTGTCAAGGACGCTTTTGGTCTTTGGTCCGGAGAGGAAGTGATTCATGATGATTTGCTCTTCCAGGGAGTCAGGGAGACCCAGTGGAGATGCAGGCTGGGGTCCCAGGGGCCTGCTGGGTCAGATTGTTTCCCTGCGCAGCAGGAAGGGTGGAGAATCAAGGAGCCAGTAGGAGCTGATGAATGAGGATAGGAGACCCAGGGAGAGCCAAAGTGGGGAGTCAGCAGTGTTGGGAATAAAGTGCGAGGAATGAGAGAGGATCAGAGAGAGGTTTATTTCTTTATTTTATATTTGTATTATTTTTGAGACAGACCCTCACTCTGTCACCCAGGCTGGAGTGCAGTGGTGCCATCTCAGTTCACTGCAACCTCTGCCTCCCAGGCTCAAGTGATTCTCCTGCCTCAGCCTCCCAAGTAGCTGGGATTACAGGTGTGCACTGCTATGCCCAGCTAATTTTTGTATTTTGGATAGAGCTGGCGTTTCACCATGTTGGCCAGGCTGGTCTTGAACTCCTGGCCTCAAGTGATCCACCTGCCTTGGCCTCCCAAAGTGCTGGGGTTACAGGTGTGAACCACTGTGCCCTGCCTCTGACACAGAGAGGTTTAGAGCTAAGAAGATCAAAAGCAACAACAACAATAGCAACCATAATGACAGCTACCACCAATAGAGCTCTGCTGTGGAAGACGTATTTGTGTCCTCCCCAAATCCATATGTTGAAATCCTAACCCCCAAGGTGATGGTATTAGCAGGCAGAACTTTTGAGAGGTGATTAGGTTATGAGAGCAGGACCTTCATGAATGGGATTAGTGCCCTTATAAAAGAGCCCAAGAGAGGTCCCTTGCCCCCTTCTGCCATGTGAGGACCCAGCAAGAAGATGGCTGTCCATCTATGAACCAGAAGTGGGCCCTCACCTGACACCGAATCTACCAATGCCCTGATTTAGACTTTCCAGCCTCCAAAACTGTGAGCCTGAATAGACTAAGAAAAGTGCCTACTATGTGCTGGATACTTTATACACCAAAGCCCATTTAGTGCTCATTGTGACCCTCTGAGGCGGCATGACCCATGCATGTCAGGCCTCATCAACCTGTGGATGCTTTAAGAAAAAAAAGGTTGTGGCGGGCTTCGGTGGCTCACGCCTGTAATCCCAGCACTTTGGGAGGCTGAGGTGGGCCAGTCATGTGGGCCCAGGAGTTTAAGACCAGCCTGGCCAGCATGGTGAAACCTCATCTCTACAAAAAAATACAAAAATTAGCCAGGTGTGGTGGCGCATGCCTGTGGTCCCAGCTACTTGGGAGGATAAAGTGGGAGTATCACTTGAGGCTAAGAGGTTGAGGCCCTGATTGCAGCATTGTACTCCAGCCTGGGCAACAGAGTGAGACCTTGTCTCAAAAAAAATAAATGAGTACAAAATAAAAAAGGGTCGGGCCGGGCGCGGTGGCTCGTGCCTGTAATCCCAGCACTTTGGGAGGCCGAGGAGGGTGGATCACAAGGTCAAGAGATCGAGACCATCCTGGCCAACATGGTGAAACTCTGTCTCTACAAAAAAAAAAAAAAAAAAAAAAATTAGCTGGGCGTGATGGCACATGCCTGTAGTCCCAGCTACTCGGGAGACTAAGGCAGGAGAATCGCTTGAACCGGGGAGGCGGAGGTTGCAGTGAGCCAGAATCGTGCCATTGCACTCCAGCCTGGGCAACAAGAGCGAAACTCTGTCTAAATAAATGAATAAACAAATTTATAAATAAATAAGAAAGGGTCACACTGTCTATATTCATTAATTCAGTCATTGGACAAATATTTTTTGAATGGAATATCTGACATCTGGCAGGCACTATTCTAGGCACCAGGGATGTTGCAGAAAAGGAGACAGACTACGAGTCCATACTCCCTGCCTTCATGCAGCTGACATGCTAGTGGGCTGTGGGTAGGACAACAACAAATTAACACTATGTCTGGGATGTCCGACGGGGAGGAGTGCTATGTGGAAAGCACAGAATGGGGATGGCAAGTGCAGGGTAGAGTGAGGTTGCAACTTTGAGAAATATGGTCAAGAAAAGTCTTCCTGGGTAGGGTGTGGTGGCTTATGCCTGTAATCCCACCTCTTAGGGAGGCAGAGGCTGGAGGATAGCTTGAGCCCACGAGTTCGAGACCAACCTGAGCAATATGGCAAGACCCTGTTCTCCACAAAAGAGGGGGAGAAAAAAAGAAAAGTCTCCCCGAAGAGGTAACATTTGAGCAAAGATCTGAAAAAGGCAGAAAGTGAGCCATCTGCATGTTCTGGAGAAAAGTACAATCACAAGAGATAGCAGCTAGTGCCAAGGCCCTGGGGCAGGAGCATGTCAGCTATGTTTGGGGAAACAAGGAGGCCGGTGTGCAGCAGCAGAGGGAACAAGGCAGGAGAGTAATTGGAGGTGGGACAGAGAGGCAGGAGAGTAATTGGAGGTGAGATGGAGAAGGTCCAGGGTGTTGAGTCCTGTGGGCCTATGGCCATCATAAGGAGTCAGCTTTGATTCTGAATGTGGATTCACTGTAGAATCTTGAGCAGGGAAGTGATGTGATCTGACTTAGGTTTTAATCATCTCTGTGGCTGCTGTGTTGAAAACAGTTTGTGAGGGGCAAGAGAGATGTTAGGAAGCTCCTGCAAGGATCCAGGTGAGAGACGATGGCAGCTCAGACCAGGTAGTGAGAGTGGGGCTGGTGAGAAGTAGTGGATTCTGTATCCAGGGTGGGTTGGCCTGAGTCCCAACCTGATTATGCAGGAAGGAAAGCTCCCATCCTGCCGCATCCATGTTCCCTCCAGCTCTCACCTATGCCCAGAAGCCTGAAAGGCAGGTGCATTCACTCACAGCGTCCAGCTGTCCTGTTCTCCTCTTCTGGATCCACATGTCTTCAACCAGTGAAGCCACTTGGAGTGATGACACTGTCACCACTGAGCTCATTGTGATAACACCAATGTCCATGCCAGGAAGCTACCTCCTGGTGCTTCAAAACTTCTGGTCTTGGGGCTGCCAGGATGGCACTGTGCCCGTGCATGGTGAGAAGAAATGCTACTCCTTCTCTGGACCATACTTTGCTACCTGGGTCCCAAGTCTATCCTGCTTGTGCCCCACACAGCTCAAAGACTTTCATGAGCATTTCCATCAGCTTCTGATCCTCACTCCCTCTTGCCATAGGAGCTCACTCCAACCTCAGTTTCCTTGGGGGACCAGACCCCTGGCCATCTTCTTCCTCCTCCGTATTAAACCTCATCCTGCTTCCCAGGCTGTAAAACGAAAAATGTCCAGAGACAGCCCTGAGAGTGTGCGTGGGTGTGTGAGAGTGTGTGTGCACGAGCGTGTGTGAGTGTGTGTGTGTGATGCTGAAGGAAGCAGGTGTGAGGGTGTGAAGGGAACCAGCTTAGGTTGATGTTATCACCCCAGTTTTCCTGGTGAATCAATGGAAACTCCGAAAGGCTAAGTGATTTGTCCAAGGCCATCTCTTTTGCATTAAAATCCCCTAGTAGTCTCTTTTCTTCTACAATGTGAAGACCCCAGGCCCTTTCCACCTTTTTTAAAATACAAAATGATTTGATATTGAAACAAAAATTTCAAAATTGGAATATTTGTATTAAAAATCTTGGATCTACAGTGGCTGTATCTGTAGTAGCAAATCAAGCAGTCATTCAACAAACATTTATTGAGTGACTAATAGATATCAGGCCAAGAAGCTCAAGTAAGCGTAAGCAGGTAAGTCCTATTTCACTTTGGCTATTTGGAGAGAATTCTAGACTACTGCTTAAGAGGAAGGAACAGAACCAGAAATGGGACTTAATCCTCACCTCATTGGTGTGAATGGCAGAATGATAGCAGGAAGGCACTGTTGCAAGGTCAGGCAAAGTGGGTTCAAATCTCATGTTCACCAGTGACAACCTGGGTGACCCCTAGAACCTCAGGTCCCCTTAGCACTGGACAGATGCGGCCAGGGTTTGACACAGGGTAAACACTTGACAGATGATCGCTACCATTGCTGGGCAGGCAACGGAGCTTGAATACAGACAGAAACAAACTGGAAAATTCTGCCCTGAGTCCTTTTTGTCTGCAGTGTCAGTTTTGGGAGAGAAAAGAAACTTGTAAGTATCTGGATAAGAAATAGCCATTGGTCCCCAAAGAGTTAACAGAGTTCCTCAAATCACCTGCTTCCTTCAGCTTGCCAAAGCTTCTCCAATTGTAGGAAGGTAAAAGCTTTCATGTTTGCCAAAGACTTGCAATTTCATTTTTCCATGGCTTCCAACAAGGGCAAAACCTGCTCTTCACCCTCAATGCCTGTGGATGATGAAGTCTAACACTGTAGATAGTTTTCTGGGTGATTAGATAGATCATGTTTTCCAAAATAAGGAATTGAGATCCATGGTATGGGTAGGGAGAGGGGGGTGTTGGTGGGTATGTTAGATGAGAGGGTAAAATAATATTTGAAATCCTGGGAAACTGGGGAGGAATATTTGGTCACCAGCCTTTTGTCCACTTATTAGATTGCCTAGAAATTTGGAGATCTTGGTCCATTATCCCAATAGACTGTAAGCTCTATTGAAGGTGAGGATCATGCCTCGGAAACTTTTCCCCATAGGACCTTGGAAATAGTAAGAAGCTTTATACAGGGGGCAGATTGCTGTTAATACTAACAGCTAATGTTTACTGAGTACTTGCCCTATCCTAGGAACCACAATAAGTGTTTCATAGTTACCTTAGTAAATTCTCAAAAGAAAAAACAACAACTATTAATAGACAACTGTGCTATTATTATCTATCTATTCTTTTAAGATTTTTATTACCGTTGTACAGAAGATAAAATTGAGGCTCAAAGACATTGAATAATAAGCCCAAAATCACAGAGCTCATCTTTTCTTCTTTAAGACAAGATCTTGCTCTGTTGCCTAGGCTGGAGTGTAGTGGTGCGATCTTGGCTAACAGAGCCTAGATCTCCTGGGCTCGTGTAATCTTCCCTCCTTGGCCTCCCAAGTAGCCGGGACTATAGGCATGCACCACTATGCCTGGCTAATTAAAGAAAAATTTTTTTTTGTAGCGACAGGGTCTTCCTACGTTTCTCGGGCTGGTCTTGAACTCCTGGACTCCAGTGTTCGTTAGGCCTCAGCCTCCGAAAGTGCTAGGATTACAGGCGTGAGCCACTGCACCCAGCCTCACAGAGCTCCTAAATTATAAGAGTGGGGATTTGAACCCAGGTATGTAAGATTTCATTCGCTACACTGACCTCAGAATCAATTAGGTTTGGGTCAAAACTTCAGCCTTTTCTAACCAGCTGTGTGACCTTGAGCAAGTCACTTACCCTTTCTGAGCCCTAGTCCTCTCATCTTTGAAACAAGAGTAAGGAGAAAATTCTCATAGAGTTGTTGTGAGATTGAAAAAGAATTATAAAAAGTGCCTGGCATTGTGTGAGCAACTGCGAAATGTGAGATCCCTTCTAACGCTTAATAAAAGTTTATTGAAAGAGTAAAAAATTTCCCTCCCTCTCGGCCTGCAGAGGGTTAACTTAGAACCTCAGGGTGTCAACATTTCTTTGATCTTGGCACTAATTATGTACAGAAATCATTTTGCCTCTGACACATATAATGAAAACGATTGTACAGAAATGGAATTTATCATGCTATATGTTACGGAGGCTTTTTTTAAGACTACCTCAATTTCCCCCACTTTTCTTTTATTCCCCCCCTTCTTGCCAGATAATCAAATACAAAAGTTATATTAACCTCCAAACCACTTCAATTAAAATGCTCATCCAAAATTTGAAAACAATTAAAAAACCCATTATCTCAGATTTAACGTTCTCTGATTTTGTGTCTATTTTCTGCCGCAGCATAAATGGCAGGTAACATTATCACAGTAGGTGCCTTCTAGAAAGCAATGTCTCATTCTCTGCCCGTCGGTCCCGCGGCTGCTCTCTCGGCACCGGCCTTATTAAAAATCCACACACCCTGGTGTACTTTTGTCATGTCCAAATGCACTGAAATAATTGATTGTTTTAATGAGCTCTCCATCTGTCTCATTTTCTTCTGTCTTTCTCTACTCAGTAACTGGTTTTAGTGAGAGAAAAGAACAGACTCCACTCTTGCGAGGTCACAGATTGAAAGAGGGGAGGATCTCTGGCTTGGATCTGCTGCCCAGGGGTTCTGCATTCCCTGGTGAAATTAGAAATGATTTTCCCAGGCTGGGCATGGTGGCTCATGCCTGTAATACCAGCATTTTGGGTGGCCAAGGCAGATGGATCATTTGAGGTCAGGAGTTCGAGACCAGCCTGGCCAACATGGTGAAAACCCGTCTCTACTGAAAATACAAAAATTAGCCATGAGTGGTGGCACGCCCCTGTAGTACCAGCTACTCAGGAGGCTGAGGCAGGAGAATCGCTTGAATCCAGGAGGCGGAGGTTGCAGTGAGCTGAGATCATGCCACTGCACTCCAGCCTGGGCAACAGAGTGAGACTCCATCTCAAAAAAAAAAAAAAAAAGAAATGATTTTCCCAAAGAAGAGAATGCAGGGAAAAGTGTTAGGTGCTGTGGTGGCTGCAAGGAGCACAGGTCCCTCAACTTAGCCCAAGAGAAAGAAAACTCTCTAGTCACTCCTTGAGATAGAAGGAGGACACCTAGCCACTTCAGTTTGGGTCAACAAACAGGTATTGAGTGCCTACTGTATACCAGACATATAGCAGACAGTAGAAATGTGGTCTCCAATGTCTGGCAGAATCAATAAACAAACTCCTTGGGTCAGACACCTTCATATGCTACTGGTAGGAATATAAATTTGTACAGCTTTCCTGGAGCGTAATTGAACAATATGTATAAGAGATTTAAGAGATGTGCATGCCCATTGACCCAACAATTGGCCTTCTAATAATTTATGATAAGGGGATAATCACTTATGTGTGCAAAGATTTAGCTGCAGCTGTGTTCATTGCAACATTATTTACAAAAGCAAAGAAAAAATCATTGAAAAACCTAATTGTTCAATGACAAGGAATTACATAAATTCATGATGACATATCCTTAGGATGGAATACTAGAAAATCATTTAAAAGAATATTAGAAGAGAATATTTATTGACATGGGGAACAGTTAATTATACATTTTTTTTTTTGAGGTAGAGCCTCGCCCTGTTGCCCAGGCTGGAGTGCAGTGGCACGATCTCGGCTCACTGCAACTTCCGTCTCCTGGGTTCAAGCGATTCTCCTGCCTCAGTCTCAGTGAGTAGCTAGGATTACAAGTGCCTGCCACCATGCCCAGCTAATTTTTGTATTTTCAGTGGAGGCGAGGTTTCACCATGTTGGTCAGGCTGGTCTTGAACTCCCAACTTCAAGTGATCCTACCACTTTGGCCTCCTAAAGTGGTGGGAAATGATACATTGTTAAGTTATAGTAAACAAATAAAATGTCTAATAAATAGTATGATCTAAATTTTCTGGAAAAAAAATGTCTGCAATTGCATGGAAAAAAGATGGGAAGGAAATGCACTATTCTGGGAAGATGAGAATTTGTGTTACATTTAGATTCTTTTCTGGGGTTCTTCTGATTTTTTTTTCCCATTGATAATGTGTTACTTGTTATTTTCAAAACAGAAAAAGCTGTTTTGAAAAGAGATAGCTGTGAACAGGAGCCAGAAATGAAATGGAAACTGTTGGGAATTAAGCAGGCTTGGGGACTAGCTGGGCTCTAGCCTGGCATATTTCCTCTGTGGGTTCATTCTACTCTCTCTACTTACTGGGTGTGTTAGGCCATTCTTGTGTTGCTATAAAGAAATACCTGAATCTGAGTAACTTATAAAGAAGAGAGGTTTAATTGGCTCACAGTTCTGCAGGCTGTACATACGGGAAGCATGGCTGGCATCTGCTCAGCTTTTGGGTGACCTCAGGAAGCTTAAAATCATGGCAGAAGGTGAAGGGGGAGCTTATGTGTCACGTGGTGAGAGCAGGAGCAAGAGAACAAGGGGAGGTGCCACACACTTTTCAACAACCAGATCTCACAAGAACTCACTCACTATTGCAAAGAAGGCACCAAGAGCATGGTGTTAAAAGTCCACCCCCATGATCCACTCACCCCCCACCAGGCCACACCTCCAACACTGGGGATTACCTTTCAATCTGAGATTTGGGGGCACAAACATCCAAACCCTTTCATTGTTTACCCATGGTTCTGCTGCCTCCAAACCTCTGCCTGCTTCTGGTCTATCAGAGCCTCTCCAGCCAGAAGTCAACCTCATGACTTTGCTACTTCAGTGCCAAAGTGTGACTATTTTGGTCTCCGGGTATATTTAGTTCTCTGGATATACTATACGTAGTCCAAATTTCCAGAAGAGAGAGACTCCTCTCTTCTTTACCAGGCCAAGGCCTATGTCACTGACTGGATCAGACCTGATCTGCTGGCTCATATCTAATCAGGTGTGGTCCAGTCAGCAGTGGGCCAGAGTCAAGGGTTACTGGGCTCATATCTTAACCAGGGCATGGAGATGGGGCATTTCCCTTTAGGATGCTGTGTGGTTGGACAGTCCCGGTGATAGACATCTTCAGCACAACAGTCCAATCAAATAATTTAAATAATTCAGGGCCCAACTATCTGCATGGAAACCAGATCCCAAGTCTTTGTTCTCAGCTTTGATCAACTAAATTAAGCCACTGTTGATTCTTACTGATTTTGGGGCTGACATCACAGCTCACACAATTTTGGGGGACAGGGTATTAGGCCTATCCAACTCAAATATATAACGAATCTAAGCTTTATTAGGGTTATAGATGCAGACAAGGCAAAATCAAAGTTAGATCCTTGTCAAAAGTGTTGGATCAGTATAGCACAGCATGTCAATGATAATAACAGCTATCATTTTTCATACAACAGTATGTAATTTACTAGCTTCCAGGCACTGAGCTTCACAGGTATCATTCTAGTGACTCCTCAAACAATCTCGTTATCAGTTAGGTACGGTTATAATTAATTCCCATCTCATAGATAAGGAAACTGAAGATCAGGGAATTTAAGTAACTTTTTCCCAGGTCACACATGACTAGAAGGTCACTGGGTTAGAATTCAAACCCAAGCCTTTTGTAATTCCAGAGTCTGTGGGCTTTACCACTTCTCAATACCACCAAAATACTTTCTGTCCAAACCCCTTATTTTGGAATAATTAAAAAGAATTACCATCACTTCTGGCCATTCTCTGGCATTTTATCTAGAGCAGGATAAGACTCTGGCTCAATCTTTCCCAGGCCAGACAGGTTATGTGACTATAATAATTGGAATGTTTTTGCTAGCAACAATGGGAATCCCAACACAAACTGGGAATATGTTAGTTCAACAATTGAACAAACTTCTGCTTCTCACGAGAAGGGAGTAGCAGGAATGAGATTTTTTTTTCCTCCTGCTTAAAACAACCAAAAAATAGATACAATGTATGATGCAATGGTTTTTAAACTTTGGATCTTAGGAAACAGAGGACAGTTAACCTTGAAAGACAGGAAACAAAGTGAGCCCTGGGTTTGTTCCAGCATACTGCTTTGAGAGATTTTCCACGCTGCAGCCTAAAGAGGAGGATTCGAGGAGACTCCCTAAATTAAGGAGACAGAAGTGAAAGTTTGGGGAGGCTAAAGGTGTCTGGAGGACCCAGATTGGAATAGTGGAGAGAAGAGAGTTGCATAGAGGGAGAAAGCCAAAGATTGGCCAAAGAGTATCCTTGGATTTTCAAGATACGAGGGATCAGCCTGCACATTTGAGGAAATGACCCAAGTTTGGGGAAAGAGTTATCAGAAAGGATTAGAAATAACAGTGTTGGCATTTACATAGGACCAAGAACAGTGTCTGTTCCCATTTGCCAGACTGGAAAACTTCATGGATCTCAGGGCATTGAATAGACTACAGACGGGTCTTACTCATTGGTGGGGAATAATTATCCCTAGACTGAACACTAAACAACTCTTAAAAGGGATTCCCACAGTTAACAATATACTTAATGGTAAAAAGTAGATACTATCTCCTAAGATCAGAATAAGACAAGGATGTACTACCACGTCTTCTATTTAACAATATGCTGGAGGTCCTCGCTGGTGAAATAAGGCAAGACAAAGAAACAAAAGGCATCCAGATTGGAAAGTAAAACTATCTTTATTTGCAGACAGCATGATTATCTATATAGAAAATCCTATGTAATCTACATAAAACTACCATATCTAATTAATGAGTTTAGCAAAGTTGCAGGACACAATATCAATATACAAAAATCAATTTTATTTCTATACACTAGCAACAAACAATAGGAAATTGAAATTTAAAATACCCTTTACCAACAAATTCAATACTTAGGGATAAATCTGACCAAAAAAGGTGAAAGAACTATACATTGAAAGCTGCAAAACATTTAAAGAAAAAATTAAAGAAGACTTAAATAAATGGAGAAATATATCATGTTCATAGGTGAGAAGCCTCAATTTTGATAAGATGTCTGTTCTCCCCAAATTGATCTATGCAATCCCAATCAAAATCCCAGTTGGCTTTATTTTTGGTAGAAATTGTCAAACTGATTCTAAAATTCATATGAAATGCAAAGTATCTACAATGGCCACAACAACTTTGATAAAGAAGAATCAAGTTCAAGACTCTTACAGTTATAGTAACCAAATAGTATGGCATTGGCAAAAAAAAAAAAAAAAAAAAAAATAGACCAACATATTCATCACTGATGGGACAGAATAGAGTCCAGAAATACACAAATGCATATATAAACAATTGAGTCTTGACAAAGGTGTAAAGATAATTCAGTGGTAAAAGGAAGTCCTCTCATCAAATGGTGCTGGAAGAATTAGATATCTAGATGCCAAAAAAACCACCCCAAAAAACAAAACAGCACTTGGATCATACCTTGTATGAAATGCAAATTTAACTCAAAATGGATCATAGATCTAAATGCAAAACTTAAAACTATAAAATTCCTAGAATAGTAGTTCTTAATGGGGGCAATTTAATACCCCCTACCCCACAACCCAGGAAATATGTGGCAATGTCTAGAGATATTTTTGGTTGTCATAAGTGGAGGGGGCATGCTATAGGCATCTAGTGGGTAGAGGCCAGAGGCACTGCTAAACATTTTATAATGTATATAAAGACCCCCACAGCAAAGAATTATCTAAAATAATGTGTCAAGAGTACCAAGGTTGAGAAACTCTGTTCTAGAAAAAAATATAGAAGAAAACTTTTGTGATCTTGGTATAGGCAAACATTTCTTAGATCTGACACCAAAAGTACAATCTATAAAAGAACAAATTGACAAATTAAACTTCATTAAAATTAAAGCTTTTTGCTCTTCAAAGACATTGTGAAGAAAATGAAAAGACAAGCCAAGGGCTGGAAGACAATATTTGCAAATCATACATCTGACAAAGGATCTGTATCTAGAATATGTAAAGAACTCTCAAAACTCAATAATAAGTAAATAAATAACCCAGTTAAAAACTGGGCAAGATATTTGAACAGATAATTCACCAAAGAAGCTATAAAGATGACAAATAAGCACATCAAAATGTGCTCGATCTCCTTAGTCATTAGGAAAATGCAAACTAAAACAACAATGAGATACCACTACACACCTATTTTAGAATTGCTAAAATTAAAAGGACTTATCATATTGAGTGTTGATAAGGATGTGGAAGAACTGAAACTCTTTTTTCTTTTTTTGAGACGGCCTCACTCTCTCGCCCAGGCTGGAGTGCAATGGCATGATCACAGCTCACTGGAGCCTCAACGTCCCAGGCTCAAGCCATCCTCCCACCTCAGCCTCCTGAGTAGCTGAAACTAGAGGCATGCACCACTGCACCAGGCTAATTTCTTTTCTTTTAATTTTTAGTAGAGATGAGGTTTCACCGTGTTTCCCAGGCCACTCTTGAACTTCTGGGCTCATGCAATCTGCCCGCCTTGGCCTCCCAAAGTGCTGGGATTACAGGCATAAGCCACTGCGCCTGGCTGGAAGAAATGACACTCTTACATCCTGCTGGTAGAAATGTAATACTGTAGAACTATTTTGGAAACCAGTTTGACATTTCTTTAAAAAAGTAAACTTGACCGGGTTCAGTGGTTCATGCCGGTAATCCCAGCACTTTGGGAGGCCAAGGCGGGCAGATCGCCTGAGGTCAGGAGTTTGAGACCAGCCTGGCCAACGTGATGAAACACTGCCTCTACTAAAAATACATAAATTAGCCGGGTATGGTAGCATGCACCTGTAATCCCAGCTACTTGGGAGTCTGAGGCAGGAGAATAGCTTGAACCTCAGAGACGGAGGTTTCAGTGAGCTGAGATTGCGCCATTGCACTCCAGCCTGGGCAACAGAGCAAGGTTCTGTCTCAAAAAAAAAAAAAAAAAAAAAATGTAAACTATATCTGCCATCAGATTCATCTTGTCCGCTCCTCAGTATATACCAAGGAGAAATAAAAGCATGTGTTCCTATAAAGACTTGCACACAATGCTTATAGCAGCCTTGTTTGTAATAGCCCCAAACTGGAAACAATCCAAATGTCCATCAACAGGTGAATGGATAAACAAACTGATATATCCCTCTGATGGAATACTACTTAACAATAGAAATGAATGAACTGTTGATACACATAACATGGATGCATCTCAAAATAATTATGCCGAATGAGAGAAGTCAGACAAAAAAAAAGGTATATACTGTATGATTCCATTGATATGAAATTCTAGAAATGAAAACATCCACAGTGACAGAAATCAGATTGCCCAAGGCAGGGGTTGAGAGAGAAGGATTAAAAGAGGCAGGAGGAAACTCAGAAGGTGACGGATATGTTCTTTATCTTGATCGTGGAGATAGTTTTACTGGTGTATACATATGTCAAAACATCAAGTTGCACACTTTAAGTCTATGCTGTTTGTTTCATATTATACCTCAATAAAGCTCTTACATTTTTTTTTAAATGAAAAAGTTGGAATACACAGATTTTTCAAAGTTAAAGTGTCATGAGAGTAATCCTGGCTTCAAGCATGTCTGAGAAAAAAGAGGTCAAATGATATGTTGGTGTGCAACTTCTCTTTCTCCGATTGTGGAGCTCTCCTCCTGTGATCAATGGCGCTGCCTCGACTCCTGAATTTCTTTTTCTTTTCTTTTCTTTCTTTTTTTTTTTTTTTTGAGATGGAGTCTCCCTCTGGAGTGCAGTGGCGAGATCTCGTCTCACTGCAACTTCCGCCTCCCGGGTTCAAGCGATTCTCCTGCCTCAGCCTCTGGAGTAGCTGGGACTACAGGTGCCCGCCACCAAGCCCTGCTAATTGCTAATTTTTATATTTTTAATAGAGGGGAGGTTCACCATATTAGCCAGGCTGGTTTCGAACTCCTGACCTCAAGTGATCCGCCTGCCTCGGCCTCTCAAAGTGCTGAGATTACAGGCGTGAAGCGCCCTGCCCGGCGACTCCTGAATTTCATCCTTCCAGGTTCAAATCCAGAGAAAAGATAGGAGCATCTTTTCCCCAATGCGCCTCTTAAAACTCTGCATTCTCTCTGATTGAATCAGCTTAGGTTATGTGTCTGTGAATGCACCAATGGCTGCACCTAGGGCACTGTGATGCTCTGATTGGCTCAGGCCTGGGTATGAGGACTGAGAGCAGGAAAGGAGCAGATTCCTAAACAAAAATCCAGAAGGGTATTGGATACTGTCGCAACTGTGAACATGCACCTCTCAGATCTCTGCTGCAGGGAGCATGATGGATCTAGGGCTTCAGCTGCTGTGCTCTGAAATCCATCATTGCATTTATGCAATGGCCACACGTCCCCCTGGGGCTGCTTCCAGCCGGTGGCTGAGTGCAACAGGAATACTAAGGCAGTCCCATTCAGGAGAGACACGACTCCCCTAACAGGTGACTTTGGCTCAAGGACTCCCTATTGGCCTTGCTGAACAACCTTGCATTGCAGTCCAAGATGCCTCTACCCACTCTTCTTTCTCGCTCTCTACCCCTCACTTGGGATTAGAACTGCATCGGTGTGGTGAATGTCCCAGCTCCCCTCTCCCCCTGGCTCCCTTCCCATTTTCCCTCACAGGCATTTTCCCCTAATAAACTTCTTGCATGTTTAACCTCATTTGGGCATCTGCCTCTTGGAAGACCCAAATTAACACAAATACTGGAAAGGCAACTAGCAAATCTTTCACTCTCATCAAAAGTTTTAGCGTTTGCCAAATAAGTTCTTACCCCATATCTTATTTGACTTGTGGCTTTGGTTAGAGGAACTTCTGGGGATGAAAGCCTTGAAGTTGATATAATAATGTTGACTTATTGGTTAATAACCCTGCCTTCTGTTTGCCAAGCACTCAATGACTTACAAAGCACTTTGAGGTACATAACTTCAGCTGGTCTTCACAAAAACTCAGTGAGGCAGGTGGAGCTATTTTTTGATGTTAGTCATAAAGAGACTGAGATTCAGAGAGGTTAAAATAAATTCTTTAAAATCCCCAGATTCATGTCACTGCTGTGCCTAAAATTTTTTCAGTGGCTTTCCATTTCCTTCAAGATAAAGACCAAACCATTAATGTAACAGGAAAGGGACCTATGGTTTGGCCCTGGAAATACTGAGCTACGTTCAACGTTCTGATAAGGCCACACACTATTTGGCCTCAAAGGCTTTGCATATGCTTTTCCCACTTCCTGAAACACCCTTTCCATACTCTCTTCTGGACATCAACCACTCACTCCTTCTGCTCTCCTCCTGTAAGAAGCTATTCTTTAAGATTGAGTCACGTGCTTCTTTGGGCCCCCAACCCCCTATTCTTACCCATTTCATAGCACATTGCAAACTATATTGTAATTTATACCGTAACTGCTTGTCCTCACAACAACCCGTGAAGTAAGAAAGATTCTCATCAGTTTCCAGATGAGGAAACAGAATTAGGAAAGTGGAGTGTATTAGTCAGAATGCTCCAGAGAAACATAACCAAGTGAGAGAAAAGATTTATTAATTTATTACAAAGAAGTGGCTCCCATGATTATGGAGGTGGAGAAGTCCCAAGATCTTGGCAAGCTGGAGACCCAAGAGAGTGGAAGCATAGTTCCAGTCTGAGTCCAAATGTTTGAGAACCAGGAGGGCTGATAGAGTAAGTTCTAGTCTGGAAGCCAGCATGCTTGAGACGCAAGAAGAGCCTATGTTTCAGTTTAAGTTCAAAGCCAGAAAAGATGGATAGCCCAGCTCAAGCAGTCATGGAGAAGTTCCCTCTTACTCAGCCTTTTTGTTCTATTCAGGTCCTCAGTTTTTGGATTGAGTTGGATTGGATTGGTCCAATTGATTGGATGAGACTTACCCATATTAGAGAGTGCACTCTACTCAATCTACCAATGAAAATGTTAATCTCAGGCAGGGCACAGTGGCTCACGCCTGTAATCCCAGCACTTTGGGAGGCCAGGGCGGGCAGATTGCCTGATTTCAGGAGTTTGAGACTAGCCTGGGCAACATGGTGAAACCCTGTCTCTACTAAAATACAAAAATTAGCTGGGTATGGTGGCGTGTGCCTATAATCCCAGCTACTCGGGAGGCTGAGGCATGGGAATTGCTTGAACCCAGGAGGCAGAGGTTGCAGTGAGCTGAGATCACGACACTGCACTCCAGCCTGAGTGACCGAGCAAGAGTCCATCTCAAAAAATAAAATAAAAATAAATAAATAAATAAAATGTTAATCCTATCCAGAAATAATCTTCACAGGCCCATTGAGAATATTAGGCCAAATGTCTGGGTACCCGATGGACCAGTCAAGTTGACACACAAAATTACCCATCACATGGATTAACTACCCAAGATTGCATGACAGCATTTGCAGCTAGGCTAGAGAATAAACTCTGTCTCTGAAGCCCGTTTTACACAGCCATGTCACTGTCTTTATGGACAGGGCAGCTAAGGGGGTGGTGGCACCTGCATATGCATCAGGAGTTTCTGTACTTCTTGAGGACATTTGATGTGTCAGGCTCTATGTTTGGCATTTTATTTGCATCCCTATGACTCTGTATTGTCATAATCTCCAGGCATATGAACATTTGTTGAGTGCAGAAATCCCCATTTGCTAGAGAGGATAACCTCCTTATTAAGGATTATTACGGATTTATTATTATGGATTTGAACCCAGAACTATCTGACTCCACAGCCAGGACTCCTTACATAGCATTGCCCTTCTCAAAAAGGACAGTTTTGTTGTCCCAACCTCTTTATCACTCTCCAGAGACATGCCTTCCTGGAGCTTGACTCTAGTCCTCTAGGGGGCTGTGGGCTGGGCAGGACCTGGGAGCAGGCTGAGAAATCTAGAATCTCAGCTCCCCCAGGAGCACTCCTGGCAAGGAGGCATTGTCCCATTGCCAGAGCAGACTTGCCCAGCTTAGCAAGCTCTCCAGGGCGCTGCTGAGCAGACCCTGGGTTCAGGAGCCCAGCCAAGCACCTTGTAGGTCTGCTGGCCTCTGATCTAGCCGCTTCTACTGCAGTGTCTCCAGATGTACAGGGGTTTGCTGGGCCTGCGGTTCTAAGTAGTAGCTTTGTTGAGGGGATTTGTGTTTTTTCTCTTCCTTTCTCTCTTTAAATCTTAGCAGCATCTGCTCCTCCATCCGTGGCAGGTTCCAAGTGTCTCAGACAGACGTCAATATTGACAGAAGAGGCCCCTGGGCCCAGCAGGGTATGCGGTTTCAGAAGAGTAGCTGAACAAGCTCATTAGGGGGGCTTCTTGGCACCCTTTGGCAGCCCCAATTACTTGGTTCTGAGCAACGTGAATATTGATCAGTGGGATGAGGGGGCTCATCTGGGTTAGGATTTTTTTCTTTTTCAGAGGAAGTATAGAGGAGGGTTTTAAGGTCACAGGTTCTGGAGTCAGAAAGGTCTGGCTTCCCATTCTGCCTCTGCCCTTGGCTACCTATGTGACCTTGGGAAAGGGTACTCACCATGTTGAACCTCAGTTTCCTTATCTGTAAAATGGACATCATGATACTATGTACTACAAAAGCTTGCTGTTGAGAATCACACAACTTAATGCATTTAGCACAGGGCCAGGCACACAGCAAGTGCTCAGTAAATGCACCAGTCCCTGTTGTCTCGTCAGGAAATGGCCACATCCAGAGGAACTGGTCTCTTTCCTAAGACTGAGGAAGCCTTTCCCAAAAAGCTCCCGGCAGAGTTGGGTGACATGTTCACTCCTAAGTCAATCGATGGCTAGGGGACTAGAACTGTTACTGTCCTGAGTCCGTGTTTCATTAGCCAGAATTAGGTCATGTGACCAGCTCCTGGTTGGCATTAAATCAAAGATTATCAAGCATGAGAAGAAACAGGAAAACATGACTCCTAAGGAGGAGTAAAATCAATCCAATGAAACCAGCCTAGAACAGACACAGATGTTAGAATTAACTGACAAGGACGTTAAAACAGTTATTCTAACCGTATTCCATAGGTTTAAAAAAATGTTCTGTCGAACTATAGAAGACATAAAAAATACCCAATTGAACTTCTAGAGATGAAGACTACAATGTGTGAGATGAAAACTACACAGAAGTGTATTAACAGAAGATTAGATATTCCAAAGAAAAAATGAGTAAACTCAAAGACTTAGTAATAGAAACTATCCAAAGTGTAACACACAAAGAAAACATATTTTTTAAATGAACAGAGCATCAATGAGATGTGGGACAACTTTAAGCAGTCTATTAATAATATATGTGTAATTGAAGTCACCAAGGGAGAGGAGACAGACTTGGGATCAAAAAAATATTTAGCTGGGCACAGTGGTTCATGCCTGTAATCTCAGCACTTTGGGAGGCCAAGGCAGGAGGGTGGCTTGAGACCAGGAGTTTGAGACCAGCAGTTTGAGACCAGCCTGGGTGACATAGCAAGATGAGACCTCATCTCTACAAAAACGTTTTTTTTTAATTAGACAGGTGTGGTGGCACACGCCTGTAGTCCCAGTTACTCAGGATGCTGAGGTGGGAGGATCACTTGAGCCCAGGAGGTTGAGACTGCAGTGAGCTGTGATTGCACTACTGTACTCCAGCCTGGTGACAGAGCAAGACCCAAGACCCTCTAAAAAAAAAAAAAAAAAAAAAAAAAAAAAAAAAAATTAAAGAAAGAATGGCTAGAATGGCTGAAAATTTCCATATTAGATAAAAATCTTGGGCATCAGGTAGAGCCTGGTTTAAGCCCTGGCTATGCCATTTACCACCTCTGTAAACTTGGGGACATTACTCACCTGCTCTGGTCTTTATTGGTAAATCAGGGAAAACAACACTAACATCATAGGATTACTGTGAGGAGACGCTACTTATAAAGCACTTGGTACAGTGTCTGTTGCATGGTGAGCCCCGATACAGGTTTGCTGTTATTTTTATTAGAGTCTTTTCCAGCTTTGGCTTTCTGTGGTTTGCAGAGATTCTAATGTTCACCCTTTGGTTTGTTAAATAATCACTAACCTTTATCGAGTGCTTATAGTACCCCAGATTCTGTGCTAATTCTTTATTTGTATTAGCTTATTAAGTCCTTAAACCAACCCTTTGAGGAATGTATAACATTTTATACCTCTCCCTATTTTATAGATGAGAAAACTGAGGCACATAGGGTTAAGTAGATTGTCCAAGGTCACTGCTGATAACTGCAGCACTGGGATTTGAAGCACTGAGCTCTGCTGACTCCTGAGAAGGTATCTGATTATATCTAGTTCAGTCTCATTGTTTTATAGCTCATGAAGCTGAGGCCAAGAGAGACTGAGGGTTTCGCAGAGAGATTACACAGCAGGTCAGTGGCAGAGCCAGGACTAGAACCTGATGCCGAGCTCTTTTCATTCTCCTACAGCACACCTCTAACAGCTGAGATTTCCAAGGCTTTTTGGCCAATGTGTTTGTCAACATCTGCAACAAATTTCCAGAACTCAGGCCAGAGCCCTGGGCAAAGCCTCCTTTTTTGTCTCTTCTTTTTATCTCCCGGTGCAGGTGAGCAGCTTGCTTCAGTCCTGTTCTCTTCAGCCAGCTTCTAAGAACTCTGATGGAATTATTCATGCAAACATCTTACTCCCAGGGCCATTGGAATTCAAAGGAGCTGCTGGGAACAGACAATGCTTAACCCAAAGGGGTGAATTTCTAGTGGCAGGATTTGCTACATTTGTACTGGAAATGTTTCCTGGTGGCAGTGGAATCTCACTGGCACCCCTAAAGCACACTAACCATTTTTTCCTCTTGCATTTATTCATTCGTTATTTGGTCAACTTGCTGAACCAGGGAACTTGCTTGGTGATAGCAATACAAAAGCAAAAATGGGTAAGGCATTGTCCCTGCCCTTGGGGAAGACATAGAAGTGAATGGATGACTACAATTTGCTGTGGTAAGTCTTATGACACAGGCATGGAATAGAATGCATATCTCACTACCTGGGCCCATCAGGGCAGGCTTCCTGGAGGAGGTGACATGAGTTGAGTTTTGAAAGACTAACACCGTGTCACCTCTTTCCACTAGAAGGTGAGCTCCACGAGAGTAGAGGGTTTGTGTGTTTCATTTACCACTGGATTCCCAGTTGTCAGAACAATGCCAAGCATTGTAGGTGCTCAATAAATATTTACTGAATGAATGCATAGAAAAAAAAAAGATCCAGGAAGGGGTTCCAGGCAGAAGGAACAGCATGTGCAAAGGCATAGAGGAGCAAAAGGACACGGCACATTTGAGAACTGTGGCTTTAGCATAGGGTACATGGTGGGTGATAAATGAGCCAAGGCTGAGGATAAGAACATAAAAGTCCTTCCTTGAGCCATAGGCTTAGTTTGGACGTGGCTCCAATAGCAATGGGAAATTATACACAGGTTTCAAGCAGAGTCATGGCATGAGTAGCTTTGTGCTTTAAGAAGATTATCCTGTCTGTTACATGGACAAGAAAATGGGGGTGAGCGAGAGACGAGGGGCTGTGTGCCTACAGCATCAGTTCAACTAGTTTGTACAAGGACCCCTAGCAAGAAAGCCAGGCTTGACTGAGGGGGCACAGGGTGGGGTGGCTATGGAGGCTTGAGGGAAATCTGTCCCCTGATTCATCGTCCCTGGCCTCCTGCTGGTAGGCATGTGGTCATGCAGAAAGCCCATTACCATCTCACCAGAAGATTTCCCTTGTTAAAATTCTGGGCCATGGTGTCTTGTATTAAAGCTGATATTAAGCCATAAAATGTAATATGTTATGACACCATAAAATGCAATGTAATTGCTATAAAACCATAAAATGTCATGTAACAGGCGCAACGTCCATTATGCAGCATCACAGTCTAAAACAGTTAGCTTCCGCTCTGCGTTTAGACAAACAAACAATTCCTATTCATTGCTACCTCTGGAGAAAGGTATAGGAAAATCATCCTGGATGAGCATGAATTGTAACACAAACAGCCAGGGAGGATGCAGTGTGGTGTGGAGGAACTGCCCCGGGCTTTGTAGTTAGATAGAACCCATGCTCCAATTCTGATGCAATGATGTCTAGATCGGATTCCCAAACGACAGAGCCAAAGACAAGGATTCAGACTAGATTGCTCCTGAAATCCCATTAGTCTAACTCCTCTTTCTGCCTGAACGTATTTCTCTCACCTTCTCCTGGAAGGTAAGAACTGGTGGGCTCTTATGCCTCCACATCAGTGAGACATTAGCCCAGGGTGTCTCCTGCGAAGGGGTGTGAACTTCCGGGTGACTGTGAGCAAGGCGTGCAGGTGTGACCTGTTAGCAGCCTCCATTTGCAGTGGTTAGGTGACAGGTGCACTTGCTAAGAGAGTGAGGGTGAGAAAGGGGTGGCACCAAGAGCATCTGCAACAAATAACTTAAAGCTGTGTCACTGTAGCCAAAGGACTTTCCCCTCTAAGCCTGAATGTTCTCATTATAAATGCAGATAATGCTACCTATAAGATGTTTATATAAATTAAATGAGATCAAAATCTACAGAAAACACTTGAATATACAGATATTTTCTTATAAATGTATTCACACACAGCATTGCACACATACTCAATGTATTAAAAAATGACAGAATATATATATATATATATGCTATAGGAAACACCAGTGCATATGTGTACAGAATTAAACTTGCATATAGAAATGAAGATGCATATAAATGTGTATATAGAAATTATGTTGGGCATATAATAAAGCTGTACTAACCAAATAAATATAACTCGAGGCAGAGAAAGAGGCCGGGACTCCCCTGGCTTGTCATGCTAACAGCATGGCTGAGTGGTGGGCTCAGTCATATTGAATTTTCTCCATCCAGAAGCCAAGCTAAAGGCAGCATGTGGTGAGTCGCAAGCACTTGTGAGCAGTGCCAGAGACAATGTGCAGGTGTGTAGTGAGGGACCAATGTCATCTGCTACAGGGAGAAGAGAGGGACACTGAGTGAGCGAGAGAGAGAGCTGAGCGAGAGAGCACTAAGATGGTTATGGGGAACTGATGAGTCTAGAATAAAGGTCTCACGCCTTTAAGAGAGCTGGGGAACAAGCTAAACAAAGGAGAGTAGCCACTCCCATCTCCCTACCCTGGGGAGACTGTACAAGTGGAAATGCATGGCTTGAACTTAAGGAAAAAGACCATTGCACATATTAATTTGGATTCAGAACATGTGCGCAACTAACTCAAGGGAAGACATTTCGATCAAATACTGTATATCCCTCTTTTTGGACTCTTAATAGTATAATATGATGATGCCAGTTTTGTCACTTAGGATTATATTCTGCTGCAAGTTACAGAGACACAGAAATATGGGCTAGCACAAGTAGTTTATTCTTTTCCATGACAAAGAAGCCAGAGGTAGAACAGTTCAAACTCAAAGTTCTAGAACGGACAGAAAGGAATGTAAATGAGGGGACTGGGTGGGGGTGGGAAGCAGAGGGCACAAGTCCCATGAAAAGGGTACATCAGTTCTCCATCTTTACACAGTTATTGCCATGGGGAAAGTCAGCTCCATGTTGCTTGAGCTATTGATTTTTTTTGAGACAGGGTCTTGCTCTGTCACTGAGGCTGGAGTCCAGTGGTGCAATCATGACTCACTGCAACCTCCGCCTGCCAGTCTCAAGCTATTCTCCCACCTCATCCCCCTGAGTAGCTGATACTACAGGTGTGTGCCACCCCACCCAGTTAATTTTTGTATCTTTTGTAGAGACGGGGTCTCACCATATTGCCCAGGTTTCTCTCGAACTCCTGGACTCAAGCGATCCACCCACCTCAGCCTCCCAAAGTGCTGGAACTACAGGTGTGAGCCACCGCACCTGGCCCAATTTTATAAAGAAAAGTTTAAAACCTGGATTTTGTATGTGAAATTTGACTTCTAAATGTTACAACTAATTCAAAAATTTAAAAGCCCTCTGGACCAAGGATAACCTATAAGTAGGACATATTTGATCCAGGGCTGCCAATATGAGATCCACTGACAGTTCTTATGACAGCTGATCTCGTAAGAACTATAGAAATGCCTAGGTGTGCACACATGCGCATAGACCACTAGGCAAGTACATCAATGTTGTGGTTGAGTGCAGGGCATTCTTATGGAGCTATTTCCAAGTGGTGGGTGCATTCTCAATTCTGGGAATTCAACAGTGAACAATCATGTTAATTTGCGAGTTGAGTTGAAATCCTGTCCTTTGGGAGGTTTTAGGCTGTTTATCAGGTCAAAGAAGCAGAACCAGTATGAGTGATATAAGGGGTTTATGATAGGGCTGGGCTTTACGTGACTGTGCCAGTCGGTGGTGCTGCTTATGTAAGCCTATTGCCCTGCATTGGATGCTGAACCTGCATTCAGCAGGGCTGTGCATTGGTAAGTGATTATGGACATGAAATGGGAGAGAGCAAGAACAACATGGAACCCATGAAGATGAGCTGGAACACACCAAGGAAAACTGGAACCTGCCTCTGTTCCTCCCTGGGACCTGTCAGTCTCTTGGTGCCTCCAGACTTCTAATCTTAGTGATGCCATGAGCTTTGGAAGGACCATGGAGCTGCACCCAAATCTGGCACAGACATTAGAAAAAGTAAAAGAGGAGATCGGCAAGAGGTGGAGGAGCCCCAGCCCTGCCTGCTGTCTGCAATCTCCCAACAAGATGAGCCATCAAATCCATGACAATGAGTGTGAGATGCAGCAGAGCCTCAGCTCACATTGACCCCTGGAGCATAAACAAAACTGCTGCTTCACACCCACTTTCCAAAGCTCACCCAAGTTGGTTGGCCCACTTTAACACAGAACACTGCAGGAAAGGGAATTTGGGGACATGCTTTCAATTTAACTAAGATGACACAATGCAAGGCCACTGTGGCCAAAGAAGACACAGTGAACTAGGGAGTGGCAGTACAGTTGGTGGGAGTTCCAAACGGGGAAGAGAGGCACTGGTGGGTGCTTACCCAGCAGGAACAGTTACCATCTAGGGGCTCAGGCCAGAAGAAGTGATGGCCATGCTGAGGGGTGAAGGGGGGGTTCGTCAGGTGAGGTGAGTGTGGAAGGAGGAAAGAAAATAGTGTGTGGAAGTGACAGGGCAGGGAGGGGAGAGGAAGACGGGGGAGGAAGAGGAAGAAGAAGGAGTAGAAGGAGGAGGATGAGGAGGAGGAGGTAGAGGAGGGAAAGGGATAGAGAGGAGGAAGAAGAAGAAAGAAGGAGGAAGAAGGAGGAGGAGAATGAGAAGAAGAAGGAAGATGACAAGGAGAAGGGGGGAGGAGGGAGGAGGGAGGAGGGAGAGGCAGGTGAGATAAAGCAACAGAGCTAACGGAGTCAAAGAAAAATGCAAAGACAGTGTCAGAGGGAGGGACAGAGTGATTGGAGAGAAGTAAGGAATTTCAGAAGAGCCTATGTTTAGAAGATAGAATGGTGTGAGATGGGCTAGAGAAATAAGCAGGGAACAGTGAAATATGAACACACACCCACAGAGAACGAGATCAACACCCTGACATTAACATATATAGACAATCCAGACTTGCATGCACTTAACAATTCATCGAGTCAACACACAATATGCATACACGTCTATCCATACAGGGACACAAGAAACCACATATAATTAATTCTTCACTGATTCTCCCTGACTCCCTCCACACCCCAGGGAGGCAGCAGAAGTGGTTAATTCTGATCAGATCACCTGAGCAGGGCCTTGGAGGACATTCTCCAAGATCCCATGAAGCTTTGTCCCCATGCACTTCTTTGGTGGTGTGAACACTCAGCTGGCCACAGCTATCCCATGAGTAGGTAGCCCTATTAGATGTCTCATCTTGTTCAGGGGAGAAATATGACCCCTTCTGTCATGGGGGCAAAGCCTGACTGTGCCACACCTGGGCTTGGCTTCTCAGGTCCTCCAGAGGAGACCTTGTTTCTGATGCATTTTACAAGCCGCTTCATAGTGTTACTAATGAATAGGACAGACCGTAAAAGCAGGGAGGAAATGAGCCAGCATAACGTTCCCACTGTGAATTTTGGTGAGAAACCCAAAGAATCAACCAGTGGAAAGGACACAGAACCGCGGTCTTGGGAAGTGTTGTTGAAGGCTGGGGTTTGAAGGCAGAAAAGAACAGAATGGACAACTAGGGACCTTCCAGCATGACTCAGCTGTCTGTGTGTCTGCATGTGCCTGAGTGTGTGTCTATAAGAAGGAACCGTGTGGATGCATATATAGGGTGCCTGTCGTATAAATATTTGGGTCTGAGTAAATGGGAGAAGGCATCATCTAAAACCCCAGGAGCAAATGCTAAGGTTTGGTCAGGTTAGAGGAAAATATGTTTCCCCTCCTTCTCCACTTCTACTTCTTGAGAGTATTTTTAGGAAAGGAGGAAGTGCTGAAAAGCTTACTGTAAAGCAAATGAGAGGAAAACTGTTGATATCAAAGTTTCTGCTATTAGGTGGGACAGATGTAATTGAGGTTTTTGCCATTACTTTCAATAATTATTCGTGTCAAGATGTTCACCTGGGTTAGATGCACCACCAAATCTTTTGAGTAATGCAAAGGAAGTTCCTGGAGTTTGTCTGTGATACAGATTCAGAAAATATTCATTTGCTTAATAAAATGAAAGAAAATTTTGCGGATGTCCCCAGGCCCTGGGACGTTGGAGAAATACACGTATCAGAGAAGTAAAAGACAGTCTGAAAAATTCCCTGCAGGGTTTGGTTAAAGAGCTTTAAGGATAGAGGCGATGAGTATTACATTGTAGGTTGTTTCCTTTCTACACTGTGCTATAATTCACTTCTGATGTTGCTAAACCTTCCATAAAATTCTGTGTATTAGTTGAGGTAAAGGTTAAGCTGCTGTAACAAAGAATGCCAAAATACAGTGTATTATAGAAGACAGATATTTATTTCTTATTCATGAGATGGTCCTGAGGTGAACAGCCTAGGAGTATATTAGACTTTGCTCCACACCTTCACACAGGGACGCAGCTTCCTTCCGTTGTCCTCATCGGCATGATTCAGCTACATCCAGGCACATTCCTGTGCCTTTGTATAAACGAGCAGGGGGCGAAAGAACACGACCTACCATTTTTTTCAAGCAAGTGAGGCAGTGTTGCACACGTCTCTTTTGTTTATATTCCATTGGTTAGAACTTAGTCACATGATTCGACCTTGCCCCAGGGGAGGCTGGGAAATGTAGTCCCCTGTTGAGCGGCAACGGTTCACTTATTGCTATGGAAGAAAGAGAGAATGGAATTTGCTGGAAAACTGGTGGTTTTTATTGTGGTCTTGGACCTAGTCTCTCACGTGGATTATTGTAATAATCTGTCAATTGTACCCTTGCTCTAATCCAGCGATATCCAACCTTTTGGCTTCCCTGAGCCACATTGGAAGAAGAGGAATTGTCTTGGGCCACACAATATAAAATATGCTAACACTAACGATAGCTGATGAGCAAAAAAAAGAAAGAAAAAGAAAAAAGAAAAAAAAATCCAAAGAAAATCTCACAATGTTTTAAGGAAGTTTATGAATTTGTGTTGGGCTGCATTCAAAGCTGTCCTGGGCTGCATGTGGCCCACAGGCTGCGGGTTGGACAAACTTGCAGTCTAATCAGTGTATTTTGAAAACAATACTGCTGCTAAAATGTGATTCTCTCCTCAGAACTCCCCAATGGCCTCTGGTGTGCTCTTGGAGTAAAAGCCAATGTCTTTGGAACTGCTTATCAAGCCCCACATGATGCCACCCTCCACCCAGTTCTAATCTCATCCCCTCCCACTCACCTCCTTGCTCATTCCCTCCAGCCACACTGTCTTGTTTGCCTTCTTCAAACATGTCAGGCATCTGCCTACCTCAGGGCTTTTGCACTGTTGAACCTTCTTCCTGAAGCACTCTTTCTCGGTTAGCCATCATTTCCTCACCTCCTTCAAGTCTTTATTCAAATGCCACCTTCTCATCCAGGTCTTCTCTGACCCCAACCATTTAAAAAGGCAACTCCACCCCCTGATACTCTCTAACTTCCTTCCCCTGATTTTTCTCCATAGTACATATTACCAACATATATACATATACATAGGTATACATGTTTATATATGTATACATGTTTATACATGTATGTAATTTTGATGTAATAATTAGTAGTCAATAAAATACATCAGATATTCAACGCTTTATTATAATATAGACTTTGTGTTAGATGATTTTGCCCCACTATAGGCTAAGTAAATGTTCATTAAATTTAGGCTAGGCTAAGCTAGGATGTTCAGTAAGTTAGGTTTATTTATGCGGGTTTTTTTTGTTTTGAGATGGAGTCTCCCTCTTGTTGCCCAGGTTGCAGTGCAGTGACTCGATCTCAACTCACTGCAACCTCCGCCTCCTGGGGTCAAGCGATTCTCCTGCCTCAGCCCCCCAAGTAGCTGGGATTACAGGCAACCGCCACCACGCCTGCTTAATTTTTGTATTTTTAGTAGAGATGAGGTTTCACCATGTTGGCCAGGCTGGTCTCGAATTCCTGACCTCAGGTTATCTGCCAGCCTTGGCCTCCCAAAGTGCTGGGATTACAGGCATGAGCCACTGTACCCAGCCTATTTATGTGTTTTTGACTTACAATATTTTCAACTTATGATGGATTTATGGTAAATCAAGGAGCATCTGTGTATATGTGTGTGTGCCTGGGTGCGTGTGTGTGTATGTGTATATGACTTATTGTCCTTCTCCTCCATTAGAGGGTAAGCTTCATGAAAGCAGGGGTTTCTGTTGGATCCATGTGCGTGCACATGCGTACACGTGTATGGGACATATATGTGTATGTACACAAACTGTTAATCTCCTAATGACAGTAGTCTGTCATATATAATTATATATCAAGCAAAGATTATAATAAAGCACACAGGAGAAAGTTATGGAATTTTATCTCTGAAGTTTGTTTTTTTAGCATGGTAATGTATTACATTTAATTAATAAAACATCAAATGTATGACTCAAGAACACAAATACTGTGGAGATAGAGGTAAATCAGCCATCCAGCAGTTGGTAGTAAAAGGCAAAGGAGAATATGGAGTCATTATGCCCTGGATAAGTGCTACAATAGAGATAACTAGAAGAGAAGATGGCAACAATGATATATCCGGTAGATAATTGGAAACTGGAGGTGAGAGTCAGTGGCTAGAGATAAATATGTGGGAGTCATCGGGTTATAGGTGATATTTTGAGGAAATAAGAATGAGTGAACTCTGTGATGAATACCCAGTAAATACTGAATCTTGTGTTAGCTGACTGCAAATGCCTGGTATTTCAGACACTAGATTATCTGTGATTATAAAAAGAAGTTTCTCCCCCAGCAAACCCGTATATGCAAATATTGTAGATGTGTATTTTATTTTTAATGTATGCTTTCTTAGTTTTTTGTGCATTAATAAGTATTAAAAGATAAGAGATAGTGCTAATGACAAACTCTGTCCTCGGCCCAAAAAGGGATGCAGAATGAATAAACAGACTCAAATCTCTGGGGCTCACTTTTTGGTAGAGGAAGACAGGCAATAAAATACACGAAAAAATAGTAAATAAGATCATTTCAGAAGGTGATACATGCTATGTGGACAGTATCTTGGCATGAGTCATTGATGAATGATGTTGGGGGATGGGGACTTCTTTAGATGGAGTTTTCAGGAACAGCCTCTCGGAAGAGGTTGCATTTGAGTGGAGACTTGAGTACACAAAGGAGCCAGCTGTGCAAAGTGCTGGGAACATAGTATTTCAGATGGAGGAAATAGCAGGTGCAAAGTCCCCGAGGCATCAATGGGATTGGGGTATTCAAGGAACTGAAAGAAAAGCAGGAAGTCTCAAACACAGAGAGCAGCAGTGACTGTAGTAGAGATGAGGGTGAGAAGAAGGCAGGGACCAGGTCATTGAGAGCTTCCCTGTCCCCTTCAGTAGCCATTAATCATGTGTGGCCATCAAGCTCTTAAAATGCATCGAGTCCCGGGTGGGCACGGTGGCTCATGCCTGTAATCCCAGCAGTTTGGGAGGCCGAGGTGGGCAGATCACCTGAGGTCAGGAGTTGGAGACCAGCCTGACAAACATGGAGAAACCCCGTTTCAACTAAAAATACAAAATTAGCTGGGTGTGGTGGTGTGCACCTGTAATCCCAGCTACTCAGGAGGCTGAGGCAGGAGAATCGCTTGAATCCGGGAGGCAGAGGTTGCAGTGAGCTGAGATTACGCCACTGCACTCTAGCTTGGGCGACAGAATGAGACTCTGTCTCAAAAAAAAAAAAAAAAAAAATGCATGGAGTCCCAGTTGAGATGTGCTGTAATTGTAAATATGCACCAGATTGCACAGACCTAGAATGAAAAATAAAGAATGTAAAAGATTCATGTTTTATATTGAACACATTTTAAAATGATAATATGTTTGATTTTGGGGTTAAACAAAATATATATTCTATATTCTGTATTATATATTATAATATATTATATATAATATAATATATAATATAGAATATATATTATATAATATATAAATAAATATTATATATTATATAATATATTATATAATATATAATATTTATATTATATAATATGTTATATATAATATATAATATTTATATTATATAATATATTATATAATATATAATATATAATATATATTATATATAAATTATATATAATTTATATATTAAATAAATATATATTTATTATATATAATTTATATATTATAAATATATATTTATATATTAAATAAAACATATTATTGAAGTTAATTTCATCTGATTTTTTTTTTTTACTTTCTAAATGTGCTACCTACCTATGTGTATTGCTATTAGGCAGCCTTGACCTGGAGCCCTACAATCCTCATGAGCAGTCTGAATTTTATTCCAAGTGCAGTAGGAAGCCATCAGATGATTTTAAATGGAGAAGTAAGACACTTGGATCTGTGCCTAAAAGAATCACTCTGCTGTTGGGTTCCTGAGAAGCAGACTCTGAGATAGAGATCATTTTGTGGGAAGCTTATTGGGAGGTGCTCTTGGGATCCACACTTGTAGAAAGTAAGTGAAAGAAGCAGCATTGAGCAGAAGGAAGTCGGGCTGTGATGCATTGCAAGGAAGGGCTCAGCCAATGCCACGGGGAAGTTGGAGCCTGGGATGGCCCTTCAGAGTTATCCCAAATTAAGCAAGGAGGCTGGGCCTTTCTGATTCTGCAGTGACCAGTCTGTCTACAACCTGTCTTGGAAAGAGAACGTGACCTTGGAAAGGGCAGCTTGAGAAATAAGTTATTCATGCTTGAAGGAAGATTTGGTCAATGCATCCATCATCCACTACTGGTGTCATTCTATGAATTAAGGAAGGAGGAGCTCAGAGTGGAAGCAGAGAGACAAGTTAGAAAGATCTAGCAAGGGATGACCCTCAAGGTTGGGGGACCTTAGTGGGCAAAGGTACAGAGGTGGGATTACACAAGTAATCGTGAGAGAATATGGAGAGCCAGGCTTCACTGGAGGGAGATGAGTGCGAATGAGGGCTTAGGGGTTTTGCTGTTAGTTGGAGACAAGGTGCGCTACTCAGGGAATGGAAGCCTCTTTGCTCCCCACACTTCAGGACTGGCTCTTTAAGATCCAAAGGAGAAGCCAACCAAATGAAAGCATTCTTGGCAACCAGGTATTCCTGACCAGTCCCCGGCTCTCTGACAAGCTGTGTCACAATATTGATCCAGTGATTAAATTTCATGCTGAACTGACTCAAGTCCTAAATAACGTCCCTGTTAGACAGCTACTGTCTGAGAGGCTGACGCCACATGCCTGGTGGTTCATTAGTGCCTCAAGAGGCAGACGAGAGCCAAGGAAGTGAAAGGAGGTCATGGTTTCTGCACTTTGTGTCCTGCAAGAGAGGCTCTTGCTTGGGTAACAAAAAAGGCACTGGATTGAGGCTTCAAAAACTGAGCTTCCAGACATGAGTAGCAAGTCACTTTGTGACTATGGGCAAGGTATTTCCTTGCTGAGCCTTTGCCACCCCAAACACAAGCCAGTTTGGCAGGGAGGAGGGGTGTACTCGAGGGTCCTTGAAGATTCACAACAGCTGCTGTTTATGGAGGGCTTCTGATGGCTAAGCACTCTACATGAATTATCTCCTTTAATTCCTACCAGAATCCTTTGAGGTGAGCATTATTATGCCCATTTAATAACTGAGGAAATTGAGCCTCAGAGAGGTTAAGTAACTTGCTCCAGATAACACAGCTACTAAATGTTGGAAGCATTTAAATGCCAGCAGTGGAGCCCACAGTATTTTAGATTTCTTATATTTATTAACCGTACAACTTGGGGGAAGATTATTTATCCACAGTCATATACAGTTAGATCTGCAACCCCAGCAGAGTCAATCTGACTCCCAGCCTCTCTCCTAACCTCTGGCTGTCTTGTTCTTGGGCTGGAATGGAGTGTGAGGCTCTGTAGAATTGACTTTGGCATTATCTCAAGAGAACCAGAGTTTGGGGCAGGTGTAGGGGAATGAGACTTGATCCTGACAAGACTGCAACGGCTTTATTGACAAATCTCATCCTGGCAAAAAGCCAGATCTCATCCTGCCTCAGGGGCCTTTCAGCCTCCACTCCTTGCATTCTCTGCAGCAGAGACAGCCAGGCCTGGGGCTCAGACACGCAGCCAAGGCAAACGCCATCTCCTCCTTTCCAGCACAGCGAGGTATGGTGGGCAGCAGAGGGGCATCCCTGAGCACCTTCTCACCTGCCGTGGGAAATAAAACAAACATAAGAAGCCAAGTGGTTGCGTGTGAACCTGGCTGGGGTTCCAGTGTTGGTCAGGGTGCAGGAAGAAAGGCACTGGTGCTTTATGTGGTTAGTGGAAATCCATACCTCTTTGCAGGAAAATTTGTGTATTTTTACTGAGTCTCTTAAAAACGTGCATGCCTTGTTGAGGATGCTCTCACTTAATTAAATAGGAATATATTTGCATGGAAACAAGACTAGAAGTTTCACCACTAAATAGTGATTGTTTCTGTGCAGTGGTTTTTAGAAGATATATGTCCATATATATTTTTAAGTTCCTATTTATATGATGTATATATTTGTATTTAATGAATAGACCATTTTTGAGCAGTTTTAGGTTTATGAAAAACTTGAGCAGCAAATACAGAGCTCCCACTCCCCATCCCAAACCCCTCCATGCAGTTTCCCCACGCATTAACGTGGTACATTTATTACAATGGATGAATCAACATTGGGACATTATTATCAACTAAAGCCTGTAGTTTACATTCGGATTCACTCTCAGAGTTATACATTCTATGGGTTTGGACAAATGTGTAAGGATGTGTATCCCCATTATAGCATCATACAAAGTAGTTTCATTGCCCTAAAAATCCTAGTCATGAATTATTTGCCTACACCAATATCCAGAAGAGTTTTTCCGATGTTATCTTCTAGAGTTTTTATAGTTTCAGGTCTTAGATTTAAGTCTTTGATACACCATGGAATACTACTTAGCCATATAAAGGAAAAAGAATGTCTTTTGTAGCAACTTAGATGGAGCTGGAGACCATTATCCTAAGTGAAGTAGAAAAGCAAACACCATATGTTCTCACTTATAAGTGGAAGCTAAGCTATGAGGATGCAAAGTCATACAGAATGATATAATGGACCTTGGGGACTCAGGGAAGGGAGAGGAGGGTGAGGGATAAAAGACCACCTATTGGGTACAGTTCACACTGTTTGGGTGTTGGGTGGACTAAAATCTCAGAAATTGCCACTAAAGAACTCGCCATGTAACCAAAAACCACCTGTGCCCTCAAAAACTATTGAAATAAAATAAAACAAGAAAAAACATCCTCTGTGCTCTACTTATTCATCCCTTTCTCCCTGCAACCCCTGGCAACCCCTGATCATTTTATTGTCCCCATAGTTTTGTCTTTTCCAGAATGTCATGTATTATAATTAGAATCATGTAACCTTTTCAGATTGGCTCCTTTCTCTTAGCAATATAGATTTAAGGTTACTGCATGTATTTTTATGGCTCAATAACTCATTTCTTTTTAGCCCTGAATAATATTCCATTGTCTGGATGTACCACAACTTACTTATCCATTCACCTGTTAAAGGAAATCTTAATTGCTTCTAACTTTTGGCAGTTATATACTGTCTCTCACTAAGTTTTCCTCCAGAATTAAAACAGATGGCTGTTCCTTGGGTTTGTGTTTAGGGATCATGTTGAGTTATATCTATTGTGTGCTCTCTCTCTCGCTCTGTCTCTCATCTGTCTATCTAAATATTTATATGTAGGCTGGGCATGGCGGCTCACACCTGTAATACCAGCACTTTGGGAGACCTAGGTGGGAGGATAGCCTAAGCCTAGGAGTTCAAGACCAGCCTGGGAAACATAATGAGACTCTCAACTTAAAAAAGTAAAAATTAGCTGGGCACAGTGGCACGTGCCTGGAGTCCCAGTTAATCGGGAGGCTGAGGAAGGAGGATTGCTTGAGCCCAGGAGATTGAGGCTGCAGTGAGCCGTGATCGTACCACTGCATCTCAGTCTGGGTGACAGAGTGAGACCCTGTCTCTAAAAAAAATGAAAATAAATAAATAGTTATATGTAACTGTATCTTTAAATTCTAGAACCACTCTCAATGTGGCCGAGATGCCCTCTCTTTGCAAGTGGGAAATGGCATCAGCTGAGAGTTGGACAGACGTATTTGTCCTATCTCATGCCTGTCATGGGACACACATTTACCAAGTGGAAGAAGGAAGCATAATTGCCCACATATTTGTACTGAAATTCCTCCCTTTTTTATCTTAACTTTTTGAAGCTTCCCTAATGACATTTCATCAATTTTAATATGCACAATTTTTCTAATTTTCATATCCCTGAAATTGAGATGTATTTTACAATTTGCTATCAGCCAGCCAGCAGGCATGATATAGTTTCATTCCCTGCGCCCAAGCAAACTTGGTCCTAGCTGCTCACATTGTCATCACTTCAACTGAGTTATGCACATTACAAGTACTTCACATGTTGATTTTAATTGCCACTTAAAATGTCTCCAAAAAGATTACATTGATATGATGTGGCACTGAAATGGAAAGCTTGTGTATATACAGAAAGGTCCCCAAACAGAGCAGTGGTGTGGAAATTTGATATTAGTGAATCACATTCTTGTGTTTGGGGAAATGACTCCAGTTTCATATTTTCCTGCAAAGCAACAATCAAATCTTTGCTGAACCCCTAAAAAGGAAGAAACCACAAGTAGATGAAGCTGTGTTACATTATGTCACTGAAATATGTGCAAAAGGGTTTCTTTTTATACACCGAGCCAGGCAACTAGAGGCAATCCCTTAGAATAGATGAAAAGAATTTCAAATAAGGAATGCTGTGATCAATCAATGTGTGGCATTGGACTATAAGGCGTTGGGTCATAGTTTAATTGAAAGAGCTTTTAATTTTCTTTCTTAATTTTGCATAAAATAATAGTATATCTTAAAGTTGTTGATGTTTTACATTTAGCGAGACAGTTGAACTCAAATTAGTTAAATATATGCAATGCAACTCCAATTTAATGATCAATTAACTCTCACAGTATAATGTTGATGTGTCATTAATATGGTTTGGCTGTGTCCTCACCCAAATCTCATCTTGAATTGTAGCTCCCATAATCCCCACGTGTCGTGGGAGGGACCCAGTGGGAAGTAATTGAATCATGGGGGCAGGTTTTCCTGCGCTGTTCTCGTGATAGTGAATAAGTCTCATGAGATCTGATGGTTTTATAAAGGGCAGTTCCCCTGCACATGCTCTCTTGCCTGCCACCATGTAAGACATGCCTCTGTTCCTCCTTTGTCTTCCACCATGATTGTGAGGCCTCCCCAGCCACATGGAACTGTGAGTCCATCAAACCTCCTTTCCTTTATAAATTACCCAGTCTCAGGTATGTCTTTATTAGCATCACGAAAACAGACTAATACAGTTATTATGTTTTTAAAAACTTCTGACTTTTCAGAGATGTTTCGCAACAATGAAAAAGGAAAGGGAGGAATGAAAACTCTCCAGTTTGATATATATATATGTGTATATATATATATTTTATGGGCATGCAAAAATACAGTACCAGCAAAACTATGTATATCTATTTATTTTTAAATACTACTTCTAGGAATTTATCTTAAGAAAGAAAGCATGAATGAGTACAGATATTTAGCTGCCAGGATGCTTATCTCAGCTTGTTTTATAAGAATGAAAACTTAGAAACAATCTAAAGGTGCATCAATAGAACTGTTCTTAAACAAATTATAAGACATCCATACAACAGAATTTACTAGTAGGCAGCCATTAAACATTAACTCAATCCATATTTATTAGCAAGGAAAGACACTCATGATATGTACTAATAAAGAGGAGGAAATACACCAAGTTTGATACCATTTCTGTAAAATAATATTAAAAAAATACTCTCTATATGTTGGTGCATGTGAAAGTTGATGGGAAGAAAGCAATGAAAATGTAATAGTTACAGCTTTCTCTGAAAGGAGGGAGTGTGAATGATTTTCATTTTCTTCTGGGTTTTCAGGTTTTCTGGTTTTCCTGTAACAAAATGTTTTATGTAGTTAAAAATAATAGAATTAAAGAAGGGAAAAAAAGGAATTGATATAGATCCTGTCAGAAAAAATGAGAAAAAGATGGCAGTGTAGGCTTCCTTTGTGGTATTTCTTCAGATGTCCACAGCCTCCTAC
Source organism: Pongo abelii (assembly GCF_028885655.2). NCBI lineage: Eukaryota > Metazoa > Chordata > Mammalia > Primates > Hominidae > Pongo > Pongo abelii. Next base: position 118,071,234 of record NC_071995.2, on the reverse strand, counting down.
TCCAGTAATGATTTTGTCTGTGGAAAAAAAAAAAATCCTAATCACACTACTAATAAAAATCTTGTGCTGGCAAATATTTTTAGTACAATAAACTGAGACAGCAGTAAGGCTCTGGTGTCTGTTTGCATTTGTGTGGGAAGTCAGGGAGGGTTTTGGCAAGTTTGTAAATATTTGCTGCTTGGGTGAATCGTTCTTTTGCCTTTACTGTCTCTCCCCTTTAGGAGTGAGGAGGCTTTTGTTTTCGCCGCTAGCAGTTTCTCTCTCAGTGGGGTGTGGATAGTAGAATTCAGAGCACGGAGGTGGGGGTAACTGGAAATGACCCTGACTGAGTGTTTGTGTCCCACAAAAATTCAACTGCTAATGTGGCTGTATTTGGAGATGGGACCTCTAAGGAAGTAATTAAGATTAGATGAAGTCATAAGCATGAGGCCCGGATCCAATGGGATTAGTAGGCTTATAAGAAGAGAATCTCTCTCTCTCTCTCTCTCTCTCTCTCTCCCTCTCAGAGCAAGAAGGTGGCTGTCTGCAAGCCAGGAAGGGAGCCCTCACCAGAAGCTGAATTTACCAGTACCTCGATCTTGGACTTTCAGCTCCAGAAATGTGAGAAAATAAATTTCAGTTGTGTTTAAACCAAACCATTTGGAGTATTTTGTTATGGCAGCCAGAGCTGAGTAATACAGACTCCCTCCATAATGAGGGGCTCTGAGCTTTCCACCTGCTACACAACAATGGGAAGCCTCCCTTGTGTGTTTTCTGACCTGAAGAAAGGAATCAGATGGACCTGGGTTGAAATCCTACCTCTGTTGCTGCCTGGCTGTGTGATCTTGGAAAGCCCCTTCACATCTCTGAGCCTCAGTTTTCTCATCTTTTCAGTAGTGGTAATAGTTGCCTATTTCCCTCCTCAGGACATGGTGAGAATTTAATGAAGTAATGCATCTGCACACAACCTGACTGATCATTCCCCCGCTTAAAAATCTCTTTGGATGAGGCCACATTACATAGATGAAAGAATGCCTGCAAAGGGCCTGGTGCACAGTGGGGGCTCACCATAGATCAGTTTTCTCATTTCTAAGGATTCATTCATTCATTTGTTGTGGGAAGTCAGGGACCCCGAACGGAGGGACCGGCTGAAGCCATGGCAGAAGAATATAAATTGTGAAGATTTCATGGACATTTATTAGTTCCCCAAATTAATACTTTTATAATTTCTTACACCTGTCTTTACTACAATCTGTGAACATAAATTGTAAAGATTTAATGGACACTCATCACTTCCCCAATCAATACTCTTGTGATTTCCTATGCCTGTCTTTACTTTAATCTCTTAATCCCATCATCTTCATAAGCTGAGGATGATCCTGTGATAATTGCATTAACTGCACAAATTGTTTAAACAATATGAAATCTGGGCACCTTGAAAAAAGAACAGGATAACAGCAATGTTCAGGGAACAAGGGAGATAACCTTAAAATCTAGCTGCCTGTGGGCCAGGCAGAACAGAGCCATATTTCTCTTCTTTCAAAAGCAAATAGGAGAAATATTGCTGAATTATTTTTCTCAGCAAGGAACATCCCTGAGAAAGAGAACATGTCCCTAAGGGGAGGCCTCTGAAATGGCCGCTTTGGAGGCGGCTGTCTTTTACGATTGTAGATAAGGGATGAAATAAGTCCCGGTCTCCCGTAGCGCTCCCAGGCTTATTAGAACAAGGAAATTCCCGCCTAATAAATTTTGATCAGACCGGTTGTCTGCGCTCAAACCTTGTCTCCTGATAAGATGTTATCAATGACAATGCATGCCCAAAACTTCATTAGCAATTTTAATTTCGCCCTGGTCCTGTGGTCCTGTGATCTCGCCCTGCCTCCATTCGCCTTGTGATATTCTATTACCTTGTGAAGCATGTGAGCTCTGTGACCCACACCCTATTCGTATACTCCCTCCCCTTTTGAAAATCACTAATAAAAACTTGCTGGTTTTGCGGCTTGGGGGACATCACAGAACCTGCCGACATGTGATGTCTGCCCCGGACACCCAGCTTTAAAATTTCTCTCTTCTGTACTCTTTCCCTTTATTTCTCAGACCGGCTGACACTTAGGGAAAATAGAAAAGAACCTACGTGAAATATCGGGGGTGAATTTCCCCCGATATTCATTCATTTATTCATTACTCATCAAATAATTGTCTTTTAGTGCCTCAATTTTCTCATCTGTCAAATGGGGGCACTAACAGATATTTGATTGAACCACAGGAAATTGTCAATATTGGACTGTTTTAACCTATAAAAAATGGCAGTTTCATAGAGTGTGACCTAATACCACCTGGGTATTGTGATAATGATTAAAAGAGTTAAGCTTTATGAGTTCAGATCTATAAAATGTTTAGCACATGGTGACAGTGCAAAAAAAAAAAAAATATGAACCCAAATGATGGCTTTAATAACAATGATGGCAATGATGCTGCTGCCGATGACACTTACCGTATACAAGTTCTGAGCTATTCCCCACAAGTATGATGGGGACAGAGTGCCATTTTATTCTTCAAGAAACTTACAGTCTAAAGGGCCAGGTGCAGTGGATCATGCCTGTTAATCCCAGCACTTTGGGAGGCCAAGGAGGGCACACCACTTGAGGTCGGGAATTCGAGACCAGCCTGGCCAACATGTGAAACCTTTTTCTACAAAAAATACAAAAATTAGCCTGGCATTGTGGTGCACGCCTATAATTCCAGCTACTCAGGAGGCTGAGGCACAAGAATTGCTTGAACCCAGGAGGTGGAGATTGCAGTGAGCTGAGACTGTACCACTGCACCCCAGCCTGGGCAACAGAGAGAGACTCTGTCTAAAAAAAAAAAAAAAAAAAAAAAGAAAGAAAAGAAAAGAAAGAAAGAAAAAAAAAGAAACTTACAGACTAGTAAGGGAGGGAAGTAGGTGTGGATAATCCAGTGACAGGTGCATTGATGGTTATGCAGTCTGTCTTGGGAGCCCTGGGTATTAGAGGAGACAGCTAGAAGAAGCAGAGTGCTAAAGGTAGGAGCACTGGCCACCTGAAGAAAAGTGAGGACAGGCCATAATGTTACAGGCAGAAGGAAGCACACATATGAACAGCTGCAAGACAGAGCATCAGGTGTCTCCTAGGTAACCCATGTGTGTTGTGGCTGTCTCTCTCTGAGGTGCTGTTCTCATCTGGCTCAAAGACAGAGGTCATCATTCCTGAATCATAGTCCAGGATGTTCGAACCCTCAACCCCTGTGTGCCCCTCTGAGCCCCACCTTGATTCCTTGCCCGAATCTCCCTCTCAGTTCCAAGCGCATTCCTGCAAATGTGATTGAGAATTCTTTGCTAACACTCCTTGCCTGTGGTGTCATCTTGTTCCTGCCACCCTACGTCTAAGCTCACACCAGCCTGTCTTCCTCTTGCCTCATAAGGACTATCATAGGGTTTGTGTGGCTGTGTCACTCAATGAACAAGTATGTTCATGTATTCCCTATCAGAAACTGTGTCTTTTCCTCCATTATACCCCCAGCAACTTGCAAAGTGCCTGGCACATAGGAAGTACTCCTTAAATGTCTGTTGCAGAATGAATAAATGAATGAAGATGAATGAGCAACATATATTGAGGGCCTGGCATGTAACAACCCCAGACTCTCGGACCTATTGAAATAATCTAATCTAGTAATTCTCAAACGTATTGATCTCTGGACACTTTAGACTCTTAAAAATTACTGAAGACCCCAAATAATGTGTTTGTATAGATATAGCTATCATTATTTACTACTTTAGAAATTAAAACTGACACATTTTTAAAATATTTATTTATAAATCCATTTAAAAACAATAGGCAACCCATGTGATGTTAACAAAAATATCATATTTTTATGAAAAATAACTATATCTTCCAAAAAACTGAGAAGAAGTACATTGCTTTACATTTTTGCTAATCCCTCAGATGTTCAACATTCAATGATGACTGGATTCTCATTGCTGCTCCTGCCTTCATTCTATTGTAATATCACCGGTCATGCTGACTGTGCAAAATTCTTCTGTCTACTCATGAGAGTATGAGAGTGAAAAAGGCAAATAGCACCTTAGTAGTGTTACAAAAAATAGTTTTGATCTCGTGGACCCCCTGAAAGTGTAGTGGGAGCCCTCTGGAAGCCTCTAATCTCTCTTTGAGAAGGATGGATCTAGTCTGCCTTTACCATTTTAAATTTTACAGAGAAGGAAACCAAAGACTAGAGACATGAAGGGATTTCCCTAAAACTAGAAGCAAATTTCTCTGATACAACAATAATGACAATGAGAGCTATCATGCATTGAGCTCTTACTATGTGCCAGGCACTGTGCTCAGCACTTTAAGTGCCAATCTCATGAAATCCTTGATGCAATTCTCTAGAGTTGGAACTATTTTCACCTTGGTTTACAGAAGAAACTAAAGCCCAGAGAGGTTATGTCAGTTACCTAAGATCACACAGCCGGTCAGCAGCAGAAATAGGATTCAGACTCAGTTACATGTTTGAGTTTTGGCTCTTAGTCGATGATCCACATTCCTGGAGCATAAATACATACTTGAGGGCTAGGTGCGGTGGCTCACGCCTGTAATCCCAGCACTTTGGGAGGCTGAGATGGGTGGATCATTTGAGGTCAGGAGTTTGAGACTAACCTGGTCAACATGGTGAAACCCCATCTCTACTAAAAACACAAAAAGTTAGCTGGGCATGGTGGTGGGTGCTTGTAATTCCAGCTACTCAGAAGGCTGAGGCAGGAAAATGGCTTGAACCCGGGAGGCAGAGGTTGCAGTAAGCTGAGATAGCACCACTGCACTCCAGCCTGGGCAACAGAGTAACATTCCGTCTCAAAAAGAAAAAATACATACTTGTATGTGGAAGCTAATAAAGAGGACAGGGTCCTCTTAAAATGTGGGTGGCCTTCAGTGCCCAGAGAGAGTAGGGGTGCTCCAGAGAGTTGGAGTAGAGCTGGAGGGTTAGGGCTTTGGCCGAAGTTGAGCGCAAAGGAAGTTGGAGGTGAATCTTTGTGGACCTCCCCGCAGACCTCACAGGGGGCACTCTGTTTGTCTGCCCCAGCAGTTCACAGTCAATTTGGCCAATTTATCAAAAATCAACTCCATGATCAGCAGTTCCCTAAAATAATCAAGATGCTTGAAATCAATCGATCCAATCGGTCAAATTTGCCAGTTTTCCAAAAGCGTATTTTAAGGAAAACTCTTATCAAATATAATTACTGAAGACGAACATCCTGCTCTTGAACATAGTCAATGACTGCATTCTCATAATACGCTCTTTTAATCAGTTCAATGGTAATTCTCAGTGAATTTATGCTTCTTGAATACTCTTATCCAAAAATGTAGCCAGGATATTTTAATTATATTCAAGACTCTGTTTAAGATATTCAATAATCTATTCTCCATTAGAAGATAGTCATAAGAAAGCTAAACAGCCCCCATGATATTTAGTGTTAGACAAATTAAGCTTAAAATGCTGCTGAGAAGGATATGTTCTCTGAATATGTTCAAGACTAATATATTAAGAAGACCATATTAATATTCATTGAATATATTCAGGAAGGCTAGTCTTCAAGAACATTTTTGGCAAATTCAGAAATTGGTGGATTGGTGGTCTGTCTGGCTTTCGGCCAGTCTGAGGACAGGCATCCTGCAATCACCGTGGGAATCATGAGATGACAACCCTATTCAAAGGCTATGAGTTGCGTTTGAAGCCTCGGAGGATAAGAAAGCACTGTTGTGTCCCCAAACACCATTTTGACCCTTTGGGCACCTTCATGAGAGGAAACAAAAAAAGCAGAAAAGGGAGAGAGGGGTTCATGTTGCCTGCCACTCACTGCCATGTCCCAAAGACACTGTGAGCATTATCTCCCCTAGTCAACCCGAGGTGTTGGTAATGAAAATTACCCCTTTACTAGTGAGGATGCTGAGGTTTGGATAGGTGAAGTGACTTGCCTAAGATCCTCTAGTTAGTTGAGGGCAGAGTGGGGATTTGCACTCAGGCAGGGTTGGAAATTGCACTCAGGCAGGGTAACGATTTGGACTCTGACAGAGTGGAGATGTGAACTCAGGCAGAGTGGAGATTTGCATTCAGGCAGAGTAGACATTTGAACTCAGAGTGGAGATTTCAACCCAGGCAGAGTGGAGATTTCAACCCAGGCAGAGTGGAGAGTTGAACTCAGGCCGAGTGGAGATTTGAACTCAGGCAGAGTGGAGATTTCAACCCAGGCAGAGTGGAGATTTGAATTCAGGCTGAGTGTAGATTTGAACTCAAGCAGAGTGGAGATTTGTGCTAAGGCCAAGTGGGGATTTGGACTCAGAAAGAGTGGGGATTTGCATTCAGGTAGAGTAGATATTTGAACCAGGGAGAGTAGAGATTTGAACTCAGGCAGAGTGAGGATTTGAACTCAGGTGGAGTGGGATTTGCATTCAGGTAGAGTAGATATTTGAACTCAGGTGGAATGGGATTTGCATTCAGGTAGAGTAGATACTTGAACTCAGGTGGAGTGGGATTTGCATTCAGGTAAAGTAGATATTTGAACTCAGGCAGAGTAGAGATTTGAACTCAGGCAGAGTGAGGATTTGAACTCTGGCATATGAACTTCACCGAATCAATGAGAAAAGAAATGAAAGGTGAGGTGGTGCCCTGTTTGTGGGAACTGAATGGATGAGGGCTGGATGTGAAGGAGCCTGGGGGAGCTCTAAGGGGCTTGACAGGATTTCCATTTGGACATTAGAGGAACCAGGCGATGCAGTGGGAGGCAATTGTGAGTCAAAAGCACAGGCCCCTTTCTTTTTTCTGTGCCTCATAGAAACAAACACAATAGAAATCCTGATGACCTACCTGCCTATTTACTTGTTCTCTTATCACATGTTTGCTTAAGCTTAGATCCAGTTGTATTATGTTCCCTGAAACATAAAATAAATAAATAAATTAAAAATAAGCATGAAGAACTGTGGAAGAACAAGGCTGGCCACTGGTGTAGATGTTTGCACCGTTTCCCTGCAGCAACTTTATACAGGTTCCAAAGTATTTATTTCATTCTTTCTTTTGAGAAAAAAACCCTTTTATTTTGTTGTTTATTATTCAATTAAGATAACCCCACATGCACCTTGCTGATAAATTAGAAAATTATAGATAAGCTAAACTAATGAAATAAAAATCACCAATACATCTGCTCTCCCTTACTCCAAAAAAAAAATCATTGTTAATATTGGGTATATTTCTTTCCAGCACTTTCATTCTTACGCAATTTTTAAATTGTATCCTATTGTGCCTGCTATTTTGTAAGCTGATCCTTTCAATGTATTGTGATGATATAAATAAAGACAATTTCACAACTTGATTTTTACAACTGCAGATTTCTGATTGTTGGTTATTCATTTCTTGTTTTCAAAGAGGTGAGAGGTGGAGAAGTGTTTTGTGGCTGACTGGGCCATTGACTATAGGGCCAGGGGTCTTTCCACAGGATGTAGGAGGGCTTGGAATAACTTGGAAACTTTCTGATGGAAAACATTTTGGGACTTCAAAATAACACCCCTCTATCGGCCAAGTGCCCTCCTTTGTCACATGGGTCATTTTAACAGTTGAATGAAAGAAGTATGCTAATGCCTAGACAGCATCTCCTTCTCCTCCTTCACTCCATTTATCTAACACATGTCTCCATAGACACCGGGAGTGTTCTGCCAACCCCTCCCAAAGATAAAAGATTTTTGATAGCTTTACTTCCCAAGACAATAATTTTTGGGCAGGGCACAGCAGAACTTGGTGGGACATTGTGACCAGGTTCCTCTGAATGGCAAGAACTTGGTTCCTAAGTTCCTGAGCTTCAACTTTCTTTATCTCCCCAAGGGCTGGGCTTTTCCAGTTCCAGTTCCTTCTCTCCCACCTCCCACTGGTCTCCTTCCACTATCCTCTGTTGTTTCCTTTTGGGAGTCTAACCAGTGAGAGGAGGCTTGGAGTGGTGGTGGTTACCACTGCTGGTGATAGTGGGAAGTTGGGGAAGTTCTTGGAAGTTAAGCTCTGACCTGGAGCTGGACCACCTCTCTTAGATATCACTCAGTGTTTGGGAATCATTGTAAAGAATAGACAACCTCAAAGGAGTCATTTTCCTATGCAGCAGAGACTCAACATTTTAGCCAGTTAGTGAGATAATGTATATTTTTAAAAATCACAATGCCTGGCACATAGTAAGCACTCAATACACGCTACTTATGATGATGATGATGGTTATTATTATTATCTTAAAAGGCATAGAAAGCATCAGGCCCCTGAATCAGGGGAACTGTGGGAAGTTTAAGATGAACACAGCTCTTGGAAGGAGATCCTCTCCCCACTCCCGCCACCCATGCCCTGGAACCAGCCGCGGGCAGAGTGCATGCTGAGGAGTATTTTCATAGCCCCTCACAGCCTGAAGACATCCAGCGTGTCGCCAAGCAGATAAATGCACTCATCGTCTGCTGCTGAAATTGGCACGTCCAGTGTAGAGCTTCGATGATTTATTTACCAGTGACAGTTCTGCTCTGGGGTGGAAGTGCCCTGGTTTGCTGAGTGGTTCATTCATTTATCTTGGTTGACAACACAGGCCTGTGGGATCCCCATCCCAGCTCCCACCCATGCCTTCTCCTTTTGCATCCTGCTGCTCACACTGAGGGCACAGGCATGAGGGTTGGTGTCGTGTTTACCTTCCTGCCTACAGAAGCACCATCTTGGGTCTGCTTTGGGTGGGGAGGTCCTTGGGTGTGGTCATGGAGGTGGGGGACATACATAGCATTAGAGAAACCATATTCCTATGATCATCCCTTTTCAAGATGCCATCAGAGTCAGATTGCTACGGACTCAGATGCTGTCTCTGCTGTTTATTAGCTGTGCAGCCTCAAGTCAGTGGCCTGACCTCTCTGAGCCCCAGGTTCTCCAACATCTGTTATGAGGGAATAATAATAATACCTATTCCCTGCTTTCTTGTGAGGGGAGATATGGAAAGCACCTGGCACCTAGAAAAGTGAGCCTGACATATGTACAAAGCTCTTAATAAAAGGTGGTTATTTTTCATAGCTTCATTCTTATTATTCTCCTGGGTACAGCACTGTTCCCCGGTGAAGAAGGAGTTTGCTCTCAGGCTTATGAAATACCAGAGCTGGACTCAACTTACAGAAAAAGCCCTAGGCCGGACACAGTGGCTCACGCCTGTAATCCCAGCACTTTAGGAGGCCGAGGCAGACGGATCACGAGGTCAGGAGATTGAGATCATCCTGGCTAACACAGTGAAAACCCTTCTCTACTGACTAAAAATACAAAAAATTAGCCAGGCGTGGTGGTGGGCACCTGTAGTCCCAGCTACTCGGGAGGCTGAGGCAGGAGAATGGCATGAACACGGGAGGCAGAGCTTGCAGTGAGCTGAGATCTCGCCACTGGACTCCAGCCTGGGTGACAGAGCGAGACTGCATCTCAAAAAAAGAAAGATCCCAGAAGCTGTGTTGAAGCTCAGACTCCCCCACGCTTACACACTGTGATGTCAGGACAAGTTACTTCACCTTTCTGAGCCTCAGTCTCCTCATCTGTAAAATGGCAATAATGAAACGAGATACATTATGGAAAGTATCTGACGTCACGGGTTCTCGATGAAGATCAGTTTTCCTCCACACTCTCTTACTTGCATAATACCTTATGACGTATGAAGGGTGGTAACATTCATTATCTAACACGATTCCCACCCTAACACCCACTGCTCCAGGGACAGATTGTAATCCCTAATTCACAGATACAGGGGCCCAGAGAAGCGCAGCAACTGAGTGAAAACATTTATTCACTCAACAAATATTTCTACTGAGTGCCTCCTGGATATTAGCCATTGTCTTCAGTGCTTCAGACACATTGATGAATGGAACAGGTGAAAAAATCCCTGCCCTTGTAGAACTTACATTCTAGAAGTGGAGGGAGATAATAAACAATGGAAGTTATGAATAGATAAATTATAGAATATGTCAGAAAGTGGCAAGTGCTGTGAAAAAAAACAGATCTGATAAGGGAGATCAGAAATAATAAACAAAGGGGAACAGCTACAGTTTCAAATGGGGTGTTCAGGCTGAGACTCACTGAGATGATATTTGAGCAAATATTTGACGGAAATGAGGGGCTCAGCTGCGCAGATGTCTTGAGGAAGAGCATATGCAGGATGTTCAAAGGCCCTGGGGTGGTGGTGTGCCAGGGGCATTCATGGAGCAGCAAGGAGTGGAGTGGGGATGGGGAGGGGAGGAAAGTGATGAGGCTGAAGGGGCACAAAGGGAACAGGGTGTACATGCAAGTGTGTGTGCATGTGTGTGTGCGTGCATGTGTGTGTGTGCCTGTGTATGTGTATGCGTCTGTGTGTGTATGTGTGTAGGGAGAATCCTTTAGGGCTTTGTAGCCATGATAAGGACTATGGATTTTGCTGAATAGAGGAGCCTTAAGAGGCTTTGATCTGAGTCATATTTGAACTGAGTAATATTTTACCAAGGTCAATCCAGCTTTAGTGTTCAAATTGACTGCAGGGTATACATTGACAGATACGTGTATGCACAGCATGTCATATCCATACAATGTCATATCCATACAATGTGGAATATTACTCAGTCATAAAAAGAAATGATGTTTCAATATATGCCGTGCATATATTGAATATTTTTTATTGTATAAAATATTACTGTGGAATATTACTCAGTCATAAAAAGAAATGATGTTTCAATATATGCTACACCATGGAAGAACCTTGAAAACATTCAGCTAAGTGAAAGAAGCCTGACACAAAAGAACAAATATGGTATGATTTCACTGATATGAAATGTCTAGAGTAAGCAAATTTAGAGACACAAAGTAGATTAGAAGTTCCCAGGGGCTGGGTGCAGAGAGAAATGAGGAAGTTGTTGCTCAATGCTTACAGAGTTTTTTTTTTTTTTTTGGACGATGAAAAGTTTGGAACATAGTGGTGGTGGTTGCACAGCATTTTGAATGTAATTAATGCCACTGAGTTGTTCACTTCTGAAAATTATTTAAATGGTATATTGCATGTTACGTATTTTACTACAATAAAAATTTAAAAAAAAAAATTGGCCAGGCATGGTGGCTTATGCCTGTAATCCCAGCACTGTGGGAAGCCGAGGAGGGCAGATCACTTGAGGCTGGGAGTTCAAGACCAGCCTGACCAACATGGTGAAACCCCATCTCTACTAAAAATACAAAACAATTATCTGGGTGCAGTGGCCCATGTCTGTAGTCCCCGCTACTCAGGAGGTTTAGACATGAGAATCACTTGAGCCTGCAAGGCAGAGGCTGCAGTGAGCTGAGACTGCACTACTGCCCTTCAGCCTGGGTGACAGAGCGAGATTCTGTCTCAGAAAAAAAATGGACTGTAGGGACAAGTGTGGAAACAACCTTTGCTGTAACATAGGCTTGGATGAAGGTGGAGGCAGGGGAGGCGGTGAGAAGTGTTTGGACACTGGATACATTTGGCAGCGAAGGATTTCCTGATGAATTGTATGCAGAGTTAGTAATTCTTGGGGCAAGACATAAAACATGGGTCTCTTGAACCCTCCCCCGTACCCCAGGATGGACAATGAGTGTTTTGTGATGACTGCAGGTCACAAGCCTCCCCATGTTTCCAGCCTCTGTTGTCCTTGCCAGGACTGGGTTTTGGATTCCTCTGGCTCATCAGGGGCACACGGTGCTAATTCCACAGAGGGGGCATTCTGGGCTGGAGCCCTTGAACGTCAGCCACGGTCCTGGGCTTGCACCAATCCTGCCTGGGCAGCTCCTCTGTTTGTTGCATCACTCTGGTTGCCTGGGAGATGAATTCCCAGGTCAGGAGCCCGGATTAGGGCTGGGTGGAGCAAGATGGAGCAGATGAGCTCATGAACAACACTGTTGCTGTTTGCACCGTGGACCTTAGTAACCTGCCAGAGAGAGACGGGCTCAGATCTTGCTCCTCCTGCATTCAGGCACCATGGACAGAGGAGGTCCTGGAGGGACCAGCATGGGTTTTAGGCTCAGTCAGCTCTAGGTTCAAACCCCAGCTCTACTTTCTAATTCCTGTGTGACCCTGAGCATATGGCTTTCCTTTTCTGATCCTCCGTTTTCTTAAATTGAGATAATACCATCCATCCACCTCCTTGACTTGTTGTAAGGGTTAAGTAATAAATGGATGACTGGATTTTGTAAAGTGACAATTGCTGGACAACAGGAGGACTCATATGACAGAGGACGGTATTGGCAGATACAGACCAGAGAGTATGGACAGCACCTTGGTGACAGGCTGACAAGGAGAGAAGTCTAGAAGAGTTCTGGGGTTTCTGCAGGGAAGGTGTTAGTGCTGAGTACTAACTTGGGGGAAGGAAGGGAATGGAGCAGTTTGAAGGGAGAGATAGTGGATTCTCCTTTGGAGATGTGCAGTTTGAGAATCCTGTGAGTGGTGATGTCTAGGAGCCACCTGAAGCCTCAGAGAGCTGATCTGGAAGGGACTTGCGTGTGTTAGCTTAGAGAAGGCTACGGAATGTGTGGGATACTCCCAGGAAAATGCACGGGGGCCTTAGGAAGGGACTCCAGGACAACTGCATTTACGGGACGCTTCTAGGAAGAGAACTCTGCAAAGGAGAATGGGGGTTGGGGGAAGAGGGGGAGAGGCGAGAGCACTTGGCCAGGGTCACAGAAGGAGTTAGTAGTTTGGCTGGTTTAGAACTCAGGTGTCACTTTACAGGTAGCATGGGAGATACTATGCTGCCCAGCCTGACATCTCCCTCTCTCTCATTCCCTCTCTCCTAGTGTACTTACTATAACATAGCAGCTGGTATTCTTTGTTTTTAAGTGAAAGAAACAGACTTTACATAATTTGGGGAGAAAGGGATGTGGGATAGTTCATTTAATTGAAAAGAAAAGTTGAACACGATTTAGATGTCAGGAAGTGGGGATCCAGAGCAAGGAAAATGGACATCTCAGGGCACTGTCTCTGGAATGAATCAGCTTCAACTATTTCCCATCCTCAAGTCTCTCTGCATGAGGTTCAAATTCCCATGAGACAGGCTCTGCTTGGCTTAGCTTGGGCCATGTGCCCACCCCTAGTGAAGGAAGGTTGAAAGTCCTTTGATGGACATTCCCAGTGAATCTGCACAAAGTGGTGAGAAAGATGTCCCAAAGAGGTATTGAGGGACTATGACTAGAGTAAAGACACATAAATACTGCCAGGCAGAAGCCACAGGTGTCTATCCCCCACACTCCACCCCAGGCCTGTAAAGGGCTCTCTGGAGCCTTCAAAACTGGGTTAGAGGGCATTCCCTGGAGGAGGTAAGACCTGAACATAGATAAATGTGATTGGCCAACCTGATTAATTCATCACTACCCACTTATACCTGGCAGGATCCCCAAGGAATGCAACAGAAGGTGGAACAGGGTAGCTTTAATGAGAGGGAAAAGAGAGAAAAAAAGGCCTTAGCCATTTAGACTAATTAGAGATGAGGGAGGGGTGGGGAAAGGTAGGTCTGTGCTGCCAAAGTGCTTTTTATTTGCCAGCAATTGCTCTAAGTATTTTACATATCTTAATTCATTTATTCCTTTCCGCAACTCTACAAGGTACTCCATCATCACTCCTATGCTATTGCCAAGGAGCCTGAGGCACAAAGAAGTTTAGAAATCTGCTCAGGGTCACCCAGCTAACAAATGATAGCACAGAATTCAAACTAGGGCCTTCTTGCTCTGGAGTGTGTATGGATAACCTCACACGGCTATACCAATGCCATGTTCTAGGACAGGAAATAAAATTTGCATCAGCTGATATATTAAATCAAAGATTTCCTTATGAGAATCTCTTAGACCTAACAGCTAGGTTTACTTTTGTTGTTTGAAATGCAATCCATTCTCTATGAAGAATATTTGAAAAACACAGAAAAGCACTGCTCCTAGTTCGGGCTGTTATAATAAAGCACCACAGACTGGGTGGTTTATAAACAGTAGAAATATATTCCTTACTGTTCTGGAGGCTGGAAGCCCACGGCCAGGCTGCCAGCATGGTCGGGTGGTGGTGAGGGCCCTCTTCAGGTTGCACACCACCAGCTTCTTTTTGTGCCCTCACATGGGAGAAAGAGGATGAGAGTGCTCTCTGGGGCCCTCTTTATAAAGGTGCTAATCCCATTCATGAGGGCTCCATTCTTATGGCCTAATCACCTCCCAAAGACCCAACTCCTAAAACGATCACATTGGGAGTTAGGATTTCAACATGTGATTTTTGGTGGGACACAAAACACACAGTCCATAACAAGCACAAAGGAAAAAGTAATGTGAACACTCAACTTCCTTAAAGAAATAGTGGATTTTAAAACAAAATAGCAAAATTGTATTTATTTTAATTTTTAAAATTTTTTTAGAAACGGAGTCTTGCTTTGTCGTCTAGGCTGGAGTGCAGTGGCACGAACTCGGCTCACTGCAACCTCTGCCTCCTGAGTTCAGGTGATTCTCCCGCCTCAGCCTCCCAAGTAGCTGGGATTACAGGCACCTGCCACCACGCCTGGCTAATTATTATTATTTTGACACAGAGTCTCACTCTGTCACCCAGGCTGGAGTGCAGTGGCATGATCTCGGCTCAGCGCAAACTCTGCCACCCAGATTCAAGGGATTCTCCTGCCTCAGCCTCCTGAGTAGCTGGGATTATAGGCACCCACCACCGCGCCGCGTTAATTTTTGTATTTTTAGCAGAGACAGGGTTTCACCATCTTGGCCAGGCTGGTCTTAAACTCCTGACCTCATGATCCACCTGCCTTGACCTCCCAAAGTGCTGGGATTACAGGTGTGAGCCACCGCACCTGGCTAATTTTTGTGTTTTTAGTAGAGATGAGGTTTCACCATGTTTGCCAGGCTGGTCTTGAACTCCTGACCTTATTTGATTTGCCCGCCTTGGCCTCCCAAAGTGCTGGAATTACAGGCATCAGCCACCATACTCGGCCAAGAAATAGTGGTATTTTAAAACAAAATAGAAATGCAAAGTTATATTTATTTATTTTAAATGGAATATCATACATACTGATTATTTGAGGCTGGCTCTTCCCATATGTTATTTCTGTGACAATAAATCATCTTCAGGAGCATGATATTTAGTGGTTGCATACTGTTTCGGCCATTTGTCCAACTGATGCTCTGCAATTGAACCACTTCTGACTTCTACTTATTCATGCGTATAAAAGCAGCAGACACGGCAGCCCGCATCCCCCAGCTCCCTTTTACTGTTTCTGTATATGCCTCCCCTGGCCTCTGGGTGCTTTTGTTTCCATGAGTTTGCACCTGTGACTCTTCTGTGGAGGACTTCCCTAGGGCTACTAGAGCTATTTTAGGCACAGGGTCAAAGGACGTGATGTTTATGTCCTGACTGGGAGTTTACAGCCCCAATTCCACCCCAGGGCAGCAGATATTAGACAATGGGTGTTGGGTGCAGAAGCATTAAAGCCCAGCTCTCTTGCCTTAGGTTGGAACAAATTCACATCCACTCTAGGGTTTCTTTATAGTGGTGCTGTCCAAAAGCATATAGCAGGAGTAATGCTATGCCACTTTCGAGGATAGATCACAAAAGACACATTGGGCTTCTGCCTCATTCTCTGTTGGCTCACTCGCTCTAAGGGAGGTCAGCTGCCACATCATGAGGATTCTAACACATCCCCTTGGAGAGGCCCACGTGGTAAGGAACTGAGGCCTCCAGCCAACAGCCACAAGAGTGAGCTTAAAGGCAGACCCTCCAGCCCTGGTCTAGCCTTCAGATGGCTGCAGTCCCTGCTAACATCTTGACTGCAATCTCATTTAAACCAGGCTCATCCAGCTGAGCCTCAGCTGAATTCCTGAACCTCAGAAACTGCAATCATAACTGTTTACTGTTTCAAGTCACTAAATTTTAGGGTAATCACTTATACAATGACAGCTACCGGCTGTATCTTCCTCTTGGAGGTTCACAATGCACATCACCAGACTAAAGAGGAGTATTTAACTTTGTCTAACCTAGCACCTCCCAAACTTATTTGACTGCGGAACTCTTCCCATCTCCTTTTCTGCTGATAGAATCCACTCTAGGAACTGCTGATCTAGCATGAAATCTTGGACACAGCCAGAAAGTTTCCATTTCTGTCCCTTCTGCAAAGACATTCTTTGTTCTCCAACAACTGCGTCTGTGCTGGCTTAGATCTGAGGTGTGCATGTGCCTGTGTGTGTGTGTGTGTGTGTGTGTGTGTGTGTGCATACATGCCTGCCTATTGGCAGTAAGCTCTGTCATCGTGTCTGCTGTGGATTTTGTAAGCTGTCACTGTCAGATCCAGAACAAGCTGGTGTGTCATGCAGGCACAGAAAAAATGAAACTGTCCCATATCAGGTCACTAGGCAACGTTTCCAAGACAGCTGGTCCTTGTCATTCCTCTGCTCTCTCTGCTTCTCTCAGCTGCTGGGATGGTGATAATAACTAAGCAATAGCCCTGTTTATTTTACAAACTTGCTATCATCCCAGCAATTCTTTGGGGGATATTAAACGTGATTATTAATTATTCCCATTTTACGGATAAAGAAACTGAAGCTCTGAGTGAGAATTAAGGGTTTCGTTTGTTTTAAAAAACACACACCTACTAAATCCATGCATTATCATTCCCTCTGCCAGAAATGCTTAACCCTTCTTTTCACCCTCCCCGCTCCCTGGCCTAGCTAACACATTGGTCTGGAACAAGCCTGCTATAGTTTAAAACTGGCTCATCACTTCCAGGCTGTGGGATCTTGGGCACATTTCTGGATCAACTGCCTTCCAGGGTTGACTACAGATTAAATGAGTGTGAAGAGCATAGACAGTGCCTTGAAGCTAATAACATTCAATAACACTATTATTAATACTCCCCCTTCAGGTTTCAACTGGACATCATTTCTTCCATTTCTTCCTAGAAGCCCCCAGTAACTACCGCATCCAGGCTGGGTGCAGGCAGAGGCCCATGTGTGTGTGTTCCCCAAGGCCCAGTGCTATAGCTGCCACATAGTAGGCCTGTGTGTGTGTGTGTGTGTGTGTGTGTGTATGTGTGTGTGTGTGTGTGTGTTCGTGTGATATTCAAAATCTTTAACTGGAGGACACGGCACTGATTTTTCAGAACAGCCACTGGTCCAAAGGCCTCCTGCTGAAGAGATATTAACACTTCAGCTGCTGATTCTTAGAGGGAGTTGGAGGGTGATGGGGGCGGTGGCTATATTTGAAATTGTAGCCAGGCACGGTGACTCATGCCTGTAATCCCAGCACTTTGGGAGGTCAAGGTCAAGGTCAAGCTGGGTGGATCACCTGAGGTCAGGAGTTCGAGACCAGCCTGACCAATATGATGAAACCCTGTCTCTACTAAAAATACCAAAATTTGCCGGGTGTGGTGGCGAGCATCTGTAGTCCCTGTTACTCAGGAGGCTAAGGCAGGTGAATTGCTTGAACCTGGCAGGTGGAGGTTGCAGTGAGCCGAGATGGCACCACTGCACTGTAGCCTGGGTGACAGAGTGAGGTTGTCTCAAAAAAAAAGGAAAAAAATGGAATTGTAGGTATTATCATTATTCGAGTGTGGACAACAGAAAAGGAAAAGATTGCCATTGAAAACATAGCTTGTTATACTCAAAGATTCTAAGAAGTGGGGGCACCCCACGCCATGGGGATCCACAAAGGGAAACTCCAGGGTCCCTCAGGAGGCAGAGGGAGTAAGAAGAAAATGTGAGCAAGAGCCTTTGTTATGGCTTCTGCAGGAAGGAAAGGGTGAAGCAGGTCATGCAGGTTTTGAATTGGCTCGTTTGAATAATTGCAGCAGGCTCTGGGACATAGGGGCTGTCTCTGCTTCTCTGGTTCCTGGCCCTGGGTGATTAGGGCAGGTGGAGAGTGACCCAAAGGCTGAAAAGCACAATAAAGGAGGTGGTTGGGGATCTGGGTTCTGGAGGGTTTGGTTTACATATGAAAAATGTGCTCCTCTCCCAGACAGTCCTTTTCTATCTCCAGAAATTGGCTGGCCCTGGGACAGGCAGTCCCTCCAGGGTCAGCCAGGATCCAAATGCCAAATCATCAGAATAAGAAAACATGCTTAACACAGGCCAGGACCCTGGGGATCCTGAGAGGCTCAGGCAGTGCTATTCACCAAGCGGTAATGAGGTATTTCATTATTTGAACACTGGCATACTGTACCTGGGCATACCAGTTGAATTTAGTGCCAAGCACAAGTGTTCAGTAAATATACATCGAATTGCTGAGTTGGGTAGTGAGACTTGGAGTCTCTCTTTCCCTGCCCCCCATATCCAAGTCATCCTTAGATAATGGCAATGGCAATGCCCTTCCACATGGCTGCCCTTCCTCCTTCCCGAGGGAGCCACCAGGTAACCCACATCTGCTTATACCTGGGAGGCCTTCCAGCTATGGGACAGGTAGGTTTGCTCAGCCAGCCTTCAGGAACCTGAGAGCTGGGCCCACAGCAGGCCTTGAGACTCCCACTGCTTCTAACAACTCCTGGGCCCAGAACATTGGGTGGGAGGGGACCTCCAGGCAGCCCCACATCCTGCCAGCTCCAGGTGTTGGCTCATTTAAGAGACAGTATTGATTTTCACTTTATGATGCACTACCTGTGAAGCAATGGAGGGAGGGGTTGGAGGAGAAGCCAGCCACTGATTCCTGGAATTTATTTTGAGACACATTAATTTGTTTCTTCCCTTCAAGGTCAAATCAAGTCATCTCTATACATCACCATTGGCAGCCAGCTGGCTAGAAGGCAGTTGGGAGGAGGTGGAGGTGTGCTGCGGATAAAGCTCTGTCAGAGCTGGGTCAAGGCAGGGGGCTGCAAGAAGGTTCTGGGCATCTCCTCTCCCAGTATCATCAAAGTGAGAGCTCAGGAACAACACTTCTCTGTCATTTGATTGGAGATCTCCAGTGAAGGGTCAGGTCATCTATTTTGGTGCCAAGTCTTGTGTCTTTGAGCTTGAACCTCTCAGAATGGAAATGAGCCAGGTTTCTGGGTTTTGAAATCATGCCTTTATCCTAATTTCCCAGGGTGACCCACACTCACCATTTATTCGTTCATCCATCCATTTAATAAATATTTATTGTTTCTGATGTGCCAAGCATTACATTTAGCATAAAAGACAGTAGCGGACAAGACAGAAAAATAAAATGCCTACTCTTTTGGAGCTTCCGTTCCAGGGTGTATCTATGTAAGTGATGGGTGTTGAGGGTAGCTTACATTTTAATAGGCACGTGTGTTTCCAACCAAGCAAGCACAATTGTCAGAAGTGCTTTGATGGAAATAAAGCAGTGTGATCTATGTAATAGTCAGTGATTGGAGGTGGTGATTGTGAGGCCTCTCACAATATTGTGAGACTTGAGCAAGCAGGGGTAGGGTGGGGAGGGGAGATGTGAGGAAATTAGGATAGGAAGAAGGCAGCCAAAGAGCTGGGGGCCGAGTGTTCACAACCTAAGGAGAGGAGAATGCAAAGGCCCTGGGGTGAGAAGGACCATGGTGTCTGAGGAGCAAAAAGGTGGCCAAGAGATGAAGTTGGAGACCGGACGGGGGCCAGATCATGTGGGACTTTGAAGGCAGTAGAACGGAGTTTGGATTTTATTTGTTCAATCAATCCATTCATGTATCCATCTGGCAAGTATGAAATGCTTCCTCTGCACCAGGCACTGTGTTATGAGTTAGGGATACTGGAAAGAAGCACCAACGTGTGTTCTCTGTCTGTAGTCTACCACGGGAACTGTCTGGGTATCTGGGAAAAATCATACTCTTTTGAGATATTTAAATAAAAATGACTCATACTCCTGTCAAGTACCCTCCCCAAGAGCCTCTCAGGAGACCATTCTTGTGGTTCTGTCTCCAAGTTCCTGCCCATGAAGAATTCTCTCCATTTACCTTGCTCTGGACTATCCTTGACCTTGATCCATCCTCACCCACCAAGACCACTCATACAAAGCACCTAAGGGTGTGTAAGACTTCCCTAAAAGTTGTACTGGCATATGAGTTTTATACCACAATGGAAAGAATTTAAAATTAAATATTGTGCACCATATTTTAGTTTCTGATTCCCCCCACCACCTGGCCTTCCTCACTGATCACCTCTCACTGAAACTGCCTTTGCAAAATTATAACTGAGGAAATTGTGACAGTGAAAGAAATCAGACCTAACCGACTCTATCTTGCTTCTAACCCTAAAGCTGCCCTTGTTCATTCATGGGTGTAGGCCGAACTAACTTTGGGAAGGAATTCAGTACATGGTTTGACTCTGAAACAAAATTGACAACAGCCCTTTCCTGAAAAGACCCCCTTCTTGCTTGGGGACCAGTCTGCCTTTGTAGGACTAACAAATTAGCTACAAGATGAGAAATTACAGTTTAGGGTCATGCAGCCTCTGGTTCCAAGAGTCTGAACCTCCCCAAATTGCTCCTGGGGATAACATCACTATTGTAAAACCTAAGATCAGTGCTTGAGATATTTTGCAGACCTTGCCCTTGATGGATCAGCTGACACCACCCAGATGGTAATCTGGCCCAACCAGTTCTGCCATCCCACCCAGGAACAGAAGACATTAAGAAAACCTCGGCTGGGTGTGGTGGCTCTCGCCTATAATCCTAGCACTTTGGGAGGCCAAGGCGGGTGGATCACAAAGTCAGGAGTTAAAGACCAGCCTGGCCACCATGGTGAAACCCTGCCTCTACTAAAAATACAAAAATTAGCTGGGCGCAGTGGCAGGCGCCTGTAATCCCAGCTACTCAGGAGGCTGAGGCAGGAGAATCACTTGAACCTGGGGGGCGGAAGTTGCAGTGTGCCTGCACTCCAGCCTGGGTGACAGAGAGAGGGTCCTTCTAAAAAAAGAAAGAAAGAAAGACAGGAAAGAAGGAAGGAAGGAAGAAAGGAAGGGAGGGAGAGAGGAAGGAAGGAGGCAGGAAGGAAGGAAAGAAGGAAGGAAAGAAAACCTCACTTCGACGCCCTCTGATTCCATTTCCAACCTGACCAATTAGTACTCCCCGCTTCCCAAGTCCCTACTCACCAAACTATCTTTAAAAACTCTGATCTTCGAATGCTCAGAGAGACTGATTTGAGTTCTCCTGCACAGCCGGCTCTGTGTGAATTACTCTTTCACTATCGCAATTCCCGTCTTGATAAATCAGCTGTATCTAGGCAGCAGGCAAGGTGAACCCATTGGGTGGTTACATCACTACAGTTCAGCCATCCAACACGTTGCCAGGCCCCCTTGCTTTAGAGCCCTTGCTCACTTGCTTGGGCGGACCTGTGTGGTTCTCCATGCCCTTGGCTAGGGAACCCTCTCATGGATGGGCTTCTACTCTACCTGCTTGGAGTCTCACCATTCAGTGGCCTAGAACTAGAGAACTTGGAAATGACAATCTTACTTTCCTCCTCTCACCAGGATCTTAAAGTGGGAAGAAACAGTATCTAACACCCAGCCCAGTGCCTTGCACATGGTAGGTGTCCAGTAAATGTTTGTTGAACAAATATCAGATGGGTAAGGATTTTCCCCTAGGCTTGAAATGATTCCTCCTCCCTTCCTTGAAAGCAGAGTAGCTAGGATCAGTTTTGATTTTTGTTATTGTTATTATTTATCTGCTACACAAATACCTAGGCTGTTACAATATGATGTGTTGTGTTGGGATAAGAGTAAGTGAGAGGGGGCTCTGGCCAGCCTGGTAGGAGGCCCAGCAGAGACTCCAAAGAATTAGCCAATGAAGAGGGTGGGACAGTAATCCTTGGAAGAGAGAGAGTAGTGTATTCAAAGTCCTGGTAGCAAGAAAGGGCCTGTCTGGTGGGAAGAACAGAGGGAAGTTAGGTGGGGCAGGAGGGAGAGAGTGGGGATTTGGGCTGTAGTGGAAAAAGGTCACCCAGGGACGGATCCAGCAGCCTAATAAGTCTTGCAAAGAAGTCTGCACTCAATCTTGTAAACAATGGGGAACCATGAAAGGATTTTAAAAGGAACATGCCTTTTGCCTTGGCTCATGTGTTTTCTTCTGCCTGTGAGGCACCTCCCTGCCCCAAACCCTGCTTGCTCAAGTCCTATAACTGTGCCTGATCCTCAAGCCTGCCACGAGTGAACCCTCCTCTAAGAAGACACCCCTGATCCCCCTGCGCTTCGCAAAGCCCCAATCTGAAACACCTCTCTTCTCTTCCCATAATTTGGATGGACTCAAGGCACACATCTTTTGCTTTGTTAGGAGAAAGTCAGAACAGAATAATAGTGAAGAGTGAAGGTCCTGAAGTCGGGCTGCCTGGGCCAGTTGCTTATCAGGTATATGATTTGGGGCAGGGCACTTTTGCTTATCTGAAAAATGGAGATAAACGCTGGACCTATCTCAGCTGGGCGCAGTGGCTCACGCCTGTAATCCCAGCACTTTGGGAGGCCAAGGCGAGTGGATCACTTGAGGTCAGGAGTTACAGACCAGCCTGGCCAATATGGTGAAAATGTTGTCTCTACTAAAAATATAAAAATTAGCTAGGCGTGGTGGGGCACCTGTAATCCCAGCTACTGGGGAGGCTGAGGCATGAGAATCACTTGAACCTGGGAGGTGGAGGGTGCAGTGAGCTAAGATCGTGCCGCTGCCCTCCAGCCTGGGTGACACAGTGAGACTCCCTCTAAAAAAAAAAAAAAAAAAAAAATAGAGAGGGAGAAAAGAAAAGAAAATTGGAACTACCTCGTATGATTGTAGTGCAATTAAATATACATAAAGCACCCAGCATGGTGTCTGCACAAATCAAAGATTAGTGAGGGCCATTATTTATTTGCCTGTCTCTGTTACTGAACTGAGAGCGCTTTGCAGGCTGGGATTGCGACTCACGGTTTGCTATGCCCTTGGCTCCTAGTACAGGCCCCAGCACAGTGGGTGTTCAGTCGCTGATTTTGCTGTCTTTTGGGGGTTTGGAGGTGTCCTTGAGAAGCAGCCCAGTAGCTCCTTATTGACCTTCCAAAATAAAACATATAAGTTCAAGTTTTGCTGTCATCACATGACTTACCCAAGCCACTTCTCTCTTGGCCTCAAGCTTTTTCATTGCAAAAATAACAACATCTACTTCCTAGGATGTTGTTGGATTAAATGGGATTGGCTGCAGGGATGGAGCATGTGACTCAGGCCTGACCAATCAAAGCACTGATTTCTTGACCTACGCTTGGCTCCGGGATGATCATATGATCAGGCTGGTCCACTAAGAATGACTCTGGAATAAGTAGCAGGGCACTGTGGCTCACGCCTGTAATCCCAGCACTTTGGGAGGCTGAGGCAGGTGGATCACTTGAGGTCAGGAGTTCCAGACCAGCCTAGCCAACATGGTGAAACCCTGTCTCTACTAAAAATGCAAAAATTAGCTGGGCGTGGTATTGGGCGCTTGTAGTCCCAGCTACTCAGGAGGCTGAGTCAGGAGAATCAATCGCTTAAATATGGGAGGCAGAGCTTTCGGTGAACTAGAGATAGCTCCACTGCACTCCAGCCTGGGCGACAAAATGTGAGACTCTGTCTAAAAAAAAAAAAAGTAAAAAAAGAATGACTATCCAAAATGGCAGACGCTGTGGGAGAAGACTGGCTTTTCTCCCTCAGGACTGGAATGTGGATTGTGGAGCTGTAGTGACTGCAGCTACCTTGTGGCCCCGATGAGAGGACATGGGGCATGGAGGGCTGAGAGCGTGGGAAGCGGGGGCAACAGGGACAGTGGGAATGAAGCCATTATTGCAGGGCCACGTCAGATGGAGGGAAACAATTCTGTTGATAGCATTAGTGCCCCGAATCCAGCTCTCCCAGCAAGCAGCTCTTATCCCAGACTTCTCAGCTATGTGCACCAATAAATACCACTTTTGGCTTAAATTAGTTTGAGTTGGGACTCCTGGCACTTACCACGGCAGCCCTTCTCTCTCCCACCCTACAGTCAGGGATCTGTGTTCCCAGCAGCATCCAAACCCGTGGCAGCCACAGCACTGTTAACTACCCTCAGAGCTGCTAGGCCTCTTTCCTCCTTCCTAACAGAACCTTGTTTTGTTCAGGCAGCAATGTTCCTGGCCTCAGAAGATGTTGATCCAAGCCTGTCATGACCATCCTTTTCCCTTTTGGCAGAAATTGGTCTCAGGGTAGGCATGTGACCCACTTTTGGCCAATGAGATCGAAAAAGAAGTCTGCTAGGAGCTTCTGGACGATATCCTGCTCACTGATAAATGAAGCTAGGTGATAATACCTTTTTATGACTTCCTTCTATTCCCATACATTGTCATATGAGGATGAGATGCCTGGAGCTGCTGCAGCCATCTTGCAACCATGAGGATAGGCTATGATTATGTACACTTGTCAGAGATGGCAGAGAAAAAAATGGAAATGTCCTGGGCTCTTGGTGGCATAACAGCTGAAAAAAAAACTGTGTATCTACTTACCTCTAAACTTTTTGTGAAGTTAGAAAACAGCTATTTATATCATTTAAGCCACTATTCACCCGGCAACATTATTTTTTTTTTTCCTTTTTTACGATAATGTCAAGTTTAATCTGCCAAATATACAAGTTGAACTTGTGGAGCATGTTTTGCCTGGGTGCCCCACAGTAAACAGAGGTTTCCTGAAATGATCAATGGGTAGGGTTAAAAATGGGCACTGGCCCTAGCCAGGTGGGTAGGAACCGGGCAGGGAAGGGCAGAGAGGCGAGGCCTCGATCAGACAGGACTGACCAGGGACAAGCCATAACCCTCGAGGACCCAGGGGCACAGGCTCCCAGATGACAGCCCCTCTCTGAATGAGCACCCAGGCAACACAGTCCGGGGCTGGGGGTAGCAAACCTGTCAGCAGCTGCTTCCTGGGACAACCACTCCCTTACATGCTATCTACCAGACAAATGAAAGCTCTTCTTACCCCATCTCCCAGGCACCCCCCCAGCAAGGGCTCTGAATTCTAAAAACAGCGAAAACATTCAAATGGTTACATATGAAATGCTGTCCTGCATCTTTCTGTCTCAAAGATAGCAGCTGCCCCTCCCCCAGCCCCTCCCACCCACATATCCCCCAAACAATTTCCGTGCCAAGATGAAGAGGAGGCCCCAGGCCATGGAGGGCTCCTGGCCATGAGGGGCTGTTGCAGCGGCGCCAGGGCACAGGGCGGGCGAGACACAGCAGAGGTCCTGGCAGCGCGGCCCAGGTCCCCGGCATCTCCTCCCATGGGTTGTGGTTACTTATTCAGGGAGAGCGACTGCTTTCGTTTTCCTGACAATGTGGCACATCTTTTGTTTTCCTTTCCTCTTCCTTCTTCCAGGCAGTCTCCTCCCGCTGTTTCCGGATGATGGCCAGCCGGGCCAGGTCAGCCTTGGCTTGCTCTGTCTTCCCGGTCAAGTGCATTTTCATGTAACGCTCTTTTGCCTTCTGCTTCTCAATCTCTTCTCGTTCTCTCCTCAAAAGCTCCTTTGGCCCATCCAGATCCAGTTGTATGAACTTTTTGGTTGTCTGTGCCACCCGGTTGGGGTTCTCGATGTTGATGAGCCCTTCAATGCCTTTGTGCTTTTGCTGGTAGTCATCTTCTTCATCCTCACTCTCATCTGAGTCTAGAGATTTCTTCTCCTTTTTGGGGTCACCTGCAGCCGCATCTCCACCTTCTTTTTGCTCCTCTTCTTCCCTGGCCTTCTGCTTCTCAGCCTGCAGCTGCACGTCGATCTCCTCAGGGCTCGTATACTGCCTCGCCCGGCCTTTGTGGCCTCCCTTTCTCCCTCCTTTAGGCATCGCAGCTCCGCGCAATATTACTTTAAGCCACAGCGTTGCTAACTGATGTTGTATATCTAGGTGGTATTATATTTAGTTCCTCATTAAAAGAACCACACAAGGCTAAGAACGTCAGCTCCTTTATTATTATTATTATTATTATTATTATTATTATTATTCACTGTTATTTCCCCCTAAACAACAGCATAACTCAAATAACAATGACACACACATCCCGCCCATATACACAATACCACTAGCCTATCTGTCAGGCTATCTGGCCTTTGCTTGGTTCCTGATGGAGCTGTCTGGAGACAGCTCCCTCTGTAAAAATCCCGACTTAAACATAGGGGACAGAAGAAAGGGGGGACCTAGGCCAGATCATAAACTGACAGGCTCCCAGAGTCCTTAGGGTGTGCTAACTTGGAAACCTTGGGAACGTGCTGGAAACATCTGGGCAGAGGGCAGAAGGCACTGTTTGTTTTTATGTGGTTGATGGATAAATTCCATATGGGGATATAAGACCTGTATATCACCCTTTGTAGGCCAGGCATGTGGAAGCACAGTGGGGTTAGCTACTGGGTTTCATTAACCAAACCATGCGGCATGGTTTGGGAGCCGTGGGAATTAGGAGCCCAGAGTAGGAATCTGGGTGATGGGGGAGGTCCCCAGAGAAAAGTAACCCTTGCATTCACTGCAAGTAAGATACAACGTGAAATGTTAAGTCCCCTTTTATGTGTTTTGCAACTATAGAATGTGCAACATTTTCATCAAGATAGAAAAGGTAAAGAAAGCAAAACTAGTATTTTGGCCTAACGCAACCAAGCATGATTTGCCAATTGTGCTATCTTGTGGAGAAATCTACCACTACACTATCCAGGGAATCTGTGGTCAGTCCCCACCCCCGCACCCCCTAACATTTTACTTGCACTAAATCTGAGTTCAGCTAAAGTAATGCATCCTGGAATCAGAGAAGCCCTAGGGTTGGGGACAAAACAAGGATGGGCCAGTACTGGCATCTCAGGTACAGGTGACTTCCTGGCTGTCCTGGGGAAGCTCGTTGTTGAAACTGCTCTCTCCAAATGTTGAGTAAGGAGGGACCTGGGGAGCTTCGATGATCAGCAGACCCTCTGGGGAAAGTGAGGCAAATACTGTCACAGGATCCACCTCTGCAGGAAGCCTAGGAGAAACACACGATTTTATTCATTTATTGTTGTTAATATTGCTTAAACATTCTTTTATTCACTTGAGAGGAAATATTTTTGATAAGAGCTTAGGCTTTGGGGACATACAATGTTGGGTTTGAATCCTGGCTCTACCCCTTTCTAGCTGTGTGGTCTTGGGAAGATTATTCAATTGCTCTGAGCTTGTTTTCTCATCTGCAAAATGAGGATAATAATACTGAACTTGTAGAGTATTTGAACTTCAGAGTCTGAGTATGCTTTGCAAATGGTAAAATGCTGTTTGAACAGTAGTTCTTAACTTAAAAGAGAGCTGTGGCCCACATATTTGGTCCCAGGTTGAAGTCATCACCTTAATACCCACTACTGACCAAAATTACTAGCAGAAATGGCACCACTACCATCCCTTTATAGAGCGCAAGTAAGGTGTTGTGCATAGCAGGCAACACATTTTCATCTGACATGTGCTTGCTGGAGAGTGTTTCACTACAAAATGCATTAATAGTGATGCAAGCACTAGGTACCTTGGCAGATAAAAGGGGCCAAGCTGGCCACATGTAGATTTCAGATGGCAACATACTCTATGGTATTCAAAATAAGCCTTGATTTTGTTCATACCCTAAGTATCTCTGATGTAGTTTGGCTGTGTCCACCCAGATCTCATCTTGAATTGTAGCTCCCATAATTTCCATATGTTGTGGGAGGGACCTGATGGGAGATAATTGAATCATGGGTAGGGGGCAGTTTCCTCCATACTGTTCTCATGGTAGGGAATAAGTCTCACGAGATCTGACAGTTTTATAAGATTTTTTGCTTGGTTCTCATTTTCTCTCTTGTCTGCTGCCATATAAGATGTGTCTTTCACCTTCTGCCATGATTGTGAGGCCTCCCCAGCCACGTGGAACTGTGAGTCCATTAAACCTCTTTTTTTTATATCAGTTACATAGTCTCAGGTATGTCTTTATCAGCAGTGTGAAAACAGACTAATACAATCACTTAGCAGATCATTACTATCTTGTTCTTCCTTTTTTTTTTTTTTGAGACAGAGTCTCACTCTGTCACCCAGGCTGGAGTGCAGGGGCGTGATCTTGGCTCACTGCAAGTTCCGCCTCCCATGTTCAAGCAATTCTCCTGCCTCAGCCTCCTGAGTAGTATGGATTACAGACGCCCACCATCACGCCTGGCTAATTTTTGTACTTTTAGTAGAGATGGGGTTTCACCATGTTGGCCAGGCTGGTCTCGAACTCCTGACCTTGTGATCCACCCACCTCAGCCTCCCAAAGTGCTGAGTTAACAGGCATGAGCCACCGAGCCCAGCCAATTATCTTGTTCTTAAAACTCAATTATAGACAATACCTGGTTGGAGTATTATAAGAGGATGATTAAGAGGTAAGAATTAATATGCCCATTCTACAGATCACTAAACAGAGACTTGGGGGAAATCAAATGACAAGCTCAACAAGTGAGAAAGCATCGAAGATGGAATTTCTAAACCTAAATCTGGTCCAAGTTCTAATAAGGTATTTTTATGATTTTTGGATTGCTTTGGGTGAATGAGACTATTGAGAATTTGGTTTCTTCAACAAACTATTAAAACTGTGAGGACATATTAGTGATCTCATTGGGGTGCCATTTTTTTTTTTAGTCATGAAATCCACGACCTTCTCAGTACTTTCTACGTGCCAGGTACTTTAGCTGAATCATATCATTTTGGTGTTAACAATAATCCCGCCAGGCAGATTCCATTGCTATCCCCATCTTACAGATGAGGAAATTGATGCTCAGAGAAGTGAACTGCTTTGCCCAAGGTCGCTCAGCTGGCAAATGGCAGATAGGAAATGGAATTGGAATCTTGGTCTCCAAACTCAGAGTATCTGACCGTGATGCTCTCCTGCCTCCCCCAGCACCAGACATTCGAAAGAAGGACTATGGCAGGAAGGACCGGAACTTCAATCATAATCTTTCCACTGGTCCATGCTGGCTGTGCCTATTGTAAATACAAAGGTCTTGATAAAAGAACCAAGGCATGAGGTAAGCCCATTCCTGATCATAGGCAGGACTCCTTCTGGAGGGGCTGGGGAGTTTTTTTTTTTTCTTTCTTTCTTTTTTTGTGGGTACAACAACCTGTAGCCACATGAACCATATCTACCCAGGAGATTCCTTGCCAAATTGGAACCATGGAGATGAACAAGGGTGCTTCTGGGAAGCCCATTTGGAAGAAAAAGAGGGAACTAGAAAGCTGCCAAGTCAAGCTTTTGAAGCGGAGACAAAGTCAAAAGTTTAGACCTCCCTCTCAATGCTGGGGATGGGCTGACTGTCTAACCATGTGCACATCAACCCAGTGTACACCAGGTACAGTGTGACAGGGTGGCTATGACCTAAAGCATGGGTTTTGCAGGCAGGCCGACCTGCATTCAAACTCTGACTCTTCCTGACCACACAACCTGGGGCTGGTGATCTTGCCTCTTTGAACCTGTTCCTTTGCAGAAAAAAGGGGGCAATAATAGTACCCACTTCTTAGGGTGGAGTGAGAATTACGTTGCAGTCTTTGGCCTTACATGTTGGCATCTTGACAGCAAGATGGAGTATCATACAAATTGCAGGATCATTGAACTACAGAGTATCAGGGCCCCAAAGGATCTTCCTGATTGTCCATGACAATGCTCTCATATTACTTATGGGGAAACTGAAACTCAGAGAGATAGACAAGTCCAAGGTCCTTAACCAGGTAACTTGTATGTCGAACCCATTTGGTGGGAAAGTAATTCCTCTTCAATTCTCTTTCAATGCTTCTACTTACAACTGAAGGAATGTCTCTGCTAAATACTAATATGCCTTTAACACCTTCAGCCTCTATCACTTGCTACCTTCCCTTTTTAACAATGAGAGAGCTGAGGCCCTTAGGCAGGCAATATTATCTAGTTAGAATTTAACCACAGTTTGCTTTCATTGGATTTATTTCATGATTGCCTTCCTCAGTGAACATTTTAGTGATGAGAATTTAACTTTATCAAAAATGAGATGACCTAAAAGGAAAAAAAAAAACCTTTAGTAAATCATGGTAATGTAAGCATATAAGGCAAAAAATAGTGAAGATGGGATGTGAATGACGGTATTGCAAATGACTGTAATTTGGTTTCCCCTAACCAAATAGGAAGATCACGGACTTTGAAAGCTGAGACCCAAGACCTCAGTCCAAATGGGGCTTTTCACACAGAGATGGATGTATTGGGATGAATTTCCTTGCCATCGTTAAGGCAAATAGCTGCAGCATCCTGCCTGGGTGGAAATCTCCAAGGATCTCAGCCTGGCTGAAGGAATCTCCCTGTCCTCTAATGACTGGAGGTTTCCCTGGGAGAGGAGGCAACGAGGCCTCCTGAAATTGGTTCAGAGGCGTCCCAGACTCCAGTTCGACTCCTTGGTGTCTAGAATCTGGGCAGAGCCAGGAGCTCCCAGGAGTCCCAGCTGCTGGAGTGTGAGTCCAGCCTTGTGAAGCCTTTTCATAATATTAATTCCCATGGACCAAGCCCTGAGTCTGTATTCCATGCTTAATGCGTTATACACATCCTCTCACTCCCATCACAACCCCTCCATGCAGGGATGCGGGAATGGAAGGTCAGAGCAGTTAAGCAAGTTGCCCCAAGTTACCCACTCACTTTCTCATGGAGCCAGGACTCCCTGCACCTGGAGCTGAGATTCAAAATATTTAACAACTGGTGCAGCTGGGCACTGACCATTCAGAAGGGATGGGTGCATGTCATAGTGATGGAGGAGGGTCCTGGAACCCTTTAGTTGTTGGAAGGTGGAGAGGTTTAGAGGGTCCTGGGGAAGGATCAGAGTGACTGGGGTTGGCTAGGGAGGGCTCAGGCAATAGCTAGCCAATATTCAGGGGTCCCCATCCCCCGAATCATGGACCGGCACCCATCTGTGGCCTGTTAGGAACCTGGCCTCACATCAGGAGGTGAGCAGCAGTTCAGCCAGCATTACTGCCTGAGCTCCGCCTCCTGTCAGATCAGCAGTGGCATTAGATTCTCATAGGAGCTTGAACCCAATTGTGAACTGTGCATGCCAGGGATCTGGGTTGCACGCTTCTTATAAGAATCTAATGCCCGATGATCTGAGGTGGAACAGTTTCATTCCCCAGTCCATGGAAAAATTGCCTTCTACGAAACTGGTCCCTGGTGCCAAAAAGGTTGGGGACTGCTGAATATTTTAACAACTAGCCCAGCTCAGCAGCTGAGCACCAGCCTGGAGCAATTTCAGGCATTTCTCATCAGGTTACTTCCAGCAAGCTATCTCCCCTAAGGCCTTGGAGCATGTGAAATACACACACACACACACACACACACACACACACACACACCCCTTTTAAGATGATTAATTCACTTCTTTCTTACTCAGTCCCTTTTACAGCTATGCCCTGCTTGTGACTCCACCCTGAGACCTCATTTGAGCCTTGACATCAGCTTCCCCCCACCCCCTGCCTTCCTTCCTCTCCCTCAGCGATGTTTAATCTGCTTGCTATACCAGGGAGAGGTGTGGGGCACGGAGATGCCAGGCAAGCCAGCGAACACGAAGAACAAATGGTTTGGCGTTTGCCTTATCAGGAAGTGTCCACAGGCTTCCAAGAACTGCAGAGGCTCTGGGAGCGCCAGGGACATACACGTGGGGGAAGAGACAGGAATGTAGAATCCCAAAGCTGGAAGAAGCCTCAGAATTCAGCTAGTGTGATCTCTCCATACACAGAATTTCTTTGCAAAGGCTGATGGAAAAGTTAAGAGTCAACAATAACAATAGTAATAATGAACTGCCACTTATGAGGACCTACGCTGGGCCGTGACCTCATGTCACTTTCAGCTAGGAACTCTGCAAGGCTGGAATCAGCATCCCTTTCACAGATGAGGAAACAGCATTCCTTGCTCAAGGACTGAGCGTGGAACTCAGAGGTCAGGGATCTATTCTGGGCCCTTCTAAATTCTAGTTGTAAAGACCTTGGGTATGTCCTTTCACCTGCGGGAGGCTTAGTTTCCCCGTATTGCAAGGAGGGTCATGTCTCTTCTCTCCGATGCACTCTTTTGCTGCAAAGGCTAAATGCAACGATGGCTTGGAATAGAGTTTAGGGGCCAGGTGCAGTGGCTCACACCTGTAATCCCAGCACTTTGGGAGGCAGAGGCGGGCAGATCACTTGAAGTCAGGAGATCAAGACCAGGCTGGCCAAACATGGTGAAACCCCGTCTCTACTAAAAATACAAAAATTAGCCAGGCATAGTGGCGTGCACCTGTAATCCCAGCTACTTGGGAGGTTGAGGCAGGAGAATTGCTTGAACCCAGGAGGTGGAGATTGCAGTGAGTTGAGATCGTGCCGCTGCACTCCAGCTTGGGCAACAGAGTGAGACTCCATCTCAAAAAAAAAAAAAAAAAAAAAAAAAAGGAGGGAGACAGAGAGAGTTTAGGGGCCAGAAATGCACATAGTGGAGTGACGCTGATTGCTGATTAGAGAGAAGGTATATATGAAGCACCTGGCAGTTGTTTAAATGCAGCCATCATGACCACACTGTGCAACTCTTCTCCCTGTAGGTACTGCCAATTAGGAACTCATGGTGGCTTTGGTTCATGGCCTCAGCCTGATTGTCTTTTGCTGCTCTCATGGTTCCCCCAGGCTCCCTTTCCCTGTTAATCATGAATCCCCTCTACTCCCTCCCCTCAGCAAAATAGCTCTTCCTCTGTCCCAGTGTCTCAGCCTCCAAACCTCTCTAGGTAGTATGCAGTGCTCTCAGGACACTTTCCAACTTCATTTTTGTGGATGCTCTAGAGAAGGTGCTCATTCTCCTGGCAGGGCAGAGGCTGAGCAAGCAGCCTGCAAGATATTCTGCTGGGGCATTTGGGGAATCGGGGGATGGTCTTTCTGGATGGTGACAGGGGTCCTCCCTCAGCTATGCTCCGTGGGTAGGGGCTATGTGATTGTGGACAAGTCATTGTCTTGCTTACCCTCAGATGCTTAGTCTATAAAAGGGGGTTGTTCCCCGGGTGCAGTGGCTCAAGCCGCTAATCCCAGCACTTTGAGAGGCAGGGAATTGAACCCTCACACCTAACGAGGAGAAAATGTCCCAGCAGACCTGTAATAGGGTCCCAGAAGGGGGAGCACATAGATTGCACCATCTCATCTGCTCGGTGCCCTGTGAGGTGGGTATTAAAAACCCCATTTTATTTATTTATTTATCTTGAGACTGAGTCTCGCTCTGTCACCCAGTCTGGAGTGCAGTGGTGTGATCCCGGCTCACTGCAACCTCCACCTCCTGGGTTCAAGCGATCCGTGTGCCTCAACCTCCCGAGTAGTTGGGTGATTGGTGGACATGGTGGCACATGCCTGTAATCCCAACTACTCAGGAGGTTGAGGCACACGGATCGCTTGAACCCAGGAGGTGGAGGTTGCAGTGAGCCGGGATCACACCACTGCACTCCAGACTGGGTGACAGAGCGAGACTCAGTCTCAAGATAAATAAATAAATAAAATGGGGTTTTTAATACCCACCTCACAGGGCACCGAGCAGATGAGATAATGCAATCTATGTGCTCCCCCTTCTGGGACCCTATTACAGGTCTGCTGGGACATTTTCTCCTCGTTAGGTGTGAGGGTTTAAGGAGGTGTCTTAAAAGAGAGATGCCCAAGAGGGAGAGACCCTGGACCATGGGTCCCAGGTGTGCCCCCTCCTCCACTCCCACCCTGAGCTCCATGACTCCAGGTTACTTACTGGATTTTCTTTGTGAAGTTCTTAGAAACGATGCCACCTTCTTGCTGTTTCTCTTCGTGTTTGCCTGGAAGGAAGAGAAGTGTGGCGTGTCAGCATCTATGTTCCTTGGGCATCCTTCAGGACTGAGGCTTGGGTTCAAATCCTAGCCCTGGACCTGCCTTGCTGTGTGGCTTAGGCCTACCCTAGAGACTCCAGTTATCTAATCCTCAAGGACCTTGTCTGCCATACAGACCCACTTAAGTCCACTTCCAAGGCTGGCTATGAAGGTGAAATAAGATAATTGATGGAAAGGAGGTGTAGACCATGGTTTGTAGGTAATTAAGGGTTAGTCTGAGGAAATCGCAGAAACTGGGCCATGTGTTGTACCAAATCTTCCAAGTCTCCCACCTGACTCCTTTTCTCTAACCTGCCAGTAGAACCCTGGGGCTGACATCCCAGACTGGGTGGCAGGCTTGAAGCGAGATCACGTGCTAAGGGCGACTCTGCCATGTAGCTTGCTTTATAGCTAACAGAGTGCTTTCCTAACTCTGAGCCCAGACGTCATTTTCCCTTTGTTTCCGACATGGAAACTGAGGCCTGGTAATGGATCCAGGGTCGCCCAGCAGGTCCCTGGTGGCTCTGAGCTTTGAATCAGCTCTCTCTGAGTCTAGGCCAAGTTCTAGGGCCTGATGCCTCTCTGCTCTTGAATTTCTGTCTGTTCCAGCTCCCGCTTAGCTCTTTAAGCCACATTATCTGTACCCAGTAGTGAAAACACAGCCTGGAAAAACAATGCTTCAATCTGCCAAAAACACCCAGCTTTTCCTAAGGGCACTGTGGATGTGAAATTCCACCAGCCCTCTTGCCTCTTAACGTGTGGTAAGAGAGGGCTTCCCAACCCCCTTAGGGAGGAAAAAGATGAAATTACAAGAAGACTTGGGCCTAAACTGGTTTTGATCTTGTAATGTATATAGCACATTCTGATTCTCTTGGCCTCTCCTCATTCTTTTTTTCTTTAATAGAGAGAGTGTCTGTAGTTTCTCTTTAAACAAACAAGATTAGTACAACAGTGGGGCCATTCGGCTGTTACTTTTCACTCCTCATTTGTGGGGCCACCTTCTGGAGGCAAGAACTCTCATTTACACAGGGAGGTGCTTCTGAGGGGCCTTGAAATCTAGAATGTAAATAACTTTGTTGAATATAGCAGTCCAGATTTTTTTAAATTGACAACTTAGAGCTAATTACTTTTAATTATTTCTTCGTTAATAGCTTTTTTTGTGCTTTAAGATAGTGCATGTGTATGTTAGAAAATGCAGAAAATAGGCCAAGCATAGTGGCTCACTCCTATAATGTCTGCACTTTGGGAGACTGAGACAGGAGGATCACTCGAGGCCAGGAGTTTGAGACCAGCCTGGACAACATAGAGAGGCGCTGTTTCTAAAAAATAATAATAATAGGCAGGGCGTGGTGACTTATGCCTGTAATCTCAGCACTTTGGGAGGCCGAGGCAGGCGGATCACAAGGTCAAGAGATTGAGACCGTCCTGGCCCACATGGTGAAACTCCGTCTCCACTAAAAATACAAAAATTAGCTGGACGTGGTGGCACGTGCCTATAGTCCCAGCTACTTGGGAGGCTGAGGCAGGAGAATTGCTTGAACCTGGGAGGCAGAGGTTGCAGTGAGGCGAGATCGTGCCACTGCGCTCCAGCCAGGCAAAAGGGTGACACTCTGTCTCAAAATAATAATAACAATTACTATTATTATTATTATCCAGGTGTGATGGTGCGTGCCTGTAGTCCCAGCTATTTGGGAGGCTGAGGTGGGAGGATTGCTTGAGCCCAGGAGTTTGAGGT
The DNA here is from genome assembly GCF_028885655.2 of Pongo abelii. Taxonomy (NCBI): domain Eukaryota; kingdom Metazoa; phylum Chordata; class Mammalia; order Primates; family Hominidae; genus Pongo; species Pongo abelii. The sequence goes on along the minus strand of NC_071995.2, from coordinate 118,035,750 downwards.
TACAGTAAGCTATAATGCACCACTGCACTCCAGCCTGGGCAACAGAGTGAGATCAGGTCTCTAAATTTAAAAACAACAACAACAATAACAAAAGAAAAAATTTAAAAAAAAAGAAAAAAGCCATCAAAACTACCTATAATCCTGTCACCCCAAGGAAGCTACTAATAATATCTTTTATATGTTCTGACTTTTCTATGTTTCTCAGAAATGTGTAAATGTTACATAGTATCCATGTATATCAGTATTCTATCAAATGGGATAGTTCTCTGCATTATGTTTGGAACTTATTTTTCTCTCTTGCTAACACATTATAATTACTTTTCCATATTACCAAATATTCTTTGACAGCATAATTTTTAATGGCTGCAGTGTTCTATTGAGGAATAAGTAAGAGCTAATTTAACCAATCCCCTACTTTGGGACGCTGAAGAGTTTCCAACATTGGAGAGAACTTCATGGTCCTGAACATTCTTGTAGCTGGAACTTCACACCAGGCCCTATGACTTCTTTAGGATTAACTGAGGACTAATGCAACTTCCAGAATTTCTAAGGCTTAATCTATATTGCTAAATTGCTCTCAGGAAAAGAAATTCATTTTAAACTGGAGTGTCTGGCTAACCAGAACATGCTATCCTGTGAATGTGTGGCCACTTAAAGAGTCAATCCTGGGCTGCCAACTCCGTGACCACCAACTGCCTGGCTCTAGCACAGGCCTGTGCCCAGAAGAGCACTGTCTGTTCTTTGGTACCCTCCTCATAGCCAGGGTGCCGGGAGACCTGCTTCCCCTGGGGACAGGCCAGTGCCTCTGACTCAGCCCTTTTGCATCCTAGAATCCTTCTGCATGCTGGTATCCTGGGAATAAAAACTGATAATATAAATAATAATAGCAAAGTAATATAGTGCTTCCTTGGTGTCAGCCACTGTTCTAAGCACCTTATCTATATCAACTCTTTTAATTTTTGCAACAACCTTAAATAATAATAGTAAAGTAATAATATAAGCAGGTATTTTCATTATTATCATTTTGTAGATAGGAAACCTGAAGTTCAGAAAGGTTAAGTGCTGTACCCAAGTTCACACAGCTTGGAAGTGACTGGTGCAAAGATTCAAAAGCAGGCAGACAGATTCTGGAATATTGTTTTGGACTTAAGTCTCTACTCTGACATTTCCTGGCACATCTCTAAGTTTCTCTGAGCCTCAGTTTATTCTTCTCTGAAACGGGAATGATGACACCTATCTTACTGGGTTACTGTAGGAAGCAAATGAAAGCGAGTCCCAGAATGGCTTTGGAAGTTGTAAAAGTATCATATGAAGGTAAACACTTGTGGTTTATTTTGATGTTTGGGGAAAAGACTGCTCCTCAGAAACTAGGTGCCTCTGTCTGCTCTGAAAATAGGGTATTGGGGTGAGGGAAGTGAGGATCTCTGAGGAGGGAAATCTCCAAAATTTCCAAAAGAGGGGCCTGGAGGTGGGGTTAACCTCGTTTAAAGAGAGTATTGCTAGGAGGATCATCTTGAAACTCAATTTGCTTATCATTTGCCTACTTAGATTGGGGCAGCTTAAGGATTATGAGTGATTTTTAATTTCTTATTTTGCTTTCCTAACTACATATTCTATCATGAAGACATTTTATTTTTGTAAACTGAAAAAAGTAATTATTATGATTTTTAGAAATACATCCAGAGGCTAGGAGACGTCAGAGACCACTTGCAGACATGCTTTTTCCAACATGCCTCAGAGAAATGTAGGTGGAACACTACTGGCCCAGCTAAAGAAAGAAAGTGCTGTTTCCAGGGAAGGCAGAGGCCCTGGGACTAAGGAGAAGGGGTGGAAATAAGGCCTTGGGGCTTTCCAGTCTCTATCTTAGCCAGGGTCTGGCCCAGTGGCCCATGAAGGGAACATTTCTTGGCTGGTGGTTGCAGGATGGGGGCAGGGGAATCTGAGGCTTGCTGGAAATTGTCTAGTCCAGCATTTTCCAAACGCTTCCTTGAATGAGACACTCATACGTGGTCAGATAAGATAAGGCTGCCTCTTAGAGATTCATAAACTACATTAGTGACTTAAAGGCTCTGATAAGTCCTGCAGTGAGAAGACCTGTTTATAATTTTGTTTTTATTGGTACCATACAAGATCTTGAACTCTCCTGCTGTTTCTAGATGCCTAGTAACAGCTTGTGGAGGAACAGATTTGTCATTTTGTGGTATAGGGTGGGAAACTGGATCTGACTTCCAATTTCCCTTGAAAATTGCTTTTTATTTATTTTTATTTATTTATTTTTTTTTTTTTGAGACAGAATTTCTTTCTTGTTGCCCAGGCTGGAATGCAGTGGCACAGTCTCAGCTCACTACAACCTCCACCTCCCGGGTTCAAGCGATTCTTCTGCCTCAGACTCCTGAGTAGCTGGGATTACAGGCGCTCGCCACCACGCCTGGCTAATTTTTGTATTTTTAGTAGAACGGGGTTTCACCATGTTGGCCAGACTGGTCTCAGACTCCTGACCTTAAGTGATCCTCCCGCCTTGGTCTCCCAAAATGCTGGGATTACAGGCATGAACCACCGCACCCAGCCCGAAAGTTGCTTCTTAAATAGAGCTCCTGATATCAATTTTATTTTTAAACCCCTTTTATGAAAGCCCTTGTATGGACTCTCAGGGAATTTGGATTTTGTCTAGCCGATGTCACTAATTGCACATCTGAAAAGCTTTGTCTTTGTCTTATTTAAGCTCCCAATGACCCCATTTTACAGACGTGGAAATTGAGACTGCATGACTCACCCAAAGCCTCTGGATTAGTAAGATACTTAGCTGAGATCTCAACATGGGCTGCCAGACCCCACCTGTTATGAAGCACCTACAAAAGAGGGTGGTGAAAAGCACTCCAGGCTGGACAGAGGGTCTCCTAGAGGGGCCACAGGGTGGGGTACACCCTTGGACTTGGGCTGGAAGCATCTAAGACTCTAATTAAAACAAGGACAGAAGGAATGGTGATAATCGTTCTGTTTACAGAGTGCCAGGCAAACACTATTATTAGCTCCATTTTATAGACACTCTGCATATATTATCATAGATAGTCTGCATATGTTTAATCTTTCCTATACTCTTGCAGGACAGATATTATTAGGTCCCCATTCTGCAAATAGGAGAAATGAGGCTCAGAGGGATGAAAAGACTTTCTCGTCCACATCCACCATGCTAGTGAACAGTAGTGCTGGGATCTGAACCCAGGTTTCAAAAAGCATCTATTATTCATTATTTATTGGGGCCTTCCTGGATGCCTGGCACTATAACAACAACGATGGCAATAATAATACTAATTCCTTGTGTTCCAGGTCATAGAAATGTGAAAGGAAAATAAATCTTGGGGCCCCCAAATCACTAAGCTAAAGGGAAAAGTCAAGCTGGGAACTGTTTAGGGCCAACCTACCCCCCATTCTATTCAAAGTCAGCCCTCTGCTCACTGACATAGATGCATATCTGCTTGCCTCCTTTGGAAAGGCTAATCAGAAACTCAAAAGAATGTGACCATTTGTCTCTCACCTACCTGTGACCTGGAAAACCCCTCCCTGCTTCAAGTCTTCCTGCCTTTGCTTCAAGTTGTCCTGCCTTTCTAGATCGAACCAATGTACTTCTTACATATATTGATTGATGTCCCATGTCTCTCTAAACTGTATAAAATTAAGCTGTGCCCAGACCACCTTGGGCATGTGACAGGAGGACTTCCTGAGGCTGTGTCATTGGAGTGTCCTCAACTATGGCAAAATAAACTTCCTAAATGAACTGAGACCTGTCTCAGATTTTCTGGGTTCACAGGTATGTCCACATTTTACAGCATCACCTCACTTAAAACAACAATCCTTATGGTATAACCATTTGAACCCAAATTTCCAGATGAGGGAACAAAACAGAAGCACAAAGTGAAGTAATTTGCACATCCTGCTGGTTAGAGTTGGAGCCAGTTTCGGAACTCCTGCCCTGCTCCCCAGCCAACTCAGAAATCTGGCTGACCCTGTCATCAGCACGTGGCCCCAGCGTGTCTCCCAGCCCACCACACCCGCTGGAGCCTCTGATGTTTATAATGCTACCATGACTGGCTTGAAACTCCCCCTGAACGCTGCTGGGGCTTGTTCCTGCCCAGCCTGTGTTTGCAATGGCTTTGACTGATTTTCTGGAAGGCAAGCCTCTGCCGGGAACACATTCTTTTTAATGGAGCGTTAATCAGGAGGGAAGGAAAAGAAAGATGTTTCTACTGCCCAGCTTAACAGGGGCTGAGCTTCCTGTCTTCTCTCATTTTTGCCCCCTAGTATGTTTATTTCTCCCAGGGTGGGATGCGGCAGTGAGAGCCTTAGGCCTAAAGCTGTGGATAGGCCCAGTCCCTACTCCACTCCTATTGCTGACTCATGGCATGACTGTGAACGAGTCCCACCTAGGCCTCAATCTCCTCAGCTGCGAGATGGGCCTAGACACCCCTGCTACTCTGGACTGGACTGAGGATGATTTTGGAGAAGAAATACAAGAATGTCAGCCCAGCCTGTGACACCTAGTAGGTGCTCAGTAAATCATCACTTCTTCTTTCTGGCCTCCTAATTCCCAGACAGCCTGGGTCTGAATCCTTGGTGGCCTTGAACAAGTTACTTTAATCTCTCCGTGCCTCAGTTTCCTCATCTGAAAAAAAGAAGATAAACAGTACCCACCTCCTCTGGTTGTGGTATTAGCTGAGATATTATAGGCAACAGCAGTTAGCAAAGTGCTGAGCGAATAGTTAGCACTCAGAGTTACCAGTTAGTGTTATTACAATTACTGGTAAGCCTCAGTTTCCCTGTCTAGGACAAAGAGAGGTGTTTCACCAGAAACCAGTTGCGGTTATTAACACTATCATTGTTCAGCCTTAACGTGCACTTCTAGACTCTGTGTTATGACGCTGGAGTGCACAAAATCCCGTTTCTTCTTTGTTTTTTAATTCTTTGATATCTGCTTAACCTGTTCTTTATATTAAATGCCCTCTGTCAAAATATCCAACATGGTTTCTATTTTCCTGTCTGTACCCTGATTGATCAGCACCCAGAGGCCCCAATAGCTGAGTCAGGCAGGTTAAGATCTCTGCTGGGAGCCGGGAGAGAAGTTTTCCATAAAGATAACTTTGCGGGCTGCATTCCTGAGCCCTGAGGTCACCTGTGTCACACTGTCCCAGCGTCTGCTCTCAGGAAACTTTCTCCTGGCTATTCCCAGGGCCGAGGCCCACACCCCCACCCCCGCATTCCCTCTCCCTCCTGCCCCTGACTTACCAGACACCTCCACGTATCCATCTTTGGTCTTCACCATCAACTCCTCTGGCTTGAAGCTGTGCACATTCACACACACTTTCCAGGGCTCCCCAGGGAAGGGTGGGGGGGTCCTGCCCTCGGCAGGCACCCCAAATCTGGCGGTGGCAGTGGGGCCCCGGGGCACCATGCCTGACCTTAGGGTGCCTGGCCAGGCGGAGGAGAGACGAGGCAGAGCCCAGTCGGGCCAAGAGGCCGTCAAGTCGTCTGGGAAGGGGTCCATGCCAAAGCCATCATCCAGCAGGCGAGAGGAGAGGGGAGAGTCCCGGAAGGGGTCTCGGCGCAGGCGGCTTGGGTAGTGGCAGGAGAAGGGCATCTGACCGTCAGCCATGGTGGCTGCTGAGCTCAGAGGGAAAGAGAGGCTCAGAGAGACAGAACCACCTGCCCAAGGTCACACAACAAGGTGGTGTGGCTGGGCTAGCTTATTCTTCAGCTTCCGAAAATGCGGCTTTTCTGCAGGGAGAAGCAGAACCAACCACTGCCAGGGACGGTTGTGTCCCCTCGGCTGGGGTCCTAGCCCCCAAAGGTAACCCCCGGGCAGGTCCAGCAGAATCCCAGAGGGTCCCCGTCCGCACTGCCTCACGACAGACCGGCAAGCCACCGTCCTCCCAGGCTGCCCAGGCTGGCAGCCAGAGCCGCTGAGGTCTAGAGCGGAGCCAGGAGCTTCATAAACCCAGGGCACGCGCGCCTAGAAACTTCTTCTGGCTCCTCCTGGGCTGCAAGCCTTCTATTTATTTGCTGCTGGAGGCTGGAGGCGGGTTTTGCAAGTGTCTCCTGTCACAGGAATATTCGGAGGTGATGAACCAGCCCCGGAGAATCCGCGGAGAGAACAGCTGGGCTGTGGGGGCAGCTGGGAGGGGCCTCGTCCAAGTTCAGCCGGCCTCTCCGGACACTCTCTCCTCCCCTGGCCACTCCGCTCAGCTCCGCCCTCCGCTTGCTCCGGGAGCTGGAGCCACCCTCCCCAAGCAGGGCACTAAGGCCTGGCTATTAATAACCCCGAGCCTGGCTGAGGGCTCAGGTCACCCTCTGGAAATACCTTCCCCAGAGCGTGTGGTATCCTGCCTTTCCCCTGGGGACCTGCAGAAAGGGAAGAGAGAGACAGGAGCCCAGTGGATTTGAACGATGGCCCTGGTTGCAACCCCCACTTACAAGGTGGCCAAGCTCCTAGAGCCTCAATGCCCTCTGGGGAGAGTGGTAAAGGAAAAAAAATGTTTTTTAATGTGTATGTATATATTCATATGACGCTTGTTAAAGTATGACAAGCAAGACTTTACTGGGCAGGGAAACTTTCTCCATAGATGTAGGGACCCCTGCAATGTAATTTTGCAGTGAGGGAGAAAGATTAGACTTGATTCCCAGTGGGTCATGGGTAAGTGTGAATTTGTAGCCAAGAAGCAGGTGGGGGGTCAGCAAATAGAAATTTACTAGGTGGAAAGTTCAGGGGTCAGAGGGATTCAGGCTCAGCTAACCTAAGAGGATTCTTGCTTAAGACAGGCCAGGGTGCTCAGACATCACTTGGGGGACTGTGGAGGATGAGGAAACTAATCAGATATCGAGGGTGATCAGAAATCGAAGATGGGTGATTGCTGCTAAACAGACTTAGCAGAGTTCATGCCAAAACTGAATTTTTCTGTCTTTTTTTTTTTTTTTTTTTGAGACCGAGTCTCACTCTGTCCCCCAGGCTAGAGCGCAGTTGCGCCATCTCCGCTCACTGCAACCTCCGCCTCCCAGGTTCAAGCGATTCTCCTGCCTCAGCCTCCCGAGTAGCTGGGATTACAGGCGCCCGCCATCGTGCCCGGCTAATTTTTGTATTTTTTAGTAGAGTTGGGTTTCACCATCTTGGCCAGGCTGGTCTTGAACTCCTGACCTCATGATCCACCTGCATCCACCTCTCAAAGTGCTGGGATTACAGGCGTGAGCCACCTCGCCTGGCCCAAAACTGAATTTTTATAAGGAACCTCACAGATGGGTTTAGGAGAAGATTCAGAAATCTGATTAATGTTTGGTCAAGCAAAGCATCTTTATAGGCAGTAGCATTATTCCCAGGCACCTCCAGGTTGTTAGTTTTCCTCCTTATAAATGGACATAACAGTAGCCAACTCACAGATGTACCATGAGGAATACATGAGGTAATTCTCTTTCTCTTTGTATTTTCAATTTCGAGTTATCAATTACATAATGTTTGCTATATGCCAGGCCCCGCTCTGTGGGCTTTATAAATATGAATTCATTTAATCCTCACCAGCAATCCTGTGAGGTAAGAGTACCAGTATTATCCCATTTTAAAGATGAGAAAACTGCCATAGGAGTGTTCATGAATAGTAGCTTCTATTATTATTATGACTGTTAACACTGATAATTATTGAAAGGTGTTATACTCAAGCAGGATGTCTGGTCTGAAACTCAAAGCCCCAAATCTAGACTTTCCTGCTCTTCCCATGGAGCTGGAAGAATGAATTTACAAATCCTCCTTTGGCCTGGAGGCCTCTTCGGCTTGGGTTCTAATCTTTGATCTGTCCGCAACAGGCAGACAATTTTAGGCATGTCGTTTTCCCTCCGTGGGCTTGCGGGTCTCAGCCCTGCCTTCTTCATGAGATGAGGGTAAATTGAGGATATTAAGGAATTCAGTGAGTCATAGGTTGAGAAATTGTTTTGATATTAAACAGTGAGTGCATGAGGCAGTTTGCTAAAAATAATAATATGGAGAAAAACAATCACTGTCGCCCATTGCCTCCTGTGCATCTGCTTTTAGAGTTAGTACATTTCAGACATTACTGGGTTAAATCCTGACTCGATAGTTAAACGTCACTATTATCATCACCCCCATTTTGCAGGTGAAAAAACAGAGGCACAGAGGCTTGGCCCTTGCACACAGATATGGAGTGGCAGAGCCTGGGTGGGAACCTGGATTGTTCTGAATCCCGGATCTGTGCTTCCGACAGAGAGAGATCCCTGCCCTCCTCCCCAGCTGAGAAAGAATGATGGGGACCCCACGGCATGACATATCCCGAGTGACCGGGCCCCCACTGGATGTGGGGTGAGATCATCAGACTGGAAGCTTCGGGCTGACGTCATGGCTGGGCACAGAAGCCTCAGCTCTCTCTGTAATTACAGCTGGGCGGGGCCGGCTGAGTTGGAAACCAGTTGTGGGGAGAATCACTGCATGCCGCATGACACACCGGAGAAACCTGGCCCTGCCTGGGAACTGGGCAGGGGCTGGGGTGAAGTTTCTGAGTGGGTGGGACAGGGTGGAATGAGTTTGTGTGTGGATTTGAGTGGGTGCAGGAGTGAGTGTGTGTTTATGCGCCGATGGGGCTGTGTTTGTTTATTGGCGAGTCTGCTGGTGGGTATGTTCAGGAAGAAACTCCCCTCCTTTTCCCTTCCCAGGCCATCCCCAAACCTCCAGAGGACCCCTCTGCCTCAAACGAGGCTCACTTGGGACCAGGGGACCTGGAAAAAGGGGAAGCCTAGCGAAGGAGCAGGGAACTGAACTGTGATGACCTAATCCACCTTCTCATTTCAAGGATGAGGGGGAGGAAAGGGAGGATGCAAAGATAGAAAATAGAAATAACAATCACTAGCATTTATGGGGCACTTGCCCCGTGCCAGCTTCTGTTCTGAGCACTTTAAATGTATGTGCCTAAACTCTTTTACTTCTCCCCACAATCCTATTAGGAAGGATTTTTTTTTTCATTTATTTATTTTGAGATGGAGTTTCACTCTTGTTGCCCAGGCTGGAGTGCAGTGGCATGATCTTGGCTCACTGCAACCTCTGCCTCCCGGGTTCAAGTGATTCTCATGCCTCAGCCTCCAGAGTAGCTGGAATTACAGGCACCTGCCACCATGCCTGGCTAATTTTTGTATTTTTAGTAGAGACGGGTTTTCACCATGTTTGTCAGGCTGGTCTCGAACTCCTGACCTCAGGAGATCCACCCACCTCAGCCTCCCAAAGTGCTGGGATTACAGGCATGAGCCACCATGCCCGTCAGGAAGGATGTTTTATTAAACTCATTTTAGAGATGAGGAAACTGAGGCACAGAGAGATTACCTGACACGCCTATGTCAGTGGCAGAGCTGGGATTCGAACCCGGGCAGTTTGGTTCTTGTCTCATCTGCTACACTGCCTCTGAAGTCAAAGTCATGGCTCACATTTATTGAACACTAACCATGTACCTGGCCCTGTGGTCAACAGTTTTATCCATGACCTCATGGAATCCTTGTGGTTCAGAGAGGTCAAGCCACCTGCCCTGGACCACACAGCTGACCAAGGATTGGAATCCAAGCCAGGGGGCACTTGGGAGTGCACGGTAATAACCACTATGGGACAATATTGGCCCAGCCTTGCCCAGCGATCCTTCCACACTGCCTGGTGTCCTGTTCCCCCTTGGGCTCTCATTGCATTTCTGGATCCGGCCAGCCCTTCGTTTCAGGAAGCTGAGGAGGGAGGCAGCTGCTCCTGCTAACTTGGCCACCTGGTGAGAAGTCAGCTAACACATGAGGAAAGTGGTCACTAAACCCCATGGGCTGTCACCAATCAGGTGAAAATATGACGCCAGGCTCAGGGGAGGCCCGGGAGAAGAAGGGGCCTCCAAGCTGGTTCCGCCCGGGAAGAAGAGACCTTAGAGGGGACTGTGGTGCAGGGGAAGGATGTTAGATCCTGGAAACCAGAGCAACGTTTCTCTTGGCTGCCACCTTCGTAGAGCTTTCGTACGGGGCATACCACTATTAATTCTCAAAACAGCTCAGGAGGTGGGTAAGATCACACTGCATGCCTGAAACTGGGGCCCAGCCGGTGGGGACATGGTGGTCTGAAGCCACACATGTAGTGCTGGGACCAAGTAGGACAAAGACATAGCTGCCAGATTCTGTGCCTTTTCTTTTCAATGTAGTAAGAAACAAAAGTTCCCACCCTCCTCTAGGGGATTCCCAGCCCCCAGCCCCTCCCCAAGGTCTGAAGACCCATCTCAGTGTTAGTTCTTTTGGGTGGCCCTGGATCCCAGCACATCCTCCAGAAAATAGGAAGTAAGCATGCTCATGCCTTTTTATTTCTTTCGTTTCTCAGACCCCCCTACAATGACACTAATGGAATTCCCAGCACACTCGGCTCCATGAAAGCAGGACCCTTGGGAGTCCTGTTCATAGTGGCATCCCCAGCGCCTAGAGGGTGCCTGCTGCACTGTAGAAGCCCAGCATATCTTGGATGAGTAGATGATGTCGTATCAGCAACCCTGGGTCTGAATTGCCTAGCTCCCACTGGGTAGACTCTACTTGCAGTAACAACATCAGAATATTAACCAATTTCTGCAGTCCATAGAAGGTGCCGGGCACCAAGGCTTCCCAAGCATGCTCTTTTTAATTTTCATCACAGCCCCCTGGAGGTTTTATACTATCATTATTCCCTTTTTACAGATGAGGAAACTGAGGCAAAAGACATGAGGTGACCTGCCTGAGGCCACCAGCTTATGGATTCTGAACCCAGATCTGTCTGAACTTTAAGCCCAGGCCTCTTTTCTCTGCCACACACCCCAGCAAGAATGAATCAGTAAACAAAATAAAACCAACAGCCTGCATTGGGTCTCTCCCTAAATGAGCCTATGCCCTCACAATCCTGGGAAAGTAACACTTATTTATTAGAGCTCTAGCTTTCTTCTATTATTTTCTCCAAAATTCTTTCCAGGAATTGCTTTCCCTGACCACCTCTGCAAATAATAATGATAGTGGTAGTAATAATAATAATAAGTGCATATTTAACATTTAGTACCAATTGTAAGTGCTTTGCATATATCAAATTATTTAATTCTCACCTGAATTGCTCTAAGGTAGGTATTATTATCCCCATTCACAGATGACAACATCAAGGCACAGAATGGTTAAATAACTTGCCCAAGGTCACAAAGCTACTAAGTGGCAACGCTGGGATTCACGTCTAGGCAATCCGGCTCCAGAGTCTGTTGTGAATAACGACAACAAAATGACAGTAATGATACCCATCATTATTGGAGAACTATCACGTCCCAAGCTCTGCTAAATGCCCTGTATGTTGTGCCTCTTTTAATCGTCATAACAACCCTTGGAGGTAGAAGTCCTATTGTTAACCATATTTTACAGTTGAACAATCTAAGGCACAGGGTCAGATCTGGGATGACTGGCTGCAAAGCCTGTACCTTCAGCAGCCCAGGGAGCCTGTGCCACCTGACCCCTGGTGTATGCCCAGCCAGAGCACTGGCCTTCCAAACCCAGATCTACCGGCAGAACACAGCTGAACTTCAGGTCACTGGACCACCTCTTCCCCCACCTTCTTGCTGGGCTTCTCTCTCTGAAACCTTCTTCAGCCCTTCCAAACTTTCTCAGCAGAACAAATGACACCAGGAACACGCTGACATTTGGGAGAGTGACGATTGCCTGGGAGGAGCTATCGCGCATCGAGCAAAGGATCCTTACATGTTACTAATGTGAAAGCCACTTGGAGCTAGGGCAGGGGTGGGGGCCCCACAAGCTAAACGGGAGCTTCTCTCTGCTGCAGGTGCCGCCAACAGAAGGGAGTCAGGGCTCAGCTATGGGATGGAGAGGATCATCCTGTCCTCTCTCCACCCACCCTCAAGGAGGGACATCCCCAGCCGGGCTCTCAGGGGCTTTATTTCTTATACCTGAGCCTAAATCAAGGCCTCTGAGATCTTTCATGGTCCAAATACTTATTCCGGGTTCAGGGAACCAATATCTCAACTAACCAGAATTTTCAGGAAGTGACCGGGCTGCTATTTCCCACTTAAGAAAGACAGTAAAACATAGTTGGTAGGAACTCAAACAGATGTGGATTTGAATCCCATTAGATCTGCTGCTCTGGGCAAGGAACTTAGTCTCTCTGAACCTCTGTCTTTTCATCTGTAAAATGGAGATGTCTTGTCATCTGTAAAATGGAGATGATCTCAAGACCTATCTCCCTGAGTAATTGTCAGCATAGATTATCAGGGGAAATGGTCTGGGAGGTGGGCATGCCCTCCATCACATTGGACCTTGCAGACTCCATTAACAGACTTTGTCCTGAGCACATTGAAGAACCATTGAACTCTTTGGAGGAGGAGAGTGCTGTGATGAGAACTGAATTCCAGGAAAATCATCGTCTGCTTTTGGAGAAGATCTTATGGGGGCTTTAGGGAGACCAGCTAAGAGGCTGTTGTAGTGGTCCCAGTGAAATGGCAACTTTGGCTGGGTTGTTGGCTGAGGAGCGGTAAAGCGTGGATAAAATCATGATCTATTAAAGAAGCAGGAGGATTTTGACTGCTGATTGCGATGAGAGGGGAAGAGAAGTTTGCATCAAATGCATGTCTCGGTTTTCAGACCTTTCAATGGGGTGAATGGTGGTGCCACTCAGTGAACATGTGAGGAGGAGCAGATGCGGGGAGTGGGTGACACAGTCTGTTCATTTACTCACGGATTCATTCATTCCGTAATTCATTCCATTGTTACGTTCTCACTTGGAAAGCACTAGCCGAGGGGCTAGAGATGAAGCAGTAAATGAGGCAAAAGTCCCTGCTTTCCTGTGTATCAATAAACAGATTTTGAAAGGAAAATAAATCTCAGGGCCCCCAAATCACTAAGCTAAAGGGAAAAGTCAAGCTGTGAACAGCTGAGGGCAAACCTGCCTTCCATTCTATTCAAAGTCACCCCTCTGCTCACTGAGATATATGCATATCTGATTGCGTCCTTTGGAGAGGCTAATCAGAAACTGGAAAGAATGCAACCATTTGTCTCTTACTTACGTATGACCTGGAAGCCCTTGCCCCGCTTCGAGTTGTCCCGCCTTCTCCTCTGGTTGTCCCACCTTTCCGGACTGAACCAAAGTACATCTTACACATATTGATTGACGTCTCCTGTCTCCCTAAAATGTATAAAACCAAGCTGTGCACCTTGGGCACATGTCCGTCTGAAGCTGTATCACAGGTGTGTCCTCAATCTTGGTAAAATAAACTTTCTAAATTAACTGAGACATGTCTCAGATTTTTGGGGTTCACAAAATAAATAAACAATAGAAAGAATTTCAGATACCATCAGTGGCATGTGAACCAGAGCAACTCCACGATGAATGGGGCCTGGGTAAAATAAGGCTGAGACCTGCTGGGCTGCATTCCCAGTAAGTTAGGCATTCTGTCACAGGATGAGGTAGGAGGTTGGCACGAGGTACAGGTCACAAAGACCTTGGGTCACAAGGTCTTTGAGATGAGATAGGAGATCGGCACAAGATACAGGTCACAAAGTTCCAGGTTGCTGTAAAGAAGCCAGCTAAAACCCACCAGAATCAAGATGGCAATGAGAGTGACCTCTGGTCATCACAGCTCATTATTCTCTAAGTATAATGCATTAGCATGCTAAAAGACACTCCCACGAGCGCCATCACACTTTACAGATGCCATGGCAATGTAAGGAAGTTATATTTACACCTACATGGTCTAAAGAAGGGAGGAAACCTCAGTTCCAGAAATTGCCCTCCCCCCCACTTCCGGGAAAACTCATGAATAATCTACCCCTTGTTTGGCATATAATTAAGAAATAACCACAAAAATGGGCAACCAGCAGCCCTCAGGGCTGCTCTGCCTATGGAGTAGCCATTCTTTTATCCCTTTACTTTTTTTTTTTTTGAGGCGGAGTCTCGCTCTGTCGCCCAGGCTGGAGTGCAATGGCGCTATCTCGGCTCACTGCAAGCTCCGCCTCCCGAGTTCGCGCCATTCTCCTGCCTCAGCCTCCCGAGTAGCTGGGACGACAGGCGCCTGCCACCACGCCTGGCTAATTTTTTGTATTTTTAGTCGAGACGGGGTTTCACCTTGTTAGCCAGAATGGTCTGGATCTCCTGACCTTGTTATCCACCCTCCTGGGCCTCCCAAAGTGCTGGGATTACAGGCGTGAGCCACCATGACCGGCCCCTTTACTTTCTTAATAAACTTGCTTTTGCTTCATTGTATGGACTCTCCTGGAATTCTTTCTTGTGTGAGATCCAAGAACCCTCTCTTGGGATCTGGATCAGGACCCATTTCTGGTGACAATACTACAAAATTTTATGAAGAAAAAAGGAAGGCTCCTGGTTACCCTTCTCATTGGATTTCCTGCTAATACCCACTCCTTGGTCATGGGCTTCAATCATAGGGTCCCCATTTCTGACCCTCAGATGGAAGAGTCGAGCATGTTCCTGCCTGAAGGTCTTCCTGCCTGCTGTTTCCACAGACTGGAACACTCTTCCCCCTCCATAAGGCAGGTCTCTTCATTCATTTGTGTCTCTACTTAAATTTCAACTGCTCAGAGAAATCTTCTCTAACCACTTAATAAGTCACACTCTCACATTAGCTGGTTTACTTTTCTTCACAGCACTTGCCATTAACTGATAGTTACATTTTACATCTCTAGTTATTTGTTTCTCTGCTTCCTCCATGAGAATGTAAGCTCCATGCGGGCAGAGGGCAGGGACTTGTGTCTGACTGTTCATGGCTGTATCATTGCCACCTAGAGCAGTACCTGACCCATAGTCAGGATTCAATGCAATGGGTGGTTTGAGGTTGTAACTAGTGCTATTTGCCAAACATTTCTGGTTTCTCTTCCTCCTCCTGCTTTCTGGGCACCTGTGAGGTCGCAATGCGCTTCCTGATGCCACCGTGGTTGGAAGGAGCCATATAACTGGTTGTGGCCGATGAGTTGTGTGCAGAAGTGATGTCTGTCATTGCCAGTTCAAAGCACCTTGGGAGCCCGTGGGAGCCTCTTGGCTCTGTGTAGGCAGGACCCTTGGGTGAGTTCTTTTTCCCTCCACCCTATGATCATCAGCATCACAGTTGTCAACATTAGTAACAAGTAGACTGACCCTGCTGGCCCACAATGGACATGGGTGAGAAAGAAGTCTTTGCTCTTTCAAGGCATTGAAATTTTGGACTTATTTGTTATTGCAGCATAACCTGACTTATTCTGATGGAGAGTCTTCCTAATTCTGTAATTTTGTAGTTGTTGGTATTGCTTTAAAAGAACTTTCCCAGTACTAAAATTATATTAAGGGGTAAATCATTCTGCCTCCTCTGTCTAGAGCCTGGCTGGGAAAGTGGTACATGTCCCTCTCCATTTGGAGCATTTATGAAGAATTCCAACATGAGCCCCTTATACAGAGGGTGGCTCTGAGATCTTTGCAAAAGGGAGAGCTGGAAGGTCTGTAATCTTGAGGCCCCTTTCCCAGATACCTCTGCAGTCAGAGCAGAATCTGGTTTGACCAGTTGGTGACTTTGCTGCCAGACAACTGCTTTGAAAACAGCTTTTTCTAGGTCTGGGAGTGACAGCTCTTAGGAGCGTTCAGCTGAGAGCATTCTCAAAGTTTGTTCTGGCAGCAGGAGGAAGACTGGAGGAGCTGGGGAGGATGTATAGAGATGGAGAAGGAGAGGTGAACAAGATATTCCTTCTGGGGACTATCTTAGCTTCACCCTGAATTTGAGTTGTGAGTAGCTTTAGCTGTGAACAACAGACAGTCAAAATAACAGTGGCTGAAACAAGAGAATAAATTTATTTCTTCTTAACGTTGAAGTCCAGAGAGATTCTGTCTGAGGCTAATATGTGTCCCTGCTCTACCATGTCCTTAAGCTGGAGACCCCTTGTATCTTAGTGCTTTATCCGTATGGACTCTATTCCCAAAGCCACCTCATGAATCAGGGAATCACATGCATTCCAGCAATAATGTCCACATTCCAGCCAGCAAGAAAAACGAAGGGATGAAGAAGGAAAAAGCACATGACAAATCTCTTTCATAAAAATTTCTGGACACTACCACCAAGAATTCTGTCTATAGCTCAGACATCAGCTATGGCCACCCCTAGCTGCAAAGGAGGCTGGGAGATGCAGTCTTTATTCTGGGTGGCTATAATCCCAGTTAAAAATTGGGGTTTTTTATTACTATGGATGAAGGGGGAATGGCTATTGGGAGGCAACTAGAAACACCACCACATCTGGAGAGAATGAAGATGGGTTTTGCAGAAGCATCCTGACGGTTTCATTGAGTTGAATCCCTTGGAAAGCTGGTGGAAATATATACCTCCTCTGCACTGAAATGCTGATATTTTAATACAGAAAACTTGGCTTGGAATTTCAAATGATTCACAGACTCTACAAAGCCCAAGCGCAGGAGGGCATGGTTTTCTTTAGATTAAGATACCTTGATCTAGAAATAGGTTTTGAGGTGAGAGAGACTGAAGGGAAAAAACAAATCCTCTCTCTCTCTCTCTCTCTCTCGGGGTGTGTGTGTGTGTGTGTGTGTGTGTGTGTGTGTGTGTACATCTATTCCAACCCCTTTCCATTTGGCAATATGACTATTTGATGTGATTTGTGTTATTTTGGTTTTCAATTTGAGAGTGTATTAAGGGACACGGTGTTATACCTTCAGAAAACATTTGACAAGTTTCCATGGCAAAGGGGGAAGAAAAAAGACCAAAAGAAAAATTTCCATGAGTCATCTGGCTATAGGTTGGCCATAGCTATAGAATGGTGGAGTGACAGTGTTCCAAGGGAGTGGTAAACCTGTTTTGTAAACCCACTATGGGTGGAAAGGCCTGAACAGTGCCCCAGTGTCTTTCCACTGATGGATTCATGCTAGAGCAACTTGGGTGGAAGATGTTGATGAAAGATCAGGGTGGGGATCTACATAGGGAGATTGCCAAGTTCTCCAGAGGCTTTAGATCCTTCTGAGAGGAAGAGATCCTTATGGAGGGTGGCAGGTGGGAGTGCCACTCTTGAGAATCTGGTGATGTCGGTGATGAAAGGTAGGAAGAGACACTGTTCTATCTTTTGCCAAGGTGACCTGAAATCCTCCCAGAAATTATCATGAGCTTACACAGGCAACTGAGTATCTACCCCCACTCCCCACCCTTTTTTTTTTTTTGAGATGGAGTTTCGCTCTTGTTGCCCAGGCTGGAGTGCCATGGCACGATCGGCTCACTGCAACCTCTGCCTCCCGGGTTCAAGCGATTCTCCTGCCTCAGCCTCCCGAGTAGCTGGGATTACAGGCATGTGCCACCATGCCCGGCTAATTTTGTATTTTTAGTAGAGACAGGGTTTTTCCATGTTGGTCAGGCTGGTCTCGAACTCCCGACCTCAGGTGATCCGCCCACCTTGGCCTCCCAAAGTGCTGGGATTACAGGCGTGAGCCACCGCGCCCACCCCCCACCGCCTTTTTTTAAAAAATGATCAGTAACAATGGAACTAACACTCAGACACTTTGCTAAGTCCTTTCCAGGCACCACCTCTACCAGTCTTCACAGCAGTCTTATAAGAAAGATTGATCCTTTTACTATTCCCATTGGAAAGATAAGGAACCTGAGGCTCAGAGAGGTTAGGTCACTGACACATAGACACACAGTGAGGAAGTAGCAGAGTTAGGCTCCAATCCAGGTCTGTCTGATTCACAAGTCCTTGCTTTCAGCCACTGCCTTTTAAAAATTGTGCCATTTTCTCATCTAAGGGTATATATCCAGTGCTTCGAACAATGCTGGACAAACAGTATGTGCTCATGTCTACCCTACCACGCGTGCTGCCTTCTCTCATTCCCAGGGTGGGAAGAGAATGTGTATGAGAGATCCTTAGAGTCCCTGTGTGGGACATGTCACAGCCTTGCCATAGTCCTCCTAGTACCACTCCCTGTCCCCGACACAAGCTAAAAATTAACCAGCTTAGGAATGAATGGGTATTGGAAGGGAGTGGAGCTGGCACTCCAGGCAAATTCAATCATTTGACAGCTGGCCACGTGCTGCTGGGCATACAGAGATGAATGAGGTGGACAAGACTCCTGTCCTCATGGAGATGGGCAGTAAACAAGTAAGCAAACTGGTTATAGGTGGTAATAAGCCTCATGGAAGGAATAGGCCGGGGAGGTGGGGGAGGCAGGTGGGTGTCATTGACTCTGGCCCTGTACACATTCAATTGCCCCTGTCTGAGATGTGTCCCTTCCCTCCTCTTTCTTTCTTTCTTTTTCTTCCTTCCTTCCTTCCTTCCTTTCTTTCTTTCTTTCTTTCTTTCTTTTTTCTTTCTTCTTTCTTTCTTTCTCTTTCTTTTTCTTCCTTCCTTCCTTCCTTCTTTCTTTTTTTTGACTCTTTTTTTTTTTTTTACATAGTGTTGCTCTATCACCCAGGGTGGAGTGCAGCGGCGCTATCTCAGCTCACTGCAATCTCTTTCTTCCAGGTTCAAGCAAGTCTCCTGCCTCAGCCTCTGGAGTAGCTGGGATTACAGGTATGCACAACCACGCCCAGATAATTTTTGTATTTTTAGTAGAGATGGGATTTCAACATGTTGGCCAGGCTAATCTTGAACTCCTGACCTCAAGTGATCCCTCTGCCTCAGCCTCCCAAAGAGATGGGATTACAGGCGTGAGCCACTGCCTGGCCCTTTCCCTCCTCCTTTTTAACCCTTCTTTTGCTTGACCAACACCTACTCATCTCCCAGGATCAACCTAGAGGTCAGTTTTTTTCTGTGATGCCTTCTTTGACCCCACAAGGCTGTTTCACGTGCCTCTTTGGACTCACTTTTATCCTAGCATCCAGCCGTTACCACTTACTATCTGTATGCCCTGGGGAAAACTGTGCCTCAGTTTCTGCATCTGCAAAATAGGCATCAAAAATTGTATCTATCTACCTTATAAGGATGTCTTGCAGTGAATATATAATTTATGTTCATGTATGTGAAGCACTTAGAAGCATGCTTAGCGCATAGCAGGCTCTATATGTGTTGGGTACTTTTTGTGCCAGTTTTATTGTTCCCTTTATGATATCTAGTAGCACACCTACGACACCAGACCTGGATGGCATTTCAGGTGCCATCTAATTCAGTGACTCTCAATCCTGGCTTCATATCAGAATGCTCTAGGGAGCCTTTTAGAAACATCATTGTCACCCTCAGAGATTCTTATTTGGGGTGGGGTGGAACTCCAGCATATGTGGTTTTGTAAAGTTCACAGATGATTTTAATGTCTGGCCAGGGTTGTGGACCACCAGTCTAGTGCATTCCCTTTTAACAGGTAGAGTAACTAGGTCCTAGAGAGGGGCTTGAGTTACTTAGGGCCATGCAGCAAGTCTTAGTCCCTGCCTCTCGGGATGATTTGTTTTCTCATGTTCCTCCCGCCCCTCTGCTTATGCCTTTGCTTTCACCCCATGGAAGGGCTGTGTGTGTCCCCAGGGCTGCCCAGGCGGGGGTGTTGAATGCGTGCCACCTCCGCTCCATCGTTGGGCAGCTGTTAATCTGGCCTGAGAGAGAGACATCTCCAGAAGGATGTCTCTCTCCTCTGCAGCCTAGACACCTGGCCTGGGAGAAGTGCCTGTTGAGAGCAATTGCTGGAGAAACAAACACATGGATTCCGATAACTGGGGGCTGGAGCAGGAGACAGAAAGGTGAAGGCATCCTCCAGTCTCCTGGCAGCCACAATTTATGGGAAGAAGTTCCCAGGGGCCCTTAAGGATGGCTACCTCTGAGTTGATGGAGATCCCCCCCTCAGGGGGTAAAGAGGTATAGCAGAAACGGCCCTGGAGCCCACAGACCTAAGTTTAAATATCTGCTAGCTATGTGGTCTTCCCTCCATAAGCCTCAATTTTGTCCTCTGTCAAATGGGGCTAAATGATGTTGTTATGAGAATGAAATAAGTTTATGTACCCTCAAACAATTAAAAGTAAAAAATTTAGGTAACCCTCCCCAAAGGAGGTAAGTTAATGCATGCAAAGGGCGTGGCAGGTGATAACTGATCCATAAATGTTTATTATTATTAATTACCATTATTTATTGATGGAACCTCAGAGGAGGACACTGGTTGTTGCTTTATCCAAACCTATTTGGGAAGAAAGAAATCAGTGTGTTTGGGGGGACTTGGGGAGGGTGGTATATAGTCATGGATTTACTCAAAGGAGGTTATCCCATCCAATGACTCCTAAGGGAAATTTCTGCTGGGCAGGATACAAGGGGAGCAGTGGCAGTGACCTGTTTTCTTTGATCTTTCTCCCCAGTTGATAATCAACTCAATTGTGGACTGTGTGTGCATGTGTGTGTGTGTGTGTGTGCGTGTGTGTGCGTGTGATTTTTTGGACCCACATAGTGTTTGAAAAAACAATAAGTTATAAATATTTTAAAATCAGATTTTAAAATGGAAAAATTCAGGCTTTCTTGAAAATGGGAAGATTTGGCAACCCTGAGCTGAGATTTCTATCTGGCATTGGTCTATTAAGTTCTCCAGTTCCCCACAGTTCTAACCTTGTCTGTTTCACTCACCTGCCAGTCCCTGGGCCGGGGGTGGGGGTGGGGGGGTGGGGGGGGGTGTTTTCAGCCCCTGCTCTGGAGGGAAAGAAACAATTTAATTCCACACTGAGGACATTTCCACAAGGCCTTGCAGGGCTCCTGCAGATCCAAGTTGGCTACTTTGGGCTATCTACTTAATCTTCACCACCATAGCTCAGTCTCAGTTTAGGAAATAGTCATGTTGCTCATTAACAGTCACTGACTACTTTTGGTGCCTCATTGTTTTTTAAAGCCACCATCTCATTTAGTTCTCACAGCAGCCCAGGGAGGTGGCTGTTGCTATCCCATTTTACAGATGAGCAAACCAACCAAGCCCCAACAAGGTACATAGTGCTTTCCCAATACCACCTAGCTGGTAATGGCAGGGTCTAGATTTGAATCTATGTCTTTGAACTCCAAAATCTTTGTCTTTCCTCCCAACCATGAAGAAGATCTCAGAAAAAAAGAGTTCCACCAAAGAACTCTGGTTACTCATTACACATACTGGAGTGCTACAGAGCAGAGAAGTTGACAACCTGGGCTTTGGAGTTAGCCTGCCTGGATATTATCATCAATTCTGGATTCTGTGGTCCCTGGGCAAGTGACTTTGCTTTTCTTGTTTTCTTTTTATTTTTTTGAGATGTGTTGTCTGTCTGTGGCCCAGGCTGGAGTGCAGTGGCATGAACTCAGCTCACTGCAACCTCTGCCTCCCGGCTTTAAGTGATTCTTGTATCTCAGCCCCCTGAGTAGCTGGGACTACAGGTGCCCACCACCATGCCCAGCTAATTTTTGTATTTTTAGTAGGGGTTTAGATGGGGTTTCACCAGGTTGGCCAGGCTGGTCTCAAACTCCTGACCTCAGGTAATCTGCCCACCTCAGCCTCCCAAAGTGCTGGGACTACAGGCATGAGACACTGTGCCTGGGTGACTTTACTTTTCTAAGCCTCAGTTTCCTTATTTGTAAGAAGAAGTTCCTAATATCTACTTCATAGGGTTGGTTGTTGCTGAAGACTAAGATAATACATATAAAATGCTTCCAAAAAGGTTGCCTAAGGCGGCACTCCATAGCTGCTACTAACACACACACACATACACACACACACACACACACACACACACATATATATATAATACATATATATTTGGTATATATGCTGTATATATAACCAAAAACCCAAAATACATACAGGGTTTGTTTGGAAGATTAAAGATGTGAGCTGAGCAGTGTGAACATGTATGACACGCAGCAGGTGCTACTTAAGTCTCTCTAGTTCCTTGTCTCCTTCCCCACTTTTTAATTCTGAGTACCCCATATAAACAGAGAACACTGAGCCATATATGAGAACACCATACCATGGGACCTTTAATTAGAACAGAGACATGTTTCGTACAGGCTGAAAAACCAGAAACCCCGGGAAGGTTATGCTTAGCTTTGGAGACCAGAAATCAAGCAAGCCATGGCTGCCGTGTCACTGGGCAGAGGACAGGGTCCCAGGATGCTGGAGGACACAGCAGCTTCTTTCCATCTGATGTGGATGCTCCAGGCAGAGGCTATCTGATCAGGCTGAGCTGGGCTCATGATGAGTCCTCGGGTTGGGAATTTTCCAGAGGAGATTCGCAGCCTCCAATGCAGAGAAATGGCCTTGGGGTGCACCACGTCCCCTTGGCCAATGTGGTGGATTATGCTAGGTCCTTGGCCAATCATTGCTTGAGGAAATAGCTAAGAATTGGGAGAAAAAAAATACAGTGCAGAGAGAAGTTCTTATAGCACAGGACCCCGGAGAAAAAACTACCAAGGGAACGTTGGACATTGAGTCAAGCCAATCTGAGCTCAAGGGAGCTTGGGCATGTCACCTCCCCCTCCTGGGCCTCAGTTTTCTCCTCTGAAAAGTGGCAATATGACCTATGTCACTGGGTTATTTGAATGATTGTACAAAAATATAGCCTGACAATGAACAGTGGTTAAATCCAGAGCAGGGTAAGGTAAGCCCATCTTGGTCTCTCCCGTGATGACTTTGGACCACGGGGCTTGGAGAGAAATTCAAACTAAATACAGAGGGCTTTAACCCAGGATACAAGAGTTATCAAGGTGACAGCAACTTGAGGTCTCCCATATATGACTGTGGGACTCAGCGACTGTGACCTCACTCTGCAAGTGAAGTCCAGGCCCTACTTTTTTGTTTCCTTCCTTGGCCGACACCCTTTAATCTACAGTCGGCAGAAGACACAAGCGACAATATATCCAACAGTATGGAGTCCATAGCATCAGGGCTTGAGCCCCCATTTCCCACGTCTTGCAGATAATATATAGGACAAGCCCCATTTTACAGATGACAAGACTGAGGCTAGAGACCCATTCCATTTCATTCAGACTGATACACAGGCCAGAGAAACACATAGGAATACCATTGCAGTCTTTTTGGCTTGGCTCATTAGAAGATGAGGCATAGCTTTCCTTGGCCAGAAAAAAAAAGAGTTTACAATTTTTCTTTCTTTCTTTCTTTTTTCAAGGAGTTGTGACTTTTTAATAGAAGTTGGTTCATGTGTAGGCATTTTATTCTTCAATTAATTTCCATCTAAATGAGGTTTTCCCGGAGATAACCAGTGTTTTAGTTCCATTTGAGTCTAATTTGTATGACTGAAGCCTCCATTTCTGCCAATTTCAATTTGCTTGGTGATTCTAGCACTCATTACCTGGGCAGTAATGCCCTCGCTGCAGACAGCAGCACCTGGAGCTGGGAGATGGACCAATTCTCAATAGCAATTCAGGGAAAGAGGTGGTCCTTCTCTTTTCCCAATATTACTCAATAAATAGGAAATAAATTATTAAATAAGCCATGTTCTGATGGGGTTCCCCCATCATGGTATTTACAATGCAAAACAACAGCCATCAAAAGAACTAAAAAAACACACACAAAAACTTCAACTCCAAAAACAACAACCACAGATAGAGGAGAGATGAAGTTTGTGTCAGTATCATTGGCTCATTGGTGCAGAAGTGAGAAGAGCGAGATTTCAATAAAGCATTGCTCAATGACATTGAATCTAGCATAAGTTTCTCAGCTGGACTGGGTTGGCCAGTGCGGGAGGAGGCATGTTTGGAGGAATCCTGTTTTTTGACTGTTTTACTATGAGACAAAATTTTCTGTTCAGCTAAAGGGGAAAGCGGGGCAAGACACATGCGCATGAGACCATTTTGAACATTTGTGAAAAAGAAGAGGGGAAAAGAAAACAACAGAAGAAAAGATGAAAGTTGGACTGGAGAAGGAAAACAATGTGCTTTCTTTGCCTTTGAGAGCACTCTGAATTTTGGCCTCTCCAAGTAAACCCTTTTGCAAAAGAGGATGGGTCTGAGCAAATGAAGTGATGGGGTTCTCTGAGACTGAGACCTTTGTTCTAACATCTTAATTTTATTCTGCTTCTGAAAGATCAGCTGTCCTTCAAAGAAGGGAAGGGATGCAGATAGGAATATGGTCAAACCTCAATGAACCAGAATGTTACTAATTGGGGGCTTTGAGTTACTTAGCCTTGCTAATTAACTGAAGGGAGATCAAATCTTGCTTTTTGTTTTTACTTTCATGATGGAGAACCTCCTAAAAATGTTTGAGGCTCTTTTCCTTTTCCCTCTGAGTCTGAGTGAAGCTCCCTCTGTCTTTGGTGACACTCTCAGGCCTCAGGCCAACATTTTGAATTTTTATCTCACAAATCCCTCCACTTAACAGAGGTGGGAACTTTGCCCTAGGGAAAGGGAGCAATGTATCCAGTTTCTGTCATCCAGTGCACTTCCATAGCGGGCAGGTCAAAGGCTTGGGATGCATGGTGCTTGACCTCAAGCCACATCCCCTTCCCATTTTGGATGTTGGTTTTTGAGATAAATCCTCACGAGGAGCAGCATCCTGGTGATCTGTCATATTCCTTGGAAGCAGAAGGTAATGAGGGTGAAATGGGCGTAGGAACAGCAATACCAGGAATGGGAGGTTCTGGTTAATCAAGGTTACCAGTGCCTCAACAAGCACATTGTTTTTGGATAGAAAAAAAGGAAATGTAAAAGAATGTAGAGAAATACACAGAGAGAGAGAGAGAGAGGCAGAGATTTCCCCGAAGCAGGCATTTAAGCAGCCTTCTTGTAAACTTCCCCCAGGAAAGGGGCACTCCCTTGCTTTGGGTTAGGGCTGGATAGTCACATTGCCAGGGAAACAACCAGGGATGTTGCAAAAGTCTCACCAAACCCAAAGCTGGACCAGACAAGCTGGCAATTGCAAGGCAGTGGACAGTGACTTTGGAAAGGGCAAGAGCTGTCTCTGGCCAGCAGCCAGAAGACACTGCCAGTTGGTCAGATAAGCAGGACTGATGACCTTTGGATCCTGGGCCCTTCCAGGATGGGTTTGGAAATGACCTTCTTGGCGGGGTCCTGTGGAACATCTGGCTGCTCCTTCCACCTTTTTTTTTTTCTTTTTTCCTAATTTCAGAAATAGCTTTGTGCTTTCCCCTGATGGAACAGCAAGAGATCATAGATAAAAGCTTTTGCTTTTGGCTTGGTGGTTCTCAAGCAAGATGGCTGATGCCTCTTCCCAAGGTAGCCTTCAGATCTCGGGGGACAGAGAGAAATTAGGTACTGTGGAGTGGAAGCACGTGTAACATACATGAAACCAACTAGGTGTGCTCAGAGAAGCTAGGGAGTGATCCTGCTATGTGCCTTGGAGTGAGGGTGAGATCAAGGTGCATCTTCCCTCAGTCAACTCAATTCCTGCCTCCATTCTCATGGTGTAAGTACCTTGTCAACCCCAAGTGCAATTCCAGTACTAAACCAGACATCATTTTCATCCACTATGGCCCTCAAAATACAAGGCAACTACTTCAGTAAGTACTCAACTGAAGCCTCATCACTCTGCTAGGAGATAGCACATCTGTCTCCAATCTGGTGCCTCCCTAAGGGACGTTCACAAGGGATTTCGACTTTGCGCAGCCTTGGCCCCATTTGCCAACTTTCGACTCCAACCCCCACCTAAGTTGCAACTCCACTGTGTCAATTTATCACCGTAGCTCATAAGCCTCTGGGCTGTTTATATCTTTTTGATACCCCTGTGAGGTTCCTGGGGGACAAGAGGCTGGGGCACAGGCCTGACCCTCCTGGACACTGGGTTAAGTGATGAATTTTGGGACTGATGTGCCTCCTTCTGGGCCAACTCCAGGGTGTTCCAGGCTTAGAGCCTTCAGGGAGAAGGCCAATAGCCCACTCACCTTTGGCTCTCAAATCCCATCCATAAAAACAGCAGAAAAAAAAAGGAGATGCACAAAAATAATTTAGGAGATCCCCCAACACACACACACACACACACACACACACGTACACACACACACAAAACCTCTGTATAAATAAATAATTCAATACTGCTAATGGCAAGAAAGAGAGACAGTCATCACATAAATAAATAAATAAACAGATAAATAAATAAAATAAATAAAAAGGTTTGCTAGGAGCCCCAGGCAAAATGGTCCCCTAGAGTTGTCTTGATGAAGGCAGTCCGAACGTGAGGCTCTGATGCCTCTCACAGCTGTCCTGCTAAGAAGGTTTTTGGTGGCTCTGGGAAGCCTTTGTCTCCATGGAGGGAGACTGAAGTCGAGTCTGGGCTCCTGGGCAGGGACAAGGGTTATTTACAGTGGCTGTACTTGCCCTCCCTGGGGCACCTGCCCCTGTCCCAGGCACCTGCCATCTGGCCTTCTGCAGTGACAGCACTGGCATCCATTAGTCTTTGCGGGCAGGGCTTAGGTCTGGGCCAGAGGCCCGGTATGGGGAGGCCAGGTCGTCCACTGCTGCCCAGGGCCCTCGCTCCTCTCTTCCAATGGAGGAAGGGCTGTCGTGGTGGTGGTTGCACGGCAGTCTCTAGCCCCATGGGTTGATAGGATGGGAGGGATTGGGTAGGAAGACGTCACTGCTTCCAAGAAAAAGGACTATTTTCCAAATGTTTTCCCTGGGGTGGGAGGGATAAAGAATGTTTGGCCCTAGCTTCCCCATAACCCAAAATATCCAAAAGCTGGGACCGGTCCTCTCTCCCTCACTCCCTCTGTGCGCCGTCCTGCTGCTGTTGCCACCACAAACTTGAAACTCACCCACAAGCCTCCGGAAAGCCAGTCAGCTGGTGAGGGGGATGCCCAAGAGTTTATTTTAAGGATCTTATTCCTCACCTCCCTGTTCTTAGCGCCTTCTGTGGATGAAGCAGCTGGTGGTATTTGTGTATCAGAGATCAGCTTACTCTCTCTGCCCAGCCCCAGCCAGGGGGGACTTGGGGTGAGGGCAAAAATAAAGGTGGGTCTTTCCCAAGCTGACAAGAAACCTCAGAAGCCAGCAGGAGCCCAAGACATGGCACATCCAAGCCCCTCTCCCCTGCACTCTGGATTCGGGTCTTTTCCCCCAAACATGAGCCGCTGTGCCCCATCCTGGCAAAATTCCTGAGAGGCAAGGGGAGTGGCTTAAGCTGAAGGGTGGGTGGGTAGGTGCCAGGCTGCACTGGGTGGCATCCAGGGCATGGCAGCCTGGGCAGAGGGGAGGGGGCTGGCAGGCGCCATCCGGAGGGTAAGGCCAGACTGGCTGGCGCTGGGGCCTGGCAACTGGCCATGGCACTGGGGAATGTTCAGCAGATGGTCCCGTGGAATTAAGTTGGTGCCAGCTAGTGGGGCTGAGGCATATTTGGGAAGTGGGGCTGGAGACCAACCTGTCCTGACTCTTCCGCTATCTCCTTTCTTGTGAGGTTGCAGGGCCCCTGTGAATGGCCAAGAGGTGTTTTGTGCCAGCCATGCAGTGGCCTCTCCACAGCTGGGATCTGCTGGGCTCTGTCCCCTTACCATGCTGAGATATTGGGAGCAGCAGCTGAACCCTTCCTTTTTTCTATCTATCATCTTAACCAACTCCTATCTCCTGACACCTCCCACCAAGTCAAATGTCCATGTCTGGTATTCAAGGATATCCCTTCTTCTAGGACCCACGTGTCTTCCAACCTTTGCTCGGGCCTGTTTGAGGAAGTTAAAGGCCTGACCCCCTTATCTTGAACCTGAACTGCCATTGGTCTCCTCTTTCACTTCTCTCAGACATGGGGGTCCATCCACGTGCAGCCATGAAGTTGGACTAGGGGAGCATCCGGGGAGGTAGGGAGAATTACCACGGGCCTCCTGTGAGCAGTGGAGGAGAAGAACTGTCTCCACATTTTCCTGGCCAGGGCTCAATTTTTGAGTCACAGACCCATTGCTTCTCACAAAACCTTGAGGTTTTCTTTTCTTTTTTCTTTTTTTGTGCCACAAGATGATGGTTCTTTCCATATGCCCAGGCCTGCGCTGGGCCTCAGGATGATGCTGGTAGAGGCTCCTAGCAGGTTGATCTAGAGAATGAAGCCCCCTTACCCTCTTCTTCTCTTCCCCTAGGCAAGCAGGAAGGACAAGGCATAGGAGCCCTCACTATCTGTCACCAAGGAGAAGGCGGGGAGGGCAGGTGGTTGGGGGAGGCTGGCAGCGCGAAGGGGCCCCCACGGGAAGCTGGCTCAGGGGCACTTAGCGCCTCGTGCTGGAGTAGCTGTCTGCTGAGCTGTAGCTCCGGCTCTGGCTCCTGCTCCGGCTCCGGCTCCGGCTCCTGCTCCGGCTCCGGCTCCGGCTCCGGCTGCGGGAGCCCAGGCTAGGGCTGCGGGAGCTAGAGCTGCTGCTCGTGCGGGTCCGGCTCCGGCTCCGGCTCCGGCTCCGACTCCGACTCCGGGAGTAGCTGCGGCTGGCCGAGCGGCTACTGCTGCTGCTGTACCAGGAGGAGGTGCTGCTGAGGCTGCCGGATGAAGAGGGGCTGGGCCGATAGTAGGGGATGGGGCGTTTCCGGGCACTGCAGAGACCAGAGAGAGGAGGGATGAGGGCCGGTCCCTCCGTGCCTCCCCGCAGCGAGCCCCAATCTTGTCCCAAGGGAAACCAATATCCTCCCTTTTCCCAGTCCCTTAGGAAAAAATACTCCCTTTCCATTTCTCTTGCAGTCCTGAGAACACATCAAAGTAAAAGTCTTAGCTTAGTGCTAATATGTCTTGAAAAATGATTATCTCACTTTTTTCTTCTCCCCATGAAGCAAGCCTGGAGCTCAGAGCCTCCAGCTTGCAACAGAATCTACATCTAAACTTTAATCATAGTTTTGTTTTTCTATTTTTACTTTTACTAGAACCATCTATTTATGGCAAAAGAGGCTAATTTTCCATTTACTGTACTGTATCAAGTTTCCTTTAGAAATAAATGTATGAACCTTTGAAAAGGGTCATATCTATTTAAAGAAAACTAAGAATAGTACAGTTGATAAACAGACAAGGCATATGTGGTCAAGATACTGGTGAATGACTAAAGATTGGGAAACACTGAATGGGTTAATCAAGATGAATTATTTGAGATTGACTAAAGAAACTAGACAGCTGTTTGGAAATGCCACTTTCCATCTTAGCTTTCCTCTAAGTTGACCCCAAAGATAATAATAATACCAACAACTTCTATTTTGTGCTTATTATCCTGGCCACTTAATAGCTGTGTGATGTTGGATCAAGGGAGTGGGTTTAGAAATTATGCTAGGAATTATGTTGTATTATATTGTATTATATTAATTACATTTTTTCAGACAGGGTCTCGCTCTGTCACCCAGGTTGGAATGCAGTGGTGTGATCTCAGCTCACTGCAACCTCCACCCCACTCCGGGCTCAAATGATCCTCCCACCTCAGCCTCCCAAGTAGATGGGACCACAGGTGCACACCACCATGCCTGGCTAGTGTTTCGTATTTTTGGTAGAGACAGGGTCTTGCCATATTGCCTAGGCGGATCTCAAACTCCTGAGATCCAGCAATCCGCCCGCCTGGGCCTCCCAAGGGTTTAGGAATTCTTTACAAGCTGAGGCAGGGTGCCCTGTGGGATATTTGAGAAGGGGACTCCATCACCCCAGTCTTGCTATCTGGGACACACATTCTTTTTCCTCCTCCAGGTCATCTCCAGGGAGAATCCCTGATTCCTCAGTCCAGTGTCTGGACTGAGTGGCAGATGCCTGGAAGGCCAGTAGGAAGAGCCCAACCCAATCTTAGGGCAGCATTCAATCATTCTCCCAGCTTTCAAGGCCTGAGAAATTTGCTTGCACTCAGACCTCTCTGCTAGAGCTTTTCTATTCTGAAGCCTTACCTGTTCCAGGAAAGGTATCCACCTATTTTGACCATTCAATCAACAATGGCACATTGTGTGCTCTGCATTTAAGTTTACAAAGCATGTTCACATCTTTTTGCCCCTTTTCATTTCATCCTCATACTTCTGGGAGTTATTTCTTCCAATATCTCATGGGTGAGAAAACTGAGGCTCAGGAAGGTAAGAGCCTTTCCTAGGTCACCTGCAAAGTGGCACATCCAGGATTCCAATCCACATCCAGTGCTCTCCGGCTTATCCACCGTGGCTCCCTCTAGGTCCCTTTGGGAACTAAGCAATCCTGTTTGTCCTCTCCACACTTGGTTCAAGGTATAATTACATATAGGTTTATTTAAGCCTGACAGCTGAGTGTACAGGTCTGAGGGTAGAGGTCTGTCTCCACTGCTCGGGATCCACCACCAGGCCAAGATCCTGCCCCACTGCTTTGGCCTCCATTCCCTGGCCTGACGCCACTCTCTCCCCCAGCTCCACCTTCCCGGCCCCAGCTCCACCCTCAGGCTTTGGCCACACCCCCAGGCCACACCCGATTCTTCAGGCTGGCCCCACCCCCTTCTTGCAGGCCCTGCTGGTTGAGCTGGGAGACTCAGTCCCACGGCTTTGAACAGACGCGTAATTTCAATGATGTTGGGGTTGGGGGGACCATAAGCTCGCACAATCCTGAATCCCAGCCCCAAGGAGGCCTAGGGAGAGCCCAAGGCTGGAATGAGTAAGAATGGGAGTGGGAACGAGGGTGAAGGTGGGTCCCCCTTGCCCCCTGGCCTCACCTGGTTATCCTCCGGGCCTCCAGGTGGCTCGGGGAGTCTCTCCGGCGCTTTCTCATGGGCGAGTAGGACCGACGTCTCCGCCGCGCTCGCTCGCGCTCCCGCTGCTGCGAGTCCTTCTCACTGTATTTGGGATCCCGCTCCCTGAAGGGGCACGGGGGGTTACTGGGGAGCTGGGGCTGGGCTGGATTTTCTGCATGAGCGCGTGGGAGAGGGACACTCCCTTTCTTTCCCACCCCACTGGGTCAGGGGATGGGGTCTGCACGTTGCCGCAAGGGAGACCGGAGGGAGGATGAAGGGGCTGCGGGAAGAGTCTGCGAGGGTTGTTAGTACCGTAGGGGTGGGGGCTGGGCTTGTGCAGGGGTGTCAGCATTTGCAAATGGGCATCACAGCAGGGCAGGTGCTGCAGGGGTGAGGACGTGAATGTTACGCAGGCCCTGGTGCGTGGGTAAGAACTGGGGGTTCTGAATATGGGGATGGTCGGTAGAGGCTGAGGGCTGGGGATGTGAGTTCTGGGGTATGTCTGTGGGAGTGTTTGGGCTGGAGACATTAGGAAACAAGGGTATATTTGGTGCCTCGCTGCCACTCCTGATTGGACAAAGGGAACTGTAAGAATGCTGAGTCAGGGTCAGACCTACGAAGAAGGCCCGAGAACGGGGAGGCGGGGCCAGAGAGGAGGATCAGAGCCAAGGGGTGGGGCCTAGGACGGGCCTAGTTTGAGGGGCGGGGCCAGCGCCTCCGGGAGGGGCCAGTACCTGCTGGGGCTGTAGCGGGAGTAGCTAGGGCTGCGGCGGGACCGAGAGCTTCTGCTGGGTGGGCTCCTCTTGCCAGACTTGGAGGAATAGCTGGGAGAGCGGGAGTAGGACCTGGGGGAGAGATAACAGCCTCTGAGGAGCCTGCTGAGTATCCGCCTGGGTTATCCAAGACGGCTTGCGCTTTATTCAGTGGGTCCCTGGGCAGTGACCTTTTTCTTTCTGGAAGCCAGGCAGAGGAACTAGGCCCCAATCAAAGAATGAAAGCCCCTCCCCACCGGGTGGTTAATAATAATACCAACAACTTCTATTTTGTGCCTACTATCCTGGCCACTTACTAGCTGTGTGACCTTGGCAGATGATTTTGTTTCTCTGGGCCGTTTTCTTGTCTATAAAATGCAGGTAATAATAGTCCTTACCCCAGACAATTGTAAATTGAATGAGTGAATTCGGGTAAATCACATAGCATATTGGCACCTATGCTAAGTACCAATTAGACAGGACATAGGCAATGTTAGCTATGACTATGACATATTTTATTATGTGCCAGACACTGAACCAGTGCTTTGTGTGTATTATTTAATCCTCAACATATCTTAGGGTTAGGTACTATTATCAATTTGATTTTATAGATGGGGAAACAGAGGTACAGAGAGATGATGCACTTCGCTAAACACAGCTAGTAAGAGATGTGAACCCAGGTCTGTTTGCCTCTAAGCCAAATTTAATTCACGTCTGTTTGGTTTCAAAGTGCTCTTGATTTTTGTAGACTATATTGTTGTGTATCTAAGTGACTAATCCTTATGCTCCTCCCAGTCTTCTTTGCTTTCTGTTGATGCCTCCCACTTTTAGAGAACAGGGGCAGGAATAGCTCTTCCATTCTCAGTGCCCTTGGCAGTGTCCAGCTATGGTCCTTGGAAAAATGTGCTTTTGCCAACTTATGCTTTGGCTATGCATTGAGAAATATAACAAAGAGTCAAGATGAAACCTGTTTTTGGACAGTTTGAAAGGATATTATCAGAATTTCCATTCACTGCACCATATAGAGTCCCTTTTCTGTGGAGCCATCTGAGTCATTTTTCATAGAATTAAAAACCTGAAATAGCTGCTCTTCTGAGCAACTGGTTCAATTCTTATTTTTTTTGTTAATAATATAGTAAATGATGGAGTAATTTTCCTCTTTGCTTTGTCTGTCAGGGAGCTCAGACGTCATATTTGCAGCTTACCTCCATAGCAACTTTACAGAATGGTAGGACGTGCTTTTGGGACTGTTTCCTGACTTAATTTTATATTTCTTTCCTTAATTTTTCTTTTAGCCTGATTTGCTCTTCTATTTATGTCACTCTATCATGTTGAATATTTTCATCAGTTGCCTTGTCTTATTTTTTGGAATGGACCAGTCTTGAGATGACCAGCTAAATAAGCAATGGTTTTTTGATTGTATATTTGCAAAAGAGGAACAGTCAGGCTCCTATTGGGAATTTCTTTTTGCAGAGGAAAGCTGGACTCCCT
Source organism: Pongo abelii (assembly GCF_028885655.2). Lineage (NCBI taxonomy): Eukaryota > Metazoa > Chordata > Mammalia > Primates > Hominidae > Pongo > Pongo abelii. The sequence goes on along the minus strand of NC_071995.2, from coordinate 118,002,950 downwards.
GAATTTATGGGTTGATTCATTTGGTTAGAATCTTCCAATTTCTGAGATTTCATGTCTCATTCTGCTACATTATTATTCTACATGAGGCAATCAAGCAATTACCAATAGCTATTGAAACTGGGTAGCAGAATGCAAAAATGGCCATAATTTTTCTTCTCCCAGTGTCCACATCCCCTGCAATGTGACTTTGCAGCTCCTTTCACTGAGAGGAATACCCTTGAATCTGTACTGGTCTTGTGACTTGCTATGGCTAATAGAATAGCAGAAGGGATGCTAATCATTTCCAAGCCTAGAAGCCTTGCACAGTACTGTGCTCTCTCTTGGAATTCTGCCATCACCATGTGAACAAACCAAGACAGGCCTGCTGGAGGAGGAGAGACCTCATGGAGTAGAGATGAGTCAGCTGGGGTCTTTCAAACTCTTCAGCCCCCAGCCAACCCACCAGTCAATCAAAGGTGTATGAGTGAGCCCAGTGAGATCAGAAGAACCACCCAGCTGAGCCCAGCCCAATTGCTGATCCACAGGATCAGGAACTGAGTAGCACTTGTTTTAAAGATGCTAAGTTTGGGGATAATTTTCTATGCAGAAGTTAATTGATACGCATTAGCTCATTCTCATGCCAATAGCAGCAATAATAACTGATATTCATTATGTTCTGTGTACTGTTCTAAGTGCCTTATAGTCCTCAGAACAATCCTTTCTGGTAAGAATTGCTATTTTTTCATATTGCAGATGGGAAAACTGAGGTTCAGAGAAATTAACTGACTTTCCCAAGGCCACCAGCTAGAAATGGGCAAGACAAGTATTCAAACCTAAGTCCGTCTGACTTCTTTCCCCCATGGGTCAAAGGACATCTGCAATTAACTAATTTCCTAAGGAGAAACGTGCTTCAGAGCAAAGGTCAAAACCACACTCACCTTTTTTCAGAAGAGGTGGATCGGCTTTGGGTGTACCTTGGGGAAGCCCTGGGATTTGGGGATCGGGACGAGTGACTGGAGGATCGGGTGCTGGCATAGGAGGAGCTGCGGGAGCACCCTTTCATGGGTGAGCTCCGGGCTGTGGATGGGACCAAACTGGATTTCTTCACTTCGGCACATTCCAGACACGGTGACTGAAATCCCCTGCAGGTGGGAAAATGTCCATGAGCACCGACTGCCCGCTACTCTGGGAGCATCTTGCATGAATACCTCTCTATCTTGGCCTAGGCTGTGGTGCTCTCATAGAACCCTCTTTGCCCCTTTTCCCATCCTATTCCCTCTGGAAAGACTTCCCAGCCCACATATGTTAGAGGAGTAGAGACAGAAGATACCTTAAAAGTAGACAATTCAGGTTAGCATTTCCTCAAGTGTGAAACACATACCGCTGGGGCCACAGTGGAGTATTTTAGGATGTCATCAGGCATGGACATGATGGTAAGTAACATCAAATTACATGGTGAGAAATTTATTCCCCGTCTAGTCTTTTTCTGTCCTTCTGATTACATTAATGAGAAAGCCCCCATTGGGTGCTAGTTGGTTTGTAACACCTCTCTAACACTTTGTAATCTCTGTAAGAGAGAGGAGCACACCTCAGACTCAGCCTTGGGTAGGCAACTGCAACTAGTAGGATTAAATCCATTGTTTTAATCATATGTATTTTTATAGGTACCTTTTATTTAGGACATGTGATTCTTTTTTTGAGACAGAGTCTCACTCTGTCACCCAGGCTGTAGTGTAGTGGCGTGATCTTGGCTGACTGCAACCTCCGCCTTCTGGGGTCAAGCAATTCTCCTGCCTCAGCCTCCCGAGTAGCTGAGATTACAGGTGCATGCTGCCACACCTAGCCAATTTTTGTATTTTTAGTAGAGATGGGGTTTCACCATGTTGGCCAGACTGGTCTCAAACTCCTGACCTCAAATGATCCACCAGCCTTGGCCTCCCAAAGTGTTGGGATTATAGACATGACCCCCTGTGCCCAGGCAAGAACATTTGATTGTAATTTTCTATTTCAGATAGTACTGTAATTTTCCTTTTACTTATATATTAAAAAATGAATTTATTAAAGTAAACAGGAATATCAGTAGTACATGGATATGGTAAAAATCAAGATGACCTGTTGTTGGTTTAGGTTTGGGAAATTTTGATGTAACCCATTTTGCAGATGGAGGAATTGAGACCTCCCAAAAGACAGAGGCTTCAGGATTATCAGAAGGCTAGGGTGCTGTCTTCTGCACTCCCACCCTGCTTAGGGCCAGGCTGACCTCCGTTAGGTGCTCAGTGAAGGCGTATTTATTTGGATTGGGCCAAGAATCAAGTTCAAATCACATTATAATATGGTTTTCAAGGCTCACGATGGCCTGGCCCCTGCTCACACCTCTGATCTCAGGTCTTGACTCTTTCCTCTCCTGACTCCAGCTATCATAGACTACTTATTCCTCCTGAAATATCCCTATTCTCTTCCTTGTCTCCAGGCCTCAGAACATTCTGGCTGTCTGCAAACCCTCTCCATTCCCTCTTCATCTGGCAACTCCTACTTATGATTCTGGCTTTAGCTTGACCTCACCCTTTCTGGAAAACCTTCCTTGACACCGCCTGTCCCCTGTCTGGGTTGGGTGACCTCCAGTGTGTTACCACAGACCCTAGTTCTATGTTTCGCCTATCCCTATATGGCTTACTTAGTCTTATACTTGTAGGCTGTCTCTTCTGTCCCAGATATTGAGCTCCCTGGAGACAGCTCCCTGGGGACCTTTTCAATGTTCTGAGAATTTCACAAGCATCATTTCATTCCCAACAACCTTCTGAAGCCGACATCATTATTTATTTATTTTTTGAGACAGTCTCGCTCTGTCACCAGGCTGGAGTGCAGTGACGTGATCTTGGCTGACTGCAACCTCCGCCTCTCAGGTTCAAGTGATTCTCCTGCCTCAGCCTCCTGAGTGGCTGGGACTGCAGGTGCACACCACCACACTCAGCTAGTTTTTGTATTTTTGGTAGAAATGGGGTTTCACCATGTTGGCCAGGATGGCTTTGATCTTTTGACTTCGTGATCCGCCCACCTCGGCCTCCCAAAGTGCCGGGATTACAGGCGTGAGCCACTGCGCCCAGCCGCCAATGCTATTATTACCCCCAGATTTACCGAGAAGTCTCAGAAGGGTTTGTTGTTTGCTCAAAACCACCCAGAGCCCCAAACCCTGATCTGTGCAGCTCCAGAGCCCCCACCCCTCCCACCTCACCAGCTCCCTACCTTCAGTGTCTATGGTTCCTTTGATTTAGAGCTGATGTCTCTTCCACTCAGCCCATATTTATTGAGCCCTCTCTGCTCATAAGTGGCATGACATAAATAGCCATGGACTCAACCATCATTTATATTTCAAAGTGAAAGGTTGGGTCTAAATTACTTAATTTGGCTGTCCATGGAGATCAAATTAAACAGGTAACTGCTAGATGTCTCTCAGGCTTTAGTTCCTGTTTGGGGGACATATTTGTATTTGAATTCTGGTGCTGCCACTTATTAACTGAGTTTCTCAACCACTCTGAGCCTCAGTTTCCCCATCAGGTAAAAAAGGGTTACAAATAGTACTATCCTATAAAGGTTTTGAGGAGCTCAGGAAGATTATTTCTGGAAAGCATTTGGCAGTGTACCTAGCATGTGATTTGGGCTCAACGAATATGAACTGCCATTACTATTGTTGTTGTTATTGCTATTTCAATTTTTCCTGCATAATAGCACTGCAGTATATCAGTAAACATGTGTCCTCCTCCTCCCTTCTGGGAACTTCACTGCCTGTTCTTGGAGACACTGAAATTTGCTCTGGCCCAGCTCAGGTTCTCAGCCAAGCTTGGGTGTGAGCTGAGGCCAGGGATGACCTGGGGCAGGCAAACGGGAAGGCAGTTCTGCACGTGGATGTCAAGCTGTTTGTCCAGGACTGAAGTGGGGTATGTGTTAGGGACAAAGAGTGCTCTGTCTTTGAAGAAGCTGTTAGCTGCTTCAGTGCTAAGGCATTAGTCATCTTTTGAAAATTTTGGCTACATGAAACAAAGGCAAACTCCCACCCTCAGAAGTAGAAAAACCTCACTGTTAGCATGACAGAGGGTACCAGCAAAGCTTTTCCACCCATCCCGCACCTGTGCATCTGCCTCATTAATTATAAGCTCCTGAGAAAAAGGACTGTTCCATTTTTATATCCCCAGCACCAGGCTGAGTGTCTGGCAGAGAGGACTTGCCTGATAAACAAGTTGAGGAATAAACAACAGAATGAATGGTACAGACTAAGTGATCAGAAAATTTTAGTAGCTATTATGATGACAGTACCCTCAGTGATTAGCATTTTGTTGTGATTTCTTGAGTGAGAGAGTAAGCGGATGACGAAGTAGAATTACAACTGGCTCATATGCAACCGTATGGAAGAGTTTTCTGCAGGAAAACTGCATCTAGTGAGTGTGTTAAGATGGGTAAAAAAATGGAGAAGTCTCAATGTTCTCTGATATGTTGATAAATTATACTATGGTATATCTGTATCTATAATTAATAAACTTTATTTTTTAGAGCAGTTTTAGTTTCATAGCACAATTGAATGGAAAGCACAGGGAGCTCCCATATACTTCTTGCTGCTACACACGCACAGCCTTATTCCCCACTATCAGCATCCTCCACCAGCGTGGTCCATTTGCTACAATCGATGAACCTCCATTGACACATCATTATCACCCAGGGTCTATAGTTTACATCAGAGTACCCTCTTGGTGTTATACATTCTATGGATTTGGACAAATGTATAATGACAGTTATCCACTACTGTAGTATCACACAGAGTAATTCCATTGCTGTGCTCTGCCTATTCATCCCTCTGTCCCCTCACCCTCTGGCAACCACTTATCTTTTTACTTTCTCCATAGTTTTACCTTTTCCAGAATGCCATACAGTTGGAACCATGCAGTGTGTGACCTTTTCACATTGGCTTCTTTCACTTAGTAATATGCATTTACATTTCCTCCATGTCTTTTCATAGCATGGTACCTCATATCTTCTGAGCACCGAATAGCATTCCATTGTCTGGACATATCACAATGTACGTATTCATTCACATACTGAAGGATATTCTGGTTGCTTCCAAGTTTTAGCAATTACGAATAAATATGTTGTAACATCCAAGTGCAGGTTTTTATGTAGAGATAAGTTTTCAATTCATTTGGATAAATACTGTGATATGTTCTTAAATGACAGTGACTTACAATTAATTTAATGTTAGACTTTCTTTCATTTTTTTTTTCTTTTGTGATGGAGTTTCACTCTTGTTGCCCAGGCTGGAGTGCAATGGTACAATCTCGGCTCACTGCCACCTCCGCCTCCAGGGTTCAAGCAATTTTCCTGCCTCAGCCTCCCGAGTAGCTGGGATTACAGGCACGTGCCACCACACCCAGCTAATTTTGTAATTTTAGTAGAGACAGGGTTTATCCATGTTGGTCACGCCAGTCTCGAACTCCCGACCTCAGGTGATCCACCTACCTCGGCCTCCCAAAGTGCTGGGATTACAGGTGTGAGCCACCACGCCCGGCCAATGTTAGACTTCCTTCTAAGATTATTGGTAAAATTGTCATCTGTTTTTTTGCCTGCCTAGCTTCCATCTCTCCTGATACCAATAACCTGGCTTTTCCTGTAGAGGAATGTGGGAAGGTTCAACTCATTAGCCCTAGTGATGGCATGTGACACATTCTGGCCAAGAGCATAGCATCCCCTGGAACAGAGATGGGCTGATGGCCTAAGCTGGGCCAAACAGAACCAATGAACACCTGCCTTGGTGTTTGGCTGAAATCTTTGAGAAAGAAGCATTGTTCTCCTGTTGGCTGGCTAAACCAATAGAATGTTAGCTGCTTGGCATATTTGACAATGCTTTGGGAGGATCTGCTTGAGAATAAGGCCAGTAGAATGAGGAAGCAGAATAAGAGATGTAATGAGAAAGACGGATTTCCAGCAACATATTTTTGAACCCCTGTATCCAGCTGTACCTGAAGCTAGTGCCACTAGCGTTTTAAAACAATTAAGCCAGTCTGAGTTGAGTTTCATCTCTCTTACAAATAAAATAATCTTGGGAGTGGAGTGGGGGAGGCTGGGATGAGAGCATGAGAAGGTGGAGCTAAAGTGGGAGACCCTCTACCCCCAACCCTGTGTGGTGCACTGACCTTGACTCTCTGCCCCTGCTGGTGGGGGAGAGATTTTCCAACATGGCCCCCTTGTTCTGGGGTGAGGAGGTGGTGAAGGAGTTCCCTGAATCAGAGGTGTTGCCACTGTTGAGCTCCCGGCTCTTGCTCAAGCCCCCACTGGGGCTCCCCTTCTCCTGGCCCCGAGACCTGGCTGAGCTGGTTTGCGTGGAGGGTGGCGAGGACGTGTCATTTCCTGAGTCGTACTCCTGGGAACGTCCTCGCGAGGTGGTGAGCGGGCTGGCTGTTTTGGTAAAGAGGTCAGCAGCAGACCCCGACCCAGTGATCTGAAAGCAAAAAGACCCGTTGGACCCTGCTGAGCGCTGGGCCCATGGGCTGTTTCTAAATAACCAAGAAATGTTTATCGTCATGATGCACTGTAACGAAAGGAAAGAGAGAGAGAGGAGAAGAAAGAAGAGACGCCAAAAAACAAAAGCACAAATTCCTGAAGGAATACCACAGAAAGGAGATTTTTTTTTTACCCCCTGCTAGGATAACTGGAAGATTTAGGTATCATGCAGAGAAAAAGCATGCGATTCAGATTAAACAAAAGAAAAAGGAAATTATACAAAATTTAATTTCTAATGAATTAAACAAAAGAGTCAACTCAATAGAAAGGGGGTGTAAACACCCTTAACTCAACCTAAAACAATAATAAAAAATAAAGGAAGGGAAAGGGGAAAAAGAAATGGAACTATGGGCCTGAAAAAATATATCTTGGAAATTAAAAATAAAAGCAGATAAAGCCAAAATTTTAAACTTCAACCAAATCCTCAATTAATTTAACAAATTTTGAAAAGAAAAAGTTGCCTGAATAGAACCCTAAACAAATATCACATGGGGAAAAGAAATGAAATAAAGATGAGAGTTTGTTTTTGTTTTTTTAAATATAAAGTCAAGGTCGCAAACTGACATTTTAGCAGTTTTCAACTAAAGGGGAAAAGAAAGGAGGGGACAAAAAAAATGGAAGTTAAATAGTCTGACCAAAAATAAATGAAAAAAAGGGTCTCTATAGATATTTGTGTGTGTCCTTTTCCCCTTGTAGAAGGTAGCTAAGGCTCTTGAGTGGCTTCTAATAAATTCTCTCATGTCTTTGCGGATTATATCCACTTACCAAGCAAGAACTCCTCCTTTAGTAGGTAGGTAAGGTGTAAGAGAAAGGGAAGAGCGGGCAACGTGAGTCCATCATTAGAGTCGCAATTGACAAGAAAAAACACACACCTTTCTGCACATCCTCAAACTTGGCCCTGAACTTTGAGTTTTGGTTTTTTAAGTGCCCTTGACAGGTGGGGGCATCAATTCTGTTTGGGTTTTGTCATAAAGGGGACCTAACCTAGCCAACCTAATCAATCCCTTAGGGCCCAAGTTGGAGCAGGAAACCCCTTGTGGAATATGCCAATGGCAGCTAGAGTATTGCATCCACTACGTAGGTGTGAATATCGAGGGGGCACGAGGGAGGGAGGATGTGCTTGCAACAGAGGGCTTTGGAAGGGGCTTAGAGATTGGGCTTTGGGGTGACTGGGAATAAAGAGGGGCCCCCAGAACCCTGTCTAGGGCTGATCTAGGACCAATGAAGGAGTAAAGGAGGTGATGGAAAACCAGCACTTGGAAAGGTGGGCATGCGTTTAGAAGCAGGATGGCGGGGGGTTTCTTTAAATATTCAGACCTGTTGTGGCTGGGATGACATAGTAAGTTTGATGCTGGCCTCTTCCAGCAGTACCACTCTTAGCTGTGGATGGGAGGGACCCCTGTCCTGGGCCTTCTCCAGAGATAACCATCCCTATGGGATGAGAAATCTGGGGACCAAGAAGGCACCCCCTTAAGACTACTGCCTGCCTCAACCACTCTCTGGGTACCTGAGATCCCAGAATTCTCTGTTTAAATGACTCCTATGCCCCTTTCCAGGTCTCTGTAGACCTCATCCATGGATCCATTCTCTTGTAGGTAGACCATGCTTCAAGTGTCCACACTCCTAGGTCCAAGGGTAGCTATTTGGACAGAACTTGGATGTTCAGGCTGAAGGGTCTATATGCATGTGTGTAAGCCCCATCATGGTGTTGGATGTGCCAGATGAAGGGAGAGAAAGGGATGGTTCCAGGGCCAGATTCTCCCCCCACTGCCATGTCATATCCTGGCACTCTGACATGGTCCAAGATTCTAAATTCATAACTAACTTTCAGATCATTTTGAAGGTATATTGACCAAGATAAGAGAACATATTAAGTTTGCTGACTTATTTATAAACATTTAGACCTCTAATTTGTGGGCCTTCTTCTATACCTTTGCTCTGACCCCACAAATGTTAGGGCAGGCTTCACCATAAAGAGCCTACTCTTTCCCCCAACTTTATCTCGTGCATCTTGGCCCTAAAGGAGGGGGGGACTTCTACTTCCGGAATTTCTTAAGAACCATTTCTGCCTTCTCAGCAATTGGTCATGAGGGTGAGACACAGACACATTGGAACTGTGAGAATAGCATAACTCCAGCGCTCAGGATGTCAGCTCCTGGGGCCGGGGAGGCAGGAATTCCTTTGTAGATTCTCCCAGGAGGCTTTGCACACAGGCAAGGTGATAGACTAGCTTTAGCAAGTTCTGTCCAGCAAAGCTGCCACTTTACCTGCATGGCACCCTGGATAGCTTTGCTTTGGGAGAAGGGACCTCAAAATAAGGTTGCTCTGGTGGAGTTTTCTAGAGTGAGACTTTTAAAACAATAATGTAAAGGCTCTGTTCCCATTCAGTCCTCCTATTTATTTGTCTTCTTGTTTTGCATTTTAGATGCCACATCTTTCTCAGCTCTGGAGTTCAATGGTAACATATGTATCTCCACCACCTCTGTCAGGAATGTATCATGCCAGGCAACTAGACCCTGAGATCTGCGATCTCTGGCTTGGGCTTGGTACAAGGATGGGATCATGGAATCTTTGCCCCAGAGCTGGTGAATGGTTGGTAGCCAGTGTATTACAAGTGAATCCAGCAAGCCCGTCTTGGAGGGAGCTAGGCTGGAAGAACTCAAGGACAGGGGCCTGTGAGTACAGTAATTTTCATTATCTTGTGGTTTGCTACCTGGAGGCTGCCAGGCTGGGCCTTTCTCTCCCAAGTACTTGTTCCTAGTCTTCACTACGAATTTCATTTTTCCTGGTGCACCATGGATCCCCATAGGCAAGGATTTCTTGAATGTGAGGCCCCTCTGGGCTAGTGGATATAGAAGGGGATCTGGCCTTGTTCATCTTCTCAGCCCAACGCTCTGAGCTCACAGGGATACTTTCAGAGTATCACCAACTGGCTCTGACTTACCCACATGTAACTTGTGTGGTCAGAACTGAGAAATCTACAAGGCATTATGCTTTTCCATCATCACCAGAAAACAGGGATAAAGGCACTATTGAAATGTTCTCATTGGGTTAAATTTGGTGCCTGAAAATACCAACCTCTCCTGCGTGTTTAAAAGTCCCATTTCTTTGAATGGATCTAAACTCTTAGACATGGATGACAGTGTTTTTTACACCCCGGTCCTGCCTACTTCACAAATAGCATCTCTTCCACACCATCCCACCCCGGTCCCCATAACTTAAGCTGACTGATTCAGATTCGAGTTTTCTTGGTTCTGCCATCCCATCTTGTTCTAACCCCAGGCCATTTGCACATGCCATTTCCTCTGCCCAGAATAATCCTCTCTTCCCCACTTCACATAGCTAAATTTATTCATCCTCCAGGTGTCCTATCACCTCTTCTAGAAAGCCTTCTCTCATCCTCCAGACCAGGATAGCACAATACACTGTACTTCATTCATTCACTGAATCTTGAATTCACTCACTCATTCAAAAACGAGTGTCATTTGTTTGCCACAGCCCTGTTCCTCAGTAGAGTAGTTGTTTATTTTATTGGCCATCTCTCTGACTGGGTTTGGAGCTTGCTGAGGGCAGGGCCATGACTGGTTCAATGTTGCACCCCAGCATTCACCAATGCCTGGCACAGAGTAGGCACTCAGTAAATTTTGCCTAATGAACAAGTTTGCTCTCCGGTCCCTTGGAAGCCTCTGTAGGCCTGCCTGACTTCATTTATTGTAGAGACAACTGGGTGATCGGGCCCAGGTGGGATCCAGCTGGGTATCTGCCAGCTTTGGGAATTTGAGAAGAAACCAGCCTCCATCACACTGAGAATCGTGCTAGGAAACTTGGAGACCGCTGGCTGAAGCTTGGGGTCTCAAGACCAGCTCGGTTGGGTGTGTGAGCTCGAGAGAACCTCTAGAATCAAATATTTATTTTTATTGATATATAATAGATGTATATATTTTTGGAATATATGTGATATTTTGATACATTCACATAATGTGTAATGATCAGATCAGGGTAATAGAGATAGACATCCATCACCTTAAACATTTATCTTTTCTTTATGCTGGGAGCATTCAAATTATTCTCTTCTAAGACCAAGCACGGTGGCTTACGCCTGTAATCCCAACACTCTGGGAGGCCAAAGTGGGTGAATTACTTGAGGTCAGGAGTTCGAGACCAGGCTGGCCAACATGGCGAAACCCTGTCTCTACCAAAAGCTACAAAAATTAGTTGGGTGTGGTGGCATGTGCCTGTAGTCCTAGCTACTTGGGAGGCTGAGGTAAGAGAGCTGCTTGAATCTGGGAGGTGGAGGCTACAGTGAACCAAGATCACTCCACTGTACTCCAGCCTGAGCCAAAAAAAAATTATTCTCTTCTAGTTACTTTGAAATATACAATAGATTATTGTTTACTACAGGCACTCTACTGTGCTATAGAACAGAAGGTCTTAGAAGAAAGTTTGAGGTCCAGGCTCCTGGCAGAGAGAAAGAAAGCCCTCTGTTCTTTCTCTCATTCCCCCTGATACCCCTCAGACCCAGGACCCTGCGAGAAAGCACCCAGAGGCTCGGCACAGATTCTCAACAGCATAAGCTGCAGGCTTCAGGTGAGAAATTTCAGACCTGCAAAACCTTTCATATGAAACAAGCCGTGCTGGGTCTTCTTACTTCTTATTCCACTCTCTGCTACTATGGGAGCTCAAGGTCAAAGATGGACTGAGTACAGTCATTTGCATGCAGCAAGGCTGCCAGCCTGCATAGTTACTTTGTTCCTATTAGGAAAAGGTACTCCTATAGAGAATGGAATGATGGTTACTAGAGACTGGGAAGGGTAGTGGGAAGTGGAGTATAAAGTAGGCATGGTTACTGGGTACAAAAATGCAATTAGAGAGAATAAATGAGATCTAGTATTTGGTAGCACATCAGGACGACTATAGTTAACAATAATTTTTTTTTTTTTGAGACAGAGTCTCGCTCTGTCGCCCAGGCTGGAGTGCAATGGCATGATCTTGGCTCACTGCAGCCTTCACCTCCTGGGTTCAAGCAATTCTCCTGCTTCAGCCTCCCAGGTAGCTGGGATTATGGGTGCCTGCCACCACGCCCAGGTAATTTTTTTTGTATTTTTAGTAGAGACAGGGTTTTGCCATGTTGGCCAGGCTGGTCTCAAACTCCTGATCTCAGGTGATCTGTTCTGCCTCAGCCTCCCAAAGTGCTGGGATTACAGGCGTGAGCCACTGCACCCGGCAGAATTAGCAATAATTTATCTTATATTTTAAAATAACTAAAAGAGTGTAATTGGAATGTTTCTAACACAAAGAAATGACACATGCTTGAGGTGACGGATGCACAATTACCCTGATTTGATCCTTACACAGTGTATACCTGTATCCAAACATCACATATACCCTGTAAATATATACAACTATTAAGTAGCCATAATAATTAAATTTTTTAAAGGAAAAAAAAAAGGTGCTCCTTATGGGTCAAGAATTAGAAAAAGGTGCCTTTTCTGGCCAGACAGATTAGAAAAGAGATAGTATACCTTTTTCTGGGCTGAAGCAGTCCTGCATCTGTATTCACAGCTTAGTAAATGGAGGGCGGTGGGGGTTTGATCTGCCAGTTGCTCTCCATGCTGGTCACCCTCTCAAAGGGGACAACCAGCATGACTTCGTGTCCCTAGCGGGTACATCTGGAGTGAGTAAATCGTCTCACTCCATCTGGCCTGTTTAGAAGATTCCTCTGGCAGAGAGGAGGTGGTAACCTGAAGACGTTCATTCTTGCTTCCTTTCAGCTGAACTCTACTTGGTATTGTCTTTACAAGTCTTAATGTGCTCTGTTTATCCTTCCAGGTGGTAGGAGCATTTTCACAAAGTCATCATCAGAGATGTTCAGATAGTTTAATGGTCTCCTAAACCCCAGACTCCACCTTCTGCAGAGCTCTCCATTCACTCCACACGAAGAGGAGGAAGGAAGACACAATTGAGGGAAGCCCAAGACAGGATGGGAGAGGTCTGACCATGGAAGTGCAGAGGAGACATTAGAGTTGTGAGCATCTGATGGGCTGACAAAGGGGCCTCCCATGGTCTTGCCTCTGCCCTTCCATCCCTGGGTATTGCCTTCCTAGTCAGCTACTCTCTCTGGCACATAAGGTGCAAACAGTCACCCCCCTCTGACATTGTTACAACAGGATGGTTCTCCTTTGCTTCTCTTTGCCTCCTTATTTATATAATAGGCCTCTCATAATTCATCTTTGAAGAGCTCCTCTTCATGCATTGGGAGTTTCTCTCTGAGCATGCAACTGCTCTTTGTCCCCAAGACACTTGCTAGCAAGAGCCACTCCAGATCCTCTGTCATCTGGTAATAATGCCCTCCAGGTACCCAGGACCCCCTTTTAAGAGCTGGAACCCTCACACCAGGGTTCTCTTCTTTGGTCCAATTTTACCTCTTCTTCCATCTCAGCCCTCACCCTCCATGATGTCTACATAAAAGCCTACTTTCGGGGTATGGCATGAAAATCCAGCTTCCACAAGATCTACTTAATGACCAAATGAAATAATGCCTGTCTAATCTGGATTCTTAGAAATCGAGATGGAAAATGAGTGCTAATAATTTGAGAGGGGAAGGAACCTCTGTAGTGGAGTGTGGAAATGATGTAGAGGAGAGAGGGAGACAATAAAAGATGCATTATCAAACCAGCTATTACAGTGCGCAGCGGATGCTTAATCTCGGTGAGGACACCCTGGGAACCAGTGTAGAACATGCACCCCAGAATTAACCTCAACCAAGGAGTGAGGGAGCTGGGATATTTATACACCAGTTCCCCATCACTTACAGGTTGAAGGCTGAACACTGGAGCATCAATTCTCTAGTATGTCCAAACTGCCAAACAGGCAGAGAAAATAGGTTTTGGCAGCAGAGAGTACCATCTGGAAGCTGGAAGTCAGCCATGCACCCCGAAGTGCAGAGGGTGAGGATCTATATATGGACACTATCTGCTTCAATACCCCAGGTCAACACTGGAAAACCGGTGAGCCGAGTTATGCTTTGTTTCAGACATGGTTTCGTTAGCTCCCTTAGTATGTCAGGAAGTAAACTGGAATTAACTGCCAACGTTGGTAGAATGGGGAGGTTTCACATAACAACCCCATTTCCAGTTTCTGTTGAAAAATAAGATCTGGCAACACTGGGCCCAAATCCCTGCCTGGCAAGAATCAGCTGAGAGCATTTACAGCTGCCCCTTTTAGATGGGGCATGAGCTCTCCTGACCCCAAACCCCACGAGATCATTGTTACTCATATCTATTAGCTGGCCACCAAGACATCTAAGTTGGAGACCCTCTGTTCTAAAAGTTTGTTGCTACTCTGATCCCTCTGTAAGTAACATAAACCTGGTACATCTTGTATGTTTCATCTCTTCCTTCCAGATCTGTGAAGTGTATTGCTCCATCTCTCCCATCTCGACCTGTTTAATCCCTCTTGGACTTTTGTCAATGAAAGGAACCAGGAGACTGGATCCATTAAACCATATCCAGACCTCAGAGTTATTATAAACTGTTTCTCTCTGGGTCAGGGTAGTCAATCTCAGATTTTTTAAATTTAATTTTTAAAATTTTAAATACAAAATGCTTTTCATGAACTCAAGGCCATTGGGGGGAAGTGAGCAACTATTTCTCTTTTTACTCCCTCAACCCCCTCCAATGTGAAGCTCCAGTATCTCCTGTCTCTCTCTCTCTCTCTCCAAACCTCGCCTCATCTCCTTGTTCCTTAATATACTCAGTGTTCACATTCAGGTTTTTCTAATAAGTAATTAAATCCCCCCACCACGAACTCCAGCTCCCTGGCGTTTCACTGGGAGTCTCTCTCAGCCCTCCAGGGAAGCCGGCACTGTTATTTATTGTTTTTGTTTCAAATCATTATTTAATCAAGAACGGGGAAAAAAGGCAACCTCTCACTTACACTTCAAAATTTAATTTCAGCTGAATTCTAAGATCAAGAGGCAGCATGGCCTAATAGGTTACAAAAATACAATCAAGAAGAGAATTCCAATGAAACTGAACAAGTCCATTTACTGAGCTTCAAATGGCCCCATAGAGACAGACAGCTATAAATTTTTTTTTCTTCCCTGCCATATGGGGGACTGGAAATTCTCATGTGAATATGGAGCTGTATGGCAGAGCTTTTAGCTAGAGGGTTCTGGTTATTCCTTAAAAAAAAAAAAAGCTTTTGTTTCACAAAGACATTAAGTTTGTTTTCCTTTCTGTTGTTCATCTTCCTTAGTGCACTAATTAGGAAGACAGCAAAAGAATGGATTCATTGACCTGGTGGAGTTCATTTGGGAGGAGGAGGAGATGGAGAAAGAGAAGGGAGATGTGCCAGGCATTGTGGGAAGATGACAAAGTCCTTTAGGGCTGGGGCTATCCCATGGGGCTGTGCACTGCATTGAACCTTTGGTAGGCAGAGGTGGTCTGGCCAACTTATTCTTTTCCTTAAGCAGGAGCCAGAGGGAACGACAGCTTCAGGCTCACCCTTTCTTTGAAGCCTCTCCTGAGGACCCCCTGCCCACCTGTTCTCAGAAATCCCCACCAGGACCCAGTTAGACACATTTTCACCAGCCCAAATTGAAACAAGAAAAAATAAGTTCAATGTAATTAGTTTTTCATCCTGCTAAATACTTTCGATTTAAAGACTTATTTTTTCTTCCAAGGTCATGTCTTTCCTACTTCTTCTGGTGGTAAAATCTCCCTTTAGTGATAGAAAATGGTGGTTTTCTTTTTTTCTGTTCTTCCTTAGCAAAAGTAAAAGTTGGCAATGCTATGTCACCTCCCATTAAACAAAACAAAACAAAACAAACAAAAACCAATGGCCCAGAAAATCCCCAAATCTCATTTCATCCACCTTCTGTACTTTGGTTCCTCTCTTCTCTCAACTATGATGATGGTATTGAATGTTGGATGTTGAGTCTCCCAGTTGAGCAAGAGCTCAAAGGCTTTGCAGAATGTGCAAGCGCCTGGACTAGGGGTCGGAAGGCCTGGGCCATCCAGATTCTCCCTCAGCCCTATTTTCCCTATCTACAAAGTGGGAAGCATATTCCCATCTCGCCTTTCTCCTGGGGTTGTTGTGAATTTCACCTGAGATCTTGGATGGATTCAGCTTTTTGAGGCTAGAGATACTCTGAGAACATCATATCTGGGTTTATTTGAGATAAGTTTAGTAAAGTTGCTATGATGACAAAAAATATTATGGCAACTAGGATCCATTGAGGGTTATGTCCCAAGCATTGGGATAAATTTTTTCACACAGAGCATAAGCTACATGAGGGCAGGAGAGTAGATGCTTAATGCTTATTTTTGAAATGAGTGGATACCTTATCTTATTCCATCCTCATAACAATCCTATAAGTAGGTATGATTATTATTAGCCCAAGGCATAGATAAGGATATGAGGCCCAAAGATGTGAAATGGCACAGAGGAGGTCATGTAATTAAATATGTGGACTCTGAGGTCAGACTCCCTAGATTCAAACCCTAGCTTCTCTGTTGAATAGCTGCCTTTTACTTATTTTTTCTTGGCTGGGGTTTCCTTATCATAAAGTGGAGATATTCATGGAAGCTCCATTGAAAAGCTATTATAAAAATAAATGCAATGATGATGATACATGTAAAGAATTGGCCTAGCACCTGGTGCATAGTAGGTGCTCAGTAAACACCTGGTGCATGGCAGGTGCTCAACAGGCATTAGTTATTGCTGTCACCCAGGGTCTCACAGGGAGAGATCAAGAACCCCAGGGTGCCCAGATCCACTCCAAAGCTCATGTCTTAATCATATTGCCTCTTTCTTTCATGAGATCCTCTTTTATGGACTATGAGTTCTGCTTTTATTATTATTGTTTTTGGTTTTGACATTTGTACAGGTTTTCGTGGACAGGGATTAGCAACTATTGGCCCAGGCTGGAGGCAAGAAGACGAAACAAGAAACCTGCCATTATCTTTGGCTCAGCTCCAGTCTTGATCAGCCTCCTTCTAGATTTCCTCTCTGGTTATGATAGACTTGATAGAGAGCCCCATATCACAGGGAAAGGGCTTGGCTAATCCTTGGAGCCATGAGCCTCTCCATCATCCAATCCACCTTCCCATCATCCAGCCCACCCTCCATGCCAGCTATCAGGGTAAGCTTTCAAGGCACAAACCACAACTCATAACAGTTCCCCTTTCTCCCAATTTGGTTACATTCCTAGGTACCAACACCTCACGGCCTATTTTCCCATCTTCGAAATGGTGATAATAATTGCATCTACTTCAAATAACTGTTTTAGGTACCAAATGAGGCAAAAATTATGTAAAGTATGTGACAGTGCCTGACACATAGTGGTGTTTTCCCCTCCTTCTATCTATCAACCATTGCAACCCAATGAACTCCTATGCATCCTTCAAAGCCTAGCTGAAATGATCCTTTATTGGTAAAGCCTTCTCAGACATCAAGACAACATTGTCTGGCCCTTACTCTGTGCTTCCATAACACACTGTAGTTGCTTTCATCACTGCCAGGAGTGACATTCACAATATTCAATAAGTAGTTCATTGTGGGTACTGCCCCACCACAAAGGAAGCTGGCTTTGACACTGAAGGGAAGTAAGTGTCACTTTTCTGTTTCAGGATTTTGAGAAGATCCAGAAAGTGCCAAGGGAGAAAAGGGATGGCTAGGTTGACTGGGGTTGGGTGAGGTAATGGCAGGGCCTATTTACCAACTGGCATGAAAGTACTAGAATATTTTAACAACTGGAGAAGGTACTGGTGCTCCTGACTCAATCCCAGCTGTGATTACAAAATGATCACACTATATTGCAGCATTCTTCTGACTACTAGACTGTGAGCCCCTGGAGTTCAGGAAGAGTGTTTTTGTTTTTTTTTTTTTTGTTTTTTTAACAATCTCTCTGCCTCCCCAGTGCCTTGAACAGAGATGGTGGAGTGAAGATAAGGACCATGTGTGAGATAAACTGTCTTGGGATCTTCTATTTGGATTTGGGTGCTGACCAAGCAAGAGAGCCTGAGGTTACCTTTGGTTCACCAACTAAGATTTTCATTAAGAACCAACCCCCCGATTTGTATATTCATATATGCAAATAATCCCCTTGATATTATGCAACTGTCCTTGAGTTTTTAAAAGAGCTGTGCATGTGAAATATCTGTAATCAAATATGGCATAGAAAATCCTTCATGCTTGGGCTCCTCTTTACCTCCAGAGCCCATATCTTGCCGTGGAATTTTATCTCAACCCTCAACTCTAGTCTTTATTTTCCCCCTTCATTGGCTCACCCTTAGCTTTTCAGGTAATTGTAACCTTCTCTGCCCAACCCTAATCCTAATCCCAGTCCCCTCCCCTGTCTGCTAACCTTGTACCCCAACTAAGCATCTGAGCACCAATTGTTGTGCATTGCCTTTAACTGTTTTTAACTTGTCTGTCTCCCTTCATTAGAAGGCACAGGCTATTTCCTTCTTAGTAATTGGATCCTGAGATAAGTCAGAGCCTGACCCTTTGTAGATGCTCCATAGGTGTTTGTAGACTTAAATGAATCATCAGACAGGTGATTCAATGAAAATGACTCTGCTGTTAGCTTTAACGGAGAGAAAAACTTGGGGCCAGGACACTTGGAAAATCTTTGATCCAATCTGGAAACTTCTTTCATCTCTGCTTTTGTAATAGAGAAGATGAGAAAGGGCCATGCATGAGGAGCACTCAAAGAACCAGATCTGGGGCCATGTGATTCTTCCAGGAGTCAGGCAACCTTTGGGGCAGACTAGCCATGTGGGCTGCAGCTACCATTTAGGATGGAAAGAAATTGGTCTGGGAAGCAGGGGCCTTGGCTCTAGTCCCAGCCCAGCCTATGCCTGGAACAATACTACTATTACTACTACTACTCCACTGCTATTACCACTGCTACTACTATTGTGGCTGCTACTATCAACACTACTATTACCACCACTACTATCACCACTGCTATCACCACCACTACTATCACCACTGCTATCACCACCACTACTATCACCACTGCTCTTACCACCACTACTATCACCACCGCTATCACCACCACCACTATCACCACCGCTCTCACCACCACCACTATCACCACCGCTCTCACCACCACCACTATCACCACCGCTCTCACCACCACCACTATCACCACCCCTCTCACCACCACCACTATCACCACCGCTCTCACCACCACCACTATCACCACCGCTCTCACCACCACCACTATCACCACCGCTATCACCACCACCACTATCACCACCGCTCTCACCACCACCACTATCACCACCGCTCTCACCACCACCACTATCACCACCCCTCTCACCACCACCACTATCACCACCGCTCTCACCACCACCACTATCACCACCGCTCTCACCACCACCACTATCACCACCGCTCTCACCACCACCACTATCACCACCCCTCTCACCACCACCACTATCACCACCGCTCTCACCACCACCACTATCACCACCGCTCTCACCACCACCACTATCACCACCGCTCTCACCACCACCATCACCACCGCTCTCACCACCACCACTATCACCACCGCTCTCACCACCACCACTATCACCACCGCTATCACCACCACCACTATCACCACCGCTCTCACCACCACCACTATCACCACCGCTCTCACCACCACCACTATCACCACCCCTCTCACCACCACCACTATCACCACCGCTCTCACCACCACCACTATCACCACCGCTCTCACCACCACCACTATCACCACCGCTCTCACCACCACCACTATCACCACCGCTCTCACCACCACCACTATCACCACCGCTCTCACCACCACCACTATCACCACCCCTCTCACCACCACCACTATCACCACCCCTCTCACCACCACCACTATCACCACCCCTCTCACCACCACCACTATCACCACCCCTCTCACCACCACCATCACCACCGCTATCACCACCACCACTATCACCACCCCTCTCACCACCACCACTATCACCACCGCTATCACCACCACCACTATCACCACCGCTATCACCACCACCACTATCACCACCGCTATCACCACCACCACTATCACCACCGCTATCACCACCACCACTATCACCACCGCTATCACCACCACCACTATCACCACCGCTATCACCACCACCACTATCACCACCGCTCTCACCACCACCACTATCACCACCCCTCTCACCACCACCACTATCACCACCGCTATCACCACCACCACTATCACCACCGCTATCACCACCACCACTATCACCACCGCTCTCACCACCACTGCTATCACCACCGCTATCACCACCACTGCTATCACCACCGCTATCACCACCACTGCCATTCCCACCACTACTATCACCACTGCCATTACCACCACTACTATCACCACTGCTATCACCACTATTACTTCTACTGCTGTTACTATCACAAGCAGTAAGCATTATGCAACATTTACTTCTGGCCTGTTATACTCTAAAACTTTTACTTACATTGTGTCATTGAATTCTCATAACAATCTTATGAGGTAGGTCTTATTGCTATCCTTGTTTTGCAGTTTTTGAGGAAACTGAGACACAGAAACTTGCTCAAGGAGTCACAGCTGGTAAGTGAAGAGCCAGGATCTGGAATGTTGTCATCATATTATTTGTCAAGTTTTGCACCTGTATCA
This sequence comes from Pongo abelii, assembly GCF_028885655.2. NCBI lineage: Eukaryota > Metazoa > Chordata > Mammalia > Primates > Hominidae > Pongo > Pongo abelii. The sequence goes on along the minus strand of NC_071995.2, from coordinate 117,982,762 downwards.
AGTACTGGGCTCAACAGCTGCCTTTTGAAGAAGAGACTGTTATTATCTATATTATTATTATTACTATTATTATTTTTTACAGATGAGAAAACTACAGCTCAGAAACATTTAAGTAATTACTACTATCTCAGGGACATGATGTGACCACAAACTAATAATTCCATGTTTTTAAACAACTCTGCCTTGCCATGGCCCATGGAAATCATTTCCCTTCTGTGAATCTCAGTTTCCTTTCTTAGTAATCAGAGCATTAGGCTAGCTGAGCTCTTAAGGCCTCTCTTATAGGTACAGGTGAACTCTGGCTTTTAGCTCTTCTGATAGGGCCAGGCTCATGAAGAACAGTGAGGCATTGTACCTCAAAGCCATTAAGAACCCATGTGTTTTAGGAAAGCAAACTACCAATAGCCAATCTGGTAACCTCCCCAGCTTGTGTGGGAGGACAGACCCAGCTTTTTGTAACATCTTGACAGACATGTCTTGTTGGAAAACCATCCCAGACATGTAAGAAAGTATAAGCCAGTTGCTTCCAATGGCACTTTTTAGCTAGGGTCAATTGGGACCTCCAGATGGACCACCACAAATACCATGACCAGAGCGATTAGGCATCCTTTACTAACTTAAAAACATTCCTCTACCTCTTAATGCTCATATTTCAAATTTATCTTTACCTTTGCCACAATCCTCCTGGGAGACAAGCGGGATAATCATGCCCATTTCTCAGGTGAGAAAGCTGAGGTTGAGAGGGGTAAAATGACAAGTCCGGCCAAAACAAGACTCAAATCTAGGCCTCTAGACTTTCTATCTTGCTGGGAAGACCCCTTTTTAGGATATTTGTGTGAGAGAGAGTATGCAGGTGGGCATTTGCCATCTGCAAGGACTCAGTAACCACAGATATCTCTACCAAGAAGGAGTCTGGGGACAGTTGCAGATGGTTCCAGGTAGGCAGAGGATTTGGGTAAAATTAGACCTTGGTTATGCTGGGTGCCTTGACTGGTAAAGAAGATTCCTGGAATGCACTGCAGATAATTATTGTGTCAACTAGGCCCAACTGTTGTCATTGCTTTCCCTTTCTTGACATCCCCACAAGCACCCCTGAACTTTTCCTTGCTTCCACCTCATCCTTCCTTAGGGACCATCTACCTGAAATTTTCAAGTTCACATGTAGCTAGAGAAGACAGTCTCTTTCACAGCTGTCTGCTGCAATTGTAGACCCTATCAATGTTGACTCTCTTCCTGTTCGTCTGTCTCTTTAGAGTCTACAAAAGGCCTTCACATACTTTATCTTATTGGATATTCCCAACAATTCCATACGGAAGTGGTATTTACTTCAAGTTTACCAATGAGAAAATGGAGATTAAGTAATTTGCCCAAAGCCACACAGCTAGGAAGTGGCCAAGCTAGGACTGAATTCAGATCCATTTCTAAGTCTCTTGCTAATGGTGTCAAACTGTGTGAAGTCAAATTCCAGCTTGTCCTTGTTGACTTGGGGCAGCACTGCTTAATTCTATTCAATGCTGGGTTGCTAAATTGGATTAACTCTTGCCTTGCTCTGGGGCTTTACCCCAGCCCTTAACCTCTCTAAGCCTTGATTCTTCTTTCCCATCTGTAGAAGAGACTAGTGAGAACAGCTGTGCCCTCAACTCCCAAGACCTTGTGTGGCTACATGAGAGGATGCAGGTCAAGAGCTATGACCTCCTTGGAAGAAAATTCTCATATAAATTCAAGGTCATGTTTTTAGGTGAAATGAAATCCCAGCTGCCAACCAATGCTGCCAGCCAGCTGGCATAAAAGATGCAGACTTCATGTAAAAGCTGGAGTGCCTCTGTTATGTCAAAGAGCCCTTCTTTTCCTTTCTCTCCCAAAAATAAACAACAAAAAATCCTCCTATGGTATCTTAAACATGTCTTCCTGCAGATATCACTCTGGAGACAAGTATTTATTTGTCAACATTCCCCGGATAAAAAGACTGGGTATTTAGTTTTTCTCCCCCTGCCCCCCAAAATCCCCAAGCGAGTGTTGCCAAAGTCTGGTGAATGATCATTTGGTTCATCATTAATGAGGTCTGGAGCCAGTGGGATATTTTGTCAGAAATTGAATTAAAGTGTATCATACACTGCCCTGAACTTGTGCCTCCACATCCCCCAAGTGTCATGGCCAAGGCTGGCAGAGGAGGCTGTGAAGAATACTTACTACACCCCTGGCTGACAGGTAGCCAAGCATCTGGAGGGGTTGACTGGGCGGGCGACTGGACTGGGCCTCAGGGCTGTCCTTGCAGAGGGTCTTGGAGCAGCGGCGGGAGTGCCTTCGGCGGGATTTCTGCCCTTCCTCAGGGGACCGGGCGCGGTGCCTGGGGATGGGGGAGAGAGACCTGAGGGTCTTTTGAAGGGGAGCATGGTAGGGAGATGGATGCAGGACCAACAGGATCTGAGGATGATAAAGTGTGTTGGGGGTGTTTGTATATGTTCATATGTGATTTTGTTCCTAGGTAAGTCTGCATGTGTGTGTATGAAAGCTGGACTGTGTGTATACCCATTTATTCATTCATTCATCCATTTAACCATCCATTCATCCATTTAACCATCCATCCATCCATCCATCCATCCATCCATCCATCCATCCAACCATTTAGCCATCCATTTGTCTAAGCAACCATCTATTCATCCATCTAACTAACCATCTCTCAATCATCCATCCACCAATCCAACCAATCATGTATCCATCCATCCCTCCATCTAACCATCCATCCATCCTTTCATTTGTCTAAGAAACCATCTATCCATCCATCTAACCATCCATCCATCCATCCATCCATCCATCCATCCATCCATCCATCTGTCTAAGGAACCATCTATCCATCCATCTAACCATCCACCCAACCATCCATTCATTCATCTATCCATCCATCCATCCATCCATCCATCCATCTGTCTAAGCAACCATCTATCCATCCATCTAACCATCCACCCAACCATCCATTCATTCATCTATCCATCCATCCATCCATCCATCTGTCTAAGCAACCATCTATCCATCATCTACCCATCCATTCATTCATCTATCCATCCATCCATTCATCCATCCATCCATATAACTATTCATCTATTCATCCATCCATCCAATCATCCAACCATCCATCCATCCATCTATCCATCCATCCATCCATCCATCCATCCATCCATCCATCCATCTATCCTTCCTTCCATCTGTTCATCCATCCAACTAACCATCTAACCATCCATCCATCCATCCATCCATCCATCCATCCATCCATCCATCCATCCATCCATTTATCCATCTAACCATTCAGCCATTCATCCATCCATCTATCTAACCAACTGTCTATTCATCCATTCATCTACCTATCTGTCCATCTATTCATTCCTTTATTTATTCATTCTCTTACTTGTTCATTTGACAAATACTACTTCATGTACCTGGAACTGCTTTGGGGTCTGAGGATGCAGCTTTAAAAACAGAAAAGGTCCCCATCCAGATTCAGTTATTCAGTTTAACGTCACTTGTGTGCCTCTCTGATTGTCTGTCATGTGACTATGTGTATGTCTGGGTGTGTCCATCTGTGTTTCCATGTGTTTGTCTATAAATGTAACTGTGTATAACTGTGTGTCTTTGTGTATGTGACTTTGCCATCTGTGAAATAAAGACATCCTGTTGACTGTCACCCAAAACTTTAGTGAAAAAAATGGCTGACAAAAATGACAGAGATGCCTTCTGCAAGTTTGTCACGTCTAGATCTGGCTGCTTGGTCTGCAGTAAAAACCAAAGGCATGTCTGACTTCTTAGAAAGGGCATGCTCAGACTCTGTATATCTCATTAGTTCTCTGAGCCACGGAAGTAATAAAAATAGCACATTATGGATTTGCACGGTATGTAACAAACCTCTCTTGAAGCACTTTCACAGTTTTCCCTAGAACTTGAAGACATAGACAGGGCAAGGTATTACTTTCCCATTTTACAGATGAGGGAGCTGAAGCTCAGAGATGTTTAGGGATCTGCCTGAGGTCAAACAGCCTGAAAGTGGCAGAGCAAGGGCCAGGGCAGTTTTTTGCCACTCTAGGAACTAGCGCCTGGGATTCGTGCCCTGGAGTGCCCCTGACTGCTCTGTGGCTTGAAAATCACATTTCTACTGAATGTGTAACCTGTGTGCCAGCTCTCAGTTTGCTTCCATTTCTGCTAGGAAGCTCCTCAGCTTAGTAGGCACTGGGAGCTCAGATGCCAACACCATCAGGAGGAGATGGGACAGCAGAGGAGGCCTGGGGTAGTATTTGTGATGTTAACTATTTATTTAACAGGTAAGTTGCTAGAGCCTTGTATGATTCTCTGGCCCAGGCCAGTAGGGCTTAGCTGCCGAGAGATAATTCAGCCTGGGGTATAGGTGAAGTGCTCAGGCTGAGTCACACCAACCTGGTGCCTATTCCAGCTCTGCCAGACACTTCTAGCTCTGTGACCTCGCTCAGATCCCTTTGCCCACCAAAAGGCAGTTGTCTCTGCTGTAACAGATCAGAGATGTGGTTTAGCTCATTTGGCCAACATTCTCCAGAAAAGGGCCACCAGGAGTCCACCTGGGGTTGAACAAACATTGTTGTCACTCCCTGATATCATAGGGAAGTTTCAGGTGTCTCTGTAAGAGGGTGTTAGAAAGAACCTATTATAGGCTTTGGGCTGGTGATAGGTGGTTTGGGCAGCATTTACAGATCTGGAGCTTTGTTCTGAATTGGATGCTGCCAGGAAGTGGGGGTAATTCTGACTGGGTGTCTTCATCAATCTTATCTAGAAAGAGGGAGGACTAGACCGAGGCTAAGCCTGACTGCCGAGGAAGCAGCAGTCACTCATATTAGGCAGGGTAGAGAGATGCTTGGTCACTTTTGTGTTTTGCGGTGTTCTCATCTGGGCTCAGACTTGATTACAGAGGGGGCTTAATTTTGTCTTGAGCAATCAGGGCTGCAGAGTGGCCTTGTTGGATGGTGATATTCTTGGAAATTATTGATGTTCAGCAGAAACACCAAGGCCTAATTGTGATAGTAGGTACCAAGGGCCTCTTCCTCAAATGCTTCCCACACATCACCTGGGGAGATTTAAAAATCTCACTGTTCTGGTCTCATCTCATCTGGATTAAATCAGAATGTTTAGAGGGTGGGATCCAGGCATTGGCATCTTTTATAACTTCCCAAGTGATTGAAAAGGGCAGCCGAAGTAGAGAAGCACCGGCATAGCACATAGTGTTATCAGAATGATGAGAGAGAAAATGTATTGAAAATCTTAGCACAGTGTCTGACACGGAGCAGGATTTGGGTAACTATTCCTCTCCTGCCTCCTCTTTCTCCTTCTCCCCCTTCTACCTTCTCCTTCTCCCCCTTCTACCTTCTCCTTCTCCCTTTTTCTTTCTTTTTTTTTTTTTTGAGACAAACTTTCACTTTTGTCACCCAGGCTGGAGTGCAATGGTGCAATCTCAGCTCACTGCAACCTCCATCTCCTGAGTTCAAGTGATTCTCCTGCCTCAGCCTCCCGAGTAGCTGGGATTACAGGCGCCCACCACCACACCTGGCTAATTTTTGTATTTTTAATAAAGACGAGGTTTCACTATGTTGGCCAGGGTGATCAGTAACTCCTGACCTCAGGTGATCCACCCGCCTTGGCCCACCAAAGTGCTGAGATTACAGGTGTGAGCCATTGCACCCGGCCCCTCCTCCCTTTTCCTATAGACATTCTGCTTTATTTGGGAAAAGTGGGGCCAGGGCAATGAAATTTTAAAATCTACCCTGGTGATGTGAACGGAGAGTCAAGTGTGAGATGCATTTGAGAAAGAAAAAAGCAGCCCCTCACATCTGGAAGCTGGAGGTCTCAGTGTCCCCATTGAACGTCAACAATTCCAAACACCAACAAAGCCCCAGTTCTTATTCTTGCTCTTCTCCTTCCCTTCCTCCTTCTTCTCATCAACAAGATGCCTTCTCAGGTTGGGACAACCAATGTATTAGCATAGAGAGAGTCCAGGTTAGGAGAAAACTGACTTGAAAAGGCATTAGAGTGAACTTTCTACTTTGCAGTGTTTGGTTTTACATAGTTTGCTTAGCTTCTCTGTGCTTAGAGTGGTCCCTTAGTGAAGTCTAGAGCCACGTTCCCTGATTTCAATCCTAACTGTCACTTAGTTGCTAAGAGACTAGCAAATTCCTTAACCCCCCATGCCTCAGTTTTCTCATATTTAAAATGGGGATAACAATAATGCCCACTTCTTATGGTTGTAGAGAGGATCCTGCAAGTGGATGTACAAAGAGCAGCTAGGGCCGGGCGCGGTGGCTCACGCCTGTAATTCTAACACTTTGGGAGGCCAAGACCGTTGGATCACTTGAGGTCAGGAGTTTGAGACTAGCCTGGCCAACATCGTGAAACCCTGTCTCTACTACAAATACAGAAATTAGCCAGGTGTGGTGGTGGGCGCCTGTAGTCCCAGCTGCTCCAGAGGCTGAGGCAGGAGAATCGCTTGAACCCAGGAGGTGGAGGTTGCAGTGAGCCAAGATCACCCCACTGTACTCCAGACTGGGCTATAGGGTGAGACTCTGTCTCAAAAAAAAAAAAAAAAAAAAAAAAAACAGCTAGTATGGTGTTGTCATTCCTATAAGTGATGGCAGCAAGACCTTTTGGTCTCCAGCCCTTTCTCTTGTTTTTGTTTTTGTTTTGAGATGGAGTCTTGCTCTGTCACCCAGGCTGGAGTGCAATGGCGTGATCTCCACTCACTGCAACCACCATCTCCCGGGTTCAAGTGATTCTCCTGCCTCAGCCTCCAGAGCAGCTGGAATTAAAGGCGCCCACCACTACGCCCATCTAATTTTTTGTATTTTTAGTAGAGACAGGGTTTCACCATATTGGCCAGGCTGGTCTTGAACTCCTGATCTCGTAATTTGCCTACCTCGGCCTCCCAAAGTGCTAGGATTACAGGCGTGAGCCACCGCACCCGGGCTCTCCAGCCCTTTCTCTACAGGGAAGTGGTGCCAGCTGCTGAGTCTGAGGAAGGGGGCCAAACCCTGTGCTGGAAGTGTGGAGGCGAAGCTAGTGTTAACAGTGTCTTAGCCTGGGCTCCGCTGTGGCTGACAGAAGAGGATCCCGGGGCGAGGGGTTACCTGCTCTCATAGCTTGAGGGGCGGGACTCCGAGCTCTGGGACCGCGAGGGGCAGCGGTGATGGCGGTGGCGGTGAGACTTTCGGGGGCGGCTTCGAGATCTTGGGGGGATGAGAAGGAACGAGTCAGAGGAGAGGAGAGAGAGAGAGTAAAAAAGGGAGAGAGAGAGATTTGATCTTGTGACACCCATTTTTCCTTTGCATTTGTCACCATCCCTCCCGAAGTTCTCCATCTCCCTCAACCCCATGTGTTAGTCCAGCTTCCTGCCTGGGTGTTGGGTAGAGGGTTCCGTAACCAATAGTACTGAACACGGGTGAGCAGAAAGGGGTCCTCTGGAGGGAGTGTGGATGACTCAGGGCCCTCCCCGCTCCCCAGATGACACCCTAGGCAGAAAGTCACTTGCCCATGTCTCCTCTGCATCACTCAAGGCAGGCGCCTCAATGTCACAGAGCTTCAGGGGCCATTCGGGGAGCATAAATATGTGAATCAGCCAAGCACTAACACAATATCAACCAGAAGCCCGAGTTAAAACAGAAGGAGCTGCTTTGCCTCCAGAATATTTGTGTGGTGATCCTCTAATTTTTCAAGTGAGTGTGGAAATACCGATTTTTAGGTAAAATATTCTTATTTTAAATAGAAGCTGATTTTTTTTTAAAGGCACCTTTTTGGGCAAATGAAACACATTTGCAGAGTAAATCAGGCCTTTGGGCTGCCAATTTACAACCTCAGACCTGGAAAATTAAGTCCAGGTTCTTAGCATGGAGTCAAAAGCCTTTCAGGATGGGCTACAAACCTCATTAAAAACAAAAATTAGAACAACACCAATTACTACCACTACCACTAACAATGGTGTTACTACAGGTTACTTCAGCTATTTCTAAGTAGTAATAATTCAGAAATAGTAGTGGCAGCAGCAGTGGTAATTGAGGATATATAAAGGATGTCAATGGTTTGGGCCAAACGTGAAAGCCAGCGGGAGTTAGAGATGATTCTGTTGGGAGGTAACTTGGTTATCTCAACAAAGGACTCAGGGATTCTTCAACGTAATCATCAGACTATATCCCTTCCCTGCTTAACACTTTCCCATTGCTCTCATATCGAGTCCAAACTCTGATCCTGAACCTCAGGCAGCTTCAGGAGCTAGCTCTTCCCTAGTTCTCTGGCCTCACTGCTTGTCTTCTACTGCCCTGGCCTGGTGGGCTAAAGCAGCTCTGAACTGTGTGTATGCTGGCTCACACATTTCCCAGTTCATGATGTCTTAGGGATGATAATGACAACAATGGTGATGATGACAGGTAATCCACGTCTAATATATACTTCATGCCAGGCACTGTATTCTAAGCATTTTTCTTAAAGGGATTCATCTATTCTTCATAACAACCTATGAAGTAGGTTCTCTTATTATTCCCATCTTACAGATGAAGAAACTGAGGCACAGAGCGTTTAAACCACCTGCTTAACTTGCAGCCTAGAATGGTTACTTCCCATCCTCACCTGCGGCTTAGACGCTGCCTCCGGCGGGAGACCACCAAGCCCTTTTCCCAGTGCCTGTGTTCCCAGAATGCCCAGGGTTTCATCTGCTATGCTGTGACCAGCCCTGCATCTGGCTCCTGTGAGCTCTTCAAGGCCAGGACAGTGTCTGGCTCATCTGTGTCCTTGGGCCCAGCACAAGGCCAGTCACATAGTAGGGCCTCATTAAGGGATGTTGAATGAAAGGAGGCCAACTCACTCCAGCAGCCACTTGCCTGGAAGCAGCCCTGACCGTGGACTTGGTAAGAATAAGCCATCGTTTATCTTGAATCCTCAAGATTCCTAGCCTTATTCTTCTTGTTTTTTCTCTCTTGCCTCTTGTCTTTTGGCTTGCACAAGCTTTCTGATACCCTGTTAGCAATTTCTGGGGCTCATCCAGCTCTTGCTACCGGGGAGGGTGGCCACCTTGCTGCCCTTACGCAGGCAGTCCTTATCTCAGTGATGGTCCTTCCTAGCGCTGTTGAGGTCTGGGCCTACCCCCTGGCTCTGTGGCTGCCTACCCTGGGGCCCCACTGGTCAAGTGACACCGAGATTGCTGAGAACGTGTACTCTATCTGTGCGTAGTGTGAAAGCACATTCAATACATGTGGCCAATAATTGTCTCTTGACTTGAGCTGAACAAATTTGATAAGGAAGTTCTTCGATCAGCTAACTCAAGGCTCTACTGCTTTCTTCTGGAGCATTCCCCAGGCCTCTGTGGTGGTGGCTGAAATGCCCTCCTTTGTCCTGACCTTGGGTGAAAAGACCGTTTAGGGCAGCAAAGCTGGGCACCCTCCCTCTGCATCCCTGCCTCCTCTTTTTCCTCCTTGGCAGTCAACTACCTCTCATCTTATTGTCTTTGATCCTCTCTTTAGAAGCTTCTTGGCAGGAGATAAAATATTAGTTGATTGGAAAACACACGCACTAACACTTGCAGGATATAAAGTAGGTAGGTTGTAACCAAATTTACTTTTAATTTGGCTGGGAACTGAACTCCACAGGCAGCAGTGGCTGATTTGAATTTCTACTACCAGCTATAAACTGTGAAACAGCTGGGGCCCCAAGACTGGAGCTAGGAGCTTCACTGACATCTCCACACTGTAAATCCAACAGTCAGCACATGAATTCATACACATGCTCACACACGTGCACCCATGTGATCACACCCCCATGACCACCCATGCACAGGTAAAAACCACCATACAACCCCTGTGCACAAAATATACACAGGTACTTACACAGTGCACACACACAGTGCATAGAATTTAGTGTGCCCTGTGTATGCCATTCACGTTCATGCTCACACAAGCACAGACACACAAATGCATTGGTGTAGGCACAAATATAGACCACACAATGTTCCCATATTGTATACATTTGTACACACAGTGTACAAAAATGTAAAAATGTACAGACATCTACAATGCACACACTAGATATATACAAACTATGTATAAATATACACACAAGGTATACTCACAAGGGACACGCCAGGCATACACATTCACCCTTTCATGCAACATAAACAAGCGTGCATACACATACACATCATATACACACGACCCGGTGCACTCATACATAACTAAACCTACAACACACGCAGTTATGCCTTTCTGTCCCTCCCTCTCCCCTTCCTTCCTTCCTGCCTTCCTTCCTTCCTTCCTTCCTGCCTGCCTTCCTTCCTTCCTGCCTTCCTGCCTTCCTCTCACCTGCTCACCTTCTCCTCCCTTTCCCTGTTTATTGCAACTCTAAGACTCTGGCTTTTAAGAAGCCAAATGCCCCAACTCCTCAAACTGATGAGTGCATTCCAGGTAGCATCTACTTACTGTTTCTTGTGCCTCTTCTCATCTCTTTTTTTGCTTTTTGGGCTAGAGGAGCTAAACAAGAAATGGTCAATTAATTGAAAGATGCAAAATTCTAGTTAAAGATAAACAAGTAGTTAAAATGCTTAACACACAGTGTGAGATCCAGGCAGTTTTGGAATGGACACCGATCATTGCCTCAGACTGGAAAATTCACTGCCAACATTTTCATGCACCTTGAAGCTAGCCACAGGATCTATCTTCATGTTGAGACTCACCCCAGGCAGTGGGAGAGCCCAGGACCTTGCTGACAGATCCAAATTCAACTGGACCCAAGATCCACCTCTGCTTCTTAGCTGCTGTGTGACATCAGGGTAGTTACCCGTCCCTCTAAAACCTGGTTTCTTCAACCGTGAAATGGGGCCATTACTCAAGCTGCAGAGCTGAGTGGACAGATGACATTGGCAACCAATATCTACTTATTAAGTGAATAAATGACAGGGCTTTGCATTTTGCAAATTGCTGTAGATGTGGTTATTGTTATTTAAGAAGCCATCGTCACTCTCCTTATCCTCTGTCTACAGATTTGGTTTTGAATTTCGGCTCCGATACCTTCTGGTTCTATCTGTGGGCATTCCTGTTACGTTCTCTCTTAATCTCAGTTTCCTCATCTGTAAAATGGGAACAATAAACATATCCACTGTGCAAGGTTGTGGTAGGGATTAATGAGCATTAAATACATCTATACATGGAACAGACTTAGCTCAGGATCCAGTTTGGAGTGAGGACCCCATAAGTAATAACTATTTGTGTTCACCTGATGTGTCCAGTATACGAGGACTTGGCCCTGTTCCTTGGCCAGATCTGGGAAGGTTTTGGTGGCGTGATAGGACTGATGTTTCCCTATGTGCCCCAGTTCAAGATTCCAACCAGCGGCAGGGGTAACAAGACATTCTGGGGTCGAGACATTGATAGGGCTGGTCCAAGAGCAACCACCTGGCCTGATGGAGTCAAAAGCTGGCTTGGAACGCTCAGAAAAAGCAGCCCAGACCTTCATTTTGGAGGAAACTGAGGCCCAGGAAGACAAAGGGGTCATGCCTAAGAGCACAGATAGAAACTGAGGGCTGACCTAGAAGCTGCCCAAAGCTGGCTGAGAAAGCAGAAAGTTGAACATTCAGTTAGAGAACAAGAGTCTTACCTGTGCCTTCTCTTCTTGGAGAATGACCTGAAAAGAAAGAAAGAAAAAAAATGAAAAAAAATGAAAGAAAAAAAGGCAGAGAGAGAGAGGGAGAGAGAGAGAGATGGAGAGAGGGAGAGAAGGAAAGAAAGGAGGAAGGAAGAAAGGGAGGGAGGGAGAAGGAAGGGAGGGAGGGGAGAAAGTAAATATAAGTGAGTTTGAAAGTTTTTTTTTCCTGGTATGAAGGTATCAGTGTGTTTGTGATCACGCTACAGGGGGTCAGGACACCTAACTAATCCTCCTCCTCTCTTAGATTTCAGAGACTATGAAAATTGTATGGGAGACACTGGTTTGATTCAGAATTTCCAGATCAAAGCCTACCAGTACTTCAATGTTCCCCCCAAAATGTCAGTAAATCTGTCCTGGATGAGGCTGGATGAGGAAAATGTAAGAGAGAGTCTTCTGCCTTTCCCCTCCTCCATTCTCCATCTCATCTTCTCTCTCCCTTGTTGTCCATTCCTCCTCCTCCTCATCCTCATCATCACCGTCATCATCATGAGACAGCCAGCTTCCACATGTGGAACTCTTACTGTGTGCCAGTTTCTGTACTTAGCACCTGTCACACACAGTCTCATTCAATCTTCCCCAAGCCCTGTGGAGCACTATTAACAACCATTTTACAAAGACACTGACGATCAGAGAAGTTGATTAAGTTGCTCAAACAGCATCACCCATGTAGCTTCTTCTCATTCTTCAGTGCTCCAGTTGGAGGCCGTCTTCGCCTTGTAACATTTTCTGAGTCCCTCAGGCTGGTTGGGTGCCTCCCGTCTACTCCCCCAAGCTCTGGGTGAGCCTCTGAGCTTATCATCGTCAGGGTACAGACTTCTCCATATTAGAATGACCGATTTTCCCCACTAGAATGTGAGAAATTGGAGGGCAGGGACTGGGTTTTGGTTTCTTTTCTGGGACTCAGATGGGTGTTCAATAAATAGATGTGAAAAATAATTTTTTTAATTTTAATTTTTATTCTAAGTTCTGGGGTACATATGCAGGATGTACTGGTTTGTTACATGTATATGTGTGCCATGGTGGTTTGCTGCACCTATCGACCCATCACCTAGGTATTAAGCGCAGCATGCATTAGCTAGAAAAATGAAAAATTTTTAAAAACTCGGAAGCCTTGCTGAGGAGAGACAAAAAAAAAACAAAACAAAAATCTCAGTGCTTTCGCTACCCCTAGGTCCCATCTCCAAAAGTGTCAGCTATTATTAACCAAACATTTCAAGAGCTTGGAGAGGCTGGACCAGGAGTAGGATGGTGCTCGGGAGGTCAGGGTTTGGGAAGGAACAGCAACAGAATTTCCCCTCCTAATCATCTCCCTCATATGAACCCCTTACTCTGTAAAGCTCTAAGACCTGGGCTGACCAGGCAGGAAAAGCCTGTTTCTGACTGTCTGTCAGTGTCTTTCTCATGAGAATGAACCTGTGAGTGAGAAGCCCCCTGGCTTCCAGAGCCCAAATATGGGAAAGTTGTTCTCTCTTCCCCCAGTGAACCCCCAAATTGGGAGGAGCTGCTCAGCAAAGGAAGGAGATAAGGTGGCCGTCTAGAATCATAAGTGTGGGCCATTGCTGCTACAAAGGACTCTATGATGGGAAAGATTTCTGACACCAAATTAACAACATTTCACTAATTAGTTTGCCCATGCCTTATAGTAAACACAAACTCAGATAACATCAGTCAGGAAGTCTGGGCAGGTGGTTGACACAACCAGTGAGAGCAAACTGAGTTTGAGGCCATTCTAGCAACCAGCACTGAGATGTGGTCACATCCCTGGATTGGGAAAAGCCACACTGGTGCAACTTTGAACTGGACTTGAGATACAGGGGGAAACCCCAAACAACCTCTTACCTCTCATTCATTCTGTTGTTAATTGCACAAGTAATCTACAATTGATGTAGGAAAATTGGATGATATGGATAAGCAAAAGTAAAATATAAATCACTCTTTTCCCACTATCTGCAGCTCACTATAGCAAATAACTTGTATAGGGAGCTTCAAACTTTCTGCCTCCAGGGGCCAAGCAGGCTTTGTAAGTGGGCAGAGCAGGCTGGACAGGTCCTAAGGCCAACTGGAGCACAGGTACCCACTCTGTCTAAATGCATGGCAACTCCTTAGCTCCAGGGGATGGCTGCTCGTGGGAAAATAAGCCCAGAGAAGACAGACCTTCTGACTCTACAGAGGAACTAGAAAACTGAATTTCTGTATTGCAGAATCTTCCAATTATAAAATGTTGGTTTGGGCCATAAACCACAAACCTGAGCCCTCTGTTGTATATCCTTGTTTGTTTGTTTGTTTTTTAGACAGAGTCTCACTCTGCCGCCAGGCTGGAGTGCCGTGGAGTGATCTCGGCTCACTGCAACCTCTGACTACCCGGTTCAAGTGATTCTCCTGCTTCAGCCTCCCAAATAGCTGGGATTACAGGTACATGCCACCACACCCGGCTAATTTTTGTATTTTTAGTAGAGACTGGGTTTCACCATGTTGGCCGGGATGGTCTCGACCTCCTGACCTCGTGATCTGCCCGCCTTGGTCTCCCAAAGTGCCAGGACTACAGTATCCTTTTAGTCTTTTCCTTCCCCTGTAAACATACACCTGTGTGTGTGTGTGTGTGTGCACAGTGAACACCAGGAACATGGGCCCAGTTCATAATGTGCTGTAACTACCGTCCCTGCATCCTCATGCACCAGCATGGGCAATCTCAGCACAGCTGTGTTTTTCAACATGATCTCATTCTCTAGCATGCAATGGACTGACAAGAGGGGCCTTTCCTTGGGAATTTGGAACAAGGAACAAAACAGAGAGATTCAGTGTCTCCTTATAACTTGGCCTGCAACATGGAGAGATGGGGCAGGGTGCAGCCATGTCCCTCATGGGGACCAGGAGACAGTGGGCACTTCAGGTCCCAAGTGGGTCCTATCAGCTTTCCAGTCCTTGTTCCAGCCCCTTGCTCAGGCCTGGCTGATCCCTGAGTCACTCCTGCTTCTTTATAATCAAGTCCTCCTCTGGCCTCAGTTAGCACGTGTGGACCTCTAGTCTTCGCAGCCACAGTCCCAGCTTACACAAGACACAAATATGTAAAAAGACGTAGATAATTATTTTACGTAAATGACATGATATGCTTCAAGATGACCTTTTGGTGCCATCAACTGTCCTCCCCACCCCACCTGGGGAGGTCTTGTTTGCAGAGAAAAAGGACAATACCTGCGTCGCTTATGTTTCTTGGAACCTTTCTTCTTCTTTTTCTTGGCAGGCGATGGGCTATAGGATGAGGACCTGCCAGGGCCAAGAAGACACACTTCAGAAGGAGGCTCTTAAAGGCCACGGTTGGTTTCAAAAAGAACCTTGCCCAGTCCTTATACAAGGTTTTAGCTCTTGCAGGAACACACATCAAGGATAATATCCATGCTGATACTAGCTTGCATTTGTAAGCAATTTTTAATTACTCACAAATTTAATTTTACTTTTCATTTGCTTTTAATTTTTAACAAGTTAATGTAAACCATTACCTTGTGTTTTGTAAGCATTATCTCATTCAATCCTTCCACACACTTCTTAGGTAGATACAATTGCTACCCTCCCTTTTCAGACAAAGAAAATGAAGTTCAGAGAGGTGAAGTGACCAGCCCAAAGACACACAGCTAGGAAGTAGATGAGCTGGGATCCCACTGGTTTTTGCTCTCAGTCACCATAGCACCTCACAGCTGCCTGCCTGGTCAAGCTGGAAAGGCTTCCTTCTGTCTGTTGTTCTCCCTTCAAGCTGCAACCCTCCTCTCAAAGTCTCAGGGTTTCTCCTTTGCCCCATCCTTTGTCTCTCTCGTAAGACTGAGCCCCTGAAGGACATCTTGCCAGGCTGCGGCTGCATGGATAGTGCCATCAAAGTGTTACCTGAGAAACAGAGCTACTCTGAGTCCATGCTGATGACTCAAGACTGAGGCTCAGGTGACCTAAGTTCCAATCTTGACTCTACTACCAACTCGCAGAGCCACCTTGGGCATCTCAAGGCTCATCTCTAAGTCTCTTATTTCCCTGCTGACAAAAGACCAGGGTTGAAACAGATGAGAGGTTACAAATTTAATGCTAACAGAGACCTCTCAGGTACATGAATGGATGAAGCAGGCTGGGTGGAAGACAGTAGGGAGTAGTGGGGACTGTGGGGAACCAAACCAGAGAGGTTCTGGCTGGAGGGGGGTCTGCTTCTCAGATTAGCCGAAGATCCTGTGTAGGAATGCAGGTCTGGGCTTCTACAGCACCTGCCTTTTCTAAAGGAGCCTCCAAAACTCCACATTTTCGTATGAAATCTCCCAATTTGGAAATGTTGACCACCAATTAAAAAAAAAGTCAAATCACTTTGCAGGTCAAACAAAACATGTCTGCAGAAGGGAATGGCTGAGAAACAATTCAGCCTTCAAGGAATCATAACATTTGTCCCCAGACACATGCTCAGTGAACATTCATTGGATGAATGAGTCAATTAGTGAATCTTAATATCTGAGGTTTCCTTTTTTAGAGTATTCTCTGGCCCACCCCCCAAATTAGGAAATCCAAAGCACTTGCCCCAATTTCATCTTCTACCCTACAATGGCTAGGACTCAGAGTCTTCACCCATATTTTCCCCTGGCTCCTCTTTGAGCCTGTCCTTTTAGAATGAGGCTAAGGGGTGTCTGTGAAACAAGGTTCCAGAAAACCTGGAGTTGAAGCCCGTCATCAGATGCTGCTCTCTGCTGCCCCCTACAGGTTTCTATAAATACTGCCTCAGAAGTTTGCTGTGATTCTCAGTTGGCAGCCTTAAGGGTTAAGCCTGCCCCTCTGGAGTTGGCACATTAGAGATGCTTCTAGTCTAGTTAGTGGCAGCCTACAAGCAAATCTGGAAATCATTTTAAATATAAAAAAATTTTAGAGGAATTGGACATAGAAAAAATGCATAAGATACCAAAGAGTCAATAGCTGGCAAACAAACACCACCCCCCTCCTCCAAAACCCACCTATTATCCTAGACATTTAACTAGCTAGGTGGGTGTAGTAGAACCAACTGAGGACCTGGCATCAAGCCCCTGTAGATCCTGTCACTCCCTCTGTGAGCCTTTATTTTCTCATCTCTAAAATGGGGATAATAATGCTTTCCTGGTAGACAATGGTCAGGGATAAAAGAGATAATGAAGATCACAGTGCCTAGTGTAGTCCTCTGCATCTAGTAAGCTCTCAAAAAAAATTCAATATTCATGCTAAAGACTATGCTTCCGGCCAGGCGCGGTGGTTCACGCTTGTAATCCCAGCACTTTGGAAGGCCAAGGCAGGCGGATCACAAGCTCAGGAGATCAAGCTCATCCTGGCTAACACAGTGAAATCCTCTCTCTACTAAAAATACAAAAAAATTAGCCAGGCATGGTGGCGGGCGCTTATAGTCGCAGCTACTCGGGAGGCTGAGGCAGGAGAATGGAGTGAACCCGGGAGGCGGAGCTTGCAGTGAGCCAAGATCATGCCAGTGCCCTCCAGCCTGGGTGACAGAGCGAGACTCCGTCTCAAAAAAAAAAAAAAGACTATGCTTCCTATTAATTAGTCATTTACTATGTGCCAGGTACTGTGACAGCCGCTTCCACATTAATTTTTCATGTAATTTTCATGAAATCTCAAAAGGTAGATATTATCACCATTTTGGAGAAGTATAATAAAAACAGGAACAGAGATGTAAAGTGACTTGCCCAAGGTCACACAGCTAGTTAAGCATCAGAGAGGGGATTTGAACCCAAGAGGGAGCCACTGTCTGACTTTGAAACCCATATTTTGTCCCTGCCTGCATCCTACAGGTTTTATCTCCCTCTTGGTGCTCTTACCTCCTTCTCTTCTTCCGAGTGGATTTCTTCTTTTTCTTCTTTCCCCTGGAGGAAGGTGGTGGTGTCAAGTCTTTGTCATGAGAGGCACTGTGAGGAGCAAAGAGAGGAGCATTAGATAACTCATGGTTCCCCAACTCCCCAACCAGAGCTGGTGCAGCCAGGGAAGGACCCAGGTCCTTGGATGATCAAGGACCCATAGCCAGTGCCTCATTACCACCTCATGGCTGATTGGGTCACACTTCAGACTAAGTACTAAATAAGGACTTAATGCCGAACTAATGAGACAGACGTTGTATGTTACCCAAACACCAACTGATTATTAAAAACAGAGTTATAGAGGTTAACTACTCCTTAATAGATTTATTATTGAATTTGCAAATGGCTTGCCTTGGTAAATAAATCACTTTTTAAATAATTCATCAGCCGTTCAGCCCCCTCCCTCCCCAATATATCGTGTCCGTAGTTCCTGCTGGAAATTTAATAGGAGGCGGAAGGTATGTTAAGTAGCAGCTGATTATTAAAAGTATATTTGCCAAGGTCTAATGTAACGAGATACGTATCTTATATTGCCTCGCAGATCCTCAAAAACCTCCACTCTTCAAGAATAATTATTTCCTGTTCAATTAAATTCAAATGCTGAGGCTGCAGTTAAATGAAGTCAAGTTATCTTCTTTTATAATTGGGGCAGGCTCCAGGGATTTTTTTAAAAACACTATCCCATGGCAAAGGAAGATGGTTTTAGATGAAAAACTGCTTGGGAATTGGAACATGCCAACCTAGTGGAACCTCACGGGGAAAACATAATCTTACTACTAATATTATTGTCATTATTTTAGCAGTGACACAACTAGCATTTATGTGCTTGTTATGTGCCAAGTTTTTTATATATTAGGATACAAACACTTTGAGAATGGTATGACTTTTACTGTCTTGAGGCTCAGAAAGGTTAATTAGCTTGCTGATGGCTAGACAATTAGAATGTGTCCAGGCTAGGATTTGAATCAAGGCTTGTGTGATTCCTACCCTGAGATTTTCCCCACAAAACCAGCTGCCTTCTCAAACTTGTTGGTGTGGCCAATCATCTGGAAATTACCCAACTTTTTATAGAATATCATAAAGTACTGCTGTATTTAATTCCATTTTAAGAATCTGGATCATTGTGATTAGTAGAAAGAATGACAAAATGGTTAGAATATATGTCAGGGTCTCTATCTCCAGCAAATAAGAATCACATAGCTGTATTTATAATATTTTCAAGAGAGCCACTTTTTAAAAATTATCAGATGTCATTTTATTGAAACAGCTGGAAGAGAGACTATTTATCTTATTGAGCTTTTCTACTAATTTGCTTTCCTGAATGTGGAACTTTTGATGTGCTATGTTTTTTTTTTAATTTTAATTTTAAATTTGTACATTCCGGGCTACATTTGCAGGATGTGCAGGTTTGTTACATAGATAAATGAGTGCCATGGTGGTTTGCTGCACCTATCAACCCATCACCTAGGCATTAAGCCCAGCATGCATTTGCTGTTTTCCCTAATGCTCTTCCTCAGCCTCCACTCTCCCCCAACAGGCCCCAGTGTGTGATGTTCCCCTTCCTGTGTCCATGTGTTCTCAATGTTTACCTCCCACTTATAAGTGAGATCATGCAGTGTTTGGTTTTCTGTTCTTGCATTGGTTTGCAGAGGATAATAGCTTCCAGCTTCATCCTTGTGCCTACAAAGGACATGATCTTGTTCATAGTATGGAATACTGCATAGTATTCCATGGTATATGTGTACCACATTTTCTTTATCCAGCCTATCATTGATGGGCATTTGGGTTCATTTCATGTCTTTGCTATTGTGAACAGTGCTGCAATGAACATATGCATGCATGCATCTTTATAATAGAATGACATATATTCCTTTGGGTATATACCCAGTAATGGGATTGCTGGGTCAAATGGTATTTCTGGTTCTAGGTCTTTGAGGAACCACCATCTTCCACAATGGTTGAACTAATTTACATTCCCACTAATAGTGTAAAAGCATTCCTATTTCTGTACAACCTTGCCAGCATCTGTTGTTTCTTGACTTTTTAATAATTGCCATTCTGACTGGCGTGAGATGGCATCTCATTGTGGTTTTGATTTGCATTTCTAAGAGGGTCCCTTTTAGTAGGTTAAAAATAAGTATCACAGGAATTAAGTACCTAACTACTTAACTACACTTATATGTTATAAAGCACAAGGCACAGTATGCATGTCCAGGAAGCAAACAGGATGCTTGTGTGAACAGGATGGGCTACTTCCAAATTCTTTTTTTTTTTTTTTTTTTTTGAGACAGAGTTTCACTCTCTTGCCTAGGCTGGAGTGCAGTGGCATGATCTCAGCTCACTGCAACCTCCATCTCCTGGATTCAAGCGATTCTCCTGCCTCAGCCTTTCTAGTAGCTGGGACTACAGGCTTCCGCCACCAAGCCAGGCTAATTTTTGTATTTTTAAAGTAGAGACAGGGTTTCACCATGTTGGCCAGGCTACTCTCGAACTCCTGACCCCAGGTGATCCACCTGCTTTGGCCTCCCGCAGTGCTGGGATTACAGGCATGAGCCACGGTGCCTGGCCACCAAATTATTTCCTTAAAGAGTGCTTGTCACAGGGCAAAAGCCTAATCAATATTTGCTGAGTGACCAAAAGAGAGAACAAACGAATGAAATAATTGAGCTTCTTGTTAAATCATCTTGTTTCATAGAAACACTTCCCAGTCCAACAGCTACTGGGAATTTGAGTGGGGAAAAAATGAAAGGAGAAAAACTTGAGAGAAAAAAAAAATCTTTTAGAGTGTGTCTTACAAAATGAGGAAAGAGCCTATTGTTTCAGTCAGCTATAACTTCTGGAATCCCAGGGTCCCGGGGAAGGATGATTTGAGAAATTCATCCTTGATTTGCATTTAAGTAATGGGGTAAAACTCAGAAAGCCCTTGAATTTGGAGACATTTGAGGTGTGTGAGATGGGGATCATCAACTCCCTCAATAAATCCCAAACGCCTTTACCCAGGTAGGTCTACATTTCTTCTACCCCCTATTTTTCCCTACACTAGTTCTACATGTACCATCAGAGAGGGTCAGGAGGGAGCAGAACAGTTGTTAAGTATACCCTGGTTACAGGTGCAGGGGTTAAGTACATAATGCTTGTGTATGCTGTAGTTACATATGCATGGCTAAATACAGTGATGAAATATATGACAGTTCAATAAGTATCAGTTGAGTATGCAGTGGTTACATGTGCAGCAGTTAAGTCTGTAGTGGTTAAACAAGTGGTAGTTAAGCACACCTTGGGGAAGTAGCAGAGGTTAACTATTCAGTGGTTAAGTGCTCAGCAGCTATGTACACAGTAGTTAAACATGCATCAATTAAATATGCAGTGGTGAGGAGGTTCCAAGATGGCCGAATAGGAAGCGCTCCAGTCTACAGCTCCCAGCGTGAGTGATGCAGAAGACGGGTGATTTCTGCATTTCCAACTAAGGTACTGGGTTCATCTCACAGGGGCTTGTCAGACAGTGGGTGCAGCCCATGGAGCATGAGCCAAAGCAGGGCGGGGCATCACCTCACCTGGGAAGTGCAAGGGGTCAGGGAATTCCCTTTCCTAGCCAAGGGAAGCCGTGACAGAGGGTACCTGGAAAATCGGAACACTCCCACCCTAATATTGCACCTCTCCAATGGTCTTAGCAAATGGCACACCAGGAGATTATATCCCGCATGTGGCTTGGAGGGTCCCATGCCCACGGAGCCTCACTCACTGCAAGCACAGCAGTCTGAGATTGAACTGCAAGGCAGCAGCGAGGCTGGGGGAGGGGCATCCGCCATTGCTGAGGCTTGAGTAGGTAAACAAAGTGGTCAGGAAGCTCAAACTAGGTGGAGCCCACTGCAGCTCAAGGAGGCCTGCCTTCCTCTGTAGACTCCACCTCTGAGGGCAGGGCATAGCTGAACAAAAGGCAGCAGAAACTTCTGCAGACTTAAACGTCCCTGTCTGACAGTTTTGAAGAGAGTAGTGGTTCTCCCAGCACAGAGTTTGAGATCTGCGAACGGACAGACTGCCTCCTCAAGTGGGTCCCTGACCCCCAAGTAGCCTAACTGGGAGGCACCTCCCAGTAGGGGCTGACTGACACCTCATATGGCCAGGTACCCCTCTGAGACGAAGCTTCCAGAGGAAGGATCAGGCAGCAACATTTGCCATTCTGCGATATTTGCTGTTCTGCAGCCTCCACTGGTGATACTCAGGCAAACAGTGTCTGGAGTGGACCTCCAGCAAACTCCAACAGACCTGCAGCTGAGGGTCCTGACTGTTAGAAGGAAAACTAACAAACAGAAAGGACATCCACACCAAAACCCCATCTGTACATCACCATCATCAAAGACCACAGGTTGATAAAACCACAAAGATGGGGAGAAACCAGAGCAGAAAAGCTAAAATTCTAAAAATCAGAGTGCCTCTTCTCCTCCAAGGGAATGCAGCTCCTTGCCAACAATGGAACAAAGCTGGACGGAGAATGACTTTGACGAGTTGAGGGAAGAAGCCTTCAGATGATCGGTGATTACAAACTTCTCTGCACTAAAGGAGGATGTTTGAACCCATCATAAAGAAGCTAAAAACCTTGAAAAAAGATTAGACGAATGGCTAACTAGAATAAACAGTGTAGAGAAGACCTTAAATGACCTGATAGAGCTGAAAACCATGGCACGTGAACTACATGATGCATGCACAAGCTTCAGTAGCCAATCCAATCAAGTGGAAGAAGGGGTATCAGTGATTGAAGATCAAATGAATGAAATGAAGTGAGAAGAGAAGTTTAGAGAAAAAAGAGTAAAAAGAAATGAACAAAGCCTCCAAGAAATATGGGACTATGTGAAAAGACCAAATCTATGTCTGATTGGTGTACCTGAAAGTGACAGGGAGAATGGAACCAAGTTGGAAAACACTCTTCAGGATATTATCCAGAACTTCCCCAACCTAGCAAGGCAGGCCAACATTCAAATTCAGGAAATACAGAGAATGCCACAAAGATACTCCTCGAGAAGAACAACTCCAAGACACATAACTGTCAGATTCACCAAAGTTGAAATGAAGGAAAAAATGTTAAGGGCAGCCAGAGAGAAAGGTCGGGTTACCCGCAAAGGGAAGCCCATCAGACTAACAGCTGATCTCTCGGCAGAAACTCTACAAGCCAGAAGAGAGTGGGGACCAATATTCAACATTCTTAAAGAAAAGAATTTTCAACCCAGAATTTCATATCCAGCCAAACTAGGCTTCATAAGTGAAGGAGAAATAAAATCCTCTACATACAAGCAAATGCTGAGAGACTTTGTCACCACCAGGCCTGCCTTACAAGAGCTCCTGAAGGAAGCACTAAACATGAAAAGGAACAACTGGTACCAGCCACTGCAAAAACATGCCAAATTGTAAAGACTGTCGATGCTAGGAAGAAACTGCATCAACTAATGAGCAAAATAACCAGCTAACATCATAATGACAGGATCAAATTCACACATAGCAATATTAACCTTAAAATGTAAATGGGCTAAATGCTCCAATTAAAAGACACAGACTGGCAAATTGGATAAAGAGTCAAGACCCATCAATGTGCTGTATTCAAGAGACCCATCTCACCTGCAGAGACACACATAGGCTCAAAATAAAGGGATGGAGGAAGATCTACCAAGCAAATGGAAAACAAAAAAAAAGCAGGGGTTGCAATCCTAGTCTCTGATAAAACAGACTCTAAACCAACAAAGATCAAAAAAGACAAAGAAGGCCATTACATAATGGTAAAGGGATCAATTCAACAAGAAGAGCTAACTATCCTAAGTATATATGCACCCAATACAGGAGCACCCAGATTCAAAAAGCAAGTCCTTAGAGACATACAATGAGACTTAGACTCCCACACAATAATAATGGGAGACTATAACACCCCACTGTCAACATTAGACAGATCAATGAGACAGAAAGTTAACAAGGATATCCAGGAATTGAACTCAGCTCTGCACCAAGCAGACCTAATAGACATCTA
Organism: Pongo abelii; assembly: GCF_028885655.2. Lineage (NCBI taxonomy): Eukaryota > Metazoa > Chordata > Mammalia > Primates > Hominidae > Pongo > Pongo abelii. Next base: position 117,959,203 of record NC_071995.2, on the reverse strand, counting down.
CAGAACTCTCCACCCCAAATCAAGAGAATATACATTCTTCTCAGCACCACATCGCACTTATTCCAAAATTGACCACATAGTTGGAAGTAAAGCACTCCTCAGCAAATGTAAAAGAACAGAAATCACAGCAAACTGTCTCTCAGACCACAGTGCAATCAAATTAGAACTCAGGATTAAGAGACACACTCAAAACTGCACAACTACATGGAAACTGAACAACCTGCTCCTGAATGACTACTGGGTACATAACGAAATGAAGGCAGAAATAAAGATGTTCTTTGAAACTGATGAGAACAAAGACACAACATACTGGAATCTCTGGGACACATTTAAAGCAGTGTGTAGAGGGAAATTTATAGTACTAAATGCCCACAATAGAAAGCAGGAAAGATCTAAAATTGACACCCTAACATCACAATTAAAAGAACTAGAGAAGCAAGAGCAAACACATTCAAAAGCTAGGAGAAGGCAAGAAATAACTAAGATCAGAGCAGAACTGAAGGAGATACACAAAAAACCCTTCAAAAAAATCAATGAACCCAGGAGCTGGTTTTTTGAAAAGATCAACAAAATTGATAGACCACTAGCAAGACTAATATAGAAGAAAAGAAAGAAGAATCAAATACACGCAATAAAAAATGATAAAGGGGATATCACCACTGATCCCACAGAAATACAAACTACCATCAGAGAATACTATAAACACTCCACACAAATAAACTAGAAAATCTAGAAGAAATGGATAAATTCCTGGACACATAGACCCTCCCAAGACTAAACCAAGAAGAAGTTGAATCCCTAAATAGACCAATAACAGGATCTGAAATTGAGGCAATAATTAATAACCTAGCAACCAAAAAAAGTCCAGGACCAGATGGATTCACAGCCAAATTCTACTAGAGGTACAAGGAGGAGCTGGTACCATTCCTTCTGAAACTATTCCAATCAATAGAAAAAGAGGGAATCCTCCCTAACTCATTTTATGAGGCCAGCATCATCCTGATACCAAAGCCTGGCAGAGACACAACAAAAAAAGAGAATTTTAGACCCAATATCCCTGATGAACATTGATACGAAAATCCTCAATAAAATACTGGCAAACCATTATTTTAAATCCAGCAGCACATCATAAAGCTTATCCACCATGATCAAGTTGGCTTCATCCCTGGGATGCAAGGCTGGTTCAACATAAGAAAATCAATAAATGTAATCCATCATATAAACAGAACAAAAGACAAAAACCACATGATTATCTCAATAGATGCAGAAAAGACCTTTGACAAAATTCAACCACCCTTCATGCTAAAAACTCTCAATAAACTAGGTATGGATGGGACATATCTCAAAATAATGAGAGCTATTTATGACAAACCCACAGCCAATATTATACTGAATGGGCAAAAACTGGAAGCATTCCCTTTGAAAACTGGCACAAGACAGGGATGCCCTCTCTCACCACTCCTATTCAACATACTGTTGCAAGTTCTGGCCAGGGCAATCAGGCAGGAGAAAGAAAGAAAGGGTATTCAATAAGGAAAAGAGGAAATCAAAATGTCCCTGTTTGCAGATGACATGATTGTCTATTTATAAAACCCCATTGTCTCAGCTCAAAATCTCCTTAAGCTGATAAGCAAGTTCAGCAAAGTCTCGGGATACAAAATCAATGTGCAAAAATCACAAGCATTCTTACACAACAATAACAGACAAACAGAGGGCCAAATCATGAATGAACTCCCATTCACAATTGCTTCAAAGAGAATAAAATATCTAGGAATCCAACTTACAAGGGATGTGAAGGACCTCTTCAAGGAGAACTACAAAACACTGCTCAACGAAATAAAAGAGGACACAAACAAATGGAAGAACATTCCATGCTCATGGATAGGAAGAATCAATATCATGAAAATGGCCATACTGCCCAAGGTAGTTTATAGATTCAATGCCATCCCCATCAAGCTACCAATGACTTTCTCCACAGAATTGGAAAAAACTACTTTAAAGTTCATATGGAACCAAAAAAGAGCCCGTGTTGCCAAGACAATCCTAAGCCAAAAGAACAAAGCTAGAGGCATCACGCTACCTGACTTCAAACTATACTACAAGGCTACAGTAACCAAAACAGCATGGTACTGGTACCAAAACAGGGATATAGACCAATGGAACAGAACAGAGCCCTCAGAAATAACGCTGCATATCTACAACAATCTGATCTTTGACAAACCTGACAAAAACAAGAAATGGGGAATGGATTCCCTATTTAATAAGTGGTGCTGGGAAAACTGGCTAGCCATATGTAGAAAGCTGAAACTGGATCCCTTCCTTACACCTTATACAAAAATTAATTCAAGATGGATTAAAGACTTAAATGTTAGACTTAAAACCATAAAGAACGTAGGCAATACCATTCAGGACATAGGCATGGGCAAGGACTTCATGACTAAAACACCAAAAGCAATGACAACAAAAGCCAAAATTGACAAATGGGATCTAATTAAACTAAAGAGCTTCTGCACAGCAAAAGAAACTACCATCAGAGTGAACAGGCAACATACAGAATGGGAGAAAATTTTTACAATCTACCTATCTGACAAAGGGCTAATATCCAGAATCTACAAAGAACTTAAACAAATTTACAGGAAAAAATCAAACAACCCCATCAAAAAGCGGGCAAAAGATATGAACAGACACTTCTCAAAAGAAGACATTTATGCAGCCAACAGACACATGAAAAAATGCTCATCATCACAGGCCATCAGAGAAATGCAAATCAAAACCACAATGAGATACCATCTCACACCAGTTAGAATGGCAATCATTAAGAAGTCAGGAAACAACAGATGCTGGAGAGGATGTGGAGAAATAGGAACACTTTTACACTGTTGGTGGGACTGTAAACTAGTTCATCCATTGTGGAAGACAGTGTGATGATTCCTCAAGGATCTAAAACTAGAAATACCATTTGACGCAGCCATCCCATTACTGGGTGTATAACCAAAGGATTATAAATCATGCTGCTATAAAGACACATGCACATGTATGTTTATTGCGGCAATATTCACAATAGCAAAGACTTGGAACCAACTCAAATGTCCATCAATGATAGACTGGATTAGGAAAATGTGGCACATATACACCATGGAATACTATGCAGCCATGAAAAAGGATGAGTTCATGTCCTTTGTAAGGACATGGATGAAGCTGGAAACCATCATTCTGAACAAACTATTGCAAGGACAGAAAACCAAACACCGCATGTTCTCACTCATAGGTGGGAATTGAACAATGAGAACACTTGGACACAGGATGGGGAACATCACACACTGGGGTCTGTTGTGGGGGTGGGGGGAGGGGGGAGGGATTGCATTAGGAGATATGCCTAATGTAAATGACGAGTTAATGGGTGTAGCACACCAACATGGCACATGTATACATATGTAACAAACCTGCATGTTGTGCACATGTACCCTAGAACTTAAAGTATAATAAAAAAAATTTTTTTAAAAAGCAGTGGTTAAGTATGCAGTGGTTCCAACACAGTGGTTACATATGCAGAGGTTACATATGCAGTAAAGTATGCAGCAGTAAGGAATGCTGGTCCAGAAGCTGACAAACTTAGATTTAAAATCTAGCTCTCTTACTTCCAACAGGGCTCAGAGACCTGTCTGAGTCTCATCTTGATTATCAACAAGATGGGAAGAAACATGGTACCTGTGTCCTAAGTTTCCTTCCAGGAATAAAGGAGCTGACTTAGGTAATGTGCCCTGGTCTGGCATAGAGTAAGAGGACAGTATAAGGGATTTCTGTTATTATAATTATAATTAATTATTAAATAATAAATATCTAATATAATTATGATTACTTTTATTATCACTGTTATTATTATTATCATCATTATTGTGGTTTTGTCACATCAGAGGGTCAGTCACAGATAGAAGGGAGTGAGAGGCCCAGATGCTGTACACTAGAGTACAACACCTCTACAATAGAGATGCTGTATGACATGGCATCATTTTTTCAGATTTTCATGACCAGAATCTTCTCTTCTGGCTTCATGAAACTCTCACTAACATATCTTAGGATTTCCTCTGCTCTAGTCTCACTGCCACGATCTGTACATGCCTAGTCTAACTTAATCCTCATCCTGACCTTGAGAATTACATCTCAACATTCCCATTTTACAGCTGTGAACACTGAGGCCCATGGAGGAAAAGAAACTTGCCCAAGGTTGCTCAGTTCATAAGTGACAGGGTCGAGATTTGTACACTCAAATTCCATCTAGGAGACAATATTTTTTATTTTTTATTTTGAGACGGAGTCTCACTCTGTCACCCAGGCTGGAGTGCAGTGGTGCGATCTCGGCTAACTGCAACCTCCTCCTCCTGGGTACAAGCAATTCTTCTGCCTCAGCCTCCAGAGTGCTGGGATTACAGGTGTGCACCACCACACCTGGCTAATTTTTGTATTTTTAGCAGAGACAGGGGTTTCACCATGTTGGCCAGGCTGGTCTCCAACTCCTGACCTCAAGTGATCCTCCCACCTCAGCCTTCCAAAGTGTTGGGATTACAGGCGTGAGCCAGCATGCCTGGCCCAATGTTTTAAAAGTAGGGAAATTCCCTTCCTTCTCGCTTCTCTCTTTATCTCCCTCTGCCTGTCATGGAAACAACTTTCTTCCTGTTTCCTGGGGAGAACTCTCCAGACATGAGGTTGAACTTCACTTCTCCAAGTTGATAGGGCTTAACTGTTTCTCTCTCTTTGAAATTGCAGCGTAACTAAAGCCTGTAGCTGAGAGGGCAGCCTAGGTGGTGGGGTAGACTTCATTTTTGAAAATTACTCCACTTAACTCCTACTTATAAGAATTTATGAACACAAAGAAGGAAACAACTTGACGAGAGAGGGTGGATGGAGGGAGAGGAGCAGAAAAGATAACTATTGGGTAATGGGTTTGATACTTGGGTGATAAAATAATATATACAACAAATCCCTATGACACGTGTTTACCTACACAACAAACATTCACATGTAGCCCCAAACCTAAAATAAAAGTTAAAAAATAATAATGAAATAAAAATTAAAAAGAAAAAAAATGACTCCAGTTTCCCAAGCCACTTCTCCAAAATTCAGTGATCACATCTTCTAGAAATAGATTTCCCAGAGGCCAAAGATGGGCCAGACTTTATAAGCATATGATGAAAATAGGAGGCAGGGGATAATTTTTTTTTGTTTTTCAGTAGCATCCATAGGATAATGGAGTGGGTTTTAGTATAGGATTTAAGATCAGAGAGACTGGAGTTCAAAACTTCACTCTGCCACTTACTGGCTGTCATATTCTGGGGAACTCACTTTACCTCCCCCAGCTTCAGTAAAATGCTGAGTATACAGTATTTTTATGGAGTATGTGTATACAGTGCTCTCTGCATATGTATGCTAGTACAGTGCCCATCACACAGTGGGTGCTCAAAAAGTACTGGTTAAATAACTGAGTAAAAGAAAAAATACAGAGACCTGAAACTCCTGAGACAGGTCTGGGCTGAAACTATGATTTGGGAGTCAGTGGCTCATAGAGCCATTAAAATGGAAAGGAACCCTATCATTTAAGGTAGGGCTTGCTGAACTGCAGCCAGTGGGCCAATTTAGCCTGCCTTCTGCTTTTATAAATACAATTTTATTGGAACACAGATATGCTTTTTGTTTGCATAATGCCTATGGCTGTTTTTGCACTGCAATGGCAGAGTTGAGTAGTTGTGACAGAAACCACTGGGTCTACAAACTTAAAATATTTATGATTTGTTCCTCTATGGTAAATATTTACTAACCCCTGATTTAAGGGTTTGAAAGAGGAACTTGCATAAGAGAGAGGCGAGCCATGGCCAGAGAGGCAGACTTTATTTCTGTATCTTCAACTTGGACGTCTCCATTGGATCTCACCTGTGTCCTCTGGTGGCACCCAGTTCCCGACAGGTCTTGTCTCTCTCCCAGCTGTTGGTGCCCAAGGGCTCGGTGGCCAGGTGCTGACCCAGCTTTTCTGAGGGTCCATCCTGAGCTGGGACAACGGGGCTATTCTGGGGCTCTGTCCTACAGAGGAAGAAATAAGGACACAAAAGTGTTAGAATATACAGAGACACTTAATGTTCATTAAATATTCATAGAATTCCTAGTATTTCCCAGCTTCCCTTACAGTTAGGTTGAGCCCATGAGATTATCTTTGGCCAATGGTCTCTAAGCAGGAGGGAACACAGGTAATTTCCAGTTCAAGGCAATCAAGATCCGTGTACCTTCTCCAGCTCCCCCTTCCTCTGTCATCGTGACTTTAGAGTCCACACATTCTGAAAGGTGAAACTATTTGATGGAGGAAAGATGCCTTCACCACATCAGACTTTGCAAGAGAGAAATAACTGAAATTAGGTTAAACCACTTTGATGTAGGTTTATTTGTCACAGCAGCATAGTTATTCTATTTGGACTAAATCACAGAGAGATGCGGAAACCAGCATTTCATTTCCATTCTCAAGACATAATGGGAGGCCAAAGCATGATAGGATTAGTGTAAATCCCCCTTTGCCATTTCTATTCCATTTCTCTGCCTTATTTCTGTATGGACTACATATATGTAGATTCAAATAGTCTTAACTATTTAGTAGCTATAGTATCTGGGACCAGTCACAACATCTCTGAGTTGCAGTTTCTTCAGTTATAAAATAGTGAATAGTATCAATACATGTATTTCTGAGCTATTGTGAAGATAAAATGAGATAAAATATACAAGCAGAAAGTCTCAAAAATGTCAGTTTTCTTTGGTTTTACTTCCTTGTAAACCAAATCTCCAATCTGATGTCCTTAATTGGTATGAGCCATCCACTTGGGACAGCAGTTCCCATGAAGGCCTGCAATCCTGAAGCCCCCAATTCTGCCACTGACACAGGCTGCAGAGAATACTGAGGAGTCGCCTATGAGTCCCCCCTCTTTATGGGAGTTCCTGAGAGGGCAAAAAGGTTGCCTGGTTACTCAGCTTTTGAAGAGACTGTCACTCAAGTTCCTGGCTCTTAACTAGGAAGAGTCAGGAGTTTGAGAGTCACAGGCGTATTTGGTGACACGCAGAGAGCATCCCTCCCTGCTCACCCTGCCTTCAGACCCCATGTCAAGCATTAATCAAAGGCATTAGCATGTCTCATGCACCAGGCTCCTGCATCCGTGCATCCAGATTGGTTTTATGACTCAGGATGAATGCATCTGATAAGCCCCCTGCTCCTTAGGGCTTCTAAGAGAGCAAGTCAAGCCCGGTCAATATTGAAGGAAGGGCAGCAAAACACATCCATCTCTGTCAGCCACTTATGAGTGCATCTTTAGAAGCAGAGCTGGTAGATACTGCAAGCCTTGGAGGGATGGAGATTCTAAATAGGGCTTCTCAGCCCTTCTCACTGCCAACTCTGTGCTTCCAGAACTCCCTTCCATCCTGCTCAGCCTCAGTTTTCCCTAAACCTCCCTGCTATGGGGGTTACCTTTCCATGCCTTTACTTCTGCCCATTTATCTCTGAGGAATGCTGCCCTGTCTGCTGTCTGACAACAAAGCTTCTATTTTCTGTCTAACACCCAGCAAGGCTTGCCTCTTCCCATACTTGTCCTGGCCTAGGGTAACCTGTATTCATTAACTTCAATTTACAGAGTGCCTACATTATATCCAGGTCAGTTTTAGGTGTGGAGACACAGTGAACAAGACAGAGATGTCTCCTGTGATGACGGAATGTTTACATTCTAGATGGAGGAATAGATACATAAGCAAGTGAAAATAGGGCTTGTTGAATGGTAACACATTTTTTTTTTTTGAGACAGTCTCACTGTGTTGTCCAGGATGGAGTACAGTGACACAATCACAGCTCACTGCAGCCTTGAACTCCCTGGCTCAAGTGATCCTCTGACCTCAACCTCCCAAGTAGCTGGGACCACAGGCACACACCACCACACCCAGATTTTTTTTTTTTTTTTTTTTTTTTTTGTAGAGACAGGGTCCCACTGTATTGTTCAAACTGGTCTTGAACTCCTGGGCTCAAGCAATCCTCCTGACTTGGCCTCCCAAAGTGCTGGGATTACAGGTGTGAGCCACCATTTTCAGCTGAATGGTAATAAATTTTGGTGTGACTAAAGCAGCATACAGAGCTAAGAAATGGGAGGAGTAGCTGCTACTTTGTATATAATAATCAGAGAAGTCCTTCCTGAGGAGTAACAAGGGAGTGGAGACTTGAAGGATTCAGGACTAATCTTAAAGTTAGGGTGGTTTAGAATGTGTTCTTAGATTCTTTGACATTCTTGTCATCAAAAGATCAAAAGATGGAACTTAATTTATCTCCCTTTGAATATCAGATGGGCTTAGTGACTCACATTTAATGAAAAGAATGTAGTAGAAGTAATAATGTATGATCTTTAAGACTTGGTCACAAAAGGTAGCTTCTGCCTTCCTCTCTTGGGTTGATGACTCTGGTGGAAGCCATGTTGTGAGGACACTCAAGCAGCCATATGGAGAGGCCTATGTGAGGACGAACTGAGGCCTCCTGCCAACAGTCAGCACCAACTTGTTAGCCCTATGAGTGCGCCACCTTGGAAGTGGATTCTTCAGCTCCAGTCAAGCCTTATGATGAGACTGCAAACCTGGTTGACATCTGACCACAGCTTCATGAGAGATGATGAGTTAGAACCACTCAGCCAAATTCCTGAGTCACAGAAACTATGAAGCATAATAACTGCTTGTTGTTGCTTTCAGCCAAAAGATTTGGAATAATTTGTTACACAGTTACATATAGCTTCTACACAGGTATCTGCTGGAAGTGAGAAGTGTGCCCTAGGCAGAAGGAATAGCAAGTTCAAAAATTGTTAACATATTATAAGGAAGAGCTGCCGGGCACAGTCGCTCATGCCTGTAATCCCAGCACTTTGGGAGGCCGAAGCAAGTGGATAACTTGCGATGAGGAGTTTGAGACCAGCCTGGCCAATATGGCAGAACCCTGTCTCTACTAAAAATAAAAGAATTAGCTGGTGTGGTGGTGCACGTCTATAATCCCAGCTACTCAGGAGGCTGAGGCGGGAGAATCGCTTGAACCCAGGAAGCAGAGGTTGCAGTGAGCTGAGATCGTGCCACTGCACTCCAGCCTGGGTGACAGAATGAGACTCTGTCTATAACAATAGTAATAATAATAATAATAAGGAACAGCAAGCAAGGGCTAGAATGGCAAGAGGTGAGATCAGAGATCAGGTCATGAGAAGATCTTTGGGGCTCTCTGTAGCTGAGATGGGAGAAGAGTCTTTAGAACAGGAGTGATAGGGTCTGGATTACCTTTGAGAATGATCACTCTAGTGGTTGAGGGACACAAGGCTGAAGGGAGAAAAGAGCAGAGATGGGGAAATGGTTGCAATAGTCCAAGCTCCAATCAGTGTAGTAGCAATGGAGTGGGGGATAAGATGTGGTCTGATTCTAACAAATTTTGAAAGTAGTACTGACATGATTTACTGCTGGCTAAATGTGAGAAGTAATAGAATAAGACAGGAGGAGGAGTCAAGGATGACTCCAAGGTTTTGAGCCTGAGCAACTGCAAGGACGGCATCAACATTGAGGAGATGGAGAAGGTAGAGTAGGGAGCAAGCTTTGGGAAGATCTATCCCCTTCTCTAGGATGTGGTATGCCTTTGCTCCCTTGCCAGCAACTCTTAATAATATGTTGCTGTCATTTAATTGTCTTCTATCAAATTGGACTATGAGCTCCCTGCGAGCAAGACTGTGTCTTTCTGCCCCAGAGCCTGCTGCTTAGTGAACGTCAGGCAATATTTTTTCAATGAATCAATAAAAGCGGTAATGAATTGGCCAAAGAGAACATTGTTTCAAAAAGTTAGAAAGTGCTTTTGAGATGCTTTGGACTAATTTCCTGATGTTATAGTTGGTGGGAATGGAATCTTAGAAAGGGTCAATAACTCAGCCAATGCCTCAGTCTACTCAGACTGCTCAATCCATGTCTTCTCTGTTCAACCTCATATTTCTTTTAGAAAAGATCAGTGAGCTTATTGATTTGTGTGTATTGTCCAGCAAAGCGTTGACACATAAGATATTTCACTTCCAAGGTGGCTTGCTCATATGGCTGGCAAGCTGGTGCTGGCTGTTGGCAGAAGGCCTTAGTTCTTCACATGGGCCTCTCCATATGGCTGCTTGAGTATCCTCGCAACATGGCGACTGGCTTCCCCGAAAATGATCAATCCAGGAGAGCAAGGCAGAAGCTGCCCCTTGTAACCAATTCTTGCAAGTCACACATTATTACTATGTCAAGGTGGAGACACACAAGAATATAATTCTGAACTCTCTGGGGCATTGTAGAAAATAAATAGATACCACAAGCAATCCCATGATAGGCAAAAGCTGAGAGCTGTGAGGAATTTGGCAGTGAATAAACACATAGTGAATGTGCTGGCATTGGGTGGGAAGTCTCAGTGACTTGTCTAATGGAGAGAGTAAAGGCGTGAGTTATCTGAAGTACAGGGGAAGCTGGTGGATGCTACTGCCAGAGCCCTGGGGCGTAAGGCTTAGGGTGAGGACAGTGCCTCATCCATCATTGTCAGCAACAGGGGTCAGGAATCAGATATGGGGAAATCTTGAAGATGATTTGGTGAGGAAAGACACAATGGAGTTGCAGGAATTTATGTAACTTTATACCCTCCGATGTGGTAGATTTTTATTTTTCTCCAATAGTACTGATTTCACCTTCCTGGTGTTGGGTACCCCACCTGGAATTTTGCAATAAAACCAACAGAAATAAAATGAATTCTGCCAGGCAGAGAGGAAATGCTGAGGGGAGGAAGAAGGAAACCCTCTGTGATATACCATAACATTAAAAGTCTTTTTTTCAAGATGTTCCAACAGGCTGCTTCTCAGCTTTTCTTAAAACTTAAAGAGACTCAGACAGCATGTAGCTGAGGGTTTTCCATGACTGGCACAGTATCAGAGGCCTTTAAGGAGCTTTTAAAAATACAGATTCCTAGGTCCCATCCTAGCTGTGGTAAATCAGAGTCTCTAAGGGGTGAAACCCAGGAATCTGCATCTTAAAGACACATCGCAGGCAATTCAGCCTCCTATTGGATCAGGAATAAAATCCAAATTGACTGTCCAGACTAAAACACTTGGCACGATCTGCTCTGTGACCCTGCTTTCAATCCCTCTCCTACCCATCTCCTGCTCCTGTTTGTATCTCACTCTGTTCTAGCCACATGACATCATTGCTTCTCCTCAAATGCTCAGGGCCTTTGTGCTTTCTGTTCCCTCCACCTGGTATGCTGTTCCTCCAGCTCTTTGCATGACCATCTCCTTCTTTCCATTCAAAAGTCACCTTTTCAGAGAGGCCCTCCCTGACTCCCTTGCTCTCTGCTCCACCTGTGATGGGAATCACGGTAGCCTGTGGTGTCTTTCTTCACCGAGTTTGTTACTGTTTGAAATGATTATTTTGTGTCTATTTGCCAAATGATTGTCTTCTGGACTAAAAAGTAAGCTTTATGAGAGGGAACTCATCTCTTTCCTCACCACCGAATCCCTAGAGATACAGTGCCTGACATCGTGTAGCTTTCTGCTCAATGAACATTCATTGAATGAACAAATGAATAAATGGATGGGTGAACAAATGAATTGTGATTACCGATCTCATGTGGGAACCACAGATCGGATCTTAACTCTCCTTACAAATAAAGAAGCAGAGGTACAAATAAAGAGTCTGAGGTCACTCAACGCTGCAGTGGAATCAGGCTTCAGCCACAGCCCCCAGCCCTCCACAGCCCCACCCATCTCCCTTCCCTGCCTCCAGCCTTGCATCTTTGAGGTCCTTATGAAAAATTCTGTGTTCCATCTTTGCTGAGAAGTACTGGCAGTTGCCTCATTTTCCTTCTATATCGCATTTAAAAAATACTTAAAAGAGGCCGAAATCTTTGGGGACAGCTAAAACAGTGGAGTAAAGGGCCGGCACACTCCACTTCACAGAAGGAGGGAGGGAGCCACGAGTGCCGAATTCCTCAAGGCCTCCCGGAGGCTCTGTTCCTGCTAATCAGAGACCTGGAGCTTAGATGCTGTCTCTGTAGTCATGGCAACCGGCAGATTCCAAGGTTCTGATAAGAGTCAGGGCTGAACTTTTCTGCAAAACTCCTCAAGAGGCCTGGCTCCCTAGCTGCTTCCCTGCTTCCCATCAAAGCTCTTGCTCACTGAGCTGATCAGCTAGCTGCTCCCAACAAAGTGCTCATTTGGCCCAGCATTGGGTGCAGATCCTCATGCCCCAAGCACTAGATTGAGTTAAACACTGTTTGGGAATCAGAGACCAACAATGGTGGAGCGGGAAGAACCCCAGATCCAGCTCAGCTCTGTACAGAGTGCAGAAACGAGGCCCAAGAGGCAAGAGGACTTGCCCAAGGCAAATAGTGACTCATATCATAGCTCTGGCTAGTAGAGTTGCCACCTTTTGACTCCCAGCCCAGTGTTCTCTCCACATCACTTGATCATCACAGCAGCTAGTATTTATCAAGCACCTCCTGCACACCAGACACTGAGCTAACTAAGCACTTCTCACTCATCTTCTCATTGAAGTTTTCAAAGAAACCCATGAGCCAGCATTACCATCCCTACTGTGAAGAACAAACTGAGACCCTGAGATATTAACTGGCAAGAACATCAGCAGCTGTCCTGCCTGTTTATAAGAATCAGCTGAGACGCCGGGTGTGGTGGCTCACGCCTGTAATCCCAGCACTTTGTGAGGCTGAGGCGGGCGGATCACGAGGTCAGGAAGATTAAGACCATCCTGGCTAACACAGTGAAACCCCGTCACTACTAAAAATACAAAAAAAAAAAAAAAAATTAGCTGGGCATGGTGGCGGGCATCTGTAGTCCCAGCTACTTGGGAGGCTGAGGCAGGAGAATGGCATGAACCTGGGAGGCAGAGCTTGCAGTGAGCCGAGATTGCGCCACTGCACTCCAGCCTGGGCCATAGAGCAAGACTCCATAAAAACAAAACAAAACAAAACAAAAAAAAATCAACTGAGAACAAAAAGGAGAAGACTCTGGAAAACATTTTGGTTTTTTTTTTTTTGAGACCGAGGCTCAATCTATCGCCCAGGCTGGAGTGCAGTGGCATGATCTCGGCTCACTGTAACATCCGCCTCCAGGGTTCAAGTGATTCTCCTGCTTCAGCTTCCTGAGTAGCTGGGATTACAGGCACCCGCCACCATGCTTGGCTAATTTCTGTATTTTCAGTAGAAAACATTTTGAAAATATAGGAAAGGATAAGTGGAGGTACAGGGGGAATCTTGGTAATTACATTGTAACATAGGACTGGTCTTATGTGTTTGAAGAGGCTCTGTATCTCAAGGTTTGGCCTGAATCTTATATTCCACAAACAGAAATGGCAGTTGGCCAGGAGATTGGAGACATCTCTGACATTCATTGCCTCCATTCCACAAATAGCTCTTTCTGTGTATAGAGGAGTTACTAATCCAGTGTCTCAGTTGATTCCTATAACCCACATGTTCACCATGTGCAGTAGCAGCATGGTGAACCTCCTTCCCTTGCATAGCTGAAGGCACTGAAACCTGGAGAGGCAAAAGTACTTGCTTCCATCCAGGGCTCATAGCCCAGGTACTTGTTCTACCCATGCATCCAGGGCTGCAAATGGTCCATCCTTGTTCCCACACTTGCCAGACATGCACACTCTGCCTGTTTTGATAGAGAATGTAGGCCTAAACTCTCGTGCTTAAATGCTCACCAGAAAGCCCAAGAGTTATCATGGGGCTGACCTAGCCCAGAGACAAGATGAAGTTGGCCAATTTGTGCCTTGGCTCCTGGGACCTCAGTCTGGGCTGTGTTAATAATGTCCTGGCCTGAGATCTTGGCATTCCGAGTCGTTTTCAAGGTGAATCCAGTTCATTAAGCCTGGATGGGGGTAATCTTCAGGAGCTGTGACCCTTTGAGCTTTGCCATTGTGGCTGGAAAAAGCGATAGAGCTTAGAGGAAAACTGGGGATTGCACAGCACTGCTGTGGGAGACATCATTTGGATACAGGGGCAGTAATGTTCATTTTAGTAGAAATTGAATAAAAAATGAAAGGAAGTTTTATGAGGCTGTCATTTATCTCATTATTTCATTCATTACTGAACAGTTGTTTACTGAACACCTACTTAGAATCAGATTTCAAGGACCCAAAAGTAACCAAGAAGTTGTTTCTGCCCTGCAGGATTTCTCACTCTGGAAGGGGAGACAGATCCCTAAACCGGGAATTACAATGTGGTATATAATAAGTTCTCTGATAGAGAGAGGCTTAGAGGGGCAGTGGACCCACAGAGAGGGCACCTAACCCCGCCTGGGGAATGTGGGCAGGAGGTCACGGAATGTGTTTCTAGCAGATGAATAGAAATTGGTCAGGAAAGTGGAGCAGAAAGGAGGAAGAGCAAGTGCAAAGGTCCAGCACCAAGACACAGCAGTGGACCTTCGTGTGACTGCAGGGGATGCAGTAAGTTAGAACAGACAGTGAAGGTGGAAGGTGGGAGGCAAGACTTGAGTCTAGGAAGGAAGAAAGGGGCTGGATTCTTCACGGCCATGTAGACAGGTGCTTTTCAAGCCTTCATAAGCATGGGTCACCTGGGGATCTTGTCAGACTGCAGATGCTGATTCTTCAGTAGGTCTGGGGGAGGGCCTGAGTTTCTGCATTTCTAACCAATTCCCAGGTGAGGCTGCTCCTCCAGGAACCACACTCTGAGTAGCCATGTTGTACATTCTACCAGGAATTTGAACTTGATCCTGATGGATGAGCAGCATAGACAAGCACAGCTCCCCACCACTCCCTCTCCACAGGCAACGGATGAGAATGGCTTAGTCCAGTTCTCAGGGCTGACAGCAAGTGTGTAAGAGTGTGGACATGTGTGAGTGTGTGTGCTTATGAGTGTGTGGTAAACACTCTTATGTATCAATAATTGCTTGGTTCTCAAGTTCAGGTCAAAGGACAAAAGAATCATGTGGAGAAAAATCAGCTCGGCATTTCTTGCCCAACTCAGCCAAGCAGGTCAGGCACCCAACCTGAGCGGGTTTTGAACTCATCACAGAACACATCCATCCACTGCCCTCCAATCAAACCCACATCCACCCAGTCATTTCTCCCTCCACAGGCTGGCCTGTCGATTGCCTATTTGCTTCATGAGAGATAAAACTGCTGAGAAGTGGACTGGATTCGATTGTTGAGACTGCCTAAAATACAGGCTGCCTCCAACTAGGGAAGGGACTGAATTCCAAAATGTCATAGTTTTCCACTTGAGCAGGGTGTTCAAAAGGTAATTAGGTGATGCTGGGAAAGTGCATGGGACCTGGAGTCCTGCTGACCTGGGTTCAAGTCCTGATTCTGCTAAGTTGTGTCACCATGGGCAAGAATAACATCTCTTCTTCCAGCCCAGGGTCCCCTGGGGATCAGCTGCAATTGCAGACACAGTTAGGATTTCTCTGGGGAGGGCGAGTTGCTAATTACTTTTCTTGCCATGGGAGGGACAGGACAAGTGAGTCCCTTTTGGGGATCATCACAGCCACTATTAGAAGAAAGTCTAAGCAAGCAAGAGGGAACTGGGAAGTGGAAAGAAGCCCTCAGCTTAAGTGGAAACCCCCAACCCAGGAAAGGAGGAGCCATAGTACAAGATCTAGGAGAGTGTAAACTGCTCCCAAGAGGTGCTTCCAAGGACCGTTCACTTATTCTTCATTCAACAAATATTTATTGAGCATCTATTATGTGCAGGCACTGGGAACAAGATAGAGAAAAAAAACCTTGCTTAGTGGAGCTTGCATTGTACCGCAATGGGTGGAGGTAGGAAGAGAGCAGAAAATAAACATAATTAAGTGGTAAATATTAGAAGGTAATAAGTGCTTGGGGGGAGATGGAATACTACTGGGAGGGGCTAGCAATTTTAAACTGGGTAATCAGAGAAGCCTTCATTGAGAAGGTGAGATTTGAGCAAAGACTTGAAAGTGATGAGGGAGTGAGCCTTGAGCATGCTCAGGAGAACATAACAGGCAGAGTGCAGCCAGTGCAAAGGCCCTGAGGCAGGAACATATGGAGTGCAGTGTAGAATTAGCAGTGGGGCTGGAGCTGAGGGAGCAAGGGGGAGATTAGTAGGAGGTAAAGTCAGAGAGGTAATGAGGGATCAGGTATAAGAATCTGGTGGGCTTTCACAGGGACTTGGCTCTTTCCTCTAGGTGAGATGAGATGCCATTGAAGACTTCATTGGATAGATATGTTCTGACTTAGGGTTTAAAGGATCCCTCTGGCATCTTGCTGAGCATATGTGGCCAGGGATCTGGAATAGATATGGAAAACCAGTGAAGAAATGACTACAATAATCCATATGAAGAAGATGGTGGCTGGGGTTAGTGTTTTTTCTGCAGTAGTGGTGAGAGGTGGCCAGATTATGGACTTGTATTGAAGGTAGAATCAACAGAGTTTTTGCATGGATTGGCTATAGAATGTGAAAGAGAGGGGCCAAGGATGACTCCAAGGTTTTAGGTCTGAGCAACTGGGAGGATCTTGCTGCCAATCACTGAGCTGGAACAACTGCAGACGGGGAAGCATGTTTTGGAAGAGTCTTCTAAAGCTCAGTTTTTGAGATGCCAATTAGATTTTGAGATGTCAATTAGACATCTATGTTGAGATGGCAGGTGGGCAAGTGGGTACATGAGCCTGGAGTTCAGAGAAGAGATCAGAGCTAGGGAAATGCGTTTGAGAGATGATAGCATTTGGACAGTGTTTAAAGCCAGGAGACTGGATCTTCTGGGAGTAATATGGAACACCAGGCTAGTAACTAACTAGATTAAGGGTGAAAGTTGAGGAGGGAGGTAAGCTCCAGTGGCATTCTACCAGTGGGGTTTTAAATAACAAGATGGCTCAATAGAAGTGCCCCAGCCTGGTGGACTGGCTCTTAAAATATAAAGTGACTGACAGCTCCAAGTTATTTATTTAGACACAGTGATTAATTTATTGTTTGTGAATTTATTCATCCAGTCATTCCTCAGCTATTCATTCACTCACTCATCTGCTGAGCATCATTTTACTCCTGAGGAGGGTTGTTTCAAGATGATCCAAACATAAGCCTCTCCCTCAAGTGCACAGTCCAGAGGAAGGGATGCAGCAGGTACATTAGAAACTCTTATATAGGGGTATGGGGTGGAAGTGGCTGAGAAAGGAGACATCCTGACTGGGGAAAGGCATGTGTGCTCAGAGGATACAAGGCAAGCTGCACAGAGGGGACAGAGTTACTAACCAGGGAGAGTTGGGAGTGCATAGTGAGTAGACCCATCGGATAGACTCTGCCTGACCACTCACCAGTCGGGTGACCTTGGGCAAGTCTTTTCACCTCCCTGGTGAAACCACAAGTTGCAATCACTTTACAAGGTTGCTGCAAGAATGAAATGAAATGATGCATGTCCAGCACTTAGACAGTATCTGGCACATGGTGGTACTTTGAATATCAGCCACATTTTCAAGGAACAGACGACACTGGTCTCCAGCCTCACTTGCAAAGCTTGCCTCTGGGGACCCACTCACTGTGACTCTGATTACCTTTCCTCAAACAGCCAAGGCAACGGATTCTGGGAAGGAGAGGGACGGGAGGTTGAAGTGCCCTTGAGGGTCCCAGGAGATCCTCCTACACTGAGGCCTTGGCTTCCTATCACCAAGCTGAGTGGCTACTTCAGAACCTAGAAATGCTGCTGGAACCTAGAAATGCTACAGGAACCCAATTCCTGCTGAGTTCAGGCTTCTCTCTCTACAGTCCAGGGATAAATTTGTCTCTCCCTCCACTGCAGGGTCACTCACAGGATCCTGTCATCAGCTAGAACTGCAGACAGGGGGCTTGTGAGAGGATGGCTCAGTTAGGACTTGCCGCTCTGCAGACACACACACACTCACGCCAGAGGCTGAGGCTTGGGAGAAAATTCCTAACAAGCAGAGAGTAAGCCGCTGCTGAAATCTGCAGAGAGGACAGACCAGACAAGCCACAAATCTCCATGGCAGGCTGTGAGCTCCTGCGGTCTGGGCTCGTTAGTTTTAAAATAACACAGCAAGAAGTGAGATAAAGGGCTTCAGTGGGAGAAGCTGTCAGACACCTTGCTTCACACTGTTGGGGCCACCAGAGGGGTCTCCTTGTCTCTCCTCCTGGGTTACAGAAACTGAGATTGCCAGCTTGGTCAGTTGCATTGTTGCCAGATCAGAGTGAGAACTTGTCAGAGCTGGACCAGCCCTTGGGGAGCATTGAGTCCAAGCCTGGAGAAACTGAGGTCCAGTAGGGGCGAGTGCTACACTCAAGGACACTTGGTGAGTTAGGGGCTAAGAAAGGACCATCAGCTCTGTTTGTCTGCAGCACAGTGGATGCTGTTGGTCAGATCCTAGATCTCTTTCCAGATAAGTGGGAATGTTGGCTGCAAATGCCTCAGGGATGCCCCTTCCAGAAGATTTTGCCCACTCCTGGTGGGATGTGGGGAGGGAGGCCCATAGCCAATGACTAGCTGACATAGGAGTACAAAAGACCTGCCCCCTTGCCTCAAGGTCAGACCAATTCTACGGTGGAATCCCCATTCCAGAGCTCCCCTTAGGATCAGGCTGAGGCTTGAGTCCAGTTGAAACTACATCTTTTCTTAGCTTTCTTCCCCTGTCCTATCCTGCTTCCTCACTCCCTTTCTCCTCTCTCAGTAAGTCACATGCACCCAGACCCCTATCTCAGGCTTTCTTTCTTGTGAATTCCATCTAAGACATAGGCCCACACCATGTTTTCCTCTATCAAACTATTAATACTAAATGCAAAATAATGGTTAAGTATTTAACCATCATTTGCAGAAGACAGATGAAGTGACTCGCCCAAGATCACAGCTTGAAAACAGCAGAATCAACATCAACATTTCAGCTCAAGTCTGCCTGATTCCTAAGCTTCCAGGGTCTCCTAGTTATTCGGTCCCTGCCCCTTGTCAACAGAGAAACCAGATTGTATTGACTGGAGTCAAATAGACCTGGGTTTGAATCTGCTTTGCTGCTTCCTGGCTGTGTGACCCACAGGAAGTTCTTTAATATTATCAAGACTTAGTTTTCCCATCTGAGAATGGGAAATGTTATCAGAGATGTTAATATTACCTGCTTCATAAGGCAGTTATAAAATGCATATTTCCCGGTTGCCTAATAAATGCTCAATATATGTTTGATGATGATGATGGTGATGGCGATGATGGTGATAATGTTACTGATGATGATAGCCATGGTGATAATGGCGAGGATGATGATGATGATAATGAGGATGACGGCAGGATGAATAGAGAGGGTGGTCTATACCAACTCCACCAATCAGCACAAAGTTCTCAGAAGACTCCAACTCTGCAGCTCCAGCATCAATCATCAGCAAGCTCTCAAATCCACCCTTTCCATTCACCCTTCTTTAGGCTTATTCCATAGGCTCCATCCTTTGTCATTATCATTCTTCTCTGACAAAGGATTCTCCGTGGGAGAGAGGGAGCTCTGGAGAGAGGAGATGTCTGGCTTTATGCAAAAGTGGCCATTTCTCAATGCCAACCCAGGCATCCAGCTGTTCCCACCTGTAGGAAATGCCTCCTCCACAGTGATTCTGAATAAGGAGTTGATAGGAAATGTCTGTCCTTCTGTTGGGACTTTTATCTGCCTTTTAAAAGTCAAACCCATTACCTCAGGATTGTGGGTTTATTAGAGAGCTTTATCTTTATTAGGCAGTCAGCTTCATGATTATCTCCTACCAACTGGTGGGTTCCCCGTGGCTCCAAAAGGACTTGGGGTGGTGCGGTGGGTTGTGGCAAAAACAGACTAGGTCATCTTAGCACAGCACCCTCCCGACCACATGGGCAGAGGGTCTGTGCTAAGATGGGCTCTCATATGGGCTTTCTTTAAACTGCATGGCTTCTCTGTTGACGAGGGGCAGGGACTGCACAACTAGGAGACACCAGGGGCTTGGGAATCAGGCAGACTCGAGCTGAAAAGCCGATCCTACTGTTTTCAAGCTGTGATCCCGGGCGAGTCACTTCATCTCTCTTCTGCAAAACTGGGATAACGATAGTGTCCAGCTCATGGAGATGATGCACGCAAAGTGCTTAACACCATTCCTTGTGCAGAGTAAGCACTTAATCAATGTTAACTGTCACTGTAATTGTAATTATTCATTGTAAATAGTCTTTGGGACCTAGTCTTCCAACCTCTCTGGCTTTGTTCAAGCTGATCCCTCTGCCCCAGAGTGACTTCTCTACCCTTGTCTGTCAGGAGAAGCCTCACTCATCCTTCATATCTCAGCTCAACTATCCCAACCTCCTTTTGTGGCCCCCCACTTATTACCCACCCCCGCGCCCCCCAAAAGGAATCAATTCTTTACTGCACTGTGTTCCAGCATCTCTTTGTGAATCCCTCCAAGACATCACTGGTGGCCTTGGGCAAAGTCCTTCAACTATTTAAGCCTCGGTTTTCTCATTTTAAAGATGAGGATGATAATACCTTATGTATTGCAGTAGCTATGGGAAATATACATTAAACTAAGCACAATGTTTTATTATTATAATTATCATTGCAATTATTATTGAAAGAGGCTCAGTAACTTCAATATAAGAAATAATTTCTGCTTGGTGAGGAGCCCTGTGGATTATTCTTTCCCAATCATCGTTGAGGGGGTGCATGACTTTTAATTTGCCTGGAATCCTTTGTGGAACCTGAAGTCAGGGGACTGGCCCCAGTGACCTCTGATGAAGCTGTCCAATTCCAGGACTTTTGTAAGTCAGATTCTTCTCTAGATGGAAGTCATCCCCATCATTTTATCTCCTTCTGAATATTGTGGGGCAGCACAGTAGGGCCCAGAACCTACCAATGTGGCCCATAAGCCCCCAAATTAAGGATGAGAGCTGTCATCTCCAAACACAGCAATTACATTCAAAGGCTGAAGCATGGGTCTACCAACTTCTCCAACTCATTGTGTCAGAGTAAAGGGACCTCACATTTATTGAGCACCTAGTATGTACTAAGCACCTCATCAGACAATTAAAACCCATTATTTCATTTAAGTCCGATAGTAAACTCTTGAGATGGGTATTGTAAGGGTCGTTTTTAGATAAGAAAACAGACTCAGAGAGGTACAGTGGCTTGCCTGAGGACACACAGTGAGCAAGTGAGGGAGCCCAGTGTTCTCAAGGAATGGTGGCGGGGTGTACCTGATCTCCAAACTGAGCATGGCCCCCACTCCAGACAGACCTATGTCTACACAGTTTTTGATGTAATTATATCTCTTTCCACTGCGGATCATGTCTCTGCATCCCCCATGCTGACTGCTATTCCATCTTCTCCCTATTTCCTCTCCTATGCCCAGTTCCCTGGCTGCTGTCTGCACAGTCTATAGACTGAGACACTCAATCAATCAGCCAGCTTGCTCCAACAGCTAAAAAACACCCCGTCGACCAATATTCCCACCAGCGCCTTTCTGGGAACCATGAAACCTCACTAATTTGGAATTTGCAATGATTTCTGACACAGAACGTTCATTTCTCATTCCAATAAAAAAAAAATGTCTGAATGAAATGTCATTACATGGACTTCTGGGAGCTTCTGAGCCAGGCCCTGGCAGGCAAAAGGCCCTATTTCCACTCCTTTCCTCCTTGTTCCTTCTCCTGGCTTCTTTCACCTGCATCTATCTCTATGGTTGGATTTTATGACTGACAGCACCACTGTCAATGCTGATATTACCACTAGTTACAGTGGATATTCGTGGAGCACCAGCTATGTGCTGGGTACTGTTCTAAGTGCTTTGCATATGTTTGACCTTGTCATTCTCATGACAATTATTAGAGGCTGGTACAATGATCAATCCTGTTTTACCAATGAAGAAACTGAGGTCATAGGAGATCCCATTAAAAGGTGGTAGAGATGGTATTTGAACCCAGACGATCTGACTCCAGAGTCCATGGTTTTAACCCTTTCACCATAGTACACCTCTTGGGCTGGACACCATGGGAACCACACGTAGATCCTCCAGCCCCAGCACTGCCTCCCACCTTGGGCCTCTGAGAGCATCACATAATGGGTCAAGAAATCTTTGTGTCCTTCTACAGCTGTGAGATTGGTGTTTAGAGTCGGGGTTTGGAACTCTACCTCCAGACTTCAGTCACAATGGACACTGCTGAGTGAGCTCCTTCAAAAGAAATCAGTGGCAAGGACTTTGAGAAGGATCTTTTCTAGGCTCAAAACTCTGGGGGTATTTGTTGCCCTTAGGGATCAACCATCTAGCCAAAGCTCTGGCTTCTTCCTACAGCTATTTTAATCTATATGGCTGATACAGATAAGAAACACAACCCGAAAGCTATGCACCAGCCCACTCCCCCTTCCCCATGAAGGGGCTCTGCTGCATCCTTCTGCATAAGCCCAGAGTGCACTTGCTTCTGTGGATGTACACTATGGCATCCTCCTTTTCAGGGAGGGAAACATCAACCACTCTGGTTGCTCTAGAGTATAGTTTGAGTAGAAAAGCATAACATTCAGAAAAATTCATGGCTATGGCTTGGTTCCACCAGTTACCTATTTGTCTGGTGGGGTGAAGACAGTCTTGTTTCCCTGTACAAATATTTCTCAGCTCCTGGTGGTGGAACCTGTGGCTGAGACAAAGGTTGGGAACAGGATGGAAGCAAAGCACTTCACATGAGTCAGACATCTCTCAGCCACAATGAAACTGCCTCTCTAGGAAGTGCATATTCATAGCCATATTTTTACTTGCACCCAACTAAGAATATCCAAATAAGTATATAGGATGTATCCTTATATGTGTGTGTGTATGAGGGAGGTGGAGCCTGGACCCAGATGTTTTCAATATCCAGATGTGTCATACAGGCAGGTTAGCTACGTTGAGGGTGGCCATGTAATCCATTGTTCAAACTGGGATGCTTTGGAGAACAAAAAGGTGTTAACAATAAGTGCCTAGGTGTTTGGCCCTCCTGGTCATCTCTTTTTCCTAAAGAGGTTTGAGTGTTCTTTCTACCTCTCCACACGAAAGTCCCACAGGCACCTCAAACTTAGTGTGACCAAACATCAACGTGTCACCTCCCTTACAAAGTGTTCTCTAGCTCTACCGGCTCCCTACTCATCCAAGCAGCAGCCTGGCCACCACCCTCCATCCTCTTTCTCTCACTTTCTTGCCCATTCTGACTCCAAACCATCTCAGCCCCTATCTCCATTGCCACCTCCTGGTCCAAGCTACCACTGTCTCTCACCCAGACAACTGCAGCCTCCAGAGCAGCTTTTAGCTTTCACCCTGACCCTGGCCAGCCTGATGTCCATGCAGGAGGCAAAGCTGTCTTTCCAAAATGCAGATCGGATCATGTTACTCTCTTGTGCAGAGCCCCCAAAAGCAGGTCCAAACTTCTCAACATGGTTCTCATGCATCTTCAATTTCTGGCCCCACCTACTTCTCTAGGTTTGTCATTCTCAGCTGCTTCTCACTCACCATGCTCAAACCATCTGAAGGCCTTGCAGTACTCTGAAAAGCCCCAGCATCTTGGCTGTCTTTGTTCTTTCTGCTAGATGCAGCAGAGCATGAAACTCAAGGGCATGGCCTGGAGCCAGACTGCTGGGTTCAAACCCCGGTGCTGCCACTCTGTGACCTTGAGCAACTGACTACCTCTCTGGGTTTCAGGTCGTCATATGTAAGATGAGGGTAATAATAGTACCTACCTCACAGGTACTATTGCAAGGATTAATGGTGAAAATATGTAAAGCTGTTGGAATAGTGCCTGAAATAGTAAGTGCTCTGTGTTTGCTAATTAAAAAATGGCATTGGCCAGGCTCAGTGGCTCACGCCTGTAATCCCAGCATTTTGGGAGGCCAAGGCAGGTGGATCGCCTGAGGTCAGGAGTTTGAGACCAGCCTGGCCAACACGGTGAAACCTCATCTCTACTAAAAATACAAAAATTAGCCCGGCGTGGTGGCAGGCAGCTGTAATCCCAGCTACTCGGGAGGCTGAGACAGGAGAATTGCTTGAACCCAGGAGGCAAAAGTTGCAGTGAGCCAAGATGATACCACTGCATTCCAGCCTGGGCAACAAAGAGCAAAATTCTGTCTCAAATAAATAAATAAATAAATATTTTTTAAAACTGGCATCATTCACCTTGCCTCCTTCCACCTGATCATCTCCTGCCCATTTTTCAGATTTCAATTCAGATGTCACCTCTTTCAGGAAGCCTCCCCTGACCATTCGGCCTGTTGTGTCCCTTCTTTGTGTGCACAATTCCCCTCCATTGCAATTCTCTATTTTCTCCCACCAGACTATGAGAATTTTCAGGCATAGCCTGAGACTTCTGCTCCATTTTATCCTCAGCACCTAAGAAAATGATGGGCCCTCCATCCGTCTTCAGTAAACATTGGTTGAATGAGAGAACCAACTAGAGAAATAGCCCAATCAAGCCAGCAAGGGAGAGGTTAACTAAGGGGGCAGGCAGCAGATGGCAGTGTATCTCACTATCAATGTAGCTACACATAGTCCACTGGAGGCAATTCCTGAATCTCAGTACACTGGGATCTGTAATACATATTTCTTCAAGATAGGCAGGTACTGAAGGGCAGATGGGTTTCCCCAGAGGATGCTGCACACAGAAATAGTGCATGACTCTAGTCCTCATATCCTGCTGTTATGTCCAGTTGTTTGCCTGCCTTCGCCTCCCACCTTCCAGAAGAGGTAGCTCCTCAGTTTGAGGGTGCAGAGGACAATAGAATCCCTCTGTTTGGTGTTCAGGAGTTCCCTTCCCCTGCTCTCTTCCCTCTCCTCTCCTCCAATATTCACCTTCTACAGCAGTCAGACTCTCTGAACTCAGAGGGCTGGGTTCAAATTCCAGCTGTGCCACAGACTTGCTATGCGACCTCAGGCAAATGAATTTCCCTCTCTTGCCTCAGTTCCTGCACCTGTAAAATGGGAAGTGTAATAGCGCTTGCTTTGTAGGGCCATAGTGAGGATTCAATGAGGTGATGCACTTTGTAATGTGCATGGCTTATGGCAATAGCTCAGTGATGCTTTGCAGGACATAAAAAATAATAATCCCAAATTCTATGTCTTGTCTGTGCTGTTCTGCCCACTTCGAATGCTTTCTCCCTATGTCTCTGCATGGCCAAGTCTTATTGATTGGATCTCCTCTGTGTATTTAGATGCCCAGCTGCTGTTATCTCCTCTAGCACAAATCCAAGCTCACTGTACGCACTGTTCTGGGCAGTTGCACTGTCAGCTCAGCTCTGAGTGCAATAGTTCTGAGTCCATTTTCCAAAGCACCAGCTGACCAGCAAATGTCCCTGGCCATCTTGGGAATGGGACCATTCCCTTATATGCAGCAATAGACATAAGAATTCTGGGGCAAGTAATTTATTTGTGACATGATCCTAGGATGCTCTGGTAAGGACATTGGGAAGGGAAACAGGGAAGAAAGCCAGTTGCCGCTGCAGGTGACTGGAGCTTAATATCTCTGGGGAATCCTGGGAAACTGTGTAGGCTATAGACTTCAGAGTTCTTCCACCTAAGCACCAGGGAGCTGGGATATTTATCCACCGGCTCCCATCAGTCATTGGTTGAAGGCTGCTCCAAAGAGACATTAATTCCTGCCTTGTGTATGGCAGAAATCAGGGAAGGCTTCCTGGAAGAAGTGATGCCTATATTAAAATCTGAAAAATGGACAGGAGGTTATCAAGCTGAATGAGGCAAAATGAAAATGCTCCATGACCAGAGTAGACTCAGGTAAGGAGTCGCAGGTCCCATGAGTTAGAAGTCAAGCTGGTGTGCTCAGAAATGGTGGGTGGTCTGGGGGGAAATGGTCAGGTCAGTGACAACATTGGCTACTTTGGCTGTGCCTAGGAACTCAGTAGGATCTGAAGGGCTGCAGCACATGGCTGTGCTCCAGAAAAAAGATCAACTGCCCAACTGCCCTGGAGCTTTCACAAGGGGGTCCTGAATTCAAGGAAACACCAGACTTCACTCCCCTTATCAAATCCTCCTCTCCTTCCCCACTTTCCTTCCTATGTTCTTTCTCTCCTTCCTCAGATCTTTCTTGAGCTTCTGCTCTGCTAAGCAGTCTTAGGGCATAAAGATCAGGCAGAATGCTAAAGTCCCCAAGTCCAAACCCTTCTCTATATAAGGCTCAGAGAAAGGAACTGACCTGCTGTGGGTCATATAGCCAGTGAGTGGCAAAGTAGCAAACAGACCCCTGCTTTTCTGACATCTTGTGCTTCGGGCTACACTGGAGGGCTCTTCTGGAAACTCTGTCACTGCTCACTCTGCCAGAACTGCTTCCCCTGGCTGGAGGCCCGGGGTGGGGCTGGCTCCAGGATGAGGAAGTCAAACGGGGCTGCTGGGTGCAGGGCTGGCAGCAAGTGAAGCCTTCATCTCATCACAGAGCCAGCAGGGCTGAATCACCAGCTAGGCTGGCTTGGCTCAGCATTCAAATGCATCCTTATGCGCTGCAACAGTCTGAGGAAGAAAATAGGATTTTGCCTTTTGTTGCAATTTAAAAGAAGGGGGGGAAATCACGAGCACATTCTCCTTCTCGCTAGAGAGCAGCCCATTTGAGATCAATCAAATGTTTTCTGCCAAAGCCCCTACAGGTCCACATTTTCCCAAATTACACTGGCTGAAAGGAAGATGGGAGATGCTAAGAAAGAAATGATGAGGCCAGCGTGGTGGAGGCGGGGATGGGAGGTGGCTTTCCATCTAATGGAAGAGGAGGAGAGACAGAGGCTGGACAGGGTGTGGGACTTCTCTTTGCGGAGGGTCTTGACTCATGTTCAAAGGAGCGGCTGAGCCCTTTAGAGGCCCCTGCTGGGAGTTCAGCCCACTCTCTATAACTCCTACCGAATAATGAGGCTGATCCTGGGACCCACAAGTCCGAGCCAGGAATGCTACAAACTCGAGAAACAATCTCTCCCTACAGAACAACCCCGTGGCTGTCAGCCACAGTGTGGCATGCTGATCCGTCATGATCAACCGTAAGCTCTGTCATGGCTTTGCTACTAATGATTATTAAAGACTAAAGCTTAAGAATGGTTTCCAATTAAAGTAAAGGTATAAATACACGAATCTTCATCATCTCCATTAATGGCAGCTCCTGTTAGCTGTTCTGGTGGTAACCTTGGCATTGTCCTTGGCTTCTCTCTTTCAGACCCCAGTTCTGACCTATCAGCAAATCTAGATGCTAACTTCAAAGTACATTCAGAATCCAATCACTTCTCTCCTGTACATGGCTAGCGCCCTGGTCCAAGCCCTCATCATCTTGCACCTACATTATTACAAAGGCCTCCTAATAGGTCTCCCTGCTTCTTGCCTTCTTGCATCCTGTTCCCCAGAAGGCGGCTGGCGGGATCCTACTAAAATTAAGCCACATCATGGTTATGCTCCAGTCAAAGCCCTCTGATCACTTCCCTAAAGCCAAAGTAACTGCAAGGTCTACACAGTCCGGCCCCTGTTACCACTCTGACCTCACTTCCTGCTCCTTTCCCCTTGTTCTCTCCACTCTGGTCCCTCAGGTCTGTTTGCTGTTCCCTGATGCACCAGTTACATTCCTGCCTCAGGAGCTTTGCACCGGCTGTTCCCACTGCCTAGAACACTCTTTCTCCAAATAGCTACAACTTCCTTCCTTATTTTCTTCAAGTCTTTGCTCAAATATCACCTTCTTAGTGATACATCTTCCCTGACAACCCTATACAAACGTAATTTAAAATGGTACTCCCTCCCCATTGTATGTTTCTCTCCTTCTGCTTTATTTCTGTCTATAGTATTTATTACCCTGTAATATAATATAATCATTTACATATTTATGCTGTTTATTGGACGAGCCCCTTACTCCCACTAGAATCTAAGTTTCATTAGGGTAGGGGTTTTTGGTCTGTTTCATTCACAGCTATTTCTCGGATCTTTGAATAATGCCTGGTATACAGTAAAGGCTCAATTAATGTTTGTTAAATGAACAAGCAAATGGATACCAAATTCCTTCTATGACAAAGCTCCTTACCCTCAGTTTTGTTCTGTTATGCTTTCTTAAACAGGAAAGAAAGGTGCGGATTGGGGCTTGTGTGCTCAGAATTTTAACATCATGTGATCTTGGGTTTATGCATGGGGCTACGTTATGTATGTAAATATCACCTGTTATACGTCTGGACTCTTGAAAAAACAAGATTGAGGACTAACGAATGAGTAGATTTAGGGCACTTCACAGCCTTTGTTGCTGTGTGGCTTTGAAGCTGTTGCCTGCTCTCTCTCTGAGAGATAGCTGAGGAATAATGCAATGGTAATTGCTCCCAGAAAGACTTTGGTTGAGGTCCTGGCTCTGCCACCCCTAGCTGAGTGATTTTGACTAAGGAACTTAACTTCAGAAACTTCTGTTTTTCCCACGTGCAACATGGGAAGAAGGAGCCACATGGTGGGAGAGATGACACACGTGAGTGTGAGCTTTGGAATTAACATCAGGACTTGAGTCGAACCACTTACTATCTGTGAGTTTCTGATTCATAACCTTAAATGTTTATAACCTAAGACCATTGTTGTGAGAATTAAAAGAGTTATCACATAGACAATGGTGTGGAAATAATAACAGGTAATACCTTAGTACTTATATTCTAGTCATTGTTCTAAGTGCAATATATATGTTAATTATATAATTATATTATACATAATTTAGTGTTCACCACAATGCTATGAAGACAATATTTTTTCTCCTATTTTAAAGATGAGGAAACTGAGGCACAGTGTGGTTAAGGAATTCACCTGAGGTCACACAGCAAAGCCAGGTTTCAAAGATGTAAAACCAACCCTTCCTCCTTCCTCCCTAAGTAGAACCACCGAGGTCCCAGAGATCCCGACACCTGTCATACCAGCTAACAAAGGTTAGGGGTTAAGACAGGATGACACCCCACGTTTTCCAGGTATGGATGTACGTCTTTAAGAATCAGAGTTCTCCTGAGCATTTGAGTGGAGAAGGGCACCAGGTAGCTGAATTCGGGTTGATTAAATCAAGGAGAAAATCAATTAAATTTAAATAAAGAAAAAGATTGGAAATCAGGCACAATGCCTTCTTAATTACAATGCCTAATCACTGGCTGAAAAAAAAATAACTTCAGAACATTTCATTTCATATACTGCCTTGTGTATCTGAAATGAGAGGCTTCTAATGAAATGCACGTTACCCTACTTGACTAGTAATTGACTAGGCGATCCCAACAGTTTCATGGGTGGAAAGGATCGGGCATAATAGCCAGCACTTTTTAAGGATGTGACAACATAGGATGCTTTGGGGGTTTACAGAGTGCTAGCTGACCCCCAAGGTCCTCTTTCCTTTGCAGTACAACTCACAACTCTCCTGACAAAGTGTGTGACCACAGGGCAAGGCTAAGTGTGCAATGCAGCAGGTGAACATGATTAAATGGCTTTTCTCTGCAGTTTAGACTCATTGCAAACACACGAGGCTGGGGAAGATCACCAGCAATCAGAGACCGAATGCCTCAAAGAAATTGCTCTGACAAGTATCCCTGCTATTCAGATCTTGGACTGTAGCCTTCTAATTGGTCTCTCTGTCTCGCATCTCTCTCCTGCCAATCTTTCTTGTCCACTGCAGCTAGGACCGTCTTTATAAAGCATACCTCACTGAGTCACTTTCATGATTAAAATCCTTTGGATTCCTCTTGAGATTAGAACAGTTCAGACTCCTGACTGTGGCTCAGGAGGCCAGACACGATCCAGTCTCAGCCCATCATTTCTGAAGTTCTTGTTTCCTCCTTCTGTATCCTTGGTTCCAAGAATACCAACCTGATGGTGCCACCCCAAACCTTTCTTGCTGTCATGATTTCATGTCTTCACATATGAAGTTCCCTCCACCTGCAACACCTTTCTCTCCCATCCCTAACTCACTCACACCTGCATCACATCCTCCTGGACCACCCCCTCACCTGGCTGGGTGTGCAGCCCCTCTCCTGTGCTTTTGGTCTGTTTTGTCCACAGAATCTAACACAGCATCCAGCCCAGAGTGTGTCCCTAAAGATGCACTTTGTTTTTCACCTTTTTATTTTTTATTTTTTTGATACAAGTCTCGCTCTGTTGCCCTGGCTGGAGTGCAGTGGTGTTGTCATAACTCAATGCAGCCTCAAACACCTGGGCTTGAGTGGTCCTCCTGCCTCAGCCTCCTGAGTAGCTGGGACTACAGGCACATGCCACTACACTTGGCTAATTTTTGAATTTTAAATTTTTTTGTAGAGACGGGGTCATATTACATTGCCCAGGCTTGCCTCAAACTTCTGGGCTCAAGCAATCCTCCTGCCTTGGCCTCCCAAAGTGCTGGGATTACGGGCATGAGCCATCATGCCCAGCTTAAAGCCTTTGTGGAATGAATGACTATAGATTTGCCAGTGATACTGGATGATATATAGCCTCCCCCTTGCAAGATGAGGCATCAGCAACACCATCTTTCTCTCAGGATGCTTTCTTGCCTTTTTGACTATGAATGAGTGTGATTAGGCTTGCTCTCTCCTTATTCTGGCCCTTTAAGGATAAGTGCAGCAGAGACTAGGGCTCTTAGAAATGAATACCATTGATTCGGTTGTCCAGTCATTCAGACATCCTGCCCCCATTAATTGTGCACCTGTAATTGCCCAGCATCAAACGGGGCACCTGAGCTTCAGGAAGCTGACTAAGATGGTATCTCTGCCCCATGATAAGTTATAGCTCAGTACACAACTAGTGGGCAAATGGATGCTAATAATACCAGGACATAAGGGATGAATAGAGTCCCTCAATGATTCCTTTTATAGAGGAGGGGGCTGAGGCTATATGCTATGGTTTTCCCAAAGTCATGAAAATGATATCCAGTAGACATGTGAATAATGTACATCCCACCTGCCACCCCTCAAGCTGCTTATGTTGTCTTTGGGTAGGGGAGGGTCTTCAGAACCACCAATAGGCAGACCCAGTGAGTAAGACCTCAGCTGGATATTCCTGGATGCATTTGAGCATGGTTGAGGCTAGGATTTGAGCTAGTGAGAGGCAAAGTGACTCCATGAAGCGAAGATTGAGAGATCAAGAACCCTATACATTGGGCATCTGGAAAAGGTCCACTTTATAGTGTTGGGGAGAGAGAAAGTTCCCCTAAAATCAATCTTATTGTCTGTAGTTTATGGAGGGTAATTGTTGGACCACTCATTAAATTCAATTCTTCATTTGTTCATTCACTGAACAAATATTTATGGGATAGCTACTGTGTGCCAGATAGGGTACTAAGAGCTTTGTAGACATTTTCTCACTTAATACATAACCCTTGAATTAAAGTTGATTTTAAGATATTATTATAATTGCTACCATGTTGCAGATACGGAACCAGAAGTCAGAAAGGAAAATAACTTGCCCAGCTAGTTATAATTAATAATAATGATAATACTTGACATTTGTGGGTCATTTATTACATGCCCAGCACTGTGCTAAGCTAATATGACAAATTTAATCCTCTCGGTGAAGTTATGAGGTAGGTACCATTAATATCCCGCTTTACAGATGAGATGATTGATGTTCAAAAAGATAAAATAACTTGCCCAAGGTCAACAGCTGGTACGTGGTGGAGCCAGAATCGTAAGTGTGTTAATTCCAAGTCTAGTATTTCTCAGTGTGGCCCATGGATCACTTATATCAAAATCACCTAGGACAGTTGTGTGAAATGAAAACTGCTGGACCCACATCAGACCCCAGGATTTGAAGGCAAGGCACAGGAATCTGCATTTATACAACGTTCCCAGGTGATTCTTACACTTTCTAAAGTTTGAGAATTTTATTGCCATTCTGTAGGTAGGGACCCAGCAGCTTTCAAACATAAAAGAAATATCCCATTTGACTTTATCACTCAGCTGATTTGGAAAAGCATACTGAAAGGAAGAAAATCAGTGAAACTCTCTCTCGGTCTCAGGAGAACTGCAAGAGATATACAACAAAGACTCCAAAGGCATTTTGATGCCAGTACTCCAGCAGATGTGTTTACGCAAGTCAGTTTGATTACAGGTGCTAAAAATACCCCCTTTAAATTTAGGAGCCCAGAACATTTCCCAGTGCTTTACCAAAAAGCAGTTTTTAAAAATTCTTAATTCATTCCTAACCCCCACCTCCTACAAGTTATTAGTATTGATGCTGGAGCCCCAGAGTTTGCTATCGAGAATTATAATGGCAAATCATGGAGACATTTTCTCTGATTACAGAGATTCTGTGTGTTTGGCTTCCACCTCCCTGAGAGCGGTTCCTCTGAATCAGCAAAGTGCCAGCTGTACTCTTACACTTCCTTGGGGTGGTTGAATTTCAGATCTTGACAACTTCCCAAAATAAATTTTCTATTCAGTGTGACCAGCCCTTACTTATTTCTCCTCAAACGCTTTTATTACATTTCTTACTTTACAACTTTGATATCATTTTAATACATGAGAAGTTCAAAGACTTAATTTGCAGATGAGGAAACTGAAGCAGAGAGAGGAGAATAACTTGCCTGAAGTGACAAAGCCATGTGAACAGCAGGGAGGAGCCCAGGCATCCTGTGTCTGAATGCAGGGTTCTCCTGATACCACGCTTCCATCTCCTGGAATTCTGATCCCCATCACCTATTAGCTTACAAGTTTAGGCAAATAACCCTTTCAAAGCCTTTTTTTTCCATCTGTAAAGTGGGTATAACAATACTGTCCACTTCAAAGGGTGATTGTGAGAATTAAATGAGTTAATCCATGCAAAATGCTAAGCACAGTGGCTGGTATATAGTAAACCCTCAATAAATGGCAGCTGTCATTGTCATCACTGTCATTATCATCATCACTGCCATCATCATCATCATTATTCCCATTGTCATCATCATCATTATTCCCATTGTCATCATCATCATTCATTGTCACTATCCTCATCACCGTTGTTATCATCACCATCATTATTATCATTACCATTACTACCATCACCATCATCACTATCATCATCACCATCACCACCATCATCATCATCATCACCATCACCACCATCATCAGCACCATCATCACCATCATCATTACCACCATCATCATCACCATCACCACCATCATCATCATCATCACCATCAGCACCATCACCATCATCACCATTATCATCACCATCATCATCACCATCATTGCTACCATCATCATCATCATTATCATCATCATCATCACCATCATCACCATCGTCAACATCATCACCATCATCACCATCGTCAACATCATCATCATCATCACCATCACCATCATCACCATTATCATCACCATCATCGCTACCATCATCACCATCATCATTACCACCCTCATCATCACCATCACCACCATCATCAACATCATCATC
Organism: Pongo abelii; assembly: GCF_028885655.2. Taxonomy (NCBI): domain Eukaryota; kingdom Metazoa; phylum Chordata; class Mammalia; order Primates; family Hominidae; genus Pongo; species Pongo abelii. The sequence goes on along the minus strand of NC_071995.2, from coordinate 117,925,806 downwards.
ATCACCATCATCACCATCATCATCACCATCATCATCACCATCATCGCTACCATCATCATCACCATCACCACCATCATCATCACCATCACCACCATCATCATCACCATCACCAGCATCATCAACATCATCATCACCATCATCACCATCATCATCACCATCATTGCTACCATCATCACCATCATCATTACCACCATCATCATCACCGTCACCACCAACATCATCATCACCATCAGCACCATCCTCATCACCATCATCACCATCATCATCACCATCATCGTCATTACTGTCATTGTCACCATCATTATTATCATCATCATCACCCTCACCATCATTACCATCATAATCGTCATCATCATCATCCAGTCCAGATCCCATGCTGATGCAATAAGTAGTTATTAATATCAGAAAATTATTAATTTTTTTTACCTTGCTTATTTTTTTAAATAAGAAGAAACAATATCTGGCACATTGTTTCCGAATATTTGTTAGATGTTTTGTGAATGAATAAGAAAGATCCAAAATGATGAACCTCATTCCAAGTTTTGAACCAATTGACATTTATTTCAATTGGAGCTTAGGGATGGCGACCACTGGTTTTTTGACTTTCACCTGATCCATCAGACCTTACAGAAGGGACACTGGCCTCTATCACTGCTTATCCATCAGGGCTCACTCAAATCCCCGCTCCCTTGGAGTCCTCAACCCCACCTTCTGTGAGTGTCTTCCACATTGTTTGGCCTCATAGATTTTCTCTTCCATCTCACAGGAATTCATTTTTCTCACCAAGAAATGTGAGGCACAAGAAAGTGTCTAATATATCATGAGGGCAAGGACTGCAACTTGCCTTATAGTTAGTGTGTCATATGTATGTGATGGGGTGAATTCATTGGCTTATTTGTAGGGTTGTGTAGAGCTTTTAGATAATCTCCTAAGCCCCTAGACCAGTGGGTTCTATAAGAATCACAGGGTCGGGGGTGTGGTGGTTTAAAAAATGTCATTGTGTAGGCTGTCTTTGATCGATGTCATCTCAGATTAACAAAACAGAATCTCTAGGGCAGGGGATAAGGTGCTGGTACTTTTTAAAAGCATCTCCTTTCTCCCAACAATTTATTCTAATATAGAGCCAGAGGTGATACCTACTCTTTTACTCTTCATATGTATATGTGATTTTCAAGCCCACCTGACTGGAAGCCCATTGGGTACAGGTCATATATTTGTCTTTGCATCTGTAGCCTTACCACAAGGCTTATAGGCGCTTAATAAACATTTATTAAGTTGGGCAATAATCTTTTATACTAAACACCATGACCCTCATTGGCTCAAAAGTTGGTGCTTCTGCCCCGTTTAACCTCTCAGAGTCTCAGTTGCTGTCTGTACACTGAAAAGAACATCTATTATTTGGAGCTATTTATGGTAAGCATTGAATGAGATAATGTGGGTAAAGGGGCCTGCATGGGGACAGGAACATCAGAAATACCCAGTAAATGTGATTTTTTTTTCACCGTTTCCCTTTCCTAAGTCCATTGGCAAGCATTCAGAGGAAGGGAAGATAAGAAAGTGTACCAAGCCTAAGCAGGAGATTTTCATAATATCTGAAACTGCCATCCCCTTGCCATCACCACCACCACCATCGGCAACAGCATTATTAATAATGAGCTCAAACTCTGTGCCAGGCTCTTTTAAAAACACTTTGCATATATTATCTTATTTAAGTCAATGGCAACCCTATCAGGTAGGTATTATAATGCAGTTTTCAGATGAGTAGTGGAGGCTCTGGCTGGGTACAGTGACTCTTGCCTATAATCCCAGCACTTTGGGAGGCCAAGGCAGTAGAGTTTCTTGAGCCCAAGAGTTAAAAACCAGCCTGGAAAACATAGCGAGACCTATGACTATTTATCTATTAAAGATTAAAAAATTAGCAGGGCATAGAGGGTATGCCTGTGGTCTCAGCTACTCTGGAGGCTGAGGTGGGAGGCTTGCTTGAGTCCAGGAGTTCAAGGCTGCAGTAAGCTATGATAGTGCCACTATACTCCAGCCTGAGCAACAGAGTGAGACTTTGTTTCAAAAAAGAGAGAGAGGCCGGGCACCATGGCTCAGGCCTGGAATCCCAGAACTTTGGGAAGCCGAGGTGGGTAGATCACTTGAAGTAAGGAGTTAGAGACTAGGCTGGCCAACGTGGCTAAACCTCATCTCTACTAAAAATACAAAAATTATCTAGGCATGGCAGGTGCCTGTAATCCCAGCTACTCGGGAGGCTCAGACAGAAGAATCGCTTGAATCCAGGAGGCGGAGGTTGCAGTGAGCCATGGTCTTGCCACTGCACTGCACTCCAGCCTGGGCAACAGAGTGAGACTCTGTCTCAAACAAACAAACAAACAAACAAAAAAAAAAAAAAAAAAAGAAAAAGAGGAGAGAGAGAGAAATAGAGACTCCGAAAAGTTATGTGACTTGTTCAAGGTCACACAGCAAGTAAGTAGTAGTGCCAGGATCAAACCCAATATTCTTAACCACTTGCCTCATATGCATCACTACACTTCCCTGCTTTCCCCCAGACCAGGCAATTCATTTGGCAATCTAGTTCCCAGTCTCAATTATTTCCTTGGAGTGTCACATTTTTTTTTCCTTTTCATGTGTTACACATGCCTCTTGTCTTGCCTGCTCACTCAGATCACCCAGTAGTGGACAACTTGGCTGTTAGCTGTTGGCCCTATCTCATTTCTCTGTTCTCTTTTGGAGGCAATGATGATTGTGAGCACTTTTGAATTCACCTGAGCTAAATTCAGAACAGAGCTTTGACAGACTGTGTGACCTTTGGACAGACAACTTAAAGTATTGAGCCCCAGTTATTCCTTCTGTACAATGGGGGTAGGAATCATGGCCAACTCACAGGGCAATTGTGAGAATTCATGCATGTGAAGTGCCTGGAATCTCAGGGAGGCTCAAAAACAAGCTAGTTAGTAGTGGTAGCCACAGAAGTTGTTCCTATTTGGAGAAGATAGCCTATCTGCCCAGAGGCCAGCCACCTGCCTATAACCAGAGCAGATTGGCTGGCTGGCTAGGACCTGGTAGTGTCCGACATCTCTGTTCAATTACTTCCATCTGCGGGTAAAACAGCCCCTGCGTAATGGACTGATTAATCTCCTTATCGCACAGAGCACACAGTGTAATTACATCAGAGAATTTAGATCCCCAAGCGCAACATCAATCAACTCAGAGAGAGCAGCTTCACCCTCCCTTCCCTAACAGCCTGGAGAAAAAAATAGATCTTCCCTTCCTGCTCCCTTTCCTCATCCTTCCCTCAAATGAGAGATCAGGACTAATAGTGCCTGGGCAAATGGCTGCCTGGGGAGCAGGTAGGGAAGGAAAGAGAGAGAAGGGACTATTTTTAGGTCAACCACCTCCCAGGTTCTATGACAGCTGCCACACCCCCTTACCCTTAAAAGTCTTGTTTCTACTTGAGTTTGGAGTGAATAAGTAGGGGGAAAGGAATCCCATTTATTAAAATAGGATGGCCAGACAGAACAGCAATACCCAATACTCACAGTCATCTTTCACTGAATTCTTACTATTGTGTCTGCAAAGGCATTATCTCCTTTTGCCCTCATGACAACCCTATGAGGAAGGTAGTACTATTATTAGTACCTATTATACAGATGAAGAAACTGAGCCTTGGAGAAGCTGACAACGTCCCAGTTGCTAAGTGGCAGAGGCAATGATCAAATGCTGCAGAGCTTTACTCTGAAACATGAGCTCGTATTTCTCACCTAAGACTCAGCCATTCACTTATCAAATAATTCATGAACAGGGACTGTGTGCCAGACACTGGCTAGGTGCCAGGAACGCAAAGTCCTAAACACATGCAGCCCACCCTCAGAGAGTTCAAAGTCTGATGGCGCAGATGTGTGCCAAGACCTTTGTTGAAAAGTAGCAACAGTGCTACTTTTCACATGGCATGATGCATGCGGCATGATGCATCTCACAGCTGCCATGCTGTGCAAAAGAAGCCACACATAGGAGGTGGGATTCCATTTTTGCGAAGCTCTAAAACAGGCAACAGTCATTAGTTCTGGGGACTAGGGACTGATTAAGGAGAGGCCTGAAGGAATTCTTTTAGGTGACAAAGTGTCTTATGTCTTAATGGAGAGTGAGTTCCAGGGGCTTGCATTTGTGCAAACTCATGGTATTGGTATTGTATACTTATTTTATCGTATGTAAATTCCCCCTAAAATGTTGCAAAAAAATTAGAGAGCAAACAGAAATTACAATGATGGCAGCTGTTTACTGTGTGCTTCATATGTGCTGAGTTGTTACAAGCATAGACAGATTTGATTCTCACAACCGCATTATTGGGGCTCTGAGAGGGTAAGCAACTTGCCCAAGATCGCACAGCTAGAAAAGGCCAAAGATAAGATTCCAACACACATCTGTGTCTTACACGAAAATCTGTGCTCCCAACAACTGCTGTATCCTGCCTCCCATTTTTTATTGTTCTCATACTAAGATTCATTTGTATTAATTTATTTATCTCTCAGGCATTCAACGTTTGGTTGTGATGGGCACTAGGGCTACGTTTGGAATCATATGATTGAAACGTACCCCAGACTTTGAGCTAAAGAAGCTACCAGGCTTGTGGGAGGACAAACATGTAAGTGATTGATCATATCACAGTGTAATATGACCTGCCATGGAAAACCTGAGTCCTAGGGAGGACATACCTAAGCCCCCGTGGGAGAGGTCATACCCAAGCATCCAGCTTCATCAGCTCATAGCCAGTCCTGGTACCTCCCCACTCTGTTTAATCTCTGAGCCTCAGAGGCAGTGGAGTAAAGAGGGGGCAGATCTGGCATTTCTGAAATCAGGCCAGTGAGGACAAGTCCCAGGACCCTCACCACGAAGTCTGCTGTCATCTGGTTTTCATTCCAGGTGTCAGGGAGGCATGGCCCAGTCAGACTCCAGGGGAATAGTGGAATGGTCGACTTTGGACCATAAAACGGGATGAACTGAATAGATATGAAAGCAGCAGTTTCTCAGTCCATTCTATCTTTTATGAAGCCAGGAAAATGGTTTCTCATGCTGGTTTGGTGACCAACCACTTGTATGTGACCTAGGACATATCATGCCACCTTCTTGGCCCTTAGTTTTCCTATTTATAGACTTGGTGGTCGCCTAAAACCTCCCCATATTAGACAGATAAAAATAGAGCTCTTCTGTGTGCGGCAGTGGGTGGTAATTTGGAGATCTGGGCACTCATCCTTCTCTTTGCTCCTCAAGGCAAAAGTTGAAATAGCTCCACAGAATATAGTTTGGAAACTGTGGACATGGGTGAACTCTAAGATGCCCCTACTCTAAAATCCGGGGATCTATAACTTAGAGGGCTGTGATCTGTGGTCTGTCCTGTTCACAACTGAATCCCTCATGCTTAGAACAGTGCTTGGCCCAATAAATAGACATTAAATGAATGTATGCTTGAAAAGCCTATTCATTTAGTGGACAGGTAGAAAGTGGCTAGATTTTTTTTTCTCCCCCGTGTGAAGAAGCTTCTGGAAGGAAGGTGGCCGCAGACACATTTGCTTATACTGTAGAGTACTTTTCATAAACTCCAATTCATTGCCAACATTTCAAAATCAGGTACTTCATGCACAAATTTTAATTTTAAGAAGGATCAAGATTGGAAGCAAGGGACCTACATTCCTCTCCCAAGGCAACCATCAGCTGGATCTGGTTAGCAGTGCCCCCGGCCCCTAACACCTCCCCACAATTCACAACTCACGTTAGTCCCCACCTGGCTCACTCTACCCATTTATGGTATCTATACAACCCTGGTAGGTATTTAATTTTTAGATTCCCTGGTTTAAAGGCTAGTTTCTTCTGTTATCCTCCAAAGTGTTGGAAATGCACAGAGCTAGCCATGCCTGGGTCTACGCTTGCCATAAGCCATAGCTTAAGTGATAGTGGGTAACCTGATGGTGGTTTTCTGATTCCAGGCACCATCTAAGAAATAAGGTGGCCTCCGTGAAACTGGCCCAGAAAATGGAAAAATTCATTCTTTTCTCTTACTTTCAGCCAAGAAGCAGGAGCATGGATTTACATCTCATTGGCTGCGGGTGCTCCAGGAATTTCTCACACAGGTTAGCACCCACATCCTCTAGTGGCTTGTAGGGAGGATGCACCCAGACACCCATTTTCTCCTTTTGTACACAGGGGTCTTTGTTCCCAGGTTCTAAAATGTTGGCTCAGCTCCAGTCAGATTTAGAGAGTGCCATGCAGCTGATGCTGTGGCCTCCAGCTGCTAGGATTATATTTTAATCATCTAAATCCACGGCCTCCCAACGTGTGTCCACACCCCGTGCTGGTCGAGCTGCTTCAGAATCACGGAAGGCACTTCCCATAAATATGAATTCCTTGGCCCTAACCTTGGGGATTCTGATCTAATCGGTCATCGTGAAGGAGGGGTGGACTCCCACATCTGTATTTATAAAAAGGTCTCCCGGCGGTTCTCATGCCCAGCCAGGGGTGGGAACCAGCGGTAACAGGCTAAACCACTCACTTTGTTCCACCGTTTGCTTTCCATTCCCTTAAATGTTGACTTTACTATTTGGGGCTCTCCCGTTTCTATTTTTGCCTTACCTTGAACTTCCTTCAAGGATATCTCCCTAAGCCTGATGGCTTTTTCCTTAATTCTCTCCCTCAGCCACCTTGAATTAGATCTGTGGGCTTAGTGCAGAATCCCAAATTCCCTGTTCCCTGGAGCTACACAGGCAGGAAAAAGGACACCCCAGAACAGTATCTTTGGGGAATGGGTTTAAAATAAGAATGAGATAAACCCCAAATCATCACTCGTCGCCCTTCGCTCGCGACACCTCATGTAGGGATTCCTCCCAGACTCCAGACCTTCTTGTTTCTTTCTCCTTGCCATCCCCCTCCTCTCTGTTTCTAAGCCTCACCTTCCTTTTAAAATCAATTAATGGGAACAAGTGTGGTTTTATCTCTTGGCTTTGGAAATCCATCACCTGTTTCTGACACCTTGATGGAGGGTGTTGGAAAGAATGAGTCTTGAGCAGGAGCGATAGAAGCTCTGTGGCATGCCAGTGTGGATTCCCGTGCCCAGGGGTCTGCGTCATGGGAGATAAATATCTAAAACTCCCAAGCCATGGAAACAGTGGCTCTTCAAGGTGATTTTGCATATGCACAGAAGGAGAAGAAAGTGGAGTTTGGATGAGGTGCCCCCACCCTCACTGCAGCTGCCCAGCTCTTCTCTTTGCTTGCTGAAGGGACCAAGTCAGAAAGAGAGAGAGGAGAAAGAAATTAGGCTGGTGGCAGAAGCAGTCTGCCCAAAGACTGCCTTGGCTCCCTTTTTGTCCTGCAGCTGCCAGGCTGGGTCACAATAGTGATGATGATGGCTATGACAGTGATGACAGCTAACAGGTGTTCAGTGACTGCCTCGTGCTGGCTCCAGCTGAACATGGTTCTATGTGCTCTCCACGCATTTAAGTCTCACAACAGCTATGACACAGGCCCTAGGTTACCACTGCTATTACAGATGAGAAAAATGAAGCATAGGGAAGGTCAGAAACTTGTCCAAGCTCACAAAGCCAAGACGAGAAGGGGCCAGATAATTCTCAGTCTGAATCTGAAGCCTGGTATTTAAACACCAGGTCATGCTGCCACGGTCCCGGGCTCTGTCCCCACTTGGACATTCCTAGTGGACTTGCATTCTGTGAACATCTGCTAGGTAAGGTGTGTGCCACCAACCATTTGAAGATCTTGCAATATAGATGGGGAGGCCAGATTTAATAAAAATGAATCATTAGCCCTAACGTGCCAGCCATAGTGCTAAGAGCTTTACGTGCATTATCTAATTATTTTACAGATAAGGAAACTGAGGTTCAGACAGATTAAATCACATGCCCAAGGCCACATAATGTGTAGGTGGAGGAGCTGGGATTCCATTCCAGGCTTGTTGACCTCTTTTTTTTTTTTTTTTTTGAGATGAAATCTCGTTATGTCGCCCAGGCTGGAGTGCAGTGGCTTGATCTTGCCTCACTGCAACCTCCACCTCCCGGGTTCAAGTGATTCTCCTGCCTGAACCTCCCGAGTAGCTGGGATTACAGGCACGCACCACTGTACCTGGCTAATTTTTTGTATTTTTAGTAAAGACGGGATTTCACCATGTTGGCCAGGCTGGTCTTGAACTCCTGACCTCAGGTAATCTGCCCACCTTGGCCTCCCAAAGTGCTAGGATTACAGGCATGAGCCACTGCACCCTGCCAAGGCTTACTGACTTTTAGAGCCCAAGATCTGACCTGATAGACTTATGAAAAGATAACGAACCATACTAGGGTTGTTAACAATAAGAAACATGATAAGAAGCAATGGGCTCCCAGGTCTTATTTGCAGAAATGCTTATTGAGCACTTACTTTGTGTCAGACATGGTGCTAGGCACTGGGGATATGATGTTAAGAAAAACAGATATGGTTTCTGCCCTTGTAAAAGTTTTAATTTGATGGAGATATACAAGGTGCATGATTATACCAAAAAAAATGAAGCAAAGTGGATAATTTGGGGTGGACATGCAAAAGCAGTGACTGGAGCAGAAAGGAGTGAGTGAGTGACAGAATTGTGAGAAGAGACTAGAAGGGCAGAGTCTGGAGGCCATGCATAGGTGATTAGACTTTACCTGAGAGAAGCAGGGAGCCATTGATGGTTATTAGGCAGGAGAGTGAAATACTGAGGTCCACTCTTTGGAAAGAGTCCTGGCTTTAGTAAATTTATGGATAGAATGAATGGATGTGTGTGTGCACATAAGAATCATGTGGGGGAGGGGGAGCTAGAGCCAGTAGCAGGAAGACAGGTAGAAGGCTTTTGCAGGAATTCATCATCGTGACAAGAGATGATGGTGGATTTACAAAAGAGGGAGGAACTATGTAACTCATTCTCCAGCACAAGTTCCCTTCCTAACTCCAGGCAATGCTTCTGGTAACAAGGAACATCAGGTGAAGGGCTGTAGATGATTTAGTATAAATGCATCCTTGCAACCTAAGGAAGCAACATTTCTAGACTAGAGCAGTGGTTGTCAAACCGGAATGTGCATCAGAAACGCCTAGAGGACTTGTTATATGGCACAGATTGCCCAGCCCCACTTCCGAAGTTTCTGATTTGGTATGTCTGGGCTGGGAACCAAGGATTCACATTTCTAATAAGCTCCCAGATGATGCTGATTCTGCTGACATGGGGGCCACATTTTCAGACCCAGTAGTGTAGAGTAAAACATACTCAATTTGCAACCACATTCACTGAGAGCTGAATCCAGTTTCTTTCCCTCTTTTAGCTGGGCAGAATTAGATGACCTCATTCAGGTTTTTTCTTTCCATCTATAAATGGGATGGTAATGTCAACACTGTGAGTTTGTTGTGTATTTACAGTACATCAAGTATAAGGTTTATTACAGTACTTGGCACATAAAAGAAGCTCAATAAATAATAGCTATTGTTATGATTACCCAGAGAAAAAGTTTAAACCAGCACTTGGCCAATGACACATTAGGACTGAGACTAAAAATGATATCTTCAATGAGCACACAAAGCCTGAAACCAGTAAAGTGACAAGTAGCTAATACTGGTGAATAATAATAAAAATTCTGTAAGGCATATTGAGGGGTTACTCTTTGTCAGGAGAGACTTCAAAGGCAGACAGGAATTGAAGACTATTTTTTTCATGGCTGCTAAATCAGCTTGTCTATTTATTCTTCTATTAAGTGGAAAATACCTTCATTAATTCACCCACTTACCATTTTTTCATCTATCCACTCACCCACCCACCCATCCACCCATCCACCCATTTATGCATCCATCCATCCACTCATCCATCTATCTGTCCATCCATCCATCCATCCATGCATCCATTCAACCACTCACCCATGGATTATTTTATTTTATTTTATTTTGAGATGGAGTCTTGCTCTGTTGCCCAAGCTGGAGTGCAGTGGCACAATCTTGGCTCACTGCAACCTCTGCTTCCCTGCAACCTCCTCCTTCCAGGTTCAAGCGATTCTCCTGCTTCAGTCTCCTAAGTAGCTGGGACTACAGGCACGTGCCACCACGCCTGGCTAATTTTTGTATTTTTAGTAGAGACGGGGTTTCACTGTGTTGGCCAGGCTGGTCTCAAATGCCTGACCTTGTGATCTTCCCGCTTCAGCCTCCCAAAGTGCTGGGATTACAAGCATGAACCACTGCGCCTGGCCACCCATGGATTTTTTTAAACTCCTACTCTGGGCTGTCAACCGTGTTAGGTCCTATATAGTTCAATGGAAACAACCGTTAGTCAAGTGGGCCTGGTATTCAAATTGGCTGATATTTCCCTGTTTCAGTCAGGGGATCTTACTCATTTGGAGCTGTCTACATTTTTGATGGAGGGCAGTGGTCAACTCAGAACAGTGTGTTCCCAACCAGTGTGAGAACCAAAGGAGACAGGAGATTTAGAATTGAGGCTCTGGAGCCGGACAGATCTGAGGTAGGTTCTTGATTGCTGGTCCTACCCCTTATTAGCTGGGTGGCTAAGTAACCTACTTCTGTGAGCCTCAATTTTCTTCTCTAGAAAATGAGAATGTTAATAGTACCCACCTCATTGAAGTGGTTGTGAGGTAATACATAATATATGTAAAGAGGTTAACATGATTCCTAGTATATGTTAGTTAAATGCTAAGCAAATCATAACTCATATTGTTATCAGTAAAGCAGGGGAATTAAGGATTGATGGGGGCAGTTTGCTCAGATCAGTGTCTTCATTATCAACTGAAGCTGAACTTTGCTTGTGTTTTTTCCTGACAACGCACATCCAAAAAAATGCTAGAAAAAACCATTTTTCCCCCTTTTCCACAAATTTATGCCAGGTAACTTGGTGTCTGGTTTGAGGAGCAAGGAAGAGAAGCACTTATCAATATAAGACATTTATAAAGCACTTTCTGCATTTCAAACTATGTTTATATCTTTTCTCTCAGTTTATCCCGACAAACCCCTAAGCTTTAAATAAGCAAGGTTTTTCTTAGCCTCATTTTGGAAAGAAGGAAATGAGGAGGTTAAGTGGATTGCCTAAGGTCACACAGCAGGTTAATAGAGGAGTTATAGCTAGTTTTCTGAGATGTTCTTTCCACTACACCACATGCCAACCTAAGTTCAAGTTTTTGGTTTTCCTCTTTTAATAAACAGGAAACCAGAGGACTTTGGCTGACTCCTCTGGCTTTTCATACTCCAATGCCATCACTAAAAAAAATTATATGTGTGCATTTTTTGGCTATTGTAAATTATTAATGACAATCTCTTTAGTGTGTCAATTTCATTCCTTTATTTGAAACATTCCTTTTGACATTGGCAACAGCACTGAAATAAATAGTTTATTTGCCAATAACCTAGCTTGTTAAATTTTAATCAAATAGAGTCTTGTAGGCACGTAGTTACCAGGATATACCCCTTGGGAATGAGAAAGATCACTTTAGAAATGAATTAATAATGGGGCTTTTGGAAGCCAAAATGAAATGGCCAATGAAGCCTTGATGCGGATTATTCCTATTTGAGTTGTAAATCAATGGAGTTGCTCTCACCCTGCTCCCATTACAATTTTCTTGTTAATTATTTTCAGAAAATAACAAGATCAACCAGATGTGGGGGTATTTTTTGCTTCTTGTTTTCTTTTTGAAAGTATGAGCTCTTCTTATGTTGTTAGTATATAGCCCAGGATCATGGTATGTTAAAGCCTGGGGCTCTTACATGGGTTTAGGAATGGAGATGAGAGGCTCCACCAATCTCAATTTCCCCATCTCTCTCTGTTTCTGTCTCTCCCATCTTCATTCACAAGAGAATAGGATACCATATTTTGTGTTTGATGATATTCCTTACTCATTATCAGAGGATGAAACTACTGAATTGTTTCTATTAGTGGGAAACTACTGAATTGTTTCTATTAGTGAATCTTACTCATAAGATTCACTCTTTCAGTCTTACTCATAATATTTCCCAGAGACCAATGTCTAGCATTTGTAAAATTGTTGTGTGGTAGTTATTAAGGCTGTTAATTAATACCTTGGTTCTTCTTCCAGGCACATAATAGGATTGCATTTACTCTTCCCTTTGAATTTAGGTACCATGGTGCCATGGCTTTCTTTGACAAGTGAAGTGTGGATGTAATTGATGTGTGAAAATTCTGGCTAGAAGCTTTAAGGCAGGAGTGATTCGCCTTTTCGCCCTTTCCTCTGCCTTAGTAACTACAGACATTCTAGATGATTCATTCAGTTTTGACTCTTGAGAGAGGAAAACATGGAGCAGGGTCTCTGGTCAGCCCATGACAAACATGTAGTATAAGCATGAAAAGGAACCTTTGTTGTTTTAAGCCCCTGACATCTTGGGGCTGGTTGTTACTATAGCACAACCAAGCCTATCCTTACTAATACATGCACAATAAAGTCTCATGCATACATGGCCATCGGAGTCATGTGCATTGATAACCATGACATTAAATCTGGAACTTACTAATTATTTGGGGAAAGAGACTGTGGCTTGTTCATCTTTGAACATCTATTGCCTAGCAGAGTGCCAAGTATTTAGTAGATACCAGTAATGTTTTCTAAATGAATTATTTAGAAATATGACACGTAAACCATTGAAGTTAAATGGCTGAGATGATAATGATCATGAGGATGACAAAAACAACCTTATTCATGACACTGGCATCTATTGAAGGCTTACTATGTGCCTAGCACTTTGATAAATAAGTTGACAAACAATACCTTATTCAGTCCGCACAGTAACCCCATAAGGTAATATTAATGTTGCCCTAATTTTGCATATGAGAAACTAAAGCCATGAATCAGCTAGGACCATTGCCTAGGGCCACTAATAAGTGGCAGAGCCAGGATTCAAATCCAGGTATGGCTGTGCACTGCATAAAACTCTTTCAGTTAATGGCAAGCTGTACATAGATGGTGTTCCCATGCGATTATAATGTAGATGAAAAATTCTTATCGTCTAGTGATGTCTTGATATCCTAAGCCTGTATAGGCTTAGGCTAAAGTATGTGTTTGTGTCTTAGTTTTTAAGACAGTTTGAAAGTTTAAAACAGTTTAAAGGTTTAAACTGTTTAAACTGAAAAAAGTTTAATAAGTAAAAAAAATTTTTTTTAATCAAAAAAAGCTAGTAGAATAAGGATATAAAGATAATTTTTTTTTGTAGAGCTGCACAGTGTGTTTGCATTTAAGTGCTACTGTAAAATAATCAAAAGCTTAAATAAATGAAAAAGTTTATACAGTCCAAAAAGCACAAGTAAGCTAAGGTTAATCTATTATTGAAGAAAGAAATTTATTTAAAAAATAAATTGAGTGTAGCTTAAGTTTACAGTGTTTATCAAGTCTACAGTAGTGTACAGTAATGTCCTAGTTCTTCACATTCACTCACCATTCTCTCCCTGGCTCACCAGGAGCAACTCCCAGCCCTGAAAGCTCCAGTAAGTGCCCTATACAGATAAACCATTTTTTAAATATTTTATACTGTATTTTAATGTACCTTTTCTGCATTTAGATATGCTTATATACACAAACACCATTGTGTTACAATTGCCTACAGAATTCAGTATAGTAACATGCTGTGCAGGTTGGTAGCCTAGGTGCAGCAAGCTATACCATACAGCCTAGGTGTGAAGTAGGCTATCCCATCTAGATTGGTGTAAGTACACTCTATGATGTTTGCATAACAATGCATACTTCAGAATGTATTCCCATTTATAAGTGACGCATGACTGCATATCTATCCATAGATTTTCAATGGAGGTGGGATATTTTTTCCCTCTGGGGACATTTAAAAATGTCTGGAGACACTTTTGGTTGTCACAACTGGGGAAATACAATAAGAATCTAGTGTGCAGAGGGAAGCTGCAAGTGTCTTATCATGCACAGAGCAGTCACCCAAATAATTATCCAGCCCCATATGTCAATAATGCCAAGAAATTCTGGTATATCCTATCAGACTTTTAACTACTAAGTTATAGGACACATCTATCTTTTCAGAAATGAGGGGGACAAAAGCTTCTAACTTCCTGCCTCAACCTCTTGGAAGATTGTTTGGAAATAAGTAAATGTGTTTCAAGATTGATCACATTATAAAATATAGATTTACACAAAACTTTTCAATAGCACACATTCCGTAAAAGTGAGAGACACCTGAAGAGTAATGTAACTAGTAGGTTCAATAGGCAAGGACGGCTGCAACAGCCAGGTAGTGCTTTCATGGTTGGATTCACTGCAGCCTGTTATTTAATCAGCGGTCGCTGTCCCTGGTGCTGAACCGCCGTCAGGCTCTAGGAAACATGAATCAGCAAAGCCCCTGGATTTGAGCGGAAGTTCTGCCAACACACCCAAGTGCACACGCAGGGCTACACCTTTTTTTCTTTTCTAACCACATCTCAAGGACACTCTGCCCCCACCGTTGGAACAAGATAATTAACATGCGGGAAACATTGCTATTTTTGAGTCCATCTTGAAGAATTTTCGGTCTGGGGCTTGACAGGGTGGCTATTGTTTTCCTTCCATTATTCATTCCTTCAACCTTCAAGGACTTTTCTGCTGCTGAGTACACAGCCTTGTCACACATGCTGTTGCATGTGCACATGCGCACACATGCACACACACACACACACACACATTCCATACTAAGAGTTGCATGGAGGGAGTAGGCATGCTCAGATGAGAACAGAAAGTGACACTCCAGTGTCCTACAGGAGGAGGTGGGGAAGGGACATGGTAGCGTTTAGGGCTCCATTCTTAAAGCAAACTAGTCAGTGACCAGGATTTAATTGGCAAGTAGGGATTGTGTTCCTCCTTTCATCTCACACTATGAGTTAGGTTAATAAGATGTTTGATAAGAGCGGGTGTGAGCTGATCTCATCCCAGAAGCTGTCTTCAGAGGTCATTATGTCCTTTGGGAATTGGAAAGCCTGGAATGTAAAATACAGAGGATCCAGCATATGAGAGAAATTTTCCAGGGCTAAAGATAGAATGAGAAGCTGAGTGTTACACGGTTGAAGTCCTGGGCCTCATTCTTTTGTTCTTTTGGGCCATACTTGGGAGGGGGTCTTGTGAAAGAAATTATAGATAATAGACAAACTCTACTAATTCCTACAGAACACTCAGAGACCTGACTCCCATAAGGAACACTTAAGATACTGAAAGCCCTCAGTGCATTTGGGTAAATGGATGAGGGTGTAAATGAGTGTGAATGTGTACATGCATGGGTGTTAATGTACACACAGGTAGTTATCATGTCATGTAAATGTGTGGGAACGCTCACATGGATACATGTGAAAATGCCCATCCATGTTCAACAGTGTGGGATAGGAGTGGCATATCAATAGACATTTCCACTTTGGATCCATGGCTTTCCTGGACACTTTATTTTATTTTCTCCTATTTTGTTCATCTGTCCACTGAAATGAGTAATTCCAAGGAGAAGAGTTTGTGCATCGTATATTAATATGCAGGTATTTTCAGGTAATTGTTTTCTCAGATATCATTTTGCTCTTCCTGGATACCCATTAGTTCATGAAATATCAAAGCTGAAAGAGCCTCTAATCACTTCATTTTATAGAGGGAGACACTGAGATCTGGAAAAATGGGTTAAATCTACACAAAGTCAGGGCAGTGCCTAGTCCAGACTTTCAACTTCCACCCTAGGGCTTTCACTCTACTAATCATGGTTCCTCAGCATACAGAAGATTGGATTGACATGAAGCAGAGAACTGGCTGATGAACCAGTCAACACAAATCTTCCACTGACCCCCAACATGGAGGGACTCTGCACCCTCTCTCCTTTCCCCAGAGATTCTGGACATTTCAGTCGTGAGATCTGGTTTGCTTGAGGGATAGATAGTCCTGGGCTAACAGGATATGACTTGGTAATGGGTAAAAATTTCTTGGTAGAAAGATATAGAAGAGTAGTCAAGAGCCAGGATAGCAGCCGCATGAGATGTGGAGAAGATGCAACTGCCTAAAACCTTCTGTGGCTCCCACTGCCTTTAAGATAAGATCATGTCCCTTATGTTGCACAGCAGAATCCGATCCCTTTCCACCTCCCCAGCTTCCACTCTCTCAATTCTCAACTTTCACCCTACACTGTAGCCAGGGAGACATTTCCCTAATGTGGGCCAGGCCCTCTTTCACATCACTCTTGGCACATAGTGGGGACACATGCACTGCTCCTCTCTTCTTTCCTGGCCATGGCCAATGATTGCATATGCCTTAAGTTTTATCCTAATCAGCACTTCCTCTGTAAGCTTCCTCTGGCTCCCCAAGTCGTTGATAAATGTGTCTCTTCTGTAACCCCACTACATAGAGAGAAACAAACAGGTATGTTATTAACTGGTATCTGTATCTGGTTGGCACAGCACCTGTCACACATACAAAATGAACAAATGAACAAATGAATGAATAAATGAATGAATGAATGAATAAAAACAGCATTCTGAGCCTTTTCAACATAGTTGTCAAGGGGTTGAATGTAAAGTAGAAAGGGACAGGGTGGGTAAGGAAGGGGATATTTAATTGGTAGAATCAATATTTCTTTCTTTCTTTTTTTTTTTTTTTTTTGAGACGGAGTCTCGCTCTCTTGCCCAGGCTGAAGTGCAGTGGTGCGATCTCGGTCACTGCAAGCTCCACCTCCCGGGTTCACGCCATTCTCCTGCCTCAGCCTCCCGAGTAGCTGGGACTACAGGCACCTGCCACCATGCCCAGCTAATTTTTTTGTATTTTTAGTAGAGATGGGGTTTCATCGTGTTAGCCAGGATGGTCTCGATCTCCTGACCTCGTGATCCGCCCGTCTCGGCCTCCCAAAGTGCTGGGATTACAGGCGTGAGCCATCGCACCCGGCCGAATCAATATTTCTTAAGCCAAGACCTAGGGCTGAGGACTGCTCTGGAGGCCCTGAATTGCTGCTCTGTTGTTCACAGACCTTGAGCTTGCTGGGCACAGAGGAGGGCTGGGCGGAGGTGTCTCCAGCTAAATAGCTGCAATCTAAGGAGAGGTAATTGCAGGATTTGAAGGCAACTTTTTCTGTCTGGCTCTGCTGGGGGTGGAATGGTGATCACAGACCTCTTCAGTTCAGGACTCACACACACCATTGCAAGATGGGGTGGATGGCACCAAATATAGCTGCTATCGGCAGGGGAAGCCTTAGAGAGAAGGCAAAACATGTTAAGAGAACAATGGCTCTGAAAGAAAAAGGGAGGAGAAAGAGGAAGAGAGGCAGGGGAATGGAGCTGCAGTGTATCACCTAGGGAGACCAGACAGTAACTGGCTTGTCTCCACTCCAGGAAGCATCAAAAGAAGTGGGGAGGGGGGAAAGATTTCTGATAGTAGCTGACACTTCTAAGGAATGCTCATGTCATTTTCATTAGAAATATTTTATAATATGCTAGACCCTGTACCATAGAAGGGCTATAGGAAGAGCAAGGTGACCAATAGATTGTGAACTTGGACTTTTGACTCAAAGTACGTGAATTCCATTTCTAGCTTTGCCACCTTTGGGCTGAGTAATATGAGAAAGCTATTTAACCTCTTCAAGCCTCAGTCTACCTTTCTGTAAAATGGGGACAACTCCCATACCAGTCTCAGGGAATATCTATCTCATTGCTATAAGGCACTGAATACAGTGTCTGGGGCACAATATGAACTCAGTAAAGATTGACTAATTATTGTTAATCTTTACTATTTGTTAACAACATGTTAATCCTTTTTATTTATTAATGACTTCATTAATACTTAGTATTATTAGTGTTAAATGTTATTATTTGTTTATGTGTTTTAGTATGTCCCACAATGTATAATACCTAGTAGATATAGAATAAATTTCATACAAATAAATGAATGAACAAATGAGTAAATCAAGAAAAGATTTATTATATGCCCAGTGCTTGCAATGAGGCAGTTACATGCTTTGCACCTACTGTTCCCTCTTCTGGGAACTCCCTTCCCCATCTTCTTTCCCAGTGATTTTTTAAATCTGTAGGTCAAGAATCAGCCCAAAGAGTCTATTTTCCAGGAGATGTCCTTCCTGGCATCCCTTGGGGAAGATCATGGTTTTGTGCCTTTGTTCGGAAAGCAGCTGTGAGGGATAGAAAAAACCCTGGACCAATGGCAATTACCAAAAAGTCCAGAAACAACAGATGTTGACAAGGTTGCAGAGAAAAAGGAACACTTTTACACTGTTGATAAGAGTGTAAATTAGTTCAGCCATTGTGGAAGACAGTATGGTGATTCCTCAAAGATCTAGAAACGGAAATACCATTTGGCCTAGCAATCCTATTACTGGGTATATAGCCAAAGGAGTATAAATCATTCTGTTATAAAGATGCATGCACACGTATGTTCACTGCAGCACTGTTCACAATAGCAAAGACATGGAACGAATCCAAATGCCCATCAATGATAGACTGGGTAAAGAAAATGTGGTATATATACACCCTGGAATACTATGTAGCCATAAAATGGAACAAGATAACGTCTTTTGCAGGGACACGGTTGGAGCTGGAAGCTGTTATCCTTAGCAAATTAATGCAGGAACAGAAAACCAAACACCGCATGTTCTCACTTCTAAGTGGGAGCTAAATGATGACAACACATGGACACAGGGAGGGGAACAACACATGGTGGGGCCTGTCAGGGGGCTGGGAGAGGGAGAGCATCAGGAAGAATAGCTAGTGGATGCTGAGCGCTGGGGTTAATACCTAGGTGATGAGTTGATCTTTGTAGCAAACCACCGTGGCACACATTCACCTATGTAATAAACCTGCACATCCTGCACATGTATTACAAAACTTAAAATAAAAATTGAAGAAAAAACCCAACTATTTCTTTCTTCACCTAATTAAAAAAAGAAAGAATAAAAACCATGGACCAAGTGTCTGAGGATGTGGGTTTCATTTCTTTTATGTTCTTAGCCTTGAGGTGATCTAGGAAAATCCCTGGATATTCTGTGCCTATATCTTATCATCTGTTGAATGGGAGTGATGTCGCTTACCAAATAACATTGTTGCAAACCTATCTCTCCTTCCTTCAAAAATATTTACTGCCAGAAAGATTCCAAGATTTAGGTACTGTAGTGGGCTCTGCAGAAACTTAATGAACAAGACAGGTAGGTCTCTACTATAATGGAGCTCACAATTTAGCATGGGAGACAGACATTAAATAAATAAGTGTTCTGGGAAAAAATATGTGTAATTATATTTGTGACATATACAACAAAGGAAGAAGCGTTGAGCAACTGGGACTGAATTGCTTGAAATCTGAATGGCAAGAAAAAAATAGCCATGCATGCAAAAGAGGGCTGAGTGAGAACAAGTGAGGCCGAGAGAACAGCATGTGCAAAGGCCCTGAGGCGGGACAGGTAGCTTAGTGGGTTTGAAAAACTGAAAAGAGGTAAGAAAGACTTGAGAAAAATGGGAAAGGAGAACAGAGGCAGAAGATAAGATCAGAGAGGTGGGCAGGCACCAGGTGTTGAATGCCTTGCAGGTCACAGCAAAGAGATTCCAAGTGAGACAGAAATGTGAGCTCTCTTAATCAATGGTAAAACTTCACCGGAATGTTACGTAAGACCATCACGATGGACCTGTCACTAATCTTTTGGTTTCTCCATCAGCAAAGTGAGATAACATCATCTTTCCTGCCTCCCCAGCCACCCAGGTAAAATGATGAGGTGACATCTCCTTGTAGCTGACATCAAATGACATCTCTACATGATAGAATAGCATACTTAAGCCTCGTTGTGGCTGCACGAGGCACTGTGGTCCTGGAGATGCCAGAACTTAGACAAAGCTGAGCTATTATCAAAGGGGAGGGAGCATCATGCAGGCTGTTTTGGAGCCAGGATGTACATGGCTATTCTGGGCCTTGTGGGAGGGAGGCTGAGAGGGGGGCTGGCCGGAAGAGCAGAGTTATTTCAAGACATTGCAGCAGGCAATTGTAGCCAGGGTGTACAGAGCAAATCTGGAGAGACTGGAGGGGCCCAGAGACCCTGCAATTGGTGGAAGCTACAGATGTCCCTACATGGCCCCAGAAGAGATTTCGTTCTATTGTTAGGCAGTACAGCATGGGTTCTGGAAGCAGAAAGGGCAGGCACCTATGCCTGCTCTGTGACCTTGGGCAGATGCCCACTACATGTATTAGCTCCTTGTATCCTCTCAACAACTTTATGACATAACTTCTGTGTTGCTCCCATTCCACAGGCGAGGAAACTGAAGTTCAGAGAGGTTAAGTGACTTGCCATGGTCCTGCTGCTATTTGAGGCAGAATCAGGATTTGAACTCAGCTTTCCAGAGCTAATTGTCCTGTGTTATTCTCTCTCCTTCTTACTACTCATGACAGAACAGGGTCATCTGACAGCTAAATGAGGTGGCATATAAAAATATCCAGCACAGTGCTTGGCACATAGCATGCCCTCTTTGAAACTGCTATTGAGTCCATACCAAATGTGTGGCATTTCAATCTTGCGGGGAGGAATAAAGGCAGGTCTTCAAAATCCAGCAGAGGCTGACTAAATTGGGATTTTGAGAGTGGTACTTGCCACTTGGAAAAAAACCCTGAACTAAAATATGTTTCTTATGGAAACCCTGGAGGGGAAAAAAGCCACAATGTTAATTACAATTGTAAATAACATCATTGCATGTGCTTTTTAGAATAGTCTTGTGAGGCATGTGCGGAAGGAGTTACTGGCCCCATGTAGCAACTGAAGACACTGAGACCCACTAGAGTTTATTGGGTTGTCTGTCACAGTGCAAACCAGTAGGAGAGAAGTGACGAAACTCCAGTCTGTTCCCTCCTGTGTAGCCCATGAATCTTCTCAATGAAGATTAAAAATAAGATTTCATAGAGGGCATAAATTTCCCTGCTGAGCATCCACTCTCTCTTGTTATGACGAGCAGCAGATTCTTCTCTGAGGGACCAGCCCCTTCTCTACTTTTAGTCTATCTGATGCAAACAGAGGTGGCTTCACCCTAGCTCCAGAGAGGGGGCATGACCCACCCTGGTCATTTTAAGCATCACATGCCTCTGGCCGCAGTAGTTGGTTCAGAGATGAGCACCTATCAAAGCCAGGACAAGCAGAGCCAGCGAGACTCAATTCTGGAACTTGTGTTGAAACCATTAGGAAGAAACTGTCCTTTGCTAGAGGTTGCTAAAAAAGGATAAAAGTGTGGCGCTCTGGTAGCACTCTTGCCACCCCAAGGGACAGCTGCATAAGAATGGAATCAACTCCATGGAGAACAGTGTCAAGAAATGAATACAGGGATGATATTGCTCAAGCTCCTGGATCTATCCGGAACTGAAGCCATTCAACTTTTCATGTATGAGAGCCAGTACATCCCCTTTATTATTGGATCCAGCTTTGTGTGGCTTATATCCCTTGTATGTAAAGGACTCCTAACTAATACAATCACCCTCGTCATCAACAACAAAACTTTGCTGTAGGTCCACAAAATGTAGGAAAGTCTGGTTTCTGAGAATGGTTAAGTGCATGCACACTGGAATTAGGCTGACTGAATTTGAGGTCTGCCTTTTCCACTTTCTAGTTGTTTGATTTTGGTAAGTTACCCTACTTCCCTGTGCCTCATCTGTGAAGTGGGATAATAATATTCCCCACCTCACTGAATCACTGAGGATGTTAAATGAGATAATATACATAGATAAGGATTATAACAGCATCTGGCACAGTGAGTGCTCAAAAAGTGTTACTGTTACATGGATGGATAAATAAAATGTGGTACGTATACACAAAGGAATACTATTAAGCCATAAAAAGAATGAGATCCCATCATTTGCAACAACATAAATGGAACTGGAGATCATTACGTTAAGTGAAATAAGCCAGGCACAGAAAGACAAACTGCATGTTCTCACTTGTTTGTGGGATCTAAAAATAAACACAATTGAACTCATGGACATAGACAGTAGAAGGATGGTTACCAGCATATGGGAAAGGTAGTGGGGAGGTTGGTAGGAGGGAGGTGGGGATGGTTTATGGGTAAAAAAATAGAAAGAATGAATAAGGTCTACTATTTAACAGCACAATATAGCCAATATTAACCTAATGGTAGCTTTTAAAATAAAAGAGTATAATTGGATTGTTTGTAACACAAAGCATAAATGCTTAAGGGGATGGATACTGCATTCTCCATGATGTGATAATTACGCTTTGCATGCCTGTATCAAAATATCTCATAAACATATACTCCTATTACATACCCACAAAATTAAAAAAAAAAAAAAAACTACTGTTGGGATTTTGCTCACAAGGAAGGTTGTTTTACCCCAAACGTGGGACCCTTAGAGATGCCATGTGTACAAATTGATATGTTAGTCACAAAATACGCACAGCGGGTGTTTCCACTTGTTGAGTCCCTACTATGTGCTTTATGTAATTATTTCACATTGACTATGTGATAAGATAGGAAATTTATTATCTGCATTTAATTGACACCAAAACAGATTCAGAGAATCACAAGCCTTTCTCAAGGCAACACAGTGCATGATGGAGCTGGCTCTTAACCCAGGTTTCCTTCCTCCTAAGCCACATCCCCCACAGAATGTTTCTTAAGCCTCAGCTGCCCACACAAGACCAATAATGATGGCTGTCCATTTATGCATGTGTTTCCTATACTATTATTTGCTTATTATTATTTTTGCAGTTGGCTTACTTTTTAACTTAATATATGTAATTAAAAAGGAAACTTCATGTTACAATTGTAAATGGAAAATAAGTGTCCTGTTTGTAAATAGAAGAAGGCCTTAAAATAGATACAAATGATAACAAGAGAACATTATTAAATTCCAGCTATACACTGCTACTCGCCCCAGGCTCTGAGCCTGACACCTGCTCCTTCTTTTGTTAAAAAAAAGGGAAGATTAGCAAGTGTTGAGAGGTGTTAAAAACACAGTAGCCCCAAACCGAGACAACTCTCTGACAATTGGAAGGAGAGAAAGTGAATTGAAAGCACAATCACTTTCTCACCATGAGATTCCATGAAACTTCATTCTGTTTCTATGCAGCTGCCTGAAATTTCTCAGGCAAATAATAATTTGGGTACAGAAATTTGAAAAACATAGCACTCCAATCTCCAATTTATTTATTACCAAAGGACCTTCCTTTCCTATGCCACACCACGTCCTCTCTGTCTCTCAACAGTTAAACATCGTAGGCCGGGTGCGGTGGCTCACGCCTGTAATCCCAGCACTTTGGGAGGCCGAGGCGGGCGGATCACGAGGTCAGGAGATCGAGACCATTCTAGCTAACACGGTGAAACCACGTCTGTACTAAAAATACAAAAAATTAGTCCAGCGTGGTGGCGGGCGCCTGTAGTCCCAGCTCCTCCGGAGGCTGAGGCAGGAGAATGGTGTGAACCCGGGAGGCGGAGCTTGCGGTGAGCCGAGATCGCGCTACTGCACTCCAGCCTGGGAGACAGAGCGAGACTCTGTCTCAAAAAGAAAAATAAACAAACAAAACAACAACAACAACAACAAAGCAGTTAAACATCCTAGGTAATCTCTACGCCGGTACTTGGTTGGAATTAAACTAAGCTATAAAAGAAAGTTTACAGTTTATACATGTCTTTCCCAGGTGAGTCTTGGAAACACCAAATTGCA
This sequence comes from Pongo abelii, assembly GCF_028885655.2. Taxonomy (NCBI): domain Eukaryota; kingdom Metazoa; phylum Chordata; class Mammalia; order Primates; family Hominidae; genus Pongo; species Pongo abelii. Next base: position 117,902,137 of record NC_071995.2, on the reverse strand, counting down.
TGTTGACATATCCACCCACCCAGTTATCACCAGACAGACATACATGAAAACTAAGGGTCCTTAACAGTGGAAACTCACTACCTGTCCCTCTCTTTCGTATGAGCCAGCACCCATCACTGCTACATGGGAACAGTCCACACCCACAAGAACAGCCACAGTTGCCACGGTGATTATTCTAAACACAGCAGGTGATGTAATTCCCCTTGGGAGTGTGGCATCAAGCAGATGAATTGGGCGCATTGCATCTGATTCAGCCTCTTGAGGAGAAAGACTTCACACTGATCCAAATAGACTCCCGAGAGGCAGAAAGAGGAAAATGATAAATAAATGCCAGCCAAGCTCTAAAATGGTACACTCTAGCTGTGTGGCCATGGGTAAGTCATTTAGCTCAAATCCAGACACTCTAAATGTTTCTCACCAAATACCAAAACTTGCCCATGGTTACCTAGATAGTAATAGAAGTGCAGATGGGCCCAGAAGACAGAAAGATTGTTTGATATTACCTACCGTGTCTGATGATGCTGTAAAGCAGCATTTACCAAAATGTGCTCCACCAAACATCGGTTGTACCATACGTTAATCGTTGCTTGCTCCTCTCTAACGGAGTGGGGATGGGATTGTGTACTCAAATGAGATTAAGAAACAACAGATTAAACAAAAGAACCTGACTTTGTTGCTGCAGGACTTATCAGTGCCTTTAATATGTTCAATGCTACATGAAGGCCAAGGAAGGAAAAGTATTGTGTAGTCTGTCCTAGAAATTTGGGGTCATGGGATTTTCTTTTGTAGTCTAGTGGGTACTTCGAGAAATACAGCCCCATGGAGTAATCTTAGAGTACTTTCAATAAAAGAAGATTCATTCCCTCCACTTTCAGAAACCTCTAATATTTGAAAAAATTCTTCCTTAACTAAGACAAAAAGCAGCTTCCCTGTAACTTGCACACTTGAGTTCCATTTCAGTGCTCTCTAAGACACATCTCTGAGCCTTGCTTTTTTCCCCCAGTAGAGTAGGAGTTTACTTTTCTCCCAGTGTTGGGAGGATTACATTGGATGGCTCAACTTTGTGAACTGTTGAGTGTTGTAAATATGTGAGCTGTCACCCACACAATAGCATCACAATCTTATGTAAACACAAATTTCTTCAGGTGGAAATCTTTGGGGTCTCCTGGAAGCTGATAATCTACAACATGGTTTTCCAACCATGACACTATTGGGGGTCTGTCCTCTGCACTGTAGATGTTTAGTAGCATCCCTAGCTTCTATGCAGCAGACACCAGTAGGAATCCCTCAGTTGTGACAACCAAAAACACCTCCAACCACTACCAAATTCTCTTGGAGGAAAAAATTGCTCCTGGTTGAGAACAACTGTTCTGGCTCTGCAACCTTTCTATGATGACAGAGATGGTCTACATCTTGTATCTCTCTGTCCAATATGGGAGCCACAGGTGGCTACTGAGCACTTGGGATGTGGCTAGGGTGACTTAGAAAATTAATTTTTAATTTTAATAATAAATTAATATTAAATAAATAATACATTTAATAATAAACTTTTAATTTATAAATAGCCACAGATGGCTAGTGGATACCATATTGGACAGCACAGTTCTAGATAACATAGTTTGAGGTCCATCTATTCAGTCAACAAATATTTGTTGAATACCTATTAGGTGCCAACCAAGATGTCACACACTGGATATATAGTGGAAAATGGCAGACATGGCTCTTGTTCTCACCGAACTGTTAGACACTAACAAGTAAGCTAGGATACAAGGCAATGTGTGCTTTGAGCTTTCATGACAAAAGATACCTCCCCTAAAGGCCTGTCACTCTGCTGCAAGTTCCACCATATGCACCCCATTGAACTGCAAGGTCTTTAAAAGTCACACATATTACCTCAAGAGGAAAATTTATGAACACCCACTGATGCATAAGGATGAATTTGTTTTGTGATTAGCTGTGCTGAGCAAAATCCCCAAGAGCCCCTTGAAAGCAGAGCTCTGTCTTGTTCATCATTATCATCACTAGAACATGGCACATGTAGGTGATCACAACTACTTCTTGAAAGGAGATCAAACAAATCCAGAACAGATCCAGAACTCTGTTAAAAATGGTGAAGGTGCTGAAAACCATGTCATGCCAAGGACAAGTGAACATCCTTGCTGTTCTTTCTCAGTACCTGGCACAGAGTATGTGCTTAATAAATAATTGTTGACTAAAGATTGTGGGAGAGGGTTGCTGTCACAATCCTGGAGGTATTGCTCAGGTATGAAGAGTGCACGATTGGCCCAGACAAGAGAGCTCCTAGATGAAGCATAAAGATAATAATGACAATAATAATTAGATTACTACTTGTTTGAGGCTGAACTGTGTCTCTCCAAAATTCATATATTGAAGTCCTAACCCTCAGTACCTCAGAATGTGATTGCATTTGAAAATAGGACCTTTAAAAATGTGATTGCATTTGAAAATAGAACCTTTTAAAAGGTAATTAAGGTATAATGAGGTCCTATGGGTGGGCCCTAATCCAGTAGGACACAGATATGTATAAAAAGAAGATGATGTAAAGACCTAGAGTGAGGCAGCCATCTGTAAGCCAAAGAGAGAGACCTCAGAAGAAACCAAACATGCTGACACCTTGATCTTGAACTTCCAGCCTTCAAAACAATGAGAAAATAAATTATTACTGTTTAAGACACTCAGTCTGTGGCATTTTGTCATGGTAGTTCTAGAAAACTGATACACTACTGATCAGACTCTGTATTAAGAGCTCCACATGCATTATCTTGTTAAATTCGTACCCTAGTTCCCTTAAAGCTACTCTCTGCCCCATAGCCAGAGCGATCCTTTCAAATGGAAGTCAGATCATGTCAGTCCTCTTCTCAAACCGAGGCTTCCTATTTCGCTCAAATGATAAAGCCAAGTCCTGCTAATAACGAAAAAATTGCCATACAAATTGGCTCTCTGTTATTTCTCTAATTTCATTTTATCACTTTCTTCTGCTCTCAAATTGCTCCAATGACACTGGCCAAGTGTACACCCACCACCAGCTTTTGTATGTGCCTGGGATGCACTTCGCCCAGATGTCCCCTGGATTGTTTCCACACTTCTTTTGACTCTTTGCTCAAGTGTGACTTCATCAGTGAGATTCTTAAACGCCAGATGTAAAAAAAACCTGGGACCCCTACCCAATGCCAGGCTTTCCCTATCTCCCTTACCATGTGTCATTTTTCTCCTTCACACTGTGTATTTACTTGTGTATCTGTTTATAGTCTGTCTTCTTCCATAAAAATTTAAGCTTCATAAGGGCAAAGGCTTTCCTGTATTTATTGCTACATCTCTAGCACCTAGAACAGTGTCTGGCACACAGTAGGTATCCAATAAAGATGTCTTGAATGAATGAATCTGTCCTCACAACTTCTTGATGCAATTGCTGTTATTATTATTATTGAGACAGAGTCTCACTCTGTTGCCCAGGCTGGAGCACAGTGGTGTGATCTCAGCTCACTGCAGCCTCTGCCTCCTGGGTTCAACTGATTCTCCTGCCTCAGCCTCCTGAGTACTTGGACTATAGGCAAGTGCTACCATGCCAGACTAATTTTTGTATTTTTAGTAGAGAAAGGGTTTCTCCATGTTGGCCAGGCTGGTCTCGAACTCCTGACCTCAAGTGATCAGCCCGCCTTGGCCTCCCAAAATGCTGGGATTACAGGCCACTGCACCCAGCCTGCAATTGTTATTATCCTTATTTTACAGGTAAGGAGACCAAGGCTCAGAGAATTCAAACGTCCAGGTGTAAATAAAGAATGGGAGCTGGTGGCAGGATTTGAACCCGGTTTTCCCTGCCTCAGGTTCCCCATGCTCTTAAACACTAGGAGGGACTTGGAAAACTCTATCCCAGGCAAGTGATGAGAATATCTCCCAGAGCTCACAATTCATGTTTATTCTTAGTGTGTTATCTAGCTCCTTCACCTCCATCACATGGGCTGGCTAAATATGTCTTGATGATTTGATTTTAGGAAAAAGAAGAAAGGTAAAGGTCACTGGGAATTATTTCCCTTCATTTGCACTCATGGGCTCACCCCTCATTTGGGACTGGGTTAGGGAGACCCAGAGCTGGGTCTTGGCTTTACTGCCCTCTCCAGCTGTGGTCTGGGGCAAGCTGCATCATCATCCTGAGATCCAGTGTCCCCACTGTAAAACAGGGGTTCTAATTCTTGTTTCACAGGGTTTGTAAAACAGGGGTTCTAATTCTTGTTTCACAGGGTTGCAGTGGGGGCAACATAAAAGAATATTTGAGACAGGGAGACTCTGAAAACTGCAAAGTAACATGCACACAGAAGGCAGAATTATATCTCAAGATCTAGAGTTGCAACACTTGTCTATTATAAGAACCGCTAGCACCAATTGTGTATTGTAGCAGGTTGCATTATGGTTCTCTGTTCTGCTTCCTTGTCATGTGTCTTCCATGCCCTTTGTCATATGACTTTGCAGTTCTTCCTACTAGGGGTGGGCTTATTTGTCCACCTATCAGTATTGGGGTTGATCATGTGACCTGCTCCAGCCAATGGAGTAGGGAAAGAATGACAGTGTACCAGCTCCAGGCTTAGGCCTTAAGAAAGATTGTGTTTTCCCACTTGCCTCTCTTGCGCTTCTACCATCACGTTGGAACTTGTCCAGGTGACCAGTGGTCCAAGGAAATGAGTGCATGTGAAACAGATCTAAATCCAAGCCCAGCTGGGCTCAGCCTTGGTAAACTAACTGCAGTTGCACAAGTGAGAATAAATGATTAATGTTTCAACTCACAAATGCGAGCTTAACTATGAGGACACAAAGGGATAAGAATGATACAATGGACTTTGGGGACTTGGGGAAAAAGGGTGGGAGGAGGGTGAGGGATAAAAGACTACACATTGGGTACAGTGTACACTGCTCCAGTGATGGGTGCACCAAAATCTCGGAAATCACTACTAAAGAACTTATTCATGTAACCAAACACCACCTGTTTCCCAAAAACCTATTGAAATTAAAAAAAAATTTAAAAGTTAATAATAAAAGAAATGATTAATCTTTTAAAACATTGAGTTTGGATGTGGTTTGTTACACAGCATTGTTGTGGCATTAGCTGACAAATGTACATGCTTGTTAAGTGTCACTTTATGCTCATTATCTTATAAAATTTGTGGTAAATTTCATTATTATTTCTATTCTAAAGATAAGGAAACTGAGCACAGTTTCAGAGATTTTCCCAAGATTATCCAACAAAGAAATGGTGTAGCTAAGCCATAAAACATTGAACTGTGTGAAGACAGAGTCCACACATTGTTGTTTTTTTTTTTTTTGAGACGGAATCTTGCTCTGTCACCCAGGCTAGAGTGCAGTGGCGCGATCTTGGCTCACTGCAAGCTCTGCCTCCTGGGTTCACACCATTCTCCTGCCTCAGCCTCCCGAGTAGCTGGGACTACAGGTGTCTGCCACAATGCTTGGCTAATTCTTTTGTATTTTTAGTAGAGACGGAGTTTCAACAGAGTCCACACATTTTTATGTTCCAGAGTGTGCTGCTTCCTTACACCTGTGAAATAGAAGACCAAATTGTATCCAGGTAATTCAGGCTAAATAAGGGCCATATCATCAGTGTTCAAGATATTTCAGAGAGATTGGATAATGGAGAGCTCACTGTGGTGAAATTAAAAGCAAACATACAAACACAAAACAGCAACACAGAGGCCTGGAAAGACCTGGGTTCTGATTCTGGTTTTGCTGCCAACTGTGTGTCCTTAGTTAAACGCTCTCCCTTCTCTGGGCATTTTTGTTGATGTTGAACTGTGAATCATGTATAAAAATTATTTACGAGATGTCTCCATTAAGCTCTAGATGTTTCTTTCACAGGTTGTCTCATTTAATCCATACAAAATCCTTCCAGGGCCCGCTAACAACCCAAAATGCAAAGATGTTAAGGTTAGATAGTTGGAATCCAAACCCAGACTGCCAGACTTATTTCAGAGCTCCAGGGTCCCTTCTAGCTCCCGGATTCCCTGGGTGAGTTTCAGTGTGGATAGAGGCCAAGAGATCTCTTTTTCTTGGCTGAGGTCAGACTTGGACTTTCCTCCTCCTGCACCCAGGGGCCCATTGCAAAAGCTCTTTGATGAGGGTGAAGACAGGACCACTGCTCCCCTTCACTCTGCTCAGTCCCAGGCTGAGAAGAGATCAAGAGGTTCTGAAAACCAGCCCTGGGATATAATGGTGCCCAAAGCATGCCTCCTTTCCCCATCGGTGGGTCGCTGGGATTGTTAATAATAATTATTATTATTTTTAATTTTATCATTATTTTGAGATGGAGTCTCGCTCTGTCACCAGGCTGGAGCACAGTGGAGCAATCTTGGTTCACTGCAACCTCCGCCTCCCGGGTTCAAGTGATTCCCCTGCCTCAGCCTCCTGAGTAGCTGGGACTACAAGCACACACCACCACACCTGGCTAATTTTTTGTATTTTAGTACAGATGGGGTTTTACCATATTGACCAGGCTGGTCTCGAACTCCTGACCTCAGGTGATCCGCCCACCTTGGCCTCCCAAAGTGCTGGGATTACAGGCTTGAGCCACCATGCCTGGCCTAATTATTTTCTTTTTAAAAATAATTAGTCCCAATCAAGGCAGAAGCTCTTCAGAATTACAGCTCATTAGCTGTGCCATGCATCTTACGATTCCATAAAAAGTCACACGGTGCTGATGAAAATTACAAGTCCCTGGAATCAGCATTAGAGACAAATCTAGCCAGGGTTCCCAACCGATCACCACCAGCCACATGGAGTTGGCTTCTGTAATCACAGATGGAGAAGCAGGGTGTGTCTGTGTGTGTGTGTCGGGGAGGGGAGGGTGAGGGGGAAGGGGAATGTAGGGCGTAGGGGGCAGAGACAAAGCCCTGGGAGTTCCTAAGTCTTGATTATAACACACTCTGCCTTTTTTCCTTATGGAAGGGAGGCGTTTTCATCAAAGATACGGTTAAAATTTAAGTCAGAAGGAACAAGACATGTGGTGCTGGCTGTGGGGAAGGGGCGGGGGTGGGTCTTCCTCTTTGGAAAGTGTGGCAATGTGGAAAGATTTCTGAACAGGGATTCTGGAGTCTTGGGAAGGCTTGAGCCTGCAAGCAGATCTGAGTTCAAATCCCAGCTTTGCACTAACTGCATGTGACCTTGGGTGTGTCCACCTTTTGCATCTCAGTCCCCACATCCATATAGCTGAGCCCAGCGATGATAATAACAACGAGAGCTACCGTGCATCTAACACCTGCTATTTGTCAGACCCTGTTCTAAGTACTTGTATTAATTGATTCTTGTGAACAATCCAATGAGGTAGGAGTTAGCTTCATTCCCATTTCACAGTTGAAGAAACTGAGGCACAGCAAGGTAATTAACTTGTTCAAGGTCACTCAGTGGCAGAGCTGGGAACCAAACCCAGGCATTCTGATGCATAGAGTTCACATTCATACCCACTATGCCCCCATTGCCTTTCTCAAATTTTAGCTGAGGAGAACCCCCCTCCAACTCTGCTGGGGGTCTCAGGTGCCTTCTTCTATTAATAGTAAAAATCATAATATATCAAGCACTTTGTATGTGCCACACTTTTTTTTCTAGATATTTTCCATATATTTTTATCTCCCTGGTTCCTCCCAGCAGCCCTATGACCTAGGAATTGTCTCAATCTACATTTCGCAGAAAGTGATGCTCAGGGAGGCTAAAGGACTTAGCCAAGTCTACACAGTTGGGTCTGTTTGGGTCTAAAGCTTGTGCCCATAACCATGGCATGGCACTGTACCAACAGCTTGCTGTGGGGGCTCTGGGAGGCAAGACATGTGGCTTAGGAAGCTCTGCTTCTGACTCCATTCTCCTCCCTGGAGTCCTGTCTCCCCATCTGTGAAAGCAAGAGGATTAGCTTTAATAAAAACTCTGGGCCTGTGCAGCTCTGAAATGCTACTGTCTGTACCTTCCCAAGCCCGCCCTCCTCATCTCCCAAGGTACCCACCAGGAACTGCATCTAAGGGAAGGGGCTGCATCTAAGGGCCACCGCTGTCACCAGAGGGTTTGGGGAGGGACTAGCACCACCGACATAGAAAGTCTTCCTGGGTTGGAAAATAGCCTGGAGGGTGGCTGGGTCCTGGTGCCACCCTAGTGTTAGAAGTACAGGAAATAGGCCGGGCGCAGTGGCTCATGCCTGTAATCCCAGCACTTTGGGAGGCTGAGGCGGGTGGATCACCTGAGGTCAGGAGTTCGAGACCAGCCTGATCAACATGGAGAAACCCCGTCTCTACTAAAAATACAAAATTAGCTGGGTGTGATGGTGGGCAGCTGTAATCCCAGCTACTTGGGAGGTTGAGGCAGGAGAATTACTTGAAAACTGGAAGGTGGAGGTTGTGGTGAGCTGAGATTGCACCATTACACTCCAGCCTGGGCAACAAGAGCAAAACTCCGTCTCAAAAAACAAAGAACAATAAACAAAAAACAAAAAACAAAAGTCCAGGGAATGTCCAGCCAGTGGGTCCTCAAGGGCATCAGGAGATGCCCAAGACGTGTGTGTGTGTGTGTGTGTGTGTGTGTATGTGTGTGAATGTGTGTGTATGCGTGCATGTGTATGTGTTTGCAACTCACTGTTCCCCCTATGCCCTTTTCTTCTCTCGCCATGCCTCTTCTTTTTTCTTGGTCCTTTCTTTGTTTTTGTCTCTCATTGTCTCTCCACATCTATTGCTCTGTGCCCCGCTGACTTCTTGGTCTCCCATGACTTCCTAAACTTCTTTTTGCTGTATGTATGTATTTATTTGTTTTTCAATTTCATTTTATTTTATTAAGTTCTGGGATACATGTGCAGGATGTGCAGGTTTGTTACATAGGTAAATGTGTGCCATGGTGGTTTGCTGCAAAGATCAACTCATCGCCTAGGTATTAAGCCCCACATGCATTAGCTATTTATCCTGATGCTCTCCCTCCCCCACCCCAACAGGCCCCAGGTGTATGTTGTTCCCCTCCCTGTGTCCAGGTGTTCTAATTGTTCAGCTCCCACTTAGAAGTGAGAACATGAGGTGTTTAGTTTTCTGTTCTTGCGTGAGTTTGCTGAGGATAATGGCTCCCAGCTCCATCCATGGCCCTGCAAAAGACATGATCTCATTCCTTTTTATGGCTGCATAGTGTTCTATGGTGTATATGTACCACATTTGCTTTATCCAGTCTATCATTGATGGGCATTTGGGTTCATTCCATGTCTTTGCTATTGTGAATAGTGCTGCAATGAACATACACATGCATGTATCTTTATAATAGAATGATTTATATCCCTCTGGATATATACCCAGTAATGAGATTGCTGGGTCAAATGGTATTTCTGTCTCTAGATCTTTGAGGAATCGCCACACTGTCTCCTACAATGATGGAACTAATTTACACTCCCACCAACAGCGTAAAAGCGTTTCTATTTCTCCGCAGCCTTGCCAGCCTCTTTGCTGTATTTATACTTTCCCTCATCTCTCTTGATCTCTCCTGGCCCTTGCTTTCCCTTTCATACCTCTCATAGTCACTCTATCACATGCCCCCATCTCTGGCTCTCTTTGTTTCTTATCTTCTTTCTCTCCTCATTTCTTTCTCTTCTCTTCTCTGCCTCCATTTCCAATCTCCCCTCCACCACTCTCAGTTCCTTCCTCTCTCTTCCTGCCCTTCTTTCCTCTTCTCCTTTCTTTTCTCTTCCTTTCCCTCTCCTCCTCTCATCCCCTCTTGCTCTCTCCTCTTTTCACCTTGTCTTTCATCTTCCATTGTCTACCACCCCCTCTTCCTCTCAGATCTGACTTTTGCTGCTGCTTGTGTAAGGCCGGCAGTGTCCTTGGTGGATGGTGGATCACACACATCAGAAGTTTGAATCAAATCAAACTGCAACTGAATTACACTAGTAAACCCATTAAATACCATTCAAAAAGTAATTTCCATAGCATCTCTCCTATTTATTGCAAGTCTTGTTTCTCTGTCGCTGCCTCTCCGTTCCTTCCACATGTCTCTTCTTTCTCCTCTTTTTCTTTCTTGTCCACCCTCTGACCCCTCCTCCTTTCCTCTCCCACCATGCCTGCTTGCAGCTCTCTTTAGCCCACCAACCTCACTGTACAACCTGCTTCCTCAACCTGGGATTCAAACTGCATCATAGGGCAGTTAGTCAGATGAAAAGACCACTGACCTGGGAGTCAGGAGACTTGAGTTCTTGTTCTTAGTTCTGCCACTGACTGCGTGTTCTTGGGAAAGTCTTGGAGTCTTTCTAAGACTCTTGCCATTTGCCAAATGAAGGCATTGGACTGAGTGATTTCCAAGGTCACTCTTAGCTCGTGAAGTTGGCTCCATGACCACAAATGACATTAAAGTTTCCAAGAGATACAGGGTCCTGAAAAGATTTGTTACCAACCTCTCTCCACTGCCTTAAAGCAAGGCCCCTGGTAGGACCAAGCCATGCTGAGAAGATTGAGCTCAGATTGCTATTTGTAGACAGTATGCATTCTCCCGCTTTCACTGAGAATGCTCATCACCCTCTGACCACCATCCAGAGCATCTAATCACTTCTGTCCCACTGTTCCCTCTCTAAAAATAGGAGTGTCAACACTACCTGATTTCCAATCAAGAATCAAGTGGGACACTGATTGTTCTCCATTTGTACCCATTCCACAGCAGATCTCTCTAAAAATACAAAGGCATCCTACAAAAGCTAAAGAAATCAGAGATCTTAGTCTGGAAACAGGCTTCACCTTATCACCTGACTCTGCTTTTCAACACAGAGTGCAACTTTGAAATGTCCATGGGATCCCTATTGCAGGGCTGTCATTTAAACCTGTAGGGTTCATCGTGTTATTCTTGAAATTGAAATGTCATTGATATTATGTAAGTTATGTAAAAAATAATTTATATGGGTAAGTTGTGAAAAGTACTTTCCTACTCACCATTTCACTGGATCTTCAGAATATCTCTGTAAGATTAATCAAGACATATTATCCTCATTGGACAAATGAGGAAACTGAGGCATCCACAAGTTAAGGGGTCCAATCAAAATCATATTAATTTAGAGGTGTGACTCCAACCTACCATCTAATTAGACCCACGTGCAACTGGATTTTAATCATAGCTCTGCACTTATTAGCTGGGTGTCTTAGGCAAATGGCTTGACCTCTCTGTGCCTCGGTTTCCTCATTTGAAGGACAGGGGTAATATGAGTACCGTTCATAGAATTATTAACAATCAAATAAGCTTATATATGTAAGAAACTTAACATGATGCCTGGATATAACGAGTAGTCAATAAAGTAGTCAACCACCAGGCATGGTGACTCATGCCTGTAATCCTAGCACTTTGGGAGGCTGAGGCGAGTGGATCACTTGAGGTCAGGAGTTCAAGACCGGCCCGGCCAACATAGTGAAACCCCACCTTTACTTAAAAAAAATACAAAAATTAGCCGAGCATTGTGGCACTTGCCTGTAATCCCAGCTTCTCAGGAGGCTGAGGCAGAAGAATTGCTTGAACCCGGGAGGAAGAAGTTGCAGTGAGCTGAGATCATGCCATGCACTCCAGCCTGGGCAACAGAGTGAGTGAGACTCCATCCCCCCAAAATAAAAATAAAAATAAAGGGTAGCTCATTTGATCCAACAATCCCACTACTGGGTATCTACCCTGCAGAAAAGAAGTCAGTATTCTAAAAAGATATTTGCACATGCGTGTTTATAGCAGCACAATTCACAATTGCAAAATCATAGAACCAACCCAAATGCTCATCAGTCAAGTCAACGAATGGATAAAGAAACTGTGGTATATATACACAATGGAATACTACTCAGCCATAAAAAGGAATGAATTAACAGCATTTGCAATGACCTGGATGAGACTGGAGACTATTATTCTAAGTGAAGTAACTCAGGAATAGAAAACCAAATATTATATGTTTTCACTGATATGTGGGAGCTAAGCTATGAGGATGCAAAGGCATAAGAATGATACAATGGACTTTGGGGACTTGGGGGGAAGAGTGGAAGGGAGACAAGGGATAGCAGACAACAAATATGGTGCAGTGTATACTGCTCGGGTGATGGGTGCACCAGGATCTCACAAATCACTGCTAAAGAACTTACTCATGTAACCAAATACCACCTGTACCCCAATAAATTATGGAAAGATAAAAAAAATAAAATAAAAGGTAGCTGCTATTATTATTGTTGTTCTTATTGTTATTAATGTTGGGACAGGTGCCTTTTTTTCTCCTTTCCTCATATACATGTCTTGTCCCTTAGGGGAGGTGACTTCTATCCACTCTTTCTCCATATTGGGAAAGTTACATGTAACTAACATTTCTGATCTTCTGCCCTCCCCATATTCACGCCCCTCTATGTGAAAGTTGGCATCCAAGTAGTCAGAGAATGGAAATAATTGAGACAGGTTTTATTGGTGTGTGGGGCAATGCGTGTGTTTCACCTGCTGTCTCCTGCCCTGGTGTATGGCTGGCTGAGAAAAGCTCTCTCTCTCTCTCTCCAGCCACATCTGCAAATGTGGGTCTCAGGTTTCAGGATTTAGCTGAGGTATCAAAGGCAAATGTCCCCATTCAGCCTCAGAACCAGGTCACATTTTCTACTGCAGCCTTCTTAAGTTCAGTGCTGGATATTTATGATAATACTTTGTGGTTTTTGTTTGGTTATTAATCTGCCATGTGGTTTATATACCACCTTCGTAAGGTGTCCAACAATCTTAGTTTATCTAAGACTGAGGGGCATCCTGGGATGTGGAACTTTCAATGCCGAAACTGGGGAAGTCCTACACCAACAGGGATCAGGTGGTCACCCTGCATATTGGTTCAAACTTTGAAGTGATGAGTGATTTACTAAACTCTTTAAACAAACAAATAATAACAGTATAGAAATAGTAATACTAGTGGAAAAATGTGAAAATAATAGGACATTTGAAATACCCAGGAATAAAATAGAGAAGAAAACAGTTGATGTCACCTATAATTCCATCACTCAGGGACCACCCCAGCCAGGCCCTCCAGGAGACACCCTTGCGTGTACTCAAGAGCACGCCATTTACATAGGCTGTCACATACGTGGTGCTTTCTTGGTGTGCTGCACAGTGTGTCAACCCTGACTGCAACATCACTGAGCTTGGCTTGTGATCTTTTCCCCTATGAAAGCAGGGGTAAGCCCTATGGCAGGACATGGGGTGTTGGTGCCCCAGTTTGGTGATGAGAGCTGATTTGATCCAACTCTTAGCATATTCCAAAAAGTAAGAGCTGAGATGATGCTTGTTGTGTTTGAACCCAGTCCCATCCCAGATTTTCTTTATTTCTTCAGCTCCCTGTTCAGTACCCTTGCATTTTGAGCATTGAAATGTGGAGCTGAAGTAGACAAGATCTGCTCTTAGTAGGTGGTGTTCCACCTCAAGGGATCAGCTGGACCTCTTCAGGCCAGTTCAGCTCCTCAATTGCACCCCTCTGGCTTCCATAATAACAGTACATTTTTTGGAGGATGAGGGACGGTGAGGGAGGATCATAATGGCTTTCTACACATCACTGATAATATGTTGGATCTAACTGGGCAGCAGGAATACCACCAGCAAATTCCTGAGGAGAGAACCCCCTTGTAGCAATAGCACCCCATGAAGACATGAAAATGAAGAGGAAACATGAAAAAACGTGGAGCATGAATCCAGAACACTTGATACTGTCTGATAAGAAGGAGACAAAAGAGCACACAGAAATGATGAAGCAAACTTTGCTGAGTTGAGAAAAACTATCTGTAAGTCAAACAGAGGTAGCAAGTTCCAGGAACAAATAATGAGAAAAGACAAACACCTAGAAATCTTGGTAAAAGTTTTTAATTTCAAGGATGAAGAATCAAGTGTATTAGCAAGGCAGAGGAGGATTACTTATCTGTTCTGCCACTGGACTGTCAACACAAAGAAGGCAGAGGCAGTGCCTACTTGATCTTTGCTGTGTCCCCAGCACCTAGCAAAGTGCATGGCCCGTAGTAGTTGCTCAATAAGTGTTTGTTGAATGACTAAATACATAGATATAATAGCATTATTAATCCCTACCCAAGTTAGTCATTCCTATAGTATTTCAGCCACCATCATACTTCATTGACCTGCTGGCTCAGCAGAGAATATTACTATCCTCATTTTACAGTTGAGGAAACTGAAATTCAGCAAGGCGATGCTATTATTCAAATTTACGTATCCAGCAATCAATGGAATTAGAATGAGAACCCAGATATTTCAAGTCCTAGATCTGGGCTCTGGCCTTGACTGCTTAGAAGCAGCCCAAATACATTTCCATGCCTTCCTTCCTCTTCTCTTCAGCGAATGTTCGGCTTCAGTTCCACCAGATGCCCAGCAACACATATATATAAGCCAGCTGTCCCCATAGTGATCACAGTCTGGGAGGCCTAATAGACACCCACAGGGTACACATATAAATAAATCAGCCATGTTGACCCACAAAGAAATTCCACATGATAACCTGGCCCTTGGCAATGAAATCTTGATTCACACAGATCTATTTTCCTTGGTGGATAATTTTTCATCCAGACTATAATGTGATGGGGAGGCTTACAGGCATCCATAAAAAATTCAACAGAAATCCAATCCTCATTCTGAAGGGCTGGTGAAACCCTGTCTCTCCCCCTGCCTCCCAGCCTCCCCACCAGCTCCAGCCACAAGGCCCCGCAATCTGTTTGCATTCTGGACTGGAAAATCTATTTTCTGATGACGATCCTTAACTCCTGGGGCATTTTCCCCCTCACAAGGTATGGTATTTTGCAGTCTGGGTGTCATTTATTCCGGTAGATCTCTCTCTCTTTCTCCCACGGACTCCCTATCCCCCAAACCCCCATCACCATTTGAGCAAAACAGACAAAACCAAGACCCACCCATCCAAGAAATGGGGGGAACCACGCCCAGGAAAAAGGGTGGAACTATTTATTGTTTTCACCAGCAGGGGGCGTGGACCTCTCTTGGTCTTGTGTTTGATACCGCCTCTTGTTTCCACCACAATCCATTTCTAAGACCTTTCGGGAATGGGACAGAAATTTCTTTGGGTGTCCTCTTTTCCCAGAAGCGTGAGTGGCTGAAATGAAGAGAATGGACAAGGAGCCCACGCGGAAGAGCACCCTTAACATCATCATATCCCTGAAGCACGAGTTGGGGTGGTGGGACTGCCCTAGAAACCCTGCACACAGCTGGCTTGAGCAGTGGGTACTTTCGTAAGGCACATATGGGCAGCACAGAACACTTGGCAGGACTGTTTTCCTTTCTGTCCAGGGTCTTCTTTCTTTCCTTGTCTTTTCTGCACTCACTGCATCTTTTCCCCTTTCCTTCTCCCTTAAACCTGGACCATTATTCCCTGGGACATTATTTGAAATCTAACTGGCAAGCAAGAACTCCTCAGGGATGTCATCCATCTCCCTCCACTGGTGGTCCTCAAACTGCCACTGACATGATGAGCAAAATACACACACTGAGGGAAACCTGTCTTATTCCTTTATTCAACCTCAAGACACTCTGTTTTTGCTGGAAGCTGAGGAAAGGAAACTCTCACAGCCAAAGAAAGACCCATTGGAAAATAGCAGCAGGATATGGGGTTGTCAGAGTGAGTGTGGAAGGAGGCCCAAGCTCAGCTGCAAGCCACTGTATGCTCAGAACGATGGGCCTGGAAGCAAATGGTAGACACCCTGGCTGAGCCTTACAAACACCTGCCTGGAAGCCAGGGCGGGCTATCAAAGACATTGAGATCAAATTTTGGAATCCACCGGTATCTTTGGAAAGCAAAGCGGAGACAATGGCCACACCAAGTGGAGCCTGTGGCACTGGTTCATAGAGTACTTGAAGTGTGAAGATGTGGGACACTGCTGAGATTTTGCTGACTGAAGTCTGACACCACTTCTAGCTTCCCCACAAACAAGAAAAAGAAATTTTTCCATAAAGGCAAAACTCCTTGTAAAAGATATTGTTGGCTCTGTCTATCTCTCTTATCTCTCCAAGCACCTGACTCTTTGAAAAGGAAAAGGAAAATGACAATAATAATTTTCCCTTTTCCCTTCATGTGGCCTGAAATATCCAATCAGAGATCAACTAAGCCCCTCTTAGAACATATGTAGGCCTCCAATTTATTAGAAGCAAAGACTTCACTCTGTAAGTCAGGGGCCAGCAGGTAAAGACATTTAGCCATATGAAAAGACTCAAAGTACAGAAGAAGGGGATAAAGAAGGAGACTCAACAATATAGAGTTACTACAAGCAGAAAGGTTTAGAAATGTTCTGATAAGATGGAAACAGGGCATCACATCTTTGTAACCAGAGGGGATAATCAGAGAGGGGCACCTATTAAATCTGGAAAATGCCAAGGAAATGAAAAACAACTTGACCCAATTAAAAATAAAATTGTAATTGAAGCATGAAACAGTAGATCGAAAATGATAAAGGATCAATTTTTAAAAAATTAAGGTAAGGTTAAGAAAACTTAGAAACATGGAGATGAAAAAGGAAAAATAAAAGATACAGAGCATGGATTCACAACATCCAAAATTGTAGAAAGGGAAGGAGAGGCAACACTACCAAGAAGTAGTGAAGAACACTTTGCTTGGCTGAATAATTACTTCTATCTGCAAACTAAATGCACCTACTAAGTTCAAGGAAAAAATGGTGAGAAGCAACAAACACTTGAACACATTGGTCAAACTTTTTCAGTTTCAATAACAAGCAATTCTACCAGCAAAGCAGGGGAGAATTACTACTGCTAAGAAACAGAAAACTAGGCAGGCCCCAAATTTCTTCTCTACAATACAAACATTGCAGTTTTCAGGGGAAAAAAATTGTCCCAAGAATTATACAGTTAATGAAGGTAAAATTCCAGTTGAAGAGGAGAAAAGCCACATTTTTTTTAAATGCAAGGATTAATTTTTTAATTTATACACTCTGAAAAAAATTATTCAAGAATATACTGTGGCCGAGTAAGAAATTAGTCAAAATAAAGGATTATATAGTTCATATAGTGAGAGACAGGGAATGAAGTAAAATTCAAAGAAGCCTGGAAATTTTGCCTCATAAAGCAAGATGTTATATTGGTTATGACTGTGATTGTAAAGGGCTAAATTTCAGTGCTAACCACCCAAATTCTCAGTTGTGAGTAAAAAATAAAAATCCAAGTCTATTATTTGATTTTTATAAGGGATGCACCTTAAAAATGACAAAAAAATCATTAGGAATAAAAGTATGGCTAGATTTATCAGACACACCAAAAGAACCAGGGACGAAAGTGTCCACAAACAAATAATTCAAGGCAAGAGAAAACAATATTCAGAGAGGGTGTTTTGCAGGGGCAGCAGATTTAAGCCATAAGGAAGATGCAATACTGTAGACATTTCTGTATTGAATGGCACAGCTTCAAAAGGTATAAAGGAGAAACTACGAAAAATAAAAATACAAGGAGAAACAGCCAAATCATAATTTTATTAGACTACTTTAACATTCTTCAATAAACCAAGTAGGTAAAATTAGTGAGTTTGAGTAATACGCATGCATTAGATTTTAGACTGCTGAAGAATGAACATGATTCTTGAACACTAAACAAACAAATCCCCAAACTTAGAAATTCTGCAACTGTGATGGAGACTGGGATGCCCCACCCAGACTCATCTTCAACAAGGAAGAGTGGATCCTCCCAGCCACTGAGAGTCCTTCCAGCAGACACACTCAGCTGTCAGTCCTCTCCAGAGTCTGTTCCCACTGAAGAGCCCAAAGCCATGTCCCCTTCCTGGGGAGCCTGTTTTCAATGATTGGTGTGGGGAATAAAGCCATGTCCTCTTGTTCTCAGCTCCAGACAACTTGAAAAGATCCTTCAGAGCTCTCTGTGGGGTGGGCTGAGTCCTCCACTGAGACCTCCTTGCAGCTCAACTTCTCCCTCTGCCCAGGCCTACTCCCTTTCCTTTCTTTCCACAAGTGTCGCTTGACCCCAAGGCCCCTTGCTCCTAAGTCCCCTGCATGCTAATTTCCATCTTAGACCCTACTGTCCAGACAACCCAACCTGTGAAACAAACTAATGTAAGAGTTGTTTCCAAAATACTTAAGCAAAAACACCAGAAGGATATATATGAATGTATGTGTTTCTCCTATATAGTTACCAGAACAAGACTGAAAACTTTAACTGTAGCCAACTTTGAACATATTGACATTGGGAAAATTACATATCAAGTTTATTAATATATGCTGCTAATTCTGTACTCAGTAGAAAATTTGTAGTGTTAAATACTTTTTTATTATAAAAGAAAGAATGAAAAATCAATAAACCAAGAAAAATCAATCCAGTAAGGTGGAGAAAGAAACACAAAACATGTCTAAGAAGGTGAGAAAAGTAATTTTTTTTTTTTTTTTTTGAGATGGAGTCTCATTCTGTCACCAGGCTGGAGTGCAGTGGAATATTCTCTGCTCACTGCAACCTCCGCCTCTTGGGTTCAAGCAATTCTCCTGCCTCAGCCCCTGGAGTAGCTGGGACTATAGGCGCACACCATCACACCCAGCTAATTTTTGTATTTTCAGTAGAGACAGGATTCCACCATCTGGGCCAGGATGGCCTCGATCTCTTGACCTCGTAATCTGCCCACCTCGGTCTCCCTAAGTGCTGGGATTTACAGGTGTGAGCCACCGCACCCGGCCGAGAAAAATATTTTTTAGAGATGTACTCTGAGGTGTGTAGGGGTGAAATAACATAATCTCTAGGGTTTCATTTAAAACATTTCAGCAAATAATACAAAGAAAAGAGAAAAAGATGAAGCAAATGTGGCAAAATTTTGGTATTTGTTGTATATTGCTCATGGATCTGTAAGGAAGCATACATTATATTATTTGCCCTAATTTTTAGTGTGAACATTTTCATAAAAAAATTAAAACAAAGGAGGAAGGAACAATAAAAATAAGTGAAGACATTAATGAAGTTTTTAAAAATTGAAAGCTAATGAGATGGATATATACATATAAAAACTGGATCTTGAAAAAAATCAACAATAAAATAGGTGATTCATCATATCTAACCAAGGATAAAGCAGGAACAAAGAATACATATCATTAGGAATATAATTATAGATCAAAAGTCAGATTTAAATATTATGGGACTATTATAACTTTTAGCTGATAAATTTTAAATTCTCAACAAAATGGACAATTTGCAGGGGAAACATAAATTACCATATTAACATAAGAGACAGAAAATTGGTGAGACTACTAATGATAAAGAATCTGAAGGATTGTTACATGGTTAACTCTGTTAAAAGTCTTGGGCCTTGGCCACTCTAGAGTAAGATCTTTCCAACCTCCAAGAACCAGCAATATCATACTTCATAAATTATATCAAGACATAGAGAAAGGAGAAAGCTTCCCAAAGTATTTGAGATTGGCATAACCCTAATCTTGATAAATAAGCAATCAATCTCACTTTAAATACAAATGTCAAAATTATTAATAAACTATTACCAAATGGAAAACAGAAGTTTTTAAAGAAAGAAATGGGCCACAACCAATGAGATTTATTCCAAAAAGTCAAATAAGAAAAAATATTGAGATCATTTAAATTAATACTCTCCTCTCCAAAGTCAATACTCATTACAGATGCATTTGAAATGTCTCTGCACAAAAAATAAATTTGATCAAGAATATATATTACATAGAACACCATGCTTAGTGGTGAAACACTGGGGACATTCTTGAAAAAGACACTCACTACTGTCTTTTTTATTTTACAATTTCCCTCAGAAGTTCTAATTAATGCAGAAAACTGAAATAACAAGATTGGTATTTCCACACACCATCCTTCCCTTCCATACCAACAAGAGAGATTCTAATAACCCTTCTTGGGAGGGGACCCCTCATTCCCAGTCAGGATACACACACACTATGAGATATCATTATACCATCACTCATTGCTCAGGTGAGAAGAGTGAGGAAAAGATGAACTGTGGATTAAAGAGTTAAAGATAAATAATTAAACAACAAAATTACTAATTACTATCAAAAATGAACTTTAGATAGTAATCTATCTAATTTGGGGGTGATGGGCTTTTTAGGAAAAAAAGCAAAAGAAGAAATTACAAAGTAAAATATTGCTGGGTTTGACCATTTAAAAATTAAATATTTTTGTAAATTTTACAACCAAGACTTTAAAGCAAATGGTAAAATAAGAAAAAATATCTAAGACATGCATTAAAGACAAATGGTTAATAAAATCTTTATTCTATTAAAACTTTGAACAGCTCTTTTTAAATGGGCAAAAATTATGAATTAGCAATTTGCAAAGGAAGAAATAAATGAGCTCTCAAAGAAATGCAAATAAAAACAGGATATCATGGTTTTCCTATCAAACTGAAAAGACTTTAAAAATGATGACACTTTAGGCAGCTAGGTTTTTTCATGTACTCCTAGAGGGAAGACTAACTTATGTGGCTATCCCAGGGGTCAATTTATCAGTAAATCTCAAAACCCTAAAAATGTTCACATCATTTTGTCTAGCAATTCCACTTCTAGAATGTAGTAGGCATACTCCAAGATGATCCCTAATAATCCCTTCTTTCTGGTGTTCACATTCTTATACAATCCCCTCCTCTTGAGTGTGGGCAAGACCTAGAGCTTCCTTTTAACCAATAGAATACGGCAAGGGTGATGGTCTATCATGTCTTAGTTAAGTTACATAAGATTGCAACATTCATCTTACTATCTGACTCTTTCCATTGCTAGCTTTAATGAAGACAGCTGCCATTCTGTGAGCTGTTCTATGAAGGAGCCCATTTGGCAAGGAACTGGGGGAGGTCTCAGATTAACAGCCAGCAGGAAACTGAATCCTGCTAATAACCACCTGAATGAACTTGAAAGCAGACCCTTCCCCAGTTGAGTCTTCAGATGAGACCCAGTGCTCACCTGCACCTAGGTTGCAGCCCTAAGAGAAACCTTGAAGCAGAGGAACCGGCTTAACCTGATCCATGGAAACTGTAAAATAAAATGTGTGTTGTTTAAACTGCTAAATTTATGCAAACTTATTACCCAGCAGTACATATCCAGTGTATAAGGTTTTACCAGAAGAAAATAATCATGGATGTGTGCAAAGATCTAAACACAAAGACGTTCACTGCAAATTTTTTAATAATTGAGAACATTTGGAAACAGCATAAATGTCAATGAATATAAGGCTGGAGAAATCAATTATAATATAGGTGAACCATATGAAATCATTTTTGCAGGTTAAAAAAGGTCAAATAGCACTAATTTTATGTGTTTCAACCTAATGCATTCATATGATATGGAGATGAAAATAGTATTTATGAAAAATACAATATGGGGGAACATCATAAAATTTCATGATATATTGTTAAGTGAGAAAAATTGTTTATAAAACAATGAAAATATGATTGTAATTTTGCAAGAGAGATACACAGATATGCATAGAGAAAAAGAATGCAGATATACCAATAAAAAGTGAATAATGTTTACCTTCAAATTACAGAATTTGGGGTGATTTTTGTATTATTTTTTTCTGTACTTCCGACAATGACATTTTTTTTTGTAGTCAAAAAGCAAGATTAATTAATACAAGTCAACAATGGAATAAATTCCTAAGCCAGAACTAAACTCTCTGTTTAGAACACTGTCCCTTGTTGCTCACAAATCACTCTGCCTGATTTCCTGGGCTTACAGAATCCCTGACAGTGTGTTTAGAGGTGCCCTGTGATATCATCAACAGCTCTACCGGATTACTTCTCTGCCTTACGGAAATCTGTTATCCTCCCTTGTGGGGAGGTTCTTCCCATCCTGTGTCATACCCTTGGTTCTTTGAGTTGCTCTCTCCAAATCCCTTGGTTCCTGACATTTCATAATGCTGGGCAGTAGAGGGAATTTTGAGGAAAACAGGTGCACTGAAAGAATGTGGAAAATCGCTATGCATTTTTCTCTCGCATTTCAGTTACCTCTGCCCTTCTGTTGCTGTTCCGTTTCATCTGTTACCCAGCTAATAACCCTATTAGAAAGCTGAAATGTTCCCCAGCTTGGTCAAGAATGGCTGATGGATTTTCTCTCTCAGACTCCAGAAATGCCTTGGGACAGCTGCATGGGTCCCCAGGGATGGGCCATTAGCTGGAAGGTCAGCCTCACAGAGAAACCTATTCCCCTACATTAGAATTCGCTCCTACCAGATTTACCTGGTGCTGTCTGCCTACTGTGTCTCTGACCATGCCATGTCTGCATTTAATCCAAGGCTCCCATTACCTGGAGGAGAAGGGGATCTGTGTGATGTGATTTTGGCATATTTGGCAAGTTCCATCACCATCAAAACATGTTTTATCACTGCAGGAAGAAACAAATGTGTAGGAGAAGAGTGAGTTGGTGACTCTCTACATTTTCTTTCACTGAGAAAGGTCTTAAAATACTTCAACTTCAAAGCTAAGTCTAGATTGTAACAAGATGGATTTAGGCCAACCAGAAAGGCAAGGATCACTTCTGTTTGACTCCCCAGGCATCTATGACAGTCCCTGGCACAGAGAGGGCTCCTAATGACTGGTTGTTGTATGCCTCAGTGGTTGTTGAATGACTCATTGGTTGTCGAATGGATGACATGAAAAATTTCTAGCACATTATTAGCTTGGAATTTTCACCTATTCGTCCAACTTCTTATCTTGGCAATCACACAGCACAAACCTTCTCTCCTCTGTTTGCTCACATGCTTGCATCTTCATGTCTTCATCAGGGCTTAGCATACCCAGTGCCTTCAATCACTCTTAGAATAGTATCATTTTCTGCTCAGTGACAAAGGAGAAATCACTGTCCTTGTCCTTTGCTTTGATTAAGGAAATTAGAGTGGGAATAAAGGAGCAGGTTCTGGTGGGAGTATATGTAAGCCATGCTCCTCCTTCTTCCTTGAGGGAATGGGGATGGTGTAATGCCTACCCATCCCTCTCATGAAAAAAGATATTGTAAGTTATTTCTCACCTTTGCATATGGGGCACAGTATTTTCCCACCTGTGTACTTTTTGCAGTGGTGGCCTTCTTCATTGTCCCTTTCTGTCTGTAAGATCCCTGCTATTTTCCTGCTCCCTTTTATGGAGCAATCCTCACTGTGTGTCCTCACCATAATCCCTCCTGCTACGTAGAAACCCCAGGCAAAATGTCTATCAGCTATAACTTGGCAAGTCCAGTGTTTCTCTCATCTTGCCTATAGCCTGGGATCACTGATTCAAATTTATTTTCCTTCAAGGGCTTTTCTTCCAAAAAGCCTCTCCTGCATGTGCAGCCCACTGTTGCCTCTCCTCCCGAATTTGTGGTGCATTTATATCTGGGGACAGCATGGTACAATAAACACAGCATAGACTTTGGAACCAGGGTGACCCAGGTTCAAATCCTGGCTCTGGAATTTGTCCATTGTAGGTATGTACAGATGAGTTGCTGTATTAGTCCCTTTTCATGCTGCTGATAAAGATATACCTGAGACTGAGAAATTCACAAAAGAAAGAGGTTTAATGCACTCAAGTTCCGTGTGGCTGGGGAGGCCTCATAATCATGGCAGAAGGCGAAAGGCATGTCTCACATGGTGGCAGACAAGAGAAGAGAACTTGTGCAGGGGAACTGCCCTTTATAAAACCATCAGATCTCGTGAGGCTTATTCACTATCATGAGACTAGCACAGAAAGACCTGCCCCCATGATTCAATTACCTCCCACCAGGTCCCTCCCACAACACATGGGAATTGTGGGAGCTGCAATTCAAGATGAGATTTGGGTGGGGACACAGTCAAACCATATCAGCTGCCTACGCTAAGCCACTTTTCACATCTGTTCAATGGGGGTAGTCACCCTTCCTTCACAGAGTTATTTTAAGGCAGTGGCTCTCAAAATTTGATTCCCAGAACAAATATCACCTGAGAACTTGTTAGAAATGCAAATCCTAAGACCACCACCCCTAATCTGCTGGAAAGTCTAGGGGTGGTGCCCAGCAATCTGTGCTTTAACAAGCCCTCCAGGTAATTCCGATTCATGCTGAAGTTTGAGACCCACTAAGGATTAGCAACAACACGTGCAAAGCACCTGCATGCATATGTTTAAGAATCTTTGCTATTATTATCCTGTGCATACTCCACTCGGGTTGATGCTGTCTTGCATTAATTAATCTCTATATAGGGATGCAAAAGAACATAGTGGTTATAAAAGTACAGGCCCCGAAGTCAGACTCAGACTGCTCTAAATTCCATTTATACCAGCTTTGTGGTCTCAGGAGGGTTCATATCCTTTCTGTGTCTACATACCTGTAATATGGAGACAGGGATCATAATAATAAATACTCTGTTGTTTGTTGTGGGGAGTAAAGCCTAATAAGGCATGTAGAATACTTGCCCACTGTCTAGTGTATAATAAGTGCCCCCCCAAGTCCAATTGTGTTCATCTCACCTCAGTTATATCATAAACTCTTCATAAGCAGGGCTGATATGTAGCTCATTTGCATCATGCAGGGTATACAGCACAGGCACAATGAATGCTTGTAGATCTGACTCTCATTGTGCCATATATTAATATCTTATACGATAAGATTACTAGCATTCTCATGGTCAGGTGACTTGAGTTGACATCACGAAGGAAAATTGCCATTGAAAAAGGGACGTGATATTTCAGGAAGACTAGGATTTTGTCCCTCCGCTGCCACCTACCCATTCTGTGACTTTAAGATTCCATTTCTTTGTCTATAAAACAGGGGTGATACTTTATATGAGTTTAGAAACAGAAAGCCCTAACTCACATTGGTGCAAACCATAGAGAAATACAGGATCTTAATTCCCAGGAGTCTGGTTGGGTGGGTGGGTGGTCCAGTGTTGGTTTAGTTGGTGCTCCATCATGTCATTTGGGGCCCATCCTTTTTTCTCTCCTGTTCTTGATGGAGAGCTGTGCTCTCAGCTGCTCCCCTCGGGATTCCAAGATGCCAGGCAGTCCCAGACATCACGCCCAGACATCAGCGTCCAGAGGAATAAAGGAAGCATCTAAATGTGACTCCTTCTTGAGAAGGAGAAATTTTTCCCCAAAGCCTCTTGAGCAGACTTCTCCCATTCCTAAAACATTTGCAGGTATGAGAATGGGATTACCATGATTAGTTTACACTGATCACCCGAGGTGTTGTGGATAAACTGGGGGTTCTCCAATGCTATGCCTAGAACAAAATTTAAAGGATCATTGTGGGCCCAGCAAAGTGGCTCATGCCTGTAATCCCAGCACTTTGGGAGGCTGAGGTGGGTGGATCACTTGAGGTCAGCCTGGCTAACCTCTGTCTAACCTCTGTTGAAACGCTGTCTCTATGAAAAATACAAAAATTAGCCAGGTGAGGTGGTGCACGCTGGTAATCCCAGCTACTCGAGAGGCTGAGGCACGAGAATCACTTGAACCTGGGAGGCGGAGGTTGTGGTGAGCCAAGGTCGCGCCATTGCACTCTAGCTTGGGCAACGGAGCGAGAGTCCATCTCAAAAATAAATAAATAAATAAAAATTAAAATTAAAAACATTAATTTAGAAAAAGGATCATTGTGGTGATAAAATGAGATCATTGTACATACACTGTGTCTAGCACACAAGTGACACTTATAGATGTGGCCCTCATCCTCTGTTACTTCCTCTTTGAGTCCTTTTTCTTACCGCTCACATACAGGAACCAAGTTCTGTGCATTTTGCCTCCTTAATATAACTTCAAATTGTCCATTTCTCTATGTGATCCTGTCACCTTCCAAGTCTAGGTCAACATTATCTCTTTCCTGAACCTCTCCAGAAGCTCCACCTCACATTTCTTTTTTAATTTCATTATTGAACTCTTCCTACTTATCTCCTCCACAGCCACAGAGTGATTTTTTTCATGACATAAATTGCTAAAATCTTCTGTGGCTTCTCATTCTCTCTAGAATAAAACCAAACCCAGATGTGGTGGCCATGAGAATCTACCGCCCGGATCTTCAACCACAGAGGGCACCAGGACCTCCCATGTGGAGCCCTGACCTTGTGGAAGATCAAACCTCCCACAGGTTGCTTCCAGCCAATGGCTCAGTGGCTGCGACTCTAAGGCAGGGACACATAGGACTCCACTGATGGCCGGCTTTGGTTTAAGGGCTTCCAAAGTGCCTTGCCAAACCTTTCTCAAACTGCACAGCAGGCTAAGATGCTTTTGCCCAATCTTTCTTTCTCCCCCTTTTCCTTGGCTCAAGGTCTGATCATTTGCATGGAGGTCGGATGCTTTCTAAGCCTCCCTCTCCATTTCTCCTTTGGGCAGTTTCCCTAGTAAAATCCGTATATGAGACTGGCACGGTGGCTCATGCCTGTGATCCCAGCACTTTGGAAGGCTAAGGCAGGAGGGTCATCTGAGGTCGGGAGATTGAGACCATCCTGACCAACATGGAGAAACCCTGTCTCTACTAAAAATACAAAATTAGCTGGTCACGGTGGCACATGCCTGTAATCCCAGCTACTCGGGAGGCTGAGGCAGGAGAATCGCTTGAACCCAGGAGGCGGAGGTTGAGGTGAGCCAAGATCATGCCATTGCCCTCCAGCCTGGGCAACAAGAGCGAAACTCAGTCTCACACACAAAAAAAAAAAAAAAAAAAAAAAAAAATCCATATATGAGCAGTCTTGTCTTGACACCCACATCTAAGCAGGCCTGGATTAACAAACCTCCATGATCTGGACTCTGCCTGACTGTCCAGCCTCATGTCCCATGCATACTCCTTGCACCATATACTCCAACCACCCTGAAATGCAGACAGCCTCCCCTTACATACTGGTGTTTGCGCTGCCGGATCCTCTGCCCCAATACCATTGCCCCCTACACTTCATGTTTGGCTAACATCTCAATGTAAATGTTCTTTCTCCTGGAATTGTTTATTCTCCCTTTCCCTACACACAAATACACACACACACACCCTAACACACACCCACCAGGGTTACGTGTCTCTGCACTGAATGCCCAGAACACTCTTCCAACCTCCATCAAAGCACCCATCCATCTATGCTGCAATTTCTGACTTGAGTGCTTCCCCACATAGAATGAGGCTCTATGTACGGCAGCACCGTATCCTCTCACTCCCCATTTGTCCAATCCCCAGAACAGGCCCTGGCACACAGTGAGTGCTTATGGCCCGATGGTCTCCTTCTCCTCCTATTGTCACCATACATGGCTAGGGAGACACAGAGAATCCTTGTTTTTCAGGATAGAGTGTCCTGAAAAACACTCATGTTACACTCACTCCCAGCATCAGCCTGGGTTGGACATAAACGGATTGGAAAAGATCCTAAGGCACTAATATCAAGCTTAGAGGCCTGGCTAGCCTGGCCATCCTTGGGTTTAGACAGGAGCAGTTCTCAGCCCCAGGGAAGCTGAGTTTAAATGCACGTCAGTCATGCTCTGGAGAAACCTGGATTAAAAGATCAAAGCTGACAAGCTGCCTGTTAGACGAGGGGGCACACAGGACATACAGGAGATATGTTGAGTAGAACAGACACAGAGAATGGGCTTATGAGGAGCAGGGCTTCTATGTGTGTGTGTTGATGGGTTACACAAAGGCGCCCAGCCAAGGGGGCTTGCAGGGGCTGAAACCCAGCCCATATTCCCTCTGCCACCCTGCGTGCCCTGCAATGAGACTGCATCAGCTAGAATTCAACAACACAGAAAGTGCACCTTTGGTAACTACACAGAGATATGCTGCAAGGTAGCAGTGAGCTTGGGTGAGGACAGGCTGGACTCGGGAAAAACTTGGAGCTGGGGATCAGCAGAGTTTGAGTTCTGGCCCTTGTCAGCCTCAACATGTTGGATGACTTTGGGCAGAGCACCTCCTTCTTGGGGCTTCAGGTACAATTTTTGAGCCCCCATGATGGGCCAGGAGCTGGGTTTAGACACGGCATATATAGCTGAGGACAAGAGAGAAAGTCAAAGTCCTCTTGAAATACATGAATAGATGGGGAAAGCAGGCATTCAACAAATAATCACATAAATAAATAAAAATAAATGTGATAGGTAACATGCAGAAAAGCCAAGAGTAAAATGAGAGAGAATTACAGGAAGGGTTTCATCTGCAAGAAGAGAGTCTTGTTAAGGTCAAAGCATGAGAAGGAGTTAATTAAAATGCGGGGTGTAGGGGAAGGGATAAGTAAGATATTTGGCTGAGGAACAGCATTTATCTATTGGAATATGTATTGAGCACCTATTATGTGTTGGGTCTGAAACAATGAAGACAAAGAAAGGGCTCATTGAGGCAGGAACAATGAAATGGGAGGAAAATGGGATGAGTTTATGTAGAACGTGGAGGCAGTGACCAGATCATTCAAGACCTTGGATAGCAAGATAAGAATTTGGAGTTTTCTCCTGAGAGTAATGAAAAGATGTTGGAAGGTTTTAAGCAGCTGTGTGACATAATCTGGTTTGTATGTTGGGAAGGTCACACTGGCTGCTTTCGGGAGACCAGAGCCTGATGGTAAGGACTGCTCAAGCTCTGCTGGCCTAGGACACAACTAACAGCCCTTAGCCATGTGACTGGAGACCTGCAACCTCTTTCTTTATCATTTGGCTCTTGATAGGGATCAAAGGAATTGCTGTGTCTTTTGGGAGCTTGGCTTCCATAGTCACCCTTACCTAAGGGAAACTGGGTTGAGGAGGAAGAAAGGATAAACAGAACTAACTGTCCCACTCAGGTACTAAGCTGTTCCCAGTGCTCACCTCTATGCAAAATCACCCAGTTTCATCTCCATTTTGTAACCTAGGGATTAGTTCATGGTTTCTAATTTGTCACTGAGACACACCATTATCCACCCAGCAGATACTTTCTTCTGCAAGGCGAGCAAGGAATTGCTAACCACTATCCTGCTCCTGTTCAAACGTGTGGATTGGGGGAAAAAGACAGTGTACCTCATCAGAGGAGACTGAGCTCTCCCTCAGCCCCAGAGAATGAACTGATGGAAGCCAACCATGGAAAGTAAATTCTCCTTACCATGACGGGTATAGGTAAAAGTATGGAGTATAATTCTGGGGGGCTTCAAGAGAGGGCTTTGTTTGTTCTCAAAAAGACACAAAAAGAGATGCTCTGCTCATTGTGTCTGCATGCAATGGATGGAGACACTGCAGCCCTCTTGCACTGGTGAGGGGAAACATCATTAACACCCTGAGAATGGCAGAGCCAAACCTGAAGTCTAGTTGAGTTGCTGAATTAACCAACCCTGCCTCTGGACTTCTATGAAGTAGGAGAATGCATTTCCCTGATTATTATGTCTTCTGGAAACTGCAGCTGAAAATACTTCAATCGATAAAGGTTCTCTGAGCCTCAGTTTGAGACATATGTGACCATGCTCAGTTTGAGATATATGTGACCATGTGACAAAACTTCACAATCCCTCTGCAAATGTTAGATAAGATATGGCTAGAAACTCAGCTCCAGGGTACATGAAATCTATGTCTAGTAAAGCTTCCTTCCTTCACATCAGGTAGACAGTCAGCTAATGTTGCAGTCAGGAAGTTCTTCTTGGCATCTGGCTTACATTTCTATTGCTGCTTTGGGGACGATCTCCCTGTGAAGGAAGGCTGGTGGAGACCATCTCTTTGCCTTAAATCACTACCTAGAATTTTGGCCCCACCGGGTAATAACCATGGTTGTGACTGAATCCTTAGCATCTAGACCAGTGCTCAGCAGATAGTGGGTCTTGACAAAGGGTTTTTGTTTGTTTGAAGTAACCAAAAAATGTGAAATCATCGGAGTCAAGTGTAGGCTTGTCTATCAGAGAAAGAAAATAAGCATTCTCCTCTTTCTTTTTTTGTTAATTTAATTTTACTTTACGTTCCAGGATACGTGCAGAATGTGCAGGTTTGTTACACAGGTAAACATGCGCCATGGTGGTTTGCTGCAACTATCAACCCATCACCTAGGTATTAAGCCCCACATGCATTAACTATTTATCCTGATGCTTTGCCCTCCCCCCGCCCCCAGCAGGCCCCAATGTGTGTTGTTCCCCTCCCTGCGTCAAGGATCTAGAACAAGAAATACCATTTGACCCTGCAATCCCATTACTGGGTATATACCCAAAGGAATATAAATCATTCTATTATAAAGTTACATGCACACGTATGTTTATTGCAGCACTATTCACAATAGCAAAGACATGGAATCAACCCAAATGCCCATCGATGATAGACTAGATAAAGAAAATGTGATACATATACACCATGGAATACTATGCAGCCACAAAAAGGAACGAGATCATGTCCTTGGCAGAGACATGGATGAAGCTGGAAGCCTCATCCTAAGCAAGCATTCTTCTCTTTCGATGAAGTCGCAAGCACATCTATTTCTGCTAACTTTAGTTCAGGGGTGGGGTCCCCAGTGGGAGGGGACAAAAGTTGGAATCTTCAGCCGTCTATGAGAAGGCACCTCCTCAAAATTCACATCTGGCAATAATGACCACTGGGGGTAGTTGGTGCACACTCATGTGCACACAGACATCTTGGGTCCTTGGAAAGTTCTAGTCTGCTCAAGTTCCTGCCTGCCTATCTGACTCAAGGAGTCCTATGTGTTCTTATTCTCTGAACCCCTACCCTGATGAAAGCACAGCCTTCCATAGCTTCAAGTCAGCTAATCTCTTCTGTTAGTCATTCTGCCTCTTTTCCATATGGTTTTATCTTCTGCCTTGAACTACAGGTTCCATCTCTTCTGAGACACTATGACCATAGGATCACTTCCTTTTTTTCTTAAGTAAACTTTTAAATAAACTAGAATATACTTACAGAAGAGTGTCCAAATGATCAAGGTAGAACTCCAACAATTTCTACCAGATTGCAAAACAGAATATTCCCAATCTCCAGAAGCACCCCCTCACTCTTCTCACACTCACTTCCAGTGATTCTCTCACCTCCTTTCCCTGACTTACCTGACGTCTAGATGAGTTTTGTCTGGGTTTTGAGGAAACTAAAGCTCAGAAAGAGGAATCACAGGTAAAGTCACCCAGAGAACCAGCAGAACACAGCGCCTCCTCCCCACCGTCTCTAGGAATCACTTTCCCGCTGCCTCTACAGCGCCCTCTACGGGCGAGAAGGCATCTCCTTTTCCTGTCTACCCATTAGGGCTATTCTCTGGTTGGAAGAGAACACCCTCTCCCAGCTTTCTTTGTAAAAGCCCTTCTTATTCTGGGTTCCAAATAAAATCCTCTTTATTTCCCCAGCTCTTTCCTTTCTGTGATTTTGATATAAAACCTCTCGCCAGCTCCTCTTGCAATTACCACGGAAAGAAATCTCATCTATTTTGAGCGATTCATTTGCGCTTTCACACCGGGCCTGTCTTTAACACACGTGAATGATCCTCTTCAGGACAGCCTGCTGGCTCTGAGCTACACCTTTTCAATGCCACTAGCTCCGACTCACTCCCCCTCCATCAGGACTCTTATCCTTTTCATGATTTCATTCCTTGCGCTGTTTGAAATGGATCATTCTACCCAGACAGTTACTGATAAGACGAATAGCTCCTCCCTGCCCGGGGCCACTGGGTTTACCAACACTTGGATGTAAGCATCTTCTACAAGGATTTAATTTAGATATTTAGACAACAGATTTTTATCTACCATACTGGTCGTATTGCCTTTTAGTACGGTGAACATAATCAATGGGCTATTTAATGAGGAGGCAGGTGAGAGGGTCTGTGTATGTTGGGTACGGGGAAATAAAATAGCAAGGACAAATAACACACTTTGCAACCTTGAGAGTGTGACTTCCCCCCTCTGGGCTTCAGGGTCCCATCAGTATGATAAAGGGGATGTGAACTAAGTCAGAGAGGGGGGAACTTTTGGGGGACCCATGCAGCACCACCACCCTGGTGGTGCAATTTTTGATCCGCACGAGGATGCCCTGTTGAGAAGGAAAGTGAGGGCTGGAGTTTACCCTACTCCATTGACCACACTGTGCCACCCAGAGAAAACAACTCCCTTCCCTAATTCATACAAAGGTGCTGTACGGTTAAGCAGCAGCCTGAATGCTGTTGCATGTGTGTGATTTTTTTTTTTTTTTTTTTTTTTTTTTTTTGGTGGCAGCGGGGGGAGCTGTCCAGAGCTTTCCAGCTTCTCAAAGCATCTGAGTCCCCATGAAGGCTTCAAAGCCAGTAGTTTATGAGATCTCTCAGGCTTCCCTGCCACTCTGTAAGTTTTCTTGGTGTTTCCTTTCCCTTCAAACATCCTCCTTCTACCTTTCAAGTGATCAATAACCACAGAGCCCTACTCCTCAAATAAAATAGCAGGAAAGGGGATGTTGGGCTGGGCAACGGTTTCATTTCTCAGAGAAGCAGTTTAATCCCAGGGAGCCTGTGGCAGGATGTTCATGAGCAGAGAAGGGAGTTCTTATGAAGGGTGGTGTAGGTTAGGGTAACAAGATAATAAACTATGTAATTTCGGAAGGTAACAGGGTGCATGAACAGTTGCCAACAGAGAAGGCAAGGAACTGCTGTTGTCTGAGGTGTCAGGCTGAGAGCAAAAAATTAAAACAAACACAGCTGGAGTGAGTGGGTGGAGGGGAAATGCTAGGGGGGGAATTCAAGTCCTGGAAAGCTTCAGGGAGTTACTAAAATCCCCTTTCTACCCATGTTGACTGGAGGAAATGAGGCAGCAGGCTCAGATTTGTAGGCAGCCCCCATCTGCCGAACACCCATTATTTCAACCCAGGGATGGTTGACGTGTCTTTGATTAGGATTTGATTGTTCACATTGCACAAAGGATTTGGGGCTCAACTTTTTAAAGCCTCCATTAAATATTTAAGTAGCTGGCCCCCAGAGCATTTGAATTAGAATTTGATTTATGTCACATTGATTTACACATCACCTTTACCGATCAGATCCTCTCTGCAGGGAAGGTGGCATTGTGGCAAGGAGATTCAGTCTGTCAGCTTTGGGGAGCGGACCAGGAAGGTTATGAAGGGTTGGGGACCATACCTGTCATTCTGGGGCAGTTCAATTCTGGGCAAGTTCCCTGTGATAAATCTCTTTCTTTTCACTTGGGCTTCATTAAGTTTGAGATTTTTGCAACCAAATCATTCTCAAGGAGACTCACAAATTTCAGCCACTCCTGGGGGTGAGTGATTGCAGATTTGATTCCCTAGAATTTTCAATGGGGTCTTTATGATTCCTACGGTACTTGACAGTAGGGATACCCTACTTTTTAAAAAACTGAGGATACAAAATTTCTAACTTACAACAAAACAAATTAGGTAGAGTAATTCTTTCCATTACTCTAGAGTACCAGGCATTGGATTCTTTCTCAATACGAGTGGCCACCCAGCATTCTCAATTAAATCCATTTCTTCCTGTTCTTTTTCTTCAGGTATCTGAACAAATGCTTTTCTCTCTACTTCTCTCTTTTCTCTTTTTCTTGTAATAATTGCAATAGCTGTAATGTTTTGAACTCATACTACATCCTAACATTGAAACTGTGACCCAAAGAGTTAAAGAAACCAATGACTAACAAAAAAATTCTTGAGTTTGCAAGATGACAGTTAAGAAAAGGAACAACTTGCTGAAACACTGAAACTTCCTTTGTTAATGAGATTAAAAAAAAAATGGCTGAAGTCAGTTGGAACCAAGATGGCCGACTGGAGTCCATGCTGAATTTCCTCAGCATGTTTCATACTAACTCCCCTCAAATTTGCACACAGAATCCATGAAATAGCACACAGAGATAACTGTGCATGCCCAAGGACTTTCCAAAACACCCCTTTTCTTCCACCAATCACTTACTAGTTTCAGAATCTATCCTCATAGCCTTTTCTAATGCAAATATTGCCTTAAAGCCAGCACAGAGAGACAGATTTGAGTTTGACTCCTGTCTCCTTGGGAGTTGACTTTCAATGTAAAGCTTTTCTTTTCTCAAAAACCCAGTGTCATAGTACTGGCTCATAGCACATGGGGGCAGTGAGCCCCTTTTGCTTGACAACAACTCTGTGTTGAGCCTTTTATTGACATTGTTTTATTTAATATTCACAATGATCCTGCTAAATTATTCTGCCTCACTTTAGTGATGAGGAAGTTGGGGTTCAGATGGGTTAACTAACCTGCCCAAGTCAACATATCCCATATGTGGCAGAGTCAGGATTGAACTCAGGTCAGCCTGAATTTAGAAGATGGGCAGCGTGGAGCTACCAGCATGCGGGTGGGTGGGAGCAGATAAGCTGAGAGGAGTGAGGCAGAATGAGTTCACTGTGGTGTAATGAGCCTGTAGAAGGTTCAAAGTGAGTGAAGGAGGGTCTCTGCTAGAGAGAAGATGAGACGGACCCCTCCCCAAAGGATGCCACGAACCTTCACTCTCGATTGCCCCCACAATGGACTCCACTCTTTGTTTGTTATTCCTCTTCTAGTCCCCAAGATACTAGTCTTCCACTTTCATCTGCATAGCCGCACCCACCCATGTCTCCTCCCCTGCTCCCACTCCTGCCACCCCCTTACACTCTTCCCCAGCCTCCTCCTACTTCCCATCTTCCTCAGCCCAGGGAAGGCAGCAGCCATCTGCCTGCTTAGTATATGCTGAGTCCTCAGCCCAGACACACAAGCCCACAGTCTTGAGGGGGCTTAGTCAAAGCTCCACAGGTAAATATCCAGAAAGAAGGAAATGCCTAGTCCAAGGAAACGGGATGCTGAAGTGCCTTTCCAGGCATAGCATCGGGGAATTTTAGAACTGGAAGAAATTATAAAGGTGTGTCAGTTTCAAGATGGGAACAGTAAAGTCCAAAAAGGGAGAGTGACTTTTCTACCACCATGCACTTGATGGGTTTCATTCATTCACTCATCCAAGGAAGACTTATCAATCAGCTACCCTGTGCCAATCATAGAAGCTGGAGATTAAAAATGGAATAAAACAACCTCAGGGGATTTATAGACTAGGCTGTGGTGATATGAACTCCATCTTAAAAAGTCTTATAATCCATGTGGATATTAAAGTTTGCTGTTTATTTACAAGCATGATAGTACTTTTCATATTCCAGACCCCATAGTATTTACAAATATCATCTCATTTAATTATCACAACAATCCTATGAAGTAGGTAGTATTTAATCTCCATTCTACAGATGAGAAAACTGAGGTGCAGAAACATGAAGTGACTGGACTAAGGGTGCACAACCAGGAACTGGCAGAGCTGGGGTTCAGAGTCAGCCTGCCTTGTCTGCAGTATGCTACCCTGTCTTTCTCAAGAACTTCCATAGCATGATATTGTAAAGGAAAAATGAAAACTACCAATAAGCCCCTCAAAACATAGTAAAAGAGGTAAAAATACAAACAAACAATGCAAAGTCAGAATTAAGAAAAAGTAAATGGCACTCAGTAGCCAAGGTGATGGAGGAGAACATGGAACAGGGATCTTCAAGGTCTAACCTTTCCCAGGTGACAAGTGTTGAACCATAAATTTGTATTGGAGTCTCCTGGTAGACAAAGGGAAAATACAAAGTCTATGTTATATGGTTTTCATAATTCTTGATTAGAAATTGGGCTGGGGAAGTGCAGCAGTCTATTTTTTCTTTTTCTTTTTCTTTTTTTTTTTTTTAATTACATCGTATTGAATTCTGAACTCTGGAGGGCAAAAACCACACCTTGCTCATTTCCAGGAAGAGTCCCCCTCATAGAGCGTGATGTGAAAGGTGGTTACTGAATGGGGCTGGGGGGAGTGTGTTCATTTCCTAGGACTGCCATAATAAGGTACCACATGCTGAGTGGCTTAAAACAACTGACATACATTCTCTCACAGTTATGGAGGCTAGAAATCCAAAATCAAGGTGTTGTTAGGACCACGCTTCCCCCAAAGACTCTAGAAAAAGATTCTGCTTTGCTTCTTCCAGCTTCTGGTGGCTCTGGCATTCCTAGGTTTGTGGCAGCATCATTCCAACCTCTGCCTTCACCTTCATCTTCCCTCTTCATCTTTGTCTTCTCCTCTCATCATAAGGATACCAGTTGTATTGGATTAAGTGCTAGTGTGACCTCATCTTAACTAATGACATCCACAGTGATGCTGTTTCCAAATAAGATTGCATTCAGAGGTTCTTGGTGGGCACGAATATGCAGGGCGTGTATTTACATGGTCTGATGACCACTACAGGTCATCAGAGATGGCCTTTCCAAGAACACAATAATTGTGCTGAAATATGAAGAACGAAGAGGACTTGACCATGCACAAATCAGGGGGAAGGACAGTCCAGGGTGAAGTGCGATGACTCTAAGCCTGGGATAAGGATAATATGTCTGAGGAATTTGCGTATTGTTTGTTATAGCAAAAATCCTGAAAACAACCTGATTACAAATCAATAGGATATTGATTAAATAAATGATGCATCTATACAATCAAATACGATGCAGCCATTAAAAAAATAACAGGGTAATTCTAAATGCAGTCATATATTTTAAAAATTCAAAATACAAAGTTAAGAAGAAAAGGCAACAGCATGTAGACGGGTGAGTGAGGGCCAAAGGAGGAAGGAAAGTGGGGGCTGGGGCTTTGACAGGAGCTTGGGGTTTTATTCAGAGCACATCAGCACAGGCTTTGAGCAGAGGAGTGATGTGGAACTGGTTTGGTTTATAATTGATCACTGTAGCTATTGCATGCAGTACAGCTTGGAGGGTAGTAAGCAATGTCAATAGCAGTGGGGTTTATGAAAGATGGTCCCTGTTAGTCTGGTTGAAGAGGTGATGGCTGCTCTGACTAGTTCACTAGCACTGGAGATGGAGAAAAAGGGATTCTGGCTTTATTTATAAGTGATAGACCTGCTGGCAGATTGATTATATTCTGGGGAGGCAGAGGAGGATGCTGGACTCCTCAGTGTTATACTGTCTCTATATCTACCTGCGGCTGCCATTTTTCACTCAACAAACACCTTGGTCAACTTCTCATATCCACACCTATAGTTCAGCCTCATTCATTTTGACTGCTTCATTGCATTCCATCTTATTGGCAGATCACAATCTAGTATTTATTAATTCCCCTTTTGTTGGATACTTAAGTTGTTTCTAATTTCTCACAGTTACAGCAATCCTGCCATAAACATCAATCCAATCACTCAATTCTTCCACAAATTTCTTGAACAGCATTTGGGCACATGTGAGGGTTTCTCCAAGCTAGAAGGGGTGTATTTGGGTTGCAGGGTACTATCGCTTTAACAGAATTGTATGTAATCATAAGATAGTCCCATGGTTTCAGTGGCCAGGGATGAGCTAGTCTCTTATGAAGCAGAAAAAACCATCCCTTCCCAACCCTCTGAAGCTAAACAGCCCCAGGGGAGCCCACTGTACCTCCCTTCTCACCTTCTCACTTCCTGTGCCTTCCTAAATTTAAAAATTTCAGGGTTCCTGTAGGCCATATGCTACCTTGTGTCTAGTCTTTAAAAACATGGAGTGGCACTTTGGGAATGGGGATCAGGTTGCCAACTGCAGCTTGGATCTGGGAAATAGCCCAAGCCTCCTTGCAGACAGTTTTTCTTTCCTCTAATACCTGCCTTCCTTTGAACCCAGGTCCAGCAGGAGAAGAGATTAGAGCATCATACCTGTTCTGACTCATAGCTCTCCATCTGTTACAGCAAGACATTCTTGGTAGAGGGGTGGGGGATGGGGATGGGGGAAGGAGATAAAATCCTATTTTAGTTCCTATCCCTTCTCCAAAAGCTACCTATAATTTTTTTTGTCTGTTGTAAATCTCTGTACTCATCGGAAACAAACAGAAAGTTTGAGGCAACGCATATGACAGAAGAATAATTCCTTTAATATGCAAAGAGCTCTTACAAATTAAAAAAAAAGAATAATCAAATTCTATTAAATGGATGAAAGACATGAAAAGGTAATCATAGCAAAATATAAGATTATCAACAAACTTGCAAAGACATGTGCCCTCACTCATTAAAGAAAGGAAGAAAAACAAGTACACACTACTTTCTAACTCTCAGAATGGATAGATGAAAGAGCTTGATAATTCTCCAACTTATCAAGTAATGATCAAGTAATGGTCAAATAAAATGATTCTTACACCCCGGGTTGGGAAGAAGGGGAGGGTAGCATGCACACTTTGGGGTGGGCAATGAGACAGTGTCATTTTCTGGAAATTTCTAACAATTCTGTTTCTAGGAATTTATAGTATAGATATACCCTCCAAGGTGGGCCAAAATAAATGTACCAAAATGTTTACTGTAGTATTGTTTGTTACAGCAAAAATACTGAAAACAACCTGATTATAAATCAATAGGATATTGATTAAATAAATGATACATCTATACAATCAAATACAATGCAGCCATTAAAAAAAAAGGGTAGTTCTAAATGCAGTCATATATTTTAAAAATCCAAAATACAAAGTTAAGAAGAAAAGGCAAGTTTCCCAGCATAATACATTGTATTTTCATATAAAATATTTCTGGAAGAATACATTAGAAAGCACAATAGTAGTTGTGTGTAAAAGAAAGGAGTACAAAGTTAAGATGAAGGGAATTTTGGGGTTTTTTTATACTTCTGCAGTACTTTTTATAAACCATTGTCATGTGTAACTTTTATGATTAAAACTCATTTACAAAATATTTAGAAGAAAGCAGATCATTCAGTACTGAACTTAAAATCTGAAAATCATACCATTTGAATCTTAACCCTGGTTCATGTTCTGTTTTGGCTGTGTTACACTGGGTTAATTGCTCAGCCTCTCTGGGCCTGATTTTCTCATCACTGAACTGGAAATGCTACAGATTTGTTGTTGTTGACGTTCTTTATGCTACAGGAGGGGCAAAATGGTACAGAAAGGAAACAGCCTGATTGACTCCAAAATTTTGTTTGTTACTCATGTGCAAACATTGATCTAGTATTCTTGAAGATCATGTCACTTAACTTAGTTAAGTAAACAACAATGATGTTTCCCCACTGTGAAGGCATATCTGGAGATGCTAGAGGGTGATCCAGCATTCACCTTTCCTTCTGCTAATTCCACCTGTGGCCTAGTGTGTGCTGAGAGTAAATAGCATTACCTCCCAGGTTGATGTAAAGCACCTGGTGAAATTTTTCTTTGGCGCCTTCCCTAAGGTTTAGAAGGTAATTGGGTCTGTCTATGTCTTGGGTAGGAGTCAATGAAGATGTAGTAAATATCAACAGAGAAAATCACCAAACAGAGGAGTATCAACAGGGACAAGAAAAGCAGAAATGCACAAGTGAGAAGTATCTGACCACATAAAAATAAAGGAACATTGTAGGGTCTTTGCAGAGAAATATCAAAGAATCATGGGTTAAAGAACAAGGATAGATCCCACATGTGGCTGAAGGAAGAAGTTGGCTCAGAGAGCAGGAGTGCCCTTGAAGAAAGAGAGCGGGACTCAGTGGCTGACATAGATCATCTTGGGGGAGTCTGTTAGTTGAGAAAGAAAAGAACAGACAGGTAGAAGAATGAGAACAACAAGAGAAAACTGTGCTCTTATAATTGTTATAAATTTGCCCTACAATTCCAAAGTGGGGAAAGGCTGAGTATGGGGGCAGGGAATGTGGCCAGGAGAGAAGAATTCACAGAGTTCACAGAAAGCTTTGTCTCTGAGGAATGTTGCTAAGTCAGGGGATATCCTCTCAGGAGATATATCATGGCAACCTTGATGAAAAAGACACCCAGGTGAGTCCAGTTCAGATGTCAGGTCATGATGCAGCATTTCCGTCCCCCCATGGGCAGGACTCATTCATCTCTATCTTAAGGAAGTGGTCCTTGGTCAGCAAATTATAAACCCTTGCTGCATGAATGAATGAATGGTGCCCTTTCACTTCAGGGCAGACATCTGAATTCCCAGACGATGATCCCAGGGAGGTGAAAAAGAAAAACTCTGGTCCTCTTTTTCCATGTAAAAACTATTGATTTATATCAGGACACTGTCTAATATACAATTTACGAACATTGTCACCAAGAGCATTATGGCAACCATTTACTGAGCACTTAACTAGATATCAGGACAGTGCTAAATGCTTGCAGATGTTACCTTACTTAATCCTCAAATTCAACCTATGAGGTGGACACTACCATCATCCCCATTTTACAGGTGAGCTTAGAGCTGAGGAAGGCAAAGTGGCCTGCCCAATGTTGCCCAGCTGGGATTGGCAACCAGGTCTTCCAATTCCAAGGCTCAAGCTATGTGCAGTAAGATGCCCACAACTGACACTCGGCAATGGCACTAGTCTCCCTATTTTATAGAAGAGACAGACTCAGGGAGCTTAGCACTGTCAGACTCCAATCACATGCTCCTCCTTTCACTGTGCAGCTCTGCCACACCCCAAACCCATGGGAAGGCAGGAGACACAAACCAATGTGGCTTTTATTTTATTTTTTTAATTTCCAAAGTCTTAGACATCTCTTGATTTGCAAACATTGTCTTAATGGTCCTGAGGTTTTCAGCATTTCAGATTTTTCTGACTAGGTCATCTAGGGGTAGATGGAAATGTATCTCTAGATGAGTGATTCTCAATTAGTGGCAACTTTGCTCCCCAGGGGACATTTGGCAAGGTCTAGAGACATGTTTGATTATTACAGCCCAAAGGGAGGGTGGTGCTAATGACATCTAGTGGGTAGAGGCCAGAGATGATGCTAAACATCCTGCAGTGCACAGGACATTTCCCCAAAAGGAAGTATTATCTGGCTGGCCCTAAATGTCAGTAGTGCCAAGGTTGAAAAACCTGACTATAGAAATCTAATCTTCTTCATAGGACTTTGTTTATTTGTTTTTTGCCATGTATGTGTCTTCCACCTACTCTTCCTTTTTTTTCAAATTCTTGTTTATATACATAACTAACACAGGAGGAAAGCTTGTGAATGATGAAAACATTTTTTATTAAATATGTAGTCACAGAGATAAAGCTAAAATATCCCCCTCTTCTTCGTACGTGATGCTGTCATTGACAGTTTGGTGTACATCCTTTGAAGCATTTTTCTACACATATATATTTATATAGAGTACATAGTGTTCTTTTGTATATATAGATGCTTTTTTCTACATATATTATATAAAATAACATTACAACTTGTGTGTCATCCCACAGTTTGCTTTTTCCTGTCACAGTCTCTTAGAGATCTATGTCAATACACATGAATTTACTACATTTTTTCAACTGTTGTATTGTATTCCATAATTATGCATATTTCATAATTTATTTAGCCATTTTTCTAATTAAGAGCTTCTGGGCTGTTTGCAGATTCTTCTTGATAACAAACATGGCTGCAATAAACACTCTTGAACTCACCTCCTTTTTCCTTTAGTATTGACATCAAGAGCTGGTCATGGAGTAGGCAGATTTTTAAAAATTTTTGATAAATGCTGAAATATCATATTCCCAAAAGGCTGCAACAGTTTACACTCCCAACAGCAATATATGAGTGTACGTATTCCCAGATATTTTCGCCAAAATGTGATATTACCACACTGTTTTTAGTTTTAATCGATCTGGAGGGTACAAAATGTGTAGTTTAAACCCTGATTGAACAAAGAGAACTCTCAAAGTGAACAAACCCCTTGTTGGCCTCCCATGTAAGGGCTGGCACTTTTCATCTTCAACCACTTAATATATGTGGGGTTCACAATGATTCATCTCAGAAAATATTTTCTGAGGCTGGGCACAGTGGTTCATGCCTGTACTCCCCGCACTCTGGGAGGCTGAGGCGGGCAGATTACTTGAGGCCAGGAGTTCACAACCAGCCTGGTCAACATGGCGAAACCCCGTCTCTACTAAAGATACAAAAATTAGCCGGGCATGGTGGTAGGCGCTTGTAGTCCCGGCTACTCGGGAGGCTGAGGCCGGAGAATTGCTTGAACCTGGGAGGCAGAGGTTGCAGAGAGCCAAGATCGCACCACTACACTCCAGCCTGGGTGACAGAGCGAGACTCGGTCTCAGGAAAGAAAATATTTTCTGAGAGCCTACTATGTGCCAAGCACTGAGCTTCCCACACAAAGAAAATACACTCCTGTTGGTAAACACTCATAGAATATTATGGGATCCAGTTACAGCAGTAAAGAACATCAGCTAGGGAATTAAGGAAGAAAGGAGAAAAATTGTTCTGACAGGAGTCGAAGGGGGAACATCTGAAAAAGTTGCTTGAAGCAATTGATATTTGGGCCCTAAGCACAACACCCTTTTTGTAGTTAGTTGGTTCCCTTGTTTATTGTCTGCACTCCCACCCCACATCATATGTTCTCTTGTACCCCTGACTCCTAACGCAGTGCCTGTATACAGCAGGCACTCAGTGGACATTTGCTGTTTGAATGAATGATATTAACTGATTTGGCAACCCAGTGAGTAGGTATTGCTGTGATTTCCATTTTGCACAGAAGAACTCCAATCCTCAGAGAGGTGAAGTAGTTGGCCCAAGGTCACACAGCTGGCAAGAAGCAAAACTAAATTAGACCCAGATGTGCAGAGTTCAAAGCCTTGCTCTTGATGCCAAGCTTTTAGAAGGCAACTCTGATGGCTGAGGCAGAGAAAGTCATGTGGGGTAACCCCAGTCAGAAAAGGAGAAGAAAGTGGTCATTTTCCCAAGTCTTGTCTTCAGCCCCTCGGTGGGAGAGATCTGGCCCTCTGAGACAGGGAGCAGAGGTGAACCTCTACCATCTCTTCCCCATCGGCTTGTGCATCCCATCCCTTTCTTGCCCCGGATTCTCTACTTCAATTGTCTTTCTCTCCCCTACTCTCCTCCCTCTTCCCGATCTCGTCCAGTCCCCGGGGTCTGCCAAAGATGCCATTCGGTGGGATAATTAAAGTTCCCCTCCTGTTAGCATCTTGCTCCTTGCTCCGGAGCCCTCCCAGCAGCTGTTCAGCTGCAGCAGGCCTGGGAGGGCCGCACAAAAGCTTTGCTAATGATTGTGTCTACAAGCTGCGTGTGCGAGTGAGTGTGTGTATGTATGTGTGTGCGCGTGTGTGTAGACCGCCAGCGTGTGACCGGTCTTACCCCACCCCTTTGGGCGGGGGGCCACGGATTCATTACAGATTTCCCTCGGTGGCAATGAGAGGAGGGAGGCGAAGGGGACCAGATGGCAGACAGGCGGGTGGCGGTCGGCCCTGCCTCCTCCTCCTCTCACCAAGCAGATGCCCTAGGAACAAGGGCCCCAGGCAGAGGCAGGATTAGAGGGGGAAACTCCGTATCAATTAGTGTCAAAGGCCGGAGAGCTGGTGGGGGAAGGGGCGGTCCGTTGGCTCTGGCTGGTGGGGGAGGGGAAAGACAGCACTGATGAGGAAGGGGTTTCAAGGCCAGGCCTGTGCCCATCAGGAGACAAACATGCGTTCTCACTGGGAGCTGGAGGTGAGGAAAAGAATCACCTTCAGAAATAATCAAAGGCAGTAGCCTACTTTCACAGATGGGTAAACTGAGGCATGGTGAGGAGACTTGCTAAGGACTGGGGCTACTACTACCTTTAGAGCTCTAACATGATTGGGTGTTACATAACATTAGATAAGAGCAGAGATCAGAAAATATGAATAGATATTAGATAACATTAATCTTTTTATTTATTTTTTATTTTTTTTGAGACAGGATCTCACTGTGGCTGGAGTGCAGTGGTGCAATCTCAGTTCACTGTAGCCTCGATTTCCTGGATTCAGCCTCCCAAGTAGCTGGGACTACAGGCATGCACCACCACATCTGGCTAATTTTTGTATTTTTTGTAGAGATGAGGCTTTTGTCATGTCTTGAACTCCTGGGCTCAAGCA
This sequence comes from Pongo abelii, assembly GCF_028885655.2. Lineage (NCBI taxonomy): Eukaryota > Metazoa > Chordata > Mammalia > Primates > Hominidae > Pongo > Pongo abelii. Next base: position 117,858,404 of record NC_071995.2, on the reverse strand, counting down.
ATCTGCCCACCTCAGCCTCCCAAAGTGCTGGGATTACAGGCATGAGCCACTGCTCCAGGCCTATTCATATTCTTATAATACCAAAACTTCTAGCAGCAATGAAAGAGTATTAGCCTCACCACTGAGCACCCACTATGTGCCACATACCTGGACAATTTCTTCTCTAACAAATCCCCTTAATGGCCTGACAAGTTAGATCTTAATAGCCTCATTTTATGGAAGAAGAAATTGAGGCTCCAGAGAGGCCTCCCCACTAGAGAGGGGAGTCAGGCTACCCAAAAGCACACAGCCAATCAAGATGGGGCTCATATTCAAACCCAGAACTGAGCCAAACAGCCACCAAAAAACAACACTCATCTGAGCCCCTCTTGGAGTGGGATTGGTCCGTATTGCTTTACAGGAGGAGTGCTGCTAAACCCTCACTCCCTCTAACCAAAAAAGAGAACCATATTTCAAGTCCCAAGACCAAAATTCAAGTTCCGATTGTTATTTCTAAGCTGTGTGACCTTGGGCAAGTCACTGAACCTCTCTGAGTTTGTTTCCTTATTCTCTAATGGTGTCAGCCAACAACAGCAGGTGGGTCAATTTCTTTTGATAGATGCTTATAATAGAACATTATACAGGCATTAAAAATGATGAGATGGATGGATATTTACATGGCAAGGTACTCTGACTGTATTGCTAAATTTGTTAAAAAGTCTGGAATAAAAAAAACATGTCCAACGTTATCTCATATTGGTAAAGGGGAAGAGACGGAGAGAGACGAGAAAAAAGAGAGATAAAATAAGAGTAAGTTAATGAGTCTAGAAGGATAAACTCCAAAATATTTATGTTGGTTATCCTGCGCAGTAATATTTTATTTTTTGTACATCAGTATTTACAAAACTTGGTATTAATACAAGTGATGAATATTAAAAGGATATTCTCCCCTCAATCTTGCCCAGCTCTGAGTGTCATGAGGTTTCAGAATTTGACTCTGCACACTTAAATTGCAGTCCATGTTCAATGGATGGTTCGTGTCTTCAGAGAGGGCTGGGAAGTGATAAGATGTGGGCCAGGGTCTAGTCTACAGCTCAGTTAGGCCAGAGTCAAAAAGAACCAGCAGCTAAGGGGCTGCTGGGGAGGGAAGGGTTAATGTGCAAATCCATAAAGCTGACCCTGAGGTGGCCCACTTAGGAGACCATCTGCCAGCAGGCCCGCAGCTGCCAATCCCAAGCAGGCCCTGCCTTCTCACAGGCTCCTCCCAGCCCACACAGCCCGGAGCAGCCCAGATGCCTCTGCCTGGGCCTCGGTCTCCAGCCAGGGGAGATCAGCCTGGGAGATTCAACCCACCTCCATGCCCATCTCCAGCAGGAGCATTGGCATTTCAGGCAATAGAAGTTGCAAACTCTTTCTTGCTTATGGTCGCATTTGACCAATAGAATCAATGGTGGTATTTCCCATTGCATAGCAGAGGAAATTGAGTCTTGCAGAAGCTCTATGACCTGGCCAAAGACACAAATTCTCCTTGGGAGACAGCCCAGGCTCCTGAAGGAAGCAGCAAACCCCCATGTCCTGATATTCTCCCACAGGCAGTAACTTCTCCAAGAGAAATTGAGGAGCCAGGAGGGATCCCATATTGCAGAGCCCATCCCCAAGAGCTCAGGGCAATGGGGTGGAGTGGGGAGTGGGGAGCAGAAGGTCACCATCTGGGAGTCCAGGAAGCTGGGTTCAAATCCTGGCTCTATCTCCCACTCTACCTCATCTCCTGGTCTACCTAAAAGGTTTCATAGGGTCTTTTCAACTTTTCCATGGTGGAAAATACAAGATCACTGACCACTTCCTGACCCCAGGAAAAGAAGGAGTAGTCGCTCCCTAGCGTCTCTTCTCACACACCATTGCCTCACACCCTAGCATCAGATCCTGGTAGACCAAAAGAGGGGAGAGAAAGAGTTAAGTTGAGAGCAGATGGAAAAGGGACAGAATCCTCCCTGGAAACTGCCCAAATGTCAGACAGAGCAGCTCAGGACTGGCGGCCAAAGGAGGCAGAGAGAGAACGGAAAGCTCCCAGAACAGATGGGCCAGCCAGGGCACAAGGGGGATGCAATGGGCGTCATAATCATAACATCTCAAATTCCTCTGGTGCATTCCTGTTTTCAAATCTCATTCAAATCCATTATCTTATTGGAATCTTACAGCTTCCTGGAAAATAGATGGCCAGGGGCTGTGAGACCCATCTGGCAATATGTGGTAACTAAACTCAGAGAGGTTAAGAGCTTTGCCCAAGGTCACACAGCTTGTTTGTTGTCAGAACAGTCAAAAAGGAAATCAGATCTCCCGAATCCTAATTCAACCATCAATGGATGTGGGGATTGTATTCCCCCATTTTCCATCCCGAGACCTTGAAATGATGACATTAGTGATAAGTAACAACAGTAACATCAGTAACAATAATGCAAACATGTATTGATTGATTACTCTGTGATAGGCACTGCTTTAAGCAATTAATGCATATAATTTCATTTAATTCCCACTTGGACCCTGGATGAGGTAGGTTTCACTGTTAGCTCTAATTTACAGAAGGAGACTGAAGCCCACGTGACTGCTGAAGGACACAGTTATAAAACAGTGGACAGAGATGTAAATATACACCTCCCTATCCCTTCTCCACCACACCAGTGGTTTCTAGCAGTGGTGCACATTAGGATCACCTAGGGAGCGCTTAAGAAAATCCCAATGTCCAGTTCTCTTCCCAAATTAATTAAATAAGAATGTCTGGAGGTGGGGCCCAGGTGTCAGTACTTTTTAAAGATTCCCAGTTGATTCCAATGAGCCTCCAAGTTTGAGAACCACTGCACCACACACTCCTCAAAGACTGTTCCATTTATCGTCTCAGAGGAGCTGTGGGACAGCTGAGTTTCCCTCAGTTTCCCTGTCTATAACATGGGGCCCCTTCCATTTTGACAGACTAGAATCCATCCTCTCCAGGGTTGGGATAGGAAAGCGTTAATCCCTGAATGCTTTGAGCTGAGAGCTCCAAAAGCAGTCTGTTCCTGACTGTCCCTTCTCCTCCTTTCCCCCAGAGTCAGCCAGAGTTTAGGGGCCTACAGTGAGCCTGTTGTAAAAGTTTTATTATGTTTATTTCAAATAGGTTTTTTTTTGCTATCAGAAACACCGAAATCTGAAGCCACAGGAACTGTGATGCTGCTAGCAGCCTGTTTTAATCTTCTCTGGATGAACCAGTTGGGTGCCCCTGAAATACAGTGAAATAATAGTGGAGCGGGGAGCCTCGGGTTCTGCCAAGGGAACAAAGGAAAATGGATCCTGGAAGAAGGGTCTGTGGTTTGGTGGCAATGGGGAGATTTTTATTTTTCAGACACTGGACATCGTCTTCGCTTCTGCCTTTAAAATCATTCCCCACTTCTTCCTCGGCAGGAAGTAAAGTGCCTTCTCAGTGCTTGTCCTCTTTTCTGAGTCTGGGGGAGCCGAGAGGAGAGAAAAGGAGTCTTAGCTATCAGCCGGGCTGACTTGTTGAATGGGCTGCCATACTCTGGTCAATTACCTTGCCTGTAAAAGAAGGGGGTTGGAGCCCTGATTCTGACCCACCCTTTGCTAGCAGGAGGCTAGTTCTCTCAATCCATCTGTGAGCTGCAGGATGGAAAATGGAGGAATCCAAATGAATGGAGAAATCTGAACAAAACTAGGCCTCCTCACAAGCTCTCTGCTGTAGGCTCCCCTCCCCCTCTCAGGAGCAGCTGCCTTCAGAAGCCACTGTACTTTCCTAAACCCCTTGGACCTTGCAGTCCTAGTCTTCAAATGTTTGGAAGACAAACAGAAAACTTCCAGGATTGTGAAGTCTAGGAATCAGATGTTCTAATGAACAATATCCCACAGGATGCAAGGAGCAGAATGGTTGTGACCCTAAAGGGATCAGGAGATGACAAACCTTGGATCTGGGGAATATATAAACCATGAATCTTATGGTCTCAGAATCTTAGAACCAGGGTCATAGCCAGGTGTGTGGGACCTGCAGCTTACACAATTTTGGAGGCCTCTTTAAGAAAAAGAAGATCAAATTTTCAAAAAGAGTTTGGTACCAAGGTGGATATTTAGAATAAGGTGATAATAACATGACTGGTTTTTAAAAGCTGAGGAAAACCACAAACATCCAAAATCCAGACTAGAACATAATTTTTATTAATTAAATAACTGATCAATTAACAATTCATTAATAATTAACAGCCTGAAACATCTCTATCATACTCTATTCCCTGTACTTTTTGCCTGCATATTCTGATCATCTCTTCATATGACAATTTAGTAATATCATCTATAGAGAGAAGAAAAGAATAATTCAATTTTCTCTATGATGGTTTGCTTAAGAGAACTTTGGGGGAAAAAGAGGCCATGAAGATAAGAGGTCTAAGGCTTTCACTGAGATACGAAGGTGGAGGAGATACATGGAAAGGACTGACCTCAAGCCACTGCAGCAAGCCCTTGGGGAACTGGGGGTGACAAGACCTTCCAGTGTCCCTCTGATCTTTCTGCTGCCCATTGGGAGGGTTTCCTTCTGAAGCTGATCTGGGTGTGGTATCTTAGCCACGTGTAGTTATCTCTATCTGGCAGGTGCCTCATTTCCAGTTGGTGACCTTCCCTCGGAACCTCTACCAGCTCTCCTGCTTAACAATCTCAAATCCTTGGAGGAAAGCAAGGAGGGGAAATAGGAACTGAAAACATGTATAAAATTGCCCTCATTTTTGACAGCAATCTACGCAGTTGCTGACTTCAATCTTTTATAGCATGTCCCTGAGAGAATAAAAAATCAAGGATGCTACAGAGCCCTGGGGGCTGGGGCTCAGGATATGCCGGAAACTGTGAAGGCTCACAGCTATTCAGTTTGGGTCTTAGATTGGATGACGCTGGTGGTGGGGGATGGGGTGGGGGTAGAGAGAGCACAGTCCAAATGGCTGGGTTAAATCTACTTGCCCCTGGTCTTTGAACATAGGTTGCAGCCCAAGCCTAGCCATCTTCCCATATGCCCTTCCTTGCTGGGACCTAGAGGTAGCTACATAGAGATAACTGGTAGCAGTGTGGTATGGTGACTGTGAGCACAGGGTGTTGGATTCAAACCCCTGCTTTATCCCTTACTAGCTGTGGGACCTTGAATGAGAGTTGTCACCCCTCTGAGCTCCAGGTTTCTCAACTGTAAAATAAGGATAATGAAAATATGCGCGCCTTAAAGAGTGGTTGTGAGGTTGAAGCAATTTCATTCAAATGCAATGTTCAGCAGCCTGGTGTAAACACTGGCCTTGGTGTAGATGCCCAATAGATGCTGGGTGTTACTGTGATCCTTCCTGTCCAGCATGGCCTTTGTCACCACCAGAGCCCAGTGAGAGTCACTCTTCTCCATACTTAGCCCCAGGGAAGGGCTGATATTGGCTCTCCTAGTATCATATGCTAGTCCTGCACCAAACACGGTACCTAGGGTAACTGAGAACTGTAATGGTGTCTATTGTGGTCCTAAGTTGGATGGAGATAAGGCTGTATCAGACAGGAAAAACTTTCTGGAGAGAACTAAATAAAAATATTATAGTTCCTTATATCTACCATCTTACTTGTTTGCCCCACAAATGGGAAATAAACACTTCAAATCAATTAGATTTTCATCCTGTCCCAAATGTCCAACCAGACCCCAGGTTTCTGACAACCCCAGTGCCATTTCTCAGAATCCCCAAGAATTTGGAGAGAATGAATCCATCCCACACCCTCACTCTGTTCCTTGAGCGGAGGGACCGTATCTGGCTCATCTTCATATACCAAGTGCCTAGCACTATGATAAGCCCATAGAACACGTTCAGTAGATACATTAACTCAGTGTGCAAATGAATAAATGGGATACCAGTTTGCAAGGGAAAAAAACCATCAGAGCAGATAACTCCTCAAAGATCAAAGAGAAAGTTGAAATTCTTTTTTTTTTTTTTTTTTTTTTGCTTCTTTTCTTTTCATAATCAGCATCTAATGAGGACTAACAGCATGGCAGGCAACTGGGCTAAGCACTTCATCTATCGTCATGTTTAATCCCTCAGGGCCACATTGAAAGCTGTATTTCACATAGGCAGTGTGGTCTAATGGGTAAGAACAGAGGCTATAGAATCAGACCTGGAATCAGAATCAGAATAGATCATGGCTCCAGCATTTTCTAGCTGTGTGATTTTTTTTTTTTTTTTTGAGACATGTTCTCACTCTGTCATCCAGGCTGGAGTGGAGTGCTGTGATCACAGCTCACTGCAACCTCCACCTCCCAGGATCGAGGGATCCTCCTATCTTAGCCTCCCAAGTAGGTGGGACTACAGACATGAGCCATCACACCTGGTTAATTTTTGTTTATTTCATAGAGGAGGGGTTTTGTCATGTTGCCCAGGCTGGTTTCAAACTCCTGGGCTCAAGTGATCTGCCTGCCTCGCCCTCCCAAAGTGCTGGGATTATAGGCATAAGCCACCACTCCCACCTAGCTGTGTGATGTCGATCAAGTTACTTTCTCTCATGGGGGTTTTCCTTATCTATAATATAGAAATAACAATACATACATGACAGGGTTCATATATGAAACATAGTAAGGCTTGGGAAAATTTAACATAGTGCCTGGTCCATAGTAATTGTTCAACAAATAGTAACTGTTATTTTTCCTGCCCTCTTCCACTCATACAGAGAAAGAACTGATCAGAGAAGCCTGAGATGCTCACCTTAATATGTGTTTCCTGGTATGAAAGGCAATTCCTATCTTGAGAGAGGTTGGTACTAAGCTTCCTTCACTTCCCACTCAGACATACTACGAGACTGCCCTTGCCAGTTATCTTAGCACCCAGGGGACCTTGTGACAAGCTTTTACCAATGAAATTTAAAAAGGAATGTTGAGTCACTTCCAGCAGAGACAGTCAAGAGTAGGTGGGGCCTCTCCAACGTTGTTCACTTTCCTCATCTTCCAGCTGCACCACCACGTCACATAACTTTGAAGTCATGCCATAAGGGTGGGTCCCTGTATGCCACGAGAAGCAAAGCTCTCCTTCAACCAACATAGGAAGGACTAAGACAAGAGCAAGAAATGAATGTAACAGTGAAGCCACTGAGATCCCAGAGCGCGTCTGTTTTAGCTGATAATCTTGCCTACGCTAACTATGCCACCTTCATTTAATGGCCTTTTTGTAACAATCCAAGATGGCGCTATTGTGCTTATTCTTTGAGCCCAAGTGGTGTGTGCAACCAAGAGACACTTCCTCATGGCCAGAGACCACTTTCCTTGGCAGAAAAATGGTGCTGGTCTGAGAGATTCATAGGAAAGAGGATAGGAAATGAAAGAAAATCCTCACCTGCCTCCCAGGTTCCCCCATTGGCCAAATGATCCCATGACCATGAACAGTGATAAGCTTCCATTTAGGTTAGGCTCTGGCAAAATGCCTCCTTTTCTAGCTGTTTCTTGAGAAAACTCAGAACGAATATAATTATAGCCCAAGGACAGGGCTGTGCGTGGCTGGATGACTTGAACTCACAAAATCTATGTTCCAATGGTAAATATATTTTCTCTGTCCTTTTGGCCTCTCTTTTCCCAGAGATGCCTCTTGCACCTGGAAATAGTTTAAACCAATTCTGACTAAAGCTCTGGTCTGACCTTGCCTAAATGGAGACCAAGAACACTGAGGTCTTTAGTACAGGGCCAGTCACAAGAAACACAGGGTTCACTGGGGTCAAATGTATTGGAAAGTTCGCGGGTCCTTGGTCTGAGTCCTTTCTTTTCCAGTGACTGGGAGTGCAAATGGGATGCTAAGAATAAACTTGTGTTATGCCTCAGTTACACAGGACTAGGCTTATTTTAGCCAGTCACCTTGTTCACTTCAGCAAGAGAAGTATTTGCTCACTCCTGTAAAATGACTCCGAGGTGTGTGGCTGGGCAGCTACAGCATATTGCACTTCTTTGATGTGTGAGGTGTGCCGGGCTCTTTTCCCATTTATCATCTTCAATGGTCACAGGCCTTGGGAAAAAGTTATTTCTCCCATTTTATAGATGACAAAATTGAGGCTTAGGAAAGTGAAATATAGTGTAGTACAGGGGTACTGTACAAAGTAGCATATTGTGTAGTGCGTTCTGTACAAAATACAAGATATCATGTGTCATAATACAGTACAAAGTACAGTGCAGAGCAGTAAGTACCTCCCCAGCTCCTGGCATTATTTTTGATGTGTCAAAGGATGTGAACAAAACATAGTACTTCTTCTACTTAGTGCCTAGTATTAGAGCACCACTCTAAGGCACAAATATATATAAAGTGTTTGGGAAATTTAAAACACCGTATACATGCAAAGTATTAACAAGTTAATTAGTTGATTGACACAGAGGTAGCATAGGATAGAGGTTAAGACTGTGGGCTCTGGAATCAGATGGGACTGGGTTTGATAAAGTTTTGACCTCTCTGAGCTTCAATTTCCTCAGCTGCAAAATAGCTATAAGAATATTCCCTGTCTTACAGGGCATTATAAGGCTTTAATAAGTTATAGTATACGAAATGCTTAGTGTAATGCCTAACATACACTGTTGTTACTCTTGTTATTATAAATAACTCTGTTAGTTTTAGTTGTTTCATCTATGAAATGGAAAAAAATAATTCTTCCAATCTCACAGTGATTTCGTAATTTGAGACTCTTTAAAATGCAATATGCCAACGCTGCAGATAAGATAAATCACCCTCAAACTTAACACAGCAGGGACACAGCTGGGAAAAGACGTGGCAGAATAAGATTGGGCTCCCTGAGGCCGCCCCTCCCTGCTGCCTTCCCCCCCTGCCATGACATTCAGGTGCCCCTGGCAAGACAAAGCTGGCGTTGTCCTGACTCTGAGTTCCAGAGCCCTAGCAGCAGATCCGGCTCCTGCAGCCTCCCAGCACACTGCTGGCAGAACACATGGCCAGAAATAGCTCCCCAGGTGCAGGACTCTCCCTCCTGGATTTGCCTGATGGTATCATGAAATGTACCTGCATAGCCTGGTATCCTGGGAATCAGCAGTGTGGGGGCTGGGTCCTTGGACCCCTCACATCCTTCCAGATAGGATAAAGAATACCTTTGTCCTGTCTTCACCAAGATTGTCTTCATTTTGTCTTCCTGATCCCACCCAGTAACCAACTCCTCTATCACTCACTCTTGGATTATACAAATATTTATTGTGTACTTAGTCATGCCCAACCTTAAACTCGACACTTTCCCATTATATGCATAAAAAAATCTCTTTACACCCCGAACCACTGTCTTGCGCAGTGCCTGTTCACAGTTCTACGTAAATAAGAATTGGGCATCACCTGTGTCCAGAGCCCTGTGCTAGTCTCTGGGAATAGAGAGATAAATAAGACAAAGCCCTCTGGCCAAACATATACATTCAAATACCAATTAACAGGTTGTGGAATTGTTTCTCTATTGACATTTCTATTGATCAACCTAATCGTTTATGTATTTCACAGTAATTATCATAGCTGGTTAGCCATGGACCAGCTTTTTTAGCCTTGGGCAAGTAACTTCACCTTTCTGACATTCTGTTTTCTCCTTTGCAAAATGTGTTAGGAGAGGGAATCCAGTGATAACATTAAATGAAATAATGAATGTGATGAGCATGGCACCAACAGCGTAGTAAATGTTCAATAGTTAGCACTTGATCTGATTCTTCCAAAAGCTGTAGCATCCCCTTCCAGGTGGGGGAAAGATAAATACATAGTATGCATGCTACAACCTCCGTTTCCTGCAAGGATGACAGACATTACTAATTGATCCAAGCACTCTTTGCTACTGTTCTCAGATATAGCCCTAGAGTCCATCTCAACACAGTGCTCCAGACCACCACTACCAATTGGTTAGAGATGTTGACACTCTCTGTGATTTTTTTTTTTTTTTTTTGCCATATTGCTCTTATCCACTCAGTTGCACAGTTCTGGAGCTTGGATGGCACTCTAAGAAATATCTCTTTCCTTTCTGAACATTTTTCTTGGGTGTTGAATGTAGCCTCCTCAGAGACCAAGCTACATGACCCTTAGACCCAGATGTATGCAAATAATGGCCATTAAATATAGATCCTGATTGATGTGCTTCTGACCAGCAAACTTGGCTCCCATTCTACTGACTTGCTGAACAATCTTGGGCAAGTCAATTTTCCTTAGGGAACAATTTTGATACATATTTTTTCGACACAGGTAGTGTGTCAGTAGGATGTGGTAGTTAAAAACTTGACAATTAGTGCCTTACAAGCTTGAGTTTGAAACCTGGATCCACTTCCTAGCTGTGTCATCTTGAAGAAGGCACATAGTGTCCCCATACTTCAGCTTCCCTCTCTGTAAACTGGAGATAATGACAGTATCCACCTCAAATCTTAAGCCCTTAAAGGAGATGTTGCGTGTGCAATGGACAATATTTTGAGATATTGATCCATGTGGATTTTTTTCCCTCTCCCGATATTTTCCCCTGTTCTTTTTTACCATTTAAGCAGGCCATGGGTTCTACTCTTATTGCCTCAGGGAGGCGTGTGTCAGGCTGAAAACAGAAAGAATATGAGAGTGTTTTCGCGTTTGCTTTTTGGAAAAGTCAAAGCCCTTAGGGAAAGGGATTTATGGACTCAGAAGAGAATCATGAAGAAACGCAAAAGAAGAAAGATTTCTCCAGAACAGAAAAAGATTGCCTCCAGGCTGGGGAGAAGGGAGAGAGAGACAGAGAGATCCCTAAGACCAGAAAGGTGCCACGTGGCAGGGATGATGGATGTGTCCACAGTAACGTGTGTGGACTAATGGCCAATAGCCAGAGCTCTGCCAAGTTGGGCAGCCCTGGGTAAATAAAACAACCTCAATGGGCTTGTGTTCTCCTTTACGTTACAAGGCTCTTTTCAATCACTCCACAAGTGAGTATAAGGAAGTGGAAATCCTTACCAAATTGGTGCTTAGAGAATGTTTACCCCACTCCTCCCAACACCTTCCTCATTACCAGCGACTCAGTTCATGCCCCTCTGGGGTGCCATCTTTGAGTTGAGCTGTGGTCAATAGCACGTATGGTTAACTAATATCTCTTGTTTCCTTGTCTTGAAGGGTTTTTCCTCTTCATGGATAACCTTCTTGCTGAGAAGACACTTCCTGGCTGGTTGATTCTTCTGAGTGATTGCCCAGTGCAGGCTGGGACCATAGCTACTCCACCACTGCCTCATTCAGCCCCATGAGGTCCGCCTCATCTCTGTGCAGAACCTTCCTCCTCTATCTGAACCAAGTCTTGGAATGGACTTCCACTGAAGTAATCACCTAGAAACTCAGAAGCAGGAAAACAGTTGGGCCTCACAAGTGATATTTTTTGCTCCATACCTTGACTCTGGGAAAAGTTTTATGAAAGAGAAAACTGTGGAAGCAAGCATGCCTGGGCTAACTCTGGCCCTTACCAAGTGATAACCTTGACCAAGTTGCTTAGACTCTCTGAGTCTCACATCTACCATCCATAAAATGGAGACAATGATACCTATTACACAGAGTTGGGTGAGGATTCAGTGAAATCTGTCTATAAATTGCCTAACACAGAGCTTAGTTTAGGAATCAAAGTAATTACACAGCATTTGTATTAACTTGTATGTCCTTGGGCAAGTCACTTTACCTGCCTTGGCCTTAATTTTCTTTTTGATACTATTAACTCCTGCCCTGCTTTCTAGTCACTAGTTATTCATAAACATGTCTCCCATACTAAAATGTAAGCAATTTGAGAATAGAGAAAATTTTATTTTTTGTTTTTTTGCATATGTGAAATCTTTTTGCATATGTGAAAAAGGGTCATAGCATTTGTTGTGATCCTTTGTTTCTGATATGAACGAATATGCATAATTATTTAAATATGCACAGCAAAAGACCTCAGAGAAGAAAAACAAACCCAAGATGCCTGTGGTTCTTTGGACCCACAATGTTTTATAGGTGTTTTGGAGAGAACTAGGACTGGAAGATCAGGTTTAACTTTATCCCTGTGTGGTCTTGAAAAAAATAATTTGAGCTGGTAGTTAGTTCCCACTGTCAGTTGAATGAAATAAATAAATCTCACTTTACCATAAATGTGGGGAAATGGTGAAGAAAGGCACAAATTAGATACTCCATAAATGTTGGTTAGATGCAGAGGTGGATGGATGGGTAGATGGACAGGTAGATCAATGGGAAAAGAAAAAAGAAAATAGTTGTAGAATGGATGAATAGAGAAACTGTTGGAAAATGGATGGATGGGTGAATTAAATAATAAATGCATCAATTGTTGCTTGACTGACAAATGGATAAAGGGTGAACGGATCAATGAATAGGTGGTGGTGGATAAATAAATGGATGCAGGAATAGATGATGAGTAAATGCATGATAAATGGATGGGTGGATGGGTAGATGCGTGAATCAAGTTCTCAGCAAGCATAAAGTATTGTGCATCTGAAGAATAACCATGATTGCATAATGGCTGCACCTAACTGGGTCAGCTTGGGGTAAGCATTGCAATTAGAAGTCCCAAATTTCTCACTCAAGAAAGACTTATTCTCCTTGTCTGTTTCTCATTCCTAGGGAACCTTGTTTCCAGAAAGGGTTCTACATTAATGTAGCATCAAACTGGCAAGTCCCAAAATAGAACTATGGGGCAATGCAGGTGGACAGATATCCTGAGCCACATTCGCTCTGATGCACCACTGTGGCACTGGGATGGAGCAGAATGGAGCCACATATTGGAAGATGTAAACAGCTGGTCAAGAACTTCCTAGTTTCCATATGGTGCTCCTAAGTTTTCTCATCTTTCCTTATCTCAGGAGATTGGGAGAACAGGTGTTCCCAATAAGAGTTAGTGAGAGTTAGCAGCACAGGATTCAAATTCTGGCTCTGACATTACCTAGCTGTGTAAGTTAGACAAATCACTTACCTCTCTGATCCTTAATTTTCTCATCTACAAAATGGAAATTGTAACAGTATCTACCTCAAAAAGCAGTTGAGCAGATTAAGTGACATATTGCAGATAAAGCACTTTTCTCAGTGCTGGGTGTATAGTAAGTAGTCAGAAACTATTATTAGTAACTATTATTAAACCTTTTGACAGATGAAGAAGTTTTAAAATTGACATTTATGAGGTCACAGAGGCAGAGAAGTGAATCTAGGGGTAAGGAGACCTGGATTCCCATTCACTGTATGACTTTGGGCAAATGTCTTTCCCTCTCTGAGGCTTACTTTCTCCATCTGCATAATAGAGAATGGAACCCATGAACTGTGAGGTTTAGCATTCTTGATCAGGGATATAATCCCAGTGTCTTTTCTCACTCCACCACCACCATCAAACTGACTCGCTTTTGAACATAAGCCTGAATGGCCAAAGGCAACCATTGCAAATACTCAGTCATACCAGGAATCAGCAACCACTCGAGTTAAGGATTTTTGTACCCATATTACAGATGAGGGCACTGAGGCTCAGGGTAGTGAGGGGATTTGCAGAAGGTCGCACAGCTACTAGGTGGTAGAGTAGAATTCAAGCCCAAGCACATTAACTGCAAAGCCAGAACTCTTCTAACTATACAACACCCCTTCCTTGGCATGCGTCATAACTAACATTTGCTTGGTGACTGGGAGTTGATGCTTTCCTTAGGTTGGAGGATTGGAGGGGTGGGAACGCAGAGCACACTATTTTCCAGGGAGAGGAAAGACAAAAGGCTTTTAAGAACTGGAGTAGGGATAGTAAACATCAGGGTGGCTGAAATGGCATCTTGCCCAAGTCACAAGCTGGGAGTCTCTGTGGTGGAAGCCTCAGCCTGAGCTTCCCTGGAAAACATTAAAAGCATCTAGGAGCACTTAGACCACAGCCTCTAGCTCCTGCATTCAAACCATCACGTGGGGACAGTTTGAGAGTTGATTTGTTAAAAGGACATAAATGCTATAGAGCCAAGGTGGAACAGCCAGTGTTCTGGGGTGTGGATAGGAGTGGTCAGTGGAAAGCAATCGTTTTTATTTTTTATTTATTTTTACTAATTTTTTTGGAGTTGGGGTCTTGCTATGTTGCCCAGGCTGGAATGCAGTAGCTATTCACAGGTGCAATCCCACTACTGATCAGCATGGGAGTTTAGATCTGTTCTGCTTCTGACCTAGGCCGGTTTACCCTCCCTTAGGCAACCTGGTGGTTCCCAGCTCCTGGGAGGTCACCATATTGATGCCAAACTTAGTGCAGACAACGCATTGGCATAGCACACTTCAGCCCAGAACTCCTGGGCTTAAGGGATGGATCCTCCTTCATCAACCTCTCGAGTAGCTGGGGCTGCAGGCATGTGTTATAGCACCCAGCAGAAAGCAATCATGTTAGTTTTTCTCTTTCCAAAAACCCACAAGTGCCCTACAATGAACCCATTGTCAATGGCATTGATTGCTTGTGAGACTTTAGGCAAGTGACTTGACTACTGTGTGCCAGATTCCTTCTGTAAAATGAACAGTTAGGGAGGGTTGGGCTACAGCAATCTTGAGGCCACCCCTACTTCTTCTGGTTGTCAAGGTGTCTTTTCTTTGGGGGCCATATATAACCAGGACCCACCATGGAAAGAAGGTTTCCTGACCAGCATGCACTCTTCCCACTGCAGTTTGGGGCCTGTTCCCCTTCAATATGGTCCCTGCCATAATGGGGTACATGGTGTTTCTTCCTAAGGCTACTGATCTCTGGGTTCCCCTTTCAATTTTGGGGGCCCACTCCAATCCCTCCATGCCCCCAAGGCCATTAAGAGGAATGTCATTCTAAGAGACTCTCCATGCAGGAAAAAGATACAGTATATACAGAGCAGTTGAAGGAGGCATGATGCTGGCACACTCTGTGGGTGAACAGAAATGACAGGGATTGAATGGGAATGCTTAGGCAGTGCAGCCTGGGTCAGTGATTAGAGACGGTCACACCATTCCCACCCTTGCCTGGTGATCCCTGCTCAGTGAACAACCTCTTTGGGGTCAGAAATCTTTCCCCACAGTGGCATGAGGGCATTGAACTTGGAGTCAAGAGATCTGGAGCTTATTCCAGGTCTTTATAAGACCTTGAGCCTCAGTTTCTTCATCTTTAAAATGGACATAACACTGGTACTTACTGTGGTGAGGATCAAACAAGATCAATAGTAACAGTTTAACAGTGACGATAATAATGATATACCATTATTTCATGATGTGACTTTAGGAAAATCATTTCACATCTCTTAGCCTCATTGGTCCGTTTGTAAAATGTGAATACATTGATTTTTCTGTCTTCTTTCCCTAAGGAATTCTGAGCAGTGTGGTGTCTTGGGACTGGGTGCCAAGCAGCCCATATTTTAGCTACAGCTTTGGCACTAATTTTCTGATGCAATATGGAATGCCATGTGCTCTTTCTGTGCCTCAGTCTCCCCATCTATCAAATGAAGAGGCTATATTTGAGTTCTGAAGGTCCCCCTGGCTGCCCTCTCATCCTGACGGTAGACTAAGTGCCACAGTGAGGCAATGAGGATTTATAAAGAACTGACCATTGAAAGGTGCTATAATGATGATGGCCTCTCATTCCTGCAGCAAACAACCATCCATATGATAAATCCTGCACCACTGCTCAGATGCCTGCCCCTTTTGGATGTGGGTTGGGTCCCAGAATCACCTGCCTGTGGACAGGAGGCTGGGGCAAAACACTGGCCAAACAAAAGCCCCTTATTAGCTGGAAGCTCTGAAATCTGATTCCAGAAACACCCAGAGCTGCTCACCTGCTCTGCTAGGCACAGGCTGGGTGCAGATGGACATCTTGTCAGGATCCCCAGACGAGTGGGTGGGCAGCAGGTGCCACAGGAGACCCTGAGGGGGAGGGATGTCATGTCTCACAGCGTGGGTGGGGTCACCAGAGAGAACCAGTGTCTGCTCACCTGGTTGCAGCAGAGAAGTTCAAACAAGAGCCCTGACGTTGGGCAAACATCACTTCTCTGAACCCAGAGCTCACCTACAGGCTACAGACCTTAGGCAAATCTCTCTCTTTTTGCAGGCTTCAGTGTCTCTTTCTGCTAAAAGAGGAGCTGAATTAGATCAATGGACCCCAAAGTTTCTTTTATCTCATATCTCTCTCAGTGAGAAATGCTGAGAACAAAACCCCAATATATGTGTATTTATTTACAAATTATACATTCGTACTATGGTTCCAATATGTTAAGCACGTTATCAAACTATCCCTCAGCCCTCCACGTGTAAAATGAGATCAGGTGATCCCTAAGGTCCTGTTAGCTCTACGATTCTAATACACCTCTGTAGGTCTCTGAGTTTTCTCATCTGTACAGTGTGCTTATGGTTGTATTGTCCTCATTAACAATTTATTCAACAAATATTTAAAGATGACCAACCTTGAGCCACTGTACTAGGTGCTGGGATACCGCAAAGAATGAGACAGGCATGGTCCCCATCCCCAGTGGTTCAAACAATTCTCCTATGAATCAGAGGAAATAATATTACTGGTTTTGAATATTGGCAATTCCATATGGTTCAGACTATTAGGTGTGAAAGTGATTCGATGAGGGGAAAGTGCTACAGTTCATGCATTCTACCAACATGTGTTTGGTCCCTGCCATGTATCTGGGGAAAGAGATTCATTCAACGAGGAGCTCATAGTCACAGTCCCTCTCCTCATGAGGCGAGGAGAGGTATGCTTTAGCCAATGATCGCCCAAATCCATATACAATTACAAACGTGTTGAAAACAGTGATAAGAAAGTAATGTCTGTAATGAGGGGTATGACTTAGTCTGCATCATTGTGGAAGGATCCCCAAGGAAACAGCATTTGCTCTGAGCTCTGGAAAGCGGAGTAGGCATAAATCAGGCACCAGGGGAGATGAAGAGCTTTCCTAGAAGCATGTGCAAAGGATCTGTGGCAGGAAGGAGCCTGGGAAATGTGAGTAACTAAAAGGAATAAGATGCAACTAAGCAGAGGAAGTGAGAGGTGGCGTTTTAGAAATGGTCTCAGGGAGGTGGGCAGGAACTGGACCATGAAGAGGCTAGAGGCCATGGCAGCAAGCTGGCTCTGTATACTTCAAAAAAACATGGGGCCAGGCATGGTGGCTCACGCCTGTAATCCCAGTACTTTGGAAGGCTGAGGAGGGTGGATCATCTGAGGTCAGGAGTTCAAGACCAGCCTGGCCAACATGGTGAAACCCTGTCTCTACTAAAAAAATACAAAAATTAGCTCAGTGCAGTGGTGGGCGCCTGTAATCCCAGCTACTTGGGAGGCTGAGGCAGGAGAATTCCTTGAGCCCGGGAGGCGGAGGTTGCAGTGAGCTGAGTTCGCACCACTGCACTCCAGCCTGGGCGACAGAGCGAGACTCCGTCTCAAAACAAAAGCAAAAACAAAAACAAACCAAAAAAACACAAACAAGAGAAAGTGATAGAGGGCTTTAGATGGAGGGAGAGAGGGCTTACATGGTCTGATGTGCTTTTCAAAGAGGTTCTTCTGGGTCTATGTGGATAATGGATAAGAGGGGCAAGGAGAGAGGAAAGCAGTATTGCTGCGAGTGGTATGAAGTGGGATTATAACAATGGCAATCACCTAAACTGATTGAACATAAAACAAGATGAGCAAAACAAAACAAAAACACCCCCAATCTTAAAACCCAAACCAGAGTGACAGGAAGTCCAGCCAGGAGAGAAGAATATACTAGCAATCAGACAGACCCGAATTCAGCTCCTGCTTTCATCACTTACACATCGTGTGATTGTGGGCACACACTGAATTAAGATGATGTAGAGACAAAGCCGAACCAAATAAGACAATGCCGAACCCTGAAACAGTCATTAAGCAATTCACGTCTACGTGTGTCTGTTCAAAACAAATAGTAAGATCCTCTGGATGCAAAGGTTTCTCATCTAGAGACTCCCCTGGTTGCTGGATTCCCAGGGCTTACCTCTCCTCTCTGATATCATTTTTTTCCTCCTCTGCAAAGTGTCTTATCCTATAAACATGCTGATTGAGAGCTCTGGGTTATCATTCCAATTCTGACTCTTACCAGCCATGCGTCTGTGAGCAGATCATTTCTACTCTCAGAGCCTCCGTTTTCTCATCTGTAAAATAGGGTCTTGAAGCCACCTCTCTTCTGGAATTATTATAAGGATAGAATTGGATAAGAGATGAAATGTGTTCAGCACAGGGCAAGGCACATAGTAACACAAGGCTCTTAGCACACACATTCCCACCGCAAGTGAGCGCGCACACACACCGTGAAGATGCACGCTTCAGGCCCAAATGGCACCTCTCTTTCTGCAGAAGTGGCAACTGTCTTCTAAATTCCTGCTCAGCTGCCTAAGCTTAACTTTTAATGAAGCCAGAGAACAGTGATCTGTTGGTGTTTGTACTCAGCAAAGCTGTCTGACAGCGGCATCTAAGCTCTGGGAATCTAGCAACCAGGGGATTCTCCAGATGAGAAATATTTGCGTCCAGAGGATCTTAATATTTGTTTTGAACAGACACATGTAGACATGAATTACTTAATGACTGTTTTAGGGTTCGCCATTGTTCCTGTATTTGGTTTGGCTTTTTCTCTATGACATCTTAATTCAGTGTTTTATTTCACAGAGCTCCACACACAGGCTGTAGCATATGGGAGCTCCCTCAGCAAAATTTCAAATGGTGTGGAGGGCTGGAAGGTGTGGGGGGACAGGTGCCGGGAGAGATACACAGAGGGAGAGAGAGAGAAAGAGCAGACTGTAGCTTCAAGAGTGTGCAGTGGAGGGGGCTACTGGGTGCAAGGGATAGCCTAGGTTTGCATGCATGAATATGAGAGACCAAACCCTTGCACTGTGGAAACAAAATCTATCACTGCTATTTGGAAGTCTAAATAGCATCTTTAAAGTTTCCTGATCTGATTGTGCACAATCAAAGAGACTGTAAATTTCATGATTGTCCATAACACATGGAGGGGCCCAGCCAATCTTCTGATATTGCTGTTCAAAGTCATCACTGGCTGCATGAGAGTCAGGAAAGAGGGGTCAACAGAAGCAGATCAGATCTGGAACTCTGCCTGAGAAGGCAAGAACCCCCCTGGGACCACCTCCTGCCCCCAGCCTAGGACCTAGGAATTTCCTGAACTGGCTTACAAGGCCCCACTTGATTGGTTTTCTGCCTGCATCCTGGGAATCATCTTCTGTCACTCTCCCATTCACTCACTCTGCTCTAGCCACACTGACCTCCTTGCTATTTCTCAAATACACCAAGCATCCTTCTACCTCAGGGCCTTTGCACTTGCTGTTCCCTCTGCCTCAAACAGTTTTCTCTCACTTATCCTCACAGCTCACCTCTCCCTTCATTCAGGGATCATGCTGTCCAACAAAGCAGCTCATTCCCTCACCCTCTGTTCCTTTCCTTGGCTTTATTGTTCTTTACAGAACGCATTACCATCAGCTCTCATTTATTTATTTGGTTTTTCATTCATTGTCTTTCTCCTCCATGGGAACAGGGAGTTCCTGTGTTCATTCACTGTTACGTTGAGTAGTGGTTCAATAAAAATGTTGAATGACTGAATAAATGAATGAAAGTACAACTTAATTTTTTTTTAGCCAACGTGCAGCTTCTTCCACTTTGTGTATTCATTCCCCTGTGATTAATTTTATCTTCCACATTTGCAGGCTCGCTATAATCCCCCCATCACTGGTGGTTGTTCATGGAATGCAGACTGGATTTCCTATTAGCCAGAGCTGGTCCGTGAAGGACAAGAAGCCTAATAGCTCACACCAGAGACTGCATCCTTGAGCTGGAAAATGTATATTATATGAGCAGCTCCCTTCCACGGCTCCCCTCGACTAGCATTGACTATTCCCCAGCAGTTAATATTCCCCTCAGAGAGTTTAGCCTGCTTTTTCTCCTAGAAAAAGAAATGGTCTTCGGGACCCTGCTGGGGGCAAAGTTCTCATTTTCTCTGATCATTCCTTGTATTTGTAGATAATGTTGATGAAATAGAAGAATCATCCCCATTTTGCAGATCAGATAACTAAGAATAACTGTGTGACTATAAGCAAGGGACTTCATGCTTCATTAAGGGTCTCTCCCTTCACTGGTTTTTTTTTTACATTCCTCTGTCTTTATTTCTCCCTACATTATCGTACTTAAGACAATAATATGTTTTACAGTTTCAAAGAGCTAGAAGGAAAATACTGAATGTTTCCAATAAAAGAAATTATAAATGTTTGAGATGATGGATATGTTAATTACATGATCTGATCACTGTACATTATACGTATCACAACATCACTATTACCCCCAAATATGTACAGTTATGTGAAAACAAATTTTAAAAATTAAAAAGACTATCTGCCTTATGAAATATGTACTTATGTTGTGTCTACCTTTGCTACGAAACTCTGAGGCCCTCACAAGAGGACATTCAACTTTTTTCTCCCCAATGGGCCTGGCAAATAGTAATGAAAAAACCTATCATTTATTATTTATAGCAAGAACCGACACTGATGGAGCCCTGACTGGGTGCCAAATAGCACTTTCCATAAATTAGTTCATCCAGTCCTCACAGCAGCTCCTGGAGGGAGCTGCTATTATTAGCCCCATTTTATGGATGAGAAAACTGAGATTGAGAAGGTCAAGCTGCTTGCCAAGTCTCATAGCCCGTAAGCATTTGCAACCAATAAAATAAAACACTTCCTTTGATTAGTGTGCCCTTGGGGTCTGTCAAATGTTTTAAACAGCTCTACTGATCTCCAGTGGCTCTTCAGAGAACACCAAAGCCACATTTAAAAGTGAATACAGAGCATTGGGGTGGCTCAGGAGTCCAGTCCACAGAACCCAAGCATCACTACTGAACAAGCGCAGCCCAGGTAGTAAGGGGCTTTAGCAGCCTCCCTCTCTGCATCTCATTGGGTAGCCCCTGGCATAGTACACAAGAGCATCTGCTTTATGGAGATCTGGGTTTGTACCAGGCACAGTGCCATGCTCTTTATATAAATTATCTCATTCACTCCTCACTACAACTCCAGCAGAGGAGTATTTCACAGATGGGGAGGCTGAGGCACAAAGAGGTGAAGTGACTAGCAGGTCCTGCAGCTTGCACGTAACAAAGAAAGATTTGAGCCTGGATAGATTTGACTTCAGAGCTCAAACTCTTCATCATTCTACTCCTCTACCTCAGAAATATTCTCTCACACTTCAGCGAAAGTCTTAGGAACAAGCAATTTAAGAGCTCTAGTTTTGCTAAGCCCCTGTGAATTCTTCCACTTCACAGGAAGGTAAATCCAGCCACTCTGAAAAAAAAAAAAAGATTTTTTTTTTTAAAAAATGTATTGCGCTTCCGCAGCACGCCTGAAGTGTTCATGGAGAAGAAGGCACATGACCCAGGCTTCCTTCCCTATTAAAGGAGTTAGGGTTTTAGGGATGTTCCCTTTTTTTGGTGGCCTGGAGCAGGGGTGGAGGTAATGGAGACTCACAGGCCTGGAAAGCGTATCCAAGTGGCATTTAGTCCAACCTCCTGCCCCCATACTGGCTAACATGTCTACTTGCCCAACCAGGCAGATGTCTCTATCTAGGGAACCTCATTCTGACACCAGGGAGAGTCGAATCTATTTGCAGTGTGTGTGTCTTTCAAGTTGCATTGATCAGAAGCCTCAGCCTCTCAGAATTGGAGGTGGGGTGGGGAGAGAGCTAATCTGTTGCTGGGTTTGAACCATGCACATTCATCTAATTAATGCATCCAACATTCGCTGAACATCTACCACATCCTGGTTCTCTAAGATAGCACGTTTGCCGGGTGAACACAGCAGAATGTCAGAAATGACCCCTGCAACCAACCCCTGTATCCCATTCAACAAATTTCGCCTTTCAAAAGGAGAAAGATTTGACCCACACAATAACGCTCCCTTCCCAGAGAAAAACGCTCATTCACTGCCAGGGCAAGCATTTTCTGTGACCCTCAGTACATTGGCTCTTAACCACAGGCTGCTGCCAGAAAATCGCCTCTCAACAGCCCCTCACCCGGCTCCTGGTGGTCAAGTCAGCACAAACATGCTAACTGATCTCTTGGCACCGAGGGGAGTCTTGAATTAAATGGTTCAAAGGCATTTTTTTTTTCTGCCTTACAATTTCCCTTTGTGCAGTAAAATCTCCAATAGTTCGGAATTTATGGCCTTTTGGACAGGGCCTGGGCTGAAGTCTGCTTCTGGTCCATTCTGCATAGAAAGGATTTTTGAAGAAAATTAATAGCTTGCTAAAAGAATTGTAAGGAAAATGCGTATTCTATTTAAGGGGATATCTTTTCTAGCCCTTTACTAATACTCATGCATCCATAAACAACTGATATGCTCATTTCAAATGATTTTTACATGTTCATTAAGCCTTTAGCTGCTACTATTTGTCGATATGGTGATATGAAATCATATTGTGGCTTGATCTAGCCTTAAGCACTAGGTTTTCACCGAGCTGAAACTTCTTAGACACAAACTTTTCTAGGCTAAGAAATTAAGAAAGAGAATTAAGTTAATGCCAGGCAAAATGACTACCCTTCTTGGGTGGGGATAAAAGGGAGGTGGCTCTCTACAATTTAGAGATTCACATATCTTATCAATTCATGCTGGTTCCCTTCCTGCTGGTAGATAAAATTTGACAAGGACCACTCTACATTCTGGTTTGCCTGGGATTATCTCTGTTAGATCTTCCATCCTAGAATAATTACCAATGACACCCTCTTTCATTCTTAAAGACATTTTGATATAAACTATAAATCACACAGTCACTGTAGATTTGATGAAACCGTGGGATTAAAATTGTGATTTTTCAAGGAGTTTGAGCTTTCTTTAGACTGACAGTACCTGGTCTTCTCTATACAAACCAACAGAATGCTCCATGGAAATGTTATACCAATCAATTCTGAATCCAGATAATTATTTGTTATCCCCAACACCCTAACTGAAACAGTCAGATCAGAAAGCAGCTAACCTCTTCTCAGAGATGAGGATTATGGGACCACTTTCTACCCTGCCTCATGTGTGTTAACTTCATCTGAATGTAGTTGTCCATCAGGAGTTGAAATCCCAGTAAAAATGGTCAGCATTACTTGGGGGAGAAATGGGTAGGCATGGAGAACACAATGATGAGGAGTTGTTGCTTTCCTTTTGGCCACTCTACGCTTTGTTCCAGAGTCAATGTCTACTAAACAACACCATGCACCACACATAGGGGTAGAGCTTCACCTACCTCAATACTTACAACCTGTTGTCTGAGGGGTTACTGTTATTATTTCTATTTTCAAGCTCAGTGTGGTAAAACTACTTGTTCAGGATACATAGCTAGTAAATGATAGAAACAGGACAGGAATCCAGGTTGTCTCATGCTCAAGTCTGAGCTCTTAACCACTATGATATACTGCTTCCCACTCTGCTATACTGTTCTGACATTTGAGGCAGACATCTGGTTGCAATTTGATACATTATAAAGCTATTGCTTCATCAAGTATGCCTCACAGAGGGGGAGAGGAGAAAGAGAGACTAAGCAGGGGGTTGCTTAGATTGCAGTTGCATGATGTATGCATATTGCTATAAAATATAAAATCAATGAATTGAATATGTGTTTCTATCCTGGTACTAAATTACCTTCAGAGATAGACTTAAAGTATCCTGAGGAAGTTTATTCGGGGGGTGGCCTTCATCTATAAACAAATATTAAGTGTGACACCAACAGGACTGACTAGTGGTTCCTCCACTCACTCCCTACCATCCCTCTGCAGACTGCTACATGTGCTGGTCTGCCGACTGTGATCTGGGCTTGACTCATGGAACTAAACAACATTTCTGATGAGACCAAGTCCCCAGATTGCCTCTAGAGGAAGCCACCCAAACCCAGCTGATATTGTGCCAGTGCCTCTGTCTTCTTTCCTCTTGAGAACTCAGCTTTGGAAACATGGTACTTTCACCCTTAAGTAAGTGTAGAATGTTGAAAAGGAAGTGGAAATTGAATGTCACTGGATGTGGCTGGCTTGGGTGAGAATGGGAATGATTCAGGTTTTATCCAGTCTGTTAAAAGACAACTCCAATCCAACCTTTCCTGAGGACTTGGAAACAAATGTTCCCTTCTCACTCTCTACCCCAAACCAGGAGTAACAGTTATGAAACTGGAATCTGTTCTACAGAGAGGCCACGCCTATTACAGAAGTATTACACAGGATTCTCCTAGCGTGACATAAATCCAGGGCTTATGGTTCAGGCTTTCACCCCAGGGGTTGTTTCTAGGGCAAAGGAGACCCATGACATTAAAAGGCACCAAGAGTGAAATGATACTGGTTGCAGAGGGGGAGTGGGGTATTATAAAAGTCTCAGAAGGATTACATTAGAATTAGCAAAAAGCTGCAGAAAGCATGAGGGTTGAAAGACCTTGCAGGTCATTCATGTGATTGCAAATATGACCAAGAAAAGGGTAGGACAGTAACAGACAGACAGACAAAAGTGGAAAGTACCAAGCAAGGCGGACATTAGGTGTGCTTTCCTGAATCAAAACACCACCAAGAATCCGCTTTCCTCTCCCTGCACTCCTAAAATAGATGGAAGACTCTGGACTAAATGCCATACTTCTAGTTTCCTGTGAAATTTCCTCTAGTTCCTTCTACAAGGGCATTTGCTTTGGCCAGTGCAGCACCTGATTAGCCAACAGTAGGTACGTTCCAAAGGTGGAATAGATAGCAGAAACCCAGGAAGATAAAAACCACTGATGTCAAAACTCTATACAAAGAACCTCTTTCAAAGCAGAGAAGCATCAGCTTTTAATGGCATTTGGTATTATTGTTCCCCTTCTCCAGCCTGTGTCAGTGGGTGGATGGGTGTCCCCTCCTTCCTGTCTGCAAGCACTGGCTGGTGCTGCTTCAGCTTGAAGCCTGCTACACCCTACTGGCCTGTTGTGTTGCTTGTCCACCCATTCCTAAAATGGGACACCCATTTCTCTAAAGACCTGTATGATCCTCAATAAGACAGTGAAGAGGAAAACTTCTCCAGTCTGGCTTTGATTCTTCAGACATAATTCCCCATACGTCTTCCACCTCACACTCACTGGAAAGTTCAGAATCAGTTGTGCCAGAACAGACGTTCAGTCTGTCCGAAGCACTTTTGCAGACATGTTTTCAATCTGCTCCCTAATGCAGACTGCCAGGATTAATAAATCCTCCAAGTGGTCCCCCTGGTCCACTTCTTTCTTTTCTCCTACTAAACCACTCATCCAACACCAGCAAAGATGAGTTTTCATACTACGTTGATTTTCCCTGACAGAGGGCACAGCCTTCTTCCCTTCATTCTTAAACTCCTCTAAATTGAATGATTTATGAAAAGAATTGGATTTTTCTCTGTCTTGGAATGCTTCCATTTTCCCCCAACCTCCTCTCCCTCTCACCCCACCTCCTGTTCCCCTGTTTCTTTCATTTCTTCCCTTATTCTTCCTTCCATTGGCACCATGTCTACCACTATCCAAGGATCCGTTCTCATCCCAGAGTTCAAAGCAATCAGATTCTTTTTGAAAAAAAAAAACAAACAAAATAAAACTCTTCCAAGATCATCTTCACGATCTTGGAAGGCTCCTCCCTGACTCCTGAGCTCAGTCTTGGTTTTGTATGCTGGGGAGGAGAGAATTCAGCAGCAGCGGCAGCAGCCGCCAGAAAGGCGTGGAGGAGGGTGCTGTTTTGGGTGTATTTGAGGGAACAGCATATGGGCTTTTGTCAAAAATGTTCAAAGCTCGCTAGTTTCCGAGCCGAGGATGGAAATGTGTGCTATCTCTGAACGCTGCTTGAGCTGGCTCAATTCTCCTTTTCTGGTACAACAGCCCCCAAACATCTCAAATCCACCATTCCTTGGCCCACCTGCCCTCTGGACTCTGTCACACTAAGAAAAGTTTTTCAGTCAAGTCGTGCCCCACCTGCACCGCCCACCCTCAGGTAGCAAAACCTCTTGAATAGGAGCTACGGGGGTCCAATGAGCGTTGCTTTCCCCAAAGAATTCCTGTCCCTTCTCACCATCTTCCACCTCACACAAGCAATGAGTTCCCATGTTTCAGCGGGAGCCGCCAAGTAGTGACGGGAAAAGACAGGCGCCCTGGCCCGGCTGCCTGCATCCACCCCTCCGGGCTCTGGGGCACAGGCCAGAAAGGAGAACCTTCAGGATCCCCCCTTCTAAGAAGGAGATCATTACCTTGGCAGCGGCTTGCGGGCCGTGATACTGGCGACAATGATGCTCTCGGGACGGGGGGTGGCCACCGCTTTGAAGGTTCCTCGCCAGAACTTCTCAAAAAGCTGCTTCTCGCCTTGCTGAACGCTCGCCATCGCCAACCCAAAGGGGCCGGGGTGCCCGGGGCGCTGTCCAAAGTGCTGAAACGTGGATTCCAAACGGGGGCGACACCCAGCTCCGGGCTCTGTCCGGGTGAAACCCAGAGAGGGGCGGGGTGGGAGAGATCGGAGTTCAGGGCGGGGGATGGGACGCCCCAGCCCGGGCAGGCAGCAGAGAAAGGAGGTTCGTCCGCCGGGCTTTCTTCGCCCTTCTGGGTCGGCTCCAGGCTGCGTTCTGAGCTGGCTGAGCCTCTGCGCCCCAAGAAGAGAAGGGAGGGCTGGCTTTCTGGGCAGCACCAGGAGAAAAGAGGGGACGGGGTCGGATGTGTGTGCCTGCGCGTGTGAGCTCCGGCGCGCCCGGGTTTTGTCTCTCGCACAATGTGACGTTGGAAGAGGAGGCTGGTCGCGCGAGCTGCACTTTCCTCCCCCCTCTCCGTCTCTCCTCCTCCCCACCAACCCCCTCCTACTCAGGCTCAGCCTCCTGCCGCCATCTGCATAACAAAAGCCCGCAGGTCTTGGGAGGAGAAAGGGCGGGGCGTGCGCCTGTCACCAGGGCCCCGCGGCGACGGAGTTGCAGCGCTGATCCCTCTGAGAAGCCATCCTGGCACCCCAATCTGCGCCAGGCAGGAGATACTGCTTCCCAGGCCCCTCTCCTCTCCCATCATCGCTGGCCTTACTCAGCCCTTTCTTGGGTGCCCCCTTGGGGCCAGGCCACCTTTCTTTCCAGCCCCTTCACAAGTCTTGTAGCTGATCTTCTGCGGGGGTGGGGAGTGGGGGGGCGTAAAAAACTTAATCTATCCACCCAGCCGGCCTCCCCCAGACCCTCACTTTTGGGAGAGACGGTCTAGGCCGGTACAGAGGGTCCCCTGGGTTCCTCTTTGCGCCAGGGGTTAGCGAGGTCTCCACCACCCAGAAAGTGCCATTTGATCGACAATCCCTCACCAATTCGGCTTCTCGCCATCTGCCGAGCCGGGCCCCCGCCCGCCGAGGGGCGCAGCGTTACATCTGTGCATGCGGAGCTGTCAAGGGTATCTCTTTTGTGTCTCACAGCCGGCCTGCCCAGCGTCCCTGCCGCCAACCCCGTCCAAAGGAAAGAGTTCCCCTCCCACCCCACCCCACCCCCATCCACTCCTGGGGAATCCGCCTGCAGCCACTTTTCCTAATGCCGCTAGTCTCGGGAAAGGAGTAGGTTTTGGAAAAGAAAGCGCTTAGTGGGAGGGTTGGAGAGGAAAATCTCGAGGATTAGCAGGGGGATAGTTACTTTTCGGTCTTCTCCCCATCTTCTTACCGCCTCGCAGTTCAATCGTAATCCCAAGCAAGTGGAGGTTTAGAATCCCAAATCAACCCCAGACACAGAGGATCTGGTTAGAATGACTCTTGTTTTCCCCAGGGTTTTCGTTACAAAAAAAAAAAGGAGATCGTGGCGGGACCCCTCAGCCCTTGCCTTCCTGGAAGCCTTTTAATCTTAGCAGAGTTGCTACTCCCCCATCTCCCACCTAACACCCCCCCTTCCCCCCAACCCCGCTTCCACTTTCTAGGCTGTAAATTCCTGGAAGGAGGCCTCACTCAGTCTTAAAGGCCTCCAAGCACCTGGTGCTGAGTGCCAGTCACAGCGAGAATAAACTCCTGCTCTTTGCTAATGCAGATAGCAATGGGGACCCAATGAGGGCGCGGTAGGGCGGGGGGTCGGGAGAACAATGGGAACTCCAGAAATTCTCTGAAGGGGAACAGGAGGTAACTAGGAGGTGAAGAGGAAGAGGCCAACAGAGAGGATAAGATGGGGCAGGAGAAGAAAGAACCTTGGAGTAAATGAGTACCCATCCCAAAGGGTACCTACGTTTGAAGCGTGTGTGTTCGACCTGCCTGCGTCCGCTTATTTGAGTGCCTGAAAGCGCTACCCGCTCTGCAGTGACCCCTTCTGGTAAACAACGAGAGGTGCATTTGCTGGCTTCTTATGTGGGTTGCCGGGGGAGAGGGTCCAGAGGTGGGGTCAGGCCTGGGAAGGTTAGAGGTGAAGCAAAGTGGAGACTAGCTAACCCCTTCCCTTCCTCTCCGTCTTACCTTGTGCCCCAAATCCCCCATTCCCCGATTGGGCTAGACCCCCATTTCCCACCCAGAAGTTGGTATCATTGTAAATGCAATCTAGAGCTGGCTTCTTAAGTAGTAGCCTGGTATCTTTAAAACTAACCTTAGTCATGACATTTAGGGTATGAACTGAGTCACTTGCAGGAGAGAGGTAGGTGGGATCCTACTCCCACAAGATCAATCAACATCTTCCAGTTGTGTGCCTGCTCCTAATCCCTAAAATGTTGATAGAGCTCCCATATGCAAAAACATTGCCTTTTTACACTATAGTAGCCAGGTGAGGTGGGAGAGAAAGCTGATCTTATTCTATTTATTTATCTTATTTCAATAGATTTAAGGGTGCAAGTGTTTTTTGGTTACATGGATGAATTGTATAGTGATGAAGTCTGGGCTTTTACATACCTGTCACCCGAATAGTACCTTACCCCCAAAAGGCCATTATTAAAAAGTAAAAAAAAAAAAAAAAGATGGTGTAGATGCAGTGAAAAGGGAACACTTATACACTGTTGGTGTGGATGTAAATTGGTACAACAACTATGGAAAACAGTATGAAGATTTCTCAAAGAACTAAAAGTAGACATGCTCATTCTTTTATAAAGACACATGCATGTGTATGTTCACAGGAGCACTATTCACAATAGCAAAGACCTGGAATCAACCTAAATGCCCATCAGTGATAGAATGGATAAAGAAGTTGTGGTACATATACACCATGGAATACTATGCAGCCATAAAAAGAATATCATGTCCTTTGCAGGGACATGAGTGGAGCTGGAGGTCATTATCCTCAGCAAACTAACACAGGAACAGAAAACCTGATACCACATGTTCTCACTTATAAATGGGAGCTAAATGATGAGAACACACAGACACATAGATGGGAACAACACACACTGGGGCCTTTTGGAGGGTGGAAGTTGGGAGGAGGGAGAGGATCAGGAGAAATAACTAATGGGTACTAGGCTGAATACCTGGGTGATGAAATAATCTGTTCAACAAACCCCCATGACACAAGTCTACCTATGTAACAAACCTGCGCTTGTACCCCTGAACTTAAAATAAAAGTTAAAAAATGTAGACCTGCTATTCGATCTTACTCTGTTTTAAAGATGAAGAAGTTGAGGATGACCAAGTGACTTCCCCGGGGTGATCCTGTAGGAAGCAAAGGAAATCTGTGAAAAATACAGTTTCTGTTTTTGCTTAGTGGGGTGGAGGATGGAATGGGATACTACGCATATCAGGATGGACCTCCATTTAAAAATAAATCAGATAACAATGAGTCACATATTTAGAAGCACCTGGTGTTCAGGCTCCTAAATCGGGAGTCTGCGGTAATCAGTTCAGGACTTGGAATCCAGAATGCCTGGCTTCAAATTCCAGCTCTGCCATTTTCTGGCTGTGTAATGTTGGAAGAGTGACTTCACTTGCCTATGTCACAGTTTCTTTATCAATACTATAAAGAATTTTTTTTTTTTTTTGAGATGGAGTCTCGCTCTGTTGCCCAGGCTGAAGTGCAGTGGTGTGATCTTGGCTCACTGCAACCTCCGCCTCCCGGGTTCAAGCCATTCTCCTGTCTCAGCCTCCCTAGTAGCTGGGATTGCAGGCACCTGCCATGACGGCCCAGCTAATTTTTTTGTATTTTTAGTAGAGATGAGGTTTCATGAAGATTCTATAAAGATTATAAATAATATGTTTAGATGAACTAGCTGTGAGGATTGAAGGAATTAACACACATACAGGTTATAGAATGGTGTCTGAAACACAGTTTACTCAAAAATATCAGTTATTCAAGTGGTTAAAAGCCCAGCCTGTGGATTTAGAGAGAACTAGGATATGAAGCCCAGCTCTGCCACTTTGTAGCTGTATGAGCTTGGGCTAATAACTAACCTCTGCCTTTGTTTCCCCATTTGCAAAAATGGAGATATCACATGGTGGTTGGGAAGATTAAATGAAATATTACCTGTAAAGGACTTAACAAATTGTCTAGTTTATAGCAAGTGACCGTTCAATGGTAGCTCTTCTTGCTGATAATCTTGGAATAATCACCTGTTAGTATGTTAAGTCGGGCCATATTCAGTTCAATAATCATTAACTGACGCCCAGTCTTGCATCTTGGCCAGGCACAGTCCTGGGCATGGAGGACTCAAAGACAAACCAGACATAGTCCCTTCCCTGAAGCAGTTCACAGCCTAATTCACCTTCTGGGTCCCCACTGACTAACACTTGTCCCCTTTCCATCTCATCAAGTGACCTCTACTTTAGATCTGGCTTCTCCAATATAATGTGAACTCCAGTTCCTCCATTACTTTATTAAAATAGAACCATCTTGTGTCTCATTCCTTCAGGGTATTGCTTTCTGTTCCCCCAGATGCAAGCCAGCCCACCCCATAAACAAGGACCTATTAATATGCTGGTTAATGAATATAAACTTATGGCACAATTATTCCTTACCCTCTGTGCTATACTGAGGGTAGACATCACTGATCCTTCACAATACTCTTTCTCAGACCGACCCTCAGAATCCTTCTCAACACACAGTTTCTAGATAGCCACTACTAATAGGTTGGTCTTGGCATTCTAGATAAAATCAATTTGCCATCCATGTCTAGAGAATGTTTCTTTACCTGATTGGTATTGTTCTTTCATTTGAAAAAGGGGACAGCAGGGAGAAATGATTCCAAAATTTGCAAACCCAGGCACTCTAGAGCAGGAGCTAAGAAGATTCTTATGCATCCTTCTCCTTAGTGATCCAAAGATACAGCACCTCCAGCTCAGAGAAATAGCTACCTCTTCTCCCGAGGCAGTTCAAATCCCACCTCACTAACATTACCATGTTACCTTGGGTAAATCTCTTAATCTTTCTGTGTCCATGATTTCTCTGAGTACAATGGAGCCAACCATTATCTACCAGCATCAGAGAGCTTGACAGTCTGTACCCATTTGTAAAAGTCCAGGGAACAGTGAAAGATTCAAATAATTACTGAGATGATGGGAAATATGATAATGAGACCAATTCATCTGTCTTTATGTCTTTAAACAAGATCATGCTAAACCATTCAAATTACAAGATTATTTATTTGGGGAGAAAAATATGATAGCACTACTCAAGGTTTATCAATCCTCACTTCTTGACTTCTTCGTTCCCAATTTGACTTCTTCCTTTAATCCTCACTTCTTGAAAGTTCTACCTTGTGTCTAACCTGAATCCCACCTCTGTTGTTTATTGTTCATTCCTCTTCTGGAAAATACATGTGCACTACTTCAGATACTCCTGGACTAGCATGGATAAATCAGAAAGCCTCCTTCTGACTGCACAGATCCCAAGATTCTACATGACAGATGGATTCATTGCCATCTCAGACGATAAAAATTGCTATACTTATCAGATATATGTTACTATGTTCTAGTCACAACATGTGCTTAAACCCTTGATAAACATTATCTCACTTAATTCTCACAACAGCTCTATGATAAAGGAACCGTCATCATCTAAATTTTGCAGATTTGGAAACTGAGTCTCTGAGTGGGAGAATCACTTGCCCAGAGTTGCATAGCTAGCAAGTAGAAGAGTCTGCTTTCAAATCCAGATATGCCTTAATCTAAAGTCTAGGCTATGCTGACCTCCAGCAACAGGATAAGAAAAGTGTAACATTAGGTGAGTGTAAAATGTATCCATCCTGTCTATATATTGTGTCCATGTCTAGAGCTGCCC
The DNA here is from genome assembly GCF_028885655.2 of Pongo abelii. Lineage (NCBI taxonomy): Eukaryota > Metazoa > Chordata > Mammalia > Primates > Hominidae > Pongo > Pongo abelii. The sequence continues at coordinate 117,826,305 of NC_071995.2, read as the reverse complement.
ATTAGTCTTCATATCTATTTATGCTACCAAGGATGTTATTTTCAGAGCCTCCACCTTCTTCCTGCAGAACAGCAAAGAGTACTTGCCTGGTACTACTCTAATATGTGCAACCTGGTATTTTATAGGCAGTTGGCAGGAAAAGACATGAGTCTCCAAGGCTACCATATTGATTTTGTTGAAGAAAACCAAACTGAAGAATCTCAGTGGGAGGAGAAGGAGAGAGATGCTCAAAATCAAGACTGGAATAAAGGGACCATTCCTCCCCAGAGCAATTGTACTAGCCACCTAATCTGCCTTCCTGCTGCAATAATTCACCATCTGCTAACCTATACTTTGTACTTTTTCTCTCTAGGGACTTTTTTTTTCCTTCAAACTGGGGACGTGCTCATAACTTCCTTCCTTGAAAACCTTGTACTGACTCCCCCAAATTAGTAGGGTCAGTGCTAACCCCTCTGCATTATGTCTCTCATGATCTGGTGCTTGCCTTCTATCTGTCCTTGAACTTCACCCCCAGTTATTTCACGTTGCTCATTGTATCTCTATATACCCCGTTCTACTCTGTAACTCTCCAAATCACGCAAAACAAACCCCTCTGACCTCTCTGTCCTTTTGAAAATGTCCTATTCATTCTTTGATACTTTATAATCACATTATCTCAGAAGTCTTAACATATGCATTGCTAGCCTTCCATACCCATAATAAAATCTTCCTCTCTTGGACCTCCTTTGATCCATGGGTATACTTTATAATTTATTTAGAGTTACTTGTCATAGTATTGACTGGGTGATCCTTGAAAGAACAGACTATGTCTATTTCTTATTTGAGTCACAAATGCCTAGTATAGAATTGGCACATAGTAAAAGTTCAATAAATGCTGGTGTAATGAGTAGATTCCACATACAGTATGAAACTATACTAATGTTCAAGTTACCCAGTCCCGCAGGTAATGAGGCATGGTTTTATACTCATATTACACATGACAATACAGTATTCACACTGTGCTTACTGGCATTGTATATATTCACTTAACTGTGAATTGATGAGAGAAAAACACTGTATTTTATGTATACTCTGTGTAGTATGTATAACAGTAATAATATGCAATTATAACAATATATGTGTATATAGTTACATAGTACTCAGTGCCAGGCATTTTTCTAAGTACTTTATAAATATTAACTCATTGAATGCTCACCAAAACCCTATGGATTAGGCCCTGCTATTAACCACAGAGAGTTTAAGTAACTTACCAGGGACACACAGTTAGTAAAAGGTGGAGCCAACATATGAATTCAGTTAGTCTGACTTGCAGAGCCCTTAATCATTCTTATATGCTGCCTCTAATATGATTTTTATATCCTGAAGTGAAATTCATTCAATGTGCAAGTACGTATTGGGCACAGCAATCGGACAGGGACAAAAATGGGTCCTCCTCTCCTGAACCCATCAGTCCAGTTGAGTTATGTTAAACATCATTAAAAAAAAACATGCCGCAAAGGAGAAAACGATGTAAAACTGAGTAAGTGGAGAATGTACTAAGTGTAAAGAGAATTTACTGAGTGTATAGAGGTAAAGTCTGTCCAAGACAGTTGCTTTTAAGTTTCAACTAAGAGTAAGAGGCATTTGCCAAGTGAAGAAGGGAGATAGCATTTCAGGAAAAGAGTTCAGTATGCACAAAGACCACACATTGGGAAAGAGTTGGGTATACTTAAGAGAGAGGCTGAAGCCCAGAGAACACAGTGATGAAAAAAATGGAGGCAGAATGTTGGAATTAGTGATGAAAAAATGTGCTGTGTGCAGTGAAATTATACTCTCTGAGTCTAATTTTCCTTTTAAATGAGTCTCATTTTTCTTTCAAATGCAAAATGAGAGAATCACCATTACTACACCCAGTTTTAAAAGCCAATAATTTTATATCATTATTTCTCAAAGTGAGGAGCCTTGGAACCCTAGTGGTATCCCCCCGCCCCAAGCATGTTTTAGGTGATATCCAGGCAGATCAAGCACACCAAATAACATTGGAATACATGGTCATAATGTGAGAAAGTTATTTCTTTTTCAATTCTCTTTTCTAGCCATTGGGATACCTCCAGAAGTAAGTCTACACACCTTGATTTTCTTGAAATGTCTTGAACCTGTCTTAGCATTTACTTTTAAACAAGAAAGTGACTTCAGATTCAGAGGTTAGGACAATTACAATTTAATAACCTTGATTTGCTTTCACTGAATTTATTTTTATAGTTATTTTCCATCATTGGCATGTGATACTGGTTTTTCATTTCTAAAATGTCCTCTTTAGGTAAATTTGTTAAGTAATGAATAAATCAGTTTTAAAAAACTTTTTTATTATGAAAAATTTAAAACATATATAAAAATAAAGAGACTAGCCTAATGAGTCCCAATGTCCCCATTGTCTAATTTCAACACTGATCAATAAAGAGTCAATTGTTTCATTGGTACCCTCACCCACTTTCCACACTACTAAGTTATTTTGAAGCAAATCTAAGTAATATTGCATTATTCCCAGTTGTAAATACAAGGTGCATCTCTAAAATATAGGAACTCCTTTTTTAAAAGCATGACTGCAATATCGTCACACAAAACAAAATTAACAATAATTTCTGAATATCATCAAGTATCCAGTCAATATCCCCCACTCCCAATTGCCTTTTAAGTGTTTGCTTATTGTTCATTAGCTTGTGTGAACTGGAATTCAAATAAGGCCCATTCCTCATGGTTGGGTAATATATCTCCTTAAATATCTTTTAATTTCTAGGTTCTCTGCCATTGCCAACATGCACACAAACATTCTACCTCTGTCTTCTTTATTTTTCATAAGAAACTTGATTGTTTGCCTAGTAGAGTTTTCCATAATCTGTATTTTGCTGATTTTGCCAGTCTGTGGCACTGATAACATGTTTCTCTGCATTCTTTATTTTTTGTTAAGTGGTGGTATGCTAGAGGCTTAATCAGATTTAGGTTCAAAAGAAAATCTACCAGGAAGTTAATAATGTATGGTTTTCTCTTTTCTTGTGATGCTAGCTGACACTGAAGATCATTGCTTAATTTATTAATTTATAATTTATATAATTTATAATTTAGTGGTTGCAAAATAGTGATATTCTAATCTATCATTTATCTTTCATGTATTAGCTGGAATACTTCTATAAAGAAATATCCCTCATCAACTATTTGGTTAATTTAGAGCACCATTAGTATAGAAACGGCAGAATGATATTTGATTCTTTCCCTTTTATTTTCTAGCTTATAAAAATAATGGGTTGGGCTACTAGTATCCTTATAAGGTACTACTGAGTTGATTGGTTATTTGCTGTTGCCATTTTTTAATCCTTACAATGGACTCAGATTTGAATAAATTTTATGTGCTTCAATTAATTCCTGTTATTATTCTTATGGATGCTTTAATTGTTCCACCTTTAGCCAGGAGAGCCTATTCAATTGGTTCCTGAGTCCTTTGATATGACCTAGAAGGCTTTCAGTGGCTTTCTCACTTTCTGATATGTCAAGATGTTCCAAGCTCAACTTATAAATATCCTGACCCAGATCAGGAATCAGCCATTTCTCCAAAATGCAATGGTTCCTTTCAACAGGTGTCAGAGTTTCTCATCATTACCGGATTAGTTGGTCAGTGTTTCTAGGATTTTTTAGCATATAGACCTAGGAAATTTTATTTTAAGACCAAAAATGTATCATGAGTTTTAACTTGTATTTCTAGTTAAAATAAGGGCTACAGGTTTTTTTTTAACCTCATAAATTTTACCTCTGTGTCTCTCTTTTCTGATATGCCCACAATCTACATTTAGTGACACTCACATAATTACTCTTGTATTTATCCCACAGCATGCACACGTGTGCACGTGCACACACACACACACACACACATATTTTAGGACAACTATACTTATCCTACCTCCATAATATGATTACTAAATTCAGTTAAAGGTTTTTTTTTTCCTCTCATTTGGATGTATATTCAAAGGACTGTGTATTAAAGTCAACTGGAATGGGATTGCATTGAGGTTTGTTTACTTTTGATTTTTAAGGATTGCTTTTCAATATAACTTTATTTCTTTAAATGTAAAATATTTACTTGGCTCTGAAGTGAAAACTACCAAGAAGGTATATTTAGACAAGCCTACACACCCTTTCCTGTCCACCCTATTCCCTCCCTCTCCTCAGGTAATTTTAAACATTTTTTACGGTTTATCTTTTCACTTAAAAATATTCCTCATTCAGAATTATTCCATTTTTTAAAAGCATATGTAGTATACAAGAGCATCAGTGAGAGAAAGATACTATGGAAACCCTAAAGTAGTATTCAAGCCATTAACATTTGTGTGCACTCTGTTACCTATCTGTGAGTAATTCTGGTGTTTGACTCGACAGCCTTTTTGTGTAGAGGTGTGTAGCTTAGTTCCTTCACTTACGAACAACATGTATTTGACGTATACACACTGTGAGCATCTCACCTGTTGTATGAAGCTGGTGTAATATTTAAATATGGATGTGCAAATATCTGTTCCTATAAACAGGAAGGTGGGAAAAAAACTTGCCTAAAAGAATCCAGTTTTGCATCTAAAAGCATCTCTCTATCTGTCATGGCTCGTCTTATTTGTGTGTGTGTGTGTGTGTGTGTGTGTGTGTGTGTGTGTCTCTATACTACATATATAGCCTCAAGTGCCTTCTGCCTTTAAAGATAGGCTGCAACTTTTGAATGTGCTTGCTTTGACTTGTCTGTTACTCTTTTCTACTGAAAGGAGTACAGAATTCTCTCCTGGAATGCTTTGAAGCAGAAGACAAAGGCAACTGACCTTTGGTTTGGGAGAGAAAAAAAAAGGACAAGGAAGAGAAAATCAAGGCTGTTCATATGCCGTTGTACACAGAAGATTTGGAGGCAGAACTGAAAACGAGTGTCTTCTGCATCCAGGGGCTTTGGGAGAAAGCTCCCTGCAGCAGCACCCTCCCTTTTGCCTTGCCCCCGGATTGGATGTTGCAGAAGTAATTAGTGAACAAATCGGTAGTCAGTGTTGTGATGTGACCACAACTGTTAATGCATTTTCCTCCTGGAAACTTAGTTTGCCTTACAGGCAAGCCAGATTCTATGTAAGTTCCTGACAACCCAAAAACCCAGAATAACTTCTGGAGCATTTAATCTTTCCTCTTTGGTATGAGCGCTTTATGTACATATTCGCATTTAATTCTCACAGTGACCCTTTGAAGCAGTCTCTGTAAGAAGTGAAGGGACTTGTCTGAGGTCAGACAGCCAGAACATCTAGAGTGGATTTCTCTTTTATTTTTCCATGGCAGGGGATGAGGGGGATGTATTCATGATTATAATAAATGTGCCATTTAATTTTGTCTTTAGAAAGGTGATAAATGCTGTTTTTTAAAAATCTCTTCCAATTAGACTTTATGAAGGATTCCCTAGATCTATTATTCAGGAATATGAACTACAAGCCATAACTCCCAGTCTGATCTCCTTCAAGGAGGACTTTAGATGAGGTTGGGCAATGCATTGAAGGCTTGAAGGGCCAGCATTCTGGTCCTCATTGAACTTAGGCAACGCTTATTCCTAAGTCCGGGTCTCAGTTTTGCCATCTGTAAAATTACAGGGTTAGGCTCTCGAGGTCTCAGACTGGCAGCCCAGAGTATGAATCTGGCTTACAGATGTGTTTTTTGTTTGATGGCCACAATGTATTTAAGAATAGAGAATGTGAATGACTATAGGTAAGGAAAATGTTCTCCTTTTGCCACAGGTCCCACCACTTCTAACTGCATTTCATCCAGGCTTTTTCATGCATATGGATTTCCCCTCTTGACCATTGCAACTCCTGGGCTTGAGGATCCTCTTAGGAATGACATTCTGTAGCTTCTTTGTATTTTTCTTTCCTGAGAATACTCATAACAATAATTTTAATAATAGCAGAAATCAGCATTTGTTGAATGATTCCTATGTGCCTTGCATTGGAACTAAGTACAAATGTCATCTCGTTCCCTTCTTATACCAATGCAATGAGGGAGCTGTTATTGGAATCCATCCTTTGTGTATGATGAAGCTGAGACTCAGCGAGATAAAATGTCTTGTCTAAGGTCACGCAGTGGTGGTAGATGGAAAAGCTGGAATTTAAATCTTGGTCTTTCTGAGCCCAAAGCCCATGCTCTTACCCAGGAGTAATATTCAAAGCACTTAACAACTCATATGGGCCAGGCGCAGTGGCTCACGCCTGTAATCCCAGCACATTGAGAGGCAGAGGTGGGCGGATCACTTGAGGTCAGGAGTTCAAGACCAGCCTAGCCAATATGATGAAACCCTGTCTCTACTAAAAATACAAAAATTAGCTGGGCACAGTGGTGTGTGCCTATAATCCCAGCTACTCGGGAGGCTGAGGCAGAAGAATTGCTTAAACCCGGGAGGTGGAGGTTGTGGTGAGCCGAGATCACGCCACTGCACTCCAGCCTGGGTGACAGAATGAGACTCTGTCTCAACAAAACAAAACAAAACAAACAAACGAACTCATATGGCATGGCTCTGACCTATCAAATGGATATTGGGTATAGGAAAGCTGCATGCCAGGGAAATGGTTGCAGTGGCCAGGTCAGTGAAGAGGGCGTGGGCACTGGAGTGAGATCATAGGGGAAGCTATTTCCCAAGTTAAATAGGAGTATTTCTGTATTCAACATCCAGTGTGACTGAACCGAGCTCTCTGGCTAAGTGTCCAGCTCGTAACTACCCCACTTGCTTTTTGTCATGCTGAGTAGAAGGCACCTGTGGTGTCTTAAAGACCTACATCCGACACAACATACCAGAATCTCTGGGACACAGCTAAAGCAGTGTTAAGAGGGAAATTTATAGCACTAAATGCCCACAGGAGAAAGCAGGAAAGGCCTAAAATCGCCACTCTAACATCACAATTAGAAGAACTAGAGAAGCAAGAGCAAACAAATTAAAAAGCTAGCAGGAGACAAGAAATAATTAAGATTAGAGCAGGGCTGAAGGAGATAGAGATGTGAAAAACCCTTCAAAAAATTGATGAATACAGGAACTGGTGTTTTGAAAAGATTAAGAAAATAGATAGACTGCTAGCCAGACTAATAAAGAAGAAAAGAGAGAAGAATCCAATAGACACAATAAAAAATGATAAAGGGAACATCACCACTGATCCCACAGAGATACAAACTGCCATCAGATAATACTATAAACACCTCCATGAAAATCTACAAGAAATGGATAAATTCCTGGACACATACACCCTCCCAAGACTAAACCAGGAAGAAGTCGAATCCCTGAATAGACCAATAACAAGTTCTGAAATTGAGACAGTAATTAATAGCCTACCAACCAAAACAAGCTCAGGACCAGACAGATTCACAGCTGAATTTTACCAGAGGTACAAAGAGGAGTTGGTACCATTCCTTTCGAAACTATTCCAAACAATATAAAAAGAGAGACTCCTCCCTAACTCATTTAATGAGGCCAGCATCATCTTGATACCAAAACCTGGCAGAAACACAACAAAAAAAGAAAACTTCAGGCCAATATCCCTGATGAACATCAAAGCAAAAATCCTTAATAAAATGCTGGCAAACTGAATCCAGCAGCACATCAAAAAGCTTATCCACCACGATCAAGTCAGCTTCATCCCTGGGATGCAAGCCTGGTTCAACATATGCAAATCAATAAACATAATCCATCACATAAACAGAACCAATAACAAAAACCACATGATTATCTCAATAGATTCAGAAAAGGCCTTCAATAAAATTCAACACCCCTTCATGATAAAAACTCTCAATAAACTAGTTATTGATGGGACGTATCTCAATATAATAAAAGCTATTTATGACAGACCCATAGTTAATATCCTACTGAATGGGGAAAAGCTGAAAGCATTTCCCTTGAAAACTGGCACAGGACAAGGATGCCCTCTCTCACCACTCCTATTCAACATAGTATTTGAAGTTCTGGCCAGAGCAATCAGGCAAGAGAAAGAAATAAAGGGTATTCAAATAAGAAGAGAGGAAGTCAAATTGTCTCTGTCTGCAGATGACATGATTATATATTTAGAAAATCCCATCGTCTCAGCCTCAAAACTCCTTAAGCTGATGAGCAACTTCAGCAAACTCTCAGGATACAGAATCAATATGCAAAACTCACAAGCATTCCTACACACCAATAATAGATAAACAGAGCCAAATCATGAGTGAACACCCATTCACAATTGCTACAAAGAGAATAAAATGCCTAGGAATAAAACTTACAAGGACCTCTTCACAGAGAACTACAAACCACTGCTCAAGGAAATAAGAGAGGACACAAACAAATGGAAAAACATTTCATGCTCATGGATAGGAAGAACCAATATCATAAAAATGGCCATACTGCCCAAAGTAATTTATAGATTCCATGCTATCCCCTCAAGCTGCCATTGACTTCCTTCACAGAATTAGAAAAAACTACTTTAAATTTCATATGGAACCAAAGAAAGAGCCCATATAGCCAAGACAATCCTAAGCAAAAAGAACAAAGCTGGAGGCATCATGCTACCTGACTTCAAACTATACTACAAGGCTACAGTAACCAAAACAGCATGGTACTGGTACCAAAACAGATATATAGACCAATGGAACAGAACAGAGGCCTCAGAAACAACATCACACATCTACAACCATCTGATCTTTGACAAACCTGACAAAAACAAGAAATGGGGAAAGGATGCCCTATTTAATAAATGGTGATGGGAAAACTGGCTAGCCATATGCAGAAAACTGAAATTGGACCCTTTCCTTACACCTTATACAAAAATTAACTCAAGATGGATTAAAGACTTAAACATAAGACCTAAAACCATAAAAACCCTAGAAGAAAACCTAGGCAGTACCTTTCAGGACATAAGCATGGGCAAAGACTTCATGACTAAAACACCAAAAGCAATGGCAACATAAACCAAAATTGACAAATGGGATCTAATTAAACTAAAGAGCTTCTGCACATCAAAAGAAACTCTCATCAGAGTGAACAGGCAACCTACAGAATGGGAGAAAACTTTTGCAATCCGTCTATCTGATAAAGGGCTAATATCTAGAATCTACAAGGAATTTAAACAAATGTACAAGAAAAAACAACCCCAACAAAAAGTGGGCAATGGATAGAAACAGACATTTCTCAGAAAAAGACATTTATGTGGCCAACAAACATATGAAAAAATGCTCATCATCATTCGTCATTAGAGAAATGCAAATCAAAACTACAATGAGATACCATCTCACACCAGTTAGAATGGTGATCATTAAAAAGTCAGGAAACAGCAGATGCTGGAGAGGATGTGGCAAAATAGGAACACTTTTACACTGTTGGTGGGAATGTAAATTAGTTCAACCACCATGGAAGACAGTGTGGCGATTCCTCAAGGATCTAGAACCAGAAATACCATTTGACCCAGCAATCACATTATTGGGTATATACCCAAAGGATTATAAATCATGCTACTATAAAGACACATGCACACGTATGTTTATTGCAGCACTATTCACAATAGCAAAGACTTGGAACAAACCCAAATATCCATTAATGATAGATTGGATAAAGAAAATGTGACACGTATGCACCATGGAATATTATGCAGCCATAAAAAAGGAAGAGTTCATGTCCTTTGCAGGGACATGGATGAAGCTGGAAACCATCATTCTCAGCAAACTAACACAGGAACAGAAAACCAAACACTGCAAGTTCTCACTCATAGTGGGAGTTGAACACTGAGAACACACATGGACACAGGGAGGGGAACATCACACACTGGGGCCTATTGGGGGGTAGGGGGCTAGGGGAGGGATAGCATTAGGAGAAATACCTAATGTAGATGACAGGTTGATGAGTGCAGCAAACCACCATGGCTACATGTATGCCTATGTAACAAATCTGCATGTTTTGCATGTGTATCCCAGAACTTAAAGTATAATTAAAAAAAAAAAAAAAAAGAAACCTTAAAACAAACAAACAAACAAAAAAAACACCTATGTCTGAGAAACATGAAGAATGTGACAGTGACCAGAGGGCAGCAGGACCAGGTGATTCTGGGGCTGGATGGGGTCTCCTGGGAGATGAGGAGGTTGGGAAATTCAGAAACGATGGCTAGACTCCCTGCTTGCAGAAACTTATAAATAAGAAAGGAAGATGGCATTGACCTGGAAAGATAGATCAGTGGGTTTCCACATGAGGTGAATGAAGCCAGAGTTAATATTAAGTGGACCACTTAACATGGCTCCAGCCCCAAACCACGGAGAGAGTGTGGCTGACTGCTAAAAAAGTAACTCAAGTCACATGCCCTTTCTAATTACTGTAACACATTAACAAAATTTATTGGGCACAGACTAAGTGCCAGGCATTATACCAAGTGTTGAGGTTTCAACAAAGCAGTAGGAAAATATCTCTGCCTCCAATCCAGGGTGTGGGTGGAGTAATCTGTGATATTAAGGGCTAAACTTAGAAGGCTGAGGAGATGCATGAAAAAAGAATTCTTCTCTGTGTTGGTGCAATCAGGGAAAATTAAGACCCAAAGTATGAGTGATCCAAGCCAAACAGGCAGGGAAAGGGTGGAGGCACCTCAGGGAGACAGCTCTCCATGTACAAAGACCCAGAGGTAAGACAGAACTCACTTTGCTTACAATAATGCTGTGTTTCTTGAAGTGGAGTCGGGGCCGACAGCATCAGCGTCTCCTGGGAACTTGACAAAAATGCAAATTCCGAGGTGCTGCCATAGCCTTATTGACTTAAGAGCTTCTACGCAGCAAAAGAAACTGTAGAAGATGGAACCCAGCAATCTGTGTTTTGACAGGCTCTCCAGGTGGCTCTAATTCAAGTTTAAGCTTGAAAAACACTCAGTACAGAATTTCATGGTTGAGTGGTCAGAAGTGTGGTTGGAGAGAAGAGGAGAAACCAGATCATGAGAAGCCTGATGTGACTGAAGTTTTACCTTTAGGGTAATGTGCTTTGGAGGAACTTTAATAAGAGCAGTGACATGACACTTGGATTTTCGCTTCATAAGTGTTCCTCAAAATTGCTGAGCTTGTTACTACTTCTAAGCCTTTGTGTTTGCTGTTGCATTTGCCTGAAACATTCTACCTCCAGATTTTTAAAATATGAACTCCTCTTTATTGAGATCTCAGTTCAAATGGTACTTCCTCTGATCATCCCACAATAAGTGGTCCTTCTGCTTCCCTCTCCCATCAGCTTGGTTTATTCTTATAACTCTTATCCACACCTGCAATCATCTTGTTTAGTATGTGTTTGTTGTCTGTCTCCCTCTACTAAAATGTAACTTGATAAAGGAGGAAAACAGTCTGCCTTCCTCACCCTAGTGTATCACCACTTCCCCAGTGCTGTACTCTGCACATAGTAGGTGCTTTCAATCAGCAAACTCAGTAAATAAAGGAAGCACAAAGCCCATGGCAATTCTCACCATGGAATTCCCACAATGGTCATCAAAATAGACTCTGAGGGGGCTCAGAGGAGAGGAGCTCTAGACCAGGTGGGTTACCTGGGATGTCTTCCAGAAAGAGGCAGTCATTGAATTTTATTTTTCAGGACAATAAGGTGAAGTAAAAAGGAGAATGGAGGAAGTAATTCAGAAAGTAGACTCAAAATAGCTCAGAGGTCAAAACCAGCAAGAAGAAGGCAGGGAGCCCAAGTAGATTAAGTGTGTAAAGACAAACCACGGAAGAAGAATGATGAAGAAGGTGGGTGGGGAGCAAGAAGGCAGGTATGTTTGGGGGGAGCCTCATAAACTTGGAGTCCATTAATGAGCTCTTTCTCCTTGGCCATTGCTCAAAGTATCACCGAGCTTTCTGTCCCTTGGTTCATCCATCCTTCTCAGGATATTGACTCCTTCCAAGTTAGAACAAATGTCCCTGGATATTGGGTTTACACAAACAAGCATAACTTTTTAAATGTAAATAAATGAAATAAATAGAGGCTGTCACTTTTTCTGTCAAGCACAGACAATTTTTTAAAAGAATCAACTACCATAAATTATCATGATCATTTCACAAAAGGAAATACATTTTAAACCCAAAATGTAGGGAAGTGAAGGACATTATCTCAGAATTAAAGACTTTGCTCCTAAATGGACTAAATCTCACTTGCTGACAAGCTCCCAGCATTGTCCATACTGTGTTTTTCTCCTGTTGCCACAGATTGGTGAGAAAGACCCACATTAGAACAGAGGTAAGCATTTGGAACACTGCCTTGGATATGATACAGCCAGCCCCAGAAGGAGGCTGGGTGAGGGCTAAGTAAGTATATTTAAAATAAAGCTGGGCATGATGGCTCATGCCGGTAATCCCAGCAATTTGGGAGGCTGAGGCTGGAGGATTGCTTGAGCCCAGGAATTTGAGACCAGTCTGGGTAAAAAAATAAAACCCCATCTCTACAAAAAATAAAAAATTTAGTCCAGCATGGTGGCATGTGCCTGTGGTCCCAGATACACAGGAGGCTGAGGCGGGACGATTGCTTGAGCCCAGGAGGTAGAGGCTACAGTGAGTTGTGTTCATGTCACTGCACTCCAGCCTGTGTGACAGAGTGAGAACATATCTCAAAAATAATTAATCCATTAAAATAAAATAAAAATAGAAATGAATAGCAAAATCAGTGGCTTCTTACCTAGGCCTAGAAAGTTGAAGTTAAATTAACAGGATCACTAACCTTATAGACTCACCTATTCAATCTTTATACTTGCATTTTTTTGTTGTGGTAAAATATATGTGACACAAAATTTACCATTTTAATTATTTTTAAGTGTATAACTCAAGGGCATTAAGTATGTTTACAACATTGTGCAATCATCACCAGTTCCATTTCCAGAACTTGTCATTATCCAAAACAAGCTATCATTATATAATAACTCCCCTCTCTTCCAACCACTCACTGCCCCAGATCTTGGTAACCTGTATTTTATGTTCCCTTTCTATAATTTTTTTTTTAATTCTAGGTGCTTCATGTAACTGGAATCATACAATATTTGTCCTTTTGTGTCTGGCTTACTTCACCAAAATTAATGTTTTTGAAATTCATCCACACCGTAGTATGTCTCAGCACTTAATTTCTTTCTGTGGCTAAATAATATTCCATCGTATAGATATACCACATTCTGCCTATGTATATTTTTGTTGATGAACACTCGAGTTGCTTCCACCTTTTGGCTATTATAAATAATGCTATTCTGAACATTGGTGTACAAATATCTGTTTGAGTCCCTGCTTCCAATCTCACTCTTTTAGGAGTGAGATTGCTGGATCATGTGGTAATTCTATGGTTAACAGTTTGAAGAACCGAACCCCCTTTTTAACTGTCAAGAAATTGAAGCCTGGAGTGGTTGCAGGATCTTTCTGAGGTCACACAGCATTGAGGAGGCAGTAGAGTTGTAACTGGACTCCTGGACTTTCTGTGAATCCCAGTGGATAATAACAGATAGAGGAGAGAAACCAGAGAGCCATGATCAAGGCCAGGGATGAGCACTGGGTATCCCCTGGGGAGGAGAGTCTCATTTTCTGCTGTCAGCTTTTCCAATACTGGGCCAAGCACAAAAATGTTCATGTCTCTACAACTGTCAACCTAAGAGACTGGGTGGGCAGAATAGTGTGGAAGAAATAAGTCCAGAAATGGATAGGAATAAAATTAGAACACTTTTGCTCAAGTGCTTGAGGGAAGGCACCTACATCTTGGGAGAAGTTAGGAAGCAATGAAAATTGATGAGAATGTTCTGACTTCAGAACTCTGGGCTAGTCCTATGACAGAAAGCTTGGTAAATAACTGAAAAGCAAACTTTGGAGGAATAAGATGCCCACCCATTATATAAGCTCTAACCTTAGTACAGCAGGAGGTAGAAAAACTTGCTTGTGAAGAGTGTGGATTTGGGATAGAGGCTGCAAACCTGGGTACAAATTCCTGACTCTTCCACTTATCAACTTTGTCACGGTAACAGATAACCCCTCTCTGAGCCTCAGTTTACACATCTGTCAAATGGGGCAATAATAGTACCTATCTCATAGGGATTGATATGATAATGGTGCTGATGCTGCTGATGCTGATAGATCATCTCATCCCAGTGCTTCTGGACCCTGGTGGCGCATTAGATCACCTAGACCGTTTTAAAGTTACTGATGCATGAACTCCACATCCAAAGAGTCTGATTGACTTGATCTGAGATCGTGCCTGTCCCCCTCTTTTTTTAAGCTCCCCAGATGATTCCAAGGTGCATTAAATTTAAGAAACAGTGTGCTCTAGTGCTTTCCAAGAATCACCTGGGAATCTTATTAAAATGTAAATTCTGATTCAGCAGGCCGGAGGTGGGGCCAGAGATTCCATATTTCTAGCCAGCTCCCAGGGAGTGCTGGTGCCCAAACCACACTTTGAGGAGCAAAGTTTTTAAAAAAGACTACCCCAGGACAGGTTGGATCTGGATTAAGTGTGCGGTAGATGTCAGTAAGAAGTAATAATGTCCTTAGATGTTAATGTTTAAGATGTCCACTGGGTGCTGGAGTAAGGGGAGTGATGCAATAACAGAAGTAAACCTACAAAGTTTCTTACAAGAGGCAAAGGGCCTGTTGCTGTAGCGTGGGCTTTAGTTGATGTGAATAACTTCACAGTAGCTCCTGTTGCTCAGAGAGATGGGAATAGAAGGCCTAAGAATAACGATCATCGTGAACTAGAGACCCTTGCCGGGGAGTTAGCTGGAGGCTGAATTCTCACATTGCAGCGGGGTTTGGGTCATGTAGGAATCCAAGCTTCGGGGCTAGGAAGTGAATGTCTGGGGACAAGAATTAGCACACCCCATTCGTTTGTTTGGAAAATATTTACTGAGCATCTCCTAGAGCACAGTGTTATACTAGGCACTGAGGGTCCAGCTATAACCACAGCTCCTGCCCTCAAGGAGCTCACAGTCCAGTAGGAGGGGTACAAACCATAAAACAGGTGAAACGCAGAATTCAGAGGGATCACTTTAGTAGGGGAAGCCTTTGAGGGGGATTCTTGGCCCAGTCTGAGGGAGTTATGAAATAATTCTTGGAGGAAGCGATGGCTGAGCTGAGCCTTTAAAGATAAGTATGAGTCCTGGAAGAGTGGGTGGAAGCAGAGGGGGTCTCAGGCAGAGGAGAGAGAATAGGTGACTAACACAAGAGGCAGAGAGAACAGAGCCTCTTCCCAGAAGTAGCTCAGTTCCTGGGTGTTGGAAATGGGGATGCAGCCAGAGAAGAGTCTGGAGAAGTACAAGGGGCTTGAATGTCCCACTAATGCATTTGTACTTCGTTTTGAAGCCAGAGGTCTATGGGGGTCAATAAACTCCCTGAAAATATTCTGCTTATATATCTATGTGCATTATCCTGGGATAAAACTATTGCATTTTCATCAGACTCTCCAAGGGACTTTAGATCCCCAAATAGGTAAGAATCCCTGGGAGTCTCCATTGGTTAGGCTCATTCTGTGCAGGCAACAGAATATCACAACACTGGGGTAGAAGGTGTAGTGATAGAAGAAGAGTTCACCAGGCTTTTGTTTTCTTCCCCCTTGAATCTTTGCACAGCAGTTGTCTCTGCCTGGGACACTCATTCTCACCCCCACTGCCACCCACATCTCACCTAGCTAATTCTTACTCATCCTTCAGATCTCAATTCAAAATCTGCCCCCTTAGAAAAAGACTAGCTTGACTTCCCCCGTGACATCAGCCCCCCTCCCCTTACACATACCCAGAGCTTCTTTGAAACAACTGTCACATGTTATAATTATATAATACATAATGTAATTCATCACTCAAAGCTATCTGTACTCCCCTTATCTACTAGTAAACACTCCTTGTGGGCAGATAACATCTGTCTTGTTCATAGCTATAATCTCAACACACTAAACAGGTTCAGGCCCATGGTGGGGCCTCAATAAATATTACTGAGTGATCACAGGAATATTTGAATAAAAGAGTAGATGCACACAGCTGATCACTACCACCTGAATTGTCCCCACCTCAACCTTAATCCTACTCCCGATCCAACTCGTCATTTTGTATTTGAGGATATGACCTTTGTAGACCAGTAGGTCATTGCCCATAGTACGGTGGAAAAGAATTGCAGAAGGGAATTGACTGCACTGAGCAGGTTTCCGAAACCTGCCTTGGTGGCTTTATATGGATGCTTTTAATCACTTAGTGAGCAGGTGCAGTCCATGTGCTAGAACAGTGGGACTTTTCCAAAGTGATCAGTGAACCCCAACATTGACCAGCACCAGTACGTGATTCACTCCTTTTTTTTTTCTTAGAGAACCTGGTATCTATTTTTCAACGAGCATGTTCCTGCTCTACTTTGCTTATTCTTTCTGAGCTGTCAGGAAGGTGGGAAGACTTTCATTTGTTCTACATCATCCTATGTGAAGAGAAGAGAAAAAAAACCACCCACATTACAATAGCAGCTTGGGGTTTAATATTGTTAGAGTAAGGATGAGTAATTCTGAAGGCAAAGAGTGCAACTAGGGTGAGTCAACGAAGTATTTCAGTGGATGTCAAATTAGCAGAATCAGCTTCCTTGTTCTGACTCTCACCCGAAGGCCAAGACTCCCCAAAATCTTCACGTTACCTCGTCTAGCCTGAACTTTCATGAGCCTCAGTCTCCTTATCTACAAAGCGCTGAGAACAATATTTATCTGTTAGTATTGTTGCAAGGGTTGCATGAGAACATATGCAAAGTTTCTGCCTTTATATTTCCTTCTCCCTGTACATTAGCCTACACTTCCAAGAAACCTTTAGATTAACCTAGCTGTTGAACCCCACCATTCTAGGCAGTCCCAGTAAGACAGATGGCAAAAAATGTGAAGCCCTTCATCAGGGGGCTTGCAAAAACATAGTAGAACAAAAAAGAAAAAAAATATATTGAACAGCTTCTTAGATAGCATTAGCCCAAAGGTTTGATTACGCATCTTTAACCAATAGGGAACTTTCTATGTCTGTAAGCATTTTTTCTTCAAATAATTACTGGCTTTTTTTTTTTTTTTTGAAGCTGATGGAACAGGAAAGAAGAAGGAAAAGAAGCCACTCTTTTTCATTTCTTCAAAGGCAACACAAATTTGATCCCGTTAGTGAATGGCTCAAGATTAAAAAAAAACTCCACTTCGGTCTGCTTTCTGTGATTAAACAACTCTTTTGTTTGTCAAATAGCAGGGAGAAGAGAATAAAGGGAAGCTCTTGTCACTGTTCAGTGCTCTAAAAGTGCACTCCCTCCCAGCTCTCGATGGGTTAGGTGTGCCAGTGCCTACAAAGCGATTCTCAAGTTGGGAGGCAATGCTGGACTTCAGCTTCTTAGACTAGGGGAGAAAATGGGATGGGGATGGCAGACCCTGAGAAGCCCCCATAGGACTGTGAAATTCTCAAGTTGGGAAGGTTGAAAACTCATGTGCTTTCCAACCTTTTTCTTCCACGGATATTGTGACATTAGAAACCAGTCTGTTCCATGGCATTCTCCATACAGCAAGTCATATTCTTGAACAAAACAAATACACTGCTCAGAAAGACTTTTGAGAGTCTGAAGGAGGGGTCTAACCTATATCCATCTTGCTTCACTGAAATTCAACTTCAGCTTGGCAATGTGAGAACTTGAGTTTTCATGCGGGGCAGAAACTTTTTATGTAAATTACTCTTAGGTTTTGAAAGTTCTGGTTGGAATATAAAGGCAAAGGTGTCCTGTTGAAAAGGTGGACAGATGTAGCAAATAAAAATATAGGACACCCAGTTAAATTTAGATTTCAGGTGAACTAGGATTATTTTTAAAAGTGTTAGTATATCCCATGTAACATTTGGAATATCCTTATACTAAAAAAACAAAAAGTACTCAGCTGGGCTCGGTGACTCACACCTGTAATCCCAGCACTTTGGGAGGCCTAGGTGGGAGGATCACTTGAGTTTAGGAATTCCACACCAGCCTGGCCAACATGGTGAAACCTTGTCTCTACCAAAAATACAAAAATTAGCTGGGCATGGTGGCGCATGCCTGTAATCCCAGCTGCTCAAGAGGCTGAGGCAGGAGAATCACTTGCACCAGGAAGGCGGAGCTTGCGGTAAGCTGAGATCATGCTACTGCCCTCCAGCCTGGGCAACAGAGTGAGATTCTGTAAAAAAAAAAAAAAAAAAAAAAAAGTACTCATTGTTTGTCTGAAATTCAAATTTAAATAAGCATCTTATATTTTGTTTGGCAACCTTACCTACTAACAATTTAACTCCATCTTTCATTTCCTGTTTCATTTTCTTATAAGCAGTATGGGGGGTGCAGCAGTGCAGGTGGGTATGGATGAGATCGGAGAGCCATTTAAAGCTTTTGGAGGACATCACTGGGGTGGTTTGATACATAGGTTTTAACGTCAAGAAGGACTAGATTCAAACCCCATGCCTGTCTCTTACTACATGATCTTCAGCAAGTGACTTCCCCCTCCTAAACCTTCCTTATGATAAAATGAGAGTCTTAATATCCAACTTATATAGTTGTTCCTGAGTTGAAATGAGGTGACATTAAGGCATCCAGCACATTGTAGCTCCTGGATAAATGACAGCTCTTAATATACACCCTCTAGCAGGCAGTTCCTTCTGCCTGCAATGCCTCCCTCGACTCCTACTTACTCATGAGGCTTTCTGCATCTTTCCCTCCTGAAAACTTAAAGAATTTTGTCTAAACTGCTAGAAAAGCTCACATCACTCTGAGGTAGTGCATTGGTATCAGCATCACTGTTTATAAATGTTTTCCCAACCAGACTGTAATTTTTTGACATCAAGATACCCAATTTTTTCCATCTCCACAGGTCCAGCATTTAACACAGGGCTTGACACATAGGAGGAGCTGGATATTTCCTAAATGAACATGTTATCAAGCCATTAACACCTTGGCATAAATTATCTATGATGGCAGTTTCTAAATGACAGTCTGTGGCGCAAAAAAATAAAGTCGATGTAAGGGAGTTTCTTACAAAGCTAAAATTATTATATTTAAAGGATTGCCTTTTATTTGAGACTATTCTTATTTGTTTAGAGTTTTTTAAAAAACCATGTCATTTATGGAACAATTTTTAAAGGTATTTGAAAGAATAAAGAGTTGGCAATCTCTACAATGAGCTACATCCACATCCCTGCATCTGTCCCTATATCACTGTCTCTGTATATTTCAACGTGGAAGTTTCAACACGAAAAATGCACTAGTACTTGAAATTCTCAAGTCTGAGAGCCACCGCCTTATGAAATGAGTAAAAAGCAGAATTGCAGGGAATGTAATCCAGGGTTGGTAAATTTTCACTGGAAGAAGAAGACGGGAAAGAATTACAGTATGAGACATAGATGGAAAGATATTTTATCTGAATAAAAAGGAGTTTGGGGGTGCAAAATGAGGAATTTAAAAAAGAAAACAAACTTTTACTACTTCTCAACTCACCTAGGACTGAACACCACCATCACAGAGCTCAGGAACTTAATTTACTTGAGTCCGAGGCCCTCCCAACTGTCCCTAATCCGGTTGCTCAGGTCAGCAACCTCCTTCAAAGAATAACAATACAGTACAAGGAGGGATGTCCGTCCCATTGACCTCCAAGGACCCTCCTGTCTTTAGAATCCACATCAGGCCACTCTCTCTAAATGAGAACTGCGGGGCCAGTGCCCCAAGGAAATTCTGGGAACTCTGCCCTTGGCTTGGCCTCAGAATTACATTTCTGTAAAGACAGTTCCTTCAACCTCTGCAGCTCCATTGACCATGATTCCAGGCATTGTGAGGTCATTCCTCAACCCTACCTCCCTCTGGCCCTCCCCTCTTTGTCCTATCCTAGATGGACACATCTGTCACTTTTAAGTCCCTATTGCTCATCTGTCACGGTCCACAACCAAGCAGAGACAAGAGAAGGGGCCAGATGAATGTTCTGCCACCAAGAGGAAGACTTTGACATTTAAAAAATTCTCCATCTCTCTCCATGTGTCCCATCCCCAACTCAGAAATAATAATAATGGTAATAAAAATAACTTTATTATTGTCATTGATAGCTCATCGCATGACGGGTGCTACGCTAAGCACTTTACATACATTATTTATTAAATCCTCAGAAAAACCCATGAAGGGAACATTAGTGTGTTGCAGATGAAGACACTGAGGCTTGGAGAACTTAAATTGCCCAAAGAGCTTCTCACACCTGGTAAGTGGCAGAGGGATTGGAAAGCCAGTGTTCCTGATTCCAAATTTCTATGCTTAACCCTGCTTCACGCTGCCTCCACTCAACCACCTTTAAAGTCTCCTAGCTGTCCACCAAATGAGTTCAAAATTATCTCACAGACTCTCAAGACCCTTCAAAGCCTGGTCTCCATCTGCTTCTGCAATCTCATCTCCCAATGGTGCCCTCCTAGAACCCTCCATGGCAGGTATTTTGGAGTCCCCTTTCTTTAAGAAGTCTTTCACCTCTAAACAGTCTCTCACATTGTTCCTCACTCTGTTTTTCTATCCCAAATATACTCATGTTACAAGCCCCAGTTCAAATTCCAGCTTTCTCAGTGTACCAGGCCCAATAAGTTCACCCTAATCTTAATCTCATAACACTTGGGGTTTGGTGAACCATGTAGTGTCCCCCACCCATGACCCTAAGTTGCCAATAATCATCCCTCATGTGTATTTTCTGGCTTCTCATCCTGACAGACACCCATGGGGTGGGGCCACGTCATGGCACCTGTGTCTCAAATCACCTTACTGGAAACACAGTAAATGCCTAATATTTTATGACTGATCTCCTTCTTGCCACTTCCTTTCTCTTCTTTCTTCTTACTGTAACTGCACTAGACCAATCTGAGTCAGCTTTTATGTAACAAAGTTGTAGAGTCATTTTTTTTTTAGTTGCCATGGACTCCCAGGTTGAAGGTCACATAACCTTAGCATGCCCAGATAAACCAAGTATGCAACCACAAGGGGAACCTAAGTGCTCAGACCAAGGAGCAGGAACTGAATTAAGACACAGACACCACATGCCAGAATCCAAGATCCAATCAGATTGAGTTCTGGAATCACCCCATGGTGGAAGCCAGTCAGATCATTCCTCTTGGCATCACCTCATTGCAAGATCCAATCAGATCACATCTCATTATTCTATCCTTATAAAACCTGACAGACCCCAGCTCAGGAAGGCACTCTTTGGGAGCTATCACCCCTGTTTTCCTTATTTACTGTAAGTAATAAAATCCCCTTGCTAAATCTTCTTTGATTGTGGTCATTGGGCCGTCACCCAACAAGTGCTAGAGCCCACCCATTGTGTGGATAACACTATTTCTTCTTCCTTGTCCCCTCCTCATCCTCTCCCTTTGGTATTTCCTTTCCTTCTTCTTTCTCCTTTCAGTTACCCTCTGCCTTGCTAAGCATGGCAGGCAGCTGCCAGTGTGGCTCCCAGTGATCCCTGCCTCCTGATATTTGCAACCTTGTGCAATCCTTTCCCATTGATGCAGGGTGAACCTAGTGACTTGCTTCTGATGAACAGGGTACAACAAAGGTGAAGTGCATGTGACTTCCACGATGAGGTTACAAGAAACATGACTCTTTTGTTTAGCACTCTCTTGGCAGCCACTCTTTCTTGTCCTTTCTGTTGCTCAGTCTGTTGAAGGCAGCTTCCACGTTGTAAAATGCTCTATGGAGAGACCCATATCACAAAGAATCAAGGAAGGCTTCTAGCCAACAATTCAACTGAGAATTGAGGTCTCAGTCCAGCAACCCTGCTAGGCACTGTGGCCTGCCAGCAACCACATGAGAGTCTGTGAAGTGATCTTTCCCATTTGAGTCTTGTGAGAGACCCAGAACCAAAGGACTCAGCTAAACCATACCCAGACGTTTGACCCACGGAATGTGAGATCATAAGTATGTTGTCTTAGAGGATGACTTGTTAACCAGAAACAGATAACTAATACATTAAGTATCCACTTACTCAAACATTTGTTGAGCATTTAACATGTTGCCCAAGTAAAATGAGGGAACACTTGGGTGAACCAGGCATGGTTCTTTAGTTTTGAAAAGCTCTAACTAGCCTAGTTGGAAATTGAGGAAAGAGACAAGTTGTGATATTATTGTAAAATCATATTTTAAGAACTCTAGGCCGGGCACAGTGGTTCACGCCTGTAATCCCAACACTCTGGGAGGCCAAGGTGGGTGGATCACCTGAAGTCAGGAGTTCAAGACCAGCCTGGCCAACATGGTGAAACCCTGTCTCTACTAAAAATAAAAAATTAGCCAGGTATGGTGGTGCATGCCTGTAATCCTAGCTACTCGGGAGGCAGGAGAATTGCTCCAACCCAGGAGGCAGAGGTTGCAGTGAGCCAAGATCCTGCCACTGCCCTCCAGCCTGGGCGACAGAATAAGACTCCATCTCAAAAAAAAAAAAAAAAAAAAAAAACAGAGAAAACGAAAACAAAAACAAAAAAACCCCAAAACAAAACAAAACTCTAACAGGAAAAAGAAGAAAGACCTAGTAGAGTTTTTAAAAGCTCTAGCCTAGTTGGGAGCTGGGAAGAGAGGCAAGTTACCAGCTCATCATAATATCTAATAGGAAAAGGAAGAAGGACCTAGCAGAGATGTGTACAAGCAGCACCTTATTCTGCTTGGGAGAGTCTGAGGAGGCTCCAAAAAGGTGAGTGTTAAACAAGGTCTTAAAGGACAAGTGGGAGGTCATCAAACTGGGGGAGTTGGCGGGGGTAGGGAAGAACAGTGTAGGTAAGAGGAACACCATAGGTGAAAACACAGCAGCACAAAGAGGCTTGTCATAATTGGGCAAAGAATGGAAAGTTTAACCTTCCTTATTCTGACTCCTCTGCAACAACAAAAAAATGCATTCATTCCACGTTTGCTCTGCTAAGTGTTAACACTCAGTAGCTCACTGAATTCTTATAAATGGGAAAAAAGCCCATTTATAGAAAAAGAAATTGAGGTCCAAAGAGTAGAAGTGACTTGCTCAAGGTCACATAGCAAGTCACTGGCTAAGCTTGAATTTGAACATTGATATGTCTGACTTTAGAGCTGCCCTCTCAACCATCCAATACCTGTATTATGTCTGTATTGTACATCCAATGCCTGTATTATATCTGTATTATACATCCAATGCCTGTATTATGTTTGCAACAGTTGCTCAGGTCAGCAACCTCCTTCAAAGAATAGCAATACAGTACAAAGGGCTGAAAGGGAGGGGCTTCTAGTTGCCACTGAATAGGACAAGTCTCCAAATGCCTATGTACCCACACATTTCTCTCATGGTCTGATATGAAAACAAACAAACAAAAAAGAGGCTGAGCCAGTCAGGTTCTCTGTCTGTCCTGAGGCAGCAGTGGAGTGAAGCGGACAAGGGCACAAGACCGGGTTCAAATCCTGGCTCTTCCACCTACTAGCTGAGTGACCTTAGACAAGATATTTAACTTCTCTGAGCCTCAGTTTTCCTGTCAGTAAAATGGAGAGATAATAGTACCTAACTCATAGAGTCAATGTGATAATCCATGAAAAGCAGATGCAGTAAGAAGGTGATTGAGTCAGGACCTCAGTATAAAGTCCACTCACGTAAAAATCTAGTAATGAGGAATTAAAAGAGTAAGGGGGCGACAGCGAGAGAGAGAGAGAGAAAGAGAGAGAGAGAGAGAGAGACTGACTACTCCAGGCAGCCAGTCAGCCCCATATATTTCCCTCAAATTCTGATGACTTCACAATTTCTATTTTCTCATATTCAATATACCATTTTCTTGAAACAATCTGATGTTGTTGGGGGAGGGGATGCAACAGGAGGTGGAACATTTATTCCCCATTCCTCATGTTTCCCTATAGAGGGACCTCCAATAGAGTGACATTCCTGACCTCTTGCCCCACTTGATTGGCGCATCTGGAAGAAGGAACTGAAAGCACTCATCTAAGTTGTCACTCTCTTGGGATCCACTTGCATGCAGAAAATGTGCATTCTGAGGTTAGAGGAGCAGGCATTGTCCTCCTGGTTTGGGTGAAGTTGGAGTGAGGGATAAATTCAATTCAGGAGAGTATTCGTAAGCTGTGTCCTCCAGCAGAGCTTTTTTATCAGTAATAAAGGTGACACTTTGATCTCCATCTGACTGAGTCTTTCGTGTCTCTTATAATTAGTTTTGTACCACCCTGAAAAGGTTTACTTCTCTCTTTATGTTGCTCACTCCAATTCTTCATTGAGTCTTCTTGTTACAATTCCAGATGGCTATCCTAAGGAAACTTTCTGCAAAGATAGCTCTTCCTCTGGCTTTCTTTTCCCCTAATATTCTGGCTCCCCACCCACCGGGGTCCTGAATCATAGGGCAATTTGGCAGATTCGCTTTATATCCATGCCTTACCCTTTGCCAACCTTGCAGATGCCCCAGCTTATCCAAGTCTCTTCTAATTACCTCTTGTCTGATAACTATTCTTGCAATTTCTTCATGTCTGGTAAATGTTCCAATTTCTGTACTTTGTCTTTCTCGCTGACTACTTAAAAAAATCTTGGTAACTCTGGCATTTTTGAATCATCATTAATTTCAAGCTTGTCTTCTTTTATTAGCTGTTCTACATTCCCACCAAGAACTCTTTCCTCTTTGATGCATTTGAAAGCCTTCATTTAATCTTCTTTCCCATCACTGAGCTAGGACTAACATGGACTAACTTACTACACTGATGTCCTTGCAGAAGCAGCAGTAGACAGAGCATGAGGGTAGGAGTTCCCAAGGGTAGGAAGCTGGCACTGTGTACCCTCAAAAATCATTTCCAAGGGCTTGCTGCTCATCTGTCTGTTCTGAAATGCTTTCCAAGAATTACACTTCTGAACTAATGAGAAACAGGCAAAAGCCTTCAGAAGGACACTAATGATGTCCATAGTTACTATGAGAGGAAGGTGGACTGATCAACTAGCTTTCTCCCATTAATATATATGAGATTATTTCCTTTTCTCTTTCCAGGTGAGCTACCTTGTCACTAGCAGATATTTCCCTGGGAGGGTAGGGCATGCAGAGGTGTTTTTGTTTGTTTGTTTGTTTTTGAGACAGAGTCTCACTCTGTCACCCAGGCTGGAGTGCACTGGCATGATCTCACCTCACTGCAACCTCCACCTCCCGGGTTCAAGCAATTCTGCTGCCTCAGCCTCCCGAGTAGCTGGGATTATAGGTGCGTGCCACCACGCCCAGCTAATTTTTGTATTTTTAGTAGAGATGGGGTTTCACCATATTGGCCAAGCTGGTCTTGAACTCCTGACCTCATGATCCACCTGCCTCAGCCTCCTACAGTGCTGGAATTACAGGCATGAGCCACGATGCCCAGCCTACAGAGGTATTTTATGGGAGATAAAAGGCAGAGAAAAAGAATGGGTCCAGAGTTTGATTCTCAATAGGGCTGTCCATCCAGTAAGGCATTCTGTGATGATGAAAATGTCTTAGATTTGTGCTGCCTGACATAGTAGCCACAAACCACATGAAATGTGGCTAGTGAGATTAGGAAATGGGATGTTATCTTTTATTTAATCTCAATTAATTTAAATATAAATAGCCACATGTCACTGATGGCTACTATACTGGACAATGCAGCTCTACAAGATATTATTTTGAGGGTATCTGGTTCTTCTCCTTTTACAGAAGCCATAGCTCTTTGTGAGTCAGCAGATAACATACAAGAAGACAAAGATTAATCTGACTCTCAGAATCTGGGGCCAATGGATGGATGTCATGGGTTGTAGCTCCATGCCCATGGGAGCTGCACTCTAGTGGTTGTTTCAAGCAGCGGTCACAGATTGGTAGTTTTCAAGCTAAATTCCATCTGTAGGCATGTTTGACTTACACAATTAAAAAATTAATTAGTTGCTGACATTTAAAAGAGAAAAAAAGCTTTATGTAAGAGATTTTGCATAAAGATTTGGATTTCCAGTTAATCTTGAAAAATCAGAAGACTGCTTCCCACCCCCCACACTTGGCAATATTCAGACGGAGATGGGTAGCAGAAGCCTCCTTTACCCAGGGTAGGAATTCTTCAGTTGGCCACAGTCCCCACCACTGCTTGTCATCTAAGCATCTCATGTAGGCATTTGGATTTATTTGTCTTTGTGTCATACTTATAGGCATAAGCTTTACTCAGCATCAGACAACCTGAGTTTAAATCCCATTTCTGCCTTGTAATAAGCTGTATGACCTTGAGCAAGTGACTTCACCTTTCGGAACCTCAGCCTCCTTAAAAGTAAAGTGGGGGCAGGTGCGGTGTCTCATGCCGTAATCCCACCAGTTTGGGAGGCTGAGGCGGGTGGATCACTTGAGGCCAGGAGTTCAAGACCAACCTGGCCAACATGGTGAAACCCTATCTCTACTAAGAATACAAAACATTAGCTGGGCGTGGCGGTGCACACTTGTAATCCTAGCTACTTGGGAGGCTGAGGCAGGAGAATCACTTGAACCTGGGAGGCAGAGGTTGCAGTGAGCCAAGTTTGTGTCACTCCACTCCAGCCTGGGCAACAAAGCGAGACTCAATCTCAAAAAACAAAACAAAACAACAACAACAACAACAACAAAAGAGAAGTGGGGAAGGTCATAGTTGTACTTCAAAGGATTGTCCTAAGGATTCAATGTAACAATACTTGTAAAACTCTTGATATAGAGGCAGACCTATGCTAAGTGCTCAATATATGGTAGTTGTTGGAAGGAGAAGGAGGAGATGAAGGAAGAGGAGACAGAAAAAGAAGAGACAGAGGAAGAGGAGAAAGAAGGGAAATAAGAGCTCCTAGTCAGTTTCCAAACACGTCTAAGATAACAAAGAAGAAAAGGTGCTATTTCCCCAGTGAAAGATTCCCTAACCTCTTCCGAACATAATACCGCAACCACCCACATTGTAAACCCGTGGGTAGGGGGTGGGGAAGAGAGGGAATGTGTGAATAAAAGCAAGGAAATAAATCAGCTGGTCCCTGGGTCCTTTGTCCTTGGATCTGCAACCTTTGCCCTGAGAACCTGGTCTCCTGTCCACTTCTGTTACAAGGTAACAGCTCCCACACTTGAGACCTTGTAACAGAAACACCAAAGGATGTGGACTTTCTCAAAATCTGTGGCGGCTCAACTCCCTTTCCCACTCCACTGTTAGTAATCAGAAAAGGTCTCCATGTGACATAGTTTGTACATGTCTATGAGAGGAAATCAAATCCTTCTAAGACAAATAGAGGGAAAGTTACCAGGTGGCTGTTTGCAAGAAATAAAGACAGAAGACGACTAAATTCTCAAGCAGTTATGACCTCAGGTTCCCCAGTGTTTTACACAGTTTTCAAAGTTGATTAGAGAACCATGTAATTTAGAATATTCTGGGGGAGGACTATCCAGGGTCCTGCACCTAGGTACTTAGATTTAGTCCATTTTGGTAGAAACATATTTCAAATTTGAATGTAAGATGATGTTATACAAGCATGGGTCCTTGCCCATTGGTGAGATCTTGGAGGGAGACCTCCAACTACGGTGAACCATCACACTCCAGATTTATCCATACATAATCCCACCCATCCACCCATCTGCCTACCTGTCATCTATCCACCATCGATCTACCCATCTATTAATCCATGCAAATGACACCTGTCCATCCTCCTATCCATTCTTCTGTCTTCTATTCTTTCCTTCATTCATTAATTAAACCTACTTATCCAACTGTGTGCACTTGGCCCTCTGTGAAGTTCTGGGACTACGAAAGTGAACAAAACAGATATTGTAACGGGCTGAATTATATACTCTATTCCCCTAATTCCAATTTAAAAGCCCTAACCCAAAGTATCTCAGAATGTGACTGTGTTTGGAGACAGGGTCTTTAAAGAGAAATTAAGTTAAAGTTGGGGTCATTAGGGTGGGCCTTAATTCATAATGACTGGTGTCCTTATAAGAAGAGAAGATTGGGACACAGACAGAGACATCAGATACATTCAAGTGCAGAGAGACAACCATGTGAGCACACAGTGAGAAGATGGCTGTCTCCAGCCAAGGAGTAAAATACTTGGATGGGTGAATAGATGGGTGGATGAGGGGATAGATGGATGGATCGATGATGGATAGATGATAGGTAGACAGATGAGTGGATGAGTGGGGGTATGTATGGGTAAATCTGGAGTGTGATGGTTCACCGTAGTCGGAGGCATTCCTCCAAGATCTCATCACTGGACAGGGACCCATGCTTGGATAACATCATCTTACATTCAAATTTGAAACATGTTTCTACCAAAGATATCTGCTTTTTTTCTCTCTCTCTTTAGCACTTACCACCATCTTACAAGGTAAGTATTTTACTTCTGAGAAAGGTCTCAGAAGAAATGAAACTGCTGTTACCTTGATCTCAGACTTCCAGCCTCCAAAACTGTGAGAAAATAGATTTGTGTTGTTTAAGCCACCCAATCTGTGATATTCTGTTACAGCAGCCCTAACAAATGAATTCAGGCACCATCACAGAAACAGGTGTTCACAATTAAGAGGCAGAGAAAGACTATTAAACAGACAATTACAATACAAACACATCTCTTTACCCTGCCTGAAAGCCCACCGATAAAAATACATCTATTTAAATTAATAATTGCTCTTTCATTAATCCCATGAATATTTATTTAGCACCTACTATGTTTCTGGTGCTACACTAGGCATGGGGGATAAAATGACAGATAAGGTAGATATATCCATTGACTTTAGAAGTTCACAGACTCTTCTACACTTCCGTACAGACTTAACACTGATTCTGGTCAGACTATAATAAGGACATACAGTGTAATGTGGTAGATAGGATCGTGGACTTTGGAATTAGACAGACTGGAGTTTGGGACCAAATTCTGCTGCTAATAGGCTGTGTGACCTCAGCAAGCTTAACCAGTCTGAGCCTCAGTTTATCTCTGAGATGGCCATAACAATGCCCAGGTAAGACTGTTATGAGAATTAAAAATGATCATGAACATAAATTAAGAACTCAGTAGAAGTTAGCCATGGTTATCACTGTAGCCTGTGAGGCACAGCCAATCAGAGGATAATATCACAAATACGGAGTGCTTTCTTGATATCAGAGCCTCTAAGTAATTTGCATGTGCTATCTTTTTTAAATGAAGGAAGCCTCTTCCCTACCTCCCCAGCCTTTCCTAGTTTCATTTTCTGTTTTCTCTTTTGTCTACTTAGTTTTTTTAATAATTCTCAGGAAAGTACTTAAGCCCCAAGATCGTGTGAAGGAGAGGCTATAATCCCGTCAGGAAAGAACTTCAGTCTTTCTTCCAGTCATAGCTCCCCTATCTCTCCATTTTGGACGTTGGCCCAGGCAAACCCAGAAGACATGTCTGGAGGGAAGGGTGCTGCAAGACTTTACATTATAGCTGCCGTCATGGACAGCACATTTGATTACAGGTCCCCATCAAGGTGATGCTGTTGTTTTTGCATATGTCATCTCTGCCAGCTTTTGTAGTTAAATTTCCTCTAGCACCGTAGGGAGGTAAGATCTGTTTCCCTTCCAAGAGGCCGGAGACGGGAGACAGCAAAGAGTTTGTTATCATGGAAACCACGTCTCCCCCTGGGCCCCAAGGGGCACTTCTGGAAATGGTTCGGAATTTGATCACAGTCTTCAAGCATGGTTAAAAGCTGTTATTTCCTCGCGTCTGATAAATGGTTGTCGAGAAGCTGACAGTTCTGGTTTCGCTGGGGAAGATTGGATTGGGGGAGGACGTGGGTCAGGCAAATGGGAACAGATAACAGGATGGGGGTGGCAGAT
The DNA here is from genome assembly GCF_028885655.2 of Pongo abelii. NCBI lineage: Eukaryota > Metazoa > Chordata > Mammalia > Primates > Hominidae > Pongo > Pongo abelii. Next base: position 117,796,542 of record NC_071995.2, on the reverse strand, counting down.
CCTCGGATCCCTGCACAGCACCCCAGACTGACAGGATAGTTTGGAGATGGTCCCGCCTTGGCTCACTGTCAAGAGTCAGAAAGTCAAAGGAACATTGAGGTTAGGTGGAGCATCGAAAATCACGTACCCTTACCTCACAAGTGGCTCAGCTTTAAAGAAAGAAACAGAAAAACTTGGATAAGAGTCACCAACTCTGAGGGCCTTGGAAAAAAATTCTCCAAAAACATTTTGAGGAATTGCAAACTCAAATACCCGCAGGAATCAAAAGGAAAATGCCACAGAGTGAAGTTGAAATGAGCTTGGCGAGGCTTTGGGGAAACAGGAGAGCACACACCTCATCTAAAGGGGTGGCAGGTACTAGCTCCAGCCCTGGCCAATTCCCCACTTCTCTAGGAAAAGCCCCAAATCTGGAATTCTAGATAAAAATCTCCCAACATTTAAATGTAAGCTAAGAATTGAAACATTTTTTAATCACATCGAAAGCCAAATAAAACATGTCTGAAGGTCAAATCCAGTTTATTCATTTCAGTTTGCAAACTGTGCTATGAATGCTGAAATGAAATCTGAAATTCAAGAAGCAGAGCGGAACTTTATCATACCTCAATAACCATAACAAAAGACACAATAAAAATAGTTATGATTTATTCAGTCTTCACTGTGGTTATCCTCCTCCATTGGGTCGTCACCACAACCCCTGGGGTGTGGGAATTTTTATCCCAAGGTACAGATGAGGAAACTGAGGCTTGCAGAGGTTAAGACACTTGTCTGAGGCCACACTTTGCTGCACTGAAGTCTCTGCAGATGGAGTAATCATTTCTCCACGTATCTGCAGCACAGAAGGCCCCAGACACGTCTTCCTCCTTCCAAATTTTGCCTTGCTATATGCATTAGGCTTGTTCTAAAGTAATGGCTTTTAACCAGAGCAGAGGGCATTTCTGACCTCCCTCCAGGGGTATTTGGCAACTTCTGAAGACAGTTTTGGTTTTCATAACTGGTGGAGGCAGAGGGTGCTTCTGGCATCGAGTGGGTAAAGGTCAGGGATGCTGTTTGGCATCCTACGGTGTGCAGGACAGCCCCACACACCAGAGAAATCTCCAGCCCAAAATATCAATAACACCAAGGTAGATAAACTGTTGTCAAAAAGAATTAGGGGAGGGAGAGCTGAGGGCTGGGGATTACTAAGGAGATAAGAAGGAGACAGAGGATACTGCAGACAATACCTGTAAAAGTAGCTGTGTCATCAGAGAGCCTGGATGATTTGCTAAGTGTTCTCAACCATACCATCTCACTAGATCTTCATGCCAGTCCCACAGCACATCTTCTTATTGCCAGTCCACAGATGAGGATACTGAGGCCCAGAGAAAGAGACACTTTCCCCCAGGCTTCATAAATGGCATTGCACAAATACTTATTGAGTATCTGGGGTATCTTGGTTCTGGTTCAGGGATCTGTCCCTTCTGCTAACACTTATTAAGTATTTACTTACTTGCCAGGCACGTCACTAAGAATCTTACATTCATCATCTCATTCAATCTTTCCAACAACCCAGTAGAATAGGTACTCTGTGCATCTCTGTTATTATATTTGGAGAACTGAGATGCAGAGAATTGAAGTCATTTGACCAAAGTCACTAAAACTTGAACCTAGGCATTTATGACTTTGACTCCTGTGATCTTAAACACTTCACTGTCCTGAAGCCTCCCACAGTGGTAATCCAATGAGGAAACATGTATTGAGTTCCTCATTTAGAGAAAATTAGAGACACACAAAACCAATTATGGGCCAGGTTCAGAACCTCATGCCTGTAATCCCAGCACCTTGGGAGGCTGAGGCGGGAGGACTGCTTGAGCAAAGAAGTTAAGACCAGCCTGGGCAACATAGCAAGACCCTGTCTCTAAAAAAAAAAAAATTAAAAAACAAATTAGCTGGGTATGGTGGCACATGCTTGTAGTCCTAGCTACTTGGGAGGCTAAAGTGGGAGGATCACTTGAGCCCGAGGGGTGGAGGCTGTAGTGATCTATGATCATAACACTGCACTCCAGCCTGGGTGACAGAGAAAGACCCTGACTCTTAAAAAAAAAAAAAGAGAGAGAGAGAAAGAAAGCCATTCTGGAATGCATGCTGACTTCAAAGAGCTTATGTTCAAACGAAACATTAAGCACATTTACCACTAGCTGTGAAACAAAATGAAAAGTGATCAGGTATTAAGAGTCCGATAAATCACTGTAAAGACCAGAGTCTGCAAACTATGACCTGCAGGCCAAACCCAACAAGCTGCCTGTTTTTTTTTTTGTTTTTTTTTTTTTTTGAGATGGAGTCTCACTCTGTCACCCAGGCTGGAGTGCAGTAGTGTGATCTCAGCTTGCTGCCACCTCTGCCTCCCGGGTTCAAGCGTTTCTCCTGCCTCAGCCTTCAGAGTAGCTGGGATTACAGGCATGCACCACCATGCCCAGCTAATTTTTGTATTTTTAGTAGAGACGGGTTTTCACCATGGTGGCCAGGCTGGTCTCGAATTCCTAACCTCAGGTGATCTACCCGCCTCGGCCTCCCAAAGTGCTAGGATTACAGGCTTGAGCCAATGCACCCAGCCTGTGGCTGCTTTTGAGCCGAGTAGTTGCTACAGAGACCATCGGGCCCATAAAGCCAAAAATGTTTAATATATGACCCTTTACAGAAAAAGTTTGCTGGCTCCCATGCATCTCTCTAGATCTACTGGGTGACTGGTTATTCCCCATAAACATTGGAATGATGACCCCAGGAGATGACAATATAAACAATGGAAATAACAAATTCCATGCACTGGGTGTTGACTATGTGTAAGGCATAGGGCTAATCCTCTGGAATTCCCCCAACAAACTCATCAGGTAGATGTTTTTAACCCCCTTTTATACACGATGAACGTGAGGCTCAGAGAGGTTAAGTGGCAAACCCAAGTTCAGTTACCTAACAAGACACAGAAGCAGGGTTCAAAGGTGGGCATGTGCAGCTCTGAAGCTCTTAGCCACCTCTGTGTGAGAGCACATAGCACAAGTCCTGGCTCCTGATAGGTCTTCCCCAAATAAAATTTTCTTCTTCTCTTTCTTGATCAGGGTTCCTACTCCTGTAAATCAGTAAGCAGCACCTGCAGGGCCCAGAAAGGCTAGAAAACTCTTTTCAGAACGAGCCTGCCTGTTTCAGACAACACCTAGCAAGTCCCAAACTTCAGCAGGTTGCAAAGCTGCTAACTCAGCCTCACCTTGGCAAGCTGGTGCCTCTTCCAGACAGACTCAAATGCCTTCCCACCCCCAGTGGTCCAGCAGTTGATATTTACATAGCACTTTACAATCTCCCTTGGTTAATCCAATGTGTTCCCTGGTCACTTCCCATTAAGCCAAGTGGAGCCTCCTTTGTGCTTGTTCTCAATTAAAGTGTCACTTTTCCCAGCAAGAGACTGCAGGTGCAAAGTACAAGCACCAAGCTTGGAAGGCAAGGGAGGGAGACTGGGACAGCCCCGAGTCAGCTCCAGGCCCCTTGCTTGGACTCATAATTATACTGCCACATGCAATCCCTTTTGTGTAACACAAGTTACACAAAAATAATCCCAGAATCTCAGGGAGTTTTAGAAGCTGAGAATATCTGGCCTAGCTGGTACAGGAAAATATATTTTTTTCTTTTCTTTATTTTATTATTATTATACTTTAAGTTTTAGGGTACATGTGCACAATGTGCAGGTTAGTTACATATGTATACATGTGCCATGTTGGTGTGCTGCACCCATTAACTCATCATTTAGCATTAGGTATATCTCTTAAAGCTATCCCTCCCCCCACCCCACAACAGTCCCCAGAGTGTGATGTTCCCCTTCCTGTGTCCATGTGTTCTCATTGTTCAATTCCCACCTATGAGTGAGAACATGCAGTGTTTGGTTTTTTGTTCTTGCGATAGTTTACTGAGAATGATGATTTCCAATTTCATCCATGTCCCTACAAAGGACATGAACTAATCATTTTTTATGGCTGCATAGTATTCCATGGTGTATATGTGCCACATTTTCTTAATCCAGTCTATCATTGTTGGACATTTGGGTTGGTTCCAAGTCTTTGCTATTGTGAATAGTGCTGCAATAAACATACGTGTGCATGTGTCTTTATAGCAGCATGATTTATAGTCCTTTGGGTATACACCCAGTAATGGGATGGCTGGGTCAAATGGTATTTCTAGTTCTAGATCCCTGAGGAATCGCCACACTGACTTCCACAATGGTTGAACGAGTTTACAGTCCCACCAACAGTGTAAAAGTGTTCCTATTTCTCCACATCCTCTCCAGCACCTGTTGTTTCCTGACTTTTTAATGATTGCCATTCTAACTGGTGTGAGATGGTATCTCATTGTGGTTTTGATTTGCATTTCTCTGATAGCCAGTGATGGTGAGCATTTTTTCATGTGTTTTTTGGCTGCATAGACCACAGTGCAATCAAACTAGAACTCAGGATTAAGAAACTCACTCAAAACTGCTCAACTACATGGAAACTGAACAACCTGCTCCTGAATGACTACTGGGTACATAACAAAATGAAGGCAGAAATAAAGATGTTCTTTGAAACCAATGAGAACAAACACACAACATACCAGAATCTCTGGGACACATTCAAAGCAGTGTGTAGAGGGAAATTTATAGCACTAAATCCCCACAAGAGAAAGCAGGAAAGATCCAAAATTGACACCCTAACATCACAATTAAAAGAACTAGAAAAGCAAGAGCAAACACATTCAAAAGCTAGCAGAAGGCAAGAAATAACTAAAATCAGAGCAGAATTGAAGGAAATAGAGACACAAAAAACCCTGCAAAAAATTAATGAGTCCAGGAGCTGGTTTTTTGAAAGGATCAACAAAATTGATAGACCGCTAGCAAGACTAATAAAGAAGAAAAGAGAGAAGAATCAAATAGACGCAATAAAAAATCATAAAGGGGATATCACCACCGATCCCACAGAAATACAAACTACCATCAGAGAATACTACAAACACCTCTACACAAATAAACTAGAAAATCTAGAAGAAATGGATAAATTCCTCGACACATACATCCTCCCAAGACTAAACCAGGAAGAAGTTGAATCTCTGAATAGACCAATAACAGGCTCTGAAATTATGGCAATAATCAATAGCTTACCAACCAAAAAGAGTCCAGGACCAGATGGATTCACAGCCGAATTCTACCAGAGGTACAAGGAGGAACTGGTACCGTTCCTTCTGAAACTATTCCAATCAACAGAAAAAGAGGGAATCCTCCCGAACTCATTTTATGAGGCCAGCATCATCCTGATATCAAGGAAAATATTTGAGAACAGCAGTTGGACCTGTAAACATCTTTTGTGGCGTTCCCAGGCTAGCTAATTATACCAGCTGTGCAGCCAAGGCCCACCTGGGATGTTTTTGAGAGAACTAGCTCATTGCAGGCTGCTGCTCTTATATCAGCTGTCCCTGGTCAAGGAGCCCAGAGCCCCAGCTCTTTCTCCCCAGCTTGATTGCAGACCATAAAGGCCAATTGCCTCCCAAGGCGTTCAGTGACTGATAAATTGCTGCCCTAGGAATGGTGAAATGGTTACCTGGCCTCTCTTTGGCTGCAAAACCAGGAGCAAGAGAAAAGGGCACTGTGTATTTTCGTAGAAAGGATTTGGGTTTCAATTCTCCAGCTCTGGTTCTCAGCTATTTGATACTGAGCAAGTGACTTAGCATCTCTGAGCCTTGATTTCTTCTTCCAAAAGACATGTTGTCATCTGGGGCTGTCTTCAAGATGTAATTAGATAATACAACAATATGTTTTTTAAATTGTTGTAAAATACACATAACATAAAATTATCATCTTAACCATTTTTAAGTGTACAGTTTAGCGTATTAAGTACATTCACATTGTTGTGCAACCATCACTGCTGTCCATCTCCAGGACGCTTTTCAGCTTGCAAAACTGAAACTCTATACCCATTAAACACTAACAATAATATTTTTGCTTAGTGCCTGGAACATTGTGTTAGTCCATTTTGCATTGCTATAAAGAAGTACCTAAGACTAGGTAAATTATAAAAGAAAGAGGTTTATTTGGCCCACAGTTCTGCAGACTGTACAAGAAGCATGGCGCCAGAAGCCACTCCTGGTGAGGGCCTCAGGAAGCTTCCAATCATGGTGGAAAGCGAAGGGGGAGTAGGTGTGTCACATGGGGAGAGAGGGAGAAAGAGAGAGAAGAGGGAGGTGCCACACTCTTTTAAATAACCACATCTTGCTTGAACTCAGAGAAAGAACTCACTCATTACCACAAGGAGGGTACCAAGCCAGTCAGGAGGGATCCGCCCCCATGACTCAAACACCTCCCACCAGACCTCACCTCTAACATTGGAGGTCACATTTCAACACGAGATTTGGAGGGGACAAAACATCCAAACCATATGAAATATGTTGAGATTCAGACCTAATTCCCATTACCACAAACACTGTAAGATCTGAATCATGACAACAGCTGAGTTTTTCTTGCAGGTCTGAATGTTTCTCTGCTCTAGGGCATAGAACTCTTTTGAGGGAGAAATCTGGTATTTGCTAAAGCCTATTCTCTTAGACTGTGAGAAGTCACTTCACTTCTCTGGACTTCACCAAGATGCTCTGAAGACATATAAAATAAGTTCAAAGCAACCATCTAGGTGGTGAAAGAGCACAGTACTAGGGGTCATACAGACCTGGGTTTGTGACCCACTCTGCCATTTGTCAGCTATGTGATTTTAGCCAAGTCATTTATCTCAGATCCTAGCATAGATGAAACATTCCATGGATATTTGTTAAATGGATAAATGAATGAATGAGTAGGTGAATGAATTATCTCTCACTTATCAATAAAATCAAACCTGTTCCTGGAATGTTCTATCAAATAACAGAATTATTTGCACAGTACTTCACAGTTTTGAAAATATCTGGGATGCAGTAGAGCTGAGTGGTTCAGGGCTTCCATTTGCATATTTTGAAATAGACAAATCTGGGTTTGAATCCCAGCTCTGCCAATACTATGATCTTGGACAAGTTACATAACCCTTCTAAATCTTAATTACTCCATTTTTAAAATATGAGAATAATAGACTGTGCTAGCCAGCCTCAAAGATAGCCTCCATTAATTCCTGCTCCTGATAGTTCAGTTCTTATGTAGTCTTCTTTGAAAATGAATAGGGCTGAACTACACAGCCGATAGGACGTTGCTACCATGACGGAGTGTGACTTCTGAGATTTCCATAAGGGACACTGCAGCCTTTGCCTTACTCTCTCTTGGATCACTTAGTCTGGGGGAAGCCAGCCACTATGTCATGAGCATATTCAAGAAGGCCTATGGAGAGGTCCATATGGCAAGGAACCAAGGCCTCCTGCCAACAGCTATCGCCAACTTGCCAGCCATGAAACACCTTGGAAGTGGATCCTCCAGCCGCAGTCAAACCTTCAGATGATGGCAACCTAATGAGACAGCCAGAGCTAGAATCACTCAGTGAAATCACTCCCGAATTCCTGACCAACAGAAACTATATATGAGGCACTGCATATTTATTGCAATTTTTAAGTTGCTAAATTTTGGTTACTTAGTTACTTGGCAATAAATACTTGGTAGACACACCTCATATGGCCACTGTGAAGTTTGAATGCATGTGAAGGGTCTGTCTTGTATGATGCCTGGCCCATAGTAACAGCTCAGGAACTATCACCTATTATTCTTATTTTGAGCCATAAAAATAAGATCATTTGCTTTTTCCTCTGATTCAAGAACTCAGGAAATATCTACAAAAATATTCCCTGGAAGGGGCATCAAAAACATCTGCATATATAAATAATAACACAGATGATGCAGGTCCAAGAATAAAACTTTTCTATTACCCACATTAGATGGAGGGGAGATGAAGCAAATAAAAGTCTAAAAGACTAAATGTTCTTTTCAGAATTGCAAGGATTTAGGTAAACCAATGGCAGGAGTTATGGGACCCAAATTAAACACAAACTATAAAAACTAGAACATTCAGAGCACTGATAGGCACACTATTCTTGTTCCTTACACTTTTATACTCTGTAAAGTACTTATAGAATTACATCTTTCAATCATCAGAATAACCCCATAGAATGGTTATTCTTTTTTTCTAATAAATCTTGTTATAGCAGGATGGTTATTCTTGAGTCCATTTTATGGATGGACCAACTGAGGCTCAGAGAGAATGTAAGCCTACAAACTTCCCAGGTATATATAGTCATCAGATGCTTACTGATGGGTTTTAGACCAAGGCTTCCAGTCCTCTTGTCTTGAACTGCACTCAGAGCTCATTCCATGATGCCAAACTTCAGTCTCTTCCTCTCTCTCAACCTCATTTTCTTCAAATACAGGGTTTTGGAGAAACCAGGGACCACAAATTCAGGAGCTTAATGCACAAGGAAGTTTATTTAAGCAAGAGAAGCAAGCTAAGTGCAATCCTCTTGATAAACTTGAGGCTGTTCTCTCTTAGGTAGGAAATGAGTATACAGAGTGATTTTTTTTAACTATAAGGAAAACAATAGGACACATGCAACAACACATAACAGATGACACTGAGCCTCAGAATCGGGGAGGAAGTAGGGACTGGTGAGGACTCTGGCAAATTGTAGAGTATATTCTTTCTTGAGAGGGCATTTTCTGCTTAACTCTAGCCAGATGTGACCATGCAGGAATGTAAGCCTGCAAAGCTGCCAGATCACCTAATTTTAAAGAGAAGCTCAAGTCTGTATTTTATATAAATTCTCTCCAAGTTTAAAAGCTGTTTAAAGAATAGTAAAATTGAAAAAAGAGAAAAGAAAAAAAAAACATGGTATAACTCAAACACACACATCTACAGGTCAAATTCAGCCCATAAGCCACCGTTCAGAGACCCTGGGCTAGCAAATTTATAAGATTTCTTCCTGCTGTAAGACTGGGGTGTCTTTATCAGTACTCAGCATGCACTGTTTGATTACACAGCATACTGGGCAGCCTTATAAATATTCCAAATTGGTTTTCATGTGCAGATGTGAACTGTGTCCTCAAATAGATCCTAGACTTGCTGAGGGCAGGGACCAGGTCTCTGGTTTGCTGGGGTCTCTGTTTCTGACTCCCGGAATGAGGGTTCATCTGTGACTGGAGCAGAGTGTCAGGCTGAGTGATTCTCCCTGAGCAGTGGCCCCGGATGGCTGTGAGACTCACATCATTTGGGGGTATGAGCTCTGGATCTTGGGAGGGCAGCTTCCATCACTCCCGACGTTCCAGGGAAGTGAGGCAAGGGAATCAAGGTTAAGTACTTCCACTAACATCTTGTCTGCCAGATGTATAAATTAGGTCTCTGTTTCCTTGGGGAATCCTGCCTGCTGCTGGGAAGATGTGGCCGCTTTTGCAGAGGAAAGCGACTTCCTTCAAATCATCCCAAATCAACAGGCAGGTTTCTCTGGGTGTTCTCTCCTTGGGGTCCCCAGTCCATCACATCTGTGGCTTTGGATGATATAGTACAAACTCACACGAGCTCTGAGGACCTCGCTTCTTGGGTTCAAATCCCATTCATGAATTGGCGCAACTGAGATTAGAACTGAAGCCCTTGTGTCTTACTCAAAATGCTTTTAATTACTCCTGTGCTTATAATGATGAAGAATTTGTTTTTATTTATTTTTTATTTTAATTAATTAATTAATTTTTGAGACAGAGTCTTGTTCTGTCACCCAGGCTGGAGTGCAGTGGTGAGATCTTGGCTAACTACAACCTCCGCCTCTCAGGTTCAAGCAATTCTCCTGCATCAGCCTCCCAAGTAACTGGGACTACAGGTGTGTGCCACCACACCCAGCTAATTTTTGTAGTTGTAGTAGAGATGTGGTTTCACCTTGGTGGCACAGGCTTGTCTCGAACCCCTGGCCTCAAGTGATCTGCTCACCTTGGCCTCTTGAAGTGCTGGGATTACAGGTGTGAGCCACTTTGCCCAGCCAAAAATCTGTTTTTAAAGATACAATTCATGTTCTTCACCCTCAGGAAGTTATAATTTAATGGAGGAGGCAAAATAAAAAAGTTTAAACAAAGGTTTAGTATAGATATGAGAAATTATGGTCCACTGCAGTAAATGACTATTAGCAAAAGAGTTAAAAAAAAAAAAGTATTATAAGAGCGAAAAGGAGGAGGAAAAGAGTGCAATAGATTCATGCAGGAGGGTTAAGACCTTAAACATCATTGAAGCTGTTTGCAGGGCATGGGGCTTTTTGCAGGGAATAGACGGACATCTATGAAATTTTGTCCCCATGGAAGAGTACAAGGACAATGGTTAGAAGCGCAGACTTTGGAGTCAGACTCAGATATAATCCTAATTTTGCCACAGAATCCTTAGTTGCAAGTGAAAGACACCAAACTTAGTTGATGTAAGCAGAAAGAGCTTTTGCTGGTTCACAGAATAGTGAGTAACTCAGAGAACAGACCATAGGAATTAGGGAAGTTCTCACGACATGAGAAACTGAAGGTTTCTAGGATTGTCTGACTCTATCCATCTTATTTCAGCTTTTCTCTGCCCAGTCTCACACTTTCCTGCTGCAGAAAGGCTTTCTCCACATGGCAGGGTATATGCCACCTGAAAGCTCTGGATAACACCCCTTGAGTTCCATGACCTTAGCCAATAGGCTATTTCTCCTGCAGCTCTAAGTAAAAAGTCCTAGGGAAAAGCTCTGATTGACTTTTCTTGGTCACATGACTCTCATGGGTACTTTTCAGTGACCAGAGGAGTGTGGTCCTATGACTGGATAGGTTTGGGTCATCAATAGTGTTCTGTGACTGACAGTTTCAGCAGAACCACAGTAGCAGAGAGGATGGCAAGAGAGACTTCCACTACCCCAAGATGGACAGGATATTTATCAATGCTTTGTTTTGGAAAAAGCTCTCAGAAATAATCTAGCCTAGTGTTACCCACACCTGGATGAGTTTGTTAAAGTTCAGATTCCCAGTCATTACCCAAAGTCAGGGACTAGAGCCCAGAAAAAACATATTTATAACCAGCTTTCCAGATGATGTCAGTGATCAGCTAGGTATGGGAATCACTGGCCTATCCCAATCCTGTCATTTTACTGAGGAAAAAACTGAGGCCCACAGAGGAAAGCAATTCACCCCAAGTCCCATATCCAGGAAATAGCAGAAGAGTAAGACTAGAGTTCACATACTTTGCAGTCCCTGTTGTATTAGTCTGTTCTCACCCTGCTAATAAAGTCATACTCAAGATTTAGTAACTTATAAAGAAAAGAGGCTTAATTGACTCACAGTTCCACATGGCGGGGGAGGCCTCACAATCATGGTGGAAGGCAAACGAAGAGCAAAGTCACATCTTACATGGTGACGGGCAAGAGAACTTGTGCAGGGGAACGTCCACGCATAAAACCGTCAGCTCCCATGAGATGTATTCACTACCATGAGAACAGTATGAGGGAAATTGTCCCCATGATTCAATTATCTCCACTTGGCCCCCGACCTTGACATTCGGGGATTATTACAATTCAAGGTGAGATTTGGGTGGAGACACAGCAAAACCATATTACCTAAACATTCCTCTTATAGCTCATTGCTTCCCCAGGCTGTTTCAGTGTCTCTTCAGCCAGAGAAAGGGGTGTGAGAGAGGAAGGAGAACCCTATGAGTCATTCTCTTCCTGACCTTTCCGCAACTGGATTTGACTCCCAAGCACGAACCGTCCCAACACATACACATACAGTTAGACACTTCTCCAGTAGCTGTGCCCCCTGCCCCCACAACTATAATCTGGCATACAGGAACCAAGGTGGGGAAAGAGAGGAGTGGATCGTAGACAACTTGGTGTGATATAATGGACTGGAGATAAAGGCAATTCAGGCTGGGGAAACTGAGGAGCAAAGACCTGGAGGCAAGAACAGGTAGGAAAAAGGCAAAGAATGGAAGTATCAGTGTCTTGGGATGGGAAGGAGAATGAAGAGGAGATTGGAACTTAATAAGGCTGGGGTATGATTGAAAAGGATTTAATGACACATTCCCAGAAAAGGAATCTGGCAAGAAGGGATTTTCCACCTTTTGAGGTTATGTTTATGCCCGTATAAACTCAATGAAATTTCTTTTAAAATAGAGGTATTGTTTAATAGCTGTGCCTATGTACGTTCAATGGTCTGCCACATAAAAAATACAAATCATTTTAGTTTTTAAAAGTTCTATATAATGATCAAATTCCATCATTAGAATTTTGAAAATGTTTTAAAAATGGTATTATAGAGCCAACCCAAAATGTTTTCTTCGTAACACATGCCCTGTGATATGCACTTTCTAGAAAGGGTTCAGTATTGGAAAAAAATAATAATAGTCAGGAAATTCTGCCATCCCTAGTGTCCCTCCTAGAAAATCTCAATGATGATTAGCATATTAAAGGATCTGATAAGCCCTAAAGGAAAGATGCCTACTGAACTTTGTTGAACTCAGTGTCTCAAACTTTGATTATGCAAATCCTCTCTTGATTAATCTTATAAATATTGTGCTATAATGGAGTCACTTATCCTGTCCCTTCCTGGGCTGAGGGGAGGGCTTTGCATGTGCCCAATGTATTCCTACTAGGTAAATCAGACAGGAAAAAAAGGGCATGGTGTCACTATAGAATCGCTACTTTATTTTAAAAGCAATTTCACTTAATATCTTACCTATTTCCCCAAGGCCCAGGAATATATGCCTTCATATACAGATATGCAGTTGATAATTTGGAGGTAAACACAAAAATGTAATAGAACACTGTACAAGAAAAGGAGGGGGAAAACTGTTGTATTAATTTTGCAAAAAGAAGATTCACTCCCCTGTTTATCTGGCTTCCAGCATCTGGTGTTTGCCTGCAGCATTTTCCTCAACGGGTCACACCTGTCTTTTCTTTGCTGGTGTCCCCAATGTGGAATCCTAACATGTACCATGGACATCTATTGTTTGGCCTGACCTGTATTCATTCCCCTTCTTCTGATGAGAACATTGGTAATCCACCCCCTTTCCTATCCTCAGGCTGTGATTCTGTTAGGGTTGACACCCCTTTGCTTTCCAAGGATGAATGCAAGACCCAGGTGTGGCCAGTCATCATATTCTCACTGGCCATCATGATTGATTCAGAGATGGTTATGTGACCCAAGCTGGTCCAATGAAATTCGACTCTGGAATTTTACTGGGACCATCAATAAAGATGATATGGTTAGGTTTTGTGTCCCCACCCAAGTCTCATTTTGGATTGTAATCCCCATAATCCCCATGTGTCTAGGGAGAGACTTGGAGGGAGGTGATTGGATCATGCAGTTGTTTCCCCCAATGTTGTTCTCATGATAGGGAGTGAGTTCTCACAAGATCTGATGGTTTTATAAGTGTCTGGCATTTCCTCTGCTTGCACTTCTCCTTCCTGCCATCTTGTGAAGAACGCACCTTGCTTCTCCTTTGCCTTCCACCATGCTTATAAGTTTCCTGAGGCCTCCCCAGCTATGCCAAACTGTGAGTCAATAAATACCTTTTCTTGATAAATTACCCAGTCTCAGACAGTTCTTTATAGTAGTGTGAAAGTGGATAATACACAATATTTATTCTCTTTCTCTTGAAATTGGTTGGCTGGAGGGACATATACTTAGGGCAGCATATGGCCTTGGAAAGCCCACCTGAGAATGAAGACAACAGAGAGCAAAACAGGGATGAAAGATGGAGAGAAAGACTGAGTGCAGATGATTTCATTTGTATGGGTATATTCAGCTGTTTCTGAAGTATTTTCATCTAAATGTTGTATTTATATCAGCAAATACAGTTTTATCTCCTGAAGCTAGGTTTCACTCATTAAAAACACTCCAAGCTTCTGCTAAGGCATGTATATAGTTTATTGTTGTTGTTGTTAGAGACAGGGTTGTGCTCTGTCACCCAGGCTGGAGAGTAGTGGCATGATCATGGCTCACTGCAACTTTGACCTCCTCAGCTCAAGTGATCCTCCTGCCTCAGCCTGCCAAGTAGCTGAGGCTACAGGTGCACACCACCAGGCCTGGCTAATTATTTATTTTTTTATTTTTTGTAGAGATGGAGTCTCTCTATGTTGCCAAGGCTGCTCTTGAAGTCATGGCCTCAAGCAATCCTCCTGCCTTGGCCTCCCAAAGTGCTAGGATTACAGACGTGAGCCGCCACACCCAGCCCATATATATAACTTATGAGGTCAGAATCATCCAGCAAAATTTTACTATGCAATTATTATGTGCCACACTCTGAGCTATAAATGAGGGCTGGCAGTAAAAATACAAATAAAACATGTTCTTACCCGTAAGTCATTGACCATATAATGAAATAGAGGCAAACACAAAAGCAGATAATCTAATACAACGTGATGCATGCTCTAATTGAGTTACATACTAAGTCTCAAGGGAGAAAAAAGGAAAAAGAAATCGGTGGAACACAAGGAAACTTTTGGAGGTATTGCCTGTTACCTTGATGGTGCTGATGATTTCATGGGCATATGCATATGTCCAAATACATCAAGTTGTATATTAAATATGTGCATGTTTTTGTATATTAATTACATCTCAATAAAGCTGTTTTTTTTTTTTTAAGATGAGTCTACCTTGAATGGAAATAGCTGGGATCTATTATCCTTCTCATGTTTAGCCATTGGCTTGAGCTGCCCCTCAAAGGACAGAACCTTGATTCAAATGCTGAAGGAGTTAACAGTGGAAGGCTGTTAGCTAACCACACTTCTTACAACTGGGCAGCCAGTGCTTTCTCTGAAGGAGATCGGAGCAATGTATCTCTGTGTCTGCCACAACTCCCAAATGACAAGAGGTGTTTTACTTTGTTTTTTGCTCCTGACCATATAAATAATCCATGTCCATTGTAAAAATGAGAACGTAGAAAAGTAAATGGAAAAAGGTAAACACCACCTAAAACTGCTAGTGTTTTGGAAAATATTCTCCCGCGTATTTTTCTACACATATCTATATCTATATTTTATGTAAATGGCATCATATTATGATGTGTTTTTTACAGCTGACTTTAAAAATCTTATCTTTTTTACTCTTTTTAAAGATTCTTAACACCTCAGCACTCCTCCCTGCCCTTCCCCCAGATAACTGTTATCAATAATGTAGTGTGTGACCACCTTATATCTTATAGACACTTAAGAGTTTAAAAAATGTTTTCACAGGCCAGACGCAGTAGCTCATGCCTGCAGTCCTAGCACTTTGGGAGGCTGAGGCAGGTGGATCGCTTGAGGTCAGGAGTTCAAGACCACCCTGGCCAACATGGTGAAACCTCATCTCTACTAAAATAAAAAAAAACAAACAATAATTAGCCAGGTGTGGTGGCATGTGCTTGTAGTCCCAGCTACCCAGGTAGCTGAGGCAGGAGGATCACTTGAGGCTGGGAGGCAGAGGTTGCAATGAGCCAAGATTGTGCCACTGCACTCCAGCCTGGATGACAGAGCGAAACTCTGTCTCAAACAAACAAACAAACAAACAAACAAAAAAACAGTGCTTTCACATAACACATTTTTTATCACTCTGACAAGTGCCTTCTCAGATGGCAAATGCAAACTCTGTTTCTCCATTTCCAGAGGAGAAATCTACAGCCCAGAGACATTAGGTGATTACTCAGTAAAGTCACTCAACTTGCAGGTGACAGAGCCAGGATTCCAAGTCCTAGACTTCTCATCCAGGGTCCTTCCCTTTAAATGCTGTATCCCTAATACACACATGGCCTCCCTTTCTGCTTGTCTAGGTGCACCTGGATCCTCACTGTGGCTGATAGTGACTGGTAGTATCAGGTAGCGACCTTCCCACACCAGGAAGCAATCAAACTAAGCTTTGACACTCATTCATCAGAGTCAGGGTTGAGCAGATTCTTGTGCTGCAAGTGGGGGCTTTTGCTGCAATGCCATAGAGCAATGTTAGCAAATCAGCATCTATTGACAGATAAGAAATCCAGCTATGTCAGTTCCTGTGTTCATACCACAACCTCACCCTCCAAATGGCAGTGTTCAGACAGTAGCCAGGTTTGTTGTTGTTTCAAAATTTCTATTTTGTTCTGCATCTCTATAGAACTGCAAACACTGGTTCTAT
Organism: Pongo abelii; assembly: GCF_028885655.2. NCBI lineage: Eukaryota > Metazoa > Chordata > Mammalia > Primates > Hominidae > Pongo > Pongo abelii. The sequence goes on along the minus strand of NC_071995.2, from coordinate 117,780,452 downwards.
TAAAAGAGCACATAGACAAATCATAATATAATGTTAATAGCCCCTATTTATAATCCACATGAGCTGCTTTGGCCAGTGAGTAGTGGAAAATGTGCACGTTAAAATGTGAGGAGTTTCTTTGACTAGGTTCCTTTGTGGAAATGTAGTGTGCCAATTAAGCAACAGTTATCAGAGCTGACCAATGCATGTAGTTAGATGACTTATTTTCAAGCTCGTGGGCATGAACATGCAATGACAAAGATATTGGGTTTCAATATCAACCAGACCTGAGTTCGAATACTGGTCCCTTCACATCCTGATTTTATGATATTGGGCAAGTCATTTAACTTTTCTGACCTGTTTGCTCCATGGGTAAAATATAATAATGCCAGCCTTGCAGGTGAGGACTAAATGAGATAATTTGTATAAATTTCTTAGCACTGTGTCTGGCACATAGTAAGTGCTTGACAAATATTAGTTGTTTTAATTACTAGAGTAGCCATTAATTAGCAGTAGTAATTACTAATACTACTATTACTTCATTACTAGCATTATAAACTCAAGCGTTACAAATAATTCTGGGGACAGAGGATTTCCCCTAACTCAGGATATCAGCTGTCCCAATTAAGCTGATCTAAGTTATGAATCTACACCTTGTGAACACTAGTTAACTTCATTTTACATTATTAAGTGTATGCTCTCTTAATCTAAAATATCCAATGTTTTAGCTGATATTTCATAAAATGTAAAAATAGTAGGCCTGCAGATATTAATACTTGTTACTGGAAAAAAGGAATTAGTGATCAAACAAATCTGGGAGATATTTGGTTAAATAAAAACAAGGTGACATCAGTTTCCTTCCTGCAGGACTTGACAGAGCCTTTTATATTCCCAAAGGACTTGTGCCTCTCTAACAAGCAGATGTAATACTGAATTAATCATGACATTTTCAGTTGCAAATGGTAGAAACCCAGATGAATTCAGCTTAAGCAAAAAGAGTATTTATTTGTTCATGTAACTCTAAGTCCTAGGATTGCACATACTTTGTGTTAGCTGGATCCAGCTAACTCTTTCCCTTAACTTCCCTTCAATGTCCTCCTGTTCTCTCTATTCTCTCTCCTCTTCTATTGAAACAGCTTTTCTCTGTCTGGCTTCATTCTTGGCTTTTGCAGTTGACAGCAATGTTGCTCCATATAATCTCAAGCTTGCAATATATGATACAGAGAAAGAAAATATTTTCCCCAATTTACCCATCTTGAGTCATGGACTCATGTCTGATTCAATCTCTGTGGCCAGGGGTATGAAGTGGTATGATTGGTCAGGTGAAAATAAATTAAGCAGAGAAGAGGAGGGAAGGCATTTCTCCAAAAGAAGAGTTGATGACAGACACCATGTGTTCACTCTGAATATTTAGCATTCCATCTTACATGCCCAGTAAGTAATGCTGACTTTTGTACAAATCCAGTCCCAACACACGAAAAGAAAATCACCGTTTTGAGCTATCTTTTTTGAGAGTCTATTATGTGCCTGTTACAGTTCATGGAACTCAGATACAAAGTTGAATGAGGCACAGTCATCATCTTGCAGGAGTTCACAGTCTAGAAGGCAAAGCTTGTAGACAGACAGTAAGCAGCCAAGTACAATGCAACATCCCAGATGTTATAGCAGAGGTATAATGAACTGCCACAGGAACACAGAGGAGAGACAGAATCAATCTGCCTTGATTATGACAGAAACATTTCATAGAGGAGAAGACATTTATGTTGAGGATGAGGCCAAGTTTGAGAAGGGCAGGTTATTCTGGCATAGAGAATTACCTAAGAAAGCCTATACAGTTTGAGAGTTCATTGCTTAATTTGGAATTGAATGATAGTTGCGTGATTTTAATGCAGCCTACAAGGTCAGCCAAGAGATGAGGAACCATGGAGCTAGTGTTGACTCCTCAATCACAGGTTATCTCTTCTCCCTCAACATCCTTCCTGAGAGCTTTCTTCAAACCCTATGGATGCTGCTGTTTTTTGTATACCCAGTAAGCTTCTTTATCCCTCTTTTCTCTTTGAAAAGACACTTTTTTCCACATCCACAGGGGTTATCATAAGACGCAGTCTAAGCCAATCACATTCTATGTTTTCCTAATTACTATGATTGGTCTAGGGGTGTAGGCATGTGACCCAAACACAACCAACCATGTCTTATCTTTGCTTTTTATGAAGAGATGTTTGGAGAAAGTTAATACCTTTCTTACTGTGGGTAAGCAGCTGAAAGAAATGGACATGAGGCTGCTCCAGTGTTCTTTCATGCTGCATGCTATTATAGCTTAAGTTGGGTTTCTGTCCCTTGCCCTCCAAAAGGGTCACTTTCTCCAACATTCACCTGAATGCTGCGAAACCTCACTGCAAGTTCTTGAAAAGGGCAAGAAGCCTCTACCACATGGGAGGAAGTGGTGCAGCCAGTAATTACAATCGTTGCAGCCCTGCCTCAAAACTCTATCCTGCTCATTCTCAGGGCTGTGACCCCTTTGAGAACTGGATGTCAGTCTTTCAACACAATTCTTCTTCCTCGAGTCAAGCCTCACTCCCCCTTCTAACTTGCATCCCTGCCTCCCCTTTTGCCTCCATCTCAAATCTACTATTCACACTGCAGCAGAGGACCCTTTGAGAACTCAAATCTGACCAGGCCACTTGTTGCTAAGACCAAAGTGTAACTTCTGCAACCAGGGGTCCTAGTTCTTCAAGTTAGCCTATAGAATCCTCCAAAGTTTGGATTCTGACCACTGTTCTAGCCCCATGTCTTAGCACCCTCTAAACCACAGTTTTCCCTTCACCAACATTGGGTGGCTTCTACTTCTCTGTACATACCATTTGTCTTAGTCTATTTGTGTTGCTATGTCAAAATACCACGGACTCGGTAATTTATAAAGAACAGAAATTTATTTCCTCACAGTTCTGGAGGCTGGGAACTCCAAGATCAAGGTGTTGGCATCTGGTGAAGGCCTTCTTGCTGTGTCCTCACATGGCGGAAGGCAAAAAAGCAAGAGAGAGTAAACTCCCTCTGTCAAGCCCTTTTTATGAGGACACCTAGACCCATTCATGAGTGAGGGGAAAGAGCCCTCATGACCTAATCACTTCTTAGAGGTCCCACCTATTAATCCGATCATATTGGCCATTAAGTTTCAACACACGAGTTTTAGAGGGGGCACATTCAAACCACACACCATTTTTAGAGGCTCTTCTCTTGGGAACATCCCACTCATCCATTAAAATCCAGCTGAGATACCTTCTTCAGTTCTATGTTAGGTACCCCAGAAGGAACTGTATGTACCTCTATCCCTACACTTCTATCTGCTTTATGATTGTATGCTTGGGTGCCTATTACACCATGAAGAGAAGGGCTCTGTCTTATTTGTCTTTCTCTCACACCTCACATCTAATTCAGGTGCAAATATTAGCAGCTCTACCTTTAAAACTTTTAGAACATACTCCAAATCTAACCACCCAATATCACCACCATCTACCAACATGGTCTAAGCCACCATCATCTCCCACTTATATTGTTGCATCAGCCTTGTAACAAGACCTCCTTGATTCTGTCCTGGCCACCCTTAAATCCATGACAAAATGGCAGCCAGCAACCTTTAAAAATGTAATTCAGTTCATGTTAATCTTCTTCTCAAAATCTTACATTTGGCTTCTCATTTACTTGGAAAAAGATTGAAGTTTCTAAAATGGCCTGCAAGGCTTTATAGGATATGGCCACCTGTTTCTTCCTTAAATCATCGTCTACTATTCTATTCCCAGCTCATGCCATACCAGTCCCAGTGGCCTCCCTGCAGTTCCTCAAGCATGCCAGGGGCACGCTCCTGCCTCATAGAGTACACATTCACTATTCCCTCTGCCTGGATTGTTCTTTCACAAGGCTTCCTTCTTCATCTCCTCCTCCAGGTGTTTTTTCAAACGGCACTCTTTCAGCTAGCCCTTTTTGGGTACTGTATTTAAAATTTCAGCCCCCTTTTCAACATTTCCTATCCTCTTTTCTTATTTTCTTAATTGTATGGCATTATACCACATATTTTCCTTGTTTATTTGTTTTATTCATTGTGTGCATCCTGAATCCTCTATCCCCAGAAGATCAGCTCCCTAAAGGCAAGAGTTTTGAGTGTACCATTCATTGATATAGTCCCAGTGCCTACAACAGTGCCTGGCACATAGCAGATGTTCATCAAATATTTGTCAAATAAATAAATGAGCAAATGAATAAACAAATTATTTGAATACCAACTGCCTAGCAGATAGCATGCAGGCAATATAACTTATTGAGTAAATTCATCAACTAATGAAGTCTTCTGGTATGTCAAAATGAGTTTTTTCCTAGTGTTATCATGTTTCTCAATCTTTCCAGGTCTCAAAAAAAAAAAAAATTTCCAGGTCTCCAGTTTCCTAATCAATTGTCCGTGGGGATTTGTGCCGATCTCTGACGTGATTCTGTAAATGTCTCCTCCAGTAGTAAGAACAAATAGTCAATCAATGAGTAGTTGGCAATGAAGGGTCAAATTCCAACTGACAAAGCCTGGTTCCGTTTAGGAGAGTCTGTCATTCTTAGAGACACAAAGCCAGGCAGTGCCACAATTTCTCTATCACAAATTTCTGAAATATTGGGCTCAACATTCATCTTCATACAAAACTAAACTCTTTGGATTCTGGGCTCTTATAAGGAGGGCTGTGTGGAGTGAAACTGATACTGAGATAATCACCTCAAAATAAATGGGAAGTATATTTAAAACAAATAGATTTCCATACAAATAGAGATATGCACACAATATGTCTCCATTCTGCCTTTATGAGAACCATGGATAACTTGGCATTAAAGAGAATGAGTGGCGTGAACAGTGAACTTTATAGTTTGTAATAAACTTTCATATGCATGATTTCATTTGGGTTTCATAAGTACTCTGTGAAGAAGAAGTATTATTATTTCCACTGGGGTAGGCTATATTATTGTTCTAAATTATTTGCTGCCTTCTCTTCTCTGTAAGAGAGTTGGTATAGGACCCTCTAACTTCCATGTAACTTACACTGCCTCTCTGTGGGAGAAGTGTAACCATTCCTACCCCCAGGGCAAATAGAATTTGAGCACTGGTGATTACAGAGTATATCCGAGCAAAAGCTTAAGAGATCTTGCATGACTCTGCCATCACCCTTTATCCCCTAGTCTCAAAGCCAAGATAGCAAGCAGGTGCTTCTGCATCCTGGACCCCAGAATGAAAATCTACATGGAAAGGAGCCACAGAACCATAGCTGAGCTCTGCTTTACAGCCAGAATATGATATGAGTGAGAAACAAATGTTTGTTGCTGTAAGGCACCAAGATATGGGAGCTGGGGTTCTGTTTGTTACCATAGCATAACTACCTTATGCTAACCGACATACCCATTTTACAGATGAGGAATCTAAGGCTTAAAGAGATGAGTGACTTGCCCAAGACACTCACCTAATAAATGACAGAGCCAGGACTCAAACTCAAGATGTCTCAGCCCTAAATCCATGGTCATCTTTTTAGATCATTCTGGTTTGAGAAAATGTCTTTTTCTGCACATCTCCTGTTAATAATCTGGAAAACTGAGTGGTATCAGACCCCAAGATGGTTTGTTTTTCACCAAGGAGAGCCCTTCCCTCTCTCAGCCCCTGCCAACTCAGAAGAGAGCTCTGAATTTCAGTTATTTAGGAAAACAGAGTTGGCTGAATATAGCTGTTTTCACAAACTGATCTCTGGAAACCATCCCAGCCCAGGGTAAAATATAAAATTTAATCACAGTGGGAATTTAGCCAACACCTCCAAGCTTCATTGACTGCTCCTCTTGTTTCTTATTAGGGCTCACTTGTTTATCAGAAGCCGTTGGATGGGCCTGAACGTGCTCTAGGAGACAGGATCAGAATATTGGCTTTATTCTGTCCTTTTACTCCTTTAGACCTTTCCTAATGTTCTCCTAAGGACAGAGACAGCTGGAGACATGTGGGGTCCCAGTCAGGCTTGCCACCAGACTAATATTCCTGAACATGTACAAGGTACATACATATAACTTCTTCATTTAGGGCATTGTTTAGGGCATAAACATTTAATTCCCAGAAGGTAAAATCTGGGCCAAGGGTATCAAGCATATGAGGAAATGATCCATGTCACCCAGGCAACCTGACTGTCCAGTAATGTTTCCAAGAATTCTGAAAAACAAATGTCCTTGAGCACTACTGGTACAGAGTAAGGCTGGTGGTGGCTGGAGCCTGTTCATAAGGGGTCAGGGAAGAAAAGCAGAAGTTAGCTTGAAAGCCCCACTTCCTTCCTATTTCTAGATCCCCCAGCATATAAGAAAGCCCAAAAGGAATTCAGCTGAGTGTAGGCTTGGCTATTAATCCAGAATCTATGTAGGATATGCAAAAGAAATGTTATCTAGTTAGCAGACATTGGCCTAGCATTTATGACGTGCCAGACACTTTTCTAAGCACTTTGTAAATATCAACTTATTTAATGCCAAAACAACCTTCAGAGGTAGAAACTATTATTATCTCTATTTTACAGACAAAGAAACTGAGGCACAGAGAGGTTAAGTAACTTACCCAAAGTCCAGGAGCTTGAAGGAAAGAGGGCAGACAGGGTTGGACCTCTGCAGTCTGCCGCCAGAGTCCATACTCTTTACCTCTGTGCTGTGATGCTCCTAAGATGTCATGGAAGAATCAGATCTTGGAAAAGCTGTGAAACTGATGACATCTCTCTGGCAATGATATACTTTCTCTTTCAGTTGTGACTCACTCAGGATGAGAGGGCGAAGACCCTGTTGCCCAGGCTGGATTAAAGTGGTGCAATCTCAGCTCACTGCAGCCTCTGCCTCCTGGGTTCAAGCAATTCTCCCACCTCAGCCTCCTGAGGAGCTGGGATTACAGGCAGGCACCACCATGCCCAGCTCATTTTTTGTATTTTTTGGTAGAGATGGGGTTTCACCACATTGGCCAAGCTGGTCTTGAACTCCTGACCTCAAGTGATTCACCTTCCTCAGCCTCCCAAAGTGCTGGGATTACAGGCATGAGCCACGATGCCTGGTCTTGTTCTTGAGTAACTTCTAAACTGTAAATTCCCAATATGCAGGAATAGGGTTACCCTTTGCACCACTGTATCCACAGCATCGAATGCAGTGCCTAAATTAAAGAATGCCCAGTGTTTGTTAGAAAAAGGAAGCATGAAAGAAAAAAGGGAGGAAAATGGGAGGGAAGAGGAAAGAGAGAGAGAGAGAGAGAGAAAAGCTATTTATTTAGTTTTCAGCTAGCCATCATCTAATTCCCAGTTGTGGGTTAGCTTGAATTGTTGCCCCTCCTAGGGATGTTTAGAGATACTCTCAAAAGGTTACCTGAGAGATGCTCTCAAAAGAAATAATAGTTTCAGAAGCTGATGTAGGTTTTGCCCACTCTGCCTCTTTCCTCTACAATATTTTTTCTCTGGCTTTCCACATCCCTTATTTATTGTTGAACTTCAACACACAAACACACACACATGCACACACAAACATATACACACACACAGCCCTACACAACACTGTTTGTGCAACTAGCTAGGCAATGGGACCTCATCTTTCACCATTCTTCTCTGTTCTACAAAAAACCAGAGAAAGGACCCAAGAGGGGGCATCACTTTGGCTTCTCTGGCCACGAGAACTTCAGCTAGTAATAGCACTTAGCTACAGGTGAAATGTCACAGAATTTGAGAATGCAATAGCCCAAATAGGCTTGTTAGATTATCTTGTCTAGAATTTTTTTTTTTGACAGTGCCTTGCTCTGTCACTCAGGCTGAAGTACAGCAATGCAATCACAGACCGCTTCAGTCTCAAACTCTGGGTTCAGGTGATCCTCGCACCTCAGCCTCCCAAGTAACTGGGACTACAGACAGGCACCACCACACCTGGATATTGCGTATTTGGTTTTTGTAGAGACAGGGTCTCACTATCTCTCCCAGGCTGATCTCAAACTCCTGGGCTCAAGCAATCCTCCTGCCTTGGCCTCCCAAAGTGCTGGGATTACAGGTTTGAGCCACTGAGCCTGGCTGGAATTCTTAATCTGAGACCCAGAGAGCTGGCTTTGGGGAGTCCATGAGTATCCCTCTGAGGTCTCACTCTCTCAATTACTCTACATTATCTTCCCACCCTCATATCTTTTCCCATCCTTTCCTTAGTGCAACATCTTCAAACAAGGTAGTATAGCATTCTAGTTCAAAGTACTAGAATCAGAGTAAGAGAGACTGGATCAGTTCCTTGCTCAACCAGTTACTAGCTGTGAATCTTAAGTTCATGTCTTCCCCTCTCTGAGCCTCAGTTCTCCCATATATATAATGACAGTAAGAATAAAAGCTACATTATATAATTTATTAAGGAATCAATGAGGTAATACATCTAAAGCACTTAGCACAGAGTTTGGCACATAGTGAGTATTCAAATAAATACTTAGAATTATCTTAATTCCCCATGCTTTGTCCACACTCTGCCTTGTTCCCCAGAAAATAGCAGTATCATGTTTATGACTTCAGATGATTTCACTTGTTTTGAGACTCAGGAATAGCCTTCTCTTGTAACCCTCATTTGGAAAGCAATTTAACTCCCTGACATTAAAAATTAAAATATAAACAGCTCAGAGCCTGATTTAATGGACAATTAAAAATTAAATTAACAGTTAGTAAGTGATGAGCTAATTTTGTTATTGTAACCACATTAGCCTCATGCTTTGAGGAATAGGAAAAGGGGGAAATGGGTTCCTTTAAAAAATACAGGCAAGAAATGATTTAAACTCATATATCATAGCCTTGACAAATTCATTCTTTGAAGCCACTTGCTCTAAAACCCAGTTGTCTGATGCTCATGAAAAAATGTTGAGATGCCAAAATAATGAGAATTAATGATCTGATAGAAGGAAAAAGATACTAAAGTAATATTTAATTGCAAGATATAGAGCAAACAGCTGGGTAAAACAGCCTGGGTCATCGTACCCCATGCTGGTTGGCAGCCTCTGGAATAAGCAAGGGTTTTCTTACTTGTCTTTAAACACATGGATCTGCCAAAAGTGCTTATTGCAAGTCTCAGGTCTGAGATTGTACTGAGATTCTTTTTTTTTTGGTGTGTGTGTGTATTTTTTTTCTTTTATTGTTATTATTATTATTATTATTATACTTTAGGTTTTATGGTACATGTGCGCAATGTGCAGGTAAGTTACATAGAGATTCTTATACTGAGCTCCAATAGGAGGGGAAGATGAAAAACAGCCCAGCTGAGGTGTTTCTTCTCCTGCCTCTTCTGTTCTGACTCCCCTCTTTTTTTGCCAGGAAACTATGCTCTCAAAGCTCTTATCACTTTATTATCATTGCATTTTGATGTGTCCGTCCTTTCTGCTAGTTCATAAGGTCAGTGAGTTCAGGGGCTCCTATCTTGTTTGCCATTAAATGCCACACACACCATAGTGTCTGGTATACAGTAGATGATCAATATGTGTTCTCTTGAACTGATTTAATGCTATTGAGCTAGAAATGTGTTCAATCTCAGATGTTAGGGACTCATAATCTTGCTCTTCCTAGAGGCATCTACCATTTGAATAGAGGGAATAGAGATTGCTCTACTGAATCCAAAGAGATGGCTCGAGTGTGGTGTGATTCCAGGCATCAAGAAGTGACCAGAGGCAAAAAAAAAGAGAGGGGGTGCTTCTAAGAACTCATCAAACCACAGCTTGTAGATGTCTATCTGCTCCGATTACATGCTGGACTGGCTTCAGTGAACAGAAACTGTCTTAGGAGCAAAGAACACCACTCAATTCTTAAAATGTGTGAAGTGTCTGACAAAATGCGATCTGATGCTGATAGGATGTGATCTGAATGGGGCGGCCTTCTGCCATCCTCCTGTCATCACTTCTGTTGTTTGAGATCCCTACTGTTACAGTCTCTGGTTTAGAGAAGAGAACATTTGTTGGCTTTTGGTATGCCCCCCACCTCTGCTTCACATCCATTGGGTCTGGCTTTCATAATAGTTTTAAATTTTCTTTTGGAAGAATTTCCTCTCCTTTGATGTGTGTAGTCTTAATGATGCCAAAAGTCAAGGCAATTTTCCTCCCCCACCCAAGAGTCTATAGCCCAAGGGTGACCAATCAGCCCTTTCCTGATGTAGCTTTTGTGGATCTTGAATGTAGTGTCATAAGGAGGAAAAGGCAGTTGACACCACTTCTTCCAGAGTGACACCCTTTTAAGAAAGTGGTCCAATTTACACTACCAATATCAGAGCATTCCTTTCTTCTTCTGCGCTGGGTTTTCCAGCCTTCTCATTGATTCTATGATCCAATATCCTTCTAATATCATTCAAATAAGTTCACTTTCTGCTTAAATTAGCCTGAATCTGTTTCTCGATTAGCTTACAGGATCTCTAATTGATGCTGTTGAGTTGAGGAGCAAGAGGTAAGGCAAGAGGTGAACATCACCTGGGCTTTCAAACTCTCTTCCAGTGACAGGTAATTTATCACATTTGTTACTTAGACTCTTCCAAGGAAAAGAACCCAGATGAATGTAATGTCTAGTGAGAAAAAGGAGGGGGAGAAATTTCAGTGTAGAATCATGAAGATGACAAGTCCTAGAGGTGGTGAAAAGCCAACCGGAGAGAGCTGCCAAAGGAAACAAATTCCTTGCCTATTTTGCTTGGCTTCAGCCTCAAGTACAATACATATATTTTAATTTTAATTTTAATTTTAATTTTAATTTCAACAGTTTTGGGGGAGTTCAGGTGGTTTTTGGTTATATGGATAAGTTTTTAGTGGTAATTTCTAATATTTTAGTGCTTCTGTCACTTGAGCAGGGTACACTGTACCTAATATGTAGTCTTTTATCCCTCACTCTCTTTCCACCCTTCCCCCTGAGTCTGCAAAGTTCATTATATTATTCTTATGCCTTCACATCTGCATAGCTTAGCTCCCACTTATAAGTAAGAACATATGATCTTTGGTTTTCCATTTCTAAATTTTTTCACTTAGAAAAATGGCCTCCAGCTCCATCTGAGTTGCTGTAAAATACATTATTTCGCTTCTTTTTGTGGCTGAATAGTATTCCATGGTGTAGATATACCACATTTTCTTTATCCACTCATTGGTTGATGGGCACTTAGGTTGTTTCCATATCTTTGCAACTGTGAATTGTGCTGCTATAAACATGCATGTGCATGTGTCTTTTTTATATAATGATTTTTCCCCTTCAGCCTCCAGTAAATTAAAGGGTTCCAATAAATTTAGCCTCCAATAGGGAGGTAGAGATCCTGCATGACTAACAGGGCTCAAAAGGCCTTCCTGATACAAGTCCTCCTGGAACCCAGTTGCTCTGTCTGATTTCCCAGGGGGTCTGGGTGCTCAATCACATGTTCCCCCTCCCTTATCTCTATAGACTGGCCCAACGTGACAAGCGACATGGAGAGGAAACCTCATAGATATTGCAGGGATACTGTGTCTGAAAATCCCATGGCTTTCCAATGGCCCATAAGTCAGGAAACAAATTGGAGGCTTGTAAAATTTGTCTTCTACCTTTAATTGACAACACTCACACGCCACAAAGGTAAGAAGTTCTGTTTCTGAATCCATTATTAGGCAGAACCTATAAAAAGGAATGAGAAGGAGCAAAGAGAGGAATAGGGATGTCAGTCAGTGCTTATTCCCACACACCCATTTAAGGAAACTGTCTGCCTCACATCCCCTATTGCTTCAGCAACCTCCTCCCACCTTGCAAGCTAACTGGGGCATTGTATGGACTCTGTGACCCAAGTATGATGGATCCAACCTGTGGCCTATGACTTGGGACCTGTATCATCTGGGATGAAAAGATCTCTTTGGCCAATCAGATTCCTCTGGAGTACTGAGCATTATCAAGCTGGGAAACTGAGATAGCATAAGGGCTGAGGATGAAAAGACACCTTGAGACATGACAGGCAAAATCATGAATAAACCAAATCTCTACATGAGCACAAAAGAAGAAGAATATGAGGGAAAACAAAATCGACAGAAAGGAGAATTGAACAAATAATTAGAGAGGACAAGAGAGAGAGAATGAAAGAGAGACTGATTCCTAAAACAGCCGTAGGTGCTGACAACTTTCCAGTTCTAATTACAGTTCACAGCTCCTAATAATAAACTGCTTTTTAAAAAGGTAACTTGAAGGAGTCTCTGTCTTGCAACTGAAAGAACCCAACTGAAACAAAGGAAATTCAACCACAAAGATCGAGAAGAACATGTGAACTAATCCCTATTTTCTCTGATCCTAGCTTTCAAGCCAGAAATGGATCTGTCTAAAATAGTCTCTGGTGCCTGGAGCATGTTATATGTCTCACATTGTGTGCACTATTATACGATTTGAGCCTAATGACAGCTCTGTGATATAATTATGTTGCACACACATTCATTCAACAAATGTGCTCAGATCCTGTTATATATATCAGCAGCATTCTTTTGGGAATGAATGAGGAAATAAAAGAAAGGTTAAAGAATCATAGACCCTGTCCTAGAACAGGATGTCAGCTATGGACAGAAGTATTTGCATTGTGCAAATGAGATAGACCAAGGTAGGGCATAGGTGCATTCAAATTCACATAGCTAGTTAGTCAAGAGGATGAGATATAAGCTCAGGTCTTTGAAATTCACATTTCTCAACTTCAATTGCAGTAGGACCATGCTTCTTCCATGGCTATGACCCCATCAGGGGTTGGCAAACATTTAGTTAGAGAGCCAGATAGTAAATATTTTAGGCTTTGCAAGCCATATGGCCTCTGTCATGACTACTCTGCTGTTATAGCACAAAAACAATCTTAGTTAACATGTAAAAAAAAAAAAAAAGTGTAGCTGTGTTTCAATAGAACTTTATTTACCAAAAAAGTGGCTGGCTAGATTTACCCATGGGTTGCATAGTTTGCCAACCCCTACTAAATAAATCCCTGTGTACTTGAACGACCCTCCTTGTCCTACAGCAATGAACCCTTTGAGTCCCAAGCACTTTAAAGAAGACAAAGCTGTATAAGCCAAGTAACATTTAGGTATTTTTTTAACCTTATGATGCTTGACTGATTAGGCCATAGTAGAATATTTGCCATCCCCAACTTCACTTAGAAATGGATCATTTCACATAGATAATATATTTTCTCCAAGAGCCTCTCAATATTCCAGTTGCCCATCACCATAACAACCCACACTATATAATGAAAAGGTAGAAGCAGTAACAAGTAAGGGAAGAATTCAAGCATTGACTTCTCTGAATATAAGTTTTGACATTTCAAGGTATGCTGCTAACAGACCAGTCATCAGTGTCTTCAAACATTCTGCATTTCTTAGATTCTTATAATGTTGTAAATGTATTTGTGCTTTCCTAAAGGCCAGTAGTCATTTATCAAAAGTCTTAAATTATTTAGAGTATACATACTTACCAAGAAGAAAACTAGGTCTCCATCGGGGAGGCAAAAAAAGTAGAATCAGAGATGATATACTAAAAATTAACTGAGAAAAGCTAATAGAGGACATTATGTAAACCTGGATAATTCAGCTTCATGCAAATTCCTAGTGGGGAAGATAAAGAGGAAGCCAGAATATATTTCACATCTTTCTGCCTTGGAAAGGATGCATTCCAATTCCATTTGAATATTAGGCTTTCCTGTTAATAATGTTATGACTCTTCTATCATCAGTACCCATCGTGAGTAGGGAGATGACAGATCTCTGAATGCAGTTACATGTTCTCCTCCCTTCTGTTGGGTCCCGAAGTCAGAGATTATCAGGACATGGTATCCTCACCCACTGTCTCAGCCCTTGGAATCCCTGGTCCTGAACTCTGTGAAAGGGGAAAAGTCACAGAATAATATTGACAGTTTTCCCCCTGGTACAGCCTCCAGGAATATCCTCTGTCCTGTGGCTCCCTAAAAATTGGGAGGAAAGCAGTCTTTAAAAGCCCAAATCAGTTCTGCTTGTGTTGCTGTAACTCTGAAGGAAAACTGTATCCTGGGAGTGTTGTTCAGAATTCCCAAACCTATTCCTTTCCAGCTAACATATCTACTTAGTTTCAAACTATTCTTTCCCTCCTTGCTCTCGGGGGCTTTCCTGATAATGCTAGAAAGGAGAAAGAGAGACCAAGAAAGTCCATCTGCCTGAAGTTGTGGGTCACTGCGGGGGCTGCCATTTCAGCCTTTCAGGCAGTGGTAGCTCATGAATGTTTTATTAAATACCTTCCTTGGAATGGTTCTTAATGAAGGAAAATGGCTGGTCTCTCAAGGCTACTACGGGTGTCTTTTCTGACTTGATGTTTATGGGGTTTTCCCTTTTCTTTGCTCATGTCTTGAAGGTACCAAATAACAACAAGGATAATAATAATTATAGCTGACATTCACTAAGCACTTACTGTGTGTCATGGACTCTGCCAGACATTTCTACATCCATGGTAGCATTTAATTTCTAGAAAAGCATTTGAAGTATGTACCAGAAGCATCCCTTACCAGATTACAGTAAGACAATAGAATATGGTCCTTAGTAGCGTTAACTTTTCCTGAGCTGAATTCTTTGAGTTCAGATCCAGGTTCTCTACTTACTGAGCAATCTTAGGCAAGTGACTTAATCTTTCTTGTATGAGTCACCAATTGCTGTGTAACATACAACCCCACAACCTTGTAGCTTAAAACAATGCACATTTATGATCTGACAGCTTCTGTGGGTCAGGAATGTGAGCATTGCTTAGCTGGGTCTTCTCATCTGGCTTAAATCAAGGTGTGAACCAGGGATTCGGCCATCTCATTGGTTGACTGGGGGAGGATATACCTTCAAGCTCACCCACATTTGGCATCCTTTAGTTCTCTGAGGGTTGTTGGACTGTGGGCCTCCATTCTTACAAAGCTGTTAGTAGGAAGCCACCTTCAGGCTCTTGCTACATGAACATCTACAAATGGCAGCTTGCTTCATCAAAGCCTGCAAGCTGAGAAGGCAATCAAAAGAGTCGGCTAGCAAGACAAAAGTTACAGTCTTCTGTAACCTAATCATGGACCTGATATCCCATCATATTCGCCATATTCTGTTGACTAGAAGTAAGTCACTAGTCTAGTTCATGTTCAAGGGGAAAAGGCAAAAAAGAGCATGGATTCCAGGAGGTGGGAATCACTGGAGACCATCTTAGAAGTCTGCCTTCCATACTGGGTCTCAATATTCTCATCTGTAAAATGGTGACACCAGTACCTACCCCAAAATGTTGTTATATGTAGTAAATGGTTGTTATATGCCAAACTACCTAGGTTGGGGCCTGACATATAGAAAATGTTATTAAAGTGTTTGTTATTATAATTCAAAATAACAATGAGAGTTTAATTCGCTTGCCCAAGGTGGTTCAGCCAGAGCCAAGGTCATGCCCAAGGTAGGGCCATTAGCCCAAAGTCGTGCCAGAGTGAGGAGTGAACCCAGGTTATATTCACCCATTCTCAACTATGTATTTAGGGATGCAGCAGTGAACAAGAAAGGCAAAGGCTCAGTTCCTGCTAACATGGGACTTCCAGTCTAGAAGAAAGAGGCAGACATATTCAGAGAATTACCCAAATAACTCAAAGTGTGGTAAGTGCTACGAATAAAAATGCACCATACACTAAGAGAGCACATCAGAGTCTGCATAAGAGGGGTGGCTAACCTAGTATGGCTTATCAGGAAAGGTTTCCTTAAGAATGAGACACTCCAGGCCTGGCATGGTGGCTCACGCCTGTAATCCCAGCACTTGGGGAGGTCAAGGAGGGCGGATCACGAGGTCAGGAGATTGAGACCATCCTGGCTAACACAATGAAACCCCATCTCTACTGAAAAACAAAAAATTAGCCAGGCATGGTGGCAGGCGCCTGTAGCCCCAGCTACTCAGGAGGCTGAGGCAGGAGAAAGGCGTGAACCTGGATGTTGAGGTTGCAGCGAGCCAAGATCATGCCACTGCACTCCAGCCTGGGTGACAGAGCGAGACTCCGTCTCAAAAAAAAAAAAAAAAAAAGAAGAATGAGACACTCCAGCTGGGATTAAAAGAGTAAGTAGGATTTGGTCTGGCTAGGGGGAAAGGAAGCATGCTTCAGGAAAAGTGAACAGTGTCTGGAGGACCCTGGGGCAGAAAAGACACAAAATAAACGACATTCTTCTCAAATCTTCCTCCCTACTCTCTTATCCACATTCTGTACTTCAAATGACAGATATAATACCACTTCCTACAAGCAAGTATTCATGATTTTCCTTCTCTAATATCTGAAAATATTGCAGCTGTTTTCCTAGAGCATTTGTATCCATCTTGGAAGGCACCTATAACACCATCTGTCTCTTTTTTTTTCCAGTAAGTTTGCTTCTGAGGTGCTTTTCTAGCTGCTCAGCTGACCTGGAAACTCACAGAGGATAAAGTTCATAGATCTCTCACCTTTTCCTCTCAGGAATGTTCACAGTTGAGTTTGGGGGCTAGGAGAGAGCCCTGAGAAGGAGACTTTGCTCTATACACTGCTGCACCTTTGGACTTTATAACATTTGCAGATATTACTTACTCAAGAAGGTAAGAGAGATTAAAATTTATAATGAAAAAAGAGACAACGTTGCTGAGTTGAAAATGCCTGCACTTGGAATCAGACATACACATCTGTGCCCTGAGATTCTAGCTGTGTGATTCTGGGCAGATGTTTTACCCTCTCAGAGCCTGTTTCTTCTGTAAAATGGGGATTATTCCACCTTCCTTGAAGGATTAAATGAGATATGATAACCAATGCACCCACTGAAATATTCAGCACATAGCAGGGACTATGATCGTACAATGCAGGCCAGTGGAGCCGCTATTATCTTTAGTAATCCTGCTGGGATTTTAGATATTTTAGCTCAGATTTTTTCCGCCCATTTCCCTCCTCTACCTGCCAGTGATGGGGATTTTCTTGTGCTGACTTGTTAAGCATTTGCTTTGGGTGAAGGAAGATTGCCAGGCTCTTTAAGGATGTACAAGGCAGAACTCAAGCAGTTTCTCCCATGGTGTTTTTGATGGAGCTGAGCAGAAACAAAGCCATACAAGGGATAGGGGCTTAGGTGAGAAGCCAGGCTTCCACCCCTGTGTGAGTTCTCATGTTGGGAAAGAGGTCTGAGCAAACCAGAGACTTGCAGTGAAGGACACTGAGGAGCTGAGCAAAACTTATGTAAAACAATGGATTTCCCCTATAGACCACAATTCCTTGGAACAGGGCTATCTTTTCGTTTTTGCATCCCAAAAGTCTGCCCCAAAGTGGATCCCTTATAAACAGTATCCAATCACTGATTCACCCTGGCAGCTATTCATCCAGCCCTCCAATTTGTCATGAGCCCCAAAGTTCTTCAGTTCACAGACACTGAATTCACCGGTTAGCAACTCAACTTTGTGCCTCCCAACACAGGTGGGTTTTCTCACAGATCTGTTCTTTAGAGTGGGGTTTC
Source organism: Pongo abelii (assembly GCF_028885655.2). Taxonomy (NCBI): domain Eukaryota; kingdom Metazoa; phylum Chordata; class Mammalia; order Primates; family Hominidae; genus Pongo; species Pongo abelii. Next base: position 117,762,998 of record NC_071995.2, on the reverse strand, counting down.
TACATGAGGAGGCAGCAGTGCATAGATGTTAAAGACTCACACACTAAAATCAGACACCTTGATGCCAATCACATCATTCCTGCCACCTCCTAGATGTGTGACCTTGGCTAAGTCATTTCACCACTCTCACTTTTAGTTTTTGGAGACAAGGTCTCACTCTGTCACTCAGGCTGGAGTGCAGTGGTGCAATCATTGCTCACTGCAGGCTTGACCTCCTAAGCTCAAGCAATACTCCCACCTCAGCCTCCTGAGTAGCTGGGGCCACAGGTGCATGCCCCTATGCTTAGCTAATGTTTCAAAAAACTTTTTTTTTTTTTTGGTAGAGACAGGGTTTTGCTATGTTGCCCAGGCTGGTCTTGAACTGCTGGGCTCAAGATATCCTCCTGCCTCAGCCTCCCAAAGTGCTGGGATTATAGGCATGAGCCACTGCACCTGGCCACACACCTCTCTAGCTCTTCATTCCATTCCCCCAAGTGTACAATGGAACACTGAACAAGAGCTCGGTACTTACTGTCACTTACCATGTACCATGTGCTGAATGAGTACTTTACACATATTATTAAAGGTACCTATTTCATACCATTATTACGCAAACTAGGTAAGGGTCAACACAGAGATTGGCACATAGCAAGTGCTCAATAAATGCTACTTATTGGTATTATTATTCTCCACTTGGGGCATGAAGTCTTGCTTAATTTCTACTTCTTGATTTGGTACCAGCCTGACACCCAAGACAACTTCATGGATACTGCCATCCCCCCCAAAAAGATGAGTGACCTTTGTAGCCCTAGAATAAAAGCCCTGGTAAAAATCACGGACATCAGTGTTCTGCATTTGTGGGCATATGGATATCCACATTTTGGGCAATGGGTATTATTACAATAACACTAAAAAAAATTTGCAGAAATTTCTTTTGGTCTAATACCAACTGTAATCCCTTTTGGCAGTGTCTGCTACTCTTAGGGATATGCACCTTAAAACACTCACAAGTAGAAGCCGATCTCTTCCTCGAGGAACTTTTGCCATTGCAACTATTTTCCAAACTGTTAATGAAAGCATGGTTAAATAGCATTTTTCTTTGCTTATAAAAACGCTACAGAGATAACTGGAGGCAGAAGCCCCACTCTTCACTTTGGAGCCGCGCACGTCATGCACCATCCCACCCTGATGACAGGGTCCCCCACTCCCTAAATTACTCCTAACTCCTCTCATCTCCTATTGTGCATTACCACCTCCACTACATTGCAGTATTAATTTGATTTATGACCCAGCCACCCCACCTGAGGCCCAGGAAGATGGCTTCCCTCCGATCGCTTCCATCAGCAGCGTAAGTGGATGGTAATAAAAACCCATACGTGGCTCAGACTTTCAATTTCAATTGGAAATTGAAACTGTGCAATATGATTAAAGTTTAATCTGCATCATCAATAAACATGTGTGCGAAAGGAATGAGAGCTGCTTTCTGTCCTGGTTGCAGGTATGGATTTGTTGAGCACGTGTCTGCTGTCTCTTGTCTAAGCAAAGTATTTACTGGAGTTGGGATTATACACACTGACATATGTGCACAGGCATGTGGGAAGTAGATATATTTGTACAGAAAGATAAAAATCATCACAGGGACATGACTGGGAGAGAAAGGTTGCTCATGCTCAGTTGAAACCAGTTTGAATCAACAGCTCTACAAGGAATTGCTAAGGATTCAATGGTTTTTCAAGGAGTACTAATGTCCATGTATTTGTTCATTCATTTATAAAGTATTTATTGAGTGTCTACTGTGTTAGACCCTGCACTCGATCCTGGGGTCATAATAGTGAGAGGGGTAAAAATAGACACTTGTGGAACTGCTCTCATGGAACCTACAGTAATGGTTGAGAGGGATGTTTATCAGATAATTAGGCAATTAAATGTGAACTTGCTCCTCTATTAAGTGCCTACAGGGAGAGGTATACAATTCTGCTAGTGCTGTAAAGAGGGGAATGTGACCTATTCTGTGAAGTTAGGAAGAGCTTCCTGGAGTTGGTGATGATAGAGCTAAGGTCTAAAGAAAGAACAGACACAAGAGGAATCCAGCCACAGGAAGCCATATGTGCAAAGGCCAGGAGGTAAGAGGAATATCCAGGGAAAACAAGGCAGAGTGGCTGGAACAGAGTGAAACAAGAAGCTTGAGGTGAGGCTGCAGAGGTGGACAAAGAAACCACACTGAGCTTTGCAGGATGTGGCAAAGGGCCTAGATTTTTTTCTAAGTACAATGAGAAGCTATCAGAGGGTTTTAAACAAGGCAGTTACATCATCTTTTTAAAAGGCTGCTGCATGGAGAAGGAAATGGAGGAGACAAGAATGCACGGACAAAGACCAACAAAAGAGGCTATTTCTGTGATCTAGGGGAAAGGCAAGGATAACTTGGACTACTTCCTGACAGTGGAGGTGAGAAGTAGGAAAACCTTCTCCACGGTGAAAGTCGATGCCTGTCCTTTAAATACATAATAAATGGGCTCATCTCATCTCCATTCTAATGAGCTCTGCTCAATATGTCTCTATTGCCCCGATGAACTCTTTCAGCCTCAAACTCTCCAAGAAAACATAAGCCATTCAATATGCACTCTGGACACTTTGCCTTTCATCTCCAAACTTATCTGCATCTTTTTTTTTTTTTTTTTTTTTTTTTTTTTACAGGGTCTTGCTCTGTCTCCCAGACTGGAGTACAGTAGAGTGATGATAGCTCACTGCAGCCTTAAACTCCTGAGCATAAGAGATCCTCCTGCCTCAGTCTCTCAAGTAGCTGGGGTTACAGGTGTGCACCACCATGCCCAGATTTTTTTTATTTTTCATTTTTTTTAGAAATGGGATCTTACTATGTTGCCCAGGCTGGTCTTGAACTCCTGGGCTCAAGCAGTCCTCCCACTTTGGCCTCCCAGAATGCCTGCATTACAGGCATGAGCCACCACCCGTTACTTACCTGCATTTTTACCCATACTTACCTATTTCTGTTCTTCCTGAGAGTAAAAGTTAAACGGTGTTTGCTCTGGCCTCCAGATCTTTGCACACATTATTCCTGCTGCCAGGAGCATTCTTCCCTCATTCCTCTCACTCACTTACTTGTACTTACATTCCCAGTCTCAGAGATATTTTTCTGCAAATTCTTCTTGACCCTCTCTGCACAACTGGCATTGTCTGTTTAGTTAGCTTTTAGCAATCAGTAGACTGTGCAAACCTTGACAAGAAGGCCAGTCCTTGTTTCCCATTATATCCCTCATTGTCCTATACAGTGTTCTGTGCACTGCATACAAGAAGAGCTCAATTGATGCACATTGGATGATGGCAGAGCTCTTCCTTCTTTCAAGTTCCAGCTCCTCTCTTTGTGCTATTGATACCAATTCTTCCTACTTCAGAATGACCTTGTTCTATCAATTATTCCTTCTCACTCCTACATATTCAAGCTCACCAACTTGACTATATCCTCACCCACAACAAGAAATTCATGTTTCCTCACCCTAAAGAGCACTGTCATTTGCTCCTGGCTTCTCCCTAAGAGTAGACGCTTCCCCCAACCTTCCACTGCTCAAATATCTAGAAAATATAGTATAGATTCACTATTTCTATTTCATCATCCCTTACTTCCTTTACCATCTGCTTCCATCCACATAGTTCCATCAGAATAGCTCTAATGATCCCTGGGGACCTCCCAATACCAACTTCAATGGTTTCTTTTCAGCTTTCATTCTATTTGGCTTCTTGGTAACATTTGATGCTGTTAACCACCTGCCTTCTGCTGAAACTCTGTTTCTTGATTTATGCAGGAATAATTCCTGGCTCTTCACTTACATCTTTGACTGCAATTTCTCATTTATTACTCTTAATCGAACTTCCTGGGTATTTCATGCCATTTTACAAGTGAATAAAGTAAGGCTACAATAAGCTACATGATTGTGAATATGTTCTTTTTCAAAGTCTTCATCTGTTGGTGATATTCACTAAAGTATTTTTCAGTGAAATGATACAATACCTTGGAATTGCTGTAAAATATCCAGATGTGCTGGGTGCAGTGGTTCACACCTGCAATCCCAACAGTTTCGGAGGTCGAGGTAGGAGGATCACTTGAGACCAGGAATTCGAGACCAGCCTGGGCAACATAATGAGACCCCCATCTCTACACAAAATTAAAAATTAGCCAGGTGTGGTGGTGCTACTCAGGAGGCTGAGGCAGAAGGGTCACTTGAGCCCAGGAGTTCGAGGCTACAGTAATCACACCACTGCACTCCTGCTTGGGTGGCAGAGTGAGAGCCTATTTTAAAATAATAAATAAATAAATAAACTACTCCAGATACAGTCAAATATTATTCATATAATTTTTAAAGGTAAGTATAGTTGAAAAATAAAATAAAAATTATATGCCTTACTACCATTATTCCATTTTAGAAATCCAGGTCTCCTTAGAACTCCTAAAATCAATGGTCTTTCTACCACAAAGATGGACATACTTCAGATGATCCAGGCGAGGGCTTAGTCAGAGTCAGGGCTGATAGGGTTTCTGCCTTATTTACAGAAGGCAATGAACCACGGAGTCTCCACGTTTTCAGAAGACTTGGGTTTTTGGCTTGGCCCTGCCAGGATCCATACATGGGGCCTTGAATGACATATTTGTCCACGACAAAGTGAACCTCTCCATGTCTGTAAACATACTTAGACAATAGACCTCAGAGGCTGCAGTGAGCCGAGATTGCGCCATCGCACTCCAGCCTGGGGGACAGGAGTGAGACTTCGTCTCAAAAAAAAAAAAAAAAGAAAATAGACTTCTCTAAGAGAAGTTGTAACTGTCAACGAACTTTAAAATGTGATTTGTAAAGAGAGGCAGCATGGTGCCACGGTGAAGAACCCAGGCTGTCAGGTGAGATGGACCTGGATTTAAGCCCCTGCTCCATGACTTACTGGCTAGGTGAACTTGGGCAAGTCACCAGGGACCTCAGAGCATCAGTTCCCATGATGCCACTTGGAAAGAGCAATTTCCTACCCTGCAGGATTATGGAGAGGATTAAAATGTAACAACTAGAACAGAGTAGTGTTCCTGAATTCTTATTGGGAGGTGGTGGACAAACAGGAGGCAGGGACGCCATGGGTCCTTCGTGGCCCCTCTTTCAACTTCCTGCACATCTCATTCACTCAGGATGATTTGCAGTTGGTGGCAAACCCAGCCCTGGGACCAGAGATCTGAGACTAGTGATAAAACCGTCAGCCAAGATTTGCTACATCTTTTTTTTCTACCCCCTAGACTCCCATTAAAAATGATTTGTCATTAGAACAAAACATGGGAAAACAAACGTGATTAAAATTTTCCCATATTAAATACCTGTGTGGCAATGGCAGGCCTGAGCTGAGAGCTCTGGAAAGGCTCTGATTCATCCATCTGGAAGGGGTCTGAGCATCTGGCAGAGTCGGGAAGTGAGTAAGAGTCTGGGTTTGTTTCTCTGCTGCCTCATTCCTGGCATCTTTCTTCCATCTCGCTGACTTCCTCAATCGACTCCATTAAACACAGATTACAGGTATCTGGGGCATGGGGTGGGCATCACCATAGCATTGGGAAGGTAGGAGGAATATGGGGAGGGAGGGTATGCTTTACCCTCCTACCCTGCCTTCCCCGAGGGGAAAAAAATCTCATAACTTTCAGAAATGTGATAGATCTGCCAAAAATCCATGAAGTCAGTTGCATAGGTTATGAAACTCACTTCACAGGTGTGGTATCTCTCGGAAACCTTTTGCTTCCTTAAGGCCTGGAGTAGATTAATTGCAAAGATATCTGCAACTTTTCCTCCCTCTCTGCACACCTCTCGCACAGTGACCTGACAGCTCCTCTCATCAAGAGGCAAAAACTCTTTTCCAATCCTTGATACGGGCTAGGCTAATGACTTGTTTTGGCTAAAAAGAAGATATCAGAAGTGAATGCATGCAAGTTTCAAGGTTAGGGCTCAAAAGGCTGAAAACATGCACATTTCAACTCTCTTATAAAAAGCTGGGCATACTCTACTGGATGATGGGAGATACATAGCCCATTTACCACCCCTCACACCATCCAACAGCCAGCCGACTTCTAGGCATGTGAGCAAGGCCATCCTAGACTAGCAAGCCTCCACCGACTTCAACCTGACCACAGATTCATGAGAAAACCCAGCCAAGATCAGTTCATCTTGTCTTACACCAGTAGAACTGCCCAGTTGACCTGCAGACTGGTAAGCAATAATAAATGCTATTGCTTGCTTAGAGGTGGTTTGTTAAGCTGTGAAACTAATTGACACAAAATGGTGTGACTTAACATGGCCACATCTTGCTGATGTGTGCCCTACCCCCTGCAAATAACTTTAACCAATTATGTCTTCAAATTGAAAGGGTGAGTTTTTTTTTTTTCAGCTTTGTAGAATCTGGGAAGGTCCTTGGTTAATGTGAAAAGCCCTAAGAATTCAGACTACAAATATTTCTTCTTGAAGGATCTAAAGTGTTCAGTCACCTAAGGGCTGAGAGTCCCTGGCCCTATCAAAGCCACCTGAACATAAACACAGGGCATCTATTATCCCAGTCCAACTTACTGCATTGGTTTCTTCTCCTCAGGGTGCCTAAGAAATTTTGGTTAATAAAAGAAAGAACCAAAGGTAGAAGTAAATTTGTTTATTCCTACTCACAGAGCTTCCTCTTCCTCATTCAATCACCAAAGAAGGGAATAGTTGACCTGGACTGGTCAGGCCAAGGACATGTTATTGGGGCAAAGGTTTCACTGGACTGAGGTTGGCAATCAATGTCTCCCTCTCTTCCTGTTCCTCCTCCCCCTCCTCTTCCTTCTACACTTCTCTTCCTCTTCTCTTCTCCTTCTTCTTGCTCTTCTTTCTTTTCTCTTCATGAGATTGGAAAAAAGATACTACCACCTCCCTCTCAGGCAGAAGGGACACTTCCCCTGCCCTTTTGGAATCTCAAGGGAAACTAGAGTGAAGCCCCCAGGAAAGACTCTCTCTGCTTGTTTAGACAAAGAAAGAGATCCTCATGGCCTCCAAAACTTGGAGGGAGAAAGAGTGGCTTGGGAGCAGGATTCACATGTTCACTCGATGGCAGGCATGCTCCTGACAGTACCCTTCACACATCCACTCCAACTCAAAGGCTTGTCCAGGAGGGCCAGGTGCGGTGGCTCACACCTGTCATCCCAGCACTTTGGGATGCGGAAGTGGGCAGATCACTTGAGGCTGGGAGTTCAAGACCAGCCTAACCAACATGGCAAAACCCCGTCTCCACCGAAAATACAAAAATTAGCTGCTCGTGGTGGTAGATGCCTGTAATCCCAGCTACTCGGGAGGCTGTGGCAGGAGAATTACTTGAACCCAAGAGGCAGAGGTTTCAGTGAGCCCAGATTGCGTCACCGCACTCCAGCCTGGGCAACAGAGCGGGACCCTGTCTAAAACAAAACAAAACAGAACCTGTCCAGGAAATGCCTCCCCCAGAGGAAAAACATGACTGGGAGTGAAGGATGAAGGGGGGAGTGCCTAGGAAAGTCTTGGACTGAAAAGAGAATAGCAGGCAGGCTGGGTTACTTTAAATGCTGATGATGAAGTTGAGAGAAATGGAAATGGCATCAGTGATGTATACTTGGAGTTGAAGATAAAATTGCATCTGTTAGTATTCCTGTGGAAATATTAGGCTGTAACTAGAATGTGTGAGATGGTCTCTCTTAGACATGAAAGTATTAATCATAAACTGACAATAAAATGAGTAAATGTGAACACATAAGAAGAAATACTCGGAGTTTTTCCCTAAACAGAAATCTTTCACCAAAGCAGAACTCTTCCTCCTCAAATCCATCTCCACTCTGCAACTCTTAACATTATCAGGGTTCTTACTTCAAGGCAATTTTACCATTTTCTGGTCCTTGCTTACCTACACTAACCTTCTTCCTTTGCACTTCCGTTCTGCTTTTTACCTTCCAGCCTTTGTTACACCTTGGGAAACACTGGATTCACTCCTTTCTCCAGATTTTTGCAGACATATCATCTCTACCCAGGGCATTCTATTTCCCTAACTAATCCTTCATATTTCAGCCTAAATGTCCCCTCCTCCAAGAATTACTGTCACGGGACCCTTGGACAGTCCTGTTTCTGCAGCTGGGTTATTCCTGGGCCTTTCCTATGTGTTACTGCTTACTTCTCTGTAGACATAGAGATGGATACATTGTTTCCTTCCCTTGTAGGTTTCCTTCCCTTGTAGGTACAAAGTAGATACAAATGCAGATACAAATTGCCATTTGGGGATCACAGCGCCAAAAGATTTGGGCTACTTCATGCCCATGAGATAATTTCTGAGTTACAACAAGGGGTCATGCCCATGAGATAATCCCTGAGTTACAACAAGGGAAGAAACAAAATGGTTTGAGCTATTCATTAAATTCATCTTGTTTTACATCACAAAAATTTTTGTTTGCTTGCTGGTTACTTCTATCACAGTCTAGGAGAAGCCTGATCAAACAGAAAAAAAAAGTTTGTAATTGGATTTTATCACTATCAATTATTCTGGGTACAAAGTGGAAGGCAGGTCATTTGTCCTGGGGAAGGAGCAGTGAAGTAGAGACCAGGTTGTGGTCAAGGAGTTTCACCTGGATAAATCTTGTTCCATCCCATTTTCCCAAGATCTAGGCAAGACAAGGGAAATGGGGGTGCTTTCATTTTAGTTAGACCTTTGAAATTTTGTAAGAAGAGAGCCTCATGAGCAAAGAGTTGAAAAACCAATGGGGTAATAACGGATTATTCTTAATGGTACCTTCAGTAGAAAATAAAAAGGTTTGCTGGGTGGGGCAGTGGAGTAGGGTGGGGGGAAGTCTGAATTGATAGGTTACTGTCACTTAGTGTTCTGAACTTTTTCCTGACTGCTTTACATAAAGAAGCAATTAATGAATGCACAACTGTCAAGAATAATTTGCCCTTAGAGACACACCAAAAAAAGAGAGTTTTAGACCAATATCCCTGATGAACATCGATGTGAAAATCCTCAGTAAAAGACTGGCAAACTGAATCCAGCAGCACATCAAAAAGCTTATCCACCACGATCAAGTCGGCTACATCCCTGGGATGCAAGGCTGGTTCAACATACGCAAATCAATGAACGTAATCCATCACATAAACAGAATCAATGACAAAAACCTCATGATTATCTCAACAGGTGCAAAAAAGCCTTTGACAAAATTCAACAGCCGTTCATGCTAAAAACTCTCAATAAATTAGGTATTGATGGGACGTATCTCAAAATAATAAGAGCTATTTATGACAAACCCACAGTTAATATCATATTGAATGGGCAAAAACTGGGAACATTCCCTTTGAAAACTGGCACAAGACAGGGATGCCCTCTCTCACCACTCCTATTCAACATAGTGTTGGAAGTTCTGGCTGGCCAGGGCAATGAGGCAACAGAAAGAAATAAAGTGTATTCGATTAGGAAGAGAGGAACTCAAATTGTCCCTGCTTGCAGATGAAATGATTGTATATTTAGAAAACCCCATCATCTCAGCCCAAAATCTCATTAAGCTGATAAGCAAGTTCAGCAAAGACTCAGGATACAAAATCAATGTGCAAAAACCACAAGCATTCCTATACACCAATAACAGACAAACAGAGAGCCAAATTATGGGTGAATTCCCATTCACAATTGCTACAAGGAGAATAAAATACCTAGGAACACAACTTACAAGAGATGTGAAGGACCTCTTCAAGGAGAACTACAAACCACTGCTCAATGAAATAAAGGAGGACACAAACAAGTGGAAGAACATTCCATGCTCATGGATAGGAAGAATCAATATCGTGAATCGTGAAAATGGCCATACTGCCCAAGGTAATTTATAGATTCAATGCCATTCTCATCAAGCTACCAAAGATTTTCTTCACAGCATTGGAGAAAACTACTTTATAGTTCATATGGAACCAAAAAAGAGCCTGCATTGCCAAGATAATCCTAAGCAAAAAGAACAAAGTTGGAGACATCATGCTGCCTGACTTCAAACTATACTACAAGGCTAGAGTAACTAAAACAGCATGGCACTGGTACCAAAACAGAGGTATAGACAAATTGAACAAAACAGAGGCCTCAGAAATAACACCACACATCTACAACTATCTGATCTTTGACAAACCTGACAAAAACAAGAAATAGGGAAAGGATTCCCTATGTAATAAATGGTGCTGGGAAAACTGGCTATCCATATGCAGAAAGCTGAACCTGGATCCCTTCCTTACACCTTATACAAAAATAATTCCAGATGGATTAAAGACTTAAATGTTATACCTAAAACCATAAAAACCCTAGAAGAAAACCTAGGCAATACCATTCAGGACATAGGCATGGGAAAGGACTTCATGACTAAAACACCAAAAGGAATGGCAACAAAAGCCAAAATAGACAAATGGGATCTAATTAAACTAAAGAGCTTCTGCACAGCAAAAGAAACTACCATCAGAGTGAACAGGCAACCTACAGAATGGGAGAAAATTTTTGTAATCTACTCATCTGACAAAGGGCTAATATCCAGAATCTACAAAGAACTCAAACAAATTTACAAGAAAAAATCAAACAACCCCATCAAAAAGTGGGCAAGGGTTATGAACAGACAGTTCTCAAAAGAAGACATCTATGCAGCCAACAGATATATGAAAAAATGCTCATCATCACTGGTCATCAGAGAAATGCAAATCAAAACCACAATGAGATACCATCTCACACCAGTTAGAATGGTGATCATTAAAAAGTCAGGAAACAGCAGATGCTGGAGAGGATGTGGAGAAATATGAACGCTTTTCCACTGTTGGTGGGAGTGTAAACTAGTTCAGCCATTGTGGAAGACACTGTGGCAATTCCTCAAGGATCTAGAACTAGAAATACCATTTGACCCAGCCATCCCGTTACTGGGTATATACCCAAAGGATTATAAATCATGCTGCTATAAAGACACATGGACACGTATGTTTATTGTGGCACTATTCACAACAGCAAAGACTTGGAACCAACCCAAATGTCCATCAGTGATAGACTGGATTAAGAAAATGTGGCACATATACACCATGGAATACTATGCAGCCATAAAAAAGGATGAGTTCATGTCCTTTGTAGGGACATGGATGAAGCTGGAAACCATCATTCTGAGCAAACTATCACAAGGACAGAAAACCAAACACCTCATGTTCTCACTCACAGCTGGGAATTGAACAATGAGAACACTTGGACACAGGGCAGGGAACATCACATACTGGAGCCTGTCGTAGGGTGGGGGACTGGGGGAAGGATAGCATTAGGAGAAATACCTAATGTAAATGACGAGTTAATGGGTGCAGCAAACCAACATGGCATATGTATACCTATATAACAAACCTGTACGTTGTGCACATGTACCCTAGAACTTACAGTATAAAAAAAAAAAAAGAAAAAAACCAAACTTGCTCTTAGAGTAAGATTATCCTTAAAACAGTAGGTTTTCACTTTGGAAGGCCAAGGCGGGCAGATCACGAGGTCAAGAGATCAAGACCATCCTGTCCAACATGGTGAAACCCTGTATCTACTAAAAATACAAAAATTAACTGGGTGTGGTGGCGGGCGCCTGTAATCCCAACTACTCTGGAGGCTGAGGAAGGAGAATCCCTTGAACCCAGGAAACAGAGGTTGCAGTGAGCCGAGATTGCGCCACTGCACTCCAGCCTAGCAACAGAGTGAGACTCGATCTCAAAAAACAACAACAAAAAAATAGTCGGTTTTGCTAATCCTGAATGAATAGTTTTAGGGCTCCTTCTCTAGCCCCACAGACCTGGTGCTCCTCCCAGAGTTCCCTTCATCCCCTCACCCACCACCAGACTAAAAGCATCTTCATGGCATGAACTATGTTTTGTTCACATCGGTGTGGCTGATTCTCAGAACTCATAGGCATGTAACCTGTGCTTCAGGCCCACACTCATGAGAAGATCTGACCACCAGTTTTGTTCAGATCTATTTCCCAAGATTAACCAATTATCAGCTTTGTTCTTACAAGTCAGTTGGCTGAAGTAAATGATCCTGCACTCTATCCAATTGCTATTTTCTGGTGAGAAGCCAATCCCATTGGAAGCCCACCTGCCTCAGGTATCCAAAAAAGGACCTGGGAGCAAATCCCAGGCTTGACACTTATGTGGGAAAGTCACTTATCCTCTGTGTCTCAGTCCCTCATCTATAACATGGGGATAATAATAGTATATCTCCTATAGACTGCTTTCAAGGAATTAAAAATAATCCATGTAATCTTTTGGCTACATGGCAAACCTATATGAGTATTTGCTATGATGACAATGATAATGATGACATTGATTAGGACTTCATTAATAATGCTATACCTGTTCATGCTTGGGCTGTGCTGATGAGCTGGGTTACGTTTACAGCAGAATAAGGAATGAATATGAGCCCAATATGTATCTGGCACCCAGTGCCGACTTAAATGTAATTAGCACACTTTGGGCAGGTTGACAGGATGTTTCTGTTTCCTTGTTTATGTTTCCTTCTCCCTTGTCTTTGAGTGTTTGTATCAGCTGGCGATTTGGAATGCACAAACATTTCCTATTGACAGGAAAGTCAGAGAAAGTGCAATCTTACAGCTCAGATATTAGTTCAGTTGCTCTGAGTCTTGGTGGTGTGATTGATGGGAGTTTTATTGCAAATGTAAAAATCTGCATTCCCTTCCTCCCATGTTAGCACATCAATGTTTTGGTCGCACACAACACATCCCAATGCATTGAAGATAATAGACTCTAATGTCCTTGATAGCTGTGCATCAAAGCCAGTCAATGCACCATTGGCTTAGATGACAGAAATGACTGGGTCAATGACATTCACACACCCACCGCCTGGTAAAGACAACAACACTCCCAAAGCTAGAAATGGAGATTATTTGCCAATATAACATTAATTCCACCAACATTTATTAGACTCCTGTAGCAATGAGGCTTAAGCCAGCACAGTGCCAGGCACATGGATGCGTGTACATTCAATTCTTGTTAAACGAGTGAATGGGTGACTAAATTAATGAATGAAAGTCTATATAGTGTGAAGTCACTGAGAAATCCATAATGCTTCCTCATTTGGAAATGGAATTTTCAAAAAGCAATCAAATCTGAAGGAAATTAGCTAGAAGCGATGAATACATGGCAAAAGCCCAAAGATGTTAGTCCAGCTGCTGCAAATATGACTAATGCACAAACCCAGGGGAGTGGATAATGGCTTGGCTGCAAAAAAAAAAAAAAAAAAAAAACCTGAAAATCTAAAAAGAGACTTAACTCAATTTCAAGGAGAGAGTGTTTGACCATGACCCATAGGCACAGGTTGGATCTTACAGATGGGTAGCCTTTGCTTCAGCTTGTGTCCTTCAAAAAACCTTGATGTTATTCTACTCAGTAGCAACTGGATTATAAAGGGGTTTAGAAGCTGTGGAACTTATGAAGAGCTTTCAATCTAGGGAAGGAGAGATAAATAGATTCTAGGTTCCATGCTTAGATCCTAGTGGTGCCTAGCTACTCTATCCCCAGTAGCTAGCTCAGTGCCTGGCACACAGTACATGCTCAAAAAATAGTTGAGTGCACGAAGGAAGATATCTATAAAATATGCTATCTATCTCTATTACAATATTGTGTGTTAAACTGCTTTACTGTGAAAGTAATACATAGTGAATAATGTATATCTAGTATATCTGCATTACTTTCATGTTTCTAACAGATAACATTTAGTGTATAACCTATAAGAGGTACATAATCAGAAGAGAGACACTTGTGTGGGCAGTCAGAAGAAAGAGAAATGCCTTCAAATCTAGGGAAATTGGGAAAGGAAGTGGGAAATTATGGAAGAGGAGGCATCAAAGGTGGGTCTGGAAGTAAAGGCAGAGCTGAACATTGTACAATCCAGGCTGAGAAAATAGTAGGAGAAAATTTTCAGCAAAACAAAATGATAGAACAATGTTTTTCCAAGTGTATCCTAAAAAAACTCTTTGTACAAAATCACCTGGGGATAAGCATCCCTAGCCTACTGGGTCAGAGTCTCTGTTGATAGGGCTCATGAATCTGAACTCTGAAAGACGCTATAAGTCATTTTTTATGTGCTACATTTTTGAGGAGCCATTTATAGGAAGCACCCACCTCACTATTTAATTTAATCCTCTTGACTATTCAGGGAGGTAGACATGATTGTTCCCATTTGATGGCAGGTATATTGAAGCTCAAGGAAGTGAAGTGATGTGTTCAAGGTCACCCAGCCTGTAAGTCAAAGAGCTGTGGTTTAAACACAAAACACCAGACATCAAACCTTTACTCTTTTCCACTACCCTCTCTTCATACAAGGCTGAAGGATAGGCTGTATGAAGGGAAGCTGCAGGTGATGACTTTGAAAGAGTATATTCTGATAATAATAGTAGTAGAAATCAATAAAGACAATGATAGTGTTTTATATCTTTAAAAAGAAAGAAAGAACACACCGCTCTGGCTGTGGCAGACTTTATCAGGAGGCTCTGATTAATGAGCAAAGCTCTAACTCGGGCTCCCTAATAGATGCCTGTTATATCACCAGGAGATTTTCATCTCAGCGATACATTGCTATAATTTGCTTGGGCAGCAGTGTCAGTTCTGCTAGTCTCTGTTTTTCAATAAAAAGGTCGGTAACTACAAGCATCCAGTGTAGCAACTAGTGATCAGGAAATGAGGCCGAAGCGCCATTAAATAGTCATGGGGAGGCAGCTCAGGATGGGCTGTGAATTCTGGGGTTGGACATCTCATTTGTGGAATGGTAGGCCTGGGTCTTCCTCAGGGTGCCTGGTTGATAAGAAATGTTGGTTAATAGGAAAAAAAGAAAAGCCAAAAGTAGAAGTAAATTTGTTTAGTCTTACTCACAGAGCTTCTTCCCTTATTCAATCACCAAAGAAGAGGATTGTTGATCTGGATTGGTGAGGCCAAGGAAATATTATCAGAGCAAAGTTTTAACTGGACTAAGGTTGGCAATCAATTTCTCTCACTCTCCTCCTCTGTTCCTCCTCTCCTGCACCAAGGTCAAAGGTACAAGGTCGTGGATTTGGCTGACGGAGGGAATGCCAGCATCCCTCACTGTTCCAAAGCCCCACCTGCCTCCCAAAGATAGCTGGCCACCCAAAAAGCTCATTAGGGGGAGACCACATCATAAGCTCTGTCGAAAGAGGTCTGACTCATTCCCTCGCATCCTTCAGTTGCCTGCTCAAATGCTAACTTCTGAAGGATGTCTTTGACCACCTACCAGAAATATCATGACTCATCCCACCTCCCCAGATTTCTACATGATTCCTCCCTCTTACTCTCCTTTCTTCATTACTCTTAGTGATGCCCAGTATTACATTGTCTACTCTTTTGTTCTTTTGTTTATTGCCTGTCTCTTTCCACTAGACTGTAAGCTTCATGTAGTTAGAAATCTGTTTCCCCTCCATTTCCCCAATATCCAGGACTGTGCCTGTTTTGTGGTAGACATTGCATTAAGTATTTGTTGAATGAAAGGACAATGTATTAGCACAAATGCATCCTCTATCACAAAGAAGTCATTTCATTCTCAGTTCTAATTGCCTTCACTTGTGAAGACACCTAAAAATAAAACTTTTCCCCCCAGTTAAATCTATCAGCAGCATTTTTCTCATCATCCCTAGGATAGCATACAAACATTTTGATGTGGTTTATTGGACCCTCTGTGTCTGCTTGAGGTTCCCCTTCAGCCCAGCTCACACCCCTCTCTGCCTTGCATCTGTGCATCATACATTCCTTCAGACAGATGATAGCACCTGCTTTTCCCCAATCTCATGTCCTGCAATGTCACCCCCTCAGCCTGAAACACTCTCTTGCTTCATTCTTCACTTGGTTAATTCCTAAGCATCCTTCCACACTCCACTTAAACATCATTTCCTGGGGCTGCCTTTCCTAAATTCTCAGGCTCAGCTAACTCTCTTCCATAGCAGCCTGCATTTCCACCTTCTGTTACATTTAAACATTTGAACATTTGTTCAGTGTTTTGACTTCCCCATAAACTCCAAGTCTGTGAACTCCACAGAGGTGAGAATGGGTCGTTCTTCCTGACTGCTGACTTTTCAGCATTTAGCACAGTGTGGGAGAGAGTCAGTGCCCAATGTATATTGCCTTTGTGAATGAATGCATGCATGAATATCAGAGCCCAGGAGTTATCTCCCACCGGAATTACCTCCACATACAGGATAAACTCAGATAAATCCCCATCCCCTAGGATGCTGTTTGAGAATGAACCATTTTGGTCTCAGTGTTGGCAACAGATTCTCATTACCTCCAGTTATTCTCCAAGTCCAGCCTCTTATGAGCAGATTAAGTCTTTTTCTTGTCACCAAAGACCCCTGGCCCTGACTCCAGGAGCTGAGGCCATTACCAAGTCCATACCCTAAATGGCAAAATGTTAGAGACCTGGCTTTTTTGCAAAAGTATTATTCAAGCCCTTAGCTAAGAAACAACACTTCTGTTTCTGGAGGTGAAAAATTTGCAACTAACTCAGCATCCAGAATGCTAGCAAAATTTGAAGCAATCTAGAGAACTGTGCTGAAATTGCAAAGCCGGGAGGCCAAGGGGAAGAGGCCATGCTAGCTTTGTATTAATAGAGAACTCCAGAGCTGGTCTGAAGGCCACAGGGGAGAAAGATAGAGGGGCTGAGTAGGGAAGAAAAACACACAGAGACTTTTATTGCTTTTGTTGAGCTCTAATTACAAAAATCATAAACACACACAAAACTCTCCCATAATTAACTGCCCAGAGAAAACAACTTTTAACATTTAGCTGCATGCCCTTTTGGTGCTTAAAAAGATCGGCTTGAAAGCTGTGCTTATTATTTAACAGCCAGCCTTCACTGAACAATGCAGCACATATTCCAATGAGAGGCAGAATTGGCATTGGTATGGACTTTGTAATCAGACAGACCTGCAACTTACTCTTACTGAACTCTACGCTAAGTTGGCAACTTTTGGCAAGATGCTTAGGCCCTAAATTCCTCATCTATAAACCGAGGACAAAAGTGGATTTGATCTGTCTGTGTCAAGAGGATTAAATGAAGTAAAATATGTTCATTATTAATACTGATCTCGGTGCACAATAGATGTTCAAGTAGCTACCACTATTGTTGGTATTATAATATATAATATTGATATAACATCAGCAATCATTTTTTTCTTTCCAGCTTTTATTTTAGGTTCAGGAAGTACATGTGCAGGTTTGTTTGTTTTGTGGGTAAATTGCATGTCACAGGGGTTTGGTCTACAGATTATTTTGTTACCCAGGTAATAAGCATAGTACCTGATAGGTAGCTTTTGGATTATCATCCTTCTCCCACCCTACATTCTCATATAGATCCTGCTGTCTATTATCAACTTCTTCATGTGTAGTCAGTGTTTGGCTCCCACTTATACATGAGAACATGTGGTATTTGGTTTTCTGTACCTGCATTAATTCACTTAGAATAATGGCCTCCAGCTTCATCCTTGTTGTTGTAAAGGACGTGATCTCATTCTTTTTTATGGCTGCACAGTTATTCCATGGTGTATATGCATCACATTTTCTTTACCCAGTCCTCTGTTGATGGGTACTTAGGTTGATTTTATGTCTTTGCTATTGTAGATAGTGCTGTGATGAACATATGCATACAAGTGCTTGTATGGTAGAACAATTTATATTCCTTTGGGTATATACACAGCAATGGAATTGCTGGGCCAAATAGTAGTTTTGTTTTAAGTTTCTTGAGAAATATCCAAATTGCTTTCCATAGTAGCTGAACTAATTTACATTCCCACAAGCAGTGTAGAAGTATTCCCTTTTCTTGGCAACCTTGCCATCATCTGTTATTATTATTATTTTTTTTGCTTTTGAATAATAGCCATTCTGACTGGTGTGAGATGGTATCTCATTGTGGTTTTGATTTGCGCTTCTCTAATGATTAGTGATATTGAGCATTTTTTCATATGGTTGTTGGCTGCATGTACATCTCCTTTTGAAAAGTGTCTGTTTATGTCCTTAGGCTACTTTTTAATGGAGTTGTTTGCTTTTTGCTTGTTAATATGTTTAGGTTCCTTATAGATTGTGGATATTAGACCTTTGTCAGATGCATAGCTTGCAAATATTTTCTCCCATTCTGTAGGTTTTTCTCCCATTCTGTTTACTCTGTGGATAGTTTCTTTTGCTGTACAGGAGCTCTTCAGTTTAATTAGATCCCATTTGTCAATTTTTGTTTTTGTTGCAATTGCTTTTGGCATGTTCATCTTGAAATCTTTGCCAGGACCTATGTCCAGAATGTTATTTCCTAGATTTTCTTCTAGGGTCTTTATAATTACAGGTTTTACATTTAAGTATTTAATCCACCTTGAGTTGATTTTTGTACATGGTGAAAGGAAGGGGTCCAGTTTTAATCTCCTGCGTATGGCTAGCCAGTTATCCCAGCACCATTTATTGAATGGTAGTCCTTTCCCCATTGCTTGTTTTTGTCAACTTTGTTGAAGATCAACAGGCTTTATCTCTGGGTTCACTGTTTTGTTCCATTGTTCTATGTGTCTGTTTTTGTACCGGTACCATGCTGTTTTGGTTACCGTAGCATAATTTGAAGTGGGTTAATATGATGCCTACAGCTTACTTCAATTTACTTAAGATTGCATTGACTATTTGGTCCCTTTTTTAGTTCAATATGAATTTTATAATAGCTTTTTCTGATTCTGTGAAAAATGTCATTCATAGTTTGATACGAGTAGCATTGGATTTGTAAATTGCTTTGGCCAGTATGGTTGTTTTAACAATATTGATTCTTCCTATCCATGAGCATGGAATGTTTTTCCATTTGTGTCATCTCTGAGTTCTTTAGCAGTGTTTTGTAATTCTTGTTGCAGAGATATTTCACCTTCCTGGTTAGCTCTATTCCTAGGTTGTGTGTGTGTGTGTTTGTGTGTCTATTGTGAATGGGATTGCATTTTTGATTTGGCTCTCAGCTTGGAAATTGTTAGTGTATAGGAATGCTACTGATTTTTGTACATTGATTTTGTATGCTGAAATTTTGCTGAATCTACAAGTTTGGGCAAAAACAATGGGATTTTCTAGGTATCAAATCATATCATCTATGAAGAGAGATAGTGTGCCTTCTTCCCTTGCTATCTGGATGCCTTTTATTTCTTTCTCTTGCCTGATTACTCTGACTAGGACTTTCAGTTCTACGTTGAAAAGGAGTGATGAGAATGAGCATCCTTGTCTTATTATAGTTCTCAAAGGGAATGCTTCCCCCTTTTGCCATTCAGTTTGATGCTGGCTATGGCCTTGTCATAGATGGCTCTTACTATTTTGAGGTATGTTCCTTCAATGCCTAGTTTGTTGAGGGTTTTTAACATGAAGGAATGTTGAATTTTATCAAAAGCCTTTTCTGCATCTATTGAAATGATCACATGGTTTTCCTTGTTAGTTCTGTTTATATGATGATTCACATTTACTGATTTGCATATGTTGAACCAACCTTGCATCCTAGGAATAAAGCCTACTTAATTGTAATGGATTAGCTTTTTGATGTGCTACTATATTCAGTTTGCTAGTGTTTTGTTGAGGATTTTTGCATCTATGTTCATCAAGGATGTTGGCCTGATGTTTTCTTTTTTTTATTCTGTCTCTGCCAGGTTTTTTTTTTTAAGTTCTGGGGTACATGTGCAGGATGTGTAGGTTTTTTACATAGGTAAACTGTGCCATGGCGTTTTGCTGCACCTATAAACCCATCACTTAGGTATCAAGCCCAGCACGCATTAGCTATTTTTCCTAATGTTCTCCCTTCCCCCACCCCATCCCCCAAAAAGCCCCAGTGTGTGTTGTTCCTTTCCCTGTGTCTGTGTGTTCTCATTGTTCAGCTCCCACTTATAAGTGAGAACATGCACTGTTTGATTTTCTGTTCCTGCATTAGTTTGCTGAGAATAATGGCTTCCAGCTCCTTCCATGTTCCTGAAAAGGACATGGTCTCTTTCCTTTTTATGACTGCATAGTATTCCATGGCATATATGTACCATTTTCTATCACTGAAGGGCATTTGAGTTGATTCCATGTCTTTGCTATTGTGAATAGTGCTGCACTGAACATTCATGTGCATGTATCTTTATAATAGAATGATTTATATTCTTTTGGGTATATACCCAGTAATGGGATAACTCGGTCAAGTGTTTTTTCTGGTTCTAGATCTTTGAGGAATCATCACACCATCTTCTGCAATGGTTGAACTAATATGCATTCCCACCAACAGTGTAAAAGTGTTCCTATTTCTCTACAACCTTGCCTGTATCTATTGTTTCTTGACTTTTTAAAAATTGCCATTCTGACTGGTTTGAGATGGTATCTTACTGTGGTTTTGATTTGCATTTCTCTAATAATCAGTGATGTTGAGCTTTTTTTCATAGGTTTGCTGTCCACATGAATGTCTTCTTTTGAGAAGTGTCTGCTCATGTCCTTTGCCCACTTTTTAATGTTTTTTCTTGTAAATTTGTTTAAGTTCCTCTGACAAAGGTCTAATATCCAGAATCTGCTGGGTTTTAATATCAGAACGATGCTGGCCTCATATAATGAGTTAGGGAGGTGTCCCTCTTTCTCACTTTTTTGGAATAGTTTCAGTAGGATTGGTACCAGGTCTTCTTTATACATCTGTTAGAATTCAGCTGTGAATTCATCTGCTCCAGGGCTTTTTCTGCTTGGTAGGCTTTTTATTATGAATTCACTTTCAGAACTTCTTATTGGTCTGTTTAGGGTTTCAATTTCTTTCTAGTTCAAACTTGGGAGGTTATTTTTCCAGGAATTTATCTATTTCTTCTAGGTTTTCTAGATAAGTTGCACAGAGGTGTTCATAATAGTCTGTGAGGATTTTTTTTTATATTTCTGAGGTGTTGGTAGTAATGTCTCATTTGTCATTTCTGATTGTGTTGATTTGGATTGCTCTTTTTTCCTTTATTAGTCTAGCTAATAGTCTATCAATCTTATTTATTCTTTCAAAAAACAAACTATTGGTTTCATTGATCTTTTTTATGGTTTTTCATACCTCAATTTCAGTCAGTTCAGCTCTGATTTTGGTTATTTATTTTCTTCTTCTGGCTTTGGGGATTGTTTGCTCTTGTTTTTCTAGTTCCTCTAAGTGTGACTTTAGGTTGTTAATTTGAGATCTTTCTAACTTTTTGATGTGGGTATGTAGTGCTATAAACTTTCCTATTAACACTGCTTTAACTGTGTCCCAGAGATTCTAATATGTTGTATCTTTGTTTTCATTGGTTTCAAATAATTTTTTGATTTCTGTCTTAATTTCATTGTTTACTCAAAAGGCATTCAGAAACAGATTGCTTAATTTCCGTGTAATTGCATGGTTTTGAGAGATCTTCTTAGTATTGATTTCTATTTTTATTGTACTGTGATCCCAGAGTGTGATTAATATGACTTTTTTTTTTAATTTGTTGAGAATTGTTTTATGTCCCATTGTGTGGTCAGTTTCAGAGTATGTGCCATGTGCAGATAAGAAGAAAGTATATTCTGTTGTTATTGGGTGAAGTGTTCTATCAATGTCTGTTAGGTTCATTTGGTCAAGCATTGAAAGTCCTGAATATCTTTGTTAGTTTTCTGCCTTGATGATCTGTCTAATACTGAGAGTGGGGTGTTGAAGTTTGCCATTATTATTGCGTGGCTATCTAAGCCTCTTCATAGATCTCTAAGAACTTGTTTTATGAATCTGGGTGCTCTAGTGTTGGGTGCATATATATTCAGGATAGTTAAGTCTTCCTGTTGAATTGAACCTTTTATCATTATGTAATGCCTTTCTTTCTTTTTATTGTTGTTGGTTTAAAGTCTGTTTTGTCTAAAATTAGAATAGCAACTCCTATTCCTTTTTTATTTTCCATTTGCTTGGTAGATTTTTCTCCATCCCTTTACTTTAAGCCTATAGGTGTCACTGCATGTGAGAAAAGTCTCTTGAAGACATCATACAGTTGGGTCTTGCTTCTTTATCCAACTTGCCACTCTGTACCTTTTAAGTGGAGTGTTTGGCCCATATACATTCAAGGTTAATATTGGTATGGACAGATTTGATCCTGTCATTGTCCCAACATCATTTTTGATGGTCAAAAGTGTTATAGTAAATAGATTTGCATAACCAATCCCCTATTGTTGGATATATACATTGCTGCCATTTTACTTTTCTGGTGACTGGGGCTTTGGGATGAGTAGCAAGGCCCAGGATCCCCAGGAGAATACAGAGCACAAGAAGAGGATGGCTTGCAGTAAATGTGCTGGTACCAACTGGTAGCAGTGTCAATGGCAGATGGGGTTCCAAGAAGGAAGGGAGAGGAGGGGAATCATTTAGAGTAGGACAAACAAGTGGTCTTTATTCTTATACCATTGTTTTTCTGGATTGAGGACAAAAGTAATGGAACAACCCACAGCAGCCACAGTGATATTTTACAATGTAATTCAGACACTCTATCTCCTTTAAAACAAAGTCCATTTTTAAATCTTGACCTATAAAATCAGGATAAAGTTCTAGCACCTGTCTCCCTCTCTGTATGTCCTATCACATCCCCTTTTGCTTATACCAGTCCAACCATGCCATCCTCCTTCCTAGTTTCAGACCTTCTATGCTCATTTCTACCTCAGCACCTTTGTACTTTCTGTGCCCTTTGCCTGGAATGCCCTCACCTCAGATCTTTGCATAATTCAAGTCTTTGTACCTCCTCTGCAAGATGTTTCCTGACCACTGTATCTAAAATAGCTTCCCTCTACACCTCTTTCCTATAATTCTTTGCAGGATTTGTTTTTCTGCATGGCATTTACTTCTACATATTTGTTCATTTTCAGTCTTCCCTATGGAAGCATAAGCTATGTATGGAGGAGCCATGTCTGCTTGTTCATTGATGTATCCCTGGTACTTAGAAGAGGACTTGGAATATAGTAAGTGCTCAATATATATCTGTGGAATGAATGAATGAATCTCTAAGCTGGCTTGAGGTGCTGGGACCAACAGCTATCCAAGGAGTAAAATAAGTCCACATATTTCTGGTCCACAGTTGCTATGGTCTGAATATCTCTGTCCCCCCAGTATTCATACATTGAAACCTAATCCCCAGTGCAGTGGTGTTAAGAGGTGGGGCCTTTGGGATGTGATTAGATGATGAGGGTAGAGTCATCATGAATGGGATTTGTGCCCTTACAAAATAGGCCCAAGGGAAATTACCCCTTTCACCACGTGAGGGTAGTGGTCTTGCTTCTAGACAGTAAGAAGTGAGAAGTCTGCAACCCAGAAAAAGACCCTCACAAGAACTCAACCATGCTGGCACCCTCGACTTGGACTTTTCAGCTTTTATAACTGTGAGAAATTAACTTCTGTCCTTGATAAGCTATGCAGTTGATGGTATTTTCTTACAACAGCCAAACAGACTAAGACAATGGGGTACCACAGTGGTTAAGGACAGAAACAAAAGCATTCATTGGGATGCTGGCACCATTACTTCCAGATGTGTGATCTTGGGTAAATTATTTTACTTCTCTCTGCCTTAGTTTCCCTTTATAAAATAGGAATGACAATGGTGTCTATTTTATAGGGTTCTTGTAAGGATTAAATGAGATAATGTGTGTACATTGCTTAGCAGAGTATCTGGGACTTAGAAAGACCTCAATAAAAGTTTTTTTTTATTATTCATAAACTAATTATTAAATCCTTCTCTCCTCATTGTTTCAGTCATTTATTAATTCAAATATCCACTCACTTATTTGTCCATTTTTCAATGATTTTCTCATTCTTGCTTCTATGTATTAAATCCATCCACCCTCATACATCTATCTATTCATCTATTTGTGGTTTAAACAAACATTTATCAAGCTTATTTTAAAGGATCTCAAGGCTACAGTCAGAAAGAGTAGAAATACAGGGTTTAAACAGCATCAGCTTTTAGACATCTTTCTGTGTCCAGCCCACTTGTACCCGGGGCCCATTCAAGAATGAGTGCCATGCAGGACTGATGTTCAGCTGGTAGGCATTGGCATAGCTGTGCCCACGGAATTCAGCAGTTATTCCCAAAGCCTCCTTCTTTACAAGTCCCTAGGGTGGGGAGACCAAAGGCACTCAGGGATGATGCTGAAGATAATCATAACGATGATGATGGCACTAAAGACAGTGTACATGGGGCTGGGCGCGGTAGCTCACGCCTGTAATCCCAGCACTTTGGGAGGCCGAGGCAGGCGAATAATGAGGTCAGGAGTTTGAGACCATCCTGGCCAACATGGTAAAACTCTGTCTCTACTGAAAATACAAAAAAATAGCTGGGGTTGGTGGTGGGTGCCTGTAATCCCAGCTACTCGGGAAGCGGAGGCAGGAGACTCTCTTGAACCGGGGAGTTAGAGGTTGCAGTGAGCCAAGATCGTGCCACTGCACTCCAGCCTGGGCGACAGTGTGAGACTCCATCTCAAAAAAAAAAAAAAAAAAAAAGACAGTGTACATGAATTTGACTCCTACTACATGCCAGATATCAATATCGATATTATTGTAAAGGATCTCAAGGCAACAGTCAGAAAGAGTAGAAATATACACCCTTCTGTATCCCACCCAGTTGTACCGGGGGCCCACTCAGGAATGCACAGCTGGCCTCCTATCTACAACATTTTCTCTTTCTAGCCCACAGACACAGGCCCAAGGTCTCAGCCTCCATCCCTCCATCTCCCTGCAGCCCCAAGGAATCCTTTGCTCTTTCAGCCTGTACCTGCATTTAGTTTGCAAATAGAGTTTATCTCTTCTGGGCCAGGAGGGCACACTTCACCCCAGCCTGAGGTGCTGCTGAAATCTCTTTATCTACTTCATGTTAGAATATTGTTCCCTGAGGTGCCTAAAACACTCAGTGCTGAGGCCACCTCCCCCACCCAATCCAGCAGTTATTCCCAAAGCCTCTTTCTTTACAAATCCCTAGGGTGGGGAGACCAAAGGTGCTCAGCAATGATGCTGCAAATGATCATGATAATAATGATGGCACTAAAGACAGTGTCCACGAATTTGACTCTTACTACATGCCACGTATCAAGAACGGTATTCAAACATATTTCACAACCAGGACGACCCAACCAGTCAGAGTGGATGCCAGCTGCAAATAACCAGCACAGCCATATCAATGCCCACCAGCTGAACATCAGTCCTGTATGGCATATCTGTCAATAAATGAAACCCCTCAGCAGGCTAGGAGGCAGTAATGTGAGCCCATTTAACAGACGCAGAAGTGGAAGCTCGGAGAGAAAAATATCACTTAGAGAAGACATAAGCAGATCTGGGCTTTGCTGAGTCCTGAGCTTCTTTGCTTACTACCCATTTTATGTATTTACATACTTATTTGTATCTATTAGGAGAATATTTGCTTTACTTGTTAAACTGTGATTTTTCTCATTCTTTAAATTTTGAAAAAGTTAAAACCTACAGTAAAGTTAAAAGAATAGTTTACTGAACACATATACCCTTCATCTAGATTCATCAAATTCTCTGTTGCCCTCCTTCTCTCAGAAGGAAAACACACACACAAACACACACACACATACATAGAACCAGTCATGTGTTGCATAATGATATTTCAGTCGACGGAACACATACATGATGGTGGTTCCGTAAGATTATAATGGAGCTAAAAACTTTCTATTGCCCGGTGATGTCTTAACCATTGTAATGCTGTACTGCAATACATTACTCAAGTTTTTGTGGTGATGCTGATGTAAACGAACCTACTGCAGTTCCAGTCATATGAAAGTACAGCACACACACCCTCCTACAAAGGCATGTCTATAGTTCCTTGTCTTTGGACGTGTAAGAATTGGAGGCACAGAAATGTGGACTTGGAGAAATCTGGGGCCAGCCTTCTCATCACAGGCTCAACATCAACCATGCCACATAGAAGAAAAAAATGAAAAAATATTTTACCAAAGCATAGCATATACAATTATGTACAGTACATACTTGATAATAAATGACTGTAACTGGTTTATATATTTATTATACCATACTTCTTGTCATTATTTTTTAGTGTGCTCCTTCTACTTATAGTTTTTAAAAGTTAACCATAAAATAGCCTCAGGCAGCTCCTTCAGGAGGTATTCCAGAAGAAAGCATTGTTATCATAGGAGATGACAGTTCCATGCATGTTATTCCCCCTGAAGACCTTCCAGTAGGACAAGATTTGGGGGTGGAAAACAATGATGTTGAGAATCCTGACTCTGTGTAGGCCTAAGATAATGTATATATTTGTGTTTTTGTTTTTAACAAAAAAAAGTTTTAAAAATTTTTAAAAATTCATAGAATAACAATATAAAGAAAGAAAGTGGCTGGATGCAGTGGCTCATGCCAGTCATCCTAGCATGTTGGGAGGCCAAGGCAGGAGGATCATTTGAGGCCAGGAATTCAAGACCAGACTGGGCAACATACGAGACCCTGTCACTACGAAAAATAAAAATAGCCAGGTGTGGTGGCGTGCATCTGTAGTACTAGCTACTCGGGAGGCTGACATGGGAGGATTGCTTGAGTCCAGGAGTGTGAGGCTGCATTGAGCTATGATTGTGCTACTGCATTCCAATCTGGGCATCAGAGTGAGATCCTATTTCATATATATAATATATTAATATATAATATAATAATACATATTATATATATTTCCTGTATATTTTATTTATATATATATATATATTTTTTTTTTTTTTTTGAGATGGAGTCTCGCTCTGTCACCCAGGCTGGAGTGCAGTGGCACGATCTCGGCTCACTGCAAGCTCTGCCTCCCAGGTTCACGCCATTATCCTGCCTCAGCCTCCCGAGTAGCTGGGACCCGCTACAGGCACCCGCTACCATGCCTGGCTAATTTTTTTGTAGTTTTAGTAGAGATGGGGTTTCACTGTGTTAGCCAGGATGGTCTCAATCTCCTGACCTCGTGATCCACCCGCCTCGGCCTCCCAAAGTGCTGGGATTATAGGCGTGAGCCACGGCGCCTGGCCGTGTTTGTGTTTTAAGCTAAGTGTTATTACAAAAAAGGCAAAAAGTTTTAAAAAAAACTAAAAACATTTACAAAGTAAAAAAGTTGCAGCAAACTAAGGTCAATCTATTATTAAAGAAAGAAAATTAAAAACTAAATAAATTGAGTGTAGCCTGTGTGTGCAGTGTTTACAAAGTCTACAGTAGTGTATGGTAATGACCTAGGCCTTCGTGTTCACTCACGACTCACTCACTGGCTCACCCAGAGCAGCTTTCAGTCCTGCAAGCTTCATTCATGGCAAGTGCCCTATACAGGCGTACCCTTTGTTTTTCATATTGTATGTTTACTGTATCTTTTCTATATTTAGATGCACAAATACTTATCATTGTGTTACAACTGCCCGCAGTATTCAGCATGGTAACATGGTGTACAGGTTTGTAGCCTGGGAGCTACACAGGCTCAGTCATATCCCCATCGTTAAATGACACATACTGTATATACATATATATTTTTTATTCCATTTATAAGTAAGTTGAAACTACCATGATGGTTCATCCCTAACTA
Source organism: Pongo abelii (assembly GCF_028885655.2). Taxonomy (NCBI): domain Eukaryota; kingdom Metazoa; phylum Chordata; class Mammalia; order Primates; family Hominidae; genus Pongo; species Pongo abelii. The sequence goes on along the minus strand of NC_071995.2, from coordinate 117,735,415 downwards.
CTGCTTCCAATTTACACTGATAACTACAGCCCCACACATAATCCTGTTCCTGAAGCCCACGAAAGGTCTTCCTTTACCTCCCAGCCAGAAGTGACCACACCTGTGCTCCTAGACGTGCTCCAGCTGCTGTTGCTCACCCATGCCCCCTAATGGGAAACTCCTCACCCTACAACCCTGCTGATGGGTCCCCATCCCCTGACAGAAGGACCAGGGAGATCTCTGTCCCAGAGGGATCCCAGCCACGAGCTGGCAAGGGCCTGTGATTTGGGTGGGATGAGTCAATCAGATTATTCCTCTTAGCAACTTCAACTGAGAGGAGACATCGTTTCTGGGGAGTTACAGGCACTTAACTTAAAAGCTCAGGTGGACTCAGGAGCCACTGTAAAGGTTGAAGTCATGAGCAACCAAAAGGAAGATGAAACAGCTGCACAAATGTAATTTTAAAAAGTTTATAATAATAACAGCTAAACAGCTCATATTTATTGAGCATATAGTATGTGCTAAGCATAGCACAATTATTAACTCATTTTATATTGATAATGGCAGTATATACACTATCATCTCCCCTGTTGCGATTAAGGCACAGAGAAGCAAAGTAACTTACCTGGGGTCACACAGCAAGCGATTGGAAGAGCCTATTTTTCTTAACACCATCCTCTTGGTTCCTGGTATGCACCTTGCCCTTCCTGAGGACTACTGTTCTGCTTTCTCTGGACCCCCAAGAGATCTTTCTGCATCTTACAGCAAAGCCTCCATTGTGCTGGAGCTAAGTGGAAGGGGTTTCTATTGACTCCAATCAAAAGAAGCCTGACTAAAGCATCTACACTTGGCTGGGACTGGGTTTCCTCAAGATTAACACTCACTCTCACCATTCTGACCAATTGCCTGCAAGTTTACAAAGATAGACTCACATTTTCTGGGGAGCTGAGAATGAGGCATGAAGATTAATTATACATAATCCATTACGAATAATTTTATATGCACAAACTGTCCTGGACGGCTTCCTTATTCAGATGTCACTTTTGCTTCCTTTTATAAATGCAAAAGAAAATTTATCAGGGCTCTCACACTTGCACTGGTGACCTTATACAACATAACCCAATTTCCCAGAGAAGAAAAGGGCCTGAATTTTCCCACCACTAAGCTTTTCAGGGAACTAAAGCTTGTTTGATTAGGGAGATACTTTTTTTTCCTTTTCCTTTTTCTTTTTTTTACCATACTCAGGTAACCAATTTTTAGAAAATTAGCATTCTTCAAAGTACAGATAACACAAATGACAGCAAACATAATTGAATCTCTCTCTCTGATGATTTAGGAGGTACTTCTGAATGTCACTCCCCTTTATTCAAGACTGTAAAAAAAATCTGTATAATAAAATTAAAGTTTTACATTTGCTTGTTAGAGCCTTCTGGGTGTTACATGGTTGTAGGACTAAGTCCAAACATAAATGTCTCATCTAGTTTCTTGGGCTGTTTATCAAAATCATCTGAGTCACATTGAATGGTGCAAGAAGACACTCGGCCCACTGTCTGGGGTCAGTCTACTGATCCTATAGTAGAATGCCACTACCAAGCTGGTCGTATGCCTAGACTGGCTCCCTTAAACAGTGGGATATTAGCACTGAATTCCAAGGTAGTTGAAGAAAACCACGAAATTTTCATATTTGGGAGGAAACAATTCCCATCAAGCAGAGGAATTTGAAGATTCATAGTTTGTATGTCACATTTATTACACAGTGTCTTCTGCCTAGTAAGTGCTCAGCAAATGGTAAATGGCAAATTCTCATACTGGGGAAATGTATTAGAGCTTGAGAGAGGCCAAAAATTTATTCTTCTGGGTAGCTCTTAAATATTCCAAGTTGCATTAGTTTTCCTAGCTGATGGAAAATCTATTTTACTTCACATTGTTCCTTTTTAGAGAACAATTCGAGTCTCTCTTAGTGGATGGAGAAAGATGCAGACAGAAGCAAGAAGAATGCAGGAGGCTACAAGCTGCAGGTTCAAGGAAGCTTTGGTACCACAAAAATTCACAGGACCAGAAGGCAAAAGCCTTGGGTTTGTGTCCTTAATCTTTTCAGCCAGCTCTTGGAAGCGACCCCTTCTACTATCAGACATGGCTTGGTGTTATGAACTCTTTTAATGAAAACCACATCTGTTCCTTTTTCAACTTTCACCACTAGCTCATTTGTTTTTTTGTTTTGTTTTTTTATTCATCCAATGTGTATAAGGCATCTATTGTGAGCCTGAAACTGTTCTTGTTGTTGAAGAAATACCACCAGGAAATGAATCAGACCTAGATCTGCCTTCACAAAATGTTTCAAAGAAGTGCAGAGTTATGACAGGAATGCATGATGACCTCATGTAGTCTTGGGGGTAGAGGGGACGAAGTTCAGGGAAGGCTTCCTGGAGGAAGTGATATTTAATCTGAGACCTGGAAGATAAGAAGTTAGCATTCAAGTTTTTCCTTGAGGAGCAACACAGAAAAATGTTCCACCTTTCAAATTTGAAGTTAGCTCTCTAGCCTCCTTTCCTAGCACTGTCCTATGCTGTCACTCTACCCTGACCACAGTGGTCCACACTGAGGACTCATCTTCTCCCATAACAACCTTCTCTTTCCTCAGACCACATAATTCTAGGCCTTTATCATCCTAATTGACCCCACTATCAACAGGCTTCATTTTGCCAAAACTTCTAAAAAGGTGACGCATCTTCATTAATTTTTATTCTTGGACTCTCTACCAAGTGAACCAAGGATGAAAAATTATACACCGATGGCAACAACAAAAAAAAATCAGAGTTTTCTTATATGCACAAGGCTCCACATCAGGAGTGCTTTTCTTTCTATTTGGAAGTGTTTCTAGAAATTGAATTATATGCCAAGTAATGAGCCAGATACTGAGAATAAGATGATTTCATGCAGGTTGGCTTCCCCAGAAATCAGAAGTCAGGAGAGACTTAGGAATTCAAAGGGGTGACTGGGGAGTTATACATGCAAAAAGGAAAGGGAGGAAGCTGAACTGAGCAGGAGGAGACATCAGATCCAACTGCGGACCTGACAAAGTCTCTACTAGCCAAACGGGGGGCTCTGGAATAAGCACTGCCCTTTAGAGGAGTGACCCACTGAGCAGAAATGACCAGGTCTTGTACCATCCACCACCTTTCTGAGTTATAGATTAGGGGCTGTCTTGAGAATAGCATGCCCTCAGCTCTTATCATCTTGCTCAATCATTGGCCAGGGGTTCTCCTGAGAATAGTATAACCTTGGTTTAAAAATTGAGGCAAATACTGATTAAGCAAACAGCTGGAGGTTGTCAGTTAGCCTCACTCATTGAAACTGGGCAATGGAGTCCTTTCTTGAAGGAAGATCTGAGCAGTGCATCTCCATATCTGCCACAATGGTACACAAAAATGAAATGATTGCTGCCCTGTGGAAGCCTGTAGCCTGGGAAGACAGACTCTGAGCTCTAATTACACAACAAATCTTTTAGTAATGACTATAATTTTTTTAAAGAAAGCATTCTTGTACATCGAAAACTACAAAACATTGTTATTAAAAATTAAAGAAGACCTAAAGAAATGGAAACATATCCCATTTTCATGGATTGGAACACTTCATATTGTTAAGATGGCAGTACTCACCAACCTAATCTACAGATTCAATGCAGTTGCTACCAAAATTCCAGCTGCCTGCCTTTATTGCAGAAATGGACAAGTTGGTCATAAAATTCATATGAAATTGCAAGGTACCCCAAAACAAACTTACAAAAGAAAAACAAAGTTGGAGGATGTTCATTTCCCAATTTCAAAATTGACTGCAAAGCTACAATAAGCAGAACAATGTGATGCTGGAAATGATTGACACATAGATCAAAAGTGCAGAATTGGAAGCCCAGAAATAAACCCACGTGTCTATCATCAACTGATTTTCAACAAGTGTACTAATACCATTCTATGGAAGAAAGAATAATCTTTTCAGCATACAGTGCATACGGTGCTAAGACAACCGTACGCCACATGCAAAAGAATGAAGTTAGAACCCTACCTAAGACGTATACAAAAATCAACTCAAAAATGATCAGAGACCTAAATGTAAAAGTTAACTCATAAAACTCTTACAAGGAACCATAAGTGTAAATCTTCATAACCTTGGATTAGGCAACACTTTCATATGTATGAAAACAAAAACACAAGCAACAAGAGAAAAAATAAGTAAATTGAACTTCATCAAAATTAAAAACTTTCATGCATCAAAGGATGATATTTAAAAAGTGAAAATGGGTGGCTGGGCACAGTAGTTCACACTTGTAGTCCCAGCACTTTGGGAGGCTGAGGCAGGAGGATTGCTTGAGCCCACGAGGCAGAGGATGCAGTGAGCCAAGATCATGCCACTGCACTCCAGCCTGAGTGACAGAGTGAGACACTGTCTCAAAAAAAAAAAAAAAAAATGAAAAGGCAATCCACAGAATTGCATAAAATATTTGCAAATCATGTATCTGATAAGAGTACAGTATCTAGAATATACAAGTCTTATAACTCAACAAAAACAATAACAGAAAACCAAACAACCCAATTTTAAAGTGGGAGAAGGAACTGAATAGACATTTCTCCAAAGAAGATATATAAATGGCACTAAGCACATGGAAAGATGCTTAACATCATTAGTTATTAGGCAAATGCAAATGAAAACCACAGAGATATCACTTCCCACCCACTAGGATGGCTACAATCAAAAAAAGAGGAAATTATCAACTGTTGGTGAAGATGTGGAAAAATTAGAACTCTTGTACTCAAGAAGTCAAACAAAGAACTACCATATGACACAGAAATTCCATGCCTAGCTATATACCTAAGAGAACTGGAAACATATGTTCAAACAGAAGTTTGTACACAAATGTTCACAGAAGTATTATTTATAATAGCTAAAAAGCAGAAATGCTCCAAATGTTCATCAGTGGATGAATGGATAAACAAAATGTGGTATTTCCATACAATGGAATATTATTCAGCCATAAAAAAGAATGAGGTGCCGACACATGCCACAACATGAATTAACTGTGAAAATATTTTGCTAAGTAAAAAATGCCAGTCACAAAAGGCCACGTATTATGTAATTCCATTTATATGAAATGTCCAGAATAAGCAAATCCATAGAGATAGAAAGTAGATCTGGGGAGAGCGAATGGGGAGTGACTGCTTAATGAGTACAGGATCTCTTTTTGGGGTGATGAGACTGTTCTGGAATTGGATAGCGGTGATGGTTGCAGAGCATTGTGAATATACAATAAACCACTGAATGGTATATTTTAAAATGGTTTAAAAAGTGAATTTTGTGTTATGTAGAAAAAAGTGAAGCAGAAAGAAGAGGTGCACGTGTGGTGAGAACAATCTAATAGGAGAGCCCTGCCTGGTCTGGAGCAGTCACGGAAGGCTTGAAGATAAATGGCTTTTTTTATTCTTCTCAAGGCCCATCTCCAACTTTCAGGGGTTATCTTGGCCCGACTGCTGGGGCTTTTTTGATAACACAGGTTTCCAGGGGTGGGTGATGTAGGTGAAGATTCCCGACAAGGTCATTTTCTCTCCCCAACTGAACAGAAAGAAGAAAGAGCTGGGGGAGGAGAGGAAAGTGTGCACAGGCATCACCCAGGAGGAAGACAGAGAGAGGGGACAAGAAAACATTATTTTCTTCCTTTTGTCTCCAAAGCCAGGTGACAGAGAATGGAAATGGGAAATGTAGATCAAAATGTAATTTTCCCTTACAAGCTGCGGTGAGGCCAGGGGCTGGGGGGGTGGCCTGCCCTGGGGAGCTGCTCACATGGCAATAACTCACCAGCAGCTCTGCACAAAAGCGGTGCTTATTAAAGGTCAAACGGAGCCAGCAGGGGGATAGTGGGGGAAGGGTTGATGGAAGCAATAAAGGGACACAAGAGAGACATGGGGCCATTGGGAAGGGCTGATTCTGATTAAGAATTTGTCCCAAGCAAGGCAGAGGTCAGCCATTCAAGTCAGGAGGTGATGCCCCTGACACCCACCAGGAACCCCTGGGCTGGAAAATGCTGCCTTTGTCTTTATGAACCAAGAATTTCCCTGGCCCCATGTAAAAATCAATGGTGAATCAATAAAACACTGGCTTGTATGAGAAACAATTATCGGCAAGCCAGAAAAACAGCATTGGGAGCCCTCTGCCTCTGCTCACCTGCAAGGTGGATGGGGAGGTTGCTAAACTCTCAGAGGTCAGATGACTGAGGAATGATCTAACCACCCAGGTGCTCAGGACTGGTTAATTCATCATCATCATCATCATCATCATATAACTTCTACTATCTGTCAAACATTCTGCAGAGCTCACAATCTTACAGAATTTTCTCAACAACCCACAAGTGCTGTTATTATTCTCATTTTATAGTCAGGAATACTAAGTTTTAGAGAGCTAAGTCATCTGCTCAATAGCACTTAGCTACTGAAAAGGCAGAGTTAGGGCATGACACCAATCTATCCAACCCCAAACCCTGAGCTCTCAGCTATAATAATAAACAGCCTCTCACAATAATCAAGTGACTATTGAGTGCCTACTATGTGCCTGGCCATGAATGCTTTGCTGGGATTTGGGCTGAGTCTCTTTTCCCGCCTCAGGGCCTCGGCGTTCTCACTGATCACATGGGGAGTTATCACTGATGCTCCTATCTAGGAGGGAAGCTCAGAGTATCAGGTCAAACTCAGAGCTTCATTTGGCTATCCAAATGAATATGCACTTGGAAAATGGGACCTCTGTGCACCTAAGAGGCTGTCCCTCTCACCATCTTTCCTGTCTCTGACATGCCTAGTATGTAGGACAATGCCAGAACAGACAGGCATCAGGGTTCCGAGCCAAGATCAGAACAGAACCTGGAGTGGGAAACAAAGCATGAAGGCCACAGGGTGAGGAAATGGGGATGAGAAAATGCGGTTGAACGGATGACAACCCAATACAGGCCTTAAATAGGCAGGGTCCAAACTATCAGGCCTCTGACACTTCCCTTTGAATGGATATACAACAACCCCTTGCTAATTGGTCTTGCCCCCGAGATGCTGAGGTTCTGTGTTTTTAACATGTGTACAAACACTTGGTGATATAGTTTGGATATGTGTCCCTGCCCAAGCCTCATGTTGAATTGTCATCTCCATTGCTGTAGGGGGGTCCTGGTGGGAGGTATTTGGGTCATGGAGGGGAATTCTTCATGGCTTGGTGCTGTCTTCGCGATCGTGAGTTCTCACGAGATCTGATGATTTAAAAGTGTGTGGCACCTCTCCCCCTGCCACTCTCTCTCTCTCTCTCTTGCTCCTGCTTTTGCCATGTGACGTGTCTGTTCTTCCTCCACCTTCTGCCATGGTTGAAAGCTCCCTGAGGCTTCCCTGGAAACCAGGAGATGCTAGTATGATGCTCCTTGTAAAGCCTACAGAACTATGAGCCAATTCAACCTCTTTTCTTTTCTTTCTTTCTTTCTTTTTTTTTTTTTTTTTTTTTTTTTGAGACAGAGTCTTGCCCTGTCACCCAGGTTGGAGTGCAGTGGCATAATCTTGGCTCACTGCAACCTCTGCCTCCCGGGTTCAAGCGATTCTCCTGCCACAGCCTCCTAAGTAGCTGGGATTATAGGCTCCCGCCACCACATCTGGCTAATTTTTGAATTTTGGTAGTGATGGGGCTTCACCATGTTGGCCAGGCTGGTCTCGAACTCCTGACCTCAGGTGATCCGCCCGTCTCGGCCTCCCAAAGTGCTGGGATTATAGGCATGAGCCACCATGCCCGGCCTAAACCTCTTCTCTTTATAAATTACCCAGTCTCAGGTAGTGCTTTATAGCAATGCAAGAATTGCCTAATACACTTGGGTTGCCAGTAAGCGCTGCTTGGAAATCCTGAGAAGCACCCACCTCCTCAGAGCATGGGCTGCAGAAATGTTTTCTTTTCCGAACAGTGGAAGAAAGTAATTTGGGAAGTGAAGAGGCAGTAGAGAGAATTGGGAAGTCTTTTGTCTGTGAGCATGCGTGTGTGTTACCATAAGTTTTTAAGATTAGAAAGTTCTGGAACTTTTATTCATTTTGACATTTATTTATTTATTATTTTTTTGAGACAGGAGTCTTGCTCTGTGCCCAGGCTGGCGTGCAGTGGCGAAATCTCAGCTTACTGCAACCTCTGCCTCCCAGGTTCAAGCAATTCTCCTGCCTCAGCCTCCAGAGTAGCTGGGACTGCAGGCATGTGCCACCACACTCGACTAATTTTTGTATTTTTAGTAGAGAAGGGATTTCTCCATGTTGGCCAGGCTGGTCCTGAACTCCTGACCTCAAGTGATCCACCCACCTCCGCTTCCCAAAGTGCTGGGAGCGTGAGCCACCACGCCCGGCCTATTTTGACTTTTAAATACCTGTAGGTAATACCATTTCATTTGCTTCTTCCTCACCCGGTAACATCTGTAAGTCTTGATCTTGCACACAGCAGCTTTGCTGAGGTAACAGATGCTTCTGGTGCCCAAGTCACATCCCCTCAGCTCTCCCCTGACTGGCACGCTGACACCATCCCACCTAAAGCATCTTTCCAGAACCCAGAACCTCTCTGCTTCTCTGCCTCAATGCTTTTTCTAAAGCTGCAAGAACCTGTTCGGCCTCAGGCAGGGGAAACCCCAGAAGTGCAGGGGGTTAACACCCCTGTAACTGTAATAGGTTCATTGCCCGACATGCCCAGCAAGTCAAGACAAGACACCAGGAGGCAGAAGAGAAAGAGGTTTAATTAAAGGGTCACCGAAATCTCAAATCCATCTCCTCGAGGAATTTGAGGTTAAAGTTTTTTAAGGGCTGTGGAGTGGACTGAAGTGTGGAGGCCACTGATCGGTAGAAGAATGCTGGGTGAAGTCATGGGACAGGGAGAGGAAGAAGCTGTACTCGCAGGCTGATCCCATTCAGGATCCCGTGCCTGAAAACCAGCCACACCCACCCACAAGAGCTTTGTGGGGAGATCAGAGGGAGCACTTCTTAGACCGGATCCTCAGCTTGTATGAGGCATTTGGTGTTGCTTTGGGGGTAGTCATATCCTAATCAACACTTAAGGTATCATTATTAGCAATACTGAGCTGACCAGAAGGGAGGGGCCAGGATTAAGAGAAGTCAGGCAGGTTGGGCATGGTGGCTCACACCTGTAATCCCAGCACTGTGGGAGACCAAGGTGGGCGGATTACAAGGTCAGGAGTTCGAGACAAGCCTGGCCAATATGGTGAAACCCCGTCTCTACTAAAAATACAAAAAAATTAGCCTGGCGTTGGGGTGCACGCCTGTAGTCCCAGCTACTCAGGAGGCTGAGACAGAAGAATCACTTGAACCTGGGAGGTGGAGGTTGCAGTGGGCCAAGATTGCGCCACTGCACTCCAGCCTGGGCGACAGTGGGAGATTCTGTCTCAAAAAAAAGAAGACAGGTAGGTCTCGCAGGTAACAATAGTGTACGCAGGCAAGAAATAAAGTCCAGAGAGATCACCTGAGGCAAGTAGAAGAAACACCTGGCCCTGAGACTAGGTAGGGAGCAGAGCCCAGAGGAGCCGAGGGGCAGGTGAGTCCTCCTGAGGGGTATCCTCGTCTTATCCTGCAGTTGTTCTCTGCACCCAATCAGCCTCCTGCTAATCAGCAACACCCTGCAATCAGCACCTTCAAGAAGGTTTTAAATAGACTCATTAGGTTGGTGCAAAAGTAACTGAAGTTATTACAATTGAAAAACTGCACCAATCAATATATGAACTTTAACCACAGACCACCTCAGTGGGGGCATTTTTGAGGGTTCCCAAAATGCTGGAGTCAAGACAGGAAGAAAGAATCAAATCTATGCCTGGCATACTCTTGCTGCTTGTTCTTGCTCAGCCTTCATCTCCTCCTCTTCTCATAACATCCTAACATTTTGCTTGTGCAATGGCTCTCCTCCAGCCCCAGTCAGTGCACAGCCCAATCAAGATCAGGAAACTGAGGCTCATACACAGGTGAAATAACTTGCTCAATGTCATACAGTGTGGTGAAGCCTGACTCAAATCCACGACTTCAAGGCTACAGCGGTTAACCACTCTGCAAGTCCTCCTGGTCTAAGCTGCAAGTCTAAACTGATCCTAGATTTCAGGGGAGCGTCAGCTTTGGGGTGAAGTTCAAGCAGAAACTAGGATTTGTTGGCTGACCTTTGGCCTCAGTCTTTTCTTCAATCAGCGAGAAAACACTTGCATAGCACAAGCAGGGAGAGAACTGAGTTCATTAAATCGCTAATTCTCTCCTTCCTGTGCCATCCTGAACACAGCCCCCACAGTCAGCAAAACCTGCTATCTGCTTCATCTGATCTTACTCCGTGCCACAATTTATTTTTGAAATTTTTTTCCTTGTTGGATAATGGCAACATCCAAAAGGCTCTATTGATTTCTCGACTGCAGGTTTATCAGGGCTGAGTCAGCCCAGCCCTCCACCTCCACTGGAGTCTCCATTCAGATCTTTATCTCACCTTTTCATAGCTTGAAAGACTAAGTTTAGTTAAGACCGCAGGGATGGGTCCTGAGAGTTGCATTCATAGTTATAATGAAACAAAATTAGAAACTACTTTAGATCTTAACATCCTCTGTATTCACTGTGCTGAATTACAACAGAGGAGGGAGGATGAAAATGAAGGTGAAGTTGGTACTTCAGATAAGCTTGTAGTCTTGCTGCAGCCATATAATTTGCAGGAGAGCAAAGCAGACGAAAACTTGAACTTTGCTTCGATGCAGACATCAGGCACCTAGAATAAATGCTCAGCCTCACTAGGTCTGTTCTTCATCCCCAAATGGGGGTAATATCATCTACTGTCCAAACTACATCACAGACTTATCAATAAAATTAATAGTCCTTGGTAGAAAAATACTTGCAAACAAATCATTATTATTTACATGCCCTCCAGACTCAGTCTTCATACACTGAAGGGAGTCTTAAAATCTTGCTTCCTCCAAGAACCTTTCTGTCTTTTTCATTCACTTATTCAGAAAACATTCATTGAGCAGACACTGGAGATATGAATTATTGTCACCTATCCTTATGCTCTCATAGACAACCTGCTCATTCCTCCTGTGCTAGACAATTCATACGCTCTATCTCATATCTTCTTGGCCCACCTGTCTCGCTCCAGCCATTGCTACATCACTGTTTGCAGGTGTATTTTCATAGCATTTTGCTTCCACGGCACCACATACTGCTTGCTTTCTGCTGTAGGGCTTGATCCAAGAGCCTTGCTGGTGCATATGCAAAACTGGAAATGTGATGGAGTTGACACCCCTTAGGGCAACCCTTGACCAAAGGAGGACAGGAGCTGGTGGATAAATTCTCCCCTCACCCATTCTCAGGAGGCCATTGAGATGCATTTTACACAGTTCTCAGAGGGGCTCTATTGAATATGAGCCCTAGTTGCCCACATCTTAGCTCAGTAACACACCTTTAGACTGGCTTTCCCTATTTCACTCTTCCAAGCCACCCTCCCCTGTTTCCTGGCAACTCTTCCCAACCAGTATACCTGCATGCAAGCTCTTCTCTCAAGCTCTGCCTTCAGGGGAAAATCTGAACTAAGACTCCATTTTTTCAAAGAGGTATTTCCAGTCTCTGCTAGTTAAGCAGCAGGCAACATGATCCCATCCATTCTCCCCACCCCCGGCTCTAGTTGATTGGTCCTGGAGTGAATGATTGGCAGGAGCTAAAGTCAATCAGATTTTCTCTTCCCTGAGAATTCAGAATGCAAACTATTCAATCTCTGTAGGATGTTTGAAGCAGAAGGGATTATAAAGCCTGGGCTGGGAACAACCATGTGCCCATGGAGGGGAGAAAACCAGTTTGCAAAGAGAAAGAAATGAAGATCACGGAGCTTTGGAGAGACACAAGAAAACTGCTAGGTTCCTGGTCACTTTTTGGTTTTCAGTTCAAGTGCCATAATTGGCCCACTTCCCCCTCCTATTGTTGGGTTCTCTGAGACTCTTTTATTCTTCTGATAAATATATTTTTTTCGTGCTTATACTAGCTTGAGTGAGATTCTGTTATTTGTAACCCAGTAGTTTCTAAATCAGAACATCTTATTATGCCGGGCACTCTGTTAAGTTCTGATTGTGTATCATAATGAAGAAGACACAGTCCCTGCCTTCAGAGAGTTTAGCATCTAGCTGATTAATAAAAATGAGGTAGTGCCTCAGTGTCTCACAGCATTTTCTATATGTCAGAGAGCTAATCTTTTTCATCATAGGCCTGTATATTGCTTCATTCATAATAATCATTTATTAATTCATTCATAAACATTGCAACCATTTTCTAATCCTTACCATGTATAGGGCACTGCACTAAGTGCTTTATGTGTATCAGATCTCTTCACTCTTTCCTGAAATGGTTCATTTCCTTAGTGTTAGGGATACAGCAGTAAATAAGATCATTTCAAGTTGTGATAAGTGCTGTGAAGGAAATAAATCAAGTGATGTGATATGGAGAAAGTCGCCAGGGTGGAGAGAGTAGAGAGAAAGTGTTTTAGATGGAGAAGGAAGATAGTCAGTGAGGGCCTCTGCATTTGAACCGAGAATCAAAGAATGAGAAGCATAGAGATGTGCAGAAAACCAAAGGAAGAACATTCCAGGCAGAGGGAAAGGTTAAGCGCAAAGGCCCAGAGGCAGGAATGAAATGAAGGAATAAGTGAATGACTGGACTCCAAGTAAGACAACTGCCCCTGACCCTTGAATAACATCTGTGGTTCTCAGGTACACAATGAATTTTTTTTTTTTTTTTTTTTGAGACAGATCTTGCACTGTCACCCAGGCCAGACTGCAGTAGCAAAATCAGCTCACTGCAGCCTCAATTTCCTGGGCTCAAGCAATCCTCTCACCTTGGCCTCCCAAGTATCTGGGACTACAGGCATGCATCACCAGTCTTGGCTAATTTTTTCTTATTTTTTGTAGATATGGGGTCTCACTATGTTGTCTGGGATGGTCTTGAACTCCTGGGCTCAAGCAATCCTCCTGTTTCAGCCTCCCAGAGTGCAGGGATTAGTTGTAAACCACTGCACCTGGCCCACAATGAATTTTTTAAACTCACTGCACAGTGAGTTAAAACAAACAAAACAAAACAAAGAACAAAACAAACAAAAAAACCCACCCAACCCTAAACCTACATTTAGGCTACTAGTGCTGGCTAGTAGCTAGCTGTTTTAAAGTAAATAGGCTAGGGGAGTAGCCTAAACATGCGTATGTTTTAAGAACAGTTTAAAAAGCTGTTTTCAGCAGTTTAAAAACATGGGTATTTTTTGAAACAGTGACTTTTTAAAACATACTCATGTTTAAGCTACTCCTCTAGAGATTTAGATTCTATCAGTCTAGGTGGAACACAATTATCTTTTTTTTTTTTTTAAGTTCCCAGCAATTCTGATACAAAGAGAGGGTGGAGAACAACTATACTTGATGGAAATTAGTACAGTAGAATTTAAATTAAAAGGAAGCAAGCAACAGGGAAATGTGACAGCTGGGCATCTCCCAAATCTGGGTTCAATTCCTTGGTTCCTGAGGCCACAGTCTGTATCCAGGCAACAGTCTCCCAAATGTGGAATTGTGGAGACTGAGTGAAAGGATGTGGACGCACCCCAACAAGGAAGTGCTTCATTATAAGGAACTTTGTCAGTGTTACCACACCCTCCCCAGGCTGGGTCAGGCCCCCACTTCTCTGCTCCTCCGCCCCCTTGTTTTCCCCACTAAAGCATTTATCACATGGTGTGATATATGCCATTCCATGAAGGCAAAAACTGTCTTCTTCCTCGTGGCATCCTATGTATCTCTCAGGCCTCCACTTAGATGCTGCTTCCTCCAAGAAACCATGCTTGACTTCACCCTAAGATGGTTTAGGTGCCTCTATTGGGAATTCTTTATTATAGAAATTATTGCCCTATTTTTAAACTGTATTTACATATGTCTCTGACAATAGTCTGGGAACTCTTCAAGTTTGCTATTGTACTCATTATCTATTTCACTGAAGAAAAATGGATCTGGCCAGGTGTGGTGGCTCATGCCTGTAATCCCAGCACTTTGGGAGGCCAAGGCAGGCAGATCACGATGTCAAGAGATCGAGACCATCCTGGCCAACATGGTGAAACCCCGTTTCTACCAAAAATACAAAAACACTTAGCTGGGCGTGGTGATGTGCACCTGTATTCCCAGCTACTCGGGAGGCTGAGGCAGGAGAATCACTTGAACCCGGGAGGCGGAGGTTGCAGTGAGCCAAGATCGTGCCACTGCATTCCAGCCTTGTGACAGAGCAAGACTCCATAAAAAAAAAAAAAAAAAGAAAAAGAAAAAGTAAGAAAGAAAAAAAAGAAAAATGGACCTGCTCTCATGGAGCTTATGTCACCATGGTGGGAGGACAGGCAATACGCCCACAGTGTGTCAGGTAAGTGCCCTTGGTGTGATGGGAAGACATGGAGGCCATTGGATGGTTCTGAACAGAGGCATGATGTGACATCACCTTGCTTTTGAAAGCATCACTGGGGACTCTGTTAAGAAGAGAGCATGGGGGACTTGGCACGGTGACTCACATCTGTAATCCCAGCACTTTAGGAGGTGGAGGTGAGCAAATCCCTTGAGGTCAGGAGCTCAAGATCAGCCTGGGCAACATGGTGAAACCCCATCTCTACTGAAAATACAAAAATTAGCAGGCGTGGTGGTATATGCTTGTAGTCCCAGCTACTTGGGAGGCTGAGGCATGAGAATTACTTGAACCCAGAAGGCAGAGGTTGCAGTGAGCCAAGATTGCACCACTGCACTCCAGCCTGGGCGACAGAGTGAGACTCTGTCTGAAAGGAGGAGGAGGAGGAGGAGGAGAAAGAGGAGGAGGAGGAGAAGGGAGAGGAGGAGAAGGAAAAGGAGAAGGAGAAGGAGAAGGCAGCATGGGGAAGCAAGGGAGAGTGCTAGAAGAGCATGGGTTAACCAGGTGAGAGAGCTGGTAGTTTGGATGAAGCAGTAGCAGCAGGGATGGTGAGGACCGGTCAGATTCTGGATAAGTTTTTTAATGGCTTTGCCTAGGTAGAATTGGCATATTCATAAACTGCACATACTTGAGAATACAACTTGATGTTTTGATATATGTGTATACCTGAGAAACTACCACAATCCAGTTAATGAACATACCTACCTCCCAAATGTCTCCTGTGCCCCTTTGAAATCCTGCCTGTCTCTGCCCATCACCAGGCAATCCACGATGTGCTTTCTGTCACTAGAGATTAAGTTCTAGAATTTTCTATAAATAGCATCATGCAACACTCTTTCATGTCCAGCTTTTTCCCTAAGCACAATTATTTTGAGATTCACTCATGTTGTTCATGTACCAATCATTTGTTCCTTTTTATTCCCGAGCAGTATCCACTGTATGGAGGTATGACATTTGTTTATCCATTTACCTGTTGATGGACATTTGGGTTATTTTTCATATTCTTGATATATTTTGAAGGCAGTGCTGAAAGAATTTGCTGGTACATAGGCCGTAACATCTTGCAGAAAGAGCAGAGTCATGGATAACTCTGAACTTCTTATTTTAACAACTGAGAAGATGGAGTTGACAATTACTGAAGTGGAGGACACAGCCGGCTAGAATGAAACACCTCAAACATCCAGCACATTGCCTGGCACACGGTGAGCATTCTATTGATATCTGTCAAAGAAAGAATAAGGGCAGAGAGAACAAAAGGAGGTATACATTCAGTTTTGGATGCTGGCACTTCAAATCCTAAGCTTCAGGCCAAGCTTCATGTATTCTCTCCCTTTATCCACATCCCCCTCACACTCCTGAAACCCAGGCAGTCATCATCACAAAGAGATTTCTTGGGCACAAAAGAGGTAGAAGGCAGATTCAATTAGAGCAGGATCCCTTGTTCTCAAATGGCCTCCGGTCCAGGAAGCATTGTTTTCACCCCAGCATGGGGCTGAATGCACAACTCTCCTCTTTGGTTTCTGAACAATAAGCTTCCAAATTACTCTCCGCCTGGCAGATCTACTTGAGATCTATGAGCCTCTGAGAAGTCCCCTCCTTCTCCTCCATCCACCCTGTACTTCCCAAATGCTCCAACATCACTAACTGATGCTTCACCAGAGCCGGACACTAAGGTGCACTGTTATTAAAAGGCACACACATCAATTATTTCAATAGCAAAAAGATATAAAAAGGCAATACACAAATGAATAAATACAAATGGCCAATAAATGTAAAGAAGGGAGGTGCCCAGACTCACTAGCACTCAAATGAAAATTTCTACAATCTTGAGACAACATACTTTTCCTGTCAAATTGGCATAATTAAAACAAATGCAAATAAATTGACATTGGCAATAGTGTGAGGACATAGACAGAAATGTACTTTGCTAGTGGAAGTGCAAATTGGTACAACCATTCTGAAGGAAGTTTAAAAAGTGGCCATAGTCTTTGATCCAAAAATTCTGCATCTAGAAGTCTGTCCTATTTGAATTGTTAGGGATGTCTGTAAAGATATCCATGCCATCATTATCAATAATAGAAAATGTCACTAACAACCTTAACATGTTGTAATGTAAGAAAACACAAACTCTGTTTTCTCTTACTGTACTACCACCACATAATCAGTATAATACTTCTGATACCAGATATGTGGATTTTTATCCTTACACGTCAAGTAAGCAATCAATTCTACAAGGGACACCAGCTGGGTGTCTTCTAATTCAATTCTGACACTATCTACCTGGAGATAGTATCTGATCCCATAGGTTGAGGGCTCAGTTCCACAAGACTGCCTCCAACTTCAGATGCCAATTTCAAGTGCTGGATTGCTACCTATGCTTCTGACCAATCAGCTGTAAATCAGAGTTTCTACGACCCTCTCCCTTGGGTTCAATTAATTTGCTAAGATGGCTCACAGAACTCAGGAAAACATTTACTTATGTTTACTGGTTTATTATAAAGGATATTACAAAGGATACAGATGAACAGCCAGATAGAAGAGACGCATAGGAGCAAGGTGTGTATGAAGGGGCATGGGACTCCCATGCCCTCTCCAGGCACTCTAGCTTCTGGAAACCTTTGTTAATCTCTCTGGAAGCTCTCTAAGTCCTCTCTTTTTGTTTTTTTATGGAAGCTTCTTCACGTAGACACGATTGATTAAATCCCTGCCCATTGGCGATCAGCCCCTCTCCCCTCTCCCCTCTCCAGAGGTTAGGGAGTGGGGCTGAAAAGTCCTAACCCTCTAATCCTGCCTTGGTCTTCTCTGCGAGCACCTGCCATCCCCACCAATCTATTAGCGTAACCAAAAGGCACTCATCTCTTTGAAGATTGCAATGATTTTAGGAGTTGTATGCCAAGAAAGGGAAAACAGAACAAAGACCAAATATATATTTCACAATACCACAACATGTAAAGAAATTATGACACTGCCCATCAACAGAATAGATAAATGCATTGTGTATATTCATACAATGACTTACACAGCAATAAACATGAATAGACTAGAACTGTATGCAACAATATGGGGGAATCTTTCAACATAACGAGTGAAAGAAGAAAACAATAATACACAGATTACAATTCTATCATATAAAGTTCAAAAATAGGAAAATTAAACTATTTTTTAATGATGCAAACACAGGTGGTTAGACTCTAAGGGAAAACAATAAAGCGATTTCAGTTAAAGGCAAGATATTAGTTGTCTCCAGGGAAAAGAAAGGAGAGAGGAAGGAAATACGGGGAGCTTCTGAGGTCTTGGCAATATCTTCTTTTTTGTCCAGAGTGGTAGTTACATGGGTGCTCAGATTGCTCTGATTCTTTATGCTGTGTCTTCTGACCTCTGGTTCTTTCATTGCTAACCAAGATCAGAGAATGAGATTCTTTCCTTCAAAGTTATGAAGGAAACATCTCTGAATTTACTAAAATTCAGCATCAGCGAGGGGGAGAAATAGCTGATACAGCTTGCTAAATTTCTGCTCTTTAAACTAATTAGTTAAATAAAAATGTGTGTGAGTTGGGGAAGTGATGGAGGAGGGAAAGCAAAGGCCAGATAAGCAGGGGTCACAGATTCAGCCCCCAATACATGTAGCTTCTGTTAGGTGCTACACACTGATCTGGACATTGAAATAGAGTAAGAAGTGATCACATCTGGCCTTAAGGAAGTCACAGTGCAAGGTAGGTGGCAGGATAGCAGTGAAATGAGTCATTTCTGGGAGATGAGAGAAAGATTCGAGGCCAGAGAGGGGAAAAAAAAAAAGAAACGAGGGTGTTTTTTCTCTGACCCGCTATTTATATTCTACCCCTATTCAGCAGCAGTTAGAAACTATCTGGTATTCAGAAGGAAAGAACTGCTTCTTCCTTCCTTGTGGGCTTAAGTTCAAGCAAATGTCAGTGCATCTAGTGCCCTTGCCTAGGAAATAACAAGACTGCAAATCCACATGAACAACTGGGTTCTCCCGGGTCAAAAGGAGATGATGAGAGTGGAGCTCAAGAATTCTTCATGTTAAAAGATATTCTAGCATTAAATTCAGAAGCTAAAGTGCTTATTTGTAATTATTGTTAATTAAAACAACAACAGTAACAGCAATAATAAGGATGACTCTGAAATTTACTGAAGTATTAAACAGACCAGATGTTTAAAGTGCATTATTTTGTTGTATAATCTAATAGGTAGTATTTTAATATTATTAAAATTCCAACGGGAAAATGGAGAAACAGAGAAGTTAACTCACTGGACCAAGGGCACACAGCTGGTTGGTGGCAGAGTTTGTGTTAGAACCAGATCTGCCTGACTCCTAAGCACTATACTAGGAGGTATCATATGCATATACTGTTGTGACATAGGTCCAGCCTCCAAGAGGGGCCCTTAGCTATTTTGTACTGCTCTGCTTACTCCAGAAGCATTGACTTTGAGGGTAAGGGAATCTCCAGACCAAGAAGTGCAGGATGGCAAGGAAGAATTGGGATGATGTTGAATTGTTTTTGTGACTTTTCTCTAACAGTGCTCATGGTTCTTGGAGGGATGACCAAGCATCCTGAGGTACCGGTGATAGGTGACTGCATTCCTGATGTAAGTTTGATTCATATCTTAGTTTCCACTCTCTCCTCTCATGCTGGCCGGGGTCCTGGACCTTGAAATTGCTGAGGGGGAGGGAGAAGAGCTGGGGAGAAAAGTCTTTGGGCTCCATCGAGTCACTGGAGGAGGGGTTAAATTAGATGTGGCAATTAATTAAGATCTTTAAATACTTCCCACTAGCAGCAGGAGGAATCAGGGAAAGGGCAAATTCCATACCACTGGGTATTTCCTTCACCCCATGGGTCAGTGATGAGATTTCTGCTGTCTTCCCTCAAATCACCTCCTCAGGCTACACCACTGTGAATCCATGGCTCATTCTTATGCTTCTGAGAGTGGTGAGATCATTGTCAGTGGCCTATAGGGAAGTGAATGAGACTGAGGACAAAGATTAAGAGAATACAGAGACTTGGGAAGGTTGTGAGGGAAAAGAGTAAAGTCATACAAGAGTTCCATGAATGATTCTGATAACGACAACCATTTGTTAAAGACTCAATACATACCAAGCTCTATGCTTACTGCTTTATTCCTATTATCTCATTAACTTCTCACAAGAAACCTATGAAGCAGGTACAATTATTAGCTCCATTTAACAGATTAAGAAATTGAGGTTTATGGAGTTAAAGTGATGTTCTTAAGATACATAATTGGTAAGCTGTGGTTTTGGAATCTGAACCCTGGTCTAACTTTTTCCAATTGTTCATGCTCTTAGCATTACAAGATACTGCTTCTCAACTCAGAACAGTAGTTCTGAAATGAATTTAGTAGATCTCAGACATTTAAAAATGAAATAGATGAGAAGAGGAGGGGAGGGGAGAAGGGAGGAATTATCAGAGTGCATTGGATGTAATGAAATGTGAAACAAATATCAAACCAATATAAGCATTTATCTCCCACCGTGTGTGTGTGTGTGCACACATGCATCACCAGTTTTGCCATGTAAAATGTATTTTACATGGTCAAATTGCTTTGAGAAACACTGCTCTAAGCTCTTAGTGTCTTCATTCTTTCAACAAAGTTCCAAATAGATGCAAGGTGCTGTCCAAGGTGCTGCCCAAAATACCAAAAACACAGGTATTAATGCATGAGCCCTGTCCCAAAGAAATCAAAGTCCAGCAGAGGAGACAGACTTAAAGAATGCCATATGCAAAGCCCTATGATGGAGGAAGCTCAGGGGGCTGAAAGAAAAGCTGAAGGCAGGTTAGGAGGAGGACAACTCTCAGGAAAAGCTTTGCAGTGGAGGGCCTCCACAAGCTGAGTCCTGAGGTTGTCGAAGCACATAGATGATGAGGTTCCTGGAAGAGAACATTGCTCTATCATCCACATAGTAAATGAGAAGTAAGAGTGCATCCCCATATTTGCTTCATGATAATGACAGAGGATAATTATTGAACACTTACTATATGCCCCACTTTACAATCACAACAATCATACAAGGAGGGTCCAGGATGATCATCTCCAATTTATAGATGAGGAAATTGGGCTTCAATGAGGTGAAGTCATGTGCTCAAGATATCGTAGCTGAAAAAGTCAGGGACCGAATATATAGTTAAGCAGGTCACTCCAATATGCATGTTCTCAGTCACTGCTATATTCTTCCTCTCTAACCATATCAATAAAGAGTTTAGAAAGGGAGGAGAAAAAGCAAGAGGGACATTAAAGGAATGGGGTAGAGGTCAGAGGATCTTGAGGTCATGACTTTATATACATAAGCCCAACAAGCCTGGGAGGTAGGTACAATGATAATTCCACTGTACAGATAAAGACAGTGAGGCTCAGAGTGACAGGGTGATATCCTTCTCAGCAGCCACATCCATGTAAAACCTGGTCCTGGGTCTGCACTGCCCAGGCTCCTGACTTCCTAATCCAGAGTTTGGGAAACCCTCTTCCCCCTCAGGCCTTTGTGGGGAAGCCTCCCCTGCTAGCCTAGCTGATGAGGCATCCTATCCCTGCCTGGGAAATGTGGGAGCCATGCACCAGTAGCCCCGAGCCCCAGAGGAGACGAGACTTCTAATTAGATGACTGTGTTCTGGTGTCTGCCCAGACTCTAGCAGACAAATGGAGATGAGGTGAGAATCCCAAATCACTCTGTCTTTTAGGGCCTCTGAGGGTGGTGCCCCAGTAAGATGGCATTTCTGAAAAGTGGTGATGGGGCCTGGCTCTGGGATAGGAGAACAAAGAATGTCTGCAGGAGGGAAGGAGAGCTGGAAATGGAGTGTGGTAAAGACTTGATCCTTTCCCTCCCCACAAGGGAAAAAACAGAGATGAGCATTCATTGTCCTGGTTTTGAGTCTTAGGAAAGGTTAGCATCAAGAATTACCTTTGTCAATTGGGAAGAGCCCAGCATTTGGGCAGAGAAGACAGGCTTTGAAGTCTTATTTCCTCTCCTAGCAGGTATGTGCATCCTCTTCCATAAAATGGATGTAAAAATTGCCACACCTAGCCCTGATATAGAGTTCAGGGTGTGCCAGATTTTGTTCTAAAGTGCCACTTTTCATAATCCATTAGTTTAATCCTCAAAACAATTCTTCGAGGTAAATATGTCCATTATCCCCATTTTACAGATGAGGAGACTGCGACTCAGTAGTAATTTAGGTTATAAATGGAAGAGACAGGGTTTGAACCCCAAATGTAGGTCCTTAGCTGCTATTTTATGCCACCAAAAGAAAGAAATACATTATTGTAGATGGCACTGCTTACTGAGCACATTCCATACCCCTGTGCTCTCATTTAATCCCCCTGATATTGGTCTCATCGGCCCCATTTTACACATGGGCCAACTCTAGGGCTTGGTGAGCTGTAGTAATGTGTATACAGTCCTACAGAGGGCAGGATATAATCACAGCTCAGGCTGATTCCCAAGCCCAGATACCTAACCACCACACTGGTGGGCCCCCTTTCTGGCTAATCCTAAAAATCACCCGGAAGAGTGCTAAACATTCAGATTCCATTCGCATAGGTTTCTGGAGTAGGTCTTAGGAACGTGTATGTTTAAAGTATACCCAAGGGGTTTCTAATTATAAGTCACTTACAAAATTACATAAAATAATACAGAAATGTGTTGGTAAACTGCAAAGTGACACAAAAATGATATGAAGTATCATAATAATAATAACACATATCCTTAGTATTAATTAATGACAAGCCATGGTAAGTGTGTGCAAAGTTCTAATGAAGGTGATATCTGAAAAATGGAAGAAACACTTCCTGACCTCAAGAAGGTAGAAGTTTATCAATTAAGATGAAGGGTGATTTGTTTGTTTATTTGTTTCTTTTTCAGGAGTGAGTTGCTAATAGAACATGCCAAGAAATAATAAGCTAATCCATGCTACTGCCAGCATAGAAAGCTGGTGGGCTTTTAATTACCTGTGTTCACAGAACAAAAGGAAGCTACAGTGTGTTTGAATTCCTTGAATCCATTCTGTCAGAGGGTGGGGAAAGGAGCTGAAAATATTCTAACCAGCAGAGAAGGCAGCTGTATCACACTATGGGTGCAGTGTCTGGGCACGGAAGCGGGAGGTTCTATCAGAAATGCGATAGAGCCAGCAAAAGAATATTATTGGACTTCCTAGCTCTCTGTGTATAGAAATCACCCAATTGTCATCAACATAAAAACAAGCACACACTGCAAGCAGCCTAGTACTAACTCAAATTGAACCCTATCTACTTAGCTAGGGTTATGCTTATGATGTTCAGGACAACAATGACTTAGCATTCTTACAAACAAACATTTCTCTCTCTCCTTCCATTGCTCAATTTTTAATACTGTTTGCTCATGTTTTCTTTCACTCCTCTGTGATTCATTGAAAACCAAATTAAAACAAAAAATTATCTTTGCCCCTGGTCCTCTCTGGGCGCCCTGTTTATTTCTAACCCTGGCAAACCTTTTTAAAAGTACCTAGTGGTTTTCCCAGGATCCACTGATATTTTGCATCTGAAGATCCAAGAGAAGGGTTTAGGAAGTCTGCATTTTTTTAAAAAAGACAGGGTCTCGCTTTGTTGCCCATGCTGATCTCGAACTCATGGGCTCAAACCATCCTCCTGCCTCAGCTTCCCAAAGTGCTGGGATTACAGGCGTGAGCTGCTGCACCCAGCTCAGGAAAGCTGTATTTTTAACAAGACCCCCCAGTTGAATTTTATGTGTAGACAAATTTGAGAGACACAGGGAACATCATCAGACTCATTCATTCATTCATTCATTCATTCATTCAGCAACTATTTGCAGAGCACCTACTATGTGGCAGGGTCAAACTAAGACCAAGAGATATACTGATGAACAAAACCAGACAAGGTTCCCATCCTCATGGAGCCTAGAGTCAAACAGGAACAATGGAAGTATCATGGACAGTGCAAGAAATGTTTAAGGTCAAATTACGTGGGAGCTGGAAAAGGGAAAATCAGGGAGTTATGCTGGTCAGCCTAATTCAGACTGGAGGTGGACGACCAGGTGAGGTTATCACCAGATGCAGCATTTTAATTAAAAGTTTAGAAGTAAACAAGGAAGAGAACGAGGCTAGGGTGAGAATCTAGGTGAGAAGGGAAGAAAGAGCTCCAAGGAGGGGAATAGCACATGTGAAGCCCCTAAGACAAGAGGCAGAGATGCCCCAAGGAACAGAAGGCAGGCAGGTGGGGCTGCAGTATTTTGACCAATGTATCACAAAATCAGCATTTTGATCAATGTGTCACAAATTCAGAGTGGAGTGGATGCAGGGCCAGGTCCGCATGTGTCAGGAGTTTAGATTTGACCCTAAGACAGGTGAGAAGCTGCTGGAAGGCTTGAAGTGGGAATTGACATGATCTGAATTTACAACCTTTTAAAAACAGCAGAGGGCCTCCTCCCACCCCTATAATACTTTAATCATCTCATGTCCATGGATAAGACTGCACTTTTCAAAACTGAAGAGTTGATTCCATTCTGGAATCCTGGGAGGAAAATTAGCCAGGAATTGTGCTCTCCAGCCTCCAGCCCGCGCCCTTGGCCACTCTCCCAGAGGGTGAATAGAAGTCTATTTTGAAATTAAATGTGGGATCACGAGGACAGGAAGGAAAAACCTCTCCATATGTGTGTGTGCTCTGCTCCCCTTCCTACCACCTTTTCAATTCCATACCTGCTGGAAACGAGTCTCTCTGCTGTGTTCTCCAGAGAGCAAAGTTATCAGAAAACTCCTCGCACAATAAACACTGAAGGAGAGTCTATGAAGGGCCCTAGAGGAATGACATGCTGGGCTGGGCAAGGCCTGATTGCCCTAGGACTGTGGGTTTCGAGCATTTAGGAGGCCTCGCAGGGCATCTTGCAGGGTCTGCTCAGCATGCAGGACTCCTTCTGGTTTGGGTGGGTGGGGCTGCCTCCATATCTGTAGATAGGATAGCCCAGAACTGGCCAATCAGGTGTTCACATCACCCTGGTCTTATTGATTGACTGAATGATAGGATTATGAACCAATCACAACAAACAAGACTCTATCCTTTGAATTTGCGGGAAATGCCAGGAAAGGGAAATACTTCCATTTTGTTCTTTGGGTTTTCTTTTCTTCTCTTCTCTTTTTAAGACAGAGTCTCACTGTTGCCCAGCTTGTAGTGCAGTGGTGTGATCTTGGCTCACTGCAACCTTGGCCTCCCAGGTTTAAACAATTCTCCTTGCCTCAGCCTCTCGAGTAGCTGGGATTACAGGCTTCCGCCACCACGCCTGGCTAATTTTTGTATTTTTTAGTAGAAATGGAGTTTCGCCATGTTGGCCAGGCTGGTCCTGAACTCCTGACCTCAGGTGATCCATCCACCTTGGCCTCCCAAAGTGCTGGGATTATAGGCCTGAGCCACTGCAGGTTTTCTAAAAGAATAGGATATGAGCCTGGAGCTGCTGGTTATCTTCTTGTTATCACAAAGGGAGAGCCTGCCTGCGAATGAAACCAACATGCAGTAACTAAGAGCTGAGATGGGGGGAGGGGAAAGGATGGGAGGAGACAGAGAGGAACAGAGAGAGGAGGCTACAGAGGATGTCATTTGACCCAAGGGATCCAGCTGGAATGACCAATGTTTCAGTTGTATGAACAAATATAAATCATTTTGGGGGGCCTAATTATCTTTGAATTAGGCTTCTGTGTCTTGCGACCCAGAGTGCCAAGTCTTGCAGACGCATTCTCCCTTCTCCTCAAACTTTCACTGCATCTCATCCAAGCAAGCTTTGGGAATGTAGGAGACAGAAGTGGATCATGCCAAGGGCTATCTGCACAAGCTGTGTCTCTTTAGACATGAACAACAGGAGAATTTGAATTCCCATAAATGGGAGAAGAAATAAAAGTATGACATAGTTCAGTTGCAGCATGCAGGATTCAAACTAGACTCCTGGAAAGACTTCCTCAACCGACAGATTCTCTTGAAGGAGAGTATTCCTATCAATAGTCTCTCCATGATCATTCCTTTAATTGGAGCAGACAGCTCTTTCTCAATTCACCTGTCTGCTCTGGATCACAATGTTTCCAAAAAAAGTGAAGGAAGAAAAAGAGGAAAGAGAGAAAAAAAGAGGGAAGGAAAAAGGAAAAAAGGGAGGGAGGGAAGGAAGAAGGAAAGAAGGAAGGAAGGGAGGAAGAAAGGAAGGGAGGGATGGAGGGAGGGTAGGAAGAAAGGAAGGAGGAAGAAAGAAAGAAAGAATGGAAGGAAGAAAGAACGGAAGGAAGGAGAAGGGAAGGGAAGGGAAAAGAAAAGAAAAGAAAAGAAAAGAAAAGACAAGACAAGAAAGAGTTTTCTTAAATCAGCAGTTCTCAATCTTCACTACATATCTGAATCACCTGCGGAGCTTCTGAAGCCAACTCATGTGCAGGTTCTACCTCCAGAAATTCTGATTTAATTCATTGTGGGTGGGAGGAAAAGTTTGCATTCTTCGAAGGCTACTGAGTAGTGCTGGTGTCTTCCTCATGAAAGTGTGGTCCATGGATCTGAAGTGTCAGCATCACCTGGGAGTGTATTAGAAACGCACATGTCTCAGGTCCTGCCCCAAACGTGCAGAATCCCAATCTGTGTTTTCAGATGATCCCTAGATAATTCAGATGGTTCATGTGCACATTCAAGTTCAAGAAGTGTTAACAGACAGGAACTCCCCTGAATCTAGCTTCAATTTTGGGGAGAAGACATTGCTCTGTGCCCTGTGACACTCACAGTGTCTTCAGAGGAGCAGCCTGCCCTTGTGGGGAGGGGTGGGTGTGACTCTTCAAATAGAGAGGAGAGGACCACTTCAGCCGGGGAGATGGAATTATCTAGAGCTCCCATGCCTGTCTATTGCCTCTGCCTTCCAGGAATGACACACCATGCTGTGCAACGGGCACTCCAATATCCCACAAACAGAGCAGCCCAGAGTTACAACTCCGGAGCAGCATCCCACAATTACAACTGAGGAAATCATTTTTATGTTTCGTTAGTGTTCCTTAATAGAGACGATCTGCTCCTAGGTGTGACTGCCTCGGTGACAAGCTGGACTAGCCGCTTACCCTTTCTACCAGCCAACTCAGATGTAAATGTGAATCACCAGGGAGATTCTGATTTGGTTCTTCTTGGATGGGGCCGGGATTCTGCATTTCTAACTAGGTGGTGCTGATGCTGCTGGTTCTTTGAGTCTTGAGGAGGCCTTAGCCTCCACACATATGTCCAGAAGACCCACCAGGAAGCATTCCTGTGCTAAGAGTTTTCTCTAATGCAACCTCATTTACTTCTAACAATGCCACAATGTGGTGGAATAATTATAAATCATACCCATTCTTCATCAGAGGCAACTGAGACTTAGAATCCACTTGAACCTCAGTCAGCTGAATTCCCAGACCTGACCAAGCATTAGAATGGCCTGGAGACCTTTTCAAAATCAACTCCCTGGAAGATTTCGATTCTGGGGTGGGTGCAAGAATATGTATTTTTAAAAGGTCTTCAAGTAGTTACAATGTAACTAGTATGTGGACTGACTTGCTTTGGGGAATTACAAGTAAGACATCACTACCTATCTAGAGCAGATCAGAGCAATCTTGTCCTTCCTATTTCCTTTAGAGTAGCTGTATCTTATTTTATGTCTTTGACACCTAGCCCAAAACCTGTCAAAACACAAGAGCTTAATAAGAGTTCTTGATTGGCTAAAAGGATTGAGAAGTGGATAGTGGATGGATGGATGCATGCATGTATGTATACAAGGATGGAGGAAGAAGGGTGGGAGGGAGAAACAAACAAAGATGAGAGGGAGGAGGAATCAATTTGGGGTCTCCTAGAGCTTGCTGTTTACACACAAACTTGCATCAAGTTCTCAGAAGCATTTTTTAAAATCCATAGATATAAAATAATGGGTAGTATCTCAGCAGGTGAGTAATGCAAGATGCAATGACTGTATTCACAGGATGCACCAAAATCCATGCCAACTAATGGACAAAGGAGGGAGGGAATGGAGAGCCTGACTCTGTTGGAAGATGTGAAAGGACTGTGTCAGCATCTGTGCCAACCAGCATGACTGGCTCCCTAGGTGTCAGTGATTCACCTAAAGCCACAGCCTATTTGCAGAGACAAGCCTCCCTGGGCTCATTTTTGCCAACTTGAATATAACCTAGTCTTTCTTCTTCCCCTCTTCTTCCTGACCTGGCCTCCTTTTTATCTTAATTTCCTGTCTTTCCCTCTGTCTTGTTCTCAGGGTCTTATAACCTTCAATGCTCAGTGCTCCTCACCTCTATCTTTCTCTAGAGGTAAAATTGGGACCACTTTTTCATCAAGATCAATCCCATTATCATCAAGCATATAGAACCAGCCCATCTTCAGCACAACCACAAATTAAGTGAAGGTAGTCTTCATATTCTTACTATCCCCCAACCCCATTGAAACTCAAGCCTCCCTTCTCCCAACCCCACACCAAAGAGTCATTTTCCCATCCAGTCCCATAGCTTTCAAGAGCCTCTATACACTGATGACTCTGAGATTTATATTTTATTTTATTGTTTTGTAGAGACAGGGTCTTAGTCTATGGCCCAGGATGGAGTGCAGTGATCTAATCATAGCTTACTTCAGACGCATATTCCTGGACTCAA
Organism: Pongo abelii; assembly: GCF_028885655.2. Lineage (NCBI taxonomy): Eukaryota > Metazoa > Chordata > Mammalia > Primates > Hominidae > Pongo > Pongo abelii. The sequence goes on along the minus strand of NC_071995.2, from coordinate 117,707,298 downwards.
GAGATCCTCCCACCTCAGGCTTCCAAGTAGCCAGGACTACAGGTGTGTGGAACATGCCCAGCTACTTTAAATTTTTTTTTTTATAGACAGGGTCTTGCTATGTTGGCCAGGCTGGTCTCAAACTCCTAACCTCAAGCCATTTTCCCACCTTAGCCTCCCAAAGCGCTGGGATTACAAGCATGAACCACCATGTCTGGCCTGAAATTTACATTTTTAATTGCAACTTGTCCCCTTACTTCCAGGCTTGTATATCTAACTGAGTGATTAGGATCTCCCCTTGGCAGTCTAACAATTATTTTAACCTATCTACAACCAAACCTCTAACTCTCTTCCATTCTTCTCCTCCCATGGTCCTCTCCACCTTAGTTGTGGGACCACTATTCACCCAGTCTCAATCATCCTTGATCATTTTCCATCTCTCACTCCCAGAGCTAATTCTTTGGGAAGTCCTGAGAGTTCAACCTTCACCATATATTCTGAACTGGTGAATCATCCTCTTCATTACCACATCATCCTCTTCATTACCACATCATCCTCTTCATTACCGCCCTGGTCCAAGCCACCATTGTCTCCCTCCTGGATAATTTCAGCACCTCCAAATTGGTCTTCTGGCTTTTCTTATTGCCTTTCACCATGTTTTCTGTCTCTACAGAGGCCAAAATGAACCTTTGAAAATTGACAGAAGCTCATATCACTCATCTGCTTAAGCCTCTCTTAAAGTTCACCATCCCTTCACCATTTAGCCATTTTACTGTGGCCTTCAAGGACCTAAACAATCTTGTCCCAGGCTACCTCTTCAACCACACTAACATTCTTCCTGCTCACAATGCTTTTGGGTATTCCTAACATATCTACAAGCAAACCTAACTCTCCTCCACTCTTCTCCTCCCATGGTCCTCCCCAGCACCAACCTCCTTCCCACCTCCTTTGAACTTGCTGCTGGTTCATTCTTCACTCAAAGGATGCAGAGAAAGGGGAACTCATATACTGTTGGTAGGAATGTAAATTAGTACAGGCACTATGGAGAACAGTATGGACGTTCCTCAAAAAACTAAAAATAGAACTACCACATGACCTAGCAGTCCCACTTCTGGGTATACGCCCAAAGGAAAGGAAATCAGTATGTCGAAGGGATATCTGGACTCCCCTATCTATTGCAGCAGTATTCACAATAGTCAAGATAATAGAATCTACCTAACTGTCCATCAACAGATGAAGAAAATGTGGTGTATATACACAATGGAATACTATTTAGCCATAAAAAGAACACAATTCTATCATTCACAGAAGCATGGATGAGCTCAAAGGACATTATGTTAAGTGAAATAAGCCAAGCACAGAAAAATAAATACCCCATATTCTCACTCATATGTGGAAGCTGCAAAACAGATCTCACAGAATTAGAGAATAGAATAGTTTTTACTAGAGGTGGGGAAGGATGGGAGGAGGGGGGATAGCTAAGGTTAGTTAAGGGGAACAAAAGTACAACTAGTAGGAGAAATAAGTTCTAGTGTTCTACAGTACTACAAGGTGACTATCATGAAGAACAATTTATTGTATATTTTCAAATAGCTAGAAGAGTGGATTTTAAATGGTTTCCACACAAAGAAATGATAAATGTTTGAGGTGATGGATATGTTAATTATCCTGATTTGATCATTACACATTGCATCCATGTATGGAAATATCACATTTTCCCTCTTAAATGTGTACAATTGTTATGCATCAATTAAAAATAACAAAAGCGAAACAAAATAAAATAATGTCTTGTCATTCCTCATTCTCTCTCCTGAACCCATCTTATTTTCCTTCATACAACCTATTACCAACTCATCATATTTATAAACACACACCCATCTACTCACGCATTTATTTCCTTATCATCCGTCTCCATCCAACAATAAAAGAGCCTCATAAGACCTTTTCTATACTGATCTCAGATGCATCCCTGATGCCTTGGACAGTGCCTGGAACATAGCAGATATTCAATCCAGTTTTGAACAAATAAGAATTGTCTGCCTCTGCCTTGCTCAGCAGCATGTTAATCTGGATTATAAGAACCATGCTTTATCCATTCATATATCCATCATTGTCCTGGCATTTTGCTTTTCAACAAATAAGCTCAGTAAATGCTTGCTACCATATGGCTTGTCAAGTAAGTAACGATACATTCACATCATGGAATTCTATATATTCTTACTCCATTTTTGTAAAAAAAAAAAAAAAGTCATAATGCTATAGAAAAGAAGACACGAAGGTTATACCCCAAAATGAAGATAAGATAATCTTGGTAGGGTGATGGCTAAAGTTTTGTTTCTTTGTTGGCTTTTCTTCATTTTCTAATTTTTCTAAACGAAAATTTACCGCTCGCACAACCAAAATCTAACTGCAAAACATTTTAATGTAATCCTATTTGAAGGTAAAAACACTAATCATCTAATACTCTGACAGTTTATATGCTGAGACCTGGATTCTCACCTCTGCTCTCTAGGTTGCTCCCAGACAAGTCACTATCTTCTAGGACCAAGACTCAGTGTATTCCTCTAAAAAATGGGGACATTATTTGTTCTTGATATAGAAATGTGATGAGGCTCAAATAACAATGTCTACATGCAAATATTTTGAAAACAGAAACAGCAGTACATTTTGAGGGCTTATCAATAATGAATCCTTACAGAGCATTGGTAGATATTACAGAGTTTGCTCCCTTCTTAGCAAAGACATTTGCATAACCATGCTTCATCCCAAGGGGGTACCTCATGGTGGAAACGTTAGGCACTATAGGGAGGTAAATGGAGGAACCAGTTTTTCATCAGGCTGCCCTTCGGGCTCCCCTAGATTCCCATTACTAAGTGACCACCCACTGTTTACATGCAAGACTTAATGTTTCAGGGCATTCTACTGAAATGACCCCTCTGGGGAGGAGGGATACAGCAAAAACTAAAAGCAAGCAATTGGACCATGAAACCCCCTTCCTTTCCCTTTCCCTTCCAGTCATACCCAGATTCCCAACTCTACCCCGTAACCTGCCCAAATATGCCAACACACACAAGCATGCATATGACTAAACAGCCTTCATTTAAGTTTTGACAATTCTCCCTTTAAAAATAAAAGTGCATCTGAGAGTCTGTGATATTTCGCCCAAATGGAGCTGAGTGCTGCAGACCAAGGATGACGGCAGACAGGAAGGGTTGGCTCATTAACCTTGCCTAATATCTCCTACCACAGTCTCACAGAAAAAGGCTCATTGGGCAGCTACCAGATGAAACCTCCATTAGGTTCCTTCCTGATGTGTGGGCCTCAGTTTCCCCATCTGTAAAATTAGGAGGATAGTAGGGAACAGGGAAGCAGGTAGGTATCTATCTTACATACATCACCTTGTAGTATCCTATTTTTTAAAATTCAAAAGAAATTAGCCCAGACCCTCATCCCACATGCAGCAGAAGACAGGTTCTTTTCCAAATTGGTCTGGGGAAACTTAAGGATGAAGGTGGAGCTTGTATTTCTTTATATCCAGATTTTCTCTCTCTCTCTCTCTCTCTCTCTAAGACGGGGTCTGTCTCAGTTGCCCAGACTGGAGTACAGTGGCATGATCCTTGACTTCTCAGGCTCAAGCGATCCTCTCACCTCAGCCTCCAAATTAGCTGGAACCATAGGTGTGTGCCACTGTGCATCGCCATTTTTTTTCCCGAAGAGACAGGTCTCACTATGTTGCCCAGGCTGTTCTTGAATTCCTGGGCTCCACTGAAGCTCTCACTTCGGCTTCCCAAATTGCTGGGATTACAGGCATGAGCCACCACATCCAGCCTGGATTCTCTATTTTGCTGAGTTGGTTCCTTTTGTGGATCAACTCTTCAGCACCTTACATGCTCTCTTCATTTCCCTTATTATGTCATCTCATACTGAACACTGCTCCCATTCCTTTATTTCCCCAAATGCCACCAACACAAGTCTCAGCATGTATGAAAGACTAGAATTGTCAGTTTTGATCAACAAATTGGAAATGAGGTATTCTGACTTTTGAAATCTTTGTCTGCTCTACCATAAGGAATTTCCCATGGTCTCTTCCATTCTCTTTGAAGCTCCACTACCCAGCATGTAGCTCAGCCTCTTTTCTCCTACATTTCGTTTCTCTTTTCTGCCTCTCCTGCTCATCCATGATCTTGAATTCTTATTCATTTGGCAGAACAATTGATCTCTCATTTTGTTTTGCTATTTTGTTATAGCTTACGTCCATCAGGCCCTGTCTTTAACACCTAAAACAACCTGTAAAAATATATCCAATACAAAGATGGTTTTCTCTCTAAAAGGACCTCTGGATGCCAAAGAGCTTTTTTTGATACCTGCCACCAATCTCTGATTTCATGCCCAAAACAGTCGTCACTAATCAATCTCACCACTCCTTTTTACTAATAGGGCTTCTTCCCAACAGGTAAGTGTAGGCAGACTGTATTAGTCTGTTCTCATGCTGTGAATAAAAACATACCCAAGACTGGGTAATTTATAAAGGAAAGAGTTTGACTCACAGTTCAACATGGCTGGGGAGGCCTCACAATCATGGCGGAAGGCAAATGAGGAGCAAAGCTACATCTTACATGGTAGCAGGCAAGAGGGCATGTGCAAGGGGACTCCCCTTTATAAAACCAGCAGATGTCCAGATGTCATGAGTCTTACTATCATGTGAACAGCATGGGAAAACCCCACCCTCATGATTCAATTACCTGCCACCGGGTGGCTCCCACGACACATGGGGATTATGGAAGCTACAATTCAAGATGAGATTTGGGTGGGGACACAGCCAAACCATATCACAGATGCTACCAGTTGACAACAGCTGCCACATTAAGCGCAATCTCTGTGCACTCTCTGATCCCCAGATGACATCCAAGTTTCCTTCTAATTTTGATTTTCTAAGGTTACCGAGAGCAGAATATTCACTGCAAAAAATCAACTGATGACCTCATAGTCACGTGCATGGAAATAGTCCAGGTGATCTGAATAGGACATATTCTTGCCTCAAACGATTCCCTTCCCTCAGCTCCAACAGTATGCCATAGACCCTAATGTCACCCACATTTGATTACATCTTTGGATTAAAATAGGAAATATCCTGGTTAAATAAGTGTAACATACCTTGTTCTCTGCTCAGAATGTTCTCCCCGACCTTTTTCTTTGGCTTGACTTTCTTCTACTCAATCCTCTAGGCTCAGCTGAAACATCATTTTATCCAAACAGACATCTCTGATAACCTTTCCCCCAAAATAGGTCAGGTCCCCCTCCCTTTACTAGGTGCTCTTACAGCACATGTACTTCCCCTGTGTAACTTTCACCAGCATTTAATTATATCATTTTACTTATTGTCTACCATCCCAACTAGACTCTAGCCCTAGCACCAAGACATGCCCGAACATAGAAGATACTCAGTAAATATTTGCTGAATGATTGACTGATTATTGATGGATTACTATCTACTTGCCAGGGAGGTTGTGAGACTTAGAGATGCATACTGTATATAAAATACTTAACAAAGTGCCCGGGATATAGTAAGTGCTTCATAAAGAACAGTAATAAGAGTATTACTAATAGAGGATTCTGTGTTCTCTCTCTCTCTCTCTCTCCTCCTCCCACCTCCCCGTACTATCTCATTTAATCCTCACCACAATATCTACAAAGGCACTGGGGTTTTTCCCAGTAGAAAAATGAGGAAATTGAACCTCAGGGAAGTGAAATGACTTGCCCAGTGCTGCTAAGTGGCAAGCTCAGAGCCTCTGCCTGTGGGCTGTCCTAGAGGGATCAGAGAAGAGGCATTAGGACAGGGACTTGAAGATGAGTGAGGTCTACACTGCAAGGAAAGGGTGAGTACAGTAGAAGGGCTAACTAAGGCTCTAAGCCTTAGAGTCAGAACAGCCTGAGCTCCAATCCCTCCCCACCCATTTCCCAGCCCAGTGGCTTGGGCGAGTGACTTTAACCCTCTGAACCTCAGCGCTCTCCTCCATAAAATGTAAATAATAATACCTCTGTCTGTAATTGTGGTGATGAAACACGATCCCACAAGTGAAGCCCTTGGCAACTTGGCACATTGTGTGAATCATTATGCAATACTCATAAAAATAAACATGAAAATTTTTCTTTCTTCTTGATTTTCTTCTCCTCTCTCCTCTGTCTCCTCTCTCTCTCTCTCTCTCTCTCTCTCACACACACACACACACACACACACACAAGCAAACACACAGCCTTTGATTCTTAGAACATTTTTAAGTGTGTAAAGACACTGAGCAGAAGCTTCCCTACCCATTGCTCAGTAGAAAGATGTGTTTTTGGGAGAACAGGGTTTTTTCCCTAATGCCTGAAAACAAAGGGAGATTATTGGGTACAATTAATTGTTCAAACTGCCAGAGATGTGAAAGTACAGGGAGTAAACAGATGCTGCTCTAAGCTCTGTGCTCATTAACTCAGAGAAGGGATTCATTTCCTATGCATGATTAACTCCCCATCGTTGGTGATTTACACAGCAGATGATCAAATGAGAATTCATTATCCCTCAGACAGAGGGTCTGAGAACTAGGCATTCAGCCTCCTGAGACATCTCTGTCCCCTAAATTCCTAGGGTGTCTGTGATTAGTGCCTTGACCCACGAATATGCTGTTTGTTTTGGTCAAGTTCTCCCAGGGGCTCTAAAAAGAGCAGTCATCAAAAGCAGCTCCAGATGAGCCACAAGACCTCTCCCATGGCTGGAAGGGACCCAGAACTCAGCCACCTTTAGTCTCCACTGCATCTTGCCATTGTTTAAAGGAACAGCTGTATTCTGCAATATAATGCCAACCATGGCAAGGCTCATGTTCAGCAAAGAAAGCTCTCAGGACCAAAAGGAAGAGCTAACATCAGAGTCCAAGGTCGAGCCATAGATACTTGAGAAGTATTTATTGAGCCTACTATAACATGAAAAATCAAGAATATTGTAGCCTCTTTTCCCCACATTGGACAGAAAATGTTTTCCTGGAAGGCTGAATGATTACCTTTAGTGCTAAGTAAGTGGCATAAAAATGCAAGGGGCTCTACAATGCCCTCACCTTCCAGAAAAGGGTAAGTCTACTCTAAGGGCTTTCTTTAATCATCAATGGTACAGAGACCAAAGGATGAGGAACCAAAACTATTCAAGAGAAAGAGCAGGGTCTCTGCCCTGCACTGTCCTCTATCAAATAGTCTTACACCATTCACCATGAGACAGGATTTGTTGGGGAGTTGGTGGTGATTCAGACACTTCAGAAGCTCAGGCTAGAAGTGGTAATGGAGTAAAGACCTGAAGAATTAGAAGACAAATTTCTCATATTCCCCTCTCTGGACCAGGGCTTTGCTGTGATGAATTCTTTACTAGGACTCAGAAACAAGAGAAAAATAAGAACCATCCTTGTAATAATTTTTCATAGAACTAAATTCATTTGTTAAAATAATTCTTTATTTTGAAATCATGCACTTCCTTCCCTTTCTCTCATGTTTAAAGAAGTTTCTTGGCTGGGTACAGTTGCTCATGCCTGTAATACCAGCACTCTGCAAGGCTGAGGTGGAAGGATCACTTGAGCCTAGGAGTTTGAGACCATCTTGGGCAATACAGTGAGACCCCCATCTTTATTTTAAAAAAAAACTTTAAAAAATAAATATTAAAAAATAAAATAAAAGATAAAGAATTAAATTTCTTTTATAAAATGAGGGTGGTGACAAGTTCTGTTTGTTTCAAAGGCTTTTTAGCAAAATCCAAAGTTGCCGAATCAATGTCAGACATCTTCTTTAAAAAAAATCATGAAATTTCCAAGTCAGACAGCCACAGCTATAAATAAAGGCAGTATAGATAAAGCTCTATGGAGGCTTAGCAAGGAGGGCGATATGTCTTCTCACTTGGGTGAAATCAGAAAAGGCTTCAAAAGAGTTGACATTTGGGTTGAGACTTTAAAGATGGATGAGCTTTGTATACATTGCGTTTGAGGTGAATTCGAAAGGGCATTCCAAGTGGAGGACACAGCCAGAACAAAGGCACAAGGATGGCAACAGAATCCCAGAATGAATCATGCTGCAGGAATAGCAAAGACCTAGTTTAACCAGAGCAGTGGTATCTAACCGGCAAGCCACCGCCTCCTAGAGGGCTGTAGAGGTATTGCAAGGTATCTGTTAATGTCTCATCCCCAGTGCAATGACTTGCCAATGTCTGTATGTCCATCCCTTTGAAAGCGTTACTGAATGCGTAGATATATTTGGTCAACAAATGGCTCCTTGAACAAAATTTATTCAGATACCTGCTATTTTAAAAATCCATGATTTTTTTTAATGTCAAAAAGAGATCCTTATGCTCATTCCCTATCCATTCATTCAGCAAGAATTCATTGAGAACCCACTATATGCCAGGCACTGTACTCAACACAACCTGCTTTTCTGAGCAAGATTTGGACCAGGGACACCACTGAGGAGGTTCTTGTAATCTGGGTGAGGGATAGGGGAGAGACAGGCTGGGATGATAGCAAAGAAAAAGACAGAAAGTGGGCAGATTCAGGCATAATTGAAAGTAAAATAAACCAGACTTGCCAGTGTATTTGATGTAATCAGAGAAAGACAGGAATCAAAAATCATTCCTAGGATTTTAGCCTGAACAGCTAGGTATGATGTATACACCTACTATGTACTCACAAAAATTAAAAATATAGAGAATGGCAAGAAGTTAAAAGCTCCTTCTTGTGTGAAATAACCCAAGATCAAATTCTCCCTTCATCACTCACTGGCCGTGTGACCTTGTGCAAGTCACTCAACTTCTCTAAGCCTCAGTTTCCTCATCTGTAAAATGGTAATGCACATAAAGCACTGAATACCGTGTGTATGGAATACAATAAATGACGATACTACAGTGTGATAAAAAGGTTGAAAGCATCGAACATTAACATAAGGCTTGTAAAGGTGTGCGAGAGGGTCATCAGAAATAACCCTGGCGGCCAGAACATGACGGTGAAGGGAAGGGGGAGGACCTGAAATGCCAAACCAAGAAGCCTAGACATTCATAACTGAAAGTGTTTTCTCTACTTACTCCAGAAAATCAACAGCTTGGAATTCCTGAGAATACCTGGGGAAGATGATCTTCAATCAGCCAACACTTGCTGAGCAGCAACTGTCCATAAAAGACACCATACGTGGCACCATGGGGGATGCAAAGAAAGATAAGGCATCATTTCTGCCCCTGAGGAGTCAATTGAATCTCAAGAGTCACAGATCAGAAGTGTTCATCTTTAACAGTGTTAATCTTTAAACAGCAGCATACTATAAGATAGGTCCTGATGGGAAGCTGGAAGTTCTTGAGATCCTTATGAGGACTTAGCTGGAAATCTCCTGGGTGATATCAGCGTGCACCTTCCCTTAATCTCTGCATCAAGATGTTCATCCTCACACTACATAAGAACAGAAGTGATATGCTCACTTTGTTGAGTTCCCATTCATCATCCTTCACCCTGACAATTTTTGGTGTACCCAACTCTGATCCACTTTACTAGCCCAAGACATCCATACCCTAAATGTTGCAAGTATTGGCTGCAAGGCTGACATCTGCCCTAGAGGAAAATTGCTGTCAGGCAAACAGGAACTGTCTCACCCAGAAAGCTTATTTTAGGTACACAACTTCCCTCAAGACATCCTGCATCCAATAACTGACCGACCTGGAGTTTTAAAAGGCTCATCCCCTTGCTTTAACATGGGATCAATTCTGCACAATTCATGCTCCAGAGCTCCCTGTGGGACCAGGCCATAGTTTCCAACTGAGGCCATACCCTTGCTTGGCTCCTTCCCCTGATCACTCCTGCTTCTTTTCCTCCCCTTCTCCTTTTCTTCTAAGGGCCTTACCTCAATATATCACATTCATGAGAATCTCAATCTCATATTCTTCTTCTACAGAACCTAACCTAAAATCTCAACCTTGCACTCTACTCTCTAACCCAATGTTATTGTTAATAATAGATAATATTTTTGAACTTCTACTATGTGCCAAACAACTCTTTATACAACTCATCTTGTATTATCTCATGGGTTCAGTGCTATTACCCCATTACAAAGATGAAAAAAAAACAGAAGTTCTAAGAGGTTATCATGTGTGGTATGCCTAACAAGTTTCCTCTGGCCTCTGGGAAAGAACCTGGATGTCCTATGGGATTGCACTCTTCATTCTGCAAAACGATTCTTTCCTCCCTTGCAAATGCTCTTCTGAGCTCCTGTGAGCTCCTCTTCTTTCCCCCTGCCTTCTTACTTCTCATATCCACCCACCCCCTCTGAAAACCAGTGGTCAATTATGTGGGTTTCACAGCTCAAGATCTCCTAGGGCAGAAAATTCAATTTTTTTCCATCTGCTTTAGTTTTCTCTCTGAATGCCTTTTTTTAAAATTGGCAATAAGCACTTTAGTTCTCCCAAGGATTGTTCACTCAAAAACATGTTCCTAGCATTTTTAATAGGTATGTGTTGTGGGAGGAGGGATCATACATCCTTCTCTTCCAAGTGCTTAAAATAATTGATGAGATAAGGGTCTACTCTGGAAATCACAGAGGGTTCTCTCTCCCCCTCAAAAAGGCTAGTGCCAGCAAAGTAAAAAGGTAAATATCCAAACCCTTCCTGGAGGAAGGGACATAAAAGAGTGAGGATGACTTAAAAAAAAAAAAAGAAAAGAAAGAAAGGACAGGCATGTGGTGGATATAGCTAAAGGAAGAAGGAAAAAATATAAGGAGGAAGCCTACATGCTTTACATACACGGTTCCTTCTGCATGGAATGGCTTCTCTCCTTCTCCAACTATTGTACTCTTATTCACGCTTCAAAACCCAGTTTAAATTTCATCAACTCTAAGAAGATTTACATGAGCTTCCCCAGACTCCCTACATAGTCACTGCTGCCTGTGGACATACAGAATACAACCCATTCTCAAAAATGTATTAATAGAATGAATGGTTAATGGGTACAAAAAAATAGAGGGTCAGGTGTGGTGGCTCACGCCTGTAACCCCAGCATGTTGGGAGGCCGAGGTGGGTGGATCACGAGGTCAGGAGTTCAAGACCAGCCTGACCAACATGGTGAAACCCCATCTCTACTAAAAACAAAAATTTACCCAAGTGTGGTGGTAGATGCCTGTAATCCCAGCGACTCGGGAGGCTGAGGCAGGAGAATTGCTTGAACCCGGGAAGCAGAGGTTGCGGTCAGTCAAGCTTGTGCCACTGCACTCCAGCCTGGGCAACAAGAGAAAAACTCCATCTCAAAAAAAAAAAAAATAGTTAGAAAGAATGAATAAGATCTACTATTTGATAGCACAACAGAGTGACTATAGTCAATAATAACTTAATTGTACATTTAAAAATAAAAGAGTATACTTGGATTGTTTGTAACACAAAGGATAAATGCTTGAGGGGATGGATACCCCATTTTCCATGATGTGATTATTACACACTGTATGCCTGTATCAAAGCATCTCATGTACCCCATAAATATATACACTTACTATGTACCCACAAAAATTAAAAATAATTTTTTAAATATAAAGAATGTCAAGAAATTAAGAGCTCCTTCTTGTGTGAGATACCACAAGATCACTCTCCTGTCATCACTCACTGGCTGTGTGACCTTGTGCATGTCATTCAACTTCCCTAAGCCTCAGTTTCCTTAGCTGTAAAATGGTAATACACATAGAGCACTTAATGCCATGTGTCTGGGATACAATAAATGCTCAATAAAATGATACTAAATTTCTTTATTCCTATCACCATCAACACTCCCTCCTCTGAATTCCCTAAGCACCATTTTCCTATTGTTCATTCCATTAATTTGCTATTTCCCCCTAGATGGCCTTGCTTTGTTAATTAACATTCCATGTGTGCATATCTCTCTTCCTTAACTACATTGCAAGGTCCCTGGGGACAGGAAGTGCATCTTATACTTTTATATCCCACACAGCTGTGAGAGCAGCACCAAACACATAATATATGCTCAAATATTTGCTGACTAAATTCTTAAAGCTTTGGCTACAAGTATAGGTGCTTATTTTCCTTGGCAACAGAACAAATAACATTTGTGTTTACATTCTTGTTTCCAAGGCTAATTGATGTGGGTCTCAAACTCCTAAAAACCCCTTTAAACTCTCCCCTAATAATGGCAGAAGCCATCAATTAAGCAAATCATTAGATGTATCAACAATCTATTAATCCACTCTTAGTGGAGGGACATTGGTTGATTATGAGCTGAATGGCTGCACGGTGGTATTGGACTTAACTGGAATACTCTTTTTAGTTTCTAGCTCTTAATCAGCATTGCTTACTCTATGAAATGAGGATTAAATGATAATGTAGCCAATACAAATATGGACATAGATAGGGATATGCAGATAGCATCTCACCCAATTCCTGGCATATCATAAATCCTTAATACACGATGGCTTTAAAATTTAGGAGGAGAGCTGGATAATAGAAAGGAGGTTCAAGCCCTAGCTCTGCCTCTTGCCAGCTATTATGTGGCCTTGGGCAAGTCATTTTATCTCTTTGATCTCTAATTTCCTCATAAGCAAAATAGGAATAAAAGTACTTGCATTGCACAATTATTATGAGCATTAAATGAGATTATGTATATAAAATGATGTGTCCCAATCTATTTCACCCAACCTTCCTGCCTTCAGGCATGATTTTCTCTACTTCTACCATCCTTCATTCATTCAGCAAATATTTACTGACCACCCACTGTGTTCCAGAAACAATGCTTGATGCGAGAGATATAGTGGGGAAAAAAGAACAGAGTGCCTGTCCTCATGAAGTTTACAGTCTAGGGAAAGATACAATCAGTTAGTACAAGAGAGTAGCAAGTGCCCTTACAGAAGGTGGTGCTGGGGACCAAGGGTACACGTTGGAGACTGAATGAAGGAGGAGGTCACTAAAGGCTTCCCCAAAAGAGGTGTCAGCTATCGCTACCAAAACTCAGCTTCCACCCACCCTCTGATCTTCTGTGTGGCAATGCTGGGCTGCAACGACATCCTGCCTTGCCTGCCTCCCTGGTAGATTCTGTAAGATGAATGGCTCCAGAGATGACTTCAAGGATGGAGGAGGCTGTATTAGTTTGCTAGGGCTGCCATAACAAAGTACCACAAACTGGGTGGATTAAACAACAGAAATTTACCATCTTAGAGTTCTGGAGGCTTGAAGTCCAAGATGAAGGTGTCAGCAGGGTTGGCTCCTTCCTAGATCTGTGAGAGAGAATCTGTTCCATGCCTCTCCCCTAGCTCCTGGTGGTTTGCTGTCAATCTTTGGTATTCCTTGGCTTGTAGAAATACCTTCTGGCCTTCCTATTCCTACTATCTTCTGTGTGTGTGTGTGTTTGTGTCCCAATCTCCACTTTTTTATAAGGACATTAGTTGTATTGGACTAGAATCCACCTGAATCCACTTTATCTTAACTAATTACATCTGCAATGACCCTATTTTCAATGATGTCTCATTCTTAGATACTGTGGGTTAGAGCTTCACCATATGAATTTGGAGGGATGCAATTCAACCCATAATGGAAGCAGAAGTCTGCATCCTGTTCCTGTCAGTGCCAGATGGCTGCAGAAACAGCCATCATCTCTTGTTTCCAGGTGTTTTTTCCTTATACTCCTGGAAACAACCTCATTTTACCCTGTCAGATTTACCAGTATTCGCTGGCCAGGGCCACCTCCCCAGAGTCAGTCTCAGCCCCATGGGAACCCTTCTCCAAACATCTAGTTTCTAAAACCACAATCTTTCCTCTTTGTTCTTTCAGCCCTGTGGGATTTATTAGTTTCTTTCTGCCTGTGAGGGGCATCCTCTGAGATGGTCCTCAGTGACACGTGTCCCCTGATATTCATGCCATTGGGTAATACTGTCACAGGATCCTTGGGGGGTCACTTTTCCAGCCAAAAACCTTTGTGGCTCATGGCATCTTTGCCCGAGTTTTGCTCAGGCCTGCTGGGCTTGTCCCACCCACTTGGCCCAGCAGGCTGAGCTCAGCTCACACTACCAGACTGGATCCCATGCCTGGCAAGGGTGAACCAGATATGGAACTGCGAGGGGTGAGTGAACACAGGGTCTGGCCACTGCATACACCCAGGCATGCCAGCTGTGGCAGGGCAGGTAGCTCCAAGCATTGGTGTAGCTCCAGGCACTGGCACAGGTGCCAGCTCTGTGTGAGGCTGTGGCTGGACAAGGCATACCACGCATGGCTTCCACTGTGGGCACTGGGGAGTGTGGTGGTGTCCAGAAGCTTGGAGATGCCAGAAACTGCAGAGTCCCAAAGACAGTGTCACAGCCCTGGCTCAGGGAGCCCCTAGGTCTGGGTTCCCCAAAGGGCCCCAGCTCTTCTCTCCTTCTCACCGCCCACAATGGGGTGAGCAGGGGGCATGTTTCAGCCCTGTTTGTGTTACAGCTCTTTCAATCCCACCATTTGGTGGGTCCGGAGTTCTTGTTCCACATCCAGGAAGAACGAAGTACAAGGACAACTGGAGTGTGAGCAAGGTAGAGGGGAACTTCACTGAGTGACAAAATAGCTCTCAGGAGACTTTAAGTGGGTAGCTCCTTTCTGCAGGCAGGTCTTCCCCGATGAGAGTCCAGCAGTGAGGAGACCCAAAGTGGGCAGCTCCTTCCCACAGCTGGTAAGTCCCGACATCTGTGTGAACCTGGCTGGGGGAGGGGGTAGTTTTATGGGCTCAGAAGGGAGGAAGTGCACGCTGATTGGTCCATGGGCGGCCATGGGCAACCCAGAAGAATCACCATAAGCGTTCACTCGCGGCTGTGGACTCCACCTGGAACTGGCAGCCCCGCCCCCAGGTTTCAGGCCGTCCCTGGCTTGAAGGGAGGCTTTCACTAGGAATCTGCCCCTTGCCACCCAGGAGCCTGTCTGCCTCCTGCCACCATCAACATGCCATCCACAGCACCCAGGCTGTCCGTGCTGAGGGGTGCCTGCAGTCCTCAACACCCCCCACCTACCCCACTATCTCCCTCCTGCACTCCTCGGCACCCAAAGTCTGGAGGGGCCTGAGGCAGCAGGGGGCTGATGTGTCAGCACCACCCCAGGCATGTGCACACCTGGCTGGGTTGTGACAGCAGCCAGCCTTGGCCACTACTTTGCTCCACCCCAGAGTGGGCACCAGGAGCTGGGAGAGGCCAGGGAGCAGGAGCAGGCATTTCTGAGCCTACAGGTGTTGGGGGGGGGGCTTCCTGAGTCCCAGAGAGCACAGGGATGCCCGGGTCTGAAGCCATGGCTGGGAGACTGCAGCTGCGCCCAGGAGCACGGGGCTCTCACCCTGCCAACTCGGAAGGGGACAGAGCTCCTGCTGGTTCCTGGCTCCTGCCAGCTCCATGAAGCACACAGCCCCAGCCACATCTCCCCCGCTGCAGCTGGTGTCTCAGCAGTGGCTGCTCCAAACAGGGTGCCGCTGCCATCAATCCCATCCCCTGGAAAGGAGGATGGACTTACTGACTCACTTCTCATAGCACAAGTAATGGGATGTTACTTCTGAGATTAAATAATAAAACTGTGGCCTCCATCATGGGTTTTCTCTTTTGCTTACTCACTCTGATGAAGCCAGCTGCTCTGTTGCCAAGCTGCTCTATGGAGAGGCCCTTATGGCAAGGAACTGAGTGGGGACTGCAGCCAGCAGACTGTGATAAACTAAAGTCTTCAGTCCAACAGCCCATGAGGAACCAAATTCTGCCATCGATCACTTGAATGAGCTTGGAAGCAGCTCCTTCCCTAGTTGAGACTTCAGATGAGACGACAGCCCCCGCTGATCCCTCAATTGTTGTCTTGTGGGATATTCTGAGGCAGAGGATCCATTGAAGCCATGCCCAGATTCCTGACCAACAGAAAATATGAGATAATGAATGTTTGCTGTTTTAAACTGCTAGTTTTGGGGTGATTTGTTATGCAGAAGTGGATAACAAATCCACCACAATTACTATTGGTTGTCTTAGTGTTCCCTCTTTATCTTTCCATCTTCCAATAGGTATTTAACCAATTCCCTATATTAAATGCTCTCAGTTAAATTAACTGGCATGATTCCTATTTTCCAGATTAGACACTGACTGACCCAGACGGCATCTAAGCTGTGAAATAACTGGTGGTTAGTTAAGTAACAGGATGGGAAGAGTGTTTCAGGAATCAAAAGCAACATATGCAAAGATCTGGGCACCATTTATTCTTTAAACATATTTATTAAGCACCTACTATGTGCCAGACTCAATGCTAGATGTTTTGCAAATAAAGCTATAAATGAGAGAGCAAGATCCTGCCTCATGGAGGTTACCTTGGTATGTTCAGCAATGAGACAAAAGCTAAGACCAGTACATCAGAGACAGCTCACACTCTAGGCTTCCTCATAAAGGACATTGACACTTGGTGTTCTTAATATAGGCATGAGACAAGTAACCACCTTTCAGCATCAGCTTCTCATCTGTAAAGTGAGGAAGGCAATCTCTTCCTCACAGGACTGTAGCACTGATCAAAGGAGGTTTGAGGGCTTAAAGCAGCTTTATATAAGAGACAGAACTCTACTGCCATTAAGATAAAGCAGTCCTATTTTTAACAGCTAGACTCAACTCGGAATGATCAAAGTCTCTTCTCTGTCCAACTGGCCAGCATCCCTCTGCTGGCCTGGGGCTGGCTGCAGCCAAGGCCTAGGTTAACAGGATTAAACAAAGAGCCTGTTGCTTCTGGCCCCAGCCAGTGGGTTGCTGGCCATTGATTAAAAAAACAGGCTGTAATACAAAGAGTAACCTCCCTGTGGCCACCCACCCTATAAATCATCTGCTACCAAGGGCTATTGAATTACCTCTGGAAGATGGATGACACTGGGCTGGAAGGCTGCTTGATAAGGTTTCCTTTTGAATAATTTCACGTAGAAAGCTGGGTTTGAGAAATGGGGTCTTTCCACCAGCTCAGCCCCATCCATGTCGTCTCTGCCAGGTGCATTCAAGATAAACACGTTTCCTTACAGGCTGCCAGAGTGTCTGTGATGAAGGAAGAAAACATACTGCCAGGCCTCTGGGAAGTATCTACTTCCACCTGAGGCAAACATGGTAGCTTTGTTTTATTATTATTATTATATGTCATTTATTGTACTAACTTATTAATAGTATCTATCATTTATTAAGCATATTTTATGTGCCAGTCAAAGTATTTGAACTTACGAAGTCCTTAAACAATCATATGAGGGAGGTCCTATTACTCTCTTCATTTGACTGATGAGAAAATTAAAGCTCAGAGAGGTGACATGACTTTCTCATGGTTACAAAGCTAGTCAGTGTTGGAGGTGGGACTCAAACCTATGCTCTTAACAGGAGTTGGCAAACTTTCTGTAAAGGGTGAGACAATAAGTATTTTAGGCTTTGCAGGCTATATTGTCTCTTGTCTCTTTTGAAACTACTCACCTCTGTTCTTGTAGTGCAAGAGCAGCCACAGACTATGTGCATGGCTGTGTTCCAATAAAACTTTATGTATACAAACAGATGTGGGGGGGGGGGCAGGACCTGATTTGGCCTATGAGCCATAATATGACAACCTTTACTCTTAACAGTTATATGGCATTAATTCTCACCATTTGGGCTTTACAGTTTCTTGTACTTATCTGTTTTCACTTAGAAAATGCATTGACTCCTCATGGAGTCATCTGGTTTATTCAATTCATTCATAATTTCTTTATTGCCTTTGTGAAGGTTCTAGCTCTATGGAGAAAATACAGATATCCTGCTAGTCAGAGAAGTAAGATGTGTAATATATTTCAATTATTCATTATTTTAGTGAGGAAAGGGTCTGCAATGCTGCAGTAACAGTAAATCCCCCAAATTTCTGTGCTTTAGCAGAGGGTTTCTCAACTTCAGTGTTATTGATATTTTGGGGCTAGACAGCCCTGTGTTATCCTGTGCATTGTAGGATTTTTAGCAGCATTTCTGCCTCTACCCACTAGATGTCAATAGCATCTCCCTAGTCATGACAACCAAAATGTCTTCAGACATTGCCAAATGTACCCTGGTGGGGAAGGGGGGGCAAAATCATTCCCAGTTGAGAACCACTGGGTTAGGACAACAAAAGTTTATTCCTCACTCGTGAGAATGCAAATAGGTGCCATCAGCTATCCTTGACAGTTCCCCTGTAATGGTTCACAGGGATCCTAGATGCTTCCATCTACACTCTGCTATCTCAAAGTTCTTCACTTCCTGCCATGCATGTGGAAGAGATAGAGAATGGAGAACTCACCCCCTCTCTTGACTTTCTCAGACCAGAAGTGTTGCTTATGCTAGTGGGTCACTGGCCATAGCCTAACTACAAGAGAGAAAGAGCACATGGGAATCTCTCCATGAGGATTCAATTACTCAATAAACATTTAGTGACTACCTATTCTGGTTGACAGTGTGCTAATGCTGGTGATATCTCAGTGGATAAGTCAGATTCTCTCTCTACCCATATAGTGTTCACATTCTTGCTTTAATATGCTCTTTGGGGTTGCAAAAAAAGGGAGCATGCTCAGGTTTGGTAATAGGGATTATTGAAAAGATACATATAAATGTGAGAAATGAGATCAAATTATTTCCACAATTATGGTGGGTCCAAAGCTCCAAAAGCCCCAGGAAGAACCTGAATAAATATCTTGAAGTCTGAACCTAGTTTGTCCTTTTTCCCCTCATTCTTTTACCATTCATATGTCCTTAAAAAACAGAATACAACTGGATCAATTACCATCCAATAATGAGTCTTTGTTGACCACTTTCACTAAGTTATGCTGTGGTCACAAAGAACTCCAAAATGTCCATGGGTTACAACCACAGATATTTATTTGTTGCCTGTGTACATGTCATCTGCAAGTTTTCCTTGAGTCGGAGTTCAGCTCTGTCTTATATCCATATCTTCCTTATTCCAGAACTGAATGAAGGACAGTCCCATTCTCAGTCATGAGTCAGAAGAAGAGGAGCAGTATTAGAATCACTGTTAGCTCTTAAAATTCCTTCTCTAGGCATGAAATTAATATCTACAGAAATTCTATTGGCCAAAGCAACTCGTGTTACCAAGTAAGGACATCAGCAAGGCAGGAAGTATATTTATTACCCAGGGAGGGACACCAGGAAGTAGCACTAGTTGATAGATGAATCTATTATTGACAGATGAGTCTATCAACTAGAGAAGGGCTCTGGCATCTAGTAGGTAGAGGTCAGATATGCTGCTAAACATTCTATAATGCATAGGACAACAAAAAATATAGAGCCCAACATGTCAAGCAAATATCTTGAATGTAACTTATCACAGCAATTCTCAATTTTGTCTCCCAGGAAATATTTGAGAATGTCTAGAGGCATTATTTGCTGTTGCATCAGGGGCGATGCATCTCTGGTAGAGTCAAAGAATGCTGCTAAACATTGTATGATGCACAGGAAAGTCTCCCACAACAAAGAATTATCTCACCCCAAAAGTCAACAGTGCGAGATTGAGAAACCCTAACCTACCATAAGAAGTAACTGGGATCCTCCATTCATTCATTCATTCATTCATTTTTCTCATTATTAATCAATGATTTATTGAATGTCTATTGAATGCCAGACACTGTGCTAGGCCCTGGGGATATAATAGGAGCTAAAATAAACACGATTCCTGCTCAAATGGAGTTTATATTCTACTTGGAGAGACAGACATTAATCAATTAATCAAGTAATTCCATAACTGAGTGTTTCATTATAAATTAAAATAAATGGGAGAATGGAACAGATTTTTTAACAGCCTGTGGGGAAAGCGGGGAAGGTGGAAGGTTAGGAAAGTCTTTCTCAAGAAAGTGATAAGAATTCTAAAGCGTATGTAGGAATTACTAGATAAAGAGGAAGGGGAAGAGAGTTCTGGGCAGAGAAGTGGGAAGGAGGATGCTGTGTCTGATGGTCTGTAAAGTCCCGTGGGATAAACACACAGAAAGCAAAGGGTAAGTAGTATGTGATGCAGCTTAAGAAGACAGCAGGGACCAGATCACCCAGGGCTTTGTAGACCAGTCTGGAGAGTTTTCTGTTTCTCTTATGAGCAATGAGAAGCCACCAACAGGTTTTCAGCACTGAGGAAATAACGTACTTTGTATTTCAAACAGATCACTTAAGCTGCAGTGTGGAAAATGGCGTGGAGTAGGATAGAACTGATGCAGGGAGGTCTATCAGCAGACTTTCAGTCTTTCAGAGGAGGGAGGATGGGAGCTCAGAGGAGCGCGCTCCTGGGGAAGACAGAGAAAAGTGAATATATCTGAGAACTAATTAGATTCTGAATGGATACATTCAGAAATTTAGAAGATAGACTGATGGATAATGGATGTATAAATGAATAGATGGCTGTGAGTTTCAGTGAGACAGAAAATAATGGAAAAGGACCAGGTTTAGGGGCAGGGGAGTAGGAAGGCAATGTAATCTATAATAAAATACCAGCTTAAGAAGTAATTGAGGCAGCCTGGTGAAAATATCAAGAAGGCAGCTGGATATATGTGTGTCTGCAATTCAGAGGAGAGACAAGGCTGAAGTTATTAATATAAGAATAATCAGGATATAGATGCCCAAACCTCACATGGAAGCCTTTGAGTTGGACCCTAATCCCTGGTTTCATCATTTGTGGCTGGTTTTCCTTGACTCAATGCCAGTAACTGTAACAACTCTATGAAGATAGAACCACTTGTCTGCTTCCCTCAGAATTCACTCATTCATTCCACAGTCTTGGATGTCTGTGTGTCAGACTTTATCCTTGGGGGCTGGTGATACAGCTGTAAATGAGAACAAACAAGGTTATGGTCCTGATAGGCATTTAATATTTTATGGCTTCTTCCTTCATATAAATTGTGCAAAACAACTGATTCTTGGTCTTTCCACGTCTGGTCTGGAGTAAATTATCCCACACTGAAGGAAATGCTTGCCTGTAAAATAAACTCAAAATCATAATAGGTTAATAAAATTATAGTGTCTCAGCCTTACATTGGTAGGGTCTACTTGGTTCAATGATGTTGAATAGATATCCTCTCACACGCCAACTTTAATTGATTGGTAGTAGCTGCCTGGAGAGTTAGGTGGAGAATGATTCAGCTGGAATAAAAAACCAAAGCAATTGATTAGTGATGTCTGTCAAGGGTTTGATATGGGAGAGTGAAAGGCAATTACCCACTGCTCTAATCTCATTGATCATTTTTATATATTGCTAAATTCTATTTAATAATATTTTGTTAAGAAATTTTGTGTGTGTTTGTGAGAGATCTTGGTCTATTCGTTTTTTTTTTTTTTTTAATTAATATCCTTGGCAGGGCACAGTGGCTCATGCCTGTAATCTCAACACTTTGGGAGGTTGAGGCAGGTGGATCACGAGGTCAGGAGATCAAGACCATCCTGGCTAACATGGTGAAACCCTGTCTTTACTAAAAACACAAAAAATTAGCTGGGTGTGGTGGCAGGCGCCTGTAGTCCCAGCTACTCTGGAGGCTGAGGCAGGAGAATGGCGTGAACCCGGGAGGCGGAGCTTGCAATGAGCCGAGATTGTGCCACTGCACTCTAGCCTGGGTGACAGAGTGAGATTCCGTCTCAAAAAAAAAAAAAAAAAAGAATTAATATCTTCATTAGGCTTTCTTATTGGAGTTATGTTGGCCTAATGAAATGAGTTGAAAACAATTCTCTCCTTTATTTTATAAACGAGTTTATGTGATATTGGCATTATTTTTTTCTTAAATATTTGATGAAATGTGCCTGTAGTTGTAGGGGAGGAAAGGCAGGGAGAGGTTTTAATACCATAATCCAATTTCTTAAATGCAGGGCTATGTAGATTTTCTATTTCTTTTTCTGTTAATTTTAAGTTGTATATTTTGAGGGATTTGTACGTTTCACCTAAGTTGTCAAATTTAACCCATTCCTTTAAAAGGTGAAGAAACTAAAGCTTAGATATGACAATTACTATGCCCCAGGCCACAGAGTAAATGACAGATCAACAGAACTCAGGTCTTTATGGGCTGAGTTCATTGTTCCTAGTCTGCCACATCCAGATTTATCCTACTTCCAAAAACCACAGGGGGATTTTCTGAGGATCTTTCCAGGAATAACATACGCATGCATTTCAAATGCCCCATGCTGCAGTGTTTAGCATGATCTAGTGATAGAGAGAAAGAGCTGTCCAGGGCAAAACCAACATACTTGAGCCTTAGATTTTAGCAGTCTTACCTGCCAAAGGTTGAGGCTTTTTTAGGAAACTCATGGATCACAAGGAAGAGAAATCTATTCTGTTTGAGTTGGCCTGGAAAGCAGTCAAGTCTGCCTTTCCCTGTGGTGCCCCCAGTTCAGTGTAGGAAGCCAGGCTGTCCATGCAGATTACTACCCCCTGCGTCTGGGCCTGACCACTGGAAGATAAAGTCCCCAGGAACCATCTCTGCCTAACCTGACCTACTTAGATGTGACAAGCCTGATGAGGTTGGGAGTAGAGCTAATGGAGATGGACAAGAAGGCAGGCCTGGGGTGGCCCAAGGGAGGTAAGCTCATAGGACTTGGCTCAAAACACTCCTGGGGAAAGGTCTCTCTAGAGGAGAAGCATCTGTTAAATCTGACCACATCAGCATCCTGCTTAAAACTTTTCAGTGATATCCTTGTGTGCTCATGAAATCACCTAAACTCCTTAATGTGGCCTCCAAGACGTGACCATGTGATGCTTCTTTCTCCATCCTTCCTCCTGACCACTGTCTTTGAGTGAAACTCAACTGTCTTTAGTTCCAAAATGGCAACATGTTTCCCCTTAACCCAGGGCCTTTGCACAGGCTGCTTTCTTGGACTAAAATATGTTCTCCCCTTATTCTCATTTGGCTTGTCCTATTGGATCTTCAAGGTTGCAGCTTAAATATCACTTGTTCCAATGGCATTTCCCAACAGCACAAGTCCGTGTCCCTTCTGTGTGTTTCCATAGCCCATCACACTCACACTATAGTCACACTTACACATTGTTTTGGAACAATTTGCCCATTTATTTACCAGTATTTCCCACTAGACCGTGAGCTACATGGCCTCTGCCTTGAGCCTCATAGTCTCATAATCCATTGCTTACTCAACGTCTTCATGTATGTCCTTTAACATGATGGACTTAACATATCCAATACTGAACTCCTGAACTCTTACCAAACCCATCCCTCCCTAGTCTTTCCTATCTCAGCAAATGGCAACTCTATCCAATCAATTGCTCAGGCCAAAAACCCTGGAGTTATCCTCAATGCCTCTTTTTTCATTATCTCCCACATCTTATCCATTAGCAACTCACATTTCAAAATATTCCCAGAATCTGGTGTTGCTACCCAGAATGAAGCCACTGTACCCCCTCACTCAGGTTAATGCAACAGGCTTCTAAGCAGTCTCCTGATCTACCCTTGCTTCCCTACATTCTATTTATTTTCCCCCTTTGACTTTTATTTTATTTTATTTATTTATTTTGGGTCTCACTCTGTTGTCCAGCCTAAAGTGCAATGGCATAATCATAGCTCACTGCAGCCTCAAACCCCTGGGCTCAAGCAATCCTCCCACTTCAGCCTCCTGAGAAGTTAGGACTACAGACACCTGCCACCACACCTGACTAATTTTTTAATTTTTTTGTAGAGATGGCGGGGGGGTCTTTCCATGTTGGTTTCCCAGGGTAGTCTTGAGCCCCTGGGCTCAATATTTTATTTTTATTTTAGATTCAAGGATCACATGTGATGGTTTGTTACATAAATATATTGTTTAATGGTGAGGTTTGGGTTTTTAGTGTACTCATCATTCAAACAGTGAACACTATATGCAATAGGTAGTGTTTTAAATCCTCACCATCCTCCCCCATTTTGGAGTCCCCGGTGTCTATTCTTTCAATCTATATATCTGTGTGTACTCACTGTTTAGCTCCCACTTATAAGTGAGAACATGCAGTACTTGATTTTCTGTTTCTGAGTTATTGCTCTTAGAATAATAGCCTCCAGCTCCATCCATGTTGCTGCAAAAGACATGATTTCATTATTTTTTATGGTTGCATAGTATCTCCATTGTGTGTACGTACCACATTTTCTTTATCCAAGCATCCATTGATAGACACTTAGGTTGATTCTGTGACTTTGCTATTGTGAATACTGCTGTGATAAACATATGAGTGCAAGTGTCTTGTTTATATAATGATTTCTTTCCCTTTGGATAAATACCCAGTAGCAGAATTGCTGGGTTGAAGTCAGATCCCATCACTTCTCTACTCATAGCCCCCTCAATCTTACTCATGATATAAACCAAATCCCTCCTATGGCCAACATGTCCCTGCATGATCTGACCCAGTTACCTTATGTCCTTGCCACCTTCTGACCCAGCTACCTTCTGTCTTTCTCCTCCATACTCCCCTTCCCTCATTCCAATCCAGCCACTTCTACCTCCCTCTTGCCCCTGGAACATGCCAAGCATATTCCTGCCTTAGGGCCTCCGTACCTGCGATTGCCTCTGCCTGGAATGCTCTTCCTCCAGAGAGCCACAGCATTCCTTCTCCCTTTTCTATCAGGTCTCTGCTCAAATCCCACTTTATAAGTGAGGACTCCCCAGCTGCCCTATGTAAAGTATCAGTCCTCTAGCCCTTCCTCCGCTTCCTCCTCCATCCTCATTTATTCTTTTATTTTTCTCCATGACACAGATCATCACCTGACTTATATATTCCATGTGTATCTATTTATTGTTTATACTTCATCTCCCCATACTAGAATGTAAGCCCCCTGAGGGCAGGGCCTTCTGGTCTTTCACTGATGTAACACCGGTGAGTAGAATCATCCAACCACACTGCTGATTGAAAGACATAGACTCCTCAGAACATGACCCATTGACGAGCATAGGCAACCTCAACGCCACAAAAATGCTAATTAGAAATAATTAAGTAATGGAGAGCCAGGCTCAAACAGAAGAACACCCCAAAGGGTCAAAAGTAAAACAAAAAGAACTAAATACTATGTGGGTGAACTCCAGCTGAGACCAGGGCAACCCGGGGGAGTTCAGATACAGAACACAAGCACCGAGTGGCTGAGGGCTGGAGTTCTAATGTCACTATGGCAACAAGGGACATGGATTTGGGGCTCTGCAAAGAGGGAAGCCAAATGTGAGACTGTTGCATAAAGTGAGGTCTCTCAAAGGGAACAGAAGCAGAAAGGTTTCCCACTAGCACAGATGAGTCTGGGCTCTCGGTGGGTCTTTTAGTCTGGGTTTCCCCAAAACAGACTCTGAAACAAAGATTTGGATTCAGTTAGTTTATTCGGGAGGTGATCCCAGGAAGCACAGTGAGGAAATGGGGGAATAAAGAGAGGAAAAGAGAAAAAAAATCAGTAATGGGTTCATAATAAGCAAGTCACTCTCGTGGGCAACTGAGGTTCAGTCCTGCTGGGGACCTCTGGGAGACTGTGCAGAACTCACTTAGGAATCATTCCACCTCAGATGGGGAATGGCACATTTATCCACCAACTCTCATCCCCCAAATGTTGAGGGTTGCTCTGAGGGTATTAACTTCCCTTGTGTTTCCATACTGTACAGAACTCAGCCAGAAAAGCTCCTATGAAACCCAAGAGAGCTCCTACGCAGAGAAGGAGAAGCAAGCACTTAAGGTAGGCTGGAGGTAAGCTGTCAGATATACGCCGGGAAACATCGCAGCTTAAAAAAAAAAACAACAAAACTCCCAGCCTGGGCAACATGGTGAGACCCCATCTCTACAGAAAATAAAATTAGCTGGGCATGGTGGTGCATGCCTGTTGTCCTAGTTACTCAGGGGGCTTAGGTGGGAGGATCACTTGAGCCCAGGATTTTGAAGATACAGTGAGCTATGATTGCACCACTGTACTCCAGCCTGGGCAACAGAGCAAGACCTTGTCTCTTAAAAAAAAAAGTCTCAAAGGAATACAGCTTAGGGCATTACTACAGTGGGGAAAAAAAGTCTCCTGTAAGAAACTGGAACCCCAAGCATGCACATATCATGGTGTGTGGGTCTGATTTTTATACTCCCCACATGATATAGAAATCCTCAGACAAGAAATAACAAAAATATTTAGGTCTTGAGGCCCAGTAGGAAGAAAAACAATAACATTTTGTAAAGATTGAATTCATTACCAGGAAAGTCTGTTGCGGCCTCCACCTACCACACTGAGTTTATGGACAATGAAGCCAGATCCGTGGAAATGACCAGCGGAAAGAAGCAGCCCTAACTCCCAGCACGGAGATGCTCCCGTGTGGAGACAACAGACAGGAAAACGATCAGTTCACCAAGGACAATGTCATGAGGAAACGTCCTCTTCTCCCCTTCCTCCTTCCCACTTTAACATAGTGGAAAAGAAGCAGGAAAGTGTGTGGGAGGCAGGAAGAGGGCAGGCCAGATCAACCTCGCCAGCCCAGCCAATGCTGGAGAACTGAAAGGGGGAACTTGGAAGTGAGTATAAAATCGAAGTTTAAAAATGGACTGGATTGTAAAATTGGGACCCTTGTGCATGGTTGGTGGGAATATAAAATGGTGCAGCCACTGTGGGAAACAGTATGGTAGTTCCTAAAAAAAAGAGTTATCATATAATCCACAATCCCACTTCTGGGCATATTCCCAAAAGAACTGAAAGAAGGATCTCAAGATATTTGTACACCCATATTCACAGCAGCATTATTCACAACAGCTAATATGTGGAAGCAACCCAAGAGTCCATCAATGGATGAATGGATAAGCATAATGTGAAATATATATATATGTATATTTGACTATTATTTAGCCTTAAAAAATGAAGGAATCAGGTGCAGTGGCTCATGCCTATAATCCCAGCACTTTGGGAGGCTGAGGCAGGAGGATTGCTGGAGCCAGGAGTTCAAAACCAATGTAGGTAATATGGCGAGACCCCATCTCTGCAAAAAAATTTTAAAAATAGCCAGGCATGGTGGCATCTATCTGTGGTCCCAGCTACTTGGGAAGCTGTGGCAGGAGGATCACTTGAGCTCAGGAGGTTGAGACTGCAGTGAGCTGTGATCACACCATTGCACTTGAGCATGGGCAAAAGAGCAAGACTTCTGTCTCAAAAAAAGAAAAAAAAAGAAAAGAAGGAAATTCTGACAAATGCCACAATATGGATAAGCCTTGAGGACATTATGCTGAGTGAAATAAGACAGTCACAAAAAGACAAATACTTCATGATTTCACGTACTTATGAAGTGCCGAGAGTAGTCAAATTCACAAAGACAGAAAGTAGAATGAAGGTTACCAGGGATTTAGGGAGAAAGGGAGTAGGGAATTATTTAACGAGCACAGAGTCAGTTTTGCATGATGAATAGGGTTCTTGAGACGGATGGTAGTGATGGTTGGACAATGATAGGTGCTTAATCCCACAGAACTGTACACTTAAAAATAGTTAAGATGATAAATTTTGTTATATTTTAATATAATAAAAAATAGAAAAACATGGACCAGTAACTAGGCTATTTTAATAGCCCATGGAGATTGAAAAGTTATGGGATCTAATTGACTTACCAGGGAGCAAGAAGGCCAGATGAGGGTGGGAAGTATAACAGAGACTGTCCTTGTGGTAATTATTGAAATAATTATTTCATGTGAAAACATGAAATAAGAATTTCATGTTTATTTCTCAATCATACAGGCTACAGTGGCAATTTCTGAGATCTTTTCCAAATTAGATACATTTCCCCATCTCTATGTCTAGTGTTTACCCTCATGCATGCATGTGTGGGCACACGTGCATGCACACACACACATACACACAGAGCTGAGGAAGGCCCTTGAGGCTGGCAACATTCAACACACATTGCCGCTTTTGTTGGTAGAACACAGGGCATTTTAACAAGAATATTTCTGGCTCTGCTGAGAAGCAGAGTATCATTAACCATCACAGTTACAAAATTTCACACTTCTATTCCAGTTTGTTTCAGGAGGCTTAGAACACTTGGCATACTTTCAGTTACTGGTGTGTGCACACACACTCCCCACCCATGGGAGGAATTGCAATTTTGAGATGCTCCTGCCCAAGTCTAACACGGTGTAATAAGATCCCAGAACATCTCTCAGGCGATTACATGGTGCTGTCTCCATCATTCATGTACTGTGTCACGCACCTGTTCCACGATGCTGAGACAACAGCTCCCCTCAAGGCTTTCCCTGTAGCTCGTGGCATGTTGAGCTGCCATATTGGTTCTTTAGGCTTCATTCACAGAGTTTCCTTCTTCTGTTTACCTTGACTTGGGTCTCTCAGCTTCTAGGGAAGCATGGAGACATTGGCAAGAGCCCAGAAAAACGTTTTCAAACAAAACTGAGTTATGGTCGTGATTCCACATCTTATAACACACCTTTTCCTCTTTACCACACAACAGTACAGTGGCTTTCTTAATTAAAGGGCTAGAAAAATGCCCGATCCTCTTCACTTTCCAGGATGGGAAAGAGAGATGGAAATGGGTTAGAGGGAGGCTCTCTCTCACAAGCCATGTTCCTCTCACTCTGGGGCCTATGAAAGGACTGCTCCCACTGCCTGGAACACACCCACCCATGCTCTGTTCCTCACTTAATCAATTCTGGCATCTCCTTTAGACCTCAGCCCCCAAGTCACTTTCCCAGTCTACAGCAGATGTCTTTGTTAGCTTCTCTTACAGGAGCAAGTCCCTGTGTCCTTCACATTTTGTTCACTTTATAACAATTCACCGTTTTTTAGAGAAGCTGAATACAATCTACCTTTTTGCCCAGACTCTAATTTCTCCCATCCAAGTATTAACCAGGCCCGACCCTGCTTAGCTACCAAGATTAGATGAGATCGGGCACATTCAGGGTGGTATGGTTGTAGGCAAGTTGCTAATTTCTCTGATAGCAAAGACTGTCTAATTTTGCTCACCAATATATCCCCAGAATTATACGTGCCTGGTACACAGTAGGTACTTAATATATATTTTAATGAATAAATCAACTAATCCTATTTTGCTGAGAAAATGCAAACACATTCAGTAAATATTTGTTTGAATAAGTTAACCACTATGTTTAAAACTGATATAAGTACCTACCTAATAATAGTATCTACTTAATAAAGTTATTAGAAGAATTACATTTGTTAATGCAAATAGCTTTTAAACAGTGACTGGCATATAATGAACACAAGATAAACATTAGTTCATTTTATTATTGATATCTTGTGCCCATAATAGGAAGATATTTTGAATTGTTATCTAAAGTGGGCTTTCTTTTCCATATTTTCTGGTAACCCAGCTCTTCTTTCAGCCTGAGCAGCATTTTTCAGATGTGATGACCGAGGCTCAAAGAGACCCTAAGCTGCACAGCCAGGAAATGGCAGAGCTTCAATTCCAATTTACATCTCTCAAACTCCAAAACGCTAGTGTTTAATCCACTTTTTCTCAAACCATCTAGAATGGTCAAACAAATAGACTAAAAGAATTTCAACATTATCATTTCGAAAGATCATGGAGAGAGATCATTTGGAGAGAGGCATCTAAAAAGAAGATATTATTTTACTCAGTAATCACCACCATTAAAAATTACCTACAATGGTTGGTGCAGTGCCTCACACCTGTGATCCCAGCACTTTGGCCAAGGTGAGTAGATCATGAGGTCAGAAGTTTGAGACCAGCCTCGCCAATATGGTGAAACCCTGTCTCTACTAAAAATACAAAAATTAGCCAGGGATGGTGGCATGTGTCTGTACTCCCAGCTACTATGGAGGCTGAGGCAGGAGAATCGCTTGAACCCTCTAGAGGCGGAGGTTGCAGTGAGCCCAGATTGCGCCACTGCACTCCAGCTTCAGTGACAGAGTGAGATTCCATCTCAAAAAAAAAAGAAAGAAAGTACCTACAATGATAATAATCCCATGCCTAGCTAAGAAATGAATCTCCTTTTCTTTTTATTATAACAAGGACAATGGTGTGTACTGATGCAGTATTGGAAACAATTATCTCTATACCTGGTCAGGGCTGTAGCTCGCCAAGAAGTTGCTGCCTCAGTCGGTATTACTTACAGAGGGTGATTTTTTTTGTGGTTGTTTTGTTTTTAGTCTCATAAAGTATATTTTAACAGTGAATAGAAGACCCTATTGGAAAAATCGATTACATATTTCCATTTTAATGTAAACATTTAGTGTCCAACGCTTTGCCTCACTATCTCATTAGCATTTGAATGCCAAGCACCATTCCAGAAATTTATTTCAAAGCCCTTTTTTTTCCAGGCAGGGAGAGCAAATAGAACAAAACAGTCACCTCAGCTGATAGTTGACTAAACACAATCATCATGATGAAAGGTTGCTGGGGGGTAAACACTGGGTGAAAAAATAAAAATATATGATCGTTTTAAATTCATCTTCTCCTCCCAGGGAGCTGCTAAGGTGCTTATTTGGAATTTTTGGAGAATCTTTTCAGTTCTGTTTTGCAAATCTTACACTTCTCCCAAAATAATAATGAATAAATGAAGTGGATTTTATGATAGTCAGTTGAGGCCCTAAATTACCAAATTTTTCTTTTCTCTATATTAAGGAATTACCACCCCCTGAGGTTACCAACAAAAGGGTCTTTTGCTGACATCTGTAGGGTTTGAAAGGAAAGTGCTCTTTCAAGTCCAAAGCTAGGTTTAAGTCTTATCTCCGTGGTAAGCTGGTATACTGCTTCGAAGGCTGGGGAAGACAGCCCATCCTGTTCTGGAGAAATATTCAGACTGCATGAGTTGTGCCACCTCCACCCAGCATGCCAGGTGCAATTGAGGCAATTTAGGTTGAGTGCAAAGTGCTCCATTTCAGGCTGAAATCATGCCAAAGACTCCTTACAAACGCTATATTCAGCACCTCCAATTTCCCATACCCGCTGCACGTTGTCTGCCATCATTACCCAGGATTCCAAAAGCACTTGGCCGCATTAAACAAGAGTCAGGAAGGAAAACAATAGCAAGGAGCTGCTTGAGGACGCAAAGCTGGAAAAATGAAGAGGGAGCAGCCAGAGATGTCAACTGAGCTCTGAAAATAGATGTGGCTTAATGAACATGAGAGGGGTTAGGTTTATCCAAAAACGCAGATTCAACCTGGTAAGAATTTGATCCTCACACTCTGTAGATAGGGGTGTACCTTGGTTCAGCCCCTTTGGGGGACTGTTTGGCAATATTTATTAAAACTAAAAAATGCATGTGCCCTAGGATCCAGAGATTTCTTTCCCTGGCATCTATCCTAGAGAAAAATGCAGATGGATGTGCACAATGAGAGCTACACAAAGATTTTCAACACTGAGTTGCTTGTAATAGCCAAAACATGGGAAATGATTTAATATCCATCTATGGGGAAATAACCACACTGTGAAATACTTTGTAGCAGCAAAGGGACCACGTCCTCTGTCAGATAGATAATAATATCCATGCACACTTGTCCAGGGGCAGGGATGCTCCAGAAACTCTCCTAAATGCCTACCCACAATAAACAGCTTAATCCTTACAACAGTTATTTAGGAGATTCCCAAATTATGCTCACAGAACAATTGAGGCCCCAAGATGTTAAATAATGTGCCCAAGGTCACATGAGTACACAGGACATTCAAATCCAGGTCATCTAGCTCCAAAAGCCATACTACTTTTCAAGGATTTTAACAACATACTTTTCACCTTTGAATCAAAAAAGCAAGTTGCAATATGATACATACAATGTGATATGATTTATGTTTGTATATACAAAAACACAGGTGAAATAATGCTATGTATTTTCCTTATTTATTTATTATTTGTGATTTTTAAAAATAGAGATGGGGTCTCACTATGTTGCCCAGGCTGCTCTCAAACTCCAGGCCTCAAGTGATTCTTCCCCTTGGCCTCCCAAAGTTCTGGGATTACAGGCGTAAGCCACTGTACCCAGCCCTACGTATTTTCTATGAACACTTTTTGTAACACAGAGAAAGGTGTGGAAGGATACATTCCAGAGGAAAGAGGTGGAAAAGGAATAAAGATTGAGGGGGTGGTTAAAAGAGTTCTTATCTATATTTATGTTTTAATTTTTTTAAAAAAAGAATATAGTCATGTGTAACTCAAAAATAATTTTTAAAAATTGGTGTAAAAGAGCCTTTCTGAATTACTTGCAGAGACACCTAAGTGAGCCAGGCAGGAAATGTCTAGTGGCTTCCATGTGTGCAGCATTCTATAGTTCAGAACCTTTTCCACCAATATAGTTCTAGTCAATCTTTTTTTTTCTTTTTTTGAGACAGATACATTTGGGAACAAGACAAGCAAAATCCTTGCCCTCGTGGAGTTATATTCTAGAATGGAAATACATGATAAACAATTAAATGAATATGACCAGATGGTATTAATTGGCTCAAACCGAAAGGAGGCCCTCATGAGAACTTTCAGTGAAACAATAAATAAGCTGAGGAATCCACAGACGAATAAAGATTCAAGTTTTAGTAAGTTTAGGCTCTGGGACTTTCTTTCTTTCTTTCTCTCTTCTCTTCCTTCCTTCCTTCTCTTTCTTTTCTTTTCTTTCTTTCTTTCCTTTCTTTCTTTCTCTTTCTTTCCTTCCTTCCTTCCTTCTTCTTTCTTTCTTTCCTTTTTTTTTTGGAGTCAGAGTCTCGCTCTGTCACCCAAGCTGGAGCGCAGTGGCGGCATGTCTTGGCTCACTGCAACCTCCGCCTCCTGGGCTCAGATGATTCTCCCACCTCAGCCCCCCAACCTGGGACTACCAGTGAGTGCCATCACGCCCAGCTAACTTTTTGTATTTTTAGTAGAGACGGAGTTTCACCATGTTGCACAGGCTGTTCTCAAACTTTTGAGCTCTGGCAGTCTGCCCACCTCAGCCTCCCAAAATGCTAGGATTACAGGCATGAGCCACCAAGCCCAGCCTAGCTCCAGGAGTTTTTCTATACAATGGTTCTTAACCAAGGACAATTTTGTCCCCTGCTGTGATATGAATGTTTGTGCACCCTCCCCTCAAATTCATATGTTGAACCTAATCCCCAATGTGGTGGTATTAAGAGGTGGGGTCTTTGGGAGGTGATTAGGCTATGAGGGCTCTGCCCTTATAAATGTAATTTGTGTCCTTATAAAAGAAGTTTGAGGGAGCTTGCTTGCTTCTTCTACCAGAGGGAAACGCCATCTTTGAAGGAGAGAGAAAGCCCACCTGTAATGCCAGCACTTTGGGAGGCAGAGGCTGGAGGATCGCTTGAGCCCAGGAGTTCAAGACCAGCCTAGGCAAGAGAGGAAGACCCTGTCTCTGCACAAAGGTTAAAAAATTAGCCAGGCATGGTGTCACACACCTGTAGTCCCAGCTGTTCAGGAAGCTGAGGTGGGAGGATTGCTTGAGCCTGGGAGGTCAAGGCTGCAGTGAACCATGATCATGCCACTGCACATCAGCCTGGGCAATAGAGCAGGACGCTGTCTCAAAGGGGGTGGGGGAGAGAGAGAGAGAGAGAGAGAGAAAGCATGCTCACCAGACACTAAATCTGCTGGTGCCTTGATCTTGGACTTCCCAGCCTCCAAGACTTTGAGCAATAAATTTCTGCTGTTTATAAATTACCTAATCTAAGGTTATTTTGTTACAGCAGCTCAAGTGGACTAAAATACCTCCTAAAGGATATCAATGACTGAAGACTTTTTTATTGTAATGACTTGGGTAGGGTGGCTGGTGTTACTAGCATCTGTATAGCAGAAGCCAGGGATGCTGCAAACACATCCTACAATGCATAGGACAGACCTGCATAACAAATAATTATCTGGCTTCAAATGTAGTTAGTGCCATGACTGAGAAACCCTGTTCTATAGGAATAAACTTAATCTGTCTGGTAAACCCAGAATCACATATGCATACAATTGACCATTTACCCTCTTTATGGAGAACCTTATCTAGTGTTTCTTACCTTAATCAATGGCAACCATAACCTTGTAGTTGCTCAGGTTCAAGCCTTCAGATCATCTCTACTACTTTCCTAGGGCTCCTATAACAAAGTACCACAAACTGGGTTTCTTCAAACAACAGAAATTGTCTCCCTGTTCTGGAGTCAAGCCGTCTGAGATCAAGGGAATGGCAGGACTGGTTACTCCCGAAGTTTCTAAGGGAGAATCTGTTCCATGCATCTCTCCTAGCTTTTGGTAGCTTTCAGCAATCCTTAGCTTGCAAATGCATCACTCTAGTCTCTGCCTCTCTCTTCAGTTGGCATTCACCCTGTATCTCTGTGCCTCCCCATGGCTGTCTTCTTATGAGGACACCTGCCATACATATGACTTCGCCATAACTAATTACTTCTGCAAAACCCCTATTTTCAAAGAAGGTCACATTCTGAGGTATTGGGGATTAGGATATATAATATATATATATATATGGGCTCAGAATCTTGAGCAAGTGCCTGAAGATGGTTAAAGTCGCGAACCACACCATTCCTGCTGCTGGACATTTGCTGGAATTTCTGGTGCTTATTCTCTTGCAAGCCTGATTCTTCAGTTTCTCATTCATTCATTTCATGCACCCCCAAATCCTTCTTGTATGTTTTCTTTTAGGTGAAGAAAGCCAGAGTGAAATTCCTTTAGCTTGCTAGGAATGCTGGCTGATACACCTGCTGAGTATAAGATGCTGTGTGTATAGGAACTAAGATGACACCATCAGTCCCTGTGCTCACACTGCCCACAGCCTTGCAGGGAAGTTCAGAGCATTCTCATCAGGTGTTTGGTTATGTGGCATCTCCCTCTTTCAACCCCTCAAAAAGGCAACATCTGATTAGAACTGAGATAAGAAAGAAGGGAAGATAATGACTGAACAACTGATATTTGACTTCCCTGCATACTACAGCCCCATTCTAGAGACCAGAGACGATACCCAGGCTTAATCTTATGGGCCTATTTACAAGTCTGGCTAATTAATGACTGTAAAAGCAGTTTGGACTTTGCAAGCCTTTTATAATGTGCCTCATTTAGACATAATGGGCCCAAGATTGCTTCTGGCATCCTCAAGAAAATTAGAAATCCAGTAGGCAGCAGAATTGCCTCTATGCGATTTTCCTATTACTTTTATTTTTATTATGATTGCGAATAGCAGCATTACTAATGGCACCTTGGATGAGGATGCCTTTCCGGGGAAGGCCTAGCTGATTTCTCACATCCACAGCATGACTTATTGGAGTCCTTTAGCCAGCAGCATGCTGGTTCCTTCTGCATGATGTCATTGAACACAGGCCAAATGCACGGGGGTCATTCCTAACGCGGGGGCACTACAAAAGGAGACACCATTCATTATACTGCAGCTCAATGACAGAATCCTAATTGCTATTTCTCTAATCCTTGGCTCCAGACAAGGAGGTGTCTGACGTGTGTGAGCTGGGCAAAATTTGGTATGCTGGAAGTCTGGGTTGGCATGCAGTAGAGAAAGATTGCAACAAATGAGCTGGACTGGGGAGGCATAGAATAGCGTGATGAAATCTCCAGCCATCTCATTCTGTCCCACCTGGCATGGGAATCCTCCCTTTGTCCAGCATCCCCACCTGTCAGTCACTTAGTAGCCATCTAGGTCATCAGATCGACTGTCACAGTATTGCAGTGCTTGTGTTAAAGTAACCTTTATTTTACTTAATAATGGCCCCAAAGCACAAGAGTGGTGATGCTAGCAATTTGGATATGCCAAAATGCTTCCTTAATGTAAAAAAGGTGAAAGTTCTCAACTTAATGACGGAGGAAAAAAAATCACATGCTGAGGTTGCTAAGATCTACAGTAAGAACAAATCTTCTATCCGTGAAATTGTGAAAAAGGAAAAAGAAATTCATGCGAGTTTTGCTATTGTATCTTAGACTGCAAAAGTCATGGCTACAGTGCGTGGTAAGTGCTTAGTTAAGAAGCAAAATGCATTACATTTGCAGGTGGAAGACATGAACAGAAACATCTTCCAATGGATGGCAATCAGCTACAGTACTATCTGTGGTTTCAGGAATCCACTGGGGGTCTTGGAACATATCCCCCGAGGATTAAGGGGGACTGCTGTATTGTCAGGAATAAATCTAACCTGCGACACTTCAGCAAGGGCAACTGCTACCGCTATGCTACAGACACCTCAGTTTAACTGTTTTAAACACCATCTCTGTTAAGGGTTTCCATTTCAAAGCTGATCAAGGAAAAGGATATGACCAGCAGAGGCAGTAATACACCACAAGCATTACTGAGCAGTGCTTGAATGTGGTTGCATGACAGGTGAAGTCCTCACAGCAGGAGACCATCCAGAGGAGAGGAGGGCAAGGGGACTCCTTGAAGAAAGGGGATCAGACAGCAGGTTATTTGTCTAGATGCTGGGGCTCATCAGCACAGTGGTCTCTGAGTCAGAGAGCTCCAAAGGGCAGCAGTGGCCTGGGGCCTCATAATTACAAGGCCCTTTCTTATCAATGGCTAAGAGCTGAGGTTTTCCAGCATAGGCTCTAAATGACTGGAAATCTGTTTGAGCTATTTTTAAAACAATTGGATGTGCAAAAATTTGAATTTCATTTCTTGGGCTTTTTATCTAATAGGTCTCAGCCTAGAGTGAAAAAATAAACAACCAAGGGCCAATATACAGAGGCCAACTTGGGGTTAATATACAGAGGCCATTTATGGCTCATTTATATCACAACTCCCCTGCCATTGCTCCCTGTGAAAAGCTGAGTGTGTCTTCCACCATGCTCATCCAAAAAAAAGACATCACTTGTATTTACCTACCTGTGTTTCTCACTTCCAAATTGATGTCTTTCATTGACTCATCAAATTGGTGAGATTAGGTTGGCGGCACATTAAGGGCAGTGGGACTGGCCTGCCCCAGGTGCACAGAGTGACAGGTGCATGATTAGTAGAAAATTTAAAAGGGCTGGCCACGGTGGCTCACGCCTGTAATCCCAGAATTTTGGGAGGCTGAGGTGGGATGATTGCTTGAGCCCCGGAGTTCAAGACCAGCTTGGGCAACATAAGGAGACTCCATCCCTACACATGCTTAAAAAATTAGCCAGGCATGGTGGTGCACACCTGTGGTTCCCAGCTACTCAGGAGGCTGAGGCAGTAGGATCACCTGAGCCTAGGAGGCCAAGGCAGCAGTGAGCCATGATGGTGCCACTGCACTTCAGCTTGAGTGACAGAATGGGACCTTGTCTCAAAAAAAAGAAAAGAAAAGAAAAAGAAAATTTAAAAGCAATATAATCATACTGACTACAATCAGTGTGCTTTATATTACTGTCATGAGCCAGTAATTCTAAACAAAGTCAATGATAAAATATATCTTCCAGGAGGGGCAAACCATGCCCACTCTTCTTCCTTGGTAGACCACAGGATTCATTCACATTCCTGTGCCCCAGCTACACAGGAGGAATGTATTTTTCAAGTGGGATAACAACAGAACCTACTGCACAGGGTTATTGTGAAAAAAAATCAATACTGTGAGGACATCAATCCTCCCCAAATTGATATAGACACTGTAATCAGAATGAAAACCCCAGCAAGTTTTTGTTTTTGTGGAAATTTACAAGGTGATTCTGAAATATGTGTGGAAAATCAAAAGCCAAGATTATCACAAAGAAGAACAAAGTCAGATGATTTTCATGACTGGATATCAGGAGTTATAATAAAGCCAGAGGAATTAAAGGAGCACGCTTTGATACAGGAAAAAAAAATAGACCAGTGGAACAGCATAAAGAGCTCAGAATCAAACCCCTCACACGTAGAGACACTTTATTTTATTTTATTTTTTTTTGAGGCAGGGTCTTTCTTGTTGCCCAGGCTAGAGTGCAGTGGTGTGATCATGGCTCACTATAGCCTTGACCTCCCAGGCTCAAGTGATGCTCCTGCCTCAGCCTCCCAAGTAGCTGGGACTACAGGTAGACACCACTAAGCCTAGCTAATTCTTTAATTTTTTTGTAGAGATGGGGTCTCCCTATGTTGCCTAGACTGGTCTTGAAACCCTGGCCTCAAATAATCCTCCTACCTTGGCCTCCCAAGGTGCTAGGATTACGGGCATGAGCCACTGTGCCCAGCCTAGGGACACTTGATTTATAAGAAAGGTGCCATTGGAGAGCGATGGAGAAACAACAGCTTTCTCAATGAAGGGTTCCGGGTTAATTGGCCATCCACATGGACAAATTTGAATCTTGGTCTCTACCTCATATTATATACAAAAAATCAAAGATCAGTTAGTTGTAGATATGTGGCATTATTTCTGAGGGCTCTGTTCTGTTCCATTGATCTATATCTGTTTTGGTACCAGTACCATGCTGCTTTGGTTACTGTAGCCTTGTAGTATAGTTTGAAGTCAGGTAGTGTGATGCCTCCAGCTTTGTTCTTTTGGCTTAGGATTGACTTGGCGATGCGGGCTCTTTTTTGGTTCCATATGATCTTTAAAGTAGTTTTTTCCAATTCTGTGAAGAAAGTCATTGTTAGCTTGATGGGGATGGCATTGAATCTATAAATTACCTTGGGCAGTATGGCCATTTTCACCATATTGATTCTTCCTACCCATGAGCATGGAATGTTCTTCCATTTGTTTGTATCCTCTTTTATTTCCTTGAGCAGTGGTTTGTAGTTCTCCTTGAAGAGGTCCTTCACGTCCCTTGTAAGTTGGATTCCTAGGTATTTTATTCTCTTTGAAGCAATTGTGAATGGGGGTTCACTCATGATTTGGCTCTCTGTTTGTCTGTTATTGTTGTGTAAGAATGCTTGTGATTTTTGTACATTGATTTTGTATCCTGAGACTTCGATGAAGTTGCTTATCAGCTTAAGGAGATTTTGGGCTGAGACAATGGGGTTGTCTAGATATACAATCATGTCATCTGCAAACAGGGACAATTTGGCTTCCTCTTTTCCTAATTGAATGCCCTTTATTTCCTTCTCCTGCCTAATTGCCCTGGCCAGAACTTCCAACACTATGTTGAATAGGAGTGGTGAGAGAGGGCATCCCTGTCTTGTGCCCGTTTTCAAAGGGAATGCTTCCAGTTTTTGCCCATTCAGTATGATATTGGCTGTGGGTTTGTCATAGATAGGTCTTATTATTTTGAGATACGTCCCATCAATACCTAATTTATTGAGAGTTTTTAGCATGAAGGGTTGTTGAATTTTGTCAAAGGCCTTTTCTGCATCTATTAAGATAATCATGTGGTTTTTGTCTTTGGTTCTGTTTATATGCTGGACTACATTTATTGATTTGCATATATTGAACCAGCCTTGCACCCCAGGGATGAAGCCCACTTGATCATGGTGGATAAGCTTTTTGATGTGCTGCTGGATTCGGTTTGCCAGTATTTTATTGAGGATTTTTGCATCAATGTTCATCAAGGATATTGGTCTAAAATTCTCTTTTTTGGTTGTGTCTCTGCCCGGCTTTGGTATCAGGATGATGCTGGCCTCATAAAATGAGTTAGGGAGGATTCCCTCTTTTTCTACTGATTGGAATAGTTTCAGAAGGAATGGTACCAGTTCCTCCTTGTACCTCTGGTAGAATTCAGCTGTGAATCCATCTGGTCCTGGACTCTTTTTGGTTGGTAAGCTATTGATTATTGCCACAATTTCAGAGCCTGTTATTGGTCTATTCAGAGATTCAACTTCTTCCTGGTTTAGTCTTGGGAGGGTGTATGTGTCGAGGAATTTATCCATTTCTTCTAGATTTTCTAGTTTATTTGCATAGAGGTGTTTGTAGTATTCTCTGATGGTAGTTTGTATTTCTGTGGGATCGGTGGTGATATCCCCTTTATCATTTTTTGTTGAGTCTATTTGATTCTTCTCTCTTTTCTTCTTTATTAGTCTTGCTAGCGGTCTATCAATTTTGTTGATCCTTTCAAAAAACCAGCTCCTGGATTCATTAATTTTTTGAAGGGTTTTTTGAGTCTCTATTTCCTTCAATTCTGCTCTGATTTTAGTTATTTCTTGCCTTCTGCTAGCTTTTGAATGTGTTTGCTCTTGCTTTTCTAGTTCTTTTAATTGTGATGTTAGGGTGTCAATTTTGGATCTTTCCTGCTTTCTGTTGTGGGCATTTAGTGCTGTAAATTTCCCTCTACACACTGCTTTGAATGTGTCCCAGAGATTCTGGTATGTTGTGTCTTTGTTCTCGTTGGTTTTAAAGAACATCTTTATTTCTGCCTTCATTTTGTTACATACCCAGTAGTCATTCAGGAGCAGGTTGTTCAGTTTCCATGTAGTTGAGTGGTTTTGAGTGAGTTTCTTAATCCTGAGCTCTAGTTTGATTGCACTGTGGTCTGAGAGACAGTTTGTTATAATTTCTGTTCTTTTACATTTGCTGAGGAGAGCTTTACTTCCAACTATGTGGTCAGTTTTGGAATAGGTGTGGTGTGGTGCTGAAAAGAATGTATATTCTGTTGATTTGGGGTGGAGAGTTCTGCAGATGTCTATTAGGTCCGCTTGGTGCAGAGCTGAGTTCAATTCCTGGGTATCCTTGTTAACTTTCTGTCTCATTGATCTGTCTAATGTTGACAGTGGGATGTTAAAGTCTCCCATTATTATTGTGTGGGAGTCTAAGTCTCTTTGTAGGTCACTCAGGACTTGCTTTATGAATCTGGGTGCTCCTGTATTGGGTGCATATATATTTAGGATAGTTATCTTTGACAAACCTGAGAAAAACAAGCAATGGGGAAAGGATTCCCTATTTAATAAATGGTGCTGGGAAAACTGGCTAGCCATATGCAGAAAGCTGAAACTGGATCCCTTCCTTACACCTTACACAAAAATTAATTCAAGATGGATTAAAGACTTAAACGTTAGACCTAAAACCATAAAAACCCTGGAAGAAAACCTAGACATTGCCATTCAGGACATAAGCATGGGCAAGGACTTCATGTCTAAAACACCAAAAGCAATGGCAACAAAAGCCAAAATTGACAAATGGGATCTAATTAAACTAAAGAGCTTCTGCACAGCAAAAGAAACTACAATCAGAGTGAACAGGCAACCTACAAAATGGGAGAAAATTTTCGCAACCTACTCATCTGACAAAGGGCTAATATCCAGAATCTACAATGAACTCAAACAAATTTACAAGAAAAAAACAAACAACCCCATCAAAAAGTGGGCGAAGGACATGAACAGACACTTCTCAAAAGAAGACATTTATGCAGCCAAAAAAACACATGAAAAAATGCTCACCATCACTGGCCATCAGAGAAATGCAAATCAAAACCACAATGAGATACCACCTCACACCAGTTAGAATGGCAATCATTAAAAAGTCAGGAAACAACAGGTGCTGGAGAGGATGTGGAGAAATAGGAACACTTTTACAGTGTTGGTGGGACTGTAAACTAGTTCAACCATTGTGGAAGTCAGTGTGGCGATTCCTCAGGGATCTAGAACTAGAAATACCATTTGACCCAGCCATCCCATTACTGGGTATATACCCAAAGGATTATAAATCATGCTGCTATAAAGACACATGCACACGTATGTTTATTGCAGCACTATTCAGAATAGCAAAGACTTGGAACCAACCCAAATGTCCAACAATGATAGACTGGATTAAGAAAATGTGGCACATATACACCATGGAATACTATGCAGCCATAAAAAATGATTAGTTCATGTCCTTCTTAGGGACATGGATGAAATTGGAAATCATCATTCTCAGTAAACTATCGCAAGGACAAAAAATCAAACGCCGCATGTTCTCACTCATAGGTGGGAATTGAACAATGAGAACACATGGACACAGGAAGGGGAACATCACAATCTTGGGACTGTTGTGGGCGGGGGGGAGAGGGGAGGGATAGCATTAGGAGATATACCTAATGCTAAATGACGAGTTAATGGATGCAGCACACCAGCATGGCACATGTATACATATGTAACTAACCTGTACATTGTGCACATGTACCCTAAAACTTAGAGTATAATAATAATAAAAAAAAAGAAAAAAAAATCAATCCCGGGTGGATTGTAGATCTCCATGTGAATGGAAACATGATAAAACTTCTAGAGACAATATAGAAGAATATCTTGAGCTTGAGGTAGGCAAAGATTTCTTAAACAAGACACAAGGAAACTGGGATAGGTGAAGCCCCATGGTGCAGTTGGCTCAGAATAAGGGGAAATCCACAAATCAGACTCCTTGTCCAAGTCTTATCCCGTAAAGTTTCCCTGCTTTAAAAACATTTTAAATCTCAAAATATTCAGGCTGAAACATTCCAAAGCGGAAGAGAATTTCCCATGATACTCTTCATGACAAGCCTCTATGTCTATGCTGCTTTAATAGAGGTGGTGATTGTTTACTATGATCCAGGCACTGTGCAAAGCACTTTGCCATTTTTTATTTTAGAGACAGGGTCTTGTTCTGTCACCCTGATTGGAGTGCAGTGGCATGATCCCAGCTTACTGCAGTCTCAACCTCCTGAGGTGAAGTGATCCTCCCACCTCAGCCTCCCAAGGAGCTGGGACCACGGGCATGCACCATCACACAGGGCTAATTTTTTATGTTTTGTTGAGACAGGGTCTCCCAATGTTGCCCCAGCTGGTCTTGAACTCCTGTGTACAAACTCCTTTCACCTTGGCCTCCCAAAATGCTGGGATTACAGGCGTGAGCCACCATATCCAGCCACCTTGCCATCTTTTTCTTACTTGTCTTTATTTCAGCCAGCAGTTAATGCCTGCAAGTTGGTCACCATGGAAACAACACAAGAAAATCTCCCTCCACTACCTCATTCTTTAATATCCGAAATTTTAAATTTACAAAATTAAGATACAAAGAATCAATCATGAAGTTGAAGTTTACATGAGTGCTTTCTGCTGTTGCGTGTTGCTCAAGGTACAGTAAAACCTTAACATTGGGTTGACAACTGTAACTTTAAAAAGTCTATTTCCATGCATTTTCTTACTGAATCTCTGTGAAATAGCCATCACTGGCATTGAATTTCCATTTTCCAAATAGGTAAACTGAGGCACACAAAAAACTGTCTCTAGTTTCTGGAACCAATGCTAAAAACATTTTCAGTCATATCCCCCATGAATGAAAGCACTGGGTGGTCAGTTTGGCAGGGGCCTTCTTGAGTGAGGAATGGGACTGCTATGTCTAGGTTTGCCTCTGTGTAGGTAAATTACTGCAGCAGGAAGACAGATATTCACTTAGCCTTTACTTTAATTATCCATGTTCAGAACCTCCTCACCCTATTCCTAAGCTGCTCCTTCTGCCTTCAGTTTTTCCCCATTCCACACATCTCATAGCAACACTCCCAGATTCCCCTGTGTAGAGCAAAGTCCTGATATGTGACTTCTTTGCCCCCAAAACATCCTTTTACTTCTCTTCACTTATTTTTAATATAGCATCTGTAATCAAACACCACCAGAAATGATCTCGGCTCACATTTTGACACCAGCGCTTATCAATGATATTTTTGGTCTACTTCCTTAACTTCTCTGAATCTCAGTTTTCTCATCTGTAAATTGGGGATAAGATTAGAGTTGATGTGAGGGTGAAGAGGAATATTTTAAATATAATGACTGAATACATTGGTGGTTTTAAAGGATAGAATGGAACTCTTGATTCAGTTGACAATACAACCTTTCTTTTTTCTTTTTCTCGTTTTTATTTTTTTTGTAATTTTTATATCTAGTTTTGTGCCAACTCTGTGCTAGCACTTTTCATGCAGGCCATTATCAAATCAGCACAACTACCTCCTGAGGTAGGAATTACTATTTTCTGCATTTTTATATACACAAAGAAACAAAAC
Source organism: Pongo abelii (assembly GCF_028885655.2). Classification (NCBI taxonomy): domain Eukaryota; kingdom Metazoa; phylum Chordata; class Mammalia; order Primates; family Hominidae; genus Pongo; species Pongo abelii. Next base: position 117,663,620 of record NC_071995.2, on the reverse strand, counting down.
TCTCAGGTGCCACCCAGCTGGTAAATAATAGAATTTAGTTTTAAGCTCAGATCTGATTGACTTCAAAACTCATACTTTTCACAGCTATGCTTGGGTCACCTATATCAAAATCTCCTGGGGGGTTGCCAAAGGCAGATCTCTGTTCTTTGCTCCAGACTCAGTATGATGGCGACGGCTAGACTTCCAGCAGCACCCATTCTCCCCTTCCCTCTTTGTGGCTGGAAAATGGCTGCATGTCTAGAGATTGCATTTCCCTGTCCTCTTTGTGATTGAATGCATCCATGTGACAAGTTCTCACTAATGAAATGTGAATAGAAGTAATGCGTGGCAGGCCTCAGCAAGCTGGATAAGAAATATGCATGGCCTCTCTACGCTCTCTCGTTGCCTAGAATCTGAATATGGTTGTAACCTAACCTAACCTTGACTAAGTAAATGATAACTAACCTTGACTAAGAAATTTTTGTTGAGAATGGGGGTGGTACCTCAAGAGGAAAGAAACCTGGGTCTTTGAATGCCTATGTGGTTTAGTTATCGACAGCTGCCTAACAAACCACCCTACATCTCAGTCACTTTAAATAATAGTCATTTATTGGACCTGTGAATGTACAATTTGGGCAGAGATTGATGAGGATGGCACCAGGAGGGAAGGCTTAACTGGGGCAGGAGGATCCACTTCCAAGGTAACTCTTGTAAGTAACAAGGAGGTCAGTTTCTGGCTGCCCAATGCCTCTGAGGTAATTAAGCCCTTGCACGTAGTTGGCAAACTGAGTTCATCTAGGGCTGACAGCTAGGAACTCCACCTCTTCTCCACATGTGCCTCTGCACAGCGTGTTGGGCTTCCACACAGCATGGCTGCTGAGTTCTAAGAGTGAGTATTACATGATCAAAGAAGTGGAAGCCTACCGTTTCTTAAATCCTGGGCCCAGGAACTGGCACAGTGTCACTTCTACAACATTCTCTTGCTTAAAGCAGGCACAGAGCCTGCCCAGATTCAAGAGGAGCAGACAGCAACCTCATTTCTCAATGAGAGGATTGTCAAATAATATGTGGCCCTCCTTATTCTGCCACATCACATGAAACAGATTCCACCAGTAAGGAAACCTCACTTTAGATTGTTGTGCATGCAGAAGAAATAACTTCTTTGTTTTCTAAGCCATGTTATTATTGGGCCTCTTGCTTAGCTTTTTACTGTAACAAACACTCCCAGTGAATCAGACTCTCTAGGTACCAGGATGAGGAATCTGCAATCTAAAAAGCAACCTGATGGTTTAATGTACACCGGCGTTTGAGATTCATTCTGCTAAGCAACGAGGGAGGTCAGTTTCTGACTGTCTAATACCTCTGAGATATTAATAGTTAAACCTTTTTATCAGATTGTTCATGGGGTTCAGATCTTAGAACAGACAACATCTCCACAGGGATGATCTGCAGATCCACAACTTGGCTAAATCCCACTTGGCGACACTCTGAGGGGCCTCAGAGCCCATCTGGTGAAATCCTCACTGATACAGGAATTCTTGATATGCTAGTGTTATAGAATGCTCATTTCAGTGGCAAAAATGACAGAAGTCCACGGTTAAGGAAAGTGTTTTTTGACTGTCTTTTCTAAAATGCAACTCCTACAGACAATTAAATCAAACGATTTAACTATGTCAGAGACATCGGGAGAACAGAAACTGACAGTATAGCGGTGTTGCTCAGCCAGGTGGATCTGAAATACCACAGACACGACATTAATTAATAGTGAATCACTTTATGAGTTACATTCATTTTACATAACAGGGGAAACAAGTTCCTATCCCAGGATGTTAAAACTCTCTAGGCAAGAAAGTTGCAGAAAAGAGCAGTGGTATTTAAAGCAATTAAAGAGATGCCCAACCAACAAAAGGATGGTTTCTAGACAATTATCTGGTTATTCAAGGCTCTTTCCACTGAGAGTCTTATAATACCAGGTCTCTAATTCAAAACCATTCTCCTCTTCTTAGTTTACTTCTAATTCTCTTTGAATACTAAGTTCCTTATCGTTAATATTGAGTCCCTGCAGACTTAACTTGGTAATCTTCCTCAACAGACATTATGATAACTGTCCCATGTGGTTGTTGCAATAATTAAATAAGATAACAGGAATATTCATGCAATGAATATTTATGATGAAGATCCATAGAACATGTAGTACAATGTTCAAAACAACATGGCTGCATAGTAAATATAAAAGTCCCTTTCATTCCTTCCTCATTTGTAGGAAATAACTTCTAAATCTGGAATAACAGCCAAATACAGCCATAGATATCTGGTTTGCTATGTGTAATATTTTTTTAAAAAAATTAGATTCCAACATAAAAATTAGAAAATTTCACATGAAAATTCAGACTTGCTGTTTTCTAAAAGAACAGAAGCTCTAGGAACACAAATCAGCATGGCCTCCAACAGGCATGAGTTTGAAAACGTAGGACTTAATGTTCTCTCTCACCTATTTTTGCCTCCTAGGCCTATTTTCCTGGGCTCTTACTTGTCCCCTTGGTCTGGGGCTAGTAAGTAGGAAAATAATTTGCTGAAAGCTTTGACATCACCATGAATTTTGAGTGGAGAAAAAGGCATTTGATTCTTGGTCAGATGCTGGGTGCAGGCATTGACAGAGGACATGCTAATAGTACTGTTTCTGAAAAAGATAATACATCTCCATTATAGCTTCCCTAGTCAATTACCATTCAACCAGAGAATTGCTTTCAGAATCATCATGTTTTATTCATTTATTGATTTAGTGACTCCCTACTATGTTCAGGCTCTATCCTACGGAATATTCAAAACTGGCAATATACAGACCTCATTGAATTATCCCCTGTTCATCTCTTAGGACTCAGCATTAATGTCTCTTCCTCCAGAAAGCCTTCCCTGATTCTTCTAAGTTAAACACCCAGGTATGCACTCCTGAACCTTTCCTTTGTCATGTTCCATGAACTCAGTCAGTATCTTTCTCTATCTCCCTCCTCTGAGTTCCTTATGATGTCCTTTTAATTACATCCCCGGTTCCTAACACAGTGCTGATACCCAGGAGTCCCTTAACAATATGCTGGAAGAAAGAATAACTGAATGATTTCATGAGTGAATAAATGAATGACAAATTTGATGTTTATTCAAATAATTGGAATAGAACTGAGAAGTGGGGCAAATGCTTTCATTGGTCAATGGCAGTAGGTTACCATTTATTAAACATTTAAATATCACCCTTGAATATCAGGAGTTAACTGTCCACCGTATTAATAGCTGTAATTAATTAATCACTAAAATGATTACGTGCAGATAATTAAAGTATTTTACAGTAAAGAGGCAGTTCTCTCCCCACAAGGAATTCTGGTATAAAGGTTCTTCTATAAATTAAGCTCCTAGAACACAGTAGGTGCTCAATGCATGGCACAGTAGTTATTATGAGTGTTGAGATTTATAATATTGCATTTTAAAATCTTCACTGCTACATTCTCAGAACAGAATCTGGTTCATAGTGTGTTCAATAAATATTGAGTAAATCAAATATTTAATTAATGATGAATTAACAATATTAGCTCAAAGAAAGAAATTAGTCTGATCTTTCTAAGGACTATTTAAATGGGTCATAAACCCCCAGAGTGCACTCTGAGACGCTTAGGGTCAATGATAGAAAGGTCAGTTTTCCACCTGGAGGATGGGGTCTCTCCAGGATCTCGGAGCCTGTGCTCTTTATCTAGTCTGCTGAGGGTCATGCCCAAGTCATCTCTGCCACCAAGGGCACCTTATCTCTGGCAGCACAGGACGCTGAGGGCCCCAGATAAGCCCTAAAGGAGAGTGGGTCAGACTCCAATGGGGGCTCTTGATTAGAGCTAAACATTCTGAGGTCTACAGGAGTCTGGGGGTCTGACCTGGTATTTCAGGCTTCTCCACAGGAGACTCTTCTTGTATTTCACAGGAAAAACTGCAGAGCTGCAGGGCTGGGTGGAAGAGGGGTGGGGATTTACAACAGAGAAAAAGAAAAGGACTGAAGGTAGAGAATAACAGAGACTTATGCATCACACACACACAGGCTTAGATGCACAGAGAGATGCACAGCAGGGCAAGACCAGAGAAAGGCAAGAGACGCCAGAGTCAGACCAAGAGAGACAGGGCAGAGACCACAGCACACAGGAACAACTTGAGAAAAAGAAGAAATGAGAGAGATGTAGAGAGGCAGCATTTCAGAGACATTAACCAGAGAGACGACACAAGTATACAGAGACAGACGAGAGAGACAGAGATTACATGTGCACATGAAAGACAGACAGACAAAAAAAGGGACCAATACAAAGAGTGACAGAAACATAAAGACACAAAACAAGAGATATACAGAATGAGAGAGAAAAACATAAGGAGTGGAGGCTTACATATTTACCTGATGCTATGGTTTGGCTCTGTGTCTCCACCCAAATCTCATCTTCAATTGTACTCCCATAATTCCCACATGTTGTGTGAGGGACCCGGGGGGAGAAAATTTGAATCATGGGGGCAGTTTCTCCCATACTGTTCTTGTGATAGTGAATAAATCTCTCCAGATCTGATGGTTTGATCAGGGGTTTCCGCTTTTGCATCTTCATTTTCTCTTGCTGCCACCGTGTAAGAAGTGTTTTTTGCCTCCTGCTATGATTCTGAGGCCTCCCCAGCCATGTGGAACTGTAAGTCACATGGAACTCAGTGTATTAAAATGACTTGAGAGTGTTAAAGATGAAGGTTCTTGGGTCCTTCTAGGGCTATGAGTCAGACCTATGGGTGTGGAGCCCAAGAAACTGTATTTTTACAAGCTCCTCCGGGGATTCCAAGGAATATTTCATTTTGAGAACCATTGTTTGAAGCTGGGGGATTTAGGGAAGCCACATACACACTCATAGGCACACACATACACACATCTCAGGGTACACTTGATGATGGTGTCACCGTGTCCCCACGTGCCTGGACTGGACTTTACAAAACTTCCCTAGCCCAAGCTGTCTTTATGTGTGGAAGCATAAGACTCATAACTACTTTATGACACAGATATTCTACTATGATTATGCCCACTTTACAAATGAGCAAGCTGAGGCTCAGAGAGGTATAGTATTTTGCCCAGGGTTACAGAATAAGCAAATGGTAGAGCGCGGTCCCTACATTTTAGATCTAAAAAGGAACCTCAAAGATGAGTCTATATAAGTCCCTCTGTAAGTGAGGTCCCCCAAAGTTCAGTGAGATTAGATGTCTGACTAAGGTCATAGAGGGTGTCTGCTATATCCTACTGCAAATTATTTTAAACAAATGTCAACCATGACAGACAATATGCTTTTATGTGTAGAAAATCCTAATGAATTAATCCAAAAAAATCTACTATAAGAAATGAATTTATCAAGGTCACAAGATCCATGCCAATATATAATAAACATAAATTTTATTTCTATAAGCAACAAATAATTGGAAAACAAAGAAAACAATAGAATTTATTAAAGCATATAAATATGCAGGTCTTGCACATTTTAAATTAAATTTATTTCTAATTATTATATCTATCTTTGCCAAAAAATATCTTTGCTGATATAATAATTAGAAATAAATTTAATTTACAATGTGCAAGACTTGTACACTGAAAACTAAAAAAGGATGCTGAGAGAAATTAAAGAAGACTTGAATAAATGGAATAATATACCATGTTCATGAATCAGAAGACCCAATATTTTTAAGATGCCCATCCTCTTCAGATTGAATGGAAATCAAATCAATATCCCAGACAGAAGAGATTGACAAGCTGATTTTAAAATTTTACAAAAGAGCAAATGACCAATGTATGAGTTTTCAAGGGTAGTTATAACAAAGTACCACATACTGGGCAATAAAAACAACAAAAATGTATTGTCTCACAGCATTAACCTTATTTTTTTAAATTCATAAATTGGATGTCATAAAAATTTAAAGCTGCAGCTCATTAAAAAGATACCATTAAGAAAATCAGTAGGGAAGCCACTAATTGAGAAAAAATAGTCACCATAAATGTGTCTAAAATAAAGTACTTGTATCCAGAATATAAAAGAAAGTCCTATAACTCAATAATAAAAAATAATCCAATTAAAATGGTCAAAAATCTTGAATGGACACTCCACAAAAAAAGATATACAAATAATCAGTTAGCACAGGAAAATGTACCCAATGACATTAGTCATCAGGGAAATACAAATTAAAATCACAATGAGAAAGCACTATGTGTCCATCAAAATGGCATACTAAAAACCAGACAACATAATATTGGCTAGGATGTGAAGCAGCCAAGTACTCAATCATTCCAAATGGAGACATAAAGTGTACAACCATTTTGAGAAAAAAAATCTGGAAGTATCTTATAAAATTGAACATATATCTACCCTATAACCCAAAGAAACTCATTCCTAGGTTTTCTGATATGATTTGGCTGTGTCCCCACCCAAATCTCACCTTGAATTATAGTAATCCCCACATGTCAAGGGCAGGGCTAGGTGGAGATGTTTGTTTGTTTGTTTGTTTGTTGAGATGGAGTTTCGCTCTTGTTGCCCAGGCTGGAGTACAATGATGACATCTCAGCTCACTGCAACCTCTGCCTCCCAGGTTCAAGCAATTCTCCTGCCTCAGCCTCCCAAGTAGCTGGGATTACAGGCACCTGCCACCATGCTGGGCTATTTTTTTTTTTTTTTTGTATTTTTAGTAGAGACAGGGTTTCACCATGTTGGCCAGGCTGGTCTCGAACCCCTGACCTCAGGTGATCCACCCGTCTCAGCCTCCCAATAGGTAGAGATCATTGAATCATGGGGGCAGTTTCCCCCACATTGTTCTCATGGTAGTGATAAGTCTGTTGAGATCTGATGGTTTTATAAATGGGAGTTCACCCACACAAGCTCTCTTGCCTGCCGCCATGTAAGACATGACTTTGCTCCTCATTTGCCTTCTGCCATGATTGTGAGGCCTCCCAGCCATGTGGAACTGTGAGTCAATTAAACATCTTTCCTTTATAAAGTACCCATTCTCAGAATGTCTTTATTAGCAGTGTGCAAATGGACTAACACATTACCCAAGAGAAATGAAAACATATGTTCACACAAAGACTTGTGTGCATGCTTTGTTTATAATAGCAAAAAACTGGAAACAACCCAGGTGTCCACCAATGGAAGAATGCATAAATAAACCATGGAACGTCCATACAATAAAAAACTACACAGCGATAAAAAGGGATGAACTGTTGCTTCAGGATTTTATGTGAATTTCAAAAACAGGCAAAATGAATCTATAGTGTTAAAAGTCAGAAGAACTGATCACCTCTGGAGATGGAACATTAGCTGGGAAGAAGTATGAAGGGGTCTCTTAGGATACTGCAAATGTTCTATCACTTCATCTGGGAGGTGATTGTAGGTTTAAGACTTGCACACTTCAATTATGTTATCCTTCATCACATAGAGGGGAATAACACACAATGGGGTCTTTTGGAGGGTGAAGAGTGGGAGGAGGAAGACGATCAGGAGAAATAACTAATGGGTACTAGGCTTAATACCTGGGTAATAAAATAATCTTTACAACAAACCCCCATGATACAAGTTTACCTAGGTAACAAACCTGCTCTTGTATCCCTGAACTTAAAATAAAAGTTAAGAAAATAAAATAGTAAAGATAATGGCAACTCTACCTCATATTTAAAAAAATAAAATGCCAGTATTTCAGTGCCATATAAAATAAATACCAAAATACTGAAATGTCATTTTAGTCACAATTTCAATCCCTTTCTGTGAAAGTGGTCATTCACCAGGTAGCTGAGAATTGACGACAATAACACCTGTGTCTTGGTCAGAAAACATGCAGGACTCAGAACCCCAACCAGTTCACAAAGGTAATAGTGGTTTCCCAAATGAGAAGGACTCGCCACCCTAATTAAAGGAAGTGGGACGTCACTGGAGTCCACCTGTAAAAGGACTCACTATGTATACAAATGTGAAAGAAAACAAATACAAAGCCATGGCAGTAAGTTCTCTCCATAAAGATGGCAGAATAGTAAAATTGGAATTTCCTTTGAAAAGTAAAAGGGCACAAATAAGATTGATAGACTCTAGCTATACTAATGAAGAAAAAAAGAGAGAAGATCCAAATAAACACAATCAGAAATAACAAAGTGGACATTACCACCGGCCCCTCAGAAATACAAACACCCCTCAAAAACTATTATGAACACCTCTATGCACACAAACTAGAAAACCCAGAAGTGAATACGTTCCTGGAAATATCCAACAACCCAAGATTGAAACAGGAAGAAATTGAATCCCTGAACACACCAAAAATGAGTTCAAAAAACTGAATGAGTACTAAAAAGCCTACCAGTGAATAAAAGTCTTGGACCAGACAAATTCACAGACATACAAAGAAGGACTGATACCAGTCCTACCAAAACTATCTCAAAAATTGAGAAGGAAGGACTCCTCCCTAACTCATTCTATGAGGCCAGAATCCTTCTAATGCCAAAACCTGGCAGAGACAAAAGAAAAAATCTTCATGCCAATATCCCTGTTGAACATAGCTGCAAAAACTCCCAACAAAATACTAGCAAACTGAATCCCCAGCAGCACATGAACACGCTAATCCACCATGATCAAGTAGATTTTATTCCTGGGATGCAAGGTTGGTTCAACATACACAAATCAATAAATATGATTCATCACACAAACAGAACAACAAGAAAAAACTCACATGATCTTCCCAACAGACACAGAAAATCCTTTTACTTATTAATATTTATTTTTCTGAGACAGGGTCTCTCTCTGTTGCCCAGCCTGGAGTGTAGTGGCATGATCTCAGCTCACTGCAACCTCCGCCTCCCAGGCTCAAACCATCTTCCCATGTCAGCCTCCCGAGTAGCTCAGACTACAGGCATGTGCCACCACATCCAGTTAATTTTTTCTTTTTTTTTTGCTTTTTTGTTAGAGATGGTGCTTTGCCATGTTGCCCAGACTGGTTTTGAACTCTTGGACTCAAGCAATATGCTAGCCTCAGTCTCCAGAAGTGCTGAGATTATAGGCATAAGGCACTATACCTGGACAGAAAAGGCTTTTGATGAAATTCAACATCCCTTCATGTTAAAAACTCTCAACAAATGAGGCAGTGAAGGAACATACTTCAAAAAATGAAGCCATCTATGAAAAACCCACAGCAAACATCATATTGAACAGGCCAATGCTGGAAGCATTCCTCTTAAGAACTGGAACAAGACAAAGATACTTATTCTTGCCACTCCTATTCAACATAGTATTGGAAGTCCTAGCCAGAGCAATCAGGCAAAAGAAAGAAATAAAAGGCATCCAAATAGGAAGACAGGAAGGCAAACTATCTCTCTTCAAAGACTATGATTTTATACCTAGAAAACCCTATAGCCTCTGTCCAAAAGCTCCTAGATCTGATAAACAACTTTGCCAAGGTTTCAGGATACAAAATCAATGTACAGTTGGTTTTTTGAAAAGTTAAACAAAATTGACAAACCTTTAGCCAGACTAAGAAAAAAGAGAGAAGATGCAAATAAATAAAATCAGAAATAAAAAAGGAGGCATTACAATTGATACTGCAGAAATTCAAAGGATCACTAGGAGCTACTATGAGGAACTATATGCCAATAAATTGAAAAATCTAGAAGGACAAACTCCTAGACACATACAACCTCTCAAGATTGAAACAGGAAGAAATCCAAAACCGGAACACACCAATAACAAGTAATGAGATTGAAGCCATAATAAAAATCTCCCATAAAAGAAACGCCTGAGACCTGATGGCTTCACTGCTGAATTCTACCAAACATTTAAAGAACAATTAATGCCAAACCTACTCAAACTATTCCAAAAAATAGAGGAGGAAGAAGTACTTCACAGAAATAGAGAAAACAATCCTAAAATTTATATGGCACCAGAATAGTAAAAGCTATCCTAAACAAAAATAACAAAACTGGAGGAATCACATTACCTAACTTCAAATTATACTACAGAGCTATAGTAAACAAAACAGCACAATACTGGCATAAAAACAGACACATAGACCAATGGAACAGAATAGAGAACCCAGAAACAAATTCACAAGCAAGCTCACTTTCAACAAAGGTGCCAAGAACATACACTGGGGAAAAGACAGTCTTTCCAATAAATGGTGCTGGGAAAACTGGATATCCATATGCAGAAGAATGAAACTAGACCCCTATCTCTTGCCATATAAAAATAAAATAAAAAGGAATAAAAGACTTAAATCCAAGACCTCAAACTATGAAACTACTACAAGAAAACATTGGGGAAAATCTCCAGGACATTGGGTTGGGTAAAAATTTCATGAGCAATACCCACAAGCACAGACAACCAAAGCAAAAATGGACAAATGGCATCACATCAAGTTAAAAAGCTTCTGCAAGCAAAGAATACAATAAACAAAGTGAAGAGACAACCCACAGAATGGGAGAAAATATTTGCAAACTACACATCTGACAAGGGATTCATAATCAGACTATATAAGGAGCTCAAACAACTTTATAAGAAAAAATATAATACTCTGATCAAAACACGGGCACAATATTTGAATAGACATTTTTTAAAACAAGACATACAAATGACAAACAGGCATATGAAAAGGTGCTCAACATCATTGATCATCAGAGGAATGCAAATCAAAACTACAATGAGATATCATCTCATCCCAGTTAAAATGACTCATATCCAAAAAAACAGGCAATAACAAATGCCAGCAAGACTATGGAGAGAAGGGAACACTTTTACACTTTTGATGGGAATGTAAATTAGTACAACCACTATGGGGAACAGTTTAAAAGTTCCTCAACAAACTAAAAATTGTGCTACCATATGATCCAGCAATCTCACTGCTAGGTATATACCCAAAAGAAAGGAAATCCATATATCGAAAAGATATCTGCACTCCCATGTTTGTTGAAGTGCTGTTTACAGTAGCTATGATTTGGAAGCAATCTAAGTGTTCAACAACAGATAAATGGATAAATACAATGTGGTATATATACACAATGGAATATTATTGAGGCATAAAAAAAGAGTGAGATCCAGTCATTTGCAACAACATGGATAGAACTGGAGATCGTTATGTTAAGTGAAATAAGCCAGACACAGAAGGACAAATTGCATGTTCACATTTATTTCTGGGATCTAAAAATCAAATCAATTGAACTCATAGACATAGAGAGTAGAAGGATGATTACCAGAGGCTGGGAAGGGTAGTGGGGCTCAGGGAGGTGGAGATGTAGGGATGATTAATGGATACAAAAAAAATAGAATGAATAAGACCTACTATTGATAGCACAACAGGGTGGCTATAGCCAATAATAACTTAATTGTACCCTTTAAAATAACTTAAAGAGTTTAATTGGACAGTTTCTAACAGAAAGGATAAATGCTTAAGGGGATGAAAAAAACAAAAGCAATGCATAAAAATTAGTAGTATTCCTACACACCAACTACTTCCAAGCTGAGAGCAAATCAAGATTGTAATCCCATTCACAGTGGTAACACACACAAGCACACACACACACATACACATAATACCTAGGTGTAGTACAGCTAATCAGGGAGGTGAATCATCTCTACAATGAGAATTACAAAACACTGCTGAAAGAAATCAGAGATGACACAAACAAATGGGAAAACATTCCATGCTCATGGATAGGAAGAATCAATATTGTTAAAATGGCTATACTGTCCAAAGCAATTACAGCTTCAATGTTATTCCTATCAAACTACCAACGACATTTTTTCACAGAATTAGGAAAAACTATTATAAAATTCATATGACACCAAAAAAGAGCTCGAATAGCCAAAGCAATCCTAAGCAAAAAGAACAAAACCAGAGGCATCACAATACCTGACTTCAAACTATACTATAATGCTACAATAACTAAAACAGCATGGTACTGCTACAGAAACTGACACAGACCAATGGAACAGAATAAAGAACCCAGAAATAAAGCCGCACACCTATAACCATCTGATCTTCAGCAAAGTCAACAATAACAAGCAATGGGGAAAGGATTTCTTATTCAATAAATGGTGCAGGTTACCTGGCTAGCCATATGCAGAAGATTTAAACTGGACCCCTTCCTTTCACTATATACAAAAATCAACTCAAGGTAGATTAAATACTGAAATATGAAACCTAAAACTATAAAAATCCTAGAAGAAAACCTAGTAAATATCATTCTGGACATAGACCCTGGCAAAGATTTCATGATGAAGACTCCAAAAGCAACTGAAAAAAAAATTGACAAGTGGGACCTAACTACACTAAAGAACTTCTGCACAGCAAAATAAACTATAAACAGAGTAAACAGACAACCTACAGGATGAAAGAAAATATTTGCAATCTGTGCATCTGACATAGGTCTAATATGCAGAATCTCAAAGAAACTTAAACAAATTAACAAGCAAAAACCAAACAACTCCATTTAAAAATAGGCAAAAACATGAATATATGCTTCTGAAAAAAAGACATACATGTGGCCAACAAACATATGAAAAAATGCTCAACATCCTAATCATTAGAGAAATGCAAATCAAAACCACTATGAGATACCATCTCACAGCAGTCAGAATGGCTATTACTAAAAAGTCAAAAAATAACAGATGCTGGTAAGGTTGTGGAGAGAAGAAAATGCTTCCACACTGCTAGTGGGAATGTAAATTAATTCAGCCATGTGGAAAGCAGTTTGTAGATTTCTCAAAGAATTTAAAAATGGAACTACCATTTTACCCAGCAATCCCATTCTGGGTACATACCCAAAAGAATATAAATGATTCTACCATAAAAACACATGCACATATATATTAATCACAGCACTATTTTTTTTTTGAGGTGGAGTCTCCCTGTGACACCCAGGCTGGAGTACAGTGGCACAATCTCAGCTCACTCCAACCTCCACCTCCTGGGTTCAAGCAATTCTTCTGCCTCAGCCTCCCAAGTAGCTGAGATTACAGGCATGCACCACCATGCCCAGCCAATTTTTGCTTTTTTAGTAAAGACGGGTTTTCGCCATGTTGGCCAGGTTGGTCTCGAACTCCTGACCTCAGGTGATTCACCCTCCTTGGCCTCCCAAAGTGCTGGAATTATAGGCGTGAGCCACCACGCCCAGCCCACAGCACTATTCACAATAGTAAAGACCTGGAATCAACCTAAATGCCCATCAACAGTAGACTGCATAAAGAAAATGTGGTACATATACACCATGGAATATCATGCAGCCATGAAAAAGAATGAAATCATGTCCTTTGAAGCAACATGGATGGAGCTGTAGACCATTATCTTAGGTAAATTCACACAGGGACAGAAAACTAGACACCACATGTTTTCATGTATAAATTGGAGCTAATCATTGAGTACACATGAACACAAAAAAGGGAAGAGTGGATACTGGGGCCTACTTGAGGGTGGAGGATGGGAAAAGGGTGCAGACCAAAAAACTACCTATTGGATAGTATGCTTATTACCTGAGTGATGAAATAATCTGTACACCTAACCCCCACGACATATAATTTACCCATGTAACAAACCTGCATATGTAACCCCTGAACTTAAAAGTTGGAAAGAAAAAAAATCATTAAATAAATCAAAATGCTACATTAGAAAATATTCACTTGATGCAAAAGAAAGCAGTAAAAGAGGGGAGAAACAAAAGACATGAAATATTTAGAATACAAACAGTAAAATGACAGACATAAATTCAACTATATCAACAATAACATTAAATGTAAATAGATTAAGAAATCCAATCAATAGACAGAGACTATCAAACTAGATGGAAAACAAGATCCAACTATATGCTATCTTTAGGAGACATACTTTAGATTCAAAGATACAAATTAATTGAAAGTAAAAAAATGGGAAAGATGTATCATGCAAATAAAAATCACAAGAAAACTAGAGTGTCTGTACTAATATCAAACAAAATAGACTTTAAAACAAAACATGTCACTGGAGATAAAGGAGAATTTTTATAATGACAAAAGGGTCGATCCATCAAGAAGATATAACAACTATGTATGTATCAAACAACAGAACACCAAAATATGTGAAACAAAACTGACAGAAATGAGGAAAGAAACAGACAAATCAACAAAAATGGTTAGAGACTTTAATAACTTGCTTTTAATAATGGATAAAAAATCTAGGCAGAATACCAACAAACAGAATACTTGAGCAACATTATAAACATATTAAAACAGGCACTATTGAACACTCCACCCCTAAACTCAGAATATACATTTGTCTTAAGTGCATATGAAACATTCTCCATGACAGACCATATGCTGTGCCATAAAACAAACCTCAACAAATTTAAAAGGATAGAAATAATACAAAGTATATTATCTAGCCACAATGAAATAAAATTAGGAATGAATAAAAAAAAGAAATGTGGGAAATTTAAGCATATATTGAAATTAAATAACCAATTCCTAAATAACCAATGGGTCAAAAAAGATATCAAAAGGAAAAATAGAAAATACTTTGAGATGAATGAAACTGTCAACACAATATACCAAAATTTATGTAATGCTGCTAAAGCAGTGCTTGGAAGGAAATTTATAGCTGTAAATGTCTATATTAAAAAGAAGAAAGATATCACAAATAACATAAATTTCTGCCTTAAGGCACTGGAAAGAAGAACAAACTAAACCAAAAGCAAAGAGAAGAACAAAATAATAAAGATAAAAGGAAAATTGATGAAACAGAGAATAGGAAAAGAACACACAAAATCAATGAAACTGAAAGCTGATTCTTTGTGCAGATCAACAAAATTGACACACCTTTAGCTAATTTGCAAAAGAGAAAAAGAGAGGAGCCTCAAATTACTAAAACCAGAAATGAAGAGGAGAAATTACTACTGACCTTACAAAAATAAAAAGGAATTATAAAGGAACATCATGAACCATTTTATGCCAATAAATTAGATAATGAGATGAAATAGACACATGCCTGTAAAGCCACGAACTACCTAAACAGACTCAAGAAGAAACAAGCAATCTGAATAGACCTATAACAAGTCATGAGATTGAATTAGTGATAAAGAAACTACTCTGAAAGAAAATCCAAAGCTCAAATGGCTTTGTGAGTCAATTTTGTCAAACATTTAAAGAATATAGAAGGGGAAGGAATACTTCCCAACCCATTCTTTGATACCAAAAGTAGACAAAGAAAAGAAAACTAAAGACCAATATCCCTCATGAATATGGATGCAAAAATCCTCCAAAAAAATTAGCAAATCAAATCTAGCAACATATAAGGAAGTTATACACCATACCCAATTGGGATATCATTTATCTTAGGAGTACCAGGGAAAGGTTAATCTAACATCTGAAAATCAATTAATGTTATACACCATATCGGTAGAATAAACAACAAAAGCCACATAATCATCTTGATAGATGCAGGTAAAGCATTGGATAAAATCTAAAATTCTTCATTATAAAAACACACAACAAACAAAGACTAGAAAGAAACTTCCTCAACCTGATAAAAGACATCTATAAAATACCTCACAGCCAACATAATACTTAATGGTGAAAGACTAAATGTTTTCCTTTAAGATTAGGAATACAAAAAGGATGTCTGCTCTCACTTCTTCTCTTCAACATCATACTAAATTTCCAACCAAAGCAATTAGGCAAGAAAAAGAAATAAAATATATCCAGATTGGAAAAGAAGAAATAAACTGTCTTTTTGCAAATTGCATGGTCTTGCATATAAGAAAATCCTAAGAAATCCACTAAAAACTATTAGAAAAAATAAACAAGTTCAGTTTATTCAAGGATATAAGATTAATATATAGAAATCAATCATATTTCCATGCACTTTCAATGAACAATCTGACCATAAAATTAAGAATATTTCATTTACAATAGATACCAAAAGAATAGAATATATAGGAACATATTTAACAAAAGTATATGTTAATAGCCTCCATTCTCTGGAGGCTACAATATATTGTTGAAAAAAATTAAAGAAGATGTAAATAAATAGAAAAACATCTCGTGTTCATTGATCAGATGACTTAGTATTATTAATACGGTAATACTCTGAAAATTGAACTATAGATTTAATGCATCCCTGTCAGAATCCCAACTGACGTTTTCTGTGGAAATTGGCAAACTGATTCTAAAACTCATATGGAATTGCAAAGGACCCATGATAGCCAAAACAATTTTGAAAAAGAAGAACAGAGTTGGAGAATTTATACTTCCTGATTTTAAATTTTACCGCAAAGGAAAAACTATCAAGACAATGTGGTCCTGGCATAAGGATGAACACATAGAAAAAGATAGATTAGAATTGAGAGTTCAGTAATAAACCATGTGTCTACAGTAAACTGATTTTCAAGAAAAGGGCCAAGGCCATTGAATGAGGAAAGAATAGTCTTTTGAACAAATAGTGTTTGAACAACTGGGTAGCCACATGCAAAATAATGAAATGTGAGCTACCTCAACCATACACAAAAATTAACTCAAAGTAGATCAAAGACCTAAATGTAAGAGTTAAAACTGTAAAACTCTTAGAAGCAAACAGAGAAATAAATCTTCACGACCTTGGATTTGGCATGGATTCTTAGATATGACACCAAAAGCACAAGTAACAAAAGAAAACTATAAATTAGACTTCAAATTGTAAACTTTTATGCTTCAAAGGGTGAATCCAGGAAGTGAAAAAGCAAAGCACAAAATGCAAGAAAATATTTGCAAATCATATATCCGATAAACGACTTTTATCTAAAGAGTGTAAGGAACTCTTACAACTCATAAAAAACAAATAACCCAATTAGAGATTGGGCAAGGGAAAATAGACATTTCTCTAAAGAAGGTATACAAATAAGCACATAAAAATATGCTCAGCATCATTAGTCATCACGGAAATGTAAATGAAAACCACAGTGAGGTACCCACTTTACACCTACTAGGATTGGCTAGAATAAAAAAAGTTGGAGATAACAATATTGACAAAGATGTGAAGAAATTGAATCCCCCAAACCCTGCTGATGGAATGTAAAATGGCACAGCCACTTTAGAAAACAGTCGGGTAATTCTTCAAATTGTTAAACATAGAGATATCATATGATCCAGCAATTCCACCCTACAGATCTACCCAGGAGAAACGAAAATATATGTTTATGCAAAAATCTGTACAGGAATCTTTATGAAAGCATTATTCATAATAGCCAGAAAGTGGAAACAACTCAAATACTCATCAACTGATGGATAAATAAACAAAATATAGTATTATATATCCATACAATGGAATATTATTTGATTGTAAAAAGAAATAAAGTTCTGATACATGCTATAACATGGATAAACCTTGAAAAGATTGTGCTAACTGAAAGAAGTCAGACACAAAAAAACACATATTATATGATTCCATTTAAAATTACCAGAATAGTCAAATCTATAGAGACAAAAAGTAGATTTGCAGTTGCTTATTGATGGGGAGGTGGAGGTTTGAGAAGGTGATAACTAAAGAGTATGAAATTTCTCTCTAAAACTACTAGAAGAAAACAGGGAGAAAGTTCCATGACGTTGGTCTGGGGAATAATTTTTTGTAAATGAACGCAAAAGCACAGGCAACAAAAGCAAAAACTAGAAGAACGGGAGTATATCAAACTAAAAAGCTTCTGCACAACCAAGGAAACAATCAACAGAATGAAGAGATAACATATGGAATGAGAGAAAATATTTGCAAATTATACTTCTGATAAGAGGGTAATATCCTAAATATATAAGGAACTCAAACAACACAATAGTAACAAAACAAATAACCCAATTAGAAATTCAAAGGATCTGAAGAGACATTTCTCAAAAGAAGACATACAAATGGCCAAAGGGTGATGAAAAATGCTCAAAATTACTAATTATCAGCAAAATGCAAATTAAGACTGCAATCAGGTATTACTTCACAACTGTTAGAATGGCTATATCAAAAAGACGGAAGATAAGTGTAGAAGAGAATTTGGAGAAATGGGAACCCTGGAATGTAAATTAGCACAGCCATTATGGAAAACAGTATGGAGGTTCCTCAAAAAAATTAAAAATAGAACTACCATATGATCCAGTAGTCCTATTACAGGGTCTATTTCCTAGGGAAATGAAATCAGTATCTGCATTTTCATGTTCATTGCAGCATTATTCACATAGCCAAGGAATAGAACCAACTTAAGTGCCCACTGATGGATGAATGGATAAAGAAAACATGGTACAGACCTGGCAAGATGGTCGAATAGGAACAGCTCTGGTCAGCTCCCAGTGAGACAAAGGCAGAAGGTGGGAGATTTCCACATTTCTGACTGAGGTACCCAGCTCATCTCATTGGGACTGGTTAGACAGTGGGTGCAGTCCGCAGAGGGTGAGCAGAAGCAGGGTGGGGTATTGCCTCACCTGGGAAGTGCAAGGAGCTGGGGACCTCTCTCCCCCAGCCAAGGGAAGCCATGAGGAACTGTGCTGTCCGGCCCTGATACTGCGCTTTTCCTGTGGTTTTTGCAGTCTGCAGACCAGAAGATTCCCTCGTGTGCCTACACCACCAGGGCCCTGGATTTCAAGCACAAAACTGGGCAGCTGTTTGGGCAGGCACTGAGCTAGCTGTGGGAGTTTGTTGTTGTTGTTGTTGTTGTTGTTGCTGTTTCATATCCCAGTGGTGCCTGGAACCCCAGCGAGACAGAACCATTCACTCCCCTGGAAAGGGGGCTGAAGCCAGGGAGTCAAGTGGTCTTGCTCAGTGGGTCCCATTCCCACGGAGACCAGCAAGCTAAGAACCACTTGCTTGAAATTCTCACTGCCAGCACAGATGTCTGAAGTTGACCTGTGACGATCAAGCTTGGTGGGGGGAGGGGCATCTGCCATTACCAAGACTTGAGTAGGTGGTTATCCCCTGACAGTGCTAAGGAGGTCAGGAAGTTTGGACTGGGTGGAATTCACCACGGCACAGTAAAGCAGCTGTTGCCAGACTGCCTCTCTAGATTCCTCCTCACTTGGCAGGGCATCTCTGAAAGAAAAGCAGCAGCCCCAGTCAGGGACTTATAGATAAAACTCCCAGCTCCCTGGGACAGAGCACCTGGGGGAAGAGGCGGCTGTGGTCACAGCTTCAATGGACTTGAACTTTCCTGCCTTCCAGCTCTGAAGAGTGCTGGAGATAAGCAGGATTCTCCCAGCACAGCACTCAAGCTCTGCTAAGGGACAGACTGCCTCCTCAAGTGGGTCCTTAACCCCTGTGCCTCCTGACTGGGAGACACCTTCCAGCAGGGGTCAACAGACGCTTCATACAGGAGAGCTCCAGCTGGCATCAGGCTGATTCCCCTCTGGGACAAAGCTTCCAGAGAAGGAGCAGGCAGCAATCTTTGCTGTTCTGCAGCCTCTGCTGGTGATACCCAGACAGAGTCTGGAGTGGACCTCTAGCAAACAGCAGCAGATCTGCAGAAGAGGGGCCTGACTGTTAGAAGAAAAACTAACAAACAGAAAGCAACAGCAACAACATCAACAAAAAAGACCTCCACGCAAAAACCCCATCCAAAGGTCATCAGCCTCAAAGATCAAAGGTAGATAAATCCATGAAGATGAGGGAAAATCAGTGCAAAAATACTGAAAATTCCAAAAACCAGAATGCCTCTACTCCTCCATATAATTGCAACTCCTCTCCAGCAAGGGCACAAAACTAGACAGAGAAGGAGTTTGACGAATTGAAAGAAGTAGGCTTCAGAAGGTGGGTAATAACAAACTCCTCTGAGCTAAAGGAGCATGTTCTAACCCAATGCAAGGAAGCTGAGAACCCTGATAAAAGGTTACAGGAACTGCTAACTAGAATAACCAGTTTAGAGTGGAAAATAAATGACCTGATGGAGCTGAAAACACAGCACAAGAACTTCATGAGGCATACACAAGTATCCATAGCTGAATCGATCAAGCAGAAGAAAGGATATCAGAGACTGAAGATCAACTTACTGAAATAAGACATGAAGTAAAGATTAGAGAAAAAAGATGAAAATGAATGAACAAAGCCTCCAAGAAATACAGGACTATGTGAAAAGATCAAACCTCCGATTGATTGGTGTACATGAAAGTGACAGTGAGAAAGGGACCAAATTGGAAAACACACTTCAGGGTATTATCCAGGAGAACTTCCTTAACCTAGCAAGACAGCCCAACATTCAAATTCAGGAAATACAGAGAACACCACTAAGATAATCCTCAAGAAGGGCAACCCCAAGATACGTAATCGTCACATTCTCCAAGGTTGAAACGAAGGAAAAAATGTTAAGGGCAGCCAGAAAGAAAGGTCAGGTTACCTACAAATGGAAGCCCATCAGACTAAGAGCAGATCTCTCTGCAGAAACCGTACATGCCAGAAGAGAGTGGGGGCCAATATTCAACATTCTTAAAGAAAAGAATCTTCAACTCAGAATTTTATGACCAGCCAAACTAAGCTTCATAAGTGAAGGAGAAATAAAATCCTTTACAGACAAGCAAATGCTGAGGGATTTTGTTACCACCAGGCCTGCCTTACAAGAGCTCCTGAAGGAAGCACTAAATACGGAAAGGAAAAACCAGCACCAGCCACTGCAAAAACACACCAAACTATAAAGCCCAATGACATTGTGAAGAAACTGTATCAACTAATGTGCAAAATAACCAGCTAGCATCATGATGACAGGATCAAATTCACACATAACAATATTAATCTTAAATGTAAATGGGCTAAATGCCCCAATTAAAAGACACAGACTGGCAAATTGGATAAAGAGTCAAGGCCCTTCAGTGTGCTGTATTCAAGAGACCCATCTCATGTGCAAAGACACACATACACTGAAAATAAAGGGATGGAAGAATATTTACCAAGCAAATGGAAAGCAAAAAAAATCAGGGGTTGCAATCTTAGTCTCTGATAAAACAGACTTTAAACCAACAAAGATAAAAAAAGACAAAGAAGGGAATTACATAATGGGAAAGGGATCAATGCAACAAGAAGAGCTAACTATCCTAAATATATATGCACCCAATACAGGAGCACCCAGATTCATAAAACAAGTTCTTAGAGACCTACAAACAGACTTAGACTCCCACACAATAATACTGGGAGATTTTAACACCCCACTGTCACTATTAGACAGATCAATGAGACAGAAAATTAACAAGAATATTCAGGACTTGAACTCAGCTCTGGACCAAGTGGACCTGATAGACATCTACAGAACTCTCCACCCCAAATCAACAGAATATACATTCTTCTCAGCACCACATAGCACTTATTCTAAAACTAACCACATAATTGGAAGTAGAACACTCCTCAGCAAATGGAAAAGAATGGAAAACATAACAGTCTCTCAGACCACAGTGCAATCAAATTAGAACTCAGGATTAAGAAACTGACTCAAACTGCACAATTACATGAAAACTAAACAACCTTCTCCTGAATGACTACTGGGTAAATAATGAAATTAAAGCAGAAATAATGAAGTTCTTTGAAACCAATGAGAAAAAAGAGACAATGTACCAGAATCTCTGGGACACAGCTAACGCAGTGTTAAGAGGGAAATTTATGCACTAAATGCCCACATCAGAAAGTGGGAAAGATCTGAAATTGACAACCTAACATCACAATTAAAGGAACTAGAGCAGAAAGAGCAAACAAATTCAAAACCTAGCAGAATACAAGAAATAAGTAAGATCAGAGCAGAACAGAAGGAGATAGAGATACAAAACACCCTTCAAAAAAATCAATGAATTTAGGAGCTGGTTTTTTGAAAGATTAACAAAATAGATAGACCACTAGCCAGACTAATAAAGAAAAAAGAGAAGAATCAAATAGACACAATGAAAAATGATAAAGGGGACATCACCACTGATCCCACAGAAATACAAACTACCACCAGAAAATACTATAAACACCTCTACAGAAATAAACTAGAAAATCTAGAAGAAATGGATAAATACCTGGACACATACACCCTCCCAAGACTAAACCAGGAAGAAGTCAAATCCCTGAATAGACCAATAAAAAGTTCTGAAATTAAGACCAATAACAAGTTCTGAAATTAAATAATTAATAGCCTACCAACCAAAAAAAGCCCAGGACCAGAAAGATTCATAGACAAATTCTACCAGAGGTACATAGAGGAGATGGTACCACTCCTTCTGAAACTATTTGAAATGATAGAAAAAGAGGGACCCCTCCCTAACTCATTTTTTGAGGCCAGCATCATCCTGATACCAAAACCTGGCAGAGATACAACAACAACAAAAAATTTCAGGCCAATATCCCTGGTGAACATCAATGCAAAAATCCTCAATAAAATAGTGGCAAACTGAATCCAGCAGCACATCAAAAAGCTTATCCACCACAATCAAGTTGGCTTCATCCCTAGGATGCAAGGTTGGTTCAACATAAGCAAATCAATAAATGTAATACATCATATAAAGAGAACTAACAACAAAAACCACGATTATCTCAATAGATGCAGAAAAGGCCTTTGACAATATTCAACAACACACTTGCATGCTAAAAACTGTCAGAAAACTAGGTGTACTGATGGAACATATCTCAAAATAACAAGAGCTATTTATGACAAACCCATAGCTAGTATCATACTGAATGGGCAAAAGCTGGAAGCATTCCCTTTGAAAACCAGCACAAGACAAGGATGCCCTCTCTCCCCACTCCTATTCCACATAGTATTCGAAGTTCTGGCCAGGACAATCAGGCAAGATAAAGAAATAAAGCATATTCAAATAGGAAGAGAGGAAGTCAAATTGTCTCTGTTTGCAGATGACATGACTGTATATTTAGAAAGCCCCCTTGTCACAGCCCCCAAAACTCCTTAAGCTGATGAGCAACTTCAGCAAAGTCTCAGGATACAAAATCAAGCTGCAAAAATCACAAGCATTCCTATACACCAATAATAGACAAGCAGAGAGCCAAATTATGAGTGAACTCCCACTCACAATAGCTACAAAGAGAATAAAATACCTAGGAATACAACTTACAAGGGATGTGAAGGACCTCTTCAAGGACAACTACAAACTGCTCCTCAAGAAAATAAGAGAGGACACAAACAACTGGAAAAAAATTCCATTCTCATGGATAGGAAGAATCAACATAATGAAAATGGCCATACTGCCCAAAACAATTAATAGATTCAATAGCTTTCCATCAAGCTACCACTGACTTTCTTCACAGAATTAGAAATAAAAACTTTAAATTTCATATGGAACCAAAAAAAGAGCCCATACATCCAAGGCAATCCTAAGCAAAAAGAACAAAGCTGGAAGCATCATGCTACCTGACTTCAAAATATAATGCAAGGCTACAGTAACCAAAATAGCATGGTACTGGTACCAAAACAGATATATAGACCAATGGAACAGAACAGAGGCCTCAGAAATAACACCACACATCTACAACCATCTGATTTGATTTTCGACAAACCTGACAAAAACAAGCAATGGGGAAAGGATTCCTTATTTAATAAATGGTGCTGGGAAAACTGGCTAGCCATATGCAGAAAACAGAAACTGTACCCCTTCCTTACACCTTATATAAAAATTAACTCAAGGTGGATTAAAGACTTAAATGTTATGTTAAAACCTAGGCAATACCATTCAGGACATAGGCATGGGCAAGGACTTCATGTCTAAAACACCAAAAGCAATGGCAACAAAAGCCAAAACTGACAAATGGGATCTAATTAAACTAAAGAGCTTCTGCACAGCAAAAGAAACTATCATCAGAGTGAATAGGCAACCTACAGAATGGGAGAAATGTTTTGCAATCTATCCATCTGACAAATGGCTAATATCCAGAATCTACAAACAACTTAAACAAATTTACAAGAAAAAACAAACAACCTCATCAAAAAGTGGGCAAAGGATATGAGCAGACACTTCTCAAAAGAAGACATTTATTCAGCCAACAAATATATGACTAAAAGCTCATCACTGGTCATCCAAGAAATGCAAATCAAAACCATATCTCACGCAAGTTAGAATGGCAATCATTAAAAAGTCAGGAAACAACAAATGCTGGCAAGGATGTGGAGAAATAATGCTTTTATATTGTTGGTGGGAGTGTAAATTAGTTCAACCATTGTGGAAGACAGTGTGGCAATTCCTCAAGGATCTAGAACCAGAAATACCCATTTGACCTAGCAATCCCGTTACTGGGTATATACCCAAAGGATTATAAATCATTCTACTGTAAAGACACATGCACATGTATGTTTACATGTGCACTATTTACAACAGCAAAGACTTGGAATCAGCCCAAATGCCCATCAATGATAGACTGGATAAAGAAAAGGTGGCACATATACACCACGGAATACTATG
This sequence comes from Pongo abelii, assembly GCF_028885655.2. Lineage (NCBI taxonomy): Eukaryota > Metazoa > Chordata > Mammalia > Primates > Hominidae > Pongo > Pongo abelii. The sequence continues at coordinate 117,639,237 of NC_071995.2, read as the reverse complement.
CAGCCATAAAAGAATGAGTTTATATCCTTTACAGGGACATGGATGAAGCTGGAAGCCATCATTCTCAGCAAACTAACACAAGAACAGAAAACCAAACACCACATGTTCTCACTCATAAGAGAGAGTTAAACAATGAGAACACATGGACACAGGGAACGCAATATCACACACGGGAGCCTATCGGGGGTTGGGGGGCAAGGGGAGGGAGACCATTAGGACAAATACCTAATGCATGTGGGGCTTAAAACCTAGATGATGGGTTGATAGGTGCAGCAAACCACCATGGCACATGTATACCTATGTAACAAACCTGCACGTTCTGCACTTGTATCCCAGAACTTAGAGTAAAATAAGATAATAAAAAAAGGAAAATGTGGCACAAACATTATGTATACACACTGGAATACTATTTGGTCATTAAAAAACATCTTCTCATTTGCGACAGCATTGATAAAACTGGAGGACATTACGTTAAGTGAAATAAGCCAGGCATAGAAAGACAAATAGAAATACATAGTCTCGTAGATATGTGGAATCCAAAAAAGTTGAACTCACAACAGACAGTAGAATGGTGGTTCCCAGGGACTGGGCTTGGGCTGAGGGTTGGGGAGATGCTGGCCAATGGGTACACAATTTCAGTTAGGAAGAATAAGTTCAAGAGATCTATTGTACAACATGGTGACTACAGTTAATAACAATGTATTGACTGAAATACAAATTTCTTGAAAATTCAAATTTCTTAAAAATTCCTAAGAGATTAGATTGTAAATGTCTTCACCACAAAAATAGATATGTGAGGTAATACATGTTAATTAGCTTGATTTAGCCATTCTACAATATATATGTATTTCAAAACAACATGTTACACATGATAAATATATACAATTTTTAATTGTTGATTTGAAAAATTTTTAGCGAACAAGGTTTCTTTTTGCAGTTACAAAAATGCTCTAAAATTGACTATGGTGATGTTTTCACACATCTCTGAATATACTAAAAAACATTGAATTGTATACTTTGGGTGAATTGTATGGCATATGAATTATTTCTCAATGGAGCTGTTATTTTTTTAAAGATTTCCTAGGAGATAAATGCCAAAAAAATGACCCTAGAAGATAAAATAACCACTAATATTTACAAAGTGTTTATGGTGTGGTGGGCACTGTGCCATCTGACAAAACTTACTAAGTGCTTGCTATGCACCAGGCACTACTCTAAAACCTGGGATACAGCATGAAAAGAAACAAATTTTTTGCCTTTATGCAACTTACTTTTGAGTGGAGAGAGCTAGACAATGAGTAAATATATATTAAGTGGTGATAACTTAAGAAGAACAATAAAGCAAGACACATATATAAAAATGATGGAGAGCTGCCATTTTGCAGGAGAAGTGCAGGAAAGTTTTGCTGATAAGCTGGTATCTTTGCAGAGACAGACCTCAAGGAAGCAAGACCTGGGAGGCAAAGGGTTCAAAGCATTAGGAGCAGCTGGATGCAAAGGCTTTGAGATGTGGACATGCTTGATGTGTTATAGGAAAAGCAAGCAAAGCGGTCAATGTAGCTGGATGAAGTTAGCAAGAAGGAGGATGGTGGGAGAGGTAGTCAGACAAGAAGGCAGGGGCTTCTGAAAGGCAATGAAACTTTACAAACATCTAGTGCGAGGGTCTATCTCACTCCAGTTGAAAGACTTGCCCTTAATCCTATGGCAACACTTCAAGGGCATCTTCCCACCTTCCCTGCAATATCTGAGTGTCCCAACATATGGTTTGGGCAACCACAATCTAATCTAAGGTTTTCCAAACTGTGGGCTGCAACATGGTGCCACAAGGTCATGAAACTAATTTAGTGGGTTGAGCCAGCATTTTAAAAAATGAAAAAATAACCCAATGCAAGCAATTATATATGTATGCCTCTGTGTGTGTGTGTGTGTGTGTGTGTGTGTGCATGTGTGTGTATGAGAGAGAGAGAGAGAGATTGAGGAGATGTATTGGTTGTGATGTAAAATGTATTTCTTACTGAGGGTCACATCGAAATATTTGAAGCTGACTCTAGTCCATTCTCCCCTTGCACAGCCCCATTGGAGCACACACCACATGTACACATCTGCACCAAAAGGCACCTTGGCTGTTGATTTGTATGTAGCCTCCTATAGAGGCTGTCAACAATTTGATCCAAAAGATGAACTTGCCTGCAGCCACAGAACCAAAAAGGTCTTCTGTGTTAATTGAGATGTTTACTTTAAGTAAGGCAGCAATTCCATTGCAATGACTTTGTCTTTTTGCTTTTGTTGAGTTATCATAGACCCTGGTCTGCAGAAGAATCCCCTAGATTCAGCCAATGATATCCCTCTGAGTCCCCATATGCATGTAGGGGAGGGGCTGGTGGCTCCCTCTCAAAAAAGAACAGACCCCTCAAAAGTGGAGTTTTACTGGAGTCAGATGGGTATAAACTCCAATCCTGATGCTGCCACCTCCCAATTGTGTGACCTGGACAAGTGACATCATTCCTTTGTGCCTCAGTTTCCTATTCTGCAAATGGGGGTGATAATAGTACCTACGTCATATATTGTTATGGGTTAAATAAAAATAAATGCTTATAACTAACACAGCACTTGACTATGCCTATTAATCCAGTTAATTCTCACTACTACCCTGAAAGGTGAAGAACCTATTATCCCCCATTGTACAGATGGGAAAACTGAGGCCAAATAAGTTCAGTAACTTGCCTAAGGTCACATAGCTGGTATGTTATGAGAGCTAAGATTCAAACCAAGGCAGTTTGATATCAGGGCCCACCCTTGCATATTCCATATTCTGCTTACTTCAATGAGATAATGTTGGTGACAAAGCCTGGCACACAGAGGTGCATAAATTATTTATTTAACACTTACATAGTGCTTACTAAGCAGTGCTTAAACAGTGCTTATTAAACATATCTACAGATATTTCATTTAAACCTCATAACAACCTTAGGAGGTAAAAGTCATTACTGTCTTCATTTTATAGATGAGAAAATTGAGACATAGATTAGGTAACTTGCACAGGGTCACTCAGCTGAAAGCAGAGTTAGGATGCATGTTCAGGCAGCCTGGCTCTGGAGTCTAAATATCTAACTACTTTACTATGCTGCCTCTCATTCCATTGAGCAAGTTGTGTCTCACTCTCCAAGACCCTCACCCTACCCTCAACCCCTTGCTAACATAGAATAGTGGTTAAGGATAAGGACTATGTAGTCAGCCAAGTTGGTGCTGGAATTGTAGCTAGTAACTGATGGCTGTGTGACCCTGAGCAGGTGCTCTTTCCTCTCTGGGCCTTACATTCCCCCAAATAGGGATGAAACTGATAGCACTTGCTTCATAGGATTGGCATGAGGAGTAAATGAAGTGATGCATATCGAGTCCTCAGCACAGGGCTGGCATGCAGTAGATGCTCAATACACATACTTGGTTATAGCTCAGCAGTGGGGTCTCCATTCGTTCCTCTCTCCCAACTGTACTGGGGGCCCTAAAACCCAGGAGTAAGGGTGCCCTGGCTTCAGGGAAGAGCTGAGATGTGGAACTGAGAGGGCCTAGATAGAGGAGGAAAGCAGAAGGACTGCAGCCCATCACTCCTTCATTCATTCATTCATTCATTCATTCATTCATCAACCACATGTCAGTCCAGCTCTGAACAGGGCTGTGCTAGGCGTGCAGACACCAAGATGAAAATATGTCAGAGAACTAGACAAGAATGGAGGAAAAGGTATAAACAACTTTTTATGTTATTAAATACTCCTTTATACCAGCAATTTCTAAGATGTGTTCAGGTGAATTTACCACTAATTCCATGAGGTCTCAAGAGCTAAAGCGTTGATATATTCCCTCAAAAGTTTCCAAGAAAGAAAAAAAAAGAAAGAGAGAGGAAAAAAAGAAAAGAAAGGAAGAGAAAGGAAAAAAGAGGTTTGATTACTTCTGCTTTGGGAGTCCTAGGAACGTGCAATTGTGCATTGTGAATTAAACAAAAAAAAGAAAAGAAAAAGGTGCTAGAGTATGTAGTATTTCCCTTTGTTGACACTTTGTTGACCAAGGAAGGTATCCTCAAATCCTCTGGCAAGTATATGGTTCCACTGGCTAAGTTTGGGTTATCCCAAAAATAGATCCAGAGGCAAGGATGTAAGATCAAGTAGTTTATTTGAGAGGTAAAGGAAACAGCAGTGGGTGATGGAGGGAAGTGAGGGGAGGGAAGGTGCATTGTCAAGCCAGCCACCACTGTGGGCAACTAGAGATTAATTCCAGTGGGAATTAGGGTAAAACACACACCTCAGGATTATCCCATTTGAAGGGAACTGAACTGGATTATTTATAGACAAGAGTTTCTCAACCTCACCATTATTGATGTTTAGGGCTATATTATTCTTTGTTATAGGGCTGGCTGTCTGGTGCATTACAAGATGTTTAGCAGGATCCCTGACCTCTATTTGCTAGATGCCAGTAGCACCCCCACCTCTCTACAGTCATGACAACAAAAAATGTCTTCAGGCATTGGCAAACTTTCACCTTCAGTTGAGAACCACTGTTATAGATCAGCTCCTGCCAGTCATTGGTTGAACGATATTGGAGAAAAGGATGTCATTTCATCAGGGAAGGCAAACAAAAGTTCAATGGTCAGAGAAGCCTTCAGGCAAAGAAGTCAGGTGCTGGCAGTTGGAATCCTGCTAGCATACACCGAAATCGTGAGGGAGGGGAAATAGGTGAGGCACTGACCATGTACATCTCCCCCAGCACAGTTTGAGAAACCCTCTTCTATAGGACTATTTTTGCAGCTTCATGAAACTCTATCACATAGACAAAACAAAATGTATTTAGCCAATCACTTGTCACTAAACATTCAGGTTAATTCTGATTTTTCAACATTATAAATAATAGAATAATGAAAATATCCTTATAGCTTAATCTCTGCCGATATTTATGATAAGCTAGGATAAATTCATAGCAGTTGAGTATCTAATTCAGAGTGTGAATATTTTTTAACTCTTCTATATTATAAATTGCCCTCTTGTCAGTAGTATATAAGAATATCCATTTTCTTACACCCTTATCAGTACTAGGTATTATATACTTTTTGGCCTTTGCCATTTTGGTAAGCAAAAATGGATATGTGTTTTATTTGCATTTCATATAAGTGTAGGCTATTCATACTTCTTATTTTGTAAACTACAAGTCTAAGGCTTTGCTCATCACTCCACTGTAGGGTTTGCTTTTGAGGTTTTGGGAGGTGTTCTCCCCCAACAGATAAGATGCCTTCTCAGAGCTTTGCTTAGTCTCCTAGGCCTCCCCAATACCCTGTTGCCAGGAGTTAATTGTCAACTTCTGGCATAATTAATTGTGAACATGAATCAGCCCAGTTGACTCACTAATTAATTCTGATCCCTCCTGAATGAGATATCTTGAATCCCCCACCTCTAGGACACATTTTTCCAGACCAATTGGGGCTACTTAGAGCTCGAAGCTTCTGGTACTAGACCCTGTCCTCCACTGTATGGGTCTAGCTGCTTCAGATCCCCCTTCTTAGCTTCAAAAATAATGGGGAAATGGGGAAATTCCACCACCTGAAAATCAGGTTAAAACTGATAATTTATGTAGACTCTTTGCTGTCACAGAAGGGCGAGCACAAATCTCCACTCTTTAAGTGTAGGCTACACATGGTGTCTTCCTTCCAAAAAAAAAATACAGTATGGAAAGGGTGGGTGAAGAGTAACTTTACAGTTGAGAAGGCTGAAAAACAGTACCTCAGTCAGGTGATCAAGTTCATTATCAACAGCGATAAATCATTTTGATAGCATGTACCCTTGATGTGACACGATAAAATGGCACCTTAGCTTTGTGCTCTTCCTCCCAAAAACTCATTACCCGAACCTAACCATGAGAAAAACATCAGACAAATTCCAACAAAGGGACATCCTACAAATACTTGACCAGTACTCCTCAAAACCTTCAAAGCCATCAAAAACAAGATGAGTCTAAGAAATTGTCACAGCCAAGAAGAGACTAAAGAGACATGGTGAGTAAGTGCAATGTGGTATCCAATGGTATCCCAGAACAGGAGAAGACATTAGGCAAAAACTATAGAAATCTAAATAACCCGTGGACTTTAGTTAATAATAATGTATCAGTATTGGTTCATTATTTGTGAGAAATGTGCTATAGTAATATAAGCTATTAATAATGAGAGAAACTGAGTATGGGAGATATGGGAACTCTCTGGAATACCTTCATAATTTTCCTGTAAATCTAAAACTATTCTAAGAAAAAAAAGTTCTACTAAAAATAACTTTTTGATGATAAAGGGGAATAATTTTGTACCAAGAGAAGGCAATACACTGTCAGCTAAGGATACAGCCTACATCTGAAGTTGGGCCCAACTCATGGTCTCTCCCAGAGGAACTATCTCTTATGGAACTTCAGATGAGCACTCGGTCATAGAGTCTGAAGATGGGAATGCAAGTCCTTCATCTTTGTGACCTTGAGCAAAGTCACTTGGCCTCTCTGAGGCTGAGTCATCATCTGTAAAATGGGACCAAGAACACTCACATACTTTCCTGAGATGCTGTAAGGTTACTCATAACAGCAGGTATGATTTACAGAGCACTTACTAGGTGCCCAGCACTGGAAAAAACTTTTATCATCTCATTTATTTCTTACAACGCTCCTATGGAGTAGCTACTATTCTTAGGCTGATTTTATGGATAAGGAAAATGAGGTTAACTGAGATGAAGCAACTTGTCCAGGGCTATATGGCTAGGAAGACTTGATGGCCAAGAAAAGACTTGATGGCAGGCTGTCCCCAGAGCCCATGCACCTAATTATGACACTATGGTTCCTTTAATCAAGAGACATGAGACTGTATGCTCAACAAGAACAGAAATTGTAGCCTATTTAGTTCACAGCTCTATTTCCTTTCCTGGGCACATAGCAGGTGTTCAGCAAATATTTATCAAGTGATTCAATGTTGAGTAAGTGAGTAAATGCATGGGAAAAATATTATAAACTGTGGAAGTGTATATTTTCGTGAAAATTATTACCACTTGTATTAGTGATCTATTGCACCACCCCAAACTTGGTGGTTTAAAGCAATGATAATCATCTATTACCTCTCACTCTTCCTGTGGGTCAAAAACTTGGTTCTGCTTTGGGATCTCTCATGTGGTTGATGTTAGCCAGGGCTGCAGTCATCTGAAGCTTGACAAGAACTGGAGGATCTGCTCTCAAGGTTGTTCATCCATATGACTGGCAAACTGGTGCTGACTGCTGGCAGGAGGCCTCAGTTCCTCTTTATATGGATCTCTCCACAGGCGTGCTTAAGCATCATCACAGCATAGCGGCTGGCTTCCTTCAAAGCAAGCAATTCCATAGACCATGAAAGAGGCTGCAGTCTTTCTTAGGACCTATCCTTGGAAGTCATACAAGTTCTAATGGTCCAGTGGTGTAGCCCTCATTCAAATGAGGAGGAAACTACAAAAAGTCATAAATGCCATGCAGTAAGGATTACAGGGGGCCATCTTGGAGGCCACCATTCATCTGTTAGATTTGAGTCTTGAAGTTGAAGTTCTCTGAATGGCACTTCTAATATCTAATTGTGATAAAGACAGAATACCTCACTTCTTCCCAGTTCATCCCTTTAAAACCAGCACAAACTTATGCAAGGGAGATAAGGGCTATCAATTTACTGCAAACAAATTCTTTTTGTTTAACCCAAACATAAAATTTCTGGTGATATATCTTGGGATCCAAGTCAGTCTCCTCCTGGCTTGGCCATGGTAACTTCTCATCTCTACTCTTGTTCCCCATATGGAAACATTAAAATGGCTCTAAAAGCAGAGTAATGAAGGTGTGACATCTTTGGATTGATGAGGCAAATTCTAGTTGAAATGCATTCTGAACAAACTGAAAAATGGAAAGAGATTTTCTCTGAATCCTTTTTCCTCTCAGTCTCTCATCCTTACTATCTTTCAGTAGACCCTGTCTTCATCCTTCATCAACCTGGCCTATTTCCTTCTGGATAGTATGTCTCACTGTTCTAGGTTTAGTGTGTCTCCTTAGTGGAGCAATGGCATTGTCAGTCATTGACACTTTAGCATGAATTATGTCCTGTGACTCCAAGTCCTATACTCTTTACTTGATGCCCGTCATGACTCCCATTGTAATACACCATGATGTATTCTTTTGTTAACCATCCTAAAGTGGCCAAAAAAGAAGCAGTTGGCTAAATAGAGGATTTCATATATGTCTCCACCTAAACTTCCTTGCTTCCTTGACTTCTCTGGCCAAAGCTTTCTTCAGCTGTGTTCTGGGTAGCCAACATAGAACACAGACCTTATACTAGTTATCTGCCCTTTCAGAACTACCATCTGCTCTTCTCTGCCCTGCCCTGTCCCTAGGAGGCTGATCTCTATGAACCACATGAAAGTCCAGCCTTGTCCTCTAGCTTTCAGTTGGGTTAGAGCAATGAGAGGCAGCAGCAAGAGAATAGGTGGGGAAGGAGGAGGAAGATATTTCTTCCCTCTGCTCCCTCCCTGCCAGGCTATAGTTTTGGCAATGGTTGTTTGCCTACCTATGGCCATGGCTCCTGTCAGGTGAGCTCCCTTTCACAATCACAGGTCATGTGGAGGGTTCCAGAAACACCACTCCTTCCCTGGCCCCTTTAGATCTGGTGTATTAGTAGCTCGCCTCTAGTAGATGCCAGCCCCTTGGTGCTTTACCATTCCTTGGTTGCCTCCTTGAGCCTGCCCCTGTCCTTGCCCCCGTAAATAGATCCATAAACTTTTCTTTTCTTTTTTGAATGTACCATCTGTTTCCTGCTGGGACCCTGATGAATACAGATCCCCTTTCTGGTTCCAACCTGCGTCTTTGTTCTCTTACTTGGCAACAACTGCAGGAAAATGCTCCCAAATTCCAGAATGTAGCAGCCACATCAACTAAGTGTTAAGAAGTTTTGCCAAAGCACTGGGGCCTGTAGAGAGGATGCATTAGAAGGTGAATAAGGTAAATGCTTCAGGAGAGATGCATTCTAGCTGCTGAATGTGGTGATATTGAAAGAGAGAGTGGAGCTGAGTGGGAAGAGAAATTTGGCTTACCTGTCTGTGAAGACTGGTCCTCCACTCAGATGGAGGCAACCGCTGCTTTCTTCAACCTCATTCTGCAGAAACAACTGCTACAGGTGTTGGAGAAGGTACATCTAGAGCAGAGAATCTGTATCATTTAGGGAAGATTCCAGAGACAAAGAGCCAAAGGTAAGAGATGTAGGGGGTTAAAACCAGCCATCTTCATATCCTCACTTAAAAAATGTAGTGTGTGAATAGAAAATTTGAGGTGTGTGAAGCCAATAGATCAAGGGATGACTGCCATTGAAAACATAGTTTGCTACTCACAGTTCCCAAGAGGAGGATGTGTGCCATTGGGCAGCGGGGGGCACATGGAGAAGCATTAACCTTGGTCAGGAGGCAAGGGAGAGAGGGGAAGCTGTGGGCCAAAGACTTTGTTGTGGTATCACAGGCAGGAACAAGCAAAGCAGGGTAAGCAGGCTTATTTTTGGCTAGTTTGAATAATTTCAGCAGTCTCTGCGGTATAGGGGCTGTCCCTGGTTGTGTGGTACCTGGCCTTGGGTAATTATAGCAGTGATTCCAGAGTATGAGAGCCTGATACAGGAGGTGGTTGGAGTGTGGGCTCCGGTGGTTGGTTTGCAGATGAAAAGCATGCTCAGTAGCCTAGTTGTTTACTACCTGTAATAATTGGCTAACCCTGGGAAGGGCAGTCCCTAAGGGTCATCAAGGCCTCAGAAGTCAAAGCATCAAAATACAGAAAATAAAAGGCATGGTTAATACACTCCAAGATTACTTTTCCAAGGCTCTTGCACCCCGAATGGAAAATCTAGATTTGTTGAAAGGCAGCCAGGGGCCATACACTATTTCAGACAGGGAAACAGTGGCATAATATAGAGACTAGGGTCCAGGACTCATCAGCCCTAGTGGAAGTTCTGTTGGACAGACTCACTCTTATTGAGTAAGCTGCTTTCTTCCCACCTCAAACCCCATCTTCTCTCCACTCTATCCACTCAGCAGTGATGGATAGTCTTATGTTTGGGGTCTCCCAGCATCCATGTTTCCTTTCCAAACAGTAGCCTAAATATCTTTTCTGAAGCCAGCACTCCCCTCTTCTCAGCCATATTATTTGGGTAGAGTGGCTTCAGCCCATTAGTATAGCCCACCTCCTGGGCACATGATTGGTTTAGGGATAAATACATGCAGCCAGCCTCAAGATCCATGAGTTATTGGAACATGTTTGCAGAGGTTCTTAGGAAAGAAAAGTTTTCTGTCTTTTCCACAAGCACTATTAGAAAGAACTGTCCCTCATCCCTCAGACAACACGGTGGGAAGAACTCTGACAACCATCCTATGGCTGCACAAAGGAGATCCTGGAGCCTGGGAAGAAACAAAGTACCTGAACTCTTGGTGACATCCATTGTGCTGCTGCAATAAAGCCAGGCTGCATCTTGATGCACCTCTGGACTTTTCAATTACCCTAGGCAATAAATTCTCCTGATTGTTTAAATAAGTGTGAATTGACTTTTATGTCACTTGTAACATAAAGTCCTGACTGATGCACCATCCACCTCCAAAATCCAGCTCTGAATGATTCCTCACCCCCCACTGTGGCCCCAGAGCCATTCTACTCCCCCCAGTGCTTCCCTCCTCTTGATGCCTCCAGCTTGTGCTTGGTGGGGACTCCCCTTTCAAAGACTCTTGGGTACATGTCCTACCCACATATGACCAGCACCTTCCTCTGGCTTAAACCCCTTCATTGTTACACAACTAGTGTGTACCTTTCCAGCTCCACCTGCTGTACCAGTGAACCTCATGAACAAGGATGATGTTTGGGGTGGTGGACTGTCACTAAGGGGAAGGTGCACTGGACTGGGAGTTAGGTTTTGGTCCTATTTCTGACCTTCAGCTACTGTGTGACTTGAGCTAGGTCCCATAGCCTTCTCAATGTTCTTATCTAAAAAATGAGAGTTGGAACAAGATTTGTAGGTTTTCAATCATGTTCTTTGAGATCCTAGCATTCTAAATGTTTGTCTCCAGGGCCTCTGTGGAAAAACGGGGATTGACTAGAGGTGTAATGCCCACCCATATTTTCTGCTCAGTTTCAGCCACAGCTACTTAATGAAAAAAATTAAAAGCCACTAGAGAAAATGATATCTAAGAGCTTAGGGTAATCATCAAGCCTGTTTCCCAAGAAATTCTGGTTCTCTTTCCAGGCACATGTTAGGATTACTCTGCTTCACCCTCTTGAATTTATGTATTGCCATCTGCTCATTTCAGCTAATAAAATGTAAGTACAAGTGATATATGCCACTTTCAGGTGAAAGCTTTGAAAGGGAGCATGCAATTCAGCATATCCCCTTTTCCCTGCTATGGAAATGATTGTGAAAACACATCAACATGAAGCCTCGATTTGCCTACTTTCCTGAAAAGCTTTGAGCAAAGACCCCCTCACTCCCAAAAAAAACCAATATGCCTTTGTCACACTACATGAATGAGAAATAAAATTTTGTTATGTTAAGACTCTGAGATTCAGGGTTATCTGTTTCTATAGCAACACCCAGCCTATCCTGACTCATATACAGATGGTGAAACTGGGGCTCCAAGAAGTTAAGTAAATTGCCCAGATTCCCACAGCTGATAAGTGGCATGGTCAGGACCTATACTCAGACCAATAATAATAATTGCCTCCATCGCATATAAGAATTGAACCCAGTCGTGTCTGAAGCCAGATCCTACGAGCTCATGAGAGCTGACTGTGGGTATCTCTTCTCAAGTTCATATTTAGCGACTTCATATGGTAGCTTGAAATTGACCACGGTGGTATTTATACCATGGATATGAGCACATGCTACAACTCAGGGCTTTTCTGTGGGAGTTCTAATCCACTAAATTTGTTCATGGAAATTCCCAGAAGCTCATCCGGGACACCTTTTGGGATTCTGTAAAGTATATTTCATTAATGAGAAAGAATCTGCAGTGAGACTAGCACCATGCAATGGAATCACAAATTGAGTTGTTAAGAGAAAGAAGAGAGAAGGTGCTCTGCAGGATGGCTAAAAAGTATGCTATGAGAGCAAGAGGAAGAAAAAAAATTCAGTGGAGGAAAGAAAGATCTTCCAATAAAAAGAACAGAGATTTTAATCTTTGCAGCACACATTTTGTCAAGTCTGCATAATTCATGAAACACAAGAACATCCGGAGGACAGCTGAAGTTCAGGGCAGAAGATCAAGTTGACAAGATTGGCTTTGGGGTAAAACAAGCGGATGGGGGCTTAGCTGTCGGAACTGACCTATATTTCTCTGTGTTTACTCTTCAGCAGGAGCTGTCACTGTTCATCCATCACCCCAGCTAGGCTGCACCCGAAGTCCAGTTTTCCCTAGGGGCCTTTGGAACCTGGAACCACAAAGATGGCAATTGTGTTGTGTTCTGGTCACTGTTCCCACATATCCACACCACTGTATTCATTGGTAATGACAGTAACTCTGCCACTTATAGGCAGGTGACCTTGTGCAAGAGATCTTACTCTCTAAGCCTCAACTTAGTCTTTGTAAAGTGGAGCTGATAAGAGCTCCTAAGTCATAGGGCTGCAATGCACAGTGCCTGGAATATAGTAAGTAGTTAATAAATTAAATACTTAATAAATATTGGTTATCAACTTTTAGTACTACAATAATTATTATATCTAATAATGCCAGCACATTTTAAGAGCTTTGCTTAAAGTACATTTTTTAATTGTCACTGCAAGCTTATGAGGTAGTACTATTATTGTCCCCATCTTCCAGATGGGGAAACTAAGTCAGCAGAGGGAATGTCATTTGCACAAAGTAAGTGGTAGAGTCAAGCAGTTATAGAGCCCCTGCTAAGTGCAAAGCAGTTTATAAATATTATCTCATCTCCACCAAACAACTTTTACAGTTAGGGATTATCGTTTCCCTTTTAAAGATGAAGAGATGGAGGCTCACAGAGTTAAATTAGCTAAGCCCAGGATACCAAGCAAGTAAGCAGCAAAGTGGGAATGCAAGCCTAGGTCTGTTCGTCTCTTAGTGCAGGTTTCATTCAACCACCTTTCGTTCCCACAAATATTTCCCAGAAATAAAAGCAGCCACACTTAGTTTTTTTTAAATTATGATAGAAATGTTTATTTTATATGTTGTGATCATATAAAACTTGGAAAATAAAAATTGAAACAAATTCAAATGACGATTTGTAGTTTTTTAAGGTGCTTCTATATACACTGTCTTTTTGAGAAACACATTTTTGGTTTCTTTTTATTACTATGCTTTAAGTTCTAGGGTACATGTGCACAATGTGCAGTTTTGTCAAATATGTATACATGTGCCATATTGGTGTGCTGCACCCATTAACTTGTCATTTACATTAGGTATATCTCCTAATGCTATCCCTCCCTTCTCCCTCCACCCCACGACAGGCCCTGGTGTGTGATGTTCCACATCCTGTGTTCAAGAGTTCTCATTGTTCAATTCCCACCTATGAGTGAGAACATGTGGTGTTTGGTTTTCTGTCCTGGTGATAGTTTGCTCAGAATGATGGTTTCCAGCTTCATCCATGTCCCTACAAAGGACATGAACTCATCCTTTTTTATGTAGCCACAATTATTAAGGCTAATTCACATTTATTTCATTTAAGATATGCAAGACACTAGGTTAAGCCTTCTACAAGCATTCTCTTCTATAATTATCTCCACAGCCCCAGGCAGTGGGTATTTATCTTCATTTGACAGAGTTGAAAACTGAGGCACATAGAGGTTTTACTTGGCCAAGGTCACACGACTAGAAAGTGGCAATGTGGGGAAAGACTCCAGAGCCTCTTCACTAACCACTGGGATGTATTCTGTGAAGCTATGGGGTCTACTCAACAGACATCCTCCACCTGCCATGAGAATACCAGGTTCTCTCACTCCCTTTGACCAATATATAAGCAGGGGTGCTGACGAAGGGATGGGTCGGGGAAGAGGTACTCAAGAATTAGACAGAGAAATGTTGGGGGAGGGGGCAAAGTTAGAGCTAAATCTGATGGACAGAAAGCTAAACCAGGGGCCAGCAGTCTGGGCCACCCCTCCGTCCCCTTCACCTCCCTCCCCTAAACCCCCAGAAGGAATCCTAGGACCTTGCCAGGTGCATCCTGGAGGTCATGGAACTGCCAATTAAAGCAGGGTGGGGAGTTTAAAAAAAAAAAAAAAGAATCCCTTGGTCTCCTTGGAGACAGCGTGGATCTCCCTGTGCTCCAGAGAGAGGAGCTGGGACCTAGGCTTGGGACTGGCAGAAGCTGGGGGAGGCCTCTCCTTAGCTTTCTGTGCTAGAAAGTTTAAAACAGAACCTTCTGAAATGACTAAATAAAGGTGGGTGGCTGCCGGCTGGATGGTCTTCCAGGCAGTGTCTGATACAGTCAAGACAGGACCTGTAGGAACACTCAGCTCCATGAACACCACCTCTATGGGAGGTCTGCCTTGGAGGTGACCCAGAGGTACGCCCCCCGCAAGGAGGAAATTTCATGTCTTCTGTGGGCACCAAACTGAATGTCAATGTGGAGAAGAAATCAGTTCTGCACTGAGCTCACCCTCTGCAACCTCCAGACATGTTCAGGATGACTGCTGTGTCTCTTTCTGGCTTACACGCCTCAAAGGGCTCCCTGGTGTCTGCATGAAGCCTTGAAGTTCCTCATGTGGACTTTGGGATCCTGAAGAATCTGACCTCTGCCTGCCTTCCCAGCTTCATCTCACACCTGTCCTGCATCATTCTAGAAATGCTGCTCCTGCATGCAGGTGCCTGCCTACCCCGATCTGTTTCTCTTCTCCTGGACTATGTTCAGTTTCTCTGCTCCTGGACTTAGCCCCTGCTTCCAGGAAAGCCCTTTCCCTATTCCCTCTCATTGGCCACTAGGGTCCAGGAGGACCCTAATCATCCTTTAAAATTCACCCCAGACTTTCCATTCTTGTCCTCCTCCCCCAGTGCTGAATTAGGTGCTGTATTAGTCTCCGAGGACTGCTGTAACACATTACCACAAACTGCTGCCTTGAAACAACAGAAATTTATTATCTCTCAGTTCTGGGGCCTAGAAGTCTGAACTCAGGACATCAGCAGGACCATGTTCCCTCAGAGGCTCTAGGGAAGAATCTTGGCTTGCTCCTTTCTAGCTTCTCGTGGCTGCTGACAAATCCTATCATTCCTGGGCTTGTGGCTACATCATTCCAGTCTCCACCTCTGTCTTCAAATGGCTGTCTTCTTTCTGTGTGTCTTTGCACCTTCTTATTAGGAGACCAATAATTGAATTTAAGACCCACCCTTATCCAGTATGACTTCGTGTTAACCAGTTACATCTCCAAAGACCCTATTTCAAATAAGGTCACATTCTTAGGTTTCCAGGAGGATGTGAATTTGGGGGAATACTATTCAACCCAGTACAACCAGTTTAGAGAGGGGAACAGTATTACAGGCTGGGAAGATCAAGGAAAGGTTCAAAGAGAAACTAGGTCTCTGAGGTTGAATATTATTTGCATAGGCAGAGTAAAAAAGAAAAGATATTTCATTTTGGGAAAACGGCTTGAGCAAACACCCAAAGGTGGGGAGCCAGTGACCCCTGTAAAACTTCTCCAGTAGGTTCAAGCTTGTGCCTGATAATATGTTTTCCCAAGGCCCTTGGAACTCCTCCCATTTGCTTCCCCCACTTAAAACAATCTGGCAGCAGAGGAGAAATACTCAACACCTTTAAACAGAAGCCATCTGCTAATAAAACTGAAAGCAATAATCTGTCACTTTGAAAGTATGAACCAACATGTTTCTCAAGAAGTATTCTACTCCCTGCAATAACATTGAGACAGTAAACTGCTTCTTTTTCTCTCTCCCTCTTTTTCTCTCTTTCTCAGCTACACATTTTCAAATAATCGATGTCAAGTCATCCTTGGAGTATTAAATAACCAGGTAGCCCATGCAATTAGAGAGCAGATATCTTATTAATGCCAAAAGACAAGAGGAAAAAAAATAAAACCCAAAGCAGTAGAAAGTAATGGAGTCAGATAGCTGGCGATTAAAATGCTGCCGTCATCACATACTGACTTGTGACTTTGTGACCTCTTAAACCTTAAATTTCACATGAGTAAAATAGAGATGATGATCTCATCATCCTCCTGGTTTGTTTTTGGATTAAGCAATATGATATATGTACCATGCCTGGCACAAAGCCAGAAACTGAATAAATGCTAGCTGATAATCTTTTTTCAGTGATATTTTTAGTAATAATATTGTTATTGCAATTCCAAAATATATTTGTATTGTGAAATAAAGCAATGAGTACCTAATTTCATGTCATTAAAAATCAAGGTTTTCCATTAAAAAGGGATATATGATCAAAGGAAAAACACTGTATCCTGATTTTGAATGAGAAATATCAGTATAAACTCATGATGTGTTTTTTCCTTAAAAATATGCATTTTCTAACTGTCTTCTTAAAATACCTAGAGCCAATAACTAACCCAGGAGTAGTGAGCACTCCTACCACCCAGATTATGGTCTCAAATACCATTTTCCCACTCAAAGAGGTCAGAGCTCCTTGGAGAAATGGCTGACTCTGGCTTTAAGTAGAAAATGTATAAGATAAGTCTGAAAGGATTATCATACCAAAGTATGAGAAAGCTGTTGATATATTAGGGTTATTTCTAGAGAACTCAAGGACCAACTTTAACAGTCTTCCACTAGCCAAAGATGAGATCATTTGAGCATCAAATGTCCCTGTATTTAAGTTCCTCCAGTAAACCCTAGGTCTCATTCACTGTCTCCAGGGCACAGTGCCATTTCAGTTGGAGTTGACAGGTGTTTGGTACAACACCTTCCTTGGTGCTGCTGTCTGAGTTAAGTCGCCTCCTCTGATCCCATTACATCTCTCTCATAGCACATCTTAAAATACATAGTATCTAGCAGGTTATGTGCCTGGTGCCTCACCCCCTTTGAGTCCCTGGAGAACAGAGGCCATGTCTTTTTCACCGTTGTATCTTTATTATCTTGTATAGTTTCTTGCTCATTGTAGGTTCACAGGGCTTATTAAATGGGTGAGTGAGAGAATGGAGGAATAACATCCTCCTCTTCATTTTCATTTCATCATGGTACACACTTTAGTTCAAGTATCCTCTGAACTCTTCCTTTCTTCACTCCCTTGTCAATAACAATTTCCTTGCATGCTGCCCCATTGGCCTCAGGCCATGATCTTGGCAAAGGAGATGAAGAAGGACAATATGGTTTTGTCATCCAGATACTACCATTTAACCTAGGTAATTACTTGCTCTTCTGTGGCTCTTAACACTTTGCAAACTCCTTCGATAAGTATGAGCTCCTTACAACAGCCCTGGAAGGCAGGCAAGGTTACTCTTGGTATCCCCAGGATAGAAGTGAGTGAGTTTACATAGATAACTCATGATGTCTGTTCCATCCACAGCATCTGTTTTGGCAGCCCCTGCTGAAGAACTGGCCACAAGTCAATTGGCCACTCACGTTGTATGCTAGGGGCCTGACCCTTGGCCAGAATTGATTGGATCAGAACGGTACACTTGATCTAAGTGAGCCAATCAGGCTATCTCTTGAAAATGTAAACTGGAAAAGAAAGGAGACTTCCTTGAAGGTCATTTTGGCATTTTTGGCACTGAGCCAGTGTGCTGACAGAATCGGAGAGGAGCCACCAGGAGGTCTCAGAAAGAGAGAGAAAGAATAGTCTCCACGACTTCTGAGCTCTCTGTAGTACCCAGTGGAGTTTCTTGTGAAAACAAGCTCTGATTCCTGCCCTTGGATCTCAGGAATCTCTTTAGTGTCTTTCTGATAAATCCCCAATTTCACTAGAGTTAATTTGTGTAGGCTTCTGTTCCTTGTAAACAAATAAGCCATGGCCCAGACAGGGATATAAGCAGACGGAAGAACATCAGGCTAGAGATCAGAAGACCTGAGTGGCTTTGCCACTGAGTAACTGTGTGACATCAGGTAAAACATTTCATCTCTCAGAACCTCAGTTTCCACCCTTGTAAAGTGAGAATGCTGACAATACCTAGCATACAGGAGCAATTGAGCAACACGCTTAACAGCATTTTGTTGCTATATAATTACTAAGTGAGTTAACTTATCCACGATCACTATAATGGCGAGAAATTCAAGCATCATAGTTGGCAAGCCATAAGAGAGCTGCTAGGGAGAGATTGAGCATTGTTCAACCGGAAGTCACTTTGTACAACAGCCTCCTGGGAG
The DNA here is from genome assembly GCF_028885655.2 of Pongo abelii. Lineage (NCBI taxonomy): Eukaryota > Metazoa > Chordata > Mammalia > Primates > Hominidae > Pongo > Pongo abelii. The sequence goes on along the minus strand of NC_071995.2, from coordinate 117,620,917 downwards.
TGGATCTGCCTGTGGACACTGCCCTGAGTCAGGAGGAAGGGTATGATAGCTTTGAGCACGTCCTACCCAGAAGTCACCAGCTTCCAGGAGACAACGGCCTGAAGAGAGAGCCCCAGTCACCCCAGGGGAGGCAGGGAAGCATCTACCTCTGGTTCTATCTCTAGCATCATTCTTTCTCTCTGGGTCTCTGTGTTCTTAGGTCAGGGATGGTGTCTCTCTTGCTAATAGCCCTGTCTCCAGAGGCACACAGGCTTGGCACACAGTAAATGAATGAATGTCTCCGTGTCCCTGTCTGTCTCTATGAGCCTCTGTTACCTGTTTTTAATGTGGCCCTCTCGCTCTCGCTCTCTCTCTCTCCTCTCTCTCTCTCTTTCTCTCTCTCCCTGTCTCTCTCTCTCTGCCTCTCCCGCTTTTGTCTCTCTCTTATCTCTCCCCTCTGTCTCCCTCTGTCCTCGGTGTCTCTCTCGCATCCTCCTCTGACTCCGCCCCACCTCATGGCACACGTACTCACACCTGCCCCAGACCTTTCCCTCTCCTGAGCTCCCTTTGTCTTGGTCCCTCTCCCGTTGCCTGGTAACCGCCCTCCCCTTCACCAGCTCCGCGGAAACCATAGCAACGGGCAGCCGGAAGATGCGGCCATTCCTCTCCCTTTTGTCCATTGCATTTCAGCAGCGCCCGCGCACGTGGACGCTCCAATTACAGGTACTTGGGAGGGGACGCCTTTGTCCGCGGCCCATTCACGGCGGAGCCGGCTCCGGGCGGAGAAACTGTCGGGCGCTGTCGCACAAAGCGCTTTTGTACCTCCTCCCGGCGCCTTCCTCCACTCCCCGCCGCGTTCAAGGACAAACAAAGACCTCCAAATTCGTGTTCAAACGCCCCGCGTGGTAGGCAGTGTGGGGGGTCAGAGGAGAGTCTGGAAGGAACCCAAAGGATGAGCAGACCTAGCCAGTGAAGAACACACAGACATACTGACCCAGCAGCCCCAAGAAGAGAACCCAGGGACCAGAAGCACAGGGCACGGGAATGTGTCATGATTGGCGCACGGGCTGTGGCCCCACCACTGCCTGCCTTACGCGCCTCTGCGCGCTGACCTTCCACTCCTCCAGCACCGAGGTCCTTCTCAAACCAGAGGCTTCACACCTGTTCTTCCCTCTGGCTCAGATTTCCCATCCCTCTTTGCACACTTAACTCCTACCTGACCCTCAGTCTCAGCTCCAGCGTGCCTTCCTGGAAGAAGCTTCCCTGCTCACCCCTCCATTCCCGTTCCCAGGTTCCCACAGCCCCCTAAGCTGTGCTTTCCACGTGTACAATCATGTATATTTCTTAAATGCCGTATAAGTTTCCAGGGGCTCCTGTAACAGATGACCACAAACTGGATGGCTTAAAACAACACGTATGCATTGTCTCCCAGCTCTAGAGGCTAGAAGTTGGCAGTCAGGATGTGTGTAAGGCCACGCTCCCTCTGAAGGCTCCAGGGGAGGATCTTTCCTTGCCTCCTCCAGCTTCTGGTGGCTGCCAGCATCCTTGGCATTCCTTGGCCTGTGGACACATCACTCTAATCTCTGCCCATGGTCACGTGGGTTTCTCTCGGTGTCTCTCTGTCCTAATTTCCCTCATTTTATAAGGATACCGGTCATTGGATTCAGGTTCACCCTAATCCAGAATGACCTGTCTTAACTTGATTATATCTGTAATGTTATTTCCAAATGATACGGACAGGAGACAGGGTGACACTGGGTAGAAGAGGGTGGTTCCCCAGCAAAGGCCTCACCCTCAAGCCTGAATACCTGAGGCCCTAAATGAGAATGGGAATTCCTGTTTTCAAGCCCCCAAAGTTGCCTTCTGGCCCGCCACGTCCCCTATCCTGCCCCCATATAAACCCAGAACCCCAAGCTCCAGAACAGACCAGCAGGCGAGGAGACAAGGAGGCAAGCAGATGGATGGCAGAACAAAGTGACAGAGAAAGAGAGAAGAGGAGAGATGTCTGGACGCCAAGAGGAGTCGGGCTGGGGCCGGTCAGAGAAGAGTCCAACAGCTGGGCAGCCCGACTCCAGGGGAAGATCACCTTCCCATTTCATCCCCCTTCAGGCTCCCCATCCATCTCACTAAGAGCCATCTCTACCACTCAATAAAACTTTGCACTCATCCTTCAAACCCTTGTGTGATGTGATTCTTCTGAGACACTGGGCAAGAGCTCAGGATACAGAAAGCTGTCACATTGGCCCTCTGCCCTTCTGATAAGGCAGAGGGTCCATTGAGCTGATTAACACTCAAGCCATCTGCAGATGGCAAAGCTGAAAGAGCTTTGTAACACTGGGGTTGCAAGCACCCAACCGTAGACACTACCATGGGGCCAAGGGCCCAAAGCACTTGCCCAGCCTCTCCACCTGCTCATCTGCATGCTCCCCCTAGGTGTTTGAGCTGCGGGGTGACTGAATAGGCAAGCCACACCTCTGTCGCACATCCTGCTAGGGGAATCAGGGAACTTTCCCATTTCACAGAAAATGTCACATTCCAAGGTCCAAGGTAGAAATAAGTTTAGGGAGAGGAAGCACTATTCAACCCAGTATACACGGTTATTCATCCTCCCTCCTCTAAACTTATAAGCCCTGAGACCTCTGCAAACCTTTACCCGTGACTCTGTCCCCCAGTGTCTGGTCAGCTAAGAGGCCAGTCAATATTCGGTGAACGAATGAGCAAGCAAGAGATGCTTCTCCTCCATGAGCCTTAGTAGTGCTTATCTATAAAATGGGCATAATAGCATTACTTCAAAACATCATTGAGGAGGAATTCACACCTGACAGGTAGAGAATGTGAAAAAATCAATAACCATGTGTATCAGTTTCTTGCCACTGCTGTACAAATTACCACAAATTTCATGGTTCAAACCACTGCAATGTACTCTCTCATAGTTCTGGAGAAATCCAAAATCAACATGTCAACAGGACCATGCTCCCTCCAAAGGCTCTAGGGGAGGATCCTTTCTTGCCTCTTTCAGCTTCTGGTGGCTCCAGGCATTTGTTGGCTTTTGGCTGAATCACTCCAATCTCTGCCTCCATCTTCACATGGCCTGTCTCCTGTCCTGTGTCCTCTCCTTTTCTTATCAGGACACTTGACATTGAATATAGTGCCTACTCAGATAATTCCGGATGGTCTCATCTTGAAATCTTTACACCTGCAAAGACCCCTTTTTCAAATAAAATTACATTCACTGGTTCAGATGATTTGATATGGGAACATCTTTTGGTGGGGGGGGAACCACCATTCAATCCACTACCATGATTATTATTTCCATAATTAAGGTACGAGCTGTGGTTGCTGACAATTTATATTCAATCAATATTTATGAGGACCAAGTAGTTGCAGCTCTGAAATGTCCTGATTTTTACTGAATTTTCACAATGACCCTGATTTTTACTGAATTTTCACAATGACCCTACTGTTTGCATGTTAAGAGTTGAGACAAATGAGGCAGGAGAGGTAAGGTGATTTCCCCCTACGTCACAAACAGGGCAGAGTCCTCCAATGTACCCTGCCCAAATCCCAGCCCACTGTGTGCACAAACCATTCCTCTGCCCAAAGCCCTTTCTTTTTCTCACCTTTACTAGTTAGGTCTGCCCATCCTTCTGGTTCCTTTCAGACTCTCCTCTGACCCTGCAGGGTTACGTTAGGGTTCCTCTGGTTTCCATGGCATTCTTTACTTTTTCTCTCTGTGTCTATTTTTATCTGCTTCCTCTGAACTGTGAACTCCTTGAGGGTAAAGACTGAGTTTTGTTCAATATTACACCATCACAGCTTAGAATGGAACCAACCATAGAGCAAGAGCTCTATAAATATTTATTGAAGTGAAATTGTATGTGTGATGGTACTGACATGGACTTATTCAACTGAAACATATCAATACCAGTTATATTATTATTATGACTTGTTGTCTGAGACCCAGGTACCACAAAAATCCTGAGTTAGAGAAAGCTAGTGGATACTTACTCCTAGGATTCAAGTGATTGCAAAGTTTGAAAGACTGAGCAACTGGAAAAACCCTGGTGCCATTAATAGAAATCAAGAGAATCGATAGTGTAGACCAATGCTTATCAAATATTAATTGCACACGAGTCATCCAGAGACTTGTTAAAAACACACATCCTGATTCACTTGGTCTGTGGTGGGCCTGTGATTCTGCAGCTACAAGCTCCCAGGCGATGCTGATGAGGCTGGCCCTGAAACATACTTGAGAAGCAAGGTTGCAGCTGATTTGAGCAGGAGGTCAAGGATGGTGAGTTGGGTTTGGAAATGCTGAGCTTGAGTTGCTCAAGTGATTATCTGATGAATATTTCAATGAGGCAGTGCTAACAACACAGGACTAGGCACTGGAGAGAGGGGTGATGATTACAGCTTTCAATGTGGCACATCATATAGGATGTTGGTGCGCGTGAGTATGGGCAAGGAAAAAACAAAGAGATATTTGGGAAATATCCACATTTGGGGAAAAGAAAAAAAAATAGAGAAGGAGCAGCTGGAGAGAGAGACAGAGAAACCAGGATGGCACAGAGTCCCAGGACAGTCAATTGCTGCAAAGGGTGAGGACATTGAGACAAGGACCTGCTCATGGAATTTACAACCTTGAGAAAAGATTTTACTAGGGTGCAGGAGGGCAGAGCAGACGCTGTTGATCCCTACCCCTGCCTTTGGGCCATGTGAATTTACCAGCAGCTGCAGCAGATTATTCCCCCATGCAGAAATGTCCCACCTTGAACAACTGTGTCCAGTTATGCTCTTCACCTGAGGACTTTCTCCAACTCCAGAGAAGCTTGCTTGGCCTCAAGTAGTCTCAACTCAGATGTGTAGGGGAGTTAACATCCTGGAGGACAACCCCTAACGAGTCTGGTGTGGGAATGGGTAGATAAGTACCCCAGTTTCTCAGTTCTCTAAGGAAATGTTTCTGAAGCATGGTTTCTCAGCAGAATTAAGCTCCAGTTGCCCACAGCAGTAACTGCTCAACACCACACCTTTGATTGACTTATGCTTCCTGGAATCACCTCCCTAATGAATTCTTTGTGCCTAAGTCTTTGTTGCATAGTCTGCTTTGGGGAAAACTCACACTAAGGCAGGTCAGTAGCCACATTGCAAGAGTTTAAATCAGGACAAATACAAGAAACAGGTGCATTAACACAAGAATGTGAGTTATTTTAAACTAGCCTTGCAAATAGCCCCTCATTCACCAACCCTGATCTGAGCAAGCAGGTAATCCAGTGATTACAATCACTGATTTCTCACTGGATAAGGGAAAGACTTAGAAGGCAGGTTCACATTAGCACTTCCAAGCATCACCACCATCACCAATCCACTTTAACACTTGCCCCCACACAAAAAAGCTGACATTATCTCCAGAAATGGGCAAAGCTTGAGGAAGAGGATAAAGTTTGCCTGGTTCGGTTCACATCTCTGGAGACAGTGTCTGGGTGCAGCTGAGGTTGCTGCTATATATAACACACAAGCACAACTAATAAAACTGATTGTAAAGCACTTTGCAGATCCAAAGTGCCACATAAACACTAAACAAGAAAATTAATCTTAGCTACAAAGAACTCACGATGTGAGATTGGAGTGGTTTTTGAGGCCGCGCCAGGGGAAGGGGAGTGTGTGCCGTCTCTCATCTCTCACTCCTACTCTCTGCCCTCATTCTTCCCTCAACCAATATATGCACACACACTCCTGAGAAGTGTACAGGTGTTCCCATATGCACCCCTGACACACGCCACCCCCAACAAATATACCCCACATGCATACTCATTACCTTGCACATATATACATCCAAGGACATCTTTATAGCCATGTGTATATACCCACATGCACCCCAACAGACACACACACAGACACACACACACTCCAGCATATATATCACACACACACACGTATTCAGAGACATCTTTATAGTCATGCATATACACCCAGAGACACACACATACATAGCCTCACAGGTACATGGCATCTTCTAAATATCCTCCTCAGATATGCTCTTATACATGTGGCCACAAATGCATCCCCTAAAATCCGCACACATACAAAACATTCTCTAACATACAACCCACCACACACAGTCTCACACATGCCTTTATACATGCTGCAGTATTTTGAATCATTGTTTGAAATTCCCGGCTGGCCACAGTGGCTCGCATTTGTTATCCCAGCACTTTGGGAGGCTGAGGCAGGTGGATCAACTGAGGTCAGGAGTTCAAGACCAGCCTGACCAACACAGTGAAACTCTGTCTCTACTAAAAATACAAAATTAGCTGGGCGTGGCGGCGAGCACCTGTAATCCCAGCTACTTGGGAGACTGAGGCAGGAGAATTGCTTGAATCCATGAGGTGGATGTTGCAGTTAGCTGAGCTTGCACCATCGCACTCTAGCCTGGGCAACAAGACCAAAACTCCATCTAAAAAAAAAAAAAAAAAAAAAAAGAAAAGAAAGAAATTCTTCACACCCTCTTTGCATTAAAACCATATGTCCATGCCCTTCATCACATAATTGCCTCTCACTATGGCCCTACTTTACTTCCCCACCTACTGATGGTGGACTTGGCCACATAAGTTGCTTTGGCCAATGAAACATTAGCAGATGGTTACCTAAGGAGGGTTTAATGTTTGTAAGCTTTGGGTTGTTCTCTTGGTCTCCAACGGTCTGCCAGGAATAGAGCATGCCTCTTCAGCCGGGACCACAGGATGGACACAGAGCAGATCTAAACTTCATGTGCAGTATGTACAACAGCCCAGCTGGACTCACAGCCCAAGGTAGAGCCACCCAGATGAGCCCAACCCAGATTAACCACAAAATACAAACCCAGAGTGGTGAGACTAGACCAGGGATCAGAAAACTATAGCCTATGGGCCAAACCCAAACTATTCCTATTTTTGTAAATAATGGTTTAATAGAACACAGCCATGCCCATCATTTATATATTGTCTACGGCTGCTTCCACTTTACAAGGGTAGAGTTGAATAGTTGCAATAGACACCTCATGGTCAACAAAACCTAAAATTGTATCATCTGACCCTTTATGGAAAAAGTTTTCCAACCCCAGGATTGGTGCTAGTTGTTGTAAGACATTATTGGGGTGGTTTGTTACACAGCATGATTGTGGCAGTGGCTAATTCATATGTACAAATACAAACACTTCAGATACTTTCTCACATGCATATGTTTTTGTTTCCATGTACCTATAGGTGCACAAGTTTCATCTCATAAACTCACCCATAGATATCCTCAACAGACACATAGAGATACACTTTTTTTTTTTTGAGATGGAGTCTTGCTGTATTGCCAGGCTGGAGTGCAGTGGTGCGATCTCAGCTCACTGAAACCTCCGCCTCCTGGGTTCAAGCAATTCTCCTGCCTCAGCCTCCCGAGTAGCTGGACTACAGGCACGCACCACCATGCCCCGCTAATTTTTTGTATTTTAGCAGAGATGGGGTTCCACCATGTTGGCCAAGATGGTCTCGATCTCCTGATCTTGTAATCTGCCCACCTCGGCCACCCAAAGTGCTGGGATTACAGGCGTGAGCCACAGCGCCTGGCCCATGGAGATATACTTTCATGGTCTGTATAGAGATGGATCAACACACAAGAACATACGTAAACATATACCTAAGATATTCCCACACAAAGTCACACATGCAATGTCCCTACAACCACTCACACGTTCATCCACATGCCACTCATGTGTTCATGCTACCTGCCTTCACTCATGCCTACATACTCCCACGCACAAAGGAACACATGCGGACAGGTGCAACCTTTTCGGTTCCACTTCAGTTCTTCTGCCCATCTGTGTAACGAAGCTTGAGCAATCCGATAAGCCTAGTTTCTTCCATAAAAATTACTTGGCCTGAGGCTGGGTGTGGTGGCTCACGCCTGTAATCACAGCACTTTGGGAGGCCGAGGAGGGTGGATTTTTTTTTTTTTTTTGAGGGGTCAGAGAGACTGCCTGTTCACCTACTGTCTTTACCTTCTGCCCCAACAACCCTCGATCCTCAGGTTTTCTTCCTCTGAGCACCTTTAGCTGGCTCTGTATGCTTCTTGGCTTCTCCTCATTGCTTTAAAAAATCCTGATGCTCAAACCACACTCCAGATAACGGTAGCTGGCACTTGGGAAAGACTCAATACATACTCATTGTTATCTTCCTTCATTACCACAGGACATACTCTCTTGTCTCCTTTCCAAAAGTTGTAGAAGCAGAAGAGGTTTCTTCCCTGCAGGCTTTTCCAGCACCCTACCTCCACCCCTCCAAAACTCACTCCTCTAAATTTTTATTTATTGGCTTAAATAAAATATAGCTCCAGAGTCAGCCCTGTTTTTCAAGCACAAACAGGAAGCCAAATATCAAATTTTTTGTGGATGGAGAGCAGCCAGCTGAGTCCAGATAGGAATATGGATGATCCTCACAAAAGGCCCTCGAAAGACCCTGAGAATTCGCAAGCTGGACAAGCAGGAATGCCCTGGGCTTTGATAAATCAGAGCAGCAGCAGGTACCTCTGCCTGGGCTGGGGAGGGAGGAATTTAGGGTCTTCATCACCTTCCACTCCAATGACCATGTTTCTACTTTGCAACGGAAGCCAGGTTGGAGGCCTGGTGTAGCATACATAGAGTTGGAATACTGGAGACCAGACCAGCAGGGCAGATAAGGGGTCGTGGGGTCACGCAGACCTAGGTTCAAATACCAGCACTACCAGGTTTTAGCTGAAACACTTTGGGTAAGTCATTTCACTTCTTCACATCTCCAGTACTTCCTCGTAAAAGCAGCATAATAAAATACTTCCCTTGTAGGGTTATGTTGAAGATTTTTAAAATGAAATATGTCATTATGTTTGTCACATAGCAAGTACTTGATAAGTGGCCCTAATTCCTCCCTACATGAGTGTCAACATTTATAGATGTTTTTGTTGTTAAGTATCTGGGGGACCTAGACTTCTCTGTCACATGCATTATCCTATTTAATTTTTGTTCCCATTTCCTTCTCTTTCGTTATGTAACATTTTAAAAACCACATGTTCATTCAGCTGTTTCTCATCAGCTTCGTTCTGTTCCCAAATAAACACATTCACATAAAATGAAACAATTTTAATGAAAAGAGAATTTTTTTCTCAAAAAAATTTTCTGATGATGAAACGCATGTAAATGATGAAGATGAATTCTATTTAATTTTTTGTGGAATATTTTTCACCAGAAAAATGTTTGCTGAAGGAGCAAGCTATGCAGTCACTATAACCCTCCTTTCCTTATTATAATAAGTGTTTACCATGTCACACCACATTTAACCCCCCATCACCTCCTGACCAAGTAGGTACCATTTGGGTCCCAGCTTTATTCTGTTTAATTATTTTATTGAACTGTAACATATTACTCCGAAAAGTGCACGTCATAAATTTACAGGTTGGTGACTTTTCACAAGGCGAACATACCTGTATAACCAGTAGCCACATCAGGGGTCCCCACACATTCCCCCCAAGGCCTAATAACTCTCCTGACTAGATTGGTTTAGCCTGTCTTGAACTTTATATAAATGGGATCATACAGAATTGCAATAGACAGAATAATGACCCCTCAAAGACGTCCACATCCCAATCCCCAGAATCTCTGAACATGTCACCTTGTCTGGCAAAAGGGACTTTGTAGATGTGATTAAGGACTGGGAGATGGGGAGACTCTCCTGGATTTGGACCCGTGTTTTAACGATGTGGCCCAGATTGGTTAACTCTAAGGCCAATTGTCACACACCAGTGATGAGGCTGGGATTTAAACCCAGGCAGTACCTAAAATCTACATTTTTGACTACTGTTTCAGGTGAGGAAACTGAGGTTCTGCGAGACAAAGTGCTTTACCTAGGATCACGCAGGCCAAAGGGCAGAGTTGGGCTTTGGCCTGGACCTCTGCCTCCTGACTGCATGGTCCATCACGTCTGAGCTGACATGCCATGGGCGCTTCCAGCCTGGATCTGTGATGCTGGAAGCTTCTCCTGATGACAGACTCTTCCCAGTCTGCCACTGTTGTGACAGCTCCAGGACAAAAGCTGCATGAGGCATTTACCAGGGAGGCTCAGTGGATGCCCAGGTGTCACTTGCTGTCCCCAGCCCTTCAGGGGAAAGAAAATGCCACCAGACACCTGGTGATCTCTGAGGAAGGCTGTGGTCTCTAGGCCCCTCCACGCTGAATAGCACTGACCACCTGGAAGGAAATGTCAGGTGGACTTTTTGCATGGCATGTTGACTGTGGGACAGCTTAACAGAGAGATGGAGCTGAACATTATGGCTGCCTGGGAAGGTTCTCCCTGGAGCCAAAGGGATATCAACAGTCCCGTCTCTTCCAGAGGAGCAGTGAGCTGACCACAGGGCCGAATGCAAAGCCAGGATCCCTGAGACCAAACAGGATTCATGGACCATGTGAACTTAAAGGGATATTTTATGAAGTCTCTAATTCTTAAGATAAGGAAACTTATCGCCTAGAGTAATACTGGCCAGTCTTTATTACATACCTACTAAGCACTAGGCACTATGCTAGGTGCTTCTGCATTGTTTTCTTTATAATCCTTACTAGTCTAGAGACATGGGCCATTATTAGGCCCCCTTTACTGAAGAAGAATGAAGGTTGAGAAGACTTGCTCATGGCCACACAGCTGGAATTGGGAACCAGCACTTTCTGACGCCAGAGATAGAGTGCATACCCACTACAGTTTACACCCTCTAGAGAAGGAAAGTTCCTTGTCCCAGTTATACTCCAAGCAATGACATCTAAGACCACAGTTCCAGCATTCTAACTCCAGATTTATCTTATATATCATGAAGTCTACTTTGCAACTAATAATAGACACAAATAGAGGATGAGTCACAGGCCCAGAATTAACGGTATAGTAGTTACAGACATGGAGGCAGAGAACAATTCATTGCCCATCAGGCTCATTTCCCCCTCTCTCTTGTCTCAGATGTAAAGTCTAATAGTCTAAGGAAGTCCCACTCCCAGAGACTGGTCTGGGAAAAAGACATGGGACCTAGCTTCTGACCAGTGACTTCTGGGAAGTGTTTCCTTGCACTTAAAACAACATAACTAAGAGTAGACTTCTCATCTTCCCTGGATGTTGTATCTGCATATGACACCTGGAACCACAGCAGCCACTTTGTGACCTTGAGAGGAGCTGACCTGAGGGTAATTCCCATGAACTCAGAGATGGAAGGAATCCAAGTCAGATGACATCATTGAAATGTTGACTAACCACAGAACCAAATGACCTCCAGACTACCTGTTATGAACTTTATGAAAGTCTTTCTTAAATATATTGAATCATGGTTTTCTATTACTTGCAGCCAGAAGCCCCCTCCCTAATACAATGAACTTTAATTCTGGTGTTAGATTGCATGGGTTCTAATCCTCATTCCATCAACAATTAGCGATGTGACCCTGGGCAAGTCTCTTGACCATTCTGACCTTGGTTTTCCTCTTCTGTAGAATATGGCAGGTGATAAAAATTCAAGACCAGTGGGAGGCTACAATAGGAGGATGAAAATCAAAGCACTTTGCAAATGGAAAAGCCTGAGGTATTGCTGGATATTATTGTTGATATTATAGATTCAGCAGGGCCAGAAGAAGCCTGAGGCATCCTGGGGGGCTCAGAGCCTGCCCTTGTTCCTGGGGATGGACTCTAGGAAGGGAGCAGCTGCAGCTGCTCAGATAAGAGCACATTTGCATTCTCCCAGCCTCCCTGCTCAGAGCTCTGCAGACTGAGCCAGACAAGCAGCCTTTCTTGGGGGCACAGGGCCAGCAGCATGCATCTGATAGAGGCAAGGATGCTGAGGTGGGGGCTGAGAGGCGGCTGTACCCCAGCCATGTAAGTCCACCAGGGAAGGTCATGCACTAGTAACTGTGTAATAGTTCAACTATCACTTCCCAACAGTCTACTAGGTGGCCAGATCCTTTGTTTTAAGCATCTCCTTCAACCCTGGCAACAACTCTATGAATAGAAGTAGCTTTATTCCTATTTTATGGATGAGAGACCCAATGTTCAGAGAGGTTAACAAACACGTCCAAGTTTACACAGTCAGGCGTGGAAGAGCCAGGTCTGTCTGACTCCAAAGCTATGCTCTTAATCACTATGCTGTAGCCAAGAATATTAAACGCCCCTCAAGCAGCAAGGAAAGAAGAAAGCAAGAGCAGTCCTGGAAAGAGTGGGGCACTGTGTTTATTGACCCCCTTGCCTTCCTGGAGCTCACTGCTCAGCCTATGACTGAAGCATTCAGACTCCAACTCTTCCTGCATTTTGCTTTTAACATCCTGGCCTCTCTCAAAACTTTAATTTTCTTGTGTCAGCTCTCTTAAGAGTCCCCGAGGGAGACAATGCTGCTCTGAAAACAGCTCCAGAAAAGTGGAGAACATACCTTTCATGCAGGGTCTGGGGGCCCAACAGAGCAAGTGAAGAGGAGCATTTGGGATTGGACTGGTTATTCTCTGTTTGTGACACTCCCCCAACCAGATCCACTCTCTGCCATGCTCTGCACTGCCCCAGGTCCTAGCAGGCTGGCCTGTATGGATGGTATCAACAGGTTCACTTTTCCTTTGGCTTCTCAGTGGATTTGACCTACAGGAAGTCACCAGAAAAGATTAAAAAGCTAGAAGGAAGTTCTAAGTATTTCTCCCTCCAACCCTACCACCACTCCCCCAGCCTCAGTGCTGCAACTCCACCTGTGGCGAAGTTCTTCTTTTTTTCTTTCTTTTTTTTTTTTTTTAACAGAGTCTCACTCTGTCATCCAGGCTGGAGTGTAGTGGTGTGATCTCAGCTCACTGCAACCTCCTCCTCCCAAGTTCGAGATTCTCCTGCCTCAGCCTCCCAAGTAGCTGGGGCTACAGGTGTGGATCTCCACGCCCACGTAATTTTTGTATTTTTAGTAGAGATGGGGTTTCACCGTGTTGGCCAGGCTGGTCTCAAACTCCTGACCTCAAGTGATCCACCTGTCTCAGCTCCCAAAGTGCTGGGATTACAGGCATGAGCCACTGCTCCCAGCCAGCTGTGGCTAAGTCCTTCTCGACTACGGCTCCTGCTGGCTCCCTCCCTGGTTGTACCTGTCACCAAGTTCTGGTAGGTCCACTCCTCTCTGCATATTTAAGCCTAGGGGTGGTAACAGTTCCCAACTATTGCTAGTCTCTTGGTGCCTCAGCATCTCTCATTGGTTCTCCCAACCTTGCCTGCTCCTCTGTGAGTAGTATCTTCATTAAATTTTCTCTAAACTCCCATCTTTCTGTTTCCTCATAGGGCCCTGAGTATGAGGAGGTGGGATAGAGAGTGGGTGGCAGTTTGTAATATGTCCTCAAGGAGTTGGACTGTCTTGGCTCAGCTATTTGGGTATTAATAAATTTGCCAGTGGGAAGAACTTTAAGAAAATTGCTGTGATTGGTTCTACTCTGTGTGGTGTCATCAGAGGAGGCTGGAGGTTTGTGGCTAGGGCAGTCCTCCACTTCCAGAGATCCAGGCTCCAGAAACAGAGGAATTTCAGGCTTCAGGATTTCAGAAGCCAAATTCCATCTGGCCTAGTCTGCCTGGCTCACGGTAAGCTTTAGAATGATAAAGAATAGAAAGTCTATGGTGGCAAGATGGTATGTAGCTGTCACACACAATAGCACCCTCTTTTCAGTTATATGGCACCTTTCCAATTTACAAGGCATTTTCTCATGAATTTATACATCTGAGCCTCATAACAATCCTCTGAGACAGATTAAGGCTGCTTACTCCCATTTTACAGATGTGAAAATTAAAAATTAGAGAAGGGAAGGGACACATCTAAAAATCACGTAGCACCAACGGGTCTCAACCTCCAGCCATGGTGATCCCGAGTCTGGGGCTCTTTTGAACAAACCTCACATTTCTAGCTGATGAAATATTTGCTTCAGTGGCTGCAGGATCACTTGTCAACCCTAAGAAGGCTGTCCTTCCCTCAAACTCAAAAAATAAATAAATGAATAAAAACTAGCATTTGTTCATTGAAAATCTATTAAGTACAACACATTGGGCAAAATACTTTATATACACTTTATCCCTTTTAATCCTCAATAATGCTGTGAGGTAGTTATAATTATCCCATTTTAATGAAAAGGAAGCTGAGGCTCAGAGAGGTGAAGTGATTTTCCCAAATTTACAAAGATATAAGTGATAGACTTGGGATTTGAAATAAGTCCATCTTATGCCTCCTGTGCTCAACAATTGCACCAAACCTCCTCCTAAAAGAAAGCATTGTCGTGATGGATGAAAGCCATGTCCTTCTCCTCTGCCAATGCCTGGAGCTATGTTTGCAAATGGAGTGAGCTGCATGTTGAAACCTAATTATTCTGCAGGCAGCACCCATAACAAGGCAACCCCTCTCCTGGCAGCTTGTCTTCAATTCTTTGCTCCCACACAACATTGCCAGAGCCTCAGGGGGGATGACAGTCAAGTTTCCATAGACGGAATGGATGAAACCTCACTCATCTGTAGCATTTCATAGTTTTGGATGTGTTTGAACATCCATTGGGTCACTTCATCCTTGCAGCAAACCTGTTGAGCACATAGGACAAATATTTCCACACCCCGTCTTTCTCTAGAGAAAATGAAGGATACAAAGAAGCGAAGAGACCTTGTCCAAGGTCACACAGCTGGTGTAGGTAAAGCCAGGATTCCAACCTACATAGATTGTGCTCTAAATCTTTTGCTCACTGTACTACCCTGTGCTTGTCATCTTGAAATAAGAATCTGAGAGGTAATGTGAATTTCCCAAGGTCACACAGCAAGACATCGTTACCAGAATTAAACTCAACCGACATACCTTGCGTATCCTAGCCATGCCCACCCTTCCACATTGTCTCCTCTTTACCTCCTTCTTCGTTCCTAGAAACTCTCCCCTCTTGATTTCCCACCTCAAGTTCTCCCTCTAGAGGTAGTTCAAACTAAGAGATGTCTCTCACCCCATGACCTCCTTGAGAAGAAATACAGAAAGAGAAGGGGAGGGAAGCCATTGCAGGCAATACTTGTGTAAGTTGGTGATGGCAATGTTTCTCAAACTCTTGCCAGCATCTGCCTGCTCTCTGCCTGCAGGAAGGAGGTGGAACAGCTGTGCACACATCTGCCAGAGGAGCTCTTTAAAGAGCAGAGAGGATGCTATTTTCCTACCAGCAGTAGCAGCAGCAGGGCAAGCGCTTGAGGCTCATTTTGGGTTCATTCTCTCTCTGACTAAGGTTCATGTCTTCAGAACAGCTGTGCACACAGAGTGGAGTAAGGCTGTCAAGCAAGGAGACCTCTGAAGCAATCTCAAAAGCCCCCTGGTCAAATTCATGTGAACTGACTATTCACAGAGGTTGCTTACAAACAGAATATAATAACTAAGACTCATTGTGTATGCCAGATGTATAACTTAGAACAGCTATCAGCTATCATGTGTATATGTGTATACTTACTAAATATATGTATATCTACTACATATAAAATACAGATATCTACTATAGATTATATAATATATATACATATATACACATATATATATATGTCAAAAAAACTCTACTTCATGGCTACTATTATTGTCATCCCCATGTTTCAGAGGGGAAAGCTGGGGAAGAGTTAGGTTAAATACCTTGCCAAAGGTTACACAGCTTCATTGTGGTGGAGCCAGAATTAAAGCCCAGAAAGTCGAGTTCCAGAGTCAATGTCCTTTGTCTCTGCACTATATTTACTCTGAGTGATTCTAAAAATGTAGTGTGTATAAGAATTACCCTGACACTGTTTAAAATTCAGATTCTTGAGCTCCTGCCCTCTAAATTCAGGAGGGATGGGCTAGAGAGCTCAGGGATATGCATTTTAATAAGTTCCCTTGCTTGGCTCTTGTACCTGTGGTTGATAGCCCACTCTTTGAGAAAGAATTACAAAGAAATGTGTTCATTCACATATTTTATAGGGTAAGAACTGTATGTCAGGACCTGGGATAGGCATAGGGGATATGAGGAAAAGTAATTATAATGCCAGCTGTAATTTTCTGAATGCTAACCATGTCCTAGGAACCTTGCTAAATGTCCTGCATTCATTAATGTTTAATTATCACCACAACCCCATAAGGCAGGTGATATTATGACCTCTTCATTACAGATAAGAAAACCGAAGTTCACAGAAGTAAAGTGACTTGTCCAAGACCTCACAGCTATCAAGTAGAGAAACTGGCATTTGGATGCAGGTCTGTCTGACTCCAGACACCGTGATCTTAACCATCGAGGCAGAGTTTCTACCTTTTAGGAATTTCCAAATAGAGGGGACAACCTCAGGACCTAAACAATGCAGAAACACAGTAAAAAATACAAAGAGCTAGGGAGTGATGCCTATATTGTGCTGTGAGGGTTAATATCACTTCCTGTCAAAGGACAATCTAAGGGAGGTGATATTTATTAGTATACAGGGGTTTTTTTTTAAAGAAGGGGTCAGCTTTGAACACAGTAGTGATCCCAACTGGGGAGAAGAGCAACCAGGAAGAGGATATATCATAAGCAAAAGCACTGGTGTGGGAAAGAATAGGGATTTGGTGGGAAGTGTGAATGATATCACTGGTTAGTGTGAAAATATAGGCAAACTCGAATAGCTCACGTCCCCTCAAATGTTTTTTCAGAAGTCACCATCTCAGTGATGCCTAAGCTGACAATCCCATTTACAGATGCATCAAAATTTGCCCTCCTTGTTCCTCTTTTCTGCTCTATTTTTTCTCCAAAGAACTTTTCACCTCTAATAGACAACGTACCTTCCCTGCCCATCCCCTGCCCCCCAATTCTTAAATATCTCCACCCACTAGAACATAAGCTTTAAGAAGGCAGGAATTTTTGTCAGCTTTACTCATTGTTGAATTGCCAGGGTATATCACAGGACCTGGAGTGTGTTGAGGGGTGATAAGTGCTCAATAAATATCTATCAAACTTTGAATGTAGAGCCAGGCATGGTGGCTAATGCCTGTAATCCCAGCACTTTGGGAGGCCAAGGCGGGCAGATCAGTTGAGGTCAGGAGTTCGAGACCAGCCTAGGTAACATGACAAAACCCTGTCTCTACAAACAACACAAAAATTAGCAGGGTGTGGTGGTGCATGCCTGTAGTCCCAGCAACTAAGAAGGCTGAGGTGAGAGGATTGCTTGAACCTGGGAGGCAGAGGTTGCAGTGAGCCAAGATGGTACCACTGCATTCCAGCCTGGGTGACAGAGTGAGATCTTGCTCCCACCCCCCCCCAAAAAAAAATAATGTAGGAGGCAAGAAGGGGCATCAAAGGAAGACAGAGAGAGAGAGAGAGAAAGCCAGAGCCAAAAATTCAGTACCTTGGACAGAAACCCACTGCCCTTATTCCAGGGAGTTTTATCCCTGGCTGCCCAACAGATTGCAATAGGACTCTAAATTTCTTCCTTCCTTCCCTCCTTCCTTTCTTCTTTTTTTGTTTTGTTTCTTGAGACATACAGTCTCGGCTCACTACAGCCTCAACATCCTGGGTTCAAGCGATCTTCCCGTCTCAGCCTCCCGAGTTGCTGGGATTACAGGTGTGCACCACCACACCTGGCTAATTTTTGTATTTTTAGCAGAGACAGGGTTTTGCCATGTTGGCCAGGCTGGTCTTGAGCTCCTGAGCTCAAGTGATCCACCCACCTCGGCCCCCCAAAGTGCTGAGATTACAAGCATGAGCCACTGCGCCCAACCCGTCTCCCTTCTTTCCTTCCTTCCCTCCTTTCTCCCTCACTTTCTCCTTCCTTCTTTCCTTCCCTCCCTACCCCATCCCTCCTTCCCTCTTTCCTGCCTTTCCTCCCTCTCACCTTTTTTCCATCCCTCCTTTCCTCCCTCCTTCCTCCATCCCTTTCTTCCTTCATTCTTCTAGCTCTCTACTGATGAGTTCAATGTATATCCAGAATGATATGCCATCACATCACCTCCAGCTGTGGCAGCCCATGTAAGCCACCCCAGCTGCAGACATCAGTAGATTCCAGGGTCCTGGCATTCAGACCACAAGTCTGGAGAGTGCAGATGGTGTTTTCTCATTAAGACAAGCTTAGGAAGCACAGCTCAGTCCACTGGAGTGATTCCTAAATCAATCCTCCACCAGAAGACAGCCTTCTGAACTCTTTTCTCCACCAAAACATCTTTGACAAATCCTCTTTTCCTCTATCCTCCTTTCTGATGAGCCCTCAGAGACTCCAGTCAGTCTGTTTTGATCCACGTTTATCAGCTTGGGGCTGTCTTCTCTGCCACCATTATCCTCATATTCTCCCCCAAGTTAATTGGAGAAGATGGATGGATGATGGTGCCCCATGTAACTTAATTAAGATAAAAGCTTCCACTGATCTCCCTGCCAGAGAGACTAAAGTTGTTGCCAGCAATAACTCCTGGGTGCAACATGTTTGATATGTGCAGCCCAGTGAAGAACCCAAGGGTCTTAGTAGCTGCCTTTGGTGCCAAAGGATCTCAGTTACACAAGCCCCCATGGCCTGGACAGCTGTGAAAAGTGGAGAAGACAAATCTCAAACTCATGCTTGTTGGAAACTCTTCATCTCTGTATTCAGAATCTGGTCACTTTTCACCAACTCCATATGGTCCAACCCCCATCATCTCTTACCTGGGTTCTTGCAGTAGCCTCCCCACTGGTATTCCTGATTCCATCCTTGCCCTTCTATAGCCTATTCTCAATACAACAACGTTGTTTTATTATGTGTTCCTTTTGAAATATAACTCAAGTTAAGTCACACCTCTTCTTGAAATGCTCCAGTGATTCTCCACATCACTCAGAGGAATAGCAAAAGTTTTTGCAACAGCCCTATCTGTTTAGCCCCAGCTACCTCTGTGATCATCTCTCTCACCACCCTCTGCTTGCTTACTCTGTTCTGATCACACTAATTTCCTTGCTGCTCCTTGGACATACCTAGCATGCTTTGGCCATCTGCTTTGCACTGGCTGTTCCCTCTGACTGGATTGCTCTTCCCCCAGGTAGCCACATGGCTCATTCCCTCACCTCCTGACAACCTTATTTAAAATTGCAACACACACTGCCAATCACCCTTACCCTGATCATTTTTTTCTGTAACGTTTGTCATTTTCTAATATAGTAGCTAATTCATCTGTCTATTATCTGTCTCCTGCCACGCTCAAGCATATGAGTGCCCCAAACACACAGATTTTGTCTGTTACATTCCCTGGTGCATCTCCAGCCCCTTGAATGGGACCAACACATAGTAAGCACTCAATAAACATTTGTTGAATAAGTGAATGAATCAGCAGGAATATAAAAATGTGTTTTACTAAAGACAGTTGGAAGGAGCAAAGGTAACTGTGGTGCCATAGTTTGGATATTTGACCCCCCAAACCTCATATTAAAATTTGGTCCTCAATGTTAGAAGTTGGCCTGGTGGGAGGTGCTTGAGTCATGGGGGAAGATCCCTCATGAATAGCTTAGTGCTGTCCTCCCAGTAATGAGTTCTCACTCTGCTAATTCCCTTGAGAGTTTCTCCAAAAGCTGGTTGTTACAAACAGCCTGGCACCTTCCCTTTCTCTCTTGCTTCCTCCCTCATCATGTGATCTGCACATGCTGGCTCCCTTCCACCATGAATGGAAGCAGCCTGAAGCCCTCACCAGAAGCAGATACTGGTGCCATGCTTCTTGTACACTCGCAGAACTGTGAGACAAATAAACCTCTTTTCTTCATAAATTACCCAGCCTCAGGTATTTCTTTATAGCAACACAAACCGACTAAGACATGTGGAAAAGACATGAAAACCAACATAAGATATTCCCTGAAGTGCAGTCATCAACTTCTTGATGGCCTAAAGGTGTGCAACCTGACGTGTCAGAACTGGCATCCTGTGAGTATACCTGACTGAGGTCATATTAACTTCCTGGCTGTGTGACTTCCTGGCTGTGTGACCTTGGGCAAGGCAAGTTACTTAAAAATTCTGAACTTTGGTTTCCTCATATGTATTGTGTGGATAATAACAGATACCTACTTCATGGGGTTGTTGTAAAAATTAAATTACTTAATACACCTAAGGAGTTTAAAATAGCACCATAAGCATAGTGAGCAGTTACTCCATGACACCCCCATGTGCAGGTCCTGAGCCATTGGCTGGAGGAGGGTAGAGAGCAGAAAGCTGGGTCTTACAGACGCTCAGTGCTCTCTCTTTGACTTTTGCCCCCCCCATCCCCAGCCGTATCCTCTAAAGGCCAACATGAACCTTCAGCACTGAGGCCTCAAGCAGAGATGATGAGATGAAATTTTCCTTAAGTCAAGCTCTCACTTTATCCCCAAGAAGCCTTGCTTGGGTCCGGCGTCTGACATATTTCTTGAACCAGACAGCTTTGACTTTTCATCACAGCTGCTGACTTTATTGGACCTCAGAATTAGGCCATTAGGCTAGGTGTGGACAGTTGGTAAAAAGAGGGACAGACACTCAGCTAACTTTATTTCTCTCTCCTTCTTCCCCAAGGCCTCTGGCCTTAAACCTCCCTTGTTCTTAACCACAAAGCAGCAGCCCCGCTGCATGTCAATGAAAGGAACACACTGTGGCCAAGATAGTAACTGCGTGTTGATTAAGCTGCCAAGGTTTGGGATAACTTGTTTTGCAGCCATAGATAACTAATACATCTGGAATGGGGCCCCAAAACCTGCATTTCTAACAGCTCCCTGGCAACACCCATGCCTCCGTGTACTACACTTGCAGTAGAAAGGAGATTAGATGATTTGCTCAAGAAGACATAGCTAGTGGTAAGTGGTAGAACATGACTTTGAACTCAGATCAGTCTATCCATATATCCTTGGTGCTCACTGTTCCAAGAGTGAAGAGTTGCGCTGCACGTCTCTACCTGAGGCCTTCCTCCCTGCTCACTCAGGACATGCTGGAAGTTCTGGGAGTTCATGCCTTAGTGGCAGCACTTACTTACCCCATAGTAGGTGGGAGTTGGAGGATAAATAGCCCAGCTTCTGTACCTCATAAATGAGGTAACTCTGAGAGATGTTCTATGACATTTCCCAGAAGTTTGCAATGGGATTGAGCTTCAGTTGCCCATAGTGTTAGTTTATCCAATAATAACCCAGTATCAACTTTTTTCCCTTTCCTTTGTAACTTCACTCACCTCCATGGGTACTTCTTGGCATCACCTTCCAAATGCACTACTACTGGCACCCAAATCCTTATCTTGGGATAGTGTGTGCCAACCACTATGCAAAGAGCTCTAAATATAGTATCTCATTTTATCTCTACAACATTTTGTAGACCCTTGAGGCACAGAGAGGGTGAGCAACTTATACAAGGTCACCCAGCTGGGAATTAGCAGGGAAAAATTCGAATACAAGCCCTTCTGACCTTAAAGGTTAGGTTCTTCTACTTCTATTCACCCTCTACCCACTGCCATCTGCCTTCAACCCAAAGCTACCCGTCTCCATAGTCAGGTCCTTTCACTCCCTCTGCGAAATCTTCCATGCTCCAGGCCCCATCTCACTGTAATCCCTCACCCTGCAAGGGAAGAGGCCAGTAAATCAGTTTGACCATTCCCAAAACCTTCACTAAGTAACTAAGACCTTCTCAACATATGTCCCAAAAAAGTAATCCCAGAAATAGGGAATAACATTAGGCTTTATGGCACATTATTGGAGAATCCAAACAGAACAGAATCCACTATGACAAGTGGATTATAAATCCATCCTTACATGTGATAATTAAACTTGACAAACAATAGGGCTTTTCCGGGGGGGTGGTGGGGGAAGTAGGAGTTTCACTTACCACTCTCTGCCCCAATCATTCCTACAAATTTCATTTTATTTATTTATTTATTTATATTTTTTATTTTTTATTTATTTATGTTTGAGACGGAGTCTCTCTCTGCTGGAGTGCAGCAGTATGATCTTGGCTCACTGCAACCTCTACCTCCTGGGTTCAAGCGATTCCCCTGCCTCAGCCTCCCGAGTAGCTGGGACTACAGGTGCGCACCACCACACCTGGCTAATTTTTGTATTTTTAGTAGACAAGGGGTTTCACTGTGTTAGCCAGGCTGGTCTTTTACTCCTGACCTCAGATGATCCGCCCACCTCGGCCCCCAAAAGTGCTGGGATTACAGGCATAAGCCACCACCCCCCGCCTATTTTTTTATTTTATTTTTTATTTTTGAGACAGAGTCCTGCTCTGTCACCCAGGCTGGAGTGCAGTGGGGCCACCTCAGCTCACTTCAACCTCCACCTCCCAGGTTCAAGCAATTCTCGTGCCTCAGGCTCCCAAGTAGCTGGGACCACACTTGCATGCCACCACGCCCGGCTAATTTTTTGCATTTTTAGTAGAGACAGGGTTTTGCTAGGTTGGCCAAGCTGGTCTCAAACTCCTGGCATCAAGTGATCTGCCCACCTTGGCCTCCCAAAGTGCTGGGATTACAGGCATGAGCCACCGCGCCCGGCCCATTCCCACAAATTTTAAGTAAAATCTACCCAGTGTTCAGCTTAGAGTAGGCACGTTGTAAATAGTTCTTGAATAAATGAATCAATCGGTGAATGGATTAATGAGTCAGTGAATATAGATGTACCACCCAGCTAGGCAAAGAGCCTCCAGCTAAGACCCTTCCCCTTCCAGGACATCCCCTGCCCATTGGACAGAGGAGCAACATGCTAAACCACACGCACTAAGAATTATAACCCTCCTTGTGTGAAGTGCTTCCCAAAATTTTCAAAATGATTCCCCATATGATGTCTCATTAACCTCTCCCTGCCAACAAAGTTTGAGCTTGTTGGAATTGGAATGGAGGCAACTGAGTGCGGGAGGAAGAACTTTCGCCTCTAAATCCAAGAGATGTTAATCTTCAGCCCTGGTTTTGCCACCATGTGTCATGAAGTTATGTGACTTTCAGATAGTCTCTTTCCTACTCTGAGGGCCAGTTTCCTTGTCTATAGAAAGACAAGGGTTAAGCTAATCTAAGATCAAAGATTCCCTTCTGATACTAACATTTTCAGATTCCAATATCTATCCAGGTAAGAGGGGAGGGCAGAAGAGGGTCAAATTTTACACATTACAAATTTCCCAATGCTTCCTCAAATCTCATCTGTGAATCTCTTGGTACAGCTATTCCTACCAATAATAAATGCTGCTCTTTATTGTATGCTATCATGCTTCTGGGACTATGTGGGAAATTCTTCATACATTATGTTATTTATTTCTCACAACAATCTGTGAGCCTGGGATTGATATATCATTTAGAAATGATATTTCTCTGCCCATAACAAGAAACATGACTGCCAATGGCTTAAGCAATAAAGACATCCTGAACAAAGAAATAGAATGCCCCACTATTTGTTCAGCATCTCAATGACAATATCAAAGATCCAGGTTCTTATATCCTGCTGTTCCACCATCCTCAGATTGCTAGTTGTAGATTCACAAATGTGTTGCCTCATAGTTACAAGATGGCTACTATGGCTCCGGACATCACAACCTCACACAACAGCATTCAAAGCAGAAAGGAGGAAAGGGAGAAAAAGATCTCTTCTTCAGCACTGCTCTGTTTTTTATTGGAGAAAAATTATTCCAGAATCCTCTAAGCCAACTTCCCTTTTACCTCATTGGCCAAGACCTAGTCGCATGGTTACCCTTGGCTACAAGAAAGGCTGGGAATGTATCTGGCTTTTTCAACCTCTATAGTGAGAGATAGGCAAGAGAGGAAGAAATGTGGCATGGCTATCGAGTAGGGACCAACAATGTCTGCCACAGTATTTATCTCTATTTGAAATTAAGAAAACAGTCTTAAAGAAAATTGTCTGCCCTTATTCAAGGTCACACAGTGAATAAGTGGCAGAATTATAAACATTGTTATGCCCAGCTCCACAGCCTATGCTGCTATTAACTACTGTCAAATCCTGTCCTAGGCAATGATTAGATTTTAAAAGTCAAATGGTGGACTGTTTTCTAAAGGACATTGAAAGAGAAGAAGGATTTCAAGTCAAGCTTGAGGATCCGGTGGTCAGAGAGATGGGAAGTGGATCTCTAGCAGGGAATAGGGCTCTGCTCAGACACCCGGGAGGATGTTGCAAAAAAGGCAGCATTGTCCTAAGCCCTTGGCACCCTCCCCCAACTATAAATTTGCCTTCACAGGGATTTGACTTGCCCTCATCATCATAAACAGCTGAGTCAGAAGAAGATTGTCCTAGGAAGAGTGGCAGAAACCCTGGGAATAAGGCCTGGTCATTCCTGGGCCATGTGTCAAAGGGCTTTTAATAGCATAATCACTTTCTTCTACAGAGGCCAGCGGTGACAAGCCTTTTAATGAAGGGTAATGGTATTTTGCATTTAAATATATTCAGCCATTGACTCATTACTGCAGTAGCCACTAGAAACACAAGTCAATGAGAGGGAAGGAAGAATTTGTCAGGCTTCGGGAGAAACCAGGCTAAAATATAGACCACTACCACGGACCCTCATGGCTGCTGCATCAAGCACGGGCAGCTCTCTGACCCTCCTTAGAGAAGTGGATTCCAGAGCATATTTCCATCATCACAGAAAGTCCTGTAGGACAACCCTAAAATGGAATGAGGATAGAAGAGGATTGGTTTCCCCAAAGGAAAATCAAGATGCTGGGACCTGAAAAAAGGGCAAATGGATGTTGGTGAAGCAAAACAGATGCCCATTGTACGTCATTTAATTTAAGAGTTGCAGACTTCTGAGGCTGATGAAAGCTATGGACCTTCTCTCCAAGGGAAAAAAAATTTGCAAGCAATTTTGTAAACCCAGAATTCTGCTTAGCGTTTTAGAGGGGTCCCTGAAGCCAAACAATGAGCAATGACCCCAGTTCAGAATGTCTGATGTTCTGGGAATTTTAGCAAGAGATGGGGGCTGGAGGGAGTAACTTTTAACAGCTTTCCAGCCTGAGAGACATCTCCAGAGATTCCTTTCTTCTCCACCCCAGTGCCCTTAGTCTGGGAACAAGAAGAATTTGTCTCTACTCCTAATTATCCGGTAAGACACAAATGATGCAAATATTATGCTAAATGAGGCCCCTTAAAATAGCAAAGAGCAAACCAGCAGCAAAAGATGCCTTGTCATTTGCAATTTGCAAACGAGTTTGATGCCTTTCTTCATCCTCTCTCCGCCTCCCCACCCCTGTTGTTGATGCTAATCTGAACTCCTGAAGGAGTCACCTTCCCCCAGAAAGGTGTCCCTTGAGGGGAGGAGAGAAGGAAAATAGGGGGATGGAAGTGCTTCTTGATTGCCTACGTCTGATTAGTAATTACACGCTAAGAGCCGCTCTGGAGAGAAACACTGTCTCCCTCTGATGAGGAAGAAATTTGATAAGGCAGTTCTTCCAGGTGGAGGTTGGGGTAGGAAGGTGATGAGGAGGAGAGGAAGGTGGTAACAGATATACAACTGGGGGACCTGCTGCTAGCTAGACTGGGGTACAGGTAGGCAGATTATTGTATCCTTCACCAGCATTACCACTTCTCCATTTATCAGCATGAGTGATCTTGAGCTTTGTGGCTTAAACTCTGTGCCTCAATTTCTTTATCTGTAAAATGGGAATAAAGCTGGTACTGTCAGAGGCATGTGAACCAGAGAAACTCCATCTTGAACAGAAGCTGAGTAAAATAAGGCTGAAACCTACTGGGCTGCATTGCCAGATGGTTAGGCATTCTAAGTCACAGGATGGGATGCGAGGTCTGCACAAAATACAGGTTATAAAGACCTTGCTGATAAAACAGTTTGCAGTAAAGAAGCTGCCTAAAACCCACCAAAACCAAGATGGCCACGAGAGTGACCTCTGGTCATCCTCATTGCTACATTCCCTTCAGCGCCATGACAGTTTACAAATGCCATGGCAACATCAGGAACTTATCCTATGTGGTCTAAAAAGGTGATGCATGAATAATCCACCCCTTGTTTAGCATATAATAAAGAAATAGCCATAAAAATGAGCAACTAGCAGCCCTTGGGGCTGCTATCTATGGAGTATCCATTCTTTTGTTCCTTTACTTTCCTAATAAACTTGCTTTCACTTTACTCTATGGACTCGCTCTGAATTCTTTCTTGCGTGAGATCCAAGAACCCTCTCTTGGGGTCTGGATCAGGACCCCTTTCCTGTAACAATGCCTGCTTTTTAGAGCTGTTGTGAAAATTGAATAGAGTCTTATTAGAGTACCTACATCCAAACAACTCCAATTTGGCCCCAGTTGACAGGATATTGTGCTTAACACACTACAAGACCTTAGGAAATCTACCTGGTCTCTGCCAACAGGACTGTAGACCCACATCCTTAATAAAAGTAACAGCCTAGTCAATGATTAACCTCCAACTACTTTTGTCACCAGAAAGGAATTGTGGCTTGGGCAATCCTAGATACAACTAACCAAAAATTACTTTTGACCCTTGAATGTACAGTTGACCCATTAACAACTGGGTTTAGACTGCACAAGTCCATTTACACTTGGATTTTCTTCTGCCTCTGCCACCTCTGAGACAGCAAGACTCACCCCTCCTCTTTCTTCGCCTCCTCTGCTTTATCAACATGAAGACAATGAGAATGAAGACCTTTATGATGATCCACTCCCACTTAATGAATAGTAAATATATTTTCTATTTCTTATGATTTTCTTAAATATTTTCTTTAGCTAACTTTATTATAAGTATAAAATACATATAACATACAAGATATGTGTTACTCGACTTTTATATTATTGGTAAGGCTTCCCATCAACAGTAGGTTATTAGTAGTTAACTTTTGGGGGAACCAAAAGATATGCAGATTTTTGATTGAGCAGGGCATCAAATCAAGTGCCTCTAACCTCCATGTTCTTCAAAGGTCAATTGTAATTGATTTTAACTGTTTTCATGAACTTCCACCATACCCAGAGAATGAGAAAGATGTCATTCACTTCTTTATCATTCTCAGTTGTTCAAAAGGCAGACAAGACCCCAAAGGAAGAACCCCCATGAAGCACTCACTAGGATGGATGGATGGATGAATGGCAGAAGGCCCAGTGAATGTTTCTCCCCACTCCTTAAAAATCTGAACATGTGACTCAGTCTACAGATTGCTGAGTGACCTTGGGCAACTGGCTCTACTTCTCTAGGCCTCAGTTTCTTCATGAGTAAAAATGGACACAATAAAAGTAGGCTTCTCCACTGCTTTCTCTTTCCTCTGCATTTCCTTTTTCTTTTCCGTATGACTTAGATCACAGCCCATCCCTTCTCCCTTTCTATAGAGTATACCTAACTTCCCCCGAAGCTAAGGAAACTAGGAGGCATTGACTAGCTAATGAATAATCTAGAGTGATAAAGTCTTAAATCCACTTTTTTTTTTTTTTGAGACGGAGTCTCATACTGTTGCCTGGGCTGGAGTGCAGTGGCACGATCTCGGCTCACTGCAACCTCTGCCTCCTAAGTAGCTGGGATTACAGGCACCCGGCACCACACCCAGCTAACTTTTTTGTATTTTTAGTAGAGATGGAGTTTCACTATGTTGGCCAGGCTGGTCTCGAACTCCTGACCTTGTGATCCGCCCACCTCGATCTCCCAAAGTGCTGGGATTACAGGCATGAGCCACTGCACCTGGCCTTAAATCCACATTTTTAACTTTTAGCATAAAGAAAATATCTATCTATTTGATCAAGATTGTTTTAAAAACTTAAAACTTTTTTGCTCCTCCAAAAATCATAAGCTAAATTAGAAAGCCAAACACCAACTTCTTAAGAAATTTTAATAAAGATAAAGGACGAAGGAGAAAGTGTTCATTTTCCCATCCAGCCCAGACAAGTAAAAACCTCTGTCATATGTAAAGAGCTCTTACAAATCAATGACATATAAAAGAAAACTAAAACTCCAGTAAAAGATTAACAAAAGACATAATTCTCAGTAGAATAAATATACATGTCTAATAAGCTTTGAAAATTTGTATTGTCAGGTTTTCAGTATCAAAAATGCAAATGGAAACAATAAGACCACCTTTTAAACATATTACACTTGCAAAGACAAAAAATAAAAAAATTAAAATTAAAATTAAAAAAAAAAAAACCTCTCTACTGGCCAGGGTGAGGGATATATGTTCCAACACTGCTGGTGGGAATGTAAATTAGTTCATCCTTTCTGGAAGGCAATTTGGCAGGACAATCCCAATTATGTTAAAAATATATGATGTACATTTAGGCATACAAAAAAGACTGTTGAGAGATAAATAAATGTTAACAGCAATTTTCTTTGTGTAACAAGATTAGAGTGATTTTTATTTTCTTCTTTATATTTTTCTGTATTTTCCAAATTTTCATAGTGAACATGAATTGCTTTCATAATAAGGAAAAAAGAAAAACAATGAAAAGACATTTAAAAAAAAACTTTGTTATGTTCTTTTGAAATGTATTTTTTACAGTTTCATTACAGTTTCATTCCAGGATGCTTGGTTTTGCAATGCTAAGCTTTTTCTGAAGAGTTTTATACTTCATCAAGTCTGTCTAGCAAAAGAGAAAGCACATCTGCTTTGCCCTCAGCAGACCTGTGTGGGTACAACAGCCTTGCCCCTTCCTGGCTATGTGACCTTGGGTGACTTGTTTAACCTCTCTAAGGTTTGGATTCCGCATCTTTAAATGGAGACATATAATCATCACTTCTATCACATAGGATTGAGTGAGGAAGCATATGTAAAGTGCCTGGGACAATGCCTGGTGCATAGTAGGTGCTCAGTAAATGGTAACTAGTACAAACCAGATGGTGAGGAAAAGGCACGAAGTCTTCATAAATGAGAAGCAGTCATCCAGAGAAAAAAAATTAATCCCTTTTGGAAAAAATTATTCTGATAAGGAAGCCTCATGTCATCGCTCCCATTTTCTGAAAAGTCTTTGGAAGCTCTCACAAAGGTAGAATTCTTTGCTCAAGATCTCCCAGGACTTCAAAGATTAGGGGCTGAACAAGCAGCAAAGCCCAGCTTTCTTCACTCTTAGAATAATGTTCCACTGCTACTTCCCTAGCCCAGAATGGCATGTGGTCCTTCTTCCCACATCTCTGCAGACCAAGAGCAACATCTTCTCCCACTTTCCACCAACGTGATCCTCTAGGGCTCATTGCTGTTAATTAATCGCAGGAAATCTTGCACATTATCTAAATGTCTGTGAGCAGTATCTTCAGTTTCCACTAGGTTGGGGGCATGTAATGCCATCCTCTTACTGGTACTTGGGAGCGCCTCAACAGGGAGACTTTACCCGCCCAAATGTGCAGGAAAAAAAAAAAGTCCCTCTTTAGTCTTTTTAACACTAATATGTCCTAATATCAGGCTAGGTGTCAGGTATCAATTCATATGCATTCTCCCAAGGCCAGAGGGCTCCCTAGTTGATATCCCAGAAGCTGTTTTTCCTGATGCTCGTTACTATTGTTCTTCCATTATTGCTGCCTATGCAGCCACCCCCGCTCTCTAAGTGACTAGAGACTTCGCTCTCAGGTCAAGCTAGAGATCCTGGAATGAGGTTTCTATACCCTGATGCAGTGATCCATGTGTTGCTCCTGCTAAGAGAAGCAATAGCCTTTTCCAAATGTAGAATAGGAGGACCTATAGGAGGCAAGACCTACGGAATAGAAGAACCTATAGGAGGCAAGACCTATGGAATAGAAGAACCTATAGGAGGCAAGACCTATGGAATAGGACCTGTGGAATAGGAGGACCTATAGGAGGCAAGAGAGTTGGGGATCGTGTCATCATTCTGCAGTGATGCAGTCATGCTTTTGCCATGATCAGGAGGGGCTTCTAATGAAGCCACTTGCCCCTGTTCATTAAGCCACTTATGCAGTCCAATAAAAGCCAGCCATATGATCCTATCCTAGGAGGTAGGAACTGCTGCCCTCACTTCATATATAGAATGCTTCTCATTGCTTAAAATTCACTTTGTTTCACTACACCCTATTTTCTGCCCCAAGGAGAAAGAAGAGAGGCTATTTTGTTGTATTTATAGAGAGTGTTGAAAAACAGGAGGCACATTAGACTTTGCCTTTTCACTGAGTTTTAGTGAGGAACACCAAGGCTTATTCTATTCTCTCCCTAGGTTGTTTTATCCATGCCCAAAATTAAACTGCCACTTATTGACAAACAACTTCCAAATATCTATCTTCAGGCGAGATTTCTCTTCTCAGCTACAGACTCATATAAAATACTTTGTATTGAACATCTTTTGTTGAATATAATGCGTCATATTTGTAGTCTAAAATGCATTCCATGCTCAGCATGTCCAAGGTCAAACTTGTGATCTTCTTCTATTCCAACATACCCTATCTTCGTGAACAGCAGCGCCATCCAGGTAGTTCCTTAGGTCACTTGGCATCATTCATGGTTTCCCCTCTTTCCCCCTCCCCACTGCTCCTCTTCTTCCCCCTTCCCATAGCCCTCTCCCTTCCTTCCCCTCCCTTCCTCTTTCTCTTTTCTCTCTCTCCTTTTCTAGCCTATCGCTGGGCCCTGACTATTTTCTCTGTTAAATAGCTTTTGAATATGTTAAATCCATCTTCTTATCACTGTCTCAATCTAAGCCACACTAATCTAACCCACTTCCATCTCTTGCCTGGACAACTGCAAGTACTGCCTTTCTGACTTTGCTATAGTCACTCTAGCTTCTAATCTAATCTTTAGGCAGAGAACCTTTTCAAAACACAGATATAATCATGTGGTTCCCACTTAAAGCCCATTAAATGGCTTCCCATTGTCATTCAGATAAAAATCAATATATTCATCATGGCTCAGAAGGCCACAGGCACACAGGGTGTGCCCCGCCTCCCCTCTTCTCCAATCACCCACCTGATCACTCTGTCTACCTGCCACACTGGCCTCCTCATGGTTTCTCAGATGTCCCACCATATTTGGAAGCAATGAGATTTTCCAAATGAGGAATAGGAGGCCCTTAGGCATGAGAGATTGGGACCTCAAATGTCCTACCATAGAACTTTCACATAGGTTGCTCTCTCCTAACACCCTAGGCCCCTCCCTCACCTGGTTAATTTTCTACCTTTATATATCAACTCAGATGTCGCTTCCTTCCTAACTCCCCAACCTAGTTTCGTTTCGTTACTGTGCATTTTCATGGATGTGTTTCCTTCCTTCACAGCATTATCTCCGTTTATAATCACAGATTGATTGGTGTGATTATTTAGTCTATCTCTCCACTAAAGCCGTAAGCTCTTTTAAGACAAAACCTGGTCCATTTTGTAATCCCCATTTTGTATCCCTAACTTATTTGCATGATGTATTAGTCTGTCTTGACGCTGCTAATAAAGACGTACCCGAGACTGGATAATTTATAACGGAAAGAGGTTTAGTTGACTCCCAGTTCCACAAGGCTGGGGAGCCCTCACAATCATAGGGGAAGGCGAATGAGGAGCAAAGTCACATCACACATGGCAGCAGGAAAGAGAGCTTGTGCAGGGGAACTCCCATTTATAAAACCTTGAGATCTTGTGAGATTTATTCACTACCACGAGAACAGTATGGGGGAAACCGCCCCCATAATTCAATTATCTCCACCTAGCCCTGCCCTTGACACGTGGGGATTTATTATTCAAGGTGAGATTTGGGTGGGGGCACAGCCAAACCATATCACATGAGTCAGAGTTGAGTCAGAACTAGAAAGGAGAGAGGAGGATTCAAATGGTTCCCAGGACTTTGCTTATTGGCATTTCCAAATAAGAACTGTAATCCTTCCTCCAATTGCTATCAGCAAAACTGAGAGGCAAAGTGGACCACTAGATAAATGTCAAGCTGTTGAAAAATCTAAGATTGACTGCTGTAATTGGCACCATTGGTCGGCATCATGAATAGTCATAACAAGCAGGAATTTGTTACCAAAGAACACTGTGTTTTCAGGGGGGAGATACCTCCCTGTTCTCTATTTCACTAAAAAAAAAAAAAAAAGTCCAATTATCTCTTTAATTAAAAACAAAGATTTTTCTGATTATAAAGTCAAGGTGGAAATCCCACACCAAGCATTTAGAATAGCAGATGAGAAGCCTCATTATGTGTATGTGTGTATGTGTGTGTGTACATATGTGTGTGTGCCTTGCCCGTGCACATGCATGCATAATCAGTATTTAAATGGAGTCTTACAATCGCCATACCCTTAACCACCACAGCAGCCATGTTTGTACAATGGGACTATTTCTGCTGCTGATTGGACCAGGGATGAACACCTCATCCAAGCTCAGCCAATCAGATTCCATTCCTTAGGAATACAGAATTGGAACCAAGAAAATCAGTCTCCGTGGGTAATTGGACCTGTAATGCATGAACTTGGTCGGGAGCCATCTTTTTCACCCCATGTGGACTAAGTGGCAGAGAAATTCCGTCTGCTAAGAAAGCTGAAACAAGTGTGCAGAAAAAAGTAGAGATGGACTGCCGTGTTCTAGTTTGATCTCCAGTTTTCTGTGTCAACCTTTTCATGTCCCAGGCACACACCTGCCCTGGGAGTCCATGGGTCTGTCCAGCATCATTCTTCTAATAAATGTCCTTTTAAATTAACAAGATCAAGGAAGTTTCTGCAACTTAAAACTGAAGCAGTACTAACAAATGTACACAGCTTGCTCAAATGTCTCTCTCCGTGAGTCCTTTCCTGAACATTCCATTTAAAATTACACATACTCTTTATCCCCTTCCCTCTTTTTTTCTTCCTAGTACTTATGTCCTTCTAATATTTGTATATATATTAAAATATATGTGTGCACTATATAACTATTTTTTATTCTGTTTATTGTCTCATCCCACTAAAATGTAAGCTCTGCAACAGAGATTTTTTTTAAAAATTATACACAACAAAACAAATCATAAGTAAAAGCAAACCATAATTTTTTTAAAAGCCACAGACCAGAGAAAATATTTGCAATGCACAAAACCAACAAAGAGTTAAAAGCAACAGTATATAGAGAGTTCCTGTAAACCATAAGAATAAAATAAGCAACTCAGGAGAAAAATTGGCAGTTCACAGGAGAGGAAACACAAATGGCCAATAAATATATGGAAAGATGCATAGCCTCATCTATAGTCAAGAAATTAAAAACTAAAACAAGATAATATTTATGCCCATCATTTTGGGAAACATATATAAGTCGACTTGTTTTCATTCATTCATTCAATTAGTTCAGCAAACATTATTAAATAACTGGTATGTGCCAATTCTGAGCACTGGAGATACAGCAGTGAGCAAAACAGACAAAAATCCCTGCGCTTAGGGAGTGTATTCTGTACTGAACATAATAATAACAAAGAAAAAGAAATAAGACAGTCTGTTAGTGATACCTACTAATGTGAAATTTCAAAGCAGATAAGGGTATGAATTAGTTGGGTAGAATTAGAAATTTTAAAGAGGGTGGCCAGGGAAGGCATTGCTAAGACGTAAAGACTTGAAGGAAATGAGAGTGATCCATGTAATATCTAAGGGAAGTCTTTGTGACAAAGAGACCAAGTGCAAAGAGTCTGAGGCAGGAATTTTCCTCTTTGCCTTGTTCAAAGAACAAAGAAGAGACTATTGTGGCTGCATCAGAGCAGACAAAGGAGTGTGGCAGGAGATGATGTCAGGGAAACAATATGGAGAGCAGATCACATAGAGTCTCGTAAGTCACAGTGAGGACTTTGCTTGTACTTGGAGGACAGGGATGTTTGTCTTTTTGTTCACTGATGTATCCTCAACACCTACAATAGTGCCTGACACACAGTAGGCACCCAATAAACAGGAGTTAAAACAAACCAATTATGCAGTCAACAAAAATTTCTGCTACAAAAATATATATAATATGTCGCTCGGGTTTTGTTTAATTTTTTTTTATTTCAGTAGGTTTTGGGGGAACAGTCGATATTTTATTACATGAATAAGTTTTTTAGTGGTGATTTCTGAGATTTTGGTGCACCCATTACCCACTTAGTTGTTTTTTTTTTTAAAGACAGATTACAGAAGAGGATAAAAGTGGGTAATTACAGACTTTTTTTTCCAGATAGAGTCTCTTGCTCTGTCACCCAGACTGGAGTGCAGTGGCACAGTCTGCGCTCACTGCAACCTCCACCTCCTAGGTTCAAGTGATTCTCGTGCCCTAGCCTCCTGAGTAGCTGGGACTACAGGTGCCCGCCACCATGCCCAGATAATTTTTGTATTTTCAGTAGAGATGGGGTTTTGCCATGTTGGCCAGGCTGGTCTGGAATTCCTGACCTCAAGTTTTCTACCCGCCTCAGCCTCCCAAAGTGACAGACTGTTAACAGTGATTGACTTGGGGTCATGAACTTGGGTTCCATTTGTTTTCTGTTTGTATAATTGAATTTTTCTTTAAAATGAGCTGAAAGGAGAAAAATAAATGCATAAATTGAATGAAGGAATGGGAAGGAAGAAAGGAGGAGGCTAACAAAAGAAGAAATTAATTTAGGCTGTGGAAATTCAGCCCATGTCCCCCAACCTCCATCCTTCCATCCTCTATCTCTTTCATACATAAACACACACACACACACACACACACACACACACACACACACACACATCTGGAAGCCCCCCTCCCGGACTTGGCCTTGCCCTTGGCTGCCTTTCAGGCTCTCTTTGCTCTTGACAGCCCCTCATGCCCTCCCAGAAGCTAGATGCACAGCAGCTCCCTGCTACCCCAGCCACAGTGGAGGCTGCATCAGATACACAAACAAAGGCAATTCACAAGGGCCTGCCACCTGGCTTCTCTAATTGCCCAAACCCCTAAAAAGAAATAAACAATGGCTCTTTCTGAGAAAATAGAAATGACTCAGCCATTAGCCCCACATGCCTGCAGAGAGGCCTCCTTGAAGAATGCCCAAAAATGGGAATCACACTACCAAAAAAGCCACCACTGCCCCAGGAGGGATGTAGTCAGCTGACCACAATGGCCCCTGGACTGGTGTCTAGAGACTAAATATTAATCCCCTTAATGTGAAATCAAGGCCTCTGGAAGCTGATGGAACTAGGTGCAAACCCCATCTTTACCATTCATTAGCTGTGTGGCCTCGGGCAAACCACACTGCCTCTCTGAGCCTCGTCTATAAAATAGGAGCAGTGACAGCACCAACATCAAGTGGTTGTTATAGGAGCTAAGTGAGAAAAGTGCCCAATAGAAGCTACTGATGTTTTTTTATGAGCATCCTTCTCCCTCAGCCTGTGTATCCTTCCCCCATCCCTCTCTATACCTTATTACTCCTCCAAGATTCAGTTCAGATGTTACTTCCTCCAGGATGCCTTCCCTGACCTCTTCAGGCTCAATTGGGTGCCCTTGCGGTGCACTCCTACTGCACACACTACTTACCTGTATAATTCAGGGCTTCTTGTTTGCAAGTGACAGAGACTGCCCTGGCTAACTTAAAACAGCAAGGGAGTTTATTGGAAGAATGTCAGGGCTCAAGAAGTCAATGTGAGTTTGGAGAATGGGCCTTGGGAATCGACCAAGAATGCTCCAGGAAGCTGGGATGGAAATAGAACCTCAGACCTCTCCAGCCCCTTGTCCCTCTGCTCAGCATCAAGTCCCAGGGAGGGGATGGTGGACTGGCCTTGTTAAGAGCAAAGGCCCACTCCTTGGCCAGAGTAGAGCAGAGCCCCCAATAATGGCCCCATCATACTCTCTCCAGTGGGGAGACGTAACCTCGATAAAGACAATGATCTGTGAAAAGAAAATGGGTGCTGGTCAGTGAACAAACAGCAGAAATCTCAAATATAGCAGGGATTTCATTTCATTCACTCATCTGAGTCTCCACCACTTCATGCAGTGTCTCAAAAAGTTTGCTGAATGAATGAATGATGGGAAAACCACAGCCTACAAGGCAAATAGTGCTAAGAGCACCAACTGAGGCATAAAGAATGGGAGGCAAGTGGGAGGTAGTGTTCAAAAGCATAGACTTAGGAGGCAGACACAGGTGAATTCAACTCCAGCTTCGCTTTCACCTTTGACTCTGCTCTCTTTGACATGGGCCAAATTTCTATCTGGACTTCAGTTTGCTTATTTGTAAAGGGGTGATAATTATAACAGTATCTTGTAAGGTTGTTGTAAGTATCAAAGAAAAAGATTTATGTAAAGAATTTCTGCAATGCCTGGGACATAAGTGCTCAATAAGACACACTGTTGATATTCTATTGTTTTGATCAGTGTTGTTATTACTATGGAAAGTGTGGGGAGAGAAGGGAATGGGCTGACTTGAGTATACAGAGCCTGATGGAGAAGGGGTCATTGTGATGGTGTCCTGTAGATGAACAAGATGGGAACCTTGCCCTATTGAAGCTCAGAGCTGAGTGAGGGAGACAGATGAATTCTCACCCAAGAAAAAGTGTGAACCTCATATTTTTAAAACATTGAAGAAAAATGAAACAAACATATGATGAAAAAATTACACAGCCCAAGCATCCTGAGGTGACCCGTGAAAATGGTTTGCAATTTACCTGACCCAGAAAACCACACAAAACCACACAAATCAAGGGGTTCAAATCTTCATGTTCACTTTAAGAACAGTGTGGAACTGCCTGGGTCATCACAGGTATTCAAATACAAAAAGTCACCAAGTATCTGAAAGATGTCACTTTACAGAAACAATGTGTACCATTGCAATGTTACAAGGGTAGCATTGTGGGTATGCCCAGGCCAAACAGTGAGGTTGGACACAGGGACAGTAGCCCAAAAAAAGTGCTGAATTTTTGTTGCATGTGCATAAAAATGCAGAGTCATGCTGAACTAAGGGATTTAGATGTAGACTCTCTGGTCATTGAGCTTATGCAGGTAAACAAAGCACCTAAAAATGCACTGCCAGATTTAAAGAGCTCATGGTTGGATTAACCCATACATGAGCTCTCCCTGCCACACTGAGCTGATTATTATGGAATAGGAACAGATTGTTACTAAACCAGAAAAGGAGATTGCACAGAAGAAAAAGATATCCCAGAAGAAACTGAAGAAACCAAAACTGATGGCATGAGAATAAATTCAACAGAAAATAAATGCAAATGAAAGTAGAAGAAAAAATTATGCAGCTGGTAGAACCAGATGCAAGATGAAGGCAATCAAATGCACTCAAAGACTGAATTAAGTCAACTCACTAAATGCCTTGATTAATGATGAAATGCCTAAGCCCTCAGAAGGAGAGAGGACTCACTCAACAAGCTTTCCAAAGTCAGAACTTGAGCTAGGGTTTAGGATAAACTTGCAGAGGTCAAGAAGGAGGAGAGAATTCTGGGCAGAGGTGCTGCACAAGCAAAGGCATGGAAGTCTTAGAAGGCTGTCTTAGCTCAGGGTGCTATAACAAAATACCATAGACTGGGTGGCTTAAACAAGAAACACTTCTCACGCTTTTGGAGACTGAGAAGTTCAAGATCAAGATGAGGGCAGATTCAGTTCCTGGTAAGGACTCTGTTGCAGGGTTGCAGCTGGCTGCCTTCT
Organism: Pongo abelii; assembly: GCF_028885655.2. NCBI lineage: Eukaryota > Metazoa > Chordata > Mammalia > Primates > Hominidae > Pongo > Pongo abelii. The sequence continues at coordinate 117,583,508 of NC_071995.2, read as the reverse complement.
CGCCGTACCTTCACATGATGGACAGTTCTGGACTCTTCCTCTTCTCATGAGGACACTAATCTCATTATGGGGGTCCCAGCCTCATGACCCATCTACACCCAATTACCTCCCAAGGGTACCACCTCTACATAAATTACAGTGGGGTTAGGGCTTTAACATGAATTTGGGGCAGGGTGAGGGCCACAAACATTTGGTCCATACAGGGACTGAAGAGAAACAAAAAGGGAAACTATCATTTTGCATGTGGCTTAAATTTTTGACAGATGCTATCTCTCTGAATCTTTTTTTTTTTTTTCAGACAGGGTCTCACTTTGTTGCCCAGGCTGGAGGGCAATGGCACAATCATAGCTCACTGTAGCCTCAACCTTCTGGGCTCAAGCGATTCTCCTGCCTCAGCCTTCAGAGTAGTTGGGACTATAGGTACACACCACCATGCCTACCTTGTTTGTTTTTTCTTCTAGTAGAGACGAGGTCCTGCTTCATTGCCCAGGCTGGTCTCAAACTCCTGAACTCAAGCGATCCTCCTGCCTTGGCCTCCCAAAGTGCTGGGATTACAAGCATGAGCCACCGTGCCCAATCACCTTCTGGATCTTTATGGCTTTAGTTCTAGCTCAGACAGGGGGGCTCTCAAACCTGGCCTCACATAAGAAGTAGCTGCTAAGGTTTCCTTCTACAATTCAAAGTCCTGGGCTCTGCCCCAGACACACTAAAGCAAAATCTCTTGAGTACAGAGCCAGGGAATCTGGATTTTTTTTTTCTTTCCTCGAGTAATTTAATTTTTTAAAATTAATTTTTTATTGAGGTGAAATTTGCAGGGTAAAATTCAGCATTTTAAAATGTGCAATTCAGTGGTATTTAGTACGTTCACAATGTTGAGCAACCCTCACTTCTATCCAATCCCAAAACATATTTATCAACCCAAAAGGAAAGCCCATATCTCACTCTCTCCTCCCAGCAACTGGCAACCACTAACCTGCTTTCTGTATCTATAGATTTGCCTATTTAGGACATTTTATATAAGTGGAATCATAGAATATTTGTTCTTTGTGACTGGCTTTTTTCACTTAGCATAATGTTTTCAAGGTTCATCCATATTGAAGCATGTATCACTTCATTTATTTTTTATTATTAATTTTTGTCTCACTCTGTCGCCCAGGCTGGAGTGCAGTGGCACAATCATGGCTCACTGCAGCCTCCACCACCTAAGCTCAAGCGATCCTCCCACCTCGGCCTCCTGAGTAGCTGGGACCACAGGCGCATGCCACCATGCCCGGCTAATTTTTGTACTTTTTGTAGTGACAGGTTTTCGCCATGTTGCTCAGGTTGGTCTCAAACTCCTGGGCTCAAGTGATCTGCCTGCCTCGACCTCCCAAAGCTCTGGGATTACAGGTGTGAGCCACAGCACCCAGTCTGGATATACCACAATTTGTTAATTTATTCATCAGTTAATGGATATTTGGGTTGTTTTCACCTTTTGGCAATTGTGCATAATACTGTCCCCAAGTGATTTTGATTTTACCAAGTTGAGAGTTGGCATTTGGGAACCAGTACTGGGGTTACAATCACTTAAAAAAAAAAAACAAAAAAAACAAAAAAAAAACTTCTTGAACTTCAGCATGCTTCCCTCAGAATCACCTGAAGAGTTTGCTAGAGCCACTTCCCGAAGATATCCTGATTCAGTAGATTTGGGTGGGACCTGGGAATCTTCATTCATAATGAGGCCCCCGCCCCTCATCCCTGATGCAATTCTAATGCAAGCGGCCTACGCAGCACTCTGTAAGAAACAGTGATTTAAAAGGAGGTTATCCATGGTGGCTTGCATGCTGGGACATTTTTTTCCTGTTCTTTGTCATTTGCCAATATTTGTTAGATATTCAATACAGAGCATGATTTACTTTTATATTCAGAATTATTTTGGATATTAACAAATAAAGAAAAAAGGGAAAGAATTCTAATGCCTGGCCTGATTCTTCCTCTCCCCAGCCCTACTCTCACCAGCTAAGACTTCTTAGACGGAGTCTTGCTTTGTCACCCAGGCTGGAGTGCAATGGAGTCATCTCAGCTCACTGCAACCTCCACCTCCTGGGTTCAAGTGATTTTCCTGCCTCATCCTCCCGAGTAGCTGGGATTACAGGTGCCCACCACCACGCCCGCCTAATTTTTTGTATTTTTGGTAGAGACGGGGTTTCACCATGTTGGCCAGGCTGGTCTCGAACTCCTGATCTCACATGATCCACCCACCTTGGCCTCCCAAAGTGCTGGAATTACAGGCGTGAGCCACCGAGCCCAGCCTGGCTAAGACTTCTTGACCCCATCCCCATGCTTCCTGAAGCTCAAGCCTTTCTGAAATGCACGCACACATGTTAAGAAAGCCAATGGCTGATATCTATGCACAGGACACTTTTGCCTACAGCATGTCATACAATTTGCTTACTTACTGTGCGCCTTTTGGAGCATCTAAGGAAATCAGAGCTGGGGGCTGGATCTCTGTTTGTTTTCCTACAGATAATGATATTCTCCCACCACCTAAGTTAATAGATTGAGGCTTGCAGGCATTTATGAGTGGTGTTTTTAATATGGTTCTGGAATATTTGCCCTATAAATTCTTAAGAACAGACTTATAGATTGCCCATTACCAACATTATGGGCTATTAATAAACCAGTTACAGTCACGTATTTTTTAAAAATTGCATTTCTTCCTTTGTGTTCACATTCTAAGCAGCTAAAAATTGGTGAGAGAGAGAACATCCATGCTGGATAAGGGCTGTGATTTCCTATAGAAAGATGGCAGGGGAAGGGAGTTGATAGCTAAGTCTGAAAAGACAAACAGTTTGAAGGAAGAAAGGAAGAGGAGTTAGGGGCCCCCACCAGCTGGGCGTTGTTGAGATATTTTAGAGCCACAATCTATCTTCTGGTGTGCTCAGGCAACAAGGATGAGTCCGCTAGTGTCTGTCCTACTGTTTCCTTTGCTATAAATCCCCTCGATATTTCTCTGCCCAGCTGCTCTGGGTTCACATTGCATTTATGGCTATGCTGCCTGTTGTAGACAGTACCCTGGGCATTGCCAGGACTCTATGGCTGGTATGCACACAAATGCAGTCACATACAGGGACAGACTCGAGTTCTCCAGCTCCATAGTCCCCTCCCACTGGCATCACTGGCAAAATCCCTTATTCCCATCAAGTGTGTCATTCCAATCCAGAAGTCCCTAGGGAATGATGTCCCATTAGTGTTTGGTACTCCTGGAAGCTGCTGTTTTTATACCACCACTGCCACAGCACTGTTTTCCACCTGTGGCACTCAGAGCTCCCTCAAATTGGCACTGCCTTTTCTAGCGGTGTACATAGTTTATCCATCACCTGCCCCACAGGAGGACCCCACTGCACTGGTGCTGGGGACCACAGTGTTGCAGCACTTTGTATTTTTACCCATAAAATCCTTTTCTCCAACAGTGGTAAATCTATGATGATAAAAGTAAGAATCAGTTTTTTGTTTTTTTTTTTTTTGGAACTGCTCTTTTCCTTGAGCCCCCAGGACTTGTAGCTGAAACTGAGTCACAATGCCCATTGAAATTTTCCTCTTCCAGTGGATTCACCTGAATGGATCATTTGGCCACTTTACAACTTTTCGTTATTCAGCCCCATCTCCCCCTACCCAAGCTATCATCCATGGTGTTGTCTGAACACTAAGCCACTGAGGCTGGTGGCATTTTTCCCCCAGAAGGCTCCAGTGCAAATCAGTAGATGCAAATAGATAGCAATTTCTGGCATCATAGACCCTGTGTGATATAAGAAGACATTGCTGGCTGCCATAACAAACCAACTCAACATCTCAATGGTGTAAGACTAGCGAGGTGTATTTCTCACTAACTTCACGTCTGATAGAGCTCAGGAGGCCTTCCTGATGGCTCTCCTCCAAGCAGTGACTCAATGATCCAGGCTCCATTCGTCATGTGTTGCTGCAATCTGCAATGCATGACCTCCACTGTAACCGCAGAAGAGGAGAGAAAGGGGTTAGCGGTGGAAGATATCTGAGACATGGCACCAAAGTATGGTAGCAGTGGTGAATCCGTACAGGTCTGCGGCAACCTCAATTATTGCCTCCTCAGAAGAAAGAACTCAATAGGGGGCAGAAGACAGAAAGAGAGGCCAAGGCAAGTTTCAGAGCAGGAGTGAAAGTTTATTAAAAAGCTTTAGAACAGGAAGGAAAGGAAGGAAGGTACACTTGGAAGAGGGCCAAGCAGGCCACTTGAGAGATCAAGTGTACGGTTTGACCTTTTGACTTAGAGTTTTATACATTGGCATAATTCCAAGGTTTATGTTTTGTTTCGTTTTGTTTCGAGACAGCGTCTCACTCTGTCGCCCAGGCTGGAGTGCAGTGGCGTGATCTCAGCTCACTGCAAGCTCCGCCTCTCAGGTTCACGACATTCTCCTGCCTCAGCCTCCCGAGTAGCTGGGGCTACAGGTGCCCTCCACCATGCCCGGCTAATTTTTTGTATTTTTAGTAGAGACGGGGTTTCACCGTGTTAGCCAGGACGGTCTCGATCTCCTGACCTTGTGATCTGCCCGCCTCAGCCTCCCAAAGTGCTGGGATTACAGGTATGAGTCACCGCGCCTGGCCAGTTCCAAGGTCTTGAGTTACGTCTCCCCTGATTTTTCCCTTGGGGTGGGCTGTCCACATGTGCATGCTTAAGCCCACTTTTCCAACCCCTGAGGTCTTACTGGGAAGCTGCTGATCACTAGTTTCAGATGTTTTCTATCTATTGGGAGCCTGCCTTTCCCTGTCACCAGCTGTGACCAATTATTACTTTACAGAGACAGCAACAGCCTGACCATCACCTGATGATCTCCCGACACTCCTGGCATGTGTGTGTGTGTGTGTGTGTGTGTGTGTGTGTAGGGGGAGCCCTCTCCTGCCCTGCTCATGCCAGACTAGCTACCCACTATAACAAAGGGAGCATTAAGGAACCTTCAATGAGACACCTACATTCCACTGGCTAAAACCCCGTCATGTGGTTCCAACCTAATTGCAAAGAAACCTGGGAAATTTGATTTTCCTGCATGGCTAAGAGGAGGGTATGAGATTATTGAGCATGTAGTTTGTCTCTGCCACATACCAGTCTCCATTTAAACTCAGCTAGGAATCCAAGCACATGTGGATTCTTAAAGATTTTGTTCTCCTAATGAGATTATACATTTCCTAAGGGCAGAAATTATTATTCTCTTGAGTATCCCCTAACCCACAAGCAGTGCTTAGTACAGTGGTCCCTGACGTTTTTGGCACCAGGGACAGTTTTCATGGAAGATGATTTTTCTGTGGATGGTAGAAGTGGTGGTTTGGGGATGAAACTGTTACACCTCAGATCATCAGGTATTAGATTCTCATAAGGAGCACGCAACCTGGATCCCTCACATGAGAAGTTCACAATAGGATTCACACTCCTATGAGAATCTAATGCTGCCTCTGATCTGACAGGAGGCAGAGCCCAGGTGGTAATGCTCGCTCACCCAATGCTCACCTCCTGCTGTACAGCCAGTTCCTAACAGGCCACAGACTGGTACCAGTCCATGGTCTAGAGACTGGGGACTGCTGGCTTAGTATACACTGAATGTCCATCCACGGCCACAGACTTCTAGAAACCAAGGACATCTCCAGAGGTAATTTGGGCCAATTATCTGCCTTCAATTCCTGAATATGTCTGGACCCACATATTGCTTTAAAAGATACCAAACATATTCATAAGCATTATCTCATTTATGCCTCATAACATCCCCAGGAGGGCAGACAGGATTGGAATTGTTATCCCCCTGTAGCAGATAAAGAAACTGAAGGACAGTCTAAACAATAAAAATAATAATATGGATTAACAATTGCTGAACACTGTGATGGTTAATTTTAGGCATCAACTGGATTGGGCCACAGGGTTTCCAGACATTTGGTCAAGCATTATTCTGGTTGTGTCTGTGAAGGTTTTGGGGGGATGAGATAAACATTTGAATCAGAAGACTGTGTAAAGCTGATGCCCGCCCCTCCTACTTGACATGGATGGGCCATGTCAAATCAGTTGAAGGCCTGAATAGAACAGGAAGGCTGAGAAAGAAGGAATTCCTCCTGCTTAACTGCGTTCAAGCTGGAATATCAGGTTTTCTTCCCTCCCTTTGGACTTGAACTTGAGACATAAGCCCTTCCTAGGTTTCAAGACAACCTGCCTTTGGACTGGAACTATGTCATCAGCTAGCCTGAGTCTCTAGCTGTCCAACTGCAGGTCTTGGGACTTGTCACCCTCCATAATAGCCCAAGCCAATTCAATAAATAAATGGATATCCTATTGGTTCTCTGGAGAATCCTGTCTAATACAAGCACCTAGGATGCATGAAATGTTTCAAAATATATGTTATCTCATTCCATACTCTTAACAGTTGTCCAAGGTCATTTTTATAATTGTCCCAAAGGCATCACAGTAAATAGTGTGAGATTTTAGCCAAGGGAGGAGATTCTAGAGAACTGGCTATTAATTCCTACCCTAAGAAATGTATAGTCAAAGTTGTCATTTTTTAAGATCCTACTCCACAAAACATCCCAGATCCTCCCAACAGGACTCCCACCAGAAGTATCTGAGCCAGCTGGAGGGTACATCCTATGTGCTAGTGGCAGGGACACATATTAAGGAAAAGTGTGCTAGTGTCCAAGGATATACCATCTCATCAGTCCACCTCTCAGTTCCTCATCCCACCCGGGCACTCAGCCTGGCTGCTTGCCTTCCTGTCGCCTAGCTTCTCACCACACAGCCCCGGAGACCATTCAAGATGATAACTCCAGCTCAACTCTGTCCCCAGATCTCATTTTAGATCGAGTGTCCCTTGGGGTCGCCCCGTACACATCCTGTTCCAATCTTTCATCCAGAGTGTAGCAAGTCAACAGATAACTAGGAGGTAGGAGAATTCAAGAGGCCCTTAGAAGCTTCTCAAAATGTCACGCACCTAAGCACTTGCTGAATTAGGACCTTCCCTAGTGGAGTCATCCTTGGATGAGGAAATTGTCTCCAGAAGGCCCCTGTTAAAATGTTGTTTCAGGCCAGGTGCGGTGGCTCACACCTGTAATCTCAGCACTTTGGGATTACAAGTGATCCGCCAAGGTGCCATGAGTTCAAGGCCAGCCTGGGCAACATAGAGAGACCATGCCTCTACAAAAAATACAAACATTATCTGGGTGTGGTGGCGCATGCCTGTAGTCCCAGCTATTAGGGAGGCTGAGGTGGGAGGATCACTTGAGCCTGGGGAGGTCAAGGCTGCAGTAAGCTGTGATTGCACCACTGCACTCCAGCCTGGGTGACAGAGTGAGACCCTGTCTCAAAAAAACAAAAATAAAATAAAATGCTCTTTCAGAGGAGCATCCGTCATATGGATGTGCAAAGTCCACCCAGACAATGAGCTCATTTACTGATTCATTCAATGTCACTGACACCTATTGGGTTGTCCGACTGTGGATGCACGTGTGTGACAAGAGTGTCCCTTGCAGAGCAGCAGGCAGGGTTCCATGGAGTAAGGGCACAGGATGGGAATAGATGACACTGGGATCCCTAAAGTGAGGGTGGGGGATGAGGAATGGTCTGAGCCATTGAGGAAACATCAAAGGGCTCTCGCTATGAAACACTGGAAGCTAGAGAAGAGTTATTGAGTGATTTTTGCCCAAGGCCAGCACTGCCCCTGAGCTGACTTTGTCCTCCAGCCCCTGTCACATCCTCTGGCCTATTTCTTTGAAGATAAGTTCTGGGGTTTAAAACCAGAGGCCTTCAACTTATGTAAACATAAAATTATCATTGGTAAGACTGCTTGGCATGGTGGAAAGCCTGGACTGGAAATCAGGAAACCGGCTCCGGCTCTAACTTGTGTTCTGGTGGCAATGGTCACTCATCTCTCCTCTTGGGGCCTTGGTTTTCCTGTGTACAACTGGGCCACACCAGAGACAGTAAGGGAAGGGTAACATTGTAGTAAGGCCTGAGGCTTTGGCCTTAATAAGATCCAAGTTCAAATATCAACTTAGACACACTCAGCCCATGTGGCCAACACCTTCACCTTCCCAGAGGCTTTTGCAGCTAGGGGTGGTTATGACCAATGAGGAGACACAAATCTAGGGAGAGTGTCTTCCAGGACAGAAAGACAAAGCTTCTGTGGAAAAAGGGGTTTGTCACACCCACTTTCTATTGCCTGGATCATGGACAGAATGCTTGAAGGTGCAACAGCAGCCATTCTGACATCATGAGTAAGAGAGTCACACTATGAGAATGGAGCAAATAGAACAGCAGGCAAATAGAAGGGGCCTGGGTCCCTGAGGATGTTCTTGCGGATGTAATCCTGAGCATCCAATCGCAAGCCTCTTGTTTTATGAATCAAATACAATTCCTGACAAGTTTGCCAGGTCTTCAGTTACTCACAGCCACACACGATTCTAACTAACCTTGAAGCAGTCTTTTCTTTTTCACTTAAAATTTATTGAGCATTTACTCCACGATAAGCATGTGCTAAACACATCACATCTATTCTCTCCTAATCCTCACACTAATCCATTTTACAAATGTACAAACCAAGGCTCAAAGAGGGTAAGTAATTTGCCCAAGATGATACCACAAATGAATTTGATCTCTAGTGGCTGGGCATGGTGGCTCACACCTGTAATCCCAGCACCTTGGGAGGCCAAGGCAAGTGGGTTGTTTGAGCTCAGGAGTCTGAGACCAGCCTGAGCAACAGGCTGTAAAGACTGCCAAGCCCTGTCTCTACAAAAATACCAAAAAAATAGCTAGGTGTGGTGGTGCACAGCTGTGGCCCCAGCTACTCAGGAGGCTGAGGTGGGAGGTTCACTTGAGATTGGGAGGTGGAGGTTGCACTGAGCCGAGATTGCGCCACTGCACTCCAGCCTGGGTGACAGAGCGAGACCCTGTCAAAAAGAATTTGTCCTCTAGAACCCAGTCTCTTAACCACGACTCATTCTTCACATTCCCTGTGCCTCAGTTTTCCTATCTGCAAAGTAAGACATCAGAAAGCAGTATTGTAAAGAAGCTGAAGCTATGAGCCTTCAATCCAGATGGACTTCAGTTCAAATTCTGCCTTCACCGCTTGGTGCTGTGTGACTTGAGCAAGTTATTAAACCTTTCTGAGTCCCAATTTCCTTTGTAGTAACTGGTGGTGATAAAAGGACCTACTTCATATGGTTGTCCTAGGGATTAAACATCATGTAAAGTTATTAAGTGCAGTGCCCAGCATGGGCCAGGCAGTTCTCTGCGGCTGCAATGATCTTATCTGTTCTGTGAAGCTCTGGGTTTCCATGGCATTAGTGACAGGCGGTACACCAAAGCTGAAATGTCCAACATATTTCCCTGGGGGAGAAGTGCTACTGTGGCATTCTAGGTACACAAGACAAATTGAATACAGAAATTTTTCATCTGGAACCAACTATTTTTTTAAAACAACTGTTTATAACTCTGTTTACTCCCAGCAAGGGTGAGACCAAGGCATCCAGCCCCTCCCTGCTGTGGGTAATGGAGGAGAGAGAGAGCGAATCACTCTCCAGTGGCCTCACCAGACTTCAAAGCTAAGCTAAAAACTTAAAAACCTAAAAATGGGAGGGAAAGGAGGAGGTGTGGAAATAAGAAGAAACAGGTCCCAAGGAGGTTATAGAAAAACAATGAAATCGTAATATTTTCCACGACAGATTTCATCAGTGCCACCTGAGTGCATTCTATTAAACCTCATTTATTAAATTTCTAGGAACATAATTTAGATATAAGATTCCGGACAAACAGGTTGTGAAATAGCTGATTCCGGATGCATCGACATTCCCCCATGCGTGGAAAACAGGCTGGTGTTTTCGTTTTGATGGTCTCAGGGGACTCTTCCTCTACTGCTTGCGGGGTAGAAGGGAACACTGTGATGGAAGCTGGGGGGCTCCATGCTGTGATTTGCAGACCTTCTTCCCGCTCCACAGTTATTTGGAGGAATTGTGTTTCCTGCCCTGTAGCATAAACATCTCCGAAGTTGAACGGGCACGCTCAGTGGTATTCTGGCACTTGTAGGCCAAGAGGAAATAGGTGTACAGGTGCCAAGAAAGCAAGGTACACACACAGCACAAATAGTTTATTTGTTCATCTAAGGGTCTCCCCTGAGCCTGTCAATACTGCCCCCCAAATATCTTTTGCTGATGTTTACAAGGTAGGACTTGACCAAGGTCTTCCTAGTGGACTAAATAGATGATATTTTTATTCTGGGATTTCCAGGTACCATTGGGAAGTCTCAACTCTGCTCTCTAATGCTCAAACTGGCTCTTTGTAAAAATGAGAGGAAGAGGGGGCATCATGCCAGAGACTCCTTCTACATTATTTAATTTTCTCCTCTCCTTGGTCCATTCAAGGCATTGATTATTGACTCTGCTTTATGGATGAAAAAACTGAGACTCAAGGCTGGGCGTGGTGTCTCACGCCTGTAATCGCAGCACTTTGGGAGGTTGAGGTGGGCAGATCACCTGAGGTCAGGAGTTTGAGACTAGCCTGGCCCACATGGTGAAACCCCATCTCTACTAAAAATTCAAAAATTAGCTAGGTGTGGTGGTGCAAGCCTGTAATCTCAGCTACTCGGGAGGCTGAGGCATGAGAATCACTTGAACCCGGGAGGTGGAGGTTGCAGTGAGCCAAGATAGCACCATTGCACTTCAGCCTGGGTGACAGAGTGAGACTCTGTCTCAAAAAAATTCTCTGTCTCAAAAATGCTCAAAAAACAAAACAAAAACAAAAGAAAACTTAGACTCAGAGACATGAATGAGTTTCCCAGGATCACTCAGTGATTAAGTGGCAGAGCCAAGAACTCAAGCCCAGGTGGTGGTGTGTGAGATTTAAGGATTCTTTGGATGGTGGGATACAATCCAGTGACACTCAGATAGATGGAAGACAGAACACGTTGTTACTTCCAGCTCTGAAACAGAGAAGTTTGCCATGCAGGGCCACGCAAGGGACTGCACCTGGGGACAGGACGGCAGCAAGCTGGACCATAAGGGACAGCTTATATATGACAAGCAGGGTGGAATTAGTTAGGATTCACTGACTTCTTGTGGATTTGCTAAATTAAATAATTGTGTGGGTTCTAGCACAAGAGGCTAACCCTAGTTGTCTGGTACCTGGCACTGGGGCAATTAGGGCAGTGCAGAGTGGCCCCAAGTGTGAGAGCCCCAGAAGGGAATTGCTTGGAGTGTGACTTAATCAGGTGTTCACAAAGGGGAACTGACTGACCACTAGCCAGGGCCTCAAAACGGGGGTTAAGACAGCATTTTTTTTTTAAGATGGAGTCTCGCTCTGTCGCCCAGGCTGGAGTGCAGTGGTGCAATCTTGGCTCACTGCAGCCTCCACCTCCCAGATTCAAGTGATTCTCCTGCCTCAGTCTCCCAAGTAGCTGGGGTTACAGGAGCCCATCAGCACGCCCAGCTAATTTTTGTGTTTTTAGTAGAGAAGGGGTTTCACCATGTTGGCCAGGCTGGTCTCAAACTCCTGACCTCAACTGATCCACCTGCTTTGGGCTCCCAAAGTGCTGGGATTACAGGCGTGAGCCACTGTGCCCAGACAAGACAGCATTTAAAAATATATGTTACAGGCAGGTCTAATTCCAAATCCTACATCCCTTTTTTCTTCTTCTGTGCTGCAAATACCTATAGTCCTTGGGGTCAACCATCCTCAGCCCATATTCACTTGGTCACCATCTCCTGTTGGTGCAATCTCTGAAAAGTCTCTTAAATCAGTCTCCTGCTCTAAAAAGTCAAGTTCAGATCTCTCTCACAAACTACAAGGCCTTTTGAGAGATCATTATGTTTAAGTGTCAGAACATGAGAGCAACAGTCAGACTGCCTGGGTTCAAATTGTGGCACTGCCACTTGTTAGCTACAGGACCTCAGAAAATCACTCAGTCTCCTACTGAGCCTCACGTTTCTCATCTGCAAAGTGGGAATTAAAATATGACCGGCAGCTAGGGATTGCTGAAAGCAGTAAATGAGATTATATGTTGGAAATCCTAATGCAGCGTAAATCATCAGTCAAAATACCCAATACTGCTGCTGCTGTTGATGTTACTCTGGTGCTAACCTGTAATTAACCTCACTTCTCTGTTCTTTCCAATTCCAGCCATACCCAGCTCACCAGACACCCCCGTGCTTCTCCATATGTCTCTGCTGTGGCTGGGATATTTTTCTCTACACCTCACCCACTTCCCAGCCTGTCCCGTTCATTCTGCTAGGCCAAGCCCCATAGTCACCTCCTTAGAGAAGTCACCTAGAGCCCCTACCCCAATACCAGCAGAATCCAGCTCTGTCTGCCCAGTGCTCACTCTCACTCTGTCAAAATCTGAGCATGCTGTCTGGTAAGAAAGAAGCCAGGTCCCTACCTGGCTCCCCGATGGTGAGCTCCTCGAGGGAGGTGCAGGGCCTTATTCATACACCAAAGTGACCAAGGATGCAGATCTGGTGCCTGACCACCTAGGTTCAAATTCCAGCTCCACCTGTAAGCAGCTGCCATCTTTCCCATGCCTCAACTCCCACCCCTCAATTCTGCTGGGATTAGGGTAGGAGCTCTAGGCAGCTTCTCTAAGGAGGGGACTATGGGGCTGGGCCTAGCAGAATGAACAGGACAGGCTGGGAAGTGGGTGAGGTGTAGGGAAAAATATCCCAGCCACAGCAGAGACCTATGAAGGAGCATGGGGATATCTGAGGAGACATGTATGGCTGAACTTGGGAAGAACAGAGAAGTGAGAATAATTACAGGTTAGCACCAGAGTAACATCAACAGCAGCAGCAGTATTGGGTATTTTGACTGATGACTTACTCTGTGCTAGGATTTCCAATATGTAATCTCATTTACTGCTTTCAGCAATCCCCAGCTGCTGGTCATCTTTTAATTCCCACTTTGCAGATGAGGAAGGTGAGGCTGAGTAGGAGACTGAGTGATTTTCTGAGGTCACATAGCTGCAAGTGGCAGTGCCACAATTTGAACCCAGGCAGTCTGACTTCTGAGCTCATGTTCTTTCAACAGCCAGCAACTGCATTTCTTTACCTGAAGACCTTTGCCTGATGATGGAGTCCACTTTTCTGCCTGTATGGCCAGGCAGAAGTGCCAGAGAATTAATAGCTGCCCTCCAACTCAGGAGCAGTGCTCAGCCAACGCCTGATAGAAGTAAGTACTGTATACAGCTGACCCTCCAACAATGAGGAAGTTAGGGGCACCTACCCTCACACAATTGAAAATCTGCATATAATTTTTTACTCCCCTCAAAACTTAATTACTAATAGTCTAGTTTTGACTGGAAGCCTTACTAATATCATAAATAGTCTATTAACACACATTTTTATATGCATTATATACTGCATTCTTACAATAAAGTAAGCTAGAGAAAAGAAAATGTTATTAAGAAAGTAATAAAGAATTGTACCCCAGAACTTAAAGTAAAATAATAAAAAAAATAGAAAATATATTTACTACTCATTAAGTGGAAGTGGATCATCGTAATGGTCTTGATCCTTGTCACGTTGATTGGGCTGAGGAGGATGAGGAAGAGGAGGGGTTGATCTTGTTGTCTCAGGAGTGACAGAGGCAGAAGAAAATCTGAATACAAGTAGACCCGCAAAGTTCAAGCCTGTGTTGTTTAAAGGTCAACTGTATAGATCCACAGTTCCCTCATACCTCAGGTGGGATATATCTAAGGCACATTGTCTACCTGGCTCCCAGTGTTTCTCCAGTATAATTAAGTTCCAGATGCCCACAGTGGTAGCTAGCTGGACAATTCTCCCTTGAATATCTGTCTTCCTTTTCTTGTCTCACTCCCTCACTCCCTTTTGCTCCCCACTTGCTCTCAAATCCTTGAATGAGTAGCTACTTCTAGAGGAAACCAAACTTCTGCTAGCTATGACCATAACTCCTACCAGCTATGAAATCTTGAGCGCATTACTTAAATGCTCTGTGTCTCAGTTTTCTCATCTGTAAGTGGAAATAATTTTACCTATGGAATTGTGTTATGAGGATGAGATGAACTAATACAAGCTTGGAAAGTGTCTGATATATAGAAAACACTCTAAATAGTAGCTGTTATTATTCTCAGGGTCTAGAAATGAACATATTCTGCAGCTTCAAAAATAAAAAAAAGTTTGCCGATTAAATCATGTTGAATCTCTGGGGATGGAGAAAGGCTTTCTATTAAGCCTTTTCATTCCATGTTAGTTTGGTTCTTCTGGTTGCCAAGAATTCACTCAAGCTAACATAACAAGCAAGGAAGCTTGTTGTAAGGCTGTGACTGTAAGAATAGAGACACGCATCTCTAGGGAACTGTAGAACAATCAGCCAGCCAGACCACAGACCATACCAAGGCAGGATCATAATTGGGAAATATGAAGGCTCAAAATCTAAGAACAGCTCTAGTGGTTGGGTTATCTTGTCACTCCCTGAGCTGCAGAATGTTTTTCCTTCTAGAGATCTATTGCTGACACAATTCACTAGTTCTGTCTTGCCTCTCTTTGTACAAGCTTCTAGTTCCATTGAGTTATCTGAGTTTCCAATTACATCTTTTCCCCTTGTGGGTTCTGACCCAACTGATAAATAGTCATAGGAGTCAAATAAAAATAAAGATATCAGCTTCAGAGGAGGTAAAGTTGGGCTACAAACGCAATGTAGACCTGTGACTACTGGCAAGAACTCTACTCTTTCTCTTCGCGGCTAGAACTTGGAGCAGAGATCTGAGCCAAGAGTAGAGGCTCCCAGCACAGCCTGCTTCACACCTGCTGAGCCAGGAGAGACCTGAGCGGGTACGGAAAGCATCTCATCCTGTGACACAGAAGCAAGAGCCAGGCATGGACATTCCTTATAGCAGGGCAACTCTGAAACTGGAGCTTGAAGAAAAGATTGAGCTGGTCATGCTCAGGCGTTGTTCCCAGCATCACCAACAGATCATCTATTTACTCCCATTGGGTAGAATGAGGAAGAAAGGAGGAAGGATAGACTGATGCCTTCCCCAGTATTTCCAAGAGAGCAGAAGTAGGTATTATAGGTGCAGCAAACCACCGTGACACACGTTTACCTATGTGACAAACCTGCACATGTGCCCCAGAATTTAAAATAAAATAAAATAAAGAAGTAGATATTTTAATGAACCATGATAGATTTGGCAGGAATGAGATGGATTTTTTTTTCTCTTACAGCTATTAACTGACCCACTCTGCCATCTCTCTGGTTCAAATTACCAAAGGAGAGGATCCAATTGGTGCAGGGATTCACCTTCATCCCTGTTTGAGCAGTTTCCATGAAAAGTCAACTCATAGGCCATTGGCCAGCCCACACCTTAGTGCAACCTGAAATTATCCTGTTCATGTATCTGTTTATTGTCTGCTGCCATCCCTACTAGAATGTTCCTGAAGGACATAAACCCTGTCTGTCATGGTCTGTCATGGTCATTGCCATATCCCCAGCATCTAGAATAGTCATGGCTCCAGGTAGGAGCCAGATAAATAGTTACTAGACAAATGATTGAATGATTGATTGATATAGTGAATAAATTGGTGAATGAACAAACTTAATGAGTTTATGGAAAGCCCTATCTAAATCACCAGAGCTTCTCCTCCGTTGCCCAGGGAACTCAGCTCCAGCCCCAAGCCTGCATAGCCCACTGAGCAAAGCCCCCCACAGTAATAGGACCCCACTTACCTAGAAGGAAATTGATTGAGCTTCAGTTATTGTGATAGCATGTCCCCCCTATCCCCATCAAAGCATCTTACACAAGTTATTTCACCCTGGAATCTTTCTGAGAGACATTTGGGACAACATACTTTTTTTTCTGTCTGATTTTATTTCTAGTGATGTTTTAGCCCCTCTTGAAATGGGACCACTGCCCTGATTACATGCTTCTTAATCCAACACTGTCTGCATCAGTACTCTTGATTAATGCATTTTCCCATACACAATCAACTCTCCCTCCAACTCACCCACCAGGGCATTATTAAACAGAAACCTAAACCCAGCATGCTAATAAAAACAGCTCTTGCAAATAATCCTTTAAAGAGATTCTAAGTTCCCAGTTCCTAATAAACTGATGCAAATTAACAACCTTTTTGAGACTTCTAAACATCACAATATCCCTGGCCTCCCAATATTTTCACCCAGAATGGGGTAGGGAATGAGGCCATGGACTACTGGAAGCACCAAGACAAATCGTTCCCTCCAGGAAAGTCAAGTTTCATCACTGCTGAGCTTGACACCGTGTTAGAAGGCAACAGTGCCCTGGAGCGCTTTGAAGAACAAAGACCCCAGCATTGCCAGGAGAGATAGATAGGGAAGCCCCAAATGAAAGGACTTTATTGGCCAGGCATGGTGGCTTATGCCTGTAATTCCAGCACTTTGGGAGGCCCAGGCAGGAGGATCACTGGAGCCCAGGAGTTCAAGACCAACCTGGGCAAGATGGCAAAACCTTGCCTCTACAAAAAATTAGGCAGGTGTGGTGGTGTGCATCTGTAGTCCTAGCTACCAGGGAGGCTGAGGTGAGAGGATTATTTGAGCCTGGGAGGCAGAGGCGGCAGTGAGCCAAGATGGTGCTACTACCCTCCAGCCTGAGCAACAGAGACCCTGTCAAAAAGGGAAGGGAAGGGAAAGGAAGGGAAGGAAAGGGAAGGGAAGGGAAGGGAAAAAGAAAGAAGGAAAGAGAAGAAAGAGAAAGAAAGAAAGAAAGAAAGAAAGAAAGAAAGAAAGAAAGAAAGAAAGAAAGAAAGAAAGAGAGAGAAAGAAAGAGAGAGAGAGAGAAAGAAAGAAAGAGAGAGAGAGAAAGAAAGAGAGAGAGAGAGAAAGAAAGAAAGAGAGAGAGAAAGAAAGAAAGGAAGGAAGAGAAAGAAAGAAAGAAAAGAAAAGAAGGAAGGAAGGGCAGGAGAGAGAGAAAGAAAGAAAGAGAAAGACAGAGAAAGGCAGGCTTTGTATTATCTTCCTCAGCATTGGTCAGAGAGTCTGGGAAGCTTAAAGTATGAACCTGGGATGAGCTATACTTGTGAATAAATAACACCCGCAGGGTCTTGTAAAGATCAGAGATAACATGTGACAAGAGCCAGTGTATTGGTCTGTTTTTTGCATTGCTATAATGAAATACCTGAGACTGGGTAATTTATAAAGAAAAGAGGTTTAATTGGCTCCTGGTTCTTCAGGTTGTACAGGAAGCACGATGCTGGCATCTGCTCAGCTTCTGGGGAGGCCTCAGGAAACTCACAATCATGGCAGAAGGCACAGTTGGAGCAGGCATGTCACATGGTAAAAGTAGGAGCAAGAGGGAGGGAGGGGGCAATGCTACACACTTTTAAACAACCAGATCTCATGGGAACTCACTATCGGGAGGACAGATAGCAAGAGGGATGGTACTAAACCATTCATGAGAAATCCGCCCTCATGATCCAATCACCTCTCACCAGGCCCCACCTTCAACACTGGGGATTACACTTCAGCATGAGATTTAGGTAGAGATGCAGATCCAAACCATATCAGCCAGTATACAGTGGGTGCTCACCAAGTGGTAAATATTGTTATGATGCAAATCACACATTAGTGCCTAGAACAGGCAGGGGCCTGGAGAGAAAGGCTTCTCAACTCAGGACTTTGGTATGTTGGCACCAACAGACTTTCTGCACACAACTAAAGTGGAGGCTTTGAAGTTATGAGTTCCACAGCTCCAGTTTTGCTTTTAAGGTCTTCCAAGACTAAAAGGGCTGGCTTAAGATAGTCCAAAGATAGCTGACTGGCTGAGAAACTGGAGCAGGGAGCTCACATCAGGGTGAACATCCCAAAGCCTGTGAGTCTAACTGGTCCAAGAAGAGCCTATTCTTGTCTTCCTCTTCAAACTCACAGCTTTCCAACTCCCCATCCCTTCCCACATCCCTGTCTCCTGAGTCTCAGTTTTAGGCTCACCTCATCCAGGCAGCCTTCCTAGGCTTTTGCAAGCTACATACTCTGTTTCCCATCTCTTTATCCCTGGTACAGTCTGCATCAAACATTTTAACTCCTCCCCCTACCACTTTTATTTTTTTACACTATGCCTTACTGGTTTCAGGTATGTGAGATCTTGGAGCCCCCTTGAACGTTGAGACTGACTCACATGCCTCGATATCCCCCTTAGCAATCTTTCCTAGTCCAGCACTTCTCACACCATAATGTGCACATGATTCCACTGGAGATTCTTGTTAGAATGTACAGATTCTGATTCTGTATGTCTTGGGGAGGGCCTGAGATTCTGTATTTTTAACAAGCTCCCAGGTGATGTTGATGCTACTTTGAGTAGCAAGAATCTAGGGCATTTTATATAACAATGTTTTCTCTCAAGCTTTTAATGTGCTACATATTTTTAAAAGGTAGAGAAACAAAGTTTACTCCAGGATTTCTCAGAACATTTCATGACATTGTGAATCTCCAAGAGAGGGAGAGCTGTGGTGTGCAGCATCTCCAAATAGAAACCTTTCATTTGGGCACTGACCTACAACATTGATCTCATTCACAGACACACAACAGAGTAAATATTTATTGCATCCTTACTATGGGCCAAGGAGTTACATGCATCATCTTATTTAATTATTCCACTCAACCCTATAAGGTAAGCACCATCGGGATCCCCATTTTAGGGGAGGAAATGCAAGCTTAGAGAGGTTAAGCCATTTGCCCAAGTATGTGTGTAGAGTCAAGACTTGAACCGCTTCAGTCTGACTCTGGGGTACTCCTTTTTAGCCACCTCACTTGACCTCTAAGCCTGGGCCCAGAGCCCTTCCTTTTGCCATAAGTTCTGGCTGAGAAGCCAGTCTTAATGAGGGCAGGTCTTTGACTACAATCAGTTTTAGTCTAGGTACTCATTTGCATTCCTGAGGACAGTTCTGTTTCAGCTCAGGATGCATCTGGCTGCAAGTAACAGCCGACAAATGAATGTTTGTTCCTACCGCATTACAAGAAGTCCAGAGGTTAGGGACACTAGTTCAGCTACCAGGGACCCAGGTCTTTTCTTTCTTTTTGGGTGTCCTGAACAGAGGACATACATGCCTCAGTTCTGAGAGAAGTTCGTATGAGCACCTTCTTCATTCACCCTTTCATTTGAAAAGCATATACCAAATGTCTCTCATATACAAAACGATGGGCTTTGGGACAAAGAAGAAAAAGACACCACTTAGTATGTGGGTCAGATGAACTTACACAGACAAGGAATCTCTCAATTATAATACCATGCATTGACTACTATTCACTTCAACTCTGGCTTTCTACAGAAAGAATCTGAGGTACTAATGTATTGTGATAGGTATTATAAGAAAGGTAAGCACAGGAGTTGCTGGAGCCCAGAAAAAGGGCCCCTAGCCTGGGGCGAGAAAGGGGAGGAGGTGTCAGGAAAGGAATGGATCTGAGTCATGTAGAGCAAATACAAATTAGCTGGACAAGAAAAGGTCAGGTAGGCAAGGCACGCCAAGCCAAAATAAAAGGAGAATGTAGGTAGTCAGGATGCTTTCAGCTGCACACTGTTTGGGCTTTTAAAAAACATATTTTTTTTTCTCATAAAAAAGTTTAAGGGCAGATGGCTCTAGAGTTGTTTCAGTGGCTCAGCTACAGAACAGTCCTGTATCAGCTTCTCTGCAATCATTTTGTCCCTCCCCCTCACAGATGTAATATGACTGCAGCTGCTCCAGACATCACAGAAGGACAGCATAAGGGTCTCATCTTTTTCTGTGACTTCTTCTCTGACACTTTCACTCTTCTAAAGTTGCTCACTTTGCAGTGTATAGAATAGTGGTTTATGCACATGGACTAGGAAACGAGACACCATTCACTGGGAACACACAACATTTTTAAGAGAATTATATTTGGAAAAAAACTGTGATCTTAAACTGCTAAGGACAGAGAGAGGACAAACTCTAAAAGAGACCTTCAGACCATAAAATTTCTATAAGCAGGAGGCAGGCTGCAAAAATTACTCAGCAATGACACACACAACCTTTTTGTTTTTAAGGAAGGATAACTTAGTTCAAGACCAGCCTGGCCAACATGGTGAAACCCCATCTCTACTACAAACACAAAAAATTAGCTGGACATGGTGGCACGCACCTGTAATCTCAGCTACTCAGGAGGCTGAGGCAGGAGAATCGCTTGAACCCAGGAGGCAGAGGTTGCAGTGAGCTGAAATCATGCCACTGCACTCCAGCCTGGGTGACAGAGCGAGACTCCATCTCAAAAAAAAAAAAAAAAAGATAACTTAAATGGTGGAACCAAGAGCCCAGAGAGTGGAGCTGAACCAAAAAACTGCAAATCTGAGCCCAGCTAGAGTTTAGGATTGCTATGGACCAGTGATTTCTGTATGCCTCACAATTTCCCCTTTGTGAATAGAAATATCTATAGCAGTTATCCTATGCCTGTCCCCTCATTGTATCTAAAGACAGTTTGTCTTCAAATCTTGGCTCTGCTACTTGGTACCTTGAGCACCCCTTACCATAAGCCTCAAGTTCTTTGTGAAATGGGGACAATAATAGTGCCTTTCTATTGAATAGATTGTTGTGAACATTCAGTGAAATAATGTATATAAGCACTCCACACAGTGCCTGACACATAGCAAGTGGCTTTCAGTAAATGGCTGCCATTATTCTTTTTCACTATTTCTCCAATTTGTACTCTGAACATATTCTTACTATATACGTCCTGTCATTCCGCATTGGAATTATATACATGACTGTCTCTCCAGATGGGTTCTAAGTGACTGGGGATAGAAAAATATATATTTTTTTATCTTCAACAAACGTAAATATCCTGGCACATGGGAAATGCTCAAGAAGTGTTTGTTGAATGAGAAAATGAATGAATGAGTGTATAAGCAAGATTCTGCATTCCACTCTGCCGGCTTTTGGTGGCTACCCTGGTTTCCCTCCTGGCTGTTGTGGAAAATGACTTGAGAAAACCAAGGGTCCTTCCTATCAGTCATGCTCACTACACGATTCTGATTATCTGGGATGGTGAAGAACTCCAGATGCAGTTCCTACAACAGGAAGCTGCTGTGGCTGGGATGAGAACTCTGGAGAATGAAGAGCTCCTCCTAGTTGGGAAACATTTGAGCTCCAGAAATGCACAAGAAAACCAGCTCTCCTCAAGCCACTTCCCTTGCCCAAAGCACTCTACTGGCCACCCGTCTTCCAACTGTGTGTTGTGAGAGGATGAAGTACAATGACCTGGGATTCCTCCAGTGGTCCCAGACAGTTGGAGGCAAAGTGGGATGTAGCCACAAAGATGAAGATTTATTGACTCTCCTTTAGTGCTTCATGAAACATTACATTTGGCTAATTTAGGAAGTATATCAAAATAAGAGATATCCATCTACGTGAGATCGATAGGAACAAAACTGTCATGAAGCAAAGGGCTCGAGTGACTGAGATGACCCATGACCTCATTCAGAGCTAGGGTCCTTAACAAGCATCAAGAGCAGTCCAAACCTGAGATGGCAAATTCTTACCATAAATGATACCACTCACCCATGGCAGACATCACTAATCAATTACAGCACACTTTCACCACAGACACAGCCTCAAACGCTTCTCCATTGTAATTTATTGGGGATGCCATACAATATTAAACCCATTTTCCAAACTTGACCTGAATGTTCACACTATTTGTGTAATCTTCATGATTCTAACAGTCTCCTTAACTGTTTTCTCTTTATGTCTCTAACAATGTGACCTTAATAGCATCCTATGTCATCATGGAGCAGACTACTTGCATCTTATATTGCCTCCTTTCGTGAGAACTCTTTTACTTTTCTAAATTGCACTTTGGTGGGACATATTATAAGACAGTCAAATGAAATCCATGTTTTCTATAAGGGCATCACTGAGGATACTGTTCATTACTTTACATAGTGTCTTCTCTATCAGGCTGCAGGAGAAAATATCAATGACTTTCTGGTCTTAGAATCATGAATAGATGTGTCTCTCCTGAGCCACCAGATTTTTTGCCTTATGAACTCTACGCATTCTTTGACTGACACGTTTCTCTCTCTGCGCTGGGATGCTTACAGACCAGGATCATACTATTTGCCATGTAATTCATGCATTAATCTCTTTCCTGAGTTCTTCTTATTTTTCCAGATAATTTCCCTTCTTTGTCTTATTTATCTTAATTTTTATTTATTTTATTCTGTTGTTTTTCATGCATCCTTGTAAGCTACCTTGAATATTTTGGAAAATAACCTTGGTATAAACAGATAACTAATATCCTAATGAATGTGAAACATTATTCAAGCTCTTTAATATCAAATTCATGTGCAAATGTTAAGGGTGAGGGTGCCCCAGACTTTATTTATTCAGAGGGGGAATGCATAAGACCATATTTCTCTCACTTTCAGCATTTATTCTTTTTCCACTTACTCTGAAGACTCTAAGAAAGGTGTATGGAAGGGAGAGGGTATACCTGCTTCTCTGCTTTATATATGCTGTTACAGACATGAGATCACAATATAGCATCCTAAATCTGCTTGCCAAAAGGCACACAGTTTAACTGTAATACCAAATGCCCAGGGATACCTAAAGTGGCAAGATGAAAGAATAGTTACTCTCATCATCCCCCACAGTCACAGTTGT
Source organism: Pongo abelii (assembly GCF_028885655.2). NCBI lineage: Eukaryota > Metazoa > Chordata > Mammalia > Primates > Hominidae > Pongo > Pongo abelii. Next base: position 117,560,873 of record NC_071995.2, on the reverse strand, counting down.
CTATTGCCTAAACTACTTGTCGAGGCCACTATGCTTTGAAGTTAAAGCCATACGGTCTTGTGTTTAAATCCCCATTCTACCTTTCAAAACTGTTTTACTTAACCTCTTTTCATAAGCCTACTTTCCTCTTCTGTAAAATGTCTACCTATTTGCAGGGATTGTTGGGCAGCTGAAGTGAGATAACACATGAAATGCATTTGGTGCAATGATTGGCACTTGGTGAGTGCTTAATAAATGGTAGCTATCACTTTATATCTTTTGTTACCCTTGTCCCCCTTAACCTTGTAAATTGAGGGCTCTGCTTTACTATACCTGATGGAGGTAGAGAATAATGTGGTTTATTACATCCCTACTAGCATTAACCCAGGATCAAGCACATAATGAGTGTTTCATATCTTGTTGCTGAATATCTGCAAGAGTGTGTCCCTGGAGGCATTAAATATCAATAGACTTTCTACAGAGTGTGATATCGCATTGTAGTGTACTACTTCCTCCTTCCTAGAAAGCCCTCTCTTCAATTTGCACCAATTGCATTGATAGCGCCCTCTGCTGGCTAGCAACAGATATTTGTCAATAACAACAAAACCGCCCAAACTCATCTGAAGGAACAGAAAGGAAGAAAACAGACATGTACTGAGCACTCGCTGTGTGCCAGGCAATGTCCTGGACACGCCCATCATCTGCACATGAAATTGTGTGGTTTGTGAGTGAACAGCCTCATCATCCCCCATCAGGTCAATTCTCCCTATATGTAAATTCTATGGCCCAAGCACCTAACAATCTATATTATTTTCCAGGTCAAAGGAAATAATAGGAGGATTAAAAATGTATCTCAGAAATCCATAGACAGAGCCCAGGAAGGCGGCAAAAGGGGGAGTCCTGGTTAATTTCAAGATGCCAAACAGACAGCTTTCCATCAATTTCCAGGACCTAATTTTCCCCCCTTCATTCTCAGAATTGATGTTTATGTTTCCACCAGGATAGAGACCAATTCTCCTTGGCATCCTCCATCAGAAAGAATCAGAAATTTTCCACCTGGGATGCTACAAATTGCATTTCTCAACACAGTTCTGGAATACAGGGTATGACCAGCATAGCTAATGCTAAGTGATCAAACCTGAGGTGCTCTAACTTTATAACAATCATCATCAGGCAGCTGGAGTTTCACCAAAGCGTGGAGCCTCTTGTTCTCCAAGATTCAAAGAGCAAGAGCACATCAATCTGGCAGCAGCTCCCCAAGGAAACAGCAACATGAGGGGAGGCTGGGTGAAGGCTCTGTCACTTCCAACTGTGTGACTTTGGGCACATTGCTATCTTCTTCTGAGCCTCGGTTTACCCATTTTTGAAATGAGGATAAAAGCAGAACCTCATTCAGAGGGCTATTGGGAGGATTCAATAATAATACATACAGAGGTCTTAGCACAATGCCTTGCTCATGCGAAATGTGCAGCAAATCTTAGCCAAGCTATAATAAGCAGTTTGGTGTTTATCCTTCTCTAAGAATATCCCTCACTCCACGCTCCACTGAAACCCTTGGCAGCTATATTTATACTCTCTGAGCCCCACCCCCTTATCCCACCTTCCCAGCCAATGGTGGTTGGATAGTGGAGGGCACCTCCCTAAAACAGGACCAATCAGATTCTCCCTCCCAAGAATCCCTGGGATAGAATTAAAGGGGCTATTCAGGCTCTGCTGGCTGTTTAAACTGAAGACATGGAAATTCAGGAGTCAGGAGGATGACATTTCCCACCATGTAATCACAAAAGAAGAGAAAGAGTCTGTGGCCACCGAGAGAGAGAGAAAGAAAGAATATAGGTATTCGTCCTAGTTCTAGACCTTTTCCAGCTCACAGTTCCAGGGTCATGGAAGGCCTGGATGCACCTGCTCCCCATACACTTCCTGATACAGCCCTGGGGGCTTTTAACAAGCCCCACTTTTTCCTTAAGCTAGTCTACGGAGATTCCTCTTACTTGGAGAAGAGTGCTGAGACCAAAGCAGAGACTTCAGGGCCCAGGCCCTTTTCTTGAGTATATGCAATTCCTTGGGATTTAATAAGGGATTCTATGAGAGAGGAAAGGAAAGGGAGGAAAAATACCACTTAATGGGCCCTTATTGGGTAGCAGCTCCTCTGTGAGTGCACTCCTGAATGTGAGACAACTGTACAAGATTGGGACACTCATCATCATTTTAAACATGGTGAACTTAAAACTCAGAGAGGTTGAGGAACTGGCCCAAGGTCACACAACTTAAGATATGGCAGAGCTCAGATCTGAACCCAGGTCCATCTGAATCCATGTAAGTATATCTCATAAATCTGGCCATCATAAACTGGGGCTTAACTCAGTGTCATCATCACCATCTCCATCACTATTACTCCCATAATCATTACTCATCACCAGAATCACCACCATCATCATCACCATCACCATCCTAATGGATAACATTTATTGTTATTCTATATTGTTAGACTATTCAAATGGTCTTCGTATTGAGTATTTTATGCTCATTAGCTCATAACACGCCTTTGAAGAAAGTGGTGTTACCATCTCTATTTTACAGGTGAGGAAACAGGTTTTGCGAAGTTAAGTCACTCATCTGAAGTCACTTTGCTTGTAGAGCTGGGATTCAAACCAAGTTTGTCTGAATCCCGAGCCTACCCTGTAAGACTACACTCTCCTGGAGGACAGGGGCTGTATCTCCTGTTTCTTTTGTATGCCCCATGATGCCTGGCACTGTGCTATGCACGCAGTAGTTGCTGAATAAGTATCTGCTGAGATGGATGAACAATATGGGAAGGATTTCAGAAGTGCCAAAAGAAAAAGGGTTAAATTTCCCTGCTTCAGGTCACCTTTAGAAATAGCTGGAAAGCCAGGGTCTGAGCACCACCATTCTCCCAGCACAAAAGGATCTCTTACATGTTGATGATAAAGATGTTTGTCAAAAAGCCTTTTCATGAGGGGCTGAGCGACTTCCAGAAGTGTGTTTAGCATCTCAAAGGGTGAAGTTGCCTCTTCAGTCCTTTTCCTTCTCTCCCTGGCTGTGTCAAGCCATAAATAGATGCCAGAGAAGTCCTCTCTGACCCCCAGCTCAAGCCATGGGGACAATAAGAAAGTCAGACCATGTTTAGTGAGTGCTTATATGTGCCAGGCACCTTGCTAGGTGCTCTCCTGAACCACGTTGGGACAGCAGAGGTCATCTGACAATATAGCACAGCAATTAGACACACAGGCTCTGGAGCCAGACTGCCTTAAACTCTGGATCCACCAGTCACTACGTGACATTGGGCCTTAATGTTTCCATCTCTAAAATGGGATGGTGTTATTAATGCTACTCTCTCCATTGGGCTATTGTGAGCATGAGATGAGCACATGGTTAGTGTTCCATAAATGTGAGCAAGTGTTGATTCTCCCAATGACCCTGTGAAGTAGGTCATCAACCCATTTTAGCAGATGAGAATACTGAGGTCCTTATGTGTGCAGTGAGTTGCCCAATACCACATGGCTAATGAGTGCAGAGACAAGATTGGAACCTCAGCTGTTCACACCCTAGTGCTCTGCCCTTTACCATTTATAGTATCCCATTATCATAGGGTACCTGTTCATTGTGCCTTCACCCTAGGAAGGAGAAAAGGTCAAGCCTTCTGTCCTCTGCAGACCGTCTGTTGCTCTTCCAATGGCTTGTTTTTGTCACAGTCATACATAACTGCATGCTGTTGACACAGAAGTCAAGATTCAAGGTTTCCACCATGCATTTTTTTCACTCATTACATATTTATGGTGCCATGCACTAAAATAGGTGTGGGGAACAAAGTGATGGGCAAGACAGGTTTGGCTTCTGAACCTCATGGAGTTCAGTTTTGCAGGGGATGCAAACATTTATCTAAAAATCATGCAAATATCTAATTGTGGCTGTGCCTAGAAAGAGTGGTGTTGGTGCTCAGAGGATCTACAATGGAGGAAGTGACCCAAGAAGAGGGTTGGAGAAGGCTTCTCTGCCAAGACAATGGCCAACATAGGGTGTGACCGATTAAAGTCACTATCCACATGAAGGAGGGAGAGAAAGCCATTTCAAGTAGAAGAAACTGCATAGGCAAAGGCCCTGTGGCAGGAGGGAGCACGGAAGTAGGAGAGATTGAAAGGAGACTTGAGTGGGTGCAGCAGAGAGAGAAAGGAGCATGTTATGGGGTGAAGCTGGAGACACCACTGGGAATCAGACCATAGGGGACTTGGGACTTGAGCAAAAGGCTCAGACCAATGTCACAAAGCAAAATTAGGATTCCCTTTATTTACTTCTTCATTTTTGTGAGTTCTGTGAGGGCAGGTGCTATAGGTTGGGTATTTGTCCTCCAAAACCTCATGTTGAAGTTTGATCCCCAATGTTGGAGGTGGGGCTTAATGGGAGGTGTTTGGTTTATGCCGGCAGATCCTTCACTAATGGCTTGGTGCTATCCTTGAAGTAATTAGTGAGTTCTTGCTCTGTTAGTTTCCCCCAAGAGCTGGTTGTTAAAAAGAGCCTGGCGCTCACTCAGTCTCTCTCTCTCTCTCTCTCTCTCGCCTCTGTTGCCATGTGAAATCCTCACATGCTGGCTCCACTTTGCCTTCTGCTATGAATGCAAGCAGCCTAAAGCCCTCACCGGAAGCAAATGCTGGTGCCATGCTTCTTGTACAGCCTGCAGAACTGTGAGCCAAATAAATCTCTTTTCCTTATAAATTACCCAGCCTTGGGTACCCTTTGTAGCAACACACAAATGAACTAAGACAGTAGAAATGTTGTCTATTTGGTTTAGACATGATACTGCTCTTGCAGTATCAAATACAGAAACAGATACAGATATTGCTGTATCCTGTCTAGAATGGTATACAGAACACGGTAGGTACTCTATAAACATTTTAGAATGAGTGTGTTATTTATTCATTCACAAACATGCACTGCTTCATACAAAACCCTGGTCTAGGTTCTGATGGTCCCTGCCCTTGGGTAATTCACAGCTAGTGAGGAAGACAGACAGTGCACCAGACTGAGTACGGCAATAGGGACCATGTCTTTGTCAACTCTGCACCCTCTACAAGAGCAAGTAGATCTTTAGATCTTTTGATCTACAGGCAAGTATAGCAAGTAGATCTTCTCCACCTTTATTGTGCAGATCCCTGGGCCCTAGTCTCAGACAATCTAACTTGATAGTGCACGTGTGGGGACTGGGACTGCATTCTAACAAGGGCTCCTATTGATTCTGAAGCAGAAAGTTCTCCAAAAACACTCTTAAGAAACATTGTTTTTGGCTGGGCGCAGTGACTCAAGCCTGTAATCCCAGCACTTTGGGAGGTCGAGGCAGGTGGCTCACCTGAGGTCAGGAATTCAAGGCCAGCCTGGCCAACATGGTGAAACCCCTTCTCTACTAAAAATACAAAAATTAGCTGGGCGTGGTGGTGCACACCTGTAATTCCAGCTACTTGGGAGGCTGAGGCAGGAGAATCGCTTGACCCGGGAAGCGGAGGTTGCAGTGAGCTTAGATTGCATCACTGTACTCCAGCCTAGGCGACAGAGTAAGACTCCATCTCATTTAAAAAAAAAAAAAAAAAAAAAAGGGAAGAAAGAAAATAAAAGAAACACTTTTCTAGAATACTGCTCAGTACACAAGAGCTTTGTATAAAGTTGATGAGTGACTAGAATGGACTGAGTCATTGACAGGAAACAACCTATAATGTAATGAGATTAAATGCCATCCTAACAAGGCACATGGAAAGAACTACAGAAGTGCATGTAAAAATGTGATTGCAGACCTGGGAAGGCTCCCAGGAGGAAGTGACTTTCAAGTTGAGTCTTGTAGGCTGCAATGACATTTTTCAGGTGGACAGGTGAAAGAGAAGCCTCCAGGCAAAATACACAGCGCTGAACGATAAACAGCCAAAGGCCAAGACACACCTAGGGGAGCAGCTGTAAATGAAGCAGCAAGGCAGGCTCCCTTGGTCCAGAAGATGTGATCCATAGCAGACAGCCCCAGGGGGTTCATTTGGGCTTCATCAGTTCCTTGGTGATCCCTTACTCCAGGTGACCCCCATCCCTTGAATATGCACTAGAGCCCACTATAAGGAGCACCAAGCTCCTTCTTGCCTGCCCTACACTGGACTCACTGAGAAGGGAAGTGCCATGCTCAGTTGTCTTCCATTTAAACAGGTACTAAATGACAACTGCATAGCAGAACATCAGCAAAACAAAACAAAGTATCTGGGGGAAGACGGGAGAAGTTTCAGCTGTAGACACATGTAGAGCTAAAACTGTCACCTGCCCAAGGTTTGGGCCCCGGATGAATGGGGCTGTACACATGGTGAGGAGACACAGGGCGAACCTGAGATATGAAAAAAGGAGCAAAGGAAGGTGAGTCCTATCTCCTGCTGCAATGCCTACCACTATCACCATCACCATCACCACCACCATCACCATCACCACCACCACCATCACCATCACCACCACCACCACCATCACCATCACCATCACCACCACCACCACCACCACCACCACCACCATCACCATCACCACCACCACCACACCACCACCACCACCACCACCACCATCACCATCACCACCAGCATCGCCACCACCATCACCACCACCACCACCACCATCGCCACCACCATCACCACCACCACCACCATCACCACCACCACCATCACCATCACCATCACCACCACCATCACCATCACCGCTGCCATCACCATCACCATCACCATCACCACCACCATCACCATCATCATCACCATCACCACCATCACCATCACCATCACCACCACCACCATCGCCATCACCACCGTCATCGCCATCGCCATTGCCATCACCATCGCCGCCACCACCACCAACACCATCACCATCACCACTATCACCACCACCATCACCATCACCATCACTGCCACCATCACTATCACCATCACCATCACCACCATCACCACCACCATCACCATCACCACTGCCATCACCATCACCATCACTATCACCATCACTGCCACCATCACCATCACCACCACCACTACCATCACCATCACCATCACTGCCACCATCACCATCACCACCACCACCATCACCATCACCACCACCACCATGGCCATCGCCACCGCCATCGCCATCACCATCGCCACCACCACCACCATCACCACCATCAACACCATCACCATCACCACCATCACCATCACCATCAACATCACCATCCCCAAACTCTGCATTAGCCCTCAGAGGAGGTTGCATTTGAGCTAAGCTTTACATGACAAGGAAAGAGCCTTCCAACCAGAAGGAACAGCAAGTTTAAAGGTCCTGTGGCAGAAAGTCTGGGCAGGTCCTAGGCAGTGACAGAAGGCCAGAGGGACTGGTGCATAGCAAGGGAGAGAGGCAGGGGCCAGGTCATGCAGCGCTGGACAGGGTAGGTAAGGAGGCCAGGTTTGTTCTAAGGTTGATGGGAAGATAATGAAGGGTTTTAAGCATGGGAGAAACATGATCTGATTTATATAAAAGATGACTCTGGCTGGCATGTAAAGGATGATGTATAGACAAGGGAGGAAGCAGGGAGACCAGCTAGCAGGCTACTGCAATAATCCAAGCAAAAAATGCTCACAGCTTAGATTAGGGTGGTAGAATGAAGATGGAGAGAAGGGGACAGATTTAAGAGACATACTCTGAAGATAAAACAGTCAAGATTTTACCTTGTATTTGATGTTGAGCTGAGAGAAAGAAAGGATTTATTTCATGTGACTGCTGGATTTATGACCTTACTGCATTAGTCTTTTTGTTTTGCTTTATTTTTACAAGTGTGGAAGGATACCTAGAGAGATCATATAAGTCATGCAGAGTAAATTATCACACAGCTAGGACCAGTCTGACCCAGCCTTTGAATTCTAGTGGTTTGACCTGAGTGCTTGTGCTCTTAACCACCACCCCCAATGCTGCCACAATTAAACAAAGAGGACGTGGGAGTCAAGAAACCAGGTTGAAACTCTGCTCAGTCACTGTGTGACTCGGCCAAACCCATTTATGTCTGAGCCTCAGTTTGCTCAAGTGTATGATGGGAATAATAATAGTGTCCAGGAGAAGAATATAAGAACTATATGAAATTTATTTATTCATGCAATAAATATTTATGGAGCATCCACCATGTGCTAGGCACTGTTCTAGGCATGTGGGATATATCAATGAGCAAAAGAGTTCAAGATTCCTCCTCCTGAGTTGCTTACACACTAGGAAGGAGACAAACTACAATCCTAATAAATGAGTAGATTATCTAGGATTTACAAAGTGATAAATGTTACCAAAAACCAAAAACACAGATCAGGTTCTAGAGGGCCATGGGTGCCAGGGCAGAGCAGGGGAGGGGTGTGGGCTGAGGTTGCAGCAGGTTGGGTGATGAAGGTGGTTGGGATGGTCTTTCTTGCAATGGTGAGCTCTGAGCAAAGGCTTGAAGGAGGTGAGGGAATGTTCCAAGCAGATAGGTAGGGAAGGAACATTCTAGAAAACTGAAGCAAAGCCCTGGGCAGGAGTTGACCTGCAGTGTCCAAGGAACAGCAAGGAAGCCAGGGTGGCTGGAATGGAGTGATCCAACCAGAGAGTTGCAGGGAAGGAGATTAGAGGAACTCTAGTGGTTTGACCTGAGTGCTTGTGCTCTCACAGACCATGCGTGGCTGTGTGGGCTGCAGTAAGGACTGGTGTTTTCCTGAGTAAGCTGTTGCTTTTGAGCCATGGTGTGATACTACCAGGCTTATGTTTTAAAAACTAGGGTGTGGCAAGTGAGACACTTGCTTTGAGCTAAAAATCCCCCCAGTAATCAAGATAAATAATATTTTAATACAATCTTTTTTAAAATCTCAAAATTTATGCAAAAAAATCCATCAAGAACAAAATATCAACATTTTAAAATAAAATATAAGATTAGCATTCTGATTTTTCCTTTTGCCTCAGACTCCCATATAGCTTGGCATAGAACTGGGCAACTGTAATGAGAGGAGAGGGAAGACAAGGAAGGGTAGAAGCAGTTAGGAAACGGGTGGAATAATCAGGGTTCATAGTAACAGGGGGCAGGATCAAGCTGCTGGCAGCAAGGGTATGAGGATGCCATCCAGCTCTGGAAATGTTCTGCAGGTAGCACCAACAGAACCAACCACAGATTAGATGCAGAGGTCTGAAAAAGGAGAAACATCAAGGGTAGCTCCAAGGTTTTTGACTTGAGCAATTTAAAGGGAGATAAAATATAAAATACCTGAGAGCCAGCACATAGTAGGTGCTCAATAAATGTTGCATTGTCACTCCCTGTGTGGCTATATCCAAGGATCACATCTGTGTGTGAGAGAGAAACAGAGAGGGGGGAGGGAGGGAGGGAGAGAGGGGGTGGAGAGAGAGAGACAGAGAGACTAATCTTGATCTTGATAGCTTGTATCTGATTTAAATAAAAGTGCGTCTTGATTTTAAATAAGAATGCCCTTAGAAAGCACTCAGCATGGTTTCTCGTAGGTGCTCAGTAAAGACAGCCATTGCCGTTATCATAATTATTACATTTTGAGTAAATAATTGCTCTTTTTGACAGATCTCATATTTTTATGGCTTTCCTGGCTTGGGATAATAAATCTGTGCTTCCTTGGATGACTCAATAATGACAATAAGAGATTCTTCTCACCCACAGAAATGGCTTTCACTATGAAAAACAAAAGCAAAAGCAAAACAAAAACAATCTCCTGCTGCAAGCACTTGATAAGTGGAAATATGAGATGTGGCTAAATCGTTTCCACAATCAAGTTCCATAAAAGCCCTTGAGCCCTACAGTGTCCACAAGTTTCTTGTCCTAAAGCAAAAGCTCTCAATGGGGATGGTGTTGCCCCCTGAGGGAGACCTGGAACATCGTGGAGCTTGTCACCAGGACTGGGGATGTGCGATGCCTTCACATAAATATCCTCCCAAACATGTACATCTGTAAAAAACAAATGCATCATAATCGTCTGAGCCTAACTCTAACTCCCTTGTACATATAAACCCTCTTAAAAATTTCTGCATGGTTTAAGTAGACATTGAGTTGTAAAGGGATACAACTACTAGGTCAATTGATCAAGGGTTAATCTTTGTTTTAAGAGCTTTAATAAAAGTTGTGTGCTGTTTCAGAAAATCAGGTCATGGATAGCAGCCCTGTGCATGATAGGTGACACAACACATCTGTACAAGTTTGTGTTTATAGTTGTGGCTGTCTCAGAGATTATATATAGAAGTAATTATCTGGCTTTATCATTATGTTTTATGGTAGAGTCCTATGCAACACTGACATATTGAAATACTGTATATAGGTACTATCTTATTGTAAGTGTTTTCACTTTATTCTCTATTATAATACTGTTAGGACATAATACTGATTTTTTGAAGTTATATATATATAGATTATATTATCTGTGAAATTCATTTCCGGAGAGTAAAGAGGGTACTATAAAATTTTTCTATTATAAAAAGGGGCATTGAGTGTGACTAAGGCCTGACATCATCTAAATGCTACTATTGAGCTCTAGAAAGTAAAGCATGACCCGTGAACTTGGGAACAGCTGCCAAAACTCTTCATATTTCAAGAGAAACTGAGCATCCATATATGTATACACAAGCTTTTGATTTTTAAAGAAATGGAGAGTAGTTTCAAAATATATACTAACATGATTCAGACCAAATAATTACATATTTTGGATAGATGTAGCCAGACTGTGATGTCAGCTCTAAAACTAGGTGTGTTTGACAGAGCAACTAGGGGAGGTGTGCGACCTCTCTTTAATGTGTGTGTAATCATTCAAGTTGCCATTTATTAAGTGTATACAGTAAATTGTGGAGTTTATACCCATTATCCTGCTTTCATAAGAAGCCTTTAAGGTAAGTAGTGTCAATGTCACAGATGGGAAAACTGAGGCTTGAAGAGGTGAAGCCACTTAGCTTAGCAAGTGAAGCCAAGGTTGTCAACCAACTCTAGAGTATTATTATTAATCATAGTAATTACTGCCCCCCAAAACACATTTTAGTGCCCACTGTTTGCCTGACCCAATGCACAGTACATTACAAAAATTCTCTGTCCAATCATTACAATCACCATGTTTTGAGGCACATATTTTTATCCCCACTTCCTAGATATGAAGGTGAAGCTCAGAGAGAAGCACTTCCTCAGGTCTTACAGCCAGAAAGTGCCAGAGTGACCTCAGTCATCCCTGCCAGGTCTGGCTGATCCCAACACTCATATGATCAACCACAATTGCTATATTGCCCTCCAGGAGAAAAAAAAGCAATAATAATAGTGAGCAAACCCCTTCTATAACAAGTGCTTTTTTTCACTGTGTCTGCACCAGAGATCGTCAACTTTGATTACTCATCAGGATCACTTGGGTGATTAGACAATCTTGATGCCTGGGTTCACTCCCAGAAAGTCTCATTTCCTTGGTCTGAGATATGACCTGGGTACCAGGATTTGTAAAAGTTCCTCCTGGTGATTCTAATCATTGGCCTAACATCCCTCTCTCCCCACACCTCCAACTACCTGGGCCAGGTCAATGGTTCTCAACTCCAACAATGTGCTGGAAGCACCTGGGGGCATTTTTTTTTTTTCTGGTTACAGATGCCCAGGCCCCACCCAAAAGATTTATTTTCAGCTGGTATAGGAAGGGGCCTATTCATTGATGCAGATTAAAAAGCCTCCCCAGCGATTCTAGTATGCAGCCAAGTTTGCAAACCACTGAGCCAGGTATAAGCAATGTCCTATTTTGCTTATGAGGTAACTGAGGCTCATAGAGGTGAAGTGACTTTATCAAGGTCACATAGCTAGTAAACTGTGTCTTTAACTGCTATTTTAAGATATGTTGAAAACTGGAAAATGGCTTTCTCTTCCACTAAATGCAGGTTGCTGCTAGATCCTCCAAGTTCTTTACCTGATGGAAGTTCTGTTGCTGCTGTAACAAACAATCACAAACTTAGTGGCTTAAAAACACACATTTATTATCTTACTGTTGTGAAGTTTGTTTGTGCTAAATGGTCTCAGTGGGCTAAAATCAAGGTGTCTTGCAGAGCTGAATTCCATTCTGGAGACTTTACAGGAGAATCCATTTTCTTGCCTTTTCCTGCTTCCAGAGGCTGTTTTCCTTGGCTCATGGCCCCGTCCTCTGTCTTCCAAGCCGGCAATGGGGGTCAAGTATTTCTCATGCTGCATCACTCTGACACTGGCCCTTCTTCCTCTTTCTTCCACGTCCAAGGACCCTGTGATTATATTGGGCCCACCTGGCAATTCCAGTCTTAATGTCAGCTAATTAGCAAACGTAATTCTAACTGCTACCTTAATTCCTATTTGCCTTGTAAAATTACATATTCACGGGTTCTGGAAATTAGGATGTGGAAATCTTTGGGAGGCCATTATTCTGCCTGCCACACCTGCTTTCTCATCATGGAGGCTGTTTCACTCACAGCCAAGGAATCAGGCAACCCCAGGCCACAGGAGCAGTGTGTCTTGCTTTGACTGCGAGCATTCAAGGGAACAGCCCATTAAGTAGGGTGACAGTTTACAAAATTGTTTGGCATCACATGGATCTAATTTTCTTTCTCTCGCTCTTCTTGCTCTTTTTTTTTTTTTTTTTTTTTTTTTTTTTTTGAGACAGAGTCTGGCTGTTGCCCAGGCTGAAGTGCAGTGGTGCAATTTCGGTCACTGCAACCTCCACCTTCCGAGTTCAAGCAGTTCTCCTCCTTCAGCCTCCAGAGTAGCTGCGATTACAGGCATGTGCCACCATGCCCAGCTAATTTTTGTATTTTTAGTAGAGACAGGATTTCACCATGTTGGCCAGGCTGGTCTCAAACTCCTGACCTCAGGTGATCTACCCACTTTGGCCTCCCAAAGTGCTAGGATTACAGGCGTGAGCCACCGTGCTCAGCCATGGACCTAATTTTCCATATTTAGTCATCCATGTGGCATTATTGGCCAAGTCATGATGTTTAACACAGCTTAGTCAATCACCATCAGGTAGTCAAGCAACCGTATTCCAAGGAGAAGAAAACTAGATAACTTCCTGTCAAGCCAGAGAATGATAGGATCCCAGGGTAAGTATGGTCCTTCAAGGCTACCATAGTCCAGCCTATCATCTGATGCTAACCTTCCTCTCCAAATTGTTATCTTCCTTCTACTTGGTTCCTCCAGGGACAAGGAAAACATTAGCTCTTAAGCAGCCCATGACATCTTTGAACTGCCCTGACTCTTTAAAAGGGTTTTCTTCCTTACTACATGGCTGTTGAAAATTTTGAGATAGATCTGTTTGAACTGAAACAGAAAAATCTCCAAGATGCATTCTTAAGGGCGAAAAGCAAGTTGATGGACTATATGCCTAGTATGATCTAATTAGTATGCAAACCTTCTAAGTGCATAGGTAATTGCATAGGAAAAGAATCTGCAATCACAAATCAATAGCAATGGTCAACTTTACCAGGAAGAGGGAAATTCAGAGGGATTAAGTGCATATTTTTCTGAATTGTAATGATACATACCTCATAAGTTGTTGCAAGAGTGAGATGAAATAAAGCAAGTAAAATATTTAACATGGACGTCTTATGTTACACTAAATGCTCAATAAATGTTAACTAATTTTTTTAATTGTAGAAAAGTTTCAAAAAGATGTCAATGGTGATTATGGATTTTTTACTTGCTCATTTAAATTTTTTTCTAAAATGAGCATTAACTTTCAAGCAGAAAGAATAAGAAATCACTTCTATATTAGCTTGGATTGCATTTGGCTGCAAATAACAGAAAAACCTAACTAGCAGTGGCCTAGACAAAAACAAAAAAAAGGAAAGTTGAGGGGGTTGTTTTTATCTCTTAGAAAGATGTCCAGAAGTAGGTGGCTGTGGTCATTAGTTCAGTCATCAGGAACCCAGGGACATTTGTCATTCTTAGCACACTGATGTTCTTCCTCATCCTTGTCACTTCATGGCTTCAAGATGATCACTTCATCTGCAGACAAACTTTTTGAGCAGAAAAAGAGAGGAAAGATAGTGTCAGCTATCTTTTCCCCTTTCTTGGGAAACACCATTTTCCCAGAAGCACTCACACCATTTTCCCAGAAGCACTCACAACAGACTTCATTTAGTTCCCATTGGCCTGATTTGTGTCATTTCTAGCTGCAAGAGAGGCTGGCAATGTGAGGAACAGGTTTGTCATCATTGACTTTGACTAGTCAGGACTCATAGCCTAGGAATGGGTAAACCACTGCCTGTAACCAAAAACGGGGTTCTGCCATCAAGCAACAAGGGGGTTTAGATACTGAGTACACACATGTCTATCACAGCTTCCAATTATGGAGCCTAAATCTCCACCCCAAGCATCCACCATTTATCCTAGTTATTATCTACAACAATTTAGGCCTTATTAATAACTCCACTTATAAAGCTGCTTTCAGTCTGAAAATATCACTTATTTGAAATCTCACGGGGAACCCAGCAGGATCAGAACTGGGATTGACAGACTTCCACCTGTGGAGATGAGTAATGGTTCTTCCTCCAAGTATTTATATACATCCCAGTGAAACATAAGACAGAGGAAAAACCTTGAATCCTATCCACAGTTGCGATATATACATGTCTGAACATCTTCTAAGAGTTGATGGAGCAGGCAGTGGAAGCCCAGTTGCATGGAGGGATGGCTCAGGTCCTAAGGGAAATTTCATCATAAAATGAAAAGGAGACTGGCACTGAGGAGATCCAACTACAGAATCTGCAGGGAAGAGGGAAGTGGGAGGTCTAGGTTAAGATGCAACAGCTGGATCTTGACATAAGCCAAATGATGGGCTATGTGTGTGTGAGTATTTGTGTCCTGGGGAGAAAAGGGGTTCTAATAAATATTGAGGTGAGACCTCTTCAAATTAAATGTAGCAAGGACAGATAATGTATTTTCACACTTCACAACACAATACTGACCTACCATGGCACTGTGAGTATTGAAAGCCCGGAAAGCTGCTTAGAAAAGAGGTTGAGAGCACGGGTTCTAGAATCAATGTAGAATCTAGAATGGCAAATGTCCCTGGGTCCCTCATGACTGAACTAATGACAGCAGCCATGCACTTCTAGACATCTTGCTAAGAGATAAAAACAACCCCCATTTCCATTTTCTGTCTAAGCCACTGTTACATTTTCTCTTATTTGCAGCCAAAAGCAATCCAAGCCAATATAGAAGTGATTTCTTATTCTTTCTTCTTGACAATAAATGCTCATTTTAAAAATTTTTAGTGGGCAAGTAAAAAAGTCCATAAATAAGCGCCATTGACATCCTTTTGAACCTTTTCTATGATTTAAAATATATGAGCGCACATCCCACCTCTCTACCAGCTGCTAGCTGTACGACCTTGGGCAAATTGTTTGACTTCTCTTTCATGAGTTTCTTCCTCTGTAAAATGGAAATAATAATAATATATACCTTAAAATATTGTCATGAACATTAAATAGGATAACATCTAAAGAGCTTAGCACAGTGCCTGGTGCCTAGTAAGTTCTTGCTGTTTGCTAGCTATGAGTATTATTGTGCAAAAGCATCAAGACCACCACCAATTACAGTGTGATCTCAGAACAGTCAAGAACAGGAGTTACTAAAGCCAGAACTGATTCAAAAGTACACACATAACGTGAATCAAATTCAGGCTCCCATGTGGCCCAGTCTGGAACACTGTAGAATTTAAAGAAACTCAGCCCAGCAACCAAAAGTATGCTAGTCCAGTCTTTTGCATCTCTTGGTCAGCATTAAAGGGGGATCAAATTCACAATCTACAGAAACACTTCTTTAAAGGACCCCTTTCTTTCACCAACTCCCCCTACACCTCTTCAGCACATTCCTCACTCCCAACTCTCCCTCCAAACCTCCAAATCCCCCTACTCATGAATGTCTCATACAATCTCTCCCTCTCATATAATTCTGTTCTCTTTTTCTCCCTGACAAGTCAGTCCATGTGGTTTCAGAAGAAAATCCCACCTTCCCTCCCCTGGTTCTTCATCCACTGATGAGCATTTTCTGCTTTTGAGCCTGGGGTAAGTGAGAATGGAAATAATACTAAATGGACAACGCCAGAAATCATCACAAGAGAATGAGAAGTAGGCAAAATGTCACAGATAGGAATATACATTCATAAATTCTGACTGCTTTTTATGTAAGGCGCCTTTCTTTTGCTAACTTGATCACTCCACAAGTATTTATTTGTGCCGGGCACAATTCTCGGCACAGGGATATGGGGATGGTGATACATGGTCTCTGCTTTTAGGAGCTTGCCCTCATCTCCTTCGGCTTTATCCACCTCCTAGGATGCAGGATGCTCCAGATTATCCAGGACCCAGGCCAAGTGCAGATGCTCAATCCCCCCAAGAAAGTTCTCCTGAAGACCCCTGCTGGAGGGTGGGATTCCAATCTGGATGACTATTTCCAACCTCTCCTTAACGGTCTAGGGAAATGAAGACACTGAGTTGACAGTGGCCTTGGAAGATCCAGTGAGAGATTCCAACACATTTATCACCAGCCTGGGAGCCACTGTTCAGCCTCACTGACTTGTAAAATCCACACTAAACTCAGTGCTGACTCTTCAGCTTCTGCATTTGATTTAGACCCCAGTTAAGGCCCCCAAGGCCTGGTACTGACAAATCACCACTTCCCAGGACTGTTCTACTTAACATGGGGGTTTAAAGAGTGCCAGAAACCAGTGAAAGGAATCAGACTTGCTTCACCTACTAGGCACAGTCAAAAAGCCACAGGGGTCCCCAACCCCCAAATGCCTCCTCATCTTGGCACGTCTCCCTCCATAGTACTAATCACATTTAGGATTATTATACTAAAATCTGTCTTCTCTGATGGAATATTAGCTCTTGGAGGACAGGGGTCATATCTGACATATTCACGGCTCTATCCCCAGCATCAAACCCAGTATATGGCACATAGTAATTACTCAATAAATATATGTTAATTTCATCATACATGATATTGCTTGAGGAACAAAACAAAAAGTATGGTAATAATAATATTTAGTCAACCAATAGAGTGCTAAACGGCTTACATCCATTATCTTAAACAAAAAAAGTCAGAGAGGCAAGATTTATATCCTGACTTAGCCATTTCCCAAATTCCTACCTTTGGGCAAATGATTTAAGCTCTCTAAGCCTCAGTTTCCTAATTTGTAAGAGGTTAGCAATAATAATACCAAACTCATATCCATGTAAAGAGTGTAGCATAGGAGCAATGTTTTTAAAGAACCCAGTCCCCAGTACTTATCAAAATTTTAACTGCTCATGTCTACTAATCCAGCAATTTAATTTTTAGGAGCTTCTCCAATAGAAAAGTTTGTGCAGCCGTGAAAAGACAATGTGCAAGAATGTTCATTGCAACATGATTTGAAATGAAAAACTGACAGCAACCTAAGTGTCCAATAGGGGATGGCCACGTAAATTACGATATAGTGTATTAGCTCCTACAGCTGCTGTTACAAATTACCACCAACTGGGTGGTATCTGCAAACAGCAGATATTTATTCTCTCACAGTTCTAGAGAAGTCTGAAATCAATGTGTCAGCAGCGCCATGATGCCTCCAAGGGCTCTAGGGGAGAATCCATTCCTCTTCTCTTCCAGCTTCTGGAAGCTGTTGTCATCCTTGGCTTATGGCCACATCCCTCTGCTTTGTCTTCCTATGCACCTTCTCCTATGTGTGCTGTTGTCTGTGAGTAAAATCTCCCTCTGCATCCCTCCCGTAAGGATACATGTGATGACATTTAGGGCCCATGGAGTAATCCAGGATGATCTTTTCATCTCAAGATCTTTAATCACATCTGCAAGATCCTTTTTTAAATTAAAGTAACTTGTACAGGTTTGTTATGAACTGAATGTGTCCCCCAAAAACTCCTAAGTTGAAACCCTAAACCCCCAGTGTGATTGTATTTAGAAGTGAGGCCTTTGGGAGGTAATTAGGATTAGATGAGGTTATAAGGGTAGGGTTCTTATGACGGGATCACTGCCCTGATAGAAAGAGACACCATAGAGCTTGCTCTCTCTTTCACCCCCTCATGCACACAAAAGTCATGTAAGCACATAGTAAGACTGTAGCCACCTACAAGCCAAGAGAAGATTCCTCAGAATGAAACCTATCTTGTTAGCACCTTGATCTTGGACTTCTTAGCCTCTAGAACTGTGAGAAATAAGTTCCTGTTGTTTAAGCCAGCCTATCTATGACATTTTATTATGGCAGTCTGAGGAGGCTGAGACAGTGTTCCAGGGATTAGAACATGGACATATCTTTGGGGCAACCATTCAGCTCACTACATACTGTATGGGATGGAACACTATGCAGTCATCAAAAAGAATAAGGCTATTTCAGTGTCCAGGTGACCAATGGTAATAACTTGCACTAGGGTAGAGAAGGGAAGATGGAGATAGCGAGCAAATTCTAGATGTTTCTGACAGTGGAGCTGAGAAGACTTACTTATATTTTGAATGTGGAGGATGAAGGAAGGAGAAGAATCCTTCTCCCATTGCTGCAGCAGGGGAAAGAGAGCTAGATGATCATACAGGATGATTTCAGGGCTAGGCTTAGAATCTGGATATATACATATTTTATTTCTTATCGAAGAACAAAATACAGACAGGAAAATACACAAACCTTCAGTGTACAGCCCAATGAATTTTTAAAATAATTTTTACTGATACAAAATAGATGTACATATTTTGGGGGTACATGTGAAAATTTAATACATTCATATAATTTGTAAAGATTGTATCAGTGTAATTGAGATATCCATCATCTTAAATATTTGTCTTTTCTTTATGCTAGAAACATTTGAATTATTCTCTTCTAGCTATTTTGAAATATATTATAGATTATTGTAAATTACAGTCACCCTACTGATCTATCAAACACTAGGTCTTATTTCTTCTATCGAACTGCATATTTGTACCCATGAATCAACTTCTTTTAGTCAATAAATCTTTTCATTTGTATTTACCCATGTAACAACCACACAGAGCATCATTTATGTAACATTTTTAGCAGCCCACAAAATTCCTTTGGACTCCTTCTAAATCAAAACCACCCACCCATGCAGAGGTAACCAGTATTCTGACTTCTCTAAGTGTTAGATGTTCTTAAACTTCATATAAAAGTTCTTTTTTTTTTTTTTTTTTTTTTTTTTGAGGCAGAGTCTTGCTCCATTACCCAGGCTAGAGTGCAGTGGCATGATCTCAGCTCACTGCAAATTTTGCCTCCCAGGTTCAAGCAATTCTCCCATCTAAGCCTCCCAGGTAACTGAAATTACAGGTGTGCACCACCACGCCCAGCTAATTTTTGCATTTTTAGTAGAGACAGGGTCTCACCATGTTGGCCAGGCTGGTCTCGAACTTCTGGCCTCAGGTGATCTGCCCGCCTCGGCCTCCCAAAGTGCTGGGATTACAGGCGTGAGCCACTGCTCCTGGCTGATATAAAAGTTCTTTTGTACCTGATTTCTTTCACTCATCACTATGACTCTGAGATTCATTTATGTTGTTGCATGCATTTGTAGCCTATTCTTTTTTATTGCTGTCTCATGTTCTACTGTCTCCAGATGGAATCTACAGGATTTGCTAATTGGGTGTGAGGGAAAGAGAGGAATCAGGGTCTCTGTTTCAAGCCTCTGGAAGGATGGAGTTGCCATTAGCTGAGATGGTAGCATTGTGGGAGGAGTAGCTATGAGGTGGGTGGACAATAATGATCAGGAGCTCACTTTGGGATATGGTTAAGTTTGACTTGCTCTTTAGACATCCAAGTGTTGATGGTGAGTAGGCCGTTAAGTCATCAGGCAATAAGGGAGAGTAACAATGAGAGGGAGAGGTGACTGCAACAAGGTAGGGTAGTGGATGAGGGAGGGATAACAGGAAATTCAGAGCTGGGAGAGAGGAAGGATTGGGAAGTGGCTAGCAGGAGCAAGGAGAACACTGACCTCACTTCTGGGGCCAAGAGTATGAGGCATGTGCAAGAAAAAACATCCCCCAAGAGGGCTCTGGGGGAAGCCACATTACAGCAACAGGGAAAGAGGATATCCACAGAAGGGGCTGTAACGTGCCAAACTCACCAATTTTCCAGGAGCCTCTCACCCACTCACAAGCAGACATCCCAACACCCACCCACAGAGACGCATTGGCAGCCCCAATTTTGAAGTTTAAGGCTACTGCCGGCATTAGCCATCTGATCCGCTTTCACTGCTGTTTATCCTCTTGTTATTCTTAACATCTGCAAAGTATTCAATGGAATTATGACAGCATGCACCATGACCATTCCCCCTTGCTTGCCAAGCTAATTCACTCCTCAGTCTCCAGCACAACTTACAGCACAGCCTTGGCTGAACTCGGGAGACCTGAGTCCCAAACCCACCTCTGCCGCTGATGTAATATGTGACTTTCAGGATGACCCTGCCCTTCTCTGATCTCAGCACCTGGCTCTATAAAAGTGATGAGAAGAGTGCAGATGAAGAAAGTGTGGGCTTTGGAATCAAGCACACTTTATATAGAAAATGAACATATGTGGTTTGACGTGCCCAGAATCCATACACTCTTCTGATAAAAGTTCTCTGATTTTCTTTAAGAGACATCCCCCACTACACCACACACTTTCAGCCCTTAAGGTTCAGATGGAGTTGATGACTCACCCCCTAGACTGTCCAATCAGAATCACAGTAATTTGTTCTGGGATGTGCAGTGACCTAATTCATGTCCATGGGCAGCAACCATGGAACTTTTGTTCAAACCACTGGGAAAAGATTTTCCTTTTCACTGGTTGGATCAGCTAGTAGGCTTTAGGCTGTGGCTGCTTGGGGACATCTTGCTTCAGAAGATTTGGGTCAAATTGTAAAGAAGCGTTTATGTTATGCTAAGAAGTATGAAGGCTTTGCCCTGAAGTTGAGGGCAGGGAATGTCCAATATTTTTTTTTTTTTTGGCAGAGTATCTATAAACAGAAGAGAAGAACAAATTATGCAACTGTTCATTCTGAAGTGCTGAACTCATGACTCCAACTGCAAAATATCACCAACAACTCTTGTTGTCTCAGCTTCTATACACGCATGCATACTTTGATTACTTGTTTTAGGCTGGGCACAGTGGCTCACGCCTGTAATCCCAACACTTTGGGAGGCCAAGGCAGCTGGATCATCTAAGGTCAGGAGTTCAAGACCAGCCTGGTCAACATGGTGAAACCTCATCTCTACTGAAAAAATACAAAAATTAGCTGGGCATGGTGGCACGCATCTATAGTCCCAGCTACTTGGGAGGCTGAGGCAGAAGAATCGCTTGAACCTGGGAGGTGGAGGTTGCAGTAAGCCAAGATCACGCCACTGCACTCCAGACTGGGTGACAGACTGAGACTCCATCTCAAAAAAAAAAAAATGTTTTAATATTTAAAATATTCTGCCCTTTAAAAAAACTTAAAGTTATTAGTCCCAGGAAGTTCTCCCTGTTTCACCTGTGGCTTTCTGACTCTCCTAGTTTATTGTCATGTATCTTCAGGGCTATAGGTGCTCCACTTTGAGATATATGGCTTTAAATAAGAGGCAGACGTGGAAATTTGGGGCGGCGGGGAGCGTAAGGTAGCCTAATCTTAACTGTACATTGGAAGATAACTCTGGGCCTTGATATCTCATGTCCATAATTTCCAGGGTCAGGGTTGCAGCAGATGTTCCTACAATCCCACGTGAACCTTGACAAGAGGTCAAGCCTGTTACCTTGTTCTGGAATTTTCCAGTTGCTCCAGTCATTCATATCGAAAGGATCCTTCACACACAAAGTTGACTTTTCCCAAGGACACAAGAGTCCTTGCTGCTTGCATCAAATTTTATTTCCCCATGGGGCCACGTGCTGCTGGGAGATAGATTCCTGCTAAATTGCTTTGATAAAGTTGATTATGGGCCTTGGATCCCTGAGCTTTCCTGGAAGTTACGATAAAGCTTTTAACTGAAATCTGTCTTAGCACTGACCTAATCTCAGGAGGGTGAGTTTATACTTCTTCAAGGTCACCCTGAAATATTGTGGAATCCTTATAGTACAGAAAAGGGATCCATAACTGGTTGGGACAAGGGTCACAGACTCTTTTAGGAATCTGATGAAAGCTCTGGGCTCCTCTACGCACCCCCCCCCCAAAAAAAAAAAATGCCTCTTGCACAAAATGTTAGACACAATTTCAGGAGCATGGTAGACACTCCCAAAATTCTGAGATTAGGTTAAAATCCAGGGATAAGAATGTCAGAACTGGAGGAAATTGAAATTATCTGGCCTAGTTGGTCCACTGAATAATAATGATAATAATCATCATTATTAAAAACAATCACATATTATGTGTTTATTATGTACTAACCACTCTGCTGAGACTTTACATTCATCATGTCACTAAAATTTTACAATAACCCAGCCTATTACATACCATGTCATCCTCACTCTACAGATGAGACAACCGAGAATCCCAGAGTTTAAGTTCCTTACTTGTGGACAGCAAGCAACTGAGTGGCAGAAGGCAGCTGCCTCCTAGATCCATGCTCACATCCACTGTGCATTCATGCCTGGTTATTCATAGTTGCTGTTGTCACCCTTCCTACCAAGTAACAGGAACCCACTGATGCTACCTTCAGTACAAAAGGGGTTTATCATAAGGAAGGAGATTAGGGTGTACTACAGAATCTATAAGCAAGGAATTAGCTGAATTGGAGGAATCACCTGGGACTTAGACATTGGTTTGCCATAGGAACCAAAAACAAAAAGCAATTTCTCTGTTATGAACTAAATGTTTGTGTCTCCCCAAAATTCAAACATTGAAGGCCTAACCCCCACTGTGACTGTATTTGGAGATAGGGCCTGTGAAGAGGTGATAAAGGATAAATGAGGCCATAACTGTGAGGTTCTAATCTTACTACAGAGTTGCTACCTTTATAAAAAGTGGAAAAGACACAGACTTCTCTCTCCACCATGTGAAGACATAATGAGAAGGCAGCCATCTGCAAGCAAGGAAGAGTCCTCACCAGAAACTAAATCCTGCCAGCAACTTGACCTTAGATTTTCCAGCCTCCAGAGCTGTGAGAAAATAAATTTCTGTTGTTTACGCCAACAGTCTATGGTGTTTTGTTATGGCAGCTTAAGCAGGCTAAGACACCCTCTTTCTTTCCCTCCAGATGAAGAAAGAAAATCAACAAAGGGAAAACTTAGAAACTGTGTTTCCTTAGCATGAAGATTAGGTCCCCAGATGAAGATGACCTCTCAGAACCTCATATACCCCAAATGAATGAAACACTGAAATTGTAAAGTCGATGCCTCAAATGCCTAGAAGAGCCAGACAGGGAACAAAAGTGAGTGAAGTGTACTGGATGTGCACAAAAGGGGAGAGGTAGGGATTGCAAATATGCAAGCCACCACTCAGCAGCAGCCAGCCTTGCCATGTAGACTTTCACGTCAAGTGTTGGCAGATTGTGCCCTTTCATTTTTTTTTTTAAAAAGAAACTCATAATCTGCATTTTCATATGAAATTCCCAGATTTTTAAACATTGCAAACTTGTGTGGTCCAAACTAAACACATGTATGAGCTCCTTTCTAAACTGAGGGCAGCTAGTTTGTGAGCTATGTGTACAAAGTCCATTTAGAATCCAGATGTGGAGGACGCAGGGAGGGGAGAAGAAAGAGGATATGCAATGGAGTCATAGACCCAGATTCAAATCTTGGTCTTCCACTTCCTTACCGTGCTACCCTAAAGGTCACCTAACCTCTCTGATCACCCCGAGATAATCATTCTATTGTTTCCAATATTTTTCCAGTACAAATAATGCCACTGTAAAGATTGTTGCACAGATGTCACATGTATTGTATGCTTCTCTGCAGGATAAATTCCTAAAGAGGAAACTGCCAAGTGTCACGGATTGGATTCTCTAGAACAGATGCTGAGATGGAGTTTGGGTTGCAAAATGTTTATTAGGAACATATGTCATGCATGAACTTGTATATAAATGTTCATAGCAGCATTATTCATAATAATCAAAAAGAGTGGAAACAATCCAAATGTCCATCACTTATGAATGGGTGAATGAAATGTGATATTTTCATACAATTGAATACTATTCAACAATAAAAAGAAATTAACCACTGATACATGCAATAACATGGATGAACATGGAAAACACTAAGAAAAATAAGCCAGATGCAAAGGACCACATATTATATGATTCCATTTGTATGAAATGTCCAGAACAGGCAAATCTTTAGAGATGAAGGTAGATTAGTGGTTGCCTAGGACTGGGCATTTGAGGGAAATGAAAAGTGAATGCTAATGGGTATGGTGTTTCTTTAGGGGGTGATAAAAATGTTCTAAAATTGATTGTGATGACAGTTGCACAATTCTGTGAATACACTAAAAACTTAGTTAATTTTACACTATAAATGGATGACTTACATGGTGTATGCATTATGTTTCAATAAAAAGGAAGGGAGAGAAAGCAGAATTGGTCAGAGAAAAAAGTCAAAATGACAATGCAGGCCCAACGAAGCCAGCCAACCAGGCAGAACTGAAACAGTCAAGCCTTTATACCCCGTCTCATTCAGTTACTGCATGTCAACTGCCCCGGAAGGGCATGACCTTGGGGGAGGGAGCTCCCTGCAGCTGTCAAAGGGGCTGACAGCTGGAGGCCATCTGCTGACCACACTCCCCATGGCTGGGCAGCAAATCCTCCCTTAAAGGGGGATCTGAGAAGTGCATCTCCATGTCTACCTCACCAATTCTAAAAGGAAATTTAATTAATTTTGATAGATATGACCACACTACACTATTGTCCCTGTTATCATTGTCATTCAAGAATTCCTCACCCACCAATAACATTTTTATATCTGGCAGATGCGATCCCATTGAACAACAATAAGAGATAAATTTTAGAAGACCACACTGAGGAATACCTAAAACGCCATGGGAAAGACTTTTCGTTTTCTCTTGTAAGGATCAGGGGACCCCAGCATGGTTTTGTTGTTTTGCACAGAAAACTGACACAATGTAAAGCTACATACTAGAATACTTAACTCTAGGGACAGTATGCAAGATGGACCAGAAAGGGAAGACCCAGAAGACAGGCAGACTAATCAGTAGGTTATGGAAGCCACCTAGGCATGGGGTGGGGATAGTAGGTGCTTGCTACAGAACGGAAGGGAAGGCAAGGGAAGGGAAGGGAAGGCAAGGGAAGGGAAGGGAAGGGAAGGCAAGGGGAAGGGAAGGGAAGGGAAGGGAAGGGAAGGGAAGGGAAGGGAAGGGAAGGGAAGGGAAGGGAAGGGAAGGGAAGTTTTAGTGCATCTGGAGGTGAATTAGACCTGCATAAAAGGAGAAGGTGACTCATTTTGGGTCGAACACAAGGGTACATGCTCGGGCCCTATCCCACCATGATACTGACCTCCTAAAAATCCTCCACATTTATCCATATCCCTCCATTTCCACTAACACCAATGCCGTATTTTGCTCAGAAACTCCACCAGCCTTCACACTGATTTCAGAACATCCATTCTACCTTGCTATACTCTATTCTCCTTAGAGCAGGTGAAGGGATGTTTTTAAAACTTAAATCAGGTCCTGTCACTCTAAGGCTCGAATTCCTTCAATTACTTTTTATTGTCCTCAGTATAAAGTACTATGTCTACAAGGCTCTCCATTATCCACCACCTGGCCACTTCCCCAGCCTCACTTCTCACCACTCCTCCATCGTTTCCTTGCTGCTCTTCCTTCAATTCTCTGAAAGTTCCATGTTCCCTTTTGACTCTGGGACTTCACATATCCTGTTTCTCTGTGCTCAACAGTCCATGGTCTCTTGCCTATTCATATGTAAACTGCAGGTGTTGAGTTAGATGTTGCCTATTCCAGGAAGCCTTCCTTGGATGAGATGCCTGTGTTGGATTGTCTACAAAGATGGCACCAACAATTCTCCATCTCTGTATGCACCCATGCTGCTCTTCCCAACCAGAGATGGAGTGTGTTTCTTCATCCCTTGAATTGGGCTTACCATGTGACTTGCTTTGAGCAATAGAATGAGGCAGCAGTGATGTTCTGGGGCTTCAGAGTCCAGACCTTAACAGACTACAAAGCCTCTTCTGCTTTCATTCAGAGAGGAACACAGCCACTGTGTAAAGCAGCCTGGGCTGTCCATCACCATTTGTGATGTGCAAAATTGGAGGTGACATTGGAGAGCTCTCAACACAACTAAGCTTGGCTGAAACACCTGGAAGACCAGGTCCCCATTCATATGCCCGTAAACCACGCACATGTGGCAGAAGAAATCAGAATCCTTCTGTCCCCAGGGGCCTTGGAGACCCCATTTTTCTCCCAGGTCTGCCACTTAGTCATGAGATAAAGCAAGGACAGATTTTCACTAGCATGGGAGAAATGTGACTGCAATGAGTGCAAGCCAACCTCTGCCTCTAGGACAGGCTACACCTCTACTGTCTCTTGAGGAATCTACACCCTCAGAAGCCCACCCCCACCCAGCCCTCAAAGAATGTGGGATCCCTCTGGGTGAGTATTATATACAGTATCCTTTCATTTATGTACCTCAGAACCTAGCACTTCCTTAGCTCACATTAAATACCCAAGTAATGTGTTTATGATATAGAAAGAAAGGAATAAGAATGGGTTGGATAGAAAGGGAGGAAAGGAATGGCCATTTGGTATCAACTGTGTAGCCTTGGCAAGTTACCTACCTTCTCAAACCATCATTTACCTTCCTCGTCTGTAAGATGGACATAATGATAGTACTGTTATCTAACGTTTATTGCAGATGTAATTACTATATGCCAAGCACAGGTTCAAACCTAATATCTCATTTAATCCTCATAGCCTACAAAACCCCTACCATTACCACTCACATTTTATTCACTGATTTTTATTGTATATTTTTATGCTCCAAATCACTTTCACTTTGTTTTGTGTTGATCTCTGCAGTTTTTTGTTTGTTTGTTTGTTTTCTGAAACCACATTTCACAGATGAGGAAACCAAAGCACAAAGTAATTGAGTAACTTGCCCGAGATTACACAGTTTGTAAATGGTGGAGTCAGGATTCAACCCCGGTCATCTCAGGTACACAGGGTAATTCTAAGAGAACTAAGTGGAATTATGACTGTCAAGTGCTTGGCACGGGGCTCAGTATGTGTGGACTGTTCTTAGGAGTAAGGAAGGGAAGGAAGAAAAAGAGAGGCAACAGCAGACCTCACCTGTCTAGTTTCTTTCTTGTGACTGTTCCCTCTCCCCAGATACATAGAATTGGATCTATCATTACCTAATGATTGGCCCTTTTATTTTATTTATTGTACTTTTCAAATAATATAATGAACACCATGGATAGAACTGGAAGGCCATGATCTTAAGCGAAACAAGTCAGACACAGAAAGACAAATACTACATGTTCTCACTTATAAGTGGGAGCCAAATAATGTGTACACATGGATATAGAGTATAGAGTAATGAATAATAGACACTGATTGGGAGGGGTGATGGGGTGGGAGGAGGGTGGATGATGAGAAATTACTTAATGGGTATAATGTATGTTATTCAGTTGATGGATACCCTAATAAGTCTTGACTTTACCACTACGCAATCTATGCATGTAACAAAATTATTCTTGTACCCCATAAACGTATACAAATAAAAATAAAATAAATAGTATGATGAATACCATGAATACACTGTCCAAACCAAGAACCTAAATATTAACAATAATTTCATCTACCTATATGCTCCTCTCCTCCTGCTTCTTGCCTTTCTCTTCCTGATAGCCACAGTCCTAGATGTTGGATTGACCATTCCATTGACTTTTTTTTTTTTTTTAACATATGTATGCCTAACAAGAAATTGTTTCACCTTTCTTGTTTTTGACTTTATAATTTCTAAGTCTTTCCATTATAGGCTGTCACTTCTTTTGTTGGAGTTAAATTTTACAAGTTCACCCAGGCCATCACATTTTTGCTCTGTGGGTTCTTCAGTGCAAGAGGCTCCCCAACTGAGGGTGGCAGGGGTACTGAAATCCAGCCTGCAGCTCCTCTTGCCTTAAAGATGCCATTCTCCCATGAAGCAATTCACCTTGGAGGCTGCATCCACCTGGAGAGGAGGCCATTTGCTAATTTGCACAAAGGCACAGGAGAGGTTAATGGGGGCCTGAAAGCACCACCCCCGGACCATCAGCTAACCTTCTTGGCCCCATCATGTTCAAGAGCAAGGTTGAGCCCACTCGGGATGATAGGTAGGAAGTGGCCCACAGTGACAGCCCAAGAGACAGCTGCATCATGTGAATCATGGTTCCTGCTAGAAGCTCAATGGCCTCACTCCAGCAGTCTATCCCTAACCTATCAGGAGGGATTTCCTAATCAAGTTCCGGGAGCCTTAAGATTTATGTCAAGGGGCCTCAATTTATTGAATTAATACTGCTGAGCAGAACTGTAGCTGTTAAACAGTGTGGAGATCTGGATTTTACAGCAATGTAACTAACAAGGTTATTAACACAAACTGGGCCTGCCACTGACATTTATAACACCATAAATCTCTGTTCCCGCTGGAAGTATTTATGGTGCGGCAGGCACTCAGAGTCCACTGCCTTTTGCTGTGCTCTGCTTTTGAGACTCAGCGGGGAAGAAGTGTTGACCAATAAAGGGATACAGTCAGGAGGAAGGAGAAAGAGAATGGAGCCTAGGCTGATTCTCAGCTCCCACCCCCTCTATCAACTTGAAACACAGGCCATTGCCAAGGGTGGCTTTCGATTTTTCTGTTTTTATTATATAGTATGTATTTATTTCCCATTTAGGGAGCACTTACCATAGGCTAAACCCTTTGCCAATGTAGTAATTATTAATTTCCCAGCATCTTCTCAAGGGTGAAAACATATTAGCTTTGTGTGTGCATGTGTGTGTGTGTGTGTGCGTGTTCCCACTGAATTAAATTTCTGTCTTGAGTCTACCAAACTCTCTGAATCATAACAATTTAATCTTGTCACTTCCAGGTAAACTCAATTGCTTTAGTGATTTTTATTCTTCTCATTGACTTCAGGTTAAACCAAGTCAGATTTTAGATTTTTCTCACTCCTTTACTCTCCACAGGGAAGATACCAAGGAGTGTTCGGATCTCGCCATGCCATTAGTGGGGAGGGATGGCCAGGTCTGTGTTTTTACCCATTGATATGGTATGGCTGTGTCCCCATCCAAATCTCATCTTGAATTGTAGTTCCCATAATCCCCATGTGTTGTGAGAGGGACCCAGTGGAGATAATTGAATCATGGGGGTTGTGTCCCCCATCCTGTTATTGTGATAGTGAGTGAGTTCTCATGAGATCTGATGGTTTAAAGATGTGGCACTTCCCCCCTCACCCTCTCTCTCTTCTGCCACCATGTAAGACATGCCTTGCTTCCCCTTTGCCATGATTGCAAGCTTCCTGAGGCCTCCCTAGCCATGCAGAATGGTGAGTCAATTAAACCTCTTATCTTTAAAAATTGTCAAGTCTCAGGTAGTTCTTTATAGCAGTGTGAAAATGGACTAATACACCCATCCATGTCCTCTATTGGCATCCATGAAGATGTAGCCTGTACCATGATGCCCTCCCCAATATCAGCTGCCCTCTGGCATGGAACCCACCTTCTCTAATCCTCACATCCTTTGCTGCAGTCCCTACGTCTGGGCCACAAGAAAGCTTGTAGAACTCCTAGCCCACTCTCTCCCTTCCCCCTAATCTTCAAGTCCTATTTAGGGGCCAGGGACCATGACACTCCAGGGACACTGGAAAGGCACACATTCTCTCTCTCTCTCTCTCTCTCTACCTCTCTGGATTTCACATACCCGACCATACCACCCACCATGCCCATGCTCCCTCTACCTAGTGCACCACGTTGACATTAGTGTCCGCCCCAACAGGCCTGCAATCTCCCTTGGCCTTTTTTCACCCAACATACTGAGTCTTTTTTAGTCACCATTCTTAGCACTTTACAAGATGTGCTTCATTTATTTTCACCAACAACTCTCTACAGTAAGATCCATTATTATCCCCTATCACAGCTGGGAAAACTGAGGTTCAAAAACTTAAGTCCCCGGCCTAAGGTCACACAGTGTGATCATTGATTTTTATATGCCAACTTGACTGGGCTAAGGGATGCCCAGATAGCTGGTCAAATATTATTTCTGAGCATGTCTGTGAACATGTTTCTGAAAAAGATTAGCATTTGAATTGGTGAACTGAGTAAAGAAGAGCAGCCCTCACCAATGTAAGTGGCCATCATCCAATCTGTGAGGCCCTCAATAGAACAAGAGGGTGGAGGAAGGGCAAATTTGCTGTCTCTGCTTGAGCTGGGACATTCATCTTTTCCTACCCTCAGACATCAGAAGTCCAGGTTCTCAGGCCTTTGGACTTGGATGAATTAAACCACCTACTTTCCTGGTTCTCCAGCTTGTAGATAGCATTTTGTGGGACTTGTCCACTTTCATAATTGTGTGTCCCAATTCCCCTAATAAATCCCTTCTTCTATATCTATATTCTATTGGTTCTGTTTCTCTGGAGAACTCTGAATAATGCACACAGCCATTAACAGATGGAGCTGGAATTTGAACCCAGATAGCCAGGCCTCACCAGAGCAGTCAGACGCCCACAGAATCCAAAACTTAAAGTGGCCCTGCTCCCTAACACCTCTCCAGAGCTTTGCCCCAGAGAGGCACTGTTCAGAGTTCCACTTGAATCTAAGTGTTTAACTTTGAACTCTTCCTCCAGCCTGGAATTTAGGGAGTTTAGGGTAATAAATAATTCTTCAGAAAACCTTTCTAAGCTCTTGTTCCTGTCAAGAAGACCTCAGCCTTGTGGACTTCCACAGCTACAGATGTCATTGGAATCCTTTTTCCCTTAGGGTAGTAAAGGCCAAGTCTTGGGTTTGAATGGAGTCTAGGGTGACAAGCAAACCCGGATATTTCAGGATTCAAAAAACCCCACAGAGGTTGAAGCTTCACTCTTCATTCACAACCACATTATCACATTCAACCTCACAGCAACCCAGCTGAGAAAGACATAGGTAGTCTTTCCCTTTGTGCAAGAGAACCCAGCCTCCAAAACATTGAATGGCTTTTCCAGAGAAGGAAGGCTGAGAATTTTGGGAACCAGAATTTGGACTCAGGTCTGGGTTTCTGGAGGAATCACTAAACTTCATTTTCAAGGCTCTAACAAAATCCATTATATGTGTACACTACAGTTTACTTACCTAGACTCTAATTGTTAAATACTTAACTGGCTCAGTATTATAAAGAATGCTGCCATGAACATCTTAGCTGTCTCTTTGGACACATTTGTGATAATTTCCTTAGGATAAATTCCTAGATGTGAAATTATGGGATTAGGGGCTGTGCATATGTATAAGGCTTTTTGATTTATTTTACCAAATTCCTGTCTATAAAGTGTGTCTGAATTTGCCTTCCCATGCCACTGTATCAGAGTGTCTACTTCTTCCTGTTGGTACCCTCACTGGGTGCTCTCATTTTCTACATATCTTTCCATTTTAGAGGTGAGAAATGATGTCTCAAGGATAGTTTGATTTGCAATTTTTATTACAAGTGAGGTTAAATCAATCATCTATTGAGTAACTGCTCCAAGTTCAGCAAAGAGAAGAGGAGTTGGGAGGAGTAGTAACACAAAGCAAGTTATTTATCAACACAAGGACCACACAGCAGAAGAAGACAGCAGCCCAGGGACAGCATGACCTGATTCAGAACTAAGTGCCAGAGGAAGTCAAAACAGAGTTTAGCAGGAAAGATCTCAGTGCCTGTTTGTCCTGGAGCTGAAAGGGAGACTTCGAGGAGGAGAAGGCAGGACTGGAGCCCTGAACCACTGGAAAGTGCCACCCACACACTGTTTCTTTCAGTTCCCCAAGGGCTCCACCATTTTCTTACCTCCCAGCCTTTGCTGTTTCCTCTGTCTCTCTCCCCTTTGCTTTGCTAAGTTCTCCTCCTCACCTTTTTTAAATCTTAAGATCTTAAATCTTAAATCTCTCTTCCTCAAGAGAAGCCTCTCAGACCCCAGACCAGTTCACGTCCCTCTGTTACATGCTCTCACTGTGCCCTGTACTTCTGCTTTAAAATACATATCATAATAACAATTAATTGTGTTTGTAATTATTCATGTCATGTTCCAGGCTGGAATCTCTAAATAGACTGTGAGCTCTGAGAGCCTAGACTGTATCTATTTTGCTCACCTCTGGGTTCCAAAGACCTAATTTAGTACATAATAGGAAAAGATAATCTAGATTAAACCCAATACATAAACAGGTTTACTACTTTTTAATTCTTGTCTCTCAGCTCTAAATTCACCTTTTATTATTCTGCTTTGTGCTAGTGGTGCTACGTCTGCAAACTGCATTTCTGTTTTGCCAGCTGGATTTCTTTGTTGGTTTTGTCACTAGGGGGAGATGTGAAACCTGGAGGAGGGGGAAGGGATTTGCTCTTTCTACCTGTTTGCATCCTGTCCCTTTAAGCACCTCCCCAGCAAAGCAATTTTCCCAATCCTCTATTCCCTTCTACCCCAACCCTAATTTCTCCCTCCTCCCACCACCTCACTTAGGTAGGTATTTCCCATCTCCAGTTGCTTCCAGCACTCCTAGAATCAGCCTGTTTACGCCCTTTGATGGATACCGCTACAAACCAGGGGTGTCCCTTTATCAGAGGTTTAAGTCCAAGCTCCATGATCCCTCCTCCCAGTTTCTAGGTTTTGAGAAACACATGTCCTTCTCTTTGTTCCCCCACCTACAGGGGCAGTAGCTGCTTCCCTTGATTATTATATCTGGGCTATCTCATTGATCTGCCTTCACTTTTCCATCCTCCATAACCTGTCCTTCCAAATCCTGAAATTAAATTCTCTCTGTTGAAATACCTAATGTGGTTTCTGTCTTCTTCACTAGATTCTGATTATATAATTGACATTCAACTAAAATTTCATTAAAGCCATGGATGGGTTAGAAAATGGCATGAACAACTCACATCAACACTGGATGATTGAGCATCTACAATGTGACTGGCATCTACAGGCACATCAAGGGCATGAACAACTCACATTAACACTGGATAACTGAGCATCTGTGATGTGCTCAGTCCTGGAGACTGAGAGGTAAAACAGAAACAGAATGTCCCAGAAGTGCCCCAAATATTTTACTCTCAAAGACAGAGCAGAACCCCTTTTCTCCTACCTCCCTGACTAGATAAGAAGAAGAACCCCTTTTCTTCCACATCCGTGCCTTTTAAAAGGCAGCAGTTATCCCCCTGCTTTCTGTACTTTGCAATGGTATTCAATGGATCTCCAATGGCATAGGAGAACAACAATCCTTTGTTGTGCAGGACAGACTTTGCAAGAAGCTTGTCGTTTCTGGCCTTCTCAACTAAATAATAACAACCCTCCTCCAGTCATTTTGTCAGCCAAAAGTGCCCCCACAAATTGACAAATGCCCCTTTGGTGCGGTCCACCCTCCCTGATCACTATGAGGTCACCCACTGAGGAGATACCCTAGGGGAGGAGGAACTCGCTAATTATTTCTAGCATTATCAGCCCCAGCAGAGAAACCTTTAATAAATGTAGAAGATGGTGTAGTTCTGCATGAGATCTTCAAATTAACCAAGACAGCCAGCAGAATGCAATCCAACAGAGGGCGTGACAGGGCGGCAGGCCGGCAGGGGGTGGGTAGAGGAAGAAGGAAGCCGGAAACCTAATTAGCCAGGGCTGCTCATATCTGAGCCGCTCCACTCCCAGCTGCTTCCTGACTCATGACATGTTGAAAATGAAATCATTAGGAAGCACTCACACACAGCTCCTTGTTAGAGATGGGTCCCAAGTAGGCTTAATTGGAAGAGGAGAAATGGGGAGGAGGTGGAGCATGAAAGGAGAGGAAGAGAAATGGTGTGTGGCAGTTGACCGTGGGTCCCACACACACAAGATGGGGTACTTTTGAAAAAATGGAGGTTTTCTCCACTTCTTCCCCACCCCCTTCCGTCCACCCCACCCCACCCCTCACTGGTGACTTGTAGCACACCAGTTCTCAACAAGCTAGGTTGGCACTCTCTTATGTATGGAAATTGGTTATGAGAAGTGGGAAAAGTAACTACCCTGTGTTAAAAAGTAATCAAAACAGATTGAAAAATAACAAAGTCTGACAGTTTTCTCCCTTCCTTCTATACCTTTCTTCCATCCTTTAAAAAATATATAAATTAAAATAGATTCGGCCAGGCACAGTGGCTCATGCCTGCAATCCTAGCACTTTGGGAGGCCAAGGCAGAAGGATCACCTGAGGCGAGGAGTTCAACACCAGCCTGGCCAACATAGTGAAACCTCATCTCTACTAAAAATACAAGAATTAACCAGGCATGGTGGCATGTGCCTGTAATCCCAGCTACCCAGGAGGCTGAGGCAGGATAATCACTTGAACCGGGAGGGAGGCTGCAGTGAGCCAAGATCGCGCCACTGCTCTCCAGCCTGGGCGACAGAACAAGACTCCGTCTCAAAAATAAATAAATTAATTAATTAATTAACTAATTTAAAAAACAGATTCAAGGTGTCTTTAGTAATATCATTCTCTGGTACTTATATTCCAATATTCTGTCCTACATAGAGAAAAAATACAGGATTCCAGGTATGGTTTACAACCCCAACCAAACTCACCTTCCCAACTCAGTTATGATAAATGTTTGTTGTTTGTTCTTTATTTCTCATACCCATCCACCATGCCAACAGAAAAAAAGTTTTGACTTTTTAGATCAGCATAGCATAGCATGATAATGGAATTTGAAGTCAGATAGAACTGAGCTCCTGGCCAGGCGCAGTGGCTCATGCCTGTAATCCCAGCACTTTGGGAGGCCAAGGCGGGTGGATCACTTGAGGCCAGGAGTCCAAGACCAGACTGGCCAACATGGTAAACCCTCGTCTGTACTAAAAATACAAAAAATTAGCTGGGCATGGTGGCAGGTGCCTGTAATCCCAGCTACTTGGGAGGCTGAGGCATGAGAATTGCTTGAACCCAGGAGGCGGAGGTTGCCATGAGCCGAGATCATGCCATTGCACTCCAGCCTTGGCAACAGAGTGAGACTCTCTCAAAAAAAAAAAAAAAAAAAAAGCTGAATTCTAATCCTTCCTTAGATATTTAGTAGCTCTGAAACCAGTAGCAAGTGACTGAACCACTCAGAGCTCCCCACGTTTCCCCCCACTGGATACAGCCATTGGTATCTCAGTCTCCAAATCCTAGCTGCTGCTGAGAATCAGGGACCCTAATACCTATACTGCTAATCTCGCAGAGTTGTTGTGGGGATCTATACAGATAAAAGATACAAAGATCTTTTTAACATTAAATTATTATATATGCAGATATTGTTAGACCTTGGTTATTTGCAAACACATCTATACATTCCATTGATTATCTATAACTGTCTTCCAACTCTGCCTCTTTACAGATCTCAGATGGGAGATCTGGCCAAAGTGATTGGGTAGTGGGGTGGGCCTTCTCGGATGTATACCCAACATCCATTCACCCACCCCTTCCTTCTCTTCAACAGAACCTTAATTTTATTCACTCTCCCAACAGCTAAATGTTTGAAGTGAGCCTGTACCCCTTTCAACCCAAAGGGGAGGAGTGAGCCTTGACTGGTCAAAACCAATTCACAGTAATTCCATTGCTCTTGTCAGTAATGATTGAAGCATGGATGTGTGACATGATTCTAGCCAATGAATGTGATGGGAAATCTTCTGGAAGCTTCTGGGACATGCATTCCTTCCTCTTACAAAGTCAATGCCTTTGGATAAGACTGATGTCTTGATGCTTGGAGCTGTTGTAACCATCTCTGAGCTTGAAGCAAAAAGTATAAGGACAAAGGCTAGCCACTGGGACTTTGAGAGTCCCAGTGGCTTTGAGCCCCAGAACTAACCCTGGAGCTGCCCTGCCAAGAAGTGTCTTGATATGTAGGATAATTATGATAATTATACATTCTGGATTTCCTGGAACTCCCTCAGTTTACATTTGTGCCAGCATATGGTCTGATACAGTATTTGTCCTAAAAAAAAAATGTGCTGGTTTGGATAAGTTATACGGTCTCCCTACTGATAATAAATGTCCTTATTATTTAAGTCACTTTGAGTTCAGTTTATTCTATGTAGCTAAAATAGTGTAATTAATACAGAGCTAGAGAGTGGTACAAAGCACATATGTGTGTACATGTGTGTGCATATTTATACATGCACGTAAGCACATGCATGACTATGCCAAAGTTTAGGGTGAGTGCTCTAACCTCTACTTAAAATTGTCTATGCTTTCTCTTCTTTCCTCTTTAGTAAACATTATCTTTGGGCCCTTCAGGGACTTTTCATTCTGCTTATTCTCTTCCTGGGGTGCAGAAGGTGTACTCAGCAGGACCATTAAATTTTAAAGAGTTGTTGGCACATATACACCATGGAATACTATGCAGCCATAAAAAACGATGAGTTCATGTCCTTTGTAGGGACATGGATGAAGCTGGAAACCAACATTCTCAGCAAACTATCGCAAGGACAAAAAACCAAACACCGCATGTTCTCACTCGTAGGTGGGAATTGAACAATGAGAACACATGGACACAGGAAGGGGAACATCACACACCGGGGCCTGTTCTGGGGTGGGGGGAGGGGGAGGGATAGCATTAGGAGATATACCTAATGTTAAATGAAGAGTTAATGGATGCAGCACACCAACATGGCACATGTATACATATGTAAAAAACCTGCACATTGTGCACATGTACCCGAAAACTTAAAGTACTAAAAAAAAAAAAAAAAAGAGTTATTGCCAAAAGGGGCATCCTGAGACCTCAAGGCAAATTCTCATCTGGATGGTGAAGCATGCCACTCTCCACTCCGCCCTTGTCATTTCATTTCATTATTGTGGAAACGCAACGAACACGAAAGAGAAACAAATAGGGGCATCCTAATCTGAGAATTCATCCTCTCCCAAGTGTCTATGAATCTTTGAAGCAGTGTCCCCCTTTAAGGTGAGCCTCCCTTATCCCCATATACTGAATTTGCATTATTGTCTTAAGCAGCAAAACTCTGGTCCCTCTCAATGTATGTAGCTCTTTAACTCTCCCCAAAGTTATAAATCCACTGTCAGCAAATGCATCCACAAGTCCTTGTTCTCATTCTCTCCTTTATCTGTCCTTTCCCCAGTCATTCCATTAATGGCTTCAATCTGCCAGTTGCCCTCTCTGCTTACACTGTAATCAGGAGGGTGGGGCCGACCTGGCCATTGTCAGAGAGAAAACTGAGCAGTCTGCTGATGTAGTGTGTCGAACAAGTGCCCCATTAGTTTTTCTATCATCTAGCAAGCCTCATCTATTAACTTGGCTGATTTAAGACAAAGTTTCAAGATAAACCTAACAGGCAGACACATTCTAAGTGAAGACAAAAGCAACTTAGAGCACTCAGTGCCTGCCCAGCCTGGACATAGCCCTTGCAGAAAAACTCTCTGTTTTATTCCTCACCTGATACAAATCCATGTTTCTGAACTCAAGCGCTGACTACCCAAGGTCAGGATCACCCAGGGCTGGAGATTGGAATCAAGGAATTTAGAAGATGCTCACAGCCATTACTATCACTCTTCCAAACCAATGAAACAGGCACTCTTCTATTCTGACCACAGGAGTATAAAAATTTTTGAGAGGGTAGCGTTGATAGTGTGTATCAAAAGCCTTAGGAGTATTCATATAATTTTATTCAGCAATGCGCTCTCTATGAATTTATCCTAAAGAAACAAGAGGACAAATATATGTGTGTCCAATAATATTCACCACATCACCGTAATAGAAGAAAATAGAGATGCTCATTGGCAGGGGACTGATTAAATAATTTATGGTACATCTATGCAATGGAGGATGATGTCATTATTAAAACAAGTACTGGACAGTTTAATGGGTAAGAGTATAAACTGGCACAACCATTCTGGGACATAATCTGGCAATATGTATTAGAAGCCTTTAAAATGTTCACACCCTTTGAAATAGTCATGAATACTGTTCACCAAATAGCTCCAGCTTTCCATCTGCCAGGCATGTGGTAGAATTGAACTTCACAACCCCTAGATGTCCATGTCACTTGTTCTGTCCCATGAGTTGTAAGAGGGAATGATGAGTACTACTTCCAAGCCTGGGCATTGAATTGCCTATGTAACATCTATAGAACTCTTTGCTTCTTCTGTAGTGACTAGCCATGTTTGAAATGGTGGCAGTCCCACCAGCCTTGGTCCCAGAGTGAAAAGATTTAAATATAACCCGGATAGATGTGTGGGATGGGTGAGAAATAAGCCTTTGTTGTTTTGTTGTTTTAAGGGTTTTTTGTTTGTTTTTTGTTTTTGAGATGAAGTTTCACTCTTATCGCCCAGGCTGGAGGGCAATGGCACCATCTCAGCTCACTGCAAACTCTCAGCCTCCCAAAGTGCTGGGGTTACAGGCATGAACCACTGTGCCTGGCCTGTTTTAAGGATTTTAGAGTTGTTTGTTACTGCATCATATCCTACCTATTCTGCCTAATACATAAATAGATACAAGTTGAAGGATATTCATCACAAAATTGATAACATACACAAACAAAATACACAACAGTAAGACATACAGCACACCCATGGTGCCAAGATAGTCAGGTCAGAAGGCATTTCAGCATTGTCCATACACCATAACATTTCCTAAGGAGATCCAGGCCTTGATGTTGAGCCCAAGCCATCATCACAGCTTCTTCCATCCTTCTTTCATGACGAATTTGCCCTCAGAGTTCCCCGACATTAGTCAAGGTTTCATTTAATATTAAATTTTAAAAGGCAGGGGTTAAGACCTTGATCTCTTTTCTCCCGAGAATCTCTGAGATTCCTTAACAAATGTTTCCGGCTCCTCCCCATAAGTCATCAAGGTCCATAGAATAAGGAATTTAGGGAGAAAAAAATCTTTATCTATCCAAAAATATACATGCTGTATTTCTCCCCTGGAACAATGAGTACTAACTTGCTTTGCACCTTCATAATCCACACTCAAGCAAAGTCTCCACCTCTAGAAATAAAAGAGTTGGCACGTCTGTAAGCCCAGCACTTTGGGAGGCCGAGGTGGCTGGATCACCTGAGGTCAGGAGTTCAAGACCAGCCTGACCAACATAGTGAAATCCTGTCTCTACTAAAAATACAAAATTAGCTGGGCGTGGTGGCATATGCCTGTAATCTCAGCTACTTGGGAGGCTGAGGCAGAAGAACTGCTTGAACCCAGGAGGCGGAGGTTGTGATGAGCCAAGATCATGCCATTGCACTCCAGCCTCGGCAACAGAGTGAGATGCCATCTCAAAAAATAAACATAGTTGATCCAAGATGGCCAACTAGGAACAGCTCTGGTCTGCAGCTCCCAGCGTGATCGACGCAGAAGACGAGTGATTTCTGCATTTCCAACTGAGGTACCTGGTTCATCTCACTGAGATTGGTTAGACAGTGCAGCCCACAGAAGGCAAGCTGAAGCAGGGTGGGGCATCACCTCACCCGGGAAGCATGAGGGGTTGGGGGATTTCCCTTTCCTAGCCAAGGGAAACCATGACAGACTGTACCTGGAAAAACAGGACACTCCCACCTAAATACTGCACTTTTCCAATGGTCTTAGCAAATGGCACACCAGGAGATTATATCCCACACCTGGCTGGGCGGGTCCCATGCCCACGGAACCTTGCTCACTGCTAGCACAGCAGTGTGAGATTGACCTGTGAGGCAGCAGCCTGGCAGGGGGAGGGGCATCTGCCATTTCTGAGGCTTGAGTAGGTAAACAAAGCAGCCAGGGAAGCTCGAACTGGGCGGAGCCCACCACAGCTCAGCAAGGCCTGCTGCCTCTGTTGACTCCACCTCTGGGGGCAGGGCATAGCTGAACAAAAGGCAGCAGAAACTTCTGCAGACTTAAATGTCCCTGACAGCTCTGAAGAGAGCAGTGGTTCTCCCAGCATGGCATTTGAGCTCTGAGAATGGACAGACTGCCTCCTCAAGTAGGTCCCTGACCCCCATGTAGCCTAACTGGGAGACACCTCCCAGTAGGGGCCAACTAACACCTCATACAGGTGGACGCCCCTCTGGGACGAAGCTTCCAGAGGAAGTATCAGGCATCAATATTTGCTGTTCTGCAGCCTCCGCTGGTGACACCCAGGCAAACAGGGTCTGGAGTGGACCTTCAGCAAACTCCAACAGACCTGCAGCTGAGGGACCTGACTCTTAGAAGGAAAACTAACTAACAGAAAGGAATAGCATCAACATCAACAAAAAGGACATCCACAGCAAAACCCCATCTGTAGGTCATGAACATCAAAGACTAAAGTTAGATAAAACCACAAAGATGGCGAGAAACCAGAGCAGAAAAGCTGAAAATTCTAAAAACCAGAGTACCTCTTCTCCTCCAAAGGAACACAGCTCCTCACCAGCAATGGAACAAACCTGGACGGAGAATGACTTTGACGAGTTGACAGAAGTAGGCTTCAGAAGGTGGGTAATAACAAACTTCTCCGAGCTAAAGGAGGATGTTTGAACCCATTGCAAGGAAGCTAAAAACCTTGAAAAAAGATTAGATGAATGGCTAACTACAATAAACAGCGTAGAGAAGACCTTAAATGACCTGATGGAGCTGAAAACCATGGCACGAGAACTACGTTACGCATGCACAAGCTTCAGTAGCCGATTTGATCAAGTGTAAGAAAGGCTATCAGTGATTGAAGACCAAATTAATGAAATAAAGTGAGAAGAGAAGTTTAGAGAAAAAAGAATAAAAAGAAATGAACAAAGCCTCCAAGAAATATAGGACTATGTGAAAAGACCAAATCTACATTTTATTGGTGTACCTGAAAGTGATGGAGAGAATCAAACCAAGTTGGAAAACACTCTTTAGGATATTATCCAGGAGAACTTCCCCAACCTAGCAAGACAGGGCAACTTCGAATTCAGGAAATACAGAGAATGCCACAAAGATACTCCTCAAGAAGAACAACCCAAAGACACATAACTGTCAGATTCACCAAGGTTGAAATGAAGGAAAAAATGTTAAGGACAGCCAGAGAGAAAGGTTGGGTTACCCGCAAAGGGAAGCCCATCAGACAAACAGCTGATCTCTCGGCAGAAACTCCACAAGCCAGAAGAGAGTGGGGGCCAATATTCAACATTCTTAAAGAAAAGAATTTTCAACCCAGAATTTCATATCCAGCCAAACTAAGCTTCATAAGTGAAGGAGAAATAAAATACTTTACAGACAAGCAAATGCTGAGAGATTTTTGTCACCACCAGGTCTGCCTTACAAGAGCTCCTGAAGGAAGCGCTAAACATGGAAAGGAACAACTGATACTAGCCACTGCAAAAACATGCCAAATTGTAAAGACCATCAAGGCTAGGAAGAAACTGCATCAACTAACGAGCAAAATAGCCAGCTAACATCATGACAGGATCAAATTCACACATAACAATGTTAACCATAAATGTAAATGGGCTAAATGCCCCAATTAAAAGACACAGATGGGCAAATTGGATAAAAAGTCAAGACCCATCAGTGTGCTATATTCAGGAGACCCATCTCACATGCAGAGACACACATAGGCTCAAAATAAAGGGATGGAGGAAGATCTGCCAAGCAAATGGAAAGCAAAAAAAAAAAAAGCAGGGGTTGCAATCCTAGTCTCTGATAAAACAGATTTTAAACCAAACAAAGATCAAAAGAGACAAAGAAGGCCATTAAATAATGGTAAAGGGATCAACTCAACAAGAAGAGCTAACTAACCTAAATATATATGCACCCAATACAGGAGGACCCAGATTCATAAAGCAAGTCCTTAGAGACCTACAAAGAGACTTAGGCTTCCAAACAATAATAATGGGAGACTTTAGCACTGCACTGTCAATATTAGACAGATCAACGAGACAGAAGGTTAACAAGGATATCTAGGACTTGAAGTCAGCTCTGCACCAAGTGGACCTAACAGACATCTACAGAACTCTCCACCCCAAATCAACAGAATATACATTCTTCTCAGCACCACATCACTCTTATTCCAAAATTGACCACATAGTTGGAAGGAAAGCACTCCTCAGCAAATGTAAAAGAACAGAAATCACAACAAACTATCTCTCAGACCACAGTGCAGCCAAATTGGAACTCAGGATTAAGAGACACATTCAAAACTGCACAACTACATGGAAACTGAACAACCTGCTCCTGAATGACTATTGGGTAAATAAAGAACAACCTGCTGCTGAATGACTACTGGGTAAATAAAGAAATGAAGGCAGAAAAAGAGATGTTCTTTGAAACTCATGAGAACAAAGATACAACATACCAGAATCTCTGGGAAACATTTAAAGCAGTATGTAGAGGGAAATGTATAGGACTAAACGCCCACAAGAGAAAGCAGGAAAGATCTAAAATTGACACCCTAACATCACAATTAAAAGAACTAGAGAAGCAAGAGCAAACAAATTCAAAAGCTAGCAGAAGGCAAGAAATAACTAAGATCAGAGCAGAACTGAAGGAGATAGACACACAAAAACCCCTTCAAAAAATCAATGAATCCAGGAGCTGGTTTTTTGAAAAGATCAACAAAATTGATAGATCACTAGCAAGACTAATAA
Source organism: Pongo abelii (assembly GCF_028885655.2). Lineage (NCBI taxonomy): Eukaryota > Metazoa > Chordata > Mammalia > Primates > Hominidae > Pongo > Pongo abelii. The sequence continues at coordinate 117,518,225 of NC_071995.2, read as the reverse complement.
AGAAGAAAAGAGGGAAGAATCAAATAGACACAATAAAAAATGATAAAGGGGCTGTCACCACCGATCCCACAGAAATACAAATTACCATCAGAGAATACTATAAACATCTCTATGCAAATAAACTAGAAAATCTAGAAGAAATGGATAAATTCCTTGACACATACACTTCCCAAGACTAAACCAGGAAGAAGTTGAATCTCTGACTAGACCAATAACAGGCTCTCAAATTGAGGCAATAATTAATAGCCTACGAACCAAAAAAAAGTCCAGGACCAGACAGATTCACAGCCGAATTCTACCAGAGGTACAAAGAGGAGCTGATACCATTCCTTCTGAAACTATTCCAATCAATAGAAAAAGAGGGAATCCTCCCTAACTCATTTTATGAGGCCAACATCATCCTGATACCAAAGCCTGGCAGAGACACAACAAAAAAAGAAAATTTTAGATCATCCCTGATGATCATCAATGCGAAAATCCTTAATAAAATACTGGCAAACCAACTCCAGCAGCACATCAAAAAGCTTATCCACCACAATTAAGTCAGCTTCATCTCTGAAATGCAAGGCTGGCTCAACATATGCAAATCAATAAACGTAATCCACCACAAACAGAACCAATGACAAAAACCACATGATTATCTCAATAGTTGCAGAAAAGGCCTCCAACAATATTCAACAGCCCTTCGTGCTAAAAACTCTCAAAAAACTAGGTATTGATGAAATGCATCTCAAAACAATAAGAGCCATTTATGACAAACCCACAGCCAATATCATACTGAATGGGCAGAAACTGGAAGCATTCCCTTTGAAAACTGGCATAAGACAGGGATGCCCTCTCTCACCACTCCTATTCAACATAGTGTTGGAAGTTCTGGTCAGGGCAATCAGGCAAGAGAGAGAAATAAAGCGTATTCAAATAGGAAAAGAGGAAGTCAAATTGTGCCTGTTTGCAGATGATATGATTGTATATTTAGAAAACCCCATCATCTCAGCCCAAAATTTCCTTAAGCTGATAAGCAAGTTCAGCCAAGTCTCAGGATACAAAATCAAAGTGCAAAAATCACAAGCATTCCTATACACCAATAACAAACAAACAGAGAGCCAAATAATGAGTGATCTCCCATTCACAATTGCTTCAAAGAGAATAAAATACCTAGGAATACAACTTACAAGGGATGTGAAGGACCTCTTCAAGGAGAACTACAAACCACTGCTCAGCAAAATAAAGGAGGACACAAACAAATGGAAGAACATTCCATGCTCGTGGATGGGAAGAATCAATTCGTGAAAATGGCCATACTGCCCAAGGTAATTTATAGATTCAATGCCATCCCCATCAAGCTACCAATGACTTTCTTCACAGAAGTGGAAAAAATTAAAGTTCATATGGAACCAAAAAAGAGCCTGCATCGCCAAGTCAATCCTAAGCCAAAAGAACAAAGCTGGAGGCATCATGCTACCTGACTTCAAACTATACTACAAGGCTACAGTAAGGAAAACAGCATGGTACTTGTACCAAAACAGAGATATAGACCAATGGAACAGAACAGAGCCCTCAGAAATAACACCACACATCTACAACCATCTGATCTTTGACAAACCTGACAAAAACAAGAAATAGGGAAAGGATTCCCTATGTAATAAATGGTGCTGGGAAAACTGGCTAGCCATATGTAGAAAGCTGAAACTGGATTCCTTCTTTACACCTTATACAAAAATTAATTCAAGATGGATTAAAGACTTAAATGTTAAACCTAAAACCATAAAAACCCTTGAAGAAAACCTAGGCAATACCATTCAGGACGTAGGCATGGGCAAGGACTTCATGACTAAGACACCAAAAGCAATGGCAACAAAAGTCAAAATAGACAAATGGGATCTAATTAAACTAAAGAGCTTCTGCACAGCAAAAGAAACTACCATCAGAGTGAACAGGCAACCTACAGAATGGAAGAAAATTTTTGCAATCTACCCATCTGACAAAGGGCTAATATCTAGAATCTACAAAGAACTCAAACAAATTTACAAGAAAAAAACAACCCCACCAAAAAATGGGTAAAGTATATGAACAGGCACTTCTCAAAAGAAGACATTTATGCAGCTGACAGACACATGAAAAAATGCTCATCATTACTGGTCATCACAGAAATGCAAATCAAAACCACCAGATACCATCTCACATCAGTTAGAATGGCAATCATTAAAAAGTCAGGGAACAACAGGTGCTGGAGAGGATGTGGAGAAATAGGAATGCTTTTCCACTGTTGGTGGGAGTATAAACTAGTTCAACCATTGTGGAAGACAGTGTGGTGATTCCTCAAGGATCTAGAACTAGAAATACCATTTGACCCAGTGATCCCATTACTGGGTATATACCCAAAGGATTATAAATCATGCCACTATAAAGACACATGCACACGTATGTTTATTGTGGCACTATTCACAATAGCAAAGACTTGGAACCAACCCAATGTCCATCAATGATAGACTGGATTAAGAAAATGTGGCACATATATACTATGCAGCCATAAAAAAGGATGAGTTCATGTCCTTTGCAGGGGCATGGATGAAGTTGGAAACCATCATTCTGATCAAACTATCACAAGGATAGGAAACCAAACACCATATGTTCTCACTCATAGGTGAGAATTGAACAATGAGAACCCTTGGACACAGGGCAGGGAATATCACACACTGGGACCTGTCATGGAGTGGGGACCTGGGGGAGGGATAGCATTAGGATAAATACCTAATGTAAATGACAAGTTAATGGGTGCAGCAAACCAACATGGTACATGTATACCTATGTAACAAACCTTCATTTTGTGCACAGGTACCCTGGAACTTAAAGTACAATAAAAATAAATAAATAAAAATAAAAATAAAAGAGCTGGAAATGTAGCAACTTCTCTCAACATTAAGAGAAACAGTTTTTAAGTTTACGAATTTATTACACTACTATTAATAGGAATTATACTGACCATATGATAGTGATGAGATGTGAAATCTTAAGGGTAGAGTAGAGAGTAGCATGTTTCACCATCCAGATTAGAATTTGCCTTGGAGGTCTCAGGATGCCCCTTTCAGCAACAGCTCTTTAAAATTTAATGTTCCTCCTGAGTATACCTTCTGCACCTTAGGAAGTAGATCGTGAAAAGAATAAGCAGAATGAAAAGTCCCTGAAGGGTCCAAAGGGATGGCTTTTCATGAAGTAGCTAGTGGTGGCAGTTGTGATGGTGGTGGTAGGAGGGGTGATGGCATTGGTGGTAGTAAGTAAGCCTGGTAGTCCCACTCATTAGCCCAATCCTGACCCCTCAATTCACAAGCCTAAATTAATGTGACAGTGATAGTGATATTAATATTTACTAGCATCTAAAATTGTATGGCCAGTTGCTCACTGTAGCAATGGATTGGAAACAGAGAGGCCAGCTGTCATCAGAGAAAGCAAGAAACTCAAAGTAACAGGACAAGAAAAGGGAAGGAGCAGGAACAAGTCAGAGGGATGAGTGGAGCGGGGAGAAGAGCCAGTCCCTCAAGGAGAGCTGAGGATCTTGGGACATCTGCCCTAATAGGCTCTAAGCCTGTGGGACGCAGGTATCACCAGACCATCTGGTCAACTACCACCCCACCTCACCCCATCCCCACCCATTGCACTTCCTCCTAGAACATTCTGCCTCTGTTAGCACATCTCTCTTTCCTTCTGTGTGGGACAGGAAGGGAAGAGAACGTGCCTTTTTATACCTGGAAAGCCAATAGTAAGACTTCAGGTTGTGTCCAGGCCACCATTCAATGCCAGTACTAGGGTCTATTCACTGGCTGCCCTTGGAATACCTCCTTTCTGGCACTGGTTGAACAAGCTTAGAATCACAATTTTCCCCAAAGTGTAATTGAAGAAGTGGTCTGTAAGATGGACAGGTGGCTCTGTGAGGGCAGGGACAAGGTCTGTCTTGATCACCAGGGTTTCCCAAGAGCAGGAAAAATGCCTGCAACATGGTTAGGGTTCAACTTTATTTGTTAAATGTAAAATAAATAGATAGTACTATGGAATGTTGTATGTTTTTTAAGGCAGGGTCTCAATCTGTCATCCAAACTGGAGTGCAGTGGCACAATATAGCTCACTGCAGCTTCAAACTCCTGGGCTCAAGTGACCCTCCCACCTCAGTTTCCCAGGAAACTGGGGCTACAGACATGCACCACCACACCCAGCTAAATATTTTTTAGTAGATACAAGGTCATGCTATGTTGCCTAGCTGGTCTCCAACTCCTGGGCTCAAGCAATTCTCCCTCCTTGGCCTCCCAAAGTGCTGGACAGGCATGAGCCACCACACCCACCTAGATGTTATATTTTTCTTAAAGTTTCCATAGTCAAGAAATCTGGAGTCAGATAAACCAGGATTCATATATCAACTTCACCAACTTCCAGCTGGGTTACCTTAGGCAAGTAACTTAATCCCACCAAGCTTCAGTTTCCTCATCTATGAAGAATCTGGCATCATTGTCATTAGCTTCATGAAATCTCTCATGGTAGGCAAGATCTACAGTTACAGATCTCATATTAAACAAATTTAAGTTATAAAAGTTGCTATGATTCCATGCTCTAATTCTGAATTGTAACAATGTCTCCTTTATGTACCTCATGGGGGTGATTACAAGAATCTAACAAGATACTACACATGGAAAGTAGACCACTTGCCCATTGCAGTTGTTTGTTGCTGTTGCTAAAAGCCAGAAGCACACACACACACACACACACACACACACAAAAGCCAGACACGTGTCAAGTCAACATTGCCCAAAGCAATTTCTATTTCAGTTTCAGGTTCTGTTAAAGATGTGCCAAGGTCCAATCTTTGGGAGCTTCTTGGGCCTTAAAAATGAATTTCCAGATACGAATGAGCTTTATCGTAGAAAATTAATACCCAAATTAGTTTAAAGGCCACTTGAAACATTGTGGTAGACCTTGGTTATTCACAATTCCTTTATTTATCCCTTGCCACTTTCCAGTTTGAAGGCTAGAAAGTCAAACACTCAATTTCCAGACTCTCTTGCAGCTAGGGTGAATGATGGCCTATGGAATAAGGCCTTTGCAGACAGCTGCAAAGGAGACTTTGGGAAAATACTTTGATTTTCCAATTGAAAACAAGAGTCAGACTTTGTACATCATGGTGGCTGTAATTAATAATAATATGGTGTATATTTGAAACTTGCTAATGGAGTAGATTTTAAGTATTCTCACCACAAAAAGGAGTATATGAAGTAATCCATATGTTAAATAGTTTGATTTAGTAATTTCACAAGGTATACATCTATTGAGACATCATGTTGTACATCATAAATACATACAACTTTAACTTGTCAATTAAAATTTAAAAATTGGTTTAAAAATTTAAAAATAAAAAAGGCAGACAAGACTGGCACAACCTTCTCTCCATCATCTTCTTGAATTTGATTCAACTGTGAAGGCTGGAACAGCCACATCCATCTTGCAGTTTTAAGGCAAGATAGAAGAGAATTTTAGAGGTATTATTCTGGAATTACTGAGCCAATGCACCAGAGCCAGAAACCACCTTCCCTCAATTTCATGTTTTGTTTTATTTTTTGAATTTAAGCCACTGTACTTTGGCTTATGCTACTTGTACCTAAATAAAATCCTACATGATTAAAATAGTAAAAAGAAAGGTCTGATTACGACTTTATCTTGAAAAGCAATTTTTATACTTATGAAAATGTGTTTAGATCTCATATTAAAAAAATTTAAGTTATAATGAAGTTGCTATGATTCCATGCTCTAATTCTGAAGACCAAGAATGTATCATTGATTTATTTGGGACAGAATTTTTTTTTTTTTTTTTTTTTTTTTTGAGACAGAGTTTCACTCTTCTTGCCCAGGCTGGAGAGCAGTGGTGTGATTTCAGCTTACTGCAACCTCCACCTTCTGATTTTCAAGCAATTCTCCTGCCTCAGCCTCCCAAGTAGCTGGGATTACAGGCACCCACCATCACACCTGGCTAATTTTTGTATTTTTAGTAGAAACAAGGTTTCACCATGTTGGCCATGCTAGTCTTAAACTCCTGACCTCGTGATCTGCCCACCTCGGCCTCCCAAAGTGCTGGGATTACAGGCGTGAGCCACTGTGCCCAGCCAGACATAATGTTTCTAAGCAAATTCTATTTCAACATATTGTAGAGCTGCATCACCTCCTATTGACTTTTATAACAAGTTCATTAAGAAGGCGCTTCATCAATTTTCCCAAGAGTCTCTTTTCATCCTTTGTTATTCTCTTTGCTCCCCTTTGCAGCACCCATTGTAGGGTCAGCTTTGTGGATTTTTCTACTCTTTAATTGCCTGACTCTGCCAGCTGTTCAGTTGTTAATGGCTTTGCATGAGATTTGAGCAGTTCTCTGGCATCATTGTCATTAGTTTCATGAAATCTTGCATCATAGGCAAGATGTGCAGTTTCACGTTGCAGTCAATATGCACTATACCTCCTTAAGACTGCTGGATGTTCATGACATCTGATAATTGAAAGGGAGGCCGGCTGAGACGCTGACCAGATGGGTGAGGATAGACTAGTGTTCAGTGAAAAGACGTATTTGCATGGGGATTAATTTTTAAAGTAGATAATTCACTCATTAATATTTTCATGCATTGATGGCATCCAAGCTCTACAGTGGATGCTCATCTTGATGTAGCCAACAGATTAGGAGTCAGAAGACCTCTGTTCCAGCTCCACCTCTGTTCCTGATTTGCTGTTTAACATTGAGCAAGTCATTTCCTCTCACTAGAACTCAGCTTCCTCAACTGCAAACTGATGATACTGTACACATTCTAAGATCGTTCAACTTCTAAAAAGTCCACTATCCTGCAAACTATTGATAATAGGGGAGAGGGGTTGTCACTTGAGTCCCTCTTCACTAAGAACCTCTGAAGGGGATGACAGAAAACTCTAGACATGGTCCTTTGCTAAATCTGACTCTGGCTACACATTTTCATTTTGAGGATGCCCTCAATCTCTTAGCAGCCAAGAAACTAACTAGATTTAATAAGAGACAAGGCTGCTAAATGAAAGCACGTGAGAAATATCACAGTGCTAAAGATTAACACATGTTCTCGTCTGTCCTCATAATACAACCAGGGCCCTCATTTATCCCAGGATTTGTGACCTAGACAAAGAAAGAGGAATAAGGAGCTCATTCATCTAGAATGAGTAAGAATTTCATCCCAAAGGAAGAACAAGGAATATTGGCCCCATTTAGAAACAGACAATATATAAGTGTTAAAAAGTCAGTCTTACCCCATCACTACTCTAATTCTTAATGCCCATAAAGCTCCTAATGTTTGAAATGTGTCAATGGCTCCCTGCTACATTCAAGATATCCATCTATCAAGCATGGTGTTCAAAACCTTTCATGGGGGGTGGAGCCAAGATGGCCGAATAGGAACAGCTCCAGTCTACAGCTCCCAGCGTGAGCGACGCAGAAGACAGGTGATTTCTGCATTTCCAACTGAGGTACCGGGTTCATCTCACTGGATAGTGCCAGACAGTGGGTGCAGGACAGTGGGTGCAGCACACCGTGCGTGAGCCAAAGCAGGGCGAGGCATCACCTCACCCAGGAAGTGGAAGGGGTCAGGGAATTCCCTTTCCTAGTTGAAGAAAGGGGTGACAGACGGCACCTGGAAAATTCGGTCACTCCCACCCTAATACTGCATTTTTCCAACGGGCTAAACAAACGGCACACCAGGAGATTATATCCCGCACCTGGCTCAGAGGGTCCTACATCCACGGAGCCTCACTCATTGCTAGCACAGCAGTCTGAGATCAAACTGCAAGGTGGCAGTGAGGCTGGGGGAGGGGCGCCCACCATTGCAGATGCTTCAGTAGGTAAACAAAGCGGCTGAGAAGGTCGAACTGGGTGGAGCCCACCACAGCTCAAGGAGGCCTGCCTGCCTCTGTAGGCTCCACCTCTGGGGGCAGAGCACAGACAAACAAAAGGCAGCAGTAACTTCTGCAGACTTAAATGTCCCTGTCTGAAAGCTTTGAAGAGAGTAATGGTTCTCCCAGCACGCAACTTGAGATCTGAGAGCAGGCAGACTGCCTCCTCAAGTGGGTCCCTGACCACCAAGTAGCCTAACTGGGAGGCACCCCCAAGTAGGGGCAGACTGACACCTCCCATGGCCGGGTACTCCTCTGAGACAAAACTTCCAGAGGAATGATCAGGCAGCAGCATTTGTGGTTCACCAATATCTGCTGTTCTGCAGCCACCACTGCTGATACCCAGGCAAACAGGGTCTGGAGTGGACCTCCAGAAAACTCCAACAGAACTGCAGCTGGGGGTCCTGACTGTTAGAAGGAAAACTAACAAACAGAAAGGACATCCACACCAAAAACCCATCTCTTCGTCACCATCATCAAAGACCAAAGGTAGCTAAAACCACAAAGATGGGGAAAAAACCGAGCAGAAAAACTGGAAACTCTAAAAATCAGAGTGCCTATCCTCCTCCAAGGGAACGCAGCTCCTCACCAGCAACAGAACAAAGCTGGAAGGAGAATGACTTTGACAGGTTGAGAGAAGAAGGCTTCAGAAGATCAAACTACTCCGAGCTAAAGGAGGAAGTTCGAACCAATGGCAAAGAAGTTAAAAACCTTGAAAAAAAAATTAGATGAATGGCTAACTGGAATAACCAATGCAGAGAAGTCCCTAAAGGACCTGATGGAGCTGAAAACCACAACACGAGAACTATGTGACAAATGCACAAGCCTCAGTAGCTGATGCGATCAACTGGAAGTAAGGGTATCAGCGATGGAAGACAAAATGAATGAAATGAAGCGAGGAGAGAAGTTTAGAGAAAAAAGAATAAAAAGAAATGAACAAAGCCTCCAAGAAATATGGGACTGTGTGAAAAAACCAAATCTATGTCTGATTGGTGTACCTGAAAATGATGGGGAGAATGGAACCAGGTTGGAAAACACTCTGCAGGATATTATCCAGGAGAACTTCCCCAATCTAGCAAGGCAGGCCAACATTCAGATTCAGGAAATACAGAGAATGCCACAAAGATACTCCTCGAGAAGAGCAACTCCAAGACACATAATTGTCAGATTCACCAAAGTTGAAATGAAGGAAAAAATGTTAAGGACAGCCAGAGAGAAAGGTTGGGTTACCCACAAAGGGAAGCCCATCAGACTAACAGCTGATCTCTTGGCAGAAACTCTACAAGCCAGAAGAGAGTGGGGGCCAATATTCAACATTCTTAAAGAAAAGAATTTTCAACCCAGAATTTCATATCCAGCCAAACTAAGCTTCATAAGTGAAGGAGAAATAAAATCCTTTACAGACAAGCAAATGCTGAGGATTTTGTCACCACCAGGCCTGCCCTAAAAGAGCTCCTGAAGGAAGCACTAAACATGGAAAGGAACAACTGGTACCAGCCACTGCAAAAATGTGCCAAATTGTAAACACCATCAAGGCTAGGAAGAAACTGCATCAACTAATGAGCAAAATAACCAGCTAATATCATAATGACAGGATCAAATTCACACATAACAATATTAAACTTAAATGTAAATGGCCTCAATGCTCCAATTAAAAGACACAGACTGGCAAATTGGATAAACAGTCAAGACCCATCAGTGTGCTGTATTCAGGAAACCCATCTCATGTGCAGAGACACACATAGGCTCAAAATAAAAGGATGGAGGAAGATCTACCAAACAAATGGAAAGCAAAAAAAGGCAGTGGTTGCAATCCTAGTCTCGGATAAAACAGACTCTAAACCAACAAAGATCAAAAGAGACAAAGAAGGCCATTGCATAATGGTAACGGGATCAATTCAACAAGAAGAGCTAACTATCCTAAATATATATGCACCCAATACAGGAGCACCCAGATTCATAAAGCAAGTCCTTAGTGACCTACAAAAAGACTTAGACTCCCACACAATAATAATGGGAGACTTTAACACCCCACTGTCAACATTAGACAGATCAGTGAGACAGAAAGTTAAAAAGGATATCCAGGAATTGAACTCAGCTCTGCACCAAGTGGACCTAATAGACATCTACAGAACACTCCACCCTAAATCAACAGAATATACACTCTTTTCAGCACCACAGCACACCTATTCCAAAATTGACCACATAGTTGGAAGGAAAGCACTCCTCAGCAAATGGAAAACAACAGAAATTATAACAAACTGTCTCTCAGACCACAGTGCAATCAAACTAGAACTCAGGATTAAGAAACTCACTCAAAACTGCTCAACTACATGGAAACTGAACAACCTGCTCCTGAATGACTACTGGGTACATAACGAAATGAAGGCAGAAATAAAGATGTTCTTTGAAAACAATGAGAACAAAGACACAACATACCAGAATCTCTGGGACACATTCAAAGTGTAGAGGGAAATTTATAGCACTAAATGCCCACAAGAGAAAGCAGGAAAGATCTAAAATTGACACCCTAACATCACAATTAAAAGAACTAGAGAAGCAAGAGCAAACACATTCAAAAGCTAGCAGAAGGCAAGAAATAACTAAGATCAGAGCAGAACTGAAGGAAATAGAGACACAAAAAACCCTTCAAAAAATCAACAAATCCAGGAGCTGGTTTTTTGAAAGGATCAACAAAATTGATAGACTGCTAGCAAGCCTAATAAAGAAGAAAATAGAGAAGAATCAAACAGACGCAATAAAAAATGACGAAGGGGATATCACCACTGATCCCACAGAAATACAAACTACCATCAGAGAATACTATAAACACCTCTATGCAAATAAACTAGAAAATCTAGAAGAAATGGATAAATTCCTTGACACATACACTTCCCAAGACTAAACCAGGAAGAAGTTGAATCTCTGAATAGACCAATAACAGGCTCTGAAATTGAGGCAATAATTAATAGCTTACCAACCAAAAAAAGTCCAGGACCAGATGGATTCACAGCCGAATTCTACTAGAGGTACAAGGAGGAGCTGGTACCATTCCTTCTGAAACTATTCCAATCAACAGAAAAAGAGGGAATCCTCCCTAACTCATTTTATGAGGCCAGCATCATCCTGATACCAAAGCCTGGCAGAGACACAACAAAAAAAGAGAATTTTAGACCAATATCCTTGGAGAACATTGATGCAAAAATCCTCAATAAAATACTGGCAAACTGAATCCAGCAGCACATCAAAAAGCTTATCCACCATGATCAAGTGGGCTTCATCCCTGGGATGCAAAGCTGGTTCAACATAAGAAAATCAATAAACATAATCCAGCATATAAACAGAACCAAAGACAAAAACCACATGATTATCTCAATAGATGCAGAAAAGGCTTTAACAAAATTCAACAACCCTTCATGCTAAAAACTCTCAATAAATTAGGTATTGATGGGACGTATCTCAAAATAATAAGACCTATCTATGACAAACCCACAGCCAATATCATACTGAATGGACAAAAACTGGAAGCATTCCCTTTGAAAACGGGCACAAGACAGGGATGCCCTCTCTCACCACTCCTATTCAACATAGTGTTGGAAGTTCTGGCCAGGGCAATCAGGCAGGAGGAGGAAATAAAGGGCATTCAATTAGGAAAAGAGGAAGTCAAATTGTCCCTGTCTGCAGATGATATGACTGTATATCTAGAAAACCCCATCGTCTCAGCCCAAAATCTCCTTAAGCTGAAAAGCAACTTCAGCAAAGTCTCAGGATATAAAATCAATGTGCAAAAATCACAAGCATTCTTACACAACAATAACAGACAAACAGAGAGCCAAATCATGAGTGAACTCCCGTTCACAATTGCTTCAAAGAGAATAAAATACCTAGGAATACAACTTACAAGGGATGTGAAGGACCTCTTCAAGGAGAACTACAAACCACTGCTCAATGAAATAAAAAAGAATACAAACAAATGGAAGAACATTCCATGCTCATGGGTAGGAAGAATCAATATCATGAAAATGGCCATACTGCCCAAGGTAATTTATAGATTCAATGCCATCCCCATCAAGCTACCAATGACTTTCCTCACAGAATTGGAAAAAACTACTTTAAAGTTCATATGGAACCAAAAAAGAGCCCACATTGCCAAGTCAATCCTAAACCAAAAGAACAAAGCTGGAGGCATCATGCTACCTGACTTCAAACTATACTACAAGGCTACAGTAAGGAAAACAGCATGGTACTCGTACCAAAACAGAGATGTAGACCAATGGAACAGAACAGAGCCCTCAGAAATAATGCCACATATCTACAACTACCTGATCTTTGACAAACTTGACAAAAACAAGCAATGGGGAAAGGATTCCGTATGTAATAAATGGTGCTGGGAAAACTGGCTAGCCATATGTAGAAAGCTGAAACTGGATCCCTTCTTACACCTTATACAAAAATTAATTCAAGATGGATTAAAGACTTACATGTTAGACCTAAAACCATAAAAACCCTAGAAGAAAACCTAGGCAATACCATTCAGGACATAGGCATGGGCAAGGACTTCATGTCTAAAACACCAAAAGCAATGGCAACAAAAGCCAAAATTGACAAATGGGATCTAATTAAACTAAAGAGCTTCCACACAGCAAAAGAAACTACCATCAGAGTGAACAGGCAACATACAGAATGGGAGAAAATTTTTGCAACCTACTCATCTGACAAAGGGCTCATATCCAGAATCTACAATGAACTCAAACAAATTTACAAGAAAAAATCAACCCCATCAAAAAGTGGACAAAGGATATGAACAGACACTTCTCAAAAGAAGACATTTATGCAGCCAAAAAAACACATGAAAAAATGCTCATCATCACTGGCCATCAGAGAAATGCAAATCAAAACCACAATGAGATACCATCTCACACCAGTTAGAATGGCCATCATTAAAAAGTCAGGAAACAACAGGTGCTGGAGAGGATGTGGAGAAATAGGAACACTTTTACACTGTTGGTGGGACTGGAACCATTGTGGAAGTCAGTGTGGCGATTCCTCAGGGATCTAGAACTAGAAACACCATTTGACCCAGCCATCCCATTACTGGGTATATACCCCAAGGACTATAAATCATGCTGCTATAAAGACACATGCACACGTATGTTTACTGTGGCACTATTCACAATAGCAAAGACTTGGAACCAACCCAAATGTCCAACAATGATAGACTGGATTAAGAAAATGTGGTACATATACACCATGGAATACTATGCAGCCATAAAAAATGATGAGTTCATGTCCTTTGTAGGGACATGGGTGAAGCTGGAAACCATCATTCTCAGCAAACTATCACAAGGACAAAAAACCAAACACCGCATGTTCTCACTCATAGGTGGGAATTGAACAATGAGAACACATGGACACAGGAAGGGGAACATCACATACCGGGGACTGTTGGTGGGGGGAGGGGGGAGGGATAGCATAGGAGATATACCTAATGCTAAATGGCGAGTTAATGGGTGCAGCACACCAACATGGCACATGTATACATATGTAACAAACCTGCATGTTGTGCACATGTACCCTAAAACTTAAAGTATAATAATAATAAAATTTTTAAAAAAACTTTCATGATCTATTTCCTTTCAGTATCTTGTGCCTTGTCACTATTTCCTGCTTCTTACTTTGGCATCGAGGGATTTTTGAAGCATTGCTAAAGCTAATTGTTTGGGTCAATAAAGGAGAGGGCTTTGCCCAATGCAGTACTAAAACTATCCTCTAAATAAATGACATTTACATTGAGTGATTTCCCACTTCCATGGTTGGGTTTCTGCTGAACTTCTCAGAATTCTCCTTCCTACCTTCCACCCAATTCTGCAGCCCAACGATTTACAGTTCCTTGAGCATGCTTACTTGCTCCGGCTTCCTTGCTTTTGCAACTTCTGAGCCCTCCTCCAATAACACTTTATCAATTACAATGCATTTGACTGTAATTAACAGAATACCCAACTAAAAAATAGCTTAAATTATAAGGAACTTAAACTAGTTTGTTCAGCAGCTCAACAATGACATAAAGGACATTTCCACCTTTTCAATCCACTTGCTTCCCGTTGGCTTTTATCTTCAGGTGTTTCCACCCTTAGGGTGGCAAAATACTTGCCACAGCTCCAGGCATCACAACTCACACAACAGCATCCAAAGGCATTCAGAAGAGGACTTTCCCAGAAGCTCCTGCCCTCACCAGAATTTCTCTCAAATTTTTACTGACCAAAAAGTTCTCAAACTTCCCAGGAGTAAAATTTATCAAGCCTTGACCCTCTCTCTGCTCCATTCCTAAATGTCTCCAGACCTTCCCCTAGCCTTTACTCTGATTTTGTTTATTACTTTACCAACATTTCCTGAGTATGAATAAGCGCCAGGTACTCTGCTAAGCACTCTACAAACATTATCTTATTTAGCCCTTACAACAATTCTGTGAGATAAGCACTGTTATCCCCATTCTAGGGTTGAGAAAACCAAGCCTGGAAAGGTTAAGGGATACACACCTAGCAAGAGGCAGAGCCAAGATTCAAATCCAAGTCTGTCCAACTCGAAAACCCAAGCTTTCAAATGTTCTTGGTCCTCCTACTCCTGTCCCCTCTTGACACTTTTTGCCCCTCAATTTCTCCTCCTCTTTTATGCAGAATTATCCCTATCTGACAGATCCTTCCCCTCTGCTTAGCAACATGTTCAGATCTTCCTATGATTAAAGAAAAAAATGAGAGCCATTTCCCTTCACCCTGTTCTCTCCTCAATCTATCAAACCTCTCAAAAGTACCGTCTTCACACTTACAGATTCCACATCCTCGGCACACATGTACTTCCCTTAATCTAGCATCCTCCCCATCTCCCCACTGAAACTGCTCTGCCCAAAGCTATCAGCAACCTCATGATAGCCACTCAAATGGCTTCTCCCCATGCTCCTTCCTTCTGGACCTGATTAATTAGCAGGGCAGTCAGGCAGGTACCCAGGGCTCCAGTCTACATAGGACTCTAAAATATCACTGTAATACCACAAAAGGAAGAAAAATGTGTTTACCAGAACTCCTTCCAGGGATAGTACAGTGTGCTGTTGGAAAACAAATTTTGAAAAGCTACTTGGGGAAGGGCTGAGAGATCTCCCCAAAAGCACGCTTGAGTGCTGGCAAATGATTTCTAACTGCCCCCTTTGAGGGTTGGTCACTTTAACTGCAGGGCTTTGGTTTTGCTGAATATGGAATGCAATCTGGGAGCCACAGCTCATCGTCTGGGTCAAGAGGGGAGAGGCCTTTGCCCCATGCAGTGCTCAGGCTGTCCTCTAAATCAATGCCAAGTGAATATTTAAAGAACATCAGTATGAAGTGTGCAAAAGTATTAGCCTGCTCTGGGTCCCATATTTCTCAATTTCTCAGTCTGAATCTCTCTGCCGTATATAATTTAGCCAACATACTCTGTGGCCTGGTCTACTTCCTTCTGGGTTCTGGTACCCCACTGGTTATCCCTCTCTTTTCTTCTTCTTTCTCTCTCTAACTCTCTCATCTCTTCTGTGTTACTGGTTCCTCTGACTCTTCCTATCCCCACAATAAGGACATTTTCCCAAGCTCTAACTTCAGACTCCTCTCTCTACACTTTTTCTCTCCTGATCTCAGCCATTTCCATGTGTATTATTAGTTATCTACTGCTGCATAACAAAGTACCCCCAAAACTTGGTGGCTAAATAGAACAAACTTTTCTTAACTCACACTTTCTTTGGGTCAGGAATCCAGGAGTGGCTTCTCCAGGTGATTCTGGCTCAAGGTCCCTCATGAGGCAGCAATCAGGTGTCAACCAGGGCTGCAGTCATCTCAAGGCTTGACTGGGGGAGGACCCACTCCCAAGCTCGCTCATATTGCTGTTCGCAGGCCTCAGGTCCTTACCACATGTGGCTCTGCACAGGACTGCATTACAACATTGCAGTGGGCTTCCACAGAGTGAGCAATCGAAGAGAACACAAGATGGAAACCACAGTCTTTTTACAACCTAATATCAGCCTGACATCCTATCACTTCTGCTGTATTCTATACAATTAAAGTGAGTCAATAAGTCCAGCCCACACTCAAGGTTGGGGGGATTATACGAAGGCATGAAAACCAGGAGATGAGGACCACTGGGGCCTTGTTAAGGTCTGTGTACCACCCCACGGCTCTCCCATTTAAGAGGAGTCCCCACCTCTGTCATGACTTTTTTATCTCTCCCTTCTATGCATCCCAACCACCTGCTAAATGATTCCATGTGGACATGGGAAATTGCTGCCACCTCATATTCTTCCTACTTCAAACCAACTTTTTTGTGATCCCTTAAAGCAGCCCAAGTTGCCTTTTCTCTTTCACTGATGGCAATGCTGTTTTGTTCCTGAAGTGTTAGGCCTCTGAGTCATCCTTTATTCTTTAACAAATATCATCATTGTCACTGTTTATTGAGCCGAGCCCTGCTATGTGCCAAGCACTTTCATAAAAATTACACTATTTAATTTTGGCAGCACTATGAGATGGATATTACCACCCCCATTTTGCAGGTGAATGAACCCATTTTTCTTTCAAAGAGAAGTAGATCTGGAGTCAGGCCCTGTTCTGTGCGCTGAGACACAGCAATGAACAAAACAGGCACAGTCCCTCAGGGAGCTGATACCCAAACAGGAGAATTCTAGTGTACAAAGTAGTTCACAACTGAGATCACGTGTTGTATATAGTTGACAACAGGGCTTAGACCCAAACAGACTTGGGTTCAAGCCCCAGCTTACCCACTTATCAGATGTGTGACTTGGGATGAGTTATCAAATCTTTCCAGTCCTCCATTAAGATAATAGTACCCACCTCATGCAGCCATTTTCAGTAGTAAATAAGATACCACAAGTAATCCACTTAGCACAGAGTCTAGCACACCAAGGTTCCATAAAAGGAAGTTTGTAATGATGACAAATGATGATGGTAGTGATATTGCCCAACTCACAGCAACGACTATAATTGCTAACACTTATGGACAACTGCCATGTGCCAGACACTTTTCTAAGCCCATACATGCAAGAATTCACTTGATTCTCATATCATCTCTATTATCATCTCTGTTTTACAGATGAAGAAACCGAGGCACAGAGATGTTAAGTAACTATCCAAGGACACAAAGCCAGCAAGTAGAAGAAACAGAATTTGAACCCAGGCAGACTAGCTTCGGAGCCAGGAACTTGATAGAATTTTTGAAGACTCCCAAAAAACCCAGGGAATCCCAGTGGTATGTGTGTCTATGTGCATAATTGTGTATATATCTATTTGTGTGTGTAAGTGACTATGTAGGTGGGATTATGTGACTACACAAATGTATTAGACTGTGTATATGTACATGAAACCATGTGTGGGTCTATGTATGAGCACAATTATGTATGTGTGATTATGTGTATGTATTTGTACATATGACTACATATGTTCTATGTGTATGTGTCTTTGTATGTGACTATATGTCTATATGGATCTAGGTGTGTGACCGTGTATGTGGCTGTGTATGTGGCTCTGTGTGTTCTACAGGTGTGTCTGTGTGTGTGAGTGAGTATATGCATGTGTTAGACTGTATGTATTTTTGTGTATGTATATGTACTCACACTGTATTGGGAAGAGAGAAAGAAACTTACATTCTGGTAACATTATGCATTCTCTTTGCACTTGGGCATGTAGCTTTTGGTTATGAGAATTCTTGCTTATTTTTCTTAAGCCCTCTCCTTATTCTAAAGTATGATCCCCACTTGTGGTTCAGGAAATTTTGAAAAAGTCCCTACTGGCAACATAGAACCTGTCTCTTAAGGGCTTATAAAAAGAATTCAAAAATTCACTTAAACTGATAAATTATAGGGAGATTTTCTCAGTAAAGAAGACAAATAAATTATACAGTATTTCACTCCAATGTACTCTCCTCTTTCACTCTATATGTTTCTACAATATTACAGGAAGAACAGCTCTATGGAATGCAGGTTCTGCAGTCAGCCTGTTGGTGTCCTTCTGTCTCCAGCCCCAAACTTGATGTCTTCATCACAATGGCTTGACAATTTGCAAACTCCTTCCCCACTGAGGATGTCCCCACTTGGAAATGACCAGTTCAGGCATTAACAAAACCCACCTTCCACATTCCTCCGTCTTTTCTTCCTTTATATCTTACCTTAGGTTTTTCCCCTTCCCGATTTCCAACTCTCCCTCCCACCGCTGTTCCTTCCTTTTATTTCCCATCTTTGCCCATAAAATTAGCAAGCAGTAGTGGTTAACAGCTAGGGATTTGGTGTCTGACTCATCTCTACCATTTACTACCTGTGTGACCTTGAGTATTTTAATCTCTCAGAGCCTCAGGTCCTTCCTCTGAAAAATGAGGCTTATTGTGAGGATGAAATGAAATATGTAAGTATGGTGCTTAGAATTGTGCCTGGCACATGGTAAGCACTAAATTTCTATTAGAAGTGATTATTAAATTCACAATGAATCACCATGTGGACTCAATTTTCCTGAGTAAATGGTTTTACATCTGTTAAGAACAGGCCTCTAGTCAAGGGTGAATTTGGTCTGGCTTCATGCCATGGTTGAGAAGACAGACCCAGGTTGAAACATGACCTCCACAACATACTGACTTTGTGACCTTGAGTGACAGACTTAAACTCTCCAGGCATCAGTTTCTTCAGCTGTCAGATGGAAACAATAACAGTCCCCACCTGCAGATCATGAGGTCAAGAGATCAAGACCATCCTGGCCAACATGGTGAAACCCCATCTCTACTAAAAACACTAAAATTAGCTGGGCATGGTGGTGTACACCTGTAGTCCCAGCTACTCGGGAGGCTGAGGCAGGAGAATCACTTGAACCTGGGAGGCAGAGGTTGCAGTGAGCCGAGATCACGCCACTGCACTCAGAGTGAGACTCTGTCTCAAAAAAAAAAAAAAGTAGTCCCCACCTCTCAGGAATGTTCAGAATCTGGTGCATAGCAAGTTCTCAATCAGCAGTTATTATTAGAATTGGAGTAGACCCTTCTCTTTACAGCCCATAAACTCCCCTTGTACATTTTTAGCCCTTCTCCCTCTCTCTACTTAGTCTTGAACCCTCCTCACTTCCCATTGACAGACAGAACTAGGAAAGTTCACATGAGTGTTTATTCAATGCTGTATCTGCTATCTATTGCTGTCTCAAAAACCACTCCCCAAAATTCAGTGGCCTAAAACAACAACAATCATTTATTTTGATCATGAATCTGCAATTTGATCAGGACTTGGCAGGGATGACAATTCTCTGCTCCATGCAGCATTGAATGAGGCAGGTCAACTGGGAGCTGGATGTTCCACTTTCAAGATGGCTCAATAACATGGCTGGCCAGTTGGTGCAGACTTTAGGCTGGGAATTCAGCCAAAGCTGTAGTCTGGGGAGCTTGGTCCCTCTCCACATGGGCCTCTCCACAGGCTGCTTGGGCTTTTGCACAGCATGGGTGGCTGTGTCCCAAAAGTGAATATCCCAAGAGAACAAGGAGGAATTGCATAGCATTCTTATGAAATAGCCTGGGATGACATATAGCACCACTTCCATGGTATTCTATTGCTGAAGGTCATCTCAAAGGTCCACCCAGGTTCAAAGGGAAGGGACACAGACTCTTGATTGGGGAGTGCTAAGACTCCAGAAAAGCATGTGAGATTGGATATATTGTTATGGTCATCTTTAGAAAATACAGTCTGTCATACTTAGCTAATTACTCTCTCTCTCCCCTACCTCCCACCCTCCAAATAAAGCATTCTACATTAAGTAGCTACCTTCTCCAAACAGCCTTGATTAGGTTAGAGCTAAAGAAAGTCAAGCTAGCAGCCTCACAAGCCACTAAACTGACTCCATGTTCCTAGTTGGTTTAGATTTTCTGTGTGAATCCATTGGTTTGGGCAGCTTTGCCTCCATTTATCTGGTCATTTGCTAGAGATGATTCTGAGAAGGGTGGGTGGAGACAAGAAAATAATATCACAAATACTGTGGTCAAGCTCAACCCCTCAGTGAGGAATGTAAAAGTGGAGACCCAGGAAAGTGAACTGAAGTGAACCCAATCAGATGGGTTGGTGCCAGGACCTATAACCATCTCCTGATCCCAAAGTCAGTGCTCCTTGCCACTACTGCACTGCCTTGGGGCCTACGGAATTTTCATAACATGTTTATTTGCTGATAAGAACTAGCTAAAGTTTCAATGCAGGTGGCCATGCCCTGGCCAAGTCCCTTCTGACTGGGCAGCCTCAAGCAATCAGGTTTTATCCCATGCATGTGATGATGTGAGTTCACCCTGCCATGGGACAGCTGATTGGCTTAAGTTTAATCACCTGACCTAAAGGCAGCCAATCCAGAGGCTGAGTACATAAGATGGAGCTGAACCAATCAGATTCTCTCTCTCAGGAGTGTGGCTTAAATGAAAGAAGGCATCTGTCATGGAAGCTGAAGGAACAGAACAGAGCCAGCATGGTCGCCATGCCTGTAATCCCAGCACTTTGGGAGGCTGAAGCGGGCCGACCATGAGGTCAGAGTTTGAGACCAGCCTGGCCAACATGGTGAAATCCCGTCTCTACTAAAGATACAAAAAATTAGCTGGCACGAGCCTGTAATCCCAGCTACTCGGGAGGCTGAGGCAGGAGAATTGCTTGAACCCGGAAAGCAGAGGTTGCAGTGAGCCGAGATCGCGTCACTGCACGCCAGCCTGGGTGACAGGGCGAGAATCCGTCTCAAAAAAATAAAAAGAACAGAACAGAAACTGAACAGGAACAGAAGCTGAAAAGTCACGAGGCAGAGTGTGACGATTGGAGCCACCTCAAAAGTCTTATGCAAGCTGCTATTTAGATGAGCAGAAACGATGAGTTAGAGATGAAGCTGGTAGTTTGCAGAGAAGGGAGTGAAACAGTCCCAAAATAGACACAAGGTGTGACAAAAAAGAAGAGGGAGAAGACTGTCACTAGAGCTATGTCATATTCTGAGAACTTCCCATTCCAGTTCCAGAGACTTTACCATTAAACCCCTTTAATTTACACTGGCCTATGTCCTTTGCTGTCACTTCACTGCCTTACCTCTCTAAAACATGTAGATAGGATTCGCCCATTTCACAGATAGAGAAACTGAAACCCGGAAACATTAACTGGCTTACCCAAGATCACACAGCCATTGAGTGGCACAGCCGAGCCTGGTGTGCAGAGCATATAGGATGCCTGAGCCCTTTCTTTCATATCTTCTTTGAAAGGTTGTCCCTCTTTGATATGTCCCACTAATTAGCATCCTCACCACCATCCCTTCCAGGGACTTGTTTCTTGGAGGCTGCCACGAAGTTTGTTTTAGCGACAAACCTGTCCTTGACAGATGACTTTGCCTTGGGATGCCATCTCCCCGATGGAATTCTTTGATTCCACCCCTTCCCCAAGCTGAGTTAATTGCCAAGACTGTGGGGGAAATTACACCACCTCCTCGGTTCACCCAGCAGGACACCAATCCTTAACAAAGCAACTTTCTGACAAAGTATGTTAGATGCCCTCAGACAAAACTTTCCTAGCAGGGGATTGGAGAGGGAGAAAAATTAAAGGCAGAATAGAAAGTGGGGGGAGAGAGAGAGCGATTTCTTTCCATTGATTTCTTTGCCAATGAGAAGTCTTTAAAAATCACTTTTTAGCTGTAGCCCTCAGATGCATGAGCTGCTATGCTGACAGAAGAGGGGAAAAAATCAAACTCTGAATCAGATCAAACTGTGATCTTTCATTCTTCTGAACAGGCAGCCGTCTTGGCAAATGGAAAATTAGAAATTCAAACAAAAGGAAGAGGGAATATCTGAGGTAGAGTTGGCCTTGGGCAAAAATTGTGAGGTTGGTAAGTCTGACTTCAGAACTCCACAGTGCCCCATCCTCTCCCTGCTTCCCGCCCTGGGCAGATTCTACCTTGAGTTAGGTGAGGAAAAGAGAAACATAGCTTTGCCTCCCTCCCAGCTTCTCCTTCTAATTCCTGGTGGACCTTTTTTGACTTGTCTTATTCAGTCTTGGTGTTATATGTCCTATTACTGTTTTGTGCTGATAGCAACTGCCCAGAAGGGGCTAACTGATAGTTAAAGCAGTTAATTAAATAATAAATGAAATCTAAGCTGTAGATATACCCTCCTCACCAATCCATGGATATTTGAGATTTGAAAGAGAGAGCTCCAGAAGTGCCCAAATTCTTCAAGGCATAAAGACTGTATAAGGGAGGAATAGCAGATAGTGCAGTGATTGAGGGGTGTGGTGGATGCCACCTCACATGCTGCCAAGACCCCCCCTTAGAGATGAGAGACTTATTATCCTAACTTCTGGAGTACTTTTGGAAAAGTGTCCTCTGCAATCAGCCCCTTCTTGCTTCAGCTGAAGAGAGCTATCTCATCCAAGCTACCTCATCCAAGGTCATGCCCCCATCTCTGGGCAGCCTGCATCCAACTACTAATTAACAGAGGGTATACAGGCCCAGCCTGTTTGCTGAGACAACTTCAGTGACAAGTATGAAGCATCACCGCATCTTCAGAACTCCCCATAACTTTGGCTGAGGTTTCTGTTGAGACTATATTGCGGCTGATTTTCTTTTTTCAATCCTGCTTCCTTCCCTTCCCCCAGTAAGTACTGATCCCAAAAGCTCTCCTTAATAAACCTCTGGCCTGGCAATCCCCAACTCACAGTCTGCCTCCCAGGGGAATCCAACCTACAGCAGGGTAGTAGAAAAGCCTAATTGGCAGAGCCAACATTCTACTGTTTGGAAATGGTATTTCCTGGAGTTGGGCAATCCTGAAGCCCTGCTTCCTGTCAGTGCCTTAAATCATACCATTCATCCCATAAGCATAAATGAGTACCTGGCTATTTACTCTATGGACCTCTAAGATTAGGCTTTCCGGGTTCCTGATTCCTTCACTGTGGCCCATTATTTCCACTCCGGGTTTCCAATATGCTTTCTCTGCATCCCTATATGGCTTGCCAAGCTACTGCCCCACATCCTGATACTTCTCCCAATCTAGTCTTTAAAATGTGCATGTTCTATGTTTGCCACCATTGGGCAAGCCTTTACTTGGCCTCCATTTCCTCATCTATCATGTGACAGAGGCTGATGATCATTTACAAACATCTATTATCCTCTCCTTCCTTTCCCAGAGTATATGGTCAACCACCCAGATATTTCTCAACCTGCCTCCCAGTGGGGTGCCATGTAACTACATTCTGGCCAATGACATGTAAGTAGAAGAAACTACCTGGTGTATGTAACTTCTATATTGTGTACCTAAAAGCAAGCTGTTTTCCTTCCATATTTCTTTTCTTCTTTCTGCTGAATAAGAAATTGCAAGTGGAACAGCTGCTTTAGATCCATAAATGGAAGCCAGCTTCAGACCACCAAACTCTGCCAGTTAACAAGAGAGAAATAAGCTTCTATCCTGTTTAAGCCATTGTATTTGGAAGCCTCTTAGTGGTAGTATTTTTGCATGCTATTATGAACAATATGTGTAAAAAGGAGTTAATAACCCTTACAAGCTTCCTAACATCTAATTACCTTCAATGAGCATTTCTTTATCCTATTCCTAGTGAACTTCATCTCTAGAAATAGGGGTTTGAAAAGAAGGGATCTCAGGAGATACAGAATGACACAAGGAAAGATCCTGAGTTCGGTGCCCAGATAAACCTGAGTTCACCCTACACAAGCTCTGTAATCCAGGGCCAAGTAACTTAACCTTTCTTTGCCTTTGTTTTTTTATCTGTAAAATGTTGATAAGAATTGGAGGTACTTCATAGGATGGTTGTGAAAATCAGAAGAAAAAATGTATGTAATATGCTTATATAAATGCCTGTTATGTGACAGTTTCTAATTTTGTATAAACAGACTCTCATTCAAGCCTGGCTGTTATTATTAGACGGGCTGCTTTGCCTAAGTGACATGATTATGTGCTCTGGAACCAGGCAGTCTGGATTGGAATCCAAGATCCTCCACATGCAATACATATGAACTTAGGTAGGTTATTAAAGCGTTCTAGGTCTTAATTTCCACCAGAAATTATAATAGTATCTACTGCATAAGTTTTTCATAAGGATTGAAGGAGTTTGTCATTTTAAAGCCCTAGTAGAGTGACTAGTAGATGGTAAGATTTCAATGCATTCTATCTTTTGACTACGTTTATCAAAGACTCCCTACAGGGCTGACATACTAGGACTCTCCTCACAAAATTAAAAGGCAACAAAAGTCCTAACCAAAGGATACTGCACAGTACGATGCTCTATGAAAAGTTAGATTTGCCCTCCATAATGTGTCATTGGTTGAAATTCTCATTATTGGAGTCATACCTTTAAATTAAGGGTGTGTTTTCATTTAAAAAATTCTAGCCCCAAGCCAAAATACATTAAGAAAAAAAGAGGCTTCCTGACCTATTTGACAACTCAGCAGAAATCTTCTCAGCCATTTATTCATTTAAATACTTTCTAAGCAGCTATAAGCATAGCTCAAGCTTCTCAAGATTAAAAAAAGAAGAAAAACTTAAAAAAGGAGTTTCCCAAGACTATAAGCTCAGATTGTAAATAAAAAGGGCAATGGCAGACACTATTAATCAACTCATCAATACTTATTCTCCTTCTTTGTTGATAACAAAATCAAATTTTGTTTGGAAGAGTGAAGTGCCAACTCAAGGCGGTGGGTTGTGATTGGTCTTAGTTGATCATGACAATCTTGTTTATGATTCCCAGCTTCTCTTGCAGTTAGAGATGGTCATGTGACCCGGGTATAGCCAACAAACATAAGCAAAAGCCTACTAAGGGTGCAGTCCTCAGAAAACATCTGCATTTCTGAAAAGAGGAGACAGAAGCAGCTGGTGTGATGTCTCTGCCTTTTCCCTGTTCCTCTTCTTTCCATCTTGAACATATATGAGACATCTGACACTGAAGCAGCTATTGCATGACCTTGAGATAACAAGCATCAGAGAAAGGCTGAGGAAAAAAACAGCCTGACATTTCCAAGCCATTCACTGAACCAATAATAGCAACAATGCACCTCCTGAATTCTTGTTAGAAGCTACTATAGATGTGTTTTACTTGCAGCTCAATGTATTCCCAACTTTACAGATCCTTCCACAGAATTTGGAGCTGTAGCAGGCAGATCCAGATAGTAGGTTCCAAGGTCATATAGGAGGATCTTCTTGTATCCAAGTTGTGAGGATGATATGGAAGGTAAGATGAAGAGGGTGCTAAAGCAAAACCACTTCTATTTCATTATTATACTTGTTACCATCATTTAACTCAACCCAGTCTTGGGTGAATTTCCCTATTGTGGATCTAAGCGGCTTATTGATGATCCTATGGGGCACAATTCACCTAATAGCAGAGAGACTATGTGGTTTCTGCCCTCAAATAATAGCTCTGCTCTATTTGGACAGCCACTCCCCCAGCCCACAGCTTTTTCTTTCCTATCATTTCTGTTCTAGCACATAGCAATTCTGTCCCAAAGGCTTCCTGTGCATTTTCAACTCTGCAATCACCCAGCAGTTGGTAAGACCTATTAATATTTCAACTTGTTTTTTTCAATTGGAGGGCCATGACACTCATGGAACACAAACCATCTATTTGTCTACCACAAAATGCACCCAAGTGTCTCAAAATGCTCTTCTGGTTACAAAATGAGACACTGCTTCAGGACCTTGGAGAGCGCCCCTCCAGGTTAATACAGTCAGTATCTCCAGGACCTCCCTGAGATCCACGGGATGGCATTTTCTCTTCTTGACATTAGCCAGAAAAACAAAAACAAAAACAAAAATTAAGCAAACAACATGGGCTGGCATGAGAAAATAATTTATTTCACTTGAAATATGGCAATCTTCCTCAGAGGGAGTTTGGAGGAAAATGTTTATATTTAGCAAGATTAAGACAATAATAATTCACTAAGTACCTGCTATATGCCAGAAATGTAAGACGTTGTTGTCATTTTATGTATGCAAAAGCAGAGGATTAATAAGCTACTATATCATACACTTCCTAAATGCCAGACACTCTGCTAAGATACATATACAAATATATTCCATATCTACAAATGGAGTGCTACAATATATCTCTTCACCACAATCCTCTGATGTTACACTGACATACTTTGCTATGTGGATCTATTCAGTTCCTGATTTTAAATAAAAATGATTTAGATAGTGAAAGATACTTATATTATTGGCCCCATTTTGTGTAAATAAATTGAGGCAGGTAGTACATAGCTCTGAATAGCAGTAACAGAATTCACTTGAGGCAATCTGGTCATAACTAAGGTGACTATTTAATTTACTGTGCAAAAATGCCATTCTTCTAGACAACCCACAGATTAGGAGAAAATGTTCGCAAACTATCCATCTGACAAGGGATTAATAACCAGAATATATAAAGAGCTCAAATAATAGCAAAAAAAATCTGATTTTAAAATGGGTAAAAGATCTGCACAGACATTTCTCAAAAGAAGACATAGAAATGGCCAACAGGTATATGAAAAAAATGCTCAGTATCACTAATCATCAGGGAAATGTAAGTCGAAACTGCAATGAGACACCATCTCATCTCAATTAAAATCGCTTGTATCAAAAAGACAGGCAATAACAGATGCTGGCAAGGATGTGGAGAAAGGTGAACCCTCATACACTATTGGTGGGAATGTAAATTCATACAGCCGCTGTGGAAAACAGTATGGAAGTTTCTCAAAAAACTACAAATAGAACTACCATGTGTTCCAGTAATGTTACTACTGGGTATATATCCAAAAGAGAGGACATCAGTATATCAAAGAGATATCTGCACTCCTACATCTATTGCAGCACTATTCACAATAGCCAAGATGTGGAATCAAGCTAAGTGCCCATCAATGGATAAATGGGTAAAGAAAATACAGTGTCTATGCATAATGGGATATTATTCAGCCATAAAAAATGAAATTCTGTCACTTGCAGCAACATGGATGGAACTGGAGGTTATTATGTTAAGGGAAATTAGCAAAGCACAGAAAGACAAATTACCACGTGCTCTCACCCATATGTGGGAGCCATAAAAGTGGATTTCATTAAGAAGGAGAGTAAATTGGTGGTTACCAGGGGCTGAGAAAGAGAAGGGTAAGGGGAGGGGATGAAGGGGAAAAAACGAATATAAATATATTTATTACCACCGAACTGTACACTTAAAATGGTAAAGATGGTAAATGATATGTACATATTTTACTTCAATAAAAAGAAATTAAAATCAAAACAAAAGAAATAGCATTCTTCTGAATATGAAATGGGTGCTGTTAACGATAAGGCCAAAACAGCGATGTGAATTAGGACTGCCCCAGGTAAACCAGAAATATATAGGTCACTCTAGTTGTATATAATGAAATGAAATAATGTATTTAAGGCATTTGCCCTCAACCTTGAAACAGTATGTGCTCAACTTGTTTTTGCTGTTTTTATTACCCACCTCTCAGAGTCAGTGTGAGGCCCTCATGAGATTAAAGGTACAAACTGATCAAGGGATACATAGCATCACCAATGTTTTCTTAACATTGCTTCCTCCATTCTGTCCTCTTGCTTTCAAAGGAAGCATCAGCTCTGGCACATGACACCTGCCCCATCTGAGCTATGCAGAGCCAGAAGACCATAAGATGACTCAACGTCTGCCTGCCTCAGGTTGACTGATGGCAAACTAGTGAAGTGCCGAATTTGGCTCAAATGCCCATCTGCCACATGCCAGGAAAGAAGCATGGGTTTCTGGAGCAGCCATTGATGTCTGTCTGGCTGTCTGATATCAGCTAAATTCAGATTGGCAATCAATGAAGACTCCTCCAGAGACCTCATTTTTACAGGCTCTCTTAGCTCACCAGCATGTCATTTTGCAGTGGTGGGACCTTCATTCAGAGCTTCGGCTCCCGTTTACGAGCAACTGTCTGAAGTTTCCCCAGTTCTACTTCCACTCTCCTTCATGTCTTAAATCACTTCATCTTATAGACAAGGTAAACATGTTATCAATGACCACTTTTCTCAAGGTGGAACTAACAGATGTGAACTTGCGAAATTGTGGGAAATCTAGACAGAGCATGATAGCTTCAAAAGTCTCCAATCTGACACCCTGAATTTACAGATTAAGAAACCAAGACTCAGGAAGAGACTTGCCTAATGTCATGTGCAAATTATTTTTGTATTAGAATAGGGGTTGACAGTAGGACTCTGGAGTTAGGTTGTTTAGATTCAAATTCTATCTCCATTACATTCAAGTGACTTTATCTTTCTATGCCTCAGTTTTCTTAGCTAAAAAATGATATTAATAGCAGCACCTACCTCCGTATATTATGATGAGGATTAAATGAGAGAGTGAACATAAACTCCTTAGCACAGTTCCTGGGGTTCACAATAAGCATCGTATTAACAGTTGCTTTTTTCTTATTTTTTATTTTATTATTTCTTAAACTATGGTGACGGGATCTCACTCTATTGCCCAGGCTGGAATGCGCTGGTGTGATTATTGCTCACTGTGGCCTCAAACTCTGGGGATCAAGCAATCCTCCTCCCTCAGCCTCCTGAGTAGCTGGGATAATAGGTGTATACTACCATGCCTGGCTTGCTTTAAATTATTTTTAATATTAATGGAGCTGATACAAGATTTCAGGTCTCTTAGTAAGAAAAAAAATGTGAACTTTTCCAGGTCTCATTTCCTCATGTATTCTTAAGAAAGAGGGCATTAAAAAAAAAAAAAGAGGGAATTTTTTTAGGGCTTTAGATTTCAAAATGTTTTTCCTTTACAGCGTTTAATGCTCTCAATGTAATTAACTTGACCAGGATTTCTTAAACTGTATTTCTCAAAATAGTGGTTTCCTTCAAAGCTAAAAATTCCTTGAAATTCCTAGTTTGGTGGTCATACAAGTTTGAGAAATACTGGACCTTCTATCTCCCTTTCCTTTGGTGATCCATAATGCACATAAACATATTAAAGGTCTGAGAAGTCCCATAAGAAAGAAGTTTGCATGATGTTATTTAAACTAGCATTTCCCAAATATATTTGACCTTAAAATTATTTTGAGTACTCCTACTGACACTGGTATCCCAGGAACATGGTTTGAGAAGCTCTGAATTAAAGTTTCTTGAAGTCTTCCCCTAAAAGCAGAAGCCAAGTCATGTCATCTGACATTCCACAGCTTCTCAACTTGACAAAAAATTCGTTCCAGCCAATAACCCATATTTGACATCTTCTGCCCAACTTCAACCCCAGGCAGCACTGAGTCTTAACAACCACATTTGTCCAACTTTATTCTGTCCTGGCCCCTCAACCATGTACCCACAGCTTATTAGACCAGAGGTTTAGACCAGAGGTGTACAACTAACTGAGGATGAACCAATCAGTTTCTACCCCAAGAAAGTCTAGCTTAGGGAGGTATCTCTCCTCTAAAGTTAAAGTTCTTACTGCTGGAGACCCAGAAACTATTCTGCTTCTAACTTCTCAAACTCTCCCCATGTGTTGGTAAAGATAATTAACAACATCTCCAGGCCTACATTTGAGTCCTCACTTGCCAGGATTCCAAGAAAAGTCTGAGAATTGAGTCTTGGCCCTGATTGGCCCCACCTGGGTGACTTACTCATCCTGAACCAATCACAGAGGACAATAAATATGTGGCTCTGATTGGCTGGGCGTGAGTCACATGACCCTTCCTGGAGCCAGGATTGACCAAAAACACATCTGAATCTCACAGGATTGTAAGTATGGGAAGAGTTGTTCCTCCAAAGGACGATTGAGGTCCTGTGACCACAAGAAGGCAGAATACATTGTAGGTGGAAAAAATACAGCTATCTAGCACTCCCAAGTCCATATTATGATTGTTTTGGGTCTTGGGCACTTTTGCCTCCCTGGGTCCCTTCCTCCATTAAGAAAATTCTGGCATACAACTGTGTTGGTATGAAAATAAATATAATCCGGCTGGATTATATTCATATTTTACTTCCGATTTTAAAAGAAATTAAAACGTTTTTAAGGGCCCCTAAAAGTGTCATGGGCTCTAAGCAATGCACTTACTATCCCAATGGATAAATCAGCCCTGACCAAACCTGCTGTCAGAAGGAAACAATTGAAGCAGCTACCTATGTTAAGTGGTCAGCAAGTATTCTTCCTGTACCTGCCTTGTAGGTCATCGTCCAGCCTGTCCTGAGAGCTCATGAGGAGGGGCAGCCAATTCTCCTGCAGAATTGACTTAGAGAAAAGGGAGAGAGAGAGCAAGTAATTTAAGAGAGAAACCAAGTAAATTATGGGCTCCTTAATAAGCATAATCTTCCTGCTAAGGGGTTTATCTGCCATCTGCTTCCAAAGTTCATATGCATTAACTGCCCAGTCTCTTAAGGGTACAGACAGCCCCTTTCACAGATCTCTCACATGCTGTAAACCAACTTATATTCGTGGTTGTTACTTTTAGGATTACATGAAGTCAGTAACCTTTTTTTTTTTTTTTTTTTGAGACGGAGTTTTGCTCTTGTTGCCCAGGCTGGAGTGCAAATGACGTGATCTCAGCTCACTGCAACCTCCACCTCCCGGGTTCAAGCGATTCTCCTGCCTCAGCCTCCCGAGTAGCTAGTATTCCAGGCATGCACCACCACATCCGGCTAATTTTGTATTTTTAGTAGAGATGGAGTTTCATTCACCATGTTGGCCAGGCTGGTCTCGAACTCCTGACCTCAGTGATACACCCGCCTTGGCCTCCCAAGGTGCTGAGATTACAAGTGTGAGCCACCATGCCCAGCTACCTTTTACTTTCTTTTTCGAGAGTTTAAAGGGCAATGAACAAAGGTGATGTTTTTATGGAGAGCAAAACCAGAGAGTGAGACAAGCTGAAAAGGATTCTGACTGCTTTGGAGCCAGAAGCCTTAAAGGGACTTTCCAAAGTTAGCTGGGAAATCTATTGCCCCTAGCAATTTGCCCCAAACTGCTCTGGGCAGAGGGTCACCATTCAGTATGGTGTTGTGCACACATTTCCCATTTGCTTAACATGTTGATTATTTTTGCCATGTGTATGTAATCAACTGAACCATTATTTACTAAGCTTTTGTTTAATTTAAACCAACTCACGTTTATGCACCTAGCCTCATTCTGAGCAATATGATTTGAGATCAAAAGTTTAATGAACCAGTTGCATTTTTTCTGACACATTTAATTAAAAATTAACTAGTCAAATAGAAAACATTTGTAGGTGCACAGCTTAAAGCCTTCATAAGAACCCCCAATCATATGCACATTCCTGGTAGGATATCTGCTACTAATTCGCTGCATGATCTTAGCCAAGTCACTTAACCTTTCTGAGTTTCAGTTTCCTGGTCCACTTCCTGGTTAATAGGCTATGATTCTGAAATTCCAGAGATATGTTTAGGTAGTTGAACTTGGCAGGACTGTGTTCCATTTTTCCCCACTTTTCTACTTTTTAACTGAGTATTAATTTTAAAATGAGGGGGTACTGGGCATGGTGGCTCACACCTGTAATCTTAGCACTTTGGGAGGCCAAGATAGGTGCATCACTTGAAGTCAGGAATTCAAGACCAGTCTGGCTAACATGGCAAAAATCCATCTCTACTAAAAATAGAAAAAATTAGCCAGCCGTGGTGGCAGGCACCTGTAATCCCAGCTACTTGGGAGGCTGAGGCAGGAGAACCACTTGAACCCAGGAGGCAGAGGTTGCAGTGAGCTGAGATCACGCCACTGCACTCTAGCCTGGGCGATACAGCAAGACTCTATCTCAAAAATAAATAAATAAATAAATAAAATAAATAAGGGGAAACCTATATAAGCTTTGAAAATAGATATATCTTGAACCACTCTTTTTACCCGTATTCTCTGTACTCCAAATCTACTGATTTTCCCCAAGATTCCTGTCTACCCAAGTTCCTTGAAAAGCTCAGAGGCTTTGCACATGCTGTGCTTTCTGGATGCAACACTCTTCCTGTGATACTTAACACTTACTCATTCTCCACATCTCAGCTCAAATGTTCCTTGCTCAGGGAAGTCTTTCCAACCTCTTACCACTGTTTCTACATAGGCCAGGTCTTCCTACTAAATGCTTCCACATCATTCTGTATTCCAGCAGGTAAATTTTTTTTGTAAATTTCAGGTTTTCACTTCATGAATGCCTGGCCTCCTCAAGACTTTCAGGGCAGGGATATCATTTGCTTTCCTTGCCATTGTGTTACCTGGAATTTCTATAGTGTCTGGAACACAGTAGACACCCAATTTATTGAATAAATGAAATTTCCAGGAGAGAGTAATTGTAAAATTTAATATAAATACTTTTTTATCGGGGGTGGAGGGCAGTAACCTGTTCTAGAGTGTCTCAACCTTTCAGTCACAAGATTGATTTTAATGTTTTGCCTAAATTCTTTCTTACTCTTGGCAAAGAAAACACTTCACAAATAGAGTTATACCTGAATTCTGTAGTCTTTGAGAGCCAAGGAGAAGTTACAAGCGGCTTCTCTGATGGAGCTCTGGAATTTCCTCCCACTCCTTACACAAGGCAAACCCAAATGTTCTTGATGCCTGTTAATTGCAAATGAAGCCTACTGTTACCTGGTTCAAACCAATTATCTATAAAGCTGGCCAAAAACGTTCAGATGGTGGTGGTTTAAGAACAAAGAGGAAGAGAGAACATTATTTGAGCAGCAAGTAGCCAAGCAAAATCCATCATGGTTAATTATTTGCTCTTAATTGTCAGGAAATGAAGGATAGATGGAAGAGGGTTTAAACGGAATAATACTGAAAGTGTTCTACCCAAATGCTGTAGCCAAATTTGCAAGTGAGACTTTTCATAATCCACGGGTTGTTAATTATCTAAACACGGGTCCCTCAGAGCTGCCTGAGTGAAGATTAATTAGTTTTTTAAATAATAGCTAAATTGATGCAGGGAGGGAGTTCAGACTCCAAAATAATGGCTGAAAATTTGCCATCCTATTTCTTCATTTTTCTGTGCTGGGCTCCTAGAGGACATTTATCTCCGTTGCTTTTGCAGAAAAGGCTCATTAATCACACAGGCAGATGGCCCTTCCTAAATTTGTGACATGGAGTGAAAAAGTGGGGCCCTGAAAAGTACACAGGGGAAAAAAACGCTGGTGACTTGCTGCACAGACTTTCTTCCAAACTCAGTTACAGCCAGACGCTTTCTTCCCAACACATGCATGGCAAGGCACAAACCTCGAAACTCTATTCTTTTCTCCTGGACTGGAAAATGGGCCTGTGGATGGAAAGAGATTCTTATGAATCCATAATTCAGCCCAAAGACTGGACTTTTGACTCAGAGAATTTATACTAGTTTTGTAGGTAGAGTCCTCTGACATCATGGGAAACACACCTCAAAATGGTCTCACCGGAGACTGGGGCATTTGGGATAAATCCCCATTAGGGATTGGAATAAAACAATCATTTACCCAATAATTTCCCTTTCCTGAGTGGCTGAGTGTTGCCCACCTGGGCATTAACTCTGGGAACCCTTCTCCCTGGTGCCAGAGGAAGCTCTTGGGCAGAGAATACAAATGCAGGTGGAAATTGTCCATAGATGCAGGCAGTTTCAGACAGGCTGAGGAGGATACAGGATGACACACCAACAACATCTGCCACAGCAGCCATCCCCCAGAGCAGGTGAAATGGGTGTACAAGAAGTTTGGTATGACTGTCCAGACACACCATGATACATTATTAAATTGTAGACACAGGAAACACATAGCAGTTTCCACAGTGAGCCCCTAAATTGTAGTGAGAAGGATAGACCCTTCAGAATATATCACTAACTTGAAATTAAGCTGATTCCTATGAGCAACTCTGTGCAGTGTGCTTTAAAGAGGACACAGATGGGATTTATTTATGGAGTAATGATTAGAGATTCCAACAATGAAGTCTGGAGCATGGGGGCAGTTGGTACCTAATATGTGACCATATCCAAAGAAATATCCCCTGTCCTAATTATAGCCACTGGGCTCTGTCTTTTCCCTCCTACCCTAGAACTTGAGCTGAGCCTGCTTTGTTTTCCTACCTTATTCACAAGCTCTAGTATTAGCTTGGATTTGGTTTTCCCAGAAAAAGCCAGAGAGGGAGGATTCAAGTAGTTTATGTGATAGGTGATCCCAGGAAAGTGGATGTCATTGGTTGGGCTTTCTGGGAAGCAGACTAAAAAAGTTAGCATATGGGATATTTCTTAAAGAATGCACTTGGAATCAACACTCGTGGAAAAGAGCAGAAGGTAGTAGGGATGGGCAGAGACAGAAGGTGAGCCACAGTGCAGGCTGTGCAACCCTACAGGGAGCTCTGGAGCTAGAACAGACCTTCAGAGTTGTCCCAGATTTGACTGGGATGGCTAGGCCTTTATAGCCCTACCTCGACTAGTCAGTGGATGTGGGCTTCCCCAGAACACAATGGGTCCTTGAACAAAGCAGCTGTCTGTAGATGAGGCAATTCCAAAAGGGACAAACAGCTGAAGTTAATCCACTAGCAACACTCCCAGCAGCTGGGCAACAAGTTCATCAGTGATGGGGCATCTGGATGGTGCATCACAGTACCCAGCACATTAGGGATTGGGATAAAACAATGATAGGAAATAAGCCAATAAACAGTGTATTATTGAGCAGATTACCGCTGTGGGCAATCAGTTATCCCATCTGCGCTAGCAAGGGAGCTTGTGTATTTATCCACCAACTCTCATCAGGTATTGGTTGAGAACTAATTCGGAGGAGCATTAACTCTCTGGCATTTCCTGAGCACAGGGCCATTAGGTTCCTCCAGTCACTGGCAAAAGCCATCAGGCAGAAACACAGGCACTGGCCGTTGGAAGCCTTAGGCCAAGAGTGCACAGAATGGTGAAAGCCAAGGGCATATGGTTGGGCCATCAGGAATATCAACTAAAGCACAAGACTGTTAACCAAGAACAACCCTAAGAGAATTGTTTTTCTACCACACAAAGCAGCTCTGACTACTCTCTGCGCTGCCAAATTTATTACAGCACTCAGGGAACCATTCTTTGGTCAAACTGCAATTAGGAATGATCTACCTAAAGTACAAAACAGAACATGTCACTCCTGCTACTTAAAACCCCATCCTGCCTCCAACTGTAATACAAGAAGTGCAAGTTTCTGACTCTGGCTGAAAAGGCTTACCTGGTCCCTTCCCACCTCTAAACCATGATCTCTTCTCACCCTACCCAGTCTGACCCACCCAGTTATACTGAATTCATTTATGTCTTTCAGAGTCACCATGTTCTCTTTCTTCTTGGCCTTTGCATAGGCTGTTCCCCTTGCTTGTATTACTTTTTCCCCACTCTCCCACACTCCTATAGCTCTCTCAGGTCTCAGCTTAGTGGCTCTTCTTCCAGGAAGCCTTCTTTGTCCCATAAGTTGGGTGGATACCCCTTCTTTACAATCCCATAGCACCATGGACTTTCCCACTGGTAGTATTTATATAAGACATTGTATTTTCTTGTTGCTGACACATCTGTCTCCCCCAGCAGACTCTGGGCTTTGCAAGGGCAGAGACCATGACTTGCTCACCAATATGTTGTTAGTACCCAGCACAAACACCCAGCACATGGTAGTTAATAAATTGCAGTTGAATAAATGTGGGATAAAGGTTAGTGAACTTTGCCCCATACCCACATTATGTGATGCCCTAAACCCCTCCCAATTTGATCCAGTTCCAGTTCTGCCAATCACTTTGGTGTAATACAGACAATTTCACCGTGGACCATGGAGGAAGTCTTTGCTGTGTGGTGTAGCAATGGGATCATACTTTTCATACCTGTGTATCATGAGAGATCTGATATTTGGGATCTCAAGAGGAAAGACACAATGATTCAAGGAAAAAAAGGCTTTTAAAACAAAATCATGGAAGTGAAGTGTGTGGAGGGATAGATGTGCCAAAAAAAGAGAAGGTTTGATTAATCAAGAAGGAAGAATGTGAATTTAATGAGGTCTTTGTGGTGGCTGAGGTGCAGAACTCATCTTTTACAGCTGCCATCCCTAGAGAAATGGAAATGATAAATCAGAAATCTGGACTCATTACCAATCTGCAAAGATTCAGTCCACATACTGATTGACCTCCAGGAATGACAATGGAATTTTGGAATCCAAATGCATCCAGATGTCCAAGCAATCAATAATCCCCAAGGAATCCAGTCAAATTAGCTAGGGCCCAGCAGACTGTGGCATGGAAGAAATTGGACAAGGCCTAAAGGAAATCAATCCACAGGCCAGAATTGGAATGGAAATCAGAAAGCAAGGGTTGATACTGGTACAACAATTCTTCTTTCAATTAATGCTTCCTTTTCCATAAAGTATAAACTACATGAGGACAGGAATTCTGTCTATCCTTCTACAGATGTATCCTCAGGGCCTATCACAGTCCCAAATATGTAGCAAATCTCCATTAAGTGTTGGTCCAAAATGAAAAAATGAATCATTAAATGTTATAGTACTCTCAAAATCTTGCAATATCTTGTTGCTGTCAATTTCTCCAGTTTTGTCTCTCCCTTTTCTCCACCATGCTGTTGAGCCTGTAGGTGAGGTGAAGATATAGAGGAACTGGAGCTTTCATACATTGATGGTGGAAATGTAAATTTGTACAAGTACTTTGAAAAACTATCTGGAAGCTTGCTAAACTTTATAACTAAAGTTGAACATAAGCGTGGTGTATGTCTGCCATCCCAGCATTTTGGAGGCCTAGGTGGGAGGATTGTTTGAGCCCAGGAGTTTGAGACCAGCCTAAGCAACATGGCAAAACCCCATATCTACAAAAAATTAAAATATTAACCAGGTGTCGTGGTGTGCATCTGTAGTCCCAGCTACTCAGTAGGTTAAGGTGGGAGGATCACATGAGCCCGGAGTCAACTCTGCAGTGAGCCATAATTGCACCACTGCACTCCAGCCTTGGTGACAGAGACCCTGTCTCAAAAAGATAAATAAAGTTAAACATAGGCATACCTGATGACTCATTCCTAGGTATTTCCTTAATAGAAATACCTAATGTATGTCTAATATGCAAATACCTAATATTCATTTATGTTCACTATAAGACATGTGTAAGAATGTTCATAGCATCACTATTTACGATGACCCCAAATTGAAAATGACCAAGATGCCTAAGGTAGAATGGATAACATAGATAAATATATTGTGGCATTGTCTTATAATGGAATATGGTAATGAAAATAAACAAATAACTACAGGCAATCAAATGGATGAATACAACAAATATAATGTTGGGTGAAAGAAGCCAGACACAAGAGTACTCGTGTGTTATTCAATTTATATAAACCTCAAAACCAGGCAAAATATTCTGTTAGAAGACAGGGAGTGGATGCCCTTGGCGATGGTAGTGACCAAAAGGGGATATGGAGGATGTGGAGATGTTCTAGCAATGCTCCACTTCTGGATCTGAGTGTTGGTTACATGGATATGTTGTTCAGATTTCAAATATCTGCTGCACCACATGCACTTATGATCTGTGATTTTTGCTCTACCTTGGTTATACTTCATTTTAAATGTTTCAGAATTTAAAAATTATTCTGGGCAATGAGCTGTAAACCCAATGCCTTCAGAGGCCACTACATCTACTCGATGTAGGTGAGAGAAATGGGACACTGTGCCAGGTGTAAGAAAAAAAAAAAGTGGTAGGGGTCATGGTGAACTGAGAAGACAGGCCCTCTAAAAACATTTAAATTCAGATTCAGATCCTATAAGACTATCTACCCCACAAAGTATAAGCTCCAAGAGGACAGAAATTTCTGGGGTTTTAATTGGCTGAATCTTCAGCCCCAGGGACAGCGCTTTGCGCATAATGGATGCTTGACGTATGTGTTGAAAAATATTAACTATAGCTCTATGACCCCAGAACTATGCCCTTTATCCAAAAGGGTGTGGTTATAAAGCCCATAAACGAATATGCATGGACAATCGGTCCCCCATACTGAACCCAGAAGACTATACCGACAGATCTTTACTTGAGATTTGGGTGGTATATTCTAATCTTTACAGACTCCAAAGAGGATACAGGTCTTGGAATTGTTTTTTGTTCTATTATAACTCTATACCAATGCCTACAAGCCACTCCAGCGGATACAAGATTTTCTTCTTGATTCTCGGAAATGATATCCGTGACACACTATCCAACTTGGAAGCCTCTTCCACATGGACCCCCATTCTTAACTTTACCTCCCCTCCAGATCCTCTACTTATTCCAGTCATTGTTCATTCCTCATGTGTTCAGTTTCCAGGATGGCTTTTCAGCCATTTGGATCCTCCTTGTATTCTAGTGTTGGGTGAGAGATTGGAGAGTGGAAGGGAACCCAGATCCCTTGAGGGGAGAAGAAGAGATACTCACCCTGGCTCCCTTACGGTGGATTATCAAAAAAGCAATCAGCAAAATCACACTCCCAAGATTAACCTCCAGCTAGCTCATACATTACACATGATTATACTAAAAGAATATCTATCTCCTACTGCTACATAAGCCTTAATATATGCCACAAGAAGGAGTGGAAGAGGAAAAATATGTCCCTCCATTCCCCTATCACAATTATCATCACACTGTATTTTGATTAGCTTTATACAATCTGCTTCTCCTAGGAGACTGTGAGCTCCCTGAGAGCATAAACTATGTTTTATTTTTCTATATATCTAACTGCCCTCAAGACACTCACAGAGGGATGGAGGTGGGTGCCATATGTTGAAGTGCTCTTCTAGGTAGTAGTTGAAAGGAAAGCTGCTGCCACTGCCAAAAAAACGGGAGCATTTTAAATCAAATTCATGTTTGCCTCCAACAGATCACATCTGTACAAACTTCTGCACAGTCAATACTTAACACAAGACAAAAGACACCAGAAAAGAGTTAAGACAACTGAAAGCTTGAACCATTCCGAATGATGAGTTTGCATATAGTTCTCTCAACTGGAAACTCTGGGTGCCTGCCCTGCCTTTGGTGTTAGGAATACTACATTCAGAGTGGAGAATTTAAGATAATATAAATACATCCTCTGGACTGTAAGAACATCCACAGGGACCACTAGGCACCAGCATCATAAACAACCTAATTCCAGCCTATATTTTAAAATTAGATATATTAATACTTTTTGAGGTGAGGATGTGGAGAAATTGGAACCCTCATACACTGATGGTGAGAATGTGAAAATGTTTTTCCACAGCCACTGGGGAAAACAATTCGGAGGTTCTCCAAAATGTTAAACATAAGCTGGGTGCAGTGGCTCATGCCTGTAATGCTAGCACTTTGGGAGGCCAAGGCAGGGGCATTGCTTGAGCTCAGGAGCTCGAAATCAGGCTGGGCAACATAACAATACCCAGGCTCTATTTTAAAAAGTTTTAAAACATTAGCCAGCCATGGTGGTGTTTGCCTGTAGTCCCAGCTATTCAGAAGGCCTTTGAGGAGGGAAGATCATTTGAGCTCAGTTTAAACTCGCAGTGAGCTATGATCATGCTACTGCACTCCAGCCTGGGCAAGATCGTGAGACCTTGTCTCAAAAAAGAAAAAAATTTAAATGTAGAGTTACCATATGACCCAGCAATTCTACTCCTAAGTATATATCCAACAGGATTGAAAATAGGTACTCAAATTCTTGAGACTCAACAAGTTACAAATGCTCGTAGAAGCACTATTTACAATTGCCAAAAGGTGGAAACAATCCAAATGCCTATCAACAGAAGAATGGATAAACAAATTGTGCTATATCCATACAATAGAATATTATTCCACCAAAGAAAAGAATGAAGTACTGTTACATGCTTCAAAGTGGATCAGCCTGGAACACATTATGCTAAGTGAAAGAGGACAGACACAAAAAGTAGCATACTGTATGATTCTATTTATGTGAAATATCCAGAATAAAGTCACTGAAACAGAAAAAAAATAGCTTTTTTAAATTAATGCAAACATAATATATGCTAATTGTAGAAGACTTAGAAAATACAAGGAAGCAAAAATGATTTTTTAAAAAACATATGATACTAGTACCTAGAAATAAACACCATAACTCCTTCTAGGCTCTTTTTTTTTTTTTTTTTTGAGACAGAGTCTTGCTTTGTTGCCCAGGCTGGAATGCAGTGGCTCGATCTTGGTTCACTGCAACCTCTGCCTCCCAGGTTCGTGCAATTCTCCTGCCTCAGCCTCCCAAGCAGCTGGGATTACAGGTGCATGCCATGCCTTGCTAATTTTTGTATTTTTGGTAGAGATGGGGTTTCACCATGTGGGTCAGGCTGGTCTCAAACTCCTGGCCTCAAGTGATCCACCTGCCTCGGCCTCCCAAAGTGCTGGGATTACAGGCGTGAGCCACTGCTCCCGGCTCCTTCTAGACTCTTACATACCAGTCTTAGCACTGGCCTCAGAGAGTGCTTGGCTGTATCTTCATGGTAATTCTACTGTGCTCTGCCTGGTTTCTGCCACGCGTGGTCTTCTTCTTCTCAGTGCCTCTTTATACCCACAACTGTCTCCACTCCCTCCAGCCCTAGTGACTCTTACTTTAAGTAGACAATAAGCATTGTCTGCTGCTCCCTCTCTGTTCTCTTATATTTGCAGTTATGGCATAAACTCTGTGTCCTGTTCCTCTCAGCCCCTTCCTTTTGAATTGGCAAGAGCCTATTTTATAAGCCAAAAATTATAGTGTGTGGGGGTGTATTAATAGCTATATCTGTCATATATATGTTATATATTTTATTATAGATTTATAATATATATAGTTATTATAAATGTATCTGTTATACTGACAGTCCTTGATTACAATGGATTGACTTAAATTTTCAATTTTATGATGGTGTGAAAGTGACACACATTCAGTAGAAACCTACTTAAAATTTTGAGTTTTGGCTGGGCGCAGTGGCTCACGTCTGTAATCCCAGTAATTTGGGAGGCTGAGGTGGGCAGATCACTTGAGCTCAAGAGTTCGATATCAGCCTGGGCAATATGGTGAAATCCCATCTCTACAAAAAAAAAAAAAAATACAAAATATTAGCCAGGTGTGGTGGCATGCACCTGTAGTTCCAGCTACTTGGGAGGCTGAGATGGGAGGATCACCTGTGCCTGGGAGGTCGAGGCTGCAGTGATCCATGATCATGCCACTGCACTCCAGCCTGGGGAACAGAGTAAAATTTAGAAATTTCAACAGAGTAGAAAGTAGACATTTTCTACATTCAGAGTAGAAAATTTAAGATGATATAAATATGTTATCTGGACTGTAAGAGCATCCATAGAGACCACTAGGCACCAGCACCATAAACAACATAATCGCAGCCTATTTTTAAATTAGATAAAGCTTTTGAGGTGAGGATGTGGAGATACTGGAACCCTCAAACACTGATGATGGGAATGTGGAAATGTTTTTCCACAGCCACTGTGGAAAACAGTTTGGATGTTCTTCAAAATGTTAAACATAGGCTGGGCATGGGAAAAAAAAATTGAATTTCGATCTCTTCCTTCCTGGACTAGTAACATGTAGGTACCATACCCTTGTGCCACTGGGCAGCCGCAGCAGACCACAGCCCCCAGTCAGCCACATGATCACGAGGGTAAACAATGAATACTCTACAGTGTACTGTGTTGCCAGATGGTTTTTCTTAACGGTAGCCTAAGGTAGGTGTTCTGAACACATTTAAGGTGAGTGAGGCTAAGCTACGATGTTCGGTAGGTTAGGTATGTTAAATCCATTTTTTATTTACAATATTTTCAACTTACAATGAGTTTATCAGGAGGTAATTCCGCAGTAAGTTGAGGAGCATCTGTATATGCAGCTGTTATATGTGCATATATTTGTTATAACTGTACACATATTTATACTTATATCCCTGCTACATAGTCAAATTCTCAAAGCAAGATGACCAACTAGGGGAACATACATACAAGGAAATAGAGAAAAGCAAAGCTCCCGTTCAGCACACCCACACCCACATACACACACGTAAACATCTCTGCATTTCATCAAATCTAAGATGATAGCAATGGCAAGACACACCATTTAAAAAATTTTATTGAGGCATAACACATGTATAGACAAATGTATAAAACATAAGTGCACAACTCAATGAAAAGCAACACCTTAGTGAAAAGCAACACAAAGCAAACACCTGTGTGATCGTCCCCCAGGTCAAGAAATAGAACGGTGCCAGTCTCTCCAAAGCCCCGCCATGTTCCCTCCATCCCCTCAAAAGATAGCAACTGCCTTGACGTTTAAAACAATCCATCTTAGTTTTACTTGCTTTTTTGAACTTTATGAAAGCAGCATCATACATCCTATAATATTTTGTTTATGACTTCTATCAGTCAACATTATGTTTGAGAGATTCATCGTCAATTCCTTCCTATTTTATGTAGCCCTAAGAAAGAAAAAATCACTACCAATTAAACTATGGCACGAGGCTTTCTTGTCACTTATATTTTTTCTTTTATACCTAAAGAGCTCTTTTAGACTTATTCATTCACATTTTTATAACATTATTCTTACACACTCATTAAAAAAGGGGAAATAGAAACAAAACAAATTGGTATCATGTTCCTAAAACCCCTTTGTGTTCAGAATCTAATTCTAAATCACTTTTGACTCACATCTAAGGAGTTCCATGTTTGCTTTGGCTTTTTCTTTTTTTTTTTTTTTTGAGACAGAGTCTTGCTCTGTTGCCCAGGCCGGAGTGCAGTGGCGCGATCTCGGTTCACTGCAAGCTCCGCCTCCTGGGTTCACGCCATTCTCCGGCCTCAGCCTCCCGAGTAGCTGGGACTACAGGCGCCCGCCACCACGCCCGGCTAATGTTTTGTATTTTTAGTAGAGACGGGGTTTCATCGTGTTAGCCAGAATGGTCTCGATCTCCTGATCTCGTGATCCGCCCACCTCAGCCTCCCAAAGTGCTGGGATTACAGGCGTGAGCCACGGCGCCGGGCCTGGTTTTTTCACACCATGTCATCCATTGTACCATGGAATTGGTGATATCGCTTTTTCTTTATAGAGGGTCCCACTATCGTCAGCAGAGTTTTCCTCCATGCTTCTCGCCCCAGTCTGCAAGTTTTAATGCTGGCACTTTCTTAAACTTACCAGAAGTGTCAATGGGAGTTTTTCAGACAACAAGTGGAATTCATATTTCTTCCTCAAATGGTCCTTAACAGTTTGTTGACTGACACATTGTGGAGCTGAGTTGTCTGGTCAGACCACCTAGAATAAGAACAAAATTTGCAACTGGTCAGACAATGACAACCACATAAAAATGGCTGTGTAGCTGGTAGTGATTATAAGAGGCCATCAATAACATCACAACTATTAGATGACACAATGTTTAAATATGTATTTTAGAATAAATACAGTAACCTTTTTTATTTATTTATTTATTTTTTAGAGAGAGAGTCTCACTTTGTCACCCAGACTGGAGTGCAGTGGTATGATCCTAGCTTACCATAACCTCAAACTCCTGGGTTGAAGTGAACCTCCTTTTTCAGTCTCCCAAGTAGCTGGGACTTCAGGCATGCACCACCACCACCCCCCGCCCCACCCCCGTTCCTCTGGCTAAATTTTTTTATTGTTTGCAGAGACTGGGGTCTTGCTATGTTGCCCAGTCTTACATGGAACTCCTGGCCTCAAAGGATGCTCCTGCCTCAGGCTCCCAAAGTGCTGGGATTACAGGCACAAGCCACTGTGCATGGTCCTCAATCTAGTAATAATTTAATATACTTATTTTTGCTTTAGTATACAATAAGAAATGCAGAAATGGTCGTGAGGTGGGACTTTACTTCCCTAAGAAAGGAAGTGAGAAAATAAACCACCAGAGGGGAACAATTCAGTATATCAAGAACATATTTGCACCAAAGAAATCAAGAAGTTTATTTGAGTTTGATTATAAAATGACATATGAGATGGATTTGGCCTACTATATTTGGATTTTAGCCTTAAAAATTCTTTGATGCTTTGTTTTGTTTCTCTAATGATTTTACAGTATCTATGCTCACCATCACAGGGAACACTGCCACCACCCATCCACCCACCTGGCCACACCAGAAACTTGACCACCATATCTAATCCATGTCTAAACAAGGTATCTCCTCCCACCTAAAGATCTCACCCCTCTCTGCCCACACCTCTTTCTCTTCATCACAAACACCCTAGTTCAATCCACCATCATTGCTCACTTTGATGACTACAAAGGCATCTTTGTGGGTCTACCCTCTTCTCTTCTAGGCCCACTACATCCATGTTCTACCTAAAAAAAAAAAAAAAAAAAAAAAAAAGTTCTCTCTAAAATGTAAATCTAGTCATGCCACCTCTGTGGCTCTAACAAACAACATCCCAAACTTCTTACCATGGCTTATAAGTTTCTGCACTTTCTGGTTGAGAAATGCTACACATGGCCATGCTGGTGTATCTTGAAGAACTCTAGGGCACACCATTCTCTAGATTATGATGTGACTATCAAGCCATGGAGGTGTGCCGTGTACAATCTGCCTACCATACACAGCCATCCCACTCTGCTGACCTCTCCAGCCTCATCTGTACCACTTCCCCCCTTTGCTCCTCACATTGGACCTACATGGACCTTCTTCTAGGCCCCCAAACACACCAAACTCCCTCCCAATTTTGCCTATGCCATCCTGTCTTTTCAGATGCACTCGCCCTCAGTTCTCCTTCACCTAATTAACTCCTACCAATCCCCCACATCTCAGTCCGAATGACACTTCCTCAAGAAAGCATTCCCTGATTGTCTGAGGTTTCTGTGCGATCATTCATAAACCCAGCTACAGTTGTAATGGGTAGTTTCTCATGTGCTTTGTAGCTTAATATCTGCATTCTTGTCTTGCATGTAAGCTGCCTGAGGGAATATACTGTCTCTTCAGTAAGATACTCCCAATGCCCAGTATACTACCAGCACACAGCAGATGTTCAATAAGTAGGAAATAAATGAAT
Organism: Pongo abelii; assembly: GCF_028885655.2. Classification (NCBI taxonomy): domain Eukaryota; kingdom Metazoa; phylum Chordata; class Mammalia; order Primates; family Hominidae; genus Pongo; species Pongo abelii. Next base: position 117,473,340 of record NC_071995.2, on the reverse strand, counting down.
AAATGAATGAACCCATAGAGGAAGGGAGGAAAAGAGGGAGGGAGGATGGAGGAATGAATAGATGGGTGGATGTAGGATGGATGGATAGGTAAACAACTGAATAAATGAATGAAACCCTATAAGACAAACTGAGGCAGCATTAATCCGTTTGTCAGACCTCATGAGAACTGCATGGTATCTTCATTCTTCTCTCCTTCCTCTTCCTAACCTGTCATCTACCTAATTTGGCCTGAGAATTGGGACCCTCCAATGGTTCCAATATTGCCTTTAACCTAAAGTTGCCAAATTTAATACATAAAAGCACAGGACACCCAGCAAAATGAGAATTTCAGATAAACAATGAATGAAATAAAATTTTTACATACTTACACTAAATTTTGTTTTGCTATCAGAAATTCTAATTTTACGTGGAAACCTGTATTTTACCTGGCAACTCTACTTCAACCCCTGTACCAAACCTGGACGGTGTTGCCCCTCAGCTCTATGCCCCGTCTTCCTCTCCTCAACTCTGTATAATGGAATACAGATGACCTCTGCATAATAGGATTAGGTGACCTCAGCAAACTGCATTTCCCAGAAGCCTTTGCTAACTGACTTTGGCTGGGTTTTGCTAATGGAAAGCCCAGGTGGGAGAAACAGTAAGAGAGAAGTCAATGTCATTTTCTCCCTTCTTCTTTGCCTCAGGCATTATCTCTAGTAGCAGCTGTGTCTCCTCTATAACTCTAGCTCCTGCCAGAAAGCTCTCTGTGGTTCCAGCTTCCAAAGGGTGACCTCAGCTCCTAGGCTCTGGTCACACCATCCCCTCTCTGTTCCTCTGGCCTAGAAGAGATAACAGCTTCCTGCCGTTACCCATCTCTGAGTTTTGCCTCATCACATTAGTTTGGCTTCTCCATTGTTTGCTCATCTGTGTAACCTATCCCCTGTATTAACTTCCTTTTGTATTAAAACCTCAGAAGGTTTCTGTTTTCAGCCCTGATTCTACACCCCAAGCCTCTGACTCCTTGTACAGCCTCCTGCCTTGTTGCTAGGAATAACTTTTCCAAGACCGTGGGCCAAGGATAGCATTCTCAGTACTGTGTCTGTTTTCAAGCCCTTTCTCCCATATTGTAGTAACAGCTTGCTTTACCTGGTCTGATGTTTGGGGAAATGGCCTAATTATTATTTTATGAGTAACAGTAATAGAGCTAATATTTATTGAGCAGCTACTACATGCAAAGTACTGCACATGCTTTATCTCAGTCACCTTTCAATGTAAACTTATGACTTGGTACTATTATCCCCATTCACCAAGTAACAACCTTAAGGCTTAGAGACTCAGGTGATGTACTTAGGAAGAGCAAACCCAGACACATCTGATTCCATGCTCTTAATCATCCTATTCTACTGCCTGGGAATCCAATCTCATCTTTCTCTCACACCATCCCTAGGCTTTGTTCTTAGAGCCAATGCTAATTCTCTCAGAAGATTTGGGTGTCTTTAGAAGCTAGTGTGCAGGGTTTTTCTTGAGGGGTCTTGGAGTTTTCAGCCAGTAGCCTGAACCTCAAGACTGCTTCAAGTGAACCAGTCTCAGTGGTATATGTGTGTATGTGGGGGAAGGGTAACAAAGAGGAGGTGACCTTGAAATTTGCAATAAAGTCGCTCTGTCCGCTATCACATGGTGAGAAGCCAGCCAGGCAGCTCTGCAGGAGACCCAGGGAGACATGAAAGGCATACAGAGCCAGGTTGAAGGTGTCATTAATCAGGCAGAGGTACCAAGGTAGTATCTGCTCAACAAAATACGGAGTGTCACCAAGCAGCACTGCGAGAAGGCCCCCAATGTATGTTACCTTAGAAAGACCCATTTTATAACCAAAGTAAATAATGAGATGAGGTTAACACCCATTCCTCCATCACTCTTTCCCATTCTTTGGAAAATTTCTGTTAATAGAGTCCTGTGTGACCCACAGAGTTGCCCCCAGAGGAATGCAGCTCCCATGGGGAAGCTCAAATGCGGAAGAGCTCAGCCCTGTTAGCCCTCAGCTGCCAGCCTTGCTCATATCCAGCTTTTTAACCTCTGCAAACCAATATCTATTGTACCCATGGCATAGGTGGCAGGGAGTGGGCAGAACACCAGGTAGGGATGAAGCTAGCACGATTTAATTTGGTCAAGTTCCCTGTTCTGGACAGTGGTGGAATAGAAAAGGCAGAATAAGGTCTGGTCAGACTGGGAAGCCAATGGGGCTTATATCTGGCAGTTTCCTTCCAGACACTCCCACATCAAGCACCCAATGCTCACAGATCATTGCTGTGCTGCCCCAGAAAGGCCACCTCCAAAGTCCCATTGATTCATTCAACATTTAACAAGTATTTACTGAGCACCTACTATATTCTACGCGTTGTGCTGAAGGTAATCCTAGACTCCCTACGTGAAGAAAGACTTTCCCCATCTTCCATCCCATTCCTTCTAGATCTTGCTTTCTGGTCATTTGTTTTATTGTGTTCAAGAAATGCTAATTAAGCAACAAGTCCATGCCAGGCACTGCAGTTGGATATACAATAGTGAACAAGACAGACCCAGTGAGTGGGACAAGTTGGAAAGAGTACCGGATATGGGGGTGAAACATGGACTTTGAGCAAGTTGGTTTAACCCCTCAAAATATGTGTTTTCCCACTGGCAAAATGAGAGTGATCTTGCCCAATTCACAAAGATTATAAATCTCAGATATGAAGGATGTGAGAATGCTGTGGAAAGTGCTTATCACTCATGGCCCTGGTTGGCATACTCAAAGAGTTAATTGAAGAATATTTAATGAAAGGACTATTTATAGAGGTAGGGGAATGATTGATAGAGAGCCACTCAGAGACTAACAGTAGCAGAGAAAGCTGTTACCACCAGGAAAGCACTAAGGGTTGAGGGGGAAGAGTGTGAGACCAGAACCTCACAAGAGCATACAACAGAAGCTGCGGCCACAGGTGGAAGAACATGGCTATTATCAAACCCCAGCCCAGCAGGGTGTTTTAAAATGCAGGTTTTATTATATTCAGGGATGGTGAAGACCAACTGCCATTAGAAAGATCGTTTGTTGGCCGGGTGCGGTGGCTCACGCCTGTAATCCCAGCACTTTGGGAGGCCAAGGCAGGCAGATCATGAGGTGAGGAGATCAAGACCATTCTGCCCAACATGGTGAAACCCCGTCTGTACTAAAAATACAAAAATTAGCTGGGCGTGGTGGCACACACCTGTAGTCCCAGCTACTCGGGAGGCTGAGGCAGGAGAATTGGTTGAACCCAGGAGGCGGAGGTTGCAGTGAGCCGAGATGCACCACTGCACTCCAGCCTTGGCAACAGAGCGAGATTCCGTCTCAAAAAAAAAAAAAAGAAAGATCTTTGTTACCCACAGATCCCAAGTGGAGGGAGCTTCCCACGCCATGCAGGGCCACATGGGGGCAGCACCATGGTCACCATGGTCGGTCAAGAGGCAGAGGGAGCAGGAAGAAAAAGTTAGAGCCTTTATTGTGATTTCTGAGGGAAGAAATGGGCGAGGCAGGGTAAGCAGGTGTAATATTAGCTCATTTGAGTAATTTCAGTAGGCTCTAGGGCATATAGGCTGTCTCTAGTTCTCTGGTACCAGGCCTGGGGTGATTAGGGCAGGTGGGTAGTGGCCCAGAGTATGGGAGGCTGATATGGGAAATGTGTAAGGGGATGGGTTTCTATCAGTTGATTTGCATATGGAAAGGTGTAGGGGGATGGGCTTCTATCAGTTGATTTGCATATGGAAAGATGTAGGGGGATGGGCTTCTAGCAGTTGATTTGCATATGGAAATATGTAGGGGCGGGGCTTCTATCAGTTGATTTGCATATGGAAGTTGCACTCCTGGAGTGAGCTGTTTGCTCTCTATAGGAATTGCCCAGCCCTGGGACGGGCATTTTGTTCAGGGTCAGCAAGGCCCCAAGATGTTGAAGTATCAGAATAAAAAGACATGCTTAATACACAAGAATGAAGTTGGCAACAGGTAGAGAGAATGCCTGATCCTTCTCTCCTCCTTTCCTTGAATCCCCTGCCACTCACCTCCTTATTGGCTGAATTCAGCAAGAAGCCAGAGGGCAAGGGAGCTTGGTTGATGCTGTCTGTACAGTTTAGCCTTCCAAGGAACAGAGTGGGAAGGAGAAAGAGAAAGTGAATATAGAGGGGCAAGTGGAGACTCCAGCATAAATGCTGTGGAGATGTGAAGTATTATTAAGTGGCATGCTTTATGGTATATTTGTTTCTAATGGGGCCTGTCATCCATACATCCTTTCAAAATAATAATAATATCCCATATATTGAGCATGTATTAATTGCCAGCACTGTATTAAATACTGTACATACCTTATTTAATCCTCATTACAAACAGGCATGATATTACTGTTCCCATTTTACAGATGAGGAAAAGAAGGTTTAAAGATATTCACTGACTTGCCTAAGATCATACAGCTGGATTGGTGTCCAGACCTGTCTGACCCCAACACTTATACTCGTGACTGCAATGTAGTCTTGGGGGCTGATTCGTTCTTTTTCTCCTTGCTACTGGTTTTTGAAGACTCTGTTCAGATCTCACCCCTTCCACGAAGAGTTGAAACATAACTTCAACCACCTCTTTTTTTTTCGAGACAGAGTTTCGCTCTTGTTGCCCAGGCTGGAGTGCAATGGCGCAATCTCAGCTCGCTGCAAACTCACCTCCCGGGTTCAAGCGATTCTCCTGCCTCAGTCTCCCGAGTAGCTGGGATTACAGGCGTGCACCACCACGCCTGGCTAATTTTGTATTTTTAGTAGAGATGGGGTTTCTCCATGTTGGTCAGGCTGGTCTCAAACTCCTGTTTATATAACCTCAGTTTATCTGCCCACTTCGGCCTCCCAAAGTGCTGAGATTATAGACATGAGACACCAGGCCCAGCCCCTCTTTTTAAATATCTAATCTTATATATGTAAATAACATTTTCTTATATTTTTATATTATCGGTGTATTAATTTCCTAGAACTGCTATAACCAATTAACACAAACTTGGTGGCTTAAAGCAACTAAAATTTGTTCTGTCATAATTCTGGAGGGGAGAATTTTGAAATCAAGGTGTTCACAGGGCCATGATCCCTCTGAATATTTTAGAGAAGAAGACTTCCATGACTCTTCTAGCTTCTGCTGTCCCCAAGTGTTCCTTGGTTTGTGGAAGCATCACTCCAATCTCTGCCTCCACCTTCAGATGACCCTCTTCTCTGTGTGTCTCTGTCTGTTCTCTACTCATCTTATAAGGACACCACTCATTGGATTTACGGCCCACCCTAATCCAGTATGAACTCATCTTAACTAATTATATCTGCAAAGACCCTGTTTCCAAATAAGGTCACGTTCTGAGGATCGGGTGGATGTAAATTTGGGGAGGACACTATTTAACCCACTACAATTGAACTTTGTTATCAACTGATTACTTTTTTTAAGATTTGACTATATGTGTATGTCTCTTATTACTCAACCACCCTATAAACTCCTTGAGATTAGGAGGCATGTGTAATGTTTTTCGGATCCCTCATTTTCATCAACACCTAAGTATCTGTTGAATGAATGAATGATTGAATGGGTGAACTAAGAGATAATAGAGAGGGTTGCAAACTCAAGAACCAGGCTGGTAACATAAATGTGGGCTGGAGTAGACTTGACAGGGCTTCAGGGGGAACTGGAGGGCATGTCCTAAGTGAGGGAACTGCTAGTCAACTCCAGACAACTCTTGCCATGTCAGAATCGAGTCCAGAGTTGACAAGAGAACTGATTTTTCAATAGAAGCATGGCTCTATTACATGAAGTGTCCTAAGTTTTAAATGTTGGCAATAAATTCAAACTTGTAAAACACAATACAGAACAGACAAAATGTACTGATGAGCTGGATTTGGGGTACAGGCTACCCCCTTGTAACCTCTACTTAAAACCCAAAAAGTGACTCTCAAGGCATAATTTCAGGCAGGCCAGTGATGAAGACATTTTTGACCCAGCTGGCCTTGTGGTGTCTCTCCTAGGATTATGTGTGGGGTCATTGTTTATGGAGCCCTGCAAAGATTTACAGGTAGAGGATTCATGTCCTGGTCAATTCATGCATTCAGTATTTATTGACGCTCCACTTTGTGTGATGCTGTGTGCTAGGCTGCGCATACCCATCAGACCAAAATAGACATAATTCCTGACCTCATGGAGCCTGTCTGGAAAGGGAGGAGACATTCAGCTGATGGTTATTTAAATAACTTTAATTACAATGACAGTGAACTGAAAAGAAGATAGCAATTTCTTCCTCTCTCAGTTTTTTGTGATGTTTGTTTAGTTTATCTGAGGATGAAATTTGTGGAGGGAACAACTATTATAACCTGGAGAATCAAAGTAGGAAGATAACATTCTTTTTAAAGTGATTGGAAAAGTCAATAACAACAGCTACCTATTTATTGAGCACCTACACTATAACCATCAATGCACCAGATATGTTTAAAATGCATTTTCTTTAACTTTCAAAGCAAGCCTACGGGGTAAATATTATTTTCTGGGTTTTTTTTGTTTTTTTTTGAGACAGAGTCAGCCAGGCTGGAGTGCAGTGGCATGATCTCGGCTCACTGCAATCTCCGTCTCCCAGGCTCAGTCAATTCTCCTGCCTCAGCCTCCTGAGTAGCTGGAATTACAGGTGTGTGCCACCACACCCGGCTAATTTTTGTATTTTTAGTAGAGACGGGGTTTCACCATGTTGGCCAGGATGATCTCGAACTCCTGACCTCAGGTAATCCACCCGCCTCGGCCTCCCAAAGTGATGGGATTACAGGCGTGAGCCACCGTGCCCAGACACTATTTTCATTTTCTAAAAGAAAAATGCTAAGGCTGAGGGATATTAAGGAACCTGCCCAAGACCAGGGAGTCAGGCGAATGACAGAGTCAAGCTTTTAACCCCTATCTGTCCAACTCTGCAGCCCATGATCTTTCTACTACATAACACTCTTTCTCAGGAAGTGCTACAACCAACCATTACCAAGTACAAACTCCCTGTCCAGGCTTCCAGCCACAGTAACAAACAGTCCCCAAAGGGTGCAATAGCACAAAAGCAATAGAAATTTACTTCTCACTCACATATTCCAAAGCAGGTGTTCTTGAATGGTGAGCAACATTCTCCAAACAATAACTCACAACCCCAGAAACTTTTCATCTCCTGGCTTCACCATCTTCAAAAATAAAAGGGCTTCCAAGGTTAACAGTGTGGGAATAGGACAGGAAGGATTTTGGATGGAGGTTATTATGGGCCAGGTGGTCCATATTATTAGTTTACATTTCACTGGTTAGAATTCAGTCACATGGGACACCTATTGCAAGGGAGGCTGGGAAATGTAGTCTGTCCGTGTTTCAAAGGGAACTAGTTCCATGATCAGCTAATACTCCTGCCACACCACTTTTCCATAATCCATTTATATGGGTTGTATCTTTTGAGTGCTTGCAAACATTCCCCTAAGCTTCCTTTCCCTTCTGGAGTGTCCAAGGAGCTTTTTTATTTATGTGCCTTACAGTTTTATATTTACATTGATAGCTATTTAAAGTGTGTATAACTGCTTGACACTATCATTATCCTGCATGATTTGCAGAAGTTAGAGTCTCAGGGAGAGAGATGCTTTCTTTTCCATGGATTAGAAATGAATACAGCCCCCTAAGCAATCTTGCCAAGGACTAAGAAAATGATATAAAGAATGAAAAGCTTTCAAAAGGAAGATATTATTCACATAGTCATCCAGGACTGGGTCTGCAAAGGAGATATGAAAATACCATAAGCCAATTTCAAGCAAATGTCATCCAAGACTCTTAAGAGGTTCCTTCTTGTCAAGTTTCCCTTTATCACACATTGAAAATTTTAGGGTATATCAATAAATCATGATTTGCCATTTCCTGCCAAAGCCCTCCCTGTTGTGAAATTCCACATAGCTAATCCCTAGAACAATATCTTCCAGGGGATTTTTACAGGGTAGGTCCTGGTTTATTTTATGTTGCCCTTCATGTAAAGAAAGAACTCTTGCCCTATTCACTACCAGCAGAGGATGCATGATAAAATGGATTTCCCGCCCTCTCCCCCACCCATTTGTGGAATACATTACACACAGCCTTCAATGCCTCCCCTACAAAAAAGAATTACTCGAACTGTGTTTCATGGAATACTCTTCCTGTGGATGCTAATAACTGTTTTGAAAGAAAATATGAGGCAAGGAAGGGACTCTGGAGGAAAAGTAAGCTGCATTAAAGAAAGGTAAAGAGGTTTCTTTTTTAAAAATATATATTTACTACACAGATGTAAAGAGATTTCTTTACTGTGGAACTTTTCAGAACCTTTGGTATGCTAATTATTGATTAAATATGAAAGAGAGGGCACATATTGACTTTGGAGACAGAAACAGCTGCCATCCTTTCAAATAGACATAAGGGGCTGTATTAGGGTTCTTGAGAGGGACAGGACTAATAGGATAGATGTATATATGAAAGGGAGTTTATTAAGGAGTATTGACTTACAGGATCACAAGGTGAAGTCCCACAATAGGCCATCTGCAAGATGAGGAGCAACAAAGCCAGTCCGAGTCCCAAAACCTCAAAAGTAGGGAAGCTGACAGTGCAGCTTCAGTCTGTGGCTGAAGGCCCCAGAGCCCCTGGCAAACCACTGGTGTAAGTCCAAGAGTCCAAAAGCTGAAGAACTTGGAGTCCAATGTCCAAGGGCAGGAAGCATCCAGCATGGGAGAAAGATGAAGGTCGGAAGACTCAGCCAGTCTAGTCTTTCCACATTCCTCTGCCTGCTTTTATCCTAGCCGTGCTGGCAGCTGATTAGATGGTGCCCACCCAGACTGAGGGTGGGTCTGGCTCTCCCAGTCCACTGACTCAAATGTTAATCTCCTTTGGCAACACCCTCACAGACACACCCAGGAACAATACTTTGCATCCTTCAATCCAATCAATTGACACTCAATATGAACCATCACAGATGCCAACAGGGAAAGAACATGCTTTCCATTTACCTCAATATCATTCTTCCAAGTTTGAAAATGAAGACCTATACTCAGCTCAAAATATTACTAGGTGGGATATTGGATACATTCCCTGGTCATCTCAATGTAAAGCAAGGATTTAAAAATAAAAACTTAGTTCAACTTAAAAGCAGAAACTTTGGGGTCAAAAACTGGATTCAAATTCTTGTTCCTTTGCTCACTGGCTGTGCAACCTTGGTTACGTTAACTAATCTCTCTGAGCATCATTTCTTTTTTTTTTTGAGACAGAGTCTCTCACTGTTACACAGGCTGGAGTGCAATGGTGCAATGGCATGATCTTAGCTACTACAACCTCCACCTCCCAGGTTCAAGTGATTCTCCTGCCTCAGCCTCCCCAGTAGCTGGGATTAGAGGCACCCACCACCACACTCAGCTAATTTTTGTATTTTCAGTAGAGACAGGGTTTGACCATGTTGGTCAGACCAGTCTCAAACTCCTTACCTCAGGTAATCCCCCTGCCTCGACCTCCCAAAGTGCTGGGATTACAGGCGTGAGCCACCACACCTGGCCTTATATCTTGATGTTCCATTTCTTCATATGTGAAGTAGGGATATTAACATTATCTGCCTCATTGGGATATTGAGAGAATTAAAAGAGACAAGCTCTGAAAAATACTTGATAGGCTTTCTGCACACAATGGCCACCTCTCCTCCAAAAATATTAGCCATAATCATTGTTATTATAGTATGTTATATAGCCTAAATGTATATGACATGGGAACTTTTTAACAAAACATTCATTATCATCTTAAGAAACACTGCAGAACTAAGTTTAGGAAATGCTAAGTAGGAAGACATGCTATAAGGCCAGACCACAGGCAAATTGCAGGACCCAGAAGGCGTGTACACCGGAGTTCAACATCATGTGGGTCATCTCTTTATCCATATCTCAAAATCCAGAATAATGTATCTGGAGATTGTGCCAGCAGCACCATTTCCCAGGTCCACCTGCAAATGTTTGGTGTCTGGGCCTCTGATCACCAATCTCAATTCCAGGCAGGACTGCAGAGTTTGGGGCTGACCTTTCCTAGTTCACAATCACGTTCTGTTGGCTGAACATGGGACCCCACCAATGACCATTACATCTACCACTTAAGGTCAATGCTTCCCTGTCTCCTCCTAGTGTTAATTTTGTTCCTGTTGGTAAAATGCCCCCTTGTCCTTTGAGTCTACTCCAATCTGTCTGCTCCAGGCTTTAGAAGAGAAGACCTGCCACCAAAATATGGTTGTAGCAATTCAAGTTTCAATGCATGTTGATAGTGAAATAATTATAGTTGCCTCACTCCTTAGCACTTACAATATTCCAGGCAGTGTACTAAGCACCTAATATGCACCACCTCGTCTAATCCTTGTAAGAACTCTATCAGGTAAGTCCTATGATGTGCCCATGATACAGATAAAGAGAGCAAGGTTCTAAGAGGTAAAATGACTCGCCCAAACTCTCATAGTAAGTTACCATCTGAACTTGGGCTAGGTTTCCTTAATTTCGCTTATCAACTTCACACTGTCTCCTCTTTTTCATAGATTCCCTCCCTCTCCTGCCTCTTCTCTGCTGTGAGCTCCAAGAAATAAAAAAACACTGAATAGATTTAGGCTTTAGGCAAGGAGGGACAATGTCAGTTTGACATATTGATTTTCAGAAAAAAATCGCTTTCAGTCTATTGATATTCAGCAAATTGGCTTGCTTCCAATATCAGAACTAGCAGTGGGTGGCTTATTCAAGAAGGCAAAGTGAAGAATCATAAAACATAATGCATTCATTTCTTAAATGTTTTCATTTAACCTAAAACAAAGCAATGTCATTTGTCCACCAATCTTTTGATGTAGGGAGAAGGTCTTATCCGGGAGCATAAGAGCCCTAATGGAATTCCCTTTCTCATTTTTGCATAAACCAAAATCATAATACATTACTTTTTATATCCAATTCCAATTTCTTTACAAGTAATTTCTTTACAATTACTTTAAAGGCACATGTAAAGTAACCTGAGTGTAGCACTCTTCCAGATTTGTAATTTTTTTTTTTTTTGGTTTTTTTGAGACGGAATCTTGCTCTTTCGCCCAGGCTGGACTGCAGTGGCGCTATCTCTGCTCACTGCAAGCTCCACCTCCTGGGTTCACGCCATTCTCCTGCCTCAGCCTCCCGATTAGCTGGGACTACGGGTGCCCACCCCCACGCCTGGCTAATTTGTTGTATTTTTAGTAGAGACGGGGTTTTACCTTATTAGCCAAGATGGTCTCGATCTCCTGACCTCGTGATCCTCCCGCCTTGACCTCCCAAAGTGCTGGGATTACAGGCGTGAGCCACCGTGCCCGGCCTGTAATTTTTTTTTTTACCTATTTCTCAGTTTTTGTCCCTTTATCTGATAGCATTTCTTTGCAACTCATCTTTTCAAATTTAAAGCATTTACCTTAGTGTTCACAGAAACAACTCCTCTAACTCTTGCATTTTTTATCTGTGATTTGTAATATTTGATTAATCTATGTACTTATAATAGAACAAAATATAAGAGCCGTACTCTACCTCCCAACATTGGCCTGGCTCACTCTCTTACCTCCTTCAGATTTTTGCTCAACTCCTACCTTCTCAGTAAGGTGATCTCTGCTTACTTTATTTAAAATTGCAACACTCCCTCTTCCCCTTCCCTGCTCACTTTTCTCTATAGCACTTATAACCATCTGACATAACGAACATTTTATTTCTTTTGTTTGTTGTTGTCTTACTCCATCATAATATGTCATGAAGACAAATTTAAAATCTGATATATTCCTAGTGCCCAGCACATTTGTAGGTTGTCAACAGATATACGTCAACTGAATGAACCAATGCCCCAGAATTGTGACTAGGGCCCAAAGCTGACACCAAAGATATCTTGAGTACCTCTGTGTTTTAAAAAGAGCCCACCCAACTTTGAGCTCAGACACCTATCTCAGAGGCTCACCAAGAGAAGTAAACCTGACCCTCCCACCCCCAGTTCTCATTCCGTGCTTCTGCCTTTTCCTAGACTATAAAAGAGGGCAGCCATAGCATAGTGAGTAAAGTTTCGTGGCGTCAGATGATTCCTAATCCTCCACGTAGGGTGAGTTGGTAGGGAGATAGTTTTCCCACTGTGAGGCCAAATAAGGAGAGCTTTTTCTCTTTGGTTTGCTTTTTTACAATTTTTCTAGAATGTGCCCAGGTATTGATTTCTTTCTTTTTTTCATTTTTGAGACAGAGACTTGCTCTGTCACCCAGGCTGGAGTGCAGTGGCATGATCTCAGCTCACTACAACCTCCACCTCCCAAGTTCAAGCAATTCTCCCTGCCTCAGCCTCCTGAGAAGCTAGGACTACAGAAGCGCACCACCACGCCCAACTAATTTTTGGGTTTTTTAGTAGAGACAGGGTTTCACCATGTTGGCCAGGTTGGTCTTGAACTCCTGACCTCAAGTGATCTTCCCACCTTGGCCTCCCAAAGTGCTGGGATTACAGGTGTGAGCCACTGCATCTGCCCTAATTTCCTTATATTTATCCTGTTTGGGGTTTGTGGACATCTTAAATCTATGGCTTGGTGTCTTTCATCAGCTTCAGAACATTTTTAGCTACTGTCTCTACAAATATCCCCTCTGCCACATTTCCTTCCTCTTCTAATGGGACTCCAGTTAGACCTCATTACATGCCCCAAGTCTCTTACTTCTCCTTTGAGTTTACCAACCTTTTGTGTCTTCATTCTGGATTTTACTATTTTCTTCTGACCCATCTTCCAATTCACCAAGTTCTCTTTGGACTCTGTCTAATCTGCTTTTAAGCCCATCTGCCAACTTCTTAAGTTGGTTTTTGTTTTTGGTTTGTTTTTTTTTTCATTTCTAGAACTTCCAGTTGCTTCATTTTATTATTTCTAGTTGTCTGCTGAAATTCTCAATTTTGTCTTTTATGTCCTTGAACATGGTAAGCAGAGTTATTTTAAAGTCTTTGTTTGATACCTCCAATATTTGGAGGCCTTAGGAGGTAGTCTCTGCCAGAGCTTGTCTACTTCCATTTCACCCTTACCTCTAGGGTACCACCCTTCAGGGTTCCAACTAAGAGTAAGGAGGTTTCACCAAGGCCTCTTTTCCTTGGCAAACCATGAGTTCCAACCCCTGTGCCTCTGGCCCTATGAGAGTGACAAAATTATCGCTCAACCTCTTAGCCTCTCATCACAACCAGATTTACCAGATACTAGTCTCATCTCCCTGGGCCTCTAGATTCTGGTGAATTTTTACTACTTGTTAGCTCTCTGATGTCTTGAAGTAGTGTGTGTGTGTATGTGTGTCTGTGCATCTGTGTGCATATATGTCTGTGTGTATGCGTGTATATACATACATATACTTGTATATGTATATATTTATACAAGTATGTGTGTGAATACACATACATATTTTTGTTTCTTTTTTTTCTTTTTTTGAGAACAGAGTCTCACCCTGTTGCCCAGGCTGGAGTGCAGTGGCATGATCTCAGCTCACTGCAACCTCCACCTCTGGGTTCAAGCGATTCTCATGCCTCAGCCTCCTGAGTAGCTGGGATTACAGGCACCCACCACCACAGGCAGCTAATTTTTGTATTTTTAATAAAGATGGGGTTTCACCATGTTGGCCAGGGTGGTCTCAAACTCCTGGCCTCAGGTGATCCCCCCGCCTTGGCCTCCCAAAGTGCTGGGATTACAAGCGTGAGCCACCGCACCCAGCTCTATATATATATATATATATATATATGTTATTATTATTATTATTCACTCTGTCTAGTGGGAGAATTGGTTCAAACTGCCTTGTCTGCTGTTATCAGAAGCAGAGGTCTCCGTCCTATCTGTGTCAGGGTTGGTCTAGGGTGAGATGAGTGAGGTATCTGGGACACAAAACTGAAGGCGCTGCTCCCTGCAGGTCTATAAAATGCAGGGCTGGCACCTGAGAATGAGCACATCCTTACATTTTTTGCCCTGGGCACTTCATTTGCCTCCCCTTTATGCCAGTCCTGACCCGTATATGTTTGCAGAAGCTTAAACACCTGGGCAGACACACAGCTGAGAGAACTCACATGTTAGAAAATGGAAAATGGGCTGGGAAATATAGACTTTCTTTCTTCATTTACTTCTAAATTGGTTCACTGTTCTTATCAAATCAGATATTATTGTTGACTATATGCTAAATGCCTGACACGCATTGTCTCATGTAATCCTCATAGCAGCCTTACTGAGTAGATTCCGTCCTTATCTCCACTTTGCACATGAGGAAATGAAAGCACACAGAGATTAAGTAACTTGTCCATGTTCCCAGAACTGATAGGGGATGGAGCCAGATTTCGAACCCAGGTAGCTGGGTTCCTAGGTCTTTGTGTCTAACCACACATGGCCATCCGTGATGGCTCGTGTTAAAAGCACTTTTGCAATTTAAAAAATGGTGCAAAATAACATCTAAAATAATATTTAATTAATAATACATATATGTATATTACATGTGGAAAACAAATATCAAATTTTCATACCCCAAAACAAAGGGCACTACTACTGTTGGTCAAAGCTGTTTCCACCCTGCAGCAAGGAGAAGCAAGTTTCCACCAGGCCCCTCCCTCCTTCCCCTTCCCAGCCCTTTCACGCTTCCAAGCACAAAGGAGAAATGACCTGGGGCCTATTCTCTGACATGTCCAGAGGCCAGACTACTGCCTGGGCCACATCCGTCTGCCTGTTGTTACCATGTCAACTCAGGCCTTTGTCCACGACATGGTGCCTGACTCCCATTACTCACTCTGTCCTTTCCTGTCCAGCTGTGCCACTAAAATGATTTTCAGCAGGAGCTTGGGACGAGCTGCCAGGTTTGGGGCAGAAAAAGGAGGCATGGGAACGATTTTACTAAATAAAGGCCCAGTCTCTAAAAAACACACTTTATAATCTCAAACACCCATCCTGGGAGCTCTGGATGTTGCATTCATTTATTCATTCATTCATTCAACAAGTATTTCCTGAGGACCTAGAGCTGGATTTGGCCTGTGGGAAATGGTGGTAAACAAAAGACAGAAAGCCTCTTCCCTCTTGGGGATTCCACACCTGAAGGAGAGGTAGACACATTACATGTTACTTACAGGCACTTCCAAGTAAGTAAGAGATGTAAGGCTAGAAGCAGGGCCCTCAACTAGTCCAGAGGGTGGAGAAGGACTCTCTGAGGAGGGGATTCTTGAGCTGTGATCTGAAGGCAGAAGAGTTAACTCCACCAAGATGGAAAGGGAAAGCATGCCAGGCAGAGGGTAGCTCACAGGCAAAGACCCTGGGGAGGGAAGAAAATTGGTGTCTGCAAGGAGCTGTAATAGGAAGTGTGACCAGGAAGCAGAGAGGGGCCAGGGAAAGAGAAAAGGGAAGAGGTTGCAGAGGTGAGCAGGTGAAGCTGTCCTCACAGGGCTAACAAGAATTCTGGACAGAAATGTAGTTATAATTAAGCATTAATCAGGCTGCACTCTGACCCACCTCCTCGTAACCAAAAGCCATATGTAGCACTACATACCGACCAATGCATCCCCATTGTTCCTATAGACAGAATCTCTGACATTAGGATCATCAGGCTTTTGTTTAAGGATCCCTTAAGATGTGATCCCTAATTCCAGCAACCAGTTTGAAGATTCTCAAGGGGGAACAGGATCAGCATGAGAATACAGCTGCTTCCTCTCCCTGACCCATGATTTTACCCGGCACTCTTCCACCAGCCCACAATCTACACACCAGCCCACACCAATACCCTTAAAAATGCCAGCCCCAAACTCCTCCTTGGATGCAGATTTGAGGTTTCCTCCCGTATCCTCATTTGGCAGCCCTATGATTAAACCTCTTTTTCTGCTGCCATTCAGTGTCTTGGTGTATTGATTTGCCACGCATGTCGGGTGAGGAACCTATTACGGTTACGCAGGGACCAGGTGATGCAGAGTGAGGCAGGCCAGTGTAAAGACATTGGTCCTTATCCAAAAGGACATGAGAAAAGTCACTGCAGGGTTGTCAATGGAGGCATCTCAGGATCCTGTGTGCATTTTAGAAAGACCGCTCAGAAAAGCAGATTAGAAAGAAACCTGTGTGGAATGAGAGAATTCACTTGGCAACCCAGTGCGGTGCATCTCAGACTATCTGTCAAGAAGGACTATTTTCCCCCCAATTCATCACATGCCTTACCTGTTACCTTACCTTTATCACATACCTATTACATTTTACTTTTGTAAAATAGAGCAAAATTCACTGGGATGTCGCAGCAATGTCAAATCACTACGAAAGTTTCCAAACACTCCCAATTACTTAGTCATTGTGGACCAGTAACAGTTTGCTGACTGTCACCATTTCGTCAATGACAGCTTGAGTAGCACAACCATAGCATATTCATGGCCCCAAGAGAGACTCGAGCATCCAAAAATAAAGCCAGCTTATTTTCTAGAACCTAGTTGAATTTCTGACACCTAGCCTGTGTTCATCCTGAAGGAGATAAATCTGCTGGTTACTACTCTGTCACATCTGGTGTAATTATTCTCCTTCACCTTCTTCATCCCCCTCTTTCTCCCTGCCCCACTCCAGGGAACTCATGCACACCCCAGCCCAATGTTCTGTGTTGGGAAGGGCTTCTCCTTTCACTCTTTATCTGCCTCTGCCTTGCCCTGCCCTGGATGCAGCATGTTCCTTCTGGTCTTCTGCAATACACTGATCTCCACGAGACAGAGTGGCATCTTCCTTTGGTCCTCATCTGTTTGGCTCATCTACACATCCTCTGCTACACAAGTGCCTTCGTCCTAGGACCAGCCTTCTCTCCCTCTCCCTCTCTCTCCATCCCTCTTTCCCTCCTTCCCCTCAACTGGTTCCTTTCCCATCCCCTCTGGGGCCACCTTCATTCTGCCCAACACTCCTCACAGCCATCTTGATCCGTAGCTCTGTCCCCATTGAAGAGAGCAAGGCTGCTGATGATCAGAGTATCAGAGGGGACCCAATAGACACAAGTGCCCCTAACCTTGGATCTCTATACTTCAAGTGGTGCTCCCAGTATTCAACTCAAGGAGGCGCAACAAGCACACTTAGGTAAAATGTTCTGTCTCCCTCTTCCTTCCTTCCTCTCTTTCTTTTTTTTTCTCCCTGCTCTTCCTTGTCTCCTTCTCTCCCCCTACCTCCTTTCTCTCCCTGCTACACCTTCCTTCATCTCTCCCTCTTTTCTTCTTTTTCTCCCTCTTTTTCCTTCTCATGCTCCTTTTTTTCCTTCCTTTCTGTCTTTCCTTCTTTCTTTCTTCTTCTCCCTCTGTCCTTCTCTCTCTTTTCCTTTCTCTCCTCTCTCTTTCCCTCTCTCCCCTCCTTTCCTCTTCCAGCTCTCTCCCTACCTTGCCTCTAGTTACTAGAGCTGGAGGAAGGGAAATTTGGTCTGGCTGATGTTGAGTTCTTGAATCTTTGTCTCATAGCTGGATCACTATTTTGAATTTAAAAGCTGATAAATCATCACCCATATTTTCAGCTTCTCTTCTGCCACCCACTCCCTGGGGGATGTAATTAGATATGAGTGCTGCTTGTTAATATTTTCTTTCCTGCTCTTTTGAATTAGACATGATCATATGACTTGCCATGGCCAATAAAATGTGAGCAGAAGAGACAGGTGTCACTTCCAGATTCTTTTCTCTCTTTTCTTGCCCTGCAGCAATTGGGAAAGCATGTATTTTTTTTTAAGACAGGGTCTTGCTCTGTTGCCCAGTTTGAAGTGTAGCAGCATGATCATAGCTCACTGCAGCCTCAAACTCATGAGCTCAAGCCATCCTTCCACCTTAGTCTCCTGAGTGGCTGGGACTACAGGTGCACCCCACCATGCCTGGCGAATTTTTAAATTTTTTGTAGAGACAGGGTCTTGTTATGTTACCCAGGATGGTCTCGAACTCCTGGACTCAAGTGATCCTCTCACCTCAGCCTCCCAAAATGCTGGGATTACGCACATGAGCCACTGCACCTGATGAAAGCATATATTCACATGGAGGAAGCCTAAGTTCAGAACAGCCTGGAACGCTGAGCTAATCACGGATGTCTACCCTAGGGCATCACTGAGACCTGTAGCTGACTTTGCATGAGTGTGCAATAAACTTGTTTTGAACCCACTGGTTGTCTGTTACAGCAGCATAGCATTGCCTATCCTGACTAGTACAGCACATTTCTGGCCCAAACAAAGGATGGTGAAAAGTGAAAAGAACAGTGCCTCCTAGCTAATATCTCAGCAGGTCATTCATCCAAGGGAGGCTGCGGCCGTTCTCTAGGCTTCAGATAATGGTGACCTTGTTTGTGAAAGTGGTGGTGGCAAAAATGACAAAAGTGCATAGATTGGATGCATGGCAAAAAGAAACGAGTCTTGGTGATGGATTAGACGAAAGGGATGAGGGGAGAGATGTGTCAGCTGATGCCTTGGTTTCTGCTTTAGGAAACTGGGAAAATGGTGGATCCATTAAAGAAGATATAGGAACACTGAGGAACCAGGTGACCACATGTTCCTGACCCAAGAGTTCTGAACATAGCAGGTCAAACAGTAAGGACAAATAGCGTATATTTGGGGTGCTCTCCTGATCTCAAATTAGATTGCAAGTTAGAGGAAGAGCTGTCTTAGTGACGTGGCAGGTGCTCAGTGAAACAGCCAACAGGACTTTCCTGTAATCGCTCCCATTTATAATCATCAAGAAAACACCAAACTACAAGAAAGAATGCTATACTCCAGAAACCACTGGTATTTGAGCACCCGATGGAGCTGCCAAGGCTGAGGGTTTGATCAATGGAGAAGGCTGAGGGGATTGTCTGATTTAATTGTTCATCGTATTAACTAATTACATGGCATTCATTCATCAACACAGGACGAGGAAAGGGAGACGTCAGCACAGGATGAGGAAAGGGAGACGTCAACCCAGGACGAGGAAAGGGAGACGTCAACCCAGGACGAGGAAAGGGAGACGTCAACCCAGGACGAGGAAAGGGAGACGTCAACCCAGGACGAGGAAAGGGAGACGTCAACCCAGGACGAGGAAAGGGAGACGTCAACCCAGGACGAGGAAAGGGAGACGTCAACCCAGGACGAGGAAAGGGAGACGTCAACCCAGGACGAGGAAAGGGAGACGTCAACCCAGGACGAGGAAAGGGAGACGTCAACCCAGGACGAGGAAAGGGAGACGTCAACCCAGGACGAGGAAAGGGAGACGTCAACCCAGGACGAGGAAAGGGAGACGTCAACCCAGGACGAGGAAAGGGAGACGTCAACCCAGGACGAGGAAAGGGAGACGTCAACCCAGGACGAGGAAAGGGAGACGTCAACCCAGGACGAGGAAAGGGAGACGTCAACCCAGGACGAGGAAAGGGAGACGTCAACCCAGGACGAGGAAAGGGAGACGTCAACCCAGGACGAGGAAAGGGAGACGTCAACACAGGACGAGGAAAGGGAGACGTCAACACAGGACGAGGAAAGGGAGACGTCAACCCAGGAAGAGGAAAGGGAGAAAGTTCTGAACTTGAGATCCAGAGACCTGGGTTCTCGGTTCCAATTCTGTCATCCATGACCCTAGGCAAGTCATTTTCCCTTTCTGGGTTTCCCTAGCCCTGCACCCTCAAATAATATGACACTACAGTGGTTCTTAACCTGGGTCCTGTGTACTCCTTGGAGATCCATAAACAGGCCTTAGGGATCCCCAGAAATTAAATCCAGAACATTGTTTGAATGTGCAGGTGACTACATATTGGAGAAGGTCTGCAGCTTTTATCAACTCCTCAAAGAAATCTGTGTCTTGGAAAAGATTAAAAACCACTGAGAGTGGTGTTGGCCACATCAGAGGGCTTTGGGGAATGAGACAGGAGAAGTTGGCAGGAGCCACATCGCAAAGGACTTTACAAGCCACGCTAAGGAGCTTGGCATCTACCCGAAATGATTGCAGGAATCCCTTCTGGTTCTCTTTTCCAACTGCATCTAGGCAAGCCAAGAGAACAAGTACCAGAATATTCAGGGACAGGGCAAAGAGAGAATAATTGAACCACTAATGCACTTATTCATCCAACAGACACTTGTTGAACACCTACTATGTGCCAGTACCTGAAACTGAAGGCTGCAGATATTGTGATTAAACAGACAGTAAATGAAACAAATGGGCAGAGGGGTGTGTGTCTGTAGGTTTCTGTGTGACTGTTTGTGTGTGTCTGTGTGTCTCTGTATCTGTGTATGTCTGTATGCATGTGTCTATGAGTCCTTCTGTGTGTATCTGTGTGTCTCTGTATGTTTCTGCCTGTGTTTGTCTCTGTGTGTGTCTCTGTGTGTCTGTGTATGTGTATGTGTCTGCATATGTATATGTGTGTCTGTGTATGTATGTTTGTAAGTTGTATATGTATGTGTATGTGTGTATCTGTGTGTGTGGCTGTATGTAGATACATGTGTGTCTGTGCATCTGTGTGTGTCTCTGTTTCTGTGTATGTTTTTATGTCTGTATGTGTATCTTTCTGTGTGTATCTGTGTCTATGTGTCTACGTATGCCTATGTGTGTGTCCTTCTCTATGTGTCTGTGTTTCTGTCTGTAGATGTATCTGTGTGTCTGTATGTCTGTGTATGTATATGTATCTTTGTATGCCTGTGTCTATGTGTATACATGTCTGTGTGTGTCTCTGTATGTCTGTCTGTATCTGTGCATGTTTATGTATGTATGTATGTATATACATGTGGGTCTGTGTCTGTGTGTGTGTCTGTATGTGTGCATGTGCATTTGTGCATGTGTTGGCCCCCAGGGCAGCTGTGGGTCTGGGAGCTCCACCACAGCCTGATTGTGATCCTGAGATCTTCACGGGATCACACACTTCACAATTAGGAAGAGCTGACAGTAAAGCTGCAAGGCAGAGAAGGAAGATCCCAGGGAGTAAAGGTCTGAGAACCAAGAAGGCGTGTTCCTACAACAGCAGAACTGGCTTCACAGGGACTGACTGTCCCAGGTATTCTCCAGGGACTCCTGTATCCACTATTGTTGCGCTGGTGCCAATGTTGCACTGCCAAGACAGAAAACCTTACTGAAAATGAATTTCTGGGATTTCTCCATTCCTGGCTAGAAAACCTACATCATCACCCAAAATCCACACTGCAGAAATTCAGAGTTCTTGGTACATCTACTTACTGCAAGCAGAAAGGGCTTTGGCTATTAGGTGTCTTTCCCCAGTAAAAAGCCACAAGACACTTTGCCTCTATTTGAAAGCTGCAAATTTGAAGCTGCACGGCATCGAAAGATGGCAGAAGGGAGTGGTTAGCAGCCAAGGGCTTTGGAGTCAGAATGTATGAGTGGGAACCAGTGGACAATGTGTGCCTAGGTTTCCTTATCTGTCAAATGGGAATCATGACAGCACCTACCTCCTAGAGTTATGGTTTGAATTAAATGACTGACTGTGTAGAAGGGCTTGCAATCGTGACTGGCACATAGTAAGCACTAAATAAATGTCTTCTGTTATTATCATTCATGAAAAATGGTTTCCTCATGCTCACTTGAATCTATACATTGCTAGAAGAGAGAGAGGAAAAAAAAAGAGGCAAGAAAATAAGATGTTACATATCTACCCATTAATGACACCAGGCAAGAGAAGAGCAAATCCATTTTCATGACACGGTAATACAAATATTTTATCATATTAGAACTAGCTTGAGTTATATCTTTTTCTCCAGTATAAGGCATTTCTTTTTCCTTTCTAAATTAATTATGCCATGTTTCACTTACAAGAAAAGAAGGCAGGGAAGAAGGAAAGGAGAAGCTTCGCAGAAATACATAATCACAAATGTGCCCTTGTATGTTCTGTGCAATGTCTTCCAGATTCCTGAGCATTTGCTTTTTCTGGCTGCATGCAAATAGCCCTGTGAAACAGATATTCTCAGCTCCATTTCACAAACAAGGGGACTGAGGCTGGTGAGGTTAAACAACCTGCCCCCAGTTCCTAGATCACGCCCCACCTCCTCTGATTCCCCATTGAGAAGCACTCCTCTCACTGTCTCTCAAAATTCTTCACTTATTCATCAACAAGTAGTACTCAGAGTCCTGCCTGATGTCCAGCCCTGCGGTGGGTGCTACAGATACAGAAATGAATAAGCTACTATGGTTTCATTGAGGCAAATCACTGTCTACTTAGAGGAGGTTTTGTTTTGGTTTGGGTTTTTTCCAAGACAAGGTCTCACTCTATCACCCAGGCTGGAGTGCAGTGGTGTGATCTCCGCTCACTGCAACCTCCAGCTCCCAGGTTCAAGTGATTCTCCCACCTCAGCCTCCTGAGTAGCTGGGACTACAGGCGTGCACCACCACGCCTGGCTAATTTTTGTATTTTCAGTAGAGATGGGGTTTCGCCATGCTCGTCAGGCTGGTTTCAAACTCCTGACCTCAAGTGATCCACCTGTCTTGGCCTCCCAAAGTGCTGGGATTACAGCTGTGAGCCACCACACCCAACCTAGAGGAGGTATTTTAAAAGGGCTTTCTCCTAGAGTGATCTTCTGGGACATAAGGAATCCAAAGGTTATAGGGTCACACAGTCCTGGGATCAAGTCTCAACTCCTCCACATATTGGTGTGTGATATTAAGCACCCAAATGACCTCCCCGAGGTCCAACTCTGCAGGTGTCAAATGATGATGATAATAACACCTACTTCATAGGGTTGCTGTGAGTCTTACATAAAAACAATTCCTGCAAAACAGCCTGTTCTGGGAGAGACTCCTTCTGAGAGGCCAACTTGATAGATTTTTCTCCCTGATGGATCTGAATATCTTGAAAGGAGATTTAGACAATTGGCAAAGATTTGAGGGTTGAGTGAGTAGAAAGTACATAGAAAATGAAGCCAAGGGAAAAACAAGGCAATTATTAACTTCAGAGAGAACAAAAGGTTTTGTAGGACGGAAAAGTCATCTGAGTTGACTGCAACATTCATAGCAAACATCATTTACAGTTAGAGTAATGTAAACACTGAATATTGATCCAACAGAAATTACAACAGATCTGTAGCTGTGGCTGGGGCAGGGGAGGTCTTATCTATAGGCAGGAACAGCTGGGGGCAGAGAAGGGAGAGCTAATTTCGCACTTTTCATAGTGAGAAGCCAATAGATCATGTCCAGGATGGAGTAATCAGGAAATCTCAAAAAAAAAAGCAGGCTATCTAGAGAAGTGTAGGTAAATAAAATAACCCACCAAGAAGGCAAAAGTGGTTGCTTTTAAGGAGAGGAAAGGGAGATAGAGGCTGAGAAATTGCTATTTTATGCAACATGCTTTGTAGAACTATTTGAATCTAAACTACGATTTCTCAACTTCGGCACCATTGAGATTCGGGACCAGATAATTTTGGGTTGTGTGATGCTGTCCTGGACCCTGTAGGATGCTGGCCTCCACCCACCAGATGCTGATAGCAACTCTCCCGACTCCTCAGCTGTGACAAGCAAAAATATCCCCACGCATTGTCCTCCTCCAACTCAGTTGAGAACCACTGGTCTAAATTGTCTGTATAATTTTAATTTTAAAAATACTTTTATAGAGTACTTAGTGCAGTGACTGGTGTATGGTTAGCGCTTAATAAATGGTAGCAAGGATTATTATTTCCCTGACCTTTCTGGGGATGCCTTCTCAATCCATCAATAGATATTTCCTGCATCACCACAGGAGACATGACAAGCCCCAGTGATCTCCTAATCCTTCATATTTGAAGACAACTCCACTACTATTATTACTATTAATAAAGATAACCATAACAGCCTACCACTTCTGGGCCTGACACAGTGGGGTTCACCCAGGAGGGTGAGAGCATTAACATTTGGCAATATCTTGTTGCCAGGCTCTTTTTCATAACCGGTGTTAATTTTGTCTTCATAACAGCCCTGAGGTTATCCTGCCTATTTCTTTTTTTTTTTTTTAGACGGAGTCTCACTCTGTCACCCAGGCTGCAGTGCAGTGGTGCGATCTTGGCTCACTGCAACCTCTGCCTCCCAGGTTCAAGCAATTGTCTCTACCTCAGCCTCCCAAGTAGCTGGGATTACAGGCCCCTGCCACCACACTCGGCTAATTTTTGTATTTTTTAGTAGATAGGGGGTTTCACCATGTTGGCCAGGCTGGTCTTGAACTCCTGACCTCAGGTGATCAACCTGCCTCGGCCTCCCAAAGTGCTGGGAATACAGTCATGAGCCACCGTGCCCGGCCCCGCCTGTCTTATTTCAAGGCTATTCTCCACCTATGCTGTGCAACCTTAGGCAGGTCACTTGACCTCTCTGAGCTTCATATTTCCCAAGTGAGATAGATCAACCCTGGATACTTCACATGAGAGGAAGATATTTTGAGGCCAAATAAGACAACATCTTTGAATGGGGCACTCATTCTTCAAAGAAACAGCATGTTACCAATGCCCATTCTCTAAGCAGGGAGTCCTGTTTTGTTTTTCACCCTGAATAGATGGTGGGATTCTAGCCCCTGGGGAAACCAACTGAATGAGGGGCTGGGAGGCAGGTAGGAACATCTGTAAAAGGAGATAAGGTTATCACCATCTCCAGTGACTGGAAGCTTATTAAGGAGGATAGTGGGAGAGATGCTGTCTCCACCCTGAAATATCAGCAAGTTTATCTCTGGCAGTGGCTCAGGCTGGTCAGGGGAGCAAAGGCAACAGAGGGATCAATTGCAACTCGTCCTCCTGTCCAAGGATGCTGGGAAATGCCACCAGTCCACACGTGTGAGGCTAAGCACCAGGTCAGATGTGGATGGGCAGTCCAGCTCCATGGGGAAATTAGGTCAGTTGTAAGTTTCAACTCTTTCAGGGTAGAATTTGTATCCAATTTAGAAAATGACAGAGGCAGGAGACGGAATCAGAGGGCCCAATTCTAGCACCTTCTGGCTACGTGAGCCTGGGAAAATCACTGCACTTCTCAGAACCTGTTTCTTGCTCAGTAAAAATAAAGGGTATTCCCACCTGATCCACCTTCTTGGGGCTGCTTGAAGGTTTTCCAAAGGGCACTATGTATTTTACATAATCCTGGTGGTATAAGACAAATCCAGATGGTACCTGAAAGGACATTTTTATTCTGACAGGTATGCATTGATTTCATGTGCATCCGAAAATTTATGTATATAGTTATTGTATTACCCTGTTGCCTTCATCTGCTCTATTTTACCTCACATCACATATCACCAACTGATACTGTATACATTTATTAATTCATTCATTGTGTGTCTCTCCTTACTCTATGATCAGAGGTTTTCTCTTCTGGTGCACTGAAGTACTCCCAGTACCTAAAACAGTGTCAGGTACATACTACGTGCTCAATAAATATTGGTTGAAAGAATATCAAACTATGAGTTCACTGATAATATTGCTTAGGATTGGCTCACATTTTTTGGTTTTCAGTTTTGGCTTTTAAGAGAGCAGATTTTTTAAAAGACATTAAAGGTGACATGCAAAAGCCTAAAATTCAGGGAGCTACAAGACAATAGGTGTGGAAATGCTGAAACCACTGTATAGCATGGCCAGAGTGTTGGCAGTTATTGGCAGCAGAAACAGCAGTGGGTTTCAGGGCCAAAGAGTGATGCAGGGCAAGTCTTGAATCCCCAGATCTCTCATCTGTAAAATAAAGGAGTCCCAGCCAGGCACAGTGGCCCACGCCTATAATCCCAGCACTTTGGGAGGCCAAGGCGGGCAGATCACTTGAGGTCAGGAGTTCAAGACCAGCCTGGCCAACATGGTGAAACTCCATCTCTACTAAAAATACAAAAATTAGCCAGGCATGGTGGCAGGTGCCTGTAATCCCAGCTACATGGGAGACTGAGGCAGGAGAATTGCTTGAACCTGGAAGGCAGAGGTTGCAGTGAGCCAAGATCATACCACTGGACTCCATCCTGGGTGAGAGAGACTCCATCTCATAAATAAATAAATATTAAAAATAAATAAAAGAGTCTGCATTGGCCCTCCCCGTTTTCCAGGTCTCCTGGGAGAGCCAAGTGAGTTAACCAAGTAGAACTGTTGTATAAACCTTTAAGAGCTACGGACATGGTAGTGGAATTCTATTATACAAACACTCAACAGGCCACCCAACCTGATCCGAGCAAGAATCTCAATTCATTCTCATATTGAGGCTTCCCACTGGCGTCTGCATGGGCTCTGGGGTCAGCCAGACCTGGGTTCAAGTCCTGGTGCTGCCACTGTTACCTGCGTGATATAAGCAGTCTCTGAACCTTCATTCAACCAATGTTTTCTTCCTCTATGTCTGTAAAATAGGGATAGTACAGCTGCCCTGAAAAATGGCTATTCTATAAACAACAAGAGTAGGTCTCAGATGCCTGCAATAATCTATGATCCCCATTGTACGAATGGGGAAAGTTAGGCATGAGGAGGTGGGATTATGATCAGACAGCTAGTAAGAGATGGGGAGTTACCTCACACTCAGACTGATTACTGAGCTCCAGGGTCATCTACACTAGGCCACACTATTTCCTTTAAAAAAAAATAAAAGGATCTGGATACCTATGTGATATGGTTGGCTCTGTGTCCCTAGCCAAATCTCATCTTGAATTGTAATCCCCATGTGTCAAGGGAGATAAGTAATTAGATCACAGGGGCAGTTTCCCCCATGCTGTTCTCATGATACTGAAGGAATTCTCATGAGAGATGACGGTTATATAAGCATCTGGCATTTCCCCTGGGCTCACTCACTCTCCTGCCACCTTGGTGCCTGCTTCCCCTTCTGCCATGATTCTAAGTTTCCTGAGGCCTCCCCAGCCATGTGGAATTTTGAGTCAATTAAGCCTCCTTTCTTTATAAAGTACCCAGTCTCAGGTATTTCTTTATAGCAGTGTGAAAATGGATGAATACAGTATGACTAATGTCTTCATTCAGCCATTGAACAAACAAACATTCACAAGCCAGACCCCAGACTAGTCACTGGGGTCACAGATGTAAGTTAAACAAGTGCGCTGCTCATAGTGAGGGAAGACAAGAGTATTCAAGGGTAGAAATGCTACCAAGAATGAATGACTTTGGGGGTTCTTTCTGATAGGCTGGTCAGGGAAGACCTTGCTAAAGATAAGACATAAGTGACCAGAAGGGATTAATCTTGGGGAAAGTTTAAGGAAGGGAATTCCAGGAAGATGGAGCAGCTAGTGCCAAGATGCATGCAGCGAACAGGCATAGCATATCCAAAGGACAGAAAGAGAGCCAGGGTGTCTGAGGCATGGTGAAGGGGAGAGAGCTTCAAGAAAAAACAAGAATGGCAGGCAGAGGCCAGAGTGTGCAGGGTTATTTTAGGCAGAGTAAAGAGTTTGGGGCTTGTCCTAAGGGCAACAGGAAGACTTTAGAGGCTTATGCAACTAACTCACACAATTTTATTTAAGATCACTCTGGGCCAGGTACAATGGCTCACACGTGTAATCTCAGCTACTCAGGAGGCTGATGTGGGAGGATCACTTGAGCCCAGGAGTTCAAGGTTACAGTGCGCTATGATTGCACCACTGCACTTTAGCCTGGATGAAAGAGCAAGACCCTGTCTTTAAAAAAAAATCACTCTGAAAGCTATGCACAAAGTAGATTAAAGGGGGAAAATATATTCGGGAAAAGACTATTGCAATTGCCCATGCAAGAAATGATAGTAGAAATAAAGGCTTATGTCCATCAACAGAAATGTCTACAGCAGCCTTATTCATAACAGCCACAAAGTAGAAACGATCCCTATGCCCATCAACATAAAATACATTTAAAAATTGCTGTCTATTCATACAGTGGAATGCTACACAGCAATGATAAAGGAAAAGCTACTGCTATCCCCAAGAATATGAATCAATCTCCCAGACATAATGTGGAGAAGCCAGACACAAAACAGTACATTCTATTTGATTCCATTTATAGAAAGTTCTAAATGGGCAGAATGAATCCATGGTGATGGATGCCAGGGAGTGGTTACCCTTGGGGTAATACCGACTGAGAGAGGACACAAGACAGCCTGCTGCGGTCTGAGAAATGCTCTATCTCTTGATCTGTGTGGTGGTCCTATGAGTGTGTTCATATGTGAAACTCATCCAGCTTGGCTTTATGGTAGTGTTACACCTAATTTTAAAAGGAGAAAAACATACAAAAAGAAAAAAAAATGGTGATAGAATGGGCCAGGCTAGCAGCAGTGGAAACAGAGAAAAGGGAATGAACTCAACAGGTCTGAGCCCTGGTTCCTCTCCGAGCAGCCTGGAAGAGAAATTGGCCTCCTGGTGCCACTGACAGCTCTGTCCCATAACTTATGAGCAGTGTGCTCCCTCTCACAGCCAAGGCTGTCACCACAAACCAGGGCTGACCCTGAGGCAGACACAGCTCCAAGAGACAGGAGTTTCCGAGAGTACAGGAAATCACTGGCAAGAGTTCCAGATGGTGAGGTCCAGACAGTGAGGTCCAGCTCCCCCACCCCAGCCACTCTAGCCAGCTGCACCAGGAGGGCCTGGATCTCAGCTGTGGGCAGGGTGTGAGTGGAAACGGTAGGAAGTGGAACTCTACTCCTTCCACTTCATCCCAGGAGCTGCCGGGAGCACTGCTTGGTTTAAAACTTCTTTTTTTTTTTTTTTTTTTTTTGAGACGGAGTCTTGCTCTGTCACCCAGGCTGGAGTGCAGTGGCACGATCTTGGCTCACTGCAACCTCCACCTCCTGAGTTCAAGCGATTCTCATGCGTCAGCCTCCCAGGTAGCTGGGATTACAGGCGCCCACCATCATGCCCAGCAAATTTTTTTTTTTTTTTTTTTTTTTAACCGCAACCTCTGCCTCCCAGTTTCAAGCAATTCTTCTGCCTCAGCCTCCCGAGTAGCTGGAATTACAGGCATTGCCACCATGCCTGGCTAATTTTTTTATTTTTAGTAGAGATGAGGTTTCTCCACATTGGCCAGGCTGGTCTCAAACTCCTGACCTCAGGTAATCCACCCGCCTCAGCCTCCCAAAGTGCCGGGATTACAGGCGTGAGCCACGGTGCCCAGCCTAATTTTTGTATTTTTAGTAGAGACGGGGTTTCACCACATTTGCCAGGCTGGTCTCAAGCTCCTGGCCTCAGGTGATCCACCCACCTCGACCTTCCAAAGTGCTGGTGAGAGGTGACAGCGTGCTGGCAGTCCTCACAGCCCTCGCCCGCTCTCGGCGCCTCCTCTGCCTGGGCTCCTACTTTGGTGGCACTTGAAGAGCCCTTCAGCCCACCGCTGCACTATGGGAGCCCCTTTCTGGGCTGGCCAAGGCCAGAGCCGGCTCCCTCAGCTGGCAGGAAGGTGTGGAGGGAGAGGCGCGAGCGGGAACCCGGGCTGCGTGCAGCGCTTGCGGGCCAGCTAGAGTTCCAGGTGGGCGTGGGCTTGGCGGGCCCCGCACTCGGAGCAGCCGGCCGGCCCTGCTGGCCCCGGGCAGTGAGGGACTTGGCACCCGGGCCAGCGGCTGCGGAGGGTGTACTGGGTCCCCCAGCAGTGCCGGCCCACCAGCGCTGTGCTGGATTTCTCGCCGGGCCTTAGCTGCCTTCCCGCGGGGCAGGCCTCAGGACTGCAGCCCGCCATGCCTGAGCCTTCCCCCGCCTCTGTGGGCTCCTGTGCAGCCCGAGCCTCCCCGACGAGCGCCGCCCCCTGCTCCACGGCGCCCAGTCCCATCGACCACCCAAGGGCTGAGGACTGCGAGCGCATGGCGCAGGACTGGCAGGCAGCTCCACCTGCAGCCCCGTGCAGGACCCACTGGGTGAAGCCAGCTGGGCTCCTGAGTCTGGTGGGGCCTTGGGGAATCTTTATGGCTAGCTCAGGGATTGTAAACACACCAATCAGCACCGTGTGTTTAGCTCAAGGTTTGTGAGTGCACCAATCGACACTCTGTATCTAGCTGCTCTGGTGGGGCCTTGGAGAACCTTTACCTCTAGCTCAGGGATTGTAAATACACCAATCGGCACTCTGTATCTAGCTCAAGGTTTGTAAACACACCAATCAGCACCCTGTGTTTGGCTCAGGGTTTGTGAGTGCACCAATGGACACTCTGTATCTAGCTGCTCTGGTGGGGCCTTGGAGAACCTTTATGTCTAGCTCAGAGATTGTAAATACACCAATTAGCACTGTATCTAGCTCAAGGTTTGTAAACACACCAATCAGCACCCTGTGTTTAGCTCAGGGTTTGTGAGTGCACCAGTCCACACTGTATCTAGCTGCTCTGGTAGGGCCTTGGAGAACCTTTGTGTGGATACTCTGTATCTAACTAATCTAGTAGGGACGTGGAGAACTTTTGTATCTAGCTCAAGGCTTGTAAACGCACCAATCAGCGCCCTGTCAAAACAGACCACTTGGCTCTACCAATCAGCAGGATGTAGATGAGGCCAGATAAGAGAATAAAAGCAGGCTGCCCCAGCCAGCAGCGGCAACTGGCTCAGGTCCCCTTCCACAGTGTGGAAGCTTTGTTCTTTTGCTCTAAATCTTGCTACTGCTCACTCTTTGGGTCCACACTGCTTTTATGAGCTGTAACACTCACCACAAAGATCTACAGCTTCACTCCGGAAGCCAGCGAGCCCACGAGCCCACCAGGAAGAACGAACAACTCCAGACGTGCTGCCTTAACAGCTGTAACACTCACCGTGAAAGTCTGCAGCTTCACTCCTGAGCCAGTGAGACCACGAACCCACCAGAAGGAACTCCGAACACATCCGAACATCAGAAGGAACAAACTCCAGACGCGCCACCTTAAGAGCTGTAACACTCCCCGCGAGGGTCCGCGGCTTCATTGTTGAAGTCAGTGAGACCAAGAACCCACCAATTCCGGACACACTGGGATTACAGGCGTGAGCCACCGCGTCCTGTCTGGTTTAAAACTTCTGATCTCTATTAACCGAAGTGCCTTGTCAGAACTGGAAAAACTGGGGCAGCCACTGACTGGAGTCTTTCTGCCTATTTTTAGATCACACACCCTGCACTGAGTTCCAACTCACATCAAAACTGCAGGTTGTAGCCCTCCTGCTCAGGGAAGCCTCAGAAAGGATCTCCTTGGCCAATGGAAAATGGAGCTTGGAGATGCTTTGTGCTCTTGCAGTGAGATGTATGTCTTCAAAGTATCTCTTTAGAAAAACAAAACATAAAGTACCCCCACCCTGATCACGCAATGCATTCTTGTTCCCTTCGAAATTTTAGGAAATTTTTTAAAATCACTAAGAAGAAAAATAAATTATATCTATATCTCCACCCATGAAAATGGGGTCCCTTCTCAACCTCCTTTTTTCACTTCATGATAAGTCTTGACTATCTTTCACTATCATTTAATAACCTCCAAGCACATCCATTTCATTAGCTCCATAAGAAATAATAATCAATAAAGCTACTATTCATGCACTACACATTGTTCTAAGTGCTTCTTGTATTTTTGTTTATTTCATCCCTACCTCAGCCCTGTAAGTTTCATTATGGTCATCTCCATCTTACACATGGGGAAACTGAGGCTTGCACGGGGTTTGCCTAAAGTCAGGTTTGCCTGACATCCAGGTCTGCCCTCACCCAACACACTTGACCGTTTGGTGATGGTGCTGTGGTGTCTAGAATCCACAGGCCCCTTGTCATGTATTCAGACTGATTCCATGATTTTCCGTTTGTTGTACAGGCGTATTGAAGAACATCCTTGTGAATAGACAGCTGGGAATCACCGTAAGTATTTCCTTAGGACAAAAGCATGGTTGTGGAATGGCTGGGTGAAAAGGTCAGCCCTTTGCCAAATTAATTGCCCTCTAGAGAGGCTCTGCTGTTTATTCCCCCACTAGCAGTGCAGAAATTGTCACGACCCTCCTGCTTTTTAAAACCTCATCCAGGAGTGACTCCCCATCCTCCCTCTCTCATTCCTCCCTTTGAACATACCTGATGTGTTATTTGAAGATGCCAACCTAAGAGAATAGGCACAGATTATTTATCCTCGCTGCTAGACCTCAACCTCACTTATCTTTACTTCCCTCAAAGTCCCAGGGGTAAGGCCAGGTGTCTCTATTGGGAAGAAGCCATCTCCTTAAAAAACAGATTCTCACCTCCCAGCCTTTGCTGGATCACTTGTGTTTCACTCTCACTCTTTCTTATCCCCACAGCTTCAGCTTTGACATCGTCCTACCACCACCACCCCCATGAAGCCTTCCCTGCTTCCCCAGACAGGCCTGGATGCCTCCCCAGCACCTCCACAGCCCCATCTTTACTCCAACATAACACTGACCACGTTACATTATACTGTATTTCGTCAAATCTAAGCCACCAACATTATTGTGTGTAACCCTAAAAAAGACTGACACATGCTTTTCTTTTTTAAAAATAGCATTATTGATGTGTAACCCACATACCATACAATTCACCCACTTAAAAGGTACAATTCAATGTGTTTTAGTATATTCACAGAGCTGAGAAACCATCACCGCAGTCAATGTTAGAACATTTTCATCAACTCTAAAACAAATCTTGTACCTACTGCTATCACCTATCACCTCCCACCCCTCCTGTACCCCTGACACCCAGCCGTAAGCAACCATTAATCTATATTCTGTCTCTACAGATTTTCCTATACTGGGTCCTCACATTAATGAAGTTATATAATATGTGGACTAATATTGCTGACTTCTTTCTCTTGGTTTTGGGCCATAAGATATAATCCCAAACACCATAATCCCAACACCATGTTGAAATCTGGAGAAATCAAAATCCTTAAGTCTAAAATCCCAAAAATCATAATCCCAAAGTATCAAAATCTTAAAAATATAGTTCTGAAAAAAAAAATTTTTAATTTCTCTAAAAGACATTTGTTGACATTTGTAAAGGGGATTTATCTGAGAAACACATAAAAACATGGCAGAACACTTGATAGGCCACACAACACAATAAAATAAGCCATAAGAACATATGTATTTTTGCAAGCATAAACACTCAAGTATACTAACGACAGTCACACCCGTATAAATGTTATGAGCAGCTATTTCTATATGTAACTTGCGACCATCTGAAATACCATGACGGGCAACCTAAGTCTATTGATGAGACCGATCAAAAACAGCGAAGCAAAGTCTGTCCCAGCTCTCAGAAGAGAGAGATCAATTCACCTTTTGTGTTTGTTCTCGCCAGATCCTCAGCCAATTGGATGGTGTCAACCATCATTGAGGGCAGATCATCCCCCCAGTCCACTCAGACTCACACATTAATCTCTTCTGGAAACACCCTCATGACACACCCAAAATAACACTTGGCCAGGTTAAGCTTGACCAAAGTAAGTCCACAAGTCCACCCTTGTCAACTTGGTACCCATACATATCACCTTAAAACATACTGAATTTCAAAAAAAAAAAAAAAAAGACAACAACTAGGTAACAGTTCCGCCTAACATGATGCAACTGACATGATACAGCTATCCTGCATGCAACCAAAAATGCAATAATTGTGATTTGGGGGGTTTTAGACTTTAGGGATTTTGATCTTTAGAAATTTTGATCTTTAAGGATTTCAACTTTCGAGATTACGGTGTTTGGGATTGTGTTTTTCAGGGTTATGATCAGCACTTTCACTTAGCATAACACTTTCAAGGCTTATCCATGTTGTAGCATGTATGCATACTTCATGACCTTTTATGGTCAAATAATATTCTGCCGTATGGATAAATCACATTTTGTTTATCCATTCATCAGTTGATGGATATTTGGGTTGTTTTCACATTTTTTGCTATTGTTATGAACATTCGTGCACATGTGTTTTATGCAGACATATGTCTTCAAGTCTCTTGGGTATACCTAGGAGTCACAATGCTTTCTTATCACTTAGAATTTTTGTTTGTATTATTTAAAAAGCACTTTTAGAGTTATTTAGACATCAATTTTAATCACATATCATATCACTCTGCACATACTTTTTTTTTGAAAAAAGAAAAGACAAGTAAAATACATTAATTAAGATATTCCAAAAATGTCTTCAGTACAAAGTCTGTATCTTCTAAATGATTTTTAAAATCATGGTTGCCAAAGTCCACGTTTTCCTACAAGACATTCTCCACTGTGCCATTAAGAACACTAAAGAGGCTGGGTGTGTTGGCTCATGCCTATAATCTCTTTGGGAGGCCAAGGAAATAGTATCACTTGAGGCCAGGAGTTCCAGACCAGCCAGGGCAACACAGGGAGACTGTCTCTACAAAAAAAAAAAAAAAAAAATTAAAATTAGCCAGGCATTGTAGCATGTGCACATAGTCCTAGCCACTCAGGAGGCTGAGATGGGAGGATCACATAAGCCCAGAAGATTGGGGCTACAGTGAGCTATGATTGCACCACTGCATTCCAGTCTGGGCAACCAAGCAAGACTATCTCAAAAAAACATACAAAAACAAAAAAAAAACGCTTGAAGATACAAGAATTCTTTTTTTTATTTTTTTTTTTTTTGAGATAGAGACACTCTGTCGCCCAGGCTAGAGTGCAGTGGTGTGATCTCGGCTCACTGCAACCTCTACCTCCCAGATTCAAGTGATACTCCTGCCTTAGCCTCCCGAGTAGCCAGGATTATAGGCGCCCGCCACCACGCCAGGCTAATTTTTGTATTCTTGGTAGAGTTGGGTTTTCACCATGTTGGCTGGTCTCAAACTCCTCACCTCAAGTGATCTGCTCACCTCGGCCTCCCAAAGTGCTGGGATTACAAGCGGAGCCACCATGTCTGGCCACAAGAATTCTTAAAAGACAGCTTCACTGTTCTCTCCCAGAAAGACCAACCTCATCCTGACCACTACTAGCCTACAGTGGTCTTACAACCCCTTCAATTGCAAAATGCATCCCAATTTCAAAGAAGTTAATAAGTGAAAAAAAAAGTACATTGTAGAATTCATGAAGTGTGGTCATTTCCTGTCTACTTGTTCATATCCCATGCAAGAAATCATAAGTGCTTTGAGAACTGGGACAAGCCTTGTCCCCCATTGTGTTCATTCATGCATTTAATCAACAAAAAAGAGTGAAGCACCTATACCACTTATAATATATTCTTAATAAAAGTATATCAAATGAATGAATGAATAAATGTATGAATGAATGTTCATCTACTTTGGAAAATGGAACGAACTCACCTCCTAATCAGGGGAACACCCTCAATTTATTTCATTTCTAGGAGGTGTTTCCTCATTTATGAGATGAAGGCAGTAGTGAGAATAAAAATGAGCTCATGTGCAATACTCCTAAGAAAGTACCTGACACATAGTAGGCTACCTAAAAATACCTATGGAATAAAAGAAAGAATAAGTGAATGATAATATAATTATTATTGCAGCTAAAATCTATTGTATACTTTTCTGGGGCCAGACACTGGTTCTATGCACTTCACTTGTGTTAATTCATTTTTTAATCCCTCATTTAATCCTCACAACAATCCTACAAGGTAGGTACTAACATTATCACCAGTTGACAAAGGAGAAAACTGAGGCATGGAGAGGTTGAATGAATGAATGAATGAATGAATGAATGAATACAGGAATGAATGAATGACTGTTGACCTGCCTCAGTTAAAATCCCAGGCATTCCATTTCTAGAGGGGTGAACCTGAGCAGCCCCTTCACCTCTCTGATCTTCATTTCCTTGTCTAGAAAATGAGAAATAAATCATCTGTACTTCCCTGGGTGGTACCAAAGAGGAAGTGAGTTCATGTGTGTTAAGCACCTGGCTCAGGAGCAAATGGGCAAATGGAGGCCAATCCATCTGATATGAAAATCCCATTACCTGCTTGGCTGGCTGGGTGACCTTGGGCAAGTCACTAACTTCTCTGATTCTCATTTCCTCATCAGTAAAATGGGGGTGCAAGTATCCAAGCTGGCAAGGAGGAAGCTTCAAATTACACTTGCAAAGCCCCTCACTCAGCTAGTGACTGCCTTAGAGAAAGCCTTGTACTGACAAGTGGCCCCTACCCAGCCAGGACTGTGTTCCAGGAAAGCTAAAGAGCCCAGACTGGCTCCTCCTTCTCAGGGCTAATCCAACATATGCCTGCAACACCAATCTTGTGAGCTGTCAGACAGGCTGGGCAGAACCCAGTGGGTGCACTCTGCTTCCCCTCTGCCAATGAATAAATCATTACAGGAGTATTATGCATCCCACCCGCATCCATAAGGATCTGAATTATATATAACAAGTCAGCAAAAGCAATTTATTCCAGGCATGTGCAAGTCATAAAATGGGAGTTCTTAGGTTCCTGAGACAATTTTCAGATATTGCAGTTTTTATCAAAGCAATAAGGCCCACCAATAGAGCCACCCTGCCCCACGGGTGTGGGGACACCTTAATTGGGTTTATTTATCATCAGAGGAGAAAAATCTAACTTTCCCTCCCAGCTCTGTCACCTCCCCCACTCACCACCCTGATGCAGCTCTCAGCTTAGGGGCTCCAGGATGTGGGGCTGAGCTGCCAAGAGCATCCACCTTTCTAGTGGGAACCATCTGCTGAGAGTCTGGGGGTGGGATCAGGTGTGCTCCAAATCTCTGCAGGGAGAGAGAAGACAGTTTGCAAGGAGAGAAAATAATATAGCAGCAAGAGCTCTAAATCAGAGCTCAGGAGTCCCACCTCTGCTGCTGACTACAGGTGGAGAAACTGAGGCACTGAAAGGTTAAGTAACCACCTGTCCAAGGTCACACAGAGAAGAAAGGAGCTGGAATGAGAACGCAGTTAGGTTCGGCAGACATTTATTGAGCACCTACCATATGCACTAGGGATACAAGGTGGAGATGCCCGTGTGTGTGACCTTCTGGCTGCCTTTTCATCCACATTCTAACAGTCAGCCCCCATCCCTGCACTTCAGCCCACCAGGCTGCCTTGCTGATGATGCTCAAATGTGCCAAGTACATTCCTATCTCAGGGCTTTGGGACTTGCTGTACCTTGTGCCTGGAACACAGTTCCTCCAGACCTTAGTACAGCTGACTCCCTCATCTCATGGTCTCTGCTCAAACATCACCTTCTCAAAGTGGCCTTCCCTGGCCATCTTATCCAAGATGCCAACCCTCCCCACAGGTCCCATGTAATCATGCTCCATTGCCTTCTAATAGATCAGGTTCTCCTGAAGCAAACAGAGATGGGGTGTGGGGTCTAAGAGGTTCTCTAGAAATCAGACCCTGTGAAAGCAAAAGGGGAAGAAGCAGGATTGGGCAGAGGGGGAGATACACCACTTTAGGCTCCACAAAGCAAGGAGCTCTGCAGAGAATGCTGTCCATCAATGTCCTGAGTCAGGCTAAAATGACTGTGCTTTTATATCCCCACCTCACTTAAGTCACAGGATATAGATTGCCCTGGGACAGACATAAGCTTGAGCAAGGTGGCTCTCCGCAGCCAAGGCAGACCCTGAAGGAGAAAACAGGTGGAGGCAGCTTGCTGACCACACTCCCTACAGCTGGACAGCAAGGCCTCCCTTGGAGAGGCTGTGGGTAACGCATCTCCGTGTCTACAACATTCCTTACCCTGCTTTATGTTTCTTCCTAGGACTTAGCACCACCTGACATTGTGTATATGTATATATCTATGTATTTCCCTGTTTACCATCTTTCTGCATCCTTGTGTGATTTTTCCAAGGATATAGGCTATGACTGTGTTGTTCTCATTGCCTACAACAGCATTTGGCATGCAGCAGGTGCCCAATAAATATTTGCTCAATGAGTGAATAAACAAATGAGTGCCTGCCTGCCATTGCTGCCAATTTAATAGAGGAGACTCACCAGTAAACAGGGAGTTGCATTTAAGCATGGTGAGCACTGCCAAAGGGAATACCCAGGGGCAATAGATGGTCTCTAACCCAGCCTGGGGTGTGGAGCGTCCAGGGAAGGCTGTCTGACTTCAAGTCCACTGCTAGTTCCACTGCAAGAGGACAGAACAATGGTGCTGAAGCAGGCTTCATTGTACTCCTGGGTACTCTGTCATCTTGATCTGCTGCGCTCGGTTACTTAACCATTTCATGTTTTTATATATTGACTGTCCAACCAAGTTATACCTTCCCTGAGCCCAGGGGGCATGTCTTACATTTCTTTTCTTTTATCCCCTTCAATGAAGAGTATAGTGTTTTGTGCATCATTGACATTCACTGAATAATTACAGAATGTATGAATAGGGCCTTTAAGGATGAAGACAGTGAGACTCTGGGTGACCAAGTTTTCTGATCTACAGTTTGAGACACAAGGTCTGCAAAAATATTTATTCATTTATTTATTTATTTATTTGTTATTGAGATGGAGTCTCGCTCTGTCACCCAGGCTGGAATGCAGTGGCATGATCTCGGCTCACTGCAACCTCCACCTCCTGGGTTCAAGTGATTCTCCTCCCTCAGCTTCCCAGTGGCTGGGACTACAGGCGTGCACCACCACGCCCAGCTAATTTTTTGTATTTTTAGTACAGATGGGGTTTCACCATGTTTCCCAGGCTGGTCTCGAACTCCTGAGCTCAGGTGATCCACCTGCCTTGGCCTCCCAAAGTGCTGGGATTACAGGGATGAGCCACTGCGCCCAGCCAAGGTCTGTAAAAATAAAAATAGCTTTCCCTTAGTGAGCACTAGCTCCAGCCAGATACTCTGCCAAGCACATTGCATACATCACAGCTATCAATCCTGACAGCAGCTTTGTAAGGTAGAGGTCTGAATATTGTCTCCATTTTTCAGATGAGGAAACTGAGGCTCAGAGAGGGGAAAACATTTGCCCAAGGTCACACAGTCAACATGGGGTAGAGCTGGGAGACAAGCCCAAGCTGATGTTCTTAGCCATGACACTGACCTCCTGAGGTTAATGGGCAGATTGTTCAAAATCAGAATAGAATTATAAGATCTGGGACATGAGGTCAAACATCTCCAAGATCCTAAAGTCATCAGAGTTTCTGTGTATTCAAGAGGGCAGGGAGCAGGACAAATGACTATTCAGCTCAATTAATTCTCATCTCTAGCAAATGCAGTGTTTTCTCTCGGCTGTCAGTTGTCTCCACCAAAAGAAAGAACCAGTAAGCTGTCTCCCAAAAAGATTCATATGACAGCATGAAGATTAGATGACTTTAACCAGATCATTACAAATATTAAGACTTGACTTTTTCAACACACTGAGAGTGGTATTAACTCAGAATTAGACTCACATTAGCCATACCTTAATACTGAAGTATAAACCAGATGGCAATCTATTCATTTATAAAGAGAAATGGCTAGGTGCAGCAGCTTATGCCTATAATCCCAACATTTTGGGAGGCTGAGGTGGGAGGATCTCTTTAGGCCAGGAGTTCAAGACTAGCCTAGGCAATACTCCCAGCCTAGCAAGACCCACATCTCTACAAAAAAAATTTAAAATTAGCTGGGCATTGTGGTGCATACCTATATCCCAGCTACTTGGGAGGCTGATGCAGGAGGATTGCTTGAGCCCAGGAGGTTGCAGTGAGCTGTAATTGTGCCCCTGCACTCCAGCTTGGGCAACAGAATGAGACTTTATCTCTTAAAAGGAGAGAGAGAGAGAAGGGAGGGGAGAGAGAGAAATGACTGTTGTAGAGATAGACTGGTTCAGAAAGTTCACACAACCAGCACTTTTTCTCCTAGTAAGAAGACCAACCTGGAGAAATAAATAATATGTGGATTTCTGATTAATAAAATTGGGATAAAGAGTGATGGATGCATTCATTGAATGTTTAGTGGCACTAGATTGAAATGGCTAGGAGCAAGCATCTGATGGAAAGGATAGTTCAAATGGGATAATAACTATCACAAGTCAGCCTGCATTTATCTTATGGCAGAGATTTTTGGTTGCTACCAAAACTAGAGACTTTTGGTTGCTACCAAAATGCCATTGCCAATCCCATTTCCCATGGCTGCTTCACACTATAGAGATTAGAAAAACTGACTCGCTTTCCCTGCTAAGAAGGATGGTCGCATCTGGCCAATGAGATATAATGTCAAATTATCCTAGGGGCTTCTGTAAAGATGTTCAGCTTTCTGATGAAGTGAACAGAGGCAAGAGAAGACCTCACTGGCACTACCCCTTTCCCTGTTTTCCGCTTTAAATATGGATGTGATGCCTGGAGATGCAGCAGCCTTTTTGCCACCATGACATGATATCATGAGGAGGATAAAAAGTCAGTGTGCTAACAATTGCAGAATGGAAAAGAAGAAAGAGTACTGACAATAAATGACATTTTTGATCTACTGCACCAAACCTGAATCTTCCAGCATCCAGGCTTCCAATTAAAGAAGACCATTAAATGTCTTTGTTGTTTAAGCCACTCTTATCTTAGTTATCTGTCACACTATTAAAGTCACCCGAAAACCCAGTGGTTTAAGCCATTTATTATCTCTCATTATTCTGTGAGTTGACTGGGCTCAGCTGGGTGGTTATTCTGTTCCACAGGGTGTTGACTGGGAGTCAACTGGAGGCTCAATGGAGCCAGAATGTCCAGAATATCCAAAATAGCTCACTCACATGTTTGGCAATTGGTGCTGACAGTTAGCTGAGAGCTCACTCTATACGGCTTAGGCTTCTCACAGCACAGCAGTTGGATTCCAAAAGAGAGTTTTCAAAGTGTGCAAAAGTGGAAGTTGCAAATCTTTTGCAGCTCAGCCTTGGAAATGATACAGCATTGCTTCTGCTTCTTTCTATTTTTAAAAGTAAGCCAGAGAGTAAGCCCAGATTCAAGGGGAAAGGAAGGAGACCACCTCACAATGGGAGGTGTGGCAAAGAAGTTTCAGCCACCTTTAATTGACTGCTGTTACCAATCCACTTTTATATGACTTGTAGCTGAAAGCATGTCTCTAGATCTAGTCTTGCCACTGGAACAAGAAATATTCAAAGACTGAGACTCCTCTATTGGACAAGCTGCCTTTGCAACTCTCTGTCCTCGAGGCTTCCATGGTGGACACAGTATCTCTTTAAATATGTTAGTACATTTGACTGCACGACAGCCAAGTCTTGCAAGCCTGGGAGCCATCTTGTCTCTTTAAGGTGACTGCATTACTCTGCTCTGATCTATATTAACTTCATGGTTTAACCCTCAGGTGGCAATCTTTACTCCTTGTGTTTTCCAAGTGCTTGAGAAAGCATCACTGTAGCTCCCTACATCTGGCAGTAATCTTCATCAAGATGATAACCCTTGCCCTGTCTGCATCACAATGTTGTGAAGAGAATCAGAGGGAAATATGGCTAAAAACATATCTTGGAATGGTTAAAAAGGATTATTATTATCATAATCAAATAAGCGTGTGGTGTTGGTTGTGACTCTTTTCATAACAAGCAACATAAAGCCCAATTCAAACCAGCTTAGGCAAAGAGAGAAATGTTGGCTGGAAGTCTGTGGCAGTAGCTGGTTTCAGGCATAGTTGGATCCAATAGGATTTATTTTCTACCTACCTCTTGGTCCTGATGTCCTCCAAGTTGCTTTATTTCTTAACAAATGACTGCTAGTAGTTTCAGATGTACATCTTTCTGGGTTCTCTTTCCCCAACAAATTTAAACAAAAGTCCTTCATCTGACTGTTACTGGCTTAAGTTAGGCAACGTGCTCGTTTCATAACTAATCATTATGGCTAAGGGCACATAATGAGCTGATTGTCCAGGACTAGGTCACATGATGATCCTAATCTAAGGATAAGATCGGTTCTACCATATTACATGGATGGAGAAAATTTGCAGTATTGTCACCAGGAGAAGAGTATCCAATGCATATGACACAGGAGAAGAGCATTGGGTGAGAACTCTAGGGCCAGATTAACATCTTGGTTCTGCTGGGTTACTCAGTTTTGCTCCTGAAGCTTGCTCTTGACCCAAAATGACAAGAGCATCGTTGTGTCATTTTACTAGCAGGGTCATCGTGGTATCTAGCTAACTTTGACCATGTTCTTTAGAGAGTCCTAAGAATTAGTCTGATTGGTTCAGTCTCATGTCCTTTTTATCAAGTCTAGTCCTTGGCCAGCCTATGGAATAGATGCTCTTGGGTCATGGCCCACCCCCAATCCAATAACCTATGGTTAGGGAGGGGCCAGCCATCATTATGGCTCATGAGTGAGCAGAGAGCATGGATGTAAAGAGGGAGGCAGAGAAATGGAGCCACCAAGGCAAAAAGCAGAAGGGGAAGACTTTGCAGCCCCTGGTGGAAGAAAGACATTTAAAGTGGCTCTTTAAAATGGAACACATGATCCATGGAAGAAAAAAAAGTTTTTAATTAAAAAAAAAGTTTTTAAATAAAATGACTCAATACTGAGCCCGAATTTTCATAGCAAACTGTAGAAGAGAGAAGGGACTTGATTGGAAAAGTGATCTTAAAAAAATAAAACTATATCCTATCAAAATAACAAAATCTAGGTGACCATTTCACCTATGCATGAATTCTTTAAAGAACAGAAAATGAATTAAGCAGTGATTTTTTTTTTTGTTGTAATTTTTCTGTCAAAATCCTTCACTTCAGGTTTGGCTTCCATAGCATATAACAAAAAGGTCATTTAAAAAAATATTCAAGGGCTTTACCAATTTTTCCTAAGGCTGTCTTGAATCTTTTGATATGTAAATATTTATCTTTTGAAGTGTTCACTGAGTTGTTTTCCTTGTCATTTTTTTTTCTTCAGCTGTTAACTTTTCTTGGGATGGTATTCAAAATATTGAATAACCAGTATGATATAGGCACTGAACAATTCTCAGAAGTCACCACGACAACCCACGTGACTGAACCTGCAGATTCAGGCTGAGTATCAGCACTGATTCTTCCAACGCTGCTGGATTCTCAGGGGTCATCTGTGATTGTGTCTGTTTTTTAAGCATGTTTTAGCATCACTTTCATCAGCTTTATGGAATCCTACATCTTCGACAGGATTTTCAATTACACATTTGCAGTTGGC
Organism: Pongo abelii; assembly: GCF_028885655.2. Lineage (NCBI taxonomy): Eukaryota > Metazoa > Chordata > Mammalia > Primates > Hominidae > Pongo > Pongo abelii. Next base: position 117,430,499 of record NC_071995.2, on the reverse strand, counting down.
TTATATTGTACATGCACCACAGGGTCAGACAGTTAGTGAGAGACTGATTCTCTTTGACAGGACTCATTGGTTGTAAGAAACAGCAATCCATGCAAGGACATGTGATGGGCATTCAAAATTTGGGGGGGCCTTTGAGAGATGAAGTCACGAGGAAATTGATTTGGTAGAAAAGGCTTCATGCTAGCAAAGTAACACAGGAACAGAAAACCGAACACCGCATGTTCTCACTCATAAGTGGGAGTTGAACAATGCAAAGACATGGACACAGGGAGGGGAGCAACACACACGGGGGCCTGTCAGCGGGTGGGGGGTGAGGGGAGGGAACAGGTCAATAGGTACAGCAAACCACCATGGCACATGTATACCTATGTAACAAACCTGCACGTTCTGTACATGTAACTCAGAACTTAAGGTAAAATTTAAAAAAAAAGAAAAGGAAAAGACTTCATGCTAATGTTAAGTAGGGAGGGTCATTTAATTATTAAAATTTTTCATAGTTCAAATTGTGTAATTATTGAAAAACATTTTATAACAACTTTTACCTTTTTTTTAATTTTATTTATTTTTTGAGATGAAGTCTCGCTTTTGTCGCCCAGGCTGGAGTACAGTGGCACGATCTCGGCTCACTGCAACCTCTGCTTCCCAAGTTAAAGTGATTCTCATGCCTTAGCCTCCCGAGTAGCTGGGATTACAAGCACCTGCCACCATGCCCGGCTAATTTTTGAATTTTTAGTAAAGACGGGGTTTCACCATGTTGGCCAGGCTGGTCTTGAACTCCTAAGCTCAGGTGATCTGCCCGCCTTGGCCTCCCAAAGTGCTGGGATTACAGGTGTGAGCCACTGTGCCCGGCCTTATTTTTTTTTAAGAAAGGGTCTCGCTCCATCATTCAGGCTGGAGTGGAGTGGCATGATCAGAGTTCACTGTAGCCTCGAACTCCTGGGCTCAAATAATCCTCTTCCCTCAGCCTCCCAAGTAGCAGGAACTACAGGCACATGCCAGCATGCCTGGCTGATGTTTCTTTCTTTCTTTTTTTTTTTTTGAGACAGAGTCCGCTGTCTCCCAGGCTGGAGTGCAGTGGCACGATCTCGGCTCACTGCAAGCTCCGCCTCCCGGGTTCACGACATTCTCCTGCCTCAGCCTCCGGAGTAGCTGGGACTACAGGCACCCACCACCATGCCCAGCTAATTTTTTGTATTTTTAGTAGAGATGGGGTTTCATCGTGTTAGCCAGGATGGTCTCGATCTCCTGACCTCGTGATCTGCCCACCTCGGCCTCCCAAAGTGCTGGGATCACAGGCGTGAGCCACCGCGCCCAGCCGATGTTTCTTTTTCATTTTTAAAGATGGGGTCATTCTATGTTGCCCAGGCTTATCTGGAACTCCTGGCCTCAAGCAATCCTCCCTCCTCGGCCTCTCAAAGTACTGGGATTGTCAGAGGCATTGGAACTAAATGAGGCTGAAGGCCTGCTGGGCTGCATTCCCAGGAGGTTAGGCATTCTTAGTTACAGGATGAGATAGGTGGTCAGCAGGAATGGTATCACAAGGTACAGGTCACAAAGACCCTGGTGATAAAACACGATGCAGTAAAGAACTAACCTGGTCAAAACCAAGACGCTAACAAAAATGACCTCTGGTCGTCTTCACTACTCATTATATACTAATTATAATACATTAGCATGCCAAAAGACACACCTACCAGCACCGTGATAGTTTACAAATGCCATCAAAGGCATTACCTCTAGAAGTTACAAAGGCAACAGCTAGAAGTTACCCTATATAGTCTAAAAGGAATAGGTGGATCACAAGGTCAGGAGTTGGAGACCAGCCTGACCAACATAGTGAAATCCCATCTCTACTGAAAATACAAAAATTAGCTAGGCGTGGTGGCGCGTGCCTGTAATCTCAACTACTCAGGATGCTGAGGCAGGAGAACTGCTTGAACCTGGGAGGCGGAGGTTGCGGTGAGCCAAGATAGCACCACTGAACTCCAGCCTGGGTGACCAAGCAAGACTCCATCTCAAAAAAAAAAAAAAAAAAGGAATAGGAACCCTCAATTCCAGGAAATCCCTGCCCCTTTCCTGGAAAACTCATGAATAATCCACTCCTTGTTTAGCATATGACCATAAAAATAACCAACCAGCAGCCCTCGGGTCTGCTCGGCCTAGGAAGAAGCCATTCTTTTATTTCTTTATTGCTTAATAAACTTGTTTTTATGTTTCTCTGTGGACTCCCCCGCAATTCTTTCTTGCATGAGAGCCAAGAACCCTCTGTTAGGGTCTGGATCTAGAACCATCTCTGGTAGCAGGATTCCAGGCATGAGCCACCACTCCTAGTCAACAACTTTTGCTTCTCTACACAACTTCACAGCTACAAGGACTCAGATGATAAGTACTCAATAACAAGAGCCCCTTAAATTTTGTTTTTGAACGAGCTTGCATAGATTGTCCTTTCTTGCAACCAACAAATCCTGCCAAAAACAATCAGGATTTACAAATAGGGTCACAAGATGGTTTCAAAAGAAATATCAGACCCACTTGGAAAAGTTCTGATGACCATGTATGGGTCTGATATTTTCTGAATTTGTTTCCCAAGCTTACATGCTTCCAGCTGGAAATCCTGTTTATAAAATTCAGGACAGGTCCTCTACTCAGTTGTAGACTTTAGCCCACTGATTCAGGAAGGTAGGAGGTTTGCCTTGGTAATCGTGTGACAGAAAACATAGTAAACACACAAGAGACAAAGTAATTGATGAATTTCTCCATCTTGTCTCCTAGCAGAGGATTTGAAGTTCTGAGCCTTAGACTTAGGAATCAGGGCTGGCGTGGTTACAAGTCACTGAGTATCTCCCCACCCCCGATTTTGAGGAACAACAGCTATTACTTCATGTTCTGCAATGCTAATTAACTCAAATCGGTCAAAGGCTTGCTTAGATCAGACACAGCTCCAAAACAAACTTGTGAATTCTGCAGACTGTGAATTTTCCTTAATTAACATGAAACACATCCTTCCCATGCCTCATGCCAGAGCTTTTTCAATCTTGGGGAAAAAAGAGCTATAGGATCCAAAGCTAACCATCATTGGCTCTCAAGAGTATAGCAATAAAAAGAGGAGGTTCTAGAGCCAGACAGGTGTGGATGTCAATTTGGCTCTGCTACTTACTGACCGCCTGACCTTTGGTAAGTCGCTTAACCTGTGTGTGCCTCAGTTTTCACACCTATTAAGTGAGGAAAATAATAGTATCGCCCTCATGGGGTTGTTGTATTAAGTATAAGGTGCTTTCAAGCCCAACAGATAATGGGTGTTCAATAATTATTATGACTCTAACCCAGCGGTGGACCCTGTCTTTTTTTTTCTACCAGCACCCATTATTCTTCCTTATGATAAGAGTCTCTTGGTTTTCCTTTAGGGAACCACTCCTCTTCTACTCATAGACTAGTTCAAGTGGGACCTAAATAAATCCACCCTCAGTTCCAGAGCTGGACCTGTGTATTAGATTGCTACGGTGGCCATAACAAGGTAACACAGATTGGGTGGTTTAAACAGCTGAAATGTAATTTTTTTTTTTTTTTAAGACAGTGTCTTGCTCTGTCGCCCAGGCTGAAGTGCAGTGGCACAATCTCTGCTCACTACAACCTCCATCTCTCAGGTTCAAGTGATTCTTGTGCCTCAGCCTCCTAAGTAGCTGGGATTACAGGGGTGCCTCACCACACCCGACTAATTTTTGTATCTTTAGTAGAGACAGGGTTTCACCATGTTGACCAGGCTGGTCTAGAACTCCTGGCCTCAAGTGATCCACCCACCTCAGCCTCCCAAAGTAAAGAAATTTATTTTCTCATAGTGCTGGAGCCTGGAAGTTGGAGATCAAGGTGTCAGCAGGGTTGGTTTCCTCTGAGGCTGAGGCCTCTCTCTTTGGCTTGTAGATGGCCGCCTTCTTCTTGTGTTTTCACTTGGTTTTTCCTCTATACTTGTCTATGTTCTAATCACCTCTTCTAATAATGACAGTCATAATGGATTAGGGCCCACTCTAATGACTTTGTTTTAACCTTAATCCCTCTTTAAAGACCCCATCTCCAAATACAGTCACATTCTGAAGTATTAGGGGTTAAGACTTCAACATATAAATTTTGAGGGGACACAATTCAGCCCTTGACAATCTGTGACCCAATATTTTCCTCCCCTTAGTCAAGGTGATTGATTCAATCTAAACTTTAAAAAGCAAAAACCACATATTTCAGTACAGAGAACTTCTTCATCTGTACAATTGGGTGCTGTGAAGACAATGTAAAATAAAGCTGCATGGGGTTACCATGTTGAAAAAGCTGAAACAGGAAAAAAAAAAAACAAAACATAAAAGAGAAATGAAAAGACAGAGATTGAGTCCTGATGTCATTATCTGAGCCCCTGGATCCAGTTGAGCCTGAAACAAGCCCTTCCCCCTTTGACAGTTTACTTGTGTAAGCCACTAAATATCCCTTTTTGTGGCTTGAGCCAGGTTGAGATGGGTTTCTGTCACTTGCAACTAAAAAAAGCTTTAACTAACATAGCCCCTATTTGATTATTAAGGAACTTGTAGATCCCAAGGAAATAGGAAGGAAAGGAGAAGATCAAAAACCAGAGCTGGAACATGGAAGGAATATTTACAAAACAAATTAGATAGGTAAATATGAGCATATAATACAGGAATCGGGATAGATTTAAGAACCAATGTGTCTCCCTTTAACCTATTCTAATATAAGGACTTTTTTACTCTACACTGTAATTAAAGCAAGGAATTCTTCACTAAACCGTGGGCTTCTTGGAGGTAGTAACAGTGTCTTTGTTCAGATGCAATGGATTTCCAGTGCCTAGCACAAATTAGGCATTCAAAAAATATTTGTGAACTTAAATGGGCTTATTAAAACTCTTTTGCATTTATGATTCAACATAGACATCCCTTAAATAATGAATTTGCCATAGTATTATATTTGCAAATTCCCAGTATGCTCATTGTTGAAGAGTTACATTGATAATCATATAGTAGCTGAGTATGAATTTTAATGAGGTCTAATAACTCAGAGAGGAAACTTTCAAGTGTATGCCCTCACCATTAGCTAACCCATAACTGGTCCTTTCTTTACCCATAAATTGCATTATAATTCTCTGTTGCACACACTGGGGCCTGTCATGGGGTGGGGTGGGGTGGGGTGGGGTGGGGGGAGATAGAGCATTAGGAAAAATAGTTAATGCATGCTGGGCTTAATACCTATGTGTTGGGTTGATAGGTGCAGCAAAACACCATGGCACACGTTTACCTATGTAACAAAACTGCACATCCTGCACATGTACCTCAGAACTTAAAATTTAAAAAAAAAAATATCTCTTGCAATCTGGAATTGCAGCCCCTTGTAAAAGGGGAAGGATGTATGTTCATGACGTTGGATAACAGCATGAAGTGAGAAGAAGCTGGCCTTGCCCTACTTGGATTATCAAAGGAAATAACAACTCTGGACAAGGAGAGATTGCTCTGCCTGGTGATAGCAGAGGAGTCTCAGAACCAGAGAAGGAGGTGGCACATGGCTTTATCCTGTGCACCTCTCCCTCACTTAACAACTTTCATTCTTCCTGAAAATGAAAGCCTGCCATATGCTTGCTGAGCTGTGGACTTTTCACGAGCCCAAGTGAAAAGCTGTTAAATGAAAACCTATCTTTTTTAAACATTTTTAGGGAATAAATTATGATGCTCTCTCTCCCAACTCAAGACACTCAAACAATCCTCACAGATAGAAAAATGTATCCATTGAACAATGAGAATGAGTTTATGTAAGTAATAACAATCGGAGAGTAAATAAATGCAGTTTGCTCATCAAGTGTAATGCAATGAGAGTTTATGTGGTCATCAAAGGAGGAAGAGAAGACTTGATGGCGGGTGGATGCTGATGGGAAAGACTGCAAGGGAGCCATTCTTTACAAGATGCATTCTTATTTCTGCATTATTTTCTTTACAAACGTTCCAATATTTTGGGGGTCGATGCTTATCCTATGCTCAAGCCGCATATAAAAATTAAAAGTTTTGGAATAGAGGTTGGCAAACTAAAGCTCCTGGGCCAAATATGACCTGCCCAGACATTTATGTATTGTCCATGGCTGCCTTTGCGCTACAACAGCAGAGCTGAATAATTGCAAAGAAATAGTATGGCCTGCAAAACCTGTAACATTTACTATCTGGCTCTTTACAGAAGAGAGCCAATCCCTGGCCTAAATAAATAAATATAAACAAATAAAAAAACACCTTCAGGGGTAAGTAAAGGAGAGCACTCCACTCCACAGCACATAGGAATAGCACATGCACCCAATCGTCTAAATGAGTTGCAGAAAATGTGACCTCTTTCTGTCTCTCATTTGTCCCATGTATGCAAACCAAAACGTTTTGGATTCATCTAAACATGCATACATTTCAAATTTGTTCCATGTATAATAATATTCTCTGACTAGAAACTGTTCCCGTGTACATCAGTGAGCATGTCTTTGCCTAAAATTGTATTGTCAAAATATTACTTCTTGTGCCATATTTATTTGGTGTTTGGGGATGAAGGTGTCATTCTTTTGACTCAAAGAAAGAAAAGTCATTCTCCAGAAAGGAGCATTACTTTCCATGAGCTATTATGATGAAAAATCATTTATGAACAGTCCTTAGGTGAGTTAAATCTGTGTTTCTTGACCACATTTCTTGACCTCAGTGCTATTGATATTTTGGGGGATAGATAATTCTTTGTGGTGGCAACTGCCCTGTTCATTGTAGGATTTTAGCAGCACCCCTGGTCTCTATCCACTAAACGCCAGTAGCACCCTCATTCCCAGCTGTGGCAACCAAAAATGCCCCCAGACACTGCCAAATGTCCTCACCCCCAGTTGACAAATACTGGTCTAAAGAGCATCCCCTGCCCTTCACCTCACCACATCCAACTGCCTATTCTCCCTCCCACCAATCCCATTTCCCCATATCCTCACCCTAGGCATATAATGTGCTATGTCAGAAAGGGGTAAAACTGGGCAAAGATCGCATAAGCTGGTGTCTAACATTTACATGGCACTTACCTACCAGAGGTAATACAGTGTCAGAAAACCGGAGCCAATCCTGAGTTCTAATCCTTTCTCTGCCACTTCTGAGCTGCCTGAGCAAGTCACTTGATCTCTCCAGACACTTCTTCCTCTATAAAATGGAGATAAGAATTTGTAAGAACAATCCTCGCCGGGCACAGTGGTTCACACCTGTAATCCCAGCACTTTGGGAGGCTGAGGCGGGCGGATCACTGAGGTCAGGAGTTTGAGATCAGCCTGGCCAACATGGTGAAACCCTGTCTCTACTAAAAATACAAAAAATTAGCCAGGTGTGGTGGCGTGCGTCTGTAATCCCAGGTACTCGGGAGACTGAGACACCAGAATTGCTTGAACCTGGGAGGCGGAGGTTGCAGTGAGCTGAGATCGCGCCACTGCACTCCAGCCTGGGAGACAGAGTGAGACCCTGTCTCAAAACAAAACAAAACAAAACAATCCTCACTGGGTTATTGTGAGGACTGAGTTCACACAAGCAAACCACTTATAAGGCTTTTGTTCATTAATTTACAGTGGAAAGGTAAACAACACACAACTGTGAGTTTTTCTTCTTACTATTATCAACCAGATTTGTGTTACCTTGACTTAAGTTGCTCCTCTATCACAAAGGGGCACAGTTACTAAAAAAGACATGAGGAGGTTAGGGGATGTGGTGGGGATGATTGGTACAGATACTCACATGCCCCTCTGTATTTCCCAGCCTCCCTTGCAGGTGGGGGCCATGTGACTAGGTTCTGGCAAATGGAAATGTTTGGCTGTAAGGATGCATCACCTCTAATCCAGGGTTCCTGAGGATCAGAGAGTCTCTCCCACCCTTTTTTCCTCTGCCATGCCAACCTGGAAGCTGTTGTTATGTCTGAAACTGTGAAGGGCCTGAGATTTTACCCTACTGCAAGCTACCAAATTAGCCTGCTAAAGTTTACACACACACACATACACCACACACCAAATACACATACACAAATATCACATACAAACACATCATACACACCACAAACACCACACACACACCACATACTAACCATACACAAACATACACACCACATACTAAGCATACACAAACATCACACACACAAAAAACAAACACCCATATCACACACACCACACACACACCACATACATATACACATACGTACCACACACTAAACACACACAAACATCACACATACACAAACCACACACACACAAACCAAACACACACACAACACACACACAATCATACCAAACATACATAAACATCACATGTACACATAAACCAAACACACATCCATATCATACACACTACATACACATCACATACATACACACACACCACACACTAAACACACACAAACATCACACATACACAAATCAAACACATACCACACACACATACAACCATACCAGACATATACAAACATCACCTGTGCACACAAACCACACACACTCATCCACAACACACACCATACACACATACACATCACACAGACCACACACACCATACTGAACACACACACACACAAACCAAACACACACATATCACACACACACAAACCAAACACACACATCACACACACCACATACATACACACCACACATACCAAACATACATAAACATCACACATACACACAAGCCAAACACACATATGTCTCATCTACCACACACACCATATACACATACACACCACACACACACATACATATCACACACTGAACATACACAAATATCACACACACAAACCAAACACATACATACTACACACACCCCAAACATACACAAACACCACACACACACCAAATACATACACACCACATACAACACACACATACACAAATATACCACACACTGCACATATGTATACCACATACACACACCCCTATACCACACACACACACCCACACACACTGACTAAAGATGACAACCGATCCCTAGGTTAGGGACACAGGCCATTTATTAATCACAACAAAAAAAGCAGTGAGAGCACCAACTTTCCATGCCCCAATCTTCTTGGGCAACATGATGTTCACCTGCACCACAGGATGCTAAACTTAGGAGCCTGTGAGCTTCAGTCAAGCTGGAGGTGACCTGCCTATCCTCCCTTATGGAGACATATGACTTCCTACCCTGTAAAATAAGCAAATATCTCTGGGGCATGGGGGAAGAAGTCTCTAGGCTTATTACCCTAGAATGTAAGCAAATATTCTCCCGGAAGAGGAGGGGACTTTATTATCTGGAATATCTCCAAGGAAGAAGAGGTCCCTATCTTCTGTTTGTTGTTCATTCATCCCTGAACAAAACTTGTCAATACCCTTAGCTGGAAAAGCCTGGACCAAACAAGAACACAAGAAATCCAGAGAGAATTATCTCCCAAGGTGGAACAGGATGGAAGGAATCTGGATCCCTGAGTCACCAGATGGAGGAGAGCCCTTGCTGACCTCCATCAGACTTTATTGAGCAAAAAATAAACTTTTGTGCTGTTCCACCACTGAGATTTCAGGTCTTTTTTGTGGCAGCTAGCATTAATTATCCTGACTAATAAAGATGACTTTAATGTGCATCAAATAAATTATACTTGCATGAGAATCAGAGAGCTAGACAATATGTAGTAAGCTCTAAATTATAATGATGGGGATGAGATTTGGGAGATGATAGAAGATTCTGAAGAAGTAATCACCTTAGTGGTGATAGAGCAAAATTAAATAGTATTTCAGAGACACACGACTGCCATCCTGGAACATAGCCCCCTGTTTCAGCACATCCGGATGTTATCAGGCCACCTGGTTCATGAACATCCACACTGGAGCCAAAGCTGTGAATGACTTTCACACCAGTTTAGACATTTCCAGATCATCTTAAGCTCAATTACAGCTAAACCAATAATATACCCCTAACATCATTATTGGAAAATCACCAACCAAGCTCGCTAACTGCATTTACCACTTCTTTATCCTATTAGCACAGCCATAAGTACAGCATACTCTTCCCAGGGGATAACCATTCACAAGGCCAATTTCCTTAGGATGAGACTTTCATATCACAGCAGTTTGGAACTAGTGTGTCTCGGGAAATAAACTGTCAGATCAATAACATTTGCAACCAGAAAATATTTGGAGCAAATAACAGAGTAGAGCCTGCAATTGAGACTGACACGACCCCTACCTGACACTTGGAAGCTATAGCAACTCAGAACTTGAGGTTTTCCAAGGGGCCGATTTGGAGATGCTATTCACATTCCCTGGCAAGACACAAAGAAGCCTCATTATATTACTTTGCAACTCTTTCCCAGAAGCTCACTATATTATTGCTAATCTGGAAAAAGCAAACAGCATTTATTAAATTCCTTCTGTGTTCCAGATTTCATAACTTAAGCAATGTATGTAGAAAAAAAATCTTTATGGCAGTTCCTAAGGTGGTTCAAATTCTGGATTTGAAACTTCTTAAGGCAAGTAACTTTATTTCTCTGAGGCTCAGTTTCCAAATTTGTACAAGGAAAATAATAATATCTACTCCCCAGAGGTGTTCAGCTGATTGAAGATAAGGTATATAACGTGCATGCTATAGATGAGGTATAGCTAAGCATACGGCACATGGGAGGTACTCAATACATCATAGTTATTGCTATGATTGTAAGTACCTCTTCATGATTGAAGTTAAGTCAATGTTGATTGAAGAAATTAATGTCCCTCCCCCCCACACTGGGCCATTTGAGGGAAACATGTTTAGATGCTAATCTAGTTTGATCCATACAATTCTTTCACTTCAAAATAAAAAGCGTGTCATTTTGTTTTTGAGACAATAGGAATGAGTGGTCAGCTTCTCTTCTTTATTATTTCTTTCAGGTAAATTACTTCATCTAACTGCTTTGAATATTTGTGCTTCCCAAAAATTCCTGTGTTGAAACCTAATCCTCAGTGTGATGGCACTAGTTGGTGGGGCCTTTGGGAAGTGATTAGGTCATGAGAGTGGGGTCCTCATAATGGAATTAGTGCCCTTATAGGGGCTGCAGATACCAGGGTTCTTCCCGTCCACCATGTGAGGACACATCTAGAAGGTGACATTTATGAAAGAGAGAGTGGGTCCTCACCAGACAACCAGACACCAAATCTGCCAGCAGTTTGACCTTGGACATCTCGGCCTCCAGAATGGTAAGAAATAAATTTCTGTTGTTTATAAGCCACACAGTTTGTGGTGTTTTGTTATAGCAGCTCGAATGGGCTAAGATACTAATTCAGCATTCTATGAGTATCACATAATGATTGAAAAGTCAATAAAGAAAGAAGGAAGGTATAAAAATCTCGGAAGAGAGAGAAGTGTTTAACAATTCATATAGTCAGGGTTACTTCTGAACCAAGTAGGCATGGGTTTAAATTCCAGACTTGACACTTACCAACTGTGTGATTTTGGGAAAATACTATAATTTCTCTGAGACATGGTTTACTCTATACAAATACCTCCCACCTCAAAGAGTTAAGATGAAAATTAAGATGATAAATAGTAAAATGTTAATGAATGTTTGTTCTCATTCCCTCCTTTTCAACTTCTATCATTATAAGGTTCAAATTAACTCAAAGGACTAGATTTCACAAAGGACTAAAAATAGAACTACCATTCAACCCAGCAATCCCATTTCTGGGTATATACCCAAGAGAAAATAAATTGTTTTACCAAAAAGACACACACATTCATACATTCATCACAGCACTATTCACAATAGCAGAGATATGGAACCAACCCAGATGCCCATCAATCGTCGATTGGATAAAGAAAATGAGGTACATATGTACCATGGAATGCTACACAGCCATAAAAAAGAATGAAAGTATGTCCTTTACAGCAACATGGATGCAGCTGGAAGCCATTATCCTAAGCAAATCAATGAAGGAAAAGAAAACTAGATACTCCATGTTCTCACTTATAACTGAGGAGCTAACATTGGGTACACATGGAGACAAGGATGGGAACGATGGTAACTGGGGTCTACGAGAGAAGGGAGGGAGGAAGGAGGAAAGAGTTGAAAAATTACCTATTGGGTACTGTGCTCAGTACATGGGTGACGGGTTCAATCATACCCCAAACCTCAGCATCACATAATATACCTATGTAACAAACCTGCACATATACCCTCTAAATCTAATATAAAAGTTGAATTTTTTAAATAAAAGGATAGTTTATGAAATAAAATGTTCTTAACAATAAAAAAAATTTAAGTCAATACATGTGTAGGAGAAACTGGTGGGCACTGGTGATGTAGTGGTAAAAAAGATTGACAAGGTCACTATCTTCACAGTCCAGCCCACCTTCTGAAGAGGAATAGATCAATTACCCAGCCGCTTTCACAAATCAAGAGGAAAGTTCACTTGCAGGAAAATCCACGGAGAAATAATGTGGAGGGTTCATGAGAGTTTACAAAGAGGACTTGGCTGAGGTGCAAAGAAAGACCTCCCTGAAGAATATCTCTGTGGCTCATTCTGAATTGTGAACATATTTCCCTAAGTGGCACCAAGACAGTTAGCAAGTGGCCAGATCATGCTGGGCCTTCCAGGGTGAGCCGCAGAAGTGCCACATTGTACAACCGTGGCGGACTCCAGCGACACTGTACACACAACCTGTGTCATGAAACCAGCAGCGCTGGTAGACGATGTGCAGAAAATAGAAACTGCAAGGAACCAGAAGTATAAACAAAATATGAAGCATGTAAGAGAAGGTATTCACAAGAAAGAATAAATTATAAAACTTTCAAGTGCAGGTACAATAGAGTAGTTCCAGGCAGACTGATGTTCCTACCAAGTATAACTAGAAAAGCAGGATAGAACACAAACACACAAAAAGTCTGAAAGGATCAGGGAACAATCAAGACCTGAGTCCTAGAAAGCAAGGGAGTTCAATGTGGTATGATAGACATTTTGTGCACCACATTCTCCCTTGGGGCACTGATGATTCTTAAATGCCATGGAATGAAAGGCTGAGAAGTGGAAGAGAGGGATACTGCTAAGAGGCAGAGAAGTCATCAGAATGAGAGGAAACCCCATGAGAATAGAGATGTGCTGAGACCAGCTCATTTGGGGAGACCCTAACCCAGCGGCACTAGAGGAATTAAAGACACACACAGAGAGAAATATAGAGTGTGCAGTGGGAAATCAGGGGTCTCACAGCCTTCAGAGCTGAGAGCCTCCAACAGAGATTTATCCACATATTTATTGACAGCAAGGCAGTGATAAGCATTGTTTCTATAGATTACAGATTAACCAAAAGTATTCCTTATGGGAAATAAAGGAATGGGCCAAAGTAGAGGGATGGGCTCTGGTTAGCTATCTGCAGCAGGAACATGTCCTTAAGGCACAGATCGCTCATGCTATCATCTGTGGTTCAAGAACACCTTTAAGCGGTTTTCCACCCTGGGTGGGCCAGGTGTTCCTTGTCCTCATTCTGGTAAATCCACAACCTTCCAGTGTGGGCATCATGGCCATCAAAAACATATCACAGTGCTGCAGAGACTTTTTTTTTTATGGCCAGACTTTGGGCCAGTTTATGGCCAGATTTGGGGGCCTATTCCCAACAGAGATGGAAATTAGCATTTTAGGGTGTCAAAACATCTAGGAGTTGAGAGTCCAAATATCTCCCACAAAAAGAAGGTAATGAGAAGTGATTCACAAACACTGCATCAATTTTTCCTGTATTAATGCAGTATAAGGCGAGTATTTTAGAATCAAAGCAAAAAGCAGTTGAAAAGATGAGTGGAGTTTTTAGGTGTTCTCCTAATACTGTGGCACAAAATTGGAGTCCAGGACCACCAATTAGGAGATGCCTTAGTAAGCACAGCTCTGGTTCTCATCTGGGAGCCCTAGTTCCAGAGAGGTGGGCGTGAATTGGAGGCAGGCTGAGCATTATGAAGATCACAACCTACCCCTTAGTCAGCTTACTCCCTAAGTAAATAGAGGTGATATGGCCCTCTATGTGGCTAGCTGCCAGCCAGAGGACAGGGAAGATACTCCCTGAAAAAGGTATCATCTAGAACCTGTACAAGTCTTATACCCAATGTCTATTATTCCACCAAAATTTACCGGGTATACTACAAGCCCAAGCCAAGAAAAAAAAAAAAAAACTAGCTAACAAGTGGGAAAAAACCTCTGATCCAGCTGATCCAGATATTGTAGTTATCTAAAATAACTATGGTTAACATAATCAAGAAAATAGATGACAAGATGGATATTTTGACCAGGGAGTTTAAATCTATAAAAACAGAACCAAGTAGAAATCCTAAAACCTGAAAATACAAATTTGAAATTAAGAATTTACTAGAATGTTCAGCAGTAGATTATAGACTAATTTAAAAACAAAGAAAAGAAAAAAGATTAGTGAAACAGGAGATAAGTCAGTAGAAAATATCCAGACTAAAGCTTAAGAAAAAAAAATGAGATGGAAAATCCAAAAAGAAAATCAGAAGCAAAAGAGACACAGTAAAAAGTTCTAACATATGTATAAATGGAGCCCCAGAATTAAAGAATACAGAGAATGTAGAAGCAATATTTGCAAAAAATCATAGCCAAGAAATTTCCAAAACTGAGTAAAAACATCAAGACATAGATTCAAGATGTTCAGAGAACTCCAAGCAGGATACATACAAAGAAAACCACAGCTAGACACATCACAATACAATGAAACCTAAAAACAAATGAAACTTAAAAACTTAAAATCACAAAGGAAAAAAAGACATTGATATCAAAGAGGCAACTACATGAGACCTGACTTCTCAGCAGAGATGATGGAGGCAAAAAGACAATCAGAGAAAGTATCATTCAGGATAGGATTCTATACATACTGAACGTATCATTAAACAGGAAGGTAAAGATATTTTGAATAAAATAAAACAGGGAATTTGTCACCGGCAGAGCCAACTAAAAACAAACACTTAAGGAGATTCTGCAGGTAAAGGAAAATGATCACAGACAGAAATACAGGAGGGATTGAAGAGCAACAGAAAGGGTATTAAATAGATCTGAATGAATACTGAAAACAACAGCAATAATTTCTTATGAGTTTCTAAATATACACAGGTTTAAATAAATAAAATTAAAAACACAAAAGGCAGGAGAAAGATAAATTAATTTATAGTGTTCATAGTCCTTAGTATTTACAAGTAATAAAGATACTTACAAGTAATAAAGATACGGATTTATATCAGACTCAAAAAAACAAAGAAGGTATGTCTTTATTTCTAGGGTAATTACTAAAAGAAGGTATAACTAACAGGTTAATAGAAGAAATACCCATTTAATTTTTTAATGGATTGGTCCGAATGAAAGAAAAAAGGAAAAAAACTCAAGTGGAAACAATAGAAAAAGTAATAGTAATATGGTAGATATAAAATCAAAAATATCAGTAATTACATTAAATGTAAATAGACTAAATATTCCAATTAAAAGATCTAGCTTGGCAGACTACATTAGAATAAAACAGTTAAATACTGTTTACATGAGATATGCTCTAAAAATAAGGGCACAGAAAGTTGAAAGTAAAAAGAGGGGAAAAGCAACAGTCAAAAGAAAACTGGTGTAGCTATACTACTATCAGGGCAAATAAACTTGAAGGCAAGATGCGTAAGTAGATACAAAGAGGACAAGTTCAATGGAAGGTTTAATCTGCCAGGAAAATAAAACAATTTTATACTTGCATGCACATAATAGCATACTTTCAAAATATATAAACCAAAAAAATTGATTAAAAAAGTAGATAAATCTATAACTTATTAAATATTTTAACAACCTCACTAAGTAAATAATAAAACAAGCAGACAAAAAAGTGGGAGCAGTAAAGAAGATCTAAACAGCACAATTAATGAATTTGACTTGTTTGACATTTATAGAATGTTACTAGGTAACTGAAATCTATAGAAAAGAACCAAATGTAAATCCTAGAACCTAAAAATACAATAACTGAAATTAAGAATTTAGTAGCATATTTAACAGTAGATTAGACACAGCTAAAAAAGGGGTTGGGTATTAGTAAAACAGAAGATAAATATCCACTGTACCCAACTGTAGCAAAATACATATTATTCCAGGTACACATTGAACATTTACCTAATTAATCAAACACTGAGTCATAAAGCAAATTTAAACAAATTTCAAAGGGTTAATATTATTCAGAATATATATTCTAAGCTGGTCATGGTGGTGCATGCCCATAGTCCCAGCTACTTGGGAGATGAGGCCAGAGGATTACTTGAGCTCAGAAGTTCAAGGTTGCAGTAAGCCACGATTGCACCACTGCACTTCAGCCTGGGTGACAGAGTGAGACCTTGTCTCGAAAAAATAAAATAAATATATACATACATACATACATATATACATACATACATAAGAATATATATTCTGACCACAATGCAATTATGATAGAAATCAATAATGATAAATAACTAAACACATTTTTTATTTTTAAATCTGCTTGGAAATTAATAAGAAATCACAAAGGAAATTAGGGAATATTTTGAACTGAATGATACTTTGGTTAGACAAAAACTTACAGCTTTAAATGGATAAATTAGGAAAGAAAAGAGGATGGAAATCAATGATATAAATAGCCATCTCAAGAAGTTAGAGAAAGTACAACAAATCAAACTCAAAGAAAGAAGAAAGAAAATAATAAAGATAAAAGCAGAAATCAATAAAATAGAAAGCAAACTTACAATAGAGAAAATCAACGAAGCCTAAAATTTGTTCTTTGAAAAGGCTAGTAAAATTGATAAATGCCAAGCAAGATTTTATGTGTGTTGAAAAGATAATAACAGAATGTTATAAACAACTTTATGCCAATAGAATTTGACAACTGAGATGAAGCATACAAACTAGGAAAACACACCTTGCGAAAACTGACACAAGAAAAAAACATCTGAATACTTCCATATCTTTTAAAGAAATTGAATCTGTAATTAACTTTCCCACTATCTCCAGGCCCAGATATCTTCACTGGTGAATTCTTTGAAGCTTTTATAAAAGAAATAGTGATGACCTTCCCCAACATCTAATAGGAAATAGAAAAAAATTAAACACTTCTCTATTTTTTTTTTTTTTTAAGTCAGCATAGCCTTGATACCTACACCCAGATATCAAAACCTGACAAGGAAATTGCATGGAAAAGAAAATCATAGGCCAATCTCGTTCATGGACCCAAATGCAAAAATCCTAAACAAAATATCATTGAATCAAATGCAGCAATACATAACAAGGATTCTGTATTATGACCAAGTTTGGTTTCTCCTAAGAGTACAAAATTGGTTTCACATTTGAAAAGAAATTAATATAATTCTCACATTAATTAAATAAAGGACAAAAAAGCATAGAATTATCTCAACAGATGAGAAAAAGCATGTGAAACATTCAATACTCATTTATGGATTAATCTTAGCAAACTAGAAGTAGTTTTTTGTTTTTGTTTTTGTTTTTTTGTTTTGAGATGGAGTCTCGCTCTGTCGCCCAGGCTGGAGTGCAGTGGCGTGATCTCAGCTCACTGCAAGCTCGGCCTCCCGGTTTCACGTTATTCTCCTGCCTCAGCCTCCCGAGTAGCTGGGACTACAGGCGCCCGCCACCACGCCCAGCTAATTTTTTTGTATTTTTTTAGTAGAGACGGGGTTTCACCATGTTAGCCAGGATGGTCTCGATCTCCTGATCTCGTGATCTGCCCGCCTCGGCCTCCCAAAGCGCTGGGATTACAGGCGTGAGCCACTGCGCCCGGCCAACTAGGAGTGGTTTTGATAAAGGCTAGCTACAAAAAAAAAAAAACACTAGAGCCAACAAAAACATTCACATAGTGGTGAAATATTGAAAGTTTCTCTCTGTGGTGGGGAATGAGTAAGGATGCGCATTATCACCTCTTTTACTCACTACATCAGAAATCCTACAGACCAGCATTTTGGCTCAGTTCCTTGGGCAACCTTCTCCATCATTCAATGGTAGGCCACTCCTATGGGTCAGCTGTGACCCACATCCTCCTATTTCTTCATCGCTGGTGATGGTAGCCGCACCTTCTCCAAAGAACTCACAGCCTTAGCAGTGAGAAGGGGGCCCTTTTAAGTTCTAAGTATCTTCACTTATTTACTATCCATGTGCCTTGGTGGCTGCTTTCTGCAGTTGCTCTTTTTGTGCCTCTTTGGGTCCTCCTCTCTCTTTTTAAGTACTTATCCACCTTTTTACTGGTTAGACTAGTTAACACATTTTTATATTAAATTTTCCCCGTTCAAATTACTAATCTGGTTTCTGTCTCCTCATTGGACCCTAACTGATATAAGACCTAATTAAACGCAGGAGTAAATAAGGAGTAGAAGCCTCAATATTGCAAAGAAGTCGTTCTCCCTAAATTGATCTGTGGATTTAATGAAACTCCAAGCAAAATATCAGCGGGTTTCTTTTTTGTCATAATTGATAAGCTGACTCTATAATGGAAACAAAGGGGTCCAAGAATATTCAAGACAATTTTGATAATTGTTTAAGCTACAAGATTTACCCTTCCAGATGTTAAGATTTATGATAAATCTATAGTAATTAAGATAGTGGTGGGTACTATTACAAGGATAGACAGAGAGTTCAGTAAAAGAATACAGAGTCCAGAAATAGGCCCACGATTATGGTTACTTAATTTATGACAAAGACACCATTGCACTGCAATAGGGAAAGACGGTGTTTTTAAAACCCAGTGGCTGGTCATTGGAAGTCCATATGGATATTAAAAAAGAGTCTTGCTTCATACTTTATACAAAAATAAATTCCAGGTGGATGGTATAATTAAATGCAAAGGTACAATAATCAAGCTTGTGAAACATAAACCTGGAATAGGCAAAGTTTTTTTCATCAGGACATAAAAAGCACAGACCAAGTAAAATGATTGATAAATTTGACTTCATTAAAATTAAGAACTTCTAGTCATCAAACAAATCAATGAAATATTGAGGAACTACCACACCGTTTTCTACAGTGGCTGTACCATTGTATATCCCTACCATCAGTGCATGCAAGTTCCAATATCTCTGTTTCTCCACATCCTCACCAACACTTGTTATTTTTCTTTTTATTATTGTTATGGCCTTCCTAGTGTGTGTGATGTAATATCTTGTGGTTTTCATTCGCAGTTCTCTACTGCAGTTCTTCCATAAAAGGGATGAAGTAGATACATGCTACGACATAGATAAACCTTAAAAACGTCATGCTAAGTGAAAGAAGACAGGCGCAAAAGCCATCTATTGTGTTATTCCATTTATATAAAATATCTAGAATAGGCAAATCTATACAAACAGAAGGCAGATTAGCGTTTGCCAGGGCCTGAATGGAGAAAGGAATGGGGAATAACTGCTTAACGGGTATGTTGTTTCCTCTTGGGGTGATTTAGAAGTTCTGGAACCATTTTTAGCAGAGACGGGGTTTCGCCTGTAGTCCCAGGTACTCGGGAGGCTGAGGCCGGAGAATGGCGTGAACCCGGGAGGCGGAGCTTGCAGTGAGCCGAGATTGCTCCACTGCACTCCAGCCTAGGGCGACAGAGCGAGACTCCTTCTCAAAAAAATAGTGGTGATGCTTGTACAACATCGTGAATATACTTAAAGCCACTGAATTGTACACTTTCAAATGGTTAAAATAATAAATTTATGTTTTTATTTCACCACAATTAAAAATTTATCAATAAGAGAGTGAAAGGGCAACCCCCAAAAGAAGAGATTTGTAATACACATTACTAACAAATGTCTCATATTTAGAATACACACATTCAAATATACAAATCAATAACAAAATACAGACAATCTATTTTTTAAATGGGTAAAAGGCTCAAGCAGACACTTCACACGGGATATGTAAATAATCAGGAAACATAAGGAAAGGTGTTCAATATCATTAGTCATTAGGAAGATGTAAACAAAAATTTCAGTAAGATACCACTGTACACCTGCCAAAGTAGCTCGATTCATTCACTCATTCATTCATTCACTCATTTATTGAGACAGGGTCTCACTCTGTCACCCAGGCTAGAGTGTAGTGGCACCATCATGGCTCACTGCAGCCTCAACCTCCTATGCTCAAGCAATCCTCCTGCCTCAGCCTCCCAAGTAGCTGGAACTACAGGCACACACAACCACACCTGGCTAATTATTTTTTTTTTTCTTGTAGAAACGAGGTCTTGTTATGTTGCCAGGTCTGGTCTCAAACTCCTGGCTTCAGCTAATGCTCGCATGTCAGCATCCCAAAGTGCTGGGACTACAGGCATAAGCAATTGCACCCAGCAATTAGCTTGATTCTTCTAAAATGACAACATCAAGTATTGTTAGCAATGTGGAGCAACTGAAATTCTCATATACTGTTGGTGCAGTGAAAATTGATACATTCACTTTAGAAAAATATTTGGCAGTATCTACTATAGCCAAACATACACACACCCTATCATCCGGCAATTCCGCTTCTCAAAATAGCCCAAAACTAGACACAATACAAATGTCCACTATTAGTAGCATAAATAAATACATTGTGACATATTTTTAAAAGATGAAATATAATTGAGCAATGAGACAGAATAAACTACTGCTACATGAAAAAAAAATCACAAATATACTGGCCAAAAGAAGTCAGGTTAAAATAATATGTTTTATATTATTTCATTTCTATAAAGTTCAAAAACAGGCCAAATTATCCTATGGTGATAGAAATAAGAATAAGAAGTAAGGTTACCTGTATGAGAGCACCCTGGCTGGACCATCTAGGGCACTGGCAGTGTTCAAGTTCTGAATCTGGGGGGTGATTACACAGGTTTGCTCACTTCGTGAAAATACGTCAATCTGTACACATACAATTTGAAGACATTCCAGTTGGCTGTTGCACCTCAATTAAAATTTTACTTTTAAAAAACTGGATGATGGCTGGGTGCAGTGGCTCACACTTGTAATCCCAGCACTTTGGGAGGCTGAGGCAGGCGGATCACCTGAGGTCGGAGTTCAAGACCAGCCCGACCAACATGGAGAAACCCCATCTCTACTAAAAATACAAAATTAGCTGGGCGTGGTGGCGCATGCCTGTAATTCCAGCTACTAGGGAGGCTGAGGCAGGAGAATCACTTGAACCTGAGAGGTGGAGGTTGCGGTGAGCCAAGATCACACCATTGCACTCCAGCCTGGGTAACAAGAAAAAAACTCCATCTCAAAAAAAAAAAAAAAAAAAAAAACTGGATGATGAGCAAATTGGCACATCCATGCAATTGGATACTACTCAGCAATAAAAAGGAAAAAACTATCATTGCATGCAGCAACTTGGATGAATGTCAATGGGTTCCATCTCTGAGTGAGATGTCAGTTTTAAAAGTTACGTATTGCATAATTCCACCTATATGATATTCTCAGGAAAAAAACTATACAATGAAGAATAATCAGTGGTTGCCAAAGGTTAGGGATGGGGAGGGCATGGCTATAAAGGAAGAACAGAGGAGAGTATTTGGGGGTTATGGAACAGTTCTTTATGTGATTTTGGTGGTGATTACACAAGTGTATATATGTGTGAAGATTCATAGAGCTGTATATTCTCCCCCGGCCCAGCAAAACTCAGTTTTATTATATGATAAATTTTTAATGAAAAATAAAGTGCAGGCTCTGAAACCAGACTTTCTGGGTTTGAATTGCTTACTAGCTATGTGTCCTGAGATAGGTTAATTAAGGTCCCTATTTCCCGATTTCCTCACAAGAACAAAGTGGGTAACAGGAGCCCTTCTCTCATAGGGTTGTTTGAGAACTAAATGAACTAAACATACAAAACATTGAGAACACCTAGTACATAATAAGTGCTCAACAAATATTAATGATTATTAGTAGCACACATACCTACCATATGGGATTTATGTTATAAGCTGCGTAGTTTTAAAAGACTAATACTTTTCAACAACCCAAATGTTCATCTGTTGATTAGTGGACCAACAAAATGTGGTCTATTGTGGAATATTACTCAGCCATAGAAATATGAAGTACTGATCCATGCCACAACATGAATGAACTTTGAAAGCATTGTGCTGAGTGACAGAAGCCAGACACAAAAGGCTACATATTGTAGAATTCCATTTATATGAAATGCCCGGAATAGGCAAATTTATGGAGACAGAAAGTAGATTCATGGTTGTCAGGGCCTGAGGAGAGGAGGAATTGGGACTTACTGCTAATAGGTATGGGATTCCGTCTTGAAGCAATGGAAATGATCTGGAACTAGATAATGATGATGGTTACACAACTGTAAATATACTAAAAATCACTGAATTGTATACTTTAAAAGGGTGAATTTTATGGTATGTGAATTATATCTCAATAAAGCTGTTATTAAGAAATATAGTAACGCTTAAATGTGAGCTCACTGTTCAGTCAACTTTTTCTACTTGCTCATCACCTTGTATTAATTGTCTATAGAACCCTTAAGTGTATTTTGCTTTTTAGCAAATTCTGTTTATTCTTCCATAATAAATCAGTTTGCAAATGACTAAGGAGTTTTTTTTTTAAGGCAAATTATCTTAACTTTAAAGGACTTATTTTAAGTGTCAGTGGGTGTAAAATGAGGCTTTAAATAATTGAAAATATTTTTAAACAATATTAACCAAAACGAGGTGTGATAAAACCATTTAATGGCTATTAATCTGGATAAATAGGTTTTAAATCATAAAGTGGCATTTAATTGACCTATAATAACTGGCTTGTTAAATCTAAATTAAATCATTATCTGAGAAACTTATAAAAAAAAAAAAGGAGAGTTCCTAAAGATTTGCAGAAAAAAATTAGTAAAACCCAAGAAATAGCAGAGATATTATAGTTGGATACTAAACCAATCATTGAAGTTCATGAACTATAAACTTTGCATTACTTACATGTCCAGCCTTATTTAATAAAAACTCACCGAGCACTTGCTATATGTCAGGTGTTGTGTTAGAGACTGAAGGTTCAGGGATAAAGCACGGAGCCAAGGTCTCTGCCCTCCTGGGCCTCACAGTCTAGCTATTGGCATTGTCCAATAGAAATTGAATGTGAGATACATCTTTTACCTTAAATTTTCTATTGGCCACATTAAAGAAGTAAAAATAAACTATTGCAATTCATTTTTTGATGTTTTTTTAGAGACGCAGTTTCATTGTGTTGCTCAGGCTGATCTCAAACTCCTAGACTCAAGGTATCCTCCCCACTCAGCCTCCCAAAGTGCTGGGATTACAGTCATGAGCCACCATGCCTGGCTCCAAAATTAATTTTAATAATACATTTTATGTAACCCAATATGTCCTAAATATAACATCAACCTGTGACATTATGAAGAATTATAAATGAGATAATTTACATCCTTTCATTCATACGAAGTCTTTGAAACCCAGTGTGTATTTTATACCTTGCGGCACATTTCAACTGAGATTAGACACATTCCAAATGCTCAGCAGCCACGTGGGACTAGTGGCCTCCATACTGGACAGCACGGCTCTAGCTGTATCACCATCTAGTGCTGGGGAATATCACTTGTCACTTGCACTGCCAGGGAACAGTGTATTCTAAACAGGCATAACTGCCATGACTCAATCTCTCTCTCTTTCATGAATCTCTATGAACTGACATGGAAAAATCTCTGAGACACTATTGTTAACTGAAAAGGGCTTGTTGTAAATCAATATGCATAGTAAGATCCCACTGAGGTTAAATACACACCAAGAAAACAAAACTATCTATGTATACTTAGTGTATGCAAGTTCAGAGAAAAATGAAAGGTCTGGAATGACAGGTGCACTGCTAAAGGTGTTCATTTCTGCAGCGGGGAAGAGAATTGAAATCGTGCTGAAGGAAGTCCTTCCCTCTAGACTCTGTATATATATGATTGTCTGACCACAAACACTTTATTTGGACTAAACAAATTGTTTTTTATCTGAGCTGGTTGTCGACATTTGGAAATCACAAGACTTTGCGTGAAAAATCTCTAGTTCTGGATTTTATTGTTTTTAAGAATTGCGAGGTCTGACAATGCTAGGTCCCTTCCCTTGTGGCAACATTGGGCCAGAGCTCAGGACAAAGCTCAGGTGCTCCAGGTCTTTGTCAGTGGCCAAAACTGGCTGCCTATTCTAGTAACCTCCTGCCTCTTGCTAACAGATTTTGTTCATCTATTGAGCAGCCACGTGCACTGGGTGTCCCTCCCCAACCCTGGGTGTCGGTGTGAATCTTGATTAGCCTAAGTCAATCATGGTGGGCACACATCCCTCTCTAGAGGCTCGCTTAGGCTTAGGCACGTGATAAAATCCTAACCAACGGGACTTGGGGGGTAAGAGGGCTGGTGGGTCCTCTGGGATATATCTCCCTCACTGAATAAAACTAGAAAAATCAACAGAGGAGAACACAGACTCAAATTCCTTCACTGGAATGCCAGTGTGGAAATACGGAAAAACTTTGAGTTCTTAGTGACCTAGCTGAGCTACTGAATTAGCCACTCTGGAATCATCTCCCTCCAGACTTCTTGTGATGCAAAATATTTCTTTCCTAATATTTGAACCCTTTCTGACAGAGCTTTCTTTTACTCATAGGCAAAAGCATCCTAACTAATACACACTTAGTCTCAATCATGCCTGGATCCCGTAGGCATATGACTCATTGGTCCCCAAATATGCCACCAACCCTCACATCTCCATGTCCTTCCTTTACCCTGAGCATCCTCCTTTCACACTCCCATCCTGAGATTCCTAGCTGGAAAATTCCTAGCCACCTCTAAAAGTCAAGGTTAAGTATTATTTTTTCTCCTAGAGCTTCTCCAATCCCTTGGCTGGCTCAGAGCTGTGTTAATTGTTCCCTCTTCTATACTCCCACAAAATGCTCCAAAAATCTCCATTTCAGCATTTTCTTTCCTGAACTTTATTTGTGAGTCTATTTCCCTGTCTGCATGCTCCCCAAGACATGAACTATGTCTTATTTATCTTGAACTCCCAGCACAGGCTTGCTAAATTGAATCAGTGTCTTGGTCAATGTCCCATGACCTCCAGACTCCCCATCTGTAAAAGGAGACCATCAAATCATGGATGACCTCTGAGCAGTATTAAGCCTAAAGACAGAGGGAAGGATTCAATGACCTTCTGAGCCTCCTAACTCTGTGACAATTTTAAGACTCCCAGATCAGGATGCTGACATCCAGTGCTAAGGAGCAGAAGAATAGGGAACTGTCAGTAGCTTGGATTTGATAAGGATCCAGGGAGCTACACTCACTCAGTGAATAAAATAAATTAAAATCTACTCTGTGCCAGGCATTGTGCTAGGCACTTGGGGTTTTCATGGGAAACAAGACAATCAGCCATGCTGTCATCGAGCTCAATTGTTGGCAGGAAAGAGACAAACGAAAATGTCATGTGATAAATTCTATAAAAGCTAGGGAGACCATGAGAACAAGGAATGCCCGCCTCAATCATGAGAAAACAGGAGATTCCTCCAAGAAAGGTGCTATGCAAGATAATACCTAAAGATTGAGTAAAAGGAGTTTGGACAGTATTCCAGGAAGAAGGAAGAGCATGTACTAAAACTCAGGAGTGGGAGAGCACACAAAAGCTTTAAAAAGTTCAGTTTAGCTGGAACACAGAGCAAAAGGGTATCTGGGAAAACAAGCAGAAGCCATATTATCAAGCGTATGGCAAAGCCATAGTAAAGCATTTGGTATTCATCCAGAAGGCAGTGGGGAGCCATTGAAGGTTTTACACAGGGGAGTGGCACAGTCAGATTCTTCCTATTAGCTCTCTCTGATTTGGTGTGGAGATATGCTTGCATTAGGCTAGAGGCAGGAATACAAGTTAGATGAAAGAAGATGGTGGCTTAATTTGGGGAAGTATTTGGAGGTGCAAAGAGCAAAAGCACATCTATCAGAATACAGAACACTGCACAACTGCAAGTCACTTCCCCAATGTAGGCCGACAAAGTCAGACACACACACACAAGATTTTAACATGCTAATACTGATGTTATTCAAGGAAAGTCTGCAGAATCTTACCGCATGTTCTGTGTGGCAAAGACAGACAATTGCTTGATCAAATAACTTTGGGAAGCACTAGGTTAGCCAATGTTAAGCAGATCTCCTCAATGCAGGACATCTCAGAACTTTAATATGCTACTGTGAATTTACTAAAAAGAAAATACAATAGGTGATGTTTTTCAGATTTACTTGTTTATGAACTGCGTCTCATTCAGTCTTTTCCATTATAGGAGATAATACTTCAGTCTATTCTGGCCGAAAAGGCAGGAGTCAACCTTGATTCCTCTCTTTTTCTCAATCAACACAGTAAATGAATCAGCAAGTTCTGCAAGCTCCCCATGCCAAGTACATCCACGTCTAGCCATTTCCATTGCTACCCCCTGGTTCAAACGGCCACCATCTCTCACCTGGACTGTTTCAGCACTTCCTAACTCAGCTCCAGGCTTCTACTCCTGTCCCCTCTATTCTCCCAACAGCAGCCAGAATGATCCTTCAAAAATAAGTTGGATTATGTCGCTTCCCTGCTTAAAATCATCCAATGGCTTCCTATGTCCTTCAGAGTAACATTCAAATGCCTTATGGTGACAGGGCATGGTGTGATCTGCCTCCTACCCACTTCTCTGACCCTCTCCCCACTTCAGCCTCTGTGAGCCACATTATGTCCTGCTGTTCCTTAACTCCCCCTACCCCCAAGCTCATTCCCATCTCAAGCTCTACACTGGCTGTTCCCTCTGCCTGGAACATTATTCCTCCAGATCTATACACGACTTGCTGCTTCTCATCATTCAGGTCACCCTAGATAAAGGGGCTTTGCCTCATTTTTTAATGTGTCCCCATCATCTACAATAGTGCCAGGCACCTGGCAGGAGCTCAAAAAATATTAAATGAATGAATTTATTTATTTTTATTTTAATTTTTATTTTTGAGATGGAGTCTTCTTCTGTCACCCAGGCTGGAGTGCAGTGGTGCGATCTCGGCTCATTGCAACCTCCGCCTCCCAGGTTCAAACAATTCTCCTGCCTCAGCCTCGAGAGTAGCGGGATTACAGGCGCCCACCACCACACCCGGCTAATTTTTGTAGTTTTAGTAGAGATGGGGTTTCACCATGTTAGCCAGGCTGGTCTCGAACTCCTGACCTCAAGTAATCTGCCTGCCTCAGTGTCCCAAAGTGCTGGGATTACAGGCGTGAGCCACCACACCCAGCTGAATGAATAAATTTATATTTGAATGGCATGGCACCAAACCACTCCACTTGGGAGCACATTTGGCTGGATGAACATGATAAAATTCCCTTCCTCTTGCCACCTCCCACATAAGAAGGGGAGAAAAGCCCTCCAAATAAATAAATAGCAGGCCAGGTGCGGTGGCTCACACCTGTAATCCCAGCACTTTAGGAGGCCGAGGCATGCAGATCACGAGGTCAAGAGATCAAGACCATCCTGGCCAACATGGTGAAACCCCGTCTCTATTAAAAATACAAAAATTAGCTGGGCATGGTGGCAGGCATCTGTAGTCCCAGCTACTCGGGAGACTGAGGCAGGAGAATTGCTTGAACCCGGGAGGCGGAGGTTGCAGTGAGCCGAGATCACGCCATTGCACCCCATCCTGGGCGACAGAGCGCGATGCCGTCTCAAAAAAAAAAAAAAAATTAAATAAATAAATAAATAAACAGTCACCATCCTTCCCTTCAGTGTGCAGAAACTGACTATTCCCTCACATCACCTTCAGTTCATTTTACAGGGAAAAAACAGCAGTGCCCGACTTCTGCAGGCTAACTCAAAACTCCAATCCAATATTGGCTGCCAAATGATGTATGCTACGTAATAGCCCTTGTCTGTCCTGTGTCTCTGGAACAGAGCTCGATAAATATTAGAAGGTGGGAGAGAACAGGCCCACCAAGTGAAAAAGTCTTACTCCTTATTGCCTGGAGCATCCACTCTTTGGCCCTAATTACTCCATGCCACCCATTAGTATTTTCTAGGTGCTTGCCAAGAACCCAGCTCTATGCTAAGCATGGAGAAACAAAACCTAGGATCCTCAAGAGATATCCAAGCTGGATCCTGCATAAGGTTTAAACAAAAATTCAAATCCCAACACAGTGTCATCCTCCTCCATGCAGTCTTTTCTCCCCTGTAGGTGGTCTCTTGCCAATTGGGAGAACTTGGGCAGATTATCTGCTTTTTGTGCCTCCATTTGGTCGTCTTTAAAAGCAATCTATTAATCTCTGACTGAAAGAGTCATTGTAAGAATTAAACACACAATGTGCTTAACACAGAATTTGGCGCATAAGAATGATCAGCTATGAACATTAATAATAATGAATTACTTTCTCCTAATTCTCTAAATCTCAGTTTCTACACCTTGAACATGGGTTGGAGAGCACTACTTCCTGGGTTTGTTATGAGGATGAAATAAGTAGTTCTCAGTTCTTTGCTGCACCTTGGAATCACCTGGAGAAGTTGTGAAGCTCCTGATGCTAAGGCTGCCCACACCCCCACAACAATCACACCATAATCTCTGAGCATGGGGCACAGGCATCAGTATTTTTTAGTTCCCTGGGTGATTCCAGAGTACAGCAAACTTGAGAACCAGTGGATTAACCAGTTTGCAATCACGTAGAAAGTTCTAATAAATGTCCTTTCCCCTATCCCTAAAATGGTTCTGGAGGAATGAGTACCTAGTATGAGCTGAGATCTTTGCCACTTCCATGATGATATAAACAGAAATGACAAAGCTTCTGGAAATCAAGTAATGTATAACCTCGCAGACCAAGACAGGGCACTCAAATAATATGCAAATTGCATGCAAATCTACAGTTAATTATGCTGATGCTCTTGTGGCCCTTCTAACAATTTCATAGGCCCAGATGAGGCCCCAGGAAGATTTTAAGCTAAAATGCCTGCCTTAAATGATAGATACAAAGAAAATCTCAGCTTACCTGAATACAAGGAAAACACAGCAGCCAAGCAAAGAGGAAAAAGGGCTTGTTTTTGCTCTACTCGAGAAGTAGATGATCTTTATCTAGGGTTTAATTATCTCAAAACTAGGTGCTACTTTTTCAAGAAGTACAAGAAACACATCTAAAAGACCCAGCACAGGGGTACAGTAAATTATTAATACCAATAGCGCAAGGCCTTTTTACCTTGCTTTTCATCTGTGGCTTTGAAGGCACTTTATATATATTAGTTAATTAAGCCACCCAACAGCCTTGCAAGGAATATATTATTATCTCCATCCTTCAGATGGATGAAATCACCCTTAATGGAAGACAGTGCTAATCCATTATCCCAGGACCAGCCCCTGGCAATTCTCACAGCTGAATCCACACCTCTGTTGGGAAGGCAGAACCCATTTGTTCTCTGGGTTCTTTTATTCATTCATTCAGCAGGTATTTCTTGTGGGCCTACTACAGGCTCCAGGCCTGGTGGGGAAATGCTAAACTCTAATGATAGCAATTGTGTCTTAGTTGTAACTGCATGCTTAGGGTCTAGAACTGTGCCTGGGATATAGTAAGTGCTCATTGTACCTTAGTTTAAAAATGAAGTGAAAAAGATGAATGAGATACTGTCCCCGATAAACACACATATCCTGTGAGGAGGGTAGGAGGGACGACAGCTTCAGGCCTCTCTCCTCCTCCCTTAATAATAATAAGTGCCAGTAACTCTGTGCTAGGCCCTATGATTTAGACTCACTCATTTAGTCCTAAGAACAACTATAAGAGGGGGGCCAGGTGCAGTAGCTCACGCCTGTAATCCCAGCACTTTGGGAGGCTGAGGCTGGTGGATCACCTGAGGTCAGGAATTCAAGAAGAGCCTGGCCAACATGGTGAAACCCCATCTCTACTAAAAATTCAAAAATTAGCCAAGCATGTTGGCGCACACCTGTAGTCCCAGGTACTAAGGAGGCTGAGGCAGGAGAATTGCTTGAATCCAGGAGGTGGAGGTTGCAGTGTGCTGAGATCGCACCACTGCACTCCGGACTGGGTGATAGAGCAAGACTCCATCTTAAAAAAAACAAAAAACTGTAAGAGCGAATGTAAGAGGGAAGGAGTGTTACTTCTATTGGAGAGAGAAGGAAACTGAGACTTAAGAGGTGTTGAGGGAAGACAAAGGAGAACAGTGATTTCAAAACATGGACTCTGGAATCCCACAGTCCCTGGTGGGAGCTCTAGCTCTGCCCCTCACTAGCTCATGATATGTGTGAAGCAGTTTCACTGTGTGCTAATTACCAGTTGCCTAAGTCTGGTGAGATACAACACTCACACCAACAAGTTGCATGAAGCAGGTTAATTACTTACAGATAGGCAGCAAGGGACAACAGAAGCTGAGGATTCATGGTGAGCCAGGCCCCTAAGGTTCAGGAACGCCACCCAGGGCCGATGGAATCTTGTCTGTGTATGCCCCATTTGCACCACAGTTGAAGGACCCCAGGAAGCAGCCTGCCCTGGGCTTTATACCCCGCAGGGAAAAGAATGCACTGCGCTAGAACATTGAAGGATATACTATTTCTAGAAGTCTGGAGCAGAGACTAAACTGTTGAGGCCAGTCCTGCCCTCTCTCAAGATGTTGCATTCCCAGTGCATTCTACAATTATTCTTTTTTTTTTTTTACTTTTATTTTAGGTTCGGGGTACATGTGAAGGTTTGTTACATAGTTAAACACATGTCACGGGGGTTTGTTGTACCTATTATTTCATCACCCAGGTATTAAGTGCAGTACCCAATAGTTATCTTTTCTGCTTCTCTTCCTCCTCCCGCCCTCAAGTAGACCCCAGAGTCTGCTGTTTCCTTCTTTTGTTCATAAGTTCTTATCATTTAGTTTCCACTTATAAGTGAGAACATGCAGTATTTGGTTTTCTTTTCCTGCATTAGTTTGCTAAAGATAATAGCCTCCATCTCCATCCACGTTCCCACAAAAGACATGATCTCATTCTTTTTTATGGCTGCACAGTATTCCATGGTGTATCTCCCAGTGAGAAATGGGTTGGTCTAAGACCACCTGGAGAATGGTCCTGCAATATGGGGCACATTTCTTAACCTCTCTTAAACCTTGGCATCCTCATTTGTAAAATGACTTACCCTAAGGGCATCCTCTGAGGATTAAATGAGATAATGTAGGGCTGGCACTTAAAGCAGGACTGGCACACATGAAGTGCACAAATGTCAAATACTGTTGTCTCTACAACATCTACCCAAGGCCATGCTGAGTGGTGAAACCAACATTCCAATGCAGGTCTGCCAAACACTGGGCCTTCCCATCATAGCTCACAACTCAGTGGATTCCCCTCTTGGTGAAAGGTCTCACAACCCAGGATCACCCATAATATCCCATCTTCAACAAGCAGCTCCTCCTAGACCCTCCCACCTTCTCTTCTAGCCCTCCCCCTTTTGCAGTTCTCATTCTTTCTAATCTAGTACCTCTCACTATGATGGTCTAGACATCAGCACCATTTTCCCCCAAGCACACGATGCGTTCACAGCTTGCCAAGCAGTCATCCCCCTATCCCTACCCAACTTGAAAACACTGATTTGGGTTCAAAACTTAACCCTTCTACTTATTTGCTGGAGATAATTATACCACCTATTTCTCAGAGCTTTTGCAAAAGGTAAATGCAGTAAGTCATGGACAGAACTTAGCATAGTTGTGGACACAGAGTAAGCAATTCAGGAATATGAATTTGTAATGATGGTTCTTAGCCAGTGATTCTAAACCAGGGGTAAATTTGCCCCCTAGCCAGGTTTGTCAGATTCAACGCAACAACAGGCTACCCAGTAAAAACAATGAATAATTTTTAATATAAGTATGTCCCATGCAATATTTGCAATATACTAAAAATTTTTTCATTGTTTATCTGAAATTCACATTTAACTGAGGATACTGTATTTTATCTTGGCCCTACCCCTGGGAGACATACGGTAATGTGTGGAGACATTTTTGGTTGCTACAACTGGTGGGCATGGGGGTGCAACTAGTATCTAATGGGTAGAGGTCACGGATGCTACTAAACATCCTTCAGGCACAGGAAAGCCCCCCATAACCAAGAATTATTCAACCCATAATGTCAACAGTGCCAAGGTTGAGAAATCCTGCATGAGCAAAAAATTCATAATAATATTGAGAGAAAAGAGTTGAAAGGACAGAGTTTTATACCCCTATAGTGGGTGGAATTTTGACCCCTGAAAACATATGTCTAACACCTAACCTGTAGTACCTGTGAATGTGAACATATTTGGAAATGGAGTCTTTGCAGATATAATTAAGTTAAGGATCTCCAGATGAGATCATACTGGATTTAGGGTGGAGCCTAAATCCAATGCTTGTTGTCCTTATAAGAGGAAGGAGAGGGAGATTGGAGACTCAGAGAGAAGGACATGTCAACATGGTGGCAGAGACTGGAGTTATGAATCTCCTCTCCAAGGAATGTTGAGCATTGCCAGTCACCAGAAGCTACAAGAGAAGCTTGCAATCAATTCTTCCTTGGCGCCTCCAGAGCCTCCAACCCTACCAATACACCTTGATTTCACACTTTTGGACATCAGAATGGTGAAATAACAAATTTCCAGTGTTTTAAGCCACTAAGTTTTTAGTAACGTATGCTAACTCTAGGAAACGAATACAATCCCCTACAGATTTAAACCCAAGAACTCCCGTTCTTTCGCTTTCTTTTTAAAATTGTAATTATTATGAAATGACTCATGCCTGCAAAAAAAAGGATAGGGGCTAATATAATGAGCACCATGAACTCATCAACCATCTTGGGAAATGTAGCTTTACAAATACTAATGAAGCCCCACGGCACCCCAATCCCGTTCCGCTCTCCCCACAAGAGGCAAACACTGTCCTGAATTTGGTGTTAATAATTCCCTTACGAGCTTTTATACCTTTACTACATATGTATGACTTCCTAAGTAACAAATAGAATTCTCTTACCTCTGTCTAAACTGTATATACGTGATGTCCTGTAACACATATGCTTTGCCAAAGGATCCTTTGAATTTTTACTTTACATCGTTTTCAAGATACACGCTGATTTGTGTGGTTCGAATTCATTCATTTTCACTATTCTACTGTGTGCATAGATCACAGATGTATTGATATACTCTCCTATGGATAGACATTTTGGGTTTTTGTTTTGTTTTTTTCCAATTCTTTTATTATTACAAACAATGCATCAGTGAAACTTCATGTCTCCTGGTCTGTACTTTATGAGAATTTCTCTAGGTTCTGTTTCTCAAATTGTGGCTTGAGACCCACTAGCGAATAATAAAATCATTCTGGTGGCTTTATGGTCAGCACTGCTTTGTTGTTTTTTGTTGAGGTTTTATTTTCAAAAGAGAAGATTAATATTAGAGCACATCATATACCAAGGGTTAGTATTGCTTCATAAAACTTCTGTTTCAATTATAGATAAGAATGTACTGGATTGCAATGTAGAATATATTTCTTACTGGCAGTCACAGCCAAAAGAAAAAGTTTAGAAAACAGTTCTCTAGGGCCTCACTATTTAAAGTGTGGTCAGAGAACTAGGGGCATCAGCCTCACCTGGGAGCTGGTTAGAAATACGGACTCTGTGGCCCCATCCCAGACCTCCTGAATCAGAATCTATATTTTAATAAGATCTCCAGTTTCTTCATCTCCGCATTGAAGTTTGAGAAGCAGTTCTCTAGGGATATACCAATGAGTGGAATTGCTAGGACATACGAAGTGCCCATGTTTCTTTAGCTTTATTAGGTGTTGCAAAAATGCTGTCCAAAATGATTGTGCCAGAGTTCCTTTAAAGATCTGCTTTTTGGCTGGGTGCTGTGGCTCACGCCTGTAATCCCAGCACTTTAGGAGGCCGAGGTGGGCAGATAACAAGGTCAGGAGTTCGAGACCAGCCTGCCCAACATGGTGAAACTACGTCTCTACTAAAAATACAAAAATTAGCTGGGCATGGTAGTGCGTGCCTATAATCCCAGCTGCTGGGGAGGCTGAGGCAGGAGAATGGCTTGAACCCAGGAGATGGAGGTTGCAGTTGAGCCAAGACCATGCTATTGCATTCCAGTTTGGGTCACAGAGCAAGACTCCATCTCAACAACAGCAAAAAAAGATCTGCTTTCTGTGTTAGAGTTTGTAATGAGATTTCATCTGATCAAAACATCCTGCAGCTACAATTTTTTTTTTTTTTTTTTTTTTTTTTTTTTGTTAGACAGGGTCTTGCTCTATCACCCAGCTGGAATGCAGTGGCTCCAACATAGCTCACTGCAGCCTCCAATTCCTGGGCTCAAGCAAACCTCCTGCCTTGACCTCCCAAAGTGTTGGCGTTACAGGCGTGAGCCACTGCACCTCGCCTTTATAAAATGTTAATCACAGTCCTTCTTTGCTGCTTTCATGCAACTCTCTTGACTTTCTCTGAGGAATGAAGAAGTCTGGAATAAACAAGACCTCTTCTCTAGGAGAAGAAAAGGGCTCCACCCAGAGACAGAAAAAGGGACGGCTGTTACCACATAGAACCACATGAGATGTTTAAACATCAAGTCTGAGACAGAGAACAGCCCTAGGAGAGCACAGCAGGCCTCCCTGGCAGCTCCTGGCTTTGCTGGGGCTGAGGGAGCACAGCAGACTTTCCCAGTCAGGCTGATGTTGTTTCCTGGCCTGGAGCAGCCCCACTCCTGAATGCAAAGTTTAATTTGATTTTTTCACTCGAGTAAACAAGGCATTTCTGACACATTGCTTTTCATGAGGTCCTGGCATTGCATTAGCTGAGCCATTTCCTCGGGCCTCGTCTCTCTGCTCTGGCTTTCTCTTCCTTTCCCTGGGGTCTCTACGCCTGGCATCTGACTCACTACCTTGCACCCACCTCCTTCTGCAGAGTCGATGTAATAATACACCTCTGTGCTGGCAGCCCCTGCTTACTGGTAGTCTATCTTGGGCCTCGGCTGTGTTGGAGACTCCCTCCATACCACAGATAGACACCATTATTCCAACTTTATGGCTGAGATCATCATCCCAAGTTGCAATCTGTTACATTTATTATATTGGTGTGGGTCTTGGAATCAATGACATCCCATCATCATGTAAATCAGATGGCGGTTGGGATGTAATAGATACCACCTGCGGAGAAGCAAACTTGATTGGTTTTCCTTATGGCCTGAGCAGACAACAGCACCATTTCAACACTGCAGTCAATCATGTCAGGACCACACGGGCAAGGACCATGAGTCCCAACTGTTGTTCAGAGAACCTTCTTTTGACACTTTCTGGTAAGATGAAGGAAGCACTGGCATTGAAACTTGCAGGCTGGGTGTCAGAGGCTAGAATGCAAGCCCTGTAGTCAATAGTAGGGACCATCTCTCAAGAAATGCTACATCACCAATGCTCTTGGTAACATGATCTGGTATATATTGCTGCATAACAAACCTCCCCCAAACAGTGGCTTAAAACAATAGCAATCACTTATTTCTCTCCTGACTCTGTGGGTTGACTAGGCCTAGATGGGCAGCTTTTGCTTGGGGTCTCGCTTGCAGTGACAATCATTGTAACTGAGACCTGGGTCATCTCAAAGGCCTCTTCATTCATATATCTGGTACCTGGGCTGGGATGATTCAGACAACTGAGTGCTGGAACAGACATGTCCAAAGAGCTGGGCCTCTTTGGACATCTCTTCTTTATCTGGCCTCTCTACATGGTCCCTTCAGGGTAGCATACTTTTTTTTTTTTTTAATACAGAGCCTCACTGTTGCCCAGGCTGGAGTGCAGTGGCATGATCTTGGCTCACTGCAAGCTCCACCTCCAGGGTTCAAGTAATTCTCCTGCCTCAGCCTCCTGAGTAGCTGAGATTACAGGCATGCACCACCACACCCAGCTAATTTTTGTATTTTTAGCAGAGCTGGGGTTTCACCATTTGGCCAGGCTGGTCTTGAACTCCTGGCCTCAAGTGATCCATCTGTCTCAACCTCCCACAGTGCTGAGATTACACGCGAGAGCTATCGTGCCCAGCCAAGGTAGCATACTTCTTACGTGGTGACTGAAGTTTCCCAGAGTAAGTGTCCCCAGGGAAGCTGGCAGATGCCGCCTTGGCTTTCTGTCCTAACCTAGTCTTGGAAATCACACAGTGTCACCTCCACTGCATTCTATTCATCAACATGGTCACAAGGGCCCACCCAGATGGAAGGACAGGAAATATAGACTTCATCTCTTGATCACAAGAGTGTGAAAGAATGTGTGGACATGTTTAAAACCACTGAGATTGCATGACTGCACTCCAGCCTGGGCAACGGAGTGAGACTCCATCTCTAAATAAATAAAGAGAGAAAGAATAAAACCACTTTAGTTTGCACTCATGGCACAAATCCTATATATTCAACCCACATGCAACAAACACTCACCTCCACCCCACAAGGACCCCTGTAAATATCATTTAGAATGGCATCAGGCTGTTCCAGGATCCCTTTGTCTAAATCAAGTTCAAGTATAGGTCAGGCTCTTCAACTGAAATTCCACAAGTACAGCTCCTTGAGTGCGCTTCTCTTGATCCAGAGACCTGTGAACTCAAGAAGCAAGGTATCCACCAGCCATTTAAACTTTGGAAAAATTAAATTAAAAAGAGGCAATATATCCCCCCCACCAACATACCCAACCTACAATGGTGAGGCAGGCATACTGTTAGACATTTTAAAAGGAGAGAAGTGGGAGGCACACAATGGTTCACAGCATTTCTGGAGCCCAGCTGGGCATATGTTGCCGGTGTCTCAATTAGAGCTCCATCCAACTGCCTGGGAATGATTCTTCGCGTCTCTTGGCTCTATACCCTTGGCTCTTGGCTCTGCCTTCTGAGCCATCCTCTTTTTTCCATAAGAAATGTCTAGTGTTTGCAACTGAGTAGTTTCTTTAGCCTGCTTCCTGCCTATAGTAGTCTAGGGATTCAAACACTTCTTTTTGCTTTATATGGTCTCTGACCCATTTAGTCTAAACTGATGGTGTTTCCATCAGTACAATTATCTTTAAAGTGTTGTGAGTTTCCTATTAGTCTTATTGGGGTTCACTCCATTAAACAAAATAACAACTACAAATATCTCCACGATAAATCTTTTATTTTCTGGCTCCCTGTGGGATCTCCGAGTAGCGATAACTTTAAGATTTTTAGACACACTGTTGTTTAAAAGAGAGGACTTACAAGTCATACTCTTTTTTTTTAAATACTTTAAGTTCTGGGGTACATGTGAATAACGTGCAGGTTTGTTACATAGGTATACATGTGCCATGGTGGTTTGCTGCACCCATCAACCCATTATCTACATTAGGTATTCTTCTAATGCTATCCGTCCCACAGCCCCCCACCTCCCAACAGGTCCCGGTGTGTGATGTTCCCCTCCCTGTGTCCATGTGTTCTCATCGTTTGACTCCCACTTAGGAGTAAGAACATGCAGTGTTTGGTTTTCTGTTCTTGTGTTAGTTTGCTGAGAATGATGGTTTCCAGCTTCATATATGTCCCTGCAAAGGACATGAACTCATCCTTTTTTATGGCTGCATAATATTCTATGGTGTATATGTGCCACATTTTCTTTATCCAGTCTATCATTGATGGATATTTGGGTTGGTTCCAAGTCTTTGCTATTGCAAACAGTGCCGCAATAAACATATGTGTGCATGTGTCTTTATAGTAGAATGATTTATAATCCTTTGGGTGTATACCCAGTAATGGGATTGCTGGGTCAAATGGTATTTCTAGTTCCAGTTCCTTGAGGAATCCCCACACTGTCTTTCACAACTTTTTAGACACCAGAGGGCCATCTGACTGTTCAGAAGGTACTCCAATCTTTCTAAGGTCTCAACAAAGGATCTTATAAGCCCACCTTGGGTTTGATCTTTGGCCTGAGGCTATTTTTAATTTGCGCGATCTTTGCCATCTGTAAACCCAGCAAGCCCTGGTTTCTTTGTATTTCCTCCAAATTTTTCTTGAAAATTAAACTATTCTTTTTAAAATCATGTATCTTATCTTTGTTCTTACCATATGTAGTTATAAGCCACCAGTTGACACTTTCAACATTCTCCTTAGCTAAATCCACTAGGCCATTAGGTTTATTTTCTGCTTTCCACATCACCATAGGCAATACTGGTGTTAAACTTTCCACCATTGCAGAACATGGGTCCCCTTTCCTCCAGCTTTTAATACCATTTCCTCGTTCTTCTCTAAGCCCTCACCAACAACCTCCTCCAAAGCCATCAGGCTTCTACTAACAGACTCTTCAAGACCTATCTTTTGTTTGTCATTCAGTCTCAAAACTATTGCCACATATTTTAGGCTTTGTTATGGCAGCACCCCACCTGGCACCAAAATATGTGTTGGTCTGTATTCAATCAGAAGAGCAGAACCACGAGGAGGGATGCAGAATAAGGGATTATTAAAGGGATTTTATCTCACGCAATTTCAGGAACTGGTTAAAGAGTTTACAGACAGCTTCGCTTCTGAATCTGGTGCTAGACTCTGGGACGGCAGAGCAGGTCATCCCTAAACAAAGATGGACATAAAACGGGAAAGAGCAAGGACAAACTGGGACCCATGGAGAGGCATAGGAACCCCTATCTGTCCCTCTCCACCTGCAAGCTTCCAACTTCAGTGACACAAGTGACCTCCAGAAGACTACGGGCACAGAGGATAATATTGTGTGGGGGGAAAAGGCATGGACATCCATGATACTAAGTCACAAATTATTCAAAAGAGCTGGGTCTAAATAAATGCACAATGGATTCGAGAATATCTTAACCAATTTGTTTTTTCTTATATTCTCCTTTTTTATGTATGTGCAGGAATAATACATAATAGCTATCTATAAGTCTAAATGAGCTCTTTCAATAAGTATAAAAAATAAATGTTACACATTTTAAGACAACACTGTTTCATAGTTTAATTGGCTACATACATTCTTTCCCTGAATGACTCAATATAATTGTACATCTTACAATTATCAACCGCATCTTAGATTCAATGAAACATGGAAAGATTAAGAGAAGTTAAACAATGTGTCCAAGGTAAATGCCTCACTTCCTTCAGCCCTTTGTTGAAATGTCCCCTTCACAGAGAGGCCTTCTCTGTCTACCCTATTTAAAAGGCAACCCACCCTCCACCACCGCCACCATCCATGCCTTCCCAGCACTCCCTGGTCCTTACATTGCTTTAATTTTCTCTTTAGGATCTATGATTATCCTGGCATAACTATACATTTTATTTATTTGTTTAGTTTATGTCCCCATAAGGAAGGGAGGAGATTTTATCCATTTCATTCACAACGGTATTCTCCAGTGGCTGTACTTCCATTGCACCCACCTCCTTCTGCAGAGTCGATGTAATAAATCCACTCTATAGTAGACATTCAATAAATATTAGTTGAATGAATGTATGAATAATAATTTATGCAGTTAAAGCTGGGACTAGAAATAAGAAGATTCACTGGCCATCCAAAGCCCAGGCACTTAACCACTTGACCGTACTACCTTTTAGCTTAGCAGAAGAATCCCTACCAAAACTGGCACATTCAGCCGGGCGTGGTGGCTCACGCCTGTAATCCCAGCAATTTGGGAGGCTGAGGCAGGCAGATCACCTGAGGTCAGGAGTTCGAGACCAGCCTGGCCAATATGGCAAAACCCTGGCTCTACTAAAAATATAAAAGATCAGCCAGGCGTGGGGGCAGGCACCTGTAATCCCAGCTACTTGGGAGGCTGAGGCAGGAGAATTGCTTGAACCCGGGAGGCAGAGGTTGCAGTGAGCTCAGATTGCGCCATTGTACTCCAGACTGGGCAACAAAGCAAGACTCTGTCAAAAAAAATAAAAAAAAATTGGGAGTGAGGGGAGGGCGGAGGGATAGCATTAGGAGATATACCTAATGTTAAATGACAAGTTAATGGGTGCAGCACACCAACATGGCACATGTATACATATGTAACAAACCTGCACATTGTGCACATGTACCCTAAAACTTAAAGTATTAAAAAAAAAAAAACCTGGTACATTCACCTCAATCAGTGATTCTCAATTAGGGGGAGGGGTGTGAAAGAAAGTATATATCCATGGGTAGGACAAAAGTCCCCACCTCATGGCAGAAGCCCACACTCCTCACCGTTAACTACAAGACCCTACATGATTTGACGCCAAACACAAGACCTGGGTCTCCTTCCTTTGCCGAGAGTACTCCTTCCCCATCTTTATTGAAACTGACAGAAAATCCAGCTCAAAGCAACTTAAACAAAAAAGACAATTTATTGGCACATAGAACAGAAAATACCATCATAGTACTAACTTCTGATATAATTGGACCCAGGAACTCAACCTATTTTACCAGGATTCTGTCCATCTTCACATCTCAGGCCTGTGATCCTTAGTAGGGAGTTCACTCTTGACAGGCTTCTCTAGTATGGTGACAAGATGGCCCCAGCAAGCCAGAGTTTACATTCCATAAGCTCAGAACTCTCCAGTGCAAAAGGAGCTTCTCTTTCCTAATAGCTTTAGATGAGTTGGCCAGGCTTAGATCACATATTCACTTCTGGAGCAATTACTGTAGAGCCCAAAGGAGGGAGGAGTGCTCCGATTAGTCAGACCTGAGTCACCATCCATCTGCTAGATCTGAATGGAGGGAGGATCAGCCCATTCAGAATGCCAAAGACTGAGAATGGGGACAGGTGGTTCACCCACAGAAACTAGAGGTTGTGCAGCCAGAGAAAGGGGGTATGGAAGTTGGGCAGGAATAATGTCAGATGTGCTTTACAACTTGTATGTTTTAGAATTTTTTAAATATTTACTAAAGAGAACACGCATCAAACCCAACTAAAAGATTGTCATTGATAAAGCAACCCACTCCCTTTTCCAGTGGGGAAGAGGTGAGTGGAGGAGGTTTAACACTCAAGTTCCCTCTTTGGTCCAGGCAGTAATTAAGAGCTTAGGTGCATAACTTTGGATGGTTATGTAATGTGTGCTGTGCCTCAGTTGTCTCATCTGTAATATGGGGCTGGTAACAGTGCATAGTTCACAGAAGTTGCTACAGGCAAAGAGCCCAGCACAGTGTCTTGCTTATAGTAAACACTCAATTCAATAAATGTTAGTCGTGATTATTTTACAGACGTAGAACATCTGAGCCTCAGTCATGTGCCTTCATCTGGAGCTGAAGGTGGAGTTAGCGTCACCTGAAACACATGGACTGGGGTTGGAGGAGTGGTGCTTCCCCAAAGGAAAAGAAATCTACATATTCTTTTCAGAAGAGGAGGATTGAATCATGAGAAGGAGGCCTAAAAGTCAAGAGGTCCACTAGGAGTTTGTGCTATTTACAGAAATACAGTAATACAAAACAAAATAAATGTAAATTTATTTACATTTACAGATGCAGATTGAGTCCCACTGAGGGGAAAACACTTGCGGAATGGTTACGCAATGAAGTGGCAGTGCCAGACTGGAATACACGATCCCTGACCCCCAAGTCGGTGTTCTTCCTGCTGTCCCCAACAGCCACAGTGGTACAGGTGATATCAAGTCCTGGACCTGGGCTGGCTGGATTCAAGAAAGCACTGATGTAAGAACATGCAATGTTTCAGGACAACTTTGCAAAATAGCCCTAGATCCTGGTTGAGGGATATGCCCAGCCAGGGACATGAGGCCCACTGAAGCTCCCAGCAACTCCATCCCCCAGAGCTGCTCAAGCCAGCAAGTCCCACCGGAAGCTTATCAGAGAGATCACCTTCCTGCCCAGTCTTGTCTGTTTGTTTGGTTTTTGCTTTTCAGGACCTGATTGATTGGCCTGAACATGCCCAGTCTTTTATTGATAACTTTGATTCTCTCCTGTCTCATTCCTGAAGTTTTAAATATATTTTTCCAAAACCCACATTATGATTTTTTTTCAGGTGTACCAGGAAGGTGGTTTGGTTAAAAGTAGTAAGAAGCAGAAGGCATGAGATCATGGAGAGCACCACCCACATTGAATTGGGTAGAGAATAGGAAGGTTCAGTTTAATAAAAATTTACCTGGTACATACTATGACCAGGCATCAGATGAATTAGCCAGGACATAGCACAATGACTACCACATAGCAGGTATTCAAAATCTTTATTGAAATAATGAATGAAGTCTCTCCATGGCCTCAAGAGAAAATAGACTCATAAATATATCATCGCAACAGCACAGAGGAGGGAGCATCTAACTCAACCTGGAGGAAATGTCATGCCAAACAAAAGGGACAGCAGACGCAGAGGCGTTTTCACATCCAATTAGCTACCCTGTGAGGTAGAGGGGATGCCATTCTATATACAGATGACGAAACTGAGCTTCAGAGTTCCATTTCTTGCCCAAGGTCACATATCTAACAGCTGGCAGCACGGAAGTAGAACCCATGACTCCAACTCCTGATCCAAGGTTCATTTCCAATAAATGGATCATTACTTATTGATACAGGCAATGCCACAGTACTTTGGAGACCCCAAGAATAGAACCACATCCTGTCTCATCAAAGCAGCACCTTGGAGGGGTGGCCAAGAGCTCAGACTCTGAAATCTGACTGAACTGCTATCCATTCACAACCTTGTCACTTATTAGATGTGTGATTTTTTTTTTCTTTTGAGACAGAGTCTTGCTCTGTCGCCCAGGCTGGAGTGCAGTGGCATGATCTCGGCTCACTGCAACCTCCGCCTCCTGAGTTCAAGCGATTATCCTACCTCAGCCTCTAGAGTAGCTGGAACCACAGGCGTGCACCATCACACCTGGCTAATTTTTGTATTTTTAATAGAGATGAGGTCTCACCGTGTTGGCCAGGCTGATCTTGAACTCCTGACCTGAAGTGATCCGCCTACCTTGGCCTCCCAAAGTGCTGGGATTAATGACGTAAGCCACCACACCAGGCCTAGATGTGTGATCTTAAGAAAAATATTTTATCTGTCTGAATCTCTGCTTTATACAT
Organism: Pongo abelii; assembly: GCF_028885655.2. Lineage (NCBI taxonomy): Eukaryota > Metazoa > Chordata > Mammalia > Primates > Hominidae > Pongo > Pongo abelii. The sequence goes on along the minus strand of NC_071995.2, from coordinate 117,387,537 downwards.
CTTTTTAAAATGGAGAATAATAATAACACAAACGCCTAGTGAACCTCTCATCTTTTATGCCCCCTTCTCATCACTCAGTCCCCCTCTTCTGGTAAGACTATGTAGATTTTTTCCTTTGGGGAAGCACCACTCCTCCATCCCCAGTCCTTCTGTTTCAGATGATGCTAACTCCACCCCCAGTCCCAGATGTAGGCACATGACTGAGGCTTGGCCAGTCAGAATATTCTGTGTCCAAACACAGTGATTGGTTCAGAGATTAACAATGATGCAAGTTGGAGACCTAGTTATAGTATGAGCCTCTGGGAAGGAGAACCTGCCTTCCCAATGGGTTTGTTGAGCATGTCACTGGTACCCCATAACTGCTAGAGGCTAACTAGCTGTCACTGAAAAAAGGGGGACAGAGAAGCTGCTTGAGAGTGAAGTCAACCCAGAAGAAAACAGAATAGAAAGATGGAAAAAGACTGGCGACATTATTTTTTTTTTAATTGAGACAGTCTCATTCTATTATGCAGGTTGGAGTGCAGTTGCGTGATCTCGGCTCACTGCAACCTCCACCTCCTGGGTTCAAGCGATTCTCCTGCCTCAGCCTCCTGAGTAGCTGGGATTACAGGTGCATGCCACCACGCCTGGTTAATTTTTGTATTTTTAGTAGAGACAGCGTTTCTCCAAGTTGGCCAGGCTAGTCTCAAATTCCTGATCTCAAGTGATCCACTCACCTCGGCCTCCCAAAGTTCTGGGATTACAGGCGTGAGCCACCACGACTGGCCGGGCGACATAAACTCCTGGATCGAGTTGTGCCTCGTTCCCCTGGACTTGCGATTTCACGGACTAAAACATCTTTTCCCCCTGGAGCCATTTTGACATGGGATTCTATTATTTTTAACCAAAAGAGCCCTAGTATGCTGGTTCCTATGAAGGCTGGATAGGATAGCGTGAGTAACGCTTGTGGAGCACTTCGCACTGAGCAAGGGCTCAAAAAAAATGACTCTTGTTATTTTGTCTTCCCTGGCCTGAATCACCTCGTCACCCTCAAAATTATTAGCAGAGCAAGTGGCCATGACACTGAGGACAGAGCTGCTGACTTGGTCTGATGCATTCACTGACTTCCTTCTCACTTCCACTCAGCTCTCTCTGCAGAAACCTTCAATGCCAGATGGCTTGGGTAAAATGGGGACAGATGAAAGCTGGTGCAAGAAGGTGATAGCTGCTCCTGATAGATAGAGAAGCCACTGGAAGGGTGAGAGGTGGGTAGGGAGGAGGCAATTAGGGGCTAAATGAGCCCGAGGGACTGCTGAGCCTCCAGACCTCCAGCTGCTGGAGGGTCAGCCTTGGCATGGGCGGGTACCCGGAGCTCCCAGGGCCCTGCGACCTCATGCCAACCTCATCCATCTCACAGGGGGCTAAGCAGCCCCTTGCTTCCCTGATGCTTGTGCCGTTTGTTGAATCACCTCCTCACTTGTTTCTGCACAGTGAGGCCTCAACATGTTGCTGAGGACTGTAAGGGACACTGTGATGACGGGTATTGTTAGCAGTGGTGTGGTGGAGGGACAGGGAGGTAGGGGGCTGTGCTACACCTCTTGCTTTCTCCTCCTCAACCTGATAAGGATGAGAGACCATCTCATCTGCCCCATCTCCTCACTGGTTCCTCCACTCCTCCTTCATCTCCTTCCATTCCAGAGGGCTGTGATTTTCCCCATTGCAGAGACATTGCTAGAGCCCCATCCAGATCCTCTGGGATTCCTTTTACCACTTCTGTACACTCCAGAGCTTCTGTGTGCTTTGCTGCTAAAACTTCATACCTGTGACTTTCTTCAGAGCACTGTCCTTGACCAGTGAGCTGTATCCCCTATTCAGAGACCCAGAAGTCCCTGGGAATGTGTATATATAACCAGGGAAACCCATTGCCAATGACCAGTTCTTGGATACAAACAGCCAGTTTCCTTGCCTGGAGGTGGGACACACTCTGATGTGTGATTTACACATACTGCAAAGCTAAGGCTGGGACTTCACCTGAAATCATACCCTTACTTGGCTTCCTCCCCCTTATCCTTATCCTGCCTCCGCACTCCCAGTAGTTTCTTCCATATGCATATTTCTTCTTGTTTGCTTGCTTTTTTTTTTTTTTTTTTTCGTGAGACAAGGTCTCACTCTGTCACCCAGGTTGGATTGCAGTGGCATGATCATGGCTCACTGCAACCTCAAACTCCTGAACTCAAGTGAAGCAATCGTCCCACCTCAGCCTCCCAAAGTGCTGGAATTACAGGCATGAGCCACTATGCCTGGCCTGTATTTCTTAATAAATAAATTACTTGGACCAAAATCCTCATCTCTAGTCTGCCTCTGGAAGGACCCAGCCTAACACACCTGTCCAGCACCATTCCCTTTCTTCTAGTAACAGAACCTAGAAGAAGATTTTGTCTTTCCTTTGGAGAAACTGCCCTCTCCCACTCCTAGTCCCTATGGTTTGTTTAAAGCTGATAGTCCCATCCTTCAGCTTGAGGGATGGACACACCCCAGACCTGGTCAGTTTGTTTTGTTTACCCTTGACCTCAGTGATTTGTTCAAGGATGGGCACAAGACCCAAGTTGGTCCAATGGGACTCAAGTCTTTGAATTTCTCTATAACTAGAGGGAAAAATATCTTGTTCCACTGGGTTAGTGGGTAGTACCTGAGTCTTGAGCTGCTGAGGACAATCTTGCCACCAGGAGAAGAAGATCGTCCTGGGAATGAAGCCAATATGAATGAAAGCAGAGCTGAGAGGTATATAGAGACGACGTTATGACATCATATGAGCAGCTGCATCCAGCTATACCTGAAGACCTAACCCGTCCATTTCAAGGCTTTTTAATGCTTCAGAATCTCAGTCAGCACCGCATACAGCATAGCAATAATATCCATTGACTGGGCACCAGCAGGTGCCAGGCACTGTCCTAAGTGCTTTCTATATATCACTTCTAATCCTCACAAGAACCTGCAGACGTTTTTATTTCCCATTTACAGAAGCAAAAACTGAGGTCCAGAGAGGTGCAACAGCTGTTCCATCACACAGTTGTCATAGAGCTAGGACTGAAATCCAGGTATATCTGTCTCCATAGCCTCTCTACACCAAGTAAGTGCTCAACCAATGCTTTTTGATTTGAACCAACTCAACTCTCCAACCTCCCCAAGATAGTCAGTCTGTGAGACATGGATATTGTCCACCAGTTGGTCAGCTTAACAGTGGAGAGCATCACCTTCCTAAGCCTATGCCAAAACATTGAACTAGGCATATCCTGCCCAAAAACATCTCCCCATCTCTGCTCTCACTGCCTTCACCTCTGCTCTGGAAGTTGATCTATTCCCTCACTCTCAAATATTTTTGCTGCCCACACATCCTTAGCTCACAATGACCCTATGAAACAGGAACCATTATTATCCCCATTCTACAGATAAGGACACTGGGGATCAAAGAGGTGAAGGCACTTGTTTCAGGGGCTTTAGCAGCGCCCTGGACAAAATAAACTCTGAGTGGGACATTGTCTTCATCCCAGGCATGCCCACAGTACCTAGCACAAAAGGAAGCAGTAAATACTTGCCAAATGAATGAATGAATGAATGAATGAATAATAGGGATGGAAGGGAAAGCAAACAAGTAGTTTCTTACTTTCAATATTTTTTAAAAGGTGAGAGATGACTGATGATTGACAGATGATAAATAATCCTTTCAGTCTGTAATTTTCTCATGTAAAGATCTTTTTTTTTTTTTTTTTTTTGATGGATTCTCACTCTGTCACCAAGGCTGGAGTGCAATGGCACAATCTCGGCTCACTGCAACCTCTGCCTTCCGAGTTCAAGCGATTCTCCTGCCACAGCCTCCCAAGTAGCTGGGATTACAGGCACCTGCCATCATGCCTGGCTAATTTTTGTATTTTTGTAGAGATGGGGTTTCACCATGTTGGCCAGGCTGGTCTAGAACTCCTGACCTCAGGTGTTCCACCCGCCTTGGCCTCCCAAAGTATTGGGATTACAGGCGTGAGCCACCGCACCTGGCCTTGTAATTTTCTCATGTAAATTTCTCATGTCAAGATCTAAGGAAAGGAACAAGGGCTGGCTTGGCCTAGGAACCAAGAGAATGAAGGTCTGACTCTGCATCTATTTCTAGAACATCTCATGTAATGATACAAAAGAAAAACCAAAGACCTTGGCAGTGAATCCAAGGTCAAATCCACAGTTCATCACTTATGAGCTATGTGACTGTGAATAAGTCAGTCTCTCTGGACTTTCTTTCTCAGCCATAAAAATAAATAAATAAATAAATAAATAAATAAACAAACAAATATTTTTTTAAAAAAAAAGACAATTCACAGCTGCATGCCCCAGGGTGGGTAAGATAAGATGCACATAGTAGGCATTCCTGAAACACCAGCTCTCTTTAATACATCTCTCCACTCTGTCATGACTCCTCTCTTCTCATGTTTAAGACAGAGGTGACTCTAACCTTTTCCATTTGAAGAGAACTGAATAGTCCCGGAAACCCTTCTACATAATAGCCACCAGCTGCCTCCCTGGGGAACTGGAAGCTTAAATGGGACGTTGCATATGAAACGCTTTGAGGGCCTTGGAAGAAAAGAGGCAAGAGAATCCAGAGGGTTATTATTAGACATGGAAACGAGAGAGCAGGAGCCCACACACGCCTCTCGTATAATCAAACTGACATGGAGGTTTACAGTGCATTGAACATTGCGTTCCAGTCCAGAGAGCTAAAAATGGAAACCTGTGAAAACAGCTTCTGGGTTAAATCAGGCTCCTGCGGGCTCCTGTGGGCTGGAGAGCAGAAGGGACGCCAGGCCTTTGCCACCCAAGCTGAGGCAGCAGTGGGCTTTGGGCAGGCCGCGACATACACTCTACCTGCCCCAGCCCCCCATATGAGCCTTAGACCCTACAGCCTTGCAGGACTGAGAAACAGCCAAGTCAGGGGTACAGCCTGTCCTTGAGCAAGGTACTTCACCACTCTGGGCTTCAGTTTCCCCATCTGTAAAGGGAAGATGTAACAAGGGTTAATATGAGGCTTTAATTAGTTAATACGTGAAAGTGCTTAGCAGTGTGGTAGTAGGGCACTAGGATCAGCTCGCAGTAGATGTTAGCTGATACCACATGGGCCTCGTTTATCCTACCTCTTAGCCTTTGCGTAGGCTGCATTCCCCACCTGGATCTTCTCTCCACTACCCTCTAATCTCACTTATTTCTTCCTGAATTAATCCTGTTCATCCTTACAAATCTCAGCTCAAATTCCATCATCTGATAAAACCACACACGTGCTGTGAGATTCATTCATTTATTTGTTGGGCACCTACTATGTGCCAAGTGCTGTCCTAGCATAAGGTTTATAGTAGTGAACAAAATAGATAAAAGAAATCCCTACCCTCATGGAACTTCTATTTCAGTGCATAGTTATAATGTTGTTTTCCTCGTTGTATTCATATAACTAAAGAATGATTCACATTTTTAAAGTGTGTCCTTGTACCTCCTAAAGTCAGCTCCTGTGCAATGAGAGTCCCTGCACTGATGTTTCAAATATGCAAATCTTTCAGCACAGCAGGCCGTAGAACTGCTCCAGGGCAAAGAGGGCCCCTCCCTTCTCTCTGGAGCACCCAGCTGGTCACTTTAGTGGAGTTAAAAAAAAAAAAAAAATTGAAATCCAGCTGCCTTGAGTTGAGAAACCAGGCCACCTATTTCTCTCCCCACACCTATCCCCAAAACACCAGATTATGCTAAAAGAATCCTTTGTGCACGCCTACCCACATGTCCCCTGTGACTCTGCACCTCAGATGATATTTCAGCAGCCTGATCAGCCCTGTCCAGATCGCTCCCCCGAGGGCAAGAAGCTGTTTATGGAATCTGACAATGCCTTAGTATATGTCTTCGATGGAGCTGGCCTTGGGGACCCAAGGGCAGATGTTCTAAATGAACAGCACCTGACTGCTAATAATCATCTTGGCCTTTTCTAACACACAACCCCCACATCCCCGAGGAGAAAAGGGTTGCAGTAAGGCTCTCAGCTCTTGAAGGAGGGAAAGCCGAGAGGCCCAAGTTGTGCCGACGGATGCAGAGCGTGTCAAAGCCCGTGATCCTCAAGCCTCTGCAAGGGGACAATTTTTTGTCCTCCCAAGCAGCCTAACAGAAGTCATGCCATGAGCTGGGAGTCAGAAGATCAGATTTCCCATCTAGTACAGTGGCCACTGACCATGGGAAGTCATTAACCTCCCTGAACCTCACTCTCCCTGTAAAATGGGGACCAAAAAAACCCTCCTCATCTTGCAGATTGCCCTGATAGGAAATGAAATCCTGGTTATGGAAGTCTCTTGTAACTACCCTTTACTAACTGTGCGACCAATACTCTGTGTGCCTCAGTTCTTCATCTGCAACATGGGTTTGGGGTTTTTGTTGGTTTTTGTTTGGTTTTGCTTTGAGACAGGGTCTCACACTGTCACCCAGGCTGGAGTGCAGTGGCGCGATCATAGCTCCCTGCAGCCTCAAATTCCTGGCCTCAAGCGATCCTCCCCCTTCAGCCTCCCAGAGCACTAGGATTACAGGCACAAGCCACCGAGCCCAGCCAACAACACAGGTTTAACAGTAGAACTTTTCTCAGAGATATGTCATGAAATAAGCAAGTGAGGTCAAGATGAAATGTAAGTTTAGGGAGGGATTCAGTAGGGTAACCAACCATCCAGGTGTACCCACACCTGAGCTAAAGTCTTTAGGCAGAAAACCCCTAGCAAACCAGAATGATTTGGTCAGTCCAGGATTCAATGAGTTAATGTACTGCCTGGCACCTAGTAAGGTCCAACAGGCACTAATTAGCTCAGTGAGTAATACCGATACTCAACTCCCCTCTCAAACCAATGAGCTCAGAATCTCCAAGTTCCCAGATGATTCTGACATGCAGCCTGCAGCCAAGATTGAGAATCACACCTGGAGGGGTATAAAACCTCTCTAAGCCAAGGTTCTCAACTCTGCCTGCAAAACCTCGAATCATCCAGGGTGCTTTTAAAAACTCCCCATGCAGGGCTTCCATCCCAGAGTAATAGAATCAGAAACTGGTGTGGGGCCTGGCATCGTTACTTTTGTCAAGTTCCCTGTGTGAACCTAACAGGCAGGCAGGTGTGAGGACCCCCCTGCTCTAAAACAAAGGAGGCCCCCACCCGAGGGAAGAGAGTCCTTGCACACCTACAGGGTGACTTTCCAGGGGCCAGGCATTGAATCAGAGTTGTTGTACAGATTAACAGAGAGAAGCAACACCAAATAAGTAGCTCAAAAAATCATAGGCTTATTATTATTTATTTAGTCAGCCTAAAAGCTCATTAGGATCCCAACTCTGGACCTGATGCGGTGGCTCATGCCTGTAATCCCAGCACTTTGGGAGGCAGAGGCGGGCGGATTACTTGAGGTCAGGAGTTTGACACCAGCCTGGCCAATATGGTGAAACCCTGTCTCTACTAAAATACAAAAATCAGCTGGGCGTGGTGGTGTATGCCTGGAATTCCAGCTAGTCAGGAGGCTGAGGCACAAGAATCACTTGAACCCGGGAGGCAGAGGTTGCAGAGGTTGCAGTGAGCCAAGATCACGCCACTGCACTCCAGCCTGAATGACAGAGTGAGACTCCATCTCAAAAAAAAAAAAAAAAATCCCAACTCTGGGGCTCACTTACATTCCAATCCTAGCCCTGCACTTTTTTAGTGCGTGGATTTGAGAAGATGACCCACCCTTCTGTGCCTCAATGTTCTCATCTGTAGAATGGGGATGTTCACATCTGCCTCATAGAGTTGTTATGAGTGAAGTGGCATCATTGTCTGGGGTAAATACCCAAGGTTTGTTGTCTCATGCCAGGAAAACCAAAGATGCAGACACACACGAGAAGTGAGTTTTAGAGCAGAGGCTTAATAGGCGAAAGAAAGAGAAAAAGAGAATAGCTCTCTCTCCTGCAGAGAGAGAGAGGTGCCTGAGTGGGTCTTCCAGTTCCATGGTGAAGTGCATGGGGTTTTACAGACTGGCTTGAGGAGGTGGTACCTGATTTACATAGGGCCCAAAGATTGGTTGGACCAGATGTGTCATTTACATAGCATGCGAAGAAGCTGGCTGCCCCACTCTAATCTTCTATTATGTAGATGGGGTCTCTCCCTGGCTGGCACCATGTTGTCTGTTCCTTACTCTCCACGTGGTTGACAAAAGAGAAGATGGAGCCACCATGCTGAACATGCCTGGTCCCCAGGTAGCCTTTTCCTATTGGCACAGCTACCAGCATTCACCCGTGCAAGCTTTCAGCTTCCTTATCTGTGTCTGCAGCTTGATTTTACAGACTGCTTTTTGTTAGAAAAGAAATGATTTGGGGGCTGCTTTTTATTAAAAGGAAACCTTACTGAGGACTCTGTTACCCTCACTATTTGCCTAAATAATTTCTGTTTAACTCCTGTATCATGAGGATGAAAAGAAAGGGAGGTAGCTGGTCACCAAGTGAGAGCTGAATAATTGTAAGGCAAAGGCATATTATTCCTCATCACCCGTTATTGAACCCATTCTGCAGGTGAGAAAATGAGGCTTAAACAGCTTGTCCAACTTCACCCAGCTGCTTAAGGCTTGGGACCAGCAGCCATCAGGTCAGAAATCACTTGATTCTGTCACCCTGTCTCCACATTCCCCAACCCTGGCTGCCTCTTCTCACCCTGTCTGTCCCCCGTGTTCTTCCCATGACCTTCACAATTTCAGTTTTGGGGGCCTCTGGCCACAGGCAGACATGCAACAGGAATCACTGAAATGAGTTCTAAACCGAAGACAGAAACAAATACAGGGTCCCTGCAACCAGGTGAATTTTCCAGGTGAGAATCTCAGAGCCTGACAACCTCTCCACCTTCCCTTCTCCATAAAGAATCCAGACCCTTTGGATACCTGATGGCAGCAAATACCAGGCCTGGTCTAAGGGCTTCACATGTATTACTTCTTTGTGTTTGTTTTTGTTTGTTTTTGAGACGGAGTCTTGCTCTGTCACCCAGGCTGGAGTGAAGTGGCACGATCTCAGCTCACTGCAACCTCCACTTCCTAGGTTCAAGCGATTCTCCTGCCTCAGTCTCCCAAGTAGCTGGGATTACAGGCATGTGCCACCACACCCAGCTAATTTTTGTATTTTTAGTAGAGATGGGGTTTCACCATGTTGGCCAGGCTGGTCTTGAACTCCTAACCTCAGGTGATCTGCCCACCTTGGCCTCCCAAAGTGCTGGGATTATAGGTGTGAGCCACCTCACCTGGCCGTATTACTTGTTTAATCCCCACAGTAACACTGTGGGTAGGTACTATTGTTATTCCCATTTCACAGATGAGGAAACTGAGGCTCAGAGAAGATTAAGAAATTTGTCCAAGGAACCCAGGGGGTCTGGCTGCACAGCCATGGTCTTAACCTGATTTCTCCCTCTGAAGGCAGCCAAAGATCAGTTCTCAGTTGGGGGAGAAAGGGAGGACATGTCAAATTAGACAAAGAGTTGTCTGTATGGATTTTTGTTTGTTTTTGTTTTGCCTTGCTTGTTTGTTTTATGGGTTTGGTTTTGTTTTTCACTAGTTCCATAAAGAAAGTCTAGAGCCAAGAGTAAAGGACAAGAAGCAGTTTCAACACGACATAAAGAAGAGCTTTCCAACCATCAGAACTGCCCTTAAAAAGATTGCCTTTGCCATAATTCCAAAGCATGTTGGAATTAAGAGTGGTGAGCCCCAGGGAGGTGGTGATGGAGGGGGACGGAATAGCCCCAAACAGCCAGCTTGAAACCTCTAGATGCTTCGAGCTCTGAAAAGATTATATAATTCCATTTTAAAAAGTCAACCCAGAAAATAAGCATAAAGAATGCCAACAAATGCTTTCTTTGAAATACCGAATTCTTTCCCCCTACAAGAAAAACGTGAGTAGGGGAGGGAGAAGGAGGAGTTCCCTGCTTCTCCTCGTTTGACTTTTGTATGATGAGCATGTACTACTTTCCTAGACAAAATTATTTTTAAAATAAAAACTATTTGAAATGATTTGGAAGAGTATGATGGGGGAATATTCACGATGTCACGTTCAGTGAAGAATGACATTAAAAACATGTCACGATTTAACCTGTTTCTCTTTTACGTCTATTTTTATTCCAAAACATTAATAATAGCTGGCAGAGGATGGTACTGTGGGTGGTTTTTATTTTCTGCTTTATGCTTTTCTATATTTTTAAGCTTTTTTTCTATCATTCACATGAACCAGCTGTGCAATAAGAAAAACAAAAAAAGGTGTTCTTTAAAAAAAAGAGGATCTTTGCCAAGGACTGAGCTTCGTGGCTACAAAGATCCAAACAGAGGCAGAGAGTGAGTATGAGGGGATTCCAGCTTTGGAGAAAAGGTCAGAGATGTGAACTCAAAGAATCCTTGATGCTGGGATTCTGAGGTTTCTTTTTTTTTTCTTTTTTTAATATTATTATTATACTTTAAGTTTTAGGGTACATGTGCACAACTTGCAGGTTTGTTACATATGTATACATGTGCCATGTTGGTGTGCTACACCGATTAACTCATCATTTAGCATTAGGTATATCTCCTAATGCTATCCCTCCCCCCTCCCCCCACCCCACAACAGTCCCGGGTGTGTGATGTTCCCCTTCCTGTGTCCATGTGTTCTCATTGTTCAATTCCCACCTATGAGTGAGAACATGCGGTGTTTGGTTTTTTGTCCTTGCGATAGTTTGCTGAGAATGATGGTTTCCAGCTTCATCCATGTCCCTGCAAAGGACATGAACTCATCATTTTTTATGGCTGCATAGTATTCCATGGTGTATATGTGCCACCTTTTCTTAATCCAGTCTGTCATTGTTGGACATTTGGGTTGGTTCCAAGTCTTTGCTATTGTGAATAGTGCCGCAATAAACATACGTGTGCATGTGTCTTTATAGCAGCATGATTTATAATCTTTTGGGTATATACCCAGTAATGGGATCGCTGGGTCAAATGGTATTTCTGGTTCTAGATCTCTGAGGAATCGCCACACTGTCTTCCAGAAAGTTTGAACTAGTTTACACTCCCACCAACAGTGTAAAAGTATTCCTATTTCTCCACATCCTCTCCAGCACCTGTTGTTTCCTGACTTTTTAATGATCGCCATTCTAACTGGTGTGAGATGGTATCTCATTGTGGTTTTGATTTGCATTTCTCTGATGGCCAGTGATGATGAGTATTTTTTCATGTGTTTTTTGGCTGCATAAATGTCTTCTTTTGAGAAGTGTCGAGGTTTCTAAAACCCAAATAGCCAAGCTGATAAAGGATGTGCTGAGCAGAAATAGGGATGACTTGAAAAGGAATTTGGGGAAATAAAAAGATGGTGAGTTTGATATGATCTCTGACATATCCATAAAAGCGGAGGTTGTAAACCTGAGAACTCTGAAAAAAGGCAGAGTTGGAAAGTTAAATTTGGGGGTTTCCTGCTTAAAAACGATCAGCGAAGCTTAAAAGAGAGCAAAGATACTCAGGGAGAAAGCGTTGCCCAGCATTTCCCAACCCTAGTTGCCCCTCAAAATCCACCACAGGGCTTTTTAAAAGCCACTGATGCCCTGGCTTCACCCTGAGCAACTAAGTCACAATCTCTGGGGACAGCTTGGGCATCAGCAGTTTTTAATTAATAGTCTTTTTCTTCCTTCCTTTCTTTCCTTTTCCTTCCCTTCCTTCCCTTCTTTCTTTCCTTCCTCCCCCTCTCTCTTTCCTTCCTTCTTTTCTTTCTTTCCCTATTTCTTACTTTCTTTTCTTTCCTTCTTTCTTTTCTTTCTGATGAAGTCTTGCTATGTTGTCCAGGCTGGTCTCAAACTCCTGGGCTCAAGCAATCTTCCTTCCACCTCAGCCTCCCGAGTAGCTGGGACTACAAACACACACCACCACGCCCAGCTTCTTAGACTTTTTTTAAGAGCTATTTCAGGTTCACAGCAAAATTGAGCAAAAGTGTAGAGAGTTTCTATACATCCCCTATCCCCTGCAACACACAGCCTCCCACCAGGGTGGTACATTGGTACAGTCAATGAATCAACATTGACACATCATTATTTTTTTTTTTTTTTTTTTTTGAGACGGAGTCTCGCTCTGTCGCCCAGGCTGGAGTGCACTGGCACGATCTCGGCTCACTGCAAGCTCCACCTCCGGGGTGCAGGCCATTCTCCTGCCTCAGCCTCCCGAGTAGCTGGGACTACAGGCGCCTGCAACCACTCCTGGCTAATTTTTTGTATTTTTAGTAGAGACGGGGTTTCACTGTGTTAGCCAGGATGGTCTCGATCTCCTGACCTCGTGATCCACCCGCCTCGGCCTCCTCAAGTGCTGGGATTACAGGTGTGAGCCACCGCGCCCAGCCGACACATCATTATCACCCAAAGTCTCCTGGTTATGTTGTACCTTCTGTAACTTCAACAAGGGTATAATAACCTGTATCTACCATTATAGTGTCATAACAGAATAGTTTCCCTGTCCTCAAAATTCTCCGTGAGCTTCAGTAGTTTTTGAATACTCCAAGTGACCCTCAGGTACAGCCAAGCTTGAGAACCACCACTCTACCCAGCAAGAAGAGAGTTACAAGCATTAGACCTTGAAGAGCACTTGCTCTTGGAAGAAAGATGAAGTTTGGAAAAAATAACAAAGAAAGGTTGTAGAGGGAGAAGGACAGTGTCGTGAAAACTAGGGAAAGGAAGAATTTTGAAAAAGAGAAGATGGAACACACTGCAGAAGTGAAGAAAACTGAGAAATGAGGATGAGAAGAATGGAGAATTGTGAATGCCAGATCGTCAATGGCCTTTGAAAATTTAGATTCAACAGAACATGGGCATGGGAAGGGTAGGGAAGCAAACTTGTCTGGGTTAAGCTTGCCTAGGCAGTGAGATCGAGGCGGCAAATATTTGCTGAAGAAGAAAAAGAAGGGCCGGGCATGGTAGCTCATGACTGTAATCCCAGCACCTTGGGAGGCCAAGGCGGGTGGTTCACCTGAAGTCAGGAATTTGAGACCAGCCTGACCAACATGGTGAAACCCTGTCTTTACTAAAAATAAAAATAAAAAAATTAGGCCGGGCATAGTGGCTCAGGCCTGTAATCCCAGCACTTTGGGAGGCCGAGGTGGACGGATCACAAGGTCAGGAGATCAAGACCATCCTGGCTAACATGGTGAAACCCCATCTCTACTAAAAATACAAAAAATTAGCCGGGCATGGTGGCACATGCCTGTAGTCACAGCTGCTCGGGAGGCTGCGCAGGAGAATCGCTTGAACTCGGGAGGCAGACGTTGCAGTGAGCCGAGATGGCACCACTGCTCTCCAGCCTGGGCAACAGAGCAAGACTCCATCTCAAAAAAAATAAAATAATAACTAGCTGGGCATGGTGGCACATGCTTATAGTCCCAGCTACTCGGGAGGCTGAGGCAGGAGAATCACTTGAACCTGGGAGGCAGAGCTTGCAGTGAGCTGAGATTGCACCACTGCGCCCCAGCCTGGGTGACAAAGTGAGACTCTGTCTCAAAAAAAAAAAAAAAATAGGAACAAGGTAGCCAAAAAGGGGAGGAAGTTCAAGGAAAGAGTCTTCCTTTTCTACTTTTTCAGGGTATGTATAGATGAACAAGATTGTAGGCAAAGAAAGAACCTGTGAAGAGACAGAGATCAAAGATGGTTAGTTGGTTAGCTAGCCAGTTAGTTCGTTTTAGAACACTGTCTGGAACTTAATGTAACACACATTAGTTAGTTGACTGATTATTAGTTGGTTGATTGGTTAGTTAGCTAGTTAGTTTTAGTAAAATGCCTGATAGCATAATACATATTAGTTAACTGGTTGGTTAGTCAGTTTAAGAACAATGTCTGGAACTTAGTATAATACACATTAGTTAGTTGATTGGTTATTAGTTGGTTGGTTGGTTGGTTGATTAGTCAGTTTTAGTACAATGCCTGAAAGTATAATACATATTAGTTAATTGGTTGGTTAGTCAGTTTAAGAACAATGTCTGGAACTTAGTATAATACACATTAGTTAGTTGATTGGTTATTAGTTGGTTGGTTGGTTGGTTGATTAGTCAGTTTTAGTACAATGCCTGAAAGTATAATACATATTAGTTAATTGGTTGGTTAGTCAGTTTGAGAACAATGTCTGAAACTTAGCATAATACACATTAGTTAGTTTGTTGGTTAGTTTATTGGTTTTAGTCAGTCAGTCAGTTAGTTTTAAGAGGAGAGGATGTAATTTTTAAAAGTAATAGTCTTCATTAAAGCATTACTCAGCTGGGTGCTATGGCTCACACCTGTAATCCCAGCACTTTGGGAGGCCAAGATTGGAGGATCACTTGAGCTTAGGAGTTCAAGACCAGCCTGGGCAACATAGTGAGATTCTCTCTTTAAAAAAAAAAAAAAAAGGATGATTACCAAGGGATGGGGTCGGAAGAGATACCCACTTAAAGGTCTTACAAGATTAATTTCCTCATTCGTTCTGCTGCAGATTTTATCTTTACTAAAGAATTGAGGACCTGTGCCACATGACCTGCCTCTAATTTCAGCCTCATCTATGGGGAGAGTGTCCATGTCTGCTGGCAACTTCCTACATCAGATGTCCCCTAACTCTCTGGTTTTCTGCCTCAAAGCTTCCCCAAAGCTACAGGAACATCCTTCACAGGTCCATTCTATAAATGCAAAGGGGCTCAGACCCCAGGGGGTAACCCTCAAACAATGGGGCATAGAAGACAGTGGATACACAACTCACCTCCTGTCCTTCAGGGGGATCATTCTGAATGCATTCTTCTCAGTCCCACAGGGTGGACTTGCTCAACAATGCACTGTCTATTATCTCTTTGTCCTTCCCTGCCTTGTTCTCCCATTCTCTCGTTCTTCCTCTCTGGGCTCACCTCCTGAATTCACTACCTATATCCAAGTCCCTGCCTCAGGCCCTGCTTCGGAGTGAACTCAAACCAAGACACTCACTACACTGTGAGTTCCATGAGGGCTGTGTCGGACTCAGTGACACACCACCCAGGTCCTCCTTCGGGACCAAAGGACTCATTCCCCCAACTGTTGAGCGTGCTGCCCTCAGCCCCCAATCCCCTACAGGGATTGCCTCCGCTGAAGAGAGCTGTTTCACCCAAGGTTACTTCCCAGGGATCCCCACATTGAGTGACTGGTTGGTATGGTCTGTCCTAAAGGATGACTCAGTTTCAGAACTCCCTGGAGGGGTTAGCTGAGGCCCCCACTTAGATGACATCACAGCTCAACATTCCCCTCTGCCCAATTGTGATTCAGTCCCTCCCACCCACAGATGTCCAAGAGCGGTCCCTCATAAACCCACTGTGTGTGTCTCTGCCTCAGAGTCTGCTTCCCAGGGGAATACATAGTCCACCACTGCATTCTTTTGTTTGTTTGTTTGTTTGTTTGTTTGTTTGAGACAGAGTCTCACTCTGTCATCCAGGCTGGAGTGCAGTGGTGCAATCTCGGCTCACCACAGCCAATCTCGGCTCACCACAGCCTTCATCTCCTGGGTACAAGCAATTCTCCTGCCTCAGCCTCCCAAGTAGCTGGGACTACAGGCGCATGCCACCACACTCAGCTAATTTTTGTACTTTTAGTAGAGACGGGGTTTCACCATGTTGGCCAGGCTGGTGTCCAACTCCTGACCTCAAGTGATCCACCCTCCTTGGCCTCCCAAAGTGCTGGGATTACAGCCATGAGCCACTGCGCCTGGCCCAACCACTACATTCTCAATGCTTAGACAGCGCCTGGCTTGTAAACATTCAATTGATACTTGTTGAGTTAATCGATTATTTATTTAGGGAGTGGGGGAGCTTTCTATGGAAACTCTACCAGTCTCACGTGTGATCTCAAGCCAGGGGAAGTCCTCCTTCCAGGTGTTATCAGCATCTTTCTGCTATTTGGAGGTCTGAGCACATTGCCGCTAAAGGCTTACTGCTTGACAGGAATTTCCAGTGGCCTGGGTGTGGGTTGGTAAAACATTTCACAGTTCACCTCTCATGGGCTTTTCACCTTCCTCCCAGCCATAAAGTCAAGGCCACAAAAGCAAAAGCCAACCTAGTCCATGAACTTCTCAAGCCAGGAGAAATCCAGTGTGTTGCATTTGACCTCCTGCTCATGATTCAGATGGTGTTTAGAAGAGAGTCCAGGTGTGAGAACGGAAGATGAAACACAATTGCAAAATGTACCTGGGGCTGAAAGAAGTATTGAGCTGTAAATAAACCATTTTCCCCAGACCTAGGTTTCTCTGTATATGATTAATTGTTCAAGGTTGGAAACTAACTGTGTTTTGGTTCCTGTCTGTTAAGAAAGATTTGGCTCCAGCCGCCCCTTGGCCCAGCACCAGGAACCTGGCAGGGTAATGATGGGATTCAGTAGGCTGACCTTCGTAGCAACATCTGCTTGGGATAAGGCCACAGCCGGTCAGCATGGTGGGAACAGCAGCCAACAGCTATGTCTGAACCCTGAAAATTTTTCTGGCTCTGGGTAATACAATTACAATATTTTGTGTCTTCTTTTAGAAAGTATGCCTGGGGGTGAGCATCAAGACCTTCTAAATGGGCAGACCCTTTGACTAGCAAGGCCTCTTCTAAAAATGTATCTCAATGATTAATTAGCTGCAAGGATGTTCATCAAAGCACTTTAGAAAATAATGGTGAGGCCAGGTGCAGTGGCTCATGCCTGTAATCCCAGCACTTTGGGAGGCTGAGGCAGGCAGATCATGAGGTCAAGAGATCGAGACTACCCTGGCCAATGTAGTGAAACCCCATCTCTACTAAAAATACAAAAAATTAGCAGGGCATGGTGGTACAACCCTGTAGTCCCAGCTACTCCAGAGGTGGAGGCAGGAGAATCACTTGAATTCAGGAGGGAGAAGTTGCAGTGAGCCGAGATCACACCACTGTACTCCAGCCTGGTGACAGAGTGAGACTCCATCTCAAAAAAATAAATAAATAAAAATAAATGGTCAAAGACTGGAGGCAACCTAAATGTCCACCAGAAAGGGGATTATATATGTTATATAAATCCTGGTGTAACATGCCAGGACATACAGTCATTAAAAATAATGTAATGGGGTGCAGTGGCTCACACCTATAATCCCAAAGCTTTGGGAGGCCAAGGCAGGCAGATTGCTTGAGGCCAGGAGTTTGAAACCAGACTGGACAACCTAGCAAGACCATGTCACCACAACAAAATTTAAAAATTAACCAGGTGCAGTGGTGTATGTCTGTAGTCCCAGCTACTTGGAAAGCTGAGGTAGGAGGGTCGCTTGAGCCTAGGAATTCAAAACTGCAGTGAGCTGTGATTGCACCACTGCACTCCAGTCTGGAGTGACAGACGAAGAGACCCTGTCTCAAAAAAAAAAAATGATGTCATAATATACAATTACATTTGTTGGCATGCAATGACATGCCCCTAGTGTATTGTTAAATTTAAAAGGCACTATGTACAGTATACTTCCATTAGAAGGAAGGGAAGGAAGAGGAAGAGAAAAAAAGAAGGGGAAAGAGAAAGATGACAAGGAAAGAAGCAATGTGGTTCAGACCTGGAATCTCAAATTTCCCTGATGGAAAATAGCTGGAGACCTCCTGGAGCCCCAAAAGACAGAAGTTGATCTCAGGGAAATTTCTTCAAGAGATTATTTTTTTAAGGGTTCCAGAAGAGCAGCAAGAAGAAAGGAAGAGATGTGGCAAATTAAAGACCAGAGATTCCTGCTTTCTACTCTGAGATTTGACACCAAACGGCTTCTTAACCTGGGCCTGTTTCCCCCAGCAGGGAAGGAGTCAGCCTAAGTGATCGTGAAGGTTCCTTCCACAGGGCAAAAATGTTGACCATGATTGGTCTGGTTGGCAGGATTTAAGGTGATTGTCCTTCTTGATTCTTTTCTGTATTTTCCAGCATTTCCAAAATGAGTATCTATGATTTGGTAATTAGAAACAACCAACAAATGTTAAGAATTATATTAAATCCTGCTTACCAAAAGAAACAACAGAAGCACATTTGAAAAGGGCATAGTGACTTTTGTTTTTAGTATGTTTTAATTATATCTGTTTGCTCAATCGCTGATCTTCCAAACTCCATGAATATTCACACAGCAAGACCCCACACTCATAAGAGCCAGATCCGTTTGCTCTATTGCCTAATAAGCCTGGTTTTGTGCTCCACCTAGGTGCAGTCATTCTGTTCTCCCTGTCTCCTCCTTTCATATAGAGAATGCTGCATGTTGAACAGACAAGGATTCAGTAATTATTCCTGAAGAAATTTCAAGAGCAGTGGGGAGGTTTGTTCCTCTTCATTTTTAGGGCAGAAAATTGAGCTTCCTGAGGAAGCTCAGATGAAATTAAACATGGTGCAAAACTGCACCCTCCTTCCACACACATCAGTGTCCTATACCAGCCAGGATGGGTTCAGAGTCTGACTTTGCAGGAAGCACTGTTTGCAAGCTCGGGGTCTAAATGCCTTCCCAGCACCCTCTGGAAATAATGTCTTCTGAAGGCAGAAGAGCTAAGTGATGGTTTTAGAGCCATATACACTTGGATTTGCTTCAAGTCCTGCACCCACACACACATGCTTTCTACCTGTGTGACCTTGAGCCAGTGATACAGCCTCTCAGAGCCCCGGTCCCCTCATTTTTACTAAATGGACAGGACAGGCTCTACTCACAGGGCTGTTTAGAAAGTCCAATGAAATCAGAGAAGTAAAATGCTAAGCATAGTGGCTGGATATGGCGGCCCTCAATGAGGTGTAGCAACAACTGGTGATCTGGTCATTAGTAGGGACACAAGTGACTTGTGGTATAGGGTAGATTCTTGTCTCAAGGGCACATGAGTTTCCATTGCTCTTGTAACAAAGTCCCACAACTTGGTGGCTTTTAAAAACTCAAATTTAGCCAGGCATGGTGGTGTGCCCCTGTAGTCTCAGCTACGCTGGAGGCTGAGGTGGGAGGATTGCTTGACCCCAGAAGTTCAAGGCTGCAGTGAGCTGTGATCTCACCCCTGCACTCCAGCCTGGGCAACAGAGCAACACCCTGTCTCTAGAAATAATAATAATATAATTAAAAATTTTAAAAACTCAAATTTATGATCTTATAGTTCTAGAGGTCAGAAGTCCAAAATGAGTCTTACAGGACAAAATCAGGGTATCAGCAGAGCTCCGTTCCTTCTGGAGGTGCTAAGGAAAAATCCATTTTCTTGTCTTTTCCAGCTTCTGGAGGCAGTCCGCATTTTTTGTCTGGTAGGTTCCTTTCTCCATCTTCAAATCTAGCCTAACCTCCTCACATCTCTCTCTCTCAGCTCTGCCTCCATCATCATATCTCCTTCTCTGACTCACTTGTCCCACTTCTAAGGACCCTTAAAATTGCCTGGGGCCCACCAGATAATCCAGTATAATCCCCATAACTCAAGATCCTTAACTTTATCTTATCTTCAAAATCCTTTTTGTTGGCTGGGCGCAATGGCTCACACCTGTAATCCCAGCATTTCGGGAGGCCAAGGCAGGCAGATCACTTGAGGCCAGGAGTTTGAGAACAGCCTGGCCAACATGGTAAAACCCCATCTCTACTAAAAATACAAAATTTAGCCGGGCATGGTGGGGCACGCCTGTAATCCCAGCTACTTGGGAGGCTGAGGCACAAGAATCACTTGACACCAGGAGGCAGAGATTGCAGTGAACTGAGATTGTACCATTGCACTCCAGCCTGGGAAACTGAGCAAGACTCTGTCTCAAAAAAAAAAAAACAATTCCTTTTGCCATGAAAGGCAACATATTCACAGGTTTAAGGGATTAAAATGTGGACATGGCATCAGAGAAATGTAAATCAAAACCAGAATGAGATACCATCTCACACCAGTTGGAATGGTGATCATTAAAAAGTCAGGAAACAACAGATGCTGGAGAGGATGTGGAGAAATAGGAACGCTTTTACACTGTTGGTGGGAGTGTAAACTAGTTCAACCATTGTGGAAGACAGTGTGGCGATTCCTCAAGGATCTAGAATTAGAAATACCATTTGACCCAGCGATCCCATTACTGGGTATATACCCAAAGGATTATAAATCATGCCACTATAAAGATACATGCACACATATGTTTATTGTGGCACTATTCACAATAGCAAAGACTTGGAACCAACCCAAATGTCCATCAATGATAGATTGGATTAAGAAAATGTGGCACATATACACCATGGAATACTATGCAGCCATAAAAAAGGATGAGTTCATGTACTTTGCAGGGACATGGATGCAGCTGGAAACCATCATTCTAAGCAAACTATCGCAAGGACAGAAAACCAAACACCATATGTTCTCACTCATAGGTGGGAATTGAACAATGAGAACACTCGGACACAGGGCGGGGAACATCACACACCAGGGCCTGTTGTGGGTGGGGAGATGGGGGAGGGATAGCATTAGGAGAAATACCTAATGTAAATGACGAGGTGATGGGTGCAGCAAACCAACATGGCACATGTATACCTATGTATCAAACCTGTATGTTGTGCACATGTACCCTAGAACTTAAAGTATAATAAAAACAAATGTGGACATGGGGTGGGAACACTTTTCTACCTGCTGCAAAGGATATGAAAGGAGTCCAACGTTATCCTTAAATAGCCACAGCTAATCATAATACTGGTAACACAGCCTCCTTGGGGGATGAAAGTAACCTTAGCTGCTCCAGTGGTTTATTAAGCATTTAGGATATGCCAGGCTCCCCAGAGGGGCCCCAATACTGCTAAAGGCAGTGGTGAGGTTTGGTCCCCCTCGCCAGAGTACTAACCACTCCTTTCTGCTTTATATATTGCATTACATTTTTAAAACTATTCCACTACATTAAAACATTTTGAAAAGCTCTGATCTGCCAAATGCTCTCATTTTAATGATGAACTGAGGTCCAGGGAGATTCAGTTACTCACTAGCAAGGCAGAGAAAGATCAGCCTTAAAGCAAATGATCTTTCCCTTATACTCTGGTAGTCACTGAGCCCCTGAGCTAAGCCGTCCAGTCACTGAGCAACCACTCCAGAGGCAGTAGCACACAGCTGTAAAAAGCATGAACTTCAGGTGCTCACACAAGTTCCAGTCCTGCCCAGACACTTGCTGAGCAGTGGTTTCTAAGCCTGTTGTGAAATTGGATTAAATGAGATAGTGCACAGAAGGCACTGGCCACAGCACATGCTCAACCATATAAGCTGTCATTGTTGACTAACTGGCATTATTTCTATTTCTATACATTTCTTGTTTCTCAAACTCCACTGTAAGTTCTTTGAAAGTAGAACCTGCGACCAGGCACGGTGGCTCACGCCTGTAATCCCAGCACTTTAGGAGGCTGAGGCGGGGGGTTCACAAGGTCAAGAGATTGAGACCATCCTGGCCAATATGGTGAAACCCTGTCTCTACTAACAGGGCATGGTGGCGCACACCTGTAGTCCCAACTACTTGGGAGGCTGAGGAAGGAGAATCGCTTGAACTCGGGAGGCAGAGGTTACAGTGAGCCGAGATCGCGCGACTGCACTCCAGCCTGGTGACAGAGTGAGACTCCATCTCAAAAAAATAAAAAATAAAAATAAAAATAAAGAAAGTAGAACCCGCTGTGATCTGTCTTTGTGAGACAGCCGGGTGCCTTGTTCCCTCTGTTTACCTGACTGGCCCCTATGCATCCCTTCAGGTCTCTTCTGAAATAACCCTTCCCTAAGGAGGCCATCCCAGACCATGCAGAAGGCATTGTGTCTCCTGGTTTACACTCTCATAAGACCCTGAATTCTCTTTTGTAGACTTTGCTCCAATTATTATTTAATAATTACTTATGTAATAATTTATTTGATCCCCGCCTTCTACAGTGCAAGCTACAATGCAAGCTCTCCAAGGACAGCAGTTAATTGGGGCCATGTGATTAATTCATGGGCTGATACGTGTCACTTTGGGGCTGAAGCACAGAAAAGTTGGCATGGTAACTCACCAATTATCAGTTCCCCTGCTGCAGTGACAGACGTTTTATCAGCCTGGGTCCCTGAGTGACCCTGAGCTCTGTTGTTCTACACTGGATGCATAGCATAAATGAGAAAACAACAACAGCAACAAAAAACAAGCAAACAAACAAAACCTTTGTTGTACTAAATGTCTAGGATTTTTAAAGTTAACTTGTTCCTGTATCCCTATCCCAGCCAATCCTGACCAACACATCACTATATTCCCAGTACCCAGCACAGTGTTGGGTACACAGAAAGTGCTCCATAGAAATTTGCTGAATGAATGAATTGGCTTCTGAAACCACAGGTAAAAGTCAGAATACATAATATTTCCTAATTCAGTAGGGGACAAATTTCCACTACCAAAAAAATATTTTAAAAAGACTGGGCCATGAGTTAGTTTCAAAAGTGAAATGTCAGGGTCCCTATTTCCCTCTACAGAAGCTAGAAATGTAGGCTCTTTGACCTTGAAGCTGCTAGACTCTGAGTCACCGTCATGTTGCTGGAGGTCACAGAAACACTCAGTGAGGCTGAGGACAATTAGCTACTTAACAAAGTGATAAAATCCATTACAATCAGAGCCATTAGTCACAGGGCATTATTTAGAAATTGTTGCAATTTATAATATTTATGAATTGATCTGTAGGAACCCATAAACATCGTGTGTCAATATAACTAATTGGCTTTATGAGTTTGTTTGGTTGGCTGATACATTCAAGCTGATGTCGTCGTGATGTCATTTAAAAAAAAAAGGAACCCATGCGTGCTGGGCCTTTGGCTAGGCTGTTAGTGTTCTGACAATTCCACTGCACTGGACAAGGAATTGGGTGAAAGTGGTATATTTAAAAAGTGAAGGCTGGGCACGGTGGCTCACGCCTGTAATCCCAGCACTTTGGGAGGCCGAGCCAGGCAGATCACCTGAGGTCAGGAGTTTGAGACCAGCCTGGCCAACATGGTGAAACCGTGTCTCTACTAAAAATACAAAAGTTAGCTGGGTGTGGTGGCACGTGCCTGTAATCCCAGCTACTTGAGAGGCTGAGGCAGGAGAATTGCTTGAACCTGGCAGACAGAGGTGGCAGCAAGCCAAGATTGTGCCACTGCACTCCAGCCTGGGCAACAGAGTGAGACTGTCTCAAAAAAAAAAAAAAATGTGGAGAAAACACCAGCAGAGAGGTAGATAACACATAGCAAATAAAGGGCATACTACCAAGCAAGCTACCACAGACATTAATCCCTTGAGGAAACTCTGGGGAAAAGGAAAAGACATACATGTTCCCTCCTCCTAATCCCTCAGGTCTCAGCTGAAATAACCCATCTAATAATCTAGTGAGGGAGCTGGGGTATTTATACACCAACTTCCAAAAGTCACTGGTGAAGGGGGGCTTCTGAAGCAGAGGGTGTTAATTCTTTGACACTCTGGCCTGCTACTCATGAGCTGATTGATTTTTGGAAGTTCTGGCACAGACACCGATACTAGTAACTGGAAGTCAGCCGGAGCCCACTGAAAGTTAAGAAGGCTTGGGTATGGCACTACAGTGTCAGCTGCGCCCACTTTACCTCCTTCAATCTAAGCAAAGAAACTCACCTAAGCCCATGGTTGGGGGCAGCACCTTCCATGTGCCAGGCACTGGGCAGGGGGATGGGGATACAGCCTTGAGCATGACAAGCATGATCCCTGTCACTGTAGATGCGTGGAACCTGTAATCTAGAGGAGACTCAGTCAATCCCAGTAGAGTGATGTAGCTATCACAGGGGCTTTGGGAACACAGTGGAGAGGCTTCTTACTGAGTCTGGCTGGAAGGGCATGGCAGGAAAGACTTCCCAGAGGACTCGAAGTCCACCTCCATCATGAAAATGAGTCCAAGTTGATCATTTCTAGAAGGTGGTTATAAGAAGAGTGCTTAGACAGGGGGAACAGTATGGGTAAAGGTACAGAGGTTTGAGGGTACATCCAGTGATCAAGGAACTGCAAGTCATTCAGGGAGGCTGCAGGATAGGATATGTTTGGAAACCATGGGAGAGGTAGCTGGAGAGGTGAGGAAAATGTGAGAGATGCCCAATCTGAAAGGTTTGATCTTATTGGTTTATCAGGAAGATAATTTTCCAAGGCAACGTGACTAAATTAGCACATAAACTACCAGGCAGCCAAATGTCTGGGGGTGGGGGATTTTAAAAAACAAACACAGGTTCTAGAACCAGGAGATTTAAGCAACTACTCACGTGCACTTGAGCAGACCCTTCCCCTCCCTGGGCCTCAGTTTCTCATCCGTCATGTAAAGAGATTTATGTAGATGACCTACGAGGTCCAGTGTTTTCATTCATTCATTTATTCAACAGATATTTGCTGAGCTCCTAATACGTACCAAGCATCATGCCAAGCACAAAGGATACAGCAGTGGAAAAGTCCCAACTATCATCGAGTTTACCTCCTAGGAGGAAAAACCAAAAGACAAACACATAAGTGAAACGGCATCACTGATACAATTTGGATCTGTGTCCCCACCCAAATCTAATGTTCAGTCAGATTAATGTTAATCCCCAGTGTTGGAGGTGGGAGCCTGGTAGGAGGTGATTGGATTATAGGGGTAGAGTTCTCATGAATGGTTTAGCACCATCCCCCCTTGGTTCTGTGTAGTGAGTGAGTTCTCACAAGATCTGGTTGTTTAGAAGTATGTAGCAAACCCCGCCCCCAACCTGCAACCCCCTTCTTCCTGCTTGGGCCATGTAAGGCACGCCTGCTTCCCCTTCACCTTCCACCATGATTTTAAGTCTCCTAAGGCCTCTCCAGAACAGAAGCCACTATGCTTCCTGTACAGCCTGCAGAACTGTGAGCCAATTACATCTCTTTGCTTTATAAATTACCCAGTCTCAGGTATTTCTTTAGAGCAATGTGAGACTAATACAGTCACTTATGGAAAACTCAATGAAGAATAAGATAGCAAGATCAGGAATGAGCAAGGAGGGGACCCCTTTGAGGAGGTGATATTTGATTAGAGATGTTAGAGAAGTGAGGAAGAGAATTCTGGGAATATCTGGAAATGAGCACTCCAAGGTAGAACAAAGAGGCCTCTGTAGCTTGAGAAGAGGGAGCCAGAGATAAAGAGTGAGTGGGAAGGGGACTGGTCATAGAGGGAGGCAGGAGCCAGGTCAGGTGAGGCCTCCCAGACCATGGTAAGAGCTTGTGATTTTCTTCTAAGCTTAGAAAATATGGGAGCATTTGAGCACAGGAGTGACATACTTTGACCTGCTATCTAAAATGTTCACAGTGGCCCTATTCGTAATAGCCAAAAAGTGGAAACAATGCAGATGTTTATCAACTGATGAATAGATCAACAAAATGTGATCTGTCCACTATTTATACAGTGGAATATTACTCAGTCATAAAAAAAGAATGAAGTATTGATACGTGCTGCAATATGTATGAACCTTGAGAACATGATACTCAGTGAAAGAAACCAGAAAAAAATTTCACAAAATGTCACATGATATATGATTCCATTTATATTAAATAATCAGAATAGGCAAATCTGCAAACACAGAAAGTAGATTGGTGGTTGCCAGGGGCTGGGGTGGGGGTGCTGCAGTAGGGAGAGGAGAGTGACTGCTACTGTGCCCAGGCTTGATTTTAGGGTAATAAAAATGTCCTAAAATTAGATAATGTTTGCATAACTCTTCTGAACATATTTAAAACTATTAAGTTGTA
Source organism: Pongo abelii (assembly GCF_028885655.2). Lineage (NCBI taxonomy): Eukaryota > Metazoa > Chordata > Mammalia > Primates > Hominidae > Pongo > Pongo abelii. Next base: position 117,361,855 of record NC_071995.2, on the reverse strand, counting down.
CACTCTAAATGGGTGAACTGCATGGTAAATTATATCTCAATAAAGTTGCTTAAAAAAATTAAAGGAGGCTGAAGGTGGTAGCTCACTCCTGTAATCCCGGCACTTTGTGAGGCCAAGGTGGATAGATTGCTTGAGCCCAGGAATTTGAGACCAGCCTGGGCAACAAAGCAAGACCCCGTTTCTACAAAAAATTAAAAAAATTAGTTGGGTATGGTGGCACATATCTGTAGTCCCAGCTATCCAGGAGGCTGAGGTGGAAGGATTGCTTGAGCTGGGGAGGTCGAGGCTGCAGTGAGCCGTGATCAAGCCACCGCACTCCTGCCTGGGTGATAGAGCAAGACCTTGCCTCAACTTAAAAAAAAAGGACATTCAAATCACATATACACACACAGAGACAAGTAACTCTCTGGCTGCTTCGTGGGAATAGATTGTAGGGAGGCCAGGGCAGAGGCAAGGCGACTAGTCAGGAGGCTGCTGTGGAAGTCCAGGCAAGAGGCAGCAGTGACATGGACTAGGGTGGGAACAGTAAGGATAGTGATAACTGGTGGGATGTGAGATCTCTCGAAGCCAGAGCAGAGAGGATTTGCTAATAAACTGGATGTGTGTCATGAGTCAAGGCGAGAAGTCAAGAACCGGCATGAGCAATTGTGTGAGGAGTGGTGCCATTTACAGAGATGACGAGCACTTGAGGAAGTGCAAGTGAAGGGTAGATTAAGAATTTGGTTCAGGTCATGCAACGTGTGAGATGCCCATTAGACATCCAAGAAGAGATGCTGAATAGGTCACCGGGTGCATAAGCCCTGAGACTAGGGGAGAAGTTCTGGCTAGATTTATCAGTGGGGTGTCAGTCATCAGCCTAGGGATGGAATTAGAGCTGCAGGGATAGATGGGACCCACTAGGGAGTAAATGTAGGTAGAGAAGAGGAGGAAACCCACAACTGGCCCTGGCCACTTAGATGATAGGAAGAGAAACAGAAACATCACGCTTCCGAAAATGTAGACACTTTGGGGGTTCTAAGAGTTCTCTGAATGTTTAAGATTAGCCCATTAATTTAATCGAGCTTCTTCCAGCCCCCCCCCACTTTTTTTTTTTTTTTGAGACAGAGTCTCACTCTGTTGCCCAGGCTGGAGTGCAGTGGTACCATCTCAGCTCACTGCAATCTCGACCTCACGGGTTCAAGTGATTCTCCTGTCTCAGCCTCCCGAGTAGCTGAGATTACAGGTGCTCACCACCATCAGCTAATTTTTGTATGTTTAATAGAGATGGGGTTTCACTATGTTGGCCAGGCTTGTCTCAAACTCCTGACCTCCAGTAATCCACCTGCCTTGGCCTCCCAAAGTGCTGGGATTACAGGCATGAGCTACTGCACCTAGCCTTCCAGCCTTCATTTTAAAAATTATCATTGACCACTGGGTCTACACTTCCCAGGGGGTACCCGCTGCAGGGAGAATCCGTAAACACCAAAAGAATTTCTAAGATCAGGAATTGAGACAAACTTTCTCTTTAGCCCTTCAAAGAATTCTAAAGTGTTGGCCGTCTGTGAAAAGAGACCTTTCTTTTTGTCCTTCATCCATATAAAAGACACTCATCTTGACCAAGCATAAGCAAGAAGGGCAGATTTATTCTAAGAATACTGAAGTGTTTCAGCCAGGCTCATGCCTGTAACCCCAGCACTTTGGGAGGCCGAGACGGGCGGATCATGAGGTCAGGAGTTTGAGACCAGGCTGGCCAATGTAGTGAAATCCCATCTCTAATAAAAATACAAAAATTAGACAGGTGTGGTGGCACGTGCCTGTAGTCCCAGCTACTGGGGAGGCTGAGGCGGGAGAATCACTTGAACCTAGGAGGCGGAGGTTGCAGTGAGCCAAGACCATGCCATTGCACTCCAGCCTGGGTGACAGAGTGAGACTCCTTCTCAAAAAAAAAGAATATTGAAGTGTTTCATGGAATTGAAAGAATAAAAAATAGTATATTTAAAAATCACCAGAAGATTTAAAATGTTCCCAACATACAGAAATGATAAATGTTTGAGGTCATGGATATCCCCCAATTACTCAGATTTGACTGTTACACGTTGTGTGCTTATATTAAAATATCACATGTACCTCATAAACATATACAACAATTATGTATCAATAAAAAGAGTAGAAAACAGCTGAGCCTTAGGAAAAATCTCTATGTCTTTCCTGTTCCTCCTTCTCCTTTTTTTATTTCTCTCTCTCTCTCTCTCTCCTTCTCTCTCTCTTTCCTCAGTCTTAATGGGAGAAAAACAGCTACTCACCATTGTCTATATGTTACAATTTCAGACACTAGAAACTACTGAAGTTTTCTCTCAGCTCTAAGTCCAGACTCCCAGGGAAGCATTCTAATTGGTCCATCTTGGGTCTGCAAGTGCATTTCTGGACCAATCATCTAAGGCCAAAGGTGGCATCTCTTGGAGGTAACAACAGCTCTCTTGGCATCCCTGGGATCAGAGTACCATTTGGGGGTGGGCTTTACTCAGAAAAGGAATTTTCCAATTTGCCAGAGATAATTATTTGTTGGATAATCCTTCAATTATTTATTTATTTATTTATTTGTTTATTTTGGAGAGAGAGAGAGTCTCCCTGTGCTGCCCAGGCTGTAGTGCAGTGGTGCAATCTCAGCTCACTGCAAGCTCCGCTTCCCTGGCTCAAGCCATTCTCCTGCCTCAGCCTCCAGAGTAGCTGGGACTACAGGTGCATGCCACAGCAATGGCTGTATTTTTGGTAGAGATGGGGTTTCACCAGGTTGGCCAGGCTGGTCTCAAACTCCTGACATCAAGTGATCCACCCACCTTGGCCTCCCAAAGTGCTGGGATTACAGGCATGAGCCACTGCGCCTGGCCTAATCCCTTCAGATTCTGACAATCTTAAGATCTAAATGCCAGATAAAATGTTTATGCTTGAAAATGGCTAATAGCATGACTTTCAACAACAATGATATGCTTAGCAAGGGCTAGCACCATTCTGCAGGTACAAAGCCCCACATGGTAGCATTCTGTGCCCATCAAGGCTTAGCAGAGGAATAGATTTGAGGATAAAGCAGACCTCCACACCCCTCACCACCAGCCTCTCATCTCCAGACTTGCCCTCCCAGCCCCACTGTCGAAGAACACAGTGACCCTGTGGGACATACATATGAGACTACAGATGACTTTTCCATTGCCAGCTCAGCTGAAGCGCATTTCTCTGCATCACACAGAGATGGCCCTGGCTCTATCAGCACAGCTCTCACTTGAGCCACAGATGGCAAATGGAATGCTCATCCCCGCCCCTTGCTCCCTGGCCCGGCTGCTTGCACATTCCTTGACAATAATGCTGGTTCAGAAGCTGGCACTTGGAGCCAACCCTTGCTAGGCACAGCAGGGTGGGCAAGGCAGAAGGAAAGCTGGCAAGGAGGGAAGTAGGGGCTATTTATTTTATGCTGGCCCCAGCAGCCTGGAAGGTACCATGAAGAGTGGGCAGCGAGATTGCAGCAGATGACGGAGCTTTATCAGGTAAGGGGTGGCAGCGGGGCGCACAGGAAAATTACAGCACCACTTGCCAAGTCTCAGGGACACCTGCATCTAATTTAACATAAGGAAGACATTATGGAAAAGGGTTGCTACCTCCCCCAGATGCAGACTCCTACTAAATCTAGTCTATTCCATCTCCTAAACCTCTCTCCAACTTATTCCCTTCCCTCCATCCCCACCCTACCTGCTCTAAGCCACCACCATCTCTTGCCTGGAGAGCTGCAATTGCTTCCCAAATGCTCCATCAGTATTCACTCTGGCCAGAACTGTTCATCCTCTATCCGGTGACCAGAGTGATCTTTCTAAGTTGCAGGTCTGATGACACCTCACTTCTGCTTTGGCTCCCCAAGGGATAGAGTTCAAAATCTTTCACACCAGCTCATAACAGCCTTCACAAACCGATCTTGGCCCACTCCAACAGCTTTAAGCATCAAAGATGGTAGGGGTGTGTAGCAGATGCATTGGTGCCCCGCTTGATCCCCTTGCCTTTATCACACTGGCCCAACTTCCAATGGCCGGCACCTGCTTTCATTTGTCTGATGGCTTTCAGTGGCAATTGGAGCCCACTTTGTTACGCATGGCAGGATGGAAGTGCCAGGGAATCAACACCCCCTGGGAGCAGGCCTCAAACAATGATTGATGGAAGAGGGAGTATAAACACCCCAGCTCCCTCGCCCTTTGGGTGGGATAACAGGTGCATGTTGACACTGGCTCCCAGAATTACCCAGTTGCCCGCAGTCATTGATAAACTCACCCTTTCCTGGCTCCTTCTTGTCTCTGTCTCATTCTCTTATTCCTCAACTGCTATTCAGGATCACTTCTTAGATAAAACTCTTGATGGCCAGGTGTGGTGGCTCACCACTGTAATCTTAGCACTTTGAGAGGCCAAGGCAGGCACATTGCTTGAGCCTAGGAGCTCAAGACCAGCCTGGACAACATGGCAAAACCCCAGCCATACAAAAATTTTAAAAATTAACCGGGCATGGTGGTGCACACCTGTAGTCCCAGCTACTTGGGAGGATGAGGTGGGAGGATTGCTTGAGCCCAGGAGATTGAGGCTGCAGTGAGCTGTGATTCCACCACTGCACTCCAGCCTGGGTGACAGAAAGAGACCCTATCTCAAAACAGACAAACTCTTGCATTCAAATCCTTACCTCAGGGTCTTCTTTGGAAAGATCCCTGAAAAAGCAAGTATTTTCCAAAACCAGGTTATCCAGCTATGTATGTACTTATACATATTAGTGATAAATATGCCATGATATCTGCCATGATATCATGATCACACATCATGATATGTATGTATTTATACATATTAGCAATAAATATGCCATGATATCTGCAGCCTCTGGACTTGTATACAAGTTTCCTCTATGTAGCATGACCTCCCCCTGCCATCCCATCTTCTGGATGGATCTTACTCTACCTTTAGCTCTATCTGTAGCTTAGATTTACACTCTTCGGTAGAACTTCTCTCACCTTACCCACACCTCTCCAGCATGACCCCACCACACACACAAGTTCTGTTTCCCTTGGAATTTGCTCCCTTCACACTCCAGTTTTCTTTTTCTTTTTTTTTTTTTTTTTTTTTTTTTTTTGAGATGGAGTCTCACTCTGTCACCCAGGCTGGAGTGCAGTGGCACAATCTCGGCTCACTGCAACCTCAGCCTCCCAGGTTCAAGCGATTCTCCTGCCTCAGCCTCCCGAGTAGGTGGAATTACAGGCATGCGCTACCACGCCTGGCTAAGTTTTGTATTTTTAGTAGAGACAGGGTTTTGACATGTTGGCCAGGCTAGTCTTGAACTCCTGACCTCAGATGATTCGCCCATCTTGGCCTCCCAAAGTGCTGGGATTACAGGCGTGAGACACTGCACCCAGCCTAGTTCTCTTTCATTGTGCTTATTGCACCTGTAATTATGTGTTCAGAGCCTGTGTTCCCCATCAAAATGTAAGCCCTATGACAATAGGGATTGTGTTTGTGGGCTCATTTCTGTATCCCCAGAGTGGAGTACAATACAGATGTTCAACAGAGAGTTGAATAAATGGTGCTTTAACTTCAAAAAAAGTAGAAGAAAAGAAAAGGTGTAATATCACGCAGACATGGAAATGTTCAACACATGCTAATTGAATAATCACAGCCACCATCACTCAGCACACCCAGTGGGCCAGGCATCCTGCCAAGGGTTTCACAAGCATCACCTCAATTAACCCTCATAGGCTGATACTGATGTTAACCCTGTTTGACAAAGGAGGAATCAGAGTGAAAGAGAGGTTAAATCCCTTACTAAAGGGCACACAGTAGCAACGGGCAGAGCTGGGATTTGAACCCAGAGAGTCTGGCACACAGTGCACATATTTACCTGCAAGTTTCTCCTACCTCTTTCCCCACTGGAATGATGCTCCAGTTGTAGAGCTCTTCACAGCACCTGGATGAAGCCTTCTCCCCCTCCAAGGGCATGAAGTGAAGAATCACTGGGGATTTCACGAACCTGACGGCATTCATTCATTCAACCAGTTATTTCTAAAGCACCTACTATGTGCAAGGCACAAGGAAAGAGGGGTAAATAAGCCAGACACTGTTCCTGCCCTCCCCAAGCTTACAATCTAGTGAAAGAGACAGACACTGAATGAACAAACATGCAAATAGGCATATAACGGGCAGTTGTAAACACTATGAAGACAATGGGGATGGGAGGTACCTGACTTAAATAGGTCAGAGACAATTTTAAGTGAAGACCTGAAAAATGAGAATTCGACCACTTTGGAGGGAGCGGGGCAGAACATTTCCCATCAGACAGTAGCAAATGTTGGATGGTATTCTAGATCCAGTGGGAAGCCACTGGCGGCGGTGGGGGTGATATGTTTTAGCTGTGTCCCCACCCAAATTTCATCTTGAATTGTAGCTTCCATAATCCCCACATGTCATGGGAAGTACCCAGTGGGAGGAAATTGAATCGTGGCAGCAGGTTTTCCCATGCCACTCTCATGATAGTGAATAAGTCTCATGAGATCTGATGGTTATAATGGGCAGTTCCCCTGCACACGCTCTCTTACCTGCTGCCATGTAAGACGTGACTTTGCTCCTCCTTGGCCTTCTGCCATGATTGTGAGGCCTCCCCAGCCATGTGGAATTGTGAGTCCATTAAACTGCCAGCAGTTGCCCATGAGACAGGAAAGCGCCTACAGGAGTCCCTGACCACCTGGCTCTGAGACTGCTGCCTAGAGCCATATGTCTTCACCAATATCCAGCAAATGCTGCCGTTCTGTACATCCAGTTCATCTGGTTCATCTCAGCCTGGACTAAGGAAACCTCAACCACAACCAAAAAACATCCAGCATAGAAAAGGAATTAGGATGTCATCAGGCACCACCAAAAGTGACAGGGAGAAGAATGCAGGCCTGAAATATCCACTGAGAACAACCTTGTTCTGTTTAAGCGGCTCTCCTCTCATTCTCTGCCTCATTTAACTCTTTCACATACGTTATCTCATTCTGTCTTCAAGAGGATGCAGGTAGGTGCATATCATTCTACCCATTCCCACAGATGGGTAAACTGAGGCTTAGCAAAGTGAAGTGAACTGCCAGCTCAGAGCCAGGTTCTGAAGACAGGGTCCTCTCAGCCCAAGTCCAACAGCACTTCTATCACCACTCAATGGCTTGCTGTGAAAACCTTCTTAGAAGCTTGTTTTTGTTGGTTTTGTTCTATGTGCATTTTTACCATCTCAGTATCAGCCAAGAGCTGGTGGGGGAGGAAGGTGAAGGAGAGTGGGAAGAGCAAGAAGGCTTAAATGCATCAAGGGCATGATCCTAAGAAACTGATTTGAATTGAATAGAAATTGGTTTCCCGTTATCCTTGCAGCTACAACATTTGCAGTTTAGGTCCTGACACCAAACACTGCCACTGTTTTTCTGGTCAAATCTCCTTCCTAGGAAGATAACCATTTAAAAAATTCTCTGTAACCTATCAGGCAGACTAAGTTCCTCTAAAAGACACACACTGCTGCCCAAGTCCACACAAAATTCCAACCCCAGTATGCAAAGCACCACCACATTTACATGGGGCCAGGAAGTAAGATAAATTCACAAAGCCTTGTATGGAGACAAAAAGAAACAGAAAGGTACTGAGACCCGAATCCGTGCCTCCCTACTCATACCCTTGCTGAGGGACTCTGCCCCTAATCACAGCCCCTGCTGTCCTGTTTGCCTTAAGAATGATATTCAGCCATTACAAATACAACCATTCTTCAGGCTCAAATACTGAAATCCTTCTTTGAACATATTGATATATTCCCTCCCTGAGTGTCCTTAAGAAGCTCCATCAAAAACAATAAAATGTGTCATCTCACCCACCAAAGCCCGTATGCAAAGAGAGTTTCAGATCCAGTTGATTCGGCTGCTCCAAAGGACCCAGGTTGTTTGTTTGTTTGTTTGTTTGCTTGCTTGCTTGCTTGTTTTGAGAGAGTCTTACTCTGTCACCCAGGCTGGAGTATGGTAGCATGATCTTGGCTCACTGCAACCTCCATCTCCTGAGTTCAAATGATTCTCATGCCTCAGCCTCCAGAGTAGATGGGATTTTACAGGCACGTGCCCCGACGCCCAGCTAATTTTTGTATTTTGATTAGAGATGGGGGTTTTGCCATGTTGGCCAGGCTGGTCTCAAACTCCTGACCTCAGGTGATCCACCTGCCTCAGCCTCCAAAAGTGCTGGGATTACAGGCATGAGCCACCGCGCCCAGTCAGAACCCAGGTTCTTGCTGTTCCTCTGCTCTGCCATCCACGGTGCAGACTTCACTCTGAGTCTGATTTTCCACATGGTCGTATGGATGTCAGAGGCACTTGCTGCTAATGCTTTCCTATTTCAATCTAAGTCTAAGAGAACCTCTCCCGAAATAACAGACACTAAGTCCTTTCCATTAGTCTATTTAAACCAGCTAGAGTCTTGTCACTATGTCTGAATCATTAACAGTCACCAGGGAGATGCCCTACCTGGGACAGTTAGCAATGCCTGGAGACATTTTTGGTTGTAGCAACTTGGAGAGAAGGGAGTGGGCGCTACTGGCATCGAGTGCGGAGAGGCCAGGGGTGCTGTTAAATATCCTGCAATGCACAGGACAGCCCCACCATGAAGAATTATCCTGTCCAAAATGTAATACTGAGCTTGAGAAACCTTGGCTTAGATTAACCTACATTGGGGTTAGCAAACTACAATCCACAGACCAGATGTACCCCACTGGCCTGTTTTTGTAAATAAAGTGTCACCAGAACGCAGCCACACACTCATTTGCAAGTTGTCTATGACTGCTTTCATTGTGATACAGACCATTTGCCTTCACTCCTAAAGCTTAAAATATTTACTCTCTGGCCTTTTTCTGAAAAAGTTTGCTGACCCCTGGCCTAGGTCTACCCTTGAAGCTGAGGTTGGAGAGAATATGTGAACAAAATTAGGGTTCTGTTAGGAAAGAGGGAAAAAATTGGTGTTGGGAAGTAACAAACAGTAAACACGACCAAGAGAAAGTCTATTTCTAAAGACCTCACTGTATCCCATAGCTCTCAGCAGGGACCTTATCAATGAAACTTTACTTCTACTTAAAGGACTTGTACAAAAATTAGGCAGCTAGATAGGAAAAATAAGTTCTAGTATTCTTTATCACCGTAGGATGACTATAGTTGACAATAAAATATTAATAGTTTCAAAATAGCTAGAAGAAGGATATTGACTGTTCCCACACAAAGAAATAATAAATGTTTGAGATGATGGATATGCTAATTACCCTAATCTTATCACTATGTGTTATATGTATCAAAACATCACTAGGTACCCTATGAATATGTACAATTATCATTTGTCCATTTAAAAATTAAAATAAAGTTTAATTAAAAGATGGGAAAAATAAACTAGGAATTTAGGCCTTACACAACTTTTAAGTTGCTAGGAGGTGTGAAGCCCCCAAACTCTCACCCAATAATTAAGATTTTTGATTCTTACTACAAAGAGACAGAAATGATTATCAGAGCAGTGGGTCCTGAGCCCATAAAAGTCAGGCCCAGTGTTGGCTCTACTGAAGGCCAAAGCCACACTGAAATCAAGGGAGAGAAAAAAGAAAGAGTAGCAAGGAAGTTACTTAGCAGAGAAAATCACAGGATGGAAGGAGAGAGGCACAAAAACCAAGCATCCCAGAGGGATGAAGAAACATGGCTGCTTGCAATGATTAATCCCATGATGTTTTGCAGTTCCATGAGATTTCACAACACCTTTTCAGTAAGTTCTTTTCCTGAACAAGTCCAAATGGGTTTCTGTTCCTTGGAATCAAAAGATCCCCGAGGAAGATGAGACCCACTGAATCATTGAACACCCTCTGTGTTAGTCCATTCTCATACATTCTCATATTGCTGTAAAGAAGTGCTTGAGAATGGGTAATTTATAAAGAAAAGAGGTTTACTTGGCTCATGGTTCCACAGGATGTACAGGAAGCATGGCTGAGGAGGTCTCAGGGAACTTACAATCATGGCAGAAGGCGAAGGGGAAGCAGGCACATCTTCACATGGCCAGAGCAGAAGGGAGAGAGAGGGAGAGGTGCTGCACACATTTAAACAACCAGATCTCATGAGAATTCTACTGTGAGAACAGCATGAAGGGGAAATTTGCCCCCATGATCTAATCATCTCTCACCAAGCCCCACCTCCAACATTGCAGATTACAATTTGACGTGAGATTTGGGCAGGGACACACATGCAAACCGTATCACTCTCTCTCAGGGGCAAGGCAAATATTTGCCCAAAAGGTTGACTGGCTTCTTCTCTCTCCTTTGATCCTAGTCACCCAGGGATTCCCAGTCCACTTGGCAGGAGGTTGGGCAGACCCAAAGACCTGACAAAACATTTAAGACTTAAAAACTAAAAAAACCTAAGTGGGAAAATAGTACCTGGTTTTTGTAGATGCTTTAAAGGTTCCTTTTAATAGTAAATATAAATGGTTACCAGACTTGTCAAATATAAGTCAAAATCAACTCTCAAAAAGGACTAAGAAGGGAAAAAAATTTAAGTGGAAAAAAAATTCATGGCCATTTCTTTTCAATTTGTGATGTTACTTTGATCTTCTGTTCACTCAGCCTGGTTTAAGTTATCAGAAGCCCACCACTAAATGCCCTGTTGCTATTATTTCTTTATTTGATATTATAATTGAATGAGAACTGTTATATCCTGGCCAATGTTCCCCATCTGCTGCTTCTCTGGGTTGGGAGGGGGTTGTTTTGTTTTGTTTTTTTCCTGGGAGCACCTGAGGCAACATTTAGGAACAAAATCTTCTTCTGACTTCCTCTGGAATAGATTCTCTTTGTTAAAGCCAGAACCATTCTCCTCCTGGAGACAAATCTGTCCTGTAGGTATTTCTCTGGAGGCCACCATCCAGATTTCCAAGTTGCCCATAAAGGATGGAGGATGGTAGTGCTGAGCTTCTGCCTCTGCTATTGGCAATCCACCTTCCTCATCCTGCAGCCTTTGGAAAAGGGGCCACCTCTATTTATACCACAGCTAAGAAGACAGGATCAATCAAATGATGATTCTGAGCTAAACAAACTGATTTCTTCCCAGCCTCATTGTGCAGAGAGAAAACTGCTAGATGAAGCAAGATCACAGTAAAGCCAAACACTTCATGTGAACATATTCAGGGAACACGCTGCAACTTTGTGCTGGGGCCTACAGACAGAGACAGAGAAGGTACAGTCCACACCCTTAAGGAAGGCACAGTCTTGAGCAAGCCTGTCCAATAGAAATATAACACAAGCCACATTTGTAATTTGAAAGGTTTTAGTAACAACATTAAAATAAGTAAAAAGAAACAGGTCAAGATAATTTAATAATGCTTTATTTAACCCAAAATGTCATCATTTCCACATGTAATCAATACCAAAAAATTATTAATGAGGCATTTTACATTATTTTTCCTATTAAGCCTTTGAAATCCAGGATGTACTTTATGCTTACAGCCATCTTCATTCAGACCAGTCACATTTCAAGTGTTCATTAGTCATATGTAGCTAGTGGCTACTGTACTGGGCAGCACAGCTTTAGAAGTGGAACAGATGTATACACAATTATAAAACAACATGAAGATACCCCTACTATGTACTCACAAAAAATAAGTTAGAAAAAAATAAAACAGAGCCAGCCATGGTGGCTCACATCTATAATCCCAGCACTTTGGGAGGCCAAGGCAGGCCGATCACTTGAGTACAGGAGTTCAAGACCAGCCTAGGCAATATGGCAAAACCCTATCTCTACAAAAACAAAAAAATAGCCAAGTGTGGTGGCATGCGCCTGTAGTCCCAGCTGCTTGGGATGCTGAGGTAGGAGGATAGTTTGAACCTGGAAGGCTGAAGTTGCAGTGAGCCATGATTATGCCACTGCACTCCAGCCTGGGTGACACAGTGAGACCCTGTCCCCCCAAAAAAATAAAAATTAAACAACATGAAGGAAGAAGACAGCAATAAATGGAAAGATGTCCCATGTTCATGGATTGGAAGACTTAACATTGTTAAGAAATAAATATCACTTAAAGTGATCTACAGATTCACTACAACCCCTATCAAAATTCCAAGAGTGTTTTTTGCAGATATAGAAATATTCATAATAAAAAATCATATGAAATCTTAAGGAACCCTGAAAAGTCAAAACAATCTTATAAAAGAACAGAGTTTAAGGTCTCACATTTCCTAATTTCAAAACTTAGTCCAAAGCTACAGCAATCAAGACAGCATGGCACTGTCATAAAACAATGAAATTGAATGGAAAGCCAAGAAATCCACCCTTGTATACATGGCCAAGTGACTTTTGAGAAGGGTTCCACGACTCTTCAATGGGGAAAAGATAGTCTGGACCCTTACTTTGTATAGGATCTTTTCCTTAAATCATATAAAAAATTAATTCAAAATGAATCAACAACCTAAACATAAGAGTTAAAACTACAAAACTCTTAGAAGAAAACACAGGGGGAAGCTTCATGACATTGGATTTAGCAATGATTTCTTGGATATGGCAACAAAAGAAAAAATAGACAAATTGAACTATATCAAATTTAAAACTATGCATCAAAGGACACAACAGAATGAAAAGGCAACTCACAGAAGGGAAGAAACTATTTGCAAATTATATAGCTGAGAAGGGGTTAATATCCAGAGTATAGGCCAGGCATGGTGGCTCACGCCTGTAATCCCAGTACTTTGGGAGGCCGAGGCGGATGGATCACAAGGTCAGAAGTTCAAGACCAGCCTGACCAACACGGTGAAACCCCGTCTCTACTAAAAATACAAAAATTAGCTGGGTGTGGTGGCGTGCACCTGTAATCCCAGCACTTTTAGAGGCCAAGGCAGATGGATCACAAGGTCAGAAGTTCAAGACCAGCCCAACTGACATGGTGAAAACTCGTCTCTACTAAAAATACAAAAATTAGCTGGGTGTGGTGGCACGCACCTGTAATCCCAGCTACTCAGGAGGCTGAGGCATGAGAATCACTTGAACCCGGGAGGCAGAGGTTGCAGTGAGCCGGGATCATGACACTGCACTCCAGCCTGGGTGACAGAGCGAGACTCCATCTCAAAAAAAAAAAAAAAAAAAAAAAAATCAAGAGTATATAAAGAACTCCTACAACTCAATAACAACAACAAAACCAGTTTTAAAAGGGGCAGAAGACTTGAAAACACATTTCTCCAAAGAAGATAAACAAATGGCCAAAAAGCACATGAAAAGATGCTGAACATCACTAATCATTAGGGAAATGCAAATTAAAAGCACAATGAAATACCACTTCGTTACACAATGAGATGCCATATGAGATACTACCTCATACACATACACGTAATAGTCATTATCCAAAAGGGGGAAAACAGATAATAACAAGTGCTGAGAAGGATGTAGAAAATTGGAGTCCTCAGGCACTGTTGTTGGGAATGTAAAATTGTGCAGCAAGCACTTTAGAAAACAATATGGGAGTTCCCCAAAAAGATTCAAAGTATAATTATCATCTCCAGCAATTCTTCTGGGTATATGTCTAAAAGAATTAAAAGTATAGACTCAAATAGATATTTGTACACATATATTCATAGCAGCATTATTCACAACAGATAAAAAGTGGAAGCAACCCGAGGGTCCACCAACAGATGAATGGATAGGCCGGGTGTGGTGGCTCATGCCTGTAATCCCAGCACTTTGGGAGGCTGAGGCGGGTGGATCACGAGGTCAGGATATCGAGACCATCCTGGCTAACATGGTGAAACCCCATCTCTACTAAAAAATACAAAAAAAAATTAGCTGGGAGGCCAGGCATGGTGGCTCAAGCCTGTAACCCCAGCACTTTGGGAGGCCGAGGCGGGCGGATCACCTGAGGTCAGGAGTTCGAGACCAGCCCGGCCAACATGGTGAAACCCCATTTCTACTAAAAATACAAAAAATTAGCCTGGCGTGGTGGGAGGCGCCTGTAGTCCCAGCTACTTGGGAAGATGAGGCAGGAGAATGGCATGAACCTGGGAGGCGGAGCTTGCAGTGAGCCAAGATCATGCCACCGCGCTCCAGCCTGGGTGACAGAGCGAGACTCCTCCGTCTCAAAAAAAACAAAAAACAAAAAACAAAAAAAAACAGATGAATGGATAAACAAAATGTAGCATGTCCATACAATGGAATATTATTCATCCCTAAAAAGGAAGGAAATTCTGATATATACTACAACATGGAATAACCTTATGGGCATTAAGCTAAGCGAAATAAGCCAGACACAAATGGATAAATCCTGTCTGTTTCCACTTATGTGAGGTACCTGGAGTAGTGAAGACCATAGAGACACAGAGAAGGCTGAATGAGTCGGGCACGGTGGCTCACGCCTGTAATCCCAGCACTTTGGGAAGCCGAGGCAGGCAGATCATCTGAGGTCAGGAGTTCGAGACCACCTGACCAACATGGAGAAACCCCGTCTCTACTAAAAATACAAAAAAAAATTAGCCAGGTGTTGTGGCGCATGCCTGTAATCCCAGCTACTCATGAGGCTGACGCAGGAGAATCACTTGAACCCGGGAGGCGGAGGTTGCAGTGAGCCGAGATAGTGCCATTGCACTCCAGCCTGGGCAACAAGAGTGAAACCCTGTCTCAGAAAAAAAAAAAAAAAGAATGGTGGTTGCCAGGGGGTGGAGGGAGGAGGAAATGGAGAGTCAGTGCTTAATGGATATAGAGTTTCAGTTTTGCAAGATGAAAAGTGTTCTGGAGATAAATGGTAGAGATGATTGCACAAGATGAATATACTTAATGCCAATGAGCTGTACACTTAAAAATTGTTAAGATGGTAAATTTTATGTGTACATTACCACAATAAAAAAAGAATAATTATAAAGCAATAGAAAAAATAACACCAAGAAGGGCCATAACCCAGAGAGGAAGTTGTAGAGACACCAAACATCTGTGGAAGACTTAGAGTGTCATAATTAAGAGTTTAAGTTTCAGCGACAAAGAGGCTTTCATCCTATACAGCCACTTGGAAAAAACATTCTCTCTCCAAGCTTTGCTCTCCTCATCTGCGAAATGCAAGTATTTAAAGGGCCACCCTCCTAGCTTCCTGGTAAAGAATGAGTATGTGATAAAGTCAGCACAGTGCCTGGCACAAAGAAACCTCTTCTGAAATGTCAGCTGGTATCGTTATTGTTATTAATATAACAAGCAAGAGGAAAGGGGCACATGTCAAAGAAGGCTTCTTAGATAAGGGGACACCTGAGAGGAGTCTTTTATTTTTTGAGACCGGGTCTTGCTCTGTTGCCCAGGCCAAAACACAGTGGCATGATCACAGATTACGCAGCCTCGACCTCCCAGGCTCCAGTGATCCTCCCTCCTCAGCCTCCTGAGTAGCTGAGACTGGTCACATACCACCATACCCAGCTACATTTTTTTTGTAGAGACAGGGTCTCACTATGTTGCCCAGGCTGGTCTTGAATTCCTGGGCTCAAGCAATCCTCCAACACTGGCCTTCCAAAGTGCTGGGACTATAGGCATGAGCCACCATACTCAGCCTCTGAGATGGGTCTTAAAGATGAATGAGAATTAACTCCACAAATAGGGAGGGTGGGAAGAAATTTCCAAGCAGAGGGACAACTGGTGAAGACAAACAATGTAGGAAAGAGGTATATTATGTGCTTTTTCAAACATATACATCTATATATTCTTTCACACACACACACAAACGGGAACATGCTATTCTGTGCCTTGCTTTTTTTTCACTTATTAATAGATCAGTTCTTATGGTGACAAAAAAATGTTCTACAGTAGTGATGATGGTTGTGCAATTTTGTGAATATTCTAAAAACCACTTTAAAAGGGTGACTTTTGGTCGGGTGCAGTGGCTCACACCTGTAATCCCAGCACTTTGGGCAGCCAAGGCGGGTGGATCATCTGAGGTCAGGAGTTCAAGACCAGCCTGACTAACATGGTGAAACCCTGTCTCTACTAAAAATACAAAAATTAGCTGAGTGCAGTGGTGGGCATCTGTAGTCCCAGCTACTCTGGAGGCTGAGGTAGGAGAACTGCTTGAACCCGGGAGGCGGAGGTTGCAGTGAGCTGAGATCGCACCATTGCACTCCAGCCTGGGCAACAAAGTGAGACTCTGTCTCAAAATAAAAAAATTTTAAAAGGGTGACTTTTATGATATGTGAATTATATCTCAATTTTAAAAGAAAAGGAAATAGTGTTTATAGGGAAATCTGGTTGTCCCCCAAAACTCAAACTCTGGTAGTGATATTGCAGATATAAAAAGTGAATATAATGTATATAATACTATAGTATGTGACCCCAATCACATACAATTCCACTTCTGGGTATATGTCTAAAAGAACTGAAAGCATACACTCCAGTAGAAATTTGATCTATTGGATCCCGATTACACACTATAGTACTATATACATTATATTCACATCCAATATCTGCAATATCACTAACTAGAGTTATTTGAGTTTTGGGGGAAAACCCAATTTCTGTATAAACACACTATAGTATGTGATCCCCCGGTCCCCACCAGAATATATTATATTCTCAGTGTGGCTGAGACCACACTGTGCAGGCAGCCATCCAGCTTACGTCTGCCAAAGACTGCGTCCGTTAGAAGTGATGGTGCCCCGCCTCCCACAGCATAGCAGCAGCTTGTGTGTTGATGACAGACTTAAGAGATACACAGAAATGCATTGTTGTTGGGACCTACTGATATCAGAGGGTTTTGGGCCTGAAGGCTGAGTACCAGAGGAACTCAAGACACTGACAGCTTTTTACTAGCTCTCTGTCCTCGGACTGAATTTTTTCATGCAAATATCCTCCTAATTCATCAGCAAAGACTCACTGCTTATGTGCCTAGCACTCTGCAAACAACAGGGTAGAACAGGGTTTCAGGTCACCTGGTTCAGCTCAGATAGAACTTTTGTTTGAGAACCTGAATTGGAATGTGTATGTTCTACTCATTCTTTGTGTGTGTGTGTGAATTCTATTACTGATCACATGAAAGGTGCCACGCACTGACCCAGGTGTTGGGTATCCCTCTGCAATCAAGGATCTCTGCCCTCAGGGTGCTTATAGAACTAGAGGGATAGCAGAAAATAAGACAAGTGCCAATGATAAAGTATGGTGGGAATCGTGGTGCAGGACGGGCGGTGAGAGCCTGGCCCAGAGAGACTGACACCTCTCTGGCATTGATCTTGAAGGCTGAGTGTGAGCCAGAAAAGTGGAGAACAAGAGGGAGAAAAGGAGGGTATTTCAGGCATAGGGAGCAACGTGGACACAGACAGGGAGGCAGGAAGGGCAGGACTTAGCAACTTAGAAATGAAAAAATTCAGCTGGGCGCGGTGGCTCACGCCTGTAATCCCAGCACTTTGGGAGGCCTAGGTGGGCAGATCACCTGAGGTCGGGAGTTTGAGACCAGCCTGGCCAACATGGCAAAACCCCTCTCTACTAAAAATACAAAAATTAGCCGGGCATGATGGCACGCACCTGTAATCCCAGCTACCCAAGAGGCTGAGGCAGGAGAACTGATTGAACCTGGGAGGTGGAGGAGGCAGTGAGCTGAGATCACGCCATTGCACTCCAGCCTGGGCAACAGAGCAAGATTCCATCAAGAAAAGAAGGAGAGGAAGGAAGGAGAGGGAAGAGAAGGGAAGGAGAGAGGAGGGGAGGGGAGGGCAGGGCAGGGCAGGGCAGGAGAGGGGAGGGGAGAGGAAGGGAGGGGAGGGGAGAGATGAGGTTGTTCTTTAAGACTGTAGACCATCCCATTCCATAAGCACTTAAGGAATGTTCCATGTATGCCAGGGTCTG
Source organism: Pongo abelii (assembly GCF_028885655.2). Taxonomy (NCBI): domain Eukaryota; kingdom Metazoa; phylum Chordata; class Mammalia; order Primates; family Hominidae; genus Pongo; species Pongo abelii. Next base: position 117,343,997 of record NC_071995.2, on the reverse strand, counting down.
GGCTAAGCACTGAGGACTTCACAGCAATCAAGACACCCCTGACAATTGCCGGGCCCCAAAGATAAAGAGTACTGTTATCGACTGAATTGTATCTCTCCAAAATTCATATTGCCCAATGCAACTGCATTTTGAGATAGAGTCTCTTTTTTTTTTCCTTTTTTTTTTTTTTTTGAGATGGAGTCTTGCTCTCTTGCCCAGGCTGGGGTGCATTGGCATGATCTCAGCTCACTGCAACCTCTGCCTCCCAGGTTCAAGAGATTATCCTGCCTCAGCCTCCTGAGTAGCTGGGACTATTGGGACTATAGGCATGTGCCACCACACCTGGCTAATTTTTTTTTTTTTTTTGTATTTTTAGTAGAGACGGGGTTTCACTGTGTTGGCCAGGCTGGTCTTGATCTTCTGACCTCAGGTAATCCGCCTGCCTCAGCCTCCTATACTGCTGGGATTACAGGTGTGAGCCACGGTGCCCGGCCTGAGATAGAGTCTTGAAGGAGGTAATTGAGATTAAATGAGATCCTGGGCATGGGAGGGCTAATTCAACAGGACAGGTGTCCTTACAAGAGGAAGAAGAGACCCCGGGGATGTGCACACACGGAGAAAAGCCATGTGAGGATGGAGTGAGAAGGCAGCCACCTACCAGCCAAGGAGAGAAGCCTCAGGAGAATCCAGCTCTGCCAGCACCTGCATCTTAGCCTCCAGAACTGTGTGAAAGTTCATTTCTGTTTAAGCTTCCCAGTCTGTGGTATTTTGCTATGGCAACCCTATCTGACAAATACCAGTATGAACAGAAGTTCCAGCTCTCTGCCTCCCCTTCCTGCCCATGAGAGGCCCTGCATATATGTGTAGATCCCAGCCCATGCATCCAAGTTCTCTGCTCATATGCCAGCAACAACCATCTCTTGGCCCCCAGAAGGCCTGGCAGGTACACACACAAGTGGTGTCACCCACCCTTGGGAAGACAGGCACAGGGAGCAGGTTTGGGCAGTCCTTGGAAATGGGCTCAGAGCTGTTTGCGCAGGGAATTTGGAGGTCCAGGGTACCTTAAGTGTGATCTGGAAGGGGAGCACCTATTCCAGATGGGATATAGGACCCAATCCATTGGACCCGTGGATTCCTGTCCCTGTGAGGAAGAGTGTGGCCAGAGGGGAGCCAGAGTGGGGCCATCTGAAGCTCAAAGATCAAACAGGGGCCCTGGTTGTCTGGGTCAAGGGCATTGCTGGAGGCAGGAGCAATGCAAGAGGGAGGCTGTTCCAGGAGAAAATCAGCACATACAAAGGATAGAATGGCTGAGCGCAGTGGCTCGTGCCTGTAATTACAGCACTTTGGGAGGCCAAGACAGGCAGATCACTTGAGGTCAGGAGTTCAAGACCAGCCTGGGCAACATGGTGAAACTCTGTCTCTACTAAAAAAAAAAAAAAATTGCTGGGTGTGGTGGCAGGTGCCTGTAATCCCAGCTATTCAGGAGGCTGAGGCAGAAGGATCGGTTGAACCCAGGAGGTGAAGGCTGCAGTGAGCTGAGATCGTACCACTACACTCCAGCTTCAGTGACAGAGTGAGATTCCATCTCAAAAAATAAATAAATAAAAGGCTAGAGGGAGGAAACCTGGGAAATACAAGTTTCCCAGGGGTCCTCCTGGCTGGAAGTTGAAGTAAGGAGAAGTAAGAGATGAGACTAAGGACTCAACAGAGGCTGGACCAAGCGGGGCTTGTATGTCTCACCAAGGGAGCACGTTCTTGTGGGTGCAGTGGGAGCCACCTGCTCAGCTGGCTGCAGTGTGGGGAGATGGATTGGAGGCCTATCAAGTTTTAAATTCAGTTTAGGGCCGTTCTAGGATCCTTAGCCTGGCTTAGAGATAGACATCTACCAACCCTGAGAAGCACATCTCCTTTCAAATTAAACTTCTCCCCAGCCAACTAGCTTATCACTTTTCACCAAGATCAAACCCATGACAAATTTGCTTTTGGAAAGAGAACAACGGGACCCAGCTTGCCTTACTACTTGACTCTTCCCACCTAGCGCTCCATGTTAGCTAACCAGATATATAATTATTTTTATCATGTTTCCCTTTTCACCTGGGCCACCAGGATTCTCTCTCTTTTTTTTTTTTTTTTTTTTTTGAGACAGAGTCTTGCTCTGTTGCCCAGGCTGGAGTGTAGTGGCATGATCTTGGCTCACTGCAACCCCCACCTCTGGGGCTCAAGCAATTCTCCTGCCTCAGCCTCCCATTTAGCTGGGACTACAGGCACGTGCCACTACACCTGGCTAATTTTTGTATTTTTAGTAAAGATGGGGTTTCACCATGTCGGTCAGGCTGGTCTCCAACTCCTGACTTCAGGTGACCTACCTGCCCTGGCCTCCCAAAGGGTTGGAATTACAGGTGTGAGCCACCGCACCTGGCCTTTTTTTTTTTTTTTTTTTCCTTTTATTTAGCTTCTGATTCTCTGGTTGAATGGATGTTCTCTCTTGATGGTCTCAAAAGGTGAATATAAAGCAAAATTTGTTAACAATTAAAATCATTTTTCACCGGGCACAGTGGCTCACGCCTGTAATCCCAGCACTTTGGGAAGCTGAGGCAGGCGGATCACATGAGGTCAGGACTTCAAGACCAGCCTGGCCAACATGGTTGAAACCCCATTTCTACTAAAAATACAAAAATTTGCCAGGTGTGGTGGCAGGCGCCTGTAATCTCAGCTACTTGGGAGGCTGAGGTGGGAGAATCACTTGAACCTGGGAAGTGGAAGTCGCAGTGAGCCAAGATCGCGCCACTACACTCCAGGCTGGGCAACAGAATGAGACTCCGTCTCAAAAAAAAAAAAAAAAAAAAAAAAAAATGGAAGAAAGAAAGAAAAAGAAAAAAGAAAAGAAAAATGGAGTTTAAGTCCCCATGTAGTGGCTTATGCGTGTAATCCCAGCACTTTGGGAGACTGAGGTGGGCAGATCATTTGAGGTCAGGAGTTCAAGACCAGCCTGACCAATATGGTGAAACTAAAAAAACAAAAAATTAGCCAGGCATGGTGGCACACCCATGTAATCCCAGCTACATGGGAGGCCGAGGCAGGAGAATTTCTTGAACCCACAAGGCAGAGGTTGCAGTGAGCCGAGATCATGCCACTGCTCTCCAGCCTAGGCGTCAGGGCAAGACCCAATCTAAAAAAAAAAAAAAAAAAGAAAGAAAGAAAAAGAAAAACAGGGGTAAAAAGGCAACAGACAGAGAGGTCAGCAAGACATGAGGCCAGAGAGACACGCAGAACCAAATCACGAAAAGCCTGAGTAAGGAGTTTGGACATTTCCTGGAAGACAATGAGGGATTATGCCTCAGCATCCACAGCTAAAGTGGGGGAAAATGATCATACCCACCTCATAGGGTTGTTGTGAGATTAAACTGCTTAGCATAATGATTGGTTCATATTAAGTGTTCAATAAATGCTCAATATTTATAATTATCATTGAAAGATTTTAGGGAGACTAATAACATGGTAATATAAATCACTGTTAATATGACAACTACCATTAGTTAAACATCTGTATGTGCCAGGCACAGTGCTAAGCACTTCACGTACATCACTGTTTTTCTCCTAAGCATTATTACTGCTTGAAATTGCATCACATATTTGATTATGCAGTTACTGCCTGTCTCTCTCACTAGAATGAAAGTTCCATAAGAGAGACGGAGACCTGTCTGTCTTGTTTGCGGCTGTCTACCCAGTGCCTAAAATGGAGACTGACTCCTGCAGTAGGAGCTCAATAAGTAATTTCTGGATGAAGAGAAAAATGACCCCATTTACAATAATCCAGAGAAATAAATTGTATTGCCTTGATTATTTTAAATGAAGAAACTGAAGTGTAGAAAGATCATTCATTCAGGCTCCATTGCGGACAAAAAAAAAAAAATGTGAGATGGGAAAGGCCGGGGGCAAGAAGGCAAGTGAGGAAACCATTGTAGACATGCAATAAAGAAAACTGGATGGGCCTGGCACAGTGGCTCAAGCCTGTTATCCCAGCACTTTGGGAGGCCGAGGCGGGCGGATCAGTTGAGTCCAGGAATTCGAGACCAGCCTCGGCAACATGGCAAAACTCTGTCTCTAAAAAAAATACCAAAAAAAAAGCAAAAAAATGAGTGAGGCATGGTGGCACATGAGTGTGGTCCCAACTACTCAAGAGGCTGAGATGGGAGGATCACTTGAATCCAGGAGGCAGAGGTTGCAGTGAGATGAGATCAGAGCATTGCACTCCAGCCTGGACAACAGAGTGAGTCATTGTCTCCAAAAAAAAAAAAAAAAAGTAAAGAAAAGAAAAAGAAAACTGGATGGAGAGAAGTTACCATATTGGAGAGATTTTAAGAAGGTGGGTGGGGTAGGTGGGAGATGGATGAGTGGATGAATTGATGGATGAATGAATGAATATGTGGGTTGATGGGTGGGTTAGCAGAGGGGTGGATGTGTAGATGTGTGGCTATGTGAGTAGATGAATGATTCCTACCCAGTGGGGTTCAAACAGACACCCAATCATAATGGATGGGAGGACAGATGAGTGGATGAATAGGTGAGTGGATGGATGAATGGATATGTGGGTGGATGGGTAGATGATGAGCGAATATGTGGGTGGATAGATGGATGGATGAATAGATCTTCAGAGACACCTAGTGCCCTTGCATGGTGCATTTTATGCAGAGAATAAAATTTTTCAGACATAGTAACCAGAATAGATATAAAAATATTGTCCAGGTATAAAGGACAGAGTCTGTAACATCATGAGATTCAGGGAATATAACAATCCTCTCCAAGATGCCTTCATACTGATTTTTTCCAAGACCCATGTGCTCAATTATTCTTCCCTTTACCCCTCCAAGTCAAATAAAGCATAAATCAGCCTTTAACCTGTCATTCCTCCAGCTATTTTCCAAATCCAGGGTGCTGAGGCTTTAAATTATTCTGTACTTAACTTGGTTAAGCAGTACCTGAGCCTAGCTAGGATGATCTTATTGTCAGGGAAAAAGAGTTGGCCTGACCTGCGAAACCTCCTGCCAATGCTGTTGCTATTCTGGAGAGAGTGTTAAAGGCTTTGAAAGATGATCCCTGTCCAGTGGAGTTCAAACGGATACCCAGTCATAAAAAAATCCCAGGTGGGTTATTCTTCCTAATTAAAGACACCACATAGGTGTGATCTGTTCTTTCTCTTTCATCAGCCCCTTCTCCCTGCCTTTTCCCTGTGTCTTGAAAACACACATGCACACAAATACTCACTGCCATGTTCAGGGCTAGAGTAGGTAAAATATATTAATATTTCAAAAAAAGCCTCATCTCAAAGCAGTATCTTCCCAATCGTTTCTTGAAATCCCCCTTTATCAATACATTCCTTTGTGTTAACCACTGCCCTTTTGTGCCTGATGGTCTCTTTTTAAATAATATTTACAAACTCCAGCTGGGCATGGTGGCTCATGCCCATAATCTCAGGGCTTAAGGGTGTCAAAGCAGGAGGATCACTTGAGGCCAGGAGTTCAAGACCAGCCTGGGCAACATAGCAAAACCCCACCTCTCCAAATATACTTTAAAAAATTAGTCGGGCATGCTGATGCACATCTGTAGCCCTAGCTACTCAGGAAGCTGAGGCGGGAGGATCGCTTGGGCCCAAGAGTTCGAGGATGCAGTGAGTCATGATTGTGCCACTGCACTTCAGCCTGGGTGACACAACAAGACCCTGTCTCAAAAAAAAAAAAAAAAAAAAAAAAAAAAAGAATTTCATTCCTTAAGGCTGAATAATATTCCTTGTATAAATATACCAAATTTGTTTATCCCTTCATCTGTTGATGAACATTTGGGTTGTATCTACCATTTGACTTTTGTGAATAATGCTGCTGTAAACATTGGTATACAAGTATCTGAGTCTCTGCTTTTAATTCCAGAGGAAATTTTAACAGCTTCATGTAGAGCCTGTGTCATCAAACTCCACTCCCCTTTTCTTCAGCTTGACTTTATTGCATGGTTTTTAAAGCTGTTCCCTGTGCCACTGGGTTTTGGTCAGTAACCCCACAAATCCCTCCCACTGGATATCTCTAACTATCAATTTGGGAGATCAGAGGTTTGTGTATTAGTTTCTACTCTCCCAGGAAGCCCCAGAACCCTTATCCAAACTGATCCCTCCTTTTGCCTCTAATGGGCTTTGCACACCAAGCAACTGAGGAGGCAATCCTGATAAATCCCAAAAAATTTCCTAAAACACTAATCGCAGGGCAAAGGCCAGATTGCACCCTACATTTGCCCAACAAAGAACTAAGATTAGTCACTCTCAGTTAAAAACAAAAACAGGCGCGGCGGCTCACGCCTGTAATCCCAGCACATTGGGAGGCCGAGGTGGAGCAGATCATCTGAGGTCAGGAGTTTGAGACAAGCCTGGCCAACATGGTGTAACTCCGTCTCTACTAAAAACACAAAAATTAGCTGGGCATAGTGGTGCATGTCTGTAATCCCAGCTACTTGGGAGGCTGATCCAGGAGAATGGCTTGAACCTGGGAGGCAGAGGTTGCAGTGAGCTGAGATTGCTTGCCTGCACTCCAGCCAGGGCGACGGAGCAAGATTCCATCTCAAAAAATAAATGAATAAATAAATACAAAAACAATGCTAATCCTGTACAAGTTAGCCACCAAACAAATATTTATTGAACGGCTAAAGAACAGGATATTGAAATAATTTCCTTTCTTGAAGTTGGGCCAACACCCTCACATCCTAAACTAAGGTACTACGCCACCTGTACAGGACATGCCAAGGTTTTGTTAAACTGGATTGGCAAGGCATTAGCCAATCTCACATCTCTGGGCTACAAAAATGAGACTGGGGTTAGAGGTGGGTAGAGTGAGAATTTTGTGATGAGTATTTGTTGCGGGGCTGTGCTCCCTGTACTTCATCACAGTGGGGAAGGAAGTACGTCCTCTCGCATCAAGCCAAGCTGAAGAGGTACACACATCCTGGAGTCTGATGAACTCAAAGTGGTGTTGGAACCTCAACAGAAGTGGTGTGTTGTCCAGCAGGACAAGAGGCTGTGTGCATCTGGAGTTTTCCGTGCTTGGGAACAGAGTGAAGAGAGGACTAGGACTGCTTTGGGAACAAGTTGCCCCTCTATCAGAGGCATGTGAGCCAGAGCAACTCCATCTTGAATAGGATCTAGGTAAACTAAGACTGAGACCTACTGGGCTGCATTCCTAGATGTTAAGGCATTTTAAGTCACAGGATGAGACAGGAGGTCGGCACAAGATACAGGTCATAAAGACCTTGCTGATAAAACAGGTTGCAGTAAAGAAGCCGGTTAAAACCCACCAAAACCAAGATGATGACGAGAGTGACCTGTGGTCGTCCTCACTGCTACACTCCCACCAGCACCATGAGAGTTTACAAATGCCATGGCAACATCAGGAAGTTACCCTATATGGTCTAAAAAGAGGAGGTATGAATAATCCACCCCCTTGTTTAGCATATCATCAAGAAATAACCATAAAATGGGCAACCAGCAGCCCTCGGGGCTGCTCTGTCTATGGAGTAGCCATTGTTTTATTCCCTTACTTTCTTAATAAACTTGCTTTCACTTTACTCTATGGACTCACCCTGAATTCTTTCTCGAGTGAGATACGAGAACCCTCATGGGGTCTGGATCGGGGCCTCTTTCATGTAACAGCTCCACTAATGAGGGTTGGGGGGATGAAGGAATGAGTCTCCTGGACTCTCATATGGTTCCTATAGAAGGGAGCTGGCTGGTATCATCTTAAAGGCATCCTGTCCAAGAGTATCACTTGGAGATGTGAAGGGATCATGGTGCAGCAAGGGGTCAGGGCTGAAAGTGGAAAGAGCTCTGTAGTCACATACCCGAGTGGGAGGCTCTCCTGAAAACCCACACCAGTATCCCCTGGGAGAGAGTCAGCTTTGACTTCCACCCCGCCCAGAGGATAGAAATCTCACATGGCTACTGCACCTGCTGCAGAACAGCTTCACCACCACTACCTCCCATCCCTACCCCAGTCTCTCCCTTCCACCCACCCTCATCCAACCCTGAGGTGTCAAACACTGCAGCCTGCAATGAAGAAAGAAAGAGTGAAAAAATCTGCCCATGCTCCCTCCTCCAGCTCCTTCCAAGAGAGGAGGAGGAGATTTAAAAGAGATAACAGACCCAGCTTTGTGGTTGCTAAAAGGAGCCAATCTTTGTAACTTGAATGGTTCTCAGAAGCTATGGGACCTGTCAGAGATTTCTTCCAAGAACAGGACACAAAAAGTCCACAAACAGTAGACTTCTGTCCTCACTGTACCCCATCAAGGAAAACCTATCCAATAAACTATTAATAGTTATACCTATCACATGCCCTCTGCAAGGCACTGGGGCTCAAAACTAAAGAGACATAAAGTCTTGCCTCAAGGAAATTGCTATTTAATTCTTAACTTATTACAGGCAAGTATCCCTCATTCCAAAATCCAAAATCCAAAATCCAAATTACCCCAATTAGCATTTTTTGGGGGCAGGCATCATGTCAGTACTTAAAAGGTTTTGCATTTTGGACCATTTCAGATTTCAGATTTTCAGATTAGGGATGATCAACCAGTAAGTATAATGCACATATTCCAAAACCTGAAAATACCCAATATCTGAAACACTTCTGGCCCCAAGCATTTTGGATGAAAGATACTCCACCTGTATTGTAGAATTCTGTTTCTCTCAGAACTAAACTCTGTGAAAAAGAAAGGATTGGGTACCTACTAGAGAAAGAAAGACCACACATAAAGGAAAACTCAGCTTCTGGAAAGGTGATGAAGGCAGTTCTAGGCTTGCCCCAATTCTCCCCATAAAAACAGAGAGAATAACTAAGAGAGCATCATAGATGGTATTGGATGCTATTGATGCCCCCAGATGCTCTGTAGTAACCAAGCAATCAACCCCCACACTAATGGCTCACACCTGCCCCATCTCCAGAGACTTGCTCTCAGTTAAATGGGAGTCCTGTAACCACCCAATGGGTTCACCTTGTCTGCTACCTAGACAGAGCCAATTTCTTTTTCTTTTCTTTTCTTTTTTTTTTTTTTTTGAGACGGAGTCTCACTCTGTCACCCAGGCTGGAGTACAATGGCACGATCTTGGCTCACTGCAACCTCTGCCTCCTGGGTTCAAGCAATTCTCCTGCCTCAGCCTCCAGAGCAGCTAGGATTATAGGCATCCACCACCACACCCGGCTAATATTTTTGTTTTGTATTTTTAGTAGAGATGGGGTTTTACCATGTTGGCCAGGCTGGTCTTGAACTCCTGACCTCAAGTGATCTGCCCACCTTGGCCTCCCAAAGTGCTGGGATTACAGGCATGAGCCACTGTGCCTGGCCCAGAGCCGATTTCTTAAAGCAGGAGAATTGCAATAGAGAAAGGGTAATTCATGCAGAGCTGGCTGTGTGGGAGACCAGAGTTTTATTATTACTCAAATCAGTCTCCCCATCACCCTAGCATTCAGGGAGCAGAGTTTTTAAGGATAATTTGGTGGGCAGGGGAAGGCCAGTGAGCCAGGAGTGGTGATTGGTTGAGTCAGAGATGAAATCATGGGAAGTTGAAGCTGTCCTCTTGTGCTGAGTCAGTTCGTGGGTTGGGGGTAGGGGGGCTACAAGATCAAATGAGCCAGTTTACCATTCTGTGTGGTGCCAGTTGATCTATCAAGTGCAGGGTCTGCAAAATATCTCAAGCACTGAGCTTAGGAGTGACAGAGCAGGAGCATCACCATCTTGGACAAACACAACCATTTTAAGTTCCCCTTGATTAAAAGCCACCTAAATCCAGCCCAAAAACATCAGCCTAATGGCTAATGTCAGCATGACCACAAACCACAAGTGACACCTCTGACCAGAAACATTCCAACCCTGAGATAAACCCCCTCTTTGACCAGAAACATGCCAACCCCAAGATAACCTCCCCTCTGACCAGAAATATGCCAGCCCCAAGATAACCTCCCCTCGGACCAGAAGACATTTCAACCCCACTATAAAACTCTCCTCCACACAGAAACATTCTGAGCCTGTGATAAGCTCTCCCTCCCTGAACTCTTAATTACCCTTAGTCTGTAAAAGAGAATGCTCCTGACCAAAATTGGCCAGAAGCCCATCTCAGGTTTATTCTCCAAAATAAACTTGTCTTTGACTGTTGAGCTGCTTTCTGTGTTTCTTTCTTCTCTCTTTAACTCTTACATTTGGTGCCAAAACCTGGGCCAGGTGTTGGGGGCAGAAGTTCTCTTGCAACCCAGAAAGCAGTGGGCAGTAGCAGCTCGTCCTGGGCTAACTCCTGGATCCTGAGGGTCTCTGGCCACCCACCATTTCACTCTTCTCTCATTTCACTTTTTGAGCCATTTGCATGAAGAGGACAACTAATCTGAAGGGAACTGCAAGGCTTGGGCTGGGGCTACTCCCCAGTGGGCTCTCAAAACCCTCAGATCTCAGGAATCCACCTCTGACTGCCTGCAATGGGTATTTCGCTCTCTGACCCTTGTCCTCTCTCTCCTCTCTCCCCTCTCTCTCTTTCTCTCTTCCTCAAACAGCTCCAGTCCAGGAGGCCCTTTGCCAATTCCAACCAGAACAACCAACATTGGACACTAATCCAGCCACGTGGTAAGATGCCTTCCCCTGGCTTTCTTGTGGTACCCGGGAAAGTCAGGTCTCCCATCCCAGTCTTCGAAGGACCAGTGGGACTAAGCTAGAAGAAATCTTGGGGATGCCCAGTTTCTTCTCAGCTTAACCGTTCTTTTTAGAAAGAGGATGCTGGATCTCTGTCTTTTGTCTGGGGATGCCTAGAACAAAAACAGACACCCTTGGCCTCCTCTTACCAGTCTGCATGGGTGCCAAACAATCCCACATTCCTACATCCTGCCCACTGGGCTGTCTCCTTTGCAACCTCTCCAAACTTGGCTTATGAGGGAGCCTAAAGCCAAGCATTTAGTTTTTTATTGCAACATGGCCTGGCCCCAATACAAATTACAAAATGATAGCTGATGGCCCAAAAATGGCACCTTAGACTTTGAAATTCTCAGGGACTTTGACAACTTTATAACCAGGAATGGCAAATGGCAAGAGATTCCCTATATTCAGGCTTTCTTCTACCTTAAATCCCAACCATCCCTATGTCAAGCTTGCATCCCTCATGAAATCCTTCTTCTTAATGAAAATCCTCTCCGGGTCTTTCCTTCCTCTGAAACCCCTTTTGACCCTGCAGATGACCCCCTCTGTATTCGCAACCCCCTGCATCTGCTCCTTGCCCATCTGAACCCTCCTCCCTGTTGGCCCCTCTTGCCCTCAAGCCTCAGGCCCCAACCCCCACCTCCTTCTCCACCTGTTACCCATTCAGAAACTATTCCAGCTGGTCAAACCACCTCTGTCATTCCCCCTCTCCAGGAAGTGGCTGAGGTTGAAGGCATTGCTTGCATTCATGGCCCTTTCTCCATGTCTGATTTGTTGCAGATTGAACAATGCCTCAGATCTTTCTCTGAAAATCCCTCTCATTATCACAGGGAATTTCTACACATAACCCAATCCTTTAACTTAACTTGGTATGACATTTATATAATTCTAACCTCTACCTTCACTCCTGATGAAAAAGAGTGCATCTGGCATTCAGCTGAAACACATGCAGATGAACTCCATAATCAAGCCCCTATACAAAATCCAGTGTCCAATGATGCTGTCCCCTGTAGAGACCCAAATTGGACTTACCAACAGGGAGACAATGGCATCAGCCAAAGAGACCACATGGTTACCTGTCTGCTCGCGGTCATGGACAAAAGTGCTCATAAGGCAGTTACCTATGAAAAACTTAGAGAAATTACACAAGAGCCCCAGGAAAATCTCGCCCTTTTCTTATCATGCCTCACTGACGCTATGTTAAAATATACCAATTTGTACCCAGAATCTAAAGAAGATCAAACTTTTCTCCACCTTCAATTTATTTCAATCTGCCCCAGAAATCTGGAAAAAAATTACAAAACTTAGGCCAGGTGCAGTGGTTCATGCCTGTAATGCCAGCACTTTGGGAGGCTGAGGTGGGCGGATTGACTGAGTTCAGGAGTTCGCAACTAGCCTGGGCAACACAGTGAAACCCTGTCACTACTAAAATACAAAAATTAGCCAGGCATGGTGGTGTGTGCCTGTAGTCCCAGCTACTTGAGAGTCTGAGGCAAGAGAATTTCTTGAACCCAGGAGGCGGAGGTTGCAGTGAGCCAAGATCACACCACTGCACCGCAGCCTGGGTGACAGAGAAAGACTCCATCTCAAAAAAAAAAAATTACCAAAATTAGAGGAGGGTCCCAAGACATCTCAGTGGGCCTTCTAAACACAGCCTTCCATGTCTTTAATAACAGAGATGAGGAACAAAAAATTCAAAAAGACAAACATCTCCATTTAAAATACCAGATGCTTGCCTCTGCTGTCTGAAAGTCAGTTACACAAAAGCCCCCCAGTAACCCAAAAGGAAGCTCCCCCACCTCTCCGGAAATGTTTCTGATGTGACAACCCTGGACGCTGGGCAAAGTCTTGTACTAACCCCTGGTCCCCCACCAAACCATGCCCAACTTGCCTTTGGGGACAATGGAAAATGGACTGCCCCCAACAGTGACACCTTCCCCATTCAGATGTGTCTCATAATGAAGCCCCCTGACCATCACAGGAGGAAATCTCTTCACTGTTGGTGTTGACAATGGAAGACTGAGGGTGCCCGGGATTCTTCACTCCTACATCTAGTGAGTCCATGGAACCCAGGGTAATTGGGATGGTATCCAGTCAGATTATTTCCTTTCTTTTGGATACTGGGGTGAGCCTATCAGTATTAACTGAATATCAAGGCCCATTAGAACATTCTTCCATTTCTGTTCTTGACGTGAAGGGCATACAAGAAACCCCATACAAAACACCACCTCTATACTGCCCATTTCAGGGAGTCACCTTCACTCACTCTTTCTTGGTAATTCCTCATTGCCCTACTCCTTTACTAGGAAGGGACATCCTACACAAACTGGGAGAAATCATTCATTTATCGGTCCTATACCAAAGGCACCGTTATTTATTATTATGTCAAGAACAGGACCCTTCCTCAAACACTTAACATCAAACAAACTTAAGTCCCAAATTCCTCAGCCAAGTAAATCCCATAGTATGGAACACCGACTGCTCTATGGTAGCTACCAACCATTCTCCAATTCAAATTTCACTGAAAGATCCTAAACGCTATATAGAGGTCCCACAATATCCCCTCAACCGTAATGGATTACGGGGATCCAAGCCCATCATCTCCCAACTTTTGGCTGCCAGTATTTTAATCCCCACGCATTCTCCCCACAATACTCCTATTTTCCCAATTAAAAAACCAGATGGCTCCTATAGACTGGTTCAGGATTTGTGACAAATCAGCTCCGCTATTGTTCTTGTTTGTCCTGTTGTCCCAAACCCTTACACCCTCCTATCGTGAATTCCTCCCAACCCCAGCCATTTCTCTGTATTAAACCTCAAAGATGCCTTTTTTTCTTTTCCTTTAAAGATGTCTTTTTTACTACCCCGTACATCCCTCTTCTCAAAACCTTTTTGCTTTCACTTGGACTGACCCTGACACAGGCTACTCCCAACATCTCACCTGGACTGCCCTCTCCCAGGGGTTTAGGAACAGCCCTCACTATTTTGGTCAGGCACTTCTATTGGACATTTCCCAACTACCTCTACAACCTAACATTGTGCTTCGATATGTGGATGATTTACTCCTTTGTAGCCCCTCTCCAGAACATTGTATTCAACATATCACCAAGCTTTTAAATTTTTTGGCTGAATGTGGGTACTGGGTATCCAAAAGGAAGGCCCAATTAACCTCTCCAAAAGTCTCATACTTAGGATTAATCATAACTCCAAATACTCAAGAAATTCCACTGGCAAGAAAGCAAGGCATTCAACAAATCCCATTTCCCAAGAGAAAAAGAGACTGACTTTCTTTCCTCGGATTAGTGGGATATTTCCAATTATGGATAGCAAATTTTGCCATTATCACTAAACCCCTTTATGAACACACAAAAGGAACCCTTGACCAACCACTCACTCCCACCCCAGACCTTTATCATGCTTTCTCTCACCTAAAATGTGCCTTATTACAGGCCCCTGCTTTAGGCCTTCCAAACCCCCTAAGACCTTTTCATCTATATTCACATAGTTCTCATAATCCGGCCCTTGAACTATTAGCCCAACCCGTGGGAGATTCCCTCCAACCAGTGGCATATTTTTCAAAACTACTAGACCCCATTTACAAAAGCTGGCCCCTTTGCTTAAAAATTTTGGCCACAGCCTCTCTAATTATCCCTGAGACACAAAAACTCATGTTCTATGAACCCCTTCAGGTATTTTCTTCTCACAGTCTACAAAATATGCTCATCCATAAGGCGCTAACCTCCATCTCATCCTCTCACATGCAAGCCCTACATTCAACTCTCCTTCAGCCCTCTATCTCTCTTCACAGATGCCCCCCTGCCAATCCTGCCACTCTTTTACCTTCAACACCAATTTTGGACCCTGATCAACACTCATGCTCTGATCTAATTGAAAGTTCTCTCACCATGTTTCACCACCTTAGTTCCACTCACATAAACGGAGCCCCAGATTGATTTATAGACAGCAATGCAGCAAAACACCCTCCCCTCCAAGCAGGATATGCCATTATTGAGGGATATCATGATGATACCCACTCTCTCCCACCTAGAAGAGTTGTAGAAACTGCACCCTTGCCTTTAGGCACATCTTCCCAACAACCAGAATGAATTGCCCTAATAAGAGCACTAATACTAGAAAAAAAAAAAAACACACAAGTTAATATATACACCAATTCTAAATATGCCTATAACATCATCCATTCCAATGCCCAAATTTGGAGTGAGTGGGGCTATCTCACAGCTAAGGGAACTGCTATCATTAATGGAAAACCAATCCATCATCTACTAAAGGCAGCTTTACTTCCAGAAAAGGTTGCAGTTATCCATTGCAAAGGACATCAATCAGATAAAAGCCACGTTTCTTTAGGAAACCGTGAGGCTGACTATTGGGCAAAACATGCCTCAACCAATCAATCACCCAATTCCCCAGTACCTATTTCCCCTCATACAACATATGCCCTCCTTTTATCCAGAACACCAAATACAACAACTAATCACGGTGGGGGCACAATTCAAACCCTCATACTGGTTTATACAAAACAAATTATTCCTACCTGACCCTAAAAAATATATATATTTTAGGAGACATTCACAACCTCTTCCACGCTAGCCATTCCCCTCTACAACATTTCTTAAGTTCCCATATACACATAACCCCAGATATAAAAAAATAGTTGAAAGCCATTTCCCATCAATGCTCTATTTGCCAGAAAGCTTCACCCCACTCCAACACAAGACCCTCTTCTTTCCCAACCCACCAAACTAGGGGATATCTTCCAGGACAGGATTGGCAGATTGATTTTACCCATATGCCCCCAGTAAAACACGTTCAATTTCTTTTAGTTCTGGTTGATACCTTTTCAGGATGGTTCAAGGCTTTTCCCACAACCAACAAATGAGCTTCCGCTGTCACCACCAAATTAATAACAGAAATCATCCCCACGCTTGGGGTACCTCTTTCTTTTCAATCTGATAATAGTCCCAAATTCATTTCTCAAATTACTCAAACACTTGCATAAGCCCTACAAATCACCTAGAAGCTACACATCCTCTCTCGACCTCAATCTTCAGGAAAGGTTGAGAAAATGAATGGCATTCTAAAAAACACCCTCACCAGGTCTCACGCCAAATACATAAAGACTGGGTTACACTTTTACCTTTGGCCCTTCTAAAAATTCGGGTGCTCCCATGTAAACCTTTAATGCTCGGCCCCCCATTTTTTTTTTTGAGATGGAGTCTCGCTCTGTCGCCCAAGCTGAAGTGCAGTGGCACGATCTTGGCTCACTGCAACCTCCACCTCCTGGGTTCAAGCTATTCTCCTATCTCAGCCTCTCAAGTAGCTGAGACTACAGGTGCATGCCACCACGCTCAGCTAATTTTTTGTATTTTTAGTAGGGGCAGGGTTTCATGGTGTTAGCCAGGCTGGTCTCAATCTCCTGAACTCGTGATCTGCCCGCTGTGGCCTCCCAAAGTTCTGGGATCACGGGCATGGGCCACTGTGTCCGGCCAATGCTCAGTCCCTTTGAACTCATGTATGGGAGACCACTTGCCCCTTTTGTTCCACCTCAGGGTCAAGTCCCACCTCTACCAACCCTTCTTATTTCCCCTCTTCTACATACCATCCACCATTTCACTTGGGAATGTGCTGACAAATACCTGCCACAACCTGTCACTGACTCCTCTAATCCCTTCCTACAGCCAGGAGACTGGGTTCTGGTAAGAGATCCCAGTCCTAGCCCAAATTCCCCCCTCACACCTAAATGGAAGGGACCTTACCAAATCATCCTTACCACACCCATGGCAGCAGAACTCCAGGGGACCTCCCAACCAGTTTCATTACACTTCTCACAAGAAAACAAACTTGCATTCACCACATACCCAAACAACCAAATATAAGACCCCTTCAGCCTTCGCCTGTGTCTCCACTTCCCTTCGCTTCACCTGAATCCTGGAGGAAAAGGAAGACAAATTCACATAAGCCACTTATGTCTCTTTCTCTCCCAAACCTTCATCGCTTCCTAACCAACCTTGTTACAGACCTCCAGTGGTACCCTTATGAAACTCCCATTACACATCCTGATCAGCTCCTTACTGTTCTACGGGACCTATGGCTTCAAGGAATTTTCCAGGACTTGAAGTTACCCAAGTAACTTTTTTCTCTTTTTGCTTGTTTCTTTCAACATAAATTTCCTAATTATGTTAACCTCATCAATACAACCACCCCTCACTGCACTCCAACGAGAATGCTCTATAAACCTTACACGATCCCTCTTGCTGCAAACTAACTCTTCCTTTGCTCCAAAATGCTGGATGTGCTTATTGTTGTCTTCCTCAGCTTACACAGTTCTTCCTACACCCCTTCATGTCCTTTTAATCAGAAACATAACCCTAATTTATAAACTCCGAAAAGGAGTTTCCTTTTGTAAAAGAGTTGACACCCTAGTTGGTGATTATCCCACTTCCAGGGCCAATCAGGCCAACAAATTATTTCAGACCTATTAAAACTCCCTACAACACCTCGAGCCCCAAGGCCCTCCCACAGAAGGGACCATAACTAAACATAGCCCCCTTTTACAACAAGCCTCACTTTCCTTTTCAGCCTCTGAGGGAAATCTCCCTGTAAGGTCCTTAGCACCTAGCCAATGCAACCGCACTACACCCCTCTGACCATCAGACTAACCGGGTTGACCACCAAGTATCACCTGAAGCAAACAGAGCGTTTCTGCAACTGGCTCGTTTTATGGCCTCTCCCTCAACCAATGCCTCCAGCCTAACTTGTGCTGTCCCTGGTGCCCACGTTTATCCATGGCTCAATATCAATGGTGCAATATCCTGATCGCATTCGATGTGTAAAAAATAACTCTTCCTGTATCTCTACTATAGTGGGTGTCTCCCTGGCCTCCTCCTTGTCCACCTGGAGTAATGGCCACAGGAAAGAAAAAACACCTCATCTTTAATTCACTTGTTTTCTTTCCGTATCTCTGTCTGTATTTATGAAAAAGGCTTGTTCTTTTTGTGTGGCACCAACACATATCTTTGTCTCCCCACCAACTGGACCATAACTTATACCCTAGTTTATCTTTCTCCCTCCATTGGACTAGTTCCTCCTAATCAACCTTTGCCTATTCCATCCATCCAATATGTTAGAAAAATGAGGGCCATCCATGTCATTCCTTTGATGGCCGCCTTAGGTATAACCTCCGGACTTGGATTAGCCACCTCTTTAACATACTTTAAAGTGCTTTCAGCAGAACTATAGGGTTCTTTAGAAGATATAGCCTAAAGCCTTATAAGAGTCCAAGACCAACTAGACTCCTTCGCTAGAATAGTCCTCCAAAATAGATTGGGACTAGATCTTATAACGGCTGAAAAACGAGGACTGTTGCTTCTATCTCAACCAATTGGGCCTAGTAACAGACACTGCTTAAAAACTTAAAGAAAGGGCTAAAAAGCTAAGGGAATACCAAAACGACCAAATAGATTCTTGTTTGGAAACAAAATCATAACACGGGTCATCGTATTTCTGGGCCCTCTCCTAATAATATGCCTAGGACTAATGTTCTCACCCTGACTAACCTTTTTCAAAGATTTTTAACCAACAGGATCATGGCCATCTCACAAACAACTACCCAGAAACATCTACAGGTGGCGTTACTCCTACAGTCAATTCAAAGCCAAAAACTCTCTGCCCTTCCCCTCAGCAGGAAGTAGCCTGAAAGAACACACCACCCCTCATCCTTTTATGACTATAGGGTCTGGAGTGACAGAGCAGGAGCATCACCATCTTGGACAAACACCATCATTTTAAGTTCCCCTTGATTAAAAACCACCTAAATCCAGCCCCAAAACATCAGCCTAATGGCTAATGTCAGCATGACCATAAAGCACAAGTGACACCTCTGACCAGAACATTCCAACGCTGAGACAAACCCCCAGCACAAACAGAAATATGCCAAACCCAAGATAACCTCCCCTCCAAACAGAAGACATTCCAATCCCAGAATAAAACTCCCCTCCACACAGAAACATTCTGAGCCTGTGATAAGCCCTCCCTCCCTGAACCCTTAAATACCCTTAGTCCATAAAAGAGAATGCTCCTGACCAAAATCATCCGGAAGCCCCTCACAGGTTTATTCTCCAAAATAAACCCGTCTTTGACTGTTGAGCCACTTTTTGTGTTTCTTTCTTCTTTCTTTACCCCTTACAAGGAGCAGTTTACGGGAGGTCAGAATCTTGTAGCCTCCAGCTGCATGACTCCTAAATCATAATTTCTAATCTTGTGGCTAATTTCTCAGTCCTACAAAGGCAGTCTAGTCTCCAGGCAAGAAGGTTTGTTTTGGGAAAGGGCTGTTATCGTCTTTGTTTTAAACTATAAACTAAGTTCCTCTCAAAGTTAGTTCAGCCTATGCCCAGGAAGGAACAAGGACAGCTTAAAGGTTAGAAGCAAGATGGAGTTGGTTATGTTAAATCTCTTTCACTGTCTCAGTCATAATTTTGCAAAGACTGTTTCAGTCTCTTGTCCAGGACATTACACCTCTCAGGAGCAGCCAATAGTCAATGACTGAGGGACATGGGATAAAAAGTCCACCCCTCTTATCTAAGGTAGGACAAGTCTGCAGTGCAGCTCACATACCAGAGCCCTTCCTGAAGCCACGCCGATGCTCTTCTCCAGCTGAGACCACTTCTCTGCTTAGCTCTTTCCTCTGCTCTCTCCTGCATCCCTCCTTCTTCTCCTAAGAACACTCCTCCAGTTAACCACACACAAGGGGCTGGGTGTGGTGGCTCACACCTGTAATCCCAGCACTTTGGGAGGCCAAGGTGGGTGGATCACCTGGGGTCAGGAGTGCAAGACCAACCTGGGCAACATGGTGAAATCCCATCGCTACTAAAAATACAAAAATTAGCCGGGAGTGGTGATGTGCGCCTGTGGTCCCAGCTACTTGGGAGGCTGAGGCAAGAGAATCACTTGAACCTGGGAGGCAGAGGTTGCAGTGAGCCAAAATCACAACACTGCACTCCAGCCTGGGTGACATTACAAGACTCTGCTCAAAAAAAAAAAAAAAAATCACACACAAGTCCTCATCTCAGACTCCTCTTCCAGGGAACTTGACCAAAAACAGAGTGCAAAACCAGAACTTCACAGACACCATCTACAACAAAACTGGGTGACGAAGTGTCCGCATAAATCCCAAAATATGTGTATGGGGACAAATCATCTGCAGCTATTGGACCCACATGGTATTGTCAGAGGTATTTGAACCAGAGCAACTCCATCTTGAATAGGGGCTGGGTAAAATAAGGCTAAGACCTGCTGGGCTGCATTCCCAGTAAGTTAAGGCGTTCTTAATCACAGAATGAGATAGGAGGTTGGCACAAGATAAAGATCATAAAGACCCCGCTGATAAAACAGGTTGCAGTAAAGAAGCCGGACAAAACCCAACAAAGC
Organism: Pongo abelii; assembly: GCF_028885655.2. Taxonomy (NCBI): domain Eukaryota; kingdom Metazoa; phylum Chordata; class Mammalia; order Primates; family Hominidae; genus Pongo; species Pongo abelii. Next base: position 117,323,870 of record NC_071995.2, on the reverse strand, counting down.
CAAGATGGTGACGAGAGTGACCTCTGGTCATCCTCACTGCTACACTCCCACCAGCTCCATGACAGTTTACAAATGCCATGGCAACGTCAGGAAGTTACCCTATATGGTCTACAAAGGGGAAGCATGAATAACCCACCCCTTATTTAGCATATCATCAAGAAATAACCATAAACATGGGCAACTGTAGCCCTCAGGGCTGCTCTGTCTATGGAGTAGTCATTGTTTTTTTCCTCTACTTTCTTAATGAACTTGCTTTCACTTTCTAGACTTGCCCTGAATTCTTTATTGTGCGAGATCCAGGAACCCTCTCTTGGGGTCTGGATTAGGACACCTTTCTAATAACAGTATCAGCATCTTTGCAAGACGAAATGGGGAGTAGAAAAAAGGGCTCCCCTGAGATCACCAAACCACCAGCTGATGCTCATAAGAAAACAAGGCAGGCCAACCTGAGAGTATCAGCTGAAACGGGGAGAGGGGGTCTGCAGATTGCAGCTCACAGGTGAGTGCAAGTGGTCCACCGGGAGATAAGGTCTGAGTGCCTGATGGTCTCACCTTTCATTTTCTCCAGTCTAGCAAATCAAAGCTCCCTTCTAGGGAAAAGGCCTGCACTGAGGAGAAACTGTGAAGAGAAGAATTCAAACAGGACAAGGACAGTGGGGCAGAGGAAAGAGAAGGTCCGGACACAAGCAGAAGAGGGGAGTAGAGAAAGAACACATCTGAAAGTATTAGGCCATATTTTTGATTACTTAGTGAAAACAACTGAAGATGAATCTCTAGAGACAGGAAGTTTGAAAAGTTATCCTAGTATGATTTCTCCACAGAAAAGTATAGGAAATCTCACTTCACTACAAAACAAGTCAAAAAGTGTCACTGTCAAATCTCACCCAAAATTCTAAGAAATCAGAGAATTTACAGACGATAAAAGCATGAAAGAAATACATGCCCATGAAAGAGGGAAGAAAGGAGAAAGACAACTATAACCTAACATTTCAAAACAGCCTAAAAGAAATCAAGAAAATGATAGGTATAGGATATTTATACAAGTCCCTAAAGAAGAAATTCAGAACAATGAAACAGAACAAAGACTAAGGACTATAATTCAAAAAAAAAAAAAAAAAAAAAAGAAAAGAAAATGAACCCAGAATGGCTAACACTGAAACATTCTTTTAGAAAAAATCTTTAAATAATAATACTTTGAGCACCGAACCAAAAAGACTAAGTCACTTATAAGGAAAATGAAATCAGATTGTTGTTAGACTTTGTTAAAGCAGCACTGCTAAAGGCAATGAAGTGTCTTATTTAAGATCCTCAAAGCATAAATACTCCACTGCAATCTTCCAGTTGCCCAAATCAGAAGCTAAACAATATATTTCCAAAGCTCACAGTTATTTCCAACCATCATCCATTCATTCATCTATTACTTTGGTTACTTTTTTTTTTTTTGAGATGGAGTCTTATTCTGTCGCCCAGGCTGGAGTGTAGTGGTACAATCTTGGCTCATTGCAACCTCTGCCTCCCAGGTTCAAGTGATTCTCTTGCCTCAGCCTCCCGAGAAGCTGGGATTACAAGCGCCCACGACCATGCCTGGCTAATTTTTGTAGTTTTAGTAGAGACGGGGTTTCACCATGTTGGACAGACTGGTCTTGAACTCCTGACCTCAAGTGATCCTCCCACCTTGGTCTCCCAAAGTGCTAGGATTACAGGCATGAGCCACTGCGCCTGGCCCGTTATTAGCTCTTTCTACTGAAAATTCCTAAAAACAATCACCAATCCAATGTCCTGGCATGGTGTCTAGCACAAGACTGGCAGTCTGGAAATATCTGTGGAAGGAAGGAATGTAGAAAGGGGGAGAAGGGGGAAGGAAAAAGAAAGGAAGAAAGGAAGGGAGGGAAGGAGAGAAGGAGGGAGAAGAGGAAGGGAGAGGAGAAAGAAAGGGAGGAAGGCAGGAGAGGAGGAAGGGAGGTTTGTGTGTATACACAGATGTATGCACACATAGAAAAGAGTCCGGGCTGGGGGTGGTGGCTCACGTCTGTAATCCCAACACTTTGGGAGGCACAGGCAGCCAGATCACTTGAGGCCGGGAGTTTGAGACCAGCCCAGACAATATGATGAAACCCTGTCTCTACTAAAATACAAAAAATAGCCAGGCGTGGTAGAGCATGCCTGTAATCCCAGCTACTTGGGAGGCTGAGGTGGGAGGATCGCTTGAACCTGGTTGGCAGAGGTTGCAGTGAGCTGACATTGCGCTACTGCACTCCAGCCTGGGTGACAGCGAGACTCCATCTCAAAAAAAAAAAAAAAAAAAAGGGTCTGACAGAACATACTAGTAATTAGCAGGAATGACTAGGCTCTTTCACTATTTATATAATACTCCCTTGTAACTTTAGAATATTTTAAACAATATATAAGGACGTTTTAATAAAAATACACTTTAAAGTTTTCATACAAACTGGGGATATGTATTACACACTTTAAAAATATGCTGCAGAGAAATTAATAGAGCTGTGTTTGTGCATATGGATGTTTGTCTCAATATTATTTAAAATATGGGAAATTTTCAGACATCCAATAATAGGGCATTGGTTAAGTGAATTATGCTACATACATACATCGGAACACTATAAAGTCATTAAAACTCCTATTTTTCCAAAACCATTTAATGAATAGGAAAATACCTATGATATACTAAGCAGACAAATAAAAACAAATGTAAAGAGCATTGTCAGGCATAGTAGCTCATGCCTGTAATCTTAACTACTCTGGAGGCTAAGGCAGGATAATCACTTGAGCCCAGGAGTTCAAGGCTGCGGTGAACTATGCTCATGCCACTGCTCTTAAGCCAGGGCAGCAGAGAAACACCTAATCTCATTAAAAAAAAATAGAAATGTTTTTAAAAATAATTTATATACAAGATCCAAAACTTTGCTTTAAAATATATGTGTATGCATGTGCATTATATACAACTAATACATTTACATGGATAGAAAAATGTCAGAATGACCATAAAACAAAATATTAAAGGGTTCCCTCTGAGGTATAAAATTATAGGTCATTTTAATGTTTATTCCTCAAATAACCTCATAATTATTGTGCACCTACCAAGCATTTTCTGCATTTCCCTTTTTATGAACATGTTTTATTTTTGTAAGTATAAAAGAGCAGTAAGTGTTTATTTTAAAGGAATAAAAAAGGATCTCTGTGAATGAAATGGAATACCAGCTTCCCTCCACTTCCCCTAAGTCTGAACTGTTGTTTGCACTTGACCTGAGCACCTGAACGTGGGATCTGATCACTACAGGAGCCTCAAAGGAAAGAGAGGGTAAGTGGGGAGCCAAGTATTGTTTCTGCCCAGAACCATAACCCCCATCACCCAAAGTGGCTATACACCATCATCCACGTGGCCATCCCCCAGATGTACAAAGCCCACTCACTTCTCCCCTTTCCTACCTAGTTCTCCTCTTTCCTGCACAAGTCTTTGAATTTTCCTCACCACTGCTCAGGGTCATGTTCCTAGAAGGACCAAGGTGTTGGATGTCTTGTTTATTTGTTTGTTTGTTTTCTTTGGGTATTGGACATCTGTAGTGTTTGCCAACCTGCATCCATTCACCCTCTTCCTGGCAAATGTCCTGAATTAGATGGTATTCCTACCACCTATCGGTGGGCCTCCATCCCTAGCCCAGGATAAAATCCTGTGATTGGCTCAAGCCAATCAACACTCAATTTTTCTGATCAAAACCACTGGTTCAGGAATAATTATTAGAGTCCATGAGATGCAATGAGACTTTTACTGAGAATGTTGGGACAGACTATCTTACTCCTTCCTTTTGGATGTAGATCTAAAAGGATGTATTCTTGGGAATTGATAGAAGCCATTGTAAGACTATAAAGAGAAAATTTTTCTGTCAATGGAGTTAACTCATAAAAGGCAGAACAAAGAGGTGAAGATGAAGAGGCAGAGACAATGCATCTTGACAATGTCACTTAGGCCATTGGATCCAGCCATGCCTGAAAACTGTCCTAACTCTGACTTTTCAGCTACCGGAGCCAAAAAAAGTCCCTCTTTTGCTTAAGCTAATTTGAGTTGTGTTCCTTCTGACTTCCAACCAAACACTACCAATTGACATACCTGTTTTGTTTTCTTTTCTTTCCTTTTCTTTTCTTTTCTTTTTGTGAGATGGAGTTTTGCTCTTGTTGCCCAGGCTGGAGTGCAATGGCATGATCCTGGCTTACCGCAACCTCCGCCTCCCAGGTTCAAGCAATTCTCCTGCCTCAGCCTCCTGAGTAGCTGGGATTATAGGCATGTGCCACCACACCGGGCTAATTTTGTATTTTAAGTAGAGATGGGGTTTCTCCATGTTGGTCAGGCTGGTCTCGAACTCCTGACCTCAGGTGATCTGCCCACCTCAGCCCCCCAAAGTGCTGGAATAACAGGCATGAGCCACCATGCCCAGCCCGACATACCTGTTTTCTTATAATTGCCCAGGAAAAGGACATCTTGCAGTTACATGCACTGAGGGGTGGCTTTAGGAGATGGCATAGGTATAATAAACAGAAACCTAGAATCACAAGACCTGGGTTTGAATTCTTCTACTACCTATTAGCGGTGTGACCTTGAGCCTGTCACCCTTTGTGAACTTCAGTTTCTTCATCTGTAAAATAAAGATATGAATACCTACCTCACAGCCTTGTTGTTAGAATCAAATATTAAGAGTCTTGATTTTTAGCTCAAGAAAAATGGGAAGCCCTTGACAGACGTGAATGAGAAGAGTTATTCAACTTATGTTTTGAAAATATCACTTTGGCTGCTGTGTGGAGAGTGGGTTGGAGGAGGGCAGGAATCAAAGCAGAAAGACCTCGTAGGAGGAGGCTTTAGAAGTCCAGGCAGATGATGATGGCTTGAACCAGGACAACATTTACCCAGTGTCAATTACCAAATGACAGGTGCAAAATGGTAATCATCAGATTCACCAAATGTCAAACTCCCATCCCATCTCTGACTTGTTGCTGCACTATTCTTACATAAGTGATTTTTGTGCTTAAATAAATTCTACCTCACCCTAAGCAATAATATCCATGACATCTCAGGTTTGAGTTACAAGATATATATATAGAGATAGATAGATAGATAGATAGATAGATATAGATACAGATATAGATATTTCTAATGCATATAAGTACATAACTATTAATTTTTTAATAGTTATGTACAGATCATTTAAACCCATCTTTGCTCTCCTACTACCAATAGGAGTCAATACACCAGGATCATGGGTGGCAGAGGGGACAGAAAAATGTGTTTCTTGTTATTCAGAGAAAAAGTGCACCTGGCATCAAGTAAGGTGGTTTAAGAAGGATAATAGGGGCCAGGCATGGTGGCTCATGCCTGTAATCCCAGCATTCTGGGAGGCCAAGGTAAGAGGACCCTTGAGCCCAAGAGTTTGAGACCAGCCTTGGAAATACAGCAAGACCCCATCTCTACAAAAAATTTAAAAATTAGCTGGGCATGGTGGCACACACCTGTGATCCCAGTTACTTAAGAGGATGAGATAGGAGGATCACTTGAGCCTGGGAGGTTGAGGCTACAGTGAGCTGTGGTCATGCCACTGCACTCTAGCTTGGGCAACACAGCAAGACCTTGTCTCAAAAAAAAAGGCTAATAGGGAAGGGAATGTTTTACCTGTAGACGGACCTTACTTTAAGAAAGAATTCAGTTTCCATGGGGAAAAAAACTCAGCCAAGCAGAGAAATTAGAGGGTGATTATTTGAATGACATTCTTCCCTTTTACAAAATGGCTCACCATGGAGACCCTTTACACTGAGAGCTCCCCTACTGAATAAGTGCCTGGTACAATCATTAACTACTTGACAGAGAGCTTGGGGGCAGCTGGAGGAGGAACAAGGAGGTGGAGAGGAATCTTAAAGCCAAGCCCTGGCCCATTTAAGACCAATTTGAAATAAAGATTTCAGAAAGTCTGAAAGTAAAATTTAAGTGAATGGGCTAAGTAGGCTTCTACGAATAACCCTTCCACTTAGGCGATATTCTCAGAAACACCCTACTCTGCAGCCATTAACAAGTATGTGTTAGGGGAATATTTAATGACATTGGAAACATCTTAAAAGCAGGTGGCAAATCAGCATGTACAGCATGATTTCAATTTCAGGTTTTAAAAGGAAATTCTATACATGGGTTAAAAAAACGACTAAGAATCTACATAAAAATGTTAACGGGGTTATATTTACATGATGGGATTAGATGGGCAATTTTTATTTTTCTCTTTATTCTCGTCTCTATTTACCCAAGTTTCTGATTATTTTTTAAGTAGGAAAGGACAATTAAATGGTGTTTTAAAAAATAAGAATTCATTGATGGTCAATAGCAAATTGTAGCTATTACTTATTGACTGAAAACATAAAGTAGGAAATCTCTTACTAAACAGGTCAAATGTCTTATTTCAAATATGATGATATAATGATAGTTAACATTTTGTAACCACTCATTATGTGCCAGACACTTTGCTCAGTACCATACATATAATCATGCCATTGACTCCTCACAACCACTCTGAGATGAGTAGTTTTACTACTCCCTCCCCCAAACGATTTTCCAAATGAAGAAACTGGGGCTCAAAGCAGTGATGTAACCTGTTCAAGGTTACTAGCTGGCAGGTGGCAGAGAATTCAGGTGTCCTGATTTCTAATTTGGGTCTCTCTCTCCCCCATAGCATTGGGCTTCTACAGATGCCCCTAGTTTATGGGCTGAAAATATCCCATAATTACCCCATAAATAAGCCACTGAACTTATTTATTCCTTGCATTTAACTTATTATTTATCACTTAAAGGACACATTACATTGAGGGAGAATCATCAATCTTTCATGTTAACGCGCCAGTTAATAATTTGGTAATCATCATCCACAGTCACAAAGCTGAATGCACTTGTCATTTCCATGGGGCCAGATCCCCTTTTAAGGAAGATAACTCGTCAATTATCTCTGACCTGCCTGCTCTGTGAATTTACAACCTCCCAAACCACCAAAACTCACCCTGGTGGTCGGAGGGTTCAATGGTAATTGCAGAGCCCCTAAACCTAAGGATTTGAAAGCCACGTATCTATAATCTACTTTAACACAGTATCAGGATATCATTTAGCCATTCCATATGCTAACCAAAGAAATTATTTATAAAGCATTATAAAGCACTCACTCAGAGTGTGCCAAGACTTAAGCGCTTTGCTTACAGAAGGAATAGCAAAACATAGTGCTTATCAAGTCTATCAGATCCAATAAGCCTTCGTATCAGTCAGTTTCTGGTGTGTAACAATCTCAATACTTCAATGACTTACAAGAATGAATATTTATTTTCTTACTCATGAGTCTGTGGTTGGCTATGGTTTTGCTGAGCTCATCTGGGATCCCATGGGCTTGACACCAGGTTTCAGGGTGGGTTTTGGTCTGTTCCAAGGGTCTTCCCGTTCTCCTCAGACCAACAGCCTTCCAAAGCAATTTTTTCTCATAGCAAATAGCAGGAATGCAAGAGGACTGATGGAAAGACATGATGCCTCTTAAGGGCCGGGCTCAAGCCTGTCACATTTCCACTTAGCCCTCATTCCACTGGCTAAAGCCAAGTCTCATGGCCAAGCCCAAAATCAATGAGGCAGAGAAATAGTCTCCACCAACTCTAGTGGGAGGTACTACGAAGTCACACAGCAAAGGGTGTTGATGTGTATTAATAATTCCATTAAGGGAGAGAATGAAGAATTGGAAGCAATGATCCATTTTACCTGCCCTTTTATAACATATATTGTAATGTGCCTTTTAGTATGCTGAAATGAAATTCAGGGATAATATAACCTGCAAATATATATACATATAACATTTTCTTTTTTTTTTTTTTTTTTTTTTTTTTTTTAGATGGAGTCTTGCTCTGTCACCCAGGCTGGAGTAGAATGGCACAATCTCAGCTCACTACAACCTTCGCCTCCCGGGTTCAAGCGATTCTCCTGCCTCAGCCTCCTGAGTAGCTGGGATTGCAGGTGCACGCCACCATGCCTGGCTAATTTTTGTATTTTTAGTAGAGACGGGGTTTCACCCTGTTGGCCAGGCTGATCTCGAACTCCTGACCTCATGATCCGCCCACCCCACCTCCCAAAGTGCTGGGATTACAGGCGTGAGCCACCGTGCCCAGCCAACATTTTCAAAAATCAATTTTATATGTAAATGCTAAAAGACACTGGGATTATCTTATGTTAGCACCTGTATTAGTTTGTTCTCACACTGATATAAGAAGTACCTGAGACTGGGTAATTTGCAGAGAAAAGAGATTTAATTGGCTCATGGTTCTGCAGGCTGTATAGGAAGCATGATGACATCTGCTTCTGGGGAAGCCTCAGGGAGTTTTTACTCATGGCAGAAGGCAGAGTGGGAACAGGCACTTCACATGTCGAAAGCAAACACAAGAGAGTGTGGGGGAGGTGCTACACACTTTTAAACAACCACATCTCGAGGACTCAGTCATTATCGTGAGGACAGCAACAAGGGGATGGTGCTAAACCATTCATAAGAAACCCAGCCCCGTGATCCAATCACCTCCCACCAGGCCCCACCTTAAACATCGGGGATTCCAACTCAACATGAGATTTGGGTGGGACACAGACCCAAACCATATCAGCACCTAAACAAACACCACTGTGTGCATAACAGTTACAAAATGCAAGCCAATTCAGGGGTGTGGTATAGGCTTCTCAACTAGCTTGAACAGCATTTGCTATTGATAATGTCACTCTTCTGAAATGGTGTCTAACTGTGGATAAAGTGTGCAACAAAGTAAACTACAATCATTCTCCATGTACATTGAAAGTTGCATTCTAATAAAAGCAGAGTATGCTAAAACTATGCAAATATACCCTATGTTTATATGCAGAATGGCTCAGATGATTATAAACAGATTTCTCACCTATGTGAATGTCTGATAGGACACTGGGAAGGCAAGCAGGACACAGGACAGATCTTCCCTGGACATTGCTATATGTCAAGCTCTCTTGGTCCCCTAAAGCAAATCATGCCAATATCACACCTTCCCCATCATTGTAACTACCAAAATAGTCCCCAAACATCTCTGAAAGGAGTCCTTGGGGGCAGCCTTACTTCTATAAGAACCACTGGTGTTGGCCGGGCATGGTGGCTCAGGCCTGTAATCCCAGCGCTTTGAGAGGCCGAGGTGGTGGATCACCTGAGGTTGGGAGTTCAAGACCAGCCTGACCACCATGGAGACACAGCGTCTCTACTAAAGATACAAAAAATTAGCCAGATGTGGTAGCGCACGCCTGTAATCCCAGCTACTCGGGAGGCTGAGGCAGGAGAATTGCTTGAATCCGGGAGGCGGAGGTTGTGGCGAGCTGAGATCGTGCCACTGCACTCCAGCGTGGGCGACAGAACGAGGCTCCATCTCAAAAAAAAAAAAGAAAAGAAAAAGAAAAAAGGTTGTGGGATTGATCAAGTCCATGGGGAAAGTGGGGGATCTGGATTCAGATTTCAGGCTGGGATACACAGCGGCATTATTATGAAGAAAGCACCCTCCATTCACATGTCTATCGGTGTCACCACCCAGCACACTCAAGAGTGGCAGCGCAAACTCACCCCACAGTGCTCCACAGGAGGGTGTCGCCTTCAACAGTGATGCCAGGAGAGGTTCAGGAGAGGATTTTTCCATGGAAGACAAATTCTGGATCCAGCTGCCAGGATTCCAGTCTCAGCTCTATCACCTAATATTCATGCATTCCTGTGATCTCCTTGTGCCTCGGTTTCCTCATGTGTAAAAGGGGGTAATAACGCTACATACCTCATAGGGTTTTTGTGAAGACTAAATGAATTAATACGTGTAAAGCATTTAGAACAGTATCGGCATCTAATAACAGTATCGGCATCTAATAAGCTTTATGTAATTGTGTGCCATTATCATGATTGATGAGGCAGAATGATTGGTGTCCACCCATGGGTTTAGTGTAGTCATACAGAGCCTGACCCATAGGGAAGAATAAAAAGTAACCAACAGGGCCGAGCATGGTGGCTCATGCCTGTAATCCCAGCACTTCAGGAGGCTGAGGTGGGCAGATCACCTGAGGTCAGGAGTTCAAGACCAGCCTAGCCAACATGGTGAAAACCCGTCTCTACTAAAAATACAAAAATTAGCCAGGTGTGGTGGTGCACGCCTGTAATCCCAGCTACACAGGAGGCTGAGGCAAGAGAATCACTTGAACCTGGGAGGCAGAGGTTGCAGTGAACCAAGATTGTACCACTACACTCCAGCCTGGGCGACAGAACAAGACTCCATCTCAAAAAAAAAAAAAAAATTTACCAAAGGAATAGACGAATGAATGGAATGATGGTTGGAAATAACTGTGAGCTTTGGAAATATATTGTTTAGCTTCTGATTTGGGCAACTGAAAAATTGCAGTGGAGTATTTATGCTTATATACTCAGCCCCCATGATGGGACTGGTGGCTTTATGAGAAGAGGAGGAGAGGGCTGAGATAACCCGCATACTCCTGCCCTCTCACCATGTGATGCCCTCTGCCATGTTATGAGGCAACAAGAAGGTTCTCACCAGATAACAACCCCTCAACCTTGGACTTCCCAGCCTTCAGAACTGTAAGAAATAGATTTCTTTTCTTTATAAATTAACCAGTCTGTGGTATTGTTATAATACTGCCAAATGGACTCAGACACCATGTTTCCCACGTTAGGCAAATTATTAATATCTCAAACTCTGGTGAAAGCTCTGCCACTTACTACCTATGTGGCCTGGAGCAAGTCATTTTGTTTCCTTGAGCCTTGTTTTCTCATACGTGGTCCCTAAGAATCTGCACAGAGCCAACATTTAATACTATTAATGGTTTATGTGGATGAGTGTAGGCTCAGATTTATACATTATAGCCTGTGCCCAATTTGTTAGCTTGGTTCATTCTAACCCCCTTATCATTATTGCTACATAGCGTGTTATTGTATATTGGTGACTCATTATTGCTACAGAGTACTCAAGAATTTGTGAAATATTGTAATACCATGGCCATAATTCATTTAACACTTACTAAAAGTGCTGTGACCTTTCTTATAGGTCCTCACAACTCAGTAAGTATTGCTAATCCTGTATTAGTCATATATTGCCCCCAATAATGCTGCAAAACAACCACAAAATCATCAGGGTACAGCACAATATACATTTACATGGGTTTCAGCTGATCTGGGCTGGGCTTATCTGATCTTGCTGCCTTGTTCACATATCTGTGGTTAACTGCAGGCTCTCTAGGCAGCTCTGCTGATCTTGATTGAATCACTCACGTGTCTGGTGGTTGTCTAGCTGTTGGCTGATCTAGGATGGCCCTAGCTTGGATCATGACTGGGACAACTTGGCTCCACAAGACTGGCCTCTCATCCTCTGACATGCTAGCCTGGTAATTTTCCCATGGCAATTGCAGAGGAACTAGAGTGAAAGTAGAAATTTACAAGCACTTTTTCAGGCTTCTGTTTGCACCACCTCTGCTGATATCCCATTGGCCAAGGCAAGTCACAAGTCCAACACAAATTCAAAGGATGGGGAAATCGACTCCACCTCTTTTATGAAAGGAACTGCAAAGGATCTGGAGATAGGAGAGGTGTTATGGGTTGAACTGTGTCCCTCCCAAAATTCATAGGTTGAAGTCCTAACCCCCGGAATCTCAGAATGTGAAAGTATTTGGAGATAAGGTTTTTACAAAAGTAACCAAGTTAAGATAAGGTCATTAGAGTGGGCCCCTAATCCAGTGTGACTGGTGTCCTTATAAGAAAAAGAAATTTGGGGCCGGATGCAGTGACTCACGCCTGTAATCCCAGAACTTTGGGAGGCCAAGGTGGGTGGATCACCTGAGGTCAGGAGTTCCAGACCATCCTGGCCAACATGGTGAATCCCCGTCTCTACTAAAAATACAAAATTTGCCAGGTGTGGAGACACACACCATAATCCCAGCTACTCGGCAGGCTGAGACAGGAGAATAGCTTAAATCCAGGAGGTGGAGGCTGGAGTAAGCCGAGATTTCACCACTGCACTCCAGCCTGGGCAAGACAGAGAGACTCCATCTCAAAAAAAAAAAAAATTTGGACACAGACATACATAGAAGGAAAATGATATGAAAACACAGGAGAAAACAACCATCTACAAGCCCAAGGAGAAAGGCCTGGAACAGATCCTTCCTGTAGGGCCTCCAGAAGGAACCAACCCTGCTGATATCTTGATCTCCTATTTCCAGCCTCCAGAACACTAATATAATAAGTTTCTGTTGTTTAAGCCACCAGGCCTATGGTACTTTGTTATGTCAGCCTAGCAAACTAATACAAAGGGTAAATAATTAAGGCATTGCAATCAGTTTTTTGTTTGTTTTTTTTTTTTATATCAAATCTCACTCTGTTGTCCAGGGTGGAGTGCAGTGGTGCAATCTCGGCTCACTGCAACCTCCGCCTCCCAGGTTCAAACGATTCTCATGCCTCATGAGCAGCTGGGACTACAGGTGTGGGCCTCCATGCCTGGCTAATTTTGTTAGTTTGTTTTTTGAGACGGAGTCTCGCTCTGTCGCCTAGGCTGGTACAGTGGCGCAATCTCAGCTCACTGCAACCTCCGCCTCCCGGGTTCAAGCAATTCTGCTGCCTCAGCCTCCCGAGTAGCTGGGATTACAGGCGCCTGCCACCACGCCTGGCTAAGTTTTGTATTTGTTTGGTAAAGACAGGGTTTTACCATGTTGGCCAGGCTGGTCTCAAACTCCTGACCTTGTGATCCGCCTGCCTCGGCCTCCCAAAGTGCTGGGATTACAGGTGTGAGCCACTGCGCCTGGCCAATTTTGGTATTTTTAGTAGAGACGGGGTTTCACCATGTTGGCCAGGCTGGTCTCGAACTCCTGACTTCAGGTGATCCACCCACCTCAGCCTCCCAAAGTGCTGGGATTACAGGCATGAGCCACCTCGCCCAGCCAGCAATCAGTTCTCAATACCCTATTTTACAGGTGAGGAAATTGAGGCCCAGAGAGTACAGATTAACATATCGCCCAAGGGGGCAACAGGTAAAGGGTGTTAGAATTGTGAATAGAACCTAGCATTATCAGATTTCCTCGTTCCTGCCACAGTCCTTTGTCTTTTCCCAGGTGGCTTCCAGCAGGGAGGTGCTGCCATGTGTAGGACACTGTTCATGCCTAACTAAGCAATTCCACACATGTTGCTTCAAAGCCTCTGTTTTACAGTCCTTAATGAGCTAGTAATTGTGTTTATGTGCTTTCCAATGAAGTGTGCAGGGCTCTGATAGCTGTCACTGGTTTCTTGAGGGCCTTTATTTGATCTGAGACTCTGCAGAGCTTCCAATAAGATAAAAGGGTATGTGAGGCAAAGCGGAGAAAATTTGGGTCAAATCTTACTTTTCAAAATGGTTTTCAGCTAACTTCTCTACACGTCTAAGCCTCTGCCACTAACTACATTTGCACTGAATATACCCAATTATTTGACTCTAAAGCCACTGGAATGATTTCTTGAACAGAATTAAATGAATGGAAAAGAATTAGGTCATTAACCCACATATTAGAGTTCTCCAGAGAAACAGAATGAATAGAATACATACACACACTTTTATGTTTCTGTATATCTATGTATAATCTATATACAGATCCATATATGTATGTAGATATGTAAATATACATATTTATATAGACATAGACATAGGTAGATGTCGACACAGATACAGATGCAGATATATAGGAAGAGATTTATTTATTTTTTTATTTTTTATTTTTTTGAGATGGAGTCTCCCTCTGTTGCCCAGGCTGGAGTGCAGTGGCACTATCTCAGCTCACAGCAACCTCCGCTTCCCGGGTTCAAGCAATTCTCCTGCCTCAGCCTCCTAAGTAGCTGAGATTACAGGTGCATATCCACCATGCTCAGCTAATTTTTGTATTTTTAGTAGAGATGGGGTTTCACCATGTTAGTCAGGCTGGTCTCGAACTCCTGACCTCATGATCCACCCGCCTCCGCCTCCCAAAGTGCTGGGATTACAGGCATGAGCCACCGCACCCGGCCCAAAAGAGATTTATTATAGGGTATTGACTCCTGCAATCATAGAGGCTGAGAAATCCCATGGGCTGCCATCTGCAAACTAGAGACCCCGGAAAGCTGATGGTGTAGTTGAGAGCTAGAGAGCTAGTGATACCCATTTCAGTAGATCTGAAGGTCTAAGAACCAGGAGCATGGATGTTACAAGATTAATGTCCCAACTCAAGCCATCAGGCAGACTTAATTCAACCTTCCTGTGTCTCCTTGTTCTATTCAGGCCCTCATGGATTAGAGGATGCCTATCCACTTTGAGGAAGGCCATCTGCTTTACTCAGTCGACCAATTCAGCCCAAATGCCCACCAGTCAACAAGTAGATAAAGATAATGTTGTATATACATACAATGGAATACTACTCAGCCATAAAAAGAAATGAAATAATGGCATTTGTAGCAACCTGCATGGAATTGGAGACCATTATTCTAAGTGAAGCAATGCAGGAATGGAAAAATAAACATCATATGTTCTCACTTATAAGTGGGAGCTAAGCTATGAGGACACAAAGGCATAAGAATGATACAATGGACTCTGGGGATGCAGGGGGAAGGGTCGGATGAGGGGATAAGGGATAAAAGACTACACATGGGGTACAATGTACACCACTTGGGTGATGAGTACACCAACATCTCAGAAATCACCACTGAAGAACTTACCCATGTAACTAAACACCACCTGTTTCCCAAGAACCTATTGAAATAAAAAGTAATTAAAAACTGCCATAATTTCATAACTAAAAACAAATGCTAATCTCTTCCAGAAACAACCTCACAGACATACCCAGAAGTAATGTTTAACCAGCTATATGGGCATCTTGTGGTCCAGTCAAGTTGATCCATAAAATTACCCATCACAACCCATTGTGCAAATATTTATTCAGCACCTACTATATGCCGAGCACTGTGATAGTCCCTCGAGTACAGACATAAATGGGCACAATAAGTGAACACAAGAAGCTCACTGTCTTGTGTTCATTCGATATTCCCTCATCAAATTCTAATTTTGAGCATCAACCTGGTGTTCATTGCTGTGTGAGTCACTGAGAATACTGAAATGAAAAAGATGGACACACTCCCTCCTCTACTGGAGTTTACACGTGAGCTGATGAGACA
Organism: Pongo abelii; assembly: GCF_028885655.2. Classification (NCBI taxonomy): domain Eukaryota; kingdom Metazoa; phylum Chordata; class Mammalia; order Primates; family Hominidae; genus Pongo; species Pongo abelii. Next base: position 117,308,643 of record NC_071995.2, on the reverse strand, counting down.
GGTGTTAGATGACTCATTGCACAATTAAGCAATGACAATTGTGATGAGTGCTGCAAAGAAGCAGCAGAAGTTGTTAAGGGCTGTATAACAAGAAGACTTGGCCTATTTATTTGGGTTGGGAGGAGGGTGGATCAGGAAAGACTGTCCTTAGGAAATGAGGCTAAAGCTGAAGTATGATGGATCAGTAGGGACTAGCCAGTTAAAGATAGTGGAAACTACCCTGAAAGAGATAAGCCACCTTGACATCCAGGAACTGACCTGGTTCTGTCAGCTTGTCTTTGGTGTTGCTATGAGCTGATCTACTGACAGTCCTAGCCTGGGTTTGGTGCTCTTCTGTTGAACATAAACAATTTCATGGAACATCAGCATTTGGGCTGGGCATGGTGGCTTACACCTATAATCCCAGCACTTTGGGAGGCTGAGGAGGGAGAATTGCTTGAGCCTAGGAGTTTAAAACCAGCCTGGACGACATAGCGAGACCCTATCTCTACAAAAAAAAAAAAAAAGAAAAAAAGAAATTAGCCTGAAATGGTGGCACATAACTGTATTCTCAGCTACTTGGGAGGATGAGGTGAGAGGATCACCTGAGCCCAGGTGGTTGAGGCTGCAGCAAGGTAATTATGCCACGGTAGTCTAGCCTGGGCAATAGAATGAGACCCTGTCTCAAAAAGGCATAAACTTTTTTAAAAATTAGACAAGGCCACTCTGAGACCATGATGGAGCAAGACATAAAGAAGCACATCTGGACACAGACAAAACATGAATGCCGTCCAAATCACAAAAATGACCAAATATTGCCTATCCTGCCTAATATGTGTGGCTGCTGCTTCTTTACTGATTACACACTGAGGCTTGCTCTAATCTTTTCTCCCTTTAGATAAGATTTATTAAGAAGCCCAATCATAGAATTCCTCCCACTTCCTATCGGTATCCAATTCTGAGGAAAGCCCCAGTTCTTTTTTTTTTTTTTTTTTTGAGATGGAGTTTCACTCTTGTCACCCAGGCTAGAGCGCAATGGCACGATCTTAGCTCACTGCAATCTCCGCCTCCCAGGTTCAAGCAATTCTCCTGCCTCAGCCTCCTGAGTAGCTGGGATTACAGGCACACACCACCATGCCCAGCTAATTTTTGTATTTTTAGCAGAAATGGGGTTTCACCATGTTGGCCAGGCTGGTCTCGAACTCCTGACCTCAGGTGATCCACCCACGTCAGCCTCCCAAAGTGCTGGGATTACAGGCATGAGCCACTGTGCCCGGCCAAAGCCCTAGTTCTTTAACTCCTCACCCAGATTCCCCAATCAAAGTCCAAATTTTGTGGCCAGGCACAGTGGCTCATGCCCGTAATACCAACATTTCGGGAGGCTGAGGTGGGCAGATCACCTGAGGTCAGGAGTTCGAGAGAAGCCTGGGCAACATGGTGAGACCCTATCTCCACTAAAAATACAAAAATTAGCTGAGTGTAGTGGTGCGCACCTGTAATCCTAGCTACTTGGGAGGCTGAGGCAGAAGAATCGCTTGAACCCAGGAGGCAGAGGTTGCAGTGAGCTGAGATCATGACATGGTACCCCAACCTGGGCAACAGAGCAAGACTCCATCTCAAAAAAAAAAAGTCCAAACTTGGTAATAAATCCTTCCTCACTCCCTCCTACCAAGATGTCCTACAGGTCCCATGGCACCAGTTCTCCCTCACTGCAAGGAGTAATGACCCCAACATGTTCAGCTGCCAGTGTGCACCTAGTGGTCTTTAGCTGAAGGGCACTGACACCTGTAAATGCTTTTAAGAAATCTAAGGAATTCAAATCATCCTCCAAAAGCACTTCCAAATTTAAAGAAGCAAAAAAGATTACTATATGAATGTGTAATTAATATTTATCATAGCTAATGTATTAATTTTATGGTAAATTTGAGATGGGATTGTGTTTTTATGTGTTGTATATACACTTTCACAGTACATTGAGAACGTTTTATAATTAATGTGTCTAGTTTAGCTGTATTTACATTTGAAGCATAGTTTATTATCTTAAATCATTATGAGCTTTAGGGTTCTCATACCTCTGATTCTTGCACCTCTCCAGTTGTTTCTTCTCTTCAGAGTTGCAACCTGTGTTACTAATTGATTTGGGGGCATTCATGATGACCTTAGGCCTTTGGCACCTGGACCTTACTTGACCGAAACAGAACTCATTACCCTATCCTAAAAATCTGGCCTTCTGGCAATTTAGAAGAACTTATCAAAATTTTAAATGTGTTTAGCCTTTGACCCAGCAACGCTACTCTAAAAGTTTTACCCTTATAAATTGACTAGCACTAAAAAGCCAAAGATATACAAAGTCGTTTCTTACTTTGTTGACAATAACAGAAAGAAAAAAAAATGAAAAACAACCCAAAGTTCTATCAATTGCCAGCTACATGAATCTTCATACATCCACACAGTAGAATACTATACAGCCATTTATACTGTTATAAATTTATATGAATTGGTTTGGAAAGATGCATACAATACATTGTAGTTAAAAAGAAGGCACACGACAACATGATCCAAGATTAATACACACACATTTTTGTAAAAGCATATTTTTATGTCTTTGATAAAAGTGGGTTTCTTCTAGGGATCCTAATTCCCAGAATTGGAGATTTTACTCCATATGATCATGTTCAAAAGATAAGTTGTATTGTTTTTATTTTTTTATTACAATTGTAATTAGTGTCCTTTGCATTATTCCTTTCCCAGATTCACCAACCACCTAGTGCCCCAACTAGAATCTTACCTTCACTTTCACCTCCTTTCTCTTTCTTATCCCTAAATCCAGGCACTTCCTGAGTCAAACCTTTCCACGTCTGAAATGTTTCTCAAATCCTTCCCATACTCTTCCCTCTGACAATGTCAGTGTCATCTGGCCAGTCTCCCTGCTCCACTTCCTTCCTGTCCCCATGTGTGCTCTGCACTGTCTCAGGGAGCTCTTTCTAACATACATAATATAATCTCTTCATCCTTCTGCTCAAAAAACTTAGGCTCTTCTAAACCAATAGAATAAACCAAAAGAATAAACTTTCTAGATCTAGATCCCTGAGGAATCGCCACACTGACTTCCACAAGGATTGAACTAGTTTACAGTCCCACCAACAGTGTAAAAGTGTTCCTATTTCTCCACATCCTCTCCAGCACCTGTTGTTTCCTGACTTTTTAATGATTGCCATTCTAACTGGTGTGAGATGGTATCGTCCTTTGTAGGGACATGGATGAAATTGGAAATCATCATTCTCAGTAAACTATCGCAAGAACAAAAAACCAAACACTGCATATTCTCACTCATAGGTGGGAATTGAACAATGAGAACACATGGACACAGGAAGGGGAACATCACACTTCGGGGACTGTTGTGGGGTGGGGGGAGGGGGGAGGGATAGCACTGGGAGATATACCTAATGCTAGATGACGAGTTGGTGGGTGCAGCGCACCAGCATGGCACATGTATACATATGTAACTTACCTGCACATTGCGCACATGTACCATAGAGCCTAAAGTATAATAATAATAATAATAAAAAGAAAAAAAAAAAAAAAAAAAAGAATAAACTTTTACCTTGAATGTTGTCTTGGTCCACTTTTGTTGCTATGACAAAATACCCGAGACTGGGTAATTTGTAAAGAATAGAGGTTTATTTCCTCATAGTTCTGGAGACTGGGAAGTCCAAGAGCAAGGCACTGGCAGCTTCAGTGTTTGGTGAGGGCTGCTGTGTGTTTCCAACATGGCACCTTGTTGCTGCACCCTCACATCATGGAAGAAGCAAATGGTGTGTTCTCACATGGCAGAAGAGACAGAAGAAAGGGTCAGCTCTCTGATGCTTCTCTTTATAAAGATGTTAATCTCATTCACAAAAATGACTCCCTAATGGACTAATCATCTCCCAGAGGCCCCATTTTTCTTTTTTCTTTTTTTTTTTTTTAAGACAAGATCTGGCTCTATCACCCAGGCTGAAGTGCAGTGATATGATCTCCGCTCACTGCAACCTCCACCTCCCAGGCTCAAGTGATCCTCCCACCTCAGCCTCCCGAGTAACTGGGACTACAGGCATACGCCATCACATCTGGCTAATTTTTGTATTTTGTGTAGAGATGGGGTTTTGCCATGTTGCCCACGGTGGTCTCAAACTTGTGAGCTCAAGTGATTGGCCTGCCTCAGCCTACCAAAATGCTGGGATTACAGGCATGAGCCATCGCGCCCAGCCTGAGAGGCCCCCATCTTCTAATACCATCACCTTGGTGGTGAGGTTTCAACACGGGAATTTTGGAGGGACATACACATTCAAACCATAGCAGATTTCAGCATTCACTTTAGCTCCATTTTGCCATTTTAGGCTGAAGCCAAACATCCAAGGCCTCCATACCCCAAACCCCATCCCAGATACAGCCACATTCATGGACCTCCTGATCTGGAATCTGAATCTTCATACCTTTAAATCTATGTTCACGCTGGTTTTCTCTTTTCCCACATCCCTTCTTTTAATTCCCACCTTTTAAAACACAAGGACCTTGACTTAACATTCAACACTATAAATGTTTCTTCTCACTCTACTGAGAGGTAGCCTAGCATGATGGGAAAAATACACAGACATTGAACCAGATCATCTGGAATAAAATCTCAACTGCCATTGACAAGCTCTGTGACATTGAGCAAGCTACTTGACTACTTACACCTTGTTTTCCTCATCTGTTAAATGGGGATAATAGGCTGGGTGCAGTGGCTCACACCTATAATCCCAGGACTTTGGGGGGCCAAATTGGGTGGATCAACTGAGGTCAGGAGTTCAAGACCAGCCTGGCCAACATGGCAAAACCTCGTCTCTACTAAAAATACAAAGATTAGCTGGGCGTGGTAATGAGCACCTGTAATCCCAGCTACTTGAGAGGCTGAAGCAGGAGAATTGCTTGAACCCAGGGGGCAGAGGTTGCAGTGAGCTGAGATCGCACCATTGCACTCCAGCCTGGGTGACAAAGGGATACTCAATCTCAGAAAAAAAGCGGGGGTGGGGGTGTTAATAAAGTCAGACTCATAGGCCAATATTTATAAAGCATAGAAGTATTAGACACAGTAAACACTTGAAAATATTAATTATTGTTATTATGGTTACTGGACTCTAAAATAGTATTCTCTTCTGTTGCTATTGAAGTGTGCAAGGTTTTCGCTCCTAAACTAAATGCTCCCCTCCCAAAGCTACTGGGTCTTTTGGGCTGTGCTGCTTCTTATAGTTTCTTGGCTTTAGTCCCTACACATAATGGTTAAGAGCTTATGCTCTGTAGTCAGATTTTCTGGATCCATGACCTCGAGTCCTGTCTTGGGCAATTTAACTCAGTCTCTAAGCCTCAGTGTCTCTATCTATAAAATGACCTAACAATAACTCCTGCCTCCTGAGGTTGGTTTTAAAGGTTAAATATGATAACCCCTGTAAAGTGCTTAACATGTTGCTAGCATGTGGACCTCATAATTATTTGATGTGGGGGCTGTTCTATGCATTGTAGGATGTTTAAGCAGCATCCTGGTCTCTACCCACTGGATGCAAATAAGCATCCCTCCTGACCAGTTGTGACAATCAAAAATATCTCCAGACATCTCCAAATGTCCCCTTGGTGGGTGTGGGGGAGGACAAAATAGCTTCCTGTTGAGAACCACCGGGCTACCCTGTTGGGGCCCAGAAAGACGTTGACCCATTCTATCCTCTTGGCTCCTTTTTACTTCTTAAATTGTTCTGCAAATTGCTTTCTCTATCAATTTCACCCTTTCTGCCCCCCCATAACTTAAGTCTATCCAGCCTTTAGCTTGACATGATACCAACCCTGACCCTCATACATGTCCTTGCCCTTAATAGCTCCAGCATCCAAATGGCTAACTTATATTTCTCTTTATGCATTGCATAAAGACTCTGATTGGCTAAACTAGGATCAAGTATCAACCTCTAGTCCAATAAGCTGTGACCAGCAGAGAAGCAGCATTTGGAATGAACATAAAATCGTGGGATCCCACCCTTTCAGCAGGTGACCTGGGGTACTTTCAAGAAAGAAGTGTGGTCACATCAGGTATCCCCGAACCCATTTCTATGGCATCTGTCTTCTCTCTCTCCCTCAAGTAGTCATTGAACATGTCTCCCACTGCCAAGGATCCTGTCCCCACCTGCTTCTAACAATTTTTTGCTTCTCATCAGTCACAGGCTTTTGAATACTGCTTTCAAAGAATGAACAGGCTCCAAAGATGAATCCCAGGTAATGTCAAAACATTTCTTTTTTTTCTTAAGAGAACTTTCTTAACTCCCCTGGATTCTCAGGATTGATTCAAATAATTAAGATGGCAAATTGGTGAAGTATTAAAAGGGATCGTAATATGCCAACCCAAAATATGCCATTTTGGCATAAGGATTGTTTGAAGCTAAAAGGAATTAAGAAGCAGCAAATTCAGAAAGAGCTCTTTAACCCCCCACTCCGTGCCTAAAAGCAGGACATAAATTTCCCTTTGTGAAGATCTTCCCTCTCCCTTCTCCCATACCAGAAAGAGGAAAAACAGCCATTATCACTGGAGGCATAAAATTGATACAGAGATGGGTCTATGCAAATAAACCTTAAAAAATTAATGCTTATTTTCCATTCATTTTTCCCATTTATCTTCTCACAATTTACCACACCTAGAAGCCCAAATTCTTTCTCCTTTTTCTTGTCACTGCTCCACAAATTTATCATCTTTTGTTAAAATGGTATATAAAATCCCAGGTTTAACCACCTATTTGGATCTTCATCTCTTTGCTATGAAGTCCTCTATGTATGTAAAAAACATAAAGGATAAAAATAAAAATATTAAAATCTGATAAAACTTGCTTGCCTTTTCTCCTGTTAATCTGTCTTTTGTCAGTCTAACTCATGGGTCCCAGCTATAGAACCTAAGAGAGTAGAGGAAAAGCTTTTTCTCTTCCCTACCGTGTTATAAGCACACTAGGCCAATGTGTTTTCTTAGTTTTACTTGGAACACAACCCTTTGGAAGGCAATACATATTTTTAAGTTGCATACAATTTCAGGGCAGTTCATTGCCCTTATCCTAATGCCATGCCATGTATCCTGTAAGATCTTACACATATGTAGAAATATAATATATATAAATCAATTAAACATATATTATATCCAGGGTGTCGGCAACACACCCACATTTACCTTATGAATTTGATTATGAAAAAGCAAAAAATTCATCCTGCATCTCTTAAAACCAGTCACACTAGAATTTGACCCCAATGTCTCAGGAAAAGGAAGGTCACAATCAAAATGCAAAAAGAAACAAGTTAATTCTTGCCTTTTGATCTTGTAAAGACCCAGGACAATTTAAGAGAATTTTGGCCACACAAAATTTTTGCCTTAAGCACTAACATTTAACCTCCTATTCAAGATATAACCCCACATACTTTCCATACCAATGGTTTTCAAACAGGACTCTACCTTGTATAGTCATGAAATCAATTTAGTGGGTCATGATCAGCATTTTTTTAAAGAATGAGACAGAACAGAAAAAGAAAATATCAGAGTGCATGATTCATAGTATAATTATTTTTTCATACAACTTTTGCTTTTTTGTGTGTATGTGTGTGTACTGAGTTGTGATTAAACATATATTTCTGACTTAGGTCAAAGATGCTTGAAAGTCATCATTCTGTATTCTGTACTGTTCAACACAGTAGCAACTAGCTACATGTGGATACTGAACACTTGAAATATGGTTGATCAGAATTGACATGTGCTGTGAGTATAAAATACACACTGGGTTTCAAAGACTAACTATGGGGAAAAAGTGGGCCAGATTTGGTGGTTCACGCCTTTCTTACAACACTTTGGGAGGCTGAGGCAGGTGGATCACTTGAGCCCAGGAGTTCAAGACCAGCCTGGGCTGAACAACATAACAAGACCCAGTCTCTACAAAAAAATACAAAAATTAGCCAGGTGTGGTGGCACATGCCTGTAGCCCCAGCTATTTAGGAGGCTGAGGTCAGAAGATCACCTGAGCCTGGATGGCAGAGGTTGCAGTGAGCCAAGATAGTGCCACTGCATTCCAGCCTGGGCAACAGAGTGAGACCCTGTCTCAAAAAAAAAAAAAAATGTAGACCATATCATTAATAATTTTTTAGGCTGGATGCGATGGCTCACACCTGTAATCCCAGCACTTTGGGAGGCTGAGGCAGGCGGATCACGAGGTCAGGAGTTCGAGACCAGTCTGGCCAACATAGTGAAATCCCGTCTCTACTAAAAATACAAAAAATTAGCCGGGTGTGGTGGTGTGCACCAGTAATCCCAGCTACTAGGGAGGCTGAGGCAGGAGAATCACATGAACCTGGGAGGCAGAGGTTGCAGTGAGCAGAGATCTCGCCACTGCACTCCAGCCTAAGTGACAGTACGAGACCCCATCTAAAAATAATAATAATAATAATAATTTTTTAGATTGAGTGCATGTTGAAATGATAACATTTTATTTTGGATACACTGAGTTAAAGAAAACATTATTAAAATTAATTTCACATGCTCCTTTTAACTTTTTTATAATGTGGCTACTAGAAAATTTAAAATAACATATGTGGTGGTCATTATATGCCTGTTGGACAGTGGTGTTCTATATGTCTTAGTAAAGTATTGTGCAATATATATATATATATATACACACACACGTACATATATATACACATATAACACCCTAACATACATATATACATGTTACATATACATATATATACATGTGTGTACACATAATATATTTATAACTGGTTTATAATACAGCATCTTTAAATAGTATCTATCACCATATTATTACAAACACTTGGGAAAATTTGTTCAGTGTCAAAATGGCTGCCAGCTTTTTAATGTCAACTAAAATGGCTGCCCCTGTCATCTGAAGCCCCTACTTCCAATGCAGAGAGTACCTTTAGACTCAGCCTAGGTGTACACATTCACCTAACTTAGTCTGATGTTGCAGGGTCTTGGCAGAGATGACAAACTCGATGGAATGTTCTTATATTTTCTCTTTACCTTATTAATTCAGAAAGGATTATGGCCATGCTGCTAATGCTTATGCACTCCAAATGACCAGACATCCTGAATCACACAGGAAATGGCTGCATATCTATTTCCTATGTTCCTTTTAAATCTCTTCATGCATCAGCTTTACCATTCAGTCTCATTCTCTGTGTTCTCCTTTCCTCTCTTAGCTGAGGGAAAGTAATATTACCTATCATTCATAATATTGATATTTCTACTGTCCAAGAAATGCTATAATGACTCCCCCACTAGGTGCACACACACATATACACCTGCTACTCCTGATTGATTCTAGCCTCTCTGGGAGCCACTCACATATTCCCCTGGCTTGACTCCTTCTATATCCAACACATCTAATTATATTGATCTTAGGAATTCTTTTCCCTCTGGTAAATAAAATGGTAATAATAATAGTACAATAGCTGCCTTTTATAGAGTACTTATCTTCCGGACATTATGCTGAGCACTTTCTGTCATGAAAGCATTACAACAATTTTGTGATGTGGATACATATCCCATTTTAGAAATAAGGAAACTGGCCAGGTGCAGTGGCTCACGTCTGTAATCCCAACACTTTGGGAGGCCGAGGTGGGCAGATCGCTTGTGGTCAGGGGTTTGACACCAGCCTGGCCAACATGGTGAAACCCGTCTCTACTAAAAGTACAAAAATTAGCCGGGCACGGTGGCACGCACCTATAATCTCAGCTACTTGGGAGGCTGAGAGTCAAGAATTGCTTGAACTTGGGAGGCAGAGGTTGCAGTGAGCTGAGATCATGCCACTGCACTCCAGCCTGGGTGACATCTTTAAAAAAATAATAATCACTGCAAGAGAAAAAATGACATACATGTAGCTACAATGAAAAGATTTCTGGCAAATAGAGATAATAAGACATGGTCACACACACACAAAAATCATTATAAAAGAGAAAGAAAGAAAGACAGAGAGAGGGAGGGAGGGAGGGAGGATGGAAGGAAGAAGGAAGGAAGGAAGGAAAAAGAAAGAAACTTTGTTTTATGAAATGACCTAAATTGTAAGATTCATGATGTCTTGTTCAACATACAACCAAGATATACAAAGAGTATCTGGCACATATGTGTAAGTGCTCAATAAACATTGGTTGCATAGATAAGTGAATGAATGAATGATAGAATATACCACTTTCTACTTTTATTTATAACTGTGTCTATGTGTCTTCCACCTTTCAAGTAAAGCTGAGTTCCTTGAGCGTCGGATTTATCTTTGCATTTCCTGTAATTAGGACAATTCCTGCCACAGAGTGGACACTCAAAGATATGTTTAATAAATCAATAAAATAATAGATGATTAAATAAATGTCACTTTTCCCTACTTGAGATACAACATTCTCTTGCTAAGAATCATTCAATGCCTCCCTATTACTCTTAGGCTAAAGTCCAGACTATTCTCCACAGCCTACAAAGATTTAGCACTCAAGCCACATCTCTTTTACTTGGAATTCCAGCTACACTAAACTTGGAGCTCCTCAAATTCATTGTTAGGGTAAAGATCAGAGTCCCTACTTCCCCACTCAGGGCCCTTCACCTGGTCCATCATCACCTGCTCCCAATCCCACTGCTATTCCTTCATCTAGCTAAGTCCTTCTTGTCTCCCGGTGAAGCCTTTCCTGACCCATCTCTAGCTTAATACCCTTCATATAGCTCTCATTGTATCCTGTACCACTGCTTTGCAGTGTTTGTCACAAGAATAAATTATTATTTTTGTGTTTCATTTTTCTTTCTTTCTTTTTTTTTTTGAGACAGAGTCTTGCTCTGTCGCCCAGGCTGGAGTGCAGTGGCGCCATTTCACTGCAACCTCCACCTCCCAGGTTCAAGAGAGTCTCCTGCCTCAGCCTCCCGAGTAGCTGGGATTACAGGCACACACCACCGCACCTGGATGATTTTTGTATTTTTAGTAAAGACGGGGTTTCACCATGTTGGCCAGGCTGGTCTCAAACTCCTGACCTCAGGTGATCCACCCACCTCGGCCTCCCAAAGTGCTGGGATTATAGGCATGAGCCACCACACCCAGCCAATTTTTGTGTTTCCTTTATCTAGTATTTATTTCCTCCATTCAGCTATAAGTTCCATGAGATAAGGAGTGTGTCTGTTTTGGTTTTTCACCATGTTATCTAGTACCTAGGACAGAGGTAGGAAACCAGTGGCCCATACATTTTTTTTTTGACCTGCCCTCCAGATGTTTTTTTCCTACAATTTGAATTCATTATAAAACTTTATATATATATATATATATATATATATATATATATATATATATATTTTACAAAAAAAATCTGAATTTTTGGGTTCTCTTGAAAAAAAAGAATCCAAAGATCTGAAATGACTGCACAACTGTCAGGATAGGTGAGCAATGCTGCAGTAACAATCTCAAAAACTCAGATGGATTTCTCACTCACACTCCATGTCCACTGTAGGAGGCCGGGGCTCTGCTCCCATTGCCTGAGTTCTAACTGGAGCATCAACTGTCACTGTGGCTGAAGGGAAATGAGACCCAAGCAAACCATGTCCAGTCTTTTTTTTTTTTTTTTTGAGATGGAGTCTTGTTCTGTCACCCAGGCTGGAGTGCAATGGTACAATCTGAGCTCACTGCAAGCTCCACCTCCCAGGTTCAAGTGATTCTCATGTTTTAGCCTCCCGAGTAGCTGGGACTACAGGCGCCCACCACCATGCCCGGCTAATTTTTGTATTTTTAGTAAAGATAGGATTTTGCCATATTGGCCAGGCTGGTCTCAAACTCCTGACCTCAAGTGATCCGCCTGCCTTAGCTTCCCAAAGTGCTAGGATTACAGACATAAGCCACCGTGCCCAGCCCACCCATGTTTCACTGGCCAAATCAGTCGGTGGGATGGGGATGTAATGGGATGTAATCCCTCTGCAGGAGGGGAAACAGCACATCTGGAATGCAGTAATACAAATCTATCCCAGAGAAACAATTGTCTCAACTTGAAAAGCAGCTGTCTTCTTTAGAGGGGACGTTTACTCTCCAGTTTGACACACACTTCTCTTCATTCATTACTCTTCGTATATTACACCAACTCCTTGCAGGAATTTAACTTTACAACCCCTTTTAGTAGGGATTGTAGAAAGAATCAATACATGAATAAATGAATAAGCCCTTCTGTTTATTATGGCATGGGTGAAAACCGGCTTCTTGAGATGCATCCCCTCACACCAAGCCCTGGCTGGTCACTCACTGCCTTTTTCAGGACACCCCTGCCTGGACTAGCTCCACCCGCAGGGACCACTGCATTAGCTGAACAGGGCAGAAAACACCCCTACGCAGATGCCCCGCAATTACAGCACAAATGAAGTGACTGAGCAGCTATGACTCAGGACAGGTCGGTCATCATTTATGAAACAGGTGGGGCTCTGTAGGAATGAGGAGGCAGCATCCGTGGTAGGTAAGGGACACTGATAGGTGAAAAAACGTGCTGGGTGAAGCCTCATTATTTTTTGTAATGGCCTTGGGATCAAATATTCATCTCAAATGTCTTGTCTCCCACAGTGGCATGAAAGAGGAGTCTCTTCGCTCTGTTGATGGACTCAGGGGCATGGAGGGTTGTTTCCTTTGTGTTGTAAAGGTATAGCTTTTTTCTGAACCTTTATTTCTAAGAAACCTAGGTTGTGAATTATTTGTAAAATAATCTCCTGTCCCAATCAGCATTGGTTCTGCTACCTCCCTTCCACCAGGCTACTAGATTTTTAAATGATCTCCTCCTATACCAGTGTTCCTATTTGGAAACTTGAGATGACACCATTCTAATTTTAACCATGTTCCAAATCTTCGCCTTTTTCTGATTCTCATCTGTTCACTCTCTCATATGTATCTCTGTGTGTATATACTTACATACACATAGATGTACATGAATGTCTATATCAATGTCATTATTTCTTCCAATGAACATTTATTACAATGTTAGACATTTGGGGTCAAATGAAGAGCAAGATAAGAATGGGTGCTGGCCCTCTGGAGCCCGGAGTCCTAACAGGAAGGCATAGCAATAATACGAAATTGTTGGGATAAATTCTACAATAAAAGGAGTTCAGAGAGCATAGGAAGCCTGAACCCAGACCTGGAAGGTTCAGCGAAAACTTCTCAGAAGAGATGGCATTTAAACTAAAATCCAGAGATCAATAGCAATTAGTGAGGCAACTCCAGGCAGTGGGAACAACCGTGAGAGGATCCAGAATACAAAAAAAGCATGGAATCTGTAAGGAGCAAACAAGTCTCTTTCGGCTAGAACACCAGTAGGAAGAGCAGGGTTCAAAGCACGTGGAGGAAATAGAGAAGAAGCTAATGAGGAAAGCAAGGGCCAGATCTTGTAACGTTTTACATGCTCTGTGAAGCAGCTGGAACTTAATTCTGAGTGAAGCAGGAAGTCAATGATGGATTTTAAGCAGGAGGGTGATATGATCCAATTTACAGTTGCTCCATGGGGCTATTCAAAACACTTAGCAGCCCAGAAATCTTGGCACTGACCCATCAGAAGAGATGTAGACAGGGTCCTGAAGGCATCTGTTTCTTCTAGGCATTCACCCATTGGTTGCTGGAGATCTGAAGTGTCCCAGGGAAGAGGTAGGGCTGTCTAGAGGCCAGGGGGCCCGGGACAGTGTACTTTATGCTAATCATTTACCAATGCATGGATTATGTCTAAAAATATACATATGAGAAAGATGAAGGAATGCTACACAAGCAAAAGTTGCCTTTTTTGGATGACAAAATTCATGCTCTTGTTGAGAAGTAATGTTTTGACAACCAGTATGACTGTCCTGGGGCATAACAGCTAAGCGTGTGTCCTAATGTCTGCACAGAACATATAAGCCAGGATAATATTTTGAAAAGTGAACCAATGTCCTTTCCTCTCATTATCATATGTTATCCCATGACCCTTCTCTGTTTGAATGGTCAGACCACAGGGAGTTGAAAGCAGAAGAAGGGCTTTTAAATTTCAAAACCCTGTGAACCCTGAAGGGTCTTGGGCCTCAAGAAAACAAACATGAGTCAGGCCAGGGTTTCTTGCCTTCAAGACTCCATAAAAGGGAAAGGGAGGAGGGGGAGAGCTTGGGCATTGGGGATAGCTGCCTCCTACCCCATTCGAAGCCACAGAAACTCCAGAGAGGAATCAGAGCTGGGAATCTGAGCTCTGTTTTGAGTGTTCACCCAAGAAGCCATGAAGGAACCCAGGGGATAAATAGCTACAATCCAGTCACAGGAAACAATATCTCCCCACTTACCCCCCAATACTTTACTATTATTAAGCATTATTTAAGCCCCCGGAACTTAAAAAAGAAAAAGTCGAGCTCTAAAACCCCAGTTATAAAAGGCATTCTTGGGATAATTGGCGGATTTTGACTATAAGCTAGATTTTAGATGATATTATGAAAATTATTGCTAATTTTCTTAACCATGGTAATGGCAATGTGATTATGTAGAAGAAAATTCTTTTTCTTAGGAAAATGCATGCTGAAGTACTAAGAGGTAAAGTGTCATAATTTCTGGCAAATTATTTTCAAAGAGAGAAAACAAATATAGCAAAATGTTAACAATTGATCTAAGAGGGGTATGTGGATGCTTATTGTATTATTTCTGTAACTTCTACATATTTTAACTTTTAAAATATACAAACTTTTATAATACATTTTTATAATAAAGCTAATAATTGTAATTATAAATACCAGAAGGCATGAGAAAAAAACATTGATGCAATAATAAGTTAAAATGTTTTAAGTAGGATAAAGAATGGTTTGCATTGAGTATATTCATAAATTTGTAAAAACACACATGAAAAAGATGAAGAAGATACAAGTAAATAGTTATTTAATTAGAATGGTGGGGTTATCTCTAGCATTTTCCTCTATTTTTCATCTGTTCTGTACTTGATGATATTAAACAATTACTTTAAAATGTTACCTTTAAAAAAGGGGAATGGCGATTCCTCAGAGACCTAGAACTGAAATACCATCTGACCCAGCAATCCCATTACTGGGTATATACCCAAAGGAATATAAATCATTCTATTATAAAGATACATACACATATATGTTCATTGCAGCACTATTCACAATAGCAAAGACATGGAATCAATCCAAATGCCCATCAATGATAGGCCAGATAAAGAAAATGTGGTATGTATAACACATGGAATACTATGCAGCCATAAAAAGGAATGAGATCACATCCTTTGCAGGGACATGGATAGAGCTGAAAGCCATTATCCTCAGCAAACTAATGCAGGAACAGAAAACCATATACCACATATTCTCATTTATAAGTGGGAGCTGAACAATGAGAACACATGGACACAGAAAGGGAAACAACACACGCTGGGGCCTGTTGTGGGGGAAGTGGGGAGGGAGAGCATCAGGATAAGTAGCTAATGAATGCAGGGCTTAATACCTAGATGATGGGTTGATCTTTGCAGCAAACCACCATGGCACACATTTACCTATGCAACAAACCTGCACATACTGCACGTGTATGCTAGGACTTAAAATTAAATTAAAATTTTTTTTAAAAAAGAGAGGGAAGTGGAGAGAAGAGATTCCGAACTGACTGAGATCAAGTAACAACCACCCCACATGATGGGAGCTCAGAATAAAATTTTAATTGAATGATGGAAAAGTAAGAAAGTGGCTTTATGTTATTCCTGGGTTAGTAGACCAAGAGTTTACATGCGCCAGTTTTCCTAGATGCAAGCTATAGAAATCAACTCTGGCTCCTGTAAGCCTTCTGGGGATGATGGGGAGCTCATAGAATGACCAGAAAGGCTGGAGAGCCAAGCCTGGCAAGTGAATAGGCAAAAAGCAAGACTGGCCAGCAGCCAGGACCTCCACCAGATTCAGGCAGTAAGAGCAGTTCAAGGAAGACAAGACTGCAGCAATCCCCGAGCTGAGGGCACTGCAGTTTAGACCTCGGCGCCTGCTAGCCCTGGGCACTGAGCGCTGCCACTGGCACTATTATTGCCCTCCAGAAACCCCCTGCTGCTCCTGCCACCTCCATAACTGATCCTCCATTGCCCCTATTCTGCATGACACTGATTCCATTTCAAAGTCTCACACAAGTGCATCTGACTGGCCAACTCCATGTCACATGATCACACCTGAGCTGCAAAGGATCCTGGGAAGGCAAATACCTCATCATCAGAGCTTCTCTTGTGAGAGGAGCGTTCTCTCATATGACGGGAAATTTTCCAAATATAGAATGAAGATTCTAACACTGGGCAGCCAAAAAATGACAAATGTCACCACACAGCTGTTCCTGCCACAACAATTGCACCAGGCACTGGATAGGAAAAAATAAGACCAAGATTTGGCCTCTGCTCTCAAGATGCAATTTCGAGAGTGGAGGCTGTATCTTATGCTTCTTTGCTAATCCATGGTGCTTGGCAGAGAGTAAACTCTCAATAAGTGTTTGCTAAATAAATAAAAATAAATGAACAATCTTGCTTGGATAAATCAAATGACCCCTTTGCAGGCAGGGGACTACACAAAATAAGTCTGCAGGACCTTCTAGCAAGAAGATTCTTGGGATGTATGACCTTGCCTGAAATGGCTGAGACTCACAGTGATCTTTCAGAAACTGTCTATGAACCAGAAGCTAGAGTGAAACTGCACAGATGCACCAAGCCTCAGCACAACCCAAATATTACATTTTGAAATGGATCCATCTAGAAATCCAGTTCAAATTGATTCTAAATCTAAACATCATCTAAAACAATTGAACAAGAATGAAATTTGTTCTGTCCCTGCTTACGGTTGAATTTTCTTATCTTTTAAACAAAAGGCCCAATGCTGTTAGTTTTGGTCATAAACTGGCCTGTGGTGCTATACTGGGCTGCTATGTCACAGCACACACCAGCAATGATTTTATAAATGTGTTCTTCCCAGCTTCCTACCTCTGAGCTTGCATCGATTTCTAGTCACACCTTGCACATTTCGTGCCAAATGGCTGCAGTGAGGGGTACTAAGGGTTGGTGTGAAATCACTTGTTCTGCAGATCTTTAAACATAAGTAAGAATCACCTCTCTTTTCAGTGGTTTTGGCCTCAGTTCAACTAGATGCAAAGTTCCTAGATTCTGTTCAGTCTCTGGACTTTTCATTAATTTGTTCATTCAACAAATTTATATCGACTGCCTACTATGGGTCAGGAACTGTGCTAATCCTGGGGATATAGCAGTGATCAGAAAAGAGATGGTCCTTGAATTCATGACACTTAACATTCTAGATAGAGACCCATAAATGAATGTGCAAAATGGAATAGGTTTGGGGGGAATGGGGTGCTATATATGAAAATAATGGGAAATCTAATTTGGATTGGGTAAGGTGGAGGAAAAGAAAGCCTTCCCAAGGACATTTAAGCTGCATTCTAAATGATGAGAAGAGTTGCTGTGGGCTGAATCATGTCCTTTCCCCACCCCTACCACCCACTACCGAAATTCACATGTTGAAGTCCTAACTCCTAGTACCTCAGAGTGTGACTGTATTTGGAAACGAGTTCTTGAAAGAGGTAATTAAATCAAAATGAGATGATTATGGTGGGTCCTAATCTGACTGTTGTCCTCATAAAAAGAGGAAATTTAGACCCAGACACAGAGGGAAGAACATGTGAAGACATGGGGAGAAGGTGGCCATCTACAAGCTTCCCATTCATTGTCCACCATGATTGTAAGTTTCCTGAGGCCTCCTGGCCATGCTTCCTGTTAAGCCTGTCAGACTGTGAGTCAATTAAACCTCTTTTCTTCATAAATTACCCAGTCTCAGGTATGACTTTATAGCAGTGTGAGAACAGACTAATACAGATGGTACATCAGCTTCTGGCTTGAATACCTGGGAGCACTTAATATAACACATTTTCTTTTGTGTAGAGAGACTTTTGGAAGAGAGTGTGGGTCCCACTCTGCCATCTGCTGGCTGAGACACCAGACAAGAGGTTGAACCTCTTTCTGGCAAAAGTCAAGGTGCTCAGCTTGGCAAACAAGGTTCTAAATTTACCCCCTCCCTGCCTCTTCAGCTGCCCCTTTCGTGGCCCACCCACAGACATCTCAGGCTCTGGATGGACCAAATTTCTCGCCTTTTGCAAACACCCTTCCCTTCCTTAAGTGTCGTCCTTGTTCCCTCGGTGTAGAACATTCACATTCTACCTCCCTGGAAACCCCTGTCTGTTATGACATATCCTGCCCAGATGTAACAACTTCTTCAAAACCTCCCATGACTCCCCAGGTTTCTACCTTGACCCTACCTCTCCCTATAGTAGCTAATTTTCATGATCCACTCTCTTTACCCAAGCCTCCTGAAGGAGGTGTCTACGCTCTGTTCTCACATCCTCACTTCCCTCTCAGTCCACTGCAGTCAGCTCCTGCACTCCACTGGAACTGGTTTGCCCAACGCACTAATTACATCCATGTCATTCTCTCATCTATCTATACAGCTTCCTGTTCTTTCCTCCCAATCCCTATTCCAATTTGTAATTGTATATTCATTTATGGATTTCTTTCTAGAATGTAAGTGCAGTAAATTCAAGGCTAAACCCATGTTGCTGAATTCAAAGGATACTTTTCTTTTTTGAGACAGGATCTTGCTCTGTCACCCAGGCTGGAGTGTAGTGGTGCAATCACTGCTCACTGCAGCCCCAACCTCCTGGGTTCAAGCAGTCCTCCCACCTTAGCCTCTCAAGTAGCTGGAACCACAGGTACATGTCACCATGCCTAGCTAATTTTTGTAGAGACAGGGTCTCCTTACATTGCCCAGGCTGGTATTGAACTCCTGACCTAAAGCAATCCTCCTGCCTCAGGCTCCCAAAGTGCTAAGATTTCAGGCATGATCCACCATGCCTGGCCCAATGGAGACTTTGGACCATTGGTTTTTCTCCCCGCTCCACAAAATTTGATAGGGTATATGCATTCCTTTACAAAAAATATTTTACGTTGAAATGTTTCAAGTCTATAAAAAAGTTGTAAGAATAGTACGGTGAACACTGATGTATCTTTACCCAGATTTACCAAATAATATTTTGCCTCATTTGCCTTATGTATCTATTTATCCTTTTTATTTTTTCAGAACCATGGAAGGTGCTTAATCTGTTTGGGCTACTACAACAAAATACTATAACCTAGACGGTTTATAAGCAACATAATTTCCCCGTTCTAGAGGCTGGGAAGTCCAAGACCAAGTTGCCAGGCATTCAGTATCTGATGAGAGCCGGCTGTTCTCTCACTGTAACCTCTGACATGAATGGGAGATTAGGGCCCTCATGACCTATCACCTCTGAAGGTCCCATCTCCAAATTTTCACACATTAGGGATTAGGCTTCAACATATGAATTTTGGAAGGACACAAACATTCAGATCATAGCAGAAGGGTAAATGGCAGACATCCCAAACTTTCACCTCAAAATATTTCAGCACATATTTCCTAAGAACAAAGGTATTCTATTATACAATCACAACACAATTATCAAATTTAGGAAAAATAACATTGATGTAATACTATTATCTAGTCAGCAGCCCATTTTAAAATTTTGTCAGTTGTCTTTATAATGTCTTTCATAACTTTTTTCTTTTCTGATGCAAGATCAAATATAGAGCCACATTTACTTGTTATGGCTCTTTAGTCTCCTTTTATTATATCTGGAGGCCTTAGTATTTCTTTTTCTTTTTTGTTTTTTTTTTGTTTGTTTTGTTTGTTTTGTTTTTTTTTGAGATGGAGTGATGGAGTTTTGCTCTTGTCGCCCAAGCTGGAGTGCAATGGCATGATCTCGGATCACTGCAACCTCCGCCTCCCGGGTTCAAGCGATTGTCCTGCCTCAGATTCCCGAGTAGCTGGGATTACAAGTGCGCACCACCATGTCTGGCTAATTTTTGTATTTTTAGTAGAGACAAGGTTTCGCCATGTTGACCAGGCTGGTCTCAAACTCCTGACCTCAGGTGATCTGCCTGCCTCAGCTTCCCAAAGTGCTGGGATTACAGGTGTGAGCCACTGTGCCCGGCCAGGAAGCTTACTATTATTTCTTAGTCTTTCAAGATACAAAAAAAAAAAATTGAAAAGTACAGCCCAGTAGTTTTGTATAATATCCCTCGATTTGGGTTTGTCTGTGTTTTCTCATGATTAGATTCTGGACATGCATGTTTTGAAGGATATTACAGAAGACATGTTGTGTCCACCTCAGTGCATCACATCAAGAGGCACATATGACAGTGGCTTATCCCATCATCAGTGATGAACCTCTTCTTCATTGAAGTGTTCTCATCCCGTGGCTTCTGTGGCTTTCCTCCTACCTCTCTTGTGAGTTTTTCTTAGTCATTTTCACTGGACTCCTCTTCTTCTGAAAACCTGTAATTTCTGGCCAGGCAGGTTCCTATTTTAGGAGCCTATTCAAGGATCTTCATACTTTAAACTCTTCTAACCAACTTCATTCTCCTCTGTATTCTGAATCGAATCTTTTATAACTCCAATTACCACCTGTGTAGTAACAGCTTTCAAACTCTCAGCTCTCCTCACCTTGGATCTCTCTCCTAAACTCCAGACCCTGACCTGCTTACTAGACAGCTACACCAGGATGTCATCTACAACGTCTAAGACTAAATACATCATCCTCCACTACCCTAAGCCTGTTTCTCTTCCTCCTACGATGAATGGAAACACCCAGAGCTGAAGCTTTTCACCCATTTAACAAACATCCATTGAGCACCCAGAGCCATTCAAATTTAATTATCTAGAGCTTTGTTTCCTGGATTGTCAATTTCTTGAAATGAGAACTACATCTGTCTTGTTTGCTATTGTATCCCTAGAAATGCCTGACACTTGAAAATGGTAGCTATTTTCAACCAAACTCTCAATTTCTTCATCTATAATGTAGAAATAATAATGGATTCCTCACAGGGCTTAGGTAAGGATCAAATGATATCATAGATGAGCAAGTTGTTTATAAACACTGTATCTTATCTCCTGGCTACTTGAAATGTCTACAGCACAGCAGCAACAACATCACCTGGGAGTTGCTTAGAAATGTGAATCTCAGCCAGGCACAGTGGCTCACGCCTGTAATCCCAGCACTGCAGGAGGCCAAGGTGGGTAGATCCCTTGAGCTCAGGAGTTCGAGACCAGCCTGGCCAACATGGTGAAACCCCATCCCTACTAAAAATATAAAAATTAGCTGGACATGGTAGTGCACGCCTATAGTCCCAGCTACTCTAGAGGCTGAGGCAGGAGCATCGCTTGAACCCCGGTGGTGGAGGTTGCAGTGAGCCGAGATCATGCCACTGCACTCCAGCCTGGGCAACAGAGTGAGACTCAGTCTCAAAAAAAAAGAAATGTGAATCTCAGGCTCCTCCCCAAACCTGCTGAATCAGGATCTGCATTTTATTTATTTATTTATTTTGCAGACAGGGTCTCACTCTGTTGCCCAGGCTGGTCTCAAACTCTGGCCTCAAGTGATCCTCCAACCTTGGCCTCCCAAAGCACTGGGATTACAGGCATGAGCCACTACACCCAGCCAGGAATCAGGTGATGTGTATACACAATAAAGTTTGAAAAGGATGGCTTAATCCTAAACCAATTACACTCAGACTATAATATCTCTCCCATCTACTTATGTGTCATTTTTTCAACATCTATTGATGGTCCTTCTCCCACAGGAAGTCTTCCCTAATCAAATCAGAAAATGCAAGGTTCACAGGAGTTGGCATAGCATTGTCAAAACAGTGACCTTTCAAATCTTGACTCTTGATGCTTGCTGTCTACTTACCTTGGGCGAGTTGCTTCATCTCTGTAAACCTCTTCAGTTTCCCCATCTGTAAAATGCGTTTGAGAGTTCCAACTTCCCCAAGTTGCTGTGATGACTAATGAAGGTGATGCATGTTAAGGATCGTATACAGAACATGGCATGATGTGGTGAACAGTCAACAAACGGTGCTTACTTGTTTCTAAATAAAGAAACTCACATTTATACGGTTTCTCGCTTGCCATAAATGAGTACTCTCTGAGTATGTCTATTTTCCTTAGCTTGTTTATTTTTTCTTCTCTTAGGTTATAAGAGAAGAAAGGAAATCTGTTTGTTCTATGCCTGGAACAAATTACCATTTCTCAGAGATCTGGATGGCTGCAACTTTCTAAACTACTGTTTATTTAATTCGTACTATGTGCCAGACACAAGTTGATTAAGTGGAAGTGTCTGGTCTTTACATTCCCCAGGTTGCAGGCCTGTAGCACATAAGGTGGGCAGACGCTCGCACAGTAGAGGAGGACTGGAAGAAAGTGAGAGAGAGAGACAGTTGAAGGAGCAGACTGGGATGCTTGGGCTTGTTTTGCCAAAGTTTATTTCAACCTGGCTTGGTGTTTTCAAGCTTCCAACTTAACAAGCTCAAAATAACAATTCCCATTGCTGCTCTCTGCCCCAGTTCCTTACCAAATAAAGGTCCTTCTTAAATATTGAGAGTCTTATACCTAAGGTAATTGTGGCTCCCAAAACTTCAGACTGACATTCTCCAAAACCCCACGGAGATTTTGATGAACATGACACCACACACCCTCCAGGAAAATAATCACACCATAGACACAACATGTTGCATACAATTTGGGCAAGGAGTGGGGACTGCATTTCCCTAAAGGAGACTCACAAACTTTCCACTAAAAATTCCTTCATTTTAGGCCTGTTTGCTTCACTTCACACAGACCCTAGTGTACCAACACACACGCATGCATGCGTGCACACAAGTGCACATACACACACCGCATCTTCAATCACTTCATTTACCTCTCTGGCTCCAGAAGAATAAATTAACATTTTCCTGGCAGCAAAGTGGAGACATGTTTTGTCTAGAGATTACACAGATTAAATCATCAAGTGCCATAATCCACCCCCCAATAAGGCAGAAAGAGACAACAACATTCAGATCCAGCCATCTAAGCCCCAGCAGGGAACTGTAAATTTGCCCCTGAGGAGCATCCTGGGCCTCAGGAAAGCCCAAGTGCTTCGGCTGTCCTCCTGGGAAAAGCACTCCTCTGATCTAATTGACACTGTTCAGAGGCAAACACATCTTCTGTGCAATGTGATTTTTTTTTTTTAACTGCAAAGTCAGAAAGACAGGAGTTGCTTGGGATCTACTAACAACTCCATTTCTCCCTTATTACTGTTTAACTATGTAAATTCTCAAAATAGGTTTTCTTTAAACCAAAGTTAAGCATTTTGGCTCCAACCTTGAGCAAAAAACCAAGTCCAATAGTTAAATACGTGGGACCTGTATGGAATCAAACTACTTGGATTTCTTTGAATGCTGACTCCACTTTTCTCTGAGCCTGGTTACCCGCATGTATAATGGCGTAATATTAACACCTACTTTGTGGGGCTCTTTTAGAGTTGTTGAGGTGGTTTGTGTAAAGACCTTAACATAGTGCCTTGTACATGGCAAGAACTCAGCAAAACCCATGTATTAGTCCATTTTCCTATTGCAATGAAGAAATACCTGAGACTGGGTAATTTATAAAGAAAAAGAGGTTTAATGGACTGACAGTTCCACATGGCTGCAGAGGCCTCACAATCATGGTGGAAGACAAACGAGGGGCAAAGGCATGTCTTACATGGTGGCAAGCAAGAGAGCATGTGCAGGGGAACGGCTCTTTATAGAACCACCAGATCTCATGAGACTTATTCACTATCATGAGAACAGCATCGGAAAAATGTCCCCCCATGATTCAATTACCTCCCACTCGGCCCCTCCCATGACACATGGGGATTATGGGAGCCACAACTTAAGATGAGATTTGGATATCAACCGATAACTAAAACATTGGTGTCTTAGAGCTCAGCAGACTCTAATCTTAATAGCCAGAAAACAGAATAATGAAATCCCACCTACTCCTTCCCCTCAAATGTTCTTTCATATGCTATGGCATCTAGGTAATGCATTGCACCAAACACTCTAGGACTGGCAAAAGTTCATTACTTTAACTCATTTGGAGTTTGGAGAGGATTTTTTTATGGTAAAATATATATAACATGAAACTTGCTATTTTAAGCATTATTACGTGCAAAAGTCAGCAACATTAATTACATTCACAATGTTGTGCACCCATCACCACTATCTAGTTCTAAAATTTGTCATCACCCCAAACAGAAATTCTGTACCCACTAAGCAATAACTCCCCATTCTCCCCTCTCCTAGCCCCTGATAACTTCTACTTTACTTTCTGTCTCTGTGAATTTGTCTCTTCCAGATATTTCCTATGGAATCATAATATTTGTTCTTTTGTGACTGGCTATTTCACTTAGCACAATGCTTTCAAGGTGCATCCATACTGTAGCATGTTTTAGAATTTCAT
Organism: Pongo abelii; assembly: GCF_028885655.2. Classification (NCBI taxonomy): domain Eukaryota; kingdom Metazoa; phylum Chordata; class Mammalia; order Primates; family Hominidae; genus Pongo; species Pongo abelii. The sequence goes on along the minus strand of NC_071995.2, from coordinate 117,284,234 downwards.
TCGAAGCTGATTAATATTTTATTATATGTGTGTATTACATCTTGCTTACCCATTCATCCACCCATGGACACTTGGATTCCTTCCATCTTTTGGTTACTGTGAATAATGCTATTATTAATATTCAGGTATTCTGGGTGCAGTGGCTCACGCTTGTAATCCCAGCAGTTTGGGAGGCTGAGGTGGGCAGATCACCTGAGGTCAGGAGTTTTGAGACCAACCTGGCCAATATGGTGAAATCCCATCTCTACTAAAACTACAAAAAAAGTTAGCTAGGCGTGGTGGTACATGCCTGTAATCCCAGCTACTTGGGAGGTTAAGGCAGGAGAATCACTTGAACCTGGGAGGTGGAGGTTGCAGTGAGCCAAGATCATGCCACTGCACTCCAGCCTGGGTGACAGAATGAGACTCTGTCTTAAAAAAAAAAAAAAAAAAAAAAAAAATCCAGGTGCAAATATCTGTTAGAGTATCTGTTTTCAATTCTTTTGGACATATACCTAGGAGTAGAATTGCCGAACCCTATGGTAATTTTATATTTAACTTTCTGAAGAGCCATCAATCTGTTTTCCACAAAGGCTACACCATCTTACATTCCCACCAGCAATGCAGGGTTCCAATTTCTCTGCATTCTCTCCAACACTTGTTATTTTTGGTAACTCATTTGTTTTTAATGACACCTCAAGACTGTCTCAACAATATATGTATTAATCAGGATTCTCCAGAGAAACAGAACCAAGAGGATTGATTGACTGATCGATCAATTATAGGAATTGGTCACGTGATTATAGAGGCCAAGAAGTCCCACAATCTGCCATGTGCAAAGCAAAGAACTAGGAAAGCCGGTGTGTAATTCAGACCCAGACTGAAGGCCCAAAAATTAGGAGTGTCAGTATCTGAGGGCAGGAGAAGACAGATATTCCAGATAAAACTGAGCAAATTCAACCTTCTTTCGCCTCTTTGTTTATTTGCACCCTCAATGGATTAGACAGTGCTCACCCACGTTGGGAGGACAATCTTCTTTACTCGGTCTACAGATTCAAATGCTAACCTCTTCTAGAAACACCCTTACAGACATACACAGAAATAATGTTTTGCCAACTATCTGGGCCTCCCTTAGTCCACTTAACACATAAAATTAACCATCACAATATAGTAAACTTATTTTTCTAAAATAGTTGGGAAGTAAGTAATTCTAGTTTAGTGGTTTTCAACTAGGGACAATTTTGCCCCCATGCCCCAACCCAGGGGACATTTGCAATGTCTGGAGGCATTTTTAGTTTTCACAGTTGGGGGCAGGGTGCTACTGGCATCAACTGGGTAGAGGCCAGGGATGCTTCTAAATTTCTACATGCATGTGACAGCCTCCCACCACAAAGAATTATGGCCCAAAATATCAATAGTGCCAAGGTTAAAAAACCTTTTTTGTGTTTGCTTGTTTTTTTAAGACAGGGTCCCACTCTGTCACCCAGGCTGGAGTGCAGTGACACGATCACAGCTCACTGCAGCCTCCACTTTCTGGGCTCAAGCCATCCTCTCACCTCAGCCTCCCGAGTAGCTGGGACTACAGGGATGTGCCACCATGCCCAGCTAATTTTTGTACATTTTGTAGAGAAACGTTTTTGCCATGTTGCCCAAGCTGGTTCCAAACGCCTGGGATCAATGGATCCACCCAGCTTAGCCTCCCAAAGTGCTGGGATTACAGTTGCAAGCCAGTGTGCCCAGCCGGAAAAAAAAAAAAAAAAAAAAGGTTTTATAGTTAAAAAGTTAGCCTAGAGGCTGGGCTGGTCTTCAAACTAGACATAATAGAGTTACAAGATTCCAGAGGAAATTTGCAAGTAATAGAATCCCAAATTGAAACTGACTAAAAAATCATGGCACCTCAAATTTTTTAAAGCCCAGAAATCATGGAAGTTTAGCAGTTCAATGATGCCATCAAAGATGCAGGCTTTTCCATCTCCTGGCTTTACCACCCAGGCATGCTGGCTCTTAGCCTCAAACTTGACTCCTCATGGTCTCAAACTGATTGCTGCAGATCCAGGCATCACATCATCATAAAGCCATGTACACAAACAGAAAAGGGCAGTTTTTCCTCTTGGGTATGAAGAAGAAAACCTATTCCAGAACCTGTGCAGCACCTTTCATCTCGGTCTCATTCACAAGATTTGCATCACATGTTCATGGGTAAAACAATCACTGATAAAGAGAATAAAATCGTGATATTAGGTTTAGGTTAATCAAAGTTTACCCCCTCAGGCTAAAGAGGGACCATTTCCCCTGAGCTTATGGAACAGTGAACATCCAAATGACAGGGGATGTTGAAAGAACCAAACTAACCTGAAGGTTGTTTCAATGGTGCTTCCAAGCTAGCTGGCATTTGATTTCAGATGCAAATGATAAATTCCTAATTGGTTTTTTTATTAAGAGAGGACATTATCCACTCACATAACTAAAAATTTCAGGGATAGACACTGGCTTCAGATACACATGGATATTGGGGTCGGATGCCATCACCCAAACTTGCCCTTGCTCTTTCTAGCCCTTAGTTCTGCTTTCCTCTGTATCGGCTTCATTCTCAGGCTGGCTCTGTTGTTGACAACATGACCCAAAAGTCCCAAGAACTGAGTCTCATTGTCTTTGACCAGTCTGACTTGAATTGCATGTCAATCATTGAACAAATCACCATGACTAGGGGAATGAAATGCTCTGATTGGCTGTAATTGGATCATATGCTTCCTCCCCCTAGTGTAGGAGAGGGATGCACTATAAGCAGGAAGGGTAATAGATGCTGGATTTGCAAAAACAACAAATGCTCACGACATGATACAGGAAAAAAATTATATAGTTTTGGCCTCTTGGTAACCTGAATGTCATAAAAATGCATAAACTCATTCCATAAACATTCGTTGAATGCTAACTATGTGCCAGATATAATGCACTGGGGAGGCAGACATAGTCTCTTCCACAGAGGAGGCTGGTCCTCTCCCACTAACCCACTATATGGCCCTCAGTGAGCTTCCTGACCTCTGATTCTTCAACTCATCATCTGGAACAGGAAATGCTTGGGATGATTTCTGAGTTGCTTTCCAATTCTGTATTCAATTAATTCTATGACTTCCTTTCCACAAACTGCTCTGATTTTTTTTCTAGATGCTATCAATCACACCAATTTGATTTTACTTGCATGACTTGTCACTCACCACAGAAGAATAAATGAAACCAGAGTGAAGTCAACTCAGAGCCCCTTTCTGACTGCATGACTGAACTTGGGCATCCAGAATTCATTGACTCTCACAGCCCAGACACCTTGTGGGTGACTGTGGTAAGGAAGCCGAGTAGAGATAGAGGGGCTCAGGCAGGCGCAATGGGGAAGGCTCCCATTGGGCAGAATGCTCTGGATCACATATACTGCTTTCACCTAGATCCCAGCTCCAGCCTGGGAGAGACACTTTCAAGCCATGTCTGTAAGAGTGCTTGGCAAAAAGACTCATTGATACCCTTCGTAGATTGCAAGCTAAAATTAGCAGCGGGCGTGAAGCTAACTCCTTCAGAGTGATTGCGGGCCCTGGAGGTGCTGGCTTCTGCTGATTACTCATGATGCTGGCTTTGCAGGGAAATGGTGGCAGGTGCTTAAAATTTTTAGTGACCCTTAAAAGACAGAATATTGTAGTTAAGCCCAAGTGAATATGTCTGTTCTATCAATCCTTTACTCTTTCCCCAAAGTGATGAGCTTTGTAATAGTCGAAGGGTAAGAGGAGTTGTGTAGGTCGGGCACTGTGTAACTTTAGGGGTGCCACGCATATGGCAGTCTAAGAAGTCTAGGTGAGTGGTGCCCCCTAGAGTTACATAGTGCTCAGCCTGCACAACCATGTATGGCAGTCTTTAATGCTGAGTCCAAAACTAAGGTGAAAAGGCTGCCATGGCAGGAATCCAGACGTTTTTCAACCAACCAACACATAATTATTTAAGATTATAGCAGAAGTCAGGTGCCGTGGCTCACGCCTGTAATCCCAGCAATTTGGGAGGCCAAGCTGGGTGGATCACCTAAGGTCAGAAGTTTGAGACCAGCCTGGCCAACATGGCCATCCCCCATCTCTATTAAAAATATAAAAATTAGCCAGGTGTGGTGGTGGACACATGTAATCTCATCTTCCCAGCTTCTTGGGAAGCTGAGGCACAAGAATCACTTGAATCCGGGAGGCAGAGATTGCAATGAGCTGAGATCGTGCCACTGCACTCTAGCCTGGGCAACAGCGAGACCCAGGTTGTGGCTAGTGACAACTCTGTGGAACAGAACAGCTCTAAGGGACACTAGAAAAATAGCACAGAGTTGTCTCAGAATGGGGAATGTATTCATTGGCCAATACCCGTTCATAATTGGTTGAGTGTCACTCTTGGGAACGTTATCTCCTGGGCACTTCTAGTTCACCCTGTGGCAGAAAACATCCTCAGGTAGAGAGACACAGGAGGCCATAACCACGGACAGGAAATGTCTACAGGTGACCTGGTGTATTAGTCCATTTTCACGCTGCTGATAAAGACATACCTGAGACTGAGTAATTTATAAAGAAAAAGATTTAATGGACTCACAGTTCCACATGGCTGGGGAGGCCTCACAATCATGGTGCAAGGTGAAAGGCAGGTCTTACACGGTGGCAGGCAAGAGCATGAGAGCCGAGCAAAAGGGGAAACCCCTTATAAAACCATCAGATCTCATGAGACTTATTCACTAAAAAAAAAAAAAAAAAAAAAAAAAGATTATAAAAGATTACAGCAGAAACTGTAGGAGCTCTGCCCATATCCCAGGTGATATGGTTTGTTTGGCTGTGTTCCCACCCAAATCTCATCTTGAATTGTAGCTCCCATAATTCTGACATGTTGTGTTGTAGGAGGGACCCAGTGGGAGATAACTGAGTCATGGGGTGGTCTCCTCTCTAATGTTCTTGTGGTAGTGAATAAGTCTCATGAGATCTGATGGTTTTATAAGGGGTTTCCCCTTTTGCTCGGCTCTCATTCTCTTGCCTGCCACCACGTAAGACCTGCCTTTCACCTTGCACCATGATTGTGAGGCCTCCCCAGCCATGTGGAACTGTGAGTCCATTAAATCTTTTTCTTTATAAATTACTCAGTCTCAGGTATGTCTTTATCAGCAGCGTGAAAATGGACTAATACACCAGGTCACCTGTAGACATTTCCTGTCCGTGGTTATGGCCTCCTGTGTCTCTCTACCTGAGGATGTTTTCTGCCACAGGGTGAACTAGAAGTGCCCAGGAGATAACGTTCCCAAGAGTGACACTCAACCAATTATGAACGGGTATTGGCCAATGAATACATTCCCCATTCTGAGACAACTCTGTGCTATTTTTCTAGTGTCCCTTAGAGCTGTTCTGTTCCACAGAGTTTTCACTAGCCACAAGGGGCTATTGAGCACTTGAAATGTGCCTAGTCCAAATTGACAAGAATAAAATAAAAATACACCAGATCTCAGAGACTTGGTATGAAAAAGAAATGTAAAATATCTCATTTATATTTTTATATTGATTACATGCTGAAGTGATGTTTTGGATATATTAGGCTAAATAAAATATATAATTTCATCTATTTCATTTTACTTTTTAAATGTGGCCACTACAAAGTTTAGAAGTAGGCTGGGTGCAGTGGTTCATGCCTGCAATCCCAGGACTTTGGGAGGCCGAGGCAGGCGGATCACTTGAGGTCAGGAGTTCAAGAACAGCCTGGCCAACATGGTGAAACCCTATCTCTACTAAAAATACAAAAATTAGCTGGGCATGGTGGTGGGTGCCTGTAATCCCAGCTACTTGGGAGGCTGAGGCAGGAGAATTGCTTGAACCCGAGAGGCAGAGGTTGCAGTGAGCTGAGATCGCACCATTGCACTCCAGCCTTGGCAACAAGAGCGAAACTCCGTCTCAAAAAAAAGAAAAATTTAGAATTACACATGTGGCTTGCATTTGTGGCTTGCATTCTATAGTCATACACTGCATAACAACATAATATACCGACAGCCTGCATATACAACAGTGCTTACATAAGGTTATGATACTGTATCTTTACCGTACTTTTTGTAAGCTTAGATATGTTTAGATATATAAATCTTCACCATTATAATTGCCTACAGTGATCAGTACGGTAACATGCTGTACAGGTTTGTAGCCTAGGAGCAAGAGGCTACTTCATATAGCTTAGGTGTATAGTAGGCTGAACCCTCTAGGTTTGTGAGTGCAATGATGTTCATGCAATGACAAAACCATCTAACAATGCATTTTTTAAATTATTTATTATTATTATTTTTGGAGACAGAGTCTCACTCTGTCACCCAGGCTGGAGTGCAGTGGCACAATCCCGGCTCACTGCAACCTTCACCTCCCAGGTACGAGTGATTCTCCTGACTCAGCCTCCCCAGTAGCTGAGATTACAGGCATGCGCCACCATACTCAGCTAATTTTTTTGTATTTTTAGTAGGGGTTTCACCATGTTGGTCAGCCTGGTCTCAAATTCCTGACCTCAAATGATCTACCCATCTCTGCCTCCCAAAGTGCTGGGATTACAGGCGTGAGCCCCTGCACGCAGCCTAACAATGCATTTCTCATACCGTACCATCATGAAGCGGTGCATGACTATATTTCTGTTGGACAGAGCTGTCTGAAAGGGTCCCCCGCAGAACTGTGCCCCGTTGCCCACAGGAGGTAACTCACTTTCTGTCACATTCTTTTCTGTCCTTCCTTTGCCTGTCTCACTTTCCTACTTCTTCACCAACTTAATGTGGTATCACCCCCCAAATCAATTAATAGACACCAAACCTTGTCTTGAGGCATACTTTTTAGGGTAACCTGAACTAAGGAACAGATTTACTACGTACAGGAAATCATGTTAATATCTACCTTTATATTCAGTTTGCTATGATCCTGTAGGGAGATAAAGACACTAACAGAGAAGAGGTTAAATACCAGATTTAAATAACAAAACAAGAGATGTGCATGATTACCTCTCAAGTGAGTAGTACAGAGAGCAAGTGCTAAGAGTTCAAAGGAGAAATGATATTAATATGGAATGGTATGGTTGGGGAAGGAGATTTCTGCTTGGCCCCACAAGATCTAACTGCTGTTTGCTTTGCTGCCAAAGGACGGTTGTGAAATGTAAAGCCTGGGCAAGGTCCTAGACTCAAGGAATGACTGGTGCCTAACATGAGCTGTGTGTTTTGTGGGAAGTACACTTCAAACTGCAGTGTGCGTGTGTGTGTGTGTGTGTGTGTCTTGAGAGTAGGGGGGGATGCCAGACCTGATTCTCTTATTTCACTCATCCTGCTTATAAACAAAGCTGACAGTTTTGGGAAACTGTCAGGGAAGTAGATGCAGCCTACTTCAGAGAACTCAAACAAAACACACTTTCTAGAAAGGGATCAAACATTCTACTCCTTTCCCATCAGGACCATGCTCTTTGTGACTGAGATGAGCAACTGTAACTATTAGCATAGGAAAGCAGGCATGCATTCTTTGAGCATTACTGACCACTCACGATGGTCAGGCATTGTTAATAGCAGTGTAGAAAGCACACAGCAAATGCATTGTAGCTTTCAGGAAGAAGAAATAAACGCGTGCACCACCAGTCCTTGAAAATAGGCAGTCAATAAACCAAAAAAGGGCATAAAGGAAATAAAATGTCCAGAAGAAATGACATTTTGGCAGAATTATCCATTCTTTTCAATCTCACCCCCCACCTTTTTTTTTGAGACGGAGTCTCGCTCTGTCGCCCAGGCTGGAGTGCACTGGCGCGATGTCGGCTCACTGCAAGCTCCGCCTCCCGGGTTCACGCCATTCTCCCGCCTCAGCCTCCCGAGGAGCTAGGGCTACAGGCGCCGGCCACCACGCCCGGCTAATTTTGTTTTTGTATTTTTTAATAGAGACGGGGTTTCACAGTGTTAGCCAGGATGGTCTCGTTCTCCTGACCTCGTGATCCGCCGGCCTCGGCCTGCCAAAGTGCTGGGATTACAGGCGTGAGCCACCGCGCCCGGCCTCTAGTCCCTTTTATAGTCCCCTTTATAAGAGAGACAATTGTTTTAAAAATTAGAGTCCGGAGTTAGTTGGACTTTAAGAGAGTATACCAAATAAAGTATTTCTCCTGCAGGAGAGCAAACTCGGAAAAGAACTGGTGATGGTGGTGCGCTGTCCAAGGTATCCAGGGGCTTCTCAGTGAGACCAGCTGGAATTTGTATGTAATTCCTTAGCAGCCTAATAGAGTTAACATTTTGCCCCCAATAAGCAGGTGGGCATCACAGTCTATACTGACGTATGTGCATGTTAAAAACAGCTTTTCTTGCATTTATTTTTATTTAAAATGTCCTATTCTGATTTAAAGTTAAGTTCCTTTAAAATACATAAAATCAGCTGGGCATGGTGGCTCACGCCTGTAATCCCAGCACTTTGGGAGGCTGAGGCAGGTGGATCACATGAGATCACAAGTTCAGGACAAGCCTGGCCAACATGGCAAAACCTTGTCTCTATTAAAAATACAAAAATTAGCCGGACATGGTGGGTGGCATGTGCCTGTAGTCCCAGCTACTCGGGAGGCTGAGGCATGAGAATCGCTTGAACCCTGCAGGCAGATGTTGCATTAAGCTGAGCTTGCACCACTGCATGCCAGCCTGGGTGACACAGCGAGATTCTGTCTGAAAAAAAAAAATTACATAGAATCAAGGAATTAAGGTTTTTCCATCCATTCAGTTCAAATGGTTGTAAAGCACATTTATTTCATCCTGTTGATGAGGTTCCTTCTTATGTCCAGCTGAAATCTCTCCTGATTGAATGTTCAAATTCAAATGTCTACAAAGACCAGACAGTAGAGCAAATGACTAAAATGGGACATTTAAAACAGTAAGCGACATGGCTTCAATGTGGGGAAGACAACAGGCATGATGGAGATGGGTAACAGGAGAGTGTGTGCTCTGTCTAAAGAAAGAAGCTTCCTCTAGTCCATTGTGCCCACGTGGGACAAGCCCAGTCTTGCAAGGTTATCTAATTACTCAAGAAAAGTTCAAAAATATCTCCATTTTAAGCTTTTTAAATTAATTCAATTTCTTAAAATTCACTGCGTAAGCCCAAAAATCTCTGGGTTGGATCCTACCCACAGATTGCCACTGTGCTACCTCTGTTTAATGTAAACCCTCTTGTTCAAGGTTTCCTAAACATAGAGAATGAGAAGATGTGAAAACAGGTATTATCCTTCCCACTTCACAGGTGGGGAAATTGAGGTGCAAAACAGGTAGGATTTGAAATTCATTAGAAGGGTTGATAACGTAACCCAAAACATCTGTTACCAAATACACTAAATGAAAAAACAAACATTAGATAATTAGACAGTTTGTGAACACTTAGGAAAGGAATTCACTAACAATAGCCCCCCTTATCCAAGGAGGATACATTCCAAGACCCCCAGTGGACGCCTGAAACCTTGTATGGTGCCAAACCCTGTATGTACTATGTTTTTTCATATATACATATTATAGTTTAATTAGGCACAGTAAGACATTAACAATAATAAAATAAAACAATTATAGCAATATGCCAGCATTACTACTCTTGCATTTTGGGGTCATTATTAAAAGTAAAATAACGAATACCACCACTGCGATACCTCGACAGTCAATCTGATAACCAAGGTAGCTACCAAATTATTAATGGGTGGGTAGTGTCTACAGTGTAGAGATGCTGGACAAAGAGATGATTCACTTCCTGGGCTGGAAGAACAGGACAACTCAAGACTTCATCATGCTACTCAGCACAGTGCACAATTTAAAACTTATGAATGGTTTATTTCTGGAATTTTCCATGTAATATTTTTGGACCATGGCTAATACTGGATAACTGAAAACATAGAAGGCAAAACTGCAGATAAGGGGGGATTACTACAGAAAAAAATACAGCATGGATTGAGCACAGGAGTTGGTATAGGGTAGTTACTCTATAAATGTATACTGTAAAAACTGCTGAATGAATGTCAGTTCAGCCACATATCGTGGTTCTTTATCATAGCAGTGTGGTATAAAGTATTTTAAATCATACAAACTTTGAATTATACCAGCAAACAGCTTATTAACTGTATGACATTCTCTCAGCCTCAGTTTCTTCATCTATAAAACAGGAACAATATCTAACCTGGCCATTTTTAAAGGAAGATCTGAGATAATGCACTGTACCACACATATATACAACTGTTACAATAGGTAGCTGGTCAGGTATGAGCAGGGCAAGAGAGGGCTCCCCCAACCCACCAGGAATGTCAGACGACCATCAGGTGATGGCTTGGCAGTTTCCTGATTGTCCAGCAGTTGTCACATGAAAATGATAATTGGTCACAGCAGGCACCAGCGATTCCGAATAGATAAAAACACCTGAAATTGGTAATTGGCAGCTTTCAGGATTAAGCAAGTGGGCTCAAGCACTTGCATTAAGAGGCAAAATGGTGAAATATGACCTTCCAGGGGCATCTCACAAGAAAAGGGAAGAAAGCCTCAGGTAAGCATGCATGCAACTGCTTAAACACACTGCGCATGCTCACCTCCCAAGTGCAAGGAGGGCACCGCGCATGCCAGAAGAATGAAAGGAAAGGGGTGAGAGGTGCTGGAAGTAGGCCAGCCTATAAAGTCCTGGGATCAAGGTTAAACAGGCACTTGACCTCCAAAGTGCCCACTTGGGTGTCTTCCAAGTGTACTTTACTTTCTTTCCTACTCTAGAGTTTTTTAATAAACTTCCACTCCTGCTCTGAAATTTGCCTCAGACTCTTTTTCTGCCTCATCCCCCTCAGTCGACTTCTTTCTTCTGTGGAGGCAAGAATTGAGGTTGCTGCAGACCCATACAGATTCACCACCAGTAACTTGGATATTTGCCATCCCTAACACAACTACATATGTTGTACACTTATATAATTACTTATTTATATCATCATTATCATAATTATTTGACAGATTACTAGACTGGTAAGCCTGGAAAATATGGCAGAAAAAGACAATAAGGTTTAACAGAAAGGTCACAAGTCTTACAACCAGTCCAAATTGAGTTGGAATGTAGTTCTATCACTTAGCAGCTCAGCTACCCTGGGTAAGTTACTTAAACTCTTTATTTAGTAATACCTAACCTTTCCTAGAGCTGTTGTAAAAAGTAAAGATAATAATTGAGTATTTACCATATGCCAGGCATTATGCCAAGCAATTTACTTACATTTTTGCTCACTTAATTTATGTAGGGTGCTTAGTACTGCCTGGACCATAATAAGTGCTCAACAAATAGGAGTGTTATTACTAGTATATCTGAATGGCAACAGGGTATTTAACATTGCTTGGGAGAATCAGTGAACAAAATGGAGAAAGGCAGGCTGGAAAGAAGTATAATTAAGTGGGTTAGTAAATAAGTTTAATGTACATGGAGAAAATATTGGGTAAAGTTGACGACCAAAAGAGGCTTAAGTGATAACTTAGAACCACATTAGGAAACTTTTTCTGTAAAGGGTCAGATAGTAAATATTTTCGGTTTTGTGAGCCAATCTCTGTTGCAACTACTCAACTCTGCCCTTGTAGTGCAAAAGCAGACATAAATAATGCACAAAGTAAGGGAAGTGGCTGTGTTCCAATAAAACTTTATTTACAAAAACAGATGGTGAGCTAGATTTGGCCTATGGGTCATAATTTGCTGACCTCTTGCTTAGAATAAAAAGACAATGACATGCAATAGAATAAACGTAAAGTGTGCTGTTCAGTTCAAGACGCCAACAGCACAAGCACTTAAACTCAGCATTTAAATAAAAAATCAGGACAACCAGGGGGTGTGGGTTGTCCTAAGTTACCAAAACAAAAACAAAATTACTAAGGTTATTTTCGTCACAAAAAAAAAACAAAACAAAATTCTACCCTAATGTGTTCTGAAAAGACTGTGCATAAATCAGTTTTGGCTAAAACGATGTGAACTGAAGCCTGTTCAACTGAGGCTGGGGATAAAAGACCCAACCAGAAATGGCATGTATGTTTCATTTGGTGTGCTCCCCACTTCCCAGTCAATTCTCAGTGGCTTCCAGGAACATGCATGGAAAAGGATTCTGAGATCTCACATCTGAGCCTAGAGGAAATGAGGGCCATGATTAATTACTAATGTCTGCCATGGGTACAAGGGGGAAGAGTAGTGGCAAGTGTGCCACATAATTGCCATCCTTAAAAATCATATCACATGAAGGATAAGCAGTAAGCAAATGAAATTTGTTGCCCCACATAAGTTGTATAATTCAAAATACAATTATCTTTAAGACAGGAAGACACTTTCTAAATATTAATCTAATCTCACTAATGGACATGGCAAATCCAAAATAGCTTTTATTACAGTGGCAGCAGGGGGTCTGACTCGGTCACCTCCGAATATTCTTCCCAGCACTGCACGAGACTGTGATTTTTCAGAAGGCCTCATTGTGCTATCACAGCTGTGTTCCAGGTGGCTTAGTCTTCCCAACAGCTTTGCTTTGAAGACGTCATGAATATTTAAATATACTTTAGGCTACACATTTTTCACACTTCTCAATTCACCCACAGTCCAAAGGTGGGTTTTGTTTGGCAAGAGGCTTATTCTTGAGATGTGTGTATTCCACATATATGCATATAAACCCACAGGCATTGTGTTATATATACACATTCAGACCTTCAAGGTGAATGTATGTAAATTCCTTTTCTTAAATCTTGACACTCAGCTCTGAAATCAAAGTCTGCAGTTAAAGGCCACTGACGTAACTTCAGGCACAAGTCAGCAGCTTTGCAATAAGTAAGGATGTACTGATTATTTGGAAATGACCTACTATGTTCCCACTGTAGTTATTCAGGACCATGACCTCAGAACCACAGTGACTATGAGATAGTCAATGAATCACAGAAAGTCTCAAAGAGAGGTGGGAGCAGGTGTGGCATGAAGAGCTGAGGTAAAAAGTGTTGGTTAAGCCAGGCATGGTGGCTCACGCCTGTAATCCCAGCACTTTAGGAGGCTGAGGTGGGCAGATCACTTGAGGTCAGGAATCCAAGACCGGCCTGGCCAACATGGTGAAACCCCGTCTCTACTAAAAATACAAAAATTAGCCAGGTGTGGTGGTGGGCACCTGTAATCCCAGCTACTTGAGAGGCTGAGGCAGGAGAATTGCTTGAACCTGGGAGGTGGAGGGTGCAGTGAGCCGAGACTGCACCACTGCACTCCAGCCTGGGCAACCAAGAGCGAAACTCCATCTCAAAAAAAAAAAAAAAACAGTGTTGGTTAAATATACATATCTGTTTTCCCCTTTTCCATGAAATCCCACAAAAAAAAGGTTGTTTGTTTGTTTAGAATTAAACCCACTAGAATAAAGAAATTAGAGAGAAAAAAATTGTAGAAGATGAATGTAAATTTAAAAAACACAGCTGAATCTTAAGCTGACAGTGGAGAAAACTGAGAATCATAGATTAGCAGCACCAGGGACCTCTATTCATGGAAGGGGAAGCAAAGGGGCTGGTTGAAATTCAGTTTAAGAGGCTCTCAGGTCCCTAGTTCCCCACTTCACACAGCAAAATTGCCTGGATCCTAACCTGGCAAAATACTGGAGGTTTCTTCTGTAGAGAGAGTAAAATAAAGAGTCTCTGGATTAAAGAACTCTAGAATAGGATACTATTGTTTAAAAAGAAAGAGGGGATAAAAATCAGGTAACAAAAATAGCTCTTAGAAAAAAATTGTAAATGCAAGAATAAAGGTAAAACTCAGTAGAAGGGTTAGAAAATAAAATTTAGAAAATCTCCCAGAATGTAGAGTAAAAAGACAAAGAGATGGAAATAACAGATAAAAGAAAATATGAAGACTGTTATAGGAAGTATAAAATCCAAGTAACAGAAATTTCTGAATGTAAGAACAGAGAAAATGTAATTATCCATTACATTAGTTACCCAGTGCTGCATAGCAAATTGGCCCAATTACTCAGCAGCTTATAATAACAATTTTTTTTATCTTACCCAATTTCTGAGGGTCAGGAATCTGGGAGCAGCCTAATAGGATAGTCCTGGCTCAGGGTCTCCCGTGAAGTTGTAGTCACGTTGTTGGCAAGGGCTGCAGTTTCATCTGAAGGCTTGACTGGAGCTAGAGAATCCACTTTCAAAGTGACTCACTCACAGGGCTTCAAGAAGCCTCAGTTACCAACTGGATATTGGCAGGAGTCCTCAGTTTCTTGCCAGACGGGCCTCCCATAAGGCTGGTCAACATGGTCACTGGCATTTCCCAAAGCAAGTGATCCAAGACTGCACTATCTTTCATACCCCAATCTCGGAAGTGACATACTATCATTTCTGCCGTAGGCTATTGGTCACAGAGATCAACCCTGGTCCAATACAAGGGTAAACTGCACAAGGGTGTGACTACCAGAGACAGGATCACTGGAAGCCATTTGGAGCTGGCTATCACATTATATATATATTTCTCCCCCAGAAATACAAGGGCATACATTTTCAGAATTGAAAAACCCTCATAAGCACTGATTCTCCCCAGATGATAAAAAGAAAGAAAGACCTCCTAACTGCTTAACATAGTGGGCCCACACCAAGGCCCATCATCATGAAACTTCAAAACACTGAGAATGCTATAGGCTTCCAGAGATGTTAAGAAGTCATCTAGAAGAATCAATAATCAGAATAATTCCGACCTCTCAAGGGCAACATTGGAAGCTTAAAAGCAATAAAACAATGTCTTCAAAATCTTGAAGAAAAATGTCCAGACTAGAATTAAACCCATCAAAATAAAGGGCATTGCAGAAGAAACAACCAAATTCTAGTGGATGGAAAGTAGATTAAACACAGACATGCAAACATCTGCGTCTTAAGACTGACAGTGGAGAATGCTGACAATAATGAATGAACAGCACGAGGAAATGAAATGAAAATGAAGGAAAGGGTGGGGTGGTTAAAATATAGTTTAAGTGCCAAGTACTTAGAAGAACAGAATGAAAGTCTTTTCAATCCTGCTTGGGAAGTGGCTGGAAATGTACTTTAACAAAATGGGCGAGTAAAGTAGAGAAACAGCAAGACAAACAAAAAATGAAAGATTCAAACCCAAAGAAGGGATAAGGGAGCTCCAGCATGGTGGTGCAGGAACTCCAGAGTGACAGCTGTGTGCCACGCCAGGAGGAACCAGTCCAGTGCAGAGCAAGTTGGGGTCCTCAAGGAGGAAGCTTTTTCAAGGTAACAAAACTGATGGAACACCTGGTGCATCAGAATGCCTTAGGGGGAGAATTTGGGCACTTGATAAAGAGTTTAAGGTCGAATTAGTAATAAGTACATAGAAAACTAAGCAAACAACAAAAAGAAAAAAAAGACAGTTATTAACTCCTGGGGGGAAAAGCTGTCAAGGCAAGATAAAGCAATCATAGTGTACAACACGGCTCAGCTGCAACTAGCATTTACATACATAGTCATAATAACATAAACATTGATTACTGACCTAATCAAAATCCTGAAATAACTACACTGGGAGAGCAAAGGATGACCCCACAGTGGGAATTTAGTAGATAACGCCTGGAACTGAAATATCTAGCTTTAATAATAAGCAGACTATTTAGAAATAGATACTAGATACCAAAATAATCAGCTAAAAGAGATAAAATAATCAGCCAAAAGAGATAAAATAATCTCTGGGAAGGGGAAATAAAACAGAGGGCAGGGGGCTACTCTGTTTTGTGGCCAACTCTGTGGAACCTTTTGGCTTTCTGGATAGCCTTCATATTACTATGATTTTAGAAAGATATTGATGTCCTGCAATGAGAAGTAGGAGGCAGTAGCTAACCATTCCTCCATTCAGCAAGCACTCAATGGGCACCTACAATGTACTCGTGTTGGGAGATTTGGAGGAAAAACAAAAAGACCCAGTCCCTGTCTTCTCTGGCTCACAATCCAGTAGGTATTCCCACACACCCAGAGAGGCAGCAATTCAAACTCTTCGGGCACCTACAATGTACTCGTGTTGGGAGATTTGGAGGAAAAACAAAAAGACCCAGTCCCTGTCCTCTCTGGCTCACAATCCAGTAGGTATTCCCACACACCCAGAGAGGCAGCAATTCAAACTCTTCTCTAGTGAAAAGGTTAACAAGATGAAAACAGATGCCTGGAGATCTACTTGTCTTGAACTAGTCAAGCCACTTGACTAGTGGCTTCTGTTGGCCTTCCCTGGATGGCGTACCCTGGGAAGTTCATGATGGGCTTATCCTTGAGGCACAATGGGACCTGCCTGAGCACGTAGGGCAGGAGTTGGGGTAGGCAATCCCTGCGACAACCATGCCCACCCGGCACGGGCATGGTGTGGGCTACATTTTCTGTTTGTTTGGTTTTTGGGATGGGGTCTCACTGTGTCTCCCAAGCTGGAGTGCAGTGGTGCGATCATGGCTCACTGCAGCCTCGACCTCCCAGGCTCAAGCAATCCTCCCACCCCAGGCCCTGAGTAGCTAGGACTACAGGCACACACCACCATGCCTGGTTAATTTTCGTAGATACAGCATTTCATCATGTTGCCCAGCCTGGTCTCAAACTCCTGGGCTCAAGTGATCCTCCCACCTCAGCCTCTCAAAGTGCTGGGGATACAGGTGTGAGCCACCACACCTGGCCAGGTTATATTTTCTAAGGCACTCAAGTGACCTACAGAGTTTGTTTGAAGCACAATAGTTATTGTATTGTTTTGCTTGCATGACTTCATTTAATCTTGACGATAAACCTATTATTAGTCCCACTTTCTAGATGAGGAAACTGGAGCCCCGAGAGGATATGTGATTTGCCTAAGTTCACACAGCTTGTAAGCAGCAGAGTTCAATCCAAATTCAAACCTGTCTCAAGCCCCTGCCTCTGAGTCTTACAACTGGATTTCTTTTCTCCATTTAGATTGCTGAATTGAGAGTGGCAAGAACCGAGTTCTAGCTTCTGCTCTACCCTTAATCAGCTGTGTGATCTCAGGCAAGTTCCTTCCCTTCTTGGCGTCTGTTTCCAGAAGCGAAAAATGGAAGGAGTTGGCTAGGATGAAAATTAAGGGTCCTTTATGCTTTGGCCATCTACATTAGGATGAGGGAAGCCAAAGGGGAAAGGAAATGTGTGAACGTGGTGCAGAGGTGAACACTTCCCTCCTCACGCCTCACTTTCATCATATGTAAAACGGAAATCACACAGACACACATCACAGGGCAGTTTGGTATATTAAATACAATAATGTATAAAAAGTACTTAGCCCTAACCCAAACACATCATAAGTGCTCAATAAATTTGAGCCCTTATTCCTTCCTAATATGCCTGCAGGGCTCCACCAAGCTTGAATTCCCAAAAGCTTTCACTTCTGGGAAGGTCAAAGGACCATGTTTGAGAGAAGAGGACTGATCAAAGTAGGAGAAAGGGAGTCAGGCAAAATTACTGTCTAACAGGAATGTGTGCCGTTGCCCTTTATTGGTTTTACATACGAGTTAGTTTATGAATACTTTCAGGAGCATGTTAAGTGTGAAATTGGAAAGCGTCACTGCAGGTCAGCCACGAGCCACCGCACTGGTGACAGAAAGAGGAAGAAGAGCAAGCAGGGCGGGCACAGTGGGGAGAAGAAAGGAGAGAGGCAGAAAGGAAAGGAAGGCGAGTCCTTGATGGGAAAGGGCAAAAAGATAACCAAACAGGGAGCAAACTGGTTTTAAAGTTCAAGGCTTGTGGCCAGGCACGGTGGCTCATGCCTGTAATCCCAGCACTTTGGGAGACTGAGGTGGGTGGATCATGAGGTCAGGAATTCAAGACCAGCCTGTCCAACACGGTGAAACCCCGTCTCTACTAAAAATACAAACATCAGCTGGGCGTGGTGGCAGGCACCTGTAATCCCAGCTACTCAGGAGGCTGAGGCAGGAGAATCGCTTGAACCTGGGAGAGGGGGAGGTTGCAGTGAGCCAAGATTGTGCCACTGCACTCCAGCCTGGGCGACAGAGCAAGACTCTGTCTCAAAAAAAAAAAAAAAGAAAGAAAAAAAGTTCAAGGCTTGTGATGTATGGTAAACACACGCTGCTATTTGACTTTAAACATGCCTCATATCCACTTGTCTTTTTGCTCAAGCCATTTCCTCTGTATGGAATTCCCATTCCTGGTAGTAGACACTGCTCAAGGCCTGCCTAGCTTTCTCTGAATCCCCCAAAAGAGCCTAGAACACTACCTAATATGCAGTAAAATTCAATAAATGGTTTTTGAATTGAATGCAATGACGAATGTGTTCCTCAAGCTTACGATTATTTACTATTTCAAGCAGATGAAGAAACACTCCAAACAACTGGCTGCAGGTGACCAACAGATGATCATAGCAAAGTTCCCTGTCTTGTTTGGGATAAGAGTGAAGGTCTCCAGGGATCCGTTCTGTGGTGGAAACACTTTGTTCCAATCATAATGAAAACAAGAATAACAAGGAAAAATAAATATGTATTGCCTTTAGTCCCAGCTACTTGGGAGGCTGAGGCAGGAGGATTGCCTGAGGCCAGGAGTTTGAGGCTACAGTGAGCCATGATGGTGCCTGTGAATAGCCACTGTACTCCAGCCTGGGCAACACAGTGAGACTTCATCTCTAAAAATGTGTGTATGTACATGTGTGTGTATATATATGTGTGCATATGTGTAATATATATTACACACACATATATGTACATATGTATATATACACAGAGAGAGAGAGAGAAAAGACTATGTCCCAAACACTACTTCTAAGTACTTTATCAATAACAAATTACTTAACCCTCAAATCAAATCTGTGAAACAATAGCAGTTGTCACCCCCATTTTACAGTGGAAACTGAGTAGGGTGACCACCCATCCCAGCTTGCCCCAGTCTGATGGGGCTCCTGGGATACAAGACTTTCAGTACTAAAACCAGAAAGTCCCAGGCACACTGGGATGGGAATACCCTAACACTGAGGCACACAGAGACTAAGAAAATGTCCCAAGGTTAATGAGTGGCTAGGCCAGGATTATGAACTCAGGGCCTTCATCACCTCCGCTGGGCAGGTACAGACAGAGGCAAAAATGAACCCATAGAACCATGGCAGTGTTAGGGTATTTCCATCCCAGTGTGCCTGGGACTTTCTGGTCTTAGTCCTGAAAGTCTCACATCCCAGGAACTGTCCACTATGCTTTCCAGCACCCAGCCTGGCATAAAGAGGTCCTCAAATGATTGTCCCAACCATATTCCAGCTGTAGTACTGACTATAGCCCTAAGACCACGAGAAAGTCATTTAACATCACTGGGCTGCAGCTGTTTTCATCTTCAAATGAAGGGCTCAAACTAAATCAGGAACACTAAATGGACTCCCTTGCTCACAGCAGAAAAAATGGATTGGGCAACTGTTTCTTGCTATACTGGAACTTGGGCCTCAGAGTCCTTCTCACCTCTGCACCTGGGGCAGTCCCCACCCATTTGTAGGAGGTGATGCTGAGCATGGTCTCTAAAGCCAGCAGCTTTACCTTCGTAGTCTGCTGTTAGCTGAAGTAGCTTTTCTGAAATTGTTCTGACCGCTTAGGATCTGGTAGTCAGACTAGCATCCAAAGACAGAAGTATACAAATGGCCACAGCATCTGCAATGGTAGGGACAGTCTCCGTAGACTGGCAGTAACCATGTCCAACCCTGTGTTATGTACTCCTCACAGTACAGCATGGTGAATGAGGGCAGGGACTCTGGAAAGACTGCTTGGGCTCAGAATCCCGGCTTGCCATTTACTGGCTGTGTGACCTTGAGCAAGTTACTTAACCTCTCTGTTTCTCGATTTCCTCAATTACAAAACGAGGACTATAATTGAAGCTACCTCATAGAGTTGTTACGAGGATTCAGTGAGTTAACAAAATACTTAGCACAGTAGGTGCTACGTTTTAAATATTTTTTAAAATTTTACTCTTACCAGAAGGTAATTGGGGCTGTGTTAATATTATTAGAATCCTCAAAAACGTATCTGAAGTAGATATGATTTAGCAAATGAGGAAACTGAGGTTCAAAGAAATTAAGTTGCCCAAGGTCACACCTAGCCAGCTTAACAGTAAAGCCAGATTCAAATCCTGATTCCAAAGCTTTTGTTCTTAGCCATGCCACCCTGCATCTCAGTAAACACTCAAACACTTACGAAAATAATCGGTGGTGAAATAAAGGGGATTCCTGGTTATCTGCAGGGGCTTGCTAACCTGTACTGTACTCCCGCGTTCAGTATCTGCTTGTTCCGTACCAGTGTTGCTGACTCCCAGGACCTGGGGCATTGTTTTCCTGACTGGCTCTGGGAATGCCACCTACTGTACCCACTGCCTGTCCACACCACTGGCAGAGAGAGGTGATGCCAACAGATTTGAGCATCAGCCTACGGAAAAACACAACACACCGCTAAGTCTCCGACTTCTGAAAAATATGAAAGAATCTTTAAGATTCGG
This sequence comes from Pongo abelii, assembly GCF_028885655.2. NCBI lineage: Eukaryota > Metazoa > Chordata > Mammalia > Primates > Hominidae > Pongo > Pongo abelii. The sequence continues at coordinate 117,263,785 of NC_071995.2, read as the reverse complement.
GTTATTGGTCTTTTCGTATCAGTAAAGTGAATATTTTATAGATCTGTATCTTTCAGGGAATCGAGTTAACACAGATTAGAGAAAATGAGTAAAGGGATTAAGCATCTCGGTACCTATGCTGTCTCTTATCTACCTCTCTCCTCTAGGGATCCTCCTAAATCTACCTTTTTGTCTTAATAATCAGTTATTCACAAAAATATCTATTCTGGTAAACACCAAAGTTCCTAAAGCAAATGTATTCCTCACCATATTATGTCCAAAGGGAGTGAAATGATGTTTCTAGTCCATTCCATCTGGTGCTTTTTAAAAGCAGGAAAAGTGCTTAGCCTTCCCAAGGATGGGGCTTAGAGTTCCTCAAATGATAGTCAAAGAGGCCAGAAATTGGTTCTACTCCTGCCTCTGCCCAAAGACTGCACACTCCTGGTTTGGTTGGTAAGCAGGTCGCCAATGAGAACTGAGCAGTTTCGGGGCAGGTGACATGGAGCTGAGGTATTCTTCTGTTACAGTGCCTCTACAGGAGGGCACGCCATGGAAAGGTCCAGTGACATCAGAGCATCAAGATGCAGAAGTCCCAACTCCACACTGACATTTTTAGAAACCAATTCAATGGCTCCAACTCCAGAGACGATAAGGCAGGGAGGGAGGAAGTGATCTGAAAAAATACTGATACATGTTTTTGCCCAAAGGCTCTCTTGTAGCTTATTGGATAAAGCAGTTCTCATCACGACCAATGAGCTGTTTCCATTCCTTTTTAGGATGGTTATACTCATGCAGGATCAACAGAAAGCAACATCTTGGCTGGTCACCGTGACTCTCAACTATATTGCCGAGAGAGAAACCCAGAGTTATCAGGCAGGGGAAAGGGTCCTGGCAAATAATAGTGTTTGCACTTCTAGCATTTTCCTCTGGGAGCATGTGCATATAGGAGGTGAAAGCAGCTTATATACTTAAAAAAAAAAAAAAAAAAATCTCCCAGGGAAACCCTGAAGAAAGGCAGAAATGTTGAATGCAATTTTAACAGATTAAGATGGGGAAGGACTGCAAAGTGTAGTGGTTAGGGGAAACCTGGCTTGAAACTTTAAATCCAGACTGTTATGTACTGTGTGACCTTGGAGAATCACCTCCTCTAATTCAAGGAGTCTGTTTCCTTCTTTAAAAACTGGTGAGATGCTTGCTTCATGGGTGACCAAAATAATAATTAAATACTGGCGAGAGCAGCAGTGTGCTCTCCTTAATTTATTATGAGGCTTAAATGAGGTAACACAAGGGAAGGGGCCAGCACCCAGAACATGCACTATTACTCACCAGTTTGCCATGGCACATCATACCCTAGTATCATTTGCTAACATTTACAGAGTATTTACGTATGAGGCACAGTGCTGAGCTCTGGGTTTCTAGAATTAAGTCAAGGCTTAGACTGAGCCAGCCTTAAATTTGGGAGTTTACTAGTACTCTTTCAGAGATTGTGAAGATTAGTGAGAAAGTGCCTCCCATGAGGGGTTTAGTACAGTGCCTGGCATATACAAAGTACTCAGGAAAAGGCAGACTATAACATCAAGGGCAAGCCCCACTTGCCTTGGGAACAATGCCGAGGGTGAGCAGGTTGACCTGAATCTGTTTCTCCCCTCCCCATTTAGTCATATCCTTTGTTGCCAGCTCTTTGCATTTCTGGTCAATCCCTAGCCTATACCAGGTACCTGGCTCTTCTAGAACAACCATGGAAGGAAGCAGCTCAAGAGCTTGAAGGTTAAAGTACTTAAAATAGAGAAAACTAGTTGGGAGGAGTAGCTGAAAGTCTAAGGGGCTTGTGGGTTCTGGGAATATTTCTTGATCTGGATGCTATAATAGTTACATGGATGAATTAACTTTGAGAGATTTCAACAACTTCTACAATTAAAACTTGTGCACATTTCTGTTATAATTCAAACATTTTAAAAACAGGAGCCACCCCTCTCCATCATCTAAAGCATAAAGCAGTCTTTCCCAAAGGGATGCCATAACTGGGTCACAGGTCGGTCACCTGTGGCAGCATGCAGGCTTGTTGGCTGACCCCAGGAGCAGTACAAATACCATCACTGTTTGGTTAAGATTGGTAGGCACTACCTCAAAAGCCAGGAACAATATCCTCCTTAATCATGCACCAAATGAACAATATCCTCAATCACAAGTTTATTTCAAGGTTGTTTTTCCACCCAAGATCCATTTTATTCACTTGATTTTTAATTACTTTTATCTGCAACAAGAAGAGAGTGCACATTTAAGGGTCAACACCCCTAGATCGCTCTTTACAAAACTGAGTATTAGCCTGACATCATTCTCACTGAGAATTAAATGTCCAGAATATCCCTTCCTCTGCCCTAACTTCCTTTCCCCATAAGCAATGGATCAAAAACCTAAAATAAATTTCTATCACTTATCAAGTCAATGGATACGATACAGACTTCATGCTGGTTTTCTCTTTGAAAGTTTATTGTTTTCTTTAAAAAAAAAAAACCCTATACCTTTTATATTTTACATTCACCTCTCACAATATTTAATGGTACCCGTTAACGATGTTATAAAAAAGACCACCACCTGCTTGAAATGGCTGCAAATTTACCATGTTCTGGCATTAAAGTGATTTCAACTCTTTGGACAAATTGGTGTAACAGTAAGCACCGAGATTTCAAATTCCCAGATGAGAAAAAAAAATTTAATCAGGAAGAAATTTATTTAGTTAAAATTCAAGGCTAAAGAAATGTTAGAAGGAAGCCAAACCCAAAAAACTGTAAAAAATACAATCTTCTCTCCAGAATTAGGTTAAAAAATACAGTCAACCCCATTCTAAACCCCATATTTCTTAGAAAAGCCACCCAGTCCTGAACACAGGGTCTCATACACAAATACATGTAGCTTGATTTGCAGATCAGCCTCTGGGATCGATCTTACACTGGCCCCAATTAGAAGTTCAAAAACAAAAATTAAGTTAGGTAGTCAGACATCTATAAATACTAGTATCCGCATGAATGAAAACACCCTGGCTTTGGTATGGCTACAGAAATCCATCTGGAAATTATTCAAAAGGACATGGTTCAGGGAAAAGGGGGTAGGCAGGGCATGGGGGGAGGGGAACACACAAAACCCCCAAGCAGAGGTAAAATGAATATTGGAACACACCCACAGCAAACACTGTACATAGACTTGCGGCAGATGCCTCTAACACAACACATACACAGGTTCTTGATCAGAATGGTCTGGACCAACCTTTTTCAAAGTAATCACTTGCAGGAAAGAGTTTAAACTTGGAAATTCATCTGGTGCCCTGGGGTCTAGTGAGAGACAAAGACCTTTTGGAATAATGGCCACCCAGGCTAGAAGCTAGCCTCCTTCTCATCTAGAAACCTCAAAGTCTGTCTTCCCCTTTAGTTAGGCTTCTGCCCACCACATAAGTACCCCCATCTACTAACAGGAAGGCTGCTTCTGTTCCTGGTCACCACTGAGGCCTGTCAGAAGGCTTCAACTGCTGATTTTTCACCTCTGGGGTGACAAAAGAAAATATTAAGTCCTCTGGGATTAGAAATGTAATTTACTATGCTGATTCTCAAAATGGACTTCTCACCTGCCCCCATTTTCACTAGGCCCAATTAAGAGTTGTGAGGACGCCAAGGAGAAGGCAATGGTAGAGTCGAGACTATGACTAAGGGTGCCCTCAATACCCTCAAAAGTCAGAGAGGAGAGAAGGCAAAAGTGCCCATACCCTGGGTCTTCAAATAAATAGTTGCTTCACAAAAGCACAGAGGTCCCACCAGAGAAGGCCAGAAAAAGAGGCAATTTGTTGCTGCTTCAATGCAGAACCCCGGTGGTTATCAATACAATCCTCAACAATAAAAACAAACTTTGGTATACTGTTTAGGAGGACAAAAAACATGATCATTGAAAAACTCCACCTTCAATGGAAAAATACATAAAATATATCTAATTTCCATCACAGGGCACTACATGAAAACCAACAGCTGCACAATATGTGATGTGACACACACATCGTATGTGTAACAGTTCAAGGGAGGGAAGTCCTGCCTCACAGCCAAGGCTAACAAACAAGAACAGGTGAAGCCTGTGTTTACCATGAGCTGGGTTCACTGTAGTAAACATCATAGCAGTCAGGGGTTGGAGGGCAGAGAAGAAACACAGAACCCCAGGCAACTTTTGATAACAGCGTCATTTATCCTGTTTTCTAAATAAGACTCCAACACCAGGAAAAAAAAAAAAGGAAAAAACGGATTGTAAGTTAAAACAAAAATCTATCTGTATAAGTCTTTACTCGTACAAGTCTGTACAAGTCAGTAAGGTTTGGTCTCTGCAGAGCCAGAACTTCAGAGAAGGTGATTTAATTGTCATCACAGTCCCCCCAACTTGCTTGGGGGTATGTACATCAAGAGACAACATGAAGAGAATCACTTGAGACCAAAAGAATTACTTACAAAGAAAGATTTCCTAGAATATGTAAGTTCTACTGATTGCTCATAGAGACGCTAACAGTTGCTCTAACCTCAAATTTTTTAAACATCTCAAGATGGCAACATGAGTATAGAAAACCGCAACACTCATCACCCAATGAATCATTTCTCCAATCATGGGAGTGAGGGAAGGATGTAGGAAAGGCTGTTTCATCAGGACTCATTAGGGAGGGTGTCAGTCCAGAGGCAGCCACGGCAGAGCTTTCCTTGTCTTCAACCTGGGCCAAATGAAGCTGTGAGTGCTCAGGGCCTGACAACAAAGTTCTCCACAGGTTTGGAATGGCCAATGTGCAATAATGGCATCAGCCACAAGAGTGAAACTGGAATCGTGCATGAGGGTCTATAGATCACTGATTATTGCACTATCAATCTCACCTCCCACCCGTAAGAGATTACCCAGATAATCAGCCTGTGGCACATACTTACTACTACCTACTTGGGAACAAGGGAGAGGAAGGAATTACAAACGAAAACTTCTGAAATGACCACTGCTTATTCCAGCTTAAGCTAGAACAAATGTTTGAATAAATCACCTGCATTAAATAACATTTAAAATACGGTACCTTCAGCACATTATAAATATGAAATGTCCCCAACCCCATTTACTTCAGTGCACATAGTCTTCCAGGCAAGCTTTTCCATCGCTCAGCCAGTGGAATGGATGGTGTGCGCCAGATGTTACACAAAGCATTTATTTCTCCGAGAAGGCCAGGAGCCACGAGAATTCATCTCCTTCTGCTAGGACCTCTGCCCCAAGCTTCTGGGGAAATAGTGAATTGGACTCGACAGGGAAAGTAGCTACGTGATCCACTAATCAGATTCAAAACATGAAAATGCACTGGAAAGTGTATCCCTTCCTGCTCTTCTCCATGGTAGAGAGACTTAAAGATAATTAATAAAAATAGCTGTCCCTTCAAACTCAGAGGAGGTTTTCAAAAACAGGTATAAGCAAAAAATAAAGAAATAAAAGGAAAGTAAATCAAACCCCCCAATATGCCTGAAAGTACAACAGTCTCATGGTGACTGATGTCTGGAAGAAGTTGAGGCAGAAAAGACTGACAAAGTTGGAAGTGTCCGGCCACAAAAGTGCCTTAAAGAATTCACGACAGTGCTCTCCATTTCCAAGGCTGAGTAGCTATTCCCAGTAAGTTAACATTTTTCTGTTAAGGAGAAAACAAAACAAAACAAAAATAAAACCCACTCCAGAAAAAGGGTCAAGAGAAGAGCACTGCAGAAAGTCAAGCAGCCGAGCGCCGGCGGATCACGAAGAGCCCGCGCTGAAGCTGGCCCAGGTAGATCCTCATCTTGGTGCTGTCACTTGTCTTCCTCACCCAGATCTGCAGGGGAGAGGAAAGGGAACAAGATGAAAAGTTAAATACAGAAGAGCAAATCTCCCACACCATCAAAATATCTGCACCAGTGAGATGCAAGGAGAAAGCTGGTAGCCTCTTGCTGGAATAAACTGTCTCAACTTGTGACGGCTTCATAAGCACCTCTGACCTCGGGCCACCTAAAGGCATGCCACTGGAAACAGGCATCAGCCTTGAACTCATTTCTCAGCCATCTCTCTCACACCTGTGATTACGAAAATGGAAAGCACAGCAATCTTGGGTTCCATTTCTGCCTTGATCTTAAAGATGCTTTTAAATTTGGTTTGATTACTACGTTATCAACACTCAAGAGACATCTATTCATAAACACAAACTTTCAAATTTGGAAGTATTTTCCTTGCCCCAAGGGATTTCCATATTATATAATCTTTCAATACTTTGGTTTCCTGGCAATGCAGGCTAATGGTTGTGCAGAAAAACAGGGAAAAAATATCGACAATAGAAAAATGCCCACTAATGAGCTAAGGCCCAATTAGGATCATGAGAAGGTTGAAGCACTTTCGAGAGTCCTTCCCTCCTCACCATATCCCTCTCCCACAGACAGTATCAGATTACAGTGCATTTTATAGGGCAGATGCATTCTTCCATTGAATTGCGAATGAACTCTTGCAACAGGGGACTGCCAGGTGCACTCAATAAGGGGCATCCTAAAGCTATGGGTGAGAAGGGGAGCTGCTGCCAGTCACCTGACCCCCTGAGCCAGGGTTACTGAGCTCTGTGTGCCAGACACCATGCTGATCAGGCTGAGCTTTTTCACCCACAAGACAACCCTATGAAATAACTACTATCTTTGGCCCCATTTTAAAGAAGAGGAAACCAAAGCTCAGCAAGGCTGAGTCACTTATCACGATGTGAATTCTGGTGTCTGACATCAAAGCCCCCGGCTCTTTTCTACTAAAGCAGTCTCTGTCTTCTTCTTGCCTGTTTTTCTGTAACATGCAATTAAATGGAGCCAAAAGCACAGTTTTTTGAAAGGTCTGCATCTCACCCAAATATACAAGTTTACAGATTTATCTCCTCCTTCCTGGACTCAGTTTTCAGGTTTTAAAAAAGCTTATTCTCAGTTTCATCTCAATTTCTTTAATGTGATTATTTAGCAGTAGAGAGACTTTAAAGTCAAATACACTGGCTTAAAAATTTAAAAAGTTAAAGACCTCACATGAAGTTAAGCCTCCAAGGGACCTTGCAGAATCATTTTAAACGAAAAACTGATCCCAAGAAAAGCTAAGTCAGGGAGTCATCCACACACTCGGAGCTACCCACCAAACCTGCTTGGAGTCAAGCTATGCTAAAGCCAAGTAGCTCCAGTGTCACCTAGAATTTGATCTGAAAAATGAGCTGGAACACTTCCAAGAAATGAGAACGGTTTCCCCATTGCCAGAGTTGCACGTCTTCAGTGCACTGAAGCTTTTCCCCTCCAAGAGACATGTTTCAGTGTCACCATTTCTTTGTCAGATCTCACAGACACTCTATTATGTCAAGACGTGACAATATTCAGCAGAGAGAGAGAAAAACAATCTAACTTGCATTTATATTTTTCTGAAAAATCTTGAGGTACCATAGAGGAGAACAATGCACTGGTTCTGAAGTTAGGGTCAGGTACTAGAAGGCCACATGTGCTTATGGAACAACCCAGACAGCCACGTGCAAATGATTACCATGAAATCGTGACACCTCTTGGCTGAGGAACAGGTCGCTCTATTAGCTTCCCTGTTCTGGTTCTGACTTGGCTTGAGGGGACTCACATGGATCCTCAGCCCAGAGAAGAATGGCATTCATTTATCTAGAAGGCTCTCCCTAACTTCTAAGTAAACAATCATTTTGCAAACTAGTCACATTTCAGGGCATTTTCCATTCAGGAAGCTGGAAAAATAGAAGAGGCTTAAGTTATTTCATAATCCAGTTTCATTAGATTTACTGTGCACTGGCACGAATAAGTTACAGAGGGCAGACACATAGAAATCAATTTCTTTGCAGACATTTGTGGACTGATAAAAGATCAAGCCAATCCAGCTATTAAAGTTTTTAACTTTAACTAACAATATAAGTTACACATTGCTTACATACTCCTCATGAAGGGCCACTTGGAGAACTCAGAGGGTAGTCATATCATCCTCAGGTGTAACCCTCTGAGCTGACTTTAAAACCAGACCCCATCCATCCTAAAGGAGTGTCTCGAGGAGACCAAAAACCAAGGGCATAAGCCTGGCAACTTGTTTTGAGGCACAATAGGACATCTCAGCTAGGAAAGACGGCAGGCAAGTGGCGTGTGGGTCATTTCAGGCCAGCACTCACTTAGTGAGCACTTACTGGGTGCTAGACCCTGTGCCAGGTACCTCATTCAATCCTCACAGCAAGAAACAAATCTACTGGTATGTGTGAAAGTTCTAGAGAAACAAAACCAAGACGGAGTATGCTCCACAGGCAAGCTCCATTCTCAGTAGATCGTTACCTTAAAAAGAAAAAGGAGTTGGCCAGGCGTGGTGGCTCACGCCTGTAATCCCAGTACTTTGGGAGGCCGAGCTGGGTAGACCACGGGGTCAGGAGTTCAAGACCAGCCTGACCAATACGGTGAAACACCATCTCTACTTAAAAAAAAATACAAAAATTAGCCGGGCATGGTGGTGGGCGCCTGTAATCCCAGCTACTCAGGAGGCTGAGGCAGGAGAATCACTTGAACCTGGGAGGTGGAAGTTGCAGTGAGCCAAGATAGCGCCACTGTACTCCAGCCTGGGCAACAGAGTGAGACTCTGTCTCAAAAAAAATAAAAATAAAAAAAAAGGAGCAGGAGTTGAATGTACAGACACCACACAGACTTGCTTTTGTTCTTTCCTGGAATCTAGCTCCGTGGTTCCCAAATCAGTGGCTGTACGGGGAGTTCACAAATACCCCATGGACTAGACAAATCCGCATATGTTGTAGTCAGGCAAATGTAAGGGCTTTTCAAGGATGATTTTGACAATGTGCAATTTCTGCCTGACTCTAGAATCTAACCCACATAGAAGACATGACTCCACTGTACTTCCTTGGTGGCACTTTCATTTCAGGTTTGTCCTACCAACACTTTGCAGTACACATTTTGCTTCCCTAAAGGTAAGGGAGTGTGGTTCCCACCTCATTGGCTCCTACAGAACTGATCACGCAGCTCAGTTTCTGGTTGTCCTTTGACTCCAGATAGATGGCCTGGCTCTTGTGGTACCTGACAAAAACAAGGCACACATTTTTAAAAAAGGAGGGACAGAGACAGGAAGTAAAAACCAAACAAAATGAAAACACCATCACAACAAAAATTATAATTAAAGAAGTCTTAATAATTCACATTTGAGGAATAGCCTGGATTTCCAATTTAGCTTAATTTAAAGGCTTCCATCCTGAGGCCGGGCGCGGTGGCTCAAGCCTGTAATCCCAGCACTTTGGGAGGCCGAGGCAGGCAGATCACAAGGTCAGGAGATCAAGACCACCCTGGCTAACACGGTAAAACCCCGTCTCTACTAAAAATACAAAAAAAGTAGCCGGGCATGGTGGCGGGTGCCTATAGTCCCAGCTACTTGGGAGGCTGAGGCAGGAGAATGGTGTGAACCCGGGAGGCGCAGCTTGCAGTGAGCCAAGATCGCGCCACTGCACTCCAGCCTGGGCGACAGAGCAAGACTCCGTCTTAAAAAATAAATAAATAAATAAAGGCTTCCAACCTTAGATTAGAAGACCACCTAATCTTCTTTGGGATCTAAAGCTTATATTCCTTGGTCCCTCTACAGAGGGGAAAAGAAAGGCTGAGAAAAGGGTTGGAAAACTATATATTTTTCCCTTTTTTTGGACTATATGACCCAGTTCAAAAAGTAAATTAAAAATTGTTAAATAAAAATTCTGTTCCCCCTTTCTGACCCCACTCCAGAACACTGAAGAAGGTTGGAGAGACAAAATAAATAGGCTTAAACAACTGTTATTTATTTTCTATTTGTCCAAGTCAGTCACCAACAAGAAGGAAGGCTGACTTTTACCCTTTAGTCAGTCATTCAAAAATACTCATTAAGCACTTACTGTGTACCATGGACTATGCTGAAGGTTGGGGACAGACAGTGAGAAAGGCCACAAGGTCTCCACTATCACAGAGATTCAAATACACTGGGGATAAAGAACATTAAATAACCACACCTGGTAAGAGCTAATCAGGCAAAGTTCCAAGTGTTGTGACGTATACCAAAGGGTATCTAATTTGGCCTGGACAGTTGGGAAAGCTGCTTTGAATACAGTAGATAAGACAGACACTCCCCTTTCAACTCCTGCATCTACTCTCGACCTATAGTGTAGGGCCACTTCTTATTTCTACAAGTTCAGAGACAAGGCCAAGGATGAAAGTGAAGTTGCTGGGGGCCAAAGCCCAAATGGGACAACAGCAGCTGCCACAGGATGAAGGAGCCCCTGCTGGATTACAAGAGTTGGAAGTATCAGCAGAGCTGCAGCTAGCAACCCCGGCCTGGGCCAGCCCCACGTCGGTTAATAACATAAACTTTGGTTCATTTTGGCTGCAAAGATCTGGCTAACCAGACCCATAAACTCGTGTAAATTCAGCAAAACACATCTCTTAGCAAAGCATGATGGCTTATTCTGTTTTGCTGGTATAACAAAATAACCTACTGCCAAGATATCACAGTAAAGGATGCACTTCACTCCCATAATAAGCTTTTTCCAGTCTAGGATCTCAATTCTCTTTAACCTGCTACTTATGAACTGAAAACTCAGGTTTCCAAGTCAATGTACTTTCTGAAAATGCTGTTAAAAGAAACAGAATTTTAGGCCGGGCACGGTGGCTCACGCCTGTAATCCCAGCACTCTGGGAGGCCAAGCTGGGCAGATCACAAGGTCAGGAGATCGAGACCAGCCTGGCCAACATAGTGAAACCCCACCTCTACTAAAAACACAAAAATTAGCCGGGAGTGGTGGCAGGCGCCTGTAATCCCAGCTACTCGGAAGGCTGAAGCAGGAGAACTGCTTGACCCCGGAGGCGGAGGCTGCAGTGAGCCAAGATCATGCCACTGCACTCCAGCCTGAGCAACAGAGCAAGACTCCATCTTAAAAAAAAAAAAAAAAAAAAGAATTTTAAATTCAATTAGAACAGCGAGAATGGTTTAAATGCAAGTTTTAAAGTTGCTTTTGATCCTATATTAGTTGGTAAACTGGCAGGGGACCTTCATTATGCTAAACATGTACTATCACAAGGGCCGAACTGTACAATGCATAAGAAAAGGCTAAGTTCATACTAACACTCTAACACTTCCTCTTGTTTCTCTCTCACATCTGAGCCGGCTCTCCTATGTAAATAGTCATGTCTTGAGTAATGGTTAAAATAAAAATACAGAGGGAGAATACTCACAGTTGTTCTAAAGGGACTGTAAGTTATTAAAGAGATAGAGACACAAAACAAAATGCAACTACCCTCAAGTCATTCTGATACAACTTTCTAAACACTTTAATAAAGAGAGGTCACGGATGCAGTGTAGAATATTACGAGTGTGGAAACATGCTCCATATACCGCTAGGTAAAAAAAAAAAAAAACTATGTCCACTATATTCCTGTGTTTATGATAAAACATACACGTTACAGCTGGGTGCAGTGGCTCATGCCTGTAATCCCAGCACTTTGGGATGCCGAGGTGGGTGGATCACTTGAGGTCAGGAGTTCAAGACCAGCCTGACCAACATGGTGAAACCGCCATCTCTACTAAAATTACAAAAATTAGCCAGCATGGTGGTGTGCGCTTGTAATCCCAGGTACTCGGGAGGCCGAAGCACAAGAATTGCTTGAACCCAGGAGGCAAGGACTGCAGTGAGCGAGATTATACCACTGCACTCCAGCCTGGCTGAAAGAACGAGACTCTGTCTCAAAAAAAAACAAAACTGGCCAGCTATGGTGGCTCATGCTTGTAATCCTAGCACTTTGGGAGGCCAAGGTGGATTGCCTGAGCTCAGGGGTTCGACACCAGCCTGGGCAACAAGGTGAAACCCCGTCTCTACTAAAATACAAAAAATTGGCCAGGCGCAGTGGCTTACGCCTGTAATCCCAGCACTTTGGCAGACCGAGGCGGGTATATCACGAGGTCAGGAGATAGAGGCCATCCTGGTGAACACGGTGAAACTCCATCTGAACTAAAAATAGAAAAATTAGCTGGGCATGGTGGCGGGGGCCTATAGTCCCAGCTACTTGGGAGGCTGAGGGAGAGAATAGCTTGAACCCAGGACGCAGAGGTTGCAGTGAGCTGAGATGGCGCCACTGCCCTCCAGCCTGGGCGACAGAGCGAGACTCTGTCTCAAAAAAATATAAATAAATAAATAAAATACAAAAAATTAGCCAGGCATATTGGCGTGTGCCTGTAGTCCCAGCTACTCAGGAGGCTGAGGTAGGAGAATCGCTTAAACCCGGGAGGCGGAGGCTGGAGTGAGCCAAGATTGCGCCACTGCACTCCAGCCTGGGCGACAGAGCAAGACTCTGTCTCAAAAAAAAAAAAAAAACCCAAAAACAACACATATACATGTTACATGTGTATCCATGTATCATATCCTCACAAAGGTCTTTTAAAGAAAACAGCTGACTCTGGAAGGCTATTCCAACAATTCTCATGAGATGCATTGTATTTTCCTTCAGTTGTACTTAGAATCCAAACCCAACACATTCAACTGACTTAAAAGCGAACACCCGGAGTAAACAATGCAAGCTGGTCTATTACCTCTGGGAAGTGGTCTGGAACTTGGGAATGTGGCCACCTCCCAGATTCGCCTCCTTTGGAATCACTGAATGGTGGTGGTCTGAATGTCCACCATTGGTCCCCATTTGCTCCGAAGTAGAGGTAGCCAACATGCTTCCCAAAGCAGCCAACTTCCAAACCAACTGATCCCCAGGTCCCTCCTGAACCACAGTCTCTGCGACCTTCAAGGGATCCTCATGCACTACACGATGTCTTGGGGAACCATTATCCCTAGATATCAAATCTATTAAATTATTTGAATTCTCTGAAAAGATAAGTCCTTAGATATTAAAGTGTTCAGGGCTCATACCTATAATCCCAGCACTTTGGGAGGCTGAGGCAGGAGGGTCACTTCAGCTCAGGAGTTTGAGGACAGCCTGGGCAACATAGCAAGACCTCATCTCTACTAAAAATCAAAAAAACATTAGCCAGGCATGGTAATGGAGGACTGTAGTCCCAGCTACTCGGGAGGCCAAAGCAGGAAGATCGCTTGAGCCAGGGGGATCAAGGCTCCAGTGAGCTATGATCACACCACTGCACGCCAGCCTGGGGGACAGTGAGATCCTATCTCAAAAAAATAAAAAATAAAGTGTTCATATGGGGGGACGGGGGCGGTTAAAGATGAAACCAAGAAGTATGCGACAACCTTAACATACGAATTTACTTTTTAATTTCTAAAGAAAAATCAAAGGGGGGGAAGAAATTTAAAAATATGTTTAGATACAAAATGTGCTATGAAGCAACATCAATAGGGTAGTAAAAATGTGCGGTTTTTTTTTTTTTTTGGCCAATTAACCTGTTTTACAAGCTGCAACTCAGCTGCTGAAAAAAGATATTTAAATAGCCTCAAAAACTAAGCCCCAAATGTCAAACTGACTTTATTACTTTGTAACTAATGGAAATTCTGACCTGGGAATCTCTACAATTAAGTTCTTAAAGCTTTGAACCTCTACTATTAAACCCAACAAAACCAGAAATTACCACTACTGTACCATTTTCGAAAAGCAATTTCTTAAGAAGGTGGACATAAAAGTGCGGCAAGGAGGTAGGAAAATTAATTTAATTTTGTATCCTACTGAGAATCCTGGTATTAACACTTTATTTCCCCAATAAGTGAGTCCACGTTATAGTTACAGAACCTCAAGGAGTCCCAATTCTACTGATAAATATTCACTGTTTTAAGTCTTTTCTGTCGACCGAAGGCTGAAGGGGAAAATGCACTTGAGTAAGTGGGTGGCTTCGTTTCTGACTCACAGGCAGCCCCAGATTTAAAACGAGGAGAGAAAAACAGAAGTCCACCCGTACCATCAATTAGTTATTTTCAAATATCAGCTACTTTTTCACAGTATTTTTTGAGAGATCATTAGTCTAAATCAAAATGTGAGGCAAATTTATATAGCATGATATACAATGCCTTAAAAGCAGTATAAGACCAAGGCAAAGGGAAGATCCTTATCTTTCAAAATGAAAGGGAGCTTGGCAAATATTCACACCAAGATGCAATGCCTGAATCCCATTTGTTTTGCTGAAGTCATTTAAAACTCAGCAAGACATCTTCTGCCAAAAATACGGGTGCACCAAAATACTCCATACCCCCTGGAAAGAGCATAAAGCAATGTAGCTGACCTCTCAGCCACAGGCCACGTCTGCCAAAGAAAGAAAAACGAAACCTCCAAACTGATACAAAAGCCAAGCATGAGCCTGGTGAGATGGGAGAGGCTGGCTCTGCACCAGTGAACACCTCAGCCAGTATTCCCAGGAACACTTTTCAATTGTCACTGGGGAAGAGGGAGACCCACCTTCAACAACTGCATTATAATCTCTAACTGCCAAGGCCAAAAATGAAAAGTATACAGAACAGAGAAAAACACAACATTCTCAAAGTATATTTAACAAGAGAATAAGCAATTTCAATTTCACTGAAAAAGTAAAATGCATCCAGTGACATTATTTTCTAAATTTCTGCTGCTAACGTAAGAAAGATGGTGAAAATTCCTTCAAAATGCTTAGGAGTTCTAACACATCAAATCTGATCATTTTGTTTACATTAGGAAACACTAGACATTGTGGATCTTTTCTTTAAAAAAACAAGAATTTTATTTTACTGCATTTTCACCCTCCGGACATGTCTCATAAAGTCTGAGGATTAAGCTTAGAAAGAGGAAGATTCAAAGCAACACAATTACAAAATGAACATCATTGGAAATATCACATGGCTTTAAGACTCATAGATCCATAAAAATGTTAGTGATGAATCTCATCATTTTCAAAGATGGTTCTTATGTGTGGGCTTGATCTTTAAAGGTTATTTGGTTTTCATTATTAGAAACATTTTTCATCTCATTTTGCCCTTCTCAGTGTTAAGCTGTTAGAGCCTGCCACCTAGTGGCGATGTGTTCTGAGACATAATGTTAAGATATAACACAAACCAACCTTTCTGAAGAATGCCAAAGAAAACCAACTCAGAGGGGAAGAAGTCATCAAGATCAGCCTTGATGATAAAGTGAGCCTCCAGCATCTACTGGGTAATTAACTCACTGCAACTTAATAGGTGGAAATGATTTACTTCGGGCATGACTAGAACCCTAAGCATTTTTGACAAGTACAATATTATCAAGTAACCAACTTAACACGATGCTGGGTTTTTTTAAGAATTCAAAATAAATAATCATTACCCCAATTTTGGAACTTTTGGTTAGATACTGAAACTCAAAGGGTCATTACATAGCCATTATAAATGATAATTACAGACACCTTACAGTAACCCAGAAAAACATTCTCAATATAACCAAACGGAAAGGCAAAGCAAACCATATGTCCACTATGCCTTAGAATGAATAGAGTATGCCTGCATATGGACAAAGAATAAAAAGAAATATATCAGAATGAAAAGACCTGAGAAATGATGGCAGTATCCATTTCATACCTAGCAGAAAGCGTAATACAGAACAGAAGAAATGTTTGTTGAATGAACAAAAGCATGAGCTCTTAAGGTTCTTTCATACTGTTTTGCCATTACCTTTCCAATGAAAAATGCTAGGTGGTCTGAAGGTTTCAAAGAGTCTTCAATGTAAACCAGGAATGCAGCAGGACACAGTGGTTCACGCCTGTAATCCCAGCACTTTGGGAGGCCAAGGCAGTCATATCATGTGACGTCAGGAGTTCGAGACCAACCTGGCCAACATGGCGAAACCTCATCTCTACTAAAAATACAAAAATTAGCTGGGCGTGGTGGCGGGCGCCTGCAATCCCAGCTACTCGGGAGGTTGAGGCAGGAGAATCGCTTGAACCTGGAAGGTGGAGGTTGCAGTGAGCCGAGATCACGCCACTGCACTCCAGCCTGGCGACAGAGCAAGACTCCATCTCAAAAAACAAAAAACAAACTAGGAATGTTTTAGGATACAGTTCCCCGAAGCAAGTGTCCTTGACCACTTTTGCAGCAGGATCATGTAAGAAAAAAGGGTATGTGGCATCAAAAAACATCTAATAACATCTTAGAAATTCACAGTGTACGTTAGCATATCACAGGACCCAAAGGGTACTACAAGGGAAAAACCCACTTAATTAACATGATCATCCCCCAAACTGATTTGACCACAAAATCCTTTAATCCGAAGAGCACCTATTAACTTTAGCACACAGAAGCAGAGTTAAGAGGGGTCAGAGGGGGACATACACCCCAGCCCCAGTTGGCAGGGGTACCACACAAGATACCAGCCAGCAAATTCTAGTACAGAGACAGCAGAATGGAGAAGGAAGGGGAGCAGAACATGGTTTTGGGAAATGCTGCTTTCAAAGATCTACCGGAAGTATTGATTAAATGACTGCTAATACATTTTTTAATGGGTTTCTACTTTTAGTACTATGTAAGTTTAGTAGCAGCCATGCTCTGAAATAACTACAATAGCCCCAGCCCTCTTTCCAAGTGGTTCGTATGAAACTCTTACAAGTAGTCCAGGTTTTCCCATAACATACCATCTTTTGTCATAGTACAGTTTGCCATCTTCTATCCGAGCTTCAAACCTCTGGGCTGGAGATTCCGCGGGTGTCGCAGGCAAGTGCTCAGGAGAGGATGGAGATGCTGGAGGAAACCAATACTTACGTTGACTAAGAATGTAACAAACACATGCGAGTCTACCAGTTAACATGCTTTAATTGAAACACTATCAGAATGTGGTAATAATCATCATTGAGCCCTTACAGTGATAATGCATGGGATTTCAGCAAAATTCTTGTATATTCCATCTAAACTTGATCATCAAAGCAACCCTGGGAAGCAGGCAAGGCAGATTAGCCTCATCAAATGGAAGAGACACCTGGGTTTCAGGAAGATTAAGGTCAAATGTGCAACTACATAAGATCACTTAGAGTAGGACTAAAGCCCTGGTGATCAAAGGGTAAGTATTATGAAAATCTCTTTAAAATGCAATCATTTTCGGCAGGGTGCAGTGGCGCACACCTGTAATTCCAGCATTTTGGGAGGCCGAGGCAGGCGGATCACAGGGTCAACAGATGAGACCATCCTGGCCAACATGGTGAAACCCCATCTCTAGTAAAAATACAAAAGTTAGCTGGGCATGGTGGCACACGCCTGTAGTCCTAGCTACTTGGGAGGCTGAGGCAGGAGAATCACTTGAACCTGGGAGTCGGAGGTCACAGTGAGCCAAGTTCACGCCACTGCACTCCAGCCTGGCAACAGAGCGAGACTCCGTAATCCAAAAAAAAAAAAAAGGAATCACTTCAAGAACTACTAAATTTACACTCATACAACTCCCTCATCCCCTCCCCATTATGCCTCAGAAGGTCAAGATGTCTCTGTGGACCACAGTGGCCCCCAGGAAGATATTACCTAGAAAAAGAAGACTCTTGTTTTCCTTCCACAAGACCCAGTAAGTAGAGGGATGTGTGAGTAATCATGGTGCTTTAAACAAAAAAAAAAAATGTCACCAATTCAGAATTCTAGTTGGCAACTAGCACTGATGATCTCAAGTGCTGTTCTGGAAGGAACAACTATGAATACTGAGCTGGTTGGTCTCTTCTATGAACTGCGAGTCAGAGCAGCCTTCGAATGCCTTACCAGAGTCAGGCCATGAAAAGCCACTGGAGCAGAACTGCCTAGGACTTGGCTTTAGAAAGCCAGTAATACTTAAAAATCCTTCTGGTTTCATTTTCAAAAATGGATGTGTACTTAAATCTTATGCCTGATGCCTACACAGAAGGAAATCAATCAATCAATCAAATGTCTCTTTTATGATAAATTCTAAGAAAAAAATAACAACAAAGCAGGGGTTACGAAAAAAAAAGAAAGAAATCAGGGAGGGGTGTAGTTAAGGTCCCCTTCAGTTTTCGTGATGACTACTCTTAGGCAAATGATGAACATTTCATTTTTGAAAATTGCAACAATTTCCTGACAGGTATTCACATGCTTTTCCAACAACATGATAAAAAGGTTGCACAAATGCCAACACATCATGGACTCACCTGGTCTCTTGGGTGACTTAAGCTGTAGGAAGAACAACAACAAAAAATCTTAGAGAAAATCATTTCAGGTGCAACTTCAGGTGTCAAAGGTATCATAATGATTTAACAAGTAACATGTTAACAAAGGAAAGTAGAAAACCACATAAGCCTGAGTTTTCAAATAAATCAAAAAAGTCAAACCGTACCTTATTTAATGTTCTCAGATCCTCCATGATCTGTTCATCTGTTAACAAATAGTTTAGTTGGGGTGTTGAGAGTTAAAGGACTGTATGTGAAAAGTACAGTTTCCAAGCAAAGAGTAATCAACAAAATGGTACCAGTATTTTAGAATTTACAAAGTGTGATTTTGTTAAATGATGTTTCTACAGTAACAGTTTGCTTCTTAGAAATTTATGATCCTCCTACTAAATGTCACGGTACTTCAATACATAAAAGAATTCACATCCCCCACTGCTAGGATGAGAAGGTGGAATGAGCTTCATTAGGCATCTACAATAACACAGCAAAGGAAACAGTAAAATAAGAATTTCATCATGAATGTATAAAGCGCCTTTGTTCCAAAGATCTAAAGACTTCCACACACACCCACCCAAGGTAAGGCTAATCTTCCCTCAGTAACTTAACTCCTGTTGTGAAGGAGAAGCAACCTGAAGTTATGTCCTTTCCTGATGGCACACAAACGACTAAGCCATTTTGGGCAGAGAGCTATTCACCATCTCCTCGAAAGGAACAGAAACAACGCTTCTCCATCTTTCCTGTTTCCGTTACCATTTTTAGGATTAAAGGGCTGCTTTATGTCTGACTGAAATCTCATTTGCTTTAATTTAAAAACAGTTTGCAATCCACTATATTACAGACATAGATAACAGATCTACATAAAGGTAGAGATATTACTGCCTTCATTTTACAGCTGGAAGGTGGAAAATTACAGGTGAAAAAATTAAGGCACATCAAGTTTTCAGATGCCCCTGAATCTTGATGTTAGCGTTAAAACCAGGCTGAACTTTGCATGCAAAGCACCTTTCCAAATCACGACTCTATACATCTCTCCCACCAAAAGCAGCAGCAAATGAGGACTCCCATGATAAAATGAGCAACCCCTAACCCGTGGACAAACATTTAACACATGCTTTCCAGTTAAATATTACTATTTTCTGTAGGACAACGGCCATGTATACCCTAGCAAATGGATAAACATAGGATTCCACAGTCTCAAGAAAGAAAGGCGGTAAGGCTTGATGTAAATGGATATCTGGAGCAGGTTTCCTCCTCTTGTCTGGGATGGGGACAGGATCATTTGGTCGCCTCCGCAACTTTCTGGTCATGATAGGTTTCACCTCCATAGAATCTGTGGCAAGAATGGAATGGGTAAATCTATCCAACTCCCATTTGAAGTCAGTAAGAATTTCTGTAGTATAAGAATATCTGCCCCCCAGCCACCCAATCAGAACTGTTTTATTGGGGGTGTTTGTTCTACACATGGTCGTAGCCAGACACCCCATTAGATTTTAGAAAACGTTTATGCTTGTAAGGTTCAGACCAGCTGCCCTAAGTGCACACCCCTCTCAGAAATGCAGCCCTACCATGAAGCATTACAGCCACTGTGGGCATCTCTCCAGCACCCTCAAAACCTAGGGGATATTCCTCCTCTCCCTCAAATTAAGAAGCCCGGAGTCACAGGCTCTCGGGATAGGAAGGAACCTGAAGGTCATCTCAACTGACTAATTTCTGCAGTTCCCACAGAGGGTGGGTGTGCCGAAGCCCACTGGTATGAAAGGCTCTTTTAGAGGCCACTGGCCTCATGGCCAACATTTTTATACGAAGGTTTCATTTACAAACTCGGACTTTTTTTCTTTATAACCTTTTGTGGATACTTGACTATCAAGATAACACAATGAGGGCTCACAATAAAAGCCTCTTTCCCTTCTTCTTCACTCCTCTCTGTGGTCTCACACTGCTGCTGACTCCCCACACCTTCAAATAGCTCCTCCCAAGCCGTGGTGCACAAGGAGGTGAACCTGCCTCCTCGGGGTCCTTTTTCGCTTGTCTGCTCCCTGAATACTGATGATCTTTGGGGTCCAGTCAGTTCCTTTTGGACTGTATCCCAACCAATCTGCAATCACCAATTCCAGCTCCACACATCCCTCTGAATGGCAATAGATACCTGACACCACACGTTCTCCACGCCCCACAAAAACTCAGTTCTCCTCGTTTCCTCTCCCAAGGTTGCCTCTTTTCCTGTGTCTCAGGGGCATCCAAGCTATCCCTCCTTCCATGCGAGAACAAATCTGTCATCTGTGACTTGTCTTCCTTCATCCAGGCATGAGGTTCACCAACTAATGTTGGTTCCGCCTCCACTCCACCCCTTCATCCTTTCGCTGGCTACCTCCATGGCCTTCAGTGGTCTTTCCCATGCCCCATCCATCCTCCCCTCCCCCAAAGTGATCTTCCTGAGACACAAATCAGATCGTTTTGCGTATCACTCTTGTTACTAAATATTTCTTTTTTTATTTTTTTGAGACAGGGCCTCACTCTCTCACCCAGGCTGGAGTGCAGTAGCACGATCTTCATTCACTGCAACCTCCGCCTCCCAGGTTCAAACGAGTCTCATGACTCAGCCTCCCAAGTAGCTGGGACTACAGGCATGCGCCACCACACCCGGCTAATTTTTTGTATTTTTAGTAGAATCAGGGTTTCACCATATTGACCAGGCTGGTCTCAAACTCCTGACCTCAAGTGATCCGCCCTCCTCAGCCTCTCAAAGTGCTGGGATTACAGGCGTGAGTCACCACACCCAGCCATCTTCTTACTAAATATTTCAATGGCTCACCACTCTCCACAGGATAAAAGCCAAGCCTCATTTCTGGTCTTCCTCCCTTCTTCTTCATTCACGCTTACACTGTGTGCAAGCCTTTAGCTATCTTGTTACCCAAGGGCACCAGACTTTACACCTTTAAGCCTTTGCATGGCTGTCCTCTGTCTAGCTTCCTCTTTTCTGCCCAGCAAACTCCTACATAATACCCCTTGAAAGTCAGTTCAATACTCTCTCCCTTCTGTGACAGCTTTCAAAGGCAGAGACTCATTCCATCCTCCAAGTAACCAGAGCATCTATACAAACCTCAAGTAGACCAAGTGCCACGGTGTACAGGTCATTACCTGCCCCTTCGGATGTCAGAATTCCACCCCAACACCTAGCAATAGTCTGGCACAGTAGGGGTGCATAATGTTTCGTGCAGAACGGGTAGATGAGGTCAAGTTTGATCATGGGATGAAGTTAATTTGTGATTATGCACAAAATCAGCAGAGCAGGCAGGGCAGCTTCAGGGAATTCTACCAAGCAGTGTGCAGGATCTTAGAGCATGTCATACATGTGCCACAGAAAATTTAAATAAAAAAAAAAAAAAAAAAAGCTTCTGCATGTTGCTCTTAAGAGAAATGGGCAGTATTAAATTTTTTTTCCCTATGAATGGAATAGAGGTAAAGTAAGAACCAAAGACCTAATTAACGAATATTTATAAAAGTGTACTGGGAAATATAAACACACACACACACACACACACACACACACACCAGAAACAAGTGGTGAAGGCTTCTCCCTAAAAGAAATCTCCTATCTTATGCTGAGGTGCCACCCTTCTCCAGTTAGTTACTGGCCAGTGACACAGCACCATGGTTAAGAGCTGGAGTGTCACACAAACGTGCGTCTGAATCCCTGTAACGGCTGTGTGACCTAACACAGGTTTGTAAGTGCTGTATGTCTCACGTGCCCTCGTCTAGAGAATAGAAGTATCAATAATGCCTCCCCCACAGTGCGTCATGAGGGTTACATGTGATGATACGTGTGAAATCTTAGCACAGTGCCTGGCATAACGGGTGTTCTATCAATGCTAGTTTTTATTTATATTTTCAGGCAGGAAAAAACTATACAAAGATCCTTTTTAAAACTCAAGGCACAAAGAGTTGAAAAAAAGAAGTTACATAGTCGAAAGCAGCTGATGTCAACTGTGAGGCTGTGCAACACTGACACCTAATTTGGAAAATAAAGTGTAAAGGGAGCTCACGCAACCCAAGAGAGCACCAAAGAAAAAGCACATAGCCCGTGAACATTATGGAATGCTCTGTCCGCCAAAGAGAGTGGCTGAGTGTGCTCTGCTCCACAGGCTGCCAAGACTGGGGAGTGGGGAGTGTGGACAATGCATGATGGATGTAAGCCAAGTAAAGGCCAATCACGCCCACCGAACTCTGAAAATCATAACTGTATCACTTATAAACCAAAAAATATATTCAAATTCTTATGAAATGGTAAAAAAAAAAAAAAAAAAATCTATTTTATTAGCCTGGTCACAGCAACAATCCGATTAATTTTATCCAAAAGACTACTTTGCAGAAGGAAGAGACTCTGGAGAAGCCCGTAAAACTTATCAGCATGTCTCCATCTCCATCTAGGAAAGAGGAGACAGAAAGGAGCAGTCCTGGCCAATGGCCCAGGTGGAAGACATGATTTGAGGACATGATCAACGTGTATCACAGCCCCAACAGACATAGTAAGATTATCCACTTAAGTCACCTTGCTCCAATGCCAGGTTGACCTAGTTGGCTTCTACGGTGGATTTTTCATAGAAGGATGGAATCTGACAACCCGGGTCTGAGTGTGCCTGGAAGTTTTATTTCTCACTGTAAGCAACGAGCGGGTATCCTGAGTTTTACCATCAATCTCCTATGATTGGGACTCTAAGAGTCCCAAGACGCTCAGTCTGGCTACACTGACAAAAATCAAACTTCCAGAACTGAAGCTCAGACCCTGGAGTGTGACAACCCCAGAGAAGACACCTGAGCAGGGATTCAGTCAGTCTTCCTCTCTGACATCATGCACCAACCATAAAAAAACTCGAACTGGCTGAAATTAGAAACCCTCTCTGATCCAGAGGTCTCCTCATACGTTTGCTTCAGTGGAGATACTATTTTATCATTAAACATCAAGCATTTAAAGCAGACTTGGGAGAGCGTACGTGAGAAAAAACATCAAACAAGCAACAAGACTAGGCATATAACTCCTCTCCAAACCACCCTGCAATATGACCTTTAATAGTGCATATCCTCCTGTTCTACTCACTAGGAAACCTGATGGATACAGACACCCCCCCACCCCTCACCACAGGGAGCACAGATTCCGACATGTAAAAAATGGGAGCTCAGGTTGAAGCAATGCTAGGTGGTAGAGTCATTACAGCACAGTCCCTCTGGAGAGATATTCTTGATAAATTAATTACCTGCAATTTACATACAATTACCAGTTTACTGGCTGGCCTTTTGTTCTGCACTTCTCTAGGCCTATTCATTCATTTCCAACAGCATACCTGCCTATAGTGTACAACAGCAGTAAAAGCTTCAATGCAACATATTTTAACTATTAAAACAAGCTCATATTTATCTATTGGGAAAAATATTAGTTGCAGTGATTCAAAGGGGAATCCTTAAAAAACGGGATATAAGGCTGGGTGCAATGGCTGACGCCTGTAATCCCAGCACTTTGGAGGGCCAAGGAGGCTGGATCGCTTGCGCCCAGGAGTTCAAGACCAGCCTGGGCAATAGCGCAAAACCCCATCTCTACAGAAAAACACAAAAAACTAGCTGGGCTAGGTAGCAGGTGCCTGTAGGCCCAGCTACTTGGGAGGCTGAGGTGGATCATTTGAGCACAGGAGGCAGAGGTTGCAGTGAGCCAAGATCGTGCCACTGCACTCCAACCTGGGTGACAGAGCAAGACCCTGTCTCAAAAAATTAAATGTACATTAAATTTAAAAAGGAAATTTTCTTTAAAAAGAAATGGGATATAAGTGGCAGAAAGAAAATCCACTGCAGAGTAAACATTATAGCAGATTGGCAATTACCTCCAAACCAGGGCAGGGTCCCATAGGCTAGACTAGCAGCCCAGAGCAATCCTAGCACACATCATGCCCTTCTCTAGCAGGGTGGAGGGCGCCATCAATGTTGACGCAAATTAAATGCTGCAGTGGTAACAGAAGAGCACCTAAGGGTTGTGGGGGAGGGGAACAAGAATGAATGTTACGGCTGGGCACGGTGGTTCATGTCTGTAATCCCAGCACTTTGGGAGGCTGAGGCAGGCCGATCACCTGAGGTCAGGAGTTCAAGACCAGCCTGGCCAACATGGCAAAACCCCGTCTCTACTAAAAAGTACAAAAATGAGTCAGACGTGGTGGCACACACCTGTAGTCCCAGCTACTCGGGAGGCTGAGGCAGGAGAATTGCTTGAACCCGGGAGGCAGAGGGTGCAGTGAGCCGAGACCGTGCCACTGCACTTCAGCCTGGGTGACAGAGCTAGACTCCGTCTCAAAAAATCAATCAATCAATCAATCAATCAGTCAATCCACAAGAATCAATGTTAGGTCTTTGGAGGCCAAATCAAGAGTAGGAATAAAGGGACCAATCTCTTTAAAGCCAAAGTTGGCCATTATGAAGAGAAGGCAATAAACAGCGAGCCAGTCGAGCCTTCCTCTCTGCACCCTCAAGCACATTAAAAGACCTGATTCTGGCCGGGCGTGGTGGCTCACACCTGTAATCCCAGCACTTTGGGAGGCTGAGGCAGGCGGATCACGAGGTCAGGAGATCGAGACCATCCTGGCTAACACAGTGAAACCCCATCTCTACTAAATATACAAAAAAATCAGCCGGGTGTGGTGGTGGGCGCCTGCAGTCCCAGCTACTCATGAGGCTGAGGCAGGAGAATGGCATGAACCTGGGAGGCAGAGCTTGCAATGAGCCGAGATTACGCCACTGCACTCCAGCCTGGGGGACAAAGTGAGACTCCATCTTAAAAAAAAAAAAAAAAAAAAAACCCTGATTCCACAATGCCAGCACCAGGAAAGAACATCTTGAGGAAAGGCCCACTCTGCCCAAAATCCAGGTCACCTCTTCCATTCTCCCTCTCCAGATATTTGTGTGGGGCCTCTTCCTCTTGTCTTCACACCCAAGTAGCTACTCATTAGCATCTATTGCATACACGTGACACTTACTGCTCCTATAGTAGTACAACCACATATATCTTACGGTTTTAAAATGAGTAAAAAAGCCAGATGTGGTAGCTCACTCCTGTAATCCCAGCACTTTGGGAGACCAAGGCGGACAGATTGCTTGAGCCCAGGAATTCAAGACCAGCTAGGCAACATGGCAAAACCCTATCTCTACAAAAAATACAAAAATGAGCCAGGTAAGGTGGCACATGCCTGTAGTCCCAGCTACTCAGGAGGCTGACGTGGGAGAATCACCTGAGCCTGGGAAGTCGAGCTACAGTGAGCCGTGATGGCACCACTGCACTCCACCCTTGGCAACTGGAGTGAGACTCTGTCTTTAAATAAATCAATGAGTCAAAAACGAGCCTGTCAAATTGTTACCTTTATTTAAGGGCCCTCCATCTCAACACATTACCTTGGGGAAGTCAAGGAAGCTGTGTCAGCTTTCTAACTACCAGAAAATAGCCTCCTAGAAGACACAGACTTTATCCATTAGCCTGATTTTTGTGAGTCACTTAGTGCCACCACATGTATCTATGGTATCTGCAGAGAGTCAGTAGTAGTGGTGGTGAAGAGAATATGCTTGGAGTGAGACAGACACTGGCTTAACCACTATCTATCTCACTGAGGGACTGTGAGCAAACGGCTCCACTTCTCTGAGCCACCTCTGCCATTTATAAAATCAGAAGCGATACCCCCAAGGTCAAAGGGAGCTGCAGGAACTCAGTGAGGTTAAAACTTCCCAATCCCTGAGTGTTCACTCCGTAAACCAGCTACTTTGTGAAGCAACTTATAGGCATTATCTCATCTCACGTCACATCTACCCTCTGCAGTAGGTTGTATCATCCCCTTGCCAAATGAGAAAACCCTACCTCAGAATTAAATCTGTGACAGTGCCAGGATTCAGCCCTGGACCATCAGGCTGCAAAGTTACCTCTAATATATTTATGTAATGCTTGGTTCAGTGTAAGTGCTTGGGAAACAGACTTCTATTTTGACATTGTAATGACTCGTGGTATCAGCTATCAACCAGCAGGATCAGCGACCCCTGGGGAAGGTGGTTAGAAATGCAGGATCTCAGCCGGGCGCGGCGGCTAACACCTACAATCCCAGCACTTTGGGAGGCTGAGGCAGGCGGATCACCTGAGGTCAGGAGTTCAAGACCAGCCTGGCAAACATGGTGAAACCCTCCTGTCTCTACTAAAAATACAAAAATTAGCCGGGTTTGGTGGTGCATGCCTGTAATCCCAGCTACTTGGGAGGCTGAGGCAGGAGAATCGCTTGAACGCGGGAGGCGGAGGTTGCAGTGAGCCGAGACTGCACCACTGCACTCCAGCCTGGGTGACAGAGCGAGACTTGGTCTCAAAAAAAAAGAAATTAAATTAAAAAAAAAAAAAAAGAAAGAAATGCAGGATCTCAGCCTCCACTCCAAAGCCCCTGAAACAGAATCTGCATTTTATCAAGACCCCGCTGACCTAACACATTGAAGTTGGGATGCACTGACCTATAATTCATCCTAGCTTCTCTATGTAGTTACTCACTTCTACCTGAACAACCCAGTCTTCCTAAGCTTTTCACAAGAGGTTTGGGCAGTGAACAGTATATCCTGCCAGTTCCTACGGACGTTTGTAAACGCTTTAAGCCGTGGTGGGAAAGAGCAGGTCACCAACTACACCCGTTTCCAGTGGGCTATTTAGTCTAAGCTTCTCGTCAGCCTCTTATCCTACTTTGCTTTTCAAGAGATGTTCATGTTGAACCAAAAAAGGAGACTTTAAAAAGTATATTTCAGGGCAGAGCTGGGCAACAATGATACTGGGCATCAATCCACAAAGGTGAACTAAGTCACTCAATTAGAGGAATGAAATCAAGCCTTTAATCCAATACCATAGCAGCGCCACCTGTGGAAATGCTAATTACCCTTCTAGCTTCAGTGCCTTGTCTTCCAAAACTCCATCATCACCTTGGCAGTGATTTCCATACCAAGGGTACCAAATGGCTTGAGGAAGGACATCCATACCTTTAATGCCCATGGCTAGCTTTAAACACTTCTGTAATCTATTTTATTGCATTACAAATGATTTCCCTGCATTTGTCTTTTCTACCCTGGCAGGCTCAGCCTCAAGTCACTGAGGATGCCTCCTGTCCCAGTTAAGATTCTGGCTGTAAAACTGCCTGGCCAAACAATGTCTGTCGCTCGTCAATAATTAGGATGCCAAATCACAGGTAAGGTGATGATACCCTTTCCCCACAGATGGAAAGGGAGCAGCTACAACAGATAATATTTCCTACTAGCCTAATGAAGGCTCCCAAACATCTGGTGGCTCTAGCAGAGAGCGATGAGGCATCAATGCCAATCACAGCCACTATCAAAGAAAATGGTGTGCAGGTCCAAAAGCCAGCAGGCAGACTGGTACCAGACAAGGTACCACGGTGCTACTGGTCTCATTAAATAAGCACTTCCACAAGAACAAGACTATACTGCCTGAAGCTGCTGTTAGCTGCTGTTTTGGCATCCATTCTCACAAAAAAAAAATTTCTGAGCTGCTTTCAGAGGACTTCATGGAGCTCACTTCTTTTGCCAAGTCTTTCTATGAGGAAGCTAACAGAGGAGAGATTTTTCAAAAGTCAGACCCCACCTCAGGCACAACCACATTCTCTTAAGTGTATCATGAGGATTGGAGCCAGAAGTCTGTGTCAGTCAGAAGGCCAAGCTGGTTCACAGCACCGGGAATATACAGAGGGGAACAAAGATCTTAACTGGCTACTTTTAATTTCAAAGCCCTGAGAACGTCCACAAAAACACTGCATGCATTTCCTATGGAACCCTGCTAAAATCAGACACGCCAGAGCCCCAGCACTTTCCGAATTGTAAGAGTTAAATTTGGGGATGTACAGAAAGGCATGCCACCTCCATATCCAAGTGACAAACTCACCACTGACTTGCCTTGCAGTATTTGCCAAGTTCCCAAAATAGCTAGTTCAAGCCAATTCCCGGTAACCTTCTAGGAATCATCAGTCTACATATGGCAACAGAAGAGTTGGCCCATATTATTTCTCCCTGAAACCTGCCTACAACCTGCTGAGTTCCCATATGTGGATTACTAAATTCTAGAAGGTTAGAAAGGGATTGGCTCTGAGTCTCATGTAACTTTCCTACCTTTATGGGAAAATAGTTCAGTTTGGCTATCCTGTTGGAATCATATCAAATCTTTCTGAAATGTTCAGTAACACCTGGCAGGAGAGATCTAATGGCACAGAGGATATAGCCAAAAGCCTTTGTTCTTACATCTAGGTCAAAGGAAGACAATACCTTTTCTGTAATTAAGGCAGACTGGAAAAAAACAAAGCAGAGGGATTCCCATCACCACAGAGGGACTTGCGTAAGCAATTTGGGAACATAACCAAGATACAAATGGCAGCGGACCCAGGAATCAAGTAGAGTCTAAGCCAGAGCTTGCAATTACTATTAAAGGTCTAGCAACTATTGAACATCTGTTATGCACAGGACACTGTACTAGGCACTCATATATCTAACCACAATCCTGTGAGAGGGTATGATCAGCCCCATTTCACAGAGGAGAAAACAGAAGTTAAGCAGCTTGACTAAGGTCACACAGCCAATAGAAGGTGGAGGAACTCTGATCTATGAGGTCAAAACCCACTCTCCACCTTGCTCTGCTCTTGAAATGTAAGACAAAAGTAACTGGAACAGCCCTTCACACCCCCCCTCAGGGCCCCCAGGATCCCACCCCATAGGGCTTTCCTACCTCCAGTCAGTTCCATTGTCAGCTTTTCGTTTTCAATCATTTTCTTCTTTTCTTCTAGCTCAGCAATCAGGTTCTCTTTCAGTTCAACCTTCTTGTCTTCAAATTCTTTCACTGCTGCCTTCTTTTCTTTAATGTAATTTCGTTCCACTTGTTCAGTCTGAGCAAAAGAGAAACACAGGCTGGGAGTACACGGCCCTGGGAGCTAGAGCTCCAACTCAAAGTCTAGCCTTGTCCTCAACAGCAAAGAAAACACCTTTGCTAGAAACATGACAAATACAGTTTCCCCCTCACACACACTTGTATTAACAGCGTGTCTGAGAGCAAGCTTTCCAGCGAGGGTATAAAATCAGACCCACGTGACTTTTGCTTATTTTTGAGTATACCTCACTTGCTACTCAGATATTTTTTCGCTTCCACATCCTATATTTTATACTAAAACACATTTCTCAAAGGTAGTCAATAATCGCTCATAAAGTTACAGCTTCAAAGGGAAATAGATTCTACATAAATTGTGTATATTCAAAAAGTTACTATTATTTTTGATACAGCAAGACAAAAGAATGGAACATCATTTGGTAAGTGCCTGAACCCCAAAGTACACATACATTGATATTATACTAACACAAAAATTGTATATGCCTCTGCTTTTCAAATCTCGCCATTGTGGTGACATCAGGGCCTACGGTGGACTAGGGATGTGAGTACCTCACTTGAGTGCACCTTCAGGCTGATCACATGATTCGTCCGGCTGAGTGACTATGGGCACCAAACTGATTTAAGGAAAGCGGGTTCCAATAATGTGGCTCTGAAAAACCATGACTTTCTCAAAAAGTAACCCCCACACACATGCCAGCCACTCTGGGAGCAGTACATCCTTCAAGATTCAGGCCCTCATCTCTGTATCACAGCAGAGTCTGACACAGAACCAGCACTCAGGTGTCCATGGAATGAAAGGAAAAATTAGAAATCTGTCTTTTTTTACTGGCCCAGAGAGTTTCAGCTGTAAAACAGAACTGCTGAGCCAATTCAGAGATTGAACTGCTTCAAGGACCAATATCAAACTATTAGGCCGTTATAACTCAGAGACTTCCAAACAGCTCTAATGCGGGATAAAAGTCAATAAGCAGTGAGGGGTGAGTACTCCTTATTCCCCTGTGATAAGCAGAGGCTGTGCAACAACAATGACCAGACAGGATGTCTGAGCTGAGACCAAATGTCCTTTAGTCAAACACAACAGTGGTGAAGCCTTCCCAACTATCTACTTGGTGATAGAAGGAAAAGCCACCAGATCAGGACTGCAAGATTCCAGTCTCAGACAGGGCCTGCAAACCCAGAAGATCCGTGGTACTTACTTCCAGCTGGAGGAAGAGTTCTGCAAGAGATAAAAAGTGCAATTAGATTTGCTAGGCTGTGCCACCTTTCTAGACAGTCATGTTAGCATTCATTTAGAAGCAGTAATTGCTTTCTGAAAGCATGTTACAAAGCAAATGTTTTCATCAGTGAAATGTTGATATACACGAAGGGAAAGGACGCGAGAAGTACTCAGGTCTAGTTAAAATGTGGCCCTACCAGCCTGCCAACATGGCGAAACCCCGTCTCTACTAAAAATACAAAAATTAGCCAGGCATGGTGGCAGGCGCCTGTAATCCCAACTACTCGAGAGGCTGAGGCAGATAGGAGACTCACTTGAACCTGAGAGGCAGAGGTTGCAGTAAGCCGAGATTGTGCCACTGTACTACAGCCTGGGTGACAGAGTGAAACCTGGTCTTTATTTTAAAAAAAAAAAAAAAAAAGTGGCCCTGAACATATCGGCTGTGGCAGTTCTGCCTGAGGGCAAAAAACGTGCAGCAGGAACCAAACTCCCTTGGCAAAATAAACTCATCCCATCTTTCACTCAGTCCACCCGCCAACAGCCCCCACAGTGGCAGGATGGGTCAAGAATAAATAATGCAATTACTCCAGAAACAGAGTGGACGTGATGTTTTAAAGCAGTGGTCTCCAACCTTTTCGGCACCAGGGACCAGTTTGGTGGAAGACAATTCTCCCACGGGCTGGGGCAGGGTAGCGGGGCAGGCGGCGGGTGGGGGAAAGCAGCCCAGTGGTCCACAGCCTGGAGGATGGAGACCCCTGGTTTTCTGGGGGGTTCTGGTTTTTTTGAGACAGAGTCTCGCTCTGTCACCCAGACTGGAGTGCAGTGGCACGATCTCGACTCACAGCAACCTCCACCTCCTGGGTTCAAGCAGTTCTACTGCTTCAGCCTCCCAAGTAGCTAGGATTAAAGGCACGAACCACCACACCTGGCTGATTTTTGTATTTTTAGTAGAGACGGGGTTTCATCATGTTGGCCAGGCTGGTCTTGAAATCTTGACCTCAGGTGATCCACCAGCCTCAGCCTCCCAGAGTGCTGGGATTACAGGTGTGAGCCACTGCCTACGGCCAGGACCCCCTTTTTAAAGCACTATATGAAGGGCTATGTGTGGTAAGGAAGGACCTTCACAGATAATCCATAGGACAGAGGCTCCAGGCACACCTGAGGCTTCACTGTTAGGCCGCCAAGCTCTGCTCATGCTGTCTGTCCCCGCAATGCCCTCTGATCTCCTATTCACATTCCCAAGTTCCTGACTGAATGCAGCCCCCTCCTGAGGCCTTTCCTGCTGACTCTTCACACATCATGCCCTTCAGATGCCTTAAAGCAACCATCTAACAGCACTCAACAACTTAGCTAGCACCTACCAAGTGCCGGATGATTAGTAACTGTTACCTAGCAGCTCCCCTCACCACTAGATTTATAATAGAGCACAAACCTGTCTACAAACCCGCAACTTGAAGCAAAATTGCTCCATAGCTTCTACTCTTTCCTGGGTGACAGGGGGCTGCGCATACAGTCCACAAAGATTCTCCAGGGGGTGCTATTCTCAGTCTACCAGGGGCCCCTTTGCAAACCTGGCAAATGCTATGGACCCCTTCCCCAGAACAAAGCACATATACAAACTCCACAGAATTCTGACAGTTCCAGGAACCCCAGATTAAAAGCCCAGATGTTGATTAACAGTTGTTGACAGAGAAAATTAACTGAGAAAAGGGACAAGCCACTCATTATTTGTTTAGCCCCCAGAAGTCCTACCCACTTTGGCACTGGGAATTGCTGGGCATAGGAACCCAGGCACACCCAACCCAATGTGATCATTCCTATAACAGCTTCAGATCTGTACCATGCACAAGTGGGCCAGACAGCTGGAGTCCTGTGCCATTTCGAGAAATCACGCCTTGCACCAATATGTCAAAATGACAATTAGCACTTAGAGGTGGCAGTTGTTTCAGTTAAAGCAGCCAGACACCACTAAAGCAGGTGATCATCTCTGCAAAGAATGTGCTTTTTAAAGCTCAAGTCGTGACTGATTTAGGAGCTCTTCTGCATTTTTACCTAGGAGAGAGAAATGCGAAAGAAGACATGAGGGCCAAGAATGTTGGCTCACACCTGTAACCCCAGCACTTTGGGAGGCCAAGGTGAGCTGGGCGGATCACCTGAGGTCAGGAGTTTGAGAGCAGCCTGGCCAACATGGTGAAAACCTATCTCTACTAAAAATACAAAATTAGCCAGGTGTGGTGGCAGGTGCCTGTAATTCCAGCTACTCGGGAGGCTGAGGCACGAGAATCACTTGAACCCAGGAGGCGGAGGTTGCAGTGA
This sequence comes from Pongo abelii, assembly GCF_028885655.2. NCBI lineage: Eukaryota > Metazoa > Chordata > Mammalia > Primates > Hominidae > Pongo > Pongo abelii. The sequence continues at coordinate 117,231,194 of NC_071995.2, read as the reverse complement.
GATGAGATAGCGCCACCACACTCCAGCCTGGGCAACAGAGTGAGACTCTGTCTCAAAAAAAAAAGAACACATGAGGACATGATTGAGAGTCTGAGCAGAATGAAGAAAAACAACTCAATACTCATTCTGCTATTCTAACTTCAGAAATATGACTCACATCCTTTTTCTTTCCTTACTTCCATCTTATGCCAATTCCATGAGGTATTAATATTTCCCCTCTACAGAGGGAGAAATTGAGGTTTCGAGAGCAAATATTCTGCTTAAAGGATCAGATCTAAAGTGAGGAAGCAGGATCTGAACCTAAGACCACCTCCTTCCACAAATGCCACCTCCTTTATCTGCTAAAGGGGAAGTCTAGGAAGAGCAACCGGTTGAGGATTTTCAAGACATCTCAAGGAGGTGCTTCAGGAACTCAGAGTAGAATGGGGGTAACAGCAGGGAGAGGTAGAAGGTGGAAAGGCAGACAACTAATAGCTGGGGCTCCACTTTCTCAGCGCCCACCCACACTTCAGCCCCTTTTCTCTCTGTTGGTATGCACTGGGCAGCTTCTCACTGAGGAGACAGAGTGAAGCGTTGGAGTCACTGGCCCAGAATGAAAGATGACAGCAGCATGAGGAGTGGCACCCAACCCTCATTTTAAAACCCATCATTACTTCTACCATCGCAGGAACAAGGACTCTGCTGGCACCCAAACTGCTGGCTGATGATGAGCGTTAAAAATTCAACACATACATGCGATTTCCTGTAACCTCAGGAATCCATGTTTACACACTTTAAACAGTTGTCACATCTTACTTTCTACATGGCTCTTTAACTCAGTGTTCCTTAACTTTACACATGCTATACATGTGGTATCTTTTGTCAATGAAACACCAAGGGTCCTAAAGTCAAAGCAATGTGTTGCACGACTTTATATTGCTCGCAGTGCTTAGATGGAGCAGGTGCTCAATTCATTTTTGTTGAATGAATACATTTACTGTACACAACTAATCAAGTGTGCCTTTTCTCTAAATTCTTATAAAAACAATACTTGGGGAAAATAACAAGAGGACCCTCCCCAATCCTAGCACAAAATACCAAAAAAAAACCACTTAAAACGGGACGAAAACAACCTATAATCCTTTTCCTCATCCGCACTTCTGACTGTACATCAGGCCAGCTATGCAGACATGAGCAAGAGGGTGCAAGACTACTCTTGGGGTACCAGGGAGAACAACCTAACTGCAAGGAGCCTCCTCAGACACCCTCCACTACTGGGCCATTCCTTAGCAACAGAAGCAAAAGATGAAACCACTTTCCATAACCACAGCTTGGAAGTCTCTTTTCTGAAAACTCTCCCTGACAGAGTATCTGGGATACGTTTTGGAGAATAGCTCTTAGGGCTGCATTACACCAACAATCGGCAAATGGTCAAACATTTAAAGATGATTCATTTCCATCTAAAGGAGCCTTACCTGCATTCCGTATCCTCTCTTTGTACTGCTGATCTAGTTTTTTCATTCTCTTCTGATATTCCTGTAATGTACCTAATTTTGAACATTTAAAAAATAAAATTATTGTGAATATAAATCTGCTCTACATTTTGCTTCCTAAAATTATTCTCTAGCATCTACACTGACTGTTTCAGTAACACCAAAGGAAGACACACCTCAGCAAAGTTAACTCTGGTTCTTAACCAAGGCACACAGCAGAAACCACTAGGGGCCTATTCAAAGTCCACCCAACCCAGTGGATCAAGGGTCTGTAGTGAGTGAGGAGGAGTGGAAAAGTGCCAACATCTCCACACTATTCTGATCAGTTGCTGCAATAGTCTGAATCAACGGGCCTTCCTTTACTGGAAAAGGTTCATTCTCCTTCAGTAAGGTCTAGGTCAATGCTCTCCAGTAGAACCTTCTGCAATGGTGTGTTTTACATTTGCAATGTCCAACATGGCAGCCACTAACCATTTGTGGCTATTTTAGCACTTGAAATGTAGCTAGTGGAACTGAAGAACTAAATTATTAATTAAATTTAAACAGCCACATATGGCTAGTGACAACATTAAACAAATCAAGTATAGATTCTAACCAAATTGCTATTCATTTCATTGCTCTTCCCACAAAACAGTTAATTATGAGGGGCCCATCTTGTGGGGGGAAGTGTTTCCTGATTATAATGCCCGACCATGGGCTAGTCCAAGGGCGTGGATCACTCACCAGCAATAAAAGCACATAGTAGAAACAGCAGTTTCAGGCCGGGCATGGTGGCTCATGCCTGTGATCCCAGCACTTTGGGAGGCTGAGGTGGGCAGATCACCTGAGTTCAAGAGTTCAAGACCAGCCTGGCCAATGTGGTAAAATCCCGTTTCTACTAAAAATACAAAAATTAGCTGGGCCTGGTGGCGGGCATCTGTAATCCCAGCTACTAGGGAGGCTGACGCAGGAGAATCGCTTGAACCCAGGAGGTGAAGGTTGCAGTGAGCTGAGATCGTGCCACTGCACTCCACCTGGGAGACAAAAGCGGAACTCAACCTCGGACAAAAAAAAAAAAAAGAAAAGAAAAAGCAAAAACAGTTTTCACTGACAAGGGGACTCCACAATATGAAACCGAAGAGCTCACTGCCACAGCTAACTGTCCCCAGGACCCTGCAGTGTGCACACTGCTGTGCTAGACGCTCCTCGTGCATAATCACATCTACTCTTACTTTCTTCATTTTGCAGATCAGAAAACAGATTAAACAAGAGAAACTGGCGTGCCCAAGGTCACATTACTAGAAGCAGGGAAACTGGGATTCCAACCCCTTACAAAACTCCAGAGCCTGCACTTTTTTTTTTTTTTTTTTTGAGACAGAGTCTCGCTTTGTCGCCCATGCCGGAGTTCAGTGGCGCAATCTCGGCTCACTGCAAGCTCCGCCTCCCAGGTTCATGCTATTCTCCTGCCTCAGTCTCCAGAGTAGCTGGGACTACAGGTGCCCACCACAACGCCCGGCTAATTTTTTGCATTTTTTCGTAGAGACAGGGTTTCACCGTGTTAGCCAGGATGGTCTCGATCTCCTGACCTCGTGATCCACCCGCCTCGGCCTCCCAAAGTGCTGGGATTACAGGCGTAAGCCACCGTGCCCGGCCTCAGAGCCTGCACTCTTAACTCTGATGCTGCACTGCCTTTAGCAGCCAGCGGCATTTGACAAAATACAATCTACTTTTAATGTAACAAGCAAAAAGGAGAGAACACAGTGTGAATAATGCACAAGGTCATTAACATTTGGTTTAGAAAAAACAGTAAAACTTTATTCTTTGATAACAACGTCTCTCCTAAAAATATCTAGCTTTATGCACAGTGGCGTTCAATTCGTGCTCCATTGAAAGTCCCAAGTGAGATTTCATTTGAAGAAAGAATCTCACACATACTGGAAATAAATGTTTCAAAATCATGGAGTTGGAAAATCACCACTTTACTGACAGCAAAAGATAGCAAAATGTACTGGATAGCTAAGATCAGCCAGACCACATTTTAAATAACTCCCACAGAGAAGTGAAATACACAGATTTCAAGGGTTTGTAATATTAAGAAGCATATTTAAAAATGCAGGATTCAATCACACACCAACCTTCTTGCAGTTGTTGCAACTGCCTCTTGAGAGAAGCCAGTTTGTCCTGATACATCCTATAAAAAAAGAAGTCACACTAACAGATAAAAACATTCAGTACTCAATTCCAAAATAACCTACTCACAGAAATTAGCTGGGCTGTTATGGGAAGGTCATTAATGTCCTTCAGGGAAGAGAGGAAAGTCAAGTCTGCTTGCTGGCTTAAAATGCACCAGCAGCCACAGGGATCAGAAAGGAACAAGAAAGAACCCTGTGTTCCTCAATCTTATTCTAATTTTGTAGATTCTCCCATGTTATCCCATCTTTAGAGAATCCGTCTAAAACTTGCACGATAGCAGATTTTAATAAATAAGTGACAATGATAAACAGGCAAGCACACAATGTAGAAATGGCATTAAACACAACTCTTACATCGACTCTACAATTAGATTGTAAGTTACAAAAGAGTAAGATTATGCCTTCAGCATGTTTTTCTATGCAGATAGGCTTAGCAATGTGAGAACTAAGTCAATAAACCTTCACATCATTTTTTAAAGTACTACTCTTTTAGGATCAGAGAAAAAATAGTAATTCAGAAAGAAAAGTTAAAAGGCAGAATTTACTTGCAGCCCCAGCTGGATGGGAATACACAGCACACACGAAGCAAAAGCATTTGGCATGTTAGTTTTTTCCTCTCACACCTAATGCATTATAGGTAGTCATAACTTCAGCAAGTCGATTTGAAGGTGGGTTCCACATATAAATCACATTTCAGCGAATATTTTTGCTTCTACCTGAAAAACACCCCCAATTTAACAGTGATAAAAACAAGATTTGTGATCTGAAAGAACACTGTCCAACATATAACATGCACAATAACCTTTTGGTATATGTGCTGCTGAAGTGAGCACATAGGCGTTATAACCTTTTCAGTGCTCAAATAAGGGCTGCAAATACAACCCAACCCTCTGTAAGGGGAGGAGAGTAGGCAGAATTTGAGACTCACACATGTCTGACCCTTTTAGGGCAAATTCTGATGCACTTTCGATTTCACCTTGAATTATACAAGGTATTCCATTTTAACTGAAATTATTTTCTACATCATCAAATACTAAGGCAGGCCAGGCGAGGTGGCTCACACCTGTAATCCCAGCACTTTAGGAGGCTGAGGCGGGTGGATCACTTGAGGTCAGGAGTTCGAGACCAACCTGGCCAACATGGTGAAACCCTGTCTCTACTTAAAAAAAAAAAAAAAAAAACAAAAATTAGCTAGACGTGGTGGTGGGAGCCTGTAATCCCAGCTACTTGGGAGGCTGAGGCAGAACAATAGCTTGAACCCAGGGGTTGGAGGTTGCAGTGAGCCAAGATCATGCCACTGCACTCCAGCCTGGGCGACAGAGCAAGACCCAGTCTCAAAAAAAAAAAAAAAAAAAAAACGGCTGGGCATGTTGGCTCATTCTTGTAATCCTAGCACTCCAGGAGGCCGAAACAGGAGGAATGCTTGAGCTCAGGCATTCGAGACCAGCCTGGGCAACACAGTGAGACCTTGTTTCTACTAAAAATTTTAAAAATCAGCTGGGCGTGGTGGCATGTGCTGATTGGAAGGCTTGTCCCAGCTACTTGGAAGGCTGAGGTGGGAGGATCAATGGATTGAGCCCCAGAGGTTGAGACTGCAGTGAGCTGCTATCACGCCACTGCACTCCAGCCCAGGCAACAAAACAAGATACTGTCTCAAAAAAAAGTGGCCCAGCACGATGGCTCAGGCCTGTAATCTCAACACGATGGGAGGCTGAGGCAGACAGATCACCTGAGGTCAGGAGTTCCAGCCTGCCCAACATGGTAAAACCCTGTCTCTACTAAAAATTAAAAATAAAAAAAAAATTCAGCCAGGCGTGGTGGCACATGCCTGTAGTCCCAGCTACTCAGGAGGCTTAGCCACGACAATCACTTGAACTCAGGAGGTGGAGGTTGCAGCGAGCCAAGATCATGCCATTGCACTCCGGCCTGGGTGACAGAGTGAGACTCTGTTTCAAAAAAAAAAAAAAAAGCAATCCGTCTTTATTCAGCACTGGTTAGACCTAGCTGAATTACCCCTTTGAGTTCCAAAGCACAAAAACAATGCGAGAATCCAGAGGATGGCCACAAAACATTTGCAAAAAGGACCTAAAGGGAAAGGAATGTGATCATCTTGTTAAAAGGTAAAGAACTTTAAAAACCTAACACATTCAACAAATATATATATTAAATATACCTTATACCGTTTTCCATCTGGGTGTATGCTAAAAGTGAGTGAGGTTTTCATTTCTCTGAATCTGTTTGGCTGTGGCTCTGTCTGAAGACAATGAGAAGGCTTGGGTGAGAGCACGTGCAAACGTGGACAGAGCACTGGCCTGAGAGTCAGCATGAGGCCAGGCAGGGTTGCTCATGCCTGTAATCCCAGCACTTTGGGAGACCAAAGCGGGTGGATCACCTGAGGTCAAGAGTTTTGACACCAGCCTGGCCAACATGGAGAAACCCTGTCTCTATTAAAAATATGAAAATTATTAGCCAGGCGTGGTGGCATGTGCCTGTAGTCCTTGCTACTCGGGAGGCTGAGGCAGAATTGCTTAAGCCCAGGAGGCAGAGGCTGCAGTGAGCCGAGATCACGCCACTGCACTCCAGCCTGGGCAACAAAGCGACACTCCGTCTCCACAAAAAATAAATAAATAAATACAAAAATTAGCCGGGCGTGGTGGTGCATGCCTGTAATCCCAGCTACTTGGGAGGCTGAGGCAGAAGAATAACTTGAACCTGGGAGGTGGAGGTTGCGGTGAGCCAAGACTGCACCACTGCACTCCAGCCTAGGCGACTGAACGAGACTCCGTCTCAAAAAAAATTAAATAAAAATAAATAAATAAATAAATAAGAGTCAGCAGCCTGCTTTTCAATCGTGGCTTCTCTGAGCTCTCCAGGCCTCTGGCACCTTGTTTAGCACATTAGTGCAGTGAGTTCACACTCACCTGAGAACCCAGTTGCTTCAAGACACCAATTACCCTCTCTGTGCATTAGTTTGCCCATTAAAAAAGAAAAAGAAAAAAAAAAAAGGCCAGGCGCAGTGGCTCACGCCTGTAATCCCAGCACTTTAGGAGGCCAAGGTGGGCAGATCACGAGCTCAGGAGTTCGAGACCAGCCTGGCCAACACGGTGAAACCCCGTCTCTACTAAAAATACAAAAATTAGCTGAGCATGGTGGTGTGAGCCTGTAATCCCAGCTACTCAGGAGAATCATTTGAACCCAGGAGGCGGAGGTTGCAGTGAGCCAAGATCCTGCCACTGCACTCCAGTCTGGGCAACAGAGCAAGGCCCTGTCTCAAGGAAAAAAAAGAGTAAGTGGTAAAAGGTCCTCTCCTGTTGTACAGCATCATTCCCTCCCCTGTGTCCATTGCCCTCAAGACTCTTTCTAGAGAGTACTCAACAGAGTCTTATAACGGGAAGACTGATTAAATGTAATTAATTTAAAGTGGAGAAATTGCAAACATACATGGTCTGTGGAAGCGCTATGGTCAAAATCATACGCACAGGTCACTACAGATTAAGTATCCCTTATCTGAAATGCTTGGGATCAGAAGTGTTTTGGATTTTTTCAAATTTTAGATTATTTGCAATATACTTACCAGCTGAGCATCCCAAATCCAAAAATCTGAAATCTGAAATAGTGCAATGAGCATTTCCTTTGAGCATCATGCTGGCACTCAGGAAGTTTTAGATTTTGGAGCATTTGAGATTTCAGATTTGGGATGCTTAATATATATAAAGATGTTGTTGTCAATTCTATGTGCCAAAAAGACATAGGCAAATCATACTCACTGTTCCTTCATTTCTACATAGTCTTCTTCATCATGCTTTGCCAGGTCAGTTTCACTAGCATCCTCAGTGTCTGAATAAATTTAGGAAAGAGGGGCTAGTTAAAATCATAATTCAGAGTTGGCGTCACCTGACACAGAATAGGCACTCAATAAACTCCTGTAAAATCAATTTCTATTCAATGCAGGCTTGCACAAAGCCATCAGTGAAAAACATTACACACAGTTAGTAGGCCACCCCTATCTGCAAACATGAAACCTGTGGACATGGAAGGCCAATGCAAAGAATTTGAGTATTCTCAGGTTGTGGTATCCATGAAGTTCTAGAACCAGTCCCCCATGGATACCGAGGGACAGCCAGCCGCACTTCAGAAAAGAAAAGGCCATTTCCAACTCATGGTCAGATTTATGCAAAAAGCTTGCCTTTACCTGAAATGCAGCCACAGAATAGGGTGTCTCAAGCACAGGCAGTTATGGTGAAGGCTGCTACTTCTGCAGAAACAACAATGCTGGCAACTCAAGAAAGGAGATGCAGGTGTAAGACTAGACACTGCGGGCAGTCAAGCCTCACTCACTGCTCCAGAAAAAAACTAGTATGTACATTCTCTCCTGATACATACCCAGTTGGAACCCTTCGCACATTTTACATCAGGATACACAGTTGTCCCTCAGTATCCATGGCAGAATGGTTCCTGCACCTCCCTTGGATACCAAAATCCTCAGCTGCTCAAGTCTCTGACAAAATGACATAGTATTTGCATATAACCTACGCACATCTTCCAGTATACTTTTTTTTTAATGAGACACAGTCTCACTCTGTCGCCCAGGCTGGAGTGCAGTGGCACAATCTCGGCTAACTGCAACCTCCACCTCCTGGGTTCAAGCGAGTCTCCTGCCTCAGCTTCCCAAATAGCTGGGATTACAGGGGTGCACCACCACACCCGGCTACTTTTTGTATTTTTAGTAGAGATGGGGTTTCGCCACTCTGGCCAGGCTGGTTTCGAACTCCTGGCCTCAAGTGAACCATCTACTTTGGCCTCCCAAAGTGCTGGGATTACAGGCATGAGCCACTGCGCCAGGCCAACAGTACACTTTAAATCATCTCTAGATTACTTAGCATATCCAGGCCAGGCATGGCAGCTCATGTCTGTAATCCCAGCACTTTGGAAGGCCAAAGCAGGAGAATCACCAGAGGACAAGAGTTCCAGACCAGCCTGGCCAACGTGGTGAAACCCCATCTCTACAAAAAACACAAAAATTAGGGCCAGGTGCAGTGGCTCACGCCTGTAATCCCAGCACTTTGGGAGGCCAAGGCAGGTAGGTGGCTCACCTGAGGTCGGAAGTTCGAGACCAGACTGACCAGCATGGAGAAACCCTGTCTCTACTAAAAATACAAAATTAGCTGGGGGTGGCAGTGCATGCCTGTAATCCCAGCTACTCGGGAGGCTGAGGCAGGAGAATCGCTTGAACTCGGGAGGCAGAGGTTGCGGTGAGCCGAGATCACGCCATTGCACTCCACCCTGGGCAACAAGAGCAAAACTCCGTCTCAAAAAAAAATAAAATAAACAAAACAATAAATAAAACCACAAAAATTAGCCGGGCATGGTGGCAGGTGCCTACAATCCCAACTACTCTGGAGGCTGAGGCAGGAGAACTGCTTGAACCCAGGAGATGGAAGTTACAGTCAGCTGAGATCGCGACACTGCACACCAGCCTGGGTGAGAGAGTGAGACTCCATCTTAAAAAAAAAAAAAAAAAAAAGATCACTTACAATATCCAATAAAACGTAAATACTATGTAAGTAGTTGTTACCCTATACTGTTTAGGAATAACAAAAAAAAAGTCTGCACATGTTCAGTACAGATCCAATTTTTTTCCTGAATATTTTTGAGCTGCGCTTGGTTGAATTCACAGATGCAGAACCCACAGATATGCAGAGCCAACTGTATACAATAAAAAAGGGGAATCTGACACAAATAATTAAATATTTTCCAAGTTACAACTAAAGGGAACAAGGAGGAGGCCAGATGATCAAACGAAAACTGTTTCAGAACATCTTAAACATTGTTCTTAGAACAAGCTAATGGCTGGGGTGTCTACAAAATTTTAATAGCCCCTATACTGGAAGGAAAAAAAACTCAATTTTGGTTCCACAGCGCCCCCTCGTGGGTATGAGATGCAGTGCAAGTGCTTCACATTCAAAATCTCTGGTTAAGCCGTGTCTTCTCATGGAGCTAAACCGAATGCAGTCCTTCAACTTTCTATGTCATGCATACGCAGCTGTCTTTTGTAAGGCTGTTGCAGATTCAATTCCCCACAGACCCTTCTCCCCTCCTTCAGCCAAGAGGCCTTCCCTGAGTTCCTGTCATGGTCAGCCACATTACTTGGCACTCGGGAAACTCAGATGAATAAAACGTAGGCCCCATTCCAAACAGTTGGTCTAGCTTTTGCTCCACGGCCCGATTTTGTCCCAGAATATTCCACTCATATATCGGTCTCTCTTTATTTCCTATTTCTCCTCCCTTTATCTCTCACATTTCATCACCTTCCTCCTCCTCCATCCCTCCAAAATAGCGTTCCTCACACTTGCCAAATTATAAAGCCCAGTTTGAAAAGCAAGGCTCTGAGACGCTGTCATGACAGTGTAAAGAGCATGGGACTGAAAACACAACACCTGGGGACCATTAGGCAAATCCTTCCCTCTCTTACCTGTTTCCGGGAGGGGGGCGGGTGGGGAGAACATTTACGGAGTATTTACAGTAGCAGGCCAAGTACTTTATGCGCATGTCATTTAATCCCTATACCGACCCTAGGAAGTGCTTTCTAGGGCAGGTGTGGGAATTAAACAGCTCCATTACAGTTGGGTAAATCGAGGCTGGAAAACTTAAGTTTACAAAGCTGAGTTAAGTGACAAAGCCAAATTTAAACCTGTATCTGGCTGGTTCTAGGTCCCTTTCCTTTAACCAACCTGAGTTCTCAATAGCGTACTACCTCAAGTATAGCTGACTAATGCATTTCGGGGGTGGGGAGGGGCAACTTTGGACTCTGATGCTCTCAGACACAAAAAAGGGGCGAACTACACTCGGTGTATTCAGTAAATGAGTTTCTAATTCCTGCTAGTGAAGATGTGAGGTTCAATCAGAAACAGCTGGGGAGGACGGGGTCTTAAAGGGACCCCCAGCATGACAACATCTAAGTCCGCTGTCCCCATCACAGTCGAGTGTAACGCACCCAGGGCTTCCCCGCTACTCCAGCATGGACGGGGATAACTTCCCCGAGCCCCGCAACTCCCGGCGGCTCCTCCACGCAGCCCCAGGCCCCGGAGGCCGCCCCGCCCCTCTCCCGAACAGCCCCACCCCCTCCCCCAGCGGTCCCACCTCCGCTCCGGGCGACCGGGCGAGCGGCAGGACTCACCTTCGTCTGACTCGCGGCCCCGACAGCTGCGCTCGTCCTCCTCGGCGCTCTCCAGCTCTTCGTCCTCCTCGGGGTAGTACTCGGGGGCCGGCGGCGCTCCAGCCTGGGCTGGGGCCGGGGCCAGCAGCCCCGCGGCACTCATGTCGCCACTGACCGCAGCTGAGCGTGACCCACGGACACCGCGGCCACCCGCGCTCGGTACTCGCCGTCTGCCTAGCAGTGTCCGTGGCAGCCCCCAACTCGAGGAGCGGCAGCCACGGCGACCCCTTCCCCGTCTCCGCCGAGCTCCGCCCCCCGCGCCCGCGCTCGGCAACGGGGGCCTCGCGCCGCGAGCGACTTCCGGGTCGAGAGCTGCCCGACAACGGCCTGATTCCGCCATCCTTGGGGGAGTGGAGATGCCGCTGGACGCCCCCGTCGCCACAGCCTCAGCCCTTTCATCGCCGTCTTAAAAACCTCAACGTACAGTGGGGGAGGGGCGGAGCCAGGTTCGCTAGAGTCAGGCAAATCTACGGGCAGGCCCAGCAGCGGTCAGGACCCCGAGGCTCGCAGGCGACTTCCGGAGACAGCCGCCAGGCGGCGCCTGGAGCTAGAACTAAAGCGGTGATCGTTAGCGACCTAGGGGCGGAGGGTTTGAAGGGCCCTTGGCAGGTGGAGGTGGTCTCTAATTTAAGCAGGGGAACGACGCGACCTGCCCCCTTATTAGGTCGGAAAACCTAGACATCCAGAGTGTGCGTGATCATGCAGCCTGGCTCCTCCTGTGACTAGTTAGAGCTTTATTAAGAGCTAAAAGACAAGGATGCTGATATTCCATCCTGGGGACAGCAAAATAGTATTTTCCCAGCCCTTAGGAATCCTTTCTGTTTGTGTAAGGTTTATTCGGTAAGATGTTCCCCCGGTTTTACAAATGAGAAACGAGCTGTCGTTTGCCTAAAAAAAAATAGTAACGTCCAGTCTGATGTTTTAGACTCCGAGACCCAGGCCCTCCGCGGTACAGCTGCCTTGAATATTAATTTTTTAAAAGGTGCTTTTGCTTAATCCAACAGCTTGCTCTGAGCTCTCAACTGAAGAAGGGGAGAATTTGCCTACCAGAAGTTATTTGGCCAAGGCCCACGAGGAAGCTTAAAAAACAGGAGAGCTGAGTATCTGCAAGAATTAATTTGTGCGATTCCCTCTGAGTAGAAGAGGGACACGGTGCTGTAAGGTTTGCTGAACGAATAGATTTAAGGTGACCCTTTAGCTAAGAGCAGTGTGGTCTAGTTGTGTGTAGCGAGAAAAAAGGGTAAGGTTTTTAATGGTTTATCCAAAGTAGCCCCACTTTTATGTTCCACCCGAGTCTCCGTAGGAAACGCAACCAGTAGTGAAAATGAACACAGATGTGAAAACCAGGGTGGAACCGAATATTCCCATTCTCAGACCTTTTGTGATCAAATTTATCTCTGAATTGGCCCCTATGGACTCTTCTAAAAATGAAACGTTATTCTCATCCCACTTATTTTGACATTTATTTACTACCTTGTTTTAATTAAAATCTTGGCTCTATTTGTAAGGGATTTTTTCTCCCAACAAAACTAAAGAATTTCCAGAATGGAATGCTAAGATGTCTTTCCAGGAGTTCCGAGATCTTTTGAAGTGCCTTCTAAATAAGAATCATTCTCAGATCGCACCGTAGGTCTGCCATCTATATTTAAACTAGGATTTCAGAACTGTCTCTTGTCCAAAAGATGAAGTCATTTTCTTTATTTGTGCTGTTGGAGAACATCTAAATTACTTGCAATCAACTATATTGAGTAACTTGCGTTCCTGTCAGTAGCGATAATCGTAGTGCAGAAAAAGCAAAGATTTTAGAAATCAAGAGTTCATTGATACAATTAATTTTTATTTCGTTGCTAAATGGTTTCCTTTCAAGACGCTGAGATTTTTATCCTGCTTATGTTTTACTGCTATCTTCTTGACTGCAAACAGCATCTGTTAATGGTCATGCATTTCTTTTTTATATGTAATGAATAGACACAACTGAGCACTTGGGTTATGAAAACTTACCCCATTGTTTTCTGTCCAGATTGCCAGCTGCAGAACTAAAAAATGCTCTTTAGTGAAGGTGGACTTACTCAAAAAAATTCTCTTATGGCTTTAGTCTTACCCAACCTTTAGATTTATTTAATATGATTTTGGACAGTCGCTATACTCCTGTAAAAATCAAGTTCCCTCAAAACCAAGTTTTACCACCTTGAAATCTTTTTCTGTATCCCTTCTCAAAATGGTACTCAGCCACACCGCTCAGGAACTCGACTTGACTTGAAATGAAGTCCTGCCAGCCCCATGTCCACTTCTTTGCTTCCAAGCCTTCTCTGCCTACCCTAACACCCAAACTGAAACTTTAAAGGGGGACATCACAATTGGAATGGAGTATGATTCTTTTTTTTTCTTTCTTTTTTTGAGACGGAGTTTTGCTCTTTCACCCAGGCTGGAGAGAAGTGGTGCGATCTCGACTCACTGCAACCTCCGCCTCCGGGTTCAAGCGATTCTCCTGCCTCAGCCTTTCGAGTAGCTGGGATTACAGGTGCGTGCCACCACGCCCGGATAATTTTTGTATTTTTCGTACAGACAGGATTTCACCATGTTGGCCAGGCAGGTCTGGAACTCTTGACCTCAGGTGATGAATGGAGTATGATTCTTAAAACACTAGAAGAAACATGTATACTGTTTAGAACACAAACACATTTTGTCAGCTGGAGTTAAAAAGTTAACAATCGAGGGTTCTCTGAGAACTAAGGCCTGTATACATCTGACAAAACTTAGGATCAAAATGTGTTCCTGAAACGAAACAATTTATTCATAAAATGCTAAATTCTAAAGTCCACAAACTTACTTTTGGGGTTAAGAGTAAGGAAAGCAGTTTTCTGTTTCCGGTGTTGATTTGATCAGCATATCCAGTTTCACAAAAATAACACAAATGGGTCTTAGTGATGCACTTTCACCCCTGGCAGGCACTATCCTTTAGCGTGGATCAAGAGGAGTGTCTGATTATCACATGTCAAACTTGAGTCAAAGCTCGTTATCCTTTGGCCACACGTTCACATAGAATCATTAAAACCTGTGGCCCTGGAAAAAGGTTATATTGAATAGGTTTGCTGAACCCTTGTTAAGCTAATAATAGGGTTCCCCAACTACAGTCTTCCTACTGTCATAAAAACCTACAAACTGAAAATTTCTAAAGCTTTGTCCTTGCACCTATCAAAATGTGCCCCGCATTGAACGCTTAGTTGGGCAAAGTATGCACCTAGTACTGTATATGGATTTTTTTTTCCCCAACGGTATCAAACTGACGGCTGCTGAACTCAATTCAAGGAGAAGCAACTCCCTTGCAAGAGATTTTAAAAAGAAATGGTTTAAATCCAGGAAATTTTTACAAATCCTGGGCAAATAAATGCTGTATTAGTTCATGGCAGAATTACTAAGAAAGCTGTGCAAGGTCTAGCGAGAGACTGGGGTCCTCCCCAAAGGCTCTAACATGGTGGTCCCTGGGAATCTCCCAAGAAAAGTAAAGGCGTGGGGAGAAGTGCCATGAACTTTGACCGGAGAGCAGCACAAACAAGACTGACCGCACCCCAGGCGGGCCCGTGGGTTACTAAAGTTGCAAGGTCTTCCGCGTCTGAGGAGACCCCGCCCTGCCCTGTCCCGCCCACCGACAACTCCGCCAATCCTCGGGCTCCATCGACCGCTCGGCTTCCCAGGCTCCATAAATCAAATACCTATATACGGCCCCGGCCCTGTGCCCCGCGATCAGGGAAGGTCAGTAGAGAGCCTATTGGAGCCGAGCTTGGGGCGTGGTCCGGGGCAGGGGGCGGGCGGACTGAGACGGTGGGGCGGGGCGTGCTCGGCGCAGTCGGGTGCGATTGGCCACCCCTGGCAGGAGCCGCACCTCGGACAGCAGCAGCGGCGGCGGCCGCGGGAGGGTCCTTGTGGCGCCGGGCGGCGGGGTCCTGCGTGGAGAGTGGGACGCAACGCGGAGACCGCGAGCAGAGGCTGCGCACAGCCGGATCCGGCACTCAGCGACCGGACCCAAGGATCCGCCGGGGAACAAGCCACAGGAGAGCGACTCAGGAACAAGTGTGGGAGAGGAAGCGGCGGCGGCGGCGCCGGGCCCGGGGGTGGTGACAGCAGGTCTGAGGTGAGAGCACCGGGGCGCGGGGCGTGACAGTGGGAGCCGAGGCGGCGGGACCCCAGGCGGAGTGAGGGGAGTTGCGGGAGCGGGCTCGACAGTGCAGACTGTAGAGAGGAGACCCCGGGAGGGACCGGGACAGCGGGTGAGGAGAGGGGACTCCGAGAGGGACCGAGACTGAAAGTCTGAGGGGAGGGGTCTCCAAGAGGGGCCGGGACAGTGCGCATGAAAGGAAGGGACCCGGAGAGGGGCTGGGGTAGTGGGGTGAGGGGTGGGTGCCTCATGAGGCACTAGGATAGGGGGATAAGGGGAGGGGTCCCCTGAGGGACCAGGTCCCAGAAAAGATCCGGGACAGCGGGGAGAGGGGAAGGGTCCCCGAGAGGGGCCGGCACTGAGAGTTTGAGAGATGGGGACCCCGAGAGGGGCTGGGACAGCACCCGAGGTGAGGGGAGGGGACCCAGAGACGATCCGGGACAGAGTAAAGAGAGGGGACCGGTCAGGGGATGTGAAGACAGGGGACCCCCAGAGGGCTTAGAACAGAGTGTGAGAAGACCCCAGGAAGGGCCAGGACAGCGGGAGAAGAGGAGGGGTCCCGGAAGGGAGCTGGGCTGAGACAGCGGAGCTGAAAGCAGGACACCTAGAGAGAGGCCGGGACAGCGGGTGGGAGCAGGGTGACCCCGAGAGGGGCCAGGACAGCGGGGTGAGAGGAGGGGACCCCCAGAGGGCTCGGGACAGCGCATGCGAGCGTGGGACTCCGAGAGGGGCTTTGAGCATCGGGTGCAGGCGCGGAGCCCGAGGGAGGAGCGGTGCTCCATGGGTGCGGGTCGGGCCCTCAGTCACATAGCGGGGGCCCGGCGTGAGCAGCGAGGGAGCGGGCGGGGGGTCGCGCACGCTGAGTTGCGGGAGCCCCCCCAAGAACGGCTGCGGCGGGGAGCCTGGGTCGCGGTCGCGGCGTCGGACAGATAGGAACCGGCGGCAGCGCAGATGAGTGGAGCGGGGAGGTGGTCCCAGGGTCTGGCATCAGCGACCTCCCTGAGGGTGGAGTGTGAGCCCCCAGGACTCCGGGGGGACTCCGGAGTCGGATTATGTAATGAAACATCTCCGAAGTGAAACGCACGGGCTGGAGGAGCTGGAGGGGCTGGTGGGGCTGGCCGCAGGACAAAGATCTTGGAATGATCAAGAGACCTGCGCGGCCCGACCTCTTCTCACTGGCCCGCTGGCTTCGCATTCGTTCCTTAGAGTCTGATGTGGATGTCTTGAAAGCGAGGGGCTTCCTGATCTTAATGAAAAGGTCAGGTGAAAAGTTGGAAGGGGCTTCTTCAAACCTCCCCCACTTCCCCCTCCACAAGAAGTTGAAAGGGACAGGGATCCTTTTGGAGACCCGTGTTTTAGATTAATAAGAATATTTCTTTGATAGACCCTTGTGTTTTCTTGGACTACTGGTTTTTCATTTTACCTCAAGGAGCTAAGAAACTTTTTCAGATTTGGCAGCATATCAGTATCAATGTTTACAATGCAGATTTAAAGGAACTATACCAGGTTTGGAATCTGGACTGTTTAACTTTTGATCTGTTGGAGATAGTTGGAAGGTCAAACTAAATTTTCAAAAGAGGTTTTGGAGTCGCATAACTAAGAGCTCTTTCCAATTAGATTTCTTATCCTAAAAGCTGCCAGGATTGAGCTTTAGGCGTAATTCCAGGACAAGCTAAGGAGAGAGATAAACCTATTTAAACCAGACACTGTGTATCCTGGTGGGACGCAAGTGTGTCTATTAAAAGGTTGAAACAAATAGTGGGAAGCAATAGGGGGTGGGAGTTGGGGGACAGCCTCCTACTCTGAGGGATGTGAAAATTAAACTAATGATCAGGCTAGTGGTTCATAGTACTTAGGATATGTTAATACTGCTCTACCTACTTTTCAAACTCGAATGCACATGCTTTGTTATGGTTGTACCCAGCAGTTTTGTATTTGAATTTTTAAAACCTCCTTTTCAATGTTTATAGGTTGTGTCTCCTCACCTCTTCTCTTGGACTGGTTTCTTTTTTTTATAGAAGCAGACATCGAAAATGATGGTTTTAGGAAAATAGTGAGGAATGTAATTACTACGTAATGTCGGTTATTTAGATATCGCCTTTGTTTCAGGTTTAGAATGTGTTTTATTAGAAGTCTTTTGCCAGTGTTTAATATAGGCAGTTTCAACTAAGAGGAATAAAGGAATGTTGTATTATTTCCTAAAGATATAATGTAGATGCCTTACATATAACTGCTATGTAAATCCAAGACAGAAATTACTGAAGTTATTTTTATCAGGGTAATAATAAGTAGAGGAGAAGCACTGTTTAGGGATTTTATTTGACATTACCTGATATAGAGCAGTTCTTATATGGCTTCAGAGAGTGTGGAGCTTGATGTGGTTATGAAAATTCCACTCACATGCCGGGCGCGGTGGCTCACACCTGTAATCCCAGCACTTTGGGAGGCCGAGGCAGGTGGATCATGAGGTCAGGAGATGGAGACCATCCTGGCCAACATGATGAAACCCCGTCTCTACTAGAATACAAAAAATTAGATGGCCGTGGTGGTGTGTGCCTGTACTCCCAGCTACTCAGGGGGCTGAGGCAGAGGAATCGCTTGAACCCAGGAGTCAGAGGTTGCAGTGAGCCAAGATCGTGCCACTGCACTCCAGCCTGGCGACAGAGCAAGACTCCGTCTCAAAAAGAAAAAAAGAAAATTCCGCTAACTAGAAGTCCTCTCCTGAGACATAGAAATTATACAGATGAGAGAAACAACAACAGCAAATACAGATTTAAAATATGAGACACTATATTATTTTAAGATATATTGAGTGTAATTTTTTTACATTAAATTTATTTTTCCAGAATGCTAGGTCGAATTCAAGTAAAAATAAGGTCAGTTAACTCAAAAAGGTATTTAGAACAGGCATATATTCATTTCGCAATGCATATAATGTATGAAATGGCCTGTGGAAGGATTGAGAATCTCAATACCAATAATTCTACAAAGTAATAGGAATATTTGAGCAGATACGCTTTCACCATATTTGTTAGCTCATTTCTGACTGGTACAAATGGTCGTTTTTTAAGACAAAACATTAAATTTATTTCCTTGTAAGAAAAGGAAGTGCTCTGATACTCCCCTAAGTGATTACTAAAGCAGTCATTTCAACCACATTATGTTATGGTATTGATCCAGAGACGTTAAAGAGAGATTCTTTGCAGTAGAATTTTTAGTGATAGTAAAGACCTGTAATAACTTCATTCCCTGGGGGGTTAGGAGAGTAGGGATTCTGTGAAAATTTTTTTCATTTGTTTCAAAAAACTAAAACTATACTACGAGAAGCTATGAATATATGAAATCATTATACCTTGACTTGCTTATTTATTTATTTAATTTATTTGAGACAGGGTGTAGCTCTGTCACCCAGGTTGGAGTGCAGTGGCGGGATATTCTCTCACTGCAGCCTCTGCCTCCCAAGATCAAGCGATCCTCTTGCCTCAGCCTCCTGGGTAGCTGGGACCACAGGCAAATACCATCACGCCTGGCTTTTTCTTCTTCTTCTTCTTCTTTTTTTTTTTTTTTAAATTTGTATTTTTAGTAGAGATGGGGTTTCACAACATTGCCCAGGCTAGTCTCAATCTTCTGAGCTCAAGTGATCCATCCGCCTCCACCTGCCAAAGTGCTGGGATTACAGGCATAAACCCACCATGCTCAGCCCCTTTGTTCATTTAAACTTTTTATTTTTTTACTTTACTTTTATTTTTATTTATTATTATTTTTTTTGAGACAGAGTCTCGCTCTGTCGCCCAGGCTGGAGTGCAGGGGCACGATTTCGGCTCACTGCAACCTCCGCCTCCCTGGTTCGAGCAATTCTCCTGCCTCAGCCTCCCGGGTAGCTGGGATTACAGGTGCACGCCACCACACCTGGCTAATTTTTGTATTTTTATTAGAAGCGGGTTTTCACCATGGTGGCCAGGCTGATCTAGAACTCCTGACCTCAAATGATCCACCCACCTCAGCTTCTCAAAGTGCTGGGATCACAGGCGTGAGCCACCGCGCCCAGCCTATTTTCTATTAAAAAAATAACCAGGCTGGGCGCGGTGGCTCACGCCTGTGATCCCTGCACTTTGGGAGGCCAAGGCGGGTGAATCACCTGAAGTCAGGAATTCGAGACCAGCCTAACCAACGTGGTGAAAACCCGTCTCTACTAAAAATACAAACATTAGCCGGGCGTGGTGGCAGGCGCCTGTAATTCCAGCTACCCAGGAGGCTGAGACAGAATCGCTTGAATCCGGGAGGCGGAGCTTGCAGTGAGCTGAAATAGCGCCGTCACACTCCAGCCTGGGCGACAGAGCGGGACTCCGTCTGAAAAAATAATAATAATAACCAAAAGACGTTAAGATGGAGCCTTACAGTTCCATATGAAGGCTTACAGCAACCACACATTGCAAGGTCTTTTTGGTTCTCAAACTGTTTTCAGTCTTTGTTTAGCAGGATGCAAATACTTCCCAGTATATACGATAGCACATTTTACACTTTCTATTCTACTGGACTCATATACAGGCAAACTATTGTAATCTTAGAGACTACCTTGATATCTAATTTGGTGTAATGTTTAAGCCAACCTGAATAAACATTTTCATTGCCTACCAGTATTCATATTTGTTGATATTAGTAGCATAGGCGAATAGATGAAAACTGTTGGTACTTTTTTAAAAAATAGTCTTAATTAAGTGCCCCTTTTTTAAAAATAATTTTTCCCTAGTTTTCATTTCTTCCCTCGCTCCCCCCATCCCTCGCCAAAAAAAAAAACAGAAGGGAGAGAGGGAGGGAGGATTCTGTGACTCTACGAAAAAAGATGACTTTTCAGTAATGGATAGTTTTTGAATTCATAGTTTTAAGTTGTGGGATATTATAAGATTGCATATCAGCATAGGGAATTTAATTTGTGACAATTTAGCTTTATCACCCATTTAATTGGTTGCTTTATTATTTGTAAGCTATATTAAAAGTTTTTTTTTTACTGTTTCTTAGGCTCAGCTAAGTAAAAGAAACATAAGTGATATTTATCTATACACCTATATTATAGATTAGTTATGTTGAATTTATGGGCCAAAATGTGATCTCCCTCATTTCCAAGCTACAAGCACCAAATTAAAAAAAAAAAAAAAAAAACTATTTCAAATTTATGTAATAACTGATAGAATTAAATTGATAAATTTTGTTCCAGACATATGTTATTAAAGTTACCTGCTTTATAAATCAACTTAATATATTTTTTTCCTGTCTGACTTGAGATTTGTTAGGGATATTGAATTATATTTAAGATCTTTCTAAGTTATTTCTACTTTGCAAGTTAAAGGGCTAATTCCCTGGCAACAGAATGACTTAGGGGCCAATTTCTTTGTTATCAGAGATTAGTCTCCTAACCATTTGTCAGCTGTCTCACAAATAAACATTTTTAATCCCTACAATGTGTGAGAAAAGGAAGATGGCCTGGAATAAACATTTTGTTGTTGTTGTTTTCGAGACAGCCTCACTCTGTTGCCCAGGCTAGACTTCAGTGGCGCCATCTCAGCTTACTGCAACCTCCACCTCTCTCATAGCTGGGATTACAGGCACCCACCACCTCGCCCAGCTAATTTTGGTAATTTTAGTAGAGACGGGGTTTCACCGTGTTGGTGAGGCTGGTCTCGAACTGCTGGCCTCAAGTGATCTGTCCACCTCAGCCTCCCAGAGTGCTGGGACTACAAGTGTGAGCCACCATGCCTGGCCTGGAGTAAACATTTTATACCTAGAAAAACCTAGTTAGTCCCATTAAACAAAGAGGTGTGGTCCACATGACTTTAACTCCTAGCAATAGGAATTTACATGCTGGAGTCTAGTGTTCTGGGCCCTTTCACTTCACCTCTGGCCTCAGTGAAATGATGGGTAGTGAAATCAACCTCTCACTGTATACTTTATATTAATATTGTAGTCAGTTATCAAAGTACTCATTGAAGGGATCAATTTTACTTTCTTCCACTATTTTTGAGTGTCAATAAGAGAACCTTTTATTTCCACTCAAACAGGGACTCTGTGCAGTATACATTTAATTTTATGTGTTTCACTTTCTAATGATATTGGCTTATGTCCATGGCAATCAAGGCTATGACAATTCAAATATGTTTTATTTACCCATTACAATAGATGGCACTAATCAAGACAGAATGCTTTCTTAAATACATTAATAACTTAATTAGTCTTGGCAGTAGACACACTAAACAGAATCATAGTTCATAGCCAATTTTCTTTATTTTTTATTTTTTATTTATTTATTTTTTGAGATCGAGTCTCGCTCTTTCACTCAGGCTGGAGTGCAGTGGTGCTATCTTGGCTAACTGTAACCTCCACCTCCTGGGTTCAAGCGATTCTCCTGCCTCAGCCTCCAGAGTAGCTGGGATTATAGGCACCAACCACCACGCCTGGCTAATTTTTGTATTTTTAGTAGAGACGGGGTTTCGCCATATTGGCTAGGCTGGCTCCTGACCTCAGGTGATTGCCTGCTTCAGCCTCCCAAAGTGCTGGGATTACAGGTGTGAGCCACTGTGCCCAGCCCATGGCCAATTTTCTATTCTGTTCTGAACATTAGCTTTTAGTTTCAGGGTGTGTATGTGTAAATACACAAATACTTTCAAAACCGTATACATACAGTTTTTAAATGACCTAGGTCAAGATTTAATAGCAGAGATTTAAATTTATAGTAATATGCCTCCATCATCTCTTGGCAAAATTCTCTTCTGTTGTTTTATAGCAGTTTCCTGTTTACACGTGTTATTTACTAGCTTGTGAGGACAGAGATGAGTTTTATTCATCTTTGCATCCCCCATGGTAAGTATAGGACGAAGCACAGAGTATGAAGATGCTCAGTAAATGGGAATTGAGTGAATTAATGAATGATCAGCAAACTAGTAGATTATATTTATGTCCACACTTTGTTTCTTATCCTCATTGAGTGCTTTTTAAAATACATATATCTAAAAGGTATTAAAGAGACAATGGGCACACCTGTAATCCCAGCACTTTGGGAGGCCAATGTGGGAGGAGGGAGGATTGCTTGAGCCCAGGAGTTCAAGACCAGGCTGGGCAACACGGTGAAACACCACCCCCACCCCCGCCCATCTTTACAAAAAATACAAAAATTAGCTGGGTGTGGTTTTGCACACCTCTAATCCCAGCTCCTCAGGAGGCTAAGGTGGGAGGATCACTTGAACCTGGGAGATGGAGGTTGCATGAGCAATGATCACGCCACTGCATTCCAGCACAGCTGATAGAGCAAGACCCTGTCTAAAAATAAAAAATAAAAAGAGAGAGAGAGATAGTGATTTCTTTGGAATGTAAGAATAAATGTTAGCATTATTCATCTGCTACATAAAAAACAGCAAGATACAGTGGAAGGAGAGAGGGCCTTAGACTGGGAAAGATCTAGGCACCTATTTTGGCTCCATTACTATGTCTGCTGCCTGACCCTGGGCAGTTACTAAAGTCTTGATTAAAGCTCTCAATTCTCTCAACTGTAAAATAAGAATCCATACCTCTTGGGATCTGTGAAAGGAATAAGTGAAGTGATTTTTTTAAAGTGCCAAGCACAGTGACACATAGGAAGTGCTTAATGGTAGCTGTTTATTACGTTTTTGAAATAGAGTCTTGCTCTGTCACCCAGGCTGGAGTGCAGTGGTGCGATCTTGGCTCACTGCAACATCCGCCTCCCAGATTCAAGCAATTCTCCTGCCTCAGCCTCTGGAGTACCTGCGATTACAGGCACCCGCCACCACGCCCAGCTAATTTTTGTATTTTTAGTAGGGGGATTTCACCATGTTGGCCAGGCTGGTCTCAAACTCCTGGGCTAAAGCAATCCTCCTGCCTTGGCCTCTCAAAGTGCTGGGATTAAAGGCATGAGCCACTGTGCCTGGCCTCTTTATTATTTTAATCACTTGAAACAATTTCATATTGTGTGTGTGTTCTACTCCTAGTATCTAATCATTTGCTGAATCTCATAGCTGGCTCCTGACTTTTTCCAAAAAGAGTAATTAATAGATTCATACACAGGGAAATTGAAACTCAGAGAGGATAAATGACTTCCAAAGGTCCCAGAGACCATGGTAAACCAGACTGCTATGACCTAGATCTGGTTTTTCAACTCAGAACATCTTCCACTTTATACCTCTCAGTGGTCGAAGGATCTTATGAGGGCCTTAATAAGGCGCAAGGGAAGGACAGCCATGACAATTTTCCAGTCTCCTTTTCGTTTTCATTCTTCCTAGATACACTGTTAATCTCTTATTCTCACTAAAGTATGGCTCTGATTTTGACACTCACATGTTCAAAACCTTCAGTAATTCCCCATGACCTACCAAACTCAGTACAGATTTATAAACCTGTTTTGTTTGTTTGTTTGTTTTTTGAGATGGAGTTTTGCTCTTGTTGCCTATGCTGGAGTGCAATGGTGCGATCTCCACTCACTGCAACCTCTGCCTCCCAGGTTCAAGCAATTCTCCTGCCTCAGCCTCCCGAGTAACTGGGATTACAGGCGTAACTGGGATTACAGGCATGCGTCACCACGCCCGGCTAATTTTGTATTTTTAGTAGAGTCAGGGTTTCTCCATGTTGGTCAGGCTGGTCTCAAACTCGCAAACTCAGGTGATCCGCCCACCTCAGCCTCCCAAAGTGTTGGGATTACAGGCATGAGCCCCCGCGCCCGGCCTATAAACCTGTTTTTAGGCTCCTATCAGCCTGTTTCTGTGTGTCTGTATGTCTGTGTGTCTCTCTGTCTCTCTCTCTCTCTCTCTCTCTCACACACACACACACACACACACAGCACCTTGACCAGACTGCTCTTCTTACTAGCCAAGCGCTTAGTCATGTGCCCCATTCAGTGTTTTGTTCCATTTCTTTTACCTAGTATGCCTTCTGTTCCTCATTTTCCAGAACTACTTCTAATGCCATCTTTCATGAGTCCTTCTCTGATTATCCTCCTTGCTGCTCGCTGCTTTGAATTCCCTAAGTACTTGATTTGTACTTTTTATTCTTATATAATACTCTCTAATATTAAATTTTAGGATTTGTACTTACCTTATCCTTCTTAGATGTCCATATTCTTAATTTTAAAAGGACGGTGTCTTATACATCTAACCTAGTGTCTTGCAACTAGTATCTTAATTGTCAAATTGTATGGAAATTTAAATACTTTAGGTTCAAAATAATATTTAAATATAATTATACATACAATTCTGTGTGCAATTGTAAGATATAATTATTGCTGCTGGTGAAGATAATGTGCATTCCTAAGAGAAGAATTCACTTGTGACCCTGACAGCTGGTAAATTTGATGCCAGTGGTAGCAAGTATATGGATACTTGTATGTTCGTTTTTAACATTGATAATATTCTCTAAAGTGGCCTTTGACTCAGTGTTTCGTATTTGTTATTTTATTTCCTTAAGTGGTATTTTTATCAGATTGGTATTTGGAAGTTTGTTTTCCTGTCTCTTTCTTTTTTTTTTTTTTTTTGATACGGAGTCTTTCTCTGTTTTCCAGGCTGGAGTGCAGTGGCGCAATTCCGGCTCGCTGCCACCTCCGCCCCCCAGGTTCAAGCATTCTCCTGCCTCAGCCTCCCAAGTAGCTGGGATTACAGGCGCATGCCACTACACCCAGCTAGTGTTTTGTATTTTTAGTAGAGACGGGGTTTTGCCATGTTGGGCAGGCTGGTCTCGAACTTCTGACCTCAGGCTATCCATCCACCTTGGCCTTCCAAAGTTCTGGGATTACAGACGTGAGCTGCTGCACACCTGGCCTGTTTTCCTTTCTCTAGCTATTAGCAACAATTGAAATAAGACTGGCATTTTCAACAGAAGGTAGATGTTCACTTGAGTCAGAGGTAGAGCCTGGGAGAGGGAGGCTTAGCACTCTGGTCTTCCAAAGCAATTTTTCTTAGTGTGTGATCTAGGCAATTTGCGACTGTGAACAAATAAACTTACTGTTCCATCTTTCCTACCGTATCCTTCTCCATAGCACTTACCACCTCACATGCCGAATATTTTGCTTGTTTGTCTTATATTCCTATGTGCAAACTTGTCCAACCCATAGCCCGCAGGCTGCATGCACCCCAGGATGGCTTTGAGTGTGGCACAACACAAATTTGTAAACTTTCTTAAAACATTATGAGATTTATGTGAGATTTATGCATGGACCTTTTTTTTTTTTTTTTTTTAAGCCCATCAGCTATTGTTAGTGTTGGTGTATTTTATTTGTGGCCCAAGACAATTCTTCGTCTTTCATTGTGGCCCAGGGAAGCCAAAAGATTGGACACCCCTAAATTTTAGGGTCTATGAAAGCAAAGATTTTTGTTTTATTAATTGCTATATCTCCAACTCATAGAACAGTGCCTAGCAGTTAGTAGTTGCACAATAAATATTTCTCGACTGACTAAATAGAGAAATTTGGCTTTGAGAGTTCCTCCAATTTGTTGGCTAAAAAGGTTTCATTATTTTAAAAATAAGGAAGTCTCCAGTCTGCTTTCCACAGTGGCTGGACTAATTTACTTTCGCACCATCAGTGTATAAGCAGTCCCTTTTCTCTGAAGCCTCACCAGCATGTTTTTTAATTATTATTATTTTTTTTTATTAATAGTTTGACTATGCTCACTACCTGGGTGATGGGATCCATACCCCAAACCTCAACATTGTGCAATATTCCCATGTAACAAACCTGTACATGTACCCCCGTATCTAAAATAAAAGTTGAAATTTAAAAAACAATAAGGAAATAAAATCCTAGCCAGGCGTAGTGGCTCACACCTGTAATCCCACCACTTTGGGAGGCTGAGGCAGGTGGATCACTTGAGGTCAGGAGTTCAAGACCAGCCTGGCCAACATGGTGAAACCCCCGTCTCTATTAAAAATACAAAAATTAGCTGGATGTGGTGGTGCATGCCTGTAATCCCAGCTACTTGGAGGCTGAGGCATGAGAATCGCTTGAACCCAGGAGGTGGAGGTTGCAGTGATCCAAGATCATGCCACTGCACTCCGGCCTGGGTGACAGAGTGAGACTCCATCTCAAAAAAAAAAAAAAAAAAAAAAAAAGAAAAGAAAAAAAAATCCTAAGGAAGTAAATGATAGTTTGGAAGAGTAGTATTCGTCTGCAAATTCTACTCTCGGGGTTTTACGTTTTTCTTGGAGCAGCCTCGAATTTACTATATTTTTATTTCATTGAATGCAAATGAAAGGCATTACTATATTTTTATTTCATTGAATGCAAATGAAAGGCATTCCTACCACCACACCATACATCCAAGATGGCTGTATCTCATTCTGGCTAAAACCTAAGAAAACTCTGTTCACTGTAACGAAGTCTAATGGAAGCTTGATGACGTGGCTTTTAGGCATTAAAGTCTAATAAGACCAAAATAATAATAAAATTCAGTATGGGGGCATTATCCCTTGATAAAAAATTTCACTTGTTTTGCTTCGAT
This sequence comes from Pongo abelii, assembly GCF_028885655.2. Taxonomy (NCBI): domain Eukaryota; kingdom Metazoa; phylum Chordata; class Mammalia; order Primates; family Hominidae; genus Pongo; species Pongo abelii. Next base: position 117,204,687 of record NC_071995.2, on the reverse strand, counting down.
GCTGATATTGACCCTGAAAATTGGTCAAATCAAGCTTCCGATGTTAATTTAGGGTTGTTATCAGTTTTCTGCATGTACAAGTAATTGGGTTTGAAATGTGTTTTAAGCCTGAATTAAAATAACTTAGTCACTGATGACTCATAGTGAGAAGTTTTTCCTTTTCCCTGCTGGAACATATGCCTTTACCTCCAACATGGCCTTTTAAAAACAATTAAAACATAAAGAACACTACTTTTGTGTGACAGTTTCTGGAAAAGTTCTGTTTAGGTTTAAAGTGGTGACCACTTATTACAATGCTTCTTAGTAACTACACTAACTACAATTGAGTTTCCAAATTTCCATACAAATTTCTTAGTCTCTGCCTTTATGGAAGTTTCCTCATTATATATGAAATGCTCAAAAGTCCACTAAATAGTATATGAATGACCACAGGGACTTTATTTTGTTCATTATTGTATTCCTAGTGCCTAGAACAGTGCCCTGCACATAGAAGCCAATTAGTAAGTATTTGTTGAATGAAATCACATTTTTTTTTGAGACGGAGTCTCGCTCTGTCGCCCAGGCTGGAGTCCAGTGGCGCGATCTCGGCTCACTGCAAGCTCCGCCTCCTGGGTTCAGGCCATTCTCCTGCCTCAGCCTCCCGAGTAGCTGGGACTACAGGTGCCCGCCACCACGCCCGGCTAATTTTTTTGTATTTTTAGTAGAGATGAGGTTTCACCATGTTAGCCAGGATGGTCTCGATCTCCTGACCTCGTGATCCGCCCACCTCGGCCTCCCAAAGTGCTGGGATTAGAGGCGCGAGCCACCGCGCCCGGCCATACTTTTTTTTTTTTTTTTTTTTTTGAGACAGAGTCTCACTCTGTCGCCCAGGCTGGAGTGCAGTGGTGCAGTCTTGGCTCACTGCAGCCTCTGCCTCCCGGGTTCAAGTGATTCTCCTGCCTCAGCCTCCCGAGTACCTGGGATTACGGCCTCCTGCCACCATGCCCAGCCATTTTTGTATTTTTAGTAGAGACTGGGTTTCACCATGTTGGCCAGGCTGGTCTTGAACTCCTAACCTCAAGTGATCCGCCTGCCTCGGCCTCCCAAAGTGCTGGGATTACAGGTGTGAGCCACCACACCTGATCACATACATTCTTAATAATCGTGCATCTTAGAAAAATAATGAAAGTATTGAAATAAATTTTCTCCAGCTTTTTTGAATTAGGTAATCATCAATTCAAAATCATCCTAGTTTGGTTGTCTCTCAGTATTAGCACCAAGGTAGTTCTGTTCGAATAGTTCCTAGCATTGCTTGTGCCAATCTTAAATCTCCTTTAGTGGATCTCTTACAAAAGGAAGGGTGAGTTGCCACCACCCATAGGCACTTGCGCCTGTGGGAACCAATGGGCGTTGTAACAGGAAATACTTCAGCTTGCAATACTGATAGTAATGTGTGGCACCCAGGTCACGCTGTTTTTATCTGCAGTTCCTTTTTAGTATTGTACAAAGTTTCTTGAAGATTTTTAAATACTAAGTTTAAAAGAGAATTAACTTTCAATTTGCAAATTAAAATGAGAATGGTTGCCTTTTCTTCATTATCAAGAGATGTTGAGTTGTCCTCTTGTAAGTAAATTGGTTCTTTTCTTTCTAATATTGTGTTCCATGAAACCTTACTCTAGTATTCAGGGAGAGTGGAGGATGCCTAAGTGTAAAATAACTAAAACTTAAGCTGATATAATTATCAATAATAGTAACCAGTTCTGATATCTACTTGATACCTTAACGGTGAGCATTGATAGACTTTCACAGATTTTTACATAAGATTAGCTTGAGCAAGTTTTCCTGTTTTGTAGGTACTGGGGGGAGAATTCTGGAAAACTTTTTAGAGAGTTCTTTCTAAAATGTCGAAATGCAAAGCTGTATAAATTGCTGTTGACGTTAGCTGTCTGACCAGGAAATACTCTCTTTAAGCCTCACTTATAAAACTAAGTGTCTGTAATAACTTCCTTTCTCGGGATGAAGGTGCTGATAGCCTGGGGTGTTCTTATAACTTAAGTTCACTTTTTTCTTTCCTGTGAGGAAGAGGCAGTTTTTTAAATGAAGCCATCTCTGGGGAAATCGTATTGATTGTTGTAGCTAAATACGGAATTTTTAAAGTCTTTAGTATGTTGAACTGGAAATATAGGACATGCATTTGAGATCTACTGTGAGTAAGTGTCATTGGTATTTTATTTTACATTTAATGTTTTATTATAAATATGGTTTGTGTCTAAACACTGTTAAAAAAAATGAGTAAACTCTGTTGAATTTCATGTGAAATATTTATGGCCTTAGCTCAAAGTCCAGCTGAGAGTAATCAACCTCAAAAGTCATAGGATTCATGTGCTCTATTTAATTTAATTTGTAGTTTGATATTCTACAAATAAAAGTGGCAATTGTTCAAAAAATTTTAATTTTTTTCTTTCTCCTGAGTAACTAAGGTAAATGCTGAGCATCAAATACAATACCAAAATTTTGTCAGAAGAGTCATTTAAACAAAAGACTTGAAATATACTGAAGGTCATCTTAAATGGATGCAGTTTATGCTAATGGACGATATTACTTTAAAACAATATTTCACAATCAAGCTACTCAAAGTGGCACACTATTCATCCTAGAGATCTTTAAAAGTAACAAGCCTGCCTCCTATTTTTCTTCATTCACAGAAAGGAAAAACAGTATAGAAAGCAGAGCTGTTTCTTGAATGTAATACCAAATTTAGAGACAGAAAAGTCAGAGGGTTTGGTCACATTTATTTTGTTTTGTAACTTTTTAAATCAATTTAATACATAGAGTTAGCTACTTATTAAAGTATAAAAATAAAACATGTTGGCCATTAGGTTATTAACAATTTATATGACTACTATAGTCCATAAAATGAATTTAGTTAAAGTAGGAAAACAGATACTTTTTTTTTGACATGTCATCATTTGTATGTTAAAAAGTTAATGCAAAATATGTTATAAATCAGGAAAGCTACCTTAATAATTTCTTTACCAACTTCACTAGTCTCTTGGAATGAGGTTTAAATGAAGTGCATAGGCTAACATGTGACTGTCATATCCAAACTCACAATATTGTGCAGGTTAAATGTGTAAATGAAGTCTTATAATTATGCATAGGATGTTTTCATTTAAGAAGCATTGCAGTGGATATTACTAATGGGGGTGCTATTCTTTCTAATGTATGAAAAAGGAAATTTTAAGTGTCAAATAATCTTTAAAATGTGATGTCATATAGCACATGCTTTTTCCTTAAGATTTATGCATGTTTAAAACTTAAAAGTACAAATTATATAAATTTCAGCTTTCATTGAGAGGCCTTTTATGATTGTCTGAATGTTATATTAGCAGTCCAGAAATATCCCAGTCATAGCTGGGATGGGGGTGAAGCAGAGGAAGTGGGTGGTGCTTCGTGATGACAGATTATTGCAGATTATATGGCTGCCTGCCAAAATGACACTCGTTGAAGGGAAAAGTAGAAGTTACAAACTCCATCCTATTAATTTGTACATGTTTATTTAACCACTTATAACTGTTTTCTTGTTTTATACATAGATGACAAGTTTTAAACTCCTGAATTGCTTAAAATGTGCTTAACCTTCTATAGTTTGTTGTGGCCATATTCCTTATCTCTGATCTGCAAAGATCACAGTGACCCTTTTGTGGAAAGCCACGTGTTAGCAGAAAAAAGATGGGGGAAGGATGACAGAATTTAAACTACAGCTGCTTTGTTTTCCAGTTAAAAATAGTTCTGAGGTAAAAACGTAAGGATGTCCCATCACATGTGGACAATTTATATAAAATATAGCATACTAATACAAATAATCATGTCTTATGAAAAAGTTTATAGTTCTAGATTGTTCTGGTTTCGCTTGAAATTGAGATTCTTACTGTTGCAACATAAAAGGAAGCTTTGTGAAGGAAATATGACATCTCTGCCCAGATGCATAAGGAGGGAATTACAGTGGGGAGTTATTTTTAGAAGTATCTTATGAATACATTTCATGTACTAAGAACATTTTTTAAAGGTTAGTTTCACTGGTAGGAGTTATGCAAGTTGCTTGGGTCACTGGATATTCTATTAAGAAATCATTTTTATGTCACCAACCAACCTAGTTAGTCTTAAACTGGCTGATCTAAGTAGTAGCTTGCTTATTTATTTATTTATTTATTTAGAGACAGAGTCTCACCCTGTTACCCAGGTTGGTGTGCAGTGGCACAGTCATAGCTCACTGCAGCCTTGAACTCCTCAGCTCAAGTGATCCTCCTGCCTCAGCCTCCCCAGTAGCCAAGACTACAGGCATGTGCCACCATGCCTGGCTAATTTTTTAAAGTTTCTTTTTTTTTGTAGAGAGAGTCTTGCTGTGTTGCCTAGGCTAGTCTCAAAATCCTGGCCTCAAGAGATCCTCCTGCCTCTGCCTCCCAAAGCTCTGGGATTACAGGTGTGAGCCACTGCACATGGCCATATCATTTTTTTAATGTGACCAAATTGAGGCCGGGCATGGTTGCTGACGCCTGTAATCCCAGCCCTTTGGGAAGCCGAGGTTGGAATATCACTTGAGGCCAGGAATTTGAGACCACCCTGGCCAACATGGTGAAGCCCCATCTCTACTGAAAATACAAAAATTAGCTGGGCGTGGTGGTGTAAGTCTGTAATCCCAGTTATTCGGAAGGCTGAGGCATGAGAATCACTTGAACCTGGGAGGTGGAGGTTGCAGTGAGCCAAGATTGCGCCACTGCACTCCAACCTCGGCGACAGAGCGGGACTCCATCTCAAAAAAAAAATAAAAAAGTGACCAAATTGAGAAGATACTGAGATCCTGTCAATACCATCAAATAGTAATGCAAGTTATCCTACTAAAAGAGGGGAGGGGAAAGTTACATTCCCGGTGCATAGTAGTGTCCCATTCTCCTTCAGGAATGGAATGCCATGTTTTCAGTTCAAGGAAACGTTGGAAGTGAGTCAAGGAATCTATCATTTGTATCACACAATTCTTAGAATTGATGCCCTTCCCTAATTCTTTTACACGATCAGCAGCATATCCAGGTTTCTGGTATTTCTTACTTTCAGTTTCTGTCACATGGGTTTGGGATTGGCAGGATAGTTTAATGTTTAATAAGAGTGTGGCAGATAAACATGTCTGCCACCTACTAGCTTTGTGACTTTGCACAAATCCCTTAACCTCCCCGAAACCTCAGTTTCTTCTTCTTTAAAATTGATATAATTATAATACCTACTTCACAGGATTGTTGTGAGGATTAAATGAAATAATGTATGAAAAGCATAATTTTGACCACACACTGTAAAGGAAGAGCTCAGTGTGCAAGAATAGTTATGCTTATTTTTGCCATTTTTGGATATTTCAGTTCTCATTCATAGCTTCACCAGAAAATGATCATGGAAAGAGATATAACAATACATGGCATTATGTATAGATAATAAAATCAGCATTATAATAATAGAAGTATTTAGAAAGTACCAGGGAACACAGGGACGAAATCCACCGATCTTATTTATGCCCTTCCTCTTACCACATTGTGTACTACCCATTACAAGGGGATGGGAAGAAGGAGACAGGGATTGACTGTAGATTTAATAATTATTCATCAAAATGATTACATAATCTGACAAATTTCACTTTAGTAACATTTTTCATTTTGTTTCAATTGAGATCATTTCCTCCCAATTTGATGGAACAGCTCGGGAAACAACATGGTGAAGTGTTGATTTCTTAAAATGTTATTTTCTCAGTAGAGTGTGTTTGTTTTCTTCTGAGTGCACCACTCAGATAAAGTTAGGACTATGTCTTAAGATTTTAGATCAGCTAAAAAAAATTTTTTTGTTTTGGTGACAATAGAACATAGATATTTACATGTATATTTGAATACAATAGTCCCCTCTTATCCTCAGTCTTGCTTTCTGTGGTTTTAATTACTCACGGTGAACTGTGGTCTAAAAATACTAAAGTGGAAAATTGCAGAAATAAACCATTCATGAGTTTTATTTTATTTATTTATTTTGGGACAGAATCTCACTTTGCCACCTAGGCTGGAGCACAGTGGTGCGATCATAGCTCACCACAACCTCAACCTCAAACTCCTAGACTCAAGGGACCCTCCTGCATTGGCCTTCCAGATAGCTAATTAAAAAAAAAAAAATTGTAGAGACAGGATGTATTAGTCTGTTTTCACACTGCTAATAAAGACATATCTGAGGCTGGGTAATTTATACAGGAAAGAGGTTTAATGGACTCACAGTTCCACATGGCTCGGGAGGCCTCACAATCATGGCGGAAGGCAAGGAGGAGCAAGTCACATCTTACATGGATGGCAGCAGGCAAAAAAGAGAGCTTGTGTGGAGAAACTCCCCCTGATAAAACCATCAGATCTCATGAGACTTATTCACTATCACGAGAACAGCACGGGAAGACCCACCCCCATGATTCACTCACCTCCCACCGAGTTCCTTCCACAACACTTGGGAATTGTGGGAGCTACAATTCAAGATGAGATTTGGGTGGGGACATAGCCAAATCTGGTCTGGCCTCAAGTGATCCTCTGGCCTTGGCCTCCCAAAGTGCTGGGATTACAGGCATGAGCCACTGTGCCTGGCCCCATTCATGAGTTTTAAATTGCTTACCCTTTTGAGTAGTGCGATGAAATCTCCTGCTGACCTACTCCTTCTAGCCAGGGAAATGAATTATCCCTTTGTCCAGCCTATCCACATTGTAGATGCTACCTGCCTATTCGTCACTTAGTAGCTGGTTGTCTTGGTTATCAGATTGACTGTTGTGGTACCTCAGTGCTTGTGTCCAAGTAACCCTGATTTTACTTAATAATGGCCCCAAAGTGCAAGAGTATTGTGGCTAATTTATAAATTAAGCTTCATTGTAGTTATGTATGTATAGGAAAGGAAATAGTATATATAGAGTTCCATACTATCTATGGTTTCATAAATCCACTGGATGTTCTAGAACATATTCCCCATACATAAGGACAACTACTGCATAAAGAATGTTTTCTGTTCTCACCATCTGAGACTCTAGGGTTCATATCTTGTATTGGATCAGTTAACTTTGTTGATGTATTAAAAATATTAAAACTAATTCTTAAATAAGCAGATTTTCATAGGGATGTGTTAGCAAAACAGATGTGAAATTTAGGGGACACTCGCAGTCAATTCACTAAACCAAACAAGGAAACTCCTTATAGGATACTTGAAAAAAAAATGTTTAGCCGTTGTGAATATACTTCTAGTGTTTAAAATTTAAGGGTGTTAATCTGTAATGTAACCCCTTTGTCTCCTAGCCAGCTCCTGGCTTAGTCCATGTTTTTCCTTGTTTCTGAGAATTCCTAACATAATAGTCTCAAGGCTCATTATGTCACCGGTGAAATACACTGTACCTCGTGCACCTTTCCTATTCAGACCCTTATTGCCTCGTTCCTGGACTACCACAGTGGCCTGCCTTCATTTCAGTCTCTTTTTTCCAACTCATCATGATGAATCTTCTTTAAATGCTACTTCTAGCATGTCACTCCCTTTTCAAAGAGCTTCAGTGGTTCCCTGTTTTCCATTATGTTAAATCTAACTTCTTCTGCTTGACTTTCAACACCCTTTCTGATTTGCATGTACACTATTTATCCAGCTTCATTTCCTATGATCTTGGGCCTGTTCTTTCTGTTCTGTTAAAGTCAGTCTCTCAAACTCATTCAAGTCTCTGCCTTTTACTTCACCCAAAAAGCCCTTGCTTGGAGCTTCTCGCTGCCTACTCAGATTTTACCATTCCCTTCAAGATCCTGTGTAAAGTGTACTTCCTGTTGGATGCTTTTCCTACTGCTACTATTTTCCTGCAAATTCTCAGGTGATTTTTAATTTAGCAAACCAATGAACAAAAATGTGTGTAGTGTCTTCTATCACACACTCTTGTATCTTCACTAATGTAAACATTTTGAATACAAACACCGTATCTTTTAGCTAAATCTTTCACAGTTCCTAGCGTAATGCGGAGGAAACTGATTTTGAAGAGAAAGAAAAAATAGTAAATGTGTTTCATCATGCTTATCTAAAGTCAACTCAGGCCGGGCACAGTGGCTTACTCCTGTAATCCCAACACTTTGGGAGGTCGAGGTAAATGGATCACCTGAGGTCAGGAGTTCGAGACCAGCCTGACCAACATAGTGAAACCTTGTCTCTACTAAAAATACAAAACTAGCCAGGCATGGTGGCACACACCTGTAATCCCAGCTACTTGGGAGGCTGAGGCAGGAGAATTGCTTGAACCCCAGTGGTGGAAGTTGCAGTGAGCCGAGATTGTGCCACAGCACTTTAGCCTGGGCAACAGAGTGAGACTCTGTCTCAAAAAATAAATAAAATAAAATCAGTAACCCTGGTAATACAGTAATGATGAAGGGACCTGAGTATTTTTCCTATTTGGGTCCAGTCTGTCACCTCATTTACAGAAAAATGTGAGACAAATGAAGACAGTTTTGTAATTGGTTACAGATTGATATGTTTGCTTTTCTTTATGAGAAACTGTATATGTGTGTATATATATGTGTATATATATGTGTGTATAAAAAATCATATACAAATATGTGTGTATGTGTACAGATACACATACACACATAATATTTGTATATATGACTTTTTTTTTTTTTTGATACAGAGTCTCGCTGTGTCGCCCAGGCTAGAGTGCAGTGGCACAATCTTGGCTCACTGCAACCTCTGCCTCCCAGTTTCAAGCGATTCTCCCTGCCTCAGCCTCCTGAGTAGCTGGGATTACAGGCACATGCCACCATGCCCGGCTAATTTTTGTATTTTTAGTAGAGACGGGGTTTCACCATGTTGGTCAGGCTGGTGTCGAACACCTGACCTCGTGATCCACCCGCCTTGGCCTCCCAAAGTGCTGGTATTAAAATGATATAGCCAGCTGCCATTGGAGAGATATAGTTTTGATAATAACAGCTTTCCATCCTATAGAACTATAGATTAGGCCGGGCGCGGTGGCTCACGCCTGTAATCCCAGCATTTTGGGAGGCTGAGGCGGGCGGATCATGAGGTCAGGAGATCGAGACCATCTTGGCTAACACGGTGAAACCCCATCTCTACTAAAAATACAAAAAATTAGCCGGGCGCGGTGGCGGGCACCTGTAATCCCAGCTACTCGGCAGGCTGAGGCAGGAAAATGGCATGAACCCGGGAGGCAGAGCTTGCAGTGAGCTGAGATAGCACCACTGCAGTCTGGCCTGGGCGAAAGAGCAAGACTCCGTCTCTAAAAAAAAAAAAAAAGAAAAAAGAACTATAGATGAAATATAATCATTTAATTTTACACAACCAAGAAGCATTTTTACCCAATTATTTAAGTAACCTAAGTACAATTAAGTGCCTACTGTGTTACAAGGTTAGGCTCTGTGAAAGTGTGCCCTGCAAAAACTATTAGGGAATTCCGTTAGGCAAGACAAAGTATATATTCAGATGCTTAAAGATAGGAATACTTATTACTTCAATTGGGTGTTATAATCGGTCTCCTATCTTTTTAAATAATATATACTTTCCTTTTTATTGATGCCAAGGAGCTTATAGGACACCTAAATGAAAACTTTTAAAATGCAAAATGTTTTCTATATGTAAGAGTATGGATATTTGAAAATGTCTAGTTAATGTTTTGAGTTTGTTTTGATGCTTGGCTATAGATGCAGCCAGTAACACCATACTCTTTGTCCATTTATGTACTCAATAAACATTTACTGAGCATCTACTCGGGTCAGGCCTTGGACTAGTGCTGAATAGGACTATGTTTCTTCCTTAACTAATAAGGAAACAATTAAACTATTTAGGTACAGCAATGCTGCAGAGACCCATATGATGCTAGAAAAACACATAGGAAGGGCACTGAATCATCCCCTGTTCTAGTTACCTAAACAAGTATACAAACTACTTCTCTATTCCTAGTTATGCCTCAGATTTCTTTTTTTTTTTTTTTTTTTTTCTTTTCTTGAGATAGAGTTTTACTCTGTCACCTAGGCTGGAGTGCAGTGGTGCGATCTCAGTTCACTGCAGCCTCCAATTCCTGGGTTCAAGTGATTCTCGTGCCTCAGCCTCCCAAGTAGCTGGGATTACAGGCATGCACCACCACGCCCGGCCAATTTTTGTATTTTTAGTAGAGACGGGATTTCACCATGTTGGCCAGGGTGGTCTCGAACTCCTGACCTCAAGTGATCCGCCTGCCTCAGCCTCCCAAAGTGCTGGGATTACAGGCATGAACCACCGCACCTGGCTTTTTTTTTTTTCTTTTTCTTTTTTTTTTTTTTTCTTTTTTTGAGATGGAGTTTTGGTCTTGTTGCCCAGGCTGGAGTACAATGGCACGATCTTGGCTCACTGCAACCTCCACCTCCCAGGTTCAAGCAATTATCCTGCCTCAGCCTCCCAAGTAGCTGGGATTACAGGTGCCCACCACCATACCCAGCTAATTTTTTGTATTTTTAGTAGAGACAGAGTTTCACCATGTTGGCCAAGCTGGTCTCGAACTCCTGACCTAAGGTGATCCACCCGCCTCAGCCTCCCAAAGTGCTGGGATTACAGGCGTGAGTCACCATGCCTGGCCTCAAATTTGTCTTGTAGCTGAAGACCAGTCATTTAAACTTGTTACTCCACAGTATGGACAATAACAATAATAATTGCTGAATGAGTGCTTGTTAGGTGCTAGGTATTACAATATATGCTTTATATAATGAGTATCTCAATGAACCTCTATAATGGGTATTTGTGTAGATTCACACACATATTCTTACATAGACTTTACAGGGGTGTATACTGATGTTCAGAGAGGTTAGGTGGTTTGTTCAAGATCTGTGGTAGAACCTGGACTTAAACTCAGTTCTACGCGTGTGTTTATAACTGTTGTGCCATGTACCCCTCATTGTGAAGATTAGAATTAAATAACTCTGTACTGTTCTATTAGTGCTTACAGGATAAGTGCTACGTGGCCCCAAGATGTCATTCATATATGACAATACGAAAGCTGGTTAGATAACATGGCAACAATAAAGAGTTGTGGACTATTCGGTGAAGTTGTGGGCTATTCAATACAGTTTAGGATTTTTAAAAAATCATTTTAGGCATACAAGATAACTATCAGATTTTATTCATTTGAAATAAAAATTTTATGTTATATTGTGAGTCTCACAGTGACTTTGTAAGGCATTATATCCTCACTTTGTAGATGAGGTTATGAAGGCTTAGAGAAGTTTAGCCGCATCCTAAAGATGCCACAGTTAAGTAAGAGAGTGAAGTGACTTGGCTCAAACCTAGATTTGCTGATTGAAAGGTCAGAGCTCTTTTCCTTTATACCACAAATTGAAGCTGTCATTTAGGGGATGAAACTAATAACTGTTTTTTGTTTTTTTTTAATTTAGATAAAATTTTATGATATAAAACTTACCTTTTTAAATTATAAAATTCAGGTTTTTAGTATATTTGTGATGTTGTTACAACCCTCACCACTATCTAACTCTAGAACATTTTCATTACACCAAAAAGAATTTTGTACCTGTTAGCAGCCACTCTCAATTATCCCCAACCCCTGGTAAGCACTAATTTACTTTCTGTCTCTATGGATTTGCCTACTCTGGACATTTTGTATAAATGGAACAAGACAATGTGTCTTTTTGTGTCTGACATCTTCACTTAGCATAATGTTTCAAGATTCATCCACATTGTAGCGTACATCAGTGACGATTCCTTTTTATAGCCAAATAATATTTCATTATATCTATGTGCCACATTCTGATTATTCAAGAGTTGATGGATATTTTGGTTGCTTCTACTTTTTGGCTATTAATAATGCTTCTGTGACTGTAAATATACAAGTTTTTAAATGAACTTATTTTTCCATTCTCTTGGGTATATACCTAGAGTGGAATTGCTCATAATTACTTTTTGTAAAATAATTAAAATGAAAATACTTTGAAATGATTTGAATCAGCCAGCGCGGTGGCTCATGCCTATAATCCCAGCACTTTGGGAGGCCAAGGTGGGTGGTCACCTGAGGTCAGGAGTTTGAGACCAGCCTGGGCAACATGGTGAAACCCCAACTCTACTAAAAATACAAAAATTAGCTGGGTGTGGTGGCAAGCACCTGTAATCCCAGCTACTCAAGAGCCTGAGGCAGGAGAATTGCTTGAACCTGGGAGGCGGAGGTTGCAGTGGGCCAAGAACGCACCACTGCACTCCAGCCTGGGCAACAAGAATGAGACCCGTTCTCAAAAATAAATAAATAAATAAATAAATAAATAATTTGAGTCATAAGTGCTGTATACAGCACTTATCCCTCCCCCCCTTCACAAAAACACACATAATATTGTGTATTTAGCTAATTCTTATCCCATATCTTTTCTTCAGAAATAAGGCAGAGGCCGGGCACAGTGGCTCACGCCTGTAATCCCAGCACTTTGGGAGGCCGAGACGGGTGGATCACGAGGTCAGGAGATCGAGACCATCCTGGCTAACATGGTGAAACCCTGTCTCTACTAAAAATACAAAAAATTAGCCGGGCGTGGTGGCGGGTGCCTGTAGTCCCAGCTACTCGGGTGGCTGAGGCAGGAGAATGGCGTGAACCGGGGAGGCGGAGCTTGCAGTGAGCCGAGATTGTGCCACCGCACTCCAGCCTGGGTGACAGAGCGAGACTCCATCTCAAAAAAAAAAAGAAAGAAAGAAGACAGAAGCAGACTTTAGCTCAGATGCTGGACAAGTAGTCTTTAATTCCAGATGAATAGTCTGTGTTTAACACTGCCTTCTCCATTGAAGGCACTATGGAAAGCAAATAAGAGTCCTGATGCAAGTCATATTCAATTAATGGAATTAAGAAAGGTCCATGTCCTTTAAAAGCAAGATACAATGACATCAAGGTCAACAAGAAGCTGTCAAGTACTTTCTATACATGAAGAAGGAAGAGATTACTTCCGTACTAGGGAGATGGGGTAACATGGAGATGGAGTTTGAACTGAGTCTTGAATTGTGGATACCTTTTCAGCAGGTGTGGTGGACATAATCAATGTATTTTTTGGCCTACAGACGTAGTGAACAAAATGTAGGATATTCAGGGATAGTGGCAAATCAAAAGCCTTAGAGCCACATAACAAGAGGTTTGAACTTTGAAAAGTAGATAGTGAGGAACCATTTAAGATATTTGAATAGAAAAGACTGATGCAATCAGAGCCTTTGAAAGATTATCAATAGTTTGTAGAATGACTTAAAGGAAGAAAGAAATTGAGAATGAGAACTTGGACTAGTAGTGAGGTTCTGGAACTAGGACAGCCTCAATGGAAAAGGAGAAAAGCAGCTTGTGAGAGATTTATTGAGGGCATTAACGGCTTGGCATAGAGAGCTAAAAGAATAGGAGTGAATCAGATAAATGAGAGAAAGTGCAGGGTAGAGAGAGGAAGCTCAGCACAGAATTTTGTGTTAAGATGTTGAGAGAAGTAGGATAAGCCAGAAGAGGTGGGTTGGAAAGAAACTCCTAGAGGACAGTGCCACACAAACCAAGAAACAACCTTGTAAGGAGATGCGACTTAGAGGTTATGGAAGGATATGACCTGAGAGGACTCCTGTTGGACTTGGAAATGAGGAGGCTGGAGCTAGTGAGTTGCCAGAGCATCTTCCTGTCAGGAAAAGCTCCCCCTCCTCCCCTCAATAAATGATACCTTGAGCATGCTGTAGGCCAAAAGGAGGAGTTGGGAGAGAGGAAGCAACTGCAGATTGAAGACAAATGAGAGGGGTGCATTAATGAAGTGAGAAGGTAGTAGGATAAAGAAATAAGAGGTCATTTGGGCTGGGCCTTGTGGCTCACACCTGTAATCCCAGCACTTGGGGAGGCCTAAGTAGGAGGATTGCCAGAGCCCAGGAGTTCAAGCCTAGCCTGGGCAATAAAGTGAGATCTCATCTCTACAAATGATATTTTTTTTTAAAAATATTAGCTGGGTGTGGTGACACGTGTCTGTGGTCCCAGCTACTCAGGAGGCTGAGGTGGAGGATCACTTGAGCATGGGCAGTCAAGGCTTCAGTGAGCCAGGATCATGATCATGCCACTGCACTCTAGCGTGGGTGACAGAGCAAGACCTGGTCTAAAAAAAGAAAAAAGGCCTGTTGTTGGAGAGAAGCGCTTGGCCTGATAAAGGAAAACTGAAGGAGGAAGACGAATGCATATACAGAGAAATTTTTAAATTGAGAAAGATTACATAATGGCTTCACTGTAAAATTTATACTATTATTGCTTATTAGTAGTACCTGCAGATAGAATAGTAACTACAGATAGACAAGTTAGATTTAGAAAATACCTTGAGTTATCTCAGGCACATGTAGAAAGATTAAACTTTCTGTTCTGTATAAATGTTTCATTCTTTTAGCTATGCCTTGAACATATCTTTGCCTATGCTTTTAAATGCATTTGCCTGCCAAAACATAGCTATGTGATGTAATTATATAGACTACCAGTTAGGCCTGTTGAGTCCACATTTCTGCTAATTATTCAAGCTGTGTATTTTGAGTGCTAATAATAGTGAGAACTCAAGTACAGTATTTTGTTTAAAAATTAGTTTATAACCTTCAGTTTGAAATTTTTGTATAAATGTTTTATTCTTTCTAAAAGATGCCCAAAAACAATATTTTGTATTTTCTATAGAATAGAAATTTATTAGTAATATGTTCTATAGCTTAGCAGGCACACTGTACAATTATTCATTTCATTGAAAGTAATGACAAATATATGTCACTTTGAAATTATAATTTCCCTGTTTTAAGATGCTGCCAAATCAGTTCTTTACCAGTCCTGATGTTGGGAGTTTCCAACTAGAAGACTTGTTAGTAAATGAGTAGATATGGAAGCTAAGACCTCCTTCATTACCCTTAACCCTTTCTCCTCTTCCCAACAAAGTGGTGAGAAGTCCCTGACCCAAGATAGTTCTTTTCATATATTTTTAATAGCTATACAAGTAATACATGCTTTTTGCTTTAATAAATAAAAAATACATGTGAGTAGTTAGAACAAAATAAAATTTATATTCTATACCTAGATATATTTTGACAGACTTTCAGAATTTTTTTTAGGTAACGTATTTTTAGAAATAGTAATTAGGACAGTTATAGTACATATATTGTTTTGTATGCTGCTTTATTTCTTTTACTTTAACAGTATATCATTACCGTATCAATATTTATCTGTCTCTAAATATACTTCCACTTCATTTTCAAGCCTGCATGCATTGTTGCATGGATTTTTCAAAGTGGATTTTTTTCTTAGTCTTTATTCTTACAAAGTGTTCTAAGTTGCTCCTTAATCAATATCTCTGTCCCCAATACAACTCTTGGTTTCTTTCCAGCTATAAGGAGATTCTACAGCAGGTAGACCATAAGAACTTGGTTTCCAGTAGCATGAGTTCATTTTTTTTTTTTTTCAAGCAGGATGGGTGAGCAGCATTATATTATATTGTATGTCCTGACAAAGGCACTCATGGCTTGAGAACTGTCTGTTTTTTTCTCCACCCACCAGAACACAAGCCAGTGTCTGACATTTCTTTTGAGCAGCCAGGGCTTGAAAGCATGCACTTATCTTCCCAAACATATGGCTTTTTCCTTGGTCTTCATCTGCTCTACAGGAGCTCCTGCTACAAGTCTTCTCTTAGACTATCACCAGCCTTCCTTCCTCTTCTATTCCTGCCTATTCAAGATTTGTTTATTTTGTTCATTTTGCATTCAAACTTCTTGGTTATGAACCCTTTTGAGATCATCCTTAAGAAACGAGAAATGTTGAATTTGTCCAAAGTAACCAGTTATTACAGGCATTTAATTAATGAATATTTCTTGTCCATTCTGAAGACTATATTTCAGCCTCCTTAATTTAATCTATTCTACTTTGTATTATTTTTTAAGTTTCTATCCTGATTGGCCTTAAAAAATAGACGTTTCATTCCCATCTTAGTAAAAGTCTTACTTCAAATTTATGTCACTACACTAAATATAAATACAATTTTAGTGGAAGCTGCTTCCAGAAAGTGGATATGGTTCAGTAAGATTGGTTTTTTAACACTTTGCTTAATAAGTAAGTGATTCAGTAGACTAACCTCATGAAATTTGCTAGTGATCCTTTAACTGGCTAACACCTTGGAAAAACAGATTAAGGTTCTAATTAGCATTGACAAGGTGAAGAGGGGCATGGGTATTAACAAGAGGAAGTTAACCAAAGACATGCTGGGTGATTCAATAAAGGACTAAAGAAATAAAGTGTAAATATAACAGGGGGCACCATACTTTGAAAAAGCATGAGAAAAATAAAAATAAATGTTATTAATTATCAGAAAATAAAGCACTATTATTTTTAAAGCCATAACACTGTTAATAGTATTTTTAACAGTGATATTATTAATTGGTCATGATTTATTTTGCAGTTAAGAGGAAGCCTTATTATTATTATTTTTTTACTTTTGCAAAATTTTTCCCATTCGTTTCAAATGTGAATTGAGACAGTGGAGAGAGAGGCAAATGCAAATGATTAAAAAACAGGACTGTGAAATCAAAAAGTTCCAATTGCCATGTATTTTTTGCATTATTGAATATGCTGTAAAGTAGTATTGTTGATACCACATTTCATAGGTGGGATTTCCATCATTCTCAAAATATGAATAGGTATTGTTGATGTGAACACTGCTTCTCCCCTGTGAGCCAGGCAAGATGAATGGATGTGTTACAATGTGGTCTTCTGTTTTGTATATTAACAGAGATTTAAGCCTGCATTTTTATATAGTAACTGAACAAATCAACTCTGTAATTGCCTTACCTGAATCAGGTGGAATGTATCTACTATGACACATGCTTTTGTCTTGTTTTAAAATAATCAGGAGCTTGAATCTTTGTATTTTGGTAAATCAGGAAAAAAAAATCAGACTGCATACAAGATAAAGGACTCTTAGTACATTAGGGGCTCTGGGAGAAAATGAATGAAGTCAATCTAAACAATAAAAGAAACAGGATTGAAGTCAGACCATTGTCAATGTTCTAAATTTGTAAAATCCACACAGGACTTTGTTTCTTTTCTTAATCTTGTAGAGCTTGGAACAAATAAATTCTAGAGAATTTTTTTTTTTTTTAAGACAGTCTCGCTCTGTCGCCCAGGCTGGAGTGCAGTGGCGCCATCTCAGCTCACTGCAAGCTCCACCTCCCAGGTTCACGCCATTCTCCTGCCTCAGCCTCCTGAGTAGCTGGGACTACAGGCGCCTGCCACCATGCCTGGCTAATTTTTTGTGTTTTTAGTAGAGACAGAGTTTCACCGTGTTAGCCAGGATGGTCTCGATCTCCTGACCTCGTGATCCACCTGCCTCGGCCTCCCAAAGTGCTGGGATTACAGGTGTGAGCCACCGCGCCCAGCCTCTAGTGGATTTTTTATAAGACTCATAGAGTTAACAAAAATTAAATCTCAAAAATTCTCATATTTAAATTACTGACTTTAAGTACTTCCTTTAAACTAAATGTATTAATGATTTAATTTGGTATCATTCTGATACTTTATTCTGCAGTTTGCAGATGCACCCCATACAGTTCCCTGCACATATCAAACGCTCAACTAGTATCTTAAATTGTTTTACTGGGCATTCTGATTCCTAGGTTTAATGTAAAGGGTCACTTACATAGAGTGCACTGAGACTCATGAATTTCTTTTTTTCTTTCTTTTTTTTTTTTTTTGAGGCAGAGTCTCACTCTGTCGCCTAGGCTGGAGTGCAATGGCGCAATCTGAGCTCACTGTAACCTCCACCTCCTGGGTTCAAGCGATTCTCCCACCCCACCCTCCTGAGTAGCTGGGATTACAGGCACCTGCCATCATGCCTAGGTAATTTTTGTAGAGACAGGATTTCACCATGTTGGCCAGGCTGGTCTTGAACTCCTGACCTCAGGTGATCTGCCCATCTCAGCCTCCCAAAGTGCTGGGATTACAGGCATGAGCCACCGCACCTGGCCATGAATGTCTATTAAAAATTTATGTTTTGATTAATAAATTTACTCCACAATGAAATGCTATCTAGAATTTGCTGATAGATGTAGCAGGAACCACTGATAGTTTTTTTTTTAAGCCTAAGAAACACTATCTGAAGTTGATATGCAAATATTGCAAGACTTCTTAATTTCTCTCTCTCTTTTTTGGGGGAGACAGAGACTTACCCTGTGGCCCAGGCTGGAATGCAATGGCAGGATCGCCACTCACTATAGCCTTGACCTCCCAGATGCAAGTGATCCTCCTGCCTCAGCCTCCCCAGTACCTGGGACTACAGGCACGTGCTACCTTGCCTGGCTAATTTTTGTATTTTTGGTAAAGACAGGGTTTCTCCATGTTGCCCTGGCTGGTCTTGAACTCCTGAGCTCAAGCAATCTGCTTGCCTCAGCCGGGAAAATTGCTGGGATTTCAGGCGTGAGCCATAGAGCCCAGATGACTTTTTAATTTCTAACTGGGGTTTCAAATGTCCCAAAACAGAGTACCATGAGATATTTTATACTGCATGTTTTATTTATTGATAGTACACAATTTTATATTATCTTGTCATGGCATAGTAAAAAGTCTGGCTTTAACTATGTTGATTTCTGCATGCTTCTGTGGATGACACGTTTCTAACCTTTATTGTTTCAAATTTTAAATGAAATGTACTACTTTATTACTTGTATAACAAGGTATTTTCAACATGTCAAAGGAAATATTAGCTTTACCAACCTTTATGAAAGGATCAAAGTCAAGGCTATTTCATGTTGTGCTAATAAAACTTTTCCTGATCATACTTACATAGTAGTATCTGTTAACAAATTAGAACACAGTCTGTAGCTGTGAGCAGATTGCTTCCTCGTGGTAGCTTTCTCACTGGAAACACCAATATTGTAGTAATACCAAAGCTGCCTACTCTGAGATGAGCAAGCCACATAATTGCTCCCAACTCTGAAATCCTATGATTTAAGTTAATTTCAATGAAGGAGAAAGTATTTGGTCAAAGTAAAATAGTGAAAATGTTAAAAAAAAAAAAAAAAAAAAAGAGAGAGATCACAGAAGGTTTTGATTTTTTGGTTTGTTTTTTGTTTTTTTGAGACACAGTCTCACTCTGTTGTCCAGGCAGTAGTGCAGTGGTACAATCATAGCTCACTGCAACCTTGACCTCCTGGGCTCAAGCAATCCTCCTGCCTCAGCCTCCCAAGTAGCTGGGACTACAAGGTGTGCCACCACACCTGGTTAATTTTTTAATTTTTTGTAGACATTAGATCTCGCTATATTGCCCAGGCTGCTCTCCAACTCCAGGGCTCAGGCAGTCCACCTGCCTGGGCCTCCCAAAGTGCTGGGATTATTACAGGCATTAGCCACCACACCTAGCCAACACAGAAGGGTTTTGTTAGCATGGTTTAGTGGAATTCCTTGATAAAAATCATATTAAAACTTGTGAATGAAGGAAGTGTTTTGATAAAAGGCAAAAATGAAGTCAACTCTCCCCTCCTTTTCTCCTAAGTGCTTAACTTGATCATGTGTCCATACATTTGTAGTACACATTCAGCGTTGCCCTGCTAGGGCAACTTAATCTGGTTTTTATATTAGATTTAATTATTTAAATTTATTAAAACTTCTAAGTTTAATTTTTAAAATACATTGCATTATTGCCATTAAAACAAAATTTGGACAGATGGACCTAATTTTGACTCATATAGAAAAAAAATGGAACAAAAGAAATTTATGGGACCATTTAGGAAATTTGAAAATTTGACCTTGTATTTTATGGCATTACAAAATTATTGTTAAATTTTTAGGTTAAAAAAAAAATTTAGGCTGATGCTGTGGCTCACTCCTGTAATCCCAGCACTTTGGGAAGCCAAGGCAGGCAGATCACTTGAGGTCAGATGTTTGAAACCAGTCTAGCCAACATGGCGAAACCCTGTCTCTACTAAAAATACAAAAATTAGCCAGGCGTGGTGGCAGGTGCCTGTACTCCCAGCTACTCGGGAGGCTGAGGATGACACAAGAATAACTTGAACCTGGGGCAGGGCAGCAGAGGTTGCAGTCAGCTGAGATGGTGCCACTGCACTCCAGCCTGGGCAACAGAGTGAGACTCTGTCTCAAAAAAAAAAAAAATTAGGTATACTAATGGTAGAGTTAATGTTTTTTGTTTCTTTTTGTTCTTTTGAGACAGGGTCTCACTTGCTGCCCAGGCTGTCGTGCAGTGGTGTGATCGTGGCTCACTGCAGCCTTGACTACCTGTGCTCAAGCAGTCCTCCTTTCCTTGGCCTCCCAAAGCACTGGGATTACAGGCATGAGCCACCATGGGCGGCCGATGTTTATTTTTTTTTTTATGGTTCTTATCTTTTAGACATACATTCTGAATATTTATAGATGAAATGATTTATTTAGGATTTGTTTCAAAATAACAGAGTGCTGTGGGAAGTAGGTGGGCCATGAATTGATAACTGTTAAAGCTGGGTATGAGGCAGTTTATTATATTCTTCTGTTACTTTCTTATTTAACGTTTTCTATAATTTGAAAGTCCAAAAAATAATATTTAATAACCATCTATGAGGTTTATAAAAACCATTTAGATGTCTTTATTTGTTGTAAAATGACATAAAAGCATTACCTACAATAAATTCCACCCCATTTTCTTTTCATAAAAAATTTTTCTTTTCATAATCCATATTCCTTATTCTCTGCTGTGAGAAAAGAGCTCTTAAAATTGTCACATGATGTCAAAAGAAAACAAGGGGTAGAAGGAGTCACTTTACTGTGCCTACAATGAATTTTATATAACACCTTTACTTTTCTTTCCTTTCCAACCTGATTAAAAATTTGTTTGCTCTTAGGAGGGAAGGTGGGGTGTCCACAGGCAAGTTATTGTTACATTATAGTTAACATTCAACTGTATCTGCATCTTATCACAAACAAATACATGTATATATACACAGAAATATATGGAAAGTACTTAGTTACTCTCTATATTTCAAACATATGGTTTATTCTCTCCAGAGATCAATATCTTAGTTACTGAAGCTGTATCTAACTTTTTGCTAAAATAGTTATTTTGTGTTTTAAGAGAAATAAGTGTAATTCCTCAGTGGCAGGAATGGTATGTGGAAGTGATCGTTTTTTGGTGGTTAAGATACTAATAATTTGACAGCAACATGCAAGATTTTGGGAAATATGAATAGTAGTTTATTATTTCAAACTTTTAAAAGTTGGGAAAAGAGGAATTTCAAATTAAAATCTATAAAGTATTGGAAGACTCTAGAAAAGAGCAACTAAAGCCGGGCACGGTGGCTCACTTCTGTAATCCCAGCGCTTTGGGAAGCCGAGGCGGAACTATCCTGGCCAACATGGTGAAACCCCATCTCTACTAAAAATACAAAAATTAGCTGGGCATGGTGGCGCGCCTGTAGTCCCAGCTACTCGGGAGGCTGAGGCAGAATCGCTTGAATCCGGGAGGTGGAGGTTGCAGTGAGCCGAGATCGCACCGCTGCATTCCAGCCTGGGCGACAGAGTAAGACCCCGTCTCAAAAAAAAAAAAAGAGCAACTAAAATGCTTAATAAATATCTCTCTTTCACAGCCCTCTGATATGATTCATTAACAGATTTAAAGATAACAATGTTATAAACCGTTCAGGAGAGTAGTTTTGAAGACTTAACTTCCATTAACGCAGTATATTTGAGAATTGAGTTTTCCGGAAAATTGAGGCTGAGGCAGGAGAATCGCCTGAACCCGGGAGGCGGAGGTTGCGGTGAGCCAAGATCGCGCCATTGCACTCCAGCCTGGGTAACAAGAGCGAAACTCCATCTCAAAAAAAAAAAAAAAAAAAAAAAAAAGTATGATGAAGAACTGAGAATTTTCATTTACTTCCAACTCTTGTGTTGGTTTCTCAGCTTGTCTCTTCTCCCTGCTGTGAATCCTATCACTGCCTTTAGAGTTAACTTACTAAGTGACAAATCTGATTATCATTCACTGGCTTCAAAACTCTAGTGTCACCACGTTGTTCATGTGAAAGTCCAAATCTCTTTCCTGTAGCATCCACAGTCTGACTTCTAGCTTCATCCTTTGCCTCTCTCAGTAAAGAACTATAAACTCAAGCAGCACACCAAACTCTTTGCTGGTCCCAGGGTACGCAATGCTTTTCTTATCACATTGTGCATTTGAATGTTCTATTCTCTTTGCTTGGAGTGGTTTTTCTCCATTTCCCATCTCCTATCTTCTAAGACACAACTAAAAGATCACATCTTTGAAGCCTCCCCAGTTCTCTCCAACAGGGCTAGTTATTCACTTGCTCTGTTTTCTCTTTTTTTTTTTTTGAGACGGAGTCTCTCTCTGTCGACCACGCTGGAGTGCAGTGGCACGATCTCGGCTCACTGCAACCTCTGCCTCCCAGGTTCAAGTGATTCTCCTGCCTCAGCCTCCTGAGTAGCTGGGACTACAGGCACGTGGCCACCACGCCCAGCTAATTTTTGTATTTTTAGTAGAGACAGGGTTTCACCACATTGGCCAGGCTGGTCTCGAACTCCTGACCTTGTGATCTGCCCACCTCGGCCTCCCAAAGTGCTGGGATTACAGGCCTGAGCCACCAAGCCCAGCCCACTTCCACTGTTTTCATAAACACCTTTTGTACTGTATTGTAAACATTTGGTGGTAATCATCCCTTCTATTGATTGATGCAATCATTCATTCATTTGGAGGTATTAATCTAAAAGGTACTATGTTCCAGACACTGTTTGGTACTGGAAATAGAGTTATTAAAACAGTCACTGTCTCTTCCCTCTGTTAGTGGAGGACACATATGTTAAAGAATCACAAAAACATCCATATAATCACAATTGTGACATCTGTGAAGGTGGGGTCTCTGTTCAGTATCTCTTTGTATATTGCCCACCTTCCATCTTCCCACCCCCATCCCACCAGCACATAAGCTAATGCTTCACACAAAAGAGCAAGTCAATAAATGCTTAAAGAAGTGAATGATGAATATATAACTGTACATGAGCTACATGGATTTCTTTTAAACTTTTTATTTTGAAATAATTGTAGATTCACACGCACTTGTAAGAAATAATACTGAGAGGTCGGGTGTACCCTTTACCTAATTTCCCTTAACAATAAGATCATACAAATCTATAAGATGGTATCACAGCCAGAATATTGATATTGATACAGTTCCCCATCCTTGTTCAGATTTCCTCAGTTTTACATGTGTGTGTATTTAGGTCTATGAAATTTTCCCATGTCGGTTTATATATCCACCACAATGGTCAAGATTAAAGAAGTGTTATCATGAGGCTACATTATCACACCTACTTCCCTCCCATCCCCCTTCCACCACCCTCTATCCGAAATCCCTGGCAACCACTAATCTGTTCTTCATATCTATAATTTTGTCATTTCGAGAATGTTATACAAATGAAATCATTCAGTATGTAACCTTTGTGGATTTTTTTTTCCACCCAGTGTAATTCTTTGACGATTTAACTGAGTTGTGTATGTCAATAGTTAATACCTTTTTGTTGTTGAGTAATTTTCCATGGTATGGATGTATTATAGTTTGTTTAATCCTTTATCCATTAAAGAATATCTGGGTTGTTTCCAGCGTTTGGCGATTAGGAATAAAGCTGCTATGAACATTCTCGTACAAGTTTTTATGTAAACATAATTCTCCATTTCCCTGGGACAAATGCCCAGGAATGCAACTGCTGCGTTGTATGGTAATTATGTGTTTGGTTTTATAAGAAACTGTCACACTATTTTCCAGAGTGGCTGTACCATTTTACATGTAAGAAGTAGTTGGGCACTGAAAAATCCAGTTTCTCCATATCCTCACCAGCATTTGGTGTTGTCATTATTTTTTATTTTAATCATTCTGATAGGTAAGTAGTAATATTTTCTTGTGGCTTTAATTTACATTTCCCTAATAGTTAACAAAATTGAACATCTTTTCATATGTTTATTTGCCATTTCCATTTGTAAATCCTCTTTAGTGAAATTCCTGTTTATTGTCTTTTGCCCATTTTCTTTTTTCTTTATTTTTTGAGACAGAGTCTCCTTCTGTTGCCCAGGCTGGAGTGCAGTGGTGCGATCTTAGCTCACTGCAACCTCTGCCTCCCAGGTTGAAGTGATTCTCATGCCTCCGCCTCCCCAGTAGTTGTGATTACAGGTGGGCAGCTAATTTTTATATCTTTAGTAGAGACAGGGTTTCGCCATGTTGGCCAGGCTGGTCACGAACTCCTGGCCTCAAGTGATCCTCCTGCCTTGGCTTCCCAAAGTGCTGGTATTATAGGTGTGAGCCACTGCCCCCGGCCTCTTTGCCCTTTTTGTAATTGGAGTTTTTTGCTGTAATTTACTGTTGGGTTTTGAGTTTTTGATATTTTTTACATACTAGTCCTTTGTCAGATATGTGGTTTGCAACTACTTTCTGTCTGTAGCTTGCATTTTCATCTTTTTAACAGGTCTTTTGCAGAGCAGTGGTTTTAAATTTTGATTAGGTACAATTTATTGATTTTTTTTTTCTTTCCCTGAGTCATGCTTTTGGTGTCTCAGAATTCTTTGCCTATTCCTAGATCCCCCAAATTTTCTCCTATACTTTTTTCCTAAATATTTTATAGTTTTATGTTTACATTTAAATCTGTCATTCATTTTGAGTTAATTTTTGTATAAGATTAAGAGGTTTAGGTCATGGTTTATTTTTTTGCCTATGTTCATCCCATTCCTCCAGCACCATTTGTTGAAAAGGAATTTTTTCTCCGTTGAATCACTTTGTAAATAATCATCTTTGTAAATAAATCAGATGGACATATCTGTGTATGTCTATTTCTGGGTTCTTTCTTTATTCTGTTCAGTAGACCTGTATTTTTATATCTCTACCAGCACAAACTACCTTGATTACTGTAGCTACATAGGAAGACTTAATATTGAGTAAAGTGATTCCTCATATTCTTCCTTTTCAAGATTGTTTAGTCATTCTAGCTCTTTTGCCTTTCCATGTAAACGTCAGATTAAGCTTGCCTATGTCTACAAAAATCTGTGCTGGGATTTTGATAGGAATTGTATTAAAACTATATACAATTTGGGGAGAATTGACGACTTTTCTATGTTGAGTCTTTCCACCTGTGAATATGGTATGTCTTCATTTACTTAGATTTCTTTAATCAACATTTTGGAATTATCAGCATGAATATTTATAGACATGTTTTTAAAGTTTATATCTAAGCCTTTTATTTTGCTTAAAGTAATTATAAGTGATAGCTTTTGTTGTATTTTTGAGATAAAGTCTCACTCTGTCGCCCAGACTGGAGTGCGGTGGCACCATCTCCGCTCACTGCAGCCTCTGCCTCTTGGGTCCAAGTAATTCTGCCTCAGCCTCCCAAGTAGCTAGGATTACAGGTGCCCGCCACCACGCCCGGGTAATTTTTTGTATTTTTAGTAGACACAGGGTTTCACCATGTTGACCAGGCTAGTGTTGAACTCCTGACCTCAAGTTGATCCGCCCAGCTCAGCCTCCCAAAGTGCTGGGATTACAGGCGTGAGACACCATGCCTGGCTGTGTTAATTCTTTAATATTTGGTAAAAATTTTCAAGGAAGCCAGCTGGGCTTGGGAAATTCTTTTCCAGGAGGCTTTTCATTACAAAGGCAATGTCTTTCATGGTTAAAGAACTACTCAAGATATCAGTTTGTGGTTTTAGAGAAATTGAGAAATTGGCCAATTTCTTCTAAGTTGTCAAATTTGTGAGCATAAAGTTGTTCATAGTATTCCCTTACTATCCTTTTAATAGCTGCAAGATCTATATTACCTCCTGTCTCACTTCTGATATTAGTGATTTATCTCTTCTTTTTTTATGTTATTATGGTAAGAACATTTAACATGTGATTTACTCTTGCAACAGATTTTTTTTTTTTTTTGAGACATAGTTTTGCTCTTGTTGCCCAGGCTGAAGTGGGGTGGCGCAACCTTGGCTCACTGAAACCTCCACTCCCAGGTTCAAGTGATTCTCCTGCCTCAGCCTGCCAAGTAGCAGGATTATAGGCATATACCACCACACCACGCCTGGCAACTTTTTTGTATTTTTAGTAGAGATGGAGTTTCACCATGTTGGCCAGGCTGGTCTCAAACTCCTGACCTCAGGTGATCCACCCGTCTCAGCCTCCCAAAGTGCTGGGATTACAGGCATGAGCCACTGAGCCCGGCCTTTTAAACAGATTTCAATCTCTGCTCACCACAACCTCTGCCTCCTGGGTTCAAGTGATTCTCCTGCCTCAGCCTCCCTAATAGTTGGGGTTACAGGCTCGTGCCACCACGCCCAGCTAATTTTTTGTATGTTTAGTAGAGACGAGAGTTTCACCATGTTGGCCAGGCTGGTCTCAAACTTCTGACCTCATGATCTGCCCACCTCAGCCTCCCAAAGTGCTGGGATTGCAGGTGTGAGCCACCACACCCGGCCTCTGAAACAGATTTTTCAGTATCCAATACAGTATTGTTATCTATAGGTACAGTGTTGTACAGCAAATCTCTAGAACTTACTCATATTACAAAGCTGAAATTTTATACTGGTTGATTAGCAACTCCCCATTTCTCCCTACCCCTTGGCCCCGGCAACCTTTGCTTCTATGAGTTAGATTATGTTAGATAGCTCACATAAGTTGAGTCATCTGATATTTGTCCTTGTGTGACCAGCTTATTTCACTTAGTATAATGCTGTCAAAGTTCATCATGTCACATGTTGCAAGATTTCTTTTTTTAAAGTTGGATAATATTTCATTGTATACTACATATATATACGACAATTTTAAAAAAGTATTTGTTCATCCATTGATGGACATTAGATTAATTTCACATCTTGGCAATGCTAGTATCCCTTCAATATCATTATTTCTTTTTTTTTTTTTTTTTTTTTTTGGAGATGGAAGTTTTGCTCTTTTTGCCCAGGCTGGAGTGCAGTGGTGTGATCTCGGCTCACCGCAACCTCTGCCTTCTGGGTTCAAGCAATTCTCCTGCCTCAGCCTCCTGAGTAGCTGGGATTACAGGCATGCACCACCACGCCTGGCTAATTTTGTATTTTTAATAGAGACGGGGTTTCTCCATGTTGGTCAGGCTGGTCTCGAACTCCCAACCTCAGGTGGTCTGCCCGCCTCGGCCTCCCAAAGTGCTGGGATTACAGGCGTGAGCCACCGCGCCCAGCCTCAGTTTTTTTTTGTTTTTTTTTTTTTTGATAAAATACCCAGAACCGGACTGCTGAATCATATGGTAGTTCTATTTTTAATTTTTTGAGGAAAAAAAAATTACCTTTGTCTTTATTTTTGTCAGTCTTGCTGAAGGTTTACAAATTTTATTGATTTTTTTTCAAATAACTAGTTTTGATTTAATTGATTTTTCTCATGTTTTCTCCTGTTTTCAATTTAATAGATTTCTGTTCTTTATTTTTTCTTTCTTTCTGCTTACTTTGGGTTATGTTGCTCTTCCTGTTCTAGGATTCTTATGGTAGAAACTTAGATTATTAATTTGAGGCCATTTCTCTCTCCTAATGTAAGCATTTAATAGTATGCATTTCCCTCTTGGCATTGCTTTAGTTGCATTGCACAAATTTTGATATGCTGTATTTTCACTTCCATTCAGATCTATGCATCGTTCTTATTTCCTTTGAAACTTCTTTTTTAACTCATGCATTGTTTAGAAATGTGTTAATTTCCAAATGTTTGAAGATTTTCCTGTTGTCTTTCTGTTATTGATTTCTAGTTTGATTTCATTATGATCAGAAGACATATTCAGTATGATTTTTAGTTGTTTTAGATTTGTTGGAGTTACTTTTCTGACCCAGGATCTGCTTTATTTTGGGGAATATTCCATGGCACTTGAGAAGAATGTATATTCTACTGTTGTTGGAAGGAGTGTTTATTAAATATCATTTAGATCCTGTTGGTTGATAGCACTGTTCAATTCTTTTGTCTTTGTTAATTTTCTGTCTAGTAATTCTATCAATTGCTGAGAGTGGAGTGTTCAAGCCCCCAAGCATAACTATAGATTTGTCTATTTTCTCTTTCAGCTCTATCTGTGTGTGTGTGTGTGTGTGTGTGTGTGTGTGTGTGTGTGTGTGTGTGTGTGTGTGTTGAAACTGTTGTTTGGTGCATGTACATTTAAAATTACTATGTCATCTTGGTAGATTGGTTCTTTTATCACTATGTGATGTCTCTTTTTCTTGCTGGTAATTTTCTTTTCTCTGAAGTCCACTTTATCTGATATTAATATAGCTACTCGAGTATCTATATTTTTAAGAGATAAGGTCTCACATGGTTTCAAATGGTTAATTTAAATAAAGGAACTGCTTTAAGTTGATTATGTGATCTACTTCTACACCACCAACCCACACCATTGTGTAAGAGACTGTTTATGGAAAATTATGTCATCCCGCAGTCGGGAATGGCTAATTGACTTAATGAACAGCAGGACAGTAACATGGCTTCTTTCTGTGTATCCTAAGGAAAGAATGCAGCAAAATAAAGATTTAATCTTCTTTATTTATTTTTATCTAACTATAGCCTCATAATAAAAAAGAAGTACAAGATATAGGTGCTATGGAGATGTCCATTGGCCTGCAAAAATAAGAAAAAGATTTCTGTAGTTGTACTTTTAGAAAACGGTGAATTCTTTAAAAAAATAAAAGACTGAGAAAAGAGAGAAGCTTCAGGATAGGCTTATTAATGAAAAACAAAAGTGGAACAAGAGAAGAGTATCTGAGAAAAGATAGCTTTATATTTAAGTACAAAAAAATAATGTAATGGAAACTGAAGGCTGGAAAGTGGATGTGGGTGGGGATTGGGGGAAGAGTGGAGGTGGATAAGAAGAAAATACATAAAGACTATCTGTCTTTCTTAAGAAAGAAACAATTAGTATAAACTCTAGAAATACTTCCTAATTTTCTGTCCTATTCATAGGTACCATAGGTGTTAAAAACAAATTCGTATCTGGGCGTGGTGGCTCACACCTGTAATCCCAGCACCGTGGGAGGCCAAGGTGGAAGGATCACCTGAGGTCAGGCGGTCGAGACCAACCTTGCCAATATGGCGAAACCCCTCCTTCACTAAAAAAACAAAAATT
This sequence comes from Pongo abelii, assembly GCF_028885655.2. Taxonomy (NCBI): domain Eukaryota; kingdom Metazoa; phylum Chordata; class Mammalia; order Primates; family Hominidae; genus Pongo; species Pongo abelii. The sequence continues at coordinate 117,175,541 of NC_071995.2, read as the reverse complement.
AGTAGGGCATGGTGATGCACGCCTGTAATCCCAGCTACTCAGGGGACTGAGGCAGGAGAATTGCTTGAACCCAGGAGGCGGAGGTTGCAGTGAGCTGAGATCGTGCCATTGCACTCGAGCCTGGGTGACAGAGCAAGACTCCATCTCAAAAAAAAAAAAAAAAAAAAAAAAAAAAATCATATATTTGTAATGTGATAATCATACTTTACCTTCATAGGTTTCAAAATGCTTTTATTTATTAGTACTAATAATATATTTATAGCCATTTATAAAGCACTTTTACATGCATTTTTAAATTTCATCCTTAAGACTACTGTAAAGTCAGATATTGTTGTTTTTTGTTTTTTGTTTTTTTTTCCAAACAAGAGTCTCGTTCTCTTGCCCAGGCTGGAGTGCAGTGGTATGTTCTCGGATCACTGCAGCCTCCACCTCCCCAGTCCAAATGATTCTTCTGCCTCAGCCCCCCAAGTAGCTGGGATTATAGGCGTGTGCCACCATGCCCGGCTAATTTTTGTATTTTTAGTAGAAACGGGGTTTCACCATGTTGGCCAGGCTGGTCTCGAACTTCTGGCCTCAAGCAATCTACCCACCTCGGCCTCCCAAAGTGCTGGGATTACAGGTGTGAGCCACCATGCCTGGCCATTATTCTCATTTTAGAGTAAGCAGTGGGCCCAAAGTCACAGGGTTGGCAAATGGTGCAGCTGGGGGCAGAACCTAGCTCCTAACTTCTTAATTCAGCCTGGTGTTAGCATTTTCTGGGACTCCATGCTGTATGCCTCTTACATTCATTCCCTCTCTAAGTCAATTCAGTAATCAAAGGTTAAGCATTATAGACCTTGTTCTAGAGGAAATGGAATTGAATTCCAAATTACATTTATTTTCTCTAGTAATTAGTCACTGTTTAAAAATACTAATCACATGTAGTATATGTTGTTCTAGAATTTCTGCCTTCTAGTATAAAACGAGAGTGCAGACCTGTGTATGCCATAATCTAGAGTTTTGTGTTACTTGTTTTTCTTTTGATTGTTTTTGGTAGGCGGCAGTTGGGCATAGATGAGATAAATTCCATATTCTTGTTCTTCATACCAAAGGAAACAGATGTCTCACATTTTCACACAGTTTATGGCAGTTTCAGACTTATGAACCTCATAAAGATAAATGGGTTCTGTCAAACCAAAGGATCATCGTTCACTGAGATTGCCTTTGTAACCTTCTGCCCCTTTCTGGCTCTTTCTACCTTTTTTTTTTTTTTTTTTTTTTGTCCTCCTCTTCTTTCCTTCTTTCTTTTTCTTTTCCCTTTCCTCTTTACCTCTTTTTTTGAATTATTTTTTTTTCTTGGTTTCTTTTTCTTCTCTTTTTTATCAATCAACACATTTAAAGTTTTATTAGCAGCTATCTTCTCTTGTAACCTAAAGGAGCTGCCATTCAGTATACTTCCTCTTTGTGATAGTTTCCTCTTTGCCCAACTATCAACTGCAGCCAGACACACACACACACTTACACCATATCTTAACCATCTGGAGAGTGCCTGAGGCCTGAGTTATGATAATGTAGTTTGGGTCAGGAATCTGAACACTATCTAAAAATACACAAAGCTGCTCTGGCATATTTTAAAACTCGCTTAGAAATGGGACTTTTGTTTCTACCACCAATAGATATATTTATATTGGCATATATAAAAACACAACTATTCTTACAGACAAAAGATGTAAAGACCTATCAGACCTCACTATTCTAATATAACTTAAGCAAACAACTTTGAAACAATTTTATTTATAGACTTGAATGTAATCTTAACTTTTATTTTCTTATCTGTCACTTTGACTTTTTATAGTGAGGGTTCTATTTTGTTTCTCATCCTCACATCTCTAGATATAAATAAATTGTGAAAAAAGAAGACAGGAAATGAGAGTTCAGATTTTAGGACTTCTGTGATTATTTTCTAGAAAGCATGCATCATTGAACCCCTGATATATTTTTCCTCCAAAATATTGAAGATATCCACATATTTTTTGGGGTTGTTGTTGATACAGAGTTCTGACTGAATGGAAAGATTGATGGTATATTATCATTCTCTTGTCATTATTTTTGAAACTTAAAAGGCAAATAACCAATGCTCTACCTTATGTTTTTGGTTATACCAGAGTTTCATTTCTGAGTCCTGGTGGAAGTGGCTATATACAAATCTTTATGCAAAACTTAAGTTTTTACCACTATTATATCAGAAGTTATCATGGATCTATATATGAAATAATCAGAATTAAGGGAGTATTTGTGTTCTATGTCCCTTGTTTTTATTTAGCTTTGCAGTAGTTAATTGAACATTACTTTCCATTTTAAGAAGAGGGCAGAGAGAATGACCTTCCTGGAAAAAACCAAAGTCATAGAATATAACAAGCTTTATATTTTGATATAAAAATCTTGCTCTTCCAACCCCCCCATAAGTATGGGACATATGGAAGATAACTCTTGATACAGAATATAGTCCTTTTTCTGATGATGGTTTTGACAGATGTTTAATATTAATTTTAATAAATTATTCCTTTTCTCCATTTTATCTTTTCTAATTAGACTCTGAAATAAATATAATATTTTTGACATTTTCCTGGATTTTAAAAGTTTGATAATCAGTTTGAATTGCTTTGCAATTCGTATCCTTCAGGACACAAATCCTGGCGTGTTCTCATGTTAATTCTGGAGAAAATAATCCAAACTCTAGCAACCAAGTCACCATTCCTAGTAAAATGGGCTATCATGCCTTTTCTTTCAGGAAACATCATGTAGAGTTTAAAGCAAGTTTAAAGGTCCAAACATCTATATTCTCTTATCCAGTCTGTCAGTTGTGTTTATTAGTCATGAACTGTGGCTCTAGCCTTTTGCATTAACTGCCCCCCTTCCTCAAATATCTTTTGGCTTCTCTAGTAGTTCTTTACTTCCTTTCCCTAAGGGACTGGGTTAAATACCCTTTAAGTGTGCTACATTATTCTGTTATTGCATGTATTTCAGGCTTGATTTCTCACTAGATGCAATCTCTTTGAGGACAGAGACCTTAACATGTTCAAGATAATATCTTTGCTACCTGTCATGAAGCCTGGCACATAATAGATTTGCCGAATGAATGAATAGAATTACATGCAAAATAGTTACTTACTTTCATATTTCTTGCAGATTTAAAAGCCATTATAAATCCCTCATGCCAAAATATCCACTTATTATCTTGATTAACACTGCACTTCTTTATACAAGTGGAAAGTTTCAATTATTTGGTTAGATTTTAAATTTGGGATTGGCAAAATGAATTCTTTAGTAAGAGATCCCACTTCCACTTGAAGAAAAATTGTAACTCATATCCCGGAGGAAATAATTAGCATAAAATGTTACCATTACTGTGAATTTCTGAAATAACTGTGGTTTTTGTTTTTTTAATAGTAGAATACAGTTTGCTATACTCTAGTTGTAGAGTTTTGAGCTTGAGAGGGCAGTAAGATTATGTTCTCCATCACCATGTAAGTTGGGGTAGAGGATTAAATTAATTAAATGTACGTTTCTTCAATACATTTGTTTTATAGACTGCAAGCTCCCTGAAAGTAGCATTTGTATTAGTCATATTTCTGTCTACTACCTAGCACAAACTCTGGTCATTTTAAGAACTCAATAAGTATTTGTTAGGCCAGGTGCAGTGGCTCATGCCTGTAATCCCAACACTTTGGGAGGCCAAGGATCACTAGAGGTCAGGAGTTCGAGACCAGCCTGGCCAACGTGGTGAAATCCCATCTCTACTAAAAATACAAAAATTAGCCAGGCGTGGTGGCGGGTGGCTGTAATCCCAGCTACTCAGGAGGCTGAGGTAGGAGAATCACTTGAACCCAGGAGGCAGAGGTTGCAGGTTGCAGTGAGCCAAAATCGCACCACTGCACTCCAGCCTGGGCAACAGAGTGAGATTCTGTCTCCAAAAAAAAAAAAAAAAGTATCTGTTGAATAAACTCGTGAAAGGGGAAACACGGTGGAGATCTTAGTTCTGCATATGAACACTATGTGGAACAATACATTTATGACTGATTCAGTAAGTGGAAGTTACTGTCTAAACATACGCTTTCTGAAAATAAGAAAAAGAGTGCTGTTGGGATTCAGAAGATTATAACTTCATAGTCAGTTTTATATAATAGTGTCACTCTTTCAGTCAAAATGGGTCTAAAATTAATTGATACAGAGCAAGTGGACCTTTCAAATTTTATTTAGCAATAGGAATTAAGAAGGATCATGTTTGTGGTCTGTACGTAGATCTTTTTCAGGAAGACATAAAATGGAAACTCTACATGCCAATAATCCTAAGGCTTATTTATGAACATCATATTTTAGGATTTTTATAGAAGTTTTTCTTCTGCCAGAAAGGAAACTTGAGTTTGAGAACCAGTCTCCAAGGACTTGATATTGAATGAACTTAACTCTGTCTAACACAGATTGATTTTAGTATTTCTGGCGAAAGATCAAAATAGCTTACACATAGCATTTGTAAGAATGTTTAAACATTTTCCTTCACTATTATTATTTCTTAATATGTTTTTCTTTCAAAGTGAATATACTTACATTATATAAATAAGTGTTTCAAACTTGTTTCAACTTTAGCTTTCATGCTATGATTAGAAAGTTAAGAAATTGAACTTTCACTAGTTCTAGTTCTTAACATTTTCAGAACTTCAGCTTCTTCATCTGTAAAAGTAGGATAATAGTGCCTACATCTTGGGATTCTTGTGGGAATTACTTGATATAATATACATAAAGCCTCCAGCACAAAGTAAGCATATTGTAGATGGTGGTGATAGGGTGGAGTTAGTAGTGGCTTTTATTATTAAAACCAGATGCAGGGATTAACTTTGTTATTTTGCTTCCTTGCTTATTTTTTATCACTGAGATCCCAAATTAGCCCAAATGTGTCTTTTAAATAAGAACATTAAGAGATGTTTTGCAATAATCATGTAGTTATTTAGACTGATATGTGCAGATGTATGTCCGCAAGTTGCAAATTGGTATTAAAGTGTGACTCCATTTGGGTAATAAAAAGGGAATGATCATTATACATACTTACAGAAAAATTTCTGAAGAATACACAATAGTTTCTTAGGAGTAATTACCTTTGAAGAGTCAGAATGGGGAGTCTAAGTACAGAAGAAAATTTTCTATCTCTACCCCTTTGTATCGCTGGAATGTTGTTGAACATGTATTACCTTTATAATAAAAAAACCAGAGCACTGAATGTTTTACCAGCAACTGATATGGTGACAACTGTAAGTAGAACTAATAAACTGCCTAATGTGCTGGTAAAATTCAAGAGGAAGTTATTTTTTATTATTACCAATGAGTAGAATTATATCCATGATTACAAAAATTAAGTAATGTATAATTAATCCTAAGTGCCTGACAATGCTAGATACATTAAAAATGTATCTTTGATAGTTTTTAATTCAGAGTCATTTCTTTTCTATAAAAAATGCAAACAATTTATATGGAGCCACTAAAGATCCAGAATAGCGAAAGCCATCCTGAGCAAAAAGAAGAAAACTGGAGGAATTACATTACCTGACTTCAAATTATACTACAGAACTATAGTAACCAAAACAGCATGGTATTGCCATAAAAATAGACACATAGACCAGTAGAACCCAGAAATACATTCACATATCCACAGTCAACTTATTTTCAACAAAGGTGGCAAGAAAATACATTGGAGAAAGGATAATCTCTTCAATAAATGGGAAAACTGGATATCCATATGCAGAAGAATGAAACTAGACCCTTATCTCTCAACCATATACAAAAAATAAAATCAACATAAATGAAAGATTTAAATCTAAGACCTGAAACTATGAAACTACTAAAAGAAAACATTGGGGAAACTCTGAGTCTAGGACATTGGTCTGGCAGAAGTACAGGCAACCAAAGCAAAAATGGACAAATGGGATCACATCAAGCTAAACAGCTTCTGCAGAGCAAAAGAAACAATCAACAAAGTGAAGAGACAGGCTGGGTGCGGTGGCTCATGCCTGTAGTCCCAGCATTTTGGGAGGCCAAGGCCTGCAGATCACTTGAAGTCAGGAGTTCAAGACCAGCCTGGCCAACACAGTGAAACCCCTGCCTCTACTAAAAATACAAAAATTAGCTGACATGGTGGTGGGCACCTGTAGTCCCAGCTACTTGGGAGGCTGAGGCAGGAGAATTGCTTGAACCTGGGAGGCAGAGGTTGCAGTGAGCCGAGATCATGTCACTGCACTCCAGCCTGGGTGAGACAGCGAGACTCCATCTCAAAATAAATAAATAAATAAATAAATACAGAGACAACCCACAGAATGGGAGAAAATATTGGCAAACTACCTATCTGACAAGGATTAATACCCAGAATATATAAGGAGCTCAAAAAACTCAAGAGAAAAAATCTGATTTCAAAATGGGCAAAAGATCTGAATAGACATTTCTCAAAAGAAGACATAAAAATGGCCAACAGGTATATGAAAAAATGCCCAGCATCATTAATCAATCATCAGAGAAATGCAGATCAAAACTACAATGAGATATTATCTCATCCCAGTTAAAATGACTTTCACCCAAAAGACAGGCAATAATGAATGCTGGCAAGAATTTAAAGAAAGGAGAACCCTCGTACACTGTTGACGGAAATGTAAATTAGTACAGCCACTATGGAGAATAGTATGGAGGTTCCTTCAAACAACTAAAAGCAGAACAACCATACGATCCAGAAATCCCACTCCTAGTTATAGTCCAAAAGAAAGGAAATCAGTAATCAGAGAGATATTTGCACTCCCATGCCTATTGCAGCACTATTCACAATAGCCAGGATTTGGAAGCAATGTTAAGTGTCTATCAGCAGATGAACGGATAAAGAAAATGCGGCACATAAACACAGTGGATTATTATTGAGCCATAAAAAAGAATGAAATTCTGTCCTTTGCAACAACATGGATGAGACTGGAGAACATTAATGTTAAGTGAAATAAGCCAGGCACAGAAAGACAAATTTTGCATGTTCTCACTCATGTGGGAACTAAAAATTGTAACAATTGAACTCATGCAGATAGAAACTAGAATGATGGTTACCAGAGGCTGGGAAGGATAGCAGGGAAGACAGATGAAGGAGGAAGAAGGCATGGTTGGTTAATAGGTACAAAAGTATAGTTACACGGAATGAATAAGATCTAGTATTTGATAGCACAAGAGAGTGATTCCAGTCAAGAATAACCACTGGATATTTTAAAATAATTAAAAGAGAGTGGAATTGGAATGTTCCTAACACAAATGATAGATGCTTGATATGTATCTATATTGTATATTTCTACAGTTTAAAAAGTCAACATTTTCAAGTCTTATAATGAAAAAGACTGTCTCCTGCCTCATATCTATACTCCCGCACCCAATTCCTGCTTCTCAGAGGCAATCACTTTAAAGTTATCCAGGTGTTTTTCTGATTTTTTTTCTCCACATTTCTAAACACCATATTTATACTGCTATCTGAATATTTCCACTTTTGATGAAAGATGAGAAATTGGCTTTCTTACATATATACATTTCACCTCCATCTTCCAGATAGAGTTATATCATAATTTTTAGTTCAGCAGACAGTGCTTACATTATTATGACTGTATTATTCACAGCTGTGATTTTTAGTGGACTATGATTAAATGTACTTCCTTCGTATAGCATTTTGTTTTCCCCAGGGTAAACAATTGCTTCATTTCTTTTATTAATTTGTATTAGCTCATTCCCATATGTTATTCCTCTTAATTTGTTCAGATATATCAGGTAGTCTATTAATTTCATCTTTTTCATGAAGACCTCCCTACAAGATCCCTGTGTTCTCCTGCTCCAGACCACAGTGAAATGCTGCATCACCTACATAAACCTATATACGATTATATGCATGTCATTTCTTAAATAAAAATGAGATTTTATGACATATACTGTTCGGCAACATGCTTTTTCCACTTAATATATTTATATAAGATCAGTACATATATACCTATCCTATTCTATTTGAGTACTAAATTGTTGTTCTCTGCACCTCTGCTGAAGCTATCATCTTATTTCCCCCCAACATCATCCTAGAGGTTTACATTTTTGTATAGCAAAATTAATAAGTGTTTCTTTGAGTTTCTGCATTTTGTGTTATACTTAAAATATGAAATTCTAAAAATATTCCCCCATATTTTTAGTGGCTTAATGGTTTTATTTTTTTCCTATGTAAAAATCTAAATTATTTTGGTGTGGAGAATGAGTGTACATTTTTTCACTTTGACTACTCACCTGTCCTTATGTCATTTTATTGAATAAGTAATTTATCCTTACCCTGATTTTAGAGGCAACATATATATTAAATATCTATGTGTATTTGGTTCTGTTTTTGAGACCCTCTTCTGTTTCATTGATCTTTCTATTTCATTGCCAGATCTCAATATTAGATATATTGTTGGTTTACAATTTGTTTTATTACACAATAGGACAAGCCCTTCTTCATGACACTTTTTTTTCTTTTTACCTGAGTTTACCTAGCTGTTTATGGGATGTTTATTCTTCCAGATCAGGAGTTGGCAAACTATAATCTGCAGACCAAATCTGTTGTGCTGCCTGTTTTAGTATAACCTGGATGCTTAAAATGGGTTTTAAGTCCAGGCGGGGTGACTCATGTCTGTAATCCCAGCACTTTGGGAGGCTGAGGCAGGTGGATCATCTGAGGTCAAGAGTTCGAGACCAGCCTGGCCAACATGGTGAAACCCCGTCTCTACTAAAAATACAAAAATGGTGCACACCTGTAATCCCAGCTACTTGGGAGGCTGAGGCAGGAGAGTTGCTTGAACCTGGGAGGCAGAGGTTGCAGTTAGCTGAGATTGTGCCACTGCACTCCAGCCTGGGCAACAGAGCGAGACTCCATCTCAAAAAAAAAAAAAAAAAAGATTTTTCAATTTTTTAATGTTTGGGGGAAAAAAATCACAAGAATGATAGTTCTTGACATGGGAAAATTATACAAAATTCAAATTTCAATGTTCATAAGTAACGTTTTATTGGAACACACGCTCATTTATTATTATTACCTATGGCTGCTCTCACTACAACACAGAGTTGAATAGTTATATCAGAGACCATGTGGCCCACAAAGCCTAAAAGATTACAGGAGCTTTATAGAAAAGTTTGCTGACCTCTGTTCTGTATCAAATTTTAAGCAGTTTAAAAGGAAATCTATTGGAATTTCATATAATATATAGATTAATTTGAGGAGAAATAATTATTTAATATTGAGTAATCATCAAAGAACAAAAGCAGTGTCTTTCTTCCATTTTTTTTTTTTTTTTTTTTTTTTTGAGACAGAGTCTCACTCTGCTGCCCAGGCTGGAGTGTAGTGGCGTGATCTCAGCTCATTGCAACCTCTGCCTCCCAGGTTCAAGTAATTGTCCTGCCTCAGCCTCTAGAGTAGCTGGGATTATAGACATGGGCCACCACACCCAGCTAATTTTTGTACTTTTAGTAGAGAAGTGGTTTCGCCATGTTGGCTGGGCTGGTCTCTAACTCCTGGCCTCAAGTGATCTGCCTGCCTCGGCCTCCCAAAGTGCTGGGATTACAGGCTTGAGCCACCGCACCGGCCCAAATTTTCTATTATATCTTTTGTGACATTTTATAATTTTCTTCCATCCCAGTTCTTTTAAATTTACTCCTGGATTTTTTGGGTTGGTTGTTGTTAATGCAATTGTTAATGGGATCTTTTCCACCACCATATATGTGTGTGTGTCTGAGTGTGTGTATTTTTTTCTTTTTTAAAACTTACGGCCTGCCAGGCATGGTGGCTCACGCCTGTAATCCCAGCACTTTGGGAGGCCGAGGCAGGCGGATCATAAGGTCAGGAGCTCAAGACTGTCCTGGCTAACACGGTGATACCTCGTCTCTACTAAAAGTACAAAAAATTAGCCTGGCGTGGTGGCGGGCGCCTGTAGTCCCAGCTACTCGGGAGGCTGAGGCAGGAGAATGGCGTGAACCCGGGAGGCGGAGCTTGCAGTGAGCCCAGATGGCGCCACTGCACTACAGCCTGAGAGACAGTGAGACTCCGTCTCAAAAAAAAAAAAAAAAAAAAAAACTTGCAAAAATAAAATATACTCACAAAAATACCGATGACATAGGTCCTTTTGTAGCAACATTGCCATCTCAGATAAGTGAAACAACAAAGGAAATGGAAATTATGTACTTGGTAGAAATACAGGTGATGGTAGAAAAATTATTTTTCTGAAATTTTAGATTCTCTTTTTTTGAAATGTCTTGTAATCTAACTTGATTGCTGAAGCATACATTTTAATTATGAGTCGAAGGCAAAATGACTAGTTTTCTTGTTTGAACTTTTTTATGAAAAACATACTTGCAGCCAGGCGCGGTGGCTGTAGTCCCAGCACTTTGGGAAACCCAGGTAGGAGGATTGCTTGAGCCCAGTAGTTCAAGACCAGCCTGGGCAACATGGCAAAACTTCATTCTACAAAAAATATGAAAACTAGCCAGATGTGGTGGCGTGCACCAGTAGCCCCAGCTTCTCAGAGGGCTGAGGTGGGAGGATAGCTTGAGCCTGGCAGGTCGAGGTTGCAGTGAGCCGTGATTGTGCCACTGCACTCCAGCCTCGGCGACAGAGTGAGACCCTGTCTCAAAAAAAATGTGTGTGTGTATGTTTGTGTGTGTGTGTATTTGCATGTATACATTGTTAAACAACAACAGTGTTAAACAATATAGTAATATACAACATAGAAAGTAGATGCCCCCAAACAAATATAAAAGTTACAAACCATAGCAACTTTTTCCCTAACATATAGCCACTATAAGCAGTTTGGGCATATTCTTCTAGATTTTTCCATTATCTTTTTTAATGTTGTTTATATTATTAACATTATTTTAAAATATAATCACATTATGCATATACGTATGCACATTACATATTACTTAACAGTACTTTAGTAGGACTTCCTTCCTATAGATCTGCTTCTCGTTATATTAGCTACACATTAGTAAAGTGTGTAATTGTACCAATTCCTTTTTGATGGGCATTTGGGTTGTTTCCTAATGTTTTCTATTACAAACCATGCTGTAATTATCATTATAAATAGCAGTGTGATTCATTTTCAATTATTCTACTCTGACTCTAAAATATTCAGCTTGGGGACCCTCTTTTTTCACAAACTTCTAGCAGTGTAAAGGCTCTTTTAGTTTAAACAGCATTGTTTAAGCAGTTGTATAAAGCAGTGTGCTAACTGGAAGTCCTTTTTGTTTTCTGTTTCTTTAATAATAAAATAGCCCTGGTCTCAATAGCTTATGGTCTAGTGTGACTGGCCAGTATGTGTCCAATCAATCATAACTATTACTAATTATTTTGTTTGTAAAATGTTAGCAGTGACTATAAACTGATACACTTATTTGCCTTGGGCTTTCAGCAAATTACCCAGAGATGGGTTGATAATCAAGTATGTTAGAGTATTGTTCAGTATCTTATTATATACTTTTTTTTTTTTTAAGAAATGAGGTCTTGCTACATTGTCCAGGCTAGGGCTCAAGCGATCCTCCCAACTCAGCCTCCCAAAATGCTAGAGTTACAGGCAAGAGCCACCATACCCGGCTACTCATAGAAACTTGTCATAAGGAAATAATTATGGGAACATCACTATCTATTTCCAGAACTTTTTCATCATCCCAAGCAGAAATTCTGTACCTATTAAGCACTTACTCCCCATTTCCTCCTCTCTGCCTAGCCCCTTATCTATTTTCTGTCTATATGAATTTTACCTATTCTAAATATTTCATACAAGTGGAATCATATAATATTTGTCCTGTTTTGTCTGGCTTTTTTCACTTAGCACAATGGTTCATCCATGTTGTAACATCTATCAGTACTTCATTCCTTTTTATGGCTAAGTAATATTTTGCTGTATCTATATCCCACGTTTTATTCATCTGTGTATCTGTCTGCTGATGGACACTTCACGTTGTTTCCACCTTTTGGCTATTGTGAATAATACTGGTATGAACATTGGCATACAAGTATCTGTTTGAGTCCCTGTTTTCAATTCTTTGGGGTATATAACTGGGAGTAGAGTTGCTGAGTGATGGTAATTCTATGTATAACTTTTTGAGGAGCTGTTCAACTGTTTTCCATAGAGGCTGCATCATTTTATATTCCCACCAGCAGTGTGCGAAAGGGTTCCAGTGTCTTCATATCCTCACCAACACTTGTTGTTTTCTGGTTTTTTTTTTAATTATAGTCATCTTAATGAGTATAAAATAATATCTCATCGTGGTTTTGCATTTCCCTAATAATTAATGATAAGCATTTTTTCATGTATTTATTGGCCATTTGTACATCTTCTTTGAGTAAATGTCTATTCAAGTCCTTGACAATATTAAGTTTTCTAGTTCTCATTTCAAAATTGGGTCGTTTGTCTTTTTGTTGTTAAGTTATAGAAGTTCGTTACATGTTCTAGATTATTATCAGGTTTCTAATAAAACAATTTTAGATTATTATCTAAATTCTTATCAGGTTTATGATTTGCAAATATTTTCTGTCACTCTTGATAGCGTCCTTTGATACACTAAGTTCTTAATTTTAGTAAAGTCCAATTTATTTTTCTTTTGTTTCCTGTAAAAGCTTTTGGTGTCATTTTATTGTTGAGGGATTTTTTGCTTTTAAAACATTTATTTTATAATTGACAAATGAAAAATTATATTTATGGTATACAATGTGATATTTTGATATATGCATACATTGTAGAATGAATACATCAAGCTAGTTAACATATCCATCACCAGATTTCAGCTGATAATTTGTATCTTCTGACCAATATTTCTCCAATTCCTCACCTCTCCAGCACCTGGAAAGCACCATTGTATTCTCTGCTTCTGAGTTCTGTTTTTTTTTAGATACCACACATAAATGAGATCATACAATTTCTGTCTTTCTGTGCCTGCCTTATTTCGTTGAGTGTAATGTTCCCTATGTTCATCCATGTTGTTGCAAATGACAGGATTTCCTTCTTTTTGAAGGCTGAATAGTATTCTATTGTGTACACATGCCACATTTTCCATTCACCCACTGACGGACACTTGGGTTGATTCCTTAGCTGTTGTGAATAATGTTGCAATGAACATGAAAAGTAGATATCTCTTTCACATATTCATTTCATTTCCTTTGGATGTGTATCATTAGTGGGATTGCCAGGTCATATCGTAGTTCTAATTTTAATTTTTTGAGAAACCTCCATACTGATTCCATAATGGCTGCGCTAATTTACATTCCCACTAACAGTGTACAAGGGTTCCCTTTTCTCTACATGCTCACCAATGCTCAATCTTTTGTCTTTTTGATAAAAACTATTCTTACAGGTGTGAGGTTGTATCTCCTTGTGGCTTTAATTAAGAAATCATTGCCAAATCCATGGTCATGCAGATTTGTCCCTATATTTAAGAGTTTTGGCCAGGCACAGTGGCTCACACCTGTAATCCCAGCACTTTGGGAGGCTGAGGCTGGCAGAGCACAAGGTCTAGAGATCGAGACCATCCTGGCCAACATGGTGAAACGCTGTCTCCACTAAAAATACAAAAATTAGCTGGGCGTGGTGGCGCGTGCCTGTAGTCCCAGCTACTTGGGAGGCTGAGGCAGGAGAATCGCTTGAACCCAGGAGGCGGAGGTTGCAGTGAGCCAAGATCGCGTCATTGCACTCCAGCCTGGTGACAGAGCCAGACTCCATCTAAAAAAAAAAAAAAAGTTTTATAGCTGTATCTCTTATTTAGGTCTCTGATCTATTTTGAGTTATTTTTTGTATATAGTATAAAGTAAGGGCCCAACTTCATATTTTTTGCTTATGGATATCCAGTTATCCCAGTACCATTTGGTGAAAAGACTGACCTTTCCCTGTTGTCTTGGCACCCTTGTTGAAAATCAATTTGCTGTAGATATGAATGTTTATTTCTGGGCTGTCAGTTCTATTCCATTGGTCTATATATGTCTGTCCTTAGGCCAGTACTGCAGTGTTTTGATTACTGAGCTTTGTAGTAAGCTGCAGGAAATGTGAGTCCTCCAACTGGTTTTTGTTTTTTGTTTGTTTGTTTTCTTTTTAGATTATTTTTGCTATTCTGGGTCCTTTGAAATCATATGGATTTTAGGAGAGGTTTTTCCATTTCTGTACAAAACACCATTGGGATTTTGATACAAATTGTATTGGATCTGTATATTGTTTGGAGTCGTATTGTCACCTTGACAATATTAAGTTTTCTAGTTCCTGAACACATAATGTCTTTCTATTTATTTAGGTCTTTAAAAAATTTCTGGCTGGGTGCGGTAATCCAACACCTGTAATCCTAGCACTTTGGGAGGCCGAGGCGGGTGGATCACGAGGTCAGGAGATCGAGACCATCTTGGCTAACACGGTGAAACCCGTCTCTACTAAAAATACAAAAAATTAGCTTGGCGTGGTGGCAGGTACCTGTAGTCCCAGCTACTCTGGAGGCTGAGGCAGGAGAATGGCGTGAACCCAGAAGGCAGAGCTGGTAGTGAGCCAAGATCGCGCCACTGCACTCTGGCCTGGGCAACAGAGCGAGACTCTGTCTAAAAAAAAAAAAAAAAAAATTCTCCCAGCGATTTTTTTTTTTTTTTTGAGACAAACTTTCACTTCGTTGCCCAGGCCAGAGTGCAGTGGCACAATAATCTTGGCTCACTGCAACTTCTGCCTCACAGTTTCAAGCAATTCTCCTGCCTCAGCCTCCCAAGTAGCTGGAATTACAGGCGTGCACCACCACACCCAGCTAATTTTTGTATTTTTAATAGAGACGGAGCTTGAGCTCCTGAGCTCAAGCGATCCACCCACCTCGGCCTCCCAAATGCTGAGATTACAGGCGTGATCCACCGCGCCCGGCCCCAGCAATGTTTTGTAGTTTTCATTGTTCATGTTTTTATGCTTCCTTGGTTAAATTTATTCCAGGGAGGAATAATTAAAGTATTCTTTTTGCTCTTATTATAGATTGTTTTCTTAATTTCCTTTTCAGATTGTTCATTGCCAGTATATAGAAATACAACTGATTTTGTTATTTTTATACCCTGGAACTTCGCTAAATTTATTTAATAGCTCCAGCAGTTTGTATGTATGAGTTATTTAGGGTTTTCTGGATATAAGATCATGTCATTGGCTAGCCACAATGGCTCATGCCTGTAATCCCAGCACTTTGGGAGGCCGAACCAGGAGGATTGCTTGAGCCAGAAGTTCGAGACCAGCCTGGACAACATTGTAAGAGCTTGTCTTTACTAACAATCAAAAAAAAAAAAAAAGAAAATCTAGCCAGGCAGGGTGGTACACGACTGTGGTCCCAGCTACTCAGGAGGCTGAGGGTAGGAGGCTGCAGTGATCCGAGATTGCACAACTGCACTCCAGCCTGGATGACAGAGCAAGACCCCATCTCTAAGAGAGAGTAAAAAAAATGATGTCCTTGAGGCAAAATATTTTTTTACCATCCTATCTTTTATGACTCAGACCAAAGAAAATAATGTATGCCAAATGAGTAGGAGCTCTTTCAGTAGGATAGTATGTAAACTAGTATATTTAACCAGACTCTTATGAGTAGCAGGTATGCTGTGGTTAAAGGGAAGTTAAAAGGTAAGATTTACATTAACAAATCCATGATCATTAGGCCATTTTTTAGATTCCTTTTCTTGAACATTTTTAAATCAGACACTGCACATAAATTTATTTAAGAAGGCAGAATCACCCATTATTAGGAATAAATTGAAGGGAGATGTAAGAAATCAAATAATTAGAGGCAGTCTCTAAGTCACATGTGCATGATGTCTCATTACATTCCCCTTGGGATCTTGGCATCAGTACCTCCTAATAACCTCCCTACTCCTTTTCCCATTGTAAAAATATACCAGCAGCAACCAAGCTGTCTTGAGTCAATACCATTACCTCATAGTGAGCCTGGAAAACTATCTGATCCAAAATTCACAATCTCCTTTATTTACTATCTGTTTGAATTTTCCTTTGTCATTTATACTTGCATTTGCCTCCTTTTACCCTAACCAATTTTTTTCTCTCATGTGCATATATGTATTCCCTCTTTCCCAACACTGTCATAATTACTTCAAATAATTGTTCAATCCTATCGCTTTCATTTTTAGATTTTCCTTTTTGGGGGGAGGAGGATTATTTTCTTTTTAAAAATATTAACAAAATATTTCAAACTTGCAGAATATAACAAATATCCATGATCCTATCTCTCAGAATTAATTTTTTAAAGAAATAAAAACATGTACTTGGAGTCTCCTTTGTACTTCTTTCCAATCCCATTCTTTTCCATCCATCCCAAATGCATCTACTCTCCTGAAGGTGATGCATATTATTCTTTTTACCATTTGTACTCTTATTTATGTGTGCTACAAACAATACATTTTTGTGGGTGTGTAAAATTTGCATAAATTTGAATATATCCTGCATGTGATTCTTCAACTTGGTTTTTCCTTTATTGTGTTTTTGAAATGTGTCTATATTGATAAATTTAGATTTAGCTCATTGATTTAAACTACAACATGGCATTACATCATATGATTATATCGGTTATCCTTTCCCCCATTGATGGATGTTTAATACATTACTCATTTTTTACCATTATGAAAAAACTTCTGCTGGGCGTGGTGGCTCATGCCTGTAATCCCAGCACTTTGGGAGGCCAAGGTGGGCGGATCACTTGAGGTCAGGAGTTCAATACCAGCCTGACCAACATGGTGAAACTCCATCTCTACTAAAAGTGTAAAAATTAGCCGGGGGTGGTGGCACATGCCTGTAATTGCAGCTACTCGGGAGGGTGAGGCAGGAGAATTGCTTATATCTGGGAGGCGGAGGTTGCAGCCAGCTTAGATCTTGCCACTGCACTCCAGCCGGGGCCATAGAGTGAGACTACATCTTAAAAAAAAGAAAAAAAAGAAGAAAAAACTCCTTCATGTGCCCATGCAATAGTCATGCACCTCTTCAACTTCACTAGATATTGCTAAATTATGCTGATAAAATGGTTGTAGTAATTTTTTTCACCTTATTCTGAGCAAAAACCTGGTCTTGATAATAATTGATAAGCATTGTTATGGTGGAAAAGACACAGGATGGGATTTCAGCTCCAAAATTAATTAGTTGGATAACTTATGTCAGGTTATTCCATCCATATGAGTCTCAATTTCTCCATCTCCAAATTAAGGTCAGACTGAATATGATCTCTGAGGTCTTTTCCAACCTTGGATGTTCTGTGGTTTTAGTGCTAATGATGTATTGTATTTCAAGAGAAATAAGAGTCACACGTTTTAAAATCAAATTAGATCTAATGATCTAAAATCAAATAAAGAATCTAAAATCAAATAAAGAACTAATGTCACTAGTTCGCAAAATCCTCAAGTAATCCAAAAGTTAAGTTCAGGATATCCTCAAGTCTCCATTTACCATGTCATTTTTATGCACTCCATCTTAATTCACGATATTGTTTTAGAGTTATTACTCAATATTTTTTGATTTGCATAATTAGTTGTATCTCAATAGTATTTTTAAAAGATATTTTAAAATGCAAAATAAGATATTGAATTTGCTTTAGGGACAAACCCTTTGTGGACAAACCTGAAAACCTAAATTCCATATGAAACATTGATTTTGGATAAAAACATATTCAGAGTTACAGATACTTAGCTTAGAAGTGAACTTTTGGGACCCAACTCTTTTGCAAGTTGGAGGCTTCCTGTAACGTTAATTTCAGGAACTCCTAGGCAAATATGCAGTTTTACTGCTCTAGAAGATACATAGGTATTGTGTACTGTGATGGAAATTAAAATGTCACTGTTAAAAGGTTTGCATTTTGTGGGCTTGGAAGGGCCTAGAACTTCCTTCTTAGGCTTTCTCTTCACTAGTGGGCTCTTGCATTATATTACTTCCAGAGAAAGGCAGGCAGGATTAGAGGCATGGCAAGGAGAACAATTTGAGAAATACTATACTGTGCAAAAGAGCAAAGACGACTTCAGTGGCAATGAGTATAAATTAACTTCTTTGACTCAGTCGCCAAATAAGATAAATCCATAATTACTTATTCCAGTTTGATTTTTACATAAGAAGTTCTTCTGGATATTCTTTAATATAGATTTGATTTTCTTTTCCCTAAATTTTAGCCTTAGATTACTGGACAGTTTAGTCATTTCTGTAATGTAAAAGCTTACTGTTGAAGTGTCTGATACAACCTTACCATGAGGTTACCTTTGACAAAATAAAACCCTTTTAAATATTAGAGGGTCCCAGTCTTAGGTGAAGTTATAGGAAACAGCCTTTCTCAGCCTATGCTGTGGCTATGCCTGTAATCCCAGCACTTTGGGAGGCTGAAGCGGGTGGATCACCTGAGGTCAAGAGTTTGAGACCAGCCTGGCCAACGTGGTGAAACCTCATTTCTACTAAAAATACAAAAATTAGCCAAGCGTGGTGGCAGACGCCTGTAATCCCAGCTACTTGGGAGGCTGAGGCAGGAGAATCACTTGAACCCAGGAGGCAGAGGTTGCAGTGAGCCAAGATCATGCCATTGCACTCCAGCCTGGGCAACAGAGCAAAAACTCCATCTCAAAAAATAAAATAAAATAAAATAAAAAATAAAAAAGAAGAGAAAAGAAAAGAAACAGCCATTCTCTTTCCTTGTAATAGAGCTGAAAATGTCTGTCTTCTGTAATGCCTTGCCTGACTGTCCTACTAGGATCTAGCATTATGTCTAGTTGGATGGCTGTCTCTTTATATATGATTTTAAAATTTTCAGTTTTTAAAGATTTCATTTTGTTTGCTTTTAACTCTTTTAAAATAGCTATTTAGCCTCTTTTCTGCATTTTTCCCTCTTTAGTGTTAGGGATTTTGGGTTCAGTTTTATTTTCACTCCAGATTTTAATACAGGGCTCAGCAGAATAGAACCTCAGCAGCAGATAAGCATTTTTGATTGATGGAATTCACATCTGTTGTGTTTCCCCAAATTTATTTTTTTCTCCACAGTCTTTCAACACTCATTATAGTTTTGTTGTGTTAGATCATGATACTACAGGCCTCTGGTTAAGATTGGTGTTACTCAGTAGCCAAAAATAATGTCAGAGTGCAAGGTTGTGACAAAAGCTGTTAAAGACAAACAAAAAATTGTACTAGAAGTGATACTCTCCTGTTTCTGATGATTCAACATACAACTGTGAACAATTAATTTCCTTTAGCTTTGCTTTCATTTCTTCATGTGTAAAATCAGGCTAACATAAGCTGTTTTGTGGATTTTGTGAATAATTCTATTATAAAACATTTGTAGGTTGTGATGCTTATTGAATTAGATATGAGTAATAAGCCTTTAATAAATAATTTCAAGAAACATCCCTTGCTACCGTCTACTTCCCCAGACCAAGAAAAATCTCAATTTATTTTAATTGTCCAAGGTATGGTTAGTTGTAGGTTATAGGAACATTATGGGTAACTATTATCTAAAATCTTAGCATTGTTTGTTTTCAAAATTACACTTATATAATTTAGCCATATTTTTTCTATAGGCTTTAAAGTAGTCTTAAATTAAGGGACTAGTTTTTTTTTTAATGTTAACCCCTTATTTTAAATCTTTGGAATTTAGTAACTTAATAAAGCTATGTCTCAATGTTTAATTATTCTGTGCCTATTTCCCCTGGGTTCTGTGTGCCTTTTCAGTCCGTAGCTTCAAGTTTATTTTCATTTGTAGAAAGTTTTTTAAAATTATAGATTTAAAATTATATTTCTATTTTTCAAGGATACTGATTTTGAAGATATTCATCTTTCAAATCTATAATTTACTCTAGTTTTTAAAAACTTTATTCAAGGTGCTATTGTTTTGCTACTTTCCTCAATTCTCCACCCATGTCCTTTACCATGTCCTCACCATTGCCAGTTCTTTGTGCTGCTTCTTGCCAGCTTCATTTCATTAGTGGTTTTATTTTTCTCCCCACATCTCTCTTGACTTCTGCCAAATCATGTTTTATTCCCTGTTTTGGCTCATGATATCTTCCATTAACTCTTACATCCCTGCTGTGAGCTCCTGTTTTATATAACAGTAACTTCATTGAGTTCCTTTTTTCTTAAAGTTTATTGGCAGTATGTTCTGACACAGCATCCATTGCTATATGACAACTTTTATTCTCTGAAAAGGGTTCTTCACCTGCCATTTCTTTTTCCCATTTCTTAGTTTTGTTTGGTTTTTAAATACTATCTTTACATAGATCTAATGCTGTTTTTTAAAAATAAAATTATTATTATTCAACTCTAAATGAGATTTATTCTTTGTCTCTTGGGATTCCTATGAGGAAGGGCCGAAGGCCATGTTTCAGGCTAATAAGAGTTTTCCCTGTCTCATGGTGAAAATCCTTAGAACAAACTTATTTGTGAGTTCTTTCTTTTTTTTCTTTTTTTCTGAGACAGAGTCTCTCTCTGTCACCCAGGCTGGAGTGCAATGGCACAACCTTGGCTTACTGCAACCTCTGCCTCCCAAGTTCAAGCGATTCTCCTGCCTCAGCCTCCCGAGTAGCTGGGATTACAGGTGCCCACTACCACACCCAGCTAATTTTTGTATTTTTAGTAAAGACGGGTTTCACCATGTTTGTTAGGCTGGTCTCAAACTCCTGACCTCAGGTGATCCACCTGCCTCCGTCTCCCAAGGTGCTAGGATTACAGGCATGAGCCACCGTGCCCGGCCCCTATTTGTGAGTTCTTTATGCCTTTATTTTTACTGAGACAACAATGTACAGTTTTATTGCATTAATTTTGAAGGAAAGGCCAGTATAAACCTTTGCTGGACACAGTTCATTAATTGTACTTTAAAAGTACTATATGAATACCTATGAAACACTGTAGGGCCATAGAATCTGTAGATATCTATACAAACTTTGTAGATATAGCCAGTAACTATTATTTGTGGATATAGATTAAAATAACTATTATTTGTGGGGGAATAATGTAGTTGCAAAATGTCTTATGAATGTGATTAGTTTTCCCACTGCCCTAAAACTCTTAAGTCCAGAATATATTAAGGCTATCTATACTACACGGTTTACACATTCTTGACTCCATTTGACCTCCTGTACTTTAAATCCTTCCTCCATATTCTCCCTTATAACAGAAGAAAAAAGCTACCAACATCACCAAGCAGATGTGGTAAACCTATTTATATAATAGAGGGATGATTACAAACATTTAATAAATTATATCAAATAGATATTATATATTAAATGGGCAGATAATAGAAATCTGTCCAAGCAAAACTCTGGATAATTTTTATGTTGCCTTGTTTTTTGTTTTCTGTGAACTCCAAGAAAAATGAGATACCAGTTTGGAACAGATGTAATATTGCTGATTTAACAGTTTAGGGATACTCCCCAAGTTCAATAATTTTGCCAAGATACAAATTTAAATGGAACCTTTTGTGAAGCTTCATAGTGTGTGAAGAACTTACTTTATTTATATGTTTGAAGACGTACATATTTCACATTTCAGAAGAGTCTATACATAGCTCACCAAATATCAAAACCACCTTGTTAGAAAACATTAAGGTCTGTCTTATTTATTTATTTATTTATTTATGAGACACAGTCTCACTCTGTAATCTCACTCTGTTGCAGAGGTTGAGTGCAGTGGCACGATCACGGCTCACTGCAACCTCCACCTCCCTGACTCAAGGAATCCTCCCACCTCAGCCTTCCAAGCAGCAGGGACCACAGGTGCATGCCACTATGCCCAGCTAATTTTTATATTTTATTGTAGAAATTGAGTTTTGCCATGTTACTCAGACTGATCTTGTGGCCTCAAACTCCTGGGCTCAAGCGATCTGCCTGCCTCAGCCTCCCAAAATGCTGTGATTACAGGTGTGAGCCACCTCACCCAGCCAACATTAAGGTCTTAAGCTAATTATGAGAAGGGAGGGAGTTGCCCATGGGGGGAAAGAATAAGAAAATGGTAAAAGAAGAGAAACAGGAAAACTCAGGTTTTTGAGCTACAATAATAATTGTGGATAATCTGCTACCCAGCACATAGCCAGGAGGAAGATAAAGAAAACCACCATGTGGCCGGGCGCGGTGACTCAGGCCTGTAATCTCAGCACTTTGGGAGGCCGAGGCAGGCGGATCACCTGAGGTCAGGAGTTTGAGACCAGCCTGGCCAACATGGTGAAACCCCATCTCTACTAAAAATAGAAAAATTAGCCAGGCGTGGTGGCAGGCGCCTGTAATCCCAGCTACTCGGGAGGGTGAGGCAGGAGAATCTCTTGAACCCGGAAGGCGGAGGTTGCAGTGAGCCAAGATCGTGCCATTGCACTCCAGCCTGGGCGACAAGAGCAAGACTTCATCTGAAAAGAAAAAGGGAACAAAACCACCATTTGAGCCAAGAAGGGAGGGTAGATTGGCAGGGAGGAGGGCAGTTGTTTCAAGGAATAAAATTGAAGAGATGCAACTTAGAGCTATAACTCATTTGTATATCTGAGAACTTAGGAAGTTCATAATTTGGTTTTTACAAAATCTACCCTAGAAGCTTGGCTTTTTTTTTTTTTTTTTTTTTTTTTGAGGCACTCTCACTCTGTTGCCCAGGCTGGAATGCAGTGGCCCGAGCTCGGCTCATTGCAACCTCTACCTTTGGGTTCAAGCAATTCTCCCCGCCTCAGCCTCCCGAGTAGCTGGGATTACAGACATGCACCACCACGCCCAGCTTATTTTTGTATTTGTAGTAGAGATGGGGTTTCGCCATGTTGGCCAGGCTGGTCTCGAACTCCTGACCTCAGGCGACCCGCCCACTTTGGCCTCCCAAAGTGCTGAGATTACAGGCATGAGCCACTGCGCCCAGTGATATTTAAAATAATATAATTCAAAGAGGGGAAAGAAAATGTTTTAGGAATTAAATTTGGTGCTCAATTAATTACAACCATACAGGCTTTTTTGTTTTTTTTTTTTGGAGACGGAGTTTCGCTGTTGTTCCCCAGGCTGGAGTGCAGTGGCGCGATCTCAGGTCACTGCAACCTCCGCCTCCTGGGTTCAAACGAGTCTCCTGCCTCAGCCTCCCAAGTAGCTGGGATTACAGGCATGCGCCACCACGCCTGGCTAATTTTTGTATTTTTAGTAGAGACGGGGTTTTACCATGTTAGTCAGGCTGGTCTCAAACTCCTGACCTCAGGTAATCCACCTGCCTCAGCCTCCCAAAATGCTGCCATTACAGGTGTGAGCCACCACGCCCAGCCAAATTACAGACTTTTCTACACTGTCTACACTGTCTACATTTATGGGTGGCACCCTTGCCAGGTAGAAGTACTGGTATACTGGGAAACATGCTGCTATCCTAGGAGTCAGATGGCACTCATAAAAAATCAGAATAATAATAACTGATTTTCCTGCCTTACTGGGTTGTTAAAATAATTGAATTTGGTTAGGTATGTGAAAGTACTTTATACAAATGTAAATTTTTTTTTTTTTTAAGTGAAAGCAAGTTTATTAAGAAAGTAAAGGAATAAAAGAATGGCTACTCCACAGACAGAGCAGCCCCGGGGGTTGCTGGTTGCCCAGTTTTATGGTTATTTCTTGATGATATGCTAAACAAAGGGTCTATTATTCATGCTTCCCCTTTTTAGACCATATAGGGTAACTTTCTGATGTTGCCATGGCATCTGTAAACTGTCATGGCATTGGTGGGAGTGTAGCAGTGAGGATGACCAGAGGTCATTCTCATTGCCATCTTGGTTTTGGTGGGTTTTAACTGGCTTCTTTACTGCAACCTGTTTTATCAGCAAGGTCTTTATGACCTGTATCTTGTGCCTACCTCCTATCCCATCCTGTGACTTAGAATGCCTTAACCTTCTTACATTTACAAATATAAGTATTTAATGTTGTTATTTTTTAAATGTAAAAAAAAAAAGCAGTCAAACTTGCCAACAGCTTATTTTAAGCAGCTATTGGGAACAAGTACCAGTAACTATCATGTAGTGTCAAACCCTTTTTCACTATGGCCAGTACAGATGGTAACAAGTCTACAAACTACTCATTGGAGCAGTATGCAGCTTAACATTTTTAGTGTTTTAGTAATAAGATACCATTTCCGTGGTGAGAGAGTCAGCATTCAGAACTTTTGTTTTTTAAGGAAAGAACTTCCGGAACTTCATTAACAGTTCATAGAGGATACCGAGACCTCTAGCTGGCTAGCTAGTGGTAGAACTCTACTATCAAATGCTTGGAAATTTGTCTAGCAGTGGAAGGAAACAAGGGGTAGCTGCAGCTGCTATCCTAAACCCTGCAAAAACACTTACACATACACAGTCTCTTTTTTCCTATTGCAACCTAATAACTGAATGTAACAGTTTCTGTTTCCAGTTATGGTTCTCTTTCATTCCTGTTTAAAACAAAGGCAGCAGGTCAAGAAACTAACTAAATGTGACTAGTTAGAGGAGAAGATGTGAGGGTGGGAGGGGCAGTCAGGGAGGAAGGAGGACACAGAGATAGCAAATCCATCATCCCTTAGAGGTTAGGCCAACAAAAATAATTGAATTCCCGTGGGAGCCTAAGGTCAGAGTTAGACTACTGGTTAGATCTGAGAGCTTTGCTTTCTGTTTTACAAATGATTTTAAAGAGAAAACTATGAGGACTCCAGAGATGGGGGGGAAGAGGAGGCAGGAAGGTTGATTCATAAAGTGGTAAAAAACCGTGCTCAAAACCTCATTGCTTCTTGCACAATTAGTCAAGAGATGTGTCAGCAAATCCTGAGGCAATGATATAACCTGTATAGTTTAGTTATGAGAATCATTATTATTCTATTTCCACATAATTACTGATGTTTTTTGAACTATCTAGAACTGTGTTGTCCAACATGGTAGTTTCTAGCCAAAGAGCTATTTAAATGAAAATTAATTAAAATTAAACACTTAAAAATTCAGTTCTTCTGTTGCACTAGCCACATTTCAAGTGCCTAATAGCCACATGTTGTTAATGGCTACCATTATTGGATAGTGCAAATGAAGTGATAGACTATTTTCTTCATTATGGAGCATTCTATTTGAATGCACTGATGAAGTAGAACAAACTCTGAGAGCAAAAGTTTGATGTTACTACTTTACAATTGAATGATTAGTTTAAGTACAAAGTACAATGTATAAAATTATCTTTTAACTATGGAAACCTACCATTGTGGCTTAGTTACTCTAAGTATCAATAAGATTTCTTCAGTGAACATTAAGGTCCACTAAATAAAAGTATGGACAGATCTATGTTAATTTTAGACTCAAGAACTTGAGGGAAACATGTATGGATTTTTATAAAAATTATGAAACGTTTCACATCCATTTATAATCATGAAGAATATAAGTCAAAAAGAAAAATTTAGACCAAGTGTTGGAATAATTAAAGTTATCAGCTGGGTGAGGAGGCTCACCCCTGTAATCCCAGTATTTTGGGAGGCCAAGACAGGAGGATCACTTGAGCCCAGGAGTTCGACACTAGCCTGGGCAACATAGTAAGACCCTATCTAAATTCTAAAAAAATTAAATAAAAACGTAAAAAATAAAGTTAGCAGTAAATAGGAATAGAATAAGAAAACTCCAAATGGAGGGAGAGGATCAGAAAAAATAACTATCAGGTACTATACTTAGTTCCTGGGTGACAAAATAATCTATACACCAAAACCCCATGATACCAGTTTACCTATATAATAAACTTGTACGTGTGCCCCAAACCTAAAATAAAAGTTAAAAAACAAAAACCAGCAGTGGTCAAGCTTTAAGAGAAAATAAATTACTCTGAGTATCCAGAAAAAATGGCACAGAATCCTTTCTACATTCTTTATTATTTTATGAAACATGGTGTCCTCTTGTAAATATCTGAAAAGTGATTTCTATCCTATGACAGAAGACTAACCTCTCCAAAGCAGCAGAGGAGAAAATCGAATGGCAATTGAGCCAACTTTTTTTTTTTTTTTTTTTTTTTTGAGACGGAGTCTTGTTTGCTGTTGCCCAGGCTGGAGTGCAGTGGCGTGATCTCAGCTCATGCAAACTCTGCCTCCCGGGTTCAAGCAACGCTCCTTCCTCAGCCTCCCAAATAGCTGGGATTACAGGCACCCACCACCACGCCCTGCTAATTTTTGTATTTTTAGTAGAGATGGGGTTTCACCATATTGATCAGGCTAGTCTGAATTCCTGACCTCAAGTGATCTGCCCACCTCTGCCTCCTAAAGTGCTCAGATTACAGGCATGAGCCACCACGCCTGGCTGCCAACTTTTTGAGAGGCATAAAATAGTAAAAAATTAACAGTTAAATACTTAACAATTGGTATATGTGTTCTCTATAGAATATCACATTTAATTATGTCATTTGTTAGTAGTAGTGGATTAAGTTTATTTTTATTATTTTTTTGTTTTTTGAGACAGAGTCTTGCTTTGTCGCCCAGGCTGGAGTGCAGTGGCACAGTCTCTGCTCACTGCAACCTCTGCCTCCCGGGTTAAAGGGATTCTCCTGCTTCAGCCTCCCTAGTAGCTAGAATAACAGATGCATGCCACTGCGCCCAGCTAATTTTTGTATTTTTAGTAGAGACAGGGTTTCACCACGTTGATCAGGCTGGTCTTGAACTCCTGACCTCAAATGATCCTCCCGCCTCAGCCTCCGAAAGTGTTGGGATTACAGGCATAAACCACCAAGCCCGGCGGGTTAAGTTTATTGAATGCTTATTCTATGCATGCCAACTTGTTTAACACATTACATACACTGTCTTATTAAATCCTGACAATAAACAATCCTGTGTTCGATGTATTTATTATATTATGTCCTTTGTACAGATGAGGAAACTGAACCTTAGATTTGAAACCTGCCATATGGTTAGTTAGGATTAGATCTGGAATTTGAACTCAGTTCTACTTTAATCATAACCCATGTTCTTAACCATGGTTGCTTTTCCAGGTAGCAGGCTGAAGACTACACTCTTAAGCAAAGGATTTAAACATAAATCTTTTTCACTCCAGGTGTCGTGTTGTTTCTCTTTGCCATTTGCCTTTCATAGCAACGGAAAATGAGGGAATAACTGTAATTTTATAATGTCTAATGAAATTATTGGCGTCCCTATAAGCACAATCAATTTTCGTAAGTTTAGTTCATATCAAGATTTAGGAACATTATCTGAACAAATTGCTAAAAACATCACAAATTAGGACAAACTGAAATACAAGTTCTACACATATAACATTCAAAAAGCAAAAGCCTTAAAGCATTGTAGATAATATCTATCAGCGGCTTCTTATTTCAGATTACATTTTTTTTTAGAGAACATTGTAACCATGCAAACTTGTTGAAGAATATTTAGGGATTTCCTTAGTGTAAGCATAAATTATGGTAATTTTTCTAAACTGGGGTATGAAGAAATAATCAAATATCATACGAAGAAGTCTAGGAAGAGGTAATTAATAATTCAGCACCAATTGGTGAAGGCTTCTTTTTGGTTAATATTATATATTTTGTAGTTGGCCTAGTTCAAACAGCCTGTGTCTCTTCCCTGAGACCTTTGAGGGTTCTAGTTCTCGGTATGAGAAATATCACTAAATGAGAAATTTCTAGAGAGTCAAAATTAAAGGGGGAAGTATGTGCTCTTTAGTTTTCTTTAGTGGAATTTACCTCTAAGTGAATGAAATGTAATTCAGCCCGTCGAATCACTGAGCTATTTTATTGCACTGGAACTCATAAAAGAATTTCTTCTGAAAAACACTGCTTGCCTTTTCAACAACTTAAAACCACAGTCTATTCATTCACTTCATAACCAAGTAGTATAGATAATGACTTCACTGAAACAGTGCCAGACTCTCTTCAGCAAAGTGTTTTTGGCATGAGGGAGGCAAAAGGAAGGGCAAGACCAGGAGTGTAAAGAGAGAAGTTACCTGAACTTTATTTATTAGTATTTAAAATGTGGGACCAGGCATGGTGGCTCACGCCTGTAATCCCAACACTTTGGGAGGCCAAGGCAGGTGGATCACCTGAGGTCAGGAGTTAAAGACCAGCCTGGCCAACATGGTGAAACCCCATCTCTACTAAAAATACAAAAATTAGCTGGGTATGGTGGCTGGTGCCTGTAATCCCAGCTACTCAGGAAGCTGAGGCAGGAGAATTGCTTGAACCCGGGAGGTGGAGGTTGCAGTGAGCTGAGATCATGCCATTGCACTCCAGCCTGGGTGACAAGAGCAAAACTCCATCTCTAAAAAATAAAATATGAGAGCAGTAAAGGAAAAATTAAAAAGTAATATGCAGTGCTCCCCTTCAAGAAAGTTATGGCCTAGAGAGAAACCAATTCTTAGAACATAATATGAAGTTTGTAAATGGACATTAACATGGCGAAAACAGTGCACAGATAAAAGTCAATGCAAAAGAAATGTCTCATAGCATTGTTCTATTGTAATGGAGTTGATTAATTTATTCAGACTTTTGGCAAGTGTTCTTTGCGTACGTACATTCTGCCAAACTTTGTTTCAAGCATTGAAGATGCAACAGTGAACAAAATAGACTGAAAATCCTGTCCTCGTAGAGGTTACATGCTAGAAAGGAGAGAGAGAAAATATGCAAATTAAGTGAAATACCTATTTTATTAAAAGGTGGCAAATGCTGTGAAGCAAAAAAACAGAGAAGGAGGATAAGGAATGGGGGCTGATTTCAATTTTAAGAAGAGTAAGTAGGGTTTATAATACATCTTTTATTAAAATCATATTAATCTATGGAAGCTGAAGTTGAAATAGGGCCAAGCTGAAATAGGGCCACTTATTTCTCTAGTGACAGAATAAGTGAAAGGAATTCAGTAAAGGAATGAGAGTGGTGTCAGGTACTTTGTTTATCCATTTCCTGGTCTGGATATTTTGATTGTTTGGGTGGGTGTTTAGTAGTATATTTGGCTTTTTGGTAGAGTCAAAATGGAGTGGTGGTACTGAAGATAGAACAGTGCACGGTTCCACTCATCTTCCCCTGAGATCTGTGTGCATTTATGAAGTTTACAAAATGGTAGTTGTGATATTGGAATTTTCACTTGTAGAAAAAAAATGCTCTGTTTTCCAAATATTTTGAGAGGTCATCATAGTTAAGGAAAATCTGTCTGTCCCCATATCTCTTTTTAATACCAAGTTTATCAGTTATTAGCATTGAATATTTGTTCTTCCATTTTTTATTCATTTATCCAACATGCCTTGAGTGACTAACATTCTGCACTAATATGTGCAGAAGATTTTTTTTAAACATATCTAAATATTTTTTGCTTTGCCACAATTAAAAAATTAGCTGTCCTGTCTCTTTCTTACCTTTGACCTCTTACCTCTCTCCAGCAAAGATCTCTTCTTTATAAAAACTTGTACCTGACCCTGCTATTCTCACTTTATTTTATTTTCCGTATTATACCCATAAGAAAACTGAGGCTTAGAGAGTTTAAGTTACGTGACCAATACCACAAGTCAGAGGCAGAAACAAAATTCAAACACAGATAATCTTGCATCTGAGTAATGTTCTTACCTAGCACTCTAGACTGCCTTCAGCAGTGGGCAAGAGAGATGAGGCGGTGCCAAAACCCTCCAGGCTATACTGTCGTTCATTCTGAGAACCTGGGGCTCTTGACCTAATTTTCCCTCTTGCCAGCATTTTTGCTCTGCCTCCTGTCACTGCCAACAGAGTATGGATGTGGTCAGTAAGGTGTGGATAGTACAGGTCACCCTGATTTCCTTCCTTGATCTGTGCAGAAATGCATGCTGTACTTTCTCCACTTAAAGATGAGTGGGTAGGAACAGAGAATGACAAAAAAAAACAAAACAGACTAAAAGCCCCACCATACTGGACAAGTATCTGAAAGCATACAAATATTCTAAAAGAGGCATTTTGAATTTAAATTTTCCTCACAATTAATGCAATTCTGCAAAAGTTAAAGAGGAATAGCCTGAGGAGAAAAAATATGATCATAATATAACCCCCAGCCTTTCTTACTTTTGATGCACTTAACCCTTATTGTGCTTTGAGGTTTGAATTTTTTTTTTTTTTTTTTTTTGAGATGGAGTCTCACTCTGTTGCCCAGGCTGGAGTGCAGTGGCACAATCTCAGCTCACTGTAACCTCCGCCTCCCAGGTTCAAGCGATCCTCCCGCCTCAGCCTCCTGAGTAGTTGGGACTACAAGCAAGTGCTACCATGCCTGGCTAATTTTTGTATTTAGTAGAGACGGCGTTTCTCCATGTTGGTCAGGCTGGTCTTGAACTCCTGACCTCATGATCCGCCCACCTCGGCCTCCCAAAGGGCTGGGATTATAGGACTGAGCCACTGTGCCTGGCTGAGGTTTGAATATTTTGACCATTACTTCAGGCTTTAATGACTGCAAATGGAAATGGAAAAAAAGGAAGTATCTTTGCTGGATCATCATTCATGAATTCTAGTTTGGGGAGGAAGGTAGCTACAAAATACAGGATTCCTTGAGAAAGGTCCTTAAAATTTCAACAAACACTTAAGCAAACTTTTATTATCAAGTTCCCTGTATACCAGGAACTGTGCTAAGTGCTAGAGTTTTTGGTTTTGTTTTTAGCCTCCCTTAACTATTTTGCTTGATGTTTCCACCTCTTTGCAGCTTTAATGGAGCTTTGCTTGACAGTGACATTTGCAGCTGTTTATAGCATTACACTATCTAACATTTATTAAGCACCAAGGAAACCCTGGCAGGTGTGTGTCGAGAAGGCAAAAATTGTAGAACTAAACCATCACTATTTGAAAGCCAACCGAATTTGATGCTTCTGGCTGTATGATGGAGGTAAAAATTTTAAAAATAGGCAGGATGCAGTGGCTCAAGCCTGTAATCCCAGCACTTTGGGTGGCTGAGACAGGCAGATCATTTGAGGTCAGGAGTTTGAGATCAGCCTGGCCAACATGGTGAAACCCCGTCTCTACTAAAAATACAAAAATTAGCCGGGCGTGGTGGCACATGCCTATAGTCCCAGTTACTTGAGAGGCCGAGGCAGGAGAATCGCTTGAACCCAGGAGGCAGAGGTGGTAGTGACCCAAGATTGTGCCATTGCACTCCAGCCTGGACAATAGAGCAAGACTCCGTCTCAAAAAAATAAATAAAATTAAAATTAAATAAAAGGGAAGGTCCTAAGAAAGGAGAGAGGTGAGCAAAGAATAAGGAAATAATTAGGTGATAGACACATACAACTGTTGAGGAACAGAAAGAACAATAGAATCAGGAAGAAAAGAGCACTTTGCAAAATATCCTTCAGTATACTAAAGAGTGTGAGTGTGTGTGTGCGCGCGCGTGTGTGTGCGCTATAGTGAGATTGTTTAGAAAACTTGCCCTGAGTTCATTTTCACTTAGGGTTGGTTTTAGATTTGTGAGCTTTCTTGACTATGCTAATCCTCGCCTCTTTGGTACTCAGCACCCAATCCTCCCACACAAACAGAGTCTGTCAGAATTATCTCTTTTATCGCTTGATATTCAGCTCACATTTACTTTCTCAGACTTTTGGAAGTTACCACTCAGACAGATGCAAATTCAGTGCGATGCCTGCCAAAGTGCTGAGCAGAAAAGAGACTTTCTTTTACACCTTCCATCTTTTGAGCTTTTGGTCCTAGTCTTTCAATTTTTGCTAAATAGTAAATGGGGATATTGTTGTTTTTCAGATGAACACGCGAGTACATTTGCATTACTGAGCTTGCTGTCTCTAGTTCTAAAGAGATTTTTTACAATTTCCGTATCAGCAAAGGAATCGCCTTGATTTCCTTTGATGATGTTTCCCTGCTGATATTCTAGACCTAGCACAGAAGCAGTTCGTACCCTCATGAAAATGGCTCTTGCCCAGTAATTCTGCTTTATTTGTACATATTCAGCTTTAATTACAGGGGTAAGGGGGTGGATGGAGAAGAAAGCCAAAAATACCCACTGCCCCCGAGTGGAAGAACAAGAAGAAGCTTGACTCCCTCAACTTGCAGGAGTACAATTATATTGTGACTGAGGTTGTTTTCCTAGATGTCAGCCAGAAAGGTAAACACTCAAAGTTTAAAAAAAAATAAATAACCTTTAGTGGCTGGGCGTGGTGGCTCACACTTGTAATCCCAGGAGTTTGAGAGGCCAAGGTGGGTGGATCACTTGTAGTCAAGAGTTTGAGACAGCCTGGCCAACATGGTGAAACCCTGTGTCTACTAAAAATACAAAAATTAGCTGGATGTGGTGGCGCATGCCTGTAATTCCACCTGCTTGGGAGGCTGAGGCAGGAGAAGTGCTTGAACCTGGGAGGCAGAGGTTGCAGTGAGCCAAGATGGAGCCACTGCACTCCATCCTGGGTGATAGAGTGAGACTCCGTCTCAAAAAAATAAATAAAATAACCTTTAGTAATTTAAACAGACCACAAATAGAACTCTGTTAATAATCCACAAAATTATCAGAAACCTTAAGTACCATAGACCCATAAAAAACATATCAAAACACATTTTATGCCTTCAAAGGGTATAATTTATTGATTATTTTTTAAAGTACTATATTTGAACTCAAGATAGCTATAAATGGCAAAAGGTTATATGAGTTTGTTGAATGTTTTTTGCGAAATTGAGAGAAGTTTATATAGGGAAGAAAAACTGTTGAAACAAGTGAATATTATTCAAAAGTTTGGAAGATTTTAATATTTTGTGTATTTGAGGAATCCTAAATTTTGTTTAACTTTTTTGTATAATTATCTTTTCAATTTAATCTTGTATTTTTAACTAACTGGTCTTAAAGAGTTTAGGACCAGTGTAACTTATGAATTTATCATTGCATAGTATCATGCAAGTGCAAGAGGAACACAGGAACCATGGAAGGAACTTGCCAGCTTAGGTAACAAAGAGAAATATGAAATACAAATGGCTTTCTAACAAATATGAAAGCCAGGGAAGTAGTACCTTCTGGGATATAGATTATGGGCTCTGGCACAGATTTAGGTTAGAACAACAAAGCGCATCTGTAAAGTTTATTAGCCACCTTGAATATACCAACTTCTGGAAATGTAAATGAAAAAGTCAAATATCTATATGGAATATTTAATATGTTGGTTTATATCCAAGTTTATAGTAACAATTTAGAAACATTGCATGTTTCATTCTAATTTTATTTTCTTCATAGGTATCTTCAGTATTGGTATCTTTGTCTTCATTATTGTTACTTTTTTCCCCCATAATATATCATCTTCACTTCTATCCAACTCTTTTTGAACCTGTATATAATGCTGTCACAGAAATTTTTATCTCAAAACACAAGAATCCATTCTCATAACATTAGGACAGGTGTGGGGTTTTATTTGTTAGTTTTTTGTCTATATGAGTGTTTATTTGTGATCTTGACAATATAACACTTACTGTTTTGCTCTCACTGATTTTCTAAAGGTTATTTACAGCTTCATCTTGAGCCCTGCAATTCAGTATAGTCCGTGGACCAGCAGCAATGGCATTACCTGGGAGCTTGTTAGGAATGCAGGATCTCTGGTCTCAGACCTATTGAAACGAAGAATCTACATTTTAACAAGATACTTAGGTGATGCATATACCTTAAAGTCTGAGAACTTCTGATTTGTTACTTACAATTTGGAGTTGATACTCTCCAGATTAATTAAAATCTCCCCTTTGTTTTTAGTGACCTCTATAAGCATCCAAAAGCAAAATCAACTAGGTCATTTCAGACTAATATGTCTTCTCCAATTGTTAACTTATTGTTCAAAAGAAATTGTGGCTAGGCATGATGGCTCATGCCTATAATCCTAGTGGTTTGGGAGGCCAAGACAGAAGGATCACTTGAAGTCAAGAGTTTGAGACCAGCCTGGGCAACATAGTGAGAGCCCATCTCTACAAAAAATTTAAAAATTCGCTGGTTGTGGTGGTGCACGCCTATAGTCTTCATTATTGTTACTATTTTTCCCCCATAACATATCGGAAGGATCGCTTCAGCCTCCTGAGCAACTGGGAGTACTACTAATATTCAGTGTAATATTATTATCTGAATAGATACTAGTTCTTTTGGATTCTTAGTAAGACTTTGCAGATTACTTCTTACCATGTAATTGATTTTAGTACAGAAACATAATTTGGATATCTCCTTTTATTCTTTTAACAAATATTTGTGATTTCCTATGATGTATGAAATATGAGGGGATATAGCAATGAATAGGACAGACAGGAGAGAAACAATAAACATGTAAGGAACATATGAATAAAATAATTTCAGATAATTTCAGGTGCTATGATGAAAACAGTCTGGTGCTGGTCACTACAAGGGAGAAAAGGCACTCTAGATAAGGGTAGTCCCGAAAGGCCTCTCTGACGTGGTGACATTCAAACAGAAATCTGCAAGTAAAGTAGCCAGCCCTGTGAAGCTCTGAGGAATGAAAAGAAAGCCAGTGTGGCTGAAGTATGACAAAAAGTAGCAGAGAATGACATAGAAAGCAGTCGAGAAATTAAGTAAGGAAGGTCCAGAGTACATAAAGTTTAACACTGTAACATTTGACTAATAGTTGTCATAGTATATCTCTGTACTTGGCTATTGACTGGTATCTGGGGTTTCAAAACCTCTTTGTTTAAGCCCTTAAGCCCTTCATCTTGCATTCTATTCTCTTTTATTTATTTATTTGTTTGTTTGTTTGTTTGTTTTTTGCATTCTAATTCTCAGGGCAACTTTTACCTTGATCTCTTCTGATATGACTGAGTCCTATATCCATCCTTTAAAAAATTCTTATTAATCATGAGAAAGAAGAAATTTTTCCAGGAGCAGCAAACTCAGGACCGGAGAGATAAGATAAAGATATAAAGCTTCAGGGTATGAAGTCATACACGTAGTAGAAACTGAGGCAAAGGAAAGAGTTCATGTCCCGCCTGAAGGCAGTCAAATCAGGTAGTTGTTTATCTATTTTCTAAAACACTGTAGTAGCCAGTGGCTCTATTTGTTGGTAAGTTTTGCCTCTTAAATTATGGTTGTTTAAAATCCATATACCTATACAATGACCCAGTTCCTCCTACCTATGTTATGTAAAGTTCATTGCAGCTGCTCAATAGCTAGATGTAGCAAGCTAAATGTGATTTGAAATATTCTTTTTTAAAATTTTAGGTGAAGATACTTTGGCTTTTGTAAAAGTTTGAGAATGCACATATATCAATTAAATGTCATGTATCTTAACTGTTAAGACACTGAAAATATCACCCATGCTACAGGAAAATAAAATGAGGTACAGAGGTTACATGGACAGCCTAGGTGTTACATTGTCAGTCAAAATTAAACTATTTTATTAAAGAGAGGTGACTGCCAGTCTCCCCTGTCCCATTCTTTTTTCCCAAAACTTATAGAAGTTATAAGAATAATTCAGAAAAGTTGTGTTCATATTGTTCTGTGCATTAGAAAAAAATCAGGCCAGGCATGGTGGCTCACGCCTGTAATCTCAGCATTTTGGGAGGCCCAGGTGGGTGGATCACCTGAGGTCAGGAGTTGGAGACCAGCCTAGCCAATATGGTGAAACCCTGTCTCTACGAAAAATACAAAAAAAATTAGCTGGGCGTGGTGGTGCATGCCTGTAATCCCAGCTATTCAGGAGACTGAGTCAAGAGAATCACTTGAATCCTGGAGATGGAGGTTGCAGTGAGCCAAGATCGCACCATTGCACAAAGAAAAGAAAAAAATCAGAAAAGTCCCACATACGTTTTACCTTTATTGACCAAATTTTAAATGTTTGCCACATTTAATGTTTTATTTCTTCCCCACTCCCTGGATCTAACTCACTCAGATACACACGTATGCATACACATACACACAGGTGATCTAGTCATTTGTCAGTGTATCATCCTAGGACTTTCTAAGGGATTTGAATCAATTGGCACATGAATATTTTGTATTGGCTACTGCCTGCTCTAACCATATCTTGCCCATTCTTCCTATTTTTTATACTAGAACAATGATTTCTAATGCCTAGTAAATGCAATGTTTTACTCAGAATGGATGTGGGTGAGATATTTTGAAACTTTAAATCATTTATAAAGAGAAGATTTTTATATTTATCAGAAATGGGCACAGATTTTTTAAAAGATAGACAAACAGGACTAGAACCTAGAGACTGGACAGAATTATTCACATTTTTGACAATTTGTAGAGGTTTCTTCCAGTATTATTGAAACAAATTCATAGAGTATTTATTGAGAAACTGTTTCAGTCAAGAACCTTGTGCTAAAGAGCATAAGGCCAAAAGACCATTTCTGCCTTCAAGAAGTTTATAATCGAGAAAGAAAACATGTACATTTTTAACTATTACACGAAATGAAATGTGGTTACTTTCATTTTAAGAGTTATAAATAAAGAGAGGAAAGAGAGGGCAGCTAACATATAATGAGTATACCGACCAAGGTCAGACACGTTTTCTTGTTTCATCCTCTCTGAAACACATTTTCAATCTTCATTGTCAAACAAGGAAACCAAGGCTTAAAGGGATGTAATAAAAAGCTAGTAGAGGCCAGGCACAGTGACTCATGCCTGTAATCCCAGCACTTTGGGAGGCTGGGGCAGACAGATCACGAGGTCCAGAGATTGAGACCATCCTGACCAATATGGTAAGACCCCATCTCTACTAAAAATACAAAAATTAGCTGGGCGGGGTGGTGCACACCTGTAACCCCAGCTACTCGGGAGGCTGAGGCAGGAGAATCGCTTGAACCCAGGAGGCAGAGGTTGCAGTGAGCCAAGATTGCACCACTGCATTCCAGCCTGGCAACAGAGCGAGACTCCCTCTCAAAAAAAAAAAAAAAAAAAATGCAAGTAGATAACTTTCTATGCCTCCTTCGATAGCTAATCCTTTATTGGTACACTGGCTCCCACCCTCTCAGGTCCATTCAAGGACATTGCTTCAGCAATTCTGCCTTCTCTCCTACACCAATTTTTCTTCCTCCTGGATCACTCCTATCAGCCTACAAACATGTTCTTATTTTTCCCATCTTAAAAACAAGCTAAAATCTTCTCTTAACTCTTCTTTTCCTCCCAGCTACATCTCCCTTTCTTTGCTCCCCTTTACAGGTAAACTCACCAAACTATACTTGCTGCCTCCAATTTCTTTTCTGCCAGTGGCTCGTTAACGTAGCCAAGAAAGCATGTGTCCCTGCCATTTCACCAGATTTACTTTTATCAAGGTCACCAGTGACCCTCATGTTGCTAAATTAAATGGTCAACTTTTATCTCCAATTTGACCTATCAGCAGCATTTGATGCAGTTACCACACCTCTTCCTTGAGACTTTACACTTGACTTTCAGGATACTGCAATGTCTTCATTTTCCTTTTATCTTACTAGAGGTTTTTTATTGGCCTCCTTTGGTTCTTCCTCTTATCCCCAATCTCTTAAAGTTGGAGTGTTTCAGAGATTGGACCTTGGTCTTCTCTTTTGACCACGTGTCCTTGGTGATCTCATTCAGTACTGTGCCTTTAATAGCATTAACAATATGCTTGGCCTAGAGTGGTGGCTCAAGCCTGTAATCCCAGCACTTTGGGAGGCCGAGGGGGCAGACCACCTGAGGTTGGGAGTTCAAGACCAGCCTGACTAACATGGAGAAACCCCATCTCTACTAAAAATACAAAATTAGCCAGGCATGGTGGCACATGCCTGTAATCCCAGCTACTCAGGAGGCTGAAGCAGGAGAATCGCTTGAACCCGGTAGGCAGAGGTTGCGCCACTGCACTCCAGCCTGGGCAACAAGAGCAAAACTCCATCTCAAAAAAAAAAATGCTGACCATTCCCAAATTCATATTTCCAGTCTACACCTCACTTCTGAACTCCATATTTATATCTAGCATACAACTCAGTGCGTCCACTTGGATCCTCAATATATCAAAAGCTTAATTCCTAATCTTTCCCCAGCCTCTTTACTTGGATCATTCTCTATCTCACTTGATGTTAGTTCCATTTTTCCAGTCATTCTGACCAAAAGCCTTGAGGAATCATCCTCAGTTGCATTTTTTCAAACTCTAAATCTAGTCCATCCACAAATCCAGTATCTATCGTACAACAATGTATATGAATCTCAGAATCTTAATACTGAATGACAAAAAGCCAGATACAAAAAGTTTATATAGTGTATGCTGTGTAATTGTATTCATATGAAATTCTAGGTTGGGTGCAGTGTCTCACGCCTGTAATCCCAACACTTTGGGAGGCCGAGGCAGGCAGATCACCTGAGGTCAGGAGTTCAAGACCAGCCTGGTCAACATGGTGAAACCCCATCTCTACTAAAAATACAAAAATTAGCTGGGCATGGTGGTGCACACCTGTAGTCCGAGCTACTAGGGAGACTGAGGCTGGAGGGTCACCTGAACCCAGGAGGCAGAGGTTGGAGTGAGCCAAGATTGCAGCACTGCACTCCAGTCTGGGCCACAGAGCGAGACTCTGTATCAAAAAAAGAAAAAAAAAAAAAAGAAAAGAAATTCTGGAAAATGTAAGCTAATCTATAGTGAAAGAGAGTGGATCAGTGTTTGCCTAGGAAATAGATTTGGAGAGACACGTTTACTGACTGCAGAGGAGCAAAAGGGAAGTTTGCGGGGGAAGAAAATATTCCTTTGATTGTGTTGATGGTTTCATGAGTAGATACATCTGACAAAACTCATCAGGTTGTACATTTTATATGGATATAGTTTATTATGTAAATTATACCTCAATAAAATTGATACACATACACATATATAAATATACATACATAAAATAGATTGTCTCCACCTCCACTGCTGTCTACTTGGGTCATGACACCACCTCAGTTATTGTAACAGCCTTTTTTTTTTTTTTTTTTTTGAGATGGAGTTTCACTCTTGTTGCCTAGGCTGGAGTGCAACGGCATGATCTCGGCTCACTGCAACCTCTGCCTCCTGGGTTCAAGCGATTCTCCTACTTCAGCCTCCTGAGTAGCTGGGATTACAGGCATGCGCCACCATGCCCAGCTAATTTTTTGTATTTTTAGTAGAGACAGGGTTTCTCCATGTGGGTAAGGGTGGTCTCGAACTCCCAACCTCAGGTGATTTGCCTGCCTCAGCCTCCCAAAGTGCTGGGATTACAGGCATGAGCCACCGCGCCCTTCAGAAGAATCACTTTTGTATCATTATTTGCTTATGTGGCTCATAATGTGTGGCTCCTTTTTTTTTGAGACGGAGTCTCGCTCTGTCACCCAGGCTGGAGTGCAATGGTGTGATCTCGGCTCACTGCAACCTCTGCCTTCTGGGTTCAAGCGATTCTCCTGCCTCAGCTTCCTGAGTAGTTGGGATTACAAGTGCATGCCACCACGCCCAGCTAATTTTTGTATTTGTATTAGAAACGGGGTTTCTAATGTTGATCGGGGCTGGACTCGAACTCCTGACCTTGTGATCCATTCGCCTCAGCCTCCCAAAGTGCTGGGATTACAGGCG
Source organism: Pongo abelii (assembly GCF_028885655.2). Taxonomy (NCBI): domain Eukaryota; kingdom Metazoa; phylum Chordata; class Mammalia; order Primates; family Hominidae; genus Pongo; species Pongo abelii. The sequence goes on along the minus strand of NC_071995.2, from coordinate 117,136,076 downwards.
TGAGCCACCACACCCAGCCAAGTGGCTCGTCTCTCCTTCTATGTAATAAACACCTTAAGCATAAAACTTGACTGTGTATCGCTAACATTCGTCTGCATATTAATTAAGCTCCGTACCTTTTACACTTTAACCCCTCAAAGTCAAGTTAAGAACATAGAGGCATCCCAAGTCAGTTGTTATAGAACTGTTTACTTTTTAAAAGCAATTAAATATTGATTTTCCATGTTGACTTGTATATTAGCTAGAATAGATACAGTCTCATATACTTCTGAAAAAGGCAGTTTCTCCAGTTCCTGTGAGAGAATTGCTGAAGCAGTGTGAAGCAACTTTCAACAGGAGTAAACTGCTCTAACATGCATTGTGTCAGCATGTATGGATGCTTGCCATATCTGCTAGTGGCAAAGCAAAATTAAAAGTGAGTAAGAATGCTGAATTTCCTTTCAACATTAGAAATTAGGCAAGAGTTTCAAGTTTTAAATGCTTTCTAGGGTATAAAGGCATCCCCGAAAGTCCCATTACAGGATTACTTGAAAAGATTTTGGAATAAATACTTAGGCTTCCCTTGTCTTGAATTGGTACACCCCTCTTTACTGAACAGAAATTCCCAATGATGACATTGCCTTTTATTAAAGCACAAAATGAAAAGAAAATTTTAGATGGAGGGGCTTAGTATTCAGCAGTCTTGTTCTTTATAATTTATCAAGCCACTAATTCTGAAATCCTTCATGTCCTGATTTAACTGAAAGCTATACCATAGTTGTTAAAAAGACTGGGCTTGAGATTAGACAGTTTAGATTTGCATCTAGCTCTACTGTACACGTTCTGTGAAGGTGGGCCTCAGATTTTTATCTGTAATAAGAGATCAGGAATAGTAACTCTTTCATAGTGTTAAGGGTAAAATGAGATAATGTACAGTGCCTGGCTCAGAGTGAACATTCAGTAAATGTTAGTGTGGTGATGATGATGATGCTGATTACATTAAACTAGGCTCAACCAAGAAAAGTAACTCTTACTTCTTTCTGTCTTCAGTGCCTGTAATAGTCTAAGATAAAGGCTTATGGATTTTCCCTTTTCTATTCCAAGATTAGTTCATTTACCAAAGGCAACAATGAGTGAATGTTCAAAAAAATCCTAATAAAAGACTGAATGAAGCCATATAAATCAATATAAGTGATATTTTAGACTTGTCGATTGAAGGCAGGCCCAAGTAATGGGTTCTAAACTACTTAGTGCAAAGCCACCATGTATTATGACTATCCACGGGGAAAAAATACTGTATAGCAGGATTAAATTTTCATTTCATGGGGCTGGGCGCAGTGGCTCACGCCTGTTATCCCAGCACTTTGGGAGGCCAAGGCCAGCAGATCACGAGGTCAGGAGATCGAGATCATCCTCATGGTGAAACCCCGTCTTCACTAAAAATACAAAAAATCAGCCAGGTGTGTTGGCACACACCTGTAGTCCCAGCTACTCGGGAGGCTGAGGCAGGAGAATCGCTTGAACCCGGAGGTGGAGCTTGCAGTGAGCCGAGATCATGCCACCGCACTCCAGCCTGGGCAACAGAGTGAGACTCCGTCTCAAAAAAAATTTTTTTTCATTTCATATGTAGTATACATTTTATTTCAATTTTAAAAAATAGCATAGACTAGACTCCGACTGCAAGGGGGTTTATAAATGTTTAAATCGAATGATCTCAAATGCCAGTTCCTTAAGACGTCCATTAAAATAGATTATTGAACAAATTAAGAGTGCTGATAATTCTGAAATTATTGGCATTTGGATACCATGTAGTTTAATAAAGTAATGAACTTCCAGAATAAAGGTCAAGTTAGTTTTAAGTAAAACAGTGTATGGAAATAGTAATTCAAAAAAGCACATGAAGTAGTAATGGTTACTTGCTTTACAAAAATATTTACTATAATTCCTTTAAAAAAGTAAAAACCCCACTGGGCACGGTGGCTCACACCTGTAATCCCAGCACTTTGGGAGGCCGAGGCGGGCGAATCACTTAAGGTCAGGAGTTCAAGACCAGCCTGGCCAACATGGTAAAACCCTGTCTCTGCTAAAACTACAAAAAAAAATTAGCTGGGCATGGTGGCAGACGCCTGTTATCCCAGCTACTCGGGAGGCTGAGGCAGGGGAATTGCTTGAACCCAGGAGGCAGAGGGTACAGTAAGCTGAGATCTCACCATTGCACTCCAGCCTGGGAGACAAGAGCAAAACTCCATCTCAAAAAAAAGTAAAAACCCGGCCGGGCACGGTGGCTCATTCCTGTAATCCCAGCACTTTCGGACGCTGAGGCAGACAGATCACCTGAGGTCAGGAGCTCAAGACCAGCCTGGCCAACATGGCAAAACCCCATCTCTACTAAAAATACAAAAATCAGCTGGGCATGGTGGCAGGCGCCTGTAATCCCAGTTACTCGAGAGGCGGAGGTTGCAGTGAGCCGAGATCACGCCACTGCACTCCAGCCTGGGCAACAGACTCCGTCTCAGGAAAAAAAAAAAAAAAGTGAACGCCCTAATACTTTTGACATATGACGGTATAGTTCAACAAGCATTTTTTAGCCACAGGCAGTGTATCAGCCGCTGTGTTAAGTAGTGGTGATATAAATAGGATTCCTCCAGCCTGGCCAACATGGCAAAAACCCATCTCTACTAAAAATACAAAAATTAGCCAGGCGTGGTGTAACACCCCTGTAGTCCCAGCTACTTGGGAGGCTGAGGCAGGAAAATCGCTCGAACCCAGGAGGTAGAGGTTGTAGTGAGCTGAGATCTAGCCACTGTACTCTAGCCTGGGTGGCAGAAATAAATAAATAAATAAATAAATAAGATTCCTAACCTTAAGCAGCTTATGGTCCTAATGGAAAGATACTTAACCTAAAATAACCTAAATCTTGTGTGGTGAAGTTCTGTGTCTGAAATAAATGTTGACAGTACATTTCTACAGAAGCATAAAGGAAAAAAACCTACCCTAGCTTAGGGGACAGTCAGGAAGATTTCCCTGAAGGAAAGCAGATTCTTGAACAGATTCTGGTTAGCTAGGAAGGCAGATAACTTTTCTTGCTTTCTTGCCAACGGGTGTTACTTGATATCTCAGGGAAGTAGTCTGAGATAGCTGAGGCATCCAGTGTGAGGCCTTGGAGTTACTAAGGACAAGATCCAAGAGTAGACAAGGAGCAGATCGCGGAGGATTTCATATGCCCTCTACAAGGAGTTTGGGTCTTACATCCTGTACATGATGAGGATTAAAGGGTTTTAAGTTAGAGAGTGGCATGGTCAGATTTTACTTTCAGGTTGATAACACTGGCAGTAGTATAGAGGATGGGTTCCGTTAACAGCTTTAAAGAGTATTTAAAATCAGATGGTATATAAGGACTGATAGGATTCATTCTATTTCTTTCTTTCTTTCTTTCTTTTTTTTTTTTTTTTTTTTTGCAATGGAGTTTAACTGTTTTTGCCCAGGCTGGAGTGCAATGGTGTGATCTCGGCTCACTGCAACCTACATTCCCGGTTTCAAGCGATTCTCCTACCTCAGCTTCCCAAGGAGCTAGGATTACAGGTGCCCACCACCACGCCCAGCTTATTTTGTACTTTTAGTAGAGATGGGGTTTCACCATGTTTGCCAGGCTGGTCTCAAACTCCAGACCTCAGGTGATCCGCCTGCCTCGGCCTCCCAAAATGCTGGGATTATAGGTGTGAGCCACCGTGCCCGGCCAGGTTCATTCTGTTTCTAAATTTTAAATAAATCTTTGAAGGATAAAGAAACTGCTTTAAATATCTAAACAGGGAAGTACTTGTAATTACTCATATCTTGAGGAATGTAAACATCTGTGTTCGTATTTAGAGACAGTATTGTTGAAAGATCAAATAAATTTAAAGAGTCTTTGGAAACATATTTTAGGTCAAGATTTTGTACTTAAGAAGGATGTATACTCTATATTTTTTTTAAGTTCTTGGGTATAGACAAATATAATTGTAAACTTTTCCCTCTATTTCAAAGAATAATTTTTACCCAATTCTTGGAATTATCAGGATGTATTTTTGGAAGGAAAAGGATCATCAAAAGATCAGTTATTCTAAATACGTGAAGAAGAATAACACTTTTTTCTTCTTCTTTTTTTTTTTTTTTTTTTTTGAGACAGTCTTGGTGTGTCACCCAGGCTTGAGTGCAGTGGCGCAGTCTCAGATCACTGCAGCCTCAACCTCCTGGATTCAAGATTTTCCTGCCTCAGCCTCCTGAGTATCTGGGATTATAGGCGCATGCCACCACACCCAGCTAATTTTTGTATTTTTAGTAGAGACAGGGTTTCACCATGTTGGCCAAGCTGTTTCTTGAACTCCTGACCTCAAGTGATCCACCTGCCTTGGCCTTCCAAAGTGCTGGGATTACAGGTGTGAGCCACCATGCCCAGCCGAATTTTGACTTCTAAATTAGTAGCCATATGAAAATTGTCCAAATAGTTCCTAAGCATGCTATCTTTCTTTTTCTTTCTTTTTTTTTTTTTTTTTTTGAGATGGAGTCTTGCTCTGTTGCCCAGGCTAGAGTGCAACGGTGTAATCTTGGCTCACTACAACCTCCACTTCCCGGATTCAACCTGTTCTCCTGTATGAGCCTCCCAAGTAGCTGGGATTACAGGTGCATGCTGCCACACCTAGATAATTTTTTTGTATTTTAGTAGAGACAGGGTTTCACTGTGTTGCCCAGGCTGGGCTTGAATGCCCGAGCTCAGGAAATCCACCCACCTCAGCCTTCCAAAGTGCTGGGATTATAGGCGTGAGCCACCGTGCCTGGCTTAAGTACGTTATCTTAGTCTGCTTGGGCTACTCTAACAAAATACCACAGGTTGAATGGCATACAGTTCTGTGGTGAAATAAAATTTACTTTCTCACAGTTTTGGAGGTTGGGGAGTCTAAGATCAAGGCACCAGCCAATTCAGCTTCTGGTGTGGGCTCTCTTCCTGGCTTACAGATCTTCACCTTCCCACTGTGAGCCCATATGGGCATTTTTTATCACTGTCTAGTCCTCTACTTACAAGGCCACCCACCCATATGACCTCATTTAACCTTAATTATGTCCTAAAGGCCCTATCTCCAAATACGGTCACATTGGAGTGTTCCAGTTTCTACATATGATTTGGGGGAGGGAGGGAGGGAGATACAATTCAGTCCATAGCAGAAGCCAAGCAGACCTTTTCCCAGAGAAGTAAATATAAGTTTATAAATTTAAGTATATACATTATAATTTTGAAGTTTTTGAGTCTCTAAATCTGATAATACTTAAGGGAAACTTTTCAGGGCAACAAAGTAGAAATAGGGGAGAAACAGTCCCAACCAAAAAAATAACTTGCTAATAGCTGTGACATTGTAGAAAAATTGCACACTAGATAATCCTTCATTAGCTGTAAGAAGGTTTATTTTCTAAGCTTTTTTTCTGCATGTTCTATTATCTCCAGTGCCTGGCATTGTAATCCCGTAGGAGGGAGTCAAAAGTTATAAATACGGAGCTCTCACAGTGCCGTTGTGTATTTGGTGATCAGTGGCAGGTAAAATTTGCAGAGGCTAAAGGTGTTTACATCTTGGATTTTTCTTTTATTTGGCTTTGGAACAATTAAGAATGCTGGGAATTTTACTTATATATTGAACTCAGGGTATATTGTGTGTCTGTGTGTATGTGTGTATCTGAATAAAAGATTTTTAAACTGAGCAACATGGCAAAATCATAGACTTTTAGAGTTGAAATGAAACTTAGAAATTGTCTTGACCAACTCCAAGACCAGGAAAACTGAGGCTTAGAGAAGTTGAACAACTTGATCAATACCACAGAGCCACTCAGAGCTGCTGTGAGACTAGGACCTAAGACTTCTGTTTTCCAGTTTAGGGTTATTTCCACTATGTCATGATGCTACCCAACTGGCAAGTGTTTTTTGATCAGAAATTCAGTTCATGACCAGCCTAGCCAACATGGTGAAATCCTATCTCTACTAAAAATACAAAAATTAGCCGGGCATGGTGGTGTGCATCTGTAATCCCAGCTACTTGGAGGCTGAGGCAGGAGAATTGCCTGAACCTGGAAGGTGGAGGCTGCAGTGAGCAGAGATCGCACCACTGCACTCCAGCCTGAGCAACAGAGTGAGACTCCATTTCAGAAAAAAAAAAAAGGAATTCAACTTAGGTTCTTTTTTTTTTAATTTCCATAGGTTATTGGGAACAGGTGGTGTTTGGTGACATGAGTAAGTTCTTTAGTGGTGATTCGTGAGATTTTGGTGCACCCATCACCCAAGCAGTATACACTGCACACAATTTGTAGTCTTTTATCCCTCACCCCCTTCCCATCCTTTCCCCGAGTCCCCAAAGTCCATTGTGTCATTCTTATGCTTTTGCATCCTCTTAGCTTACCTCCCACTTATGAGTGAGAACATACTATATTCAGTTTTCCATTCCTGAGTTACTTCACTTAGAATAACAGTCTCCAGTCTCATCCAGGTCACTGCAAATGCCATTAATTAATTCCTTTTTATGGCTGAGAGTATCCCATTAAATATATATACCACAGTTTCTTTATCCACTCATTGATTGATGGGCATTTGGATTGGTTCCACGTTTTTGCAGTTGCAAATTGTGCTGCTATAAACATGCATGTGCAAATATCTTTTTGTATAATGACTTCTTTTCCTCTGGGTAGATAACCAGTACCAGGATTTCTGGATCAAACGGTAGTTCTACTTTTAGTTCTTTAAGGAATCTTCACACTGTTTTCCACAGTGGTTGTACTAGTTTACATTCCCACCAGCAGTCCAGAAGTGTTCCCTATTCACTGGATCCATGCCAACATCTATTTTTTTTTATTATGGCCATTCTTGCAGGAGTAGGGTGATAATTGCATCGTGGTTTTGATTTGCTTTTCCCTGATCATTAGTGATGTTGAGCATTTTTTCATATGTTTCTTGGCCATTTGTATATCTTTTGAGAATTGTCCATTCATGTCCTTAGCCCACTTTTTGAGGGAATTGTTTGTTTTTTTCTTGCTAATTTGTTTGAGTTTGTTGTAGGTTCTCTATATTAGTCCTTTGTCAGATGTATAGATTGTGAAGATTTTCTCCCACTCTGCGGGTAGGAATTAGACCTAGGTTCTAATGGCACAAGTACTAAGTCATTACTATTAAACTACTTTGAAGCAACTTAACCTCCTTGAGCCTCTCTTAGATTCATTCTAAATCTGAAATTTGGATTATAAAGAGTGTGAAAGGAAAATAAATCTTGGAGCCCCCAAATCACTAAGCTAAAGGGCAAAGTCAAGCTGGGAACTCCTTAGGGCCAATCTGCCTCCCATTCTATTCAGGGTCACCCCTCTGCTCACTGAGGTAAATGCATATCTGATTCCCTTCTTTGGACAGACTAATCAGAAACTCGAAAGAATGCAACCATTAGTCTCTTACCTACCTGTGACTTGGAAGCCACCTTCCCGCTTGGAGTCCTTCCGCCTTTTGCCTCGAGTTGTCCCACCTTTCCAGGCCAAACCAATGTTCATCTTGCATATGTTGATTGATGTCTCATTTCTCCCTAGAATGTACAAAACCAAACTGTGCTCTGACCGCCTTGGGCACATGTTGTCATGACCTGTGCACGTCCTCAACCTTGGAAAAATAAACTTTCTAAATTAACTGAAACCTGTCTCAGATTTTCGGGGTTCACAAGAGAATATTTAAAAATTATATAGCATGTATAGATTATGGCTGGTCATGGTGGCTCACACCTGTAATCCCAGCACTTTGGGAGGCCAAGGCGGGTGGATCACCTGAGGTCAGGAGTTCGAGACTAGCCTGGCCAACATGGTGAAAACCCGTCTCTACTAAAAATAGAAAAATTAGTTGGGCGTGGTGGCAGGCGCCTGTAATCCCAGCTACTTGGGAGGCTGAGGCAGGAGAATCACTTGAACCCAGGAGGTGGAGGTTGCAGTGAGCCGAGATCACGCCATTGCACTCCAGCCTGGGGGACAAGAGCAAGACTTGGTCTCAAAAAATAAAATAAAATAAATAGATTAGGCCTGGCACAGTGGCTCACGCCTGTAATCCCAGCATTTTGGGAGGCTGAGGCGGGCAGACCACTTGAGGTCAGGAGTTCGTGACCAGCCTGGAAAATATGGAGAAACCCCGTCTCTACAAAAAATATAAAAATTAGCCGGGTGTGGTGGCATGCACCTGTAATCCCAGCTACTCAGGAGGCTGAGGCAAGAGATATATAGATATATATAGATTAATTCAGCAATTAAAAGGTTAGTTTGTTCATTTTATTTTACTATACTTCACAGAATTCCCTTTTAAAAATATATATTCCCATAGACAAAAAGACAAGGGGCTTGATTTTTTTTTTTTTTTTTTTACAATGAAGCAAAAGCCAGAGTAATCTTTAAAAAATATAATAATCTAAATTTTATTTCTGGTAATAATCTTTTGACTACTCATCTCAATTTGTTGCTATTAAAGAAGTCATTTTAACCTTTTGACTATATATTTAATAGGTGAATGCCTAATTACAGAATTATAAAATTATACTTAGCATTCATCTGACATTCGCTAAGAATTCAACTTACCCTCAAAGTTGAATTCGTAGTTTTGTTCTTAGCCTTCTCTTTTGTCTGCAGTCTTCGCCTGAGTTACCATAGCTGCTTCTTAAGCTTCCTGTCTACCTTATACAAATGACTCCCAGATCTGACCTTGTGCCAACATTTCCCCTGCACACCAATCTCCATTTCTTTCTATTTTCTGTATATCTCTACCTGTATGTCTATCACCTTCAATTCAGTTTTACTAGAAAACAGTCATTATCTTTCTCCCATTGAACTTGTTTCTTCTACTAAATTTCCCATTTTTATTCAGAGAACAAACATCTTCCTGTCTCTTGTTCTTAGGGCCTCAGAGCTAATACTCCCATGTCTTTTCTAGGCTCTGTAGCCAATCAACTGCTGACTCTTCACTGTGTTACTACCGTGTTTCTCTTGACCTCCACACTCATAGAACCACGGTATGGTAACTGCCTTCTGCTTTCAATTTTATTGCCAACATTCTAGAATAAGATTATCATTCTTTGTTGTTTGGTAGCCCTAACCTGACCTCCCTGCTCTAGTCTCCTTCTATTCCAATTCAGTCTTTAAAAAATATTTTTAATTTATTTTTTCATTACAAAAGTGATACATGTTCAATGTAGAAAATATCAAAAACAAAGAAAGATAAACAGAAAATATCTTTATACCCAAAGATAATCATTATTAACATTTTGGTTTATATTCTTTCAGTTCTTTTTCTGTGATGTATGCACAATATTTTTAAACAAAATATTCTTTGTCCAGCCTGTATATTACTCCAGGCAACTACAGTATTATTCTTAAAGCCTGCATCTAATTGAAAATGTTTTCATCAGTAGAAAAAAAGATTAAAAACCTTTACATGGTATTCAAGCTCCTTGACAATCTAGACCCAATAGACTGTTCCAGCTTTGTTTCCAATGAATGATTTCCCAAATCTGCAGAACAGACATTTAAGTAACATGCCATTTCCTAATACGCTGCAACCTCCAATCCTTTGTGCCCACCATTTCCTATAAAAAATTCTGTCTGGTTTGTTTGTTGTTGTTGTTGTTGTTGTTTGTTTTTTTTGTTTTTTTTGTTTTTTTTTTGATGGAGTCTTGCTCTGTCACCAGGCTGGAGTGCAGTGGCATGATCTTGGCTGACTGCAACCTCTGCCTCCCAGGTTCAAGCAATTCTCCTGCCTCAGCCTCCTGAGGAGCTGGGACTACAGGTGCGTGCCACCATGCCCAGCTAATTTTTGTATTTTTAGGAGAGACAGAGTTTCACCATGTTGGTCAGGATGGTCTCGATCTCTTAACCTTGTGATCCGCCCGCCTCGGCCTCCCAAAGTGTTGGGATTACAGGCATAAGCCACTGTGCTCGGCCAATTGTGCCTGTTCTTTACAGAACAATCAAAATACTGACTCTTCCATTAAAGCATTAAGCACCTACCCATCTCCATCCCCTGCTTCTTAGAGAGTGAGAAATGCTCCCTATTTTGAACTTGCATAGTACTTGCAACATTCACTGGTTCTAGGTAATGAGTTTCTGGTGAACACATATCTGTGTACATATTTTATGTGTTATATATCTTTCAGCACCTAACACAATATCTTAAGCATAGCAGGTATCCAATAAATGTTGAAAGAATGAATGAATACTTGAGCACTGCTTCAGCTACTATACCTCTTATAAAACTCATGAGAAGAATAATATTTTGTAGATATGGAAGAAGCTTAAACAGGTTGTAAAACTTACTCAGCTACAGGGAATTAAGGAGACAGAATTAGAAACTGGAACACTCTAAATCCAAGTTTGTCACTTATCCTTTGAGTTGTGCTGTGGCTCTTGATCATTAATAAGTTATTTATAGTGTGATTGCCTATTGCTTGAACACTATCCTATTTTGGATAGGTGGAAGCCAGTGTTCTTCCTTCTGTTATGGATACAGCGAAAGGAGTACAGGTCGATATTCCATCTTCAGTTGACTGGCAGCTTGCAGGCAGGCATGTGACTTTGGTCAGTCAGATACTCCCACCCAGAACTTTGAATCTTGCAAGCTCAGGGCACAGCAGAGATGACTGTGGCAGTTATGAAGATGACAAGAGTCCAGTAGAGCAGAATCGAATGATGATGGCATCAACAGCATCCTAAGCAAATGACATGATCTTGATTGTGTCTTTCCTCCCTAGGGGCCTACCCATTTTTTGAGCTTCCCAATTCATTCTATGAGATATCTTACGAATACATGTATTTTCTGCCTAAGTTAGCCAGAGTTGGTTTCTATTATTTGCAACTAAAAACCCTAACAATGATGATTTTCATTAGTACTTACAGTGGAACAGCCTCATCAATACATTTCAATGAACTTCCACAACGTAAGATGAAATGCTATAGTAAGGGAACTACCAATGCCAAAAGGCATAGGAGTAATAGCTGTTCAGTGGAATCACAGTGGGAAATGCCAAGGTAATTCTCTATAACTTTTTAAATAACAATGTGATCAAGTAAGATTAGATTCACATCTAGCAGACCTTTTATTCTGTACCTACTACATACTTGGAGTATATTATTTCAATCCTCACAACATTTTATGAATTTCTACCAAAAGAGATTATGAGGTTTGGTAGAAAACAGAACACAATAAACTCTACACATAAGAAGAACTTTTAGAATTCCTCACCAATACCCATTTATACCGGTTATCTGAAAGAGTGAGTGGTTTGTATGCCCAGGTTTCTGTAGATCAAGGAATCTGTTAGAAAACACTCCATTTTTGTTTTTACTAAACTCTAACTGAAATTTACCATTTTCTATAATTATAAATGTTGGCCACAAACCGCAAGAGTATTAGCAATACCTGTGACTTTTTCACCAATAAAAATAACAAATATTTTATATCACATTAGTTGTTACATGTACGTCAAAATATTTTTTATGCTCATCACTTGTTGAAATTATTGTAGTTATTAGACTCCTGTCTCTCTCTTACTGCTAAATGCATTAATAAAGAAGCACATATATTACTACGTGACAAATTTGCTTTTTAATTTTTAATTTTTTTTCTTTTTTTTTTCCTGAGGCAGAGTCTCACTCTTGTTGCCCAGGCTGGAGTACAATGGTGCAATCTTGGCTCACTGCAGCCTCAGCCTCTTGAGTGTCTGGGATTACACGTACCCACCACCACACCCGGCTATTTTTGTACTTTTAGTAGAGACAGGGTTTTGCCATGTTGGCCAGGCTGGTCTCAAACTCCTGACTTCAGGTGATTCGCCTGCCTCAGCCTCCCAAAGTGCTGGGATTAGAGGCATGAGCCACCACACCTGGACGCTTTTTAATATTTTTATAACTTCATTTCAGTATAACTAGTTTCCTTCATAATTCTAAGTGGTTAATTTTTTTCATGTAAAACATTATTCTGAGAAAGTGTCCATAGGCATCCTTGAACTGCCAAAGAGGTCAGTGTCACATAAAAGGTGACAAATCCCTTTTATAGGGCCATCTATGACAAACCCACAACCAACATCATACTGAATAGGTAAAAGCCAAAGCGTTCCCCTTGAAAACCAGAACAAGACCCTATCACCACTCCTGTTCAACATAGCACTGGAAGTCCTGACCAGGGAAGTCAGGCAAAAGAAAGAAATAAAAGGTATCCAAATAGGAAGAGAGAAAGTCAAACTTTCCCTGTTTGCAGGTAACATGATTCTATACCTAGAAAACTGCATAGTCTCTGCCCAAATGCTCTTTGATCTAATAAACAACTTCAGCAGTTTCGGGATACAAAATCAATGTAGAAAAATCAGTAGCATTCCTATATATGAAGAGCTTCCAAGCCGAGAGTCAAATCAAGAATGCAGTCCCATTCAAAATAGCCACAAAAAGAATAAAATACCTAGGAATACAGCTAACCAGGGAGGTGAAAGATCTCTACAATGAGAACTACTAAACACTGCTTAAAGAAATCAGAGATGACAAAAACAAATGGAAAAACATTTCATACTCATGGATAGGAAGACTTAATATTGTTAAAATGGCCATACTTTCCCAAAGCAATTTACAGATTCAGTGCTGTTCCTATCAAACTGCCAATGACATTCTTCACAGAATTAGAAACTGCTATTTTAAAATTCATATGCAACCAAACGAGACCTTGAAAAGCCAAAGTAATTCTAAGCAAAAAGAACAAAACTAGAAGCATCACGTTACCTGTTACCAGACTTCAAACTATACTACAGTGATATAGTAACCAAGAGAGCATGGTACTGGTACAAAAACAGACACATAGACCAGTGGAACAGAATAGAGAGCCCAGAAATAATGCCACACACCTACAACCATCTGATTTTTGACCAAGTCGACAGAAACAAGCAATGGGGGATGGACTTCCTGTTTAATAAATAGTACCGGGATAAATGGCTAGCCATATGCAGAAGATTGAAACTGGACCCCTTCTTTACACCGTTTACAAAAATCACACCGGGTGCAGTGGTTCACGCCTGTAATCCCAGCACTTTGGGAGGCTGAGGCAGGTGGGTCACTTGAAGTCAGGAGTTCTAGACCAGCATGGCCACTGTGGCAAAACGCTGTCTCTACTAAAAATACAAAAATTAGCTGGGCGTAGTGGCGCACGCCTGTAGTCCCAGCTACTTGGAGGCTGAGGCAGGAGAGTCACTTGAACCCGGGAGGTGGAGGTTGCAATGAGCCAAGATGGCGCCACTGCACCCCAGGCTGTCGACAGAGCGAGACTCCAGCTCAAAAAAAAAAAAAAAAGGTCGGGCGTGGTGGCTCACGCGTGTAATCCCAGCACTTTGGGAGGCTAAGGCGGGCGGATCACGAGGTCAGGAGTTCAAGACCAGCTTGGCCAACATAGTGAAACCCCATCTCTACTAAAAATGCAAAAAATTAGCTGGACGTGGTGGCGGGTGCCTATAATCCCAGCTACTCAGGAGGCTGAGGCAGGAAAATCACTTGAACCCAGGAGACAGAGATTGTAGTAAGCGGAGATCAAAGCCACTGCACTCCAGCCTGGTTGACAGTGAGAAACTCTGTCTCAAAAAAAAGACAACAGTAAAAACAAAAATTAGCCGGGCATGGTGTTGCATGCCTGTAACCCCAGCTACTTAGGAGGCTGAGGCAGGAGAATCGCTTCAATCCCAGAGGCAGAGGTTGCAGTGAGCCAGGATTGTACCACTGCACTCCAGCCTGGGTGACAGAGTGAGACTCTCTCTCTCAAAAAAAAAAAAAAAAAAAAAAAATCAACTCAAGATGGATTAAAGACTTACATGTAAAACCTAAAACTATAAAAACACTGGAAGGTAACCTAGGAAATACCATTCTGGACATAGGACCTGGCAAAGATTACATGATGAAGACACTGAAAGCAATTGCAACAAAAATAAAAATTAACAAATGAGAATTAAAGAGCTTCTGTACAGCAAAAGAAACTATCAACAGAATAAACATCCTACAGAATGGGAGAAAATGTTTGCAAACTATGCATCCAACAAAGATCTATTAATAATATCCAGAATCTATAAGGAACTCAAATCAACAAGCAAAAAACAATCCCATTAAAAAGTGGGCAAAGGGCCGGGCGCGGTGGCTCACGCCTGTAATCCCAGCACTTTGGGAGGCAGAGGTGGGTGGATCACGAGGTCAGGAGATCGAGACCATCCTGGCTAACACAGTGAAACCCCGTCTCTACTAAAAATACAAAAAATTAGCCGGGTGTGGTGGCTGGCACCTGTGGTCCCAGCTACTCGGGAGGCTGAGGCAGGAGAATGGCCTGAACCCGGGAGGCGGGGCTTGCAGTGAGCAGAGATTGTGCCACTGCACTCCAGCCTGGGCGACAGAGCGACACTCCGTCTCAAAAAAAAAGAAAAAAAAAAGTGGGCAAAGGACATGAACAGACACTTTTCAAAAGAAGACATGTACACAACCAACAAGCATATGAAAAAATGCTCACCATCACTAATCATTAGAGAAATACAAATCAAAACCACAATGAGATACCATATCACACCAATCAGAATGGCTATTGGTGGCTCACACCTGTAATCCTAGCACTCTGAGAGGACAAGGCAGGCAGATCACCTGTGGTGATCGAGAGGTCAGGAGTTTGAAACCAACCTGGCTAACATGGTGAAACCCTGTCTCTACTAAAAATGTAAAAGTTAGCTGGGTGTGGTGGCGCATGCCTGTAATCCCAGCTACTCAGGAGGCTGAGGCAGGAAAATCGCTTGAACCCGGGAGGCAGAGGTTGTGGTGAGCCAAGACCACACCACTGCACTCCAGCCTGGGCGATAGAGCAAGACTCCGTCTCAAAAAATGAAAATAAAAATAAAAAATAACAGATGCTGTCAAGGTTGCAGAAAAAATGGAACATTTATACACTGCTGCTGGGAATGTAAATTAGTTCAGTCATTGTGGAAAGCAGTTTGGCAATTTCTCAACTCAAAGCAGAATTACCATTTGACTCAGCAATCCCATTATTGGTTATTTACCTAAAGGAATATAAATCATTCTACTATAAAGACTCATGTATCCATATGCTCACTGCAGCACTCTTCACAATAACAAAGACATGGAATCAACCTAAATGCCCATCAGCAGTGGACTGGATAAAGAAAATGTGGTATATATACACCATGGAATACTATGCAGCCATGAAAAAAGAATGAGATCATGTCCTTTACAGCAACATGGGTGGAGCTGGAAGCCATTTAGTAAATGAACACAGGAACAGGAAACCAAATACTGCATGTTCTCACTTATAAGTGAGAGCTAAATACTGAGTACATATGGATACAAAGAAGGGAATCACAGACACCAGGACCTACTTGAGGGTGGAAAGAAGGAGGAGGGCGAGGATCAAAAAATTACCATATTGGGTACTATGCTTATTACCTGGGTGGTGAAGTAATCTGTACACCAAACCCCCGTGCAATGTACCTATATAACAAACCTGCACATGTACCCCTGAACCTAAAGTAAATGTTAAAAAATAAATTCAAATTCTACTTTTTTATTGCTAGGTGCAACAAAAAAATGCCTTTTATAAATAGGCTTTTGGGGTGGGGGCAGGTTTGACTTGCTCAGTGGTTCCCAAACTTGACTGTGTGTGAAAATTACTTTAAAGAGTTTTGTAAACAAAACCACAAACACTGGAATTTTCAAGGGTAATTAGAGCTGTATGCAGTTTTGGCCTTAGGTGTTGACCTTTGTACCCAACCACCTTGGGTAAGATAAGATTATATTCCCTAGTGTTTTCAAGTAAATCTATAGACCCCTGGGAACTTAAAGATATGAAAATAGGTCTAAAAGTTCTCCACAACTTTTTTAATATTGTGTTTTCATTTTGATGATGATCTTTTAAAAAATACATGGTGGGCCCAGGCACGGTGGCTCATGCCTGTAATCCCAGCACTTTGGGAGATCGGGGTGGGTGGATCACGAAATCAGGAGTTTGAGACCAGCCTGGCCAGTATGGTGACACCTTGTCTCTACTAAAAATTCAAAAATTAGCCAGGCGTGGTGGTGCGCACCTGTACTCCCAGCTACTCGGGAGGCTGAGGCAGAAGAATTGCTTGAACCCAGGAGGCAGAGGTTGCAGTGAGCCGAGATCATGCCACTGCACTCCAACCTGGGTGACGGAGCAAGACTCCATCTTAAAAAAAAAAAAATACATGGTGGATCATTTGGATGACCACATTATCACTAAAGAGTCCTATGGGTTGTTGAGATTTCAGGGCCTGTGTTTGTGTTTACCATAATGCCAAGTGGTACCACTTGAATTGTCTTAGACGAATGAGAAAAAAATAGAAATGGAAGTGGAATTAATGTGTAACTGTTAAACTCACACCTTCTGAAGGCCAGATGATATCAAGCCAGGTTATACAAATGAAGTATTCCTAGGAGTACAGGTAGAGAAAAGTGGTCTAATGGTGAATGAGCATGCCATACTGAAAAATAAGAAACACAGTAGAATGGGCCATATTTGTTTTGGAAGTTATTGTATCAACAAAATAATAATGTCTGTACTGTCAAAGCAATTGTTGAGTTTGATTTGGAGAGACGTTGTGAATTTGTTTCATATAAGTTGTATAAAAGCCATAAGAGGTTTATTACAGTTTTGTTTGTTTGAGACCGAGTCTCTCTCTCTGTTGCCCAGGCTGGAGTACAGTGGCGTGATCTCAGCTCACTGCAACCTCTGTCTCCTGGGTTTAAGTGTCTCCTGCCTCAGTCTCCTGAGTAGCTGGGACTATAGGCGTGTGCCACCATGCCTAGCTAATTTTTGTATTTTTAGTAGACACAGGGTTTTACCATGTTGGCCAGGTTGGTCTCGAACTCCTGACCTCAGGTGATCCACCCGCCTTGGCCTCCCAAAGTGCTGGGATTACAGACATGAGCCACTGCGCCCAGCCTATTACAGTTTTTTTTGTTTATTGTTTTTTGTTTTTTGTTTTTTGAGACGGAGTCTCGCTGTGTTGCCCAGGCTGGAGTGCAGTGGCACAGTCTCTGCTCACTGCAAGCTCCGCCCCCCCGGTTCATGCCATTCTCCTCCCTCAGCCTCCAGAGTAGCTGGGACTACAGGTGCCTGCCACCACACCCAGCTAATTTTTTTGTATTTTTAGTAAAGACAGGGTTTCACAGTGTTCGCCAGGTTGGTCTTGATCTCCTGACCTCGTGATCCGCCCGCCTCGGCCTCCCAAAGTGCTGGGATTACAGGCATGAGCCACCGTGCCCGGCCATATTACAGTTTTATAAATGGGCAATTTCATCTTTCGGTAGCTCAGGCCCTAAGGCTTGGAGTCATCTTTGACTCCTCTCTTTCTTTCATATTCCAATCAAAGCAGCAAAGCCCATTTGGTTGTTCCTTCTCAATTATTCTGGAATTCAACCAATTCTTATTACCTCTACCACCAGCACCTTGGTGCTGGCTGTCATCATTTCTTTCTTAGACTTTTGCAATGGCTTCTTTCAGGTCTCAGTGTTTTTAACCTTGCTTCTACACAATCTATTTCCCACAGAATAGTCAGAGTGATCCTTTTAAACACAGAAGTGGCATCTCTCATGAAATGCTTCGGTGGCTTCCCATCTCACTTATAATAAAATCCAAAATCTTCATCACATTATGAAAGGCCCTATCTCTTCTACTACATCCCCATTGTTCACTTTCCCTTACCCACGCTGGCCTTCTGGCATTTTCTGGAGTACACAAAACAATCTTGCTATTCCCTCACCTGTACCACTCTTCCTTGCCAGGACCTTTAGGGCTTGCTCCTTCACTTCCTTCATCCTTCAGGTCTCTGCTCAACTGTTACCTTATCAGAGAGATCTATCCTGCCCACTGGCCGTGTTTCATTTTATATTTCTCTTTATATTTATTAATAGTTCATGTATAAATATTTCTATATCTCTCTACTAGAATATAAGCTGTATGAGAACAGGAAAGAACCTAAAGCCTTGTTCAGTGCCAGACGAATATTAGGTACTTAATAAATATTTGCCAAATAGTAAATGAGTAAAGTAAATGACTAAAAGTAATTTAAGAAAATGTTAGGGATCTGTGAGAATTTTTAAAATAAGAGGTATGAATGATTATTAATCATGTTTGAGAAATCCTAAGAGCAAATTATTGTGTATTACAGTTACATAAAGTTTTCATATTATATATTCTTTACATAACAGAATATTGGGGTATAAGACTGAATAATGGGGCAGCCAGGCACAATGGCTCATGCCTGTAATCCCAGCACTTTGGAAGGCTGAGTCAGGAGGATTGCTTGACCCAGGAGTTGGAGACCAGTCTGGGCAACATAGCAAGACCCTATCTCTACAAAAAATAAGTTAGCTGGGCATGGTGGCACACGCCTGTAGTCCCAGCTAATTGGGAGGCTGAGACAAGAGGGCTGCTTGAATCCCAGAGGTTGAGGCTACAGTGAACTGTGATCACACTACTGCACTCCAGCTTGGGTGACAGAGTAATATAATACCCTGTCTCTCTAAAAAATAAGACATTTTTTTAAATGAAAAAAAAAAGTTACAGTACAAAATGAAGACTTCAAAAACCTGGTCAGATATTTTAGAATAATTTGGGATTTATGTAGACACATCACCACCATTTTTATACTGGTCTTAATTTTCAGACTCATGTGAGGTGCCATTTTTTTCTGAAGTAGATGCATAATTGATTTCAAGTTGCTGGCCTCATATCAAAGTATCAGACAGGACAAAGATATTCAGTGTTGCTGGACGTGGTGGCTCACGCCTGTAATCCCAGCACTTTGGGAGGCCAGGAGTTTGAGACCAGCCTGGCCAACATGGTGAAACCCCGTCTCTACTTAAAAAAAAAAAAAAAAATTAACAGAGTGTGGTCACACGTGCCTGTAGTCCCAGCTACTTGGGATGTTGAGGCACGAGAATCTCTGGAACCTGAGAGGCAGAGGTTGCAGTGAGCTGAGATGGTGTCACTGTACTCCATCCTGGGCAACAGAGCGAGACTGTCTTTAAAAAAAAAAGATATTCAGTGTTAAATTTAAGAGATCCAATGGGGCCTCTACTTTCCCATCTGTCTCTTATCCTAAACCTCTTTTTATTAAGGAAGAAAATAATACTCCATAAGAAATCAAAATAATTGATATTTTTGCTTTTGAGCCTACATAGATAAAGTCTTAAAGAGTGACTAGAAGAATCTTCATATAATTTAATGTCAGTTGACCCAGGAGTAGTCTAAAGGTTATCATTGTTAGGATCCTCAAAACCCCAGCTACTTCTGCATTATTTGCCAAGTAGAAATTAGATGATCACTAAGGTCCTTTTTCAGCTCTTAAATGTGAGGATATATGTTCACAGTTGGGCTATAGAATCATAGTGGCATAAAAAGCAGCTATCATCTAGTTTCATTTTCAGCGTGAAAGTACCTTAAAAGCAGTTTTCTTACCTCAAGATAATAGTTAAATATTGGTGGCAAACAGGAACAGCAACTAAAACAAAATTTGCCAGTTTTTTTTTTTGGTTTTTTGTTTGTTTGTTTGTTTTAGACAATTCTCTTCAAGTCTTATGGGAAGTCGTGTGGAAGGAAGCGGGGGAAGAAACCAAATACTTGACTAGTCCTAACTATGTGACTTCGAAAAAGATATTACATATTTATACTTCATTTTTCACTGCTGTAAAGTTAAGATTTTACCTGCCTCAGTCAACCCTCTGGGAGCAAGATAATGAACGAAATATTAGGAATTTTCAAAGGCTGGTTTACTGTGAAGCATGTTTCAGAGCTTCTTTGACCAGCTTCATCTAAGGCTCTATACGTAATTTTAAGTGAGAATTTGTTTATTTATTTAGAGACAAAGTCTTGCTCTGTCGCCCAGGCTGGAGTGCAATGGCACGATCTCGGCTCACTGCAACCTCTACCTCCTGGATTCAAGCTATTCTCCTGTCTCAGCCTCCTGAGTAGCTGGAATTACAGGCATGCGCCACCACGCCCAGCTAATTTTTTGTATTTTCAGTAGAGACGGGTTTTACCATGTTGGCCAGGCTGGTCTTGAACTGCTGATGTCAAGTGATCTACCTGCCTCAGCCTCCCAAAGGGCTGAGATTATAGGCATGAGCCACCATGCCTGACTTATTTTTTTCTTTTTCTTTTCTTTTTTTTTTTTTTGAGACGGAGTCTCGCTCTGTTGCCCAGGCTGGAGTGCAGTGGCACTGATCTCGGTTCACTGTAACCTCTGCCTCCTGGGTTCAAGCGATTCTCCTGCCTCAGCCTCCCGAATAGCTGGGACTACAGGCGCGTGCCACCACACCTGGCTAATTTTTGTGTTTTTAGTGGAGATGGGGTTTCACCATGTTAGCGAGGATGGTCTGGATCTCCTGACCTCGTGATCTGCTTGCCTCAGCCTCCCAAAGTGCTGGGATTACAGGCATGAGCCACCATGCTGGCCCTATTTTTTTCTTAAAGAGGCCTCAAATTTGTTTGCTCTGCAGTCTTCATAAGAACTGAATCTAGCACCATATATTTGAGTGTTCTGAGATCCTTGGGAGGAATAATAACAGAAGTTCAATCTTACATTAAATTTAAAATTTTCTTGATTACCCTCCAAAATAGTAAACTATGACTTAGGGCAGCATGGTTCAGGAGAATGTTTTCTGTAATGAAAAATCAGAAGTCCTGGATTCTTTTTTTTCCCAGACAGGTTCTTACTTTGTCACCCAGGTTGGAGTGCAGTGGCACAATCTCGGCTCACTGTAGCCTCAGCTTCCTGGGCTCAAGCAATCCTCCCACCTCAGCCCCCAAGTAGCTGGGACTACAGGCACGTGCTAACATGCCCAGCTAATTTTTTTGTATTTTATTTCATAGAGACGGGGGTCTCACTGTGTTACCCAGGCTGTTCTCGAACTCCTGGACTCAAGCAGCCCTCCCACCTCGGCCTCCCAAAGTGCTAGGATTACAGGCGCGAGCCACTGCACTTGGCCAGAAGTCCAGGATTTTAATTTGGGGATAATGCTGCCACAGAGGTGTGATGTGATGCTTAACTTTTCTGAGATGGAGTATAAAAAGAAAAAAAGGAGTTGAAATGGTGTATCTTTAATATTCTTTCCAGTGTGAAACATTCTAATTCTTATTTACTTTATTAATACTGAAATATTATGGAGTTTTCAAATTCACTGGCTCCAGGATAGTGCTGCTAGAGAAAAACATTGTTGAGAAGAACGTTATTGTTGAAAAAAACATTGAAACACAACTAAGGTCTTCAGTGAATCATCTTTCTTGAAGTTTCTGGGAAAGGGAAAATTATTTAAAATATATATATTTCTACTCTCTATCAAATGTTCTTTCTTTCTTTTTTTTTTTTTTTTTTGAAATGGAGTCTTGCTCTGTCTCCCAGGCTGGAGTGCAGTGGCGTGACTCGGCTCACTGCAACCTCTGCCTCCTGGGCTTAAATGATTCTCATGTCACAGCCTCCCAAGTAGCTGGGACTACAGGCATGCGCCACCAGTGTTCTTTCTTATACTAAGTTAGAATGTCTGTGAGAAATAATTTACTTGATTACCATTGTTAGAAGGTTTCCATTTCTTAGAATAAAGAAGTGTTTGTGAAGAAAATTATTTCAATTGCACATCTCTGATGAAATCTTCTACTCCATGCTAGTTGGACTGTTTATTTGGCCCAAGGCCCTAAAACCTGAAATACTACATTCTTGGCGCAGTTCTACATTCTCACTATAAATGTAATACCTGAGGTTGCAGGAGGTCAAGGTCAATGTAATACCTGAGGTTGCAGGAGGTCAAGGAAGAGGGAAAAACTTATTTTATGCCTGTTATTTCATCTTATCCTCTTAGAAGAAAAAGTATTCTCGTTTATCTTTTGGGGAAAGGAAAGATTGAAATGGAACAGGGAAGGTGATTTCATCAGATTTTTATGGAATATCTGCTACTTAAAGAAGCTGTAGGGCCCAGCATTTCCACTCATAGGTATACGCTCAAGAAAATGAAAACATATATCCGCATAAAAACTTATACATGAATAATTCTAGTAGCACTATCCGTAATGGCCAAAAGGTAAAGCAGTCCAAATGTCCATCACCTGATAAATGGATAAAATGTGACATATCCATACAATGGAGTATTATTTGGCAATAAAAAGAAATACTGATTCATGCTATGCATTGGATTTGAAAACATGCTGAGTGAAAAAAGCCAGTCATGAAAGACCACATATTGTATGATTCTGTTTATATGAAATTCCCAGAACAAGGAAATACATGAAAATGAAAGTATGTTAGTAAATTGCTTAGGAATGGAGGGAATGGGGCGGGGCGGGGCGAGGCTGGGGTAATAGCTAAAGGGTATGGTTTTGTGTGTGTATGTATGGTGATGAAAATGTTCTAAAAATAACTGTGGTTAGTAATGGTTGTACATATCTGTGAATATACTAAAAACCATTGAATTGTACACTTTAAATGGGCAGAGTGTATGAGAGGTGAATTATATCTCAATAACACTGTTTTTATTTTTAAAAATATCAGGGGTTACAATGATTAATCCAAATGTGGACTTAGACAATTATCCTTCTCTGAAAAAGCACTTGCCATCCAGTTTTAAAGTACTAACTATGTGTGTTGAAAACTGAAGCAAAGGGAGAAAATAGTAGGTTTTATAGAAGTGACATTTAGCCGGGCGCAGTGGCTCATGCCTGTAATCCCAGCACTTTGGGAGGCCGAGGCAGGCGGATCACGAGATCAGAAGATCGAGACCATCCTGGCTAACATGGTGAAACCCCGTCTCTACTAAAAATACAAAAAAAAATTAGCCAGGTGTGGTGGCGGGCGCCTGTAGTCCCAGCTACTGGGGAGGCTGAGGCAGGAGAATGGCATGAACCTGGGAGGCAGAGCTTGCAGTGAGCCAAGATTGGAGCCACTGCACTCCAGCCTGGGAGACAGAGCGAGACTTCGTCTCAAAAAAAAAAAAAAAAGAAGGAAGTGACATTTAGCTGGACTGTGAGAATAGTTGGGATTTTGGCCTTATAAGCAGAGGAGACAACTTAGACAAAGACAAAGTGAGAAATGAAATACAAAATATACATACAAATGTAACTGAATGGAATTTATTTTTTCCTGATTATAGAGTTTAAGAATTTAGGTTAGACTAGTGGTTTGAAGCCAGCTTTGAATGTTCGTTAGGTAAAGTTATTATTATTATTATTGTTATTCTTTATCCCATAGGAAGTAGTGAGATTTTGAAAGATTTTGAGCAGAGCTGTGATATTATCTGAACCATGCTTTAGAAAGATGATTATGGTAATAGTGTTTTTCGAATTCCAGAAAAGATAGAGGCTGTAAGAGGAGAAGAAAAGGAGAGAGCATATGAATGCCAGAGAAATGGAAAAACAGGTCAAAAGAAATATTTGAAGCAGAAATTGGGGATTAATTGAATGTAAGGGACAGGGAAATAGAACAAAGTTAATGAGAGGTGTATGTGAGCCATTTAGGGGAGAAGCCAAATAGATATTTGAAAATATGGGACTGGGGCTTGGAATAATGGTCAGTACTGTCTAGTGACACAGTATTACTTAAAATCATTAAATGGGCAGAAATTAAGATAGCAGCTTGCAGTCACACAGAGGACTTGGGGAAATCCTTAGAGGAACACATTCATTTAGGCATCAGAGAGAAGAGGAAGTATAATCAGAATAATTTGGAAAAACAGAAGACATTTTCATGGGATCCAAGAGACATTTATGAAGAAGGAAGTGGGGGTAGTAAAATGGAAGATAATCGAAAATATCCTTTAGGTTTAATGGACAATAGCAATGCAATATTGTAGCAGAAAAGCAAACAAAGAAAAGATAAAACTGAGAAGGCTTAATTCCTAGAAGTCTTAGAGAGATAATTTTAGAACATATATAGAGCTTGGCAACCAAAGATGAAGAGAGTATACATGCATTTTAAGAAAATTATGTAAAAGTGGGCCGGGCGCAGTGGCTCACGCCTGTAATCCCAGCACTTTGGGAGGCCAAGGCAGGTGGATCATCGCAAGTCAGGAGTTTGAGACCAGCCTGGCCAATATAACGAAACCCCATCTCTACTAAAAATACAAAATTAGCCAGGCATAGTGGCGCATGCCTGTAATCCCAGCTACTTGGAAGGCTGAGGCAGGAGAATCGCTTGAACCCAGATGGCAGAGGTTGCAGTGAGCCGATACTGCATCACTGCACTCCAGCCTGAGTCTCAAAAAAAAGAAAAAAGAAAAAAGAGAGAGATAGAGAAAGAAAATTAATTATGTAACTATTTAGAGAGAGGATAATTAGCCCAGCATGGTGGCACGAGCCTGTCGTCCCAGCTACTCAGGAGGCTGAGGCATGAGAATCGTTTGAACCTGGGAGGTGGAGGTTGCAGTGAGCTGAAATCTCACCACCGCACTCCAGCCTGGGCAACAGAGCCAGACTCTGTCTCAAAAAATAAAAAAAGAAAGAAAGAAAGAGAGAGAGAGAGAAGAAAGAAAGAAAGAGAGAGAAAACTATTTTTTAGGAATGAATGTTTCCTGATTTGTAAGATGCCTTATTTGAAACTCTCTTTCTTTTCTTTATTTTCTTTTGTTCTTTTCTTTTTTTTCTTTTCTTTTCTTTCTTTTCTTTTTTCTGAGACAGTTTTGCTCTTGTTGCCAGGCTGGAGTGCAATGGCATGATCTCGGCTCACCACATCTTCCGCCTCCCAGGTTCAAGCGATTCTCCTGCCTCAGCTGCCCGAGTAGCTGGGATTACAGGCATACACCACCACACCCGGCTAATTTTGTATTTTTAGTAGAGACGGGGTTTCTCCATGTTGGTTAGGCTGGTCTCAAACTCCTGACCTCAAGTGATCCACCCGCCTTGGCCTCCCAAAGTGCTGGGATTACAGGCGTGATTCACTGCGCCCGGCTGAAACTACTTTCTTAGAAATTTAGCAACTAGTGTTCATATGATGTCATAAGGAATATTTTAGTTTATTGGAGCTATAGTCAGACTACATTAGCAGAGTAGACATGCAAACATTGCAGTTATTGATTGGTTAGTGGTTAGGTAAAATGTGATGCTGAATTCAGGCAAGTTTTAGCTACCACTTAATCTAAAGCATTCCACAGCCACAGACAGAATCGGAAGGAGTTACAAAAATAATGAAAACGTTCAGTTTATAAGTATAGGCACGAGACAAGAGTGGGATATTCTCAGCAAGAAAAATGTGAAAATGGAAGTCCATAGTTTTTTTCTAGTTTTTTCCTGTAAGGCCTTCATCTACAATGCTATTAAAGCATCTAAAAATTATTCCAATGTATGTAGGTTTTAAATTGTTATATTCTTTGACCCAATAATTCTACTTCTAGAAAGCCATTCTCAAGAAAGCCTCCAAAATGTAGATAAGTATTAGGCACCAAGATCTTCCAGACACAATAATTTTCAATAGTTCAACAAAAAGTTGAATACAGCCTTGGTTTCTGATTGTGGAGAAATGGTTGTGAATGAATTGCAGCTCTTCCATAAGACAGACATTAAGCAGTCATTAAAATGACCTTTGTGAACAGTATTTGGTGACATGGCAAAATAGTCATAGAGTTAGATAAAAGAGGTGAACTATAGAATTACACATATAATGTGATCTCATCTGCATTTTAAAAATGCAGGCAGAAATAAATACGTGCATGGAGAAAAGTATGCCAGATTGTTAATGGAGTTTTGCCTGGACAGGATTATGGATTTTTTTCTTTCCTTCTTTTTTTTTTTTTTGTTTTTTGTTTTTTGAGATGGAGTCTCACTCTGTCACCCAGGCTGGAGAGCAGTGGAGCAGTCTCGGCTCACTGCAACATCTGCCTCCTGGGTTCAAGCGATTCTCCTGCCTCAGCCTCCTGAGTAGCTGGGATTACAGGTGCACGCCACCAGGCCCGGCTAATTTTTTTATTTTCAGTAGAGACGGAGTTTCACCATGTTTGTCAGGCTGGTCTTGAACTCCTGACCTCGTGATCCGCCCGCCTTGGCCTCCCAAAGTGCTGGGATTACAGGTGTGAGCCACTGCATCTGGCCGGATTTTTTTCTTAATAGTGTGTATTTCCCAGGTTTTCTACATTGGGCATGTACTTCTTTAATAGATAATTTTAAAATAATCATCACCCCAGCCGGGCGCGGTGGCTCACGCCTGTAATCCCAGCACTTTGGGAGGCCAAGGTGGGCGGATCACTTGAGGTCAGGAGTTTGAGACCAGCCTGGCCAACGTGGTGAAACTCCATCTCTACTGAAAATACAAACATTAGCCGGGCGTAGTGGCAGACGCCTATAATCCCGGTACTCGGGAGGCTGAGGCAGGAGAATTGCTTGAACCTGGGAGGTAGAGGTTGCAGTGAGCCGAGATCATGCCACTGCACTCCAGCCTGGGCAACAGAGCGAGACTCCATCTCAAAAAATAAATAAATAAATAAATAATAATCACCACCCTGAAAATGTGGAAGATTGGTTATAGGAGAGCCTAGGAAAGGAAAGGTAGAGTAATCAATGCAAATCATCATGTCTATTGGAAAAGCAATTCAAAATAGAAGCCTTACTGACAGAGAATCAGTAGCATTACCGCGTGCTGTCAGATTAGTGCTGTCTACTGGTAACCTCCATTAAGTTACCTGGACACAAGCAAACCAGTGGAAGCTTCAGTATAGATTCTTAAATCTAACGACACATTTGTTTCTCAGATATTGCCTGTGAAAGAGTAGCTTGCATCTTTGTTTTGAGCATCTTATCTTTTAAATTTGCCATCCACAAACAGATGAAGGTAAAATTTTAACTCTGTAATATTGCATTTGTAAATATGTAAAACTACCACATGAGCAATTATTGATTCTTTAATTTTGCTGATAATTATGTATTTTGTTCTTCTTTTTCCATAGGTTGCATCATAAATACAAAGGACTGAAGTAATAAAAGAGAAAAAATAAGATTGCTGCTAAAATGAATCTGAGCAATATGGAATATTTTGTGCCACACACAAAAAGGTATTGTCCATACAACTTAGCTTTCTCCTAAGAAATGGAAAAAAATAATATTTTCTGGGTTTTTGGATGAATTTTTATCTTTGAAACAAAAATAAAAGGGAAAGTAAAAATATTAATAAAATTGGGATAAAATATTCTTTTATAAAAATCTTTGGCTGGGCACGGTGGCTCACGCCTGTAATCCCAGCACTTTGGGAGGCCGAGGCAGGTGGATCACCTGAGGTCAGGAGTTCGAGACCAGCCTGATCAAAATGGAGAAACCATGTCTCTACCAAAAATGCAAAAAAAAAAAAATTAGCCGGGCGTGGTGGCACATGTCTGTAGTCCCAGCTACTGGGGAGGCTGAGGCAGGAGAATCGGTTGAACTCAGGAGGCGGAGGTTGCGGTGAGCCAAGATCGTGCATTGCACTCCAGCTTGGGCAACAAGAGCGAAACTCTGTCTCAAAAAAATAAAATAAAATAAAAATAAAAATCTTTGAGTTTCTATTTATTTCCTAAAAATTTTTTTCTTCTCAGTTATAGTTTACAATATGGAGAATTATTTGGGTAAAAGAAATGAGCTTACTTAAACTTTCTTGATTCCTATTGTCAAATTATTTTCTGGAAATATATATATTGCCATTTTTTTTGTTGCAGTAGTTTATAGTTAGATTTGAAATTACCTAAAAGGTTTCGTATCACTTTTCTTCTGATTACAGAAGTAATAGACTTTGCAAAATATAATTTTAGAAAATACATAGAAACAAAAAGAAGGAAATAAAAATTTACCCAAAATTTCAACACCTAACTTCAGATAAAACACAAGCTACAAAGAATCCCAGACTTACAGGTCAAAGAAGTCACGTTTCCCACATGCACCATCGTATTCCTTCTGTGCTTTCCCTAATTATGCCTCGCCTCTTTTGCTAAAACAAAACAAACTGCCTTGTATGAATTCCCAAAAGTGTATTAGTAGGTCAAAGAGCATACCCATCCTATTCTTCAAGCAATGTATGAAACTATTTCCTTATACCCTTACCCAAAAAAAAGTATCTTTTTTCCTCTTATTTTGCCAATTTGGTGGGTGAAATGAGGTGTTATATTATTCCCGTTTTTACTTCTTTGATCATTAGTGAAATTACATGTTTCATATTTTAAATGGACACTACTCTTTTTTTTTTTTTAATTTTCCTACCTCTTTTGAGTTTGTAGGTAAGTGTATGTGTGTGTGTGTTCACCTCTCTGATATTCAGAATAGCTTTTTTTTTTTTTTCTTCCTGTGACAGTGTTTTACTCTGTCACCCAGGCTGGAGTGGAGTGGCACGATCTCAGCTCACTACAACCTCCACCTCCTGGGTTCAAGCAGTTCCCTGCCTCAGCCTCCTGAGTAGCTAGGATTACAGGCAAGCGCCACCATGCCCAGCTAGTTTTTGTATTTTTAGTAGAGACGGGGTTTCACCATGTTGGCCAGTCTGGTCTCGAACTCCTGACCTCGTGATCCGCCCTCCTCGGCCTCCCAAAGTGTTGGGATTTCAGATGTGAGCCACCGCGCCCGGCCCAGAATAGCTTTTAACTGGCAAATATTTTGCAAAAATTTTCTCTACTTGATTTAATTTATTTTTTTTTTCTTTTGAGATGGAGTCTCGCTCTGTTGTCCAGGCCAGAGTGAAGTGGCACAATGTCTGCTCACTGCAACCTCTGCCTCCCAGATTAAAAGAATTCTCTCACTTTAGTCTCCCAAGTAGCTGGGATTACAGGCGTGTGCCACCACACCCAGCTGATTTTTGTGTTTTCGGTAGAGACAGTGTTTCGCCATGTTGGCAAGGCTGGTCTCGAACTCCTGACCTCAAATGATCCGCCTGCTTCTGCCTCCCAAAGTGCTGGGATTACAAGCATAAGCTACCACACCCAGACTTATTTCAATTTGGTACATTACATCTTTCTACAACAATAATGTGAACGTATTTAAAGAGCATAATTTGTTTTAACAGGTATATATCTGTGAAACCACCATCATAGTGGAAATAAACATATCCACTATCACTCCCAAAAAGCTTCATCGTGCCCCTTTTTAGCCCCTCCTACCTATTCCTTTTTACCTGCCATTGCCACCCCCATCCCCCAGGTAACCACTGATATGATTTCTATCTCTTTAAATTAGTTTGCATTTTCTGGAATTCCATATAAATGAAATCATAAAGTATGTACTATTTTTTGTCTGACTTCTTTTACACAGCATATTTTGAGATTCATTCATATTGTAGTGTATATCTGTAGTTTATTTTATTGCTGAGTTACAGTCCATTGTATTTATCACAGATTATCCATTCATTTGTTGGTATACATTTGAATTGTTTCCAATTTTGGCTATTAAAGCTACTGTGAACATTTGTATACAGGGCTTTGTATTGACATATGCTTTCATTTTTCTTGGGTAAATACTTGAGTATAATGGCTACATCGTATGATAGGTGTATGTTTAACTTTTTAAGAAACTGCCCAATGTTTTCCAAAGTGTTTTACCATTTTACATTCCCACCAGCAGTGTATGAAAGATACAGTCACTCCATATGTTAATGGCTAACATTAAAAAGACTGAGTTTTGAGACAGAGTTTCACTCTTGTTGCCCAGGCTGGAGTGCAATGGCACAATCTTGGCTCACTGCAACCTCCACCTCCTGGGTTCAAGCACTTCTCCTACCTCAGCCTCCCGAGTAGCTGGGATTACAGGCGCTCACCACAACCCATGGCTAATTTATGTATTATTAGTAGAGATGAGGTTTCACCATGTTGGCCAGCTGGTCTTGAACTCCTGACCTCAGGTGATCCACCCACCTCGGCCTCCCAAAGTGCTGGGATTACAGGTGTGAGCCACCGTGCCGGGCCTCTCATGGGTTTTAATTTGCATCTCCTTAATGAATAGTGATAGTATGCATCTTTCTTTTGCCATTCATCCATCTCACTTGGTAGAGTGCTTGTGTTCAAATCTTTTGTCCATTAAAAAAATTGGGTTTTCTTATTTTCTTATTATTAAGTTTTGACAATTATTTATGTTTTCTGGATCCAGGGGTCCCATTATGAGACATAATTTGCAAAGATTTTCTCCCAATATGTTGCTTGTCTTTTGATTTTCTCAAGTATCTTTCAAAAAGCAGACATTTTTAATCCTGATGAAGTCTAATTTATGAATTTTTCCTTTGATGGATTGTGCTTTGGGTTATTAACTAAGAAATTTTTAACTAACCCGGGATCACAAATATTTTCTCCTGTACCTTCTTCTAGAAATTTTATTATTGTAGATTTACATTTAGTTCTGTAACCTATTTGGAGTCAGTTTTTACACAGGTTGTTAGTATGGACCAAATATCTGTTTTCTTGCATATTTGGATGCAATTGTTCCAGTACCATTCATTGAAGACAATTATTTCTTCATTGGATTGCCTTTGTACTTCTACCAAATCTCAGTTGTCCATAAATATGTGGGTCTACTTCTGGGCTTCCTATTCCACTGCACTGATTAATTTGTCTATCTCTGTGCCAGTATTTCATGATCTTGATAACTGTAGCTTTATAATAAAGTTTGAAATTATTTTATGCTAGCTCTCCAACTTTGTCCTCCTTTTTCAAAGTTGCTTTGGTTATTCTGGGTCCTTTGAATTCTCATATGAATTTTAGATTAAACTTCTCAGAGTTTAAAAAATGTTGAGTCTTCTGATTTATAAACACTGTATATCCCTTCATTATGTCTTTATGTCATTATTATTTTGTCATTTTCAGTGTACAGGTCTTATATATCATATATCTTTTGTCGGATTTATCCCTAAGTATGTCACTGTTTTTTGTTTTTTTTTTGAGACAGAGTCTTGCTCTGTCACCCAGGCTGGAGTGCAGTGACACGATCTCAGCTCACTACAACCTCTGCTTCCCGGTTTCAAGCGATTCTCCTGCCTCAGCCTCCCAAGTAGCTGGGATTACAGCTGTGTGACACCACACCTGGCTAATTTTTGTATTTTTAGTAGAGACGGGGTTTCACCGTGTTGGCCAGGCTGGTCTCGAACTCCTCACCTCAAGTGATCCACCCACCTCAGCCTCCCAAAGTACTGGGATTATAGGCGTGAGCTACCGCGCCCGGCCATATTTCACATTTTTTATGCTACTATGATATTTTTAAATTTGATTTTCTTTTTCTTTCTCTTTGAGACGGAGTCTTGCCCTGTCGCCCCGGCTGGAGTGCAGTAGCGCGATCTCAGCTCACTGCAACCTCCACCTCCCAGGTTCAAGCAGTTGTGTGCCTCAGCCTCCTGAGTAGCTGGGACTACAGGTACCCGCCACCACGCCCGGCTAATTATTTGTACTTTTAATAGAGACGGGATTTCATCATCTTGGCCAGGCTGGTCTTGAACTCCTGACCTTGTGATCCACCTGCCTCAGCCACCCAAAGCGCTAGGATTACAGACATGAGCCACCGTGCCCGGCCTTGATTTTCATTTATTCATACATAGAGACATAATCATTTCAGGCCAGGCACAGTGGCTCACACCTGTCATCCCGGCACTTTGGGAGGCTGAGGTGTGTGGATCACTTGAAGCCAGGAATTTGAGACCAGCCTGGCCAATGTGACAAAACCCCGTCTTTACTGAAAATACAAAAATTAGCCAGACATAGTGGTGCATGCCTGTAATCTTAGCTACTTGGGTGACTGAGGCACAAGAATTGCTAGAACCTGGGAGGCAGAGGTTCCAGTGAGCCAAGATCGTGCCACTGCACTCCAGCCCAGGTGACAGAGGGCAGAGTAAGACTGTGTCTCAAAAAAAAAAAAGAAATGTAATCATTTTATGCATTGATCTTCTGTACTCTTTAATAAACTAATAAGTTCTAGTAGCTTTTGTAGATCCCATTGAATTTTTTGACAATGATTATGTTGTTTGACAATAGAAGGTCTTACTTCTTCCTTTTCAGTCTTGATGCTTTTTTGTTTCTTTTTTTCTTATTTACTGCACCTGTACAGCATCTGGCACAATGTTTTTGTTTGGTTTGGTTTGGTGTTGTAAAGAGAGAGGATCTTGCTATATTTGCCAGGCTGGTCTCAAACTCCTGGTCTCAAGTCATCCTCTCACCTTGGCCTCCCAAAGCGTTAGGATTACAGACATGAGACATCACACCCAGCCCCAGCACAATGTTGAATGTAAGTGTTGCGAGTAAACATCCTTGCCTCCTTCCTGATTCTGTATTTAACATGCTTTTTTCCTCTGGATACTTTTATGATTTTCTCTTTATCACAAGTTTTGAGCAATTTATTATGATGTGCCTTGGTATAATTTTCTTCGTATTTCTTGTGCTTGAGGTTCATGGACCTTCTTGGATCTGTGGGTTTATACTTTTCATCAAATTCATAATTTTCTCCACTATTGCTTCCTCAAATAATTTTTTCTTTCCTAATATCTGTCCTCCCCTTCAGGGACTCCACTTAGACGTACAGTAGGCTACGTGAAGATGTTCCACAGCTCACTGATGCTCTGGGTCGCGGGTTTGGTTTTTGTTTTGTTAGTCTTTTTTCTGTTTTATTTTGGATAGTTTCTGTTGTTGTGTCTTCAAGTTCGGTAGCCCCTTTTTCGGCAAAGTCTCCTCTGCTGTGCATCCCGTACAGAGGATTTTTAAATCTCAGACATTGTAGCTTTCACCTCTAAAGGTCTGATCTGAGGGCCAGGTGTGGTGGCTCACACTTGTAATCCCAGGAGTTTGGGAGGCTGAGGCGGGTGGATCACTTGTGGTCAAGAGTTTGAGACCAGCCTGGCCAACATGGTGAAACCCTGTCTCTACTAAAAACACAAAAATTAGCTGGATGTGGTGGCACATGCCTGTAATTCCAGCTGCTTGGGAGGCTGAGGCAGGTGAAGTGCTTGAACCTGGGAGGCAGAGGTTGCAGTGAGCTGAGATTGCACCACTGCACTTTAGCCTGGGCAACAGAACGAGACTCCATCTCAAAATGACATACATATATGCATAAAATAAAGGTTTACTTTGAATCTGTTTGTATTTTGTCTGTCTCTGCTTTACATGTTCGAAATTTTCTCCACTCTTTTCAATATATGGAATACAACTATATTAAATGTTTTAATGTCCTTGACCACTAATTTTAACATATATCATCTATATCAATTATGGTTTGGTTTCAATTATTTTTCTCCTCATTATGAATTATATTTGCCTGCTTTTCTGCATGCCTGGTAATTTTTTATGGAGTGTTAGATATTGTGAATTTTACCTTTTTAGATACTGGATATTTTTATATTCCTTTAAGTATTCTTGGACTTTGTTCTGGAACACAGTTAAGTTACTTGGAAATAATTTCATCCTTTTAGGTCTTGCTTTTAAAATTTGTTAGAGCCAGGCACAGTTGGTCATGCCTGTAATCCCAGCACTTTGGGAGGCAGAGCCGGGAGGATCACTTGAGTCCTGGAGGTTGAGGCTGCAATGAGCCATGATTGTACCCTTGCATTCCAGCCTGGGCAACAGAGCAAGAGTCTCACAAATAAAAAATAGATAAAATAAAAATTGTTAGGTATCACAGACCAGCATTTAGTCTAAGGTCCCTACTATGAAGGCAAGACTCTTCTGAGTAACCTCCAGAATGCCCTGTGAATTATGAGATTTCTTATCCTGGCTAGGGGGAATGAGTACTATTCACAGCCCTTTTTGAGCTATAGGTACTGTAGTCTCTATTCCTTTCAGATCGTTTTTTACCCTGGTCTAAGGTAGTTTTCTCATATGCATGCACGAATCAGTGCTCAGCTGAAGACTTGAGGGGAACCCTTTGCAAATCTCCATATCCTGTTTCTGTGCTGCTCTCTTCTATTTGGCACTCTGCCCTGCCAACTCTACCCACCTTGGTCAACCTGGACTGTCATCTTTGTCTGCTCAACTCAGGGAGTTCACCAGGCTCTAACTGGATTTCCCCTCTCTGCACCATGGCCTAGAAATTTTCCCAGGGCATTAAGCTCAGACATTTAATGGCTTACATCATTTGCTTGTCTTCTGTCAGGGATCATTGTCTTTCTTTGCCTGATATCCATTGTCTTCAAATACCATCATTTATATGTTCTATCCAGTGTTTTTTTGTTTGTTTGATTTTTGAGATAGGGTCTTACTTTGTTGCCTGGGCTAGAGTGCAGTGGCATGATTTTGACTCACTGCAACCTCGACCTCCGGGCTCCAGTGGTCCTTCCACCTCAGCATCCTGAGTAGCTGGGACTACAGGCATACACCACCATACCCAGCTAAGTTTTTGTATCTTTTGTAGAGATACAGCCTGTTGCCCAGGCTGGTCTCAAACTCCTGGGCTCAAACCACTTACCCACCTCGGCCTTCCAAAGTGCTAGGATTACAGACATGAGCCACTGTGCCTGGCCTTGTCCAGTGTTTTCATTATTCCTGGTGGCAGATAATAGATCCAGCCCCTTTTACTCCATATTGGCTAGAAGCAGAAGTCCCTTCATTACATGTTTAAGATAAAGAAGTTATTAATTATATATAGTAAAACTTATTGATTTTCATTTTATGGCTTTGCCTCTGGTATCTTGCTAAGTAATTAAATATTCACTTGTAATTTATTCTAGAATTTTTTATGGTCTCATTTTTACATTTAAATACTTATTTCTTCATAAAATGATTTTAGTCTATAATCCATGTTTTCTCCCCAAATCCATAGCACTTAGCTTTATTCACATGGAAGCCAAAATATTCTAAAATTTATAATGTGTTTTGGTGATTGAAAATATTTTAATCATCATAAGTTTAGTTCATAGGTCTTTTTGATTTTCTTAAAGACAGTCTCATAATTTGCCTTTTACATATAGTCTCCAAAAAGGTATATCTTTGATTTAATCCATTGATTCTTTTTTTTGTTGTTCTCAGACATAAGCAATAAAATCAAAACGCTTTTTGAGCTTTTCTTTTTTTTTGAGATGGAGTCTCGCTCTGTCGTCACCAGGCTTGAGTGCAGTGGCACGATCTCGGCTCACTGCAACCTCCGCCTCCTGAGTTCAAGCAATTCTCCTGCCTCAGCCTCCCTAGTAGCTGGGACTACAGGAGCACCACCACACCCAGCTAATTTTTGAATTTTTTTAGTAGAGATGGGGTTTTACCATGTTGGCCAGGATGGTCTTGATCTCTTGACCTCGTGATCTGCCTGCCTTGGCCTCCCAAAGTGCTGGGATTATAGGCGTGAGCCACTGCGCCCGGCCACTTTTTGAGCTCTTATTTTGTGCTTTCATTTACCTGACTGACAAATAGCTGGATTTAAGTTACTTTCCCAGTAGTATTGATATAGTAACTTTATAGTTGATTATTGGCATCCATGGATTGGCAGGATGACTGCCTAGGATTATAGGTGCATTGTAGGATTATAGGTGCATTGTTGGTGGAGGGATCCTTTTTCCCATATAAACCTTCAGTGGTTCCCCTTTCCCTCAAGTTAAAGTCTAAACTTCTTAATATGGTTTAAAGGGTCTTTTGCAATTTTCCTTGGCTCAACACCAGCTTCATGTTTTCTCCTTCCAACTCTCCCATACAATTCATATTGAATGAACTAATTTTATTTTCCCTAAAAAGGCATGCTTTTTCACATCTAAGTCAAAAACAGACTGAGTCATCCTATAATATCCATGTATTAAAAAATATTTATTTTCCCCTCATAATCCAATCAGTTAAAACCATTTTATCATTTGTGTCTTTATAATTTAAATGTCTATAAGTCCATTTGACTCCTAAGCCCTTTAAGGATAGGGACCACATCCCATTCTACCTCCAAAACTCAGTACAGGGTATGGCAAATAGTGAGCATTCAACAATATTTGTTGAATGAAAGAATGAGTTGGGTAAGTGGATGGATCCTTAGGTTGATGACCTATGTATACTAGTGAACTAAGTAGACTATGAAGTAATGTATGTTGTCACCTATGGCTGCTATGTCTCAAGAAAAAAATACCTCTTAGCACTATCAGTTTTACTTAATTAATTACTTTCTTTTTTTCTTCTCCTAGCATGAGACCCATTGGCCCATGTTTTGAAAAATAGTTTTATTGGCCAATAACCAAATTTCTATCTTGGTTATCTAGTTGGTCAAGGAAGAAACACCAACTATCCTGTGATAAGTGTAAACGTTGGCATAAATAAATGATTATCTGGGTATGAGGGCAGCGGTTATTTAAAATGAAAAATATAGATGATTGATAACATTTCTATATTTTTCAAAAAATAAAAAAGAATCTACATCAAATAAATGTATGTAACTATAATGGCAGATCAATATATGAGCATGTCAAAATGATGTCCTTTTATTAATAGAAACTTTGATTTCAGAATGTTTTATGTAGCAGCAGAATAACTTGCCTCTTTACATGGGCATTTAACCTAGCCTCCAAGTGACAGTAATTTCTTCTAGTAGTCAGTAAAGAATTGTTTAATTGCCTATATTTCTATATGAATATACCACATGTCAATCAAGAGCATGGGCTTTGCTGTTAGATCTGAGTTTTAATTGCGGTCCTGACAAATACTGGCTTTCTGACCATGTGGAAGTAGTTTGGCCCATCAAAGTCTTAGTTGGTTCTATAAAATTAAGATAGTAAAGTCATTATATTATGAAGCTATTGTAGGGATTAAAGGAGATAATATATATATAAGGTTTTAGTGCTGCCTGGCACATAGTATTGATTAATACATACCAACCGTTATTATTTCAACATTAATTACACCAAAATGAATTTTTATAATATCTCTACAATATAATTTACATTCTATACCCTTTACTCACTTAAAATGTATAATTGAATGATTTTTGGTATAGTCACAGCTATGCAGTCATCACCACAGTCAATTTTAGGACATTTTCATCACCCTGAAAAGAAAGCCTGTATCTTTTAGCTATCACCCTCCAAACCCCCCATCTCTAAGTAACCAATAATCTACTTTCTGTCTTTATAGATTTGCCTGTTCTGGAAATTACACGTATATGTGTATGTGTATATATGGAATCATACAGTATGTGGTCTTTTGCGACTGGTGTCTTTTATTTGGCATAATTTTTACAAGGTTCATTCGTGTTGCAGCCAATACTTCATTCTTTTTACTGCTGAATAATATTTCATTATATGGATATACCACATTTTGTTTATTCTTTCACCAGTTAAAGGATATTTGGGTTTTTCCATCTTCCAGTTATTATGAATAATGGTGCTATGAACATTTGTGCACAAGTTTTTGTGTAAACACATGTTTTCATTTCTCTTGGGTGTATGTATGTACTTAGAAGTGGAAACTCTGGGTCAAATGGTAACTCAGTATTTAAGTTTGTTATGAACTGCAGGGCTGTTTTCTAAAATGGCACAGCCACCAGCAGTGTTGGAGGGTTCTAGT
This sequence comes from Pongo abelii, assembly GCF_028885655.2. Taxonomy (NCBI): domain Eukaryota; kingdom Metazoa; phylum Chordata; class Mammalia; order Primates; family Hominidae; genus Pongo; species Pongo abelii. The sequence goes on along the minus strand of NC_071995.2, from coordinate 117,098,606 downwards.
TTCTCAGCATTTTCACAAACACTTATCTTACTTTTTGACTATCACTATCCTAGTGAGTATGCAATGCTATCTCACTGTGGTTTTAATTTTCATTTCTCTAATAACTAATGATGTTTGAGGATCTTCTCATATGTTAATGGTCATTTGTATATCTTTTTGGAGAAATGTGTATTCAAATCCTATGTCTGTTCTTTTTTTTTTTCTTTTCTTTTTTTTGAGACAGAGTTTCCCTCTCGTTGCCCAGGCTAGAGTGCAATGGCGCAATCTCAGCTCACCGCAACCTCAGCCTCCCAGGTTCAAGCGATTCTCCTGCCTCAGCCTCCCTAGTAGCTGAGATTACAGGCATGTGCCACCATGCCCGGCTAATTTTTCGTATTTTTAGTAGAGACAGGGTTTCTCCATGTTGGTCAGGCTGGTCTTGAACTCCCGACCTCAGGTGATCCACTCATCTCAGCCTCCCAAAGTGCTGGGATTACAGGCATGAGCCACCGCGCCTGGCCATATGTCCATTCTTTATTTGGGTTTTTTTATCCTTTTGTTATTGAGTTGTGAGACCAAGAGGCTTTTTAATATTTGTATGTATTTGTATTACCACCAAGTAAAATGTGTTAGAAATAATTTAATGGCAAACCTTATTTTTCTACAGGTACTGAAGATTTACCCCCCCCCCCAAAAAAATTGTCAATGAGAAATAAAGCTAACTGTGATATCAGAAAGCAGAGCCTGCTCTACTGGCCATCATGCGTAAAGGGGTGCTGAAGGACCCAGAGATTGCCGATCTATTCTACAAAGATGATCCTGAGGAACTGTTTATTGGTTTGCATGAAATTGGACATGGAAGTTTTGGAGCAGTGTATTTTGTAAGTACATAAAAGAGTCTTTTAGATAGATCAGATTAAGAAAGGCTGGACTCTAGGCCTGGCACAGTGACTCACGCCTGGAATCCCAGCACTTTGCGAGGCCGAGGTGGGAGGAAGGACCAGCCTAGGCAATATGACAAGACCCTGTCTCTACAAAACACTAAAATAAAATACAGTTTGAACTCTACATGTTCTCTACACATAGCTATTGCTCATAAAATAAGCCTGGTTTCAGTGATTTTTCTATAAATTAAATGATATCTACCGTAGAGGCAAATAGTCATTGCTGAAAAGCCCATTCCAGAATCCTAGGCTTTATTCAATTCAGTGGTATTTGTATCAACTGACTCACTTATTAAAGTAGTATAAGAAAGTTAAGAGCTTCGGCCGGGCACGGTGGCTCACGCCTGTAATCCCAGCACTTTGGGAGGCCGAGGCGGGCAGATCACGAGGTCAGGAGATCGAGACCATCCTGGCTAACACGGTGAAACCCCGTCTCTACTAAAAATACAAAAAAAAAAAATTAGCCGGGCGTGGTGGCAGGCACCTGTAGTCCCAGCTGCTCGGGAGGCTGAGGCAGGAGAATGGCATGAACCTGGGAGGTGGAGCTTGCAGTGAGCCAAGATCGTGCCACTGCACTCCAGCCTGGGCAACAGAGTGAGACTCCGTCTCAAAAAAAAAAAAAAAAAGTTAAGAGCTTGAACTTGAGCTTTGTGCATTTCCACTGTATGCTAAGCTCTTTCCTGCCTCAGAGCCTTATATGTGCTATTCTCCCACCTAGAAAACTCTGCACATTACATCCCCATCCCTGTCTGTTCATCCTACAGGTTTTACATTAAGTATTACTTTTGCAAGATACCCTTTACTGTTCAAGACTCCACCCCTAAATCAATACTTTATGATTTCATAACATCTTGTTCTTATATTTTGTTGCATTTATCGCCGTTGTAATAAAACAATTACGTATACGATTTTTTGCTTTATATGTCTTTTTCCCTAAATAACAAGTGTCATGAGGACGGGGTTACGTCTATCTTGTTCATCGTTATATTCTCAAGAACTAGTATATGTCTGACAGTAGTAGGAATTTGATAAATACTGGATGGATGGATGGATGGATGGATGGTGGATAGACAGATAAACAGATGAACAGACAACTATTCAGAGAAAGGGACTGACTGATTTTTAGTGGCAATCATGTCAAGTCAGTATTTTCGGTTAAGGGGTACAAGAATGTACCCCTGGAATCAGTTTTAGTTCCAAGAATGTGACTATCTCCTGATGAGAAAAACAAATAGCCAAAATTTTAACACAGCTTATTCACCTGAAATTCATTACATAAAATACAGTTTGTTTGTTCTTTTATTTGTTTTTTGAGACAGAGCCTCGCTCTGTAGCCCAGGCTGGAGTACAGTGGCACAATCTTGGCTCACTGCATCCTCCGCCTCCTGGATCCCAGTTCAAGCAATTCTCCTGCCTCAGCCTTCCACGTAGCTGGGATTACAGGCAAGTGCCACCACGCCCAGCTAATTTTTATATTTTTAGTAGAGACCGGGTTTCACCATGTTGGCCAGGCTGGTCTTGAACTGACCTCATGATCTGCCCACCTCGGCCTCCCAAAGTGGTGGGATTACAGGCGTGAGCCACTGCGCCGGGCCCTGTTTTGTTTTTGTTTTTGTTTTTTTTAAAGACAGAGTCTTGCTCTGTCGCCCAGGCTGGAGTGCAGTGGCACAATCTCGGCTCACTACAACCTCCACCTCCCGGGTTCAAGCAATTCTCCTGCCTCAGCCTCCTGAGTAGCTGGGATTACAGACACCCGCCATCATGCCAGGCTAATTTTTGTATTTTTGTAGAGATGAGGTTTTACTATGTTGGCCAGGCTGGTCTTAAACTCCTGACCTCAGGTGTTCTACCCATCTCGGCCTCCCCAAAGTGCTGGGATTACAGGCGTGAGCCACTGTGCCAGGCCAAAATATAGTTATTTAATTTAACAAATACTTCCTTAAGCATAATAGTCCATTAAAGCAAATAATAAATTAAGTACTAATTATTACCTACTTCTCCAAACTTGTAATCAAATAATTTCTTTGTAATCAAATATTACTGACTCTTCCTTTTTAAGTGGTTCTTTATGTTCTGCCATCTGGATAGGGCTTATCTTTAGTTGTCCTTCCAAATGAGATTTTATGAATTGCATCTTTACTTTGTCCTTTTGCTTCTAGCCAAAACTTCAGCCTGGATTTTCTCTAAACTGTTTCTCAACCATTGGGTCTATGCTCAGCCTTACCATTACTTCTGCCTCCCTCACTACCATCAATAACTTGGCTCCTACTGAAGTATATTTTGTCATTAAATATGATAAAAGATTTTTCTGGCTGAAAAGGGTGCTAATTTCGGCTGGGTGCGGTGGCTCACGCCTGTAATCCCAGCACTTTAGGAGGCTGAGGTGGGCGGATCACGAGGTCAAGAGTTCGAGACTATCCTGGCTAACATGGTGAAACCCCGTCTCTACTGAAAAATAGAAAAACTTAGCCGGGCATGGTGGCGGGCGCCTGTAGTCCCAGCTACTCGGGAGGCTGAGGCAGGAGAATGGCGTGAACCCGGGAGGCAGAGCTTGCAGTGAGCCAAGATTGTGCCACTGCACTCCAGCCTGGGGGACAGAGTGAGACTCCATCTCAAAAAAAAAAGAAAAGAAAAGAAAAGAAAAAAGGGTGCTAATTTCTTAGTTAACACTCCCTTGTTAGTGTGTAGTCAGAATAGCATTTAAGGCCCAAAGTTCTGTCTTCTTTAGTCTCAGATCCTCTTGTTAACAAAGCGTTTTTATTATAAGTATACATAAAGAAGTATATACAATATACATATATTTTTTAATATAGAACTTCAGAAAGAATTAGAAGGTAAATCTCTGTGTAAAAACACCACCCAGATCAAGAAATAGAATACTGCCAGCATCCCAAAAGCCCCTCTTTATGTCTTCCTCAGTCAGAAGCCTCTCCTTCCCCTTAAGAGTATCCACCATTCTGATTTTTATGGTGATTATTTTCTTACTTTTCTTTATAGTTATAACCCACTTAATCTGTACTCCTAAAAATGTAAATTGGTTTTGCTTAGTTTTGAACTTTTTAAAAATGGAAACATCTGTATATATTCATTTGTGACCTGTTTGTTTTGCTTACAGATGTATTCTTCTGTCATCTTTGCTTTCTTTTCTATTACTTTAAATCTAATTCATCTTCTCAGAATCTCTCCTGGCAAGAATCAGTCTCTATATGACTCTTCTCATTTAAAAAGCAGCCAAGGCCGGGCGCAGCGGCTCATGCCTGTAATCCCAGCACTTTGGGAGGCCGAGGCGGGCGGATCACGAGGTCAGGAGATCGAGACCATCCTGGCTAACATGGTGAAACCTCGTCTCTACTAAAAATACAAAAAATTAGCCAGGCATGGTGGCGTGTGCCTGTAGTCCCAGCTACTGGGGAGGCTGAGGCAGGAGAATGGCGGGAACCCGGGAGGCGGAGCTTGCAGTGAACTGAGATTGTGCCACTGCACTCCAGCCTGGGGGACAGAGTGAGACTCTGTCACAAAAAAAAAAAAAAAGCAGCCAAACCCTTCTTAAAGTGCTAATGTTTCAGAATGACTACAATAAACCAAGCATGCTTTGAAACTTACTAAAAGCCATTTATAATAGTGGCAAAATGTGACCTACATTGTACTAGGCTGCAGAAGACCTAGTGGTTTATTTGCTTTTTGGGCTAAGCCCTGTCTATTTAGCTAGAGTGTGCGCGTTTTTGAAGATGAGGACTATTTCTAATATTTGTTTACAACTCTAAAGGCTGGCACGATCTCATTTACAGTAGGCACTAAATATATATTATTTGTTGCTGATGATAGACTAGAGAAATGATACAGGTACCAGAGTGGCATTGATAAACGTAATCATTCACTCTATAGGGCCTGTATATAAATGTGAAAAGTACAGGCCTATGTACACCCATAAAGCACTAAAAAACAGATTAAAAGGGAATTAACTGACACTGTACTATAGAACTTATGAAAAGCTTTAACCTTTTATCTGTAGTGGTCACATCGGCAGTACCTTAAAAATGGATTTTCCTGTTGGCCAAAGTAGTATTTATATATGTTGCGTCTTACTCCGTGCTAATAGATTTTTCCTTTTGTTACTTGTACCATTATTACCAGGAAGACTCTGCTATCTCTTATTTGGACAACTATGATTGCCTGCTTTGGTCTCTCTTCAGTCTGTTGTGCATACCTCAATGAGCTTGAAAAAATAAATGTAAATCTCATCCCATCCCTTTTCCCTATAAAGCCTTTAGGGGCTCTCCCTCATTCTTAGGCCAAGATCAAAATCCCTACTATAGCCAGCCCACAAGGTCCTTCATGGTCCCTATCTCTACTTGAGCTATCTTCTCTCTCATTGTCAGTGCTATAGCTCTGATTCCTTTCTTCTGATCATCCTTCCTGGAATCTTGCGTAAACTGTTCTCTCTTGAATATTTCTCCCTTCTATTTTCACTGTCTTAACTCCTGTTCATCATTTAGCTCTCAGCCTAAACCTCATTTCTTCAGGGAAGGCTTTCCTGACCTCCCTAAGTCACATCCACCATTGTTGGTTCTCAAAGTAATAAATACCCTTCTTTGTGGCACATATCAGAATTGCAGTTTTATATTTTGTCTTTCATCGTTTTATTTTTGTTATTGTCTATCCTCCTAGAGGAGAGATAGGTACTGGGCATATTAACTCACTGTCTTATCCCTAGCACTTAGCCCAATTCCTGATAAATTGTGGGCAGCTAATAAGTATTTGTTGAATGAATGAATGATGAAGAACTCTGAGAACTTGGTACTGCTAATTAGAACTTTTCATAAGTCATAGTCATGCTGGCAAGCCATAAAGACCAGAGTCTGGCAGCTAGTATTTTTATACCTAAACACTATAATTCTGTTAGCCTCTGTAGGTCACAGCTTTTACACTGAATGCTGCCAGGGAATAAACTTAGTGTGAATTGTAAGCTGGAACAGCTCTTGTAAAATCAGTCAGCTGAGAGTATATGTTATGTTCAATAGAAATTATTAACTTGATGAAATATTTCTGTGTGTTTGGATTTACATAAGTAATTTTGAAATTTGCGTCATTGGCTGGGCGTGGTGGCTCACACATGTAATCCCAGCACTTTGGGAGGCCGAGGTGGGAGAATCACTTTAGCCCGGGAGTTCAAGACCAGCCTGGGCAACATAGTGGGAATCCGTCTCTAAAAAAAAAATTTTTAAAATAAAAAATAAACTAGCAGCATTAACAAATGAGGTAGTAAGAAACTGTACTAAAGGAAAACAAACAAAAAAAGGACCGAGCATGTTCATTTTTGTGTTCACCTAAACACAACTCTAAAGTTTGTAGGTTTCTAGATCACCTTTGTTGAACTCAGTATATTATCCATAACCCACCTAAAACAAATAGTTTAATTCTATCTTTTTGGATATAATTACCTTTTAGTTGGGGTTCAAAAAATAGGGCAAAAAGAAAAGCTTTTTCACTTTTTAAATTTTTATTTATTCATTTATTTAGAGACAGGGTCTCTCTGTCACCCAGGCTGGAGTACAGTTGTGTGATCATAGCTCACTGTAACCTTGAACCCTTGGACTCAAGCAATCCTACTGCCTCTGACTCCTGAGTAGGTAGCTACGACTACAAGCATGTGCCACCATACCCAGCTAATTTTGGTTTTAATTTTTTGTAGATACAGGGTTTTCTATGTTGCCCAGGCTGGTTCCAAACTCCTGGGCTCAAGTGATCCTCCTGCCTCAGCCTCCTATTTTTTTTTTTTTTTTTAAGATAAAGTCTCACTCTGTCACCTAGGCTGTAGTGCAGTGGTGCAATCTTGGCTCACTGCAACCTCCGCCTCCTGGGTACAAGCAGTTCTCCTGCCTCAGCCTCCCAAGTAGCTGGGATTACAGACGTGTGCCACCACGCCCTGCTAATTTTTATATTTTTAGTAGAGACAGGCTTTCACCATGTTGGCCAGACTGGTCTCAAACTCCTGACCTCAGGTGATCTACCCACATTGGCCTCCCAAAGTGCTGGGATTACAGGAGTGAGCCACTGTGCCTGGCCTGCCTCCTAAATTAACATAATTTTTAATATTTGTCTATAAAATAGCAAAAGGTATAGCTGTAAAATGTTTAAAAATATAAACACATAATAGTAAGTTCTTAATAAGTATTTCTTGAATCAATGATCTTGGTAATAGTTACTGAGACCATTGAGACTATTGGAAGTATTAAGCATGAATGTAAGTTTCAAGAATAAAACTTGAAATGATAGAGGCTGTAGTCATTCATGGTACTGTATGCACTAGAAAGCTGAGACCCCATTGATACTTTCCTTTTTCTGTACTAAAACATTGATTTTTTTTTTAAGTTTCAATCTAGCATGTTTTGACTTTTAGCCAGTATAAAAATTCACATCTATAGCATAATCAACATTTGCACTAAAAAGTTCACATCTATAGAATAATCAACATGGAAATGTTTTACAAATTTCAAGTCTCTGCCTATACATTAGGATGCGTGAGTGAGTGGAAGCATTAAGTTCTAATCAGTGATTATCCTATAAATGTAAGAAATATATTTTTATTTTGGGGTGGTTATTTTTTCATGTTTTTAGGTCCAAATATAGCATTAATTATAAATAACCTTAATAAACAATTAAATAATAATACTATCTGATTTTATTTCTGTGGGCTTTTCTTTTTTTTTAGTAATGGTTAATTATTTTTTAAAACCTCACAACAAGTTAAAATTTCTCATTGCCTGAATATTTCCTAAATCTTTCTCAGGCTCCTTAAACTGCACTATATATATTGATGCCTCAAATATCTACTTTTCAGATATAGTCCCTCTAACCTTTATTGTAATACCGAATTTACATCAGTTTTTATTTATGATTGCCATATAAGCACAGTTTAGTATTAGAGTTTAAAAGCCAGAACAGTGTGAGAGATTTTTGTTTTTAACAAAAGTCAGTCTGTACTTTCTAAATCAATAAAATATCTAAAATATGCTTTTGTGGAGTTCTGCAGATTGGAAAATTATGACTAGTGGATAACTCATTAATATATAATAGGTACTTTTACCTTAATGCTTTAAAAAAAAAACTCCTGTGGTACGTTATTGTGGGTTTTTTTTTTTTTTTCATTTTGACATTCCATAAGAATCTGTGGTCAAATTATTTTTACATACTACATTATTGTTTATTGTTTGAATTAACCGTTTTTAAAAATCATAAACCACTGTTGTATCTGAAGAGGTTCATTTTAAATTAGTTGTATTTAAGAAAATGATTATGAATTTTTCTCTAAAATTGTTAACCTGACTTTATCAGTGAATGAATTCCAATCTTTTACTTCAGAACCACTGCGATAGCTTTATTGGTCCACAATGATGATAATATCACAGAAGCAAAATAGCTTATTTACATTAGGGGTATGGCACTGATGCAGAGGTAATCTTTTAATGTCTTATATTTATTTTTATGAAAATTTTAAGAAAACTAATAGTTTTAAATACTTTAAATAAGTTGAGGCTGGGAGCAGTAGCTCACGCCTATAATTCCAGTACTTTGGGAGGCTAATGCGGGCGGATTACTTGAGGCCAGGAGTTCAAGACCAGCCTGGCCAATATGATGAAACCCTGTCTCTACTACATATATAAAAATTAGCCAGGCGTGGTGGTGGGCGCCTGTAATCCCAGCTACTCAAGAGGCTGTGGTGGGAAGATCACTTGAGCCTGGGAGGCAGAGGTTGCAGTGAGCTGAGATTGTACCACTGCACTCCAGCCTGGATGACAGAGCAAGATCCTGTCTTAAAAAAAAAAAAAAAGTATGTACGTATGTATGTGTGTGTATGTATGTATGTGTGTGTGTGTGTGTATATATATATGTATATCTTGAGTAAGTTGAGAGGAAAAGACTATTACTTGAATTATTAATGGTTTTCATATGTACTTTCAATGAACTGTTATATTTGGAGTATGGAGAAGACAAGTAGACATAATTATGAGACAAGGCAACCTCTATAGATAAAAAATACACATATATACATACATAAATGTAGGCATGTATATATGTAATACAGTCTTATTATAAAATATAAGTAATCCTGAAAATGAAAGTCCCCCTTAGGATTAATCTTACTTTCTGCTGTACTATTCAATACAATAGCAAGTAGGCACATTAACCATTCAAATTTAAGTTAATTAAAATTAAATAAAATTTAAAATTTATTTTCTCAGTCACACTAGCCACATTTCACATGTTACTCTTTTGTACAACCTAGAAATAGAACTGTCCCATCATCATAGAAAGTTCTGTCAGATAGCACTGCTCCAGGGATTATCATTGATACATATTCTGGTATAAATTCTTTTATAATTTTTTCTACACATATACTCACATTATTACTATTTTGCAAAAATTGGATTCTACTTTATAGCTTGTTTTTTAATAAAACATTTTTAACATCTTTTCATATTGCATTGCACATAGATTACCTCATTCCTTAAGTGGTTATTTTATTATATGGTAATATCATATTTATTTATTTAACTGGTTCTCCATTGATGGTCAGTCTACAAGGTGAAGCCAGTATGGATCATTTGAGAATATGACATTTTTTGTTTGGTTTGAGATATTAAACCCTAATCATTTTTTATATTATAATCTTTACATGTATCCAGAAAAGGATACAGAGAAACTATACATTAAAATGGGAGTGGAAATGTCTATTTAGCCTATCAAAAATTGAAGCATCTTTGAACTGTGATACTGCAGTATGGAGATACTATTTTAAATATAATATCAGGCCAGGCACGGTAGCTAACGTCTGTAATCCCAGCACTTTGAGAGGCTGAGGCGGGCAGATCACGTGAGGTCGGGAGTTTGAGACCAGCCTGGCCAAAATGGTGAAACCCCATCGCTACTAAAAATACAAAAATTAGCCAGATGTGGTGATGGGTGCCTGTAATCCCAGCTACTTGAGAGGCTGAAGCAGGAGAATAGCTTGAACCCAGGAGGCGGAGGCTACAGTGAGCCGAGATCGTGCCAGTGCACTCCAGCATGAGCAACACAGCTAGACTCCTTCTCCAAAAATAAAATAAAACACCTGTAATCCCAGCACTTTGGGAGGCTGAGGCGGGCAGATCATTTGAGGTCAGGAGTTCAAGACCAGCCTGGTCAACATGGTGAAACCCTGTTTCTACTAAAAATACAAAAAACATTAGCGTGGCATGGTGGTGCGTGCCTGTAATCCCTGCTGCTTGGGAGGCTGAAACAGGAGAATCACTTGAACCCAAGAGGTAGAGGTTGCAGTGAGCTGCACTCCAGCCTGAGCGACAGAATGAGACTGTCAATAAATAAATATATAAATAAATAGTCTCTAGTCAAATATTTAAGTTAAATTGGCTGAAACATCACTAATTCTTTTTCTTTTTCTTCTACCCTCTTAACACAGGCTACAAATGCTCACACCAATGAGGTGGTGGCAATTAAGAAGATGTCCTATAGTGGGAAGCAGACCCATGAGGTGAGATAGAGACAGTCGTATACCTAAACTGAAATAAACAAGTTAGTATGAAATTAACAAAATTCTGGCCAGGCGCGGTGGCTCACGCCTGTAATCCCAGCACTTTGCAAGGCCGAGGCGGGCGGATCACGAGGTCAGGAGATCGAGACCATCCTGGCTAACACGGTGAAACCCCATCTCTACTAAAAATACAAAAATTAGCTGGGCATGGTGGTGGGCGCCTGTAGTCCCAGCTACTCAGGAGGCTGAGGCAGGCGTGAACCCGGGAGGCAGAGCTTGTAGTGAGCCGAGATCGCACCACTGCACTCCAGCCTGGGTGACAGAGCGAGACTGTCTCAAAAAAAAAAAAAAAAAGAAAAGAAATTAACAAAATTCTTTAAACTTTTTTTTAGAACATTTTTTTTTCCTTCTTGTGGAGCATATAATAAAAGTCCCTGGAGTTTTTCATACAAATGTGTGAACATTCATAATTATTTTTATAAAGGCTAATGTTCTAGCTCAATTAACTATTTTGCAGGCTGGATGAGGTGGTTTAGGCCTGTAATCCCAGCACTTTGGGAAGCCAAGGCTGGAGGATCGCTTGAGTCCAGGAGCTCAAGACAAGCCTGGGCAATATGGTGAGACCCACCTCTACAAAACATCAAAAAAACTAGCTGGGTGTTGTGGTGTGTGCCTGTAGTCCAGCCACTCGGGAGGCTGAAGTGGGAGGATTGCTTGAGCCTGGGATGTGGAGGCTTCAGTGAGCCGTGATTGCAACGCTGTACTCTATCCTGGGTGCCTGAAAAGGAAAAAACTATTTTGCAGACCAGAACATGGGTATGTGTAATGGCTTTTTTGTAATGTATTTGGTGATAGATTTGTGTTTACATGATTCAAACTAAAGAAATAGCATGTTTAGGCAGGGCACAGTGTCTCACGCCTGTGATCCCAGCACTTTGGGAGGCTGAGGTGGGTGGATCACCTGAGGTCAGGAGTTCGAGACCAGCCTGGCCAACATGGAGAAACCTTGTCTGTACTAAAAATACAAAAAAATTAGTTTGGTCTGGTGGTGCACGCCTGTAGTCCCAGCGACTTGGGAGGCGCGAGAATCACTTGAACCTTGAACCAGGCAGCAGAGGTTGCAGTGAGCCGAGATCGCGCCACTGCACTCCAGCCTGGGCAGTAGAGCAAGACTCTGTCCCAATTAAAAAAAAAAAAGAGAGAGAGAGAGAGAGAGAGAAAGAAATAGCATGTTTAAATAGCTTCTTCATTTATTAAACATTTACTTTATGTCCATTTACAATAATATAAATAATATATACATATACTTGATAGGAAATACTATTTTCCTATCAAAAATTAAATTAAAATGTTTCCTTTCTGACTTCAATAGAAATGGCAAGATATTCTTAAGGAAGTTAAATTTTTACGACAATTGAAGCATCCTAATACTATTGAGTACAAAGGCTGTTACTTGAAAGAGCACACTGCTTGGGTAAGTCAAAGGACCTCTATTATCTTTCTTTTACTATTACATTTTTTTCTTTTTCTTTTTTTTCTATTATCTATTTGATCTGTAAAATTATTAATTTCATTTCTGTTCCATTTAACTTTTGTTATCAGTATTTAACATTTGTTAATACTTTGGTGTGTCATATGGTATATATTCTGTAAGATTAAATGATATCTAGCCTATTAGAAATCTCATTCTATAAACACTCAAAAAGAGATGGTGAAAAGTTGACATCATTTTATAATTATTTGTTTGTAAAAGTAAAAGGCACAGCCTTATATTCTCATCCTAGAATTTTTATCTTTGTCATTTCTCATCCTCCACTCCAGTTCCCCCCATATTTGGAATTGTCCTTGATGTTTTAATTGCTATGTGATTTTTACCAAACAGGGGCCACCATATGATTAAAATAAGAGACTTTTGTTCCACTCTGTCATCTTATTGTGATATATATATATATAAATATATATACACATGCACACACACACACATAGACATACACACACACACACATACACACACACACTTATATATATATATATATTTTTTTTTTGAGACAGATTCACTCTTGTTGCCCAGGCTGGAGTACAGTGGTGTGATCTCAGCTGACTACAACCTCTGCCTCCTGGGTTCAAGTGATTCTTGAACCTCAGCCTCCCGAGTAGCTGGGACTACAGGCACACGCCACCACACCCAGCTAATTTTTTGTATTTTTGGTAGAGACAGGGTTCACCATGTTGGCCAGGCTGGTCTCAAACTCCTGACCTCAGGTGATCCACTTGCCTTAGCCTCCCAAAGTGCTGGGATTACAGGCATGAGCCGTTGTGCTCAGCCCTTAGTATATTTTTATATGATTGTATTTCTGGTTTTAGGTTGGCGCATTAGGCACATTTAGGACGTGAAAATGTTATGCTTTCTACTTTTTCAAATTGCACATTCCTACTTAAACTCCAATTTAACTAGCATTTATTGTTTACCATGTACCAACTCCTTTCCTGTATGTGATCTCTAATTAGGGAATGGAATTTTGTTCCTAAATAGACTATCAAACAGTATACTAAACATACACATTTCTGTTCAAGCAACTCTTATGTAGAGCTATTGCTTCCATTCTGAAAATAAGAAATTAATCAAAGACGTATCTCATTATCTAGAAATCAGTTATCTGGCAATCTCAGCTGTCTTGAAGGAGTCAAGAAAGGGATTTCAAGCAGGCAGAATAAATGTTACAAAATCCAAGTGCTAAAATCTCATGTATTTCAAGTCTTCAGAAAATCCTCCACACTGTTACTTGAAGCTCGTTTTTTCTTTTTTCTTTTTTTTTTTTTTGAGACAGAGTTTTGCTCTTATTGCCCAGGCTGGAGTGCAATGGTGTGATCTTGGCTGACCGCAACCTCCACCTCCCGGGTTCAAGTGATTCTCCTGTCTCAGCCAGCCGAGTACCACACCCGGCTAATTTTGTATTTTTAGTAGAGAGGGGGTTTCTCCATATTGGTCAGGCTGGTCTCAAACTCCCGACCTCAGGTAATCCGCCCACCTCGGCCTCCCAAAGTGCTGGAATTACAGGCGTGAGCCACTGCATCTGGCCACCCGTTTATTCTTAGATTATATAGACTGCTAATAAGCTTGGCTACCTGGTTTCTGTCTACAATTGATTTGATAGACCAATCAGAAAGAGCTCTAAGGAACTGAGCTGTTAGATACATGCATACAAACAGGCACAAGAATAATTTGACTATACGGAAAAAGTCAGGAGAGCTAGAAAGCAGACCTAATAGTTTAAAGGCAGAGCAGCCAGAGCTGTTTAGTGTCAGGAGCAAACAACCGTCTCAGGTGCCTTTGTGTTATAGAATAATAGGGGAAAAAAAATTGTGACAAAAATGCTGAGTTTTTAAACATGTAATTTAAAACATTTAATGCAACTAGAAACATATTCATTCTATTCAGTTTTAAAGTTCTATATTTACATTTCATATGCTCGGTTTAAGGAGCTTATGTATGCATATTCTGTTACTTTTAAAAATTAGAAAATTATGTAATAAAATTTAGAAATGCTTCCATCAAAATTGATTAAAGAAAAAGTAGGGCACATAAAGGCTAGTGTTCGTTGTAACATTTACTTATGTGGAATCTTCCATTTTATAATAAGAAATAAGATTAATGTTTCTGAATCTGTTTTTAATGTCAAGCAGAAAACTATAGTATGGTTTCTAAATTTTAAACTTCTAAACCTCTCATTGTTCTAATTATTCCAGAAATGCAAGGTACATACTACATAAATATATAACTGTAAAACTATAACATATAAGACATAATCATATGTAATATATAAATAGTATTATAAGTATATCTAATTTAATTGCATTCTATATAATATAGACACAGTATACTTATATTTATAATATGTTCATATTATATATTGATATTGATATATTGATATTTATAATATATAACTATAAAAGTATAATGATTTCTAAATTTTAAACTTCTAGATGTCGCATATTCTAAATTATCTCAGTAATGCAAGGTACATAATATAAATATATTTTCACATTAATTTTTTTAATGAAAGGAACTAATATGTTGATATTGGTTATGTCTAGTTTATTATAGGAAATTTATATTTCATAATGAGCATCTACTATTCTTTTAAATAACAAAGTAATAATTTGTAGGAGTGTGAATGCTTGCATGTGTGTGTGGAGATTGGTTGCTGAGCCCTGATAGTTTTGACCTTGGCTACAAATCAGTAGTCTTGGACACCTAAAAATCTAGGATAAGAAGGGCCAGGCACGGTGGCTTACGCCTGTAATCCCAGCACTTTGGGAGGCCTAGGTGGGTGGATCACGAGGTCAGGAGATCAAGACCAGCCTGGCCAACATGGTGAAACCCCGTCTCTACTAAAAATACAAAAAAAAAAAAAAAAAATCTAGGATAAGAGTACAGAAAGAGGCCGGGTGCTGTGGCTCACACCTGTAATCCCAACACTTTGGGAGGCTGAGGCGGGCGGGTCACCTGAGGTCAGGAGTTTGAGACCAGCCTGACCAACATGGAGAAACCCCGTCTCTACTAAAAATACAAAATTAGCCGGGCGTGGTGGCGCATGCATGTAATCCCAGCTACTCGGGAGGCTGAGGCAGGAGAAGCGCTTGAACCCAGGAGGTAGAGGTTGCAGTGAGCCGAGATCATGCCATCGCACTCCAGCCTGGGCAACAAGAGTGAACTCCATCTCAAAAAAAAAAAAAAAAAAGAGGAAAGAAAGAGGTTTCTCACTTTTGCTTTTAGAAAGCCTCTGCAGATTGCAAACCCAATAACTATCGATAGCGTCCACCTCTCAAGTTCCAGCGATTCTCCAGCCTTAGCCTCCCAAGTAGCTGGGACTACAGGTGGAAGCCACCATGCCAAGCTAATTTTTTGTATTTTTAGTAGAGATGGGGTTTCACCATGTTGACTAGGCTGGTCTTGAACTCCTGGCCTCAGGTGATCCGCCTGCCTCAGCCTCCCAAAGTACTGGGATTATAGGCGTGAGCCGCTGCACCCAGCCTATCAATAGTATTATAATAATATTATTCTGGAAATATTTTAAGATCTAAATGTAAATAACATATATCTCAGGGATTCAAGATAACGTAATGATACATAGCAGGCTACATCTTCAGATTCAGTTCAAAACAATATCTGTTTTTTGTTTAAAAGTTTTTAAAGTGTGAAAAAAAGGAATTTACTACTTACTGGTTTATTTTATTTAACTGATATAACCCCAATATAGATTTTACTGGCTCATGTATTTGTTTGCCGCTTTCTGAGTTACAAATTTATAGTACAACATAGTCACCTGAATCCTTTTTGAAATAAGGTAGTGAAGGAGTTAATAAATAAATTGGCAATCTTGGCTTCACCATTTATAGTAAATATTTCTATATCTAGTCCCCCAATAATCTTTAGGCCAATTTCAAGCAAGAAATAATAAAAACTGAGATGATGAAAATTACAAAAATCAATTAGTGCCAGATGACAAAAATTCAGTCCAAGTTCGGGTAGATCAGAATATTTATTCACCTAGTATTCTTAGTTCCTTGATTGGTTGTTTAGTTGGTTTCAGCAGTTTATTAATTAACTTTGATTATTCTGAACATTATTTTAATCTCTTATAGTTGGTGATGGAATATTGCTTAGGCTCAGCCTCTGATTTATTAGAAGGTAAGAAAGAAGGAATTAAACTCTCCTTTCTGTTTTACTTTGATCAGAATGTTATCTACCGCCATACTAAAGTGTAGTTTGGGCAGTCTAACTGAATGATGGCTTGAGCTTTAGGGTTGTGTGGATAAGCCATGCACACTTCCTCTCTTCAATGCCACTGAAAGTGTCTGAGTGATGTTAGCAGTCTTCCTGCTGTTTTAGTTCATGGCCCATCCAGGGCAGGTACTACCAAAATCTCTGGCTAATGTGATATGGTATGTGTAGCCAAAAACATCATATTCATGGGTATATGTGAAAGAGAGGTAGATAGTCTCACATTATATTGATATTAAACCCTTTCAGAAACCTTGACTGACCCAGTTCCTCTCTGCAGATGCTGCTATAACCAGAGGCTGTGTTAAAAATTTACTTTAAAAAAAATATCTTGAGCCAGGCACAGAGGCTAACACCTGTAATACCAGCTACTTAGGAGTCTGAGACAGGAGGATCACTTGAGCCCAGGATGTCAAGGCTGCAGTGAGCTTTGACTGAAACACGGCACTCCACCCTGGGTAACAGAGTGAGACCCCTGTCTCAAAAAAAAAAAAAAAAAAAAATTAAATCACTGTTGATCTCTGAATAGAAATTCCTTATTAGCTGCTTTCACAAATAATGAAAACCTGTAGTTTGAAGGGGTAATTAAAGATGGCTTTGTGGCAGGGGAGAATAATGTAACCTAGAACACTCTAGACATTAAAATGTTGGAAGGGACTGGTTAATTTGGGCCTGGTTAGTTGGAATCAGTGTGGCTTGGCTTGCAACTGATAAGTAAATTAACAATGCATCATTTAAGGAATATCAGGCTTTCTTTGTTTTATTTTTGTTTTGAAGGGTCATTTGTGTTTATGCACTTGGGTTTCCTGTTGTCTGATCACTTATTCTCTTCTAGAGAAGATCTAGGTGAATGTGTTCCCAAATTGTCATGTGAGAAACTATGTAACTCAGTCTGGTATAGCTGTATAAAATAATAAAATGAATGAAACTGATCATCTGCTGACTTTTTTTTTTCCTTCCTCAGTTCATAAAAAACCACTTCAGGAAGTGGAGATCGCTGCCATTACTCATGGAGCCTTGCATGGACTAGCCTACCTACATTCTCATGCATTGATTCATAGGTAAGATTAGAGACCAGTTATGTTTCTTTTCAGTTACAGGACTGTCTATTCCAGGAACCTTAAAAATTAGTGCATGCTCCAATTTTTAGGTTGCCTAAGCAGTCATGGGAAGCAAACAGATTGCTGCTTCTGGATATAAAGGATAAAGTTGCCAGAATTTAGCTTCTATCTCTTATTCTCTCCTATGTATCCACAATTATATCATCTTTGTTCAGTAGGTAACTGTTCTCCAGGCTAAGTGTTGCACGGAAATTTGAAAAAGGGCCCACCAATCTTTAGATACTGTGTCACGAAGAAGAGAAAAGAAAATTAACCTTCCTTGCATATATTTATCTCTTAGCAGTTATTGTCCCTTTCCTATTACAAATAACAGGCTAGTCTTATATAAATATATGCTGTTTTGTAACTTTAAAATATTTCGCATTTCTGTAGTTCATATGGATACTTAGGAAGATATGATCTTTACTGTATTTTGGCAGATGAAGAGACCAGGGCTCAGAAAGACTTAACTTGCCCAGAGTTTCACAGAATTTAAGTAATATATTAAGGATTGAAACTCAAGTTTCTTGACTCCTATTGTAGGGCTTTTCTCTGCCTTGTATTTTCTCTACCACAACCACGCTCTCCTCCCTGCAACCTCCCTCCCTCTATTAACTTCTAGAGAAAGATGCTACCAATCTTTCCTTCTTTCAATAATGAACTTTTAGTACAGTTATATTAATGAATGAGGGGAGGAGGAGTGAAATATTAGGTATAAAGAATCTGAGATGGCTCACAAATGAAAGAAAACAACTGGCATTTACTAGGAAGAAGTGAAACTGTTGGGTTATGGTTCCTCTTTTGCTTCTGTTTTAATCACCCCAGTGTAGCCATGACCACTTACTGGTACCAAAAAAGCAGAACTTCCAAAGATAGGCAGACCGAAATCCTGCTGGAAATTAAGGACAAAGAGTGAACCTAATCATGTTAATAAATACTGATTAAATAAAATTATCATAATGTCTATGGATCTGACAACTTTTTGTAAATATATGTCTTTGATACTGAGGTGTTAATACTACTGCCAACTTGCTTGTGATTATTTTGCCTGCTCTCATTTAAAGCTACAGTTCAGTTTTTTGTGCCATTATTACCTTAATCTGCACATTAACTTAATGTTTTAGTCTGTATTATACTTTATCTTCTTTAGTATGTAAAATAATTTGTTGAAGAGTCAAAATACTTATAAAGAATGTTTTTTAAATTTAAAAGTAAATACTATGTCTCAGATTTTTATTGTTTTGATTTTAAAGGCAATTCAATCTCCTAATTAAAGATAAGTAGAGAAAATATATTTTTCTGTTGTGAAGAAAAATAAATAATGCATTTTTTTTTAGTTCTGTCTGCCAATGCCTAATGTCACCATGAGGAAGGAAACTGAATTTTCAAGGGAAGTTTTTATAAAAGTTATTTTGAAGCATTTGAACCTTATCATTTTCAGCTTGACATAAATTTTCATCATCTTCTCTGTTTTATCTTTTCACTGACCATCAACTTCCAATTCATGGTTTCTAGTGCTCATTACACCTCATGCCTTTTTTAAAAAGAATAAGGAGTACATCCACCCCTTCTCATTCTAAATTACCATACTGAAAAATGAATTTTTTTAATTATATTTTTAAAACTTTTTGCTATATAATACCTCTATTAGCTTTAGTAGTAACCACGTGCAATTCTTTGTAGTAATACAATAGAAATGTAATTTCCTAACCCCTAATCCTTGTTTGTTTTGATCTTTCAGGGTCTTCTTTTTACTGTACAGAGTTATTTTTAAAATATCACCTTCTATATAACATGTACCTCAAATGCCTTAGAGTTGCAGTTACAATTAAAGACAGAGAGAAAGGGTCACAGGCAAGAAAGAAAAGGTATGTGTGTAGTTGAGGTTTATTGGTAGGTGGTCAATACGGAATCATTGCAGGTTTGTTTAGGCTCCAAAAATGTCACATAATTTGGAAAAGCAGAAAAAGCAGTTAAAATTGGCACCAATTTTCTCAGCACAGGGAATACTATTGATAACTGGATTTAGCCTTTAAGAATATGCCTTTGTAAGTGTAGCAGCTGAATAGGTTTTCTTGTTCGCCATGTCTGCCTTTTTCCTCATTGTATTCCCTCCCTCTGAAGAAAGCTCTACCTTTAAGTAATTACTATGACCTACCTGCAAGTACACCCAGGAATCTGGGCCCCCTTACAACATGCAGTAATTACTAAATCTCCTTCTGGCTATCTGAGCAAGATTTTTTTTTTTTAAATAAACTTTTTGTCTTATTAATTGCATGCTCTGACCTATTCCATAATCAAAATTGAAAAGTAATTTTCTAACCCTTTTATTTTTTCCTGTAGGGATATTAAAGCAGGAAATATTCTTCTAACAGAGCCAGGTCAGGTAAAACTAGCTGATTTTGGATCTGCCTCAGTGGCTTCTCCTGCCAACTCCTTCGTGGGCACACCTTACTGGTATGTAGAATTAGGCTATATGACATAGTTTTAAAATCTGCATACATGAACTCAACTCATGGTACTGGTTTGGCTTGGTTTTGTGACAGTGTCTTACCAATGTGCCTCAAAATGAGGTTTCATTTGAGAAGGATAGAAAGCCCACTGGCATAAAAAGAAACACTCTGGCTTAGTATAAAATTTACAGTGACTTTAAATTGTGTAGTTAAGGTTGGTGTCACTGTGTGTAAACTGAGCAGGATTATCAATTCGCTGACCAACTTCAGGTTTTCGATTTCATTTGCAGTTTCTTTTGAACTTTTCTCTTGAGGCAAAGCCTCCAGGTAAGGACAGGGCAGCTTCTTTCACCTTCCCTGACTAGCCAGCAAGCAGAGATGGTACCTTTCAGTGAAAGAAATCCAAGTTCTTGTCTTTGTTGAGTTCTCTGATAGGTTACCTAGCTTGTCAGTCTGGCTCAGAGTTTTTCACCCTATTCTTTTCCAGATTATTTTCCTTCCTTTCCTAGACACATTGGAATTTCATTATGCCTTACAGAATGACTTAGATCTCTGCAAAATTACTTGTCTACTAAAAAAAAAAATCAGCTAGTCTTTGAAATTTTTTTCTATCACCAAATAACATTTACCAAGCAACTGCTTACACATCATAATAGAGTACAGTTCTGTTCAAAGCGTATCAAACAGATAGGGCCCCTGCCCTCCTAATGAAGATGCATTATGGACAAACAAGTAAAGTAACATCCATTACTACAACCTGAGGTTTTTGTAGGTTTTAGTATCTTTGGAACAGCTGATTATATTGCTTTATATGGCTCCATAAAGTATTTTTCATGTTGTTTAATTATTTTAAAAGAATATGGCCAGGCGTGGTGGCCTATGCCTGTAATCCCAGCTACTCGGGAGGCTGAGGCACGAGAATCGCTTGAACCCAGGAGGCAGAGGCTGCAGTAAGCCAAGATGGCGCCACTGCACCCCAACCTGGGCTACAAAGTGAGACTCTCAACAACAACAACAAAAAAAGATGCCAGGCGCAGTGGCTCATGCCAGTAATCCCAGCACTTTGGGAGTCGGAGGCGGGTGGATCACAAGGTCAGGAGATCGAGACCATCCCGGCTAACATGGTGAAACCGCGTCTCTACTAAAAATACAAAAAATTAGCCAGGCATGGTGGCAGGCACCTGTAGTCCCAGCTACTTGTAGTCCCAGCTACTCGGGAGTCTGAGACAAGAGAATGGCATGAACCTGGGAGGCGGAGCTTGCAGTGAGCTGAGATCGCACCACTGCACTGCAGCCTGGGCGACAGAGCCAGACTCCGTCTCAAAAAAAAAAAAAAAAAAAAAAAAAGAATATTTCCTGCTTTATTTAATTACTTTAAACAATATGAAAAATACTTTATGGAACTATATAAAGCAATATAATCAGATGTTCCAAAGTAATTATTTAAGTATTTTATGTATATTCATCTTTTACAAATCTCTGTAAAGTTGCTATGAGAATTATCTCCATTTTACAGATGAAGAAACTGATGTACAGATAGGTTAAGTGACTTGCCTAAGATCAAACTGATAGTAAGAGGTGGAGCCAGTCTTTATTGAAAATAATGCATTGTGTCATGTAAATCACCAAGTAGATTATATTTTGAATAGTGTTTTTCAAAATTATTTGTATAAGGAAATAATATCTATATCAGATAAAATTTCAGAATACCCTTAAGAACAGCTATTTCATTGAATCACTTTCCTGGAGAAATTTTGTTTTTAATCTACAACTTGAGTTTTGAACCTTATGTTTGGTAGGATGGCTCCAGAGGTGATCTTAGCTATGGATGAAGGACAGTATGATGGGAAAGTTGATGTTTGGTCACTTGGCATCACTTGTATTGAATTGGGTGAGTAAAGAGTTATTTGTTTTCATTGTATTTTTTAAAATTCTATTTTGCAGATGAATTTTCATTGTATTTTTAAGAATCATAATGATTAGGAGTTATTCATCTGGCTATTACTTAATGAGTTACTGTTATATGTGTGCTAGGCAATGCGAATTTATTAGATTTTTTTATACTGTTATAACACAGAAGATTGCTTTCTCTCTGCTACATTTTCATGTTATTATTTTTATTTATTTATTTATTTTTATTTTTTTTGGGACAGAGTCTTACTCTGTTACCCAGGCTGGAGTGTAGTGGCGCAATCTCAGCTCATTGCAACCTCCATCTCCTAATTTCAAGCAATTCTCCTGCTTTAGCCTCCTGGGTGCCTGGGATTATAGGCACCTGCCACCAAGCCTGGCTAATTTTTGTATTTTAGTAGAGACAGGGTTTTGCTGTGTTGGCCAGGCTGGTCTCAAACTCCTAACCTCAAGTGATCTGCCTGCCTCAAGGTCCCAAGGCACTGGGATTATAGATGTGAGACACCACGCCCAGTCTCATGTTATTAATTTAATTGAAGGAGTTGAAGCAGATATGTTAGTTAACAAATGAAATACAAAATAGTACATAGTAATATATGAAAAATATCCATTCTCCATACTATGAATGATAATATATGTCCTACCTTTATGGGAGTTTCCATTACCTTAATTTATACTCCAACTTGTATTAGGGAAATCTGAAAAAGTAATAGAAAGCTTATCAGGGATCTGACTCTAAAACTGTATTGACCCATGTAGAGCACAACTGTGAAGAAAACTTTTGTGTTAGAAGATAAACTTCAGCCATGAAGTTATTCCCCAAATATTGTTACAGTTATCTAAAATTGTCTAAAGTGCCACAGAATCTCTCCTTTGGTTGTATACTTTGAACTTTAATGTATCTTAAACTTACTTCTATCCAGTGGTATACTGGTAAATTTAACAAATGAATCTCTTGTGCAGAGGGGAAAAGGCCTTGATTTGTAGCTTTGCCAATTTCCGTGGTGTAAATACTCTTACTATAGGCAATGCTATTCACTAAATATGAAACTGGGGAAAGATGTGCACAGTGGGCCTTCCAAAGCCAGTATGTGCTAGCTACAGCATAATACTGCCTTTATCTACATATTTTAATAAATTTTAAATCAAAAATGTTAAACTTTTTAAAAAATCCATTTTTAAAAAATTCTTTTTTTTCTTCTATTCTTTTTTTTTTTTTTTTTTTTTTGAGACACAGTGTTGCTCTGTTACCCAGGCTGGATTGCAGTGGTGCAATCTTGGCTCACTACAGCCTCTCTCTCCTGGGTTCAAGCGATTCTCCTGCCTCAGCCACCTAAGTAGCTGGGATTACAGGCATGTGCCACCACGCCTGGCTAATTTTGTATTTTTAGTAGAGATGGGGTTTTGCCATGTTGGCCAGGCTGGTCTCGAACTCCTGACTTCAGATGATCCACCCGCCTCGGCCTCCCAAAGTGCTGGGATTACAGGCATGAGCCACTGTGCCTGGCCTAAAAAAATTCTTTGTCTAATTTTTTAAGATATTAATTTCATGTAATTCTATTCAGGTTTCCAAATTGATCCTATAAGAATTTCTGAGTTCTAGTTTGATTCACAGACTATGGTTTTCTCTTTTCCTAAAATGTTACGCCAACTTGGAATACTTTATATTACATTGCCAATGTTTCATTGACTCCTTCCAACAAAACAACATATGATAAAGATGCACAATTTATCTGGATTTTTTTTTTTACATTAAAGAAGTATTAATTAAAAAAAAAAAAAGAATTCCCGGAGGAAAATTTGAATATTTACTTATTTTTTTAATTAGGTAGCAGAATCGCAAGATTTGTAAATCAGAAAACATAAAAAAACATACAGTGAAAGATCTTCCACCCCTGCCCTATCTACACAGTTCCTACCTCACCCCTGCCAACACACACAGGGAACCACTTTATTAATTTGTGTGTCCTTCCAGATCTTCTTGGTAAATATACAAACAAACATGAATATACACTTCCTATATTCATTTTCACACCCAAGGTAATGTATATATATGGTTCTGTACTTTGGTTTTTCACTTAATAATATCTTGGAGATCTGTTTTATATGACTAACTTAGACATGTTTTTCATAATTTTAATGGCATCATATTATTCCATTACATGATATACCATAGTTTATTTAACTGGTCTTGTATTGATGGATATTGAGTTGATGAATTTCTTTTTTAGGTTATAATATGGTACTACTCTTTATTTCACTCCAAAGGAAATTGATCAAAGTTGTTCATACAGATTTTGGGGGCCACTCAGCAGAAATATTTGCATGTTTTAAAAAGGGCTTATAACGAACTTCCCACAATACTATGTAAAAGTTCACAAGGTAGGCTGGGCATGGTGGCTCACGCCTATAATCTCAGCACTTTGGGAGGCCGAGGCGGGCGGATCACGAGGTCAGGAGATTGAGACCATCCTGGCTAACACGGTGAAACCCCGTCTCTACTAAAAATACAAAAAAATTAGCCAGGCGTGGTGGCGGGTGTCTGTAGTCCCAGCTACTCGGGAGGCTGAGGCAGGAGAATGGTGTGAACCCAGGAGGCGGAGCTTGCAGTGAGAGATCGCGCCACTGCACTCCAGCCTGGCCGACAGAGCAAGACTCTGTCTCAAAAAAAAAAAAAAAAAACACTTCACAGGGTAATCCCAGAAGTCATAGGACCAAAATTAGCTAAAACAACTTTGAAGAAATAGAATTTGAACAGAAGAATCACTGCCCCAAAATCCATACCATAATAATTAAATCCATATGGTATTGGTGCAGGGAAAGACTAGTATCCAGTAGAACAGACTAGGAAACTCTAGTATGAGTCAGATTTTGGTATAAGACACAAAAGCCATTACAGATCAATGGGAAAATGATGGCTCATTTGGTAAATAATACTGAGAAATTTGTTAATTATATGATAAAACTAAAACTGGATTCCTAGCTATGTCATACACAAAAATAAATTTTAGATTGGTTAAATGCCCAAAAGTAAAACTTTAAAACATTTAGAAGGAGCCCCCCAATGCCTCAGTTTCCTCATCTGTAAAATAGAAATAATGATAGTGCCCACTTTGTGGGGTTGTTATGAAGATTAATTAATATCTATTATATGCTTAGAACATGGCCTGGCATGTAATAAGCACTATGTAAGTGTTATTATTATTATTATTTTTTTAAGGCGGAGTCTCGCTCTGTCTCCCAGGCTAGAGCGCAGTGGCGTGCTCTTAGCTCACTGCAACCTCCGCCTTCCAGGTTCAAGTGATTCTCCTGCCTCAGCCTCCCTAGTAGCTGGGACTACAGGTGCTTGCTGCCACACCTGGCTAATTTTTTGTATTTTTAGTAGAGACGGGGTTTCATCGTGTTAGCCAGGATGGTCTCAATCTCCTGACCTTGTGATCCACCCGCCTCAGCCTCCCAAAGTGCTGGGATTACAGGCGTGAGCCACTGCGCCCGGCCTAGTGTTATTATTATTACTCTAAAATACCTTTACAAGTATAATGAAGAACTTTTCTAATCAATGTTTTTTCAAACATAATGATAAATATGATAACTTTTACTACTTTAAAATATAAAACCATGTAAAGCACAAACATTAAAAGACAAGCCATGGACTGGGAGAAGGTAGTTGAAATACATTTAACCAACAAAGTATTGGTCCAAAATTTATAAAGAACTCCTACAATTTCTTTCTGAAAAAGAAAAAGCTGGCCAGATGCGGTGGCTCATGCCTGTAATCCCAGCACTTTGGGCGGCCAAGGTGGGCAGATCACCTGAGGTCAAGAGTTTGAGACCAGCCTGGCCAACATGGTGAAACCCCATCTCTCCTAAAATTACAAAATTAGCTGTGTGTGGTGATGCACGCCTATAATCCCAGCTACTAGGGAGGCTGAGGCAGGAGAATCATTTGAACCCGGGAGGCGGAGGTTGCAGTGAGCCGAGATTGCGCCACTGCACTCCAGCCTGGGCCACAAGAGCGAAACTCTGTCTCAAAAAAAAAAAAAGGAAAAAAAAGAAGAAGCCAAACAACCAGTAGAGAAATGGGTAAGGAATATGATTAAGTGAAGCTGAGGTAGGAGAATCACCTGAACCCAGGAAGTCAAGGCTGCAGTGAGCCATGATCACGCCACTGCACTGTAGCCTGGGTGATGGGAGTAAGACCCTATCTCAAATAAAAATAAAAAGGAATATGATTAAGCAATTCATTGAAGAGGAAACCTAAATGGACAACAAACATCAGAAGACACTAAGCCTCATTAGTAATCAGAGAAATGCAATTTGAAACAATTTCACATTTATGAGATTGGCAAGAGTTTCAAGTCCTCAAATAATAAATTTGGAGAAGCTGCTAAGGAAGCAAGAACTCCGTATGCATACACACTGGAAAATGTGTACAAGGGT
Organism: Pongo abelii; assembly: GCF_028885655.2. Classification (NCBI taxonomy): domain Eukaryota; kingdom Metazoa; phylum Chordata; class Mammalia; order Primates; family Hominidae; genus Pongo; species Pongo abelii. The sequence continues at coordinate 117,072,462 of NC_071995.2, read as the reverse complement.
GCAACTGTTTTTATAGTAGCCAGAAACGGCAGAACTAGCCTAAATTCTTATCCAAAAGAGAATGTATAAATAAATTATGGAATACTGTATCATAGTTAAGAATGAACTGGATCTACATGTATCATCATGGATAAATCTCAAAATCATAACATTGAATATTTGGTGAACAAATAAAATTGCAAAAGTACAGGTATGGTTTGATGCCAGTTATCAAAATTTTATAAGTTCTTTTATATATTGTTAAAACTATATATATACTGGCCAGGCGCAGTGGCTCACGCTTGTAATCCCAGCACTTTGGGAGGCCAAGGCAATTGGATCACCTGAGGTCAGGAGTTTGAGACCAGCCTGACCAACATGACGAAACCCCATCTCTACTAAAAATACAAAAATTAGCTGGGCATGGTGGTGCATGCCTGTAATCCCAGCTACTTGGGAAACTGAGACAGGAGAATTGCTTGAACCCAGAAGGCGGAGGTTGCAGTGAGCCAAGACCGTACCATTGCACTCCAGCTGGGTGACAAGAGCAAAACTTCATCTCAAAAAAAAAAAAAAAAAAGGAATATATACTAATAAAACATAAGAATACAGTTGTAAAGATATAATTCTAGGACAGTAAACACTGGAGAAAGGAAGGCAAATAGAGCTGTATCTACTTTCTTATTTTTTTAGAAGAAAAAGGACCTGAAACAAATATGACAAGATTGTAATAAATCTAAGTGATAGGTGTCTGTTATAATATTCTACAAAATTTTACATATTTTAAATATTGAATAATTGAACTTTTCAAAAATTAGAAATAAATATATATTCCTCTGGGGGAACAAACCTACTCTGTGCATAGCATAGAGTTAGCAGTATGGAGTAAGTTTGAGAATTAGACACCCTGGATGTGAATCTTGGCTTTACCGGCACTTAGCTGGCAGGACCACCATGTGGCTGTAACATAATGCCATGAGGCATTCACATAGTCTAGGATGCAAATCATCCCTCCTGGGGCTGTGTAACATGTTGATTCTGGCTGTGTGATCATGGATCATTTTGTTAACTTCCCTAATCCCCAGTTTCTCATCTAAGTAAAAATAACAATGGGTATATCATAGATATTTACAGGCTTCAATAAGATAACTTAGGTAAAGTATTTAACATAGTGCCTGGCATATAGCAAGTGCTCAGTAACAGCTAATTGTATTCCTATATAGGATTATTTTTTGGTTTTTGTAATTTATATTTTAGGCCATATAAAATTATGCTACTTTTAGAGGTCATAGTACCTTTAGAGGTCATAGTACCTCCAAAGGGTCATAACTGAGGAGTTGCTACGATGGTCTTAGTGTTATAAGTAAAATATAAAATAAGTAATATTTTATAAAAATAAACCAAAATTTTACTTATAACACTGAGACCATCGTAGCAACACCTCAGTTATGACCCTTTAAAAGAATGTGCCATCTGTGTTGAACTTTACAGTTAGTTAGTGCCTACCCATAGTTTTAACAAGTTTCCCCCCCCCCCCCGTTTTTTTTTTTTTATTAAGTATTTATTGATCATTCTTGGGTGTTTCTCGGAGAGGGGGATATGGCAGGGTCATAGGATAATAGTGGAGAGAAGGTCAGCAGATAAACACATGAACAAAGGTCTCTGGTTTTCCTAGGCAGAGCTCCCTGCGGCCTTCCGCAATGTTTGTGTCCCTGGGTACTTGAGATTAGGGAGTGGTGATGACTCTTAAAGAGCATGCTGCCTTCAAGCATCTGTTTAACAAAGCACATTTTGCAGCGCCCTTAATCCATTTAACCCTGAATTGACACAGCACATGTTTCAGAGAGCATGGGGCTGGGGGCAAGGCCATAGATCAACACCATCCCAAGGCAGAAGAATTTCTCCTAGTACAGAACAAAATGGAGTCTCCTATGCCTACTTCTTTCTACACAGACACAGTAACAATCTGAGCTCTCTTTCTTTTCCCCACATTTCCCCCTTTTCTTTTCAACAAAACCGCCATCGTCATCATGGCCCGTTCTCGATGGTCGCTTTCACTTCGGAGCTGTTGGGTACACCTCCCAGACGGGGCGGCCAGGCAGAGGCGCTCCTCACTTCCCAGACGGGGTGGCCGGGCAGAGGCGCTTCTCACTTCCCAGACGGGGCAGCCGGGCAGAGGCGCTCCTCACATCCCAGACGGGGCGGCCGGTCAGAGGCGGTCCTCACATCCCAGACGATGGGCAGCCGGGCAGAGGCACTCCTCACTTCCCAGATGGGGCGGCCGGGCAGAGGCGCTCCTCCCCTCCCAGACGGGGCGGCCAGGCAGAGACGCTCCTCACCTCTCAGACGGGGCGGCCGAGCAGAGGCGCTCCTCACTTCCTCCTAGACGGGGTGGCAGCCAGGCAGAGGCGCTCCTCACCTCCCAGACGGGGCGGCCGGGCAGAGGCGCTCCTCACTTCCTCCCAGACGTTGGGCGGCCGGGCAGAGACGCTCCTCACTTCCTAGGCGGGGTTGCGGCGGGGCAGAGGCTGTAATCTTAGCACTTTGGGAGGCCAAGGCAGGCGGCTGGGAGGTGGAGGTTGTAGCGAGCCAAGATCACGCCACTGCACTCCAGCCTGGGCAACATTGAGCACTGAGTGAGCGAGACTCCGTCTGCAATCCCAGCACCTCGGGAGGCCAAGGCGGGCAGATCACTCGAGGCCAGGAGCTGGAGACCAGCCCGGTCAACAGGGCGAAACCCCGTCTCCACCAAAAATACAAAAACCAGTCAGGCGTGGCGGCGCGCGCCTGCAATCCCAGGCACTCGGCAGGCTGAGGCAGGAGAATCACAGGAGCCCGAGGCAGGGAGGTTGCTGCGAGCTGAGATCAGGGCAGTACAGTCCAGCTTCGGCAACAGAGGGAGGCGGAAGAAAGAAGGAGAGGGAGACTGAAGAGGGGGAGGGGGAGGGGTTTTTTTCCTTACCAAAATCTTTCTGAAATTTGACATAGATTCTTCCCTTTCCAATCTTCTTCAATGGAACAAACTACATATACCCTTTTATGATGTTTAAAGATCATCATATCAGATTTTGTACCTTGTAGATGTAAATGACTAAAATGTCAGCAGTAATTGACATTGGACACAAGTACAGATCCCAAGAGATACCTTAGTACTTCCTCTCTTAAGATAGCCCCTTATATGTGCTTTCTGATTTTACCTTCTTATAAAAATGAATTGGAATATGGATAACTACATGCTCTCTATATCAGCCTAACGTTGATCACATTTTATAAAATGATTTACTGAATTAAAGGACGAAGTAGCCTTCTCCCAAATTGTGTAATCCTCTATGACAGCTATTTCTGCAAATTGATAAGTGATAGTATCAAACTGTGCTAAAGAGCATAGACTCTGCAGTCAGATAAACTTCAGTTCTTATTCTGCCATTTTGTAGTTGTCTAACTTCGGTCAAATTATCTCAAGTCTGTTAATTTTTTTTTTTTTTTTTTTTTGAGACGGAGTCTCACTCTGTCACCAGGCTGGAGTGCAGTGGCACGATCTCAACTCACTGCAACCTCTGGTTCCCAGGTTCAAGCGATTCTCCTGCCTCAGCCTCCCGAGTAGCTGGGACTACAGGCGCCCGCCACCACGCCCAGCAAATTTTTTTTTTTTTTTTTGAGATGGAGTCTTGCTCTGTCACCCTGGCTGGAGTGCAGTGGCGCGATCTTGGCTCACTGCAAGCTCTGCCTCCCAGGTTCATGCCATTCTCCTGCCTCAGCCTCCCGAGTAGCTGGGACTACAGGCACCCGCCACCACGCCCAGCTAATTTTTTGTATTTTTAGTAAAGGTGGGGTTTCACCGTGTTAGCCAGGATGGTCTCGATCTCCTGACCTTGTGATCCGCCCGCCTCGGCCTCCCAAAGTGCTTGGATTATAGGCGTGAGCCATCGTGCCTGGCCTAATTTTTGTATTTTTAGTAGAGACGGAGTTTCACCTTGTTGGCCAGGCTGGTCTCAAACTCCTGATCTCAAATGATACACCCACCTCGGCCTTCCAGAGTTCTGGGATTATAGGCATGAGCCATCGTGCCCGGCCCATTTTAACATCCCTTTAACACTAGGAGGCAACATGGTGAAATGCTTTGAAAGTTGAAATTGCTGAGAGAGTAAATTATGTTAAATGTTCTTACAACAAAAAAAATTTAGTAAGTATATGAGGCGATGGACATATTAATTGTGATTAATCAATGTATATGAACAATAAAACATCACATTTTACACCTTAAATATATACAATTTTGTCAAAAACAAGGAAATAAATTTTTTAAAGTAGGAGGTATTTTATAGGCAACAGCCTCTTATAGTTGGCAGCATTCTTTCTGTTATAAAATAGGGGTGAATATTAAATAATAGTACACCTTACAGTCAATGACATCTCAGACTCAAAGAAATGTGATAGTAGCTGCTCAGTAAATATTCACAAAATAAAATTATTACCAAGAACATTTAATTTCTCAGCAATTACTTGAAAATTATTATATCAGTAATGTAATAAGTCATACAAGTATCTCTTTGACAGCTTTACCATACATTTTCATCTCCCTAGGATTAATTTTGCTAATGGACATGTAAAAGAAGGGTTTTGTTTTTTTTTTTTACATGCAAGACGAACATTAAACTGTTTCAGATATTCCCTAAGCAATGATTTTGCTATTTTCTGTATGTTTGCGGCATAATAATGAAATTCTAAGTGTTAATACAAATAGCATATTTTTAAGTTGTATCTTTTTTTTTTTTTTTTGAGACGGAGTCTCGCACTTGTCGCCCAGGCTAGAGTGCAATGGCGCAATCTCGGCCCACTGCAACCTCCACCCCCCCAGACTCAAGAGATTCTCCTGCCTCAGCCTCCCAAGTAGCTGGGATTACAGGCACCCACCATCACGCCCGGCTAATTTTTGCATTTTTAGTAGCGACAGAATTTCACCGTGTTGCCCACGCTAGTCTCAACCTTCTGACATCAGGTGATCCACCCGCCTCAGCCTCTCAAAGTGCTGGGATTACAGGCATGAGCCACCTCACCCGGCCCAAGTTGTACTTTTAACATCGAAATGACATGGAAAGTTGTGGATAGTCCTGTCCCCTTTTGTTCTGATATCTATCTCTTACATAATACCTTGTTATCCCCTTTCATTATGGTGTCTATCTCTTCTATAATAGTATATATTTTTTAAAAAAACACCCTAATTTAGAAGTTGAATTGCTGGGATGGCATCAAAAAGCAGGATGATGATTATGTTACTGGCACTGTTGATTCCTAAAGATCAAACTTTACAGCTCCTAAGTGTTTAATTCTGTTTTATAAATTATCTTTAGGTAAATTGATCTCCTGTTGAAAGAACTAGTTAAAACTCTTGGAGGTTGAAATTGTCCAGTCACCTGATATTTGATTTTTCAGGATTATATTCAGGAGAAGTTAATCTTGGTTCTCTTCTTTTTAAACTACAGGCATTTAGTTCACCAACAAAGGTCATGGGAGAAACTGGCAAATAGTCTGTCAGCACTGTCAGGGAATGGACTGTGTCCAGAAATAAGTTCTCCAGGAAAGAACAAAACACAAACATAAATGTTATAGATTCTCTGCCTGGAATTTTCTTCTTATACATTAGCCCCTTATAGTTTATCTGTTAATAAATGAATACCGTGATCGTTGTTGGGGAGAAGGGATTATATTTAGTCTTCTAAAGTTTTTCTTTTCATTTTGAAATACTAGTGCTATCTACCTTAAAATGTACAGAGTTATTGAAGAGATACCATGGCCTAGTAAAAAGAACACAGGCCTTGGAGTCTCATAGGATTGGGTTGAAATTTCAGTGTAAACACTATGTGATTTGGTTTCGTTATTTAGCCTAGCTGAACCTCAGTTTCTTCAGTTGGGAAATTGGAAAAATAATACCTATCTTGCCAAGCTATTTTGAGAATTATGAATAACATATGTAACACGCCTAAGGCAGTGAGTGCCTGGCATATAGTAGGAATTCAGTAAATGGTAGCGATTATTTTGTTATCATTAGTTATTATGGTTGTCAACCATATTTGTTCATAAGAAACCTTATGGGCTGGGCACGGCGGCTCATGCCTGTAATTCCAGCACTATGGGAGGCCAAAGTGGGCAGATCACTTGAGGTCAGGAGTTCTGGAGCAGCCTGGCCAACATGGCAAAACCCTGTCTCTATTAAAAATGCAAAAATTAGTCAGGTGTGGTGGCACACATCTGCAGTCCCAGCTACTTGGGAAGCTGACGTGTGGGAATTACTTGAACCCAGGAGGCCCAGGTTGCAGTGAGCCAAGATTGTACGACTACACTCCAGCCTGGGAGACAAAGCAAGACTCTGTCTCAAAAAAAAAAAAAAAAAAAATGCTGGGCGCGTGTAATCTCAACACTTTGGGAGGCCGAGGTGGGCGAATCACGAGGTCAGGAGATCGAGACCATCCTGGCTAACACGGTGAAACCCTGTCTCTACTAAAAATACAAAAAATTAGCCAGTCTTGGTGGCGGGCGCCTGTAGTCCCAGCTACTTGGGAGGCTGAGGCAGGAGAATATTGTGAACCCGGGAGGCAGAGCTTGCAGGGAGCCGAGATCGCGCCACTGCACTCCAGCCTGGGCAACAGAGCAAGATTCTATCTCAAAAACAAAGAAAAAGAAAGGAACCCTTATGCCTTTTCAAGTAGTGTTTATCCGAAGATAGGCATACTCTTTGATTTTTCTCAGTAAAATTAAGCCCAGTAGACGCTCTGATTTATTTTATTTTGTTTTTTAAATTTTTTTTATTTCAATAGCTTTTGTAGTACAGGTGTTTTTTGGTTACATGGATGAATATAGTGGTGAATTCTGAGATTTTAGTGCACTTGTCACCTGAGTAGTGTACATTGTACCCACTACGTAGTCTTTTATCCCACACCCCCTCCTACCCTTCCTCTTCTGAGTCTCCAAAGTCCATTATATTACTCTGTATGCCTTTGCGTATTCATAGCTTAGCACCCATTTATAAGTGAGAATATAATGGTGTTCGGTTTTCCAATCCTGAGTTACTTCTCTTAGAATAATTGCCTCTAGCTCCATTCAAGTTACTGTGAAAGACATTATTTCATTACTTTTTTTGTCTGAGTAGTACTCCATGGTGTATATATACCACATTTTCTTTCTTTCTTTTTTTTTTTTTTTTCAAGAGGAAGTCTCGCTCGGTCGCCAGGTTGGAGTACAGTGGCGTGATCTTAGCTCACTGCAACCGCCGCCTCCCGGGTTCAAGCAATTCTCCTGCCTCAGCCTCCCGAGTAGCTGGGACTACAGGCACGTGCCACCACACCCAGCTAATTTTTTTATTTTTAGTAGAGACGGGGTTTCACCCTGTTGGCAAGGATGATCTCAATCTCTTGACCTCATAATCCTCCCGCCTGGGCCTCCCAAAATGCTGGGATTATAGGCGTGAGCCACCATGCCTGGCCACCACATTTTCTTTATTTACTCCTTGGTCAGTGGACACTTAGGTTCATTCCATATCTTTCTGATTGTAAATTGGGCTGCAATAAACATACATGTAGGCACTCTAATTTAGTTTAATCTTTACCAAGCAGAGCAGTATCCAGAAACTTGATTAAACTGACCTTCCTGAACCTTGATCTTACATAACAGAGATTGATCATACACAAAAACTTGATCAGTGTCTCTAAGTTAAAAGGAAACTACTGTTTTTTCTTTTAATGTAGCTAGCTCAGCATTTTTATGCTTCTACCTTTTTCCTTTCATTTAAGAATATATGTATTCCACCGGGCGCAGTGGCTCACGCCTGTAATCCAGCACCTTAGGAGGCCGAGGCGGGCAGATGATGAGGTCAGGAGATCAAGACCGTCTTGGCTAACACAGTGAAACCCCGTCTCTACTAACAATACAAAAAATTAGCCAGGCGTGGTGGTGGGAACCTGTAGTCCCAGCTACTCAGGAGGCTGAGGCAGGAGAATGGCGTGAACCTGGGAGGCAGAGCTTGCAGTGAGCTGAGATCACGCCACTGCACTCCAGCCTGGACGACAGAGCAAGACTCTGTCTCAAAAAAAAAAAAAAAAAAAAAAAAAAAAAAAAAAAAAAAATTGTATGTATTCTGTATCACAAGGTGACTTCAGAAGCGTTCCCAATTCCTATTCTGCTGCATATGTAGAAGAAGCTCTATTCAAACTACTATATTTCGCCGGGGACAGTGGCTCATGCCTGTAATCTCAGCACTTTGCACTTTGGGAGGCCGAGGCAGGTGGTTCACCTGAGGTCAGGATTTTGAGACCAGCCACCTGGCCAACATGGAGAAACCCCGTCTCTACTAAAAATACAAAAATTAGCCGGGCATGGCGGCACATGCCTGTAATCCCAGCTACTCGGGAGGCTGAGGCAGGAGAATCTCTTGAGCCTGGGAGGTGGAGGTTGCAGTGAGCCCAGATCATGCCTCTTAACTCCAGCCTTGGTGACAGAGCGAGACTCTGTCTCAAAAAAAAAAGAAAAGAAAAAAGCAAACTACTATATTCTACAATAAGTATTGACAAACTTTCTCTGATGGACCAGATAATAAGCATTTTAGGCTTTGGAGGCTATTCAATGTCTATCATAACTACTCAACTTTGCCGCTGGAGGATGAAAGCAGTCATAGACAATACATTAATGAACAGGCATGGCTGTGTTCCAATAAACTTAGAAAAGCAGGCTGATAGCTGAATTTGGCCCATGGGCCATCGTTTGCCAGCCCTTGCTCTGTAGTATTCTGGCTCAGGAGTGAGCCTTGTCACCATTGCTCAGAGGATTTATTTATTACATCTAGCAAAGACTTGAACATAGATGAGATCACTTGAAGCTAATTCTCAGAGAATGCTTCCCAGACTATAGAGCTGTTAGAGTACCTTTAGTCATGTGCTTCTCTATTAGAATTATTTCTTCTACCATCACATGGTCAGCCATCTTTTCTGCTTGTTCCTGGGCAGAATGCTTGCGACTTTTAGGCCTTCTCTTTGCTGCTTCAAGTCCAAGCCACTGCCTTTTATTGAACTGAATTTTGTTTGTGTTTTTGTTCTTTCATCCTTTTCTTTTCAAATTTGTTTTTCTCTTGCTTCAGTCTCCTTTCCCTTCTGTTTCACTATTTCTCCTATGCAACTCAGTGTTCTGAGAAGCTGGGATTGTTTTTTTTTTTAACTTTTTGCCAGTAAGTGGGAGGGTTCCGGTCCTTCTAATAGTGAATGAAGCCATCAAATAGTATCTGTCATGAGCCCCGAGACTTAGTGTCTTCTCAGTCATTTTTGTAATTTTGTAATTACTTACTGAGCAAAGATTCTTTTTTTGTTGGCAGAGTTTATTCTGTGCTTTAATTTGCCTCACCTTCATTTATTTATTTAAAAGTTTTAGGGGCCACCTGCTGTGTACCAGGTACTGTTCTCAGCACTGAGAATGCAGAGATGAACATAATAGATGTTGTTCCTGCCCTCATGAAGTTTAGCAAAGAAGACACACATTAAATAAAGAATTAGGCTAGGCACAGTGGCTCATGCCTCTAATCTCAGCACTTTGGGAGGCTAAGGTGGGAGGATCGCCTGAGCCTGCGAGTTTGAGACAAGCTTGGGCAATATAATGAGATCTCATCTCTACAAAAACCTTAAAAAAATTAGCCAAGCATGGTGACGTGTGCCTGTAGCTGGGGCTACTAGGGAGGGTGCGGTAGAAGGATGGTTTGAGTGAGAAAGAGAGAGGGAGGAAAGGAAGGGAGGGGGGAGGGATGGAGGAAGGAAGGAAGGAAGGAAGAAAATAATTATGCAAATAGTCCAGGCATGGTCACTCATGCCTATAATCCCGCACTTTGGGAGGCTGGGGCGGGCAAATCGCTTGAGCCCAGGAGTTTGAGACCAGCCTAGGCAACATGGCAAAACCCCATCTCTACAAAAAAAAAAAAAAAAAAAAAAAAACGCAAAATAAGTAGCTGGACTTGATGGCACATGCCGATAATCCCAGCTACTCAGGAGGCAGAAATGGGAGCATCACCTGAGCCCAGGAGGTCAAGGCCGCAGTGAGCCGAGATGCACTCCCTCCAGCCTGGGTGACAGAGTAAGACCCTGTCTCAAAAAAATTGCACAAATAATTAGGGCTGTGATATATGGAAGAAAGCAAAAAATACAATTTGCAATGACAAAATCTAATAGGAGACCTAGTCTGAGAGGTCAGGGAAGGTTTCCCTGAGGAAGTGATTATAAACACATAATGAATCCTGAATACATACTTGTTAAATTCATATAGAAATGAAGTTATATTTGAGATGAAACCTGAAAGGATTGTCGAGAATTAGCCTGTAATACCAGCACTTTGGAAGGCTAAGGGAGGAGGATCACTTGAGCCCAGGAGTTTGAGGTTACAATGAGCTGATCACGCCATTGCACTCCAGCCCGGGCAACAGAGCAAGACCCTGACACACACACACATACACAAAAAGATGTACCCAGATAAAGTTTAGGCAGCAAGAGGGAGAGGGGTGTCCGGACCAAGAAAACAGCGTTTGTGAAAAAAACCCAGCTTGCTTCTTTGAGTGAAGCACGTGTAAAGCATGAGAGAGGGAAAAATAGGGTACTTCTCAGAATCGGGCTCTGGAGGTAGCCAGACCCATGATAATGAAGTCCAAGAGACTATGTTTAAGGATTTGGACTTTGTCCTAAGAATGATGGGAAGCCATTGGTGGTTACGTGATCTAGTTCCACGTGATTTTATTTATTTATTTATTTATTAATGAGACAAGGTCTCACTCTGTCATCCAGGCTGGAGTGCAGTGGTGTGATCTTGGCTCACTGCAACCTCCACCTCCCAGGTTCAAGTGATTCTCCTGCCTCAGCCTCCCGAGTAGCTGGGATTACAGGCAAAAGCCACCACACCTGGCTAATTTTGTATTTTTAGTAGAGACGGGGTTTCACTATGTTGGCCAGGCTTCCACGTGGTTTTAAATACGGTTGGTCCTCCAAATCTGTGGGTTCCACATCCGTGAATTCCATCAGCCACAGATTAGAAATATTCAGGAAAAAAAAAAAAGGAGGGTTGAGTCTTTATAGGAAATTGTTTAGGAAATAATGACAAGAAAAAGTCTATACAAGTCTGAACATGTAGACTTTTTTTCTTCTCATTATTTTCTAAACAATGTGGTATAACTATTTACATAGCATTTACATTATACTAGATATCATAGCTAATCTAGAGATGATTTAAAGTATACAGACAGAAGGATGTGTGCAGGTTACATGCAAATACTATGCCGTTCTATATAAGAAACTTGAGATCCATGGATTTTGCTATATGCAGGGGAGAATGGGAACCAGTCACCCACAGATACCTAGGGATGACTGAACTTGAAGTTGCCAGAAAGCAAGCTCTACAAACTTTCTAAAATCTGCCCCCTGAAAAGTAAACCCAAACCAGATTTTTTTAATCTTTTGCATTTGAAACAGATACAAATCCATTTGTCCACACAGCAACTTCCAAATTTCCACTTGTTAACAGTTTATATCACTGTAATACCAATATCTGTTTCATAAGTATAAAGTATCCTATTGAGAGGTCAATAAAAAATACTTGGGAGGCCAAGGTGGGTGGATCACGAGGTCAGGAAATCGAGACCATCCTGGCTAATATGGTGAAACCCCGTATCTACTAAAAATACAAAAAAATTAGCTGGGCGTGGTGGCATGCGCCTGTAGTCCCAGCTACTCGGGAGGCTGAGGCAGGAGAATCACTTGAACCTGGAGGCAGAGGTTGCAGTGAGCCTAGATCGTGCCACTGCACTCCAGCCTGGTGACAGAGCGAGACTCTGTCTCAAAAAAAAACAAAAGTGTATATATATATACACATATATATACACACACACACACACACATAAATATACATATATACATAAAATATATATATACATAAAATTAACTGTCTATATATAAAGAGAGACTACTATATTTCATTTTTTATTTATTTATTTTTTATTTTTGAGACAGAGTCTCACTCCATCACTCAGGCTGGAGTGCAGTGGCATGATCTCAGCTCATTGCAACCTCCGCCTCCCGGGTTCAAGTGATTCCCCTCTCAGCCTCCCAAGTAGCTGGGATTACAGGCGCATGCCACCAGGCCTAGCTAACTTTTGTATTTTTAGTAGAGACAGGGTTTTACCATGATGGCCAGGCTGGTCTTGAACTCCTGACCTCAGGTGATCTGCCCGCTTAGTCTCCCAAAGTTCTGGGATTATAGGCATGAGCCACCATGCCTGGCCTAGACTACTGTTATTTCAGAGGTACAGAAATCACTTAATCAAGACTATAAGTTGCCCCTCCAAAATACAGCAAATGAATAGGTATAGTTGTCATCTGCTTAAGTGCTGCTAAATGACTTAAAGTTTACTACTTTTCAACCTTGTCCATTCTGGTTTCTTGTTTTGTTTTTTAACTACTCTGGCTGTGTACAAATTTTTCCTTCTGTGAGTGAAAATGTCTTTTCTGTAACTTCACCTCTTAGCCTTGTTCTGTTTTTGGAACTGCATAGAATAAGCCCAATTTGTCATTTTAGAAGTAGTTAATAGAAGAAGAGCCTTTACTTAAAAACTAAGGTGCTCTAATGAAACTAGAGATCAGAATATGAATTAGAAAGTGAGACTATATAAAAAATCCATTAGGGTAAGCACAGTAGAAAGAGATAGTGATTTTTCTTCTTCTCTTCCTTTTTTTTTTTTGAGATGGAGTCTCACTCTGTTGCCCAGGCTGGAGTGCAGTGGTGTGATCTCGGCTCACTGCAAGCTCCGCCTTCTGGATTCACGCCATTCTCCTGCCTCAGCCTCCCAAGTAGCTGGAACTACAGGTGCCTGCCACCACGCCTGGCTAATTTTTTTGTATTTTTAGTAGAGACAGGGTTTCACCTTGTTAGCCAGGATGGTCTCGATCTCCTGACCTCGTGATCCACCCAAAGTGCTGGATTCCCAAAGTGCTGGAATTACAGGCGTGAGCCACCGTGCCCGGCCTGATAGTGATTTATCTTCTATTCCATAACAACTAATAAATAGCATAAAATTAACTGTACTCGGAACTAGAGCCTTGTTTCTTTCCTTTGATCCACAAATGGAACCCCTAATATGTGAATCACATTTTATTACAAATTCTGGGGGAATAAGTAAAAGAAAAAGAATATTCAGGTTATAAGATCTTGTGCTCTTAGAGCTTGTGATTTCTTTTGAGAGAAAAGATTTGTATGATGATGTAGATGTAATAGGTGAGCACATGCCAAATGACCAGTATGCCAAGGGAGAGTTGGAAGAGTTCCAATAAAGAGATCATGGTGGGCTGGGGAGGAGTAAATCCTCTACCAGGAAATACCTAGCCAGATACAGTGCATCATGCCTGTAATCCCAGCACTTTGGGAGGCTGAGGCAGGAGGTTAGCTTGAGCCCACAAGTTCAAGACCAGCCTGGTTTAAGACGGGGTCTCACTCTGTTACCCAGGCTGGAGTGCAGGGGCGTGATCTCAGCCCACTGCAACCTCCACCTCCTGGTTTCAAGTGATTCTCCTGCCTCAACCTCCCAAGTAGCTGGGATTACAGGCTTGTGCCAACATGCCCGGTTAATTTTGTATTTTTAGTAGAGACAAGTTTCACCATGTTGCCCAGGCTGGTCTCAAACTCCTGGCCTCAGGTGATCCGCCGGCCTCAGCCTCCCAAAGTGTTGGGATTATAGGTGTGAGCCAACGCACCCAGCCTCTATACAAAAAAAAAAAAATTATTTAAATTAGTCCAGCGTGGTGGCACACACCCATAGTCTCAGCTACTCAAGAGGTTGAGGATCTCATGAGCCTGAAAGGTCAAGGCTATTGTGAGCCATGATGTGCCACTGCACTCCAGCCTGGGCAACAGAGCAAGTCCTCATCTCAAAAAATCAATAATTAAAAAATAAATGCCTGACTCACTGAGTTTCTGTTTAGAGTGGGATGGACCAGACTTTATTTATAATTTATAGTCCCCTTCCTCCTTTCCATTTCTCTCTCTACTGTCACCCCTAGCAATTATTTGGCCTGAATCAGGCATCAGACGGTATTTACTGAATATAATTGGTTTATCTCCCATGCTGTAAGTGATTTTTGTTGTTCTTTTGAGACAGAGTCTCACTCTGTCGCCCAGGCTTGGGCACAGTGGCGCGATCTCGGCTTACTGCAAGCTCCGCCTCTCGGGTTCATGCCATTCTCCTGCCTCAGCCTCCCGAGTAGTTGGGACTACAGGTGCCTGCCACCATGCCCAGCTAATTTTTTTGTATTTCTTTTTTTTTTTTTTTTTTTTTTGTTTGTTTGTAGAGACGGGGTTTCACCGTGTTAGCCAGGATGGTCTCGATCTCCTGACCTCGTGGTCCACCTACCTCGGCCTCCCAAAGTGCTGGGATTACAGGCATGAGCCACCGCGCCCGGCCATTCTGTTAGTGATGTTTAAGATGTTTCATTCTGGGACTGGGCGCAGTGGCTGACGCCTGTAATCCCAGCACTTTGGGAGGCCAAGGCGGGTAGATCACGAGGTCAGGAGTTCAAGACCAGCCTGGCCAATATGAGGAAACCCCCTCTCTACTAAAAACACAAAAATTAGGCCGGGCACAGTGGCTCACGCCTGTAATCCCAGCACTTTGGGAGGCTGAGGTGGGTGGATCACCTGAGGCTGGGAGTTCAAGACCAGCCTGACCAATGTGGAGAAAACCCATCTCTACTAAAAAATACAAAATTAGCCAGGCGTGGTGGCTCATGCCTGTAATCCCAGCTACTCAGGAGGCTGAGGCAGGAGAATTGCTTGAACCTGGGAGGCGGAGGTTGTAGTGAGCTGGGATCGCTCCATTGCACTCCAGCCTGGGCAACAAGAGTGAAACTCCATCTCAAAAAAAAAAGAAAGAAAGAAAGAAATTAGCCAGGCACGATGTCAGGCGCCTGTAGTCCCAGCTACTTGGGAGGCTGAGGCAGGAGAATCACTTGAACCCAGGAGGCAGAGGTTGCAGATCGTGCCACTGCACTCCAGCCTGGGCGACAGAGCAAGACTCCGTCACAAAAAAAATAAGTTGCATTTTATAGTAATCTTTTTTCCTTATTCTGTGTTTCTTTGCTTTCTGAATTTTTTAAGTGAATATGAATTTTTTTCTTTTTCACCAAATACCCAGACTTCAAGAAGAGAATATATATTTTCAAGCTAAAACGCACATGCAAAGATCTTCACACCTATTGTGGGAAAATATGCAAAAGCCAATTTTTTGAAGCTATGTGAAAAAAAGAAAAAACTTTTCTTTCACTCTTTTGAAATGAGTTCTGTTAGGAGCTTTGCCAATGTACATTTAATGTCCGGCAGCTTCTTCTGAATGGCTATCTTGGGCCAACCTTAGAGATTAAAATAAGTGGATTATGTGGCATGATGACAGTAATGAGCTATTGATTTAGCAGCAAAGCTTTGCTTATAGTTTCTTATTTCTCTGTCTGCCTGGTTTCCTTCAAGAACTACTTTATTGTGTTTCTTTCCTCTTCCAGCGGAACGGAAGCCCCCCCTTTTCAACATGAATGCAATGAGTGCCTTATATCACATTGCCCAGAATGACTCCCCAACGTTACAGTCTAATGAATGGTAAGACTCTGCTATCATTTTAAATCTCTAAGAAAATCACCATATGTATTTGACATTTTTATTACATTACGTTTTGAATATCTGACCTAGAAAGCATTTCTTTCCTTCACTGTATGTTGTTACAAGTGACACTGATGCCTCGCAAGCATCAACTGTCTACACATGCACACATGCATAGATTTACTTATTTTTGCCTTCACCGTGGCTTGCACTGTGTTCTTAATGTGTCTAGTAACTGAAATCCTGCAGGGAACATGCCTTGCTACCCTCCTAACAACTGTATTGTCCCAGGTCATGATGGTCTTGTATTGATCATCTCAGCTGATATCACTTCTCAGCAGAGATAAGGGGCCCTCTATGATGTCACTATTTCTCCAGTTGTCTTTTTTTTTTAAACTATATATACGCTTAAATGTGTTGAGACAGAGCATACATTATCTATTCAGATACAGTGTTCCTTGCTGAAAAGTATGACATTTTTATAACTATTTGGGCCACAAGAATTATTTTAAAAGGCACAATATTAAAGAAGAATGGATAAAATGGAACTTTTAAGATAGGAAGAATTTTTATTCAGGAAGCCTACTCCTGGGTTCTCCATCCCTCATGCTTCAAATTTTACTACTTTGTTATAGATTGTGGGTGGTAGAGGAATTAACAACTGGTAATTAAGAATATAGAGTTGAGACTATGAGAATTGTTGTCTTTGGAGAGAAAAATGTATATAAAACTATTTTATTTAAACATAGTATTTTTGTTTTCTGATGTATATTATGATTTGACCTTCCTTATATATTAAGATGTATCAGTATGTTGACTAACTTGAAACTTGTCCTCACTCATTATCCAAAAGAATTTTAGATATCATAACTTGAAAATGCTCCAGTTCTCCTGATATTCCAAAGCATTTTATTTTTTTAAATCTCCTTAAATGCAAAATTTTCCCTTGAATGAAAATTGTTTTAAGTAATCAGTGTGCTCTACAGACCCTGAGTTTATTTTCTTTTGTGTATTTGCACACACAGGACAGACTCCTTTAGGAGATTTGTTGATTACTGCTTGCAGAAAATACCTCAGGAAAGGCCAACATCAGCAGAACTATTAAGGGTAATTTTTCAAATTTATATTTGAGGAGGGGGATTTAAAGTCATGTTATAGTGGAATATAATAAATCATTCCAGTGGCAGCTCATCATGACAAAGTGGTTTAGAATGTGCTACCTTGTCATTTATCCTGAGATAAGTAGCTAGGCATAGAAATAGCAAGATTATTGCAACATATGTGCTATGTATTCCCTGTGGATAGTTTTTTCCCTATCTTTTCTATTTTTTCCCCTCCCTCCCTGTTCCTTTTTTGCCTTATAACAAATAATATTTCTCCTCCTTGCACTAGTCATCATTGTGATGTTCCTGGGCCTAACAACTGCATAAACATTAATCCAGTGGTCTCAGGACAGAGCTGGCCGGTGGTTCAAACACCAACTCTGGGATTTTCAGTTAGGTTGTTGCCAAATCCTCAGGCAGTGAAGGTAGATGATAACTATATAGAGTAGACATTTACGTAGTATTATGACATGTTAGTGATAAGAGTATCGTGTTAACCACATTTATCTGATTTAACTATCACCAAGCATCTCTCTTCATGTAATATTTTACTGTAGACTTTATACATAGGCAGTGTGTTGCATCAATATCAGTGTAGTATGTGGAAATCTTTTACAGTAGAAGTGTTTTATTTGGCGCACAATAGTCCAAATTTCTTTAATCCTTTTTTTTGCATGTTTGTTTTTCAACCCTTTCTGTTTCTTCCATCTCTAGAATGGCTGGCTTTTATTGTATAGCAGTTCTGTTTGTTTGTTTTTAAGAAAAACTCAGAAGAATTGTATTGCCTCAATTTGTAAAGCTTAAAAATGTTTGCCTTTATAATTTAAGAACACCTTGGCTAGGTGACAAGTAAGTTTTTACTTCTTGTGAGCAGTAGGCCACAGGAGTATGGTAAGAGAAGCAACAGGACAAAGGGCTTGATCTTGTTCTCCTTTGTTGTGGAGCCCTTACATGTTTTAAACATGAACTACTTAGCAACAATTCCATGTTTCTTTAGGTGAAAATAGCAACCAGAACAAAACACCAGAAACACACAATAATATCTTTATTACCTTGAAGTACACAAAGATCTTAAAAACAAACAAACAAAAAACCAAGACATAAGAATTACTACCATAAAAGGGGAAAAAATGTGGAGCTGGGTATGGTGGCTCACGCCTATAATCCCAGCATCTCAGGACGCTGAGGCAGGAGGATCACATGAGCCCAGGATTTTGAGGTTATAGTGAGGTATGATTGTGCCACTGCACTCCAGCCTGGGCAAGAGAGTGAAAATACCATCTCTAAAAAAAAAAAAAAGGAAAATATGAATAAATTTGGGGTATGTTAAAGTTAAGGGTTACAGACAACAAAAGGATATAAAAAGCAAATGGGCAGAGGTAAAGAAAAAAACGAAAGAGAAAAAACATAACAGTTTAAAAAATCACATTATAAGCAATGAACATGTAGTAAACCAACCCATTTAGGATGTTTCCAATGGTGAATAGGCTTAAGGAAATAAAATAGAATTAAGTACAAAAAATAAAAGTTCTAAAGATGAGTATAAAGAAAACGATACATTTGGAAGACAAAGGAGATCTAATATATGCCAACCTATTATTCCTGAAAAAGAAAACAAAACACATGGAGGAGAAGATATTTAAAGATATCCTTGAAGAACACTTTTCTGGAAATGTTTGGATCTTCCTTTGATTTGATTCCATCTTGATTTGATGGACCAAATCAAATGGGCCAACTATTTATTCAACAAATATTTACTGATTGTCTGCTGGGTGTCAAGTACTATTCTAAGCACAGAGAATACAGTAGTACACAATAAAAACATAGTGCCTGCCCTTGTGAAACTTACAAGAAGGAGTAAGAAATAAATAAGTAGGCCAGGCGTGGTGGCTCACGCCTGTAATCCCAGCACTTTGGGAGGCCAAGGTGGGAGGATCAGGAGGTCACCAGTTCAAGACCAGCCTGGCCAACATGGTGAAACCCCGTCTCTACTAAAAATACAAAAATTAGCCGGGCGTGGTAGCAAGCCCCTATATTCCCAGCTACTCAGGAGGCTGAGGCAGGAGAATCACTTGAAACCGGAAGGCGGAGATTACAGTGAGCCAAGGTAGCACCACTGCTCTCCAGCCGGGGCAACAGAGCGACACTAGGTCTCAAAAAAAAAAAAGAAAAAAGAAAAGAAATAAATATATGTTATAGTGCCAGATGATGTTAAGTGTTGTACAGAAAAATAAATTAGACAAGCATCAAGATTGACAGGTGCTGCTATTTTAGGTAAGGAGAAGGCCATTCAAGGAGGTGACATTTAAGCAGATCCATGCATGAAGAGGGGGACCATGTAACTGATCTTCATTGATCAATAAATCATGTCCTGGTGAAGTCCCTGAACTCTAGGAATAAAGAAAGATTCATACAAGCAGACTGAAAAAGTTTATTTTGGGGTGGAAAAACCAACTGGCTCCAGACCTACCGCTTCAGGAACAGTCAAAGCCAGAAAACAATAGAACAACGTTTGCAGAGTTCTAAGGGAAATAAAATATAAGCCAGGAATTGTGAGCCAGCCAAGATGTTCTTAAATTATAAAGGCAGCTGACATCTTCGAGCCCCACACATTTAGGCAATGCAACCTTTCAGCGCTTTCCTTTTAAAAATTGCTCAATAACAGAATCTAGCCAATATAGAGATGAAGCAAAAAGAAGAAAAAGAGGGAGGAAGGCAGGCAGGAAGAATGAATGAGGGACTGGAGAAACTGGTAAAAGGGCTGATGGTAAATATTGAATTTAAAGAGGCCCTTCCCCAAATACTTATTTATTTATTTTGCATGGCTAAAGAAGCTGTATGTTCTTCATTTTAAATAGGTCTCACAAATTTCCAAAAGGAAAAATACAGTAGAAGACAGAACATGGGGCTGGGCACAGTGCCTTACACCTGTAATCCCAGCACTTTGGAATGCTGAGGCAGGCAGATCACTTGAACCTAGGTGTTCAAGACCAGCCTGGACATGACGAAACCCCATCTCTATAAAAATTAGCCAGGTGCAGTGGCATGCGCCTGTAGTCCCAGCTGCTTTGGAGGCTCAAGCAGGAGAATCACTTGAGCCTGGGAGGCAGAGGTTGCAGTGAGCCGAGATCCTGCCATTGCACTTCAGCCTGGGTGATGGGAGTGAAACCCTGTCTCAAAAAAAAGAAGAAGAAGAAGAGCTGGGTGCAGTGGCTCACACCTATAATCCCAGCACTTTAGGAGGCCAAAGCGGGCAGATCACCTGAGGCCAGAAGTTCAAGACCAGCCTGGCCAACATGCAGAAACCCCATTTCTACTAAAAATATAAGTATTAGCCAGGCATGGTGGTTCACATCTGTAGTCCCAGCTAATCGAGTGGCTGAGGCAGGAGAATCGCTTGATCAACTAGGAGGTTGCAGTGAGCCGAGATCGTGCCTCTGCATTCCAGCCTGGGTAACAGCAAGACTCTGTCTCAAAAAATAATAAGAGAAGGTAGAACATGAAAAAGAAATCTCCCTCCCATTTCAGGCCCCCTCACTAGCAACCACTGCACCTATTTTGTACCTCTCCTTCTAGTGATATTTTATGCATATAAAAGTAAATATTGTTTTTATTTTTGCACAGATGACAGCAAACCATAAAAACTGTTCCACCCTGATTTTTCTTTTTACTTTACAGTGTGCTTAGGATATTGTTTTGTATTACTACATGCAAAGCTACCTCATTCTTTTTAATGGCTCCATAATATTCTCAGATGGACCATAATTTGTTTAACCAACGCATTTAGGATGTTTCCAATCTTTTGCTATTACAAACTGTGCTGCAATGAATATCTTTGTGTATATGGCATTTTGTCCCTGTAAAAGAATATCTAAAGAATAAATTCTGGCCGGGCATGGTGGTTCACACCTGTAATCCCAGCACTTTGTGGGGCCAAGGTGGGCGGATCACAAGGTCAGGAGTTCAAGACCAGCCTGGCCAAAATAGTGAAACCCCATCTCTACTAAAAATACAAAAATTAGCTGGGCATGGTGGCATGCGTCGATAATCCCAGCTACTCAGGAAGCTGAGGCAGGAGAATCACTTGAACCTGGAAGGCGAAGGTTGCAGTGAGCTGAGATCGTGCCACTGCACTCCAGCCAGGGCAACAGAGCAAGACTCCATCTCAAAAAAATAAAGAAAGAAATAAAAATAAAATAAAGAAATTCCTAGAAGTGGGATTGCTCATCAATGTGGATTTTAAATTTAGATAGATATTGCCCATTTGTCCTTCAAAGCAGTTGCACCAATTTATAGTCCCACTGTGAAAGTATGAAGATTGATACTTTTTGAACTTTGTCAGATCAGTGAAAACTTTTCTCACTGTAGTTTTAATGGTATTTCACATTATGGGAGATGTTGAACATCTCTCTCATATGTTGAAAAGCCATTTGTATTTCCTTTTTAATTTATTGTATATCTTGGATTTTTTTTCCTATTTCTCTTTTGAGATTCTTTATGCGGATGTTTTGCGGAAAGGAGGTGGGGAGAGTTATGCAAAAATTTGTTACAAGGAGTGAGGTAAAAATCTACCTTTTTTTTCCCCCAGTTAAGCTATCTACTTACTCCGAGATATTTTTCAATAATCCATCTTTTCCACACCTTTTTGCCCTGACAGTAAAACATCACTTTCACACTTAATCCATTTAAATAAACAACTGAGGTAAAATTATTGAAATGGTGAAAGGACAGATGTAAGTGTTATAAACATTTGCAATGTAAAAATAATGTAATTAGAAAAATCTAAGGGCAAGAAAAACATATGCATACTAATTTCCTTATCTTTCAGAGTAGATGGACAATAATATTTCTTAAAATATATAGGACAAAAGAACTAAAGTAACTTCAATCTTGCAAAGCCTTTAATAATTTTTTTTTAACTTTAGAGGATCTTTTAGGAACAGATAACTCTTTTGGTGAAAAAATTACAACTAAAGTTAAGCAACTGTTTTATTTTATTTTTTTATTTGTGTGTGTGTGTGTGTGTGTGTGTGTGTGTGTGTATGTGTGAGTGACAGAGTCTCACGCCATTGCCCAGACTGGAGTGCAGTGGCGTGATCTTGGCTCACTGCAACCTTCACCTCCCGAGATTCTCCCGAGCAATTCTCCTGCGTCAGCCTCCTGAGCAGCTGGGATTATAGGCACACGCCACCATGTCTGGCTAGTTTTTCTAGTTTTAGTGGACACAGGGTTTCACCCTGTTGGCCGGGCTGGTCTGAAACTCCTGACCTCAAGTAATGCACCCGCCTCAGCCTCCCAAAGTGCTGGGATTACAAGCATGAGCCACCGCACACAGCCTATGCAATCGTTTTAATTCAGTCTCTTCTAATCCTGTTAAATTCAAGTATACCTTAATTAAATCGATTATACATAAAATTAGCTTGTATAATAAGATTCCCATGTAAAATGATTTCTAGTTATTCATTGTTCTGAGAGAAAGAGAGGGGCATGTCTAAAATGATATTCTGTAACTTAATATTTATGTATTTATTTCAAGATGGTAGAATTTCGGGTGATTTTCTTTCTTTCTTTTTTTTTTTTTTTTTTGAGACGGAGTTTCGCTCTTGTTGCCCAGGCTGGAGTGCAATGGCACGATCTCGGCTCATAGCAACCTCTGCCTCCCTGGTTCAAGCGATTCTCCTGCCTCACCCTCCCTAGTAGCTGGGATTACAGGCATGTGCCACCACACCTGGCTAATTTTATATTTTTAGTAGAGACAGGGTTTCTCCATGTTGGTCAGGCTGGTCTCGAACTCCTGACCTCAGACGATCCACCCTCCTCGGCCTCCCAAAGTGCTGGGATTACAGGCATGAGCCACCGTGCCTGGCCGATTTTCTTTTTTTATGCATTTTTCTGTGTTATTTGAATGTTGAAAGTAAACATATTTTTGAGAACAATAAAAATTGTCCTTTTAAAAGAGTCTGAGGGCATTCCAGTTGTAGGGGTTTGGAGAACAGTGGGCTTTTAAAAATAATGAGGAGGCCAGGTGCAGTGGCTCACGCCTGTAATCCCAGCACTTTTGGAGGCCGAGGCGGGCAGATCACGAGGTCAGGAGATTGAGACCATCTTGGCCAACATGGTGAAACCCCGTCTCTACTAAAATACAAAAAAATAGCTGGGCGTGATGGTGCATGCCTGTAATCCCAGCTACTTGGGAGGCTGAAACAGGGGAATTGCTTGAACCCGGGAGGTGGAGGTTGTGGTGAGCTGAGATCGCGCCACTGCACGCCAGCCTGGCGACACAGCAAGACTCTGTCCCAAAAAATAAAAATAAAAATAACAATGAGGAGATGGGATTGCAGGCAGAGAGAACATAGAGATGTGAAGGCAAAGGCCTAGAAGTGTGAAAGGTATGCATGGGTTTAGAATTACCCAGAATGTACTCTTGTGTAGGAAGGAGGAGTAGCAATGACTAGATTTAAACCTAGAAATACAAGCAGGAACCTGGCTGTAAAAGGCTACACTTCATCTAAGAGACAGTGAGATATTAAGATGTAGAGTGTATCTGTTTGTAAAAGGCTTAAACAGGTAAGAGTTTATCTCATGTAATAGGAAGTCCAGGACATTGGAAAAGGAAGTGGAGTAAGCAGTCCAAAGCTCTAAGCAGTTCAACAATGTCCTCATCGACCCAAGCTCTTTCTCCCTTTCTACTTCACTATCCTTAGCATGTAGCTTTTATTGTCTTTGTCATAAAATGGCTGCTACATTGCCATGACTCAAGTTTTCATTCCAGGCAGGAAGAAGGAGAGAGAAAAAAGGGTAAAACACGTTCTCCTCATGTGTCTTGCCTTTTTATTCTAGAAAATAAAACCTTCCTCGAAAACTTCTGCCTACCTCTCACTGGCCAGAACTTAGTCACTTTGTGATCTGTAACCACAAAGAAGGCTTGGGTTCAGTTCCTTTACTTCCTAGTGCTTAAAGTAAAGCAAAAAAAAAAAAAAAGAGAGAGAGAGAGAGAGATTGGGGCTGAAAACTGTGGCTCACACCTGTAATCCCAGCACTTTGGGAGGCCGAGGTGGGTGGATCACCTAAGGTCAGGAGTTTGAGACCAGCCTGGCCAACATAGTGAAACCCCATCTCTACTAAAAATACAAAAAGTAGCTGGGCGTAGTGGTGCACGCCTGTAATCCCAGCTACTGGGGAGGCTGAGGCACAAGAATCGCTTGAACCCGGGAGGTGGAGGTTGCAGCGAGCCGAGATTGCGCCACTGCACTCTAGCCTGGGTGATAGAGTAAGACTTTGTCTCAAAAAAAAAAAAGAGGTTGGAATAGGGGATTAGTGGCATGTAGTATCTGTTGCAATGAATGATCATACCTGTATTTTAGAAAGATAATTATGGTAGTAGGACACCAGAAAATAACCACCACCACCCACACCCCCGGCAGAAAAAAATTTTTAAAGCCTGAGTTGCAGCCGTAGCTCTTCTACTAATTAGCTGTGGAAATCACCTAACTTCTCAGGGCCCAAATTTTCTCACTTTGAAAAAGAAAAATTTTCTTTCTTTTTTTTTTTTTTTTTTTTTTGAGACAGAGTCTTTCTGTGTCACCCAGGCTGGAGTGCAGTGGCCTGATCTCGGCTCACTGCAAGATCTGCCTCCCAGACTCAATTGATTCTCGTGCCTCAGCCTCCCGAGTACCTGGGACTATAGGCGGGCACTACCACGCCTGGCTAATTTTGGTATTTTTTATTTTTACTCATTATTTATTATTTTTATTTTTTTTAAACAGAGTCTCACTCTATCACCTAGGCTGGAGTGCAGTGGCGTGATCTCGGCTCACTTCGGCCTCCTTCTCCCAAGTTCAAGCAATTCTCCTGCCTCATCCTCCCGAGTAGCTGGGACTATAGGCATGTGCCAACATGCCCCGCTAATTTTTGTATTTTTAATAGAGACGGAGTTTCATCATGTTGGCCAGGCTGGTCTTGAACTCCTGACCTCATGTGATCCCCCTGCCTCGGCCTCCCCAAGTGCTGGGATTACTGCTGTGAGCCACCATGCCCATCCCTAATTTTGGTGTTTCTAGTAGAGATGGGGTTTTGCCATGTTGGCCAGGCAGCTCTTGAACTCTTAGCTTCAGGTGATCTGCCCACCTTGGCCTCCCAAAGTTCTGGGATTACTGGCATGAGCCACCATGCCCAGCCTTGAAACAGAAAATTTTCTAAGAGGCATTCCCATTCTAGAATTCAATGATGTTAAGTCATAGCTTTAAGTTTACTAAAAACCAATTAGCTCTTTATAATTGTAAGCACTAGAGGAGGAAAATGATAATACTTTCTTCCTTTCTTTCTCATCCTTGAAATGTGCAGGCTACACTTGCTTCTGGGAATGATGTTTTTTATTCAAAAAGGACTCTGCCTAGGAAGAGGTATTTTATAAAAGCAACAGCAAAAACCACAATTCCTCTAAGAGAGTCAGAATGCAGAACCACAAGACATATAGATTGTTTTCTCACAAGGGCCCTATTATTTTTTATCTGTTTAAATTATAAAGAAATTAAATTCATTTCATCAGCTAAGGCCCACTACATTATATCTCATTTTCCCAATGTCTTCAAATTACAATTTTACATAAGCAAATTTTCCACATAACTGAACTTTTGCCTTTAAAAAATAAAGTCATTTTTTTTTCCACTCTGTCACCCAGGCTAGAGTGCTGTGGTGCAATCTCGGCTCACCGCAACCTCTGCCTCCCAGATTCAAGCGATTCTCCTGCCTCAGCCTCCTGGGTTGCTGAGATTACAGGCATGCATCACAATGCCCAGCTAATTTTTTGTATTTTTAATAGAGACGGGGTTTCACCATGTTGGCCAGGCTAGTCTCAAACTCCTGACCTCAAGTGATCAGCCTGCCTCGGCCTCCCAAAGTGCTGGGATTACAGACGTGAGCCACCATGCCCAGCCTAATGTCACTTCTTGAGGGCTCAGAAATAGTGTTTCATGAACTCTTGAGGCATAAAAGGGGCTATATAAGGGGCATTTGCCCTTTTGCAAAATAGCCCACAAACCTCCATTTTATTATTATTTGTTTGTTTGGTTGATAGGTCTGTTAGTCATGAAATTTCTCTCTTTCTCTACTCTCAAGCTGTCAGAGAACTTACAAAAGCTACTTCTTTTTACAACAGGTGGTAACCCTACCTTTCCCAGTCCTCAATCCTTTACTCCTCACTCTTTTTTTTTTTTTTTTTTTTTTTTTGAGATGGAGTTTCACTCTTTTTGCCCAGGCTGGAGTGCAATGGTGTGATCTCAGCTCACTGTAACTTCTGCCTCCCAGGTTCAATCAATTTTGCTGCCTCAGCCTCCCAAGTAGCTGGGATTACAGATGCAAGCCACCATGCCCAGTTAATTTTGTATTTTTAGTAGAGACAGGGTTTCACCATGTTGGCCAGGCTGGTCTTGAACTCCTGATCTCCAGTAATCCACCCGCCTCAGCCTCCCAAAGTGTTGGATTATAGGTGTGAGCCACCACACCAGGCCTACTTCTCCACTCTTATTCTCCGTCTAACCTGCTATGGGCTGAGAAACTAGGAAACCAGATTATGTAACAATCATTAATAATACTGAAAGTGAGGGATGTTTATATCAAGATTAATTTATGGACTTTAGGGCAGTTGTTTTCACTCCTCAGAGACCCTTTTTTTTGGGGGGCAAATGAAGTTGCCAGAATTTTGACCTCTGGATAAATTGAACAACTGGCATATTTTTAAGCATACACTATATGACCACAGAAATAGAGAACAAAATATTCGCGAGTCTGTGTTTCAAGGGATAGTGTGTATGGGGGTGAGGATTGAGGCAAGTTATAATAAGAGTAGAACAAAGTGCGGTGCAATGGCTCACGCTTGTAATCCCAACACTTTGGGAGGCTGAGGCAGGTGGATCACTTGAGCTCAGGAGTTTAAGACTAGCCGGGGCAACATGGTGAAACCTTGTCTCTACTAAAAATACAAAAATTAGCCAGGCATGGTGGCGCATGCTTGTAATTCCAGCTACTCAGGAGGCTGAGTCAGAGAATTACCCGAACCCAGGAGGTGGAGGTTGCAGTGAGCCAAGATCGCACCACTGCACTCCAGTTTGGGTGACAGCGCGAGACTCCATCTCAAAAAAAACACAAAAAGAATAGACTATACTATGCATTGCTTCTGCTTATTATATAGTTTCAGATTTAAAAGGTACAAGCCTACCTGCTACTTCTTAAAGTTCTAGTGATTTTTTATTACTTATATGATAAAGTAAACCTCAAGAATTCTCATATGAAAAGATACTCAACATTCACTAATTATTGGAAATGGAAATGAAAACCACAATGAGGTATCACCTCACACCTGTTAGAATAGCTGTTATCAAAAAAGATAAGCGATAATAAGTGGCAAGGGTTTAGAGAAATGGGAATCCTTATATACTATTGGTGAGAATGTAGATTGGGGTTGCCATTATGGAAAACAGTATGGAGATTCCTCCAAAACCCAAAAAACAAAATGTTAATTCATTCCAATAATCCCCCTGCTGGTTATATACCTGAAGAAAATGAAGTCAGCACCTCATAAAAATACCTGTGCCCCCATGTTCATCACAGCATTTTTCTCTATAGCCAAAATAAGGAAACATCCTATGTGTTCATCAGTGGATGAAAGGATAAAAGAAATTATGGTATATGTGATACAGATATTTAAGACTCAATAATATATATGACTGAATATTTTATTATATATATTTATTATATATGTATTTATTTATAATATTTGTTATATATATAGTCTTAAGAAAGTAGCCCTGCCATTTGCAGCAATACATGTGAACCCAGAAGACATTAGGCTAAGTGAGATAAACCAGACACACAAAAAAATAGTGTATGATCTCACTTACATGTGGAAACTAAACAAAAGAATAAAACACAAAATGAAAGGTGGTTGAAAGGGATGGAGAATGGAAAGATGAAAGTCAAATGGTATGAAGTTTTAGTTATGTGGGATAAATAAGTGTAGAGATCCAGCGTACAGCATGAGGACTATAGTTGATAATATTGTATTATATCTGGGAAATTTGCTAAGACTAAAGATTTTCAGTACTTTGCCACCAAAAAGTAACTATATGAGATAATAGATATGTTAATTTGCTTAACTGTAGAAATCATTTCACTATATATATGTGTATCAAAACATGTTGCCATATACTTTAAATATATACAATTTTTAAAAAGAATTCTCACATCCGCAAAATGGGGCTTAAGGAAGAAGAAAAAAGCGTAGCTATCTCTTTATGAGATTTACAAAATATGGAAGGACACATGACATGAAAATCATATTTTGTTATTTCTGTAATATCCATAGAACTATTTTATGATTCTCTATTTCCTTTTATATCTGTACCTTGCACCTAAGGACGTTTCTTCATTATCAGTTTATTTTTTTCTCCTCCCTCAATCAGCATGACTTTGTTCGGCGAGACCGGCCACTGCGTGTCCTCATTGACCTCATACAGAGGACAAAAGATGCAGTTCGTGAGCTAGATAACCTACAGTACCGAAAAATGAAAAAAATACTTTTCCAAGAGACACGGAATGGACCCTTGAATGAGTCACAGGAGGATGAGGAAGTAGGTTCAATTTATTTTAGCAGGTGCTTATAGAATGCCCACTATGTGAAAAAGTTCTAGACTGGGCACTATGAAAAACTTTTGAAGATAAAAGTTAATTGATGCTGTCCACCTTAAGAGACGTGAAGGGTTGTACAAGAGACATTCATAAAATAACACTTATATAAGGCAAAATATGAAAAGTGCTACAGAGGTGTAGCCCGGTTGCAGGGGTCCATCATGGGGAGAAAATAAGTCTGCTGGTGGGATTAGTGAAGGTTTCCTGGAGGACATGATGTGGGTAGTTTCTGACAAATGGGCATAGGGTATTCTAGACTCAGAAAGGTGTTGTGCTTTAGGAAGATTATCCTAGCAACAGAGTGTAACATGGATTTGAGTGGGCAACATCCTGGCTAATAGTCCATGCAAGAGGTAATAAGGTCAGTGTCGATGCAAATGGGGAAAAGGGAACACTTTTGAGAAACATCGTAGAGGTAGATTTCATAATCCATGGCTTCTCATTGACAATAACAGATGAGGAGGAGTTTAAGGTGACTCTGAGCATTTGAGCCTGGGTGGCTAGGAGTATGTCAATACCAAGAACAGAGAAAAAGAACCAGGGAGAAAGAGTAGATTTAGGATGATTTCAGTTTCGTGCCTTTTGAGTTTAAGGTCCTGGCATTATATACTCTTGCCAGTATACAGATAGAAGTTTTCTGTTAGAGAATCCTTGATGACCTTAGTAAAAGCAGTTTTACAGTACTAGGTAGAATGAATAGTAGATTACTGAGGTTGCATAATTCATGGGAGTTGATAAGGGGGAGACAGCAAAAAAAGTAATTACGTTAAGATTCAGAAATTGGGTTAAGAAGGAAAAGTAAGAGTGGGCAGCATGTGGAGAGATCCATAAATATAAGGCAGGCTTCTTCGTCTTTAAATGCAGTAGAGATGGAGCCAGGGCAGAGTCAGAGGCACTGAAGATGGAAGAAAGGGATGTAGTTAAAGAGGCAGGATTTCAGAACGTAGACAGAACAAGAGCAAGAGTATTTTAGCTTTTTAACAGAAAATAAAATAAACATAAAAGTATTTTATCAATAATTCTAAAAATGAAGCTCAGAAAGTTGCATTGAACTATAAAATTTCTTGATTGCATATATAGAAATGATCCCCTTTAATTGGGAAAATAAGTCTGTTAAAAATATAATGTATTATCTTCCATTTTATATTACCCAGTAATTTTTTATATTGCCATGGCTAAGTAACAGTTTATTAAAGTTATATGTGTACCATATGGTTTTTTGAGAACAAGGTTTATTTGTAGCTAAATGGATTTAATTATATTATTCAATCTTATATCAAAAGATATCCCACTGTGATGGATAAATTATATGTTCTGATTATTTTACCACTTTTCAAATAGTAGTCTTCGGGCCAGTAGTGATGAATGCCAGTATTATTTAACAGATATATTTAATAAGATTACAGAGATAAGCATGATAGAATTGCTTGAGGGAGGCAGACTTTAATTACCTGTCCAGGAAAGTAGAATTAATATTTCTGCTTAGATATGAAGTTACTCAATAATGACTTGCAGAGGGAGCATATTACTTGTCAAATATCTGAAAACTCTTTCCACTCTACTTTTTCAAGTGACCACTACTGTATTTGCAGATATCCTAGAGCTCACCTGTTTAGTGGCCAGCAGTCTTCCCCTAGCTCCTTGATGTTCCAGAAGGCCCCTTACAAACCTGGCTTGATTTTGCTTACTGAATAGCAACATGATAATATGATAGTGTGTATGACAGGGGAAAGCCCAGGGATGGAAGCATTTGGAGCCTTATGACACATGTCCAGAATGGCCCCTGGGGAACGCATAGGAAGCAAATTTGAGATGTATGAAAATGGTGGAGGAGTAGTGGAGCCAGTACATAAAAAGTTCATCTTTGCAGATTGGCAGAAAAGCAACTTGACACTGCAAAACTGAGTGTGCTTGATACTTTAGTCAATGGATTGACTCTTTATCTTCAGTCTTTTTTTCTAACCTCAATGCCCCATTTTTATAGGACAGTGAACATGGAACCAGCCTGAACAGGGAAATGGATAGCCTGGGCAGCAACCATTCCATTCCAAGCATGTCCGTGAGCACAGGCAGCCAGAGCAGCAGTGTGAATAGCATGCAGGAAGTCATGGACGAGAGCAGTTCTGAACTTGTCATGATGCACGATGATGAAAGCACAATCAATTCCAGCTCCTCCGTCGTGCATAAGAAGGTAGGTTTCTTGGTACCCTCCACAGAGGTGGGCTTTGTCAATCATAGTGAATCCAGTTCAAGTCACTTAGCTTCCAGATGTTTCAGTTACCTTTTTGCAACTGCAGTGTGGGACTAAACCTGGCATGTGACAGTTTTCTTACAGTCAAAAATAACAAAGGACTACACAGGCTACTGTGCCTATTTCTTCATCTCCCTCTCTCATTACTCTGATGTCCGTCATCATCAATAAATAAGTTGAAGAATTTGATAAGTCCTTCTCTAAACCAATAATCTTAATACTGTAGAACTTCAAGTCTTCCTGAGTGTAACCTGTTGGTTGTGCCCTTTTAGAAGTATGCTCTTTCAAAAATATGTTTCTTGGCTGGGTGTGGTGGCTCACATCTGTAATCCCAGCCCTTTGGGAGGCCTAGGCAGGTGGATCACTTGAGGTCAGGAGTTTGGGACCAGCCTGGCCAACATGGCAAAACCCTGTCTTTACTAAAAATACAAAAAATAGCCGGGCCTGGTGACATGTGCCTGTAATCCCAGCTACTCGAGAGGCTGAGGCAGGAGAATTGCTTGAACCCAGGAGGCGGAGGTTGCAGTGAGCTGAGATCACGCCATTGCACTCCAGCCTGGGCAACAGAGCGAGACTCCGTCTCAAAAAAAAAAAGAAGAAGAAGAAGAAGAAGAAGAAAGAAACTTGCTTCAGGTAAAAGGAGGACTTACTCTAGCAGGGAGTAAGGAAAGCCTACCTGATGAGGTGACATTTAAGCAGAAATTCAAAAACAAATAGAAGCTAGCTAGCTGGGGTAAGAGATGGGGATGAGTCAGAAAGCAACAAGTACAAGAGCACTGAGACAGAGAGAGCTTTGTATGTTCAAGGAAAAGGGGAAGGCCGTAGAAGCTATGGCTGGTGTGCTATGTGGACAGTGCCTGAGGACCAGAGAGACAGCAAAGGACCCAGATTATCAGGAAGACGTGGAAGCAATTTGAGGAAAGCAAAGATGTCAGACAGATGCAGAAATCTACCAAGAGATCAGCATTGCCAGCTGGTGTCCTTTCAACATGGGCAAGTGATCATGTATTTGAAGAGTAAAAAAGAAGGTTTTGAGGCCAGGCGCAATGGCTCATACCTGTAATCCCAGCACTTTGGGAGGCCGAGTTGGGCGAATCACGAGGTCAGGAGATCGAGGCCATCCTGGCTAACATGGTGAAATCCTGTCTCTACTAAAAACACAAAAAATTAGCCGGGCGTGGTGGCGGGCGCCTGTAGTCCCAGCTACTCAGGAGGCTGAGGCAGGAGAATGGCGTGAACCTGGGAGGCAGAGCTTGCAGTGAGCCGAGATGGCGCCACTGCACTCCAGCTTGGGCAACACAGTGAGACTCCATCTCAAAAAAAAAAAAAAAAAAAAAGAAGGTTTTGCTGGGCTGTCTTTTCGGAGGGAGTTATCATGAATGCTGACAGGTCTGGCACTTTCCTTTCTATTACCCCTGGGGCTCTATGAGTATAGGGGGCAAAAGAGAGGAATTCAGTTGGATCTTTTTGCTCCAGGACTTCTCACATAGGCAACCAGAATTAGAAGAAAGACACTACTGGCATAATCAACAAGAAAGAAAACCCTGGTCTATAACTCATGGGATTTTTAATTTTATTTTTGCATGCTGTCATAGACCTACCTTGTGATAATATGAGTGTTTCAATACTTTTCTCTCCCTGATGTGATGACTTAAGTAGAACAGATAAAATTTATATTCTGAAGTAGAAGATAATTGTATTTGATCCACAAAAAATATATAGGTCAGGAAGAATTTAAGTTACATATTTCTATTTTATCATGAAATATATAGAGGAAATATGATGGAAGAAAATCAAAACACATTTGCAAATAAAACTTTGGATGAGTTACCTTTAAAACATAAGTGAGCTCAAAAAATAGAATATATATGAAAACTTAATGTTAAATATGGTATCTTTTCATGAAATCCATTTAGTTCTTATACCTGAGCTTTAAAATATGTTATCTTTAAAAACAATAGAAATAAAAATTATTCATAAAGTCTATATTGGGTGGTTTACTCAAATTCCTAACACTTTTTCACTTGGGAACATAAATAGGATTTTTAACTCTCAACAGAAAATTTTGTATATTAAACTTAGGAATGAGGAAACTAATTTGTAGTTCTATCTGCCTCTGTTAGTTTTATTTTACTTTGGACAAGTAACAAATCCAATACCTAGAATAGTGCCTGGCACAGTATAGACACTCAGTAAATAACTGTGGAAAGAATGAATAGACCAACAAAACCAAAAAGAAGGCAGGGAATAAATTAATTACCAAATATTAAATATCATACTCTACCAGTTCATTGAACATAATGGATCAAAAGGGTTAAATAATCTTAGCTATCTTTACATTTTGATAAAGTTAAATGATAGTTAAATGAAAATTAAATGAGTACCCAACACAATAAGAACGTGCTTAATAAATACCAAAATATATGAATATGGGGGAAGGAATCTTTTGTCCCTTGATTGTTATAATCAAGTAGACATATCTTTTCTTTTCTTTTTTTAATTTTTGGAGACAGAGTCTCACTGTGTTGCCCAGGCCGGAGTGTAGTCGTGCAATCTCGGCTCACAAGCAGACATATCTTAAATTAGTCAAATTAATTTGACTAATAATAGTCAAAACAGATCTGAAACAGATTACCATTTTAGATAGGAAATAAATTTGCTTTTTCAAAGAAGGACCTTAAAAAAATAAATAAAATTAAATCCATGAGTAGCTAGTGAGAGCATGACTTGCGCTTAACTGCTCTGCTTCCAGAATAAAGATGCCCTGATTTTAGCAGGACAGTTCTATCACAGATCAAGTCCCCAAAATGTAAAGTAGGACACTGAAAATTTTCCTTTGACATCAGAATTCCAGGTTACTTACTCTCCAGTCCTTGCCTCTGTTCTGGTCTTTCCCAGGCCCTGAGGGGATCCTAATCCAAACTTCCTTTTTATTTATTTATTTATTTTCTTTTTTGAGATGGAGTCTCGCTCTGTTGCCCAGGCTGGAGTGCAGTGGCGTGATCTCAGCTCACTGCAAGCTCCACCTCCTGCGTTCACGCCATTCTCTTGCCTCAGCCTCCCGAGTAGCTGGGACTACAGGCGCCCGCCACCACGCCTGGCTAATTTTTTGTATTTTTAGTAGAGACAGGGTTTCACCGTGTTAGCTGGGATGGTCTGGATCTCCTGACCTTGTGATCCACCCTCCTCGGCCTCCCAAAGTGCTGGGATTACAGGCATGAGGCACTGCGCCTGGCCCAATCCAGTCTTCTTTTTGAGCAAGAATGATTTGATAAGGCTAAAAGCATATTCTGACAAAATAAACTTTAGGTACTTATTTTTCCCCCGGCTAGTGTTGCCACACTACTTTTTTCAGTAACAAGAACATCACCACATCTCTAGACTGGTAGTTCTTTAGGAACCTTTTTTTTCACCTACCACATAGCACAATGTCTGTTACATAGTAAGCGCTCAATAAATGTTCTGTGAACTAAATTGAAGATGGCCAAGGACACGACTCCACACCTCAATTCTTGATTATTCACAAGTGACTCCGGTACAAATTTTTAATCCAGATTGTTTCCTTGTCATCTAGCCTGCTTCTGAGCCTTCATCCTACTCCTTAAAATCATTGTGTATAGAGCCATAGCAAATAGATTTTAATATTATCCTAAGCAGCAAAGTCTATCTTTTGAATTTGTTAATCAAAAAGTGTATTTTTATTTTACTAAAGTATAAAATTAATTCCCTTTGCCTGTTGCTGCCTTCTATTAGTATATATCATAAGACTTTAATATATTAAAAGCATTGTTCTTGAATCAGTGTTATTTTAGGTATGCTTATTGAACGCCAGTCATAAGGGTCCCTTTCTAGGGATTATTTAGAGAACATTTTTTTCTTTTTTCTTTTTTCCTTTTTTTTTTAATGGGGCAACACTTTATGCTATAAAATAGAATAAGTGTTCCAGAAACTATTGTTTAAAAAAGTCATTCTACTGGCCAGGCACGGTGGCTCACACCTTTAATCTCAGCACTTTGGGAGGCCAAGGCGGGTGGATCAAGAGTTCAGGAGTTCGAGACGAGCCTGGCCAATATGGTGAAAACCTGTCTCTACTAAAAATACAAAAATTAGCTGGGCGTGGTGGCGCACGCCTGTAATCTCAGCTACTCCGGAGGCTAAGGCAGGAGAATTGCTTAAACCCGGGGAGGACAGAGGTTGCGGTGAGCCAAGATGGTGCCAGTGCACTTCAGCCTGGCCGACAGAGCAAGACTCCGTCTGGTGGAGGGGGGAGAAAAGCCATTCTACCCTGACTCCTAAAGCTTTATTTGACCCTTCCTATTAGTCAGTGTTAGTTCTTTCCCTCCCCTCTTTAAAAAAGAACAGCTTTCACCACCTTTGCGGGATTAAAAAAAAAAAGAAATGTCCTTGAGGGAATAGGATGTTCTAGTTGAATTTTCACTTGCTTCAGTGGCCTTTCCTATTATTTTTGCTGAAAAGAGGGGTGCGTGCTTTGCCTCTTCAACTCACATTTGGCAAAGTAAAAGTAAATTAACATATGAAGGTAATGTTTCTTAAACAGAGCAGTCATACAACACTTCTCTGTAGTAACGTCTTTCTCCTCAGCCTTCTACTAGTCATCTCTTCTCTCCAACTATCCTTCCAAGTTAAGATATGCTTTTTCATCTTCTCCTCCCCTTCCTCCAGCCCCAGCTTTTGATAGCTACACCTGCTTCGACAATAATTTAATAATTTTGAAATGAACAAAACAAAGTAGTGTGGTGGGTCTGCTGATCCCTTCTCTACAGCGTAGAAAGTGTGGGAGTCTATAGAAAGGTTTCTCATCACCGGATAAGAGCCATTTTTAGATACATCCCCCCGCACCCCACTGTGTAAAGGTGTGCTTATGTGTGTGTCACTATTTTACAACTTCCTTAGCGTACAGAGTGGCAGGTTTTTATGAAATACAAATTTGAATTCTGTTAAATAATCCAAAAGAAAATGTCATTTTCTCAAAATCTCCTCAGACCTATATTCTTGTGTTTGTTTATTCAGCAAACATTTACTGAATGCCTACTAAGTATCAAGCACTATGCCAGGTGCTAGGAAGACTGAGATTTTTCAAACGACATTTACTCTGCCTTCAAAAAGCCCACAGCCTTATGCAGAGGCAGACAAGTAAGTGTGATGAGTACTGTGATAAAAGTAAACCCAAAGCACAACTGAGTCCAGAGGAGTGACTTCCTAGGTTAAAGTCAAGTTCATTTAGAAACTATAAGCAAGTAGCCAGGCGCGGTGGCTCACGCCTGTAATTCCAGCACTTTGGGAGGCCGGGGCGGGTGGATTGCTTGAGCCCAGGAGTTCAAGACCAGCCTGGGCAACATAGTGAGACTCCAGCTCTATTAGGGAAGAAAATATATTTAGAAAAAGAAACTGTAGGCAAGTGCCTACACCACGAACCTTCATTTCAGAAGTGTAATGGTCAGACACTTAAAGGAAAGACTTCCAAATAAAAGGAAAGCCCCTTGTCTAAGGTATAATAGTAAAGTTTGTGTGCCTCATGCTTCACATATTTCACTCTTGTATAGAAATTCAATTCTTTTTACCGAAGATTTTGAACAAACATTATGACAGCTTCCTTTTTAATCTGAAGACATTTATTTTTTATGATGAAACGATGTCGTGGACTGGGCGTGGTGGCAACGCCTGTAATCCTAGCACTTTGAGAGGCTAAGGCAGGCAGATTGCCTGAGCTCAGGAGTTTGAGACCAGCCTGGGCAACATGCTGAGGCACGAGAATTACTTGAACCCAGAAGGTGGAGAGGTAGCAGTGAGCCAAGATAGTGCCACTACACTCCAGCCTGGGCAACAGAGCGAGACTGTCTCAAAAAAAAAACAAAAAAACAATGTGGTAAGTTTACCAGGTTAATGTAGGTTTACTTAAAACTGGTATTTCAAGGAGTTATTTTTGTTTGTTCCTGGATGATAATGTTTTAAAGATAAATTATAACCATGCCATATATTTTGCCTTGGCAAAGTAGAATAGATTTATTATTCTTAATCTTCTAAAATCATTCTTTGAAGATTTCAGCCTTATCATTTGTAAATAATCTGTATCTAGTGAATAACTGCATAAAAATAGAAATTAACCCTTTCCATTGTTAATCTTAAGATGTGTGCAGTTCAGAAACTCTGGGAGCCAGGTATAGTGGTGTTTTACAAAGGCACTGTTACTTAAAGGGGCAGTATAACCAACAGAAAATATTTCCAATAAAGTTGATACTTTAATTTCTTTGAGCTTACTTCTCAAGTTACATTCTCCCATTTTTAAATAGCTTCATATGCTGTCTTTGGAGTTTTGAACCTGTTTTATGCAGTGGAATTGAATATTTTAAAATTCATTTCCTAATGCACTTGAAATGAATATCCACTATTAGACTAAAATTTTGTTCCATTTTGTGGTCTCTTGTATAATATTTGAAGACTTTTAGTGATGGTGATCTCTGTTGTGAAAATGATCTGGAAAACTAAGAATGATTTTATAAAAGGAAAAAAATATAGGGGGAAGCAAAGAATTATACTATTAGCATTATTATATTTAAAGTGGGTTAAAATTTTGAACCTATTCTTTGGACTATAAAAATAGCATTATTTTAAAAATATACTTGAGTTACTTAATTACATATGTGTCAACTAAAATCAATGTCATTTCAAGTTTTAATTTTTCTGGTGTACTTCAACTTCCTCAAGTTTAGTAAACTTAGAAAATACATTGTGGCTTTTAATTGGAGAAGCAGAGCCCTAAACCATGTTTCTAAGGAGTTAATTTTTATCAGAGATAAACTAAATAAAATTGCACATATCTGTACATGAATAAATTTTGTTTTGGTCTGTCCTGTGGAGAATGTGGATTCTTGTGTCATTGGTTATCCTTATAAATCAAGTTATTACAATGTGAAACTGAGCTGTTGCCCACGTATTTGAGGTCTCCCCCTAAATCAATGTACTTGGTAAGTTAGCCAATTAATGTTCACCAAAACTATGACTTGTTAAGTAAGGCCTCCTATAAAATCACAGGCCTCTACCTAGCATATCTCTTCCGATTACTGGCATTTAAGAGCTGCTTGCTTTTCTGGCACTGTAATATTGAGTTGAATTTTGTACATAAATTTATTAGCAAATATGCGTAATGTAAATGGTAGCAGGTCCCAGTGCCTTCCTCTTTAGAACCTTAAGCCTAGTGCATGAATCCCAATTACACACATTCTCGCTCTTCCCTGTAAAATAGGAGTTCAAATTTCGCGAGAAATCATGTAGAATAATTTTAACTGACCCTTCAAATATTTTCTTATAAATTTTAAAAACTTACAAGTTTTATAAGCCACCAGTATGGCACCACTAACTATGGCTACTAAGTGCTTGAAACATAGCCATTATGACTTAGGAACTCAATTTTGCACTTAATTTTGTTTTAATTAATTTTAATTGAATTTAATTTTTAATTAAAATAGTCATATGTGGCTGGTCACTAACTTGTTGGACAGCGCGGCTGCAGAATATACTTGAATTTGATATATATGCCCTCAATGGCAAGTTTATCAAAGATCCCTTCATTATTTGAGCTATAATACATAAATTTAAAAAAATTCTCCATATAGGTGTAATGATAGATACCTTCCCAATACATCAAAGCATTTTAAATGTATAAAAGGAAAAAGAAAATCAGCCCAATTTAATCTTGGGTCTTGGCTTTTACATAAAAATCTGGATGTAAAATTTAATTTCTCCCAAAATTTTAGACTATAATAACATTTCGTATTTTCTAAACCTCTTTAATTTTTGTTTCCTGATGAAGAAAAAAGCCATTATAAAAAATTTCAAGCGGTCATGGATAAAATGCAATACTGACTTCTCACAAATGGTTTTCCTAAAACCCTAGGGAAATAAGGAATTAATTTCTCCTTTTCCACTCTGAACATGTACTATTTTAAAATCCCCCATGGTTGTACATGTTTTTGAGGTACAAATTACTATAGCGTCCTTTTTTCTGAAGGGTTATAGCCACTTAATGACTGACCACTACTTCATCTTTATAGAGAGGAACATCATCCTTTGAAAGCATTTTCCCCTTTAAAAGTCATTTCAGTTACACTTAAGAAACATCCATTATTATCCTTCCAGGGAATGCTATTTTTTCACTGGGCGTTAGAACAAGATTAATTATCTTTGCCTATCAAGAAGCATGGGCTTGATTAAATCAGTCAAGGACATTAAATTCCAGCTTTACTCACTCTGGTGACCATACCGATGCTGAGTTGAAGAAGAATTTGTGAAAGTTATCATTTGGTTAAAATTGTACGCCTGTCGCTTTAAATCTAAAAAAAAATCCTTTCAGAAGCTGTAGAGAGAAGGTGCTAGAACTGTGTACGATCATGACTGGAAAGCAGGATCCCTCAGTGACTGCCGAATCTTCCCAGCACAAGATAGAGAGGCAGTTCAGCACAAGCCTACATTGGTTCTAGGCAGAACGATGATCCTACCGAACAGATCTCAAATAAAATTAAATTGAGAAAGCAGATCTTTCAAGGGAATGAGGCGGAGGCTCGCTTTTATGTTAAAAGCCACCAGCATCCTCCTTGCTAGACATGGACATGACATTTTTAAAGGAATTATCTGGTTACAGCGTTTTAAGCAAACTGTTCTGAGGAGTCTGTACATTGCATTATTTTTTCTATTCTTTTTTTCTTTTGCATATATGTAATTCTGGAGGTAAAGCAAAAGCCTGCCAGGGATTCAGAAGGCATCCCACTAGCGATCAGCTGACATTCCTAACTGAAGGCTGCAATGTGTTGCTTATTCATTTTGTACCGTGGGAGCTGCGGGGACTAGCAGAGAGCTAAACTATGCATTTCAAACAGCAGTGCTTGTGCAGAAAGAGGGGTGAGAGAGAGGCAGCCGGCGAGGAAAGAGCACAGCTGGACTTTCTCCTTGTTTTTATCCATTTCTGCAGGATCATGTATTCATAAGGGATGAGGCGGGCCACGGCGATCCCAGGCCTGAGCCGCGGCCTACCCAGTCAGTTCAGAGCCAGGCCCTCCACTACCGGAACAGAGAGCGCTTTGCCACGATCAAATCAGCATCTTTGGTAAGCAAACACCCCTCTACCCACCTTCCCTTCCTTCCCCTCCTCCCCATCTGGCAGCCTCTCGCCCTCCCTGAGCCTCTCTCGGCTTCATGGATGGGAGGAAAGGAGTCAAGAATGTTTTCTCTCTCCTAATAATTTTATTCGTTTTAGGAAAAAAAATCTGTTGGCATAGCAACCTGATTTCAGATATTTTAGCATTGTGTATGGCATGGAAAAAAAAAAAACCTTTGTGTGTTTGTGTGTGTGTGTGTGTCTGTGTGTGTGTGTTTGTATATGCTGTATGTGCAAAATGTAAGGCCTTTGAGATGAAGTTGCTTGCCTGTCCAATTTTTTAAAAGCTATTTGTCTTTTCATTGAAATAAATAATGCTAAATTTTTTTAAAGGTATTGATGTATATGTATTCACGGCACTGTGCTTCTTTTTGTATAGATGCATATGTGTCTATAATCTATACACATACATCAAAAGATAAAATATAATTTTAAAAAATATATGGTTGCTGGATAATGTATATAATTGTAGAAAATAAGATACTTGCTTCCCAGGGACGGATTGCTGGTTCGTTCTGGTTCATTCATTTATTTATTGCAACAATGGTAGTGGCTGCACTTCCCCATTTAACCCCTGAAGAATTTCCTGGCACCAATAAAGCAAGGGCTTTGTAGGAGAGGATAGGGCTGATTGTGGAAGAAAAGAGACTGTAGGATTCTTCAGCATTTTTACTATTGCAAATGTGATTGCTGGATGCCCTTGTAGTAGCAAAAGGGGTGTGTGCTGGAAGAGTTAGTTTTCATGCCTCCTCCCCTCGGCCCCCCACGCGTGCGCGTGCGCGCTCACACTCACACACACACACACTCACATCGTTTCATCCTTGGCACTCTAAACTCTCTTTAATCTTTTGCTTCTGAATCTCACTTCTAAGCCAAAAAATTGTTGAAATATTAGTTGTTTTGCCCAAATTGATGTTAGAGGTCACATGGGCAGGAAGAGTTAGTGTACACTGCTTGGCTATTACATTTAGAACCTATGATGACATCATCCAAGGCCGACCCAGAAATGATCATTTTTCTTGTCCTATTTTTTAAACCTGATTTCTACTTTTATTTCTCAAGTCTTTTAAAGGCTTCGATTATCTTTGAAATTTATAATGGATTATAACCTTTAAAAACCCAAATGCAAGGAAAAATGGAAGTTAAAGCACCTACATATTGCTATGCCTGCTGCTGTCTAAAAGCAAGCAATTTAATTTAAACTGCCTATAAATAAGCCCACTTTTAAGTTCCTTTATGTAGAAGTTTCTTGTGATCTCTTTGATGAGCAATTTTTCATTTTAAAGGAATGCTACACTATGTAATGGAGATCTTAAAATGTCCACTATGTATTTGCTAATGATTGTTAAGCACCTCAAAATATGCTTTTGAGTCTAGATAAAGCATCGTTAAGATTACCAGATAATCATTGTCTTCATGCCATGATATCTGACAAAGAAGAAATACGGTGCTTTAGAGAACTATGACTACTTACCATCGACTCTTGTGAGACTTGGACCTTTATCCAGACCCATTCATGTTGAAATGAGTGGAGAAATGATAACAAGCTCTGAGCAACCGAGCACCATCAGTGGTTTTACATGTGAAGCAGACATTATACCAAGTGGCTTTCCCCCTCTGGGACAGGTTCTCTTTTCTCTCTTGCCACACCCTCATTCCCACATCATATATTCATGACCTCTCCCACCTCCCAGCAGGAGATTACTACAGCCGTGCCAGAGTAATGTCACGCTCGCATCTGTGAACTCACCCAGGGCTACTCTGTGTGTGTATCTGTGTATGATTCTTCTCTGTGGATGATAAAAGCTGCTTCCCTACTATGCCACCTCAGGGCTATGGGCAGTGTCCTCAGGAACCCTCTGAATCCTACAGGCTTCCTAGTGCCCATCCAGAGAACAGCTGCAACCAGTCTCTCTAATGAAGTTTTGATTTGCTAAAAGGCCCCTGCTCCTATATTAAGTTACAAACAGAGTAACTGATATGCTGTTGCTTTAGCCACAAAATAAGTTGTTTTTTGTGGGGCGCCCTCTCTAAACGTAGTGCTTTGGGAGTCACGGTTGGGATTGATGGAAGTTTACCAGAGTTCAGTGGTATTTGTATCTAGTGGCTTTTAGGGAGGGGAAAAAAATGGAAGGGAAAAGGTATGGTGTTGTATGGTTCCATGTCCCATTTTGAACAATCTAACTATGGGTATGGATTTTTTAATGTATACTACCAAGTACTACAATTCTACCCACTATATTATTTTAAAGCATAATGCCAATAGTAGTGTATAAATCAGGACACTGGAATATCATAAAATATTTAATTTTAAAAAATATATTATGAATTCTGTTGTGTTTTATGGACCCAAGCTCAAATGAAAATGACTAAAATGACGTAAAAGTAAGAGCAAGATCATGGGAAAGTGAAAGTCCAGTATAATAAAAAATCAAGTCATTGTTGAAACTTTGCCTTCTCATAGTTTGTGGCAATACTGTATTTATTTATTCATTTATTTTGGTTTTACTATTTCTTTAACATCTTCTAGTAGAGGTGCTAACAGGTCACAAAGAGGTCCAAAGGTGAACAGGAAAAAGGAACTTAGAAATTAGTTTTTCAATAACTAGATAAATAAATGATGAAATGCATATTTTAAATTTACTTGCAAACTGACAAAGATATAGTCTTCCTAAAATTTGTTTATCAGCCTACTTCTTCAACATAAGCCTAAAAGAGGCCTGGCTTTGTGCTTTTCCCCCTTAGTATTACTTTCAACATTGTGCTTTTGAATGAGGTTACTGACAAGTGTATGAAGAAGCCCATGGGCTTTGGGCCTGTATTGCTACATGCCTTTATTATTTTGGCACCTTATAACTGAGATTTTTGTGTTGTGCACTGCTGCGCAGTTGCATTTGTAACAAAGGATAAGGAAGGACTATAAACTTTGATACCAGATGAAATCC
Source organism: Pongo abelii (assembly GCF_028885655.2). NCBI lineage: Eukaryota > Metazoa > Chordata > Mammalia > Primates > Hominidae > Pongo > Pongo abelii. Next base: position 117,029,673 of record NC_071995.2, on the reverse strand, counting down.
TGAGAAAACTTTAGCATTGTAACTTTTTATTACAATTGTATAATTTTTATTATAATTTTCTAAGGGCAGAGATTATTGCCCTTATTTTGAATAATTAGGAAAAGGAAGGGTATTTCATGGCATCTTTCTTTTAACCTTTCTTTTCCTTCTTCTGTAAGGAAGTTCATATTGGGCTCATGTGTTATCTGGAAAAAGGAGTTGTTTATATAGTTCTGCAGGATCACTAATCTGACTTCTTGGGCCTTTGAGATGTGCCTTCCTTGAGTTTTTATGGAGAGCCTCATATTTTAATTATATTAGTGATTCATGAGGGTGTTTTCAGCTGTTGCTACATCTGATGTCATTTCTTCTGAAAACTTTGTAGTGTCCGGGGCTCTTGGCCATTTCCATGATAGAGATATTAGTATAAAGAGCACCGTATCTATCAGAGTTCAGCTTTTGGCTTTGTGAAGGAATTCTCACGGCCCCTCTTCCTAATATGTGTTCTAACACAAATTCACCTGTGGCTGCATTACACAGGCGAATTTATGTTAGAACACATGTCAGGGAGAAGGGCATGAGAGGGGAATTCCCAAGGAGGCATGTAGGAGAAAAGTATTATTGTTCTGTTCATGCAAATATAGATTCTTTTACTTCGCTTTGCCAGATTTGATAGAAAAACTCATAAAAAGAGAGTCTTCATATGGAGTTTTTAAAATGCACCCTAATAATTCAGCTAATTGTGAAATTGGATACCTGAATGAATTTGATACATAAGAATAAAAATATGAGAGCCTCAGCAGTAAATGCTACTGTTTCAGCTCTCATGAGCCCAGTCCTGTTTCTAAATGCTTGAAAATGTGTTCTCTTCCTGGACAGTATACCAGAGGATGCTTATCAAAATATTGCATATGTCTTTACTTATTCTTGGCTTCTTAACTCGCTAAGGTCATTGCTGATACCATTTCTCACTTATGCTGTCCAATCTACATGCCCAACCCATATGGTCAAAGTCTGTCAATAAATGTGTGTTGAATAAATGAATGAACGAATGAATGAGGTCACCTCCAGCCCTGCTGGAGAAATCCACATGAGAATTTGGATTTATAAGTTTGCATTTCAGAATTCTTCATAACATATTCTTTTATAAATGCAGAATTGCCTGTTATCAGTCATTACTTTTAGCAAAAACTTAAAAACAGTTTTTCCTTAGGTATTCTAAAGAATAGAATGTTAAGTTTCTAATGCCAAAATGTGACTCACTGTATTCTTTTTAAGAACTTGCTATAAATTTCATTTGTTCTAAGTGCTGAGGTGGCCACTTTTATCATATGCATCATTTTGATTCTTACATATTATTAATCTTGTAAGTTGGCTTTGATCTCTTAAGAGGGTAACATTATCAGCCACCATGCTCTTGTTTTATGTTCAGGAAGTTGCTTATTACCCTTCTAGTGCACTGTTTTGTACACGATAGGGACATTCTGCACTTCAGATGAAGTGGTTTGTTTTAGGGCCGAATTTTGCTGGAATTAAATAAAGTAGCATTGAACAGCTGTAGGAACCTTTAAAAAAAAAAGTTTTGGTCTTCCTTTTCATGGTACATTATTTATTATTTGTTTATTTTTCATATTCTAGATACATGAAATGAGTAATAATTCAGATTCAGAAATTATACATAATTTTATAATCCACAATCTGGATACAGATACAGTTGTTTTTTTTTTTTTTTTTTCTTAAATGTGCCCTTTCTTCTGGATCCACTTCTTCTGATCTATGTCTCCATCACCAGAAATACTAAGTAGAGGGCAAAGGGACATGCTTCGCAGAGCCTGGCATCAGAAGGAAGGAAACCAGCACACATTGAGCATTTCCTAGGAGTCAGACACCCTGCTAGGCACTTTCACATGAGAAAGTCCTCCGACCCTGAGGAAGATAGTAGTAGTTCCTCTCTCTTTACACATTAAGAAACTGAGAGACTTTAAGAGGTTAAGTAATTTGCCCAAGGTCAGTTATATAGTAAGAGATAGATGAGGTTTTTCTCCACGCAATCCACTGGGTAGAGCAAGGTGGTACTGCCCACTTTTAGTTGATCACATTTTTGAGACTGCCATTGTAAAAACTACAGTCACTACATCTTTATAACTTTCTCCTGTTTCAGACTTACTCAATTTGTAATTTAGACTTACCATTCTCTCTAGCTTTGACTTTTTTGGGTGTTGATTCCCTCTATTACTTTATAAGAGAAAATAGTCACTCTTTTTCTGCCTTGGTGATATGAATTTCCTCAGGCAATTCAAGAACCATAGGAATCCAAGGCCTTCTAAAAATTAAAGAGGTAAATTATATGTGAAAGCACTTTTTAAACCATATGCATGAAAAAGTTATGGGCTATTATTTTTTATTTTATTGACCAAAAGGTGTATTCTTAAAACTCATAGTGTACACTTAAGACACACAGGCACACATAACTGTAAATATCATATTTTTTGTATATTTCATGTTAGACTTTACAACTGAAATATCTGGTTATACTTTTATTTAAATTCATCTATCCAGCTTGAGCATGGAATTATAAAGCTTAGTGTCTCTATATATATACCCAAAAAGACAATTTGAAACTTGGAAAGTTTAGTTGTGACAAATGAAAGGTGATATTAGGAGTTTAAGAAGGTAATTATCCACATTATGGGAAGCATTCAAAAGCAAAATGTCTCTCCTGGAATTCAGTGATGTACAATGATAGCAGATTGAGCTCTGTAAATTTTCTTTGCCACATCCTTGTACCAGGTGTGATCTGGTACAAGTAGAAAGCCACCCTCTTTACAGAGACCCACCCACCAATTGAAATAGAAAATTTTCTTGACACAACTCATTTCTCTTTTATCTTTAGGCCTCCTGGTTTAGGGAAATGACCATACTGAGAATATTTTATTGGCTGTAAGCCAATGCTTATGGCAAGTTTTAAATGTGTCATAATAGCTTAGAGTGTGCCATGCCTCAGCTTTGGGAATCTGATTAAAGAAGGAATGCTAAAATAAGAAAAAGTTTCTAGCTAAAACATATCTAAAATTCATTACCCTAACCCTGATACTTTACTGCCATATTTTTCTGAAAAATAGTTGAATTCAGAAAGGACTAAATGGTATCCTTTCTATTGATTAGAATTGTTTCTTCCTTAAAGTTGTACTTCAGAAACATATAAGCGTGAAGAAGTAAAATTGATACATATATTTCAAACTACTTCTTTTCCTCCTTTTATCTTGAAATATGTCCATTAAAAAACACATTTTCTGATGATAAAATAGATCATTTATTTTCTTTAGAGAGTTAGGTGCCTTTTGGGGGATGCTATCCTTTTTTGGTCTTAAAATATCCTCTGCTCTTATTCTTAATACTTTAAAGAGTATTATCCTTCAGAAAAGAGAAATGAATATAAAACCCAGTGTTAGTTTCAGCTGGAAAGGTTTCAAAGTTTGGCTAATGTTTAATGGTGTACTTTGATAATACTATCTAGTTACAGAACAGCACTCTCTTGTTAGTAAGGACTCAATTTAGTATGCAGGGCCACCTTCTAAAAAGAGCAGAGAAACAAACTCTTCTTTGTATAAAATGTATTTTAACCCTTAAACTGAAAATAGTACAGAAAATTAATAGCAGCATGAAAATTTCCTGTAAAGCTTGGTTGGGTGTTAGGCTGGGGAGATGGGCCTTACAGTAGATAGGAGTGACCAAATCACTTAGTGAAGAACAAGACTAAAGTTACAATCCTGGAATTAAGATTTTTTTCTAAAATAGGAAAAATAGGGAGGAAGTGATCAGGACAATAAAGAGAGAAGATAAATTGAAGGAAGGACTGGAAAATCACAAAAGATTTAATAGAAAGGAGCAAGAGGTACTGAAGTGTACATTTACAAGCTTTAATTTGTTGGATGTTCACTTGAAAATGAGTTAAGGAAAAGTTACTAAGAAAAGTAGCCTTCCAAAAATCATAGCAGTGCTTTATCCTCTTTAGGAGAGTGAGTGAATGTATTATAATTTGGTAACATTTCTTTTTTAGAGAAGGGGATGGGGGAGACATGATTTAAGAGATCTCTTGATCTCATACTCACCTCTTCATATTAGGAATAGGAAATAAATCATGTTCAGACTAGTTTAAAAGGTCTATGACTGTTAGAGACGTGATCTTTAAAAAAAACATATATATATGTTTTTTGTGTATATATATATAAAGTATACATATATATTTTATATAATATGGTTTTTTGTATATATGTATACACACACACACACACACACACATATATATAAAACAAACCAGTGTAGTAGTTCTCAACTAGAGGAATTTTGTTCCCAAGGGAACATTTGGCAATATCTGGAGATACTTTTCATTGTCATGTCATGGGAAGTGCTACTAGCATCTAGTAGGTAGAGGCCAGGGATGCTGCTAAACATCCTGCAATGCACAGGATGGCCTCCACAACAGATCATTATCTAGCTCATTGTCAGTAGTGTTGGTGAGAAATCTTGGTATAGTAGAAATAACATGGCTCTGGAATTATATAGAGATGGGCCTGATTCCCAATCCAGTCCTTATTAGCTGTGTTACTGTGAACATGTAATATGTGTGATGGTATATCAAAAATATGTAAACATATTTTGACTGAATGAATAAATAATTTCTTTTATTTATTTATTTATTTATTTTTTGAGACAGAGTCTCTGTCGCCCAGGCTGGAGTGCAGTGGAGTGATCTTAGCTCACTGCAGCCTCCGCCTCTCGGGTTCCAGCAATTCTCCTGCCTCAACCTCCCAAGTAACTAGGATTACAGGTGCCCACCACCATGCCTGGCTAATTTTTGTATTTTTAGTAGAGACAGGGTTTTACCATGTTGGCCAGGCTGGTCTCCAACTCCTGACCTCAAGTGGTCTGCCCGCCTCAGCCTCCCAAAGTACTGGGATTACAGGCGTGAGCCACCGCGCCCGGCCTGAATAAAGAGTTTCTTTCAAGACTCAATTTCTTCAACTATAAAACTAAGATGTTATCACCTACCTCATGAATGAAATGAATGAGTGAATGAGATGGTTTTGAGGACTAGGGATAAAATACATAAAGAATATCTATCTAGCACAGTGCCCCCTAAGGGTGAGCGTTCACTAAACAGTAGGTAAATTGATGGTGAAGGTGATGGATAAAATTATGCCACAGGGTGTTTCAGCTTTGCCTGAAAGCTTGTCTCCCATGAACCTGGTTACCTGAGTTCTGTTTCCTAACCCAATTCAGGTTACACGACAGATCCATGAGCATGAGCAGGAGAACGAGTTGCGGGAACAGATGTCAGGTTATAAGCGGATGCGGCGCCAGCACCAGAAGCAGCTGATCGCCCTGGAGAACAAGCTGAAGGCTGAGATGGACGAGCACCGCCTCAAGCTACAGAAGGAGGTGGAGACGCATGCCAACAACTCGTCCATCGAGCTGGAGAAGCTGGCCAAGAAGCAAGTGGCTATCATAGAAAAGGAGGTCAGTTTGTGCACACACGCCTTCATGCCCAACCAAGCCCAGCCTGTTGGGGTCAGTGGCAGGGTGTTAGCAAGAGGCAGGAGTGGGGGATGGAGGAAAATTGCTGTATCGGGGTGGCAAAATTGGGTTTCTAGATTTTATGGGGCTATGTAAAATTGTCGTTCAGAGCTAAAATAGCAACTGAAAATGTATGTTACATTCTTGTCCATTCAAATATATTCTGAGGCCAGGCGTGGTGGCTCACGCCTGTAATCCCAGCACTTTGGGAGGCCGAGGCAGGCAGATCACCTGAGGTCAGGAGTTCGAGACCAGCCTGGCCAACATGGTGAAACTCCATCTCTACTAAAAATACAAAAATTAGCCGGGCGTGATGGCACATGCCTGTAGTCCCAGCTACTTGGGAGGCTGAGGCGGGAGAATCGCTTGAACCTGGAAGGCAGAGGTTCCAGTGAGCCAAGATCATGCCATTGCACTCCAGCCTGGGCAACAGAGCAAGTCTCTTCTCAAAAAAAAAAAAATATATATATATATATATATATTCTGAGTATCAGTCCCTTGATGGTGGCCTGGATACAAGTAAAGGGAAACAAGTTGCTGCCATCTTCTGAGAACGTGCACAACAAAAGTCTGTTACTGTATCTGCCATACCCACAGTCCTCTTCAAAAGAAAACTGCTCTACAAATAGTCTCTTATAATAGTGATAATCCCTGTCTACAGCTCATGGGCCCCTGAGCAAAGGGAGCAAATAATGAGTCCGGCAATTATTTGAGTTTTCTAGGGAACATCTCTCATCCCCATCCACGTTCTAAACTAATTTTAAAAGCAGACAAGGCCAGATGTGGTGGCTTACACCTATAATCCCAGCACTTTGGGAGGCCAAGGTGGGTGGATCTCTTGAGCCCAGGAGTTCAAGACCAGCCTGGACAATGTAGCAAAACCCCATCTCTACAAAAAATACAAAAGTTAGCTGGGTGTGGTGGCACGTGCCTGTAGTCCCAGCTAACTGGGAGGCTGAGGCAGGAGGATTGCTTGAGCCTAGAAGGCAGAGGTTGCAGTAAGCCAAGATTGTGTCACTGCACTCTAGCCTGGGTGACAGAGCGAGACCCTGTCTCAAAAAAAAAAAAAAAAAAAAGACCAGGCGCAGTGGCTCATGCCTGTAATCCCAGCACTTTGGAAGGCCGAGGCGGGTGAATCTCCTGAGGTCAAGAGTTTGAGACCAGCCTGGCCAACATGGTAAAACCCTATCTCTACTAAAAATACAAAAAATTAGCTGGGTGTGGTGACAGGTGCCTGTAATCCCAGCTACTCGGGAGGCTGAGACAAGAGAATCACTTGAACCCGGGAGGTGGAGATTGCAGTGAGCTGAGGTCACGCCATTGCATTCCAGTCTGGGCAATAAGAACGAGACTCCGACTGAAAAAAAAAAAAAAAAAAAAAGTAAGGCAGATAGTCATAATATCATCTTTTTTTAATTATTATTATGCTTTAAGTTCTAGGGTACATGTGCACAACGTGCAGGTTTGTTACATATGTATACATGTGCCATGTTGGTGTGCTGCACCCATTAACTTGTCGTTTACATTAGGTATATCTCCTAATGCTATCCCTCCTCCCTCCCCATAATATCATCTTTATTACTGATACATGTTAGGTACAAGAGGTGATTTATGTCTGCAGGAAAACAAAATTAAGCAGACTTGCCTGCTCAGGCAGTGCTAAAACCGAGTCACCTTTCCTGCCACCCCCATGAGACTTCCATAGTGTTGAAAAATGTGGTGGACATGTGCTCCCTGGGCATGCAGTGACTGGGAACACAGTTCCAGGGTGTTTCCATAATTGAGCTCGCTCTCTGTCTCTCTTGGTCTCTCTGTCTCTCTCTGTCTCCACATGGAAGGAACAATCAGGTTGTAGAAGAAAGATTTCCCCCAACAGCCATCAATCTGTGAGGGAGTCTGGCATGAAAACCTCTCCCCAAACAAGGATGATGTTGATTAAATAAATCAGTCAGATTATTTCTTGGGATTTGACTTGGTAAATATGTTGTGAGAATTGTTCATAATGGAAGAATTGTCCATAATGGAAGTTGCAGGTGAAAAAGATACATAAAAAGAGCCATGAGCCATGAAGCGTAATTCCCTCTCTATCTCCCAAGTCGCTCATCTTACGTATATCCTTCACCCAGTGGTTACCAGAAACAGATTTGGTCACTTTCAGGAGCCAGTATTTATTGGATGACCTTCTATATAGTATGTGTTTTATTCATTTAGGACCCCCAAAAATGTCATGATGTGTGACTGTTGTGGATTGCAGCAAGTGTCTAAGAGAATAAAATGGCTCATGCCTGTAATCCCAGTACTTTGGGAGGCCGAGGCAGGTGGATCATTTGAGTTCAAGAATTCGAGACCAGCCTGGCCAACATGGTGGAACCCTGTCTCTACTAAAAATACAAAAATTAGGTGGATGTGGTGGCTTGTGCCTGTAATCCCAGCTATTGGGGAGGCTGAGGCATGAGAATCACATGAACGCAGGAGGTGGAGGTTGCAGTGAGCCGAGATCATGCCACCACACTCCAGCCTGTGTGGCAAAGGGAGACTGTCTCAGAAAAAAAAAAAGAAAACAAAATGCCATTAACTTTCCAATTACACTTGAGTTGATACCCCTGGAAAATCTGATAGTTGGAATAATTAATCAGTTAGAGTTTGATTCTTGGAATAAAACTGGCCAGGCGTGGTTATTTGTACATTTTTACAACTTAACCTTTGGGCTATCAACAATATGATTTAAAAACCTTTATTATAATCCTTAGTTCTGACCAGGCATGGTGGCTCATGCCTGTAGTCTCAGCACTTTGGGAAGCTGAGGAGAGAGGATAGCTTGAGGCCAAGCATTTGAGATGACCCGAGGCAACATAGTGGGACCCAGTCTCTACGATCATTTTTTAAAAATACTTAGCCGGGACTGGTGCTGCACACCTGTGGTCCCAGCAGCTCAGGAGGCTGAGGCAGGAGGATCACTGGATCCTGGGATTTTTAGGCTGCGGTGAGCTATGCTTGAGCCACTGCACTCCAGCCTGAGCGACAGAGCGAGACCCCATCTAAAAAAAAAAATGTTTTTCTTAGGTCTCCTTTCATCCCATGAATGTTTTTGTGTTCAGTAAAGCATGTTTATGGTTCACCTTCATATTTTTCCCATAATTCAGAATGTATTTTTCTTTTTCTTTTTTTTTTCTTTTTTTGAGGCGGAGTTCTGCTCTTGTTGCCCAGGCTGGAGTGCAGTGGTGTGACCTCAGCTCACTGCAACCTCTGCCTCCTAGGTTCAAGCGATTCTCCTGCCTCAGCCTCCAGAGTAGCTGGGATTACAGGCATGCACGACCACACCCGGCTAATTTTGTACTTTTAGTCGAGACTGGGTTTCACCGTGTTGGTCAAGCTGGTCTCAAACTCCCGACCTCAGGTGATCTGCCTGCCTCGACCTCCCAAAGTGCTGGGATTACAGGTGTGAGCCACTGCACCCAACCCAGAATGTATTTATCAATGGTGAAAATTTCTGGGTTTTTTGTTTATTTAAGAACAAGAAAATCAGAAAAACAATTATTTTTTATTATTTGTTCAGAAATGTCACATTATTAGCACTTATGGACTCTCTTACTGCACTGGAGAATATAGACCACTGAATTCTGTGTAAAGAACAGATTCATCCTACATTGTATTTGTTATTTTATCAGGCAAAGGTAGCTGCAGCAGATGAGAAGAAGTTCCAGCAACAGATCTTGGCCCAGCAGAAGAAAGATTTGACAACTTTCTTAGAAAGTCAGAAGAAGCAGTATAAGATTTGTAAGGAAAAAATAAAAGAGGTAAGGATACCAATGTTTGTTCTCACCAAGTTGCCATTAGAATGGTTGGAACTTAACATTCACTCATTTTGCATTGTGATCAATATTCTAGTCCAGTGAGTCTCAAACTTTACATTAGAATAACCTAAAATGCTTTCCGGGCACAGTGACTCACGCCTATAATCCCAGCACTTTGGGAGGCCAAAGGCAGGCAGATCACCTGAGATCAGGAGTTGGAGACCAGCCTGGCCAACATGGTGAAACCTCGTCTCTACTAAAAATACAAAAATTAGCTGGGCGTGGTGACGCATGCTTGTAATCCCAGCTACTCAGGAGGCTGAGGCAGGAGAATCACCTGAACCCAAGAGGCAGAGGTTGCGGTGAGCTGAGATCGCACCACTGCATTCCAATCTGGGCGACAAGAGCAAAACTCTGTCTCAAAAAAAAAAAAAAAAATTACCTAAAATGCTATTAAAACAGATTGCTAACCCACCCCCAGATTTTCAGATTTTAAAAATCTATCCCTAGATTTTCTGGGGTAGAGTTTGAAAATGTGTGTTTCTAACAAGCTTCCAGATGACGCTGCTGCTGCTGCTTCAGATACCACATTTCAAGAACCATTGATATAACTCTAAACCATTATTGTCTTTTTCCTATGTATTTTCTACCCATCAGTCAAAGTGATCTTTTCAAACCATAAATCTAGTCATTCTACTGCATAGTTTCGAAATCCATTGTCTTCCAATTGCTTTTAGGACAAGTCAAAATCCTAGAAGTCCCTACACGGTCTCCTCCTAGCCTACTCGTTCAGTGACATCTCACACTAATACTGCCCCTACCCTCAACCCACTCTTCGCTGCACCAGCCACCGTGGTCACCTTTCAGTTCCTCAAATTTATCAAGCTCCACCCTTCCCCAAGGTCTTTCCACATACTGTTTCTTCCGCCAAGATGTTCTACCTACCCCCAAGCCCTCCCTGACCACAATTCTGCTCGGTTAATTCCTACTTCTCCTCCTTGTACGACGCGGGATTGGTTATTAGGATTTTAACATAAATATCACTTCCCTAAGGAAGCCTTTTCTAACTGCCTCAACCAAGACAGATGTCTCTGGTTTCCTAACACTACAGCCTTTAATTATACATTTGTTTAATGATTATTTGAGCTACTTACTCTACTAACTGGTAAGCATCATAAGAGCACAGACCACGTTTTTGTTTGCTCACAACTGTATCCCTGTGCCCTGTACACGTGAATATTTGGTAAATGAATGATTGATTCTGGAATATCTGGTTGAAGACCACTAGTGGACTTAGGAGTTCTTCCCAAAGAACTGCACTTTGATCTGAAAGCTCAAATTTCTTCAGTTCTCCTTTTACCAGTACTTACAGGTGAATCGTCTGCAGCTCCATGGACTTTTCTTCTCATAAACCTTAGTATTTCTTATTTGTAGACTTACTAAGTGTATTAAGGTTTAATAAAATTCAATATGGGGCATTGTTTTAGTCTATATAAAATCATGTGTTTGAGCTCATATTCTTTTTTTTTTTTTCTTTTGAGATGAAGTTTCGCTCTTGTTGCCCAAGCTGGAGTGCAATGTCATAGTCTCGGCTCATGGCAACCTCCACCTCCCGGGTTCAAGCAACTCTCCTGCTTCAGCCTCCCAAGTAGCCGGGATTACAGGCGTGCGCCACCATGCCCAGCTAATTTTTTGTATTTTTAGTAGAAACAGGGTTTCACCATGTTAGCCAGGCTGGTCTTGAACTCCTGACCTCAGGTAATCCTTCACCTCAGCCTCCCAAAGTGCTGAGATTACAGGCGTGAGCCACCACACCTGGCCTGAGCTCATATTCTGATTTGTAGGTTAGCGATAGAGGACTTAACAAGGTTCGCCTCCAATTCTTTTTTAGTTAGGAAATGAAACCAAGGGGGTTGGGGTGGGCCTAGAGATTTTTTGCCCTGCCCAGGTAAGCCACTGGTAATTGTTAGACCTAACAGAAAATTGTATTTGATTTACACAGGCTGAATGGGTAGAATCTCTGACACCATAAGGTCTAGAAAGCCCGGGTGTAGAGAGATTAGCCCAACTCAGAAGGTTCACATTCTTTCCATTTTCTCTTAGTTATTGGCTTGAGCTTAATTTTTATATCATAATATAATGTTGCTGGATCAGAGATAGCCTAAGAAATTTTGAGGTTTTTCTCCACTCTTGGCTGGGCACGGTGGCTCATGCCTGTAATCCCAGCACTTTGGGAGGCCAAGGTGGGTGGATCAACTGAGGTCAGGAGTTCAAGACCAGCCTGGCCAACATGGTGAAGTGCCGTCTCTATAAAAATACAAAATTAGCTGAGCCTGGTGGCGGGCACCTGCAATCCCAGCTACTCAGGAGGTTGAGGCAGGACAAATTGCTTGAATACGGGAGGCAGAGGTTGCAGTAAGCCGAGATCACACCACTGCACTCCAGCCTGGGTGACAGAGTGAGACTCCGTCTCAAAAAAAAAATCATAAAATAAAATAAATAGATACCTTCCTTATGTCTAACTCTATGCGTCCACTCATCCACTGGAGGCCATACTTTATGACTATGGCCACCATTTTGAGTTTTTGTCACATTGAGATATTTGGAGATTTCATGAACTCTACCTTCTAGAAGATTTTCCCACAGAACAGCATTTAAGAGTCCCCACTCAGTCCTCAAGCATACGTCAATTTTTGGCTCACCATACTCAGACTTATGAGTGCCAAAGGCCACAGGCCTAAACTTCTGTCTTTGAACATGCTCATGAAAAAAAAAAGCCAGAAGCCAATTTGAGATAACCCCACTAGACCATTCTATGCAAAAGCTAATATTACTTTTTCTGAAGTAAAGCTTAGTTCGGACTATTTAAAGTGGCATATATATTTAGATATTGATATACTTACAGATATTGTCCTTGGAATGACAAAAAAAAATTTTCATTATCCCCACTTTTGATAGAAACAGGAGTATCCATTACAGAATGATAGATGATCCAGAAATAATTTATTCTTGATTTTGGAGTAAATTTTTGTGATTATATTTGAATTGGGGTCTGCAGTCTAGTGGTTAATGGCCAACCAAGTAGTGACATCACGGCATGAAGAGATGAATGACCCAGGCTTCTTCTTGTGATCCCAGCTTACTCCACCTTACTCTGAAAACAACACTTTCTCTTGTTGATTCTAAGATTTCACTTACAGCTTCACTGGAAAAGGATAGTTGAAAGTTGATTTACAGAAACTTCTTGGCTAAGAGATAAAATAGTCTATGATATCTGCATCACAAAACATTAAGTAAAATAGGTGTTAGCAATTAAAGGAGATTTTAGCTGAGTGAGTAGCTAACCAAATGAAGAAAGAAGAGTATACTGTACTTTCTTAACAAGTAGTCTTCTTTTCACCATAGTTTAACATCTTAACTGTCCTGATTCACTGCTTTGTTTCCTTTGCTCAGATGTTCTGGAAAAATTGTGAATTTTGTCCTTTGGAAAATATAGATGGTTTGTTTACTCTGTAATCCCAAGTGAAGAATGTTTTTTCCTAAAATTCAAACTAGTGACATTTGCATAGTCACCTTTTCTCTTTGGAATCTGTCTACTTCTCTCAGTCTTGTCACTACTTCCTTTGTCCAAGCTACTACCATCTCTCTTGCCTGGACCTTTCCAGTAGCCTCCCAGCTATCTTCATATGTTCTTGCCTCCTTCATTCTGTTCTCCCCATGGCAGCCAAGTAATCATTTTGAAATGCATCTCATTATGACACTGTCACATACATGAAATCCATTTCTCCTATACTAAAGATCAGCGTCCTTATAATGGCCTATAAAGCCTCAATGGTCCTGCCTACCTGGCCAGACTTATCTCATATTACATTACACCAGCCCCTCTGACCTTCTTTCAGCCCTTGATGGCACCATGTTTCCTCTCCAACCCCCAGGGTTTTGCACATGCTGTTTTCTCTACTGAGAGTATTCTTCCCTTTCCTTTTCCACTGGTTAACTCCGACTAATTTTTCTTAGTTATTACCAAGATTAAATATTTTCTATTAAATTCTTATAGGACCAAGTACGTCCTCTTCAAAGCAGTGATCACAGTAATTTTTAGTTCATTTCTGCAGTTCTTTAATTTTTGATTCTATAATAAAGGCACATGGTGGCAGATATCATGGCCTTTTACTAACCTTTGTGTCCTGTATCTTGCACACTGCCTGTCACATGATAGGAGCTTATTAAGTTTGTGTTGAGTGAATGAGTGAACAAATAATTTCTGTTAGTGAGAAGCCAAAGATACGGAAACTCACAAGTGTCCCTCTCACTTAATACTCAATTAATGGGCAAATAAAAAAAAATTGGGGGAAGGATGTACAACACCAAGCTTTTCTGTGCTTACATTTGCATTGGCTTTCCAAATAACTTAATCTTCAGTTGCAATAAACTGTGACAGTCCCTTTCATTTAGTGAGACCGGCTTGGTTTTTGTCTCTTCTTTTTAGGAAATGAATGAGGACCATAGCACACCCAAGAAAGAGAAGCAAGAGCGGATCTCCAAACATAAAGAGAACTTGCAGCACACGCAGGCCGAAGAGGAAGCCCACCTTCTCACTCAACAGAGACTGTACTACGACAAAAATTGTCGTTTCTTCAAGCGGAAAATAATGATCAAGCGGCACGAGGTGGAGCAGCAGAACATTCGGGAGGTATTTATTACGCTCATAACTATTGCCATTGACATAGGAGACAATAAGCTATGTGAGGCTTGTGACCACGTCTGCCTGGTCCATTCCTATATCCCTAGCCTTTATAGCCTTTTAGCACAGTGGCTAGCACAGAGTAGGTATACAAAAAAAGTCAGGGAATTAACTTACTATTGATAGGAGGAAGCCCACTCACAGAACAAGGAATCAACTCCATCTAAATACATGTAATAGAATTTTATTGAACTCCTGTTATAAGCCATATCACACAATGAAGAATCAAAAGAAGTAGAATCGAGAATTTTTGTTTTCAGCCTACTTGTCAAGGACTTGTATTTTTGTGACTCCGCATAAGACATTTAAGTAACATTATGATGCTCTATAATTAAGTGCATTTATTCCGTCATCCAGGACTCTCAGAGTGAGTGCTAGACACCAGGGATACCAAGGAGCTGTACTCCCTGCCTTCAAATGGCTGTGAGTCTAAGAGCAGAAAAAAACATGTAACAGACTAATTACAATACAGTATGTTAGGTGACATATTAGACATAGAAATAAAGTATCATTGGCATACAATCATGAGAGGGCTTAGATGACTCTGCTATTGATGAAAAGATGAGTGTGACGAGAGTTCTGTGTATATAGAGTGGCAGGCAGAACAATATTAGTTGGAAGCAGAATGTAGAGACCCTTGTTTAAGGCAAGGCATTTGACCTTTAGCCTGAAGGCAGTGGCCATGAGAGATTTTTAAGCAGGGTAATGACACGATGAGACATTTCTTTATTTTGAAGAATTAGTGCATCAGCCAGGCATGGTGACTCATGCCTGTAATCCCAGCACTTTGGGAGGCCAAGGCAGAAGGATCACTTGAGGTCACGAGTTTGAGACTAAACTGGCCAACATGGTGAAACTCCGTCTCTACTAAAAATACAAAAATTACCTGGGCATGGTGGTGCACACCTATAATCCCAGCTACTCAGGAGGCTGAGGCAGGAGAATCACTTGAGCCTAGGAGGCAGAGGTTACAGTGAGCCAGGATCGTGCCACTGCACTCCAGCCTGGGTGATAGAGTGAGAATTATCTAAAAAAAAAAAAAAAAAAAAAAAGAATTAGTGCTTCAGTATGATAGAGAGATGGAAGTCATGAAAAGCAAAGTGCAGTGAGATCAGCCAGGATGCTCTTTCTCCAGTTCTAGCCTGGAAGAGGCTGTGGGGATAGAGGCAATTAGATCTAAGTGACATTTCTTACTTAGAGCTGATAGTTAATCCTGACCAAATAGATATGGGAATTTCAGAAGAGGAAGTCAAAAGTGACTTCCAAGTTTCTAATTTGGGAGGTTAGATGGATATGCTGGCATTCACTGAGATGAGGAATACAGAATACTGTGTTCAACAGAAAATCATTGTGACCTGGAGTAAGCAGAGAAAACTTTATAAATGATCTAGCACAGTGGTAACAGTATCAAAGTCTGAGAAAAGCCCAGTGTTAGCCTACATGAGGGAAACAAGCACTTCCGGCACAGTTAATACAAAAGTGAATTGATAGAACCTTGTTAGAGAGCTGCATTGAAATGAAAAGGAAAAAGGGTGAAGCAAACTAAAATGTATTGAACACATGTAGGCCAGGCTCAGGCTCTTTATGCATGCTATCTTATTGGAAGAGGGAGAGCTGTGAGCTGCTGAACATTTTTTTGTGAAGACAGAGTCTCGCTCTGTTGCCCAGGCTGGAGTACAGTGGCGCAATCTCAGCTCTCTGCAACCTCCACCTCCCAGGTTCAAGCGATCCTCCCACTTCAGCTCCCCAGGTAGCTGGGATTACAGGCACACACCACCACGCCCAGTTAATTTTTGTATTTTTAGTAGAGGTGGGGGTTTTACCATGTTGTCCAAGTTGGTCTCAAACTCCTGAGCTCAAGTGACCTGCTTGCCTCAGCCTCCCAAAGTGTGGGGATTATAGGCATGAGCCACCACATCCAGCCTGCTGAACATTTTTGAGAAGGGCAGTGATATGGCTAAAATTGTACTTTAAAGAGATTAGCCCAGGTTGACAGTAATACACAGAATGATTTGAACATAGATTCTCAATGGGGGTGATAACGCCCCCAGTGGGTGAAAGTGGGTTCCTGTTGGGGTGGGGTGACTTAGATATTATTACAGCTTCAAAGGACCACAGTGCATAAACAGATACACAGTCTACCTGTGGTATTAATATTTCAGTGATGGGGATAATTAAGGGAGAAAAAGCCTAGAAAGGCTCCTTATAGGGGCAATGATGAAAAAAAAAACTGCTTGAGAAACACAGGATTAGAGAGAAGAGACTAGAAGCAGGAAACAGGGTATGGACAAGGCTGGTGGTAGTGGCTGTCAGAGCAGTAGATTCAAAACACAATTTGAAGTTTAAAGTAAACAGGACTTGACATATACTAAGATATGAGAGAGGCCGGGCGCGGTGGCTCACGCCTGTAATCCCAGCACTTTGGGAGGCTGAGGCGGGCGGATCACGAGGTCAGGAGATCGAGACCATCCTGGCTAACATGGTGCAACCCCGTCTCTACTAAAAATACAAAAAATTAGCCGGGCCCGGTGGCAGGCGCCTATAGTCCCAGCTACTCAGGAGGCTGAGGCAGGAGAATGGCGTGAACCCGGGAGGCGGAGCTTGCAGTGAGCAGAGATCGCGCCACTGCACTCCAGCCTGGGTGACAGAGGGAGACTCCGTCTCAAAAAAAAGATATGAGAGAAAAGATGATGGAATCAAAATTATTTCTAGGGCTTAACACTAGGGGTAATGAAGATGTGGTAGAAACAGAGAAGAGATTAGAGAGAGGTTTTGGTAAGAAGCTGACTCAGGCCGGGCATGCTGGCTTATACCTATAATCCCAAAACTTTGAGAGGCTGAGGCAGGCGGATCACTTGAGGTCAGGAGTTCGAGACCGGCCTGGCCAACATGGTGAAACCCCCATCTCTACTACAAAAATTAGCCAGGTGTGGTGGTGGGAGGCTGAGGTGGGAGGATGGCTTGAACCCAGGAGGCAGAGCTTGCAGTAAGCTGAGATCATGCCATTGCGTTCCAACCTGGGCGACAGAGTGAGACTGTCTTTAAAATAAAGGGGGGTGGGGGGGTGGGTGTGGTGGCTCACGCCTGTAATCCCAGCACTTTGGGAGGCCAAGGCAGGTGGATCACCTGAGGTCAGGAGTTCGAGACCAGCCTGGCCAACATGGTGAAACCCTGTCTCTACTAAAAATGCAAAAATTAACCGAGTGTGGTGGTGGGTGCTTGTAATCCCAGCTACTTGGGAAGCTGAGGAGGGAGAATCACTTGAACCTGGGAGGCAGAGGTTGCAGTGAGCTGAGATCACGCCATTGCACTCCAGCCTGGGCAACAAGAGTGAAACTCTGTCTCAAAAAAATATAAATAAATAAAAAAATAAAGAAGCTGATTAAGTACTGCACATTTTGAGTTTGTCAGAAGTCATAAAATCAAAATGAAAAAGGCTAATGGCCAGTTGGAAATAAGTCATTTGGGAGTCTTTTCATGTAACATTTATTGTTATTCTAATAATAGATATTTGGAGGAAGTCTGAGGCTAAGGGGACATCATGTCAATAAAAGTTACAGAAGATAATTACTCCCCAAAAATGATAGAAACTATATTGATGACTTCATTAGTATTAGGTTCTAGCCAGTTGCGCAAAAAATAACTCTGTAAGAGTATTTTTCTTAAAAATCTAGATTTTCTTTTGTTTAGTCTTATTCCAGAGCCCACCTTCATGAAAATGTTCAAAGCTTTTTTATTTACAAAAGTAACTCAAGAACATTGAAAATAGACAAAAACAGAAAAACATAAAGCTAAGTAGTGAAAGTTCTTTTTAACAGCTTTATTGAGATATCAACATATAAAAATTGTATGTATTTAAGGTATACAATTTGATGTTTTGATATATGTATACATTGTGAAATAATCACCACATGAAAGCTAACTAACATATCTGTTACCTCCACATAGTTACATTTGTGTGCATGTGTGCATGGTGTTGAGTAGTGAGATTTAATTTAGGAATTGTCCTCTTAGCAAATTACAAGCATGCAATACAACATTGTTAACTATCATCACCATGCAGTGAGTGCATTAGAGCTCCAGTAATTATTCATCTTGCATAACTGGAACTTTCTACCATTTGACCAGCATCAGCCCATTTTCACCTTTTCGATAATCCCATTCCACCCAATCTCTACCCTCAAACAGTCTCCATTAATTTGGCATATATATTTCTAGATTTTTTTCTATATACATATGTACAGCTGTATTATATATGACTTCATGAAAATGAGATTACTTTTGTATCAGTAGGGTTATTTGATTTGCAAGCAATAGAAATAAACTCTGGCTGACTTAAGCCTGGAAGGGAATTTATTGGAAGGATATGAGGTAGGTACAGAGCTGAAGAACCGAGCTGGAAAACATGAAGAGCCACGCTGGTAAAGCAACTTCCATGACACAGAGAGCAAGGGCTCATGTGCAATTCTCCAGGCACTGCCATTTCGATGTACCTCCTCCAACCACTTTTTGTCTTTGTATCGTTTCTGTTCAAGATTAAAATTCCTAGGAGAGATAGAACTTGATTGGGTCATGTGCTTACGCCTTATTCAACACTCTCTCTGATTCCAGATAAGGGGGAGTCATTTTGCAAAAAAAGGAAAAAAAAAAAAAAAGCCTATAAAGAGAAGCAGGAAAAATGGATGCTGAGCTTACAAAAAGTAACAGATGTCCACTCCACTGTTTTGTAACTCTTTTTTCCATTTACCTTCCAGCACGTACAGCTCTGCTTCATTCTTTTTCATTTAATAGTATTTTGTTGTATGGCCTCAATATCATTTATTTAATGAGACACTTCTCAGTGGACATTTTGTTGAAGTTTTACAGTATTATTAATAATATAAGAACATTGTTGTACATAGATATTTTTACATGTAAACAAGTATTTTGGGGGATATATTTTCAGAAGTGGAATTCCTGGGTCAAAGAATGCATATATCTAAATTTTTAAAATAAATATCACCAAATTGCTCTGTAAAGGAGTTTATACTCCCACCAACAAAGCATAAGAATGCCTGGTTTCCTGTGTCTTTGCCTAAAGGATTGAGTATTAGCAATCCTTTTAATTAGTGAAAACACTTAAGAGGATCACTGAAACTGGGTTGAGCCTCTTTCTCTATCACCAACACACACAGACACTCAGCATTTTCTGACCAGTGTTGAAACTAAGAACTGAAACTAAGAAGGCATTAAATATCATAGGCTGACAGCATCTCTATTTAAAAGTTAGAATTCTCGTTTTTACTCAACCTCAGTGAACCTGAGCATAAAAATTTGGCATGAGTGAAATCAGCTGCTTTTAAAGAAGTCAATACTACTTCCATTAGAAGTTAGAATGCTTGAAACACACTGGACATTGACCGAGGGAAAGGAAGCTGCATGTATCTTATCTCACACTCCCTCCAGGGCCTATACGTGTGTGTGTGTGTGTGTGTGTATGTGTATATATACACATACACACACACATACATTGAGTACATGGGCGGGCAGAGTGACCTGTACCATTAAAATTGATTTTTTAATTTTTGCTCAGCTCATTTTGTTAAATTTGTATAAGCTAAAGGTGCACATGATGTGGCTCTAGTGTGTATATTGTGTCATTTGTACAAATAAAGTAACCATTGTATCATGTCTAGCTAGAGCAGAATTCTTCAAAATATTTTATCACAGACTAAAAAAGTATAAAACAGGAAAGTATGCCATTTATTAGAACTTTTTTTTTTTGAGATGGAGTTTCGCTCTTGTTGCCCAGGCTGGAATGCAATGGCACAGTCTCAGCTCACTGCAACCTCCGCCTCCCAAGTTTAAGTGATTCTCCTGCCTCAGCATCCCAAGTAGCTGGGATTACAGGCATGTGCCACCACACCTGGCTAATTTTGTATTTTTAGTAGAGACAGGGTTTAACCATGTTGGCCAGGCTGATCTTGAACTCCTGACCTCAGCTGATCCACCTGCCTCAGCCTCCCAAAGTGCTGGGATTATAGGCATGAGCCACCGTGCCTGGCCTCATTTATTGGAACATTTCTAATGGAAAATGCTGAGAAGCTAAATACCTGAGTTTTAGCCTCAGTTCTCTTTATAGAAGTTGTATAACTTTATGTTAGTCCTTCAACTCCCAAATGCCTACTAACACATATAAAAGGGGGAAATCCTTACAGTCTTACCACCTCATAGGGTGGCAATTTGGATTGAATGAGATGTATGGAATAACTTTTAAAAATGGAAAGCACATTATACATTATTATGTAGGCATAGCACTGGCCTCATAATAAGGTGAATAATTTTTCCCCCATGTCTCAAATATTAAAGGTAGCTTACCATCTTACACCTCAGCAACTCAGATGTACAAATTAAAGGTGAAGGGAACAATTTATAACAGAAAAGCCATTTCAGTATCATGTTTTTCTTATTCTAATAATAGTTTGTGAAAACTAGATTTAAGATATTATATGCCACATATTCCCTTCTGAATAGAGAAAAATAATGACATATTTATGTATTCTGAAACACTTTCTTATGGTCTTTCATTTTATCTTAACAACTGCGATAGTTCACAATGTGTACTGCTATCCTCATTTTACACCTGAAATACAGATTAAGAGACTTGCCCCAAGCCATACGTAAGACTTATAGAGGAGCTGAAACTGACTCAACCTTAGCACTTTTCCATTGATTCTCAAACTTTCATATATATCAGAATTAGCTGTATAGCTTGTTATACAGACCAGTCCCTTGTAACGCAGGTAATTCGGATGTAGGTATTCTGTGGACAATATCGTGAAGCATTTCATTAAGCATGAAGAGAAGCACTTGATTTCTTCTGAAGGTGTTTGCTTGCTTTGTGTCTTTTGCTTTGTGTCAAGAGCCCATGAGTTTCAGGGCTCTTAGCAACTCAGACTCAGTTTGCATTTCTCAATTTAGGAAAGCGTGGGATGAATAAATGCCCGGTATTGGGACTCCTGGACCTCAATTAAAGTCCTCATTTAAAGGGCTTTCCTTGGCCTAGGAGAGCTGTCATCTGTGGGAAGGGCTCTCCATCCTTTGGTGCCACCTAGGGGCCAGTTACTGCTTTGTAAAAAAGAAATTTGATGGTCTAGGTAAAGAGGAAAAATAAAACAAAGGAAAACACAGGAGGAGATGAGAGAGATAACTCTAGGGGCTTATTTTTTATTCCTTAAAACAAATTTAAATTGTATTTATACTTTGAGTTTTTTCTTCTTATAAGGTCCCTGAGGGGGTGTACATGTTCACTGTTCTATCTCTAGTTCCTACAACAGTGCCCAGCACATAGTAGGTGCTTATTCATTCAACTACTTGTTGAATGAGTAAGTGAATGATTAGTGACTGTGCTCTAGTACTAGATGCTGTGCTATTAAAAGGATTTCTCTTCAATCAATAGGGAACCCAAGTGTGCAAGATATTTCCAACCACGCTAGTATAAAAATGTTATCGATGTATCTATTCAAATAAATAATTTGCATTTTCTCCTATAGTGGATGCCATCAGAGAAGAGAGGCCCTCTATTGTTCTAATTTAAAGTACAGCTGAGGCTGGGGCATGGTGGCTCACGCCTGTAGTCCCAGCACTTTGAGAGGCCGAGGCGGGTGGATCACCTGCGGTCAGGAGTTTGAGAACAGCCTGGCCAACATGGTGAAACCCTGTCTATACTAAAAATACAAAAATTAGCCGGGCGTGGTGGTGGGCATCTGTAATCCCAGCTACTCAGGAGGCTGAGGCAGGAGAATTGCTTGAACCCTGGAGGCGGAGGTTGCAGTGAGCCAAGATCTCACCATTGCACTCCAGCCTGGGCAACAAAGTAGAAACTCCGTCTCAAAAATTTAATAAATAAATATAAATAAAGTACAGCTCAAAAGCTTTCTCCTTTCCTTGACCTTCTTTTTTTTGTTTTGTTGTTTTTTTGTTTTTTTTTTTGAGATGGAGTCTCGCTCTGTCCCCCAGGCTGGAGTGCAGTGGCGCGATCTCAGCTCCCTGCAAGCTCTGCCTCCCAAGTTCACGCCATTCTCCTGCCTCAGCCTCCTGAGTAGCTGGGACTACAGGCGCCCGCCACCAGGCCCGGCTAATTTTTTTTTTTGTATTTTTAAGTGGAGACGGGGTTTCACCATGTTAGCCAGGATGGTCTCGATCTCCTGACCTCGTGATCCACCCTCCTCGGCCTCCCAGAGTGCTGGGATTACAGGTGTGAGCCACCGCGCCCGGCTCCTTGACCTTCTTAATAGTAATACTGCTAGGTCGGGCACGGTGGCTCACGCCTGTAATCCTAGCACTTTGAGAGGCCGAGGCAGGCGGATCACCTGAGGTCGGGAGTTCGAGACCAGCCTGACCAACATGGAGAAACTCCATCTCTACTAAAAATACAAAAGTTAGCCGGGCGTGGTGGCATGTGCCTGTAGTCCAAGCTACTCTGGAGGTTGAGGCAGGAGAATTGCTTGAACCTGGGAGGCAGAGGTTGCTGTGAGCCGAAGTCACACCATTGCACTCCAGCCTGGGCAACAAGAGCAAAACTCTGTCTCAAAAAAAAAATAATAATAATACCACCCTTTTCAGAAATCTTACAGCATAAAATCTTTACCCCTTTTATAGCATTCATCACTTATCCAACCTTGCTCTCCCTCTTTTTTTTTTAATTTGCACATAAAACTTATTTCCTGGCTGGGCATGGTGGGGTGGCTCATGCCTATAATCCCAACATTTTGGGAGGTTGAGATGGGAGGATCACTTGAGTCCAGGAGTTCGAGACCAACCTGGGCAACATAGTGAGACCCCATCTCTACCCCCACACCCCCCCAAAAAAAAAGTGTGTCCCTGTATTAATTAAGATTTTTTTGTTTGCATGTTAACTGAAATTTATTTGAGCTAGCTTAAGCCAAAACCAGGGGAATTACTATAGAAATATGGGACTGTCTTATAAAATCGAATAGCAGTAATACAGCTAGACCTACTAGAGGGCTCAGAAGCAGTAAGTAACTTAGGCATCAGTATATTCCCTGCACTTCTTTCTTTTCCTTTCTTCTTGGTCAGCCCAGCTTTCTCTAATCCTCAGCCCTCATAGCAGCAGATGACTACCACATATGTGGTTTTTATATGCCTTAATTCCAGCCACACATAGAGATTAACTGGTTCTGAATATCAATTCCAAATTCCGAGTAGAGAAAATAAATTGACCCAGGTTGGGCCACGTATCTAAATCTGATTCAGTGAGCTTTGAGCAGAGCATATACTTCAATAAATGTCTAGTGCACTTCCCTATTGGAGTGTCAGTGAGATGAGGACAGAAGTCATGGTTTAGTAAATATTTTTATGTACTGAGAGCACATTGTTCAGATCTTCATTTATAGTGCTATTTAGGAAATATTCTTCAATTGAGGAATGAAAAGATTTCACCAAACTTCCCCTTTTTTTCTAGTTTGCTTTCCTTTCCTCCTTCAACACCAAAGAAAGAAAAGGAAGAAAGAAAGACATGAGTAGAACGGAAAAGAACAGAGTGATTAGATCTATAAATGATCAAACAGACTGTAATGCAGAAAATGAAAGGGGGGAGATCTCATCTTTTTTTTTTTCCCCAACATGCCTTGAACTCTGAGATTTTAAAAAATAGATAATTGGCCTACTTCTGATTCGTACAAAAACAGAGTATTTCCCAGAAAGCTAAGAACATTGCAGATATTATCAGTTTAATTCTCAATCTTGATTGCTTATTGGCACCACCTGGAGAACTCTTCCCAATACTGACATCAGGCTCCCATCCCAGACAGTTATAAGAATTTCACCCTGTGAGATTCAAGCATCTTATGTTTGAAAAGTTTCCTCACATGATTTTTATGGGCAGTCAGGGTGTAGGACCACTAGCTTCACTGAAACATTTATGTAGACCTATGCATAGCACATCACCTAACTAAGGTTCACAGCAGCTCTGTGAGGTAAGAGGGAGTCAGGTAGAATTAATCCCATTTTACAGATAGTGCAGTAGTGATTGCTGTGAAGTTGCCCATTTTGTAAGTGGTGGACCCAGGAACAGAACCTAAACCTGAAGAGATTGTTAATTTAATCTCATTAAGTCCTGCTGCCAAACACTAATGAGTTTAATTAAGAGATGGTTAGTAGTGCCATTCCTTGCCCTTCCTCACTTAGTTGTGCATTCCTTCCAGTTCATCTCCATTCACCTCTCTCCGTTTATCTTTTGTTCCTGGATGCAGGAACTAAATAAAAAGAGGACCCAGAAGGAGATGGAGCATGCCATGCTAATCCGGCACGACGAGTCCACTCGAGAGCTAGAGTACAGGCAGCTGCACACGTTACAGAAGCTACGCATGGATCTGATCCGTTTACAGCACCAGACTGAACTGGAAAACCAGCTGGAGTACAATAAGAGGCGAGAAAGGGAACTGCACAGAAAGCATGTCATGGAACTTCGGCAACAGCCAAAAAACTTAAAGGTAAGATCTGTGCTTCTGGACAGTGTTGGACCAGATCAGTGGTTTCTCTACCTGAAGTGTCAGAGTCACCTGAGCAACTTTTCAGAATCGCAAATTTCTGTGCCCCACACCTATTGTATCAGAATCTCCAGTTGTAAAGCACAGAGTCTATATTTAAGCTCCTGAAAAGGAGATGTTGGGCAAGCTGGTTTGGAAACTATTATTATACTACATTATCTATCAATTTGTCATCATATCCATTATGGAATTTCTCTGAGCACTTCATGCCGTCTTCAAAACTGGACTAATAGCAGTTTATGGTTCTAATCCCAGGAAATAAGGAAGTTCTATTGGTGTTAGGTACTATGAGCACTGCTGTATTGAGAAAGACTCTAAAGCCACATCCAAGCTTAGGAGGAAAGAGGGTTATTTATTAGTGATGTCTGTCATGGTCATCAGGAATGAATCTACAAGTGCCAGGTATTTACCACTTCTGCACTAGAGATGCAGAGATGTGGAGGAACTCCTGTGGCCCTCATTGCCTCCAGCTAATTTTAGCTGACTGCTAATTAACAAGCTCTATGTACTAAGCTATTGCTATATATCCGGGAAGACGTTGTCAGTGTTGCCACAGATATGAGGCCAACCTCGATCACACTGGCTGTGCGTCTCTTCAGTCAAATCCTAAGCTAAGCAGTGATTTCTATCACCATAAGTCCTCAGAGTGTTTGTGAAGTGCACACATGACTATGGGGCAACCTGATGGAATGCCTTCTGGGCTTAAAATAATATACTCTACCTTCTCTTTGCCCAAATGCATATTTGATATTGCTACATGCAGGCACAACCTCTTAATGGGGGAAAAAATTCTAAATCACTTTTCTCTTTCAGTTTACGCTGAAATCCAGTAGAAATGGGTTAGGATTTGAGGTACTATCCATATGCTCTCCTTTATGGAGTTGATAAGAAATTGCTGTAAACCAGAGCAGTGAGAGCTGGCTTATATAATGCTATCCCCTGTCTCACTTGGAAACAGGGTGAAACACAAAAACAAAAAAAAGGGAAAAAACAATGAACAATGGAAGACACCGAAGTATCTGACTAGGAAAGCATGAAAAGAGTTGCCACTCTTTCAACAAGCTAAGCTTCATAATATCGCTCAATCTGCGTAGAGTTGTCATCCCCTTGTAACAGTCCATATTTTCTTTGAAGCCATTTGTAAATTCAAAATTACTTATAGTCATTCAATATAAAACCAAAAGTACAGGTAGAGTTAACTTTTTGTCTGTGTCATACACACTGCTTGATTTTTATTGATTAGCAACGTGAGTCACTGCACCAAAAAACAGATGCTCTCAGCACTTTTATTATATCATTATGATAGAAGGCTTTCTGTATTTACTGATCTGCCTTTATTTTTCCTTTGTCACTTTTTCTACCCAGGCCATGGAAATGCAAATTAAAAAACAGTTTCAGGACACTTGCAAAGTACAGACCAAACAGTATAAAGCACTCAAGAATCACCAGTTGGAAGTTACTCCAAAGAATGAGCACAAAACAATCTTAAAGACACTGAAAGATGAGCAGACAAGAAAACTTGCCATTTTGGCAGAGCAGTATGAACAGAGTATAAATGAAATGATGGCCTCTCAAGCGGTAAGTGGTTAGGTTTGGTGCCACGGCTTCGAGAGCTTTGGGAATCAAGAAAATCCAAGATCCAGCCTGTTGTTCCCAAGATGATTCTTGCACAAATTTAGGATATTGATGTTTTTCTGCCCAAAGGACTGAGGAAAGGACGACGCTGAATAAAGCCAAGCCAATGTGGATACTTACTGGAGTGTCTTATAAGATGGAACTCAAGGAGTGACAAGCCACATCAGACCTGTGGCACATAGGGACTTTGAGGGCAAATGTGATAGATACCACATATGATACCATGTGTTCATTTATCAAAGATTTTACTGACTGCCCTCCCCCCAACTAATATCAGGCACAAATGAATAAGACAGTCCCTGCCCTTAGGGAGCCCACAGTCAAGTGAGGAAGACAGATACACAGACACACTCATGCAATAAACTTTTATTAATCATTAGTGTTCAGCACTCTGCTGGACTCATAGATGGAGGATGAGCTAGACAGACAATTTGTCAGTCAAGCCAGGTGGTCAGATAGTTAAGCAGTAATAGTAAAACATGGTAAGTGGGGGCGGGCGTAGTGGCTCACGCCTGTAATCCCAGCATTTTGGGAGGCCGAGGCAGGTGGATCACAAGGTCAGGAGTTCGAAACCAGGCTGACCAACATGGTGAAACCCCATCTCTACAAAAAATACAAAAATTAGCCGGGTGTGGTGGCAGGCACCTGTAGTCCCAGCTACTCAGGAGGCTGAGGCAGGAGAATCACTTGAATCCAGGAGGCGGAGGTTGCAGTGAGCCGAGATCGCACCACTGCACTCTAGCCTGGGTGACAGAGTGAGACTCTGTCTCAAAAAAAAAAAAAAAAAAAAAAGAAGTGATTTGAAATGGGAGGTACTGGGGGTTAGGGGAGAACAAGTAGGACTAACTAAGCTCATCTAGGGAGATCTTCCCAGAGGGAGCCAAGAAACTTTAAGGAATTCATTGACATAAACCAATTCCTTGAAACTGGGACCTACTTAGGCAAAGGTTCAAACAGAGGAAAGTATATGGAGACAGAAAGAACTTTGGTGTGAGCCCAAAGTTCAAGGAGGAAGATTGCAGGAACCCAGAATGGAGAGGTCATAAAGGGAGCTTGGGATGGGAGCTTGCCTGGTAATTCGGTGAAGATTTCCCAAGGAGATGAGTCTTAAAGAGTAATAGTTTACCAGATAGGCATAAGAGAAAAAGTTATTCCTGACAGAGGACACAGTATATGCAAAGACTCAGAGGCCTGAAAGAGGATGGCACATTTGAGAAACAATGAGTAATTGCTATGGCAAGAGTATAGGATGCTTGTTGAGGTAAAGCAGGAGGATAGTCAGGGTCAGAGCCTCAGAAGCCAGGAGTTTGGATGTTATTTTGTAAGCAATGGAGAGCTGTAGAACCCTGTTTTAAGAAGGAAAGCATAACTGGATCAGATTTGTGTTACAGAAAGATATTAGCAGAAATGTGGCAAATATAGGTAAAGAGACCTGTTAGGAAGCCATTATAATAGTTCAGGAAAAAGATGATGAGAGAACATGCTAATGGAGATGGAGAGGAGTGGGGAAGGTTTTAAGAAATATTTTGGAGGCAAGAATAGAAATAACTTAGTGACCAATTTGAGAGGTCTGACAACAGAGTAGAATAGGTCATTATCTTACCAAGCTAGAACAATAGAAGAGTGAGTTTGGATGCCTGCAAGGATAATTGACTAAGTTGTAGACATGGTATCTGAGTTTTGTGGGTGACCAGGTAGAGAGGTACAGATAATGGAAACCTGCAGTTTAGGAGGGATGTCAAGATTAAAGGCAGAAAGCTAGACTTCATTGTTATATGGGTGCACTTGTGGCTGGTAGGAATGGATGAGATCTGCTGGGGATGGGAGGTATTCTTAGGAAAGAACTAAGGACAGAGTCTGGTAGACGTCAACATTTGAGGGCTGAGTAGAAGTAGAACAAAAATGAATAATCAGAGACACAGGAAGGGAACCTGAAGAGAGCATGTCACAGGAGCCAGAGCAGGAGTTTCTAACTGACAGCGTCACATGTTGCAGAGATCAATTAGAAGAATAAACTTTGAGGTGTTCATTGGACCTAGCACTGGCTTCGTCCATTGCTTGTCTTGGACAATCAGTGGAGTGGTGGGACTAGGAGACATTATAGAGCATTGAATGAGGGATCATAAAGTGAAATCCAAATGGTAAGTGAGACTGCTTTTCCCAGATCCTCATCAATGAAGGAAAAGAGAACAAGAGCTGTAGCAAAAGGAGAGATAGTTGAAGGAAGACTTCTGTTAGTCGGGAGATGCCTAAGCATACATGTTCTTAGGCCGAGGATGGGAGCTAGTGCATTCATCTGTTCATCCATCCAGCAAGTATTCATTGAGTGCCTACATGATGTACCAGGCATCTGGAGATACTGTGGTGGATAAGACAGTCATGGATTATGTCTTCATGGAGTTTATGGAAGCATGGAGGAAACGGACATTGGAAAAGTCTACTCCGTGTAATCGCAGAGCAAGAGCAAGGTGCCAACAGAGTACAAAACAGGAGAGCTGGCCTGGTCTGGAGAGTCAGGAGAGGCCTCCCTGGCACAATGGCTATGTAGGCTGAGGAACCTACACAGGAGGAACACATGTGTGAACGTGGGGAAGGCAGTGGCACTTCGGAAGAATTCACAGAAATCTATTATGTTTGGGATGTAGGGAACTAGGAGAGGACTAACATGAGAACAAGACTGGAGGGGTAAACAGGCTGGGTCACGTAGGGGCTTTCAGGCTTTGTTAAGAATTTTTATCTTTATCCGAAACAATGAAAAGCCACTGGAGGGTATTAAGCAAGGTGTGACATCAGATTTGTGTTTTTGAACCATCACTCTGGTGACATGGAGAATGGCCTGGGAGATGGGAAGAATGGATATTAGGAGATGATTTGTGAAGTTACTTTTACCCGGGGTATGAGGGAGTGGTAGCCAGACTAGAAAAGGGGCAGTCGGGATGAAGGGGGAAGTTACTAAATTTGGTGGGAGGTAGAGTTGAGAGTACTTAATGACAGGTTGAATGTGGAGAGTCCAGTGTTCAGGATGACTTCCAGTCTCTGGTTTGAACAAAACAGTAGATGATGGGCCAGGCATGGTGGTTCATGCCTGTAATCCTAGCACTTTGGGAGGCCGAGGCGGGCAGATCACCTGAGGTCAGGAGTTTGAGACCAGCCTGGCCAATGTGGTGAAACTCTGTCTCTACTAAATACAAAAATTAGTCGGGCTTGGTGGCACACACTTGTGTAATCCCAGCTACTTGGGACATTGAGGCAGGAGAATCACTTGGACCCAGGAGGCAGAGGTTGCGGTGAGCCAAGATCATGCCACTGCACTCCAGCCTGGGCGACAGAGTGAGACTCTGTCTCAAAAAAAAAAACAAAAACAAAACAGTAGATGATGGTCTACCTATATTTACCTATATGGTAAAAAAGGAAGTGAAACAGATTGGGGTGTGGGAAGGAAAAGGTGATGTGTTGGCTGTGTGGAGCCTGAGAGCCTGGGAAACATCCAGAGGAGGATGTCTCTGGTAGACTAGAGGAGCTCGTCTGGACCTCAGAAGGAAAGTCTGAAATAGAGGTTTAGTGTGGGAGTCATTTGCACATATGTAGATGGTAATTGAGGCTTTTGAAATAGATGAGATTCTTAGGAAGAGTGGTTAGAGGAAGAAGAGGGCCCAGGACAAAGCCCTTAGGAACACCCACATTTAAGGGCCAGGTAGGTAAGGACTACTGGAAAGGGAGTAGTCAGAGAGGGAAGACAAAAACCAAGAAGTTGTGATATCTCAGAAGACAAATATTTCAAGAAGGAAGGGGCAGTCGGCAATACCAAATGCTGCTGGAAGATGAGGTAATGGGCCACTTCCAGACCATCATGGGTCACCTTAATGTGAGCGGTAGAAGTAGACGGTTAGGATCAGAATGAGTGCGAGGAAAGGAGTGCAGAGGGAGATGAAAGGCAAAGAGAAGGAAGAAGTTGATAGACACATAGAGGTTGATAGGGTTTTTGTCTTGTTAATCTTTATATGCTCAGTATCTGCAACAATGCGTGGCATACAGCAAGCGTTCAATGAATGTTTGTTGTATAAAATGGGAGAGACCAGGCGCAGTGGCCCACGCCTGTAATCCCAGCACTTTGTGGGAAGGGTCACTTGAGGCCAAGAATTCTTGACCAGCCTAGGCAACATAGCAAGACCCTATCTTTACAAAAAATACAAAAATTAGCCAGACATGGTGGCACATGCCTGTAGTCCCAGTGACTTGGGAGGCTGAAGCAGGAGGATCACTCAAGCCCAGGAGTTCAAGGCTGCAGTGAGCTATAATCACACCACTGCACTCCAGCCTGGGCAACAAAACAAGACTGGGACTCTTAAAAAAAATAAATAAGATGAGAGAGAACAGGATCAGAAATACAGGTCAATGATTACCCTTGAATAAAAGGAGAGAAATGCCCTTTCTTCTGAGACAGGGAGAAGATAAGTGTGTGATCATTACAGTATCCTTTACTGACCACTTACCATGTGGCAAGTACAATGTTAAATATCTCATAAGTGTTATCTCATTTCATTTTTGTGAAACACCTTTGAAGTAGTTACTGTTTTGACCCTAATTTACCTGTGAGGAAACTGAAGTTCACTGAAGTAAAGCTACTTGCTTAGGACAGGAGTTGGCAAACTTTGTCTGCAAAGGGACAGATAGTAATTAGCTTTGTGGACCACAGGGTCTCTGTCACAGCTACTCAGCTTTGCCATTGTAGCACAAATGCAGCCATAGACAAAACATAAATTAATGAGTATTATCAGTGTCCAGTGAAACTTTATTTATGGCTGGGCGAAGTGGCTCATGCCTGTAATCCCAGCACTTTGGGAGGTCGAGGCGGATGGATCACCTGAGGTCAGGAGTTCAAGACCAGCCTGGCCAACCTGGTGAAACCTCATCTCTGCTAAAAATACAAAAATTAGCTAGGCATGGTGGCGCGTGCCTGTAATCCCAGCTACTCAGGAGGCTGAGGCAGGAGAATCGCTTCAACCAGGGAGTTGGAGGTTGCAGTGAGCCGAGATCGCACCACAGCACTCCAGCCTGGTGACAGAGCGAGACTCCATCTCAAAATATACATATATTTACAAAACCAGGCACCAGGCTGGATCTGGCCCATGGGCTGTAGTGTGCCAACCCCTGGCTTGGGGATAAGGGGGAAGGTCACATAGCTAATTAGTGGTGGAGCTAGGATTTGAACCCATCTTGGGGGGAATCCTGTGCGCCTATATGCTTGGCTGCTACTACATTATATTGCCTCTTATCATATCTTTTTCTTCAGTGTAAGCCACTGTAAAGAACAGACATTTACCTATACTCTTATAAAACTTTTTAATGGAGCTGGGCACGGTGGCTCACACCTATAATCCCAGTATTTTGGGAGGCCAAGGCAGGAGGATCACCTGAGTTCAAGAGTTCGAGACCAGCCTGGCCAACATGGTGAAACGCCATCTCTATTAAAAATACAAAAAATTAGCTGGGCCTGGTGGCACTTACCTGTAATCCCAGCTACTCGGGAGGATGAGGCAGGAGAAGGAGGTTGCAGTGAACCTGGGAGAAGGAGGTTGCAGTGAGCTGAGATCACACCACTGCACTTAGCCTGGGCAACTGAGTGAGACTGTCTCAAAAACCACGAAAAAACAACTTTTTAATGGATTTGATGTGTGTAACCTTGGGTGATAAAAACTAAATGCTGGAATATCCTCTGATTTCTAGCACTGGGCCGTCAGAGTCAGAGCTGGTACAGAACAATGGTACCAGTTACTGATAATAATAATAGCATGCCAGAAATAAAAGGAAATGGAGATGTTCTAAATGTTTAAAGATGTTTAGATGTTTGGATGGTCTAAATTGACCATAGAATGAACCTCTCACCCACTTAGCTGGTGCCTACAGCAACTAATGCAGACAAGTAGAAAAGAACAGGACTTTCACTGCCTTTGCTGATAAGCAACCTCCCATATCAAGAGGGAATCAATAACAACCCTCATTGGGAGCCAGTAAATCCTGTGGCATTTACCTGTGAGTCTGTTCCTGCCAAAGACTATGTATTGTGTCTAGTGTCTCTTATCCCTTCATTTCTTACTGGGAAAATGAGAACTGTCTATCCTCTTTAAGGGTTTTAATGAAACCTGGTTAGGATTAATTTTTAGAAGGTACCTTGGAAATATGATTACATAATTTATTTTATGTTCCTTTAATCTCTATAGTATGTTTCTCCAGAAGTACTAAAAGAAGATACATGCAAATAACTAAAACTATTTTAATATAACATTTCAAAAAGTAATTTTTCAATCCAGATATGTATATTGTCACAAATTGTACATAAGGTGGAGAATAAGTATCTTGGTAAAGTGGTCAATATGGAAACACAGATAAGTTCAGGGTAGATGGACGGATTCAAGGGTTCTCATCTCATAGTTCACAGCCAAACTGAGGGCCTGCCAAAACTGGACCAAAGCAAGCCTGCAACCTGGGGTCATGATTCCTAAACACTGTCCTGCTGATGGTCCAAAACCTTCCACTCTGCTTTGAGAAGTTGGCGCTTCTACTTGGTTCATTCTCCATGCAGGATCTGGGTATCTTGTATAAGACAAAGTTCAGGCACTGCTTCAAAGCAGTTATGCCTCTTAAAATTATCAAGCCTACCTACCCTCTGTGGGGAAGAGATTTTTTTTTATGAGACAAAGTCTCTGTCTCCCAAGCTGAAGTGCAGTGGTGTGATCATAGCCCACTGCAGCCTCGAACTCCTGGGTTGAAGAGATTCTTCTGCCTCAGCCTCCCAAAGTAGCTGGGACTACAGGCATATGCCACCATGCCTGCTAATTTTTTAAAAAATCTTTGTATAAATGGGGGTCTCACAATATTTCCTAGGCTAGTATTGAACGCCAGGCCTCAAGCAATCCTCACGCCCTGGCCTCCCAAAGCGCTGAGATAACAGGTGAGCCACCAGCCAGGGAAGAGATTTTGAACCACTTGGAGTTTTGGATTGGCTGGCTAGCAATGTAACTTTTATAGCCAACAATAGGTGTCAACATTACTACTTGGAGCATAACAGTACTGTGGTATATTCCTCAAGTTTAGGAAATTGGAATCAATTTTTTAGAGCTAAGCATATCTAAATGATTTTAGGGTTAAAGATCTTGAAATAAGGACATGATCAGTTGAAACCAAAATAATGATAACCACTACTATTTATTGAACACTTGTAATGCATTGAGTACTGTGCCTAGGATTTTATATGAATTCTTTCATTTAATCCTCCCACCAGTCTCAGGCAATAGAAACTATTCTTGTTATTTTCTTGAGGATGAAACACATGAGATCTAGAGAGGTAGGTAATGTGCCAAAGTGTAACACACACAAGTGGATGGTGTAGCTATCATTCAAGCCCAGGAGCCTACCTCCAAAGCCCACAGGTGTAGCCTTCCTGACGCCTGCTGGTGTGGTTTCAGATCATACTGAAAAGAATGTGTTTGGTATTGTAGCCCATTGGGCAGACTTGACTGTTTTTGATTCCTAACTCTGAATGTACCCAGAGCATCTGTGTTTTTGAGGGGGCAACCAATTTCAATCCAAATGAGGAAACCTCTTCCAGTAGTCACCAAGGGCTGTAGGCCAGCAAGGGCTGTAGGCAAGGGTGCATGACCGTGTGTGTCTTCTGTGCCCGCAGTTACGGCTAGATGAGGCTCAAGAAGCAGAATGCCAGGCCTTGAGGCTACAGCTCCAGCAGGAAATGGAGCTGCTCAACGCCTACCAGAGCAAAATCAAGATGCAAACAGAGGCACAACATGAACGTGAGCTCCAGAAGCTAGAGCAGAGAGTGTCTCTGCGCAGAGCACATCTTGAGCAGAAGGTATGAGAGCATTACCGGGGGTCCCGTGCCACTGGGTGGAAGGGGGCGTGGCTGAGGGAACTGCATATATGCAGCCTTCCTTAGTTGGAGATTAAACTGGGCACTTTTCACTTATCTGCTTTATGCTGCTGGTACCCTTGTGAGGTAGACATTGTCCCCATTCTACAGGCTGAAACACCAAGGCACGCATGTCTGACCCCACATCTTAAGTCTTTCTGCCACTCTGCTAGGAAACCCTCAATGTTCCCAGCCAGAGGAATGATGTGGGTTGCTGGGGGGGTTGATGTGACACCTGAAAGGTACTGTGAGCTGACAGCAGGGCTGCCAAATGGCACGAGGAAGCCAAATGTATAATAGATTTGACTTTTCAGCTATTTTTAAACCAAGAGAAATCACCAGCAGGGGTCTTTAAAAAAAAATTAAAATGATGATAGGCTGATATTGCCATGCATAATAAATGTTATCCCAACTGAAATATTCATTGCTTTAGATATTCTGAGGAATATGAAGTAGAAAAGATTTCATAAGGCATCTCAAAGCTGTTAAGCATTTATTTGCTTAACCAGTTATTTGCACTTTCTTCCAGTAGTTCCCTGAGACCAACGTAACAGACTATTTTCCCAGCTCCTGTTCTAGAACTAAATTACTAATGACCCAGGAGGCATTTGGCTCTCTGTGGGAAAGCAGCACAATCCAATTGTGCTTGAGTGTCTTTTAGCTTCTCCGGAGCCATCCCCTAACACAGGACACTGACCTAGATCCGCCCAGCTGCTGGGCTTGCTAGAATGGCATTGCCAGCCCCAGATGGATCCCAAACATTTATATTCTTGTGAGCAAGTTTTAAATATAATGATTTAGATGCATTGATCACAGGACTCGGCCAGCCTTCCTCGGTCCTCCCTTAGTTCCTGTGTGTGTGTGTGTGCACTTCGTGTGTGTGCCTGTGTGTGTGCGCATGTCATATGTGTGCCTATGGGTGTATTGCGTGCATGTGGGTGCCTGTCAGGAGATGCTTTCCATTAAGAACTGCACTGTGCTTGTTTCAGATTGAAGAGGAGCTGGCTGCCCTTCAGAAGGAACGCAGCGAGAGAATAAAGAACCTATTGGAAAGGCAAGAGCGAGAGATTGAAACTTTTGACATGGAGAGCCTCAGAATGGGATTTGGGAATTTGGTTACATTAGATTTTCCTAAGGAGGACTATAGATGAGATTAAATTTTTTGCCATTTACAAAAAAAAAAAAAGAAAACAGAAAAAAATTCAGACCCTGCAAAACCACATTCCCCATTTTAACGGGCGTTGCTCTCACTCTCTCTCTCTCTTACTCTTACTGACATCGTGTCGGACTAGTGCCTGTTTATTCTTACTCCATCAGGGGCCCCTTCCTCCCCCCGTGTCAACTTTCAGTGCTGGCCAAAACCCGGCCGTCTCTTCTATTCATAGTACACGTCACAGTATTGATGTGATTCAAAATGTTTCAGTGAAAACTTTGGAGACAGTTTTAACAAAACCAATAAACCAACAACAAAAAAAGTGGATGTATATTGCTTTAAGCAATCACTCATTACCACCAATCTGTGAAAGTAAAGCAAAAAAAAAAATAATAAATGCCAAGGGGGAGAGAGACACAATATCCGCAGCCTTACACCTTAACTAGCTGCTGCATTATTTTATTTTATTTTATTTTTTTGGTATTTATTCATCAGGAATAAAAAAAACAAAGTTTTATTAAAGATTGAAAATTTGATACATTTTACAGAAACTAATTGTGATGTACATATCAGTGGTGACATATTATTACTTTTTTGGGGATGGGGGGTGGGTGGGGTGAAGAGATCTTGTGATTTTTAAGAACCTGCTGGCAAGAGTTTAACTTGTCTTCAGCATATTCTGATTGTATCATAATCATTTTCTGCTGTTGCAGAGGATGTGAATACACTTAAGGAGCTCACAGAATCCCAGTAGCACAAATTGGGCTTTGGCAAATCGTGTATTTTGTGTATAGAAGGAATTTAAGGAGAGGTATTACTTATTTTCATATTGTATTTTAACTGTTTCTCTGATCAAATTTTTTTACTTCCTCCTGTTCCTCCCCACCTCCCTCCTTTTCCAATTCAGTATTTGGAGTTCAACACTGTCTCTCAATCAGATCATCTTGATCTTTTTCTTTATCTCCCTTCCCCTTCCTAAGTCCCATTTCTTGGTCATAAATATTGCATTATTCACACTTTCAAACTGTGTATTTTCTTACAATAAAAAATGATGAAAAAAAAAAAGGCTTTACTTCTTTTGCATGCACTTTAAAAACAAAACAAAACATTTTTCAGGTTCCAAGGAAGAGCATGATAACTGTCAGAGCTTTTAATTATATTTGTAAATAAAAGTGTTCATCACATCGCCTTGCTGTGTTATTGTAGCAGGAGGTTTCCCTTCTAGGTTCACCAGTTCACAATTCAGAGGGACAGCCACCCTCCTGAAACTGTCTCCATAGCCTCGGTCGCTCCAAGAAAAGCCATTCAAGACTTTCAGGTAAAGCTCTGTCTTCCAAGTTCTTCTATGGGGCTGAAGATAGCGTTGCACCATTTGATGTGGGCACGTGGTCAACTGCACCTTTCTGTCCTAAAGAATAGAAGGCATGCGCGCACACGCACACACACACACAAAACCCCCCACGTGCCAGTCGTGCATAGAAGCATGCATTGCTGAAGAGAGAAATTGGGCACCCTTAAAGAAAAGCAGGCTGTGGAGAAGGCACTATAACCAAATATTTGAAATGATCCCACTGTAATATTAGATCCCTCTCCCCTCATATTCTGCTTTTATTAGAATAATTTTACATGTAAAACAATGAGATAGCAAAAAATATAAAATTTCGGGGATATGATTTGGGAGTCAGGACAATCTCAGTAAGTTCCCATATGCTTAAGCCTCTATCAGGCTTGTCCAACCCACCTTATTTTGTTGTTACTCTGTTTTGTTTTGTTTTAGGCTTTTGGCAGCCTGAAGCTCTGGTTTTTGGTTTCTATGTCTAGTGATAAATGGAAAAGGGGGACGAGGAAGGGGCTTTACTGGCCCAACCAGAAACAGAAACTAAGAACCCATGACTGTTCTCTCCCTTGGACACTCCTGGAAATTGCTCTTTAGAATATGATGACCTGGGGTGGGCCCAGCACTTTGGGAGGCTGAGGCGGGTGGATCACCTGAGGTCAGGAGTTCAAGACCAGCCTGGCCAACATGGTGAAACGCCGCCTCTATTAAAAATACAAAAATAAGCTGGGCATGGTGGCAGATGCCTGTAATCCCAGCTACTCGGGAGGCTGAGGCAGGACAATCGCTTGAACGTGGGAGGTGGAGGTTGCAGTGAGCCAAGATTGCGCCATTGCACTCCAGCCTGGGCAACAACAGTGAGACTCTGTTTCAAAAAAAAAAAATATGATGACCTAAAGATCATTCTTGTTTCCTACAGGATGTTCATGTGTCAGAGACAAATGTGACCAGTCATGTTCATTCTGATAGGCTAAAGCAGAAAGGTATACTCATAAAATTAAAAAATAATTATCAACATGGGTTAATCCCAACCACAAAACCTTTTGTAACATCACACTCAGTGATAATTGTGTTTCCTAAGTACCTCTGTTCATTGGAGTTTCTATATTAGGTACATCTGAAAATAATACTGGAAAGGGTTAGAGAAACAGGTAACGTCGATGGCGTGCTTATGCTTGCCACGTGATGGAACACTAGGATTTCACAAATGAAGAAATAAGCTCACTCCAGACTAAGTGGCAGGGTGGGGTCTGAATCGAGACCTGTCTGATCTATACCCAAAGGGGTATTCCATCTTCAGTAGGGTAGAAAAGCTTCCTGTAGCCTCTTTCATCCATTTCTCACCGTGGTGAGAAATGTCTAGCTAGTCTGGGAAAGGGCCCTATGTCTGAGATTGTAGGTGCTATCTTTAGAAAAGGTCTTGGTGGCTCACAGCTGTAATCCCAGCACTTTGGGAGACCGAGGTGGGTGGATCACCTGAGGTCAGGAGTTTGAGACCAGCCTGGCCAACATGGTGAAACCCCATCTCTACTAAAAATACAAAAATCAGACGGGCGTGGTGGTGGGCGCCTGTAATCCCAGCTACTCGGGAGGCTGAGACAGGAGAATCGCTTGAACCCGGAAGGCGGAGACTGCAGTGAGCCAAGATTGCACCACTGCACTCCAGCCTGAGCAACAGAATGAGACTCGGTCTCAAAAAAAAAGTCCCACTGCGCAAGTTTGTCATGGATGTGTCCCAGGGCAGTTACCAGGAAACAGGGATGTGGGTCCCTGCTCCTAACACCTGCTATGGACAGAGTTGTCCAACTCCTCCTAGTACCTGCCTGAGGAGGCAATAAGGAAGGCAGGGGGACTAGGCTGAGGCAGGAGAATCGCTTGAACCCAGGAGGCAGAGGCTGCAGTGAGGAAACAGGCCTGAGGAAACTGGACTTTTGTTCTTTGTTCTTATATGACAATCAGGCCAAGTTTAGTCACTTACATACATTAACTATTAATCCCAACAAAAGATGATTTTGTCCTCCAACAACCCTGTGAGGTAAATAAGGCAGGCTGACAACCCCCTGCAACCCTGATGTTTTTTCAAATGAGGAAGCTGGAATTTGTGACCCAGTGGGCCCGGTGGTTATGAGCGGGACCTTGAGGCCAGAGTTGAGTTCAGAATGGGTGTCACCCACTTCCTAGCCACCCTTGGGCAAGTTCACATCACATACCAGTTGAAGAAGGCATCACCCTTCTTTCTAAGATGACTACTGCCATCTCATATATATGTATTTTTTTTCTCTTTAGTTCCATGTTAGTATTAATATTTTTTTTCTTTTTTTTTAGATGGAGTCTCGCTCTGTCACCCAGGTTGGAGTGCAGTGGCGTGATCTCGGCTCACTGCATCCTCCACCTCCCAGGTTTAAGCAATTCTTCTGCCTCCACCTCCCGAGTAGCTGGAATTACTGCAGCCTTGACCTCCTGACCCCAAGTGATCCTCCCACCTCAGCCTCCCTAGTAGCTGGGACTACATGAACGAGTCCACACGTCGGGCTAATTTTTGCATTTTTTTAGAGAGATAGGGGTTTTGCCATGTTGCCCAGGCTGGTGATCTTGCCCCACCTTGGCCTCACAAAGTGCTGGGATTACAGGTATAAGCCTCCATGCCCAGCCTTTACATTTATTTTCAAGGTCAACAGGACAGTTTTGTTTTGTTTTGTTTTTGAGACAGAGTTTCACTCTTTTCACCCAGGCTCAAGTGCAATGGTGTGATCACAGCTCAGTGCAACCTCACCTCCCAGGCTCAAGCGATTCTCCTGCCTTAGCCTCCCTAGTAGCTGGGATTACAAGCGCCCACCACCATGTCCGGCTAATTTTTGTATTTTTAGTAGAGACAGTGTTTTACCATGTTGGCCAGGCTGGTCTTAAACTCCTGACCTCAGTTCATCCACCCACCTCGGCCTCCCAAAGTGCTGGGATTACAGGCGTGAGCCACGGCACCCAGCTGACAGTTGTTTTCTTTATAACTTGTGTTCAACAACATCTTATTACGTAGAAAAACGAATTTTAAAACTCTAAAGTCAAAAAAAAAAAAAGAAAATTTCCAGGCTTGGCATGGTGGCTCAAGCCTGTAATCCCAGCACTTTGGGAGGCCAAAGCAGGTCAGGAGGTCAGGAGTTTGAGAGCCACCTGGCCAACATGGCAAACCCCTTTTCTACTAAAAATACAAAATTAGCTGGGCATAGTGGTGCATGACTGTAATCCTAGCTACTCAGGAGGCTGAGGCAGGAGAATCACTTGAACCCACCCAGGAGGTGGAGGTTGTGGTGAGCCGAGATTATTCCACTGCGTTCCAGCCTGGGTGACAGGGTGAGACTCCATCTCAAAAAAATAAAAAAAAGAAAAAAAGAAAACTTACATCTATCTTACGTGCTTCCAGCAAGGCAGCATTTCCAAGTTTTTTCAGAGAAAAAAGTACTGCAGTGAAAGATGGGGAAGGGCCAGTCATTAGCACCTGTCAGGCCTGATTCAGGATGCAGAGACCAAATCACAGTGATTTGCACCTTCAAACACCTCCTTTCCTTTCTTTTGGTACATCAGATGGCATGAGACCGTGACCTTCTCACCCTCCTACCCTGCGCACCTCTTTGGTACTGATACTCTGTGGATAACACATCAGAACCCAAAGTGCAGGCTACTTCTTAGGCATTGTTACGGTGTCCGCGCCAGACTTCACCAAGGGGGAAGGTTTTCAGCCAGCTTCTTTAGAACATCCTTCTCGGGTCAAAAGGACCACTTGAAGCAAAGGTGCTTTTTGGGCAATAAGACTCGGCCTCATGTTTTATGATTTTTTTTTTTAGAAACCTCAAATCTCAACTGTTTGCTCCTGCTGTGGGTTAATGGCACATGTAGAGGCACGGACCCTCCGTATGGCCCCTGGAACAAGTCCCAGCTGTTACTTGCTGGTCATGGAGACGACTCACCCTGAGACTTGACTTCTCACACTTATGAAACCCATACCCAATAGAACAAAACATCTGGGGACTCGGTTCCTTCATTCAGGTTTCTGTTTTTATTCAACTATAAGCAAACAGCACAATTAACACAACGTTCAGCAACTCCAGACCAGCTTTTCTTACCCCCATGAAGAACGATCAATTTAACAAACACAGATCTAAGGTTTCTCCCAAGCTGTCAGCGAGCACTGCTGCCGGTCTAGATGGCCATGTCCCAACAACAGCAAAGCCACCCTCCCTCCAGCTTCTTCCAGGATTGCTCTTTAAAGGGACCAGAGTGACATACTGATGCCTATTGAGGCATCTGAGATGCACTGTGTTGGGGGTTAGCCTCAATGCCAGCCTCTGGTTGTCTAGGTGAGTGACATCACCATAAAAACACATTGTGTACCATTCTGGACTCAGGATCACAAAGGCAGAGGCAACTAATCTTTTTTTTTTTTTTTTTAAACCTCTCTTTAAGATTCTTTGATGCTTTGCTCTATCACTGTAGACCTGGTCTTTTTCCCCCCAATTTTTTCTTTTTTACATTCTGGGTTGTGATTTTCAGATTAACAATTTGATGACCCCAACACAGTACCAAAATACCCCCCAAAATGAAGTTCAAATTTGATCAAAACATAAATCAGAGTGAGTGAGTAAAATTATAAAGGCCAGGCAGCAGGAAAAGTCACCCTCAATTACCATCTGACTGGTCAGGTCTCACCCGTGCCAAGCAGGGCAGGAAGAGGAGAAATCTATTATACATGCAACACTGAACTGGGGAACATGGCTTGGGGCCTCCAGGTAAGTTCAGGTCCCCAAGCTAACCCCCTATTTCCCAGACAGCTGCTCGTACAGTTTGGGCACATAGTCGTCCCACTCGGCCTGGTAACATGTGCCGGCCACCGGGGCCCTGAGCTCATACTTTTTACGGAAAGACGCCACCTTGAATTTGCCACGGTGGTCTCCAGATCGGTTGCTGAGGATGGGCTCGTCACACTTCAGCGGCCTGTCCTGCTCGTAA
Organism: Pongo abelii; assembly: GCF_028885655.2. Lineage (NCBI taxonomy): Eukaryota > Metazoa > Chordata > Mammalia > Primates > Hominidae > Pongo > Pongo abelii. The sequence continues at coordinate 116,987,980 of NC_071995.2, read as the reverse complement.
ACCAGCCAGACATAGCGGTGGAGGCCTGTGGGGAGAGGCAGAGGGAAGATGTGCACACAGCCCAGCACTTGAAATGGGGACATCATCCATTTTTATTGAATGTTTCAACATGGAGGCACCCAGACCACACCATTTACAAGGAGGATACCGAGGGTCCAGACAAGTATTTGGTGCAAATTAACATTTAATGGCAATTAACATATTAATGGCAAAAACCGCAATTACTTTTGCATCAACCTAATAGAATGTGTTAGGCCCCTGCTGTAACTGGTGTCAAGCCCAAGCCCTTAGTTCCAGCCTCTCCTGGCCTGTGGGATCATGCCTCTGCACCCCCTTATCCTTGCCTCCCACGAGGCTCTGTGTTCTTCATTCATCCCACTTCAGGCTCCTGGACCTTCTCAAGTCACCACCCGCCACCTCCCATCAGAACACCCATTTCACTTCTATCAGGTAGGACAAACCAATTAAGGACAAAACAAATCAATGACCAGGGCCCACCATACCACAATCGAGCCTCCAGGATAAAGGAGAACATTTTCTTTCTACCTCCAAAACTTACTTCCTTAGAAAACTGGAGGCCTCCTTCGAAGTGACCCAACCTCACTTTAACTAAGCAGCTTTCTACAAGCTTCAATGATGTACTGGATGCAAATAGGTACCATGAGCTTTTATTTTTTTAAAAAGTGGGGTTTTTTTTTTTGTTTTTTTTTTTGAGATAGAGTCTCACTCTGTTGCCTAGGCGTGGAGTGCAGTGGCGTGATCTCGGCTCACTGCAACCTCAGCCTCCCAGGTTCAAGCAATTCTCCTGCCTCAGCCTCCTGAGTAGCTGGGATTACAGGTACGTGCCACCACGCCCAGTTTTGTTTTGTTTTTGTATTTTTAGTAGAGACCAGGTTTCGCCATGTTGGCGAAACGCCTGACCTCAAGTGACCCACCCATCTCGCCCTCCCAAAGTGCTGGGATTACAGCATGAGCCACTGTGCCCGGCCAGAAACAAAGTTATTTTTTAAAAAGTTGTTTAAATATTTGCACGCCCATGTGCGATGCAGCAGTATTCACAATAGCCAAGAAACAGAGGCAACCCAACTGTCCACTGATGGATGAAAAGATGATCAGAATGTGGTTTATACACACAACAGAATAGTATCCAGCCTTTTATTTTTTCTTTACTCCTCTGTGCTACTCTAGGACTATTCAGCCTTAAAAAGAAATTCAGACACATGCTACACCAGAGAACCTTGAGAACATTACATTAGTGAAATTAGCCAGTTGCAAGACAAATACTGTACAATTCCACGAGGTATCTAAAGTAGACAAACACTGCAACAGAAAGTGGCATGGTGGCTGCCAGGGCTAGGGGAAGGGAAATGGGGAGCTGTTGTTGAACGGGGACAGGGTTTCTGTTGGGGAAGATGACAAATCTAGAGATCTGTTTCACAACAATGTGAGTGTAGTGACCGCGCATGGTAGCTCACACCTATAATCCCAGGACTCTGGGAGGCCAAGGTGGGAGGGTCGCCTGAGCCCAGGAGGAATTTGAGACCAGCCTGGGCAATATGGCGAAACCCCGTCTCTACTAGAAATACAAAAATTTGCTGGATGTGGTAGCCTGTGCCTGTAGTCCCAGCTTCTCGGGAGCCTGAGGTAGGAGGGTTGCTTGAGCCCAGGAGGTGAGCTGAGCCCTGCAGTGAGCTGAAAATGTGCCACTGTGCTCCAGCCTAGGGGACAGAGTAAGACCCTATCTAAAAAAAAAAAAAAACCCAAAGTGAATGTAGTTAACACTACTGTAGTGTACACTTAAAAATGGTTAAGATGGAGGCAGCGCAGTGGCTCACACCTGTAATCCCAGCACTTTGAGAGGCTAAGGCAGGTGGATCACTTGAAGTCAGGAGTTCGAGACCAGCTTGGCCAAGATGGTGAAACCCCGTCTCTACTAAAAATACAAAAATTAGCCAGGCATGGTGGCACGTGTCTGTAATCCCAGCTACCCAGGAGGCAGAGGTGGGAGGATCACTTGAACCCGGGAGGTGGAGGCTGAAGTGAGCTGAGATCACACCACTGCACTCCAGCCTCAAAAAAAGGGTTAAGATGGTAAATTTTGCCGGGCATGGTGGCCCTTGCCTGTAATCCCAGCACTTTGGGAGGCTAAGGTGGGCAGATCATCTAAGCTCAGGAGTTCAAGACCAGCCTGCCCAACATGGAGAAACCCCGTCTCTACTAAAAATAAAAAAATTAGCCGGGTGTGATGGTGGACACCTGTATCCCAGCTACTCGGGAGGCTGAGGCAGGAGAATCGCTTAAACCTGGGAGGTGGAGGTTGCAGTGAGCCGAGATCGCGCCATTGCACTCCAGCCTGGGTGACAGAGCAAGACTCTGTCTGAAGAAAAAAAAAAAAAAATTAAAAAAAAAAAAAAGAATGTATGTCAGCCAGTCCCTTTGTTTCAGTGAGCTTGGCTACTTTAGATATCTCATAGAATTGTACAGTATTTGTCTTTGTGTGACTGGCTCATTTCACTAACATAATGTTCCTCAGGGTTCATCCTGGCGTAGCATGTGTCCAAATTTCTTTTCAAAGCTAAATAGTCATAGAATAATACACAGAAGTTTAAACAAAAAAAGACTGGATAATATTTGGATATTTATTCATAAAATCCAAATACTGGAAACATCCCAAATGCCCATCAATGGAGAATGGCTAAACGAACTGGCCTGTTCACCAACGGGAATATTACTGAGCAATAAAAAGGGGCAACTATTGATACAATCTATGGACCAATCTCACAGATATTATCTGGAATGAAGTAGACCAGTCATCCAAATTTTTTTAAATACACATTGCATGATACTTTTTTTTTTGGAGGCAGAGTCTTGCTCTATCGCCCAGGCTAGAGTGCAATGGCACAATCTCAGCTCACTGCAACCTCCCCCTCCCAGGTTCAAGCCATCCTCCGACCTCAGCCCCACAGGTGGCTGGGACTACAGACGTACGCCACCATGCCTGGATAGTTTTTGTATTTTTGGTAGAGACAGAGTTTTACCATGTTGGCCAGGCCGGTCTTGAACTCCTGGCTTCCAGTGATCCAACTGCCTCCGCCTGCCAACATGCTGGGATTATAGGCGTGAACCACTGTGCCTGGTCCACGATACCATTACATGAACACAAGAACAGCAAAAGTGGCTGGACGCAGCGGCTCACGCCTGTAATCCCAGCACTTTGGGAGGCCAAGGCGGGCGGGTCACAAGGTCAGACGTTCGAGACCAGCCTGGCCAACATGGTGAAACCTTGTCTCTACTAAAAATACAAAAATTAGCTAGGCATGGTGGTGGGCGCCTGTCATCCCAGCTACTCAGGAGGCTGAGGCAGGAGAATCGTTTGAACACAGGAGATGGAGGTTGTAGTGAGCGGAGATCGTGCCATTGCACTCCAGCCCGGGAGGCAGAGCAAGACTCCATCTCAGAAAAAAAAAAAAGAAAAAAGAATAGTGAAAGTGATTTATGGAGACAGGAGTCAGAATATGGTTAGCTCTGGGGGAATTTAAGTAAAAAGGTCACATGAGAACGTCGTTGGGCGATGGAAATGTCATCTATCTTTCCAATGGCTGCTACCTTCCATTGATCACATTTGCTGACTGAACCCTTCCGATCTGTGCATTTTGTTACATGTAAAGTATACCATACAACAAGAATATGGAAAAAACAAGAAAATGAGCTACTGAGGCTTTTTTAAAAATGAGAACACAGCTCTGCCAGGCGCAGTGGCTCACGCCTGTAATCCCAACACTTTGGGAGGCTGAGGCAGGTGGATCACAAGGTCAGGAGATCGAGACCATCCTGGCTAACACAGTGAAACCCCGTCTCTACTAAAAATACAAAAAATTAGCCGGGCGTGGTGGCGAACGCCTGTAGTCCCAGCTATTCAGGAGGCTGAGGCAGGAGAATGGCGTGAACCCGGGAGGTGGGGCTTGCAGTGAGCCGAGATCGCGCCACTGCACTCCAGCCTGGGAGACAGCAAGACTCCAACTCAAAGAAAAAAAAAAAAAAAAAATGAGAACACAGCTCTTACTTGAGAGAACTGCTTTATTCTCACAGGTAAGCTTCCCATAATTAAGCTGCCTAATTTTATAAATGCCCTAGAGAACTTACTAGGTCCCTGGGAAATCTGTCCTTTTACCATCTACTATGCATGCGTGAGAGGGTTTAAAGGCATCTGAAGCTTCCGGGTCTACAGAGAAACCATGAGCCCGTGACCAACTGTCCATGTCAGAGATGTTCTTGTACCTCTTCATGTTAACTCCTGGCTGGATAAGCTGTACAAAAGCTAGGATTGTGACAGTTCCACCAAATGGAAACATCCTGAACTGAACACCAGGCAATAAGAATGCATCTCTCACCATCAGCTTAGGCGGCACTTACCCAACCTGTAAAGTTTCAGTACGGTGGGCTTTCTCTATCTCTAGATATCTACATGTATTTTATATATAACAGCTATAACACGATACAACACAATACAATGTGTGTGTGTGTGTGTGTGTGCGCCTTCAATATAGTTCTACTGAAGCCTTCCAAATCTTTTTTCAATATACCAAGCTAGACCTTTTCAGAAACAAATACAGAAGGCAACCTTATATAGTTAATTTGGAAACTATGATCATTTCTGAAATTTTTTATAGAAACTCAAAGATCACCCCGGGCAAAGGCTTGAGATAGTTTAACTGTGTATTCCACTCACTGCAGCCCCTAAAGGCCATGCTAAGCTTTCTGCAACAGTGCTTCCCTCTTGCCAACTTCCCTGCTTGCTAAAGGGATAGGGGTGCAGAGACAGTTCTACACAGAGGGTCCGTCTGTCCAGAACCCAAGGCTCTAGCCACTTGACACTCCTGCAGGTCTGAATGTGTGCCCTGAAGGCAGCTGCCCTAGGGGTGAGCTGAGATGCTATTTCCAGCAGGGTTAAGGGCTCTCAAAAGAAAAGAAAAGTGCTGGGCCAATCCTAATGTGCCCCCGAGCTCCCTCCTCAACCTCCCACCAAAAACAACCTTTACTAACCTGTGCCCTTGGGAGGCCCCGAGCCCACATAATCGGAGAGGACTGTGCCACTGCTGATGTCATTGCCCTTCATGTTGACCACCAGGAAATGATGCCATTCTCTGCATGAAGAAACACGGGATGTCAGCACCACCGGAGATCAGGGAACATTCACTGCACAGCCAGCAGCTGGGCATCAAGAACATGCTGGGTGCCAGAACACAGCCATGAACAATGGTCCTTTCTTTTTTTTTTTTTTTTTGAGACAGAGTCTCGCTGTGTCGCCCAGGCTGGAATGCAGTGGCACGATCGGCTCACTGCAAGCTCCATCTCCTGGGCTCAAGCAATTCTCTGCCTCAGGCTCCAGAGTAGCTGGGATTACAGCCGCCTGCCATCACGCCCGGCTAATTTTCGTATTTTTAGTAGAGACAGGGTTTCACCATGTTGGCCAGACTGGTCTTAAACTCCTGACCTCGTGATCCACCCGACTCGGCCTCCCAAAGTGCTGGGATTACAGGCATAAGCCACCGCGCCCGGCCCAGTCCTCACTTTCTTAGAGGCCAGCACAAACCTCATATGTTTGCAGAAGAGCAGACCCAGCCCCTCCCACCCTCTGAGATTTTCTAGAGCAAAGGTCAGCAAACTTTCCATTAAAAGGCCAGAGAATAAATGTGTTAAGCTTTGGGGGCCACAGTCTCTGTTGCAACTATTCAACTTGGCCTCGGCAGCATGAAAGCAGCCACAGATGACACATAGCCGTGCTCCAATAAAACGTTAACTGATGGACACTGACAGGTAAATTCTGTGTAATTTCCACATCACAAAGTACTATTCTTCTTTCAATTTTTCACCAATCATTTAAAAATGTAAAAACCAGGCTGGGCATGGTGGCTCACACCTGTAATCCCAGCACTTTTGGGAGACTGAGGCAGGCAGATCACCTGAGGTCAAGAGTTCGAGAGCAGCCTGGACAAGGTGAAACCCCATCTCTACTAAAAATACAAAAGTTAGCCAGGCATGGTGGTGGGCGCTTGTAATTCCAGCTACTCGGGAAGCTGAGGCATGAGAATCACTTGAACCCGGGAGGTGGAGGTTGCAGTGAGCCAAGATCATGCCACTGCACTCCAGCCTGGGTGACTGAGACTCTGTCTCAAAAAAATAAAAAATAAATAACTAAATAAAAATGTAAAAACCATTCTTAGCTCATGGGGCTGTATAAAAACAGGCCACAGGTGGATATGGCTCTCGGCTGTGAGTTACAGACACCTGCTGTAGGGGGCAAAAGGGCAGGAAAGGCACTCTCCGGCTTAAGCATGGGTGGGGGCATCCCAAACCAGGTCTTCTTCTCCGTGTCCAGCAAGGGACTTACACCCGATAAGTCATCTCTGCATGACTTGCTCTTGTCTTTCCCTCCTCTCACCTGTATTTGGGATCCTTCCTGCTGGGGGCATCCGGATCTGTCAGGACCAAGGTGTAGAGCTTCCCTGAATCAAGACCCTCCCACGAAATGCTGGTGGGTCTATTCTTAACCTGTATGAAGGAACCAGTTTGGAGTAAAAAAGTCAGAAATGCTGAAGAAACTGGCTGGGTGTGGTGGCTCACGCCTGTAATCCCAGCACTTTGGGAGGCCTAGGAGAGAGGATCACTTGAGGTCAGGGGTTTGAGACCAGCCTGGCCAACATGGTGAAACCTGCCTCTACTGAAACTACAAAAATTAGCTGGGCATGGTGGCGGGAACCTGTAATCCCAGCCACTCAGGAGGCTGAGGTGGGAGGATCACTTGAGCTGGGGAGGCAGAGGCTGCAGTGAGCCAAGATCACCCCACTGCACTCCAGCCTGGGCGACAGAGTGAGACTGTCCCAAAAACAAGAAATGCTGAAGAAACCAATACTTTTTCTTTGATCTCAGACTCTCCAAAGACAAAACAGAATAGATTTTTAATAAAATCAATGACCCTGTATTGACTCTAAGAGCCAGGAGCTGGAGTTTTATATACGTTATTTATTTTAGAGACCAGGTCTCCTTCTGTCACTCAGGCCAGAGTGTAGTGACGCTATCAAGGCTCACTGTAGCCTCAACCTCCAGCGCTCAATAGATCGATCCTCCCACCTCAGCCTCCTGAGCAGCTGGGAACTACATGCTTACACCATCACACCTGGCCAATTTTTTTTTGTAGAGTTGGGGTCTTGTTATGTTGCCCAGGCTGTATATTATTTCAGTCCCAACAACACCATGGGGCTAGTATCCCAGCACACTATTAACAGAAACAGATGAGGCTGGGATTCCAACCCTGGCACTGAGGCCCCTCTCAACGACACCCTTACATTGTCTGTCCGGAATCACAGCGTTTCTGGATTTGGTGATCAGGAGGTTATCTGTAGCCTGCTAAAGTGAAATCTGCATTAACTGTACGTTTCAAAGTGCAAAGAAAAGGAGAAAGCCAAGGTGATGAGAGGCGGGCAGGGAGCAGGGAAAGGGAGGCTGTGTTAGATGGGCACTACATATTTAAATATCCAAAAAAATTAAATTCTGTGAACATCCAAAACAATGTAAGGTCGGGGCAGTTTATTTTACGCTGTTGCCCGGAGCTTCATAACCAACTACCAGTGGCGTCTGCAAATCTAGTTTCTTCACTTTCGGCAGCCCCAGTCGTGGGCGTGGGAGGTCAAACAGCAAAATTAACCGTTGCCCTCCAGCGTTCTGGCTGCACGCCCTTGACCGATTTAACAAAGGAGAAATCGGCCGGCGCGCTCATCGCCAGTTACATAATGCGTCACAGGCTCTCGGGTGGGGCTTCAGCCCTCCAAAACGAGGCCTAAAATGCTGAGGCCCTAGGGGAAGCTCTGGGGGCGTCCGGGCGGCCACAGCCTACTCTGTCCCGGCGACGTCCCTCTCCAGCGCCCTGCCCTGTGGGGGGAGAGGGGGATCCGGCCTGTTTCCGAACCTAGGTCCCTCTTGGGCCTGAAGCCCGGGAAAAGTGAATGAATTTCTGCCGCAGGCCGAACCTGCCTGGCCACGCCACAGGCCGGGTTCCCGGTGGTCAGGGTGGCCCCCAGGCATGGGACATGGACCCCGGGACCTCTGGCCTGGGGGGCCTCGACACACGCAGGCTGAACCTCCCCACCGCCCCCGGCCCTGTCTCCGCTGGGTCCCACCCAGGCGGCCGGTACAGGCCTCCGCGCCGGGCAGCTCGCTGCACGCCCGCCGCCGGGTGTACCTGGGTGGGCGTCAGCACTTTGCCCAGCTCGTCCACCGCCGCCCCGGCGTAGGTGACATGCAGCGGGTGCTGCGGCCGCTCGTCCACTTCTTGCAGGCTCAAGGGCCCGGACCACTTGCTGAGGTCCACCGGCATGGCGAAGCCAAGCAGAGGGTGCAGCCGGGAGTGCCGCGGTAGGCCAGGCGCGGGCGGCAGCGACGACACGGAGAGCTCAGCACACTGGCCAGGGAAGACGCAGACCCAGCGACCACGCGAGAGAGCACGCGCCTCAGCCCCCGCCCAGCCCCGCGCACCGCCCCACGCCACGCCCACCGCTCCCTGGCCTCTGATTGGCCGAAGCTGGCAGAGCCGGGCCGCTGGCGCTCCTGGGTCCATGCAACCTGCTCTGGGTGGCAGCCGAGTTCTCGGGAACCGCGGCTCGGCCTGCAAGGCTGTTGTTTCAAGAAATGAAAATGAAGGGCGCCCTGGAATAGGTTCGCCTAAGAGAGAGGTTCGTGTCTTAGAAAGTGTCGCTGGGAAAAAAAAATGCAATTGAATTCGCCTTGGTTGCGTTTTGGTTTTCTTAATTTTTTGCATGATTCTTTGCTCCACTTTCCAAATTCAGCAATATGGCCTGTCGCGGTGGCTCATTTCTGTATTCCCAGCACTTTGGGAGGCCAAAGCAGGAAGATCGCTTGAGCCCAGGAGTTTGAGACCATCCTGGACAACGTAGCAAGACCCCGTCTTTACAGAAAAATTAAAAAAAAAAAAAAAAGAAAAAAAGCCAGACATAGTGGTGCATGCTTGTAGTCCTAGCTACTCCGGAGGCTGGGGCGGGAGGATCACTTTTTTTTTTTTTTTTTTTTGAGACGGAGTCTCTCTCTGTTGCCCAGGCTGGAGTGCGGTGGCATGATCTCGGCTCACTGCAAGCTCCGCCTTCCGGGTTCACGCCATTCTCCTGCTTCAGCCTCCCGAGTAGCTGGGAACTACAGGCGCCCGCCACCACGCCCGGCTAATTTTTTGTATTTTTAGTAGAGACGGGGTTTCACCGTGTTAGTCACGATGATCTCGATCTCCTGACCTCGGCCTCTCAAAGTGCTGGGATTACAGGCATGAGCCACCACGCCCGGCCGATCACTTCCTGAATCTAGGAGTTTGAGGCCACGGTGAGCTACGATCTTGCCACTGCACTCCTGTCTGCGCTTCAGAGCGAGACCACATCTTCACACACACACACACACACACACACACACACACACACAGCAAATTCGGAAACAGTAAGGCCTTGCTTTTCTCCTGCACTTTAAAATGAGCCAGATTCTCTGTATTTTCGCACGTCATCACTTGTCATCGTAATTGCCTGGTGAGAGCACCTGAGTGAACTTTTGAGCACTTATATGGGGAAATGTATTTGTCCGTTTCCTCCACACACAAAATTCGTCCTCACAAAATTCCTGAGAAGTGTTTGGGTTTTGTTTTTTTTGTTTGTTTTTTGAAAAAAAATTTTAAACCATATTTATTCATACCAAAACTGCTCTTACTGTGACCACCAGCTACTTGCTTTTTGCTGAATATGATAAGCACTATTTTTTTTTTTTTGAGACGGAGTCTCGCTCTATCGCCCAGGCTGGAGTGCAGTGGCGTGATCTCAGCTCACTGCAACCTCCACCTCCCCGGTTCAAGCAATTCTCCTGTCTCAGCCTCCCGAGTAGCTGGGATTACAGGTGCCCATCACCACGCCCACCTAATTTTTATATTTTTAGTAGAGACAGAGTTTCATCATGTTGGCCAGGCTGGTCTCGAACTCCTGACCTCGTGATTCACCTGCCTCAGCCTCCCAAACTGCTGGGATTACAGGCGTAAGCCACCGCACCCAGCCAATAAGCACTATTTAATAGTTCTTATGTTTTGACTCTTGACATTGATAATTCCTCCCATGGAATAAAAAGTTGTCTCTTGATTTACATTCTTACCAGGAAATAATAGGAGTTCATTGTAGAAAATCAAAGAAAAAAACCCAAAGAAGTAGAAATCCCCTTCTATCCCACTACTTTGATATAAACATGAGTAATCATTTAGGGTATATCTTTCCTATTTAAAAATAATATGAGTATAGATGATTTTGTTGTTTATTCACCAAAAGATTGCATTATATCCTACCATTATAAAATAGCCATATCAAAAATAGGTCGTCAGGCCAGGTGCGGTTGCTGAGGCCTCTCTAATCCTAGCACTTTGGGAGGCTGAGGCAGGAGGATCACTTGAGTCCAGTAGTTCGAGACCAGCCAGGACAACATGATGAAACCCCATCTCTACAACAAAATACAAAAATTAGCCCGGTATGGAGGGATGTGCCCGTAGTCACGGCTACTACCAAGGCTGAGGCAGAAGGATCACTTGAGCCTGGGAGTTTGAGGCTGCAGTGAGCTGTGATTGTGCCATTGCACTCCAGCCGGGGCGACAGAGTGAGACCCTATCTCTACAAAAATAAAATAAAATTTAAAAAGTCTTCAACATTTTAATGACTTATTCTTCTCTAGATGCACCATCATTTATTCAACCATCATTTATTCAACAAGCCTCTTGATGTACTGTTTTGTTCATTGTTTTCCTTTTACAAATATCACTGAAATGAACTTCCTTATACATATATCCTTAAAAACTTGAAAGACTGTTTTTGGAAAATTTTATTACATGGGAGCTTTTATTAATTAGGTCAAAAAATACACACTTTATTTTTTGTTTGTTTGTTTTGAGACAGTCTTGCTCTGCCGCCCAGGCTGGGATGCAGTGGCACAACACGGTGAAACCCTGTTTCTACTAAAAATATACAAATTAGCCAGGCGTGGCCAGGCGCGGTGGCTCATGCCTGTAATCCCAGCACTTTGGGAGGCTGAGGCGGGCGGATCACGAGGTCAGGAGATCGAGACCATCCTGGCTAACACGGTGAAACTTTGTCTCCACTAAAAAAATACAAAAGAATCAGCCGGGCGTGGTGGCGGGCGCCTGTGGTCCCAGCTACTACTCGGGAGGCTGAGGCAGAAGAATGGCGTGAACCTGGGAGGCCGGGCTTGCAGTGAGCCGAGATCGCGCCACTGCACTCCAGCCTGGGCGACAGACCGAGACTCCGTCTCAAAAATAAAATAAAATAAAATTAGACAGGCGTGATGGCACACACCTGTAATCCCAGCTACTAGGAAGGCTGAGGCAGGAGAATTGCTTGAACCTGGGAGGCGGAGGTTGCAGTGAGCCGAGATCGCACCACTGCACTCCAGCCTGGGTGACAGAGGGAGACTGTCTCAAAAAAAAAAAAAGGAAAGAAAGAAGGCCGGGTGGGGTGGCTCATGCCTGTAATCCCAGCACTTTGGGAGGCCGAGGCAGGCAGATCATGAGGCCAGAAGATCGAGACCATCCTGGCTAACACGGTGAAACCCCGTCTGTACTAAAAAATACAAAGGAAAAATTAGCCGGGCATGGTGGCGGGAACCTGTAGTCCCAGCTACTTGGGAGGCCGAGGCAGGAGAATGGCGTGAACCCGGAAGGTGGAGCTTGCAGTGAGCCGAGATCGCGCCATTGCACTCCAGCCTGGGAGACAGAGCAAGACTCCGTCTCAAAAAAAAATAAATAAATAAAAATTAGCCGGGTGTGGTGGCGGGCGCCTGTAACCCCAGCTACTCGGGAGGCTGAGGCAGGAGAATAGCTTGGACCTGGGAGGCGGAGGTTGCAGTGAGCCGGAGGTTGCAGTGAGCCGAGATCGCAGCACTGCACTCCAGCCTGGGTGACAGACCAAGACTCCGTCTCAAAAATAAAATAAAATAAAATAAAATTAGCCAGGCGTGATGGCACACACCTGTAATCCCTGCTACTAGGAAGGCTGAGGCAGGAGAATTGCTTGAACCTGGGAGGCGGAGGTTGTAGTGAGCTTGAGATTGTGCCACTGCACTCCAGCCTGGACGACAGAGTGAGATTCCGTCTCAAAAAAAAAAAAGAAAAGAAAAAGAAAGAAATATTTACAATATATTCTCTGAAACCTGCTACTTGGAGACTTTTTTTGGGGGGTACTCCACAACCCCTTATCATAACCCAGACATTCCTTTCTATTGATAATAACTCTTTTAACCAATTATGAATCAGAAAATTTTAAAATCTACCTATAACCTGAAAGCCCTCCCACTTCAAGTTATCCTACCTTTCTAAACCAAAGTTTTTTTGTTTTGTTTTGTTTTTTGTTTTGTTTTTGAGACAGGGTCTCGCTCTGTCACCCAGGCTGGAGTGCAGTGGTGCAATCACGGCTCACTGCAGCCTCAACTTCCCGGGCTCCAGCAGTCCTCCCACCTCCCACAGGTGTGTGCCACCACGCCTGGCTATGTTTTGTATTTTTAGTAGAGACAGGGTTTTGTCACGTTGCCCAGGCTGGTCTCGAACTCCTGAGCTCAAGTGATCCACTGGCCTCAGCCTCCCAAGGTGCTAGGATTGCAGATGTGAGCCACCACAGCTGGCCCCAATATATATCTTAAATGTATTTAATTGCTGTCTCATATCTCCCTGAAATGTATAAAATCCAGCTGTGTCCATCCACCTTGGGCACATGTTCCCTGGGTCTCCTGAGGGCTGGGTCATAGGCCATGGTCACTCATATTTGACTCAGAATGAATCTCTTCAAATGTTTTACAAAGTTTGACTCTTTTCATCGATGCTATTTATTCTGCTGTCTGCTTGTATTTCTGCCACGTGTGCCTCTTCTAGGCCAGGAGCTTGGGCAGGTGCTGGTTGAGGGTAGACTCAAATGGACCAGCCTGGAAGACCACCAGTTGTTTTTGTTTGTTAAACCACCAGTTGTTTTTGTTTGTTAAACCACCAGTTGTTTTTGTTTGTTGAGGACCAGGAAATTCACTGATGTGGTTATTCAGTGAAATGGCTTCATGCCAATTTCACTCATTGTGCTTCTGCAAGAGAAACTGTTTAATAAGGGAATTTGGGGCCGGGGGTGGTGGCTCATGCCTGTAATCCCAGCACTCTGGGAGGCCCAGGCGAGTGGTTCACCTGAGGTCAGGAGTTGGAGAACAGCCTGGCCAACATGGTAAAATCCCTGTCTCTGTGAAAAATACAAAAATTACCCGGGCGTGGTGGTGAGCGCCTGTAATCCCAGCTACTCAGGAGGCTGAGGCAGGAGCATCGCTTGAACCCGGGAGGCGGAGGTTGCAGTGAGCCAAGATCGTGCCACTGCACTCCAGGCTGGGCGACACAGCAAGACTCCGTCTCAAAAAACAACAAAACAAAACAAAAATAATAATGAGGGAATTTTGGACAAAAACAAAGTTCTGTCCTTAGCTCGAGTTCAGAAACTGTTGTGGCCATGCCAGTGACTTGGAACTGCCTCTCCAGGGGACCGAGGTGCTGGCTACTGGCCAAGGATATGCACTGAGACACTATTGTGAGAATTAACCATTAACAGGCCGCCGGGATTCCATTTGTCAGATTTTTCCTATTGAGACTTTTTTTTTTTCCTTTTCTTTTTGAGAATTTCAAAGCATTTAAAAATACCCTCTATGGCCGGGCTCAGTGGCTCACACCTGTAATCCCAGCACTTTGGGAGGCTGAGGCTGGTGGATCACGAGGTTAGGAGATTGAGACCACCCTGGCTAACACGGTGAAACCCCGTCTCTACTAAAAATACAAACAAATTAGCCGGGCGTGGTGGCGGGCGCCTGTAGTCCCAGCTACTCGGGAGGCTGAGGCAGGAGAATGGCTTGAACCCGGGAGGTGGAGATTGCAGTAAGCCAAGATCGCGCCACTGCACTCCAGCCTGGGTGACAGAGGGAGACTCTGTCTCAAAAAAAAAAATACCCTCTATGTTCTCACTCAATCTCCGACAGTCCTTGGTTGATGCAGACTACCACACATCCAAAAGGAAACCAGGTATGTCAAATCATGCGTAAACTAGGGAAAGCCTCATCATGCAGACTTTAGCAATGTTAAATTAGTGATCATTCAGGCCAGGCACAGTGGTTCACGCCTGTAATCCCAGCACTTTGGGATGCCGAGGCCGGCAGATCAGACCAGCCTGGCCAACACGGTGAAATCCCGTCTCTACTAAAAATACAAAAATTAGCCAGCCGTGGTGGTGGGCACCTGTAATCCCAGCTACTCGGGAGGCTGAGGCAGGAGAATGGCGTGAACCCGGGAGGTGGGAGGTTGCAGTGACCCAAGATCGCGCCACTGCACTCCAGCCTGGGCAACAGAGTGAAACCCTCTCTCAAAAAAAATAATATTAGTGATCATTCAAACCAGAATCATGACCATCTTTGTGAAGAATGGCTTGCTTTGTGTCTTAAACAAGACAGGCTGCAGAATACCTGCCACGCCCACAGCCCCTAGGACATCCTCAGGGGCCCATCCACTGACACCCCTCCCACCTTCAGCCATTCAGAGGCTTGTCAAACCACCTATGAAATGACCTGACTCAACAGCATGACCTGGACCAATAAGATTTGACTATTTTTGTTTGTTTGTTTTGTTTTGTTTTGTTTTTTTGAGACACAGTTTCATTCTTGTTGCCCAGGCTGGAGTGCAATGGCGCAATCTCGGCGCACCGCAATCCCCGCCTCCCGGGTTCAAGCGATTCTCCTGCCTTAGCCTCCCAAGCAGCTGGGATTACAGGCATGCACCACCATGCCTGGCTAATTTTGTATTTTTAGTAGAGATGAGGTGTCTCCATGTTGGTCAGGCTGGTCTCGAACTCCCGACCTCAGGTGATCCGTTCGCCTCGGCCTCCTAAAGTGCTGGGATTACAGTCGTGAGCCACTGCGCCCGGACACTTTTTTTTTTTTTTAAATCACAGTTTATCCTTTTATCTGTTGATGGACTTTGGGCTGTTTCCAGTTTTTTACTATTATGAATAAACTCCTGTAAACATTCTAGTATATCTTTTTGTGGACATATATCTTAATTTCTCTTGGGTAAATATCCAGGAGTAGGATTACTGGATTATATGGTGTTTAATTTTGTAAGAAACTGTCAAACATTTCTCCAAAGTGGGTGTACCTTTTTAAGCTTTATTTATTTATTTTTATTATACTTTAAGTTCTAAGGTACATGTGCACAACGTGCAGGTTTATTACATATGTATACATGTGTCATGTTGGTGTGCTGCACCCATTAACTCGTCATTTACATTAGGTATTTCGCCTAATGCTATCCCTCCCCCCACCCCACGACAGGCCCCAGTGTGTGATGTTCCCCACCCTGTGTCCAAGTGTTTTCATTGTTCAATTCCCACCTATGAGTGAGAACATGCGGTGTTTGGTTTTCTGTCCTTGGGATAGTTTGCTCAGAATGATGGTTCCCAGCTTCATCCAAAAGGACATGAACTCATCCTTTTTTATGGCTGCATAGTATTCCATGTTGTATATGTGCCACATTTTCTTAATCCAGTTTATCATTGATGGCCATTTGGGTTGGTTCCAAGTCTTTGCTATTGTGAATAGTGCCGCAATAAACATACATGTGCATGTGTCTTTGTAGTGGCATGATTTATAATCCTTTGGGTATATACCCAGTAATGGGATCACTGGGTCAAATGGTATTTCCAGTTCTAGATCCTTGAGGAATCGCCACACTGTCATCCAGAATGGTTGAACTAGTTTACAGTTCCACCAACAGTGTAAAAGTGTTCCTATTTCTCCACATCCTCTCCAGCACCTGTTGTTTACTGACTTTTTAATGATCACCATTCTAAGTGGTGTGAGATGGTATCTCATTGTAGTTTTGATTTGCATTTCTTTGATGGCCAGTGATGATGAGCATTTTTTCATGTGTCTATTGGTTGCATAGATGTCTTCTTTTGAGAAGTGTCTGTTCATATCCTTTGCCCACTTTTTGATGGGGTTGTTTGATTTTTTTTGTAAATTTGTTTAAGTTCTTTGTAGATTCTGGATATTAGCCCTTTGTCAGATGGGTAGATTACAAAAATTTTCTCCCATTCTGTAGGTTGCCTGTTCACTCTGATGGTAGTTTCTTTTGCTGTGCAGAAGCTCTTTAATTAGATCCCATTTTTCTATTTTGGCTTTTGTTGCCATTGCTTTTGGTGTTTTAGACATGAAGTCCTTGCCCATGCCTATGTCCTGAATGGTATTGCCTAAGTTTTCTTCTAGGGTTTTTATGGTTTTAGGTCTAACGTTTAAGTCTTTAATCCATCTTGAATTAATTTTTGTATAAGGTATAAGGAAGGGATCCAGTTTCAGCTTTCTACATATGGTTAGCCAGTTTTCCCAGCACCATTTATTAAATAGGGAATCCTTTCCCCATTTCTTGTTTTTGATAGGTTTGTCAAAGATCAGATGGTTGTAGATGTGTGGTGTTATTTCTGAGGGCTCTGTTCTGTTCCATTGGTCTATATCTCTGTTTTGGTACCAGTACCATGCTGTTTTGGGTACTGTAGCCTTGTAGTATAGTTTGAAGTCAGGTAGCATGATGCCTCCAGCTTTGTTCTTTTTGCTTAAGATTGTCTTGGCAATGCGGGCTCTTTTTTGGTTCCATATGAACTTTAAAGTAGTTTTTTCCAATTCTGTGAAGAAAGTCATTGGTAGCTTGATGGGGATGGCATTGTCAGATTCGACTTTTTAATCAGCACTGGTGCCTAAGGAGAAACAGCTGTTGTGAATGGTAGGAGCTAATGTAGAATGGAGGTGATGCTTAGAGACTACAGAGGGGCCATCAAAAGCTTTGTAGGGCTGGGCATAGTGGCTCACACCTGTAATCCCAGCTCTTTGTAAGGCCTAGGTAGGAGGATCGCTTGAGCTCTGGAGTTTGAGACCAGCCTGAGCAACATAGTGAGACCCTGTCTCTACACAAAATACAAAAAACAATTAGCTGGGCCTAGTGGCATGAGCCTGTAGTCCCGGCCCCAGAAGGATCTTAATGGTCTCAAATTCTTGAGCTCAAGTCATCTCCTGCCTTGGCCTCTCAAAGTGCTGGCATTGCAGGCATGAGCTACTGCACCTGGACAAACTGGTATTTTAAAAGAAGAAGGCTGAGTGCGGTGGCTTATGCCTGTAACCTCAGCACTTTGGGAGGCTGAGACGGGCGGATCACCCGAGGTCAGGAGTTTGAGACCAGCCTGGCCATCATGGTGAAACCCTACCTCTACTAAAAATACAAAAATTAGCCGGGTGTGGTGGTGGGCACCTGTAATCCCAGCTACTTTGGAGGCTGAGTCAGGAGAACTGCTTGAACCTGGGAGGCGGAGGTTGCAGTGAGCTGGTATCGCGCCACTGCACTCCAGCCTGGGCAACAAGAGCAAGACTCAGTCTCAAAAAAATAAAAAAAAAAGAAGAAGAAGAAAAGTAATTTGTTCATGTACTGAGATGCTGGTGGGTGATTGGCTTCAGGAGTGTCTGGATCCAGGGACTTAACTAATATCTTAGGTACCTGTCTCCCTGTGGGGTGGTTTCAATTTCAAGTAGACTCCTCCTTCATGTTTCCAGATAACCATTCTGGTAGGCAGTTTCTAAGATGGACCCAGTGAACCCCACGTCCTGGTATTCATGGCCCCGTGCGCTCCCCTCCCCTTGAGTAACTTGCTTCTAATCGATAACATAACATGTAAACGGGATGTCACTTCTGATTAAGTTATGTAAGGCTGGGTCAGATACAGCAGCTCACACCTATAATCCTAGCACTTTGGGAGGCCGAGGCAGGAGGATTCCTTAAGCCTAGGAGCTCAAGACCAGCCTGGGCAACATGGTAAGACCCCCATCTCCCCCAAAAATTTAAAAATTAGCCAGGTGTGGTGGCACACCTGTAGTCCCAACTACTTAGGAGGCTGAGGCTGGAGGATGGCTTGAGCCTAAGAGTTCAGGGCTGCAGTGAACCATCATCAGGCCACTGCACCCCAGCCTGGGCGACAGAGCAAGACCCTATCTCAAACAACATATGACGTGCGGACAGGATGTCACTTCTGATTCCGTTGTATAAGGCTGTGGCGGGCCTGGCGCCGTGGCTCCCACCTGTAATCCCAGCACTTTGGGAGGCCAAGGCGGGCAGATCACGAGGTCAGGAGATGGAGACCATCCTGGCTAACACGGTGAAACCCCGTCTCTACTAAAAATACAAAAAATTAGCCGGGCGTGGTGGCGGGCGCCTGTAGTCCCAGCTACTCTGGAGGCTGAGGCAGGAGAATGGCGTGAACCCGGGAGGCGGAGCTTGCAGTGAGCCGAGATTGCGCCACTGCACTCCAGCCTGGGCGACAGAGCGAGACTCCGTCTCAAAAAAATAAATAAATAAATAAATAAATAAGGCTGTGGCTTCCGTCTTGCTAGCACGCGCTCTCCATTACTTTCTCAGCTTGCAGGCCTCTGGGAAGCAAGCCATCGTGTGGCAGAGGCCCATGTGGCAAGGAACCAAGGGCAGCTTCTGGCCAACAGCCAGCAAGGACCTGAGGCCGTAGCCCAACACCCCTCCAGGAACTGAATTTTGCCAACAACCAGTGAGTGACCTTGGAAGTGGATTCTTCCCCCGAAAGCCCGGCTTTCAGGTGAGTGGGGAGTACGGGTCCCGGCTGAAAACCTAGGTGAGATTCTTCAGGCCTGCCTGACTGTGGGCAAGGACGAAGGCTTTCCCTGGCCGGCCTCCGGGAAAGCTGCCCTCCCCACACCACACTGGGTGCCCAGCCTATGCACTGCAGTGTCTGAAGCCTATGCAGTGGCCGGCCATGCTCTTGAACACATTTGCATTCCTAGCCAGGAAGCACCTTTGATCCTAGGTCTCTTTATCTGGGGCCTTGGGCAGAGGTCTTCTATGGGGCTTCTGCCAAGGCCTCCTTCTAGGGATGGGAGGGGGAAACCTTGAACCCACTGTTTCCTACTCTGATTTCATACCTAGTACTTTTCCACTCTTAGCCCTTATACCATCACGGTCAAGTGATAAAGCCTTACCTCTTTCATTTTTGGCTTATTGCTTTCTAACTTTTTTATTTTTATTTTTTTATTTTTGGAGACAGGGCCTCGCTTTGTCACCCAGGCTGGAGTGCAGTGGTGCAATCATGGTTCACTGCAGCCTCAACCATGTGGGCTCAAGTGATCCTCCCACCTCGACTTCTTGAGTAGCTAGGACTACAGGTGTGCACCACTATGCCCTGCTAATTTTTTGATTTTTTTTTTCTTCTTTTTTTTTTTTTGGAGAGACAGAGTCTCACTATGTTGTCGAGGCCGGTCTCAAACTCCTGGGCTCAAGTGATCCTCCTGCCTTGGCCTCTCAAAGCACTTGGATTACAGATGTGAGCCCAGTACACCTGGCCGATGGCTTATTGCTTAATTGGCTACTTGGACACCTGACACCTCAGCTTGCCCTCCCAGCTTGACTAAGGTTTTGACAGTGAGACCCCAGACCTCGCTGACACCTTATTGAAACCTTGCAAGACCCTGGGTCAGCGGAAGACCCAGCTCTGATATCCCCGAACCTCTGATCTATAGAAATTATAAGATAATAAAGGCCGGGTGTGGTGGCTCATGCCTGTAATCCCAGCACTTTGAGAGGCCGAGGCAGGCAGATCACC
Source organism: Pongo abelii (assembly GCF_028885655.2). Taxonomy (NCBI): domain Eukaryota; kingdom Metazoa; phylum Chordata; class Mammalia; order Primates; family Hominidae; genus Pongo; species Pongo abelii. The sequence goes on along the minus strand of NC_071995.2, from coordinate 116,968,208 downwards.
TGAGGTTGGGAGTTCCAGACCAGCCTGACCAACATGGAGAAATCCCATCTCTACTAAAAATACAAAATTACAGCTGTGTGTGGTGGCTCACCCCTGTAATCCCAGCATTTTGGGAGGCTGAGGCGGGCAGATCACGAAGTCAGGAGATCAAGACCATCCTGGCCAACATAGTGAAACCCCGTCTCTACTAAAAATACAAAAAAAAAAAGCTGAGCGTGGTGGCAGGTGCCTGTAATCCCAGCTACTCAGGAGGCTGAGGCAGGAGAATTGCTTAAACCCAGGAGGCAGAGGTTGCAGTGAGCTGAGATCGTGCCACTGTACTCCAGCCGGGGAGACAGAGCTAGACTCCCTAGGTGACAGAGTGAGATTTTGTCTCAAAAAAAAAAAAAAAAAAGAAAGAAAGAAAGAAAAGAAAAAGAAATACAGGTAGGAAACGTAAAGGCAAAAGATGTCTTCTGCAAGTAGCAAATGAGTGATGCACACACCAATGCAGAGATCTTGTTAATCAGCCTAAGAGAGCAGCATCTAAGGAGCAGGTGAGTAAGCCCCTTGCATGTGTACACAGCTAATATTAATTATGTATAATACTGGCCACTTAATTAAAACAGACTCCATCTCTACTTATCAAAATGTTATGAGTTTCTGCAAGCTCCGGAATTTTCCACAAGCTCCGGAAATTAAGAAACTGTATTCATTAAAACACATCAATCTGGAATTTATTTCTACTTCCCCAACTGTTTTGACTTAGTCATGTTTATCTGTAGTGAACATTTGACCAAAAGTTCAAGGTAAGTAAACAAAGAGATTAGATTAAAAAGGGTTGCCAAGCCAATTCTCTAGAGTTAGATCAAAGTTCTAGAAGGGCAGATGTCACATATACAGAAATATGACTGGGCACCATGGCTCACACCTATAATCCCAGCACATTGGGAGGCCAAGGCAGGTGGATCATTTGAGGGTAGGAGTTTGAGACCAGCCTGGCCAACATGGTGAAACTCTGTCTCTACTAAAAATACAAAAAGCCGCACATGGTGACACACACCTGGAAACCCAGCTACTCAGGAGGCTCAGGCAGGAGAATCGCTTGGACCTGGGAGGTGGAGGTTGCAGTGAGCCGAGATCGTGCCACTGCACTCCAGCCTAAGCGACAGAGCGAGACTCCATGACAAAAAAAAAAAAAGAACAAAAAATTCAAAAATCAGCTGGTGGGATTGCGGGTGCCTGTTGTTCCAGCTGCTCAAGAGGCTGAGGTGGGCCGGTCGTGGTGGCTCACTCCTGTAATCTCAGCACTTTAGGAGGCCCAGGTGGGCGGATTACCTGAGGTTGGGAGTTCAAGACCAGCCTGACCAACATGGAGAAACCCCATGTCTACTAATAATACAAAATTAGCCGGGCGTGGTGGCGCGTGCCTGTAATCCCAGCTACTTGAGAGGCTGAGTCAGGAGAATCGCTTGAACCCGGGAGGTAGAGGTTGCAGTGAGCCCAGATCATGCCATTGCACTCCAGCCTGGGCAACAAGAGTGAAACTCTGTCTCAAACAAAACAAAACAAACAAACAAATATATATTTATATACACACACACATACACATACATACATGCCTGGCAAAGTGGCTCACATCTTCAATCCCAGCACTTTGGGAGGCCAAGGTGGGCAGATTGCTTGAACCCAGGAGTTTGAGACCAGCTGAGCAACATGGCAAAACCCCATTTGTACAAAAAATGCAAAAATTAGCCAGGTGTGGTGGCCCTCACCTGTGGTCCCAGCTACTCCAGAGGCTGAGGTAGGAGGGTCACTTGAGCCTAGGAGGTGGAGGTTGCAGTAAGCCAAGATCACGCCACTGCACTCCAACCTGGGTGACAGAGAGAGGCTCAAAAACAACAACATGTAGTGTGTGACCTTATTTATGTCTTTAAATATATATATATGTTAATGTGTCTATATAATGCATATGTACATAAATGCATATCTGGAAGAATAAAAAACAAATAGTTAACTGTGGTATTTTTTAGAGTGAGATAAAAAATGTAGAAAGATTTTTTTTTTTTTTTTTGAGACGGAGTTTTGCTCTTGTTGCCCAGGCTGGAGTGCAATGGCATGATCTCGGCTCACTGCAACCTCCACCTCCCGGGTTCAAGCGATTCTCCTGCCTCATCCTCCCGAGTAGCTGGGATTACAGGCATGCGCCACTACGCCTGGCTAATTTTGTATTTTTAGTAGAGACAGGGTTTCTCCATGTTGGTCAGGCTGGTCTCAAACTCCCAACCTTAGGTGATCTGCCCACCTCAGCCTCCCAAAGTGCTGGGATTACAGGCATGAGCCACTGCTCCCAGCCTGCTGGGAGCTTTTTTGAGTAAGGTATGCAAAAGGAGAGAGCCCTGGTGATCAAGGCTGCTTGGGTTCCTGGGCCGATCAACCTTCTGGGTGCCATCAAGAAACTAAGGATCGGCTGGGCATGGGGGTTCACGCCTGGGAGGCATAGACAGGTGAATCACTTGAGCCCAGGAGTTTGAGACCCACCAGGGCAACACAGTGAGACCACATATCTACAAAAAATACAAAAAATTAGCTGGGCATAAGGGCACGCACCTGTGGTCCCAGGTACTCGGAAGGCTGAGGTGGGAGGATGGCTTGACCCAAGGAGGTGCAGGCTGCAGTGAGCTGTGATCACACCACTCAATTCCAGCCTGGGTGACAGAGTGAGACCCTGTCTCAAACAAACAAAGACTTTAAGAACTGTTTATCCTGAAGTAATTTAGTGTGCTGCCTCCTCCAGAGACTTCCTCTTTAAAAAAATAAAACTAGGCCAGGCATGGTGGCTCACGCCTGTAATCCCAGCACTTTGGGAGGCCAAGGCAGGTGGACAGCTTGGGGTCAGGAGTTTGGGACCAGCCTGAGCAACATGGCAAAAACCCATCTCTACCAAAAATACAAAAATAAGCTGGGCGTGGTGGAGGGCGCCTGTAATCCCAGCTACTCAGGAGGCTGAGGCAGGAGGATTGCTTGAAACCGGGAGGCAAATGTTGCAATGAACCGAGGTCACACCACTGGACTCCAGCCTGGGCAACAGAGCAAGACCCTGTTTAAAAAAAAAACAATAATAAATAAATAATTAAAAATTAAAAATTAAATTAAATTAAAATTAAAATAAATCCAGGAAGCACAATGTTTAGCCAAAAGAATAAATCTATGGCTGCAGAATTTTGAACAGAAATAGGCCAGCAACAAAAATTATTTGCGGCCGAGCATGGTGACTCATGCCTGCAATCCCAGCAGTTTGGGAGGCCGAGGCGGGTGGATCACAAGGTCAGGAGTTTGAGACCCGCCTGGCCAATATGGTGAAACCCCATCTCTACTAAAAATATAAAAATTAGCTGGGTGTGGTGGTGGGTACCTGTAATCCCAGCTACTCAGGAGGCTGAGGCAGGAGAATCCCTTGAACCCAGGAGGCAGAGGTTGCAGTGAGCTGAGATCACGCCACTGCACTCCAGCCTGGTGACAGAGCTTTTTTCAAAATGGGGTCTCACTATGTTGCCCAGGCTGTTCTCAAACTCCTGGCCTCAAACCATCCTCCCACCCCAGCCTCCCAAAGTGCCAGGATTACAGGCGTGAGCCAGCCAGCCTTATTGTGGTTTTGATTTACATTTCTCTGATGATTAATGATGTTGAGCATTTTTTCATGTTTGTTGGCTGCTAATATGTCAAGAAGTGTATTTATGTTAATAATTATCAATTATTTATTATCTCCTCCCTACTGGCAACTTTTACTGACTGCCATAAACTGAAGCTCAGAGAAGGGAAAAATATCTCTTCCTAAAGACACAGAGAAACATGAACAAACCTGACCAATAGGAGGACCAAAACTTCTGCACAGTGCCTCGCCCCTTGGAGGAATTAACAAAAATGTAGGTAGCTGTTGGAACAAAGAAACAGTAGTCCAAAGCCATTTTGTGTGTGGGATAAAGGTCCTCTAATCTATCTAGTTCCCACAGATAGCACAGCACGGACACCAATGTTCCCGACATTCATACACAAAAGTTCATTCTTTGAATTATCACAAGAAAATATTGCATTGTGCGTACTGTGCTTTGTTGAATGGGTCAGGGAGCTGTATGTGATACATTTTAGAAATATCAGGATTAGACAAGCAGGTGAGCCCTGCCTTTGTCTATGAGCTGTGACCTTGAGCAAGCCGTTTAACAACTCTGGGACACTTTTCCTCCTCAGGAAGGTGAAGGTTATTGGTTGAACCAATAATCTCTGAAATTTTTGGAGTTCCATGAAGCTTGCACCAACTATTATCTCTGAGTGACCTTGGCTGTGGAACCCAGATTCTGTTCAGGGCCGAGAGCGCCACCTGGTGATTCCAGTTTGTAAGTGAGGTTGTTTTTTTTTCCCACTTCCTGGGCCAGACCGACCCAGTTTAGAATTCCAGTTTAGACCAGCAGGATTGGCTTTTTTGTTTTGTTGGGGCTTAGAAATGGAGGCTTTGATACGCTGAACTGAAGAAGGATCTCTCTGATATTCCCTCCCCTCCAAAAGCACAGGAAGTTCCTTTATCTACCTAAAATCCAGACCCCCCAATTAGAAACAATTGTTCTTTCTTTCCCTCCCTGTTATCTCTTTATCTATTGCGGAAAGGAAGACACAGAAGGTAACCACACCTGAACAGATCCTTTCATAAGATAATGTCAGGCTCATTCACATTTCAAAGACATCTATTTACAAGTTAATTTCTCTTCTAGTTCCTGACCCATTCATTTCCCTAGTGATCCTTTATTTCCCCCTGAATTCCTTTTTTCCCTCCAGTAACCCGTTTTGCCAGGATGGAAGCCCCTGTCTTTCTGTAATCTCAAAATGATATTTAATGTTCCACATTCCCTTGAGGTGTGGGTAATTCCTCTGTGGTTTCCCCTCTTGTTCACGTTAATAAATCTAGATGCCTTTTCTCCAATTAATCTGCCTTTTGTTGAGTTGATCTTTCTTTCTTTTTATTTATTTATTTTTAACCTAAAGCTGGCATCTACTTCCAGGCTTCTTTCCTCAAAAAATTTGTGACTAGAATTTCTTTTCTTCTCTTCTCTTTTTTTTTTTTTTTGAGATGGCGTCTAGCTCTGTCACCCAGACTGGAGTGCAGTAGCACAATCTCGGCTCACTGCAACCTCAGTCTCCTGGGTTCAAGCGATTCTCCTGCCTCAGCCTCCCAAGTAGCTGGGAATACAGGCGTGTACCACCATGCCCAGCTAATTTTTATATTTTTAGTAGAGACAGGGTTTCACCATGTTGGCCAGGCTGGTCTCCTGACCTCGTGATCCGCCCACCTCGGCCTCCCAAAGCGCTGTGATTACAGGCATGAGCCAACGCGCCTGGCCTGTAACTAGAATTCCTATACATCTCTGAAATGCATACATGTCAAAACTCATTGTGCAAACCCTGGCTGACATTAAGGGACCAAAATGTCTACAAATGTAATCATGTATCGTGGCCTACACAGCTAATATGGTCCGAATTACCCTTAAGCTCCTGCTTTAAGGTCCATAAATACCTGGAAGGAAAATTCACCGCAGGGCACTCAGTCCTCTCGTGCTGAGGAGTCCCGCAGCACTTTTATGCAGTGTTCTTTCTAACATTTTTTTTTCTTTTTCAAACCTATGCTGACATCAGTAAATTCTTTGTACTAACCTACGACCTGTGAGCCCACCACTTGCCAATGCTGGGCCCTGACATCTCGTCCAGCAGGGACGGTCTCGCTCTATTGCCCAGCTAGAGGGCAGTGGTGCGATCATAGCTCACTGCAGCCTCGAATTCCTGGGCTCAAGTGATCCTCCCACCTTAGCCTCCTGAACAGCTGGGACCACAGGAACGCACCACCACACCCAGCTAATTTTATAATTTATTGTAAAGATGGGTCTAACCATGTTGTCCAGGCTTATCACAAAGTTCTTAATCTCCGTAACCCCCAACTCCAGTTTAAGAACAACTACTGGCCACGCGTGGTGACTTATGCCTGTAAACCCAGTACTTTGGGAGGCTGAGGCGGGTGGATCACCTGAGGTCAGGAGTTCGAGACCAGCCTGGCCAACATGGTATAATCCCGTCTCTACTAAAAATACAAAAATTAGCCGGGCATGGTGGCACACGCCTGTAATCTCAGCTACTCGGGAGGCTGAAGCAGGAGAATCGCTTGAACCCAGGAGGCAGAGGTTTCAGTGAGCCGAGATTGTGCCATTGCACTCCAGCCTGGGATACAGAGTGAGACTCCTTCTCAAAAAAAAAAAAAGAAGGTGCCGGGCTCAGTGGCTCACGCCTGTAATCCCAGCACTTTGGGAAGCCGAGGTGGGCGGATCACGAGGTCAGGAGATCAAGACCATCCTGGCTAACACGGTGAAACCCCACCTCTACTAAAAATACAAAAAAATTAGCTGGGTGTGGTGGCGGGTGCCTGTAGTCCCAGCTACTCGGGAGGCTGAGGCAGGAGAATGGTATGAACCCGGGAGGCAGAGCTTGCAGTGAGCCGAGATCACGCCACTGCACTCCAGGCTGGGCGACAGAGCAAGACTCCGTTTCAAAAAAAAAAAAAAAAGAACCACTACTGTAGGGAATGTTATAACCCAGGGCAGCATTTTATAAACATGGACTTGAGGCTATGACTTTATCTGGAAAGTTATTTCACTTCCCTGAGCCTCAGCTTCCTTATCTGTAAAACAATAATGTAACTGCCCATTGGGTTCACCTTGCCTGCTGCCTAGACAGAGCGGATTTATTAAGACAGGGAAGGCCGGGCATAGTGGCTCACACCTGTAATCCCAGCACTTTGGGAGGCGAAGGCGGGCAGATCGCCTGAGGTCAGGAGTTCGAGACCAGCCTGGCCAACGAAGTGAAACCCCATCTCTACTAAAAATACAAAAATTAGCTGGGCGTGGTGGCAGGCGCCTGTAATCCCAGCTACTCAGGAGGCTGAGGCAGGATAATCGCTTGAACCCAGGAAGCGGAGGTTGCAGTGAGCCGAGATCGCACCATTGCACTCCAGCTTGGGGGACGAGAACGAAACTTCATCTCAAAAAAAAAAAAAGAAAAAAGAAAAAAAAAGGGAATTGCAATGGAGAAAGAGTAATTCATGCGGAGCTGGCTGTGTGGGAGACCGGAGTTTTACTGTTAATGAAATTAGTCTCAGAGCATTCAGGGATCAGGGTTTTTAAAGTTAACTTGGCGGGTTGGGGCTTGGGAAGTGGGGAGTGCTGATTAGTCAGGTTGGAGATAGAATCAGGGGATCGAAGTGAGTTTTTCTTGCTGTCTTCTGCTCCTGGGTGGGATGGCAGAGCTGGTTGAGCCAGATTACCTGTCTGGGTGGTATCAGCTGATCCATCCATCAAGTGCAGGGTCTGAAAAATTTCCCAAGCTCTGATCTTAGGTTTTACAATAGTGATGTTATTTCCAGGAGTAATTTGGGGAGGTTCAAACTCTTGGAGCCAGAGGCTGCATGTCCCCTAAACTGTAATTTTTTTTTTTTTTTAGACGGAGGCTGGTGGGACCTCAACCCCAGCCAGTATCCAGGCTGTTGACGCCATCTGGAGAAGGAATTCAAGAGTGTGTCAGAAAATGATGAAAGTACAAAGATTTATTGCGAAGCGAAAAATACACACTCAAGAAAGAGGAGTATGTGTGGACTCAAGACAGAGTCCAATGGGACTTGGGGTTTCTACCTTTTGGGTTTCTTTTTTTTTTTTGATACGGAGTCTCGCACTGTTGCCCAGGCTGGAGTGCAGTGGCGCGATTTTGGCTCACTGCAACCTCCGCCTCCCGGGTTAAAACGATTCTCCTGCCTCAGCCTCCCAAGTAGCTGGGATTACAGGCAGGCACCACCACACCTGGCTAATTTTTGTATTTTTAGCAGAGACGAGGTTTCACCATGTTGGCCAGGGTGGTCTCGAACTACTGACTTCAGGTGATCCACCCACCTCGGCCTCCCAAAGTGCTAGGATTACAGGCGTGAGCCATCGCGCCCGGCTCTTTTGGGTTTCTTTAACCAAGGAGTGGAATATTCATGAAGATTCTTGGGCAGAGGTGGAGGTTTCTCAGAATTGTGGTGCTACACATTTTTACACCAAATATGGGTGTTTCCGGAACTATCATGGCCCTGGTGTGTGTGGGATTTATTTATTTATTATTATTATTTTTTGAGACAGAGTCTCACTCTGTCACCCAGGCTGGAGTGCAGTGGCACAATCTCGGCTCATTGCAACCTCTGCCTCCCAGGTGCAGGCGATTCTCCTGCCTCAGCCTCCCAAGTAGCTGGGATTACAGGCTCCCATCACCATGCCCAGCTAATTTTTGTATTTTTAGTAGAGACGGGGTTTCACCATATTGGCCAAGCTGTTCTCGAACTCCGGACCTCAGGTGATCTGCCTGCCTGAGCCTCCCAAAGTGCTGGGATTACAGGCATGAGCCACCATGCCCAATGGGTGTGGGCTTTAGTATATTAATGAGTGTATAATGAGGTCCTTGGTGAAACCTACATCAAATCCAGCACCATGTTGGGTCCAGTTGGTCTTAGCCAGCTTGGTCCACATCGTGGTTTTTTAGGGTCTTATCGGCCCCTTACTTCTGCAGCAAAAGTTTCCTTTTGCTAGTCATGTGAAACTGCCACCTGGAATTTTCTATTCTCTAGTGACCACCCCGTGTTATTCCTGTCTCACTGGGACCCTAAGAAATTGGGAATTCCAACTACACATCCAAAATAGTTTGACTAAAACTGTTGAAAAAAGAAAAAAATAATGGCATAAAGTATTGCTTGACTAAATTCCAGCCAGGTGCACTGGCCACTTTAGGTCGGGCGTGGTGGCTCATGACTGTAATCCCAGCATTTTGGGAGGCTGAGGTGGGAGGATCACTTGAGGTCAGGAGTTCCAGACCAGCCTGGCCAAAATGGTGAAACTCTGTCTCTACTAAAAATACAAAAATTAGCCGGACCTGGTGGCGGAAGCCTGTAATCCCAGCTACTCTGGAGGCTGAGGCACGAAAATTGCTTGAACCCAGGAGGTGGAGGTTGCATTGAACCAAGATCATGCCACTGCACTCTAGCCTGGGTGACAGAGCAAGATTCCGTCTCAAAAAACAAAAACAAAAATGAAAAACAAACAAAGAGAAAGCCCATTCTTTTTTCTTTTTTATTTTTTTGAGACAGGGTCTCGCTCTGTCACTCAGGCTGGAGTGCCATGGCGCGATCTCTGCTCACTACAACCTCCATCTCCCAGGCTCAAGCACTCCTCCCACCTCAGCCTCCTGAGTAGCTGGGACCACAGGCACAGAAACCCCACCATAAATAAAGAGAGGTAGGCTTTTAAAAATGTCACTCTGTTCATAGTAAGGCAAGCAAGGGAAGCAAAATTAATTTCTTTCTAGAGGTGGAATGATGGGTAGGGAATGGAGGACTTTAGGAAAGAGGTGCCCCAGTTTCTGAGTCACTTCATGGCTTCAATATTCATTGACTATCAATCAACAGATGAATGGATATACAAAAGGTGATATCTCTGTTGCAGTAGGTAGTTAGTCAGATCTGAACAGCGAAGGAGAGGCTCCTCTGCCCCATCAGGAGATGATCAGGCAGTTGTTAAACTGTCTCTCTAAAACAATCATTGGTTGCAGCCGATGCCAGGGAAAGACAGTCTCCCAGTAGATAGAAACGCCAGAAACTGGTGATCAGCAGCTTCCCAGTAAGATCTCAGGAGGTGGGTGAGTGGGCTTAAGCATGTGCATGAAGAGGCAAAATGGTGGAGCTTAGCTGGTACATGACCTTCCTCTAGGAACACTCAACTGACAAGGGAAGAACGCCTCAAGTGAGCATGCATATAGCTTCAGTAAACACACTCACATGCAGCCCCTCCCAAGTGCTGGCAGGCCATTGTACATGCAGACTGCCAACATAGAAAACCACAAATCAAAGGTCAAACCATGCACTTGAATCTCTCAAGTTCCCTACTTCCAAGCGTACTTCATTTCCTTGCATTCCTGTTCTAAAACTTTTTTTTTTTTTTTTTTGAGACGGAGTTTCACTTTTGTTGCCCAGGCTGGAGTGCAATGCCGCGATCTCGGCTCACAGCAACCTCCACCTCCCAGGTTCAAGCCATTCTCCTGCCTCAGCCTCCTGAGTAGCTGGGATTACAGGCATGCGCCATCACACCCAGCTAATTTTATATTTTTAGTAGAGACAGGGTTTCTCCATGTTGGTCAGGCTGGTCTCGAACTCCAGACCTCAGGAGATCCGCCCACCTCCTAAAGTGCTGGGATTACAGGTGTGAGCCACCATACCCAGCTAAAACTTTTTAATAAACTTTCACTCCTGCTGTGAAACTTGCCTTGGTTTCTTACTCTGTCTTATGCCCCTTGGTTGAATTATCTCTTCTGAGGAGGCAAGGATTCAGGTTGCTGCAGGCCTGTATGGATTCACTGCTACTAACATCTCCATACAATGGAATATAATTTGGCCATAAAATGAAATGAAGTATTGATACAAGCTACAATGTAGATGAACCTTGAGAACATTGCGTTAAGTGAAAGAAGCCAGTCACAACATATATTGCTTGCTTCTGTTAACATGAAATGTCTGGAATAGGCAAAACCATAGAGACACAAAGTAGATTCATGATTGTTGGGGGTTGGAGGGGGTGGGGAAATTGTGAGTGTGTCTTAGCCTGTTTTCTGTTGCATATATACCACAGACTGGGTAGGGTAATTTATAAAGAAAAAAAGTATATTTAGTACATGGTTCTGGAGACTGAGAAGTCCAAGAGCATGGAACAAGCATCTGGTGAGGACCTTCTTGCTGTATCATAACATAACAGAGGGCATCACATGGCAAGAGGACAACAGCAAGAGAGCCAGAGAGTGCTTGCTTTTATAACAAAACCACTCCCACGATGGCAACACTAATCCATTCTTGAGGGTAGAGGGACTGAGTTTCCAACACATGAACTTTTGGAGGACACATTCAAACCATAGCAAGGTGATAGCTAAAGGGTATGGGGTGTCTTTTTGGAGTGATGAAAATCTAAAATTGATGGTAGTAATGGTTGTACAACCTTGTGACTATGCTAAAAGCCATTGAATTGTACACTTTAACTGAGAGAATTCTATGGTATGAATTATATCTCAATAAAGCTGTTATCAGCAGGGGGTGGTGGCTCATGCCTGTAATCCCAGCACTTTGGGAGGCCAAGGTGGGTGGATCACCTGAGGTGAGGAGTTCAAGACCAGCCTGGCCAATATGGTAAAACCCCATCTCTAATTAAAAAAATACAAAAATTAGCTGGGTGTGGTGTTGAGCACCTGTTATCCCAGCTACTCGGGAGGCTGAGGCAGGAGAATCACTTGAACCTGGGAAGCAGAGGTTGCAGTAAGCCAAGATTGAGCCACTGCACTCCAGCCTGGGCTACGAAGCAAGACTCTGTCTCAAAATAAAATAAAAATAAAAATAAAGCTGCTATCAAAAAAACTTTTACTGAATGTTACAAATCTGAATAATCACAATGGAGGGATCTTTATTGTTACATAAACTTTAAAAATACAAGTTGCCAGGCACAGTGGCTCATGCCTGTAATCCCAACACTTTGGGAGGCTGGGCAACATACTGAGACTCCATCTCTACAAATTTTAAAAATTGGCCAGGCATGGTGGTGAGAGTCTGTAGTCTCAGCTACTCAGGAGGCTGATGTGGGAAGATCATTTGAGCCCAGGAGTTTGATAAGTGTGCCGTGGCACTCCAGCCTAGGCAACAGAGTGAGACCCCAGCTCTCTAAAAAAAAAAAAAAAAAAAAAGGAAAATACAAGTGTTAATGGCTGTATGATATTCTGACAGGAGCATATTAGGTAAACAGTAAAGACTGTAGTCTATGGAAGTTGGTGAGACAGCTTGTCACTGGGGAAGAAGACTAGGGGTTTGGGGTGGGCAAAAGGGTTTCTTTCTCTATTTTTTTTTTTCTTTTTTTTGAGACAGAGTTTCACTCTTGTCGCCCAGGCTGGAGCACAATGGCGCATTCTTGGCTCACTGCAACCTCCACCTCTCAAGTTGAAGTGATTCTCCTGCCTCACCCTCCCGAGTAGCTGGGATTACAGGCACCTGCCACCACGCCCAGCTAATTTTTTTGTATTTTTAGTAGAGACAGCGTTTCAGCATGTTGGTCAGGCTGGTCTCGAACTCCTGGACCTCAGGTGATCCTCCCGCCTCGGCCTCCCAAAGTGTCGGCCTCCCAAAGTGCTGGGATTACAGGTGTGAGCCACCGCGCCCAGCCAAAATGCTTTCTTTCAAGGAGAATTTCACTATAAATTGCTTGGATTTTTTCTTGTTTGTTTGCTTCACTTACTGTTTTTTGAGACAGGATCTCACTCTATTGCCTAGGCTGGAGTGTGGTAGTATGATCATGGCTCACTGAAGCCTTGAACTCCTGGGCTCAACTGAGCCTCCTGATTCAGCTTCCAGAGTAGTCAGGGCTACAAGCATGCACCACCATGCCTGGCTAATTTTTAAATTTTTAATAATCTATTTATTTATTGGCTTATGAACAACATAAATGTATTTCTTACAGTTGGGGAGGCTGGGAAGTCCAAGATCAAGTCACTGGCAAACTTGGTGTCTGGTGGAGGTCCACTCTTTGGTTCATAGATGGCTGTCTTTTCACTGTGTCTTCACATGGTGGAAGAAGTGAACAAGCTCCTTTGGGTGTCTTTTATAAGGGCACTAATCCCATTCGTGAGGGTTCCACACTCATGACCTCATCCCCTTCCAAAGGCCCCTCTAGCTAATACCATTAACTTAGGGATTTGAATTTCAACATATGAGTTTTGAGGGGACACAAATATTCCGACCATAACACCATACCACCATACAAAAAAAATAATTTGGCCAGGTGCGGTGGCTTATGACTGTAATCCCAGCACTCTGGGAGACTGAGGCAGGTGGATCACCTGAGTTCAAGAGTTTGAGACCAGCCTGACCAACATGGTGAAACCCCATCTCTATTAAAAATACAAAATTAGGCCAGGGGCGGTGGCTCACGCCTGTAATCCCAGCACTTTGGGAGGCCGAGGCAGGCAGATCACCTGAGGTCAGGAGTTCGAGACTAGCCTGGCCAACATGGTGAAACCTCGTCTCTACTAAAAATACAAAAATTAGCCGGGCATGGTGGTGGGTGCATGTAATCCCAGCTACTTGGGAGGCTAAGGCAGGAGAATCACTTGAACCTAGGAGGCGGAGGTTGCAGTGAGCTGAGATCGTGCCATTGCACTCCAGCCTAGGTGACAAAGCAAGACTCCGTCTCAAAACAAAACAAAACAAAACAAAAACATTAGTCAGGGGTGGTGGCATATGCCTGTAATCCTAGCTACTTAGGAGGCTGAGGCAGGAGAATCACTTGAACCCAGGAGGCGAAGGTTGCAGTGAGCGGAGATCACGCCACTGCACTCCAGCCTGGGCAACAAGAGTGAAACTCAAAAAAAAAAAAAAATTTGTATAAGATTACATACCTAATGATAAAACTTAAGCCATACGGCCGGGCGCAGTGGCTCACGCCTGTAATCCCAGCACTTTGAGAGGCCGAGGTGGGCGGATCATGAGGTCAAGAGATCGAGACCATTCTGGCCAACATGGTGAAACCCCAACTCTACTAAAAATACAAAAATTATCTGGGCATGGTGGCATGTGCCTGTAGTCCCAGCTACTTGGGAGGCTGAGGCAGGAGAATCGCTTGAACCCGGAAGGCGGAGGTTGTAGTGAGCCGAAATTGTGCACTGCACTCCAGCCTGACAACAGATTCCTCTGTCTCAAAATTGGAAAAAAAGAAAAAAAAAAAATTAAGCCGTACAAATTCTAGAAAAACACAGGAGCATATCTCTGTGACCTGCAGGTAGGCAAAAGTTTATTAGACAGGACACGGAAATAATCATCTAATAAAAAATATTTATTATTTATTTTTTGAGATGGAGTCTTGCTCTTGTTGCCCAGGCTGGAGTGCAGTGGCGCAATCTCGGGTCACTGCAACCTCCGCCTCCTGGGTTCAAGCTATTCTCCTGCCTCAGCCTCCTGAGTAACTGGGATTACAGGCACCTGCTACCATGCCTGGCTAATTTTTGTACTCTTACTAGAGACGGGGTTTCACCATGTTGGCCAGGCTGGTCTCGAACTCCTGACCCAGGTGATACACCCACCTCGGCCTCCCAAAGTGCTGGGATTACAGGCGTGAGCCACTGCACCTAGCCTATTTATTTTTTTGAGATGGAGTCTCGCTCTGTCGCCCAGGCTGGAGTGCAGTGGCATGATCTCGGCTCACTACAACCTCTGCCTCCCGGATTCAAGCAATTCTCCTGCCTCAGCCTCCCGAGTAGCTGGGACTACAGGCACGTGCCACCACGCCCAGCTAATTTTTGTATTTTTAGTACAGACAGGGTTTCACCATATTGGTCAGTGTGCTCTTGAACTCCTGACTTTGTGATCCGCCCACCTCAGCCTACCAAAGTGCTGGGATTACAGGTGTGAGCCACCACGCCCGGCCTGATAAAAATTAATACATCAATTTTTTTTTTTTTTTTTTTTGAGACAAGGTCTGGCTCCATTGCCCAGGCTGTAGTGCAGAGGCACGATCTTGGCTCACAGCAACCTCCACTTCCCAGGGCACAAGCAATCCTCCTGCCTCAGCCTCCCAAGTAGCTGGAACTACAGGCACACACCACCATGCCCAATTAATTTTTGAATTTTTTTTTTTTTGACTGAGTCTCGCTTTGTTGCCCAGGCTGGAGTGCATTGGCGCAATCTCAGCTCACCACAACCTCCGCCTCCTGGGTTGAAGCGATTCTCCTGCCTCAGCCTCCCGAGTAGCTGGGACTACAGGCACATACCACTGTGCCTGGCTAATTTTTGTATCTTTAGTAGAAACAGGGTTTTACTGTGTTGGTCAGGCTGGTCTTAAAGTCCTGACCTCATGATCCACCCGCCTCAGCCTCCCAAAGTGCTGGGATTACAGGCGTGAGCCACTGCGCCTGGCCTTTTTTTTTTTTTTTTTTTTGGTAGAGACAGGGTTTAGCCATGTTGCCCAGGCTGGTTTTGAACTCCTGATGGCTGCCTTAGCTTCCTGAAGTGCTGAGATTACAGGCATCTGCCAACGTGCCCAGCCTACATTAATTCTTTCACAGACATATATTTTTCCATCAATTCTTTGCTCTCTTCCCTTTAAGAAGTGGGCTTGGCTGGGCGTGGTCACTCCCGCCTGTAATCCTAGCACTTTGGGAGGCTGAGTTGGGCAGATCACCTGAGGTCAGGAGTTCGAGACCAGACTGGCTAACATGGCAAAACCCCGTCTCTACTAAAAATACAAAAATTAACCGGGTGTGGTGTGGGGTCTGCGCCTGTCATCCCAGCTACTCAGGAGGCTGAGGCAGGGAGAATTGCTTGAACCTGGGAGGCGGAAGTTGCAGGGAGCCGAGATCATGCCATTGCACTGCAGCCTGGGTGACAGAGCGAGATTCAGTCTCAAAAAAAAAAAAAAAAATCGTTTAGATGATAGATTTTATGTTATGTTAATGTTACCACAATTAAAAATTGTTTTAGGGCCAGGTGTGGTGGCTCACACCTGTAATCCTAGCACTTTGGGAGGCCGAGGGGGGTGGATCACGAGATCAGGGGGTCAAGACCAGCCTGGCCAACATGGTGAAACCCTGTCTCTACTAAAAATACAAAAATTAGCCGGGCATGGTGGTGGGCGCCTGTAGTCCCAGCTACTTGGGAGGCTGAGGCAGAAGAATTGCTTGAACCCAATAGGCAGAGGTTGCAGTGAGCTGAGATTTCACCACTGCACTCCAGCCTAGGCAACAGAGCGAGACTCCGTCTCAAAAAAAAAAAAAATTGTTTTAATGCAGAAGAAAACTGTAAAGTGAAAGAATAATGAGGAAAAAAAAAGTGACACATTTAGAAAACAGAGGATGGAGATACTCCATTGGTTTTTTTGAATTAAAAAAGTGAATCAGGCTAGGTGCAGTGGCTCAGCCCTGTAATCCCAGCACTTTGGGAAGCCAAGGCAAGAGGATTGAGCCCAGGAATTTGAGATCAGCCTGGGCAACATTAGTGAGACCCACCCCACATCACTACAAAAGATAATTAACTGAGTAGTAGTGTGTGCCTGTAGTCCCGTCTCTACTAAACAAACAAACAAACAAACAAATACAAAAATTAGCTGTGTGTGGTGGCACGTGCCTGTAGTCCCAGCTACTCCAGAGGCTGAGGCAGGAGAATTGCTTGAACCCGGGAGGTGGAGGTTGCAGTGAACTGAGATTGCACCACTGCACTCCAGGCTGGGAGACAGAGTGAGACTCTGTCTCCAAAAAAATAAAAATAAAGTAATAAAATAAATAAAAATACAAATACAAAAAAAAGATCCATGTGTGGTGGCTGTGCCTGTAGTCCCAGCTTCTCTGGGGGCTGAAGTGGGAGGATCATTTGGGCCCAGGAGGCGATTGCAGTGAGCTCTGTTCATACCACTGCACTCCAGCTTGGGTGACAGGGGAAAACTCATACATGTAGCACCCTGGACAGAGAAGTGTTTGAGCCCAATGGTCCAGATAGGATTGTGGGATCAGTGGCATATGAAATGACAGGCTCCAAAACCATGCCTTAGATTTTTGTTGAGTCTCTTCATACAAGTAAACCCAGTTTATCCTAATTATTTTTATTATTATTTTCTCAGAGACAGGGGCTTGCTCTGTTGCTCAGGCTGGAGTACAGTGGCATGATCATAGTTCACTACAGCCTCTACCTCCTGGGCTCAAGCAATCCTCCCACCTCAGCCTCCTGAGTAGCTAGGACTATAGGTGTGCCACTATGCCTGGCTAAGTTAAAAAAATTTGTAGAGACAAGGTTTCACTGTGTTGCTCAGGGTGATCTTGAACTCCTGAGCTCAAGTGATCCTCCAGCCTCAGCCTCCCAAAGTGCCGAGATTATGGGTGTGAGCTACTGCATCTGGCCCTGGCTAATTAAAAAAAAAAAATTTTTTTTTGGAGACATGGGGGTCTTGCTATGTTGCCCCATGGTGGTCTCAAGCTCTTGGCCTCAAGAAGTCTTCCAGCCTAGGCCTCAAAGCCCAACCTAGTTTATCTTTACAACATCCCATGAGATAAATATTAGGTCTTTTTTGCTGATAGGGAAACTTGGGCTCTAGAAGGACCCTACATTGCTGGGGACCCCATGCAAAACTCCCAACTCACTGAACATTGTTCTAGGCAGGGTACTTTCTACTGTCCAGAGTGACCTGAAATGCAAGTGGACATCAGGGCAGCTCCTTACACAGCTTCTGACTCAGGGCTGGCTTGAGCCCCTGTAGTCAAAACAAAGAGGGGGGTGTTTTCCAGGCCAGCTCTGCTCAGGTGAAGGCTGGTGTCTGATCATCCAGTGACACACAGAGCATTCAGATGCATGTCCCCTTAGCCCTGGCAGCCTTCGCACATGTGACAAATGTGCAACTTTGTGGGGCTGGAGTTGCAGTCAGACAGTCAGTCGTGGCTTTACCACCAGCCAGCAGGCTGTGTGACTCAGAGGTAACCTCCCAGAGCTGTAGGTTGCTCATTCATAAAACTGGATGGCCGGCCAGGCGCGGTGGCTCATGCCTGTAATCCCAGCACTTTGGGAGGCTGAGGCAGGCAGATCACTTGAGGTCAGGGGTTCAAGACCAATCTGGCCAACATGGTGAAACTCCATCTCTTCTAAAAATACAAAAATTAGCCAGGTGTGGTGGCGTGAACCTGTAATCCCAGCTCCTTGGGAGACGGAGGCAGGAGAATAGCTTGAACCTGGGAGGCGGAGGTTGCAGTGAGCAGAAATCATGCCACTGCCCTCCAGCCTGGGGGACAGAGCAAGACTCCATCTCAAAAATAAATAAAAGCGGTGGTACGTGGCACTGCACCTTAGGTCCAAGGGTTGCAGGGAGGGTCCAGTGAGATTAGAACTATGCGTCGACCTGGCCAATATGTCAGGAAGGCTGCCCTGGGCAATCCACTATGAGGCCATGGAGAATTCCACACCCTCTGCTGAAAACTGGCCAGTTATTGGTTTTATTTTTTTAATTAAAAATATTTATTTATTTATTTTTTATTTATTTATTTAGAGCAGGGTCGCTCTGTGTTGTCCAGGCTGGAGTGCAGTGGCACAATCTCGGCTCACTACAACCTCCACCTCCCAGGTTCCAGCAACCCTCCTGCCTCAGCCTTTCAAGTAGCTGGGATTACGAGTGTGCGCCACCACGCCCAGCTAATTTTTTATTTTTAGTAGAGATGAGGTTTCACTGTGTTGGCTAGGCTGGTCTCGAACTCCTGACCTCAAAGGATCTGCCCACCTTGGCCTTCCTGAGTGCTGGGATTACAGGCGTGAGCCACCTTGCCTGGCCCAATTACTGATTTTATTTATAGCTTGTTTCTTGCAGGTGAGGATGTAATGTGTTTGCCAGAAAAGCTGAGGAACTACAATATCAAAACCAATTAACTCTTATTTGTTTACTCAACAAATGTGTATTAGAATGGCAACTAGCTGGCAGGTACTGAGGAGACAGGAAACAGGTCTGGTTAGCATAGGATCTCCACAAGGTCAAACATGAAAAGCAAGAACCAAGTTTGGTGCAGTGGCTCATGCCTGTAATTCCAGCACTCTGGGAGGATTGACTTAAGCCTAGGAGGTTGAGGCTGCAGTGAGGTATGATTACACCACTGCACTTCAGCCTGGATAATATAGGGAGACTCTGTCTAAAAAAACCCAAAAATTCCAGGCCGGGCGCGGTGGCTCATGCCTGTAATCCCAGCACTTTGGGAGGCCGAGGCGGGTGGATCACGAGGTCAGGAGATCAAGACCATCCTGGCTAACACGGTGAAACCCCGTCTCCACTAAAAATACAAAAAATTCTCTGGGCATGGTGGCGGGCGCCTGTAGTCCCAGCTACTCCGGAGGCTGAGGCAGGAGAATGGCGTGAGCCTGGGAGGCGGAGCATGCAGCGACAGAGTGAGACTCCATCTCAAAAAACAAACAAACAAACAAAATTCCTGTCAAGAATCTGATGAACAGTTATTTTATTTTATTTTATTTTGAGACGAAGTCTTGCTCTTCTCCCCAGGCTGGAGTGCAATGGCGCGATCTCAGCTCACTGCAACCTCTGCCTCCTGGGTTCAAGCAATTCTCCTGACTCAGCCTCCCAAGTAGCTGGGATTACAGGCGCCTGTCACCACACCCAGCTAATTTTTGTATTTTTAGTAGAGACGAGGTTTCACCACGTCGGCCAGGCTACTCTCGAACTCCTTACCTCAGGTGATCCGCCTGCCTCGGCCTCCCAAAGTGCTGGGATTACAGGCGTGAGCCAACGTGCCCGGCTGATGAACAGTTATTTTAAAATATTTGAGCAAAGAATAAAAAAGGGCTGAGCACGGTGGCTCACACCTGTAATCCCAACACTTTGGCAGGCCAAGGCGGATGGATCACTTGAGGTCAGGAGTTCGAGACCAGCCTGGGTAACATGGTGAAACGCTGTCTTTACTAAAATCACAAAAATTAGCTGGGCATGGTGCTGCACACCTGTAGTCCCAGCTACTCGGGAGGCTGAGGTGGGAGGATCATTTGAGCCTGGTAGTTTGAGGCTGCAGCGAGGTATGATTGTGCTACTGCACTCCAGCCTGGGCAACTGGAGTGAGACCCTATCTCAAAAAAATAAAAAACAGAAAAGTAAAAAAGGCAGAACTGTTCAGCTTCATTGCTCAGTTCACCAGGAGAAACATTTTTTTTTTAAGTGGTTTCAAGAAGATTTCCTCATGGAAGAAGCATTTCAGTAAGGGGGCTGCTGAACAACGGAACTAATGATTTTTTTTTTTTTAATGTTAATATTTATTTTGAGACGGAGTCTCGCTCAGTCGCCCAGGCTGGAGTGCAGTGGCGCGATCTCGGCTCACTGCAACCTCCGCCTGCTGGGTTCAAGCGATTCTCCTGCCTCAGCCTACCCAGTAGCTGGGATTACAGGCGCCCGCCATCATGCCTGGCTAATTGTTGTATTTTTAGTAGAGACAGGGTTTCACCATGTTGGTCAGGCTGGTCTCGAACTCCTGACCCAGGTGATACACCCACCTCGGCCTCCCAAAGTGCTGGGATTACAGGTGTGAGCCACCACGCCCTGCCGCCTTATTATTATTATTAGAAACAGGAAGTTTCTCCTAGGGCTGTTTTATGGATGCCTCTTCCTGAGGATATCAAAGCCGCATTTTCCCCAGGACAGAATGGGATGAGGGCATGGCAGGGAAGAGAGGAGCTTAGCCTGGGAATCTGACTGGGTAGGGGGTGGGAGAACTAAAAGGGGAAAAGCAAAAACAAAACTCTTGAGAAACACGTCCTGGGGACTCCTTGGCGCTCGCTGTCACTGTGTGGTCCCAGCCAGTTCACTGGAGAACCGGAGTCTCGTGGCTGCTTTGGCTGAAAGTCAGGGGATCATCTTTCTCTGGCTCCCTTTTGCAGAGGGTAAGGAAAGGAAGCGATGGCGGCCTTGGCGCCCGCCCTGCGCCCAGGGACACAGACGGGAATCCCTCGAGACGCTCAGCGGGGACTGCCAGGGGGGTCCTGCGTTCTGCAGCTTGGCAACTGCTTCCTCCGGGTTCTGCAGCCTGGTGCCGCGGCGGGGGGGTGGGTGCGTCCTGCGGCAGCTGCAGGGCTCCGTCCCGCCCGCTGTCCCCGCGACTTGGTACTGCTGTCCCGGGCGGAGTGGACTAGGGGAGGGCCCAGCCTCCGCGCCCCGCCCCTGGCCCGGCGGGACCCGGCTCGGCGCGCCCTCGGCAGAAAGCCCTCCTCGCTGGCCAAGGTAGAGGAAGTTGGGCTCCCGCCTGGCTGGGAGGCGGGAGGGAGCCCGCTCCTGTTGTTTTCCGCCGGCGGGAGTGGGCAGGCGGGCGCAGGGGGCGGGGTGCGCCCTCCCTCCCCGGCCAGGGCGCTCGGGAGCGGGGACCCGAGCCTGCAGCCGAGCGCCGCTGCCGGCCCTGGACACTCGGCTCAGCCAAGCATCCTTCTTGGGGGCCGAGAAAGTGGGGCCACTCTGCCGTGCCGAGGACCTGGGAGGAGCCCTCGGTACCCCGGCCTGGGGCCCTGGGGCACACACGTCCAGCCCAGCCCGAGCCTGCGTTTCCTGAGCCGGGATCTGGGGCGAGATGGCCGCAGGCGGCCGTGCGCCCGAGCCCCGCGTCCTCGTCTGCCTCGGGGCGCTCCTGGCCGGCTGGGTCGCCGTAGGTAAGGGGCCGTGATCCGGAGGGAAAAGTTGAGTTTTCCCAGTCAGCGGTGGGGAGGGGACAGCGAGAGACCCAATTCCCTCCGACTCCGCCCGGATCCGTGGTGGCCCCAGCCTAGAAGCTGCCTCAGGAGGGTCTTGGTTTCCTGCTCGCAGCTCGGCCGTCTTTGCAGGAAGGAATTTTCCCGGGCGCCCGGTGCGGGGCGAGATACCCCCAGCCTCCTGGGGTGGGCAGCCGGCGAGGCTGCAGAGGAGCCGAGCCGAGCCGAGGTGCGGGGGCAAAATAAAGAGGCACGTGTGCCGGGAAAGTGTTTTTTTTTTTTAAGCGTCGGATGTAAATTCGCGTTCTGGTATTATTAATACCTGATACGCTGGTGCTCAAACTCGAGACTCCCACTTTATTTTTCTCCTCCCTCTGCCCAAGGTTGAACTCGCCTTACACCTGTAACCGGTGGACTTCCCTACACACCTTTGCAAGTCTTCCTGTGCCGACCAGCGCCTTCAAAGCGGGGTCTTCCGCCTTTACTTTTGGAAAAGCTTTTTATTTTGAAATACTTGGCTGACTTACAAAAGACTTCCCCTCACACTTGACATGATTGACAAAAGGTCTGAAATGCTTCATCTATGGTCTGCTTTGCTACGAAAAAAGAATTGGGGGGTGCTTACAAAAATATATAGAATGTAAAAAGATTGAACTATTTATATATATTTGAATTTAATTCACCAGCATGCCTACTGTGCATGCCTACTGTGTGCTGGGAGTGTGATAAGCTGGGAGGAGGCTCGGGTGCAGGGAGAGGAGATGGAGCCAGGAGGTGGTGAAGTTTGCCAGGATGCAGGCAGAGCGCTACTTTTTGTGTTCCCGGGTCTGCTCCACCCAACTGGTCTCCTCTTGCACGTTTCCGGAGATGCGTTGTAAATTATGCTGGAGCTTCTTAGCAGCAAGTGCCAAAAGTTCCTAATTATTAGGCTCATACAATTTTATTTTATTTATTTATTTATTTTTACCAACCATTTAAAAACAATAACATCTCTAGGTTTCCAGTTTATCTGGAAAAATCTGAAGGTCTGGCAACACGGGGCCTGCTTTCCCAGTTGGAATTGGGCATTTGTCATCCTCTTATCTAGGGCATGTGAGCCTAAATTTGTTCCACCTCTCCCTGTTGTAATATTTGCCCCCCCACCTTCAGTCATGGGTGTTACCTGCTGGCCCTGCAGGCATTTGGCTGAGTAATCACTGTGCTGGGGTGTGTGTGGCGGGGGAGAAGGACAGTTCCCAGTTGGTCATCTCTGGACGTGAAAGGTGGTTGTCAAGTATTCCCATCTCCCCAGCTGTTTGCAGTGTTTCCTGCACGATGAACACCAGGAACCTGGGAAGTGAGAAGAACCCTGGGATGAAGTCATCCTGCTGGAATGACCTGGCTTTCAGGCTGACTGCCACCCGCCCCGTGGGGAACCTATCTCCACTGCTATGGCCAGCTATTTTTTTCGAGCCAGGCTCTTGCTCTGTTGCCCAGGCTGGAGTGCAGTGGCGCAATCACTGCACTGATCCTCCCACCTCGGCCTACAAGTAGCTGGGACTACAGGCGTGCACCACCACGCCTAGCTAATTTCTAAAATTTTTTTGTAGAGATGGTCTCTACAATCGCTTGAGCCCAGGTTGGTCTTAAACTCCTGGACCCAAGCGATCCTCCTGTCTCGGCCTCCCAAAGTGTTGGGATTATGGGTGTGAGCCACCGTGTTGAGCCTTTGCCCAGCTATTTTGATGCCCAGACCTGCTTCCCCTTTGTGTATGGTGCCAGGGGGCTTCCTGAGCTTGGTGTGTTTTTGTTGTGTGTTTGTTTTTTAAGTTGGGAGTTTTTGGGGAAAAAAATTTTTCTCCTGACATTCAATGCCAGACAACTTATATGCATCCACTAGCTACCCTGGATTGTAAATCCTAGGTTATTCTTGGGAAAAGTTGCTTTAAAAAAATTAATAAATGCTTGGGTGTAACTCTTACTCTGTAAATAATAATACATGGGCAGCATCAGGGAGTTTATATTACTCCCTCTTCTGTTCCCTATTGTACATTTAAGGTTGAGGGGCAAGAAGGAACCTCTGGACACCATATGAATGACTTCTAAAATTGTTACTATATTTTATCATTGCATCCTGTCTGGTGCAGGAGACCAGCGTAAAGTGACCTGAGTGACAATCCCACATCTCCCAGTGATTTGCTTGGGACTTTAAGTGAATAACTTAATCTTCCTAAATCTCAGTTTTCTCAACGGTAAAGTGAGAAGGTATAGAACTGCCAGGCAGGAACTACCCCTTCCACGTCTATGTCAGACATCACTAATCAATGACTGTGTTTTTTCCCGCTGAGCCAGGACTCAATCTCATCTTCAACCCAGCCCACAGGGCAGCCACATCTCTGGACTAGATGATCTCCAAGGGCACCTTCAGATACAGTGGTTTAAAAAAGAGTGGAGTAAGCCAAGCCAGGAGAAGTGAAATGTCTTCAAATGGTTTCTTTTGTGATCATGTCATTCTATGCCTTGGAGGAGAAGACAATGTTAGCTCAAGTTCCAAGACTAAAGTTTCACCAGGGCTTTTTTCCAAGCCACTGTTCCTTTATTTCTTTGCCAAGGAGTTAGGCAAGGGACAGGTCTGCAGGTCGCATGAACACATGTTGCATCTGTAACTCTGAAGTTCATCTTCCTTTCCATTGTGGGGGTTGCCACTGGATAATTTGGGTTCCCAGTCCTAATAATTTAAAAAGAATTCTTGGCCAGGTTCGGTGGCTCCCGCCTGTAATTCCAGCAATTTTGGAGGCCAAGGCGGGCAGATCACCTGAGGTCAGGAGTTCAGGACCAGCCTGGCCAACATGGTGAAACCCCGTCTCTACAAAAATACAAAAACTTAGCGGGGCATGATGGCGGTGCCTGTAATCTCAGCTACTCAGAAGACTGAGGCGGGAGAATTGCTAGAACCCGGAGGTAGAGGTTGCAGTGATCCGAGATTACGCCATTGCACTCCAGCCTAGGCAACAGAGCAAGACTTCATCTAAAAATAAATAAATAAATAAATAAATAAAAAGAATGCTTACCTGCTTTTTTTTTTTTTTTGAGACAGAATCTTGCTCTGTTACCCAGGCTGGAATGCAATGGCGCGATCTTGGCTCACTGCAACCTCCGCCTCCTGGGTACAAGCGATTCTCCTGCCTCAGCCTCCTGAATAGGTGGGATTACAGGCGTGTGCCACCACGCCCGGCTAATTTTTTGTATTTTTAGTAGAAATGGGGTTTCACCATGTTAGCCAGGCTGGTCCCAAGCTCCTGATTCTGCCCGCCTCGGCCTCCCAAAGTGCTGGGATTACAGGCGGGAGCCACCACACCCGGCCATTCAGCTAATTTTTGTATTTTTAGTAGATATGAGGTTTCACCATGTTGGCCAGGCTGGTCTCCAACTCCTGACCTCAAGTGATCCACCTGCCTCGGCCTCCCAAAATACTGGGATTACAGGCATGAGCCACCGCCCCCAGCCCTCACCTGCTTTTTAAAGTGATTGTTCAGAAGCATTTCTTGCTGTTTTGGAATCTCTGTCATTAGATGGCATTCTCCACCTTTCAGCACGTGGCTTAGTTTTTAAAATTTGGTGGTTTTTTTTGTTTGTTTTCATCCTGACTTGGGTGAAAAGTCTTTTGGGAATGGTGTGGCCAAAATGGTGAGAGAATCAGAACTTCTGGGGCTCCAGGCTGGCTTCAGATCTTTCAAAGGGAGCCCCTTCTAACCAGACAAGAAGCCAAATACAGATGATGATTACTCTTTCACTTAAATGAGAAGGGTTGCCAGGGGCAAGTGGCAGTTTATTTTTTCTATAACAGCTTTATTCAGATATAATTTACATGCCACAAAATTCACCCTTTTAAAGTGTACCACTCAGGGGATTTTAGTGTAGTCCAAGGTTATACGGCCATCACCACTAATTCATTTTTATCACCCCAACATGTTCTGCCCGTCTTCCTACTCCTGTAGCCTCTTTGTATTGGGTCTTGATTGTGGAGGGGGCTGGACAATTGTGAAACTTCTCAGCAAAATGGGTTGCATTTGCTTGTTACCTAGCGACAGTCTAATGCCCATTAGCACCTGTCAGTCTTTTTTATGAGTCAGGGTTGGCTGGGCGCGGCGGCTCACGCCTGTAATCCCACCACTTTGGGAGCCCGAGGTGGGTCTGAATGGAATGCTTGAGTCCAGGAGTTCGAGACCAGCCTGGGCAACATACTGAGACCCGCCCCCGCCCCCTCCACCTCCCAATCTCTAAAAAAGAAAAAAACAATTATTTACATTAAACAAACAAAAAAAGAGACAGGGTATCTCTGCTGCCCAGGCTGGAGTGCAGTGTCACAATCGTGGCTCACTGCAGCTTTAGTCTCCTGGATTCAAGTGATCCTCCCACCTCAGCCTCCCAAAGCCCTGGGATTACAGGCCTGAGCCGCCACACCCACACCCGGACACCTGTCAGTCTTGAATGGGCGTCAGAATCACCTGGAGGGCTTGCTAAAACACAGATGCTGGGCCAGGTATAATGAATCATTCCTGTAATCCCAGCTCTTTGGGAGGCTGAGTGGGGAGGATTGCTTGAAGTCAGGAGTTCAAGACTGTCCAGGACATCAGAGTGAGACCCCCCCCAACCCCCATCTCTTAAAAAAGAAGTTAAATAATTGCCGATTTGTTAAAAATAAATAAATAAAACACAAAGGGCTGCTGCTCTCCCGCAGTTTCTGATCTAGGTGTTTTGGGGTGAGGCTTGATAATCTGTATTTCTAACATGCTGCGGCTGCTGATCTGGGCTTTTGAACATGCTCCGTTTGCCTGGGAACCCATCCTCACCTTTTCTTGGCTGATTCCTACTTGTCCATCAGATCTCAGTTCGGCTTCCTGGGGGAAGTGTTTCTTGACATTTGCCCTAGTTGGACTTAGGAGCCCTTTCTCTGAGGCCTTATCTTGGTGTTTATCACACTGCATTGTACTTGCCAGTTTATTGTCTCTTTTCTTCACCGGACTGTGAACTCTTGGAGGTTTCTGTGTGTTGTGTCCACAGTGGGATTCCCAGTGCCTTGTCCAAAGTGGGCACACAGTCCCTACTGCCAGCCCATTCTTGCATGGAGCTTCTGAGAGAACTTGAACTCTAGGGCCATTTGAGATGGAGAGAGAGGGAGAGGCAGAGAGAGCAGCGGGACAGTGGAAACAAAGCCAAAGCCCTCTTCTTTCTACCCCTTCTGGATTTCTAGGCAAATAAAGCCACTTGGGTTCTGTATCAATTATTTATTGCCACAGTAATGCTGTATAAGAAACAACCCCAAAATGACAGTAGTGCTTATTACCCACAGGCTTGGGTGGTTGGTTAGGTGGCTCTGCTGATCTGCCTGGGGATCGATGACTAGCCAAAGGCTGATCTAGAATGGGCCAGGCTGGAGCCACTGAGACAGCTTGGGTCTGTACCATGTAGTTTGTTTATTTATTTATTTGAGACAGAGTTTCGCTCTTGTCACCCAGGCTGGAGTACAGTGGCACAATATCGGCTCACTGCAACCTCCGCCTCCTGGGAGGTGGAGTGGGACTCTGTCTCAAAAAAAAAACAAAAACAAAAAAACCTGATTTTAAAAAAAATCCGAATACAGGAGGACTGTCCAAAAAGGGACATTGTTTAGAAATTAAGAAGGGTAGTAACAGCCTGATCTTGCCTTGTACAGGATTGGAGGCTGTTGTCATTGGAGAAGTTCATGAGAATGTTACTCTGCACTGTGGCAACATCTCAGGACTGAGGGGCCGGGTGACCTGGTACCGGAACAACTCGGAGCCTGTCTTCCTTCTCTCGTCCAACTCTAGCCTCCAGCCAGCTGAGCCTCGCTTCTCTCTAGTGGATGCCAGCTCCCTGCACATTGAATCGCTGAGCCTGGGAGATGAGGGAAACTACACCTGCCAGGAGATCCTGAATGTGACTCAGTGGTTCCAAGTGTGGCTGCAGGTGGCCAGTAAGTGGGGCTGGCAGGGACCGGGGCTGGAGAGGTGCTCGGAGCCTTGGAAAGGAGGAGACCATGGTCAGGAATATGGGTTTTGGGTTCAGATGGCCTGGAATTCATTTTGGGCCCTGCCACTTGGAAGCTGAGGGACCTCTCACACCTCTATTTCCTCACCTGTAAAATGGAGATAAAAAGAATTTCTGTGGCTGGGCGCAGTGGCTCATGCCTGTAATCCCAGCACTTTGGCAGGCCAAAGTGGGCGGATCACTTGAAGTCAGGAGTTCGAGACCAGCCTGGCCAACATGGTAAAACCCCATCTCTATTAAAAATACAAAAAATGCCGCCAGGTGCGGTGGCTTACGCCTATAATGCCAGCACTTTGGGAGGCCAAGGCGGGCAGGTCACAAGGTCGAGACATTGAGACCATCCTGGCTAACATGGTGAAACCCCATCTCTATTAAAAATATAAAAAATTAGCTGGGCGTGGCGGCGCACACCTGTAGTCCCAGCTACTTGGGAGGCTGAGGCAGGAGAATTGCTTGAACCTGGGAGGCAGAGGTTGCAGTGAGCCAAGATTGCGCTACTGCACTCCAGCTTGGGCGACAGAGGAAGACTCTGTCTCAGAAAAAAAAAAAAAAAATTATTGCTTCTTAGAATTGCTGTGAAGAATAGATACCAGTTTATAAAGTGCGTTAGGCCAGGCATGGTGGCTCATGCCTGTAATTCCAGCACTTTGGGAGGCCGAGTGGGCAGATCACCCGAAGTCAGGAGTTCAAGACCAGCCTGGCCAACATGGTGAAACCCCATCTCTACTAAAAATACAAAAATTAGCCGGGCATGGTGGTGGGTGCCTGTAGTACCAGCTACTCGGGAGGCTGAGGCAAGAGAATCGGTTAAACCCGGGTGGTGGAGGTTGCAGTGAGCCGAGATCACGCCACTGCACTCCAGCCTGGGTGACAGAACTAGACTCCATCGCAAAAAAAAGAAAAATAAACAAATAAAGTGCTTTAAAAGGCTCCTGGCATATTAATAAGCTTTTATTTTTAGCTTGTTGTTAATATCATCTTTGCTATTAATATCATTTTATTATGTAAAAAAGTTACAGTATATCATAATCAAAGCCAAGTGCAGTGGTGTGGGACTGTAGTCCCAGCTACTCAGGATTGCTTGGGTCCAGGAGCTCCAGGCTGCAATGCACCATAATTGCACCTATGAATAGCCACTGCACTCCAGCCTGGGCAACACAGGGAGACCCTGCCTCTAAAAAAAACATATGGAGTCAAGTCAGACTGCCTGAATTCCAATGCAAAGGCTGTCACTGAGTTCTGTGTCACCTTGAATAAGTAGCTTCATATCTCTGAGCTCCAGTTTTCCTCATTTGTTAATGGGGGATAATACATTGCCTGCTTTGTCAGGTGTAGCGAGCACTCTTATTTATTTTTATTTTATTTTATTTTATTATTATTATTTTTTGAGACGTGGTCTCACTCTGTCGCCCTGGCTGGAGTGCAGTGATGCAATCTCGGCTCACCACAACCTCTGCCTCCTGGGTTCAAGTGATTCTCCTGCCTCAGCCTCCCAAGTAGCTGGGATTACAGGCGCCTGCCACCTCTCCCAGCTAATTTTTGTAGTTTTAGTGGAGACGGGGTTTCACCATGTTGCTCAGGCTGGTCTCGAACTCCTGACCTCGTGATCTGCCCACCTCGGACTCCCAAAGTACTGGGATTACAAGCATGAGCCACCGTGTCCAGCTATAGCGAACACTCTTGTACTACGGTGCTAAGTACAGGGCCTGGCATGAGCCACCTTTCCTATTGCACTTTCCTAAAACAGTCTATCATATCTGCTGAGATACACATATGAATTTACAGCAGGCTGGGTGCCGTGGCTCATGCCTGTAATCCCAGCACTTTGGGAGGCTGAGGTGGGAGAATCATTTGAGCCAAGAGTTTGGGACCAGCTTGGTTAACATAGTGAGACTCCATATTTACAAAAAATTATTAAAAAAAGAATTTAGAGTGCGAGGTTGTAAACTACAGCCTGCTGTTGTATGGCCTGCAGATTATGAATTTTTTTTTTTTTTTTTTTTTTTTTGAGATGGTGTCTCACTCTGTTGCCCAGGCTGGAGTGCAGTGGCGCAATCTCAGCTTACTGCAAGCTCCACCTCCCGGGTTCATGCCATTCTCCTGCCTCAGCCTCCCGAGTAGCTGGGACTGCAGGCGCCCACCACCATGCCTGGCTAATTTTTTTTGTGTGTGTGTGTGTGTGTTTTTAGCAGAGACGGGGTTTCAATTTCACTGTGTTAGCCAGGATGGTCTCGATTTCCTGACCTTGTGATCTGCCTGCCTTGGTCTCCCAAAGTGCTGGGACTACAGGCGTCAGCCACCATGCCCAGCCGATTATGAATATTTTTTATATTTTTAAGTGGTTGAAAAAAAAGGATATTTGTGACATGAAAATCATATGAAAGCCAGGTGCAGTGGGTCACGTCATGTAATCCCAGCACTTTGGGAGGCTGAGGCGGATGGATGACTTGAGCCCAGGAGTTTGAGACCAGCCCTGGCAACATAGCGAGACCCCGTTTCTACAAAAAGTGAAAAAACTAGCTGGGTGTGATGGTGTGTGCCTGTAGTTCCAGCTAATCAGGAGGCTAAGATGGGAGGATTGCTTGAGCCCAGGGAGGTCAAGGCTGCAGTGAGCTATGATCATGCCACTGCACTCCAGCCTGGGTGACAGAACAAGACCCTGTCTCAAAAAAAAAAAAAAAAAAAGAAAATCATATGAAATTCAAATGTTGGTGTTCGTAAATAAAGTTTTATTGGAATATAGCCACATTCATTCATTTACATATTATCTCTATCTTTGTTACTAACTATAGCAGAAGTGAGTGGTTGTGACATAGATCCTATGGGCTTCAAAGCCAAATTTATTTGCTCTCTGGCCCTTTACAGAGAGAGTTTGCTGGTCACTGGATTAGAAGGACATCCATGCTCTAGATTTGGGGCATATAGTTCAGTAGACATCCCCATGAGAGGCCGGGTACAGTGGCTCATGCCCATAATCCTAGCATTTTGGGAGGCTGAGACGGGATGATTGCTTGATCCCAGGAGTCTGAGACCAGCCTGGGCAATGTAGTGAGACCCCATCTCTACCAAAAGTTTAGAAAATAATAATTAGCTGGGCATGGTGTCATGCACCTGTAATCCCAGCTATTCAGGAGGCTGAGTGGGGAGGATTGCTTGAGCTGGGAGACGGAGGTTGCAGTGAGCCAAGATGGTGCCACTGTACTCCATCCTGGGCTACAGAGTGAGATCCTGCCTCAAAATAAAAATAAAAATAAAAATAATAGGCCAGGCGTGGTGGCTCACACCTGTAATCCCAGCACTTTGGGAGGCCGAGGTGGGCGGATCACCCGAGGTCAGGAGTTCAAGACCAGCCTGGCTAACATGGTGAAACCCCGTTTCTACTGAAAATACAAGAAATTAGCCAGGTGTGGTGGTGTGCACCTGTAATCTCAGCTACTTGGGAGGCTGAGGCAAGAGAATCGCTTCAACTTGGGAGACCGAGGTTGCAGTGAGCTGAGATCGTGCCATTGCACTCTAGCCTGGGCAACAAGAGTGAAACTCTGTCTCAAAAAAAAAAAAAGATAATAATAATAAAAAATAGGGAAATACCCATGTGATCACTGTTCTGGATCCAAGATTCCTCATCTGTAAAGTAAAGAACCTACTAATTCCTTTATTCAGCATGGATTCATTGAGAGCTTGATGCCAGACACTGTTCTAGGCACTGGGCCACAGGTGTGAAGAAGGCACACAAGGTCTCTGCCCTTGAGGAGTGAGCAGCCTAGTGGGGCGGACAGATGAGGAACAAGTTAATGTGATTTTTCTGAAACTTTTTTTTTTTTTTTGAGACAGAGTCTCGCTCTGTCGCCCAGGCTGGAGTGCAGTGGTGCAATCTCGGCTCACTGTAAGCTCTGCCTCCCAGGTTCACGCCATTCTCCTGCCCCAGCCTCCCGAGTAGCTGGGACTACAGGCGTCCGCCACCGCGCCCGGCTAATTTTTTGTATTTTTAGTAGACACGGGGTTTCACCGTGGTCTCGATCTCCTGACCTCGTGATCTGCCTGCCTCAGCCTCCCAAAGTGCTGGGATTACAGGCGTGAGCCACCGCATCCGGCCCCTGAAGCATTTTAAATTGGGAGGCCAGAGGGGAGATATTGGAATTAGTGACTTTTGTTTGTTTGTTTGAGACAGAGTCTCCCTCTGTCACCCAGGCTGGAGTGCAGTGGCATGATCTCGGCTCGCTACCACCTCCGCCCCCTGTGTTCAAGCGATTCTCCTGCCTCAGCCTCCCGAGTAACTGGCTTGCACCACCACGCTTGGCCAATTTTTGTATTTTTAGTAGAGAGGGGGTTTTACTATGTTGGCCAGGCTGGTCTTGGACTCCTAACCTCAGGTGATCCACCTGCCTCGGCCTCCCAAAGTGCTGGGATTATAGGCATGAGCCACTGTGCCTGGCTAGGAGTTGCGATTTTATTCTGTGTGCAGGAGAAACTCTGGGAGCTTCCAGCAGGGGTGTGGCACCATTTAATTTGCATGTGGAAAATGTATGTGTTTGGTATCAAGAAGAACTGATGAAATAAAACAGGGAAGCCAATTGGAGGTATACAGAGTCGGTGACCAGACAGGGTGGCGACAGTGGCCTTGGTGAAAATGCACAGGTTTGGAAAATATTTTGGAAGGAGACCAGCAGGACTTGCTGCTGGATCAGAAGTAGAAGGAAAGAGAGGCCTCTAGGACACTTCTTGGTTTTGGGTGATGTTTCTGCCAATTCTCAAAGATTAGGGCATCGTCCATTACAGCAGTGTTTCTGTGTCTGGAGAGGCCATAGATAAATTTCTGGACGATGCCAGGAATGAAGGGGGTGCATTAAAAAATGTCACCCATCTTGGCCCCACTGTTTGGTTCCCACTGTGAGCCTGCGGCCAAGTGCGGGCTGGTCTCCTTTAGTCCACCTGCCCAAAATAATTAGTCATCCCTTCTTGTCCATCTCATCAATGAATAACCTTATCTTTTATCCACAGTGGGGTAAGGTGACATTGCAACTTTTTGTTTATCATCACTCTCTTTAGTTTATGATGACTTGATGAGATACTGATTTGTTAATCATTGGCTAAGTTTATTGGAGGATGGATTAGTTTCATTATTGCCCTGTAGGGAGATAAAGGCAAGGTCTTGTTACAATGAATGTGAAATTGCAACTTTAAAAATGTCACTGAACTCATGGCTGGGCACAGTGGCTCATGCCTGTAATCCCAGCACTTTGGGAGGCTGAGGCAGGTGGATCACTTGAGGTCAGGAGTTTGAGACCAGCCTGGCCAGCATGGTGAAACTCCATCTCTACTAAAAATACAAAACTTAGGTGTGATGATGCACACCTGTGATCCCAGATACGTGGGAGGCTGAGACACAAGAAAAGCTTCAACCGGGGAGGGCGGAGGTTGCAGTGAGCTGAGATGGCACCACTGCACTCCAGCCTGGGTGACAGAACAAGAGTCTGTCTCAAAAAAAAAAAAAAAAGAAAAAGGAATAAAAATGTCACTGAATTCCAGTGGCACTTTGTACTCCCTCCAGAGAAGTCCTGTGCGTGTCTTAGTTACTGTGCTGTGAGTCATAGTATGGAAATTTCTTCACGTGGAAATACATGGGGTCCTTGATTGATGTAGGGCTTGTTTGTGAAAATCAGACACAGATACCCTTTGGTTCAAATACACCAGAGCCCTCTGGGGTTGGTCTCCTGGTTCCCATCTTAGGAGGTCCCTGGGCTAAACAGCAGACCCCTCTCTGCCTCAGGGAACCCTGTGTTGCTTCCCCGACAGTGGCCAGTGGGGAGGGCGTGACATCTCTGATTGGAGTTGGCCCTCATTTTTGTGTAGATTTGGGAAAATAGATTAGGTTTGATTCAGCCTCTCTTTCTGGGATGGCAGTGGTATTGCGGAGTGGTCCAGATGACTGGGTTCAAATCCACGTTCTATTAGCTGTTGTTGTCTGTGTGACCTTGGGAAAGTCCCTTGAACTCCAACGTTAGTTTTATTCTCTGTGAAATCGAGGGTAATGGTGGAACGAGTTACAGATTTGTGGTATGCATTAATGAGATAAACTCATGTAGCCCTCAGCACACTTGAACTGGATCCAGTGGTTAAGCCAGCGATGGGATTCCTGTGGGATAGTCCATCTCAAGTTCTCAACAATCAACCAGTTTATATCTGGGTCCTTTTCTTTTTTTTTGAGACACAGTCTCGCCCTGTCGCCCAGGCTGGAGTGCAATGGTGTAATCTCGGCTCACTGCAGCCTCTGCCTCCCGGGTTCAAGTGATTCTCCTGCCTCAGCCTCCCGAGTAGCTGGGATTACAGGCATGCGCCACCACGCCTGGCTAATTTTTTGTATCTTTAGTAGAGACGGGGTTTCACCATGTTAGCCAGGTTGGTCTCGAACTCCTGACCTCGTGATCCACCCGCCTCGGCCTCCCAAAGTCCTGGGATTACAGGCGTGGGCCACTGTGCCCGGCCTCATCTGTGTCTTTTGAACAGGTCTTGCTGTGGGTTAGGGACTCTTTGTGCTCAGATCTTTTCACTGATGTGGTTGCTAGCTGAGTCACGTTACCTCCTTCTCTCTCTCTTTTTTTTTTTTTTTTTTGAGAGAGGGTCTCACTCTGTCACCCAGGCTGGAGTGCAGTGGTGTGATTTCGGCTCACCACAGCCTTGAATCCCTAGGCTCAAGTGATTTATCTCACCATCCCGAGTAGCTGAGACTAACAGTGTGTGCCACCACACTCGGCTAATTTTTTAGTTTTTTTGTAGAGATAAGGTCTCACTATATTGCCTAGGCTGGTTTTGAACTCCTGGGCTCAAGCAGTCTTCCCTCCTTGGCCTCCCAAAGTGCTGGGCTTACAGATGTGAACCACCTCGCCCAGCCCGCCTCCTTCTCTTAAGGAGAACAATTTGGAAACATTCTAACATGGCCTTGGAATCTAGGGGGAACAATTCCAAGATATGACAGTTTGTTTTCTGCAAGTGGCTGAGGATATGTGAATGGACAGAGATGCTGTAGAAGCATGGAAATGGCAGTAGGGAGGTTGCTAGATTTCTCTCTCCTTACCACCTGGTCCTCTGCTTGTCCATCGGTGGGCATTTGATGTCTCTGTCTTATAGGAGGTCAGGTTTTCTGTAGGCCCGGGGCAATTCAACCTGCCTGGAATGGGCACCCGCAGTGTGATTTCATCACTCATCCCACAAGAAGAGTGTGCACTGCTCCCTGTTAATTGAAAGGTGAGGTTGAAGGATCTTGCCATCGGGATTGGGACTCTGCTTCTAAATGTACAGAAATCCCTTGGTCCAGAGCAGTTAAAGGCTGCCAAGGCCGTTTCTTTCTTTCTTTTTTTTTTTTTTTTTTTTTTTTTTTCAATTTTTAAATTTAGGCCGGGAGTGGTGGCTCACGCCTGTAATCCCAGCGCTTTGGGAGACCAAGGTGGGCAGATCACCTGAGGTCAAAAGTTTGAAACCGCCTTGGCCAACGTAGTGAAACCCCATCTCTATTAAAAATACAAAAAAATTAGCTGGGCGTGGTGACACACGCCTGTAATCCTGGCTACTCAGGAGGCTGAGGTGGGAGAATCACTTGAACCCAGGAAGCGGAGTTTGCAGTGAGCTGAGTTTTCGCCACTGCACTCCAGCCTGAGTGACAGAGTGAGACTCCATCTCAAAAAAATACTTAAGTAAATACATAAATTAATTAAACAAATATTTTTGCAGAGACAGGGCCTCATTATGTTGCTCAGGCTGGTCTTGAACTACCGGGTTCAAGCGATTCTCCCGTGTCAGCCTCCTACAATGGTGAGTTACAGCCATGATCCACCTCACCCGGCCACACAGCTGTTTATTTCATCAGTTGACCCATCCCTGCTACCTCCAAATTGGAGTGGGTATGATATTGGAACAGCCATGTGTGTACCTGCAGATGGGCTGGTCAGATAGGGAAGGTGTCACAGCCCTTCCCATATCCTGGTACACTTTTTTTTTTGAGATGTGGTTTCACTTGGTCACCCACACTGGCATGATCTCGGCTCACGGCAGCCTCCGCCTCCTGGGTTCAAGCTGTTCTCCTGCCTCAGCCTCCCAAGTAGCTGGGATTACAGGCACCAGCTACCACGCCTGAATAATTTTTGTGTTTTCAGTAGAGACAGGGTTTTGTTTTGCCCTATTGCCCAGGGTGGTCTTGAATTCCTGACCTCAAGTGATCCGCCTGCCTCCGCCTCCCAAAGTGCTGGGATTACAGAGGTGAGCCACTGTGCCTGGCTGACTTTGTGCTTTTTTTTTTTTTGAGACACAGTTTCACTCGTTGCCCAGGCTGGAGTGCAATGGTGCAATCTCAGCTCACTACAACCTCTACCTTCCGGGTTCAAGCAGTTCTCCTGCCTCGCCTCCCATGTAGCTGGTATTACACTCATGTGCCATCATGCCTGGCTAATTGTTTGTATTTTTAGAAAAGACAGAGTTTCACCATGTTGGCCAGGCTGGTCTCGAACTCCTGACCTCAGGTGATCCACACGCCTTGGGCTCCCAAAGTGCTGGGATTACAGGCGTGAGCCATCATGCCTGTGCCCGACTTTTTTTTTTTTTTTTTGGAGACGAAGTCTCGCTCTGTTGCCCAGGAGTGGCGTGATCTTGGCTCGCTGCAACCTCTGCCTCCTGAGTTCAAATGATTCTCCTGCCTCAGCCTCCCAAGTAGCTGGGACTACAGGCGTGCGCCACCAAACCCGGCTAATTTTTGTATTTTTAGTAGAGACAGGGTTTCACCGTGTTGGCCAGGCTGGTCTTGAACTCCTGACCTCAGGTGATCCGCCTGCCTCGGCCTCCCAAAGTGCTGGGATTATAGGCGTGAGCCATCGTGCCCAGCCAACTTTGTGTTTTTCTTTTTTTTAAAAGATGCTGTCTCTTATGTATGCATTTGAGGAGCTGAGATATCAAGAGATAAATCAGCCCATGAAAGACCCCAGTCAGATTTCATGGCACACAGTGCCAGGCTCTCCCTGTGTCTGTTTTTCTCAGGCCAAGCAAGGGAACAATGGAACCACCTAGCACGTTAGCAATGAGGAAGCTGGTCTGTGTCTACCTCCAAGAGGCTTAGGATTCAGTTGGGTTTGGGGGATGGGGAGCTCCTCTCTAGCCAGTGATATGGCCTTCACTCCAAACTTCCAAGAAAGGGAATCTCAGGAAAGATCCACGTTTCCTGGCTGATGGGCCTGTCCGATATGTACCCACCAGCAGCGCTTTGTCTGTGTTGGTGGTGGTGTCCCTATGTCTTCTCACAGTGTAGGCTCCTAGGGAAAGGGAATGCTGGGTACACCGAAGAAAACTTGTTTGTGCCTGGTCAGAAGGTGGGGTGATTCTTGCCCAAGGATTGATTAATTTGGGTCTTGCCAAGCTTATCTGTTTTTGTTTGTTTGTTTGTTCGAGACGGAGTCTCACTCTGTTGCCCAGGCTGGGTGCAGTGGTGCGATCTCGGCTCACTGCAAGCTCCGCCTCCCAGGTTCACACCATTCTCCTGCCTCAGCCTCCAGAGTAGCTGGGACTACAGGCGCCCACCACCATATGCCTGGCTAATTTTTTGTATTTTTAGTAGAGACAGGGTTTCACCGTGTTAGCCGGGATGGTCTTGATCTCCTGACCTTGTTTAAGTGATTCTCTTGCTTCAGCCTCCTGAGTAGCTGGGATTACAGGCATGCTCTACCACGCCCAGCTAATTTTTGTATTTTTAGTAGAGATGGGGTTTCACCATGTTGGCCAGGCTGGTCTCAAACTCCTGGCCTCAAGTGATCCACCCGCCTCGGCCTCCCAAAGCTCTGGGATTACACGCATAAGCCACCATGCGTGGCCTGCCAAGTTTATCTGTAGCAGAGATTGGTGCTTATAGGAGCCTGCGGATCACTGGGATGGGCTCTTTGCTTGGCAGTCACTAGGGACATCAAGAGAAAGTGGGTTGTCGATTTTGCCTATAAAGGTGATACCACAGTCTTTAAATTTTCCCACAGACCTTATCCCATTGGAGAAGTACACATTAACTGACTAGCACAGACTGTGTGGTGCATTCAAAGTCATTTTCAAATAAAATTGCTGGTCTGAAGAGTAAATAGCTGAAGATAAGGTAACTTTTCCTGTTAGCAAGGAATTCAAGATACTGAGATGTAAATGAAACTTTTGCAGCTCTTGACTGGCCAACTTTTATCTGAGGTGGGTAAGGAAAGAAGTGAATTCTGATGTCAAAGAGGACAGCAAAGAACAGGAAGGCAGCAGCTGTAGATTGTTCTAGAACAGGATTCGGCAAAGCTTTTCCTTTTCTTTTTTTTCTTGAGATAGGGAGGGTCTCCTTGTGTTACCCAGACTGGACTGCACTGGCACAATCACGGCTCACTGCAACCTCCACCTCCTGGGCTGAAGTGATCCTCCCACCTCAACCTCCCAAATAGCTGGGACTACCTACCTGCACCACCACGCCTGGCAAATTCTTTGGTGTTTTTTGAGATGGGGTTTTGCCATGTTGCCCAGGCTGGTCTCGAACTCCTGGGCTCATGTGATCTTCTGCCTCATCCTCCCAAAATGCTAGAATTGCAGTCATGAGCCACTGTGCCTGGCCAGCAAAGCTTTAAAAAATTTTTTTGGCCAGGTGTGGTGGCTCACACTTGTAATCCCAGCACTTTGGGAGGCCAAGGTGAGTGGATCATTTGAACCTGGGAGTTCAAGACCAGCCTGGGCAACATGGCGAAATCCTGTCTCTACTAAAAATACAAAAATTAGCTGGATATGGTGGAACACGCCTGTAGTCCCAGCTGCTGGGAGGGCCTGTGACTATAGGCACGTGATACCACACCTGGCTATTTATTTATTTATTTATTTATTTTGAGATGAAGTCTCGCTCTGTTGCCCAGGCTGGAGTGTAGTGGTGTGATCTTGGCTCACTGCAACCTCTGCCTCTCAGGTTCAAGCAATTCTCCTGCCTCAGCCTCCCTAGTAGCTGAGATTATAGGCATGCGCGACCACGCCCAGCTGATTTTTGTATTTTTAGTAGAGACAGGGTTTCGTCATGTTGGCCAGGCTGGTCTTGAACTCCTGACCTCAAGTGGTCCACCTGCCTCGGCCTCCTAAAGTGCTGGGAATTCAGGCATGAGCCACCGCGCTGGCCCTAATTTTTAATTTTTTTGTAGAAATGGGGTCTCACTGTGTTTCCCAGGTTGGTCTGGAACTCCTGGCCTCAAGTGATCCTCCTACCTCAGCCTCCCAAAGTGCTAGGATTACAGGCATGAGCTACTGTGCCTAGCCCTTACAGTTTTTTGTTTTTTAAAGGAGCAATGTATACTTTTCCTGTTCTGTAAAGATTTATCCCCGTAATAAAATCTCACATAGTCACCCAGGATTAAATGAAATAATGTATCAGGGCACTTGGCATAGCATTTGTCACATAGTATTAGATAGATACCATACTCTTCATTGGCTATTTCCTGTTCATTTATATATTAGAGTTGGTAAGGCAATCGAATGAGCTCTTACATAATTAATGCCATCCTATTCCCCCTGTCATTCCCAGGCGGCCCCTATCAGATTGAGGTCCACATCGCGGCCACTGGCACACTCCCCAACGGCACCCTCTACGCGGCCAGGGGCTCCCAGGTGGAATTTAGCTGCAACAGCAGCTCCAGGCCACCACCCATGGTTGAATGGTGGTTCCAGGCCCTGAATTCCAGCAGCGAGTCCTTTGGCCACAACCTGACAGTCAACTCTTTCTCACTGTTACTGATATCGCCAAACCTCCAAGGGAACTACACCTGTTTGGCCTTGAATCTGCTCAGCAAGAGACATCGAAAGGTGACCACCGAGCTCCTGGTCTACTGTGCGTAAGCAGCACTCCTCTGCCCCACTTCTTCCCCTTAACCCTTTATGAACTTGTGAACTGCATGTTTGTGCCTCTCCCATTTGTCTTTTTTTTTTTTAGATGGAGTTTCCCTCTTCTTGCCCAGGCTGGAGTGCAAAAGTGCGATCTCACCTCACCGCAATCTCCACCTCATGGGTTCAAGTGATTCTCCTGCCTCAGCCTCCTGAGTAGCTGGGATTACAGGCATGGGCCACCACGCCCAGCTAATTTTGTATTTTTAGTAGAGACAGGGTTTCTCCATGTTGGTCAGGCTGGTCTTGAACTCCCAACCTCAGGTGATCCACCCGCCTCGGCCTCCCATAGTGCTGGGATTACAGGCATGAGCCACTGCGCCCGGCCTCCCATTTGTCTTTAAGGGAGTGCCTGCTGCATGATTCTTCTGAACATGTATCTGCGGCTCCCTCAATACACACACCCGGGGCTGCTGCACTCAGGGAGGGAATCATCCCTTCTGGAAGCTTTCTGCTATGCAGGGGTGCAGGAGGGTGCTTGGGAGCCACGGAAGGACACTAATGCATTCTTTTTTTTTTTCTTTCCCCTAAATTGAGATGAAAGTACATAGGATTAACTATTTAACAATGTACAATTGAATGGGCTCAGTGGCTCATGCCTGTAATCTTAGCTACTTAGGCTGAGGCAGGAGAATCACTTGAACTTGGGACGCAGAGGTTGCAGTGAGCCAAGATGTGCCACTGCACTTCAGCCTGGGTGACAGGGCGAGACTCCGTCTCAAAAAACAGTAAAAATAAAAATGTATAATTCAGTGGCATTCAGTACATTTATGCAACCATCACCTGTATCAGGTTCCAAAACATTTTGTTTTTCTTTTTCTTTTTGAGACCGAGTCTCGCTCTGTCACCCAGGCTAGAGTGCAGTGGCACGATCTCTGCTCACTGCAGCCTCCACCTTCCAGGTTCAAGCAATTCAGTTCTCCCACCTCAGCCTCCAGAGTAGCTGGGACCACAGGCAGGTACCACCACATCCGACTAATTTTTCTATTTTTAGTAGAGACAGGGTCTCCCCACATTGCCCAGGCTA
Organism: Pongo abelii; assembly: GCF_028885655.2. NCBI lineage: Eukaryota > Metazoa > Chordata > Mammalia > Primates > Hominidae > Pongo > Pongo abelii. The sequence goes on along the minus strand of NC_071995.2, from coordinate 116,927,904 downwards.
GTCTCAAACTCCTGAGCTCAAGTGATCTGCTCACCTCAGCCTCCTAAAGTACTGGGATTATAGGCGTGAGCCACCACGGCTGGCCCTCCAAAACATTTTTGTCATCCCAGATAACCATTTTGTCATCCCAAATAACCCTGTACCCAATAAGCAGTCACCCTCATTCCCTCTTTTCCTCAGACCTGGACAACCCCCAATCCGCATTCTGTCCCTGTGGGTTTGCCTGTTCTGGATGCTTCATATGAATGGATCATATAATGTGGGGCTTTTTGTGTCTGGCTTCTTTCACCTGGCTTCATGTTTTTGAGGTTCATCTATATTGAGGCATGTATCAGTAATCCATTCCTTTTAATGGCTGAATAATAGTCCATTCCTTGCATGGATGGACCACAATTTATTTGTTCATCCATCCATCTGTATACATTCTTTTTGTGGACCCAGTGTGGCTGTCACAGGCACCGGGCCCTCTAGCACTGTTATGAACAAGTAGCCCGTGAATCTTTATCTCAGGAGTGGGGAAACACCAACCAAACCCTCCCATACACAAATATCTTGGACGAAAACCACTGTAGAAATGCAGAGTGGGGCTGGGCGTGGTGGCTCACGTCTATGATCTCAGCACTTTGGGAGGCTGAGGCATGTGGATCATCTGAGGCCAGCAGTTCAGACCATCCTGGGCAACATGGCAAAACCCTGTTTCTATTAAAAAAAAAAAAGAAAAAATAAATAAGAAATGCAAAAGCAAGGCTGGGCACGGTAGCTCACATCTGTAATCTCAGCACTTTGGGAGGCTGAGGTGGGTGGATCACCTGAGGCCAGGAGTTCCAGACCATCCTGGCCAACATGGCAAAACCCTGTCTCTATTAAAAAAAAAAAAAGAAGAAAAAATAAATAAGAAATGCAAAAGCAAGGCGAGACGCAGTAGCTCACGCCTGTAATCCCAACACTTTGGAAGGCTGAGGCGGGTGGATCACCTGAAGTCAGGAGTTCAAGAGCAGCCTGACCAACATGGCAAAACCTTGTATCTACTAAAAATACAAAAATTAGCGGGGCATGGTGGCACATGCCTGTAATCCCAGCTACTTGGGAGGCTGAGGCAGGAGAATTGCTTGAACCTGGGAGGTGGAGGTTACAGTGAGCCGAGATTGCACCACTGCACTCCAGCCTGGGCAACAAGAGCGAAACTCCGTCTCAAAAACAAACAAACAAACAAAAAAAAGAAATGCAAAGGCGAATGAGACCCAGGTCAGAAATTTAACACCCAACAGAGGAAGCCTGACTGTTGTCAGGCATGAATTTGTGCTAGGAGCTATTAGACGCTAACACTAACTGGGATTGATGTCTCTCTGAGACCCTGGTTCTGCCATCTTTAGAGCCAGCCCAGTGGCTGATCCTAGAGTTTGTGATTCAGCCCATGCTCTCCTCTGGTGTTTTGCAGACCCCCCTCCATCAGCTCCCCAGTGCTGGGCACAGATGGCATCAGGATCGTTCATGCTGCAGCTTACCTGTCGCTGGGATGGGGGATACCCTGACCCTGACTTCCTGTGGATAGAAGAGCCAGGAGGTGTAATCGTGGGGAAGTCAAAACTGGGGGTGGAAATGCTGAGCGAGTCCCAGCTGTCAGATGGCAAGAAGTTCAAGTGTGTTACGAGCCACATAGTTGGGCCAGAGTCGGGCGCCAGCTGCGTGGTGCAGATCAGTGAGTCTGTTTTGCTTTGTCTTGGGGTTGGAGTTTCCCTGCCTTCCTTTCTCCTAGGAGAAGCATTTGAGAGTTCTTCTGAGGAAGAAATCCCCAGATGTCAGGGTGGACTGAATTCCTTCCCTTTCTCCCTTTCTTTTTCTTTATGTTTCATTTTTTTCAAATTTTAGAGATGCTTAGCTCAAGCTTCTTCATTCTAGTCCAAGCTGTTTTCCACTTGACAAATACTAATTGAGCACCTGCTATGTGCCAGGTACAGTTTCTAGGTGCTGAGGATGGAGCAGTGAACAAGACATATGAGTTCATCGTCTTTTGTGTCTGTCCGTTTACTGTTGCTGTAAAGGAATACCTGAGGCTGGGTAGTTTACAAAGAAAATTTTTTTTTTTTTTTTTTTTTTTTTTTTAAGGCAGAGTCTCGCTCTGTTGCCCAGACTGGAGTGCAGTGGCATGATCTTGGCTCACTACAACCTCTGCCTCCCAGGTTCAAGCGATTCTCCTGCCTCAGCCTCTTGAGTAGCTGGGACTACAGGTGTGCACCATCATGCCCGGCTAATTTTTGTATTTTTAGTAGAAATGGGGTTTCACCATGTTGGCCAGGCTGGTCTCGAATTGACCCCAAGTGATCTACCTGCCTCGGCCTCCTAAAGTGCTGGGATTATAGGTGTGAGCCACCACACCTCGCCGAAAATTACTTTATTTGCTCATAGTTCCATAGGCTGTGCAAGAAACATGGCACCAGCATCTGCTTGGCTTCTGGTGAGAGCGTCAGGCTGCTTCTGCTCATGACAGAAGGTAAAGGGGAGCCAGCTTATGCAGAGTTCCATAGTGAGAGAGGAAGCAAGAGAGAGAAGGGAGGTGCCAGACTCTTTTTAACAACCAGCAGTGGCTGGGCGTGGTAGCTCACATCTGTAATCTCAGCACTTTGGGAGGCTGAGGTTGGTGGATCACTTGAGGTCGGGAGTCTGAGACCAGCCTGGCCAACATGATGAAACCCCATCTCTACTAAAAATACAAAAATTAGTTGGGCATGGTGGCACGTGCCTGTAGTCCCAGCTACTCGGGAGGCTGAGGCAGGAGAATCGCTTGAAACCGGGAAATGGAGGTTGCAGTGAGCTGAGATTGTGACACTGCACTCCAGTCTGGGTGACAGAGTGAGATGCCATCTCAAAAAATAAAAAAACAAAAAAAACAACCAGTGCTAATATTAGGTTGGTGCAAAAGTAATTGTGGTTTTGCCATTGAAAGTTAGGACAGGCCGGGCGTGGTGGCTCACACCTGTAATCCCAGCATTTTGGGAGGCCAAGGCGGGCGGATCACAAGGTCAGCAGATCAAGACCAACCTGGCTAACATGGTAAAACCCCGTCTCTACTAAAAATACAAAAAAATTAACTGGGCATGGTGGCGGGCACCTGTAGTCCCAGCTACCCGGGAGGCTGAGGCAGGAGAACTGTGTGAACCCGGGAGGCGGAGCTTCCAGTGAGCCAAGATCACACCACTGCACTCCAGCCTGGGCAATGGAGCGAGACTCCATCTCAAAAAAAGAAAATAATGACAAAAATCGTAATTACTTTTGCAGTAAGCTAATAGAATGAGAATTCACTTACCCAAACACCTTCCATTAGGCCTTACCTCCAACACTGAGGATCAAATTTAAACATGAGATTTGGAGGGGACAAACATTCAAACTATAGCATCTAGTTATGTAACAAATTACTATCAAACATAGTGGCTTAAAACAAGAATAACCATTTATTATCTGACGATTTCTGTGGGTCAGGAATTCAGAGAGGGCACAGTGGGCATTGGGGATGGTTTGTCTTGGCTCTGTATGTCTGGGGTGTCAGCCGGAAGAATTGAAGGTTGCAGGGCTGAAATCATCTGAAAGATCTACTTTTGAAGTCCTCACTCCCATGCCTGGCAACTATTTCTTCTCCATGTGGGATTCTCCATAAGGCTGCTTGAGTGTCCTTCCAACATGGCGGATGGCTTCCCTCAGAGCAAATGATCAAGACGGAGTGAGTCAAGCTGATGCTATCCTTTCTATGACCTAGCCTCAGGAGTTACATGGGATCCCTTCTGCCACGCTCTGTGTCTTAGCAATAAGTCCAGCCCACATTGAAGAGGACTGGGAAGAATTAGGCACCACTTTTTGAAGGGAGGAGTGTCAGAGAATGTCTGTACATATTAAAACCACAAACATTCCTCTTTCACAGAGCTTATATCCTGGGTGGCATGGGGGGTAGAAGGAAGACAGAAAGTACAAAAATAAGTAAGATAGGTCCAGATATGATAATAATTATGAGGATAATAAAATGGTATGTATAAAAGGGAGGCCTTTATAAGAAGAGGGGCACTTTTCCTAGGGTGGCAGGGAGGTCTCCTTGAGGTGGTAATAATCTATCCTTAGAATGAGAAGGAGCTGGCTAGGTGAAGATCCGTGGGCTGAGTGTTCCTGGCAGAGGCAACAGCAAATGCAGAGGCCCTGAGGTGGAAACAAACTTGGCATTTGAGGACCTGAGAGAAGACCAGTGTGGCCGGGCGTTGTGTGTAAAATACTGATAAAGCTGGATGGAGGTTGGGGGTTCAGTTGTGTCCCCCCAGTAGATATGTTCAAGCCCAAACCCTAATACCTGTGGATATAACTTTATTCGGAAAGAGTCTTTGCTGATGGAATCAAGTTAAGATAAGGTCATACTGGATTAGAGTAGGCTGTAATCCAATGACTGGTGTCTTTCTTTGTAAGAAGTGAGAAGGCTGGGCCTGGTGGCTCACGCCTGTAATCCCAGCACTTTGGGAGTGAGAGGCAGGAGGATAGCTTGAGGCTAGGAATTCGAGACCAGCCTGGGCAACACAAACCTTGTTTCTACAAAAAATAAATAAGGTAGCTGGGCATGGTGGTATGCACCTGTAATCCCAGCTACTGGGGAGGCTGATGTGAGAGTATTGCTTGCACCTAGGAGGTTGAGGCTGCAGTGAGCGGATATTGTGCCACTGCACTCCAGGCCTGGGTGACAGAGTGAAACTCTGTCTCAAAATTAAAAAAAAAAAAGGAAAAGTTAAGAGAGATCAGAAGCACCAGGATCAGTCAGGCGTGGTAGCTCATGACTGTAATCCCAGCACTTTGGGAGGCCGAGGACAGGCAGATTGCTTGGGCCCAGGAGTTTGAGATCAGCCTGGGCAAAACAGCAAAACACCATGATATGGTTTGGCTCTGTGTCCCCACCCAAATCTCATGTTGAATTGTAACTCCCAATATTGGCGGAGGGACCTGGTGGGAGGTAATTGGATCTTGGGAGTGGATTTCACACAAACACTAACACTAACGATAGGCGATGAGTGAAAAAAAAAAGGGACCATGCATAATTTTCATAATATCCATCACCACAGATAAACAAAAATGTCCTCACATTCAAAGCCATCCTGGGCCGAATTTGGCCTGCGGCCTGCAAGTTGGACAAGCTTGCTCTAGAGCGTCCAGAAGGAACGAGCTCTGCCAACACCTTGATGTTAACCTCGTAAGATCATTCCAGACTCCTGGCCTCCACAACTGTAAGAGAATAAATGTGCTTTAAGCCACTAAGTTTGTCACAATCTATTACGTCAGCAATTGGAAACAAATACAGCTGCCCTCTTGTCCCCTTGAAATCCTTGTCAGATATGTGTCCATTTTTTTTTTTTTTTTTTTTTTGAGATGGAGTCTCGCTCTGTCTCCCAGGCTGGAGTGCAGTGGTGCAATCTTGGCTCACTGCAAACTCTGCCTCCCGGGTTCACACCATTCTCCTCCCTCAGCCTCCTGAGTAGCTGGGACTACAGGCGTCTGCCACCACGCCCGGCTATTTTTTTGTATTTTTAGTAGAGACGGGGTTTCACCATGTTATCCAGGATGGTCTCAATCTCCTGACCTCGTGATCCGCCCGCCTCGGCCTCCCAAAGTGCTGGGATTACAGGTGTGAGCCACTGCGCCCGGCCGATATGTGTCCATTTTTATACGATCAGTACAGATTTTATGTGTAGAAGTGTATAGCATAGAAGGAAGGCTTGTGGATACAGTAACCAGTTTATCCTGGTTTGCCCAGAACTCTCCTGGTTTTAGGACTGAAAACTCCTCATCCTGGGAATACTCCACATCCTGGGCAGACTGGGGACAGATGATCACTCTGAATCCTAGCTGCATTGCCTATTTAGTTCTGTAGCATTGAGCAAATTACTTAACTTTCTCTGTGCCTCAGTTTCCTTATCTGCAAAATAGGCATAATAACAGGGTTGCTGTGAGAGTGAACTGGGTTAATATGCGTAACAGTGCCTTGCCCACAGTAAATGCTTAGTAATCTTAGGCTTATTATGATGTAAGACGAGGTGTGGTGCAGGAATTTCTGCAGTTGGCCAGGCACAGTAGTTCATGCCTGTAATCCCAGCACTTTGGGAGGCCAAGGTGGACGGATCATTTGAGGTCAGGAGTTCAAGACCAGCCTGACCAACATGGTGAAACCCTGTTTCTACTAAAAGTACAAAAATTAGCCAGGCATGGTGGCAGGCACCTGTAATCCCAGCTACTTGGGAGGCTGAGGCATGAGAATCACTTGAACCTGGGAGGCAGAGGTTGCAGTGAGCCAAGATCACGGCATTGCACTCCAGCCTGGGCAACAGAGTGAGACCTTGTCTCAAAAAAAAAAAAAAGAAAAAACAAAAAAAGAAATTTCTGGAGTTGCTTCGTTAGGAAGGAAATGTAGTGTTCCTGCCTTATCCATGAGGGATATGTTCCTAGATCCCCAGTGGATGCCTGAAACCATGGGTAGCACTGAACCCTATATATATATACTATGCTTTTTCCTATACATAAATACTTATGATAAGGTTAATTTATACATTAGGCACAATAAGAGATTAACAATAGTAACTAATAAAAAATAGACAAGCATAACAATATACTGTCATAAAAGGTATGCGAATGTGATCTTTCCCTCAAAATATCTACTCAGCCTTCTTGTGATGAAGAAAGGCTCATGCGGATGGTGTGAGATTTCATCACACGACTCAGAACAGTGTGCAGTTTAAAACTTAGGAAATTGTGAATATACTTAAAAGTACTGCAAGAAAAGAAAAAATAAAAAATTTATGAATTGGCCGGGCACGGTGGCTCACACCTGTAATCCTAGCACTTTGGGAGGCTGAGGCAAGTGCATCACCTGAGGTCAGGAGTTTGAGACTAGCCTGGCCAATATGGTGAAACCCTGTCTCTGCTAAAAATACAAAAATTAGGCGGGCGTGGTGGCTCACGCCTGTAATCCCAGCTACTTGGGAGGCTGAGGCAGGAGAATCTCTTGAATTCAGGAGGCGGAGATTGCAGTGAGCTGAGATTGCACCACTGCACTCCAGCCTGGGCGACAAAGTGAGACTCCATCTGAAAAAAAAAAAATTGTTCATTTCTGAAATTTTCCATTTAATATTTTTGGACTGTAGTCAACCATGGTAACTGAAACCTCAGAAAGTGAAATCACAGATAAAGGGGACTGGGGCCGGATGTGGTGGCTCACGCCTGTAATCCCAGCACTTTGGGAGACTGAGATGGGCAGATCACCTGAGGTTGGGAGTTTGAGACCAGCCTGGGCAACATGGTGAAACCCTGTCTCTACTAAAAATACAAAAATTAGCCAGGTGTGGTGGCGCATGCCTGTAATCCCAGCTCAGGAGGCTGAGGCAGGAGAATTGCTTGAACCCAGGAGGGAGGCAGAGGTTGCGGTGAGCTGAGATCGCGCCACTGCACTCCAGCCTGGGCAACAGAGCAAAACCTCCATCTCAAAAAAAAAAAGACTACTGTAGTTTTCTTGCAGATCTCAGGCCATGACTTGAATCTCTTTAAACATTTGTCTTTCTTTACCTTCTGATCACCAGGGGGTCCCTCCCTTCTCTCTGAGCCCATGAAGACTTGCTTCATTGGGGGCAATGTGACGCTTACATGCCAGGTGTCTAGGGCCTACCCCCCTGCCAAGATCCTGTGGCTGAGGAACCTTACCCAGCCCGAGGTGGTCATCCAGCCCAGCAGCCGCCATCTCATTACCCAGGATGGCCAGAACTCCACCCTCACCATCCACAACTGCTCCCAGGACCTGGATGAGGGCTACTACATCTGCCGAGCTGACAGCCCTGTAGGGGTGAGGGAAGTGGAAATCTGGCTGAGTGTGAAAGGTGAGTGGTGGAACTGGGCCTGAAGGAGGAGGGTTCAGAGCTTCAGAGCACCCAGCATCAGCATGAGGACAGCCTGGTGCCTCCCTACACGTGGGTCACTGCCAACTGGGAGAAGGCATATCTGCTTGCTTATGACTTGACAAGGTGGATGGAAGAAATTATTATCCAACCCTAATCTCACTAATATTTGCATAGGTAGCAAAAATTACATACTATCTATACACACCAACGAATAGATATCTAGTGTATGTCAGTTGTAAAGCCTAACAGCAAAATGAACACCTAAGAAACTATCATCCCACCGAGGATACAGAATAGTACCAACATGCATTAGTTTACTTGTATGTCTCAGGGCCAGATTTGGAAACAACAATAAGGCTGGGCACGGTGGCTCACACCTGTAATCCCAGCACTTTGGGAGGCCGAGGCGGGTGGATCACTTGAGGCCAGGAGTTCGAGACCAGCGTGGCCAGTATGGTGAAACCCTGTCTTTACAAAAAGTACAAAATTACTTGGGAGGCTGAGATGGGCAGATCACCTGAGGTTGGGAGTTCGAGACCATTAGCTGAGCATGGTGGCAGGTGCCTGTAATCCCAGCTATTCGGAAGGCTGAGGCAGAATGGCTAGAATCTGGGAGGCGAAGGTTGCAGTGAGCTGAGATCACGCCACTACACTTCAGCTTGGGTGACAGAGCGAGAATCCACCTCAAAAGGAAGAAAATAGCAATAGAACTTTAAAAACAGGATGCCTGCTTAAATTTGAGTTTAGAAAAATAAATACTTTTTTTTTTTTAAGTGTGTCCCAAATATTTCATGGGACATACTTACACTAAAAAACTATTCATTGTTTATCTGAAATCCAAATTTCACTGGGCATACTGAATTTTACCTGGGAACCCTCCCTGTAGGCCTAGTCTCATCTTGGGCCTCTCTCGAAAGGTAACCATGGTCCTGAATTTTAAGTTTTACTATATATGTCTATACTTCTTTCTTTTTATTTTATTTTTTACACAGATGAGGTCGCACTGTGTTGACCAGGTTGGTATTGAACTCCTGGCCTCAAGTGATCCTCCCATCTCAGCCTCCCAAAGTGTTGAGATTGCAAGCATGAGCCACCACACCTGGCCTCTTTCTTTCTTCCCTTCCCTTCGCCCTTTCCCTTTCTCTTCTCCCTTTTCCCTTTCCTACCTTCCTTCTTTTCTTTCCCTCCCCTCCTCTTTCTTTTTTTTTGAGACGGAGTCTTGCTCTGTCACCCAGGCTGGAGTGCAGTGGCGCGATCTCGGCTCACTGCAAGCTCCGCCTCCCGGGTTCATGCCATTCTTCTGCCTCAACCTCCCCAGTAGCTGGGACTGCAGGCGCCTGCCACCGCACCTGGCTAATTTTTTCTATTTATAGTAGAGATGAGGTTTCACCGTGTTAGCCAGGATGGTCTTGACCTCCTGACCTCGTGATCCGCCCGCCTCGGCCTCCCAAAGTGCTGGGATTACAGGCGTGAGCCACCGCGCCCAGCCCTCTTTCTTTCTTTGAGATGGAATTTCGCCCTTGTTGCCCAAGCTGGAGTGCAATGGCGCGATCTTGGCTCACCGCAACCCCCGCCTCCCAGGTTCAAGCGATTCTCCTGCCTCAGCCTCCCAAGTAGCTGGGATTACAGACATGCACCACCACGCCTGGCTAATTTTGTATTTTTAGTAGAGACGGGGTTTTACCCCCTTTTATCCCGACTTCAGGTGATCTGCCTGCCTCGGCCTCCCAAAGTGCTGGGATTACAGGCGTGAGCCACCGCACCCAGGCTCTAGTACCAATTCTTAAATAGTGCTTCCTTTGCTCAATACCCTGTCATATATCAAGTATATTTACGTGTGGACCTGTTCCTGGATTCTCTGTTCTGTTCCGTTGATCACTCTGTTTATCATGGCATTGATAAACTCTCACAGTCTTACTTACCATGACCTTAGAAATAGTCTCAATGTTTGGTAGACAGAGACATTTTAACTTTCCATTGTTTTTTCACATTCCCTGCTCCATCTGATCCCCACAAACTCTCTGAGGTTGGGTGATAAAATATTTATCTGGCATTACAGACAGGTCATAAGCCTTACCCAAGGTCAGGAATCAAGATAAGACAAGAACTGGATCCACGCAGAGAAAGGGAGGTGTTGTTCTAATTGCACACATATCTGATGGAAGAATCAATGGTGTGATTTGTCTTTACAGAACCTTTAAATATCGGGGGGATTGTGGGAACCATTGTGAGCCTCCTTCTGCTGGGACTGGCCATTATCTCAGGGCTTCTGTTGTATTATAGCCCTGCGTTCTGCTGGAAAGGTAAGGGCTCCCCGGGTCCTTTAGCTTCTCTTCCAGGCTTTTGAAAAGGTGTGGGTTGGGGAAGGATGGCCCCTGTCATGCTCCCACCTGAAGTTCTGTTCTCTGGGCTTCTTTGCTGGGTCAAGATATACAGTAATAAGTCACCTAAGTACCATCCCGGGACACCCTATCACCTGTCATATTGAGTCAGTTTTTTTATTTGTTCCTCTAGTAAATGTTAGCCTGATTAAGAACCTGTGAGGTTGAAGTGGATGTTACTGGATATTAATGGTTTTTCCTTTCTCTCTTCAGCAGGAAACACTTTCAGGTGAGTGTTCCCTAGAATCAAACCAAACACCCATTCCCACATCTGTCTTCACTTCTGTTTTGTTCCCTTCCTTTCATAAGAACAATAATAGCAACTACCATTGAGGACCTACGATGTGCTAGACACTGGTGTAGGGGTTTCATCAGGTATTCTTATAAACCCTTTCATCATCTCCTCAGGGTGGTGGTGACATCTCCATTTTCCAGATGAGGGGATGGAGGCTCAGTGAAGTAATTTCTGCAAGCTCATTCGGGAAGAAAGCAGCAGTGCCTTCCTTCAGGTCCAAGTCTAATCAATTCCAAAGTCTGTGTTCTTTTACAACGCCAAACCTCAGGGCTGGACACATTGCAGGTCTGTCATTGAGACAGAAAGACAATGTGTACATTTTGAGCCAATCATTCATGCATTTGTTTTATTTAATTTTCTAAAAAGAGCTAAAAGAAAGAATCATTGATGGTCTTACAGTTTTTTTTTTCTTTTTCTTTTTTTTTTTTTTTTTTTGAGACAGAATCTCTCTCTCTTGCTCAGGCTGGAGTGCAGTGGTGCGATCTCGGCTCACTACAATCCCTACCTCCCAGGTTGAGGCCATTCTCCTGCCTCACCCTTCTGAGTAGCTGGGATTATAGGTGCGCACCACCATGCCTGGCTAATTTTTGTATTTTTAGTAGAGACAGGGTTTCACCATGTTGGCCCGGCTAGTCTCGAACTCCTGGCCTCAAGTGATCTGCCCGCCTTGGCCTCCCAAAGTGCTGGGATTACAGGCATGAGCCACTGCACCCAGCCAGTTTTACAGTGTTTTGGAAGACTACTATGAGCATGCCCAGAACCCCTTCCCAAAAGGAAACCCCAGTAGGGGCGAAGGAACCAAATGGAACTTGTGTATTTCATTTCCTAAGGAGATTCTGGGTGGGAGCAGAGTACTCTTCTCTATGATCCTGTGGAAAAACAGTTCTTTACCTATTCAAAATGACAGGATATTATTGATCTGGGACCATCTTTCGTAGCAAAACATTACCTTTACTGCCCTGTATTGGAAGGCCATTCTGTCAGTAAGTCTGTCATTCCCTGGGCTTATTTCTCACCGGAGGCATCAGTGTGGTATAGTAGGAAAAGGCATTGAGACCATTGGACCTGGTTCAAATGACAGCTGTGCCGTTCCCAAGCCCTGTACCCATAGAAAATCCCTGACCCTTACTGAGCCTTAGTCTCCTGACTTGTTTCACCAGGGGGTTTGTGAAGATTAAATGACAATAACACAGCTCCTTGGGCAGGTGACTGACCTGTGGCATTCATTCTTTCTTCCTTAAGAAATACATAGTCCAGGCTGGGTGCATTGGCTCACGCCTGTAATCCCAGCACTTTGGGAGGCCGAGGCGGGTGGATCACCTGAGGTCGGGAGTTCGAGACCAGCCTGACCAACATGGAGAAACCCCATCTCTACTAAAAATACAAAAAATTAGCTGCACGTGGTGGTGCATGCCTGTAATCCCAGCTACTTGGGAGGTTGAAGCAGGAGAATTGCTTGAACCTGGGAGGCGGAGGTTGCGGTGAGCCAAGATTGTGCCATTGCACTCCAGCCTGGGCAACAAGAAAGAAATTCTGTCTCAAAAAAAAAAAAAAAAAGAAGAAGAAGAAATGCACAGTTCAGGCCGGGCACAGTGGCTCATGCCTATAATCCCAGCATTCTGGGAGGCCGAGGTGGTTGGATCACTTGAGGCCAGGCATTCGAGACCAGCCTGGCCAACATGCTGAAACCACATCTCTACTAAAAATACAAAAATTAGCCAGATGTGGTGGCGCATGCCTGTAGTCCCAGCTACTTGGGTGGCTGAGGCAGGAGAACTGCTTGCACCCAGGAGGTGGAGGTTGCAGTGAGCCAAGATTGTGCCACTGCACTCTAGCCTGGGCAACAGTGCAAGACTCCATCCCAAAAAAGAAAAAAAAAAAGAAATGCATAGTCTGAAATGCAAAGTCTGGCTGGGTAGGCAAGCTAGTGAGCTGGCGATAAATAAACTATAGCATGGACTCTAAATGCAATCATTAATTTAGGTCTTTAGCGGGAGGGAGAGGACTTTATCTGGGTCTTCCAAAATGAGGAAGGGGAGAGATTTTGGTAAGTAGAGCAGAATGAGGGCATTTCAGAAAAGGAAAACATTTGTCTACCTGCTGTAAGGGGACATGAAATGGTAGATGCCTGGGACAATATGGTCACCTGCCCAAAGAGCAGGGGAGTAATAAACCCAGCATGAGATACCATCATCTGAAGCAATTTGTGGCAGCATCTCTGCGGTTACCACATAATTACTTCACCAAGCTGTAATTTTCCATATTACTAATGGGGTTGCAAAGAATCTAGTGTTTCCTATTCAGTGAGGGCTGAAGTTGGGAAAAATAAGAAATCTTCTTGATTATTTTTCCCCTTTGGAAATTAGGGGACAAAACATGGATGATGTCATGGTTTTGGTGGATTCAGAAGAGGAAGAGGAGGAGGAGGAGGAGGAGGAGGATGAAGATGCTGCAGTAGAGGAACAGAAGGAAGCACATGAGAGAGAGGAGTTGCCAAAAGAAATACCTAAGCAGGACCACATTCACAGAGTGACCGCCTTGGTGAATGGGAACATAGAACAGATGGGAAATGGATTCCAGGATCTACAAGGTAAGCTCTTTTTCCTTAAACAAACAGAAAAAGGTGCGTTGGCTCACGCCTATAATCCCAGCACTTTGGGAGGCCAAGGTGGGAAGATCACTTAAGCCCAGAAGTTCAAGACTAGCCTGGGCAACATGGTGAGACTCTGTCTTTACAAAAATAAAAATAAAAAAAAAAAAAAAAGAAAGAAAAATTAGCCGGGCATGGTGGCGTGCACCTGTGTTCCCAGCTACTTGGGAGGCTAAGGATCGCTTGAGTGCAGGAGGTCCAGGCTGCAGTGAGCTGTGATCACACCACTGCACTCCAGTCTGGGCAGCAGTAGGAAATCTGTCTCAAAAAAAAAAAAAAAAAAGAAAGCCCACAAACCTCTGAACTGCTGCAGTGAGCTTCCCAGCAGGAAATCTCTAAGGGGTGAGTTTAGTTTTTTAAAAGGCTGGGGAAGATAGCTAAACTTTAGTCTAGAACCTGAGACTACTATCAACTACCAACATGAAAATCAAATGGACAAACACTTATCAAGGTCCTGGTCTAGGGTAGGCACAATATTGGCATTGTGGGAGAACAGAAAATAGAGACTGGTAGTGTCTGCATGCAGGGAGCTTTACAAGACCAGTTCAGGCCAGGTGTGGTGGCTCACGCCTATAATCCCAGCATTTTGGGAGGCTGAGGCAGGTGGATCATTTGAGGTCAGGAGTTTGAGACTAGCCTGGCCAATATGGCGAGACCCCCATCTCTACTAAAAATACAAAAATTAGCCGGGTGTGGTAGGTGCCTGTAATCCCAGCTACTTGGGAGACCGAGGCAGGAGGATCACTTGAACCCAGGAGACGGAGGCTGCAATGAGCCGAGATCGTGCCACTGCACTTCAGCCTGGGTGACAGAGTGAGACTCTGTCTCAAAAAAAAAAAGGCCAGTTTAGAGGAACAAACTAAAACCTGCAGGGGAAATGGAAACAGGAGCAAGATTGAACCAACACGTTGGGAGAGCAGTAGAGGAGCTGTTGCAGGAAGATATTTGATTAATTGCCTGATGGACAACACATTTAAAAATTATAGGCACGGTTGCTCATGCCTGTAATCCCAGCAGTTTGGGAGGCCAAAGTGGGCGGATCGCTGGAGCTCAGGAGTTCGAGACCAGCCTTGGGAACATGGCAAAACGTGTCTATACTAAGAATACAAAAAATTAGCTGGGTATGGTGGCATGTACCTGTAGCCCCAGCTACTTGGGAGGCTGAGGTGGGAGAATCACTTGAGCCTGGGAAGTTGAAGCTGCAGTGAGCTGAGATCGTGCCACTGCACCAAAATTTATAGGACCTCAGAGAAAGATAAGAGCCTGGAGAGGTGCGCCGGTCAGGGGAAGCTTTATGGAAGAGGTGGACATGAAGCAAGGCGTTAAGACGGCTGAGTTGGAATAAGCAGAAAGGAGAGAGGGCGTTTCAGGTGAGGGGAGGGGCGTGAGCTGAGGACATGAAGGGTGGCTGGTATCAAGCATGCCTAGAGGTTTTGAATGTAGAAAACAGGTGAAAAGGGGAAAACACACCCTGCCCCACCTTCTTCTCCATGAGATCCCATTCTGTGGCTCACCAGGAAAGGACTAGAAATCACTGAGATGATTGATGACTGACGGTGGAAATAGAATCACACTCTGATTACAAAGCATTGGGTTTATCTCCCCCTGTGCAGATGACAGCAGTGAGGAGCAAAGTGACATTGTTCAAGAAGAAGACAGGCCAGTCTGAAGAAAAGGATGGTCCATGGTTGTCTTGCTCCGAAAGCTTGGAAAGCTACATTGAAGATGAGCTCTTCATTCAGCTTTGACTCGACCTGCACCCCTGGCGGGGGCTTGCACTAACAACGTTTGGGTCTCAGCAAAAAGCAAAACCAAGCACACACATCTTTCCTTTCATGTATTGAAAAACATTGGTTTGATTTGCTCTAAGTTTTCCCAATGATGTTTAAAAGCTTTGAGAAGGAAAGCTGCTTTGGTGTCTGAGGTGCCACTTCTGCTGTGAATCCTGGCTTTATCCAGGTTGATCTACTGTGATAGATGCTGATTTAGAGGGAGCAGAGGTCAGGGAAGCACTGGGTCTTGGTGCCTTTTGCCACTTTTTTTTTTTTTTGGGACGGAGTCTCCTTCTATTGCCCAGGCTGGAGTGCAATGGCACAATCTTGGCTCACCACAACTTCTGCCTCCCGGGTTCAAGCGATTCTCCTGCCTCAGCCACGCCACCTTGCAAATATCAGCTCCTTGGAACAGGTGAAGTTCCAGGTACCGATGCCAATCAGAGGAAGGCAGTTTAGTTCAGGTTTTGGAGTTAGAAACACCTGAAGTTGAATCTGGGCTCTGTTGCTTCCTTCTTTCATGGGCTAGAGCACAACTCTTTACCTCTCTCGGCCTCAATTTCCTCACCTGTAAAATAGATGAGGAAATTGCTCACTTATTGTTGTCTCGTTCTGCAAGCTTGGAAAGCTACATTGAAGATGAGCTCTTCATTCAGCTTTGACTCGACCTGCACCCCTGGCGGGGGCTTGCACTAGCAACATTTGGGTCTCAGCAAAAAAACCAAGCACACACATCTTTCCTTCCATTTATTGAAAAACATCTTTGTAAGATCCATTCATTGAAAAACATAATCCATTAACTGAAAAATATCTTTGTAAGATCACCTGCTAAATATGAAAATCTGACTTGAATTTGTACTCTTTAATGTTGCGTATCTGCTCTAGTGGGCAGGACCTAGGGCTTAAAGGGGGACTTCCTTTCTCCAATTCTAAGAACTGGGACTCTAAAATGAGAAGCTGGTTGTCTGAAGTAACCCTGCAGGTGTGGTTGGGGAAGGTCTGTTTTCTTGGATGAAGGAACTAAACTAAGCATATCAGAGCACTGTCTTAACCAGTTTTATTTCCCTGGAGATAGAATTCTTTTAAAAAGGGTTAGGGAGCTGGTAATAGGAAGTGCCTTTCATTACAACTACATTTTGCAGAGCTTCATATTTATATACAAGCCTCCTAGGTGATACACTATTAGCTTGCAGACTTTCCTATGCTTCATTTCTCCTGTTGCTTTCAAAGAAGGCAGGAGACACGTTTAATAACGGAGTTATCTGGTGATAAGAATTGCTTGGGCAAACCAGCTCATCTGGACTGTTTCTCAGTCTTGGAAATGGGAAGAGGAAAACTTGTTTCCTTCCTGCTTCTTAAGGATATTCTGAGGGTACACTGATCAATAACACTAAATTTGGAATGAAAATACCATGTGATGAGTTTAGCCTGCTGATGCTTCCAGTAGATCCTTGTATAGTTTCAAGATTTAAGTTTTCTGATTTCATATAAATTTCTTAAAGTCGAGGACCTTATAAGGGTGCAATGGATGTTTGCTAAATATGAAAAACTGACTTGAATTTGCACTCTTAATGTTGCGTATCTGCTCTAGTGGGCAGGACCTAGGGCTTAAAGGGGAACTTCCTTTCTCCAATTCTAGGAACTGGGACTCTAAAATGAGAAGCTGGTTGTCTGAAGTAACCCTGCAGGTGTGGTTGGGGAAGGTCTGTTTTCTTGGTTGAAGGGATTAAACTGAACAAATCACTAGAAGTATGCCCTGTCCCCTGCTCAGAACATTGGGGAACTCAAGAGTGGGCTGCAATGTGCACCCCTCAGGAATAGCTGTGAATTGCAGTTCTAGTGGCTTGCTTTTTGTCTTTTGCTGCAAGGTACCCCACGTACTTAACCATTCTCAACAGTGTAAATCAGTGTCATTTTAGAATGAGATACTCAGCTTGCTTCTAAAGTCACTGAATTACTGAGTCTCTCCTTTAGAGTCTTCGGCAACCACATTCCAGAACTGAAGAGTCTACTACTACTCAGAGGCAACAAGATTAAAAAAAGAAAACACAAAAACTGTTGAGGTGAAAAAAAAAAAACCCTAGCTAGGAACACAGAGAATGTTTTGTAGGATCACTGGGATATTTTCCACAACTTCCTCTTCTCTAGCACACACATCTGTTGATAGGAAATATTTGAGGGTTTTTCCACTACCAAATGGGAGCTTCATGGTCCTGGTGTCAAACACTATAAACCTTTGACCAGCTGAGCTGTAACTGCCGTCACATATCTGAGTCCTGTGTGCACATTAATATCCTGGGTCAGGTAAAATCCAGGTCTTCAAGTTTTAAGGATTTTTTGAAGAATTCGGGCTTCTTTAAGACAATCCATGCCCAAATCCACAAGCTTGTTGACAGTGGATTACAGTTTGTGTGGCAAAGTCCAAGTTGTTACACTGTGCTTTAAAAAAAATCTTATCTGCATGTATTGTTAACTTAGAGACCATGACATCTATTTATCAGGACCAGGAAGATAAACACTTCAGGTCCATTGCAACGGACTTTTTTCTTGTTTTTCTCAAAACCTGGTGGACCCTGGGAAGGGGGCCTCCACAATTCTGTGGCTTTGATATTAGCCCCAATTCTCACAAGCACATACAAGCCCCATAATTGCCGCAGGAAAACACAAGATGGAAAATTGCAATAACCCATGCACTTAGAAAATCATCCTTACTAGGTAAAATGTATTATGATGCAATAAGTGCCAACTGATATTTCTCACGTTGGGACTGGCCAGGAACTGCTGCAAAGAAAAATAAGCAGCTCCTTCTCCATTATTTACATTTTAAGATGTGGTGGGGGGAGGTTGGGAGAAATTAGTTCTGAGGTTATCATATGCATTTTTTAAAAGATAATGGAATAAAGCTATTTTTAAGTAAGTTCTTTTGTGATCTTGATTGAGACCTGATTAGTAAATTGAAAGACTTGGAAAAACGAACTTGCCAAAAAAAAATTTTTTTACTAGCTTTTTAAAAATTGGTAACAATATTCTTCTCACCTCAGCCCCGCTTTTTTTTTTTTTTTTTCCTCCAGACGGAGCCTCGATCACCCAGGCTGGAGTGCAATGGCAAGATCTCAGCTCACTGCAACCTCCGCCTCCTGGGTTCAAGTGATTCTCCTGCCTCAGTCTCCCGAGTAGCCGGGTTTACAGGCGCCCGCCACCACACCCAGCTAATTTTTGTATTTTTAGTAGAGACTGGGTTTGGCCATATCGGCCAGGCTGGTCCCGAACTCCTGACCTCAGATGATCTGCCCGCCTTGGCCTCCCAAAGTGCTGGGATTACAGGCATGAGCCATCGCGCCCTGCGACCTTACCCTTTTATACTTTTCCATGACGTGTACATAAAAATGAGGCCTGTAAGACTCCAGGAATCGAAGGAATCTGGGAGACAAAAAATGGAGACTCAGAAAATTAGAGAAGAGAAAAATGGGAGGGGGGAGGCAGGACAATAAAACGGGGGTCCTCAGGAGGCAGGAAATCAGCGATTAAATGGGAGCAGAGGTGGAGGAGGCCGACACTGGTGCCAGAGATAAAAGTGGAGTCCCAGAAAAAGGGGTGCGCTGGGCCGTTTTTAAAATTGGGAAACATAAAAAATACCCAGTGGAAAATGAAGAGAGAGAACGGGGCATGCTAAAGTTAACACGGGCGGCGAGAAAGGGACAGGTAGCCAGCGGAAAAGGGGGAGACTGAGAAACCGGCAGGTTTAAAAAAAAGAAAAAAAAAACCGGCCAAACGGGGTGAACAGAAGTGTAACCCAGGAGGCCAAACGGGACACAGGAAGGACGTACCCAGGGCTCATAAACCAGGGGCCTGGGTTAAAAAAAACCAAAACATTAAAACGGAGAGACCATGGTGAAAAAGAACACGGGAACTTCAGTTACCGTAGAAAACATAGGTTGCGTTAGAAAGCAAAGAAATTTAAAATGGAACCACTGCGATCCGGAGCTTTGGGACCAGTGACCGGGAAATGGAGAGGGCACTTGGAAGGAAGTGAAGAAAGGCGGGGAGAAAGGAATGAGAGGCGGGAGAGTGACTTGAATGAAGCTGACACCAAGAACCACGGGAAGAGCTTGGGCCCAGAGCAGGAAAGAGAAACGCTCGAGTTGGGGGTAAGGGGAGGCATTTTGGGGACAATGAGCTGAGCTCAGTAAGAAATCCCCAAGCCACTGATACTACTGGGGACCGGACAACTAAGAAATGGGGTCTTTCAGGCATGAAAAGCCTCCATGATGACTCCTGCCCTGGCCCTGGAATGTTAAAAAGGGGGCGTCTGACCCAAGCGAGCCATTTCTTGAGGCTATGCAGGTAGACAGGGAGAGCAGGTTTCTCAGGGGTACGGGGACAGGCGAGGCGGTCGCAGTAGGCAGTTAAGGGGACAGTCTTCTTCCGAATCGCTCCTGCCCCGTTTTTTATCTCGTTCCCACCCCCACTCCGGTTTTCACCCTGCCCTCCTCTCCCCACCGCCCCGTTTTCTCCTCACTTCCCTCTCCCATTACCGGAGCCATTGAGTAGCCCCCCCTTGTTTTACGCTAGCCTTGACCCTCGCCGCACCCCCCAATTCTTACGTCCTCCCCAACCCCCAGCACCCGGTTATTACACCTTCCTTCCACCCCCTCCCCATTTTCCCCTAAGCCCAGCTCTCCCCCAGGTTTCTTCTCGGCCAGTGTTCCCTCCACCCTATTTCTCCCGCCCCCATTTTTACCCGTTTCCCCCTCATCGGGCTTCGCAAGGCTCCATTATCACCTGCCCCTCCCCTCGACTTCGCTTCAGCCCCTTTGGTTCCCCTTCCCCCCACAGCCCTCAGTCCCCCTCTCTCCGTTTTCCCCGGATCGCCACTTCCCCCGCTTGGTTTTTCCCTCAGCCCGGCTCTACCCACTCTCCAACACCCCCTTTTCCCCTGAGCCCGGCTTCCCCTACTCCGGTTTCTATCGCTCCCCTTTTCCCGGTTTCCCTCAGCTCTGTTCACCTCCCTCCCTTCCCCGTTTTTATCCGGCGCTGGTTCCCCTCAGGACCCCGCACAACCCCTGGGTTTTATCCCGTTCGCGCCCCACCCCGTTTCCGCTCAGCTCCCCCCACCCCTGCCCCATTTTTATCTGGTTCGCGCGTCTTCCCCGCCCCCGTTTCCCCTCAGCAACCCCTCGGCTTTTATCCCGTCAGCGTACCGCCTCCCCCGATTTTCCGTCTTTTCCCACAGCTGCCCCCCCTCCCGTTTTTATCCCGTCCGCACCCTCCCTCCGTTTCCCCTGCGCCCCGCCCCCGCGCGTCTCCGCCCGCGCCCACCGCCATGTGACGGGAAGCAGCTGATGGCCTCTCCGGGCGGCGGCGGCGGCCGGGCCGGGGCGGGCGGCGCGGGGGCGGCATGAGGGCCCGCGGCCCGGGGGGCTGAGGCGCCCGCCGCCTGCCGCGGGGGCCGCGCGCGTCCTCCATGGAGGCCGGAGGTGAGTGGGGCCGGGCGCGCCCGTTCCCGCCCGGCGGGGCCCTGGCCCGTTCTCCCCGGGGAGGGGGGAGGCGACCCCGGGGCGGGCTCGGCGGGGCGGGGCGGGGGCTGGGCGCGGCGGGGGCGTCCGGCCTGGGAAGTCCGCCCGGGGCCGGCGGGGGTGCGCGCCCGGCGACCAGCTTTGTTTCACTTTCGTTGTCAGTGGCCGCCACCCTGACTCCCGCCGGCGACAGGATCGGGAAGATCGGGCTTCTGCGGGAGGAGATCCCCCGACCGAGACAGAGGGGACTCCCGGGTGGGACTCGGTGCGGGGGGCACCAAGCCCTAAAACGGAGATCCCCAAGGGGGTGGGTGCCCCTGGGTACCCAGGTGCCAGGGGACGCACTCGCATGTCTGGATGGGAGTCACCTCTGCCCCTCACAAGCTGTGTGATCGTGACAGTGGACGAGCCACTGAACCACCGCCACCCACATCTCAGTTTTGATCTGCAAAATGGGATAATTCTAGTACCTGCCTCGGAGGGTGGTTGGGACCCGGTAAAAATGGGGTCTGGGGTCTGGGTTCCCTATTGAAACAATCTATTCCCAGCCTCTCCCACTGGAGATTAATTCAGTGGAGGTGGGGCGGGACTGGAGATGCTGATCCCTGGTGACATGTATGATCAGGCAAATTTAGGATACACTGATGGGTGGGGACCTTGCCTCTATTCTTGTTAACTGCCGTCCCCATCAGAAGACAGCGTGGAAGTCAGAGGATATTGGATATACCTCAAGCCAGCCCAGATGAACATAAAATCTCAGTGGGAAAGGTGTGTCTCTTATGCAAGGGGAAAAAAACCCCAAGACGCATGCACGCCTTGGCCCTCTCCTCTCCAACGACCTTCCCTCGGAACCCCACCTGTGTAGAAACTTGGGATAGATTTAGAATTGATTCCGGGAGTCCCAGCTCTTGAAGGACCCGAGTTTAAATGTAATTTCCTTAGGAGAAATTTTCAGAACAGGGTCAAGGCCTAGGGCTCAGAATTTGTTCTAGAACTTCATTGTAATCTTGCAGCCAAGTTCAAGCTTCATCCTGGTCTGGAGGATTCTGATTGCTGATGGCTTGTTATTGTGGGTGGGAAGGTTGAAATCTGGGTATTCCCTGGGGTGGTGTTACTTTTTAATTTAGGAAATGACATTTCTTTGTTTGCTGAAGTCAGGCATTGAGTTAAAGGCAGCTCTCTCCCCTTCCCATCTAGATAAGGGCTTTCTTTTCAGTGAGTGTTACCCGTAGAATTCTTTTTAAAAGGGCCCCTACTGTTTGTGTAGATCCTATGTGAATCTTTTTATAGCTTCCGTTTCATTTCCATTGCCTCCTTACAGTTCAATCTGAAAGCAATCTGTAGCTAGCCTGCCTTTTTAACAGAAATCTGTTTCCAGTTCTGGGGTTTTCCTAAAGATTGACAACTTCGTTTTGAGGGTGTGGGCAGGGTTGTTGAGAGCTGCCAAGTTACTGTACAAAAAAGGCCAGAGTTTTAACTTATTTTCAAATGGAATAAAGCCCATTGTAAAGGAAATACAATGGGCAACAGTTGAAATCTTCAGAGCAATGGTTAGACTTCACTTATTCATTCAACAAATATTTGTTGAGTGTCTACTATGTGCCAGGCACCCTCTAGGCCAGCCCCGACCAACAGAAGTCTAATCTGAGCCACGTATGTAATTTAAAATGTTCAAGTAGCCACATTAAAAAAAAGAAAAAAGAACTAGGTGACAATTTAAAAACTCTTTCAATCCAGCATGTCTAAAATATTACTGCTACATGTAATCAAATAAATTGTAATGTTTTAGATTTTTTTTTGTGCTAAGTGTTCAAAGTGTGTTGTGTATTTTATACTTACAGCCCATCTGAATTCTGACTTGCCACATTTCAAGTGGTTGGTAACCACATGTGATTTCCCTATTAGACAGTGTAGCCCAATAGCAGTGAACCGGCAAGTTTGGGTGGGTTGAGAAAGAGACAGACAATAAATACGTAAAAATGACAGGCAATCAAGAAAATATCAACCAAACGCGCTGGGGTGGCTCACGCCTGTAATCCCAGCACTTTGGGAGGCTGAGGCGGGCAGATCATTTGAGGTCAGGAGTTCGAGACCAGCCTCACCAACATAATGAAACCCCGTCTCTACTAAAAATACAAAATTAACCGGGCGTGGTGGTGCATGCCTGTAATCCCAGCTACTCAGGAGGCTGAGGCAGGAGAATCGCTTGAACTGGAGAGGCGGAGGTTGCAGTGAACCAAGATCTCGCCATTGCACTCCAGCCTGGGTGACAAGAGTGAAACTCCATTTCAAAGAAAAAAAAAAAAAAAAAAAGAAAATATCTAAGTGATGGTTATAAAGAAAATCAAATGGTTAAAGGAAAGTGAATGGTGCCAGGTGCAGTGACCCAGCAGTTTGGGAGGCCAACTTGGGTAGATCACTTGAGCTCAGGAGTTTGAGACCAGTCTAGGCAGCATAGAGAAACCCCATCTCTACAAAAAATACAGAACTATAGGCATGTACATGGTACAATGCGCCTGTAGTCCCAGCTACTGGGGAGGCTGAGATGGGAGGATCATCTGAGCCTGGGGAGGTCGAGGTTGCTTGCAGTGAGCCATGATGGTGCTACTGCATTCAAGCCTGGGCGACAGAGCAAGACCCTCTCTCAAAAAAATAAAATAAAAAAGGAAAGTCAATGGTCACTTTAGATAGTGAGGCCAGGATGGTCTCTGAGAAGGTGACATGAGGACCAATCCCTGAATGATAAGATGGAGCAACTGAGGAAAGCTTTTGAGGCCAGTGGAATATCTAATGTACATGTCCTGATACAGGAAAAATCACCTAGCTTCCTGCTGGCTGGGGTCATAGCTTTCATCTCTGTGTTAAGGCTAACTGCTTTGCCTAGAAGAGGCTTATAATATATACCTTTCCATTCAGCCTGATTGTCCAAACACATCCCATTGTTTTATTAGAAAAACCCTGATCCAGGGCCAGGTGCAATGGCTCATGCCTGCAGGAGGATCACTTGAGCTCAGGAGATCAAAACCAGCTTGGTCAACATAGCCACACCCCCATCTCTACTAAAAATTTAAATTAAAAAAAAGAATTAGCTGAGCGTGGTGGTACGCCCCTGTAGCCCCAGATACACAGGAGGCTGAGGCGGGAGGGTCACTTGATCCTGGGTGGGAGGTTGAGGCTGCAGTGAGCTGTGATTCAGCCACTGCACCCCAGCCTGGGTCTCAAAAAAAAAAAACAACCCAAATATATATATGAATATGATATACTTGAAATTTGCTAAGAGTAGATTTTAAGTGTTCTCACCACACAAAAATAAGTATGTGAGGTAATGTATATATGGTAATGAGCTTGACTGAGCCATTCCACAATGTATACATATATCAAAACATGTTATATGCCATAATATATACAATTTTTATTTATCAGTTTAAAAAAGAAAAGGCTGGACGCGGTGACTCACGCCTGCAATCCCAGCACTTTGGGAGGCCGAGGTGGGCAGATCACCGGAGGTCAGGAGTTCGAGACCAGCCTGGCCAAAATGGTGAAACCCAATCTCTACTAAAAATACAAAAATTAGCCAGGCGTGGTGGCGCATGCCTGTAATCCCAGCTTCTCAGGAGGCTGAGGCAGGAGAATCACTTGAACTCAGGAGGCGGAGGTTGCAGTGAGCCGAGATCGTGCCACTGCACTCCAGCCTGGGCAGCAGAGTGAGACTCTGTCTCAAAAAAAAAAAAAAAAGGAGAAAACAAAGAAACCCTGATTCATAGGCCTTTTCACCAAGAAGGGTCTGCAAGTACCATACCAGTTGAAGCTAGATACCCCACCCCCAGCTCTGTTTTTGTTTGTTTGTTTTGTTTTTAAGTTCTACACTAATTAGGGCTTTCTCTCCGTGTAGCCAAGTTTAGTTTGGGCCCAGACTCCAAGAGACAGGAGTCACTGGGTTTGTTCTTCTTTTAGCTCCTGGATTCCTGAACCTGAAATAGCAAGAGATTAAATCCCTAAATCACAGAAATAGAGTGTGAATTCTGAGTAAGGCTTGTGTTTAAGAAGCATTTCATGTGAAATGTTTGGCATAAGCATCATCAGAGTTTAAGGGGCTTTATTTATTTTTTATTTTTGGGGGACAGAGTCTTGCTCTGTCACCCAGGCTGGAGTGCAGTGGCGCAATCTTGGCCCACTGCAACCTGCACCTCCCGGGTTCAAGTGATTCTCCTGCCTCAGCCTCCCGAGTAGCCGCGACTACAGGCGCCCACCACCATGCCCAGCTAATTTTTGTATTTTAAGTAGAGACGGGGTTTCACCATGTTGGCCAGGCTGGTCTTGAACTCCTGGCCTCAAGTGACCTGCCTGCCTCCGCCTCCCAAAGTGTTGGGATTACAAGCATGAGCTACCATGCCTGACCAGCTTTATGTTACTTTTTTGTTTAAAGAGTTATACCATATGTATTTATTAGACAAATATTTACTCACTGCCTGCCCTCCACCAGGAACTCTGCCAGCTCTGGGGATAAATATACAAAGTTCCTGCTCCCTGGAGTTGATGTCCTAGTGGAGGGGAGACAGATGGCGATCAAATGGTGATAGGGCTGTAAAGAAAATAAAGTGAGGGGTTGTGAAGGAGATTGACTAGGGGTCAGAAGAGCTCTCTAAGCAGTTGTCATTTGAGCCAGACCTGAATAAGAGTAGATGCCAGCCGAGGAGAGGCATTCCAGGTGAAGGGAATGGTTGGTGCAAAGGCCTAGGGTCAGAACTAATTGAGCATTGGCAGAGGGTAGAGAGAAGGGCAATGTGTTGGAGCCAGGGCAGGGAGAGAAGTACAAGCCCAGGGGAGTTCAGATTATGCTGGATTTTGAGGGCAGGGTGAGGAGCTAGAGTTTTATTCTAACAGTGTTTGAAACTGACCACTCTGGAGGCAAGGAGAACCGATGGTGCGGGGCTAGAGGGGAAGCAGGGAGAGCAGCTGGAAGGTTGCCTACTGGGCCAGGCGGGAGATGATGCTGCATAGATGAGAGTAGAGATGGAGAGGGGTTAGATTTGGCAAGTCTTTTGGAAACAGACTTGATAGAACTTGCTAATGGATTTGGTTTGGGAGATTAAAAAAAAAAAAAAAGACCAGGCATGGTGGTTTACACCTGTAATCCCAGCACTTTGGGAGGCCGAGGTGGGTGGATTGCTTCAGTCCAGGAGTTTGAGACCAGCCTGGCCAAGATAGCAAAAACTTGTCTCTACTAAAAATACAAAAATTAGCTGGGTGTGGTGGTGCATGCCTGTAATCCCAGCTTCTTGGGAGGCTGTGGCATAAGAATTGCTTGAACCCAGGAGGCCGAGGTTGCAGTGAGCCGAGATCGTGCCATTGCAGTCCAGCCTGGGTGACAGCGAGACTCCATCTCAAAAAAAAAAAAAAAAAAAGGATAATGTAGAGGAAGTGAACCAATTGTGAATGTTATCAGGATGGAAAAAAAAAGAAATTTTCATCCTGATCATTTGATCTGGAACTCCTGGTCTCAAGCAATTCCTCCACCTCTGCCTCCCAGAGCACTGGGATTACAGGCGTGAGCCACTACCCCAGGCCATCCAGGTCATTTGAAAATGTTTCTCTAGATCAGTCAATGTCATTTAGTACTTGACTGCATCTGGGTTTCTCAGCCTTGGCATTGTTGACATTTTGGGCCAGATGATTCTTTGCTGGGGGCTGTCCTGTGCGCTGTAGGGTGTTGAGCAGCATCCCTGGCCTCCACCCACTAGATGGCAGTAGTAGCAACTCCAGTTGTGACAACCAAAAATGTTATTGCCAAATGTCCTCAAGGGGCAAACTAGCCCCCAGTTGAGAACCCTGAGTCTATACAAATAGCTATACACATGTGACTGTATAAATGAAACTATCACACATACAAACGTATAGATTTCTAGGAGGATTTACCTGGGTCTATACAAATAGCTATTTACTCAGACCATATATATATAAATATATTTTTTTCTTTCTTTCTTTTTTCTTTTTTTTTTTTTAAAGAGATGGAGTCTTACTACGTTGACCAGGCTGGTCTTGAACTCCTGGCCTCAAGTGATCATCCCATCTCGGCCTACCGAAGTGCTAGGATTATAGGCATGAGCCACCGTGCCTGGCCAGACCTAATACATTAAAACCCAAATTTATACATAGAACCTCTGAGAACGAATATTCTCTTTACAAAGGCTTGATATGATTTATTAACATTCTATTTAAAGACAGAAGCTTCAGGAACACACACCTATTTTATATAACAAGATATACCTATGTTATTATTTTCCTATAAATGCATATAGTAG
The DNA here is from genome assembly GCF_028885655.2 of Pongo abelii. Classification (NCBI taxonomy): domain Eukaryota; kingdom Metazoa; phylum Chordata; class Mammalia; order Primates; family Hominidae; genus Pongo; species Pongo abelii. Next base: position 116,901,081 of record NC_071995.2, on the reverse strand, counting down.
AACTTTTTTTTTTTTTTTTTTGAGACGGAGTTTCACTCTTGTTGCCCGGGCTGGAGTGCAATTACACCATCTCGGCTCACCGCAACCTCTGCCTTCCGCCTCCCAGGTTCAAGCAATTCTGCCTCAGCCCCCTGAGTAGCTGGGATTACAGGCATGCGCCACCACGCCCGGCTTATTTTGTATTTTTAGTAGAGACGGGGTTTCTCCATGTTGGTCAGGCTGGTCTCGAACTCCCGACCTCAGGTGATCTGCCCGCCTTGGCCTCCCAAAGTGCTGGGATTACAGGCATGAGCCAATTTTTTTTTTTGAGACAGGATCTCGCTCTGTCACCCAGGCTGGAGTGCAGTGGCGTGATCTCGGCTCACTGTAACCTCCGCCTCCTGGGATCAAGTGCTTCTCCTGCCTCAGCTTCCCGAGTAGCTGGGACTACAGGTGCCTGCCACCATGTCTGGCTAATTTTTTTTTTTTTTTTGTATTTTAGTAGAGACATGGTTTCACCATGTTTGCCAGGCTGGTCTTAAACTCCTGTCCTCAGGTGATCTGCCTGCCTTGGCCTCCCAAAGTGCTGGGATTACAGATGTGAGCCACTGCACCTGGCAAAAATATTTTATAAATATACACATATGCGTCTCTACCATCTGTTTTATTGAATCCAAGATACCATGGATTGTATTATCATCATGTATAACTGAGAAAAAAATACTACCTATTTAACTATGAAAAGTCATTGATTATAAGATACATCCTGATTTCAGCGAGGTCAAAATGTAAGATGTATAAAGATGTGTCTTAAAATATATGAAATATGGGTTTTAAAAATGAGTATCTATCCGGTAACAGCCAGGGTCAAAGTCTTCCACATTCCACATTCCTTGTGTGGAATGTACACATCAGGAAGTGACCTCATTCAGGATGGAAGCCAGTTTTTATATTAGTAAGTATCACAGTCATAATGGTCAAAAAATTCATTCTGAAGGCCTTTAACTTATAAGCTTCATCAGCCATTGAGAATCTTCCATCGGAGTAGAGAACTGAACTAGGAACTGTGGGTCAGTCAATGAAGAAGCTCCAATCTGGTGCCTATTCTTTCACAAGATGGTGTGCTAGGTCCTGGGAGAAACAAAGACGAAATGAGCTGGGTGTTGGAACAAGGTGCTTAGACACTGATGAGGAGGGAGGGGGGCAGAGAGAAATTGGTTACATAAGAGAGAATGAAATAAACAAGGTGCGACTTATTTTCGTTTTGATAGTGTGAGATCAGGGTACGCTTCTTAGTTGTGAATCTAGGTGGGATTATTACTTTTTTCTTTCTTTTTTGTTACTTTGAGAAGCTAGGGATTCTCATAAGCAAAAAATGGGTCCAGGTGTGAACGTAAATAAGCCCCTTGCATGTCAAGGAGATTTTGTGGCCAGAGTGTGGCCTGCAGGGAGGGGACAAGGGAAGGAGGCTGGACCAATGGGCTGGGGCAGATGGCATGTGGTGAAAGTCCTGGGCTCAGTTGCCTTTATGATGTAGGCAGGCGGGAGCTTTCGAATGTATTTGAAAGAAATGATGTGATGGTATGAGTATTTCAGCTTTAGCAGCATCTCAAGGGGTAGGAAGACTGAACAGGAGACTGTAGCAAAAGATCTGGGTGAGATGAGATGAAGGTTTAACCCCGGACAGAGGACGTGGAAGCAGGAGAGATGGGGAGATGGAATCCATACTTCTGAGTGTGAGGAAGCAGGGCAAGGGCTGAATGTTTTTAGCCTTGATGATGGGGAGGATGCAGGCGAGTGAGAGGGAGCCTTTGAGTTTCACATATTCCTTCTTTGACAGCAGCAGGTTCTTTTGAAGAAACCTGAAATGCATTGGAAGGCCTTGCTATTTTGGCCTCATAGTCAGCACCATCTAGCATATTCCTGGTCTGGCTGTCTCTCCACTTTCCTCCCCTTCAAGTATTCATAGGAAAATGAGGCCTCCATTCACTGGGTTCACAGGCACAAAGGTTACTCTGAGTCATGGTTAACCAGCAGTGAGGAGTGCCAGGATTGAGTAACCATGGTGGAATGTGGCCTGTGGCTGCTGTTATTGCCCTGGGTCATTTAAGTGACAACTCCCTCTGGGAATGGATAGTGTCACTGTTTGCCACAGGGAGACAGTGGCTTTCCTGTGTCTGGGTGGTCAGGGAGCAAGGGGGTGTGTGTTTGAAGCATGTTGTCTCCTGCCCCAGAGGAACCGCTGCTGCTGGCCGAACTCAAGCCTGGGCGCCCCCACCAGTTTGATTGGAAGTCCAGCTGTGAAACCTGGAGCGTCGCCTTCTCCCCAGATGGCTCCTGGTTCGCTTGGTCTCAAGGACACTGCATCGTCAAACTGATCCCCTGGCCGCTGGAGGAGCAGTTGTAAGTATTCTCGTACTGGGGCCCCATCCGGCACATTTCCAAACACTCCTTGTTCTTTTGCCATCTCTGTGCCCAAGAACCAGAGAGAGGGAAGATGGCTCATGGTTCAGGAATTGATCATGGGGGTTTCTAGAGCCCCAGGTTCTGTATATGTGAAAGTCAATTCTGTCAAAATTATGTTAGCCCCAAGTTGGCTTTTTTTCCCGTAGCTTTATTGAGATGTAATTTGTATACCACACAGTTTGTCCATTTAAAGTATACAATACAATGGCTTTTAGTCTATCCACAGAGTTGTGCATCCATCACCATCATCAATTTTACTTTATTTATTTATTTTTTGAGAGAGTCTCCCTCTGTCTCCTAGGCTGGAGTGCAGTGGCGCAATCTTGGCTCACTACAACCTCTGCCTCCTGGGTTCAAGCGATTCTCCTGCCTCAGCCTCCTGAGTAGCTGGGATTACAGGCACACACCACCACGCCTGGCTAATTTTTGTGTTATTAGTAGAGACGAGGTTTCACCATGTTGGCCAGGCTGGTCTCGAACTCCTGACCTCAAGTGATTCATCCACCTCGGCCTCCCGAAGTGCTGGGATTACACATTTCTCCCATGAGCCACTGTGCCTGGCACATAATCAATTTTAGAATATCTTTATTTCCTCAAAAAGAAAGCCTGTACCCCTTAGCTTAGATCCCCCAAACCCCCTGCACTCTCCAGGCAACCACTAATCTACTTTGTCTCTCTAGATCGGCCTATTCTAGACATTTCCTATTAATGGAGTCATACAACACGTAGCCTTTTTTGACTAGCTTCTTTCATTTTACATAATGTTTTCACAATTCATCCGTGTTCTAGCATATACTAGTATTTCATTTCCTTTTATTGCATCATATGGAGATGCCAAATTTTGTTCATACATTTATCAGTTGATGGACATTGAGTTGTTTTCATGTTTTGGTTATTACAAATAATGCTGCTATGAACATTTATAGAAAACTTGTGTTTTCTAAGTTTAACTATTTGAGGAGGTGTCAGACTGTTTTCCAGAGTGGCTGCACCATTTTACTTTCCCACCAGCAATGGATTCAGGTTCCAAATTCTCTACATCCAACCCTTGTTATTGTCTGTCTTTTTTTATTATCCTAGCAGGTAGCCATCCTAGTGGTATGAAGTGGCGTTTCATAGTGGTTTCGATTTGCATTTCCTTGATGGCTATGGATGTCAAGCATCTTTTCTTTCTTTCTTTCTTTTTTTTTTTTTTTTTTTTTTGAAACAGAGTCTCACTGTGTTGTTCAGGCTGGAGTACAGTGGCATGATCTCAGCTTATTGTAATCTCCACCTCCTGGGTTCAAGCAATTCTTCTGCCTCAGCCTCCCAAGCAGCTGGGCAACAGGCACACACCACCACACCTAGATAATTTTTGTATGTTTAGTAGAGACGAGATTTCACTATGTTGGCCAGGCTGGTCTCGAACTCCTGACCTCAGGTGATCCACTCACCTTGGCCTCCCAAAGTGTTGGGATTACAGGTATGAGCCACTGCACCTGGCCGAGCATCTTTTCAGGTGCTTACTGGTCCTTTGTATATGTTCTTTGGATAAATGTCTACTCAGAGCCTTTGCTCGTTTTTAAGTTTGTCTTTTTATTATCAACTAAGTTTATTTTATTCATTTGTTTCTTTTGAGAGAGAGAGAGGGTCTTGCTCTGTTGTCCAGGCTTGAGTGCAGTAGCTCAGTCACGGCTTACTGCAGCCTCAATCTGCTGGGCTCAAGCTATCCTCCTGCCCTAGCCTCCCAAGTACCTGGTACTACAGGCGTGCCACCATGCCCAGCCAACTTTTAAATTTTTTGTAGAGACAGGGTCTCGCCTAGGCTGGTCTTGAACTCCTGGCCTCAAGCAATCCTCCCGCCTCAGCCTCCCAAGTAGCTGGGATTACAGGTGTGAGCCATGGTGCTTGGCCAAGTTTAGTTTCTGATACCAGTTTTTCTTTCTTTGGTATGGACAAGCCCCTGTGTCAGAATGCCGTGAGCTCCCATTCAGATGGCCCAGCATCTGTATGTTTCCATTTGTCCCAGGGCAACTCTATGTCTGTATTTATTCATTCAGCCAGCCTTGGTTGCATAGTTTCTTTCTTTTTCTTTTGAGATGGAGTCTCACTGTGTCGCCTGGGCTGGAGTGCAGTGGTGCGATCTCGGCTCACTGCAACCTCCGCCTCCCTCCTGCCTCAGCCTCCTGAGTAGCTGGGATTACAGGCGTGCACCACCACCCCTAGCTAATTTTTTTGTATTTTTAGTAGAGATGGGGTTTTATTATGTTGGCCAGCCTTGGTTGCATAGTTTCTTTGTGTAACACTGAGTTAGGAACTGAGAGTCCTGAGATAAATCAGACATGGCCCTTGCCCTTGAGGCTCTCATTTATTTTGCTTTAAGCGTTTTTTATAAATAACATTAGATTTAAGGTTTTTATAAGTTGGATATGAAACTTGCCTTGATAAGAGGGAATGTTGACAGGAGTTTGTTGAGATGGGTACTCTGCATGCTGCTAGAGTTGAGGGGGATAAATTTGTGCAATTTCTGGAAGGAAGCCTGGCAAAATGCATCAAGGACCTGAAAAATGTTCTTCTGGGCCGGGCACGGTAGCCGATACCTGTAATCCCGGCCTTTTGGGAGGCCGAGGCAGGCGGATCACTTGAGGTCAGGAGTTTGAGACTAGTCTGGCCAACATGGTGAAACCCTGTCTCTATTAAAAATACAAAAAGTTAAGCGTGGTGGTGTGTGCCTGTAATCCCAGCTACTCAGGAGGCTGAGGCAGGAGAATCGCGTGAACCTGGGAGGCGGAGATTGCAGTGAGCTGAGATCGCGCCACTGCACTCCAGCCTGGGTAACAGAGCAAGACTCCATCTCAAAAAAAAAAAAAAAAATCTCAGAAATGGTGTCATCTATTTATATACACTGATCTTCATCATGAAATTAGTTGTATATTAAGAAAATTGGAAACAGTTTGAAATCCAGGGATGAGAGGATGGTTACGAAAATTTTACCATTTCCATATGATATTTTTGCAGCCATCAAATTTTGTTATGTGTTTTTAATCAGAGTTTTCGGTTCCTTCTGTGGTCAGTTTGATGATAATGCCAAGGTCATACATTGTTTACTAATTCCTCACCTGAAATACAAGGGATGCACCTTCATTTCTAGACTTGACATATAAGTAAATCTACTATATGAATTTATAATCTGCTTTTTTTAAAAAGCACAACATGGAAGATCTGTCAGTTTCCTGAAAATCACTCTTGTTTTCAAATTTGTATAGATAAATATGTCTTTTTTCTGTCACATGACCTAGAGCTGCTCCCGGGTAGAAGGAAGGGCCTGGGCTTGTATCTCCCTAAGGGCACTGTGGGTGGCTCAGGGTCTAGCGTGGAGCATGTGTTAGTTGGGGAAAGGTCCTTTACTTTAATTACTGGTATCAGTAAATGAAAATAGTAACAACTTTTTTTTTTTCTGAATCCTATTTCTGAACAAAACATAAATTTGTATAGATAAATATATCTTTTCACTATTAACTAAGGAAAATGGAAAAAGGTATTTGAGTATTAACCATTTTTTCATATTTATTATTTAACATAATGAGCGAAGTGTTATTGTTTCATATGTTAAGTGAGAAGTTACTGGTTTTGGAGAAAAATCACATTTTTTTTTTTTTTGAGAGAGTCTTGCTCTGTCATCCAGGCCAGAGTGTAGTGGCGCATCTCGGCTTACCACAGCCTCCGCCTTCTGGATTCAGGTGGTTCTCCTGCCTCAACCTCCTGAGTAACTGGGATTACAGGCGTGTGCCACCACACTCAGCTAATTTTTTTGTATTTTTAGAAGAGACAAGTTTTCACCATGTTGCCCAGGCTGGTCTTGAACTCCTGGCCTCAAGGGATCCACCTGCCTTGGCTTCCCAAAGTGCTGGGATTACAGGCGTGAGCCATTGTACCTGGCAAAATCACACATTTTGAAGAACAGTATTCTGAGGAAATATTTGCAGTATGAGGCTTATTGAAAAAAAACAGGCTATATGGCCGGGTGCGGTGGCTCACGCCTATAATCCCAGCACTTTGGGAGGCAGAAGTGGGAGGATCACTTGAGGCTAGGAGTTCTAGATCAGCATGGGCAACATAACAAGACCCGGTTTCTACAAAAAAATTTTAAAAATTAGCCCGGCGTGGTGGCACGTGCATGTGGTCCTAGCTACTCAGGAGGCTGAGATGGGAGGATCCCCTGCACCCAGGAATTAGAGGCTGCAGTGAGCACCGATCATACCAGGCCACTCCAGCCTGGGCAACAGTGAGACGCTATCTCTTAAAATAACAAAAAAAAGCATGTATGCAGTATGGTTTTGTAAAACCATGTATGCAGTATGATATCAGATTTGTTTTTAAAAGACATTTGTGTATATACACAAAAATTTATAGTGAGATGTTTAGAATGGTGGTGTTAGGATTATAGGTAATTTTTACTTTGTCTCATTTTCACATTTCTCCCATGTTTCGCTACTATTTTTATTTATTATTTTTAAAATTTAAAATAATCGGGCTTTTTGAGGGGCAGAGAAAAGCTCTTGCTCTGTCACCCAGGCTGGAGTACAGTGGCATGCTCATAGCTCACTGCAGCCTTGAACTCCTTGCCTCAAGTGATCCTCCCACCTCAGCTTCCTAAAGGCATAGCCACCACACCCTGCCAACAACAGCTATTTTAAAAGAGAGAATTTGGGGCATTTATATTCTAGTTAGGGTAGTTATACATTTTTTAAAAATCATATTATGTGGTGCTTTTGATATTGAGCAAATAATTGATATTAACCAAATAATTATACTGCTTTTTGAAATAAAGTTTTTAGAAACTTTAACTTCAGTGAAGCTAAATTCTGCCAATGAATCTGTCTTGCCTCATCAGCTCTTTCCCACGGTACGACCTCCCTGCTTTTCATGTAACTCATCCCTGGATTCATTAGCAAACTCAAAGTATTTGTTGAGCATTAGGCCGGGATACCTAAGACCTTAGTTCCAGTTCTGCCCCTGATTTTGTGACTCCAGGAAAGTTAATAACCCATAAAATGGAGATTTTAGTATCTCTTTCTAGAAAAATTAAATTTAGGATATTAAAATGAAATAATAAATATGCCTTAATTCTTTTGGAATAAAGTAGCTACAGGTGTATTCCTTAATTCAAATACAGAAATTAGGGCCAGGTGTGGTATCACACGCCTGTAATCTCAGCACTTTGGAAGGCTGAGGTGGGACGGATTGCTTGAGGCCAGGAATTAGTGACTAACCTGGGCAGCATAGCGAGACCCTGTCTCTGCAAAAGATTAAAAAATTAGCTGGGTATGGTGGCATGCGCCTGTAGTCCCAGCTACTCAGGAGGCTGAGATGGAAGGACTGCTCGAGCCCTGGAGTTCAAGGCTGCTGTAAGCTATGGTCACACCACTGCACTGCAGCCTGGGTGCCAGAGAGAGACCCTGTCTCTAAAAAAAACCAAAATAAATAAAACAAATACAGAAATCAGGATTTTATAAGAAATAAAACAAATTTAACTGGTGGTTCCAAGCTGTCTTAAACCTCTTCCCATAGCCTGCTTCTTAAGTGCTGCTTCTCATGACAGCAAACTCAGGGGCCAGTGCCAGGGCCAGAGCCAGGCAGGTCTGGACAGTCTGTGGAGAGGCAGCCGATCAAAATGACATTCATGGTCACATTCAGATTGTTTGGCCAGAATAACAAGTTTCAGCCTATATTTGGCCACTTAGACCCAGAGGTTGGCAAACTTTTTCTTTCTTTTTTTTTTTTTTTTGAGATGGAGTCTTGCTCTGTCATCCAGGCTGGAGTGCAGTGGTGCAACCTTGGTTCACTACAATCTCTGCCTCCCGGGCTCAAGCGATTATCCTGCTTCAGCCTCCTGAGTAGCTGGGACTCTAGGCACCCCCCACCACACCTGGCTAGTTTTTTGTATTTTTAGTAGAGATGGGGTATCACTATGTTGGCCAGGCTGGTCTCAACTCCTGATCTCAAGTGATCCGCCTGCCTCGGCCTCCCAAAGTGCTGGGATTACAGGCGTGAGCCATGGCACCTGGCCAACTTTTTCTATAAAGTAAATAGGCTTTGTGGACCATAAGGTCCCTGTCTTGACTGTTGAACTCTGCTGTCACAGTGTCAAAGCAGCCTCAGACAATACCTAACCAAATGCTTGTGGCTGCATTACAATAAAACTTTATTGACAAGAACAAAATCCTGTTATTTGCTACAACATGGATGAACCTGAAGGACTTTATCCTAAGTGAAATGAACTAGGCACAGAGAGACAAATACTGCATGATCTCACTTACATGTAGAATCTGAAAAAGTCTAACTCATAGAAACAGAGTAGAATGGTGGTTACCGGGGGGTGGGAGAGGGAGTGGTGAGATATTGATCAAAGATATAAAGTTTCAGCTAAGCAGGGTGAGTAAGTTCAGAAGATCTATTATATGGCATGATGACTGTGGTTATTAATAATGTACACTTGACAATTGCTAAGAGTGTAGACCTTTTTTTTTTTTTTTTTGAGACAGGGTCTGACTCTGTCACCCAGGCTGGAGTGCAGTGTTGTGATCTCGGCTCAGTGCAACCTCCGCCTCCTGGCTCAAACAATCCTCCCACATCAGCCTCCCGAGTAGCTGGGATTACAGGCACACACCACCAGGCCCCTGCCACCATGTCCAGCTAATTTTGTATTTTTAGTAGAGATGAGGTTTCACCATATTGCTCAGGCTGGTCTCGAACTCCTGACCTCAGGTGATCCACCCACCTCAGCCCCCCAAATTGCTGGAATTACAGGTGTGAGCCACCATGCCCAGCCCCTCCCTTCTAATTTTGTAAATTAGCTTGGTTAAAATTCTTTTTTTTTTTTGAGATGGAGTCTCGCTCTGTCACCCAGGCTGGAGTGCAGTGGTGCGATCTCGGCTCACTGCAAGCTCCGCCTCCCGGGTTCACGCCATTCTCCTGCCTCAGCCTCTCCGAGTAGCTGGGACTACAGGCACCCGCCACCACGCCTGGCTAATTTTTTGTATTTTTGGTAGAGACGGGGTTTCACCGTGGTCTCGATCTCCTGACCTCGTGATCCGCCCGCCTTGGCCTCCCAAAGTGCTGGGATTACAAGCATGAGCCACCACGCCCGGCCGGTTAAAATTCTTTCGTGTATTTCACCACACGATTGACAAAAATGTGATGTACTTAGAATTTTTCAGGAACATCTATAATATTGGGTTGGTGCAAAAGTAATGGTGGTTTTTGCCATCTGTAATATTGGGTTGGTGCAAAAGTAATGGTGGTAATTGCAAATACTGCAATTATTTTTGCACCAATTAATACATAAACTTGTTCAACTACGTGTGCATTGAGTTTAGGATTTCTCATGGAATCAAATCTGACCTCATCCTGGCATTCAGCTTCCTCATCTCCATTTCTCCCAGTTTAACCAACCGGAGTGTGGTCAGGGTCACATGGAGACCTTTGTGCCGTGTACCGCAAATAGTAAGCTTCATGTTTTCAGGCTCAACCCCAGGGCCGGCCAAGTGCTTGTGCATTTGAGACATTGTTTCCTGGGTGCAGTGGTGGCCGGGGCCTCATGTTTTAGCTTATCTGGGCCTGTTTCACTGTAAGTTGAATTGTAGGAGAGGGTCAGGTTAAGAGATCTTCCAGGACAGGATACCTCTACACAGCCCTGTGAATTCCTTTTCTCTCTTGACTACCTTGCTGTTTGATTCTTGTGCAGGTTACCATCAGTTCGGAAGTAAATGAAGGAGCCTCATTAATCAGTTGGAACATAGTGAGTGAAGGTGGAAATTAACATGTACCAAACAAATGGTGTTGGCAAGACAGGGGTTTATTTTCCAGCTCCTTGGGGATTTCTAAGCTAGAGATAAGGGAACTCATCAGGCAGGAGAGTGGTGGATATTCGGGCTCTAAGTTCTGCCCTAGTTCCAAACCTGCAGTATGCTTTCTTACTCATGGGAAAAACTGAGTGTCTTTTTCCTTTCACTCATCAAAACCTGAGAGAACTTTCTGAGCAAGCATGTGACTCCCTGGAGCATCTGTTATTTAGTTATCCCACAAGGCAGGTCACCCCATTGCAGGGCTGTTGCAAATAGATTGAGCCATGGCCAGTATAGCCTGTGTTACATCAACTCTTTTTTTTTTTTTGAGACAGAGTTTTGCCTTTGTTCCCCAGGCTGGAGTACAATGGTGCGGTCTTGGTTCACTGCAACCTCCACCCGCTAGGTTCAAGCGATTCTCCTGCCTCAGCCTCCTAAGTAGCTGGGGTTACAGGCACCCGCCACTACGCCCGGCTAATTTTTTTTTTTTTTAGTAGAGATGGGGTTTCACCATGTTGGCCAGGCTGGTCTCGAACTCTAGACCTCAGGCGATCCACCTGCCTTAGCCTCCCAAAGTGCTGGGATTACAGGCATGAGCCACCATGCCTGGCCTACATCAACTCTTAAAAAGAAACGAAAAGAAAAGTCACAGCAGATTGCAGCAAAGGCCAGCTTGTTTCTAGGATTTAAAGTCTTATGTGGCTGGGTGGGGTGGCTCATGCCAGTAATCCCAGCACTTTGGGAGGCCAAGGTGGGCAGATCACTTGAGCTCAGGAGTTTGAGACCAGCCTGGGCAACATGACAAAACTCTGTCCTACAAAAAATACAAAGTTAACAGAGCCTAATGGCACATGCCTGTCGTCCTAGCTACTTGGTGGATCTGAGGTGGGAGGATCAGTTGAACAGGGAGGTCGAGGCTGCAGTGAGCCATGATTGTGTCACTGCATGCCAGCTTGGGTGACAGACCCTTCCCTCCACTCCCCAAAAGTCTTACATGTCCCAGGATGAAAAGTTGATAGACTGGTAACAATTGCAGATTCATTAAGAAATCTCTGCTTCTTCCAGCATCCCTAAAGGGTTTGAAGCCAAAAGCCGAAGTGGCAAAAATGAGACGAAAGGGCGGGGCAGCCCAAAAGAGAAGACGCTGGACTGTGGTCAGATTGTCTGGGGGCTGGCCTTCAGCCCGTGGCCTTCCCCACCCAGCAGGAAGCTCTGGGCACGCCACCACCCCCAAGTGCCCGATGTCTCTTGCCTGGTTCTCGCTACGGGACTCAACGATGGGCAGATCAAGATCTGGGAGGTGCAGACAGGTAGGTCATTCCTGGCTGGCACAAGGTTCTGGGAGGCTCGGGTGCATGTTCTGACTGTGTTGCCTCCCTGCTCCACTCATGTTGGCCAAGAGGTGTGGCCGTGGCAGGCACACCTCGTGCCCCCCTCTCTGGCTGACTCAGTGCCCCTGCTCCCATGCCAGGGCTCCTGCTTTTGAATCTTTCCGGCCACCAAGATGTCGTGAGAGATCTGAGCTTCACACCCAGTGGCAGTTTGATTTTGGTCTCCGCGTCGCGGGATAAGACTCTTCGCATCTGGGACCTGAATAAACACGGTATGGGAAGTGAAGGAACTACTCGGCAACTCCAAAAATACTGTATTTGCTTTCTCCACTTTACCAGTGTCATTTTTATCTAAAACAGTGTTTCTTGATGTTTTTTTCTGTAATTGCCCCTTAAGGAGCCTTTTAGACAGTTTTTTCCTAATCGCCCCTGCCTGCCCCAAAGATAATACTATACCAAAGAGAGTTTAATACCAAACATATACTGTGTGTCTATTTAGGCTATTTTAATATCGAAGATATATTGTATATCTACTTATGTGCTGAATGCACGTCTATGCTTTGTATGTAAAAAAATGTGAAGATTTTTTTGGCTACCAAGAACTAGTTTGTACCCTCTTGGGGTGAATTGCCCCTGTTAAAAATATTTGATCTAGAACAGGTTTTCTCATCGGCACTATGGATATTTTGGGCTGGATAACCCTTTGTCATGGGCTCTCCTGTGCATTCTAAGACACTGAGCAGCGTGCCTGGCCTCTTCTCTTTTGATGCCAGTAGCATCCTCTCCGGTTGTGACAAGCAAAAAAGTCCCCATGTCCTGTGAAGGGCAGGGTCTCCCCAGGTTGAGAACCACTGATCTAGAAGTCCCTGTTGGGTGCTTCCTGTTAGAAAGAAAGATTTTCTTTTTGAAGCAGACTCTAAGCCTAGAATAATTCTCTCAGGCTATGGGGCGTCAGGTTTTGTGAAATTCTGCCTTGAGCAAACTGTATACAGGGGTGGCCCAATAAAGAATTCCATATATCTCTGGTTTGATCCTTAACTAGAAAGGTGATATAAGAGGCCAGGCACGTGGCTCACGCCTGTAATCCCAGTACTTTGGGAGGCTGAGGCGGGTGGATCACCTGAGGTCAGGAGTTCAAGACCAGCCTGGTCAACATGGCCAAACCCCATCTCTACTAAAAAATACAAAAATTAGCTGGGCGTGGTGGTGGGCGCCTGTAGTCCCAGCTACTTGGGAGGCTGAGGCAGGAGAATCACTTGAACCCGGGAGGCAGAAGTTGCAGTGAGGCAAGATTGCATCACTGCACTCCATCCTGGGCGACAGAGCGAGACTCTGTCTCAAAAAAAAAAAAAAAAAAAAGTGACATAAGAAAGGGGAATTTATTGCAATGCAATTTTTCAATTCCTCCAGCCCTGGATGGGGCTCAGGGGCTGGAGGGATTGGAAGGAGGGTCATGAAGAGGCCACTTGTCCCCATGGTGTGAAGGCACTGGCACTCTCTCCCAAGCTATGACTGTCCAGCTCCACACAGCCATGGGAGGGACCTTTCTCCTGCTCTTTTAGCAATAAGCCTGAAAACTTGTATCTTAGTCAATGCCAGAGACTGGGTGGCTTAAACAACAGACGTTTATTTCTCACAGTTCTGAAGGTTGGGAAGTCCATGAGCGAGGTGCTAGTAGTTTTGGTGTCTGTGAGCACCTGCTGCCTGGCTTGTAAACAGCCACCTTCTCTCTGCATCCTCATCTGGCAGAGATCTCTCTCTTTCATGTCTCTTCTTCTAAGGGCACTAATCCCATTCCCGAGGCTTCACCCTCATGACCTATTGACTTCTCAAAAGCCCCCCCTCCTAATACCATCACATTGGGGATTAGGGCTTTATGTGTGGGGGACACATTTAGTCCACAGCAGCTTGTCAAACAAACTAAGGCGGTGCACATGCATCCTCATCTGAAGGCATCTGATCACCAAGATAACTCTAGGTGTTTTTTTTGTTTGTTTGTTTTTTCTTGAGACGGAGTCTCACTGTGTCACCCAGGCTGGAGTGCAGTGGCACGATCTCAGCTCACTGCAACCTCTGCCTCCCAGGTTCAAGTGATTCTTGTGTCTCAGCCTCCCAAGTAGCTGGGACTACAGGCATAAGCCACCACACCTGGCTAATTTTTTGTATTTTTAGTAGAGACAGGGTTTCACCATGTTGGCCAGGCTGGTCTCAAGCCCCGGACCTCAAGTGATCCGCCTACCTGGGCTTCCCAAAGTGCTGGGATTACAGGTGTGAGCCACTGCGCCTGGCCTACTCTAGGTGGTTTCTGCCCAGTACTGTGGAACCTATAATCACACAGTCTAAGATGTGCTGCTGATCAGGACAGCTTCTCCAAGGCAGTGCCTCTTTTTTTTTTTTTTTTTTTTTTTTTTTGAGACAGAGCCTCCTACAGGTGTGTGCCACCATGCCTGGCTAATTTTCGTATTTTTAGTAGAGACGGGGTTTTGCCATGAAGGTCAGGCTGGTCTTGCACTCCTGACCTGAAGGGATCCGCCCACCTCGGCCTCCCAAAGTGCTGGGATTACAGGCGTGAGGTACCACGCTCGTCTGGCATTGCCTTTTTAAATGCTGGCTTAATGTGTGTACTGAGGCAGCTTGCCACCATCTCAGGAAGGTCCATGCAGTGGCTCTGGAAATCACTTGATGACTTCGAAGGAAAGACCAAGTGAGAGTGACCAAGAGTGGGCGGGATGCAGTAGGCCAATTATGAGAGCTTTTCAAGGAGAGGAGGGGAATAAAGTTGTGTTCCCAGCTGCCAGGCGCTGCCCCACTGACCTAACGTGCCTTAATTTATTCAGTACTCCCAGCACCCTGAGATTTGACAGCTGAAGAAACCATGATTGACCTTTATTTTTTGAGACAGAGTCTCACTGTGTTGCATGGGCTGGAGTGCAATGCTGCGATCTCAGCTTATTGCAGCCTCTTCCTCCTGGGCTCCAGTGATCCTCCTGCCTCAGTCTCCGGAGTAGCTGGGACTACAGGCACCATGACTAACTTTTTAAAAATATTAATTAAAGCACTTTGGGAGGCTAAGGCGGGCGTATCACTCGAGGTCAGGAGTTCGAGACCAGCCTAGCCAACATGGTGAAACTCCGGCTCTACTAAAAATATATAAAAATTAGCAGGGCATGGTGGTGTGCACCTGTAATCCCAGCTACTCGGGAGGCTGAGGCAGGAGAATCGCTTGAACCCAGGAGGCAGAGGTTGCAGTGAGCTGGGATCATGCCATTGCACTCCCGCCTAGGCAACAGAACAAGACTCTGTCTCAAAAAAATAAAAAAAAATAAAAATAAAAAATACTAATTTTTATGGATCCATACATCTGCATAAACTTAAATAAATTCATATATATGACCATGTACAGGCGTATAACAATTCTTTTTTCTTCTTTCTTGCTTGGCTCTTTCCTTCCCAATTCTCTTTCTTACCCTCCCTGCTGCTGCCATCCTCCCTTCCTTCCCTGCATCCTGGTACCCTGTGTTAGGAGTATATACCCTTCTATATTTTTCTCTCTACTTGTATAATCTTGTGCACACACATGTTTGCTTTCATGGCTTTTGGGTCATTGTTTGACAAAAATGGAATCATACATCTTCACGATTTTTCCCTGCATCTCGCATTTTTCATTAAACCGTAGGTACCCCATGGAAAATCTATCTCTAATTCCAACTGCATTAATGGGGTAGATAGACCACCATTTATTCACCCATCCTCTATATGGACGGGCTTTTTTTTTTTTTTAAAGCAAGAGCTGGAGAGATTGTGTGAGTCACCCTGGGTTATGTGCTGAATTAGCAGGGAAGTCAGGATTCAAACCCAAGCTGTCTGACTCTAGAATGTGTGCCCCTAATGACTCCATACTACTGCTCATCTGGACATCCTGGCAAGGCTGGGAGGGTGATAGTCTGGAGCAGGATCCTTGTGATTACAGAGAAACCATTACAGACTTTAAATGAAGGAGAATTGAAGATTAACACTCTTTCAAAATTGGGAATGATGCTTCAGGGTACTCGAGGTGGTTGGGGAACCTAAAAAGAACATTCTCTGCTATCAAAGGGTCCCTTTGATATGGTTTCCTATGAGGAAACCTTTAATGCAATTCAAGATTACATAAAAAAAGTGATCAGCACCTGAGGTCAGGTGTCCGAGACCAGCCTGGCCAATATGGTGAAACCCTGTCTCTCCTAAAAGTACAAAAATCAGCTGGGCGCAGTGGCACGTGCCTGTAATCCCAACTACTTGGGAGGCTGAGGCAGGAGAATCGCTTCAACTTGGGAGGCAGAGGTTGCAGTGAGCTGAGATCACACCACTGCATTCTAGTCTGGGAGACAGAGCAAGACTCCATCTCAGAAACAAACAACAAAAAAGTGATCAATGTACCCCTTCGCCCTTACTGATCTTATAGATTGTGTTGAAGCCATAGGTAATGGTTTCCGTGGGGAATTAGAAGATCATATTCATAGATTACAGGTGTTTAAATGACAAATCTGGTCATATTTCTTACTCTGAATTAAACATTGGACCCTTGGGCCCAGCTGATAGGAGCTGATGGGTATACTGGGCCGGGGGCTGTTACCACCCCAGTTCTCCCGTTCTCCAGTCTTCCTGCTTTGTTGAGGATTGGCTCATCATTTGCTTCTTTTTCCTGCCAGGTAAACAGATTCAAGTGCTATCGGGCCACCTGCAGTGGGTTTACTGCTGTTCCATCTCCCCAGACTGCAGCATGCTGTGCTCTGCAGCTGGAGAGAAGTCGGTGAGTCTCCAGCATTATTGCTTTAATTCACTGAGACATGGAGGTCTGAAGTGGTGGCCTGGTGTGTGTGAGTGTTCTCAAAATCGTCCGCAAATCCACCCCAATAGAAGGCATGCTGGTGGGCTGTGGCTGCCACTTGCAAAAGTCCCTTGCGACTTGCACTTTAACACGAACCCAAAGACAGGAGGGATTTGGAAACAGGTTGCTCCTGTCATCAGAGGGCTGTTTCCCTTTACAAAATGGGAAAACCATTGCTTTTTAAATTTCTTTTCTTCTTGGAGTCTGAGATTTTAAAAGTTGCAGCCCACATGTGAATCCAAATTTCCTTTGAACCATCAAATTTGAATCCCTCTAATTCGGATTTCCAATTCAAATCATGTCAGTGCAGTTACTTGTTGAACTTTGTCCTGAAATCCTGTTAATTGAAAAAACAAACAGGTATGAGAAATCCAAGAACAATTTGAGAACAGTTTCTGTTTGAATTTTGTGTTGCGTTGAGCCACTTGCTGTGACTGAAGGGAAGGTTGAGAGTTCACCATTTGGTACAGCCCAGGTGGTTCATCATTTATTTGTGGTTTGGCGGGGTTTTTTTTCTTTTCTTTTCTTTTTTTTTTAGACAGAGTTTTGCTCTTGTTGCCCAAGCTGGAGTGCAATGACGCAATCTCGGCTCACTGCAACCTCCACTTCCCAGGTTCAAGTGATTCTCCTGCCTCTCAGCCTCCCGAGTAGCTGGGATTACAGGCGTGCACCACCACGCCTGGCTAATTTTTTGTATTTTTAGTAGAAACGAGGTTTCACCATGTTAGCCAGGCTGGTCTTGAACTCCTGACCTCAGGTGATCCGCCCGCCTCGGCCTCCGAAAGTGCTGGGATTGAAGGCGTGAGCCACCGCGCCCAGCCTGAGGGTTTTCTTAAAAGAATGAAAATAAAATCCTCTTAATGCTTCTCACAAAGGTTTAAAGTGATGAGCTAGGTCAGAGGCACAGTCTTGGGACAGATTTCCATGGTTCCATACACAAGGTGGGGGGTGTAAAATGCCTTGGCAGCCTGCCACTACTTTGTGGGGTGGCCATAGATTTCACTTCTGACCCTTTTAAAAAAAAAATTTGAGATAGTCTTACTCTTTCACCCAAGCTGGAATGCAGTGACGTGATCTCGGGTCATTGCAACCTCCACCTACCAGGCTCAAGTGATTCTTCTGCCTCAGCCTCCCAAATAGCTGAGCTTACAGGCATGCACCACCATGCCTGGCTAATTTTTGTATTTTCAGTAGAGAAGGGGTTTTGCCATGTTGACCAGGCTGGTCTTGCACTCCTGGCCTCATGTGATCCACCCACCTTGGCCTCCCAAAGTGCTGAGATTACAGGTGTGAGCCATTGTGCCTGGCCGCTGACCTTTAAGTGGAATAAGATAGCACTTAGCTCAGGTCTTCATCAGCACATATTACCCTATTGGCAAACAGGACTCAGAAGGAGACTCAGAAGTCTCTGCACATGCGTTTCAGGGGGGTCTTCCTAAGGTTGGTCTGGTTTATTCTCTCTTATAGTGAGCTCCTTGAGCATGCCCATTGGTTTAAATCCTCAAGAATCCAGACCAGTTACTTTATTTAAACCTATACCACAGGTTCTGGAAGAGCTGTAGAAAAGGGATAGAGAATCAGCTTGACCTGGCCGCAGGGCCTGCAGGTTTGGTGGTGGTACCTTTCCCTCCCTCTGTTTGAGTCCTAAGCACTTTGCTTCTGCCCTAACCAGGCACTTCTTACTTTTCACAGGTCTTTCTATGGAGCATGAGGTCCTACACGTTAATTCGGAAGCTAGAGGGCCATCAAAGCAGTGTTGTCTCTTGTGACTTCTCCCCTGACTCTGCCCTGCTTGTCACGGCTTCTTACGATACCAATGTGATTATGTGGGACCCCTACACCGGCGAAAGGCTGAGGTCACTCCAGTAAGGACTGAATCTCTGCTATGACTTTTTTGTGGGGGGACTGATGAGGAACCTGCTTGGGATTAGACATGTCTCTTTTAGAATCTGGGACATGGGAGGGGACAAGCTGGATAAAAAGGCACAGTGGGTCTCTTTGTCTTTTGAGACAGAGTCTCGCTCTGTCACCCAGACTGGAGTGCAGTGGCGCAATCTTGGATCACTGCAACCTCCACCTCCCGGGTTCAAGCGATTCTCCTGCCTCAGCCTCCCGAGTAGCTGGGACTACAAGCGTGCGCCACCAGGCCCGGCTAATTTTTGTATTTTTAGTAGAGATGGAGTTTCACCATGTTGGCCAGGCTAGTCTCAAACTCCTGACCTCAGGTGATCCACCGCCTCAGTCTCCCAAACTGCTATTATAGGCATGTGCCACTGCGCCTGGCCTGGTTCATTGCTTCTTAGTGATGCCTTGTCGGTTAAGCCCTCTCAAGTAGCTTTGAGTGTCTTCCAGTCTCCCGATTCAGGCGGCTGTGTGTACTTCTTCGGAATCAGCATTATGAAGCCTCAATATGACTCTTTATTTCCATTTACTAATAACTGTAGTAACAAGTTCAGTAAGAGCCTCTTATCGAAACTGTGCTTTCCAAAATGAGTTTCATGTTCTCACAAACTTGGTCTCCTTTTTCCTTTTGTGTCTGTTGTTTTATGAAGCAAATAATAGGCAGTCCTATAATTATCATGTATCTTAGCCTAAAAAAGACTTGCAGTTTCTACTGTGGCATTAAAGTGAGGGCTGACCTACTTTGCATAAGCAAATTAGCACAAGGAAGTGTTAGTAACCTTTCAGCCCCTCCACAGGACATGTGGAGGCTTCTGAGATACCCTTTTTTTTCCCAGTGTGCAAATCCCAAGCTTTTCCACGAGGGGCACACAATGCATCTTGAGCCCTTTTGTAGCCAGGGCAGTTTGGCTTCCTGCCTGGGGTGACGATGGAGGGTGGAGAGCAGCCATCACTCCAGGCCTGTCATCCTATTTCTTTCCTTCCCAGCCACACCCAGGTTGACCCCGCCATGGATGACAGTGATGTCCACATTAGCTCACTGAGATCTGTGTGCTTCTCTCCGGAAGGCTTGTACCTTGCCACGGTGGCAGATGACAGGTAACGAAGAGAACTCTCTTTACATGGCCTCAGAACAAGTGCTTGCAAGTAATGGCAGCAAGGCCCTCTTGGTCTGGCCCTGGGTCAGCTAATGTACAGATGTTCTCTCTCCCCATCCAGACTCCTCAGGATCTGGGCCCTGGAACTGAAAACTCCCATTGCATTTGCTCCTATGACCAATGGGCTTTGCTGCACATTTTTTCCACATGGTGGAGTCATTGCCACAGGGTATGTATTTGTTAGCTGAACAGATGGGTGGTGCTTTCTGCTGAGTATACCATGGAGCTTTTTAAGGAAAGAAACCATCTAGAATTTTCTTGCCTATGAGGAAACCTTTAAGGCAATTCAAGATTATATAAAACTCCAATGATCGATTTTGCTAATAACGGTGTCCCATTTTCTCTGAATATTTAACCTAAATGTAATTAAAGACCTGTAAGTCATGCCACCTAATGGGCCAAGTTCACAAGGGAGAATAAAATTGAGATGATGCATAATATATGGGAAACCATTTAGGGCCAAAAGACCACTTTACAGGTAACATCTATAATTCAGTAGGTGGCACTCTTCCCCCTTTTACTTTTGAACTAACTGTGGTCAGATTTAGAAAGGGCTGTGCCGAGAGAGCGCTTTGGTATCACAGGTGTCTTGAGTTTTTCTAATCCTATCAGCAGCTTTAATTATTCAGCACCACAACTTTTACATCGATTTCCACGGTCAGGGTTACATTTCACTCTCCGAAGTCTCTCCTGCTCTTTCCAGTCAAAATAGAAACATGAGTATCCATCCTCATGAAAACATGAACATCCAAGCTCTGTCTTAGCATCGGTTTCTGTTTCATTTCAGGACAAGAGATGGCCACGTCCAGTTCTGGACAGCTCCAAGGGTCCTGTCCTCACTGAAGCACTTATGCCGGAAAGCCCTTCGAAGTTTCCTAACAACTTACCAAGTCCTAGCACTGCCAATCCCCAAGAAAATGAAAGAGTTCCTCACATACAGGACTTTTTAAGCAACATCACATCTTGTGCTTCTTTGTAGCAGGGTAAATTGTCCTGTCAAAGGGAGTTGCTGGAATAATGGGCCAAACATCTGGTCTTGCATTGAAATAGCATTTCTTCGGGATTGTGAATAGAATGTAGCAAAACCAGATTCCAGTGTACTAGTCATGGATCTTTCTCTCCCTGGCATGTGAAAGTCAGTCTTAGAGGAAGAGATTCCACTTGCACGGCAACAGAGCCTTACCTTAAATCTTCAGTCCAGTTATGAACAGCAAGTGTTGAACTCTTTCTGGTCGTTTTGATTCAAAGTGCAGTTACTGATGTTGTTTTGATTATGCAACTAAGTAGGCCTCCAGAGCCTCTCTAGTGGCAGAGCAGCTCACACTCCCTCCACTGGGAAGGATGGCTTCTGCCTAGTACCTATCCTTGTGTTTCTGGTGCAGTGGTAGCATTGGTTCAAGTTCTCTCCTGCTGTGGTCAGAGTTGCTTCGATGTTGGCCAAGTACTTTTCTTCTTGGGCTCCCTTCTGACCTGCAGGACAGTTTTCCTGGAGCCGTTTGGTATGAGATATTAATTTAGCTTAACTAAATTACAGGGGAATCAGAGGCTGTGCTCCTGACCGATCCAGACACTATTACTGGCTTTTTTTTTTTTTTTAACAATGGTGTGCATGTACAGGAAATGACAAATTTGTATGTCAGATTATACAAGGATGTATTCTTAAACCGCATGACTATTCAGATGGCTACTGAGTTATCAGTGACCATTTATTAGCATCATATTTATTTGTATTTTCTCAACAGATGTTAAGGTACAACTATGTTTTTCTCGATTATCTAAAAACCATAGTACTTAAATTGAACAGTTGCAAAGATGTCTTAATTGTGTAAAGAATTGGTGTAGTCATGACTTTAGCTGATACTCTTATGTACGAGATCTGTCTCTGCTGTTTAACTTCATTGGATTAATCAGCTGGTTTCAACTCTACTGCGAAACAAAAATAGCTCCTTAAAAGTACTGTTCTCCTTCAGTGGCATGTAGTTATCTAATCAAGACACCTCATTCAAACAAAACCTGCCTTAGGAAAATTTAATATATTTTAAATTATTTTAAAAGAAATACAACATCTTATTCTTTAGCTTTCTTAATCGGTGCTTTATGGAGGCCAGTGTAACGTTACATGACTTGTTGAGAAAGTTGAGGAATTTCCTCTACCACCTTTGTTGCTTGAAGAAAAACATGTCTTTTCAAAATGAGAGGCTTTCATTGAAGGAAAGAAAAAAAAAAAAACAGTTAAAAGCTTTTGGCTCTGTTTCATTTTTTTCCATTAAGAAAAAAGTCCCCTTTTAAAACAAGCAGGGCTGGGTGTGACAGCACATGCCTGTAATCCCAGCACTTTGGGAGGCTGAGGTGGGAGGACTGCTTGAGCCCAGGAGTTCAAGATCAGCCTGGGCAACAGAGTGAGATGAGACCCTATCTTTATTAAAAAAAAAAAAAAAATAGCCAAAAAACTTTGTGTGGTGCTGGTGTGCGTGGTAGCCCCAGCTACTCAGGGGGCTGAGGATGTGGTGGCATGTACCTGTGGTTCTGTGGTTCCGGCTACTCAGGAGGCTGAGGTGGGAGAACTGCTCGAGCCTGGGACATGGAGGCTGTAGCGAGCCATGATCGTGTCACGGTATTCCAGCCTGGGTGACAGAGCATGATTTTGCCTCAAAAAATAAACACATAAAACAAGTAGTACAGCGGAAGAGCTGGGAATGGATTGGCCAACGTTTACAGTTCATGGTTATCTTGAAGTTCCAGGTACAGCGGAGGCTGAGCCTCTGGGTGGTTTGAGGCCTGGTTGGCCATCAGATTTAGCTTCATACTTTGCCGCTGTCCTTAAGGGGGTGAGTCCTCCATGAAGAAAGGGAATAGTGACCTTTTCCATTTGACAGTTTAAGAATTTGACACTTTATAAAGAACAGCATCCAAAGAAAGTTTATTCTGTGATATTAGAGACAGAAGGTTTTCATATAAATGCAAGTTTGACAAAGTCAGCATCTTTCTAGTTGTCTAAGGAAGAGTCACTTGTAACACAGCCAGCCAGCAGGCTGCTTTGTTTTTTATTATAAAGAACACTAACACAAATGCAGCATGATTGCTGTAAAATAAATGTGAAATTTGTACAAAAGTCCCAGTCCTTCCGCAGTTCTAGGTTTACAGTCAGGCTCAATCTTACTTGCCCCGCTCCTGCATGAAAACAAGTGCGTTTTATACAGCCTCTGCCCCCAAATGGCATAGCTTAAGGCTCTATATTATATTTAAAATTAAGGTTTTTTTCCTATCATCCACATCAATTTGGAACCTGCTGGTGACTCTTCTACCACAGAGGGTAAATAAAAAGACCAGTTTTTAAAGTAAGAGGATTCAGCTCATCTTATAAAAGTATAGTAGTTTCGGCCAGACGTCCGTTAACATCTGTTTAAATTAGATACAGACGCAATGCCAAATATTAGAATCATAAATGTAATTTTGGAGATGATGTTTACCTTGAGTAGGAAGACACTTGGACCATATTAAATTTGAAAGTCTTCTGTTCCAGACCAAAATGGGGTAGGCTAATTCCCTGTCATCCAAGCAACTAAAAGGTAAAAACCTTATAACTTTAAAATAAAAAAGGTTATTTTTTTTGCCCTATAAAGGACAGGCAGTATGAGTTAATACATTAAAATTATTTTGTATATCCCCGCTCCAAACAACCACAAAAATGGTACTTTTTAAATGCCTGCCCATCCTCTCCTGGAAGGGAGTTTTTCCAAGATTTGGGGTGACTGGTTCATCCCACAGCCCCAGGCAGCAGTTTATCCTGGAACTGTCCTCTGTTCTCCCGTCACTGCTGAGCCCTGAGAATTGTGAACGGCCCTCGGAGCATCTAGGCCTCTGCAACAATCAGGTCTCTGGTGACTTGAAATGCAGCAATGAGGGAGCTCAGCTGGATCTTCTCGTTGGTGCCAACAGAAAGCCTGTACCTAACAGAAACCAAACGCAGGGTAAGAAAAAAGACACCAAACACAGCTGTCTTTTCTTAAGGGAACGAGATCTAGGGCTGAAAATCTGTTGAAGGAGTGGGGATGGGAATTGATAAAACAAATTTGCCCTGGATGGCAATCTTGTATGTGTCCCCCTAACATTTTCTTCTCTGCCCTACACATTGATTTATAAATGTGATGTTTCAAACTTGTAAGGACAGATTCAATTTTAAAAATTATTAGGTATCAGGCCGGGCGCGGTGGTTCACACCTGTAATCCCAGCACTTTGGGAGGCGGGCCAATCACTTGAGGCCAGCCTGGCCAACATGGTGAAATCCCCGTCTCTACAAAACAAACAAACAAAAAACAAAAATTAGCCGGGCATGGTAGTGCATGCCTGTAATCCCAGCTCCTCAGGAGGCTGAGGCAGGTGAATCGCTTGAACCTGGGAGGCAGAGGTTGCAGTGAGCCGAGATTGCGTCACTGTACTCCAGCCTGGGCGACAGAGCGAGACTCTGTCTCAAAAAAAGAAATAAATTATTAGGTATCAACAGCGGTGTTCTGAACTTAACTTTGTCCTAACTATACAGATATACAAAATTTATGTAATGAAGGATTATTTCGTCGGCAAAATACGTTAAGAGGGAAACAAAACAGAGATTTCCTTCCTCTTAATTAAGCCATTCCACTGGGAAGTTTGGCTGATACATCTGTGGGTCTGTGGTCTAGTCAGTAAAGCAGGACACTGGAGTTCATCTTGCCACCTTTTAAATGCCCAGCCACTGAGAGCAAAATCATCATATTCACAATGCAATGAGGAGAGGTGACCTAATTTGTGCCTGTGAAAGCCAATCCCACAAATTAGAGTTGGCCTATGCTGACGTCTATGTTGAACCCAATGCTCTGTCTACTTAAATGATAGCTGCCAGCTTCACTGGGGGCTAATAACAGTGTTTACGGAACCAGGCAAAGCAGAAAATTGAGTTTGTGTTTACTTTTCCCCCCAATATGCTTTAGTATGCCAAAATGCCTTAATAACAGCTGGGTGGTTGAAGTGAAGCAGGCCTCCCGAATAACAAGGGCATTTTCAGAATCAATGTGGGCCGAGCCTGTGAGGTCCAAGGAGAGGGCTTCATCTCAGATATGTAACGGATCTGTACTTGACCTGTGAATTTATCCCCATGTTCTTTAAGCAGCTCACACCCTTCCCCACATTCCATTCAATATCACCTGACTAGATTGTACCGTATGTGAATGATTTAGGAAAAAAAACTGAAACCAAAAAAGTTGAAACAAATAACTCACAACAGGGGAAAAAAGGACGAAAAGAATTAAAACTAGAACAAGAAGTACTCACTCAATGTCTGCCATTTTGATCAATAAATGTATTCGAACTGAAGATGGAAAGTCAACTGAGGGAAAAACAAAATCAAACGAGTTAGGTCACTCTCTACTGTCAAAAAACCCACAGAGGACAAATGAGTTTCAACATCAAATCCTTAACACTGAACTAGTCCTGAGGCCTCAGCCTGCTCTTTAGATACCAGACCTCTAAGAAAGTAGAAACAGTGCTGGTTTCATACTTTTTACTCACTCGATTTTGTGCTTTATAGGGTAGTCAAAAAGGAAAATGAGCAGATACCAAAGTGATCCTAAGAGCACCAAAGATCACACTGCTCTTAGCAGCCGGGTAGCTCTACAAGTTAACTTGAATGCTGAGTTCCCACTTGCTGTTTTTATTTTATATTTTACTTTATTTTGAGACGGGGTCTCGCTCTCTTGCCCAGGCTGGAGTGCCATGGCATGGCGTGATCATGACTCACTGCAGCCTTGACCTCTTGGGCTTGAGGGATCCTCCACCTCAGACTCTTGAGTAACTGGGGCTACAGGTGTGCACCACCTTGCCTGGCTGTTTTGTATTTTTTTGTAGAGATGCGGTTTCACCATGTTGCCCAGGCTGGTCTCAAACTCCTGGGCTCAAGTGATCCACCCATTTCGACTTCCCAAAGTGTTCGGATTACAGGCGTCAGCCACTGTACCGATCCTGTCCCCATTTAAAAACCAAGCACAAACAACTGATTTTTTAAAGTTGGTTTATGCTCAGCTTCCACAATCAAGGTGCAGAGCTGGGCCTGAGCCAACCATACCTTGGGCAGAAGGCATGGCATGGGCCAGCCAGGAAGAGACCTGTGAAGGCCTGGGCAGAACCAACATTCATTGACCCAGTTAAGTCTCCATCTTGCAGTTGGCCACTGCGGAGGGAAGAGCTTCTCCGAAAGCCTACACAAGTCACCTGGGGAGCTTAGAGAATACAGATGCCTGGTTGTCCTCCGAGAAGCTGACTTAATTTGTCTGGAGTGCCCCTATCTGCTGCCACGGTTGAGAACCAATTCTCTGTGTAGAAGGTACAGGCAAGTGTGGAACTTAAGATGTTTTTCTTAAGCCTGCTTTGGTTTACATGGTTTACATATCTTCTCTTTCTTTTCTGAGAATATATATCTAGATAGACAGATAGATAGAGACTTTTTTTTTTTTTTTTTAGAAATGTGAATTAATATATACTACTTACTACTATAAAATATAAACCCCTAGAGGAAATAAAGTTAGCCTCCAGGAGTTTTCACTTTCCCCAGCAGTTCTAGATATTAAAAGAGGGTTTATGGAACAAAGTTTTTTTTTGTTTTTTTGTTTTTTTTTTTGAGACAAACTCTAGCTCTGTCACCCAGGCTGGAGTGCAGTGGCAATTCCTGGCTCACTGCAACCTCCACCTCCCAGGTTCAAATGATTCTCCCACCTCAGCCTCCCAAGTAGCTGGGATTACAGGCGTGCGCCACCACGCCGGGCTAATTTTTTGTATTTTTAGTAGAGATGGGGTTTTACCATGTTGCCCAGGCTGGTCTTGAACTCCTGACCTCAGGTGATCGGCCTGCTTCGGCCTCCCAAAGTGCTAGGATTACAGGCTTGAGCCACCGTACCCAGCTCTGGAACAAAATTTTAAACAGTGGCAAGACAGAACTGCTAACAAGAAGGGTCTGATTTACACTTCATTAGTTTCTTTGATTCAAGAATGAAGCCTCCTGTCCTAACCATCCTTAACCCCAAAGCAGGCTACCTTCTCCACAGCTTCTCAGCTGGGGAATAATGTAAGTTACCTCTATGCACAAACAAGTGTATCTCTGTTAGGATATCATGCAGTGCCAACCCCTTCAGAGTTTTCAACTCTGTAATATCTAGAGGAGCAGTTAAGGCAAAGCGAACAAGTTCAGAACAAACATACTGCAGAGAATTTTGAATCCAAACCCGGGCAAGAGACTTTTTAAAGTAGGGCTTTTAATCCCAACACAACTGTTTCTCTTTCAGCTTGAAGCTGCATGTGTTGGACTCCAATTCTTTATTTTTCTTTGTTTCATCTTCAGTAAGGGCTTTCTGAAAGACAGAGTTGTACCTCCTTCTAGTAGAGAATAAAGCCAACTGCATTTTCTTTTTCTTTCTTTCTTTTTTTTTTTTTTAAGATGGAGTCTCCCTCTGTCACCCAGGCTGGAGTACAGTGGCATGACCTCGGCTCACTGCAACCTCTGCTTCCCGGGTTCAAGCAATTCTCATGCCTCAGCCTCCCGAGTAGCTGGAACTACAGGTACCTACCACCACGCCCGGCTAATTTTTGTATTTTTAGTAGAGACGGGGTTTCGCCATGTTGGCCAGGCTGGTCTTGAACTTCTGACCTCAAGTGATCTACCCGCCTCAGCCTCCAAAAGTGTTGGGATTACAGGCATGAGCCACCACACCCAGCCCCAAATGCATTTTCAAAAAGGCTGCATATCACCATTCCTAGCCTTTAATTTCTTAGCACAAGAGCTATCACTATCAATGACCACTTGAAAATTCCTGCATCTTCAATGCCAAGGCCTAAGCTTTTCTCCCATCTGTGAGTGAAGCTGCTTCAAGCCTTACCCCGACTTAAAGGTCAGAGCCCTCCAAGCAGAACTCTGGAGTGCTAAAGGCAAGTACCCACTCCACCTACAGACATCTCACTCCCACAACAAGCTGACCAGAGTCGCCTGCAGCCAGTCATCCTTTACCAGCAAGGTGTGGGTGCTGGCTGCAGCCTGAACTCCTGGGGCCACCTTCAGGTCTCAGTGGCCAGGAGGTCATGAGAAAGGATACTTCTGTAGGCTGTGGTGAAATCTTGATTCAACATCCAGTCCAGGATGTTGGCAATGTCTGACTTGAGCGGGTGCCCGGTGCAAGTGTAGACAGTCTCCTCTGTCACCTTCCCAAAGGCCATATTGGTGCTCTGTGCAGAGAGAGGGGGAAAGGGAAGATCTCAGTGGCTGTCACAGCCGCCACCAAGCTGCAGGGAGCCAAGAAGAAATTGCCAAGGCAGCAATGCAGGTGGGCAGCAAAGTTCTATGGGCACAAGGCAATGGGAACCCACATATTCAATACTGGGAGAGTCACCTCATCAGAAGATGCCACAGCCTGTTGGCTATTCCAGTGCCAAATCCTTCCCTCCCTTTGCCTTCTTTGAAACAAATGATTCTTTTTGTTTTTAAAACATTTTCTTTTGCTCTCTCTTTGTGTTTTGAGACAGGGTCTTGCTCTGTTGCCCATGCTAAAGTGCAGTGGCATGATCATGGCTCACTGTAGCCTCGACCTCCTAGGCTCAAGTCACCCTCCTGCCTCAGCCTCCTGAGTAGATGGGACTACAGGCGTGCACCACCACACCTGGCTCATGTTTTTTTAGTGGAGACAGAGTCTCACTATGTTGCCCAGGCTGGTCTCCAGCTCCTGGGCTCAGAAAATCCACCTCCCTCGGCATCCCTAAGTGCTGGGATTACAGGCGTGAGCCACCATACCTGGCCTGCAACAAGTGATTTTCTCAATTAATCAAAATACAAAGTGAGGAGGGGGAATCCTGCAGGTTATGAGATCAAGGTCTTACCAGCTGTAGATTTCTAAATTTACAGATTGATCATGCCTTTGCTTAGGTCTTTCTTAAAAAACTATTACAAAACAATGACTCAGGATTTGCTGGGACAAGGCCGGGCATGGTGGCTCATGCCTGTAATCCCAGCACTTTAGGAAGCCAAGGCGGATGGATCACTTGAGGTCAGGAGTTCGAGACCAGCCTAGCCAACATGGCGAAATCCCATCTCTATTAAAAATACAAAAATTAGTAGGGCGTGGTAGCGGGCACCTGTAACCCCAGCTGCTCAGGAGGCAGGAGATTCGCTTGAACCCAGGAGGCGGAGGTTGCAGTGAGCTGAGATTGTGCTGCTCACTCCAGCCTGGGCGACAGAGCAAGACTCTGTCTCCAAAAAAAAAAAAGGATTTGCTGAGACCATACCTGCAAAATGTTCAGAGCCCTGCGCATGTCTCCGCTGGAAAGAGTGACTAGTGCTTTCATTCCATCTTCACTTACATCAACTCTGAAAGAAATAGCAAAAGGGATTTATGAGGCCCCCTGAGAGCACCAGCATTCACCAAAGGAACAAGATGGCCTGGAATGATTAAGGCTTTAAAGGAATGAAGGAAAGAGAGGAACAGAGTTAATAATCTCCTGATCTGTATGATCTAGAATTCACTCTGGTTTTTAGGGACCTGGGCTTCACATTAGTAGTCACAGCCAACCAAAATCGAGAACAGCCTGTATTTGGAACAAGCATTCTCCCATGGAGCCAGTCGCCTTGAATTCTGCTCTCTGGGGAGGACAGAGGCCTGGCACAAGCCATGATCACACAGCCGAAACTGCTCCTTCACAACAAGCAGCTGCTCAGGTCGGCTACTTGCTTGGCGTCTGATTACACAGAATGTGCTGTCTTAGAACCTTCCCTTCTAGTCTAAAAAGGCTGGAAGCATCTTTGCAGAAGGGACTCAGCAGCCTGCAGTTTCCAATGACAAAGAAGAGTAGGAGGAAATTGGGACAGCTTCCAGGGGAGGAGGATGGAATCAAGAAAAATGAAGTACCAAATGACTTTTATGAGGAATGGCCTTGAGACAGCAGAGAAAATGATAGCAGTGGACGGTCCCCAGTGCCTCCCCTGTGCTAGGCACTCTGCAAAGTCGTTTTCCAACATCCTCTCCTCTACATACGAACCAGCCAGTCATCCCACAAGCCTGTTTCTACTACACTCCATCCCCAAAGGCCCGCAAAATACTCACTTCTCTTCTTCCACGACATGTTCCAGGCGGGGAACCATGAGTTCAGGAGTCAGGGGACCGAACCGAAACCTCGTGCAGCGGGACTGCAAGGCAGGGATGATCTTTGACAGATAGTTACAGATGAGGCAGAATCTGGTATTTTCTGTGAATTTCTCAATTACTGGTAAGAGAAAATAAAAACACCTCATGTCAAAGTCCATTCTGATTTTTCAGAGAGCCCAGAAAACTTGAATTTTTCTGTGGTCACAAGGGTACAGGAAAAGACTCAAGACTGCAAACAAGTGAGGATGTTGGCCGGGCGCGGTGGCTCACGTCTGTAATCCCAGCACTTTGGGAGGCTGAGGCGGGAGGATCACTTGAGGTCAGGAGTTCGAGACCAGTCTGGCCAACATGGCAAAACCTCTACTGAAAATACAAAATTTAGCCAGGTGTGGTGGCACATGCCTGTAATCCCAGCTACTTGGGAGGCTGAGGCAGGAGAACTGCTTGAATCTGGGAGATGGAGGTTGCAGTGACCCAAAATCATTCCACTGCACTCCAGCGTGGGCAACAGAGTGAGACTCTGTCTCAAAAAGGAAAGAATGTAAACAAGTGAGGATGCAGCCTACGACAAGACACGGCAGCACTGGCCTGTTCAGATCAGAGATTAGCCACTCCTCTTTTTTTTTGAAACAGAGTCTCGCTCTGTCGCCCAGGCTGGAGTGCAATGGCACGATCTTGGCTTACTGCAACCTCTGCCTCCCGGGTTAATGTGATTCTCCTGCCTCAGCCTCCCGAGTAGCTGGGACTACAGACACGTGCCACCACGCCCGGCTAATTTTTTATATTTTTAGTAGAAACGGGGTTTCACCATGTTAGCCAGGATGGTCTCGATCTCCTGACCTCATGATTCGCCTGCCTCGGCCTCCCAAAGTGCTGGGATTACAGGCATGAGCCACTGTGCCAGGCCAATTTTTGTATTTTTAGTAGAGACGGGGTTTCATCATGTTAGCCAGGCTGGTCTTGAACTCCTGACCTCATGATTCGCCTGCCTCGGCCTCCCAAAGTGCTGGGATTACAGGCATGAGCCAATGTGCCAGGCCAATTTTTGTATTTTTAGTAGAGACAGGGTTTCATCATGTTAGCCAGGCTGGTCTCGAACTCCTGACCTCAAGTGATCTGCCTGCCTCAGCCTCCCAAAGTACTGGGATTACAGGTGTGAGCCACTGCGCCCTGCCTAGCCACTCCTCTTTCACAAACTGGTAAACATGCCTCCGTGGGATTTTACAAAATGCCTCCTTTTTACTATTTGCCATGATTCTGGCACTTTTGCCATGTAATCCCATTAAGATTATGAGACCTCTTCTTGTCCTTTTACATAAAATTATATTTGGCAGGTTGATGATTCTTCACCTTCTATGGGCAGGGAGGGGGCAGCTTTTTGCAGACTTTTCCATGGAGACTGTCTGGAGGCCTCAGAGCACTCAAGGGAGCAATAATCCGAACAAAGAGTTGCTTATGACACCAGTTCCATTCTGTAGGTACCCAATGTTCTCACATGGGGATCTGCCCAGAATGACAGTCACTCGGCAGAACAAGATGCCGAAGAAATGCTGCCAAGCTTCTAGGACCAGAAGATATTCTCACTGTCCTCCTCCTCCTCCTCCTCCCCCACCTCTCCTCCTCCACCTCCCCCTACCCTCCTCCTCCGCCTTCTCCTCCCCCTCCTCCTCCTCACCCCCTCCTCCTCCCCCCCTTCCCCCATCCTTCTCTTAAACATGTGCTGCCATCTACTCCCTCCCCACAAACTCCTAAAGATCGTTCTTCTCTCAAAGCTGATTCACTTGGAATCTTAATAAGAGATGACAAGTGTCCTTTAAGAGAAAAGAACTGCACTAGGCCCCTGAAGACAGACAAATCGCAGGGTGCTCTCCCTCCCCCTGCCAAATCATTCATTTGGCAAGCAGTAAAGTAATATCAGCTCTCTGAGCACCTTAACTTCAGATACACTTTTCCTAGCTATTGTGGTTCAAAGGGTACCATTAGTAGAAAGGAAAGGGTACCATTAGCAGAAAGGACTCTGATAGTTTAAGGATGAAAGATTTTCCACACCCCATCCCATGGAAAGAGATGAATTCCCAACTCTGAAATTGAACCCAGTGTCAAAGGAGGTTGAACACCAGTGACTGGCCAGACTTAAAAGTCCCCGCAGGGCTTAGTCCTTAGGCTGCTGAAGGGGAAGTTCCTGCTACAGAGGTATCTAGCCTGTATCATTAGATGGGAGACACAAAGAAAGGCATAGAGATTTCTCTGGGCCAGAAGATGAAAACTGAAAACAAGCCAAGCCATATCTCACGTCCTAATTCTCCTGTAATCCCAGCACTTTGGGAAGCCGAGGTGGGCGGATCACCCGAGGTCAGGAGGTCGAGACCAGCCTGGCCAACATGGTGAAACACCATCTCTACTAAAAATATAAAAATCAGCCGGGTGTGGTGGTGCATGCCTGTAATCCCAGCTACTCGAGAGGCTGAGGTCGGAGAATTGCTTGAACCCAGGAGGCAGAGGCTGCAATGAGCCAAGATCGCACCACTGCGCTCCAGCCTGGGTGACAGAGCAAGACTCTGACTCAAAACAAAAACAAAAACAAAAACAAAAAAAAAACTACCCCCCCCACCAAAAAAAACCAATAACAACAGCAACAAACACAAAGTTCCTAATTCTCCTTCCAGTGTGTGCGCCAGCCCAAACACTCCACAGTGCCTCTGCTTACCTCTTCTCAAGGCATTCTGGGCATCCTGAGTCATGGCGTCTGCTTCATCCAAGATCACTAGCTTAAAGCCTTTCCTAGAAAAACAAATGGTGCTGTCTAAAGATTTCTTCAATCTCACCTCAACATCTGGGCTCAAACCTACATCTTCCCATTGTGCCATCGGGCCCTGTCTCAGAAAGACAATTTCTTCTAGAACTTTGGCCAAGGCAGACATCTTTGGTCACTCAGAGAGGAAATGCCGCATCACTCCTTCAACCCTTGGTGGGAACGGAGGAGACTTCTCTACTTCTGTGCGCTGTGTCCTCTGGCATCTTCACTTTCCTCCACATGGCACCCTACCATGCTACTGCTTTTCCCGTCTCCCTCACTCACGCCTGAGTCTCTCACCCTTTTGCTTTTTTTGAGACGAAGTTTTTGCTGTTGCCCAGGCTGGAGTGCAGTGCCGCGATCTTGGCTCGCTGCAACCTCTGCCTCCCGGGTTCAAGCGATTCTCCTGCCTCAGCCTCCTGAGTGGCTGGGATTACAGGCGCCCATCACCATGCCCAGATAATTTTTGTATTTTTAGTAGAGACGAGGTTTCACTGTGTTGGCCACGCTGGTCTTGAACTCTTGACCTCAGGTGATCCACCTGCCTAGGCCTCCCAAAGTGCTAGGATTACAGGTGTGAGCCACTGCACCTGGCCCTCACCCTTTTTCTTTCTTTTTTTTTTTTAGCCACCATCCTAGTTGTCCTTCCTGATCTCAATTTATTTTTAAATTCAAACTAGCTCATCCAGTCTTAGGGTAATCTAACCAGTTCTCAGGAACTAAAAATGAAGTTAATGCTCCCCTAAAGAACTTGGTAATACAGGCTGGGCTCATATCTGTAATCCCAGCACTTTGGGAGGCTGCGGCAGGCAGATCACCTGAGCTCAGGAGTTCGAGACGAGCCTAGGCAACATGGCAAAACCCCATGTCTACTAAAAAATACAAAAATTAGTTGGGCGTGATGGCTCACGACTGTAGTCCCAGCTACTGAGGAGGCTGAGGCTGGAGGATCACTTGAACCCAGGAGGCAGAGGTTGCAGTGAGCTGAGATCATGCTACTTGCACTCCAGCCTGTACCATAGAGGGCGACCCTGTCTCCAAAAAAAAAAAGAAAAAAAAAAAAAAACTTGCTAATACAAGTGTAGATAACATTTTATTTTAACAGTTGCATTGTAACGCTTCTTACTACCATCGCTCTCCTTTATCTCTTTTCCATGGTTGCTTTGGACAAAGTCACTTTTTTTTCAACCCATATAAACTGGCTAAGGAGACGATTAAAAAATTAAGCCATATCATCTTACTAATCAAAATCAAGGGAGCGAAATTACACAAATAATTCTTACTTAAATATTGTCCTTGTGCTAGCAAAGCTCAGGATCGGCCCTCGAACGATGTCTATTCCTCGGTCATCTGAAGCATTCAGCTAAATGTGGAAGACAGAAGCCGAAACAAAAACCATGTTGCTGTGCTATCGGTGAGTTCTTGGTGTTAGTGTATTTCCTCATGAGTCCAGCTCAGCAGGCTAGCTCTCTATGTCTAATGATGGCTAAGAGATCATCATAAAATAAAAAATCAGTTTTACACAAAACTCACTAAATCAGTAAAGATGGCTATATTACCCCCACCCTTTGAGGACAATGACTGACATAAACTGGAGAAATAATTAATTGGTATGGTTACACTGAACAGCACCTCTGGTATGAGCAGAATGATACAAATTTCAGCTACCACAATCCTAAGTTACCAAGTTCTTAATAAACTGAAATAAGGACATTAGTAGCAGCAAAGTTCTGAGACCCGCATCTAAAAAGTAAGTTAAACTTTTCTTGCAATAGACAATACTCAGATTTTTGAATCTATTAGTCAAGGTCCCAGCAATATACAGATGGCATACTCAAATGCAGCAATTTGAAGAGAATTAAACAAGGAGATCTTTTTAAAGGTGTGATATAGGAAAACCATAGTGCTATGCAATACCTGTCACCCTTGAGCCTAAAGGGGCTAGTGAAGGGAGTGGCTGTAGGCACCTGGAGAGGGCTGCAGGAAAGGTACTACCTGTGAGATGTATCCTACAGGTGGGCCATGCTGCCAGCCTGTGTCAGCCCCCAGGGAAGGTCCAGGCATCACTCACTTCCTTCCCCTACCCCTGCCAAGGCCCCTGTTGGCCAAACCCAACCAGGAGCCAGAGGGTAAGTGAGCTTATAGTCAGCAGAGCTCAGCCTTCCAGGCAGGAATAGGGTGGAGAAACGTGGAGAATTGATCTAGAGGGGCCATGGCAGACAGGCAGCAACCAAGTCACCATAAAGTAAGGTTTGGGGAGAAGTTGGCAACAGCAAAGAAAAAGGTGCCTAACCCTAAACTGCCTTCTACAATCCAGACCAAAATGACCATTATAGGAAAAAGGGAATTAAAATATCTTATTTCAAATTTACTTCTTTCCTAACTGTCCGTGGGGCAACTTACTTTTAAAGTAAAATAAAACCAGCAGAACTGAAATTAAGAGACTGGAGTCCTAAGTTATTTGTAGAGTAAGAACAATCTTATTTACCTCCAAGACCATGGAGCCAAATTCTTTGTCTTTATATAGCTGTTTCGCACAGGCTAGGATGGTAGATGTCTTGCCTGTCCCTGGCGGACCGTAGAGAAGCAAGTGTGGCAGTCGGTCTTCAATGATAAACTTCTGAACTGAGGATCAGGAAGGAAGAATTGGGAGCTGCCTCATTCACCCTGGGCCCCTGAGTTGGGCTGAGAGCTCTTCAACCCAATTCAATGTCTAAATCAGAGGCAGATGCAACTTGATGTAGGGGCCTCACTTCTGCTTTCCTGGGGCAATTGGAATTCACTCAATAGTGCAGCCAGTCAACAAGTATTTACTGAGTGCCTACTGTGTTACGGGCACCTTTCTGGGTGCTGGCAACATCTGTGAACTTAAATGATTCTCCGTAATGCTATTTTTACTCCGCTGTGTTGCAATTTTATGCTTATGTTTGTGACTTACCCACTAGACTGTAGCGACCTGAAGAAAATGAATGAATGATCTTAAAGCCACATTCTACAAAGCTCAATCAGATTCTTTGGAGTTATTACTTAGGAGAGACAACATCACCAAGAAATTTATACAAATCCCTCAACCAGGACAAGAGCAACTGACACATGGATACTTACTGGTACTCAGAATGTCCTGATGAGAAATGAGATCATTCAGGGTCTGTGGCCGGTATTTTTCAACCCTGAAATACAATTTAGTACGTATTATGACATATATAAATGCAAGAATATTTTAAGTGCAAAAGAATCCTTGCAGGTCAGGCACAGTGGCTCATGCCTGTAATCCCAGCACTTTGGGAGGCTGCGGTGGGTGGATCATTTGGGGTCAGGAGTTCAAGACCAACCAGCCCGGCCAACATGGCAAAACCCTGTCTCTATGCGTACCTCCTAGGGTCTCTGTAAGGATAGGACAACTAACAGGGCGTCTGCTAACCCGATAATATGCCATTCAATAAAAAATACCAAAAAATACAAAAATTAGCTGGGCATGGTGGTATACCCCTGTAGCCCCAGCTACCCAGAATACCCAGAAGGCTGGGGTGGGAGAATTGCTTGAACCTGGGAGGCGGACGTTGCAGTGAACTGAGATTGCACCACTGCACTCCAGCACTCCAGCCTGGGCGACAGAGTGAGACCTTGTCTCAAAAAAAAAAAAAAAAAAAAAGAATCCTTTCATATCCTAATTTAAAAAGGAATAAGAAAGCACTTTAAGTTTGAACACAGATCAGTGGTTTTCAACCACGGATGATTTTGTCCTCCTAGGAACATCTAGTGATATCTGGAAACATATTTAGTTGTCACAGGTGGGCAGAGGGTCCTATGGCACTTAGTGTGTAGTCTCTAGGAATGCTGTTAAACATGCTACAGTGCACAGGACAGCTCCCCTAAACCCATCCAGAGTATCTGGCCCAAAATGTCAACAGTGCTGAGGTTGAAAACTCTGTTCTAATTTCATCTTTCCAGCTGTTTGCCTATAATCTCAACCTGATGGGCACCTACTATTTCAAAGTGCATTTGAAACTGAACTCCTACCCAAATAGCCTTCAACAGAAGAATGGATAGGTAAAATCTCTTCTGTCCATACAATGGAATGATTCAGCCATAACAAGAAATGAACTACTGATACAAGCAGCAACATGTATGAACCTTGAAAACATGATGCTGAGTGAAAGAAACCAGACACAAAAGGCCACATAGTGTAGGATTCCACTTACATGAAATGTTCAGAATAGGCAAATCCATACAGACAGAAAGCAGATTAGTGGTTGCCAGGGGCTAGAGGAAGGGGAGAATGGGGAGTAACTGTCAATGGGTACAGGATTTCCATTTGGGGTGATGAAATTTTGGAACTAGATAGCGGGAAGACTCCACAACAGTACACTGCATTCTGAATGTACTTAATGCCACTGAATTGTACATTTTAAAATGGTTACAGGATAGGCTTGGTAGCTCGCCTCTAAAAGTCCCAGTTCTTCGGAGGCTGAGGCAGGAGAATGGCTTGAACCCCAATGTTTGAGGTTACACTGAGCTGTGATCACACCACTGCGCTCCAGCCTGGGCGACAGAGCGAGACCTTGTCTCTAAAAAAAAATACGTAAATACATAAAATAGTTACAACTGTCAATCTTCTGGGTTTTTTTTAACCACAATAAAGACAAATTGGACTAGTTACTAGACAATGACAACTTGGAGCTTTTCGAAGCCAAGCCAAATTGCTTCAAAGTCTTGGAAGCATTGCTAGAACACAGCTGTTGAAGTAGGATGGTTAAGAGTACAAGCTCTGAATTCAGACTTCCTAGATTCACCTCCAAGCCAATTTTCTAGCCTTGGACCATAAGGAAGTCATTTAACCTTCCTAAAATGCAGTTTTCTCCTGTGTAAAATTTGAAGCGGTGCCTGCCTCCTACGGTATTTGTAAGGATCGAACATCTAACAGGGCGTCTGCTAATCTAATAATATGCCATTCAATAAAAGTTGACCAGGGAGCGTTATTACTAGTTTAAAATGTGACCAATTGTCGCATCGCAGGTTTTGAAGAGTGGGAAGAGAGCATTTTGGCATGGAGGCCATTGCAGGTGTCAGGAGACGCGGGATCGAACCCCTATGCTGTCACCAGGTGCGAAAGCCGCCTTCTTCTTCGGCAAATGGAGCTGGGGGTGAAAGGGTGAGAACTGGCAAAAGTCCTAAACAGAACGGACGAGTCTGGGGAGCTGGGGGATGTCGGGGGAAACCTCTGCAGCTCGGTCCCGGCTGCAGGCCCGGGGACGACGGGAAGAGGTCGGGTTGGGGTCCGGTCCCCTGCCACCCCAGCCACCTCCTCCCCGCGCGGCCGCCCGGCCCCCTCTGCCCCCCGCCGCCGCTCGGCCTCCTCCTACCAGGGCAGGTTCCTGATCTTGGTCGCCGCGGGCTGCTCCTGCTGCTTGAGCGCTGAGGTCTCCATGGCGGGGAGACGAAGGTGACCAGATCCACTGAGATCGTCGCGTCACCC
The DNA here is from genome assembly GCF_028885655.2 of Pongo abelii. Lineage (NCBI taxonomy): Eukaryota > Metazoa > Chordata > Mammalia > Primates > Hominidae > Pongo > Pongo abelii. Next base: position 116,863,125 of record NC_071995.2, on the reverse strand, counting down.
AAGCGCCTGCACAGTGACCAGCCGCGACCTGACCCTGAGACCCTGGCACTTAGAGTTCGCGCGCAAAAGCAACTCTCGCGAGACGCGGCCACCAGTTTCCGACTTCCTCCCTCGGTCCCGCCCCCTCGCGTTGCTAGGGCGCCGGTTGCTAGGTTACCGGGCGGCGCGGGCCGCCAGCCTCCCTCCAAGCTCCGCCCCTCTAGCCTGCTCTGCGCTCTCAGATCCCAGGCGCTTCCAGAGCAGGGCAGCGGGAGAGGGAGGGCCCCCTGCAGCCCCAGTCATCATTACATATTAAGATCTCACGGCCAAAGCCAATTCCTGCCATCGCCAAGCTTCAAACACTTACGTTCAAAAGTGTTTACGAACAAAAGCTGTCGGGGCTCAAAAAAAAAAAAAAATTCTAAGAAAAAAAACAACCCTTAGGAAAACGGCTGGGTCTTGAATATAGATGCCCTTGAGAAAGAAGGCTCGCGATACCTCTCGGCCCCAAAGCTGGGAGGTGAATATTTGGAAATGAAAACAACCCCAAACAAACAGAACTGCAACCTACCTATCTCCGGAATCCGTGCCCCTCGCCCAATAAAATTTAGAGAACCAAACTCCAGAAAACGACTCCAGAGAAAAACAAACAGAAACTTCCAGTTGGGTTAATCTGTGTCGCTGGAAGGGTCTAGTTCAGGAACACAAAAGACAGGGTCCTTGTGATCTGAGATACTGAGGAGAATCGATATCAACATTTTAGGTTTTTTTCTGAGGCGAGGAGAATTCTAGATCACTTTTATTTTCTTCTTTTTTGTTGGTCTGTATTTTCTTTTCTTTTTTTTGGAGTCTTGCTCTGTCACCCAGGCTGGAGTGCAGTGGCGCTATCTCGGTTCACTGCAACCTCTGCCTCCCGGGTTCAAGCGATTCTCTGCCTCAACCTCCAGAGTAGCTGGGATTACAGGTGCGCGCCACCATGCCTGACTAATTTTTGTATTTTTAGTAGAGACGGGATTTCGCCATGTTGGACAGGCTGGTCTCGAACTCCTGACCTCAAGTGATCCACCCGACTCAGTCTCCCAAAGTGCTGCGATTACAGGCGTAAGCCACCACGCCTGGCCTGGTCTGCATTTTCCAGCAATGAGCATGCAAACATCCATATTGAAGTCTTGTCTTTTTTTTTTTTTTTCTTTTAACATGATGAGGAAGACAAAAATCCTGGGAGGATTTTTGAGGCTGGCCTGGGGTCAGCAGTGTTCTGATTAGGCGGTAGCAGTACTCTTTGCATCGGATTACATCAGTGTCACCTGCTTCAGGAACACAGCAGAGGGACAGGGGCAAGTATGTGATGGCAGTTATGGCTTCACCCTAGCACCTGCCTGGGGACCCCGAAGAAGGGGATCAGCTAGGGCTTGTGATGTGACAGTGCCCCTACTCTGCTTGCGCCCAGGAAACTTTAACACTGGGGGCTTAGATCATTAGCATGCCATTTTTAAATTTTTCTTTCTTTCTTTTAAGATAAAACTGGTTTTATTCATTTTTATCTCCAGGAAGGGAATCATAAATGATTAACAAGTTTTTCTTAAATACTAAAGCTAAAAATCAGCACATCTTTACAATTAATTTGCTGACACATGCTGAGGTGAGATATAGATGCCTCTGAATTAAAGTCAAAGAAAGACATTAAATATTTGTCATGTATTGCCAAATTCTGGGGTCTTTGAACACTCCTGGGGTTTTGTTTCGTTTCGTTTTTGAGAGAAGGTCTCACTATGTCACCCTGGAGTGCAGTGGCACAATCACAGCTCACTACACTTTAACTCCCGGGCTCAAGTGATCTGCCTGCCTTGGGCCTCTTAAAGTGCTGGGATTATTGGCATTAGCCACCACACCCAGCCCACTCCTGTTTTTTAAAAGGCATAAAATACAAGTGATAGGTATAAAAATAAAGGAAAACAGCTGATACAATTTTAGAAAACAACTGATACAATAACTAAACAAAATTATGAAAGATTACTAAAGAAATAAATGGTGCTATACCCTCCTCACCAACTATCTGATTGTTGAGAGGCAGGCTTCACACTGGGGTAAAATCCTAAAGGGTGGCTGATATGGTTTGGCTCTGTTTCTCCACTCAAATATCATCTTGAATTGTAATCCCCAGGTGTCCAGGGAAAGAGGTGAGTGGATCATGGGAGCGGTTTCCCCCATGCTGTTCTTGTGTTAGTGAGTGAGTTCTCACAAGATCTGATGGTTTGATAAAGAGCTCTTCCTACTTTGCTCTTTCTTCTCTCTCCCACCACCTTGTGAAGAAGGTGCCTGTTTCCCCTTCGCCTTCCACCATGATTGTAAGTTTCCTGAGGCCTCCCCAGCCATGTAGAACTGTGAGTCAATTAAATCTGTTTTCTTTATAAATTACCCAGTCTTGGGTATTTCTTTATAGCAGTGTGAAAATGGACTAGTACAGTGTCTTTTGAAACTAAAGAAGTCATCAAGAAAGCATTGCTTTGGGTGTCAGAAACTGCTTCGAATCAGTTCAACTCTAAAAATCTTTACACAGCCTGTGGAGAGAAACCTAAGCAAGTCCCCAAATCCTCAAGTGTTCCAGGAGAATGAAAAGAATTATAAAGGCTAAAGAATTGTTAGAATCAGTGCAGTGAACATGTAGACCAAAGCATTCTTACATGCCAGGAAAATGGTGCATTGGAATGTTTTTGCTTCTCATTAGAAAGGCAATTTAAGTTACAAGGCAAGGGCAAACTTTTGAAGATGGCCACGTGGACTCTGGATCCTTCTCTCTTTGTTCATGATTTGTTCTCCCTTCAGTGGTTCTGCTACTTGCCAAGCATTAGGTACCCTTGGGGTAGGATGCCACTTTTTCCACTTAGCCTTGGGCAGGTTGCTTCTCTCCTTATCCAATAATACTTACTCAAAGACAGTTGTAAGGATTAAATGAAAGAACAAATGTGCAGCATCCAACACATTGCCACCCTACTCTTCCCTTCCCTCCTAACACTCTCCACCCAAACTGTTCTGGCTTCAAATTTGTCCTCTCAAACAAAACCCAAAGGATTGGCTAGTGGAACTATGCCATAACCTGCCCTTATTGATGGTAAGAGCCATCCTTACCATCATGGTATGAGCCATTCATGGTAAGAGCCATCCTTCTAAGGACCTTTGCATTAGATGTACGATGCTGCCACCTCCTTGAGCTGGAAGATTCAAACAAGAACAGAACAACTTATCATAAAACTCTGTGTGTATCTGCTGTTCCGTTAACTTGGAATGTAGAATTCTTCTGTGTTGACATTAGATTATGTGTTGCAAAGTCATATGTTGTATGCCTTCCCAGTGGAATGTAAGCTCATTGGAGGAGAACCTTTGACTTACTCACCACTGTACTTCTGGTGCCTGAAACATTGCCTGGCTCAAAGGAAACACTCAATTCATAACTGTTTGATGAATGAATGAATGAAAATGGCTCATATCCATTAGGCAGTTGCTATGGCCGAGACACTGTTCTAAGCACTTTACATTTATTATGATCACTCAATTGTTGCAAGAAGCCCAAGTTACTATCATTGGCCCCATTTTGTAGATATGTTAGGTACCTTGCTTAGGTTCTCACCTGTAAGGGGCAGAACTGGATCTTGCTAATATAGTCTGATTCTCTATAGCCCATGCTGGAACAACAGCATCAACAGCAGCCCCTGGGAACTTGTTAGACATTCTAATTATTCTTCCCTCCACCTCAAACCCAAGAAATCTTAAACTTCACAGGTGGGCCCCAGCCATCTGTGTTGTGACAAGCCCTTGAGGGGATTCTGAATCGCTCAGGTTTGAGAGTCATATCACTACACTACCCTGCTTCTCAGTCCTCAAGCACTCCAGGAATTTGATTTCCTATTTATTTATTCATTTATTTGAGAGAGGGATCTCACTCTGTCACCCAGGCTGACCCAGGCTGGAGTACAGTGACAATATCGCGGCTCACTGCAACCTCCACCTCTAGGGCTCAAGTGGTCCTCTCGCCTCAGCCTCCCTAGTAGCTGGGACTGCAGGCGCATGCCACAATGCCCAGCTAGTTTTTGTATTTTTTATAGACACAGGGTTTTGCCATGTTTCCCAGGCTGGTCTTGAACACCTGGGCTCAAAGAATCCACCCACCTTTGCCTCCCAAAGTGGCTCATGCTGGGATTACAAGCATGAACCACTGCACCCAGCCCCAGGACTTCACTTTCTAAGAAACACAATGGATGCTGTCTAACAACAAAATTTTATCAGATTGAATTTAATGATCTCATTGTCTGTTATTTTCTGGGGTTTGTTTTTTTTTTGAGATGGAGTTTCACTCTTGTTGCCCAGGCTAGAGTGCAGTTGGGCAATCTTGGCTCACTGCAACTTCTGTCTCCCAGGTTCAAGTGATTCTCTGGCCTCAGCCTCCTGAGTAGCTGGGATTACAGGTGCCTGCCACCATGCCTGGCTAATTTTTTGTATTTTTAGTAGAGACGGGGTTTCCCCATATTTGGCAGGCTGGTCTCAAACTCCTGACCTCAGGTGATCCGCCCACCTCAGCCTCCCAAAGTGCTGAGATTACAGGCATGAGCCACCATGCCCAGACGTCTTTTATTTTCAATTCATGAATTGGGCAGCATCCCATCTGTAAAACAGAAAGGTGCTCCAGCGAGCTGAGCAAGGGATGGGTTTTATATGCAGAAGAACTAAAGAAGGCAGAAACACGGCTAGAAAGTGAACTGATCATTTCAAAGCTACTTTCCTCATAAGATTAAAGCAGAGGAGACTTTGTTATGCTTGTTCAACTTGACTGGGCCCTTTTGGATTAGTTGCTGTAAATCTGGTTTTTTGAATACTGGCCTTTTTCTTTCTTTTTCTTTTTCTTTTTTTTTTTTTTTTTGAGATGGAGTCTCACTTTGTCATCCAGGCTGGAGTGCAGTGGTGCAACCTCGGTTCACTGCAGCCTCTGCCTCCTGGGTTCAAGCAATTCTCCTGCCTCAGCCTCCCTAGCAGTTGGGATTACAGGTGCCTGCCACCTCACTCAGCTAATTTTTGTATTTTAGTAGAGTTGGTATTTTACCGTGTTGGCCACAATGGTCTTGAACTCCTGTGGTTCACCTGCCTCAGCCTTAAGTGGTCCACCTGCCTTGGCCTCCCAAAGTGCTGGGATTACAGGCATAAGCCACTGTGCCTGGTTGAAAACTGGCCCATTTTAAAGTTCCATTTGATTGCATGGCGGTTAGCGTAGGTGACTCCATTTTGGTTTGGTCTGGTCTATCAAGGCCTAGTGCAGGAACTTAGTCCAAACAATGCCTCTCATAAGTTTTATTTAATTTTTAATTTTTATTTTCTGAAAACTTGTCAGGTTCATACCATAAATTTTATTTAACAGTACTCACATGTCTATTCTGGAAAAATAAAGTTGTTTTAGTATTATTATGATTAAAAAAAAATTTTTTTTGTAGAGATGGAGTCTCACTGCATTGCCAGGGCTGCTCTTGAATGCCTGCCCTCAAGGGATCCTCCTGCTTTGGCCTCCCAAAGTGCTGAGATTAAAAGCATGAGCCACAGCGCTTAGCCAAGTTTTCCTACTAAATGTCATTTGTGTGTGTGGTTTTGCTTATTTCTGTTTTTGCTATTAATTAAAGATATAGCACTTTGAGCAAGTTACTTACCTTGTCTTTGGACCTCAGTATTCACATCTGTAAAATGCGCAGGGGTAGGGACTGGACTAGATCAGTGACTTTTAGCCCACGGTGACACTAAAAGCACCTGGAGAACTTTATTTAAAAATTCCGTTATCAGAGGTTCAGCAAGACCAATTAAACTTGGCCTCTGGAAGCGGGACACTCCACTGACATTTTATTTTATTTATTTATTTATTTATTTTTAATTTATTTTTTGGAGATGGAGTCTCACTCTGTCGCCCAGGCTGGAGTGTAGTGGAGTGATCTTGGCTCACTGCAACCTACGCTTCCCAGGTTCAAGCGATTCTCCTGCCTTAGCCTCCCGAATAGCTGGGATTATAGGTTCTGGCTACCATGCATGGCTAATTTTTTTGTATTTTTAGTAGAGCTGGGGCTTCACCATGTTGGCCAGGTTGGTCTTGAACTCCTGACCTCAGGTGATCTGCCCTCCTCGGCCTCCCAAAGTGCTGGGATTGCAGGACTGAGCCACCACGCCCAGCCTCCACTGGCATTTTATTTTTTTGAGACGGAGTTTTTGCTCTTGTTGCCCAGGCTGGAGTGCAATGGCACAATCTCGGCTCACCGCAACCTCCACCTCCTAGGTTCAAGCGATTCTCCTGCCTCAGCCTCTGGAGTAGCTGGGATTACAGGCACGCACCACCACGCCCAACTAATTTTGTATTTTTAGTAGAGACAGGGTTTCTCCATGTTGGTCAGGCTGGTCTCGAACTCCTGACCTCAGGTGATCCGCCTGCCTGGGCCTCCCAAAGTGCTGGGATTACAGGCGTGAGCACCGCACCCGGCCTGGCATTTTAAAGAGGCTTCTCAGGTGATTATAATATTCAGCCAAAGTGGAACTAATGTGCTAAATAAAGCCAATCACAGCCATCCTGGACCTCTTGCTCGTGATTGGCTTAAGAGATGTGCATGTGACCCAGTTCTGCCCAATTTTGATGTAAGATGAAATGATGGGAGGGGCTTTCGGGAAGCTTTTTCTCATTACTTCGCGGATTCTTGCACTAGGTGGTCTTTACTTTCTAAGTACCAAAATGCTTTCACTGAGAGAGAGAGAGAGAGACTGGAGTTGCAAACTCACATGTCTCTAAGTAGCCTGGAAGTTAATCTATAAAGGACTCTAGAGGGTTGGGTGGAAACTATGCCGTGCCTCAACGGGGTTGAAGTTTTTTTTTTGTTTTTTGTTTTTGAGACGGAGTCTCGCTCTGTCGCCCAGGCTGGAGTGCAGTGGCGCGATCTCGGCTCACTGCAAGCTCCGCCTCCCGGGTTCATGCCATTCTCCTGCCTCAGCCTCCCGACTAGCTGGGACTACAGGCGCCCGCCACCACGCCCGGCTAACTTTTTTTGTATTTTTAGTAGAGATGGGGTTTCACTGTGTTAGCCAGGATGGTCTTGATCTACTGACGTAGTGATCCGCCCGCCTCGGCCTCCCAAAGTGTTGGGAATACAGGCATGAGCCACCGTGCCCGGCCGGGGGCTGAAGTTTTAAATATAAGATTTAAGCAGAAGGGAAATGTAATAATGAAATGTTGGATAGCTCATATAAGCACTTTTTTTGAGACAGAGTCTCACTCTGTCACCCAGGCTGGAGTGCAGTGGCGCGATCTCGGCTCACTGCAACCTGTGCCTCCCAGATTCAAGCAATTCTCCTGCCTCAGCTTCCTGGGTAGCTGGGACTACAGGCACCCGCCACTACGCCCAGCTAATTCCTTTATTTATTTATTTATTTATTTATTTATTTATATTTTTAGTAGTGACGGGGTTTCGTCACGTTGGCCAGGCTGGTCTTGAACTCCTGACTTCAGACGATCCACCCGCCTTGGCCTCACAAAGTGCTGGAATTACATGCATGAGCCACCACACTCGGCCATATAATCACTATTATACAAGGCTGGAGTACTGAGCTTGGAAAATGGGGCAGACAGGCTGTGCAACTGAAACCATGATCAAAATTACTCCACCAAATCAAGCCAGTTAAGAAACTTGCTGCTGCCAACTGGAATACCACTGCCCCTGCCGCCCTCGCTGTTCCTAGAAACTGAATTTTGCTTTCACCATCCACTGCCGGAAATAATTCACCAATTCTTTCTTGTCCTGGATTCTTCCTAAAATTAGCACCCCATTTATAAGCCTGGGAGACACGCTTAATTGGCCAAGCCTGGTGCATGCTGGTAAGTATTGGGATATTGCTTGAACAGTAGGAAATGACGTCTGCCTCCCACCAAGACTTGTGAATTGGGGACATCGTTGAATAAAGGAGAGGGGTTCAAAAGCTGGTGACCGAAGGTATCACAGGTGTTTATCACACCAGTATTCCGCCATGAGGGATTATAGTCAAATGTTGCCAGTTCTTCGGATTTTTCAAGCAAAATCAGAAATTTGGATTTTATCTTATTTTATTTTTGAGACAGGGTTGTGCTCTACTGCCCAGGTTGGTCTTGAACTCCTGGGCTCAAGCAGTCCTCCTGCCTCAGACTCCCAAAGTGCTGGGATTACAGGCATGAGCCACCTCACCAAGCCTATTTATTGTTTTAGAGACAGGGTCTCTGTGGCCCAGGCTGGAGTGGGGTGATGGAATCCTAGCTCACTGAAGCCTTAAACTCCTGGGCTCAAGCGATCCTCCCCCGTCAGCCTCCTGAGTGGCTGGGACTATAGGCATGCATCATCACACCCTGCTAATTAAGAAAATTTTTTTGGTAGAGATGGGGTCTTGCTATGTTTCCCAGGCTGGTGTTGAACTCCTGAGCCCAAGTAATCCACCCGCTTTGGCCTCTCAAAGCATTGTGACTACAGGTGTGAGCCATGGTGCCTGGGTGAAATTTGGATTTTATATGAAATCCTTGTATATTAAATGTTGGTAACTAATTAAAAACAAACTGCTGGCCAGGCACAAACACTATATGGATCACTTTGTGACTTCCAATTTGTCAAGGACAGATGATCAGGCAAAGATGTAGTCATTTCTTTTTACTTTCCCTTTCTGCCTGTGGTTTAGCCCTTCTGGGGCATTACTGCCAAGTAGAGGTGATATCGCTGTGTGAATTGTAACATTAATGAGCACAAGTACAAATTTTCCTTATATAATCACCATCAGATTTGGAAACAGTTTAATAAAACATCAAGTCCTGGAGATGGCAGGATCATGCATTACAAGGAAAATTACCAACACAAGGCATTTGCTCTTAGTATTGGATTAGAGAAAGGGAGCCCAGGATTTCACTACTCTCAGCTTTGGAAGAAACTTGGGTTTGGACAAAGCACTTACTGCCTTTGTTTATTTTATTTATTTAGTTATTTTTTTTGAGATAGAGTCTTGCTCTGTCACCCAGGCTGGAGTGCAGTGGCGCGATCTTGGCTTCCTGCAACCTCTGCCTCCCGGGTTCAAGCAATTCTTCTGCCTCAGCCTCCCGAGTAGTTGGAATTACAGGTGCCTACCACCACACCTGGCTAATTTTTGTATTTTTAGTAGAGATGGGGTTTCACCATGTTGGCCAGGCTGGTCTCGAACTCCTGACCTTGAGTGGTCTGCCTGCCTTGGCTTCCCAAAGTGCTGGGATTACAGCCACCGTGCCTGGCTGCCTTTGTTTATTTTTAGGGCTTCTTCTTATGAGAATGGGATTCAAGGCTATCTTTGGAAGATGCTGGCAGAAGAAAATCAAACTGGGTCTTTCTCCCGAATGTGTTTATACTGGTGAAATCATGTTTAAATAAACAGGGAGGACTTGAAGGAGAAAAACATCTCAAAGGGCAATTTGAAGAGTGTGTATAACGGGAAAATCCATTGTCTTCGATGGCCACGGCAAAATCCTACACTGACTGATCAGGACTCAAAGACCTGAGGTCCTCCTTCCCCCAACTACTTTCTCTTGTCAGAAACTTTCTCTTGTTCATCATCCTCCAACACGTGTTGATTAAGTAACTAATAGATGGTTATTTACCACGTCCTGAATCTGATTCCAATTTTCAGATTGGAAGGGTTAACTCATATGAATTTGCTCCATTTACTGGGGCTCAAGAAAATTCACATTTCATTGTTTTTCTCAGTTAAATATATCCGGCTTAACATCCTTCACTGTTGCCCTCTCAAGCTAAGGTATTTTGGAAATTGATTCTGTTGGGAATGAAGGGTTGGGTTTCTTCCCTTCCCTGGGGCCATTCAAGATGCCTAAGAGGTTGTGGAAATAGGCCAGAAGATTTGGAGAAAGGCTTTTGGTCTTCAATTCTTTTATTACTATTATTATTATTAAATTTTAGTGATAGCATCTCACTCTCTTGCCCAGGATAGAATGCAATGGTGCAATCACGGCTCACTGCAGCCTCAACCTCCTGGGCTCAAGTGATCCTCCTGCCTCAGCCTCTGGCGTAGCTGAGACTACAGGCATGTGCCACCACACCTGGCTAATTTTTAAATTTTTTGTAGAGATGGGGTCTCACTATGTTGTCAAGGCTGGTCTTGAACTCCTGGGCTCAAGTGATCCTCCCGCCCTGGCCTCTCAAAGTGCTGGGATCACAGGCATGAGCCACTGGGCCCAGTCGGTCTTCAATTCTTTTTTTTTTTTTTTTTTTTTTTGAGATGGAGTTTCGCTCTTATTGCCCAGGTTGGGATGCAATGGTACGATCTCGACTCACTGCATCCTTTGCCTCCCAGGTTCAAGCAATTCTCCTGCCTTAGCCTCCTGAGTAGCTGGGATTACAGGCATCCACCACTATGCCTGGCTATTTTTTTGTATTTTTAGTAGAGACAGGGTTTCATCATATTGGCCAGGCTGGTCTTGAACTCCTGACCTCAGGTGATCCACCTGCCCCAGCCTCCCAAAGTGCTGGGATTATAGGTCTTCAATTCTTTATATCGTCTGTTGTAATAGATGCTCTTTGTGCAGGATGAAACGATTCCTTTGAAGATCAGCAGATCTGTGGGTAATAGTGTTGGTTTTCTCAGTGTACAACTTAGCCACCCAGAACGTTTGTCATTGCACCCAGTGCCACAAGAGTTTGGGGTTTAGACTTCCCTGTGCTCGTCCTTCAAAGTCCTTCTTATTACCTCTCCCCTCCTTTTCCTCCAAGAGAAGTATTAATCTATGAAGACAGGACGCGATCTGCACTCTTGTTACTCAAAGCAAGGTCCAGGGACCAGCAGCTTTCACACAACCTGGGAGCTTCTTAGAAGTGCAGTCTCTGGCTCCACTCCAGACCTCCTGAATCCAAATCTCCACTGTAACAAGGTCTCCAGGCAATTGGTAAGCACACTTCAGTTGCCAAGCCCCAGATACCACTGCATTGTATCAGGTTGGTGCAAAAGTAATTGTGGTTTTTGCCAATGGCAAAAACCTCCTCTCCTCGAAGGGCCTGGCATTTTGACAATTCAACTTTAAGTCTCAAAGTTTCTAGGCTTTCAAGTTCCCCTGGACTAGGCAAGCCCAGTATTCCAGAACTCTAAGGCTTAATTGCTTGGGGGGAAAAAAATCCTCCTTAGTCTTTTGTATTGAGTCTACAGCAGTAAATATTAATAAGTCTAGTTAATTTCTCAACCATGTTATTCTGTCACACTAATAATAGTCCCTCTAGGCTGGTAAAATTTAAAAAAGATTTATTTTGAAATTTTCCCTTATTCTCCCTACATGGAATCCCGTGTAATTGGCCTAGGCTAGAAACCCCAAAGTCGTGGGGACTGAGAAAGACAAAAAGGTGTTAATAAGGATGTGGTCAAAGTACTTACATTATCCTGGCTGTGTTTGGCAGTGGCCCAGCCTGAGACCACACAGCTTTTGGGTTTGTGACACTAAAAATGCAGAGATGGGCTGGGCATGGTGGCTCACGCCTGTAATCCCAGCACTTTGGGAGGCCGAGGCAGGCAGACCACCTGAGGTCAGGAGTTCAAGACCAGCCTGGCCAACATGGTGAAACCCATCTCTACAAAAATACAAAAATTAGCCAGGCATGATGGCAGGTGCCTGTAATCCCAGCTACTCAGGAGGCTGGGGCAGAAGAATCACTTGAACCCAGGAGGCAGAGGTTGCAGTGAGCTGAGATCGTGCCATTGCACTCCAGCCTGGGTGACAGAGTGAGACTCCATCTCAAAAAAAAAAAAAAAAGTAAGTAAATTAAAAAAGAAAATGCAGAGATGAAAAAGCAGTTGGGTGCATACCTATTGTAAGCTCTGTGTGCACAACAAGGGGACAGTTTATTGCCCCTCTGCCATCATACTAGGGACCCTGGGGGATGTAAGGAAGTGAAAAATAGACCTTAATATTGGCAAAAGACTGTAGAATTCATTTGAGAATGCCAAGTAATAAGAAAATGCAAATCACTAGCATTATTTATGTTGCATGGCAGAGTTACACAACATTTATTGTATAGTAGATGCTACACAAAGAATGGCTGTTTATAGACATTTTATCCCATTCCTCCAGTTCCTCTAAACTCACTCTTTCAAAGCATTTGGCCCAAGTTTAATGGCATTTTTTTTTTTTTTTGACAGGGTCTCACTCTTGTCCAGGCTGGAGTGCAGTGGCTCTATTTCAGCTCACTGCAACCTCTGCCTCCAGGCCTCAAGCAATCCTTTCACCTCAGCCTCTCGAGTAGCTGGGACCACAGGTACATGCCACCATGCCCGGCTAATATTTTGGTATTTTTTGTAGAGACAGGGTTTCGCCATATTGCCCAGGCTGGTCTTGAACTCTTGGGCTCAAGAGATCCACCTGCCTCGGCCTCCCAAAGTGCTGGCATTACAGTTGTGAGCCACTGCACCCGGCCAGGAAATGTGATTTTTAAAGTGCATATTTTAATTTTTAATTTTATTTTTAATTTTTATTTTTTTGAGATGGAGTCTCTCTCTGTCATCCAGGCTGGAGTGCAATGGTGCAATCTCAGCTCACCGCAACTTCCATCTCCCAGGTTCAAGTGATCCTCCTGCCTCACCCTCCCAAGTAGCTGGGATTACAAATGTGCACCACCACGCCCGGCTAATTTTTGTATTTTTCAGTAGAGATGGGGTTTCAACATGTTGGCCATGCTGGTCTTGAACTCCTGACCTCAAGTGATCCACCCCCCTCAGCCTCCCAAAGTGCTGGGATTACAGGCATGAGCCATCACATGTGGCCCCTAAAATGTACATTTTAAATAAATTCAGTGCTGAAAATTACAGCAAGAGAGTAAGCATTGAAAATTGGGCCAGGCCGCAGTAGCTAATGCCTGCAATCCCAGCACTTTGGGAGGCTGAGGCTGGTAGATCACCTGAGGTCAGGAGTTCGAGACCAGTCTGGCCAACATGGTGAAACCCCACCTCTACTAAAAATACAAAAATTAGCCGGGCGTGGTGGCACACGCCTGTAATCCCAGCTACTCGGGAGACTGCAGCAGGAGAATCACTTAAACCTGGGAGGTGAAGATTGCAGTGGGCTGAGATCATACCATTGCACTCCAGCCTCCTGGGTGACAGAGCAAGACTCCCTCTCAAAAAAAAAAAAAAAAAAAAGAAAAAAGAAAGGAAAATTGGGCCAGGCATGGTGCTGCACACCTGTAATCCCAGATTTTGGGAGGCCAATGCAGGTGAATTGCTTGAGCCCAAGAGTTCAAGATCAGCCTGGGCCACATGGCAAAACTTCATCTCTATTAGAAAAATGTAAATAATAATAATAATAATAAAGAAAAGAAAACAAAATTGAGGCACCAAGTTTGCCCCAAGTCAATATGGAGGAGAATTTTTAAGCTTGAAGATATTTTTTGTGGTTCAAATATAGACTATCAAAATACATATTTTAAAATGCTTTAAGATTATTCTTTTAAATGAGAAGCACCTTAGACTAAGTCTTGCTCTGAACTGAAGAAACTTGGCAGATCTGCAGGAAATTAAAATATCTGGTACATTCATTAATATGAAGATTGGACAATTGTGTCATGAAAAAGGCTTGAAAAACATTTGGGTTTTTTTTTTTTTTTTTTTTTTTTTTGTGACAGGGTCTTGCTCTGTCGCCCAGGCTGGAGTGCAGTGGTGGCACCATCCCCCAGTCTTACTCCATCCTCCCACCTCAGCCTCCCGAGTAGCTGGGACTACAGGCACATATCACCACACTCAGCTAGTTTTTGTTTATTAGGACTTGAAATTTAAAGATCATTTAAAGTACAAATTTTAACAAAAGCAAATTTCTTTCTTAAAAGAGTAACTAAAGTTTCCTGAGTCACATGAAAGTAAATCATTTTGTATCCTCTGCTTTAGTTTTTTTCTTAATTTAAGAGATATTCGACAAAAATAACATATTCAATCTGTCATATTTTGGGAAATGTCAACCAGAACTGGCTTGTTGAATATGGGTTATCGTCAGTTTGAGCCAATTAATTAATTAAAAATCTGTCCTTAATGCTAAACTCGAATAAGTTCTCGGTTTTGTTACAACTTCTAGTTTTCTTCTGTTGCTCAGGTGATTTGAAATTATAATTGAGAATAAATTTTGCAAAATTAACACATAAAAGGGCATCACTGAAAACATTTTCTATTGCATAATTCTAAATGCCATGGAAGAAGTTGGCATATTTGGATAGTCACAGAACTTTAATTCCATACATACATATTTCAAAATTATCCATCTGCTTAACACCAGGAAGGGTTTCAATGGTAAGATCTTGGTGTACCCAAATGTGGGGAACTTGGTGTGATAAAATTTGAAAATCAAGATCGTGTTTTTTCTTTAAAAACAATTAGTGGGATTAGAAAGTTATTCCAAGTCTGCAATATGGTACTATGAGAATGAGAAAACAAGGCTGGGCATGGTGGCTCACGCCTGTAATCCTAGCACTTTGGGAGGCCAAGGCGGGAGAAGGGCTTGAGCCCAGGAGTTCCAGGTAAGCCTGAGCAACAAGGCGAGACCCCATCTCTACAAAAAATTAAAAATTAGCCAGGCGTGGTGGCGCATGCCTGTGGTCTTAGCTACTCGAGAGGCAGAGGCAGGAGGAATGCTTGAGCTCAGGAGGTCAATGCTGCAGTAAGCTGTGACTGAACTCCAGCCTGGGCAACAGAGCGAGACCCTGTCTCAACAAACAAACAAACAAAACACAAGAAAACAAGATAATTTATTCATGTCTTCCATACTCCTAAGTGACCACCAGGCAGAAGACACACACAGAGGTAATAAACTAAAGGTAACCCCTCAGATCCTAAAGACTAGGAGAATTTAGCTTAAGCTTTAACGTTAATTAAGTGAGATTGCTCCTTCTCACTTAAAATTGTAAGTGTTAAAAAATAACAGTGACATTCAAACACCGCCCTAAATATATTTTTATTGGGAAAGTACCTTGATGTCTTTAGTCAAAGTACTATAAACTGGCCAGGTGTGATGGCTCACGCCTGTAATCCTAGCACTCTCGGAGCTGAGGTGGGTGGATCACCTGAGGTCAGGAGTTCCAGACCAGCTTGGCCAACATGGTGAAACCCCGTTGCTACCAAAAATACAAAAAAGAAAAAAAATTAGACCAGTGTGGTGCTGGGCACCTATAATCCCAGCTACTCAGGAGGCTGAGGGAGGAGAATCGCTTGAACCTGGGGGGCAGAGGTTGCAGTGAGCTGAGATTGTGCCACTACACTACAGCCTGGGTGAAACAGTGAAACTCCGTCTCAAAAAAAAAAAAAAAAAAAGTACTATGAACTACCCTAATACTAGTACTAAACTACAGTTAATAAACATCCCCTTTGATTGGTAGCAACTTTTTAATAGAATGGCTGCTGTCTTATTGGTGGAAAGTGACTGTGGTAGATTGGTCTGCAAAGATGGCAGCCAACAATTCCTTTATCCCAGTGGGTGCGTGCAGCTTTTTCTCTCAAGAAGTGGAATCTTTTTCCTCAATCCTTGAATCTGGGCTGGCCTTTGACTTGCTTTGGCTAATGGATTGCAGTGAAAATGCTGTTGCTGTTCTGGGACTTCCAAACTGAGGTCTGGAAGTTTCTACTGTAACTCTAGGGAATACCGTCTGCCCTGTGAGAACGCCCATGCCATCCTACTGGGGAAAGAGGTGAAGTAAAGGGGAACCCAAGGAACCCAGATAACAGCCAGAACCCAGGCCCCAAACTCATGAGGAAGTCCAGCCAACTCCACAGGAAAAGAAGCCCAGCTATTCTCACCAGTGCCGAGTTGTTGGAGCCAATTCAGCTGAAGTGACAGCTGTGTGAAGCCATCTTGGATCTGCCAGCCCCACAGGAAGCCACTAGAGCTGACACCACGTGGAACACATGTATTAGTCTGTTCTCATACTGCTGATAAAGACATACTAGAGACTGGGTGATTCATAAAGGAAAGAGGTTTAAGGGACTCACAGTTCCACATGGCCTCACAATCATGGTGGAAGGCAAGGAGGAGCAAAGGGACGTCTTACATGGCTGCAGGCAAGAGAGGGAATGAGAAGCAAGCAAAAGGGGTTTCCCCTTATAAAACCATCAGATCTTGTGAGACTTATTCACTACCACGAGAACAGTACAGGGGAAACCGCCCCCATGATTCAGTTATCTCCCACTGGGTGCCTCCCACAACCTGTGGGAATTATGAGAGTTACAATTCAAGATGAGATTTAGGTGGGGACACAGCCAAACCATATCAACACAGAACTGCCCCTCTGAGCTCAGCCAGAGTCCCAGACCCACAGACTTATGAGCAAATAAAACAGTTGTTCCAGCCTGGGCAACATAGTGAGACCCTGTCCCTACAAAAAGTAACAAAAATTAGCCAGGCATAGTGGCATCCCTGTAGTTCCCAGCTACTTGGAAGGCTGAGGTGGGATGATCACTTGAGGCCATGAGTTAGAGTCTGGAGTGAGCTGTGATTGAACCACTGCACTCCAGCCTGGATAACAGAGCAAGACCCTGTCCCTAAATAAGTATAAAATAATATAAATTAATTTTTATTTTTAAACTGTTATCTTTAGATGTGGTCTGTTAGGCAGCAATAGATGACTGATTAAAATGACAATTTTCTAAATCCTTAAAATTGGGATTTACAAACTCTTAAAACTTTTTGGAGGTTGAGAAAAAAAGACAGGTAGGTGGCCAGGTGAGGTGGCTCACTCCCGTAGTCCCCGCACTTTGGGAGGCCAAGGCAGGCGGATCACTGGAGGTCAGGAATTCGAGATCAGCCTGGGCAACATGGTGAAACCCCGTCTCTACTAAAAATACAAAAATTAGCCAGGCACAGTGGCACATGCCTATAAACCCAGCTACTCAGAAGGCTGAGGCATGAGAATTGCTTGAACCCTGGAGGTGGAGGTTACAGTGAGCTGAGACTGCGCCACTGCACTCCAGCCTGGGCGGCAAAGCGAGACTCTCTCTCTCTATATATGAAGCAGGTAGAATGTAGAATGTTAATTGACCCAAGCTGACATAACATAAGGACTTTTTTTAAGGTCCTTTTGAAAAAGCTTTATAGATGCATTTACAAACTGTTTCAACTGCAAGTGTTTCTGTCATGAAGAGTGACTTCTTTGTAAGTTAGTTAATGTGTAACTTTGATGATAGCAGTAACAAAAGCAGTCACTGCAGTACTTAACTAATTTTCACTTGGTGTCATGTAAACGAGAAATTCCAAGTAAGCTATGTGTAAGAATGTGCAGTATTAATAACTGGGTGCCCTACTATGGCACTCCTAGACTGCAAATATGATCTGTATGAAGTACACTTGATATACTTGTATAACAATAGAAATATTTATATGCATACCTTCTTAGATCTAAGAGCAAAAGAAACTTAACTTATCTGGGCCCAAAAGGAAGTTTTAAGCAAGTCAAAATTTTCATTAGACTTATAAATATGACTTGTGGCCTGGCGCGGTGGCTCACGCCTGAAATCTCAGCACTTTGGGAGGCCGAGGTGGGTGGATCTCTTGAGGCCAGGAGTTCCAGACCAGTCTGGGAAACATGTCGAAACCCAATCTCTACTAAAAATACAAAAATTAGCCAGGCATGGTGGTGCATGCCTGTAATACCAGCTACTCGGGAGGCTGAGGCTGGGGAATCGCTTGAACCCTGGACTGGTAGGCTGCAGTGAACCGAGATCGTGCCTGGGTGACATATGAAACACTATCTCAAAAAATAAAATTTAAAAGAATTATAAATATGACTTGCAATACTGGTATTGAATTTTTAAAAACTTAGCTACCTAGTGCTACCAAGTTTGCCAGCATTGTGACAATGGTATTACGGAAACACTGCTAGCAGTTTTGTTGACATCTATCTATCTATCTATATATATATATTTTTTTTTTTTTTGAGATGGGGACTCGCTCTGTTGCCCAAGCTGGAATGCAATGGCACAATCTCGGCTCACTGCAACCTGCGCCTCCCAGGTTCAAGCGATTCTCTTGCCTCAGCCTCTCAGGTAGTTGGGATTACAGGCATACACCACCACGCCTGGCTAATTTTTTGTATTTGGTAGAGACAGGGTTTCACCATGTTGGTCAGGCTGGTCTCGAACTCCTGACCTCAGGTGATCCACCCGCCTCAGCCTCCCAAAGTGCTGGGATTACAGGCATGAACCACTGTGTTCAGCCAATATATGTATTTTTTTACCATGCAAGATTGGGATAGTATTTTCTTTGAAAAAAGGCAATTTTAGCAGATCAAATACTAGCTATATTAGGTGCCTGTTTACTGGAAATTACATAAAAGCATTGTTAGGAAAAGAGATGAAATAAAACCAGTAATGATAACCAAATACTAAGGGGTAAGAAAGAATAGCTTATACAAGGAATATGATTAGCATAGGGCATTTCATTCTGTAATGTAACTTGTAAATATAAGAAGAGAGAAGTGGTAAATATATAAAAAATAAGAGGATAACAAAGTGACTTTTTATAAAAATAGACTCATGAACACAAATGAGGAAAAGCCTAAAAATTAGTCTACTGGGTTTCTATTTTTGGCAATATTTTGAGCCAGATAATCTAAAAACTTTCATACCAATAATCATCTAGAAATGCTGGATAAAATAGAGCAAACACACTTTTTTTTTTTTTTTTTTGAGATGGAGTCTTGCTCTGTCACCCAGGCTGGAGTGCAGTGGTGTGATCTCAGCTCACTGCAGCTTCCACCTCCCAGGTTCAAGCAGTTCTCCTGCGTCAGCCTCCCTAGTGGCTGGGATTACAGGTATGCACCACCACCCCTGGGTAATTTTTGTATTTTTAGTAGAGATGGGGTTTCATCATGTTGGCCAGGCTGGTCTTGAACTCCTGACCTCAAATGATCCACCCACCTCGGCCTCCCAAAGTTCTGGGATTACAGGTGTGAGCCACCACGCCCAGCCAGATATAGCAAACACACTTTTAAATGCCAGAAAATGGGGATAATCCTCAGGAATCAGAAAAAGAGGATGTGAAAACCAGAGCTGGGTTGGGTGTGGTGGTTCATGCCTGTAATGCCGGCACTTTGGGAGGCAGGGCTGGGAGGATCTCTTGGCCCAGGAGTTCAAGACCAGCCTGGGCGACATAGCCAGACCCTGTCTCTACAAAAACATTTAAAAAAAAAATAGTCTCAGCTTTCAGGAGGCTGAGGCAGGAGGATCACTTGAACCTAAGAAGGTTGAGGCTGCAGTGAGGTATGATCGCAACACTGCATGCCAGCCTGGGTGACAGGAGACTCTGTCTCTACAAGCAAAAAAACAAACAAAAACAGAACTGTGAGGATGAACTGGGTCCTTATGGAGGTGAAAGGGGTTTGAAGTTTTCTTGTTTTTTTGGTTTTTTTGAGAAGGAGTCTCGCTCTGTCACCCAGGCTGGAGTGCAGTGGCGCAATCTCGGTTCACTGCAAGCTCCACCTTCCGGGTTCACGCCATTCTCCTGCCTCAGCCTCCCGAGTACCTGGGACTACAGGCACCCGCCACCATGCCCGGCTAATTTTTTTTTGTATTTTTGGTAGAGATGGGGTTTCACCGTGTTAGCTAGGACGGTCTCGATCTCCTAACTTCATGATCTGCCTGCCTTGGCCTCCCAAAGTGCTGGGATTACAGGCATGAGCCACCGCACCCGGCCGGAGTTTGAGTTTTAAAGATTCCTAAAGGGAGGGGACAAGGCTTTGGTGGAACTGGAACTACAACCTCCACCCAAATAAGGACCCTCAAAGAGTTACACCCTTAAGGAAAATGGTCATAAAAATCTGTCCACCCAGTGTAGGGAGACGACAAGGAAGCTTATCTGTGTTATTCTGGGTCCTAGGTGGAAAAAACTCCCCGTCTACATTTGTCACAATACGATTGTACTCTCAGTTATAAATTGAGCGCGTTCTGGGCATCTAATGTGCACCCTGGCAGGTGAGAGATGTGTTAATTAATTTGATTGTGACAATCATTTTATATCGTATACATACATAAAATCATCATGTTGTATGCCTTGAATATGTATGCACAATCTTTATTTGTTGTTTTTTGTTTTTTGCGCTTTTTTTTTTTTGGAGACAGAATTTCTCTCTGTCACCCAGATTGTAGTGCCATGGTGAGATCTCAGCTCACTGCAACCTCTGCCTCCTGGGTTCAGGTGATCCTCCCACCTCAGCCTCCCGAGTAGCTGAGACTACAGGTGTCTGCCACTATGCCTAGCTAATTTAATTTTTTTTCTTTTTGCCTGGGCGCAGTGGCTCCAGCCTGTAATCCCAGCACTTTGGAGGCCGAGGAGGGTGGATCACTTGAGGCCAGGAGTTCAAGACCAGCCTGTCCAACATGGCAAAACCCTGTCTCTACTAAAAATACAAAAATTAGCCGGGCATGGTGACACATGCCTGTAATCCCAGCTACTTGGGAGGCTGAGGCATGAGAATTGCTTGAACCCACGAGGCAGAGGTTGCAGTGAGCCAAGATCGTGCCATTGCACTCCAGCCTGGGTGACAAAGCGAGGTCTCACTATATTGCCCAGGCTGGTCTGAAACTCCTAGGCTCAAGTGATCCCCCTGCCTCAGCCTCCCAAAGTACTGAGATTACAAGTGTGAGCTACCACACCCAGCCAATCTTTATTTGTTAATTAAATATTTTAGAATGAGAAAACAAGACTATATTCACACAGATTTGGAGTTCAAATTTTTGCTGTGGAAACCCCAAGCCAAGAAATTAACTAAACACAAACTTGGGAATGACAAAGCTTCAGCCTAGATGTGTGGGATTCCCACAGATAGAGATCTACACGTTTGAAATTACAAAGCACACAAGGGAACACTCCACCATGAGCAAGAAGCAGTAGAAATAAACATTGGATCTCAATTACTTCAGATGACTGGATTATAAAAGACTCATTTAAAATAAATGGGTTGACAATGATAGAGCCATAAATAAATTAATAAATATGAGAAAATAATTGCAACTCTTAAAATGTATAAGGCACTTTTGAGAAAGAAACTAGAATACTTTTATTTTGGTAAGTGATTTGTGTCTCTCTTATCATTGTCATTGGAACCAAATATTCAACATGAGACTGCACCTACATGCTTGGGTATTATCTAGAAGCAGTAAAATTTCCCAATGAGTCACTCAGCATCACTGGTTCAGCAAAAAAATTATTGACATCTGCAGTGTGCTACCCACTGTGACACATTGCCCTAGGGATATAGCAGGTAAAGGAGACAGACCCTCCTTTTGTCTGCATGGAGAATTGCAGACAAAACGGACATTGAGTAAGTTAATTACAAGTGTGAAGATGCATGGACGAGGGTGAAGGAAAGTCAAGGAAGACCCTGGGGAAGTGATATTTCAATGGAGACTTGAAGAATGAATAGCATTTAGCCTGGTGATGAGGGAGTAGAGAAAGTTGTCCAGACAAAGAAGAGAGTGTGTTGGAAGATCCAGATTCAAGACAGGCTGATGCATTTGAAAGTCTAAAGACCAATAAGGTTGAGTGAAGAGAGCCTGTGGGTCATTGGATGTATGTGTAGATTGTCACAGTGCAAGGCTTTTTGGGCCAGATTCTGAACAACCTTGTATGCTAGGCTGAGCAGTTTAGATTTGAATCTATCCTGTAGACAACAGACAAGGGGAAAATTTGGGATAGGAAAGATTGTCGCACTTATGGTTTTGTTTGTTGTTGTTGTTGTTGTTTTTTGACACAGGGTCTTGTGCTGTCACCCATACTGTCACAATGGGTGCAGTGGCATAATCATAGCTCACTGCAGCCTCAAATTCTTGGGCTCAAGTGATCCTTTCACCTCAGCCTCCTGAGTAGCTGGGACTACAGGCACGCACCACCACACCTAGCTGTTTTTAAAAAAGTTGTTGTAGAGATAGGGTCTCCCTATGTTGCCCAGGCTGGTCTGGAACTCCTGGCCTCAAGTGAGCCTCCCACCTTGGCTTCCCAAAATGCTGGGATTATAGGTGTGAGCCACTGCACCTGGCCCAGATGACTTAATAAGGGGTAGACCTGTCACTCTTCAAGGTTGTTGTAACCAGGACTTAAACTGCAAAAGGAAGTTAGTACTTTGCAAATTTTGGGGGAAAACACTTGAAACAATTTTGATGGACATCAACAGGGGAATTAAACAGTTAAAAGGAAGCAAGCTTGAAACTAGATCCACTGTGCATTCCTAAATGGAGAAACAAGAGCACACCCCCATTTCTAAAAAGTGAAAATAGACCAGGCGTGGTGCACAACTGGTAATCCCAGCTACCCGGGAGGCTGAGGCAGGAGAATCGCTTGAGCCTGGGAGGCAGAGGTTGCAGTGAGCTGAGATTGCACCACTGCTCCAGCCAGGACAACAGAGCAAGACTCTGTCTCAAAAAAAAAAAAAAAAAAAAAATTGATGTCAAGAAATTGCAGTAAAACTTTCTTATTTAGAAGCATGGTGATAAGTACCAGGTGAAAATGTATAAGGTTTGAGGGTGGCTGCCTCTGGGGAGCAGGACATGAAAGATAGGCTGGGAAAGGATAGGATTGGAGGGTCTTTTAAATAATGCACTTTGCAGCGGTGTTATTATGATTATTTTTTTGAGATGGAGTTTCTCTCTTGTTGCCTAGGCTGGAGTGCAATGGCGCCATCTCAGCTCACCGCAACCTCCGCCTCCCTGATTCAAGCGATTCTCCTGCCTCAGCCTCCCCAGAGTAGCTGGGATTACAGGCGCCCGCCACCATGCCAGGCTAATTTTTGTATTTTGTATTTTTAACTGACCTCAGGTGATCCCCCCGCCTCAGCCTCCCAAAGTGTTGGGATTACAGGCGTAAGCCAACACACCCAGCCAGGAACCATGTTATTTTGAATACATCATTTAATACTTTGAAGATAGTGATATATACTATGTGTGACTACAGTAATGAGCTAGTAAATAACATATCTATATCTATATCTATATCTATATCTATATATAGAGAGAGACAAAGTCTTACTCTGTCACCTGGGTTGGAGTGCAGTAGCGTGAACACAGCTCACAGCAGCCTCCACCTCCCAGACTTAAGTGATCCTCCCACCTCAGCCTCCTAAGTAGCTGGGACTATAGGCATGTGCCACCACGCCTGGCTTTTTTTTTTTTATTTTACATTTTTTGTAGAGATGGCGTTTTGCCATGTTGTTCAGGCTGGTCTGAAACTCCTGAGCTCAGGCAATCCACCCTCCTTGGTGTCCCAAAGTGTTAGGATTACAGGTATGAGCCACTGCACCTGGCCAATAAAATTTTCAAATTTAAAAAATTAATTAAAACTTGCTTTGGTGCACGTTTATCAATGGTTAGAATATTCTCAGGAAATCAAAGATTTGACAAAATGTTTTCAGCACAGTGGTCAAGCGTGTAGACATTGGACTCTGACAGCTTGCTTTTTAGCCTCAACTCTGCCATATGCTGTGTGAACGTGGACAAATCACTTAACTTCTCTGAGCATTCTTTTTTTTTTTTGCTGGCAGAATGGGTATAATAATAGTCATGTTGTTATAACAATGTCATAGGAATGTTTTGAGAATTAAATGAGATAAAAATAACAATACCTAATTAATTGTGCAAAGCACTTTATACATGTTATTTCATTATTATTATTATTATTTATTTATTTTTTTGGAGACTGTGTCTCGTTTTGTCACCCAGGCTGGAGTGCAGCGGCGTGATCTTGGTTCACTGCAACATCTGCCCCCTGGGTTCTCCTGCCTCAGCCTCCTGAGTAGCTGGGATTACAGGCAACCACCACCACGTCTGGCTAATTTTTGTATTTTTAGTAGAGATGGAGTTTCACCATATTGGCAGGCTGGTTCGAACTCCTGACCTCAGGTAATCCACCCGCCTCGGCCTCCTGAAGTGCTGGGATTATAGACGTGAGCCACCACGCCTGTCCTTGCCCAGCCAATTCTTGTATTTTTAGTAGAGACAGGGTTTTGCTATGTTGGCCAGGTTGGTCTCGAACTCCTGACCTCAGGCAATCCGCCCACCTTGGCCTCCCAAAGTGCTGGATTTTAGGCGTGAGCCACTGTGCCTAGCCTTATATGTATTATCTTATTGAATCCTCATAATGTCAGCTTTGTGAAGAGCATAGTTATCACAGTGTCTAGTTTTTAAATTATTAATTGTTTAATAAACATTAGCAGAATTCTGTTTGTATTTTTATGGAAATGAAGATGAATAGGAGAAACAGTGAAAAAAGACAGACAAACCCAGTAACATTCTGCTTATTTTGAGACCCGATTTCCAATATCGTTCGTTCTCTTATTGCACATAGTGTTGAACCTGCAATTAGAAGAAAAATATTCCCAGATCATCAAAGTTCTGTTTAAGAGTAACACTCTTTGGTGTAGTATCAATTTTTTTTAAATTATGGTAAAATATATTTGACATGAAATTTATCGTTTCAGGCAGGGTGCAGTGGCTCACGCCTGTAATTCCAGCGCTTTGGGAGGCCAAGGTGGGCAGATCGCCTGAGGACAGGAGTTGGAGACCAGACTGGCCAACATGGTGAAGCCCCGTCTGTACTAAAAATACAAAAATAGCCAGGCAGGATGGTGAGCGCCTGTGATCCCAGCTACTCGGGAGGCTGAGGCAGGAGAATCACTTGAACCCGGTAGGCAAAGGTTCCAGTGAGCCGAGATTGTGCCACTGCATTCCAGCCTGGGCAACAGAGCAAGACTCCATCTCAAAAAAAAAAAAAAAATGGAATTTACCATTTTAACCGTGTTATTATTTATTTATTTATAATTTCAACTTTTATTTTAGATTCAGAAGTACATGTGCAAGTTGGTTCCGTGGGTATACTGTGTGATGCTGAGATTTGGGGCACAAATGATCCCATCACCCATGTGTGAGCATAATCGCCAATAGGTAGTTTTTCAGCCCTCACCCTCCTCGTTCTCTCCCTCCTCTAGTAGTCCTCAGTGTTTATTTTTCCCATCTTCATGTCTATGTGTGCTTGTTTAGCTTCTGCTTACATGTGACAAACTGCAGTATTTGGTTTTCCGTTCCTGCATGAATTCACTTAGCATAATGGCCTCCAGCTGCATCCATATTGCTGCAAAGGACATGATTTTGTTATTTTTTATGACTGTGTAGTATTCCCTGGTGTATATATACCACATTTTCTTTATCCAGTCCTCCATTGATGGGCACCTAAGTTGTGTCCATGTCTTTGCTATTGTCAATAATGCTGCAATGAACATATAAGTACGTGTGTCTTTGTTTCGCCATGTTGACCAGGCTGGTCTCAAACTCCTGCCCTCAGGTGATCCACCTGCCTCGGCCTCCCAAAGTGCTGGGATTACAGGTGTGAGCCACCACGCCCAGCCCTGGACTTTTTCATAATAGCCATTCTGACTGGAGTGAGATAGTATCTCCTTGTGGCTTTGATTTGCATTTCTCTGACGATTAGTGATGTTGAGCATTTTCTCCTATGTTTGTTGGCTGCTTGTATGTCTTCGTTTGAGAAGTGTATGTTCATGTCCTTTGCCCACTTTTTAATGAGGTTGTTTTTTGCTTGTTGAATTCTTTAAGTTCCTTACAGATTCTGGATAGTAAACTTCTGTTGAATGCATTTTAACCATTTTAAAGTACATTCATGTCCGGGCATGTTGGCTCATACCTGTAATCCCAGCACTTTGGGAGGCCAAGATGGGCAAATCAGCTGAGCTCAGGAGTTTGAGACCAGCCTGGCCAACATGGTCAAACCCGTCTCTACTAAAAATACAAAATTTAGCCAGGCCTGGTGGCGTGTGCCTGTAGTCCCAGCTACTCAGGAGGCTGAGGCAGGAGAATCGCTTGAACCTGGGAGGTGGAGGTTGCGGTGAGCTGAGAATCACGCCACTGCACTCCAGCCTGGGTGACAGAGCGAGACTCCGTCTAAAAAGAAAAAAAACAACAACATAGTGCTGGGCGCGGTGGCTCATGCTTGTAATCCTGCACTTTGGGAGGCTGAGGCAGGTGGATCACCTGAGGTCAGGAGTTCAAGACCAGCCTGATCAATATGGTGAAATCCCGTCTCTACTAAAAATGCAAAAATTAGCTGGGTGTGGTGGTGTGCACCTGTAGTCACAGCTACTCAGGAGGCTGAGAAGGAGAGTTTCTTTTTTTTTTTTTTTGAGACCGAGTCTCTCTCTGTTGCCCAGGCTAGAGTGCAGTGGCATGATCTCAGCTCACTGCAAGTTCCGCCTCCCATGTTCACGCCATTCTCCTGCCTCAGCCTCCCGAGTAGCTGGGCTACAGGTGCCTGCCACTACGCCCGGCTAATTTTTTGTATTTTTAGTAGAGACGAGGTTTCTCCGTGTTAGCCAGGATGGTCTCGATCTCCTGACCTCGTGATCTGACCACCTCGGCCTCCCAAAGTGCTGGGATTACAGGCGTGAGCCACCATGCCCGGCCTGAGACAGGAGAGTTTCTTAAATATGGGAGGCGGAGGTTGCAGTGAGCCAATATTGTGCTACTGCACTCCAGCGTGGATGATAGAGTGAGACTCCATCTCAAAAAATAAATAAATAAATAGGCCAGGCGCAGTGACTCACGCCTGTAATCCTAGCACTTTGAAAGGCTGAGGCAGGTGGATTGCCTGAGTTCAGGAGTTTGAGACCAGCCTGGGCAACACAGTGAAACCTCGTCTCTACTAAAATACACACACACAAAAAACCACACACACACACAATTAGCTGGGCATGGCGGCGTGCGCCTGTAATCCCAGCTACTCGGGAGGCTGAGACAGGCAAATGTTTTGAACCCGGGAGGCATAGGTTGTAGCGAGCTGAGATTGTGCCTTTTGCACTGCAGGCTGGGTGACAGAGAAAAGACTGTCTCAAAAAAAAATAATAAAATAAATAAAATAAAGTACATTTATGCTGTTGTGCAAGCATCTCTACCATCTACTCCAGAACATTTTCATCTTCCCAAATTGGACTCTCTTAAACACTAACTTTCCTTCATTTTCCTGCCCATTCCTGGCCACCACCATTCTACTTTCTGTCTCAATGATTTTGACTACTCTAGTACCTCATATAAAAAAAATCATACAGTATTGGTGTTTTGTGTGTGTGTGTGTGTGTGTGTGTGTGTGACTGGCTTATTCCGCCTAGCATAATGTCCTTGTATTAGGCCATTCTTGCATTGCTATAAAGAAATACCTGCGACTGGGTAAGTTGTAAGAAAAGAGATTTGTCTGGCTCATGGTTCTGCAGGCTGTACAGGAAGTATGGCAGCCTCTGCTTCACGGGAGGCCTCAGGAAGCTTCCAATCATCTGGAAGGCAAAGGGGGAGCAGGCACATCACAGGGAGAAAGCAGGAGTAAAAGAGAGAGAGAGCGAGAGAGGGAGGGGAGGTGCTACACACTTTTAAACAACCAGATCTCAGGATAATTCATTCTCTGTCACAGATAGCACCAAGGGGATGGTGCTAAAGCATTCATGATAAACCATTTTCATAATCTAATCACCTCCCACCAGGCCCCACCTCCAACATTAGGGATCTCATTTCTTTTTTGGTGGAAGGATTACATTTCAACATGAGATGTGAGTGGGACAAATATCTAAACTATATCAGTCCTCAAGGTTTATCCATGTTATAGCATACTGTAGAATTTCCTACCTTTTTAAAAGCTGAATAGTGTTCCATTATATGTATTTTATGTATTTAATCCATTGACGAACATTTGAGTTGTTTCCAACTTTTTGTTTTGTTTTGTTTTGTTTTGAGATGGAGTCTTGCTCTGTCACCCAGGCTGGAGTGCAGTGGCACGATTGTGGCTCACTGCAACCTCCACCTCCCGGGTTCAAGTGATAGCCGGGACTACAGGCACGCACTACCATGCCTGGCCAATTTTTTTGTATTTTTAGTAGAGACGGGGTTTCACCCTGTTGGCCAGGCTGGTCTCGAACTCCCGACCTCAGGTGATCCACCTGCCTTGGCCTCCCAAAGTGCTGGGATTACAGGGGTGAACCACCGCACCTGACCGTTTCCAACTTTTGGTTCTTGCGAATAATGCTGTATGGACCTTGGTGACTGGTACACAAATATCTGTCCAAGTCTTTGTTTTCAGTTCTTTTGGGTACGTACTCAAAAGTGGGTACGTACCCAAAAGCTAGATCATATGATAATTCTTTGTTTCGTGTTTTGAGGAACCGCCATACTGTTTTTTGTAGTGGTTGTACCATTTTACATTCCCACTGGCAATGCACAAAGGCTCTAACTTGTCTGCTTCATCAACTAACACTTGTGTTTTTGCACATACATCCTTGTGTCCATGTGGAATAGACCCCTTGGCATAGATTTTTTAGAAGTGGAATTGATGGGTCAAATGTTATATACTTCTTAAATTTTGATGCATCTAACAAATTGCCCTCCAAAAAGTTTGTACCAATTGATACCCCCACCATTAGTGTAGGAGAGTGCTTATTTGCCGTATCCTCGACAACCTTAAATAACATTACACTTTTTAGTATTTGCTATGCTGATGGACAAAAATATCTTGTTGCTTTAATTAATATTTTTCTGATGACTAGTGAAGTATATTTTGCATTTTTATTTGCTACCTATGTAATGTTGCCATACTTGACTTAATCCGTCCTCTATTGGTGGACACTTAGCTTGGTTCTCAGCCCACTGAATATTCAAGATGGCCAAGAAGGAGGGTGAATATGGGAAGTTGTTTGAAATATGTCCAAATGACAAGAAAGTGACTATGGAAGCATTCAAAAATGATAACCGTGAGTCATCCAGTAGTTACACTGCATTTAGGAAGTAGAACAGTGCTTTACAAAGAGTACTAGTAAAAGTGGTTAAAAATATAAAGCCTTGGTAATTTTTAAAAGCTGCCATTTGTTGAACATTAACTATGTGTCCTCCGCTGTGGTAGGGCTTTTCATACATCATTTTATTTCATCTTGGCTTGAACAAGCATCAGCTTATTTTATAGCTGTGAAAAAACTAAGGTTTCTGAAGACTCGCTTAAGTTCACAGTGAGTAAGTGCGTGGTCAGATCCTAACCCAAATCCTTTTGACGGTCTCACCCTTTGAGAATGACATCTGAGAGAAGTTCTAAATTTTCATGGCAACAGAATTATGGACTACATGAACCATGACTACCAGTGGTGTCTCCAATCGCCTGGGGTCATTTTTAGTTTTGTTCTTGTTTTTTTTTTTTTTTGCAAATGCAGAGTCAGTAAACTTTCAAAGACTTCATTGAAGTTCTCCACAAAGCATAAGCTGTGACTCACTAGGAAATGATTTTAGATGGTGCTTAGACCCAACATTAAATGACATTGAATCACCCAAGGGGGAGGTGATTCTCCTTTTAATTCCCTTCCAATCATTTCATCAAGAAGAAAGTCTCCATATGGTGTTAGTGAGCCTGTAATACCTCTCTAGCCCTTGCTGAATTTCTTTTTCTTTTCTTTTTTTTTTTTTGAGATGGAGTCTCACTCGGTCACCCAGGCTGGAGTGCAGTGGCGCGATCCTGTCTCACTGCAACCTCCGCCTCCAGGTTCAAGTGATTCTCATGCCTCAGCCTCCTGAGTAGCTGGGATTACAGGCATGCATCATCATGCCTGGCTAATTTTTGTATTTTTAGTAGAGATGGGGTTTCGTCATGTCGGCCAGGCTGGTCTCAAACTCCTGGCCTCAAGTGATCCGCCCGCCTCAGCCTCCCAAAGTGCTGGGATTACAGGTGTGAGTCACCATGCCCGGCGGGCCATCTTCTCACTGTACCCTCACATGGTGGAAGGGGCAAGGGATCTCTCTAGGGCCTCTTTTATAAGGGCATCAGTCTCCAAGCTCCACCCTCATGACCTAACATCTCCCAAATGCCCCTCCTCTAATATACCATCACCTAGGGGTTTAGGATTTTAATATACGAATTTTGTGGGAACATAAACATTCAGACCATAGCTGCTGGATTCAGTAGGTCTGGAGTGTGTCACCTGCGATTCTGCAATTTTCATATGCAACCCAGGTGCTTCTGGTACAACTGGTATGACATTTTAAGAAATTGTGAGGCCAGGCGTGGTGGCTCACACTTGTAATCCGAGCACTTTGGGAGGCTGAGGTGGGTGGATCACCTGAGGTCAGGAGTTTGAGACCAGCCTGGGCAATATGGTGAAACCTTGTCTCTACTAAAAACATAAAAAGTTAGCCAGGCGTGGTGGTGGGCACCTGTAATCCCAGCTACTCCTGAGGCTGAGGCAGGAGAATAGCTTGAACCTGGGAGGCAGAGGTTGTAGTGAGATGAGATTGTGCCATTGTACTCCAGCCTGGGCAATAAGAGCGAAACTCTGTCTCAATTAAAAAAAGAGAGAAATTCTGAACCAGACCTTCCCATTTTAACCCAATTTCGATTTTTTTTGTTTTTTGAGACAAGGTCTTGCTCTTGTCACCCAGGCTAGAGTGCAGTGACATGAGCTCAACTCACTGTAACCTCCATCTCCCAAGGCTCAAGCAGTCCACCCACTTCAGTCCCTGGAGTAGCTGGGACCACAAAGGTGCACTACCACTCTAGCTAATTTTTGTGTTTTTTGTACAGATGAGTTTTCACCATGTTGCCCAGGCTAGTCTTGAACTCCTGGGTTCAAGCAATCTGCCTGCCTTGGCCTTCCAAAATGCTGGGATTACAGGTATGAGCCACAGCACCCGGCCACATTTTTTAATAGATTGGCAAGAACACTAGCTGGATATAAATCTGTCATGCCACAGATATGCTTCTGCCTCTATAGTGCGTTTTGTTGCCAGGCGGCAGCAGTTACATGTAATTTTCAGGCAGCATTCTAAGCACTTTACACATTTAATCCTCGGTACAACCCTTTGAAGCAGGTTCTATTATCACCCTCATTTTACAGGTGAGGAGACTCAGATGCGGGAGATGAGACCACTAGCCTGAGGTCACAAAGTCAGGAAGTAACAGAGCTGGGATTTGAACTCAAGCTCTCTGGCTTAGGGCCAATATTCCTACCTGCAATGCTCAACTTCCTCTCTTGGATCCCCACCTCTATTTGTGATGATGAAAGTTCATCACCCCCTCCAATTCTGCAACTTCTTGTCCTTCTAGCCTGTCAGTCTGATTTCAGTCCTATCATTGACAGACTATTTGCAATCAGAAATTTATCAATATTTGAATTGGATGAATTAATCAATCAGTGACATCCCAGGATTAAGGACTATAAACTTTCTAGTTCAATGGAAATCATGGACTAGGTCTGTCTTGAAAAAAGAAAAGCCAACATGTGTATTTCCTATGATGAAAATAAAAAGCGTTCTCCATTTACCAAGAAAACTAACCTGGTAACTGATTTCTGATTCTGTGCAGAAAAGCCCAAAACAGGAAAATCTGTGACCTGCTTAGCTCAGCATTTCTCAGTTCCTCCCCCCATTTTTTTTTTCCAAAGAAAAGGAAAATTGAAAACTTGCAGAGGATCATTGTAAAGGACCTTCAGTTCATTTTGTCAGACTGGAGTACCAGGAGAGTTCTTAATAAACCCTGGGTCTGTACCTTTCAGAAGGCAGTCAAATTTGGGATGATTTGAGCTCATCCGGGACTCTATGGGCTCTTTTGTCTTCACACTACATGCATTTCTTTTTTCTTTTTCTTTTTGCCAAATCACAGATGGGTGCTGGAAGCCGAGTCAACACTGTGTCACAAGGCCAGATGCAGACAGCTGTGATGGGGTGCAAAGAGGAGGCACTTTCTGCTTTCACCGACCAGACAGACAACCCACATGGGAGCTGCAGGGCAGATGCAGGCTTCCTCTCTGACCAGGGCACAGCTCGCTGCAGGAAAGGTCTGCATTAGAGTAGAAAGCATACCTTGAATATGTCCAGCCTATGGCACGGGTTTTGCTTTTTCTTCCAGCAGTTGCTGTCATGTACCATGGAAGAGCTCCGGTGTGCTGGGAGAGAGCTCACAGACAGGAGCACGTGGAAGATGCATGTCCAGGGTATCAGCCATTGTGTCACGGTCGCACTTTAAGAAGGGGTGACCACTTGGAAGAGCGCATGTGTATTTACATGACAAACCATGTAAATTACATGGCTCATGCCTGTAATCCCAGCACTTTGGGAGGCTGAGGTGGGTGGATCATTTGCAGTCAGGAGTTCGAGACCAGCCTGGCCACCATGATGAAACCCTGTCTCTACTAAAAATACAAAAATTAATACCAGCTCCTTGAGAGGCTTTGGCAGGAGAGTCGCTTGAACCTGGGAAGCGAAGGCTGCAGTGAGCCAAGATCGTGCCACTGCACTTCAGCCTGGGTGACAGAGTGAGACTGTCTCAAAAAAAAAAAAAGAATATAGCATACTGTGGACTAGAGTCGTTCACACCAGTTAAACAAGCGTGGGGTAACTTTCCGATTTTATGAGATGCTTTAGATGCTGTTTTTCTTAAATAATTGAATAAATAAATACTATATATTTTTTAGAGACTGGGTCTTGCTCTTTTGCTCAGGCTGGAGTTTGGTGGCGTGATCATAGCTTATTCTAGCCTCAAAATCCCGGGCTCAAGCGATACTCCCGTCTCAGCCTCCTGAGTAGCTGGGATTACAGGTATGCACCACCATGCCTGGCTAATTTTTAATTTTAAAAATTTTTGTAGAGACAGGGGTGGGGAGGTCTCACTGTGTTGTTCAGTCTGGTCTCAAACTCTTGAGCTCAAGTGATCCTCCTGCCTCAGCCTCATAAAGCATTGGGATTACAGGCATGAGCTACAGCCAAATGCTGTATGTGATAATGAATCAACAGATTCTCCTCCAAAAAAAAAAATCTGAAAATAGATTATTCATATGTTTCTTGTATCTGCCAAGACGCCTGGTGGGCAGCTGAAGATAGATTATGTATCTGTAAAGGTATATACCAAGAACAACAAAACACACTTGAGTTGAAACTAGAAAGATTTTTATTTTTATTTTTTTTTAGACAGAGTTTTGCTCTTGTTGTCCAGGCTGGAGTGCAATGGCTAAATCTCAGCTCACTGCAACCTCCGCCTCCGGGGTTCAAGCAATTCTCCACCCCCCTCGGCCTCCCAAAGTGCTGAGATTATAGGCATGAGCCACCACGCCAGCGAAACTACAAAGATTCTTGTGTGTAGTTGGGTCCTTGTCATCTGAGGCCAACAGAAGACAATTTTTTAAACGGAAGTTGGGGCCAGGTGCGTAGCTCATACCTATAATCCCAGCACTTTGGGAGGCCGAGGCGGGCGGATCACTGGAGGTCAGGAGTTCAAGACTAGCCTGGCGAACATGGTGAAACCCTGTCTGTACTAAAAATACAAAAAATTAGCCGGGTGTGGTGGTGGGCGCCTGTAATCCCAGCTGCTCAGGAGGCTGAGTCAGGAGAATTGCTTGAACCCAGAGTCAGAGGTTGCAGTGAGCTGAGATCATGCCACTGCACTCCAGCCTGGCGGACAAAGCGAGACTCTGTAAGTAAGTAAGTAAGTAAGTAAGTAAGTAAATAAATAAATAAAAGGAAGTTGGCTGAGCACCGCTGCTGGCTAACATGGAGAAACCCCGTCTCTACTATAAATACAAAAATTATCTGGGCGTGGTGGCAGATGCCTGTAATCCCAGCTACTCGGGAGGCCGAGGCAGGAGAATCGCTTGAATCTGGGAGACGAAGGTTGCCGTGAGCAGAGATGGCGCCACTGCACTCCAGCCTGAGTGACAGAGCAAGACTTGGTCTTAAATAAATAAATAAATAAATAAATGGAAGCTGTAAAGTGATCATTTTCAAGTTTGGCTGCACATTGGAATCACCGGGGAGTTTTGAAAAATTTTGATGCCTGGGTTGTACCCCAGACCAGATAAATCAGAATCTTTAGCAGGTGGGATCCAGGCATTGATAGTTTTTAACGTTTCCTTGGCTGGACACGGTGGCTCACACCTGTAATCCCAGCACTTTGGAAGGCCAAGACGGAAGGCTGCCTTGAGCCTTGAAATTGGAGATCACTCTGAGCAACACAGGGGAGACCCTGGTTCTACAAAAAATAAAATAATAAATAATAAATAAATAAATAAATAGCTAGGCGTGGTGCCACACACCTGTATTCCAAGTTACTTGGGAGGCTGAAGTGGGAAGATCACTTTAGCCTAGGAGGTTTAGGTTGCAGCGAACTGTGATCACACCACTGCACTCCAGCCTGGATAAAAGAGCAAGACCCTGTCTCAGAAAAAAAAAAAAAAAAAAAAAAAATCAAGTTTCCCAGGTGATTCCCGAGTGCAGCTAAAGTGATGAGCCGCTGCTTTAAGGGGAAATTTTCTTACCCCTTTCGGGGTAAGGACTTCAACAGTCATATAGCATTTTGGGTGAAATGGTAACCCACTGACATCTCATTTAGAAAGGAATAAAAATGGAAGTCACCATGTGTTTTCTTTCATTTCTATACTTGATTATCTATCTGTCTTCTAATTGTTTTGTGCAAGTACTGGAAATTCTACACTTTAGTGCCTATGAGGACCAGGCAGTCAACAGCAGAGGTGGGAGGGAGCCAAAGTGAGGGTTGGGGGAAGGGGATTAAAAGAACTGGAAAGCATCTGTCCCCAAGGGGAGAAGCCACTCCACCCCCATCCTGATGTTGCCAGCGGGAAATGCAGCTCAAGTGGGGCCAGATTTTGGGATTTTTTCAGAATAAACTGGTGGTCAGAATTTTTAGGTGAAACATCCCATTTCCTAAATGTTAGCAGCAAACTCAGACTCTTTTAAAACTCCGTATAGCCAAATGAAACTCATGTGTAGGCTAAATTTGACCCTGAGGGCTGCTTGTTAGTGTATCTAGTTAATAAACCCTTTGAGAGGCAGGGTTCACTCTTTTAAAAATTATTCTTACATTTTTATTGTGGTAAAATACACTTACGAAATGTATCATTTAACTGAAGTATACAATCTGTGGCATTAAGCACATTCATATTGTGCAATCATCACCACTATATAGTTCCAGAAGTTTTTCATTACCCAATACCCATTTAGCAGTCACTCCCCACCCTCCTTCCCCTGCCCCCTGGCAACCACTAATCTGCTTTCCGTCTGGATGGATTTGCCTATTCTGAATACTTCATATAAAGAACTATACAGTGAGGTCTTCTGTGACTGGCTTTGTTCACTTGGCATAGTGTTTTCAGAGTTCATCCATATGGTAGCATGTATCAGAACTTCCTTTTGATGGCTGAATAATATTCCATTGTATATATGGGCCATTTTTTCTTTATCCATTCATTCATCAATGGACATGTCTTTTTCTTTTTTCTTCTTCTTCTTCTTTGTTTTTTTTTGAGACAGTCTTGCTCTGTCGCCCAGGCTGGAGTGCAGTGGCATGATCTTGGCTCACTGCAACCTCTGCCTCCCAGGTTCAAGTGATTCTCCTGCCTCAGCCTCCAGAGTAGCTGGGATTACAGGTGTGCACCACCACACCGAGCTAATTTTTGTATTTTTAGTAGAGACAGTTTTCGCCATGTTGGCCAGGCTGGTCTCAAACTCCTGACCTCAGGTGATCCGCCAGTCTCGGCCTCCTAAAGTGCTGGGATTACAGGTATGAGCCACTGCGCCTGGCCCATCAATGGATATTTGGATTGTTTCCACCTTTTGGCTTTTGTGAATAGTACTGTCATGAACATTCATGTATGAGTTTTGTTTGCATGCTGGGACCATTCATACATAACAGTGTGTGCTCTGGTAGCACCGATCCCAACTCCATGCACACTCTAGGTGCTCTTGAACTGGGGGCTTAACTCTAGGATGGTGAAGTTGTCCCAGTTTGCCTTCATCTGTCCCAGCTTTAGCATTGCAGGCCCCATATCTTAGAAACCCCCTTAGTCCCAG
The DNA here is from genome assembly GCF_028885655.2 of Pongo abelii. NCBI lineage: Eukaryota > Metazoa > Chordata > Mammalia > Primates > Hominidae > Pongo > Pongo abelii. The sequence continues at coordinate 116,827,248 of NC_071995.2, read as the reverse complement.
GTAAACCAGGATGGTTGGTCACCCTGTAGTGTCTTGGCTTAAGCTAATCAGTGAAATATCCCAGTTCAGAGTCAAGGTATGAGACTGCCACATATGATTCACCAACATAATCCTTCTTAAGATAGAACCTGATAGATTAGTATTTCAGTTGCAACTTTAAAAATAATTGTGACAAGGCTGGGCGCAGTGGCTCACGCCTATAATTTCAGCACTTTGGGAGGCCGAGGAGGGTGGATCACTTGAGGTCAGAGTTCGAGTTCGAGACCAGCCTGGCCAACATGGCAACCAGAAACTCTGTCTCTACTAAAAATACAAAAAATTAGCCAGGCGTGAGGGGCACACCTGTAATCCCAGCTTCTCGGGAGGCTGAGGCAGGAGAATTGCTTGGACCCGGGAGGCGGAGGTTGCAGTGAGCCGAGATCATGCCACCGCATGCTAGCCTGGTGACAGAGCGAAACCCCATCTAAGAAAAAAAAAAAGTGACAAGTGTATGTTTCTTGTGATTGTCTGTGATCACCAACGATTTCTGAACTCACAAGCCAGGTCCTCTATGTGTACCTGAACGATTCCCATTCCTTTTTAAATCTTAGCTTCTGGATCATCTCGCCAGAGCCTTCTCAGAATCTTTCCCCTTTTCCTTCTGGGGTTAAAGGACTCCTCTCCTTTATTCTCAGAATTTGTTATAATTACAGGCTCTGTTTACACGGGTCCCCCAACTAGACTATGACTTCCCCAAGGATGGTGGAATATTGCTGATGTTTTTGTCTTCCCGACATCCATCCATGCTTATTTTTTTTTTTTGAGACAGAGTCTCTGTCACCCAGGCTCGAGTGCAGTGGTGTGATCTCAGTTCACTGCAACCTCTGCCTCCTGGGTTCAAGCAATTCTCCTGCCTCAGCCTCCTGAGTAGCTGGGATTACAGGCGTGCACCACCACGCCCAGCTAATTTTTTGTATTTATAGTAGAGATAGGGTTTCGCCATGTTGATCAGGCTGGTCTTGAACTCCTGAGCTCAATCTGCCTGCCTCATCCTCCCAAAGTACTAGGATTACAGGCACGAGCCACCGCGACCGGGCATCTATGCTCCTTCTGATAACAGCATCCCCGCCTTTTTGGAGGGAAAAGATCAGCCCTCTCCTGATCTCATACCACATGGTTTGGGTAGCGTCAGTGCCACTCTCTAGGTTCCAGGGTGGCCCTACAACCCAGGCCAGGCCCATCCACACACACATTCCATCCCCTTGGTCAGTGTGACTGGCTCAGGAGTATATATGTGTCCTGAACCAGGTCAGTGTAAGTTAATCGTGCAATTTATGCTAGAACTAATGGGAGAGAGACTGTATCCCTGATAGGGTTGCTCAGCATTCGGCAGTCATCCTTGTTACATCTAGGAAAAAGCCACCTAAAAATGATGCCAGCAACAAAATAGTGCTGAGAGATGCAGACAGAAAAGAAATGTACCTGTCCAGAGTAAGAGTCATCTTTAAACTTCTTGATTATGTGAGTTACTTTCTTTTGCCTAAACTGGATGTGTTAGGGTTTTGTTCCTTGCAACTAAAAGAATACTAATGCATACACTTTATTAATATTTTAATCTCACACATACTGCATCTATCTGGCACATTGTAGCCACTCAAGAAATGTATAAGTCAATGCATGCATGCTTTTTTTTTTTTTTTTTTGAGACAGATTCTTGCTCTGTTGCCCAGGCCGGAGTGCAGTGGCACAATCTCAGCTCACTGTAGCCTCCACCTCCTAGGTTCAGCAATTCTCCTGCCTCAGCTTCCTAAGTAGCTGGGATTATAGGTGCCCACCACCACGCTTGGCTAATTTTTGTATTTTTAGTAGAGATGAGGTTTCACCATGTTGGCCAGGCTGGTCTCAAACTCCTGACCTCCTCCTGCCTCAGCCTCCCAAAGTGCTGGGATTACAGGCATGAGCCACTGTGCCTGGCTGCATGCATGCTTTTTAAGAGGTATGCCATTGCTATGGTTTTTAATTTTTTTTAGTAATGAAATAATATTCATGCATAAACAGTCAGGAAGTGGGAATATGGAGAAGATAGCACCCTCAGGCATTGCTGGCGGGAATGTAAAATAATGCAGCTGCTGTGGAAAACAGCTTATCAGTTCCTCAAAATGTTAAACAGAATTACCAAATGACCCTTCAATTCTGCTCCTGGGCATATATAGCCAAAAGAATTGAAAACAAGTGTTCAAACAAAAACTTGTGCACAAATGTTCATAGCAGCATGATTCAAATAGCCAAAAGACAAAAACAACCCCAATGCCCATCATAAGAGGAATGGATAAACAAAATGTGGTCTATCCGTACAATAGAATATTATTCTGCCATGAAAAGGAATGAAGTCCTGATACATGCTATGACATGGATAAACCTTGAAAACATTATGCTGAGTGAAATAAGCCAGCCCCAAAGGGCAAATATTTTTATGATTCCATTTATATGAAATGTCTGGAATAGAAAATGCATAGTCAGAAAACAGATTAGTGATTGCTACAGGCTGATAAGCAGTGTGACTGCTTAAGGGTATAGGATTTTTTTTTTTTTTTTTTTTTGAGATGGAGTCTCACCCTGTTGCCTAGGCTGGAGTGCAGTGGTATGATCTCAGCTCACTGCAACCTCCGCCTCCCAGGTTCAAGCGATTCTCCTGCCCTAGCCTCCCGAGTACCTGGGATTACAGGCATGTGCCACCACGCCCGGCTAATTTTTGTATTTTTAGTAGAGACAGGGTTTCACCGTATTGGTCAGGCTGGTCTTGAACTCTTGACCTCATGATCTGCCCGCCTCAGCCTCCCAAGATGCTGGGATTACAGGTGTGAGCCACCACGCCCGGCCAGGATTTTCTTTCAGGGTAATAAAAACATTCTGGAACTAGGTAGTGGCAATAGTTGCACAGCATTGTGAATGTACTAAAAGTCACTAGTGGTAAACTTTATCTTATACATGTTTTACCACAATAAAAACAAAATAGTCAGGAATTTCATCAGGGCTGTCTCAGATGGATGCCACACAACTTGTGCCTGCACAGGGTGCAAATCTGAAATCTAGATTGTGCTCTGCCCTCTGGGTTGAGACCTCTGGTACTTTTGCAAAGTGGTTGCCTTTTTCTGATTCATACAAAGACGCCGTTCAGGCTAATGCTGATCTTGAACTTCATAGACAAGATGGCGTAAGAAGTGAGTGAGTTGTGTTGATGGCATTACTTTACTGCAATTTTCAACGATATTTCTTTGCTGTACATCTTTAAGTACTTGGAGAGTACCACAGTACACATCCTCTCCCATCCTGAGGGTGCTATATCTGAAAATTCACAGTGCATCGTTGAGTGCTTAATTTGTAAAGCTAGCATAAATCACTGGACTAAATTGTCCATTACTGTGAGCTCAAATTATCTCACCATCAAGAGAGTGATCTGGTTGCCTTGCTCACAATGGAAATAAAGAGACAATGAGGCAAAAAGCCAAAAGGAGAAGAATTCTAGAAAAATACGTTTTCTGATATTGGAAAGAAAAACCTTACAAAGTTCAAGATAGGAACATTTTGCCTATCCTCATCAATACTAATTTCTTTTCTGGAGAGTGAAAAATCAGTTTTCCGATGTTAGAAAAACCTTACAAGGTTAAAGATAGGAACTTTCTGCCTGCCCTCATCAAAGGTAATTTTTTTTTCTAGATATAGGGTTTCACTGTGTTGCCCAGGCTGGAATGCAGTGGCTATTCATAGGCACAATTATAACATGTTACAGCCTCGAATCCCAGGGCTCAAGTGATCCTCCCACCTCAGCCTCCCAAGTAGAAAGGTTTTCTTTTTGTTTTTGTTTTTTTTTGAGATGGAGTCTTGCTCTGTCCCCCAGGCTTAAGTGCAGTGGCACGATCTTGGCTCACTGCAACCTCTGCCTCCAGGGTTCAAGCAATTCTTCTGCCTCAGCCTCCTGAGTAGCTGAGATTACAGGCACTTGCCACTATGCCCAGCTAATTTTTGTATTTTTAGTAGAGATGGGGTTTCACTATGTTGGCCAGGCTGGTCTCAGGTGATCTGCCCGCCTTGGCCTCCTGAAGTGCTGGGATTACAGGCGTAAACCACCACGCCTGGCCAGCAAGTAGAAGGTATTTTTTAAAAATCATTTACGTTTTGAGGATCAGTGAGTCAGAATGAAACAATAATAATCCTCTAACAGCTATAGAAGATTTGGTTGTCTCTTAGGGGATAGCATTCTGAGATTTTTTTTTTCTCCCCACAAAAATCGGTAGAAAAAGACAAAAGGAGGCCGGGCGTGGTGGCTCACACCTGTCATCCCAGCATTTTGGAAGGCCAAGGTGGGTAGATCACTTGAGCCCAGGAGATTGAGACCAGTCTGGGCAACATTGGCGAGACTTTGTCTCTGCAAAATTTATTAAAATAAAAAAAAGAAAAAAATTCCCTGGGAAAGCAATATGGTGAACTCTTCAAGGACAAGTCAATATTAGTTTTGTTTAGTTCCAGGGGCATTGGTAGCCCCCTTTCCTCCTAATCTGCCATTTCCCCATTTGCGTCCTCACAATGCAACTTTGAAAATGTTGGGGCCAGCTCATATCTAACATAACTGGATGTAGAATGAGACTTTTCTTGTTGACCCAGAACTTCAGCTAAAGCTTCAAAGGTGAGGGCAGTGGGTGACGACACTTCCTCCTTCTATTAAGAGGTAGCTAGACTGGTCCTTTGACCATCAATAACCATCAGCCTCCAGCCTATGTAAGACAAGATCAAGATTTTGTCCAGAAGAGGTTTCCTTGACAGGTCTTTGTAGGGGATTTTCTTTTCCTCTCCCAACCACAAGCCAAGAGAAGGGGGTTCAACGAAAGGTCACTTGTGAGACTTGGGTGCACCAAGTGGAGATGCTGGTGCCTCATTGCCAGCTGAAGGCTGCCTGGGGCTGCCCAAGATGGCAGGGTGTGGAGAGAGGGCAGCAGGAGGAATAGCCTGCAATTACCATTCTGCAGGGCAAAGGTGTGTCCTGTTTTCTGTGAGTCAGGTGACTACCTCTGAGCACACTTGGGCTTGAGCCATCCTGAAAAGACTTACCCAAGAGAGCATCCTTTCAGCAAAGGGACCTCAGAAAGAAGATGTGGGGTACTTGCTGGAGTATGAATGGAAAACTGGTCTGCAAAAGGCCACCCAGTGTGTGCATTGAGTCCCGATAAGGTCCCCATGACGGTCTCCAAAGATTCCCCCAGTGTGCCCCATGTTCAAAAGCCAGCCTGCAAGTGCCTGGCAGGACACGGTAGGGCATCAGACTCCCTTCACCTGCTCTCAGTTGAGGGTACTTTTTCCACTTAGCCCTCAGCTCCTGCTCTCCTGCAAGGAGAGATGGAGATCAGGAGGAGAAGGACACACACACCCTAGTCTCCACTGCAGATTCCCGAGCCATCCATGGGTGAGGCTGGAAGAGGCAGGGAACAAAGTATTAAACTGGATATGAGAATGAAGTTTTGATTGCACTGGACTTTTTTTTTTTTTTTTTGGCTGAGTCTTGTTCTGTCTCCCAGGCTTGAGTGCAGTGGCACAATCTTGGCTCACTGCAACCTCCACCCTCCAGGTTCAAGCGATTTTCCTGCCCCAGCCTCCCAAGTAGCTGGGACTACAGGTGCCCGCCACCACGCCTGGCCAATTTTTGTTTTTTTTAGTAGAGATGGGGTTTCACCATGTTGACCAGGCTGGTCTTGAACTCCTGACCTCAGGTTCAGTTGATCCACCCAAACTGGCCTCCCAAAGTGCTGGGATTACAGGTGTGAGCCACCGTGCCCGGCCTGGACTGGACTTCTAATGTCTGATGAGACTGTTAGTTGAAACTAACTGAAAAGCTAAGAGATTTACTGAGATATTGCCCAGGGCATAGGAGAGAGCCCTGACAGTGGATCTCAGGGTTGACAATCAGTGGAAGAAGGAAAAGAAAGCCAGTTCTTGATTCCCACCTGTCTCTCCTCCTGCCAAATCCAGCTCATTCAGTAGCCCAGTAACAATAATTTATTCCCACTATTAATAAAGCCACTCTGACACATGTGGCCTTCAGAGTTAGTAGGCAGTTTCTAAAGTGAAATACAATAACAATAACAACATCATCATCAACAACAAAATTATCATCCGTCAGCTCCCGTTCTTTGAAATTGATGACATTCTTATTAGTTTGAGGTGCAAAACCCTACACCAGAGGCATCAAACTCAAATGCCTACAGCAGCCAGGGAGGAGATATAAAAAATGAATGTAGAGAACTGGGTGGCACTGTAGTGGAGAGTCTGTGCCCCATCTGAAAGGACAGTTACCTCTCTTCCAAACAATTGTTGCCCAATGTAGCCGGATCTTCCCATTTTTCCCGAAAGGCCAGAGATCTGCATTTTTGGGGTAGCATCTCTTAATTTTGGAACTACTGTCAAGAGCATTAGTCAGGGTTCTTTGTTGCCAATGACACAATCCACTCTAGGTAGTTTAAGCAGAAGTATTTTAATAGGGTGGTGAATTGTGGTCTCTCTTCCCTGCATCAAATCATATGTTGAAGCCCTAACCCTCAATGTAACTGTATCTGGAGATAGGATCTTTAGGAGGTAATTAAGGTTAGATGATGTCTTAAGGGTGGGGGCCTAATCCAATAGGACTACGGCCTTATAAGAAGAGGATGTGAGAGAAGATGAGAGAGAGAGAGGGAGTGATAGATCTTTCTCTCTCTCTACCATGTGAGGACACAACAAGAAGGTGGCCATCTGCAAGCCAGGAAGAGAGCCCTCACCAGAACCCAGAACCTGACCATGCTAGCATCCCAATTTCAGAATTCCAGTTTCCAGAATAGTGAGAAAATAAATTTCTTTCTTTTTTTTTTTTTTGAGATGGAGTCTCGCACTGTCGCCTGGGCTGGAGTGCAGTGGCGTGATCTTGGCTCACTGCAACCTCCACCTCCTGGGTTCAAGCAATTCTCCTGCCTTAGCCTCCTGAGTAGTTGGGATTACAGGTGCCCGCCACATGCCCAGCTAATTTTTTTTTTTTGTATTTTTAGTAGAAACGGGGTTTCACCATGTTGGCCAGGCTGGTCTTGAACTCCTGACCTTGTAATCCACCTGCCTCAGCTTCCCAAAGTGTTGGGATTACAGGCATGAGCCACCGCGCCCAGCGAGAAAATAAATTTCTGTTGTTTAAGCCACCCAGTATTTTGTTATGGCAGCCACTAAGACAGGTGGTTGAAAACTCTGTAGAATCTCCAGGAGGACAAGAGAGCCAGGTTCTGTCTGTGCAGCCAGAAATGACTCCCAAACCAGCTGTGGGGCTGCCCCTGTGAACACGTGACATGCCTTTCACCATGGACACCAAGCTTACACAGGGGTGGAGCACCTGGAAGCAGATGGCTTGGCTGCCAGGCTCACTATCAGATAGATTCCTCCCTTTTGTTGCTCACTTCCTGGCAGAAATCTCATGTGATCTTCTAATGGCACAGCCTGGATCACATGTAACCTGTTTGCAAGGAAGGTTCTGGAAAAGTGCTTTGGCTCCTCTGAGGGAAAGGTGGAACTCATAATGTGAGGCATTTTCCAAACATAGGAAGAGTATGCATTTGTGTGCTGCTTACAGCCCTGCCCATTGATGACATCTGACCCATGGGCTACTTTCATTGTTTAAACTTCCACTTCTTCTGAGAACAACTAGAAAAACAAGATTAAATCATCATCATCATCGTCACCATCTGTTAAAAGACATTCAGAGAACTGCTGAAATAACCAGGACTAAAGGGGCCAAGATTCTGGAGACAGGGACACCGTGGTGAGGTGAGCTGATGTTCTGCAGCTGATTTTTCCCTGGGGATATTTGCACATTTGGGCACAGGGAAAGAGGCTGAGGTTCTAGACTCTTCCCAGGCATGAAGGCTGCTTTGGGGGAACAGAGAAACTGACAAAACTTTTAGCAACCTCATAGGGCTAGAAAGACAAAACTGGAGACTTGAGAGGCCATTATCCCAGGGAGAAGAGAGGGGCAGAAAAGTGAGCTTGATAGATGGTGGTTTCCCCTCAAGATATTTGGCAAAGTTTGAAATAGTGCAGGGCAAGAAGCAAAGAAGCCAAGCAGAAGGTCCCTGAAAAACAGAGCCGTTCCCACAGTCTTGCCATGCTGTGAAGATAAGGGTTAGAGCTCAGGACCAGAGAGAGGGGCCTTAGTGAACACCCAAGGTTCCTAGTTGGAACCCTGGAAAGGCAAAGCATTAGAGGTAGGGGACAGAGTGAAGTGGTGTCTTATCAAAACTATAATCCGGTCTCCACCCAGCTCAGCCCCTGATTGGATTAAGATAATTGATCTGTATGCAATTTGTCTTGCAGAGAAAGAGGGTGTCCTCTACAGCGTTAGATATTATCACCTGGAGACTGTACATTTTTTCAATGTCTGACATTCAACAAAAATTACAAGGCCTGCCAAGAGACAGGACCATATCACTGAAAATAAAGGGAAAAATAGTCAATAGAAAGAGACCCACAGGTGATCAAGTTTTTGGAGTCAGACAAATGCTTTAAAATAACCATAATTAACATGTTTAAGAAAAATGAAAAGATGGAGAAAATAGATGAAAAGAGATAATTTTACCAGAGAATCGGAATTCATAAACTTCATGGTCCAAAAGATTGAGAACATAGAGAACTTACTTCACCTGCTCATTGACAGATGTTGAAAATACTGACTCAATTCTGTATAGCTATAAATCCCATGGTTTACAGTATTTTTTTTTCTTTCTTTCTTTCTTTTGTTTTGAGACAGAGTTTTGCTCTTGTTGCTCAGGCTGGAGTGCAATGGCCCAATCTCAGCTCACTGCAACCTCCGCCTCCTGGGTTCAAGCGATTTTCCTGCCTGGGAGTAGCTGGAATTACAGGTGCCTGCCACCACGCCAGGCTAATTGTTTGTATTTTTAGTAGAGACAGGGTTTCACCATGTTGGCCAGGCAGTCTCAAACTCCTGAGCTCAGGCTATTCACCTGCTTCAGCCTCCCAAAGTGCTGGGATTACAGGTGGGAGCCACCACGCCGGGTCAGCTTGCAGTCTTAAAAAAAAAAAAAAGTGTGTCGAGGGAGAGCATCAGGAAAAACAGCTAATGCATGCTGGGCTTAATACCTAGGTGATGGGTTGATAGGTGCAGCAAACCACCATGGCACACGTTTACCTATGTAACAAACCTGCACATCCTGCACATTTACCCCAGAACTTAAAAATAAAGTTTGTCATTCAATGTGGCCACCACTGGCTCCTGTTCTCTCTGCTTTTCAAGTGGCTTCATTTAAGAGTGACATATTATACTATGTGTTCTGAGTATCACGCCTTACTCAGTCCTCAGCACAGGGCTCTGTTCACCTAGAGAAAGAGGTGCCTTTTGCTAATCATTCTAAATACATCTGTTGGGCAATGTGTGTTGGGAATACTATTAGATAAGGTGGTTAGGGAGATGAGGCCTCTATGAGATGATATTTGAGTTAACAGTGACAAGAAGAAACCCACCAGGAGAGGATTAGGGTGAAGCATGTTTTGAGCACTGTGGACATAGAGTACAAAGCTTTAATCAAGAGTCAGCAAACTTTTCTGTAAAGTGCCAGACAGTAAATCTTTCAGGCGTTGTGAACCACCGGTCTCAGCTGCAGCTACTCAACTCTGCTTTACAAGGCAGGAGTAACCACAGACAATAAACAGATGGGTGGTGGTACTCCAATAAAACTTTACTTGTGGACACTGAGATGTGAATTTCACATAATTTTCACGTGTCACAAAATATTATTTTCATTTTTTGCCAACCATTTTATTTACATTTTTAATTTTTGAATTTTTAGTAGCGACAGGGTCTTGCCATGTTGTTGCCCAGGCTGGTCCCAAACTCCTGGCCTCAAGCGATCCTCCTGACTCTGCCTCCCAAAGTCCTGGGGATCACAGGCTTGAGCCACCTCGCCAGGCTTCCAAAAATTTCAAAAGCTAAAAACCATCTTAACTGTGGAGCCATCGTTTGCTGATAACGGTATGCTGGGGTCAGGCCACACAGACCCTTGTAGGACATGGGAATACTCAGAATAAGGCAAAGGCCCTTTTCCCCGCCAAATGGAAAGCCATCAGGGCGGGCCAGGGTACCAAGTCTAGGAGGCAGCTTCCTGAAATTCACGGAAGATCATCAGGTTCGCTTTATTTTTTCCCCAGTAACAAGAAAGGACAAACGAACAAAAAAGGCACACACGTACCCGAAGGACAAACGAACAAAAAAGGCACACAAACACACACACCAAGCCAAAGACAGGCACGACGTGCCCAGGTCCACGCCGACGCCTCTCCGGCGCGCACCCAGGGTTTTAAAGTTGGGCGCACACCTGCTCCCAGCCGGAGCGCACCTGCTGAGCAGCACTCCGGCCCGGTCTCGCGAGAGCGGTGCAGGAGTAGTGGCCCCCACCCCCTCCCCGCCACCAAATCCTTCTCCCCGCCCCCTCGCCCAGCCTCCAGGCTCGGGCACACTCCCGGCCTCCCCCGCCGCCCCCGGGAGCAGGCTGGGCCCAATGCGCGCGCTGTCTCCGCGCCCCCGCCCGCCGATCGCTCGCTTGCTCGCTCGCACGCACTCCCGGTAGTAATTTCACTTTGCCACGCGAGCTCCGCAGCCCCTAGAAATCCCGCCCCCCGGCCAGGTGCGCGAGCCTGCGCGCTCCTCCTCCGCCTCCTCCGGCGGGTCCCTGGCGCGCCGGGGCCGGGGCCCGGCTGGGGCGGCTGCGCGCACGGCGCCTCTCCACCAACCCGCTCCCCTGCAGGTCCCTCGTTTGGTCTCCATCCCTCTCCGGCGCTCCCTCGCTCCCCCCCGCCCTTTGATTGACAGGCAAGATGTCGGTGTGGAGCGAGGCAGGAGCGATTGCAGCAACCGTCACCCCCGGAGCCCGGCGGCGGCAGCAGCAGCAGCAGCAGCAGCAGCGCGGGGAGGAGACAGCAGCCAGCCGCAGTAGCCGCCGCAGCCGCGGGAGCAATGCAGACAGCACCTTGAGAACGCGCTAAAGCACTCCAAACCGTGGACCATGCCGTGTCCCTGCAACTGGGAGGGGGGAAAACCAGATTTTTTTTGACATAAAAGCAAGCCAGCCAAAAATATATAATTTTGTCCTTCAAGGAGCCGGTGTGTAAAGAGTGAGCGCTATTTTCCTTCTCCTCCTCTCCCTCCTCCTCCTCTCCCTCCTCCTCTCTCTCCTCCTTCTCCTCTTCTTTTTCCTCCTCCTCCTCCTCCCTAAGTGTACAGACAGCATCACATCACCTGGTTTGCTTCTGAGAAACAGCATCTCTCCTTTCCAGGGACCAGAGACTCAGAGAGAGAGGAGACATTCTAATGGAGTCCGCTTGATATCCCAAAATAAAATAATAAATTTTGGCTCTTGTCCCCTCCTCCCACTCCCACCCCCTCAACCCTGTGTGAGATGTTGGATTTCTTCTTCATGAGACATTGTTGAGAAGTCGCAGTGGTTGGAGAGGCGGAGGGTAGACTACCTCTACTCCCCCCCCCTTTTTTCTCTCTGGGAGGAGGAGGAGGGGAAGGGGGTTGCAGAGCAAGCGATGGATGAGGAAAACATGACGAAAAGCGAGGAGCAGCAGCCTCTGAGTTTGCAAAAAGCCTTACAGCAGTGCGAACTGGTCCAAAACATGATAGACTTGAGCATCTCCAACCTGGAAGGGCTTAGGACCAAATGTGCTACCTCCAACGACCTCACACAAAAAGAAATCCGGACCCTGGAGGTAGGTGTTGCCTACGGAAAAAAAAAAAAAAAAAGCAATCCTTCTTTCCCCCTCCTTTCTCCCCACGGTCCCCTTTCCCTCTGATTCTGTTTATTGGGGGCTGGGGGTGGTGGTGTGGGCAAGCAAGGTGGGCACGGTTTGCTTTTCTGTGATTTCTCTCCTTGCAAAGCCTGCATTGGATATCCTTTTACTGTGCTGCTGTCGTCTGCGCTTGGCTGGCAGTAGTAGTAGTAATTGTTATTCTTTATTTATTATTATTGTTGCGGCTGTTACCGTTGTCATTCGCTTCCTCGCTGAGGAGGGAGTTCTCTCTTTTTTCCTCTTGTGGATTTGTTTATATGCCACGGGGGCTTGTGTGCCGGGTGATACATTAAGGAGCTGCAGAGAACCCACGTGACCTTGCGCATTCTGCAGGTGGTCAAAAGGTGGTTTTTGCTCGCAGAATGGGGCCGCCTGTCAGTGTAGACCTCTTCTTCTCTTGGCTTTCTTCCCCGCCCTCCTTGTGCTCCTTAGATTTTTTGTTTTAAATCAGTGATATACATGTCAGGAGGCAAGATGCGTGAAAAAAAAATTCCTGTGGAACTACCCATTTCCAATCCAATCTTTTTGATGCAGTGAGCTGTTGCAGGCCTAAAACGTATAAAAGGAAAAAAAAATATGCCTCAATCAGCACACATAGGTGGTGTGGGAGAATACTCCTGAATCTCAGTGGGACTGCGAGGAAAGAGGAAAGGGGTCGGGGAGGAGGAGTTATCTTTGGCTTTTTGTAACATTCTCTCCGGCAGAACTTGAGGGGGAGTTTGAAACAGTTTTTTGGGGGAGTGGGATGGGATGAGGGATGGATGCAAAGTTACTCAGACAGAAGATGGCAGAAATTATTTTTTTCTGAAGGCCATTTGGTCAAAGGAGGAAGGTTTAAAGAGCCTTAGGAAATGCCAAATGCCTGGTGTCCACGAGATCATTGGACATCTGCATTGTTCAAAATGTTTGAAGGGTTCAACTCACTTCCTTCTCTCAAACCAACCCAGCTATACGCATGGGTTGATTAAATTTGGGAACTTCCATTAGCTGGCATCCGCCGAGGGTGGGGGCAGTGGGGCTGGGAGAACAGGGGTTCCCTCTGTGGTGGAGTGAGCATGAGCAATACTGAGACGTTCATCTTGGTCCTGGCACATGAGTTCCCAAGGCCTGAACTCGTCAGTCCCTAGTGAATCTTGTAGCCCTCCTGCCCCTGTTGTAGCCTGGATGGGTGCTTTTCTCGGATTGACTTTGGGTCTTTCTTTTTCTTCCGTGATTTTAAATTTGGCTGGATGTCAACATGCAGGAGGTCATCCCTTTGAAAGAAGAGAGAGAGAGAGAGGGAGGGAGAGAGAGAAAGAGAGAGAGCATGTGTGTGTGTGTGTGTGTGTGTGTGTGTGTGAGAGAGAGAGAGAGAACATGCTGTTTGCTACCCTAGGATGCATGTCTGTGTGCACCTGTCATCTGGAAATGTGATCCTCAGAGACGAAATAAGATCAATGTCAAGGTGTATCGGGAGAGTGGGAATTGTGTTGGGAGGCACAGGTATTGCCTTTCCTGGAGCTTGGGAGAGTAGGTGAGGCCGGAGCTCTGCTGCTGGAAGAAAAAGTGTGGGATGTTCTGATCCAACCTTCTGTCTCTGCTTGAACAGTGCCCAAGAGCAGACTCTTCAGACCTGCATGCAGTCAATAAATAACCCCAAAAAAGCCACCTGAGCTCTCTTCTGTTCCTCTGAGTCAGGAGTCCCAAATGCTAGTTTGTGTATTCCTGTGTAAGTTCCTTCGAAGTTTTCTTTTTTTTTTTTGTTTCAAACATGCTCCATCCTCTGATAGCTTCCTGGATGGGGATGTGCCGCAGTGGGCATTGCCTTCTTTCTGCCTAGTGGTTTTCCTTTTAAACTGGGGGGATGGAGGCACTGGTAGGATGGCTATGGGGGAGTTGCAGTTGTAGGAAATGCATCTGTTTTCAGTTCCCTCGTCCCAGTATGCTACAGAGCATGCCAACTACTTTCATCCATCTTGCCCAGGGAATGGTCTTGCGCAATTATTCCAATTTCTATTTCCCAGATTTGTAGGGTTAGGGAGGGCCCCTGCAGAGGGGCTGGTAACTTAGGGTCCAGCCAAGTCCAGCCAACCCTAACATTTGGGTCCACGGAATTTTCTAATTTTGTATATCAAAACTATATGAGGGTGCTTGTTAAAATGCAGATTCTTAGCCTCTGACCCTAGAGATTCCAATTTAGCTGGGATTAGCAAGAGGGTCAAGGAATCTGCATTTAATAAACAGTCCAGGTATTTCTGATACATGTTTTCAGATGCTAATCCATGAGGAGAAAGATGTGATATTTCAGCTCTTTAATGGTGAAAACTCACTGCTTGCTAACACTAATGCAAGTAATAAATCGAATAGATGATCCCTGAAAACGGTGATAATGAACAGCACTTAGTAGCATGTATACACTTCTGTAGAAACAAAAATATGCAAGGTGGACTTGGCCTTCAGGAAGCGTACTTCATGATATAATAATGTGTATGTGAAATAATGATAAAGTCTAAGTGGTAAATAATATGGGGGACAATGTGTGGGCCCATTAGGCATGTGTTCAGCTGCATGAAATGGAAAACCCAATCAGAGCAGTAAGGCAAATAATGGTTTCTCTTCATGTAACAAGAATTCTGGAGACATATAGCTGCTTCAGTTGGCTCAGTAGGTCAGTAATACCAGGGCTGATGTCTTTGGGAATTCTCATGGCTTTTCTCTTGTGGTTGCAAGATGGTTCCTGCAGCTTCAGCGATTACATCTGAGTTCAAGGTAGGAAAGAGGAGGACCTGGTGAGTGTGAAGGAATAAAGGGTTCCCCAGGACATCTCTTCCTCCTCACCTTGCAGATGATTGGATTATATCTTCTTGGCCAGAACTGAGTCCTAGCTGCAAGGGAGCCCGGGAAGTGGGGAAGTGGGAACACCACCAGGATCGGCTTAGATGGATCATGATCCATTGCCTGAAATGACATGTTGCCACTCCATGCAAAATCAGGGCTCTGCTAGTGTGGAAGGAGACACAGGTAGATATTAAGTAAGTGGACAGCCAGCGATGGCAGCCATGGCACATTATCAGAAGATATTTTGGTGGAAAAGAAAGTTCATGAACTTTGAGTCAGACTGATATAGTTGTAAATTCTAGCTTTTCTTTTTACTTTATCTTGGGCTAGTGATTTAAGTTTTCTGATTTATAGTTTTAAGTTTTTGGCAAAACAGCAATAATTAAATAATATTCCCTACTTCAGAGGATGGTTATAAGGATTGAAAGAGATAACGTTTTCAAGGGTCTAGCACTATCTGGAACAGAGTGGCTGCAGGTGCTAAATGAATGACAGCTGTGATGATGATAATGATTGGCATTACATGGTGTTGACCAGATGGCATGGAAGGGAGCAGTTCAGATCGGACAGAGAGAAGGAGGAGCTTGAGTAGCATTTCCAAAGTATGTTCTGTAGAACCCTAAATCTGTGGGATGTTAGCGTTTTTCATTCTTTCAACAAATGCTGACGTCCAGGCACTGTACTAAATGCTGGTAGTCAATAAGTGTTCTGTGGACAAAACAAATTCTATGGTTAATAAGTTTGGGAAGGGTTGAGTTAAGCAAAGGGAAACAGGCATCTTTACTGCAGGACTTCTCAGAGCCTTTAATATGCTACCTATGTGTATTAGGCCTCCAAGAGAGGATAGAACGGAGTCTCGCTCTGGCACCCAGGCTGGAGTGCAGTGGCTCAATCTCAGCTCACTACAGCCTCCGCCTCCTGGGTTCCAGTGATTCTCCTGCCTCAGCCTCCCAAATAGCTGGGATTACAGACGCCTGCCACCACACCTGGGTAATTTTTGTATTTTTAGTAGAGACAGGCTTTTGCCATGATGGCCAGTCTGGTCTCGAACTCCTGACCTCAGGTGATCTGCCCGCCTCGGCCTCCCAAAGTGCAGGCGTGAGCCACTGCACCCGGCCCAAGGATTTCTCCTGGGATTTTTGTTCCATAGAATACACCTGGGAAAACATTTGGCAAAGCAGGGAAACCTTCTTGGTTGGGGAGATGGGGATTTGGAGTGAAGGATGAGGAGGGTTTAGATTGCAGCAAAAGGGGAGAGCATGCTGGACAAGAACAACAAACCAGATGAAGGTATTTGAATGCCTTCATGGGGGCAGCCTAGAGACCATTTTGCCCAGAATGGAGGGTACCTGGTAGCCTGTCATAGGAAATGAATTTAGGCCACTAACTTCTGGGATCCAACTAAAGATTAGAGAGTCAGACCAACAACGTTTCATTCCTTTGTGGAAGGAGATAGAAGTCTTCAAAGGTTTTGGAATGAATACAATAGAAAAGTATAAGCTTTTTTTGTTTTGTTTTTTTGAGGCAGGGTCTCACTCTGTAACTCAGGCTAGAGTGCAGTGGCACAATCATGGCTTACTGCAGCCTTGACCTCCAGGGCTCAAGAGATCCTCCTGCCTCAGCCTCTTGAGTAGCTGGGACTACAGGTATGCGCCACTACGCTTGGCTAATTTTTTGTATTTTTTAAATAGAGACAAGGTATTGCTATGTTGCCCCAGCTGATCTTGAACTCCTGGGCTCAAGCGATTCGCCTGCCTTGGATGGCAGCCTACGGCAGGGGCTGGCAAACTTTTTCTGGAAAGGGACAGATAGTAAAGAGTTTAGGCTTTGTGGACCCTGCAATTTTCATCAAAGCTACTCGACTCTGTGCTGTAGCATGCAGTAGCCATGGGCAATACATACATGAATGGGTGGGGCAGTTTTCTTTTTATTTTGAGACAGGGTCTCACTCTGTTGCTCAGGCTGGAGTGCAGTGGCGTGATCTCGGCTCATTGCAACCTCCGCTTCCCAGGTTCAAGCGATTCTCCGTCTCGGCCTCCTGAGTAGCTGGGATTACAGGCCTGCGCCATCACGCCTGGCTAATTTTTGTATTTTTAGTAGAGACAGGGTTTCAGACCAGCCTATTGGCCAGGCTGGTCTCAAACTCCCGACCT
Organism: Pongo abelii; assembly: GCF_028885655.2. NCBI lineage: Eukaryota > Metazoa > Chordata > Mammalia > Primates > Hominidae > Pongo > Pongo abelii. The sequence continues at coordinate 116,810,428 of NC_071995.2, read as the reverse complement.
CCAGTGATCCGCCCACCTCAGCCTCCCAAAGTGCTGGGATTATAGGCGTGAGCCATCAAGCAGGGCCTGGTGGGGCAGTTTTCTAATAAAACTTTATTTACGGACCCTGAAACTTGAAATTGATATACTTTTTGCATGTCATGAATATTTTTCTTTTGATTTTTTTTTGATGTTTATAGTCGTACAAACTGTAGTTTCTGGGCCTTACAAAAACAGGTGATGGTGGCCAGGCACAGTGGCTCACGCCTGTAATCCCAGCACTTTGGGAGGCCGAGGCGGGTGGATCACCTGAGGTCGGGAGTTCGAGACCAGCCTGACCAACATGGAGAAACCCTGTCTCTACTAAAAATACAAAAATTAGTGGGGCATGGCAGCGGGTACCTGTAATCCCAACTACTCGGGAGGCTAAGGCAGGAGAATCACTTGAACCTGGGAGGTGGAGGTTGCAGTGAACCAAGATGGCGCCATTGCACTCCAGCCTGGTGACAGAGGGAGACTCCATCTCAAAAAAAAAAACAAAAAAAACAAAAAAACACCAAAGAACAAAACAAAACAAAACCCAGGTGATGGGTCATATTGGGCCCATGGGCTGTGGCTTGCTAATCCCTAGATGCTAGGATAGATGAGAGGGGAAAAACTCTGAAAGACAGAGACCATCCTAAGGTGAGCAAGTGACACTAGAATGGGAGAGTACTAGCCAAGTAGAGGTAGTTTTGAGCTGGATTCTGTTTTAGTTAAATTGCAAGGGGAAAAAAATATTAGGAGTTGGGGTTCAACAAGTATGGAATCTTCCTTGTATAGCAAGGGTATCGTAGCTTTTTTTTTTTTTAGAGACAGAGTCTTGCTCTGTCACCCAGGTTGGAGTACAGTGGTGCGATCATAGCTCACTGCAGCCTTGAACTTCTGAGCTCAAGCGATCCTCCTGTCTCAGCCTCCTGGGTAGCTGAGACTACAGGCACATGTCACTGCACCCAGCTAATTTAAAAATTTTTTATAGAGACAGTGTCTTGCTTTGTTGCCCAGGCTGGTCTTAAACTCCTAGCTTCAAGCCACCCTCTTGCCTTGGCCTCCCAAAGTGCTGGGATTACTGGTGTGATCACCACGCCTGGCCTCCCATCATTTCTTTGCTCTTCATATATTCCATCTCAATTTTCTATTGCTGTGTCATGAACTATCTTTAAACTTAATTTCGTTTGGAAAACTTTGGGCTTAAGACAACAATTTGTTATTTTCATGATTCTGTGGGTTGGGCTTGGCTGGAGGGTTCTGCTGGTCTTGCCTGAGCTCCACTCGTGTGGCCACATTCAGCTGGTGGAAAGGGAGGAGGATAGGAAAGCTGAGACTTTCTCTCCCTGCGTCCTGTTGGTGCGATAGCTTGGGTTTCTTACAGGTCTCCAGTGTTCCTAGAGAGCAAGAGGGAAAGTGGCAAGGAGTCTTGGTATTTGGAAATCATAGAATGTTACTTCCATTGGAGTTGTGAGATAATATAAGTCCCACAGCCAGCCTGGGTATAGAGGATGGGGAAATAGACTCCCATCTTGGTCAGAGAAGCTGCAAAGTTAGTGTATTAATTAGGACAGACTGTAAGAAATAGACCCCTAAATGTCTTTTTCTTGTTCGCTAAACAGTCCGAGGAGGGTGTTCTTGGTTGGCAGGTGGCGGGCCATTCTCTCATGCTCCAGACCCCTTCCCCTCTGCAGCATTATCACTGGTGCATCTAGAAGGGGGAGAAAGTGCAGAGAAGACAAAGCCTTATTTCCCAAAGTTGCCCTCATCAGTGCATTCCCTTATGCTTGCGTTCCCTTAGCTAGCATTTAGTTGCAACACTGCAAAGAAGATGGACAATGAAGTTTAGCTGTGGGCTCAGGAAGAAGAGAGCATAGGCTGGATGTGGTAGGTCACACCTCTAATCCTGGCACTTTGGGATGCCAAGGTGGGAGGATTGCTTGAACCCAGGAGTTCCAGACCAGCCTGGACAATGTGGTGAAGCACCATATCTACCAAAATATAAAAATTAGTCAGGTGTGGTGGCACGTGCCTATGGTCCCAGCTACTCGGAAGGCTGAGGTGGGAGGATGGTTGGAGCCTGGAAGGCGGAGGTTGCAGTGACCCGAGATTGTACCACTGTGCTCCAGCCTCAGTGACAGAGCCAGAACCTGTCTCAAGAAAAAAGAAAAAAAAGAAAATATGCTGAATAGCTAGTAGTCTGCCACAGCTAATGATAAGCTGTCATATCAGTTATGTATTGCTATAGAACAACCTACCTCAAAACTTAGTAGCTTAAAACAATCATCATTTGCTCAGGTGCCTGAAGTTAGGTATGGACTCTGCTGGCCAGTTCTGCAGATCTTGTCTGACTCACTTGTGGTTGTGTTTATCTGATGGTTCGACTGTGGCTGGAGGGTCCAAGATGGCCCTGCTTACATGGCTGGTGGTTGGCTGCAGTGTCTCACTTCTCTGCTCCATGGCTTTTTGGCAGGATAGCCCGGGTTTCTTACATGGTGGCAGCAACGGTGTTCCTAGAGGACAGGCCCCAGTGCACAAGCCCTTCCTAAGCCTCTGGTTCTGCAACCTTTTCTAATGTCCTCTTCGCCAGAGCATGTTACATAGATAAGCCCAGAGTCAGTGTGGCTATGGATTCCAGGAGGTGTGGTTTATTGGGGGGCTAATGAACAATCTAATGTCACAATATACCACAGCCATGAAAATCAACCAAAACAAAAAGAGCATAGGGGAGCAAGGGAAAGATATGGGATGATCAGCAAAGGCTCTTTCATGGAGGTTTTACTAACTTGAGGAAGCCAAGCCATGAAATATTTGGGGGAAGAGTGTGCCAGGCAGAGGGAACAGCAGATGCAAACTTCTTGGATTGGATGGGAACATGCTTGGCATGTTATTGGAACCCCAAGGAGTCCACTGTGGTTGGAGTGCAGGGAGTGGGCAGGGAAAGGATGAGGAGGGACACAGTGGGAGACAGAAGCTGGTCATAGGGGGCTTTGCTAAGACGCTAAGGTACTTGAAGTTTTGTTTTGTTTTTTTTTTTTTTTCTTTTGAGACAGGGTCTCACTCTGTCACCCAGGCTTCAGTGCAGTGGCATTGTCATGGCTCACTGAAGCCTCGACCTCCCAGGCTCAGTCCTTCCTCCCACTTCAGCCTCCCGAGTAGCTGGGACTGCAGATGTGCATCACCATGCCTGGCTACATTTTAAAATTTTTTGTAGAGATAGGGTATCCCTATGTTGCTCAGGCTGGTCTCCAACTCCTGGGCTCAAGTGATACTCATGCCTTGGCCTCCCAAAGTGCTGGGATTACAGGTGTGAGCCATCATGCCCAGCCTTGGATTTTGTTCTAACTGTGATAGAAGCCCTTTGAACCAGGGGTTATATTTTTAAATGATCTTCTGATTGCTGCAGGGTAAACAGACTGTAGGAGGTAGGAATGAGAGCAGGGAGACAAGTTGGTAGTTATTGTGGAAGTCCAAGCCCTCAATGACTGTGCTTTTGACTGGTATGATTGTTGTTGGGTGGATGGCGCAGGTGGCTGGATTCAGAAGGTCAAGTATGTGGAAGGTGCTGATGAATCTGATGTGGAGGTGAAGGAGAATCAAGAATCGAAGATTATTCCTAGGTGTTTGGCTTAAGTGCTAGGAGAATGGGGGTCCCCTTGTTTGAAACGTGAAGACTGGAGGTGAAATAGATTGGGTTTGACAGTCAAGTCCTGTTTGACACGCTACATTTGTCAAGTAGACAGCTGGAAGTGGATGTGTGAGCTTGGAGCTCTGAGAAAGGCCGGAGATACGAAGTTCTCTTAATAGACCATGAACCAATTTTTCAAATTATTAAAGTATTATTATTGTTTAATTAATACATAATAGATGTACATATTTTCAGGGTACGTGTGATATTTAGATACATTCATATAATGTACAATAATCAAATCCGGGTAACTGGGCTATCCATCACCTTAAATGTTTATCTTTTCTTTATACTGAGAACATTCGGATTATTCTCTTCTAGCTATTTTGAAATACACAATAGATTATTGTTTACTATACTCACTCTACTGGTTTATTCAACACTAGGTCTTATTTTTTCTATATATCTGTAAAAAGTATTATTTGTAATGGCTGCATAGTATGACATGGATGCCCCATCATTTCTCACTTTATTTTGAGGCAGAGTCTCACTCTGTCACCCAGGCTGGAGTGCAGTGGCGTGATCTCCACTCATTGCAACCTCTGTCTCCCGGGTTCAAGCAATTCTTGTGCCTCAGCCTCCCGAGTAACTGGGATTACAGGTGCATTCTGCCACACCCAGCTAATTTTTGTATTTTTAGTAGAGATGGAGTTTCACCATGTTGGCCAGGCTGGTCTCGAACTCCTCATCTCAAGTGATCTGCCCACCTAGGCCTCCCAAATTGCTGGGATTACAGGCATGAGCCAACATGCCTGGCCCCCATCATTTCTTTAACCAAAATTCTATTGTCAGGTGCTTATGTTCATACTTTTACATTTTTATAACAATGCCACGGTGGACGTCCTTGTGGCTAATTCTTATTTTCAGCTCCTAGAAATGGAACTGCTGGATCAAAGGATATGCAAAAGTTTAGGACTTTCCATAGGGTTTGCCAAGTTGCCCTTCACCAGCAGTGTTGGAAAGGGTTCATTTCCCCATACCCTCAGCACACGTGTATATTTTATTTTATTTTTTGAGTGTGAGTATTTTGATGTCTAAGAGCTCAGGGTTAAGGAGGCTGTTGTCTAAGGTCAGAATGTGATCTTTACTGTTTTTAACTGGGTAGGGCCTGGGTACCTGGGGTAATGGGGAATACTTGGTCTTCTGCACAAAGTGGTCAACCTAAGCTGGGTGCAGTGGCTCATGCCTGTAATCCCAGGACTTTGGGAGGCCAAGGCAGGCAGATCACTTGAGGCCAGGAGTTCAAGACCAGCTTGGCCAACATGGCGAAACCCTGTCTCAACTAAAAATACAAAAAAATTAGCTGGTGTGGTGGTGCATGCCTGTAATCCCAGCTACTGAGGAGGCTGAGGCAGAAGATTCGCTTGAACCCAGGAGGTGCAGGTTGCAGCGAGCCGAGATTGTGTCACTGTACTCCAGCCTGGGCAACAGAGTGAGACTCAGTCTAAAAAAAAAAAAAAAAAAAAGGGTTGTCAGCCTGTGAGGACCTGGCCCTTTCCTTTTGCCTTGTGTTCATAAAGGTGTGCATGTGTGTGTGTGTGTGTGTGTGAGACTCATAATTCTAAGTCATGATAAATGTTATGTCTGAAGGGTTCACTCCTTCCTCTGGGTTTTGGGAGTGGATTCTACCAGGGAATTTGTAATCCATCACCTTTCAATGAGTAGAAAACTAGGAAGTCTTTCCACCCCCAGAGAATGGGTCATTTCCTGGGCTTCCACCCATATAGTCCCAACTGTTGGGAAGAGGGATAGGGCCTGGCCTTCCTTCTTGCCCACCGTGTGCTGCTCTGGGTGTGGGGACAGGGGAGGTGTTGAGAGGCTGAGGAGGACAGGAGACACATGGCGGCCAGGAAGGATGGAGAAGCTGAAGGATGGGAAGGGAAAAGGGACAAAAATAGGAGAAGAAAGTGAAAAAGTAGAATGATTTTCTTCAGCAGGGCTTCTGTGATGCTTGGAATGTCTTTGCAATGGGTCGTGACCACAACCGTGGTTGTTGCTCCTTTACAGGCAGGTTTATTGAGGTTTAGAGTCACCAATTTGACCCAAATTGACCGAGTAAGGCAGCTGCAGACACAGGAACAGACAGAGGTTTACTGCTCTCCTGTGGACTCCCCAAAGGTGAAATCTCCTGGAAGAGAAGAAAGAAAGATGAAGAGAAACGGAGGGCGAAGGGGAAGTGTAGACGTTAATGGTAATGATGTGATTAGAGGTGGCAGCCATAGGATTAATGACAATCACGATGATGGAATACTTACTCTGTCGCTAAAATGCTTTCCTTGGTGACTATTATGGATGACAATTATTTGAGAGAAATAGAGGGCTGATAGAAACAAAGTAGAAACATAGAGATGGGAGGATGAGATAAAGAGAGGGAGATATTTTAGACCTGAGCTGTCCAGTATGGTAGCCACTTGCCACATGTCGCCGTTGACCAACGGAAATATGGTGAGTCCTAGTTGAAATATGCCGTTAGTGTCAAATACACACCAGATTCCAAACTTTTTTTAAAAATTAAAAAAAAAATTTTTCAGAGAGATGGGGGTCTCACTATGTTGCCCAGGCTGGCCTTGAACTCCTGAGCTCAAGTGATCCTCCTGCCTTGGCCTCCCAAAGTGCTAGGATTATAGGCGTGAGCAACCACCCCCAGTCCAAGCTCTTAGTATGAAGGAAAAAAATGTAAAATATTGCATTGATAATTTCTATTTTCTATTTTTTATTTTTTAGCGAGACAAAGTCTCGCTCTGTCACCCAGGCTGAAGTGAGGTGGTGCAATCATGGCTCAGTGAACCCTCGACCTCCTGAGCTCAAGCAGTCCTCCTAACTCAGCTTCCCAAGTAACTGGGACTACAGGTACATGCGACCACACCTGGCTAATTTTTAATTTTTTGTAGAGATGAGGGTCTTGCTATGCTGCCCAGGCTGGTCTCCAGCTCCTGGGCTCAAGCAGCCCTCCTGCCTTGGCCTCCCAAAGTTCTGGGATTACAGGCATCAGCCACCATACCTGGCCTTGTTAATTTTTTTTTTTTTTTTTTTTTTTTTTTTGAGACAGAGTCTTGCTCTGTCGCCCAGGCTGGAGTGCAGTGGTGCAATCTCGGCTCACTGCAAGCTCCGCCTCGCAGGTTCATGCCATTCTCCTGCCTCAGCCTCCCGAGTAGCTGGGACTACAGGCGCCCGCCACCACGCCTGGCTAATTTTTTGTATTTTTAGTAGAGATGGGGTTTCACCGTATTAGCCAGGATGGTGTCGATCTCCTGACCTCATGATCCGCCCATCTCGGCCTCCCAAAGTGCTGGGATTACAGGCGTGAGCCACTGTGCCTGGCTGGCCTTGATAATTTTTATATTGACATGTTAAAATGATAACATTTTAGATATATTGGGTTAAATAAAATATATTAAAATTAATTTCACCTGTATGTTCTTTCCTTTTTTTCCCCCCTGAGGCTACTAGAAACTTTTAAATTACAAAGGTGGCTCACTGTATATTGCTATGGAACAGAGCTGTTTTTGAGCACTGAAGCGATTTCTCTGTTTTGCCATAATAGAAATCTTGGTCTTGATGAGGACTGAAAATCTGATCCCCCGAGAGTTACTAGGCAGCCATTGATTAAAGCAGTGCATGCATTCCAAAGATGGATGTGTTCGATTTTCCTGAACCAGAAAAGTGAGATCAAGACTCAGAAATAATAACCTGACTCCCTGCAAATTCAAATGGGTGCTTTAAGCAATATAGACTAGTAGTTAGGAGGGCTTGGGCTCTGAGGTGAGATTGTTTGGGTTCCAGTTTGGCTCAGGACTTAACTAGCTAAGTAACCCTATGCCAAATGATCTCTCCTTTCCAAGCCTCAGTTTCCTTGTTTATAAAATCAGGATTGTGGCTCACACCTGTAATCCCAGCACTTTGGGAGGCCAAAGCAGGAGGATTGCTTGAACTCAGGTGTTTGAGATCAGCCTGAGCAACATAGGGAGATAGCATCTCTACAAAAAATAAAAAATTAGCCGAGTGTAGTGGTACATGCCTGTGGTCCCAGCTACCTGGGAGGCTGAGGTGGGAGGATCACTTGAACCCAGGGAGATTGAGGCTGCAGTGAACCATGGTTGTGCCACTGCATTCCATCCTGGGCAGCAGAGTGAGACCCTGTCTCAAAAATAAATAAAATAAAATGATCATTTTACATGAGGTTGTTAGGTGATTAAATGGAATCATGCATTCAGGAGCTGAGTAGAGCCGAGTGCCTGTTACATGGCAAATTTTTTTTTTTTTTTTTTTTGAGACAGGGTCTCGCTCTCTTGCCCAGGCTGGAGTGCAGTGGTGCGATCTCAGCTCACTGCAACCTTCGTGTACTGGGTTCAAGCAGTTCTCCTGTATCAGCCTCCCCAGTAGCTAGGATTACAGGCGCATGCCACCATGCTCAGCTAACTTTTTGTATTTTTAGTAGAGATGGGGTTTCACTATGTTAGCCAGGCTGGTCTCAAACTCCTGACCTCTAGCGATCCACCCGCCTTGGCCTCCCAAAGTGCTGGGATTATAGGTGTGAGCCACTGCGCCCGGCCACAAATTCTTAATAATTCTTGACTTTGCAAATTTGATGATCATCCCCACTGCAGACTGGCAGAAGGGAACTGAGGGTACTTGAGCCCTGTGTGGTGCTGAGCTCTGCACTGCCATCTGGGGAGATACCATTCTTGCATGTATCATTCATTTATTCAGTAAATGTTATCTGAGCCCCAAATGTGTGAGAAGAAGCAACCCATAGAAGGCTTCTATAGCATAGTGGCACACCCACTAGGCTGCAGGTGACAGAAGGGAACAGAAGGATTCCTGACACTCCGTCTGGATCTTTGAATTTGCCCACAGACGACGCACCTCCCATCAGTGGCTGGCAGGCCTTAGTCTTTAAACCACATGCTCATCCCAACTCTAAGTTGGATAACAAAGTATGGGGTTGGGCCTTGTAACTTCTAGACTTGTCTTAAGCTTGCATGGTGAAGAGTTAAAAACTCTGATGTCTGAGCACCTGAAAAGCATATCCTGTAAAGGTAGGGGGGACCCTTCACTTCAGAGGTTGTCCAGCCCCATCTTTGCCCAGTGTCCAGATTTAGGGTGAGTGCTACCTCATCAGGTTCACCCTAAATGATTTTTTAAATCAATTTTTTATTATGGAAAATATACATAAAATTTACCATGTTAACTTTTTTTTTGAGACAGGGTCTTGCTCTGTTGCTCAGGCTGGAGTGCAGTGGCGTGATCACAGCTTGCCAGAGCCTTAAACTTCTGGGTTTAGGTGATTGTCCCACCTCAGCCTCCTGAGTAGCTGGGACTACAGGTGCACACCACCATGCCTAGCTAATTTTTAAATTTTTCGTAGAGGCTGGGCCTTGCCATCTTGCCCAGGCCAGTCTCAAACTCCTGGGCTCAAGTGATTTTCCCACCTTGTCCTCAAAGCGGCGTTGGGAATTACAGGCATGAGTCACTGTGCCCTGCCCATTTCAACTATTTTTAAGTGTACAATTCAGTGGCCTTAAGTACACTTATAATGTTGTATAACCATTACCACTATCAACTTCTAAAAGTTTTTTTATTGTTTCAAACAGAAATTCTGTATCCATTAAGCAGTAACTCCCGGGTACTCCTATCCCCTGGCCCAGCACATGGTAACTGTCATCCTACTTTCTCTATGAACTTAATACTCTAGGTACCTCATGTAAGTAGAATCATATGATATTTGTTATTTTGTGTCTCACTTAGCATACAATTTCAAGGTGCATCATGTATCAGCACTTCATTCATTTTTATGGCTAAATAATAGTCCATTGTATGAATAGTCAGCATTTGTGTATTCATCTATCAAGTTGAACATTTTTTGGGTTATATTCACCTTTTGGTTATTGTAAGTAATGCTGCTGTGATCACTGGTATACAAGTATCTGTTTGAGTTCTTGTTTTCAATTCTTTTTGGTGTATACCTAGGGGCAGAATCACTGGGTTATACGGTAATGCTATTTTTAATTTTTTGAGGAACCACCATAATGTTTGCCACAGTGGCTGCAACCCTTTTACATTCCCACCAGCAATTTCTCTACCTCCTTGATGACTTTTGTTATTTTTCATTTTTAAAATTATAGCTATCCTGGTGGGTATGAAGTAGTATCTCATTGTGTGTTTGATTTGCATTTCCCTAATGACTAATGATGTTGAACATCTTTTCATGTGCCTATTGGCCATTCGTATAGCTTCTTTGGAGAAATGTTTGTTCAAGTCCTTTTACAAGGCAGCCTTTAACAGTTTTTTTTTTTTTTTTTTTTTTTTTGAGATGGAATCTCACTCCATTGCCCACGCTGGAGTACAGTGGTGCAATCTCGGCTAATGGCAACCTCTGCCTCCCAGGTTCAAGCGATTCTCCTGCCTCAGCCTCCTAAGTAGCTGGAATCACAGGTGTGTGCCACCACGCCCAGCTAATTTTTGTATTTTTAGTAGAGACGAGGTTTCACCATGTTGGCCAGGCTGATCTTGAACTCTTGACCTCAGGTGATCCTCCTGCCTCCAGCTCCCAAAGTGCTGGGATTACAGGTGTGAGCCACCACACAGGGCCAAAAATTGTTGTTGTTTTTGAGACAGAGTCTTGCTATTGCCCAGGCTGGAGTGCGGTGGCACAATCTCACCTCATTGTAGCCTCCGCCTCCTGGGTTCAAGCAATTCTCCTGCCTCACCTTCCCAAGTAGTTGGGATTACAGGCGCATGCCACCACACCTGGCTAATTTTTGTATTTTTAGTAGAGACGCAGTTTTGCTATGTTGGCCAGGCTGGTCTTGAACCCTTGGCCTCCGGTGATCCACCCACCTTGGCCTCCCAAAGTGCTGGGATTACAGGCATGAGCCACCATTCCCGGCCCAAAAGTTTTTTAAATTAAATTTTTTCAGCTTTTCTGAAGCATACTTAACAAAATTGCATGTATTTAAGGTGTACAATATGATGATTTGATATCTATTGTGGAATGATCACACAATCAAATTAGTTAACACATTCATCACCTCACAGTTGCTGTGTATGTGTGTGTGTGTATGTGTATGTGTGTGTGTGTGTGATGAGAACATTTAAGATCTACTCTCAGCAAATTTTAAGTATGCAGTATAGTCTTATGTAACTATAGTCACCACGTTGTATGTTAGATCCCCAGAATTTATTCATCTCATAATGGAAAGGTTGTATCCTTTGACCAACATTTCCCCATTTTCTCCTCCAGCTCCTGGCAGCCACCATTCTACTCTATTCCTATGGGTTTGACTTTTTTAGATTCCACATACAAAATCATACTGTATTTGTCTTTCTCTGTCTGCCTTATTTCACTTAGCGGAATGACAAGGCAGCCTTTTGATCTGGATAACCTATGATGGTTAGAATTGTCCTCCTTTTGTTGAGTTGGATTCGCTTCCTGGGAACCTCCCTCCTTTGATTTTGCTCTCTGGAGAAGAGGGAATGAGGCCAGTCCCTCCTTTAGTTGAGGAAATAGTCTCAAGAAGACTAGATCTGGAACCTACCAGGTAGAGACAAGAGATGGCCACTCTCAAAGATCTCTGATGAGTCTCTGATCCAAACTTTGCAGCCAGCATCCCCCTGCTCTCCCCTGCTCTGTGTGAGTTCCATTCTTAATCCATTTGGGGGGTCTGGAGTTGTTGGAATGGTGAATTTCCCTTTGTCTGTCCCCCTCCCCTACCCAGAGTATCACACCAATCAGAAATAGTCATGTGTTTCTGTGTGTGCCCACCCACGAAGGCACTGGGATGATCCTTGGTCAGGATTGGTGGCTTGGACTTGAGCACTGAAGCCAATAGGTGTAAAAGAAGAACTTGTTAAGTGGGTACTTATGGGTATTGTTTTTATCAGGAGGCAGAGCAAGTTTAGATGCCACCTTTTTTATTTTATCTTTATCTGACTTGGAGAAGCAGTGTTTTGTGATAAACTCAACAGGAACTATGCTTAAAACCTAAGCTGCAAGAATGAGTTTCTTACCACCAGCTCCAAAGAAAGCCGTCTTAGAAGAACCGCTGGTTGCGGCGGGGCGCGGTGGCTCACGCCTGTAATCACAGCACTTTGGGAGGCCGAGGCGGGCGGATCACGAGGTCAGGAGATCGAGACCATCCTGGCTAACACAGTGAAACCCGTCTCTATTAAAAATACAAAAAAATTAGCTGGGCGTGGTGGCGGGCGCCTGTAGTCCCAGCTACTCGGGAGGCTGAGGCAGGAGAATGGCGTGAACCCGGGAGGCGGAGCTTGCAGTGAGCCGAGATTGCGCCACTGCATTCCAGCCTGGGCGACAGAGTGAGACTCCGTCTCAAAAAATAAATAAATAAATAAATAAATAAATAAATAAATAAATAAGAAGAACCGCTGGTTGGCAGGACCTTCCTTAAATACTCTCACGCTTACCTAATAGCTTATACCAGGAGAATAGAAGTGAATGCTAAATAATTTTGTTTTCTCCCAATATATTTTTACTTTTTTTCATTATTATTATTATTATTATTATTATTATTATTATTATTATTATTATTTTTACAGAGTCTTGCTCTGTCACTCAGGCTAGGATGCAGTGGTGCGATCTTGGCTCACTGCAACCTCCACCTCCCGGGCTCAAGTGATCCTCCCACCTCAGCCTTCCGAGTAGCTGGGACTACAGGTGCACACCACCATGCCTGGCTAATTTTTTTTGTTTGTATGTTTTGTGGAGACGAGTTTTGCCATGTTGCCCAGGCTGGTGTCCAACTCCTGGGTTCAAGCGATCCACCTGCCTCGGCCTTCCAAAGTGCTAGGATTACAGGTGTGAGCCACTGTGCTTGGCCTCAACATTTATGTAAGATTTCAAACATATAGCAATTGAAGGTACTTTACAGTGAGCATCTGCCACCTGGTACCATTAACATTTTACTATATTTGCTTTATTACATATTTATTCATCTATCCATCCCTTTCTCTGTCCATGAATCTATCTTATTGTTTGATGTATTAAAAGTAAATTGCAGGCCAGGCGCAGTAGCTCCCGCCTGTAATCCCAGCATTCTGGAAGGCTGAGGCAGGCAGATTGACTGAGTTCAGGAGTTCGAGACCACCCTGGGCAACATGGTAAAACCCCGCCTCTCCTAAAATACAAAAAATTAGCCGGGCATGGTGGTACGCACCTGTAATCCCAGCTACTCATGAAGCTGAGGCAGGAGAATTGCTTGAGCCCAGGAGGCGGAGGTTGCAGTGAGCCGAGATCTCCCCATTGCACTCCAGCCTGGGAGACAGAACGAGACTCTATCTCATAAGAAAAAAAAAGTAAATTGCAGACATCAGTGCATTTCTGTCCATATATGTCTGTATATTTATCATTAATTAGTTCAGTATTTATTCTTTTGATGTAAAATGGACTAACAATGAAACACACAGATTTTAAGCATAAACTTACTGAGTTTTGGCAAACGTATACACCACTGTAACCTAAACCTCCATCAAGATATAGAACATTTACCATCATGTAGCTAATTCTCCCTCCACCTTTAAATCAACCAATTTTTCTGATTCTTTTTCCACCATAGATGAATTTTGCCTGTTCTAAGGAAAAGAGCTGTATATAAATGAAATCATACATCATGTACTTTTTTATTTTTGACTTTTTTTGGATGTACAGTCCTGTGAGCTTTAATTAATATATACATTTGTGTAACTACTGCCACAATTTAGGATACACAATAGTTCTTTTACCCACAAAATTTCTTTCATGCTTCCCCAATATATTTCTACTCTTAACCCCTGGCAACCACTGATCTATTCTCCTTTACCACAGCTTTGTCTTTTTGAGAAGTCTCTTGCCCATGAAACAAAATTGTACTATTTATTTTCTTACTGTTGAATGTCAAGAGTTATTTATGTATCCTGGATACAATTCTTCATGAGATATGTGAGTTGCAAATATTTTCTCCCATTCTGAAGGTTTTCTTTTTTTTTTTTTCCTCTTAACAGTACTGTTTGCAGAGCAAAACTTAAAGTATGATAAAGTCCAATTTATCACTTTTAAATTTATTTTCTCATAAAATGTTTATTTTTTTATGATTTACATTCAATCTATGATTCATTTTTTGTATTAGGTTGGTGCAAAAGTGATTGCAGTTTTTGGCATTACTTTTATTTATATATGTTTTTATTTTGATTTATTTATTTTTTGAGACAGAGTCTCACTCTTGTCTCCCAGGCTGGAGTGCAGTGGTGCAATCTCAGCTCACTGCAACCTCCATCTTCCGGGTTCAAGCGATTCTCCTGCCTCAGCCTCCCGAGTAGCTGGGATTACAGGCACCCACCATCATGTCCAGCTAATTTTTATATTTTTAGTAGAGACAGGGTTTCACCATGTTGGCCAGGCTGGTCTTGAACTCCTGACCTCAGGTGATCCACCCTGCTCAGCCTCCCAAAGTGCTGGGATTACAGACGTGAGCCACTGTACCCGGCCTTTGCCATTACTTTTAAAATGGCAAAAACTCCAATTACTTTTGCACCAACCTAATACATTTTGGTATATAGTGTGAGTTTAAATTGAAGCTCATTTTGTGTGTGTGTGTGTGCATTTAAATGTACAATTTTTTTCTACAGCATTCATTGAAAAGGTGATTTCTTTCTCCACTAAATTGCCTTTACACCTTTGTAAGAAATTAATTGTCTGTATTTATATCTACTTCTGGACTCTATCCTGTCCCACTGATCTATGTGTGTATTCCTTTGTCAATATCACATTTTTGTGGTAACTGTAGCTTTATTATAATTCTTTTTTTTTTTTTTTGAGAGGGAGTCTCACTCTGTCACCCTGCCTGGAGTGCAATGGCGCGATCTGGGCTCACTGCAACCTCTGCCTTCTGGGTTCAAGCAATTCTCCTGCCTCAGCCTCCCAAGTAGCTGGGGTTACAGGCACACGCCAACACGCCCAGCTAATTTTTTGGTATTTTTAGTAGAGATGGGGTTTCACTATGTTGGCCAGGATGGTCTCGAACTCCTGACCTCAGGTGATCCACCTGCATCAGCCTCCCAAAGTACTGGGATTACAGGCATAAGCCACTGCACCTGGCCTATTGTAATTCTTAAAATTGACCAGTCAAGTCTAGGTAAGGAAAGAACAAAATTGAATAGTGTGAGTTCCACCTTTATTATTCTTTTTCAAAAATTATTTTAGCTATTTAGTTATTTTGTTTTTTTATATAAATTTTAGGATCAGCTTATCTATATTTATAATAAATATCTGATTTTTATTGCAACTGCATTAAATCTGTATCTCAATTCAGGGAGGATTGACATATTAACTATATTAACTAAGTAAAGTCTTCCAAACTATGAACGTGGTATGTCTCTCCATTTATTTAAGTCTTCTTTTCTTTTTTTTATCAGCATTTTGTAATTTTCAGCATATAGATTCTTAATATGTTTTGTTAGACTTATACTCAAGTGTTTGATATTTTTTGGATCTATGTGAATGTATTTACTTTAAAAATTTTGATTTCCGATTATTTTTAGTATTAAAATATAATTGATTTTTGTGTTGACCTTGTGTCCTGTGACCTTGATAAACACACTTATAAGTACTAGGAACTTTTCTTCCCTGGATTCCATGGATTTTTCTACGTAGTTAGTCATGTTGTCTGAGAATAGGGATAATTGATTTTTTAAAAATTGTATTTAGTTTTGTTTTACTAGCCAGGATTTCCATTACAATGTTGGATGGGAATAGTGGCAGTATATATCCTTGCCTTGTTCTCAGTCTTAAGGGGAAAGTGTTCAAATTTTCCACCATTAATAATGATGCTAAGTTTAGTTTTTTTGTTTTGTTTTTTTTTGTTTATTTGGGTAGATGCTCTTTTCTCTATAAGGTTAAGAAGTTTCTTTCTATTCCTGGCTCCTTGAGAGTTTTCAATAATGAATGGATACTGAATTTTGTCAAATGCTTTTTCTGTATCAATTAGTATGGTCATGTGGTTTATCTTCTTTCTTTCTTTCTTTTCTTTCTTTCGTTCTTTCTTTTGACAGAGTGTAGCTCTGTCACCCAGGCTGGTGTACAGTGGTGCGATCTGGGCTTACTGCAACCTCCACCTCCTGGGTTCAAGTGATTCTCTTGCCTCAGCCTCCTGAGTAGCTGGGATTACAGGCATGTACCACTACACTCAGCTAATTTTTTTAATATTTTTAGTAGAGACAGGGTTTCACTATGTTGGTCAGGCAGGTCTTGAACTCCTAGCCTCAAGTAATCCATCTGCCTTGGCCTCCCAAATTGCTGGGATTATAGGTGTGAGCCACTGCACCTGGCCCATTTATCTTCTTTAAACTATTAATATGATTTACCTTCTTTAGACTGTTAAAATGTTTGATGTAAAATTTTTGAACCAGCCTTGCATTCCTGGGATAAACTCCACTTGGTTATGGTATATTATTTGAATATACTGTTAGATTTGATTTGATAGTATTTTGCTAAGAATTTTTTTTTGTCTGTGTTCATGAGGGATATTGATCTGTGGTTTTCCTTTTTTGTACTGCCTTTGTTTAGTTTAAGAATCAGGTTAATACTGGGCCTAAGAAATTTTTTTGTGTGTTTGTGGAAAGTTTTTAACTACAAATTCAATTTCTTTAATGTTTTTAGGATTATTCATGTAGTGTATTTGTTCTTGGTGAATTCTGGTAGTTTGTGGCTTTTAAGGAATTGGTACATCTTATTGAAATTGTTGAATTTACATGCATAGAGTTGTCCCCAGTATTCTTTTATTATTCTTTTAACGTCATGGGGTCTATGGTGATACTCCTCTTTTCGTTCTTGATATTGGTAATGTGTGTTTTTTTCTCTCTTTTTTCCTTTGTTAGTCTGGCTGGAAGTTTATACTTTTAATTCATCTTTTCAAAAGACCAGGTTCCAGGTTCCTTTATTTAATGTTTTTCTGTCTTCAATTTCATTGATTTTCATTCTTACTATTTTTTCTTTCTTCTGCTTACTATAGGTTTATTTTGCCCTTTTCTTCCTGTTTTGTTGAGGCAGGTACTTACTAATAGATAAGACTTGAGAACTAGTTGACTTGAGAACTGTTTTCTTTCTGATGGAAGTATTGCCATAAGTTTTCCTCTAAGAACTACTTTAGCTGTATCCCACAAATTTTGATATATTTTCATTGTTTTCCAGTTCATAATATTTTCCAATTTTTTCTAAGGCTTCCTCTTTGATGCATGTTTTCTTTCGAAGTCTGTTGTTAATCTCTAAGTGCTTGGATATATTTTATTATATTTTTGTTACGGATTTCTAGTTTATTGGTTTCTCTGCTGGACAGGACCAGACTCACAGCTGATCCTGGGCCCAGGCTGTACACTCCTGGGGTTGCTGTGTTCAGCCGCTCATGTGGGCTTGGTGCAATGAGGATGGAGCACCAGTGCTGGAGAGCTGCAGTGGCTTGTGGCCCCCAGAGCAGGGGGCATTCCAGAGGTGGCTCTGGTCTCAAGATGGTGCTGTGCTGCAGCAGCCTGGCTCATGGGGTCGGTAGGGGAAGGGGAGTGTCTACCTTGTGCTCCTAACCCAGGGCAAGGAAGCTGCTTGAATTCCCAGCACATCTCCCAACTGGGCTCAGGGCTTGCAAGGACTGTGAGATTCTTCTGTAATAAGGACTGTAGGTGTTTTCAGTGGCAAGAGGGGCTGGTTGGGTTCTTCTCCTTACCTTTCCCCACAACAGGAAGCCTCTCTGGTCTCCGGGCTGATCTGGGTGAGGTAGGCGGGGCTGCAGAGGCCAGTGACCTCCACGCTGCCCTGCTGGACTTCCAATTACCAGAAGTATATCGCCTCTCCTTTTTTTGCACACTAGCACTCTCTCTTTGATATGCCAATCAAATCTTAGCTATTAATTCATTGCCTTGGTCCTTTCTTGTGGGTGGATGAGTGCCAAGTGTCTTTAGTTAGCCATCTTGCTGACATCGCTCCTCTCGTTTAATTCAATTATTATTATTGTTATTATTATTTTTTTGAGACGGAGTCTCACTCTGCCACCCAGGCTGGAGTGCGATGGCACAATCTTGGCTCATTGCAACCTCTACCTCCTGGGTTCAAGTAATTATCCTGCCTCAGCCTCCCGAGTAGCTGGGTGGGAGTATAGACACCCGCCACCACGTCCGGCTAATTTTTGTATTTAGAGACGGGGTTTCACCACATTGGCCAGGCTGATCTTGAACTCCTTACCTCAGGTGATCCACCTGCCTTGGCCTCCCAAAGTGCTGGGATTACAGTTGTGAGTCACTGTGCTCAGCCAGTTTAATTCAATTATGATCAATGAACACATTTCTTATGGTTTCAATTCTCTTAAAATGTTTAAGGTTTCTTTTTTAACTCAGGATATGTTCCTTGGTGAATGTTCCATGTGTGCTTGAAAAGAACGCATGTTCTGCTGTTGATGGGTGGAGTGTTCTATAAATGTCAATTATATCCAGTGGTTGATGGTGTTTAGATCCTTGATATCCTTGCTGATTTTCTCTCTAGTTGTCTTATTGATTACAGAGAGAGAAGTGTTGATGTCTCCTACTGTAATTGTGGATTTGCCCATTTTTCTTTTCAGTTCCATCTGTTTTGCTTCATGTATTCTGAGATATTTTGTTAAGTGTGTACACATTTAGGATGGTTATGTCTTCTTGGTCAGTTGATCCTTTGTCATTACTTAGAGTTCTCTTTAATCCCTGGTAATTTTCCTTGCTCCAAAAACTATTTTCTCTGATATAATATGGTCACTCCAGATTTTATTTTTTTAGTTTTTAATTTATTATTATTATTATTTATTTATTTATTTTTTGAAACAGGGTCTCACTCTGTTGCCCAGGCTGGAGTGTGATGGCGAGATCATACCTCACTGCATCCTCGGCCTCCCAGGCTCAAGCGATCCTCTCATTTCAGCCTCCTGAGTAGCTGGGACTACAGGCATGTGCTACCATGCTTGGCTAATTTTTAAATTTTTTTTGTAGAGATGGGGGTCTTGCTTTGTTGCCCAGGCTGGTCTCGATCTCCTAGGCTCAAAAGATCTGCCTGTCTCGGCCTCCCAAAGTTCTGGGATTGCAGGCGTGAGCCACTGCACCTGACCATTTTTTTTTCAGGATTTAACAAACTGAGATAACATTTCACATAAAATTCAACCTTTTAACCATTTAAACTGTACAATTGAATGATTTTTGGACATCAGATATAAACGAAATAATGCAATATGTGGCTGTATTAGTCTGTTCTCATGTTGCTGATAAAGACATACCCGAGACTGGGTAATTTATTTATTTATTTTGAGCCGGAGTTTTGCTCTTGTTACCCAGGCTGGAGTGCAATGGCACGATCTCGGCTCACCACAACTTCTATCTCCCGGGTTCAAGCAATTCTCCTGCCTCAGCCTCCCGAGTAGCTGGGATTATAGGCGTGCACCACCATGTCTGGCTAATTTTGTATTTTTAGTAGATATGGGCTTTCTCCATGTTGGTCAGGCTGGTCTCAAACTCCTGACCTCAGGTGATCCGCCTGCCTCAGCCTCCCAAAGTGCTGGGATTACAGGCATGAGCCACCACGCCAGGCCAAGACTGGGTAATTTATAAAGAAAAAGAGGTTTAATGGACTCACAGTTCCAACATAGCTGGGGAAACCTCACTATCATGGTGGAAGGTGAAAGGCACAATCATGGCAAAAGGTGAAAGACACGTCTTACATGGCAGCAGGCAAGAGTGAATGAGAACCAAGTGAAAGGGGAAATCTCTTATAAAATTATCAGATCTTGTGAGACTTATTCACTACCACAAGAACAGTATGGGGAAAACTGCCCCCACAATTCAATTATCTCCTACTGGGTCCCTCCCATAACATATGGGATTACGGGAGCTACAATTCAAGATGAGATTTGGGTGGGGACACAGCCAAACCATATCAATGGCCTTTTGTTTACAACTTCTTTCACTTAACATAATGTCTTCAAGTTTCACTCGTGTATTAGTACTTCATTTTTTTATGACTGAATAATATTCCATTGTATGTATCTGCCCATTTTGTTGATCTATAAATCAGTTGATGGACATTTGGCTGTTTCCACCTTGTGGCTCTTGAGAATAATTCTGCTATGAGGTTTTTTGTTTTTTGTTTTTTGTTTTTTTTGGCTAGGTGGATAAGGACACATAAGGAGGAGTGTTCTCTATAGCAAACTAACGTCCCCAGGTTCAGGCTGGTGCACAGTTAGGATCTCTAGAGTCAGAAGTTTCTTCTATAGCTTTTGTAGTTGTACATGATGGTTCAATGTGACAATTCCCAGGAGCTCTTAAATGTATTTGAGTGGCTATTCAGGTTATATGTACCAGGTTATGAATTGTTCATACTGACTTCAGAAATGGAGAAAGTAGTCATTTTAAGAAATTAATAGTCATTAAGGCAAAGTACTTTACTGTAGAAAAAACAGAATATGTACTTAGTCAGAAAAATGAATGCCGTTATGATCCTACCACCCACATATGGACATTGTTGACACCTTGTTACAGAGTCTTACAGGGTTTTCTTCATGCAAACATGCATGTTTATGTGTCTTAAGAGTAACTGTATGGTATGCATTTTGTAGTCTCCTCATTTCCCCTGAAAAGTTGACTTAAAACATGAATGTCTTTCAGTGTCAAAACTATATTTTATAGCATTTCTAATGGCTATATAACATTCCAGCATACAGTACAGCATAACTGAGTTGAACGACACCCTTTAGTGACTTAGATTATTTCTAGTTTTTCACTCTCATAAACACAGCCTTAATAAATATTTTTGAAATGGAATCTTTGTAAAGCACTGTTATTTGTTTCTTTAAGAAATATAGGCTGGGTGGGGTAGCTCATGCCTGTAATCCCAGCACCTTGGAAGGCCAAGGCGGAAGGATTGCTTGAGCCCAGGAGTTCGAGACCAATTTTGACAACATGGCAAAACTCTGTCTCTCCAAAAAAAAATACAAAAAAAAATGTAGCCAGGTGTGGTGGCGTGCACCTGAAATCCCAGTTAGTTGGGAGGCTGAAGTGGGAGGATTGCTTGAGCCTGGGAGATTGAGGCAGCAGTGAGCCATGATCCCACTACTACACTCCAGCCTGGGTGACAGAGCAAGACCCTGTCTCAAAAAAAAAAAAAAAAAAAGGAAAAGAAAAAGAAATATACATAGAGGGAACTTGAAAAATTCATCTCGTGGAGATAGTGAGTAGAGTGGTGGTTACCAGAGGCTGGGAAGGGTTGTGGGGAAGGAGAGATGAAGGGGGTTGGTTAGTGGGTCAAAAATATAGCTCGATAGAAGGAATAAGATCTAGTGTTTGATAGCGCAGTAGGCTGACTACAGTTAGCAATAATTTATTGTATATTTCAAAATAGCTAGAAGAGAAGATTTGGAATGTTCCCAACACAAAGAGATGATAAATAAATGATAAATGTTTGAGGTGATGAATATTCTAGTTACCCAGATTAGATCATTACACATTGTATGCTTATATTAAAATAGCACACGAACCCTATATATGTGTACAATTATTATGTATACATAAAAATTAAAAGTAAGCAAAAAGGGAAAGAAATATACCTAGAAGTGGCATGAATGCATGCATGTAAGACTTTTGTTCATCTATGGCCTAATGATCCCTTGGAAAGAGCATTCTACTTCATAACCTTCTCAGAGTTTAAAAGAGTAGGCTGAGCACAGTGGCTCACGCCTGTAATCCCAGCACTCTGGGAGGCTGAGGCAGGTGGGTCACTTGAGGTTAGGAGTTTGAGAACAGCCTGGCCAGCATGGTGAAACTCCATCTCTACTAAAACTGCAAAAAAAAAAAAAAAAAAAAAAATTAGCCAGGCGTGGTGGCACATGCCGGAGTCCCAGCTACTTGGGAGGCTGAGGCACGAGAATCATTTGAATCAGGGAGGCAGAGGCTGCAGTAAGCCAAGATCGTGCCACTGCACTCCAGCCTGGGTGACAGAGCAAGACTCCATCTCAAAAAAAAAAAAAAAAAAAAAGTAAAGCCTGTGATTTTATAGCTTCAGGAATGACAACTGTAGAGGCAAATGTTTCAAATAAATCTGAAACTTAATAAAAATATGTAAAGTCATTTTACTACATCTGTGCATCAACTGATCATGATGAGCTAAGAGGCTGGAAGCAGGCTTGGTTTAAAAAAAAATGTACACTTTGAGTTGAAATAAATAGATTTTGAATCATGTCAATGACAAGGAAGACTAATTTAAGATGATTTTTTTTCCCCAAATGGCATCAGAAAGAGGTGTGAGTTTTATGGATGAGGCTGCTTGATTTCTAGGGGGTCACACAGTGATTCTGGGGGCCAGGCAGGAAACCCACAGGAGGAAAATGGGGCAGGAGTGGAGTGTTTGGGGGCAACATGGTGAGGAGGTCATGGTGAACTGGGCAGCATCCATTTAGAGATGTCACGTGTTGGCAATGAATAGGATTTGGACCTAGCATTGTCAAGTATTTCCATTTTTCAATATAACCCCAGAAATAAAAATCTTATTATTATTTTTTTTGAGACACAGTCTTGCTGTGTCACCCAGGTTGGCATGCAGTGGCATGATCTTGGCTCACTGCAACCTCTGCCTCCTGGGTTCTAGCGATTCTCCTGCCTCAGTCCCCTGAGTAGCTGAATTACAGGTAACCACCACCATGCCCGGCTAATTTTTGTATTTTTAGTAGAGACGGGATTTTGCCATGTTAGCCAGGCTGGTCTCAAACTCTTGGCCTGAAGTGATCTGCCCGCCTCAGCCTCTCAAAGTGCGGGATTACAGGTGTGAGCCACCGCGCCTGGCCCAAAAATCAAAATCTTAAGTGTGAAATTTTTCATACAAAACAAAAAATGCTATAAAAGTTAAAAATACATACCCGTAGGTTGGATTCAGCCCATGAGCACTTTGTGCTCTTTGCCGTATTCCTTAAAAACCAACAAACAAAAATTTATTTTAATTTCAGTCTTGACTACCTGACTATTTTAAATTGGTATTGAATGTGGTTGGTGAAAAGTGGCAAAAGGTTTATGCATTATGTTTGTGAACACTGCAGTATACAACTGAATTCAATCCTTGGGAAAAATAAGAATTGTTGTCATTCTTTCAAATACAGATGAAAATAAGGCTGATTGCATCGCAAGTTCATGTACCTCACAATCAAAATTGTGCCTCACAATCAAAATACATGGGTTTCTATAATATATGTTACACACATGGATAGTAGAGAATAGATATAAGTTGAATAAATAAATGGCTTGCAATTGCTCTGAGATACCTACAAAACAAAGAGTTTGCTGGGGTGTGAATAAAAGTTACCTAGAAATTCAACCTTGTCTTGTCACTGAAGATATGGCATTAGAGAGACTTCCCGTTAGGTACATTTTCCAAGTAATGTTATTTGTGATATCCTTGGTGAAGTTACCTTGAGGCCAGAGCAACAACTTACAATCAGTGGTTCCTGAAGGACATCCAGTATTGACGTTTATAAGGGAATATGACTGAGCCTTTGTTTCTGGCATAAACTCGTAATTATATTCGTGGTATTTTATAAAAAGCAGACAGTACCCAGTACCTCATTACCATCTGATCAAGAACCTCACCATCATGCCTGTTAATTAAAATGTGTGTGTGTGTGTGTGTGTGTGTGTGTGTTTTTTTAAGATGGAGTCTCACTCTGTCGCCCAGGCTGGAGTGCAGTGGCGCGATCTTGGCTCACTGCAACCTCCGTCTCCTGGGTTCAAGCAATTCTCCTACCTCAGCTTCCTGAGTAGCTGGGGTTATAGGCACCTGCAACCATGCCCAGGGAATTTTTCTATTTTTAGTAGGAACGGGGGTTTCACCACGTTGGCCATGTTTCAAATTTTTTTTTTTTTTTTTTTTTTTTTGAGATGGAGTCTTGCACTGTTTGCCCAGGCTGGAGTGCAGTGGCACTATCTCAGCTCACTGCAACCTCTGCCTCCTGGGTTCAAGTGATTCTCCTGCCTCAGCCTCCCGAGTAGGTGAGATTACAGGCGCCCACCACCACGCCCAGCTAATTTTTTGTATTTTTAGTAGAGATGTGGTTTCACTATGTTGGTCAGGCTGGTCTTGAACTCCTGACCGCATGATCCACCTGCCTCGGCCTCCCAAAGTGCTGGGATTACAGGCGTGAGCCACTGCGCCCGACCCAGCCACATTTCAAATCTATACAAAAGAAGAGAGAATAGCAAAATGGACTCTTATGTCCCCATCACACAAATTCACCAATGATCAAATCATGGTCATTCAATGCCTCCCCATGTCAAAAATCTCCCTGGATTATTGTGAAGCAATTCCCAAACCATTATTGCATTTCATCTTCAATACATTTCAATATATGTTTCTCATAAACAGTAAGTACTATGTTTTAAGCACAACCAGTGCTATTGTCACACCAACAATTCCTCAATCAGGTATTTCCTGAAACAACAAAGTGAAATATTTATACACAAAAGAGGACTGTATTTATTGAAGTCGTCACGTGATTATATTTGCCTTGCCCTAGCTCTGCTGGCAGTACTTAAAATATTCTTACACGCTGTCTTCAGTCACTTTACAGGAAAACAAGTCTATTTACTTTCCTTTTTTTTTTTTTTGACCCCAGATGGTAGCATTTACTGTGTCTGCTTGACTGATTCCCAGTGATTTTTGTTCATTTAAAATGCATAAATAGTCCAGTCCACTCTTAACAAGATGTGCTGCCATTGATGATGATCACGAGAATGTTCTGGACACGGTATCTGAAAGGGAACTCGAGAAGCAGCGTCATAGCTTTGGTGTTGGGATAAGAATTCAGCCATTTATAAGGTCCACTTGGTGGTTATTTTTGTTTGTTTGTTTAGAGACAGTTTTGCTTTGTTGCCTAGGCTGGGGTGCAGTGGCATGATTATGGGCTCACTGCAGCCTTGAACTCTTGGGCTCAAGTGATCCTCCTGCCTCAGCCTCCTGAGTAGTTAGGACTATTGGGGTGTACCACCATGCCCGGTTAATTTTTAAGTTTTTGTGGAAATGAGGTCTCTCTATGTTGCCTAGGCTGATCTCGAACCTCTGGACTCAAGCGATCCTCCCACCTCTGTCTCTCAAAGTGCTGGAATTACAGGCATGAGCCCCCACACCTGGCCTATGATGTCTGCTTTGAAAGGCAACCTGGTTGATGAGCTCAGCATTCATTCAGTCCTTCATTTATTCCAGTTTATGTTAAATACGTTAGATACACAAATGTCAGTCTGGCATGTATGGAAATTATGATGTACAAATATGTATTGCATGTCAGGCACCATGCTGGGTACTGGGACACAGAATACATGCCTTCAGATCATGGATCTGGTGATGTGATGCTAAAGCTAAGACCTGAAGGATGACGGCATTAGCTAGAGATGAGGAAATGATGTTCCAGGCAGCAGGAACAGTATGCACAAAAGCCTAGAGTTAGGAAATAGCATGGGGCATTTGAGGAACCAAATGAAGTCCAACATGGGAGGAGTCTAATATGTTTCAGGCTTTTTTTTCTTTCTTGAGACAGAGTCTGTCTTTGTTGCTCAGGCTGGAGTGCAGTGGCACTGTCTTGGCTCACTGCAACCTCTGCTTCCTGGTTCAAGAGATTCTCCTGCCTCAGCCTCCCGAGTAGCTGGGATTACAGGTGTGCACTGCCATGGCTGGCTAACTTTTTTTTTTTTATTTTTTATTTTATTTTTAGTAGAGACGGGGTTTCTTCATGTTGCTCAGGCTGGTCTCGAACTCCTGACCTCAAGTGATCCACCTGCCTCAGCCTCCCAAAGTGCTGGGATTACAGGGGTGAGCCACTGTGCCCACCTCAGGCTCATCTGGAGACAAAGGGATAGGACCACATATTTTCCTGTCTTTAAACTGGGTTCCTTTGCGTCTCCTTCCTGCCTCATCTCCTTATTATAGGAAAATAAGGCAGTCTCATTTGCCAAATTGAATCAAACTCTCTAATATATGATCTCCACTTCTCAAATATGATTTGAAAGTATAACATTAATTTATTGGTCCTCCAAGGTAGAGGCAGGTTCTTTAACACCAGAACAAACACAAGCCACTTCATAATGATAATAATAGTAATAATAATAATAATAGATGGGCAAGATCTTGAGAAGGGTAGGGTGGAGGGAGGGGAAATAAAGCCAGGAGAAAAGAGGTGGTGAAACGGAAATACATTTGAAATCTCCTGCTTTGTGGTTTATGATTAACAGCAGGGCAGAAAATGTCTCTGCAGAGTTATGAAAAATTCATTAGTAGCATGCTACAGGTCTGAGAAGCTGGTCATTGTTTGATCAGATTAACTATAATAAGAGCAGTCTTAAATTAACTCAGATTAAGCGGAGAACTTTCCCCTGCTACTATTTAGTCATATGTGTATAATCATATTTCCTCACAGCCAGTTGCCCCTAGTTGTCTGCTAAGACGGCAGCTCGGGTCTTCAGTAAGGTGGAACCAAGAGGGGAGAGGGTGGGCTGAGCCCAGATGCCACCTTGAGGCTAGGGGCAGATGGAGGAGGTGTCCCTGGGCACCCTCTGGGCTCTGGCTCATGTTTGTCTAGTCTCCCGGACACCACCCTTCTGTTTTTCAGACTTGTTTCCTTTTTCCTGGGTCAGCTTCATCCCAACTCATGGTTTCCCAGTATGGGGCACCTGCCATGTGCCATGCAATGTTCTAGGTGCTAGGGATATACGTCCGAGAGCAAAACAGGCTAAGAGCCCTGTGCTCTTGTAGCTCACATTCTAGGTGGGGGAGACAGAAAACAAACAAATAAAAGCTGTTTTCACAGTCACTGAATAGGGAAGCTGGCCAGGCACAGTGGCTCACGTCTCTAATCCCAGCACTTTGGGAGGCCAAGATGGGAGCATCTCTCAGGAGTTCAAGAGCAGCCTGAGCAACAAAGCGAGACCCTGTCTCTACAAAAAAAATTAATAATGATAAAATAAAATAATAATGATAAACTAGCCAGGCACGGTGGTGTGCACCTGTAGTCCCGGCTACTCTGGAGGCCGAGGTGGGAGGATCACATGAACACAAGAATTTGTGGCTGCAGTGAGCTGTGCTTGCGCCACTGCATTCCAGCCTGGGCAACAGATTGAGATCATGTCTCAAAAATAATATAATTTAGGCCTGGTGTGGTGGCTTATGCCTGTAATCCTAGCACTTTGGGAGGTCAAGGCAGGCAGATCGCTTGAACTCAGGAGTTCAAGATTAGCCTGGGCAGCACGGCAAAACATCATCTTTATGAAAAATTAGCTGGACGTGGTGGCTCTTGCCTGTGGTCCCAACTACTCAGGAGGCTGAGGTGGGAAGATCACTTGAGCCTGGGAGGCAGAGGTTGCAGTGGGCCGAGATCACACCACTGCACTCCAGCCTGGGTGACAGAGCAAGACCCTGTCTCAAAAAAAAAAAAAAGTTTAATAAATGGAATAAGGAAGCTATCAAGGATGATAGAAGGTGACAAGTACTATGGAAAAAAGAAAAAAGTAGAGCAGGCTTCATGAAAAAGGTGACATTTGAGCAAAGACTTAAAGGAACTGAGGGAGTGATCCCGGGGACCTCTCGGGGGAAAAGCACTCAGAGAGAGGCCACCACACGTGCCAAGCCCCTGAGGTCTCCGAGGAACAGCTAGGAAGCATGCGTGACCAGAGTGGAGTGTTGAAGATCAGCTCAGAGAAGTGGAGTGGGACCAGATCATGAGAGCCTTTATTTATTATTTATTTATTTGAGATGGAGTCTCACACTATTGCCCAGGCTGGAGTGCAGTAGGGCAATCTTGGCTCACTGCAATCTCCACCTCCCTGTTCAAGCAATTCTCATGCCTCAGCCTCCTGAGTAGCTAGGATCACAGGCGCCCACTACTACGACTGGCTAATTTTTGTATTTTTAGTAGAGGTGGGGTTTCACCGTGTTGGCTGGGCTGGTGTTGAACTCCTGACCTCA
Organism: Pongo abelii; assembly: GCF_028885655.2. Lineage (NCBI taxonomy): Eukaryota > Metazoa > Chordata > Mammalia > Primates > Hominidae > Pongo > Pongo abelii. The sequence continues at coordinate 116,782,745 of NC_071995.2, read as the reverse complement.
AATGATCCACCCACCTTGGCCTCCCAAAAGTGCTGGGATTACAGGCGTGAACCACCATGCCCGGCCCATGAGAGCTTTTGAGACCAGTGTAAACATTTTACCCCATGAAATGAGCACATCGGAGGGTTTTGAGCAGAGGAAGAGTGGGATCTGACTTCAGTTTTAGCAGCATCTTTCTAGTCACTGGTTGAGAACAGACTCTAGGGGCCTGAATAGAAGCAGGTGGATGAGTTAGAAGACTGCAAGCAGGGTGTGATGGTGCATGCCTATGATTCCAGCTACTTGGGAGGCTGAGGAGGGTGGATTGCTTGAGCCAGGAGGTCAAGGCTGCAGTGAGCTGTGATCAGGCCATTGCATTCTAGCCTGGGCAACAGAGCAAGACAAGACCCTGTGTGAAAAAAGAAGAAGAATAAGAAGGCAGGGCAAGGTGGCTCAGACCTGTAATCCCAGCACTTTGGGAGGTTGAAGCAGGAGGATCACTTGAACCCAGGAGTTTGAGACCAGCCTGGGCAAGGTAGCAAGAGCCTGTCTCTACAAACAAATTTTAAAAATTAGCTGGGTGTGGTGGTGCACGCCTGTGGTTCCAGCTACTCAGGAGGCTGAGGTGGGAGGATCCCTTGAACCCAGGAGTTCAAGGCTGCAGTGAGCCATGCTCGTACCACTGCACTCCAGCCTGGGTGACAGAGCGAGACCCTGTCTCAAAAAAAAAAAAAAAAAAAATTTAAAATATAAATAGGAGAAGAAGACGACTGTGGCTTGCACCAGGCCGGTGAGCCATGGTTGGATTTTGGGTATATTTGGAACTTACAGTGAACAGGATTTCCAGATATTTTTGACCTTGCCTGTTGACTGATAGAAAATGTGATGGTATTCACTGATTGTATTAATCTGAGCCCCTTTGTTTGCGAATGTGAAAAACTTAGCTCAAACTGGTTCAACAAAAATGGGGAGTTCTTTGGCTCGTGGGACTGAGATGTTTATGGGTAGCACTGGCTTCAGTGTGGCTAGATCCAGGTACTTAACAAAGCAAAGCCTTGTCTACATCTCTCAGTTCGGCTTTCTTTCTGGATTGCTTTCATCCAAACAGTCTTTCCTTACGGTGGCAGAATGGCCACTGGAAGTGCCATACTTGCGTTTTATCACCTTGCTTATAGGAAGAGCATGATTATTTCTCAGTGGCTCCAACAAATTTCTGGGATATCCTATTCACCAGCCAGGAGTGCTTCATTTCTCTACTCCTGGATTCAAAAGGGAGTGGTGTTGTCATGGGTCAGTTCTGGAGCTAGGGAGCGAGCTCAGTCCCTTCCAAGCCCTGTGGACCAAGCAGGGATGTTCTCCAAACAAAAGCTGGGATGCTGTTACTCAAAGATAATAAGCTTGGCTGGAGGATACAGTAGATTCTGTTGTTCCAATGTAGCCAGAATTCTTAATCCAGAATTCCAGCAAATGCAGAAAATTCTAAGTAGGACATAAGGATCAAAAGGGTAAAGAACATATTACTAGGAATGTCTGGATATTCAGAGTGGGATGTTTCAGAGTTTGCAACGTCGGCTGGATTTAAATAATAGCTCTCCCTCCACTCATCCACTCTGAAGCCACGTGTGGTCATACATCTGCCCTCCCATTTAAGAGGCGCCATGTATCTTTTTTGGGATGGTGAGTGGATGGAGAACTGGAGCACGGTGCTTGGTCCCAGCTCTGCCACCCTCTTACCCTCTTGCTGTGTGTCACTTGGGCAAGTTACATAACTTTACTGAGCCACAGGATACTGGGAGGGTCAAGGGTAAGAAGATTTTTAAAGTACTTGGGAAACTGTGGCCCCGCAAGTTAGGGCTTGGTTGTAGTGTGCCATAACCAGGAGTACTTTATGACTTTGCTGTTTATCAGGTTTCCTGATAAAATATAGGATGCTCTTTTAAACTTGAATTTCAGATAAACAATGCATACTTCTATTTTTTTTGAGACAGACTCTTGCTCTGTCACCCAGGCTGGAGTGCAGTGGCATGATCTCAGCTCACTGCAAGCTCCGCCTCCCAGGTTCACGCCATTCTCCTATCTCAGCCTCCCAAGTAGCTGGGACCACAGGCGCCCGCCACCACGCTCAGCTAATTTTTTGTATTTTCATTAGAGACAGGGTCTCACCGTGTTAGCCAGGATGGTCTCGATCTCCTGACCTCGTGATCCACCTGTCTCGGCCTCCCAAAATTTTGGGATTACAGGCATGAGCCACTGCGCCCGGCCAACAATGCATACTTTTTTAGTATAAGTATGCTTGAATACTGCACAGAACATACTTATACTAAAAATTTTTTGTTGTTTATCTGACATTCTAATTTAACCAAATGTCTTTTTATTTGCTAACTCTGGCAAATCTAGGTGATCATAACAAGTGGAATGTGTTATCACCGACCACTCATTACTAACCCCTTTCAGCCACTTCATGCTAACATTGGGAAGAACCCCCAAATGGTAGACATCACTAGTATTTTCCGATTGGGTGTGCATGATCTTTTTGTTTTTATTTATTTGTTTATTTTGAGATGGAGTCTCGCTCTGTCATCCAGGCTGGAGTGCAATGGCGCTATCTGGGCTCACTGCAACCTCCGCCTCCCAGGTTCAAGCGATTCTCCTGCCTCAGCCTCCTGAGTAGTTGGGATTGCAGGCACCCACCACCATGCCTGGCTAACTTTTGTATTTTTAGTAGAGATGGGGTTTTGCCATGTTGGTCAGGCTGGTCTCCAACTGCTGGCCTCAGGTGATCTGCCCACCTCAGCCTCCCAAAATGTTGGGATTATGGGCGTGAGCCACCACACCTGGCCTATTTATTTGAGACAGGATCTCACTCTGTCACCTAGGCTGGAGTGCAGTGACGTGATCACAGCTCACTGCAGCCTCATCCTCCTGGGCTCAGGTGATCCTCTCACCTCAGCCTCCTGAGTAGCTGGGACTGCAGGTGTGCACTACCACACCTGGCTACTACTTTTTTTGTATTTTTTTTTGTAGAGATAGGGTTTTGCTGTATTGCCCAGGCTGGCTTTGAACTCCTGGGCTCAAGTGATCCTCCCACCTCAGCCTCCCAAAGTGCTAAAATTATAGGCATGAGCTTCTGTGCCTGGCCTGTTCTTATTTTTGACTGTAGTGTTATGATCAAGTGTGAATTCTGGAATTTGTCTGGCCTGTGCTTCTTGTAAACATATGTCAACTTTATAACACCATGATTAAGTATCATTTTAAGATAGGTTTAATTAATTAATTAATTTTTTTGAGACAGAGTCTTGCTTTTGTCACCCAAGCTGGAGTGCAGTGGCGCTATCTCAGCTCAATGCAACCTCTGCCTCCTGGGTTCAAGTGATTCTCCTACCTCAGCCTCCTGAATAGCTGGGATTACAGGTGCCCACCATCATGCCCAGCTAATTTTTGTATTTTTAGTAGAGACGGGGTTTCACCATGTTGGCCAGGTTGGTCTCAAACTCCTGACCTCAGGCGATCCACCTGCCTTAGCCTCCCAAAGTGCTGGTATTACAGGCATGAGCCTCCGCACCTGGCCAGGTTTAAGTTTCAGATAGCAGTGTTGTCTCCCTAAGTTACGGAGCCATAACCTTGGGCATAATGTCCTCCATGTCTTTGAATCCCCATCTGTAAAAATAGGATGTTTACCTCCTAATGTTGGCATGAGGATTAGACAATAGGTGCAAAGTGCTCAGCTCAGTGTCCTGTATGTGACAGGCACTCAATCTTAGCCATTGCAGTTATAGTAAATCTATAGAAATTAATCTGGCTGGTCTAGAATAACCTGGGTTTGGTTTTCCAAATGAACTTCTCAGCTCTATTTGGAAATTTTCTGGTTGTATTGTTCCTATGGTTTGGGCTCCGTGCCTAGCAGACTGAATTCCTAAAGCAGAATAACAAGATACAGTCCTGAATCTTGACACGTATGAGCAGCTTTCAGCTCTAAATTGTTGGGAAGGGTGAGGGATGGGAAGAGAGAACGTCTAGCAGTGGTTTGGACTGGGTTGTTCCTAGAATTGGTGGGCATGATTGTGGCAGTCTTGACTCAAGATTGTGCCCCACATCCAGAAGGGCATGACCTCTTTAGCAAGGGAGATTGGATACAGGAGTGTGACCTGAATCTGAGCCATGGTGATATCCTTCTTTTCGAGTCATTCTCTGAAGCCCTGGTCCTTAACTATTCTTATCTATTCTTCACCTGAAGGCACTGAACAAATGGCTGAGATAGTTAAAAATGAACTCCCAGGTCATCAGAAGTATTCGATGGCTGCCTAGGAACAGGGCATGGACTGGGCTAGGCCAGGGTGCTATCTGTGTCTTATGCTTGCTTCTTTTTGGTTGAGATCCTTTAAAATGAAAATATTTTTCAAGCTTGGTGTTTTTATCCATATGACACTTTGAGAGAAATGTTTTTAGATGTCTGTGGGAGACACAGCCGCTGAAGTCTCTGCTCCGCACGACTCTCTTGGAGTTGCTGTAAAAAGAGTGTGCTTGGGGGTTTTGAGATTTCAGAGCAGATCAAAATGTGCTGCTTTCTTCTTGAAATGAGCATTTACCAGTGAAAGACAAAGATGTTTGAAAGATCCACATCAATCGTATTTATTTATTTATTTGTTTGTTTGTTTTCTTGAAACAGGGTCTTCCTCTGTTGCCCAGGCTGGAGTGCGGTGGTGCAATCTTGGCTCACTGCAACCTCCACTTCCTGGGTTCAAGCGATTCTCCTCCCTCAGCCTCCCAAGTAGCTGGGACTACAGGCGCATGCCACCACGTCTGGCTAATTTTTGTCTTTTTAGTACAGATGGGGTTTCACTGTTGGCCGGGCTGGTCTCAAACTCCTGACCTCGGGTGATCCGCCTGCCTTGGCCTCCCAAAGTGCTGGGAATATAGACATGAGCCACTGCGCCCAGCCTACATCAACTTTAGTATTAATCTCATAACTACAGCGAGAATTTAGTGTTTACTATATGCTGGGCACTCAGTGGAGCTTTATGTATGTGGCTACCCAAAGTGTGGCCCATGGGCAGGTAGCATCTGTATCACCTGGGAGCTAATTAGAAGTGCCACATCTCAGGACCTGGCCCAGCCTCATGGAATTACATTTTAATACAATTGGGTGATTTCTGTGCATATTAAAGTTTGAGAACACCAGTTTAGTCCTCAGAACAACTCCAGTATAATGAAGAACATCTTCTTTAAAAATAATTTTTTTGGCTGGGCATGGTGGCTCACGCCTGTAATCCCAGCACTTTGGGTGGCTGAGGCAGGCAGATTATTGGAGCTCTGGAGTTTGAGACCTGCCTGGGCAACATGGCCAAAACCCTTCTCTACTAAAACTACAAAGCATTATCTGGATGTGGTGGTGTGTGCCTGTAGTCTCAGCTACTTGGGAGGCTGAGGCACAAGAATCGCTTGAAGCTGGAAGGCAGAGGTTGCAGTGAGCTGAGATTGTACCACTGCCCTCCAGCATGGGCGACAGAGTGAGACTCTGTCTCAAAAAAAAATATTTTTTTAAAATTGAGTTATGTATACATAATATTTATTACTTCATCATTATTATTTAATTGTAAGTGTCCATTTCAGTGACATTAAATACATTCACAATGCTGTGTAATAACTTGCCACATCATCACCAAAAGTTTTAAATCATCCCTAATAGAAACTCTATCCTCATTAAACAAGAACTCTCCATTTCCCCTCCCTCCTGCTCCCGGTAACATCATTCTACTTTCTGTCTTTATGAATTTGCCTGTTGTAGGTACCTCATGTGAATGGAATTAAACAGTATTTGTCCTTTTGTGTCTGGCTTCTTTCACTTAACCTAATGTTTTTGAGTTTCATCCATATTGCAGCACATATCACTACTTCATTCCTTTTTATGGCTGGATAATATTCCATTGTATAGATACACTGAGTTTCATTTATCCATTCGTCTATTGACGGACACTTGTGTTGGTTTCACGTTTTGACTATTGTGAATAATGCTTGTATTTGTCTGTTTTCACGCTGTTCATAAAGACATACCCAAGACTGGGCAATTTACAAAAGAAAGAGGTTTAATGGACTCACAGTTCCATGTGGCCGGGGAGGCCTCACAATCATGGCAGAAGGTGAAATGCACGTCTCACATGGCTGCAGACAAGAGAAGAATAAGAGCTGAAAGAAAGGGGTTTCCCCTTATAAAACCTTCAGATCTTGTAAGACTTATTCACTACCATGAGAACAGTATGGGGGACACCACCCCCATGATTCAATTATCTCCCAGTTGGGACCCTTCCACAACACGAGGGAATTCAAGATGAAATTTGGGTGGGGACACAGTCAAACCATATCAATGCTGCTATGAACATTGGTGTACAAGTATCTGCTTTCAAATCCTAGAGTATATTCCTACAAATATTAATGCTGTTTCTAACCTGAAGTAATTGAGATGCAGAGATGTATGTCCGAAGTCATACAACTACTTGGTGATGGTGCTGGGTTTCTGGGTTTACTTGTTCCCTTCCATGGATCCCAAAGAACACAAGCGAGACTGCCTTAAGGCGAAGTGTTTTCCTTCCTTTTTTGAGATGACAGTGTCAGCTTGTGGGAAAGGTTGGCATTGAAGTCTGCCAGATCTGAGTTCAAATCCAGGCACTTGCCTTTGCTAAGCATGATGTCGTAGGCAAATTACCTACCCAATCTCTGGCTCCATTTGCGATGTCTACCTCATGGGGATTGTTGAGATGATCAAATGTGAAAAAAATAATTCAAGTGCCTGACTTGTAAATATTCAACAAATATTGGTTTCCATTAAATATAAGGAGGTTCTTCAAAAAAATTAAATGTAGACTTGCCATATGATCTAGCAATTCTGCTTCTGGGTATATACCCCAAAGAATTGAAAGCTAGGACTTGAACAGTTTATTTGTTCACCTGTGTTCATGACAGCATTATTTGCAATAGCTAAAATGTGGAACCAACCCAAGTGTCCACGAACAGATACATGGATAAATAAAATATGATATACCCATACCATACCATAGATATACCCATATTATTTAGCCTTACAAAGGAATGAAGGCCAGGTGTGGTGGCTCACGCCTGTAATCCCAGCACTTTGGGAGGCCGAGGTGGGTGGATTGCTTGAGCTCAGGAGTTCAAGACCAGCCTGGGCAACATGGTGGAACCTCATCTCTACTAAAATTACAAAAAATTAGCTGGGTATGGTGGTGCGTGCCTGTAGTTACAGCTACTCGGGAGGCTGAGGTGGGAAGATTGCTTGAGCCCAGGAGGCAGCAGAGGTTGCAGTGAGCTGATACTGCACCACTGCACTCCAGCCTGGCTGACAGAGGGAAACCCTGTCTCAAAAAAAAAAAAAAAAGGGAAGAAGGAAAGAAGGAATGAAGTGCTGACACATGCTACACAACATGGATGAACGTTGAAAACATGATGCTGAGTGAAAGAAGCCTGATCCAAAAGGACAAATACTGTATGATTTCAATTAAGTGAAATATCTAGTGTGGTCAAAATCAGAGACAGAAAGTAGAACGGTGGTTGCCAGGGGCTGAGAGGAGAGGGCAGTGGCGAGTTATGGCTTAATGGGTACAGAATTTCAGTTTGGGAGGATGAAAAGATTCTATGGATGGATGGTAGTGATGGTTACACAACACTGCATATGTGCTTAAGGCCACTCAGCTGTACACTTAAAATGGTGTATTTTATGTTATATACATTTTACCAGAATAATAAGGGGGCAAGGAGGGCAGAATGACTTTCTAGATGCTAATTTTATAGTACTATGCATTGATGACTTTGCTTTCACATACCAGCTTTTAGTGGGTGCCTAGGAAAGGCCTGGTTCCTTTTTTTTTTTTTTTTTTTTTTTCTTCCAGAGTCTTGCTCTGTCGCCCAGGTTGGAGTGTAGTAGCATGATCTTGGCTCACTGAAACCTCTGTCCTTCTGGCTCACTCTGCCGAGTAAATGGGATTACAGGCTCATGCCACCACACTCGGCTAATTTTTGTATTTTTTAGTAGAGACAGGGTTTCACCATGTTGGCCAGGCTGGTCTTGAACTCCGGACCTGAAATGATCCACCTGCCTTGGCCTCCCAAAGTGCTGGGATTACAGAAATCACCACCGTGCCCAGCCAAGGCCTGGTCCTTTTTTTTTTGTTATTTTTTGAGACAGAGTCTTGCTCTGTCGCCCAGGCTGGAGTGCAGTGGCATGACCTCAGCACACTTCAAACTTCATCTCCCAGGTTCAAGTGATTCTCCTGCCTCAGTCTCCCGAGTAGCTGGGTTTACAGGCATGTGCCACCACACCCAGCTAATTTTTGTATTTTTAGTAGAGATGGGGTTTCACTATGTTGGCCAGGATGGTTGTGAACTCCTGACCTCGAGTGATCCACCCACTTCGGCCTCCCAAAGTGCTGGGATTGGTTACAGGCAAGAGCCACCACGCCCGGCCATGGTCCTTTTTTTTTTTTTTCTTTTTTAAAAATTATACAATGACAATAAAATCATTACCCCAAAATGATCAGTGTGTGATTGGGTGCCAACGGTGTGCCAGAGACTGAGCTAAGCACTTTCCATATATAGTTTCATACCTACAACAGTCCTGGGAGGTAGGAACATCACATTTGACAAATGACAAAACCGAGGCACAGAGAGATCAACCAATTACCCTAAGGACCCACAACTAGGAATTGTTGGAAGCAAGATTTCAGAACCTCAGTCTCTGCTGTCCTGTAGGCCATGCTGTGCCATCTCCCAGGATACCCGCTAAAAGGCGGTCTAGCAAGGCCACCCTTAGAGTTTTAATTGTGCCTCCACATTGCAGGGACAGAGGTGGGTGGTGAAGGTCATTGGGCCGTCTCTGCCAAGAGCAAGGCCATCTGGGGCTGTCACTGCTGGTGGCTGCTGGGTGATTTTTCTCCTCTGGATGCATGCAAACATATGACAAGGAGAATGGATCTTTAGAGAAACTTCCAAAGTGCTGAAAAGAGCTCTTAGAAGGGCCACCCACAGAGTCCCTCCAGAGAGAGAGGCCAACCGTTTTCTTCATCTGAAGCAGCCCTGATATCTGCAAGTCAGACTTGCAATTCACTTCCAGAGCAGCAGCTTCCAGCTTCCTAATTGAGAGATGCTAATTAGGAATTATGGAGCATCCATCATCCTTGGGGTGCTTAGCACGTAATGTTTGGTGCTTACAGCATCCCTGTGAACACGTTATCAGGACTTCTGTTTTTGTAGCAGAAAACAAGATGGGCTAGTGAAGGTTCACACGGTTCACTAAGTAGAAAACCAAGGCTGGGATAGGGAGAGAGCTGGGTTTTCTCTTCCCCTTTTCTCTGTTGTTATTTTTCTCTGAGACGGAGTCTCACTCTGTCACCTATGCTGGAAGTGCAGGGGCGTGATCTCAGCTCACTGCAACCTCTGCCTCCTGGGTTCAAGTGATTCTCCTGCCTCAGCCTCCTGAGTAGCTGGGATTACAGGGCCACACCACCATGCCGGGCTGATTTTTATGTTTTTAGTAGAGACAGGGTTTCACCATGTTGGCCAGGCTGGTCTTGAACTCCTGACCTCAAGTGATCTGCCCACCTCAGCCTCTCAAAGTGCTGGGATTACAGCCTTTTCTCTGTTGTTTGATTCCAGGTCTACATGAAGAATATCCATAAGCACCCATTACTTTGTTTCTGAAAAGGCTACATTGGGCCCTGTCCCGTACTAGCTAAACCCCTACCCCAGCACACACTTTGGAAACAGTCCTGGGTTCAAATCTGATTTGCTGCTTACTAGCCATGCGTCTTTGAGCAACTGTGTACCTCAGTTTTTTCCAGCTGTAAAATATAGACCATACTAGACCTACCTATCAGGGTTAGGATTTAATAAGATAATACATGTAAAATGCTTAGCCTTATATCAGACATGCAGTAAGTAATAATATTAATAGCCATTGCTGCTGTCATTACTATAATTATTATTATGTAAAATACTACCATATATTAAAATAATAGTGAACAACTCTGTAATTGATTAAAAACTCTCAGCATTAATGATCTTCTCCTTTCAAGAGTAAGGTCAGTAAGAGACTATTTAAAAAGTTTTCTTAAATGGAAAATTTAAATATAAAAGAAAATATAAGCTGGACGTGGTGGCTTATGCCTGTAATCTCGGCACTTTGGGAGGCCGAGGTGGGTGGACTGCTTGAGGCCAAGAGTTCGAGACCAGCCTGGGTAACATGGTGAAACCCCATCTCTACTAAAAATACAAAACTTAGCTGGGCATGGTGGTGTGAGCCTGTAGTTCCAGCTACTTAGGATGCTGAGGTGGGAGGACTGCTTGAGCCTGGGAGGTGGAGGATGCAGTGAGCCAAGATCAAACCACTGCACTCCAGCCTGGGCAACAGAGTGAGACCCTGTCTGAAAAAAAAAAAAAGAGAAAGAAAATATAGTATAACAAACTTCCTTGTACGTACCACCCAGATTCAACAATAATCAACATCTTGCCAATCTTGTTTCATTTGTTTCTGTCCTACTTGTGTGTGTGTTGGAGTGTTTTGACGCAGATCCCAGAGGTCATAGATTTTTATCTGTAAATACTTCAGTATGCATCTCAAACAGGTAAGGCCTTTTAAAATGTTACAGAAAGCTATTACCACAGCTTATAAAACAAAACATTAATTTGTCAATATCATTTAATATCCAGTCCATGTTCAAATATCTCCAGGTCTTTAAAATGTCTTGTTGCAGTTGACTTGTTTGAATTGGGATCCATACAAGGATCTTACATTGCATTTGGTTCATATGTCTCTTAAGTTTTTAATTTCCATAGTTCCACCTCCCTCTTCCCCACATTACTTATTTGTTGAAGAAACGGAGTCATTTGTCCTATAGATTTTTTATGCCTCCTTAGGGGCATGGTTTAACTTCTTCCTCCATGCCCATATTTCTTTCTTTTCTTTTTTTTTTTTTTTTGAGATGGAGCTTCACTCTTGTCAGCCATGCTGGAGTGCAATGGCACGATCTCAGCTCACTGCAACCTCTGCCTCCCGGGTTCAAGCGATTCTCCTGCCTCAGCCTCCTGAGTAGCTGGGATTACAGGTGACTGCCACCACACCCAGCTAATTTTTTTTGTATTTTTTTTAGTAGAGACGGGGTTTCACCATGTTGGCCAAGCTGGTCTCAAACTCCCGACCTCATGATCTGCCCACCTTGGTCTCCCAAAGTGCTGGGATTACAGGTATGAGCCACTGTGCCTGGCCTAAATTTTTTTTCTGTATAGTTATGTCACCAACTTGATATCTACAATAGACTGATTTATTTTAGTTTTTCAGTTTTAAGTTTTAACCTCTATTAAAAAAGCAAATATAGGCCGGGCGCAGTGGCTCATGCCTGTAATCCTAGCACTTGGGGAGGCCAAGGTGGGCGGATCACCTGAGGTCGGGAGTTCGAGACCAGCCTGACCAACATGGAGAAACCCCGTCTCTACTAAGAATACAAAATTAGCCAGGCATGGTGGCGCATGCCTGTAATCTCAGCCACTCGGGAGGCTGAGACAGGAGATTCGCTTGAACCCGGGAAGTGGAGGTTGTGGTGAGCCAAGATCGCACCATTGCACTGCAGCCTGGGCAACAAGCGCGAAACTCCGTCTCAAAAAACAAAGCAAATATATACTAATGTCAACCCCTTTGTTACACAAAACATAGAATACTACAAATACTGAATATTCTAAAGTAGCACACCCCTGTTTTCTTCTTTACTTAGTTGTTTGTTTCATTATGTTTATAGATTTGGATTACAGTCAATTCTCATTATTCGTGGTGGTTATATATATCTATATATACACATACATATATACATATATACACACACACATATATATATATATTTTAAGACAGTATCTCAAAAGTCTGTGGAGTGCAGTAGTGTGATCATAGCTCGCTGTATCCTTGACCTCCTGGGCTCAAGCGATCCTCCCACCTCAGCCTCCTGAGTAGTTGGGACTGCTGGCATGTGCCACCATGTCTGGCTAATGTTTTAAATTTTTAGTAGAGATGGGGTCTTGAACTCCTGGCCTCAAGCAGTCCTCCCACTTTGGCCTCCCAAAGTGCTGGGATTACAGACATGAGCCACTACATCCAGCATCATGGCAGTTATATTCTATAAAGTTTTCCTGAATCCTGAGTTAATGAATATTGAATCTGCAAGGGAGATAACAGGGTTAGGTTTCTGCAAGCCTTTGGCCCTAAATTTACCAACCGATTAATACATAACATCGTTTTATATGTGTTTCTGTTTAAAGACACCTTATTTTATAGATATAGATAGATAGATAGATAGATAGATGATAGATAGTTGATCCATTAATATTGAGCTCATAGCCGACAGCACTATAACTCATGCCTGAATGAAGCTTATCTAACACACACATTTTCTCTGTAAGGCACATTCCAGCCTTTTTGAGCTTAGGAACACGCTAGGTAGCACTTTATCACTAACCGGGGGCATTCTAAATAGTGAAGTCACCAAAAAAGTACAAAAATATGAAGTAAGGCAGAGCGTCACCTTTCTGGATCTCAGCTGGCATCATGTACATCGGGCAGCTCATGTTTTTCACTGTATGTTCATATGTCCCCAAATGACCATGAAAAGACCATGTGTATTGGTATTGGGGTTACAAATAAATTTCAGTAAGTAGACAAATCTCCAAATGGAATAATCCACAAATAATGAAGACAAACTATTTTCTTTATTCTCCATTCTCCACTCAATTGTGAGCTCCATGAGGGGCAAGATCATGCTGTTGTGCACCTTGTATGTGGTAGATGGATGAGTGAATCCCCAAGGAAGAGTGGATATTTTTTGCTTTGGGTCTTAAAGCTCTAAATATTTGTGTTTGGCTTAGGTGTGTTTCCCTTCCTTTGAAATGTAGTTCTTTCTCAGCAGAGCAGTAGTCAGGCATAGATCTGTCAAATCTACTGAGTCATCAGATCTATCAAATCTACTGGTTCTGGGTCTTTAGAAATATTTAACATGAACGCAACCTGATATAAAATGTCCCCAAGTGCTTTATTTATGACTGTTATTCACCCCACCATGTGATCGACCCGGATTTTCTTTAAATAGGGAACTCTGCTAATATATGTGAACGGTGCTTTCCTTTACCCCAAAGTTGACTGACATGCACTTTTCCAGCCATGCAGGCTTTGACCAAGGGGCTTATTATGTTGTCCTGATAGCTGATCTTGAGCCATGAACTTTAGCCTGTTAGGGAGAATTTCTCACAGAATTTCTCTGGGAAGAAGTTAAAGCATTTGCATTAGATTGGCTGATGAAAATTTTGTAGGATGTTGCTAATTTGAGACTTGCTGGGTTTGCCCTGTCTTCAGATAGGTGGGAACGCTTCTGGGTATGATTAACAGCCTAAATATACCGCATCAACACGCCTGCAGAGAAGCCAACCTTCCAGAGAGCTTGGGAAAGAGCCCTGGCTTCTGTCTGGGGACTGCTTCTATTAGAGTCTTCATCATGCTTTGTTTACATTTAGTGCATCAAATTCTAGGCAAATAAAAGTATACAGCCTCCATAAATAGCTGTCACACAAACATACATTTGCTAAACTCTTCAGGGATTTGCATTTATATATGTAAGAAGAGCATCTACTATTTACTGATTACTTCTTTTTATTTTTGTCAAACCACTTTACTAGCTATGCATCTTCTTGTGGGTGCATTCTGATATTATCTGGGATGGAAAAGGGGTAAGTGAGCCCAATGCAAGGGGACTGAGTTACTGGTAATGATGGCTGTCATTTAATGAGCATGTATTATGTGCTGAGCATGGCACTAAGAGCTTTACGTTGATTGCATTGATTGCATTTAGTTCTTAACAGCAGCTCTGAGGGAGTAGTATCAACATCTCTCTTTTATAAATCAGGAAGCTGACATTTAGAGAGGTGAAGTAACCTCCCTGGAGTCACACAGTCCATCAGTGGTAGAGTCTAGATCTGCTTGATGCCAAAGCCTGTGTGTTAACTGCCTTGGTTAGAAGTGTCCTGGGAAGCTGAGGCAAGAGGATCCCGTGAGGCCAGGAGTTTGAGACCAGCCTGGACAATGTAGTGAGACACCATCTCTAGGGAAAAAAAAAGTGTCTTGAAAAGTCTCTCTATAATAAGATCTCACTGTGTGTGGCTTCAAAGACAGCTTTATTCAATTTGCTTAATATTTACTGAACATTTATCACATAAGTATATATGCCACCATGGTTGACATTTGCGGAATCAGGAATAACAATAGCATCTGACAGTGATTTAATATTTAATGTGCCTGACACGGAGGCACATGTAAAGTTCTGAGGACTTTATGTATATTGGCTCATGCAGTTATTTTAATAACCTTTGAGGTAGGTCTGATTATTACCCTTATTTTACAGAGGAGGAAACTGAGGCCCAGAGAGATTAAATAAGAAGTTAAAGTTACATAAGTGAGCAAATTGCAAAGCCTGGGTTCAAATAAATATGCAGGTGCTGGGGTCTCTGAACCAGACCCTTACACTGTTATTGCCTTTCAAAGATAAAATACTAGTATCAAGACTAAGAACGGTATACAGATAGCTGTAATTTAGAGTGAGGAGAGTTGTGTTTCTACCTACAGCAAGTCCACATTTTCTCAAGTTTGCCACCCAGGAGTTAGCCATCTGTTGGCCGCAAACCCACTTTGAAGCCAGGTGGGTGCCAAATTCAGAAACTCTTGCATCTTTATGCTTGAATCCTTCTTCCCCTCAACCCTGTTGTGTAGCGTGGGCAGCCACACTGGGAAGCTACTGGCTCTACCCTAGGCACTGAGTTTACTTAGAGAAGTTAAGAGACTGGGTTATAGAATATACTCTTGGGAAAAAGATTTTACCTCTCTGAGCCACAATTTCTATATCTAAAAAAACAGAAATTATAACTGTATCTCCCCCGTGGGCCTACTGTGAGGTTTCAGGTTAATTCATGAAAAGTAGCTGGTTTAATGCCTGACATACAGTAAATGCTCAACAAATGACATCAATGTATTAGCATTATTTATCTGTTTTAACTTAGGAGATGGTCTTGTTCTTTTCTTATTTTAGGTCAAAGCCACCATCATAAGACCTAAATTCTTTTTCTTTCATTAAAATGGTTAAAAAAAAAAAAAAAACCAGGCACAGTGGTTCAGCTCTGTAATCTCAGCACTTTCGGAGTCTGAAGCAGGGAGATTGTTTGAGCCCAGGAGTTTGAGACCAGCCTGGGCAACATAGTGAGACACTCATCTCTACAAAAAATAGAAAAAATTAGCTGGGCATAGTGGCTCCTACCTTTAGTCCCAGCTACTTGGGAAGCTGAGGTCAGAGGATTATTTGAGCTTGGGAGGTCAAGACTGCAGTGAGCCATGATTGTGCCACTGCCCTCTAGCCTGGGTGACAGAGTGAGACCTTGTCTCAAAATAAATTGTTAAAAATTATTACAGGTGTGAGCCACCATGCCCAGCCTATTCCTTTAATTTTGTGGATTTTAATTTCATGTCTTTTGGGGCTCTGTTGTTAGGTACATATATGTTTACAATTGTTAGTCCCATCTTTTAAAGTGCTACATTGTAATCTATAGAATGTATACCAATCAGCATAGGCTAGGATATGCTGCAGAAATAAACAACCCTCACATTTCAGTGGCTTAACATAAGAAAAGTTTATTTTCTTCTTATGCCACATGTTCATTCCAGGTCTCTGCTACTCAGAGTTACCCATGGGCTTAAGCTAATAGAGGCTTCAACTCCACAATTGCCAAGGCAGAGAAAGGTGATGGGGAGACTCCCATGCTGGTTCTTAAAGGCTTCCACTTGGATGTGGCATGTGTCATTTCTGTTCATGATTCATTGCCCAGAATAAGTCACATGACCATGCCTTACACTAAAGGGTATGGGGAAGTATAATTTCTTGTGAGAAACAAAACAGGAATTAGTAAGTAGCATTAGTGACTATGGATATTCCATAGTTTATTTAGCTGTTTTCTTACGAAAGGTCATTTTAGATACTTCTGATCATTTTGTTATTATAAACAGTACTGCAACAAACAGCCTAGCATATGCTTCCTTGAAGATTCACATTCTGCCAGGTTGTGTTCAAAGCTGATGGTCCCTCCACGTATTCCTTGGAATGCTCCTCTTACCTATGATCCTATATTCAAAGCAGTTGACAGCTACAAAAAGATGCAGAAGTCCTGCAAAGCAACCTTATGCTTAGGGCCAGAGTAGAAATCTGGACTATCTCTTCACTGTTAAGGGTCTGCACAGCCTAGGGGCTCTCGGACTTGTTCACTAACAAGCTACAGTTGAAGCTCAGGAGTTGTTCCAGGCAGGGGCAAGAACATGCCTGGTTTGAAGGACTAGAAAAGGTTTGTTTGTTTGTTTATTTATTTATTTGAAATGAGGTTTCGCTCTGTGACTGAGGCTGGAGTGCAGTGGCATGATCATGGCTCACTGCAGCCTTAAACTCCTGGGTTCAAGCGATCCTCTTGCCTCAGCCTCCTGAGTTAGCTGGGACTACTACAGCGTGCACCACCACACCCAGGTAATTTTTAAAATTTTTATTCTTTGTAGAGACACCAGGGCATGGGGGGTAGGGGGCTATGTGTTTCTATGTTGTCCAGGCTGGTCTTAAAGTCCTGGCCTCAAACAATCCTCCCACCTTGGTCTCCCAAAGTGCTGGGATTACAGGTGTGAGCTACCCCACCTGCAGAAAAAGTTTAAAAGAGACCATTTTTTTTTTTTTTTTTTGAGACGGAGTTTCGCTCTTGTTGCCCAGGCTGGAGTGCAGTGGCATGATCTCGGCTCACCACAAACTCCACCTCCTGGATTCTCCTGCCTCAGCCTCCCGAGTAGCTGGGATTACAGGCATGCGCCACCACACCCGGCTAGTTTTGTATTTTTAGTAGATATAGGGTTTCTCCATGTTGGTCAGGCTGGTCTCAAACTCCTGACCTCAGGTGATCCGCCTGCCTCGGCCTCCCAAAGTGCTGGGATTACAGGTGTGAGCCACCACGCCCGGCCAAGAGACAATATTTGAAATAGGTATTAAAAGATAGTTAGGAGATAGTAGAGGAGAAGGAATAGGGCAGGCAAGCAGGTGATAGGGGCAAGGAAGTTCAGAACTTGTTGCTGTAGTTTAGGGAAGTTGGCTATCAAGAATGGGGCCATATTGTCACAAGCTTTGAATACTGTGATGGGCAGTGGGAGCTAGTGTTCTTGAGCAGGAGAGTAGCAGATTAGAGACGTGTTTTAGGATTTTGCACAAACACCATGTTGGGTTTAGGTTTGCAAACTGAAATGCACAGAGGTGCCAGGGAAGCCATAATGAATGAAGCTGTGTCCCCCCAAATAAACGTAGTCTGAAAGGCAACTGCCTGTTGGCTAGGTCAAGGAGGTCAGGGCTGGGTCAAGGAGGCCTCCTCTTTCAATCAGAAATACATTTCTATTGCAGTTGCCATGGCCTGAGTCTGAGGAAATAAGCAGTGGGAGGTGGGGAGTTAGAGATGGGATGAACTGAGAAGTGGAGACAGCCACTACTGAGTTCCAGCTGAGGTTTTCTTCCAGAAATGTGGGCTCAGCACGGTTGGATCTTCTGCTTGTTTTTCAAGAGAAGCCAGTCATTCAGGTTTTGTTGTTTCTCCTAATTTTCAGAGTCTAGTAACTAAAGCAAAATCCGAAGGACTCTTTTATGGGCTGGATCTGGCCTGTGAGTTGCCTATTTTCATCCTTGGGTGCTGGGGGGAGAATGGAGCATGGCTCGGCCATGTACAGTAAGGCTTCAGAGTATTGACCATATTGTAATATATCCACAGGTAAATATATTCATCCATGGGTGCGTGCATTATGTTGACAGTTTGAGGCCAGGACTTTAAGACCAGCCTGGGCAACATGGCAACACATAGCCCCCTACCCCCCATGCCCTTGTGTTTCTTCAACTTGAGACGTGTTCCTTTTATATAGAGAAAAGACTTTTATTGTATTCACTTATTAAACTTTTTTTTAGAGACAGGATCTTGCCATCATCTAGGCTGGAGTGCAGTGATGTGATCACTGTAGCCTCAAACTCCAGGACTCAAGTGATCTTCTCACTTCATCTTCCTGAGTAGCTAGGACTACAGGCATGCACCACCACACTCAACTAATTAAAAAAATTTTTTTAGAGACAGGGTCTTGCTATGTTGCCCAGGCTGGTCTCGAACTCTTGGCCTCAATGGATCCTCCTGCCTCAGCATTCCAAAGTACTGGGATTACAGGTATGAGCCACTGTGCTCAACCTGGAAAAGACTTTTAGATATATTGTATAGCCTTAATTTTATTATAATGTTACTTAAATATCTATCAGCACAAGACTGGTTCTTAACTGGGGCAATTTTGCCCCCTCCCAGGGGACATTTGGCAACGTCTGGAGACATTTTTCATTGTCACGACTTTGGGGAGGATGGTGTGCTACTAGCATCTCATGGGTAAAGGTCAGGGATGCTGATTAATATCCTACAATGCACTGAATGGTCCATCACAGCAAAGGATTATCCAGCCCTAAACATCATTAGGGCCCAGGTTGAAAACCCATGTACAAACCCAGCTGTAAATGTCTTATGTTTATAGATATCAAACAATTATGCAGACAAAACAAATTTGCAAACATTAAATATGATCTATTTTGCAAAACCAGTTCATTCTAGTAGATGACATCAGTGATGGAAATGATATTTTGGTGAAAGTAAATGATGCGTTGAAACTTGAATGGGGCTGCTTCTATTCCTGTGCACATTATTTTGTCTTTGGTGAGCCTCAGGTATGTGTCTTTGGTGGCTTAGTTATCCTGTGGCATGAGGAAGAAAGAGTGGTAGGAGTGACTTCATTGGCCTTCACTAAGGGGGACCTGTTATAGAACCAAGTATTAAATGTGCCTTCGTTCTACTCTGATTAGGCAGTGATTATTAAATCAGTGCAACTTGGCACCAAAAGAATCATAAATTATAACCACTGAAATTACCAGGCAGTATTGCTTTATAAAGTGGGCATCCAGATGATCCAGCAGGTGCATATACTGTGTTCCATTTAAAAAATTACCTTTGAAATAAACACTCAAAGTTTGGCTGGGTGGGGTGGCTCATGCCTGTATTCCCAGCACTTTGGGAGGACGAGGCTGGCAGATCACCTGAGGTTGTGAGTTCGAGACCAGCCTGCCCAACATAGTGAAACCCTGTCTCTACTAAAAATACAAAAATTAGCCAGGCGTGGTGGTGCCTGTCTGTGGTCCCAGCTACTGAAGAGGCTGAGCCAGGAGAATCGCTTGAACTGGGGAGGCGGAGGTTGCAGTGAGCCGAGATCGCGCCACTGTACTCCAGCCTGGGTGACAGAGTGAGACTCCGTCTCAAAAAAAAAAAAAAAAAAAGAAATAAAAACTCAAAATTTAGAAAGTCTTGTAGAGAACTTTTAGACCTCCAAGAATTCATCTGCAGCCCCTCAAAGTTTCATGTGTCCTAGTTTGAGGAGCATGAATGAGGGTATCAGAATGCATTGGGCTAGGAAAAAAGCAAGAAATCGAAGTAGAATGATTTGCTAGTTTTTTAGTTGGAAAAATGAAAAATTTCCTCAAAGTCTGCTTGAGGGTAGAGAAGGTTTTGTTAATTCTGGGTGTGGGGAGCTGGTGATAGGGTGCGCTGGGTGTAGCTGGGACTACAGGCATGCACCACCATGCCCAACTAACTTTTAAAATTTTTTAAAAAATGAGTGAGAGGACTTTAATCTTCTTCAGGTCTTGGAGAAGGCTTCAAGGTGGAGGTGATATCTGAATTAGGTTTTGAAAGAGGTGATATTTTTAGAATATTTCTCGAGCCAAAGTTTTTAAACTTGTCAGGATTCATGGAAGATATGGAGATAAGACTGTTTTCCCAGGATTTCCTGGGGTTTTTGTCTGTGATCAGCCTGATGGCTGGGGCCCCATCTGTGTTGTCACTATTTCCCCACCGCATGGCCCGAATGAGTATTCAGTTAAATGTCAGTTAAAGGAACGAATGGACTGTCATCCCAGCTGAAAGCTGCCCCAATGTCTTCTTAAGTGTAATGGACTGAATGTTTGTGTCTTCCCAAAATTTACATATGGAAACTCTAACCCTTAATGTGATGGCAGTAAGAGGTGGACCTTTGGGAGGTGATTAGGTCATGAGGGTGGAGCCCTCATTTGGAGAGATTAGTGCCTTTTCATCAAAGGGCCCCCAGAGAGCTCACTTGCCCTCTTCAGCCATGTGAGGGGGACCCTCACCAGAACCTGACCCTGCTGGCCCCTGATCTCAGACTTGTGGCCTGCAGAACTGTGAGAAATAAATTTCTGTTGTTTATAAGCCATCAGCATATGGCAGTTTGTTATAAAAGCCTGAACTGAGATAGTGTCTTGGGGCTTATCAGATCTTGAATCTTCATTTTGGGGTAAGAAAAAAAGTTAATACAGACACAGCCTGTTGCTGGTACAGCTTTAGGCAACCTTGTATCCCTGCTAACATTTAGTGTTGCTGCCCCTCATTGCATAGCTGAGATCTTAAGTACCTGAGTGTGTCCTTTCTTGGCTTCTTTTCTCTGAGATGCTCTGCTGCCTACAGTCTTTCATGGTTTCAGATCCCTCAGCTCACACTGTATTCAGCCTCAGTTCACACCATGTTCACTTACGCACACAAAAATTTATTGGCTGGGCGCAGTGGCTCACGTCTGTAATCCCAACACTTTGGGAGGCCAAGGTGGGCAGATTACTTGGGGCCAGGAGTCCAAGACCAGCCTGGGCAACATAGTAAGACCCCTGTCTCTACAAAAAAATCAAAAATTAGCCAGGTGTGGTGGCACACGCCTTTAGTCCCAGCTACTTGGAAGGCTGAGGTGGGAGGATGGCTTGAGCCTGGGGGTTCAAGGCTGCAGTGAGTTATGATTACAGCACTGCACTCTAGTCTAGGTGATAGAGATCCTGTCTCGTAAAATAAATTACTGATTATGACAGATAAAACCAGTTGAGTATTTTCAAACAGTAAGTTTGAGTATTTCAAACAGTAAGTGCTATGCTGAAGAGCTTTGCATAGATGACTTCTTTTTGTTGTTGTTGTTTGGCTTTTTTTTTTTTGAGACAGTCTCACTCTGTCGCCCAAGCTGGAGTGCAGTGGCCTGATCTCGACTCACTGCAGCATCCACCTCCTGGGTTCGAGCGATTCTCGTGCCTCAGCTTCCCAAGTATCTGGGATTACAGGTGTGTGCCACCACGCCTGGCTAATTTTTGTATTTTTAGTAGAGACGGGGTTTCACCATGTTGACCAGGCTGGTCTCAAACTCCTGGGCTCAAGCAATCTTGTCACCTTGGCCCCACAAAGTACTGGGATTACAGGCGTGAGCCACCGTGCCCAGCCATAGATGACTTCTTTGGTCCTCCTGGTAACAGTGTACACCCAGAATGTTATTCTTCCCAGTTTTCAGATGGGAAACTGGATACACAGAGGGGTAGGTATACTGTTTCGTATTACATGGCCAGTAAGTGGTGGGACCCCGGGGAACCTTCTGGAGCCAGTTGCCCCATTGAGAGTGAAGGGACGGACAGAGAAGAAAAGTCATGGGAGAGGTTGGTGTGTTGGATGCTGGATTCAATGTGGGCAGACAATAAAACATGCTGCAGAGTCATCCGGCCAGTCCCAAGACTCTGGGGTGGAGAACTTGCGGGAGAGGTATGTGTGTTAATTTCCTAGGGCTGCTGTACCAAACTGGGTGGCTTCATACAACTGAAATTTATTCTCTTACAGTTCCAGAGGCCACAAGTCCCAAATCAAGAAGTCAGCAGGGCCATGCTTCCTCCGAAAGCTGTAGGGGACACCCTTCCTTGCCCCTTCCAGCTTCCGGGGGCTCCTCACATTCCTTGGCTTGTGGCTGCTTCTCTTCAATCTCTGCCTCTGTCCTCAGATGGCTTTCTTCTCTCTGTGTCTCCTATTTCTGTCTCTTACAAGGATGCCTTCATTGGATTTAGGGCCCACCCTTTCGAGTATGATCTCCTGTTCACTCTTACCTTATGACATCTACAGAAGACCCTATTTTTCAAATAAAGTTATGTTCTGAGTTTCTGGGTGAACATAAATTTGGGGGAGATGGTATTCAAGCCACTATGGTGGGATGGACACGGGGAGAGTTTAGATATGTGGAAAGGTAGAGGACAGATAAGTCCAGGGGTCATTACGGTTCCATGGGGCTTGGCAGTGATGACTGCTTCCTTGGAGTGGGGACCTCTTACGCTTCCCTTAACACTGACAACGTGAACGGCTCGCAACAGCCTAAAGAAACTAGGTCCCTGAGTCCTGGTCTAGAAACTCATTGTGCAAATCCCAGGAGATTTCTCTTCTGGGGCCACCTGGGGGTGGAGCACCCTTCTTCTGAGGCCAACTCTGGAACGGACAGGATACGCCATTGATTTTCTAGTCGGAGATGTCACGGTTTCCGTGTCCCCACCTTCCTGCTTCCTGCCCCGGGTAGGGCCTCTCACCTCTGGGCCTGCTGGAGACTAATATCAAAAGGTTAATTTGGAACAAACTGTTTTCAGAACTGGCTGGAAACAGTGTCTGCCCTGAGGGGACTGGCTGCCAATGATTTGTTTCTTTTTTAACTAGGTAAGCTTCCCTAGTTGGCATTTCACTATCTTTACGGGTCCCTACTTGCTGTCTTCCTAAAATACAACATCGGAGGAGCTGCGATCAGAGAACACTGTCTTCTCTGAAGTGTTAGGATCAAATCACTCTTCTTTTTAATTTATGTTTTCCTTTTTTATATTTTTAAATCCATCTCCTTGTTGAGCATTTGGACAGGATGTAAAAGTGTTACAAAGTACAAAACAGAGTCCCGTAATCCCACCAGGCCAAGGCATTTGCTGAAACATTTTTGGTATTGAGGACATCTGGATGGAATACTTTGCATCTTCCTTTTCATGCTTAATCTTATACAATTATTTGTAAATGTAATTTTTCTTCATTTTCAAAACTCTCAGACAACTTTAGAATTCCTGTGGACAAACAGAATTACGGTTTTACATAAGGGCGTATGAATTATAACATGGTTCTTTACTGGCAAAGGTCTGCTGTACTTTTCTATAGTTTCAAATGGTCTTAAGGTCACAGGTACATTTTTTGTGTCTCCCAGAGGAATATAACATACCATCATTGGAATCATATAATTCTGTTTTAGCAAGGAAGCCAAGATATAGCATTAAGCAGGGTCAGAGATCCAAGTAGCTAAATACCAGTGAAGTAGATTTTCCCATTAACCTTGGCTGTTACCAATCATTGCTTAATTTGATCTTGGGAGAACTTGGTTTTCATATTTAGTACATAATGGCTTTGAAAAATCCAGGACTTTCGTTTATCACAACACCTCTTAGAGGTTGAGAGAGCCCTACGCCACTTTCATTCTTTGTTTCCTGATATATTGAAAATAAAAAAAATTTTAAAATGCCAAACCAGAATTATGCAAGTTGGTGATATGTTTTCAATGTTTTCACTTAGGAGATCAACATGTTTAACACACATGTTAGTGACTAATGATTCACGTCCTTTGGAGATAGCATCAGATGTCCAAATTTGAGGTCCCTTCTGGATTTGAGGCCCAGGGAAAGTGGTTCTCCTGGCCAGGAGAAGCATAAACCTTGGTTTCTTGCCAAGCAATATGTTGGAGTGTTTAAAATGCTCTTTATATATGTTACTTATGCCTGTAGCGATTGAGAGTTTGTGATCCTCATGAATTGTGGTATTTGGTCAATACTGTCATTTATTCAGCAAGTATATTGAATGCCTGCCATAAAAGAGATGGGAAGAGATACGGTTCTTGCCCTCAAGGAGTTAAGTGTCTGGTGAGGACATGGGCTTCTAGGGAAAAAAAAATAAAGTAGGACAAGAAGTCCTTGATAGAGATATGTCCAAGTGCTGTCAGAGCAGAGGAGGGAGGTTTTATTTGCAGAATGTATTAGTCAGCTATTGCTGCAGTGACAAATAATCCCCAACTTCAGTGATTTATGGCAACAAATCCTTTATTTCTTGCTCATTAGTCTGTGGGTCACTGAAGCAGCCCTGTAATAGGTTGCAGGTTGGGTTCAAGTCTGCTCCACAGGATGATCATTCTGGACCCAGAAGGAAGGAACAGCAGCTGCCTGAACATCCTCTTCTCATGACAGATGACAGGAATACAAGAAGCCAAACCAAACTATTTGGCTCAGATGTGGCAAACATCATGTCATGTGATATTCCATTGGCCAAAGCAAGTCACATGACCAAGCCCACCATCCGTAGAGTAGGCAGGATTATTCTCCTTTCATGCGTGTATGTGTGTGTGTGTGTGTGAGAGAGAGAGAGAAAGAATGTGTGCAAGTGAGAGAGGGAGAGAGAATATATGCAGAACAGTAAAACGATCTACCATAGATAAGGTTTAACAGAAGAGATGACCTTTGAATTGGGTTTTGAAGGATGCATAGAAATTCATCAGGCATGACTTATGTGTGGAAGTTTAGAAACATATGGTATCTTAAAGGCAGAGTAGTGAGTACTATGACCTACGACCTTGCTCTAGTTGGTCTAGTAGTGAATTTCACACAGGATCAAGTTGGGAGGCACCGAACTGTGGTCTTTGTGAGTGATAGCTTTCCCTTTGCTCATGACAAAAGAACAGAGTTGAGCCCACATATGCCCTCTTCTTAGGACTGTGCTATAGTGTGCCACGTGCTAGATTCACACCTACTTTCTAAACTGACATTCAAACAAAGTTTCCAAAGCAACATACTCCAGCACTCTCTGGGGATCCCATGACGCTATATAATACTGCACCATAACAAGAGGGTACAGGTGAGTGCCTGGCCCTGCTACTCCAAGCATTTCTCTGGTTGTCTCTAGAGGAGCTTGTGAAATCTTGAAGCTTTTCTAAAGCAAAGTAAGTTTAATTGTGGTAACATAAAAAATAGTGTCATGACTTGGGGCTCTTTGAGGGCAGGGACACTTTCATTCAACTCTGATTTCCTGATCCTTATACAGGAGCAGGTAAAAAGCAAGACTCTCGCTTGCCAACGTTGACTATTTTCTATGCCAGGTACTGTGTTGAGCACTTTTCATACCTGACTGGAACCTCACAACCAGTCTGTGAGGCAGGTGTTTTTATTACAAGTGAGGAAATGGGCACTGTCTCTTGGTTAATAGGCAGAAGGTTAGCAAGCATTGGGAAGTCGTTAAGGATCTAATGGCACTAAACAGACTTTCTTGGCATACTCTTTTTTTTCTTCTTCTTCTTTGAGACAGGGTCTCACTCTGTCACCCAGAGTGGAGTGCAGTGGTGTGATCATGGTTTGCTGCACTCTCAAACTCCCAGGTTAAAGTGATCCTCGTGCCTCAACCTCCAGAGTAGCTGGGACTTCAGGCACACACCACCATGCCTGGCTAATGTATATTTATTTTTTTTTGCAGAGACAGGGTTTCCCTATGTTGCCCAGGTTGGTTTCAAACTCCTGGCCTCAAATGTTCCTCCTCCTTAAGCCTCCCAAAGTACTGGGATTATAGGCATGAGCCACCATGCCACCGTGCCCTTGCCTTGGGATAATCTTTTTTTTTTTTTTTGAGATGAAGTCTTGTTCTGTCACCTGGGCTGCAATGCAGTGGCATGATCTCGACTCACTGCAGCCACCACCTCCTGGGTTTAAGTGATCCTCCTGCCTCAGTCACCTGAGTAGCTGGGACTACAGGCATGCGTCACCATGCCCAGCTAACCTCTTTTTTTTTTTTTTTGTATTTTTGGTAGAGATGGGGTTTCACCATGTTGGCCAGGCTGGTCTTGAACTCCTGATCTCAAGTGATCCACTTGCCTTGGCCTCCCAAAGTGCTAGGATTACAGGCGTGAGCCACCACACCCTCTCTTGGTATAATCTTGATGTAATTGAAAAAGAATTGGAAAAAGACATGACTTACGTGCTATGGGATTCAGGGTTAATGCCGTGTCAGTGCACCAGCTAAAATATTCCCTGAGATTAACAGGCGTACACATACCACACTTTGGTAAATAATATCTTGGATAATTGTGCTGGAGGATAAAGCCAGTATAAAGTCATAATAGTTGGGGGGCAGTGGAAGGAAAACTGAAACGCCAGTGTGAGCATTGTTTCCAACCTTACCACCATGCTTTTGGCAAACAATGTCAGGTGACTTAGACCTGGTAGGGGAAAGCTAGCTTCAGAGTGAATTTGTTTTAAAGGATACAACAGTGGGGTAGTGAAGTGATGTTCAAATTTTAGTCAGGCTGAAGAGCCCCCTTTCCAAGTGAAATCTTACTGAAGACCCTTATATATAAAGTAGGTAAAAGTAAAGTAATTGGGTTGAAGCAGTTGAGGGTGTTGGAATGCTGCCTGCTGGATTCCAGCACATGACCCCAAAGTTCAAAAACCACTGGTATAAGGAAGGACATGCATATTGGTCTTGGGAATAAAAACTAAGTTTGAGTCTTGGTGGTGGAACTAACTTGCTTCTTAGCTGTGCCTATTGAAGCCACCTCTCTATGTCTTAATTTATTCACCTGCAAAATCGGAATGGTAGAGGTCTTCCAAGGCTCACTTTCGGTTTCAATACTCAATGTAGTGATACAGAATAAATTAAATACTGAAATTGAGTAGGACATTTCACTGCCCAACTACCTCATTGCCTTAATAACTCAAGAGAACATCCTGCGACTCACTGTGGAAACTTGAGTGTGACATATTTGAAGTATTAGCTTGGTACAAAAGTAATTGCAGTTTTTGCCTTGGATGCCTTTGATGCGTTTTGCCTTTGATGGCAAAAAACGCAATTACTTTTGCATCAACTGAATACTTTTCTTTGTATTGTGTTAGAATGTTGGCGTGTTTCTTGCAGTTGTATGATTTCACATGCAATGCACTCTCATTCTTGTAAGAGTGACAGCGCATTGAACTACCTTTGGCCTTAGAATCACTGTGGATTCTCTGTTCAGATCCCAAAGATTAACTTTGCATGTTTGTGTCACAGAGATATGTAACGATCTAAGTTGTGGACATTCTCCAGATGGTAGAAAGGGCAGCTTTCATGAATTGTGCTATTCCTGTGGCTGGTTGTTTAGGAATATTTTATTTTGATGAGGTTCCTTAAAGGTGAAGGTGGGGGTGCGTTTATGCATTTGTTTAGATTTCTCACAAAGCAGCCTTGCTCAGTACACATCCCAGTGGATTCTACAATGTAATCCAGAAGAAAGCCAAACTCGGTAAATAATTAGCCTTAAAAAAAAGGCGCAAACAAAGCCAAAGTTAATGAGTTTTTAAATTATTTTTCCTGAGTTTTTCAGAAATATATGGAAATGGATATATGAGATATGTGATAAGTTCATTTAAATATGTTCTCTGTTTAGCTTTTCCATATATAAATCATTTTCATTTCAACACAAAATATGAATTAAACATATTGATGCTATATTGTATATTGATCGCTGTCAATCACCTTCTTGCAAATAACCACCCCAAATGTTTCCTTTTCTTATTTACATTCTTCCTTCTTGGAAACTAATTATCCCTTTAGTTTTACCCAACCTGAATTCCAATATCTTCCAGCCCTCAGTAGAAACTTCTAGTTGATTTTTTTCTCTCTATAAGACAAGCAGTGTGATTATTTTGAATACCTTTTCAGTAAATTGGCAGCTCTCAAAGAGGGGCAGTCAAAAGATGATTATAAGCTCATATTATATAGCTTTATAGGAAGAAAAAAAGAAAAAAAACCTAAAAAAATTGACGTGGTTACAATCCCCCCCTTCAGATACTTCTGGAAAGCCAGCACATTAATTTCTCTTCATTTGCATTTCATGACTAAATAGTGTAAGGTTAACTCACTTTAGCCTTGTACTCTTACAGATGGTTGGTTTCCTTACAGATTTTTCCATTCACATTTTCTGATATTCTCTCTCTCTGTGTTCTGTGCTCTCTTAATCTCTAAACAGGTCAGGGCAGGAGAGCAGTTTCCACTGTGGCTGACGTCAATCCAGCCCCGTAGATTAGTTAGCGGATGGTGTTGGGAGAGGGGTGCAGCTGTTGTGCCTTCACCTAGAGACCAGATCTCACCTGAGATACCTGCTGAGTGTCGTCTTGAGCACGCAGACCCAGCACACCTGGATTCACAGGATGGAGGACTCATTTCCTTGAGCTTTATAAATCCTGGCTCAAAGAGAGTGCACCTGTTTCGTCTCTGTGGCGTCAGCATGTCAGGACGCCCCCATCCAGAACGAAGGCAGTTTGGTGTAATGGCTCATCTAGACATTGGGTCAGAAAGAACCAGGTGTGAATCTTGGTGCTGTCACTTACTTACGGTGCTCATGTAAGCAAGTAATTTAATCTCCATGAGCTTCAGCTTCCCCATCTATCCAAAGAGGGGATAATAGAATTGTTGAAGGGCAGTGGTTCCCAAAGTGGGGTTCCTGACCACCAGCAGCAGAAGCATCACACAAGCACTTGTTAGAGATACAGATTTTTGGATCTTTTTGAACAGGGTCTCGCTGTCACCCAGACTGGAGTGCAGTGGTGCGATCACGGCTCACTGCAGCCTCCACCTCCCTGGGTTCAAGCGATCCTCCTGCCTCAGCCACCTAGGACTACAGGCGTGTGCCACCACACCTGGCTAATTTTATTTTTTTGTAGAGATGGGGGCCTCACTATGTTGCCCTGGCCTCAAGTGATCCTCTCACCTTCACCTCTCAAAGCACTAGGATTACAGGCATGAGCCACCATGCCCTGGCCAGAGATGTGTATTTTAACAAGCCCTCCAGGGGATTTGATGCTCACTGAACATTGAGAACTGCTGCTGTAAGGAATCAACAAGAGAATCGTGAGCACATCAAAAGCTTGTACCTCCCTAGAGTAGAAACTGTGTGACGGCAAGCAGTCTTTTTTTTTTTTTTTTTTTTTTTTTTGAGAAGGAGTTTCGCTCTTGTAGCCCAGGCTGGGGTGCAATGGTGTGATCTTGGCTAACTGCAACCTCCGCCTCCCAGGTTCAAGTGATTCTCCTGCTTCAGCCTTCCAAGTAGCTGGAACTATAGGCATGCACCACCATGCCCAGCTAATTTTTGTATTTTTAGAGATGGGGTTCCACCATATTGGCCAGGCTGGTCTTGAACTCTTGATCTCAGGTGATCAAGGCAATTTTTTTTTTTTTTTTGAGACGGAGTTTTGCTCTTGTCACCCAGGCTGGAGTGTAATGGCCCGATCTCAGCTCACTGCAACTGCTGCCTCCAGGGTTCAACGATTTTCCTGCCTTAGCCTCTGAAGTAGCTGGGATTACAGGCGCCCACCACCATGCCCGGCTAATTTTTTTTGTATTTTTGTAGAGATGGGGTTTTTCCATGTCAGCCAGGCTGGTCTCGAACTCCTGACCTCTGGTGATCTGCCTGCCTCAGCCTCCCAAAGTGCTGGGATTACAGGCGTGAGCCACTGCACCCGGCTGGCAAGTGGTTTTTTAAAATGTTTCTCATCCATGTATCTCTTGCACCTGGAAGAGTGCCTGGCTCATACTTGGCACCCAACAAATATTTGTGGAATGAATGAATGAATGAATGAATATTAACTAGTATGATCACTACCATAATCATTTTTTTTGTTAATTATTATGTACTATCTTCCTACTTTTTTTTTTTTTTCCGGATCATGGAATCAAAGCAGAAAAAAGGGAACTTGGTATAATTTAGTTCAAATCTTTTCAGAAAGACAAGGGTATACAATTTCTCTTTTGTGTTTATTTTATTATTTTCCTTGTATCACGGACCAGTGTCTTGTCCCCAGGCATAAGGCAGAGCAGTGATCTGAACCCTTGTCACTTGTTTCTCAGGCAAAGTGTTTTCTCCTGCTGCTCCACACTGTCCTTCTGGGAAGCAGATACAATCACAGCTGTTCTTAGTTCTGCATCTTTTTTCGTAGCCTATGTACCATAGCTGTGGAATGTAACCTGCACCCTTCATTAGCTTTTCTTGTTTCTTCCTGTGAACACCTGCCTCCTTTCATTGTCTTTGCTGGTTCTAGAGGTGAAGGTGTCCCATAATGTGGTGGATTGATCACCGATGGTGCACGAAGTGATTTGGGGCTGGAGTGGAGTCCGCGGGCAAAACATTTTGCATTTTAATAGTTATGTGCTTATTTTATTTGTATTATAACAAACGTAACTATCAAACATATGGCTTCCCAGATATTATTATTTAGGGCAAAGCTAAAATAAATAGTGACAGTAGGTCCGTGTTAGCTTGAATACACGTTTTTATTTATTTTTTTATCATAAGCTATCTCCTACGGGAAGAATACACATTATATTTTGTTTTGTTTTGTTATGTTACGTTATTTTTGAGATGGAGTCTCGCTCTGTCACCCAGGCTGGAGTGCAGTGGTGTGATCTTGGCTCACTGCAACCTCCGCCTCCCAGGTTCAAGCAATTCTCCTGCCTTAGCCTCCCGAGTAGCTGGTACTACAGGTGCACACCACCATGCCTGGCTAATTTTTGTACTTTTGGTAGAGAAAGGGTTTCATCATGTTGGCCAGGCTGGTCTCAAACTCCTGACCTCAGTTGATCCACCTGCCTTGGCCTCCCAAACTGCTGGGATTATAGGCGTGAGCCACCGTGCCCGGCCAGAATACACATTTTAAATGAGTAACAATTGCTGATTTTAAATTAACAGCAGTGGTTTTGGCAAAGGTCAGAAGGACGGTGTGCGGGTGACAAGTTTTGGAAACACCAAGATCATCTTCTTAGGGGCTAAATACAGTGGGGTTTGAGTTTGGAATCTGCTACTTATCAGCTCTGTGGCCATGGCTAAGTGATTCAGCATACTTAAAGCCACTATGTTCTCACCCATAAAATGGGAATAATAATATTTTTTCTCTCCCAGGGTGATGGGGAGAATTGAGCAAGGAAAAGTATATAAAACACTTAGTAGGGTACTGGCACATAGTGGGTGTCCAATATTTGGAAGGGACTGTGATTTTTCTTTAGTGTGGAACAGGGGTAATAAGGCCACTGAAATCCATTTTCTAGTTTCTTAAAGACCGTCTGCATTTAAACCAAGTGTTGATGTGGAAAATGTTAATACGAATGGTCCAGGCTGCACTTTTGAATTCTCCTGTAATGCCAGTCTCCACCTGGTTGGCTGAGAAGTGGCGGAACTCTATACCAGACACTTCCAGTGACAGCATTCTTAGAATTTCAAACTCATTCAACGAGTTTAGATACTGAATATATCAGAAGCACCTCCAGGTGTGGAGGAGATTCCTGTGAGGCTGGTGTCCCGGATATGAACCCCTGAGGGTCTGATTAAGGGGCCCGATGATCACAGCTCTTGCTTCTTTGTATAGCATCAGGGCTGCAGACATATTTCTTGTCCGTCTACCTGACAGGCGATGTTTTCTCTTTCAGGGACTACTGTGTGAACCATTTTTTAAAATTTTGATTTCTTCATTTTTTTTTAGAGACAAGATATCACGGAATCTTTTTTGACCAAGCCATTCAAAGATTGATTGATTGATTGATTTTTGAGATGGAGTCTTGCTCTGTCACCCAGGCTGGAGTACAGTGGCATGATCATAGCTCACTGCAGCCTTGAACTCCTGGCCTTAAGCAGTCTTCCCACCCCAGCCTCCCAGGTAGCTGGGACTACAGGCATGCTCCATCACGCCCAACTAATTTTTTTGTAGAAATGGAGTTTCCCTGTGTTTCCCAGGCTGGCCTCAAACTCCTGGTCTCAAGCACTCTTTGTGCTTCAGTCTCCCAAAGTTCTGGGATTACAGTCATGAGCCACAGTGCCTGGCCTCAAAGTCTTATTTTTTAAATGTACATATTTCAAAAAATATGTTGCTTCCTTAAATAGATAAGATGATGTAAAACATTGTTCTGGTCACCATCAGTGATATAGATTGCAAGCATTCTCCCACAGTGATATGGTAGAGGTTTGACTGGGATATTTGAGCTGTTTGCCACTAGGCAGGACTGCCAGATAAAATATAGGAAGCTCACTAAAATTTGAACTTCAGATAATCAATGAACACTTAAATAAAACATAAGTATATCCCATGTAATATTTGGGATGTACTTTACACTAAAAAAGTATTTGTTTATTCAAAAATCAAATTTAAGTGGACATCCTCTATTTTTATTTGCTAACTCGGGCGACTCAATGGCCATACCCTATTTGTCACTATACTGTTATATGCAAATCCACACTCTCCTATTCCTTTGCTGTGTAACCCACAGCCAGCTGTGGGCCACCCCTGATTTATGACTCCAGATGGTCATAAAGTATGAGAGAAACTCTTATTTTCACATGTACTTTGTTTATGAATTATAGTTATTCTTACCATAATTCTATCAAACCTGATGACAAAATGTAACTGAAAGAAAATCAAATGAAAATAACTTTATAACTATGCATTCAGTATGGAAATCAAACTCTCACCTACATTAACACAACTCACCTTTGTGGGGGTCTTGCTATGTTCAAAGCTCTATTCTAAGTGCTTAAAATGTATCAATTCATTAAGCCCTATGAAGTAAAGACAACAGTTATCCTCTATGTTTCAGAGACTCAGAGAGGTTAAGAAACTTGCCCAAGGTCACACAGTTCATAGACAGTAAAGTCAGGATTCACATCCAGGTGATCTGACTCCAGAGACTGTGCTATCATCCTCTCTGCATTGTTCAGTATATGTTTCTGGTGAATTCATAAATAAAATGTTTGCACTTTTGGAGAAAGAAATGTTTTTACTGGAGCTGGCTTAGCAGATACTTTTTTTTTTTTTATACTTTAAGTTCTGGGATACATGTGCAGAATGTGCAGGTTTGTTACACAGGTATACACGTGCCATGGTGGTTTGCTGCACCCATCAACCCATCACCTACATTAGGTATTTCTCCTAATGCTATCCCTCCCCTATCCCTGAACCTGCAGAGACGTTTTAAAATATGAGTCTAATGACATCTGTACTGAAGGTGGTTCCCTTTTACTTACCTGGTAATTCTCCTGTTTTTTTGAGACGGAGTCTCACTCTGTTGCCCGGGCTGGAGTGCAGTGGCATGGTCTCAGGTCACTGCAGCCTCCACTTCCCAGGTTCAAGTGATTCTCCTGCCTCAGCCTCCCAAGTAGCTGGGATTATTGTCACGCACCACCACGCCCAGCTAATTTTTGTAATTTTAGTAGAGACGGGGTTTCACCATGTTGGCCAGGCTGGTCTCGAACTCCTCACCTCAAGTGATCCACCTGCCTCAGCCTCCCAAAGTGCTGGGATTACAGGTATGAGCCATCACACCTGGCCACCTGGTAATTCTCATTTAGCAAGCATAAACATATTTTGCTACATCAAGAATTTTCAAATTTTTAAACTGAGTTCGAAATCACATTCATTTACTTAGAAATTGGCCATTCAGGATTTATGAAGATGGAAGTCCTTGACTGGTGACTACATGCTGGCTGAGAGAAAGGTAGTTTTGACAGTATCTCCTAGAGCCAAGAAGTCATATTGGATCACGAGGCCAAAGAAAAAATATTTGCCCATCTGTACACCCATTATAATATCCTCCCATATTTTGAACTGAGTGGAAAAGGTAATAAAGCTCTACAATTAAAAAAATGACTATATATAAAGCCCTGTTTTATCTAACCTGCTTGTACGCCACGGTGAACCCTCGTAAACCCACCCAGTGGCATATGTGATGGTCTCACAGGTCTAGGAATAATGGGCTGACTGGAAATGACGGTTCTTATTGCATGGTAATGTAAGGTCTTAAAACAGCCAACCAACCACACCCCACATTTAAAAAAATTGAATATTTTGTTTGTCATAATTTTTTTCTTTTTTGCATTTTAATTTTTAAAAGTATTCCATTAAGGCTAGGCACGGTGGCTCATGCCTGTAATTGCAGCACTTTGGGAGGCCTAGGCAAGCCAATTGCCTGAAGTCAGGAGTTCGAGACCAGCCTGGGCAATATAGTGAAACCTCATCTCTACTAAAATACAAAAAATTAGCTGGGCGTGGTGGCAGGCGTCTGTAGTCCCAGCTACTCGGGAGGCTGAGGCACAAGAATTGCTTGAACCCAGGAGGTGGAGGTTGCAGTGAGCTGAGATTGCACCATTGCACTCCAGCCTGAGTAACAGAGTGAGATTCTGTC
This sequence comes from Pongo abelii, assembly GCF_028885655.2. Classification (NCBI taxonomy): domain Eukaryota; kingdom Metazoa; phylum Chordata; class Mammalia; order Primates; family Hominidae; genus Pongo; species Pongo abelii. Next base: position 116,748,530 of record NC_071995.2, on the reverse strand, counting down.
TCCAAAAAAAAAAGAAAAAGAAAAAAAGAAAAAAAGTATTGCATTAAAATATCACATAATTTATTTGTATTTTGGTGTATATTTATTGTATCATATGTTTATTGTGTACTTTATTATTTATTTATCATATTCCTGAGTTTTTTGGGCACCCCTCCCATTTTGCACCCAAGCCGAGTGCCTCACTTGTGTCACCCGGCCCTGGTTCCTCTCCTTCCATGATGCACTGTGCACTGTTTCATTCATGAGCATTTGTCACAATGCTAATCTCCTCCTCCCCAATGTCAAGCTGACTTTTTTTGGAAGAGTCCTTGATGCTGAAATTATTATGCCACCAGGTTCTCTGCTGGGAAAGATGAAACCGTGTTTTGGTCTTAATGGTCTGATGTCTTGCCATGCTGTTCTAAGGAATTTGAAGAGAAAAGGTGTCTTTGCCAAAACCACTGCTTGGTTTGGAGGCCTGTGAATTGACTGTATCCAATCAAATATCCATGCAATCCAGAATGTATCCACCTTACACGTCATGCTTGCTTTTCACAGTTAATAATATAGAGGCACTAGCTGCTATAGTGAGTGTGTGACTCAATACATTGTCATGTTGGGTGCATTCTTAAATATGGGATTGGGTCATGATGCAGATGTTCTTAAGAAAGACAGTAAAAAGCAGTGGGTTACAAATTGTAAGTTGGGTTTGCCTGTCTCTAATATGTTGGAAACCCAATTAATAATAATTAACTTGTTATGCCTACTGTGATGATGAAACATATATATATAGTCTCTAGCATTGTGCCTGGCACACAGTACATTTTCAATACATGGTAGTCAACACTGTTGTTAATTTTATGTCTGTTTTCTTGTTTTATTCTCCTTTCCCTTGAGGCATCTATCTAATGTTCTTTGAGGACCCACTGTGTGCTAAAGACTGAACACAGCACCTTTCCTTTAGCTGCTGTCAAGGCTTCTTTCTTATAGGGTCTGTTCCTGATGGATATGTCTTGCTAGTATTCTGATTCTTATTAGCTGAGTTCTAGAAAAATATACACCTGAATTTATGTATTGAGTAAGAGTCAATAGCCTCTTTGTTGGGTATTGAGTAACAGTCAATGAATCTCTGAATAAGTAGTCAAGGGCGTCTGTATTAGTTTTCTGTTGCTGCATACAAATGATCACAAACATGGTGGCTTAAAACAACACACGTTTATTATCTCACAGTTTCCATGGATCAGACATCCAGGCATGGCAGAGTTGGGTCCTTTGCTTAGTGTCTCACAAGGATACAGTCAAAGTGTTGGCTGGGCTGCATTCTCATCTGAAGTCTGGACTGGGGGAGATCTGCTTCTAAGGTCATTCGAGTTGTTGGCAGATTTCATGTCCTTGCAGCTTTCTGACTGAAGGCCCCAGCTTCTTACCACTGTTCGGTGGAGATACACTTCATGTCCTAGAAGTCTTCTCAAGTTTCTCATTGCTGTGTGGCTGTGGCTCTTTTCATGCTCACAACGTGGCTGTTTGCTTCTTCAAGGCCAGCAAGAAAATCTTTCTCTCCAATGTGTTAAAACAGAGTTTTAGATAATGAGTTGTAATTATGGGAGTGATATCCCATCTCTTTTGCCATATTCTATTAGCTAGAATCAAATCACTTGTTCTGTCACACTCAAGGGGAGGGGTCATATAAGGACAATACCAAGGGCAGCATTAGAGATCATGGGGCCATCTTAGGCTTCTGCCTACCACAGCCTCCTTGAAGAAAACACTTACATGTTGGTGCACGGGCTTTGGGAAAGCTATTTAACTTCTTTTTAAAAATGCTTTATTCATTTATTATTTTTCTAATTTTTTTTTGAGACAGGGTCTCTGTTGCCCAGGTTGGAGTGCAGTGGCATGATCATAGCTCACTGTAGCCTTGAACTCCTGGGCTCAAGTGATCCTCCCACCTCAGCTTCCTGAGTAGCTGGGACTACAGGTGTGTGCCACCACGCCTGGCTAATTTTTTTTATTTTTGTAGAGACAAGGTCTTGTTATATTGCCCAGGCCGGTCTCAAACTCCTGGCCTCAAGTGATACTCCAGTCTCAGCCCCACAAAGAGTAGGATTACAAGCATGAGCCACCATGCCCAACCCTGTTTAACTTGTCATAGGCCTTTATCTACAGTTTATTTCACGGTTGTATCCCAAAGTGGGGCGGGAGTTGCTGGAAGCTTGACTTTGGGATAAGCAGAGATTTTTAGGTATTTTTCACAGGCTAAGTATCAGTGATATATCCATGATGTACATACCGAAGATGTAATGAGATCATCTGTGCCAAGATTCTATGAAGGGAGGGACTTTAAATAAACAGTCTAAAGAGAAAGAAGAAACTTCTAAGGTTGTCGGGCCCTGCTCCCTGCCTCCAAGTAGGAATTTATGTTAGCTAGACCTTACCCCGTCCAAACGAAAACAAACAAAGAGTTCAATTATTTTGATTTTTAGATCCCACAAATAACTGAGAACATGTGATATTTGTCTTTCTGTGCCTGGCTTATTCCACTTAACATAATCTCCAGTTCCCTTCATGTTGTTGCAAATGACTGGATCTCATTCTTTTTTTTTTGTTTTGGTTGAATAGTACTCTGTTGTGTATCCCATAAATGTATACTTTATCCCATAAATGTATACATCTATGTACCCAGAAAAATTTTTTTAAAGTTAAAAAAGGCCAGGCATGGTGGCTGACACCTGTAATCCCAGCATGTTGGGAGGCCGAGGCAGGTAGATCACTTGAGGTCAGGAATTCGAGACCAGCCTGGCCAACATGGTGAAACCCCATCTCTACTAAAAATACAAAAATTAGCTGGGCTTGGTGGCAGATGCCTGTAATCCCAACTACTCGGGAGGCTGAGGCAGGAAAATCGCTTGAACCCGGGAGATGGAGGTTGCAGTGAGCTGAGGTTGTACCACTGCATTCCAGCCTGGGCAACAGAGTGAGACCCTGTCTCAAAAAAAAAAAAAGTTAAAAAAAAAAGGAGACAAACAGCCACATAAAAACCTCCTACTGTTTTCCTAAAGAAAGTGGAAGACAAAATGCTTGACTGATCTCTTCTCAAACCAGGGGGCTTTTGAAATGTGATTGCATTTAACTCTGTACCAAGACAGTTATTTAAGGGGAAGTTTGACCATTCGCTATAAGTGTTCATGATCTCATTACTCTTTTGAAGTGCCTTTGAGTCGCCTAACCCTCAAGATGGGTAACTGGTTGGCAGGTAGTTGATGGGCAGGAGGCTGGAAGCATTCACGGAAGCTGTTTGGTGTGTTTCTTGCTGTTGAAATTGGCCAGGAAGTCACCTGGGAGTGGTGTTAGGTTGCTGATAGAGTATACCATATGACTGTGTGTGTGTACGTGTATGAGTGCATGCAGACACACACACAGACGGTGTGTACAATAGACTGCCAACCATTTCGCGTGGGTGGCTATATTCTCAAGCCAACTAAAACTTCTGTGGGGGTGTTTTCATAGGAAAATAAAACAATATTCCCAAGAATTTGGGGAATTAAGCCCATTATATTTGTATGGCATCTGCTTGGTGGTTTCTGCTGCGTTCAGGTTCTCGCATCAGCAGGTTTCTTAGCCTTGCAAAGAGCTAGCACCCAAGTCACCTAGCTCACATTTAAAAAAATAGGAAAATTACCAACCTCGTGCTTATTTTTGTACCAAAGGGGATTTCCACAGGGGGAGAATTTTCCTTCCCCGCTCCAGAAGGCCATTGTTACCTCAAAGACGTGTCTGTTCAGCCAGCTAATGGGGACAGCGTGAAGACAGAGTGCGGCCCCTCTCCTGGGAATCACAGGAGACACCAGTAAGCTTTGATTATATTTTTGGATGCTGCAAAGCTGATGTGGTTTCCTAGTCAACCTTTCATGCCTCCTGATAATGGAGGGTGCTGGGTAGGCTGGAGTGCTTTCTTTTTTTCTTAAAAGAAGCTGAGATCTCAGACTCGCTGGGTCAGGGAAAGCAACCTTCTCACCTTTCAGCATAGCGTGCTGACTGCCAAAGGTATTCTAGTTGGCAAGTATTTCCTTGGCACCCCTGCCCTGGCATGTTTCCCCCCTCCAGATCATTTCTGATGGGCATAATATGGCCTGAAACTGGCATCTGTCACAGCTTGGGAGTTGGATGTTAATGAAACAATAATTCCTGATGATGAACGTGTGGCCGCTCCGCTACTCCCTCAAGCTGAGCATCAGTCCCTGTAGACTTGGGCGAAGAGGAACAGGGCAGAGAGGAAGAAACCTCTTCACTCTAACACCTCCTGGTTAGGTGGATGAAGTGTCACTGCCCTGCTTGGCACAGCGCCTGTCTTGTCAGGCTTTTCCAGTGTGAACACTGGATCCTTAACCTCAGAGAAGCCCTCACCTAACAGGAGGGTGACGACTGCCTACCCATTTTATAAAAGATGGAGACTGCATTCCTTGACTCCATATTAGAATCACCTGAGGAGAATTTTTAAAAAATGAGATGTAACTCATACACCATAAAATTTATCCTATTAAAGTGTTCTATGGTTTTTGAATATATTTATAAGGTTGTGCAGGCCAGGTGTGGTGGCTCATGCCTATAATCCCAGCACTTTGGGAGGCAGAGGCAGAAGGATCACCTGAGGTTGGGAGTTCGAGCGCAGCCTGGCCAATGTGGTGAAACCTTATCTCTACCAAAACTACAAAAATTAGCCAGGCGTGGTGGCGCACGCCTGGAATCCCAGCTACTTGGGAGGCTGAGGCAGGAGAATCACTTGAACCCAGAAGGAGGAGGTTGTAGTGAGCCAAGATGGCGACGTTGCATTCCAGCCTGGGCAATAAGGGCAAAACTCCATCTCAAAAAAAAAAAAATGTTGTGCAAAACCACCACTAATTCTAGAACCTTTTCATCATCCTGAGAGGAACCTCACATTAGCAGTCATTCCCTAGTCCACCTCCCACCGGCCCCTGGCAACCACCAATCTACTTCTTGTCTCCATATATTTATCTTTTCTAGACATTTTATTTCAGTGGAATCATACTATATGTGGCCTTTTGTGTCTGGCTTCTTTCACTCAGCATAGTGTTTTTGAGGTTCATCTATGTTGTAGCATGTATCAGTACTTCATTCCTTTTTCATGGCTGAATAATATTTCCTTGTGTAGCTCTGACACATTTTATTTATCCATTCATTTGTTGATGGACATTTGGGTTGCTTCTACTTTTTGGCTGTTATAAATAGTGCTACTATGAAAATTCATGTACAAGTTTTTTACACGGAGTTTCACTCTTAGCCCAGGATGGAGTGCAATGGCATGGTCTTGGCTCATTGCAACCTCCGCCCCCTGGGTTCAAGTGATTCTCCTGCCTCAGCCTCCGGAGTAGCTGAGATTAAAGGCACCCACCACCGTACCTGGCTAATTTTTGTATTTTTAGTAGAGATGAGGTTTCACCATGTTGGCCAGGCTAGTCTTGAACTCCTGACCTCAGATGATCCACCTGCCTTGGCCTCCCAAAGTACTGGGATTACAGATGTGAGCCACCATGCCCAGCCTCATGTACAAGTTTTTATATGATGTTTTTGGTTTTCTTGGGTATATACCTAGGAGTGGGATTTCTAGGTCATATGTTAACTCTATGTTTAACATTTTGGGGAACTGCCAAACGTTTCCACAGTGGCTCCACAATATTATATTCCCCCAGCAATGCAGGAGAGTTCTGCATTCACCACATCCTCACGGATACTTGTTACAGTCTGTGTTCTTGATTATAGCCATCCTAGGAGGTGTGAAATCCTAATGGGTATGAAGTCTAGAGGTCTTTTAAAAAAATGCCAAATTCCAACACTGCCCCCACATCTCTTCGTTCTAAGAATTGGTTTTATTATTATATTTTTAATTCCCCTGGTTGAATTCCATGTGCAGCCAAGTTTGAGAACCACTGGGCTAGGGGAACTTACTTGTGCAAGTGAGATATTTGGTAAGCTTCTACCCAGAGCCTGGAGTAGGGTAAGGCCAGTGAGGCACTCCCCTTGGGCACAATGTTTGTGTGGAGGCATCAAAATGTCAGTAATATATATTTTATATAGATATTTAGAGACAGGATCTTGCTGTCACCCAACCTGGAGTGCAGTGGTGCAATCATGGGCCACTGCAGCCTCAAAGTCCTGGGCTCAAGCGATCCTCCCAGCTCAGCCTCCCGAGTAGCTGGAACTACAGGCACAGGTGTGTGCCACCACACCTGGCTAATTTTTTAATTTTTTGTAGAGACAGAGTCAGACTGTATTGCCCAGGCTGGTCTTGAACTCCTGGACTCAAGCAATCCTCCTGGCTCAGTCTCCCGAGTAGCTAGGACTTCAGGCATAACTCCACCATGCCCGGGATATTAGTCCATTCTCACACTGCTATAATGACATACCTGAGACTGGGTTATTTATGAAGAAAAGAGGTTTAATTGACTCACAGTTCCATAGGCTGCATAGGAAGCATTGGCGGGGAGGCCTTAGGAAACTTACAATCATGGCGGAAGGCAAAGGGGAAGCAGGCATGGTCTTCACGTGGCCAGAGCGGGAGAGGGAGATGGGGAGGGGGAGGGGGAGGGGGAGAGGGAGACGGGGAGGGGGAGGGGGAGAGGGAGATGGGGAGGTGGAGGGGGAAGTGCTACGCACTTTCAAACAACCAGGTCTTGTAGAACAGCCAGGGGGACGTCTGCTCCCATGGTTCAGTCACCTCCCACCAGTTCCCTCCTCCAATATGTGGGGATTACTGTTTGACATGAGATTTGTGTGGGGACACAGAGCCAAACCATATCACCCAGCTAATTTTTTATTAATTTTTTTTTTAGTGATAAGGTCTCTCTGTGTTGCCCAGGCTGGCCAGGAACCCCTGGCCTCAAGTAATCTTCCCACCATGGCCTCCCAAAGTGTTGGGATGACAGGGATGAACCACTGTGCCCAGCCATATCATATTTTAATGCACTATTTAAAGATAAAAATTAATACAAAAGTTCATGATAAACAAAATATCGACGTTTTACAAAGACACAGGCTGTGACCTGGCACTTGTACAATTCATCTCACTCTCCTCATCCTAATGCTGGCACTATTAGATCCTGTCTTTATTTAAGAATTTTGAATTTTGTTCTTTGTGGATTTTTCTGGCTATGAATTTTGACTTTTTAAAATGCTGCATTAAAATATATTTATCTTCGTTACTGAGTTTTTGCAGCCTCCTTAAATTTTGCACCCAAAGTGAACGCCTCACTCTCCTTACCCTATTCTTGGCCTAGATTTTACCTCTCTCCCAGATATTGTGAAAAACAAGCACCTACTATGTCCTGGGTACTCCTAGGTGCTCTCTTGATCTTGTTTTATCCCACCTGAGTCTCACAACAGTTCATTTGGAGTGGGTGTTAGAATTCTCAATTTATAGATGAGGATACAAGGTTCAGAGGGATGTGGGACTTGACCCAAATCTCACAGGTAGTGGGTGGTGAGTCGGATTTGGACCCAGGTCTTCATGCAGAGAGCTTACGTGCTTGGCACCTGCTAGGGTGTATGACACTTTCAGGTTCACAGGCCACAGCCTACGCTGCAAAGTACAAAGGGTGGAAAATGTTGGTTTTTCACCTATAGATGAGAAAACTGAGCCTCACCGATTCTTTGGAGACTTGGGTCACTTTTTTTGAAAAGACATTTTTAGTCTATATATGGTCTCGCTGGGCACAGTGGCTCATGCCTGTAATCCCAGCACCACGGAGGCCAGGGTGGGAGGATAGCTTGAGCTCAGGAGTTTGAGACCAGCCTGGGCAACATGGCGAAACCCTATCTCTACCAAAAATACAAAACTTTAGCCGGACATGGTGGTATGCGCCTGTAGTCCCAGCTACTTAGGAGGCTGAAGTGGGAAGATGGCTTGAACCTGGGAGGTTAAGGCTGCAGTGAGTCATGATCACACCACTGCACTCCAGCCTGGGTGACAGAGTAAGACCCCGTCTCAAAAAAAAAAAAAATTACATAGGGTCTCATCCCAGTTTCCCCCTTCGTTTCATTAGTAATTCATTCATTTGGCTCAGCAAATAATTATTGAGTCCAGCTGGGTGCCTTGTCTTGTGCTGATTAGGACATGGGACAAGGCAACCACAGTCCTGCATTTGGAGTAGAGATGCAATACTATTTATAAAAATTCACTTTAAAAGCAACTTCTCATGAGATTGATTTTTTTTTTTTTTCACATAGCACAGATGTCCGCAAACTTTTCTTTAAAGAGCCATATAGTAAATATTTTAAGCTTTTTGGGTCATGCAGTCTCTGTGGCAACTACTTAGCTCTGCAGTTGGAGCACAAAAGCAGCCACAGATGATATATATGCATTAATGGTAGTGGCTGTGTTCCAATAAAACTTTATTTACAAAAATAGGCTGAGGGCCAGATTTGGCCTACTGGGCAGTAGTTTGCTGACTTTTGGTATATAGGAATTTCTGCCTTTTCCCTGAAGCCAGTATGGGAAAAAATGCTTTGAAAAGTCTGAAATTGGCCTATGAAGATGGAATCTTGAAAGGCTGGAGACAAAAAGAGGAGTTCTAAAAGAAAGAAATGGAAGAAGTGGAGATAATGTATTGTGAGAGCTTTTTGTTTGAGAGGCATAAGGACAAATGAGAAAGACAAAGATATTCCAATTGGTTTTTCTGTATGTATTTTTGTTTGTTTGTTTTCGAGACAGAGTCTTGCTCTTGTTGCCCAGACTGGAGTGCAGTGGCACGATCTCAGCTCACTGCAACCTTTGCCTCCCGGGTTCAAGTGATTCTCCTACCCTCAGCCTCCTGAATAGCTGGGATTACAGGTGCCCACCATCACGCCCAGCTAATTTCTTTTTGTATTTTTAGTAGAGACGGGGTTTCATCATGTTAGCCAGGCTGGTCTCGAACTCCTACCTTCAGGTGATCCACTTGCCTTGGCCTCCCAAAGCGCTAAGATTACAGGCGTGAGCCACCGCGCTGGGCCGTGTGTGGTTTTTTTTGAGACAGGGTCTCACTCTGTTACCCAGGCTGGAGTGCAGTGGCACGATCATGGCTCACTGCAGCCTCAACCTCCCGGGCTCAAGTGATCCTCCCACCACAGCCTCCCAAGTAGCTGGGACCACAGGTGTGCACCACCACGCCTAGCTAATGTTTTGTTTTGTTTTGTTTTTGTAGAGACAGAGTCTCCCTATGTTGCCCAGACTGGTCTTGAACTCCTGGGCTCAAGTGATCCTCTCTCCTTGGCCTCCCAAAGTGCTGGGTTGCAGGCATGGAGCCACCACACCCAGCCTAATTGTTTTGTTTTTGTTTGTTTGTTTGTTTGTTTGGTTTTCATCCCATGCTTCCTTCTGAGCAACTGATTTTTTAAAAAGTCATATTCGTTATAATAAAACATTTCATTTTTTAAAAAATTTAATATTTATTATAGAGATGGAGTCTCATTCTGTTGCCCAGGTTGGTCTTGAATTCCTGGGCTCAAACAATCCTCCCACCTTTGCCTCCCAAAGTCCTGGGATTCACAGGCATGAGCCACTACACCCACCTGTCTAATAAAACATTTCTTTTCTTTCTTTTTTTTTGAGATGGAGTCTCCCTCTTGTTGACCAGGCTGGAGTGCAGTGACACGATCTTGGCTCACTGTAACCTCTGCCTCCCAGGTTCAAGCAGTTCTCCTGCCTCAGCCTCCCAAGTAGCTGTGATTACAGGCATGCGCCACCACACCCGGTTAATTTTTTGTATTTTTAGTAGAGACAGGTTTCACCATGTTGGCCAGGCTGGTCTTGAACTCCTGACCTCATATGATCTGCCTGGCTTGGCCTCCCAAAGTGTTGGGATTACAGGCGTGAGCCACTGCACCCAGCCATAAGAAGACATTTCTAATAAAGGGGTTATTCTCTAGTAATTTGAACTAGAGGACAAAAAATTTGGGAATTTCACTTATTTTTTTTTGTCCCTGCTGCCCTCATTCTGCCATTGACCTCTTATGTGACCTTTGAATGATTTAATTTTTCTGAAGGGAGAGATGACAGTGATGAACCATGTAGCAAGGTGACCCCATGGTAATTCCTCATCAGCAAGGGAATCCAGCAGCCCTTCTCGGGAGAATATGGGATGTTGCAATATTCCACTCTGAGACTTCTTCTTCCCTTCTGCTGGAACCCGTCTCCTGACTCCCAGTCTAATGTTATTTCCATTACACCATCCAAGTGTGATGCAAGATATGGCAGAGAGATGTCCCACGGTGCATCTAAGTGGGAAGAAAAAATTTCTAGCTTATGGGTACATAAACAATGCAATAAATGGATCAAATGCAATCAAATGGACCTGCCAAACGCATAGGTCTTCCCATTAAGTAAATTGGGCATGGAAGCGTGGACAAATATGGTTCTTCTATGAAAAGTTCTTAGAACCTGCAAAAGGCTTTAACATAGAGAGGACCTTTAAATAGTGAGCTTATTTGAAAAGACTAGACTTCTAAGCAGTGTTTTCGGGAGAGCACTACTGTAGAATTCTAAGGTTGTTCCCTTTAGTCTGGAGCTCACAAGCTCCATTTGTTGAGGATGGTAAATATCAGAGAAGATTCACACCAAAGGTACTATCTGGTGCTCCGTGGACATGTGGCTGAGCTCTAAAGCCTGTGGACACCCCTAGAGGCACTGGAGATTGTACTGATCTTGGTATGAAGATCAAACTACTTACTAGCTTATGGGACCCAGTGTGACGTGGATGACTTTAGGTCCTTCAGAGCCTTAGATGTCAAAGACATAAGATAGGAAGAACAGTTCGAGACCTTTTCAAGGATGATCCAATACAGTGCTGTTCAAAATGCGGTCCCTGGACCAGCAGCATCAGCGTCACCTGGGAACTTGTTAGAAATGCAAAGTTGGATGGTTCCCCAGACCTACTGAGTCAGCAGCTATGGCAGGGAGTAGGGGTTGGGGGGATTCTAGCAATCTGTGTTTTCACAAGCCCTCTGGGGCTTTCTAATGCATGCTCAAGTTTGAGGACTCTTAGAGTAGAAGAGGGTGTTTCAACCTTGGCACTACTGATATTCGGGGGTGAATACCTCTCTGTTGTGGGATCTGTCCTGTGTATTGAAAGATGTTGAAGAGCAACTCTGGTCTCTACCCACTAGATTTTAGTAACAGCTCCCCATCTCCCAAGTTGTGACAACCAAATTATTTATAGACATTGCCAAAGTCCCCTGGAGGACAAAATCACTTATAGTTGAGAACTGCTGGTCTAGGATAAAGCAAATTCCTGACATTTGGCAAGTGCTGAATGAAGTGTTAACTTCCCTTATTTTCTTCTGCAGTCTCTCCATCTGAATTGAAGGGAAGGGTGGAAGAAAGCAAGTTACAAATGTTTTTTTACCTTTTCGAGTGTGCTGACACTATGGCCCCATGTCTCGTTATTTAAAAATAGTCACACTATTTCAACTTTCTAACAGAATTTTCCTTTGGGTTGAAACTAAACATGGAAAATCTCAGCCCTGGGACCTGTGTTAATTTTCCCCCAAGAGCTAAGAGGCTGCGAGTGAGGATTGTTGGTGGAAAGTTTGAGGTCTCTGTAACTGCAGAGCTTGCTGCTGTGATGTGGGGGCACGAGTTCCCTCCACTTCACCTTGGCTTCCCCTCCCATGAGAATTTCACAGCTGGTCCCCTCCACACCCGGCTGCTCGCCCTGCTAATAATAACCACAAGAGATCTGGTTTCCGTTGCTGGTGAACTGTCTCTCATGCTTGGATTTTCCTTCTATATGTGGCCTGAGTTGGGAGAGGCATCTGAGCTGCGGAAGGGGCACACCATCCTTGGAGTTAGATGACCTGGGTTCCAGTTCTACTTCCACCTGTAACTTGCATGGAAGATACTGGGCACATCATTCAAGTGCCTGATTGCACTTCCGTTTCCATACCTGTAAGGCAGACACTATAAGACCTGTGGGAGCATTCCTTTTTAAATACTGTGGTAAATTATATGTAATGTAATATTTACTATTTTAATCATTTTTGAGTTTACAGTTCAGTGGCATTAAGTGCATTCGCATTGTTGTGTAACCATCACCACTGTCCATCTCAAACTTTTTCATCACCCCAAAATGAAATTCACTAATTCCCTGACTTAATCAACTTGGGCTGCCATAACAAAATACCACAGACTGAATGGCTTAAGCAATAGGAATAAAATACAAATTTATTTTCCCATATATAGAAAAAAACGGAAATTTACTTCTTACTGTTCTGAAGGCTGGGAAGTCCAAGACCAGGTTGCCAGCATGGTCAGGTTCCAGGTTCTGGTAAGGGCTCTATTCTTGGCTTGCAGACGGCCACCTTCTTTCTGTGTCCTCACATGGTGGAGAGAGAGTAAGTTCTGGTTTCTTCCTCCTCCTAGAAGGACACTGATCTCATCATGGAGGCTTCATCCTCAGGTCTTCATCTAAAGCTAATCACTCCCTAGGCCCCCATCTCCAAATACCATCAAACTGGGAGTTAGGGATTCAATATATGGCTTTTGGGGAGACACATTCAGAACACTCCCCATCACTCCCACTCCTAATCTTTTGTCTCCTTTCTGTTGTGAATTTGGCAATTCTGGGCACCTCATGTAGGTGGAGTCAGAGTATTTGTCCTTTTGGAGAGCATACTTTTGATATAGTGGAACATTTATTTGTATATTTGAATACAAATATACAAATTTGTGTTTGTGTCTTTGAATATTCCCAGAAGCATTGTCCAGGGTTGAATCTGGCCTCCGATAGAGTGGTTGAAAGTGCCCTGGGTAAAAACTGAAGATCAAATATCTAAATGAAAACTGAAAAATGCTGGCAGTTTGATGGTTATTCTCAAAGGGTTTTGGGGCTGGAGAAAAGGCTACGCTTGGAAATATTGTTCCCAAGCATTAAGCCCTTCTTCAGGCAGGCACTGGGTGTGGAAGACACTCTGTTTGCCTATCCAAAGTCATCCTTGCTTCCTGAATCCAGTTTTCTTGCTCATCTGAGCAGCCTGCTCTTGAGACAAGGTTGCTCATGACTGGTCTAGGCCAGTGATGTTCCCTTTGCAATCACTGGTTGATCATAGACATGTGGCTACCCACTCCTGGCCAGTGAGATATGAGGGGTGGCCAGTGGAGGAGAGTTTTTTTTTTTTTTTTTTGCATGGAAGGAAACACTGGAGAAAATGGTCATTCTTCTGCTGATGCCCACATGGAAATGCCACAGCCATCTCAACCCCACCAGGGCCCTTGATACTGCTAATGAGCCACTGAGTGAAGCAACCCTGGCAGCCGCCATGCTGCTGGATTCTTGCTCTGTAACTAAACGATTCCTTTGTTGAAGCCACTTTTAGGAGGATTTTTAGTTCCCTAACACAGAACATCCTGTTGAAACACTGGATTCTCAGGACTGGTCAAGGGCCTGCTCTGCTCCATGTGGTTCCACCAGGCCTGGGTTTGCTGGATTTGACCTAGTTGGGTTTGCATGCAAACTTCACCTGAACGTCTCCCTCCTGGCCTGATTCCTAGTCTCTTGATGGAAAAGAAGTCAAGGGGCCAGGTGCAGTGACTCATGCCTGTAATCCCAGCACTTGGGAAGCCAAGGCAGGAGGATTGCTTGAGCCCAGGAGTTTAAGACCAGCCTGGGCAACATAGCAAGACCTTGTCTCTACAAAACAAAACAAAAGAAAACAAAAAAAAAAAATGAAAAAGAAGAAAAGAAAAAAAATCCGGCTGGGCATGATGACTCAGGCCTGTAATCTCAGTACTTTGGGAAGCTGAAGTAGAAGGATCACTTGAGCCCAGGAGTTCGAGACCAGCCTAGGCAACAGAGCAAGACTCCATTTCTACTAAAAATAAAAAATTTAGCCCGGTGTGGCAATGAGCACCTGTAGTCCCAACTACTGGGGAGGCTGAAGTGGGAGAATCGCTTGAGCCCAGGAGGTTGAGGCTGCAGCGAGCCATAATCACACCACTGCATTCCAGCCTTGGTGATAGAGTAAGACTCTGTCTCAAAAAAATGTAACAATGAAAAAAGAAGAAAAGGTATTCTCTCTCTTTCATAGGGGATGACTATTTTTTTAAATAAGCCAGGTAGCCGGGTGTGGTGGCTCACGCCTGTAATCCCAGCACTTTGGGAGGCCGAGGTGGGTGGATCATGAGGTCAGGAGATCGAGACCATCCTGGCTAACATGGTGAAACCCTGTCTCTACTAAAAAATACAAAAAATTAGCTGGGCATGGTGGCACGCGCCTGTAGTCCCAGCTACTCAGGAGGCTGAGGCAGGAGAATGGCGTGAACCCGGGAGGCGGAGCTTGCAGTGAGCAGAGATCGCGCCACTGCACTCCAGCCTGGGTGACAGAGTGAGACTCCGTCTCAAAAAAAAAAAAAAAAAAAAAAAGCCAGGTTATACATGCACATGAGATAAAATATACATAGCAAAAAAGAAACAGAAAAAGAAGGATGTAACAATTACATCTCAACATCTATATGTGTGTATGTATATTGTTATGTATAGATGTCATATAATAGACGTGTATATTATGAACATTTACATATGTGATTATATTATATATAATTATATGTATACTGTCATATGTCGCTAAATGACGGGATACGTTCTGAGAAATGCATTGGTAGGTGATTTCATTGTGTAAACATCAGGGAGTGTACTTACACAAGCGTAGATGGCATAGCCTGCTTCACATCTAGGCTATACGATAGAGCCTATTGCTCCCAGCCACAAACCTGCACAACATGTTACTGTACTGAATACTGTAGGCAATGGTAACACAATGGTATCTGTGTATCTAAACATAGCAAAGGCACAGGAAAAGTACAGTATTATAATTTTTTGGGACCACTATCATATATATGATTTGTCACTGATAGAAACATCGTTATGGGGTACATGACTGTATGTCTATGTAAATTATGTATATGAAATATATACTACATATATTTATAGGTATATACCTGTATAACTACATATATTTATAGGTATATAAACATACATATATAATATATATAAAATATATATTTATATATACCTATACGTATTATTTTTACCTATACAAATATTATATATACACATATATACATACATATAATATATATATGTATATTTTTATTTTAGGTTCCAGATACATGTGCAGAATGTGCAGGTTTTTTTTTTTTTTTTGAGACGGAGTCTCACTCTGTTGCCCAGGCTGGAGTGCAGTGGCACAATCTCGGCTCACTGCAGCCTCTGCCTCCCAGATTCATGCCATTCTCCTGCCTCAGCCTCCCGAGTAGCTGGGGCTACAGGCGTCTGCCACCCCGTCGGCTAATTTTTTTGGTATTTTTAGTAGAGACGAGGTTTCACCATGTTAGCCAGGATGGTCTCAATCTCCTGACCTTGTGATCCACCTGCCTTGGCCTCCCAAATTGCTGGGATTACAGGCGTGAGCCACCGCGCCCGGCCAGGTTTGTTACATAGGTATATGTGTGTCATGGTGGTTTGCTGCACCTGTCAACCTGTCATCTAGGTTTTAAGCCCCACATGCATTAGGTATTTGTCCTAATGCTCTCCCTCCCCTTACCCCGTGCCCCCGTGTTGTTCCCCTCCCTGTGTTCAATACATATGTATGTATTATATATATATAATTACATATAATACACATATATAATTATAGGTATATAAGCATGCATATATATGTATATATTACATATGTGTTTATACACACCTATAAATATATGCATATTATAAAAAAACAGACACATACTTTTCCCCAGAGATAACCCCAGCAGGATGGTACAGTGGCTAGCAGCCTGGGTTCTCAGCTAGACCTGATTCATTTTCTGGCTTCACCTTTCCTGGCCGTGTGGGTAAACTGCCTAGCCTCTCTGTGTCAGTTTCCTTATCTGCAAAATGTGATAAGTGAGCATGAACCATACTTTACAGGGTTATTGTGTGGATTAAATGAGATGTGCATGGAAAGTGCTTGGCATCATGCCCTCTATGTAGAAAGCACTCAATAAATAGGGGCAATAGTGACTCCTAAGATCTCTATTGGAAATACCTGGATTCCAGGTCCAGCCATGTCACTCTCAGCTGTGGAACCCTAGAGGGGTCACTTAGCCTCTCAGAGCCTCTCAGAAGCCTCTCAGAGCTTCATCATCCACATGCAACAGGGCTGTTGTGAGTGTCCCCCGGGCAGTGGAAACTGAGGCCCGGGTGGGTGAAGTAACGTATCCAAGGATATTTGGCTTGGATCCATGCTCCCTCCTCTGGGCAGGAGCATCCTCTGGTGTTACCTGCTCCGTGTTGGGTGGGGAAGACAGAAAGGTGTTAGTTCTGTGCAGTTTTCCTACACGGCAGGTGCTATGGTTGTTTCTAATCCATTTGTTGCTGGTGAGGTTTAAAGTAAAGAGGAGCGGAGCAGATGGTAGAGAAGAAGGAAACAGAGACGGCTGGTGAATCCTAGTGCCTCCTTCTCCAAAGTGGGTTTTATGGAGGTCTCAGCAGTGCAGCACTTAGACTCTACATCACTTCTTTCCACTTGCTATGCCACAGCCACAGAGGTCAAAGGACATCTAATTTGAGTTTGTAATGCTCTTGCTAGATTGCTTTTCATAAAGGTGTAACAACTTGCACATCCACCAGAATTAGAAGATTGTGTGTTTCTTTGGTCTCAAGGCAGTGTTTTTGGCATCTCTTCTGAGTATCAACTTTTGGTGGAAACTTAATATATGGAGCTTGCTGGTCATCAGGATTCCAAGATGCTTCTCCCCCTGGCTGCTACAAGCAAGAGAACTTTAGAAATTTCCCTGTCAGAAGACTGTGTTCAGTTCTAGTGAGAGCTGGCATGGTGGAGGATTTTGCCTCTCTGATGCAGAGCTGAAAAGGTTCATGCCAACTTGAGTATATGTCACAGAGAACATTGTGCTGAGACCTGGCAAGGTCTCATTCTCATTCTCATGTCTCTTTTTCTCTCTTCCTTTTGCTTGTGTTGTTTTGCTCTGGGATTGGGAATTGTGCCGAGATGTAATCTGCAGGAGGGGCGCTACCATTTAGAGGCGGGAGCAGGGAGCACACCTTCAGCCTGGGTGAGTTCAGAGTTTGAGGTCCTGAAGACATGGAGGAGGCCCTTCATTGTCTGGAGACTCTGTTTTTCTATTTGTAAGATGGACACAGTGACATTGGCCAGACCCATTTCTCACTAGGTTGCTTTGCAGGACAAATGGCATTATTTTCCTGTTTTATCAGATAATGTCACTCTCTGTTTAAAAAACTTCTGAAGCTCCCCACGGCATAGGAATGAAATTCATCTGCTTTCCATGACTGTAGTAGGTTCTACTTGACCCAGACCCTGTCTCTGCTTCTTTGACCTCATTTCCTTTTTTTTTTTTTTTTTGAGATGGAGACTTGCTCTATCGCCCAGGCTGGAGTGCAGTGGTGCGATCTTGGCTCACTGCCACCTTCCCCTCACGGGTTCAAGCAGTTCTCCTGCCTCAGCCTCCCAAGTAGCTGGGATTACAGACCCCTGCCACCACACCTGGCTAATTTTTGTATTTTTAGTAGAGACGGAGTTTTATTCCTTTTTATCTCCCTTTTGCCCATAATATTCCAGCTCTCAATTCCTGAAACATACCAAGTGCTTTCCCACCTCAGGGCCTTTGCACACCTTTCTGTGCCTGGCTGCCTGATCCCCTCTGTAGGGAGACTTTCTTTGGTTGGTCCGGGTAATAAACTGTCCTTCCCTGTTACATGCTCTGAGCTCTTTGCTGCAACCATAGCACTTATCAAATAGAAGTTCCATGGGGGCAGGGACCAAGCCTATCTTGTACATAATTTTATCTCAGGATTTAGCACAATGGTTGACACTTACAGGAAATCAACTTTTCATCATCTACTATGTGCCAGGCACTGTGAGAGGCATTTTAGAAACATTATCTTATCTGATTCTACTATGTGTTTGGTTACAAACTATTTTTATTATTAATAACTAATTATAATTTGTATCACTTGGATGTAACAGTTCTGCATGGCCTGATATGCCTGATGTGATGTAATTGGCTTTTAAGATGATAGTCAATCCCAGTTTCCTTATGTTTTTAATATATGGTGCTAGGTGGGTACCAGGAGTGAAATACTTTTATTTGACAGATTGATAGATAGCTGAATGGATGGATGGTTGAAGGGATGAATGGATGGATAGATGAATGGAAGGAGGGAGGGAGAGATGGATGGATGGGTGGTTGGATGAATGGATGAATGGTTGGCTGTATGGTTGGATTGAATGGATGGTTGCTTGGATGTATGGTTGGATTGAATGGATGGTTGCATGCATGAATAATTGGATGGATGGATTGTTGGATGGATGAATGGATGGGTGGATGGATGGATGCCTGCATGGATAATTGGATGGATGGATTGTTGGATGGATGGATGAATAAGTGAATGATGGATGGATGAACAAGTGAATAGATGGGTGGATGAATAAATGAATAGATGGATGGATGGATTGTTGGATGGATGGATGGATGGATGAATGGATGGATGGATGGATGGCTGGTTAGGTGGGTGGTTGGATGGATGGATGCTTGCATGGATGGTTGGATGGATGGATTGTTGGATGGTTGGATGAATAAATGGATAGATGGATTGTTGGATGGATGGATGGATGGATGGATGGATGGATGGATGGATGGATTGTTGGATGGATGAATGGCTAGATGGCTAGATGTATGGATGTATGATTGCATGGATGAGTAGATGGATGGATGGATGGAAGAATGGTTAGTTCTCAGATCCCTGTAACCATAAAATTCCAGGGTTAAAAGAAACCTCAAGGTTCATGCAGTTCAACATTCCTATGCAAATGTGACTCATCTCTGCTCAGGTGGAAGCCAGTGTGGGTGTGTTTGTGTGTGTAGATGGTAGTTGAATGGCAATTTGGAAATGGGAAGTTATGAGTGCTTGTCAAGGCCTGGCTTATATGCCACCTCCTCCAGAGAGCTTTCTCAGATTGTCTCTCCCAGAAGTCATCTCCCTGTCCTTTGAACACTTGGCCTGTGCGACTACTATGGTGTCTATTGCCCCCTGCAGTCTGCTGAGGGAGCTGTGAACGTCCTTGTCTGCTCCACTGGACTTTGAGCCCCTTGAGAGCCTTGTTGGAAAGTGCAAGGTACTTTCCTCTTAGAGTGGTGTGTCCTTCTGTAACTGCCATGGCATTTCCATCCTGAGACTTATAGTTGCTTTTGAGATTTCAGGGAAATGTATGTCCTTCTGTAAATATGCGCAGGACACTCCAACATCTCTTTGGAGCAGCCCTGAATAGGAGGACTTTGGTACTGGGTGTGGGGCCCTAAGCCATTCAGTCTTCTGTTCTCTCTTCTCACAACCTCGAGAAATATTAATATTAATTGGGCAAAGGTGCACTGAGTCACTAACAGACCCTGCTGGACTTCAATTCTCAACCTTAGCCCATGGCTCTGTCTCTTCCCAACTCAGATGGTCACCATGGCTTGTGGAAAGACAGCAGCTTTGGAACCAGACAGGCTGGGGTCAGCTCTGCTGTTGTCCAGCCGGCATTGTGCAAGGCAAGTCAGCTGACCTCCGTTTCCTCATTTGTAAAATGAGGATAATGTGGCCAACGTTATAGGTTCATAAGAATTTCATAAAAAGAATTCAAGATATACAAAAATAACCTGAGCAAAATGGGGAATGTTGTTGTCACTTTCTAGCTGTTGAGATTCTTGGGAGAAATGATACAGCGGGGGTTGTAGCACAGACTTGGTGGGACAGTCACCATGCTTACAAGGGTTACATAGTGAAAAGGATCTTTCTGGAAAGAATTGCTTTTCACTTCTGTCTGCTGACAACACCTCATCTCTAGGTAGGAGCAGCTGGTTGGAGTGGCCGGTCTGTAGTGTTTCTGTCTCTTTCTCACCAAGCCCCCTCTGTACCCCCAAACAAACCAAAACAAACACTAACAAAAAGTAACCCAAAGTTGAGACCATGAATCTGAACCCTGGACCAATTAGGCATTTGTGGTTGTTGCTTACGGAAAAGGCCTTCATTCTTGCACATCATTCATTCATTCATTTATTCATGAATCCATTCCATAGTTTTAATTATTCCGGGGAAACTCATCATGTTCATTGTTGGGAGGATGCAAAGATGACAAAAACAAGGCCCCTGCCCTTGAGATACTTGAAATCTGGTATAGGTCGAATATCCTAATTAGAATGCTCCAAAATCTGCCCTGGGTGATAGAGCGAGACTCTGCCATAAAAAAATAAAAATAAAAAAGCCAGGCATGGTGGCTCATGCCTGTAACCCCAGCACTTTGGGAGGCCGAGGCAGGCAGATCACTTGAGATCAGGGGTTGGAGACCAGCCTGGCCAACATCGTGAATCCCCGTCTCTACTAAAAATACAAAAAAGTTAGCTGGGTGTGGTGGTGTGCACCTGTAATCCCAGCTACTTGGGAGGCTGAGGTGGGAGAATCACTTGAGCCTGGGAGGTGGAGGTTTCACATCTCAGAAAAAAAAAAAAAAGAATCTGGCAAAATTCTGTCATAAGATAATATGAAGGAGGGGTTAGTGGATATTTACGGCTTCCTCCTGCAGGTTTTCTGGGTCGTCCTCGGCCTAGGGTAAATTTCATGGCCAGCATTCTCTGCCTTGTTTTCCATCCCTCCCAGCCCAGGTCTGCCTCATAACTTGCCTCATTTTCTTCAGGAGCCTGTATTTTCCATTAGGACAGTTCTGAATATAATAGAGTTAAATTGTCTCTTTGCAGGGGGGGGGTCTTGGGGTGCTTTTTCCTAAGAGATCTGCTAAAAAAATTGTCTGCAGATTTAGAAGAAACTCCCCATGAGACGATGGCTATATTCTGTGTCTGCACCATCTAGTACAAGAGCCACTGGCTACAAGCTGCTATTGAGCATTTGAAAGATAGTTGGTGTGATCAAGGAACTGAATTTTTACTTTTATATAATTATATTTTGGTTTTAGAAATTAATATTTAATTTATTAAAGCAAAAAATTCGTTCTATTTATTCCTATGCTTTCACACAGTATTGTTCTATTCATATAAATCTTTTTTGTTTGTTTGTTTGTTTTTTGAGATGGAGTTTTGCTCTTGTTGCCCAGGCTGGAGTGCAGTGGCACAACCTCAGCTCACTGCAACCTCCGCCTTCCAGGTTCAAGCGATTCTCCTGCCTCAGCCTCCCAAGTAGCTGGGATTACAGGCACACATCACCATGCCTGGCTAATTTTGTATTTTTAGTAGAGACGGGGTTTTGCCATGTTGGTCAGGCTGGTCTCGAACTCCTGACTTCAGGTGATCTGCCTGCCTTGGCCTCCCAAAGTGCTGGGATTACAGGCGTGAGCCACCGTGCCCAGACCTATTCATATAAATCTAACAAAATCTGGCAATCAGGTATAAGGAGATTTTGTATAATGTGTGCTCCCAATTACAATGTTGGTTAATTAAACATCTTCAAAAAATTTAAACTGCATTTATAAATTTGATATACAGTTTTTTTTTTCTTTTTTGTTTTTGAGGCAAGGTCTCGCTCTGGCGCCCAGGCTGGAGTGCAGTGGCGCAATCACGGCTCACTGCAGCCTCCACCTCTTGGGCTCAAGCAATATTCCGACCTCAGCCTCCTGAATAGCTGGGACTACAGGTGTGTGCCACCACACCTGGCTAATTATTTTTTATTTTTTGTAGAGAGTAGGTTTTGCCACGTTGCCCAGGCGGATATACAGGATTTTTAAAAACTACTCTTTAATTGTTGACAGACAAGCCTTGTCAACTACTTATGTAACCCATAAGCCTGAAAAATTAAACTTATAAATATGCCTAGCCTTAAGTTGCTTTCTATTAATAATATTGCACATAAATTGAATAGAATTTCAATTTAAAATACATGTCTAAATTAGTTATTCAGTTATGCATTTCAAATTAGACTTAGAAAGGTGAACTCTAATTGGCTAAATTGTATAACGTTAAAAGAATATAAAATAAAATACCCAAAATGTATGATCTCTTTAATTCAGTATTAATATCATGGGATTATTTATCTGAAATATACCTATAATTCATTCTGGATCTTCCTAGAACTTAAAGATGCTACCCCATTAAGAACACTGGGTTATGTCACATGATTCTAGGGTTAAATTCCAACGAATTTTTTTTTCCAGGCAGTAGGAGGGGAGTTGAATTCCCTGATTGCTTGAGGTCACATAACGACCAGTGATTTCGGTGGGCGTGTTGTCTGGATTTTTTATCCACGACCCTGATAGGATGCATGTTGATTCACTATGCATCTACGGCCCTTGTTTGTTCACTATGTTGATTGTTTACGTAACTTTAGTTAATTCCAGTGTGACCGTAAATAGCCATATGTGGTAAGTTGCCTCACTGTTGGGAGGAGTTCCTCTCTGCAGCTCTAAATGTAACAGCCTCTGTGACCAAAGTGGGAAGCTGCTTAGCAATTGCTGCAGTGAGACCTGCTTTCAGGGCATGTGTATTTTATCCCAGATTCATCTGCTCTTACCTCAAGTCTGGGATCTTAACTCTGCTTGCTTCTTAGTTCAGCCATAGCTAACAAGGCAATGTATTGCTTACAGTAGACCCAGCAGCATGTCTCTCTGGCTGCTACTTGGTGTTCAGCTCTCAGTACCCCCAGCAGTGCAGGGGCCACAGGTATGGAAGTCTCAGAACTTCTGCCTACCTCCTCCTAGCCTTGCCTCCCCTAGTACAGCACCTGCCACCAATTTTTATTTTATTTTTAACAACATCATCTATTTTTTGTCACTTGCAGGAGGTCCCATGGTTCAAAATGTGGGTGCTGAGGGTGGGTCCCCACCCTGCAAGCTGATATTTCTCTGTCCAGCTTGGCCCCTGGTGAATGATTAAGAGGAGGCAGGTAGTGTGTGTGTTATGTGGGGTGGTGACCAGTGGGAGGGAATTTAGGCGGATTGGCTTTGCCCTGCAAAAGCCAGCCCTGGATGAAAGCGTGTGTTATTATTGATTTACTTTTCATGAAGGGCTCTTTGGTTCCAAAAAGGCTGGGAGTGATTAGTGCAAGTTAAGTTTGCCTAAATTCTTGCATGGTGGTTTAAGTTAAGTTTGCCTGAATTCTTATTTTGCCCCTTGCTTCTCTTCCTTCTTTTTGGGATTCTTGGTCTTGCATACCCAACTCAAAGCTGCCCTCTCCACATCTCAGCCCCTCAAGACTCATTCATTTAATCAGATCACCCAATGGGAACTGTGATATTTACAACAAATGAAGAACCTATCTCTCATAGGGCCAGGCGGCAAAGCCCCATGCAGTGGTTCTGAAGTCTGCCTCTGTCTGAGCTATCTGGGGACCTTGTTGACAAGAAAAGAGAAGCCCCTCTCCCCAGGAGTGCCTGATTCCGTAGGCTTGGGTTGGGGCTGAAGCTGGGGCTCGGCATGTGTATTTTTAACAAGCTCCCCAGGTGATCTTGCTACAAGCTTAAGTTTGACAGCTTTGAACTGTGCTATGGAAATAAGGAAGGGGACAGGCTTGGGGGCAGCCTCCCTCCTTGTGTTTTATCCATGTGACCTTAGGCAAATTCCATTGTTACTCTGTGCTTCTTTTTCTCATCTCCGAAATGGGAATAATATGGTTCTTAGCCCTTAGAGTGCATATGACAATTAGATAATATTCATAAAGAACATAGTAAGTGCTCAATAAGACTTAGCTATGATTGTGATTATGCATATATTGTATAATAATTTATCAGTAACCGTATTATTAACACAAAGCAGTAGGCACAGGGCTAGCATATAAAAACTATCAACAAATGTCAGTTTTATTATTATAAATATATAATACAGGTTGAGTATCCCTAATCCAAAATTTAAAATCTAAAATGTCCCATAATCGGAAACTTTTTTTTTGAGATGAAGTCTTACTTTGTCGCCCAGGCTGGAGTGCAGTGGTGCAATCTTGGCTCACTCCACCTCTGCTTCCCGAGCTCAAGCGATTCTCCTGCCTCTATCTCCCAGGTAGCTGGGATTACAGGCTCCCACCACCATGCCTGGCTTGTTTTTGTATTTTTAGTAGAGACGGGGTTTCACCATGTTGGCCAGGCTGGTCTCGAACTCCTGACCTCAAGTGATCCACCTGCCTCGGCCTCCCAATAATCGGAAACTTTTGAGCACTGGCATGACATCACAAGTGGAAAATTCCACACATAAAAAACACAAACTTTGTTTAAGGCAACACATTAAAAATATTGTACAAAATTACCTCCAGGCTATGTGTATAAGGTGTATACGAAATATAAATGAATTTTGTGTTTAAACCTGGGTCCCATCCCCAAGATATCTCATGATGTATAATGCAAAGATTTCAAAACCTGAAAAAAATCTGAAATCTGAGACATGTCTGATCCCAAGTATTTCGGATAAGGGATACTCAACCTGTGTATGTTGTATAATATAAATATTGTTTTATATATATATAAATATATATTTCAAATTATATTATTTATTATATATGAATTATCACATGGGAGATCTATGACTACAACTATGATGACATTATACAGTATACATATATAGTATAAATATGACATAATGTATTATTGTATAAATGTTAAAATTATAAGGATCGTGTAAGGAAGTTATTACTACTGGACCTGCTGTCTAGTAAGTGCTTATTAAATATATAAACCCTTTTTTCTATTGTTTGTAATATCCATCAGCAGTAATAACGTAGAGAAAAGGAAAAACCATCAGCAATAGTGAGACAGCGGACAGGGGCTCTTCCTTCCTGCAGAGGCAGCTGCCTGTGTTCCAGCATTCGGCGGGACTGCCCTAGACTCTTGGGTCCCTCTGCCTGGTCTCAGGGATCCCGTTCTCACTGGGATCCAGGGCTGGGGAGAGAAGGAAGGGCGCCTCTCCCAGGCCTCCAGCCCTCCCTCAGCAGGGGATTTTCCTGTGGATGCAAATTGGCCGGTTACTTGAGACGTTCTCCAGTCAAATAATTCTCTCCCCCGTCAGGTGGGCCGCCAAGCGCCAGGGATGTTATGACAATGGTCGCCCTGGCAACGGCGGGAAGGCGTCGGGGCTGCTGGCTGTGGCTGCAGCGATTTCATTACCCGCACGGGGTCTGATCACCCGAGAACCTTAACACAACTAGGGACCCGGTCCTGCAGGTGCACTGTGCCCGCTTGGAAAAGGACTTGGGATTTATTTTTAGTGGCCTGGCGTTTAACCACCAAGGATGTTGGTTTATTGAAAGACCAAGAAAAATGTATTGAGCACCGACTGTATGCCAGGCACGGATCTGAACGCTGGGGAAATGACAGGCAAAGCCCGTGCTCTCTTGAGCTGACATGATGGGTGTGTGGTGGCGGGGGGGGGGGGGGGGGGGAGGCGTAACCATGGAAACCAATAAACAGGATGATTTGTGAGATAGCAAAGTGCCACCAAGGAAAGAAAGCAGGGCGGCGTGATGGTGGCATTGAGAGGGGCTCGGGCAGAGGTGACACCTGAAAAAACGGAAAGGGCTGTTTATGCCTAAAGCTGACAGAAGAGCTCTGGCCGGTGGGACAAGGAAGCTCAAAGGCTGGAGCTCTTTGCTGCTCATCTGTACCTTTAGGGAGAAGGCAGCGATTATGGGGTGCTGACGGGCACTCCTGAGGGACACAGAGGGCTCTAGAGCCTGCCTCTTTATGTATGTGACCGTAAGGCCAGCCCTGTTCCATTACTGAGCCTCAGTTTTCTCGTGTGTAAAATGGGCTGAGAGCCAAGCCCCTTCCCTTGGCGCTGCTGCGAGGTTTACACCAGGGATGGTTCTTGCAAGGGCCTGGTCCCTAGCAGGGCCCCACGGTGTCCTGCATTCCCTCCCAGCTTTCATGGACTTCGCTTTCGTTCTTAAAAAAAGAAAAAAAATAGCACCGAAGGGGTGAGGATTTGGAGCTCTGTCAAACCCAACGGCCAGGACGTTCCCGGAGGTCTCTGGGTTCGATTTGGGTTTAGATTCGGAGTGAAAAGTTCCCCATTTCACATTAGGGATTTCAGACACAATTATTTTTAGCTCTGTCACATGTCTTGACTTTTTGATTTTTTTTGTTTGTTTGTTTATGCTGCTAAATTTACCGCCATGCTAATACAGAGTACAGTAATAAGGCGCTGCGGATGCTCGGATGGGCCAAGGCCTGAAAAATTTTCCATCTGTCGTGGAAGGTGCCAGGCTGCCCCCTGGTGTGGAGATGGAAAATTACACCTTCGGGCTCCAGCTCTGTCGGATTTCCGCAACCTGGGATCCCTCTAACCCCCAGGCCCAGGGGACCTTATTCTACACCTGGGCAGTGCAGAGTCAGACGGTGGGCTCGGCTTAGATGTGCTATTTCCAAAAGTCCTGTGTTTCTTTATTTGAAGATGGAAACTTTGGGTTTTTTTTTTCTTCTTCTTCAGTTTGGCTCTGCATGGACTTGAATTGAGGTCGACCTAAAAATCAATTAGGCCGCCTGGCAGGGTGAAGCCATACAAAGGCCCTTTTCTAATTGTGCTTCTCAACGGTTGATGGTCTGTTTCAACAGAGAATTGTGAAGAGAGCACAGTACTGGGAACTAGAGGTCCTGAGTTCAAATCACAATCCCGATGCTGCTTTATCTGTGTGATCACGGGCACGATTCCAGCAATTCCAAGGCCTGGTTTCCCCATCTGTGGAATGATATTCACAATCGGGCCAGGTACAGTGGCTCATGCCTGCAATTCCAGCACTTTAGGAGACCAAGGCAGGAGGACTGCTTGAGGTCAGGAGTTTGAGGCCAGCCTGGGCAACATAGCAAGACTCTACCTTTACAAAAAATGAAAAAAATTAGCTGGGTGTGGTGACACACGCTTGTAGTCCTAGCTACTTGGGAAGCTGAGGTGGGAGGATCGCTTGAGTTCAGGAGGTTGATGCTGCAGTGAGCTATGATTGTGTCACTGCACTCCAGCCTGGACAACAGAGCAAGACCCTGTCTCAAAACAAGTTAAAGAAAAATCTAACACTCAATTCAGCATTGTCATGATACTCAAGGAACCATTCTGGAAAGTAATTTATGTAGAGATGTTGGTAGATTAAGATGAATACCTGAAATTCCCCGAGTAGAAGGGTCAGTGCCTTTCCCGCCTTCTGCGGTAAAGAATCAGCTTTATCTTTTCTGACATTTTGCAGCCAATACTTTTGTGAAATAGAATAAAGATGATTTATGAGGGAAATGAAATGGAAAAAAACCCAAAGAACATTCAATGCTCACTTTGAAAAAATTAGATGGAACAGACATAAGATTACTCCATCAAATAGCTGTAAAAGTATCTAAATGCTCTCTCTTGATTTCTATGCTTATCCAAAGGTACAGAAAAGGCACCTGCCTTCAGGTCCCACCTGAAATAGCCCACCTTAAAGGCAGGGGTGGTGTGTAGTTGATTTTTGTATCCCTTGTTGTCTGTATTTTGAAAGCACCTTGGCCAGGCGCCGTGGTTCATGCCTGTAATCCCAGCACCTTGGGAGGCCAAGGCAGGCAGATCACTTGAGGTCAGGAGTTCGAGACCAGTCTGGCCAACATGGTGAAACCCCATCTCTACTAAAAATACAAAAATTAGCCGGGCGTGGTGGCACGCACCTGTAATCTTAGCTACCGGGGAGGCTAAGGCACGAGAATCACTTGAACCCGGGAGGTGGAGGTTGCAGTGAGCCGAGGTCATGCCATTGCACTCCATCCTGGGCAACAGAATGAGACTCCATCTCAAAAAAAAAAAAAAAAAAAAAAAAAAAGCACCACGAACATCTTTAAATGAATGAATGAGGCCTTGCTTCTCTTAGAATAAACATGGAGCTCCCATTATTATTATCCTATGATATGGAACATGACTTTTTTTTTTTTTTTTTGAGACAGAATCTCGCTCTGGTGCCCAAGCTGGAGTGTAGTGGCGCATCTCGGCTCACTGCAACCTCTGCCTCCCGGGTTCAAGCAATTCTCCTGTCTTAGCCTCTGGAGTAGCTGGGATTACAGGCATACGTCACCATGCCCTGTTAATTTTTGTATTTTTAGTAGAGATGGGGTTTCACCGTGTGGGCCAGGCTGGTCTCAAACTCCTGACCTCAGGTGATCTGCTTGCCTTGGCCTCCCAAACTGATGCGATTACAGGCATGAGCCACTGTACCTGGCGGGCACATGGCTTTTTAAAAGGCATCTCTCTTGACTTGACATCCTCAATGCCCGCACTGAACCCTGGCCGCCCTTCTGTTCCGGTTCCTGCCATATGGCTTTGTGATTTGCATTTGCACATCTGTCTTCCCTGCCCACTGGGAGCCCCTTCAGGCCTGGACAAGTGCTGAATGCTTTGGAAGCTGCTTGGAAAATGAGCCTGTTGTACAAATGAGCCCACAGCCCTTGGAGAGGGGACTGATTGTTGAGGGTGTTGAACCCTGGCTTCTAGAATGGGTTTTCTGCCCTGTGTTTATTGCCCAAGGACCCAGATCCTTTGGCTTGACTGAGAAACTACTTTCATTACGCAATCGTTCAGACAGTAGAGGGATGTTTCTCATGCTTGCCTGATCCTTGTAACCATTGGAGTCCTCGGTGTTTTCACAGATTCCTGGGCTGTCTCCAGATTCACTGAGTCAGAATTTCTAAGAGACGGGCCTAGAAATTTGATTTTTTTTTTTTTTTGGAGACAGGGTCTTGCTCTATTGTCCCTGTGGGACTGCCGTGGTGTGATTCATGGTTCACTGCAGCCTCGAACTCCTGGGCTCAAGGGATCCTCTCGCCTCAACCTCCCCAGTAGCTGGGACTACAGGTGCACAGCACCATGCCTGACTGATTTTTAATTTTTGGTGGAGATGGAGGTCTTGCTATGTTGCCCAGGCTGGTCTTGAACTCCTGGCCTTAAGCGATCCTCCAGCCTCAGCCTCACGAGTAGCAATGTTTGATTTTTAACAGACATCTTCAGATGAAGCTTATGATTGGAAACTGAGGAAAGAGGGAAATAATGTGAAATTATCTAGTACCTTGGGCGAGCTGCTTAAACCCTGTGGCTGTCTGTTTTCGCATTTGTAAATAAGATGGGGTTATTATTGAGGCTATTGTGATGATTCAGTGAAATAATGTATCAAGTATGTAGCAGAATGCCTGGCATATTTATTTAATGCCTGTCATACTTATTTAATGAGATGGCTGACATTAAGGATGGCCTGTGTGTCTTTATGATTGGCAAATGTCTGATTTTCATGTGATTTGTAACTTACTATCATATAGGTAATTCAGGCGTATAGAAAAATAAATGGGGAATAGTGGCTTGTGCCTGTAATCCCAGCTACTCAGAAGGCTGAGGCGAAAGGATTGCTTGAAGCCAGGAGTTTGAGACCAGCCTGGGCAACATAGCAAGACCTCCTGTCTTAAAAAAAAAATCCGTATCTTATAGAAAAATTATAAGATATAGAAGGACAGAAATAAAATAAATTTCACCTATCATAACCCAGAGATGCAGTTGCCAGCCTTTTTTCTCTTTTCTCTCTCTCTGTGTGTGCAAATATATATATATATATATGTATAAATGCATTTTGCATTTAGAAACTAGGGTTATACTATACCTTTTGTTTTGGCTGCTATGTGGTTTCATCTGATTTTTTTTTTTTTTTTTTTTTTGAGACAGGGTCTCACTCTGTCGCCCAGGCTGGAGTGCAGTGGCACGATCTCGGTTTCCTGGTTTACTGCAACCTCCGCCTCCTGAGTTCAAACAATTCTCGTGCCTCAGCCTCCTGAGTAAATGGGATTACAGGTGTATGCCACCATACCCGGCTATTTTTTGTATTTTTAGTAGTGATGGGGTTTCACCATGTTGTCCAGGCTGCTCTTGAACTCCTGACGTCAAGTGATCCTCCTGCCTCGGCCTCCCAAAGTGCTGAGACTACAGGTGTGAGCCATCGCGCTTGGCCTGGCATGACGTTCCTTGTGTGTTAACTAATAAGAGTTTGTTAGACTTGAGTTCAAATCCCAGTTTATCCACTTAGTATCTTGATGACCTTGGGCAAGTTATTTGACATTTCTAGGTCTCAATTTCTTCCTTTGTACAGTGGGGACAGTGATTGGACCCATATCACATTCCTCCAGTGTTGTGGAAAATTAAAGAAGGTAATTCATAAAACATGCTCATTATAGCATTTGGTTCGAAGCATATCCCTGTTAACTGACAGCTACAGTTATTCTGCAACATTAATCCTGGAAAACCAGGAGAAAGAGCTGCTCTTTCCCAGGATCCCTGTTTGGGAAGCACTGCTCGATCTCTGCCCAGCACAGCTTCACACTCTGTGCAGTTTTCTGGGTTTTTCCCTGCTCGGCTGAGTACACTCTTGTCCCCCAAGATGATTCTCATTCCCTTTTGCCTCAAGGGCAAGGCCGGAACTGAGGCCACTGTCCCCACTTGTCTCCTTCACTTCATCTACTTCCTAAACTCACTCCTCCCATTTCTAATGTATCATAATTGGAGTACCCCTTGGTTCTAGCTCCTTGGCAAGTGCAGGATCTCAGTCTCTTGGTGACCTGGGAAACAGCTCCCCAGAATCCACATCCCCCTTCAACAAGTAGGACATGGGTGTATGGGGTATCTACTGCACAGATAATTTTTTTTTCTTTTTTTCTTTTCTTTTTTTTTTTTTGAGACAGTGTCTCACTCTGTCTTGGCCAGGCTGGAGTACAGTGGTGCGATCTCGGCTCACTGCAGCCTCTGCCTCCAAGTCCAAGCGATTCTCCTGTCTCAGCCTCCCAAGTAGCTGGGACTACAGGCATGTTCCACCACACCTGGTTAATTTTGTATTTTTAGTAGAGATGGGGTTTCACCATGTTGGCCAGGCTGGTCTCGAACTCCTAACCTCAGGTGATCCACCCGCCTCTGTCTCCCAAAGTGTTGAGATTAAAGGTGTGAGCCACCACGTCTGGCTGAGAATATCTTATGTAATGCCCCAGCAGACCTGCGAGGAAAGGTGGAATACACCTGTTTTACAGATGAGAAAGTGGAGGCTCAGAGAGCTGAAGTGACTTGCCCAAACCTCAGAACTAGAATTCGGGAATTCACTTAGAAGGCTTCCTAAGATGAATAAGGCCCTCTCTCTGCCCCTGAGGGGTTGATGCCCAACTTTTGCACTTCCAGGTCAGTG
Organism: Pongo abelii; assembly: GCF_028885655.2. Classification (NCBI taxonomy): domain Eukaryota; kingdom Metazoa; phylum Chordata; class Mammalia; order Primates; family Hominidae; genus Pongo; species Pongo abelii. The sequence goes on along the minus strand of NC_071995.2, from coordinate 116,717,364 downwards.
GGAAGGAGCCGTGAACAGCTCCTAGCGTAGTGTCCTGGTAAAGAGACAGAGCTTTGGGATCACACCCTGGTGCTCCCACTTCAGTAGCTCTGTGGATCTCAGCAAATGATTTAGCCTGTTGAAGTTTCAGTCTTCCTGTTTGTAGAATGGGCTGAAAGTACCAGCCTTACAGCTAGCATTGTCGCATGGATTAAAAGGAACAAACACATTCACAGCACTTGGCTCACGATGCCAGGCATACTGTAAACGTTTAGTACATGGCAGCTGTGATGGTGGCTGTTATTCCTGAAAACGCTTTATTGTCATTGACAAAGACGTCCCAGCAGACATCACAGAACTGCTCACATCATGGGCTTTTCACCCAGGTATCAAAGGAATCTTTCATGCAGAAGATTAAAAAGAACGAGGCAGATCTGTATGAACTAACGTGGAAAGACCCTCAGGGCTTACTACTAAGTGAAAAAAGCAAGTGCACAAAAGGGCATGCTGTATGATACCATTTATGTGAGAGGAAAAAAGAAATCGTACACATAAAGCCACATTGCAGAGTTTCAACAGATATGTATATATTTGTGAAAATTCACAGATCAACATCTGGAAAGATGGGCACCTAACTAGTCTCAGTGATTACCCGCTCTACCTCAAGGGATGGGGATCTGCATTCATGGGAGCGGTCAAAGGGAGCTCTGGCCTTATCTGAAATGCTCAAACTTTCTTTCTTTCTTTTTTTGAGGTGGAGTCTTGCTCTGTCGCCCAGGCTGGAGTGCAGTGGCGTGATCTCTGCTCACTGCAACCTCCGTCTCCTGGGTTCAAGCAATTGTCCTACCTCAGGCTCCTGAGTAGCTGGGATTATAGGCGCCCGCCACACACCCGTCTAATTTTTGCATTTTTAGTAGAGTTGGGGTTTCACCATGTTGGTCAGGCTGGTCTCAAACTCCTGACTTCAGGTGATCTGCCCACCTCGGCCTCCCAAAGTGCTGGGATTACAGGTGTGAGCCACTGCACCCGGCCTGAAATGTTCTAACTTTCTTACAAGGAAAATATATGCGGCCGGGCATGGTGGCCCACTCTTGTAACCCCAGCACTTTGGGAGGCCGAAGTGGGAGGACCACCTGAGGTTGGGAGTTCGAGACCAACCTGGCCAACGTGGCACAAAACCCCGTCTCTAGTGAAAATCCAAAAATTAGTTGAGTGTGGTGGTGCGCACCTGTAGTCCCACCTACTCGGGAGGCTGAGGCAGGAGAATCGCTTGAACCTTGGAGGCAGAGATTGCAGTGAGCTGAGATCAAGCCACTGCAGTCCAGCCTGGGTGACAGAGTGAGACTCTGTCTCAAAAAAAAAAAAAAAAGAAAAGAAAAGAAAAGAAAATATATGCATGCATTTATTAAATAATTAAAGTAAATTAAAATGAGGTTATCCTTTCTGTAACTTTGGAGTGTTTGAATTAGACTGGGTTTGAATCTTGGCTCTGCACTTACTAGCTGTGTGATTGTGAGCAAATGACTTAACTTCTCTGTGCCTAGTTTCTTGTTTGGTACAATGTAGATGTTAATAGGACCTAGTTCCTGGGAATGTAAGGATATATTGAAATAATGCATGTGTGACCTTCAGCATGGGCCTAGCACATGGGGGAAGTGCTCAGTAATGGTACTTTTATTTTTATTGTTTTTTCTTTTTAATTTTTTTTTTTCTGAGACAGATTCTCGCTGTGTTGCCCTGGCTGGAGTGCAGTGGCGTGATCTCGGCTCACTGCAAACTGCACCTTCTGGGTTCAAAAGATTCCTGCCTCAACCTCCTGAGTAGCTGGGACTACAGGCGTGCACCACCATGCCTGACTAATTTTTGTATTTTTGGTAGAGACAGGGTTTCACTATGTTGACCAGGCTAGTCTCGAACTCCTGACCTCAGGTGATCCACCCACCTTGGCCTCCCAAAGTGCTGGGATTACAGGCATGAGCCACCGTGCCTGGCCGTATTTTTATTGTTACATTTATTTCATTTACTCTTCCAAATCTAGCAAGGACACCTTAACCCTTTAAGGGATCTAGTGTCTTCTTTGTCAGTTATAATGCAAGAAAAATTCTGAATAATTCTGTAATACAGTGTGTATAAATAAAGTCCCAAGAAAGAATTTATAAGGTCCTGCTGGAGCAGGTGGCATTTGAGGTGGGCTTTGGAGAAAAATTCAGATTTTCATGCGTTGAGGTGGTGGTGTATCAGTTAGCTATGGGTCCCCATAATGCTGCATAACAAACACAAAACCCCAGTGGCACATAACATAAGCATTTATTGGCCATGCCTCTGGGATCAGCAGTAGATTGGTGGCTCATCTGATCTGGGATGGCCTCACTTATAACCAATAGCCAGGCAAGAGTTGGCTGTCAACTGAGCTAGGATGGTTTTGGCTGGGATGTCTGGGAAAACTTGACTCTACACCATGTAGTCTCTTATCCTTCAGCTGACTAGCCTGGTCACATTCTCATGAAGATGACAGGGGTCCAAGCCAGCAAGTAGAAGCACACAGGCCTCCTTCTATTGGTTGAGGCAAGTCACATGGCCAGCGTCATTGAAAAGGCGTGGATACAGACTGCACCTCTTTGGTGAATTAACTGCAAAATGACATTGAAAAGGGTATGGACACAGGAGGGGTGTAAAGGATTCAGGTCATTTTTATAGCCTTCCTCAGGTGGGTATGGAAAGGACTTCCAGGTAGGAGGAATCAGAGAGGTGACATTTGGGGTCCTGCATGTGTTTAGGGAATTTCCGCCCCCCTTTTTTTTTTTAAATACAAGTTCTCACTTTGTTGCCGAGGCTGTAGTGCAGTGGCATGAACACAGCTCACTGCAGCTTCGACCTCCCAGGCTCAAGCCATCCTCCCACCTCAGCCTCCTGAGTATCTGGGACCACAGGCGCACAACACCATGCCTGGATCATTTTTGTATTTTTAGAAGAGACAGGGTCTTACCATGTTGGCCAGGCTGGTCTCGAACTCATGAGCTCAAGCGATTCTCCCACCTTGGCCTCCTAAGGTGCTGGGATTGCAGGTTTGAGCCACTGTGCCTGGCCCTGTTTAGGGAATTACATGGAAATGAATGAGGCAAGGAAGGAGAAATGGAGTAGGGTTAAGCCCCAAGTAATAGTTTAAGGAGTCAGAACTTTATTTTGTATTACAGTGTTTCTCCAAATGCATCAGTTTGATACCACCATCATACTTTTTGCCATATCTGTGTATTTTCTTTAAATCAACTCAATTAAAAAAATTTTTTTTTGAGACTGAGTATTGCTCTTGTTGCCCAGGCTGGAGTGCAATGGCACGATCTCGGCTCACTGCAACCTCCACCTCCTGGGTTCAAGCGATTCTCATGCCTCAGCCTCCCGAGTAGCTGAGATTACAGGCATGCGCCACCACGCCCGGCTAGTTTTGTATTTTTAGTAGAGATGGGGTTTCTCCATGTTGGTCAGGCTGGTCTCAAACTCCCGACCTCAGGTGGTCCACCAGCCTCGGCCTCCGAACGTGCTGGGATTATAGGCGTGAGCCACTGTGTCCAGCCGAATCAACCCAATTTTTTAACATACATGTATTTAAAAATTAAACCATGTGTAACTATTGTAATGGAAAACTATTATCACTTGGCATAAATGGAAGGCAATGAAGAAAATAAATACAATGTAAACACAAGTGTCACGAAATTGTGTTGCATATTGTTATCTGCCGAAGGCTCTGAGACTGTGTCCTGTGCTCTGTTATAAAGAGAGCAGTGGCTCATGCCTATAATCCCAGCACTTTGGGAGGCTGAGGCAGGAGGAGTGCTAGAATCCAGGAGTTAGAGACCAGCCTGGGCAACCAAGTAAAGCCCGTCTCTACAAAAAATAAAAAAAGGCGTGGTGTGGTGGCCCATGCCAAGCATGGTGGCACATACCTGTTGTCCCAGCTACATGAGAAGCTGAGGTGGGAGGATGGCTTGAGCCCAGGAGGTCGAGACTACAGTGAGCCATGATCGTGCCACTGTACTCTATCCTGGGTGACAGAGTGAGAACTTGTTTCAAAAAAAAAAAGAAAAAAGAGAGAGATTAGCAAGTGTTACAGAGGTTAGAGAGTTGTTAAAGGTATAGTATCATTCAACAGAGACTGTCTCCTTGATATAGTCAGATGGCTGGAGAAAAAGAAGGTGCTCGCTATGCTACATGATACGATGTTATTTAACACTATGCCTGGGTACCACCTCTCAAGTTATCAGTGATACTTACAGTTGGGAAACACTACTATTCTCCAGCAGATGTTTGCATAAGGTAGTACCATGGTTCCCCTGGTCCTGCCATTTAACTTCTGGTCTTAGCCTAGTTTTTCAATTTTCTGTGACTTTTTGTAAAGGTACAAGGCATGACATCACTGGCTTCCAAGTTGATATTACCTCTTTTGTTTAAGAAATTGAGGCTGGGCATGGTGGCTCACACCTGTAGTTCCAGCACCTAGGGAGGCTGAAGTGAATGGATTAGTTGAGCCCAGGAGCTCAAGACCAGCCTGGGTAACATGGTGAGACCCTGTCTCAGAAAAGAAAAGAAAAGAAATTGATAAAGCATGGTCATTTATTATTATTTTTTAAAGAGACCAGATCCTTATTTCTTTTGCAATATTTGAAATACAACACAGGCATACATAGATATACAATAATGAACAGTAAAACATCATTTATTCAGAAGAAAAGACTGAGGAAAACCACTTGGTAAAAAGCCCGATTTGCGGATTTTGCCAATGATGTAAGTTTATATATCTTTAATGTAATTTCTATAAATAGGATGGATTAAATTAAACCCTACTAATTTCAAAATCAGAACTTAAATTACGAAGCAGGAAGACACAGTTTTCTATCCGATTAAAAGTACATTCTCTTGCAGTATAACTGTAACCTGTACTTTAAACAAACTAGGTAAATGATATATTTGGCTTTTAAAGAATATTTAGTAATTTAAACCTGCTTAGTTTTTTATTTTTTAAATTAATTAATTAATTATTATTATTATTTTTTGAGATGGAGTCTCGCTCTGTCACCCAGGTCCCTTATCTAGGATGAATGCAGTGTCTTTGCAGACAGATGGTCAGACTGGGGTGGTCAGGGCTTCATTCTTGCTTTTGGTGTCTTTCAAAGGTCCATGTTCTGGTTCCAGTTGTGATCCCTCAAGATTCAAATGTTGAAATCCTAATCCTCAGTGTCTCAGAATATGACCTTATCTGGAAATAGGGTTGTTGGAGATGGAATTAGTTTAGATGAGTTCATATTAGTCCAATACGGCTGGTGTCCTTGTAAAAAGGGAAAATTTGGACACAGTCACACATACAAGGAGAATGCTTTGTGAAGATTGAAGTTTGGCTGCCACAAGCCATGGGATTCTCAGAAGCGAGGAGAGGGGCCTGTAGCAGGGCCTTCCGCAGTGCCTTCACGGGGAGCATGGCCTCACCAACACCTTGATTTCAAATTTCTAGCCTCCAGAACTGTGAAACTGGAAATGTTTCCTGTTCGAACCATCCAACTTGTGGTAGTTTGTTACAGCAGTCCTTGTAAACTAATGTAGCCCAGAACTCACCTTTTGGAGTAAATCTCAGTCCCTTCAGTGGACAATCTAGGTTATATATATATATGTGTGTGTGTGCAATGCATGTATGTATACATATACACACATTTACATCAACGTTAATTTTTATATCTATATGTATGGGGTAACTCTTCCCAAACCAATACCACAGGATTTAGTCTAGCTTTTCCCATCCCACATCCATGTCACTCTTCTCAGACAGGAAGAAAAATAATGCTCAATAGATTTGTTTATTTGCTCAGTTTTCTGTATTTACCTAATCTCCCCACTTCATTGGGCCATTGCTATTTCTGGATGCTCTTCTTGGATGGTCGTCTCATGGGCCCTGACCTCTGCTGGGGCTGCCTTTCCTCAGCCCCTCCCCTCTCCTCCAGGTAGAGTTGAACCACTTGCCCGGGTAAGTGCACAGGTGTGGTGGGCTAAATAACAGTCCCCCAATTATTTCCACCTCCTAATTCCCAGAAGTTGTGATTGTGTGACCATACATGGGAAAAAGAACTTTGCAGATGTAAGATAAGGATCTTGAAATGGGGAGATTGCCCTGGGTTGTCTGGTTGGGCCCCAGATCATTGCAAGGGTCTGTATAAGAGGGAAGCAGGAGGGTAAGGGGCAGTAGCAGGAGATGTGGTGATGGAGGAAGTGGAGTAATGTGGGGAAGGGGCCAGAAGCCAAGGCATGAGGGCGGCCTCTGATCACTGAAAAGGGAAGGAAACTGATTCTTGCCTGGAGCCCCTGGAAGGAACCAGCCCTGCTGACATCTTGACTTTAGCCCCATGAGACTGATTTGGGACTTTTGATCTCCAGAAGTGCGAGATCAGTATGTTTGTGTTGTTTTTAGCCACTTAGCATGTGGTTATTCATGACAGCAGCCACAGGAAACCAGTATACCAGGGATGCCAAGACTCCCTCAAGGAGGTGGACTTGATGTTCTTTAATTTCCCTATGAGTCAGGAGGCTTTAGCAACAGAAATCCAGCTCACCGCAGCTTAAGCAAAAGAAGAGAATTTATTGGCACACATCACTGCAGAGTCCAGGGAGATCTGGTTTCTCCGCTCACTGCTAGGGCTCAGATGATGGATGTGGCTGGGAATGTGACTCCATCTCTTGGCTCTGCTGTCTTCTAAATGGGCTTCAGTGTCAGGAGGCTCCCAGATGGCAGCAGGGACGATGGCCCAGGCAGCTCCTGTCTTCCATGACACCACCTGGCAGCTCTGGAGGGTGTGCTATGGCTATATCCTGAGTGCTTGGAAGGGGTCCTGGTGGGGTCTCAGTGTCCCAGCTGGATCCGTGATTGCCCTTGACCCAAGTACAGCTGTTTGGTGGGGCCTGGGTCACGTGCGCACCCTGCAGCTGTGATGGGGTGATACAATGGGAACAGCCTTACATCAGCCAGATGGACTGCGGGCCAAAGAAGGGAGGTTCCTTGAAAGAAAGTTGACATGTTCTTTTCGGTAAAAGGGGGAATGGAAGGCCGGGCGCGGTGGCTCACGCCTGTAATCCCAGCACTTTGGGAGGCCGAGGCGGGCAGATCATGAGGTCAGGAGATCGAGACCATCCTGGCTAACATGGTGAAACCCCATCTCTACTAAAAATACAGAAAATTAACCGGGCGTGGTGGCAGGTGCCTGTAGTCCCAGCTACTCAGGAGGGTGAGGCAGGAGAATGGCGTGAACCCAGGAGGTGGAACTTGCAGTGAGCCGAGTTCGTGCCACTGCACTCCAGCCTGGGTGACACAGCAAGACTCTGTCGCAAAAAAAAAAAAAAAAAAAAGGGGGAATGGAGACCAGATAGCAAAAGCAACAGAAGCCCAGGCTCCAAGTTTTGTTTTGTTTTGTTTTGTCTTGTTTTAAGTGATGGTCTCACTCTGTCAGCTAGCGTTGAGTGCAGTGGTATGATCATGGCTCACTGCAGCCTCCACCTCCTGGGCTCAGGTGATCCTCCCACCTCAGCCTCCTGAGTGAGGATTTTTATTTTATTTTATTTTTGTAGAGACAGGGTTTCACCACATTGCCCAGGCTGGTCTCAAACTCCTGGGCTCAAGCGGTCCTCCCGCCTTGGCCGCCCAGAGTGCTGGGGTTACAGGTGTGAGCCACGGCACCTGGCCCTCCGAATTTTTTGATCCTAGAATTCAGACTTTGTTCTTGATAAATGTTGGTTGACTGTGTTTTGAAATGCCACAGACACCTCCATACCTAATTCTAATTTTGTTTTATTTAATTATCTTTATTAAATACATTTTAAATTACAAAGATGATAATATAGGCCAGGTTTGGTGGCACTCACCTGTAGTCCTAGCTACTTGGGTGGCTGAGGCAGGAGGCTCTCTTGAGCCAGGGAGTTAGAGGCTGCAGTGAGCTATGATTGCACCACTGCACTCCAGCCTGGGCAATGGAACAAGACCTTGTCTCTTTAAAAAAAAAAAAAAAAAAAGATAATAATGTATTATACCTCGGGTAACTACTGAATGCATACAAAAAACTGTATATAAAGAAATTCTTGACCCAAGTTAGAAGCCTGGAGTTTATTCTTCCAAATTGTTTTCTCTGCTCAGACACACAAGTATTGCCTTTCTTTGGTTAATGTTGTGAGATTTTACAAACCCAGAAATAAAAAACTTTCTTTTCTCATGTCGTGGGATCCCTCCAGAAGCCTAGGTTCAGGTCTATCTCATTTTAAAAGAGTAATTTTTGGATGCTTTTGTAGGACTTACAATTCAAACAGCACAAAAGAGTTTAAATAAAATGTTTCCCCCACCCTTTTTCCCCACCCTTCCTCTTCCCTCCCCTAAAGAATTGGGAGTCCTTGGCCGGGAGCGGTGGCTCACGACTGTAATCCCAGCACTTTGGGAGGCCGAAGCGGGCAGATCCCCGGGTCAGGAGATCGAGACCACCCTGGCTAACATGGTGAAACCCCATCTCTACTAAAAATACAAAAAAATCAGCCAGGCGTGGTGGCAGCCGCCTGTAGTCCCAACTACTTGGGAGGCTGAGGCAGGAGAATGGCGTGAACCTGGGAGGCGGAGCTTGCAGTGAGCTGAGATCGCGCCACTGCACTCCAGCCTGGGCGACAGAGTGAGACTCCATCTCAAAAAAAAAAAAAAAAAAAAAGCGAATTGGGAGTCCTTGTGGACAGTGTTTCTATATTTACAAAGATATATACAGGGAAACATTTTCCTTATGAATGGGAGAGTATTTATTTTTATTTATCAGTGTACCCTGGAGACTGCTCTCTGGCAGTACAGAGCCTGCTTCGTGGTTTGATTTTAGAGCTGCGTAAGTTTCTTTGTTGGCTGTAGCGTCCTTTATGTCACGAGTCTCCTACTGATGGACTCTCAGAATGTTTGCAGTCCTTTGCTATTGCAGACAGAACTGTAGAGAAGTAGCCTCTCGTACAGTCATTCTGCACAGGATGGGCATCTGTTGGAGGAGTTCTTGCAAGTGGAATTGTTGGATCAAAGGATGCGTGCAGGCCGGGCGCGGTGGCTCACGCCTGTAATCCCAGCACTTTGGGAGGCTGAGGCGGGCGGATCACCTGGGGTCACGTGTTTGAGGCCAGCCTGGCCAACGTGGTAAAACCCCATCTCTGCTAAAAATACAAAAATTAGCCAGGCGTGGTGGCGCGCGCCTGTAATCCCAGATACTCGGGAGGCTGAGGCTGGAGAATCGCTTGAACTTGGGGGATGGAGGTTGCACTGAGCAGAGATCACGCCATTGCACTCCAGCCTGGGTGAAAGAGCGAAACTCCATCTCAAAACTAAAGAAAACAAAAACAGAAAAAGATGTGTGCAATTGTGAGATCAAAAGGCCCTCCACTGAACTGGTACTAATGTGCGCCGCCTCCCCCAGCCCCAAGCAAGATGCTAGAGCCGCCTGTTTGACCATCTTCACCAATGAGGTGGAAAGATGGGTGCCAAACTGGATCTCACTGTAGCGGAACCAGTCCTTAAAATAGAGTTGGCTGGGTTTAGGGTGGGGGTTCGTAGGGGGTTCTCGCCTCTTTTCCTTGTGCCACTGCCTCTGAGATGTGTCCTCTGTCCTCGTCTGTGTCTCCACAGAGCAAGCTGGTGAAGTACTTCAGCCGGCAGCTGTCCTGCAAAAAGAAGGTGGCCTTGCAGGAGCGCAATGCGGAGCTGGACGGCTTCCCCCAGCTACGGCACTGGTTCCGAATCGTCGATGTGCGCAAGGAAGTCCTGGAGGTGACCTGGGGAGCCCCTGTGTCCCCTGCCCCTTACTGGCCAGCAGCTACCCCCTGTGTTGCTCTTGAGCTGCAGGTTTCTGGCTGTGCCCAGCACAGCCCCTGGCACATAGCAGGCTCTGAATAAAATGTGCCGGATGAAAACATTCAGGATCACTGATGCTGTCTGAATGGGGTCATTGAGAGTGTGCTTCCAGAGTCAGTTAGAACCCTCCAGCTCTGCCACATATTCACAGAGTCACCTTGGCCAAATCACTTCACCTCTTAGTCCAGCGCTGTCCAGTGGAACTTTCTGCTACGATGGAAATATTTTCTATCTGTGCTGCCGGATGTGGTAGCCACTTGTGGTTAGGACATGTGATTAAGATTTTAAATTGTGTTTAACATTAATTAATGGGGCCCATGGCTGCCATATTGAACAATACTTTCTTAGAGCATTAATATTATCATCTGTGAAATGTGCATAATGATTCTCATCTCTTCTTAAATAGCCGACATCATAGAATGAGATGATTTTTATAAAATGTTCAACTCAGCTGGGCACAGTGGCTCATGCCTGTAATCCCAGCACTTTGAGAGGCCAGGGCAGATGGATCGCTTGAGCACGGGAGTTTGGGACCAGCCTGGGCAACGTGGCGAAACCCATCTCTACAAAAAATACAAAAATTAGCTGGGTGTGGTGGTGCATGCCTGTGGTCCTAGCTACTTGGGAGGCTGAGGGAGGAGGATCACCTGAGCCCAGGAGGTTGAGGTGACAGTGAGCTATGATCATGCCTCTACACTCCAGCCTGGGTGACAGAGTGAGACCCTGTCTCAAAAAAAAAAAAAAAAAAAAAAAAAAAAAAGGGCCAGGTGCGGTGGCTCACGCCTGTAATCCCAGCACTTTGCGCAGATCACTTGAGATCAGGAGTTTGAGGCCAGCCTGGCCAACATGGCGAAACCCCATCTCTACTAAAAGTACAAAAATTAGCCGGGCATGGTGGTGCACTCCTGCAGTCCCAGCTACTCGGGAGGCTGAGGCAGGAGAATAGCTTGAACCTGTGAGGCGGACGTTACAATGAACTGAGATCGCACCACTGCACTCCAGCCTGGGTGCAGAGAAAGACTCTGTCTCAAAAAAAAAAAAAAAAAAAGTTCAGTTCATATTCTGGCACCAAATAGCACTCAGTAGCACTCAGTAGATGCCAGCCTGTTACTGTTGTGAGCATCTGACATCTTATGTCCGCTCTCAAAGATTAGACCACGTTCTTAACATCTTGAGGATCGTGAGATTTTCTTACCCCCTGGGATCCCAGAGACCAACTCATTTGCAGTGACAGGGCCAAGCCAAACCTAATAAAACCAGCGGACATCACTGCATCTTTCATGCCAGGCATTGTGCTAAAGGTTTTGCACTTAGGATCTCAACTGCTGAGACTGTCCAGCCTCCTCACAATGACCTTTTGAGTAGGTGTGACTGTTATCCCCCTTGTACAGAGCAGGAAACTGAGGCTCAGAGCTAAGTGACTAGTCTAGCTGGTAACTGGATGGGGCTAGCAGGATGTTCAGCTCAGATGGACAGCAAAGCTTTAGGTTGGAAGCACTGTGCATTAGCCTTGTTTTCCTGTTGCCTGGGCCCCCCAGAGCTGGGCAGAAGAGGAGCTTGCCTCCCTGCTGGTGAAACCAAGAGTCCTCTCTCAAGGCGTTCCCTGCTTCCTACTTGAAGAGGCTTCCTGTCTTTTTTAGACCTTGTCCTCAGGGACAAGAATCTCATCCAGCCCCACCAGATCTAAGAATCCCAAGTTAGATGCAGCATCACCCTGCTCCATTCCTCCAGGCCCCCACCCCACCCCATCTTGCATATGCATATCAGACCATGCGCAATCCCATATTTCCTTATTTCCAGCATAGCCAGAGAGCCCAGATGAGTTTCTTGCAAATATCCGTAGAATGAATGGTCCTGTATAAGGACAGACAGTGCTGTATTTGCATGGCTCAGGGCATTTTTTTGGGAGGCTTCAGGATCATTTATTTATCAAGTGCCACTTGTGGGGGCAAATAAGGCAGAAACGATTCTAGACCAGGGGTTGAAAACTGGTGGCCCTCAAGCTGGTTCTGATATGCAGACATGTTGTTGTTGTTGTTGTTTGGTTAATATGATGTCAGGACATTTATTTTGAGCCGATACTTAAAAACCAAAAGAGTCTGCCTAAAAAACCCAGATCTCTGGCTTCACTTACAAAATCAGAAATGTTGACCATGCTGAACTGAGCTCCTGTCTGGCAGCGATTTGCTCATTTACATTTACCTGGCCTGCAGGTACCTGAGTTTTGGCTCTTGCCTTAGTCAGTGAGCATCTTGAGTCCAGGGACCCAGGGAGTGGGTGGGAGAAGACGTGGGGTTTCAGCTCTTTGTCTGCAGTTCAGGTATGTGTCCACCAGAGGTCCCCTTTCTGTGAAGTGACTGAAGTATGGAGAAAGCTCCAAAGTAAAACAGCTGGGTTTGAATCCTGGCTCCACCAATGACTTGCTGTGTAACCTTAGGCAAGTGGTCTAACCTCTCTGAATTTTACTGTCCTAGTCGTAAGTGGTGATGATAAAAGTGCCTACTTTCAGTAGTCTTTGTGATAATAAAAGGAAATCTATCAAAAACCTTAAAACAGTGTTCCATCGATTTCAGCTATTATTATTATTATTACTATTATTTTATCAAACAGAGGTGTGTCTGCCCTTTTGGCCCAGGTTTGTTAAGGGTTTCTCCATTTTTGATGTTATAAAAATGTTACTTTTATGATTTTTTCTGATCTTAAACTTCAGAGTAAATTGAAATATATACATATGTAAATCATAAGATTAAAATGCACAAGTGAATCCTGAAGCAAAGAGGAGAATCCTTTTATGTTATGAATCACCCCCTTCAAATGTGAGTCATTCTGTACCTTCAGATCCTGGACCGGGTGCAGTGGCTCATGTCCGTAATCTCAACACTTTTGGAAACCGAGGTGGGAGGATTGCTTGAGGCCAGGAATTCGAGACCAGCCTGGGCAACATAGTGAGATCCTATCTCTACAAAAAATTTAAAAATTAGCCAGGCATGTTGGTGCATGCCTGTAGTCCCAGCTACTCAGGAGACTGAGGTGGGAGGGTCGCTTGGACCCAGCAGTTTGAGGCTGCAGTAAGATATGATGGCGCCACTGCACCCCAGCCTGGGTGACAGAGAGAGACCCTGTCTCTATTTAAGAAAAACAACAACCAGAAATAAACAGATCCTTGGTCATCACCTTTCTTAAAGGGGCTCACCAGCAATGTGTCCCTATTTGAGAAAGCCTCTAAGTGACTCCACTATTCTTCTCTCTCTGCCCCCTGCCTGCCCAGGTGAGTTGAAAAGGCACTGATTGGGCCTCGACTTTTGCCCCATAGCTCATGTTTTTGAAGATAATTTTTTGTACTGAAACAGTTTTCCTCTTTCTTGCTATCAGTTTAATGTGGGAGCTGTATCTTGTTGTAATACACAAACATGACCACAAGAGGGTAGATGTATTCTGCAATACTGCCCTAGAATCACCATCCGTAGGCTATTTCACCCTTATTTACTTTCAGAGGCTGAGGTGGGCAGATCACCTGAGGTCAGGAGTTTGAGACCAGCCTGGCCAACATGGTGAAACCCCGTCTCTACTAAAAATACAAAAATTAGCCAGGTGTGGTGGTGGGTGGCTGTAATCCTAGCTACTTAGGAGGCTGAGGCAAGAGAATCGCTTGAACCCGGGAGGCGGATGTTGCAGTGAGCCAAGATCGCGCCATTGCACTCCAGCCTGGGAAACAAGAGCGAGACTGTCTCAAAACAAACAAACAAACAAATAAACAAAAAACAAAAAAAGACAAAAACCCTTAAGTAATAACAACATATGTTAAAATGTTGAGTAGTAAGTGCTATAAAAGAAGACTCACATATACATACAGATACAGATGCATAAATATAGAAGCTTGACAAGTTTTGAGGTGTGTCCATATGATGGTCTAGGGAGACACTGTTTTGGGAACATGGGGTGGCGGTGAAAGTTCACCTGCCCAACATGTTAAGTTGGGAATCCTACCTTTTCTAGGTCCCTTTCCCCCCACTCTACTCTATACTCCAGTGTTTCCGCTTTGCCTTAGGATGCAAAGCCATGCCCCATGGGGCTCAAAAACAAACCTATTTTCATTTCCAGCATGGAGCATGGACTTTCAGCCCCTTTTCCATTAGGGTTTCTGAAGACCAGTGTGAGCCCTAGACCCAGAGAAGAGAGGAAGCAGAGAGAGAGTGGGGCCCAGCCACCAGCACACCTGCCTTGTCCTGTGCGTGCTCTGAGTTTGTGCTGGGATTTTAGATGAGTCCCTGCAGAGTGGGAGGCACTGAGAGCCATGCAAACATGAAAAAATGGGGCCCTGCCTTATAAACGTTCGAGAGACAGGCACAGTGTTGACGCCAGACAGGGTGGTAATTATAATAGCACTAAGCACCTGCGCTACCTTGCCAAGTATGGACACTTAGGATTCCCACTTTACAGATGAATAAAGTGAGGCCCAGAGAGGTCAAGCGACTGGTCAGAGGTTATCTAGATAATAAGTGGCAAACCCGAGATTCGGAGACCCCACTGTCATGCAAAGCGTTTACACTGCGGAGTGTTCTCCTCTAGGCACCACTAGAGGGCAGCGTGGAGGCAGAGATGCTGTTCCTGCCCCACGGTTGACAATCCTCTCTCCCCTCCTCTAGGAAATCTCCCCCGGCCAGCTGAGCCTGGAGGACCTCTTGGAGATGACGGATGAACAGGTGTGCGAGACCGTGGAGAAATATGGAGCCAACCGGGAGGAGTGTGCCCGCCTCAACGCCTCCCTCTCCTGCCTCAGGAATGTCCACATGTCAGGTGAGCAGGCCCTGGGGTCGGGGATGTGGAGACTTGTCCCCAGCACAGCTGCCACGGTCCCTCGGCATCCCGTGCCCGCCACTGCAGGCCAGGACGAGACAGAGTCAACCCTGGGGGGCAAATCCGAAACGCAGGAAGAGGCAGCGTGGACCTGGGATTTGGAGGCCGGAAGACGCCAGCAAGGGCAGCTCTTGGATTTGAACTCTTGCCCCAGGAAGACCTGTTGAGGTTTAGGGTATCTGGTTCTGGATAATTAGGGTCCAGATATGAAAATATTGAGTGTGAATAGGAGACCAAGGTCTTTTTACTTTAGACATGCTGAAGTGGCTTTGCATTTTGGGTCAATGTCTAGCTTCTAATTTTTTTTTTTTTTACAGAAGTAATTTGCATTAATTGTAACATAAACCAGAAAATAGATTAAAAAAAAAAAATCATCCTAAGCCCTACCCTCTAGGTAACTGCTCTTGTCATTTTGGTATAATTTTTCCTGACAAATGGATATATGTATACTTAAAAAAATAGAATTATCCACACATATTGCTTAAACTTTTTTTTTCACCTAATAAAATAACCTCTGTGACTTTTCTATCAGTTTGGGGGCCAAATATATTGTCATCCCTCCTGGATCTTTTCCATTTGTTGCTCAGATACCTGTTTGTCTTTATTAGCAGAACGTCAGATATCATCTTCCCGAGGCTTCCTGCTTCTCTCTAGCCTCATGATTTTTCTGCTAATTCTGGGGCCTTTCTGTCCCAAGGGATCCGCTCTGCACACGCCAGCCGCAGTGTTGGTGGCCATGAGCACGGTTGTTGCAGTTCCCACCACAAGGTGTCACTGTTGAGCATCAGTCTGGCAGAGTCAGGTGGAGGCTCACAGCTGTCCTTGCTTGATTCAACCTGCGCTATTCAACAGGCATTCGTTGAATATTGCGCTAGGCCTGGAGAAGTCTTCTAATCTGAGAGGCTATGGGGTGCCAGCAGGGCTGAGGAAGCAGCGGTGAACAAAACAGAACATACTTGAAACAGGTCATTGGCCCAGTCCTCCATGCGAGCCCTTTTGTGTTTTTTTCGTGCTGGCAGATCCTGATTCAGGTATAGTCAGCATCAAAAGGGACCATGCTGCTGGGCACACTGGCTCACGCCTGAAATCCCAGCACTTTGGGAGGCCAAGGCAGAAGGATCTCTTGAGCTCAGGAATTCCAGACCAGCCTGGGCAACATGGTGAAACCCCGTCTCTACAAAAAATACAAAAAAATGTGCCATGTGTGGTGGCACACGCCTGTAGTCCCAGCTACTCGGGAGGCTGAGGCTGGTGGATCACTTGAGCCCAGGACACTGATTGAGGCTTCAGTGAGCCATGATCACACTGCTGCACTCCAGCCTGGGTGACAGAGCAAGATCCTGTCTTAAAAATAAAGTGGGGGGTGGACCATGCACTGGGGGCTGCCTCATGCATTGAAGGATGTTTGGTTAGAAGCATCCTTGACCTCTGCCCATGAGACACCAGTAACATCCCCCAACTCAAAGTCATGACACATGGAAATATCCCCAGATATTTCAAAATGTTCCCAGGGAGGCAAAATGACTCCTGGCTGATGAGCTGTAAAGGTCATGTTACTCTTTACCTCTAGCACAATGGTGTTGACTCACTGAACATGAGTGTGGCTGACAGGGAGGGGCCTCTCAGTCACTCAGTACATACAAAATCTGCTCCAAAGGTGACTTTCTCTCTTTACCCACAGTGAGAAGCAGATGGCAGTTTTCTCTCTTTAAAAAAAAATTGCAGGCCAGGCATGGTGGCTCACACCTGGAATCCCAGTACTTTGGGAAGCCAAGGTGGGGGAATTGCTTGAACCCAGGAGTTTGAGACCAGCCTGGGCAACATGAGACTCTACCTCTACCAAAAAAAGAAAATTAGCTGGGTGTGGTGGCATGTGCCTGAAGTCCTAGCTACTTGGGAGGCTGAAGTGGGAGGATTGCTTGAGTCCTGGAGGTCAAGGCTGCAGTAAGCTGAGATAGTACCACTGAACTCCAGCCTGGGCCACAGAGTGAGGTCCTGTCTTAAAAAAGAATTGCACCAAATTACAGTGTTATGTCATAAACATCTTCCTTTGTCAATAAATGCATTCACTTCTTATTTTTAATACCTGAATACTAACAATTTATTCAACCAATCTCCTATTTTTGGAAATATCCATATTTTTCCTATCATAAGCAACACTGCTGTGAATACCCCTAAGTGTTATCTTTGGGGACCCCCGTGGCTATTCCTTTACAGTGAATTCATAGGAGAGGGGTCTTGCAGCGAAACATTTGCATATTTTGGCTGGACGCGGTGGCTCAGACCTATAATCCCAGCACTTTAGGGGGCCGAGGCCGGTGGATCACCTGAGGTCAGGAGTTTGAGACCAGCCTGACCAACATAGTGAAACCCCGTCTCTACTAAAAATACAAAAATTTAGCTGGGCTTGGTGGCGCATGCCTGTAATCCCAGCTACTTGGGAGGCTGAGGCAGGAGAATCTCTTGAACCTGGGAGGTGGAGGTTGCAGTGAGCTGAGATCGTGCCACTGCACTGCAGCCTGAGTGACAGTGAGACTCTATCTCAAAAACAACAACAACAGCAACAAAAACCCCATATTTTAAAAATTATGGTGAACATCGTCATATTGCTTTCTGGAAAGTTTGTACCAATTTATGCCTGCACAATGCCTGACAGTGAGTGTTTGAGGTTGGGTTTTTAATTGCTTTTCAGAATTCACATTGTCTCATCCGAGAGGCACTACTGAGTTTGGCAGCGTCCTTAAAAGTAGAGTAAGATTCCAGTTTCCGTGAGAGAGGCATTTATGTCAACCTTATGGGGAAGAATAGTTATTTTTTTGTGACATTCTGGGCTGGGTGAGACCGTGAAAGGTCTTGTACTCTGATTTTTTTTTTTTTTTTTTTGAGACGGAGTCTTACTCTGTCACCCAGGCTGGAGTGCAGTGGTGCGACCTCGGCTCATTGTAACCTCTGCCTCCTGGGATCAAGCAATTCTCCTGCCTCAGCCTCCTGAGTAGCTGGGACTACAGGTGCATGCCACCACGCCCAGCTAGTTTTTTTTGTATTTTAGTAGAGACGAGGTTTCACCACGTTGTCCAGGCTGGTCTTGAACTCCTGAGCTCAGACAATCTGCCTGCCTTGGCCTCCCAGAGTGCTAGGATTACAAGTGTGAGCCATCACACCTGGCCCTGTCCTCTGATCTTTTTCAAAATTTTTTTCATTCAGATGGACAGTACAAGTACAATTTATATTGTGACCCCCTCCCCGCCACACACATAGGTACACATACATGCACACACATAGCTACACATACACATGCACATACACAATTGTAGCATGTTTCATGAAACAATACTCCTCCTTCCTATGCATGATGAAAGAAGATGTTGTAAATTCCTTCCTGTTCTATTCTATATCATTTAGCAGATGCTAGTAATGGCCACTTTCTTTTTTTTTTTTTTTTTTTTTTTTTTGAGATGGAGTCTTTCTGTCACCCAGGCTGCAGTGCAATGGCATGATCTCGGCTCACTGCAACCTCTGCTTCCTGGATTCAAGTGATTCCCTTGCCTCAGCCTCCTGAGTAGCTGGGACTACAGGCATGTGCCACCATGCTGAGCTAATTTTTGTATTTTCAGTAGAGGTGGGGTTTCGCTATGTTGGCTAGGCTGGTCTCAAACTCCTGACCTCAGGTGATCCATCCGGCTCGACCTCCCGAAGTGCCAGGATTACAGGTATGAGCCACCGTGCCTGGCCTGCTACTATTTTTTGTTTTTTGAGACAGGGTCTTGCTTTGTCACCCAGGTTGGAGTACAGTGGTGTGATGTGATCACAGCTCACTGCAGCCTCGACCTTCTGGGCTCAAGCAACTGTCCCACCTTAGCCTCCCCAGTAGCTGGGACTACAGGTGCACACCACTAAATTGTCCCACCTCAGCCTCCCCAGTAGCTGGGACTATAGGTGCATGCCACCACACCTGTCTAATTTTCGTGGAGACTAGGTTTCGCCTTGTCATTGCCCAGTTTGGTCTCGAAATCCTGGGTTCAAGCAGTCCTCCTGCCTCAGCCTCCTAAAGTGCTGGGATCACAGGCATGCGTCCCCATGCTTGGTCAAGCAGCACTTTCATTACACACCTCACTATGGTTTGAACCTACACTGATCTCCCACCTCCACATAGGCCTCCCTCTGGACTCTTCCCAGGCTGCTAAGACTCAGTCTTCTATGTCCTGCCTCAGATGCCAGCCTTAGGGCCACCAGGACCTTGAAAGCAATGACCAAGTGCTCCCTTTTAACCCATTCCTACAGCACTTAGCACTGAAGTCAGCTCAACTCAGACTTCTTAGTAAAGAATTGTGTACCCAGTTCTGATCTTAACAGTGTACTTCACCTATGCTGTTCCTGCAGGTGATGGTGCCGCTTAAAAACATTTTAATCCTTACCTTTTTGTGGGAGTGATTTGTTTTTAAATGACTGCCTCTCTTTTCCACTAGACTGTAAGCTGCAAAAAGGCAGGGATCATACTTGTTTCTGCTCACTGTTTGATTCCCAGGATGAAGATCAATATCTAGCACATAGTAGCGGTTCAATACATATGTATTTTTTTTTTTTTTGAGATGGGGTCTTGCTTTGTTGCCCAGGCTGGAGTATAGTGGCACAATCTTGGCTCACTGCAGCCTCTACCTCCTGGGGTCAAGCGATCCCCCCACTCAGCCTCCTGGGTAGCTAGGACTACAGGCGTGTGCCACCATGCCTGGCAAACTTTTTTGTATTTTTTGTAGAGATAGAGTTTTGTCATGTTGCTCCAGCTGGTATCAAACTCCTGAGCTCAAGCAATCCATGAAAACTTACCAGTGGCTTAAAGAACACAGTCTTCCTCATGGATTGCAAAACATCCCAGGGTTTGGCTCCTACTTGAAGTCCTACCATTCACATTTTCCCTTCAAGCCCTAAATATCTGCTAAATTCATGAATTACTTAGAGTTTTCTAGATGAGGCTTGGATTTCACATCTTGGTACTCACATCCCTCTGCCTAGAATTTTCTTTCCTTTTGTCCTTCTGGTGAATCCCTGCTCTTCCCCAGGCCCAGTGCAAAGCCTGGTTCTCTATGAGGCCTTTCCTGGGCTCTGCAAACTGAGCTGACCGCTTGCCCTTGGCTACCGGAACAGCAGATAACTTCAGTGACCACCAGGTCTACACCGCTGAGCCCCTCCCTACCTCTGAAAAGCTGTGTGATGTGCTTGCTATTAATGTCCACCAGGGGGAACCAGTGAGCCATCCTCAAAGTATCCTTCATGTTTAGAATTCCCTTCTTCCCTCAAAAATAATAATTGGTTCCTTGAAGCTTCTAACCATCTTGGGAGTTGGATGGCTTCCCTTTACTCTAACTAAAAATGTTATCCCAGACTGAGGAATAAACTAGTATCTTTCCCATCATACTCTTACTTCTTGAGGGTGATATTGTATTCATCTTAATAGCCCTAGCTCAACCCAGAGCTGGCGTTTCCTACAGTGATGAAATCAGGTTTTTAAAATTCTGGCCCAAAGTGAGGGCTGGATGCATGTTTGTTAAATGACAGAAGACAAGTTGTATTGAGGAACTCATATGGAAACCAAGGATATGGCAGCAAGGCTGCTTTGTGCCTGGCCAAGAAAGTCATCTCTTTCTCTCTCTCTCTCTCCCTCTCTGTCTCTCTCTCTCTCTCCCTCTCTGTCTCTCTCTCTCTCTCTCTGTCTCTGTCTCTGTCTCTATGTCTGTGTCTGTCTGTCTGTCTCTCTCTTTCTCAGAGGTTGGAGGTAGCTTTATTTTAGAGATGTTAATGCTAATCTTAGTTTTCTCCTTGGGTTTTAGGGGATATCTTTATTTTCCAGTGCCCAAGGAGCCCCGAAGACAGGAAATCTTAACTCAGTTTTCTCTTCTCGTAGCTTGTTAGATCACCCTTAGCCTGAAACCAAAGAATACTCATTCTTTCATTTAACAAGATCAAAGGATCCCAGAGCCAGGATAGCTTAACCTTTCCTTATCATGGCAGCTATGGCCTGAAACCAAAAAACCGTTATTCGCTCATTCAGCGAAATTGGTTCATGGTTATTCTATGCCAGGTGCTCTTCTGATCTCTAGAAATGCATGCTGAGGTGTGTGTCCCCATAAAGTTTACTTTCTAGTGTGGGGGTCTGGGGCACAGACAATGAATCATTGTCCTAATGATCACGTATCTTATGCTGTGTGTGAGAATAAGTGCTGTGGATTAAAGAAGACGTGCAGCAGGCTAAGCGGGGTTGGTAGTACCCTCTGGAATGGAGGGACTGGTCATCATATTAAATAAGGTGGCTAGGGTAGGCTCCATTCTCTTTCTCCTTTCTCCTTCTTAGTCCTCAATCATTTTCTAAGAGTATGGAATCTGGAGTCCAACAAACTTGGGTTTAAGTTCTGGCTCTGCCACCTATTAGCTGTGTGATTGTGGATAGGGCATATTATGATTCTGTGCTTAGTTTCCTATGCAGCAGGATGGGGATGATGATCATTTGGGCCACACTGGTTGTTGGGAGCATTACGTGAGATGATACAGGCAAATCACCACCACCACCATCACTATTGTTAGCACCATCACCACCATCATCACCATCGTTATCACCACCACCATCATCACTATTATTAGCACCAACACCACCATCATCACCATCACCACCACCATCACCATCGTTATCACCACCACTACCATCACTATTAGCACCGTCACCACCATCATCATCATCACCATCACCACCACCACCACCACCACCACCACCATCACCACCCACCATCATCATTACCACCATCATCACCATCACCAGGCTCCTGCAGCCTTTTTCGTCCCCCAGCTCACTTTTCTCCACTTCTCCTCATCCTCCTCTCTTTTTTCCTCCAAGGGGCCCTTCCAAGGGGCTTCAGCCTTTCTAATTCAGCTCTCCCATTCTTTGTTTCCCTTCCCTCTGAGCCACGGTCTCCCTCAGCACTGCTGCTGCTTTTGAGACCACTCCCCTTCTGTCTGGCTTGATTGTTCTCTAGAGGTAACCTACCATTCCCTGGCCACAAAAATAAGGGCAAAACCTCAAACCAGTTTTCTCTGGGCACAACCCTAGTTTTCCTCCGTGGTTACTACAGAGCTGAGGTCCTAGGGTGAAACTGATTTGGCTGCAGAAAGAGCATGTTCTCACTATTTGTCTCCACCTCCCGCTCCATTCCAAAACTGGGAACTTCAGCGTCTGAGGACAGCAGGGTCCCTTCCTAGACCTTCCTCTCCCGGGCCACAGGTGTTTTATCAGAAGAGAGCCTGGCGGAGACGTGGCCCAGCTATCAGAGTGCTGTTGCTGTGGACTTCTTCCTCTTCTCTGCTGTTCTTTTTCTCTCTCTCGTCTTCTTTTTGGCATTTTGATGGTTTTCAGCCTCATAATTTGTGGTCATCTGTATCTTTCCTTTCCCAAGGAAAAACCTCTGGTCAAGATAATGGAAGATCTGTGTTGTGGATATTGTTTTCCTTTTTTAAAATGAATATGCTTATGTGAGGATAATGGGAGATATTGCTTTCCTTCCTCCTCCCCTTCTTTTCTACCCTTCTCTCCTTTCCCCCCTCCCACTCGTGTTTATCAGGCACTTTCCCTGCATCTGGCACACACAGTGTTGGGTTCCAGGGCTCAGGGACTTTCTCACGACTTCAGGATTGAACTGAGACCTGAAGAGGAGGGGAAGTCTTAATGACTGGGAGTGATGGGAACACTCAGAAGTGCCTTGGGACGGGAGGGAGGGGAACATCCCAGGGGCAGAGAGAACAGCACGGGTGCCTAGTGGGGATGCTGGGGAGAGTGTTGGGAGCTGGAGCCAGACAGGTGGGCAGTGCCAGCCCCCACGGTGGGCCATGGCAAGGAGCTTACACTGCAGAGTAAGCAGGGTAGGCTGAACAGAAGGTGCCTGGATCTCTTGTCCGGTTTTCAAACATTCTGGCTGCAGAGTCGATGGGTGGCTTAGAGCAGGTGACAGATGCTGGGAATCCTTCGGGGGCTCAGGGAGCCACGGAGGGGAGAGACTGGAGGCCAGGGTGCTGCAGGCAGGCAGGTGCCCCTGCACCCCTGCACCCCTGCAACCTCCCGGGAGCTTGCCTGCCTGGGCCCTCCTCTTGCTTCTTCTCTTGAGTATCAAGGGGGAGAACTGGCAGTCAGGAGAAAAACAGGATGCAGAGTGGCCCCCGAAATAGGACAGCCTCAGATGCCCTCTGGCTTCTTCCCAGTTTGGGCTTTGAATGAAGCCCCCCAGAATGCTGCCTGCCACCATACGGTCTTCCTTTGACTGGAACAAAGAGTAAGAGTGGGTCTTGATTGCCCTATTGTTCTACTTGCTTCTAACTTGGGAAAGGCTGGGCTGGCAGAGGAAGAGCTGCTCCTCCCGAAGCCCACAGGGTCTCGTATGTTCTAGTATTGACACTGATGTCTTTCCTTTCCCCTATAACTGCCCCAGCCCTCCTGTTCTGTAGGCACTCAGGAATCCCTTACATGTAGATAGCATCAAATTAGGACTCTCGCTTACAAGCGGCAGAAACCTGATGTGAACGCGCTTAGGCGCCAATGGCTCCATTCATTCATTCTGTAAACACGGATGGAACTTCCCCTGTGTCAGTTGCTAGGAGGGGTTGGGGATACAGTGGTGGGGAAGGCCGGCTGGCTGTGGGCTCTTGTCAGTCTGTGTCCCAGACCTGCACTATTCAGTACAGCGGTCACCAGACTCGTGTGACCAGGTAAACTTACATTCATTAAATAAAAGTTAAAATTCCCTTCTTCGTTCTCAGGAGCCATGTTTCAAGTTGTTCATTGCCACAGGTGGCTAGCGGCTGCCCTGTTGCAACAGCACAGTTCTAGAACATCCCCATCATCACAGAATATTCTAGTGGACAGTGCTGCTCTAGAATATGTTGGAAGAAACAATGAAGAAGAAAAATATCAAGTTGGGCACAGTGGTTTATGCCTGTGATCCTAGCACTTTGTGGGGCTTGAGGCAGGAGGATCGCTTGAGTCCAGGAGTCCAAGACCAGCCTGGGCAACATAGCAAGACCCCATCTTTACAAAAAAATTGACAAAAAATCCATCTAACTGGGTGTGGTGGCACACACCTATAGTCCCAGCTACTTGAGGGGTTGAGCCAGGAGGATTGCCTGAGCCTGGGAGGTCAAGGCTGCCGTGAGCCAAGATCATGCCACTGCACTCTAGCCTGGGCGACAGAGTGAGATTCTGTCTCAAAAAAAAAAAAAAAAAAAAAAAAAAAAAAAAAAAAATCAAACGGTAGTAGGTTTTATGCAAGAATTAAAACTGAAGTGAAACAATGGTGGCTTTGTGGCTGGCTTTGATGGGGTGATCAGAGCAGGTCAGTCAGGGTTCAGCCAGAGAAGTAGAACCAATAAGATACATTATATCAAGAGATTTATTACAAGGAACTGGCCTATGCAATGGTGGGGGCTGGCTGGGAAGGTCTGAAATCTGTAGGGCGGGCTGTTAGGAAGAAGAGCAGGCTGTTAGGAAGAAGAGCAGGCTGTTAGGAAGAAGGGCAGGCTGTTAGGAAGGGCAGGCTGTTTGTTAGGAAGGGCAGGCTGTTAGGAAGAACGGCAGGCTGTTAGGAAGGGAAGGCCCCTGAACTGAAGTTCTGCCTATGGGTGGAATTTCTTTTTCTTTGGAGAGGTCTCAGTTCTGGGTGGGTGCGGTGGCTCGCGCCTGTAATCCTAGCACTCTGAGAGGCCAAGGAGGATGGATTGCTAGAGTGCAGGAGTTCGAGACCAGCCTGGGCAACACAGCAAAACCCCATCTCTACTGAAAAAATAAATAAATACAAAAAATTAGCTAGGTGTGGTGTGTGCCTGTAATCCCAGCTACTGAGGAGACTGAGGTGGGAGAATCACCTGAGCCTGGGAGGTCAAGGCTTTAGTGAGCCGAGATTGCGCTGCTGGACTTTGGCCTGAGTGATAGAGTGAGACTCTGTCTCAGGAAAAAAAGAAGAAAGAAAAAAAAAAGAAATAGTCTCAGTTCTGCTTTTAAGGCATTTCAGTTTCAATGGGTTGAATCGGCTCATCCGGATTATAGAGGATAATTTTTACTTAGAGTCACCTGATTATAGACTTTAATCACAGCAACAGAAAACCTTCACCTGTTGCCTAGATTGTTGTTTGATTGAATAACTGGGGTCTATCGCTTAACCAAGTTCACACTGAAACTGACAGCGAGCCTCTCTGGGGAGATGACATTTAAGCTGAGACTTGAATGACAAGAAAGCATCAGACAGGAGAAGATATGGGGGAAGAGCATTTTGAGAGCAAACAGGTCTCAAATGCATGTCTCAGAATCACTTTTAAGAAGCAGAAGGCAGGCTTACATGGCCAGTGGTTCTGGGGACCCATGGCTGCGTGGGTCTGGTCTCAGACCTGCACTTCAAAACCTAGTGGCTCAACACAACTGCCTTGTTATCTCTCATTCTTATTGAGCAAAAGGGGCTCGCTCTCTGATGCACTAGAAGCCAATACTATGATGTCGGTTTTTTGTTTTTGAGACGGACTCTCGCTCTGTCACCCAGGCTGGAGTGCAGTGGCGCGATCTTGGCTCACTGCAAGCTCTGCCTCCCAGGTTCACGCCATTCTCCTGCCTCAGCCTCCCAAGTAGCTGGGACTACAGGCACCCGCCACCATGCCCGGCTAATTTTTTCTATTTTTAGTAGAGACGGGGTTTCACCGTGTTCACCAGGATGGTCTTGGTCTCCTGACCTCGTGATCCACCTGCCTCGGCCTCCCAAAGTGCTGGGATTACAGGCGTGAGCCACTGTGCCTGGCCAGGTTTTTCAGAAAAGAAAAGCTTCATATTGAAAGTTGACTTCCAAGGAGACAGGAGTCAAGCTCAAATCTGTCACCCTGGGCTGGCTTCAAGGCAGTATTTTTATTAGGAAAGGCTTAGGGGGTAGATACTGGGATTAGCAGGTGGTTGGTGGAGGGAAAGGGGAAGTCTGGAAAGTCCTTGGGTGTGTGTAGTTATTTCTTTATGTTACTTCATAGGTTGTATATGCAAATTTGAGAGGAGTTAGTATGAAATATGTGGTGGAAATTTGGGCTGTGATGTCAGCAAACTTGTGCACAAACTCCAGTTGGTCATCCTGGTTCCAATTGATTTTAGCCCACTGCCAAATCTTTTTAAAAAACTTGTGAGTTAAAAAAAAAATACTCACAAGAGGAGGGAGTTTCAGCATCTCAGCAAGTTGTTTTTTTTCTTATCTGTTATCCTGCAAACTCAGTAATTTCTGTCATTGGTTTCATTAACTCTTTAGGGTATAGTTTCATCATCATAATTCCCTGGGCTCAGGGATTGGCTGGGCTCAGCTGGGTGGTTCTTCTGTTCCGTGTGTTTTTGGCTGGAGCTGCAGTCATCTGGGGCTTGACTGGGCTGGAACATCCAAGATGGTGCATGCTCATGGACGGCAGTTGGCGCTAGTTGTTGAGTGGATGTTCAATTGGGGATTATCTGTTGGGGTGCCCACATGTTGCCTTTTATGTGACATGAGCTTCTCACAATGCACATCCCAAGGAGGAGGAAATGGAGGCTGCTAGTTCTGGAACAGTATCCCTTCTGCTAGTGATGATCTCAGTGATGGGTCAATCAGAGAAGCCCAATTACTGTGAGTATAATGGAAAAAATGGAATTTATTAGATGTTAGACTTATACGACCGTAGGAAGAGCTGGGGAAGTACAAGCTCAAAAAGGGAAGCTTAAGATTCAGAGAGAGGTCTCGAACCTACCCTGACATAGGTAAGGCAGCCTGCAGTTTCAGGGACATCTGGCAGCCAATACGTCCAGCTGTTGGAAGGGACCATGCAGGCGGGCTTGGATAGATGCCTAGGGAAAGTTATTGGCCCTTTGTGGCTATTGCCTCTGTGAGTTTGTCATGAAGCATCTGGTGGTGAACTTAAGGTCGGCTGTTGTTCATCGAGGGACTACTGTCAGGAAGAAGAGTTGGCTGTGAGGTAGGGAAGATGGAGGATAAACAGGACCAGCACTCCAGCCTCTGTTCCCCATTGTCTTCAACCCATGTTACTCTTCAGGGCATGATGGCTGCTCTCTCTTGCCACCCGAGTCTTGTACAACTTCACTTTTGGCCAGCTCTAATCTGGAACCACATAGAGAAGGGGATTCTGGAAACGTGGGTGCCATGGAAGCATGGGTGCCAGTGTAACTGAGTTGTCAGTGGGCTAATCCATGGCTGGGAGAGGAGGCAGAAGATAGGAGATGAGGTCAGAGACATGGTCGGGGCTCAGTTCCTGAGGCCCCTTGTAGCCATTGCTGGCAGCTTCTTAGTAGAATGGGAAACCACTGGAGGGGATTAAAGAAGGGAAGGGACTTGGTTGGATTTCACTTAACTCGTTCTAGGCTAAACTAAATCCATCAGTCAATTTCCCTTCCTCTCTCCCTCCTTCAGTGTTCCCTCAGTGTTCCCTCTCTGTCTAACTACCTTGCTTTCTTCATCTGTAAAATGGGGATGCTAGTTGTATCATCCTCATGGAGTTGTTGCAAGGAAAGAAATGAAGTCATGTAAACACTGTGTTAATATAAACACTTGTCTGGCAAATTTGGCACTGAAGATGTACTGGACTATGATTATTTTTATTGTTTTTAAAGTCAGCTTCCCTCCCTCCTTCCTCCTCCCTCTTTCCCAAGCTGAATCTGAACCAAGGCAGTCTTCCTACAGAGCCACTGACTGGTCCCCACTAAGGCAGGGGTGGAGGGAGGGGCAGGATGTTTTCCTCTCCAGCCTTTGTCTTGCAGCAGAACCTCTGTTGAGCAACCTGGTCCAAGGCTTCATCCACCTGTCCTGTCCCCCTGCAGCCCACTTTCTCTTTCTTGCAGGCCACCCCTGGCCCCTCTGTCTTGCCCACCAGCTGCTTCATGTGGCCAGTATCTGGCTTTTGTGGAACCCCCCAATGAGAACAAAGAGAACCCGACTCTCTGGCTGTCATCTCCGATCAGCGCTGTAGTCACTCCTTTCTCTTTTTATTCCTGGCACCCACGAGGTGCTGAGCAGAAGAATTGGTTGCAGAATTGACATTGAACTTGTGCTTGGCAGGGACTGAACTCTTTGAGGTTTATGGGCTCCATGAAACTACATGAACTGAGTCAGATCCAAACAGACTGTTATATCTTAGAATGAGACCCCCAGTCCTGTCCCTGGGCTCCCAATCTGGTCCCTATCTGCTGATGTTTTCACTGGCTCATGGCACCCAGCTACTCTCTCTTCTTCACAATGCCTGCCCCAGGGCCTTTGCACGGCCCTTCTTTCTGCCTGGAATACCCTGCCTCAATCTTTCTCTGGCTGATTCCTTGTCATTTTGGACTCAGCCCACTGCCAGCTTCTCAGAGTCCCACTTCCATCCTGGCCACTCTCTGTCCTATTATAGTCTCTAGCACATCTAAAATTATTTTATTTGTTTGTTTTCATACCCCTTTCCACAAGAACAGTGGTGCTCAAAACCTAAACATGTATCAGAATCCCCCAGAGGGTTCCACCCCCAGAGTTCCTGCTTCAGCCAGTCCGGGGCAGTGCCCAGAAATCTGCATTAACAAGTTCCCAGGCGATGCTGGTGCTGCTGGTTTGAGGAACACGCTTTGAGAACCCGTGTTGGAATTCTCCCAGTATCTGGCTCGGAGTTGGAATGCAAGAAGTAGTCACGGAGTGACTGAGTGAATGCTAGTGGTTGATATTAACAGCAGCGACAAATATTGATTGAGTTCTTACTGGGCCAAGTCACGCAGCATCTGCTCATTTAATTCTTCAACAACCTCATGAGGTCTGTAGGATTATTATTCCTATTTTCTGGTAAGAAAACTGAGGCTCAGAAAGGTAGAGCCCTTGCCTGGGGTGGGGGGGGGAGGGGTCACACAGCAACTAAGTGTCAGAGGCAGGGTTTGAACTCATTTCTGTCTGAATCCTGTTAAGCGGAGGCTTCCCACGTAAAAAAGTGGTGGGAATGAATGGCTTTCTCCTTAACTCTGGGTGGTCCCTGTGTTTCCATTTGCTCAGCTTGAGGGAGCAACCCTTTGGGGCTTTTGTAGCAGCTTACACTGGAACTGAGATAAAAAGAAATTATTTAAAGGCTGCATGTAAATATCAAATAATACCGCACATTTGCACAGCACCTTCAGTTTCAGGAAGCACCTGCATGCAGGTGATCTTGTTTTAGCCTCACAACCATATGAGTGGTGGGTAGATCAGGCTGCGTGCCCAGTTGCACAGATGGGAACATTCCCAGCAGATTTGACTCTCTGTCAGTATCTCTGTCCTTCCCAGCCACGGTCCTGAGCGAGGATGGGAGGCTTCCGCGGGCGCATGAATATGTTTGAAACTTGCGGGGAACGTGCAGGGAGAAGGCAGGAAGGGCCAAGGAGGATGAAAATATTTGTTATTATTTGGAGCAAAATTATTCTTGCCTTCCTCTAAAATATGCCCAGGGGAGATGGTTCCAGTTCATTATAGTCATGATTTCCACTCACGTGGCCTTTTGCTTTCTCTAATTATTTCCCTGATTACCAACTTACACTCTCGTATGAGAAGTACCCAAGCTATTGTTTGGGAGAGAAAAAGAAAGCACTGTATTGACCATAATTTGCATTCACATTGGTATGTTACTTAGTAATTTTTTTGAGACAGAATCACTCTGTCACCCCGGCTAGATTGCAGTGGCGCGATCTCGGCTCACTGCAACCTCTGCCTCCCAGGTTCAAGCAATTCTCCTGCCTCAGCCTCCCAAGTAGCTGGGATTATAGGCACCCACCACTATGCCCAGCTAATTTTTTGTATTTTTAGTAGAGACGGGGTTTCACCATGTTGTCTAGGCTGGTCTCGAACTCCTGACCTCGTGATTCACCCACCTTGGCCTCCCAGAGTGTTGGGATTATAGGCGTAAGCCACCGCGCCCGGCCTAGTATTTTTTAAACGGTTGCGTGGGGACAGGCACGGTGGTTCATGCCTGTAATCCCAGCACTTTGGGACGCCGAGGCAGATGGATCACTGGAGGTCAGGAGTTCGAGTCCAACCTGGCCAAAATGGTGAAACCCTGTCTCCACTAAAAATATAAAAATTAGCTGGGCATGGTGGTGCATGCCAATAGTCCCAGTTACTCAAGAGGCTGAGGCAGGATAATTGTTTGAACCCAGGAGGCGGAGGCTGCAGTAAGCCAAGATCATGCCACTGCACTCCAGCCTGGGCAACAGAGCAAGATTCCATCTCAATAAATAAATAGGCCAGGTGTTGTGGCTCACACCTGTAATCCCTGCACTTTGGGAGGCCAAGGCGGGTGGATCACCTGGGGTCAGGAGTTCAAGAACAGCCTGGCCAACATGGTGAAACCCCATCGCTACTAAAAATACAAAAATTAGCAAGGCGTGGTGGTGCACGCCTATAGTTCCAGCTACTCAGAGCATCAAGGCAGGAGAATGGCTTGAACCTGGGAGGCAGAGGCTGCAGACAGCCAAGATTGCGCCATTGCACTCCAGCCTGGGTGACAGAGGGAGACTCCATCTCAAAAAAATAAAATAAAGTAAAGTAAAATAAAATGGGAAAAAAGGTCTGGAAGGAAATCCACTTGGATATTTAGCATAGCTGTTCTTTGGTTAAGAGTGATGATTTTTTTTCTTTTGCCCTTCTGCATTTTCTGTCTTTCTGGGCAACAAATAAGTAGTTGTGTAACTTAAATGAGAAGGTTTGAAGGAAAAGAATCCTCCTCGAACCCCGTTTTCTTACTTTCATCTGTACTGTGATACTTTCTTCTTTGCTGCTGGTGCCTGGTGGGGCAGGATGCTCTGACCTCCCAGGTTTCGATGGTTTTCTCACTGATTCACCGCCCCTTTGCATCTGTTCAAAAGGAAAAACTTTCTGGGCTGCATCTTCCTAAAGTAAACCTTCCCATGGCTTAGGCAACTCCTGACCACTGCGGGGAGGATTTCCTTGATTGCATCTGCGTCGATCTTCTGCCATAATCATTGGGCAGTTATCTTGTAGTTGCTTTGATATCTAAATCTCCCATATTAGATTGGAAATTCCTAGATAGCAAGAGCCATCTTTTAATAACCAAAATAATAACAATAAAATGTTAAAAACATACTGAGTGTCAGGCGGTGTTCTGAGCTGATTTTGAGGGTTATTTCACTTAATCGTCAGATATCCCCATGAGATAGGGACTTTTGTATTCCCCAGTTTTCAGATAAGAGAATGAAGGCACAGAGGGGTGAACCATGGTACCCAACCAAGGTCACATGGCCGGTAAATTGCAGGGTACCAGCACTTGAGCTCGGGCTGATTCCAGACCGTACACTCTAAACGCAGCATTTTGTTCATTTCCTACAAACTACTTAGCACGGTTGCAAAAGTATCATTGAATGAATTAACGAACAAATGAACTGTCATAATCTAATCACAGAAATTATGCCCTTGGAGGGGAAGGTTGAAGCATTTATAGATTTGCCCTAGGGGAGAGAAGTGAAGCCAAAGCACTTTGTGTCTGTGTATCAGGGATGAGATCGTATGGGAGGGATAGTGATCAGATAATGAGAGATTTTCTCTCTAAAACAGGGGTTGACCAAGTATAGCCCACGGGCCAAAGTCAGCCCTCCACCTGCTTTTGTAAATAAAGTTTTATTGGAACACTGCCATACCTATTTGTTTCCACTTTGTCTATGGCTGTTTTCACGCTGCAACATCAGAATTGTGTAGTGTGACAGAGACCGTATGGCCCACAAAGCCTGAAATATTTACTGTCAAGCTTTTTAGAGAAAATGTTTGCTAACCCTTTTTGTAAAAGACCAAGCTAGAAATAGTGAGTGTCAATTAAAACAAATACATACATGTCTAAATCAGGGAAGATTTTGGTCTGATGTAAAGAAGAACTTCCTTTTGGAGGGGGGCAATAAATACATGAAGAGTCTGGGGAGGCACTGACTGTGGAGAACTCTGTAGTGGGGTTGAATGAATATTTGCACAAGTGGTACAACATGTATAGGGGGCTGTAATTGATCAAGAACTTCCCATAGTAAGTGCTCAGGGGAAGGCAGGAAGGAGGCACACGCCCAGAGAGGGTAGGATGCCTAGGGTCACACAGCTAGTACCTGGTAGAGCTTGTGCTCAAACCCACATCAGTTTCACCCAAAACACATGCTTTCATTATGCATGGTCCTGGCTGGGCATGGTGGCTCATGGCTGTAATCCCAGCACTTTGAGAGGCCGAGGCGGGCGGATCACAGGGTCAGGAGTTCGAGACCAGTCTGGCTAACACAGTGAAACCCCGTCTCTACTAAAAATACAAAAAATTAGCCAGGTATGGTGGTGTGCGCCTGTAATCCCAGCTACTCGGGAGGCTGAGGCAGGACAATTGCATGAATCTGGGAGGCAGAGGTTGCAGTGAGCTGAGATTGCACCGTTGCACTCCAGCCCGGGTGACAGTGTGAGACTCTGTCTCAAAAGACAAACCCAAAACATTATGCATGGTCCATTGTGCTGACTTTTGGGGTCTGTTTTGTATCGGCCTGAGTTCTGTGGGGAGTGGGGACCACATCTCGTTGTCTTTGGAGTGCTGTACACAGATGCTGTCTGGATAGTACTCTCTGAAGGTCACTCCTATATAGGAGTCTGTGGCTTTCTTTGGATGAGTGTGACCACCATCCCGATGGGATTCAGAAATGTGGGGGTGCTCTACACTCCGAATTTCCCCCACTGACTTCACTCTCAAAACAGGAAACCTTAAATGGTCCTCCTTTCCCCACACAGAGAACCTGTTGCTTTGAGTCGGGAGGGTGGGAGACGGTACTTCCCTACCCCCCACATCAGCCCTGTCCTTGGGAACAGAGCTCAGTTGAGCTTCATCATCTGATCATTTTCTTTCTTTAGCGCCTTTGTTTCTTTCCTTTTCTATCTGGTACTTTGTGGAGGAGAAATGAGGCAGACAAGCTTTGTAACTGGATACCAGGATGCTCTCAATGGCTGGGGCTGACAGATTTTTCAAGCTCCACTTGTAAAGACCTTGTGCCATAATGATCACGGAAGGTGGAGGAACTGAGCGTCAGGGATGCATTGTTGCTTTCAATCCTAGGCTCCTTGCTTGAATAAGTTAGGGGCACGTAGCTGCTTGGCTGTAGACACTGAGATGCCTTTTCCTCCCAGTGTTTTCTTGGACACCATCCAACCAGGGCCACCTCTAGATGGCGCAGTGTCATATTTGGTCACCAGGAGGCGCTGCCTGATAAGCTTCCTTTAGCGGAGACGTCAAAACTGTCTTGAAATCAGTGCAAAAGATGCATAGCATGTTCTCACTCATAGATGGGAATTGGACAATGAGAACACATGGACACAGGAAGGGGAACATCACACTCTGGGGACTGTTGTGGGATGGGAGGGGGGAGGGGGGAGGGATAGCTTTAGGAGATATACCTAATGCTAAATGACAAGTTAATGGGTGCAGCACACCAGCGTGGCACATGTATACATATGTAACTAACCTGCACATTGTGCACATGTACCCTAAAACTTAAAGTATAAAAAAAAAAAGATGCATAGTAATGTAGAAACTGGCAGGAACCTCGGTCTGATCATCTCAACTTTCAAGCAAGGAAAAACTCAGTCTGAGAGAGGAGAAGGGCTTGACCCAGCTACATCAGGGACTAATGCTGACTTAATTCTGTTTCACAGACCGACCATTCTCGGCAGGCAGGCTGGAAGCTAGGGGAGACCCTGGGTTTCTTTCCCGGCTGGCCCGTAGTGAACGGCAGAGGCATCTATCAGAGCAGCCTACTCCGACGGGGCCTTGCTGCCACTAACCTTCCTTCCGCATTCATGTCATGATGCTCTTGCCTTGGTCTCCCTGCCACTCTGCAAGACCAATTAAGAGGAGAAAATGAACCGTAAAGAAGGAACATCGAAATGCAGCCTCCAAATAATAACTAGTGGAGATGCAAAGGGAGCTCCGAAGAGACAGAAAAAACTCTAGGCAGTGGCTTCATTCCCTTGGGAGACATCTGGAAAGAGCTTGGGGCCGGGTCAGGGGCATCCCCAGCTGCACAGGAGCCCTCCCGAGAGGCTGTCTAAAGAATGGCTATGATAAGAAGTGGCTGGACTTGCTTCAGTTGAAATCAGTGTTCTAGTGCTTGCCACATTCGCTGCACTGGGGTGCATTGATAAAAAAGACATGGGCCACAGTTGGCGAGGGGCTGGGCCTCCCGGCTGTGTCATTCAGCTGCCCTGGTTGGTTTGTGGCACAGTCAGGAAGGCATGTGAGTCCCGAGCCTGGGCTACCGGTCCAGCCTCTTCCCTATCGGAACATCTATCTTTGAAACAGGCATCATGATACCAATGATACCAAGCCTTTTAGTGTTGTTGTGATGTTTAAGGGAAGTGATGTGTGCTTTTGCCTCTGTCTGGGACCACCTCACCATCTGAGCGGGACTTTGCTGTGCTCCTTTTGGCTGGAGTGAATTGGAAATCATACAACCCAAAGAGAATGCTGAAGTGAAAGGTTTCTCTCTGTTTCCTAATAAGTATGGCGTTGGTGTTGCCTGTTCTGCCTCCAGTATCTTTCTGGAAGGTAGATTCCACAGGAGCTGAATGGTCTCGGGGCCCCAGAGCTGTTGAAGTCCACTCCATGATGGGTACCGACAGTTGAGGGTGTTGCCTGTGACTTCCATCAGGCCCTAAACTTGATGATGCTACTGCCCTATGGATGGAAGACAGTGTTCTGATCCCCTTTAGTACTCTGGAGCAGAAAAAGTTAGCACCCAATCACAATCTTCTTTTAACATATTTGGGAGGTTGGGAAAAGTTTCCCAATAGTCTTTTATGGAAATATATGACTATATTTACTCCCCAAGAGTGGGCAAGTTTCTAGACTAAAGGGATTTTCTGTAGGGGGCTATCGGTTTACAGAGGGTACTTCCTAACTGCAGACTGTCTGGAGGTTGTAGGGTAGGGGGCCTTGCTTAACAACAGTGATCATTGTTAATCCTCTCTGATGTCAGTCATTACATCTCAGGTCCCAAGTAGGAGGTTTTCTTGGTGGTCTCCAATTACAGCACGAACAGGGCTAGCCCCCAGGGTTTCTCAACCTTGGCACCATTGACATTTGGGGCTGGAAAATTGTGGTGGGGGGACTGTCCTGTGCCTTGGAAGATGTTAAGCAGCACCCTGGCCTCTACCCACTAGATGCCAGTAGTATCCAACCCCCCAGGCCCTGGTTGTGACAATCAAAAATGCCTACAGACACTGTCAAATGTCCCCTGCGGCAAAATCACTCTGGGCTGAGAGCCACTGGCTTGACTTATCCTAAGTGCTCCAGGAACATAGCTGCTGTGGTTCTAAGGAGGAGGATAATGATTATGACGATGCTGATGACAACTTCAGTATTCTGAGGCCAGATGAAAGCCAGGAGGTTCTGTGAACACTGAGGTTCTGTAAAGCACAGAAAACCATAATTGAGTTGGGGTTTGGCTTATCATGCCCAGAGCATGGTTTTCCCAGGGGTCTTTAGTCCAATTAACAGGAACCAGATGAAAGCGAGGAACTGTGATATACCACCCTCCCTCCAACTTACCATGCACACACATACATGCACCATCTCTCCCTGTCTCCCCAGGGACCTTGTTAAAACTTCCATCAGTTTTGCAGATAAACAGCTCCTGATCACCCATGAAAGGGGGCAACAGCAGACGGAGCTCAGGGCTGGAGGCAGGATGCTTCGGTTCTGGCTCTGCCCCTGACTTCTCTGGTTATGGGAGCCTGGATCAGCCACATGGCCTCACTGAGCCTGGTGTCTTGGTCTGCCAAATGCCTGAGGACAGGATGGATGGCCCATAAGCCCCTTTTTCCCTGGACTCTGTGTCTCAGGTTCGATTTTCATGCCCAGCCAGTGAGCTGCCAGCAGTAACTGCATCCCTGCCCTCGAAGACGGCTCTCTGGTTTACTCCCACAGCTTCTAACTGTTGTTACTATTACTGCATTGATCCCTATATCCACTCAGTGACACCTTTTTTGGATTCTTTGAACATAAAAAAAATTAATTCCCACTTTTACATTTGTTTCTTCTGCCTGCAATACTCTTTCTGTGAGCCAGCTCCTTTTCATTATTTGGGTCTCAGCTCAAATGCTGTAGGAAGTACTCAATGCATGGTATTAGTGTGATTATCATATATTACTATTAGTATGATTATCATTGCTCTTCTCAGGCTGGGGAAGCACAGGGGCTGGGAAGCCCAGAGCAGGAGCCTCAACGCAGCCCGAGCAAGTTCAGGGGAAGTTTTCTAGGAGAATAAACCCCTCCATTGAGTTCAGAGGCTATGTTTGGGCTTCTCCCGTTGCCTCCTGGGTTGATTATTTTATTTTATTGCCCATCAAATGCCAAATCTGCAATCTACTCAGGACAGTTTCTTTTCTCATTCAAATCATCATAGCTCAAAAAAAATCCCCACCCCCCCCGCCCCCGCCCCCGGCCCCGCCCCCCCCCCCCGCCCCCGCCCCCCCCCGCCCCCACCCCCAGTATCTTTTTGGATCATTTTGTGATGTCAAAGCTGCCTGCAAACTTTCAGTATTGAAGTCAATAACATATGGTGCCCTGGGAAAGGTGTACTTGTTTTGTTTGGATTTTGGAAAGAAGGACAGAGTCGTACTCAACTACATCCACTTTCCTTTGATCTTTGTACCAATGACCAGAGGGTGGAAGCAGAATTTACCTGAAACTCCTTTTAACTTCGGATCATGATCTTTATTCAACCGAGTCCTTCAGATTCTTGAGTGATGCCAGTTCTGTTTTTTTTAAATTTTTTTGAGACAGGGTCTCACTCTCTCGCCCAGGCTTGAGTTCAGTAGCCTGATCTTGGCTCACTGCAACCTTTGCCTCCCAGGCTCAAGCCATCCTCCTCCCTTAGCCCCCAGAGTAGCTGGAACTATAGGGGTATGCCACCATACCTGGCTAATTTTTTTAATGAAAAAATTTTTTTTTGTAGAGACGGGGTTTCACCATGTTGCCCAGGCTGGTCTTGAACTCCTGGGCTCAAGCGATCCGCCTGCCTCGGCCTCCCAAAGTGCCCCGCCAGGTGTTGCCAGTTCTAAGACAAGATACTGTGATTTTTTGGGAAATCACAGTAGGGGAATTATGACATCAAGGTGGGTTCAAAAAGAGGTTGAGATGAAAGAGCTTGTAGATTTCTTCATGAAGGAAGGATTTAGTGTCCGGTGGTCTTTTCTGAATATTCATGGTGCCACTGAATGTGGAAAAAGAGGATTTAAAATGCACCCCTGGCCAGGCACAATGGCTCATACTTGTAATCCCAGTGACTTGGGAGGTGAGGCAGGAAGATTGCTTGAGGCCAAAGTTCGAAACTAGCCTGGGCAACGTAGCAAGACCACTTCTCTACAAAAAATAAAAAAATCAGCTGGGCTTGGTCGTGTGTGCCTGTAGTCCCAGCTATTCAGGAGGCCAAGGCTGGAGGATCTCTTGAGCCTAGGTGTTCGAGGCTGCAGTGAGCTATGATCATGCCACTGCACTCCAGCCTGGGTGGCAGAGCAGGACCCTGTCTCTAAGAAAACTCCAACTCCCGCCCCCAAATGCACTCTTGTCCCAAGGGTTTCTGCACAGATGTTTAACATTCCTCTACTATGTATAAGGCATTGGTCCATGTTTACAGTGTGCTAGACACATCACATGTGAGGAATTTCCATGGATGACTTCCTTTGATTTTTATTACAACTTTCAAAGCTATGAGTTGCCCCGTCCCTTGTAAAAAGGGAGGAGATAGAATTCAGAGAGGTGCCTGGGCCTAGCAAAGGCCGCACAGCTTGGGTAAGTCACAAAGCCAGCATTGCGCTCAGAACTTAGGGGGAAACCACCGCTACATACCGCCCCACCTTCCCGCCTCTGCTGCCCCCCGGCCCCACGAAGGCTCTGAAAGAGCAAAAGAAAGGCAGGGTATTTGTTGGGAGCCCATGTGCTGTGCAGAAACCACTTGGCCAGGGTCATCCCACTGGTCTCTGCTGGGTCTGTCTGAAAGCCCGCGGACTTT
Source organism: Pongo abelii (assembly GCF_028885655.2). Classification (NCBI taxonomy): domain Eukaryota; kingdom Metazoa; phylum Chordata; class Mammalia; order Primates; family Hominidae; genus Pongo; species Pongo abelii. The sequence goes on along the minus strand of NC_071995.2, from coordinate 116,679,574 downwards.
AAGAGTTCAGACTGATTTTCAAGGGACGTAAACCCATCACGTGCAGTGACCTGTTGTCCCAGGCAGCAGTACATTGGCCTGTGCCTAGGTAAGGCTGGTGGATGGCTTCATAGCCTAGGAGTAGGTTGGACCCAAGGCAGAAGGTGAGAAGTAGGGAGAAGTGAGATGTCCTAGGAAGGGCTGGAGATAAGGCCTGGGGTCTGAAGGAGCACCCCACTCTCTAGGGCTCTGGAAAGGGCAGATTGGAATGCTGATGCCATCCTGCCTCCAGCTTGCTCTGTGACATCAGGCAGCTACTGGCCTGACCTGTGGGTCTCTGTAACAGGAACACTGCAACAATACCTGCATCTTCCTTAGATGGTGGCATTGAGGATGCAGTGAGGTGATGCAGATAAAAGCTTGCAGCTCAGCCCTGCTGTATTCTCTGTGCTCAACAAATGTCAATTGCTACTTTTGTTGATGACGCTGGGTCTGTAGCTTTATCTGCAGCCATTAGCAAAGAAAAGGGGGGAATTTCTTTGTTGAAATAGATTGCCTTGTAGCTCTGGTTTCCCCCCCTAAAACATGTGGATGTGGACACGGTACAAGGTTTGTTTCGTTTTGTTTTGTTTTTGAGATGGAGTTTTGCTTTTGTCTCCCAGGCTGGAGTGCAATGACATGATCTTGGCTCACTGCAAACTCCGCCTGCTGGATTCAAGTGATTCTCCTGCCTCACCCTCCCCAGTAGCTAGGATTACAGCGCACGTCACCACATCCAGCTAATTTTTGTATTTTTAGTAGAGACAGGGTTTCACCATGTTGGCCAGGCTAGTCTCAAACTCCTGACCTCAGGTAATCTGCCCGCCTCGGCCTCCCAAAGTGCTGGGATTACAGGCGTGAGCCACTGCACCCGGCCACAGTACAAGTTTTATAGGAGGTGAAAAAAACACCCTCAAGTATCTTAAATGGTGCTCCCTTGAAAATAGAACCAGGTTAGCTGTCCCTAGAGGTTATGGCAGTCAAGGGATGATGACATCTTAGTGGGCAGTTGACCTGTGCATTCAGCTTTAACCAGCATTTATTAAGTACCTCCTGTGTTCCTGGATTGTGTGGGGTACTTGGCTGTGTGGCCTTTGGCAAGTGAATTCACCTCTCCGAGCCATCACTTCCGTGTGTGGAAATTCAGATAATAACTGTCCCTACCTCTTGGGTTGTTTTGAGGATTAAGTGAAATCAAATATACAAAGTCCAGTGTCTTGCATGGAGTTGCTGTGGGTGCCTGATAACCGATACCTTGCTGTTATTATTATTGGGTAATAACTATTGTTACTAGTAGGTATCTTCGCCTATATGATTTCATTTAATCCTTCCAGCAGTCTTGCAAGGATTTTTCTCCCCCTTGCTTTCGACTTGACTTCATTTTCCCAAGCTGTCTCCTGTGTGAATTAAGTGCCTAGCGTTCCTGCCCCAAATTTATAGATGAAGAAAGGAGGGCAGCTGCCAAGCAACCTGGTTCAGGTCTCAGAGAGGCAAAGAAGAGGTGTGCCCTGGGCTGTCCTGCCCCTGCTTCTAGCAAGGTGGGCCAGGTTGGAGATTTCTGTCCACGTGGAACAAGTGGGAAACTTCTCCTCGAGGGAAAGAAATTGCTCAAAGCTGTTGGAGACATAGCATCAGTTAAGAACCAGGATGGAAAAAGAAAGAGCTAAAAAATAATCCAAACTTCCTTTCCAAGTGCATTTATTGGGAAAGAGAAAGAAAGAGTGAAATGAAGCAAGTTCTGCCCGAACAGACATGATTTAAAGCGGCAAGGGCATATTGATAATAATATCAGCGTTTCTTGCTCTGGGGGAGGTATTTGGATTTTTCATGCTCTGCCGGTTCCCCAGGAGACAGGAACATGGAGGAAGTTGGATTTGGGGACATGTCACATCTCTTTTCTCTCACAGCCAAGAAATCTATTTATTTAATTAAATTTCCTTGGAGTTTGGTTTTTCCTTTGAGCTAATTTTCTCATCTGTTTTCCTTCTTTCTCAAGGAAAATGAGGCAGAATTTTATCAGTAGGCAGACTTTATCAGTAGAAACGACAGTATTAGTAATAATAATAGTAAAAATCATCATAAAACCCAAACAGTATCATGTCTTCTCTGATCTCCGGTTTGTGGCCAAAGTTGCAGCTGTCTTCTTAGAGGAATTGGTTGCTAACTCATAGCTTAAATTTGCTTCTCCCCACATCTGCCTCAAGGGCTTGAGGCTTGAGGTCTGATAGAGTTCTGAGAAAATCTTTTTAATCATCTGGAAATGACGCAGGCTTTCTTAGGAGATGGTGTATTCTTTCTCTCTGTCCTTTTCAGTGTTCCTTTTCTATTCTAGCCTGGCTGGCTATTCTTTTAATTTAATTTCATTTTTAATAATTTCAACTTTTATTTTTTGATTCGAGGGTACATGTACGGGTTTGTTACATGGGTATATTGTATGACACTGAGGTTTGGGATACGGATGATCCCATCACCCAGGTAGTGAGTGTAGTGCTTAATAGTTCATTTTTCAGAGCTTGTCCCCTTCCCTCCCCCTTCTAGGAGTCCCCTGTGCCTTTTGTTCCCATCTTTATGAGCATGTGTACCCAATGTTTAGTTCCTACTTTTTTTTTTTAATTTTTGAGATGGAGTCTCACTCTGTTTCCCAGGCTAGAGTAGCAATGGCTTGATCTCGGCTCACTGCAATCTCTGCTTCCTGGGTGCAAGCAATTCTCCTGCCCTAGCCTCCCGAGTAGCTGGGATTACAGGCATGCACCACCATGCCTGGCTAATTTTTGTATTTTTAGTAGAGGCGGGGTTTCACCACGTTGGCCAAGCTGGTCTCGAACTCCTGACCTCAAATGATCTGCCCATCTTGGCCTCCCAGAGTGCTGGGATTACAGGCGTGAGCCACCGCGCTCTACTTATAAGTGAGAACATGCAATATTTGATTTTCTGTTGCTGTGTTAGTTCACTTAGGATAATGCTGGCCAGCTATCTTTAGAGGAAAATAGAGGAAGACTTGCTAAGCATGAGCCTGTCTGCTTTATGCCACTTTGAAATGTGTTGAATAGTCTAATCCAGGAGCCAGTGAACTAGAGTGGGCTGCCTAATTAAAGTTTTACTGGGACACAGTCACATCTAATCATGTATGCATTGTCTGTGGCTGCCTTTGTACCACAATGGTTGAATTGATTAGTTGCAACAGAGACCGTGTGGTCCATGAAGTCAACATCTTTACTGTCTAGTCCTTTATAGAAAATGTTTGTGGACCTCTGTCCTAGGCCTTGACTGTGGCCTTCTGTTGTTTTTCATCAGTTTCTGATGTGCGTGCTTGTAAACAGTAGGCCCATGTACTTATTCATTCATTAAGCATTTTGGGAACCCTTTCTTTGTGCCAAGCCCCATGTTAGGTACAAGAGGTTTAGAGATGAGCACATGTACTTGTCTTTAAGGTATTATCATGATGCAATAAGATACAGAGAACTGTGTCAGCTGCAGTGGTGGCACAGAGGGTAAAACAAGCACTGTTTTGGAGGCTGAGCATAGGAAAAGGTTAGGGAAGCCTTTAGAGTGAAGGAGATATTTGAGTTGGGTATAAAACCAGAAAGTTACCAATTGGTTGGGGGAACATGTCTGCTCAGGCATAAGGAAAAGCCTGCAGTGAGGCACATAGTTGTGATAAAGTGTGAGTTGGAAGTCAACCTGGAAGAGGATTAGGGAGATGAGAAGAGGAGATGAGGTTGGGGAGGGAGGTGAGAGATTATATGGGAAGGATTCTAAGGACAGGAATGGTGACTCTTATGTCTTCATCTTCCATAGTGATTAGCTTCAAGGAGCAACTTAAGGAGTGGTGTGTGGTTGACTGAGTTCATCATACTGGAGTTACCCCAAGGTCACCCCATCTGCAGGTAGCTTTGAAGCTGGCTGACCTGGACCCAGTTGGCTGTCCCAGACTCTTCAGAACCATGTCATCCTTTTGGAATTGACTCCCTACCTTCTGAGGCCAATGGGAATGTGAGCACTAGACTTCTTCAAGGCACGGTTCTTGTTTTCACAGTGGGACACAGATGGCAGTTGGGAGGCTAGCTAAGGGACAAGGACCTAGAGTCTTGTGCCTCCCACAGAGGGTCTTGGAAAGTTTCAGAGGGACATCCAGGTGGTATGGATACTGGATGCCTTTCGGGAGCCTAAGGCCAGGGCTGAGGGGCCCCCGAATTAACAAGATACAGACCAGTCGGCCTTGGGTGCTGTCCGCCCTTGTAACTCAGGACAGCCTGGCCGCAAGGGCAGGTCCAGGGTTTGTGCATTTGCTTTCATAAAAGGGCTTAGTGATCTGTGCTTCCTTATCTGGGAATGGGGATCATTATAACACACACTTCTTAGGATTATGTCAAGTATGTAATGAGTTATAATATATAAAGCAAATACTTGATATACAGTAAGCACTCAATAGCCATACAAATGGCTACTAATGGTTTACTATTCAGGATAGCACGTTGCAAAGGATGTTGAGGGCTTTTACTTGCTGCCGTGTTCTGGATATTACATAACACCAGGATTCTACCTGAACTTGGCTGTGGCTTTCTGTTTTTGCTGATCATAGGTTGAGACAAGTGATTATGAAGCAGGCTGTGGGATGTATCGTTTCAGGGAAGAGTTGGTGTTGAGGTGACACTTCCCGAGTGTTACTGCATGCCAGACACTGGGTAGGCCCTGGGGACACAGTGGTGAACAAGTAGCACATTGTCCCATCATCATGGAGTTTGGTGATGGCCCTGGAATCAATACAAGAAGTAGCCAGAGCCCTGGGCTGCTCTGCTCCTTGGTATTCGAGTCTGTGAAATAGAAATGATGTGAGTCCCTGCTACATTTTTTCTCCCCAGGAGATAGGGAAGATAATATGAGATAATGGTTTGGGTGGGGATTTAAAAAGCTGAATTGTAGAAGGGTCATACATAAGAATAATGCCAGAGTGATGAGCACAGACTCTGGAATTAATTGGCTGAGTGTTGAGAACAGCTTTGCTGCCTACTAGCTGTGTGTCCTTGTGCAAGTTACTTAACCTCTCTGTGCTTTCATCACCTTCTATGACATGAGGATACTACTACTACCTCATAGGGTTTAATGAGTTTAGACCTCATAGAATTTAATAAGTTATAGGACACTGACCTATCAAAGTGCCCAATATTTAACACTTACCTATTGTGTTATATATTGTAAGTGCTAAATAAATTATCCACAATATCAATAGTAGCAGCCAACATCATTGATCAACTATTTGATCTGTGATCAACTATTTGAAACCAAGTTGACATTGATCAATTATTTGATCTGTGCCAGGCACTTTGCATGGGTTGTCTAATTTATTCATCACAATGACTTTATGTGGTAATTATTATTATCCTGATTGAATGGATAAGAAAAGTGAAGCTTAGAGTTAAGTCACAGTCAAGAGCACACAGTGAGTAAGTATTGGAGCCAGGTTGTTTGACTCCAGTGCCTGAGATCTTAACTTCCATCCCAGCCCTGTGTAGATAAGGTGATTTTAGAGGCAGGACATGTTTACCAGGTGGAGGCTCAGCTTATAGATGGGAAGGGAGAGGAAAGTCCTGCAGCTGCAAAGGGGATCTGACTGCATTTGGTTTAATGTCTCCGAAGATCATCCAAGTCCAGTCTTTCTTCCTCAGACTTCCAGGAGCAGGTACACCTTCTTTTTTCCTTTCAAAAAGGCAGACTTCATTCTCTTTTTCCTCCTCCTCTTCAGTTTTTACAATGGCTTTTTGAAGTCAGGAGCAGAGCTCAGAAATCCCAAGAACACATCTATAAAAGAGAGAGCTACTGCCCACGATGATTGTGCCTTTTTTTTTTTTTTTTTGAGACAGGGTCTCACTGTGTCAGCCACGCTGGAGTGTGGTGGTGCGATCTCAGCTCACTAGCTGAGACTACAGGCACGTGCCACCATGCCCGGCTAATTTTTTTGTATTTTTTGTTGAGATGGGGTTCTCCGTGTTACCCAGGCTGGTCTTGAACTCCTGAGCTCAAAGCGATCTGCCCACCTTGGCCTCCCAAATTGCTGGGATTACAGGCATGAGCCACCGCGCCCAGCTGTCCATGATGTTTAAACAAAAAGTGCAGGAAAACTGGAGCCCTCATCCTTGAATCAGTTCTGTCTCTCTCGGGGTGTGTGTGTGTATGTGTGTGTGTGTGTGTATTTTTAAAAAGATCTTGCTAAATGCTAATACCTGCATCTGCTAATGTCAGGCAGTGCTTCACAGAGGTCACCCTTCACACTTCATGTGTCTCTTGCTTGTCATTCTCTGAATATTTTGAGAGTGGAAGCTTGACCCTCTCTCTAGGAAGCAGTGTATTTTAAATGTGTTTTTTTGTTGTTGTTGCTGTTGTTTGTTCTCCTATTAGTGTGTTTTTTTCCCTTAGTCTTCAAAAATATATTTTTTTCCTCCTTCCCAGTGCCCAGTAGCCTGACCCTGCCTTGCTTATCGAAGACAGTATAACAGGAACAGCTAACGTCAACCCCCAGGAACAGGACGTTGCCACAGCTCTGGCTGAGGCTGCACAGCAGGACTGCTGTGGGCTTTGCAAAGAGAGAATTTAAGTCCTTTAGCACCTGGGAGGGTGTACATCTTCTTTGCAAGCCTTTGTAGGCTTTGACAGATGGTGGCTGAGCAGAAGTGGATCCAGAGAGGTCAAGGTGGTAATTTTCGTGAGCATGGATCAGAAGGAAGTGGGGTGAATTCATTCATTCATTCATTCATTCACTCATTCTTCCTCCCTCTCATTCTCTTCTGTTTCTATCCATCTCCCCTTTGCTCTTTCCTTCCTTCCATCCATACACCCACCCATTCATGCATTTATCCATCCATTCATCCATCCATCCATCCACCCACCCACCCACCCACCCATTCACCCACCTGTTCACCCATCTACCCACCCACCCATCCACCCACCTGTTTACCCGTCTACCTACCCAACCATCCACCCATCCACCCATCCATGCGTCTATGCATGCATGCATGCATCCATCCATCCATCAACCCACCCACCCATTTATCCACCTACCCATCCATCCATCTATCCATTCTTCCATCTGTCCATCCATCCATCTAATATATAGACACTGAGCCCCTTCTATATCCCAGGCACTCTGCTGAGTGCTAGAGATTTAGAAATGATGAGCAAAGCTCCTGCCTTTGTGGACTGAACCATCTGACAAGGGAGACAGACAATAAACCATTTAGCAAAACAATGAGATGATTTGAGAATCTGACAAATACTGTGAAGAAAATAGTGAGGGAGCCATGTTAGCTAGCTAGGGTAGTTAGGGAAGGTCTTTCTGACAAAGTAATATTGAACTGAGATCTGAAGAATGCAAAGGAGAGAAGGGATGGCAGAAAGAGTGCTCAAGACGGAGGGAATGGTTACATGAAGAAGGAAAGTATTTTTTGCTTGGAAAACTAACCAGAGTTCTCCATGGCTGGAACCACTACATTTATGCCCCGAACCATGCACCTATCCATCCTTGCACACATTTACCCATCCATGCCCCCATCCATGCACCCCACCATCCATCCATCCGCTCACCTACCAATCTTCCATGTACATGCCCATCCACGGACCCATACATACGATCCATGCACCCATCTTATGTCCATCTGTGTACCCATCAATCATCCATTGACAACCTAATATGTGTCAGGCACTTTGTTTTGTTTTGTTTTGAGATGGAGTCTTGCTGTCACCCAGGCTGGAGTGCAGTGGCGCAATGTTGGCTCACTACAGCCTCCGCCTCCTGGGGTTTAAGCAGTTCTCCTGCCTCAGTTTCATGAGTAGCTGGGACTACAGGTGTGCACCACTACGCCTGGCTAATTTTTTTGTATTTTTAGTAGAGACAGGGTTTCGCTATGTTGGCCAGGCTGGTCTCAAACTCCTGACCTCAAGTGATCCACCCACCTCAGCCTCCCAAAGTGCTAGGATTATAGCCATGAGCCACTGCTCCCAGCTTTGTCAGGCACTTTGTTTAAATTTTTTTTTTTTTTTTTTTGAGATGGAGTCTTGCTCTGTCGCCCAGGCTGAAGTGCAGTGGCGTGATCTCGGCTCACTGCAAGCTCCGCCTCCCGGGTTCACGCCATTCTCCTGCCTCAGCCTCCCGAGTAGCTGGGACTACAGGCGCCTGCCACCACACCCAGCTAATTTTTTTGTATTTTTAGTAGAGACGGGGTTTCACTGTGTTAGCCAGGATGGTCTCGATCTCCTGACTTCGTGATCCGCCCGCCTCGGCCTCCCAAAATGCTGGGATTACAGGTGTGAGCCACCACACCCGGCCTAAAATTTTTTTTAAATAATTTTTTTTATTAATGCATAATAGGTGTACATAATTTCAGGGTACATGTGACAATTTAATACATTCATATAACTTGTAAAGATCAAAAAGTGTAGGAATATCCATCACCTTAAATATTTGTCTTTTCTTTATGCTAGAAACATTTGAATTATTCTCTTGTTGCTATTTTGAAATGTATGATAGATGCTTATAACCTATAGTCACACTACTGATCTGTTGAATACTAGGTCTTATTTTTTTCTATCAAATCGAATGTTTGTACCTATTAATCCAACTTGTCTTCATACCCCCTCCCCCTCCCCCTGCCCCTTCCTAGCCTCTGGCAACCACCAGTCTGCTCTCTATCTTCATGAGACCCACTTTTTTAGCTGCTTCATAGGAGTAAGAATATGTGATGTTTGTCTTTCTGTGGTTGGCCTATTTGACTGAACAAAATGACCTCCAGTTCCATCCGTGTTGCTGCAGATGACAGGATTTCATTCCTTTTTATGGCTGAATAATATTCCATTGTGTATATATACCACATTTTCTTTACCTATTCATCCATTGATGGGTACTTAGGTTGTGTCCATATTTTGGCTACTGTGAATCATGTTGCAATAAACCTGGGGGTGCAGGCATCCCTTTGATATACTGACTTCCTTTCTTTTGGAAGTATACACAGCAGTGGAATTGCTAGATCAGATGATAATTTTATTTTTAGTTTCTTGGGGAAACTCCATACTGTTCTCCAGAGTGGCTGTTCTAATTATATGTCAGGCACTTTTGGATATCAAGGTAAGTCAGAGAGACATCTCTCGTCTCTTACTTGATCTCCTATCAGTATGTGCAAGGAGACCACTGACCACTTCTCCCTTTTGGAGATGATATCTTCTCTTGGTTTCCAAGAAAGCGCACTCTCTTGGTCTTCCTCCTACCTCTTTGTCCACTCCTTAGATGTATCACCTGCACCTTTAACTTAGCATCATGCCTAAAACTGAACTGCTCCTCTTTTCCCTGCAGTTGCCCTTCCACCTGATGTTTTTTTCTTCTTAGTAAATGGTAGCACCATCTTTCTAGATGTTTAAGTTGGAAACCCGGGAGCCTCCTGATTCCAGCCCGACCCTCACTCCTCAAATGCTATATGCACTCAACTCACGTTCATTTTGTCTTCAAATTGTATTTCAAATCTGCCTACTTCTCATGACTACCACCCCAAGCTTTTGCCCGGATGACTGCAGCAGCCTCCTGTCTGGCCTCCTTGCATCCATTCTTGCTCCCCTTCAATGTCTTCTGGACTTGGAACCAGATTCATCTCTTAAAATCCCAAAGCAAATCATGTGACTCTTGCTGGAGACCCTCCATCTACAAGACCCAGTCCACTCCTTCCTATCTCAGCAGCCACGTTTCCTTCTATTTTCTCTCTTACTCCACACCCTCCAGCCACACTTTTTTTTTTTTTTTTGAGTTCCTTGAATGCCATTCTCACTTCAGGACCTTTGCATGTATTGTAGCCTCTGTCTGGAACATTCTTTTCTTTTTCCCTAGCTGATTCTGATTGGACGTTCATATTCTGGCTTAAATGTATTTTTCTTTGGAAAGCCTTTCTGTCCCCTGGCCCAAAATAGCACTTCTCTGTTTTCTCTCGGGATAACCCTTTTCTTTTTCTTGGTAGTATATGTCCTCAGTTTTTTGTTTTTTTTTTTTGTTTGTTTTTTTTTTTTAGAGATAGCTTAAGGATGACAATCTACTTGTCATCACAGTTTTATTTTATTTTATTTTATTTTATTATTATTATACTTTAAGTTTTAGGGTACATGTGCACAATGTGCAGATTAGTTACATATGTATACATGTGCCATGCTGGTGTGCTGCACCCATTAACTCGTCATTTAGCATTAGGTATATCTCCTAAAGCTATCCCTTCCCCCTCCCCCCATCCCACAACAGTCCCCAGAGTGTGATGTTCCCCTTCCTTTGTCCATGTGTTCTCATTGTTCAATTCCCACCTATGAGTGAGAATATGCGGTGTTTGGTTTTTTGTTCTTGCGATAGTTTACTGAGAGTGATGATTTCCAATTTCATCCATGTCCCTACAAAGGACATGAACTCATCATTTTTTACGGCTGCATAGTATTCCATAGTATATATGTGCCACATTTTCTTAATCCAGTCTATCATTGTTGGACATTTGGGTTGGTTCCAAGTCTTTGCTATTGTGAATAGTGCCGCAATAAACATACGTGTGCATGTGTCTGTGTAGCAGCATAATTTATAGTCCTTTGGATATATACCCAGTAATGGGATGGCTGGGTCAAATGGTATTTCTGGTTCTAGATCCCTGAGGAATCGCCACACTGACTTCCACAATGGTTGAACTAGTTTACAGTCCCACCAACAGTGTAAAAGTGTTCCTATTTCTCCACATCCTCTCCAGCACCTGTTGTTTCCTGACTTTTTAATGATTGCCATTCTAACTGGTATGAGATGGTATCTCATTGTGGTTTTGATTTGCATTTCTCTGATGGCCAGTGATGGTGAGCATTTTTTCATGTGTTTTTTGGCTGCATAAATGTCTTCTTTTGAGAAGTGTCTGTTCATGTCCTTTGCCCACTTTTTGATGGGGTTGTTTGTTTTCTTCTTGTAAATTTGTTTGAGTTCATTGTAGATTCTGGATATTAGCCCTTTGTCAGATGAGTAGGTTGCAAAAATTTTCTCCCATTTTGTAGGTTGCCGGTTCACTCTGATGGTAGTTTCTTTTGCTGTGCAGAAGCTCTTTAGTTTCATTAGATCCCATTTGTCAATTTTGGCTTTTGTTGCCATTGCTTTTGGTGTTTTAGACATGAAGTCCTTGCCCATGCCTATGTCCTGAATGGTAATGCCTAGGTTTTCTTCTAGGGTTTTTATGGTTTTAGGTCTAACGTTTAAGTCTTTAATCCATCTTGAATTAATTTTTGTACAAGGGCAATCCTAAGCCAAAAGAACAAAGCTGGAGGCATCACGCTACCTGACTTCAAACTATACTACAAGGCTACAGTAACCATGTTCCAGTTTTTAATCAGACACAGACGGTCCCTGACTGTCAACTTAGGATTTTTCTACTTTATGATGATGTGAAGGCAATACACATCCAGGAGACAATGTCCTTGAAATTGTGAATTTTGATCTTTTCCCAGGCTAGCAGTATGCAGTATGGTACTACTGTCTCATGATCCTGAGCCAAATCATTTAACACAAACCCCATTTTATAGTCAAGTGTTGAATATCTCATGTATTTTCTTTTCTCTACCTTACTTTATTGTAGGAATACATATATTCATAACATATAAAATATGTGTTAACTGACTTCATATTATCAGTAAGGCTTCCAGTCAATGGAAAGTGTTCTGAGCACATTTAAGGTAGGCTAGGTTGAGCTATGATGCTTGGTAGGTTGGCTGTATTAAATGCACTTTTAACTTAGGGTATTTTCAACTTATGATTTGTGTTTCTGGACATAACCCCTTTGTAAGCTGAGGAGCATCTGCATTTATTTGTGTGTTTATTTAACATCTGTGTCATAATGTTACAGGAAAGCGGTCTGGGTCTAGACCCCAAGAGAGGGTTCATGCATCTCGTGCAAGAAAGAATTCAGGGCGAGTCCGTAGAGTAAAGTGAAAGGAAGTTTATTAAGCAAGTAGAGAAATAAAAGAATGGCTACTCCATAGACAGAGCAGCCCCAAGGGCTGCTGGTTGCCCATTTTTATGGTTATTTCTTGATGATATGCTAAACAAGGGGTGGATTATTCATGCCTCCCCCTTTTAGACCATATAGGGTAACTTCCTGATGTTGCCATGGCATGTGTAAACTGTCATGGAGCTAATGGGAGTGTAGCAGTGAGGACGACCAGAGGTCACTCTCATCGCCATCTTGGTTTCGGTGAGTTTTCGCCGGCTTCTTTACTGCAACCTGTTTTATCAGGAAGGTCTTTATGACCCGTATTTCATGCCAACCTCCCATCCCATCCTGTTACTTAGAATGCCTAAGTGTCTGGGAATGCAGCCCAGTAGGTTTCAGCCTCATTTTACCCAACTTCTGTTCAAGATGGAGTTGCTCTAGTTCAAACGCCTCTGACAATAATACTTCAGAATCCTTGAGACCAAAGACCATGTTCTTTTGTTCAGCACTATGTCCCTATTGTCTCTCCCAGAGCCTGGCTTCCAATTCATATTTGTTAAAATAAAATGAAATGTTATCAGGCAGCTTAGATCTCATAAAGATATTATATGTCCACATAAAAAGTACAGTTGGCCTTTGAACAACACAGGGGTTAGGAACACCAACTCCTCACACAGTTGAAAATCCACATATAACCTTTGATTTCCCCCAAAACTTTACTAATAGCCTACCATTGACTGGAAGCCTTACTGATAATATGAAGTCAGTTAACATGTATTTTATATGTTATGAATATATGTATTCCTACAATAAAGTAAGGTAGAGAAAAGAAAATGTTATTAAGAAAATCATAAGGAAGAGAAAATATATTTACGGTTCATCAAGTGGAAGTAGATCATCATAAAGGTCTTCATCCTCATGCTCAGTAGGTTGAAGAGGAGGAGGAAGAGGAGGGGTTGGTTTAGCCATCTCAGTGGTGGCAGAGTCAGAAGAAAATCCACATATAAGTAGACCCATGCAGTTAAAACCTGTGTTGTTCTAGGATCAACTGTATACTAGGTGGGAAGTTCTATTAAAAATAATTCAGACAATAATAGTATCTAACACGGATTAATCATTCTGTGCCAGGCATTGTGCTAAGTGTCTTATAGGCATTATCTCATTTAATCCTCCCAACAGCATTATGAACTAGGTGCTATGACTGTGTCTATTTTACAGATGCAGAAACCAAGGCTCAGAGAGGCTGTCATTTGCCCAGAGTCTCACAGAGAGGGAGTGGCAGAGGATCTGAACCTAGACCTGTCTGGTTCTCAAGTTTTTACCCCTTAACCTTGACTCTTTAGGGCTTTAATGTAACAAAACCTCAGAAACAGAGACTCAGTAACATGGCTCTTCCAGAGGTCTTGCCTGAGAACTTGAAAGTTCTCTTGCTTTGAGACAGGGGGTAGAGCAGATGGACCACATGTAGGCTTCTAATACTGGTGTCTTTTGAAAGGTCCTGAATTGCTGGTAGCACCTGGATTTTTTTTTCACACTGACTCTGACTGCTGCCAGGTTTTATTGCATATCTGAGGTCATTGTAAGTTGATGAACCTCTGGGTTGTAGGGGAAGGAGGGAGGTTCTTTGTCTTTGGTGTTGGGTGATGTTGGGTGGTGTTGGGTCGGAAGATGACCTCGGCGCCTGCCCGAAGTCTTCCTGTTTCTTCCTTTTCCTCCTTCCCCAGGGTCTGGAGCCAGAGCCTGGTTTTCAAATTGCAAGATAACGATCTGATTTAGTGATTTATCCGATTAGGCTTAAATGTATTTATTACATGCTTAAACATATTCCAGTGAGCTCTGAAAACAAACCGCAGGTCTGTCCTGGGCTGAATTTCCGGGACCCACTGGAGCAAGTTCAAGAAAAGCATAATCTGCTTAGAGTAAAACAGAACCAGACCCTAATGCAATCAGCATCTGCGTTAGGCAGAACATCCCCCACCTCCTGTCGATAACCTCGGTGCCCCCAAACCTTTATCTGGAGTTTAGAAGAGATCGCAGGGAGGTAATCTTCAGGGGGTCCAAGGTCACCTCGACTTTAATGCTCCTCTGATTTCTCCCTCTCATAGAACTGGGTAGGGGCGAACCCTTAGCTGTCTTCTAGTTATTGTTTTAAAGTAACATTTCTTTCTCTTTTTGATATTAAAATGGTTTTTGTTTGTGAAAATTTTGAAAAATGAGGAAATACGTAAAAAAAGAAAACCAAATCACCCATAGTCTTGCTCATATTCGCATTTTCCAGTGAGTCTTTTCAATATTTAAAAATGCTTTCAAAATTACCCAAGTAAAGGGATTACATTTTAATTATAAAACCTTTTAGGCTTTTTTCCTATGCATTTTTAACAAAAGAGAAATGGTATCAATTATATTGATTATCTTATGCCCTTTTTCCTTCCCTTCTTTTTTTTTTGGAGGGCCATGTCATTAATTTTTGAAAATATCACGCTTAATAGCTATACCCTGTTTCCTTCCTGTGAACAGGGGGAATTTGCATAAGTATTGGGTTTTGATTATATTATGCTTTTTGGTTTTTCTTTTTGCTATTGTTTTTTGAGCGAGTGATTATTTTTGCTACTATTGACACTACTGCTCTGAATATTTTTGTATTACCTATTCTCATTTCACTTCTTTTGAACGTGAGATTTTTTTTGACAGCTTAACTGAGATATAATCAACATTTAATAAGCTGCCCAGATTTATAGTATGCAATTTGATGAGCTTTGACATATGTAGATACCCAGGAAACCATCACCATAAATCAAAAGAGTGAACATGGATTTTACCCCCACCAGCCCTCCAGCATCCTTGTTCTGTGTGTTGAAATAACCTCACCAGGTCTAGGAGGCTCTCAGCAACCCTGGATCCCTATGAGGCACCTAGGACACCCTCTAGGGCATGCCCCTCACTTAGAAGATGCCGTAGTAGATGTTTGCTGGATGAAAGAATGCAACTTAAACTCTGCTGGGTGTGTAGATACCTACCTGGTGTACACCTGCAGTGACAGGGAACTTACTCCCAAATAACTCAGTCCCCTTCCACAGCTAGCTTGTTCTGGGTGGTCAATCCTTGACTGAGCTCAAACTGGCCTTATTCCCCTGAGCCTGATGCTACATATTTTGGCCACAGTGAGGGAGCGGTACAGACCTAGCCCCTGAACTCATAGAGCTCATGGTTTCTTGGTGGGGATGGACATTGAACAATTAATGATGTAAATCATGACTGAACCCCAGGGTGAGCAGTGCTCTGGAAAAAAGGGGTATAAGAGCTATAAGAACTTGTGATGGGGAGCTGGTGTTTTGGGGGCTGCCCTGGTCAGCAAAGGCCTCCATGTCATGCTTCATGATAGCCTTTTATGCCTCTTTGTCATTTTCTCTTCCCTGGTCTTTGGCCATGTCTCCATTAGGCAGGATTTTCAGATTCTTCATCTCCTGCCTGCTCTTTTGTCATCCTTGCACCTGCAGCTAGGGAATGCTAAGATCCCCATCTCCAAGGACATTTGCCTAATCATGCAGCCAATGACAGCAGGCATTCCTCCTCCTCCAGCCACAAAACGTTTTCAGCAGGATCAAAGGCTGGCTTAGAAACGACAATAACCACAACGAAAACACTGCCACCCATGAACGTTTATCACATGCTTCTCAGGTGGCATGCCCTGCACTAAGCACTTGCTATGGGCTCATTCACTGCATTCTCCCAGCCACAATATGAGCTCAAACCTCTGAGCCAACCTTTTACCCATAGGCTGTGCTGTGAGTTGTTTGTGTCTCTTAGCTCCCTTCTTTCTCATAGCAACCTTGCCATTTTTATTCTTCTCACTTTACAGATGAGGAAGTTGAAGGAGAGAGAGGTTAAGCCATGTGCCCTAGGACACACAATGTGCCCTAGGCCACACAAACCCTCAGAGTCCGTGGTTGTAGCCTCTGAGCACATACTGCCTCTGCTAAGGTTCCCATTTCCCAGGTGAGGGGATTAAGGATCGGTGATCAGTGGGGTAGGAAATCTTCCAAGGGCCAAATGGTGACATTAGGATTTGGCCCTAGCAGTGTGACCCCAGAGATTGCCCGTTCATCCCTATTCTACTCTCTACCTCTGATTTGAGGGACATATTGGACAAACCATTGGAACGTTTTTTCTTTTATTTTTTTTGAGACAGAGTCTCGCTCTGTTACCCAGACTGGAGTGGAGTGGTGTGATCTTGGCTTACTGCAACCTCTGCCTCCTGGGTTCAAGTGATTCTCCTGCCTCAGTCTCCCAAGTAGCTGGGATTACAGGCACGCACCACCATGCCTGGCTAATTTTTGTATTTTTAGTGGAGACGGGGTTTCGCTGTGTTGGCCCGGCTTGTCTTGAACTCCTGACCTCAAGTGATCCACCTGCCTCGGCCTCCCAAAGTGCTGGGATTACAGGTGTGAGCCACTGCGCCCGGCCTGGGACATCTTGAAGAAAGGGATTTGGGTGGAGGAGATCCCAGCCCCTGTGGGGAAAAGGAATCTCTCTTTATCCATTGTCATAGCCTCCTGAGGTCTAATTCAGGTCTTGTGTATAGCGTGTTTTTAATCAATGTTGGCACACAAATATGGGGACAGGGTTTGGGGCCATTAATAGCAAGAGTTAATATTATATTATTAGTATATATAAATAATATTATCAGGTAATATTATCATGAGGTCAGATCCTGGAGCGGGGTCCTTTCTTTAAGGAGGGGTGAGCTGGCTGTGGGAAGGTAACTTGTTACCAGCCGAAATGTGTGATCTGGAGTAAGTGTCCTGCCAACCTTTTCCTTTTTTCTCTATTTATTGAGTCATTAATTAGAGCCGTCTAATTTCCCATGCTGTTTTCACTTGGGAACATCGGTGTGGGCGGGTGGGGGGAGGTGATTGAGAGAGAGAGAAAGAGAGAGAGAACAAATCATTATCTCTTATGACACACTCAGAGTCTAATGAAGTTTTGCTAGAATGCTTTTGAAATTCAGATGCAAATAGACAGTAGGTCTTAGGGGACTGCTCTTTGTCAGCAAACTTTATTTTCTGGAGGAAGAGAGACTTTCACAGAAAGGCTATGAGAGTCCTTAAATGGCTTATTGAGACTTTTTCATGAATAAGAGTTGAAGTTGGTTGAAAACTGTGTTCTGGGATTTCTGGAAAGATTTGGTAAAAGGACATTCCCCTCCCCTGGCCTGGTCATTGCAAACAGAAATGCAGCCATCCAGCTATTCATCTTTCCATTGGCTTCCTTGGAAAGCCAAATGGAAAGAAGAAGCCAATGGAAAGATGAACAGCCAGATGGATGTGCTGCCTTGTGTAATGGAATCACATGGGAATCCATCCAAACAACCCTGGGTTGGAATTTCAGCTCTTTGCCACTTATGAGCTAATGAACTATGGGCAGACCCACTTTACTTCTGGAAGCCTTGTTGCCTTATCTGCACAATGGTGGTGATGATCGTTCTTTGCCACAGGATGGTTGTGTGAATTAACTAAAATAATGCCCTGCCTTCTAGTAAACACTCAGTGGGGGCAGCTGTTACCCTGGGTCAGCTTCTGTGCTGTGCACTGAGGATCCAAGGATGACCATGCCTTTAAGGCTGACACAGGTTTCTAGAGGAAAGTGATGTGGAAATTAATTAGTATGATGAAGAGTTGTACCTGCTAGGGTCCAGGGTCTGTGCCTTCAGCCATCATGGCCTTCCCAGGGTTCTATGATGACTAAGAAAAGACAAAGCCAGGTCACAGACACTTGTAAAATGTTATTGCAACAAACCACTCCAAACTTTGTGGTGTTAAACAGTAACGTTTTTCTTATGCTATGGAATCTGTGGATCAGCAATTGGGACAGGACACAGAGGGGTTAGTTTGTCTGTATGCCATGATAGCTGGGTGCTGCAATCATCTAAAAGCTCACCCATTCACATGGCTGGAGGTTGATGCTGGCTACTGGCTAAAACCTCAGCTGGGGCTGTCCGCAGAACTCCAGGTGGCTGCTTGGGCTTCCTCACAGCATGGTGGTTGGGCTCCAACAGTGTGTGATCCAACAGAACCTGGAGGAGGTGCATGGCATTTTTATAATTTAGCCTGGTAAGTCATATAATGTCATTCCCACCATTCTTTATTGGTTGAAGGAGTCACACACTTCTGCCCAAGATCAAGGGGTGGCCTTCCCTGACTTCTTGGTTTACAATTGCAACCTTGCCCTCTTCTCACCTCCCCAACACACACACACACACACACACACACTTTATTTATTTATGTTTTTGAGATGGAGTTTTGCTCTGTTGCCCAGGCTGGAGTGAAGTGGCACCATCTTGGCTCACTGAACCTCCACCTCCCGGGTTCAAGCAATTCTCCTGCCTCAGCCTCCTGAGTAGCTGGGATTACAGGCCTATGCCACCATGCCTGGCTAATTTTTGTATATTTAGTAGAGATGGGGTTTCACCACGTTGGCCAGGCTGGTCTCGAACTCTTGACCTTGTGATTCACCTGCCTCTGCCTCCCAAAGTGCTGGGATTATAGGCCTGAGCCACTGCGTCTGGCCCCCCCCAACACTTTCTATACCCCTTCCCACCATACTTTTTCATAGTACTTACTTTTTTTCATACACTCTTTAGCATATATACTGTTTACTAAATACATTCTTGGTATAGAAGCTCTGTGAAGATAATGATTTTGTCTATTTGATTTGCTACTGTATCCTGAGCATCTAGCAAAATGCCTAGTACATAGTAGTACTTGGTAACATTAATAATAAATGAATATTTATAAATGTTTTATTATGTACATGGTAGAGTGCTATACACACTATTCTGCATGTTGCTTTTTTTTCTTATACATGTATCATGGAGACTGTTCCATATCAAGACATATAGAGTGGTCTTGATCTTTTCCATGGCTTCCTAGTATTTAATTGTGTAATGATCCATAATTGTGTAATGATCCAACTGGTCTCCCATTGGTGGGCATTGAGGTTGATTGCAATCTTTTGCTGTTACAAACACAGCTTCGGCAATATCTTTTTATGCTTATGATTTCACATGTGTGAAATATAGAATTGTAATTGCTGGGTCAAAGGGCTTGTGTGTTTTGCATTTGGATGGTCTTGCCAAACTGACCTTTGTGGCTAGGTCTAAGAGTGCTCTTTCCCAAGCTTTCAATGAGCCTTTCTGTTATTATGAGTGAGGTTAAGAATGTTCATATATTTAAGAGCCATCTGTATTTCCCTTTCTGTGAGCCCTTTGGCCATACCCTTTGATCATTTTAGCACTGGATTGTTTGTCTTTTTATTGATTTGTAAGAACTCTTTACTTATTAAGATATTGGCCTTTTGCTGTGACATGAGTAGCAAATATTTTTCCTCCTATAGATACTTATTCAGCTGGTCTGAACTAGAGCCTGGAAATTTGTACCTTAAACATGTACCTGAGTGATTCAAGTACAGATGGTTCAGGACCCACACTTTGAGGGATCCTGCTCAAACTAGGGATCCTGTTGTGGTTAGCACAAGGCACTGAGGTAGAGTTCACTCTTCATGCCCCTAGACGCCTCCTGAGTGATCTCTGAATGGAGCCTCTGTGGAGGAATGCAGTTCTGCTGGAACATTTTGGGGAGATAAGATCTCCAAAGGGAACTTCTTTTTACCTGGTTGGGAATATTTTGAGGTACCCGTTGCACAGTTTATTTAATCTCCACCCTTTGTCAGGGGTCTTGGTGTTTGGGAGGGGTTGTCACAGTGAAAGTGGCAGAGCCCCCCACCCCTTTTATCCTCATGGCAAGACGATTGACCACCACATCTCCCACCCCCATCCTCCCATGCTCCAGGCTCTTATTTATTTATTTTTAATTGACATATAATAATTGTAGATATTTATGGGATTTTGATACATACAATGTATAGTGATCAGGTTAGGGTAATTACCATATTCATCATCTCAGACATTTCTCATTTCTTTGTCTTGGGAACATTCAATCTCTCTTCTAGCTATTTATTATTAACTGTATATATTATTGTTAACTGTAGTCATCCCAAGGGTATAGAACATTAGAACTTATTCCTCCCATCTGGCTATAATGTATCTCTTAATAAATCTCTCCATATCCCACTCTTCCCCTTCCCCTTCCCAGCCTGTTATCCTCTCATCTACTTTTTAGTTTTATTAGATCAACTATTTTGCTTCCACCTGTAAGTGAGAACATGTAGTGTTTGTTCTTAGCTTATTTCACTTAATATGATGTCCTCCAGTTCTACCATGTTGCCACAGATGGCAGGATTTCATTGTTTTTTGTGGCTAAATAGTATTCTATTGTGTATATATACCACATTTTCTTTATCCATTCATCTCTTCTTGGACACTTGGGTCAATCCATATCTTGGCTATTGTGAATAGTGCTGCAATAAACATGAGAGTGTAGACATCTCTTTGATAAGCTGGTTTCTTTTCCTTTGGATAAATGCTCAGTAGTGGGATTGCTGGATAATATGGCAATTCTATGTGTAGTTTTCTAAGGAACTTCCATACTGTTTTCTGTAGTGTCTGTACTAGTTGACATTCCCACCAACAATGTATGAGTTCCTTTTTCTCTGCATTTGTTATTTTTTGTCTTTCTGATAGTAGCCATTCTAACTGGTGTGAGATGATATCTTATTGTGGTTTTAATTTGTATTTCCCTGATGATTAGTGGTGCTGAGCATTTCTTCATACACCTGTTGGCCATATGTATGTCCTCTTTTGAGCAATGTCTATTTAGGTCTTTTGCCCATTTTTAATCAGATTATTATTATTTTTTGCTAATGAGTTGTTTGAGCTTCTTAAATATTTTGGTTATTAGTCCCTTGTAAGATAGATAATTGGCAAATATTTTCTGCCATTCCATAGGTTGTCTCTTTAATTTGTTGATTGATTCTTTTGCTGTGTAGAAGCTTTTTAGTTTGATATAATCCCATTTGTCTATTTTTTTGCTTTTGTTGCCTGTATTTATGAGGACTTATTCATAAAATCCCTTCCCCGACCAATGTTCTGAAGCCTTTTGCCTATGTTTTCTTCTAGTAGTTTTAAGTTTGAAGTCTTATATTTAGATCCTTAATCCATTTTGAGTTGATTTTTGTACTGAATGAGAGATAGGGGTCTGGTTTCATTCTTTTGCATGTGGCTATCCAGTTTTTTTTGACACCTTTGTCAAAATCTGTTGTCCATAGATACATGGATTAATTTCTGAGTTCTCTATTCTGTTCCATTGGCTTATGTGTCTGATGTCTGTTTGTATGCCTGTACCATGCTGTTTTGGTTATTGTAGCTTTGGAGTATATTTTGAAGTCTGGTGCTGGTGGTGTGATGCCTCTAGCTTTGTTCTTTTTGCTCAGGGTTTTGTTTTTTTTTTTTTTTTTTTTTTTTGGCTATTTGGGGTCTTTTGTGGTTCCACACAGATTTTAGGATTTTTTTAAATTTATGTGAGAAGAATGTTATTGGTTTTTTAATAGAGATTGCATTGAATCTGTAGATCACTTTGGGTACTGTGGACATTTTAACAATATTAATTTTCCATTCTATGAACATGGGATATCTTTCCATTTTTCTCATGTCTTCTTCAGTTTCTTTTTTCAGTGTTTTATAGCTTTCCTTGTAGAGAGGACTCTTCTTAGCTAGCAAATGATGATGCTGGGAAACGGAGAGTACAGGAGCATTTACTGTCTGAAATTCATTGTAATAAATTCAAGAGGAGCTGAAGACTTCGCTTGGAATGAATTGGACTTGGCTCTCCTGTGTGCTCAACTGTCTAGATCAACTCTCTAATAGAAATATAAAGCAAGCCACAAATAGTTTAACATTTTTCTAGTAGCTACGTTAAAAAAGTAAAAAAGAAACCAGTGACATTCATTTTAACATTATGGTTTTTTTTAGCCCAGTATATCCAAAATAGAATCATTGCAACATGTCATCAATATAAAATATTTTTACAGAGACATTTTAAGTTCTTTTATTTTGTGTTAAGTCTTAGAAATCTGTGTGTATTTTATACTTACAGCCCATCTCAATTTGGTTACCTATGTTTCAAGTGCCCAGTAGCCATATGTGTCTAGTGACTACCCTATTGGACAGGGCAGCTGTAGAGCTCTCAAAGGCAGTAGTTGGTTAAAAGGAATGCCAATAAGAATCTTCTCACATTGGGACCTTATTTTTTTCCAAGAAAAATCCTGCCTGCTCCTTGAGCCCAAGCTCAGTGGTCTAACCCCCAGCAGAGACTGTCACTTGGCATTCTCAGCTGGCCTGCCGAAGGAGGCAAGAATAACCACACTTTTTTCTAAGTTCAGGCAGCAGGCAGGTTGTGAACTTCTAAGTGCTATCTGGGAGTTGCCTCAGGTCCCTGCAGAACCTCCAAAACATCTTCTTTTCTAAGCAGGTGAATCTAAGTAGAGCTTGACCAAATTTAGAGCTGTCCTCTTTATAGCTATCAAACCTTAGCTAATTGTAGTGACAACATTAGTAACTAGTATTATCTTTTACTGACCTCCTCAGTAAGCTCCAGGCTTACCAGAGTCCTGGTAAACTCTGTCACATACCTTATCTCACTAATTTCTTAAAATTACTCTGTGATGTGGGTACTTCTAATTGCTCCATTTTATGGAGGGGAAGTGGAGGCAGAGAGAGGTTACTCTGCTAAGTCCTGTCTTAATGGGAAGCAGTTCTTCTCAAACTTGAGCATGCATCAGAATCTCCTAGAGGGCTGGTGAAAACACCGATCACTAGGCTTCATGCCCAGAATTTCTGACTCCATATGTCTGGGGCGGGGCCTGGGAATCTGCATTAATAGCAAGTCCCCAGGTGTTGCTGATGCTGCTGGACAGGGGGCCACACTTTGAGAGGCACTGTGCTAAAGTTATTCCTTCCCCCAAATTGTATCCCTTCTAGTATGGTTGAAGGAACTAGAGATAGTTTCCTGAAACAGAAGTGGGGAGGGGTGTGGTCACATCCCATTGTCACCTGTGAGAAGGGATCTGTGGGGCAGAGGAGGCTGTGTTGTGTGGGTATAGAGGGCAGAGCAGGGCCAGGAGGGCAGAAGTCACCCTGACCATAGTTTGGGCTTCATTAAAGCAAGAACTTTCTATTTGCCAGGCCTGTCCTCCAAGTACAGGACTTCTGAAGCACCTGTCACCAAAAGGGTTTCATCCGAGACCCAGGCATTGGTTGGGAAGCAACCAATTGATGGGTCTCTTGATGCAATTGATAAAGACTCATCAATTTATCAAGTTTGATCCTCTTTGAAAGATATCACAGCACATTTTAATTTCAATTTAACTTAATTTTATTTCATTCCACAATCATCATTCTCATGTCTTCATTTATTTTTAGCTTTGTTTTTATAAGCTCATTAACTTTACTCATCTCTTTTCATTTCTATTTTCCCTTTTCTAAAAGCAACCAAAAATAACACCACCACCCCCAAAACAAAACAAAACAAAGACAAGCTGGAGGTCTGGGATGGTTAAACAGTTTAACCATCTTCATACTGCAGCAGCTGTCTTTCATTTCTTCTGCATATTAGCTTGGAATGTTAGGATGAGGGCTAAGAAATGATAATTTAATTGCCAGTCGGATATCACCTTTAAAATTGAGAAAGGGCTGGATGTGGTGGCTCATGCCTGTAATCCCAGCTCTTTGGGAAGCCAAGGCAGGAGGATCTCTTGAGCTCAGGGGTTTGAGACCAGTCTGGGCAACATAGTGAGACCTCATCTCTACAAGAAATTAAAATAATTAGCTGGGCACGATGATGCCTGCCTGTAAGTCCCAGCTACTCTGGAGGCTGAGGTGGGAATATTGCTTGACCTTGGGAAGTCAAGGCTACCATGAGCTATGTTGGTGCCACTGCATTCTAGCCTGGGTGACAGAGCGAGACCCTGTCTCAAAAATAAATAAATAAAATAAAATTGAGAGAGGATTTATTTTCATATTAAACTGGCAGTTGATGGAGATACTGTAGAGTGCAGATCAATAGAGTGATAGTTCCTGAATTATGTGGGTTCTTTGTTATATGACTGCAGTGAGGCAAAACAAAAAAACAAAACAAACAAAACAAAAAACAAAAAAACAAACCCAGATCAGTTTGTTAGGTTCCATTGGTTAGCAGCTCACTGGTGGCCAGTCCTTGAGGGGTGGGGGCCTCAGCAAAGGCTCATTCAGGCTCTACTTCCTCTCAGCTGAGAGCTGCTCTTGACAGAGCTGCAGAGACTGAACCTCACAAATGCCCATAGCCTGCAAAATTCATCTTTACCCTCTCTTCAGTCACTTGAATAACTTTCTGCTTTCTGAATCACTAAGTAAATTGGGGTCAAATTATACTGTCCATCTCCTGAGTTCTAATCCTCCCATCCCCATCCATTTCTCACTGCTGGCATCTGATTTGCCTGTCATTCATTAAGTATTTATTGGATTATTTATTTTTTAGCTCCTGCTAGGAGCTGGGTGCTGGGCTGGGCGTGAGGGATACAGCAGAGAACAAAATGGACAAGGCCCCTGCTCATGTGAGACTTACGTGCAAGCTGGGGAGAGAGCCAGCAAACCAGTCAACTGATTCATAATATAATTTCAGTGAGTGGCACTTTCTATGGACAACCACAAACAAGTAGGGCAAAGCATCAGAGAGTGATGTTGATGAGGCAAGGGGGTTATTTTAGTTTAAGTGGCCAGGAAAGTACTTTCTAAGAAGCTGACATTTATGTAGATTGGTGAATCTTAACTGGGGGTGATTTTGCACCCCTCTTTTCTGCCCCTATGGACATTTGGCAGTCTCAGGAGGTAGGTTTGCTTGTCACAAATGGGGAAGGGGGTGCTACTTCCCCTTTCTAGTGGGTAGGAGCCAGGGATGCTGCTTAACATCCTTCAATACATAGGACAGTGCAACCCCCATCAACAAAGAATTAGCCAGACCCAAAAGTTAACAGTGTGGAAGTTGAGAAACCTTGGCGTAGAGGTATGAATAGGGAAGAAATTTCCAGGAAGAGGGAATAGCACATCTAAGCCCCTCTGGTGATGTATTAGTTAAGGTAATGCTGATTATTGTAAAAGATAAACCTTAAAGTCTCAGCAGCTGAATATGGTAGAAGTTTAATTCTAACTTAGGTAAAGTCTAAAAATGGATGCTCTGGATTAGAGGTGGGGGCTGGGGACTCTGCTCCACATGGTCATTCAGGAAGCCCAGGACCCACGCTCTACCATCTTCAATGTGTAGTTACCAGGGCTGCCCTGGATATTGACACCCAGAAGGTAGACTGGGGAGAAGGGGAGGGGAAAAGGAGAGGGTGTGTAAGATTGCACAGGAGTTCTTACTGACCATGTCTAGAAGTGCTCTAATTTGCTGCATCCATATTCCATTGGCCAGAACTCTAACTGCAAAGGAGGCTGGAAATGTCATCTAGATGTGGTCTAGGAGGAAGGAGCTTGTTGTGGTCAGCTAGCCAGAGTGGGAATGAGTGGGTTTCATTGGAAGGATGGTAAAGAATTCACCAGGGCTGGAATGGATGGGAGAGGAGAAGAGTGTAGGAGTTGAGGATGGAGAGATGGGCAGAGGCTTCAGATTGAGATGTAATTAGACATGCTACGTTTTCTTAGTGATCACGGAAGTAATCATGCTAGTGAGATCTAGCAGGGATTGGGTCCCAACTGCAGACCAGGCCGTGGGCTAAACCTTTTCCAAAGGAAGATCCCATTTAATCCTCATACCAACTCTTTGAGGTAGTCACTATTATTACTCCCAATTTAGAGTGAGGAAATTGGGGTTTAGAGGGGTTAAATAACTTCCTCATTTGATTTTCCAACCTTCATTTCCCACTTATCAAGGTTGGAGCTGGGATTTAATCCCAGGATCTAGGAGGCAGGGATGGATACTGTAGGCTAAGAGGTTCTCAAGCTTGGCTGTGCATCATAGTCACCTGGAATGCTTTGCAAAAACACTGATTTCTGGGCTCTGCGTCTGTAGTTCTGCTTTGGTAGGTCCAAGAGGCCCTTGGACAGGGCCATACATGACATCTAGACTCATTATAATCCACCCAGAGTGGCCCAAGGAAATGCCATACTTTGGGCTTTACACAATTGGAGTCAAGAGGGGAGAGAAACAGAGAGACTCCTTTCCTTCCTCCAAGGAACATGCAATGTGGCTGAGAAAACAAGACATAAAGCCTGGAACTTTATCAATCCAAGAGATTATGAAAGTTCAACATAATTATTTGGGAGCTGTCACAGGCAGAGCACAATTTATTACCTCCTGAATGGTGCAGAACATAAATTTGTAGGAACTCAAAGAAGGAGACATCACTCTTGACTGGAGGGGGCTGGAAAGGTTTGAATGAAGGGAACTTTGAGGCAGACACTGAAAGAGCGGATTTCAGGTGTTGTTATTCTTGTTTACTTATTAGCTTATTAATTACCTATCTCCACTTACTCAAATGTAGACTTTTTGGGGTGCAGGAATCACAACTGTCTTTTCCACCACCACATTCTCAGTCCTTGAAACCGTGCCTGGCATATAGTAGGTTCTCAATAGATATTTGTTGAACAAAGAATTCAAGATGTGTAGGGATGTTTATGATGCATTTATAGGTCAGTGAGTTTCCTCCCCTAGAAATATTTCCTTGATCAGATGTATTAAATAAATGAGTATAGTTTTCTTTCCTGCAGGACTTCTCAGAGCCTTTAATTTGCAAACTTGCTTGGAGAATCTCCAAAAATGGGAGTTGATATTTGGTGATAACCCAAACTTATTAGAGCATTGGGTCTCTCTTCCCCATAGAACCTGTTAACACATTGTGGAACAGTATTATTCGGTGGAACCCAGTTTACGGAAACGTTCGAAAGTGACAGTAGGTTTCTTATGTCTCTTCTCTCCCTCTCTCTCTTTTTTATACGCTGCATCCAAGCCCTCACTCTGGTTTTTTAGATGGAGGGGAGATACCCTGGTGGTTGGTGGTATTTGGAGGTGGGTTTCTAAAATACCCTCGGTTTCCAAGAGGCCCGGGAATCACCTGCTTCATTTTCTCCCGGCTTTGTTTCTTGAGCAGGTCGTCGGGTGAGAGTGAGGCTGTCTCGCTGCTCAGCTTCCCTGCTGTCAGGTTTGATCAGGGGCTCACAGCTTCCTGGTGGCACTGCAGATTCCCTACCATGAAAAGGAAGTGTCACGGCTGCTCCAGCTGACGCTGAGCGGGGCTGAGCGGAACAGGCGCCTGTGTCTCCATCCTTGTCCCTCCGTAATGGATCCTGACAGGGGACGGGCGTGGGGACAGGCACTCTGGGAAGTGTGAGGCTTGTTCTTGAGGCCCCAGCCTGTACAGGAGATGAATTGGAGTTTCGATT
The DNA here is from genome assembly GCF_028885655.2 of Pongo abelii. Taxonomy (NCBI): domain Eukaryota; kingdom Metazoa; phylum Chordata; class Mammalia; order Primates; family Hominidae; genus Pongo; species Pongo abelii. Next base: position 116,652,214 of record NC_071995.2, on the reverse strand, counting down.
CGGTTCACCGAACGCTAGCGTCTCAATGTAACTTAAAAGAAATGAGATATGTGTGCATGCTGCAATGTGGATGAACCTCAAAAAGATTAGACAAAGTGAAAAAAGCCAGACACAAAAGGGCTTGTACCGCAGGATTCCATTTCTATGAAATGTCCAGAATGGGTAAACCCATAGAGCCAGAGCAGATTGGTGTTGCCAGGGGCTGAGAGGAGGGGACGTGGGGAGTGACTGTTATTAATGGGTCTGGGGTTTCCTCTGGGGGTGATATAAATGTTTTTAAGTAGATAGAGGTGGTGGTTGCACCACATTGTTGACTGTAAATGCCGTTGAAGTGTCTGTGTGAAAATGGTCAATTTTATGTTTTGTAAGTTTCCTTAAGATAAGTCTATATTGAAGTCCTTAGTCTGCTTCTGCCGACTTAGAGAGAGGGAAATGGAGCCTTAGACGAATTTTAGGATCTGGTCTAGGCTGGAGCCATGAGTCTCGCTCCTGGTTGCAGTTAGTCACCTGGGGAACTTTGAAACTCTGGCTGCCTGGGCTTCACTCCTAGAGGTGATTTAATTGGGCTGGGGTGGCATCTGGGTACCAGGATTTTAAAAAGCATCCTGGGTAATTCTAATTTGCAGGGGATTAGAATATGCCGCATGTGAGCAGCAAAGCCCAGGGCCAGAGCAAGTGCTTCCGGAATCCCATACTCCTGTGATCTGTCGTTACACTCATCTCCCTCCTGAGCCTTAACTTTTAGGAAATGCCGGACGTTGTTTAAAACGGCGCTCCACACACTTAGTGTTCACATGCCTCAGCTGGGGATCATATTACATTAATTTGGCTGCAGCAGGTCTGGGATTGGGCATGGAACCTGCATTTCTTTTCTTTCTTTTTTTCTTGTTTCTCTTTTTGAGGCAGAGTCTTCCTCTGTCACCTAGGCTGGAGTGCAGTGGCACAATCTTGGCTCACTGCAACCTCTGCCTCCTGCGTTCAAGCAGTTCTTGTGCCTCAGCCTCCCGAGTAGCTGGGATTACAGGCATGCACCACCACACCGGGCTAATTTATGTATTTTTAGTAGAGACGGGGTTTCGCCATGTTGGCCAGGCTGGTCTCAAACTCCTGACTTCAAGTGATCTGCCTGCCTTGGTCTCCCAAAGTGTTGGGATTACAGGCGTGAGCCACTGCGCCTAGCCTGGAAACCTGCATTTCTAACCAGCTTCTGGAGGATGCTGCTGCTGCTGGTTAGGAGACCACACTTAGCCAGGGTCTAAAATATAAGCAAATCCGCATGGTGCAAATTCAGGTTCAGAGATTTTGAAGCATAGCCAGCACAAAACAGTTATTGTGTACCAGGCTCTGTTGAATGGGCTCTGGTTGTTTTAACTTGTTTCATCATGACCTGAACCCTTTGAAGCAAGTATTTCTATTGTCCCCATCTTACAGATGAAGAAACTGAGGCTCAGAGGCAGGCAGTAACTTGCCCATGTTTATATGACTAGCGAGTGTAGAATCTGTGTTCTTAATTTCTACCCCTCTTGGTCTCTAGAGAAGTTACCAGGGAAGGCCACACCTGTGTGTCTTGGCCCAAGGTGGTTCAAAGATGGCTTGAGTAATATTCAGAGTCTAAATTCAGCACAGCCAAATTAGTCCCTAAAAGAGTGTGTGTGGGAGATTAGAGTTTGACAAGAAGTTCTCCCAAATTAAAAGATCTGTGGTTGACTTCAGCTGGGCTTCCCATCTGTTTCTGGTGGGGTGAATGCCAAATGTCTTAGAGAGGGGGTGATCAACTCATCCCAGTTTACCCAGGGTGTTTCTTAGCACTGAAAGTCCCACATCCTTGGAAATCCCTCAGTCCATCCACGATGGTTGGTCACCCTACTTAGAGCCCAGGAGTTCTTTCATGGCTTCCACGGATGCTGAGTGGGCTCTGGGCAGCAGAGAAAGATGGGCTAAGGTACCCCAAGAGGTCTGACTATTCCCACCCGTATCTTGGTAAATAACTTAGACCTTTTCCAACTGTGTGCCTTTGGACATCTCTAGAATTGTTCTGTAATGAGAGGGAGAGCAGCTTACGTTTTCAGAAGAGCTTGTTGAAGGATGTGGTTGCAGTTTAAATTCTCATTAAGAAGCTGGAAACATTGAAAGACCTAAGATATTATTAAATATGTTTTAAGGATCTTATGATTTACTGCAGGAAACACAACACGTATTATCTTGAAGGCCGGTTCTTTAATGGGGTGGCTGGAAAGATTTCTTTGTCTTTCTCAAGGAGATAAAGATGATAAAAGCAGTATAATAATAGTATAATACTAAAACAACAACAGCAACAATAGTAATTATTGTTCGGCTGCCATTTACTGGGTATTCAGTGTAGGGTCTCCAGGTGGACTCTAAACTTGCTGGCAAATGGTATAGGAGCAGGGGTCAGCTAACTTTTTCTTAAAGGACCAGGTAGTAAAGATTTTAGGCTTCGAAGGCCTTATGGTCTTTGTTGAAACTACTCAGTTCTGCCATTGTAGTGTGAATCAGGTATAAACAATAAATGGCCAGGCACGGTGGCTCATGCCTGTAATCCCAGCACTTTGGGAGGCCAAGGCGGGTGGATCACCTGAGGTCAGGAGTTCGAGACCAGCCTGGCCAACATGGTGAAGCCCTGTCTCTACTAAAAATACAAAATTAGCCAGGCGTGGTGGCACATGCCTATAATCCCAGCTACTCCAGAGGCCGAGGCAGGAGAATCACTTAGAACCCGGGAGGCAGAGGTTGCAGTGAGCCGAGATTGCATCACTGCACCCCAGCCTGGGTGACAGAGCGAGATCCTGTCTCAAAAAAAAAAAACCCAAAAAAGAATAAATGAATGAATATGGCTATGTTTCAATGAAACTCAGTTTACAAAAATAGCCCATGGACTATAGTTTGCCGACCCCTTATACAGTGGAAACATAACTGTCTTTGGGAGTCAGAGTTAGGTTCCAGATGCAACTCTGCCAGTTTCAACCAGTATGACCTTGGATAAGTATGATCTTAACCTCTCTGAGCCCCAGTGTACTCCTCTGTAAAATGGAGACAACGATGTGCCCAGCCTCTCAAGTTTGTAGTGAGGATTAAATGCATGGCCAGAAAGACAGAATCGTAGCTAGTGCTCCATAAATTTCAACTCTTTTCTTTTTTTAATTTAATTTAATTTTTTTTGAGATGGAGTTTCAGTCTGTCGCCCAGGCTGGAATGCAGTGGCACGATCTCGGCTCATTGCAAGCTCTGCCTCCTGGGTTCACGCCATTCTCTTGCCTCAGCCTCCCGAGTAGCTGGGACTACAGGCTCCCGCCGCCAAGTCCGGCTAATTTTTTTGTATTTTTAGTAGAGACGGGGTTTCACCATGTTGGCCAGGATGGTCTCGATCTCCTGACCTCGTGGTCCGCCTGCCTCAGCCTCCCAAAGTGCTGGGATTACAGGCGTAAGCCACTGCGCCTGGCCAATTTCAACTCTCTCTATAAGCTCCCCAGCATGGGTTCGGAGGTACATAGGAAACATCTTGGCGCTCCTTGGAAGATAGCTTGGCAAAAGGTGAATATTTCATATAAACTCTTTTCTCTGTGGCCTTGAAATGCCACCTCTCTGCCATCGGCTCCCAGCTCTGGAATGGAACGCAGTGTTCCTTCCCCAAGGTGTTGCTTAATAAAGGAGAGGCTGAAGTCCTCCTCTCTCTTTGTTTTCATGCCCAATAAATCACTCTGACAAGGGCTTGTTATTACTTAACTGTGTACATTGTTTCGGCAATCCCTGGTAGGAGAGAGAAAGGCATCATTTTGCCTGGAATCGCTTCAGGAATGGAAATTTTTTTTTGTGAATTAATATTCATCAAATAGATCAGGTAAACATCCAGTAATGACAATGCATGGGGAATTTATCAATTCCAGCTTCAGAATGCAATTATCAGTCAAATGGCACCGAGGCACAGTAATGAAGCCTGCCTGAAAAATCCCATTACTCCCAGATTGGGGGGTGTGAAGATTCATTTTTCACTTTTATATGAAGAATGATATCTTCTTGTCAGAGCTGGGGCTGGGAGTCAATATGTCGCTCTCTCCTGAGCCTCACACTTGGACAAGGAATTGGCAAACCCCGATTCCAAAGATGTGACAGGCCTTTTGGGGTATCTGTGGGGAAGAGGGGTTGGATGGGGAAAGAAAGGGTTGGACCCTGGCCAACCCCCCCCCCCCCCGCACCGCCACTTGGTTTTTCCCAGGGGCCCTGCTAAGAGATCATTCTATTCCTGGTGTCATCCTCAGACAAACCCCAGATGTCAGTGCTATTATTATTAGCCCCATTTTACAGATGAGAAAGTTGAGGCTCAGAGAGGAGGAGGGAATTCCTTGCTGTAGTAGTCAGAATAATGACCGCCTTTCCCCAAAGATGCCCATGCCCTCATCCCCAGGGACATCTCTGAATGTGTGATCTGTCAGTATGTGACCTGTGAATATGTGACATTACATAGTAAAGGGACTTTGAAAATGTCATTAAATGAAGGATCTTGAGATGGGGAGATTATCATGGATGATCTAGACGTGCTTGAAGTCATCCCAAAGTTCCTTATAAGGGAAAGAGGAAGGCAGGAGAGTCAGAGAGAGAGGTCTGAAAATGCTATACCAATGGCTTGGGAGAGGGAGGAAGGGGCCAGGAGCAAGATATACTGATGGTCTCTAGAAGCTGGAAAAGACAAGGAAACAGACTCTCCCCTAGAGGTCCTAGAATGAATACAGTTTTCTTGACACCTTGGTTTTTGCCTAGTAAGACCTATTTTGAAATTCTGATCTCCAGAATTTTAAGATAATGAATGTGTGTTGTATTAAGCCCCTAATCTTGTTGTCATAGGAAACTTACACACCTGTTTGAGGTTACATGGCTAGTGAGTGGCACTGCTCACCATGCCTTTTTGCAAATGTATCCCACACCCCTTCCATTGCCTTTTCAGTCACCCTTTTCTTAGGGACAAGTTTTCATGGTGAGCAACCCTGGTCATATACAATTCTTCAGCCCCAGGGCCTCTTGGGAATCACAGGCCACCTGCTGTTCTTCTTCCCCCAGCCCACGGTTACTTCCTGCTTCCCTGGACCTCCCTGGCCCCTTCTCCATCTGATATGGTTTGGGTCTGTGTCCCTGCCCAAATCTCATGTCAAATTATAATCTCCAATATTGGAGGTGGGGCCTGATGAGAGGTGATTGGATCATGGGGGTAGATTTCCCTCTTGGTGCTGTTCTTGGGATAGTGAGTGAGTTCTTGTGAGATCTGGTCATTTGAAAGTGCGTGGGACCTCCTCCCCACCCAACCCCACTCTGGCCATGTGAAGTGCTGGCTCTCCCTTTGCCTTCTGCTAGGATTGTAAGTTTCCTGAGGCCTCTCCAGAAGCTGAGCAGATGCTAGCCAGCATCGTCCTTCCTGGACAGCCTGAGGAACTATGAACCAATGAAACCTCTTTTCTTCATAAATTACCAAGTCTTGGCCAGGTGTGGTGGTTCACGCCAGTAATCCCAGCACTTTGGGAGGCCAAGGTGGGTGGATCACTTGAGGCCAACAATTTGACATCAGCCTGGCCAATATAACAAAACCTCGTCTCTACTAAAAATACAAAAAAAAAAAAAAAAATTAGCGAGGCATGGTGGTAGATGCCCATAATCCCAGCTACTCAAGAGGCTGAGGCACAAGAATCACCTGAACCCAGGAGGTGGAGGTTGCAGTGAGCTGAGATTGTGCCACTGCACTGCACTGCACTCCAGCCTAGGTGACAGAGTGAGACTCAGTCTTAAAACATAAAAAATAAATAAATAAAATATGTATACCCAAAGGATTATAAATCATTCTAGTATAAAGACACACACACACACGTATGCTTATTGCAGTGCTATTTACAATAGCAAAGACTCGGTACCAACCCAAATGCCCATCAATGATAGACTGGATAAAGAAAATGTGCCACGTATGCACCATGGAATACTATGCAGCCATAAAAAAAAGGAGTTCATGTACTTTGCAGGGACATGGATAAAGCTAGAAACCATCATACTCAGCAAACTAATACAGGAACAGAAAACCAACCACCACGTGTTCTCACTTATAAGTGGGAGTGGAACAATGAGAACACTTGGACACAGGGAGGGGAATATCACACACCGGGGCCTGTTGGGGGGTGGGGGAAAAGGGGAGGGAGAGCATTAGGACAAATACCTAATGCATGTGGGGCTTAAAACCTACATGATGGATTGATAGGTGTGGCAGACCACCATGGCACATGTATACCTGTGTAACAAACCTGCACGTTCAGCACATGTATCCCAGAACTTAAAGTAAAATAAAATTTAAAAAATAAAAATAAATAAATCACCCAGTCTCAGGGATTTCTTAATAGCAATGTGAGAATGGACTAATACACTATCCTATTGGAATCTGCTTTTCTCCAGCTGAGTAGACACTGAACTTGGCTTCTCCGGCTCCCCAAGGCTTCTTTTCCCCAGGGGATAAGCACCCAGGCCTCTGTGACTCTTGGACGTTTTAGGCTTTGGGGGGCAGAATAATTAAAAATGGCACGTGAGGAACCACAAACAGGAACCTGGCCCTGTGGGGAAGGGACACAGAGACCCCCCCAGGACCCACCCGACATGTATGGTGGGCTCAATAAACCAGCTCATAACAGCAACCTTGGTCCCTCATTCCTGTGGCCATCTGAGATGGTGTCCAGCAGGCCCCTCCGGCTTCTGCCTTTCTTCCTCCTGGCCCTGCCCAGAGGTGAGCTGTAGGCCCCCAAAGCAGCCAAGTCACAGGTGGTGTTTGGGCAATGCACATACAAAGGGCCTTCAGAAAGGTTGATGTTCTTATGTACCCAACCTTGGAAGATGTCCTTTGGATGTTTCTTTGAAGTCTCTACGTAGAGCCATTGTCACTGAATTATCGCCTCTACTGTCGTCTTGCAGGCGTCCAGCCTCGTTTCATAGGGCTAAGAGCCTGAGTCTTGGAGGCAGATTACATGGCCTCCTCTTCTGCCTTTTTTACACTCAACCTAGCACAGCTCTTGGAGGTGGAAAAGAATTTTGGTGCCTTTTAGGTGCCCCAGAGTCTTAACAATCATCACTATTTATTCAACACTAAGAGCTGGAGACTGTGGTTTGCATCCGTTATGTTCACAACCACCCGTAGTTGTGGGTACTATTATAGATTAGAAAACAGGCTCAGAGATGTTAAGAGAGTTGCCCAAGGTCACTCAGCTTGAAGTGACTGTGCTGAGCTTCAATACCAGTGTGCTTGATCCCTGATCCCAACCCTCTTAATTTTGCTGTTAGAAAGAATAAGCATCGTCTATGATTAAAAAAAATTTTTTTGTTATGGTAAAATAGATACAATATAAAATTGTGCCATTTTGACCTTTTTTTTTGATGGAGTCTCGCTCTGTCGCCCAGTCTGGAGTGCAGTGATGTGATCTCAGCTCACTGCAACCTCTGCCTCCCGGTTCAAGCTATTCTCCAGCCTCAGCCTCCTGAGTAGCTGAGACTATAGGTGCGCGCCACCACGCCCAGCTAATTTTTGTATTTTTAGTAGAGACGGGGTTTCACCATGTTGGCCAGGCTGATCTTGAACTCCTGACCTCAGTTGATCTGCCCACCTTGGCCTCACAAAGTGCTAGGGTTACAGGTGTGAGCCACTGCACCCAGCCTGTTCTGACCATTTTTTAAGTCTACAATTCAGTGGCATTAAGTATATTTACAATGTTGTGCAATCATCACGTATTTCTAACATCATCATCTATTTCCAACACATATTCATCACACCAAATAGAACTCTGTACCCATTAAGGAATCACTTAATACCTATTTTCTTTTTCCCAGCCCCTGGCAACCCACTATGGATTTGCCTATTCTAGATATTTCAGATAAGGGGACTCCTACACCGCGTGGCCTTTTGTGTCTGGCTTCTTTCACTCAGCATCACGTTGTTAAGGTTCACCCATGTTGCAGCATGTGTTAGAACGTCATTCCTTTTTTAAGGCTGAATAATATTCCATTGTATGCATATACTACCTTTTGTTTATCCATGTATCCATTGATGGACACTGGGATTGTTTCTTCCTTTGGGCTGTTGTGAATAATTATTCTATGAACATGGATGTACAAAGATGTGTTTGAGTCTCTGTTTTCTGTTATTTTCTGTTGAGATATATATATATATATATATATATTTTTTTTTTGGACTTTTTGCCTACCTCCCTCTTTTCCTCCTCCTCTGTTTCTTTAGTAACTTTTTTTTTTTTTTTTTTGAGACAGAGTCTCTCTCTGTTGCCCAGGCTGGAGCGCAGTGGTACGATCTCAGCCTACTGCAACCTCCACCTCCCAGTTTCAAGTGATTCTCCTGCCTTAGCCTCCTGAGTAGCTGGGATTACAGGCATGTGCCACCATGCCCAGCTAATTTTTGTATTTTTAATAGAGACGGGGTTTCACCATGTTGACCAGGCTGGTCTCGAACTCCTGGCCTCAAGTGATCTGCCTGCCTTGGCCTCCCAAAGTGCTGGGATGACAGTCATGAGCCACCACACCCAGCTTCCTCTGTTTCTTTAGGAACTTCTTAGAGCCTCCTCTCAAGACTTGATTAGCCTGCAGCTGGAACAGGAACCAGTCCAGGCAGAAGCGCGGATATGAGAGACTGAGTAGCTGGCACCAGGCAGGGCAGCTTCTTCTCCACTTTTCCCTTCAGGACAGGTAGCCCCACCCCTGGTGCCTTTGCTTTCTTAGGAATGCAGTCTTCAGACATGGGCTGTAGGAAGATCCCATTTGATGCTTCAAAGGTGAGAAGAAAAAAATTAGCTTTTGAGATAACTAGTCAGTCTGGTCAGTGACATGGGATTAGGGCCCCCATGCTGCCCACAGCACTTCACACTTTCCTGTCAAAGCATTTACCCCTGTTCTACGTCATCCAGTCTTTTTAAAAAATCGAAGCGACAGGCTGGGTGTGGTGGTTCATGTCTGTAATCCTCGCACTTTGGGAGGCTGAGGCAGGAGGATTGCTTGAGCCCTGGAGTTCAATTCCAGACTACGAAACATAGTGAGACCCTGTCTATGAGAAAAACAATTAGCCAGGCATGATTGTGCGCACCTGTGGTCCCAGCTACTTGGGAGGCTGAGGTGGAAGGATGGTTTGAGCCCAGGATGGTTTGAGTCCATGATTGCACCACTGCACTCTAGCCTGGGTAACAGAGCGGGACCCTATGTCAAAACAGAAAAAATTGAGGTGAAATTTATATAATATAAAATTAATCGTTTTAAAGTGAACAATTCAGTAGCATTTAGTACATTCACAGTGTTGTGCCATTATGCCTCTGTCTAGTTCCAAAGTATTGTCATCACACCAAATAGAAACTCCGTAGCCATTAAACAGTCGCTCCTCATTCCCTCCTTCCCGCAGTCTCTGGCAACCACCCTTCTACTTTCTGTCTTAATGGATTTACCTGTTCTGGACATTTCCTGTAAGTGGAATCCTGTAAGACGTGACATTTTGCATCTGGCTTCCTTCTTTCACTTATCAAAATATTTTCAAGATTCACCCAACTATGGCATGTAGCAGTACTTTATTCCTTTTTATGGCTGAATAATATTCCATTGTATGGATAGGTCACATTTTATTATCCGTTCCTCTGTTGATGGACATGATGGTTGTTTCCACCTTTTGGCTATTGTGAATAGGGCTGCTGTGAACATTTGCATACCAGGATTTGTTTGAGCACCTGTTTTTAATGTGGGGTATATGCCTAGAAGTGGAATTGCTGTCCTGTGGTCATTCTATGTTTCACTTTTTTGAGGAGCCCTAACCCAGTCTTTGTGTGACAATCTCTTCACCATCTGCATGGTGAGCTCTGGGGATCAGGGGCTGTGTTGGCTTTGTTCTTTGTTATGTTCCCAGGCTCCAATTCAAAGCTCGGCACTCAGTAGGCACTTGGTGAATGCTTGTTAAATGAGTGATCAGGGGAATTAAGAGACTTTGGGCTGGCCTCCTTGGCTGTGGAGTTGCTGGGCATTTGGAGGCTGGGCAGCAGGTCTGGGACTGAATGCCATGGGGATTCTATCAACATATGGGTTGAGCTGGAGATCTACGGGGTTAATTGAGCCGTAGTGTTTCTTGTTTTCCTTAAACCACCTTGTTAAGAGGAAGCAGAGGTAAGTTGCATCTTGTGAGCCCTTCCTGGCATGTTTATCTACTCTGGAAACTCCACATCTATTTCACAGCTGAGGAAACTGAGCCTTGGGGAAATCAAGGGTACCTGCCTGGTAATGGGCAGGGCTGGGATTTGAACTTAGACCTGTTTGATTGTGAAGTCCGCAGTCTTCGCCCAACACGATGACATTCCTTTGGGTGTAAAATATCACTGGGAGCTTCCAGGAATATAGCATGGGTTTGGACATTTATAGGGCAGCTTATATCCCTTCCACGTTTGTCTAACATGATGCTGATGATAATGACAACTTGTTTTTTACCTTATGCCTGAGATGTAATTTCCTGAGATCATTTCGTTTAGTCCTCACCATCACCTTACTAGGTAGGTATTATTCTCCCCAATTTACACACTAGGAGACTGAGGCTAACACATGCACTTGCTCACAAAGGCCTAACTAGTAAGAGGCAATGCTTGTATTTAAATGCAGGCCAGCTGGGCATGGTGGCTTCCACCTTTAATCCCAGCACCTTGGAAGCCGTGGCAGGAGGATTGCTTGAGTCCAGGAGCTCCAAGACCAGCATAGGAAAGATAGTGAGACCCCCCATCTCTACAAAAAAATTAAAAAATTAGCTAGGCGTGGTGGCACACACCTGTGGTCCCAGCTACACAGGAGTCTGAGGTAGGAGGATCATTTGAGCCCAGATGGTTAAGGCTGCAATGAGCTATGTTCATACCACTGCACTCCAGCCTGGGTGACAGAGTGAGAGACCCTGTCTCAAAACAACAACAACAACAACAACAACAACACAGGCTTTGGCCAGACGTGGTGGCTCATGTCTGTAGTCCTGGCACTTTGGGAGGCTAAGGCAGGAGGATCACTTGAGCCCAGGAATTTGAGACCAGTCTGGATAACATAGTGAGACCCTGTCTCTACAAAAAATTGATGGCACACACCTGTAGTCTCACCTACTGGGGAGGTTGAGGCGGGAGGATTACTTGAGCCTGAGAGTTCAAGGCTGCAGTAAGCTATGATTGTACCACTGCATTCCAGCCTGGGCAAAGATCAAGACCCTGTCTCAGTAAATAAATAAAAACCACAGGCTCCTGTCTCCAACCTTCACTCACTCTGAATTCTTGCCAGGAAGCTGTCGCAACCTCTTTCCTGCATCTTGGAGGCAAATGTCATTCTCTGGGAGCTGGGGACATCTGTGAAGATTCTGGGTCCTTTCCAGAGGGTCTCGGTGTCCTGACAATCCTGAGCCATTTCTCTGAATCTTGTGCTCTTCTGGCATTCCAGTCTGTTCCACTTGGCATGCTGAGCTCCGTGTGAAAAGGTGGCATCATCTTCCAGAAGGCTGAGGTGGTATCTGCCAGGAGGAGGCAAAGATGATGTCGTCAGGAAGGTGACACCATTGGCAAGTTGGATTTCGTCTATTTCTAAAAAGTCTAGAGGTTTTTCAAACCTTGTGCCCATCATCCCTGAAATGTACAGGGAAGAAGAAAATGGTCCCGGCAATAAAGAATGAATTTCTTCCGAGGCACTGTCAACAGCAAGGGACCCGTTTCCAGAGGCTGGAAGAATGATGAGTCGGTGTCCTTTGCCGTGCAAGTCAGAATGATGTGTCTTGGGGGCATTTCTCTGCTAAAGGAAAGAAGCATGACACCAACTTAGAATTAGGGGCGCTCTTGTGGCAAATTAAGTCCTGGAAGTTACTGGTGCTGGAAGTCAATCACTTTGCTGCAGCTTGGGGAAAACCGTTAGCAGTGTTCTCTGATACTGTAGTTAGGCTGTCTCATTCTGTCCCTTGCTGGGCTGCCTCTGGACAAGAGCCCTCTAATCAGCTGTCACCATCATCAACTGGCTGTAAGAGTGATGGGGGGGTCATAGCGAGGCTTTTCTCCCCCTTGATTAAAGTTGGTGTATTTCCCCATCCTATTTAAAGTGACTATTCTGTGTGTGTGTGCACGTTGGGTGTGTGTATGCATGTTGGTATAAGTGTGTGCATATTGGTGTGTATGTGTGCATGTTGGTGTGTGTGCATGTTGGTATGAGTGTGTGCATATTGGTGTGTGTGCATGGTGTATGTGTGCATGTTGGTGTGTGTGCATGTTGGTGTGTGTGCATGTTGTGTGTGCATGTTGGTGTGAGTGTGCATGGTGTGTGTGCATGTTGGTGTGAGTGTGCATGTTGGTGTGAGTGTGCATGTTGGTGTGTGTGTGCATGGTGTGAGTGTGCATGTTGGTGTGTGTGCATGTTGGTGCGAGTGTGCATGTTGGGGTGTGTGTGCATGTTGGTGTGAGTGCATGTTGGTGTGAGTGTGCATGTTGGCGTGTGTGCATGTTGGTGCGAGTGTGCATGTTGGTGTGTGTGCGTTGTTTGTGCATGTTGATGTGAGTGTGCATGTTGGTGTATGTGTGCATGTTGGTTTGAGTGTGCATGTTGGTGTGTGTGCATGTTGGTGTGTATGTGTGCACGTTGGTATGCGTGCACATTGGTGTGTGTGCATGTTGGTGTGAGGGTGTGTGCATGCTGGTGTGAGGGTGTGTGCATGTTGTGTGTGTGCATGTTGTGTGTGTGCATGTTGGTATGTTGCATGTTGGTGTGTGTGCATGTTGGTGTGAGGGTGTGTGCATGTTGGTGTGTGCATGTTGTGTGTGTGCATGTTGGTGTGTGCGTGTTGGTGTGAGTGTATGTGCATGTTGGTGTGTGCGTGTTGGTGTGAGTGTATGTGCATGCTGGTGTGTGTGCAGGTTGGTGTGAGGGTGTGTGCATGTTGGCATGTGCACATTGGTGTGAATGTGTGCATGGTGTGCATGCATATTGGTGTGTGCATGTTGGTGTATATGTGTGCATGTTGGTGTGAGAGCGTGTGCATGTTGTGTGTGTGTGTGTGTGCACGTTGGTGTGAGTGCGTGTGCATGTTGGTGTGAGTGTGTGCCTGTTGGTGTGTGCATGTTGATGTGAGCGTGTGTGCATATTGATGTGAGAGTGTGTGCCTGTTGGGGTGTGTGTGTGCATGTTGGTGTGAGAGTGCATGTTGTGTGTGTGCACGTTGGTGTGAGTGTGTGTGCATGTTGGTGTGAGGGTGTGTGCATGCTGGTGTGAGGGTCTGCATGTTGTGTGTGTGTGCATGTTGATGTGTGTGCACACAATGCAAACCAATATTTGCCTTGGTGCCTTCACTTCCACAGTTCTCAGTTATTTTTAGGGATGACGCACCCCACATCAAAATAACTGGTTATTTTTATGATTGGGTGCATCAATCACATTATGACATATCCCAGGTCTGGAGAAATAGCAGCCAACCAGCAGTCAAGACAGGGAAAGGGAGTAGGATGATTCAGACACAGGGACAGAGGCAGAGGGCAGGCGCCGCGGGACTGGGAGAGGCTGCTGGTTTGATTTAAGTGACTGAGATTCCTAATAATAGCTCTTGTGAGCTTACTCTGTGCCCGGCACAGCACTGAACACTTTGCATGTAGGATCCCTTGTAATTTTGTGAGAATCCTCTGAGATAGAGGCTCCCAATATCCCTATTTTACAGATGAAGATGCTGAGGCCCAAAAGCTAACCAACGTGCCCAGGTGTTGCATGTAGCGTAACCAGGTCTGTCTGACTCCAGAACTGCAATTCTTCTTCTTCTCCTTTTTTTTTTTTTTTTTTTTTTTTAAGACAGTGTCTCACTCTGTCAAGCAGGCTGGAGTGCAATGGCACGATCTCAGCTCACTGCAGCCTCGACCTCCCGGGCTCAAGCAATCCTCCTGCCTCAGCCCCCTCGAGTAGCTGGGACTACAGGACAGGCACACACCACCATGCCCAGATTATTTTTATTTTTATTTTTGTAGAGACTGTGTCTCACCACGTTGTCCAGGCTAGTCTCAAAACTCCTGAGCTCAAGCGATCCACCTGCCTCAGCCTCTCAAAGTGCTGGGATTACAGGCATAAGCCCCTGCGCTTGGCCAAAACCGCAATGCTTTATCATTGCTCCCTTTGCATCTTGCAGAGGGAATGTCAGATCTTTCACCTTCTAGAAGCTCCATGTATTTATACAGTGGGCACTCATTGTGGGCATAGTGCTGCGCAATCTATCTTTTGGGAGTAGAGAGAAATATGGAGAGAGAAGTAGAAAAGAAGTTTCTGGTTCTGAAATACACAGAGTACATTTAGTTGGTGAATTAAAATGTTGATATTGGTTGCAACACAATCCATGGATCTGGGCAGTGTAGGATGAACTGCAGTGGAGTTTTTGATCACTGATGCCTCCGTTCCTCAGCCTCCTGTGTGTCTCACTCATCACCATGTCCCATTCAAATGTCCTTCAAGTTGGTATATGCCTCTGCTCCCCTCCCACCTCCTCCAGCAGCCAGAGTGACCTTTCTAGAAAGCACCTCTCATCATGTCACTCCTTGGCTGAAAACCCCTCAGTGTCATTTCCACAGACTGGATGTTCCAATCACACTGAGCTATTTTTTTATTTTTTGCCATTCATTCATTCACTCACTCACTCAGTAAATATTCGAGGATCCACTATAATGTAACAAACTCCATTCTCGGCAATAAACAAGACAGACAAAGTTTCTGCTTTTAAGAAGCTTATATTCCAGTTGGGGGAGACAGATAGTAAATGAATAAACTGGAAAATATCAGAGAATGACTCAGGGCTGTGAAAAAGAATACATCTTTGATATAATCGGGAGTGACTGGGAGGTCAAGGGAGGCTTCCTTGAGAAGGTGACATGTAGGCTAAGGATCTGTGTGACAGGAAGCAAGCTCCTGAAGGGTCTGGAGGAAGAGCTTTGCAGATAGGAAGCAACAAGTGACAAGGCCCTGGGGTGAGCTGGTAGGCATAAAGGAAAGAAGGAAGATCAGTGTGGCAGGAGATGAGAGTTGGGGAAGGGTAGAGGTGGGTGAGGTGGGAGAGATGTGGGCTATGCTCTGATTAGGGAGAGACTTGTAGGCAATTAGCAAGAATTTGGATTCTAAGAGGAATAGGGAGCCATTAAGGTTGACAGGAAGGGAGTGAAGGTCTGATACACGATTACAAAAGATCCATTGTTCTAGTCAAACGGGTTATAGAGGAGCTAGAGGGGAGTCAGAGAGAGCAGTTGGGAGGCTGCTGCAGTTGTCCAGGTGTGAGGTGAGGGTATTTGGGACTGGGTCACAGCAGTGCTGATAGACAGAATAGATGGATTCCAGGAATGTGCACAGAGGTTGTGTGGATGGGTCTTACTGTGGGGTGGGAGGAAGGAGATTTCTCAAGGATGACTCTGTGAAAGGAAAATAAACCGTGGGCTACCAGAATCACTAATCTAAGGCAAAATTCAAGCTGGCAAACCTGCCTCCCATTTTATTCCGAAATAAGATAGCTACAAAGATTAAAAAGCGACATACCTCTCTGACAGTTTGTTCCTTGTGGTCCACAAGATCTTTCCCCTAAAACAGTTCTGTTGAACTTCACCCTGGCAATGTAAACGGATAGCTGATCTTTGCAGGTGCGGGACAGAAAGTCATCCCTCTGCTCGCTTGAGACAAATGCATATCTGATTGCTTCCTCTGCCCTATTGTTTATGTAAAAATGCAGATTCATGGAGCCAGACTGAATTGTGTGTTTAGTGGAAGGCTGATCAAGAACTCAGAAGAATGCAACCTTTTGTCTGTCGTCTACCTGCCCCTTGCATTGAGTTGTCCCACCTTTCTGGACTGAACCAACGTACCTCTTACACATGCTGATTGATGTCTCCTGCCTCCCTGAAATGCATAAAAGCAAAATCTGTATCCTGACCACCTTGGGCACATGTCATCAGGACCTCCTGAGGCTGTGTCACAGGCATGTCCTTAACCTTGGCAAAAT
Source organism: Pongo abelii (assembly GCF_028885655.2). Lineage (NCBI taxonomy): Eukaryota > Metazoa > Chordata > Mammalia > Primates > Hominidae > Pongo > Pongo abelii. The sequence goes on along the minus strand of NC_071995.2, from coordinate 116,636,181 downwards.
ACACTTTCTAAATTGGTTGAGACCTGTCTCAGATATTTGGGCTCACAACTCTTATGTTTTGGTCCCATGCAGTGGAGTGGAAGGCAGTGCTATGTATGGAGTTGGGGAAGCTTGGGAGCTTGGCAGGGGTCCAGGTGTGACGGTGGAAGCGTCAGCCCAGGACGTTGGTCTAGGGTCCAGCGTGTCTTCCTCCAGATACCTCTAAGATTTAGCAAAAACGTCATCTCCTCCCAGAAACCCTTCTGACCAGCCAGACATGCTGTGTGTCTGTGTGTGGACAATATTTTGCAGGCTTTATGAGTTGTCTGTTTACCTAATTTTGCTGTGTACTCAGCAGGGATGGGGACCTTGTCTGTTTTGTTCCCTGCTGTATCTCCAGGTACCTGACACTCAGTAGTGCTTTGTGCAAACTAAGTGGAATTGCTTATAGGAGGAATAGGTGGAGGGGAGGGGCTTCCCTCAAGCAGTACCAATGTGAGTTTTGACCAATGTGAGGGATAGGAAGGGACTGAAGGATAGGAAAGAGGCCGGCATGCAAGTTGGCAGGAAGAGTCATATTAAGAAAAAGATCCAAACGTGGGCTTAAATGATCTGGGTTCAAACCCTAGCTCTGTTTCTTTCTACCGTGTGACCTTGGCCAACATACTTTGCTTCTCTGAGCCTCAGTTTTGCCACCAGTTAAAAGGGAATCGTGGTAGCTGCCTAGTAAGGTTGCCCTGGTGGATACATGAGGCAACAGAGGTGGAAGCATCTCAGAGGATGCCTGGGGGAAAAGTAAGTATGCGCCTGAATTCGAATCTGAAAGGTCTGAGCAAGGCTGGCTCCATGCAGCCTCCCCTAATAACGCCACCTGGGTCTTATCTGGTCACAATTACTGACAGGAGAGGGCTTTGCAGACTGTATCTACTTCATTAAGGATCAGATTTCTCTTTTGCCTTACAGAAGGCTTCCACCTACCATTTTACGGAGTGAGAAGAAAAGGCCAGAATTATAGGTGATTGGAGACTAATTTGCAGTGAGATGTATGAAGTTTAGCAACTTCAAGTTTTTAAAACCCCGAACGTTCTTAATCTCCAAGTCTAAACAAATTGCAAAATGAGATCACTGGACCGGCAGCAACAGCAACCCCTGAGAACTTGTTGCAAATGCAAAATTTCAGACCTCACCCCAGATCCCAGGTATGGGAAACTTAGGGGTGGAGCCTAAAGTTGTTTTAATAAGCTCTCCAGGGAATTCAGATACATGCTCAAGTTTGAGATCCACTAGCCTAGAGCTTCCTTTTTAATGGAGAGAGAATCATAGAATGTTCAACTTGAGAAGATCAGCGTTGTCTTCTAGTCCAGGTCATTTGAAATGTGTTCTGGAGGCCAGGCAAGGTGGCTCACACCTATAATCCCAGCACTTTGGGAGGCCAAGGCAGGTGGATCATTTGAGGTCAGGATTTTGAGACCAGCCTGGCCAACATGGTGAAACACTGTCTCAACTAAAAATATAAAACAAACAAAAAAACAAAAAGCCAGGCGTGGTCATACACACCTGTAATCCCAGCTACTCGGTAGGCTGAGGCAGGAGAATTGCTTAAACCTGGGAGGCGAAGGTTGCAGTGAGCTGAGATCATGCCACTGCACTCCAGCCTGCGCAATGGAGTGAGACTCCATCTCAAAAAAAAAAAAAAAAGTTCTGTACAACATTGGATCTCAAGTCCTACCTGCAGGATTTTTCAAAGCTTATAATATGCTAATGTGCTTTTTTAATTTCCAGGGGAGGGTTATAGCATGCAGTCTTTTTCAGATTTCCTTTCAGGACTCATATCCCATGGTACAGTTTAGAAAACACAGATCTAGTCCAATCTCCCTCCAAGTGGACAATTTGAAGTTACCTTCTGGGAATTTCTGGTTGTTCAGTCTCTCCTCCAAGCCTTCTAGATACAGGGAGTTGCTGACCTTATGAGGTCATCCATTTCTTTTGTTTCAGAGGAGATCTTGGTAACTATTAGCATTTGCCTTACAGTAAGCTAAATCTGTTTTCCTTTAATTTCCTCTTGGTTTTACCTCTGAGTCCTGGAACCTCCTAGAACAAGTCTAATTCACCTTCTGCCTGACAGCAGCAGGAAGACAGCTGTTCATTCTCCATCTCTTTCCAAGACTTCTCCTTTCTGGTTCCCTTCCCATAGACATGGTCTGACTTTTTTAGCTAGTGAAGTATTTAGAAATTGCTTCTTTAAAATGGCTTATTTCCCACGTACAGTTTCAAAGAGTGATTACAAAGAGCAAATGTTTATTATTGAGTTGAAAGGTATCTCAAGAATTTTCTGGTGTGGTGTAGTTTATCTCTACTTCTTCTATCTGAGACAGATGGCAGTTCATCCTATTAATAAAGATCTGGGGGAGATCACACAGTCTTTCTGGTTAGTCTGTGTTAGTGAGTCCAGTGGTTTTGCTCATCTGAAAGCTCCTTCTTGTGCCTAGCCACACGGTTTACTTACCCTTCCACTCCTAAACTATATTTGCACTTTGCTTTGACCAACCAATTAACTGGCTTTCTTTATTATTATTATTATTTTTTTAAGATGGAGTCTTGCTCTGTTGCCAAGGCTGGAGTGCAGTGGTGCAATCTCAGCTCACTGCAACTTCTGCCTACCGGGTTTAAGCAATTCTCCTGCCTCAGCCTCCCAAGTAGCTGGGATTACAGGCATGTGCCACTGTGCTCGGCTAATTTTTGTATCTGTAGTAGAGACGGAGTTTCACCATCTTGGCCAGGCCTGTCTTAAACTCCTGACCTCAGATGATCCGCCTGCCTTGGCCTCCCAAAATGCTGGGATTACAGATGTGAGCCACTGCACCTGGCCTACTGGCTTTCTTCTTATCTCTCATTTACCCATTTACTCATTCATTCCATGCACCTTTGAGTATCCATTCTGTGCCTGGTATCCCACAAGATGCTACAGAGCCAAGACTGAACAAGACCAAACTGATCTGCACAGACCTTACAGTCTCTAAGGGAGAAGAACATGATCATATAAACACATAAATACACACTTTAAACTTGTGCTGAGTGGAGAGGCAGTGGCAGAGAGTAGCGGGGTAGGGACAAACTCAGATGAGATGGTCCGGGAAGGAAGCTTGATGTTTGAGCTGAGAGCTGATATACATTTTTTTTTTTGTTTTTTTGAGATGGAGTTTTGCTCTTGTTACCCAGGCTGCAGTGCAGTGGTGTGATCTCGGCTCACGGCAACCTCCACCTCCTGGGTTCAAGCGATTCTCCTGCCTCAGCCTCCCGAGTAGCTGGGATTACAGGCATGCACCACAACGCCTGGCCAATTTTGTATTTTTAGTAGAGACAGGGTTTCTCCATGTTGATCAGGCTGGTCTCGAACTCCCGACTTCAGTGAGTTTCACTCTTGTTGCCCAGGCTGGAATGCAATGGTGCAATCTAGGCTCACTGCAACCTCCGCTTCCTGGGTTCAAGTGATTCTCCTGCCTCAGCCTCCTGAGTAGCTGGGATTATAGGCGCCCACCACCACGCCCAGTTAATTTTTGTATTTTTAGTAGAGATGGGGTTTCACCATGTTGGCCAGGCTTGTCTCGAACTCCTGAGCTCAGGGGATCTGCCTGCCTCAGCCTCCCAAAGTGCTGGGATTACAGCCGTGAGCCATCATGCCCAGCCAAAAGATGTTGTTCTAAATAGATACGGGGTCTGCTTAAGGGTGGAGGGTGGGAGAAGGGAGAGGATGAGAAAAAAGAACTATCGAATACCAAGCTTAGTACCTGGGTGGTGAAATAATCTGTACAACAGACTCCCATGACACAAGTTTACCTATACATCAAATCTGCACATGTACCACTGAACCTAAAATAAAAGTTTAAAAAATAAAAAAAATCAAAAATATGTTAGTATCATGGGTAATATATGAGTGAGTGGAACAGCTTGAATGTCTGCTTAGTAAAAAGTGGAAAATATGATTGAAAAATATACTCCTTTCTTAAATGTTGTTAAAATGGAATAAATGTCAAAATTTATCTGCAAAAAAAAAGATGTTCTAGTAAATTGTCTTTCATAGTCTTGATAAGAAATCTCCTGTCATTCAAATTGTTGTCCTGTTATCTATAATGCATCATTATTATTTTTTTAATGGCCGCTTTCAAGATTTTCTTTGGCTTTCAACAGTTAGATTATGATGCGCCTAGGCATGGTTTTCTTTGAGTTTATCCTTTGTGGGATTTGCTGAACTTTTAGAATTTGTGAATTTATGTTTTTCACAAAATTTGGGAATTTTCAGCCATTATGTCTTTAAGAGTTTTGTTTTGTTTTTTGTTGTTTTTATTCTGCACCAATCCTTCTCAGTTCTCCAGTGACATGAATGTTAGATCTTTTGATATTGTCTAATTGCTCCTTGGGCCTTTTTTAAAGAAATTAATCTTTTTTCCTCTCTGTTCTTTGGATTTGATAATTTCTGTTCACCTAACTTCACGTTCACTGACTCTTTCCTTTGTCATCTCCATTTTGATATTGAGCTCATCCAGTAAATGAGAACATTTTCCAGTGAATTTTGGATAGTGTATTTTTCGATTCCAAAATTTTCATTTGGTTATTTTTTAATAGCTTCTGTTTCTCTATGAAAATTGCTATCTTTTCATTTCAAGAGTGGTTACCTTTATCTTATGGAGCATGGTCATAATGCCTGCTTTAAAGTTTATGTCTGGTAATTCTAATATCTGGCTCATCTCAGTGTTGCCACCTATTGATTGCTTTTTTTTTTTTTTTTTGAGACAGAGTCTCACTCTGTCATCCAGGCCGTAGCACAGTGGCAGGATCTTGGCTCACTGCAACCTTCACCTCCCGGGTTCAAGCAATTCTCCTGTCTTAGCCTCCCAAGTAGCTGGGACTACAGGCACCTGCCACCATGCCCAGCTAATTTTTGTATTTTTAGTAGAGATGGGGTTTCACCATATTGGTCAGGCTGGTCTCAAACTCCTGACCTCAGGTGATCCACCTGCCTCGGCCTCCCAAAGTGCTGGGATTACAGGTGTGAGCCATCATGCCCAGCCTGTTGATTGCTTTTGCCTTTGAAAATTGGTCAGGATTTTCCTGGTCTTTGGCATATCATGCAATTTTGGAGTATCTCCTGGAGATTTTGAATATTTTTGTGAGACTCTGGGTTTCCTTCTGGAGAATATTGATTTTTGGTTTGCTTGTTTTGTTTTTCTTAAGCAGTCAGTAGTCTGGTTAGAGTCAGACTGTTGGTTCTGTCTTGCCTTCTATAGGTGGTGCTCCGATGCCAGTTGAATTCCTAATACCTTTGCCATGCTTCTTAGGGTTTATTCCAAGTGTGGGCACCATTTCACACACAGGTTAGGGCTCTCCTTCTCCAGTTCTTTTCTTTTGGAGATAACTTGCACATTCTCTGGCTTTCAGGGGCCTCTTTCTCCAGTTCTTTTGGCCAAAAAGTTAGGGTTCTGTTAGAGTTTTAGCCTCTTGCCTTGTTGCACAGATCTGAATGACTGGCCCTCTCATTGGGGGTAAAGTGGTGAGAGAAAAGAGAGAGAAAAAAACCCATGGGTGCAATGGACTTAAAGATGATGCAAACAGCAGACACTGGGGACCACTAGATGGGAGAGAGCGGGGAGGGAGCAAGTGCTGAACAACTCCCTATCTGGTACTGTGCTAATTACCTGACTGTATTAGCCTGTTCTCGTGCTGCTAATAAAGACATACGTGAGACTGGGTAGTTTATAAAGGAAAGAGGTTTAATGGACTCACTGTTCCACATGGCTAGGGAGGCCTCACAATCATGGCAGAAGATGAAGGAAGAGCAAAGGTATGTCTTACATGGTGGCAGGCAAGAGAGCTTGTGCAGGGGAACTCTCATTTATAAAACCATCAGATCTTGTGAGACTTACTCACTACCATGAGACACAGTATGGGGGAAACTGCCCCCATGATTCAATCATCTCCACCTGGCCCCACCCTTGACACGTGGGGATTATGACAATTCAAGGTGAGATTTGGGTGGGGACACAGCCAAACCATATCATTGAGTGATGGGGATTATTCCTACCCCAAACCTGAGCATCACACAATATACCCCTGTAACAAACCTGCACATGTACCCATGAATCCATAACAAAAGTTGAAATTATTAAAAAATTAAAAAAAAATCTCATGTACTCTTCCTTACCTTATTCACATAACATTGGCCTCTTTTCTGAGCTTCTCAGTCCAAAGGAATGGGATGTCTTTTGGGGGCTTTGGTGCCTGTGCTGTTTCTGTGCCATATGAGTGCAGTTTTGTGTCTGGGCTGATTTTGGGACATGACTGTGATAGAAAAAAGACACACACACATAAAAACCCCAGGGATTCTGCCCATACTCTCCTACTCGCAGATCTTCCTTTCCTGGTCCTCTGGCCAGAAATATGGGATACTCTGAAGTGTTTACTCCTCATTTCCAAAACACAGTTCCTAAATCCTGCCAACCTTTTGGCCAAAACTGACAGATGAAGGAAACTCACCACTGCCATATTGGCCATGCTTCAGATGTGGACTCCCCTGCCCTACCCACCTGCTCTCATTGACTTGTAGGAATCCTCAGGTTGTTGCCTTTTGCATTTTTTCTCCAGAATTTTTGGGAAAGATAGGCTTTGGTGGGCTTGCTCTATCATGGCCAGAACCAAAACTGGGATGGGTATTTTTTAAGTATAAAATCACTAGACCCTCAAAACAATCCTATGAGTTGGGTGACACTATCCCCATTTTACAGATGATGAAACAGAGGCTCTGAGAAGTGAATCAGGATCTAAGCCCTCACCCGATTGCTGTTGTCGTGCTGCTTGGCACCTTGCTCAATGCGTTGACATGATGCGGAGGCTGTTTCCTTGCTTGCCTTATCTCCCCTATTCCACTATGAGACCCTTGGGGTCAGGGGCTACATCCAACTTGTCCTTCATCCATGAAATCAAGAAAATATTAATAACTACCTTGTAGTGCCATTGTAAGGGTTGAATTTAGGTAATATACATATAGTATTTAGAACAGTGTTGGGCACACAGTACACTTTCCAAAAAAGGGTGACCATGATCATTGTCATTGTTACTTTTTCCTTGGATATTTAATGCTGACAGCAAAGCAATTGACATAGGGTAGGGCTCAGTAAATATTTATTAAGTTCAGTCCTTGGTGAAACCATTTTTATCCTTAAACACCATGGATCTTACTTTGTTGTTTATTTTAGAAACCCATGAGCATTTTTTGCCATTATTGTGTGTAGTCCCCCATTCTACCGACAGGATGTTGCCCTATCTCCCAGCATCAGACTGCCCTACAGGGTTGGTAACTAGGGGTGGAATGATGTTAAGCGTGAACATCTCTGTTGCTAATATCTAAACATGCTTAGTTCCACTTTACCCAATGATTTTTTTTTATCAGTTTCAACGGTTTAATTATTGTTTAGACCTGCAGGAGGGGTCTAGATGTCCTGATCCCATTCTTACCCTATAGCCTTTCCTGTTTTCTTCTTTTTCTTGCTCAAGTTGAACTTTTCTCACTTCTCCCTTATCAAGAAATAAGAGGAGCTCTGGGTTCAAATTTTGGCTTTTTCACTTAGGAGGTTTGTAGCTTAGAACAGGTAAAACACAGACTCTTAGAATCTCATATATACTTTGTGAAGAATGGAGTCTACCCCACAGTGTTGCTGTGAGAATTACAGTGAGGTGGTACCCACAAAATGTCTAGCATAGCTCATGGCACATAGTAGATACTTTAAAAATGTTTGTTTCTGGTTGGGTACGGTGGCTCACGCTTGTAATCCCAACACTTTGGGAGGCCAAGGTGGATGGATCGCTTGAGTCCAGGAGTTCGAGACCAGCCAGAGCAACATGGCAAAACCCTGTGTCTACAAAAAATAAAAAAGATTAGCTAAGTGTAGTGGTGCACGCCTATAGTCCTAGCTACTCGGGAGACCAAGGTGGGAGGATCGGTTGAGCCTACAAGGTTGAGGCTGCAGTGAGCCATGATTGTGCCACTGCACTCCAGCCTGGGCAACAGAGTGAGACCCCATCTCAAAAAAACCTGTTGGTTTCCTCATTAACATTTGATAATAAGATATTCAGCTGCAGTGTGAGAGGAGTTACTCTAGATACAGGAGGGGAGTTCTGGTCCAGATACGATTGGCCAGAAGCTGACCAAGGCTTCTAGCATCTCAAAAGTACCTGCTCCATAGTACACACTCAACAAAGACATGTGGAAAGAATAATCAACAGAACAATTCGAATTTGATGCCCTATCTCCCAGCATCAGACTGCCCTACAGGGTTGGTAACTAGGGGTGGAATGATGTTAAGCGTGAACATCTCTGTTGCTAATATCTAAACATGCTTAGTTCCACTTTACCTGATGATTTTTTATCAGTTTTAATGGTTTAATTATGTTTAGACCTGCAGGGATATTTTTAGTTTTGCATTTGTTCTTTATCTCTGGGTTCGGCAACATCTCCTTTTAGAGATACCCTTTGGAAGCATTGTCAACCTGACGTTTGGGCTCCAGAGGCAGGCTGGGTACCAGGGAGGGTTAGCTGCTAGGGGGACCCACTTGTGTTGGCTTCCTTCAGGTCAAGCCGGTAAAATATTTGTTGGTGTAAATTTTGTGCCAGGGGCTCAGGTGGTTTGAGGATATGGAAGATACCAAGACATGGTCCCTGAGCATCAGGAGTTCATCGTCCAGTTGAAGACACAGACAAGTTTACAACTCAAATGCAGTGGGTTTGGTTCATGAGGGGTGATCATTGGTGCCATGGCATTGTACATGGCACTGTCCTCTGGATAAATCCTCAGCTCTCCACTTTGACCTGTCCACCTCTTTTCTGCCTCATGTTCCCCCTTCCCTCTCCCCATGATCTGCACTCTACCTCCTCTGCCGCTCTGAGCCTCCTCCAGTGGATCACACCTTTGGACAGACTGGTTCTGGCTGGGACGATTTGTCCCTCTTTCTTTGCTTAATTAACTGCCACTCATCCTCCAAACCTGTATTAGTCTGCTCTCACCCTGCTAATAAAGACATACCTGAGACTGGGTAATTTATAAAGGAATGAGGTTTAATTGACTCACAGTTCCACATGACTGGGGAGGCCTCACGATCATGGCGGAAGACGAGGGAAGAGCAAAGGGACTTTTTACATGGAAGCGAGCAAGAGAGAGCTTGTGCAGGGGAACTCCCATTTATAAAACTATCAGATCTTGTGAGACTTATTCTCTGCCACGAGAACAGCATGGGAAAGACTTGCCCCCATGATTCAATTACCTCTCACTGGGTGTCTCCCACGATACGTGGGAATTATGGAAGCTACAATTCAGTGAGATTTGGGTGGGGTCACAGCCAAAGCATATCAAGACCCCAGTGCAAATGTTCTTCCTTCAGGAAGCCTCTCCCTAACCCTCAGCTCTGGGTTACATTGCAACAACCTCTATGACATTGCGAGATGTGATTCCTTGTTTAGCGCCCATCTCTTCTTCCAGATCTGTGCTGGACATTGTATGTCCGAGAGAAAGATCATGGAAACCATGTATGTAATTTTAAATTTCCTAGTGGTTATATTTAAAAACATTAAAAAATCAGCCAACATTAATTTTTTATTGTAGCAAAACACACCAAATTTTACCATTTTAGCAATTTTTAAGCATACAGTTTAGTGGCATTAAACATGTTCACAAGGTTGTGTAATCATCACCACCATCCATCTTCAGAGCTTTTTCATCATCCCAAACAGAAACTCCATAACCATTAAGTAATCTCAGCCCCTGGTAACCCTTATTCTTCCTTCTGTCTTTATAAATTTGCATCATCTAGATACCTTATGTAAGTGGAAATATACACTATTTGTCCTTTTGTGTCTGGCATATTTCATTTAACATATGGTTTTCAAGGTTAATCCATGTTGTAACATGTATCAGAACTTCCTTCCTTTTTAAGGTTGAATAACAATCTGCTATATGGATATATCAGATTTTGTTTATTTATTCATCCGTCAATGGACACTGAGCTGTTTCCAGCTTTTGGCTATCATGAATAATGCTACTCTGAACATTGGTGTGTAAATATCTGTTTAAGTCCCTGCTTTCAATTCTTTTGGGTATCGACCTAGGAGTAGAATTGCCAATTGGTCATTGTGTGTTTAACTTTTTGAGGAATGACATTAATTTTTACAATATATTTTATTTAACCCTATATTTCCAAAATATGATCATTTCAACATGTAATCCATGTAAAAATTATTAATGAGCTGTATTACTTTTTTCATGCTATGTTTTCGTAACCTGCTGGGTAGGGTGTGAATTCTGTGTGGATGGAGAAACTGTGCATCTTCAGATCAAAGTACCTGGTGTATAAGTAGGTGTCTGATCAAAAGATGCATGCACACATTCTGCCTGGGGAAGGGAACAGAATTACTACTAATGATAGCAACAATAGTGTATTTGTCTGTTTTCACACCACTATAAAGAAATACTCGAGACTGGGTAATTTATAAAGGAAAGAGTTTAATTGACTTATAGTTCTGCATGGCTGGGGAGGCCTCAGGAAACTTACAATCATGGCAGAAGGCAAAGGAGAAGCAAGTACCTTCACAAGGCGGCAGGAAAGAGAGAGGACAGGAGAAACTGCTAAATACTTTTAAAGCATCAGATCTCATGAGAATTCACTCACTATCATGAGAACAGCACAGGGGAAACTGACTGCATGATCCAATCACCTCCCACCAGGTCCCTCCCTTGACACGTGGGGATTACAATTCGAGATGAGATTTGGGTGGGGACATAGAGCCACACCATATCAAATAGTAACAAAGATAGCAGGCCCACTGCTTGCTTGGTGTTTCATGTTCACCCTAAGAAGAGGGTACTTTTATTATTCCCTTTTTAGATGCATGAACTGAAGTTCAGAGAGGTTAAGAAATTTACCCCAAGTCACATAGCTAGTAAGTAGTGGAGCTGGGATTCAAACCCAGCTCACTGGCCCTGCTGAGTTCTACATCCTGTGGCAAGAAGTTATGTTGGCAGATATTAAATCTAGATGTCTTGGAAAAGCCCCCTGGTGCCCATGCAGTTGTCTGCCTTAGTTAAGAGGAGTTAAAAAGGTTGATAGACGTTTACACAGCACCTTTCTCTTAGAAGTATCCACATTTCTCTCTGTCTCTAGGTCAAGACTATGTGGATAACCTGAGCAAATTGACCTCCTGGCACACCTGGCTCTGAAGGCTTCACAGGCACTGTCTTTGCAGAGGGAAATTGGGAGAGAAACCGGGGCAGGTGCTGGCCCCACGGAATCTGCACAGGGAGGGGAAAGCCAAAAGGATTTGGAAAACCTGCGCCCCAAGTCAGTTGTTGGGAGATAAAAATAGGGCACCTTGCAGCACCTAAGGTCATCGAATGCTACTTTTAGCTTTCTTGAATTTGCCAACACAAGAGGTTATAAAACTAATATAATGGCTGTCACTCAAGGGAGGCAGAGCAATAGAGCAACAAAGGGTTCTGGAATTAGGAGCGTCTCAGAGGTCATCCCTTTTTAATGTGACTTTCCTGGTGGGGACTCTCTTGTGCAAGCATGCGTGGGAGCCAGCCTGAGCTGGATGGGCCTCCTCAGCTTCTCACCTCCTTCTCCCTCCCTCAGAGGCCCATGGGACAGCCCATTCTTCCCAGCGGGTGGAGGCACAGCTGTTTCTCAGAGGATGCAGAGCCAGAGGAGGCAGGATCAAGATAAGGATGACCTTCAACCCTTTCTTCTGGTCACCAGGCCTTCATTTCTCAAGACTATCCATCTAGGGTAGCCCTATGCATGAATGGAATTTTGACTATAGCGAGTTGTCTCCCACTTAATTTCTTGCCTGAATTCAAGGTGCATGATACAAATACTGTTATCCATCATGGCAGCTTTAATTTATGACTGTTCAAGAATTGTTTCGGCCGGGTGCAGTAGCTCACTCCTGTAATCCCAGCACTATGAGAGGCCAAGGCGGGCAGATCACCTGAGGTCAGGAGTTTGAGACCAGCCTGGCCAGTGTGGTGAAACCCCATCTCTACTAAAAATACAAGAATTAGCTGGACATGGTGGTTCACACCTGTAATCCCAGCTACTTGGGAGGCTAAGGCATGAGCCAGGAGGTGGAGGTTGCAGTCAGCTGAGATGGCGCTTGGACAACAGAGAGAGACTTCATCTCAAAAAAAGTAAAAAAGAATTGTTTCATTCCACAAATATTTATTAAAGCAACATACAATTTGTGCATTGAGACAAAAAATTATATTTATTTTAATTTTTTTTTGAGACAGAGTCTCACTCTGACACCCAGGCTGAAGTACAGTAGCACAATCATGGCTCACTGCAGCCTTGATCTCCCAGGCTCAAGCAATCCTCCCACCTCAGCCACCCAAGTAGCTGGGACTACAGGTGCATGCCACTACGCCCAGCTAATTTTTCATATTTTTAGTAGAGATGGGGTTTTTGCTGTGTTGCCCAGGATGGTCTCAAACTCCTGGGCTCAAGTGATCCACCAGTCTCAACCTCCAAAATGCTGAGATTACAGCATTTTGAGCCACTGCATCCAGCCAAAAATTAATATTTATTTATTGCAAGGCAGTGGGTAATACAGTGATGAGAAGGTGAGTCCAGGGCTCTGCCTTCTTAGAGCTTATATTCCAGTGGGAAAGATGGATGATAAACAGATAACAACAGTTGATCCTCATTATTTGTGGATTCTGTATTTGTGAATTTGCCTACAGGCTAAAATGTATTTGTAACCCTTAAATCAATACTTGCATTTGCAGAGTGGTAAAAAACTTTGAGTCGCCTGATGTGCACAACCCTTGAGGTTGAACAGGGCAGCATTCTGCCCTCTCATTTCAGCTCTCATGATGTAAGCAGTGTCCTTTCTGTGGTCTTAAACTGAATGCTATGTTTTTCACATTTTGTTTGTACTTTGTGTGGGTGATTTTGCTGTTTACAATGGCCCCGAATCATAGTGCTGAAGTGCTCTCTAGTGTTCCTAAGAATAAGAAGGCTGTGTGTGCTGTGCCTTATGGGAAAATACCTGTGTTAGATATTCTTGGTTTAGGTTTGAGTGACAGTGCTGTGGGCTGTGAGTTCAATGTTAATGAATCAACTATATGTATATATATATAGTATATATATACTAAGTATAACTATATGTATATACATAGTATATACATAGTATATATACACTATGTATATACATAGTATATATACACTATGTATATACATAGTATATATACACTATGTATATACATAGTATATATACACTAAGTATATATATACACCATATATATACACTATATATATAGCATATATATACTGTATATATAGTATAGTATATATATACCATATATACACTATAGTATATCTACAGTATATATAGTATATATATACTCTATAGTATGTATATACAGTATATATATACTCTATAGTATATATATACAGTATATATACACTATGTATATATATACTATATATACACTATGTATATATATACTATATATACACTATATATACTGTATATATACACTATATAGAGTATATATATAGTGTATATATACAGTATATATATAGTATACTAAATACTATATATATACACTATATATATACACTATATATAGTATATATAGTATATATATACTATATATACTATAGTGTGTATATATACCGTATATATACTATATATAGTATATATATACGGTATATATATACTATATATAGTGTACATATATACGGTATATATACTATATATAGCGTATATATATACTATACTATAGATAGTATATATATACTATATATAGTATATATAGTATATGTATATATATATAGTATATGTATACTATATATAGTATAGTATAGTATATATATACACTATATATAGTGTGTATATATATATGGTGTATACATATATATATATTAAATACAGTGTCTTGAAACAGGAACACACCTAAAACAGGGTTATGTGTGTTGAGTGGATGATAATATGACCAGAGGCTCACAGGAACCTAACCATATATCTCTCCTAGTCGCAATGGTTCAGCATTTGCCAATTCAGTATTTGCAGTGACTTTATGGAAGAGAATACAATTGCCACAAATAACAAGAACTGATTGTATGACAAAACAGTTCCACTGAGTGGTAAAGGCCATGAGGAAATGAAACAGGAGGAGGAATGAGAGAGTAGCTGGGATGGAGGTGGGTGGGGAAGCCTCCCCAAGGTGGAGAATTGAGATGAGGTCCTCAGAGCTGTGTGTGCCCAAGCCACTGTGGAACCCGGGAGTCCTGATGTCCAGGGTATTGTGCCTTTGACCCTGCCCTAACATCCATATTAGGTTGTTTAGGGCTGTAGTGAGATGACAGCGACCATCAAGGTTTATATCCATGACTCCCAGGGGCCTGTGGTCTCCAATGTCAGATCCAGTTACCCCCAGCAATGTAGATATGCTTGAAAAGGGTTATTGAGGATGGTGTCCTGAGTATTTCTTTTATCCTTGATCCCCCAAGTCTGGCCCCATGTGAGTCTGGGCTGCAGTTTATAATTTTATGACTTGTAGTAAATACCCCAACTCTAAGATAGGGTTTATTTTATTGCAATATTGCAATACTAGGCAATGTTTTATTGCAGTATTCCTGATGTAGATTTTAACTGTGATTTTAACTAGGAAGGGCTTTGTGTTTTAGTTTAAAATGTCCAATGAATGATGATAATCATTCTCTTCATTCCAGAGACTGGAAGCAGCTGAGTCCCAGGTTTAATTGCACTTGAGAATTAAAATGCTAAATATTGTAAAACAATTCTACATAGTGGAGGGGAAGGAATATGGGGTTGGGGCTGGATGGATGGATGGACCTGGAACTTTCTAGATGGGTGGATCTTTTTTAAAAATTAAATTAAATTAATTAATTAATTAATTTTTATTTCCATAGTTTTTTTGGGGAACAGGTGGTACTTGGTTACATAAGTTCTTTAGTGGTGATTTGTGAGATTTTGTGCACTCATCACCCGAGCAGTATACACTGAACCCAATTTGTAGTCTTTTATCCCTCCCCCACTTCCCACTTTTCCCCGCTGGGTCCCCAAAGTCCATTGTATTATTTTTATGCCTTTGCGTCCTCATAGCTTAGCTCCCACTTATGAGTGAGAACATATGATGTTTAGTTTTCTATTCCCGAGTTACTTCACCTAGAATAATAGTCTCCAATCCCATCCAGGTCGCTGTGAATGCCATTCATTCATTCCTTTTTATGGCTGAGTAACATTCTAGATGGGTGGGTCTTGGGAAAGTTTCTACTCCTCTCTCTGGCTCAGTTTCTCCATTGGAAACATGGGGCTGATGATTCCTATCCCCTGGGTACTCGTTTCCTATTCAGATGTGCAGTATGTTTATAGCAGCCAAGAGAACGCGCTCTGTGGTCAGACTGCCAGGTTTTGAATTTCACTTTGAATCCTGGCCTTCGGCAAGTGACTCCACTTTTCCAGAGCTGTAATTTCCTCTCAATCTCACAAGATTGTTATGAGAACTAAATGAAATAAGGCTGCAAAAGCCCAGCCCACAGTAAGTGCTCAATAAATGTTAGCTATGGCCATTACTAAGAATGTTTTATTAAACATCCACTAGGATGACTATGATGACGATGATGATAAACAACAAAAAATAACAAGTATTGGTGAGGATGTGGGGAAATCAGAACCTTTATATGTTGCTGGGTGGGAATGTAAAATGATGCAGGCACTGTGGAAAACAGCAGGGTGGTTTCTCAGAAGGTTAACCACAGAGTCACCACCTGACCCAGCAATTCCACCCCTAGATATATGCCCCAAAGAACTGAAAACAGATGTTCAACAAATACTCGTACACAAATGTTCATAGCAGCACTATGCACACTTGCCAAAAGGTAGAAACAACTTAAATGTCCATCAGCTGAGGAATGGTTAAACAAAATGTGGTGTATACATATTATTCAGCCATAACAAGAAACGAAAGACCAACACATGCTACACTTGGATGAACCTTGACAACATTATGCAAAAGGAAAGAAGCCAGACACGAAAGACCACATAGTGTAGGATTCCATTCATATAAAATAGCTGGAATAGGCAAATCCACAGAGACAGAAAATAGCTTAGGGCTTGCCAGGGGCTGGGGAAAGAAGGGAATTGGGAAGGACTGCGAATGGGGGCGGGGTTTTCTTTTGGGTGTGATGAAAGTGTTTTGGAACTAGATAGAGGTGGTGGTTACACAGCATTGTGAATGTACTAAGTGGTGCCGAATTCTGTACTTTGAAATGGTTAATGTGAATTTCACCTCAATAAATTTTTTTTTAAAAAGAGCTTTGTTAAAACAGAAAAGCTACCCTAAAGTTAGTGACTGAAGCTTAATCTTCCCAGTCTCTTGGTGGGTAATAAAATCACGAATCTCATAGAGCAGGACTTGGGAGGCATTACGGGGTCAGAGCCCGTGCTCCCTGCCCTGTCCCATCTCCCAGGTGACGTGCCCAGACTAGGGTCAGTGCATTTGTTTGGGTTCTACTTGGGGATGTCCTGGGGCAGAGCTAGTGCCCAACGAGACCCAGGGTTCTGCTGAATGCCAAGCTCATTAATGAGGTCTTAGATTAAGATTCTTGCTAATGTTGAATTACTTTGGCAACTGTGTGTTTTTCATTTGTCCTTATTCGCTTCTTTTTGCAGGGATGACAAACTTGAAACTCAAAAAATTTTCCTGGATTTTCGGTTTCAGGCTTTCTGGGATTGTGGCTAAAACGAATGTCCTGTTTGACTTTCGGGAGGTCAGAAGGAGCTGCCCCAGGTGCTGACCCACAAGCCTGTGTATAATGGCTCAGCTTTCCAAGGGCTTTCTGGATGGGTCTCTCATTTCCTGAGGGGTTAGGGGGCTCCAGAGAACCCTCCAATGGTACAGATCTGGATCAGAAACCCTGATCTACCACTTACTAGCTGTGTAACCTAGGGCAACTCAGTCTTTCAAATAATTATCTGTTCCTAGCACTGTAAAGTGGAGACAATAGCGGAATTTTCTTCATGGGGTCTTGTGAGGATACTATGAGGTGATGCACGTGAATACTTAGAATAGTATCTGGCACGTGGTAAGTGCGCAGCAAACAGTAATTGTTACTTGTACTACTAGTACTTGTACTTCGCTTTTCCCGTGATTCCAGTCAAATATTTTCAACCAGTGTCTAAAAATTTTGTCTCTTGCCAGAAAGTTATAAGGATTTAAACCAAAAAACAGTTTTTTTCTTCTACTAATGACTTCAGTCTAATATTTTCAGCCAGCATCTAAAAGTTCTGCTTCTTGCTAGAAAGTTTTGAGGATTAAACTAACAAGTGCATTGAAGTATTCACAAAAGTTACAAGCAGTGTTGATCCTGGAATGGTAGACTCTGTCACTTCTGCCTCTGAAGAGCTAAAGAATCCACTGTGTAGATTCCAATGCTGGCTCCGAAATTCAGACAAATTTAAGCCACATGATTGCCTGTTTATAAAATTTTAATGGGAAGGGACAAAGAAGTTAGACACTTGCTTAGACTTTCTGAAATCACTTTTTCCCTTGAGAATGGCTTTTATTTCTCTTAGTCCCTTATCAGAGAATGTCAAGCGAAAAACCCCTACACCTTGAAATGTCTTTAATCAATCTTCAGACCTTTCAATTCTTAAAAACCTATTCCCTTTTCCCCACCCATTTCAAGACTTGAAATAAAATGATTTTCCAGAAATGGATGACAAGATAGCAAGGGTGACAATTAATAACCCCTAGAGCCCCCTGCTACTACACCTTTCCTATTTAAAATGATAAATTACCTATTTCCCTCAGACTTTATTAAAAAGAGGATCAAAAGAGAGAGGGAAGAGTTGATATAATACAGCTCATCAGTGAAACGCTGCTGAAGCTTCGGCAGAGAGAAGTTGAATCCCTGTCAATTTAGAAGCCAGTAATTTGGATAATGAAATGAGACTTTTTGCATTTTTAGCCCCAAACTTCTAGTTTTGAAGTGTAGGGGTGGAGAGGAAGATAATTTCATGGGAAAGATAATTTGGCAGAGGGTAAGACTTTTCTTCCTCTCTGCTTCTCTCTCAGACTTTGAACAAACTTTAAGGAAAGAAAGTAAACTTGAGGGCGAGTTGATGTTCCCGTGGCCCCGGTGGAATGGTGTGTATGTGTGTTTGTGTGTCTTTGGTGGAATGGTGTGTATGTGTGAGTGTGTGTTTGTGCGTCTTTGGTGGAATGGTATGTGTGAGTGTGTGTTTGTGCGTCTTTGGTGGAATGGTGTGTGTGCGTGTGTGTGTGTCTTTGGTGGAATGGTGTGTATGTGTGAGTGTGTGTTTGTGCGTCTTTGGGGGAATGGTGTGTATGTGTGAGTGTGTGTTTGTGCGTCTTTGGGGGAATGGTGTGTATGTGTGAGTGTGTGTTTGTGTGTCTTTGGGGGAATGGTGTGTATGTGTGAGTGTGTGTTTGTGCGTCTTTGGGGGAATGGTGTGTATGTGTGAGTGTGTGTTTGTGCGTCTTTGGGGGAATGGTGTGTATGTGTGAGTGTGTGTTTGTGTGTCTTTGGGGGAATGGTGTGTATGTGTGAGTGTGTGTTTGTGCATCTTTGGGGGAATGGTGTGTATGTGTGAGTGTGTGTTTGTGCGTCTTTGGGGGAATGGTATGTGTGAGTGTGTGTGTGTCTTTGGTGGAATGGTGTGTGAGTGTGTGTTTGTGTGTCTTTGGGGGAATGGTGTGTATGTGTGAGTGTGTGTTTGTGCGTCTTTGGGGGAATGGTGTGTATGTGTGAGTGTGTGTTTGTGTGTCTTTGGGGGAATGGTGTGTATGTGTGAGTGTGTGTTTGTGTGTCTTTGGGGGAATGGTGTGTATGTGTGAGTGTGTGTTTGTGTGTCTTTCGTGGAGTGGTGTGTGAGTGTGTGTTTGTGTGTCTTTGGGGGAATGGTGTGTATGTGTGAGTGTGTGTTTGTGCATCTTTGGGGGAATGGTGTGTATGTGTGAGTGTGTGTTTGTGCGTCTTTGGGGGAATGGTGTGTATGTGTGAGTGTGTGTGTGTCTTTGGGGGAATGGTGTGTATGTGTGAGTGTGTGTTTGTGCGTCTTTGGGGGAATGGTGTGTATGTGTGAGTGTGTGTTTGTGTGTCTTTGGGGGAATGGTGTGTATGTGTGAGTGTGTGTTTGTGCGTCTTTGGGGGAATGGTGTGTATGTGTGAGTGTGTGTTTGTGCGTCTTTGGGGGAATGGTGTGTATGTGTGTGTGTTTGTGCGTCTTTGGGGGAATGGTGTGTATGTGTGATTGTGTGTTTGTGCGTCTTTGGGGGAATGGTGTGTATGTGTGAGTGTGTGTTTGTGTCTTTGGGGGAATGGTGTGTATGTGTGAGTGTGTGTTTGTGTGTCTTTGGGGGAATGGTGTGTATGTGTGAGTGTGTGTTTGTGCGTCTTTGGGGGAATGGTGTGTATGTGTGAGTGTGTGTTTGTGTGTCTTTGGGGGAATGGTGTGTATGTGTGAGTGTGTGTTTGTGCGTCTTTGGGGGAATGGTGTGTATGTGTGAGTGTGTGTTTGTGCGTCTTTGGGGGAATGGTGTGTATGTGTGAGTGTGTGTTTGTGCGTCTTTGGGGGAATGGTGTGTATGTGTGAGTGTGTGTTTGTGTGTCTTTGGGGGAATGGTGTGTATGTGTGAGTGTGTGTTTGTGTGTCTTTGGGGGAATGGTGTGTATGTGTGAGTGTGTGTTTGTGCGTCTTTGGGGGAATGGTGTGTATGTGTGTGTGTTTGTGCGTCTTTGGGGGAATGGTGTGTATGTGTGAGTGTGTGTTTGTGTGTCTTTGGGGGAATGATGTGTATGTGTGAGTGTGTGTTTGTGTGTCTTTGGGGGAATGGTGTGTATGTGTGAGTGTGTGTTTGTGTGTCTTTGGTGGAGTGGTGTGTGTGTTTGTGTGTCTTTGGGGGAATGGTATGTGTGAGTGTGTGTTTGTGCGTCTTTGGGGGAATGGTGTGTATGTGTGAGTGTGTGTTTGTGCGTCTTTGGGGGAATGGTGTGTATGTGTGAGTGTGTGTTTGTGCGTCTTTGGGGGAATGGTGTGTATGTGTGAGTGTGTGTTTGTGCGTCTTTGGGGGAATGGTGTGTATGTGTGAGTGTGTGTTTGTGCGTCTTTGGGGGAATGGTGTGTATGTGTGAGTGTGTGTTTGTGCGTCTTTGGGGGAATGGTGTGTATGTGTGAGTGTGTGTTTGTGCGTCTTTGGGGGAATGGTGTGTATGTGTGAGTGTGTGTTTGTGCGTCTTTGGGGGAATGGTGTGTATGTGTGAGTGTGTGTTTGTGCGTCTTTGGGGGAATGGTGTGTATGTGTGAGTGTGTGTTTGTGCGTCTTTGGGGGAATGGTGTGTATGTGTGAGTGTGTGTTTGTGCGTCTTTGGGGGAATGGTGTGTATGTGTGAGTGTGTGTTTGTGCGTCTTTGGGGGAATGGTGTGTATGTGTGAGTGTGTGTTTGTGCGTCTTTGGGGGAATGGTGTGTATGTGTGAGTGTGTGTTTGTGCGTCTTTGGGGGAATGGTGTGTATGTGTGAGTGTGTGTTTGTGCGTCTTTGGGGGAATGGTGTGTATGTGTGAGTGTGTGTTTGTGCGTCTTTGGGGGAATGGTGTGTATGTGTGAGTGTGTGTTTGTGCGTCTTTGGGGGAATGGTGTGTATGTGTGAGTGTGTGTTTGTGTGTCTTTGGGGGAATGGTGTGTGTGTGAGTGTGTGTTTGTGCATCTTTGGGGGAATGGTGTGTATGTGTGAGTGTGTGTGCATCTTTGGGGGAATGGTGTGTATGTGTGAGTGTGTGTTTGTGTGTCTTTGGGGGAATGGTGTGTATGTGTGAGTGTGTGTTTGTGCGTCTTTGTCTGAATGGTGTGTATGTGTGAGTGTGTGTTTGTGTGTCTTTGGGGGAATGGTGTGTGTGTGTGTTTGTGCATCTTTGTCGGAATGGTGTGTATGTGTGAGTGTGTGTTTGTGTGTCTTTGGGGGAATGGTGTGTGTGTGTGTTTGTGCATCTTTGGGGGAATGGTGTGTATGTGTGAGTGTGTGTTTGTGCATCTTTGGGGGAATGGTGTGTATGTGTGAGTGTGTGTTTGTGTGTCTTTGGGGGAATGGTGTGTATGTGTGAGTGTGTGTTTGTGTGTCTTTGGGGGAATGGTGTGTATGTGTGAGTGTGTGTGTGTCTTTGGGGGAATGGTGTGTATGTGTGAGTGTGTGTTTGTGTGTCTTTGGGGGAATGGTGTGTATGTGTGAGTGTGTGTTTGTGTGTCTTTGGTGGAATGGTGTGTGAGTGTGTGTTTGTGTGTCTTTGGGGGAATGGTGTGTATGTGTGAGTGTGTGTTTGTGTGTCTTTGGGGGAATGGTGTGTATGTGTGAGTGTGTGTTTGTGTGTCTTTGGGGGAATGGTGTGTATGTGTGAGTGTGTGTTTGTGCGTCTTTGGGGGAATGGTGTGTATGTGTGAGTGTGTGTTTGTGTGTCTTTGGGGGAATGGTGTGTATGTGTGAGTGTGTGTTTGTGTGTCTTTGGGGGAACTGTAGGCTATGGGGAGGGGTGGGTCGCAGCTCAGCTGCAGGATGCCATGTGATTAAGGGAAAGTGAGGGTGTAGGTTACTACCAACTATAAGACTTTAGCCATGACCTGTCACTTATCCATTACTTGTTGATAACATTACAGTTTCTTCATCGGTAGGATGGGGATAACAGCAGAGCTTTACCCCTGAATTATTCTGAAGATTAAATGAAACGATGCAATTAGAGCATTTAGCCCCATCCCAAGCACAGTAAGCACACAGCCAATGTTGTGAACCCTGTAAATCTGAGACAGATCTCAGTTAATTTAGAAAGTTTATTTTGCTGAGGCTGAAGATGCAGGCCCATGACACAGCCTCAGGAGGTCCTGATGACATGTGCCCAGGGTGATCAGAGCACAGCTTGCTTTTATACATTTTAGGGAGACATGAAACATCAATCAATATATGTAAGATGTACCTTGGTTCCATTCAGAAAGGCAGGACAACTCAAGCAGGGAGGGGGCTTCCAGGTCACAGATAGGTGACAGACAAATGGTTGCATTCTTTTGAGTTTCTGATGAGCCTTTCCAAGGGAGGCAATCAGATATGCATTTATCTCAGTGAGCAGAGAGATGACTTTGAGTAGAATGGGAGGCAGGTTTGTCCTAAGCAGTTCCCAGCTTGACTTTTCCCTTTAGCTTAGTGACTTCGGGGCTTCCAAGATTTATTTTCCTTTCACAATGTTGTATAAATGTTCATGTATAAAGGGGGTAAAAGCATCTATTTCACAGGATGCCACGGAGGATTGAATACATGCATAAAGTGCTTTATAACATTACTTGTTGATAACTGTCTTTTTTTTTTTTTTTTTTGAGACGGAGTCTCGCTCTGTTGCTCAGGCTGGAGTGCAGTGGTGCGATCTTGGCTCACTGCAAGCTCCGCCTCCCGGGTTCACGCCATTCTCCTGCCTCAGTCTCCCGAGTAGCTGGGACTATAGGTGCCCGCCACCATGCCTGGCTATTTTTTTTTTTTTTTTGTATTTTTGGTAGAGATGGGGTTTCACTGTGTTAGCCAGGATGGTCTCGATCTCCTGACCTCGTGATCTGCCCGCCTCGGCCTCCCAAATGCTGGGATTACAGGCGTGAGTCACCGCGCCCGACGGATAACTGTCAATAACATCTACTTTACAGGGCAGGTGAGATCAGCACCAGTTCCCTAACACAGAATCTGGCAGCTGCACTCCACATGCAGGCTTTTATGTGGTAATCCCCCAGTCAGTGTCCAGCAAATGCATGAGTTATCTAGGGCTTTTGTAAAAAAAAGCCACCGCAAACTAGATGGCTTAAACCAGCAGAAACATACTTTCCCACAGTTCTAGGGGCTTGAAAGTCTGAAATCGGGTGTTGGCAGGGCCACACTGCCTCCGAAGGCTCTGGGAGAGAATCGGTTCCTTGCCTGTCCCGCAGCTTCAGCGGGTGGCTGGCCATCATTGGTGCTCCTTGGTTTGTAGCGGCATCACTCCAGCCCCTGCCTCTGTCTTCACATGACGTTCTCTTCTGTGTCTTCTCCTCATCTTATAAGGACACAAACCATTGGACTTAGGATGCATCCTGATCCAGTATTAACTCATCTTAACTTGACTGTATCTGCAAAGATCCTATATGCAAATAAGGTACTGGAGGCTGCAGTTCAACCCAAAATAAAGGCTCAGTGGCTTCTGATACCCTGAGCTTTCTTTCTGTCAGAGTTAGCACCTGCCAAGACCAGGAATAAGAACTGGATGATTCTTTTTTTTTTTTTTTTTTTTTTGAGATGGAGTTTCACTCTTGTCACCGAGGCTGGAGTGCAATGACACAATCTTAGCTCACTGCAACCTCACCTTCCCAGGTTAAAGCGATTCTCCTGCCTCAGCCTCCTGAGTAGCTGGGATTACAGGCATGTGCCACCACACCTGGCTAATTTTTTTATTTTTAGTAGAGATGGGGTTTTACCGTGTTGGCCAGGCTGGTCTTGAACTCCTGACCTCAGGTGATCCACCCGCCTTGGCCTCCCAAAGTGCTAGGATTACAGGTGTGAGCCACTGCACCTGGCAGGACTGGATGATTCTTGAGTGTGAGCTCTGTGTCAGGCTCAAAATGAAAAGCACTGTATGCATTTATTTAATCCTCAGTGGCGTTCTGTGAAACAGATGGTTTTACACTCTTTGTACATGAACATTTATACAACATTGACTGTGTGCTAGGGAATAAGGCTAAATGCTCTGTTTGCATGGTTTTATTTAATCTTCGGATCAATCCTGGGGGAAAGCTCTGTTGTTTTCCCCATTCTACAGATGAAGAAATGGAGTCACAGTGAGGAATTTTAGGGACAAATTCATGTCTAAGTGTTGGCGTTGACTTAGGAGAATTAACTCTTGTTCTTTCAGTTCAGAGAGCAAGTCTTCCATATGCAGAGGTATCTTCCTTTCTGGGGGAGTTAGTCAGTGAGTGACAGGCTCATGATCCCCCCTCTTCCAGACCTGCATTACCAGCATGTAATTCAGGGTCATGGGATGTTTACTCTGGAGATTCAGAGATCAGATGGGAGAGGAACAGTAGGTGAACGTGATGAAATCATCATGTCTTTGTAGAAAAAAAAAAAACCCACTAAGATGAGATTTTAGAATTTCATGATCAATCTTTTCAGGCTAGAAAAATAACTTCTTCCTGGGGAGTGATCCCAGGGTTTCTGGGAGAAGGAGAAGTTGAGGTTCAGCTGCATCCCAGAATCTGCTCTTGGGTGTCCTGCAGGAAACTCAGACTCAGCCTGTCTGACCCTGAGCTTGCCACCTCCTCTGTGCCCAATTTCCTTCTCCTGCATTTCCTATCACCATGATCAATGCCACCGGCCACTGTGTGACCCAGGCTAGCAACTGGGACATCAGCCTGGACTTAGTGTCCTGGTTATGGGTCAGGTGAAGACCCAAACCCCACATGTCCTTCTTGGACAAGGCTTTGTGGCCTCGAGCAAGCCACTTGACCACTCTGTGCCTCAGTTTCCTCATCTGTAAGATAGAGTAAATTCCACCCACTTTGTTGGATGGTTCCGTGGGTCTATAACTTTTTATGTGTAAATTCAATAAATGTTGGCTATTTTTCCTCTTTTCTCTTCTAATATACAGTCACTCCACCTCTCTCTATCTCCACTGCCATAACTATCCCGGGTCCCCGTCATCTCCCATCCAGATGCTTCCAGGAGCCTCAGGCTGGGCTCCTGCTGCTGCCTGGGCCCTGTCCAGTCCTTTCTCCAGTCCTTTCTCCTCCAGACCAAGACTCTGAACCATGGTCAGAGACATGTTCAGAACCATGGTCAGAGACATGTTTCCATGATGCTCAGCTTCCCTACACACAGGAGCCCTGTTGAGCCGCAAGGACGGATGCCCACACAGCCTGTGCACCAGGGTTTCTGGGACAGCTTTAATCACACATGGACAGGAGTGGCAGTTATATAGTCCCCACTCACCATTGTCCTTTGCACCCTGGGCCAGCACACTGGGCTCCAGGAGGACTCCATGGATCCCATCCATTGGGCTGTGTGGCTTTTAAGCCATATGATCAAAGAAGCACCAGCCCCTCCCCTGGTATGATCAGGAGCTGGCATTCAGCAGCAATGTTGTGGGCAGATGCTTGGCCTCCAGCTCCAATCCACTTGTCTGCATTTGCCCATTGGGAGAGCCAGCCCTTCCTCAGCATGAGCAGGAGTTTGGGGCCCAAGCCTCAAGGATATAGTAATATCTGCCCCTACAGAAAGTTAGCTTCCTTCTCATTATCATTTATGATTAGGGGAGTTTCAGCTCCTCTCCTGGCATGACCATGGGACTAGGGTCTAAACCATGAAGCAGCTGTGTGATGTGGTGGACCAGAGCTTCCACCACGCTCATTACCAAGTTTGATTGCCACAAGCCCTCAGCTGCAGCAGGTCTCCAGGAGCTCTGGAGGAGACCACCTCCCTCTCTGGGAGGCCAGTGGCAAGGGGATCAGTCACACCGGCCCTTAGTTCTCGGCGTCCCCTTCCTCCTAGAAGAGCAAAACCCTGGGAAGTCCTCCCTTCACTTCTTCTCCAGCCTGGCTCGAATTTTTTTTTTTTTTTTTTTTTTTTTTGAGACGGAGTCTTGCTCTGTTGCCCAGGCTGGAGTGCAGTGGCGCGATCTCGGCTCACTGCAAGCTCTGCCTCCTGGGTTCACGCCATTCTCCTGCCTCAGCCTCCTGAGTAGCTGGGACTACACGCGTGGGTCACCACACCTGGCTAATTTTAGTATTTTTAGTAGAGACAGGGGTTCGCCATGTTGAGCTTCCGGCCTGAAGTGATCCGCCCACCTTGGCCTTCGAAGTGCTGGGATTACATTGTGAACCACTGCGCCCAGCCTCTTTAACTAGACTTCACAATCATCTTCTCCAGAGCCTCATTTCCTTTTTGTGTACCTGTTTGTCTCTCTCTCTTTTTTTTTTTTTTTTTTTTTTTCTGAGACAGGAGTCTCGCTCTGTCGCCCAGGCTGGAGTGCAGTGGCGCGATCTCGGCTCACTGCAACCTCCGCCTCCCGGGTTCCTGCCATTCTCCTGCCTCAGCCTCCAGCTCAGCCTCCCGAGTAGCTAGGACTACAGGCGCCCGCCACCACGCCCGGCTAATTTTCTTTCTTTCTTTTTTTTTTTTTTTTTTTGTATTTTTAGTAGAGATGGGGTTTCACCGTGTTAGCCCGGATGGTCTCAATCTCCTGACCTCGTGATCCACACGTCTCAGCCTCCCAAAGTGCTGGGATTACAGGCGTGAGCCACTGCACCCGGCCGAATTTTTTCCTCTCTCAAAATAACTCCAGCTTGGCTGGGCGCAGTGGCTCATGCCTGTAATTCCAGTACTTTGGGAGGTTGAGGCTGGTGGATCACTTGAGGCCACTGTAGTCCCAGCTACTCGGGAGGCTGAGGCAGGAGAATCGCTTGAACCCCAGGAGGTGGAGGTTGCAGTGAGCCAAGATCGTGCCACTGCACTCCAACTTGGGCGACAAGGCAAGACTCTGTCTCACCACCCCGCCCTGCCCTGCCTCGCCCCGCCTCGCCCCACCCCAAAAAATAGCTCTAGCCATACTGAACGACTGGCAGTTCTCCAAAATCCCACGTCCCTCGTTTCCTGACCTTTGACCCTGCTGTTCTCTCTCTTACCATCCTTCCGCTATCACCCACCTCACTGCCACCTTTCCTAAGAACTCTTGTTCACCTTCAAGTTCTAGGCTTAGGTGCCACCTCCTCCAGGCTGCCTTCTCCTACCCACCCCCACCTCCTGGCCAGTGGGGTTCCACTCTTCTGTGCCCCGTATGCTCCTGCACTTTTTCTGACTTAGGATTCTGTGTTTGGTATTGTGAGTACTTATTGATTCATTTTATGTAGGGGAAATTCACATAACATAAAATTAATCATTTCAAAGTAAACCAGGATGTGACATTTAGTTCATTCACAAGATTGTGCAACCATCACCTCTATTTAGTTCCAAACCTATTTCATCACCCCCTCAAAAACCCATGCCTGTTAACAGTCACTCCCCATTCCCCGCCTGCCCCAGCTCCTGGCAACCACAAATCTGCTCTCTTTCTCTATAGATTTGCCTCTTTGGGATTTTTCATATAAATGGAATCATATGATATATGACACTTTGTGTCTGACTTCTTTTACTTAGCATAGTGTTTTTCAAGGTTGATCCACATGAATCAGTACTTCTTCCCTTTTTATGGGTGAATAATATTCCATTATATGGACGTACCACATTTTGTTTATCCATTCCTTAGTTGATGGACACTTGGATTTTTTCCACCTTTTGGCAATTGTGAATAGTGCTGCTATGAGCATTTGTCTACAAGTATTTGAGTCCTTGCTTTCAATTATTTGGGGTCTGTACCTAGGATGGAACTGCAGTGAGAGTTTTTTGATTATTGATCATTTTCACTAGACTGAGAACATCTTGAGGACAGGGACTGGCATAGTGAATGCCTGGGGACAAAGGGGAAGAGTCACAAGGCACCCAGAATAGATGTTTTCACCCATCTTCAATCATCTGCCATTTGTTGGCATTGACGTGATGGCTCAGGCTCAGTCTGATGGTTTGTTCGCTTTATCTTATTAATTCAGTCCTCACTTCACTCTGATATCTGCTCAAATGTCCACTGTCACCTCCTCATCCTTTTCTGATTAAAATAGCCCCCAGCACTTTTTTTTGTCTCTGTCCCTCTAGAAGACTTACTATCACTACATATATGATAAATTTGTTCATCTACTTGTTTCTTCTGTTTCCCTACTAAGAATGTGAGCTCTGCAAAAACAGGTATTTTGTGTGTGTGTGTGTGTTTTATTTATTGTTCTATTCTGGTGTCCACAACGGTGCCTGGTACATAAAGGGTGTTCAAATATTTGTGAAATAAATACATTTAATTCTCACTGCACCCTCCAACAGAGCCATAATTATTCCCATTTTATGAGCCCCCAAACTGAAGCTCAGGGAGGTTAAGTAATTTGCCCAAGGTCACAGAGCTGGTCAGTGGTTTAACCAGAATTCTATTGGGTTCTTCTGGTTCCCAATCCCATATTCTTTCCATTTCATTCAGGATGGACAACAGCTTGTAATGACAATGCCAGAAGCACTACTTTGTGGCTTCATGGTGCAGTATTTGATTAACACAGCTTAGAAAATAGATTGACTTTCTTAAACAGGCTTTACTTAGGCTAACTTGACAATGAACTTGTATTCCCTGAGCAAATACATCAATCCAGAGCTTACTGTGCGATGGAGAAACTTGTCTTAACTTGATTCTCTGTTCTGTTCTGGCTCTTAGAGCTATTTAGCTTCAGCTAAATGTCACTTCCTCACTGTACAAAGGGTGAGAATAGTAAAGCTGTCAGAACCACTACACACTCTTTAAATAGCAGATGTTGACGTACTACCACAGTGTTGAGAATTACAGTGCCAGTAGCTAGCATTTATGGTGTACCTATTGTGCGCTGGGAGCTGTGCTAAGCGCATGGCTTGTATTTGTGCATTTGATCCTCATAGTAGTCCCTGAGTTTTATTAGGTTTTATTATTGTTTGTTAGTCCCCAAGTTTTATTAGGTTTTATTATTGTTCCATTGCACAGGTGACAAAGCTAAGACCCAGAGAGGTTAGATTAGTGCCTAAGGTCACACAGCCATAAGTGGTGGGGAGTCAGATTTGGAGCCCAAGTCATCTGACTCCAGCATTGACTCTCTTATTCACTGGGCTAATGTGTATATGTCAACATTTGAGAGTAGATACTGTAATGATGGTGACTTTGGTAGAGTGTTCTTCTGGCAAGCCTGGGAGGAGGCTCATTTTGAGAAATGAGCCTTTGTTTCAGTATCTTTTCCCGTTTGAATGATCTATGATGGCAAATGGAGGCCCCAGTTCTCTTTTACAGACAGCCTCATGCCCTGCTTGTTGAGGTGGCCGAAGTTTTGGGTTTGAATCTGGCTGCCACTTACCATCTCTCTTGTGATCTTAGGCACATCTTCATCTCTTTGCATCAGTTTCCTTACCTACAAAATGGAAATCAAAATGACCTTTGCACACAGAGTTACAAAAATTAAGTTAGATGTAAAACAGTCCCAATATAACAAGTGAAGAAAACAGTCAATGAACCATTAAATATGGTCTTATGGAATTTTTTTTTTTTTTAGAAAAAAAAAAATTCCACCCCAAAGCATCTGGAAGGCTCTACCATCAGATATTGATAGGGATGATGGCTAGGCTGTAGAACAGCATTGCCTTTTTTTCTTATCTCAATTTTCTAATTTTTCTATACTGAATATATAATAACAAAATGAGCTGTTTTAATTAAAAATGAGACAGTGAGTCAGTGTTCATGAAAGCACTTTGGAAACCATCAAATGCACTATAAATTAGCTCTTGTTACAGTCGTTATAGTAATTATTATTGCTATTGCTAGTCAGCTAGGAATTTCTTTCCGCCCCAAATCTCCTTCCTCGGCCCATCATGGAAGTGGCCACATGGTTACCTTTCTCTGGGTTCTGGTGGGTCTTCCTTCATTGACACCTGGCCGACTTCTCTCCATCTTTGCTGCCACTACCCAAGCCAGAGCCAGCATCATCTCTTGCAACTCCCTGAGATACCCCTTAATTGGGTTCTAGTTTTCCCTGCAGCAGCCTGAGTGATCTTTGAGAATTGAACATTCTATCCGTGCCTCTCCTGCCTCAAAACTCCCAATGGCTTCCTGTTGGACTTGGTATAAAAGCCAATCTGCACCTTAGCCCATAGGCCTGGCAGTCTGTTCTCACCTGTCCCTTCAGCCTCTCCTTGAGTGTCACCCCATTGTCATCACATGGTTGTGAACACCACCTTCATGCAGGCACCCAGGAAAGAGACCTAGGAAAGTGACTGCCCTAACTTAGATGGTTTTGAAGCCTGCACATTTGGTATTGTTGGATCTTTATGCATTTAGAGCTTTTAGCATGGAGGATGCAGAAAGGCTTTACATGGTTGCATGACAATCTGTATCTTTAGACCAAATTTGTATTTGCACTGTCAATATGGGAAATGAATGAAAAATGTGAATACACCATTAGATTTTTTTTTTTTTTGAGACAGAGTTTCACTCTTGTTGCCCAGGCTGGAGTGCAATGGTGTGATCTCAGCTCACTGCAAACTCTGCCTCCTGGGTTCAAGTAATTCTTATTGCCTCAGCCTCCCAAGTAGCTGGGATTGCAGGCACACGCCACCACGCCTAGCTAATTTTTTTGTATTTTTAGTAGAGATGGAGTTTCATCATGTTGGTCAGGCTGGTCTCGAACTCCTGACCTCAGGTGATCCACCTGCCTTGGCCTCCCAAAGTGCTGGGATTACAGGTGTGAGCCACCACACCTGGCCTATCATTGGATTTTTAAATTTCTCTCTCTCTGTCTTTTTAATTCAGTTTATACCAGGGATGAAAACCTCATAACAGTGGGGATTTAAAAAAAGTGTCTTTTCTTTCTAACAAGCTATTGGAAGACTTAAAAAAAAAAAAAAGTCCTTCCTACTTCTAGGCCTTAGCCCTTGTTGTTTCCCAGCCTGGTGTGCTGTGTCCTTGGCACTTGGTGTGACCATCCCCTTCCTGTCCTTCACATGCCAGCAGGAATGTCACTTCCTTAGGAGGCCTTCCCTGATCACCCTACTAAAGTAGGCCCCCCGTATTGTTGTATTTTATTTTTAATTTCTTAACAGAAATTTTTGATTGAGATAATTGTAGATTCACATGCAGGTGTAAGAAATAATACCGACATTCCTTGTACATTTTTCTTTCCAATGGTACATTTTGCAAAACTATAGTGCTACTATACTATACAATACAATATCACAGAATATTGATATGGTTACAATCCACCATCTTGTTCAGATTTCCCCAGCTTTATTTTCACTCGTGTGTGTGTGTGTGTGTGTATGTGTGCCTGTGCCTGTGTGTGTATTTAGTTCTATGTATTTTTCTTTTTAAGGCAGGGTCTCACTCTGTCATCCAGGCTGGAGTGCAATGGCATGAACATGGCTAAGTGCAGCCTCAACCTCCTGAGGCTCAAGCAATCCTCACACCTCAGACTCCCAAGTAGCTGAGACTACAGAGTGCACCACCATGTCTGGCTAATTATTTTACTTTCTGTGCAGACAAGGTTTTACTATGTCACCCAGCCTGGTCTTGAACTCCTGGGCTCAAGTGATCCTCCTGCTCCGGCCTCCCAAAGTGCTGAGGTTATAGGCAAGAGCCACCACCATGGGTCTAGTTCTTTTTTTTTTTTTTTTATTATTATACTTTAAGTTCTAGGGTACATGTGTACAACGTGCAGGTTTGATACATAGGTATGCATGTGCCATATTGGTTTGCCGCACCCATCAACTCATCATTTACATTAGGTATTTCTCCTAATGCTATCCCTCCCTCAGCCTTCCACTCCCCCAACAGGCCCCCGTGTGTGATGTCCCCCGCCCTGTGTCCACATGATCTCATTGTTCAATTCCCACCTGTGAGTGAGAACATGTGGTGTTTGGTATTTTGTCCTTGTGATAGTTTGCTGAGAATGATGGTTTCCAGCTTCATCCATGTCCCTGCAAAGGACATGAACTCATCCTTTTTTATGGCTGCATAGTATTCCATGGTGTCTGTGTGCACCATGGGCCTAGTTCTGTGTAATCTGATCACCTGTGTAGATTTGTATATCTACCACAGTCAAGATGCTGGAGAGTTCCAGCACTCCAGGGTTCCCTTGTATTGCTCTTCTATCCCCACATCCATTTTTCCCCTACCCCCTTTTCTGCCATCCCTAACGCCTGGCAACCATCAATCTATCCTCTCTTTCAAAAATGTTGTCATTTCAAAAATACTGTATAAGTGGAGTCATATAGTATGTAACCTTTGGGGATTGGCATTTTTTACCCAGCCTAATTCTCTGGCGATTCGCCCAGGTTTTTGTGTGCATTGGCACTTGATGCCTTCTCCTGGCCGAGCTGTGCAGCACATGGTTTGTATGTAGCACTGTGCGGTTAACCATTCTGTTGCCCATATTATTATTATTAGTTTTTCTTTTTGAGAGCGAGCCTGTAGCCCAGGCTGGAGTGCAGTGATGCAACCTTGGCTAACTGTAATCTCTGCCTCCTGGGTTGAAGCAATTCTCCTGTCTAGCCTCCCCAGTAGCTGGGATTACAGGTGCGTGCCCCTATGCCTGGCTAATTTTTTGCATTTTTAGTAGAGATGGAGTTTCACCATGTTGGCCAGGCTGGTCTTGAACTCCTGACCTCAAGTGATCTGCCCACCTCGGCCTCCCAATTGCTGGAACTACAAGTGTGAGCCTCTGTGCCCAGCTGCCCATATTCTTTTTATCACGTCATTCTGTTTATTTCCCTCCCAGCACCAATAACCATGTGAGATCCTTCAGTGAGCATGTTTTCTTGTCTATCATGGCTGCTTTGGCAGAATGTAAGTCCAGGGGACCAGGGTCTCGTCTGTGTTGCTTTTGTGTCTTTTCCAAGCAAAGGGCATAGTTGGCAATCACAGGATGTTTACTGGACAAATGCATGAATGAGAACATGGCGACGTAGATCTGGAAGAAGTATGCTGTGGCTGAGGAAGTGGTCAGGGAGGGACTAAGGATGAACTTGACTTCCTTGGAATTTGTGTATCTCACGTGAGGGTTAGGTATTAAAATTTCCATGTAAGGGAAAAGTTATCCTTTAAAGTCCTTTAAATCACTTTGTAACTGCCAGAACTGGGACCTTGGGAAGCTCAAAAGGTGAGAATTAACTTCTTTGCTTTTCTGAGCATTTGGGCTGTGGGGTCTTCCCAGCTATGGGGCAGTGGAAGACAAGGCTGTTGAATGGAGACTAGGGTAACAGGGTCAACAAAGGGATTTTATTGTCTTTTTGGAGGAGCCAAGTAGAGGTGGTTGCCTTTATGTAAATGTACTTATGATGTAATGTGGGTATGATGTAACATGCATTTGATAGAATGTCTATAAGAGGTAATGGGCATATGAAATAGCATGCATATGATGTAATGTGCATATAATGTGACATGCATATGATGTAATGTGCATATGATATGTGCATATGATAAAACATGCATACGATGTAACAGGTATATAGTGCAACATGCATATGATGTAATGGGCACATGGTGTAATGTGCATAAGATATAATTTGCATATGAGATAACATGCGTACAATGTAACAGGTATATAGTGTAACATGCACAAGATGTAATGGGCACGTGGTGTAATGTGTATATGATGTAATGATGTGTATGGTGTAACTCACCTGGCTTTCTCATGGCTTACGCATTGTCTCTGCTCTTCTGTTCCAACTCAGGAGGCAACCTTTCCAAACAAGACTGGACCATCCAGTGGCCCACCACAGAGACGGGGAAGGAGAACAATCCCGTGTGCCCCCCGGAGCCCACTCCGTGGATCCGCACCCATCTCTCCCAGAGCCCCAGGGTCCCGTCCAAGTGCGTCCAGCACTATTGTCACACTAGCCCCACTCCCGGGGCCCCTGTGTACACCCACGTGGACAGGCTTACCGTGGACGCCTACCCGGGCTTGTGCCCGCCCCCGCCACTGGAGTCGGGCCACCGTTCCCTGCCCCCATCGCCCAGGCAGCGGCACGCGGTCCGCACCCCGCCGCGCACCCCCAACATCGTCACCACCGTGACCCCGCCGGGCACGCCGCCCATGAGGAAGAAGAACAAGCTGAAGCCCCCGGGGACTCCACCGCCCTCCTCCCGAAAACTGATACACTTGATCCCGGGATTCACCGCGCTGCATCGGAGCAAATCCCACGAGTTCCAGCTGGGGCACCGCGTGGACGAGGCCCACACGCCCAAGTGAGTGCACTCGGTGGGTGCCCTGGGGCGGTCGAACCCCGGCCTGCGAGGGGCTGCCCCGTGGTCCCAGGAGCTGCCCAGGTCAGGGAAGCCGGGAACAGACTTGCGTTCCAGACTCTGGTTGAATGAAAAATGGCTTTTCACGGAGGGTTCTGAGCGAATGAATAGAACAGAATTTCCCAGAATTGGCCGTTTAAAAAATACGATTAATATCCTATGGCCTAGGGGCTAAATCTGATACCCGGCCTGATTTTGTAAATAAAAGGTATTGGAACACGCCCATGATCATTCCTTTATGTGTTGCCTATGGCTGCTTTTGTGTGACGATGGCAGAGTAAGAATGGCCCACAAAGCTGAAAATATTTACTGTCTGGCTTTTTACTGAAAACGTTTGCCAACCCCTGCAGAGTCTAGCCTAGTGCCGCTCCTAGAAATAGGATACGAGGCATATATTAACCTTCAACTTTCTAGTAGTCACATTAAAAAGAATGAAAAGGAACAAGTGATATTAATGATCATAATACATCATTCAACCCAATATATCAAAATTATAATATTTTAACAAAGAATCAATGTAAAATATCATTACTGAGATATTTTGCATTTTTAAAAATACAAAGTCTTTGAAATTGAATGTGTATTTTATATCCACAGCTCATCTCAGTTGAAGGTGGTAGGAAGCAGGACGCATTGGGGAAATTGACAGAGGACCCCTTTGGGGGAGAGAGCAGGTGTGTGATGTAGGGTGAGACTCGAGGATTAGGCAGGTTGCTGTGCTATTCACAGTAGCCAAAAATTAGAAACAACGTGTGTCCATCAGTAGACAAATGAGTAAACACAATGTGGTCCATCCATACAATGCAATATTATTCAGGCTTAAAAAGGAAGAAACTTCTTTTTTGTGAGACGGAGTCTAGCTCTGTTGCCCAGGCTGGAGCAGTGGTGGGATGTCGGCTCACTGCAACCTCTGCCTCCTAGGTTCAAGTGATTCTCCTGCCTCAGCTTCCCAAGTAGCTGGGACTACAGGCCTGCGCCACCATGCCTGGCTAATTTTTGGTATTTTTAGTAGAGACGGGGTTTTACCATGTTGGCCAGACTGGTCTCGAACTTCTGACCTCAAATGATCTGCCCACGTTGGCCTCCCAAAGTGCTGGGATTACAGGCATGAGCCACCATGCCCGACCTGGGAGAAACTTCTGATATATGCTACAACATGGGTGAACCTTGAAGACAGCACGCTAAGAGTAAAATATGCCGGACACATAACGACAAATACTGTATAATTCCACCAATATGAGATACCTAGAGTAGACAATTTATAGAGGCAGAAAGTAGAACAGTGGATCCCAAGGCTGAGGGGAGGGAGAATGGGGAGTTATTATTTATTGGATATAGACTTTGCATTTGGGATGATGAAAACATTCTGGAGATGGATGGTGGCGATGGTTGTACAATGCAAATGTAATTAGTACCACTGAACTGTACACTTCAAAATGGTTAAGATGGTAAATTTTATATTATGTATATTTTATCACCATAAAAAAAGGCAGGATTCTGTAAGCGAAGGGTTGGCACACTTTTTCTGTACAGGGGCAGATAGTGTATACTTTAGGCTTTGCAGACCATTCAGTCTCTGTTGTAGTTACTCAACTCTATCATGTAGTACAAAACCAGCACAGACAATAGGTAAACAAATGGGCATGGCAGTGTTCCAATAAAACTTTATTTATAAAAACAGGTACCTGGCCCAATTTGGCCCATGAACTGTGATTTATCAAGCCCTGTCTGAAGCCGTAGTGTAGAGAGTGATCTCTTTTCTGAAGCATTGGGAATGCCCTACAGTGATTGATGTGGAACATGTGATTTTACTACAGTCATATTTAAGCTGCTGTGTGAAACCTAGCTTGAAGACGTAGAATGCGTGTTTGAGACCTCTGAGGGTGAAGCAGAGGATAGATGCTTTTCTGATTGGAGTTGTGTTTGATTTGCATGGTTTTGTGAGAGCCACAGAGATTGGGGCCTGCTGAAACCTCAAGGTGAAGACGTGGGGTAAAGTTCCAGGAAGGCTGGGAGTGCAGGCTGCCAAGTTGGAAGGTGGAAGAGGCATTTGGGGTTTGCTTGCTACGGTGGCCCCACACTTTGTGCTTCTCCCAGTCCCTTTCCCAGGGTGCACCACCTAGTAAGGCGAAACTTGATCAGAAAGCCGACTCTCCAGACACATCATCTTTTAATCTGCAAGATGGAGGCCAAATGAGAGAGGCTGCCCTTTGGTTTTTAAATGCGATCCTTTCCCTAGACCCCTGAAGGATTTACTCTGCCTGGATAGGGTTGAATGGCCCACTTCTTCAAGGTCTTCCAAATTGACTTGGCCACCTTTAGTGCTTTTTGGAATTTGTATATCAGGACTCAGGTGGCGTTAAGCTTTGCCCTTCAGGTTTCTTCTGGCTGAGTTAGCAAGCTCATCACTTCCTTAAGGCTGGTAGTTCCTCGGCCCACCTTGGGGGATGCTGTGGTTCATGGCAAGGAAGCAGTAGAGGAGAGGAACAGAGTGGTCAGTTTGTTGATGTGGAAAATGTCGTGGGACCGCTTAGCCTGGGACCATGCCTCCAGGTTCACAGCGATATCAGGGCAGCAGGCCTGGGGGTGTTAAAAAAACTAAGACATAAACAACAGCAACCTGAATAATGTTGGCAGCAGGGGTCATGGGTACAGGTGAGTTCTGATCAGAATTTATAAAGGAGGCGTTAGTTGAGGTGAGTCCCAATTATTAGACTGATAACAACAGTCATCATTTACCTGGGTCTAAACTAGTCCTGATCCTGCCAGGAAGTAGCCTTTTGACCTTGGATTTAACCTCTCTGAATCTTAGCTTTCTCAGCTGTGGACCCAAGAGGTTAGAATACATTTGTGTTTTTAAATTTGTGGTCATGACCCATTCGTGGTTGATAGCATTATTTTAATGGCTTGTGACCAGCATTAAAAAAATGAAATAGACTAGCCTAGACTAGAGTATATTGGAACACATTGCATATGGTAAGCGTTTTAGTGTTGTTTTGTAAAACTTGTTTTCAGTAAGTACAGGCATACTTCAGAGATATTGTGAGTTTGGTTCCAGACCACCACGATAAAGATCCTAAAGTGAATGACACAAATTTTGGGTTTCCCAGTACATAGAATAGTTATGTTTTATACCATACTGTAGTCTATTAAGTGTATGATGGCATTATGTCTTAAAAAACAATGTACATACATTAATTTAGAAATACTTTAATGCTAAAAAACACTAATGATCATCTGAGCCTTCAGTGAGCCATACTCTTTGCTGGTGGAAGGTCTTGCTTCAATGTTGATGGCTGCCGACTGATCAAAGTGATGGTTGCTGAAAGTTGGGTTGACTGTGACAATTTCTTAAAATACGACAATGCAGTTTTCTACATAGATAGACTCTTCCTTTCACAAAAAAGTTCTCTGTAGCATGTGATGCCATTTGATAGCCTAGTAGAACTTCTTTCAAAATTAGAGTCAATCCTCTCAAACCCTGCCGCTGCTTTGTCAACTAAGTTTATGTAATATTCTAAAATGTTTCTTGTCAATTCAACAATGTTCAAGGCATCTTTACCTGGAGTAGATTCCATCTCAAGAAAC
Organism: Pongo abelii; assembly: GCF_028885655.2. Lineage (NCBI taxonomy): Eukaryota > Metazoa > Chordata > Mammalia > Primates > Hominidae > Pongo > Pongo abelii. The sequence continues at coordinate 116,598,584 of NC_071995.2, read as the reverse complement.
CACTTTCCTTGCTCATCCATAAGAAGCAACTCCTTGTCTGTTTAAGTTTTATCATGAGATTGCAGCAATTCAATTATATCTTCAGGCTCCACTTTTAATTCTAGTTCTCTTGCTGTTTCCACCACGTCTGCAGTTACTTCCTCCATTGAAATCTTGAACCCCTCAAAGTCATCCATAAGGGTTGGAATCAACTTCTTCCAAACTCCTGTTAATGTTGATATTTTGACCTCCTTCCATGGATCACGAATGTTCTTAATGGCATCCAAAATGGTGACTCCTTTCCAGAAGATTCTTTTTTTTTTTTTTTTGAGATGGAGTCTCACTCTGTCACCCGGGCTAGAGTGCAATGGAGCAATCTCGGCTCACTGCAACCTCCACCTCCTGGGTTCTAGCAATTCTCCTGCCTCAGCCTCCTGAGTAGCTGGGATTACAGGTGCCCACCACCATGCCCGGCTAATTTTTGTATTTTTAGGAGAGATGGAGTTTCATCATGTTGGCCAGACTGGTCTTAAATTCCTGACCTCAGGTGATCCACCCACCTCAGCCTCCCAAAGTGTTGGGATTACAGGCATGAGCCACTGCACCCGGCCTCCAGAAGGTTTTTATTTTACTTTTCCCAGATCCGTCAGAGGAATCACTATCTATGGCAGCTATAGCCTTATAAAATGTAGTTCTTAAATAATAAGACTTGAAAGATAAAATACTCCTTAATCCATGGGCTGCAGAATGGATGTATTAGCAGGGATGAAAATCACATAATCTGTTTGTATATCTTCATTATAGGTTTTGGGTGAGCACATGCATTGTCGATGAGCAATAGTATTTTGAAAGGAATCTTGTTTTTCCTAAACAGTAGGTCTCAACAATGGGCTTAAAATATTCAGCAAACCATGCTGTTAACAAAAGTGCTATCATCCAGGCTTTGTTGTTCCATTTATAAAGTACGGGCAGAGTAGATTTAGCATAATTCTTAAGAGCCCTAGAATTTTTGGCATGATAAATGAGCATTGGCTTCAGCTTAAAAGTCACCAGCTGTGGTAGTCCTAACAAGAGAGTCAGCCTGTTCTTTGAAGCTTTGAAGCCTTGAAGCCAGGCATTGACTTCGTCTCTCTAGCTCTGAGAGTCCTAGATGGCATCTTTGAATATAAGACTGTTTCATTTACATTGAAAATCTGTCATTTAATGTAACCACTTTCATCAATGATCATAACTAGATCTAGGTAACTTGCTGCAGCTTCTCCATCAGCACTTCCTGCTTCACTGTACTTTTATGTTATGGAGACAACTTCTTTCCACAAACCTTATGAGCCAACCCCTACTGGTGTCTGCATTTTCTTCTGCAGCTTCTTCACCTCTCTCAGCCTTCATAGAATTGAAGAGAGTTAGGGCCCTGCTGTGGATTAGGCTTTGACTTAAGGGAATGTTGTGTCTGGCTTGATCTTCCATCCAGACCACTAAAACTTTCTCCATATCAGCAATAAGGCTGTTTTATTTTCCTATCATTCATGTGCTCACGGGAATAACACTTTTAGTTTCCTTAAGAAAAAGAACTTTTCCTTTGCCTTCACAACTTGACCATTTGGCATAAGAAGCCTAGCTTTCAGTTCATTTGGCTTTTGACGTATCTTCCTCACTAAGCGTAATCATTTTTAGCATATGATTTAAAGTGATAGATGTACAACTCTTCCTTTCACTGGAACACTTAGAGGCTATTGTTGGGTTATTAATCTGGCTAATTTCAATATTATTGTGTCTCAGAAAATAGGGAGGCCCAGGAAAAGGAGAGAGAGATGGGGAATAGCCTGTTAGTGGAACAGTCAGAACACGTACAACATTGATTGATTTATTTCACTATCATATGGGCACGGTTTGTGGCACCCCAAAACAATTACCATAGTGACATGAAAGATCACTGATCACAGATAACCATAACAGATATAATAATAATGAAAAAGTTGGAAATATTGCTAGAATGACCAAAATGTGACACAGAGGCATGAAGTGAGCTTGTGCTGTTGGAAATGTGGCAGCGAGAGGCTTGCTCAATGCACGGTTGCCACAAACCTTCAATTAGTAAAAAAATGTGATGTCTGCAAAGTGCAGTGGAGTGAAGTGCAATACAATAAGATATGCCTGTATGTCCTTTTCTTTTTCCCCCACTGGAGGCTCTTCCTACTCTGAACAGCTTTGATTCTAGAATAAACCCCATCAGGGAGTAGGTGAGAAGGTTTGAGAAGCCTTTGCCCTCTGTTCTGTGAAATGTAGCCAGAGATAGTTCCAGAGCTATTCGGTGCATTCTGGTTCCAGTTATCTCTCTTTCATGTCTGGTTTCTTCTCTCCTTCACCCCTGTAGTCCTGCTGGGAACCATCTCTGTGGCTACTAGTATTCAGTCTGCTTTTATTTCCTCTGAATGGAATGAATCTGAGTTTCAACAGTCACAGATCTTTGTGAACAGGTTCCAAAGCTTTCAAAACTGTTGGTTCCTGTGATTTTTCAAGCACGCAATACCAAAGGAGGTCTTAGGTTGGAGGAAGGCTAGGTAGGCTATTTTTATTTTTATTTTTTGAGATGGAGTCTTGCTCTGTTGCCTAGGCTGGAGTGCAATGGCGCAATCTCAGCTCACTGCAATCTCCGCCTCCCAAGTTCAAGTGATTCTCCTGCCTCAGCCTCCCAAGTAGCTGGGATTACAGGCACCCACCACCACCCCCGAGCTAATTTTTTTTTTTTTGAGATGGAGTCTCACTCTGTTGCCCAGGCTGGAGTGCAGTGGCACGATCTCAGCTCACTGCAACCTCTGCTTCCTGGGTACAAGCGATTCTCCTGCCTCAGCCTCCTGAGTAGCTGGGATTACAGGCACGTGCCATGACGCCTGGCTAATTTTTGTATTTTTAGTAGAGATGGGATTTCACCATGTTGAACAGGCTGGTCTTGAACTCCCGACCTCAGGTGATCTGCCTGCCTCAGCCTCCCAAAGTGCTGGGATTACAGATGTGAGCCACCATGCCCGGCCGAGGAAGGCTGTTTTTTAGGCCCTTTATCCTTGGTGCTCTCAGGCACACCCGTGATGGTGTTTATCAGATGATCTGTTTGGGTTTTCCTCGTGTCCCCAGTAGTATCTCATGTGCGTTTTCAGAATGAGCATGACAAGAAAACAAGAATATATTGACCATAGCATGTCTGTCATCTCCACTGGGAGATTTGCCATCTAGATGTGTTGGAATATGTTAGAACTGCTATGATCAGTCTAATCAAAGCCGTTTCCCCGGTTTTGTGTTCATTCTCAAAAAACTGTTTATTTTCTTCTTTTCCTTTCTTTTTAGTTTAGCATTTAAGTATGTGGTTTTATTCCTCTGGCATTCCTAACACACACACACACACACACACACACACACACACACACACACACGCTCTATACTTTCCCCGGTAAAAGTATTGATTGATTATTGTGGAAGTTGAAACAACTTTGGAAATGTGATGACATTTGGGAAGTATGTGCTGATGTTCTTGTTTTCTTTCTTTTTTTTTTTTTAACTTTCATTTTAAGGTCACGGGTACAAGTGCAGGTTTGTTACATAGGTAAACTTGTGTCCAGGGGGTTTGTTGTACAGATTATTTCATCACCCAGGTGCCTAGTAGCCATTAGTTATTTTTCCTGATCGTCTCCCTCCTCCCACCATGTACCCTCTGGAAGGCCCCAGTATGTGTTGTTCCCCTCTATGTGTCCATGTGTTCTCATCATTTAGGTCCCGCTTAAAAGTGAGAACATGCGGTATTTGGTTTTCTGTTCCTGTGTTAGTTTGCCAAGGATAGTGGCTTCCAGCTCCATCCCTGTTCCTGCAAAGGACATGATCTTGTTCTATTTTATGGCAGTGTAGTATTCCATAGTGTATATATACCACATATACTTATATACATAGATATACATAGAGCATGAATTCTCAATGGGGCTGAAATCACCTCTGAGGGGACAAAGATTGGTTATTGGGGGAAGACAGGAAAAATCGTGGATTTTTACAATAGTTTGTGCCTCTCCCTCACAAGGAGCCACCGTATGTAAACAGAGATACACCATATCTGTGCTTATGAAAATTTCACTGGAGGTGGGGGATGGAGATTAGGAACCACAAAATCTAAAAAGGTTCCCAAAGGAGCCATAATAGAAAACAGGTTGAGAAACACTGACGTAGATTATGGATTTAATCCTATAAATGCAGTTAGCCGTAGGCATGGGGAATTATCAAGAATCTCTCTGACATTCTTATCAGCCTTTGTTTTCCCTCTGGCTTTGTGGCCATACTTAGAAGGGTAAACAGGCACTGATTCTTTATAGTGAGCTGTTCAGAAAATTAAGAGGGAATGATCTCAGGGATTCTGGTTATCTTATCTTCATCCCAAGGATCCCACACCCACAGCCACGTTGTTGGGGGAAGAAAGATCCTAACAATTCTATGTGTGCAATGATTTGTATGTCTTCAGATTTTCTAATTTGTCTGCACATGATACAAATGGCTTGTTCCTTCTTTTCAGAAGATCTGAAAGGGTAAACTGCATTTCTGTAAACTGAATTACATTTTAAATGTGCAGGAGAAGCTCAGTATTAAAAAGGAATTCTATCACATATATATTTTTTCAAATCCTTGTTAAAGGTTATTTTTCAACTATAATTGTAATTACAGAAGTAATTTGCAGATATATCTTTATTTTGAAAATACAAGCAAAATAAAATGTAAGCAATAGATGGTAAAATTCTCCATTTCCCTTGTCACGGAGAACTACTATAACTGCTGTTAATACTTTGATATAAATCCTTGTGTGCATTTATTCATGTTTGTAGGTATATATGAAATATATCTAGTTCCCTTTCTTCATTATTGGAACCACACTATATGCTTTTATTAATGTGACTTGCCTTTATTAGTCCCGCACAAATACAAATATTCCATTTATGACCTTTTCACAGTTTACTTCCTTTGGAAATTCTTCTGTTTTCCCCAAAGCACATCTAGAGCATTCCTTGGTACGTCTCTGTGTTCAGACCTGTGTAGTTTGTGAGTGAACACATTTCACCTCCACCCTTATGGAACAGTATGTCAAAAACTTCAGCTGGCCTTTGAGCAGAGAGAACCAGACTGGATAAGAGCCACAGAACACGTGTTTCTTGTACCTTCACTCAAACCCCATTCTCTCTGTTCCAACTAATTCATATTTTGTGCTTGGCCTAGGCTATATCATTTGTTGTTTGCATGGAAACAGGCTTTGCCTAACAGATTCATTATGTAAATAAGATTTCAGGAGGTATATTTTTGTCTGTTTTAGAAAACTAGGTATAAGCACTTAAACTCATTAGCACACACCTACAAGTCATTGTGCTAATTATTACAAGGATCTCTAATATATTTATAAGGGCAAGAGAGGAATGACTAGTCTGTGGGTAATAGTATATTCATTAAAATAGGAAGACTTCTGCCATACTCATTTGGTAATTCCTTTTAGGCTAACTAAGCATTCAGACACGCTCAGCACCATACTGACTTAAGAGGATGCAGGCTACATTGGGCATCTCTTCTGTGGGTCCTCAGGGGCCATTCTTTTTTGCCCCCTACCTCCAAGTGGCAGTTTGGTACAAAGTGATGAGACCCACATTAAGCAGGTGTGGGAACTATCCTGTCTTACGGGACAATAGCTGTTGTAACAGCTCTATCTTCATGGCCGCCAGGGTGTCTGCAGGAGACATGCCCTGTTACAACAGTCATGCTACTTAAGGACTCCCAAAGCTGTAGATTCCTCATTAGATATTTCAGATTCATTCCATGAGCTCCCAGTCCAGATGCAGTCTACCAACAAGAGGCAATTGGATGAGCACTGTAGCCCACTAGCACAGTGATGTTTCCTCTTTATCAGGTGTTCAGCGGATCAGAGCTGGAAAGTTAACCCAGGGTTAATTCTCATGCAGAAGAGGAAAAGATTGTGTTAATCCTTTACATACAGTGTATTAGTCCATTCTCATGCTGCTAATGAAGACATACTCGAGACTGGGTAATTTATAAAGGAAAGAGGTTTAGTGGACTCACAATTTAGCATGGCTGGGGAAGCCTCAGGAAACTTACAATCATGGCAGAGGGGGAAGCAAACACATCCTTCTTCACATGGCGGCAGCAAGGAGAAGTGCAGAGCAAAGGTGGGGAAAAGCCCCTTATAAAACCATCTGCTCTCATGAGAACTCACTCACTATCATGAAAACAGGATGGGGGAGACCGCCCCCATGATTCAGTTATCTGCACCTGGTCCATCCCATGACATATGAGGATTATAAGAACTATAATTCAAGATGAGATTTGAGTGGGGACACAGCCAAACCATATCACGCAGCTTCACGTGTACTCTTATGTTCATTGCAGCACTATTCACAATACCAAAGACATGAAATAAATCTAGGTCCCCATCCATGGTGGATCGGATAAAGAAAATGTGGTACATATATGCCATGGAATACTATACAGCCATAAAAAGAACAAAATTATGTCTCTTGCAGCAACATGGATGCAGCTGGCAGTCATTATCCTAAGCAAATTAATGCAGGAACATAAAACCAAATACCACATGTTCTCACTTATAAGCGGGAGCTACACATTGTGTACACATGCACATAAAGATAGCAACAGTGGACACTGGGGATAACTAGATAAGGGAGGGAAGGGAGAGGGACAAAGGCTGAAAACCAAACTATTGGGTACTCTGCTCATTAACTGAATGATGGGTCAGTCATACCCTGAACCTTAGCATCACTCGATATACCCATGTAACAAACCTGCACATCTACCTCCTGAACCTAAAATGAAAGTAGAAATTATAAAAAATTGAAATTAAAATTAAAAAATAAAAATCTTACAATGTAGGCTTATCACCAATTCATGTTGAATGTCTTATTTTGAATTGAGATCTTTCACAAGGTATTTTATAATTTATGTTAATAGTATTATATATATATACATATTCTATAACATAATTATTTCTAGTAAAATTTGTGCTCCTGAGAAATTTTTGTTAAGTATTATTATTACTCTGCATAAGAAAGTTCTTTTTTTTTTTTTGAGACAGAGTCTCACTCTGTCACCCAGGCTGGAGTGCAGTGGTGCGATCTTGGCTCACTGCAACCTCTGCCTCTTGGGTTCAAGTGATTCTCCTGCCTCAGTCTCCTGAATAGCTGGGATTACAGGTGCATGCCACCATGTCTGGCTAGTTTTTTTGTATTTTTAGTAGAGACGGGCTTTCACCATGTTGACCAGGCTGGTCTTGAACTCCTGACTTCAGGTGATCCACCTGCCTCGGCCTCCCAGAGTCCTAGGATTACAGGTGTCAGCCATCACGCCCATCCAGAAAGTTCTATTTGAGCCCCCAGATTCCCATTCAGCATTGATGTAGTATCCCCTATCCTGGATTCCAGGCCTTCTTCCTTAGCTTTGGAGCAAGAATAGGTCCTTATCCTCTTAAAGACCCTGCTCCAGCCTCCATTAAGACCATGCCACAACCCCCTAGCTGCTGAATCTTTCAGGCCTGTGATGAGAGATTCAGTCCAGTAAGGCTCATTTAAAATATGTTTGGCTTTCTAAATATCAAATGGACTATCTTTTGGTGTTTGCCCCAGAGGCTTATACAGACAGCACTAATGAATCATCTATTGTCACATTCCTATTGAAACAGCAGCTCTGAAGTTCCACAATGGAAAATTAGCTCAAGAATGTGCTTCTTGATGAATTTTTGTGGTGAAATGTTCTGTGGGTTGGGTAACAGAGTATTTAGTTTGCAGTCCCTTATTATTTACAGGGAACAAACTGATGATATTATGATGGTGAGATTTTTTCCTATGGTATATCGAGTCCTTTGACTTACCTAGTGCCTGCCTTCCTCTCTTGTTATTTCTTTTCAAGGAGTTGAGAGTTTCCTAGGAGGTGTTTTAGAAGGAGCCCAAGGTGAATCCCACCTTGGCTACTAATTAGCCTTGTGACTGCAAATAAGTCACTTAGGAATTGATGCTCCAGCAGTGTGGAGACTGTGTCTGCCCACTTCTCAGAGCTGATGAGGTCCCGTTATACTCCCTAGCTCTACTCAGGATGTCACCTGCAGCTGTGGCGGGCAGTTTCTGTACACACCGAAGGCTTCCCATGTCAAGCACCTGTGTCTTGGCCTGGGAGGTTTTGTTTGTTTGTTTGCTTTTTTTGCCAGTGGAGCATGTTCAATCTGAGTGCAGGGCCGGCTGGAAATGTCAGGGGCTTGGTGTTGCCCTTGGGAACAACCTTCAGTTGCTGAAGGACAAGAGCTAGTGCATAAATAATGCCCTCAGAGGGCCCATTCTGCTGTGCGTTCTATACCCCTCCTGAAGGCTTCCTAGAGGGACAGCCTCAGTTGTCCCCAGAGGCATTCCCCATAACACCCTTTATGGGCTATGTTTTCTCTCTTGCCTCACCTCTCCATCTCCTCATCCTGCTGCTAGGATCACCTCTCAAATATACTACATACTTTAGGGTCTGCTTTTGGGGGAACCTAAATTAAGACAGGGATAAAGGTCATCATAAGTATAATTGCATTAGGCTCTTACACAGCTATGTGGACACATTTTCACTAACACAAAAGTTTTCTTGATTGATTTGTTATTAGAATATAAATGATAGCTGTCACTTATGGAAGGCTTATTGTATGCTGATACTTTGCATCGTTATTTTATTTGTATTTTTACTATTTTTATTTTAATTGACTAATAATTGTACATATTTATGGAGTACAGTGTAATGTTTTTATATATGTATACATTGTGGAATTATTTAAGTCAGGCTAATTAACATATCTATCATCTTACATACTTATCTTTTTTTGTGATGAGAGTATTGCAAATTTATTCTCAGCGGTTTTGAAATATGTGCTATATTATTATTAACTACAGTCACCATGCTGTGCAATAGATCTGAAAAACTTATTGCTCCTATCTAACTGAAACTTTGTACGCTTTAACCAATATCTCCCCATTCCACTGCCTCCTTCCTGCCGGGTCCTGGTAACCACCATTCTACTCTCTACTTTTATGAGTTTGACTTTTCAAAGTGAGAGTATGCAGTATTTGTCTTTCTGAGCCTGGTTTGTTTCACTTAACATAGTATCCTCCAGGTTCACCTGTGGTGTCACAGATAACAGGGTTTCCTGTTTCTTTAAGGCTAAATAGTACTCCATTGTGCATATATATACACCACATTTTCTTTATGCATTCATCCACTGATGGACTCTTAGGTTGATTCAGTGTCTCAGCTATTGTGAATAATGCTGCAACAAATATGGTAGTGCAGATATCTCTTTGACAAACTGATTTCAATTGCTTTGGATACATACGTAGTGGTGGGATTTCTGAATCTTATGGTAGTTCTATTTTTAGTATTTTGTGGAACCTCCACACTGTTTTCCATAATGGCTGTACTAATTTACATTCCCACCAACAGTGTACAAGGGTTCCTTTTCCCTACATCCTCTCTATGACTTGGTAATTATGTCTTTTTGATAAAAGCCATTCTTGACAGGTATGAAGTGAGATCTCATTGTGGTTTTAGTTTGCAATTCCTTGATGATTAGTGATGTTGAGTATTTTTTCATAAATCTATTGGTCATTTGCATGTTTTCTTTTGAGAAATGTCTATTCAGGTTCTTTGCCAATTTTTAATTAATTATTTTATTTTATTTTATTTTAAGTTCTGGGATACATGTGCAGAATGTGCAGGTTTGTCACACAGGTATACATGTGCCATGGTGGTTTGCTGCACCTATCAACCTGGCATCTAGGTTTTAAGCCCCACATGCATTACATATTTGTCCTAATGCTCTCCCTCCCCCTGACCCCCACCCCCCAACAGGCCCCGGTGTGTGTTGTTCCCCACCCCATGTCCATGTGTTCTCATTGTTCAACTCCCACGTATGAGTGAGAACATGAGGTGGTTTGGTTTTCTGTTCCTGTGTTAGTTTGCTGAGAATGATGGCTTCCAGCTTCATCCATGTCCCTGCAAAGGACATGATCTCATTCTTCTTTATGGCTGCATAGTATTCCATGGTGTATATGTGCCACATTTTCTATATCCAGTCTATCATTGATAGGCATTTGGGTTGGTTCCAGGTCTTTGCTATTGTGAATAGTGTTGCAGTAAACATACGTGTGCATGTGTCTTTATAGTAGAATGATGTGTAATCCTTTGGCTATATACCCTGTAATGAGATTGCTGGGTCAAATGGTATTTCTGGTTCTAGATCCTTGAGGAATCACCATACTGTCTTTCACAATGGTTGAACTAATTTACACTCCCACCAACAGTGTAAAAGCATTCCTATTTCTCCACAGCCTCACCAACATCTATTGTTTCCTGACCTTTTAATAAACACCTTTCTGACTGGCATGAGATGGTATCTCATTGTGGTTTTGATTTGCATTTCTCTGATGATTAGTGATGATGAGCTTTTTTTTTTTATATGTTTTTTGGCTGCATAAATGTCTTCTTTTGAGAAGTGTCTGTTCATATCCTTTGCCTACTTTTTGATGGGGTTGTTTTTTTTTCTTGTAAATTTGTTTAAGTTGCTTGTAAATTCTGGATATTAGACCTTTGTCAGATGGGTAGATTGCAAAAATTTTCTCCCATTCTGTAGCTTGCCTGTTCACTCTGATGCTAGTTTCTTTTGCTGTGCAGAAGCAAATGGAGTTTAATTAGACTCCATTTGTCAAATTTGACTTTTATTGCAATTGCATTTAGTATGTTAGTCATGAAGTCCTTGCCCTTGCCTATGTCCTGAATGGTATTGCCTAAATTTTCTTCTAAGGTTTTTATGGTTTTGGGTTTTACATTTAAGTCTTTAATCCATTTTGGGTTAATTTTGGTATACAGTGTAAGGAAGGGGTCCAGTTTCTGTTTTCTGCATATGGCTAGCCAGTTTTCCTAGTACCATTTATTAAATAGGGAATCTTTTCCCTATTGCTTGTTTTTGTCAGGTTTGTCGAAGATCTGATGGTTATAGATGTGTGGTATTATTTCTGAGGTCTCTGTTCTGTTTCATTGGTCTATATATCTGTTTTGGTACCAGTACCATGCTGTTTTGGTTACTGTAGCCTTGTAGTATAGTTTGAAGTCAGGTAGCATGATGCCTCCAGCTTAGTTCTTTTTGCTTAGGATTGTCTTGGCTGTAAGGGCTCTTTTTTGGTTCCATATGAAATTTAAAGTAGTTTTTTCTAATTCTGAGAAGAAAGTCAATGGTAGCTTGATGAGAATAGCATTGAATCTATAAATTGCTTTGGGCAGTAAAGTCATGTTCATGATATTGATTCTTCCTGTCCATGAACATGGAATGTTTTTCCGTTTGCTTGTTTCCTCTCTTATTTCCTTGAGCAGTGGTTTGTAGTTCTCCTTGAAGAGGTCCTTCACATCCCTTGTAAGTTGTATTCCTAGGTATTTTATTCTCTTTATAGCAGTTGTGAATGGGAGTTCATTCATTATTTGGCTCGTGCTTCTCTATTGTTGGTGTATAGAAATGCTTGTGATTTTTGCATGTTGATTTTGTATCCTGAGACTTTGCTGAAGTTGTTTATCAGCTTAAGGAGTTTTGGGGCTGAGATGATGGGGTTTTCAAAATATAAAATCATGTCGTCTGCAAACAGAGACAATTCAACATCCTCTCTTCCTATTTGAATACACTTTATTTCTTTCTCTTGCCTGATTGCCCTGGCCAAAACTTCCAATACTATGTTGAATAGGAGTGGTGAGAGAGGTCTTTGCCCATTTTTAAAATGAGTTATTTGGTTTCTTGCTATTGAGTTGTTTGAATTCCTTATATATTTTAGATATTAACCTCTTATCAGATGTATGACTTGCAAATATTTTCTCCTACTCCATAAGTCGTTTCTTCACTCTGTTGATTGTTTCCTTTGCTGTGCAGAAGCTTTTTAGCTTAATGAAATCCCATTTGTCTATTTTTGCTTTTGTTGCCTGTGCTTTTAGAGTCATATCATGGTTTATTTTATTTAGTCCTGAAAGTCCCATTTTATAGATGAGAAAATAGGCTGTAAGAGAGTATACCTTGTCCAAGTTCATTTACACTGAGAATCAGAGGGGATTCCATTTTACCCAAAGTCTGTGGCAGCACTGGGGTAGGGGTAGGGCAGGGGCTCTGGAACCAGGTGGCCTGAGTTTGCCTCCTCTTTTCACCCTTCCTGACTGTGTGACCCTGGGCATGTCACTTACCCTCTCTGAGCCTTGGTTTCCTCATCTATATAATGAGGCTCATAACAGCACTTAGTTCATAGTTTTGTTGGGGGGAGTTAAGTGACACAGAGTAAACGCTAAATTAGTGCTGCCAATCATCATTATTTAAAAAATATTATTCCTAGTTGTTATTCAGAATCTGTGACTATAACCTTGGTTACTAGTAGGTTTCCTGCAGGGGAATGATCAGTTAATCAATAACACTGTGGAGGATAGGAGAAAGGATCTGATAGAACCCCCAATGCTTTTAAGGAGCTTCAAGTCTAGTTTGAGAAAACAAGAGATATTTATTGTTAAGATGTGAAGTTAATAATGGATCAAGCATGAAAACAGATTTGGAAGTAGAGAAAAACTTACAGATTTATTGCATCCACCCCCAGGCTCTAAGTGCTTCCATGCAGGGCGGCTGTCAGTGGCTGCAGAGTGATGGATTGCTTTCCTTTGTTCCTTCCCTTCCTGCTAGCCAACTTAGAAAACCTCTTTGCTAGATCTTGGACCCTCTATAAACAAAATTCTAGGTTGGAACCATGGAGAATCTCTTATCGGGCTTTAATTCAGGCATTCCTTTCATTTCCTTTCTTGGGGAAGAAAAGGCTCATAAAGGCTTATGTCTACCAGCCAACAGTTTTTAACCCAGTTACAGTTGTGATGGGTCCTGGTACCCAGAACACATGGACACATGGGAAGATTATCACTTTATGTTCAAGGAGACAGGGAACTAACAATTTTTAATACATAGGGTGGGCCTGTTACTCCATGTATTTTAGGGTAATTGATTCTCGCAGTAAACAGGAGAAGTAGTTATTATTAGCCCCATTTGTGGATGAGGAAACTGAGGCTCAGAGAAGTTGACCAGTGCCATGCAACTTTTCAAACAGCAGAGGCAGGATGGGAACCCAGCCTACCACCAGAGGTCTTTCCACTGTGCCATGATAGATGGGGCTTATGCCAACTAGACAGGACAGAAATCAAATGCTATAGGAATCAGATGGAAGAGAGGGCATGCAGAGCTTGTGTGCTGGCTTGGGACCAGTGACAGAACCACTAGGAGTGGTGAGAATGAAGTGAAGGGAGCTGAGAATTCATGGGGTACTCTTGGCACCTCCCCAGTCATCATCTTGGCTTGGAATCTGGAGGCCAGGCATTGAAAGCAGGCAGGCATTGAAGAATCTTCTGCTTCTCTCTCTCTCCTCTATAATAGAAAGGACTTCACCTTGCATTGTTTAAGATGCCTGGTGATTGGCTAAGTGCATCTGAGGTCCTTGCCACTTAGAGTGCATTTGTATACCAATGACAGAAAAGCAGGATAGTGTAAAAATTCGGGCATAGGAAATACAGCTGAACAGATCCCAGCCATGCCACCCATTGGCCAAATTTCCTTGGAAAAATGACTTAACTTGTCTGAGCAATATTTTCCTTCTCTGCAAGATAGAGATCATTATAGCAGTTATAGTACAGAGTTGTTGAAGATATACTGCAGTGAGTGTATACATGTGGGTGTGTGCCTGTGCGTGTGCCTGGAACATATTCACAGAAATCATGTGTATATTGTGCCATAGCATAGTTCATGTTCTGGAAAACCTCAAGTCAAAGAAGGAGACCTTTGCTGCTTTCTCTCCACTTCTCTCCATTTGCCATTTGGTTGTCCATATTTATGGTCTTCCCATTTCCCTCTGGGAGCACATTAAGCAAGGCTGCAGTGGCAGTGGAATGGGAATCCCAAGACAGATCGTGCCATTGCCATTTAAAGAAATGGAGGGTGATCAAAGTCCTGGTTAATGAAGACGAAGAGCACTTGCTTCTTTGGGAAGAGTTAGTAATGGGGAGTTGGGCTGAAAACCTAAATGGTGTAATGAAGAGTTCTAGTTGGCAGGCTTATTTTTGTGTTTAGTTGTTTAAGATGGATGGTGATTGGCGAATTGGACTGTATGGGAGCAGCAGGCCCTTGGCCTGGTGAAGCTGGAGGTCGGATGCTCTTGCCAGGGCATGGTCTAGCTGGGTGGTCATCTGTGATGGGACCCTTTCAGTCGTTTATATAGGCAGTGGATACATGTGATGGTCCGAGGAAAGTGCTCACCAGACTAACCACACTGCGTAGAGATGGAGATGTTTATCACTCACATCCTGACCACAGCTTTAGGCCCAGAGACTCAATGATATGTGGATTTCTTCATGACATAACTATTCCTGCAGAGAGGGTGGTGGCTTTTGTTAAGAGGAGAGAGTCTCTGAATGACAAGTCTTCTTTTTCTGCTCTACTCCTGTCTAATTTTTAAAGATTCAAATTCAAGGTTGGTTAAGCCTTCAAAATACTTAGCTGGGAAAAGTCTGGAACCGCTACCTCTTTAAAAATTGTTTTTGACGTTATTTCAGACTTGCAAAAAAGTTACAAGAACATTACAAAGAATTCCTTTCTAATACCCCTCACCCAGATTCCCAAATGTCAATATTTTATTCTACCCACTTTACCCTTTTATCTATCTGTTCATCTCTCTGCCCATTCATCCATCCATCCATCCATCCACCCATCCATCCATCCGTTTTATCCATCCATCCATAGGTTTTCTGAACCATTTGGGATTAAGTTGCAGACGTAATGCCCTGTTACTCCTAACTTCTTCAGCGAATATTTTCTAAAATCAGGAGCATTCTCTTAAAGAATCACAGTACAATTGTCAAAATCAGAACATTCACATTGATGAAAATAAAAATAAAAGACTGTGATCTAATCTCCAAACTTATTTAGATTTCAGTTGTCCCAATAACACCCTTGATAGTGAAAGAAAAATCCGCATCATGCAATGCATTCAGTTATCCTGACCCCTCAGTTTCCTTTAATCAGGAACAATTCCTGAGACTTGCTTTCTCCTGTAGACTATCTTTCAACTTGTTTTTTTCCTTGTGATTAGATTAGATTTCCTTATGATGATTCAGGTTATACAGTTTTAACAGGGATGCTATAGAAGCGAAGTGGTATTCTTCTCAGTGCATCACAGCAGGGAACACCTGTCGATCTGACCCATGACTGGTGATACTAACTGTGATCATTTGGTGAAGGTGTTGTCTGCCACATTTCTTCACTGTCCAGTTACTCTTTCACCAGTTGAAATTAATAAGTATCTTGTGGGGAGATATTTTTAAACTATGTAAATATTCTGTTACTCCTCAAAATTTCACTATGAGTTTTAGCATCCACTGATGATTCTTTCCTGAATCAATTATAATTACGATGGTTTCCAAATGGTGATTTTCAAATTCTGTCGTTTCTTCCACATTTACTAGTTAGTTCTGCTGAAAGGATGACCTTTCCCTTCTCCCTCTTTATTTTTAATAATAGTAATACTATTTTTCTAAGAGACTGGGGTCTTTCTCTGTCAAGACCAGGAGTTTAAGATCAGCCTGGGAAACACAGAATAGAGTGCAGTGGTACAATCATAGCTCACTGTAATCCCCACTTCTGGACTCAAGAGATGTTTGAGCTTTTTTGTAGTGATGTGTGGTTTGTATTGTTTGTTTATGTTTGTTTTTAAAAGATAGGGTCTTGCTCTGTCGCCTAGGCTGGAGTGCAGTGGTGCAATCCTAGCTCATTGCAGCCTCGATATCCTGGGCTCAAGTGATCTTCCTGCCTCAACCTCCTGAATAGCTGGGACTTGACAGGTGTGCACCACTGTGCCCAGCTAATTTAAATTTTTTTTGTGTGTGCAGACTGGGTCTTGCTATGTTGCCCAGGCTGGTCTTGAACTCCTAGGGTCAAGCAATCCTCCCACCTCAGTCTCCCAAGTAGCTAGGATTATAGGAGTGAGCCACCACACCCAGCTCTCTATTTGTATCAGTGTAGACTCATAGATTCTTATTTCATTCAATAGGTTATCCTCCTTTACTATTGCTATTTATTTTGATGCTCAAATTGTCCCAGATTTGGCCAGCAGAAGCCCCTTCTAGCTGGCCACTGCATCCTTTAAACATGTTCCCATCTTTCTTAGGATGTACCCTTTAACCTTGACCGTAAAGTAAGTTTTCAGAGATAGAAGTGTGAATAAGTAGTATGGCAGCTGTATCTTTCCCTCCTCACCACTTCCTCTTCATCTCAGATAGATGATGAGATGGGGGATTCACCCAAGAAGATCTGCCATGAGGGCCTCAGACATGGTGGCCTATCCATCAGTCTTTTTGGGAGTGCTTGCATTGAGCTGGTATGATTGCCATTGTCATTATCATCACCTGGCAGAGTGTGCCAAGTTCTATCAATTAAAAATAAAGATACTTGCACATGCATGTTTATAGCAGCACAATTTGCAATTGCAAAAATATGGAACCAGCCCAAATGCTTATCAGTCGATGAGTGGATAAACTGTGGTGTATATGTGTGTGTATATATATATTTTTTATATATATAATATATGTATATAATATATATATTATGTATATATACATATATAGTATATATAATATATGTGTATATATAATATGTAATATATGTACATATATATAAAATATATGTATATATAATATGTAATATATGTACATATATATAAAATATATGTATATATAATATACAATATATAATATATATTATATATACATATATAATGTATATATGTATATGTATATATAATGTATATATGTATATATATTTTTATATATATATATGATGGACTTCTACTCGGCCATAAAAAGGAATGAATTGATGGCATTCGCAGCAACCTGGATGGGATTGGGGACTATTATTCTAAGTAAAGTATCTCAGGAATGGAAAACCAAACATTGTATGTTCTCACTTGTAAGTGGGAACTAAGGTATGAGGATGCAAAGGCATAAGAATGATACAATGAACTTTGGGGACTCAGGGAGGAAGGGTGGGAGGGGACTGAGGGGTAAAAGACTACAAATTGGGTTCAGTGTATACTGTTGGGTGATGGGTGCATGAAAATCTCACAAATCACCACTAAAGAACTTACTCATGTAACCAAACACCACCTGTTCCCCAAAAGCCTATGGAAATAAGAAATTAAAAAAAAAATACAAGCTTTTCTAAGAGTGAAAAAAAAAAAAAAACCAGTAACACCCAAAATACGTCAGTCCAACCATGGGCCTGAGCTACCTCCTACTACTCTTGTCTGAGTTTGTGCCTTGGCTGAGATTGGGAGGTCTATTTCAACTCCCAGCACCCCTATCTTACTTCATCCTGTCTCTAGCAACCTGTCCAGTTGTTTCTAGTCTTTCTTCTTCCCTAGACTGTCTTTGCCACCGGACCCAGGCTCCTCAAGGACCCTGCGTGTCTTGCTCACCACTGAGCTCTCAGTGAAAACACAGCAGATGCTGTATATACGTTTGTTGAATGAATGAATGTTGCTAGTGATAATGCATTTATGATGCTGTTAATAACATCATTATTGAGTGCCAGTGATGTGCCCGGCACTAATTGTACTCATGCACTGCATAATGACATTTTGGGCAAGGATGACCTGCTTATCTCAACGGTGGTCTCTATGATTATAATGGAGCTGGAAATTGCCTCTCACCTAGTGATGTTGTAGCTGTCATAACATTGTAGTGCAATTACTTTATTTTTTAATTTTATTTACTTATATTTTTGAGACGGAGTCTCGCTCTGTCGCCCAGGCTAGAGTGCAGTGGCGCGCTCTCGGCTCACTGCAAGCTCCGCCTCCCAGGTTCACGCCATTCTCCTGCCTCAGCCTCCCGAGTAGCTGGGACTACAGGCGCCCGCCACCACACCCGGCTAATTTTTTGTATTTTTAGTACAGACGGGGTTTCACCGTGTTAGCCAGGATAGTCTCAATCTGCTGACCTCGTGATCCGCCCACTTGGGCCTCCAAAAGTGCTGGGATTACAGGCGTGAGCCGCTGCGCCCGGCCAATTACCTTATTTTTAAAATAAATTTAATGTAGCCTAAGTGTGCAGTGTTTATAAAGTCTACAATAGTGTACAGTAACATCATGGGCCTTCATATTCATTCACCACTCACTCGCTTACTCACCCAGAGCAGCTGCCAGTCCTGCAAGCTCAGATCATGGTAAGTGCCCTGCACAGGTGTAACTTTTTTATCCTTTGTCTTTTGAGACAGAGTCTCTGTCGCCCAGGCTGGAGTGCAGTGGTGCGATCTCGGCTCCCTGCAGACTCTGCCTCCCGGGTTCAAGCGATTCTCCTGCCTCAGCCTCCTGAGTAGCTGGGACTACAAGCGTGTGCCATCATGCCCGGCTAATTTTTGTATTTTTAGTGGAGACGGGGTTTCACTGTGTTGGCCAGGCTGGTCTCTAACTCCTGACCTCAAGTAATCCGCCCGCCTCGGCCTCCCAAAGTGCTGGGATTACAGGCATAAGCCACCATGCCCAGCCACATTTTTTGTCTTTAATATCTTTTTTTTACTGTACCTTTTTAATATTTAAATATGTTTAGATCCACCAATACTTCCCATTGTGTTATAATTGCCTGTAGCATTCAGTAGAGTAACATGCTAAACAGGTTTGTAGCCCAGGAGCAATAGGCTACACCACACAGCCTGGGGAGATAGTAGGCTACATCATCTAGGTTTGTGTCAGTACACTCTATGATGTTTTGCACAGCAATGAAATCCTCTAATGATGCGTTTCTTGGCATGCATCCCTGTCGTTAAGTGATGCATGATGGTACATAGAATGCATTTTCTTATTTAATCCCCACATTATCCCATATGAAGTGGATGCTGTTAGTGTCCCCATTTTACACATAAGGAAACTGAGGCTCAGAGTTGGTAGAAACATTGCTTCCCGTTGCAGCTAGTATGTGGGAGCCAGAGTTTAAATGCAGCTCTGACTCCAAATCCCTTACTCTCAATTGCTGAGTCCTTCTACTTCCAGGACAGTGTTGTCTTCTGCCCAATAACAACGTGGGTTTTAATTGCTGTGATTGGAGCCCTGTGGAGGGGACAGGGTGTGCCTGTGGAGCAATTCTTGAGGGCAGTGACTTGCACACCTTGGGACTCAAACTGTTGCAGCTGAGGTGACTTTTAAGCGGTACACTGGCCGACCTTAAACATTTAAAATTATGTTAACATTTTAGTGTTATTAGAAAACAAGTGTGGCTGACACATTGGATTCAGTATTCATCAGATGTGTTTATTGCTTAAGATGAGGCTTTAACAAAAAGTCTTTTTTTTTTTTGAGACAGGATGTTGCTCTCTCACCCAGGCTGGAGTGCAGTGGCATGATCTCAGCTCACTGCAACTTCTGCCTCCTGGGTTCAAGCCATTCTTGTGCCTCTGCATTCCGAGTAGCTGGGACTACTAGCATGCACCACCATGCCCGGCTGATTTTTGTATTTTCAGTAGAGACAGGGTTTCACCGTGTTACCCAAGCTGGTCTCAAACTCCTGACCTCAAGTGATCTGGCTGCCTCGGCCTCCCAAAGTGGTGGGATTACAGGCATGAGCCACTGCATCCAGCCTCAAAAAGTCAATTTAAAGAAATAGCCAGTAAATAAGATGGTTCTTAGATATGACAGAGCATGAGAATATGGTTTACGGAATGACTGAATTTTGGAAGGTACCACCTTAACCCATTTCCTGTTTAGAAATAAAAAAATGCAGTGTGCTGCCAGCCCTCATTTAATCTTACATAAACACACTCTTTGAGGCTGAAGAAAATCTCACTGATTTTCAGTGTGAAAATAAAATATAAAAACTATTCTTGGAGTTATTTCTAAACAGAACTTGTCTCTAATCCTAATGTGATGGAAATGTATATGATGTTACATTAGGATTAGAGACAAGAGTATTCTCAGGGCAAATGGGAAATAGTTTGAAGTCATACTCTCACCACAAAGAATTGGATTGAGTTTTCCAGTGTGGATGAAACACTCATGAGGCCACACAGGTAGAAAATTGTGTTTGAAGTTGTATATATTATAGAAGATTTAAGTGTCGCTGGATAACAGGCTGGGAGCCATGCAGTTTTCCCTGTGCTTCTTCGAGGGTTAATTCCCATTCTCCCCTTTGAGCCATGGAGCCAGGTTCTTGGTAGGGAGAAGAAAACTCTCCTATTCGGGAATAAGCTCATTGCAATTGCAATTTCCCCTCTGTAAACTGATGTTTACTCTTTTTAATTTTCTTTTCTTTTTTTTTTTTTTTTTTTTGAGACAGGGTCTTGCTCTGTTGCCTAGGCTGGAGTGCAGTGGCACAATCTTGGCTCACTGTAACCTCTGCCTCCTGGCCTCAGGCAATCCTCCCACCTCAGCCTCCTGCGTAGCTGGAACTACAGGCATGCACCACCACACCCAACTAATTTTTGTAATTTTTTTGGTAGAGACAGGGTTTCGCCATGTTGCCCAGGCTGGACTCGAGCTCCTGGACTCAAGCCATCCTCCTGCCTTGGTCTCCCAAAGTGCTGGGATTATAGGTGTGAGCCACTGTGCCCAGCTGGTTCTTACTCTTTATTAGTTTTAAAA
The DNA here is from genome assembly GCF_028885655.2 of Pongo abelii. Taxonomy (NCBI): domain Eukaryota; kingdom Metazoa; phylum Chordata; class Mammalia; order Primates; family Hominidae; genus Pongo; species Pongo abelii. Next base: position 116,577,861 of record NC_071995.2, on the reverse strand, counting down.
GTTTTTGGATGAGACGAGGATGGGATAAGACTTACTCAGATGAAACATAAATTCAACGAATAGTTACTGGGTCCTTATTATGGGCCAGGCACTGGGATTTCAGAGATGGATGGGGCAGGCTCTTGCCAGAAGAGGAGACAGACAGACAGGCAAATTCCTCCAGTCAGTTTATGAAGTACTAAAGGAGAGAAAGCTGTGGAATTTACAGACTTGATCACTTTACATTTTTGAACAAGCAAGGGAGTGTTTCATTTCCCTGAGCAGAAGGGAACAGTACCAAGGAAAACAAAGTGAATAAATGACCTGGGGGACATTTTAACAGGGCCCCGTGGGATGTATTTGAGTTGGCTGGGCCTGGAGAAATGGGTAAAAATTTCAGTACTTATTTTGACTTGACTTAACTATGGTCAAATGACCAAAAGTCAGGTTGGCATACCTGGTGTGTGTAAGGCTGACCATTTCCCTACTGTTTCTGGAGGCAGACATTCTTCATGGATCCCGGTATGACTTCAGAATCCTTCTCAACACAACACTCTGGGAAAATTACTCTAAGTCATCCATAAGGGGCATGTTCAATTAATCTTATTTCTGTCCTTTCCCAAAGCCCTAAATTCTGTCATTTTGAGAAAATAGTTTTTCTCTTAATGGGGATGTATCTTAGAAGATGAAACGCAGGGAGGTAAGAAAATGCTTGGGGAAGAGTGTCATTTTTAAGCCATTAAGCATATTTCTTAACTACTATTATAGGGCACCCTGTGGTTTTATGGTGCTCTGACTATCTTATAGATGCACTTTCTCCAGGTCACCCAGAAGTGTCATCCTACAGGCCTGTTGTTGATGCAAACCAAGAACTGTTTTATCACAGGTGGAATGATACATTTTGCGTGACACTGGTATCTTAAATGCATGATTACAGTTATTATTATTAACATGATAAAAGAAGGAGCGTTAGAATTAGTCTCAGGGATGAGGTCCCTAGGAACAAAAAAGCCAGTCTTGTGTACAGGAAAATGCAGGGTTTCCTGAGGGACATCATTAGTCCTGTAGAATTTATGGTTTCTTCTTATCTTTCTTTGTGATAATCGTGTTGAGTTCTTGCTTCTCCTCCCTTCTCTCTCTGCTTGGCCACTGGCAGGCGCCAGGCTTCTGGGAGGGAATGTCACTTGGTTGCCAAATTAAATGCCCCAGATCTATTCACTCTAGAGGGTGGTGTAATTTCTGGAAAACGGAAAGAGAAGGCTCTGCTCTCTATCTTGATATTTGACCTGTTTAATATAATTTGAAATGAACCTTTAGTGTGATAAATGGGGAGACAGAACAATTCCTTGCAGGGCCAACATCTCCACTGTGCTTTGGCCCCTGGGTGGCAACTTGAGTCAGAGAGGGCAGGTGCCCGGCACTTTGATTTAGGATAATGGGGGCCAGGCTGGGGTGGAGCAGTCACACTGAGGTAGGCAGGAGCAAGTCTGGAGACAGCTGAGGCCCCAGAAACACACCCAGAAAGTGGAAGCCATGAGGGCAAAGCTGCTCAACACCAAGTGTGTGGCTTTGGCATGATAGGCACAAAGTACCCACAAAACAGTCAAGACTATCCTTAAATGAAGCTCCTCTGTGTTCTCTACTGGGTTGGGGGCCAATCCTGGGTTCACCCCAAAGTGAAATCAGGCCCCACCTGGCACTCTGTACCACTGTATGCCAGGTGGAAGGACTTGATGGTTAGATTCCATCCATCCATCCATCCATCCATCCATCCATCCATCCATGCATGCATGCATGCATCCATCACACATTTTAGGAGGGCCTACATGAAGCCAGGTCTCAGCAGGGATTCTCTGGTGAGCAAATGACCCTGCCTTTCAGGAGCTTACAGTTCAGCAGAAAAGAATGATAAGTCAGCAGACTGAAACAACAATGTACAATGAGCAGGATTAAGAGGGAGCGATGGGGCTGACTTGGAAGCAACCAGAGAATTTGGAGTATGGATTGTAACTTGGAATAGTCTTGGAGGACTCCGGGCCCCAGCTGTTAGTGAGATGTTAGTGAGATTTTCATCTCTTCTCCCTTGCGTTTGGTCTAGGAGAAGCTCCCCAGGAGACATTTTTGAGGCCTCTTTAATCACTGGATGGGCTAATGTTTAAGCCTTTCATTTTCTGTCTGTACATTCCAGAGAAATAATGCCTCTGCATAGTCTTGTAGTCTCTCTCTCTCTGTTTTTTTTTTTTTGAGACAGAGTCTCGCTCTATTGCCCAGGCTGGAGTGCAGTGGCACAATCCCAGCTCACTGCAACCTCCACCTCGCAGGTTCAAGTGATTCTCCTGTCTCAGCCTCCCGAGTAGCTGGGACTGCAGTCACATGCCACCATGCCCAACTAAGTTTTGTATTTTTGGTAGAGACAGAGTTTCACCATGTTGGCCAGGCTGGTCTCAAACTCTTAACCTCAAGTGATCTGCCTGCCTCAGCCTCCCAAAGTGCTGGGCACCAGCGTGAGCCACCACACCCAACCTGTGTAGTCTCTTGACATTCATCAATAGCCTGAGTTAGTTGAACTCTATTTAGTGACATCATTGGCTTTCCAGCACTGCCTTCAAAGACTCCTTCATTTGTTCATTCTTCCATTCAGCAAACTTATTTTTCGGTGCCTATGAGGGGTTCAGGGTCTGTGTAAGAGGCCTGGGACACTGAGTTGCAAAAAACCAGCCTTCCTCGTAAGGAGCTCAGAGTCTAGAAGAGAAAGAGTGAAAATATCAATTATAACTCAGGGGAAAGGGTTGGGGTAGGGGAAGTAAGATTCGGGCACCTAAAACATTCTAGTGAGCCAGGAACAATGTTCTGAAGGAATTAGCATCTGTGACAGGGGCTGGCAAATTTTCCCTGAAAGGGTCCAGGGAGTAAATACAGCAGGCTCTTGGCAGCCAAGTGGTCCCTGTTGTATCCATTCAGCTCTGTTGTTATGAGCAAAAGCAGCCATAGACAGTATGCAAATAAATGGGCATGGCTGTGTTCCAATAAAACTTTATTTACAAAAACAGGTGGTGGGCCAGATTTGGCCTGTGGGCTGAAATGTGCTGACCCCTGATCTAAGAAAAGACCTAAAGAGTGAGTTGGAAATGAATGGCCAGGTAAAGAGTGGGACATGTTCAGGCAGGAGAACAGCAGGTACCATGGCCCAGGAGCTAGAGCTGGTTTGGAAGAAAAATATTAACTAAGAATGGTTGTGTGGCTGGACTACAGCATGCATGTGTGGTACGGCATGAGGTGACAGGAGGATTAGGAGGGGCTGTTTTGGAGTTCTGAGTTTATCCTGACGACAGTCAGTAGGAAGCCCCCTAGAATGACTCTCAGTGTGGAGGGACAGGACCTGTCATGCATCATTTAAGCCATGGTGCGTTGTGGCCTCAAGGCCTCAGTCTAGTTGCTCTGAGCCCCTTTCTTCCTATTTTCCATTAATTAATTCTTGCAGGTATGCAGTGTGCCTCCCAGGACACAGCAGAGCGTGGCTCTGATGACACAGCTGAGCAGAAGTCAATGGGAGGCACTGCCATCTGCTCCTGGCGGCTGATGGCAGAGGAGGGAGCCCTGGACCCTCTCGCAGGGCAGGGCACTGCTCTGCATGCATCTCCTCTGATGGCCTCCTGGCCTACATCCCCTCTGATGGACCCCGTTAGGACTCAGTAATTTAAAACGCTTGTGGTCAGGGGCTGTCTGGTCACTGGTAATGAGGCCTTCACCTCCTCCTCCTGTTCCCCTTAGGCTAGAGGCATTTATTAACTCAAATTAATAGAGGAAGAAGAAAAATATTAACAACTCTCTAGGCCTCCAGCTGAGGCCTCCTTCCAGCATGATCCACTTCCCAGAAGCTTCAAGGAGAGCAGGTGAGGGTCACTTTCTAAGTGCTGCTCAGTAATTTTCAGGGCCGGGCACTGTGGCTCACACCTGTAATCCCAGCAGTTTGGAAGGCCGAGGTGGACGGATCACTTGAGGTCAGGAGTTCGAGACCAACCTGGCCAACATGGTGAAACCCCATCTCTACTAAAAATACAAAAAATTAGCCGGGCATAGTGGCAGGTGCCTGTAGTCCCAGCTACTTGGGAGGCTGAGGCAGGAGAACTGCTTGAACCCGGGAGGCAGAGGTTGCGGTGAGCTGAGATGGCACCATGGCACTCCAGCCTGGGTGACAGAGCAAGATGCTGACTCAAAAAAAAAAAAATTTCAGGAAGCAGACACCAAGTCATCCTTCCCATTCTAGTCGTGTTTTGGGATCATCACTCGTACATTAAAGAGATGGCCTTTCTGTGTCCATCAGCTGAATTAGGCACAATTTTAGCAGTTACCACCTCACGACCAGGGTTTTACCTGTTAACTCAGGGTGGGATGCACCTGGGGGTAGAGATAGAACTGTGGCACCTCAGGGGATCTGAGCTTGACACCAGCTTTGATTTCACTTTTATAATAATAATAATAGAGACAGGATATATTGCATTCTTACCATGTTATGGGCATTGTGCTAAGTGCCTTATATATAGTATCAGCTTATACCATCCCACGAGGTAAGTTTTATCATCATCTGTTGTAGTGAATGAAACTGAGGTATGGAGGATTATATAACTCGCTCAAGATCACATCTTTTTGCTCAAGGGCACAGGGATTGGCAAGCTACCACCCTACCACCTGAGGCCCAAATCTTGCCCACCACCTGTTTTTGTAAATAAAGTTTTATTAGAACATAGCCACACCTAGTCAGTGACATATTTTCTTTGGCTGCATTCATGCTACTATGGGAGACTGGGGCAGTTGCAACAGACACCATATGGCCCACAGAGCCTACAATATTTACCATTTGGCCCTTTCAGAAATGGTTGCAGACTCCTATCCTAGCTAATAAGTGGCAAATGTGATACAAACCTAGGTTTCTCAGACCCAGAGGCTGAAGTCATGATCATCAGTGCTACGCTGCCTCTATATTACCATTTCTATGTTACCACTTGTTCATACAGCAGGTTTTGGGTCCCTGTTGTTTTCCAGAATCCTGGACCGTGAGTTCTTTGAGAGTAGGACCTGTCCTATTCATCTCTTTCATTTCTCGGTTTAACACAGCACTGGGCACACTGTTAAAGGATCAATGAATGTTTGTCAAATGAATGAATGGATGGGTGGGTGGGTGGTTGGATGGATGGATGGATGGATGGATGGTTAAATGGTTTTTTCAGCCTTCCCAGCATTGGAAGCCGACTGTCAGTCTAGTGCTCTCCCCATTACGGAGTGAACGTGAGAGAAACTTCATAATGAGGGACCTTAGGTAGGGACAGAGGCGAATGACAGTGTTGACTGAAGATACCAGCCCCATCATTTCCAGCCCTCATCCTGCCAGGCAGAGTAATGTGGAGGTCTATGGAAGCCAGAGGAAACATTCTTTATCATTCCTTTTGACAGATCTCTTAGAGTTGTCCTTGCCTGTAATTTAGACTCTGAACATTACTAATACCCTGTTGTCGTATGCAACTAATATTTGTCACCCCCATGGCGAGCAGAATCTTGAATGTAAATTCATGTGGTCCCTTCCCTAGAGCTGAGGCAGTCAACGCATGAGAGGGGTGCTCTTCCCTAGGTCAGCTGGGAATTCTACGCAGAAGCACCAGCAGCATCACCCTCAATGTTAGGTTGTAGACTCCCGAGGGGCACTGATTCTATTTCTTACTGGTAAAAAAAAAAAGTTTCCTGCTGGTGACTTCATTTTCTATAGCCATGGCATTTGAAAAACACCTTCATGCACAGCGCTGAGTTTCACCCCCCAGCAACATTTTGAAGTGGGTACCGCTAACCACATTTTGCAAAATGAAACTCGCATTTATGGAGTACCAGTTCCTTACATGTGTGTATCTCTTACAACAAATTATCATTTCACCCATTTGTCAGATGAAGAGATGGCATCAAGAGCCCAGGTAAGAAGCAAGTCTCAGCACTTGAACTCTGGACTATCAGATGCCAAAGTTCATGATATTCAACCCTTCGTCACATTTGCAGTGACCCCCTGGCATGGCTTGGCCCTGAGTAAGGACAGCATAGAGGACTTTTGTCTAAGGCCACTTCTTCCCTACTGAGACCCTGTGAGTCTGCAGCTCAGCCCAAGCCCCCGCATCGCCTGAGATGAGAGCTTAGTGCAGCTGAGTGGTGAGGGCGGCACAGCCATTATCCATGCTTGGTGTGTTTTGCAGCGCTGGGGGAACACACAGGTTGCTCACCAGACACAGGGTTCTGAGTTTTTCTCAGTTGTCCATTTAGGTTTTCAACATTATTCCTGAAGTGTGGGGCAGCTGGGGGCTTTCTGGGAGCCAGAGGGGCCTCTCAGAAGTTAATGTTCCATTCCAGGTTATAATGGACAGCAGCTGGGATGTCCGCCTGGGCCAATTTGCTTTGAGCATCTCTGCAAACTTGGACTCCGGTGAAGAATTTGTGAGCTTACTTAACCATAGCGAGCACAGGTGTAACAAAATGACAGAAGTTGTCAGTGTGTTGGTCTTTTTCTCATATGACCGTTGGTCTTTTTGTCATATGACCCTTATTTGCCCCTTATCTTTACGGAAGAGGACATGCTTCCTGATTTACCTTTCTCTTCTCTTCAGCTTCTTTACCACTTAAAAAGCTGAGGTATAAATTATATACAATAAAAACCACAGATTGTAAGTTCAATGAGTTATGATGGAGCTATATCCCTAGATACCCACTGCCCCAACCAAGACAGAATATTTCTCCTCTACCCCAGAAAGTTCTGTCATGTCCCTCTCCGATCATCTTGCCCCACCCTGAAGGCAACCCTTGTTCTGCTTTTTAGCACATAGCTTAGATCTCTTGCAGAACTTCATGTAAATGCCATCATATAGTGTGTACCCTTTTGTTTCTGGTTTGTTTCACTCAACATGATGTTTTTGAGATACATCCATGTGTTGTTATCAGTGCATTCTTTTGTATTATTTTATAGCTACATATTACTATTATTTTCTTGTGTGAATATACCACCATTTATTGGTCCATTCTCATTTTATTTGTTTCCTCGGGTTGCTGTAACAAAGTATCACAAACGTGGTGACTTAAAACAACAGAATTCCATTGTCTCACAGTTCCAGAGGCCAGAAGTCCCAAGTCAAGGTGTGGGAAGGGATGTGCTCCCTCTGAAGTCTCTAGGCGGAGATCTTTCCTTGCCTCTCCCAGCTTCTGATGGCTCCTGGCAATACTTGGTGTTCCTTCCTTGTCTTGAGGCTACATTATTCTAAACTCTGCTACACATGGCATCTTCCCTCAGTGTGTTCCTCCTCCTCCTCCTCCTCCTCCTTCTCCTCTTGTTCTTCCTCGTCCTCTTCCTCCTCCTTCTTCTTCTTTCTCCTCCTCCTCTTCCTCCTCCTCCTCCTTCCCTTTCTTCTCCTTCTTCTTTCTTCTTTTTCTGCTCCTTCTTCCTTCTTTTTCTTCTTTTTCTTCACAGGGTCTGGTTCTGTCACCCAGGCTGGAGTGCAGTGGTGCAATCATGTCTCACTGCAGCTTCCACTTCTCAGGCTCAAGTGATCATCCCATCTCAGTCTCCTGAGTATCTGGGACTACAGGTGCCCGCCATCATGCCTGGCTAATTTTTTTTTTTTTTTTGTAGAGATGGGATATTACCATCTTGCCCAGGTTGGTCTCAAACTCTTTGGCTCAAGCAGTCCTCCCACCTTGGTCTCTCAAAGTGCTGGGATTACAGGTGTAAGCCAGCACACAAGCCCTCTTTTCTTATAAGAACACCAGTCATTAGATTTAGAGCTCATCCTAATCAAGTATGACCTTAACTTGATTATATCTGCAAAACCCCTACTTCCAAATGAGGTAACATTTACAGTTACTGGGGGTTAAGACTTCAACATACAGTTTTTGGGGATACATTTTAACCCACTATACATCTGGAGTGCTTCCAGGTTGAGGTTATTGAGAGTAAATCTAAATCTACTTAGAACATTCTTGTACAAGTTTTTTTGTTGTTGTTGTGGACATATAGTCTCATTTCTCTTGTGTAAATAGCTACTAGTAGAATCCCTAGGTCCTAGCATATGTGTTTTTATGTAGCTTCATAAGAAACTGCCAAACTGTTTTCCAAAGTGCTTGCATATTTTACAATCCCACCAGCAGGTGTGACAAGTCAGTTGCTGTATATCATCAGTAGTTCTCAGTATGGGGCAATTTTGAATTTTGTCCCCTAGATGACATTTGGCAATGTCTGAAGACAGTTTTGCTGGCCATAATTTGCAGTGGAGGGGACAGTGCTGCTAGCATCTGGCACCTGGGGAGAGACCAAGGATGCTGCTAAACATTTCACAATGCACAGGGCAGCCCCCATTCCCAGGCCCCAGTAATGGGTTATCCAGCTGGAAAGGTCAACAGTGCTGAGGTTGAGAAATCCCGCCCTATCTCCTTGCTACCACTTAACATTGTCAGGCATCTAACTTTATTCATCCTAATAGGTATGAAATATTATCGTGTTTTGCTTTGTGCTTCTTTAATGACTAAATATGGTGAACATCTTTTTTTGGACTTATTGGCTATTTCTCTCCCATTTTATGTGAATATGTGAATTATCTATTCAAATCTCATGCTTATTTTTAAATTGGGTTGTCTTTTTAAAAAAATTTTTATTTTATTTTATTTTATATTTTTTTGAGCTGGAGTCTCGCTCTGTCACCCAGGCTGGAGTGCAGTGATGCTATCTGGGCTCACGGCAACCTCCACCTCCCAGATTCAAGTGATTCTCCTGCCTCAGCCTCCCTAGTAGCTGGGATTATAGGTGTGCGCCACCACACCCAGCTAATTTTTTGTATATTTAGTAGAGATGGGGCTTCACCATGTTGGGCAAGCTAGTTTTGAACTCCTGACCTCAAGTGATCTGCCTGCTTCAGCCTCCCAAAGTGCTGGGATTATAGGCATGAGCCACTGCACCCTGCAACTTCTACCTCCTGGGTTTAAGTGATTCTTGTGCCTCAGCCTCTTGAGTAGGGGGAGTTACAGGTGTGCACCACCATGCCTGGCTAATTTTTGTATTTTTTAGTAGAGAAAGGGTTTCACCATGTTGGCCAGGCTGGTCTCAAACTCCTGACCTCAGGTGATCTGCCTAGGTGTTCCAAAGTGCTGGAATTACAGGTGTGAGCCACCACTCCTGGCCTAATAATTTTTTTAATGTTTAGTGCTTTTTGTGTCCTAAGAAATCTTTGCCAATCCCAAAGTTGTCAATATTCTACTTTCTTTTAGCAGCTTTATAGTTTTTAGCTTTTCTGATAGGTTTATTATCTATCTCACATTAATTTTTGCATATGATGTAAAGTAAGGATGGAAGCTCCTTATTTTGCATAAGAATATCCAGGTGTTCCAGCACCATTTGTTGAAAAGACCACCTGTTCCTCATTGAATGACTTGATATCTTCATCAAATGTAAGTTGGCCATATGCATGTGGGTCTACTTCAAGACTCTCTGTTCCATTCCATTCATCTACTTGCCTGCTCTTAAGGCAATATCACACTGCCTTGAAGACACTGTCTTATCTCTCTGGCCTCTTGTCTTTTCATCTGTCTCCTCTGCTTTTTCCTCTTTCAACCTCCCCTCTTTCACTGGGCTGGGGGCGAGGGCAGTTGGGAGACAAAAACTAAGCTATATTTTGCTTCTTGTTATTTCTCATGCCTTTTTGCAGTCTACCTCCTTTGCCATCTTTTGTTTTTGGGGGTGTATGTGTGTGTGTGTGTGTGTGTGTGTGTGTGTGTGTGAAGGAGAGAGAGAGAGAGAGAGAATTAAGCCAGGGATAAAAAGTACTAGATGCCTGCCCCGAGCATCCCTGTTCTTGTTAACCAGTTTTCTTTCCTGTTTCCTGTTTTCCACTCAGCACCTAAGTTCTCACTTGCCCCAAGAGCATCCAGTCTAAACAGATTGGCCAAGTCTATTCCTCCTCTTGTCTTTGACTCTCTTGACTTCTTGAAATCCTTCCCTCCCACCCGAAGTCTTCCTGGAATCAATAGAAAAAAAAAGTCATACTTCTTTTTTCCTAATGAGTGACTCATCAAGCCAGGACTGAACACTCACAAACAACCCTCGCTACAAGGGATCAAAAATGTGCCTTGTCTCTGTTGATTCCTCCCATTTATTCTTGGCATGTTCTTGTGCATCTGGGCTGATGCTGCTGGTTATGCCCTGGGATTGCACAGACCCCCTGCCTGTTTGATGTGGATCATGGCGCATCCGACAGTCCAGAACTGCATGGGGTGAGGGGTAAGCGGGCAGCGGGGGGTGGGGAGGGCAGGTTATTTTTTGCTGATGATCCAGAGAGATTATGCTTGTTGTGTGGCTACCAGCAGCAAAGCCACCTAAAGTCTCATGACTCTTCAGAACAAAATGGCAAGATTATATTGCCCATTGCATCATTATTTAGAAAAAGTGTAGTCTTTATATTTGTAAATGGTGGATCAGAACCTGGGCTAACACTTCAGTATCTGAGGAACATTGCTACTTATTTTTAGGTATAGTTTGGTAGATATATGTTATTTTTCTTTTTTTTTTTTTTTGAGACAGGGTGTCACTCTGTCCCGTTGTCCAGGCTGGAGTACAATGGCATGATCTCAGCTCACTGCAACTTCCACCTCCCAAATTCAAGCAATTCTCCCACCTTAGCCTCCCAAGTAGTTGGAACTGCAGGCACACACCACCATGCCCAGCTAATTTTTGTATCGTTTGGTAGAGACGGGGTTTCACCATGTTGGCCAGGCTGGTCTCGAACTCCTGACCTCAAGTGATTCGCCCACCTCAGTCTCCCAAAATGCTGAGATTACAGGCGTGAGCCACTATGCCTGGCCTGAAAGATGTATATTTAATCCTACCTTTAAAACATATTATGTTTTAAAGAGTAAATTGAAATAAATAGTAAGAACAGGATATAAAGACAGCTTGAGTTTAAAATACTTATCAAAGTGTGAGATTTTCTCGATATCTATACTAGTACTTTAATGTGAGAAATACACAGTAAATGTTATTTGCATAACTTCAAAAATCCTGTATTAGATTTTTTAAAAAAATGATATTATGAAATGGTTGAAGACTCACAAGAAATAGTGCAGATGCTCCTTGTATCCTCCCCCCATCTTTCCCCCAGTGACAGTATCTTACATAACCACAGTATGAAATTGACATTGGTACAATACTGTTGACTTAGGAACAGATCTTCTTTGGTTTTCACCAATTTTTACTTTTTTACTTGCATTTTTTGAGCTTTTCTTTTTTTAAATGATGATTTTATTGTCCAAAAGATGGCCTAGCAATATCCAAGAAAATTTTGGAGTGAGAAAGATACGATTTCCCATTCCAGCCTTGTCACTTATCTGTGAGATCATGGATGATTCATCCAAGTTTTCTGAGCCTCAGTTTCTTCCTCTGTAAAATGGAGTTGATAATATCTACCTCTTACGGTTGTTGTGAGGCTTAAATTCAATAACTTATACAGGTATATCATGCTTGGGAACTGTTGTGATGGGTTGGTTGAAAAATCTAAACTCATGGAAGTATAAAATGAAGAAAGCTTTTAATTTAAATTCAATAAATTTAATAATTTAATAAATTTAAAGCTTTTAAATTAATTAAACTTTTAGTTTAATTGAGATATGTGGAATGTCTTCTTTTCCATTTTTAGTGACAACTTGGGCAGATTTATTCACTTTTGGCTGGAAGAGCTTAAAGCAGAGAAGGTCTTCCTGGTGTTGGTGTGGTTTGGTTTGATTCTTCGGTTGTGAATGATCTCTCTGTGAATGGTGAGGATGGATTCTTCTGGCCTGTCTTCAGGGTCATCCTGATAACCTCCCCTGCCACTGAGGGGCAGCCAGGTCTCATTGACTCCCTGGATGGCACCCCCTTTGGTCCTTTTTCTGATGGTCACCTAGACATAGAGAACTCCTGCCATCCACTAGCCCTCAGGCTTTCCCTTGCAGCCATGGGAATACAGGATACTTCTCGCACTCTCTTGGTATGGACAGATCTGGGATGGAGTGGGAAGTATCCCCATTGCCTCCTCTGACTCACTACTTCCGTGTCCCCCTGTTACTGGAAAGGGGTCCTGATCCAGACCCCAAGAGAGGGTTCTTAGATCTCATGCAAGAAACAATTCGGGGTGAATCCATACACTAAAGTGAAAGCAAGTTTATTTTATTATTTTTTTTATTATTATTATTATTATTATTATTATTATTATTATACTTTAGGTTTTATGGTACATGTGCCCAATGTGCAGGTAAGTTACATATGTATACATGTGCCATGCTGGTGCACTGCACCCACCAACTCGTCATCTAGCATTAGGTATATCTCCCAATGTTATCCCTCCCCCCTCCCCCCAACCCACAACAGTCCCCGAAGTGTGATGTTCCCCTTCCTGTGTCCATGTGTTCTCATTGTTCAATTCCCACCTATGAGTGAGAATATGCGGTGTTTGGTTTTTTGTTCTTGCGATAGTTTACTGAGAATGATGATTTCCAATTTCATCCATGTCCCTACAAAGGACATGAACTCATCATTTCTTATGGCTGCATAGTATTCCATGGTGTATATGTGCCACATTTTCTTAATCCAGTCTATCATTGATTAGAAAAGAAAAGGAATAAAAGAATGGCTACTCCATAGACAGAGCAGCCCTGAGGGCTACTGATTGCCCATTTTTATGGTTATTTCTTGATAATATGCTAAACAAGGGGTGGATTATTCTTGCCTCTTCTTTTTAGACCATATAGGGTAACTTCCTGATGTTGTCATAGCATTTGTAAACTGTCACAATGCTGGTAGGAGTGTAGCAGTGAGGATGACTAGAGGTCACTCTTGTGGCCATCTTGGTTTTGATGGGTTTTGGCCAACTTCTTTACTGCATCCTGTTTTATCAGCAAGGTCTTGATGCCTGTATCTTGTGCGGACCTTCTATCTCATCGTCTGACTTAGAATGCCTTAGCTGTCTGGGAATGCAGCCCAGTAGGTTTCAGCCTCATTTTACCTAGCTCCTATTCAAGATGGAGTTGCTCTGATTCACACGCCTCTGATACCCTCAAGGTGTTTGGATGTAGGTCATCTAGTGTTCCCCCACCTGCAGAAATGTCTAGGCCTGCGTTGTCTAATATGGTAGCCACTAGCCATAGGTGTTAATTATTTAAATTTAAAAGAATTAAAATTAGTGCGTAGTGGCATGCAACTGTAGTCCCAGCTACTTAGGAGGCCGAGGCAGGAGGATCACTTGAACCCAGTTTGAGACCAACTTGGGCAGCGTAGCGAGACCCTTAAAAAATGTTAAAAAAATAATTAAAATTAAATGGAATTAAACATTTAATTCCGCAGTTGCACTAGCTGTATTTCGTGTGCTCAATAACCATATATGGCTGGTGGCTGCTATATTGGACAGCACAGATATAAAACATTTCCATTATCATAACATGTTCTTTTGGACATTGCTGGTCTAAATAATAGATCCCCCATCTTATGGCTACCCACGTTAGTCTTTTCTAAGAACTGCCCCACCTCTCTCTGCTTAGAGGGTGGTACCAATGGATGGCCATGAGATCCATAATTTCAGCAGACATCTACTTAGGAAATAAGATGCCAGTTTCTTTTCTTGTAGATGCCCCTGGGGAGTAGGAATGCACTCTGTGCATCCTATGCCCTCAGAAGGTCAAAGACCAAAACTCAACCCATCTACCTTCTCTTCTTCTGGGGAGGAGGCAGCAGTGGTCGTTGGGATGTGGGGCTCAGTCTGCCCCCTCTTTGGATCCTTGTGGGAAGGAGTTTGATCTCAGCTCTGGCTCACAGGTAGCTCTTTTTAGAAAGTAGAATTATTTTATGTCTTATTTTTAGATTTGGGTATAAACTATAATTCTGGGACAACAGTAGAAATCCCACTTGATAGCCAATTACACTGTTATCATTAATAGTATTATTCCGACCATATAGCCTTCTATACTTTTCTACAACTATGGAAGTATATGACCTTCCATTTCTCACCTACATTCATAGATAGTTGTTCATTTTATTGTAAGCATTTACCCACATTTCTATTTCAACTGGGAGTTTCCATTTTTAGATGGGCACATAATGTTGCATTGCATTGGTATCCATGGTTCTCTGACTATTTCTCTTTCAGATAAAGATTTCCATTATTTCCAGAGGTTTGGTGTTACCAGTAGCACCACTGAGGGCATCTTGGTGCATAAAACTTCTTGCTTTTGACAACCTCTTTTCTTTGGAGAAATTTTCCTGGAAGTAGGAAAGGTATTGAGTTTACGAACTTCTTAACTCTTTGTCAAAGTTTAAACTCCCCTCCGCATACAAATTACAGGTCTGATGGCTGAATGGGACCTCAGAGGATCTGTAGTCAATACCTGTCACTGTCATCTGTGTTATAGACACAACTCTCCTCTTTCCAGCTTCATCTCATTCCCTTCATCTCATTCCCTCCTGCCTCAGGGACTTTGCTTATGCTTTCCTCTGTGCCTCTTCTTTGTGTTCCTTTCCTCCTTGTAATTAATTCCTGTTTTTTCCCTGAGATCTCGGGTCTGGGCTCAAGATCACTTCTGCTGAGAAATATTTTCTTACTCTATCACCTTCAAATAAGCCAGACCCCCTTGTCAAGAATAGGGACCTGTTCTTTCTTTCATGGCATTTATCATGATGTATGATTAGACATTCATCTGTGTAATAAGCAGTCTGATGTTTGAGCCCTTGGTTAAGACCAAAGGGTGGAGCTTATCATTGCCTGGCACACAAGCACTTAGACTTTGTCGAATGAATAAACACATCTGATGCAAATTTACAGGGATGCCAATCAGGATGCTGGGTCTTTTATTGATCTTGCCTCTGCCTCGTGTTACTTTAAACAATTCCTTTTTAGGCATGGGACCAAATTAGGGGTTAAAACATCTGGAGCCTATTAATGGGCTTCAAGGGTCAGTGAACACCCTAACATTATATATACAAGTGTTGTGCAGACAGGTGCACCTGGGGAGGAAGGTGGTAGAGGGTCCATGGCTTCCATCATGAGATTTTTAAAGAGGGTAGCAAACCTTCTAAATGATAACAGCCATCAGCCTAGATCATTGGTGTGGTCTTCACAACACCCAAGAAACAGGCCTGCTTCCCTGTAATTGAAGAGAGTTACTCACCCAGCCCCTGGCTGTGCCCAATCAGGGCATGCCTGGTTCAGCAGGGATGAACCATCTATAGAAATTTGACTCTGCACTTCCTCCAGGCACTCTGCCCCTGTCTGAAGAAGAATAAGAAATGAGAAATGCTCCCTATACTCAGCTTCTCTCCCAAGCTTCCAAACTTCAAGTTATTGAGTCACTCTGTCTCCTCATGGAAGGAGTGATGGAGGAGTGGAGAAAGGCCAGGAGTGGGATGCTGGCAGAATTTCTTTCACTTGGAAAAAGACATTGAGGGTGAGGAGAAGCATTGCCCTTCACCCCCAACACACTAACCTCAGAAGCCTCTTATAGTTCTAATATTCTCAGACTCTGTTGATATAGTCATACAAGACCAATGTTTGAAGGAGGCTTAGAAGGGTCATCTTCTTTGTAATTGCTTGTTGGAATTTGGTTAAACAATTTATTATGCAATTAATGCATGTTCATTTTGCAGAACTTGCAAACTCTAATACCTAATAGGGCCTGGCAGGAAACTCAAATGGTTGAAGAGGGCCTAGCATAAGATGACAAATGGCAACTGACATTTGGCTTCAGGATCAATGATTTACAATAGGGAATGGTGGGGAGTGGGGCAAACTGGAGCACCCATGCCTCATCTAAAGGGGGAAGCCACTCCTTCTTTCTAGCTGACAGTTGCCACATTGAATGCAAGACCTGAATTGTTGGCCGGGTGCTGTGGCTTACACCTATAATCCCAGCACTTTGGGAGGCCAAGGTGTGCAGATCACCTGAGGTCAGGAGTTCAGAACCAGCCTGGCCAACATGGTGAAACCCCGTCTCTACTAAAAGTTCAAAAAATTAGCCGGGTATGGTGGCACATGCTTGTAATATCAACTACTTAGGATGCTGAGACAGGAGAACTGCTTGAACCTGGGAGGTGGAGGTTGCAGTGATCCAAGATGGTGTCACTGCACTCCAGCCTGGACTGGGGGAAAAAAAAAAGACCTGAATTGTTTCAATTTATCAAGAAAAAGTGGAAGCATGGAATTTTTAGCGTGAAATTTTCCTGTTTTTATAAATGTTGCCAATGAATCTACGTTTAAGGTTTGTATGAGCCAAATAAAGTTTGTCTGCATTCCAGATGTTTCTCCACAGGCCATCGCTTTGCATAGTAAAATTTAAACCTTACAAATCCGTGGAATAGAGTTTTCTTTGAAGTCCACCTAAACAGAAAACCCTCTGGGTCCATTGATGAGTGGCTGTTTGGGAGATTGGAAGTCCTCTCCTTTTAGGGAGATGGTGACTCTAAATCATCACCTTAGACCTTGTCAGTCAGAGTCTCCATGTTCATGACGGTATGGCAGAGGGGACATAGCGGGGATCAACACGCAGCTGAAAGGCCATGCCTTGCCAGAGCTGGTGTTGGCATGTGTATTCAAGCCCTATGCCGAAGAGGCTAAAAATAGTCCCAAGTGTTTGGGTGGCTGCTTTGTCTTAACTACTTCCAGGCCCTAGACAACTGTCACCTCATTAATCTTCATGGCAGGGTGCCTGGCTTAGAGGACAAAACTGAGCTTCCAATGCATATGATTTAATTCCAGCTGGGCATGTGCGAGCCTCAGTTTCTCCATCTGCCCCTGAGCCACTCATTCACCAACCACATACATGGTCTGCCTGAGGAGGTGACGAGGACCAGGACCTCAGGGTACAGGTGGAGGTTTCCTGGGTGGCATTCCCACAGGAGGTTTCTGCCAAGCAGCAAGAATAAAACCCTGAAAGCCATATTTATTTAAAGACCGTGAATCCAGTTCTGGATCATTCCAACTGGAGTGACTTGTCTAAAATTTAGTTTTGCTGAGCAATCTCTTTCCTTCCGTGGACAGTGAACAACAGGGTTTCAGTAAAGTGGTTCCAGAGGAAATGCCTTTTTTATGATCCTCTTTGCATTCCCAAACTTTAGAAGAGCTTCTTTGTATTTAATTCATAATCTAGTTATAAAAGATTTACAGCAGCACCTCTAGACAATACTCTGTTAATCCAGATGAAGTTACTATATGAATTGAAAGTCATAAAAGTAATTTTCGAATGCATTATTTTTTATCTCTTTCTAAGTGATTAAATCTCAACTTAAACTGGCTTCTCCCACAAAATGTATTTGTTGGCTTTTGTAACTGCAAAGTGCTTAGGAATGGTGGGCTTTAGGTACGGTTGGATCTAGGCGCTTACACAAATGTTGGAGAAACTCGCCCTCCACTCCTTGGTAGCTTTGCTTTCTCATTATGGCCAGCTGCCTTCCCCCTCCCTCTGTGTCTCAAGTAGTTCCAGAAAGAGACTCAATTGCCTCAGTGGAAAGAGAAACTTCTTTCTCTAAGGTTGCTGCAAAAGTCCTGAGATTGGCCACTTGTAAGTCAGCTTGGGTGTCTTGCCTATCCTGAAACCATCTTTGCGTCCAGAGGGATGGAGTAAGCCAATTAGGACCGGTGCACGTGCATGCACGAAGCCGATTAGGACAGGTGCACATGTATGCACGCGCGCGCGCGTGCGCGCGCACACACACACACACACCTATCTGCCCCACACATGCTACATGGATGGATGGTAGACAGACTAAAGTAACAGATGTCATCTACATTTTAAAATAATGAAAACTTCAACTCCCAGTCAGCCTAAATCATATAGGGCCCTCTTTTTTTTATTTTTATGTTTTATTTTTGAGATAGGGTCTTGCTTTGTCACCCAGGTTGGAGTGCAGCGGTGTAATCTCGGCTCACTGCAGCCTTGACCTCCTGGGCTCAAGCGATCTTCCCACCTCAGCCTCCTGAGTAGCTAGGACCATAGGCATGTACCACCATGCTTAGCTAATTTTGCTTTTTTGTGGAGATGAGGTCTCACTATGTGGCCCAGGCTGGTCTCAAACTCCTGAGCTCAAGCAATCCTCTTGTCTCAGCCTTCCAAAGTGCTGGGATTACTGGCATGAGCCACAGTACCTGGCCTTGGGCTCTCTAAAAAGTGCAGTTGGCAATGTGCAATTGTAAGACAAGAGGAGTGTGTCTAAATCATCAAGTTTCCTTGGCATCATTGTTACTGGAGAGATTATCCCCAAGGTGGGCTGGGAGAGTGGATCACACACCAACTTTGGTGAACTTGAGGAGTCTGAGAATGAACTTGTCTTGCCAAACTCCTCAGCTTCTGCAATTCTGAAATTTACCTGGAAGAAGAGTCGATAGACTTGAAAAGTCAAACTATGAGCATCAGAAGTTGGGAAAGCTGGAGGAAGTTGGGTCATATCCAGGAGCCAGAATGGGAGGAAATAAAACACTTGGAGATTTAGAAACAAAGCCAGAAAATCTCATTACAGAAGAGCTTGCATTTGTGTAGATTTTTTTCCCAGGCACTTTCATATCCATTATCTCATTTGAGCTACATCACGACCCTGCGTGGTTGGCAGGTCAGAAATTCTTATATTCATTTGTCACATAAAGAAACTGAGACTTCTTGAGGTTAATTGACCGGACCAAGGTCAGAGAGCTCGTTAGTAAGAAGTCTGGGAATAGAATATAGGCAGTTCTAGACCAGCACTACCAAACAGACATGTAATACAAACACTGTATGTAATTTAAAAATTTCTGATAGCCATATTAGAAAAGTAAAAAGAAACAGTTGAAGTTGGTTTTAATAATTTATTTTATTTTACCAATAGATCCAAAATATTATTTCAATAAGTAATAAACTTAAAAACTTCAGATGTTTTACATTTTTTTTTCCATGTGGAGTCTTCAAAATCTGGTGTGCATTGTGTACTTAGAGTACATCTCAATTCAGACTAGCCATGTTTTAGGTGCCCTCTAGCCACATGTGGCCAGTGGATGCCATATTGGGTGGCACAGTCTAGGCTGTGCTTGGTGTAATGGGTGGAGGCCATTCTTCGGAGTAAATTTTTCTGGGTTTCAATTCATTCATTTAGTTCAATAACTATTTATTGAGCATATACTATATGCCAGATGCTGAGGATAAAATGGCAAATGAGAAAGATTTGATTTCTGCCTTCATGGAAGGCATATGCTAATGGAAGAGGGTGACACAAAACAAATTTACAAGGAAGTAAACAATAATTTCAGTGTTCCAAGTGCTATGAAAGAAGCAGACAGGGTGCTGAGATTGAGACTTATAGAGTGATCATGAAGACCTCTCTGTTCCGCTGAAGCTGAGGTCAGAGAAGAGGACGTACAAAGAGTGGGGGTGTCGGGGGGATAGAGGAGCATGTTCCAGGGAGAGAGAAGACGTGTGCAAAGGCCCTGAGGCAGGAAAGCATTTGCATGTTCTAGGAACTTAATGAAGAACAGTATGACTGGGGCTATTTGGAGGGTGCCTTGAAAGAGACTCAACTGCCTTGATATCCAAGGTACCAGATATGTGGCAGGTTGTTGATGAATATTTGTTACATAGATGGATGGGTGGATGGATAGATAGAGTTATGGACAGGCAGAAGGATGCATTCGTTTTGTATTTTCTGCGGCTATTTTTGTATGACAGTAGCAGAAATGAGTAATTGCAACAGACATCCTACACCCTGTAAAGCCTAAAATATTTACTTTCTGGCCCTTAACAGAAAACATTTGCTGACCTAAGATCTATAAAATGGGGAAAACAATAACTTCTTTAAACAACTATATGGGGATTAAATGAGAGGAGGATATCTCTTGCCTGTCCCAGTGGCTGGCCCTTGGTACAACATGCAACAAAGGTGAATTTTCTCCCTTGCGCTCTGCTCCACATCTTTTTCTGGGCTCCAGCTCCAGTGCTTGGGCACCTTTCTTGTTCACAGGCAGCTGAAATGGGGACTGAGTTTCCTCTTTGGGTCCCTCAATTATTCCTGAATGTTGCATTTTATTTTCATGGGGGCTGCGAGCTAGAATGGAGTTGTCTATAGCACATAGACCCTGCTGCAGGGATCCCCGGGTGGGTCGACTTAGGGGGTTTCATAAATGTTAATTACAGCTCTGCTTCATTTTGAGGGAGCACAGATTCTTATTGCCTCAGTAGAGAGAAACTTAGACTGTGCCCTTTAATGAGAAAATTGTGTCTCTTTTGCCACTGTGGAATTGTGAATGTGAGCATGAATTTAGATGAGAATTTATGTATCCAGGGGCAACACAGAGAGGCAAGAATCCCCAAAATACCTGCTCACCACCAGGTGAGTTTTTTTCTGGGGCTCTGAAAAAAATATCAGAGCGTTGGGTGGAATTTCTAGATTCCTACAGTGACAGCCAGAAGCCAGGACACATGATGGGGTGACTGCAAATGCCCTCCACATAGCATAGAATTTCTCAACCTTGGCACTGCTGAGATTTGGGGCTGCATAATTTTTCGTGGTAGTGGCTGTCCTGTGCATTGTAGATGTTTAGCATCTTCTCCAGTCTCTATCCACTAGATGCCGGTTGCACTCCCGCCCCCAAGTTGTGACACCCAAAAATGTCTTTTAACATTGTACGATGTCCCCTAGAGGGCAAATTTGTCCCCATTGAGAACAGGGACTTTGTGAGTTGTGAGGCAGCTGTTACAGAGGACTGGGCTGAGAAGTCAGAGAGACTGGATTCAAATCCCCAGAGTGCATGCTGCTAGCTGTGTGACCTTGGGCAAGTCACTTCACCTCTCAGAAGAGAATTGTTGCTTCAAAGGTTGTAGTAAAGATGAAATGCTGTCAAAGTTGCAGGCAAAAAATAGGTTCTCTGCCAGTGCCATTTCTTTCTCTCCCTACGGCCCCTCTCCTCTCCTCCTCTTCCCTTTTGCTCTTATTCCCAGGCTCTGAGAATCTTTCCCCTCTTTGCTGCTCCCTAGGGGGCAAACAGGTGCAATCTTCCCCAAGGTTTTTTACCTCTGCTCTTTTTTCTTGCCTTTCCTCAGGAGAATCAGCATAAGAGGCGTACATGTTGGGGTGAAGAAAAAGTTGCATTTGATTACTTAAAGTTCCCTTCAGAGAATGGTGCAGTTTATCATTTGCAACCTGATGAAAGAGTTCCACCTGCCGCTCCAAAAAGAATAATAGATCAGTAAGATTCGAACCTTAAATCGGCTCATCCTCCTGGAACAGTGACAGGCATTTGAATGAATATTTAACGAGCCAGACTTTGATAATGAAGAGCTGCTGCTCCCCCCCTCACTCCATCCCGCCCCCAAATCAGGAAAGAAAATTCCTCTTCTTCACTCTGACCTCTTAGATGAATGAGAAAAGGATGAAATATAATTTGGGGGAATAATTTCCACTCCTCAGCCCCCAAACATCACAGATGATGCTGTGCTGAACTCATTTAACTCTGACTTAGAAGCAATGGGTTGCTGGCATCAGGGAGCTGGAGCCAGAGCTGTTGAAATTGACTCAGCCTCAGGGAGTAATTTGTGTTTTTGCCTCATCCCCTAGGGAGCAGGTCCACCTCACCTCTCACTCCAGAAGCCCTTCTCCAACTCTCATTAGGGCTGACAGAAAATAGGAGAGAGGAGAGAGTGAGAGGACAGAATTTTGGAGACTTGAAGGACTTTTTCTTTCCTGTCCTGTTCTGTCCTCCCTCTTACTGTCCCTTCTCATCCCTCCCTTTTCCTATTTTAAATTATAAAAGTAATCTGTGCTGGTGTAACAAATCCAAACTATACAAATGTAGATAGAGTAAAACAGTGAAAGCCCCCATTCCCTCCTGCCCCAATTTTAGTCCCAAAGTCATTGCTCTTAACATTTGTTATGCATTCTCTTAACATTTGTTGCACATTCCTTTGAAGAATAATAACTAAGGTGCCAAAATCTATACTGTATCAGAGTTCCCCAAAGAGACAGAAGCAATAGGAGACATCTCTATATCTATCTATCTACTGTCTACTTAGCTATATCTATATATCTGTATCTATTATCTATAGATATGGATAATGATAATTGATATCGCTATATCTGTTTATCATGTATCTATGAATCATCTGTCTACTTAGATATATCTGTATCTATTATCTATATATATCTATATAGACATATCTATAACTATCCATCCAGATATATCTATCTTCTATCTTTTATCTATCTAGATATACATATATCTATATGTAGCTATCCAAATATCTATCTATATCTATCATCTATCTATATAGGTATATACAGATATATTTATGTATTTGTCTAGATATCTATATATATTTCTCTCTCTATAGATACATATATATCTATATCTATTATCTATATCTACTTAGATAATATAGATGAATGAGAAAAGGATGAGATATATCTGTATCTTGCTTCTATCTAAAGATAGAGCTCTATATAGATATGTCTATAGCTATCTATCATCTGTCTATCTAGATATATCTATATCCATTTATCTAGGTAGCTATCTATCTAGATATATATATGTCTGTATCTATCTATCTCTGAATGAATGAGAGAGATTGATTTTCAAGAATTGGCTCATGTGACTGACCCAAACCTGTAAGCCCTGGTGGTCTGCCAGTGGCCCGGCAGAAGTTGATGTTGAAGTCTTGAGTCTGAAGGCATTCTAGAAGTAGAATTCCTTACCATGTGCCAGACACATGGTGTGTTAAGCCTTTTAAATGCGTTTTATCATTTACTCCTCATAAGCACTCTAGGAGGTAGGGACCAAGCTCATTGCCCCATTTTACAGGTGGAGGGAGTGAGGTCCAAGAAGGAGCAGGTGAGAATGTCTTGTTGCTGGGTGGATATCTGGGCAGGGAGGAGCAGCCCCTTCTGACTCCGGCTAGTGGTGTTTCTGTCACAGCTGAGGGTCTCAGCAGCTGACCCTCTGCCTTGTTCCTAGGTGTGGTCATTGTGGCTTCCCCCCCATTTCCTCATCTGCTTCCTTGGCCTGAGACCCTGTCCCCAGACTTCATCTCTTCTTGGGAAGATTTTCCACTACTTCCCAAAGCCAAGGCTTCAGAGAAGTCTACCCCCTTGAGAGGAGCATGCAGACATCTTGTTATTAGTAGAGATGAGGCTATTGCTGATGGAAAATAAGGAATGAGGCCATACCTTGGGTTTCTACCTCACCTGCCACCTCTTGCCTAGGAAGATAAGGACCAAGAAGCCTGGTCATTACTGACATGGGAGTGAGACATGCATGAGCTCACTTGAAGCCCCTTTTCTGGACCTGAGAGGGTTGGCTTGGGTGATTCAAACCTGGATCTTCGGTGCCTCACATGCAGGCAGTCCCCATGGGATGGAGCCTTGCCCTGAGGCCAGCTCTGCCTCCATGCAGGACAGCCATGGGAGAACCTGAGAAAAGGGCGTGGCTCAGCAGTGTCTCCCTGATCCCCACACTTCTGGGCCAACTCCTCATGGCACAACCCAACCACAGAGGGGTCCCTGGGGCTTCTTTCTAACCACAGGATTGCCCTCTGCTTTGTATATTATAGCAGAGAGCTAAGGGCATCTCTGCAAGAGCCTAAGGTGGTGTTGAATACCTAGAACCATGGAGAATTTCAGAAAGATCCTTCCATGAGAAATCAAGGCAAGAAGTATAGCCAAAGTCCTCAGAGTTTCTGGCCTGTATAATCCATAGATCTTTCTGCATCCCAGACTCCTGTCTTCCTAGGAAGGATAGCAATACACATAATGGTAATTAGCAAGGCCTGTCAATTTCACCTCCAAAATCTATTTCTACTCCATCTACCTTTGGTGTGTCCATTCTCGTTGCTCTGTCCAGGCCACCAGCATTTGCACATCTCCATGTGCTTCCCTCCAACCATGATTGCCTTCCTCCAAGCCATATTCCAGAGAGCTTCAGCCACACTGGTCTTCCATGAGTTCCTGCAGCCTGCAAGTGCTTCCTGCCTCAGGGCCTTTGCTCATGTCTTCTCTCTCCCCATCCCCATTCTTTGCATGGCTGACTCCTTCTGATCCTTCTGATCTCAGTTTCAGCCACTCAGAGAGCCCATCCTGACCACCCTGTCATCCTCAATCTCAGCTCCTGGTGTGTTTCCTTAATGGCACGTGAGGCACTTTAAAATTGTTTTATTTATCTCATATCTTTGCCCTCTTGGAATTTGGAGTCTGGAGGCTGCAATGGTCTTTAAATAGATAATTACACAAAGAGATATAAGTTATAAAATTATGATAAGGGATAGGAAAGAAAATGAAGAGTGCAATGAGAAATGAAGACAGGAAGAGGATCTGACTTAGACTAATGGTTGGAGACGGTGTCTCTGATTAGGTGACATTTGAGACAAGCTCTAAAGGATTGTAGATATGAGCCAAGTGGAGAATGGAGTGAAGACTGTTCCAGACAGAGGGAACAGCATATGCAAAGGTCTTGAGGCAGGAATGATTTTAGAATGTTCAATGAAATGTCGACATGGATGAAACATGGTGCGGGAGGAATATGAGACATTGCACCAGAGAATTATGAAGGGGGTAGAGCATGCATTAAAAAAAATCACCATCATGATAGTACTGACCATTTATTTAGCCCTACTATGTATTAGACCCTGAGCTAAAAGCTTTATATAGATTCTTTAATTCTCACAACCATGGATATGATTATTCTCAAGGCACTGATGAAGAAACTGAGTCCCCAAAGGTTAACTTGCATGCCCAAAACCCCACCCATACAGCTGGCAGAGGTGAAGCTCAGATTTGAACCCATGACTCCAAAGCTTTTAGATACCACAAAACACTTGCCTCTGTCTACACTCTGCTCCAACATCACGCTCCTCTGCCAAAGCGTCCGGTATAGGGAGGTGTGAGTACCCCAGACTCTGTGATAATCCACCTCAGGACAAAGCTTTCTGCCCAGCCCTAATACACACTTTGCTTTGTAATGCACTTGAATGTTCCATTATTTCCATACTCCTAAATGCTCTGAAACTTTCCCATTTCCTTGTTAAATAAAAGATGAGAGGCGGATAATGAAATCCAGATGCCCTCGAGGCCTTCTATGTCACCTGCCAATTTTCCTGTTGGTCATTTTTTTTTCTTTAAACAAAACAGCAGTGATGGTTTGATGGTTCGGAGCAAGAGGCCATATTCAAATGGCATCATTACCTGTCGGGGCTCACTATTTTTTTCACTCATTTCTCTCCTCAGATTCAGGGCTCAGATTCAATATTCCAACATTCTTGCAGCTGGTTTTTCAAACACCAGTGGGATGCCAAAGGTCCTGTCCAGATCCATCGCCTCGAGAGCTGGGAGTAGATTCACTCCACGACCCCCTTTCTTAGGACGAGACCAGTGTAGATCAAGACTTTTTCCAATCAAGTGCGCTTAGTGTCTTCTCTCCCATAGTCCAGTGGTTCTCAATCTTGGTGATTTTGCCCCCTCCCAGGGGACAGCGGGCAATGTCTGGAGTCCATTTTCGTTGTCACTTGGGGTGGGGGTGCTACTGGCATTGTGTGGGCGGATGCCAGGGATGCTGCCTAACATCCTACAATGCACGGGACAGCCCCTCACAACTAAGAATTATCTGGCCCCAAATGTCAACAGTGCTGAGGCTGAGAAAACCTGAATTTAGACCGTGATTCCTGTGAGAAGCTGTTTTTCTAACCCCTGTGTCTCCAGCCCGGTGCACTGAAGTAGATAAAACAGAGAGCTGCCAGGCACAGTGGCTCACGTCTGTTATCCTAGCACTTTGGGAGGTGGAAGCAGAAGGATCCCTTGAGGCCTTCTGAGCAGGCTGAGCAAGAGAGTAAGACCCTGTCTCTGCAAAAAGTAAAAAAATAAGCCAGGCATGGTGGTGCATGCGCATAGACCCAGCTACTCTGGAGGCTGAGATAGGAGGATCACTTGAGCCCGGGAGTAGTGAGCTATGATTGCACCACTGCACTCCAGCTTGGGTGATGGAGTGAGACCCTGTCTTAGAAAACAAAAATAAAACATATAGCCCAATGATTGTTGGGTGCAGGTCAGGTTCCCTGAGAATCCTCTGAAATGGAGAATAGGATGCAGGAAGTTAATTAGGGGGTGCTTTGGGGATTAACACCAGTGGAAGAGAAATATGGAAGCAAAATGGGTGTGAGAGGAACAATAACAGCTCCCCCAAAGATGTCTGCACCCTTGGAACCTGTGCATTTATTGTGTTACTTTACATGGTAAAAGGGACTTCGCAGGTGTGTTTAAGTTAAGGATCTTGTGATGGGGAGATTATAAGGACAAAAGTCCTTATAAGGAGGTAGGAGAATCAATTAGAAAAAAGGAGATGTGATGATAGAAGCCAACATTGCAATGATGGACTTTGAAGTTGGAGGAAGGGGCCATGATTCAGGGAATGCAAGCGGCCTACCATTTTAGACTTCTGACTTCTAGAGCTATAAGGTCATAAATGTGTGTGGTTTTAAGCCGTTTACCGTTGTGGTGATTTGTTACAGCAGGAACAGGAGATGAATATGATTGGGAAGTGGGAAAACGCGAGCTGTGATGCAGTCTCAACAGAGGCCTTAGCCGACCTTACAGCCAGGTCTCCTGCTGGAATGACCCTTTAGTGTTGTTGCACATTGAAACAATCAGTATTAGATGTGGGCGGCTCCTGGAAGGAAATTGATGTTGGGCAAGGCAGTTGTTTTCAGCCTCAGTCAATTGTTGGAGAGGCTGACAGCAGAGAGATATTCTCCGGCAATACTCTCATCAGCTGGGAGTGTGAATCCTTCATTCTTCCAGGGGGACCTGGGTGGCACATTACAGTATCCACTACACTAGGTATTAGCTACTATGCGATTAGTAAGTAATGAGGCATGGTGATTAGAATCACTGGCTTTGGGTCTAGTCTGGGCTAGATTCAGGTTCCGGTGCTACTACTCATTAACCAAGGCAGGTCCCTTCATCTCTAGTGGGGGAAATCTCAGCCACTAGCTCCTGGTTCTCAAAAGGTCCCCATGAGATAAGGCACAGAGAGCCTGACACTAGAACCACTGGACTCCGCCGGACCCTGGAGTCCTCAAGTTCCGGATCTGACTTAACAGTTTCAGTTATCACTATCTGACTTAACACCCAAAAGCAGAATCACAATGGTTTAATTAAAGCTATGGATCTGCTGTCTCCTAACATTTATTTTGCCAAACTGTCATACCACATGAAACTCTCAAGAATGATTTGTCACTACGTTAATTTTGAAAATTCTGGGTGCTATATCCTTGTATAGATATCCAGTGCACAAATAGGAGAATTAAAAGCTCTGAAAAGGCTGGCAGCAGAGATGTCCATTTCACTTCATTTACACTTTGAATTTCCCAAGATAATTTGTATCGGGGACTCCTTTTTCATGCAACATCTATCAGCATCTCTTGGAGCCAGTATGGTAAGGATCACACTAGGGGAAATATTACCAGAGATTGTTGATCCAGGAAGCCTTAGAGAGCAAGCTTAGGTGTATTTGCAACCCCTATCCCCTCCCAGACAGCCACACCTTGGTGCTGGTTTTGGAGTCGGAATACCAGTTGAAATAGATGGGTTACTGTGAGGCTAGTCTAGATGACTCTCTGTGTCCTCCTTTTCTCTTGTTTGTCTTCAAGACTTTCCTCTGTTTCTCAAGGCCGGAGTGTGCGCCTAGCTCACAATACTTAGTACTCTCTGTGCAGTAACTTCATTTGTTTTCTGCACAACCCACACGCCAAAATACTCTTATTCCTCATACCCCACCCCTTTCTATATAATAGGAAACCAAGGCTCAGAGAGGCCAAGGCACTGGCTCAGGGTCACACAGCTAGAAAGTGATACAGCTCAGCTTTGAACCCTGGCTGTCCAAGACTACAACTAACCCTTCCTTTTTATTCTATTCTTTTTAAAACAAGTTTATCAAGATATAGTTTGCACACCACACAATTCATCCATTTAAAGTATAGAATTCAATGGTTTTTTCATATATTAACAAAGTTGTACAACCATCACCACAAACCATTTTAAAATATTTTATCACCCTGAAAAGAAACCTCGAATATCTTAACTGTCACTTCCTATTTTACCCCCATCCCTACACCCCCTTGCTCCCAACTAGCCCTGGCAATCTCTAATCTACTGTCCCTATGTATTTGCCCATTCTGAATATTACATATGAATGGAATCATACAATATGTGGTATTTTGTGTTTAACTTCTTTCATTCAGCATAATGTTGTCAAAGTTTATTCATGTAGCGTGCATTCTTTTCTATGGCTGAATAATATTCCATTTTGCACACACACAAATACACACACATACATATATACATACATGTATAGCACATTTTGTTTATCCAGTCCTCAGTTGATGGGCATTTGGGATGTTTCAGTTTTTTAGCAATTGTTGCTGCAGTGAATATTCATGTACAAGATTTTGTGTGGACATATTTTTCCATATCTTTTGTAACCCTCCTGTTTATTACAATGTATATTTTATTGTTATAGGCAATATGTTGACCAGGCCACTTTTTTGAAGTATAATTGTATTTGTTTATTTGCTTAACAGCTTTATTAAGGTATAATTTGTGTGGCACAAAAATCACCGTTTTAAGAAATAGAATTCAGTGCATTTTAGTAAATTTACCGAGATGTGCAAACTTTGTCTTAATCCAGTTTTAGAACATGTCTGTCACTCTGAAAGGATCCCTCATGTCTGTTTGCAGTTAATCCCCACTTCCATCAGAGCTCCAGGCAACCACTGATCAGCTTTCTGTCTGTTTACATTTGTGACTGAGCTACTTTTGATATCTGTTACCCAAGCAGAATGGCTAATGCAGAGAGAGAAGAGGTTACCATTTCTGAATGTCCGCTATGGGAATGTGGACAGAAGACAGGCGGCTTGGCCAAGTGATTTCACCTCTTTGAGGCTTCATTTCTCCATCTGTGAAATGGGGTTGGTAATTGTAGGTGATTAACAAGATTGGAAATTATAAAGAGTGTATGCATTCCAAACACTCAGCCCAACACTTTGGGAGGCCGAGGCAGGTGGATCACCTGAGGTCAGAAGCTTAAGACCAGCCTAGCCAACATGGTGAAACCCTATTTCTACTAAAAATACAAAAATTATCTGGGTGTGGTGGCATGCACGTGTAATCCCAGCTACTCAGGAGGCTGAGGCAGGAGAATTGTTTGAACCCGGGGGGCAGAGGTTGCAGTGAGCCGAGATTGCACCACTGCGCTCCAGCCTGGGCGACAGAGCAGGACTCAGTCTCAAAAAAAAAAATAAAAGACCCAACAACACTCAGCCAACCACTCCACACAGGGCAGGCACTCAGTTAACCATAAACACCATGGTCAGCACCTCACTTTGTCTGAACAGCTTGTGAGGTAGGTGTCACCAGCCCCATCTTACAGAAGAATACACTGAGGCTCACAGCAGTGAGTGACGATACTGGGAATGCATTCCAGGTTGGTGGATTCAGGAGCCTGAGTCCTATCTACCTCTCCAGCTGCCCAGATTTCCCAGCAAGAATTCCCAAAGAGGGGAGCATTCCCGGTCCATGCAGGGGCACCCCCTCTTCATCCTCAACTTGTCTGGCAGGTTCTAAGTGATTCGTTATGGCCCAATCTATCAGGAACCAATTAGGGCCCAGAGCACTTAGCTACAAGCCTGGTTTCTGGGGACTGGCAGTAATGAAGCAGATGGAACCTGTCGCCAGGCAGCGCAAGGCACATTCAGCTGTTCGATGTCAAGTCAAGGCCAAGTTGAGGCTGGGGCTGTAGGACCTGAAGTTATTGGCATAAGGACTGGGTTAGAGACCGCTGCTACGTGTCCCCTGGGGGCCCAATCAGTGCACCTGCCACTGTGCCTAGTGGGGTGAGGAAAGGGTGTCTCTGAACCCATTGTCTGGTGTCTTGTGTCTCTGATTCCAGGCTCCTAATAGGCCCTCAGTAAATAAGTGGGCCTGCTGCATAACCAGAAGAGTGTTGGAGCAAATGAATGGAGCTGGCATTTTTCAGTGCAGGTTGAGAGATGGATCTTCTCCTCTGGGAGTGTCTGTTGCCTGACCAGTTCCTGCTCTCTAGTATGGTCTTAGCTTCCTGGGGGAACTTCCCAGGATCCCTTCGCTAGGCTGTGGGCATCTTATCAGCTCTCAGAGTCCCCAGGACTGCCCTTCTGTAGCATTCACATTCACTGTAATGAACTCATCCTTTATAGGATGGACTCTAAGTCCCTTGGAGGCAGCCGCTGGCCTGTCTAGCTCACAGTCATATCCCAGCATGTCCTAGCCCAGGGCCTGGCACAAAGGAGTCCCTTAATAAATATTTGTGGGACAGGTGACTGAATAAAAGTTCAGACAAATAAGTCCTTCCCACCTTGTCCCACTCTTTAAGTTAGTTAGTAGCTCCTAATTAAAATAATCTCATCCCCAGATCCTTCTTCATTGTGTAATTTTTTTTTTTTTTTTGAGATGAAGTCTCACTCTGTCACCCAGGCTGGAGTGCAGTGGTACAATCTCGGCTCACTACAACCTCCACCTCCTGGGTTCAAGTGATCCTCCTGCCTCAGCCTCCCAAGTAGCTGGGATTACAAGTGTGTGCCACCATGCCTGGCTAGTATTTTGTATTTTTAGCAGAGATGGGGTTTCACCATGTTGGCTAGGCTGGCCTCAAACTCCTGACCTCAAGTGATCCGCCTGCCTTGGCCTCCCAAAGTGCTGGGATTACAGGTGTGAGCCACCGCACCTGGCCCTTCATTATGTCTTGAGCTTGGTATAGAGAAGAGGTCAGCACACTTGTCCTGTAAAGGACCACATAGGAAATATTTTAGGCTTTATGGGTCACACAGGCTCTGTTTCACCAGGGTTGTGGGGGATCCCTTCTCTCCCCAGTGGTCTGGGTTGCAGGTGAGGCTGTGTTGATCAATTATTAAAGAGACCGTAGAAGTAAGCTCTAAGATCAGTAGCAATTGGATTTTCTTGGCTTTACCCATTACCAGCTTCTCCTTCCACACTGAAAACATGCTTTTCCATTTGCCTACTTGGCCAGAGACAGCGGTAGGTAGGATATAATCTTAGTGGCTGCAGCTATTTGGAAAGTTGAGTTTCCATAACTAAAGACTGTTGATATGAAAGACTTTTCAGGGGCACCTGCAGCTCAGGAACCATTCACCACCAAGACATGAATATGCATTTGTTCCATCCACAAATATGAATATGAAATGCCCTCCCCAATTTCAGATAATCTTGAAGATTATAGGTCTTCTGTTGGAACCCCATAGGAAGCAGTGCACAGATCAAATAACGCCCTGAAAATAAGGCTGAGCTCTTACCCAGAAATTGCCCAAATGCTTTCTGTTTATGTTAATGCATCCCAGTTGTAGGTATGTGCTTTTGCCCTTTTTCTCCCCAGTTTCTTTGCAAAGTAAAGAGACTCGATGATTTCATCCTGTTTTATTTCCACGGAATGGAGAGGGGGTAATTTCAGGGCTCACAGTCCATGCCTTATGCAGTTGGAGTTCTCAGCGTCCTGATTGGGAGGACGTATGCCCCGGCAGAGCAGGTCTGGAAGAGATTGGTATTTATGGAGTCTGTTTGCCTTAATTTCTTTTGGCCTGTAATCCTGCTCTCTGGGAGGATTGCTGGGTAGCTGTGTGTGTTTGATAAATTCAGCATCACTTAAGACACACAAGTGGTTTTTCAGTGGGAGGTGGAATTGGCCTTTTAAGAACTTCAACGTTCAATTTCTTTGCTGTTTTTACTGTGACCAGGAGATCAGTGTCATGAAGTTTAGGCAAGTTTTCTCCTTTTAGCCTGTAGACTTCATAGCAGGGAAATGGTCTTGATGTTTTTATTAGTGGATCCCAACATCCAGCACCAGGGCCAGGGGGAGGCAACTGAGGGACATCAGGGGTGGCATTTAGGGAGGTGCCCACTCTCAAGGTTGGGTATGTCTCTGAGAGTATCCTTAAATTTAGTATCCTAGGCACCTCATGCACCTTACCCTACTCATAGTCCTGCCTAGCACACTGTTGTTGCTCCTTTAGTATTTGTTGAGTGGACAAATCAATTCCTCTTCTATGTAAGGAAGTGAGACTAAAAGAGGTGAAATAATTTGCCTAAGATGTGGCCAATGACAACTTCTGAGTGTGTGATTTGAACCCAGGCCTGACTCCAGAGCCATCTGCCTTTCTCTTTGTCTCTCTCTGTCTCTCTCTCTCTCTCTCTCTCTCTCTGACCTTGGTTTGATCTTGGCTTTCTTCTGTTCCCCCTCGTTTTTTGGGTGGGCTTTTCCAAAGTGTTGATAAGTCTGAGTCTGGAGAGCATGAGAAGGAAACAAGTTTATTGCTGGAAAACTGTCCTTCCTCACTATTTTCCCCCTTGGACTCCCTGAGGAGCTGGCTGGCTTCCACTCCAGTCAGTTGTCCAGCTGTGAAAAGAGAAAAATGGCCCAAACATGTAATAATTTAGGTCTGGAGGATCTCATTCTGAGCTGAGTATCCCATTAGCCAGAGCGGAGCTTTCAAAAGGGCCATGGTGCACTGGCCACCAGCTCTAGCCGTTTCACTGAATTTCTGTCCATTTGAAACTGATTGGAGACTTTGGCTCGGTGTCTGGGAATATTCCAGCTTGGTGGGGGAAGAGGGGATCCGTGGATAAAAGTGATCCTTAATAGGGAAGATAGTTCTGTCAACACTGATGAGTGTGTAAGTCAATGTCCCTGTTTGACACCATCCATAGGCACTGAAGTTGTTTCTGAAAGCTTTGATATGGTTTATGGGAAAATGAATCAGGCTAAACCACCTATTCACCCCAGGGATTTTTCTGTTTCCTTCCTTTTTCAGTTTGACGGATCTGTTTGATATTTGGTTAGAGACTCAATTTTTGAGGTTCACTAAATTGCACTTCCTTTCATTCCAACGGTCATTCCAATATTTAGGTGTCTATTACACATCAGGCACTGTGTAGGTAGCTCGGTGATAGGGGTGAAGAAGACAGACCTGGTCCCCACCTTCATGGAACAGATTTGATAAGACAATTGAATCTCACACCTTTGCAATGGAACTGACAAAGGCTACCAACACGAGGTGCTTGGTGTTGGGAGGGCCTGTAACAGGGAATCACGTTGGCCCAGTGACACTGGGGAATGCTTACTGAGGGGAAGGAGGATAGAACTGCTGTCTGAAGTGTGGAAGAAACTACTGGGGAGCAGACAAGGGCAACAGCATGTGCAAAGGCCCTGGAGTGGACAAGGGAGCATGTTGCAGTTGCACTTGAGTGACAAGGAAGGGCAGTGTGGCTGAGGAGAAAGAGCAAGTGGGAAGGGCCAGATCACATGGCAGCCTTGGAAGCCGTGTTAGTTTCCTGTGGTTGCTGTAACAAATTACCCCAAATTTGATGGCTGAAAGCAATAGAAATTTTTTCTCTTTTAGTTCTGGAGACTGGAAGTCCGAGCAAGGTGTTAGCAGGTCCATGCTCCTTCCGAAGGCTCTAGGGGAGGATCTTCCCTTGCCTCATGCAGCCTCCGTTGCTCCAGAAATCCTTGACATTCCTTGGCTTGTGGCTGAATCCTTCCAATCTCTGCTTCTCTCTTCACAAGGCCTTCTTCTCTGTTCTGCGTCTTCTCCTCTTGTGTCTATGTCAAATCTTCCCTGCCTTTCTCTTACAAAGACACCTGTCATTGGATGTAGGACCCAGCTGGACAATGCAGGTTGATTTCATCTCAAGATCCTTAACTTAATTACATCTATAAGGACCCCCTTCTTCCCCCAAATAAGGCAACATTCACAAGTCCCAGTAGCCTGTTTTTCTTTTTTGGAGAAGCACCATTCAGCCCACTACAGAGATGATGCTAAAGAATTTGATCTTTATTTTATATGCTTTGGGAAGATGCTGAAGGATTTTCAGCAAAGGTGTTGGCATGACCAGATTTATGATTTTATAAAGTCTTCCAGCCTGGCGCAGTGGCTCACACCTGTAATCCCTGCACTTTGCGAGTCCGAGGCAGGCAGATCACCTGAGATCAGGAGTTCGACACCAGCCTGGCCAACACGATGAAACACTGTCTCTACTAAAAATACAAAAATTAGCTGGGTGTGGTGGTGCGTGCCCATAGTCTCAGCTAGGTGAGAAGCTGAGGCAGGAGAATCCATCCCCTTAAACCCAGGAGGTGGAGGTTGTAGTGAGCCTAGATCGCACCATTGCACTCCAGCCTGGGTAACAGAGCGAGACTCTGTCTCAATAAACAAACAAACAAACAAACAAACAAAGTTTTCCTTCTATTGTGCAGATGGAGGATGGATGAGCAGTCAGGTGGAGCTAAAAGGTTAGTTGGTTTGTGTTTTTCCCCAGTCATCTATCAAGAGATAATGGTAGCTTATCTCCTGGGGTGATGGAGAGGGGTAATGTTGAGAAATGGATAGAAATACTTAGGAAATACAATGGGAGTTCCTTTTTACCATCTGGAATCATTTATTCGGTGTTGCCCTGCATGGTAGCACTGACATTGGGAGTTGTACAAAAACCTGCTAAGAGGATGTTTCGGTCATCTGAATGAACCTGTCTCTCTTATCTGAGAGATACTGACATTTGCTCCCACGTTGAGGATTCTCCTTATTACGTGGCTGTCTTGTGAATAAATGTTTTCTTTACTGCGGTTAATAAGCGTCTTCACCAAGTTAAGCACATACAGAGGCAGGAAGGCAATTATAGCACAGGCAGACTTTATATATCTCCATAGCATCTGTGAAGCATCATTATTTTTCAGTGACTTATTTTTTTGTATAATAACCAAACTTGTCCTATGCAGGAAAAATACGTGAGGAAGGCAATTCGGTGCTCACTGTTGGTTGCACTTCATGTGCATTTCATTAAGGACCTCATTCTACTACAATGCTGAGGTCAGATCATGGCTGGATAGGCAAAGTGGTAGATGGACAATGACCTCGCTGCCACATGGAATGCGTAGGTGAGGCTGAACGAGGGAACTAGGCAGGTGGTTGAGTCTGTGGGCTCCAGGATCTGAGGTCCTGTTGTCAGATCCTGCCTCCACCACCCTGTAGCTGTATAGCCTTGGGTAAGTCCCAACCATTCTGTATCCCATCTGTAAAATGAGGATAACAATACAGTCTTGGGCCACATAATGACGTTTTGGTCAATGACAGACTGCATATACGATGGTGGTCCTGTAAGATTATAATGGAGTGCTTTAGGAGGCTGAGGCGGGCAGATCACTTAGGTCAGGAGTTCAAGACCAGCCTGGCCAACATGGTGAAACCGGTCTCTACTAAAACAAAAAATACAAAAATTAGTGAGGAGTGGTGGTGGGCGCCTGCAGGAGGCGGAGGCAGGAGGCGGAGGCAGGAGAATTGCTTGAACCTGGGAGGCATAGGTTACAGGGAGCCAAGGTCGCGCCACTGCACTCCAGCCAGGGTGACAGAGTGAGGCTCCGTTTCAAGGAAAAAATCAAAAAAGATTATAATGAAGCTGAAAAATTCCTATCACCTAGTGACGTCATACCCATTGTAACCTTGCAGTGTAGTTGCTTTATTTTTTAATTTAGCATCGCCTAAGTGTACAGTGTTTATGAATCCTACAGTAGTGTACAGTCATGTCCTAGGCCTTCACGTTCATTCACCACTTACTCACTGACTCACCCAGAGCAACTTCCAGTCCTACAAGCTCCATTCATGGTAAATGCCTTATACAGGTGTACCGTTTTAATCTTTTATAGTGTATTTTGCCTGTACCTTTTCTATGTTTAGATGTTTGGATACCACAAATAATTAACATTGTATTACAGTTGTCCACAGCATTCAGTACAGTAACATGCTGTACTGATTTGTAGCCTGGAAGCAATAGGCTACATCACCCAGGTGTGTAGTAGGCTCTACCACCTAGATTTGTATAAGTACATTCTATGATGTTTGCACAATGACAAAAATCACCTAATGCATTTCTTAGCATCCTAAGTGACGCATGACTACTTTATTGGGCTGCTGGGAGAATTAAATGAGGATAATGCACGGATAATACTCAGTATTTACCTACTTTTTTGGGCTGCTGGGAGAATTAAATGAGATAATGCATGGATAATACTCAGTAAAAGGGTAACCATAATTCTCTCTGCCATTTTACATAAATGTCATGCCATTGATTCATTTAGAGGTATTTATTGAATGCTGAGCACATGCTATGCACTACCTTAGGAGCTGGGCTTAAAGCGGAACAGATCATCCAAAGGCTCTGTCTTCATACAGCTTGATGAGGGGAGATAGACAAAAGGCACATAAACCAATGAATAGACACAATGTCAGGTGAAGATTATTGCCGAACACTAAATGAGAGCAAGATCAAGAGGTAGAAAGTGTGAAGGAGAGAGCTGCTCTTTTAGATGAAGGTGATGGGATGGCCTCTCTGATGAGGGCTTATTTAGGCAGAGAATGAAGTGGTGGAGCAAGCCATGGGGATTTCGACAGGAAGAAGATTTCAGGCCATGGGAACTGTGTGTGCAAAGGCCCTGGGGCAGCCAGTAAGATTCTGATGGGCCCAGTCAGGAGACAATCAGAAGATGAATAAACAAGAAGAAATACAATGTCAAGTGGTGCTAGGAGAAAACAACGAGGAAAATAAAGCTGATAAGTGGATGGAACATGACACAGGGGACTGCTGGAGGTTTTCAGGGTTTGGAAGTGGTTTTGGAGCTCTGGATCCGGGTGTATGTGCTGTGGATGAGGCTAGGAAGGGATGACAGATGTAATGGTTAACAGAAAAAATCTGCCTGGGTACAGTGGCCTATGCCTATAATCCTAGTACTTTGGGAAGCTGAGTTGAGCAGATGGTTTGGGCCCAGGTGTTTGAGACCAGCCTGGGAAACATAGCAAAACCTTGTCTCTACAAAAAATACCAAAGGAAAAAAAAAAAATAGCTGGGAGTGGTTGTGCACGCCTGTAGTCCCAGCTACTTGGGAGGATGAGGTGGGAGGATCACTTGAGGCTGCAGTGAGTTGTGATTGCGTCACAGCAATCACTATTGCTGTGCATGGCAACTGCACGCCAGCCTATAGTGAGATCCTATCTCAAAAGAAAAAAAAAAATCTGAGAGACACTCAAGAAGCCATTAACAGTGGGACCTCTCAGGAGTTCAACTAAGAGAGGAAGAGACCAAGGGGGTATATTAATTTCCTAGAGTTGCTGTAACAAAGTACCATAAACTGGATGTCTTAAACAACAGAAATTTACTGTCTCACAGTTATGGGGGCCAGAAGTCCAAAATCAAGGTGGGAGCAGGGTTGATTCCTTCTGAGGGCTGGAAAAAGAATCTGTCCTACGCTTCTTGCCTAGCTTCTGCTTCTAGTGATGTGCCGGTAATCTTTGGTGTTCTTCGGCCTCTAGAAGCATCACTCTGGTCTCTGCCTTCATCTTCACGTGGTGTTCTCTCTGTGTCCAAGTTTCCCCTTTTTATAGGGACATCAGTCATATGGGAGGGGTCCACCCTACTCCAGTTATGAACTCATCTAAATTTAACTAATTACAGCTGCAATTACCCTATTTCCTATCATATACATTCTTTGATACTGGAGGTTAGGGGACTTCACTATATTTTGAGAAAGCACAATCGAACCCAAATAACAGGGGCCACTGAAACCTTTTTTTTTTTTGAGATGGAGTCTGGCTCTGTAGCCCAGGCTAGAGTGCAGTGGCATGATCTCGGCTCACTGCAACCTCCGCCTCCCGAGTTCAAGCGATTCACCTGCCTCAGTCTCCTGAGTATCTGGGATTACAGGCATGTGCCACCATGCCTGGCTAATTCTTGTATTTTCAGTAGAATAGGGTTTCACCATGTTGGTCAGGCTGGTCTTGAACTCCTGACTTTGTGATCTGCCAGCCTTGGCCTCCCAAAGTGCTAGGGTTACAGGCATGAGCCACAGTGCCTGGTGGAAACCTTTTTATTGAAGTGTAACATATATACAGAAAATGCATACTCCTAAGCAGATAACGTCTTAAACTTTCATTAAATAAACACACCTCTGTAACCAGCTCCCTGATCGAGAATCAACATTTTCTGCCCTCCAGAAGCCCTCCGGGGGTGGAGGAGGCTTCTGTTTTTCAATATGTACCTTCCTATACTGTTTTAACATTTTTAAAATGGTGTGGATTTACTTTTACAATAAAACTTGCAAATTAAACTGGCAAATAAAGAGCTCATATTATTAAGTTTAGGGACGCTGTCCTTCCTGAGCTGATAGGGACCTTCCATCTCGAGGGGGAGGAAAGCAGCTTCGTTTGTTCTCTGTGCTGGGTGCTTTTCAAAGAAGCTTCCCAAACTAGCGTCCGCAAAATGGTTAAAGGCACATTGAAATATCAATGTGCTCAGAACTCTGGATGCCCTGGGGCAGCTGGCGTCCCCTCATCCGTTCACCCCAGTGCACAAATTATGTCATTTTCTGTGTGTGTCGTGATGTGAAAAAGATTGAAGAGCCCAGCTTAACACGTCCAGTCTCAGGAAACCCTCCCAGCGACCCAGGGAGGCAGGCACTTCTAGTTCCATTTTATAGGTGCAGAGGCTGAGGCTCTTCAAGGTGACTTCCTAGGAACGGTTTCTTAGGTGTTTTGTGGATATCATCTGGGCCTGGCAAGGGGAAGTCGCAGAAGTCCTTGGATGCCTGGTAATCACTCATTAATGAACATAATAGGTAGTCTTAGGGTAGATTTGGGCTGAAAGGGCCCTTTGGGAGAATGGCACTATCTAACCCAATGCAGTGCCTTTACAAGAAAGATTAACTTCACTAAAATATCACACCTGGTCAGCCACAGAGCTGGATCTGAATCCCCTTCCAACTCCCAAGCCCCTACTCTGCACAAGACCATGATACTTCCTCCACCAGTGCTAGGATGTAGGTCATCTCTTCTTGCAGAAGAGAAATCTAAGGTGCAGAGAAACAAATTCCAAGTTTGTCTCTAAACCTGTTTTTTTCTTGACATCCACTGTAAAATTTATCCTTAAGGACAGCTCAGGGTATCTTAGGACACTTACTGCCATGATTACTTTTGAAAATGTGTACACTCTGTGCTTCATTCCCTTTTGGGGTTCACCGTCCACTGCTTTTCTTATGACCCAGGTAATGTGTGGATCATGGGTGGAGTGGGACCTCAGAGAAACCCAAGCTGGGGCCCAGCAGCCTCCCTGGAGTGTCAGGTGGCAGGTGGCTTTGAGCTCTACTTCAGTGGGCCGGAGTTTTATGGCTCCTTTGCTAATGGTCATAAACTTGGCATTTACTTTTGGTACTTGGGGAGTCCTGAACCTCTAATTAAATTGGCTCTGAGCAGGTGGAGAGCACACAGCTAGAAACGATATTTAACAGCTGCAGAGAAGGTAGAAGGGAACCAGCCTCAGCCCAGCCCGCTGATGGCTTCTGTCACTGTGCTGGCTGTCAGCTTTCACTTGCACAAGTTCAGCTTCCATTTCCCAATGGATGGCAGTTCTATCCCTGCTGTGTGTCTTGGTGACCCTCTCTTTGGCCTTCCTGAAGAAGAGCAGTGACCTTTCCAGTGTTTTTCTCTCTCTTCCCCACAGGACTCTTTTTCCTCACTTCAGGTCTTCATCTTCAGAGAGTGGGTTATCCCCTTGCCAACAGATCTCTTTTTCTTTTTTCCTTTTTTTTTTTTTTTTGTTTGTTTGAGACAGGATCTCACTTTGTTGCCCAGGCTGGAGTGCAGTGGTGTGATCACAGTTCATACAGTCTCAACTTCCTGGGCTCCCACCTCAGCTCCCCAAGTAGCTGGGACTACAGGTGTGTGCCACCCCATCCAGCTAATTTTTGTTTTTTTTGTTTTTTTTTTTTTTTTTTGTAGAGATGGGGTTTCATCATGTTTCCCAGGCTGGTCTCAAATTCCTGAGCTCAAGGGATCCACCCACCTCGGCCTCCCAAAGTGCTGGGATTACAGGTGTGAGCCATGGTGCCCAGCCCCAACACGTTTATTTTATTGCAGCAAAATATACATAACATAACATTTGTTATTTAAACTGCTTTTAAGTGTACAGTTCAGTGACATTAAGTACGTTCACATTGTTGTGCAACCATCACCATTATCCATCCCCAGAACCCTCTTCATCTTTCCAAACTAAAGCTCTGTACCCATTAAATTTCTCATTCTCCTTCCCCTGTCTGGTCTGGGCTAACCATCACTCTATTTTCTATCTCGACAATTTTGACTGTTCTAGATACGTCATAGAAGTAGAATCATACAGCCGGGCATGGTGGCTCATGCCTGTAATCCTAGCACTTTGGGAGGCCGAGGCGGGCAGATCACGAGGTCAAGAAATTGAGACCGTCCTGGCCAACATGGTGAAACCCTGTCTCTACTAAAAATACAAAAATTAGCTGGGTGTGGTGGCGTGCACCTGTCGTCCCAGCTACTTGGGAGGCTGAGGCAAGGAGAATTGCTTGAACCTGGGAGGTGAAGGTTGCAGTGAGCTGAGATTGTGCCATTGCACTCCAGCCTGAGGCAACAGAGTGAGACTCCATCTCAAAAAAAAAAAGTAGAATCATACAACATTTGTCCTTTTGTCACTGGCTTATTTAACTTAGCAGAATGTCTTCAAGGTTTATTCATGTTGGAGCATGTGTCAGAATTTCCTTTTTTGTCTAAGGCTGGATAATATTTCATTGTGTGGATAGACCACATTTTGTTCATCCATTCATCTGTCAGTGAACACTTGGGTTGCTTCCATTTGTTGGCTGTTGTGAATAATGCTGCTGTGAACATGTGCTGTGAACATGTGAACTGCTGTGAACCAGTATCGGTTTGAGTTCTTGCTTTCAGTTCTTCGGGGCATTTACCCAGAAGTGGGATGGCTAGATCATATGGGGTATCAGTCTGCTCTCATGCTGCTAGTAAAGACATACCCAAGACTGGTTAATTTATAAAGAAAAAGAGGTTTAATGGACTCACAGTTCCATGTGGCTGGGGAGGCCTCACAAGCATGGTGGAAGGCAAAGGAGGAGCAAAGTCACATCTTACATGGTGGCAGGCAAGAGAGAGCTTGTGCAGGGGAACTACCATTTATAAAACCATCAGATCTCATGAGACTTATTCACTACCAAGAGAACAGTATGGAGGAAACGTCCCCCATGATTCAGTTATCTCCACGTGGCCCTGCCCTTGACCTGTGGGGATTATTACAGTTCAAGGTGAGATTTGGGTGTGGACGCAGCCAAACCATATCATATGGTAATTCTTTTTTCAATTTTTGGAGGAACTGCCATGGTGTTTGCCACAGCAGCTGCGTCACTTCACATTCCCACCAGCCATGCAGTGGGGTTCCTGTTTCTCCACCTCCTCCACACCTTTTTGTAGTGTCCTTTGGTTAACCCTTCCACTTATCACCTAAAACAAAGTTCAATGGCCAAGTGATGACCCTTCAATCAGTGTTGTAGACCAAAGAATATGGAATTGGAAGAAAGTAAGTTATTCAAGAGGCAAGAGCAGAGTGATTTAGCTTAAGGGCATAGGCGTCAGAGCATGTCTTCTAGAAGCCTGATTTTACTGCTCAGTGGGCAGATAACTTGACAAATGAGTCTCCCCTGTGAGCCGCAGGTGTACCATCTGTCAGTGGGGATGACGGTAGGACCTGCTTCCTGGGGTTGGGAGAGCTCCATGAGATTGTGCATATAAGGCATCTAGCATAGGGCCTGGCAGGACATGAGCACTCCCAGAACATCACTAGTATGGGAAGGAGGTATTTATCCAGCCAGAACTTATCAAGCACAACTTACTGTGTGCTGAGGACCATGCTGACATGCTAGGCTTGGGCATTCACAGACCTGACTATTGTCTATTACGATTGTTGCTTCTTGAGACCCAGACCTTGAGATGCAGCATCTTTTGAAGCAGCCACCCATCTTCAGTGACCTGAGCAGAGATGTGGGGGAGCAGGATGTGTAGTTTTTGGAAAATGAACTTCCCTTTCTAGTTTAGGAATGTTCTACCAAGTCAGCACAATCCTCTAGGCTTCCATAGAGGGTGAATGGGAAGTCATTTGTGGCCCATAGGTGGTTCATTGTAGATTGGTTCTTACTCTAAAGCATCTTCTATTAATATTCTGTCCTTATTCAATTAAACAAGGCCAACAGACACTTGGTGTTTATCTCACACTGTGTTTTCATTTGTCTTTATTTATTTGTTCTGTTTCACTTCGGGAGTCAGTCTTGGCTGCTCGAGGATGGGGTGGCGGGTTGGTGGTGAAGACCTCCAGAACCTCGGCCTCCCAGGCTTCCTCTTAGACAACCATCCTGTCTCCTCATTTCTTTGGATTCCACGGTCTTTTTAAAAATGGTTGAAGTGGAATTCACATAACGTGAGATCGACCACTTTAAACTGAACAATTCAGTGGCCTTTGGTACATTCACAATGTTGCACAACCACCACCTCTAAATAGTTCCAGAATATTTTCATCACCCCAAAAAGAACCCCATACCCATTAAACAGTTACTCCCAATTCCCCAGCTTCCCCCTATCCCCACGGCAAGTCTGCATTGTCTCTGTGGATTTGCCTGTTCTAGACATTTCATATAAATGGAAATCGGACAATATGTGACCTTTTGTGACTGCTACCTCCTTCACTTGGCATAATGTTTTCAAGATTCGTCATGTCTCAAATCGTGTTCTTTTTTATGGGTGGCTAATATTCCATTGTGTGGATATGCCACAATTTGTTTACCTGTTCATCTGTTGATGGACATTTGGGTTGTTTCCATATTTTAGCTACCGTGAAAATGCTGCTATGAACATAGGTGTACGTGTATTTGTTTAAGTACCTATTTTCAACTCATATATATATATGTATGTGTATATATATGTGTGTGTGTATATATATATGTGTGTATATATATATGAGTGAAGTTGCCAGGTCATATGGTAATTCTATCTTTAATTTTTTGAGGAACCACCAAACTATTTCACGCCAGTTGTACCATTTTATATCCTCGCCTGTGATATGTGAGCGCTCATATTTCTCCACATCTTTGCCAATGCTTATTATTTTCTATTTTTAAAATTATAGCTACCCTAGTGGTTGTGAAGTGGTATCACCTTGTGGTTTTAATTTTCATTTCCTTGATGACTAATAATGTTGAGCATCTTTTCATACACTTGTTGGCCAACATTTATATATCCCCTTCGGAGAACCGTCTCTTCGTGCCGTTTGCCATATGTTAACTGGATTGTCTTTCTGTTCCCTTTCCTCTTTTTGATCCATATTTGTAACCTCCCCTTCCCTTAAGCCTCTACCAGCCTGATAGCACACGACTGACACCCTGCAGAGGCAAAGGAACACAGATTCGTTGCCAGCCAGGTCTGGATGGAATGCCACCTCCATGTGCCCTTGTGCAAGCAGCTTCCATTATCTGTGCCTCAATTTTCTCATCTGTAAAATGGGGAATCCTCTATCACCTATATGGTCTCTGAAGATTAGAGGTAATGTAGGGGAAATGTTTATCCCCGTACCCAGTGTGGGGAGGTCCCTCAGGAGACATGAACACTTCTTCCTAGCTTGATTTTATTTCCTGCTCTAGGCTGAATTTGCAGCTACAGCATGGCCCATGAGATATACTACCTTGCCGGATGCCTTAGCATCCATCAGAGATCTGGGATAGATGCTGTAGATAGTGCTGAAGCCAGCCACACAGCGTAGAGATTCTGCGCCATGGAGAACTGGAGGCAGGAGGCAGTCTTTTGGAACATCTTGATATGATGGCTCTGGCCTGCACCCGGCATGGCCTTCAGTGGGCAGCCGTCTGTCTATGTCAACCTGTCAAACCTCACTGATGCATAATTCATTAATCTTGGTGCTGAACATGGCTTGGAACTCACACCGAAAGCAACAGAACCAGAAGACAGGAGAGTTTGCCTAAGTGGGAGGGAGAAGGGAGGCTCTTATCCAGTTTCCTAGGTGCCTGTGGCTCAAGGCGAGGGTCAGTGACTCAGTGTCCCCTGGCACCATCTTTCTTTGCAGCAGTAAAACACTGGGTTGTGTCATTTCCTAAGGACCTAAAGGTTGTATCGGACATTACTCCCTGAGTCCACCAGTTGGGATGCCCGTTACCCTGGATTCCAGGGCACTGTGAAACAAAGCGCCCAAAAATGCAGCAATTTTGTTTCTCCTCTAAAATCCACTTGCACAGCTTCCCATTTCTCCTCTTATCCGCTCAAAAATGCAGCCCAGATTCTTTTGAAAGTCACTTTTGCAACATTGTCAACCCACGCTAGGTCCCCTTGAAGCCCTGTCCCTGTGTTTGAGAGTAGGTTTGCCGATTCTCTTCTACATCAGAATCTGTTTGCCTGTGATCGGAAAACACTGCATTGCATTTAGAGATGTGGTTTCCTTGGAGATGGGAATATTTACCTTCAGATCTGAGAACCTGCAGGACCACAGACCAGCTTTTGTGCATGGTGAGAACAGAGAAATAGGTCTCTGGATACAGAGCAAAAGGTTTTCTCAGCTACCGAAGTACCACAGAGTGAGCCACGTTTGATGTGATAATGTGAGGATGACAACTCTTTTTTGTTGTTGTTGTTGTTTTTAAGGTCACTGCCATTTAATTAACCTGTGTGCTGGCAGCAATTAGTTCAAGACATTTAAATGAGTAACACACAGCATATTCCTTTACACATGCTCATGACAAGGGCTTAGAATAATAGTTGAGTTGTTAGTTTTCCAGGTTGATAGGGAAAGGCTGTGAGGTTTTATGTTTTTCGCCATTCTTTTATCTTTTTTTTTTTTTTTTTTTTTTTTGACACAGAGTCTTCCTCTGTCACCCAG
Source organism: Pongo abelii (assembly GCF_028885655.2). NCBI lineage: Eukaryota > Metazoa > Chordata > Mammalia > Primates > Hominidae > Pongo > Pongo abelii. The sequence goes on along the minus strand of NC_071995.2, from coordinate 116,533,019 downwards.
GCTGGAGTGCAATGGTGTGATCTCTGCTCACTGCAACCTCCGCCTTCCAGGTTTAAGCAATTCTCCTGCCTCAGCCTCCTAAGTAGCTGGGATTACAGGCACACACCACCACGCTTGGCTAATTTTTTTGTATTTTTAATAGAGACGGGGTTTCGTCATGTTGGCCAGGCTGGTCTCAAACTCCTGACCTCAGGTGATCCACCCATCTTGGCCTCCCAAAGTGCTGAGATTACAGGTGTAAGCCACCGTGCCTGGCCTTTTTCCCCATTCTTTCAACAACTATTTCTTGAGTTCCTGTTGTGTGTCAGGGTCTGTTCTATAGACTGGGGACATAATGGTGAATAAGATTTCCAGGACTTTGCCCTCGTGGACTTGGTATTCTAAACCAGAGGTTGGAAGACTGTGGACATGGACCAAACTTGGCCCACAGCCTGTTTTTGTAAATAAAGTTTTATTGGAACACAGCTTTCTGTCTTCTTCCCTCCTTCCCTCCCTCCCTCCATTCATTCTTTCCTCCTTCTCTTTCTCTCTTCCGTCTTCCTTCCTTTTCTTCTTCCTTCTCTCCTGCCTTCCTGTTTCCTTCCTTCCAAATCACACATGCATTACACACATGCTAGGCATTTTCGCTGTAAAAGATTCACACACATAGACAAATTTGGGAGTTCCCCCAACCCCCTTACTCTCACTATCTTTCTCAGTTTAAACCCATCTAGCTCTTGTTCTGTGACCATAACTACCTCATATCAATATATAATGGACGTGTCCAAACATTATATAAATGCGTATATACATATTTATATTTATATTTATTTGTATAAATATGATCATACTATATGAGTTGTTAGGCAGTTGGTTTTCTTCATAAATCAATGTATCTTGGAGTTTTAAACATCTGTTTGTGTAGACCAGGGGTCATCCACCCATGCCCCCCTGGGCCAAATCTGGCCTGCTGACTGTTTTTGTAAATAAAGTTTTATTAATATACAGCCACACCCATTTGTTTGTATAATGCCTAGGACTACTTTTGTAAAGGCAGAATCGAGTAGTTGCAATGGAGACTGCATGGCCTGCAAAGTCTGTAATATTTACTATCTGGCCCTTTACAGAGAAAGTTTACACCCCTGCTATAGAACCACCTCATTCTTTTCAATGACTGAATAGCATTCTATAATATGGATGCATCATATTTTTATTAAATCACTCTCTTATTAAGACATCTCTGCTTTGCTGCACCTGGCATGGCCTTTGGTGGATGACCCCTGGTCTACGCAAACAGATGTTTAAAACTCCAAGATACATTGATTTGTGAAGACAACAAACTGCCAAACAGCACATATAGTATGATATTATTTCTACAAAAAGAAATAAATATAAGCATAAATATGTATATATACATTTATATAATGTTTGGACATATTCATTATATGTTGGTATAAGGTAGTTATGGTCACAGAAGAGTTAGAAGAGTTTACACTGAGACAGGCAGTAAGAGTAAGGGGGTTGGAGGAACTTCCAAATTTGACTATGTGTGTGAATCTTTTACAATGAAAATACCTACTATGTGTGTAATGCATGTGTCATTTGCAAGGAAGGAAAAAGGAGGCAGGAGAGAAGGAAGGAAAGAAGGGGATCTGCTAAATGAGTTGTGACCAGGGTGTCTAGAGTTCGACATAAACACTATGGACTTTTCCAGTGGGGGAAGGCAGAGGAATCTGAGTTGTCCTCAAAACTTACAGCAGCAGTGACTTCATGGCATGTGCAGTTGTATCCCTATGGCCATCCTGGAGAGTGTCCTTTGGCAGCACAATTTCTTCTTGCTTCTGGCACACTCGAACCCTGATCGAGCCTCTATGGACTAAACCTTCAGGCCTTAGAGTCTGATTCTTGGAGGGCCTGAGCAGACACTAGCATGTGAAAAGCATTTTGCTCCAGAGCGTCAGCCAATGTCAAACCTGCCAATTGGACAGTGGCTGATGTTATCGGCATAGAATTATGATGCAGAGAGTGGTTCTGGGGAGCTAGAAATGATCTTTGGAAAGCATGATAAAATGCAGATTTGTGGGCCCCACCCCAAAGGACTTGAGAAACTTTGGAGTTGAGGGTACTTAGTCTGATTTAGTGAAAAAATTGAGCTATAGACTTTTTTTTTCTGAGACAAGGTCTTGCTGTGTCACCCAGGCTGGGGAGCAGTGGCGTGATGGCTCACTGCAACCTCCGCCTCCCGGGTTCAAGCGATTCTCCCGCCTCGGCCTCCCAAGTAGCTGGGATTGCAGGCACCACCACCATGCCTGGCTAATTTTTGTATTTTTAGTAGAGACGGGGTTTTGCCATGTTGGCCAGGCTGGTCTCGAACTCCTGACCTCAAGTGTTCCACCCATCTTGGCCTCCCAAAGTGCTGGGATTACAGGCGTGAGCCACCGCACCTGGCCAATAGACTTTTATTTTATTTTTTTTAAGGGAATTCACCTTTAAAGGTCTCAGAATACATTAGAGATGAGATCTTTGGTTGCAAACAACAGAAGCCAACTCTAGCTAACTTAGGCTGAAAATGAGCTTGTTTGGGATATTATGGGTTAACTCTCAGGACTGACAGGAATGCTGGAGACCCAGGCTCAGAAAGGGGCAGGACCCAGGTGTCTTTGGGCTCTAAGTAGCAGGAATGACTTGACAGCTGATTTTGGGAGGAACCACCACTAGATTAAACTGAGTTTCAAATATTTTTTTTCCATCGTGTGTCATGCTGTTCAAGATTCATATTCCCAAAAGAGATTCAGATTGGTCTGATTGGCACCTGGTGAGTTAGGGGGAGGCAGTTTCCCCTAGTTGACACCCTCAATAAGGTTGTGCACAGAGTAGAAGAGAGAATTCCCCGAGGTGGAGTGGGGTGAATGCTAGACGGTCACAAAACCAATGTCCTCTGCAAGACAGCAGTACAGGCTATTGGCTCAGATATTGAAATACCTGAGTCCGGCTGAGCAGGAATAATTTCATAGATGAACATGTTAAGTGACAATTTGCAGCGAGCCCACCCTCTATACTGTTTGATCCCAAATAAGCAAATTTTCTACCCTAACAAGTTCATGCTGGATGCAAAGTTGAAAGCACATCAAAAGCCTGGCTTTGAAGAAACCCACTAATTTCAGGCAACAGTTCTTCAAACTCTCGTGGAAAAAGAGATTCAGACTTTGTTTCTTGGAGTCACAGTAGGACAGCTACGACTGAATTATTAGAAATTCCACACTGGTGGGATCATACTTGCTGATGTTTAATTGCACTCTCTGCTGAGCTCACACTGACTCATTTGCCCCCACAGAAGCAAGGGGCAGACAAAGAGGCAGGAGAGGTTATCCCGTTGTATAAATAAGAAGACCTGAAACCACACAGATTCTGACCTGCCCAAGGCATGCTGGAAGCTTGGAGAAGAGGGAGCAGCATCACAGAATTACCGCTTTGAGGGTGGATAAGCTTTTAAGGATGAGTTGCTCTAAGTCCCTCATTTTACAAGCAAGGAAGCTAAGAGCTCACTGAGGTTAAGCAACTAGCCCTGGGCACCCAGCCAGCCAGCCAGCCATCCCCAGCATCTTCTGAGTCCTCTCCAAGCCCTCAGGAACTAGTAGATACTGTTCGTTGTCTGTCTCTCGGGCTCTGATGGATGGATTTCAGCGTGGATCTCATAGAATCATAGATTGAAATATATTCCAATTTAGGCATGTTTGTAAGGATTCACTGTCTGTTTATTTTTTCCCAGGATAAAGGAAGCATCTGTGAAATATTCCATAGGTGGCAAAACTATCAGTTTCCTTGAGTAAAATATTTCTGGCTGACCTCCTGCTTGCACAGAGAAGGGTCTTTATGGGCTTACCACCTGAGTAGACAATGATCAATGCTGCATTTGCTTAGGACACTGACTCTGGGTGCTTTCCTATGGAGATGCTGGAGTGTTGAGAATCCAGATGACAATGAGCTTTTTTATCCAGGTGTTACAAGCAAATCCAGGTCCTAGGGAGTCTGTGATACATTTTAGGATTAAGACCTTTGGGGTCAGACAGAACCAGGTTCAAATCCTGGCTCTGCCCCTTATATGCTGTGTGACCTTAGACAAGTCGCCTAGCCTCTCTGACCCTCTGTTTCTTCATCTGCAGATGACAGATCCCATCATAAAGAATAAAATGAGGCCAGGCGTGGTGGCTCATGTCTGTAATCCCAGCCCTTTGGAAGACCAAGGCAGGAAGATCACTTGAGCCCAGGAGTTCAAGACCAGCCTAGGCAACATAGCAAGACCTCATCTCTGCTAAAAAAAAAAAAAAAAAAAAAAAATTAGCTGGTTGTGGTGGTGTGTGCCTGTGGTCCCAGCTACTGAGAAGACTGAGACAGGAGGATGGCTTGAACCCAGGAGATTGAGGCTGCCTTGAGCTGTGATCGCACCACTGCACTCCAGCCTGGGTGACAGAACAAGACCCTGTCTCAAAAAAAGAAAAAAAAGGAATAAAACGAGCTGATGCCTCTAAAATGCTTGGCACAAAGCCAGGCATGTAGCAAGGGTGAAATGAATGGCAGCTGTCATAATTATGACCAAGGTACCTGAAGCAAAAAGGGATAGAAAGGGACCTTCCGCAAATCTTTGCTTTTCACAGGAGGGGAATCAGCATTAAAATCCAAGGTAACTTAGGTAATGACAGAGCTAGGTCAGGAATTCATCCTCCTGCTTCTCCATCCAGTGATCTTATCCACTCAACATGTGGCCTCTGGTAATAGGTTGTGGGAGGGGCACCTGACAGGCCAAACCACTCCCTGCCCCGCGGGTCACGTGGGCTAGAGGTGGGGATGCAGCTATTTCCTCTTCTGGGCCCCTCCCCTCTGCTGCCTTCTTTACAGCCTCTGATTTCAGGGAATGTTTGTGAGTCAAATGACTCCCTGTTCCACTCTTTGGCCCCAGAGGGAGGCCAGGAGATGCGGGCAGAAGCTAGCACTGGCCATTTCTCCGGGGGCCATCACTTACTGGGCTGACAGAAGCCTGCCCACATCCCATCAGCCCCGGGGAGACAGTGAGAGCAGACCTCTGCGCCAATTTATCTTGGAAATTGTCTTTTCTTCAGGCAAGGGGAAGAGGAAGGAAACCTAAAAGAAAACATCCAGCCACATGGCCGTGAAATCTCTGCCCAAAATCAGTCATCCTTTTTAATAATGAGGGCTGTCACGAGCTCTGGTTCAGTCGGAAATGATGGCCTGTGTAAATATTTGGTCTGTAACTGATTTATGGGTTTGGGAACAAAAAAATAAGATTAGTCACTAATCACAGGGATGCAGGAAAATCAACGGGCCTGGACGCCAACACAGATCAGGACTAAGAGGCAAAGTCCGGGTCGCTGTCTGGATGAGCTCAGGGGATGGTGGAGGAGGCTAGGCTGTGCTGTGCAGTGGGTCTTCAGTGGAAGAGGGAGCCTTGGGCTTCTGGATTATTCCATGGGGCAGAGGCAGCATTGTCAGTGTCCAGTTAAAGAACTGGCTGAGACCAGCCCCTACCCCTCCCCTCCCAGATTGCAAGTCTAAGATTGATTTTCCTTGGCTAACCCTGAAATTGGCAACCTGTTTGCACAGGTACCTCTGTAAAATGGGAACATATGCGATCAACTCTTACGGTAGAATTAATAGAGTGATGGGGAACTGGCTATGAAATCAGCCAGAACTGCCATCACACTCCAGCCTGTGTTGAATTGTGATCTGCATACATTAATTATTGGGAACGCCGGTTACCTTAACTGCAAATCATAATTGAAGTCGTAATTGCTCCAACCCCAAATGAGATGTTGTGTCCTGAGCACAGTTCCCGGCCCCTGGCATGTGACACAGAGAGATCTTGGTGCTGACATAGGCATTTGTATGAGAATTGGAATTCCCCCCCCCGAGGTGGGCTGGTACAGGCACTTACCTCTCCTGCCAGCTAGACCCCACATAGCCACTCTACGCAGTAAATGCCTCCTATTGGAAATATGTATAGAGGGTGGGTGCAAGCCTTGCCTTTCTCATGGCATCGAGCAAAATTGGATCCACTAGAGTGCCGCCCCCTCCCTGCTCATTTCCATGGAAAGCCCATGAGCACTCATGTAATAGTACAGCGGAAACACTTGGATTTTCATGTATTTGTTTAGTTAAACTGTTTTTAAGGAGCTGTTACTGTATGCCAGGCTTTGTGCTGGGTGCTGGGAGCCAGAAAGAAGTTAAACACAACCCCTGCCTTCCCAGCACTCCCAAACCAGTGGGAGAGGCCCATACTCATCAAGTCATCAGAAAAATCAGTGTGTACCTCAAAACTATGGTCAGAGCGGTAGAGGAGACCTAACCCATCCCAGGAGGGGTGGGTCAGGATGAGGAAAGGAGAGACACTAAATAAAGTCCCAGTGGCAGAGATGAGGGCGCTGGGGGAGCCAGGTGATGGGAAGTGGGGTTCAGGGGCTACTCTTAGTGTTTTGTTTTCACTACCCTACTTTCAGGTAAGTCTAGATCCTATCAGAACAGTGGTTGGGAAACTACCCAACCTACTATCTAGCCCAGGGGCCAAGTTCAGCCCATTGCCTATTTTTGTAAATAGTTTTATCGGAACATGGTCATACCTGTTCACTTACACATTGTCTGCAACTGAGTTTCTGCTACAAAGTCAGAGATGGAAAGTTGTAGTAGAGAGCAAGCGACTTGCAAAGCCAAAGGTATTTCTTCTCTGGCTGTTTGCAGAAAAGATTTGGCAACCTCTGCATCAGGACATCTTTCCTTTCCTCTCCCTTTCTTTATTCCTCTCTTGCCCTAGATCTGAAGCAGTGTCTTAGTGGACAAGAGGGAAATATGTATTTAAGGAACATTTCGTTCATTCTTCAAATCTAGCCTTGGTAGAAGGTCTGTTAGGTATTAAGAGATGATTTGTCACTGAGCGAAGTTTAATCTCTAAGCACTATCTAGCTGTTCTTAAAACATCTTGCATATTTTTCAGGTGTAAATGTTCCAATATACATATAATATATACATTTATGTAGGTATAGGATATGTGTTTAATTTCTAGGAATTTATACATAACTACATTTTCATTTTTGCCAACTAAATCCAAGATACCAGTTACCAGCTGACTTATAGCAGCCATTTAGGAAACAAAAATCCAACTCAAATTTGATCTTCAATGTGTAACTTCTTGAAAAAATAATGAAATATCATCAAAATATTAAATAACAGTTGACTCTGTTATTTAATGTCTGTTTCTCTGTTTTCTAGAATTTTTTTCCTTTGACACAAATAAAAAGAAAACATTCTAGGCAAAAAAAATAGTATATGTCATATACTATTTTATAACTAAAAATTGTGTTTTATTTTATAAAGGAATGCTTCTGTTACTAAATTCAAATGGCAGAGACAAGTCTAAAAGTAATAAAGTATCTACTCTCCAAATCCACAGCCCCCTCACCTGCCAACTGCCTCTTGCCTGTCTTTCCAGAAAGTGTTGATACTTATGTGCGTGCATCTAAGACTGTGCATCTATTTGAAGCTTCAACTTAGTAGGCATCTGATTCCTCTGCCTCTCACCCCCAACACATTGAAACTGCTGGCAAGTCCTGGGAGAGCTGAGTCCCCTCCCTCCACCCGCATGACCTCCACCCTGCTCCAAGCCACCATCCTCTCTTGCCTGGGTGACTCCTACACCCTCCTTTCCAGATCCCCCGATTCCATTCTTGTTGCCGTTCTTGTTCCATTCTTGTTGCCGTTCTTGTTCCGTTCTTGTTGGTCAACTCTCTACACATCTGGCAAAGTGATCTTTTTAATTTTAATGTTAAGTTCTGAGGTACAGCCAGGCACGGTGGCTCACACCTGTGGTCTCAGCACTTTGGGGGGCTGAGGCAGCGGGTCAGCTGAGGTCGGGAGTTTGAGACCAGCCTGACCAACATGGAGAAACCCCGTCTCTGCTAAAAATGTGAAAAATTAGCCCTGGTGTGGTGGTGCGCACCTGTATTCCCAGTTACTTGGGAGGCTGAGGCAGGAGAATAGCTTGAACCCGGGAGGCGGAGGTTGCAGTGAGCCGAGATTGCACCATTGCACTCCAGCCTGGGCAACAAGAACAAAACTCCATCTCAAAAAAAAAAAACCAAAAAAACTGAAGTACATGTGCAGGACATGCAGGTTTGTTACATAGGTAAATGTGTGCCACGGTGGTTTGCTGCACCTATCAACTCATCACCTAGGTATTAAGCCCAGCGTGCATTAGCTATTTTTCCTTATGTTCTCTCTCTGCCTGCCCCCGCAATAGGCCCCAGTGTGTGTTGTTCCCTTCCCTGTGTCTACATGTTCTCATTGTTCGGCTCCCACTTATAAGTGATAACATGTGGTGTTTGGTTCTGTGTTCCTGCATTAGTTTGCTGAGGATGATGGCTTCCAGCTCCGTCCATGTCCCTGCAAAGGACATGATCTCATTGCTTTTTATGGCTGCATGGTATTCCATGTTGTATATGTACCACATTTGCTTTATCCAGTCTGTCATTGCTGGGCATTTGGGTTGATTCCATGTCTTTGCTATTGTGAATAGTGCTGTAGTGAACATACATGTGCATATATCTTTATAATAGAATGATTTATATTTCTTTGAGTATATACCCTGTAATGAGATTGCTAGGTCAAATGGTACTTCTGGTTCTAGATCTTTGAGGAATTGCCACGCCGTCTTCCCCAATGGTTTAATTAATTTGCATTCCTGCCAATAGTGTAAAAGTGTTTCTATTTCTCCCCTATTTAGCAAATGGTGCTGGGAGAAGTGGCTAGCCATATGCAGAAAACTGAAACTGGACCCCTTCCTTACACCTTATACAAAAATCAACTCAAGGTGGATTAAAGACTTTAAAGTGATCTTTTAAAAGCAGAATCCAATTCCGTTATCTTCCTTCTTAAAGTCCTCCAACAGCTTCCCAAAGTTCTCAGAATAAAACCCTACCTCCTAACAAGGACCTGCAGTGATCTGGCCCTGCTGCCTCCCGACTTCACCTCTGCCCCACTCCTCGTCACTCACTCTGAGTTTCCCTGTCCTGGCCTTGCGCCAGTTCTGTGGACTCTGCAACATTCCCCCTGCCTCAGACTGCCTGATCCTTCTTCCTTCAAATCTCTCAAATCTGGCTTCTTCTTGACATCCAGGTCTCAGCCAAAATGCCAGGTCTGCCTTCCCACCCAGTTACTCACTACCATATCACTGGATTTTAATTCTCTATGTAGAAGCTCTTATTATTGTCATTTATTTATGTATTTATTTTTGAGATGGGTTCTGGCCTTGCCATCTAGGCTGGAGTGCAGTGGCACGATCTTGACTCACTGCAACCTCTACCTCCTGGGCTCAGATGATCCTCCCACTTCAGCCTCCCTAGTAGCTGGGACTACAGGTGCACACTACCATGCCTGGCTAATTTTTGTATTTTTTGTAGAGTTAGGGTTTCATCATCTTACCCAGGCTGGTCTCAAACTCCTGAGCTCAAGGGATCCACTTGCCTTGGCCTCCCAAAGTGCTGGGATTACAGGCATGAGCCACCACACCTGGTGGTAGCTCTTATTCTTAAGTAGCATTTCCTCATTGCTGTCGGTCTGTATTCCCCCATCAGGATATAAGCCCAAGGAAAGTATAGCTCTTGTCTGCCTCCTTCATTGCTGGAATCCAATTATTTTACTGTCCTAGTAACACTTACTGGGTCATTTTTTTTGAATTAATATATATCTTTCAAAGACACAATGAGGCCATATCATATCCATTGTTTTTTTTTCTCCTCCCACTTTCATTTTATAATAAATGTTGGTGTTCTCTCTCTCCTGATTCTTTTTTAACACCTACATAGTTTCCATCAAATGGAATTGCCATAATTTAATCGACCAGTCCACTATAATGCATATTTCAGCTGCCTCCAGTCTTTTGCTAAGCACAGTTAATTTCACTATTGTTGGAAGGGGTGTGAAAACCAGACTTGGAGAGGAGGAGAGGAGAGAGAGATGAGATGGAGCAAATGATCTAATTCAGAACAATGCATCATCTCACCCTTCAATGCTGGGGGCAGGGATTGTTTAGAGCAGCCGTGTCCAAAAGAAATGTTAGAAATGATGGAAATGTTTTCTACCTGCTTTGTCCAGTGCAGTAGCCACTAGCCACATGTAGCTTTTGAGCATTTAAATCATGGATGTAATGGCTGATGGGAAGAATTTTAAATTTTGTCTTGCTTTAATTAAAATGTTAATATCTGTAAAGAACAGCATAGATTTAGACAAAGAGATTTATACTGATCATTAAAGAATGTTCCTGTTTACTTCCCTCCCCATAACCCAGTGACAGTGGCATACAATTCAGGGATATGGGGAGAGGAGTGAACAGGAATAGAGAATGTTCATTATTTAGACACAGAAGGTCAAGAGAGAAGCTGTATCTTGAGGGAAAATAAATCCCGAGCAGACCCTTAAAGCAGGCTCTCTTACAAGTTTGCTCTTGACATCTGTGGACAGGTAGTCTAGAACAGGGATCAGCAAATTTGTTCCATAAAGAGTCAGATAATAAATATTTCAGCTTGGGGTATGCCAACTCTGTCACAACTAACCCTGCTATTGTCAGGCAAAAGAAGCCACAGACTATATATATATATATATATATATATGAATAGGCATGACTGTGGTCCAAGGAAACTTTATTTACCAAAACAAGGTGAGGGCTGGATTTGGCCATTGGTTGGCTCATGGTTCTTCTAGAACTGGGCTGAACTGGGCTAGAGCTGCCCAGTTCAGACCACCAGGCAGTCTTCCTGAGAACAAAGGGAGAACCATGCCCTAGCCATAACCCAGGAATTCTTGAGTTTTATACACCCAGATGGGCTAAAAGACAGCATGGACGACCTAGTCTCAGTGAATCAGTTACTGGTTCGCCACATCTGATTTGAGATTTCTGCTGTGCCTTGAGACACCCGTACCCTTATAGCAGGTGTCAAACAGACTCCTGCCTCATGGCCAGGTCTGTGCTGGTGCAGATGTGATACACAAGTCAGGGTTGCTGACAGTGGAAGCTGTGTCTTCTGTTTCCCTTTAGACCTCTGAAGTGTGAGAACACAGTGCATCACACTTAGAGTGTGCTTGGTTGGTGTGTGCTGAATTTTTAACCAAGCGCCGCATAACCTCTCTGAACTTCAATTTCCCCATCTATGAAATGGGTATAACTCTAGTACCTTCGTTGTAGGGTTGTTGTGAGGACCGCATGAGTTAATGCACATGGGGAGCTGGTACCTGGACCATAGGAAATGCTCAGTGCATGGTGCTGATGCACATGGAGTGCTGGCGACAGCAACCTAAAGTTCGATGGTTCTGGGAGATTCAAGGGAGCTCAGACTTGAGTTCAGCCTTTAAGGATACATGGAGAGAAGACGGCACTGGGTCCTAGGAGAGTGAAGGCACAGAGAAGCTGAGCCAGAGCAGGTTCAAGGTGAAAAGAGACGGGGAAACAGAGTTTGGGCCATGTGCCTTCATGAAGTAGGAAATTTACTAGAAACAATACGAATTCATGCCAAGAGGGTGATACCAGTCTCTCCCACTGATGCCATGCCCCACCCCTTGCAGACCCTTCAGCAGACCTTGTCTTATGTGACCATCATCACACTTGGGCAATATCCCTCTTGGAGAAATGAGGAGACAGGCCCAGAGAGGAGAAGTGACTTGTCCAAGACCACACAGCTGGTACAAGGGGAGCAGGACCATCATCCAGGGCCATTTGGAATTCAGTCCCTGCTGCCCACATCATGTTGTCCATTGTCCTCACCCACAGAAAACCTGCCTTTGCACTACAGAGGTCCCTTGGGGTTTACTTGGCTCAATCTCTGAGAGCTGCATTACCCCCAAACAGATCCCATGACCATAGGGGAACCATATTCCTCCCAGGCCAGATCCTGTGTCATGGGAGCTTGGTTTGAGAGGACAGATGCAGGTAACACCTCTTAGATACCTCAGCAGTTCTGTTTTGTACCTGGAGGAAAACTCCTTTGCTTCTTGCAAGAAATCTGTTCTTCAGTCCAAATCTCCCTGTGGTCAAGTTCTTGGGTCATAGTGAGGAGGAAGCCATGTAGGTCTCACCCAGAGAGCCCCGGAATCCTAACTCCTAGTACATGAAGATGTCTGCGATCTGAAGCTTGGCAAGGGTTGGTGGGGGCGGGGTGGGGGTAGTATCCTCTTTCTGGCACCAGAGTGGGATGGAGCCTCATGTAGCTGTGAGAGCCTGGGCTCTGGATCTGGACAAATTGGGTTAGAAGCCCAGTACTGGCCCAGCGCAGTGGCTCATGCCTGTAATTCCAGCACTTTGGGAGGGTGAGGTGGGTGGATCACTTGAGGACAGGAGTTCAAGACCAGCCTGGCCAATATGGTGAAACCCCATCTCTACTAAAAATACAAAAAAAAAAAAAAATTAGCTGGGCTTTGGTGGCACATGCCTATAATCCCAGCTATTTGGGAGGCTGAGGCAGAAGAATGACTTGAACACATGAGGCAGAGGTTGTAGTGAGCCAAGATCATGCCACTGCCCTCCAGCCTGGTCAACAGAGCGAGACTCTGTCTCAAAAAAAAAAAAAAGGAGCTCAGAACTTTCTGGACTCAGTTTCTTCATCTGTAAGATGGAACCACCTGCAAGGCTTGATGTTAATAAGCACTTGTACCTTCATCCAAAGTATAGTTTTGGAGGACACGCTGTGTGTCAGACATTTTTCTAGGCCTTGGAGACAACATTAGCAAGCAAGATTGAGATAGAGCTCATATTCTAGTTGGCAGACAGAGAGCAAGTGAAGAAATTCAGACACCGCTAGAATAAGAATCTCATAAAGTGGCCAGTCCTGTGTGTGGCCCCTAGTAACTATCCCATTAAAAGTAGTAGGTATTTTTCTTGTTCTAGTTATGGCTCCAAAGAATCCCTTGAGACAAGGGTACTGTTAGTCTGCTAGGGCTGCTGTAACAAAATATCACAGACCGAGGGGCTTAAACAATGGAAATTGTATTTTGTCACAGTTCTAGAGGCTGGAAGTCCAAGATCGAGGTGTTGGCAGGGTTGCTTTCTCCTGAGGCCTCTCTCTGTGTCTTGCAGATGGCCATCCTCTTGCTGTGTCCTTACATGGCCACTCCCATACATCCCTGGTGTCTTGTCCTCTTCTTAAAAAGACACCAATCCTATTGGATTAGGGCTTTCCCTTATGATGTCATTTAAGCTTAGTCACCTCTTTAAAGGTTCCATCTCTAAATACAGCCACATTCTGAAGTCCTAGGGGTTAGGACTTCAACATAGGAACTTGAGGGGGACAAAATTCAGCCCATAACATGCATTGATGGTGAGAACCAAGAGAATGTCTTAAGACCAAAAATGCAGTGTGGGGAGAAGGGGCATTTTGGCCAAGTATTCCTTGCACACCTTTTCTCTGGATGCCTTTGATGATGCTGTTGTATGCTCCCTTCTTCAAGGAAGGCTTCATGCTTCCCAGGCCTGGCATCATCATCTTATCCCGATGATGGACACCCTCCTCCACTTGTCAGTGTCATTCTCAAACTTTGTGTGTTTGAGAATTCAAGTCATAGCATTTGTACACTATGACTTATTTATCCCTTTCACTATTGATGGTCATTGAGATGTTCCCAGTGTTTGTGTGGCCCTTATGAATAACGCTGCCATGAACATTCTTACAAAGGTCTTCTTTTGCAGACATGGGCCCTCATTTTGGTTAGATACACGCCTGGGAGTAAAATTGTTGGGTCAGAGCTTACTTTCAGCTTTAGTAGATGCTGCCAAGTCATTTTTCAAAAACGGTTGTACCAATTTACACTCCCACCAGGATTTTAGGAGAATTCTGATTGCCTTATATCTTTGCCAACATTTGTAACTGCCAGTCTATTTTTAGCCATTTGGGTGGGAGCTATACTATAGTTTACTTAACATTTTTTTAGCCAACATCTCCTCCCCCTCCTTTATCTTCTTATTCTTTTTCTCTTCCTTTTTCTCCTTTGTCTTCCTTTTTCTCATCCTTCTTTCTCTTCCTCTTCCTTTTTCTCCTTTGTCTTCCTTTTTCTCATCCTTCTTTCTCTTCCTCCTCTCCTTCTTTTTCTCCTTCTTAGTATCTTTTGCATATAGAAAATAATTACTATGAAATTATAGATTTGACGTGCAAAGGCTATTTCCTGAATTTTATTAAAATGCAAAAAGATGCATCCATGTCTCCTCTAAAAGGACTGCGTATTCCTCCACACTTGGGGAAATGCAGCTTGTGCTATTTCACTGGCTCATCATGCCCCTTTTTTTGCCAGGATCCCGGTTGATTAATGCCATGCGTGGGGAGTGCTCCAGCCAGAAATGAGGGCTATCGCCTGTGGCCAATAACAGAGCAGATTCTCAATAAACATCCCCTTGGTGTTACACTTAACGGGGCTTTGCTTTTCCAAACTGCTCCCTTTCCTGGACTCTGAGCAGCTGAGCTGAGGGCTCGTAAGCTCTGCTGCCCCAGAACATTGTGCATTCTTTGATTTTGAAAAGTCTTTCCTGGAGGCCTCCTCTTGGGTCATTGGATCAGCCCAAGAGCAAAGGATTTAAAAGGGCCAGTTTGATAGGGACAGCTCATAGCCCTGTGTAAGACCAGTGGGCATTTTTCCTGTTTGGGGAAATGGTTACTGGATTAGCATTTTGCTGTACAGGGCGGTCTGCAAGAATGTGTGCTCTTGCCTGTCCTCAAAGCAGGCTTGTGAGGAGCTTGTCTGTTCCCAGCCCTGCCATTTCCTCCCAATTGGCTGGGCCAGATGCTCCAGACACAGTTAATGAGATGCTGAGGGATGTGGCCGGGTAAAGGCTTTTGAGTTCAAGGGGACACAACCCACACGCTCGAGGAAGCTGAGGCCATGTGAGCCAGCGGCTCTGTTTCACTCAGACCCCAGCACACTTTGGGAAGAGGAAATGGTGCAAAGACTAAACATCAGTTTGGGGCTTCCCTTGATGATCTCTGTGATGAAGGCTGGGAGAGGTGGGCTGGTGAAAGGGTATTGATTCAGTTTTCTGAATGTGCAACCACCTGCCAGACCTAGGCCAAGGGTGGCCAGAGGCTGACAAAAGAAACTGTCAGAAAGAAAAAGAAATTGTGTTTCTGTCCTTGAAGAGCCCTTACCTGGGAATTAACTGGGAAGATGCTGCTAAACCAGCCCTCCTGACTTGCAGATGGAGACTGGGTCACATTCCTTTAGAATTCCCCACAAATAGAAGATGTCACATTGTCCTTGCTTGAGGTGGGATACGTGGGCTAGGGTGAGCATCTGTAGACCCAGCTTCTGGGTCCCTGTCTTATGCTAGATGGTGAGGATACAGGCCCTTTTTGTGTGATGGGCACCGGCCCTAGGGGAGACAGACATTCCTCTGGTAACCACATAAGTAAATGTAGAATTCCAGCTGGGATGCATTCTAAGAAGGAAAGCAGGTGGTGCTGGGTGCAGGTGTAACCAGGAGATCTGGCTGGTTTGGGAGTTAAGGATGGCATCTCTAAGGAAGTGGTACCTTAATGATGAGTAGGATACCACTAACAAGCAGAATGGGGAATAATGTCCCAGGCAGCAGGAACAGCATGTGCAAAGGCCCTGAGGTAGAGAATTTAGTGTGGTCAAGGACCAGAAAGATGACCAGAACAGCTAGGGTCCAAGATGACACAAGAAGTTGGAGGGTAGGTGTGGAGGGTCCTAGGAAGCTTTTATAGACCACAAGAAGAGAGAACAACTGGAAAGCTTTGTGGGGTTTTAAGCAGAGGAGTGACATGATACAATGTATACTTTTTAAAGCCTGCCTTTGACTGCTGGGTAGAGAATACATTGTAAAGAATCCAAAGTGGGATCCAGTTACTCAACCATGAAAAGTCATTTACTGGTGATCCATGCTAGAACATGGATGAGCCTCAAAAACATCGTACTGAGTGAAGAAGCCAAACACAAAAGGCCACATCTTGTAGGATTCCATTTATATGCAATGTCCAGAATAGGCAAATCCATAGAGAGAGAAAGTTGATTGGTGGTCTCAGGGGCTGGAGGAAAGGGGAAATGGGAGTGACTAATGAGTAAGGGACTTCCTTTTCTTGTTTTTTTTTTTTTTGAGACGGAGTCTCACTCTGTCCCCCAGGCTGGAGTGCAGTAGCGCGATCTCGGCTCACTGCAAGCTCTGCCTCCCAGGTTCACGCCATTCTCCTGCCTCAGCCTCCAGAGTAGCTGGGACTACAGGTGCCCGCCACGACGCCCGGCTAATTTTTTCTATTTTTTAGTAGAGACGGGGTTTCACCGTGTTCCTTTTGAAGTGGTGAGCATTTGGAACTAGATAGAGGTTGTGATCTTCTGATATTGTGAATGAACTTAATGCTACTGAGTTATTCAATTTAAAATGGTGAATTTTATGTTATGTGAATTTCACCTTAACATAACAAAAAAGCAAAAACGGAACCAAATGCAAGTGAGTCTGGGATTCTAGCGAGGAGGCAGCGGCAGCCCAGGTGAGAGGAAGGTGGTGGCTTGGACCAGAATGATGCGGCTAGAGATGGAGAGTAATGAACTCATTCAAAGACAATGTAAGATTTCTCAGGATCCTTTTAGTTTTGATACTCTATGTAAATTGGGCATCAGAAAAGTGGGAAGAGTTTTCCCAGATTCCAACACTGGAAGAGTCCTTTGCTGTACTTGGGAAACAAATGCATTTTCCTAAGTATAGGTGATGGCCTGAAGCTGAGTGTCTTTCCCTAACGTAGATGTGCAGCTTTGGCTTAGCCCAGCCCCTCTGCACAGCTTACCTTGTCAGGGAGCCCTGACTTGCTGGCCCATCCAGAAAGCACCACGGTACACCCAGGGATGATATAGCCCCAGAGGATGGGGCTTCCCTTTCCAATGTTTTGTGCCATCTCATTTTGTTGATTTTCTCTGAATTGGCCTTATTTCCAGATGAGACATCTGTGTGACAGATATCTAATATCCTACAAAGATCATGGGAAAGAATGTTCTTTTTAACTGCATCCGTGGGATATACTGCAAAATATTCACTAAATCTTAAGTACACAGTCACAGTCATTAGAAACAGTCATTTGTGTCTGTTTTTTCCCCTCTGACCATGCCTTGGTAATGAGGGTGGATGGAAAGGCGAATCCCACATCTTGTCCATGAAGGCTTCCTTGATGGGTAGGAAGCGATATGGGATTTCTCTCCACCCTACTCTAATCAAATAGCCATGTATTCTCTCGTTTTCTTTTACTCCCATTCTCTCTTCTGCCCTTCTTTCTCTCCATCTTTTCATCCCAGCATTCTTCCCTTTTCCATCCTTCCTTCCTCTTTCCATCTGTCCATCCTTCCATTCTCCCATTTTCTCCATTCCTTTATCCATTCTTCTGTCTTCCCATTCTCACTTTTATTCTATCCATTTATCCTTTCATTCTTTCATCTTCCTCCCCCATCCTCCCTTCCTTTTATCTGTGTTCCCATCCTCCCATCCTCTCTGTCCTTCATCAATTCCATCTTTCCACTTTTTCACCCTTCCTTCCTTCTTTCCATTCTTCTATCCATCCATCTTTTCATCCATCCTTCTGTCCAACTAACCCTTATTTAGATATACCCCTTCTCTCCTCCATCTGTGGTCATGGTTGGTGAAACAGATTGACTCTGAGGTCATTGAGCTCCTGCTAAACTTGTGCTGGGTCAGACTTGGTTCTTCTTGCCAGAGGATCTGGTCTTGTCACTTGGCTCAGTGCCTCAAGGCTCCTGTCGGGGTTTTGGAGATGATGGTGGTTATCTATCACCAGAGGGTTTTGCTGTGTCCTCTTCACTCACTAAGGGCCATGGTAGATTGAAAGTTTGTTGGAAATCGCCGGGTGCAGTGGCTCACACCTGTAATCCCAGCACTTTGGGAAGCCGAGGCGGGCGGATCACAAGGTCAGGGGTTTGACACCAGCCTGGCCAACATAGTGAAACCCCATCTCTATTAAAAACACAAAAATTAGCTGGGCGTGGTGGACACGTCCATAGTCCCAGCTACTTGGGAGGCTGAGGCAGGAGAATCCCTTGAACCCTGGAGGCGGAGGTTATGGTGAGCCAAGATGGTACCACTGCACTTCAGCCTGGGTGACAGAGCAAGACTCCATCTCAAAAAAAAAAAAAAAGTTTGTTGGATATTTCGGGTGAAAATTGCAGCTTGGCTTCAATGTTGACTTCTTCCAGTCTATTTCTATAGCTATACAGACATCTGATTTGACCTGGTCATAGTGACTTTAATAACAGGTGACATCACCTGAACCCTCACTCTGTGCTGGGTCCCATGCCAAGCTTGTTATCTCATAGAATTCTCACAATAGCCTCCTGAGATTGGTGTTAGTATTCTCCCCATTGCCCAGATGAGGAAACTGAGATCACTTTCTCAAGGTCACAATCAGAACTTAAGTCCCAGTCTCTCTGACCCCAGAGCCTATGAGTTTAACCACTAAATTACACTGTATCTGTGGGATATACTGCAAAATATTCACTAAATCTTAAGTACACAGTCACAGTCATTAGGAATAGTCATTTGTGTCCATGTATGGATGTTTCTTTGAATCTTCAACATTGAGCATTTGCGTGGGATGAAATGGCACCCCTTCCCCCGCCACCTTGCTTTCCTTTCTTCTCTGACAATGGGCAGGAGAGAGTCCGCCAGTATGTGCTGCTATAACTGGAAGCTCCTTTCTGATCCTCGCCATGGGCCCCTGGGGAGATAAGCGGAGGTGGTGTTCCAGGCACTAAGGGGACTTTGCAGGCATGCTTAGACTTCCTCAAGCCAGCGAGCAGCAGGCCTCCTGCACAGTGGGGCTTTTTTTTTTTTTATTACTATACTTTAAGTTTTAGGGTACATGTGCACAATGTGCAGGTTAGTTACATATGTATACATGTGCCATGCTGGTGTGCTGCACCCATTAACTCGCCATGTAGCATTAGGTATATCTCCTAATGCTATCCCTCCCCCCTCCCCCCACCCCACAACAGTCCCCAGAGTGTGATGTTCCCCTTCCTGTGTCCATGTGTTCTCATCGTTCAATTCCCATCTATGAGTGAGAACATGCGGTGTTTGGTTTTTTGTCCTTGCGATAGTTTACTGAGAATGATGATTTCCAATTTCATCCATGTCCCTACAAAGGACATGAACTCATCATTTTTGATGGCTGCATAGTATTCCATAGTGTATATATGCCACATTTTCTTAATCCAGTCTATCATTGTTGGACATTTGGGTTTGTTCCAAGTCTTTGCTGTTGTGAATAGTGCCGCAATAAACATACGTGTGCATGTGTCTTTATAGCAGCATGATTTATAGTCCTTTGGGTATATACCCAGTAATGGGATGGCTGGATCAAATGGTATTTCTAGTTCTAGATCCCTGAGGAATCGCCACACTGACTTCCACAATGGTTGAACTAGTTTACAGTCCCACCAACAGTGTAAAAGTGTTCCTATTTCTCCACATCCTCTCCAGCACCTGTAGTTTCCTGACTTTTTAATGATCGCCATTCTAACTGGTGTGAGATGGTATCTCATTGTGGTTTTGATTTGCATTTCTCTGATGGCCAGTGATGATGAGCAGTGGGGCTTTTAACCTGCTTGTGTGGGTTGCCCCCAGACTTAAACCAACAGACTTTTCTGAACTCTCCATCCAGGATTCTGAAAATCTGCAAGGAGGCTGTGCTCTGGCCACAAGAGGGCGCCCCACTCCCGGGCAGGCAGGATGGGAGTTTGGGGGAGGTGGGTGGGAGGAGCTGAGAGATTCCTTTTGGATGCAGCTTTGAACCAAGCGCTCTTAAGCACACTCCTTGGGAAGGGAAGAAATGTTTTCAAGCCCACTGAAAAGTTTCATTTCATTCAACTAGTACCAAGCTAAGGGATGAAGGATCCAACAGGGAAAACCACATGGTTCTTGACCTCAAGGAGCCTACAGTCATGTGTGGAAGGCAAAGAATTAGAAGGGAATGTGATGTGTGCCAGAGTCTTAATCCAGAACGGTCATTTAGTAAGCATTTAATGAGCACCTACTATGTGCCAGGCTTTGTGCTGGTTGTCAAGGATAGGAAAATGAACAGCACAGAGTCATTGCCCTCAAAGACCACAGTCTACTTGGAAGACAGCAAATTTGAAAAAATAGGAAACTGTAGCCATCAATCTGTCTGTCTGTCTGTCTATCTATCTGTCTATCTAATGATCAATCAATCAATCAAGAGAGAGAACTGAGGAGGAACACCCAACCCAGTTTAGGAGGGAAGAAGGAGTATTAGGGAATGCTTCCTGGAGGAAGAACACCCAACCCATGCTGAAATGAATTAGGATATCAAGGAAGACTTCCTGGAGGAGAGGAATCAGAGCCAAGTCATAAAAGACAAATAGGGTTTAACCAGGCAAAGCAATGGAGGGTATTACAGGTGGTGGAGACAGCATATACAAAGAGTGAGAAGGCCCCAGGGTCAGACCAAGGTGTGTGTGTGGGTAGATATTGGGTACCATGTTAAGGAAATTGGGTCTTTTCCAGCATGTGATGGAAAAGCAGGTCCTAAGAGAGTGAGGTGAGGGAATGATACATTACCCCAACTCTGTGGTTAGGAGAGGGCATTATACACGTGGTAACATTTGAACTGGACCATGTAGTATGTGCAGGGGTTCACCAGGTGGAGGAGGGAGAGAAACGGTAGAAACACTCTGTAACGGGCAGCTTTGCCATTCCGTGGGGGCCACTGAACAGGGACTCTCCTGGGTCCCTGCCCTGTCTCCTTCATGTATTACAGCATTTTTCTCTTTAGTTACTCCAGAGCAAAAGGGCTCAGTGCTAGAGACAGGGGGGCAAAGGGAAATATCTGCGTGGGGTTTCTGGGTGGTTCTGGTGAAAGGGTTCCAAGAAAGAGGTGGATGAAGCAAAATGAATATTTGGGGCTCAGTTCTTGGCCACCCCAGTGCCTCTGACCTGAGCGTGTCCCAAATCGAGCTGCTCAGGATAACTGGCCTCGGGGTGGCTGATGATGTGGGGTTGGGACTGACACTCAGGGTCTGGTGTGGGTGCAGTTGAGGGATGTACCCTAGTGCCATACTGCCTGGTTTCAGGGCTGGCACCACCTTCACCACATCCCTTATCTTCTCATTGCTTTGGTGTCCTCATCATTGGAGAGAAGATAATAACAGCATCTCCCACCTAAGGTTACTATGGCGCTTAAGTGAGGTCATACATGAAAAGCACTTGATACAGTCCCTAGGACACGGTTGGCACTCAAATCAAAGCAGCAGTAACAGTGGCTGTTGTTGCTGTTATTATTATGGTGAAGCCTCCTGTTTGATAAAGTTGAAAAATTTTAAATGTCCATGTTTTATGCTTATAATTTCAGAGCTGTTTTCTCTCCGTTTCAGATCAAAGCTTAATCAGCACCTTGCTGGAATCCTTGTTTTTAGTGTCTCCTTTCCATCTCTTTCTCAGTATGAGAGGTCCTGTTGGAAATGGAATAATTTCACCTCCTAATAATCTGTTGGCAAGGAAGATGCCTAGAAAAAAAGAAACAATTCGAAAAGAATCTTAAATACTCTGCTTTTTTTAAATTTCAGCAACAGACTGTGAATAATTGCTAACCCCCTCACTTTCTTTATCATTTTTTAATTTTATTATTATCGTTATTATTATTTTAGAGACAGGATCTCACTATGTCACCCAGGCTGGAGTGCAGCGATACAACCATAGCTCACTACAGCCTCAAACTCCTGGTCTCAAGTGATCCTCCCACCTCAGCCTCCTGAGTAGCTGGGACTGCAGGCACATGCCTCCAAACCCGGCTAATTTCTTAATTTTTTATAGAGACAGGGTCTTGCTATGTTGCCCAGGCTGGTCTCAAACTCCTGGCCTCAAGTTATTCTCCCACCTTAGCTCCCCAAAGTGCTGGGATTATAGAGATGAAACACTGCACTCAGCCCTCTTTTTTTTTTTTTTAATTTTAGCAATGTATTTTACTTAACCCAACATTTGATGCATACAAAAGTATTGTTAGGTATTGTCCATTGTTATTATTTTTTTCATTCTAAGCCTATTTCAGGCAAGCCTTGCCACAATTCAAGTGGTCATGTGGACGAGTAGCTCTGTTATTGGACAGGGTAGCTCTATACTAAGAAATGGCCAGGATGTGACAGATCCATTCTTGAGGGCGTAGTTATTCTCAGCCTTAAGTATACATTGCACTTTTTTTGAAAGTATCAAATTTTGTCATAAGCTTAACTCTGATGGATACTTGCACTCATAACACATTTCTATTAATTAATTGTTTAAATATCATACCATTACCCATTTCAGTGAGTTACCTATATATTTCCTTACCTTTATGATTCTGTGTAAAGGAGAACCCCTGGCTTTATTGCACAATTGTTGCCATGAATGCACCATGTTGTAGGCAGAAGGCAGATGCTCACCCACTGGTGGGGTGAGACCAATGCCTGTGTGTACGATTGAGATCAGACATCACCCCTCTCTCTTCTCTTGAATGAATCCATAACTGGCCATGGATCAAATGCTGTGAGCTGAGGGGTCCCTGGAAGAGCTCTTCTTTACCTTCCTTCCTTTTACCATTTAGAGATCATTCAACAAATATTTAAATTCCTGCTCTGTGTGACTCATTTTGCTGGGCACAGAGTGTACAAAGAATACCATTCAATCTCCTGGGTCTTGAAGAGTCCCCAAGAGAAGAACCAAACTTTCCAGAAGCTTCTGCTTGGTTTCTGCTGCAGATTCTTTCTTCTGAAGGAACTATCAGACAGATCTCCATAATATAATAATAATAATTCATGTTTATACTTTGTATTAATTCACTTACGGGCATTTTTTTAATCCTCTCCACAATTCTCCAAAGAAGGACTCTTTTGTAGGCAAGAGAACTGAGGCTTGAGAAGTTTAATGTACTCACCCGGGGGTGGTGAGACCAGTTATTTGAATCTGGGGAGTCTGGCCCCAGAATAGTGTAATTCCTACAAGCTGTACCTGCTCTCCTCCAGCAATGCTGCTATAGTGGACACAGCGATGAAGGGTGGGGGCACCCAGGGTCCCTTGTCTATATCACTGTTCTGATCTCTGGCAGCTGCCTGTGAGGCTGTGAGACATCCCATCGGATCCAGCCTATGATCTGGGGGAGCACCCTCCCTCCTGAACTCCTAAGGTGGGCACCATCTGAGGCTCCTGGTAGGCACTGGACCAAGAGCTAGACAGGGCCGTGGCTGGGCTGGGAAGAAGGAGCCCAGCACCAGAAGTCTTGAGCAAGAGGAAGCATTTCCAGAAGAGGCACTGTGTTCCTACCGTAGGCTTAGTCTACTTAGATCTCTTGAAAGTCATCAGGCTTAACATCTACAGAAATGCACTGATTATTGTTACATGGAGGAAGGGCAGTGGATTTGGGGATTAAACACATAGATGGTGAATGCCACCTTGACACGGATCTGGACTCACTTGAGGACAGCCTGGGATTTGCTGTTTTTGTCAAATGGCCAAAGGGCAGCTTGGCCACGGGTTGGGGGCTTGGAGCTCTGGGGACTCGACATGTTTAGGCAAAAGTTGTGGGATTGGAGTTGGAAGCTGAACTTGACCCTGGCTCTCTAGAGCTTCTCTAGGGAGCTGGGTGAAAAAGAATGGCTGAAGTGTTTGCTTGTGCTCCATGGTGGAATGAGCTTCTTAGAGGGACCTAGGGGTGAGAGGGTAAACCCTTTTTGCCCGGCCCCTGTGTCTCTACCTAAAAGCCTGTGGGCTCTTTTAATTTCTCCCTGTGGGTTTTGGACCCCTCATGGGAAACACAAGGCTGGGCCTCCCTGCTGTACCTTTGTGCACCTATGGATATATTTCCTTTTCCTCTTTTTCTGTCTCCCTTTCAGAGCCAAGAAGAAGAGCAAACCCTTGAACCTCAAGATCCACAGCAGCGTAGGCAGCTGCGAGAACATCCCCTCTCAGCAGCGCTCCCCGCTGCTGTCTGAGCGCTCCCTCCGCTCCTTCTTTGTGGGACATGCACCTTTCCTGCCTTCCACCCCTCCTGTTCACACTGAGGCCAACTTCTCTGCAAGTAAGTCACCCGCCGGGCTGCACTGGGAACGCTTGCCGCACTGCCTCCTTCTCCCCAGCACCTGCTGTCCTCTGTGCCAGGTGCAAACTCTCTTTTCTTTATCTCGAGGGCTTGTGAAATGCTCACTGATAGAGCTTCACCCATCCTCTGCCCACGGCCCCCCCCCATCTGCCTATGCCACTCATGCCCATTTGGATGGTTTTTGAGGGGGGCATAATTGACACTAGGGAGGTTGACTGGATGTTGTCGTTGGTCCCCGGTTCCTGCTCTTTCCCCTGAAGGTGTGAAGGAAAGATAGAGGAAAGCAAGCAGGCATTCAGGGAGGCACCCGCCCTCTCTCTCCCTCCTCCCAGCTGTCTCTCAGCTGCCTGATTACAGGATTTTTCTTGGCTGCTGTGGCTAAGGCATCTATGATTAAGTTTTGTATTTTTTTCCCCACTCAGGTCAACATATATAACCTTTACATCTCAAAGATATATTTGGGTTCAAATGGGGTTGAGCATGGCCTGAGGTGGTTTACTTTCTGCTCTTACGAATTTCTGCTGGAGACAGGGTGGTTATTACTTGGAGCAGAAATGGAACCTTTTGGTGATGTAG
Source organism: Pongo abelii (assembly GCF_028885655.2). Taxonomy (NCBI): domain Eukaryota; kingdom Metazoa; phylum Chordata; class Mammalia; order Primates; family Hominidae; genus Pongo; species Pongo abelii. The sequence continues at coordinate 116,508,321 of NC_071995.2, read as the reverse complement.
GGCTGAGGTTTCAGAAGGCGTTTAATCTTCTCTACCCAGAGGCCCGATTTGCTGAACAGGCACAGACGTGGTCAGAGGGGCACCCCCCTGAATAAAGCCCAGCCAGTCCTCCAGCCAAGACAGCAACTTTTATTGATTGGTTGCTGAAGAGAAGGAAGGGCTCTGAGAATGTAGAAGAAATAACCCCTGGACCTTAATTCAGCCACAGGCTGTGCACGTTGTGTTGCTGCTCTGAGAAATGATGAGACATGTTCACTGAGCACTGATACATGCTAATCACTCACAGGCAGGGCCCCATTTAGTTCTTGCAACAATCCCTCATGCAGTTGGATTATTCCCATTGTACAGAAGGAGAAACTGAGGCCCAGGGATGTCAAAGAACTTGCTCAAAGTCACACAGGTTTTGAGTATTTGAGCTGGGATTTGAATTCGGTTCTTTCTAATGCATCACACATCATTTGATAACCATGACTGCTCAAATACCCAGCAGAATGCCTGTCTCTAAATATGGGGTTTTCTTCATTACTTTTACCTAAGGGTTCTTACACTTGGAGAATTTGACAAGATCTATTAATTCTGTGCCTGGAAAAAAAGGCAGGCACAGGTAATATCCAACATCCCGCTAGATGGTTAGGCTGGGGCCCGAATAGTGAGCTTGGTTTATAGCCCGTAGGTGTTTATGGCGCATCCATGGTAGGAATCAGCTGAGGGCATGGACTGATGAACCATGTGGACATCTGTTAGGAGTCGATCCAGAGACTGCCTTGTCTCGGTGCCCAGGTTAGGCAGGCTGTAAATCAAGCAAACTAAAATAGCACCCACGACTCCCAGGTCCACACCAGAAGGCCGATTTATTAATTTGTCCAGAGAAATCACTGCCAGAGAGAGCACCCTTCATGAGGGTGGGCCTACATGGTAGTCAAAGAGAGTGGCTGCATGAGCGTGAATGAAGAAAAGCATGATAGTGACATGTCCAGTGTGTAGCAACAGCCAGGTGAGGCAGATGTCATGACCAGGAACAGATGCCTGGGTTTGAACCCCAGTTATTCTACTTTTAGGCAATTATGTGTGACCTCAAGTGAGTTCAAAGCCTCTGAACCTCATCTGTTTCCTCATCTTTAAATGGGGACAATAAGAGGTTCATCTTGTAGACAGTTGTGAGGATTAGATGAGCTCATTCATGCCAAGCCTTCTGCACAGTTCCTGGCACACAGTAGGTGCATAATAAATGGTGGCTTTTATGATGATGTTTTATTCTTGAAGCATTTACAGCCTGTGGTCTGATGGTTAATTTGGGGCTTCTGTGGCTAAATGCCTTGCAGTTTACTTCCCGTCCCCACTTCCCCATGACTCTAAGAGTGCTTGGCATTTACATTGGCATGACTCTGGGTGGCTGCCTCTAGCAGCCATCTGTCCTTGGTCATCGCCATCCTGTGAGTGAATGTCAGCTGGGTCCCCTCCAGGGGTTGGCCACTGCTCTGCACTTTAGTTTTGGCCAGAGTAAAAACATCTCCTTCCTGCTTTAAAACAACAACAACAACAACAACAACACGGATTTGAACATTTGAGCCCCCATCCCTACCAAAGAGTTTTTGAGGATTCATCATGGCTTCTAACTTTTTGTTCCCGCCCTGGTCTCCACCTAAGAGGAAAAGCTTTTCTGCTTGCCTGTGGATAGGAGCGAAGTCCTTAATTAAAAGGTGGCTCCCAGCAGTAAGAGGCACCAGGAGCACAACTGCCCCTTGGACAGTCTTGGTTCTTCAAAGAAGTTGCTCTCTGATCTCCCAGAAAGAAGAAAGATAGCATTTGAGTCTCAGTGGAAGAATGAGTGTGTAACCCAAATATTAGCTGAAACCCCAGGGACCAGTTCCCTATCTGTTGATTCTAACAAGTAACAGAAACAGAGGCAGCCTGGTGTGGGGCAGGCAGGTTCATTTGGGAAACGAGATGCTGTCTGTTGGAATCTCAGTGTTGCCGCCGGTTGCCTTTGTGGCCTCTGTCTCTGCCTGGTGTGTTAGCTGCACTATTTCAGTTAAGACTCACCCCAGTCTGTGAGGCAGGTGCTAGAATTCCCATGTTACAGATCAAGAAACAGGCTCAGAATGATGCATGAACTTGTCCATGGGGTTCCTTCTGAATCCAGATCCAATCTAGCCTGCATTGTATCACTTCAACGTGGCAAGTTCCTTTCTCTATCTGGGTCTCAGTTTCCCCAGGGGTATGTACCCCCTGAGGGTCTATTTCAGTGACTCTGAGGTCTAGCCACTGAGTTTTCCTAGGCAAATCTTTTGATGCAATTAGAATGCTGGTTTTGGGGACTCTGGGTGGGGCTTGAGTTTGGGAGGAACACAGCTACCAGGTGCCGACTCCTTGTTTGTAATAGTTCCCATTCCCACGCCACCGTGAATTCCAGAAGAGAACTCCCTGCTTTTGGGTCCTGGTGGCAGCCTTACTCCTGCTGAGCCAGCCAAGGGGGCCCCTGGGGCTGCATCCCTGCCAGGCTCAGTCTGTCTGCCTGTTTGCCACTGTCGGCTCTGGCTCTGGTCTGTACTGTGAAGGGTGGTGACACGCCATCTTGTTACCCCATGATGGTAACGCCTGGGGACAGCGTTAGGCAGATCTGGCTGTAGTGTGGCCAAGCCTCACAACCTCAGGGTGCCCAGCCACCTTGAGTGGGCTGCGAGAAGGACAACACCTTCCTGGGTCTTACCCTACTCCCCTGGCCTGGGAGTGGCGAGTGGGGAAAGGGAGGGAGGGGAATGGCAGGAGCCTTTGCTGACGGAGGAATCTGTCTCCAAGGTTCACCAGCCCTTGGGGTTCATAGCCTTACTCAGGTAGGGCTAGAATGAAAGACGTTAGATGCTTTTGTTCACCATGGGAGATATTGACTCAAATTCACCTGCTTCCCAGAGAAATAGAGAGTGGTGGACTTATCTCTCTACCCTTGCTGTATTTATTCTGTGTTGCATTTGGGTGGGCCACCGTGCTCTGGTGGTTTGGTTAGGTGCTTTTCACCAATGGATCATCTTTACTCCAACAATCTGCAAGCTTGTGGGCTCCTTGTAGGCTATCTCTGACCCCAGCTGATGGAGGTCAGGCTTTCTTAAATCCCCTAAAGAAAGGCTACTTCAGAATGAAAGAGTGCCACCTAGATGGAAGGAATAATTGTCATCATTCATTACCAGCTGGTAGAAGTGACTTCGGGTTTAAAGCAACTAACTGGATGCTATTAAGTCACTGGACAAATTACTTAACCTCTTGAGTCTATTTTCTACCTAGCAACAATGCAGTGAGGATACAATGAGAAATGCATGTAAATTCCCTAGCATGGGGACTGGTACTTAGAGCACTGAGTCTCAATAAAGGGTGGCTTTGGGAGCTATTGCTGTATGTTACATGATGAAGTGGCTTGAAACAATGATGAAAACCACGTTAATAATAGCAATCAGCATGTATTGTGTTGACAGTGTTCCAGGCATTGCACAAAGCAGTTTACTTTTATTATTTCATTTAAACTCCGTCATCCTCTATAAGGTAGGTACTACTATTATCCCCATTTTACAGATGAAGAAACTGGGGCTGAGAGAGTTTAAGCAGTTGGCCCATGGTCACAAGGTCAGGAAAGAGGTGAAGTTTGCCATCCTTTTGAATCCTCCACTCTGCAGTGCTAGGTTGTGAAATTGCAATGTCATCTTCATTAAAACTTGCTTGCTCATTAGGTAGGGAACTGAACATGCTCACGTTTTCTCTTCGATGCCCTTGCATCATGGGGGGGAGTGTGTTGTGGGTGACAGCCTTGCTCAAAGCATGCCTCTTTGTCAGTGTGCTGTGCTCACTTAGAAAGCAGCACCCACATTGACTAACCATTTGCTGCTCTACCTAGACTCTGTTGTTATTATTCTAGGGATCTGTTGTCCCAGGTTGTAGCCATCCCTGTAGGGGCCAGGCAGTTACAGAAAGTAGCCAAAATTACAAGCTGCAGGAAGCTCCTGTGACACATTCATCCTGGACATCTCTGGTGGAAGATGAGGAATGACATAGTAATTTTGCCACCTGCAGTTTTCTGGGTGTTTCTTTATTAGCTGCCCATGACTCACTTAGAATGCTGGTTTTGGAAGCTCTGGGTGGGGCTTGGGGTTGGGAGAACACAGCTACCAGGTGCAGCAGCTTCAGGGCAACAGTTACCAAGGGGAACAAGTGACTGATGGTTCCAGAACTTCCCCATCTTGGTCATAATGACACCAGCTGGAGTTACCCACAAGGCCTGGGTCTTATGAAATATTGTCCTTCATGAGGTGTCTTGGCCCCTCTGCTCATCCCTACACTAAGCAACTCCTGCTCTTTGTCCTGGGGACAAGCTAAGAGAGAGTTGACCCTCTTTTGATAGCCTGGCCTTGTGTGTACCTTAAGGCTGAGTCAGAAGCCTGGTTTGTCGAGGAAGGCAGCAGGTAGCAATAAAGACTGATGGAGCAGAACTGCCTACTCCCAAGAAAGCGGCCGCTGGAAGGGTTATAAAGAGACTCAGGATGGGGGTGATTATATAATGGGGTTTAATGAGGCTTAAGGCCAAGGTTCATTACCCGCCAGAAGAGAGGGAGGAGAGGCTCGTGTCTTGACAGAAGTTTGTTGGCTGAACCACAGTCTTGTCTCAGAATTGGAAGATATTTTGAGCAGTTTGGGTTTGACCGGACTCAGTGGTGCCAATTCCAAGGGGAAAGTAGATATCCTATTGGAGTTACCCAAGGGACTTTTCTCCCCCAAAATGAGCTGGGGTTGGTGCTGGTATCTCCTCTTCCCCTGGGGACTCAGCAGACACAGGAGGTATCACATTGCCTGGCATCTTTTAGAAACTCAGGCCCCAGCAGCTTTTTAACGGGTACTGGCCACCTGCTACATGCCAGGCAGGACGTAGATGATTTGCAGACATTAAAATATATAAACCTGGAAATAAACAAAATGCTACAGAACAGTCCCTAAAGAAAAGCACTGATCTCTTGCACTATCCCTCCCCAATCCTGCTTCCCAGAAGCAACCAGCTTAACTCCTTCTGCCTAGTTATTTTGGTGATCACAACCACAATTTAAACCAGGCTCTACCAGGGGTTCTCAAAGTGTGTTCCAGACCACCATCACCACCAGCAGCAGCATCCCAAAGCTTGTTAGAAATGCAAATTCTTGCTCTTCCCCTCCAGCCCTATTGAATCAGAAGTTCTGGGGAGAGGTCCAGCAATCTGAGTTTTCACAAGCTCTCCAGGGAGTTCTGCAGGCTGGCATTTCAGAATCCCCGGGTTATATCACAGTTTTTTTTAAAGCTTTCATTTTGAAGTAATTTCAAATTTACAAAAACGTTGTAAGAACAATACAGGGGACTTCTAGGCCCCTCTTTACTTAGATTCACTGGTTTTTAACATTTTCCTACATTTGCTTTTTTCTCTCCCTCTTTCTTTCTCTAATTTTTGTGGACCATTTGGGACTAGGCTGCATGCTCTCTTACATAACCATGTAGAGTTACCAATTTCAGTAAACTTGACATTGAATCAGTACTTTCATCTTGCCAGATTCCAATTTCAGCAATTGCCCCAATAGTATCCTTTAGAGCAATTTTTTTTTTTTTCTGGTACAGGATCGAATCTGAGGTCACATATTGTGTTTAGCTGTTATGCAAGCTAGAACAGTTTCTTAGCCTTTTTTGTTGTTGTGTATGACTGGCCTCTTTGAGGAGGAGGGGTCAGTTACTTTATAGAACATCTCTCAATTCGGGTCTGCCTGATGTTTCCTGCTGGCTGGACTCAGGCTAGATGTCCTTGGCAGGAAGCCTGCATAAGTGGCGTTGAATCTTTCTTAGTATATCACGTCTTTATAGACAACTCCACTGTGTGGGATCAGGAGACTTAAGGTCCTTCTGTGCCCTGCACACTTGCCCCGTGGATTTCCAGGAAGCCAGGAGCCCAGCCCTCAGCCTTCCTGGTGCTTCTCTGTGATGGGATGGGAGTTATTCCAGATGTAAGTTTCTCTCAATGTGCAAGAAACTGACACAGAAGATAAAGCCTGGATGTAAGCAATTGGCCTTAAGGGACTGCACGTGTGTCAAATTGTCATGACTCGTCTGCAGATGTATCTATTAAATATCTTTATGTTTCAGAGGAGTTTTCAACCTCTTGTGTTGTGTGTTCATTTCCACCCCTGTTTAATGAGGTAGATTTGTCCTTGTCATGGGTTGAATTGTGGCCTCAAAAAGATGTGCCCAAATCCTACCCCACACACCTGTGGATGTGCCCTTATTTGGAAATAGGGTGTTGGCAGATGTGATCAAGTTAAAATGAGGTCATTAGGATGGGCCCTAGTCCAGTATGACTGGTGTCCTCATAAGAAGAGGGAAATTTGGACAGAGATACCAGAATGGCACCAGGTAAAGTTAGGGACAGAGATTGGAGTGATGTGTCTACAAGCCAAGGGACGTCAAGGATTGCCAGAGCCACCAGAAGCTGGGAGAGGCATGAGGACATGCTCTCCTCAAAGCCTCCAGAAAGAACCAACCCTGCTTTGAAAATCAAGAGCCCCCTTAATCTTGGACTTCTGGCCTCTAGAACAGTGAGAGAATAAACCCGTCTTGTTTTAAGCCACCAGTTTTTGGTATTTTATTATAGCAGCCGTAGGAAACCAACGCAGACCTCCTCCTCATTTTCCAAACAAGAATAAGAAAAGGCGGTACCAGGGCCAATCTGTATAATCATGGCAAGTCAATACCTATTCAAAGTCTCAGTGTCACCTTAAATGCCAGCTGGAACAGGGCTTTTTCTCTGAGATACCTACTGGGTTCTGAGACGTACCTGAAAAGACTGTAGCAGCCTGATGTGGGGGAGAGAAGAAAGAGGTGAGGCAGGGGCACCTGCTCCCCAGCCCCAGCAGCTGTGGCCCCGTGGAGATATGGGCCCAGCACTGTGCTGCCAGATTGTTTGATTTGTTCAGAAGTTGGAGATCCTGACTTTTACAAGCACTCTCCCATTTAAAAAATGTTAGCAACCAATTATACTTCCTTTGACACTGTATAAGCCCATATTGGATAACTCCACAGGTTTGCCGGTTGCATTTTGTTTGGGGGCTGCCAATTTTTGATCTCTGTTCTAGAATAGATGTCAGAGCTGCAAAGGGCCTCAGAAATCACTGAGTCCAGCCCCTTGTTTTACAGATGGGGAAACTGAGGCTAGAGAGTAAAAAGGACTTGCCCAGGGCTATAGAGCTGGGGCTTGAACCTGAGTCTCCTGATGCCAACCAATGGCTCTCTCCATTATATCAAGAGGGTTGCAGAACAGCAGTCTCTGCTGCCACTTAAAGTGCTCAGCAACAAGGTGGTGGAAGTTCAAAGGAAGTTAGCGTGTCTTTGTTTAAATGTGACACTTTTTCTGTGTATGGAGGGCTGCTGAAGCATGTGGGTATGAGCTGTATGTGTGTGTGCATGTGTGGGTGTGTATGTTCCATGAGAGGCGACTTCTGGGTTCTTATCATCAGTCTTCTCTTGTCCCTGCCTACACATTTTGTACTTCTTGCCCTAGCAAAAACAGTTTGGGCTCAGCATGCAGTAGACAACCTCGGACCTTTTATTATGATTGCTCTCACCAGGAGTTGTGGCGACCAAAATTGGTAGGTAAGTGGTTGGCGTTAAAAAGCAAGGGGGCCATTTGTGTCTGTTGGAGTTAAGTCCTGATCCTCGGTCAGGTACATGCTGTCAGAGTGGGCAATCCCATTCCCCCTCATCAGGACCTGTGTCTGATTGTTAATGCCTTTGTCCCAGTAACCCCTCTCTTGAGCATCAGCTGATTTCAAAACATCAGCTGATTTCTATCTGCGATAGAACTGTACGGTGTACACAAGACATTCGTATTCCTTATCCATGCCCCCGCATCCCCATTCTGTGGATGAGAAAACTGACGTTCCAAGAGAGGAAAATTCCTGGCTGGCAGTTACATAGTGCATCAGAGGCAAGACTAAAAACCATAACGCCTTCAGACACCAGGTTGCGTGCTCTTCTGCACATAACTTGGCCTGACCTCATTTCTATGAAGTGGTAGGGTTGCAGGAGGGATTGGGTTTGTTTCAATCAAATTTACCCTCTTCCCCAACAAGCCTGGTCCTCTTCTGGCAGCCCCATCTTGCCCATCTATCCAGCTGGGTAAGCCTATATTTAGGTGTGAACTTTGACCGTTCTTTTCCACGATGCCCTATCTTCCATGTCTTGTTGAGTGAGGCTTCTAAATCAGGGGTCAGCAACCTTTTTCTGTAAAAGGCCAGATAGTAAATATTTCCAATTTTGCAGGCCATATGATTTCTGTGACAACTACTTAACTCTGCCATTGTAACACAAAGCATCCAGAGACAATACCAAAACAAATGGATGTGGCTGTGTTTCAATAGAACTTGACTTACAATAACAGGCGGAGGGCCAGATTTGGTTCGTGGGATGTAGACTGTGACCTCTGTCCTTCCACTTTTTTTCGTCTCCTCCTCCATCATCACCACCCTTGTCCAAACTGTGCAATAGTTTCCAAATGGATCATCCTGTATCCACTTTGACCCAAATCCAATCAATTGATGTAATCTTCCCAAAGTGAAAATCTGGCTCTCAACCCCAATTAAGATAAGATTCTACCACATTCTCCCACTGTTCATAGTCTACAGCCCAGATCCTTAATGTGTCACACCAGACCCTGGCTGGCTCCTGTGCTCTCTCTAGCTTCATTTTTCTCTCTCTGCCCCATCACATGAATTCCTTCAATGAACTATGCTCTCTCTTGCCATGAACTCTTAGGCTAGTGGACACCCACACATTATTATCACTTCCATCTGAATTAATGTTTCCTTGGGAAAGCATTGCCTGACATTCTAAGTTAGATCAGTTACACCTTTTCTCATCTCTATACTTTTCTTTAGAAGCACTTAGCACAATGTGCAGGTATATGTGTACTTGTATGAGTATTTGTTTCATGCCTCATTCCTCTAATATCACTTCCACGAAGGCAGTGACTACATCAGTCTTGTTCATCACTGTGCCTGGCATGGAGCTAGCACACACACAAAATAGTTTTGAATAGATAGCAATGAACATTTTTGAGCATTCACTTTGTGTCCAGCACTGTGAACCTTTAGCTACTCAGGATCTAGATGGCAAAGGACAAAGAATTCTACTTGTTGCCCTCCAGAGCTGCAGGGCTGGCTGGGCTTGGCTTCACCCAGGCAGGAACTGAAGTCTCTGGATTTGGATGCAGTCTTTGGATTTATGGATGGTTCTCCTGCTTAACTGACTAGGGAAGCAAGTGTCCAAGAAAAACTGCCCCCAAAACCATTTTGTTGATTGAAAAATAAGCAGCTCTTTATCACTGCATGGTGGTGATGGTGATTGGGATTCATGGTTGGTTACAAGTGACAGGCAACCCAACCTAAGTGTTTTGTTTTGTTTTTAAATATAAAGGTAATTTATTGACACATGTAACTAAAAGGTCCATAGGCTGTGTAGGCTTCAGGTATGGCTGGATCTAAGGGCTCTGTTCATGTTGTGACTTAGTCTCTATCTCTCAGCCCTGCTCTTTTTAGGACGGCTTCACTTTTATGCTCTATGTGGTGAGAAGAAGGCCTCAGCAGTCTCCCCTATTCTAGTCCATAGCAGCAGAGTAAGATTGTTTAGAACTGAGATTCACTCTGAATCCACAGGCTTGACTGTATACTCATCTCAGAACCAATCAGCAGAGCCAGAGAAATGGGATGGATACTTACTGGCTTTATTTGGGCCATGATCTAACCTATGGGCTTAGAAATGGAGAGTTTTGCAGTATTAGTCAGGATTCTGTTAGAGGGATAGAACTAATAGGATATATATGTATCCTATTTTATATATATATATCCTATTTATATATATCCTATTATATATATATATCCTATTTTATATATATACACACACACACACACACACACACACACACAAAGGGGAGTTTATTAAGTATTAACTTACATGATCACAAGGTCCTACAATAGGCTGTCTGCAAGCTGAGGAGCAAGGAGAGCCAGTCTGAGTCCTAGAACTGAAGAACTTAGAGTCTAATATTCAAGGGCAGGAAGCATCCAGCACGGGAGAAAGATGTAGGCTGGGAGGCTAGGCCCATCTCTCCTTTTCCATATTTTTCTACCTGCTTTATATTCACTGGAAGCTGATTAGATTGTACCCACTAGATTAAGGGTGAATCTGCCTTCCCCAGCCTGCTGACTCAAACGTTAATTTCTTTTTTTTTTTTTTTTAGATGGAGTTTCACTCTTATTGCCCAGGCTGGAGTGCAATGGCATGATCTCGGCTCACCACAACCTCCATCTCCTGGGTTCAAGTGATTCTCCTGCCTCAGCCTCCCGAGTAGCTGGGATTACAGGCATGTGCCACCACGCCCAGCTAATTTTGTATTTTTAGTAGAGGTGGGGTTTCTCCTTGTTGGTCAGGCTGGTCTTGAACTCCCAACCTCAGGTGCCACCCACCTCGGCCTCCCAAAGTGCTGAGATTACAGGCATGAGCCACCGTGCCAAGCCACAACTATCCTTCATATAACCAGAAACACACCAATCTCTAACCCAAATACTATTACATAAAGTTAACAATACTTAAATGCTGATATGCAGACAATAAATCTTATGTCACATGATAAAGGAAAAGGAAATAAAATGAAGATATTTTCTTAGTACAAGTGTATACATGCACAAACATGTTTTTAACAAAAGAAGGAGGAAATACTCATGACAGTTACAGTCCTCATTGCTGCAGCTGGTCACGTGGTCATAGCTGGTATTGATGGCTACCTTCTACTACCCATTCTGTATTCCCTTTGCCTTCAGCAGGCATCTCAGCAAGTCGTGGTTTTTTTCCTGGTGGAGTGACACAAACCTTCATTCCTGAAGGGTCCGAGTCATTTGTAGTCCTGCCTGGTTTGTGCTGTTGTAGTTTCCCGTTGATCTTAATCACAGGGCTTGATAATACTCAGAGATGCCCTGTATTCCGTGCATACTCTTCCTTACCTCCATTGTGGAGTAGCAGACTGGTTTCATCTTGATAGTCTGGGTCATTCACCCCAGCCAACATTGTAACTCCCTTCTTAGCCTATTGACTTAAATGTAGGAGGAGCTCAAAGTGTCCAGGTGGCAATTTTAACTTCCAGTTTAGTGGAATCATTGTGTCTCCTGGTGGCAGCGTTCCTCCCTCTGGAACTAAGACCTCTATGCCAGCAGAACGTAATGACGTGGGACCAGGAAGCAAAAACTTTGCTAGTGGATCACTAGGGGTGATGGTGGGTGGTGCCACTTCCACCCCTTGATTCCTGGACCTGTGAATCGTGGCTATGGGAGAAACAGTACCATATATTGGATGCTGATTCAGAGCATACATGGCCTTCTAGAGAACTTTGCCCCATTCCTGCAAAGTATTGTCACCTAGTTGGTGTTGTAATTGTGACTTCAAAAGGCCATTCCACTGTTCTATTCATCCAGCTGCTTCAGGATGATGGGGTATTGCCACCTAGTTGGTGTAGTAATTGTGACTTCAAAAGGCCATTCCACCATTCTATCAATCCAGCTGCTCCAGGATGATGGGGAACATGGTAAGACCAGTGAATTCCATGAGCATGAGCCCATGCCACACTTCTTTAGCTGTAAAGTGAGTGCCTTGGTCAGAGGCAATGCTGTGTGGAATACCATGATGGTGGTGGATAAGCCATTCCGTGAGTCCACGGGTGGTAGTTTTGGCAGAAGCATTGTGTGCAGGAGAGGCAAACCCATATCTGGAGTAAGTGTCTATTCCAGTGAGGACAAACCTCTGCCCTTTCCATGATGGAAGAGGTCCAATATAATCAACCTGCCACCAGGTAGCTGGCTGATCACCCTGAGGAATGGTGACATATCGAGGGCTCAGTGTTGGTCTCTGCTGCTGGCAAATTGGGCACTCAGCAGTGGCCATAGCCAGGCAGGTCAGCCTTGGTGAGTGGAAGTCCATGTCGCTGAGCCAATGCATAACCTCCATCCCGGCCACCATGACCACTTTGTTCATGGGCCCATTGGGCGATGACAGGAGTGGCTAGGGAAAGAGGCTGAGTGGTGTCCACAAAATGGCTCGTTCTATCCACTTGATTATTAAACTCCTCTTCCACTGAGGTCACCCGTTGGTGAGCACTCACATGGGATACAAATATCTTCACAGTTTTTGACCACTCAGAGGGTTCCATCCACGTACCTCTTCCCCAAATTTATTCGTCATCAATTTTCCAATAATGCTTTTTCCAAGTCCCTGACCACCCAGCCAAACCACTGGCTACAGCCCACGAATCAGTATATAATCACACATCTGGTCATTTCTCCTTCCAGGCAAAGTCCACAACCAGGTGCACTGCTCGAAGTTCTGCGCACTGGGAAGATTTCCCTTCACCACTGTCCTTCAGGGATGTCCTAGAAAGGGGCTGTAGTGCTGCAGCTGTGCACTTTCGGGTGGTGCCCGCGTATTGTGCAGAACCATCTGTGAACCAGGCCCTAGTCTTCTCTTCCTCTGTCAACAGATCATAGGGAGCTCCCCACGAGGTCATCGGTGTAGGCTGGGGAAGAGAAGGCAGGATGGCAGGAGTGGAGACCACGGGCATTTGAGCCACTTCCTCATGTAACTTACTTGTGCCTTCAGGACCTGCTCAAGCCCAATCACGTATATGCCACTTCCACTTGATGATGAAATGCTGCTGTGCACGACTCACTTTATGGCTACATGGGACAGAAAGCACCCAGTTCATGATAGGCAGTTCGGGTCACATAGGCAGTTCAGGTCACTTTGATGACCCTTAGCCAAATGTCCAGTTTCCACCAAAGCTTAGTAACAGGCCAAGAGCTTTCTCTCAAAAGGAGAGTAGTTATCTGCAGAAGATGGCAGGGCCTTGCTCCAAAATCCTAGAAGCCTCTGTTGTGATTCACCTATGGGAGCCTGCCAAAGGCTCCAAACAGCATCCCTGTCTGCCACTGACACCTTAAGAACCATTGGATCTGCTGGGTCATATGGCCAAGAGGCAGAGCAGCTTGCACAGCAGCCTGGACCTGTTGCAGAGCCTTCTCCTGTTCTGGACCCCACTCAAAACTGGCAGCCTTTCGGGTCACTTGATAAATGCACTGGAGTAACACATCCAAATGAGGAATGCGTTGCTTTCAAAATCCAAATAGGCCCACTAGGCGTTGTGCCTCTTTTTTGGTTGTAGGAGGGGCCAAATGCAGCAACTTATCCTTTACCTTAAAAGGAATATCTCGACAGGTCCCACACCACTGGACCCCTAGCAATTTTACTGAGGTAGAAGATCCCTGATTTTAGTTGGATTTATTTCCCACCCTCTGGCACACAAAAAATGTCTCACCAGTAAGTCCAGTGTGTTTGCTACTTCTTGCTCACTGGATCCAATCAACATAATGTCATCAATGTAATGGACCAGTGTGGTATCTTGCAGAAGCAAAAAGCAATCAAGGTCTCTCCAAATAAGATTATGACACAAAGCCAGAGAGTTTCTATACCCCTGAGGTAGGACAGTGAAGGTATATTGCTGGCCTTGCCAGCTGAAGGTAAATTGCCTCTGGTGGGCCTTATGGACAGGAATGGAGAAAAAGGCATTTGCCAAGTCAATGGCTGCATACCAGGCACCCAGAGATATGTTAATTTGCTCAAGCAATGAAACCACATCTGGTACAAGTACGGCAGCTGCAGTTGGAGTTACCACTTGGTTAAGCTTATGATAATCTACTGTCATTCTCCAAGATCCATCTGTCTTCTGCACAGGCCAAATGGGAGAGTTGAACAGGGATGTGGTGGGAATCACCTCCTCTGTGTCTTTCATGTCCTTGGTGGTGGCAGTAATCTCCACAATCCCTCCAGGGATGCAATATTGTTTTTGATTGACTATTTTTCTAGGTAGAGGCAGCTCTAATGGCTTCCACTTGGCCTTTCCCACTATAATAGTCCTCATCCTACCAGTCAGGGAGCCAATGTGGGGGTTCTGCCACCTGCTGAGTATGTCTATGCCAATCATGCATTCTGACACTGGGGAAATGACCACAGGATGAGTCCGGAGACCCACTGGACCCACTGTACATCACACCTGAGCTAAAACTCCATTAATTACCTGACCTCCATAAGCTCCTACCTTAACTGGAGGACCACAATGACGTTTTTGGGTCCCCTGGAATGCGTCAGCTCAGAGTCAGTGTCCAGTAGTCCCTGAAATGTCTGATCATTTCCCTTTCCCCAGTGCACAGTTACCCTGTTAAAAGGCTGGAGGTCTCCTTGGGGAAGGATGGGAGAAAGATTCACTGCATAAATTGTCTGTAATGTAGTGGGGTCCTTCCTCAAGGGACCCAGCCTCCCCTTCATTCAAAGGGTTCTGGGTCTGTAAACTGGCTCGAGTCTGGAAATTGACTGAGGGACTGTGATTCTCTGTTTTTATAATTCAAATTAGTCTTTTGTCCATCCTACCTAGAAATTTTCCGTTTGTATAATTTAAGTAGGAATGCAGTAGGCTTCCTATCAATTTCACTTCTAGGAACACTGTGATGAATTAGCCAATGCCAGAGATCTACATGAGTCAGAGTATTCTTTTTTTAATTATTATTATTATTATTTTTTCCATAAGTTATTGGGGTACAGGTGGCATTTGGTTACATGAGTAAGTTATTTAGTGGTGATTTGTGAGATTTTGATGCACATATCACCCGAGCAGTATACACTGTGCCATATTTGTAGTCTTTTAATCCCTTGAGCCCCTCCCACATTGCACCTGAGTCCCCAAAGTCCACTGTATCATTCTTATGCCTTTGCATCCTCATAGCTTAGCTCCCACATATCAGTGAGAACATACGATGTTTGGTTTTCCATTCCTGAGTTACTTCACTTAGAGTCAGAGTATTCTGATTGCCACTTTGCCTCTGCTGTCCATTACGGTAGCTACGCTCACCTTGCCTTTGACAGTTGAGTGCTGCCACTTGGCCCTTGCCACCTTGGGATCCAATTATTCCCCTTGTATGTAAATTTTGTAGTTGAGTAACTGTGGTTCCTACCATTAGATCTGACATACAGAGAAGAGCAATTACAGGGCTCTTCGAAGATGTAGGTGCTGCCCTCACAAATCTATTTCACAAGACATTGGTCAAGGGTATATCTTCTGGACCCTCCCAGCTGGGATGAGTAGGTCTAAAGTGACTAATCTACTCCACCATCCCAAGCTCCCTGAGCCTTTGGATCTCTTCCTCTACATTAAACCAAGGGAGATCGGGCATTTCCAGCTCACTCACAGTGGGCCATCTTTTAATCCGTATTTCGGCTAACCAAGCAAATAAACTATTAGAACCTTTTTTTTAACTCCCCAAGCTGCAACATTAAATGCAGAGTCCCTACTTAGTGGGCCCAAATCAATAAATTCAGCCTGATCCAACTCTGTGTTCCTTCCCCCATTATCCCACAACCTTAATATCCATTCCCATGCCTGTTCTCTAGATTGCTGTTTATATAAATTAGAGAACTCAAACAGTTCTTTTAGAGCGTAGTGCTCCTCCTCATGGGTCACACTCTCAACCTCACCTCCAGTGACCCACTGGGACTTTAGTGTGGTTATAGGTCTAGAAGCAAACAGGGGTATTGGGGGTGGCTCCTGAGGAGAATCAACATTATTTTGCCTGGCAACTGCCTCAGGGGAGGCCACCACTGTTGCCTCAGGCAGGGCAGGGTTTATCTCCTCAGACAAAGGTGGAAAGGCTGATGGCAGCATGGGCTGGGGAGGGGATGTTGCCATTTCTGGGGATAGGGAAGTTGTTCCGTCTGGCAAAAAGTGTCCATCAGAGTTTACAAACTCAGTGTCCCCAGCTTCATCAGGATCCTCCCACAAATCCCCATTCCAAGTTTCAGGGTCTCATTTTTTTTCCAATCAATGCCCTTACTCTAACAGTAAACACCTGGTGAGGCTGTGCATGCACCTTTCCTTGCAGGTCAGCCACTCATATGGTAAGAGCTTATGTCTGTTTTTCCACAATTTCAGCTCTTTCTCTACAGGACATAAGACACTCAGAGCAATCTTAGTAGATTTAAGGCTCAGTATCTGTTTCTGAAGCTGGGAGACAGAATCCCTGAGTTCATAATTTCTTTCATAATTTTATTTCATCACTTTGTCTACTGAACTTAGGAGCAGCCAACCAGCTTCATTGTGTTCCTTGGTTCTCCACATATGGTCAAAGGTATTATGTATAGAGTCACTAAACTCCTTGCATTTCATAAGCAGTGAATCAGGAGTCTCAAATGCATTTATTTTGCATAACTCTCTAAACAGTTCATGCCAAGGACTATTGGTGTTATCTATTAGAAGTAGAGTCCTTAGCATTTTTGGGTCTAATCATATTAAGCAGCCAACTCCAGAAACCCCCAAATCGATGAAAGAACTCCATCCTTAATATTCTGTTCCTCTAAAACCACTCCTGGTACCAAAATCTGTATTAGTCAGTGTTCTCTTAGAGGGACAGAACTAATAGGAGATATATATGAGTTTATTAAATGTTAACTTACATGATCACAAGGTCCCACAATACGCTGTCTGCAAGCTGAGGAGCAAGGAGAGCCAGTCTTAGTCCCAAAACTGAAGAACTTGGAGTTGGATGTTTGAGGGCAGGAAGCATCCAGCACGGGAGAAAGATGTAGGCTGGGAGGCTAGGCCCATCTCTCCTTTTCACATTTTTCTGCCTGCTTTATATTCGCTGGAAGCTGATTAGATTGTGCCCACCAGTTTAAGGGTGGATCTGCTTTCCCCAGCCCACTGACTCTTTTGACAACACCCACACAGACACATCCAGGATTAATAATGTGTATCCCTCAATCCAATCAAGTTGACACTCAGTATTAACCATGACATTTGCTTAAAAGAGAGAATGAATGCTGGGGAGGTTGACAATCAGTGTTCACTAGAACAAGCATGAATAATGTGGGGTCCCTGTCTTCAAAGACTTTGAGGAGCACTCCTCCAACCCCAGGCCAGATCAGTTCATGACCTGAATTAGCAGGCTGTGTCTCTACCATTGTACAGAAAACCATTTCAGTTCTCTGTTTCTGTTGGGCTGTATTCCCCAGTGATCCCTGGAAAGGAGTTTCTTTTTTCTCCCATCCCCTGACACTCCTCTAGGAAGCACACAGCCTTGTAGGGAAAGTTAATCGTGGTACCAAGTAGAGACTCAGCCCCACTCCCAGAGCAAAGCCATGGCATCCTGGCTTTGGCCAGGCAGGCGGTTGAGAGTTGGACAAGCCTGGGTTCAGACCTTATCTCTGCCATGTATTACTTACCAGCTCCAAGCCTCAGGTTCTCCTTCTTTAAAATTGGGCATCATATCCCTTTCTCATGGATTGATTATTGGGATGAAATGAAAGGATCCTAAACACTATGCCTGCTGTATAGGAAGCAGTACCTAAGTGTTGTGGTTGTTGATACTGTTGTGTTTGGATTTAGGTCAGCTTTAATCCTCATTGGTTTCTGCTGGATATCACCTTACCCTACAGCGTATCTGAATGCAGCGATCAGTAATGATTGAATATCTGAAACGTAAAATAAGATACTGAGTATCAGGGAGGAGTCAAGTAAATGTACGTTACAGTCCCTGACTTCAGTGAACTTGCAGTCGAGTTGGTTAGAAGCCCTCTAAGATGCAGGCAAAACTCTGGTCCAGGAGTTGGGAAATCTTGGTTTTCCTTCCAGGGCTGTTACCCGTGGCTGTCTGGCTCTTGTTAGATCACTCAACATTTCAGAGCCTTGGTTTCTTCATCTGGCAAATGTGCATATTGATGCCATCTGCCTACCTCACAAAACTGTTGATTGTTGGGAGGTGTGTGATCACCATTTGGAAACCAGAAATTGTTCAGATGGACAAAGTATCATTATCCCTGCCTAGTAAGACAACGAACAGACAGGCAGGGCAGACATTCAGCTGTTGCGCATCTGTAGCACTGTTCAATCTGATTGGTTGGGCATGTTTTTGGGTGTGTGTTCTGATTGGTTGAGTGTATATTTTGATTGGCCAGGCCTATTTTCTGATTGGCTGGGCATATTTTCTGTTGGGCTGAGCATATTTCCTCATTGGTTTGGCGTGATTGGTTGGATATGTTTCTATTTGGCCCATGCCACACCATAAGGGTGGTTAAATATTTTCAGTAACACCCCTAAACACAAGCACCTACCTCACTAAGCATAAGAAAATATTCAAGCCTCAGTTTCCTGATGTATACAGTGATAGCAATACCTTCCTGGCAAGGTTATGGTGAAGACTGTAGGAAATGAAATGTTAAGGATTATGATCTGTCCCATCCACAAGACTGTGCTCTGTAAAGGCAATATCTTATCTTTTCTGTTGACTGCCGTATCCTCATATCCATAGCCTGCTGCATCATAGGCTCTGAACAAGTATGTTTTGAATGCATAAATGAAGCCCCAATGCCTTATGCTAGGGGCACAATGGTTACTCAGTGAATCCAGATTGAGGACGTTAGGGGTCATCAGAGATGAAGGATGTAGTTGGTGTCAGACAATGGGGGGGGTGAAGATTGTGGCAAACAGGAGATCACCTCCTCCTCCCCTTCTAAAGAAGGCAGTCAACGTTCAGTCCAAGTCAATCATTGCTCTATGGGAAAGGGAAAAATTGTCATCACGTTATCCAAATTTTGTGAGAGAAGCCAGACATCTAGATTTTTGTAGGTAATCTCAAAATTTTTAAAATATTGGCAATGGATTAAAATGTTTTTTATAAAAACCATCACAGGTTAAACAACATATATATGGGGGCCACCAGTTTGTGACCATTGGACCTGCCATAAATGGTATGTCCCTTGCTGATTCTTGTAACTGGAACTTTTGTCTTTAAAAAGACAGGGTTAGGCTGGGTGTGGTGGTTTACATCTGTAATCTCAGCACTTTGGGAGGCCAAACAGGAGGATTGCTTGAGCCCAGGAGTTTGAGAACAGCCTGGGCAATTTACTGAGACCCCCGTATCTACAAAAAAATAAAAGTAAAAAAGCCAGACGTGGTGGTGTGCACCTGTGGTCCCCGCTACTCAGGAGGCTGAGGCAGCAGGATTGAAGTTGCAGTGAGCTATGATCACGCTACTGCACTCCAGCCTGGGCAACAGAGTGAGACTCTGTCACTAAAAATTAGAACAAAAACGGATGGGTCAGACTTCCTTCTCATCCTTAGGACTGTGCTCCTGGCCCCTCTCCTGATCTCCAGCATCACTAACATGCCACAAAAGCCTGTCCTCCTGGCTATGATTATGCCCCTAGGATGTAGCTTTGATAACTTGGATTTTCACCCTGGGGACTTTACCTCTTTATTACTCATTTTGAATGGAGGGACTCTTCCTTCTCCAAATTAACAGGCTGCTTCCTAGGCCTTGGGTGGACGTGCCACAGCCTCCCACCCATGGCACCCTGGGCCCGTGCTGGCTCCTGGCACACACCTGCACTCTGAGGCTTGGCTGCATCAGTCTGTGGGCAGGATCTGAGACCCTGCTTTTCATCTCAGGCCAAATTCTTCTTGGCCGGGGATAAAAGTGGCAAGTGTTCTACCGTGTCTCATGCTGCTCTGTTGAAGGTCTCTGTTAAAGCCATTCTTTCCTCTGCCAAAAGTCAGGGCATGACCAGGCAGGCGTAGGTGGGCACTTAGCTCCTTCGCCCCTCTCTCCCTCCTACCTTAACAGGGAGAGTAAAACCCTCCTCTGTTTACTCTCTTTACTCTCTTCCTCCGTCACATCTGTCTTCAGGTCTGTCTGTGTGGATCATCCAGTCTCTTTTTCTGTTACTTTCTTGCTTGAGCCCTGTCTTCCTCTCTCTTTTCTCTGTGTGGCTTTCACCCTCTCAGTCTTTCTTTCTCCTGGTCACCATGTCTCTCATCTCTGTCTCTGTCTCTGCCTCTGCCTCCTGGCTGTAATCATCCACCCTTCACAGCCTCATGAACACTGGCAGCCCTTCTGTGCTGCATTCCTTAAAAACCCTTGCCGCTGACAGAGAAGACTTGGAGGTGGTGGCTTGGGGACTGCAGGAGGGAGGGAAGACTAAGCCCCCTCAGAAGTCAGAGCATCTGTCTCTTTGGGAGCAATGCCGGGGCTTTGATGCTAAATACTGAGGAGTGAGAAGGAGGGGGCAGATGGCAGAGGAGGAGCTCCGTAGGGCAGGTGCTTGTGCACCCCTTCAGGAGAAACTCGATGCTGACTCCATCATGACAAGCCTGGGGTCCTGGATCCCCGGGGTTAATTGGCCTGCGTTGGCCTGCTTCCAGCTGGAGTATTTACTTTCTATTCCCCAAACCCTCCAGACTTTGGCTGCAGCTTTCTCTGGAAACCCTAGGAAACAGCACCTTGTCCTGCAGTAGCTCTTTCTGGGAGGCTGTGAGCCCTGGTAGGGTCACCTTAGGCTGCCACCTCACCTGTCTGTGTTTGTCCATCTATAAAATGGGACTAATTGATGTAAGTGTTCCCGGCCTCGCAGAACTGCCACGAGGACCCAATGAGCTGATACTGCATGTTATGGGCTGGAAATGGCTGGATAGGTTCAGCTGCTGCTTCTGCAGAGGGCCAAATAACAAGTATTTTCGGCTTTGCAAGACAATAGCCCTGGCCCTCTGTATTCATGGATTTTACATCCATGGATTTAACCTACTTCAGATCTAAAATATTTGAAAAATCATGGATAATTATGTCTGTACTGAACATGTACTGACTTTTTTCTTGTCATTATTTCTTAAACAATAGAGTATAACAACTATGTACATAATATTTACATTGTATTAGGTATCGTAAGTAATCTGGAGGTGATTTAAAGTATACAGGAAGCTTTGTGCAAGTTATTAATATATGAAGACTATGCCATTTTATATCAGGGACTTGAACATATTGGATTTTGGTATATGTGGGGTGTCCTGGAACCAACCCTGTATGGATACTGAAGGACAGCTATACACATACACACACACACACACACACACACACACACACACATGCACATTCCAGAGGACATAATTGTTTTCAGTGCTATATTTGGAATTGTAAGAAGAGTTCAAGCAGAGTGGTTTTTGATGAGGCTTCTCCACCCACTGTATTTGATGAGAACGTTTCATGCTTAGCCCTCATGAGAAACTAAGGCGTTGATCTAAGATTGGCCATACTTTTCCATCACAGCGCCTTCCAAACAGTCAGAGATTTTGCTTCCAGGAACATTGGGTGGGGAGGCAGATTGTGAAATTGAGGTTTGCCCAAGGAACAATATGACCTCTACATGGGTGTAAACTCAATTCTGCTAGCAGGTATGTGGTTGAAGTTGGGATTCAGGGGTCTATAGTGAGGAGATGATTTCTTACTTAGCTAACTTCTTTCCCTTTGGGAAATCCCATAGAACTTGGGCAGAGGAGTGGGGATTATTATCAAAAGAGGGACACCTGGCATGGAGGCCTCCAAGATTGCATTTGTAGAACTTTTTCTGATATAAGTAACAGAGAACCACCACATACTGGTTTCAGCAAATACAAGTGAACATGATGGTTCATGTACTAAAAAAATCCAGTTCTAGAATAAAGGCATCAGGAATGGCTGGATCCAGGAGCTCAATGTCATCAGCGCACATTCTCTCTCTTTCTTCATCTCACAGCCTTGTTTTCCTCCTTGTGAGTTTTATTCCCAGTTAAGCTTCCTCTTCATAGTAGCCCTTGACTGCTCCAAACTTCTATCTTCACAGTTCTAAGTGTATCAGAAAGAGTCTCAGTATTAGCTCTGATTAGATGGATGGGAACACATACATGTTTATCCTGAACTGATCACTCTAACCAACTGTGGCCCAAGTTATTGGTCCACTCTTGAAGCCATGGAGTGAATCAACTCCACTGAACCAACTGGGTTGCAATCAAGGGGAGTGGATTTCCAAAGACCAGGGTGATGTAATTACCAGAACAGGGATGCTGAGCACGCGAGAGCAACTGCTGCCTATAAATACCAACCGGTCTGTGGGTTGGGCACCTGTTTGATTCATGCTCTCATTTGTTTCTCCCCCTGTGGAGTGGCCAGGGGGGAATATGAATGATTATTAATTCGAAAGAAGAGCATGAACCTGTTTGATGAGTATTTCTCTTTCTGGTTATTCAAGATTGTACTTTCAGAGAGTGTCAGGAATCCCTCTTTTCCCCACTTTCACCACGGGCTTTCCGCTGACCATGAAACAAGAAGAAAGTGCTTCTTGCCTAGTGGTTGCCAACCTTGCTTTCACATTCAATCACCTGGGATGCATTTTAAAATTCTGATCCCTAGGCTGCACTCTGGTCCAATGACATCAGAGCCCCTGGAGGATAGGGTCCAGGGGTTAGTACTTTTTAAAGCTCCCTGGGTGATTGCAACATGCAGACAAGATCAAGAACCACTGATCCTGCTTTAGTAGCCTGCATATTCAGCAGTTGTCTTAGACAGGTGGAGCTAAACTCTAGTAGGATTTTCTGAATACCTATGACTTCCATGTAGATGCTGCGAACTTTTTCTTCTCATCTCAAACCATATCCAAGCCCTAGAAATCAATAGAAAACAGGTTTTAGACTGTGATATGATCCGTGTAATTTACAGGTACAGAGGCCTCGCTAGGGCCATAATTCACCAGTGCTGTTCCTGCTTACTAACACACTGATTACTGTCAGATTATCTGGTCTGCTTGCTATATCTTCAGCTGAACTGGCACCAAAGCAGCTGCTCAGCCCCTTGAATCCACATTTGCAGAGGTGGAGACAGTGAGTGGCCAGGCAGGCAAGAACTACATACACAACTGTGCTTCCTGGGGTGGACGACAGACAGATCAGCCTGTGGGGACAAGGCCAAAGAGGAGGCTTCAGCTGTCCAGAGGGCCTAAAAACATCTGCCACACCCCATCCAAGGATCATTCATTCATTCATTCAACAGATGCTTACGGGAGATCTGCAAAGTGAGGCATCGTGCGGTAGTGTTAAGAATAAAATTGTCAAGCCCATACCTAAGATTTAGAGCGAGAAGAGGCTCTGGTGGTTCCTAAATGCTAGTTCTGTGGATCCACTGCATTTGAATCTCTTTCCCATCTTATACCTGCTGATCCCAGTCTCTGAGGCTGGGCCCAGGATCGGGGGGCTATTTAACAAGCACTCATGGAATTAGGATACAGAGACCAGTCTGCAGACCAGGGTTAGGACCTGGTGATGATTTTCACCAACTGCCAACCACCTGAGAAAATAATGGCAATGTAGTGAGTGTTTCCATAAAGTATGTTCGTGCACTTAATAAACAAACTTTTAGTTTAAGATCATATCCTGCATCCTTTTTTGGTGTTAAATGCCCTTTAAAAATGAAATGATGAAATGATAAATGGCTATTTTGTTGTTGTTGTTGTTGTTGTTTTATTTTGTTTTTGAGATGGAGTCTTGCTCTGTTGCCCAGGCTAGAGTGCAGTGGCACAATCTTGGCTCACTGCAGCCTCCGCCTCCTGGATTCAAGCGATTCTCCTGTCTCACCCTCCTGAGTAGCTAGGACTGCAGGCACCCGCCACCATGCCCGGCTAATTTTTGTATTAATATTTCTAGGAGAGATGGGGTTTCACCATGTTGCCCAGGCTGGTCTTGTGCTTCCGGCCTCAAGTGATCTGCCCACCTTGGCCTCCTAAAATGCTGGGACCACAGGTGTGAGTCACCGTGCCCGGCTGATGGTTTCTATTTAGTGTCCTTACTAGGAAAGAAAAGTTGCTAACTCTAAGTAGTCCCCTATTTATTAATTTCATGGGTGCATAAAATCCAAGTCAGAAACCATTTCTCTAGATTGGCATTTTAAAACTTTCTTCTTATTTAGCAATAAAACCTCTCTTCTAAAAGAATCCTGTCTAAAACCTCAGTATATGAATGAGCAGATAAAAGTGGAATCATTGTGGGTTACATGGAGCCTGGGGGCCTGGTTTCCCATCCCCTGGGTCTCCCCTTCCTTCCATTCCCTAACAACAGTGGCCCCTGAGACACCTCCTCCTTAAAACTCAACTTGGAAACTACTCTCCTAGAAATTTCTTTGAATATTATAAATGGGAAAATCAAGGCTCTAGAAAGGAAAGTATTTTCCCTAAACTTCTAATTCCTATTTGAGTTCAGTCATCACAAGATCAGCATATCATTGATTAATGAAAAAGGTCCACCCAAACTCCAGTATGGCTTAGAGCCTGGTAAGGTATCAAGGGGCATGGTCTTCTTTGTAACAACCTTGGGGGAAGGTGGAGTCTGATTTTCTCCTTTTGTAAATGAGGACAACATGGTCCAGCTAAGTTAAGCAGCTTTCTCAGGGTCAACCAAGAGGGAGGAAAAATTCAGGGACAGGTACGTTTACCTTGAGGTCCAGAGCTCTTTTCTGCTTTTTCTGATGCTACAAAGTTGGCTCTGGATCCTTGAAGGAAGCCTTGAAAATATACAGAAACTATGGCTTTTCCCCTAGGACAACTTCCAACTCTGTATCTTCAAGAGTCATTCCTCCTTCTGTTCGTCCAATCATAAATATTTTTTGAGTGGCTCACCCCCTGTGATGGGCAACAAGGAAATGGATGAATTGATGTCCAAGATCTCCATTCTCATAGAACGCCCAGGCTGCTGGGAACACAGATACAAAAGGGCCGATTATGACAGTGTTAAGAGCTGCAAAGTGGAAGTTCAGAAAGCTTCAGAAATCTACAACAGGGGAGCAGCAATGGTGAGGGGACAGGGATGCCTAATCTAGCCAGGGATCAGGGGAGGCTTCCACGAGTGAGTGTCGTTAAACTGCAAGGCTTCAAGGCTGAGTAGGGCCAGCCAGATGATGAACGGGGATGAGATGGAAGTGCATTTAAGGCAGAAGGAATAGCCTATGCTGAAAGAACTTGGCAGGTTTCAGGAACGCAGAAGCTTCTGTGGATGAAGCAGGGGAGAGAGAATGTTAGAGGTGGGACTGGAGAAGTGGATGGGAGCCAGACCCAGAGTTTAGTTTAGTATCCAGGCTTTCATCTCGCACCTGAGGGAAGCTCGCAAGCCTTAGCCTCAGGTGCTAACTAAACCGTGCTGTTTCTATTCTTCTCTTCAAGGGCAACTTTTGCTACCTGACAGGTGTGTCTGCTATGGGTTAAATTGCGCCCCCCATTAAAAAAGATATGTTGAAGTCCTAACCCCCAATACCTTGGAATGTGACCTTATTTGGAAACAGGGTCCTTGCAGGTATAATTAGGCAAGTTAAGGTGAGGTCATACTGGAGTAGGGCGGGCCCTTAATTCAATATGACTGATGTCCTTATAAGAAGAAGGAAATTCAGACGCAGAGATGCACAGGGAGAAGGTCATGTGACAACAAAGGCAGAGTTTGGGATGACACTGCTGCCAGTCAAGGAATGCCAAGGACAGCCACCAGAAACTAGGAAGAAGCAGGGAAAGTGGTCTTAGAGGGGGTGTGGCCCTGATGACACCTTGAAAAATAAAAACTTCCAGCCTTGGGAGGCAGAGGCAGGTGGGTCACTTGAGGTCAGGAATTTGAGACCAGCCTGACCAACATGGTGAAACCCCGTCTCTGCTAAAAATACAAAAATTAGCCGGGCGTGGTGGCATGCGCCTGTAATCCCAGCTACTTGGGAGGCTGAAGCAGGAGAATGGCCTGAACCTGGAAGGCAGAGGTCACAGTGAGCCAAGATTGCGCCACTGCACTCCAGCCTGGGCGACAGAGTGAGATTCCATCTCAAAACAAAACAAAATACAACAAAAGACAAAAAAGTAAAAAAAAACAAAACCAAAATCTTACAGCTTTCAAAACTGTGAGAGAATGCATTTCCATTGTCTTAAGCCATCCAGTTTGTGGTACTTTGTTACAGCAGCCTAGGAGACTAACATGGTGTCTATCAGGGGCATGTCTTCAGCCTTGACTTAGCAAGTGGCGTGCTAATGAGTCCATTTCCAGTGACTGTGTAATCAGTCTGGGAGTAAACTGGGTGCTTTTGGGGGGAAGTGACATGAGCTCTTCTCAGCTGTGAAATTGCTCATCAGTCAATGTGTTCAAGTGATCACCTCGCAGATGGCCCCCCAGTGACCATAAAGAGTTATATACTCTTTCCCAAAATGGCCCATTGCTCTGGGCGGCTGTTTGCCGTGGAGGGGAATCTGGATGTGCTGTCCACGGGGGTCCAGGGAGGAGGAAGGGGTGGGATCCAGTTAGACATGACTGTTGCTGCTGCTGCTGCCCAACCCGAAGTGCACGAGTCTATACTGCCTGCCACACTGTGGGAACACGCTCTTTGGATGAAACTATTTTCCCAGTTAAAAGAGCTTCATCAAGGCTGGGCACGGTGGCTCACACCTGTAATCCCAGCACTTTTGGGAGGCCAAGGCGAGTGGATCACCTGAGGTCAGGAATTTGAGACCAGCCTGGCCTACATGGTAAAACCCCATATCTACTGAAAATACATGATTTAGCTGGGCGTGGTGGCACATGCCTGTAATCCCAGCTACTGGGGAGGCTGAGGTAGGAGAGTCACTTGAACTTGGGAGGTGAAGGTTGCAGTGAGCTGAGATCGCGCCACTGCACTCCAGCCTGGGTGACAGAGCAAGCCTTCAAGGCTGAGTAGGGCTCCATCTCAAAAAAAAGAAAAAAAAAAGAGCTTCATCAGAACCCCCCTTTGCTTCCTCTTGTCACCCCAGTTTCTGATGTAATAGCAAACTAGGTGAAGCGTGTCTTGATTCAGAAAGGCCACCCGTCAGTTGGGCTTGATGGAATGCATATTGAATGGATTCGATACCACCAAGGAGCCAGGCTCTGCCACCCCTTGCTGTGCAATGTTGGCTGGGTTAGTCAACCTCCCTGAGACTCAGTTTCCCCATCAGGAAAATGAGGATTTTTCCACTTCCCCTGCAGCATTGTGACAAAGCTTAAGCTCTGGAATGCATGACATAGTGGCTTCTAAGTTGAAGAGTGCTATTCTACTGTGGGGGAGGTGGTGGAGAAGGTTCCTAACCCGGGCTGGCAGAAGCTGTGGCGAAGCTCCTGATCCATCTGTTTGGAGTTTGTGGTGGGAAACGCCCCTTGATCTTACTGGTATTGACGGATACATCTGAGGAGGACATTTCTCCCACCATGAGGGAGGGTGCCACAGGAGACATCTCCCACCTCAAATATTGTTTTTTCTCGCAGGCTTTCCCTTTCTGTAAAATATTAAAATAATAATAATAATAATAATGATAATAATAATCATAACAATATGCTGGGTGTAGTGGCTCACGCCTTTAATCCCAGCACTTTGGGAGGCTGAGGTAGGTGGAGTCCTTGAAGTCAGGAGTTTGAGACCAACTTTGCCAACATGGTGAAACCCCGTCTCTACTAAAAATACAAAAATTAGCTGGGCATGGTGGTGCACACCTGTAATCCCAGCTACTCGGGAGGCTGAGGCACAAGAATTGCTTGAACCTGGGAGACGGAGGTTGCAGTGAGCTGAGATCGCACCACTGCACTCCAGCCTGGGCAACACAGCAAGACTCTGTCTCTAATAATAATAATAATAATAATAATAATAATAATAAACTAGTGTGTCTACATACACACATGTGTGTATGTGCTTATATGTATATGTTTATAATTTATTAATATGTATACTTTAGAGATAAAATACAGGGCCAGGACTAGGGTGGGGCTGGGAATAAAGGCTTGCCTTGGATACAAAATTTAAGAGGTGCCCCAAAGCTCAGATATCAAGGTGAGAATATTTTAATACAATATTTTCAAAAACTAAGTGGGCAATGTACGTAAACCAGCTGCCTGTTTTTGTAAAATAAAGTTTTATTTGAATGAGGGCCGGGATTAGGGAGTGGCCTGTGAAGCAGTGTCAGGGAGGTGCAGGGCTAAATCCCGTCTTTATGTAAAAGTCTTTATCGATCGTACTTTGTTGATCATGGAGTTTTGGGGGGCATTCATTTTGATTTTTTAAAAATTATTGCATTAAAATATTTTTATCCTGATACCTGAATTTTTTGGATATCCCCTTAAATTTTGTGCCGGAGGTTTTTCCTCACTTGCCTCATGGTAAGTCCCAGCCCTGATAAAATGAACACCTGAGTGCTCAGTCCTGAATTTGAACTTGAGAAATCGAATATCACAAGCCCCTGGAAGCCCTGATGTGCATTTCCTGATTGCCTTCCCCTTCCTTTCCTCACAGAGATAGCATCATCCTGAGTTTGTATGACCAGGTCTCACTTTCCCCTGTGGGAAACCTCACATGTACGTGTCCCTAAATAGTATATCTTTTAATTTTGCGTGGTTTTGAACTTCATAGAAATGAGATCATATTTCACATATTCTGCAGCTCTCTTTTTCCTGAATATTGTTTTTGAGATTCGTTCAGGGCTATGTGAACAGTTTAGTATCTCTGTGAATTGCACTGTGTGGTACCCCACAGTGGCTGTCTGCCCAGCATGGTGAGGGTATAGCTGTCATTGCCTGCCCATCCAGGGCCCATGGACGTGGCTCTTCATGTTATCACTTCAGTCGTGTTGTTCATTGTTGATCTTACATGAGTTTAATTGGAACTTAAAAGGACTTCAAAACTATTACACTATAACTTGGCATTAAAACAAAAAATCACCTATAATATTGTCTGTGCGAGAAGACATGGGAACAGAGCAGCATAATATATGATAAAATATATCTAAATAAATCAAAAAGATTTTAAAATAACACTTAGGCAAAAATGTTAAGTATGAGAAAGCAGTGTGTCCTAGATTAATTGGCAGCCTCTTTTTATCTTAGTGGTTTGTAAATTAGTGAGGTACTTCAGTCAATGTCGTGTTAGAGTGGAGGAAATATAGTAACACTTCATTCTATGAATAGGCCACCATTAATGTAAGCATTCCTCTGTTGAAAGACATTTGGATTCTTTCCTGTTTTTTCTGTTTATGTATGTATATATTTATTTTTTACCTTGAGGCATTCTTGGACATTCTTCTTGCACACTTGAGCATTTAGGACAGTTTTGCAAACGTCTCTAGTGTTACCAGTTAGTTAGGCATTTATGTAAAAATACAGAGGCTGAGGCAGGAGAATTGCTTGAACCTGGGAGGCGGAGGTTGCAGTGAGCAGAGATCGTGTCGTTGCACTCCAGCCTGGGCAACAGAGCGAGACTCCATCTCAAAAAAAAAAAAAACAAAAACTGATTGCTGGGTCCCATTTCTAGCCTCTTGAATCAGCCTTCCTAGGGACATGACTGAGATTTAGTCATTGATTCAAGTGCCCTTCTTAATTTTTATCAGGAAAAGTGTTAGAAATATCAATCTAGGAAATACTCCTGGAATTAGATCTGCTCAGTCTGAGAGTCTGCACATCTGCAACTGGATGTGATCAGTTTCTCAACCTCAGCACTATTGACAACTGAGATGGATAATTCTTTGTGGTAGGGGCTACCCTGAGCCTTGCAGGATGTGTAGCATCATTCTTGGCACCTACCATTACAGGCTGGTAGTACTCTTCCCCTACCACCTACACACATACTTATGAAACCAAAATGTCTCCAGACATTGTCAAATGTGCCCGGAGGTGGGGATGAGTGTCAAAATCACCCCCAGTTGAGAACTACTGGAACAAATGATGTATAATTGGCTGACAAAATTGTTGCATCAATTTATATGCTCACCAACTTTGTTTAGGTTGCTCCACATCCTTGCTAACCTGCATTTGGCCAGGCTGTTTAACTTTTGTGCCAAGGAGGCGAGAAGGAGATGGTGCCTCAGTTTAATTTCAGTTTGCATTTCCCTAATTGCTGATGAGGTTGAAGGTCTTTTCTCAAGTTTATAGTCTTCTTAGGTTTCATTACCTGTGAAATGTCTCTGTCATTTGCCATTTTTTCCTATTAAATTACCTCTCTTTTTCTTATTGACTTTTAGAAACTAAAAAAGTATTCTGAATTCTAATGCTTTGGTATATATGAGGCAAATGTCTGCTGGTTTGTTGTGTGCCTTCTTGTTTTCTTTGTTGTCTATTTTGATGTATAGGGGTTCTTAAGGTTAATGCAGTCAAATGTATCATTTCTTTCCTTTATGGTGTCAACTTTTAAAAAATGTTATTTAACAAATTCTTCTTCCCTGAGGTCATAAACATATTGTTCTATATATTCCTGTAAAGTCTGTGAAGTTTTGCCTTTCACATTTAAGTTCTTAATCAACCTGGAATTGATTTCAGAATATGGTTTAAGTTAGGGCCCTATTTTTTTTTTCCAGATGAATAACCAGTTGCCTAGTGGTGTTTATTGAATAATCTTCCTTCCTCTACTCATCTGTCATGTCAACCTGTCATTGATCAGGTGTCTACCTTCACTCAGGACTGTTCCTGTACTCTCTATTCTGTTCTCTTGGGTGTGACTAGTTTCTTTATTTCAGTTTTACTCTTTCATATCTACCTGGATGATCTTAAATGTTTTCTTATTATATATATATATATATATATATCCTTATATATATATCTCCATGTATATATATATCCATATATATATATTTAGAGTACATAAGATTTATTTTAATTTTTTTATTTTTTAACTATTTTTCCAACAAGCGCGGGAGTGCAGATATTTCACTGATATACTGTTATTTCCTTTTTTTGTTGTTTTGGTTATATACCCAGCAGTGGAATATTTCTCTCTTCAATGAAATGTGGTATCCTAGAATGGATCTTACAATAGACAAAGACATTAGTGGAAAACGAGTAAAATCCAAATAAAGTCTAGCATTTAAAAGTAGTAACATACTGGCCAGGCACCCTGGCTCACGCCTGTCATCCCAGCACTTTGGGAGGTCAAGGCGGGTGGATTACCTGAGGTCAGGAGTTCAAGACCAGCCTGGCCAACATGGAGAAACCCTGTCTCTACTAAAAATACAAAAATTAGCCAGGCGTGGTGGCATGCACCCGTAATCCCAGCTACTCAGGAGGCCGAGGTGGGAGAATTGCTTGAACCTGGGAGGTGGAGGTTGCAGTGAGCTGAGATCGCGCCACTGCACTCCAGGCTGGGTGACAGAGCGAGACTCTGTCTCAAAAAAAAAAAAAAAAAAAAAAAAAAAAAATATATATATATATATATATATATATATATATATATATACCAATGTTGGTTTCTTTGTTTTGACAGATGTATTGTGGTTATGTAAGAGGTTGCATTATAGAAAACTGGGTGGAGGGTATATGAGAACTCTTTTGTACTATCTCTGCAACTTTTCTGTAAATCTGAAAGTATTCCAAAATGTAAACCTTGATTAAAAATATTTATCTCATTAAAAAAATTATATTTTCTGTTCTTTATTTCTTAATCCTTAAACCCATCACTTACTTTGGCATTTTATAGTGATCATCTCTTGGGTTTAAACCACATATCTTAACCTTTTATCTCTTTTGCCTTTCATCTTTTAAATTTTGGCTTCATTGACTGGCAATCTTTGTTATTGTAAATTCTTTTTCTTTTATCTCACTAGTTAGAGGAAAAACAGTTAATGTCTTCTATTTATTGGAATTCTAACTCATTTTTAACTTCTAGGTTATTCATCTCTTTTAGTTTGCTCTTAGTTTTAATCACTTCATAATCACCTACCCTCCCTTTGTTATTTAAAATATAGGGTGTTTCTTTCCTCTGCCCCTTTATGTCTGTAGTCCATTATTTTTAGTTGTGTTTGTAATAGCAGAAAAAGTCTGGCTGTGGGGAAGACAGGAAAGAGCAAGTCCTTATCATGAATGAGGGGACAGGAGACTTGCTTCCTTCTGCCCCTGAATTTTAGCAGCAAACTCTGACTTTTCCAGAGAACCTCCATGCTGGGAGACTGGCCGTGGGTTAACCTGCAATTCGCTGTGTGTGGATGTTTGATTGGCTGGAACAGCAGCCTCCAGAATACCCTGGGCAGGTCTTGTATGTGGCATTGCCTCCTTGACAATCCAGGGCTCAGGTGTCTGGAGCCATTGCATTTGGGCCTCCCTAACCTCTGCTGAGTGGGCTTAGGCTGGATAACTTCTCTCACATCTCTATCTTCGGGGTGGCCAGAGGGTCTGCCTTCTGGACCCGACTCTGTTTCCCAGGAAGATGAATATGATTTGTCTCAACATTTACATTCTCCCTGCCAAGAAAAATATCATCTACTCGGCAGTAACCCTGGTTGATTTCAGATTTCTCAGGGCAGGCCAGTCGTCTCAGGAGTTCTGAGTGCTGAACAGGGCTTGTCTGATGGGATCCAGCCCTGATTCCGGCCCAATGACATTGCTTTTCTGTGGCCGGTTCTCTTAGCCATGGGAGTGTCACCCGAGAGGGCAATTCCTCCTCGCTTGTGTGTGTGAACCTGGGAAAAGGATGCCTCCCGTAAGGTTTATCCTGGGGGCACCTCACTCTAGCCCTGTTTTGCTTGGAGTGAATTTTCTTCTTGTTTTAATTTTGGTCTAGCAACTGACTGAATTCATGAGTGTTGTGAAAGTTTGGTACTTGAGGAGGGCCGGGAAGACTCAGGGGCTTTCAGATTCTACAGAGGATCTGATGCGTGCAATGGCTTTTTGAAGCTCCATCTTGCACATTTTGTCTTTCTCCTTCCATTAGATGAATTATAACTTCAAACCAGTTCAGTGTGTGTAGTTTTCCTCTAAACGAGGCTCCCTCCTTCTCCCTACCTGATCAGAGCTACCTTTCTTTTTGGCTTCTGTAGACAGGGATTTGTTATGGGATAAGCGGTAAGAGGTCAAGGCTGGACCTTGCTTGCTGACTCTTGGATAGAACCTGAACTGTCATTCATCTGATGTATAGTCATGGATCACCCACCACATGCTAGGGGCTGGGCTAGGCTCTGCGTATGTAAGACAGACACAGTGTCTACCTTTATGGAGTGATTGCCAGATAGGAAATGGGAAAACAAATCAACCAGGTAGTTCCAAAATTATGTGAAGCAGAGTCAGGCAGGGCTGCCTGGTCCATATAGCATCAGTTAGAAAAACTTACTTCCCTGGACAGCATCACCCCACACTGGGGCATGTCTGGAGGAGCACAGTGCAGGTGAAATTCCACCCCCAATTTGTCTCCCTGTGCTGGGTTGAGTAGCATCCTCCCAAAACTTATATCCATGCATAACCCGAGTGTGATTTTATTAACAGAAATAGGGTCTTTGCAGATGCGATGAGTTAGGGTGAGGTCACGATGGATTAAGTGAGCCCTAAACCCAGTGACTGATGTCCTTGCAAAAAGACACAGGAAGGAGACCATGTGAGGACAGAGGTAGAGATTGGAGTTATGCAGCCACAAGCCAAGGATTGCCAGCACCTATCAGGGGATAGAAGAGAGGCATGGGATTTATCCTTCCTAGGGCCTCTACAAAGAATCAATCCTGTCAACACCTTGATTTCAGACTTCTCTAGAACTGTGAGAGAATAAATATGTGTTGTTTTAAGGCGCACAGTTTGTGGTTTTCTGTTATAGTAGTTCTGGGACACTGATATTCCCCTGACCCAGGAGCCCTTGGGCAAGGTGCAATCCGCACACCTGTTCCCGGTGGTTCCGCTGAGAAGGAGACATTCAAGCTGAGACATGAAGATTAAGGAGGAGCCAGATGTGAGAAGAACCAGGAGAAGAGTGTTCTCAGCGGAGAGAAGTGGAACTTCCAGGGACTTGAAGCAGGAAAGAGGTTGGCAATATTTAGAGAATTGAAAGGAAATCCACATCACTGGAGCACAGTGAACATCGTAACTTGAGTAACATTATGAAGGCAGGAGTTGATGAAAAATGTCTTTTGATAAATCAAATCACTATTTCCAGTAGCCATGCAAAAGGAGTATGCTCCAGCCTTTTAACAATTGTACCTGAATGACTTTATTCTCCCTTGGAATAATTGGATGAAAGCTCTCCTACAACTAAAAATAGAGCAGTTCATTATAGCACTATTCACAATAGCAAAGACATGGAATCCACCTCAATGCCTATCAACAGTGTACTGGATACAGAAAATGTGGTACATGTACACCATGGAATACTACACAGCCATAAAAATGAATGAGATCATGTCCTTTGCAGCAACATGGTTGGAGCTAGAGGCCATTATCCTAAGTGAACGAGTGCAGGAACAGAAAACCAAATACCGCATGTTTTCACTTATACTTGGGAACTAAACATTGAGTACCCATGGACACCAAGAAGGGAACAACAGACACCAGGGCCTACTTGAGGGTGGAGGGTGGGAGGAGGGAGAGGATCAAAAAACAACTTGTCAGGTACTATGCTTATTACCTGAGTGACGAAATAATCTGTACACCAAACCCCCATGACACGCAATTTACCTGTATAACAAACCTGCACATGTACTCCTGAACCTGAAATCAAAGCTAGAAAAAGGAGTAGGTGGCAGGGCATGGGGTGGCTCACGCCTGTAATCCCAGCACTTTGAGAGGCCAAGGCAGGCGGATCATGAGGTCGGGAGTTTGAGACTAGCCTGGCCCACATAATGAAACCCCGTCTCTACTAAAAATACAAAAAAAATTAGCCAGGCATGGTGGCGGGCACCTGTAATCCCAGCTACTTGGGAGGCTGAGGCAGGAGAATCACTTGAACCTGGGAGGCGGAGGTTGCAGCGAGCCAAGGTTGTGCCACTGCACTCCAACCCAGGTGACAGTGTGAGATATCGTCTAAAAAAAAAAAAAAAAAAAAAAAAGGAGTAGGACTAGAGCCATAAGCACTCTCTTACAGCCTGTCATATAAAGGTCTCAATACTGATTTAATGAAGTTGTTGAATAATGTAATTTACTGCTGTAAATTGAGAATGGTCTTAATAGACAACTAGCCTCTCCTATTAATAATTCTAGCCAAAATTAAAGGTTCCTGGACAGCTATGAAAAGAATAGTCAGAATTTTGGCAGATGACTTCCTATATTTCTGACTTTTAGTTAATGGTCTTTTGTACCATATTACTCCGTCCTGGTACCAGGAATATATTTGCAACTAGTTTATTTTTGTGGCTATACCAGGAACTTATTGCTGCTCAAAATAAATGTTTTATGGGGACTCTATACTTTGCAATTTTGTTTAATGAATGATAATAACAGCTCACATATTGCATACTGCTTTTGGTTTAAAAGTACTTTTTGTGTATTATTTCATTTGATAAATAATGATAATTATCCCTGCTTTACCCTCAAGTCACTCGATTCTTCCTATTGATCAGTACATGACAAACACTGGGGTTTCATTTGGATTCTGGTTGTTAATGAACTCTTGGTATGCTTGAAAAGGAACCAACTAAGGATTATCTAGCTATATTATCATAATATTTAGCATATTGGAATATGGATGAAGAAAAATAATTAGGCATGAAAAATGTAGATAAAAGTCAAGATTGTTTCTCTGATGGAGAAATAAAAGACCTAGATTTATGATAATCACAAAGAAGAATCATGAAATTGTTGTTTCGTCGTAAAATAAAAGTCTAAGATATTTTTCAAGCACAGAAGTAGTTACAGGAGGTCAGGCCATCATATAGGCTTGCCGTTTTAAAATTGCATCTCTCTAGCAGCTCCCGACTCAGCCAAGAGTCATTTAATCACTCAACAAATTTTTATTTATTTATTTATTTATTTAGAGGCAGAGTCTCACTCTGTTGCCCAGGCTGGAGGACAGTGGAGTGATCATAGCTTACTGCAGCCTCAAACACCTGGGCTCAAGTGATCCTCCCATTTCAACCTCTCAAGTAGCTGGGATTACAGGTACAGGCCACTATGCCTGGCTAATTTAAAAAAGTTTTCTTGTAGCGACAGAGTTTCACTGTTTCCCCGGCTGGTCTTGAGCTCCTGGCCTCAGCCTCCCAAAGTGTTGGGACTATGAGTGTGAGCCAGCACGCCTGGCTTACTCAACAAATATTTACTGAGAATCTTATTCTACAGCCGGTCTCTTGTCAGCTTGGGGAGCATTTTTACTTCTCACAGAGCTCATTGGCTTGGATTGTGAATCCTCAGGTCTTTGGAGAATGTATACCCACAGGAAACAGTACCATTGTCCTTTATCAGCAGGGTTTCTGCTTTTTGCAGAAGATGTAACCCCAGTCCCCAGTTTCTCTACCCATCAATACCACCCATTGGTACCACTCGTTGGTCCCAATCTCTTTCATCCATTCAATGACTGCAACTCCCAGAGAACCTTGCGTCCCTACCCTCTGCCAATTTGCACTTCCTAATTAGCTCTCAAATCACTTCTCTCCCTCCACCTTTCCACTGCTGGGTCAGAACCATCACCACCACCCACAGTCTCCTAACTCCTCCTTTCCCTTTGCCTTCTTCCAATTCATTCCCCACTCTGCAGACAACGAGATCTTTGAAAAGGCAAATCCGATCAGGTAGCCCCTGTTTATAATCCTTCCATGGCTATAAAAAACTCAGTCCTTGGCACACTAGGCTCTGTGTGCACTAGTGCCTACATCTCCAGCTTCATTTTGTACCATATCTCCCCCAACCTTCCAACCCCTCTTCCTTTACCCATGCACACACATGTGCACACACACATACACATGCACACACACACACATTTTCTTCCTTTCCTCCCCTACTGCCATTCTTCATACCACCATATTGTCTTCAACCCCGGGGCTTTTGCACATGCTGTTCTCTCTGCCTAGAACACAATTGAGCATCGAGCACCTACGGTATGTGTCATCTGTTGGCCTGCAGTTTGGTAGATAAGTGTTTCCACAAATGAGAATCACTGGGCTTCTGAGAGATGTCACTAGTGGGAGGATATTAGGCATGTGCAGCACCTGTTCCTTAGACCCTAGGGATTTTTCTTCTTCCTCTGCGGGGGAAGGAATCCAAAGCCACTTGAGAATGGTCCTGTTGGCCTGTCCATGAGCACTCCCATGACCCACTTCTGCATGAGTCCAGCAGGCTGAACAACAAAGCTGCTGGCAGGCCTCTTGGTAGGGGACTTGCTGATGCTTGTTTTGCTAAAGGTTGACTGATGGGAGTAGACTTTATGGAGGATATGTACAACTCTTCTTGTTATGCTAGAATTAGTCTTTGGGTGATGCCAGAGCTGCATTATTTTAACGTCTCATTGAACTACTTCCACAGACTTACACCTTGGTTCTTATATTCTTCACTATTAATTAAAGAACATTTTAAGACAATTCCAAGAGTTGTTGAGGATGTTGATTGCTATAGTAACTAGTGTCCTGTTGAGGACATATAGGAGTAATTTATTTCTGATGTCAGGAACAGGAAGAGTTCTGATTCTCATGCACTCCTGTTTTGCAGATTATGGAACTAGTGACTGAGTCAGATAACTGCTGTGTTTTCCTTTTTGCTGTGATCACGAGGAACCTCAAAATCAAATCTGTGGCCAACTTATTGCAATTGTCAGCATAGATTTTGTGTTCTTTTCTCCCTTTTGGTTTCACATACTTTTCTTACTCTTGTTTCCTTCTTGTCCAGTTTTCTCATTAGACCACACAAAAAAAAACCTTTTTTTCCTCTGTAATGTATGAATGTAAGCAGTTTTAAGTATATTCTGACATAAACCAAAGGCATAGAAAGCATTCCAAGATGGCCAAATAGGAACAGCTCCAGTCTGTAGCTCCCAGCGTGATCAATGCAGAAGACGGTGATTTCTACATTTCCAAATGAGGTACCTGGTTCATCTCATTGGGACTGGCTGGACAGTGGGTGCAGCCCATGGAGGGTGAGCCAAAGCAGTTCGGGGCATCATCTCACCTGGGAAGCGCAAGGGGTTGGGGGATTTCCCTTTCCTAGCCAAGGGAAGCCATGACAGACTACCTGGAAAAACGGGACACCCCCACCCAAATACTGTGCTTTTCCCAAGGTCTTAGCAACCGGCAGACAAGGTGATTCTCTCCCATGCCTGGCTTGGTGGCTCCCATGCCCATGGAGCCTTGCTCACTGCTAGCGCAGCAGTCTGAGATCGATCTGCCAGACAGCAGCCTGGCTAGGGGAGGGGCAGCCACCATTGCTAAAGCTTGAGTAGCTAAACAAAGCAGCTGGGAAGCTCGAACTGGGCAGAGCCCACCGCAGCTCAACAAGGCCTACTGCCTCTAGACTCTACCTCTGTGGGCAGGGCATAGCTGAACAAAGGGCAGCAGACAACTCCTGCAGACTTAAACGTCCGTGTCTGACAGCTCTGAAGAGAGCGGTGGTTCTCCCAGCATGGCATTTGAGCTCTGAGAAGAGACAGACTGCCTCCTCAAGTGGGAACCTGACTCCTGTGTAGCCTAACTGGGAGACACCTCCCAGTAGGGGCCAACAGACACCTTATATAGGTGGCTGCCCCTCTGGGACGAAGCTTCCAGAGGAAGGATCAGGCAGCAATATTTGCTGTTCTGCAGCCTCTGCTGGTGATATCCAGGCAAACAGGGTCTGGAGTGGAACTCTAGCAAACTCCAACAGACCTGCAGCTGAGGGACCTGACTGTTAGAAGGAAAACTAAAAAACAGAAAGGAATAGCATAAACATCAACAGAAAGGTCATCTACACCAAAACCCCATCTGTAGGTCACCAACACCAAAGACCAAAGGTAGATAAAACCACAAAGATGGGGAGAAACTAAAGCAGAAAAGCTGAAAATTCTAAAAATCAGAGCACCTCTTCTCCTCCAAAGGATTGCAGCTGCTCGCCAGCAGCGGAACAAAGCTGGACAGAGAATAACTTTGATGAGTTAACAGAAGTAGGCTTCAGAAGGTCAGTAATAAACTTCTCTGAGCTAAAGGAGGATGTTCAAATCCACCACAAGGAAGCTAAAAACCTTGAAAAAGATTAGACAAATGGATAACTAGAATAAACAGTGTAGAGAAGACCTTAAATGACCTGATGGAGCTGAAAACCATGGCACGAGAACTTTGTGACGCATGCACAAGCTTCAGTAGCTGATTCGATCAAGTGGAAGAAAGGGTATCAGTGATTGAAGATCAAATTAATGAAATAAAGCGAGAAAACAAGGTTAGAGAAAAAAGAGTAAAAAGAAACGAACAAAGCCTCCAAGAAATATGGGACTATGTGAATAGACCAAATCTACGTTTGATTGGTGTACCTGAGAGTGATGCAGAGAATGGAACCAAGTTGGAAAACACTCTTCAGTATATTATCCAGGAGAACTTCTCCAACATAGCAAGGCAGGCCAACATTCAAATTCAGGAAACACAGAGAACACCACAAAGATACTCCTCGAGAAGGGCAAGCCCAAGACACATAATTGTCAGATTCACCAAGGTTGAAATGAAGGAAAAAGTGTTAAGGGCAGCCAGAGAGAAAGGTCAAGTTACCCACAAAGGGAAGCCCATCAGACTAACAGTGGATCTGTCAGCAGAAACCCTACAAGCCAGAAGAGAGTGGGGGCCAATGTTCAACATTCTTAAAGAAAAGAATTTTCAACCCAGAATTTCACATCCAGCCAAACTAAACTTCATAAGTGAAGGAGAAATAAAATCTTTTACAGACAAGTAAATGCTGAGAGATTTTGTCACCACCAGGCCTGCCTTACAAGAGTTCCTGAAGGAAGCACTAAACATGGAAAGAAATAACTGGTACCAGCCACTGCAAAAACATGCCAAATTGTAAAGACCACTGATGCTAGGAAGAAACTGCATCAATTAATGGGCAAAATAACCAGTGAACATCATAATGACAGGATCAAATTCACACATAACAATATTAACCTTAAACGTAAATGGGCTAAATGCCCCAATTAAAAGACACAGACTGGCAAATTGGATAAAGAGTCAAGACCCATCAGTGTGCTGTATTCAGGAGACCCATATCACATGTAAAGATGCACATAGGCTCAAAATAAAGGGATGGAGGAAGATCTACTAAGCAAATGGAAAGCAAAAAAAAAAAAAAAAAAAAAAAAAAAAAAAAAAAAAAAAAAGCAAGGGTTGCAATCCTAGTTTCTGATAAAACAGACTTTAAACCAACAAAGATCAAAAGAAGCCCATTACATAATGGTAAAGGGATCAATTTAGCAAGAAGAGCTAACTATCCTAAATTTATATGCACCCAATACAGGAGCACCCAGATTCATAAAGCAAGTCCTTAGAGACCTACAAAGAGACTTAGGTTCCCACACAATAATAATGGGAGACTGTAACACCCCACTGTCAATATTAGGCAGATCAATGAGACAGAAGGTTACCAAGGATATCCAGGACCTGAACTCACCTCTGCAACAAGCAGACCTAATAGACATCTTCAGAACTCTCCACTCCAAATCAACAGAATATACATTCTTCTCAGCACCACATTGCACTTATTCTAAAATTGATCACATAATTGGAAGCAAAGCACTCCTCAGCAAATGTAAAAGAACAGAAATCACAACAAACTGTCTCTCAGACCACAGTGCAATCAAATTAGAACTCAGGATTAAGAAACTCACTCAAAACTGCACAACTACATGGAAACTGAACAACTTGCTCCTGAATGACTACTGGGTAGATAACAAAATGAAGGCAGAAATAAAGATGTTCTTTGAAACCAATAAGAACAAAGACACAATGTACCAGAATCTCTGGGACACATTTAAAGCAATGTGTAGAGGGAAATTTATAGCACTAAATGCCCACAAGAGAAAGCAGGAAAGATCTAAAATCGACACCCCTACATCACAATTAAAAGAACTAGAGAAGCACAAGTAAACAAATTCAAAAGCTAGCAGAAGACAAGAAGTAACTAAGATCAGAGCAGAACTGAAAGAGATAGAGACACAAAAAACCCGTCAAAAAATCAATGAATCTAGGAGCTGGTTTTTTGAAAAGACCAACAAAATAAATAGGCCACTAGCAAGACGAATAAAGAAGAAAAGGGAGAAGAATCAAATAGACGCAATAAAAAATGATAAAGGGGATATCACCACCGATCCCACAGAAATACAAACTACCATCAGAGAATACTACAAACACCTCTAAGCAATAAACTAGGAAATATAGAAGAAATGGATAAATTCCTGGACACATACACCCTCCAAAGACTAAACCAAGAAGTTGAATCCCTGAATAGACCAATAACAGGATCTGAAATTGTGGCAATAATCAATAGCTTACCAACCAAAAAGAGTCCAGGACCAGATGGATTCACAGCCGAATTCTACCAGAGGTACAAGGAGGAACTGGTACCATTCCTTCTGAAACTATTCCAATCAATAGAAAAAGAGGGAATCCTCCCTAACTCATTTTATGAGGCCAACATCATCCTGATACCAAAGCCTGGCAGAGGCACAACAAAAAAAGACAATTTTAGACCAATATCCCTGATGAACATCAATGTGAAAATCCTCAATAAAATATTGGCAAACCAAATCCAGCAGCACATCAAAAAGCTTGTCCACCACGATCAAGTCGGCTTCATCCCTGGGATGCAAGGCTGGTTCAACATATGCAAATCAGTAAATGTAATGCATCACATAAACAGAACCAATGACAAAAACCACATGATTATCTCAATAGATGTAGAAAAGGCCTTTGACAAAATTCAACAGCCCTTCATGCTAAAAACTCTCAATAAACTAGGTAATGATGGGATGTGTCTCAAAATAATAAGAGCTATTTATGACAAACCCACAGCCAATATCATACTGAATGGGCAAAAACGGGAAGCATTCCCTTTGAAAACTGGCACAAGACAGGGATGCCGTCTCTCACCACTCCTATTCAACATAGTGTTGGAAGTTCTGGCCACAGCAGTCAGGCAAGAGAAAGAAATAAAAGGTATTCAATTAGGAAATGAGGAAGTCAAATTGTCCCTGTTTGCAGATGACATGATTATATATTTGGAAAACCCCATCGTCTCAGCCCAAAATCTCCTTAAGCTGATAAGCAACTTCAGCAAAGTCTCGGGATACAAAATCAATGTACAAAAATCACAAGCATTCCTATACACCATTAACAGAAAAACAGAGAGCCAAGTCATGAGTGAACTCCCATTCACAATTGCTACAGAGAATAAAATATCTAGGAATCCAACTTACAATGGATGTGAAGGACCTTTTCAAGCAGAACTATAAACCACTGCTCAGTGAAATAAAAGATGACACAAACAAATGGAAGAATATTCCATGCTCATGGATAGGAAGAATCAATATCATGAAAATGGCCATACTGCCCAAAGATTCAATGCCATCCCCATCAAGCTACCAATGACTTTCTTCACAGAGTTGGAAAAAACTACTTTAAAGTTCATATGGAACCAAACAATGGCCAGCATTGCCAAGACAATCTTAAGCCAAAAGAACAAAGCTGGAGGCATCACACTACCTGACTTCAAGCTATCCTACAAGGCTACAGTAACCAAAACAGCATGGTACTGGTACCAAAACAGAGAGGTAGACCAGTGGAACAGAACAGAGGTCTCAGAAATAACACCACACATCTATAACCATCTGATCTTTGACAAACCTGACAAAAACAAGAAATGGAGAAAGTATTCCATATTTAATAAATGGTGCTGGGAAAACTGGCTAGCCATATGTAGAAAGCTGAAACTGGATCCCTTAAACCTTATACAAAAATTAATTCAAGGTGGATTAAAGACTTAAATGTTGGACCTAAAACCATAAAAACCCTAGAAGAAAACCTAGGCAATACATTCAGGACATAGGCATGGGCAAGGACTTCATGACTAAAACACCAAAAGCAATGGCAACAAAAGCCAAAATGGACAAATGGGATCTAATTAAACTCAAGAGCTTCTGCACAGCAAAAGAAACTACCATCAGAGTGAACAGGCAACCTACAAAATGGGAGAAAATTTTTGCAATCTACCCATCTGACAAATGGCTAATATCCAGAATCTACAAAGAACTCAAACAAATTTACAAAAAAAAACAACCCCATCAAAAAGTGGGCAAAGGATATAAACAGACACTTCTCAAAATAAGACATCTATGCAACCAACAGACACATGAAAAAATGCTCACCATCACTGGTCATCAGAGAAACACACATCAAAACCACAATGAGATACCATCTCACACCAGTTAGAATGGCAGTCATTAGAAAGTCAGGAACCAACAGATGCTACAGAGGATGTGGAGAAATAGGAACGCTTTTACACTGTTGGTGGGAGAGAAAATTAGTTCAACCATTGTGGAAGACAGTGTGGCGATTCCTCAAGGATCTAGAACTAGAATTACCATTTGACCCAGCAATCCCATTACTGGGTATGTACCCAAAGGATTATAAATCATGCTACTATAAAGACACATGCACATGTATGTTTATTGCAGTACTGTTCACAATAGCAAAGAGTTGGAACCAACCCAAATGTCCATCAATGATAGAATGGATTAAGAAAATGTGGCACATGTACACCATGGAATACTATACAGCCATAAAAAAGGATGAGTTCATGTCCTTTGCAGGGACATGGATGAAGCTGGAAACCATCATTCTCAGCAAACTATCACAAGGACAGAAAACCAAACACTATATGTTCTCACTCATAGGCAGGACCTGACCAATGAGATCACTTGGACACAGGGAGGGAACATCACACACCAGGGCCTATCAGGGGGTGCAGGGCTGGGGGAGGGATAGCATTAGGAGAAATACCTAATATAAATGATGAGTTGATGGGTGCAGCAAACCAGCATGGCATGTTGTGCACATGTACCCTAGAACTTAAAGTATAATAATTAAAAAAAACCCAAAGGCATAAATAAGTAAATGTGTAAATGTGAGATATTGTTATGGAATTTAACTAATATTCACCTCTGAGTGTTCATTGGTATCTACCATGTGCGAAGCACATTATCAAATTTGCATT
Organism: Pongo abelii; assembly: GCF_028885655.2. NCBI lineage: Eukaryota > Metazoa > Chordata > Mammalia > Primates > Hominidae > Pongo > Pongo abelii. Next base: position 116,464,475 of record NC_071995.2, on the reverse strand, counting down.
ATGAAATTTAAAGCAGAGGAAAATGAGGCTCAAAGAGGTGGGGTAGCTTCCCCTGGGCCTCATACCAGCAGCTGGCAGAGTCTGGTTTTCATGTCAGCTCTGACTCTTAATACCTGTGCTTTGAGTCACTACTTTAAGCTTCCTCCATTGGAGTGCATGCCTACCTCAATATGCTATAATTTTAGGGCTATTGGTCTTTCTCCCAGACCCAACAATGCATTCCGAGAGGGCAGTATTCATGCTTTCTTCTTATATTTCTGGCATTCAGCACCATATATGGAATATAAAAGAGGTTCAAGAAATATCTATTGAGTGTGTAACAGCTTGGATGGGTTTGGAAAATTATCTCCTCTTATTCCTAAAAGTGGAGTAAATGACATTTCTAAACAATTCAAGATTCTGGAAATCCCATTGAATTGAAGCTTTATGGCACAGAGTGGACCTGGAAGTTTTGCGTAGAAAAATCTCTCCACAAGATTTTGTGTGGAGAATCTCTCCAACCAGTGTAGGTTAGATCTGGTGTTACCTTTGTTTAAGGCAGTGGAAGGTGTTAACATGCACATCCTGCTTGACCTTGTCTGCCAGGGACAGGAAAAAAAGAACCTTGATAACTAAATTGCACAACACTCAAATTGCACAAATAGGCTCATTGAGAATAAGATGCCAGTTGAATACAGTAACTTTTATTGTCTTATCAAAGAGGTTCTCTGAGATAGACTCTTTCTTTTGCTTTGCAGATGTTTTGAGTATAGAGTCTGTGAAGGCTGATTGTAAATTTCAACAGTGTTGACTCTCTGAGTTCTTGAATTATGTAAAATAAGATGCAGGAAATGATGATTTAATCCTGAGTGAATCACATCCCAAATCCTGGATTCCCAAGAGGATTAGACAGTTTTCCACCATAGTTAAACAAAAAAATATATATATATATAGAAGTGCAGAGAGATGTAGAGATATGCCTAAGGTCACATTGGGAGTCACTGATGAAAATGGTCTCAACTTCTCCCATCAACTGCCCCATCAAGAGTTTGCCAACTGTTGCCATCTTGCTTGTGAGGTCAAAGCAGTTACATAACTTTCATGTGCTCAGTGAGATTATTCCTTAGCTCCCTAAGTTAATGTAATAGGATGTGCAAATGCATCCATAAGGTGCCCATGGAATGTGGATGGTCCCTTTATCTTTCATCCTTTGCAAATTTGTGTTGTGCAGCTAAAGCATGGAGCTATAGGCGACAGTGGTAGAGGTTGGCTTGTGGGGAGAAGGTCTGCATTATGATTATTATTTTTATATTTGGTTTTGAAATTTTTAAAAATATGTTTTATTTTGAAATAATTTTGGGCTCACAAGAAGTTGCAAAAATAGTATAGAGTTCCTATGTACTCTTCACCTAGTTTCTTCCAATGATATTGTCTTACATCATCACTATATATTACCTGAACAAGAAAATGGCATTGGTATAATACCATTAACTAAATTACAAGAGAAGGTCTGTGTTGATGACATGCACTTATATGTGGATACAATAACTAAATTCTTGCTCTGTACCAGCCCCTTTTCATGCCTGTATCATTTAAATCCTTGTAACAACCCTATGAAGCACATACTATATTTATCCTCATGCTACTGATGAGGAGACTGAGGCACAGAGAGGTTAACTAACCTGCCTATGTGAATGCAGCTAGTAAGTGGTGGAGTCAGCCAAAATCATTCCAGATCCTGTGCTTTTAATCTGTCTTCTTTACTGCTGTATTATTCCATTTTCACACTGCTATAAAGAACTGCTAGAGGCTGGATAATTTATAAAGAAAAGAGGTTTAATTGACTCACAGCTCTGCATGGCTGGGGAGGTCTCAGGAAACTTAGTTATGGTGGAAGGGAAAGCAGGCATGTCTTACATGGTGGCAGGCAAGAGAGAGCATGTGAAAGCACAGGAAAAACTACCATTTATAAAACCATCAGATCTCATTTGCTATCATGAACAGTATGGAGGAAACTACCCCGATAATCCGGTAACTTTCCTCTCTTGACACGTGGGGATTACAATTCGAGATGAGGTATGGGTGGGGACACAGAGCCAAACCATATCAACTGCCTCCAAATTCAATAATAAAATTCTTTAGAAGTGGAGACTCAGATTATATATCCTCTAATCTTCCCACAGTAATTTATAGATGGAAGGGGCTTACTACATATTTAGGTTTTGTTTTGTATGTATGTAGTGAATATATAAGTAGAATCAATGAAATATGACTAGAATGGTCTCTCCCTGCTTTCCCAGAACTTATTGTTAAGTCTAAGTCATGAGAACTAGGAGTGGCATAATCAGAAAAAAAGAAGAATGATAAATACCCACACATTGGTTATTGGTCACAGCTCACAGAGAAGTGTCTCGACCTACATTTGAGCCAATGTAACCAGAGAATGAGTTCACTCTTCCAGCCTTTGCTGCTGAGATTGGAGCTAGGGAGAAACCTAATTCATCTCTATCAGGGCACAGGTATCTGCTCACTGGGAGCTCTAGAGTGTATAAGATTCAATAGTGGTAAACTCACAAACTATTTGTGCTGCGTGTACTTCCATAATGTCTTTATTTTTTTTTGTTTCCTTTGTGTTTTTCTTCTGTCAGCCATAGCACAAATGTGTGGTCCCTAAGCAAACATCAACTAATGGCAGGCAACAGGAGGTCACTCAGAATGGTGTTTGGGGATGGTGAATTGGGGTAGAGGCAGGAACTAATATAGGATAAATTTGTTTCAGTTTAACAAATAACTCCTGTATATCCACAAAGGGGCAGACCCTTTGCTCACCACCCAGGGTCTAGGAGCCTATAGAATATGACTCTGACTCCCAGGAAGCTCGCATATGATGAAGGTGGTTTTGTAGGGAGAAAAAGCTTTTAGACGTGGGTTCACATCTTGGTGTCCTTATCATTAACCAGCTGATTAACCTCAGGCAAGTCTTTTAATCTCTCCAATTCTCCATTTTCTCATCTCTAAAGTGAGGCTAATAATACCTACATTAAAGATCAACTATGATAAATTAAAGAAGGCAGATGTAAAAGACCACACACTGTAGGGTTTCATTTGTTTGAAATATCCAGCAAAGGCAAATATATGGAGACAGATAGTAGATCAATGGTTGTCTGGGGCTACGGTTGGGAATAGTGAGTAACTTTTGCACAAGGTGTCTTCTTGGGGAGATGGACATGTTCTAGAATTGGATTTTGATGATGGTCACATTTCTGCAAGTTTACTAAAAATGATTGAATTGTGCACTTAAAATGAGTGAATTTTATATGTACATCATACTTCAATAAAGCTGTCTTTATAAAAAGTATCAATTTTGAGGCTCACATGAGATGATTAATTGGCCTCATATAAGGCATTCTGACATACTGTATATGTGTGTGTTGTTATTAGTATTTTTGACATTTAAAATTAATGTTAAAAATACTAATAACAACACACACATATACAGTATGTCCCAAATGGCCAACAATGATAGACTGGATTAAGAAAATGTGGCACATATACACCATAGAATACTATGCAGCCATAAAAATGATGAGTTCATGTCCTTTGTAGGGACATGGATGAAGGTGGAAATCATCATTCTCAGAAAACTATTGCAAGGACAAAAAACCAAACACTACATGTTCTCACTCATAGGTGGGAATTGAACAATGAGAACACATGGACACAGGAAGGGGAACATCACACACCGGGGCCTGTTGTGGGGTGGAGGGAGAGGGGAGGGATAGCATTTGGAGATATACCTAATGTTAAGTGACGAGTTACTGGGTGCAGCACACCAACATGGCACATGTATACATATGTAACTAACCAGCACATTGTGCACATGTACCCTAAAACTTAAAGTAGAATAAAAAAAAAAGAAAAGAAAATTGACTGTTTCTGTGGCTGACTGCACACAAGAAATGTTGCCAGGGAAGAGCTATTGCACCAGGCTGGTAGCCTGCCCATCTAGCAGACAGCATTGTAGTAATTCTTAAGGTCTCCTAGAAGGTTTCTGGAAGGTAGGCATTATCTTTGGATCTGTGTCCCCCTAGGGTCCTGCAGAAATTTCTCCTTCCAGAAATGGTGAGTTGTTTGCTGTAGACCAATCCTCCTACCAAGAATAACTGGAAAAGCTGGATAAAATATTTTTTAAAAAATGTTTGAAGGTATTATCAAGCTACCAAGGAAGTGAGGGCTTGAGTGTGGCCACATATTAGTCCGTTTTCATGCTGCTGATAAAGACATATCCAAGACTGAGTGATTTCTAAAGAAAAAGAGGTTTAATGGACTCACAGTTCCATGTGGCTGGGGAGGCCTCACAATCATGGTGGAAGGTGAAAGGCACGTCTTACATTCTTACATGGTGGCAGACAAGAGAGAATGAGAGAACCGAATGAAAGGGGTTTTCCCTTATAAAACCATCAGATCTTATGAGACTTATTCACTACCATGAGGACAGTATGGGGGAAGCCAACCCCATGATTCAATTATCTCCTACTGGGTCCCTCCCACAACACGAGGGAATTATGAGAGCTACAGTTCAAGATGAGATTTGAGGGGTGGGGCACAGCCAAACCATATCAGGCCATGACTCCAGAAAGAAAGGAGGCACAGAGGAAAGAGCCCAAAGTTCCGTGCTGCATTTCCTCTCGAGATACTTGCTAATTCCAAAATGGCAGCTGAGAGACTAAGAAGCTGAACAGAACTTCCTGCACGTCATGTTGCTGAGGGACAAATGTTGGCGCTCAAGTTCCATCAAGCAGAAGGGGACCTTGGTAAATATCAATGTGTCCAGTAGGGACTCTGAGGGGCTGGCTACACTCTGGGAATAAGGGTAAACTATAAATAGACCAGTGCTTATAAAAATGAAGTCCAGTATCAAATCTGCTCAATCCTTGATTGAATTAGTGTTATTTTCCTCTTTTCTAACTGCTTGCCAGAAGGAAAATTTAAATCCTCTGTGGAGAAAGATAACATCATCCAGAAACACAAATTATCTCCTCAAATTTTTATGCATAATTTTAAGAATTCAATAAAAAGTTACCAGAAATATTAGGACACAAAATGACATGACTGAAAACCAGGAGCAAAAATCAGACCCTGAAGAGATCCACATATTTGAGTTTATTAAACATGGACTTGATCTTCTTTTATCATAATTTAATTTATTCTTAATTCTTGTGTTCTGGGATTTTCCAGAATTGGGAGCTATCTCCTCATCTCGTCTAGGTTTAATTTGGGTTTTTTAAAGCAACACTATTGAGGTATAGTAAATGGTACCCATATATAGTTGGATAAGTTTTGGCAAGTGCATCCATGTTTATAAATGCTACCACAATGAAGAAACAGAACCTTCTAATCACCTCAAAATGTTCTCTCATTCCCTATGCAATCACTTCATCCTCCTAGACCCATCAACTACTTATCTGTCTTCTATCACTATAGATTACATTTTCTGGAATTTCATATAAATTGCTTCATACAGTATATACTCTTTTGCATCTGGCTTCTTTCATTCAGCATTATGCTGTTGAAATACATCCATGTTGTTGTATTTATCAGTAGTTTGTTATTTTTAATTGCTGTGTTTTATTATAAGATGTGAACTTTAATTAATATGATTAAGATATATGAGACATTAGATGACTAGATAAAGAATTATGGCAGAGATCTAGAAATTATGAAAAAGTCAAATGAATATTTTAGAACTGAAAAATTCAAAAACTGAAATGAAGAATTCAATACATGGGTTTAATAGAAGATTAGACACACTTGAAGAGAGAATTAGTGAACTAGAGGAAGGATTAGAAGAAAATACCCAGATTGAAACAAAGTGGAGGGAAAGATGGAAAATACTGAAAAGAATGTGTGTGACTCATATAGGACCCATTGAAAAGGTCTTTTTGATTGAGATTCCAGAGGGAGAGGAGAAGAAGAAGGGAGAGAAGCAAAATTTGAAGAGATAGTGATCAAGAATTTTCCAAAAAAGACAAAAGACATCAAGCTTCGGCTTCAAGGAGTGCCTTGAACCCCAAACAAGATGAATACAAGGAAACCACATCCACAAACATCTTCATAAAACTGCTAAACCCAGTGCCTTGAAATGAATTTCTGGTTAATGCGGGGCTCCTAGCTTTTGTTCATTACATTAATGCACATATGAATGAATGAATGAATGAACAAAACAATGAAAGAAAGCAAGGAGAGAAGGAAGAATAAGAAGATGAATCATGGAGCCTGGCTTTCTATCCAAGAATTGCCAAATATTTCAAGTTGTTTCCTAGGAAGCAGAATCTGAGAAAGAAATGAGCATATCAGAAGGTTGTTAGGGAACACTGTTGGAATCAACAGCAAGGGGAGTAAAGGAAGCAAGGTTGGGCAGAAGGAGAAGTTGGGCTGTGATACAGTCTCAGTAAAGACTTCATCCAACCTCACAGGATGCTCAGGAGCTGAGCTGGCAATGCAGAGTTGTTCTGAATTGGGACAAAAGGCACAGGTCTTTATATGACCTCACTGACCAGTATTTAGTAGTGGGCTGACCCAAAGGAGAGAGTGATTTTGGGCAAGGCTGTTTTCTTTAGTCAAGGGCAGGTACTTGGAAGGGATATCTGGATGGTGCCTCACATCTCCAGAGAAAAGAGCAGGCATAGGAACCCAGCATCCCAAGTTCTGTAGCCTTCTGAAGTTATTTAGTTATTGAACAGCCATGTGAAATAACTTAAGCTCTCAAATATGTGAATGGAGAAAATGCAATTTCTCATAGGCCTTGGGGGCTGGACAGCTACTTACTTATAGTGACTTTTGCTGATCTTTTTCTTCTCTTTTTTTCCAAATTGATTGATTGAGTCATCATTATTTAAATATTTATAAAAATATTTTCAATTTACTAGGCACTAAAAGTTCTTTCTTTTTAAAATCTGCTTTTTTTTTTTTTTTTTTTTTTTTTTGGAAACAGGGTCTCACTCTGTCACCCAGGCTAAAGTGCAGTGGGTAGCATGATTATGGCTCACTGCAGCCTCAACCTCTCAGGATCAAGCAATCCTCCTCCCACCTCAGCCCCCCGAGTATCTGGGACTATGGGCGTGTGCCACCACACCCGGCTAAGTTTTGTGTTTTTTTGTAGAGGTGGGGTTTCACCATTTTGCCCAGGCTGGTCTCAAACTTCTGGGCTCAAGTGACCCACCTGTCTCAGCCTCCCAAAGTGCTGGGATCTGTTTAAAATCTGTATGTATTATCTGCTGCATAACAAATTATCTTAAAACTTAGTGGCTTAACAAGCAGTACACATTTATTATCCCACAGCGTCTATGGGTCAGGGATTTTGGAGCAGCTTGGCTGGGCAGTTTTGGATAACTGTCTCTCATATCCAGTCGATATGTTGCTTGGGGTTACAGTCTCATCTGAAGGCTTGACCAAGGCTGAAAGGATCCACTTCCAGGATGACACACTCATATGGATGGCAAGTTGGTGCTGGCTTTCGGTAGGAGACCTCAGTTCCTTTCTACATGAATCTTTCTATTGGTCTCCTTGAGTGTCCTTATGACATGGGAGCCCTAGTTTCACAGGAGCTAGTCACCATCTTTCCACATTGCATTGGCTCTCATCTTCTTTGTCACTAGGTGGACATAGTAATAAGCTGATTGTGTCATAGTCGTGAGCTTACTGAAGACTGAAGACTTGGAGATGGGTAGGTAATGGGGGCTGGTAGCAAAGAAAACAAAGCATTTAACATTGGTTGGCAGATGTCATCCTTCCTCAAGGTTTGAGCTAATGGGCAGGATTTAACTCCTGTGCCTGAGCTTCCCCAACATCTTTAAAGCACTATACATTTTTCTAGACAAAAGAGGAATCTGATGTGTGTGTGTGTGTGTATGTGTGTGTGTAACTGAAGAGAGAAGGGAACATGCTTCCTCAGTACTCTGAGTGTGTCTTACCAGGAGAAGAGAGTGGGTGCTCACCTCTACTGTCTTACAAAGATTCTTGCTCCCAAAGTGGGTAGACTAGAGAGGAGAACACCCTAGGGGCCAAGGGTACCCTGGATATCTCCAGTGTGGCTGTGGTGGGAGGAGAAGGGATGGCATCCTAGGTCTCTGAAAGATAGAGCATGGAATAGATTTTCTTTTAAGATAGTTTTTTTTCCCTCAACCACCACCATTATAATCAAATTCAGTCCAAGTCTTAGCACATCAAAAAAGATGTCAGGACAAAAAACAGGGAGCAATTCTTTCCAGGCTCACATATTAATAGAGAGATAACACTCAGAGAATATCAAAGTAAATTCCAGAGGCAATGGTGACATTTCCAGAACAAACATTAGTTAAACACTTATGAACAATCGTCAAAATTATTTCACAGGCGTAAATTAACAGGCAGTCCTGTAATGTTGATTCATTTTCCTCTCCCCAAGTTTCCGCAGTTGAATGCACAAAAGTATGACAGAAAACTATTAAGGGACCTTTCTCCACATGGAGATGTCAATGGCCTCCCCTTTTATCTTCTGTTAGGTTCCTTTTTCAACCAGAGTCATCATTTACTCCTAATAGTGATATTAAATTCACATTTTATCAGCTAATGAACTGGAGTTCTGAACAGCCCACCCAGGGAGATATGGTCCAGAGAGTTTCAGAGCACTTTCCATTTAGCCCAAACAAATCCAATCAATTCTTAATTATTCATTTGTATCCTTCCATGTATCTTATCCTTAGAATAAGCTTTCTCTAGATTTTAGGACTCACTCCTTATTTAAATTATAAAAAGTAATTTATGTTTATTGCAACAAATTAAAACAATACACAATTACATAAAGTAAAAAGGTCACATTCTGCCACCAGAATATGTCCACTTAGAAACCAGTCTGGGTACATCCTTTTTAAGTTTTTTTTTGCACATATAGTAGTGTTCTATTAATTTAAATAATATGAAAATATGTCTTATTCTTCACCTTGCTTATTACCACCTACCACTATATTAAATATATTTTTTCGTACCAGTACATATATGTATATGGCATTAACAACATGTAATATTTCATACTGTGGATGTACCATCATTTATTTATTTGCTACCCTGTTTTTCTGAACTTTTCACTGTCTCAGCACCACAGTGGCTTGCATATAAATCTCTGGACATCATGCTAATTGCTTGAGCTTGCCTCAGAATACAGAGCCTGAGGCAAGGATGAAGAGCTAGTACATTACTTGGGAGGTACAATTCAAGGGCATGGAGAGTGAAGGATGGAGAAGCAGGGAAAACCGTGCAGGATGATGCATTACCACACTGGCCACCACTTCATTGTGAGCCACAAAGAGACACACCCAGTCCATTAGCAGGTACATCAGCTCATCCACATGTGATGTCCTTGGGATAGGCTGTGCAGAGAAACCTGCTTCAAGAATAGTCCGTTGAAGAGAGGAAGGGAGAGAAAATGGATCTGCCCAACTGCTTCTTACATCCTGTCTTCGAGTGACCAAGTTTCACCCCACAGGGCATTAACTCTCTCTCACTTGTAGGTTGTGTCAGCTAGCCCATGTGGCAGTAGCTCACAGAGGCCAAATCCCACGCCCTGTGGTTTCATGTTTCATCTGAGTCCAGTGCAGGAGAGGCCAGAGACTCTAGAGGTGCCACTGATCAGCCTCGGGTGGCAAAACCACATGGGCCACATGGAGTTGGGGTGCAGGGTGACAACTTAGACAGGGCCAGTAGCTGAAAGTCTGGGACTCAGCTGGGTCTGGGACTGAGGCTGGGGAATTCTGGGAAGGCCAATGGGGGAGCTGAGTCTGATACACTGCTATTTCTATGTGATATAACAGAAGTAGAATTGTTAGGTCAAAATGTATGTGCGTATAGAGCTTTGATAGATTGCAACAAATTGCTTTCCAGTGAGGTTACATGGAATTACAGCCCCACTAGGGAAGTATGAGAGAGTCATTTCCTATACTGTTACCAACTCTGGATACTATCAGTCTTTGTCAGGATTTGCTAGCCGAAGAGCTGAAAAATGGTTAATCTGTCTGTATTAGTCTGTTCCCACACTGATGTAAAGATACTACCAGAGACTGGGTAATTTATAAAGAAAAGAGGTTTAATTGACTTGCAGTTCCACATGGCTGGGGAAGCCTCAGGAAACTTGCAATCATGGCAGAAGGAGAAGGGGAAGCAAGACACATCTTTCCACGGCAGCAAAAGAGAGAGCAGGGAGAACTACCACATATAAAACCATTAGGTCTGGTGAGAACTCACTCATTATCACCAGAACAGCATGGGGGAAACTGCACCCATGATCCAATTGCCTCCCTACAGGTTTCTCCTCAAAACCTGGATTACAATTCGAGGTGAGATTTGGGTGGGGACACAGAGCCAAACCATAGCACTGTTCAGAATTTTTTTCATAGGTGTATTGGCCATTGGTTTTTCTCTGCAAATTGCTTATTTGTATATCTCAGAACAAGTTAAATTTCATATTTCCTAGCAACCTTCTGGGTTGCTTTTTTTTTGTTTTTTCAGGAAGTACTAAGGCATTTAGGTATTGTTCTGGCTGACCTTTGAAAAAGGAAACTTTCTGGCAAGAAGAATTGCATCATGCCTTCCAAAGGCAAACACAAAAGTGATTTAAATTTTTTTATTACGATGAAATATACATAACATCAGATTTACCTTTTTTATTTTTTTGAGATGGAGTCTTGCTCTGTCGCCAGACTGGAGTGGAGTGGTGCGATCTCGGCTCACTGAAATCTCTGCCTCCTGGGTTCAAGCAATTCCCCTGCCTCAGCCTCCCGAGTAGCTGGGACTACAGGGGTGCACCACCACACCCGGCTAATTTTTTGTATTTCAGTAGAAACGAGGTTTCACCATGTTGGCCAGGATGGTCTCGATCTCCTGACCTCGTGATCCACCCACCTTGGCCTCCCAAAAGTGCTGGGATTACAGGCGTGAGCCACTGCGCCTGGATGAGATTTACCATTTTCACCATTTTTTAGAGTACAGGTCTATGGCATCAAGTACATTCACATTGTTGTGCAACCATCACTACCATCCACCTCCAGAACTTTTTCATCTTTCCCAACTGAAACTCTGTACTCATTAAACACTAGCTCCTCATTCCCTCCTCCCCATAGTCTCTGGTAACCACCATTTGACTTTCTGTCTCTATGAATTTGACTAGACTAGGTACCTCATTTGAGTGGAATCATACAATATTTGTCCTTTTGTGACTGGTTTATTTCATTTAGCATAATGAACTCTAGTCTCATCCATGTTGTAGCAAGTGTCAGAATTTCCTTTCTTTTTAGGGCTGAAATCACAAAGGTGATTTTAAGTTATCACTGGTTAGGATTATCTGTACTTCTCCAGTAGAATATGGGTTCCAGAAATGATTGTTACAAGAGGTTCCCAGCTGCTACTTGAGTGCTGGGCTCAGCTGTCATTTCTACTTGGGACCTGTTCTTGGCCAATCATGAATCTTGGCTCTTGAGTACCCCAGATGTCCACTCACTTTCCCCGTTGTATTCCCTATGAACATAAGCTTTCTATAACATAAACAAAACCATGCTACATCCCATCCACTCGTCACCCTGCTTACTGATAGCAGGTAATCTGCAGTGGATACACATGTGTGTGTGTGTGTGTGTGTGTGTGTGTGTGTGTCTGTGTGTGCATGTGCCTTTTCAAGTATTGACAATATTCCATGAAGCTCAGATGCACACCTTGATTTGACTGCTTTGGAAACTGTCTTAGATCCCATATCCAACCCTGGTCTTGCCACACCCAGTGTGACTTTCTAAGCTTTTTTGAGTAAATTAGAACCAATCAAGCTTCATCCAGGAGCTCCCACTTCTCCCAGAGTTCATCTCACAACTCCCAAGCCCACAGGGGTGCTGAGATTAGGAGGAAGAGAGGAAAGAGAGATGATTGTCATATTCTTTTAAAAATTGGAATCAGAACATTTTTAAGTCATTGTCATTACTATTTTAGGTTTATAGACAACAAATTTTTTTAGCAGGAGATTATTATAACTTTTATAAGGACTTAGGTGATATAATCTTAGACAGTAGCATAAAATTTGCAGCCTGTACAAATCATTGTTATTAAAACCAGACATATTTTAAAAATTAGAATTGGCAACATTGATGTATTTTTTACACAATACCATGATTTATTGCAGAAGTAGTTTCACTAGAGTTCTTAATAATATATTGAAATATATATGTCTCCAGGGTTTTTCTCTCTCTTTATCCATCTATATGTCTGTCTGTCTGTCTGTCTCTCTCTCTATCTACCTACCTACTTATACATGTATTCGGAATACTGTTTGTGTGTGTTTTATTTTCTAACTGGGATCTGTTTTTTTTTTTTTTTTTTTGAGACAGGGTCTCACTCTGTCACCCAGACTGGAGTGCAGTGGTGCAATCATGGCTCACTGCAGCCTCGACCTCCTGGGCTCAATTGATCCTCCCACCTCAGCCTTCCAAGTAGCTGGGACACAGGCACATGCCACCGTGCCAGGCTAATTTTTATATTTTTTTGTAGAGATGAGATATCACCATGTTGTCCAGGCTGATCTTGAACCCTTGACCTCAAGAGATCTGCCTATCTGCCTGCCTCAGCCTCCAAAAGTGCTGGGAGTACAGACGTGAGCCACCGTGCCTGGTCATAACTGGGATCGTTTTTAATGGCTGCATAGTATCTCACAATACACCCTGTGTGTTATTACTCATTCTTTTATTGTTTGAAATTTGGGTTGTTTTCTGATTTGGGGGCATTTTAAACAATTCTGTAATTCTAAAACAATCTGCCCAGCTACAGAGCTTTGCGAGCATCCGTGATTATTTCCTTAGGTGGCATTTTTAGAAGAGTAATTTCTGTGTCATAGAGTATGCTTATTTCCAAGGCTATTGAATTATATTGCCAAATTATCCTATAAAAATTTCATTGATTTATACTCCCTAAAAGCCAAAAATCTTCTTACCCAGGAGGCTGAGTAATATCTGGAAAGCATACTCAGAAAAAAATATAAAAATAAGAAAATGATATAAGCAGACCCCAAGCTGCCGCCATCCAGGGTGTATCTGGGCGAGTCATGCATGCGTCCCTGTGCCTCAGTTTCTCTTTTGTGCAAAAAGGAAGTTGGGTCAGCTCAGGAGTTGGCAAGCTTTTTCCATAAAGGGACAGGTAGTAGATATTGTAGGTTTTGTGGGCCATATGGCGGTAGTTTTCAACTGGGAGTGATTTTCCACTCCTAGTGTCTGGAAATATTTTTGGCGGTCACAGCTGGGGAGAGAATGCAGTGGAATGCCAGTGGGATGGGACCAGGGATACAGCTCAATATCTTACAATGCCCAGCACCGTCCTCCCACATGAAGAATCATCCAGCCCCAAACATCGCTGGTGCCACCCTTGAAGGACCCTTGAGAGCCCTGTCGTATGGCCTCTGTCATGACTACTCAACTCTGCCATTGTTGCACAGAAGCAGCCACAGACAACACAAAAGTGAACAGGTGCAACTGTGTTCCAATTAAACTTTGTTGATGGACACTGAGATTAGAATTTCATATAAATTTTCCATGTCACAAAATATGATTCTTTTAAAAATTTTTAGGCAAGCCATTAAAAATGTAAAACCATTTTAAGATTGCAGCCATACAAAAAATAAAAAATACAGGTGGCAGGCTGGATTTGGCCTTGGTGCCGTAAGTTAGCTGACCTCTGGGTTAGTTAGATTCTAATGCTTGGAGATTCTATGAGCTGGGGCAACTGATATTCTTCATGGAGCATTTACTATAGGCCAGGCACTGTACATGGATTCTGATCTTGTTTCATTACACATCAACCCTGTGGAACGTTGTTATCCCCATTTTAAAGATGAGAAACTTGAGGCCCAGAGAGGTGAAATCATTTGCTCAATATCTCTCAGCGGCAAAGTGGCTGAGCTGGGATTTGAGCCAGGTGTGGCCCGTTCTGGAGCCAGTGTGTAAAGTCTGTAGGCCACCTGGTTCCAAAATTGTATGACTCTTCCCCAAGCTTGGATGTGTCTGTCTCAGGTTGGGGCCAAGGTGAGAAGTAGAGACGTGGCGAGGGATAGACCAAGGGGAATATGAGTAAGGGAAGGGGCTGCTACCTGTGGACAGAATATAGTGGGGAGACTCCCTGGCTATGGACAACCTCCCAGAATTCCCTATGCACCCCAAGTCTGAGCTATTACCCCCCAAATGTGCACATGTCAGTTCCCACAGTGCTTAACCCTATTCGTTAGCCCACCCAGAGCTCCATGCCATTTCCCATGGATGTTTCCCCACAGAGGCCTCATGCTGTTCAGTGTGGGCCCAAGGTACTTTGGCTTTCATTGGTCCCTTCTCCATTAAAAAAGGAAAAAAGAAAAAATCAGAAATTATATTTTAAACTATGTTGGTATAAAGATCATATAACCCATCCTGGATTCATTTTGCCATACTCATTATTATTTTATTTATTTTTTCTTCTGTTTGTAAAATAAATGAAAATGAAAGGATTTTCATGGGCACCTATTTATAGGGTGGGCCCCAGGCCCTGTGCCTCCGGTGCCAATGAGAGAGGCCACTCTGATTCTATTCCCTATAGTTCTGGAAGCATGTAACAGCTGCAAAGCCCTGCATTCTGGAGCAAGTTTCTTTATTCTCTGAGCTGATATCTCCTTGTTTTAAAAATTGTAATAGTGATGCCTTATTAACCCAAAGTCTGGAGGTGACGATAAAATCATCTGTGGTTTTGTACATTTGTTTGCACATTTCTTTGTTCAGTGGATATTTTTTCTTAATTGAACAGCTGCTATATGGCTGATACCTCTCTGGGCACTGCGTAAGATACAGCCATGTCTTCAAGGAACCTGTGGGCTAGGCAAGCTCATATTAAAACTCTGGCAAGCATTGGACACCATTAGACACTTGAGATACTATTTTTGGCTCCACTGTACAGATGAAGACACTGAGGGTCAGAGAGGTTAAGTACTGTTCCCTGTTTGTAAGCAGCAGAGCTGGGATTCAAGCCCTAATCGTTTGCTCCAATGCCTTGCTGCCTTCTCTCCACAGTTTGGTAAAAGCATCCAGTTTCCTCACCTCAAGGAGTGGTTGTCTTACAGAGCTGAGTTGACCCCATGTGGGGCTCCGTTCCTGTTGGCCGGGCTGCAGTGCTGAGGACCAGCAGGGGCCTGAGCAGCAAGGAGCCGCTGCTCACGCTTCAGTGGCGCTGGGGACAACCAAGCCTCTTCTGTACCCCGACTCTGCCCTGCTCTCTCCAAAAGGGCACCAGTGGTGTCAGAAACCCTGTGCCCTCCTGTCACACCTGTCTGTCGGCCTCAGATCCGCAGAACCCCCAGGTTAATCTCCTGTCAGCAAAACGCCTGGCACTGTCACCCCTGCTCATCAAGGCTGCTCCTTGCTCCTCTGTGCTTCCCTCCCCTCCCCTCCTCTCCCCTCCCCTCCCCTCCCCTCCCCTCCCCTCCCCACCTGGAGGTCTGTGGATGCAGGCGGGGTGGTGGAGCATGAGCTCAGATAGTGCTGAGTTTTTTCTGATTCCCTCTTGGAGATTCTCCCACTGCTGGAGAAAGGGGGCCCATGGAGGCATGCAGAGCCCAGGGTTCCCAGCTCCAGTGCTGGCTGATGGGATGGAGGGCAGTGCAGACTCAGCAGTTCGGAGGCTGCCCAGTTTGGGTTCAGTTCTGGCTTTGCCTCCTACCAGCTGGGCATCTCTCTGGGCTCATTTCTTTATTTGCAAAATGCGGAATAGCTATGTCTCTTTCCCCATAGTCACGGAGAAGACTAGAGGAGGCCTCACAGCCCTTAGCACAGTGAATGCATCTAAGTTCTTATCCTTAATTCATATTAGGGGAATTTCCTCTATATGCAAACTAGCCTTGCCGTACCTTAGTTTAATGCAACTAGATCTTCATTAGTGACTGCTCTGAGCCACACAGGCCCTGGGCCAGGCCCAGGGGAGGCTGAGATAAACCAGACATGTCCCTTGCCCTTGAAGAGCTCATCGTCATTGAGCTCAATGAGCCAGTGGACAAATCACACTTCAGGTGTCCCACAGGGACAAGATCGGCTACACATGGTCCCATCACCTACAGAACTCCCCAGGGACTCTGGGGAGGTCAGAAGTCTGTGATGGCAAGCAGGAGTCTGCATGGGCAGAGAGAATCTTTCAGTGGTCTCTTCTCTCCTAAGCCAGGGACTCTTTTTCCCCCTCTTCCCAGTCCTGTGTTTATTTGTGACTGTATCTTCACAGCCGTCATCATTTTCTTCATTGAGGAAAACAGGGAGAGAGGGAGAGAGAGGAGAAAGGAAGGGAGGAAGGGAGGGAGGAAAGAAGGGATGAAGGGAGGGAAGGAGGAGGGTAAGGGAAGGAGAGAGTAAAGAAAGAAGGAAGGAAGAAGGGAAGGGAGGAAGAAGGGGAGGAAGAAAGGAAGGGAGGCAGGGAGGGAGGAAGGAAGGAAGGGAGGGAGGAGGGAAGGAAGAAAGGAAAGAAGTAGGGAAGAAAGGGAAGGAGGAGGGAAGGAAGGAAGGGAGGGAGGAAGGAAGGAAGGGAGGGAGGAAGGAAGGAAGGAGGAAAGAAGGAAGGAAGAAGGGAAGGGAGGAAGAAGGGGAGGAAGGAAGGAAGGGAGGGAGGAAGGAAGGAGGAAAGAAGGAAGGAAGAAGGGAAGGGAGGAAGAAGGGGAAGAAGAAAGGAAGGGAGGCAGGGAGGGAGGAAGGAAGGAGGGGAAGGAAGACGGAAGGAGGGGAGGGAGACAGGAAGGAAGGAGGGGAGGGAGGAGGGAGGAAGGAAGGAGGGGAGGGAGAGAGGAAGGAAGGGAAGGAGGAAGGAAGAACATAGGGAAGGAAGGAAGAAGAAAGGGTAGGGAAGGAGGAGGGGAGAGGGAGGAAGGGAGGGAGGAAAGATAAGCAATTTGAAAGTCATTAGGAGTCAATCACTAAGGAAACTGTCTATATCTGCTTGAATACCAGGGCCTTAATGCTGTATTTAAACTTTTTAACATTTAACTTTCACCTATCCATTCCTGCATGCCAGGTAAGCCCTGTCCTAAGCACTCTGCATGCATTATCTAATCACGGCATCTCCCATCAGCCATGGTCACCACCCTGGGATGTAACACTTAAGAAGAGCCCTTCTTCCTTTTATGAGTGAATCTTCCTGTCTTTGGGCCCGTTGTTTCTTTCTTTGGTTTCTTTTTCTCGTTTCTGGAATCTAACTGAGGCATAAAATAAGCCCTTTGTTCAGCTCCCACTTATAAGTGAGAACATGCAGCGTTTGGTTTTCTTTTTCTGCATTAGTTTGCTGAGAATAATGGTTTCCAGCTTTATCCATGTCCCTGCAAAGGTCATGATCTCGTTCCTTTTTATGGCTGCATAGTATTCCATGGTGTATATATACCACATTTTCTTTATCCAGTCTATCATTGATGGGCATTTGGGTTGATTCCATGTCTTTGGTATTGTGAATAGTGCTGCAGTGAACATACACGTGCATGTATCTTTGTAATAGAATGATTTCTGTTCCTTTGGGTATATACCAAGTAATGGGATTGCTGGGTCATGGACACAAGAAGGGGAACAACACATACTGGGGCCTGTCAGGGGAGGGTGGGGAAGCAGAGAGAACATTAGGAAAAATAGCTAATGCATGCTGGGCTTAATACCTAGGTGATGGGTTGATAGGTGCAGCAAACCACCATGGCACACATTTACCTATGTAACAAGCCTGTACATCCTGCACATGTAGCCTGGAACTTAAAAAATAAAATAAAAATTATGTAATGAAAAAAATTAATTTAGCTCAGTGTATCCTCCCTCCTGTTGAGGTCAGACATTCGTGGTCTTTGCAGCAACATTGGAGGAGCCTTAATGAACATAAGAGCCTTCCTGGGTTGGAAGAGTGTCCTTAAAACCCACACCAATGAGCTGGTCACAGCCACACTCATTTAAACTCAGGATGCCCATATCTGTCCATCCACAGATACTTGGGAGAACCTTAGAACACCCCATTCCTCACAGAGGCCAAAATCCCATGAGAGCCCAGTGAATTCTTTCCATCTCTTCTTTAGAAAAAGCCACAAACACGATTACAAGAAAGCACAAGAGATTAGACTCCTCGGATATAGACTGCAAATATTTTTTTGCTTGGCTCAGGTAATTCATTTTTTCCCCTGAATTAGTTGCTAATATTTAAAAGTTGAGAAATTTTATATAAAAATCTGAATTTCTGGCTTCTCTTGGAAAAAGAATGAGAAAATGCAGTGACCCTGGACCCTCATTCTTGCTTGACTGCAATGAACTAGAGCTGAGCAGCGGGCCACCCCCGTCAGATGGGTGCATGGTCCCCAACTTGCTGCAGTCCCACTCTTCCTGTAGCATCTCCAGTAATGAGGCAGAGTGCCAGATACCAACCTAGCATGACATGCACACTGCAATTTTTATATATTATATAAAAAGATTATATATAGTTGAATTAACATATTCATTAACAATTACCTGCATCTCTGCTTCTATAAAAATTAGGAAAACTGTGGGTAGATGGAGAGGATCCCCCTTTATCATGAAAAAACTTGCCTTTTTATTGTCTAACTTGTTTCATTTTTCTAACTCTTAGGCGTTGAGATTTCTTACCCTTGCCCTAGGGCGAGGAGTAGCAAACCGTGTGGAAAACAGTTTGGTGATTCCTCAAAAAGTTAAACTTTGAATTACCATACAACACAGCAATTTCACTCCTAATTCAATTCTTATGTACCCAAAAGAATTGAAAACAGGTTGTCTTTTCTTTTTCTTTTTGATTTGGAAAGGAGAGTTTTATTTTTCACAAAGCTTTGCAGCCGGCAGGGTGGCCATTCTGACATGCTGGGAAGCGTAGCCTCCAGTCAGAAGCTGGAAACAGACACTTCAAGGGAGAAGTAAAGGGAGCAGGAATTTATGTTGAGTGGGGTGGCCGAATATACCTATTCAATAAGCTTAGGAGGAGTCATGAATATTTATGAAAGGAGAACTGTGCACATGTGCAGTTGAGCTGCATGCCCCTTCAAGGATCCCATGTCAAAAAAATGGTGGTGTTTGATCTGAAGGTAGAGTTTTTGGCCCTCTGATGTCAATAAGTGAAGCAGAAGACATGGAAACCCCAATGTGCATTCTCCATAGACCTGTCAGAACCACTCCATGGTTGGTGATCTCTTTTCAGGAAGAAATGTTGGTTGGTTGCTTTGTTGAAATTGCAAAAGGAGGGGGTAGCAGCCAGATGGTTGATATCAGCAGTGGAGTCTGTTGAAAGGTCTGGTTTCTGTTTAGCCCTTAGGGAAGAAAGCCTAAGACAGTTAGCAAGGCAGGAGTTTTAATGAGGTGTGTCTGACCTCCCATCCTGTCCTGGCTGAGAACTCAGTTTTCAAGGTTTTTTTGGGGTCCCCTTGGTCAAGAGGGAGTCTGTTCAGTTGGTTTTGGAGAGGGTTAGAATTTTGTTTTTATTTCTCATTTTGCCCCTTTTGGCCAAGTTTTGCCAGAGGCAGCATTGATGGCTAAACTTCTGTTTCATCCCATATCATTGCTGGGGTGGTGTGGCTGCCTGCCCTGGGTCCCTCCTGGCCCTTGGTGGGTCCCCTATGACCAACGGATTTAGAGCCAAAAGACTAACAGCCAATTTAAACATTCCAGGCCAGACAGGAAGGGCGGTGGGCAGGCACTCATCAACTCTGAAAACCTTTTCAGCAATGTAAGAGACAAAAATCAAAGCCAAAAATAAGGTTACAAAGTTGACTTATCTATAAGTTCTGTGCATACAGCTACTGTAATCTTGGTTTCAGTTAGACTTGTAGCAATTAGCTGTATAAAACATTTGCTAAAATCATTTAAGCTAAGGAGGTTGGAGACTTTTGTTGTGTAAAGAATTAGAGATTTTTGTTGTGCTACAATGCTTTTTGAAGTCACTTTAGTAATTTGTGCTAAGGTGGCTGAAAAATTTCTTATTATATTTCTATTTGCATAAATTGCATAACTTGGAACAACTATACCCAGAAGGCTCTGTCACCAGGTATCTTGATATCCTCTTGGTAATTTTCTTTTAATTCTATGGAAAGTAGGAATTTTTCCATGATTGAGATGAATGGAAAAGAGGCGACATAATGGCCAAGGAAGCAAAGTTCCTCAGTTTGCCAGCTGTTTAGGCATCTGTGTGCCTATCCTTGATTTGCAGACTGAACTAATTCTATCCCTTGAAACCAGCCCTTACAATCTCAACACCCACCTTTTCCAAGACAGTTCCTGGGCCTAGAGGGAGGGTGCTTCTATATGGTTTTAGCAACAGGGCTTTGGCAATGAAAAAGAGCTCAGGCCCAGTGGGATTCCAAATAAGGGAGGTTTGCAAGCTTCATCAAATCATTTCTAGTTTTCAGAATACCATAATTCTGGGGAAATAGGTTTTCAAACAAATACCTATACGCAAATATTCATAGGAGCATATTCATAATAGCAAAAAGGTGGAAACAATACAAATGTTCATCAACAGATGAATGGATAAACAAATGGTGCTGTGTGGGTATGTGTATCACACAATGAAATATTATTCAGCCATAAAAAGGAATCAAGTACTGATACATGTTACAACATCGATAAACCTCAAAAATACTATACTTAGTAAAAGAAGTCAGATGCAAAATGCCTCATATTATATGATTCCACTTAAATGAAATATCCTGAATAGTAAAATCCGTGTAGACTGGAAGCAGATTGGTAACTCCCGGGACTGGGAGAAGCTGGGGTGGGAGGAATGAGGAGTGATCACTTAGTGCGTACAGGGTCTCCTTAAGGGGTGATGAAATAGTTTGGATCTATATAGAGGTGATGTTTGTGCACCACTGTGAATGTGTTAAAGGCAACTGAATCATACACTTTTAAATGGTTAATTTCATTTTATGTGAATTTTGCTTCAATTGAAAAAAAAAAACAAAAACCTGGCCCACTCCCTGTTTTATGCAGACCACAAGCTAAGGGTAGGTTTTTACATTTTTAAGTAAGTGGAAAAAAAATCAAAAAAGAATATCTAGTGACACGTGAACATTACATGAAATTAAATTTTAGTGGCCGTAAATGCAGTTTTATTGGAAAACAGCCATGCTCATTCATTTGCATACCGCCTATGGCTGCTTGCATGTGATCACAGCAGAGTTGAATAGTTGGGACGGAGACTGTATAGGCTGCAAAGTCTAAAATAGTTACTATCTGGCACTGTACTGACAATGTTTGCTGCGCCTAGCTCTAGATCCTCCCCAGCCAGATGATGGAAGTCAGGTGGGAATTCTGGAGAGACTGGAAGGTTGGCAGGCTCTTGTCTGGAGGCAGAGAGTTGGACAAACAGGCTGCCTTTGATATTAGGTGTATTGGTCTCCTAGGGCTAATGCCAAAATTACTGCAAACTGGGTGGCTTAGGACAACATTTATTCTTTTTTTTTTTTTAATGAGTATTTTAATTCAGTTTCAGAAAAAAAGGGTACATTACTTCGATGAGAAAGCATAAAATTAAGAGGCTTTTCTGGAAATCCAAGAAAAAGAAATAACCATTAATATGTTCAATGATAATTTTCTGGATCTTCCTCTTGTGTCAAAAGCTATATATTTTCTCCTCAAAAGCAGCTGCTCCAAGAACTAACTAGCCCTTTTTATCTCCCTCTAGCTGGGACAGACTAATGCCCCTCCACCCCCACCTCTCTTCTTTCAGTAACACTGTGTAGGTGTTAACGGCCTGGGCTCTCACCAATGAGCAGAATTGTCCTTTAAGCCAGCAACCCACAGGCAGTGGCACCCAAAGCCTCACCAACCCCCCCCCCGGCCCGTCCACAGGGCAGAAGCCACAGAGCTGGCATTGTTTCCACTGTCTCAGGAAGAAGGAGCCAAAAGCTGACCCTCAGCACAAATCAAAGCCCAATATGGAGAGAGAATAACTGCTTCTGGGCTGAAAGTAGGCAAGCTGTGGGCAAAAAAGGGGAGTTTTTGCAGCCACCTCATCTTTAGAAACAAGGGGAAAACTAGACCCTTTTCCACTATTATGGTCTACAAGGTACTCTACTGCTCCAAGGGGATCTGAAAGTACAAAAGGATCTAAACAAATAAGGAAAACTTTTCCCAGGCTGGAGATAAGAATGACAAACAGAAAGATGGGTGAATGTAATAACGTGTAGGAAGATGATGCTGGGAGCCTCCTTTCTTCACATGGCTGCTAGCCCCATAGAGGACAACACAGTAAGAACCAGGACAGCCACTCCAGACTGGAGGCTAGAAGTCCAAAATCAAGATGTGGGCAGGGCCATGCTCTCTCCAAAGCCTCTAGGGGAGGGTCCTTCCTTGCCTCTCCCAGCTTCTGGTGGTGGCCAGCATCCTTGGCATTCGCTGGCTTGTGGATGCATCACTCCGCTCTCTGCCTCCGTGGTCTCATAGTGTTCTCCCTGTCTGTGTTCCTGCATCCTCTTCCCTCTGTGTGGGTCTCTGTGTCCATTTTCCCCTGTGCTGAGAAGTCTTGGATTAGGGCCCACACGAACCCAGGATGGTATCATCTTAACTTGATTACATCTGCAAAGACCCTGTTTCCAAATAAAGTCACATTTGGAGGTTCCAGGTGAATGTAAATTTTGGGGAAGGACACTATTTAATCTAGTAATTAGGTATCCCCCCCAAGATCTTTAATTCTAAACAAGTAAGCACAGACAATTTATGTCTTGTCAGATGCACTCGGAGGCTGAGTAGAAATGAGCAGAGAGAGACAAAGATTAGCTAAGCACCTGCTAAGTGCTAGGCACTGTTTTAAGCACTTGGTTGATCCTGTGAGGAATTTAAGAACTTGCCCAAAGTTTTATAGCTGACAAGTAGCAGAACTAGGATGCCAACCCCAGCAACTAAACTCCAGATGCTCATGTAATCCTACAGCCACCAGGCAGGGTTGCTGCTTAAATTCTCATACTGCAGGTAAGTAAGTAAACAGTCTTAGAGGGGGCAAAAGACTCATCCAGGGGCAAAGCTGAGATGTAACTTCAGGACAGTAACCTCGCTCTTTCCGGAACATGGGAGTCCCCAGCCCCCGCTGGACCCCCATGCCTTTACCATTTCTTACTTGCAAGTACAGAGAACATCTTTTGCCTGCCCTCTCCCCAGGGTGATATCTAGGGATGAAAGAAGCTGACAGATGCAATAAGAGTCATCTGGAAGCTTTGAGTAGGGTTTGGAAAACCCTGAGCTGGCTGTAAGCATTCACCCATGAAAACACCTTTCAGCCTTTAGAGAATCAAGGTCCTATTGACAAAGTGCAAAGATGTTGACATTCCCTTGGAGGCTGTACTTGCTGCCTGCTCCAAGGTAAGAGGCATAGATCAGGCCTGTGAATGTGCTTCTTTAGGAGTTCATCAATCCTGCCTTTGTTTTGTACATAAGCGAGAATGATCACATTGAACAAATCCATCATTAGGCTGTGTTCCTTTCTACAAGAATAGGAACGCCAGGTAAAGGAGACGGAGGGCGTGGTCCAGGGACGCATTCAGAGCCAAACTCTGTGGAAAATGGGGGCAGGTGTCAGAGCACAGTGGCTCTGAAAACACGTCTGATTGTGTCTGCACCCATCCATCAGGCCTAGATTCGACACCTCTTCCTTTCCCCACTGACTATCAATCCCATGGCTTTTGAAAAACCTGGGAAGATTGCACGTTAGGATTTGGTTTGCTGACTTTGAGAACTGGCAACCTGGGACTGCTTTGTGAATTTGCTTTCCTCCTGGATGGTTGCAATCAGACCGTCTTTGAGCACTGGCCCTGAGTTCCTTTTTGTGCTCAGACCCATTTCTCAATGATTAGCCAGGATTGGCCATTTTGTCCTTAGGTACAGGGCTGAGTCACTACAGCTGGGAGTGGTGGCTGCTCTGAGAACTTGCAGGTCACTCAAAGAAGACAATGAGCCATTTGTCTGGTAGAACCTGTGGCAGCTTGACCGACCTGGGAGGGCTACAGGAGTGACTGGCTTAGGCATTGTAGTACCCAGGCTTGCTCCAGGTCTGAACAATATTAGGTGATATTGATCTTTTGTGATATTTCCTTGTTTCCCATCTCTTTCCATCGTCTCCCCCACCATGGTCACAGTTCAACCCACCTGCTTAATAAATAGTTGGCAGTACAGTCAAGAGCTTTAAGATGTTGGAGTCTCCTTCAATGATCTCCCTCCTTCTTGTGCATTCTCGATATGTTTGATCTAGGGCGGTGGTTTTCAGTCTGGGGAAATGTTGCCTCTCCACCCCCAGGGACATTTGGAAATGTTTAGAGATATTTTTCTTGGTCACATCTTAGGGAGGACAGTGCTTCTGGCATCTAGGTAAGAGGCCAGGGATGCTGCTGACTGTCTTACAATGCACAGGACAGCCCCCACCAGAGAGAATGGAGTAGCCCCAAATGTCAACAGTGCTGAGGTTAGGAAATTCTTGATTTAGGTCAGTGGATCTCCAAATTCAGTCCCAAGAGGAGTGCCATTAGTATCGTTCATCTTCTAGAACTTGCTAGAAATGCAGATTCTTTGTCTCACTGAATCAGCAACTCTGCGGGAGGAATCCAGCAATTGACGTTTTAACAACCTATCCTTCCCCCAGGAATCTGATGCGTGAAGTTTGGGAACCAGTGACCTGGAGTCATTAGTGCTATTAAAGGCCAAGAGAGGCAGTTGCAGGTGGGGGTCTCGTTAAATGGCTGAGATGCAGCTGACTTTGGAGTCCAGCTTCTCAATCCCTATTGTGTTTCCATCCCATTTGAAGTTGTGTCAAATTATTAAGTTGGCACACAAGTTATTGCAGTTTTTGCCATTATACAAATAGCTAACACTCAACATCAGTGCCTCTTATCAGTCTGAGAGACCAAATCATTTTCTAGGTAAATTAAAACGCTGGTAAATGACTGTTACAGGTGAGAGCATGCCTTTGTTTTTTTCTGGTGGCGCCTTCCCTTGTGGACTTAGTAGATTAAATTGTTTATTTCCAGGAAAGGTCGGGGGAAGACTTCATTTGTTTTGATTTTCATGGAATATTGAATCTTATTCACAGATATTACTAGGGCAGACCCATCACTTCAGGCTGCTAGGTCGCATACAAGATAAACAGACTTTTTTTTTTTTTTTTTTTTTTCCTGTGGGAAATTCCTGAAAAGAAAGTAGCAAGAAATTCCTTATTCCTCTGCAAAGGACATGAATATACTGTTCTCAAAATAAGATATACAGATGGCCAGCAAACATATGAAAAAATGCTCAACATCACTAATTATCAGGGAAATTCAAATCAAAACCACAATGCAATACCACCTTACTCCTGCAACAATGGCCATAATAAAAAAATTTAAAAATAACAGATGTTGGCATGGATGTGGTGAAAAGGGAACACTTTTATACTGCTGGTGGGAATGTAAACTAGTACAACCCCTATGGAAAACAGTAAGGAGATTCCTTAAAGAACTAAAAGTAGAACCACCATTTGATCCAGCAATCCCACTAGAGAAGTCATTATATGAAAAAGACACTTAAACATGCATGTTTTTATAGCAGCACAATTTGCAATTGCAAAAATATAAAACCAAGCCAAATGCCCATCAATCAATGAGTGGATAAAGAAAATGTGGTATTGTATATATATATATATATATATATATATATATATATATATATATATACACACACACACACACACTGTGGAATACTACTCAGCCATAAAAAGAAATGAAATAATGGCATTTACAGCAACCTGGATGGAGTTGGAGACCATTATTCTGAGTGAAGTAACTCAGGAATGGAAAACCAGATATTGTATCTTCTCACTTATAAGTGGGATCTAAGCTATGGGGATGCAAAGGCATAAGAATGATATAATGGGTGTTGGGGACCCAGAGGGAATGGGAGGGGGCTGAGGGATAAAAGACTACACATGGGGTGCAGTGTCCACTGCTTGGGTGATGGGTGCACCAAAATCTAGAAATCACCATTAAAGAACTTATCCATGTAACCAAAAACCACCTGTCCCCCAAAATATATTGAAATAAAAAAAGAGAAATTCCCCACTCCTCCTTGTGTTGAGAAAGTTACTGAACTTCTCTGATCTGTGGTTTTCTCTCCTGTGAAATGGGAGATAGTCCTGAACCCTCAGGTTGCTGTGAGGATCCTGGACATAGAACACCAGGCGTGGAATAGGAGCTTGATAAATAAATGTCCATTTATGCATGTTATTTGAAAGAGTTGGGAAGTATTAGGTTGGTGCAAAAGTAATACTAGGTTGGTGCAAAAGTAATACTAGGTTGATGCAAAAGTAACTGGTGAATATTTAATACATGGCTACATTGGTTTCCTGTTGCTGCTGCAACAAATTATCATAAAATCAGTGGCTAAAAACAACACGAACATATTTTTTAATCATTCCAGAGGTCGTAATTCCAAAACAAGTCTTGTGGGGCTGAAATCAGGCCATTGGCAGGGCTGCTTCCTTGTAGAGGCTCTCCGGAAGAATGAGCCTCTACATCTTTCCCATCTTCCAGAAGCAGCGCTCTTTCCTTGGCTCATGGTTTTGCCTCACATTTTCTCCCTCTTCTTCCTTTGATCCTCTTGCCTCTCTTTCATAAGGATCCTTATAATTATATCTCGGGCTCACCTGGATAATCCAGGAGGATTCCCCATCACAAGATCTTTTATTTAATCACATCTTCAAAGTCCCTTTTGCCATATAAAGTATTATGTTGGTGTGAAAGTAATTGCGATTTTTGCCATTACTTTCACACAAACCTAATAACAGTCACTGATTCCAGCGATTAGCACCTGCAGTCTTTGGCGGGGCTGGGGCATTATTCAGTCTACCACAGTGACTGAAGTCATTAGCCACTCTATAAATAAACTCAGGTCACCAAGGAAGAAGGATTGGCTTTGGCCCAAGAATTCAGCTGTCTCTTGTTTGAGACATCTGCTGCACACCACTACTACATTGATGATGTTTTCCATGCCCTTGCACGGGAGATACGTAGGAAAGAAAAAGGAGGCAGTACTGGCCATGGAGAAAAAAATCTAAGCCCAAAAACAGTGTATGGAAGAGGCTAAAATCACCATTCCAGAAAAAGAAAGATTCAGTAACTTGAAGGGAAGATATGAAGTGTTTATCTGCGAACCACAGTGCTCTGTCAAAGCAGTCCAGTAATGCAGTGCTTTATCAAAGCAACAGTGAGCATGGTGCTTGCTCTTCCTCCTGTTATGACCCTTATTTTAGCAGTAACTGATTAGAGGGACATGCCTACTAGGAGATTTTAATGATGTGGTCTTTAAAGTATTGTTTCTTAGTTAATCATGATTCACAAACCCAGTGGAGCATTGTCTATTTTTAAATTGCCACATTAGAATTTGATCTACCAATGTTTTGGGTTCTGTTGCACTGATGTTAATTAATTAATGTGAATTTGTTTATACCCAGGAGAATGTGTAAAATAAATAAATAACGTAAGTAAATAAATAAATGACTCGTTTGTAGGAGACCCAATAGTGAAAAGGCCCTGACACTGTGTTTCGCTACGAGGTGATGTCTGGGTAGGTGTTCATTGGTGTGTTATGGCAGGTGGGAAGTGGCAGACACTACCCATTGGTTATCAGAGTGAGATGCCTGGTGATATGGTTTGGCTGTGTCCCCACCCAAATCTCATCTTGAATTGTAGCTTCCATAATTCCCATGTGTCATGGGAGGGACCCGGGGAGAGGTGATTGAATCATGGGGGCAGATCATTCCCTTGCTGTTCTCATGATAGTGAATAAGAATCATGAGATCCGATGGTTTTATAAAGAGGAGTTCCCCTACACACATTCTGTCTTGCCTGCTGCCATGTAAGACATGCCTTTCGCCTTCCACCATGATTGTGAGGCCTCCCCAGCCATGTGGAACTGTGAGTCCATCAAACCTCTTTTTCTCTATAAATTACCCAGGCTCAGATATGTCTTTATTGGCAGCATGAGAACGGGGGGCGGGGGGGAGGGGAGGGGAGGGGAGGGGAGGGAAAAGGGAAGGAAGGAAGGGAGCGAGGGAGGGAAGGGAAGGAAGGGTAACTGGAGAAGCTCCAGGGGCTCAAATGATGTGTCAGCCCTTCGTTCCTATGTCTTTGCCTGAACCAATCACCGTGGTCAGAGTGCTGTGGCCTTACCAAGCGTTGGTCAAACACCGTCTTCTGAGACTGGAAGGCACTCAGCCTGCTGTGGGACATTGAAACGGTAGTTTCCCAGTGGAAAATCAGGCTGCTGCTACTTTCTTCAAAAGTAACTGATAAGAGGGACAGGCCTACTAGGAGATTTTAATGAGGTGGTCTTCAAAGTGTTGTCTGTCAGTGAATTATGATGTATTAACCCAGTGAAGCACTGTCTGCTTTTAAACGGTCACATTAGAATTTGATCTAGCAATGTTTAGGGCTCTGTGGCACTGGTGTGAATTAATTAGTATAAATTTGTTTATACCCAGGAGAATATGTAAAATAAATAAGTAAATAAATAAACTCCTTTGTAGGAGACCCAATGGTGAAAAGGCCCTGTCACTGTGTTGGACTACAAGGTGATGTCTAGGTAGGTGTTTTGAAGAAAGAGGAGTGAGCTCTGAGCTTGTGCATGTGTCCAGAGCCAAAGAGCTCTGTCCCCTGGATGGGCTGGGAGGGTCAGGCTCTGCCTCTCCTTTCATGGTGACTGAGCCTGTTTTTAGATCTGTCCATGCATTTAATGGATTGTATCAGGCGATGGAGATCTAGGTCCCTTCCTGTCTTTCTGGGCAGGGATTTCCAGTTAGGCACCATTGACATTTGAAGCTGGACAATGTTTTGTTGGAGGAAGCTGTTCTGTTCGTTTGTAGCATCCCTGGTCTCTACCCAGTAGCTACCAGTACCCCTCCTCCCCCTCAAGTTGTGACAACCGAAAATGTCTGCACACATTGCCAAATGTCCCCTAGGGGTCAACAGGGCTCACGATTGAGAACTGTTGCTCTGGGTTAACTTTGTTTATGTGTTAGGGATTGGGCTGGTTTAACTCTTGTTGGGGGGGAATTCCTTCCTTATCTCCAAGTTCTTGGGGGTATGGGGACTCTCTGTATCCTCCCTCTACTGATAACACCTCTCGCTGATAAACCATAGCCCTGTTGCAGCAGAGGTATCCTGCCCCAGAGGTCTCACTTTCAGGGATGCAATCAGCACCTGTCACGACCCTATTGCCTCAGCAGGCTTCCTGGCCTCACTTGGGATTCTTCAGAAAGATTGGCTTTGGAATATGGACACCCAGTCTTGAACTTGTATATTATTTATCACGAGGCTGTCCCCACCATGTCTGCAAACTACAGACAGCGTGACATCTCTTCGGATGGCACTTTAAGTCTCAGGAAACTGAGAGAGAGGCAATCTATTGCCCGAAGTCCAGAGCCCCACGATGCCGGGTGTCTTGGGTTTTTGAAAGCCTGGCTGGGGTCTTTGGCAGCAAGCTTGTCTGGTCTGTCCCCGAACAGTCCATCCAGGCAGTAAATTCCATAGAATGGTTCTGTAGGGGGAGCTTCTCAGCAGCCCTTTGTTCTGTGGACAATTAACTTCCACTGAACATTAACTAGAGAGTGGCTACATAATGAGAAACATCATATTTCCATCAGGGGAGAATTTCAGCTCAGACAACTCCAAATGGCTCTGATTTAAGATCCATAAGCTCAGTTCAAGGCGATAAATATGTAAGTAATTGATGATATAGTGTGTGAGGAACTTAAGACCCATCCATCACACCCAGGCAGGCGAGTGCTGTGGACACACTCTGAGAACAGGATGATAGAAGGGGAATAAATGGTCAGAAGGACCTAGACAGTTCTTTCCTCTGCATAACTCACTGCAGCTTCTCTCTACAGTCATGGCTTCTTTCCCAAAAGAGCCTCTTCCCATATTTTGTCTTCTCCAGCCAGGAAGAGAGACAGCTAAGAAAAGCTAAAAACAAGCAGCTGAATTGCTCTAGGGGCCATCCGCCTCTTAATGCACACCTACTATTGCCAGGTACCTGCTTCATTTCCCAGTGTCTGATCCTCAGGTAAATCCTGCAAGATGGATTTCATTGCCCCCAATTTACAGAGGAGGAGATGCACAGAGGGAGAGAGTCAGATGACAGAACACACAAGCACAGAGCTAGAATTCTGACTCAGGCCTCCATCTGTAAATTAATTCCATTTTGCACATTCCAACTCAGGCAAAAGAGGGGGTTTGCATCCCCCCAGTTGCCTGGACTTGGGAACATGCAATCCACAAACAAGTCTTCACCAGTTTCTGGGTCCAAATGTCAAGCCCAACTTGCAGATTCCAGGCTGTGGTCTGCGTGTCTCCCATCTCCCCCTGCCCTGCACCTGTCAAGCTACTGCTGTTTCTGTTGGTTTATTTCAACGTGAGGCCATTTACAATGGAAATTGATGGAGCGCAGGGCTGGCTGTTTTTCTCCCTTCACAGGGACATTTGTGGTGATGGCAGTGTGGGGCCTCTGTCAGCTCTTATTTTGTCCTCATTTAAGTCTGAGCCAGGCAGGGGAAGCCAGCTTCTTTCAATTAGCATTTTCCTTTGGGTCAAGGAGACAGTCCTGTATCTATGTGGGTTGAGATGGCTCTGCACCGCTAGCCAGGCCCCATGCTTCTCCAGGTCTCCAAGCTGCCTCTGCACGTGCTCAGGGCTGCTCTCCTCTTTCCAGACCATGTTCCCCTCCTCTTTCCAGATCATAGCGGCAAAATTATATCAATGGGAAATTAGAAGGGAAGGTTTGGGGGTGGGGCCAGGAGAGGGAAGAAAGATAAGTTTTCAAACATGTCTCATCTTTAGATTCAAATGAAGATTGATAATTAATGACACTCCCCTCTCTGATCCATGGGATGGTGTCTTGTGCCCCACCCCCTGATTGGCCACCAGTGTCCCCACACTGCTTGCCCTACCCGACCTACTGTTACCATCTTAGATTCTCCATCCATCATCCCCACAAGGAAGATAATTACTCCTGTGGCACCCAGGTCTCCCATTGTTTGGTTACAAGGTTAAAAATCCCTGATGCACTTTAATAAATTCAGCAGTGAGCACATTATGAAACTGTAATTAAATGCCTCGGCCATGTTTTCTTTCTTTACTGGCAATGAAACTTAATTGAGACCATCTGAGAAAGGCCGAAATAAATCACAGGTGATGACTCTAGGATTCGCATTTCTCACTGGGAGAGGGAGGGATGTTATCACTGTCCACACATTTGATTTAGAGCAAATTAAGGGGATCCTAGCTTGATGGTTACCTGCCAGGACTCAGACACCAGGTAGTGGTGGTCTTTTCAAAAAGGGGAAAGTGGGCCAGGCAGGGTCGCTCACGCCTGTGATCCCAGCACTTTGGGAGGCCGAGGCAGGTGGATCACCTGAGGTCAGGAGTTAGAGACCAGCCTGGCCAACGTGGTGAAACCCCGTCTCTACTAAAAATACGAAAATTAGCTGGGCGTGGTTGTGGGTACCTGTAATCCCAACTACTAAGGAGGCTGAGGCAGGAGAATCACTAGAATCTGGGAGGCGGAGGTTGCAGTGAGTGGAGATTGCTCCATTGCACTCCAGCCTGGGTGAAAGAATGAGACTCCATCTAAAAAAAAAAAAAAAGTTGGGGGGAAAGTGATTTTGAGGGTGAATATGTGAATATTAGAATAAATACATTCATATATCTTCACTAGATCCTGAAGATGTTTCTAGTTTAGTATAACCTTTTTTTTTTTTTTCCGAGACAGAATCTCACTCTGTTGCCCAGGCTGGAGTCCAGTGGCGCAATATCAGCTCACTGCAACCTCCACCTCCTGAGTTCCAGCGATTCTCATGCCTCAGCCTCCCAAGTAGCTGGGATTACAGGCATGAGCCACCACGCCCTGCTAACTTTTGTATTCTTTTTTAGTAGAGATGGAGTTTCGCCATGTTGGCGAGGCTGGTCTTGAACTCCTGACCTCAAGCGATCTGCTCACCTCTGCCTCCCAAAGTGCTGGGATTACAGATGTGAGCCACTGCATCTTTTTTTTTTTTTTTTTAAGCAGAGGTGGGACCAGGTGGAATGGGTGATGGAGGAGAGTGGTGGTGACAACTTTCCTGTGATGTCGTCCTTCACATCCTCTCCAATGTCCTACCTCTAGCCCCCACATACCAGCCCTTCATCTGCTTTGCTGCCATTGGTGCAGTGCCCTCACCACTCACTGGTCCTACCAATATCAGCTGCTACCTGGAGACACTCCTAGCAGGGCATCTCCTATCTCTATCTCATCTGTGACCTCCACCACTGCCTCCAGTTGTAACTTAGAGAGAAGACTCCCCCAGGTCTCAGCTATGTCATGACGCTTTATCAGATGCACGGGGCACTTCTTCCTCTTCTGCCTGGGATCAGCATGTTCCTTCCCTTGGAGGAAGACTCCTCCAGGTCTTCTCTCTGCTTTGATAGAGTGACAAATAGAAAATCAAATTCTTTAATCCAGGCAGAAGCAGTGAGAGGAGAGAGTTAATTTTTCTTTTCCTCTGCCCCCATGAGCTGACCCAGATTTCAGAAGTTGCATGTAGAGACATTGCCCCCTCATGGATTATTCTACCAAGAGACAGTGAGGGGTTGAAAGAACACAGTCTTGGGCTATCATCTTGACTGGGCTGCTTGCAAGTCCTCCTTGTCTGGCTCTTCTGTTTTGCAAAATGGGGATCAAAACAACTCACCTCACAGCGTGCTAGGATTAAGTGGGCAGTGGGGTGACACCAAGTGGTTATATGTATTTTGGCTTGGAGACTACAGACCATTTGTCTAAGGATTCCTACCATGTAAGTGGCAGAAGGGGATCTTGAACCCTGGTCTTCTGGCTCCATGGAAAAAATCTTTCTGCTGATTAGCCAAGAAAATGAGTTTCACAGCTCTAAATCAGGACTTGTCACACTTTTTCTTTAAAGGGCCAGGTAATAATTATTTTTTGTTTGCTGGACCGTACTGTCTCTGTTACAACTACTCCTGTTGTCATAGACAGTGTGTCAATGAGTGGGTGTGGCTGTGTGGCAATGAAACTTTATAAAATTAGACAATGAGTTGAATTTGGCCTGAGGGTCAAGTTTGCCAACTCTGGCTCTAAGTCATAGTCCGTACAGAGCTTTGTCATGTTCTAACTGATGTGTTAAATTCAAGAGGCAGAGTGATGATGACAATGACAAAAACAATAATAACAATACTACATCAGGCACTCGGCGGAGCACTGTTCCAATTATATCACCCCACTTAATCCTCCTACCAATCTTATGAGGGAGATACAATGGCCTCTTTTTTATAGGAGAAACCAAGCCTCAGAAAAGTAAGAGTACCAAGATCCCATAGCTCGTAAGTGGCAGAGCTGGTGTTTGTCACAGATGTGCTCATGTCAAAGTCCCATGCTCTCTCTCCCACACTCCACTGGACAAGTTGATTGCCCTTGAGGCCCTTCCTGTACAGAAATAAAGTATGCTACTCTGTCTCCAGAGGAGGTCCACACTCAAGGTCTCGTCTCTAACTTAAACTCCACACATGCATGAATTGCGTTGACCCTAATACTTGCATTCCTGCAATGGACAGGAACTGAGGCCATAGTCTCAATAGCCTAGCCATTGCCCATTGTTTTGTCTTAATGTCATGGGAGCCCCAGGAAACTTCTCTGAAATCCCTATATATGATCCCTTCCATCAAGAATCCTTGCTCACCCCTAGCATCTCTTATCACTGTCAGTCCCCTCTGCCTTATTTCTTCCCTGATGACATGAGACCAAAGCCCACCCTGGTCTGTGCACTCACCAGTGCCAAGGGGTTCCATAGAAGCCTCCACAGCCATCAAGGGCCCCAGATGATGATGTTTGGATCTTGGGAGGTGAGTTGTCATTGTTTCAGGGAGAAAATTATGTCCAACTCCATGAAGAAATGCTTGGCCCTGAAGCATCATGGAGCTGTAACCTTTAGAAACTGCACATAATTAAAATACTTTCAGATCTGATATATTTGAGTTGGATATTAAAGCAAATAGAGTTATCCTCTGCTATGTGAATGATATCATGAGCAGCTTTAGTCTAGGATTGGTTGGCGCCTTGGATAAATCAGTGGGATTTTAGCTGGTGACTGGCCTGTGACTCCAAAGAAAAGTTTAATGATCTAAGTTTTATTAGTTTCAGTTACCTTTAGGCTCAATGAATTTGCTAGTTGATTTGAATGCAGCACCTTTGCTGAGTTCTCACTCAGTCTGTCATGTCCCTGGGCTGGAAGCTTAAGGGCAGTTTGGAACTTCCAGTTCCTTTGTGGTATTTCTGAGGATGAGCTCTTGGGTTCAAACCTGAGCTTTAGCACCTAAAAGGGAATTATGGAGACTAAGTGAAATAATACATCTAAATCACATAATCTAGGTCCCACTGTGTAGTAGGTACTTAATAAAAGTTAGCTATTATTTTTAATAATATTATGTGCTCAGAGGTCTTTATCTCCATGGAAACATTTAGGGTAGAGTAGCTCCTTATTTATCCAACAGGGTTTAGCGATTCGAAGACTGTAATAAACTATTTCTTGTGGTCCTTTTCAACTCTAGACTGGCATGGCTTTTAAGATAATTTTTACATTTATCTCAGAAGGGGACATGGTATGGAGCTGGACAGAAGGCTTTAATTTTATAGGAAACTGGGTTCAACTCTAGAGTTCACGATATTTGGTGAACTTTAGCTATGTGACTTTGAACAATTTAGTTATCCTTACTTTCCTTATCTGTAAACTGGGGATACAAACTCATAAGATTATGTGGATTAAATGAAGACATAGCTGCAAGATACATACAATAAATATGTCTGAGCATTGCTCTCATGCTCAGAATACTCTGTGTGCATTATCCCACTTAGTCTTCAAACAACACAATGAGGTACAGTGGGCACTGATATTTACTCACAGTTTTCGCCTGATAACACTGAAGCTCATGGGGTTGTCACTTGCCCAAAGACACACAGCAGGTCACAGCCCACATCTACCTCAATTTTCCATCTGTGAAATAGTTATAATATGTGCTTTCTTCCCTACCACACAGAGTATTTTGAGGATAAATAAGTTCAGATTTGCTCTGAGTCTGATAAAGTTATCTCTAAGATCTCTCAGGGCCATGTAAGTTTCTCATTAATCAGAAAAACACCAGATTCAGCCAGGACTTGACTATCGGTCCATTCATTTGTTCGTTCATTCATTTGTCCATTAAACATGCATTTAATATTCTTTGAGCAGATCCTGAGCTCAACACTTGGGGATACAGTGACAGGTGAGACCCAGGTCCAAACCCCAAAAGCTCCCAGCCTAGTATCGTTTGTCCCCATAGCAGATAAATTGCAAAGAATAATTTTTTAAAATTGGCTTTGCCTTCTTCCCATGGCTACCTTTTTACCCTCCCCTGCTTGGGTTTGGGAATGCAAATCCCATGAAAATTTCTTCAGGAACTGTCCTCTAAGATCAGTCTATGCCACAGCAGATATTCCAGTGCTACGAGTTGGTAGGTTTGGAACAAAACTCTTCTTTATGGCCAAGGAAGTAAAAATACTCTGTTAGCTTCTGAAAAATAATACAGGCTGTGGGGCCAATGAGTACACCCCCTTTGCTTTTCCCAGGGACATTGAGGAGTGATGGGATGTGGATTTTTTATGAGGGGCTGTGGGTGGGATCATGATAGCTCCTGTGGGAAAGGCCTGGGCTGGGAGAATGACCTTGGGAAGGAATGGTCTTGTCAGGGTTAGGGCTGTAGCATTGGACCTGGGTAGGGGTTGGGGTGATGGAGAATTGATGCAGGGATAGGGAGGTGGGGAGGCCCTCCCTGTTTTTTCCAGTTACAGCCTGGCAGGCTATTTTCCCCTCGACCACCAGAGGGAGCTCTTAAATCCATACTGCCCAGCACGGCGTCCTGCTTCTTCCATTCTAACGCACATCAGGGCTCCCATTGCCTTAAAACAACCCCAACGTCGGTACGGTTTCATTTTCCTCATGGACTCTTATTTCTTGGCTCATTTACTTTCTGATTTCCCCCTGTAGACTCTAAACTCGGAAAACATGGTTATCTTGTTCACCGTATCCCCTTGAAACCATGCCTGGAACAAGATAGGTGCTGTGTCAGTTTCTTATGGCTGCTGTGACAAACGGCCACCAACTCAGCGGCTGAAAACAACACAGATTTATTATCTTACAGTTCTGGAGGTCAGAAGTCCGAAATGGATGCCAATGGGATTAAGATCAGGGTGTCGGCAGAGCTGGTTCCTTCTGGAAGCTCTAGGGGAGAATCCATTCTCGCCTTTTCTAGCTGTGCGCCTTGGCTGCTGTCCCCCCTCCTCCTTCAAAACCAGCAGTTGCATCCCTCTGACCTCAGCTTTCATTGTCACGTCCACTTCTCTGACCTCTGACTCTCACCCTCCTCCCTCCATCTTATAAGGGCCCTATGGTGACATTAGGTCCACCCGCGTAATCCAGGGTAACTTCTCCATCTCAAGATCCTTAACTTGATCACGTCTTCAGCATCTCTTTTTGCCGGATAAGATAACATACTCCCAGGTTCCAGGGATTAGGACGTGGGCATCTTTTGGGTGGGAGAGGAGCATTATGCTATTACATCACTTCCTAGGCCTCCTTGGTCCTTCCCAGACAGAGGTAGGTAGGAGGCCTTGGCAGTATAGGATGGGTTGATCAGGGTGTTGGAGGGAAGTCTGGACTAAAAGCATCCAGTTTGTTTCTGTCTGCAGTTTAAATCCCAACTCAGTCACTTATCAGCTCTAGACAATTGCATATTGCTTCTAAGCCTCAATATTCCCATCTGTGAAAGGGAGATGAAATTCACTTCCATTAATTGAGCCACAGCTCAATCAAAAATCCCTGTTCTGGCATTTACTTGCATTTACCTTGGACAGTCAGGATAACTTTTTAATTTCCTTGTTGAAATGGCACTAATGATCATGGCTGATACGCTACGTGTGTGTATACTCTGTAGTGTTTGTATTAATGGGATAATATATGTCAAGGGTCTGTTTGACAGTAGTGCTTGGCACAAAGTAACACAACAGACAGCAGATCTACTAATATATTTCTTCTTTCTTTCTTTCTTTTTCTTTTCTTTCTTTCTTCTTTTTTTTTTTTTCGGAGTTTGGCTCTTGTTGCCCAGGCTGGAGTGCAATGGTGCGACCTTGGCTCACTGCAACCTCTGCCTCCCAGGTTCAAGTGATTCTCCTGCCTCAGCATCCCGAGTAGCTGGGATTACAGGTGCTCGCCATATACAAAAATAATTTTTTGTATTTTTAGTAGAGACAGGGTTTCACCATGTTGGCCAAGCTGGTCTCGAACTCCTGACCTCAGGTGATCCACCCACCTTGGCCTCCCAAAGTATTGTGATTACAGGTGTGAGTCACCGCACCCGGTCATATTTTTCTTATTTCTTATTTTCTTCTTTCTTCTCCTCCTCTTCCTTTCCTTCATCGTCACCCATTTTTACCTGTGTCTCTGTGTATACCCTCACGTATTTTTCCCGTGCCTAGCTCATCCGTCAGGGAGCTTTCAAATTCACCAGGTCAGAGCCTGATTTTTCTTCAAGAAGCTGTGTGTGGTGTGAATGCTTTGTTAATGTTGGTTCCTTCTGCTGGGCCTTCTGTTTGTCCCTCTGACTGCTAAGGTGATTCCAAAGACCAGGGCTCCTGGCTTTTCCCTCTTCTGTACAAAGCTCCTTCTGGGCAGATGTATTTTGCAGAAGACATCAACAGCTAGACCTGTGCAAGGGGAGAAGAATCCTCCCTCCTTCCACCTCTTTCTCTTTCTGTGCACTAGAAATGAAAATATCTACAGAGAAATGTCTATTATTCTACTCCTGAGACCGTAGGCACCAGGGATGCACAAAATTTTGCCTCTGTGTCTGCATGACTTGTTATCAGAAAATTAGAAGAAAAGAAGCTTTTGTTCAGCTATGGAGACATCTTAATAGGTGCTTTGATTGTTAAGCAGAAGTTTCTGTATCGGTTTAATTGCTGTAAATGTTGTTTGCCTTCTCTGTTATGATAAGGCCTGGATTTTCATACATTTTTTTCCCCTTCCCTTTCAACAGTTTTCCGTTGCTTTAAGGCTTGCATTGGCAAGTTTAATAAAATCCAAACGAAGAAAGCAAAGAGAGGATCTCAAAGTTCAAATCTTCACGCCCACGTAGGAAGCTGTGTGGAGGTTATTATTGCTTGAGAGTAATGATGCTGCAGCCACTTAATATAATTGACAGAATTCACCCCTTCAACCAGATATTGGGAAATGAGACCAAACTGCTAAACTTAATTACATCTATTTTTTGAAAAGGAGCTATAATTGAGAATAACTGAATAACTAGGCTATGAACCTAATAGTGAGATGTGCTTATAATAAAAGAGGATTTGTTCTCTGCTGAGTTGAGCCTCAGAAGCACCATCTGGGGGATTTTTGGTGGAGGGGTGGTGATAATAAGGGAGGGAGTTGGCTAGAGAAGCAGAGAAACATCTAGATCAGGAATTCTCTACCTTGGTGCTATTAACATTTTGGGCTGTTTAATTCTTTATTATGGGAGTCTGCCCTGTGCATTATAAGATGTTAAACAGTATCCCTGCTCTCTCCCCACCAGATGCTGGTAACACACACACACACACACACACACACACACACACACACACACACACAGTGTGACAACCAAAAATGTCCCCAGACATTGCCAGATATCCCCTAGGGGGAAAAGCACTCCTCTGGTTGAGAACGGGGGTGCGGGGGCTCCTGGAAGACTTTCAAACAATTGCAGAGTTATTCATTGAGAATCTGCAGGTGCCTGGCTGTGTGGCCTTTAGCAAGTCACTGCACTTCTCTGAGCTCCTTTTGTTTTCCTTTGCACAACGGGAATAATGATAGCCTGACCACACAGAGGAATAGCTTCCAGGTATGAAATGCATAGCAAAATGCCTAGCACCTATTGAGTAATCAATAAACTCGGTGTTTCTATTATAATAATCTTGGTTTCAGCAAACACATATTAAGTACTTTGCTTCAGGCACTATGCTTTGAGGTGGTGATGGAAAGCTGAGATGTGGTTCCTGCTCTTGCAGAGGTGGAAAATGTATGTGGACCTGTTGGTACAATCTTATTCTTCACCTGTGGCAGACATTGCTAATCAGTTTCAGTGCCCTTTCCTGTTCAGCCTCAGAATCCATTTTAACACGCTTCTTTGGGCAGCCACTACTAGTGGCCCCTGAAATGAAACCCATTTAGCACTCCTAGTTTTGTAGATTTCCTTGTGAGGACACTAACCCTTCCTCTCCAGTGCCATCCTCCCATTCCAACCCACCCCTCGCACTGGAGAAAGCACCTTAAGGAGTTAATGGGTGGAATCCCTCCTCCCACATCTGACTTCAGTCCCCAAAAGAGATAGGAATGGAAAGAATGCTCTCTTAAAATTTTTTTTTCTCTTTTCTTTTCTATTTCCCTCAGAAATGGAAACAAGTAGTAAAATGTGCTTGAGGTTGATGACATTTAGTTTTTAGTTAAACTAAAGGAAACCCATAGGCTATAATTCTGATTGATAAATCATGCTGTCTCCCTCTTAGGTTTTCTCTGCCCTTTGGGGCTTGGAAAATCGTTAGCTCTCTCATAAAGGATCCCAGCTTTACAAGGGCAGAATTGGGATTTCTGGAAACAGCTTTCAGACGGTTGCCGATGGTGTCATTAGACAGAATAGAGGAGCGAGTAGGTTGGGGGTTAAATGCTCTGTGATAGGTTCTGACATGCCTGGCTCCCTGAAGAGAGTGCCACTCCGTAACAATTGCTGTGAAAAATGAGGCATGCATTTGCAGCTCCAAAAACAGGGAGCTGGCTCCATCCATCTGGCCTGAGAAATGAGAACGGGCGTGTAGGGTCAGGCACTTGCTTCTTCTCTCCCTGTCCGGTGGAGATTGCACAAGCAGGACTAGTTCCTTGCTGCTGTTGTTTCACAGCTCTCTGGGGCCTGCAAGCTCTGCCAGGAGGATGGTATGGGCAATGGGCAGTAGGGCGGAGGTGGGACCTGGTGCACAGAGTCTTCGGGAGAACCAGAACTTAGTCTGTAATGGAGTGATAGTACAGGTCGCTGAGATTTAGCCTAAGGAATGAAAGAAAAGACCAGATGGGGACAGGCATCTCATCTGAAGTCATTTTTTTGTTTCTTCCTCATTCCCATTCATCATGCATCCACCCACCCACCTGTCTATCCACTCACCTACCCATCTTTCCATTCACCCATACGTCCATCCATCCATCCATCCATCCATCCATCCATCCATCCATCCATCCACTCATTCACCCACCCATCCATCCATCTATCCATCCACCCACCCATCTATCCATCTATTCATCCATCCACCCACTTATCCACCCACCTATCCATCCATTCATCCACTCACCCACCCACCTCTCCATCTACCCACCCGTCTTTCCATCTATCCATGCATCCATCCACTTACCCACCCACCTATCCATCCGTCCATCCATCTACTCACCCACCCGCCTATCCATCCATCCTATCCATCCTGCCCATCTATCCGCTCCTCCATCCACCTACTTACTGTAGCGTAACTTTACGTGGTACGTGGTTGGACATTATTAAAATAATTATCTATAATATACAGAAATTGATATGGCTTTCCACATAGGGTTTGCTTTTAAAATGAGTGTACTTAGACAAAAAAAATTGGAGTCAGCCTAAAATGTTAAATAAATAACTTGGCAGTTGCACAGAGGCATGGCAGAAATGAGAAAAGCATCACTTGCATGGCTGACACTGGGAATCCACTGCACTCTAACTTTCATGCAAGGGCACACATTCATTTCAGGTTCCTTGAAGCCGAAATCACAGCTGCTGTGCAGCCTCTAAGGTATATGACCTAGAGCAAGTGACTTCCCCTCTCCAAGCCTCAGTTTTTTCTTCTGTAAGGTGAGGACGCTAGCAACCCCTATTCTTGGGTTTGTTTTGAGAATGTAGCAAGCTAAGGCATGCGAATCACTTAGCACATGCTTGGCACACACCAAGCACTCCGTAAATGGAAGGGATGCTCACTTTTATTCATTCCACAGCTGGCTTCATTTAAGGCATCCCCTGGCAGCCCTGCCAAGGAGCCCTTGCATCAGTTGAGGTGACAAGCTAAACCAGTGTTCCACTTGGCTTTGGTTTAGCAAGTGATGGCAACTGGTATCCTTCCTGAGGGTGACGAGCCCCCCTTTTCCTTCCAGGGCTTGCCAGAGCCCACCCCAGTCTCTGACCCTCTGTGTAACAGGCTGTTCTCTTCTCTCTGTAGACACACTGTCAGTGCCACGCTGGTCTCCGCAGATCCCTCGCAGAGATCTCGGCAACTCCATCAAGCACAGGTAGGCTGGATTCCTGTGTGCACTGGTGCCTACTTCTCAGCTCTGTGAGGGGTGGGGGCTCTGGCCCCTGCCCTGGGGTGAGAGAAGGCTGGGCTATTGAGCTCCAGCACCTACATCACCATGTCCCTTTCTCCTCCGCTAGGCTAAACTTTAAAGTGGCAACCAGGGGACTGAGACATCTGCTTCTTAGTGATCTGACCCTTATAAAATTAGCACAGAGCAGTTAAAAGCCAGGGCTTTGGAGTCAGACTGACCTGTGTTCCAATCCCAGCTAGTAAAGCTTTGCAACCTTGAGGAAGTTACTTAACCTTTTCTGAGGCTCAATTTTTTCCTTAGATAATTCTGCCTACCTACAGGCTGACTGTGCAGATTAAATGAGATAATATATGTAAAGTGCTTAGCACAGGGCCTGGTACATAACAAACACTTAATCAACAGTATCATTCTGAAGATTAATGCTTTATGTCCTAATTTTTGGTCTTCTCACCCAGAATACACAAGACTGCAGGTGCTCATTCTCTGGTGTGGTGGAGGTCAGTCTAGAGCTCTAGCCCTGCTGGGTGCATGGGACAACCTCTCCAGGGCTATACCTGCCCTTTTAGGGAGGGAGGGTTTGCATATACCAGGCATCCCTTATAAGAAGTCCTTTAACTCCCTGAATTTAGCTTTCCCCATTTTGTCTTGGTAGTTGCAGTCTCCTCACAAACTTAGCAGGGTGAGTGGGGCAAGTGTGCTCATGGCCATTGGACAGATAGGCAGGCTGAGGCCCTGGAAGATTAAGCGATAGGTCGAAAAGCTAATTAGCCTCAGTACTTTGTGTTCTTTTGACACCCTGCTGAGTTTTCCTAGCACCGGGGCCTCTGTGAACTAACTGGAGGACCTGTTCCCTCATTCACAGATTCTTTCCTCTTATATTTCCAGAGTTTCTGTGCCACGGTTGCAGCT
The DNA here is from genome assembly GCF_028885655.2 of Pongo abelii. Taxonomy (NCBI): domain Eukaryota; kingdom Metazoa; phylum Chordata; class Mammalia; order Primates; family Hominidae; genus Pongo; species Pongo abelii. Next base: position 116,422,088 of record NC_071995.2, on the reverse strand, counting down.
CTTACCAAGACATAAGGCCTGTTCCCTTGGGGAGCTCGTGGTCTAGGGGAGGGTCAGATAGTTAACAGACCATGACAGTATGGAGAGATCAGGGGTGATATCAGGGGCAGATGCATCACCATAGCTGGGGGCATGGAGGAGATGAGCATTCTCACGATGGGGACTCATGGAATGGCATCTCGTCCACAGTTTTTGAAAGAAGTATGTTGACAGGATAGTTGTTAAGACTTAAATGAGAAAACGTTGGAGGAAGCAGTGAGAAGTGTGTGATAGACACGTCAATGGGCAGGCCTTGAGCTGCAGAGAGAAAGGCATCAAAGACAAGGGCCTTTTTTTGTATTTTCCTCCTCACTGCTCTCTGGCTCTGCTCCACCCTGGATTGGCCACGCCCCTTGATCCACCGTGCTCCCTGGACTGGCCCTGCCCCTGGCTCATCCCCATTCTTGGATTGGCTACGCCCCTGGCTCAGCCACGCCCTTGGCTCGGCCATACCCCTGGGTCAGCCACTCCTCTGGCTCCTGGATTGGCCATGCCCCTGGCTCAGCCCCACCCCCTAGATCGCCCAGCCCCCAGGCTCTCTGGTAGTCCCTAAGATTCAAAAGCTGATGCCCAGAGGAGGGAAACAACCTATTAATTTTAGGAATGTCTTCCCAGAGGAGCTGAGACTTGGGACGACCTGCTACTCTTCAGTCTCTCCCTATGTTTCTCCCTGGGCTTAATGCCAGGAGGTAGAGAGAACTGGACTCATCCCAGCCTTGGTGAAGAAATGGAATTAAAATCCCATCTGCTGCCATCAGAGTCACTTCAGCCAGAGCTGGGGAAGAGGCAGAGCTGATCCCAAGCACAAGAGAGGTCTGGAAAGGAGAAAAAACTGTCACCCACTGCTTATGAAGCCTGCCCGCCACTCCTGTGTGGCTGGCTGATGAGTGAAATACACGCTCCTTCGCCGCCATTCCCCAGAGCTGCCAAATTCTGCAAAACAGAGTCTGCTAAAGTCACTGACTCTGCTGAAGGGAAAGAAAGGGGCTTGACCAACTCACAAATCCAAAACCAGAGAGGGAGAGTTTTCTTGGCAGTAAGCGTCTTTGCTCAGAATGTTGCTATTTGCTTAGATTTGGAGGCTTTGGGCTGTGGCTTATTCTGTTTGGAGAGTGAGTGACCCAAATCAGGCAAAACGGTCCAGCAGAGGGATGCAACCTTTCCCTCGAAATTCTCAGACTCCAAGTTATATAATCACTTCCGATTTCCCTTTTGACACTCTGAGGCAGTGGAGATTAGATACAACTCCTGCTGGCAGTGACACAAATTGAAAATTAAAATTAACAGTGACCTGGCAACCTTCAGTACTTTTCTTGGGCCCAGTCCTGCTGCTGCCTCATATCTCTTGGGGAAGAAAGCACCCTGGCAATATCGAGGGGAGATGTGCCCAGGGAGTTAATCGAATGCACCTCTGCTGCAGTTGGTTTATAGCTGTACACGGGAGACCTCCAAACTGCTCAAGTTTGCAGCAAGTGGATGGGGTTGGAGAGCGAGGTGAGCTGATGGTCTGAATGGCTTTCACTTTCAAGGTTTCTTCTCTGCCACTAAGGTTTGGGGTCTCAGCTCTTTCAGGAGGGGCGGGCTCCCTTTGATACTCCCCAGGTGATGTGACCGGCAAGTGATGGGAGATGGTTCAGCTGGTCCCCCAGGAGGCTCCACCTTGCTTTGTAGCTTTCTACAGGCAGTTCCAGCCCTATCCATTGCTCTGTCCCAGAACTGACCTTGGCATATAGTAGGCCACCAGGCAATATTTGTTGAAGAAATGAATGACCCTTATGAAAGTTCAAGGTAATAGTATAGTCACAACCCAATTTATCGAGTGCTTACTATGTACCAGGCACTGTACGAAGCCCTTGACATGCCTGACCTCGTTTAATCTCTCCAGCAACCTATGAGGTCAATACTATTATTATCTGGCCTTTACAGATGGGGAAACTGAGGTTCCAGTGGCTTAAACAACTTGATTAAGCCACACAAGTCACACAGCTCGGAAGAAACAGGACTGGAATCCAGGGTTCACGTGCTTGCTCTTCAAGTGCTTCGTCCCACTAGAAATAGGTCAGTTGCCATTTCCTTAACCTTGAACATTTTCTGTCTCTTTTCCACAGGTTTTCCACCAAGTACTGGATGTCTCAGACGTGCACAGTCTGTGGGAAAGGGATGCTTTTTGGCCTCAAGTGTAAAAACTGCAAGTAAGTGACTGTGCCCTGCAGTGACTTTTCGCAGCACCCGATGTCAGCTAGAACCATGCGGGGCACTGAAACAGCCTTTGGGAGTTTGATTTCTTCACTCTTGGGAGAGTTGTTTGCTTTGTTTTTCAGAAATAGATTTGAAATGCACCTGTAAGTTTGGGTAGGGGGTCAAGGGAGAGCAATTCTGAATAAGAACCAGAGCTAATGGAAGATGCTGGAAATGCCTAATGCTGTGTGCCGAGGCACAGTGATACTTCTCATTTTCATAACATCTAAGGCCAGGGGTTGGCAAACTCTTACTCGAGTTGACCAGATAGTAAATATTTTAGGTTTTGCAGACCATAAGCAGCCATAAACAGTACTGAAACAGTCTCGACAACTTCATTTATTCCGATAAAACTTTATTTGCAAAAACAGACTGCAGGCTGGCTGTGGCCCTCAGCTGTAATATGCTGATCCCTGAGTTAGAATTTGCCAACTCCTTTTCTCTCTCTCTCTCTTTTTTTTTTTTTTTTTTCTGAGATGGAGTCTTGCTCTGTCACCCAGGGTGGAGTGCAGTGGTGTGATCTTGGCTCACTGCAACCTCCACTTCCCGGGTTCAAGCAATTCTCCTGCCTCAGTCTCCTGAGTAGCTGGGACTACAGGCCTGTGCCACCATGCTGGCTTTTTTTTTTTTTTTTTTTTTTGTAATTTTAATAGAGACAGGGACTTACCACGTTGGCCAGGTTGCTCTCAAACTCCTGGCTTCAAGTGATCCTCCCCTGTCAGGCTCCCAAAGTGTTGAGATTGCAGGTGGGAGCCACCGTCCCTGGCTCCCAAGTCTTTCTCTCCTTTTTCTTTCTCCTCATGGTACCTTTTTAAACCAGTGTTGTAATTCTCCCCATTTTACAGATGTGAAGGCTGAGTCTAGCAATGAAAAGTCACCGTGAAGAAGTGACAGTCGGGACCTGAACCCAGATCCCTAACTCCTTTTCTGCTCACTTTCCGTAGTATCATATTGGTCTGGAGTTTTGATGAGAAGGCCATACCACCCAAGCTCCGCCTCCCCAAGCTTCCTTTTTCTTCCATACCCCCATTCAAGGTCATGGCTGGCAAAAGGTAGGGAGAAAGAAGAAAACTGAGACACCAGATGTGGGCTCTGGAGTCAGACTAAGCTGGTTTTAAATCCTGGCTCTGCCACTTGGCAGCTGCCTGACCTTGAGCAAGTCACTTCACATTTCTATCCCTAGTATTTTCATCTGTGTGAAAGGAATAATAATTGATATGGTTTGGCTGTGTCCCCACCCAAATCTCATCTTGAATTGTAGCTCCCGCAATTCCCACATGTTATGGGAGGGACTCAGTGGGAGATAATTGAATCATGGGGGTGGTTTCCGCCATACTGTTCATGTGGTCGTGAATAAGTCTCACGGGATCTGATGGTTTTATAAGGGGAAATCCCTTTTGCTTGGTTCTGTCATTCTCTCTTGCCACTGCCATGTAAGAAGTGCCTTTTGCCTTCCACCGTGTTTGTGAGGCCTCCCTAGCCACGTGGAACTGTGAGCCCATTAAACCTGTTTTTCTTTATAAATTACCCAGTCATGGGTATGTCTTTATCAGCAGCATAAAAACAGACTACTATAATAATCTTGCCTGCCTTGAGTGGCAGTGAGCATCTGACAAATTAGCACACTTGAGGACATAACACAGTGCCTGGCTCAGTCCAGTCCTTTGTAAGAAATTGCAGTGCCTTGCTGTCTGGCCTCAATCTCTCCCCCTCTCTCTCTCTCTCCTTCTGTAAACACGTATTACATACCCCTTCAGGTCCAATACTATAAAATAGTAACAGTCAACTTTATGTAATAGTTACAAATGAATGTGCGTCTGTTTGCTTTCTAGAAGTCATTTAGTTTAAAAGATTCTGAGAACTCCTCTTTCTGCTCTAGGCTTGCTCTTCCTTGTCTAGTCCAGGCAGAGGCCTCTCATTTAGGCCCTTTCAGGCCTCCTCACATCCCTGCCCCAAGATAGAAGCGAGAGAGTGGCAAGGGCAAGCTCTCACTCTACCCACTCTGCCTCACCGCTGTGCATACCCTCCACCTGGCAGTCTCACCTGAGTAATGAAGATAAGGTTGAGCATCATTTCCTCCTGGAGTTGTGGGGAGCCTTAAGCCCCAATGGTATAAAGGGAAGCACAGGCCAGATGCAGAGTCTCATGCTTGTAATCTCAGCACTTTGGGAAACTGAGGCAGGAGGATCACTTGAGCCCAGGAGTTTGAGACCAGCTTTAGCAACATAGTGAGACCCCCATCCACACACACACACAAATAAATAAAATTAAAAAATTAGCCAGGCATGATGGTACATGCCTGTTGTCCTAGCTATTCTGGAGGCTGAGGCAGGAAGATCACTTGAGGACAGGAGTTCAAGATCAGCCTGGGCAACAGAACTAGACCCTAACTCTACAAAATAAATTAAGGTAAAAAATTAGCCAGGAGTGATGGCACATACTTTGGTCCTAGATACTTGGGAGGCTGGGGCAGGAGGATCACTTGAGCCCAGGAACTTGAGGTTGCAATGACCTGTGATTGCACCACTGCACTCCAGCCTAGGCAACAGAGCAAGACCCTGTCTCAAAAAAAATTTTTTTTTTTAAGGAGAAGCAGGGGCAATAATTACCAAGCATTGGTACTTCAAGGCCGCCTTCCTTGCCTTGGTCCTCTGTGAACCTAGGCTCTCAGGTGGTCTTTCTGACAACAAAAGGCACAAGGGTGGGCCTTTAGGTCTGGCCTCCGGGCTGACTGATTTTCTCCATACACCAGCAGCTCTGAAGACCCGTCTCATCTGTATCTAGTCCCACCACCTTCCGTGGGGGTAATGGCAACTCTTACATCCTCATACCTGCCGTGTGGAGGCTTTGAAGGCAGGCAATTAGATGACAGGGATGTAGCTGGGGTAGTGAGGCTGAACACTTCCCCAGCTGTTTTAATTTTCAGCACTAGAGGCAGAACTCAGAAGTAGCCTTTGCTAGTGCTCTGTGTTCTAAAAGTCATGAGCAAAGCCTTAGGCCCTGCCAAGGGTTGGGAGAGGAGGTTGTGGGAAGGATAGGGATAGGGTCGGGGGGTAAGCTTCAAGAACACAGACTTTGGAAGCAGTCAGAACTGAGTTTGGGTCCCAGCTCCATTACTAAACACTTGTGTGAGCTTAAGCAGAGGTGTGCCATCATAGGGCTCAGTGTCTCTCTCTACAACACAAGTGTGACATTAGTGCCCACCGCAGGGCTGTTGGAAGGAGTCAATTAAATGTCCATGCTCCAGATTGCAATGTTTTGTCAGAGAACATTCCTCCCTATTCCATCTTGTGCAAAAATGACTCCTGGCATATAAGAGGCAAAATTCAAAACCAAAAATTCAAAACATGAAGATCTGACATGCTTCAGGAGTTTTGACATGGTGCTTGCAGAAACTACAACAGAATTGAGAGCTATCTCCAGTACATAATTATGAGCATGCATTGCTAATATCACCAGTTGAAGTTGAGACGTGTTCTACAACTAAATTCCTGCAGTTTTTGCATTAGTTATAGTGAGGATAGCGGGTTATTTATATGTGTTTTCAAAGATTGGCAGAATTTTGGATGCACTTATGAGCGGATAGAAGGGTTGGATGAGGGCTAGAAATGGGAAATGTACAGACCCCACTGTCAAGGAGTTTAGAGGAGACACACCTATGGAAATTGAATGTCAATAAAATGAAAGTGTACACATAAAGAGCGGTGACAGGTGACATTTCAGAGAGGTGACACCAAGGATGGGGAGGCAGCTTCTTGTAGAAAATGAGCGGAACCGTTTGTTCACTTATTCAACTAATATTTATTGAGCACCTGCTATATATACACCATGCACAACTCTAGACACTGGGGAAACAAGAGTGAGTAAAAGAGACAAAATCCCTTCCCTAGTTTCTATGCTGGGGCATGGGTAGAAGTTGGGCAGACAGTAAGTAAATTAGTAAATTAGGTCATATGATAAGATGATGCAAAATGCTAAGAAGATGGACAAAGCAGAGAAGGATCAGGATGGGGGCTGCAATTTCAATTGAAGTGTTCAGGGATGGTCTCATACCTGAGTGAGAACTTTGCAAAAGTAGTAGTGTGTGATCTGGGTCATTTCCTGTCCTCTGAAAGCCCCTCCCAAAGCCTGGATTTGAACCTTCCCTGGAGGGAGTGATTTTTTTTTTTTTTTTTTTTTTTCACCCAGAGCAAATCCGGTTCTGTTACTGCCGGAAACTCCCTGGGTGACAGGGATTGGATTGGCCTCATGCTGTTCTATACATGGTCCCTGGACCAGCACCATCAGTGTCACCTGACACCTGGCTAGAAATGCACATTCTCGGGGCCCACTCCAGACCTGCCAAATCAGAATTTGCATTTTAAGATGGTCTTAAATGCAATGGCTGTGTCCCCACCCAAATCTCATCTTGAATTGTAGCTCCCAAAATTCCCACGTGTTGTGGGAGGGACCTGGCAGGAGACAATTGAATCACGGGGGCTGTTTCCCGCATACTGTTATTGTGGTAGTGAATAAGTCTCAAGAGATCTGATGGTTTTATAAGGGGAAACCCCTTTTGCTTGATTTTTCATTCTCTCTTGTCGCCACCTTTGGGCTTCCACCATGATTGTGAGGCCTCCCCAACCACATGGAACTGTGAGTCCATTAAACTTCTTTTTCTTTATAAAGTACCCAGTCTCAGGTATGTCTTTATCAGCAGCACAAAAGCAGGCTAATGCAGTCCTGGTGATTCTTTTGCACATTAACGTTTGAGAAACACTTCTCTAGGTGATCTCCAAATTTCTTTCCTGAGCTACTTTTCATTTTCTAGATGATGGTTCTCAAACTTGAGTGTGCACAAGAATCCCCTGGAGGGTTTATTAAAAAAAAAAAAAAAAAAGTTTTCTGGGCTCCACTCCTAGAATCTCAGGTTCAATACCTCTGGGGCAGACTCCTAGAATGTCTCTTTCTATCAAGTTCCCAGGCCATGCTAAGGCTGCTGGCCCTTGGACCCCAGTTTGCAAACCACCACTCTACATTAGAAGTAGTAGTTTAAAAAGCAAAATCAAGCTTTATTGCCCAGCTGGACATTTCATAATGCGAGATGTTTGTGTAAGTCTTTGCTGATGGTTTTTCAGGCTCTTCTGTTCTTACACGCCTTAGCTGCACTCTATAGATAGGAATCTTTTTCATCATCATCTCCCCAGCAAATTCATCCAGTAAATATTGGTGTGATGAGACCAAATGATAACTTGTGATTAGGAGCCAGGCACGGTGGCTCACACCTGTAATCCCAGCACTTTGGGAGGCTGAGGTGGGTGGATCATTTGAGGTCAGGAGTTCGAGACCAGCCTGGCCAATATGGTGAAACCCCATCTCCACTAAAACTACAAAAAATTAGCTGAGTTTGGTGGTAGGCACCTGTAATCCCAGCTACTCAGGAGGCTGAGGCAGGAGAATCACTTGAATCTAGGAGGTGGAGGTTGCAGTGAGCTGACATTGCACTACTGTACTCCAGCTTGGGTGACAGAGTGAGACTCTATCTCAAAAAAAAAAAAAAAAAAAAAGATAACATGTGATAGGAACACAGGCTGCAGGTGAGACACACCTATATTTGAACCCTGACTCTGCTGCCAACTGGTTGTGTGGCTCCTTGGAGTATCAGTTGTTTTGTAGAATGTGGATAATAATATCTACCTTACTAGATTGCTTAATGACAACGGCAACGACAACAAAAAACAAGTAAGGTAATTGTTCAATGACATGTTCATCCTAGTACCCAGTCCATTAGAAGTGTTTAATTAATGTAAGCTAATGCTATTACTAACTTTATGAATTAACTTTGGGGTACCCCTCCACCCAGGAAGCCAGAAACATCTCCTTCATGTCTAACCCCCTTCCCTCCTGCTCCGATTTAATGCCCACTTCCTCCGGAATTATCATTAGCTGTCTTGTTGGCATTCTGAATAGAGAGATTAATGAACTAATAGGAAATTAAGACTCCAAAAGCAATTTGCAGTTATCTAAATTGAGGCGTTTTCATCTAATAGGTTCATGAGAGTGGAATGGAGTTTAGCTCTGAGTGTAGAATGTCAGCACAATTCACATATTGTCTGATAACTGGATTCAGCTGGCAGAAGTTTGCTTTTGCAGTAAGATGCTGATGGATTTCCCAGCCTTCAATCACGTGTTATCTGCATTCTTCCGCCTTCTCAGGGTCCTTCCACAGGTTTCTGCAGAGCTAAGATCTGGTTCCTTGGAAACCTCTCTACCCCTATCTGCATTTCTTGCAGGAAAATGCACAACGTGCTTTGGGTGACACCTGCTCTAGAAAATGAGAGTTTGAACGGAGGTGCTTTTTTCTTTTTCTTTTCTTTTTTTTTTTTTTAATGGGCTGGAATGTGGAAGAGAGGGGAACATCTTCCAAAACCACCAGTGGATAAGTAGCATTTTAACTGTCTCCTATGCTTGTTTTAGCTACCCATTTTCTCTTCTCAGATTATGTTTTGGTTCTGGTTAGTTCAGCCATCTCTGAGCATGTGGGGATTCTTTGCTGCCACTTGGGCTATGAGGGTGAAAAAGACAAACTTGTCCTCGAGATGCTCACAGTCACTGTCAGTTCTCAAGGTGTGCCCTGGCCCCACCTATCTCGGGATCAAGGTGCAAGCTTAACATTGCAGCTTCCTGAGCCCCTCTGCAGATTTCCTGGACCAGGCTCTGAGCATAAGGCCTAGAAACGTGCATTTTACTAAGCCTCTCAGATACTTCGTATTTGTACTTAAGTGTGGACCTGCTGTGGTGCTACATCAAGGTCAGGCGGATGCAGTAATGCACATCAGGGTACTCTGCTGGAGGACCCTGAAGCTAAGTCTTGAAGGAAGAGGAGTTAGCCAGGTGAAGCGGAGTCAGGGTGCTCCGGGCCGAGGAAACAGCCTGAGCAAAAGCTTGGACTGGGACGTTAAAGGCCTTGAGCATATTTTGCAATTGTTTGTACCAGGCAGGAACTGGGGGAGAGTGGAGATGGATTCTGCTTTGCAGCTGCAGGGTGGGCCAGTTATTGCCATGATTCAGGCTGCTGCTACCTGAGGCTCCAGGCAGGGATAGGATGGGGGTGGGAGGCGTTGCTCAGTGCCCAGCCAGACCCACTCCTGGAAAAGCGATCTTGGACTCAGGCTGTCATCATCCCAAGAGTGAGTTGTTTGCCAAGGACAGGACGATGGGGGGAGGAGCATGCTGGTGTCAAGATCACCCTTCCTGTGGGTGGCAGAGTGAGGAACACACACTAGGAGTTGTGATAGTCTCTGAGTCACCTGCTCTCAGGGCCTTAGATTCGAAGGGTCTGATCAGCTAAGGGATTTCAGAGTACTTCATATATGCTTGAGGCTTATTCTTCCCTAGGACCAAGGAGCGCTCACTCCTCTGCTTTGAAGACAGGATGTTATTATAAACTCAGCGGCCAGTGGTCACAGTTTTACATCACCCACTTCCATCTTGTATTCTGATCAGATTTCCAGTTATCTCTTTGACCAGCCGCTGCTACAGAGGCTGCAGCAAATGGCTCGTACCTTGCAGCTGCCTCACCCAGGTACCTGAGACTAAGCCCCTCCCCCTTCCCCAGGTGGTTCAGAACCAGTGACTACCTTTCTCAGGGGTGCAAAATCCCAGCCTCCTTACCTTGAGACGAATAGATTTTATGGTACAGTTTTTCCTGCAGAGATACCCATGGGATCAGGCTGAGACTGGATTCACCTGAAACTACATCCATGCCTGGCTTCTCCCTACTTCCAACCTTGCTTCCTCCACAATGGAATAGGTTTCTTTTTTTCTTTTTTGAGACAGAGTCTCACTCTGTTGTCCAGGATGGAGTACAGAGGCATGATCTCGGCCCACTGCAGCCTCGACCACCCGGATTGAAGCAATTCTCCCGCCTTCACCTCCTGAGTAGCTGGGAGTACAAGTGCCCACCACCATGTCCGGCTAATTTTTGTATTTTTAGTAGAGACAGGGTTTCACTATGTTGGCCAGGCTGGTCTCAAACTCCTGGCCTCAAGTGATCTGCCTGCTTCGGCTCCCCAAAGTGCTGGGATTACAGGCATGAGCCACCGTGCCTGGCTGGAATAGGTTTCTTCTGAGCATACTCCCTCAATAAATCATTTGCAAGAATATTCATTTGAGGATCTGCTTCTGCAAAACTCAACTTATGACAGTGAAACAACAGCAAGGATACAGACTGCAGAGAGAGAGCTGAGTTCAGGTCCTGGCCCTGCCACTCCCTCGCTGTGTGACTCTGGGAAGGTTTCTAAACCTCTCTGATATACAGTGAGGCTAACACATTCATTCCATGTGATGAGATATGTTCATGCCCTGATAATAATGACTTGAGAATTCTTTCAAATTAGAATCTTTAAATACGTCGTTCAGCATTTATTTCGTTGCAAAACCCGACTTTATATGAATGCGAAGTATAAAAAGAAACAGACCCACTAAACCGCTTCCATGGATTGAAGCAACATCGAAATTCTGGAAGATTTTAGCCCATTTTTGCCTTTTCTGTAGTTCTTTTTCTCTGCTTTTCTTTCAGAATTTTCTGAATCAGCCAACTTCTTGGAAGACATGTTACGGGGTTTATTTCCGTTTTTCTCAACCTTGGTACTATTGGCATTTGGGGCCAGATAATTCTTTGTTGTGGGGGCTGTCCTGTCGTTGGAGGATGTTTAACACCATCTACAGTTTCTACCCACTAGATGCCAGGAGCACCCTCTCCTCACTCCCATTTGTGACCATCAAAAACGTCTGCAGACATTGCCAAATGTCTCCCAGGGGTCCCAACTGCCCCCAGGAGAGAGCTACTCATTCCTAAGCCATGGGACTGTGGTGTGCATTATTCAGTTTTAGATGTCAACTTGCAGTTGCTTGACCTGCGCTTGGACTCATTACTCTCATAGTCAACTTATAGGGTGAATCCTTGTATATATTTCAGGTTATAGGGTGAACTATAGGGTGATCCACTCTATAATTATAGGGTGATATAGGCATTATAATCCCTATTATACAAGGGGGTGATCAACCATCCCAGTTTGTCTGGGACTTTCTGAGGTTTAGCACTGAAAGTCCCAAGTGCCTAGAAACCCTTCGGTCAGGCCTAGGTTAGCCACCTTACAATAGACGTAGGTCTTTACTAACTAAAAACATTCTGTATGTTCCAATGTTCCAGTTGAGGTCACTGCCCACTTCTGTAGGAGTGAGACCCGTGATCGTTCCCCTAGTAAGGTAAGACACGGTGTTTGGAAGCCTGAGTTAACAGCGCAAAATTTCCAGTGTATTTCAGTGGTGTTTTCATGGCCTTTATATGAGTCCTCTTTCCTCGTGCCTGCAGTAGCTGGCCAGACATGCTTGTACCGACTTCTTTTTATGTAAGCAGTCACTTTACTAATTTTTACTTAAGTAAGCCATGAACTTCTCAATTGAGTTTTGCCATGTTAGTGGATCTTTTCACTTGGATTCGTACACATCAAAATCCAAGTGAAAATGTCGAATAACACAGCAAAACCAAGCACATCTTGATTTTCCCTCTTGCCCTGTGCATTCTGCTCTCCTATGTTCTTGCATCAAAATATATTTTACCTAAAAATGTCCAATTTTTTTGCAAAATCGCTGCAGCCACAGGTGATGAGGAGATAAAAGTGTGAAGTAAGCCATGGCTGGTTTGAGCCACCATTACACTAATTTACCCAGACCTTAAAAAGTGGGGAAATGATGAGTGCCGATGTCGCAGCTGCTGCGAAGTTCCTGGAAGCTTCGGGAGTTTGTACAACAGGCAGGATATTGGCAGGATATAATTATGAGCAAGTATTTCAGAGATCACCAGCTTGAATCTTGAACTTACTTTTCTATTAATAGAAACACTTCAGTTTTTGCAATAATTATAATGGGAGTTAATCATCCTATATATGCGTTTTTACCTATGATAAGCAAAAATTTAGGTCTAATTATAGTTGTATCTGAGGGATGCTTATAATTCTACTGGGGGCTGAGGTGGGATTAGATATGATAATGATGATGATAATTATGATGATGCTATCATGTATTGGGGCTCACCCAGGTGCCAGACATTTTGCTAAACACTTTACATGCATGATCTCATTTAATCCTTGCCACAACTATGGAAAGTAGGGTCTGTTATTACCCCCATTTTACAGACGAGGAAACAGAGGGCTTCAGAAGTAAACAACTGGCTCGAAGTGTCACAGTGGGTGGATCTGTTGCTGAAACCCACTGATCACTCGGATTCAAGATCCCAGACTTTTAACCACTTTACATGGGCGAAGGGCTGGCTACACAGCAGGCCGGCAACAAATGCTACGTGTCACTCTGCTTGCCCTTTAACTAAACAAGCAGAACAGTGTATAAGAATCTAGTCTCAATTCCAACCTGGACCAAAGCTTTTCCTCATCCCTCCCCCAGCCTGCCACACGCTCCCATCATCCTTTCTCGAATTGAAAGACGACAAATGGATCTTCGTGTTCTGATGAACACCTCTGGGTTCAGAGAGCCAAGAAGACTCTACAGTCACTTTCTTCTTTTTCAGGGAAGGCGAGGGAGAGGAGAGGAGAGAGGGTACAGCAAGTAATACATTTACAGCTTCCCTTACAGTGTCCTTTTATGGAGAGAAAAGTGCTGGGGGTTCCTGGTGATTTTTCATGATGTCCTTGGAGCCCAAGATCTGATTTATATGTCAGTACTCCCTACCGCCCTTTGCTCATTTGTATTGTGGTTAGCTATAGGCTAAAGAGCTAGACCCCACTGAGTTGTCAGCAGTGAGGGAAAGGGTGTTTTGATATCCTGCACTTGGAGCATACAGAGGCATTTCTAGAAGCATTGGCTCAAACAAGAGACCACAGGGGAACTCACATGAGACCAGAATGCTCAGTTGGGGTATGCAGTGAACCAAGCCCTGCTGCAAAGGGGGCAAGGATTTGGTTTCGTGATTTTTTTTTTTTTTTTTTGCGAGAAGCCTTCAGGAACACTTAATGCAGTGACCTGGAAAAGGAAAGCAGGTACAGAGAGTAGGGAAGATAATGAGAGGGGAACTTTGCTGCCCTTTAATTGCAAGTTTCTGCTGCCAGAGAGGGTCTTTTCAAAATGCTTAGCCAGCATTCGCCTCCCTGTTTAAAATCCTTCATTAGCTCCCCCTTGCTCTCGGCGAAATCCAACTTCATGATGAGACCGTGCGCCATGTTTGCTTACTCCTCTGTCCCCTCGCACCTCTCCCCTCTTCGTGCCCAGAGCTGCAGCTTCCCTGAGCCATCAGTCCCTGTGGCAGGCCATGTGCCCACTCATTGACATGTCTTTGCACCCCATTGCTACTGCCTGGATCTTTCTTGCACACCTCTGCTGGCTCTTATTTATCTTTCGAGCTCAGCTCAGCCACCACTTTCCTCCAGGAAGCCTTCCCTAACTCCCCTCAAATCTGACGTGCCACCTTCTGCCCTTTCCTGTCACACCATATTACATACTACTATGTTTTATTTGTCTATTTACCTGTCTGTCTTCCTGACTAGACTTTAAACTCTTTGAAGGCAGGGCCATCTCATTTCTGGACTGTTCACTGTTTAAACCTCTAGCGCCAGCACAGTGCTTGGCACATGGTAAATGCTCAGTAAATATTTGTTGCTTGAGTAGATCTCAGTAGGGACTTCTGGAGAGAGGGCGGTTCTTGCCAATACGAGCTCCCCAAATCTGGTTCAAATCCAGCTGGGCTCATTTCTAAGAGGCAATTTGGGTGCAGTAGGATGAGTAGAAAGATGTTCATGCTTGAAGCCACAAGAGATGGGTTTACATTCTTGGACAGTAAATTTCTTGCTAGACTGCAAGATCTTTAAAGAAAGAATTCTTGTCTTATTTGATTATTATTCCCCCAGTGCCTAGCATAGCCCTTTGGCCCAGAGGAGGAGCACAGTGTTTTCTTGTGGGCATGCATGGATGAATTGTCCCAATTCTGCCCATCACTATCTGAATGACTGAGCTTGTTACTGGACTCCAGTCTTCTTGACTTAAAAATGGGTGTACATGGAATACTATGCAGCCATACAAAAGGACGAGATCATGTCCTTTGCACGAACATGGATGGAGCTGGAGGCCATCATCCTTAGCAAACTAACGCAGGAACAGAAAACCAAATACCACATGTTCTCACTTATAAGTGGGAGCTAAATGATGAGAACACATAGACAGAAAGAGAGGGACAGGCCAGGCACAGTGGCTTACGCCTGTAATCCCAGCACTTTGGGAGGCCAAGGTAGGCAGATCACGTGAGGTCAGGAGTTTGAGACCAGCCTGGCCAACATGGTGATACCCTGTCTCTACAAAAAATACCAAAATTAGCTGGGCATGGTGGCACACTCCTGTAATCCCAGCTACTCGGGAGGCTGAGGCAGGAGAGTCACTTGAACTGGGGGCGGAATTTGCAGTGAGCTGAGATTGCACCACTGCACTTCAGCCTGGGGACAATAGACATGGCGGCCTACTTGAGCAGGGAGTGTGGGAGGAGGGAGAGGTTACACACACAAAAAATAACTACTGGGTACTAGGCTTAGTACCTGGGCGATGAAATAATCTGTACAACAAATCCCCGTGGCACGACACAAGTTTACCTATGTAACAAACCTGTACATGTCCCCCTGAACCTAAAATAAAAGTGAAAAAGCAAAAGAAAATACTGGGGGGGAAAATAACAGTTAAAAAGAGTCTTAAACTTCAAGTCTTAAACTTAATTGCAGTCTAAAACTTGAATTGGGGTTTTAAAACCATGCACATAGAAGACTTAGAATTATATATTACATGATTACACATGACTACATAATGGGGCCACATCAATGAGAATTTACCACTTCTGTTTTCTGAAGAATGAATGAGCAAAATGAATGTATTAGATCTGCAGTGAGAGTAAACAAACAGATAAGTTATCTCAAACAGAATCTAATAAGGGTTAAAATATATGTAAAACATTTCACACAGTTTATCTCACATGGTAAAGGGAAATAATTATTATTCCTATTCTCATTGTCAATATTGTGATTCCATAGCCATATATAAATTGATATCCACTATTTTATTAACAAAAGGAAGCCAACAAAAGCTAGATGTTCAGTACTTTTCACATATTACATGGGTGTAACAATATCCACCTCTTAAGAGATTGCTGTTCAGGGGAAACAGGTTGTGTAATTTAGCACCTGGCTCAAAGTTTGTGCTTGTTTAATGTTTCCTCAATTGGATATTAAGAGCCAGGTTTTTAAAATGTTCCATGTGCACTCTGGAAGGAAAGACTGGGCCCTATTCAGACAGATTATTGTAAAGTTAGCTGGTATGGAACAAGAAAAAATAGGAGGAGTGAGAGATCGAAGCTGATCGGAGCAAATTTTCATCCGTTGGTTAGAATCGCCCAATGAACAGTGAGAAATTGACGTGACAGTCTTCCCTAGGAGAGGTCTTGCCTGTCCCTCCTGTGAACGCCAGCATTCGGATTCCAGCTCTGCGCCAGGCTCTAGGCTTGTGACTGCTTCACAGGGGGTCATGACACCTCTTTCAAGAAAACAACAGAGCTGCTTGTGAAAGAGACCATTTGTCCCCCACAGTTCCCATGGAGATCCAGTTTGCTTCTGGTCAAATCCTTCCCCCCAGCCCCGCACTGGGAAGAAGGGAGGGAAGAAAGAAGCAAATACAGAGGGGGCATCATCACATTTCACAAACAAAGAAGGATTCGATTTGTAAGAAATAGAAATAGCCTTTCAAAAACGTTTTAATAGGGATTAGAATGTTTCTAAATCTGCAGTGTTTGACAGATTTCCCCTTCTGCCTATTCTTCCTCCTCTTTCCCTCCATCTCTCTGATACTTACCCACCAGATAAAAAGCACCAGGCACCTTTCAATGAAGGAGGAAAGGAAAGGGAGGTAGCACATGAGGGACCTAGATTCTGCCCTCAAGATAAATTCACATATTTAATTTTCAGACAGAGATGATGTCTCATTTAGCCAGCAACTCCCTTGGGGGAATGAGATGTTCCTCGTAAGCAACTTTTCCTGATAACTGAAGCTTATCCTATTAAACCTTAGAAGTTAAAAGAAAAAAGAAGTGAACTATTTGCCATGAAAGTTTTAAATAAATCCTTTCCAAGTTTGCAGGCTCTATGAGGGTGGCAGGGCATTTTCTGTGTGTGCTCAGAGTGGGTCATATCCCTGCCTGCTAAAGCGTCGACCTATTTGGTGCCTATGTGGTACTACTTAGACATTCTCTCATTAGATGCTCTCTTGCCCTGTCAGGAAGGGCAGACCTGTGATTCAGGCTCAAGTCAGCTTGATTCCAAAGTGCAAACTTTTGACCATTTCTGGAACCATATAGGACCTTCCCTGGTGCCTGGGAATCCTTCAGACCCACCATCTTGAAACATGGGGCTCCTCCTGGCCCACATCTGGTGTGGAGGTTTGCCTTCTTTCATGTTGTTGGGGGCAGTCGGCTGTATCCACCCCACATCTTCCCTTCCTTCTTGGGAAATGGAGCACCTGGAGAACCAAATTCATTAAGGGCTGACAGCTGGAGATGCATGAGGAGCCAAGGGGCAGAAGGCTTGGTTTTTGTGTGAGAGCCGTGGGGAAGGCCACATTCGTGCTCTGAATTTCTGTTAATAATCCTGATGTTTTAATTGGGCTCCCCTGTTTCCACAGACCCAGAGACAAGGATGTGAGGACAAGTGGTTTATTTGAGAGGTGATCCCAGGCCACACCAATAGAGGAGTGGGAAGTGAGACAGAGAGTTAAGGCAGCTGGTAATGGGTGCATCAAAGAGCAGGTGCTTGGGGGGATTGGGGTGCAGTCCTAAAATGAGCATGCCTCTGGGTCATGCCACCCATGAGAGAGGGGGCTGGAATATCCATCAACCAATGCCCATCTATAGTTGGTTGAGGTCTCCAAGTGTTCCAGCCAGCCCATGTTTCCAGGCAGAGAAAGTCCTCCAGCAGAGGATCTTAGGGGCTTGCTGTAGAAAGCTGCTGCACAAACTAGCAACAATTATGGTAACTACCATAATAAAAAAGATAGCACCTGCCACTGCTTGAGTTTCTACTGTGTGCCAAATATTTGTTCTGGGCACCTTACTTGCATTATATCATTAGTCCTCACTGCAACCCAGAGAGGCAAGAGGCTACAATTGTCCCCACCTTACAGATGGGGAAACTGAGGCTCTGAGTGGATCGGCAGCTTGCCCAAGTTATCTCAGCCAGGGAGTGGTGGTATCAGGATTTGAACCTAGGTTTGTTTTATATACTTTCCCCATTTTCCTTTCGGAGGAGAACATTGTATTCCAAAAGATTGAGGCTCCCATTCATCTCTCATCTGGGAAGTAGAATGTATTCCTCTGATATGGTAGTTCTCAAGTTTCACGTGTGCTTGCTTAAAATTTGCATTCCCAACAGACACTTACCCAATCAGGACCTCGGAGAGTGAGGCCTGGGAATCTAATTTTGAAGCAGGTGGTCTCCTGGTAAATTATATGCTAGTAGCTCTTTCTTCCATGGGTAAGGAAAAGGAAAAGCCACATTTTGGGAAAATGATGCACATTTCCAGCTGGAAAAACAGTTTCCGTTAAGTGGGACATAGTGTGCTTGCAAAGCCTTGCTGTGGTACCTCTTCCCTCTGTCTCCAGAGTCTGTAATTTCAGGGCTCGTCTAATCCTGCTGACTCTGTTAGCAGATCCTGGATGTGCAGGCCCTCGTTCTTGACATCTGAACCTCCGTGCAAGGTTTAAGTGCCTGGGCATTGGAGATGTTTCTCTTGGGGTTTTCTGCATGAGCAAGGCCGTGTTTCCACTGCTAATGCTGCCCACTGAAGCCCCTGGCTGGAAGGAAGAGTGTTCGGTCTCCCACTTCTGGGACAGAGGTCAAGGAGGGCTTTTCCATTACTACAAGAGACAAGCAATAAGGGACTCTGGAGAGGAAGAATGCCAAGGAGGAGAGCAGGAAACAGGCCAAGGTCATGGGCAGCCTTACCTGTCCTGTCTTGGGTTAGCAGTGGTCTACAGTTTAAATTAAATTGCATGCCCCTGATTCAAAGTGCTGCCCACGAGATACCAACAGGGCTTCTTTGCATCTGCAAGGCACTCTTCCAGCTGGGTTTATTAGAGATGACTTACAGGTGGGGGTGTTAGAAAGGAAAAAAATTCTTTCTTGAAGTTTCTGGGGTGGAGTCCAGCTATTCCAAGTGCAGAAACTTCTTGGACCGACTCCCCTTTGACATCAGATTCCCCACAGCTCAGGGCTTCCCAAACATCGGTCTGGCCATGTCATGGTCCTCAGAAACCTTCAGTGGCTTCACAGCACCTGCAGATTCAAATGCAGACCCTTTGCCTTAGCTTTTGGGGTCCCCACCACCTCTCCTTCCTCATGTCCCCACCATTCATGTTGTTCTCTTCACTTTAAAAGTTCTCATCACTTTAAAAGTCTCACTGACCTTTAACTTTTGACCCTTGAACTCACCACACTTGTCCTGCCCTCCAAACCTTTGTGCTGGAACTTGGCTTCCCCTACCCTTGACACCTACTCAAGGACCTCCCTCATACCCCATCATTCCCCCCATCCCATTTCCCTGAAATATTTTTTCATGATCTTATGACACCTGCAATTATTTGATTCATCTGCTTATACATTTATCATCCCTCCCCATAAACAGAGAGGCTGCATTAGCCTTGTTCATTGTGAATCTCCAGTATCTGGGGCACTCCAGGCCAAGCTCAGTGTTGAATGAATGAAAGGCCTGTTTCACATTTAGCAGATCTCTGCATCAGGGCTTTGAAGCATCATGAGCTTTCCCGTGGGGGCTGGGACCTTTCCCATAAGTCTGAGAATCTGAGGGTCTTAGAAAAGGAATAGACAAAGAAAGCCAGGTCATAGTAACCTGGGATTTTGATTATCCTTGTGAAGTCAAGCATCTGTATTGGGAAGAGTTAGGTGTTATCTTAGGCTTGACTCAAAGAAGGGCATTTTGACTCAGGTAGTTAAAGCTCCCGGGAACCTTCTGCTTTACCCACACCTACCCCCAAGATGTTAAAGCAAAAAGAGTGCAAGTTATGAAGGCATTTAGCATTGTGGTTAAAAGTTGAGCTTGGGACCTCTGTCTCTTACTGGCCATTTGACATTAGGTAAGGTATCCAAATTTGATGAGCCTGAGTTTCTCACTCTGTAAAATGGGACTAATAATAATTGCTACTTCTTAGGGCTCTTACGAGGATTAAAATGAATGATGTAAAGCACTCAGGATATTACCTGACACATCATACATGTTAGTTCTTGTTATTTTCAGCGTCCTACAGTCTTTATGACATTCATGACCAACAGCACTGCCAAATGTTTTTCAACCGTCTTAGACTTTCTAGTGCCAAGAGCTATGTCCTCTTTTTGTAGATTCCAAAATGTCTAAGTCAACTTTTCCCAGTCTAACTCAGACATTTGTCTAACACTCTGTCATGATTTTATCATAATTACATATCCGCTCTACTGTTTTTACTTATTTTCTATTTATGGCCTTTTTAAACTCAAATTTATTGAAAGATGAAAATGTATCTTATTATCATAAATGAAAAATCAACATCATTTGCCATTAATATAAGGTGTGTTAGTCTGTTATGCATTGCTATAAAGGAATACCTGAGGCTGGGTAATTTATAAAGAAAATAAATTTATTTGGCTCATGGTTCTGCAGGCTGTACAAGTATGGCACCAGCATCTTCTTGGCTTCTGGTAAGGTCTCATAGCAGAAGGAGAAGGGGGAGCAGGGGTGTCACATGGCGAGAGAGGGAGCAAAAGAGATAGAAGGAGATGCCAGGCTCCCTTAAACAATCAGATCTCAGGGTCTCTAATAGAGTGAGAACTCACTCATTACCTTAAGGAAGGCACCAAGCCATTTGTGAAGGATCCACCCTCATGACCCAAACACTTTCCACTAGGTCCACTTCCAACTTGGAGGTCACGTTTCAACATGAGATTTGGAAGGGACAAATATTCAAACCATCTCATAAGGCAACCTGGAAAAAATAAATGTTCAAATGGAAAAATAATTGATAAAATTCCCTGTGGATACTGCTGCCTGTTGAAATCTGGGACTGGAGATAGCACGTGTTGGAGAGACCCCTCTGGTGCCATCAGATTGGAAGAGAATTGGAGAGGAGCTTACATATCACCCTGTGATTCAGCATTGTCTCATATTGCCTATGTCCCTCCTTGCTCCCCTTCTGCACTGTTGGTGGTCCCAGGTCTAACTTTTTCAGAGAGGAATTCAGAGCCCCATCAGAGCCATAAAAGACCAAACAAGAGAAAAACTGGGGAAATGTGCACAAATATTCCAAAACAATCAGCTGGGCTGGTGGCTCTCACACCTGAGCATGCATCCAGTTCACCTAGAGGGCTTGTTCAGACCCACAGTGCTGCCTGCTGCAGCCTAGCCTCCGAGTACTGATTCAGCAGATCTGCCAGGGGGCCCCAGAAAAGCTCCCAGGTGGTGCTTATGCTGCTGGTCCAAGGACACTACTTTCAGAACCACTGAACTAGACTAATTGGAGGAATCAATGTTGAGTCTGTGCCTGCATATTCAAACCATTATTTTAAAGAGAACTATCAAATCAGGAAACGAGTAGGGGGCAACTGTAAAGTTCCTACTTCTGAGTTTAGTGTATACGTCTATTTTAATACTAAATCTTCAAGCAGTCTGAGGGCCACCATCTGGAAAAGATGTTGGCTGCTGGAAGTTAGACTGGTACGTGCAAAATGGTAAAATAATTCAAGGGGATATGAATGGGGCACTTACGGCATCTTCCACAGCGTGTATCTATCCTATTGACATAAAACTCTAAAAGAAAAGGACAAAGCCAGGCTGCAGTAATTTGTGATTTTTATTATCCTTGTGAAGTTAGGCAACTCCAGGGGAAAGAGCAAGGTGTCCCCTTTGGCTCCTCTCAAAGGAAGACATTATCATTCTAAACTCTTCAACTTTATGCCTCTAAAACTTAATACCTGGCACTGATTTCATTATAATTGGAAGCCCTGGTTGAATGTGTCCTACAGCTTGAGCCTTTAAGAAAAATGAGCGGCCACCTTCGGGACCACCGACCCCAGTTTTCTGTCAGGGCAAGTCAGTTAATCCCAGTTTTTCCATCTGTGAAATGGGAGTGATAATAATGCCCATTTTGTGAAGTTGTTATAAAGATTAAATGACATGGTATAAAATGAGTCTTCAAGTAAATGGAAGATGATGAGAAGAATTGTGATGATGATCATAAATACAGGCTGATGGGAAAAGCATGATATTTGATATTTTTTAAAACATGAAGTCCGTTGGGCAGTGCTAATAAAACAGCTGCCATCCATTCTTGGACCACCCAAGACTTACCTGAGAGAGTGGGATACTAGAAGCCTCTCTCCAGAGTTAATTTCCTGGTTTGCTGAGGATATGCCTTTGCAGTAGCTGCCCCATCTCATCTCACATCTTAGTATCCACAGCACCCAGAGCTTTCCAGACCACTGGGGGCATCCCATCTATCCACCTATCCATCTACCTACCCATCCATCATCCATCCATCCATCCATCCATCCATCCATCCATCCATCCATCCTTCCATCCATCCATCTATCCATTTATTTATCCATTCACTTTCTCATCTATCCACACATCACCCATCAATCTATCTGTTCATTCATTTCCCATCCATTCATCTATTTATCTATCCATCTATCCACCCACTCATCCAACCACCCGTCCATCCACCTACCCATTTATCCATCTATTCATCCACCCATCCATCTACCATCCATCCATCTGTTCAGCCACCTATCAATCTATCCACCCAACCATCCACTCACCCACCCATGCATCAATCCATCTACCAATTTATGCATCCACCTACCCATCCATCCATCTGTGAATTCATTCACCCATTCATCTACTCACCCATCTATCCCCCATCCGTCTGCCCATCCATTCACCCATCCATTCATCCACCCATCCATCCATCCATCCATCCATCCATCCATCCATCCATCCATCCATCCACCCACCCACCCATCCATCCATCCATCCATCCACCCATCCATCCATCCATCCATCCACCCACCCATCTACCCACTCTCTCAGCCATTCACCTGTCCATCTTTCTCTCTCTTTATCTTTCTCAGGTTAAAGTGCCACAACAAATGCACCAAAGAAGCCCCACCCTGTCATCTTCTGATCATCCACCGAGGAGGTAACTATTTAAAACTTACTGCCCTGGGGTAGGGGTGAGGTGGGGCTCCTGCAGGTCCCCCACATAGCTGTCCCATCAGGTTGGTTCTGAATACCTCTTGATGCCCACATACTTCCAGCATCGTTTCTTTCTCTCTGACACCATTCTTCCTGACATCTGTCTCCTTTATCCTCCCCTATGCCTGTTCTCCCTATTTCTTGCCCCTCTACTGGTCCCTCGGACACTTTAGCCCCCTTTGTCTCCCCACTTAACTGCTGCTCTCTCATTCTGTCTCCTCTCTTAATTTCTAGCCTCTTCTGTTCACCAATCCCATTGCTTTTCTTCCCACCAAAAAAGAGCACTGGCTGGGTGTTTTTCCATTGTGTGTTCTCTAGATTTAATCAATTGGCCTTGCAAAAGTAGGCATGAGGAGGGGTATGTCTTGGGCCTGTTGGATTGGGCCATTTGTGTCCCATCTCCTGGGGCCCTAGGAGTGTCTGGGTCAACATGTCCACATAGGGAAGTAGCAGCACTGGGAGAGCCGCTACCAGGATTCCACTGCAAAAGCAAGATGAATCTGGCTGGAAGGAAAGACAGAAGGAAAGGCTTTTCCCTGGCTGCCAAGGACTTACTTATAAGGGACACTGCCTTGGGAACTTTTGTAGTCCAGCTTTCAAAATAGTTCCCCTGATCCTTGCCCTATGGGGTGATCACCCCCAAACTCCATTATCCATATTGAAATTTATCTCTGAGGGAGTTTCTGGACCTGTGCTGCCCAATACAGTAGCTACTAGCTACATTTGACTATTTAAATTTAGATTAATTAAAATCAAATAAAAAGACAAATTTAATTACTCAGTCACACCAGCCACATTTCAAGGGCTTATATTGGTACAAATATAGAACGTTTTTTTGATTGCAGAAAGTTCTACTGCGCATCATAGGCCAGATCCTTGCTATTCAAAGCATTGTCCGTGGACCAGCAGCATCAGGAGCACCTGGGAGCTTGTTAGAAATGCATGATTTATGGCTCCACCTCAGACCTACTGAATAAGAATCTTCATTTTAAACAAGATCTGCAGGGAATTCCTATGCACCTTAAAGCTGAGAAGCACTGCTCTAGAGCAGGAGTCAGACATAAACTAAGATGCCTATGAAGGCCAAGTAGATGCCCTAAATGAGAGAAGTTGGCCAGATGGGGCTGTGGGACACTGGAAAACCCAAGTGCCATCTAGAGAGGATAGCCAGCCACTCCAGCTATGTGGACCTACATTGCCAGCATTTCTGACATTTCCAACAAAAGCCCAAATAGAGAATTCTATGTGCCATATGCTTATTTTTTATTTATTCAATGTTTTTTGAGACGGAGTCTCTCTCTGTTGCCCAGGCTGGAGTGCAGTGGCGTGATCTCGGCTCACTGGAACCTCCGCCTCCTGGGTTCAAGCGATTCTCCTGCCTCAGCCTCCTGAGTAGCTGAGATTACGGGCACTCACCACCATGCCCAGCTGCTTTTTGGATTTTTAATAGAGACAGGGTTTCACCATGTTGGTGAGGCTGGTCTCGAACTCCTGACCTGGTGATCCACCTGCCTCTGCCTCCCAAAGTGCTGGGATTACAGGCATGAGCCACCGCGCCTGGCCCATATGCTTATTTTTAAATGTAAGCAGTTTATTAAAATATTTTAAAGTCATGCTGGCTGCTTCCCTGCAAGCCCCTCATCTATAGGATGGACAGAGCCTTCAAATCACCAGGGAGCAACTTTAGGATACAGTAACTTGCTAACCTGACACTGAGTCCTTCTTCCCTGTCCTCTCATTTTCCCACTCCCATCTCCCCTGGGCTTGATCAGTGCATATTCCTGGGAATCTGCCCTAATTTAGAATGAACCCAAGGGAAACTTAAAGAAGGAGGCAAACTGCTGCTGAAAGCACTGTGATGTGTCCCAAAGCCAACGGGCAGTTGGTTTTCGATGATCTTTGCATTGTTTATCTCCAAAAACAGAGAAAATTGCAAGTGAAGGCAAAGTCTTCAGCTCCCTTCTCTTGCCCTTCCCACCCCACATCCTTAATTGAGAACCATCTGTTCCTTGAATAACTGTATACACTCAATGAGGCTATTTTAAAACCTGAATTCTCACCTCTCTTGAGACCCTGCCTTGGGTCAGCCTCATTGGAAAAATTGCCTCCCACCAAATTCTCCTCTGTAGAAGGTTCTGCTAGAGGCTGATTCCCATATGGACAGAAGCAGCCTGCTGGAAGGTGATGGCTCGCAGAGGCTGACATTTGAAGAAGGGCTCCCTCCCATCCACCCTCAAGGCCATGCCGCCTTTTGTTCAAAGGTGGCAGGTGTCTGTATATTCAGAGCGAACTGAACTTTGCAGAAATCCACCAGCTTCTTGCTTTTTCTCTCCGTTGGTTGGAAGTTGAAAATATAGTCAGTTTCCATGGTGATGGCAGCTCAGGCTAAGCAGAGAAATGAAATCCCTGGGTCAATCCGGAGCTTAAACTGCTCAACCAACACCCTCCCCTCACCACTGCAATAAAAAAATAAATAAATAAAACACACACACAGACACACAAGGCAAACAAACAAAAAACAGCTAACAAATAACAATACCAGGCATCAAATTTGATTTTGAGCTTCTCATTTTTGTCCCTTGCTGTGTTCCCTGTGAGTAACAGAAGTAACAGAAGGGAGAGGGGCTTGGGCGATATGATTTAGATCAGGAAGCATTTATTTAGCATCTACTATGTGCCTAGCTTCCTGGAACAGCTGTCTTTCTTTCAGGGATCCAAGGTTGTTTAGGACAAAGTATTTCAATGTGTGGCAGGCTGCTTAGGCCTGAGAAATCCCAAAAGGAATGAAAGATGATCCTAACACAGAGGTTAGAAAGTTAGGGACAGGTCACCGTGATGAACTTGTCCACTCATCACAGGCCCTGAAAAATCAGGAACCTCATGTATTTAAAATGAGTTTTGAGTCTGCCAATATGAAACAATTATGGTATTTTAAAAAAACCTGATAGCTTTAGTTTTATTATTATCATCTTAATTGTCAAAAGTCATATATGGACAATAGAAATATGTTGCAAACCTGATCCCACCACAGAATGATTATCACTTTTAGTGAATTGTCCTCCAGTCTGGAGGGTGGGCCTAAGAGGTGGGATCTGAGCTGTGCTCTCCTGGCATAACCAAAGACAAAGTGATACTTAAACTCCCAAATCAATGTTTTTACCCCTACGGATCCAGCAAGGTTAGTCCGGACAGAGTCCGTTCCATGTGACATCAACAACCCTCTACGGAAGCCACCTCGGTATTCAGACCTGCACATCAGTCAGACGCTCCCCAAAACCAACAAAATCAACAAGGTAAGGCTGGGCTTCCACTGGGTCTCGGCATGTGGGGCTGGCACTGCTGGGTGAGGGGTAGGAGGGAGGAAGGGTTGATCTGGGAGTATGGCGCTCCCTCCTAGCCCATCTCGGCTCCCCTAATTCTGTGATGTTTGTGTTGAGTAAAGCTTGAGGGACATCCAGAGATCGGTGGAAAGATTTGTGTGCCAGAAATCTTATTCAGAAAGAGGGCATGTCGGAATGAGAATGGATGAGAGTGTCCAGGAAGGCACAACGGATGGGAGGAGAGGCTTAAAAGGAGTTTCCTTAGTGGTCCAGACCTCACTTGCTTTGCTCTTTGAGAGGTTTTGCCATCTGTATTAGTCTGTTTCATGCTGATGATAAAGACATACCTGAGATTGAGTAATTTATAAAGAAAAAGAGGTTTAATGGACTCACAGTTCTATGTGACTAGGGCGGCCTCACAATCATGGCAGAAGGCGAAAGGCACATCTTATATGGTGGCAGACGAGAGAGCTTATGCAGGGAAACTCCCCTTTATAAAACCATCATATCTTGTGAGGCTTATTCCCCATCACGAGAATGGCACAGGAAAGACCAGCCCCCATGATTCAATTACCTCCCACGGGGCCCCTCCTATGACATGTGGGAATTATGGGAGCTACAATTCAAGATGAGATTTGGATGGAGACCCAGCCAAACCATAACACCATCTTCCAGGACCAACTTTGCAGATGGTTCTGGGCTTTCTGACACATCTGTCAGATCAGACCTCCAAAGAATAGGGGTCTATTTCTGAGCTTCTGGTATAGGCTGGATGGGTGGGTTTTCTTTGGGGGCCCTGAGCTCTGAGCAACAGGCAATTTGGTTGGCTTCTACCCTCAGACAGGTGGTCAGCAGCGGGCCCCTCTGTGCATCTTTCTTTCAATTGTGGCCTAGAAATTTCTGGCCTGATTTCCACATCCTTTATTTGGTCTGCTGATGGGGCTGTACCAAATCTATCCTGGGGGTATGCCCAGCCTCACAGTAGGAGGCAAAGGTTGCACACACCAGCAGGTGATTTCCCAAGCATCTCAAAGCTTGCGTGCATTATGTCGAAGGTAGATGTCTTAGTCCATTTGCATTGCTATAAAGGAATATCTGAGGCTGGGTAATTTATAAAGAAAAATGTTTATTTGGCTCTCAGTTCTGCAGGCTGTGCAAGAAGCCTGACACCAGCATCTGCTTCTGGGGAGGCCACAGGCTGCTTCCACTCATGTTGGAAAGTGAAGGGAAGCAGGCATCACATGGCGAAAGGAAGGAAGGAAACACGCATGAGAGAGAGAGAGAGAGAGAGAGAGGAGAGGGGAGGGGAGGGGAGGGGAGGGGAGAGGAGAGGAGGGGAAGGAAGAGAGGTGCCAGGCTCTTTTAAACAACCAGCTCTAGCAGGAATTAATAGAGGGATAACTCACTCATTACTGCAAAAAAAGGGACCAAACTCTTCATGAGGGATCCACCCCTGTGACCCAAGTACCGCCCACTAGGCCCCACCTCCAACATTGGGTTCAAATTTCAACATGAGATTTGGAGGAGACAAATATCCAAACTATATCAGTGGAAAAAGCGCATCAGCCCAAGGATCGGGAGGGCACTGACCTGTGTTCAGGTCCTAGAGGAACATCATAATAGCTGAGTCACTATTCAATGGCAACACACAGAGAGAGGATTGCCCCCTTCCCAATCCATTTCCCACACAGCAGCCAGAGTGATACTTAATGAATGTAATTTGAATTATGTCATGCCCTGCTTAAAAACCATCCAATAGCTTTCGATTGCATCTAGAAAACAAATCAGACTCTACTGCAGCCTGAAAGGCCATGCATAATTTGGTCCCTCCTCTGTCTCTGACCTCTCCTGCCATGTCTTCCCACAAAGCTCATGTGTCCCTTTGCTCTTAAGCTATCTCACCCGCCATTTTTATCTCGAAGCCATTTACCATCTGGCTCCTTGTGGCATAATTTCAATAGCTGAGTGAAGTTGGCTTCTGGAATCAGGCAAACCTGGCAGCCAGCCAGGGCTTCCTCTGCTTATTAGCTGTGAGACTGAGCAAGTAACTTAATCTCTCTGAGCCTCAGTTTTCCTGTATGTAAAATGGGGCTGTTCCAGTTATCTACTGCAGCACAACAAACCACCCAAACTTAGTGGCATATGACAATCATCCTTTTATTATACTCACAGAATCTGTAGGTCAGGAATTAGGACAGAGAGCAGAGGGAATGGTTTGTCTCTGCTCCATAATGGGAATCAACTGGGAAGACTCACACAGGTAAGGGCTGGAGTCATCTAAAACAGGGATTGACAAACTATGGCCCACAGGCCAAATCCAGCCCACAACCTACTTTTGTAAATAAAATTTTATTGGAACACAGCCATACCCATATTTCTGTGGCTGCTTTTGTGCTATAATGTCAGAGTTGAGTAGTCATGACAGAGACTGCATGGCCTGCAAAGTCTAAAATATTTACTGTCAGATTCTTTACAGAAAAGGTTTTCTCACCCCTGATTTAGAGGATCTTTCACTCCATGTCTGGTGCCTGGGCTGGGTTGAGTCAAAGCCTGGGTTCAGCAGAGATGTCAACTAGAGCACCTGTATATGGACTTGCTGTAATGATTGGGTGTCCTCACAATATGGCTGCCTCAGGGTAGTCGGGCTTCTTACATGGCAGCTCATGGCTCAAAGAGCAACTGAATTAGCAAACAGGTGGAACTTTGACAGTGTCACTTCTGCTGCACTTTACTGATGGAAGCAGTCACAAGCCTGCTCAGATTCAAAGGGAAGAAACACAGACCTCAACTCTTAGTGGGAAGAGTCCACGGATTTGTAGTCATGTTTTAAAGAGCCCGTGGCAGCCAATAAGAACACCAACCTCAGATAGTTGTTATGAGGATGGAATTCAATAATCAACATTTAAATGCACTCAGTGTACTTCCTGGCCCATAGCTAATATCCAGGAGATTCTAGCTATTATTATCAGCTTAAATTTGGGGGCCTCTGATCAAAACATCAGGCCATGTCCACTTTTCCTTTGTTATTTGCAAAAGATATAGGTCTCTAGGAGAGGGGATCTCCACTGCTGGGAGGGCTGAGCAAATTCAAATGGCGAGGCTTCTGGGAAGTATAATAATTGTGCATCCCTTAGAACCCATTCTTTGCTTTGTGACATTTTGAGGGACGAGGAGCTCAGAACCACCTTGAGACCTTTCTCTCTGGCTTTACAGGCACAATGAGCCTCTTGGTGTCAGATGAAACTGAAACATAGGTCAGACAGATCAGTGACTGTGACATTGTTCTGCTTGTCTGCCAGCAGGAGAATTTGATAAGGGAAATAAATTAACCTCTATTAAGAAAGCAGCTTCGACATGAAGGTGGACAAGATCTATCATAGGACTGGGTTATTTTTTCCCCTTTCCCTTCTCACTGGCTTCACACAGATTCTTCTTGTCAGGCAATGATGTGGTTAGTGCAATAAATTTCTGAGCCAATTTGGTCTGAAGATTTTTTTTTCACTGCTCTTTGTCTTGTCTCCTGTCTAGTTCAGTCAATCCAGGTTCACAAAGGCCCTGCTTTTTCACCTAGCACAGTGGTTAGAGTGTAGATTTTGGAATCAGGAAGTCTGAGCTTGCAACTCAGCTCTTTAACTTGCTGTATGACTGTGGGCCAGTTATCTCAAGATCTGTCTGCCTTTGTTTTCCTTTATGTAAAATAGACATAATAGGAGGTATCATTGGGGTTGCAGACAGGATTAGATGTATGATATGTATAAAGGATTTTAGTCAAATTCTGAATACTCAGGGCATGGAAGTAGCTTGATGATGAAGAAGACAGAGAAAGAGGAGAAGGAAGAGGTAGGAGGAATAGGAAGAAGGAAGGAGGAGGAAAGGAAGGAGGAAGAGGAAGAGAAGGAGAAAGACGGAGGAAGAAGAGGAAGACAGAGTGGGGTGGATGAGGAGAATGGAGGAGGGGGAGGGAGGAGAAGCAGCAACAGTAGCATCTGCCAATTCCTTATGGGACCAAGCTACAACCCTTGTACTTCCACATCAAGCCATCAAAAATACCATCTGCAGTAGTGGCAGAGGCTGAATCTCTGCCTGCTGTATTCAAGCTGTTTGAAGTGGCTGCATGCTGGTTTGCTTTTGTTGGTTGGTTGCAAGGTACAGAGACCCGCCTAGGCTGGCTCAGCAAAATGAGTTGTCTTTTGTAAAGGATGGACATGGGGGCAATTCAGAGAAAGGGAAATCATCATTTAGGAGCTGGGCCTCATGAAACTAGATGCAGAGGATGGTCTTTAGCTCAATCCAGCTCCTTGGACCCAAAGCAAGCCCATGGGCCATTGTTCTGGTCTTCCATCATGACCCTGACTTAGCTACTCTTTGTGGGTCTGCTCTGATGTGTTGTTACTGTTGGCTGGTTTCCTCATCTTCTACTTTTGTCTTTCTTTCCTCTATCATTGCTTCTGCCTCCATATAGTTCCTACTCCTTATGGCCTTTGGCTTCTTTGTTTTCTGGCCTGTTGTGGCTCCCCTGTTCTCTTTGAACCTCATCTTATCTCAGCCTTTGCTCCTAATGCTCACTGCTCTTCTTCCTAATGGCCTATCTCATCATTCCATCCCATATTATAGGTCACTGGTCAGCTGCCATTATGCTCTGGCCTATGATCCTGTGTTGGGAGTGGGCTATGGAGGTCGCAAGACAAGTGTGTCTGTTTAGGACAGTCCATTGGACAAAGGCTGTTGGGTTGGAGGGTGAGGACAGTTTCCTTAGAAAGTGTCCATGGGAGAACAGTGTGACCATCACCACCATGTCCAAATCAGTGCTCAGCTGGCTGAAGTGGAAACCTGGGTGATGAACGTGTTTCTATTTGAGTTTCAGAGTCAGATGTGAATTTCTTATTACTTGGCACAACCTTGTGTTTCTGCTTCTGAGCCACGACTTGGGACCTGGGCCACTAATGCTCTGTGTGACTCCAGGAGGCCATTCCTCCCACCTTACAGTCTCAGCATCGCCTCCTACAGAATGAAGTAGTTGGACTGGATGGTCTCTGATGGATGTTTCCAGCTCTCATCTATGTTCAGAAAGAGGAATTATGCCATTAGCCTCTCCCTGCATGATCTGGTAGAGTTTAGTAAGTTTCCTTCTGATGGAACACAACCGCCAGCTGCTGGTCCCATTCAGACACAGATGTGGGTTTAAACTGCAGAAGAGATTTTCCCTCCTGTTGTAACAATTCTGCCAGGAGAAGTGAGTACCATATATATTAATGAGTCTGTCCTCAAAGGGGTAGAGATAAGTCCTTCCACCATAAAGACAATTTTGTCTCCCTCTCTCCCTCTTTCCCTCTATCCTTTCTTCCTTTCAGTTGCTTAGTTCATTCATTCATTCATATAACATCGATTAGTTACCTCCTATGTTTTTGTTTCTGTGCTTAGTTTTGCAGATTCCAAGATGAATAAGTAACAGTCTAGTGGGAGGAAATAGATCTTCGTCCTCTATTCCTCTCTCCTGTTCTTCCATACAACCATTCCTCTTTTCATTTCTTCCTTTCTTTTTTCTTTCATTCAGCACGCATTTATTGAGGGGCCACCATGTGACTGTGTGACTGGCTCATTGCTAAGTGCTGATGCATATAACATACTCCCTGTCCTCAGGGAGCGCCTAGTCTAGAGGATGAGACAGATAAGCTGACAAATGTACATGTAGAAGCACAAGCCTATATGGTTTTTTTTTTAAAGTTAGACAATGACCATCTTTTTGCAGAGCATCTATGGAAACTTCTTGAAATTTTCCAGCAAGTTCAAAGAGCAAGGCTTGGGAGGGTGGATAGATGCCTGACTTTCTTTTCCTCATGTAATATAATTGGCCCCCAACTTCCTTGAAAAACCTCACCTGCCCCCTGGGCCAAGTGGGAGCTTCTCTCTATATCATAGTCATAAATGATAAATCTTCACTCCACAAGTCACTGACATATTATTCCTTACACTAATATGTCCATTGTTATGGAAATGCAATTATCATTAGATAAATTGAGATAGAGTGAGAAGGCTTCCTGATGCCTTTCTACTAATGTTGGATCAGAGTTACCTTCAAGGTGGTCTTGCCTGGCAGGTGGTTAGAATGAACTAGAGCATAGCCTTGCCTAAAATAGTAAGAGTAAGACTATGTCCAAGTGGTCAGATGTCCCCTGCCTTCTACTGGGACTCGCATTTATTTCTCCCACATGGGGTCAGAGATCAAATTGGGGAGATCTGTTATTCCAAGGAAAATTCTATAGCTTGGGAATGTTAATTGTCCATGGGGCCAGTATCCATTTCTTTGTCTACACAATCATAGTTGAGTCTCCCTTTCTCCGAGACTCTCTGGAGAGAGCCTAGTTTCTCCCTCCATAGATAGCACCTAACTTGCAGGTTTGCTGTCAAGATTAAATGAACTAACAATACTAGTTACTCTGCTTCCAGGAAGATGGAGTAATTGTACTTTTCCGTATTCCTCCCAGTAAGTACAGTTGACCCTTGAAAAATGTGGGGGTGAGAAATGCCAACCCTACCCCCACAGTTGAAACTCCACATATAACTGTTGATGCCCCCAAAAACTTAACTGCTAATAGCCCACTGTTGATCAGAAGCCTTACCAATAACACAGAGTTTATTGACATGTATTTTGTATGTTCTATGTCTTATATGCTATATTCTTACAATAAAGTAAGCTAAAGAAAAGAAAATGTTATTAAGAAAATTATAAGGAAGAAATATATATTTACTATTCATTATGTGGACACAAATAATCATAAAGGTCTTCATCCTTGTCGTTTTCATGTTGAGTAGGCTGAGGAAAAGGAGGAAGAGGAGGGGTTGGTCTTACTGCCTCAGAAGTGGCAGAGGTGGAAGAAAATTCACATATAAGTGGACCATTGCAATGCAAACCTGTGTTGTTCAAGGGTCAAATGTACAGCTAAAAACAATGGACATTGTGTATAAAATAAACATAAGACCACTCTGAAAGAGGGCAAGAAGGAGGCAGACCAGCTAGGAACCCAAGCAATGACACAGTGGCGAGTTCCCTGAGACTTCTTTTTTTTTTTTTTAAAGATGGAGTCTCACTCTGTCGCCCAGGCTGGAATGCAGTGGTGCAATCTCAGCTTACTGCAACCTCTGCTTGCCGGGTTCAAGCGATTCTCCTGCCTCAGCCTCCCAGGTAGCTGGGACTACAGGCACCTGCCACCATGCCTGGCTAATTTTTAAAATATTTTTATTAGAGATGGGGTTTCACTATGTTGGCCAGGCTGGTCTCAAACTCCTGACCTTGTGATCCACCTGCCACGGCCTCCCAAAGTGCTGGGATTACAGGCATGAGCCACCACACCTGGCCGCCTGAGACTTCTTTTAGCTTCATGTATCCCAGACTTAGAACTGAAGAAGCTGGCAACCTGGATGTGTCAATGAGTGAAAACAAAAAAAGCCCCAATAAAAGCCTGCCCCATCTAGTTAAAGGCCCAGGAAAGGGACAGCTTAGCAAGAAAACTTTTACCCAATAACCATCCTACCCCAGCCAAACACCACAGAAAAATCTGTTGCCCTACCTACCCATAACAGCAAAGATCAAGTAGGGAGTCTAGACTCCCATCCTTGTCAAGCTGAACCCTGGCATCCCAATCCTCCTGCCAGGCTGGTGTTAGAGAAGGCTGAGTAGGGACTGTCATCCCCTACTGGTGGGAAAGAACACCCCCCCTCACCCAGCAATAATGCAGCACTCCCTCCCACACCTGCTGAGGTAGGATTCGAGGAGACCTAGTGGAGAGTCAGAGCTTTTACCACCACCATCATTAACAAGTCTGCTCCCTGCTTTTTGGCATTCTTACCCCTCCCAGCAAGAGTGGTATCAGCAAAGGTCTATGGGGGAGCTGGATTTCAACCTCTGCCCAGCAATAATGAGGAACTCCTCCCCTCTTCAGGGACTAACAGAAGCTGAATGGAGAACTTAGATTTCTACCCATCCCTGGCAATAGCAAGGCAGTACCTCCCCTTTCTCTGCTAGAGCAATGTCACAGAAATCCAGCAAAAACAAGAGGTTTAAATAAGATCCAGAGTCTCACAACATAATACTCACGTGTTCAGGCTTCAGTTGAAAATTACTTGTCATAGCAAGAAGCAGAAAGATCTCAAGCTGAATAGAAAAAGAAAGACAATCAATAGAAGCCAATGCTGAGATGACTGGGATTTTAGAATTATCTGATGACACTTTTAAAGCATTCATTATAAAAATACTTCAATAAGCAATTATGAACATTCTTGAGACTAATGAAAACATAAGAAGTCCCTGAAAAGAAACAGAAAGTGTCAGCAAAGAATCGGAAGATAAAAAGAAGAAGCATTTAGAAAATTTAGAACATACAATTAGAAAATACAATAACCAGATAAAAAATTCAATGGATGGATTCAATAACAAGATGGATGGGGCAGAGGAAAGAATTTGTGAACTTGAAGATAGAGTGATAGAAATTACACAGTCTGGATAACAGAGAGAAAATGGCCTGAGCAGAGTATCAAGGACCCTTGCGGATTATAATAAAAAATCTAAC
Source organism: Pongo abelii (assembly GCF_028885655.2). Lineage (NCBI taxonomy): Eukaryota > Metazoa > Chordata > Mammalia > Primates > Hominidae > Pongo > Pongo abelii. The sequence continues at coordinate 116,387,605 of NC_071995.2, read as the reverse complement.
ATTGGTGTCATTGGTGTCCTGGAAAGAGAGAAGAGGAGAAAGAGGACAGAGCTGAAAATGTTCTTAAAGAAATAATGGTTGAAAACTTCCCAAACTGGGCAAAAGACATAAACCTACAGATTAAAGAATCTCAGAAAACACCAAAGAAGATCAACCCAAAGAAATCCATGCTAAGATATGTCATGTCAAACTTCTGAAAACTGAAGACAGACAAAAGCATCTTGAAAGCAACAACAGAGAAACAATACTTTACCTATTGGAGAAACCATTCAAATGACAAATTTCTCTTCAGAAACCACGGAGGCCAGAAGAAAATGGCACAGCATTTTTTCAAGTGCTGAAAGAAAAGTTTTCAATTCAGAATTCTATGCATAGTGAAAATATTCTTCAAAAATGAAAGAGAAATCAAGACATTGTCAGATGAAGGAAAACTAAGACTATTTGTCGTAAGTATAGTTACCCTGAAAGAATAACTTAAAAGTGTTTTCTAAACAGAAAAGGAGTAATAAAGAATCTTGGAAAATCAAGAAACAATAAAAAGTGTACAAATACTATTAGATACAATAGTACCTATACCTTCTCCTCTTAAATTTTCAAATTATGCTTGATAGTTGAAGCAAAAGTTATAACACTTTCTGATGTGGTTCTATATATATGTACAGGAAATATTTAAGACAATTATTAAAGGGGGAGGGTAAGGACATAAAGGAACACTTCACTCAAACTGGTAAAATGTCAATACCAGTAGACTGCAATAAGTTATGCATATATAATATAATACCTACAGCAGCCATTTAAAAAGCTATACAAAGAGATACACTCAAAAATTAGCTATGTCAAGATGAAACTCTAAAAAATGTTTAACTAACTCACAGGAAGGCAGGAAAAATAAAACAGAAATTAAAAATAAAATTGACAAACCTGTAGCAAGACCAACAAAGATAAAACTCTGATTACCATTGTCAGGAATGAGATGGGACATCACCACAGACCCTGCAGTCATCAAATGGATAAAAAGAAAATATGCAAACAATGCTACACATATACATTTTGTAGCTTAAATGAAATAAACCAGTTTCTTGAAAATCACAAACTTCCACAACTCACCCAATATGAAATGTATAATTTGCATAGCCCTGTAAACATTAAGGAAACTGAATTTGTAATTTTAAAACTATCTTACTCCAAAAAAAGAAATCTCCAGATGGTGTCACCGGAGAATACTACCAAATGTCTAAAGAAGAATTAACACCAACTGTACACAATCTCTTCCAAAAAATAGAAGAGTATACTTTCCAATTCATGATATATACTGATATTACCCTGATTCTAAAGCCAGGGTACAAAAAGGGAAAACTACAGACTAATATCCTTCATTAATATAGTTGTGAAAATTCTTAACAAAATACTTAGAAAATAGAGTTCAGCAATATATACAAGTGGAGTTTATTCCAGGGATATAAGACTGGTTCAATATCTGAAAAAGCAATTAACATAATTCACCATATTAACAAGCTAAGAATAAAAAATAACATGGTTATATCAATTGATACAAAAAATTGTTTGACAAAATTCAACAACCATTCATGATAAAAGAAATCAGAAAAGTAAAAATGAGGAAATTCCTCAACTTGGTAAAAGCACCTAAAATAATACTACAGCTAACATTATACTTAGTGATGAAAAACTGAATGTTTTCCTCTATAACTGGGAACAAGCTAGGACATCCACTCTCAGCATTGTTATCAACACAGTGCTGGAAGTTCTGGCCAATGCAGTAAGGCAAGAAAAGGAAAAAAGACATGCAGTTTGGAAAGGGAGAAATAAAAATGTCCTTATTTGCAAATGACATCATCTATGCAGAGAATCCCAAAGAAAATACAAAAATCCCAAAGAATATATTTCTTAAAAAGTTCTTAGAACTAATTAGTGAATTCAGCAAGGTCACAGAATACACAATCAATACAAATTAGTTATATTTCTTCTTTTTTTTTTTTTGAGACAGAGTCTCGCTCTGTCACCCAGGCTGAAGTGCAGTGGTATGATCTTGGCTCACTGCAACCTCTGTCTCCCAGGTTCAAGTGATTCTTCTGCCTCAGCCTCCCAAGTAGCTGGGACTACAGGTGTGTGCCACCGCACCTGGCTAATTTTTGTATTTTTTAGTAGAGATGGGGTTTCACTATATTGGCCAGGCTGGTCTTGAACTCCTGACCTTGTGATCTGCCCATCTCGGCCTCCCAAAGTGCTAGGATTACAGGCGCAAGCCACCATGCCTGGCCCAAATCAGTTATATTTCTATATACTAGCAATTAACATATGGAAACCTAAATTAGAAACATGCCATCTACAATTGCTGAACAAAATGGAAATACTTTGGTGTATATCTGATAAAACATGTATAGGGCTTGTACGCCAAAAACTACAAAATGATGGTGAAAGGAAACAAAGATCAAAAGAAATGGAGACAGATACCACTGTGGGTCAGACTGTATTCCCCACAAAGGTATGCTAAAGTCCTAACCTCCGGGACCTGTGAATGTGATCTTTGGAAATAGGAACTTTGCAGATATAATCAAGTTTAGATGAGGGTATACTGGAAGGGTGGTCCCTTAATCCGATATGACTTTCGGCCTTATAAGAAGAGGAGAAGAGAAACAGAGACACACAGGGAGAGCACCATGTGACAACAAAGGCAGAGATTAGAGTGACGCAACTGCAATCCAAGTAATGACAAGGATTGCTGGCTACCACCAGAAGGTAGGAAGAGGCAAAGAAGGATTCTACCTAAAGTCTCAGAGGGATCCTGAGACACGGCCTTGCCAATACTTTGACTTGGGACTTTTGCCCTCCAAAATTGTGAGAGAATAAATTTCTGTTGTTTTAACCCACTCAGTTTATGGTACTTTGTTACAACAGCCCTAGGAAACTGATACCCATACCATGTTCATGGATTGGAAGATTCAACATAGTTAAGAAGTCAGTTCTCCTCAAAATTCATATATAGGTTTAACACAATTTATAACAAGATCCCAGAAAGATTATTTTTATAAATAAAGACATGATTATTCTAAAAGTTTGTGAAAAGACAAAGGAACTAGAATATCTACAATAGCTTTATTCTTTTGAAAAATAAAGTGAGAGGAATCAGTCTACCTGATCTCAAGACTTCTTATATAGATACAGTCATCAAGACCAAAATGGATATACCGATGGCAAGTAAGCACATGAAAAGATGTTCAATATCTTAGCCATTAGGAAATGCAAATTAAAGCACAATGAGATATCACTACACTCCAATTAGAAAGGCTAAAATAACAAATAGTGACAACACCAAACACTGGCTAAGATGCAGAGAAAAATGAGTCATTCCTACATTGCTGGTGTAAAATGGTGCAGCTACTCTAGAGAACAGTTTTTGCATTTTCTTTTAAAACTAAACATGTTATTACTATATTATCCAGAAACTACACTTCTGAGCATTTATTCCAGAGAAATAAAAACATATGTTCACATAAATCCTGTTAATAAATGTTTATAGCAGCTTTATCCACAATAGCAAAAAATAGGAAACAACTTAGATGTCCTTCCATGGGCAAATGGTTAAACAAACTCTAGTACATCCATATCATAGAGTACTACTCAGCAATCAGTCAAAAGGAAGAAACTCAGCAATCAAAAGGAAGAAACTATCGATACATGCAACAACTTGGATGAATCTACGGAGAATTGTTCTGAGTGAAAAAAGGCAATCTGAAAAGGTTACATACTGTATGATTCCACTTATAAAACAGTGAAATGATAAAATTATAGAAACAGAGAATAGAGCTGGGCACCAGGGTATGCAACTCTAATCCCAGCTACTTGGGATTGAGGTTGAGGCAATGGGATTGCTTGAGTCCAGGAGTTTGAGACCAGCCTGGGTAATGTAGCAAGACTCTATCTCAAAAAAACCCACATACAGCTAGTGTTTATTATACTGGACAGATATGGAGAATAGATTAGAGGTGCCAGGGGTTAAATATGGAGGGAGGATGGTGAGGAGAGGGTAGGAAATGGGTATGGCTATAAACGGGCAACATGAGGGATCTTCGTTTTGATGGATCTGTTCTGTATCTTGACTGTATCAGTTCAGTATCTGGGCTGTGATATTGTACTAGAGTTTCATAAGATGTTATCAGTAGAGAAAACTGAGTAAGGGAAACATAAGGTCTCTCTCTTCTTACAACTACATGTGAATCCACAATGATCTCAAAATAAAAAGTTTAATTATAGAAACATACTATCATTAACGTAATAGCCACCATTTATTGATGACAAAGCACCTCTACTCAATACGAAGGAGGTAGGTACATACATAACTCATTTAAACTTCACAACAGACCTACAAGGTGGATGTTCTTAGCCCATGTTAAGGATAAGGAGGCCGACTGCGTTGACCCACACCTGTAATTCCAGCACTTTGGGAGGCTGAGGTGGGAGGATCAGATCGCATGACCCCAAGAGTTTGAAACCAGCCTGGGCAACATAGTGGGACACTGTGTCTACAAAAAAAGGTGTTTTAAAGCTGGGCATGGTGGTGCACGCTTGTGGTCCCAGTTACTCAGGACGTTCAGGTGAGAGGATCGCTTGAACCCAGAAGGCTGAGGCTACAGTGAGCCATGATCGTGCCATTACCCTCCAGCCCAGGCCACAGAATGAGACCTCATCTCAAAAAACAAAAATAAATAAATAAAAATAAAATTTAAAAAAAGTATAAGGAGAGACTCACTGACCCAGAAGCAGTGTGGATCTAGCGGCAGTGGCGTGGGCTTTGGGAAGGTGAAATGTACAACCTGGCTGGACACCCAGTAAGCATCTAGACAGAGAATGTCCATTTCCCCTCTGCCCTTGACCTCCTTTGCTATTGGGTGTTCGCCACACCTACTCTTGGAGTTGGCAGATAAGCATACCTGTTGACCACACTAAACCATCTTTGAGTACCTGGTCCACATGAGTAGTGGACCTCTGAGTAATGGAGGGATCAAGTGACCACTGTCCTGTGGGTGAACAGATGAAGGCTCCCCTGGGAACACTTAGCTCTGCTGGCTTTGAGAGGCAGGAATCCCTTTTATGTCATGTGGAGGTTTGCTGCTTTTGCTCATCTCTTGCCATCTGGTGAAAGCAAAAAGTCCCAAAGAGGTGAAATGCTTTTCAAGCTTCAGGCAGCACCAATCTATCCCTTTCCAGGAGAACATGCCTGCAAATGCATACAGCTACTGTTCCTCCCTGCCTGCCTCCCTCCCTCCCATTCCTCCACATCAGCTACTGTTCCTCCTTGCCTGCCTCCCTGCCTCCCAAGCCTCCACATCATTTCATCTTCATGCAGCCCTGTGCACTTGATGTTATCATTATTCCCATTTTACAGAGGACAAAACCGAGGAATGGAAAGGTTGGGCATTTTGCCCAGGATGTACAGAAAAGAGGTGGCTGTGGAATTTGAGTCCAGGTTTTCCTGACTCCGGATCCTGCTGATACTAATTTCCTGGTGCTGCTGTAACAAAAGAGCATAAACTTGGTGGCTCAAACAACAGAAATTTATTCTCACACAATGCGAGGCCAGAAATTCAATGTCAAGATGCCAGCAGGGTTGCCTTCTAGAGGCTCTGAAGGACAATCTGTTTCATGCCTCTTTCCCAGTCTCTGGTGGCTCCGGCAATCCTTGGCTTGTGTCTGCATCACTCCAATCTCTCCCTCCATCTTCATGTGACTTTCCTCTCCATGTGTCTGTCATTGGATTTAGGACTCACCTGAATCCAGGATGATTCGGATATTTGTCATTGGATTTAGGATATTTGTCATTGGATTTAGGACTCACCCGAATCCAGGATGATCTCATCTCAGGATCCTTACCTTAAGTTATGTCTGCAAAGACCCTTATTTTAAATACGATCAGATTCAGAGGTCCTGGATGGACGTCTTTTGGGGGACACTGTTCAACCTACTACTCTGCTCAGAAGCCCAGCAGGCCATTCCGAAAATGCACACATGGATTCTATCTCTCTCCTTGTTTTTGAGCTGGTCTGGGGTGAGGAGAGGCAGTGCTGGTTCCAGCTGTGACCCGAGCTAAGATGCTGAAGGCTCACTCTCACATTCTCTCTGGAGCTGTCAGACTGTTGATTCTTTAATAAACACTTGGCAGGAGAGGTGTTGGGGTGGGAGGGGTACTCTGGACACCTCTGCATGGGGTTTTTCAGGATCAAAGAGACACAGGGTGCGTGGTTGTCACCTGTGTGGTTTTCATTACGTGGTCACCTTTCACTCTGGGGTCCAAGCAGTGGACAGGAATTCGACTCCAGAGGCTGTTCCTTCCACAGCTGGATGCAGCCCAGTGGGGCTGATGAAGCAGGAGGGACTTCGGAAGGATCTGGTGGCTGAAGAAAGGGCAAGAATTGTTGCGGGGGCTGGGGTGGGGGCCTCTCCTGTTCAGCCCACTCTTTCTGCTGTGTCTCTGCTTCCCTGCCTGTCCCTGACTCCTACCCTGTTTTCTCTCTGCAGGACCACATCCCTGTCCCTTACCAGCCAGACTCCAGCAGCAACCCCTCCTCCACGACGTCCTCCACGCCCTCCTCGCCAGCACCCCCCCTCCCTCCTAGTGCCACGCCGCCTTCTCCCCTACACCCTTCCCCGCAGTGCACACGGCAGCAGAAGAACTTCAACCTGCCAGGTACCTCCATGCTTGGGGAGACATGGGGGGTGCAGCCTTGGAGGGGCAGAGATTAGGGAGAGGGTGGGTTCACACCAGAGCCCTGATGCAGCAAGTCTCTGCTGGAAAGCGAATGGGTCAATGACCAGAGAGGGGCAAAGAAGTATGTGGACTGACCCTTATCGTATCCTAAGCAATTACCCTATATCACTTATTTAATCTTTGGAACAGCCACAAGGTAAGCATTATCATCTCATTTTACAGATGAAGAAACAGAGGCTCAAATTGGTGCAGGAACTCTTAGAGACTGTCTTTTGGCAAGCTACAACCCAGGGTCTTCGCCTAAGTCTAAGTCACAGAAGGGAGCCATTGGCTCTGGAGCTGACAGTTGTCTTATGAGCTAAATTAGTTACAATTGGCAGCGAGATCCTGTGCTGGAGATCTTAGGGGCACATGTCTGAGCAGGGCTGCATACTGAGTTTTAACCCAGATGTGAGAACAGGGCCGTCACCGAGCAGTCTGGACTCCTGGAGTCAAGATACAGGTTTGTTGCATTCTTGCTGTGTCTCACCTCTGAAAAGATGTAGTTGGACAGGATGATCTGGAAGGTTCCTCTAGCTCAGGAATTCCAAGGCACCTGGGCTGTCAGGGAGTATGCACTGGGCTATGAGATGGTAGTAGAGAAGCCACTCATGGGACACTGTGGCTTCTTGACCTCCTTTGTCATTAGACCTAAGAATGGGATATTTTTCTTCCTTCAGGTAGACGAGAGCTAAGGATCTCCCCATCTCTTCCAGGGTCCAGCCTGGCCCAGTTCCTGTGCTAGGCCCCTATTTGTGGCACTGCAGCTGGCTTCAAGAAGGCTGGTGGGACTGGCATGACCAGTTGGAACCAGAGTCTACATCTGTTTTGTTCAATATAGTATCTGCTAGCCATGTGTGGCTATTTACATTTAAATGAATTAAAATTAAATATAATTTAAAAATTAGCTTATCGGTTACACTAGCCACATTTCAAGGGCTCAGTAGCCACATGTGGCTGGTGGCTGCCATACTGAATGGCTCAGGTGTAGAACATTTCCATCATCACTGAAAGTTCCATTGGATACTCTGCTCTAGCGCCTGATTTCCTTCTGAGTCAACAAGCTTCACACTATGAAAAAAATCCCAGGTCCTTGGCCACAGCTCACACCTCTAAGCTTAACCAGGCATGAGTGAGTGGCCAGGAGGCAAATAGAGGCCCCGCCCCACACCTGGGCAGCACCCCCATGCAACCATCCATCCATCTGAGGACAAGCCAATCACAGCACCTGTCCACACTGTTTTGATTTGGGTTATGTCCACAGAGATGGTGCATAGTTTGAATTCTTGGAACTTTGGGTTTTTTGTTAAGTTCAAGTCTGAATTTAACAGCCTCGTATCCACCTAGTGTGGGGGACACTCACCTGGCAGCCATCAAGGACTGCAATGTGAGTCACCAGCTGAATCGTCTTAGTAAGTGCCACCGATTCATTGCCCGGCATTTCCACAGACAGAAGGCTCCCACCGCCATCTCCAGGGTTGTTCATTTTTACTTCTTCAGAAGGGGATGAAGGGAAAAAAAAGACCTTTAGACTTCCCATGACCGCCCACACCTGGGGGGAGTGGGCCCGATGCTTTCCAATAGCCACTTCACTCCCTGGAGACACTGGCTTCAGGAGTATTTTCTCTGAAATTGTTTGGCACTTGTTTGTGGACCAGGGGATGGGGAAGGGCCGTTTTACGGGAGAACTGTGCACAAAAGGACCACAGCTCTTTTCATCCCTTAAAGAATCTGCTGGCATCTTCAGACAAGAGACCTGCCTAGCCAGGAGTAATCAGGGCGTCCCTTAGCTCCTTCCTTCCCTCAGCCAGAGTCTTCAAGGAGGGGTGCCTGACAATTTGCTGTGCTAGCGTGCCACCTTATCCCCCTCTGCTCCATGACAGGCCATGACAAGGTCCTGGCTCTCTGGGGACTGGGCTAAGGGGTCGTTTGGGTAAAAGCACTTCAGCATGGCAGTTAGAGTATGGGCTCTGCAGCCAAGCTGCTTAGGTTCAAATCTCAGCTTTACCATTTAATGTCTGTGTGATGCTGGGCAAGTAACTTGCCTCTCTGGGCCTCAGTGTTCTCGTCTATAAAATGGAGATCATAATAGTACCCACCTTAGATAATTGTTTTAGAAAGAAATGTCATAATACATGGACAAAGCTTAGCAGGGTGACAGTTTCATTGAAGGCCTCAACAAGTCTGGGCTCCTTGAATTATTATTCAATACAGTAATAATAAAGTACAGTGGCTACCTTTATTTGCATTTCTCATCATCACTGCTAATTAATATGAGGACCTAGGCAGAATTGTAGAATGAAAGATGAAATCCCCATATACCTTGACATAGGAGTATGAACTGAACTCAACATTTGGGGAAGGTAATTTGGCATTTTCTGTTAAAGTTTTTTTTTGTTGTTGTTGTTTTGAGATGGAGTCTCACTCTGTCGCCCAGGCTGGAGTGCAGTGGTGTGATCTTGGTTCACTGCAACCTCCACCTCCCGGGTTCAAGCAATTCTCCTGTCTCAGCCTCCTGAGTAGCTGGGACTACAGGTGCACACCACCACACCCGGCTAATATTTGTATTTTTAGTAGAGACGGGGTTTCACCATATTGGTGAGGCTCATCTCGAACTCCTGACCTCAGGTGATCCACCCACCTTGGCCTCCCAAAGTCCTGGGATTACAGGCGTGAGCCACCGTACCCAGCCTTGTTAAAGTTTTAAATGTGCATTCCTTTGACCGTTATATCACTTCTAGGGATTTATATACAGAAACACTTGCACTAGGGTGCAGAGATCTGTGTGTAAGGACTTCATTTTAACAGTGAAAACTGAAATTAACCCAAATGCCCATCAAGAGTGAGCGGTGAATGGTTGAATACACACATATATCTATATAACCAGATATTCTGCAAACTTTCAAAGGAATGTAGTACTCTATATAGATTTCCTGACATGGAAAGATATCCATAATGTTTCTTAAGTAGAAAATAAGTGATTTGCAAAGTCATCAGTATAACATTCTATTTATTGTAAAATATTTACACATATATATGTCTGTGTACCAGTGTGCATATATGTGTTGGCATGTGTGCAGTAAAGTCTGGAAGAACTTCGTGGCAGCTGTTGAGGAGAGGGACTTTATCTCATGCACTTCTATGATGTATATGAGTGTGCATCCATTTTAGAATTGAATAATAATAAAATTCAGTGCTGAAATGGAAAACAAAACAGAACCTTTTGGAAGTACAGTTGGACCTACCCTGTGTCTTAGGTGGTTTTAGCAAAACACTCCCAGGGTCATGAGTACCTGTCGTGTTTGTACAAAGATCTGGCTGGCTGTCCCACTCTTGACTGGGAGCTTCTGTTGATGAAAAATGGAGCTTTGCCTGTGGGTCCCTGCCAGATGTTGAGTTTTCTGAAGGCTGTTTAAGCTAAAGCTTAGGCATAACAATGTCCCCAGCACTGATTCATCTAGAACATTCTTGTCCAAAACGGGCTGGGGGGGTTGACCAGCCGTTTAACTCATCTGTTAACCTCAGAACATGTGGTGAAAAGGATATAAGAACCCCAAGTGTGGTGTGTGCAGCCTCGGTGGTATTTGCGACTATGTGCTGCCAGTTGGGTGGACCTCCTGTTATCCGCCTTTGCCTGAGTCCTGGGGCCATGTGGACATGGCCCAGTATAAGGTGACGTTAAGAGTGCTGCATGGACAGACAGACCTGGAGTTGGATCCCAGCTTTGCTCCTTCCTAGCTGTGTGATTTTGAGCATGGTACTGCCTCTGTTTAGGTCTGTTTCTCATCCTCATCAGTAACATGGGGCTAGTTCACTGCTACCGATGAGCAGAGTTGTGGTAGCATCCATCATGGCAAGATAGATGAAGAGGCTTCGAAAATGATTGTCTTATGGGTTTCTGAGGCTGGAGTGTTCAAATACCTTCTTTCTTTGGAGCCAAATACCTTCTTTCTTTGGAGCCACCTAGAGCCATTTTGAAACACACACACACACACACACACACACATAACTCCAGGAAATGGCAAATTCTAATGGCTCAAAGGGAGAAGAAAGGAGCTGGAATCTGCCTTTGGTGGAGTTTGCAGGATCTCTGAGACCTCACTTGGGCCATGTGGGCTCGTGAGAGTGTTTCCTCCCTTCCCCTTTCCATCAGTCTCTCCCGAGTCCCTCTTTTATGCTCATCACTCTGTGCCATGATCTGGTTTACATACTTACTTGTTAAGTGTCTGTCTCCTTCATCAGAATGCCAGCTGCATGAGACTAGGCAATGTGTCTTCAGTCACCACTCCACACTCAAAGCCCAACATGTTGCCTGCAACTGAAGGCACTCATTATGTGTTTGTTGAATGAATGAATGATCTGAATTTCATGCACTGCCCAGGGCTGCAGTTTTTTCTCTTCAAATTTTCTTCTTGGCCCTCAGACTGTGTTCATCCATTCATTTTGTTAACAGTATTTATTATGCGTCTACTGTGTACCAGCTACTGTACTAGGCACTAGGTTTGGAGCAGGGAACAAACCAGACATGGCCCCTGGATTCACTTCCTATTGTTATTGTAAGAAATGACCACATACTTAGTGGCTTAAAAGCACACAGGTTTATTATCTCACGGTTCTAGAGGCCAGATGTCCAAAACAGGCTTCACTGGGCTAAAAACCAAGGTGTCAATAGGGCTGGTTTGTTCTGGAAGGTCTCAGGGAGAATCCGTCTCCTTGCCTTTTCCCAGCATCTAGGGGATGCCCACATTACTTTGCTTGTGGCCCCTCCTCATTCCGGCCTCTGCTTCCATGATCACATCTCCTTCTCTGACCCTGCCTCCCTCTTCTAAGGACCCTTGTGGTGACATCGAGCCCACCCAGATGATCTAGGATAATCTCCCCACCTCAAGATCCTTGAGTAATCTCATCCAAAGAGTCCCTTGTGCCATGTAATGAAATGGATTCACAGTTTCCAGGGATTAGGACCTGGACATGTTGTGGGGGCAGGGGCAGGCATTATTCTGCCTACAACAGCCCCAGTTCTCGTGAAAAGTATAGCTTAGTGAGAAAAAAAGGTATTAACCAAATAAACATATGCATGAAAATAGGATTATAGACTGTGATGAAGGCTGTGATGGCTAAGAGCCTTTGCAAGAGTCCTTGAGCAAATGCAAGAGAACAGATTTAGGTTGGAGGGTCACTGGATGGCTGAGTTCTGCAGGTGGGGGAAGTAAGGCAAAGGCCCAGCCACAAGAAGGGGCCCAAGTGCCATAAACAAGGGAAAGAGGCCTCCAAAGAGACTCAGAACTACAGGGTCTGGGCCTAGCAGGATTTTAGATTTTATGTGAGACTCCATGGGATGCAGTTGAAAGGCTTAGGCAGTGAACGACTTGACCTTTCTTCCTTCCTTCTAGAAGACCACTCTGGCTGCTCTCTTGGGAGGCCTCAGAGTAGGCATGGGGGCTCCAGAGGGGAAGCTCCTTCAGAGTGGCCTGGTTGTCTCTTAGACTTCATCTGCAGCCTCCCAGGTCCTGAGTCATCTTGGATGCCAGAAAGCCAGGAGCCACTCTGCTCTCCTGAGCAGCCCACTCAAGGTCACCAGCTGTTCTTTAGAACCACTTCTTGATGGTGTCTGTCATCAGCAGGAAGAACAGGCCTCCCAACAATGTCTTTCCTCCTCTTCTGGCCATGTGTTTCCCTTTCAGTCACCAGGAACGAGTTGTTCCATGGCATATGGGGAGGAGTCAAGGAGGGCGTTGGCTTCGGGTGTGGAGGCATTTGCTGGTGTCCTGTTGCCTGACACCTGTCCCTTCTTGGACTCTCTGAAGCAGCTCCTGCTCTCCGTTGCCCAACCCCTCCCTTCCAAAAAGAACATAGCTGTCAGCGAACCTTTTCTGCAGACATTGAGTCCCCCATCACTGTCAGAGCTGGGGAGGGAAAAGATCAGCCAAGCCTCTTGAGAGCCTTGGGTAGTTTTTCCTGTTTTAATTTTAGCCCCTTGTTGACTAATAAAGTAGTTGCATGCAGTAAAAAACTTGTGTTATCTAAAAGTAAAACGGTCCCTGAAGTCATGGAGGGTGATTTTCTTTTAAAGCTTTGCTCTGTGACCTTGAATAAGCTGCTTCTTGCCCTGGACATCCCGTTTTCCAGAATCAAAAATAGACTCCAACTATTTTAAATAATCTGGAATTGGACTAAGCCCAAGGTTTTTGCTGTTTCATCTATGATAAAGAGAGTTGGTTAATTCAACAAATGTGTGTTGCACACTGACTGGTGCAAGGCACAGAACCAGGAGTTTGAGGTCCTGAGATAGTAGGACTTACTCCCTATCCTGAAAGAATCTATCAATAAATTTCAACCTCAGGGAGAGTGTTCCGTCTGCTTCCCCAAAGCAGAAGATTTCGTTAGCACTTGGAACTGTGTGATTGTCTCTTGGTTATAAATCATTCTTGTCTATTAGTTAAGAGAGCTTCAAAATGTGTTTATTTATCTCACAGCTAATACTAATTCAGCACCTTCAATACACTTTTATCTCATAATGATGGTCCTTGCCCTTTGAGGAAGGGACTGTTATTATCCTCATTTTACACATGTGGACAGTGAGACTTGGAGCTTCTACAAATAGCCAAGGGCAGAGCAAAGATTTGACCCTAGAGGATCAGCTTCTAGACTCTAGGCTCTAAGCTACTGTGCTAATATTTGATAAACCAACTCCAGTGGTAGCTTGTCCCTGAATGTCATCAAATTGTTTCTGAAAGTGGATTCACCAATACGACTCATCTGACTATATCCCTGCCCTCTTCATTTACTTGAGGACACAAAGCTCTGTGTCCCCTGCCCCCAACACCCCTTGGCCCCCTATTCCAGGCACTGTTCCCCAATGGAGTAAGTGCTAATGTTAGCAACCTTTAAGTGTCTGAGACCCCTGGCCTCTGGCGAGTAGATTAGAAGTAAAAGGAATTGTCAGGGAGCTGGCAGTGAAGTCCACAAAATTTCTTTTATATAATTTTTTCCTAAATACAGAAGTTAATTCATGCTTGTGGTAGGTAGAATAATTCCCAAAAGATGTCCATGTCTTGATCTCAGAATCTGGGAAGATGCTGCTTTACAGGACAGCAGGAACTTTGAAGATATGATTAAGTTATGGATCTTGAGATGGGAGGATTATCTTAGCTTATCTGGGCAGTCCCTAAATATAATCACAAAGGTCCTTATCAGTGGGAAGCAAGAAGGTCAAAGGCAGAAGAAGGAGATGGCACAGCAGAAGCAGAGGCTGGAGTGATGGAGCCATGAGCCAACAAATGCAGGCAGCCTCAAACAACTGGAAAAGACAAGGAATAGATTTTCCTGGAGCCTTCAGAAGGAACTAAGCTTGATTTCAGCCCTGTAAGACTTATTACAGACTTTTGTCCTCCAGAACTGTAGGAGGATACATTTGTGTTGTTTTACTAAGTTTGTAGTAATTTGTTACAGCCACAAAAAAGAAAACTGATACGATGCTCATTGCAGAAAATTAGGAAAGTACTGAAAAAGCACAAAGGATTTTTTAAGCCACTGTAATCATTCTGCCGAAAGGGGAAAAAATTAATATTTTGGATTATGGCTTTGCAGAGTTTTTCTGTGTGTGTGTGTGTAATTATGCATTTCACAAAAATGGTATTATAGTCAGAATGTCTGTTTGAGTTGGAGCAGTCTGATTTTAGGGAGTGTGAGATGTCAGATGGGAGGTTTGGCATGGATGTTTAGAGTTCTGGTTTCTTTACACATGGTTGCAGTCCGTTGTCTGCAGGGATGTCTGCAGAAGTATGGAAACTCTTGAAGGTGGGCAGAGAATGACCATGTGGTGGCCGTAAGAGCTCAATTTGGTCCCTGAAGGGATGTCTCCTTGGGGACACTCACTTTGATGTTTTCTTTCTTTTGCAAGCATCCCACTACTACAAATACAAGCAGCAGTTCATCTTCCCAGGTGAGTTTCATGTGAGCTGGAAGAAGCCCCTTCTGAACAAGCCCCGCTGCATTGCAGCAGTTTCTGGGATTAATTGGAGGCAGATGTTGTGGGGGTGCCTCAGATCAAAGAGGGTAATGGAGTCATCACACTCCAGGATAATGGCTGAACATAGAAGTGGAGAAGAAAGAAGTGGGCACAGTGGGACCCAAGAAGGTCCCAAGGCACCGTGGAAAGGCCTGAGAGGGTGGAGTGTCATGAACACTGGGTGAGGCTGAGGAGGGGTCTAGAGCCATATGGCAGGAAAGAGCTGGTCATAGGGTCCTGAGCTGGGTACTGAGAAGATGTGAAACCAGGGGCCTTATCATCCCAAAGGGAACCCAGGAGAAAGAAAGATTCAGAGATGACCAGTGAATGCTTCAGGCTAGATGTTTGAGGGTTCTGGCAGCCCCCTACTCAACAATGAGGAATTTTATTGAGGATGTCATCCAGAACCCTGGTCCAGCTGAGCAGGTAGAGTCCAGGTGGTCCAGGAAAAGAGAAAGGAGATTGGCCAAGGGCAGAGATCCAAGATCTTGTGAAAAATTGGCTGCCATGTCGCCCAGGAATCAGGCCTTTGCGGGGGTTGTGGACTTCACTTTTTTTCTGAGTGTCCAATCTCTGGTTTTCAGATGTGGTGCCGGTGCCGGAGACGCCGACCCGGGCGCCCCAGGTCATCCTGCATCCGGTGACCTCGAATCCAATGTAAGTGGGACAGAGACATCTTCCCCCTTTCCCAAGCTTCCCAGCCCTGGCCCTACAATCCACTCAGGTTCCCTATCTTCTTTCCTTCTCTTCCTGGAACTGATGGAGTTGGGGGCAGAGGGAGATGTACAAGGGAGCCAGAGAGACATAGGGAATAACTTAGGCAAAGAGAAAGGGCGTGACAGCTCAGAAAGAGAGATGGAGAGAGAGGCAATGCTGTTCCTCACGAGCAGCTATGCCTTGTGTCTCTGCCCCTGCCTGTCAAATGCAATTTCCAGGGGCTGGACCGTTTCCTAAGGACCCATAACCCCCCTGTGATTAGGAAGACAACTTTCCCCGGGCGATAGCTAGTACTTAATGAAAGGGCAATTATTCCATGTCACTGAACATAGAATAACTTTCAAAAGTCTCATTTAGGTTTATGGAATCAGCAAACTATAGCCCATGGGACAGATCCAACCTCTTGCTTGTTTTTATATAAAGTTTTATTGGAACACAGCCATGCCTATTTGTTTACAATGTATTGTGCATGGTTGCTTTCTCTATGCAGCAGCAGAATCAAGTAGTTGTAATAGAATCTGTATGGCTTGCAAAGCCAAAAATATTTACTCTATGACCCTTTGCAGAAAGAAATTTGCTAACCTCTGGTTTATATTATTATAAAAATAATATAAGTTAATTTTGGAAAATTTGGGCTATTCTTTCAAAAGGGAAAGGTGAAATAATCACTCATCATCTCGCCACTGTTGGAACTTCTATGTGTGTTCTTACAAGTACCGCGCGCTAACCGATTGCGCCACTGGAGCCACTCTATGTGTGTTCTTTCCATTTCTATTTTACATAGTTATGACCCACAATATATGCAAGCAGCTACCATCCTGCCTTGTTATCTTTATGCTGAACGTCACATTTTATGAATATTATTTTAGCCTGTCCATAGACATTGTTGGGTTTTGTTTTTTGTTCGTTTGTTTTGAGACAGAGTCTCACTCTGTCACCCGGGCTGCAATGCAGTGGCGCAATCACGGTTCACTGCAGCCTCAGCCTCCTGGGGTCAAGTGATCCTCAAAGCTCAGCCTCCCAAGTAGCTGGGGTTACAGGTGTGTGCCACCACACTCAACTAATTTTTGTAATTTTTTAAAATTTTTTATTTTTGTAGGGACAGGGATTCGCCATGTTGCCTAGGTGGGTCTCAAACTCATAGGTTCAAGTGATCCTTCCACCTCAGCCTCCCAAAGTGCTGGGATTACAGGCATGAGCCACCGCACCTGTCTGACGTTGTTTTTAATGGCTGTAAAATGACATACTGATGTAGAATAATTTTCTTAACCATTTTCCTATTGCTGGATTTTACATTGCTTCCCATATTTCACAGTTGTAGATAATGCTGCAATGAACATCTTTGTGCGTAGTATCCTTAGGAAACAGATCCTGTTTTCAGGTGGTTTATTGCTTGTGCAGCAGAAGTGAAGTCACCTTGGCCAGGCACAGTGGCTCACGCCTGTAATCCCAGCACTCTGGGAGGCCGAGGTAGGAGGATCACCTGAGGTCAGGAGTTGGAGACCAGCCTAGCCAACCTTGTGAAACCCTGTCTATACAAAAAAATACAAACATTAGCCAGGCGTGGTGGCACACAGCTGTAATCCCAGCTACTCGGGAGGCTGAGGCAGGAGAATCGCTTTGAACCCAGGAGGTGGAGGTTCAGTGAGGTGGGATTGTGCCACTGCACTCCAGCCTGGGCTACAGAGGGAGATTCTGTCTAAAGAAAAAAAAAATGATGTCACAAAGTCACCTCCTTAACTTCCTTGGTTGTGATGGAAGCCTGGGGCTTGCTAGGATTTGACCAGTTTCCTAACTCACCTTTGTGCCTACTTAGTTTTTCTCCTGGGTCCCCTAACTGCTTCATCTTTTCTGACTGGTCTTATGGACTTTGTTAAAGACTTACATGGTACATCTCTGAAATCAAAGGAGCAGCAACTTGCCGGGGGATATGGTGCTGACATCTAGCTCGAGATCATTTCTCTGCTTCACATAAACCAATTCTACAATTTGTGCAAGATGAACTCCAGGTTATTAACTGACAGTCCAGAGGTACCAGCGAAAAACAGAGTCAATAGCTGCTTGCGATCTGCTTAAATGTGCGTAGAGTGATGGCAACTCTTTGCAGAGGGAAATAATTGAATAGCCCTGGCTGCTGGAATCACTCCTTGATGCAGAGAGGAGGGTGGCCTGTTTTGATTTTGGGCATGAGGAGGGACTCCAGCTGCATTGTCCCAGCCGAGTCTCCCCCAGGGCATCAAGTTCCCAGCATGTCATCTGTCATCGTGCAGGTTCATTCCACTTTCCCAGGCTGTGCTATGAATAATTGGTTAATACCATGGCAAATGCCACTTTGGGATTGACCTTTCTTTCTCCTTCTTTTAGTTCTTGTGGTCTTTCAGACTCTCTCTCACCAGGACCCCCTCCAGCAAGTGGATTGACTCTGTGGAGTCAGCCACTTCCTGCGATCTGAGGGTCAGGATAGGGGAAGTCCCCCAAATGAGGACGGGGAAGGGGGAATCTACTGGGGAAATAGGAAAGGAGGGGTGGGGTATTCATTGTGATTCTATTTTCTCACCTGTCTCAGCTCTTCTGTGCTTTCAATACCCCAGTTCTGTCTCCCTGCTGCACTGCAAAAACACATATACATCCTCAAGTCTAAACCCCGCAACATACCTCTAATGCACACTGTGCCCAACACCCATCACATGTCAAATGTCACATGCATTTGACAGTCCCCTCACACCTCTAATGCACACCCAATTATGCTATCGGCATACAGCATCCCCCTTGACATCCTGTGTGTACACCCAACTCACATGCACACAAGACAACCCTGCACAAAGCCCATCCCATAATACCTACGCAGTGCTCACACAAATTGTGATGCCCCACCAGCATCTATGCCCAACATGTTTGCTTACTAAGAACAGAATTGCAGCTCATGAGCTTATGAATGCATCACACAGAAACACACACACATATACACGCACTTGTGTCTTCTAGTTCAATGTGGTCTTTTTATTTTCGTTCCACACATCCTAATTCCATGTGATTGGCAAGACCTACCTCAAACACTGGGAACTTTCAAATACACCCAGTAATTCTCTCATCTTGGAATTCCCACCACACTCCATTTATCCAATTCATACCTAACTTTTGGCCTTGTTACTTTTAGCCTCCCTGCATAGTATCTACATACTGGCTTTAGTTCCTTCAGTAGGAACACAATATTCCTTAAGGTCAGAAGCTGTGCCAGTTTCAATTCTATATCCCTCCAAGGGCCTAACACTGTTCCTGGCACACACATCTATTAAATAGTCGCATGAATGCATGAATGAACAGACAAACAAGAACACTGAGATCCTTCCAAGAAATTCTAAATTTGTGTGAACTTCGGAGATCTGATTAATTCTTTCCTGGCAAACACATAGAGCTCTGAGGACTTGTCTACCCAGGGCATTTAGGCCAATTTACAAGAAAGCTGCTAGATTAGTTGAAACCAAAGCAATGAAGAAAAATGAGCCCTGAGCAGCCCAGAAAATCAACTTAAAACAAGGTCCTTGTGCACTGTGTTTGTGTGTGTCTGTGTGTGTGTGTCTGTGTGTGTGTGTGTGTGTGTGTGTGTGTATTGAGGTTATGGATTATTTCAGATACACGTGTTGAAATGAAATGTGAGATAAAGGCTTGGTGGTGAAGACTTCCCATCTGGGGATTCTTCGTACATAGCTAAGCTCAATATATAGACCTACCTTTTCACCTAGGGATCACATTTATTTTTCTTTCTTTACAGCTTGGAAGGAAATCCATTACTTCAAATTGAAGTGGAGCCAACGTCGGAGGTGAGAATCAGAGAGCAGTGAAGCGACATTTTCTAGGGACTGCCCAGAACCTGGCAAAGCCGACTGACGTTTTGGATGACGCAGAGGGCTTGGGGTCAGGTGGGGGCTGTGGTGGCCCTGACTGATGGATGTTCTAACTCTGGGACAATTAGCAAGCGGTGGCCCCTCCTAGCACTGAGCCTAATGGGCCATTATATGGCATGCATCATGGAAAAGCCATTTGTGTGGAAATTGTCAAAAGATTTGCATTCTTAGTTGAAAGATCAGCTCAGGGCCGGATGAATACCAAGGGGGATGTGCCCCGCTGCCTTCGAAAGAATATGTGGGAGGAGGTGGGGGCCTCAGGGATGTTGGGCTTAGAAGTGTTGAGAATGCTCTGGGGCTTCTTCCCACCTGCCTAAGCGGCTGCAGAAATACATGAAATGCCCTGGCTGGAAACCATGGAGTCCTGGCCCTTCAGCTCTGCCACCATACTGTGTCTTGTACCGAAAGGAATCGAGTCAGGGCTTCCAAGGAAAATCGTGTTCTTTTCTGGGACTATTTTGGTTGTTGAAAAATGATCCCAGGAGAAATCAATGTCCCCCGTATTGTTTCTCCTGAATGTGCCATCGGGGGCAGCTTGCTCAGGAAGACCTGTACCCAGTCAAGATGCCACCTTCTCAGGCTGTTTCATCAGGTCCCAGGGTCTCTGGGAATCCCCGCTGGCCCTGGCACCTGCTGCTCCCACAATTCTGCAGGAGAATCCAAGAGGCAATTCGCCCCCAAGCACCCCTAGATATCATGCTGATAAGGTGGGTCCCTACACCTTAAGCATTTAACTCTAGTGGTAGTTATGCCAAAGTATACCTGAGTCATGTGGGTGTGCATGTTAAAAATGCAGATTCCTGGTCCTGGCCTGCTGATATTTTGATCCAGTAGTCCTGGGTGGGGCCCAGGAATCTGCATTCTCTAGGGCCTCCCAGTGGGTGTTTAATACAGGTGGTCAGGTCTGTACAAAGAACTTAACAGACCTTCATCTAAAACCTCATACCGGCCCTGGGGCAGATTTTATTACCCCCACTTTACAATGAGGAAAGGCAGCCTCAGGGAAGTAAAGCAACTGGCTGAAGGTCATACAGAGGCCAGATTTCAGCTCTCTTTGTCTGATTGTTAAGCCCATTCTGTTAACCCCTCACTCTCTTGTCTCCTACCCTCCCAGCTGCTGTAGGAGCCTCAGACATCTAGCTTGTAGTCCTGATTTCTCCCAATTTTTGAATCATCAGTTCCAAATTCCCTGGGGGAAGCAATGCAGATGCACGATGTACCCATTGTTTTAGCCTGTCTAGTCTGTCAACTTTATCACATGCACATAAACAGCCAAACCAAAAGACTATGGAAGAATAGGAAGGCCATCGGATATTCAAGTCCAGAGACCTGGATCTTAGTCCCTCCTCTGCCTGGCTGCATGACCTGGAGTGAGTCACTTCCCAGGGCAACATATGGGACTTTCGGTGCTAAAACCAGGAAGATTCCAGCAAACTAGAATGGGTGATCCCCATAACACTCCTCTCTGAGCCTCAGTATCCCCCCCATTTAGCACAAGAGAGGTGGATGATCATGATCTCCCTTTCAGCGCCTTCACTGTAGTATGATTCTAGACCAGATTCTAGACCTGGGGAAACAAAGGGACGTATGTCTGCACAAGCTTCAAATGCATGTAGAGATGTGTCCAGACCTATGCATGCGCACGGGACCCAGCAGGACCGTGAGGGAGGCTGGGGCAGTGGCAAACACAATTCTGACCTTTCTCCCATTCCGGCCACAGAATGAAGAGGTCCATGATGAGGCCGAGGAGTCAGAGGATGACTTCGAGGAGATGAACCTGTCCCTCCTCTCGGCCCGGAGCTTCCCACGCAAGGCCAGCCAGACCAGCATCTTCCTTCAGGAGTGGGACATCCCCTTTGAGCAGCTGGAGATCGGCGAGCTCATTGGAAAGGGCCGCTTTGGGCAAGTGTACCACGGCCGCTGGCACGGTGAGGTGGCCATCCGGCTGATTGACATTGAGAGGGACAACGAGGACCAGCTCAAGGCCTTCAAGCGGGAGGTGATGGCCTACAGGCAGACGCGGCATGAGAACGTGGTGCTTTTCATGGGCGCCTGCATGAGCCCGCCTCACCTGGCCATCATCACCAGGTCAGTTCCACCTGGGCTTCCACCCAGGGATTGGCAAAACTCTGCTTCTGGCATGGTTGAGAAATGGTTTTCTGCTGACTTGACCACTCTGGTTAATAGACCACCTCCAGTTCTACCATGCACAGTTTACTTACATGGTTTAAGATTTAAGATTCCAGAAAATACTTAATTTATTTATTTGTTTTTTTAGAGACAGGGTCTCCCTCTGTTGCCCAGGCTTGAGTGCAGTGGTATAATCATAGCTCACTGCGGCCTTGAACTCCTGGACTCAAGAGATCCTTTCGCTTTAGCCTCCCAAATAGCTGGCACTACAGGTGTGTGCCATCACACCTGGCTAATTTTTTAATTTTTTGGTAGAGATGGGGTCTTGCTATGTTGCCCAGAATGGTCTCAAACTGCTGGCCTCAAGCAATCCTCCTGCCTTGGCCTCCCAGACTGCTGGAATTACAGGCCTGTAAGCCACCACGCCTAACCCCAGAAAATACTTTTAATGCTAAAACTCTTTAGCAAAACCAAAGACTACTAAACGGGGAATCAGAAACATCGGGTCTAGATCCCCCTGTATTCCAAGTATTTGTGTAACAGCTTCTCAAAGAGTCACTTTCTCCATATGTGAAATGAGTATATTTGACTAAATCAGGAGTCAGCCAGCTTTTTCTGTAAGGGGCCCAATAGTAAATATTTTCAGCTTTGTGGGTTGTACGGTTTCTGTAGCAGCTACTCTACTCAGCCACTGTAGTCTGAAAGCGGCTATAGACAATCTGCAAATGAAATTGCAGGGCTGTGTCCCAGTAAAATTTCATTTACAAACCCAGGGAGTGGGCTGTATTTGGCCCATGGGCCATAGTCTTCAGACCCCTGATTAAGATTCTTTTTCTTTTTGAGATGGAGTTTCACTCTTCTTGCCCAGGCTGGAGTGCAATGGTGCGATCTCGGCTCACTGCAACCTCCACCTCCCGGGTTCAAGCGATTCTCCTGCCTCAGCTTCCTGAGTAGCTGAGATTACAGGCATGCGTCACCATGCCTGGCTAATTTTGTATTTTTAGTAGAGACAGGGTTTCACCATTTTGGTCAGGCTGGTCTTGTACTCCTGACCTCAGATGATCCGCCCACCTTGGCCTCCCAAAGTGCTGGGATGACAAGCATGAGCCAAGATTCTGATAACTGTTACTCTGGTTTTCATGAAAGTTGCAGAGCACATTTGCAGTCTTTACCATTGTGGTTTGGAATATCCAGGATCTGAGGTCTATGGGTACACAGAAGGGATAGTTCATAGAGAACTAACATTGCGAAAATGTTTCTTGGACTTTCTCGGATTTGCTCTCTGGCCTCTCCCAGAGGCTTGAGGCATTGGGAGAAAAATAGCTTTGGTTTTGATGCAACAGTTGTGAAACAATCCTTTGGTTTGTTTTTAAACTCTGGCACTGACTCCCCTGTAACATTAGGACTGGCCTCTGCAGTGGCATTCTTAGTATGACCTGTGATGCCAAGGGCCCGTTAGGAGCTCTCTCCTTGCTCTACTCAGCTCAAGCAGTGAGACCCCAAATGCACAAGTCTTGCATCTTAGCAGGCCCAGAACAGATGCTGTGGGCTCAGAGAAGAGCTGGTGTGTCTTTGATCTCTTCCCTTGTGAGACAAAACCTTCTTAAGTCCACTTATAAGAAATTGGTGATTGGTAGAAGGTACATTATATTCTGTATCCATAGATGATGCAGATGGTGGGTTGACTGGAGTGACTCGTGCTTTGAATGATAAGCGCTGGTGAAAGATTAGAGATCTAGGGATGGGCCTCCAAGCCTCCTTAAATCAGGGTAAAAATGGTGGTTCTCAACTCTGCACAAGACAGAAATGGCTCTGAAGAAATCAGCCCAGGTAATCTTCAGGGGCTGAGCTGTTCTGAGTGTAAGCTTTTGCTGAGTAACTACTTCACAACTTAGTGGTTTCTCTCTATCCTATGGATAGTTCTGGGCTGAGCCAGACTCAGTAGCTGGGTTCTTGTAGTTGGCTGTGGTCAGCTCTGGGTCAACAAGGGGATAGTCAGTAATTCATGTGTCTGCTGGTTGGCAGACTGTCAGGGGATATCCGCAACAGCCTAGCTCAGGCTCATTCTCATGGCGGTCTCAGGTTTCCAAGTGCAGCGAGAGGTCAAGACCTACATCTGTTGGCCAAAGCAACTCCTATTCTCCACTAGATTCAAGGCATGGAGACACAGCCTCTACTTCTGAATGGGAAGATCTGCAATGTCCTGCTGCAAGGACATGGATGCAGGGTGGGGACAATCTGTGGCTATTTTTGTGATTTACTACAGAGAGGCCCTTAGCTCCCTTTCCTTCCCTTTCTTACCCAGTATATATCATCATCTTTTAGCAGCAGTCAATAGCTTATTACTTGGGATACACAAGTTTGGTTGGAGGGTGGTCTTTTCCCCACCCCTGTCCTTCTCTCCATTGCTCCCATCTTAAGCTCTTACCCCATCTTTCTCTCTGGTCAGTTCCTTACCACCCTCCTGCCTCCCTATTCAGCATTACCTATGAAGCCTAATCCCCATGCCTCCCTCACTCCCTTCTCAAAGGCTAGCAAGTTGGAAATAGACAAACTCAGCAGCCATCCTTGAAAAATGAGTGGTCATTATGAAAATGTGTTGCTCATCCTGCAAGCCAGCTGCATTTGCGGCCCTCTTCTATTATGTACAAAATTCTGAGCCCCCCTCCCCAAGCGCCATAACTGCCTACAGATTTCACAAATAGCCCAGCCTTTTCCTGGCACCACGATAAAGACTTTGCAGCTTTGGGATGTGTAATTGGTTTCTGAAGTGTTTTGGTATTTTGTGTGAGGATGCCAGATGAGCCCCAAAGAAGTGGCATTGATTCCATATTATTGTGTTGTTATATATTTATCTTAGGGAGGAGCTCTGTGCATCCCTCTCTCTGTTCAGCACTGTCCACTTGTTGGCTCTCCAGCTTTCTTATCTGCATGTTCAGTTTGAAACCAAATATTTGAGTAATTTGATTAATCACTTGCATTTGCACGATTGGCTGGCAGAGGTTGATGATTGGACAATAGCCAACCAACTGGAACCATTTTTGGACCCTAGATTTATTTTACAGGGAACATAAGACCAGATAATTACCTGGCATATTCTGGATCAATTCACAATGGCACATTCTAGCCAATTACTTAGTAATTATCATCGAAGTTAACAAGTATTTCTAAGATTAGCTTCCTTGCAATGCAATATGTGTGGCTCTTGGGGAATGAGTAATAACCAACTAGTTACCCAACTGCTATATCCACAAATGCTATTAGCAGCAGGATTACTAAATTGTTTCACAATTGGGTTGTTATGGGATTATTGCAAAGCTATCGACAGTCTGCACAATCATTCATGTTAAAAACTCCAAGTGAAATCTGAAAACCAGTAGAGTTGAGTGAAAGTGTCTCTCACCCTTCTACCTTGCTACCTAGGGTTTCACAAGCCTCAGTTTCTCCTTCTGTAAAATGATCAGGTGGAAGCAGATGTTTCTTGCAGTGTCCTGCCAACTCTGACAGTATTCTTTGCTTGTCTGATAATGAGCTGTATTTGAGAAGCAGCTGGGAAGAGTGCATTTCATAGATGGCGTACCTGGACCTTCCTGCACCAGAGTCCTAGGAGAGGAAAGTTGTAAAAATGCAGATTCCAGAAAAAAGACTGTGATGGTGGCAGGTGAGGGCAAAGGGGAGAAGGTGCGGGTAGAGAAGCTGTCAGGAGCAAGACTGGAGAGGGCAGGGGTTCTCAAGCCTGGTGGAGGAAGGGGAGCTTTTGATACAGTAACAGTGCCTGGCCCTGCCCCAGAGCAGAGTGTCTCATCTTTAGCACTACTGATATTTGGGGTCAGAAAAGCCTTTGTGGTGGGGACTGTCCCATGCACTGTAGGATGTTTGGCAGCATCCCTGGCCTCTACTCACTAGATGCCAGTAGCACTAAGCCTCAAGTTGTGACAACCAAAAATGCCCCTGAGACATTGTCCAGAGTGCAAGGGACTCTATCACACAGCCAGGTTTGAACCCTCAGTTGTAGAATCCCTGGTGAGGAGTCCTGATTTTATGCCAAGGGCAGTGAGCAGCCGTTGGAGGGCTGTAGGCAGGGGTGTGACATGGTGTTGTTGTTGGAGGACAAGAATGAGGAAGCCTCAAAAATAAAGGGTGGGTGCACAAAGGGAGATATTTTGCCTAGTGCAAAGGCAACAACAGTTCAAGAAAATGATCTGCTTATCTGCCCTAACTTCCCATTGCAATCAAAGAGCTGATGATCTTGGTGGACACCCAGTGTCCTTGCTTTCACCCCATTTTGCTGCCCTCGGTCAGACTGGCAAACCCTGTGTTATGAAGATCACCATATTAGGGTTGCTGTTTTGACAGTGGGTAAAGGCTCTGAACCAGCAGAAGCCAAGCCATGCTAGGTGGCATGGCTGAGCCTTTTTGCTGAAATCAGTTCCCTGGTTGTGGGGTAGAACCAAGGCAGAGCCCTCAAAAATAAACCAAAAAAGCCACAGATTCCATCAGCTTTCAGCAAGTGCTTTGCTTCAGGCCAGGCGTGGTGAGGTTCTCCGGTTTATCCTTGTGCCTATTTTACAGGTGAGAAAACTGAGGTCAGAAAGGCAGAGGGAGCCATTGCCCAAATCATAGAACAAATAACTGGCAGAACTGGGAATAAGCAAATGTATATCTGAATACTAGTCTAGTAGGTTCCTTCTTTGCCAATGGCTGCCTTAGCTACACCAAGGGGAATGGGCTTCATCTGTGAGCACTTTCGTGGCACAGAGATTCTGCGTTTTTGGTCATATCACAATCACCTGGAGAAATTGATCACAATTCGGGGCTGAGGCCCCATCCTACTTCAATTAGCTTGGACCTCTATCCTTTTTAGTAAGTGCCAGGGGATTTTGTTCACGCCACAGTTTAAAAACCACTGGCCTATTAGAACTGAGTTTCGTTTTTGTAGCTTTGATTTTCTGGTGTTTATGTGCTTCTCCAATACCCTGTAAATTCCTGGGGCACCAGCACAACCATGCACACGCACACGTGCGCACACACACATGCACACACACACTCACTCCTCTTCCATATATATGCTAAATTACACACCAATTCTTCTCTTCTTTCTCTCTTGTTCTCTTTCCCACATCCCCTCAAAGAAAGGCACACACTCTATCTTTCCCTGCAAAACACTCATTCCACAAATATTAGCAACTCACAAAACTGCTGTGCAGAACTCAGAGAACATACAGTCCCTCACAGAAGCCCCCACCTCACCCCCTTCCCCACTCCCCAAATTATTTTGTAGAACTCTAAAATTATTTAAATCTGTGCTTCTTATCATGTGGTTCCCTAACCAGCCTTACCTGTGAACTTGTTAGAAATGTTAATTCTCTCTCCCACCCTCCCCCGCTGAATCAGAACCTCTGCAGGTGTGTCCGGCAAGCTGGGTTTTAAGAAGCCCTATATGGAATTCTGGTTCATGCTCAATTGTGAGACCTGCTGCTTTAAAGAAAGCGGGTCCTCCTTCCCACCTGGAGCAAGCTGCCTTTACGACTGCCAAGAGCTTTGGGCACACCTTGGAAACCTCTTCTCTCAGGCACTACTGAGAGGTGTGCAGCTGAGTCCAAAGTGGGTGAGGGCCTAGAATGACCCAATATCAGCACCTGCAGGGGCCTGAGAGCCATCTGTTAGCTTCAGTGCTAGCACATTCCACTAACGTGCCTTCCACAGACATTCATCGGACCCCGGCACAGTGCCAGACCACATGATAGACACTCAGAACACAGTGTCTACGGTTTGTACTGTGGACTTTGCATTCCAGAAGAGACAGACAATAACAAGTTAAACAAACACATAAGATCATTAAAGCATTGTAATAAGTGCTGTGAAGGCCACAGGGTGATCGATGGGTCAGAGTGATGGGAGGGCTACTTTGAAGAGGGGCTCAGAGGGGGCTTCATAGGGGAAGTGGCATTTGAGCTAGGATCTAACGATGAAGAGGCGATGGCCATGCCAAGAGGCAGAGAAAGAGCAGTTCAGGTAGAGGTACTGCAGGTGCAAAGGCCCTGGGGTAGGTATGAGATTGGTACATTTGAGGAGCTATCGAAAGGGGCTGCAGAGGCCAGATAATTGCAAGGCTTTGAATGCCATAGAAAGGAATGTAGTGTTTATCCTAAGGCAATGGGAAGCCCACATAAGGTTTTAAATGGAAGCTGCCCACACTACTCTGGGGGTTTCCTGATGGCCAAGATCCTACCTCCTCTTGCACTCAGCTGGTTGGTTCAATGTGTCAAAATGCATATGGGTTAGAATAGTGATGGCATCAAGGAAACCCAGTGCCAAAGGGCACAAGTCGAGAGAAAAGGCTCTGGGGTATCCTGACTGTCAGTTTGCCATTTCCACCTGTGTGGGGCTCTCAGGAACGATACCAGTGAATTTCATCAGGATCCTTTCCCAGGGATTGGGGTAGGATGGGGCGAGGTATTAGGGGCATTACCTAAACATCTCGTAATTGAGGGGCTCAGACTGTGTGCCCCAGGAAAAATGAGGAAGGAAGAACTGGATTTCCCCATGCCCCCAGGATGATTTTAACAATTTCTCATTTGGCGCATGTCACCAATCCCCTCGCTGGGTTCCCAGAGTCTGAGAGGCATCTTCTCAGTTATGTGAGGTTAACTGTTGCCCGCGTGCATGAAATATCCAGCACTTACCCATCTCCTAGGGACAAGGTAGTAATGAAATCCCATGGGGCCTCATTTGCACTGCATTTTTAAATCCAGTAAATATCAGGAACTACTTATTAGATTATTTATTTCCAACTCCAAATCAGTTCCTGTTTTCCATGCTTTCAAATACAATAGCACCAAGCTGCTATATTTGGCAGACAGACGCATGGAGAACCCTGCCTTCTGTTAAGGTGGTAACTCAATCAACTTGCTTTTTCTGTAACTCCTGTACTTGTGGTCTTTCTGATTTTTGTTTCCCTTCGGGCCAGTTTGATTGTCCTAAATATAACGTACAGGAGTTGGGGGGCCTAAGCACATGAAGATTCCGTCCCCATCATCGAGTGGAAGCGGCTTCCTTTTATGTTCAAAAAGCTGAATCGCTTTCCCTTTATAAAGCACAGCTGAAAAGGTTTTTTGTCTGTGGCTGCCTTTAATTGTGCTGAAATGTAAAGCACCCTGGGACTTTTGTGAAGGAAGCGCTATAAATGTACAGCATCATTATCATTATTATTATCAGCATCATCTCATGTACATTGCATACGCCTGTGTAATCCATCCTATGAGCAGCAGAGGATTTGCATGGCTGAAGGCCTCACCACTGGCCACCACTCTCCTCGAATCTCAAAGATCCTGAATTAGCACGTGTGACATCTGTCATCACTTTAAAAAATTGTGTGTCTTATTACACAAGTGAATGACTTGTTTGCAATTGCAAATGCAGATCAGCAGAAAGAAGAAAATGAAATTCACCCATAATGCCTCCAGCCAGAGAGAATGACATTAACATCTTAGTGTATATCCATCCAGGCATTTGTCCCAGAATATGTGTAAATTCACACTTCGTATTGGTCAGGGTAATGGTAGCTGCTGTAACAAATAAGTCTTAAACCATGAAGTGGTTTAACGCAATATAAGTTTATTTCTTGTTCATGTAATAGTCCAAGATGCAAGTTTTTGGATGGTAGGTGGCTTTTCTCCACATATGGGGGGATCCAAACCATGTCCATCTTTTGTATTTGCCTTCTTCTAAGCTGCACAGTCCTCTGCCTCTAGCTGAGGAAAAAGGAAGGGGCATGGAACATCCTACAGAGAGGGGGTGGTCTGTGAGCCGCCTACAAGTGGTACACATCACTTCACTTATGTGCCATTGGCTGGTGCTGAGTCTGTTGGCCATACCTAACTGCAAAGAAGGCTGGAAAATAGCTAACTGTATTCCCAGGAGGAAAACAGTGGGATTTATGAACAGCCAGGAGCTCTAAGACACACATTCATCTTTAATGGATAGATCTTCTCCCATGAGCAATAGACTCATACCAGCAACCCTGTTTCATGACTTGCTATATTCACTAAACAATATGTGTATGGAACACTCCCCTTTGGCATTTGGGTCTATTGCAAATTTCTTCACTCCTGCTTATTTTAATTTCTCCACATATAGAGTGGGGATAACATTTATCTCTTTTGCAAGATGGTGATAAGAATTAGAGATGTATATGAAAAGACTATAGCATAGTGCCTCCTGTAACTGGAGTGCTCAATAACTTTTATCTCCTATAAAATGATGCTATAATAATAATGATATAATAACAATAATAATAATAATGGTAGCAGCAAATAGTAGAAGTCATATATTTTCTCTCAGGTGCCAAAACATCTTTGACACTACAAACAGCAAGTGTTTTGTGTTTATTATAATACCAAATGATAGGAGTCAGTGGCTGCAGTTTGATTACTTGGATTTGTGTCCCAGCTGTGCTCCTGGCTTGCACCCTGGCCAAGTTACTGAACCTCTCTCTAAGCTTTGAGCCATCCAGAGGGAGATCTTGAGTAGGGAGCTAGATATCCTGGTCTCAATCTTGGACGAAAGGTTGGGACTAGAAATAACCACGTATGAGTCATCTTCATAGACGTGGTGATGGAAGTCATGGACTTCTGCTGAAGCTGAGGTCATCTGGGGAAAAGAGGAGGGTTGCCTGAGGATGAAGCCCAGAGCACCTGAAGCCCAGAACACCTGCAGCATTGTGGCCCAGTTGAGATGGGAAGTTCTGCAAGGGGACCAAGAAGAGGTGGCTGGATGGTAGAGGCAACCAGAGGAGCATGAAGTCAGGAAGGCAACCCAAAATTGTTCCTACTGTGCAGCTTCTCCCATCTCTGTCTCCTCTTATTACGTTGCTGTGTTTTATTTTATTTTTGAAACAGGGTCTCGGTCTGTCACCCAGGCTGGAGTGCAGTGGCACAATCTCAGTTCACTGCAAACTGCGCCTCCTGGATTCAAGTAATTCTCCTGCCTTAGCCTCCCCAGTAGCTGGGATTACAGGCACGTGCCACCTCACCCAACTAATTTTTGTGTTTTTAGTAGAGATGGGGTTTCGCCATGTTGGCCAGCCTTGTCTTGAACTCCTGACCTCAAATGATCTGCCCGCCTCAGCCTCCCAAAGTGCTGGGATTACAGGCGTGAGCCACCGCGCCTGGCCTGCATTTTATTTTCATCAAGGTGCTTCTCATCATAAGATAATTATTATTTTGTTCTTCTATGTTTGCTCACTTACTTTTTCCCTTGCATCCCCTCCCCCACCTTAGAACATAAGCCCCAGGAGAGCAAGGATCTCAGCTATTTGACTCACCTCTGTATCCCCAGCCCCCAAACTACTGGGTCCTCCATACGTACTTGTTGAATGGATGAATACGTTTACAAAAATACATTCACATGCATTAGCACAGCCTGCTCCTCTAGGTAAGTGTAGCAGCAGACAATGAATGGTGCTATTTACTTAGAATCACTGAGAAATGAGTAGACATAAGGAAAATATAGTACGCACTGGAGGGATGACTATAGGATGTGGGAGAAGTAACAGTGATGAAAAGAAAAGAGATGCCAAGTATGTGATGTAAGTTATAACAATGCAATAAAGGAGTATTTGCCCCACTCACTTACTGTGTATAGGGTCCAGTGCCTGATGATGGAAATAGAGAGAGGAAGGCATGATGTCTGCCCGTCGTGGAGCTCACAGATGAGGAAATTAACTGGATGATTCTCCAACGGTGTTGTGATCTCTGCAATAAGATCCCAGGGGTACATAGGGACCTGGAACCTGCCCCTTATCCAACCAAGTAATTAGGCAGATGGACAAGAAGGGAGTGACATTCCTAATGGAGGGGACAGCATATGCAAAGGCTTAGAGGTAGGAGGTAGCAAGGCCAGGGGCGGGGCAAGAGCTGGAGTAGAGGATATATATGGGGAGTAGCAAGAGATATGAAACTAGAGAGATCCGACCAGGCACGGTGGCTCACACCTGTAATTGCAGCACTTTGGGAGGCCAAGGTGGGAAGATCTCTTGAGCCCAGGAGTTCAAGACCAGCCTGGGCAACATAGGGACACCCCATCTCTACAAAAATTACAAAAACTAGCCAGATGTGACGGTGTGCTCCTGTAGTCCCAGCGAGTTGGGAGGCTGAGACAGAAGGATTGCTTGAGACTGGGAGACTGAGGCTGCAGTGAGAAAGCCATGATCATACCACTGCACTCCAGCTTGGGCAACAGAGTGAAACCTTGTCTCCAAAAAAAAAGAGAGAGAGAGAGAAACCAAAGAGATCTTAAAGGACCTTTCAAGTCAGGCTAAGGAACTTGAACCTTTCTCCCAAAGGCAGTCAGGGGAGCCACCCAGGGATTAAACCAGAGGAGGGACACAGTCTGGTTTGCATTTTATAAAGACTATTTTGGGACATTCCCTCTTCTTAAGAGAGCTTGCAGTAGGGTTGGTGATGTGTTCCCCTCCTCCAAAAATGGTGTGGACGGTTAGTGTTGCTCCTAATCAGACATTAGCAGGAACAAATGCAGGCTTTAATGCCCTAGGTTCTAAGAGATTTTTGGCATGCCTCCCGTAGGGGAAAGCAACAGGGAGTTGGCAGGCCTTTGGAAATGAAGGCATTTTCAACAGCTTTCACTATTTACCAACGTTAAAAATAGCCAGCTGCATTTGCATGTTTTGAAGGCAAGTGTGGGCAACATCGGGCCCTTAACATGTGTTCCAGAAAGCAAAGGGATGGTTTCCTCAGTATTGCTGGCAGGCAGTGGTTAAACAAAGATTTGGGAGTATGGGGACAGCTTTACATAGGGAGACAACGTTGTAATTAACAACCCTCTGAAGTAGGTACCATGCAATCCATTTCCTTGTCTGTAAATAGGGGAATTGAACGGTACCTACTTCAAGGGATCATGAAAGGG
The DNA here is from genome assembly GCF_028885655.2 of Pongo abelii. NCBI lineage: Eukaryota > Metazoa > Chordata > Mammalia > Primates > Hominidae > Pongo > Pongo abelii. The sequence continues at coordinate 116,355,153 of NC_071995.2, read as the reverse complement.
ATTCAAAAGACAGAAAAACCAGTAATGCACGCAGGTTGGTCAGATTGCAGGGAATCAGCTTTTAATTACGATTTTGCCCAAGGTCATAAGCTAGGAAGAGACTGTCTGATTCATACTGAAGCTTGTATCCATCCACCGTCTCGTCCTCTTTCCCTTTCTAGCCGTGCCTGAGTCCATCCCACTTTCTTATGCCCCACGGACACCTTAGGAACTCCCCACTGCTGGGTCCTATTCCCTGGGGAGGACAACAACTGACCTACCTCCAAATCAGGTTCATTGTCCAAACCACCAAACCGGCCTGGCTTGTGACTTGTTGAGTTGGCAGCAGGCACAAATTGAAACCCTGCCACTTGTCCCTTTCCCCAGCGGCAGATGCTGGGGTGGTGAGAGTGGGAAGGGCAAAATCAGTGTGTCTGCACTGTTCAGAAACTTGCTGGGCCCCAGACTTTGGTTTGATGTATTCCCAACCTGGCTCCAGTTGCTTGATCACTGCTCAGCTTTGGCCTTGCCCCCTGCCTGATCATGTTTAAGATAATTAAGTCCATAAATCAAATAATAAATAGATATTGACTCCTTGTCATGGAGTATATCAGGATTGATTGACCACTGGGAATACTGCTTTCCTCAATCAATGGGGAGCTGTGAGGATAAATAAATCTTGATAATGACTGGCAAGAGGAAAATCAATAGATGTATTAATATATGCATTGAGAGCATATATCTTTGTGACATAAGAATTTGTTTGGCAGAAGAGGGAAACGAGATGGAGGGAGGACAGACAGAATGACTCAGTATCCCCAGACTCAAACACAGCACCTGCACAAAGTAGGTGCTCACTGATTTTTTTGGGGAGTGGGCGGTGAACTACAGAAATCCTAGGAGAGGTTTTCCTCCAAGAGAAACTGTATTTAGTGTTGCTTTTTTTGTTGTCAGATGTCCAGTGCCCAGAAATCCCTTCTGCCTATGGGCAAAAAGGTTCTGTTAATGTTTGGCCTTCTGGTGTCACTGGAAGAAAATAGAGGAGGGAAAGTTGGGACATGATGGCAGGTTGGGACCAGGCTACTGAAGTTAGGCTCAGGGAGCAAAATCAAGAGACTTTGGTTAGGGATGTTGAATGTGAGGTGCCTCTAAGTCTAAGTCTATTAAGAGGTGATGTTAAGTAGACATTTAGATATATTGCTGTTCAGAGATGAGTTCTAGACTGGAGATATTAGCCTGGGAGCCATCTATCCTGGGTGGTATTAGAAAGCATGGGTATTAGACGGTATTAGAAGGCATGGATTTCACACTGAAACATACATCAGAAGCTCATGGAGGGCTTTTGAAAACACAGATTGCTGGGTCCTACCCCCAGAGTTTCTCATCCAGTAGGTCTGGGAGGGGCCTGGGAATGTGCATTTTAACAATGTTTAACAGTCATCCCAGATGATACGGATGCTGCAGGTCTGGGGACCCCACTTTGAGAACCAGCAGCTTTGTGGGGGGAAAGAAAAAGCTGAGAAGAGAAGAGGACAGAGCATTCCTGTAAGGAAGACTGATAGGAACCAGAGAATTGAGGAAAACCGGGAGAACGTATTGTCATGGAAGTCTGGGACACTCAGTGTCCAGCAAGCGGAGTGGTCAGCAGCTTAGAGGCTGGTGTTGAAAGGACAAATGGGATGCAACTAGAAAAGTGTCCCTCAGAATTCTTGCAGCCTTAACATCTTGTTGGGCTGTGGTTTTACCACTGCATGCAGACTTCGTTTATTCACCTGCCCAGTGACATTTGACAACACAACCTGTAATTTGATAATTCAACCTGTAATTGCATACCATATACATTTCCAGTGTAGGGCCAGGGTTCAGTTGGGAGTGGAGCTCTTCACCCTCTGAACTAGGTCAGTGGGACTATTTCAGTTATCGGAGTCATCGGATGGATCAAGGACAGAACTGGAAGATCCTTTCCCAGCAACAGTTCCCAGCAGGAAAGAGCTAAAATTCACCAGAATAGTAGTGTGGGGTCGCTGAGACAGGAAATGCATTGACTTCCAGGAGACATGTCCTCTCTGGGGACGGAGCAGTATTGTTTTCCAAACTGATCATTGATGTTTGCCACCACTGTCCTTTAAAAATATGGAAGGGAAGTTGGTCACTTGGGCGAATCATTTTTAATATGAAAGAGGGCTTCCTTGTGAAATGGCACTGTGGATATTTAAGGGGAACAGATTCCTTGAGCAACTACTGCACACTAGGCACTGTGCTAAGGACTTTGTAGATACTGCTTTTTAAAATCGTTATCCTGTTTTACAGATGAGAAAGCTGGGGATTAGAGAGGTAAGGTGGCTTGTTCAAAGACATATAGCTGGTGTCAGGCTAAGCTAGGGCATAACCTTGACCTCTGATTTCAGAGCTTGAGCCCTAACCCTGCCAGGCTGTACTGGGTCATCTTAAAGAATGCATAAAATCTTTGTTTGTTTATTCTTTCTGACTATTCTCCATGCCTTCCCAAGACAAATTTCATAGGTCACTGCTGTAGTCTGGCCACTTCTCTTACTCTTGGGTATAAAGTAAAATTTGTAAGAATTTTCTGCCATATAGAAATTTTGAACTGGAAAGAAATGTTCTTCCACATCAGAGTTGAGCACCTGTGTGTCCGCCAGTGCCTGGCCTTGTGGTTCATCAGGAAACAGAAGCCGAGTGGTACCAAAAGAGCCTGTAGGGGAATGCTTGGTTTGCTAGTTGTTCTGGGTCTTGAGTAATTGAACTTTAGTGCAGATTTGCTAACACAAGTTTTTCTTTTGTGTTGGTAATCACTTAGACTGTCTGAGCCTCAGTTTCTGCATCCGTTCAATGGAGGTAGTAATAGTCTAACAGCCCCTACCTGGTGGGATAAATGTGAAGATTAAATGAATTGATAGACATAAGGCTCTGAAAATAGTGCCTGGTACACATCAAGTGCTAGATTAGTGTTGACATCTGCTGCTGTTGTTGTGGATTTTTTTTTTTTTTTTTTTTTTTTTTTGAGACAGGGTCTCAGTCTGTTGCCCAGGCTGGAATGCAGTGGTGTGATCTCAGCTCACTGCAACCTCCACCTGCTGGGTTCAAACAATTCTCCAGTCTCAGCCTCCCGAGTAGTTGGGACCACAGGCACATGCCACCATGCCTGGCTAATTTTTGTATTTTTGGTAGAGACAGGATTTCTCCATGTTGCCCAGGCTGTTCTCAAACGCCTAAGCTCAAAGCAACCTATCTGCCTTGGCCTCCCAAAGTGCTGGGATTACAGGCATGAGCCACTGCTTCCGGCCTGTTGCAGATATTGTTACTGCTAGCACTGCACCACAGGTACTCAATGGAGGTGACGTAAATACAACACTCTTGTCCCTTGCTGCAGTAGAAAGAATATTGGGTATGGAGTTAGATGTCCTGGATGAATGTTCTAGCCTTGTCACTTGCTGGCTGTGTCACCTTGGACAAAATCACCTCACCTCTCTGAGCCTTAGTGTTCTCATCTATCGTGTAGAGGTAACTGTGTGCATTTCTCTAGGTGGTTAGGCAAAACTGAAAATTCTTCATAAAGTGACCAAGACTACAGAAATGTAGAATAATCTTTTAAATCATGTAGTAATAATAATAGTTTATGAAGTATTGACTATGTGTCCAGAACTGTTCTAAGCACTTTGACTTTTTCCACGTATCAGTGGGCTTGGTGCTTTTGGTATTGATGGAACTAGGATTTGAGCTCATGCCTGCTGTTGTCAAAGCAAGTACACATAAGCACCTTATTGCTGAAGAGAACTTTCTTCTTGAGTTGGCAGGTGTAGGTGACCAAAATTTAAAGTTAGAACTGCAACTGAGGGGACTCACAGTCAGCGCCTCTGTAGTCTCCAGGGAAGTGTCTGTCCTTGCTCTGAGACTGAGTGATGAGAAGCAGAGGCCCTTCTCCCCAGCCCTCTTGTCATCTTCTCCCTTTGATGGCAGTAGAAAGTGTGCAGCTGAGAAGTCACTCTTGCTTTAAATCAAAAGATTCGACTTCAAGTCCTCTTCAAAAGAAGATTGTTTCTTCTAGGTGTTTAAAAGACTGAGAGGAACCTCGAGAAGGGAACAGATCAGGTATCTTCAAAGGCAAAGAAGGGGGTCACAAGCATCCTCAGAATTTCCCCAGCCAAGTCCATTCCCTCCAAGGCTGTTATTAGCACAGTCCTTCGGGACTTGGAGGTGCAGATCAAGGATTCTCGGCAGACTTGTTTGGAAGTGTTTGTAGACCATTGAGGACTGTTAGAGCGTCTCAGTTCCCTGGGTCTGATCTCTCTCTGAGCAACAAGGGCTGCCTTTGACAAGTTCTCATAGCTAGAGACACAGCACTGAAGCTCAGTGGATTATTATTCTATCTTGTCAATAAGCTGCAGTTGCTAGGCTCAGCTGGCCTTGCAGCCCTTCCTTCTGCAGGGTTTGGTTTGTGTGCTTTCCTACCTCCCTGCTCTCTTTCTTTCGGTCCCTTTTCCAGCCTTGGTGCTGGCCTATCCCTAGGCCTTATCTCACCACCTGGCTCCTGAATTGGAGGTGAAAACACAGTGCTGTTTGCCTGGCATTCAGAGGGTTGGGCCTTCCATCAGGTGCTGAATACAAAGAGGGAAGGGGATGGAAGGAGGAGGGGGCCAAGAGTTCACATTCTTCTTCTACCACTATGTGACTCTAGACAAGCCTTTCAACCTTCTATCTCTGTTTTCTTGTTTTTGAAATGATTATAACATTATCTGCTTCATCTTTAGCTGGACCATGTACCTCCTTGTCTGGACCTGTTTGACCTAAGCTGAACCCTCAGAAGTGAATGACCACTCATCCATCCATCGTCTTATCAATTCAACCATCTTATATCCCCCAGACCCCTTACTCATCCCCCTGCCCATCCAGTCACCCTCTGAACCATCCATCTATTCAATATAAGCCCACCTACCATCCACCCACTCATCCATCCCATCCACCCACCCACCCTCTCATCCATTCATTCATTAAACATCCATCCACCCATCTATCCATCTACCCACCTTCACATCCACCCATCTGTTTAACATCCACCTATCCATCTACCCATTCATCCTGTCAATTCACCTACCTACTAACCACCTATCCAGCCACCCATCCATCTACCCACAATTAACCTACCCATCCACTCATTTATCCACCCATGCACCCACCCTCTCATCCATCCATCTCTTTAACATCCACCTATCCATTTACCCATTCATCCTGTCAGTCCACCTATCCACTTCCCACCCATCCATCTTCCCACCATTAATCCAGCCATCCACCCATCCATTCACCTACCCTCTCATCCATCTATCTGTTCAACACCCAGCTATCCACCTACTTACCCACCCATCTGTTTAATCACCATTAATCAATCCATCCATCCATCTTCCCACTCTCCAACCCTCCCAACTATCCATTCATACACCCATCCAGTCACCCATCATTACTCTAGCCACCTAGCTGTTCAGCAAATAGTTGTCAAAATCTCACTCTCTAACGTGCAATCCCAGGTGCTAGAAGTTTGTGAGTGGGGCTTTTCTTCTGGGATGTGATGGAAGCAGGCAGTGTGTCATAATTAAAGCCAACTTCTTGAGGCAAGGCATGATGGCCAGTAGCATGGAAAGGCTGTGGTCAGCATCATTCTGGTATCACGTGTTTAGAGCCAACAACAAATAAGTCTAGGGGAGCATCAGTAGATGGGAATTTTAGTGAACTGCACATCTATGGATCACATTCCCTGATATAAACATAAAACAGACTCCCCCTCAAAGGAAAATACAGGCAGCAGGACTAAAATAATCAGAATTGTCTTTTCCTGCAGGTTTCCTTCCCTTTAGATCTAACTTTTGTGGAACTCAAGGCTGATGAGCGTAGAGGTCTAAGACCCTGGGAAGATGACAAGGGAGGGTGGCTTTTTATCTCAGCCTGGGAGGTGATAATAAATGGAGGGGAAGAGGATAGGCTTGGGCCATGGGGACAGGGAGAGAAGGTACCAATTTAGCAGGCCCTGAGGTAGTTCAGCCTGATTTCCAATAGGAGTGGGGGTGGGGGCTGCTCACTGCCTATTTTATACCCCATTAACTCCCAACTCATAACAATTTATCAGCAATCAGCAGCAGGCTGGAGTTTACTTACTCATTATTTATAGAGAAAGTGTTTGCTAAGCAAATCAGTAGTTCAAACAAGATCGCAGGGGGGTAGGTTTAACCCACTCAAGAAAACCAATCAGAATAAGAGCCTCAGCACTTTCACTGTCTGAAGGCAGATGGGGCTGCTAGTGACAGAAGGACACCAGCCAGCCCTGACGGCCCCTGCTTTGCAACTCCAGAAGCCTTCACTTTATCTCAAAATGGTCTCTAAGGAGTACACCCTGGCCTCTTTCTGCCCCATCCAGTCTGAATTTGACATTTGACTCTATGTTGCTGTTTCAGTAGCCTAGTAAAAGCCTTTGGTCAACCCTAGAAAGAATGAGTGTCCTTTGGGATCAGGTCTCAAAACCAGGACCCTTAAACTCATTCCCTTATGGGAGATGAATGGCCATGGCCTTCTTCAAGTGACTTAAAGATCTCTGGTCCTTTCATTTCAGGAAAGCCTCTTGGATTTGAGGTTAGAAGACCTAGTTTGCCATCCTGGTGCTGAACAGCCTTGGGCAAGTCACTTGGGTTCTGTGATCCTCAGCTTCCTGCTGTGTAGAATGGGCACGCTGCTGCCCATCCCACAGAGTTCAGGCGGCAGAGTAAACCATGTAGGTGAAAGTGTTTTGTAAACAGAAAAATGCAAAGCAGATGTGAGGGGCAAATAGTGTTTCAGGTGGATTTTAAGGAAAATGAGAGACTTTTTTCCTTTATTGAATCAAAATGAGTGTTTTCAGCTTTTCCAGTGGTTCGCAACCTTGGGTGAACATTAGAATTACCTGGGAGCTTTTGAATTCTAAGTAATGCCTGGGCTCCACCCTCCACCCCAAAAGATCCTGATTCAGTCCATCTGGGGTGGATTTTTTATTTATATATGTATATGTGTATATATATATATATATACACACACACACACACACACATAAATTTATCTATATATAGATCGAGATATATATATATATATATATATATATATATATATCGATCTCCAGGCAATCCTATTATGGAACCAGGACTGGGAACCACTGAACTATTCCCAGAATGAGCCATGCCAAACCAAATTTCTCTTTCCTCCCATCTCAGAGTCAGAACTGCATAGCACTCTGGAATCCTATAGACTTTGGTGCAGCCCCATCTCTGTCACTTCCTGGCTACTACATTTATTCTCTAAAAAGGTGTGTGGTCTTGGTAGCTATGCTGGGAGGAAACAGTCAGACTTATGAATGACCCAAAACTCTTCTGACACCCAGAGGATTTTATTTCTCAAACTCTGAAGCAAACAGACTGTCACATGTATGCACCAAACAGGGATGGAAATTGCAACCTGAAATTAATTACAACTCAGGAAAAAAATGTCAATATTTGCTAAGTAGAGAAAGAGGTGATATTGGCTGGAAAGAGAAATGTCATTTTCAGGCTGCCAAAAAAGAGTATTAACATATAATATGGAGAACCAATAAAATCCATAGTCTAATTCTTCCAAGCTGCCTGGTTGAAATCATTTATGAAATTACTTCTGAAAGCCTTGACATTTAGCTCCTAATTTTGACAGAGAAGATGTTTTGTTGGGCCCAATACTGGTGACATGTGTATCGACTTTGAAGATTCTTTCTTAGTAGTAGAGGATCAAGATCTGTGTCCCCTGATCAAAATGTTCAGAAATAACTTTGTTAATAATTTGTGTATCCATTCATTTGCTTGTCCAGTCATTCATCCAACATAGCCAGGAGGTAGTAGGTACTGGAGCTGTGGTGCTTTATAAGACATGCTTGTCCTCAGTAGCCTCTCAGCCATGGGGAAGATAGAAATTCAGGAATCATTATACAGGGAAGGAAGTGTTGAAACAGAGGTGTGCAACGGGCATGAAGAGAATTCAGAGAAAAGGACTGACTGACTGGGGAAATGGGCTGTTTCTTGTAGAATAAGACATTTTGGAAGAAATGGGGATTAGAGGAAGAGTGTTCTTGGTGTAAGGAACAGCATAGACAGAAGCAAGAAGGTGGCAGAAAGAAGAGGTCACATTTGGAAAACTTCAAATAGCTCAGTTGAGTTGGAGCAAATGGTGCCAGCTGGGGGATGTGCAGTGAAGGACACCAAAACCTAATGTATCCTGACTCTCCTGGATGAGTAATTGTAATAAGAAGAGTGGATAGTTGAGCCTTGTCAGGTGCTATGCAGTGTGCTGAGCGCATTATACATACTTTACACTATTGGATGCTCGCAACCTGAGAAGAGAATATGATTGTCACTGTATTACAGATCAGTCTCCAGGAAATGTTATTTGCCCAGGGTTCCATGGGTGTAAGCAACAGAAGCACAATTCTGTTTGAGCAAGAGGCTGGGGTGATCTGATGAAAAATACAAGGGCGTGAAAACAAAACATTTGGGTTTTGGTCTTGGAGGGAGGGCAACATCCACCATGTGCTGCCTCTAGGGTTTGAGTTAAACCCATTTCCTTGATGGACAATGGGGCCAGCTACTCCCACCCACCTTCAGTGTGGTCAACATGATGTGATAGCTTCTGCACTAGTGAGGGGACTGCGTAAGGACTGACACGAGGTTAGGATTCTGGTGCGGGCCAATTCACAATTGCAAAGACACGGAACCAACCTAAGTGTCCATTGACCAATGAGTGAATGAAGAAAATGTGGTATATATACACCATGGAATACTACTCATCCATAAAAATGAACTAAATAATGTCTTTTGCAGCAACTTGGATGAAGCTGGAGGCCATTATTAAGTAACTCAGGAATGGAAACCAAACACCATATATTCTCACTTATAAGTGGGAGCTAAGCTATGAATACACAAAGGCATACAGAGTAATATAATAGGCTTTGGAGACTCAGAATGGGGAGAATGGGAGAGGGGAGTGTGGGATTAAAAACTACATATTGGGTACAACATACACTATTCAGATGACAGGTACACTAAAATCTCAGAATTTGTCACTGTATAATACATCCATGCAACCAAAAACCACTTGTACCCCAAAAGCTACTGAAATTTTAACAAAGATTTTTTAAAAAGATTCTGGTGCTGGGCTGTTTGAACAGTCTGGCTGATCTTGACTCTTTTTGTATATACTGTGGCACCAGTCCCAGTCACCCCTTCCTACTAACACTCCCAGAGCATCCAAAAGCACAGGAGCCTTGGATATCCAGGTAGCTGGGCATTTGCTTGTTAAGATCCCCATATCTCCACCCTCCACACTTCATAGATAGAAGCTAGAGTGCCTATGGAATTTAAGGAGGCCTGAGAGGACAAGGTTACCTTGGTGAACATTGGGAAAGAATTCTTTTAGTGCCCCGGAGTTAAGAGATTAAGGGAAAAAAGAATCCCAGATGAACTCAAGTGATGATTTTTGCCCATCTTTGAGAAATTGGCACAAACTTATATTTTGTCCCTGCACCTTCTAAATTGGGTTTTGGGGAATGACAGGACTTTCAATTGAAACAGATTACCAAGGTGAGGCTTGGTGGCTAATGGAAATATTCGTAATAGGATTACATGGAGTTTTCATCTTTCCCATGAAGATGCAACAGTGTCACATGACAACTTTTGGGGCACAGAACCCATGTTTTTAATCTCTCTGGACATTTATTTTCTGTTTTTAAATGATTGAGTGGTGAGGTCACATCCCTAGAGTGGCTTGCTTTCTATCTGTGAGAAGTCGGAGAAAGCTATTAACAAAAAAGTGAAATTGAATCTCATCAAGCACAGATTCCCATTTGCCTGTTGGTTTTTAAAATCATTGTGCTGCCCATTTATGTACAAATAGAGGTAAGTGTTTGTGGGCATTTGGGAAAGAACTACGTTTTTTTCAACACAAAGGAAAATACAACTCCCATCCCAGAGTTTGGTTTCCCAAAATAGTGATTTTTATTGTGGAAGTTTGATCCTAGCTACAGTCTCTTATTTTTGCTGATTTTGCTATTGTCCCTGTCTGTCTTCTCTTCTCATGGCCTCACTCACTTTGTATTTTGGGGTCTACCAATCAACCGTAATTGTCAATATTTATTGAGTGCTTTTAATGATCCAACCTCTTTGCATGTCCTTTTAGGTAGGATGGGATAGGCTCATGCTGCAATGACAAACAACCCTAAAATTGCTGTGAACATTTATTTCTCACTACTCAGAACGTTTATTTCTCACTCATGTAAAGTTGGCTATAGGCTGGGCAATCCTCCAGGGCAGCTCTCTTCCATGCAGTCACTCAGGGATTCAGGCTGTTCTGATCTAGTGGGTCTGCATATCATCCTGGAGCCTCCTTGGTCATGGGTGGCACAAGAAAAGAAAGTGGGGATTGAGCAATGCACTTTAAAATACCCCAACCAGGCCAATAAAAACATCCTACTTTTCACTGGCCAGGGCCAGTCACATATGCAACATCACTGCAAAGAGACTGGAAAGTGTTGTCTCCCAAGTGTCTAGGAGCAACATGGAGCAAGATCTGATGAACACTGGTGTTGTCTGTACCACATGAATCTTCTAATTTAACCCTTCCAGACCTATGACATAGATTCTGATCTGTCTACCTGCATTGATTTTAAGCAACTTTCCCAAAAGCTCATAGGTAAAGAGTATCAAGACTGGGTCTGAAACCTGACTCTGACTTCAAATTCCAAGCTCCTAACCTCTAGGTGCTACTGTCTCCCCTAATAAGTTCTCTCCCCTCTCCACTCTCATTTCTGTTCCTCCTTCTAAAAGAAATGATTCCTGCCAGCACACTCCCCTGGTTTCAATTTTTCTCCTTTCCTCTTGGGGTAATGAAATGGTAGTTTGTTTTCCTCTCAATGTCCACTCCAATATCTTGCCCACCCAGGCCTCTTCAAATCTCCTAGATCCCTCAAGTTCTATTTACAAAGCTTCAAGGGCAAAGAACAGAAATGTTCTTTGTTGTCAGGCCAGCAGAGGCATGGGTTGTTGAAACTGGAAGAAGTTCCTTCCCTGGTTGACAAAGCTGTGAAATCAGGGTGTTTTATTTTTACCCATTGCCCAGCTCAGGGCTCCTCAGCAAAAGCAACAAGAAGTGAGTTGGGATTTTTGTAAACTTCCATTTGTTTTTTTCTTTTTTAAAACAACTTTATTGATATATAATGTATATACCCTAAAGTTTAGTCACTTAAAGTGTACACAGTGTCAATAGTTTTTAGTATATTTACAAAATTGTGCCACTATCACCAAAATCTAATTTTAGAACATTTTCTCTCTCTTCAAAAAAACGGAATCGATTCGGTACCCATTACCAGTCATTCCCCACTACCCTCCTCCCAACTTCCCCCACCCCTAGGCAACCTGAAGTTCCAGTTTTAGACAAAGAATAGATTTTCTTATTGGAGCATTTCAAAGTCCAGGAAAAATGCAGACCCAGAGTGTTTTCTGAGGGATGAGAAAGGCCAGTTCTGCAGTTGGCATGATGGAACCCATATTGCTGTCCCCAAGTCAGGTCACAAAAAACATATAGATACATAGACATAGATGTACACATAAATGCAAAGACCCCTACACACGTGAATGCACATACATATGTACACACACATGCGCCTACAGTCATGCACGTGCATTGACATGTCTTTACGTGTGTTCATGTGTGCATAAATAGTCACAGAGGCAGACATACACCTGCACTCAGAAACAAGAATGCCCATGTAAATACCTGTGTGCACAGACATATGTCACACTTGTGGCTTTTGATCCAGTTACACTGATTCCTTGTGTGGTGACAGTGGGTCAGGTCATTTCCTCCCGATGGCCGTTTTGAAGTCAGTGGTCTGTAAGAAAGACATTCTAAAGCAATTTTGGATTTGTCTCACTTGGGTGAACATTTGTCCAGCTAATTTAATGTCCAGGAGCTGCCTGGGAAGGCTCTGTGAGGATGTGATATAGGAGTTTGGGCAGGGAATTAGGGAAAGGAAGAGGCAGAAAACAGGGACTTGACATATGCTTCCACGTTTGAGTGACTGTGTGGCTGGGGCACACCCCTCCCTGATGGGTGGCAGCGGGTAGTTCAGTCTGTCTCCGCCTTGCATAACACAGGCTTGCAGATAAGCTCCCTTATTTGGCTTCATATGCACTGGCCCGAGTTCCAGTTCCTTCTCCCTCTTTCGCCCAACTCACTCCTAAGCAGAACCTTGTTGTCCCTGGACCTATGACACTTGCTGGCACTTTCTCATGTAATATGTGCCTGCCCACCAGACTCAGTATCCCTACACCTGGCACAGTGCCTGGCAGGACTCTGGAAGTGTTAGCTCAGCACATGCATAGAGGCACAAATGGTTGACCGAGTGAGCAAGTGAATGAATGGAAAGTCCATGTGACCTTAACCGCACCCCAATGCAGAGGAGAATGGCTGAAATTGAAGAAAGCCCTTCTAGTTTGAGTAGCCCAATTTCTGTTGGCCCCACCCTGATTTCTTAGAGCAGGGGTCAGCAAACCTTTTCTGTAAAGGGCTAGACAGTAAATATTTTCAGCTTTGCCATATGGTCTTTGTTACAATTCCTTAACTCTGCTATTTTAACATGAAAACAGCTGTAGACAATTTGCAGACAAAAAGTATGGCTGTCTTCCAATCAAACTTTACTATGAACACTGACATTTGAATTTCATATAATTTTCACATGGCACAAGATATTACTCTTCTTTTGAAATTGTTTCAACCATTTAAAGGAGTATCAAATCATTCTTAGCTAATGGGTCATGCAAAAAACAGGCTTTGGGCTACATTTGGCCCACGGGTCATAGTTTGCAACTCCCACCTCGGAAGCCTGGTTCTAGCAAGCCTCAGTATCTGCAGTCTTGCAAATTCTACACTCTGCAAAACCTTGACCTACAGCAGCCTGAATAGTGGGCTAGTTGGGCATGTGCTCGGGTGGCCCAGCGCTCAAGGCCTGGAAGGGGGGAGGCAGTGGAAGGCCCAGGGGCTTTGGGCAAACTGGACCCAGCTCCTGCTGCGTGTCCTGGCAGAGAGGATTACTGGGCAAGTCATTCATCCTCTTGAGCCACCACTTCCTCATTGGAGGGACGGGAGGATGAAAAGTTCCCCCTCAGGGCTGTTGTGTGGGTAGAATGAGTACAAGGCTTATCTCAGGAGCTTGGAAAACTTTGATTCCCTTGTTCCTCAGCCTCTGTTCCTTCCATTTCCAAAGAGGCCATGTAGCTTAATGGTTAGGAATAAGACCCTAGTATCAAATAGAATGAGAGTAGAATGCTAGTTCTATCTCATATATCTTAGCTACATGACCTTGGCAAATGACCTGAACTCCTTGAGTCTCAGTTTCCCCATCTGTTGGATAGGAATAACACCTGCCTTATGGGGTTAGGTTAGGATTACAATCTATGGATATGATTTATGTAAAACCTTCAGCAGAGTCCTCGTGGGGAGGTTCACAAATGCCATTTATTATTCTGAAAAGGCAGCATAGCTCTGTGTCTGCAAGCACTGGGTTTAGCTTCAGACAAAGCTGGGTTGCAGCCAGCCTGTGTCACTCAAAACACAACCTTGGGAAATTCCATCCCCCTTCTGCATTCCGGTTTCTCCATCTCCCCTGTGAAAGGAGCAGATCCAGTAATTCCTAGTGTTAGTGTACAACCTGAGTTCAAAACATTTCTATGCCTGTTTTCTCTTCTACACGTGATGTCTTACACCATGGCCAGGTAGGTTCCGTGCTCAGATAACTTCCCAGCCTCCCCTTCCTCTTACCTCCCTCCCCATCTCCTTATCTTCCCATCTCCTTCACCAAGCAACAGACCTGACCAACAGGTCCAGGGTTGATTCAGCCCCAATGGCAGAAGGGAGCAATGCCCCACACACTCCACCACGGCTGACTGCCTTACACAGGCCCTCCTCCCAGTGTCCTCAGCCTCCCTTCCTGTGACCTTTTGGGCTGTGGGGCCCATGGGTGGAAAGAACACAGCCATTTGAGGTGGAGGTTATGCCTACCACGCGTCTGCCTGCCCTTTTGTCTCTTACCAGCTACACAGTTATTAGAAAAAAAAAAATTGAACAGTAAACTCTGTCTTCCTTCATTAGGGACCCAACTTTCCCGGGCCAAGAGTGTTATTAGGTTTCTCCATAATCACCAAGCATTTGTTGTGTGCCCACTTCCAAAGAGGACCAGAGTGGGCTAAACCCTGTGCAAAAGACAGAAGGAGCAAAAATGCTTCCTCTCCTCGCAGAGTAACAGCCAGGAAGTCTCTAAAGCAAGGCTGAGCTACTTGGAGTATGAATTTGGTTCAGACTCCACTTTCTCATTTCAGTTCCCCACCGGTTCAATATTTTCCAAACAGTCTACAGAATAAACATATGTGTCTAGTTTTACTCTAGTCAGAAGTCAGAGATGCTTTTCTCATTTCTTCCTTTTTTCTCAATTTACAAAAGGAACATGCATTTATTGGAGGAAAAATTAGGAAAGAAAAGCAGCAAAGGGAAAAAAAACCTTATAAAACCTCCTAATCCCAGTAGCCAGAGATAGCTCTGCTAACACCCTGGGGGCTATCCTCTCCCTGGATTTTTAATGCATATGAATTAGGTGATATATGTGTGCAGTTTTTAAAACAGTAATTCAGGCTAACGTTGAGTTGAAAAATAAGTGTGGTTCTGGTGAGTCAACAGAAAGAACTCAGTGTTTTGATATCCTTTGATGTCTAGCCCTAGAGGGCAGGACCAGTAGTCTATTTGGTCTTTTTGCCCCTGTGGTACCTTGCTCATGGAAGAGGCTCAAAGTTCATTACTAATTTGAGCTGGGCTTGGCTCATGGTCTATTTCATGTGTTAAGACAGCAGGTAAAGGCATATCTTAGTGTATTAGTCCGTTTTCACACTGCTGATGAAGGCATACCTGAGACTAGGCAATTTACAAAAGAAAGAAATTTAATGGACTCACAGTTCCATATGGCTGGGGAGGCCTCACAATCATGGCAGAAGGTGAAAGACACATCTCACATGGCGGCAGACAAGAGAAGAGAACTTGCGCAGGGAAACTCCCCTTTATAAAGCCATCGGATTTTGTGAGACTTACTCGCTATCACGAGAATGGCACGGGAAAGACCTGCCCCCATGATTCAATTGTCTCCCACTGGGTCCCTCCCACAACACATGGGGATTGTGGGAGCTGCAATTCAAGATGAGGTTTGGGTGGGGACACAGCCAAATCGTATCACTTGGCATGAAACACAGCCCTCCTGAGCTACAGGGAACACAGGATGCTTATCCCCAAGAAGACAGAGGATAGGAGTCATTCATTCCTCTGTTTATCCATGCACTCATTCCAAGAGCAGTTCCTCAGCCCCTCCCCTGGGCCAGTGTGGACAAGCATGCATCCAGCAGCTCTGAGACCTTCCAGCTCTAGCCACCTGCAGCCTGCTTTGCTTGTCTCTGGGTAGCAGCTGGGAATTCCCAAACAGAAGCAGCAAATGCATGATAAGGATTAACATGGCCCTGCCCTGAATTTGGAGGGTGGAAGGAAAGGCCTAGAGTTGGAGCGGGGTAGTCTCAGCTGAGCTCAAAGAGCAAATGAGGGTTCAGAGGTCAGGCTCTCTGAATCTCCGGAGTCACCTGCTCTGCTAAGTCATCTTTTCCCAGTGATCTTATGAAATCCTGAAAAGAGGTGAAGGTTTGAGTCCTGAACTCAAATCCTGATAACCCTGTTGCCTACTCACTGTAGGACCCTGGCACAGGTAATTTTTACCTTCCTGCACATGAATTTCTTCATTTGTAAATCATGTCTCTCCTACTAGGGGAGATGGTGTGAGAAGTTCTCAGGACAGTGCCTTGCAGGAGAAAACTCCATCAATGGAGACCATCATCTTATCTCATTTAACCTGCAAGTACTGCTGAGTAGTGGGCATTAAAATTGGACATAAAATCACATGCACCTGTGCAAAAGACGGAAGTGGCAAGATGCTTATTTCCTGCCCTCAAAAAATAACAGCTAGGGAGTCTCCAAAGCAAGGCTGAGCCCCTTGGAATATGAATTCAATTCAGACTGTACACCCCCACCTCAGAGGTTACAAAGCACTGTGAGTTCCAAAGGTTTTAGGTAACTTGCCAAAAATCACGTAGCCAGGAAGTGGCAGATTATCTCAGGTGGTTCTGATTCTAAAGTGTATGCTCCTAACTAGGCTGACTTATTGCCCCAGTCTCCTGGTCTGTACCCACTTTAGAGAGTTATAAGAAGCATGTAATGAGGCGCTGCCCAGAAACCTTTTGCCTCTGTGCCTGGCATCCTGGTAGCACCTCTAAAGATGGTTGTCATCCTAAACAGGATGATGATGCTGCCCTGCGTGGAGGGATTTGATAAGGAGTATTATGCTAGAAGTTGTCACAAGTTAATGCAGAGTCTTTGCCTTGAAAGAACACAATGTAGTGGGAAGGGGGCCCCTGCTGCCTCTCCTTACATACCTACCCTGGTGATCCTATTAATGGAAGCACCTAGCACCTAGTTTGTTTCTCTATTGCCCTAATTATAATTTGCAATTATTTTATTTGCATATTGTCTCCCCATGAGAATGTCAGCTCATTCGAGCAAAGAGTCAGCCCTTCTTGTCACCTGCACACACCATCATTGTGACAATAAGGAAAACGTCTTTGGCCTGGCACAGTGGCTCATGCCTATAATCCTAGCACTTCAGGAGGCCAAGGCAGGTGGATCACCTGAGGTCAGGAGTTTGAGACCAGCCTGGACAACATGGTGAAACCCTGTCTCCACTAAAAATACAAAAATTAGCCAAGCGTGGTGGTACACACCTGTAATCCCAGCTACTTGGGAGGCCGAGGCAGGAGAATCGCTTGAACCCGGGACGCAGAGGTTTCAGTGAGTGGAGATTGTGCCACTGCACTGCAGCCTGGGCGACAGAGCGAGACTCCGTCTCAAAAAAAAAAAAAAGAAAAAAGAAAATATCTCTGTTCAGTGCTGGTATTTGATACGTTTCTAACTCTAACTTGCTAAACTAGTTTTGTTGTTTTGTTTTTTTACAAAAAGAGGAGCCCTCAAACTTAGGGCCTTTGGCAGACCACAGTGCCAAACTAGGATTTCACTTTGTTTTTTAATATATGTTTGTTTTCATTGTATTTATTTTTACTCTTACCTGGGGCTAGGGATTCTAGCTTTCCATCTGGCAGTGATAGAAGGTAATGACAGAAAGTATCTCTTTAAAATACACTGATTTTTCCCCCAAGGACAGTACATTTAACGAAAGCTATTAAGTGATAAATAGGAGTTGGCTGATCTGGCAAATTCATATAAATACAAGTGGGCGGATCTTGAATGATTGCAATGTGAAGGATACTGAATGAGATGTGCAGCCCCACCCTTAGGAGATGCTGAGAAAATATGATGCAGGATTGGGGAAGAGCATGTCTCAGGGTGTCTTTGGACAGTGTAAACAAAAGCAGGTCCTGGGCTGGACCCCACAATGTGACAAGAGGTAGAGGAATGCCAGGTTACCATTTCCCTGTAATTCTTCCTGGAGTGACCTGGAGGCTCACACCTCCCAGTTGGCTGCCTGTGGGGTGGGAATACTCCCTCCCTATGAAGCCTCGACCAGAGAGGGCAGAAGGTCACCCAGATGCCCAGCAGCTTGGAGTTATACAGTCTGGGGCAGAAGGGACAGCCCCTAATGGGCAGAACCCCACATCTCAGTCTTTGAAGAGCCCAGAGCAGACAGACTCTGACCTCTTTTTTTTTTTTTTGAGACGGAGTCTCCCTCTGTCACCAGGCTGGAGTGCAGTGGTGCGATCTCAGCTCACTGCAACCTCTGCCTTCCAGGTTCAAGCGATTCTCCTGCCTTGGCCTCCTGAGTAGCTGGGACTACAGGCGCACACAACCACGCCTGGCTAATTTTTGTATTTTTAGTAGAGACAGGGTTTCACCAGGTTGGCCAGGATGGTCTCGATCTCTTGACCTTGTGATCCCGCCCACCTTGGCCTCCCAAAGTGCTGGGATTACAGGTGTGAGCCACCGTGCCCGGCCGCCTCTGACCTCTGGACTTAGCAAAATCAGATTCAGTTCTGGGGAGAAGAATTCAGCAAGACAGAAAGAGAGTCTACGCTTCCTTTTTCCTTCCCCACTTCTGAGCTTTGCAGCAATATCAAAGGCTGAAGGAGGGGAGGTAGGGCCTGTATTAACAAAAGCTCAGTGCCCTCGTGGGCAGCTAGGCTCTGTCTTTGCATATTCTGATGCCTGGCAGGCCACTGTCATCTTTCTTGTCTGGCTAGGATGTGAGCCTTCCCCAGCCAGCCCCTTACTTAATGGAACTCTATAACTCTTCATTTCCTGGACACACGTTGAGTTAAGCAGGTGGCAGACAGCTGGCATTTCTCACTTGCTTTCTGGCATGTCCCATTTTTATAGGAAGCTAACCTGGCATTTTTTATTATAAAGCCCCACAGTCCCAAGGTTTAATATCTTGAGTGTTAGATTCATGAGCAATTTGGAAGTTAGAGATTGCCGGAGGCTGGAATTTGATGGAGTGTGCGACCTGTAACTTGGAATGTGATTTATTTACTCAAGGGAGGGGGAAAGAGCATGGGACAATTAAGTGGGATTTGAGTTTCAAGAAGTGGGGAATGCTTAAAAGGGAGTGAGCAGCAGAGGGGTTGTAAATCCCTCTGACAGCTGGAGTGTTTTTTAAAATAACAGCTGACTTTGAAACCAACTGCCTTGGGAGCTCAAGTCAGGCAGCGCCAGGGACTATTTGCGCCCAGCTATCTATGTCTTTTATTTGGAAGGCAAACACCTGTAGAGAGTAGCCACTGGGAGACAATCTTTGGATTCCAGCCAGATGGCCTTTGCCATGTTACTCAAGCATGCCACACGTTGTCCTACCTCAGGGCCTTTGCACTGGCTGGTTTCCCCAGCTTGGAGTTCTCTCCCCAGATTTCCACATGCCTGGCTTTTTTCTTCATTCAGCTCTCAGAATAAAGATTACCTCCCCAGAGTGGCTTTCCCTGGGAAACCCTGGCTAAAGATGCCCCCAACTCCATCTACTCTCTATCCAATAAGTCTCTGCATTCTCTTTACAGCACTTGTACCTCTCTGAAATCTCATTTATTTGTTTATTGCCTTCTTTCTCCACTGGACCTTCAGCTTGTAGGATTAAGGACTAGGTCTGTCTTGCATACAGTATCTCCTGCACCTAGAACACTGTGCCAGGACCATTCTGGCACCCATGTAGTGGATTTTGAACTTAAGAGATGACCTCTGGGCCTCCATAAAAGGAGAGTGGGCTTGAGTGGCAGTTCTCAAAGTGGGGTTCCCTGGACCCCCAGCATCAGCATTATCTGGAAACCTGTTAGAAATGCAAATCAGAAACTCTATTTGCAGGTTAAAGGTGGCTGGGGTAGTGCCAGCCACCTTTGTTTAAACAAAGCTCCCCAGGAGATTCTAGTGCCTGCTCAGGTTTGTTAACCATTGGCCTAGTGTTTAAACACCTACGGGGTCTAGGTAGGTGCTGTAAATGCAGGAAGTAGACCAGGTGTGTTACACCACAGAGTGGTGAGGACTGTGGCAAAGGAGACCGCAGGTGCAGACCCCCATAGAAGCTGTTATGTTTTGTTGGTTGTCACACCATGATGGGGATCTCACTCCCTGGAATACTGGAAGGGAAGGTCTGGCCATGGGAAGCAGCCTAAGGCACTGCATCCATTCATTCGTTCATGTGTTCAGCACCTGTAACATTAACCAGATAAACCCAGTCCCTGCTTGTATTAGTCCATTTTCACGCTGCTGACAAAGACCTACCCAAGACTGGGAAGAAAAAGAGGTTTAATTGGACTTACAGTTCCCTATGGCTGGGGAGGCCTCAGAATCATGGCGGGAGGTGAAAGACACTTCTCGTATGGCAGCAGCAAGAGAAAATGAGGAAGAAGCAAAAGCAGAAACACCTGATAAACCCATCAGATCTCGTGAGACTTATTCACTATCACGAGAATATCATGGGAAAGACTCACCCCCATGATTCAATTACCTCCCCCTGGGCCCCTCCCACAGAACATGGGGATTCTGGGAGATACAATTCAAGTTAAGATTTGGGTAGGGACACAGCCAAACCATGTAACTGTCCTCTTAGGGCTTACAGTCTGGAGGGGGAGACAGTTCATCATCATAGGCTCCAGGCAACACCTGTTCAATTACAACTACAACAGGTGTTGCAAAGGTGGAGTCCACAGTGCTTCAGGGACCTACTGGGGGGAGTGACCTAGTTGGAAAGGCCACGGGAGGCTTTTGAGGCAAGTGGGAAAAGCATTGTAGGCCAAGGAAATGGCAGAGGCAAAGGCTCGGAGATGGGCTGGTGTGATTGGAACTCTGTGAATGACAGGGAGAGTCATATGAGAAGAGGGAAAACGGTGTGTATGGGACCACCTCCAGGCACTGGGAGACTCTCTATCCAGAGAGCGCTGGGGAGTCACTGTAGCAGTGGAGTGACCTGATCAATTTTGCATTTTGAAGCAATTGCTCATAGTACTGGATGGAGAATGAATTGGGGAAGCCAGAGAGAGTGAGGAACAGTTGTCATCATTCAGGAAGAACAATTATTATTAGCAATAATATTTGTGGTAATATTATTAGTGATAATATGAGCAGCTGGTGAAGGAGTAGACACTTTAGCTGGACACTGGATGAAGCATTTGTGTGCTCTCCTCTCAACCTCACACCTGCTCACGAGGCAGCACTTACTGCCCCACTGTCTTAGTCTCTTGAAACAACAAACAACAAGAACATGGTTCTGAAAGTCAAAAGTCCAAAGTGGGTCTCATGGAGCTAAAATCAGGATGTTGGCAGGGCTGTGCTCCTTCTAGAGGTTCTAGGGGAGAATCCATTTTCTTGCCTTTTTTCCGCTTTTTAGAGGCTGCCTGCATTCCTCGGCTCGTGGCCCCCTTCTCTGTCTTCAAAGTCAGCGATGGTGGGTTGAGTCCTTCTCCCCCATCACATCCGTTCAGCCCCCCTCTTCTATCACATCTCTTTCTGCCTCTCTCTTTTGTCTCCCCCTTTGCTTTTGAAGACCCTTGTGATTACATCCATCTGGCCTGCCTGGCTAATCCAGGATAATCTGTCTATCTCAAGAGTATGACTTAATCACATCGGCAAAGTCTCCTTTGCCATGTAGGGTAAATTTTCACCAGTTCCAGGGATTAGGATGTGGACATCTTTGGAGCCATTATTCAGTTCACCACACTCCTGGTTATAGAGGCAAAGCCTGTGGCACCATGAGACACAGTGTGCCCCAAGGCTGTGGGGGCTTGAGGTGACAGAGCTGGGCTGGGAGCCAGGGTGTCAGTCCTCAGAGGTGGCTGCTCCCAGAAAAAACACCTGCTCCCCACTATTCACGCCTGGCCCCGGTACCTGGGCTTGTTGGTGAGACGTTTGGAGGAGGGAAAGGACATGGCTGCCACAGGCATTCAGACTTCTGTCCCAGCCACTGTTTTGGCAGAATGAGCCGGTCTGGACAGAGGCCCTCAGAGACAAACCTTCTAGATGGTTTTATCTCATTGTTTCTGACGAGCCCCTTTTAGGTTGGTTTATAATAAACATCTTGTACCCACAGTGCCATCTTAGCCAAAGGCTCTCTGTGTCACCTGAGATAGG
Organism: Pongo abelii; assembly: GCF_028885655.2. Lineage (NCBI taxonomy): Eukaryota > Metazoa > Chordata > Mammalia > Primates > Hominidae > Pongo > Pongo abelii. The sequence continues at coordinate 116,333,421 of NC_071995.2, read as the reverse complement.
GGTCAAAGGGCAGCCTTGAGGGTACTGCCTGAGGCCAGGCTGGAAGAGGTGGGGTAGCCTGCAGATAAGATGGAGAATTCCCAGGCCTTGCCCCTCTTCTTGGAGAAAGATGATTTTTGGTGTACAGAAATACTGAGAGGTGCATGTGTGCATGTGTACTAGAAGCTAGAGAGATACTAAATACACTATTGAGCCACTAAAACACTTTCTGCTGACCTCCAGATGGACTATACTACCAGCCGGCCTCGTTAATCTTCATTGCCATAGGCGATGGGGACAGTGACATTACAGCCATAGCGATGGGGACAGTGACATCACAGCCATAGGCGATGGGGACAGTGACATCACAGCCATAGGCGATGGGGACAGTGACATCACAGCCATAGGCGATGGGGACAGTGACATCACAGCCATAGGCGATGGGGACAGTGACATCACAGCCATAGGCGATGGGGACAGTGACATTACAGCTACCACTTTCTGAGAGCTTATGACATGCCAGAGACTCAGAGAAAGTTGTTAAGAAGCAAAAGATGGGTTTTCAGAACATAGCTTCCAGATCCAGGTGGCCTGCATTCAAACCCCAGTTCCTGCAATTCCACGACTGGGTATTTATCCAAAGGAACGGAAATCAGCATGTCGAAGAGAGATCTGTGCTCCCTGGTTCATTGTAGCACTCTTCACAATAGCCAAGATATGGAATCAACTTGAATCCATCAACAGATGAATGGGTCAAGAAAATGTGGCATATAAATGCAACGGAGTATTATTCAGCCTTAAAAAAAAGAAGGAAATCCTATCGTGTGTGACAACATGAATGAACCTGGCGGACATTATGCTAAGTGAAATAAGGCAGGCATAAAAAGACAAATACCGGCCAGGGGCAGTGGCTCAGGCCTGTAATCCCAGCACTTTGGGAGGCCAAGATGGGGGGATCACCTGAGGTCAGGAGTTCAAGACCAGCCTGGCCAACATGGTGAAACCCCATCCCTACTAAAAATACAAAAATTAGCCAGGTGTGGTGGTAGGCACCTGTAATCCCAGCTACTCAGGAGGCTGAGACAAGAGAATTACTTGAACCCGGGAGGCAGAGGTTGCAGTGAGCTAAGATGGCGCCACTGCACTCCAGCCTGGGTGACACAGTGAGACTCCATCTCAAAATAAATTAATTAATTAAAAGACAAATACCACATGATCTCATTTATATGTGGAATCTAAAAAAGTCAGTCATAGAAATTGAGTAGAATAGTGGTTACCAGAGAATGAGGAGTATGGGGAGTGGAGAGACTTTGATCAAAGGCCACAGAACTTCATTTAGACAGGAGGAATAAGTTCAAGAGATCTATTGAACATCATGGTGATTATAATCAATAACAATATGTTATATACTTGAAAATTGCTGAGGGAGTAGATTTTAAGTGTTCTCACCGCACACAAAAAAATGTGAGATAATGCATAAATACAATAGCTTGGTTTAGCCATTCCACATGTATACATATATCAAAACATCACGTGCTACACAATAAATATGTACAATTTTTACATGTTAAATTCATCCCAGCTCTACTTAACCCCTGAGCCTCAATTTTGTCATCTATAAAATGAGATTGATACCATGCTTCATTAAATCATTGAAGATACCTTCAATTAGAATATTCACCATTTAGGCTGGGTGCAGCGGCTCATGCCTGTAATCCCAGCACTTTGGGAGACTGAGACAGGAGGATCACTTTAGCCCAGGAGTTTGAGACCAGCCTGGACAACATAGTGAGACCCCATCTCAAAGAAAAGAATATTCACCATTTATTTTATGTGCTACAAAGAAAGAAATACAGTGCCAATGAAACTATGATCTGTCAATGATTGCAGAACACTTTCTGATTTTAGAGATGTGCATCTTTGGAATCAATGAGATACAGCAAGAATACCCACTTTGTAAGACTCTTATCCATAGGCTAGTGTCTGGCACATAGAATGTGCCCAGGACATGTCAGCCTGTATTGTTTCTGCTGTACCCATTTTACAGACATGGAAACTGAGGTTGAAGTCATTTCCGAAGGTCACCCAGCAAGTAGTAAATGCTGGAGTCGGGATTTGGACTCAGTTTGTGCTCCTCTGTTCCCTTAGCTGTGATACCTAATTAATGGCTCAAGAATCGTGTCTGATAACTGGGCACCCACACAGTGGAGGAGAAGATAGGAAGAAGATCGGGAATGGGTTCCCATCAAGGCTATGCATCCACGAGCTGGTCCTCTAGGTGTCTATATCCTCACCCATGAAATAGATATAATAGGGTTTGCTATTATATATATAGGGGTTGCAGCATTGCTAGAAGGAATCATGGAGGTGATATAGGTCCTAAGCACATGCTCAGTAGACTTTCATCCTCTTCTCCCTTCCTTTCCCCACATCCCACACTGCGAGTGGCTTTTAGGCCACCATTATTAGTCATGAGGAATTCCAAGCTCAGAGCAGTTGCTATGGACACTTGGACTGACTTGCCGGGACCATCTTAGCCTCAGTCATCCTGGACATCTGCCTGAGGCCTGCTCATCTTTAAAGCTCAGCTTTCACCTTGAACTTGTCTCCAGCTTTGTTCCTGATAAACATCCAGGTGGGCACAGCCAGGCCTGGAGCCCCAAATTCCTCTGTAGACATTGCTCATCTGCAAATACTCTTCACTGTGTAAAGACTTTAGAAAAGGATACCTTGGGTATCAGTGCCGCTTTACATTTTTTACAGATTTCAACACCATATATTAATTATATTAATTGTTAATTCTTTCCCTGCTTACTTTTTTTTTTTTTTTTTTTTTTGAGACAGGGTCTCACTCTGTCACCCAGGCTAGATTGTGGTGGTGCAATCTCCATGCACTGCAGCCTCTGCCTCCTGGACTCTAGAGATCCTCCCTCCTCAGCCTCCCAAATAGCTGGGACTACAGGCATGTGCCACTACACACAGCTAGTTTTTTTGTGTATCCGTTGTAGAATTGGGGTCTTGCCATGTTGCCCAGGCTATGACTTTTTAAAACATTTTTTGGAAGGATAACATACCTGCAAAAGTATCCAGATCGTAAAAGAACAGCCCAATGAGTTTCCACTAAGTATGTATCCATGTAACCAGCGCCCAAATCAAAACACAGAACACTGCCTTCCCCCAGCCCCCTAATAATGCTCCTTCCAGCACCTCTGCCCACCACACACACACACACAAGGGCCATCACTGTGCTGACTTTCAGCACCTAGGTCAGTTTCATTTGCTTATGCACTTTATATAAATGGAGTAGTCTTGGGTGTCAGGCTTCCTTCATTCAACATTATGTTGGTGAGCTTTATCCATGCTTTTTGCAGTTAGCAGTAGTTTGGTTATTTTTATATAGTACAGCATGAACATATTTTGTTATATGTATATATCATATTTTATCCACTTTTCTGTTGACGAACATTTGGGTTGCGTCTTAGTTTGGACTACCGTGACACAGTACTGCAGACTGAGTGGCTTAGAAACAACAGAAATTGCGCCTGTAGTCCCAGCTACTTGGGAGGCTGAGGCAGGAGAATCACTTGAACCCAGGAGGCAGAGGTTGCAGTGAGCCAAGATTGTGCCACTGCACTCCAGCCTGGATGACAGAGCGAGACTCTATCTCAAAAAAAAAAAAAAAAAAAAAAAAAACAAATTTATTTCTCGCAGTTCCAAAGGCTGAAAAGTCAAAGATCCTGTGCTAGCATGGGCAGACTCTGGGGAGGGCCGTCTTCCAGACTTTTGACTTCTCCTTGTATCCTCATATGGCAGGGAAAGAGCGAGAGAACTGGCTGGAGCCCCTTTTAAAGGAGCACTAATCCCATTCATGAGGCTCCGCTCTCGTGACTTAATTATCTTCCAAAGCCTCACCTCCTAATACCATTACACTGGGATTAGGATTTCAACGTACAGAATTGGGGACACAAACATTCAATCCATTGCAGGTTGGTTCTAGTTTGGGATTTCAACAGATAGGTTGCTGTTAACATTCTAGTTCGTGTGTAGGGGTGAATATGAGAATTCATATCTGTTGGGTACTTAGAGGAAGAATTGCTGGTTGTGGATTTGTATTAGTCCGTTTTCACACGCTAATAAAGACCTACCAGAGACTGGGTAATTTATAAAGGAAAGAGGTTTTATGGACTCACAATTCCACATGGCTGGGGAGGCCTCACAATTATGGTGAGAGACAAAGGAGAAACAAGGCACGTCTTACACGGTGGCAGGCAAGAGCGCTTGTGCAGGGGAACTCCCCTTTGTAAAACCATCAGATCTCATGAGACTTATTCAATACCAGGAGAACAGTATGGGGGAAACTGCCCCCATAATTCAATTATCTCCACCTGGCCCTGATCTTGACACGTGCAGATTATTACAATTCAAGGTGAGATTTGGGTGGGGACACAGCCAAACTATATCAGGGTTATTTGTATGTATATTTCACTTTAGTAGCTGTGCCACACTGGTGCAGTAGTTTCTCCAGAAGCTCCTGAGGTCATACGGGAGTGAGAGAAGCAAAGACTTCAGCAGCTGCTGAAGGGAAAGAGGATGTAAGGAGGGAAAGAAGACAAGGGGTGGAAATCTGAAGCTTGAGACTTTTCTGCAGTTACCCTGAGCAGGAGAGTCCGGGGAGTCTTGGATCCTGTTGGTGGTGATTTGCTCTGTGGTCTGCAATGGGGAGGGTATGTTCTGGGATCTGGCCTGTGATGAGTGTAGGTGGCTGTTCAGGATCTAAGTATCCAGGGGAAGGAATCTGCCCACAGTCTCAAATATTGAAATGTCAACATGGAGTAGTTGGCTGCTCTGCCCACCCTTCCTCCACCTCTGCTCCAGCAGCCACAGCAAACGCCCTGCCTGGGACAGCAACCTGGGGGATGCAGGGTCAGCCCTGACTCATTCTGGGCTGCCTCCTGCCAACTGGCTGGGTGACCTCCTCAGACATGTGAATCAGACTTTCTGTGAGTCAGCTACCCGGGGACTGTTGCCTTAAGTAGATGAAGAAAAAAATGTTAGTCAAAGATCATGGGTGGCCATCAGTGGCATTTTAGATGAGTATACGGATGGGTGGACAGATAAACAGTTGTGATATGTGTATAGATATATCACTTATATATATTTGTGCAAGTGTATGTGTGTCTGTTTACTATTTTATTAATCACTTACAACTTTTTATAATAGCCAGTGATCTCATGGAAAGTTACCATGAAATGTACTAGGCATAGAGAGGTGCCTACACCTTTACATGCCTGATTTCATGTGGTTCTCCTGACAACCCAGAAAGGCAGCAGCTATTGGCCCCATTTTGCAGATAATAAAACTGAAGCTCAGGGAGGTTAATGCACCCGCCCAAGGTCACACAGCCACTAAATGACAGATCAGGATTCTAACCCCTTAGTCCTACTCTAAGCCCCCATGCTCCTAACCACGGTGCTGTACTTCCCGCTGGATGCCAAGGCCTGTTTCCAACTCTTTTATCTCATTCAATCCTCGTATTCAACTACAGGGTTAAGTATTATTAGTTTCCTTTGATAGATGAGGAAACTGAGGCCCAGAGAGGTGAGGTAACCCACCTCAAGACATACAGTAAGTAAGGAGCAGAGCTGGGATTCTGAGATCCCTCTGATACCAGCGTTCTTGCTTCAACCACAGGAAATACAGTCTCAGCAAAGCCCAGGACACAAGGGCTCAGTAAATACCAAATGAATGAACACAATGCCAGGAGTATTTTAGCAATAACATCACAGGTTAAAAGAGGAAAATTCAAACTGTGATTTTGATGTAGATGGAAAATTAATTTTCACAGTGACGTTCTTTCTTCTTTTGGCCCACATTGGATACTCTGAGCCAGTCACAGTGCTAGGGGCTGGGAGTGCTATGATGAACCTAGAATTCATTCATTCAGTGACGGCTCGTGGGTGCCTGCTCTGTGCGTGCTGGGAATTGTGCTGACTGCGGAGGGACAGGACGGATGAGCATACAGGCAACTAAATGAGAAGGTGTTACTTTCAGTGCATAATGTCGTTTTTCGTCCCGTCATTCATCTTAAACTACTGGTCCTCGAAATGAACTTAATGAGGCTGAACATAGTTTGAAAAACTCTTTATCTAGACAGGCGTCTGGTTTGGGGGTGGTATTACTGGTGTTTACACATCCCCGTCCAAACAATTGACTGCATCATTTGCTGATGATACTTAATACACATCAGTCACCACTTTGCTGGTCTTTCATCACTGTCCTCACACACTGACTCCTGGCAAGTGCATGCAGCTGGCGTGAATGGCCAACAGAATGCTGTCTGAGTGGCGTCTGAGGACCCAGAAGTTGTTGATTTATGTGCTGCTTTCCACCTGTGAGCCTCTGGGATGGACTGGACGTGGCAAACCCATTTCTGGACTAGGCTAGATTCTGTGGGTGTCCTTGTCGGTCAGCCACGTTGGCCAAGTTTCTAAAGAATCTACAAGAACTTCCTCCCAGATCTCCATCCCAGAACCAGATCTGAAGTCCAGTCCCAGACCTATTATCTCATAAGCACAATAGTGGCGTGTCCACGTGTCTATGCCATCATTTGTCACTTGTAGTAACTGTCGTGGGTCACCCTCTTCTGAACGACTGCCATTAATTTATCTTGTCCTTTTGCTTTTCAGCCTCTGTAAGGGACGGACGCTCTATTCCGTTGTGAGGGATGCCAAAATCGTCTTGGATGTCAACAAAACCAGACAGATTGCTCAAGAAATTGTGAAGGTACTGTCGGCTCTAGGGCGTCCTACCTAAATCTCAGAAAGACCCAGTTTCCCCCAGAGAAGCCCCCCTACCCCAGGGCTCCTAAGATTGATGGTTGGATTTCAGACTACCAATCTGGACTTAAAAGAAATTAGACTTGACCTGAAAAATGCCAGGCCATGTGTAAGTAAGAATTCTGCCTCGATATGATCTTTAGGAACTATCTACCAATGTTTGGTTTCCATCTGGTGTCTCATCACTATGGTACTTGGACCTATGCAAGGACCAGGGGTCACATACAAGCTATTCAGCACTCTTGGTTAGGATCCACCATCCCTCGAGTCCTTGAATTCTCATGAGTGGAAACAATCTCTCTCCACTGCTGCTAGGGAAACATCAAATTGTTGGGTGTTGTTTTGGATTAAAACAAACAAGAATATTCTGTGTTTTCTGGCAGGTGCCTTATTAGTCAGTTGTACTCAAGCTTTTATTTGTCATTTGGAGGTGTTAGGACTGAGCTGCAAGACGAAATAAAAGATGTGACTGCTCACAAAGGCAAAAAAAAGAAACCACCACAACTCTAGATGTTTGCCCTTGAACGAGGCCTCCAATGGACTCTTCTCTGTGTTCTTAATGAGCAGTTATGAACATCTCTTTAGGAACTCAGTGCCTTCTGCAGCAGCAGGGAACTCATACCCTTCCCAGTTTCCCAGTGTCCCAGGGGAACTGCAAGGACGCAATGGTGGGTGACTTCACTGTCCACCCAAGTATTTGCATCAAGACAAAAGGAGGCCCAGTAAGAGTTTTCTCTAACTTGCTTCTGGGCTGTTTTATAAAAAGCAGACATTCTTCCCTCCTGGTGGCATGTCCACACCTCTCTCTTTCTCCTCAACAGTGGCTTGTCCCTGAGGTGGAGGAAAGGGGTGCAGGACCTCTGATTTTCTTCCTTTAGACTCAGTTTTCTGAAGCCACAAGGAGAAGAGGAAGAAAAAGAAATGGAATGGAATGGAATGCCTCGGGCATCCCTTCCTTTAGCTCATTCATGGAGACCCAGCATCAACCAGGAAATTAGTTCAACCAAGTCAAGGGGATTCTAACCCCTTAGTCCTACTCTAAGCCCCCATGCTCCTAACCACTGTGCTATACTTCCCACTGGATGCCAAGGCCTGTTTCCAACTCTTTATCTCGTTCAATCCTCATACTCAACTACAGGGTTAAGGTCTGACTATCTAGTCTTGTAGAAGAGTTAGTTTTTAAAGGGGAAGTGGATGAAAATGGTTGGTTGAATTCCTTTCCCTGGGGATCTTTTTGTTTCTTCTTCAGGAATCGGATGAGCAAATGGGGATGGCCTTTCTGTGGTCTGAGAGTGACAGTGGATTTGTGTCTTGGGGCCCTGCCTGTTCCCGCTTGCCATGCCTTCCCCGACCTCACCCCCAGGACCCACGGTCAGACCCCAGGCCCTGCCACTGTTGAGTGTGGTGCCATTAGGGAGCCAAGTCTTCACAACAAGCAATGTGAACTCAAGCCAGGGTGGCAGCAAGCTCTTAGGTTTTTCTCTGGCAACTCCCTGTTCCTTGCTTCTTGCAGGGCATGGGCTACCTCCACGCCAAGGGAATCCTACACAAGGACCTCAAGTCAAAGAACGTCTTCTACGACAATGGCAAAGTGGTCATCACGGACTTTGGACTCTTCAGCATTTCTGGGGTGCTGCAGGCTGGCAGGTGAGAGGCGGTGGGAGGACCCGGAGAGTTTCCTGAACAGATATGGTCAGGAGGTGGGAAGTTAGTCCAAATGGCTTTAGTGACCTAGACTCAGGGTTGGTCCTGAGGTTGCTGAGTTGAGCGGGGCAGCTACTCTACTGATGTGGGATGCCAAGGCCATGCTCTGCTTCCCCCTGGGGAGGCCAGCACCTTGCTCACCTGTCTTGTCTTTGAGTGTGTGTGATTGGACACAGAGCATCCCCAGAACTTTCAAAGCCCCTACCCTTTAATTTAACTGGAGGACTCTCTTCTAACCCTAAGTAATTCACTTGGAAGTTGAGATCACCCAAGAGGCCTTGCTCAAAGTTTTCTTAGGAATTAATTGATTTTAGTACAGGAAGAGTACAGTTAACAGCAAGGGATTTAAAGTCAGAGGCACCCATGGCCTGACACAGCTCTTCCGCTTATTAAATGTGACTTTAATCAAGCCGAACAACGTCTCTGAACTTTTAGTTCCCTTGTCTGCTAGAAAAGTGGTAGGTTTGATGGTGCCTTCCTCTATCAGTTCTTGTGAGGATAAAATGAGAACACGCATCAAGCATCCACCCAGTGCCCAATGCATCTCAAAAGCTCCCCAAAGGGTAGCTGCTGCTGAGTTGTTGTAATTAGTATTAATTTGCATATACCTCCCAGTATCACCCAGGAGAATCATTAACCGTTATTAAGTAATTAACTCTCAGCCACTACTCACCCTAGAGCAAGCCGCATTGAGTTGGCCATGTGAAAAACAGCTTGATCTCAAATAAACAACCCATAATTCAGAAAGTCTACCCTTGTGACTTTTAATTTGGACTGCGCTGTCGTCTCTCTCTCGCTCTCTCTCTCTCATTTTAAACCTCTGCATGTTTTTTCTAATCCTGCATTTTATAACGAATGGTGCATCTTTCCAGGAGCCCCACAGTTTCTCTCATTTTACCTCAGTTTCAGCTGCTTTTGAGAACCACTGATTTTTTTTTTTTTTTTTTTTTTTTTTTGAGGAATGCCCCAGGGACCCGGACAAAGTGACTCTCGTTTGTGTTATACGATACCTTGAATCTGTTATAAGTTGGACCATTTGGAATTTGACAAAACTTCACGTAGCTGTTTCTGTGTGATGAGGACCAAACAGGCGCTTAAGTTTCTTTTTCAGATTTTACTCCAACCAAGAAAGATTAACCATAGTCTACAAAACTATCTGTAGTCCCTAAGATAAGGCAGTAAGTAGGCAGTAAATATATAAATATATCAATAGATACTTGGAGAGAGTCCCTCCAGTTGGAACCCAAGAAGCCCGGGAGGGCAAGACTGTGTAGAATCCCTTCTTCCCTCTGACTCCCCAGCAGCAGTTAAGTTCCTGGTTCACCAGCAGGGAACTCATACCCTTCCCAGTTTCCCAGTGTCCCAGGGGAACTGCAAGGACGCAATGGTGGGTGACTTCACTGTCCACCCAAGTATTTGCATCAAGACAAAAGGAGGCCCAGTAAGAGTTTTCTCTAACTTGCTTCTGGGCTGTTTTATAAAAAGCAGACATTCTTCCCTCCTGGTGGCATGTCCACACCTCTCTCTTTCTCCTCAACAGTGGCTTGTCCCTGAGGTGGAGGAAAGGGGTGCAGGACCTCTGATTTTCTTCCTTTAGACTCAGTTTTCTGAAGCCATAAGGAGAAAAGGAAGAAAAAGAAATGGAATGGAATGGAATGCCTCGGGCATCCCTTCCTTTAGCTCATTCATGGAGACCCAGTGTCAACTAGGAAGTTAGTTCAACCAAGTCAAGGGCAAGGTGGCTTCTGGTCTCCTTGTCCAGACAGCAGCCCCTCCCACCCCTGCCCCAGCCAGGTTGTCAACACAAACCCAGGGAGTGCCCTCAGCAACATCTCCCAACAAGAAATTCACGTTTCCTGGCCACCCACAAGTAGCCATCCATGACTTCTTGTGCTTTTATCCTTGTTCCAGTTACATATTATTGTGCAATGAACCATCTCAAAACTTAGTGGCTTATAACAAGGTATTGTCATCCCTCATGGTTCTATGGGTTGACTGGGCTCAGCTGACCTCTTATGCTCAGTTTGTCCTGTAGGTGCCATCAGATGGGTTGAGGGGTGAAGTTGGAGACATCTGAAGGCTTCCACATTCACACAGCTGAGCTGGGCTGGCTGAAACATCTGGGGGGCTGATGGGGTCTCTCTCATCTCCCTCCTTTTCCCTCTTCATGCAGCCTCTCTGCTTGACTACATTGGGCTTCCTCACACCATGGCAGTCTCAGGGTAATCAAACTTCTTATGTCACAACTGGGTTCCACCAAAGCAAGCACATTGCAAACCATGACAGGGAGGTGGAACTCTGGGGTGTCCCATGAATCCCAGGACCTTTCCCAGGTAGTAGATTTGCCTCAATATTTATGAATACCGCCAGTGTAGCTCTAGGGATCCACAGGGTCCCCTCAGGGGTTCAGGTCCATTTACTCCCTCTTGTTTACGAAAAGGCATCTTCAGTAACTGCCCCCATTGCAGCCTGGAGCCCCCAGTGCAGCCGCCAGAGGCCAGGAGACATCCCTTGAATAAGGGGCACCTTTGGCCCTGATCAGCAACCTGGGGGCTGGATTATAGGAGTGGAAAGAGAAGGGAGCTGGCCAGGCTTTGGGCATTGCAGGAAGCAGGGCCGGTATCTCTCAGGAGATAGGCCTGGAAGTTGCCTCATTCATTACTCACTCAGCCAGTCAGCAAATAATTAGGGAGTGCAAGTATTAGTCAGCTTGGACTGCTGTAACACAATGCCATACTCAGGGGTTTAAACAACAGACGTTTATTTTCTTACAGTTCTGGAGGCTGAAAGTCCAAAATCAAGGTGCTGGCAAATTTAATGTCTAGTGAGGGCTCTCTTCCCGGCTTGTAGATGGCCACCTTCTTACTGTGTCGTCATATGGCCTGTTCTCTGTGCACTGAAAAAGAGAGAGAGAGGTCTCTGATGTCTTTCCTCTTCTTATAAGAACACCAATCTTATTGGATTAGGGCCTTGGACTTACGATCTCGCTTAATCTTAATCACCTCCCTATAGGCTTTATCACTAAATACAATCAAATTGGGTGTTAGGGGTTCAACATAATAAATTTGGGGGAGGCAAAATTCAGTCTATAATACCTTGAGATAGATTCCAGAAACTTGTTTGTGTTTAACACACACCTGGTTCCCTGATCCTCAGTTTCCTTACCTGTAAAATGGGAGGTTTTGATGATTAAATGGGATAGAGATGTGGAAGGCTTAGTTTAGCATTTTGTTCTTTTTTTTTTTTTTTTTTTTTTTTTGAGACAGGATCTCTTGCTCTGTCACCCAGGCTGGAATGCAGTAGTGCAATCACGGCTCACTGCAGCCTCAACCTCCGAGGCTCAAGCGATCCTCCTACCTCAGTCTCTCAAGGTCCCGGGCTTACAGGCATGTGCCACCATGCCCAGCTGGGCTTTACTCTTTAATGGTTCTCTCCAGAAATTCTTGTAGAATTGGGTTGAGGTGCCTAGTCCCTGGGGTTTTAAAGACTTGTGTTCAAACAGATCTCAGCTCTGTCCATTTGGACAGGTCACCTAAATGTTTTGAGCCTCCATTTCCTCATCCACAGAACAGGATGATAGCCCTCAGATTGTGGGCTTATGAGGTCTAAGTGGGATGGACAATCTGCCAAACAGTAGGCACTTAGCAGGAGTCACTTGCCTTGCTGCCCTCCCCTCAGTTAGAGCTTGGGGTATGGATAGCCCTTGGTGCCCAGCAGGGAGAGACCCACCCCGCACCAAGCCCGAGGCAGGGATGGGGGCAGCCCAGTGATGTGAGTGTGTTCTGCACATCCAGACAGACCCCAGCATCCAGCTGTTCTGCTGTCATCAAGAAAAGGTATCGTTTTAGATGCCAGTGCTGTCATGCCAGCCTCCCAAAGCCTGTTATTAATCATAATAACCATAATGAAGATGATTGGGGTTTGTCATCAGTGGGCCCATCGCCATGGGAACGGGGCACCCCAGGGTGTTAGTGCCAGGCCTGGCTCCCGGCCCCTACCACACCCGCCCCAGGCGTGGTCACCACTCTACCTCCTGCCCTGGTAGAGTGCAGAATGCCAGCTGCTGACCCCATGAGTCAGGAAGAGGTGGCAGGGGTGTTTGCAAAAAGATGGGAGCAGAGAAGCTTCCCTTTGGCAGGGGCACCCCAACCCACCCCACCCCCAATGGCCCAGTCATTGCAGGAGAATGTTGGCTGGCCTATGCCAAAGACTTTCATGGAGGACATTCCTACTGTGGGCTCTAGTCTCAACTCCACTTCTGAGTCCTCAAGATAAAGACACACACACACACACACACACACACACACGTATACATGTGTAATGATTATGTCCAGTAATTGCGTGTCTCTGGCAGCTGACACAGTCCTGTGCCACGCACTGTCTCATTTTAATCCTTGCAGCAGCTCTGTGAAGTACAAATTAATGTGCCCATTTTACAGATGGGAAAATAGAAATTTGGGTCTGCTCAAGGTTCCATAGCTAGTAAGTAAGAGCCTTCAACCTCTGTGGGTGTTCCTGATTCTAGAAGGAAGAGCTGATTTAACTCTGCTGACTCAAGTGTTTGCTAGTGAGTTTGAGTCGTAGTTTCTAGCACAGGATGTGTTGTATCATGTCTTTTGTGTAGAATGCAGGAGTAAGTCTTGTGTTATTAATCCTGAAACACTGAGATTTGGACCATTTCCTTATTTTGTATAAATTAGAACAGTGATTCTCAACCAGGGCCATTTTTCCCCTCCAGGGGACATTTGATGATGTCTGAAGACATTTTTAGTTGTCATGGTTAGGGGGAGAAGGGTGCTAATGGCCTCTAATGAATAGAGGCCAGGGATGCTGCTAAACATCCTACAATGCCCAGGAGAGCCCCCGTGTCCCCCAACAACAAAGAATTGCCCAGACCCAAATGTCAATAGCGCCAAGGTCGAGAAATCCTAAATTAGAACAAATTTAATGGTGTCTGCCTGGCCACATTGCTTTCTGTTGCATGCATGCCAGTCTGCTCCTAGCCTGGGAATGCAGGAGGTGGATGGGTGGCCCAGGGTGGGATACCTGTGGTAAGCCACCATCCAAATGCAATTAAGAGTTGTGATTGCAGCAGTTACCCAGCTTTGCTTCCTTTCCTGCAGTCCCTATTTTGGGTTCTACAAAAAGTTGCGTATATCCAAATGGATGCTACCTTCATGTGTAAGATGGAGGGGGAATGAAAGAGATCTTAAAGAATTGCATGTATGGGACACATCCAGCCTTACCCAGCTAGTGAATGTCACTGCAGCACTGGAACCCTGAGCCCCAAACTCTTGGAGCGTCATTCAGAGATCTTTCCTCCACCCAGTGTTTCTACGGGTGTGATCTGCAAGTTGATTTGGGGGAGGACATGAACAAACATTTTCTATCTTAATTTTAATGTGTATTAGAAAATCACTAGTCTCCATTTATGGCCACACTAAAGAGTGACCTATTGAAATATATTTAAGTTAAAAATGCATTTCTTCATATATAATAGTCTAGAACAGTGTTGTCCAATTTGGTGGCCACTAGCCAGATGTGGCTATGTAAATTTAACTTTAATTAAAATGAAAAGTTCAGGGCTAGGAGCAGGGGCTCATGCCTATAATCTCTATACTTTGGGAGGCTGAGGCTGGAGGATCGATTCCTTGAGGCCAGAAGTTTGAGACCAGCCTAGGCAACATAGCAAGATCATATAGCAGGACCACATCTCTAAAAACAATAAAATAAAATTAGCAGGGTGCAGTTGCTCACGCCTGTAATCCCAGCTACTTCATAGGCTGAAGAGGGAGGGTCGCTTGAGGCCAGGAGTTCAAGGCTGCCATGAGCTATGAGCTCACCTCTGCACTTCAGCCTGGGTGATAGACAGACTGTCTCAGCAGACCTTGTCTCTAAAATTAAAAAAAAAAAAATTAAAAGTTTAGTTCTTCAGTTGTAAGTCACATTTCAAGTGCTCAATAGTCATGGTGGTTAGTGGCTGCCATACTGGACCATATAGAGGATATTTCTGTCATACTGGAAAGTTCTATAGCATAATGCTGCTCTTGAAGGTATTTAGATATGGCAAAAATCATGATTATGGGATACGAATGAGTGTGTTTGAGGGAGCAGCATGTCACAACTTCTACGTCTCAGAAACCCTCTCTGGAAGAATCTAGCCAGCCCCAGGTCCCCACAGAGACCTTCATGCTGGAGGCTGTCATCCTGCATGACCTCACTTTTGATGATGATTCGAGAAACGCATCCCCTCTCCCTCTGACTGCTCCCTTCCCCTGTGTTAATGAGCCAGTTCTAGGAGTCTTGAGTCAGTGAAGATCTCAGAGGGGGTCTGCTTAGATTTCAGACCCACATGGAAAGCTCTGCCTTGCTAAGGACCTCCAGTGAAAGAAGGAAGCCAGCCTCCTTCCACATCTAAGAATTTACCTAAGGAATAAGTTAACGTGGATGAAGGGAGATACTCCCTGTATCTACCCAAAGATATTCATGGTAGCATTGTTCATAATGGTGGAAGAGGGAACCGCCCGCCCAAGGTCCATCAGCAAGGAGTTGGTTGTATACACTTTGATACATAGGATAGGATGATGTGTTTCAATTACACTGGTGTTTTTTAGGGTTCTGGAACACCCTGAATGGGGCCGTTGTTGGAACTTTGTCCTAACTTCCCCTTCTGCCTAGATATTCTCCTTGTTCACATAACTGGATCCTTTATGTCACGTAGATCTTAGCTCACAGTTTACCTGCAGTAAGATCCGTCTTATCTTTGATGCATCCTCTATTTTAATTATTTGTACAATGCTTATCACGATCTTTAGTTTTTCCTATTTATTGAACTCATTTGTTGTCTCCTTTCCCTACGAAAGTGCAAGCTCCAGGAGGGAAGGGACCTTGTCGGTCTTGTTCTTTGCCAAGCACAGAACCTAGGCATCATAGGTGATGGAAAAACACAGTAGATTATCATTATTTGTGGATTCACTGAAATGTATTTGTAATCCCCCAAATCAACACTCACAGCACTTTCACAGTTATTCAGGGACATGCAGAGTGGGGAAAAGTTTGAGTTACCCAATGCACATGTTTCCAGCTTAGGTCAAACAGGAGGATGTTCTGCCTCATTGTCTCAGCCTCATGCAGAGAAGCCTTGAGGATGGAGGTTGAGACAGAGTGGGCAGTGCAGAGTAACATAAGAAGCTCTAGCTCTGGGGCCAGTTGGATGAGATTTGAATCCCAACTCTGACACCTGTTAGTAGGGCTGCCTCAGACCAGTCACTTAACACTTCTGAGCTCCACAGTCTATTATGTAAAATAAAACAGAATCTATCAGATAAGTTGTTTTTAGGGGTTAAAATTATAAACTACGTGAGGGGTATGTGCATGTGTACATATTTCCCCAGGAGCAATGATTCAGTATTCTGCTAATTCCGTGTTCCAGTGACTTTATAGAACGTAACTGCCACGAATAACAAGAATCCACACTGTCATTGAATGAAGATGGGCAAGAAGGTGGGTGCCTCAGAGGCAATGGAATTCGATGATGGTTTGGGTCCTGAGTGTTTCTCTAGAGCAGCCTTCCCTGCACCTACTACTGGGTCTCGGCCTCCAGTAGGTGGTCAGGCAGTGCTCAATGTGGGAAGCAAGAAGGGCAGCAGAGATGGCTCCAGGGACGTGGGGTCAGTGCCAGGGGGACTGGTCCGCCCTGGGCTATGAAACAGAGCTCATCCTGTGCTTTGCTTCTCCAGGCGGGAGGACAAACTGCGCATCCAGAATGGCTGGCTATGCCACCTGGCACCAGAGATCATCCGCCAGCTGTCCCCCGACACAGAGGAGGATAAGCTCCCCTTCTCCAAGCACTCTGACGTCTTTGCCCTTGGGTAAGTGGGCCCTGCCCTGGCCATTGAGAGCCACAGCCTTGGCAGAGAGGCACTTCTCAAGTCTTTCAATGCTTTTGGAAGGGCCAGGGTGTACCTGTCTACAGGGCCAAGGTGGCTGCATTTTTGGGTGAGAATGGAGGAACCTGAGTAGGGTATACTAGAAAGAATGACCCTAACAAACTTGTGTGCCTGGTTTCTAATGGATTATGTGGCCTTAACAAGTTACCCAACTCATTTACTTATTCAATAGCTATTTGTTGGCTGCCTACTATGTGCTAGGATTGTAGCAGATGCAGGGGATACAAGATTCAGTGTTGTCTTCATTATTACTACATAACAAATTACCCCAAAACTTAGCCGCTGAAAACATTTCTTATCTCAAGTTTCTGTGGTCAGGAATTTGAGAGTGGCTTAGCTGAGTGGTTCTGAGTGGGCTTTTATGAGGTTGCAGTCAAGATATTGGCTAGGGCTACGGTCTCATCTGAAGGCTCAGCAGGCTGGGGATCCACTTCCATAGTGGCCCACTCACACAGCTGTTGGAAGGAGGCCTCAGTTCCTCAACCCTTGGGCCTGTGTATAGGTTTCTTGAATGACTTCACAACATGGTGGCTACAAGCCTCATTGTCATTTATGATCTAGTCTCAGAAATTTACATATCATTACTTCTACCATATGCTGTTTGTTAAAAGCAAGTTGCTAAATCCAGTCCACACCTAAGGGGAGGAGAATTAAGCTCTATCTTATACATAATGGAATATCAAAGAATATACTGGACATATTTAAAAGCACCAGAGGCCCCTACTCTCTCTTTCTAGTGGAAGGCAGATAAGGAAACATCCAACTTTAGCAAAGTATAATAAATGCTATTCTGAGAATAAACACAGGACTGTGGGAATAAAAAAGGAACCAAATCCAATCTGGGAGATCAGGGAGGGCTTCCAGGAGATGATAATCCTGAGCCTAAGTTAAAGGTTGAGTACAAGGGCAGGGTGAGGTGTTCCAGATCAAAAGAATGTGCAAAAAGTTTCAAAAATAAAACTTTTTTTTTCAAAAATAAAACAGAACATATTGCCCACATGGAAGAATATATAGAAGGGTTGGGGGAGGAAAGGGAGCTGATGGATGAAGAGTCAGGAAAAAAATTAGGCTGGGGGTGGTGAGATAAGAGACTGGAGAGGGAAGTATGAGGACTTAAAGGTTGAGTTAAGGAGTTTTCATTTCATCTTCAGTGCACTAAGGAGCCACTGATGGTTATTAAGCTCTGGGGGAAGGGGGAGTGACATAATCCTAATTTGAGTTTTAGATCAATCAGATCACTCTGGCTGCTGAGTAGAGAATGGAATGAAGAAGGAGAGGATGGGGGCCGGGTGTCCAATACACAGGGAAATGCTGGCAGCCTTCACTTAATCAGAGCCTGTGGGTATGAAAGCTGAGAATGGACATCAGAAGCACACATAGGAGGTGGAAGCAATAGAGCTTGATGATGGATTGAATTTGGGTGGTGCCTAGATAGCTGCCTTAAGCAACCAGGTGGAGAGTGGCATCATTCACTAAGGTGGAGACCATGGAGGTGCAGCAGGGTTGGGGCATGCCAGCGAGGAGAAGAGGTCAGGTTTAGACACGGTGAGTTTGAGCTATCATGGAGATGACAAATGGAACCACCAAAAAACAGCTGCCTCTACACGACTAGTATAGAAAAGAGGAGTTTAGGACTTGTCAGAAAATAGGTCACTGCAGCCACAGACAGAATGAGATGTCTTTGGAAGTACGGAAGGAAAAGAAGGGCCTAGGACACAGCGCCAGGATGCAGGGCAGAGTGCCCTGAGAAAATATAGCCAGAAAGGCTTCTAGGCTCCCATGGCCATGCAAATCCTTGACTAACCTTGTCCACATGTGGTTGCAAGGGCTGGGGGAGATAACACTGGGGAAGCTGTTTGGGAAAGTTGCAGGCCTGCAGATGAGTGCAATTAGACTTAGCACCACCGAGAGATGTTACAGAGACAGTCTTCCTTGGAAAAGGGCCCCCACTGCATCCTCACTGAAAAACCCTGAGGAGATATTTCTGGAAGATCAGAATTCTCAACATCTGTTGCTTGGGCCCCTTTAGAGGATGTCAGTTGGCCTGATTATTTTATGCCCAAATCTTTATCTAGTTAGATATTGTTATCTGAAACCAAATTGCAATAATTAAGTTGGTATAGTTCAGTGTAAATTTAGCAAAAGAAAAAAAAATGTGATTAACAAAATGTACCAGAATAATTGGTTTTCTGCTGGAGTTTTCATCTTCAGCAAATCTTTTTTCCTTAAAGTGAGTTTCTCTTGAAAGTTGGGTTTAAAAGGAAGTTTTAATGAGGCTTTTATTTCTGACACTGCTGAATTCCGAAGGACCCGGTGCTCTGGTTTCCTGCCAATTAGGTGCATCCTGTTGCTTGGGAACCTCGTGCTCAGAAATGACTTAGAACAAAAATGAACTTTTTAAAGAGGATTGAGCACTGTGTTAAGCCTTTTATGTGCACTGTCTCACAATTTTTACAAGCACCCTTCGAAGCAGATACCATGTTGCTCCCAATTGACAGGTGAGAATACTGAGGCTTCAGATGGCTCAGTGACGTGCCTTACAGTGATGAATGATGGTGCTGAGATTCACCTGGCATATCCTGTACTCTAGAGTTGGAGCTTTTAACCATAGAGCCCCGATGGGTTTGGGATTTATTTTGCCACTCAAAGCCGTATTTCTTTCAACTGTAAATCAAGGATAATAAATCCATTGAGGTGTTCTAAGAATTGAGTGAGAAAACATTTGTAAGGTACCCAGCACAGGGAATAACTCAAAACACCCTTCCCTCTTTCACATGAGTGGTGGATGAGTCTGTTTATGCCTCCTTCACCAGACTCCAATCACCAACCACAAGCTCACACCTCCCAAATTGTGCACTTTCCTGATTACAAAGGACTCTTAAATAGGATGGAGTCTAAGCTTCCTAGGATAGCACGTTGGCCAGTGGCACCATCTTGGAGTTAGATGGACTAAGTTGAGCTTCTGGCTGCCCTTCTTGTTTGCTGTGTTATCTTGGGAAATACACACAACCTTTCTGGGCATCAGTTTCCTCATCTATGAAAGGGGGATAATATTAATAATAATGCCTCCTGTTTTAAAATGTAGGTTTTGTTATTATTCAGGCAGCATGAGGCCAACAGTCGCCTTTGAAAAGATGGTTTGTTACTCACAGTTCCCAGAGGGGGCGTGCCACACCATGCAGTGTCCACAGGGGGCAGCACCAGGGTCGGTCTGGAGGCAGAGGAAATGTGAGGAAGACGTTGGGAAGAGGCTTGTGGCTCTTGGGAAGGAGCAGGGGAGGCAGGGTAAGAAGTCTTAGGATTGGCTCGTTTGAATGATTTCAGCAGGCTGTGGCATACAGGGGCTGGGGAATATTGGCCTGGAACTTGAAAGCCCAGTTAAGGAGGTAGTTGGTAGTTTCCAGGAATTGGCTGTTCCTGGAAGGGGCAGACCTTCCGGGGTCAGCAGAGCCCCAAGTAGTCAAAGCATCAGAATAAAAGGACATGCTGAATAGACCTCCCTCCGCAAAAAAACTTAGAATAGTGCTTAGTGCAGAGTAAAACCTCAATAAGCATTATTATTTCTTATGATAACTATAATCTTTTAGCACCTTCTCTTGAGAGATTTCTGATCATCTAACTTGACATCCCAACTCCTGAGCATCACCACCCCTTCCCCACCCCAGAGGTATAAGGTAGTCAGGTAGAAGGAAGATGTAACTATGAAGTGAAACCCTAGCAATAGTTGATTTGACACAGTGCTCTGATTAGTAAAGAGGATAGCAGAGTGCTTTGTGTTCTTTAAAGCAAACTTACATGAAATCTTAGAGTGGAGGAAAGATCACTTTCTAGGATTGTTTCAGATATTTCCTAAGTTGGGGAATCTTGTGCTCAAAGCGCTAAGATCTGTCCCCATGGTACAGCTCAGTGACACCCTAGCATCCTGTTTCATCCACTGTGGTCCTCACTGCTATTCACACTTCACAGCATCATTTATGCACCACCCAGCCCATCACCCCATTCATGGCACATGCTACTCACTAGAGCAATCCTTTCTCCATTAATTACAATGTCACGATTTATGAAACAGAAAATAATGTGGTAAATCCCTCTAGAATAATCCTAGCATGGAGTTGTTTTGGCATTCGGAGTCCCAGATAAACATCCTTCCACTGCGATGTTATCATTATTCTCATTTATCAGGTAAGAAAACCTGCATTTGGAGAAGTGAGGTGACATACCCAGGAAACCTACCCTATTATACTACTAGTATAAATACAATCAGGACTTGAAACCAAGTCACTCTCAAACCTCTTTTTTTCTTTCCACCATTCCGCAGGATGGTTTATACTTAGAAAAAAAAAGAACAAGTATAAAAGAAAAAAAATCCTAACCTGTCACCCAGAGTTAGTTATTGTTAACATTTTGCTATGCTTTACTTTATTCTCTTGTTCATACATATATAATGGTTTTTTAAAAAGCAATATCAAACCTTACATACAGTCTCATATCCTGCTTTTTTTTTACCTAAGTTTATATATTGAGCATTTTTTATGTCAGCAAAATTTATTTGAAGTGTTTTAATAATAATACAGCATTTCATTTTATTTTATGGATTTATCATAATGCATATAACCAATTCCTCTTATTGGACAATTGTGTTATTTTTACTTTTTTTCAATATTATATATAATGCTGTAGAGAATATCTTTATAAATAAATTTTTGTATCCCTCATTATTTATTTGCAATGATTTCCTAGAATCATTGCAAGTAGAATCAGGAACAGAGATCCTAACCACATTATATTTAACTATTCATTAGAAGATATCCTGGGATAAACATGACTTCTAAGACATTAAGAAAGCTTTAGGTGTGTCCCACATGGTAAAATACCAACCCCATGAGGAAGAAACTGGGGAGAAGAATGGGTGCCAGGAGACTGGCTGGGCGGGTGTGTGCTAATACTGGAGGTACAAGGTTGCAAGTGACACACCACACCAACACCCCTTTAACAACGTCTGCCAACAGCACAATCTGGTATGAACTCCACGCCAGGGAATGGCCTTTCAAGACCCAACCAGCAGAGGCAATAATCTGGCAAATGGGCACAGGCATGAAACCCAACCTCAGCCAGATTGGCATGGGAAAAGAAATCTCGGTAAGTCCCAAGATAGGGCCAGACTTGGGGGATGAGGGGAGACACAGACACAGTCACGGGCCTTCTGTTTACTATGTGTTAAGGTTACAAATGCTTTCCCATAGGGTGACCAAAAAAATATGCATTGCAACCTTGTCAGATAGCAGTTTGAAGCTTAAAAGGCAAGGCTGCTGCACTGTGCCTGCAATTTCAGGTACCTGCCACCAGGGGCACAGTAACTCGTGGTCAGGTTTTTCCTAACTATGGGTTGCTGAGTTAGGTAGAACCAATATCTCTCTCTTTTTCTGGTATTTGTAAAAGATATGAATTAAACATCACAAATATTAATGGTTCAAATTTTATTTGCATCTACATAATAATTTTAAGGCATTATCTAACTCAGAACAAGACATACAGAAACAGAGAAGCCTGGGTATATATTAATATTAACAATCTTCCTCTAAAACACAGCAGGAGGAATCCTCTCTTTTGATCAGAAGACACATAAGTCAGAGAAGGAGTAATTATGTGGTATGTTTCTAAAGATTACGTGCACCTAGGTGATGAAGAGATTACTAAAAGTAGCTTTTCTCCTCTGACTTTGAAGGGCTCTTATAGTATTGAGATATGGATGGAGACCCCAGTATTCCCTTTTATCCCTTCTCTTAAGAAAAATGTCAAGAAACTGTTTGGGAAGTATTGTTGATCTCAGTGTATCCTAGACCTTCTAGAATAGAGCTTACCTGGTTGTTATTTGGGCTCAGAAAGTACATGGGAAGAAGGATGGATGGATGGATGGATGGATGGATGGATGGATGGATGGATGGATGGATAATGAAGAATGAATGAGAGAATTGACATAGATGGGTGGATGTATAGATGCATGCATGATGGGTGGATGAGTGGATGAATGGATGGATGGATGATATATGGGTGGATGGATGGATGAAGGATGGAAGAGTGAATTGATATGGATGGGCAGATGTGTAGATAAATGCCGGATGGATGGATGGATGGATGGATGGATGGATGGATGGATGGATGATTAAGGAATATGGAAATGGGGCAGATGAGTGGACAAATTGTCAGACCAACTGTGATGCCAAAGAGTAATAAAGAAATCACCATTTATGTGTAATCACCACACATTTGTTTCATTTAGGACATTCTTCTCTTCTGCTGGGCCTTTGAACAAGAAGAGAGACCTACCTTCACCAAGCTCATGGACATGCTGGAGAAACTGCCAAAGCGAAACCGCCGCCTGTCTCACCCTGGACATTTCTGGAAGTCTGCAGAGTAGGTTTTCTCCCTTAGCATCTCTCCCCACTGCCTTGTCCTCTGCCCTTTGTCACCTTTTTGATCCCCTCTGCATCTTTTTTACTCCTCTCCTGACAAGCTCCTATCCATGTGCCCACCCTTTGGCAACCACCCTTCCCTACTAGGTTTCTGTTCAATGGAGTCTGTTTTGGGGTTTGGGTCCTGGAGTCTGTCCTATGGGTCTTCATTCCTGTAGCTACCCTGGGTTTCTCATTGCTTATCTCTTCCTGATGAAGACTGATGACCCGATGAGTCTGAGCATCACGCAGTGAGGTGATGCCTGAACCTGCCAAGCCCCCCGTATGTCAGGTATTCAGAGTACCCCTCCACGAGGCCCAGCTTTCTGGAACTCTTCCTTATGGGCCAGCAGCCTGCCCCTGTCATGGCAGATCACAGCTTCCAGCATTCTCTATTGCATGAATGCCAGAGCAGGAAAGGCTCTGAGCTTCTTACCAGAAGTATCTCTGGCTTCCTCATAAGAGGCTCCAGACCATGCTCCTCCCCCTTCTTTCTGCCTGGAGATCAGTAGCTCTATCTGAGATAATGAGTGTGGCATCTCTTTCTGGGATCTCCCTCGCCAGCCCCAGCTTCCATGACTGAGCTCTCTAGAAGGTAAAAGGGAGACAGGCCCAGATGAGGCTACTGAGGTCTCCCCATGGCTCTGCCAGTTGCTCCCAGATATTCATGGTTGGCACACTCACACAGACACTCTCAGGTACTCACACTCATGCAGACACAGGAGCAGGGCTTAAAAACATACCTCTATACAAATTCATTCACGCACAGCTGCACTCAGATCTATACTCATACACGTCCACATACAAAAACATTCCGTGAACGCACATCCCTACACAGAAGCCTGCATACATAGGCAGACTCAGACACATACACACACAGGTACACAATCACATTACATGGTACATGAAGACATGTGTATATACACACTTGCACTGCCATGGCTTACCCACTAAGGACAAGCAGTACCCACAGATACAGATACTCCCACCTGTGTGTGTGGTGTACTATAGCCATTGTCAGAGTCTTCCCATGAAGTTCCCCAAGGCAGCATCCTGAAGAGCAGATGTCCCCGGGGGCTGTGGACATTAGGAGTCTCTTTTTTATTCCCTTCCCCTGCCATTTGAGCTTGCTGAACCTGAAGGATGGAATCTCTTCTTTCCCCGGGGGCTTATCCTTCCCCAGACCATTGGAAGGAACATAAACTTTACAGACAGACGTAGATTGGAATTCCCGCTCCACTGCGTAATAGCTGTGTGGCCTTGGGCACATCAGTTGGCCCCTCTAAGCTACAGTTTCATGCTCTGAAAGGTGAGGGCAGTGAAACTGCTCTAGCAGAAGTGCTGTGCAAGTCCCATGTGGCCACGTGTAGAGCACCTGGTTAGCAGGTGCCTCTCACATAGCAGGTACTCACTGTAGCTCAGCTGCTGTCATCTGCCGAGAGGGAGACCGAGCCCTATTCTGGGAGCCTGGCAGGATTTACAATGGATTGGATGTGAAAACAGACAGAAGGAAGCTTTAACAAGCAAAAACTCTACCCAGCTAAAGGAGTGCTGGCAAGTTAGAGAATTAGTGTTGGAGCTCCAGGCAGGACCCAGCAGTTCAACTGAAGAGAGGGACTTAAAGCTTACTGGTTGGAGGGAAAGGCAGGAGGCTTCTCTTTCTATATTTTATTGTGGAGTTGGGCTGGGAAAAAAAAAAAAAACACAGGACCAGAAACCCTGTGGTCTAGCAGAATGGGATGCTGGGTTCAGTGGAATTTTCCATTCATTCCCTCTTCCATTCATTCATTTTTTTTTTTTATTCAGCCTGTGTGTACTGAACATCTTTTATGTGCTAGACACTGTTCTAAGAGGGATAATACAGCAGTCAACAAAATAAATGAGTTCCTTTTGCTGCAGTGGACATCAAAGTCTGCTCATAGCAGGAGGCTGCAGTGTGGATCCCAGTCCCACCCCCTCTTCCTGCCTCTCTAGCTGTTACGGAGCTTTATCCCAGCCCCATACACTAGATGACCATTCCTAGTCCATGCCCAAGTGGGAAAAGTTCTGGGTTCAAATCCTGACCCTGCTGCTTCCTGGCAGTGTGCCCTTTGGCAAAACACTTAACCTCTCTGAGCCTCAGTGTTTTCATCTGTGAAATTGTATGATTCTGTCATAGAAGTTCATCTCTGATTATTTTCATCTTTGAAAATATTAGTAGCATATATTGCAGGCTCATCTCAGGCTTAAATGGGATCAGGTGTGTGTGGCACTTGGTGCAGAGCCCAGCACATAGTAAGAACTCAGTTAGCAGAAATCTCTTCCATGTCTTCTTGCAGAAGACAGGAACAGTTCATCTCAAGCCACCTGGCGCTCTGAGAGGGTGCTCATTCACAGCGGATGACATCATCGTGTCCTTGTGACCTCTCACCACTCTCCCCCTTCTCTCCCCACTCCAGGCTGTGACCTTTGGACATCGGGACGGCGCCCAGCTGCCTGGGCTCCCGTCACCTCTCCCTCCCTACTCTGTCCTCTGCCAGCTCAGGAGGCCAGAGACTCAGCATCAGAGGGTACCAACCCCGACCGACCTGGGAGCACTGGACAACTGCTCGACGGCCTCCCTGCACCTCAGACTTGAGCCCTTTCCTCGGGCAGGGTTGGGGACCCCCAAGCTAGGACTGAATCGGACCAGCCAGGGTGATGCATTATTGATCAGTGCGGCTCAGGGGACAGCACTAATGAGAGCACTGCAGGCTGCACGTGGTGCCTTTGGGCTATGGGACTAGGACAGGAGACCCCACGTGGGGGTGCTCACAGACGGGGCTATGTGTGTGTGTGTGTCTGTGTGTTTGATGTTGTTCACTCTTGTTTCACCTTGACAAGCAAGAGCCAGACTGTCCCAATGATGGGGCACTCCTCAGTTCTGTGTGTGGTGGGTTCCAGCTGTGCCATCTGGGAAGCTAAGAGGAGGGTACAGAGCCGAGCGGCTGCTTAGTCAAAGCTACTGAGCCAAGATCGAGTAGGGAAGGTCGGGAGTGGCTAAGCTCGTTCCTTTGGAAATATCTGTTTTCAGACACCCCAACCTGAGCCTGCCATGGCATGTGGCACCTTTGCATAGAGCTCTGAAGTACAGTAGGAAAGTTAGAATGTCTTTTGAGTTCTGGGTCTCTCTGGGGGACCTATTCCTCCATTTCTGCTGTTTTCTGCTGTTCTCTGAGAGTAGCATCCCTTTTCACCTCACTGCCCCCACCTCCTTGCCATTTGGAAAGCCAAGATGACTTCTGAGGGGCTCCTTAGAGCTCACCGTCATTCAGGGCACCCCCTGAGGTCTTGTCCCTGAGAATCAGGGCTCTGGGCACGGAGTTCTAGGACATTCCTTTTCTTCCCTCTTCTCTGCTCCTCACACCAGTGAAGTTTATTCCCCCACCAAGGTGGATGCGGGTCCTTGGGATAGGTCCATGTTGGGTTATGTGGTTGTACCTATGATAACACGTTTGCAAAAGATTTCCCTGCCTGTCACCCTTAAGGAGTCCTGTTGGGGGAGCACAAAGGGAGGATGTTTGTTACAGTTCTGTGTTCTTCGCTCTAGCCTGGTGCGGGGTCCTCGAGTGGCTTCCCCATCGGGAGCCTGTGTCCCTCACCTGTGTGTGTTCCCTCAGTGCCCCACCTTCCCTCCCTCCTCTTGCTCCCAACCTGGACCAGCGACTCTTCCTGACCATGTTGGGGAAGCCCCTGGTGTTCTGTAGGAAGGATGCCGGGAGCAGGCCAGGCATGCAGATGGGAGAGGAGAGCCTCTGGGTCATTTGCCCATGTTTGCAAAGCCCTGACCCCCTGGATGTGACCTGATACAAAAGGGAAATCTGTCCCCAAGCAGAGCAATAGCAGGAGTATCTGGGCAGTGAACAGGAAGCCCAGGGCGGCCACAGCCCCTCTGTATTTCCTGGGTACTACCTGGTCCTTAGTTTTCTTGTAGCTACTATCTATCCAGGCATCTCCCTCCTAGAGAGCCAGAGAGAGGAACTGGAACTTCAAAAACCCTACCTGATCTTACTTTCAAAATCCAAATAGACCTATGGGGATCTCTTCCCCACCTTGGGTGGCTCCCAGACTGGTTCATGCTCTGGGGGCCAAACCTGCTTCCAAACCAGGAAGAATGGTGAGACCAGTCATGCTTCCCAGGAGCCTGGCTACAGGAAACCCCTGTGTTTCCCAAAGGGCCCTCCTGAATTGCCTTTCCAACACTCCAAGCTTACTGGGACTACAGGACTAAAGACCCCGGCTTGGGCTGCTCCTAAGTGGACACTGCTCTTCTGGGCACATCTATGGCTCTTGGCTTGATGACATGTGTGTGTCTTGGAGGTATTTTATACATGTTTGCCTGAACCCCAGCCACTCTGGGGTTGCTGGGGATGGCTCTTGTCAATGGACACCTCCCCATCCCAACACAACACTCTGTCCCAGCCCTGGGCCTGGACTTGCATCTGTCTTGGCTCTGCCCAGCAGCCTACTGAGTGCCTGAAACCCAACCACTCACTTCTCTTCCATCACACCAGGACTTCTTGGGTTCATGGGCTCCAGTCCTTGTCATGTTCCCTTGTGCCAAGAGAGAGGATATGAGGAAGGGAAGAGGCAGCCAGGGTCTACTAGCCTGCAGCTGAAATGTCCACAAGAACTGGCACCTTCCCACTCTCGCCTCTCCTGTCTCCAGAATTAACTAAAATGTCCAACCACAGCCTTTGGCAAAGCCTAGCATGGTCTCCAACAGCTGATTTTTCCACTCATTCATGAGCACCAGTTCGGGATTAAGGACAAGGCCTGAGTGATCCAGGGGGGAAAACCCAGCCCGTTGTGGAACAGGGTGCCTTGGGTCCATCTCTGAATCTGTGTCACTTGCTCTTGACTTCTCAATCTTTCCCCACTTTACTACTCTGTCCCCACCTGCATTGGTCTCTGCTGCAGCCAGGCCAGGCTCCTGGCCTTCAGTCCCTTCCTGACACCCCTACCCTGTCCCCTCTACACCGCCCTGACGTGTTGAGAAACCAGCTTTAAGTTGCACACATTTAAATCCAGGAAGAACCAAACCACTGCTTTCCCTGCTGGCTTCCATCTTTATTCACTGATAAAGTTTTGGGAGGAGGTTATATTCATCTTATGCAGGGAGGAAAAAAAAAGAGGAAAGAGGCTGTATATTTTTACATCATAATTACCAGCCTCACCTGCAACTCATTCTATACAATCCACACGACCAAGATTTGTGTGTTTGCCCTTGTCCCATCACAGCTGCACACAGGTGCCTTGTACACATAAGTCACTGACTCAGCAGCGAGTTGTTCCAGTCTGTCTTGCTTTTAGCAAACCCTCATATACATGGGCTTCCCAAGGGGACCAGTCCACAGGGTGAAGATTCACCAGGAAGCCTTGGCTTTGCAGAGAGAAACATCTCAGCTTTCTTTAAAGGGCATGTGGATTTGCACATAAATTTCACCCAACTCTTCCAGGATACAGATTGTTCATAAAACCAAGGAGCTTCCTTCTTGGCCTCCTGTGGGAGGACATGCCCCTTGTGTCCCCATCCCCAGAGCGAAGCTGGAAACCCAAAGTCATTGCTTAGATCCATTTTGTCCTAGTATTCCTTTTACTGATCAAAGAGAAAATTTTCATCTTGCCGTGGACCCCCCCATCCTCACCCCATCCACTTGTCTCCACAGCTACCTTGGATTGTCAGTCAATAGAAGCCCTTGACTGATATTGATCACTAGACTATTGTATCCAGGGAACCTAGTTCTTCCCTTTTTCTCACCTCCCATGCCATATACACACATCGTGCCCCTCCCCACAAACACACAAAACCAGCCTTATCTCACCTTCCACCATTCCCATCCCCACCTACAGCTGATCATCAAAGGCACACGGAGGAAGTAGTAGACACAGAGCTCAGGCCAATCATTATCTGGAGAAATCTAAACCCAGGGCTGGCAGGCTATGCCCCATAGGCCATATCCAGCCTGCCAAATGGATTTTACATGATTTAATTGAGGAAAAATCAAAAGAATAATATTTCATGACATGAAAATTCTATAACATTCAAATTTCATGTCAATAAACAAAATGTTATTGGAGCACAGTCACCTCTCCATTTACACAACCATGGCTGCTCCTATGCAACTGTGATGGAGCTGGCTATTTGCAACAGAGACGATGTGGCCCATACAGTCAAAAACATTTACAATCTGGCCCTTTCCTAGCTTTGCTAGCATTTGATAGAGAGGATTGGATATGGCTGTCAGGGGAGGAACAGGAGCCTTTGATAGAAAGGGTTGGATATGGCTCTCGGGGGAGGAACAGGAAGTTGGAAGGGGAGAGAACTTGTTTCAGCGGAAGAAGGCCAGTTTGCCCCAAGATGCAGCGGGCTGCCTCAGGAAGTGGAGAACTCCCTGTCCTTGGATAGGGTGGAGCAGATGTTGACTGCTTGGTCTGTGTGATATGGAGGCAATTCAGGCCCTGAAGGCTGGACCAACTCCCTGGACTTTAAAACTCTTCGTTTGCTGAGGGTGGCCATCATAACAAAATATCACACACTGAGTGGCTTAAACAACACGAATTTATTCCTCACAATTCTTGAGGCTGGAAGTCCCAAGATCAAGGTGTCAGCAGGGTTGGTTTCTGGTGAGGCCTCTTTCTTTGGCTTGCAGACAGCTGCCCTCTGATCGTGACCTCACGTGGCCTTTCCTCTGTGACTGCACATCCCCAGTATCTCCTCCTCTTCTGATAAGGACAACAATCTTATTAGATTAGGGTTCCAATGCTCTGTGATTTTATTCCCATCCCTGGCTTTCTTTCCCCACACTGGTTCTCAATCTTGAGTCCCGAAATATGCCCTCCCTATCCTCATCCTGTGCCCACCTTCACTTCACCCATCCATCCCCTGCAGGCTGGTCTTGTTCCACTGTGCCACCGTATCCCCAAGCCCCCCTCACCTCCATGAGGCTCCTAGGACTGCTGCAGCAAACCACCACCCACTGGGGCCTACAACAACAGATATATCATCTCTCACCCATCTGGATGCCAGAAGTCCAAAATCAAAGTGTTAGCAGGGCCATGCTCCCCCTGAAATCTATAAGGGAATCCTTCCTGGCGGCTTCTGAACTCCTGGTGCTTTCCTGGTCATCACTGGCATTCCTTGGCTTGCTGCCGTGTCAGTCCAATCCCTGCCCTCATCATCTCTCTGTGTGTCCCTATCTTCATATGACCATCTTCTTATAAGGACACGAGTCACATTGGATTAGGGGCCCACCCTACTTAAGCATGACCTCATCTTAACTAATTATATCTGCAAAGACCCTCTCTCCAGATGAAGTCTCATTCTGAGGTACTAGGAATGAAGACTTCAACGTGTCTTTTTTTTTTTTTTTTGGTGGGGGAAGGATCTGGGGAGACCACAACTCATAACACCCTCTAAGACATTTTCTCTTGTGCCTTGACTGGTCCTCCACTGTAGAACCCAGGTCCCCTGGAAGATAGATTCCCCAGATTTCCTGGTCTACAAGGTCAGGCTGTTGCTGTCATGGTTACCAAGCTTGCCCCAATCAACACGTCCCATCACTGAATTCCAACAGCTCTGGATCTCAGTTCTGTGGCTGTATGGGAACAGGCTGTGTGTAAGTGGCTTGTCTGTAGCAGGACTGTGACTTGACCCCTGAATGTGCCTCATGACCCTATCCAAAGCAGTTGGTGACACAGCATCTGATTTTATCTATACTCTTGTTCATTGACAAAGGAGTGGATTTTGATGAGCTACATTTTGCTGTTTCCTTTTTTGGCTTTGCCTATGATGTGGGGAAGTTCCCAGGCAGACTCACACGGCCACTCTCCCTGGCTCCCAGCCTCGCCTCCTCCCGTACCACCTCACCCTCACCTGCACACACCTGCAAGGGAATCACTTTGAACTCCAAGGGGAGTGACAGACAGCAAATGTCAGTCTGGGTCCTGGAATGTGGAGCCACAGTGAACCTCTGTCCTCTCTGGTCAGTGCCTGACTGTGATATTAACCCAAATCCCAGACTCCCTTCTCGAGGCCCTGCAATCCATACCCATTCTGTTACCAGTTTAATTTTGAAACCAATAGTGGGGCAGGAAGTTGATGGAAAATCTGCAGTCCCGGTGACCTCCTGGACTTGTCTTAGTGCCTGGCACATAGTAAGTGCTCAAGAAATGTTTACAGAATGCAGACAGAGAGGGTTGCTGGGTAAGAGTAAGACCCTGGCACAGGGAGTTAGAAGGGCACCATTGGCAGGGCTGGGTGGTATCGGGATTCCCCTTTGCCAGACCATGTTGTGGGTGCCGTGTCAACCCCAATGAGTTTGTTAGGTTTGTTGTTGTTGTTTAGAGTTAGAGTTTTGCTCCGTCACCCAGGCTGGAGTACAGCATGATCATAGCTCACTGCAGCCTCAAACTCCTGGCCACAAGCAATCCTCCCACCTTAGCCTCTCAAGTAGCTGGTACTACAGGTGCACACCATCATGCCTGGCTAATTTTTTACTTGTTGTAGAGACAGGGTCTTGCTATGTTGCCCGCACTGGTCTTGACCTCCTGGTCTCAAGCAATCCCCCTGCTTCAGCCTCCCAAAGCACCGGGATTACAGGGCTAAGCCATTGTGCCCAGCCAGTTTGCCAGGTTTAATATCTGTGACTTATGAAGCAACCCATTGAGTCAGGTGGCCCAGGACGTCTAGGAGGCAGAGTAATAATCTACCCTGAACAGCCTCCATTCACAGAGCACTTACTACGTGCCAGGCTGGAATTCCTATGATGGTTTGGGGAGATAGGTAGTCTTATTCTCGTTTCAATAGGGCAACTGTGGTACAGGGACACAAACCAGCCTCCAAATTGCAGACCCAGCATTTTAAAAACGGGTCATTGGGTTCATCCATTCCCAGGAACCCACCTCCAGGTCTAGGGGTTCATGCCCAGCTGCTCATGGAAATGTTACAGTCCCAGCCTCTGAGACTTATTGGCAACTTGGAACCAGGAGAGAGAGGAAAAGCAGGAAGTTGTGGAAGGGAGGGTGCAGGAGCCGGCAGGGACCCTCCTGGGAGTTTGCACGGAAGCTTGCACTTATGTTCTCAAACTGACAGGCTGCCAGCAGCAGCCCGGATTTCCAGGAAATGTACATCTGGGTTGGCAGAGTCCCTCCTGGGTCCCTCCAGTATCCCTGCTCCAGGCTTCCTATCCCCTCCGTCTCTCCTGCTGGATGTTGCACTGTGGTCCTGTGTTCCTGAGAGGCGTACATCAGTGAGTGCTCTTCCCTCTCCGGGGTGGGAAAGGGCCCTTCCTTCCCACTCATTGGGATCGTGCAGCTCCCATTTCCTAACACCAAGAATATGAAGGATTCATCTCATGGGGTCGAGAATGGCTGTCCTCCTTCCACTGAGGACTGAGCTGGAGGAGATGGACTCTATCTAGAATGTGCCTGACCTAAATAAGACCTTGTTTCCCAAGCATGTCCCATAGACCTTTCATTCCATGGAAAACTAGCTGGATTTGCATTATTGAAAGGGTCCTGGGACAAGTGTGCATTGGAAATGCTTAGGTAAAATGAAACTAATTTCTTGATTGCAGGACCTATCAGAACTTTTAAGACACTATTGTGTGGTTGAATCTCTAAATGGCTGATAGGAGGCTGTTCTTCCCAAGCTTTCCCAGGCTTGTTTCTGAATCTCCAACAAGGTCAACCTCTGTGAATGAGACTTGATACCTTACATGGTACTGAAGGAGGCAATGTCAATGTACTGGCCCATAGAAAAGAGCTGACCACTAGCATTCATAGACCCTGCTAGGAGATGAGAAAGGTAGCTTAGACCCCGATTCCATGCATGTGGACAGTGGTTCCGTGAACAAGAACACCACATCTGGCTGATGGTGTCTTCCAATGGAGAGGTCAAATTTGCTGTGTGTTGGTGGCTTCTCCAACATACCATGGCTTGGAGGCCAATGTGAAAAGTATATAAGATGTAACACCCTCAGAAGGGTTAAGTTTGCACCTGAGTTTTCATCTTCAACCAAGTCATTGGGATGATGATCTAGAAGGACCTCTAAGATCTAGAAGGATAAAGATCTGGTCCAAGGAGTACTAATATGTAACGGATCTACCACCAGCGTCCCCTCCTGTACTCTTGGCAGACATCGCTAATCCATCACAGCATGCCTTCCCACTGATCACAGATGTAGCTTCAGGGCATTCGAGTTACCACTTAAGATGGATATGAGTGACCCTCCCTTATCTCACTCTTCTCCTCCTTTCACAGAAGCAGGATCTGAGGCCCAGAGAGGAAAGCTATAATAAACTCCCCTAAGTCAGGTCCCTTCTAAGAGGCAGAGGTAGGTTTAGAACTCAGGCCTCAGAAACTTCCCGAAGCCAAGCCATTTGGGCTGTAGTTGGTGGACAGTCTATCAGGGCCCTGCAGATGTTTCTTCTCAGTTAGGGAACTTGGAAAATGCAGACAGAAAGATTCTGTCTCTAAGACTCTGTGTATGATCCTACTAGGTAATCTGCCTGCTTGGAGAAAAATCATTTATCTTCTGGGATGGCTTCACCACAAGGCCTGAATGCTACCCCCAGTCTAGTAACAGCTGGGCTGGAAGTGAAGGCATATGGGGGCCTTAAGGAATAACAGTGTGCATGGTGATGTGCAGGAGAGCTGCAAGGGCTTTTCTTTTTTGAGGAGGTTTGTAAAATTTCTGCAGTTCAGTCTGGGCTTCTGGGAAGTCAGGGGATGCTGCATATAAAGGGCAGGAAAAGGAGCCTGACTCCAATTGCTCTTTGGTTTCTTCCCTGAATGGAAGGCTCAAAATCAAGTTTCCACCCAGATAAGATCTTGAGGTCCTAGTGGACCACCAGCTCTACTCCTGAGCTCTTGAAATACCTCTAATCACCAGCTCAGTGGCTGAGAGTACCTTCTTGTCCACTGCCTCTTCTTTTCCTTCTCGTCTTCACTTATCCCCCATCCACCTTCTGCCCGATAATATCTCCCCTGTATTGTAAACTGAGGAGAAAGTTGCACAATTGTAGAGATGAAAAATAGCTGCCATGTATTTAGCTTAAATTAGCTCAGAAGAACGGCTCCCTCCCTCCATTGAGCGGGCAGGAATTGTTTATGCCAACATGCTATTTGCATCGCGCCTTCTTAGATTTGAAAGTCTAATGATTAAAAACAAATCTTAGTTTTTATTTTCCACCACTTAAAAAAAAACCAGCTTGCCTAGTTCTTCTAGTTTAAAAATACCCTGACCTCCAGCACTACAGTGAGAATTTTGGGAAGGCTGGTACCAGGATATCAGGAGGAAATAAATACAGGCCAACAATAATCAGAGAGGCCTTTTCTGAGCGATGGGTAACGGGATGATCAAGGTAGAAGAGAGGTCTTTGTGTCCTCACACAGATGCTGGCATTCTGGGTTTGTTTGGAATTCAGTGAACCTCTGTCCTCCCTGACAGAGATTTCTTCACCAACCATTCATTCAATGGGTGATTTGTTGAGCATCTACTATGTGTTAGACCCTGGGCATTCAGTGATGAGTGATACAATGTCTCACCTGTTCTGAAGCCTAAAGCCCAATGGGGAAGAGAGACAAGAACCAAGCCAACAACAAATATATAAATTTGCAACTCATGTAGATCTATGGAAAGAAAACTCACGGGGGACCAGAAACATGGGAGAGGGTATACTGTGGGAGAGCTGCTGGCAAAGGTCTTTCTGAGAAGGTGACATTTAAGTCAAGATCTAAAGGAAGAGAAGGGGAAAGAGATGATCATTCTAAGCCAGGGTTTCTCAACCTCAGTACTGTTGAGCTATTTGGGGCCAGATAATTCTTTGAGGTGGCGACTGTCCTGGGCATTGAAAGATGTTAAGCAGCTTCCTCAACTCTCCCCACGAGATACCAGTAGCATCTGGTACTGGTGACATCCGAAAACATCCCCAGACACACCCTGACTTTGCTGTCTGGAATCAATCCCCATAAAGCCCCAAGCCTTGGAGCACAGAAGCCGGAAGCCCATACGGTGGCATGTCAGGCATGGTGTCAACTGAGCTTCTCTGACCCCCACTTCTGATATGGCATCCAATTTGGAGTCTCTGTTCTCCATGAGCTCCCATAGCTGTCCCATATTCCACAAGGCATTGCTTCTGTGCCACGGTCCTCTAGTTCTAGCATAGCCCTTTTTTGGGGTACATTGGTGGATTTCAAAAGCCTCCAGTTGACATCCAAAGTGTGACATCCAAAACCATCTCCAGACATTGCCAGATGTCCCCTGAGTTGTCTCCAGGCCACACAACTAGGATTCAAATCCAGCATCCTGCCATCTGCAACCTTCCATGGGAGAAAGGAAATCAGAGGGGAACAGGAAAACACAAGGAGGGGACTCCTCGAGTGAACATGGCAGGGAAATAGGTTTTTTAAAGCACTAGTTAGCATCACCAGTAGTTTGAAGGCTGTCTAGGTAAGGAGAATGTGGACTTGCCTTTCACCGTCTGCATGGACAGGGGCTGAAATCTCCAGTCATTCTCTCCATCCTTCTGCAGCCCTTCTAAGAAGCAAATCCTCTTGCTGAGCTGAAATCTCGAGACTTGCATCCGGCAATCTTGGTGTTGCTTTCTGAGGCTACTCAGGGAAAGCCCTTCTGTATTCCGCAGGAAGGAAAGTCTCCCAGATAGTGAAGGGCCTTTTCTACCTTCCTTGCAATTTCCAGTTCACTGTGAAGAAGAGAGTCAGGCCAGGTTAGAACGGCTGTCTCTGGTAGCAATGAAGCAACAACATGGATAGTCTGGACAAGATGTGGCAGTTCCGTCCAGTCCAAATCAGTCCAATGTGACTGATTTGGGCATGGAGGCAGGCAGTGGGTGAGGACAGCCTCTGTAGGTCTTGCTGTTTTACCCCTAGAATCAAATCCCTGGGGCTTCCGGCAGTCCCAGGATTGGGAAGGGTAACAGAGAGGCAGAGTTGGGCACTGCAAAAGACCAGATCTTGGAAAAATGCTTTGGGAATTGGGACATCTTCCAAGAAGACAATTGAGTTGGCTGGGGCTCTGCCTGGGATGGGGTCAACCTCTCCCCAACACAGCCCTGTCCAGGTTGGGGCATTGGCAGCTTAAGTGCGTTCTGGACAATTAATGTAAAGTATTGGTCCTGTAAGATTCTAGCCATTTTCCTCTGCTTATTTTTCTATATGTGTTACAAGTAATAATTTTTAAATGGGTACATATGAACTTGTGTAAGTTCAAGTAACTGCTATGTAGCTACAGCATGGGCATCAAGGTACTCTAAGGTGCTTGCCCTGCCACAACGAGGCCCCCTGCCCCAGCCCCCTTTCCCTCCTAGCCAGCCTTCTAGAGAGCACTGCACACCCTGCCCCTTCAAAGCTATCTGGACAGTCTGGCTCGACTGGAGCATTAAGGGAGGGGCTGCCCTTGGTCAGGCTTCTGCACAACTGTGAGATGCATAAATCTTTGCCTGGCCCCTTCTTCCTTCTTTTCAGAAGTCTATCTCCTCCTGAGGACCCCTGTGGTTCCTACCTATCAAGGAATATCATAGATTGTACTCCCCACCCCATCAAAACACACCCTGAATTTGCTGTCTGGAATCAATCCTCATAAAGCCCCAAGGCTTGGAGCACAGAGGCCAGAAGCCCATATGGTGGCATGTCAGGCATGGTGTCACCTGAGCTTCTCTGACTCCACTTCCAAGATGGCATCCAATTTGAATTCTCTGTTCTCCATGAGCTCCCATAGCTGTCCCATATTCCACAAGGCATTGCTTCTGGGCCGCAGTCCTCTAGTTTCCTCATAGCCCTATTTTTGGGTACATTGGTGGATTTCAAATGCCTCCAATTGAGCAGCCAAAGGATTCTAAGAAAATCTTCCCTGCATTTCAAAGGCTCATGTCCCCAGCCCCATTCACTACACCCTCAGTAGAGCCCAGCATGGAGCAACCTTGTCCCTTCATTCCCCAAATCTTCATTTTATATAGTCATTTAGTAAATATTTATTAAGTGCCTCCTGTGATTCTGGAAAAAATGGAGAAAAGTGGGTGCTGCCTTCAGGGTACTAGAAGTCCGGTGGAAGAGAGGGAGGAGTTCCAGTAGGGTCCCAAGGCCCCAGAGGAGCTCCCAACCCAGAAAAAGACCCTCCAGGAAGGATTCTCAGGAGAGGAGACTTCTGAATCGTGTCTTGAAATTTGAGTAGAATGGTAGGGAATGCTGTGTCAGACAGAAGGAACAGCCTATGTGTGGACTCAGAGGCAAGATCATGATTTATTGAGGGTAACTGCAAGTGGCCAAAATCCTGCCCCCTGGCACTTGCCTGCCTTTCCCTGCTTTCCCCAAAGCCTGATTTTGGGACCCTGGAGTCTCCATCTCCAAACAGAGGGTTCCCTGGCTCAGATGTGGAGACCTTGACTTCTTTCCCCAGCATGCTCTAGTTCCTACTGTTAGCCTTGGTGTCCTGTGGGGGAAGATGTCTGAGGAGAGTTTTGTGCTTGCTGGAGTCAGACCGGTACTCAGGCCACCTCAGGCCTGCTCTGCATCCCTCTCTGGGATGCAGACCTCTCTCTCTCTCTCTCTCTCTCTCTGTCTCTGTTTCTGCCTGCCTCCACACAGTGAAGGATGTGTCTCTATTTCTTAGTGCCCTGCATTGGGTCCTGAAGTCCTTGGGCATCTTGGCTATAGATGGGTTGGCCATGAGCCCTTCTCTCTAATGCATTTGCATTCCTGTTCCTCTTTTGCTTCACTTTCCCACTATCAACTCTTGCGACCTGTGTCTCTGATGTCTCTGGGGCCCCGAGTTCTGTCTTGCCATACCAAAAAACCTCCTTCAGCAGTCTTACCATGTCCTCTTTCTTGGACAGTTCATATCACTCTATGAATAGGCCCCTGAAGTGTTGAGGTCAAGGACATGCGTGAATGTGGAAACGTATTTATGGAAAGACCCTACACTAAGGGTCTCCAACTAAACATTACAGGTATGATGGGCAAAATGCTGGTTTGTTACAGAAACGACTGAAGAAGACCTAGGGGCCATAGTGGGCCACAGGCCAAGTCTGCAATACAGCATGAAGTGTGGGAAAGAATGTATCAGTCCTGTTGATGGAATGGTGTGTTTGCTGTCCCTATAAATATATGTGAGGGTTTGAAAGGCAGAAAACAAAGCATCTTTGCTGACCGCCAGACTCCCAGGGTATATATGGCTACTGCAAATTAGCAAGGCTTGTTTATCTGCTTCAACTTGACTCAATTTGCATTTCCTGAGCCACTGTCTATTGTGGATAATGATTTCATCAACACTTTCTCAGCATCAGCAGCCCCTCCAGAGTATTCCTTGAATTTTCTTAGCTTTGTGCAGCCCACGAGCACTTAATATATCACTAACCCTTGAGTTTATTGGAGGGAGTGAATGAAATAATGAATGTCAATAATGTTACGCAATACCTGGCACACAGTAGGTGCTTCATCAATGTGGCTTTTCTTCTCAATCACCCAAATGAACTTCCCCCAGAATCCCACCTCTAGGGGGACATTCCTGAAAAAATAAGGAACTAGAATAGAGAGGTGGTGGGTGTTACCCATTTATTTAGATACTTGTGTCCTGGTGAGCATGGGGAGGGATGCCCAAGTTTCATAAGGACACCCCCTACCCCTGTCTACAAGGCAGAGGTCTCTTAGGATGCGAGAGAGTCTCTGGCAAGACCAGCCCCCACCCCACCAAGGTCCTCATAGAAACAGAACATTCTTTCTCCAGATCCCAAAGCAGAAGTTCACTGGGGCAGATAAGGCAAGTCACATCACGTCTGTGCCCTTGACCATACCTGGACCAGGCAGAGAAGATCCCAGACTTAGGTGGTCAACGTTTCCACCCCAAGCCTCTCATTTCTCGCTCTCTCTGAGACTTGATCTTGTACCAGGATCCACTCCACAGACTTAACGCATGATTAATTTGATTGATTACTCTTGAAGTTACTGACCTTAGGAAAATTCCTCAATTGTAAAAAGGCTTTCTCTATATGTAAATTATGCTGTTATCTTTTTCTATACACAAAGTATATAGACCTATAAATATTATACATATATATTATATATATAAAGACTAATTCTTGTACAGACCAACGCGGACCGATGGTCCATATTCTTTTCTCCATGTTTGTTTGTGTCGACTGTTGCAGAATGAGTTGATGTAAGAAGGTGGTTTCATGTTTTCTTTTTTGGGGCCACTTCTTTCTTTTCCTTTCCGTTTCTATCTCTGTCTGTCTCCGTCTCTGTCTCTCTCTTTCTCACTTGTTGCCAATGTCTTGTTGCTGAGAAAGAACACTCTATTCAGATGCCATCCAGGAAAGAAAGGCCAGATGGATGGAGGGTCCACTGTGTATATTTGTACAGAATCATTTATAAAGTTTTCTACACTTCTAAAAAAAGTATTTCTAACTTGGGCTGTTGGACAGTTTGTCTGCCTCTGAGCCGGCAAGCCTGTTGTTTCTTGTGTTTAGTGCAATGTTAGTGAGAAACCAATGTCTGAATTATTTATGCCAATAAAAAATTTGAGAATTACTGCATTGCACTACCGCCAAGACAGGTCTGAATTCTATTGTTGTCTGTTGTACAGAAAGAAGCTTGAATTATGATGTTGGCCAGTGTATCAGCCAGCTATCACCACGGTAATGCTGTGTAACAAGGCTCCCCCAAACTCCATGGCTTACAACAGCTAACATTTATCCTCTTGCTCGTGGGTCTGCGATTCTAGGTTGGGTTTACCTAAGAGGCTCCTTTTTAGGCTTCAGGTCAAGTTCAAGTCAGCTCCACATGGCTCCCTGTTTCAGGGGCCAGGCTGAAGAAGAAACTCCCTGGGGCATGCTCTTCCCATGAAAGATCATCAGAACATATGAGCCAAACAAGGCTGGGTGTGATGGCTTAAGCCTGTAATCCCAGCACTTGGAGAGGCTGAGGCAGGCAGATTGCTTGAGCCCAGGAGTTTGAGACCAGCCTGGGCAACATGGCGAAACCTCATCTCTACAAAAAAAAAAAAAAAAAAAATTAGCCAGGTATGGCAGCAGTCACCTGTAGTCCCAGCTACTCAGGAAGCAGAAGTGGGAGGATCACTTGAGCCTGGAAAGTTGAGGCTGCAGTGAGCCATGATTGTGCCACTGCACTTCAGCCTGGGTGACAGAGCAAGACCCTGTCTCACAAAAAAAAAAAAAAAAAAAAAAAAAAGCCAAGCCAACCAGCCTGTAGAGACACATTCACGACATCATCTCAAACCATATGCCCTAATATTTCATTGGGTCAAGCAAGTCAAATAACTGAGCCTTTCAATAGGACAGTATTGTAAACTCCACCCAGAGTGGGAGGGGGAAGGAAGTGAATGTTTCCTGCACTGTAATCCAAGTTATCACAATCTGGCCAAGTATTCTTCCAGCCAGCCAGGCAAAAATGCATTCTCTCCCCTAGGGACAAATGCAGAAAGTCGTCCGTGAATTCGTCATGTGAATGCAGAAATATACACGGATGTGCACACAACTACAGCTCTCCACATTGAGCATGTGATCTGTGCCCAGATTAATCCCCACAACCACAAAATTCCATTTTATAGATGTGAAGGCTGGGTGCAGAGGGATGAAGTAACTGGCCCACCCCAAGGTCAGAACCCAAAGCTCATAGCCCTCTTGGGGCCACACACAGCATGATGGGCTTCTAAGTACCTTGGATTTTTAAAAGCCACTTTATAAAGTGCTTTTATGAAACAAGATCTCACCTGACCTGGAAAACCACTGAGGCTGGGACTATTCAACTCATTCAACAGCAGAATAACTGAAGATGGAGAAACAGGCTATCCGGCAAATCTGACTGGAACTCCCAGGCCCCTCCCTAGAGGAGCTGCTGCTGAGAGATGGAAGAACTGGCCTCATCTGTCCTGGTAAGTCCTTCTCAGCACGTGCTGGAAGGGAGCAGATTGACAGGCTGGAGTCTAATTCTATTAAATAGCACCGCCACGTGCAAGCTATGTTGCCCTGGCAAGGTCACTTAGCTGCTCTGAGCCTCCATTGTCTCATTTGTAAATGTGCATAATTATTGTACCTGTAGTACCTACCTCCCAGCGTTATGAGGCTTACATGAATTAACATCAGTACTTGGAGCAGTGACCAGCACCTAGTAAGTGTTCTTAAATACACAAGTTACTAGTTTGAATGTTTATTGCTAGGCTGGGCGTGGTGGCTCACACCTGTAATCCCAGCACTTTGGGAGGCTGAGGCAGGTGAATCGCTTGAACTTAGGAGGAGTTCAAGACCAGCCTGAGCAACATGGTGAAACCTCATTTCTACTAAAATTACAAAAAAATTAGCCAGGCATGGTGGTGGGCGCCTGTGGTCCCAGCTACTTGGTAGGCTGAGGCAAGAGGATCTCTTGAGCCTGGGAGGTGGAGGTTGCAGTGAGCCAAGATGGCATCACTGCACTCCAGCCTTGGAAACAGAGCGAGACTCTGTCTCAAAAGAAAAAAAAGTATGACTGTGGTTCATTTCTAACATTAGTGCCTAAGGGCAAACTCCACCATGAGTGCCCGTCTGCACCCTAGAATGCAAATCTCTGCTGAGTTAACCCAGACCTGTCTCGCCCTCAATCTCTCTCTCAGAGAACAGCAATTGGTATCTAGCACTGTAAACTTTTCGACACACCTTCACAAGCATGATTTCTTCCCACTTACCACATTCAGATGGGGTGGGTGTATGAGTTGGCCCATTTTACACAAGGGGAAACTGAGATTGCAAAAAGTGAAAGTCTCCTACAGTATCTGCATGTCTGTCCTGGGCTATCTCACTCAGACCAGCTGGGTGACCCAACTGGGCAATGACATCAACTCTCAGAACCTCAGTTTTTTTTTTTTACTGTAGAATTGGGATAATAATTACATTCATTTCAGAGAATTGTGGTCAGGATTAAAAGCAGGTAAAACATTTAGCACAATTCCTGGCATAAACAACCAATATACATTAGCTATTTCAAGCCCAGATCTGACATTTAGCTCTGGGAGAGTGTTGACATGGGGAGGCGGTGTGAGACAATACCAGAACCTTCCATCCTCCTCTCTCCTTTTGCAGGCATAAGAGAAGGGGAAGAGTCTTTCCCGGGGCCTGGAACTAATTGATTATCCTGGTTCTGGCTTGTGGTCTTCTGTGGCCGTGGGGTCGCCATCAATCAGGCACAGCAGGTGCTGAGCTGAGTGAGGGAAACCTTGCGAGTAATCAGAACTAAACAGCTCATTAACCTCTGTGCACAGGCTTCAGGGCAAGTGCCTGGTAACCAGAAACACAGGCACAGATGAGGTGCTTGCCCAGCTGCCTGGGTTGCAGGGACAAGGCCTCTGAAACCCCTCTAGTCCTGGACTCCTCTTCACCTTTGCCAAGAATGAGACTCTCCAGAACCCACCCACATCTCCCATCTCCCATCATTCAGTTCCCAGGAACAGTGCTAAGCACGTTACATTTGTCATCTCACTTAACCCTCACCATGGTCCCACGTAGCAAATGCTGTATTGTTCTTGTTATGCAGATGAAGCTCCTGAGCTTCAGAGAGGTTAAGTGACTTGCTCAACATCACACAGTGGAAAGTGTGGAGCCAAGATTCGTACCCAGACCATTTGAATCTGGGGCCCATGCTCTGAACTGCAATTCAGTTTTTTTGTTTGTTTTGTTTTGTTTTGTTTGAGACAGGGCCTCACCCTGTTGCCCAGGCTGGAGTGCCGTGGTACCATCTCAGCTCACTGCAGCCTCAACCTCCCGAGCTCAGACGATCCTCCCACCTTAGCATCCCAGGAAGCTGGGACTAGAGGTGCATGCCACCACGCCCAGCTGATTTTTTTTATTTTTTGTAAGACAGAGGTCTCTCTGTGTTACTCAGGCTGGTCTCAACCTCCTGGGCTCAAGTGATCCTCCTGCCTCAGCCTCCCAAAGTGCTGCAATTACAGGTGTGAGCCACCTCTCCTGGCCTGAATTGCAATTCTTGATGACTTTCAGGGAAGACAAGAGGCAATGAAAAACCATTGCAATGAATCAATGCTTCTCAACCAGGGGCTATGTTGCACCCCGGGGAACTTGGCAATGTCCAACTGAGGGATGCTAATGGCATCTAATGGCTAGAGGCCCAGGATGCTGTCCAAATCCTCTAATGCATAGGGCAGCCCCCCACAACAAGAATCATCCAGCCCAAAATGCCAGTGGTACTGGAGTTGAGAAATCCTGCAAGTACAGGGCGTGGTGGGGCACACTGGCTTGGGTTACAGTGGGGAGCAATTGGACAGTGTTCATGGAAGAACTGAAAGACCTTGGTTGGAGAGCAAGTCATCTGCTTTCACTTTACAGACACAGCAAGAGAAGTGATGTAAATTGCTAAGGGACAGACTGAAATCTAAGCCAGCATTCCTAAACACCTTCTATGCAGTGGGCACAGGGCCAGGGATGCTACCAGCTCACACATTTAATGATCATTCATTCAGACATTGCCCAGCTCAGTCAAGACCCTTGGAGTTGAAAACAGTCATCCCCATTCTGTAGTTGCAGAAGCCAAGGCTCAGAGACATGTGCTATGTGCTCAAAGCCACACAGCTAGAAAGGGCCAGAGCTGGGATTTGAACCTGGGTCTCCTGTCACTTGCACGGCCACATTTTCAGAAAAGCAAACCAAAGACACTAACCTCAGGGAGTCTGCCGCCACCTCTGAGCAGGAGCATCTTGTATGCATAGTCAGGAAACCCCGGATATGAGTTTGTGTCGTGGCCAAAACACCACTTAGCCGCTGTGTGACCTTGGGTAAGTCGTTTCACCTCTTGGAGCCTTGACTCGCTCATCTGTAAAATGGAAATCATGAAAGTGCCTATTTCAAAAAATTGTGAATCCTCATTGACTTGATGTAAAAAACTTTCAATGTTTAGCACAGAGTAAGACTTCAGTGCATGTTTTAGCTCAGGGCATTCTGGGAAGCAGGATTGGGACTTGGATGGGGGACGTTTGTTGACGGCCTTGAATTCCAGGCTAAAATTTGGGGCTTAGGCTCATAGGCAGTGGTGGTCCAGAGGCGGCCAGTCAGTTGATGTGGTCAGCCATGCAAACCCCACATGCACGGTGCGAGCAGTGCTTCCCCCATCCTGAAATGAGCTCTGGCGGAAGGTCCATGTCCCCCTTGAGCATTT
The DNA here is from genome assembly GCF_028885655.2 of Pongo abelii. Lineage (NCBI taxonomy): Eukaryota > Metazoa > Chordata > Mammalia > Primates > Hominidae > Pongo > Pongo abelii. The sequence goes on along the minus strand of NC_071995.2, from coordinate 116,289,305 downwards.
CATACATCTTCCAAGAGGCTCCAGGGAGTTCAGGTAGGGTCATGTCCAGGGTGAGGCATATGGCCTGTGCAGGTGGCTGGAGCTCCAGGTAAGGGTGGAGTTGGCCAAAGCGGGGACTCTCACTCCTGGCTGGGACCCTCTTCTCATAGGCCTACAGGTTCCAGAGGTGGCCCCACCCTCATGTCCCCACCTTACCTTCCGGGAGCTGACTCATATGCTCACACATGCACACACACATGTGTGCACAGAGATACACACTCTATCGTCCACATGCACACCCACATCCACACTTGCCCAACTTTAGGACATGTAAATCCCTACTGCTCACCCCACACACTCTCACGCGCCAATCCTTCCCCACTACCTCTGGCCACCACTGCCCTCTGGTTGGGGCTGGGCCCCTGCAGGCCTCACCTGACATTAACATTAGTTTCCAAAACATGCCCAACAATAACTATTTGTCTAAACAGTCTGCAATGGTTGCTCCTGGGGTGAGTTGCTGGTTCCATGGCTGCAGGCAGGTAGCTGGGAGTGCCCAGGTCCTGCTCTAAATGTAAGTCCCTGCCCTTTCCAGGGCTCCAAATTACAGTAGGGTTTGACAATTGGGTCATTGTTTTTCCTGCACCATTTATAACTCCTGGAGCTCCCCTGGGGGTTTATGAACATGGAAAATGTCATCTCAGCGGCTAACAAGCCAAACAAGGAAACACACATCCTTAAGCTCCAAGATCAGTGGCTTCATCCAGGACTTGGAGTTTTCCTGAAATGTGTTCATGGGAGGTTAGTGAATATGGTCAAAAAGCAAAAGGGGCCGGGCATGGTGGCTCACACCTGTAATCCCAGCACTTTGGGAGGCCAAGGCTGGTGGATCACCTGAGGTCAGGAGTTCGAGACCAGCCTGGCCAACATAGTGAAATCCCCTCTCTACCAAAAATACCAAAAATTAGCCGGGCATAGTGGTGGGTGCCTGTAATCCCAGCTATTCAGGAGGCTGAGACAGGAGAATTGCCTGAGCCAGGGAGGCGGAGGTTGCAGTGAGCCGAGATGGCGCCGTTGCACTCCAGCCTGGGCAACAAAAGTAAAACTCCATCTCAAAAATAAGAAAAAAAAGAAAAGAAAAAGGGCACTAAGTGAAACTAAGTTAAGTTGGCTCTTTGCAGCAGGACTCGTCACTCTTCTTTTTTTGAGACAGAGTCTTCATTTTAGTTCATTTTCATGCTGCTGATAAAGACATACCTGCAACTGCGAACAAAAAGAGGTTTAATTGGACTAACAGTTCCCCATGGCTGGGGAGGCCTCAGAATCACGGCACGAGGCAAAAGGCACTTCTTACATGGTGGCAGCAAGAGAAAAATGAGAGAAGCAAAGCGGAAAGCCCTGATAAACTCATCAGATCTTGTGAGACTTATTCACTATCATGAGAACAGCACAGGAAAGGCTAGCCTCCATGATTCAACTACCTCCCCTGGTCCCTCATACAACACGTGGGAATTCTGGGAGATAACAATTCAAGTTGAGATTTGGGTGGGGACACAGCCAAATCATATCAGTCTTGCTCTGTTGACCAAGCAGGAGTGCAGTGGCGTGATCTCAGCTCACCACAACCTTCACCTCCCGGGTTCAAGAGATTATGCTGTCTCAGCCTCCCAAGAAGCTGGATTACAGACATGTGCCACCCACCACACCCTGCTAATTTTTGTATTTTTAGTAGAGATGGGGTTTCACCATGTTGGCCAGGCTGGTCTCCAACTCCTGGCCTCAAGTAATCCTTCCACCTCAGCCTCCCAAAATGCTGCAATTACATGCGTGAGCCACCATGCCCAGGCTGTCAGTTTTTAATATGTCCGTGAACATTATAACTCCCTTAGGAGAGGCTAGAATAGGTAGGTTACTCAACTTACTTGGCTTCAGACCCTTTTTTCACTATATCTTGGTGGATGCATGCTCCGTGGAACGCTTTGATAAACACTGCTCTCAGACATGGGAAAAATTCAAAGTATATTCTGAGACCTTTTACAAACCAGGCAGCCTAATAGTCCATGTTTCCTGGACCATTAGATGAAAGGAAAAAAAAAAAAAGAAACTTTAGAGATACCGATATATTGTCTCAGCTTTTTATTTTGCCAAGTAAAGACATTTAAAAAACCAAAGCAAAACAAAAACAAGATCTTTCCAACTCAGTATCAACATTGTTTTATAAAAGAAAGGCTATCTATTACCCCAAGATTAGTAAGGCCTTAATTTGAAGAATAAAAATGTAAATGCTCTTATATTTTCTCATTTCTCCAAATGCCAGTGAGGTGGAAACAGGAGTTCATAGACAAGTGTTTGGGGACCACTTTGATCATCACACATTCTATGCGTGTAACAAAATATCGCACCTACACCGTAAATATGTGCAAATACTATGTATCAACTTTAACATGTTTTTTTAGAGGCCCTGGATTCTGGACTTAGATACCAGGGGTTTGAACCGCAGCTCTTAGTCTCACTAACTTGGGACTCTTAGAGGTTGACATGTATGTGTGCATTTCCCCCACCTCTGCAGGCTTTTGCTTCTAACATTCTAATAGCCACTCCTATAATTCTCATAGGATCACTTTTTTTTTTTTTTTTTTTTTTTGAGACGAAGTCTCACTCTGCTGCCCAGGCTGGAATGCAGTGGCACAATCTTGGCTCACTGCAACATCCACCTCCTGGGTTCAAGCGATTCTTCTGCTTCATTGTCCTGAGTAGCTGGGATTACAAGCACATGCCACCATGCCCAGGTAATTTTTGTACTTTTAGGAGAGACGGGGTTTCACCATATTGGCCAGGCTGATCTTGAACTACCGACTTCAAGTAATCCACCCAACCTGACCTCTCAAAGTGCTGGAATTACAGGCGCAAGTCACGAGCCCATCCACCAAGCGCTTTTTAAACATAAATTCCATTGCATTCCATTGCAATCAAGCAACAATAATTGCTACCATTTATTGAAAGTTGCTGAGGGCTCATTGAGTCCCCTCAAAGGCCCCATGAGGTAAGCACTGTTGCTATACATGCCCATTTGAGAGGTGAAGAAACTGAGGCTTAGAGAGAACCGACTTGCTCTGAGTCACACAGCAGGTAATACAGCAGGCAGAGCTGGGATTTGAACTGGGGTCTGAACGCCAAACTGCGCTCCTAAATCATTGCTTTTAAGATGTGTTAGACAGACTCAGGGCTGCATTTCATTTAGGGCTAATTATTTCCCGCTACTCAGGCAAGACCCTTCTGAAGAATCTCACCGATGCTCTGTGAATTATGAGGCTTTCCAGTCTGGCTCATAGCAAGAGGCCCTCTTCCCAGGACTGTGTGAGAGGCTGTTTCCTCTAATCCCCTCAGATGGTGTCCCCAGTCTTGGGCAATTTCCTCTCAGTCACCATCAGCAGTCAGCTGAACCCTCAAGGAGACCTCCTCAAACAATCATTGAGGACCCACCCACCAGGGGGATAAGGCACCAGGTGCTGAACGCCTGCTCTGTGCCACGGGGCTTTATAATTAATCCTCCAGTAACTCTCTGAAGCTGTGCTGTCCAATGCAACAGCCACGAACCACAGGCAGCTGCTTCCACTTAAATTAATTACAATTAAATAAAATTTGAAAACCAGTTCCTCTGTCACACCAGCCATATTTCAAGTGTTTAATAGCCACGCATGGCTAGTGGCTACCACCTTGGTGTCCATGTGTCCATTTCGGCAGAAAGTTCTAGGGGATAGCAATTCATCCCCAATTCACAGATGAGGAAACTGAGGCTCTGGCTCAGACACCTGTATGATAAAGCCAGATGGCGCCCTGGCCTCTGATTCCAGCCACTCTGATTCCAAACTGCCTCTCCTACAAAGGCCCACCATGGAGCTCAGCTCCAGGGACAGAAAGACAGATAAACACAGAGGAGCCCAGCCGAGCATCAGAGAGAGACAAGTAACGGAAAGTGACAGTAGAGTGTGGCAACCCTCAGGATCTGTGGGCTCAGGGACACCTTGCCCATTTTGCTGAGAATATCCTGCCGTCTGTCTTCATTCCCTCAGTCAACAAAACTTTCCAGATCTGCATTCCCCAAACGGGAGCCACTGACCACACGTGGCTACTGAACCCTTGAGATGTGGCTGATCTGAATTGAGTTGCAAGTGCAAAACACACACTAGATTTCAATGAGGTGCCAAAAAAAGACTAAACTACCTCATTAATAAATTTTAATTAATTACGCACCGACATGATGGTTCTCAATGGTACTGGATTAAAGTGTATTAATTACTATAATTAATGCTGCCTGTTTCTTTTTACCTTTTGAATGCAGCCACTAGAAAACTTACAATTATATCCGCAGCGTGCAGTATCTTTCTGGTGGTCGCTGCTTCTCTGAAGGCCCCAATCCCTGTGATCTGCAAGAGGCCACAGAGTAGAACCAGAAGAGAAATCTGCAAAAGTCCAGGAAAGAGACACGCTGCTCTAGGCTTGGTCTATGCAGCTGCGCATGGGTTCAGCATGGGAGGTGCTGGAAGCTGCGCATCGGAGGGCTAGGTGCACCGATTGGGAACCATAAGCAAGTGACTGGTCTTTTCTGTTTCCTCCTCTGTAAAATGGAAATAGTAATTATCCCTGCCTCCTAGAGTTATTTTAGAGGTTAAGTAAATTAATGAATGCAAAGTGTCTGTTGCATAGTTGGTGCTTAATAGATGACTATGATTTCCAACCAGGGACAATGTTATTACTCCTTCAGGGTCGCTGGCAATGTCTAAAGACATTTTGGGATGTCATAAGTGGAGGCGGAAGGGAGGTTATTACTGGCATCTAGTGGGTAGAGGCCAGGGATGCTGCTAAAATCCTACAATGCACAGGACAGCCCCTTGCCACAGTTATCCAGCCAAATGTTAATAGGGCCAAGGTTCAGAAACCTAAGGCAATGGCTATCATTGTGATTAATATGATTAACACCTGTGGAAATTACCTAGTTAAAGGTCCAGTCGTGAGTGAGATCCCATCTCTGAAAAAGATGAAAAAATTAGCCAAGCGTGGTGGCACATGCCTATAGTCCCAGCTACTCAGGAGGCTGAGGTGGGAGGATCACCCAGGAGTTTGAGGCTGCAGTGAGCCATGACCACACTACTGCACTCCAACCTAGGTGACAAAGCAAGACCCTGTCTGATATGGGTTGGCCGTATCCCCACCCAAATATCATCTTGAATTGTAGCTCCCATAACTCCCACATGTTGTGGGAGGGACCCGATGGGGGGGTCATTAATTCATGGGGGTGGGTCTTTCCCATGCTGTTCTCATGATAGTGAATAAGTCTCATGAGATCTGATGGTTTTATAAATGGTAGTTCCCCTACACAAGCTCTATCTTGCCTGCCGCCATGTCAGACATGACTTTGCTCCTCCTTCACCTTCAACCATGATTGTGAGGCTTCCCCAGCGACGTGGAACTGTGAGTCCATTAAACCTCTTTCCTTTCTAAATTACCCAGTCTTGGGTATGTCTTTATGAGCAGTGTGAGAACAGACTAATACCCCGTCTCTAAAAAATAAAAATGAAAGTCCAATCATGAGACGGTAGACTTCACGAAGGCAGAAATTTTTATCAGTCTTGATCACTACTATATCCCCAGTGCCTAGAAGACTGCCTGGCACATAGTAGGTGCTCAGGATGTATTTGTTGAATGAAGAAACAAATTAATAAAATGGCAGGGCTACTTGTTGTCAAAGTCTTATGTGGTCAAAGCCAGAAAGAACATTCTGATCTGTGCATATATGAATATAAGAAATATTTGCCGACTGCTATGTGATGTGCTCTGTGCCACACACTGGAGGTATGATGGTGTAAACAAGACCTAGAAGGTAGAGCTCAGTCTTATGGATACATCTGACAAATGAACAGGCAATTCTGGAGTCCCCTTTATAGCATCCTGCTGGAGTTATTTAATTGATGAGAAGCTCATTCCCTCACAAGGCAGCATACTTTGTGATTCTTATAAGAATACTCTTGGCCAGGCGTGGTGGCTCATGCCTGTATTCCCAGTACTTTGGGAGGCTGAGGCAAGTGGATCACCTGAGGTCAGGAGTTTGAGACCAGCCTGGCCAACATGGCAAAACCCCGTCTCTATGAAAAATGCAAAAAAATTAGCCAGGCATGGTGGTGCATGCCTGTAATCCCAGCTACATGGGAGGTTGAGGCTGGAGAATCACTTGAACCTGGGAGACAGAGGTGGCAGTGAGCAGAGATCGTGCCACTGCACTCCAGCCTGGGCAACAGAGCAAGACTCCATCTAAAAAAAAAATTATCTTTACTAGAGACAGCCACCACCACCAGGGTGCAGTCACCTGAGCTTAGAGCCTTTCCCTTGTCATCTCAAAGCCCCACTCTGTCCCCCAGGCACCTGCCCTATGCCTGGCTTGGGAGGGCCCCATGGCTAACAGCCCAGCCAGCTGCTTGCTCCCTTCTCATCTCTGCTTGACAAGCCAGGCTGGCTGAGTCACAGGCTCAGCTTCTCCCAACCCACGTGGGGTCTGGATCTATGCCAGGGGAATGAGCTGCCTGCCAGAGTGCCCACAAGTCAGACCAAAAACAGTCCATGAGCTTCACTGAGGATCAGACTTAAGAACATTCTGGAATCCCATGCTCCAGCTTGGAGCTCCCAGAGGGCCAGATGGCAGCAGACAGGTATGTAATTCTACCAGTGAGAAACCAGGGCATCCAATGTGTTGGGGAGAACCTGCGTTGCCTGAGAATAGTAATATAATTATTATTATTGTTATATGTTGTCATGGCTAATTATTGCTATTTATTATCATGGTTAATTATTAAAGTGGACAACCTTGTCTGTATTGGTCACTGCTATATCCCCAATGCCTAGAAGAGTACCTGGCACATAGTAGGTGGTCAGTGAGTTCTTTTGTGGAATAAATGCGTGAACAACAACAATAATAGCTACTTCTATTTGTTGAGCACATAACACAAGGAATTACATATTTATTTTTGTGGGGTTTTTACATTTGTCTGTCTCCACCACAAGGGCATGAATGACTGACTTTGGTTTTTTGTTTGTTTGTTTGTTTGTTTTTTGAGACAGAGTTTCACTCTTGTCTCCCAGGCTGGAGTGCAATGGCATGTTCTTGGCTCAGTGCAACCTCCACCTCTCAGGTTCAAGAGATTCTCCTGCCTCAGCCTCCTGAGTAGCTGGGATTACAGGCGCCCACCACCATGTCCGGCTAATTTTTTTGTATTTTTAGTAGAGACAGGGTTTCACCATCTTGACCAGGCTGGTCTCGAGCTCCGGACCTCAGGTGATCTGCCCGCCTCTGCCTCCCAAAGTGTGTGAGCCACTGCACCTGGCCAAGTGACTTTGTTTTTATAAGAATATTGTTCCTGTAAAAATTATATCCCCAGCACAGTGACCCATGTCTCGTACGTGCTCAATAAATGTTGCTGAATAAGGAGGCAGGTGCTGAGTATTATCTCATTTATTTTCATGCAGCCCAGGCAGGGTGGGAGCGCCCGGGGGCACATTTTTAGAAAGGCGAAATTGAGACTAGAGAGTAAAATTACTTCTGAAGGTCATGCAGTTTGTGAGACTCAAATCAGAGCCAGGATCTGAACCCTGTGCACTTGCGGAACCTGTGTGCTCCTCACTGCTGAGTCCCGCTGCTGGCAGTAAAGAGAAAGAACAGGGTTGGGGGCCTTTGGGAAGGGCTCCCAGGGCAGAGTGGGGCTACTTTGGTACTCCCTCATCCTGCCCTGTGAACCCAAGTCACAAAGTCTTTTCCGTGTGATGTCCCATTTGGGGTTCACAGCAGCTGCAGCCAAGCCCAGAGAGGTGGAGTAACTAGCTCAAGGTCACACAGCAAGTTGGGCACAGGTTTTCTGACTCTATGTCCAGTGCCCTTTCTCCTAAACCCCAAACTGTGGCTCAAACCTGGAGCCCTAATATAAGCAGGAACACATGTGGGTCAGGGGAGAAGGCTTGTGTTTCAGCAGTGGACTTTACTTCCCCTGGCAACCTGCCCCAACACACCTAGTGGCAAATCCACGTTCCGTACTTTGCTGTGTGACTTTGAAAACTGGCTTCCCCTCTCTAAGCCTCAATTTCCTCATCTCAAAAATGGGGATGACATTATCTACTTTGCAGGTGGCCATGAAAATCCCTGACTCAGTGTCAGATACAGCTGAATGTGTATTCTGGCTCTTCTGCTGTGTGACCTTGGAGAAGAAGCTTAGTTTCTCTGAGTCTCCGTTTCCTCATCTTGCAAAGTAGGTTAATAAATGCCCACCTTTTGGGGGCACATGAGATTTAAGAGGGGACAGTGTGGGCACCATGCCTGGCCTGGTGCATAGTAAGTGTTCAATAAAAGATAGTTCATGGGATCCTTTGTGACTGCCATGGGTGGCCTCACTCAGGATCCGGCGGGCACAGCCTGGTCCCTGCAGACACAGTGCACTCGATCCTGGCTGTCCCCAGCCAGCTGGGGGGAAACCTGAGCCACCCTCCTCCTGGGCAGACGCTGCCACTGCCGCTGCCACCTCTAAATGAAAGAAAGGTCAGAGCCTAGGGAAGCCAGGGCCATGCCATGGAGGCAGCCGGCAGGAGAGGAAGGGAGGGGTGGCCGGCGACTGCCTGACTGCTCTTGTCTCTCCCAGGGAAGCCTGAACTGGCCTGGTCTGGGTGCAACCCCCCTGCCCAAGGCTTGGCCTCCCAACCCGGCAGAGCCGCCTCCCAGCCTGCCCCTGGGGAGGGGCCACCTGGTGTCAATTAAACCCCAGTCGCTCGGCCTGCACCACGCCAGGCGGCTGATTAGTGCCGCTGGCCTCTGCAGATGGGGAGCACTGTCTGAGAGGGGGTGACCGCCACCATGCCAGGGTGAGGCCTTCCCGGAGCTGGTGAGTACCCAGGTGGGGGCTCAGCTCCCCAGGCAGGAGGACCTGGTGTGCCCGAGCTGGGCATCGTGGGGCGGGGGCTTACCATAGGGCTCATTTTCCTGAAGCGTTACAGGGCCCTGCAGCATCCCTGACCCCTGTCACCTCAGCCTTACATGAAGGGTACCCAAGGGGACCACAGGCCAGCCCCCTGTCCTTCCACTCCGGTCACGTAGCCGCAGGGGCTCCCCCCAGACAGTGTCAGGAGATCTGATGGGTGAAGGAGGGATCAGTCGGCACAGATGAGGCTCTAGGGTTTCGACTCTGCCCTCATCACCCCCAACAGAGCTGGTTCTCCTTGCCGGCCTGTCTGGGACTCTAAGCCTGGGTCCCTCCAACCTGCCAGCCTCAGAGCTCATGCTGTGGGTGGCACCATTGCTCGGCTGGCATGAGACCCCTGTGGGAAGCAGGCATGGAGAGGCTGCTGTACTGGAGGCAGGAGCTGAGGGGGAGGCCACGCGCTTCAGAGGGCCACATGCCCTGGAGCACGACTGAGAGCCAAGGAGGGCCCTGGCCAGGATCCACAGATGCTTTTAGGGACACCAGTACAGCCTGCACACCGGGCCACTCTGCAGGATCTGAGCCACCTCCTGGTTCCTTGTGGAGAGTTGATCCCAGCAGGGACAGAGGAGGAGGTGGCTGCCTGCTCATGGGACAGATGTAGGCGGGGGGAACACAGACAGGGAGAGCTCACCAGTGCTTCCAGGAAGTGGGGGGCACACATGACTCGTCCTTGAGCCTGCACTGGCTGTAAGCGCTGAGCCTCAGCTCCTGGCTGTGAGAGGTTCCGTTATCCTTGAGAGGGTGCCCCGTGGTGACAGACAGTGTTATCACTTGTTGGTACCACCTGGTGGTCTGTGGCCACTGCCTGCCTCGGTGGAGGCAAAGTGTGTTTGAGATAGGATGGCAGGGCCTGGCCTGGGGAGATGGAACATCGCTGAGTGTCTGTCTGCATGCACGTGCTATCTGGGGTGCATTTTGCTCATGCGCATCCCTGCAGCCCATTCTGTCCAGCAGGGCACAGTGCCTGCTCTGTGTGTGTGTGTGTGTGTGTGTGTGTGTGTATGTGTGTGTGGTTGCATTTGATGCCAAAGCCATGCAGAGGAGGGCTCCATGACAGTGTCACAGAATCACTGCAGACAGCTCCTTCCAGCTCAGTCTATCTGGGGGGTGTTTCCCGAGAGCAGCGCCCCCAGAGCTTCCTGGAGAGCTGGCTGGAGACTCTCCCAGTTGTGCATCTTGGGGAGCTTCACTTGCTTTCTCTCCCAGATTCCTTTCCCAGCTGGCTAACGCCAAGCCAGGCTGGTGGCTGGACCTGAGGACTGTGAGTATGAGACAAGAGGAAAGGGATGGGGGCAACTACAAGGGAAGCTCAGCTGCTTTCTGGGAAATAGTGGATCTAGTTCATTTCTGCTATAAATATTCATCAGAGGCCTCTGTGCTAGGACCTAGGCCCAGCGCTGAGGATGTGATGGCAAACCTAGAATGCATTCATTCATTCCAAAAATATTTATCAAGAAACATCTAATGCTGGATGCTGAAATTACATGGGAGATCTCAAATCCATTTATTCCTGTATTCCTTTGTTCACTCCATGGCATTTATTGAGGATACACTATGAGTGAGCCCCGTACTAGCTGCAGCAGATACACGAGCAGAGCTGGGATATGAGAAATCATGACCTCTTCCAATTTTCTCAGCTGTCTTTACATGCTACGCCTGGATCTAGTGGAAATCTAGATGCCTAAGAAACAGCAGGACATGGGATTCTTTTTGTAGCAAAGGATGAGGCCCCACTTGGCAATACTATGCAGAATGTCTCCAGTGTCCACCCAGAATTAGTGGCTTTTGCTAGAGGCCAGGGACTGTGACTATCACATACCCCCTTAGGCCTCTGGGAAATAACCACGCCAGAGCAAACTGAGCTTCACATACATCCATGGTTTAACTTCCTTTGCCAAAGGAAAGTATGATAATTTTGATAATTAATTACTAGGCAAGCCCAGGGCACTTGCTTGGGTAATTTAACAAATACTAGAAGGTACCATTTATTATTTGCCATGAGCCAGGCGCTGTGTTTAGCACATGAGATGATTCATTATTTTTGTTTTGTGTTTTATCTTCTGTTTTTTGTTTTGTTTTGTTTTTTTGAGATAGGTTCTTGTGCTGTTGCCCAGGCTGGAGTACAGTGGTGCGATCACGGCTCACTGTAGCCTCAACATGCCAGGCTCCAGTGATCCTCCCACCTCAGCCTCCTGAGTAGTTGGGATTACAGGTGCACGCCACCATGCCCAGCTAATTTTTGTGTTTTTTGTAGAGATGGGGTTTCGCCATGTTGCCCAGGCTGGTCTCTAACTCCTAGGCTCGAGTAATCGTCCCGCCTTGGCCTCCCAAAGTGCTGAGATTACAGGCATGAGCCACTGAACCTGGCCTGAGATGATTAATCTTGTTGAACTCTTGCCCAGTGCTCAGATACTAGTTCTACTACTTTCCCATTTTACAGCTACAGAAACGGAGGCTAGGAGGGGTGAGATAACTTGCCCAAGGTCTTTGTGACTCCAGAGCGCACTCTTTCAACCTCTAGGCTGCAGCCCTCCTTGAGGAGTTCCAGTCTAGATGGGACAGAAGCAATTTTCTACAAAATTTGGATGAGGCACAGTGAGGAAGGGTGTGCTCCCCATCAAGGGAGTGGGTGGGACAGAAGGAAAACACAACATGTCAAAGGGCTTCTCAGTCTTTGCAGGCGCAGAGCACTTTTGTCTAAACAAAATCCTGTGGAAATTGATAAAGGCAGAGTGTTCCAGGTTGAGCTAGGGTGGGGGTCTCACCACCTCCCTCAGCTCAGACTCCCTCTCACCTCCTATATGCAGCTGAATTCCTGAGGTGTACAGGCAGCTGACAAAGCACTTTGCTATGGAGTCAAGGCCAGCCGGGGTGAACACAGCAGGTGAGGATACCTGGCAGGTAAGGAGAGGATGGCCTTGAAGATTTAGAGAAGACCTGGATAGGAATTGAGAAATGCAGATGTCTAGGTGGGGGAAAGAAGAGACATTCATTTATTCATTCAACAAACATTCACTATGCTCCTGCTATGTGCCAGGCATTGGTCTAGGACCTCATGATGAAGTGGTAGACACAGAAAACAAAAGGGGGCCGGTTTTTTGTATGCCTGTGTCAATCAGTCATTGACTTAGGCTGTCCTCAGTTGGGGAGGTCGGGCAGGTGTCATCATCTCCCAGGCAAGCCAGCTTCCCGACCTAAGGCAATTCCCAGCTGGGGCATTGCCCTATCCTAGCAAAGACACCACTGTTGTCCACTCCACTGCCCCTGAGTAGTTTCTGGCTCAGTGGGGGAGGCAGGTGAGGGGACAGATGAGGATAGCAAGGAAGGTGCATTGGTTGGATAGGGAAGCCCAGAAGGGGGTGCCAGACCCAGTGTGGGAAGTCGAGGAAACTTGGCCAGGAAGAGCTGGGGGCCTGAGTTCAAATCCCAGAATCACCACTTGCCCATTGTTGACCTTCAGCCAAAGACTTTGCTCTTAGAGCCTCTGTTTCCCTAACTCTAGGATGTGGCTGCCACCAAGGCCTTCCTTCTAGATGGTTGGGAGGATTTTTGTGCAAATCACATAGCCCAGTTCCTGCACGTAGTAACTACTGGGGCAATGAGGATGGTGGTGTGGGTGTATTGAGGCTGGGTTGGATCACAGAAGGCCTGGGTTCCCAACAAAGCTAGGTCCCTTCCCACCAAACTCCAGAGGGACCTGGGAAGCCCTGAGAGGTGAGTCAGAAATGGCTGCTGGAGGCAGGTTCCAAATATTCCAGAACTTGGGGTCATTCAGGAGGAGGCAAGGATGGGATGTATATGGGGAGGAAGATCTGGCTCAGGAGGGGCCTAGGGCTTAGCCGAGAGCTAGGGAGGGAGGGAAGCCTTGAAATCGGCTGAGAAGGGCACCCTCACATCCTCTCCCTGCACCTCACTCCCAGAGCCCTGAGCCCTAGCCTAGGTAGATCATCTCTTTCTCCACGCCTCACACCCTCGTTCCGTCTCATTCAGCAGATATTTACTAACCATTGGTCTCTGAGGATACACATATGAATAAGACAGAAAGGGCCCCTTTGCTCGGGGAGCTCAAAGTTCATGACTGGGGTCATCAGATACCAAGGATGGGGAAGAAAGAGAGACATCACCCAGGGGTCAGGAGAGTGACAGCAGGTGGGTGTCCATTGAAATTTGGTTCTATGTGGTCATTGGAAGCCCAGAAGGAGCAGTTTCTGGGCATCCATGGGGCAGAGGCCTGGTGGCAGAGTGAGCAGACACTCTGTTCTCCACCATAGCTTGGCCGAACCCCTCAAAGTGGCTATCTAATTGGAAGGACATGATGTGTGTGAGGCTGTGTGGGGATTGGCTGTGTGGACGTGAGGAGTATGAGTGTGTGTGCATATGTGTGAGAGGTGTGTGTGTGAGGTTGTGTGCATATGTGTGAGAGGTGTGTGTGTGAGGTTGTGTGCATATGTTTGAGGGTATGTGTGAGAGCAAACACGTGAGGATTGTGGGTCATCTGTGTATGAGAGTTTGTGTGCATGTGACGGATTGTTGGGGAACGTGTGAGGTTGTGTGTGAAGGTGTGTGTGTGTGAGGGCTGTGTGCATGCAAAGATGTGTTTAAGGGTATGTGTGAGAGGCTGTGTTGAGCATGTACCTGTGAGGATGTGTGTGTATATAGTGTGTGAGGGTGTGTGCATGTGTGAAGGTGTGCGTATGAGGGTTGTGTATGTGCAAACGTGTTTAAAGGTGTGTGAGAAGCTATGTTGAAAGTGTGCATGTGAGGGGTGTATGTGTATGGGGTATATGTATGAGGGTGTGTGTGTGTATGAGGGTTATGTGCCTGCAAAGATGTGTTTAAGGGTGTGTGTGAGAATGTGCACATGAGGGGGTGTGTGAAGGTGTTTGTGTGAGAAGTTGGGGGTGTCTGCATGAGGGTGTATTTAATAGTGTCTATGGGTGTGGAAGGGTGTGTATGTCTGCATGTGTGTGAGAGGGTGTGGCTCTGTGTGAGATGTGTGAGAATGCATGTGAGAGGTGTGTGCATGTGTAACTGTGTGTGAGAAAGTGTAAATCTGTGCGTGTGATACACATCTATGTATGTTCATCACTTAGGATTCTTAGACTGACCTAGGAGAGTCTAGAAGCTCACCCCATCTACCCACACTATATGTAGCACCCTACGTGTGTATATATTGTGTGTGTGTGTGTGTGTGTGTGTGTGTGTGTGAGGGTTCTGTGCATGCAAAGATGTGTTTAAGGGTGTGTGTGAGAAGCTATGTTGAGAGTGTGCATGTGAGGGTGTGTGTGTGTATATGGAGTGTGTGTGAGGGTGTGTGTGCATGTGAGGGTTCTGTGCATGCAAAGATGTACTTAAGGGTGTATGTGAGAAGTTATGTTGAGAGTGCATGTGAGGGGGTGTGTGTGTATGGAGTGTGTCAGTGTGTGTGAGGGTGTGTGTGTGTGAGGGTGTGTGTGTGTGTGTGAGGGTTCTGTGCATGCAAAGATGTGCTTAAGGGTGTATGTGAGAAGCTATGTTGAGAGTGTGCATGTGAGGGTGTATGTGTGTGTATGGAGTGTGTTGGTGTGTGTGACAGGGTGTGTGTATGGAGTGTGTTGGTTGTGTGAGGGTGTGTGTGTGAGGGTGTATGTGTGAGGGTTATGTGCATGCAAAGATGTGTTTAGGGGTGTGTGTAAGAAGCTATGTTGAGAGTGTGCATGTGAGGGTGTGTGTGCGTATGGAGTGTGTCTGAGGGTGTGTGTGAGAAGATATGTTGAGAGTGTGCATGTGAGGGGGGTATGTGAGTGTTATATGCGTGCTAACGTGTTTAAGGATGAGTGTGAGAAGTTATGTTCAGATTGTGCATGTGAAGGTGTGTATGGAGTGTGTGTGAGGATGTGTGTGTATATAAAGTGTATGTGAAGGTCTGTGTGTGTGTGAAGGTGTGTGTGTGAGGGCTGTGTGCATGCAAAGATGTGTTTAAAGGTGTGTGTGAGAGGCTATATTGAGAGTGTGCATATGAAGGTGTGTGTGTGTGGATGGAGTGTGTGTAAGGTTGTGTGTGTAAAGTGTGTGTGTGTGAGGGTGTGTGTGTGTGAAGGTGTGCGTGTGTGAGGGTTCTGTGCATGCAAAGATGTGTTTAAGGGTGTGTGTGAGATGCTATGTTGAGAGTGTGCATGTGAGGGAGTGTGTGTGTATGGAGTGTGTGTAAGGGGGTGTAAAGTGTGTGTTAGGGTGTGTGTGTGAGGGTTCCGTGCATGCAAAGATGTGTTTAAGGGTGTGTGTGAGAAGTGATGTCGAGAGTGTGCATGTGAGGGGGGTATGTGTGAAGCATGTGTGAAGGTGTGTGTGTGAGGAGTTGGTATCTGTGTGAGAGTGTGTCTATTTAATGGTGTGTCTATGGGTGTGGAAGGGTGTGTATAATGAGTCTGCACGTATGTGAGAGAGGGTGTGGCTGCGTGAGATGTGTGAGAATCCGAGTGAGAGGTGTGTGCATGTGTAACTGTGTGTGAGAGAGTATAAATCTGTGAGTGTGATACACATCCATGTATTTTCATTACTTATGGATTCTTAGAGCTAGGCGAGTCTGGAAGCTCACCCCACCTTCTTCACCCCACTCACACCACCCACCCACCCCACGTGTAGCACCCTACAGCTTGCATTTTCCCATTCATCATTTCCTGAGACCCTCGGCAGCCATATGAAGATGGCTTCATCCCATTGACAGATGTAGAAACTGAGGCCCGTGGGCTCAGAGGGAGATGGTGGCAGTGCCACTGAGTCACAGAGAATTGGTCTTTGGCCAGGTAGCAGCTCCGACTGTTCCTCTATTTCTTCTAACTCGAGTGCTTATGTACAAAACAAGATGCCTATTCAAAGCCCACTCACATTCATCGTATTCTTTCTTTCCTCCTTTGGTTCTATTACTTTCCAGTATTCTTTTTTTATCCTGTTCCTCCCCTGGGTTCCATTTCCCTTCCACTTCATTAGGAATAAATGAGACTGTAACTTTAACACATCCCCTGTCCCCCTCTGCCAAATGCATTTTAAAAATCACTTTTCAATTAAGAGGAAAATTACTATAAAAATGTTTAATCAAAGTAGAGTTCATCATTCAAGAAAGAAAACAGGAAAAAATGGGTTTGCAATGCTCACCATGACTCCTCCAGAACGATGAATCATAAAGAGACATTTAATACTTGCAAGGGAAAACAAAAGATCTCAAATAAAGACCAAATATTTTTATAGAGTCAAACCCAAACCAGAGAAAACAAATTCAGTCTTTGGGAAGCTGGTAGTGCTGTTGGCCAGTAATACCCACAGATTTGGGAAACCAGATGCATTTTTCTACTCCCTTTGCTCCTGCATTCTGAGCTTATGCCCCAAACCAACCTTCCTATTCATCACGGGCACTACTATACATATAGTTAATCCTCTAGGTGCCCATGTGAGTATATAAGCGGTGACTACATTAAATTCTGATCTCGCCAAGCAAAAATCCCCCAGGCGCTGACTCATTCCTGACAAAGAAGTTAGGTATGAATAGTCTTGAGCCTTTGAGGAACTCTTGTGGCCATTAAAATCTGTGGCCTTTAGAGCATCTGAAAGATTTAGGTCACTCCTTCTAACCCTTCACACACACACACACACACACACATCATCATCATCATCCAACCACCCATGCATCTATTCATGCATCCATCCATCCACCCATGCAGCCATTCTTGCATGCATGCCAACCATCCACCCACTCATGCATCCACCCATCCATCCATCCATCCATTTATGCATGAAACCATCCATCCATGTATCTATCCATCCATCCAACCAACCAACCATCTGTGCATCCATGCATCCATCCATCCACCCATGCATGCATGCCAACCATCCATCCATGCATGCATCCATCTATCCATCCATCCAACCATCTATTCACCCATGCAACCATCTATCCACCCATCCATCCATCCACCCATCCATCCATCCAACCATTTATCCACCCATGCATCCATCCATCCATCCATCCATCCATCTATCCATCCATCCATGCATCCATCCATCCACCCATACATGCATGCCAACCATCCATCTATCCTTGCATTCATCTATCCATCCATCCAACCATCCATCCATCCAGCTAACCCTCCATGCATGCCATTCATCCATCCATACATACATACATCTACCCATCCTATTAGTCATTTGTCTGTCCATCCATCCACCTAGTTATTCATCTGTCTGTCCATCCACCTGTTCATCACTCATCCATACATTTATCAATAACTTATCAGACATCACTCATCTATCTACCTTTAATTTATCCATTTATTGGTTTATCTGTCCATCCGTCCATCCATCTGTCTGTAACTGGGGTCCCCAAGAGCATTCCCAGGTTTGATGATTCTCTGACAGGACTCAAGACTCAGTATACAGTTGCACTCGTGAATTTATTCCAGTGCAAGATAAAAAGCAAAATCTGCAAAGGGAAAAGATGCATGAGGTAAAGTCCAGAGAAACCAAGAGCAAGCTTCCAACAATCCTCTCCAAGTGGAGTCACACAGGACACACTTAATTCCTGGAGCAACAAGTTGTGACAACACGTGTGAAATGTTTTCTGCCAGTGAAGCTCATTAGAGACTCTGTGCCTAAGGTTTTTACGGGGGCGGGCCATGTAGGCACACTCTGCCTAAAATATACCAAAATTCCAGACTCTCAGAAGAAAAATGGACTTTTAACATAAACCATAGTGAGCTACTCTTACCAATTCTAGGAACTTTGGAAACCCTCCCCAAATCCAGCTTCCCAAGTGTGAGCCAAGGGTGAGCCTTGCAAGGAGGGCTCTCAGGAGAGTTGTCTCAGACCTGCTATATTAAAGCTCTCCTTCACTCCATCCAACTGTTTGTCCTTTTATCCATCTGTCCACCCTCTCATGCTTTGATCCATCACCCGTTCATGTATCCATCCATCCGTTGTTCTGTCCATCCATCTATCCACCTATCCATCTTTCCACCTACTCATTTATTTCACTCAACATGCGTTAAACATTTACTCTCATCCTGTCTTACTGGGCTTGAGACTGCAGAAACGGATGAGACATTCCCCACCCACTCCCATCAAGTCGCTCACATTCTGAGTGCCTTTAAAAAGAGCATCTCATTCCATCTCCTCCTCCATAGAGGAAGTGAGACATGTGGAGAGAAGGGCCCTCCTGGGGCACATGTTTGGGATGAACCAAGGGACAATGCTGAGCTGCAGGCCCTCAGTGAGCCCAGTGTGGTCTGAGCTGAGCACAACTCAGCCATGGGCACCCTTCAGTCTGAGCAGCCATGCCCCTCACCCGTGTCCTCCCTCTTTTTCCTATGGTGCTGCAAGGTAACTATTCCAGCTTCTCTACTGGGACCTCAGCTGCCACCAAGGCAGCCTTAGAGAGTCTGTGTGAGCTGAACCCAGTTGAGAGAAGAGGCTGGGAGGAAAATTTATAGCAACTGTGTGTGCCTGAGTTAGCTCTGGAGAAAAGACAGACAGTGAAGGCAATAGAGTTACTCTTCTCTCTCTCTGTCTTTCCCTCCTTTGCCAGCTCTCTGAGCATCTCTCCAACTCTGCCTCATCACTGTCACTCTAGCAATAATAATGGCAGCCCCTCAGGTCACTGTCACTTCCACCTTCCACATCCCTGACCTCATTGATCCTGCCGCCTGCTCCATGAAGTGAGCAGGGCTAGAATGATCCTTTGTCCTATTCAACATAGCAGAGCTAGAGGCTCAGACAGGCTAGGTGTCTTGTCCAAGGGCACACAGAGCTGGGCCCTACCCTTAAGTCTCTGTATTCCCTAATCCAGAATGCTCTTTCCCACAACATGATGAAGCCTCCCAAAACTCATTCCCAGGCATTTCTCTACTTTGGATAACACATTTACCTTAATTTTTCTTCTATTCTCATGATCAGCCTGTAAGATGCAGAGACAGGAACATCAGGAGAGGGGGGTTTATGCCAGCAGATGTGACATCTCTTTCTGCAGTCTCTTGAAGAGGCAACCATGCTCATATTAATAGTGGTTATCATTTAGCAGGCACTGATCAATGTTGTAGGTGCTAGTTTGAGCATTCAGCATACCCCATCCTTAACTGTAGGTGAAAGTACCACATAGATGACTCGAAGGATGTTATATCTACCCATTTGACTGAAGCAGAGGATCTGTCCACCAACCTGGCAGGATACAGAGGCCAGGTGAAGCACGTGAAGCATTAACTCCAAATGGGTGACAATTTGAACAGTAAATGTAATCTGCAAAGTGGCAAGCGGGTCAGCATCTTCCAAACATGGGATGCTTTTTAAAAATTCTTTTAATTTTTTTTGAGACAGGTCCTTGCTGTGTCACCTAGGCTGGAGTGCAATGGCATGATCATGGCTCACTGCAGCCTCAATCTCCCTGGGCTCAGATGATCCTCCCACCTCAGCCTCCACAGTGGCTGGGACTATAGGCATGCTCCACAATGCCTGGCAAATTTTTAAATTTTTTGTACAGACAGGGATTCCCCATGTTGCCCAGGCTGGTCTTAAACTGCTGGGCTCAATCTACATACCTCAGCTTCCCAAAGGGCTGGGATTATAGGCATGAGCTATCATGTGACCTCTGGCCATTTTGTTTTGTTTTGTTTGTTTGTTTTTTAACTGAGACAGGGTCTTGCTTGTTCACCCAGGCTGGAGTGCAGTGGCATGATCACAGCTCACTGCAACCTTAACCTCCTGGCCTCAAGCCATCCTCCTGCCTCAGCCTCCCAGGTAGCTGGGACTACAGGCGCGCATCACCATGCCTGGCTAACATGGGATGCTTTTAAAGGGTACCTTTTCTCACAGACACCTCCCCTTTGCCAATGTCGCCATAAAATATTTCTATTATGATGTTTTTTAAATGTATGTTGGCATAAAAGCAGATATAAGTTCTTCATTTATATCTTATCTACTGCTATAAAACCAGAACAAATCTGCAAATTAAATATGATCACAATTACAAAACCAATAAAATTCAAATTAAAAACATGTCTGTGGTGGGCACAGTGATGTTTTGCCGAGACAAAACTGCCACTCACAATCTGAATGGTGGACACACTCCCCAGACAGTTCTTTTTTCAAGAGCTTAATCAGCACATATCATTTTTAAAATGTATTTATTCCAGAGAGTTCTTTTGATTTTCCCCTGCCTCTGTGAGGACCTCTGTGATTTTCCACTTTCCCCTTCTCAGACTTCTGTGAACCTTCTGTTCATACAGTGTGGCACTCCATTCTTGCGCCTTTACCAGGCACAAAGAAGAGCATTTCTGTATCATGCCCATGGTATTTTCTTGTCATTGTGCAGTAATTAAAGTGAGACAGTTCAGCACAGTTGTCATCACAAACACAAATGCAGAACAGACACCAGAATCATGCGGCAATGCACGATGATTAGATAGTGATCAGTTAATTTAGAAAAGGATGATGGTAATATCCTATAACTTAAAACAATTACAACGTGATCATAGTGTACTGTGGACCCCCAGGGGACCCCAATTTGAGAAACTCATGTTCAGACACATCTCGCATTCATGGGGAGCATGGATTAGAATTGGGGAGCTGAAATAGGAGGCTATGATGTTATTTAGGCCTGATAGCAGGAGGGCTTCAATGGCTAAAATGGGAAGGAAGGGCCAGGTGTGGTGGCTTACGCCTGTAATCCCAGCACTTTGGGAGGCCGAGGCAGGAGGATCACTTGAATCCAGGAGTTAGTGACCAGGCTGGACAACATGGTGAAACCCTGTCTTTACAAAAAAATAAAAATAAAAGTTAGCCAGGTGTGGTGGCATGCTCCTGTAGTCCCAGTTATTCAGGAGGCTGAGGTGGGAGGATGGCTTGAGCCCCAGGAGGTCAAGGCTGCAGTGAGCTGTGATCATGCCACCGCACTCCAGCCTGGGTGACAGAGTGAGAACCCGTCTAAAAAAAAAAAAAATTGGAAGGAAGAATCTGAGCCATGTGTTGTGTTAAAGGAAGACTAGGCAGGATTTGAGCTTTGATGGTGATGCCCAGAGAACTGGCACGAGGTTCCTTGAGCCTCCCAGGCCCTGGAGGTGCCATGGAAGGAAATCAGTAGCAGCGAAGCAAGGGAGAAACCTCAGCTGATTTTCCTAAGCATATTGAGATCCTGGGCTTGGCTTCACTTTACTTGTTCTGAGCCTTAGTTTTTTCATTGGTTAAATGAGAATAAGACCTTCCCTGCACTTGGCAGAATGGATGAGTGAGTAAGGGCACAAGCTGGGGAATCAGGCAGCCCATGGCCTGAATTCTAGCTCTACGACTTGCTAGCTAGGAGACCCGAGAGTAGACCCTGGACATATCTGGGGCTGTGTTTCCTAGGCTGTAAAAGAGAAATAGCATTCACACCTTTGTACAGTTATTGTCAAAAGTGAATGTGATCATGTTTGCAAGGGGCTTAGTCAGTGTCTGAAACTTTGTGACCCACTCAGTAAATAATAACTGCTGTGTTACTATTACCATCAACCTCATTCATATCATCAATGGTGACGTGTTACCATCATCATCATTCCCTCACCAGCTTTCTCTATCTCTTCGTCATTCTGGGTCCTAGCTTCCCTCAACATGTGAATCCTGCTTCTCTGCCTGTGAAGACTTTGTCCAGTGCCTTTACCTCACAGCTGTTCTCCTTTTTCTAATGCAGGTTCTCAACCTGTTTTATGCCATAGACTCTTTGGTAGTCTGGTGAAACCTACACTCTTTCTCAGAATAAGGTTTTTATTTCTTCCTTTTTCTGTTCCAACTTTCTCACCGCCCCACAAATGTCCAACAATGATGGACTGGATTAAGAAAATGTGGCACATATACACCATGGAATACTATGCAGCCATAAAAAAGGATGAGTTCATGTCCTTTGTAGAGACATGGATGAAGTCCAACTTCTTTTTTAGGTTCAGAGGGTGCACGTGCAAGTTTGTTACACAGGAAAATTGTGTGTCACTGGGGTTTGGTGTACACATGATTCTGTCACCGAGTAGTGAACATAAGTACTTGATAGGTAGTTTTTTGAACCTCACCCTCCTCCCACCCTTCACCCTCAAGTAAGTCTTGGTGTCTATGGTTCCCCTCTTTGTGTTCATGTGTACTGAATATTTAGCACCCACTTATAAGTGAGAACATGTGGTATTTGGTTTTCTGTTTCTGCATTAATTCGCTTAGGCTGATGGCCTCCAGCTGCATCCATGTTGCTGCAAAGAAGGTGATTTCATTCTTTTTTATGCCTGTGTAGTATTCCATGATTTATATGTACCACATTTTGTCTTTTCTTTTCCTGTTTTTTTTTTTTTTTTTTTTTTTTTTGTGGAGACAAGGTCTCATTCTGTTGCCTAGGCTGGAGTACAGTGGAGCGGCTCAGCTCAATGCAACCTCTGCCTCCTGGGCTCAAGCAATCCTCCTGCCTCAGTATCCTGAGTAGCTGGAACCAGAGGTCCTTGAGCTGCCATGCCCAGCTAATTTTTGTGTTTTTTGGAGAGACAGGGTTTCACCATGTTGTCCAGTCTGGTCTCAAACTGAGCTCAAGCGATCCTCCTGCCTTGGCCTCCCAAAGTGTTGGGATTACAGGCATGAGCCACTGCTCCCGGCCCAAACCATATTTTCTTTATCTAGTCCACTGCTGGGCATCTAGGTTGATTCCATATCTTTGCTACTTTGAAAACAAATAATGTTTTTAAATGCATAAAACATAACACATCGGATTGCAAAGGAAGTAATTATACTGAAATATCGTTACCAAGTTTTTTGTTTTTTGTTTTTTGTTTTTTTTTTGAGACAGAGTCTCGCTCTGTCACCCAGGCTGAAGTGCAGTGGTGCAACCTCGACTCACTGCAACCTCCACCTCCCGGGTTTAGGTGATTCTTCTGCCTCAGCCTCCCGAGTAGCTGGGACTACAGGTGCCCACCACCACGCCCGGCTAATTTTTATATTTTTAATAGAGACAGGGTTTTACCATGTTAACCAGGCTGCTCTCAAACTTCTGACCCCAGATGATCCACCCACCTTGGCCTCCCAAAATGCTGAGATTACAGGCGTGAGCCACCACACCCAGCCAATATGTGTGTTTCTTTATTAACGCATTAACAAATGAGCTAGCTGTGAGTCTAACAGATTCTATAATTTTGAAGTAGTAATGAACATAAACATTTCAAGATATTTGTAACAACTGTAAGGTGATATGAAAATACTTACGATTTCTTTTGGTGATAAAGTCACAGGTACTGATAATACTACTGTGGCTATTGGTCTATATTTATAATGAAAGCAAGTGCTACAGTTCAGTTAGAGGTTAATGTAAAATAAAGATGTGATTTTTTTCCCATCCGGGTTCGCAGCTTCTCTGAATTGTATCCACAGACCCCTTGCTACAAATCAAATGGTGCTGTCTGCCTCATGCTACCGATTCCATTTAGTTAAGACTTATTTCTATTTGAACATTCAGAATTATTTTTATCTACCAACATGTACACGGTGAAAAAAAGAATCAAATGAGAGAGAACCCCGTACAACAGGAAACAGTTCTCCCCCCACTTCTTCCTACTTTTATTCTGCTTCCCAGGGGCTGCCATTCTTAAGTTTTCTAGGTGTTTCCTCTGTGGTTATCTCCAAATCTCTAAGCACCATGCTAAAACATGGTATTTATTGATTTACAGACCTTAGACCTCATCTATTGATATTCTTACCCTGTCCTCCCAAAATAGGTTTATCACTATTTTTAGTTCTACCTTGGTTACCTTGGCAACTCTAACAAATGCCTTTATGATTCCATTTCTTATTTCATCCACTACAGGTGTTATATTTTGACTCCACACCATTTCAGATGAGATGTTGGTGCTTCAACTTCCTTTGTTCTTCCTCTTTCTCTGCATTTCAAAATATTGACAACTGGCTGGGTGCGGTGGCTCACAGCTGAAATCCCAGCACTTTGGGAGGCTGAGGCAGGAGGATTG
Organism: Pongo abelii; assembly: GCF_028885655.2. Lineage (NCBI taxonomy): Eukaryota > Metazoa > Chordata > Mammalia > Primates > Hominidae > Pongo > Pongo abelii. Next base: position 116,265,322 of record NC_071995.2, on the reverse strand, counting down.
CTTGAGGTCAGACATTCGAGACCAGCCTGGGCAATGTGGCGCAATCCCATCTCTACAAAAAATATTAAAAAAAAATTTTGCCGGGCATGGTGGCATATGCCTGTAGTCCTAGCTCTTCAGGAGGCTGAGTCGGGAGGATCACTTGAGCCTGGGAGGTGGAGGCTGCAGTGAGATGAGATTGTGCCACTGAACTCCAGGCTGAGCGACAGAGCCAGACCCTATATCAAAAAAAAAAAATGTTGACAACTTTCTTTTGATGCATAGGTCCTGTATACTTAATATATCTATAAGCTCCTGGAAAGCAGGGACCTGGTTTAATTTCTTTTATATCTCAAGTGGATCTAATGGCACATAGTAGGTGTGCAGTAAATCTGTGTCCCATGCTCTGCCCTTTGGCTGTAGTATGTGCCCCCTAACCTGGTTACTGATCTGGAAAATGAGCCCCCAGCCACCACTATAGCTAGGGGAAGGAGTGGAGCTGCTACGATGCACGCAAGCCCATCCCCACTGACTGGCCAAAGCATAGTCGTGGGGGCTATTATTGCCCACAGTCACGCACTATGGAAATTCTCCTGGCCTTGGGGGTCTGATTTCCCCTTACAGCCTCAAGGAAGCTTCTTCAGGGAGAATATTAATGACTGTCTGAATTATTAGCTTCCCTCCCACCAGCATCACTAGATTTTCAACCAGGCATAAAATGGTCCTGGAAAAGGAGACAGCAAGACCAGATGTCAGAAGGAAGAAGGCTTTGCTATCATTCCCAAGTCTGATGATTTGTTTCCCGGGTGCTGTTCCTGGTTCATAAAGAGAATCTATTTCCTACAAGAGAAATCTCCTGTGTGAGAGATCTTTCTAAAGCCTGCTCGCTTCACTCAAGCCTCTGATATCAATCCAAGGCTCCCCAGTCCCTTGTGATGAAGTCCAAGTTCAAACTCAACCCAAGGCCCATTGTGACCAAGCCCTGGTCTCTAGCCAACCCTATTCCTTCCAGCTTCACCTCCCATAATCAAGCCAAATATAACCACTTGCAATTTCCCCAGATCAGTAGACATCCTCTTGCCCTTGCCGTTCTTCTACATGGAAAGCTGTCCTCCCCAGCAGCATCCTCTACTTGTCTTTCCTACCTTGGCATAGACAGCACCTCTGCCAGTCTTCCCTGAGGCCTCCTAGGTCCTATGTCCTCCAACAGCCTCTTGAACTCATCCCTATCATAATCTACATCATTTAATTGAGATTATCTATCTACTCAATGGTCTCCCCCTCTCAAGTATAAATTCCTTGAAGGTGAAATTCATATGATATTCAGCATTAGGTGACAGCAATGCCTAACACAGTGCATGGAAGCTAGAAAGTGTTCAATAAAGATGTTTGTGATGAGTGTATGAGTGGATAAATGTATGAATAGATGGTGGATGGGGATGGTTGTTTGAATGCGTGGATAGATGGATGAGTGGATGAGGGGATGGTTGCATAAATAACTGGAAGGCTGGGATGGATACACAAATGGATGAAAAGGTTACCAGTTGGAAAGATGGAAGGCACATGACCTTTGGTCCCTCATAAAGTGGGCAAGTGCCATCAAAACACACATCATGGAGTAACAGTTGGCCCCATTGCATGTAGCCCTGAGGTTAAGTTCATGCCCTAACTTTCCCCAGCTCTCCCAGTAACCCATGGAGGATCTTTCACTCAAAAGTGTCTCTGGGCTGGGCACAGTGGCTCATGCCTGTAATCCCAGCATTTTGGGAGACCTAGGAGAGTAGATCACTTGAGCCCAGGAGTTCAAGACCAGCCTGGGCAACATGGGCTCGAAATCTTGTCTCTACAAAATATACAAAACTTAGCCAGGTATGGTGGCATGCGCCTATAGTCCCAGCTACTCAGGGGGCTGAGGCTGGAGGATCGTTTGATGCCAGAGGTTGAGGTTGTAACGAGCTATGATCATGCCACTGCACTCCAGCCTGGGTGACTGAGCGAGACACTGTCTAAAAAAAAAAGAAAAAAAAAAGTCTCTGAACCTTCCTGGAACTTGTACTTTTATGGAGCGGATATGGAGCTCTGAATGTTTCATGTATATTATCAATTGTGTAAGCGGGGCTTTTTTGAATTTCTTATTCAGCAACAAACATTTCCTAAGGATATTTTATTCTCCAGCAACTATGGCAGGTGCTGGAGATATGGAAATGAAAAATCACTGCCTTCCGGGAGCTTAGGGTCTGGGGGAAGTGGTGGATGTAAATGTGCACTCAGCTAATAATAACACAATGACAATAGCTGAGATCATTGCTGCCATTTATTAAGTTCTAACTAATAGGAGAATAGGACTTAGATGGAGAATGAAGAGAGGATGCCCCTGATAGAGAGTACAAGAGAAAAATATCATACCCTATCATGTGAGGTAGGTCCTATTAGCTTCATTTCTTAAGTGTAGAAAGTGAGGCTCAGAGGGGTTAAGTGAATAATTCAAGGTCACATAGCTGATAAGTGGCAGAGCCAGAACTCCACCTGCCTCCAAGACCCAGGTTTTTAACCACTCCATGGCCTCTGACATAGTACACAGCCAGACCACGAGAGAGGGACCAAGAGGGGTATAAGCCACATACCAGAGGAACATGGAGGAGAGAGAAATGGACTCCTATTGGAGGAAAGGCAGAGACTTTACCCAGGAGGGGATATCAGAGTTTGGGTGGGACATTCTGTGTACTTGAGAGTAGTTACTCATAGATTTAAAGAGGGATTGTCTCATGGTCTCTGAAACTTCAAAGCCTGGTCTCCTGAGGGCTCTGACAGAAGACAGGGCATGCATTTCCTGGCTAGATCACCTCACTCCATTCCCCAGAGGCTCCATGGCACCAAGGACAGGACCCAGCTTGGGATCACATAGACACAAGCTGAAATCCCAGCCCTGTACCAGCTGTAGGGTAAGTGGTAGAGCTCAGTGTCTGTCTCCTAATTTGAGCTCTCCGAGCCTCAGTTTACTCATCTAGAAAATGGGAGTAATGATGCCTACATTGTCTGATTGTTGTTAGTATGGGGATAGTGTATGTCAGCCTGGCACTTAGGAGGGTCAGTAAAGAGTGGGTCCCTTCTCCTGGCTCCTGGACATAAGCAGCCTGCTCACATCATCCTCACAAGCTGATCCTTTTGTGGACGGAGAATCCCTTTGAGAATCTGGTAACAGTGAAAGAGCCTTTCTCTGCAGAAAAACACACATATACCCTGAATTGTTTCTCACATCTTGCAGAGGAGGTTTGTAGACCTCTGCGGGCCCAGGGTCAGACCTCCTGGTCTTAGGGCTAAAATTGGAATCATGCAGTTGTTCACATTAACATTTGAGTGATCTTGGATTTTGGAAACCAAGGGCAACATGGATGCTCTGGTTTGAAAGCCTGTCTATGGACAAGAAACAAAATGCTCTAAATTATCTGTGAATTGATTAAAGAAAAAAAACCATCACCATTGCATGGACATTTCCTGTGTTTCTGGCACTATGCTAAGCCACCTATATATATTAGCATTTTTCCCATCCCTTCGATTTTTCAAAAAGTTTATTGTATATATTTGAAATGTACAGCCAGACTCAGTATCTCAAACCGGTAATCCCAGCACCTTGGGAGGCCGAGGCAAGAGGATTGCTTGAGCCAAAGAGTTCAAGACCAGCCTGGGCAACATAGTGAGACCCCATCTCTACAAAAGTAAAAATCTAGCCGGGCGTGGTGGCATGCAGCTGTATTCCCAGCTACTTGGGAGGCTAAGGTGGGAGAATCCCTTGAGTCCAAGAGGTCAAGGCTGTAGTGAGCTGTGATCGCACCATTGTACTCCAGCCTGGGCAACAGAGTGAGACCCTGTCTCAATAATAATAACAATAATAGTAATAATAATAAAATAAAGTGTATAGCATGATGTTTTGATATATAGAGAGAGACTGAAATAATTATGATAGTCAAACAGATAAACACATCCATCATCTCACACAGTTACCCTTTTTATTCCTCTGGCAAGAACACAAAATGTATTCTTTTAGCAAAAATCCCAAATACAATACAATACAATACAATACAATACAATACACCATAATCAGCATGTTGTTCATTAGATCTCTAGACTTCATCCCACATATCTATCCCTTTGTATCCTTTGACCTACATCTCCCTACTTCCTACCCCTTTCACCCCTGGTAATCACTGTTTTTATCTCTATCTCTGTGTCTTCTACTTTCTTTTAGATTTCACATATAAATGAGATCATGGGGCATCTCTCTTTCTGTGCCTGGATTATTTCACTTACCATAACGTCCTCTAGGTTCAACTGCATTAATATCTTTGAAAAGATGAGGCAATCCCCCCTATAATCCCCATTTTACAGATGAAGACCCTGAGGCTCAGAGAGGTGAAGTTACTCTCAGGGTCATTCAGTAAGTGGCACAGCCAGGATTTGAAACTGGGTCCATTTAATTCTAGAAGTCATGGTCTTAATGTGAGGGGATTCTACTTAGGGCCACTTGTCACTCACACCCAGAGGTAAACGTAGTAAGATGGCTCATGGGGCTAGATCAGAAGCCACTGGATATGGTAGGACTCCCCAGTGAGATCTTAGAGGTGGCTGTGGTGATGCTGGCTGATGCTCTGTGCTCAGCCTTTGTGCACATCATAGGGGTGGCTGCTGAGCTTCACCTCTTTGAGGCCATCACTCTCAAAGTCCTTCAAGGTTTCCAGGGTAGGACACTCCATGTCCGTGATAAGTGTGACACTGCTTTTCTCACAGTGGCAGAGAAAGGTGAGACAAACTCATTAATGACAGCACAGGGGCATCCCATAATTAGATGGCCAGTCTCATTCCTAGAATTCTGAGACTGTCTAATAATAGGAGGAACCAGTGGGCCATAGAGTCATTGGTAATTGTTGCCTAGTGGCTTTGTCTCCTGGAAGCGACGCTTCAGCGGGTTTTCTCCACTGTGACTTTGATGGGCAAAGAAGTACCAGGCTGACAATCTGATGGAGATGCCCTCCCACGCACAAGGCCACAAGACCCCCTGTAGTGGGTGACTTTGGTCTAGGGCCCCTCCTGGGAGCTTGGCTGCCAGCCACAGGGGGGTTCACCTGAACAATTAGCTACTGCCAATTAGAGCCTCTGCTACTGGATGCTTTGTTCCCACTGTTGTATACACCCATGGGGACATAGGGGATGCATCAAAGCAGAAAGACAGAAAAGGGGCAGCCCCCACCCATTCCAGGCTGTTCCTGCCCAGACATGCTCCAAGCCCAACCCTTCCTCAAGCCTGGAAGTGCTATGGGACACCAGACATGTGATTGGCATCTCTGGGTGCCTGTGGTCTCACCTCTGAAATGTGATGGGCACTCACAATCCACTTTGCTGTTGGGATGTGAGATGTTGACCGTCTTGGATAAGAGATGTATTAATTTCCTAGGGTTCCCCTAACAAACTATAACAAACTAAGTAGCTCCAACAACAGAAATTTCTTCTTCCACAGTTCTGGAGGCCAGAAGTTCAAATCCAAGGTGTCAGGGGTGCACATGCCTTCAGAGAGCCGTGAGGAAGAATCTTCTCCAAGCCTCCCTCTTTGCCTCTGCAGCCTCAGGTGTTCCTTAACTCGTAGTGTTCCTTCTCCCTGTGTCTTCACATCGTCCCCACTCTATGCATGTCTGTCTCTTCACACGGTGTTCTTTTTGTAAGGACACTCGTCATATGGGATTGGAGTCCACCATACTTTAGCGTGACATCATCTTAACTAATGACATCTGCAGTGACCCTGTTCTCAAACAAGGTCACATTCTGAGGTACTGAGGTGAGGACTTCAACATATGAATTGGGGGTTGGGGGGACAGAATTCAACCCATAACAAGAGGGGACTTCACAGCAATTCAGGAATGTGTAAGAATGGCCTTAGAATCTGTCATCCCTTCCTTAAGTGGTCAAGAGCTAGATAAGGAGATAAGGAGAAAGGAGAATTGGAGAGCGGAGAGAATGTGATTATAAATGAATGTACAGGCTGGGCATGGTGGGTGACACTTGTAATTCCGGCACTTTGGGAAACCAAGGTGTATTAGGCCAATCTCACGCTGCTATAAAGAACTGACGGAGACTGGGTAATTTATAAAGGAAAGAGGTTTAATTGACTCACAGTTCCACATGGCTGGAGAGGCCTCAGGAAACTTACAATCATGGCAGAAGGGCAAGCAAACACGTCCTTCTTCACAGGGCAGCAGGAAGAAGAAGTGCCAAGCAAAGGGGGAAAAGCCGCCTATAAAACCATCAGACCTCATGGGAACTCACTCACTATCATGAGAACAGCAGCATGGGGGTAACTGCCCCCATGATTCAATTTCCTCCCACCTGGTCCCTCCCACGACACGTGGAGATTATGGGAATTACAATTCAGAATGAGATTTGGGTGGGGACACAGCCAAACCATACCACAAGGCAAGTGGATTGCTTAAATTCAGGAGTTCAAGACCAGCCTGGGCAACATGGCAAAACCCTGTCTCTACAAAAAAAATTTAAAAATTAGCCAAGCATGGCAACACATGTTTGTGGTCCCAGCTACTCGGGGGGCTGAGGCGGGAGGATTGCTTGAGCCTGGGAGGTGGAGGTTGCAGTGAACTGAAGTCATGCCACTGCACTCCAGCCTGGGCAACAGGGTGGGACCCTGTCTCAAAAAATAAATAAAAAAGTAAAATTTTAAAATTAAAATAAGTGAACTTACAGAACCTAAGTAAAACACACAAGGCTCGTCATTAGAACTCCGCTGTTTCCTCTCCCCCTCCTTCCTCTTTTCCTCTCCCTCCTCCCCTTTCTCTCCTCCCTCTCCCCCTCCTCTCCCTCCTCCCCTTTCTCTCCCCCTCCTCTCCCTCCTCCCCTTTCTCTCCTTCCCTTTCCTCCTCCTCTCCCTCCTCCCCTTCCTCCTCCCTCTCTACCTTCCCTCTCTTCAAATAAGTGGAGCATGAAGTACTTGGGCATTTTGAGGCTGATTCCTTTATATGAAAGAGAATATATAATACATATATGGTCACTGCTCCTGCCACAGACCAGGGTGTTGGGTAACCAGGGACAGGTGGGCAAAAGGAAGCTGTTGGAAGTTTTGGGGGAAAAAAAAACAGTGTTCAATTTATTTTACCTTTTTCAATGGGAGAATTTTAAACCTCCTTTTTTGCCTACGGTAGGTTCCACAGAGCAGTAGCTCTTAAATTTTAGCATGCATCAGATTCACCCAGAGGCCCAGATTTTTTTAAAAAATAAGGAACTTTCTGATCCCTACTTCCAGAGATTCTAATCAGGACAGGCTACATAATTTTCAGGGCCTCATGCAAAATGAAAATTATTCAAAAACTAATAAGAATTTCAGGACAGCAACAGCAGCTGCACAGGTCACAGGCTCATGATTCTGATTCAGAAGATCTGGGTGGGGCCTTGGAATCTGCATTTCACCAGGTCCTTGGGTGATTGTGGTGCAGGGGGCTGCAGACCATCCTTGGCAGATGGTCTGGCACAGAAGGTGAGCTGGGAAGTTTCCAGGAGGTTTCTGGGTAAGTGGTTTGAGCTGTAGTTTCCTGACCACCCTTTCTCCCCACTAATCTCTTAAAAGCAGTTCTGAAAACTGTGGCCAGAAAGATGTAGGAGCTATTTTCAGAGCTGGACATGGCCATGCTGTGGAAGAGGGTCCCTTCTTCTTCATGTCCTGGAGGAAGCTGGGGGAAGGGTGGTACCTGAAGCCCAGCCTCTGCCTCTCCCACCTGTGGAGAGGGATGTGGCAGAGTTCAAAGGACAAATGTCTGTGCCCTGAACTCTCAGCCCTTCACCAAAAACAAGTCCAAACCAATTTGTGACTTGGCCTAGGTCCACCACATCGGGATATCAGGAAGGTCAGCCTGACTTTTCTGTGTAATTTTCCCACGTGGGAAGACGGACAACAACTGGTGTCCCCTATGAAATCAAATCAAGCAGGCATCACAGGTGGCAGGTGGCACTGCAGGCACCATTTTTAGAGAGACCTTGCACCAGGACACTCCAAGGAGGAAAGAGTGCCCTGGAATTTCAAGAGGATCTATGCCTAAGATTGGGTCTGAAAATCGCCAGTCCTCTTTCTGAAGCCTATGGTTGCCATCAGATCTCTCCCGGTGCCTGGCGCATGGAGGGCGTGGGCAATTAACATGAAAGAATAAAGCAAAAGGAGGCTGATGGACAAGGGGTGCTTCCTTAGGGTCCTTATCTCCCAGTGCTCGGATTAGCCAGCAGTGGTCCAGCCCAATGCCAGAAAATGAAGAAGGGATTTTCTCAGGTTTGTTGTTGGGGGCAGCGGGGGAGGTTGAGCAGTGACCAGTCTCTGCATCCTGACTGCTGATGCTGATGCTGGAGGTGTGCAAACCTTTGACACCCCCCCCCCAGGTAGCAAGGAATGCTGTGTCTCCCAATCACCACCCTAGCCTCAAGCCCTGACTCTAGAACCACCTGCTCAGCATGCAGCTGGACCCTCAGGGGGGCAGTCCATCTCTTCTTGGCCTGGTCTTGGACCGCAGAGAAGTTCAGAGTTGGAAACCAAGTCATTCCAAGGTCCCAACCTCTACTATCCAGGAGCTTGCAGCCCTGTCAGTGATATTTGATTCTGTAGGAAACTGCCAGGAAATGAGATGATGTAATCGGCACTGAGGGGTGGGGAGTAGAGAGGGAAGGCTGGTGTGACCTGGACCCACTACTGTTGGGGTCTCCTGGTGAAACTGGGGGTCACCTGAGGCTGTCACCAAGTCAGTAGGCTTCAGAATTGAGTTGGAAGTTTTTTGTTTTTTGTTTTTGAGACGGAGTTTTGCTCTTGCTGCCCAGGCTGGAGTGCAATGGCGCAATTTCAGCTCACCACAACCTCCACCTCCCGGGTTCAAGCGATTCTTCTGCCTCAGCCTCCCAGGTAGCTGGGATTACAGGCATGCACCACCACGCCTGGCTAATTTTGTATTTTTAGTAGAGACGGGGTTTTTCCATGTTGGTCAGGCTGGTCTTGAACTCCCGACCTCAGGTGATCCGATACCCTTGGCCTCCCAAAATGCTGGGATTATAGGCGTGAGCCACCACACCCGGCTGAGTTGGAAGTTTTTAATTCTATTTCCTAGCCCCACCTCCTGCTAAGAGAGGCTGTAAATGGGTTGAACAGTGTCCTCAAAATAGATGCATCTAATGCCTGGTGCCTGTGAATATGACCTTATTTGAAAATAGGGTCTTTGCAGATGTGATTAAGTGAGGGATTTGGGATGAGATTTTCTGGACTAAGGGTAGCCCCTAAATCCTATGACTGGTATCCTTATGAGAAAGGAGAAGAAAATTTAGGACACAGAGAAGAACAGAATGTGAAAATGAAATCAGAGATTGAACTGATGCATTTACAAGTCAAGGAACTCCAAGGCTTGCTGGCAACCACCAGAAGCTAGGAGAGGCATGGGATGGATTCTCCCGTGAGCCTTTGCGGGGAGCCTGGCCCTGTCAACACGTTGGTTGAGGACTTCTGGCCTCCAAACTCTTAGAGAATAAGTGTCTGTTGTTTTAAGCCACAAAGTTTGTGGCAGTGTGTTAGGACAGTCCTGGGAAACTAAGTCAGAGGTCACAGACATGGGCCTGCCTGGCTGGTCTGGGACATAGTAAGTTCTGAATAAATGTGTGTTGATTTTAGGGAGTTACTTTTCATTACACAGACTTTTAAAGAGGATTACAAGGTGTTGTGTTTTTTTTTTGTTTTGTTTTGTTTTGTTTTTGTTTTTGTTTTGACAGAGTCTCTCTGTGTTGCCCAGGCTGGAGTGTGGGCTCGCTGCAGCCTACCAGGGATCTTAAGATCAGAATAATTGGCATTCCTCAGACACATAGGGCACAGGACTGCATTTGAAAAAGGGGGCTTTGTTGCTACATTTGAAAAGCACTTAGCTTGTGCCTTGCTCCTGAAGCAGGAGCTATAGACTCACAGCATCGGCATCACCTGGGAATTGGCTAGAAACGCAGAACTCGGGCCCTGCCCCAGACTCACTGAGTCAGACCCTGCCTGTGAGCAAGACCTCCATGTGTCCGGTGTGTACATCACTGTTGAGGGACAGCCCAGTTCAAATTGTGGCCACAGAGGCACCTGCTGTGTGGCCTCGGGCAAAACGCTTAAGCTCTCTGAGCCCTGGTTTCCCCAACAGTAATCTAGATCTAGAGCTATCATCCCCCTCAGCTGAGACAAGAGCTATCCCCATGGTGGACAGTCGGGTGATGTTGAACCCCAGATCGAGGCTACACCTTGGTAACAAGAACCAGACCCTCCTTTCAGTGAGAAACCAAGCGGCAGTCAGGGGCAGGGAGGGGCAGCAAAATGCTGGAGGCTGTGAGCCACGAAGAGGAGAAGGAAGGGGGGGCCAGTTGGGTCACTGGGGCCTAAGAGAATGGGCTTGCAGTGGCATTTCTAGGAGTTAGAGGGCAGGGATAGGCGAGATGGAAAGGATTGAACTAAACTACCCAAGCTCACCCAGCTTCACTTTCCTGGACTCATGCCCAGGAGTTTAATCTTTTACTTAGTCATTCAGTAAATATTAGTTGAATGCCTACTATGTGCCATAGCCCATGATGATGACTATCTTTGCATGGCTTTTCTTTTTTAATTTAATTTTATTTTTTTGAGACAGAGTCTCGCTCTGTCACCAGGCTGGAGTGCAGTGGCACGATCTCGGCTCACTGCAACCTCTGCCTCCTGGGTTCAAGCAATTCTGCTGTCTCAGCCTCCCCAGTAGCTGGGACTACAGGCATGCGCCACCATGCCCAGCTAATTTTTATATTTTTAGTGGAGACGGGGTTTCACCATGTTGGCCAGGATGCTCTCGATCTCTTGACCTCGTGATCTGCCCGCCTCGGCCTCCCAAAGCGCTGGGATTACAGGCGTGAGTGACCGTGCCCGGCCCTCTGTATGGCTTTTAGCAGCCCCTATCTAGAGTGGGGTATTACCATAGAATGTGATCAGTGCTGTGCTTGAGGTACAGGGAGCACCACATCAGTCTAGGGGAGACAGGAAAGGGCCTCTTAGAGGGCATGGTCTCTAAGCTGAGATCTGAAGGTTGAGTCAGCAAAGGGAAAGAAGGAAGAGTGCTCCAGGCAGAGGGAACAGCATGTGCAAAGTCCCTGAGGTTAGGGAGTGGGAAATATAAGTACAGAATTGAAGGCAGCTGGGTGTGGCTGGACTAGGGAGGCTGGAGGGGGCTGATGAGGAGAAACGAGCCTGGAGACAAAAGCAGGTCTGGGTCAAAGAGGGCCATCAGCCGTCTTTAGGAGGGTGGGTAATAGGGAGCCATGGATGGAATTTGAGGCAGAGGAGACAGATTCAGATTGATACTACAGAAAGATCATGTTGGCTGCTGTGAGGAACTTCAGTGGGGGTACAAGAGCAGGCAACAGACCAGCTAAGAGGCATTCACCATCATCCTGGCCAGAGTTGGTGGTGGTCTAAGGCTTTCAATTAGGGCTGAGGAATTGGGGTTTAAAATGATGCCCATCTTACCTCTGAACTCCCATACTTCACCTAGTCACCAGCAGGAGTTAGGCACACGCTAGTTCAAATCCTGTCCACAGAGGTACTTTCTATGTGACCTTGAGCAAAATTCATAAGCTCTCTGAGCCTTGGTTTTCCCAACCACAAAATAAGGACTATTTTACTACCTCACAAGAATTGTAACAGCGTATAAAGCCTTCTATTCATAAGGCCGTGTAAGAATTAAATGAGAAAATACACAAAAAGTATGGTGCTCAACAGAATAAGAGCCCCACACAGAGCAGCTGTAAGTGTTTCATTGATCAATTGTTAATTCTCCAATGACCCAGAACCTCCTTTGTGCCAAGTTCTGGGGACCTGGTGAGCAAGATGCTTTCCCTACCCTCATGGATATCACAGGCTAGTTGGGGAGATAGACACTTACATAAAAGGAAGAGGAGAATCAGCCATGCCTGGCGTACCTCCCAGGCTGGGGCAATGGCCAAGGGAATGCTTTTGGAAAGAGGAAAAACTACGTGTGTAGACAGACAGTGGGAACAGCCCCTGGTATCCCCAGCGCTAATTGCCAGCCCAGGAAATACAGAGCAGGGTAATATGATCAGGCCTGGAATTCTCCCATTGGCATGGAGAGAACAACGGATGTAGTGTGTGTGTGCACGTGTGTGTGTGTGTGTGTGTATGTATGTGAGTGCCCACACACACACATGCATGCATAATTACCCAAATAGCACAGATCCCAGGGCTCATGGCATAGGGTTAGTGACAGCCACATGTGAGGGTCACAGGAACTGCCGGAGGTGCCACCGGAGTTGAGAAAGGCATCCTAGGTCTGGCCTGGCCCTGGGCCATCGTGGAAAAGGACAGGGGTGAAAATAACCCCGGAGCGAGAGAAGCTGCAGGTTGGGATGGCCTTCAGGAGGGCGCCTGACGGGATCTATTAAGCTGAGAACTATGTCTGCCTCTGACCTTTCCATGTGTAGAGAAACCCTACCCCAGGGACACATTGTAACAGTGAAGAACCGGAAATAGCCTGAGTGCCCATCCAGGAGCAAATAAGTAAAATGTGGTCTCTATCATTCATATGGCAAGTTAAAAGAAAGAGCTAGATCTATTCGTATCCACATGACCCGATCTCAAACACATCCTGTGGAGTGAGAAAAGGAGGCGGTAGAATAAGGTTAAAAGGTGATAATATGTAGATATACTTGAACATTTGTCCATCTACGAAATGAGGCTATCTATACTATGCTGGTGCATATATTCATGTGTATCAGTAGAAACTAAGCTTGGAAAGATACACAGGAAACTTACAGCATAGATTACCTCTGGGAAACAGTGACATTGGAGGACACCTGGAGAGGATCATTTTTTAACACTCCCCTCCTCTCTATGACAAAATTATTTTCAGTAATAATCCTCTAATAATAAGTATTCTTTTCACAGTTTCTTGTTCCTTGGTTTTAAACCCAATTATTTAAAAATAATACATTTCTATGTTAAAGTTATATTCAAATTCGGTAAAATAGATTGTGTGTAAACTATAAATTTGCGCCTAACAAAAAACCCAAAAAATTTCTTTGGAGTTGGTTGAAAGAAAAAAAAAAAGATACCTCACAGCTTGTACCCCATTTCACCATTTTAAATTTTAATCAGAAATAAATGTTAAACAGCATTCCCAGTGGTGGCAAAGAATGACAGAATTAACTCAAGCGCTACTTCCTTGTGTCTATAATCACTGTTTATGTTGAATCTATTGTTTAAACAAAGGAAGATATATTATTCCAGGGGTTGAAGACACAGACTGGGCCCTCAGTGACTTCGAACGATTCCAAACGGTTCTGAACTTTCCAACTTCTGAAATAATTGCATGTTGAGTCTGCCTGTGTATAACCAGGGGGTTCTCTGAATTCACTTCCATGTAGAATAATGTACTATGTTCATTAAAGAATAACTAGGCCAGGCGTGGTGGCTCATGCCTATAATCCCAACACTTTGGGAGGCTGAGGTGGGTGGATCACCTGAGGTCAGGAGTCTGAGACCAGCCTGGCCAACATAGTAAAAACCCGTCTCTACTAAAAATACAAAAAATTAGCCAGGCGTGGTGGTGCGCACCTGTAATCTCAGCTACTTGGGAGGCTGAGGCAGGAAAATCACTTGAACTGGGGAGGCTGAGGTTGCACTGAGCCGAGATCGCACCATTGCACTCCAGTGTGGGCAACAAGAGCGAAACTCCATCTCAAAGAAAAAAAAGAATAACTAATAAAAATGTGCTAATTAAGTAATATGAATTAAACTACAGGTCATTATGTTACATGAAATAAGCCAGGCACAGAAAGACAAATATCGCATGTTCTCACTCATATGTAGGAGCTAAAAAAGTTGATCTTGTGGAGGCAGAGAGTGGAATGATGGTTATCAGAGGCTGGGAATGATGTGTGAGTCAGAGAGGTGAAGAGAGGTTGGTGAGATAATAACATACAGTCCAATAGAAGGAATAAGTTCTAATGTTCGATAGCAGACTGGGGTGACGATAGTTAACAGCAATGTATTGTGTATTTCAAAATAGCTAGAAGAGAGGAATTAAACTGTTCTCAACACACAGAAATGATAAATACTCTAGGTGATCGGTACCCTAAATACCATGGCTTGATATTACACATTCTATGCACGTAACAAAATATCATATGTACCCCATACATATGCACAAATATTATGTATCAGTTTTTAAAATCAGTTTTAAAATGAATTTGAAGCTTATTAGTAAAACTTAATAGTAATGCAGCAATGGTTTAGAATTTAGACAAACAGAATACTTTCTCAGGGTGAAATATTTGATCCCTGGTATTGGTTAAAACAGCCAGTGCCTGGTGATAAGAAAAAGCAGACTGACTTTTGTCAGTTTTATGATTGTTGTACATTTTTCTACCGACAGCCCAGCCCCTTATTACCTGCAACCAGGGTAGGTTAATCCCTCAGCCCTGCCCTTGGTGCCCATTGCTGGGAGGGGATACAGAGGACCAGAGTCAGAGCTGGGAGTTAAAAGGGGCTTTAGCTTTACCTATAATATCCTAATTTTTTTCCAGCATAGTGGTTAAGAGCGTAGGTTCTGAAGGCAGACTGCCTGAGTTCTGATCCTGGCCCCAAGGCAAGTTACTTCATTCATCCCAACCTCAGTCTCCTCATCTGTAGAATGGAACTGATAATACCTATATTATAGAGTGGTTGTGAGGATGACAAGAGATAATTTATACAAAATGCATAAAACACCTCCTGGCATAGCATAGGTATTCAATTAATGCTAGTCATGTTTTTAGAGGATAATGTGTTCATACACTAATGATGTAATTTTAAAAAGCATATGCCTAGGAAAAAAGCTGGATGCAAACATGCACAATATTAACCCAGGTTAGTGCTGGGGTGGGACCGTGCGGGAGAGTTATTTTTATTCTTTGTACATTTTTGTACTTTAAAAAAATTCCAGACCCTCCCCACCTCTCAGGCTGAAAGGCAGGGGTAGGGTTGTTCCCTGGGGCCTCAGTGGCTGAAATGAGCCCTGGCCACCAGCCACCCTTCAGCTTTGGGTCTGATGCTTCCAGGCCTGCTCAGGACAGCTCTGTCCTGGCCTCCAGAACTCTCTGGCATGACCCCAGGGGCAGCTTTTCTCTCTGAGTAGATTTTCTTTGTCTGGAAATGGACAAGGGGAGTGGCAGGCTGCTGGGGAAGTTGGAGGGACTTGGACCAAGTTGGCAGAGGGAGTGAAAGCAGTCTCAAGGCTCCGAGGGCCCCTCAGGGCCTCGATCCACCCATCCACTCATCCATCCCTCTATCCACTCATCCATCCACCCACCCCTCCACCTCTCCATTCACCTATCCATCCCTCCATCCACCCATCCATCCCTCCATCCACTCATCCACCCATCTACCCTCTATCTACCCCTCCACCCCTCCATCCACTCGTCTATCCCCCTACCACTCATTCATTCCTCTATCCACTCATCCATCCATCCACCCATCCATCCCTCTATCCACTCATCCCTCCATACACACATCCACCCATCCATCCATCCACCCATCCATTCATCCCTCCCTCCATCCATCCCTCCATCCACCTTCCACCCCTCCATTCACTCATTCATCCCTCTATCCACCTCCCTGTCTGTCCATCCTCTCACACATCCATTATTTTATTCATTCACTTATTCCACAAGTATTTATTGAACACCTATTATGTGCCAGGCACTGTACTAGTTCTGGGAGAGAGCAACAAACAAGTCAGACACAGTTCCAGCCTCCCGGGGCTGACATTCTAGTAGAGGGCACAGCAATAAAGTACACAAACAAATAAGTGTATAATTGCAAGTAGGTCTAAGATTCAGGGAAACCAACAAGGCTGTAGCCTGGCTGACTGACTGTTCACTAGCTGGTCCCGACTACCCACCTCTCCTGACACTTCTCTGTCTAGCTGGCAGCCTGGGCCAGCCCACAGGGTTCAAGTGTTCCAGGCTTCTTCCCAGAATTTTCCTTCACCATTGCCCAACTTGCCAAATTGTGAGAATTGCTGGTACACCTGTTAAAAACACAGATTTCTGGAACCCTCCTGGAGACACCCATTCAGACTGGGAATCTGTGATGGGTGGACGAGCCTTGGGGTGAGTGAGCCACGTCTCAGCTCCACTTTCTCCCGAAGCCTCATGTGCAGCCCAGGAGCGTGGGGACAGCTGGGCCCAGGTGACGGGGCCCCAGGATGCACCTGGGCTGATTCTCACGGCCCAGAGCCCTGGAAGGGGAGGGCTCGCTGAGGCCAGGGGTCAGACCTGCTCAGTGCCAGGCTGCCAGGAGCCTAAGAAGGCCAGGCCTCTGGGAGAGCAGGCAGAGGTGACCTCAGGATCTGCCTGGATCCTAAGAAGGAGGAGGAGGAGGAAAAGGAGGAGCCTTGGAGGCACTCAGCGGCCTCAGCCAGGTAGGAGGCCTGGGCAGGGAAGATTCCAGTCATCTGGCCCAGTAGGAAGGGGCTTTCTGCCAAGACTCTGTGCAGTCCCAAACCCTCGGTGAGGCCTGTCCTGGCACCACCGGTCTTGCGATCCTGGGCAGGGTCTGTATTTTGTTAGGCAAATGCCCATTGTGGGCACTGGAAAGATCAAGAGCAGCTCCTGGGGGAAGAGGGGGGAGGTTTGAATGATCAGAGAGGAATTGGAAGCAGGAGCCAAGAACAGGGCCTCTCGGAGTTTGAAAGAGATCCAGACCGCTCCCACTTCCTGAAGCTCCTGGTATATGAAAAAATGAGGGAGTTTCAAAACAGTGTTTGAAAACTCGCTGCTATATTTTTAATCCTTGAAATGCACTCATGAGACTGCGCTTCACGCCTTTCCACAACAATGTGATAGGAGGATGCTGGTCATCAGAAAGTGGCAGGATTCGCTTTAAATATTAATTCATAGTGCATTACAGCTGGCAAAGTCTGGGACAGGGCAGAAGTTAAAACTTGTTTGGTAAATGTCATCTGCTTGGGACCCTACTGCTGCATTTTGGTGACTGTATGAATAACCACATTGGGAGATAATTTCAGATGCCTGGGTTTGAGACCCCCATTCCCTGCAGTTGGCAAGACCTGTGGGCAGGTCATAGAAAGGCATGAGGGGCTCCTTCTGGTGTGGGGACCTAAGAGATGTGATTGGATGAGGCAGTGCACTGCGGGAGCATGGAGGAAGCCTCTCACCCGCCTGGGAAAGCCAGGGGGACTTCTTGGAGGAGGTGGATCTAATCTGGGACGTGAAGGATAAATAAGCATGCGCCAAGTAAAGGAGGGCAGATAATGGACAGATAAGTCTGGTGCCTTGGTATGAGGGCAGAGGAGGGAGAGGCAGGTAGGCAGCCCCTCACCCACCTGGGAAAGCCAGGGGGACTTCTTGGAAGAGGTGGATCTAATCTGGGACGTGAAGGATAAATGAGCATGAGCCAAGTGGAGGAGGGCAGATAATGGACAGATAATTCTGGCGCTTTGGTATGAGGGCAGAGGAGGGAGAGGCAGGTGGGCAGAAGCAAAGAAGGAAAGACTCTTAGTTATATTTGGGGATTGGAACCTTCATTCCTGAAGTCAATTCAGCCAGACTTTCTGTGCTTACAGATATATCAAGACTTTGTTTTTAATTGCATACACATGTATACTTTGTAAATGAATTAGGAAATACAGAAAGGCAGAATGATCAGGGGTGTTTGTTATCAGGAGTCTGAGATAACTTCAGGGCTCACTTGAGGTTTTAGTTACCCTGACATAGGTTCCCAAGCACGTAAGGAAGAAATGAAACCCTCGCCTTGGCCTCGTTAACATACGATCAGCCACTGTGCCAGCCAGCCACTAGGAAGCCACTGAGAGGGGATGTGTTTCGTTCATTCACAATTTTGGTGCACACCTTCTCTGTGGCAGGCACTATATTGTTACTGCCCTCCTAAAGCTAAGGATGGGGAAAACAGAGGGACATAAATCCATTAAACAGCAGGTTACAATAACAGGAGTTATGTTCTGTATTAGAGGTGATGAGGGCTGGACCCAAGAGGTTAACACCTGATTTCCTCTTTAGAATGAACAGACACTGATCCAGAGAAGAAGCGGGTGACAGAGGGCATTCCAGGCAGGGGGAACAGCATGTGCAAAGGTACAGAGGTGTGAAATGACTGTGGTGTATTTGAGGCAAGGTGAAAAGTTCATCAGTTGCAAAATTTCTGGCAAAAGGAGGTGGCACGGGTAGGGTGGGGCCGGCTGGAGAGAGGAGAAGGGAATGGAAGAGAGAAAGAGGTACTGGTTTTCTTAAAGTTAGGGTCCTATAAAGTAAGGTTTACCATTATGGTCTCACCATTTCCACTGCCATCTAACTGTCCCCATTTCTTCAACCCAATAAGCCAGTTGTCACATGTAAATAGCTCTCAGGTGGGCATGTTTCATGTACACTGTAATATTTTGCCTGACTGGGTTTGCTTTTTGAGGTTAGCTGTCAAGATTTATAATTTGGGATTTCACATTTTTAACAAAATAATCTAGGTGTCCAGCTTCTTGTGAAAAATCAGAGAGCCTGATGACACTGAAGGCTCCATGTTCCCACCTGGGGACAAGCAGTCAAAGTGGAAGGGCAGCAATAGGTGCCCACTGTAGACGAGGTCATAGGCTCTCCAGTCCAATCCAGCCCCTAACCTCACCCACTTCCTCATTTACACCTTGGTGTAAATGACCTCAGACCCCAATACCTCTGGGGTCTGATGCTCTGGGGGCATCAGGGTCTGGGGTCCCTGCCTTGGGAGCTTCCATGACCCCACAAGTCACCCTATTTCCTGCCACCCCCAGTGCTTGTCCAGCCTCCTAATCCTGAGGTCCTAATCCTGAGGACTGCGGGGTTGGGGGTCAACCATTCCTTATGGCCCCTTCACCTAAAGGAGCTGGTCTGGAGCTGCTCTGCATAGGCCAGGCTGGCTGACACTGGTTCAAGGCAGCTTTTAATTTTTCCAGACAGAAGGAAGCAAAGGCAGGAGAATGGGGACATGGAAGGAAAGGCTGGGATCCCAGCAGCCCCAGCCTCTCTTTTTGCCTCATCTAAGACATACCTCTAGGTTCCACTTCTTCATCTGTATCTCTCTTTCTCTTCCCCATAGCCCAGTAGTTGGAATTTAGTGCCAGGGGCCAGGCACGGTGACTCATGCCTGTAATCCCAACACTTTGGGAGGCTGAGGTGAGAGGATCCCCTGAAGTCAGGAGTTTGAGACCAGCCTGGCTTCTTAAAAATACAAAACAATTAGCCAGGCATGGTGGCAGGCACCTGTAATCCCAGCTACTCAGGAGGCTGAGGCAGGAGAATCACTTGAGCCCCGGAGGTGGAGGTTGCAGTGAGCCAGGATCATGCCACTGCACTCCAGCCTGGGCGACAGAGCGAGACTCTGTCCCAACAACAACAAAAACAAAAAGAACTTAGTGCCAGGAAGAGCTGAGTTCAAATCCTACTCTGGCACTTTACAGAGGTGTGACTTGAGCAGTCATTTACCCTGAAGCTCATTTATAAACGGGAACAATGACAACCAACTCATTGGCTTATCATGGGCATGAGCTGGGGTCATACATTAAGTGACAGGTACAGTACCTGGCACTTAGTATGATAAAAGGCAGCTGCATATGTATTCTTGCTCTTCAGTCTGCTTCTTTCTCTGGGTGTCTACAGCAGACACTGTCATTATCCTGTGCACAGTCACTAAGATTTCTTCACCATGTTTGCATAACATACCAGCTCTTGGTGCGTTTTTACTCCCAACAGCCGGCAGGTGCATCTCTTTGCAGCGGACTGTCCTCAGGCTTTGCCTGGGAGAGACCTGAGTTCCTGGGAACGTGCATTCTTCTATGAGTGTCCCGTAAAGGGTGAACCTCAGTGACTGGGGGGGTGCAGCTCCCTTGCCACTAACAAGAACATCTCTAGGGTATCGCCTACGCTGTCTGCAGTACTGCCCTCCGGACTGAGCCTCCAGGGGACTTTGCTGATATCACAGGCTTGCTTGGCTCTCTTCCCTTTGTGGTTCTATTTCCCCCTCTTCTCTGTCATTTTTCCTGAGGACATTTCCCAGTAAATCACAGTGGCAGGAATCTTCATCTGAGTGTGCCTCTGGGGAAACCAACCCAAGACACTATCTCTTTTCATCTCAGCCTTCCAGATCCCCCGCCCTCCTACCTTGATTCCACTTATTCCCCACTTTCCCCATCTCTTCCCCATTCTGCCTTCCCCTCCAGGCCAGCTTAACCAGGCATCTCCACCACCAACTTGGAAACAGATGGAATCATCTGGGCGAGAGCACTCCCTTCGCGGTGATTTATAATTCTTGATTGGGCAGCGTTATTTTTAGCTGCCTCTCTCCACCTTCTGCTGTCCTCAGCCATGGAGGAAGTTCTGCCCTGTTTCTTGGGCATCAGAGGGTGGCTATGTCAGTGGTTTTCAACCAGGGACGATTGTATCCCCCAGGGAATATTTAGCAACATCTGGACATATCTTTGGTTGTCACAACTTGGGTGGATGGTGCTACCGGTATCCAGCAGGTAGAGTCCAGGCATGCTGCAAAACATCTGTTCATTGTGCAAGAGGCATTTGTGGTCGTAATTTTGGAAGCAGATTGGGGGATCTCTAAGAAGGCTGAATATAAGACGGCATGTATTGAGGCTCTGACCTCCCAAGAGAAGAAGGTCCCATCTCTATGGATACTCCTAGTCTGACACGTTGGGTCAATGATGGTCCTTTGAAACTGTCTCTCCTTGCCATGTATCAGTCAGCATTTGCTGTGTAACAATCCACCCCAAAATGCCAATGCTTGTTATCTGAAGTTATTTAAGTTCACAATTCTGCAAGTTGGCAGTTTGGGCTGGGTCAGATGAGTGGTACTTCTGGTCTCAGATAGGCTCACTCATGTGCTTGTGATCAGCTACCAGGTCAACTGCAGGCTGGCTGATCCAAACAGTTCTTAGCTGAGATGGGTCATCTCTGCTCCACGTGGTCTCTTATGCTCCAGTCTTCTAGTCCAAGCTTGTACATGTGGTAGTGGCAGCATTTTAGGAGCATGACAGCAGCTATACAGACTCCTGAAGCCCACATTGGGAACTGAGAAATATCATTTCTGCTGTATTCTCCTGGTCAAAACAAGTTCTGTGACCAGCCCATATTCAAGGGATGGGGAAACATACTTCCCCGCTTAGTGGGAGGAGTCATAGACTATTGTCATCATTTTTGCAATGTACCACAGTGACATTTTCCTTCCAGGCTGAGGTCATGCACTTATTTAGAGTCCTCACAGTTAGTGGCACCAGCATGCAATTTGGCGCTAAGAAACTGTCAGTTACTTAGCTATATGGCCTTGGGCAGTTCCTTAGCTTCTCTGGGCTTCAGTTTCCTCATTTATAATTCAAGCAAATTATGCCTAACCTGCCTGCCTCACAAGTTGTCAGAAAGCTCAGATAAATAGTAGTGGTAGAAGGGGCTATTATTTTATTATCAGTACTTGAAACAAAACGAGGCCCGACTGCTCCTGCTGGGCACAGGTATCTCTCCCCTCCGAGCCAAGTTCTCTGTAATTTGTCAGTAGCCAAGGTCTGGCAAGCCCCTGGTGGATCCTCCATCAATCCTCCTGTCTATTTTCCCAGGAAAAATCCAAGTGATTTTGCCAGAAACTCTCACGACCCTTTTCTTTTGAGCTTAAATACTAAGCATCAGCCAGATGCCCCTCCGATAATTCTGTTAGCTGGTCTAAAAGCAAACTTTGAAATTTCTTGGCCTAAACCATTCTCAATGAACCCCCTTCCCTGGCAAAGGTTCACTTTCATTCAATAAACACAGCCTGTGTGCTCTGAGATGTCTCATAGCCACAGGTTCTAAGATGCAGGAAAGAGACGTGTCCTCCGTGAATGCAGCCAGGTTGTCTCAGGCCATCTTGGTGCCTGGTGACTTTTCTACAAGAGTGTCAGTGATCAGCCACCAAGCATCTCACAAACCTGGGAAAACTGAGATCAGAAGTGTTCAGAGAAGAGGATGATTAATCCAGCCCTTGGCTATTTGTGTTGTTTGGAGCAATGAAAGAGGACAAACACCATCATTTAGTTATTCTGATGATTGATGAGGGTTATTGAAAGCTGACTGTGACAGTGTCCCCTGTTCAAGTCCAGGAACCATACCTGTCCTATTCACTGATGTTCCCTGGTGCCTTCCATTAGGCCTAGCCCATAGGAGGTGCAGGCAGTGTGGAATGATCTCATTTAATCTTTCACCAACCCAACCAGACAGCCACCATCATTATTGTCCCCATTTTACAGATGAGAGGAGTGACAGCATATGTCCAAGTCACACAGCTAGGAGGCAGCAGAGTCAAGACTCAAACTGGATCAGTCTTGCTCTGAAGTCCATGCTCTCTGTGGCTACACCGTGCCCCCTTCAACTCTGCTGACTGCATAACAGTCTAGGCCTGTGGGCAGGTTGTGGGAAGGTTACAAACAGGTATGTGCAAAGCAGACAGGTCACTCCAAGGGGTTCTTTCCATAGTGGAGGGCCCAAACCACCACTCTTTCCACCCTCCTCGAGGTCAAATGGACTCTGCCCTTCTTCTCCTGGTGTCAGTGTGGCATGAAACGCTGGGAGAAAATTTGCCTTTTTAAAAAAATTTTTTTAATTTTTTTTTTTTTCAAGACAGAATCTTGCTCTATCACCCAGGCTGGAGTGCAGTGGCGTGATCTCGGCTCACTGCAACCTCCACCTCCCAGGTTCAAGCAATTCTCCTGCCTCAGTGTCCTGAGCAGCTGGGATTACAGGTGCAAGCCACCACGCCCAGCTAATTTTTGTATGTTTAGTGGAAATGGGGTTTCACCATGTTGGCCAGGCTGGTCTCCAACTCTTGATTTCAAATGATCCGCCCGCCGCCGCCTCCCAAAGTGTTGGGATTACAGACATGAGCCACCATGCCCAGCCAGCCTTTTTGTACTGATTTCACACTTACTACTTTCTTGCTTATATTAGGCCCTCTTCCAAATACTTCCCCTGAATTATTTCATTGACGCCTCCCACACCCCTAAAGAAGAAGGTTCTATAACCCTCCAGTCATCCAAAAGTAACTGGCATCACTGGGATTCAAATTCAGGCAGATTTAGCAATAATAATAATAACAACGGCAGTTACCATTTTGTCTTATCATCATATGCCAATTACAAGGCTAAGTATTTTATGTGCACAAATCTATCAGCTCTACGAGGTAGGTACCACTAGGATCTCCATTTTACAGAAAAGGAAACTGAGTCACCGAGAAATAAAGTGACTTCCCCAACACTAGCCAGGGAGTAAATGGCAGAGCCAAGATTCGAACCCAGGGCTGGCTGAGTCTAGAGTCCATGGTCTTCCTCATTGTGCCCCAGCACTTCCCCTGTGGGAGTTAAACCTGTTGAGTTTGCACATTAGATGGCATTGAGTAAATAAATTTATGAATGAGTGAATGAAGGAAGAGAGTACTTCCAGGCACCCTCCTGACTCCCATCCCTAGGGACAGCAAGAGAGGAAGCAGGGGTCTCAGTTAAAGAAGTCTCAGCTCTAGAGCAGCTAGGCTTCGAAGGCTGGAGAAAGGGGTTGCACCTCTGGAGAATCCCTGGGGGGATGTTTCATGACACAGCATCCTCTTCTCACCAAGTCCCTGGGGAGGGGTCCCAGCAGGCCAGTACTCCTGAGGCATTGACACCTTTCCTGGTGAGGCAGGGAAGAGCAGGCGACTTCAGGAAAGCGTTGTCACCCTCTGCCTACAGAAAGGTCACCAGAGGCTATGTGGACGAGAATTTGGTAATGACCCTTCAGTCCGTTTCTACCAATGGAGTTGCAGAGAGCTTGGCAGAAGCCACACAGAGCAAATCATGCCGTGTCCATTGGAAACAGTCTCAGCATACGCAAAGCCCTGTCTCCGGAGCAAAACTAGAAAACAATGGACCAAATCAAGATTTCAGTTGCCTCCCTTCCCCTCCCCCACAACAGAAAGAACTCTACTTTCTCCTAGGTGCAAGTGGAGTTTCAAATATATTCTTTCAGCTTGGTGTAGCAGCTCACACTTGTAATCCTAGCACTTTTGGAGGCCAAGGAGGAAAGATCATTGGAGGCCAGGAGTTTAAGGCCAGGCTGAGCGACACAGCAGGACCCTGTCTCTACAAAAAGTTTTTTAAAAATTAGCCAGGCATAATGGTGAACACCTGTAGTCACAGGTACTCAGGAGGCTGAGGTGAGAAAAATCACTTGAGCTCAGGTGTTCGAGGCTACAGTAAGCTAGGATCCTGCCACTGCACTCTAGCCTGGGTGATGGAGCAAGACCCAGTCTCAAAAAACAAAACAAAAACCCGTATTTCATGATGGTTGTGTACCATATTTTGTCAATCCCTTGACCCCGTTGTCCATGAATCCTTGAGTGACCTTACATTTATGATCCCACATAGAAGGATTCTATTAAAATAGGAGTGGGATGACATCATTCCCCTACTCAAAGCCTTCCAAGGGCTCCTCATTTTCTCATTTTCTCATCTCTGTCAGGTCTCTGATGAAGTGATTCTTCTTCAAAGAGCTATTTGCTGACCACTCCAGCATATCCTGTCCCCCTCTGTTTCTCTACCCTGTCGTAATGTTCTCTGCAGCAGCATTACCTCCTTACACACTAGAATGTGAGCTACATGAATGCAGGACCCTGGTGTGTTCGTTCTGTGTTCTGGGGACCTTCCACAGTGCCTGGCGCTTAGTAGGTGCTCAATAAATATTTGTTGAATGAATGAATGACCCTATGTTACAAATGAGGAATATGAGGTTCACTTGAGGTCAGCTACCCTATAATTGAAAGAATCCAGATTAAAAAAAGGACATAATATTGTGGACTGTGTAATATTCTGTCATATAGTCCTCCATTATGAAAATTTAGATCATTTCTTCTGTCTGGTCAATAACTCCATAACTCTCCGTGAACATTCATCTTTTTTTCCTAAATCTGTTTATTTCCTTAAGATTTATTTCTTCTCTTCTTTCCCTAGTTTCAGAATTTCTTTCGTTGTATTCTAGGAGCTTAGATTCAAATTATTAGTATTAATAAAATAGTTTTATTTAACAGATGCCACTTTAGATAATTGTTTTTATATTTGCATTGTCAGTAACTATTAACAAAAATATACATAGATTTATTTTTCGTTTTTCTGGTTTTGTTGCTCAATATCAGTTCTTAAAATCCATGATCTCCCCATTCTTGGATTATTTGTTTTGATTTATTGTTGGGTCAACAAGGGCTTGCATTTGAGTTTTTCATTTTGTTTTGTTTGAGGGCACACAAGTGGCAGACTTTCCAAGTTTTTGTCTGAGAATACATTCGTGGCACCTGAAAGGTAAATATAAGAGTGGAGAATTCTTGGACCACAATCTGAATATTCCTGATATGGTTTCACTGTGTCCCTACCCAAATCTCATCTTGAATTGTAGCTCCCATAATTCCCACATTGTGGGAGGGACCTGGTGGGAGATAATTAAATCAGGGGGGCATTTTCCCCCATATTGTTCTTGTGGTAATGAATAAGTCTCGTGAGATCTGATGGTTGGCTCTCATTCTCTCTCTTGCCTGCCACCATGTAAGACATGCCTTTGCTCCTCCTTTGCCTTCTGCCATGATTGTGAGGCCTCCCCAGCCATATGGAACTGTGAGTCCATTAAACCTCTTATTCTTTATAAATTACCCAGTCTCAGGTATGTCGTTATCAACAGCATGAAAACAGATTAATACAATTCCCATGACCCAGGAATGTCCCCTTATCCTCCTTTGCAGGCATTCTTCCATCCCCAGGTGCAACCACCCTTAGGATCATAGCAATTTAGTTTTATCTATTCTTGAACTTCATATAAATGGAATCACACAGTCTGGACCCTATGTCTGGCTTATTCTACTCCACATTAAGTTTTTCTCAATTGATACATAATAGATGTACATATTTTCACGGATGTGTGATCATTTGTTACATTTCATACCATGTATGAAGATTAAATCAGGGTAATAGGGATATTTAGCACCTTGACTCTTTATTTTATTTTTTTTTTGAGACAGGGCACTCTGTCACCAGGCCAGAGTGCAGTGGCACAGTCATAGCTCACTGCATCCTCAGTCTCTCAAGCCCCAGGGGTCCTCCTGCCTCAACCTCCCGAGTAGCTGGGACTACAGGCGCATGCCACCATCACACCTGGCTAATTTTTTATTTTATTTTATTTTATTTTTTGTTGAGACAGGGTCCCACTATGTTGCCCAGGCTGTGTCTTTTCTTTATGATAGGAACATCTGTTTTATTCCACTCTAGCCATTTTGAAATGTACAATAGTATTATTGATAACTAAAATCACCCTACTGATCTATCGAACACTAGGTCTTATTTCTTTTAGATTCACCTATGTTGTATTTATCACTAATTTGTCCCTTTTAATTATTTTTTTCTGTCTGAATATTAGTCCATTGAATGACTGTACCACAGTTTGTCTATCCATTTTCCTCATGATAGATATTTGGGTGGTTTCCAGTTTGGGATGACTGTTATTATACAGGTGTTTTCCATAGACACTGAATTCATTTCCCCAGGTATGTATGTGAGTGTGGAATTGCTCGATCATATAGGAGGTGAACACTGTAAGAACCTGTCAAAGAGTTGCCCAACATGCCCACACAATTTCCCACCGTCCATGCATGAGAGTTCCACTTGCTCCATGTCCTTGTTGACACTTGGAATTTGCCAGGATTTAAATTCTTATTTTGTTTGGTTTGGGCCATTCCAGGTGTGTAGAGAGAGCTCACTGTGGTTTTAATTTGTATTTCTCTAATGTCTTATGACTTTGAACACCTTTTCACATGCTTACTTACCAGTCCTTTGGATATATTCTTTCATGAAGTGTCTGTTCAACTCTTTTGCCTATTTGCTTCTTTTGCTTGTGGTATCAAGTTTTAGAAATCTGTGGCAAGCCTGATTCTGTTCCTTTATAAAGATCACCTGGGTAGTGGTGGTGGTCGTTTGAGGTTTGGGGTTTGGTTTTGCTTCATTTTTTTTCTTAAATACTTGCAGAAATTTTTTCTTATTCTGAAATTCCTGATATTGATTTTTGTTCGATTTGGCCGAGATACTCACTCGGCTCAGCCAGTTATAGACTGAAGCCTCAAGAAAGTTTTCTATTTTTTTAAAATTATTTTTCTCTTTGTTCTACTCCCTCTCCCATAATATCTGAATTGATCCTCCATGTTTCTAAGGTTACATGAGCCCTATTAATCCTATCAAGGCCAACAGAAGCAAGAAGGGGAAAATTGGACTTACCCCAGTTGAACATTTCTAGCTGGGGATTCCAGCCCCCCAGGAAAGCAGAGTGGGGGACGGTTATCGTGGGCAACCTCAGCGGGAGGCTCAGCCTTGGGCCAAATGGTGTCTTTTCTCTGGTGATTGTGGAATCAGAGAAATAATGAACGCAATGCCCTTAATGTCTGCCGTGCCTGGCTCCCCTCAGTGGCCACCAGCCAAGGATTAACACCCACTTGGGCTTCCCCACAACATGGCGGCTCATACTACATCCTTCCCAGAGGCACCAGCTGGATTTAAATGAACCTATTTGTTACTTCCCATTCCTGACAGTTGTATGCTCCGGGGTCTTTTCCACTAACTGGAAGGTGACTTACTCCTTCATGACCTTCTACAAATCTGTTCAGACCTTCTTTCAGTCAAATCTCATCCACACTCTATTTTGCATAAATTATATGAATTTATGTGGATGCCAATCTTCCCTAGTTTCCAGCACTGATAAAGGCTTTCCCTGATTTGTATATTCCTTTGGTAATTTCAACAGATGCCCTAGAGGGGGACATAGATAAATCTTACTGCAAAATTCATCCCCTAACCCATAAGTCCTTTTCTCATTCCCTGAAGCCACATGAAGCTAGCATCTAATTAAATAAAGATCAGGCCTCACCTGGTAACATGTTCCTTGTATTTTATTATACAATCCAGGAGCCTTCTTATTAAATCTAAATTGCACACATAACTAAGCATGTCGTAGATATTTAATCATGTCTTAGGGCCTGTTTTTCCTCCAGACCTCAGACATCTTCAGGTTTTGAGAAAAGAGATAGACGTCCCTGTATAGCTTTGGAAGGGCTTTTGTTTATATATGTCAGAAGGGTCTGGGGCTGGCCCTTGCCTTAGAAATAGTTTCCTCCTTCCCTAAGTACCATGCAGTTAATGCAGCCAGGGCCCATTGGCTCCTACACAGAATCCTCCACCACGTGGTCCTCCCCACCAGCCTCAAGACCTGTAAGTCTTCTGCCCACACTCCTTATACTCTCACAGGCTGAATATGCAAGTTCTAGAACTTGAGTTGCTCCTTCATGCCCCATGCCTTGCACACACTGTTCCCCCCACCTGGAATGCCACTGCCCTTCCTTACACTAGTAAACACCAGGTCAGCCTTCACATTTCATCCAAGACATCAGCTCCTCTGAAAAACACATCCCTTCCCCCAGACTCCCTAGCTGTAAGCACCGGGCTCCATTTCACCCCTGTAGCACTTTCCATGGTGCATCATAGAGGTGGATTTGGGTTCTGTCTCCTGAACTGAGCTGAGAGAAGGCAAGGATGGTGATTTCTTCATCGTCACATCCTCCTAGTTGAGTTGGTTCGATGCCTGGCATATTGTAGGGGCCATTACTAGTTTCTGAAGGAGCAAAAGGATGGATGAAGGAAGAAAGGAAGGATAAATGGATAAATTGGTGAATAAATGAATGAATGATGAATAGAAGGATGGATGGATGGGTGGGTGGATGGATGGACCAAAAGACAAATGGGTGGGTGGAAGGAAGGGAGGGAGGGAGGAAGGAAGGAAGGAAGGAAGGAAATATGGATGGAGGGTGAATGATTACATGATGGATAGATCGATGAGTGAATGAATGGATGGTTGGATAATGGAAAGATGGATGGATGGAAGGAAGGATGAATGGGTAGATGAATGAATGGTGAATGGGAGGATAGATGGATGAATAGATGGATAGATAGAAGAAAAATAACTGGGTAGAAGGGGCAGATAAGGTGTTTGATACCAAGAGTTATAAGGAGAGTTATAGGCATAACTTATACCCAATTAAGTGTGCTAATATTAAAGGTACACCCTTGCTGTGTTTTAACAAGGCTCCTGTGTATCTGCCACCTGCATCAAGATGCAGGGCATTTCCAAAACACCCTACAATATCCCTGTGCCCCACCCAATCGATAGCCCACCCCTTGACCAGGTGCAGTGGCTCACGCCTATCATCCCAGCACTTTGGGAGGCCAAGGCGGAAGGATTGCCTGAGCTCAGGAATTTGAGACTAGCCTAGGCAACATAGTGAGACCTCATCTCTACTAAAAAATAAAAACAATTAGCAGGGCATGGTGGCACATGCCTGCAGTCCCAGCTACTTGGGAAGCTGAGGCTGGAGGATTGCTTGAGCCCAGGAGATTGAGACTGCAGTGAGCTATGATTGTGCTACTGCACTCCAGCATGGGCAACAGAGTGAGACCCTGTCTCAGAAAAATAGTAAAAAATAACCCACCCTTATGGGTCACCACCATTCTGACATCTACCACCATCA
This sequence comes from Pongo abelii, assembly GCF_028885655.2. Classification (NCBI taxonomy): domain Eukaryota; kingdom Metazoa; phylum Chordata; class Mammalia; order Primates; family Hominidae; genus Pongo; species Pongo abelii. The sequence continues at coordinate 116,235,657 of NC_071995.2, read as the reverse complement.
GTAGTGTTCTTCCTCTTGAACTTCATAAGACGGAATCATACAGTATGTTCTCTTTGTGCCGTAGGCCCCTTCTTGAGAGTTGACCAATTTATTTTTTATTTCTCATCCCATCTGAAAACTCAGCTTGAGTGACCACGTCCATTGACACTAGCTGATGTCTATCCCTCTTCCTCTGTGTAAAGTACATTTCCCTCAAGATCTCATCACCCATGGCTAGACAATGGCTTCCATAGCATCCATTTCAATTCACAAAGCAACCCTGTAAGTAGGTTGTTTGTATTCTGCCAACTTACAGATGAGGAAACTGAGCTTCAGAGTGGTTAAGTCATTTGTCCCAAATTCTACTAGCTGTAAAAAAGCAGCCTCAGGCAGTTTGAATCCAGAGCCTACCTTTAGCTCTGTCCTATCTCCCAGCGGAGGCCTTGTGACCCAGTAGACATGTTTGTCGATTGACTGAATGATAGCACCTGTCTTGCTGGTTTTTGGAGTTGCAACATTAGAAGTGCCTAGGATTACTGCGCAGGGAGTGGCTCAAGGCCAGGCCAGCTTCACGTGCAAGGTGAGCAGTAGCTTCTTGTCCCCTGATGGTCTAGTCTTGATTTGACTCATGCCTGAGCAGGCCACTATGGGAGGCTGAGACCTGGAGGTTTGGCTCAGTGATCAACACCCCCAGGAGCTATCAAAGGCTGCAAGCACAAAGCTGTTCATTTGGGCTGCAGAAGAAACCCTTAAGGCAGTTGAGCAGCCAATAGTATTTGTGCTAGCAAAAGAGATAAAAAAAAAGGATGTCAGAAAAGTGTAATTTTTTTAATCCCCCAGTTTTTTTGAAGAGGAAAAAAGGAGAGACAGGGTGAAATGGGTCTAATTCTAAATGAAGAGTGGCGTGCAGTTAATGATGACTCATTTTCTAAATGGGTGTTTGACAAGAACAAGAAAGAACTAAAATCAGGACAATTAGGAAGTAATGAAGAGCTTAAAAACACAGAAAAAAGCAGGTAAGGAGATCACCTTGGGAGCCCATGATTAGATATGACTCAGTGTGACGCGGGGCCAGGCTGGGGGGTGGGCGTCCCATAGGGTTATCTATGAGAATGATTCCAAAGAGTGGGCGCACATGAGAGGGCCTCTGAAAATTCAGCTGGACCACAGTCCTTGCCTCTGCCCACTCCTTGCCTTGTCCAGCATCACCATGCTCACCCAGTCCACTGTCTTCTCTCACCTGGAGCCCTTACGTCCTCTTTCACCCTGTGTCCCAATGCGTTTGCCTTAAGCAGGCAGAGGAATCTGTCTAGACACAAGGCGATTGTCATTCCTTGTTCCAGATCCTTCTGTCACTTTTCAGGGCACATCAGAGAGAATCTAAATGCCTCACCTTGATCTCCAAGTTCTAGGCTAAGATATGTGCTAATGTCCAGCTCTGTCTCAAGCCAGGTGTTTCCTCACTCTGTACGTGCCAGGATTCTGGCATCTTCACACATACACATACCAAGCTTCCTCCAACCTCAGGGCCTTTGCGTATGCTGTTTCTTCTGCTTGGAACACCTCGTCTTCATTGGTGGGGCAGGGGTACTTCTTCTCAATCTTCAAGTTTTTTGGGTTTTTGTTATGGGGTTTTTTTCTGAGACAAGATCTCACTCTGTCACTCAGGCTGGAGTGCAGTGGCATGATCACGGCTCACTGCAGCTTTGACCTCCTGGACCCAAGCGATCCTCCCACCTCAGCCTCCCAGGGTGTTGGTATTACAGGCCTGAGCCACTGCACCTAGCCATCATATGACATTTCTTTACAGCCTTTATCATGGTTAATGGTTATAGCTTTTGTTCATTTGCTTGCTTTTATGCTGTCTAGTTCCTCCTCTGGAATATGAAGGCAGGGATCATGGATGTTTATTTGCCAAAGTATTACCCAGCACCTAACAGGTGAATTACTCATAGTAGAATAAATGAGAAAGCAGCCATCTAAGCAGTAGTTCTAGTTCTGGCTTCAGACATAGCTGGATCCAGATGACCAGCGTTATCAGGAATCTTTCTCTGTTCACCTCTCAGGTCTGCTTTCTTCTGTGCAGTCTTCATTCTCAGGCAGGCTCTTCTCAGGGCAGATTTTTGTTCTATCCCTTTAACAACGCCAGTGGAAAGAAAGGCTCTCCTTTAGACTCTCTTTTGCCAAAGTCAAGTCACAATTTATTCATTTGACAAGTCTTTATTGAGCACTTACTATGTTCTAGGCACCATTGTAAGAATTGAGGCATCATGAGTAATCAAAATGGACTGAGTCCTTGCCATCTTAAAGCTTACATTCTAGTGGGCAGACAAGAGTCAGACCCTAATAAGTGCTCTGAAACAATTATAATTGAGGTGGAATTTGAGAGTATTGGAAGGGGTGGGGTAGAACTCAATTAGTGTGTGTTGCCTCTGGTTACCCTGCTTGGAGGCACTTGTTTCTCCTCAACAAATCCCACGGCCATGAGAGTAAAAGCCAAATTGTTCTCCCAAGGAAAATGGGGTGCTGTTATCAGAAAGAGGGGGGACAGAGCTGGTCAGGAAAACCAGGAAATGTCTTAAGCAGACTGTGGAGGCAACAAGCTCAAGGATTCAAGATTTCACTTCTAGAGCAAGTATTCACGGTGTGTAGGACTCAGTACCAGGCATCATGGAAGAGGCTCTGGGCACTGGAAAGGGGAGTGGTCATTTCTGGCCTCCTGGCTTAGGGCAATGGTTCTCACTGCTGGGGTGGGACACTGATGTGTCAGGACCAATCAAGAGGTGCGAGAGCACACAAGTCTTGATACTTGCTTGATACACAAATACTTGATTCTAGAGAAATCAGAGCAGATTCTAGGAGGTCCTTGAAAGAAATGTCACTTTCAGTCACTGACAAACTTTTCTGAGCAGGAAGAAAGGACGTGGACTCACCATGGGTAGATACACGGGGGTCTGTGCCTACCTTCAGTCCTATTTCAGCCACAACATGCCTGACGCCATGAAGCTATCACTGGTGGGAGTTGGCAGCCCTGGTGGCTACAAGCTACTAAACTGCTTTACTTCTCAGCAAAATGTTTTTCCAACCTTGAAATCTAGGGACGCCCATGAGAATGCTTAGCCTCTTCTGTCTTTGCAGGTCTCTGAAGAGTAAAAGTTGAGAGTTGCAATTTAATAGCACCGAGGTAATATTTAATCCAGAAAGGGCAACTTCCAAAACTGGTTGTGTTTGGGGAGGAGGCTAAACTTTGGGTTGGGTTTTTTTTTCAGCCAGATTGAGGGGTTTCTTGATTCCCCCTTGTTACTGGTAGGCCATTTGAGGTTGAGATTGGAGACCAAGGAATCAGAAGTTGTTGCCTTTTCCTCAAGATGACTATCACAAGAGTGGCATCTGATTTTTGTTGTTGTTGTTGTTGTTGTTGTTTTGTTGTTGTTTGGAGTTTTTTTAGAAACAAGGTCTCTCTCTGTCACCTAGTCTGGAGTGCAATGGCACGATCATAGCTCACTGCAGCCTTGAACTACTGGGCTAAAGCAACCCTTCCACCTCAGCCACCTGAGTAGCAGGGATTATAGCCATGCACCACCATGCCTGGCTAATTTTTATTTTTATTTTACTTATTTATTTATTTATTTTTTTGAGATGGAGTCTCACTCTGTCACCCAGGCTGGAGAGCAGTGGCGTGATCTTGGCTCACTGCAAGCTCTGCCTCCTGGGTTCATGCCATTCTCCTGCCTTCGCCTCTCGAGTAGCTGGGACTACAGGGAGCCCGCCACCATGCCTGGCTAATTTTTTGTATTTTTTAGTGGAGACGGTGTTTCACCATGTTAGCAAGAATGGTCTTGATCTCCTGACCTCGTGATCCACCTGCCTCGGCCTCCCAAAGTGCTGGGATTACAGGTGTGAGCCACCACGCCTGGCCTAATGTTTATTTTTTAATGTTATAGAGATGGAGACTTGCTTTGTTGCCCAGGCTTGTCTCCAACTCCTGGACTCAAGAGATCCTCCTGCCCTGGCTTCCCAAAGCACAGGATTACAGGTGTGAGCCACTGCACCCAGCCTGATTTTTATATCAAATGCCATCTCAAAGGGTTTGGTAATGATGGCCTAGACCACAATGTTGAGAGCAGATCCAGGCACACAGCAGGAGAGTGTACTGTGATCCACTAGTAATGTCTGCCAGGGACATGAGAAGGGCAGGTTGTGCACACATGACAGATACTTGCCACACCTGATCAAATGGTTAACACTGTGAAAAATGCCCAGCTAGAAATAGATGCAAAGCCATAACAGACTGATCGTCCTGAGGTGACATGTCACTGTGAAAACAGACCAAGGTCAGCCAGGTGTGGTGGCTCACACCTGTAATCCCAGCACTTTGGGAGTCCGAGGCAGTGGATCATGAGGTCAGGAGATCGAGATCATCCTGGCTAACATGGTGAAACCCTGTCTCTACTAAAAACAAAAAGAAAAACAAAAAAAAATTAGCTGGGTGGGGTGGTGGGCGCCTGTAGTCCCAGCTACTCGGGAGGCTGAGGCAGGAGAATGGTGTGAACCTGGGAGGCGGAGCTTGCAGTGAGCTGAGATCACGCCAGTGCACGCCAGCCTGGGGGACAGAGTGAGACTCCGTCACAAAAAAAAAAAAAAAAAAAAAAGAAAGAAAAAAGAAAACAGACTGAGGTCAGACCATTCCTGGCTCTACCACTTGCATAAGTGGGTAATCTTGGGCAAGTCAAATACCTCTCAGCCTCAGTTTTCTCATTATCTCATTATAAAAATAAAAAATAAAAAATAACCACATAAGTTTTAAGGATTAAATGAGATCATATTTGCAAAATTATTCGTAGGTAGTAGGAACTCAGTAAGCCTTACTTCCCTCCTTCCCACTCTGTCCTAAATCCACCCAAACTGAAGAGGCGAGAAGTCAGGAAGGAAAGGGAGAAGGCCCTGGAGTAACTGGGATAAGGGAAGTGCAGAGGGGCTGACCTGGAAATGAATGGAAATTGGAACAATTAGAAAGCAATGGGAACCAGGCACGGTGGCTCATGCCTGTAATCCCAGCACTTCGGGAGGCCAAGGCGAGCAGATCACCTGAGGTCAAGAGTTTGAGACCAGCCTGGCCAACACGGTGAAACCTGTCTCTCCTAAAAATACAAAAATTAGCCGGAAGTGGTAGCGGATGCCTGTAGTCCCAGCTACTCAGAAGGCTAAGGCAGGAGAATCGCTTGAACCTGGGAGGCAGAGGTTGCAGTGAGCCGAGACTGCACCAGTGCACTCTAGCCTGGGCACAGAGCAAAAAGAAAACAACGCGGAGTTTAAAAAGCCAACTCCGAAGCTTCCAGAACTGGAGATACAAGCTCGTCTGGCTGGCACAGAGCCCCCTGGAGAGACTCTTGGTGTGATGGTTAAGAGTGTGTGTATTAGAGTCAGACTACACAGGGTTAAAGACCAGCTCTACCACCTACTGGCTGTGTGATGTCACCTTTTTGTGCCTCTGTTTCCTCACTGTAAAATGGCAGTGGGAAGAGTACCTTCCGTATAGCGATGATGCATTAAATAAATGAGCTCTATGGAGAGGTCTGGCATAGCTCCCAGCACGTAGTAGGTGCTATTATAAGGTAATGATGATGATGTTGATGATCTAGCAAGCATCTGCTTCCTCAGTGGCCTGGAAGTGCATCACTAGGCCCCTGTCTGTCCCATTATCACCACGGGATAATGGGGGACATTGAAGACATCGCCATAGAGAAGAACTCCCCCAGGTCCTTCCAGGAAATGTGCCCCTTTCATGGCCAGGGGTTGGAGGTGTCCCAGCCTGCTGGGTGACTGCGCTACGTGGAGGTCTCTCAGTCTCATCCGGGCAGATGGCATCCCCGGGGTCCATCATTCATTATCACAACAGCAGAACCTTGCCACTTTCCACTCTAATGCCCCTGTAATCAGCCAAGAAACCCTGCAATTTGATATTTGGAAACAATTAGCCCAGTTCACGGCCTCTGCAGCATCAATTAATGCGGACGTGGCCATAAATTACAGGGAAGCAGGAACTGGCGCAAGAGGATGAGGTCACAGCAGCCACAAACCTTTGGCTCAGGGGAGGTTCCCTGGGAAGGGGAATGACCACGGGGGGTCCTTGTCTTCTTCAGTCACACAGGTGGGGCCCCTCTCCCCCAGGAGTCGCCAGAGACCCATAGCCAAAACCCTGTGGCCAGGGCCTCTGAGCTCAGGAACAAAAGTGCGTGGCCAAGAAACCTGGAGCGTCCAAAGCTCAGGTAGGCCAACTCAGCCATCCCACTGCCCCCACGCAGGCCTGCCCCCATGCTCTCCTCCAACTAAGAGGAAGATGCTGCAAACCCCCAATCTCTGAGTCTCTCCAGAACAGTCTCAGCTCTGCATGACCCTCGGTGCAAAACAACACTGGCACCCCCAACAACCCTGCCGCAGTCAGAGGGTGCTCCCTGGAGTGCATAAAAGGCTTCTTGGGGCTCCTTTCTCAGAAGCCTCAGCCTACACCTGTCCAGAAGCAGATGTCAAAAAGTCAGGCTGACTTTGCTTTGGACCCCTGCTCAGCCACATGCTGGCTGTGTGACCATATGCAAAACTCATCCCTTTTAAGCTTCAGTGTCACCTCTGTAAAATGGGATTAAAAAAAAAAAAAAAAAGGTAGACAAATGGGCTGGGCATGGTGGCTCATGCCTGTAATCCCAGCACTTTAGGAGGCTGAGGCAGGAGGATCACCTGAGCTCAGGAGTTCAAGACCAGCCTGGCCAACATGACAAAACCCCATCTCTACTAAAAATACAAAAATTAGTTGGGCGTGGTGGTGGGTGCCTGCAGTCCCAACTACTCGGGAGGCTGAGGCAGGAGAATTGCTTGAGCCCAGGAGGTGGAGGTTGCAGTGAGCCAAGATCGCGCCACTGCACTCCAGCCTGGGCGACACAGCGAGACTCTGTCTCAAAAAGAAAGTAGACAAATGGGTTTAACACAGTGCCTAGCACATAGAAAGCATGTGGTTAGTGGGGCTTGCTGCTGGCTGTTGCTAGAGCAATAGTTAACAGAAAAATAGCAAAAATCACAGAGGGCTTCAGAGCTTACAGAATACCATCTATTCTCCCAAAGGTGGGGAAAAGGAAGCAGACAGCTCATTTCATTTTCAAGCTCGCCCACGTGGTTCTTGGCAAGCCTCAGGTTTGTGCTCTCTGGCTGCAGGCCTGAGGCGTCAGCTCTGTGCCACGTGGGCCTCTCCCTAGGGCAGCTCACAACCTGGCCTCTTGCTTTTCCAGGGCTCTTTGGAGAGCAATGGCAAGAGGAAAGGACAGAAGCCACTTCCTTTTTGTCACCCTATCTCAGAAGTGCCAGCCCCTTGCTTTTGCTGTATCAATTCATTAGAAGCAAGTCACAAGGTCCCACCCACACTTGAAGGGAAAGGAGTCACAAGGGGTCTGGCTGTGAATACCTGGCTGTGTGACCATATGCAAGACTGAGCTGGGGCATCTTGAAGGCTGCCTACCCTTGAGGGACAGTTAATGTCCATACCAAGTGCCAGGCCCTGGGTGAATGCTTTTCGAAATCGCTGGAAGGGCCAGGCACGGTGGTTCACACCTGTAATCCCAGCACTTTGGGAGGTCAAGGCAGGCAGATCACCTGAGATCTGGAGTTTTGAGACCAGACTGGCCAATGTGGTGCAACCCCGTCTCTACCCAAGATACAAAAATTAGCTTGGCACAGTAGCAGGAACCTGCAGTCCCAGTTACTCAGCAGGCTGAGGCAGGAGGATCACTTGAACCCAGGAGGTGGATGTTGCAGTGAGCTGAGATCACACCACTGCACTCCAGCCTGGGTGAGGGCGAGAGCGAAACATTCGTCTCAAAAAAAAAAAAAAAGAAAGAAAAAAAAAAAAGAAGTTGGAAGAAAGGTTTTCAAATATTCCCATTGCAGGCATCAGCCTGTTTAATCCTCTCTACGACCCCATGGGGTGAATAGTACCTGCCTCTAGATTGGGAAGAGCAGAACCCATGATCATCCAACAGAGAAAAAGGTGAATTCTGTCCTTAAAAATATGGGGAGAGGGAATGCTGGCCAAAAAGCAAAATGGATACCAAAAGACAAAAAGAAAAGGAAAAGAAAAGTCTGCCAAACACCATGACTATCCCTATTTTGTAGGTGAGAAAGTTGAGGCTCACAGAAGTTAGATAATTGCCTAGAAATTGGGAGGAGCTGCTGGAATTCAAACCTGATTTCAGCGTTAGCATCTCAGTCCACAAAGGTCAGGTCATGGTCCTTGGGACAACTACCATGGACTGTGTAGGCCGCCCTGCACTTGGAAAGTTGAATCTCTGATTAATGGGGTCAGGAAGCCAGCATCCTGACTGGACAGGGGAACCTTGCAAATGAACCATAATTCAGTAATGTGATTTCCTCGCCTGGGGCAGACTGGGTGTTCTGGGCTAGGAGAGCAAACTCTTTGGCCTGTCTGGCTTGGTCTCATTGGAGACTTGAAGGGCCCTTAATGATTGTAGCCAGAAATTTCCATTTGGGTTAAAATCAGAACACAGCTAATCCCACTGGGAGGAAAACAGCCTTGAACCCCCGAAGGTAGCAAAGCTAAGTAGCATAACCCAGGAGGCAAATGAAGAGGCCCTCCCCATCCTGACCCCAGTTCAGACCAGGGCAGTCTTCCACATGTGGGTAGAGATCGTACCCAGAAGGGATAAGGACTTATGCTCCAGCCAGGCCTGGGTCCCCATCCCACCCCTGCCACTATCTGATTGCAGGACCCTGATCAAGCCACAAAACCCTTCCAAGCCCCAGTCTCCTGACTTGTAAAATAAAAGTGATGATTACCTAAACCCACAGGACCGCCATGAGGATAAGGAAGTGGCGAGTTTGCAAAGCCACTCAACACATAGTAGGTGCTTTGTAAATAGTCACCCTTCTCGGTGAATGGACACACCAGGCAGAGACCTCCACCACCCCCATGCCTTCATGTTTGTGTTCCTCATGCCGGGCTCAGACTTGGTCCACAGTCACGTTTAGTTAATCAGGGAGATAATCAAGGAAGAATGCAACTTCTGAACTGGGTGAAGTCTTGGAGGATGCAAATTCAAGAATTTGAGCCATTCTCAGATGTTGAGTCCATATGAAGTGGGTCATGCTCCTATTTTTAAAGAAAGCTTTGACCAAATGAGTCAACAATGTTTATTTCCTCTTTACCTGACAATAAGAGTGTATTTTAACCACTGCAAAAAGCCACATGCCCCCCAACACCTGAGAGGTAGCCCTGTGTGAGACTGGTTATGAGCAGCTCTTATCTGTCACTGAAGAGGGTTCCCTAATCCCCTACAAGCATAGATGAATCTGGAGTGCCTGCCATATGCCCTGCTCTGCACTCTTCTGCCTGAACTGTGCCAAGTCTCAACTTCCTAGAAAACCCTGAAATAATAATGTACTTTGCTCTGTGACCTTGGGAGAAAGACTTCACCTCTCTGAGCTTCAGAAAACAGGGTTTATGTCAACATCTCTCAGATCTGTCACAGGACTTGGAGGAGACATGTGCATCACAGCCCCGGGTGCCTGATTTAAATCCTCAATGAATGGCAGTTCTCATTGTTCTAGGATGATTCTGTAACTCATAAAGACTCTCTCAGGTCCCAAAAAGTGAAGCTGGTTGTATTTCCTTGGAAGCAGATCAGAGAGGAGAGGAGCACTTGCTGAAGACTCACAGGACTGAGAGGAGAACAGGTATTGTGAAGGCACAGGGCAGACTGAGGACAGGTGAGGGTGACCTGCCCCCTTGCCACCCCTCATGTCCTCTTGAATGCATCATGCCTCCACTCATAGCAATCTTGATGTTTTCCCTTCTGCTTGGCACAGGGGGCAAAGAAATCCTCCATTGTAGGTAAATCCTGACCAGTTTCCTAAGGAGAGGCACAGAGAAAAGAGACACAGAGGTGGATGGTCCAACAGTTGTGGTCACCAATGGTCTCAGTGCCCGTTAGAGCCCCTGGCACCTGAGAGGTGGAGGCTGTGTGCAGGCATGTGTCTTGTGTGCACACGAACACATGCATGTATCAATCGCATATGAGATGCTCTATTCCCCAAAGTCCAGTCTTCCTAGACCAGCAGCAAATCCAGCACACATGGTTGCAGGAAGAATCTTCTCATCTGCCAGGAGGGGCTGCCTGCTGCATTTGGGGGCTGCTGACTGCAGATGGCCAGATATTACATTCTGCTCGGTCTCCCATCTGGTGGCTGCTCTGGCCAGCCAGGAAAATTCCCCACAGGCTGTCTCTGGGCTCTGGACAAGCCACTCTGCCACGCCCCGACCCTCCAGTGACCCTCAGACAGGACTGTGTTCAGCAATCCGGAGGATCCACGCCCTCCAGCAGAGCGGCCCCCCGCCCCTGCCCAAGGCAGCCTCTCTGCCCTCATCTCCCTGTCGGCTTCCACACAGCAGGGGTCAAGAGCACGGGATTTGACACCCGATCAACCAGCGATCACGTCCTGGCTCCATTGGGCATTTGCCTAACCTGTCTGACCCTCAGTTTCCCCTTCTGTGATCCTACATCACGGGGCCACTGAGAGGACAAAATAGGAGGTAATGCATGTCATGTAGGGTCTCCCCACCTCTGCACTGCTGACATAATGGTCCAGATAATTCTTTGTGGTGGGGGCAGCCATGCGCACTGTAGGGTATTGAGTAGCATCCCTGGTCTCCACCTCTCCCTCAGTTGTGACAACCAAAAATGTCTCCAGGCATTGCCAAGAGTCTCCTGGGGCAAAAAGTCATCCTGTTGAGAATTACTGGGGTAGACTGTTTCCTGTTGTGTAGTGCCACGTCAGCACTGATGGATGGAGGCTACCTGGGGCCGGCAACGATTTTCTGAGTTAAAAGAAACCGCACTGCTGTAGGGTGCTTAGAACATTCACGGGCACACAGAAATACTCAACAAACATTAGTTATTATTGTTGTTTTCTTGCCAAAAGACCTTTCTAGTCCCCTCTAGACTAGAGAGTAAAATGAGGTTTTGAAACCTGTAGTGTGGTTCAGTGTTCATTCATCAAACATGTATGGAGAGCTACAAGGCAGCCTGGGAAGGATATAGATATGGGCCCAGTTCCTAATTAGGTAACAGGAAGGGGTACAGGAAGAGCAAACACCAGAGGCTGGAAAAGTCCCTGCTTTCATCCCACAGGGCAGCTGATACTTTGGAGGAGATGTGCAGAAATAGAAACAGCTCAAGCACGGTGGCTCACACCTGTAATCCCAGCACTATGGGAGGTCGAGGAGGAAGGATCACTTGCTCGGGAGTTCGGGACCAGCCTGGGAAACATAGGGAGACCTGATCTCTACTAAAATTCAAATAAAATTAGCTGGGCATGATGGTGTATGCCTGTGGTCCCGGTTATTCAGCAGGCTGAGTTGGAAGGATCGCCTGAGCCCGAGGTCCAGGCTGCAAGGAGCCCTGTTTGTGACACAGCACTCCAGCCTGGGCAACAGAGCGAGACCCTATCCAAAAAAAAAAAAATATATATATATATATATAGAAAGGGTAGCAGCAGCCCTTTCCCCTTTCCCTCTACTTTCTCCTTCGCTTTGCTGAGACCATATCCCGCCTCCAGGTACCCCCAACCAGCAGTGCCAGGTGCATTGGACAGCCCCTCCCCAGCCTCCAGTTCCTGTCCCAACCTCATTATCCCCAGATCAATTTCCCAAAAACATGATGATCCTGCTCAGTGGACATCTACTGATCCCAGAACAGAGAGGGTACCTGGAACATGGAAGTTTCAATGCTAAAGCCAGGAAAGTCCTGGGCACATCAGCAAGGTTGGTCACTCCACCTATGACCTCTCAGCTTGCAGGCCCTTTACCCACGCCCTCCTGTGCTTCTGAAGGCAAATCATCCTGGGATGATTCAGGCCCACTGCCCACCTTCTCATCCCCCACAAAAGGGCAGGCTCAGGGCCAGGCAGTCCAACTGCCACTTCACAGCTTCTCAGTAAAGCCCACTCATCTGAAGCTCTGAGGCAGGAGAATTCGAGAACAGAGGGGGAAGTGCGGAGGGAAAAGGACTTATCCAGGGCCATCCATAGGGTTAGCAGCAGAGCTAGGACCAGATGCCAGGACTTCTGGATAAGCAGAATAATTTAAATTTAAAGGAGAACAATGATAATAACTGAGTTCTACTAAGTTCTTACTCTGCCCCAGTTCTGTACTGAACACTTTACTGGCATCGTGTTGCTGAATACCCTCATCCTGACCCCAAAAGTTAATATTGTTATTATCAAGACCATTTTACAGAGGGGGAAACTGAGGCACTGATGCATTCAATGACTTACCCTAGGGTACCCAGCTGGGAAGTTGTAGAGTCAGGATTCAAACCCAGGAAGTCAACACCACAGTTACAGGAGACAACCACTGTGCCACACAGCCTCCTATGAGCAGCCTCTCACCCTGGCCCCTGGCAGTATTGATGTTGGAAAGTAGGAGTTTGGGAGCCTTGCAAAGTGCTGCAGTGAGGAGCATGCACACACACACACACACACACACACACACACACCCCTACACCTACCTTTCACTTATTATGGGTCTCTGTCTGAGGATCCCTCAGAAGAGGGCAATGCTTACCTTAATGATTTGCTAATGGTAGTGGTTCAGCTACTGTGGTAAGCTAGAGCTATTGTAGACAGGGGGCTGCTCCCAGAGCCTTTCATCCCTACTGTAGTGGAGTCGTTAGCTCTCTTTATAATTCACAGGGTCCTGAGGGATGGAGGCAAGTGACAAGAGACAGAAATGAAAAGAGACATGGTGTCCATTTAAAACTCTTTATTGAGACTCTGTTAGGTGTTGGAGAACCAGTCATCGATACAACACAGAGACAGAAAACAGACAGGCAACCAGGGAGCCAACTGTAGTGTGATCTATGCTGGGCTGGAGGTGAGCCCAGGGGGCTCTGGAAATACCAGAGGGGCCATTTCACCCAGTCTTTGGAGGTAGGAGAGGCTTCCTGGAGGAAGTGATGTCTCAACCGAAATCGGAAGGATAAGTAGGATTGAGCTAGGTAAACAGCAGGGGTGGTGGGGGGCATATTCCAGGCATAGAGAAGAGCTTGTGCAGAGGCCCAGTGGGGGAAGACAGTGGCCCATCCCAATAACTGTCAGTCACTCTGTTCAGCTGGGTCACGCTATTCGGTTTGAGGATAGTCATGAGATGGGAGAGGGGAGAGGTAAGGCTGGAGAGGTGGGCAGGGGCCATGTCAGATAGCGGTCTGCAGCTCATTCTATCATGAGGACCATGGATGACCACTGATGGGCTTGAAGTAAGGAGGTGACAGGATTATATTTGTGTTAGAAAATTATTCCGGCTGTTGGATGGAGAATTGGATAGGTGGGGTGAAGCTAGTGTGGACATGCACTGTATTCTTGATTCTCCAATTTCCTTCAGTATTTACCTCAGGGGATTGATGGGTGCAAAAAAGTAATGAAGAAAGAAAAAAAGGGAGGGAGGGAGGAAAATGGATGGATGGATGGATGGATAGATGGATGGATGGATGGATAGATGGATGGATGGATGGATAGACTGATGGATGGATGAAACCCAAGGGAGGCCAGGTACACTGGTTCACGCCTGTAATGCCAACACTTTGGGAGGCTGAGGCAGGTGGATTACTTGAAGTCAGGAGTTCGAGACCAGCCTGGCCAACATGGTGAAACCTCGTCTCTACTAAAAATACAAAAAAATTAGCCGGGTGTGGTGGCATGCCCCTGTAGTCCCAGCTACTCGGGAGGCTGAGGCAGGAGAATCACTTGAACCCAGGAGATGGAGGCTGCAGTGAGCCGAGATTGCACCACTGCACTCCAGCCTGGGTGACAGAGGGAGACTCCATCTCAATTTAAAAAAAAAAAAAGAAGAAGAAGAAACCCATGGGGATAAAATAGAATCAATGAACACAAGTCCAAGGAGAAAATATCTCAACTTGGAATATGAAAAACTTTCATAATAATCTAAATAGTCCAAAGGTGGCAAGAACTGCCTTGAGAGACAGTGAGTTCCCTACATGTGGGAGTATGGAGGCATAGACTAAGATGAGGCATAAGCACCATAGGGGTAAATAATAGTACTAGTACCTTACTTTTATATAGGGCTTTACATGTCTAAGACAGTTTCATGTACTTTATCTCCTTTAACCATCATAACAATCTTGTATCTTGAGTATTATCCTCTTTTCACAGATGAGGACATTCAAATACAGAGACATTGAGTGACTGATTTTCCCAGCTAGTAACAACCAGAACTTCCCCTAGAAGCCTCCTGATTCCAAGTTCCCTGCTCTTTTCAAAGAATCTCAGCTGAACTCTGAAGTTCCTTCTAACCCTGAAACAGTAGATTTCTTAGTTGGGGAGACATTCCTGCCCTACAGGAATAATAATGATATTTTGTCTTGTTAGCTTTCTCTAACCCAGACAACTGGTTTATCAAGACAGGCAGAGCAACACAATGGAAATAGAACATCCAGAGTCATCAAACCATGCTCTTAGTGGCTGTGCGGCCTTGGGCAAGTCACTTCACCTCTCTGAGCCTTCATTTCCTAATCTATAAAATAAGGGTTATTAATATCAGTGTCACAGGGTTCTTAAGACAGTTCAGTATCACAATATATATAATGGGCTATATCTGTCAGGATTCTTTTGGTTGTAAATGACAAAAACCCCACTCCAAGGAGACACATAAAGGAATGCATTGCATCCACAGTTTCCTCTGTTCTCTGCTTGTCTCTTCTCTTTATTTGTATAAACCTCAGTTTCTTCTCCTGCAGATGAGCCTTTCCCAAGCGGCAGTAACAATACCACTAATAGCTTCAGCTTAGCAGCCTCAGCAGGAAGGCAGCTTCCTTCACCCAGTAACAGTATATTAGTTCCAGGGAAGAGGCCTGATTGGCCCTGCTTGAGTCACTTGCTTACCTTTCAGACCAATCACTTTAGGGGAAGGGTGTGAGGTGCTATGATTGGCCAGGCCTTAGTCATGTGTACTCACCACTATGGCCAGGTGTCTAAAATGTTATCATTACAGACATCCAGGACCATGTTTAGCAGGTAGTAGTTGTTCATTAAATGGGACTGTTATTGCTGCTATTATTGTCTGGGGGAGTCAATAAAAGCTTCATATGTGTTACAGTCTGGAGCTACAATTTAAAGGCTGGAGGAGAATTCTAGCGGGGAGAGAAGGGAAAAGAGAATGCCAGGTCAGCCACACACAAACCTTGGTAACACTAAGTTCATGTTCCTCAATGGGAACCATCGTACATTCATACATTGCACCAGCATCCTATAGATGTACTCTTCAGAGAATAATTTAGATGTAACAGAACTAAAATGTGGGGCTTGGGAAACCACTGGGCCACCCTTCCACACCCTGAAACATGCGAACTTGGCTCTGTGACTTTTCTACTTTTATTCACCTTTCCTTTCATTCAATACTTTATTCAGCAACATTTTTTGTACACCCAGCCCTGGCTTACAGCAGTGGAAAAGACATACATAGCCCCCATGTTCAAATTCTAGCTCTTTCTTGAATTCTAGTTCTTTCTCAGTCTTTATCTTTTCTTTTTCTCACTTGTTGAAAAACTTTAAATGTTTACCTAATTAAAGGAGGAATTAAAAGAACCATAATTATAGTTCGCAATTTCTGTGGCTGAGTCAAAGAGCATGTGTTGGTTCAATCACAATTCCCAAATGGTATGTCCCCTTGGACAACTGATTGAGAAGGAGGCACACGTCTGCTCCACAGCTCCCCAAGGGTTTCAGGCTGGTTGCAAGCCCAGGCATCACTGTCACCATGTACAAATTCTTTGTTTGGCCTCCAGTGCACTTTTTAAAATGTAACCCTTTGCCAGCATTTAAAACTCAGAAAATTTCATATCAAATCTGAATTTGGGGCTTCTTTTGAAAATTCAGAAGACCCACCAATACTGGACTTGTGTTCCACCTGGTAACAAATGGGCTGGAGCCAAATTATACTAATTACCCATGACCTGAGTTCTCTGGTTCTTAAGGTCCCCATGTGACCCATTTCTCTGACTCATTGACTGGTTGACTCCTGCAAGCGTCTGAGTTTACTACCCTGGGATTATAGGCCATCTGGGTGACAGCGTCAACTTTGCCTGGAGGTCTCTTCCTAGCCACACTGCTTCCTGGCCTACCCAGAATCCCACCAAAACCCCCATGGAGTAAAATACCTGTAGCCTGGGAAGGGGACAAGAGGCCTCACCAGAGGCAGGTGAAGTCCAGCCTTGCCTTTTTTACACTGTTTCAAATCCTGGCCTATGAGGTGAAGCTGTTTGAAGGAATAAAAGGCAGACATTCAAGTGGTTTTCATTGCATCAAAGATGAGTGTTTTACCCAATGCAGCGGGAAGGCGGTTTTAAGCATCATCAGCATTACCTTCATTCAGCCTTTGAATAGCTTGATTCTCAGGCTCCTCTGAGCTCAGAGAGGCTCTTCAATGGGCATACAAGAGCAAAGCAAGGAATTGATGGTTCTTCAGCTTGCTGCAGGGTTTTTGGATGATTCTTGCCCACCTACTTCCAAAGGCTGGGTAGAAGTGAGGAAAAGATGATTTACATCATCTGATTCAAAGAATGTTTACTGAGTACCTACTAAGTACTTTAAATACTACCTACAAGACAACAAATCCCTAAACTACGTCACCAGCCCAGACCTCTTTTGAATCTTTATATCTAACTTTCTACTTGACATATCCACTCAGATGTCTCCCAGACATTGCAAACATCCATGTTCTAAACTTGACTCTTGATTCCCATAAAAAAATAAAAAACGAATTCTCTGATATCATCTTCAGCTCAGAAAACATCAACTCCATCTCCACAGTTGTTCAAGCTAAAACTTAGAAGTTATTCTCCACCTCCTTGCTCATTCACAATAACCAAGTCCTGCTGGTTCCATCTATTCAACTAATCTGTCCATAGGTTGGTTACAGTAGGGCTAGCTGCTGTAACAAACAGACCCTGTAATCTCAGTAACTCAATATGATAGGAGTTTATCCTGCAACCAAGTGAAATCTAATGAAGGGTTCAGGTGGTGATTCAAGGATGTAGGGAGCTCTCATCTATGGCTCTACCATCCCCTATGGCCTTTGCATCCAACTAACAGACAAGAAAAGAGAAGGCAGGGAAGACACACCTGCTCCTAACCACTTCAGCCCAGAGGTGATGCCATCACTTCTGCCCTCATTTCACTGGTGACAACCAGTCACATGACCTCACCCAGATGCAAAGGACTCTGGGAAATGTAGTCTCTGGCTGCTTCCCAGCCACAACTATAAACTAGGGAAATACAGAGTATGAACCCTTGGAGGACTGACAACCATCTCTGCTTCAGTTTATTTCCTCCACCTACGCAGCCAATACTTAGGTCTAAGCCACCATCAAGTCTCACTTGGGCAACTGTGGCAGTCCCTCCTGGTCTCCCAGACTCTGTTCCTGTCCCTTCCCTAGTCTGTCCTTCACATACCCACCAGAGTGGTCCTTCAAGCCACAAATCAGACCTTGCACTCAGAATAAAATACAGATCCCTCACTGAGGTGTACGAGGCCCCGATTGGCCTGGTTGCTGCCACCTGCCACCATCTTCTACTTCCCCATCACTCATGGTTCCTCCTACAATCACCTCCACCTTGGGATGTTCTGTTGTCTATACGTGGGTCACCTTTTCTACCTGGCTAACCTTCCTTCTCCTCCAAGACTCAGCTCAAACATGTGTCACTTCCTCAGAGAGGACTTTTCCATCCAAATGGAGCCCCTCACAAGAGGGCTTTTCACAGTGAATAATTGGATATTTATTTGTGTGGCTCTTTGCTTACTTATATCTCTTTCCCTGAGGGTAAGAACAGTACCTCTTCTCTTCCCTACTGTGTGCCCAGCACTCAGCACATTCGCAGACACATAGGAAGACACAATACATATTTGCTGAATGAAGGAATAATTGAGTGAATGAATGACATGATGCATAAACTCCCCAGTACAACTCGATACTGTAGGCTCTATTATCATTTCCATTTTACAGATGACAAGATAAGACTCAGAGACAGGAGGTGATTTTCTCCAGGGCCTCACAGCAAGGAAGTGTTGGGCCCCTGTCCTCTGACCTACAGCTCCAAGCTCTTTCTAGTGGAGCTCTACTTAGAGCTTCCCGTTGCGTGTACTTTCAGAGACTTTTTGTCTGATGCTGGTGCTTATTCTACTGCTTCTATTCTATTGCTACATCCAGACCTTCTATTCTATTGCTACCTCCAGACCTTCTAACCTATTGCTACTCCCCAGGAGCCTGGGAGACTCACCACAGCTTCCCATCTCCTCTAGATCCTAAGCAGGCATGGATCATGGCAGAGACCTCCCCCGTATCAGTCGGGGCCCCAGCAGGAAAGGGATATGCACTCAAACCATGTAATTGAGGACAAATGAATGAAGGGCTAGTTTACAAAGGTGTGGTCAGGGGCAAGGGAAACCAACAAGGAATATTCAAGACCCAGGACCATGGGGCACCTCAAAGAATGACAGGGAGAGAGCAGCTAGCAGAACTTGGTAATGAGCTGTGTGGCAAAGACAGCCTTTAACAGAGGGATGGAGCCACTGCTCTTTCTAGCCCACAGCAGAAACCAAAGAGGGAATAAACCCAACCTCACTCTCCTCCCACCCCCCGTTATCCTACCAATGTTTTCTATTGACTGAATCCAACTGGAAGAGAGGTCTGTTGATTGGGTCAGCCTCCAAGGGCACCTAGCATACTGCAGAAGTGTAGTGAATTGACCTGGAGGGGCAAACCAACAATTGCCTATGCCCCTTCCAGGCTGAAAGTTGAGAGGTGGTCCCACTCATTAGGATTTCTTTGGTTTCAAGCACCATAAACTGACTCTGGCAAAATTCCAGCAAAGGGAGGAAGGAGTGTATTGGAGGGATTTGAGGTAGCACCAAGATGTTGAGGAAAAGCTGAAAAATTGAGCCTCAGGGACAGGAACCAGAGCCCCAAGACTGTGAGTGAAGGAGGGTGGAGGCACCCCAAAGAAAATTAGGGTGCCACTGCAGAAGGGATGCAAATGCTGAGCCTACAAAAATAAGAAATGTTCTCACTAGGCTCCTTCCCACCAAAAAGAACATGAAACGATGTCAGTTGAGAAGCGAATGCCTCATCAAACCTAATAAGAATCATATATTGGTGCTCGATCAGAATTTGTGGGTTGGAAGAGTAAATGAACCAAACGATGTTATAGAATCTGGGCTTTATCCAGAAGTCACTGGAGACTCTGAAGTACTTCCAGATCTGGAGATGGCATGGTCAGATTTGCGCCTTGGAAAGATCTTGCTGACTTGGGCTGGGAGATTGGATTGCAGGGATCAGGGAAGCCTGTTGGGGCTGCTGGCATGGCTCAGGTGAGGAACATGGCGGCTCACGCTGCAGAGTGTTTATAGAGAAGGAAAGAGGAGGTCAGAGCCTTTGGGACTTTATATGTATGATAGTTAATTAAGCTGATAACCACAGCTCAGAGCCCTGTTGGTGAGCTTGGGTGGGAGGCTGCAGCCCTGGGTAGAGGTTGAGGTGCTCTAGATGCCAGCGTCGGCATCAGCATGTGCTAACAAATTTGTCAGACCCTGCAGCCACCGTTAACCCACCGCAGGTGTTGACTCCTAGGCCCCCGATAACCCAGGGATGTAAGCCAATCCCATAAGCTGATATAAAGACCCCTCTAGCTGCCGGGATGATGGTAGCCCAGTCACTGACCCCAGAGATCTTCCACTCTGTTGGCCCAGGGAGATGGGCACAAGGCTAACCTTGCCCAAAGAAGGAACAGAGAATCACCTGGGAGGTGCCCACACCCTCCACACAGCATTTCCCTGGGGTATGGGGAAGCCTAGGACTACACCATGGCTCCAGAGACATGACTTTCATCCAGCCAAGCCCTGAGTGGCACAAACTCTTGGACAAGCGGTTAATTTCACCTTCAGCAAAATATAAGCTCCTGGGGGTTTCTAAAAGTGCCAACACTTCCAGATCTTTGCATATCTCTAGAATGAGTTCCTCTCCCTCCTCCCTACTCACCTTCCCCGAGCCAACCCCAATCCTTCTCCAGCCTTCTGCTCAGAAGTTATATCCAGGAGGTAGGCATTGATTTGCTCCAGGCTAGGTAGGCATGCCTCCTTCACCACCATTCCCCATCATGGCCCTGAACACACTGCATGGTCACTGTGTGATGTTGAGTGACTTACTAATCTCCTCATCCCCTGGAAAATGGGGTTATAATAGTAGCTGCCTAACAGGGTTATCAGAGCCTTAATGGTGCGGCCCTCATAAGGTACTTAGCATGAAGCCTACAGCAGAGGACGCAGACATGAAGTATCAGCTGTTGCTGGCGTTAGCCACTTCTCAGTCATAAGACTTACTGCAGAATCTGTTGCACTCGGTTTTTACCAGTGCCTGTGGTTTCCTGAGACCTCAGCTGGCCCCTTTGTTTATTCTGGCAGCTCTCCTACTAGTATCGATCAATTATCGATGCCACCTTCCTCTGGTGGTGGTGCTGGGGGTTGTTAGTTGGCACAAAAACTGTGTGCACTGGGGACCCAACAGATTTCTGAATGACTGGAAAATTCTACATGGTCTTTTCCCATTTATTTATTTATTTACAGATAAATTTATTAATTTACAGATAAATGTCGCCCAGGCTGGAGTGTAGTGGCACCATCTCAGCTCACTGTAACCTCCGCCTCCTGGGTTCCAGTGATTCTTGTGCCTCAGCCTCCCAAGTAGCTGGGACTACAGGCGTGCTCCACCATGCCTGGCTAATTTTTTTGTATTTTTAGTAGAGATGGTGTTTCACCATGTTGGCCAGGCTGGTCTCGAACTCCTGGCCTCAAGTGACCCACCCACCTCAGCCTCCCAAAGTGCTGGGATTATAGGCATGAACCACTGCATCCGGCCCCTTTTCCCTTTTACATCGAGGGTGTTATCCTCATCTGTAGTATTATTCACTGGCTGGATAGTTAAAGATAATACTTCCTGTATTTAACAACACTTTATGGAGCACCAACTGTATGCACATCCTCCAAGGGGCCTGCCACATTCTAAAATTGGCTCCAGCCCAGTCCCCTCTCGGCCCCCTTGTCCTGGTGTTTTTGCCAGAGTCCTCATCATCATTTGACATTATATTATCTGTTTACTGGTGGACTTCTATATTATTGATGTCTTTACTTGTGTATGGTCTGCTTCCCTAGCTAGAATATCAGCTCCATGAAGGCTGGGTCCATTTCTGTTAGCTCAGTGTGGTCTCCCCAGGGCCTAGGACATACAGTCATGCTCAATAAATATTTATCATATGAATGAACACAAAGCGATGGGCCAGGCATTTTGCAGGGGAAAAAAAATATGAACAATGAGACATGATTCTGGCTTCAAAATGCTTATTCATTGAATGGTCAAGAAAAGGCATGAAAAGTTATTACAATTCTGGAAAGAATCAGATGCATCCTAAGATGGGGGCCTTCACATTCTCTGAAAG
This sequence comes from Pongo abelii, assembly GCF_028885655.2. Taxonomy (NCBI): domain Eukaryota; kingdom Metazoa; phylum Chordata; class Mammalia; order Primates; family Hominidae; genus Pongo; species Pongo abelii. The sequence continues at coordinate 116,214,117 of NC_071995.2, read as the reverse complement.
ACAGAGAAAGGGAAGAAAATGGGCCTCATGTCCTGCAATTAATTCTTTTTTTTTTTTCTTGTTCGAGATGGAGTCTCGCTCTGTTGCCAAGGCTGGAGTGCAGTGGTGTGATCTCGGCTCACTGCAACTTCCACCTCCCAGATTCAAGCGATCCTCTTGCCTCAGCCTCCTGAGTAACTGGGATTACAGGCGTGTGCCACCACACCCACCTAATTTTTTTGTATTTTTAGTAGAGATGGGGTTTTTCCATGTTGGCCAGACTGGTCTCGAACTCCTGACCCCAAATGATCCTCTCACCTCAGCCTCCCAAAGTGCTGGGATTACAGACGTGAGTCGCTGTGCCCAGCCTCCAGTTAATCCTTTATGAGTTTCTTCATTTAGTGATTGATCCTTCTGATGGCCTGAGTCTTTGCATCCTGACAGCAGGGACTGTGTCTGTCTGGTTAATCCAGGCATGAGATGGAGTTCAGTGGGTGGCATATGATAGGAGTTTAGTACATGTCTTAGCTTCACTTTTATTTGAGTCCTCCAGAAGCCAATTCCAAGATGAGGGTTGGTATGCAAGGAATTTCTTTCGGAGGTGATCTCGGGAAACACAGATAGGAGAATGGAGAAGTGAGACAGAGAAGGCAAGGAGCCAATGAAGGATGTATTATCAGTCATGGGAACCAATGTAGAAAACACATCTCAGAGTTAGTCCACTCAAGGGGTGTATTAGTCTGCTCTCATGCTGCTAATAAAGACATACCCAAGACTGGGTAATCTATAAAGAAAAGAGGTTTAAGGGACTCACAGTTCCAGATGGCTAGGGAAGCCTCACAATCACAGCAGACTGTGAATGAGAAGCAAAGTCATGTCTTACATGGCAGCATGCAAGAGAGAGCTTGTGCAGGGGAACTCCCCTTTATAAAACCATCAGATCTCATGAGACTTATTTATTGTCATGAAAACAGCACGGAAAAGACCCACCCCCATGATTCAATTACCTCCCACTGGGTCCCTGCCATGACAGGTGGGGATTATTACAATTCAAGGTGAGATTTGGGCGGGGACACAGAGCCAAACCATATCAAGGGGCAAGGAAGTATTCGGGTATTTATACCCCCAATCTTGTCAATCACTGGTTAAGTGTTCTTGGGTGAGGAGGGGGGTGGGGGAGTATGAACTCCCTGACATTTTTTTAGCAAAAGAGTTGCAGATGCTGACAGCTGGCAGCTAGATCCGCATGCATGGGAATGGTAGGTGTCAAGGTGATATGGGTGGGGTACCACCAGAAGGTGCTTCAGTACATATTTATTGAATAAATAAAGGAATGGACATCGGTTAGGTGCCTAGTACATACTAGGTATCTTGGAGCTGTTAGTTCATGTGATTTTCAAGGCTTTTGACAGGCAGGTCGATTCTGGGGCTCAGAGACGTTAGGTAACTTGCCCAAGGTCACACAGCTAGCAGGAGGCAGAGGCTGGATTTGGGCTGAGTCTTGTCTGGCTTCAGTGCCCACCCTCTCTCTCTTTTCATAACGTTGATCAGTTGGATACAACAGTGATGTGGATACCCTAGCTGGAAAGCTTAGGAAGGGCACCCATTTTTCTCATTTTCTTCCCCTTGGCTCCAGACCTAGGTCAGCTTAACCTTGCCTCAAAGTCCAGTCAATGGAACCCCTTGCCTTGAGGTCACCCCAACCCTCTAGAGCTTCACCTCAACCAGACTTTCCCCTTTAAGAATACTGGGCTCTGGAGTCCAACCAACCTGAGCTCCAATTCTGCAGCTGCCACTGCTTAGCCAGGTATCCTTGAGCAAGTAATTCTACCTCTCTATGCCTCAGTTTCCCCCAAAACAGGCCAATAATACCCAACTAATAGGGTGGCTATGAAGAATAAGGAGGATTAGAGTGGCCCATAGTAAGTGCTCAAGAAATGGTAACCATGGTGATCTTGATGAAGTGATGCTTAGCTTATTTTTTAGTTGCTACCCCATCTTCCTGTGTCCCAAGCTGCCCCCTCTAATCATTCCCTCTTCAACTTTAGCAATCATTGTGTAGCATTTAAGGCACAGACCCTGCAGCCAGTCTTCCTGGGTTCAAATCCTTGCTCTGCCACTCATTAAATGGGTGACAGCTAATACACTAATATATCATTCACCAAGTATGTGACAGCGAATATACCAATATATGAATATAACACTTCCCATGTGGGTGAGAGCTTAGGACCGTGCCTGGCATATAGTGAGTGCTAAAGTGCTACTAAGTGTTTATGATCATCATATTTCTTTTATCATTATCATTAATATTACCTGAAATTCTTCCTGTGAGTCAGCAAACCTTTTCTAAACATCTACTGTGTGCCAAACACTGGGTAGAGTGCTGGGGCCCAAGAGATGAAGAAAATGTGGTCTCTGCTCCAAAGAGTGCTCAGCCAGGTAGAGAAGCAGAGACAGATGAGAGTGAACACACAGCAATGCAGGGACAGAGGGAGGGGCAGAAGAATGCTGTTGTCCTGTCCAGAGACCTTCCCTGTGGACTCCTCACAGATGTGCCCTCCTCTGGACATTCTGCTGTCTCCCAAGTCCAGACTTCTCATTCTTCCAAAAAGTTCCCACTTTCTGCCTGACAGCATGGCTAGAGTGTTCAGTGGGTCTCTATCTTTCACCTTGACAAGCCAACTGCAAGCCCTCTGAGGCTAGGACACGATTTTCTTTTCCATGCCTGGAGTAGCCAACACACTGTGCTGAAGGAATTAAAGAGTGATGGGGAGGGAGGCTGACTAGTGTCAAGAAGTGTGAAGGATTGCAGGCTTTACCCTACATGCAAGCCAACAATGTAGCTGCGGAGTTTTATGGATGTTGGCAGAAGACATGAGATTCCTGAGTCAGAGACATAGGATTTTATTACTCACAGCAATAGTAATAACCAGAGTATCAGCATTTGTGCCAGTTCCTCAATCCCCAACACAAAGAAGATCAGGTGACATTGATTGGATTACAAGAGAGGAAACCCCATCCTGTATACTGGACAAACCTGCCCTTTTTTCCTGAGGTAGTATATTTGTCATACTGGAGAGTATACATGCGTGCCCTCTGCTCTGAATTGAAACATTATTTCTGTCTTCCAAAGCTGTTCTCTATATAAGCATCCTTAAAAGCATAGTCTGAAAAAAAGGCAATCAGTGCCTCTGCTGCAAGACATAGAGAAATGCAAGAGACACATAATCTCCCAACAGATATGGATGGATGGAGGGATGGAGGGATGGAGGGATAGATGAATGGATGGATTGGTGGATGAACTTCTGGGTTGGTGGATGGATAGATAGATGGATGGATTGTTCGACAGACAGATGGGTTGGTGGCTTGTTGTCTGGCTGGATAAATGGATGGATGGGTGGGTAGGTGGGTGGATTGATGGATGGATGGATGGATGGATGGATGGATGGATGGGTGGGTGAATGAACTTCTGGGTTAGTGGATGGATGGATAGATGGGTGAATTGTTGGACAGACAGATGAGTTGGTGGCTGGCTGGGTGGATGGATGGTTAGATAAATGGATGGATGGATGGATGGATGGATGGATGGATGGATGGATGGATTGGTGGATGAACTTCTGGGTTGGTGGATGGATAGATAGATGGATGGATTGTTCGACAGACAGATGGGTTGGTGGCTTGTTGTCTGGCTGGATAAATGGATGGATGGGTGGGTGGGTGGATTGATGGATGGATGGATGGATGGATGGATGGATGGATGGATGGGTGGGTGAATGAACTTCTGGGTTAGTGGATGGATGGATAGATGGGTGAATTGTTGGACAGACAGATGAGTTGGTGGCTGGCTGGGTGGATGGATGGTTAGATAAATGGATGGATGGATGGATGGATGGATGGATGGATGGATGGATGACTGGATGGATAGATGGATGGGTGAATGAACTTCTGGGTTGGTGGATGGATGGATAGATGGGTGAATTGTTGGACAGACAGATGGGTTGGTGGCTGGCTGGATGGATGGATGGTTAGATAAATGGATGGATGGATGGATGGATGGATGGATGGATCAGTGGGTGGCTGAATGGATAGGTGGGTAGATGAGTAGGAGGATGAAAAATTGTGAGGAAGTGCTTTTTAAGCTGTGTTCCTGGAAGTCCTAAGTGCTCCAGGGGCTCCCCGGAGAAGGACAGGGCAGTCAAGAATCTTGCCCCCTGCTTCATGATTCCTCAATAGCTCCCCTTTCACTCATTTTATATACTGGCTTCTGCATACAATCCCATTAGAATATTTTTTAATGCCCCAGCTAAAACAAGTTTGAAAATTATTGATATAGATAACTGATTCCCAAATTTGAAAGTGCACCAGAATCACTGGAGTCTTCTCGAAATGCAGATTGCCAGGCCCCACGCCCAGGGTTGCTGATTCACTAGGTCTAGAGTGGGTTCATAAAATTTGCATTTCTAGCAAGTTCCCAGGTGATGCTGGTCTGGGGAAAACACTTTGAGAGCCACTGGTCTAGAGAAATTGTCCAATTCCTCCATGCAATTGAATTCAGTAACTGAATGCCTGGGATGTACTGGCAAACTGCTAGGCATACTAGAGAATGTCAGAATAGATTCGGACATGGCTCCTACCCCTCAAAAGGCTCCTAATCTCAAAACAGAGGCAGGACCCTCACACTAGTAATAAGAGGAGGAGAAGGAGCTACCATTTGTTGTGCATGTACTATGTGCCAAATACTGTGCTAAGGGCTGCAAATCCACTATCTCATTTAATCAGCACAATCCTACGAAGTAGGGATTATCATTCTCTCCAGTTTTGCCAGATGAGAAAGCTGAGGCTCAGAAAGGGTAATTAACTTGCCTAAGATTGCACAGCTAGGAAGTAGCAAAGCCCGGGACTGACTCCAAAGCTTTTATATCACACCCTATCATTGCACCCTCCCCTCTTCCACACAATTAGAGAAGAGTCTAAGACAGTTTGCTCGCATGTCTGTTTGAATAAATCAAATGTCAAAGCATATGAAGCTAACAGAGCTCTAGGCTGTCAGGCTGTGGAGAAGAAAGTGGGTTCTCTCATTAAGGCTTTAAAAAGTCAGGGTGAGGCCAGCAGGATCCCTTTCCATGGTTCTGGGCAGTGTAGGCTGCAAAGCATCAGCACACTAGCAGGCTTGGTTGTTACGGCCTATGGACTATGAGCTCATCTGACTTCCCCGTTGGCACTGAGCGCTTCATGAGCCAGAAGCCTGCCTGGGGGTCTTGGTTGCCCCACCCCCCTGGCATAGTGCCAGGCATGTGGACCACCAGAAAGAGGGGAAAGAGAATGCTTATATGTATGCGAGAAGATGCCAGGCCAGTAGCTCTCAATGAAAGCTGAATGAAGAAGCCAGATACACAGACAGATTAAAAACAGAACAGCTCTGAATGAGCTCAGAGCTCAGCTCCCCAAACTTCCCCCTTGACCTGCATGACAGGCAGACCCCAAGACACTGCTGGAGAGCCCAAGGTGGTCCTAGAACAGAGGAGGAAGCTATGCTCCAGTCTACCACTTCTTAATTTTATACATGGTGAAGTTAAGGCCCAGAGGGAGGAGGGGACTTGCCCAGGGTCACACAGCAGATGGAGGCTAGAGTCAAATAAAGAAGTCAGGTACCCTGGCCCTGGTTTGGGAGCTTTCCAGAACACTTACCTCTTCCTCTTTCAACCACCTCCCCATTATCCTCCCCTAGGGACTGGTCTCAGAATTTGCCTAATTCTTAGAAATAAGTCAACCCATGTCATCTTTTTTGCACGTCTGTGATATGGTGGGGAGGGCAGAATTGTAAGAGATCTCTGCTTTCATCTTGAGGGGATGTCATTGGTGCTGAGAAGCTCTGTCATTGAACTCCAGTTATCTGCTGAGCAAGGGTAAGGACCCAGTCCAGCACACTGGGGTGGCCTTACCAGCTCAGGGTAGCCAACTTAGAACCAGAAGACAACCTGCCTCAGTTTCCCCTGGAGAGCTTATTAAAAATACAGCCTCTTGGGTACCACCCAAGAGCTATAGACTCCCAGTCTTTGAGGGCAGGTCAAGAAGCTGGTGTTCCCCTTCTCAGGGAATTCTTATACATCTGAGAGTTTGGGAGTCACTATTTTACATTCTGATTAAGACCTTCTTTGCCACTCAAACAGCTCCACTAACCAGGCTGAAACCCATTTCCTTGGTCAGAGCTCCTATACTAGTGGCCCAAGAGATTTAGTTGGATGGAACACTACTTTGGAAACATCTGAATGTGAATGCCTTTAGGAGGGGCATGTGCTCCAGTTAGCCACAGGCTCCACTGCTCCCTGATGTCTCCCACCCAGCCCACTTCATGTTCCCTGAAAGTATGTACATTCGCAACACCCGTTAGCACTGGCTTCTCCCTAACCGTGCCTTCAAAATGCAAATACTTTGACCAGCCCTTCATACCCCAGGGCAATTTAGACCATCAGAACTCCAGGCTTAGAGAATTTTTGCAATGTGTTGTCTTTAATTGGGGCGAGATGACCAGGGAACTCTGTAATGAGGGTGAAGGGAAGAACCGAAGGACTAAATTGAGGGTGTGAAGAGCAAACTTAGGACTCCTCTCAATGTTTTACTTGGTCCTCTGGTGTGCTTGCAACCCCCACCCCGTTTCCTGCCTACGCCCTCATATTCTTTTCAATGCCTTCTCTATGCGGACAGATGCTGGGAACCAGGAGATGCAGATAGTTTCTGGGGTGATCCAGCATTCTCAACCCACCCAGGTCAGCCCAGCTTAGCGGGGACCTAGGTTCTGGTCCTGAAAGCCGAACATAGGAAGCCATGGACCTACCTGGCTGGTCTCCGGGAAAACAGGAAGGCTACGGCGAAGGTTTAGCGCGCCATCTGTTGGTCATTTCGGAAACTGCATCTCTGCCAAACGGGATGCATAGAGCTTCAGGCATCTGCAAATTTGCCAGCCGGCTCTCAAGCAAGAAATTGTTTTTAACCTTTCCAAGGTCTCACAACCTTTAAAAAGCCGCTGCACACTTATGAACCTTCAACCCCAGCAAAACGCACTTGCAATTGATTTTGCATATAATTCCAGGGACTTGGCCATCTTCAGGTTAAGATCTTCTGAGACCCAGAGACGCCAAGGAGTTTCCTTTAGCTCACATAGCACATTAGTGGAAGTGCCAGGTCTGGAAAGCAGGTATTCCAGCCACAAATCTAGTGTTTTTAATGCTCAGGCTGCCTCTTTAAGCCTTAAAGTGTTCTTCCCTCTTTCTTCTCTGCCAGAGTCCTGTAAATATCTGTAGGAATCTTTGACATGCCCAGAAACTATAATGTTCCCACCTCTCCTGGGGGTTCTGGGCTCTCAGACAACCCTGTTCGCTGTTCATTGTTCCTGGGTCCTACAGAAGCATGCCCCCGGGGCCACTTTAGTGACACCCACTTTGCTCTTAGGAGGCTCAGACCCTGCATCCTGAACTGGGAGTTAGGACAGGAAACTGATCTGTCACTGATAGGCTGCTGCCCCTAGATGAATTGTCAAACCTTTCTGGATCTTGGCCTCCCCAGTGTAAAACGCTAGGTTGGAGGCAGCCATCTCCAAGGGCCCTTCCTTACTCTAACTGCAAAACTGACCAATGGGTGCCATCCTTCACAACAAGCAGGTCCAAATCACTTTCCCAGCCAAATACCCAGAGACAGGGTCAAAAGCATAATTCCTTTCCAGAATCAGAAGCCCTGGGTGGACAGGGCTGCTTAAGGGAGAGAGGGGACCTACGCACCATGGGAACAGGAAAGACACAGAGGAGGCACCCCATGGGTCTTCCAACACCTCCAATTGGCCAGCAACGCAGGACAATGAGGCGGACCAAGGGGCGTTTCTTGGGGATGAAGTAGTGTGGGAAATGGTAAGTGAGGGATAAAGGGATGACTTGGTGGGTTCAAGGGCACCATGCAGAGAACTAGGTATATAGTTGGTGTCTAATAAGGGAGACATTGTCATCACATAGCTGAACCCCAGCTTAACAGTAAACTCTTCTTCTACTTATTTAAACAAACATTTGTTCGGTTTTTGGTGGGAACAGAGGTTCTCAAACTTGAGCATGCATCAGAATTACCTGGCTGGCTTGTTTAAAATGCAGATTGCATGGCCCCACCCTGAGTGTCTAATTCAGGTGGTCTGAGGTGGGGACCTGGAATCAGCATCACTAGCAAGTTCTCAGGTGATGCTGACCTCATCATTCAGGGAACACGCTTTGAGAACCACTGCCTTGGAATGACGGATGAAACAGACCACCCTGCCCTCATGAGGGCATTGAATGAGTATATATCACAGAACTTGTATGTTCTGAAGAGGGACGTGCAGAGTGCTTGGGGCTGCTCCCAAGAGGGGGAGTTCATGCTAAGACTTGAAGGCCGAGTAGAGCCAGCCCAGGAAGAGGGATGAAAATTTTGTGAAACGCTTACTTAGAATGTGCCAGGCTCTCTCTCATATCATTCATCTGCTCCTCCCAGTCAATGTCAGGAAGGCAGGATTAACGCCCATTTTATAGATGAAGAAAGTGAGGCTGACAGAGAGAAATAACTGGCCCGAGAACTCATGGCAAGAAAGAAGCCCAGGTCTGTTTGTGCACAGGACAGCTACCAGCAGCCACATCCCCTCTGCTGCACCCCCAGGAACCCCCTTCTTCCCAGGGGAGCTGCCACCTGGACACAGCTGCCGGACCCGGCCAGCCTCACTCTGTCCATTTCCCCCACTGGAGCGCTTCAAGTGTTTTCACTGCTGGGTGAATTCAGCAGATGCCTTTCGATCGCAGCCTATTAAATTAGCCCCTCTCTGCCGCCAAAAGAAGATAATTATGTTTTCATTAGCCCTGGATAATGTATTACCCCCTCGGTGACAGCCACATCAGTGAGGCCAGCCTCCTCCCTTCCTCCTCCTGCCCAGGGCTCCACCAGAGCACTCCACTCCCCTGGGGTCCACCTCTGCACTGAGGGGTGGGCACCAGGGAGGGTCCAGAGTGGCTGGGAGGTGGGGACGGAAGGGACACCCTTTTCACCCATCCACCATCCATGCAGGGGTTGAGGGGTGTGGTCCTGAGAGAAGGGCCAAGAATAATTGTTATCATGGTGACCATTTATGAAGTGCCTGCCCTATGCTGATGCCTGGACAGGTCTCAGCTGGTTTGATCTTCCAGTAGCTCGAGAGAAGGGTGGCACAACCCTCATCTCCCCCTGAACCCCAGAGAGGTCCTGGTGGAATCAGGTTATTGTGACAGCCCAGAGCAGCTTCCGAGGCACTACACCCAAGGGGCATTTTGGGGACTGTCCCAAGGCCACCTGGTTGATGGTGAAAGTCTCTTCCCTCCACTTGCTGGGGATCTCTGGAGACACTGCCCGTACTCATGTGGTAGGGGTCCCCAAACACCAGGACCACTCTCCCCAAACCCTACTGGAGACACTGCCCATACTCATGTGGTAGGGGTCCCCAAACACCAGGAACCACTCGCCCCAAACCCTAGACACTCCCCAGATGGCTCCGACATCCTCACTCTCCCTCTTTCTCCACAAGACAATGGCGGGGAGGCAGGAAAAGCTCCACTTTGGGGTCCCGAGTTCTAATATCTGCTTTACCACCGATTACCTGGGTGACCTGGAGCAAGTCACTTTGCCTCCAGAGCCTCTATTTTCTCCCTCTGTAAAATGGGAATAAGAAAGGGAGTCATCTCTTACCATTTTTATGATGCTTCAGTGAGTTACACCTATTAAATGCTTGGCTCAAAACCAGCAAAATGAGAAGTGCTCAATAGAAGATGGCCATTGTTCTCTTTACTACTGCAACTAGTGTTGTCCCTAGTTCCCGTTAATCCTAGGGAAAGCACCAGAGGGAGGGAAGGGAAGTCTCTGGCTTTGTCTGTCACCGTCCATCTTTCTCTGTATCTCTGTCTCTCTTTCCTGTCTCTGCCAATCTCTCTCTCTCTGCCAGTCTCTCTGTCAATCTACCAATCTCTCTCTGCCTCTCTCTCTCCTCTTACTCTGTCTCTTTCTTTTTCTCTCTGCCAATATGTCTCTCTGTGTATTTTTTCTGTCTCTGCCAATCTGTCTCTCTCTCTCTCTCTCTCTGCAAATCCCTCTGCCTCTCTCTTCTCTTACTCCTTCTGCCAATCTGTCTCCCTCTGTTTTCTCTTTCTCTCTGTCTCTGCCAATACATCTCTGTCTTCCTGTCAATCTCTCTGTCTCTCTCTTTTTCTGTGTGCTTTTTCTATCTCCATCTCTGCCAATCTCTCTCTCTCTCTCTCTCTCTGCCAGTCTTTCTGTGTGTTTTTCTATCTCTGTCTCTCACTGTCTCTGCCAGTCTCTGCTGTCTCTGTCTCTCTCTTTGTCTATACATCTCTCTGCCAATCTCTCTGCCTCTCTCTCTTCTCTGACTCTGTGTGTGTGTGTGTGTGTGTGTGTCTGTCTGTCTGTCTGAATGTCTGTCTTCCTCTCTCATCTACACACACACACAGAGGGCCACTCATGGTCCCTGGCTCCACCCATGGGCTCTGAGGCTCTGTCTTCCCGGATCTCTGTCTCAAGAGCTACATTCTAAGGCTTTGCTTTTAATTGCACCAGGGCACCCGGAAGTGAGGAGAGAACTGAGGGGAGTGGGGTTTCTGTCCCCCTCTCCCCAAACCCAAGCCAACTTTGCCTTCTGCAGGCACAGCCAGCCTTGGCCCTGACCCCACTATCTCCACCATCTCGTGGCCGTGCATCCCCTCCCAACCACCCTTCTCTCCAATTTCAAAACAGCCTGTGCTCCCAGAGAGGAAGTGCCCCTACTCTGAGCTTCTTTTGGCCTCGACCCACACATAGGCAGACGTGGACTCTGTTTTGAGCAGGTGAACCGCCAGCCCAGTGGAAGAGCAGCTTCCCTTCCCCTGGCTTCCTGATTTTCCCCAGTTGCCATGGTAATTGAGGGAGCAGCGTTCTGAGAATGACACCACTGAAACCCAGCGCTCAACTTTGAAATGGTTTGGGCAAGGGACGCTGGACCCAAAACAGGAGGGGACCAGACTGCAAGGACTCAGCTCCAGCCTCAATTTTCTGGGACCTGTCCCCCCATCCAGCCTGTATGCTGGATTATTCTCATCATCGTCAATTATTGTTGGCAACTGTTTCCTGAGCATTTACTATATGTCTAGCACCATGTCAAGGGCTTCACCAGCATCATCTCATTGTGTACATCCTCACAGCATCCCCAGGCCCATCCATGGCTCAGGAAACAGGCTCTGAAACTTGCCCTTGTGGCAGCCAGGAAGTGGCAGAGCCCTGGAGCTGGTGGCATTTCTCCAGGTCTCCTTCCAGCATGTGGAAGACAGCACAGACCTCCAGGCACCCTCGTCAGCTTATTCTTTATTCCTTCCTCCCCTCCTCATCCCCCACACCCCTCTTCCTGCCCCCAAAGTCACACACCCCCTCCCCTGCTGGATGTGCAAGACGATCTGAAAAGCATTTATTAGTGACAAAGGGGGTGGTGGTTTTCCTCTTTGCCTCTTCTCTGCGCAACTCGAAGCCTGAGTGGGTTTGCTCCGCTTGGCAAGGCTGGGGAGGAGGAAAAGATCAAATCACCCAGAGCCAGGTGCCAAGTGTGTGTGTGTGTGTGTGTGTGTGTATGTGCGTGTGCGCGTGCACACGCGTGTGTGTCCTCTCTTTCCTTGATTTTCCCCCGTTTTCCCAAGACTGTGTGAGCAGCAGCAACAGCAACGGGGAGATGCAAAATCCTTTGCAATCTGCCCAGGAAAAGACAGATTTTGAGTCGGGTTTATATGGTTACCCATATGTTAGGGCCCCTAGGAAAGGAAGGGAAGCTGCATTCTCTGTGTCTTCCCTCCTCCAGCCCAGACCTTGGCCTCTCCACACCTGTGGGGCTCCCAGGCCACAGATTAACATGTGTCCTCCATCCTTCCCCCTCCCCAGATGCCAGGCCTGAGTGTGGCTCCAGAAAAGACCAGAACCAGGCAACATTTCCTGAACAGGCTGCCTTTCTCCGTCTGTCCACCCAACAGCCAAGGCCAGAACCCAGGCTGCAACCTCTGCGGGCTCCTGGAAGGGGCTCCCAGCACTGCCCAGCCTGGGGGGCTGTGTGTTCCACTGTCCCATTAAGGAATGCTATCCCAACAGTGATGTAGAGGCAGAAATAACCATCCCTGCCTCCCATGGGGCCTTCTCTGCCCAAATAGACCTGCCTTCCCCTGCGTGGCTACTACATTCAGCCCTACCCAGGCTCCCAGAAATTGTCATTGTGTGTGTGTGTGTGTGTGTGTGTGTGTGTGTGTGTGTGTGTTTCCTGATAGAAAAAAAAATGGAAATTAGGTTATATAAAAGATGTATGCTTTGGAGCCCAGAGCGGCTCTTTTAATGAGGGTTGCGACGTCTCCCTCCCCACACCCATAAACCAGTCGGGTTGGACGTCACTGCTAATTCGTTTCAGCGATGATAGGATAAAGGAGGGACATTAAGAAATAAATTCCCCCTCACGACCCTCGCTGAGCTCACGGCTCAGTCCCTACATATTTATGCCGCGTTTCCAGCCGCTGGGTGAGGAGCTACTTAGCGCCGCGGCTCCTCCGAGGGGCGGCCGGGCAGCGAGCAGCGGCCGAGCGGACTGGGTGAGCCACGGGCGCGCGCGGGGCGCCCAGCACTGCGCCGGGGAAGCCCGCAGCCTCCGTCCCGAACTTGGGTTCGCTGAGGCTGAGGGAGGGAACGCAAGGTGAGGGAAGAAGAGATGGGAGGAGTGGGGGCTAGGGGAGAGGGGGTGGGGAGGGATCTTGGAGGCACAAAGCGGAGGGGAAGGGGAAGGACGCGCGCGGCTCCTACCAGGAGGCGAGTGGGTGCAACCGGCGCCCTCCAGCCGCGCGGGGCGGCGGACTCGGAGGATTCAGAACCCGGAGCGCGGCGGCCGCGGGCGCCCGGGAGGAAGAGGAGGAGTAGGAGGCGGGCGGGCGGGTGCGCAGCGCGAAGAGGCAGCCTCGGCGCTGCCCGGCTCGGCGGCAGGTGAGTTCCTGATCCAGGTGTCCCGCGCCCCTTCTCCGTCCCCAGGGCTCCCCGCTCCCGCCCGAGCCCCTGGTGTGCGCGGAAGGCTCGGGCTTTGCTGCGCGTCCTAACTTGGTTCGGGCGGCCTCATTCTCCTCCTAGCGGGCGGCCTCAGGCCGGGGGCTCCGGTCCGGGGGTCTACGCGCCCAGGCTCCAACTTTGCAGGACCCCAGTCGTTCCTTAGCCGCGCGCTTGGCTCCGAGCTGTGCGCTGGCGGTAATGGCGGAGCCCTTGGCACCGCTCGCTACCCTCCCGCGGGCAGCCCGGGCTGGGGGATGCCAGTCCCTGGGGACCGTTGTACCTGCCCAAGCTCAACTTTACGCCTTCCTCGGTGCCCGACTCTGCGGCCGAATCGCAACTGCAAGCCGCAGGTAATGGCGGAGTCTTTGGCACCGCCAGCTGTCCGCGGCTGGGGGCCCGAGGCTGGGAGGACTCCGCTCCCGGAACATCGCTCCGGCCTGGCCTCCAACTTTGCGAGGAGCCTCCTTGCGCTCTCCTCCCGCGGTCATGGCGGGGCCGCCCGCACCTCTCACTTCTTCCGTCTGGGCGAGATTGGGGTGTAAGAGCGCTGTCTCCAGAACCTGGGAAAGTTGTGCTTCTCCCGCAAAGGAGGCTCTAGGGAGGCCGAGGGGCGCGCTCCGCCGCGGTTCGGGGCTGGGCAGTGGAACGAGCGCTCGATGAGGCTGCTTCCAGGTGGCCAAGGGTCGGAGCAGGGTCCCCGGGGGATCCAACTTCCAGGGCCACTCAGGGGCCTTGCGTCCGAGGTCCCAGAAGGGGCTCTCTCGGGACTGCGCCCAGGAGGACGCCAGATGCTCACCCCCCACCCCCAGGGCACTGTGACCAGAGAGCTCATGGCTCTCCAAGCTCCGCATCAGGCTGTCTGGGGTAGACAACTAGAGAGGAGAGGCTTTCACGGAGAAGGCAGCCGAGGAGGGCAGGAACCTTTCCAGCGACTCCCCTGGGTTCTGGTCCTAGATCGACCCTTTACTTGTTGCGTGACCTTCGGGAAGTCTCTTCATCTTTCCCAGCCTCAGTTTCTCATCTGTAAAATGGAGAAACAGTACCTTTTTCGTGGGGCTGTCGTGAGGACCTTAAAAAATCATAAATGTGAATATGAAGTCAGGGTAAGCGTTCATAACGCAGGAAGTGTTGCTGATATATATGTATAACCATTACTGTAATGCTCTGGAGACTCGCACGCAGGTCTAGGGTTTCCCTGCCAGTAGGAAATGGGGGGTCTACCCCACAGGGTACTACAGGCTGCGGAAGATTGCTCTCGCCTCCATCTCTACCTCAGTAATCCCGGGTAAGACGCATGGGATTCTTCCCTCTACTCCCATAGCCCAGCTCAAACCCTGCGCTCAGGCCTAAGAAAAGCGCGCACGCAGCCACCACGAAGGGAGGGTCCCCAGGGACGCCGCTAGGCAAGGGTGCGGTGCAGGCGAGCGCGCCCATAGGCGCCTCATCTCACCTCTGGCGGCCCAGGACCTTGGGAGACAGCAGAAAGGAGCCCCCAGACCTCTCCTCCCGAGAGGAATGAGGGAAAATTGCTCCCTTTCTTTAGTGCTTCTCTAATTGGGGTCGGGGCAAACGCAAGAAATTCGTAAACACCAGGGAACACTGACGCAGCTCTCTGGAGCATAGATTTTTTTCCCCCGTTATTTTTTCAGAACTGAAGATAAAATAGGAAAAGGGCTCTTGTGGCAGCTCCCCAAGTGCGCAGGGGTCGCGTCCATTCTCCGCCCTCAAGGCATCTCAGCGGATGGTTTGAGACGCCTTGGCGGGTCCCTGAAGGAGGGGGTGTCTGCCCCATCAGCACCGCCACAGCGGGCCCCGGCCCCTTTCCACTAGTCTGGTTTTCAGAAGCGCCCTGAGGGGCGCACGGCTCTGTCACTGACAGCTCCAAGGCACCGTCACACATATTATTCACCTGGAGCCTCTTAACAACTTTCAGGTTGCCAGTGCAGCCATCTGAATTCCATTTTGCAGCTGCGGAAATTGAGGTGGGGCAAACCAAACTACCTACCTATAGTCACCTAGCTGGTAAGTGGCACTACCCGAGGCCTCAACCCCAATTTTCGGCTTCTTAATTGGGGCATTTTGAATGCATCTGGGCACCTACGCAGTCTGGCATGTGCCCGAACCTTAGCACACACAGCTGGATTTCCTGATAGATCTGTTCAGCCAGAGGCCAACGCTATGGTCAGGGGCATGGCTTTGTCTCCACAAATTGTGTGATTTTTTTCCCCAGAGTCCCAAATCATGTAGAGAAAGAGTGAGCAGTGTGGTAGAGAGACCTGATGAAGACCTCAGCTTGCGGCCAAGCTTAGGTCACTCCATGGCTGTGTGGCCTCAGGTTGATCACTTAACCTTTCTGAGCTTCAGTTCTGTTAGCGGTAAAATGAGAACAGTAACTCCCACAAGGGGCTGTTTTGAAGACTTTGTGATTATGTATGTGAAAGGGGTTCTGGAAACAATGCTGGTATGCCAAGACTGGTGATTGTAAGGAAGGAAGGGAACCCGAAACAGAGGGGAGAGTGTCCCACGGAGCCATTTGGGGCCAATAGGGTCATCGTGGCTTTCAGAGCAGCCCGCTTTTTGCCCTTTCTGTCTCCTCTTTATTTCTCCCAAATGGCCAAAGCCAGTCCCCAGGAGTGTCCGTCTTCCTTGGGGAAGGACCGCATGGAGAAGAGTGAGAGGGCGGGGGTATTGTGATGGGTTAGGCTGCTCCCAGTGGGTCTCTGTGAGTAAGTTGCAAAGAGTTGTCCGAGGTACCACTCAGACGGTTGTCCAGAAACTTCCCCACTGGGGGGCTGCTGATTTCCCAGGAGGCAGGAAGATTTGGAGGTCAATTCGCCTGCATATTGTGAACACAGACAGGTTTGGCTGCTCCTGTTGCACTCACAATCTGCAGATGTTTTGGGGTGTCTTATGACAAGACTTCACGTGTTGCCTGTCACTCAGGTTCTGTGGGTCTGTGCGGGGCTTGGAATGTGATTAAGAGCCACAGGCAACAATCCGTGCTCATGAGAACTGGGGCTTTTTCCCATTAGAAACTGGAATTTGTGGAAGTTGAATTTGGCATTTCAGGACCCATTTTAATCTGGATTGTTTGAACAGAGGGGCATGTTTTCTGCCACGGATTAGTGTGGGTTTGTGTGGTTAACACCACATAGGTTACAGACATGACCGTTTTCCTTGTTCTAATACATGATAACATTTAAACGTCATCTAATCCAGCAAACGCCAAACATCAGCCCAGGGGAACTTTAGTGTCAGAATACAGCAAGTCACTGGTTAAAAGCAAAGATGCCAGACCCCACCCTAAATCTACCAAATCAGCACCCCTGGGGGAGACTGGAAATATCTATATTTTTAACAAGGCTGCTCCAGGAGATTCTAATACCCTCAGTTTTTGTCTGTCACCCTCCTTGTACAAACTGGGAAACTGAGGCCCAGAAAAGGCATGTGATTCGATGAAAGGCACACAGCACATTACTGCCAAAGCTGGGATAGAACCTCAGTGTCTTGACTCATTGTCCAATCCTCATCGATGATAACTTCATGTTTCCTTCAGTACAAGCCCCGTAAATGCCGGACTTCAAAGAAATTTAATTTCATCTTTCTGGTTGTCATTCTAAATTAGACCAACTGCTCAGAGGAGACTGAAAATAATTCCTCCCATCTTGACCTTGCTGGGTGTCAGCCCTGAGTTCCCATCTAATCTCGGACATTAGCCCCACTATTTGATCTCTCCCTTTCAGAGGGAAAATTCCTTTTTTTTTTTTTTTTTTTTTTTTTTGAGACAAGGTCTCTCTCTATTGCCCAGGCTGGAGTGTAGTGGCATGATCACAGCTCACTGGAGCTTCGACCTCCTGGGCTCAAATGATCGTCTCTCATCAGCCTCCCAAGTAGCTGCGACTACAGGCGTGTGCCACCACACCTGGCTAGTTTTTGTATTTTTTGTAGAGATGGGGTTTTGTCATGTTGCCCAGGCTAGTCTCGAACTCCTGGGCTCAAGCCATCTGCCTGCCTCGGCCTCCTTAAGTGCTGGGATTACAGGTGTGAGACACCACTCCAGGCCTAGAAAAATTCCTTTTATAAGTGACCTATCAGGTATAACTTCTGCAAAGAAGTAATCACGGAGCTAATAAACCCAGTTTAACTACCATTGATTTCACCAAAGCCATTGGTTTGAACTCATTTCAACAGCCCATCGGCCTTCCACCCAGCCTTTGCAAGCGTGTTTATGCTGCTCACATGCCCGTTCTTAAGGTAGAAGAATGATGAGCAGCACCTGGCAATGCTGGAAAATTGAGCCCATTCGAATCTTTTAAATGAAAATGACGTATCAACAGAAAGTGCCCCTAAGTCTCTAATTCAAGTATGGTTAACAGGGTATAGTGGACATGGGTCTTGGCACAGTCGTATGATGCTAAGGATGAACAGCAGTTATCGTGGGCTGTTCGGCAGCAGACGTCAGCACATTTATTGTATGTGTCATGATACATGTTAAATGGTAAGGCCAGTGCTGGGACCCAAGGGCAGGTGCCCAGATAAAGGTGGTGTGAGCCCCATTCTAATGAAACCTGCAGTCTGGCTAAGCGGTGAGCACCAGGCAAACCCTGTACCTGGCGTGAAGTTTCTGCAAGAGAGGTGGAGGTGAGGTGCTGTGGTAGGACCCAGGACAGGTGGTTGAGGGAATCAGGGAGGACTTCTCAGAGGAGGTGGCATCAAAGCCCATAGCCTGATTTGTGGCACCCTCTCAGGGATGGGGTCCCCGGTGCCAAACTGGGCCAGCAGCAGCCAGGTTGAAAGGCAGGGCCTCACACTGAGAATCATCTTAGGAAACGTCAGAGGCCGGCTTGGGCACTTGTGGATTCTGTGACTCAGAGTGAGAGAGTTAACATCTCTGACTCTCCGGCATGTCATTCATACAGCAGAGATTATAAGTACTACAGGGGGTTGTTAGGAGGATTTAATGGGATAGTGTGTGTGTGTAACTCTGGAAAGGAAACAGCATCGGGCCCGTCTCAGTGATCATAACAAAGAAAAGAAATTTTAAAAAGAGCCAGCCAGACGCAGTGGCTCACGCCTGTAATCCCAACACTTTGGGAGACTGAGGCAGGAGGATTGTTTGAGCTCAGCGTTCGAGCCCAGCCTGGGAAACAGAGTGAGACTCCATCTCTACAAAACAATTAGCCAGGTGTGGTGGCGTGCACCTGTGGTCCCAGCTACTCAGCAGGCTGAGGTGGGAGGATAGCGTGAGCCCAGGATGCGGAGGTTGCAGTGAGCCGAGATTGTGCCGCTGCACTCCATCCTGGGTAACAGAGCCAGAACCTGTCTCGAAAATAAATAAATTAATTCATTAATTAATTTTTTAAAATCAAAAGAGTTAGTCAGTTGGTGTAGTCTGAGCCCCTTTCTCTTGTTCAGCCTCCGTTTTCTTATCTGTGAAATGGAGTTGGAACTAAAGGGCATCTCCCTTGAGAGACCTGCAGATATGTTCTGTTAGTCTGGCAGAGGGCTTTTTCTGTTTGTTTGGATTGGGGGCATTGTTTTGTTGGGTTTTGTTTGTAGAGTATTTTTTTTCCTTTAGGTCACCAGCCTCACCATTCAATATTGTTTAATTCACTTGTCTGGCCCTTCAAGGCATTTTAGTTTACAACCCCAGGACTCACTTCCCTCAAAGACCTTTTCAGCTTTAACATCTGCCTTACCTGAGAGCAACATTGGCCCAATTGTCATCCATCAATTGCATTTATGATTTCTGCTGACATATCCTAAGAGAAAGGTGGCCCTATTCAGGTGGAAAATACAGAAGTCCTTTACAAGGGGCAAAGTTCCCATTTCCAGCCTGGGCATTTCCCACCTCTTATTTGCATGTTCTGTTACCTACTAAGACTGGGATTTCCTGGGAACGACGAGCCTTTTCTTTTTGACCATCCACGATGCTTCAGGAGCCTATGGATTTTCAGAGGTGCCCTGAAAAGCGTCTCAGCTTCTGCTGGGAACATTTGCCCACTGGCATTAAATAATACTCGAGAATCTCTTCTTTATTCAAAACCTGACAGCTAAATTTTGCTACCATGAGGATTAAAAAGGTGAGCCTTTCTGAAACCCATTTCCAGTTGGAAATGAAGAAGGAATATTGTGAATTCAAAAAGCTTACGCAACTTCAGATAGTATCCGTGTACGTGTACAACCGTCGTTTCCCAGCTAAAGTATTTCTTGTCATAAACGAGAGTGAAATTAACCACTTCTTCATTTAACAAACACACCCTGAGCTCCCAGCTCTGTGCCAGTCCCCACAGGAGAGGCTTCTGCATAAAGAAAGGGAAGGCAGAGTCCCTACCCTCAAGGTAGCTCATGGTGTCCAAAACAGGCATCCACTCACCAATAACTAGATGTAGTGGGGTAAATGATGTGGGCAGTCCGTCCTATTTAGTCACTAAAACAGCCACATGGATCTACATTGGGCTCTATGTCATTTCCAGGAATTTTCAGCATAAAAAAAAAGTAACCTCCGGGGATAAATCAGAATAGTACTCGATAGCAACTGACGTATTTTGGGCATAGTATTCTCTTTAATTTTTTTGAAGCAGTATCTCAGTTCTGGAATATTTAGTAAGAAAAATGAAAGCCAGTTATGTTCATGTGCCAGAAATCAGGTAATGAACACAGTCGATAGCATCGATGTGCTTGTTTGTTATAAGTCTTAGCTGGCAATACCTTCAGTTATCATTTTGCCTCTGATATCATGGTAGTCACCGAAGTGGAATCTCTTTCTTTCTCCCAAAGCATGGTATAAAATAATGAGACTGGATGGGTTTCTTGGCTTGATATTTCTATTGATTTTGATGATCTTTGTGACAAACATGCCGAACTCATATATGTAGATAAATATTTTCGCTTCCAGCTGCCGGCAAGGTCTAGGATTTCTTGAGGGTCCCTTCTTCAAGACTTGCCTTCAGAAAGCATGATATTTCTTTCTGAATCTCCCTACTAGTGATGTCTTACTGGGCTTTTGAGGATGCAGTTGAATTTCAGAAACAGCAAGAAGTCATTGAGAGCCACATTTTTTTGGCTAAAATGGGTGATGACATTGGATGAAATGTAGAGATTTGGTTTTTGTTTGTTTGTTTGTTTCGTTGGTTTTTTCATTGTTGTTTTGTTTTGCTTTTGTAGAGATGGATTCTCACCATGTTGCCCAGGCTGGTCTTGAACTCCTGGGCTCAAATGATCCTCCTGCCTCAGCGTCCCCAAGTGCTGGGATTACAGGCATGAGTCCAGCCCAAAATGTGGAGATTTAGTTTTAGTTTAGAGGAGGGCTATTTTAAAAAAACAATGTGGTGTGATCAGGATTCCCTGTCTGGTTCAAAACTGACATCTAAGTCAAGCATTGTGCCCCATGTACTTCATCTTATGACTCTGATGATGGGAACCAGCCTCCATGACGCTGAAACTCTTCCTTCGCAAGAACCCTTGACACCTATTTCTGGGAAGCAGCTTGTCTGCTTCTCTCTCCTAACCAGCAGGGATGAGATTTATGACTTGAATTGTCATTGTTTAGAAAACAACCTTAACTGAGTATTTGGGGAAGTTGTGCAAGTACAGTATATAGTTAGTTTTCTTAGGTGTAATAATGGTACTGTGGGTTTTGTGGGAGTCTGTCTCTACGCTGAAGATATGTGTGCTTAAGAATTTAGAGCTGGGACATCATGATTCTGCAACTTGTTCTAAAATGGTTCATTGTGAAGATAGGTAAGTAGGTAGGTAGATACATAATAGATGGAGAAGTAGGTAGGTAGATAGATGATAGATAGATAGATAGATAGATAGATAATAGCTAGAGGATAAAATAGGTAGGTAGATAGATGATTGATAGGTAGATAGATAGATGAATAGATAGATAACAGATGATAGGTAGGTAGATAGATTGGTAGGTAGATAGATGGATAGACAGATGATAGGTATATAGGTAGGTAGATAGATAGGTACATGAATGGAGGGATGGATAGATAGCTAGGTAGGTAGATAGGTAAGTAGGTAGATAGGTAGGTAGGTGGGTGGTTGGATGGATAGATGGATAGATGGATGGATGGATGGATGGATAGATAGATAGATGACTGATAGAG
This sequence comes from Pongo abelii, assembly GCF_028885655.2. NCBI lineage: Eukaryota > Metazoa > Chordata > Mammalia > Primates > Hominidae > Pongo > Pongo abelii. The sequence continues at coordinate 116,192,932 of NC_071995.2, read as the reverse complement.
AAAGACAAGTAATAGCTGTTGAATTAAGTTGAAAGTTTATGGGTGTTTTTACACCATTCTTTTACATTTTCTGTTTAAATACTTTATCATAAAGTTGGGAGGCAAGAATGGCTTTCAACTTTCCTCCATGTTAAATTTTTCCAAGTTTCTTAGGAGAATAATATTTAGCCTTCTCGTTTCTATCCCCTCACCTCCCACACACGAATACATGTGCACACGCATATACGCACACTCATGAACACACACATCCCTCTCTCTCTCCCTCTTTTTTCCTGGAAGAAATAATCCTGCAGTTTAGCAGAATGTCACTGTTTTTCATGGCAGTTTCTCTTTACATTTTTCCCTCAGCATTTTAATTAGGGCTGTGAGTCACCATGCTTTATGAAGGCTGGTGACAATGTCATTTACGGCTGTTTAGCATCCCAGTCGAGCCCTCTTTGGCGGTGCTCATTACATCAGGGGCATTGAGCAGTGAGCAGGCGACAGTTCCCTCTGTCAGCAACAGAACAGGCTCAGGGCCTCTTGAGGGACTGAGAAATGAGCTTGAGGTTTGTTCCTGGAATAGCTTCCAAAGTTGGTTTTTCCGTGGCTGGCAGTAGAGCCCAGGCATGCCTGAATGCACTTGAGCTGGAGAGGGTTGTGCAAAACTGAAGCTCTGACCTCCTTCTCAGTGATAGCAGGCTTTCTCCCAGGCCCACGCCTCTCACCTCCAGAGTGTTCAGTGCCATGACATCGGCTCTTGAACACTGTATGTATGCATGTATGTATGTATGTATGTATGTATGTATGTATTTCTGAGACAGAGTCTTACTCTGTCGCCCAGGCTGGAGTTCAGTGGCGTGATGATGGCTCACTGCAACCTCAACTTTCCTGGCTCAGGTGATCCTCCCACCTCAGCCTCTTAAGTAGCTGGGACTACAGGTGTGCACCACCACACCTGGCTAATTTTTTTGTAGCAACGGGGTCTCACCATGTTGCCCAAGGTGGTTTCAAATTCCTGGGCTCCAGCAATTCACCCACCTGGGCTTCCCAAAGTGCTGGGATTACAGGCATAAGCCACCATGCTCAGCAGGTTCTTGAACACTTTAGATCCCTCTGGGTGATGGAGAAGAGGCAGGATTCTGAAGCCCATCAAAGCTGGGTTCAAATCCAACCACTGCCATTTATTCACTCTGTAACCTTGGCGAGTTATTTAATCTCTCTGTAAATCTCATTTTCCTCTTCTGTAAACACAGCAATAATTCCACTTCACTGCATTATTGAGACCATTAAATGCTTGGCACATGCAGGCTACTCCATCAGTTTCTCGGCAAGGATGAGGTTGGTGATTAGGATGACTTGGCTTAGACATGTCATGCCCTTGACTATCCAGGTTCCTTCTGATATTCCTCATCCCTCCTCCCAAGGGGCAATGGAGGTGAAGATTTGTCAGTCAGGGTCTAAGCAGAAACAGAAGGCATCTGCAGCTGGAATTTCCAAGATAATTTAATTAAGGAGCAGCTTATGGACACAGGTTAAGGCACCAACAAGGGGTGCTGAAGTAGTCAGGGACTAGCAACCAGGGCAGCAGTTGCCACTCCAGGCCTGAAGGAGCAGGGGGAAGCAACAGTGTTACCGAAGCCCTTTGGGTCGTGGAATGGAGTAGGGGTGCTGGCGAAGGGAAGGGTCCCTGTAGAAGCTATACTCAGAAGGGAATGCAGACCCTGCCAGACTACAGCACTAAGAGAGGGAGAGAGCAGAGAAAGAAATACCCTGGCCTCTCTGCTTCTCCCTCATCTCTTGTCTCCACGTCCCATTGGCCAGACCCAATCAGATGCCAGAGGGCAAGAGACTTTTTTTTTTTTTTTTTTTTTTTTTTTTTTGAGACGGAGTCTCGCTCTGTCGCCCAGGCTGGAGTGCGGTGGTGCGATCTTGGCTCACTGCAAGCTCCACCTCCCGGGTTCATGCCATTCTCCTGCATCAGCATCCCGAGTAGCTGGGACTACAGGCGCCCGCCAACACGCCCGGCTAATTTTTTTGTATTTTTAGTAGAGACGGGGTTTCACTGTGTTAGCCAGGATGGTCTCGATCTCCTGACCTCGTGATCCGCCCGCCTCGGCCTCCCAAAGTGCTGGGATTATAGGCTTGAGCCACTGCGCCCAGCCAAGAGACCTTTTGATGTCCATAGAGGTCAGCCTCTTTGGGAGCCCAGATAAGTTTGGAGAATGAATCTGGGGGCAAAGGATAGCAACTAGCACAGATGGGGGGAAAGAGGAAGAGCTCACCAATAATGGTGAGTAAGACCAATCCCAGTTCATCAGCTCTGAGCAAAAAGAAGTTTCCCTGAGTTGGGACATCCTGGAATGTCTCCATTTTGCTTCCTGGATCCAGGACATGCTGGTGTGTCTTCAGTTTTCTGTAGGGTCCTTATGAAATCCTCAGAATAAATCAGGCGTTTGCCTTCATTTCAACCACCCAAGGTACTTTGAGAAAATGGTAGTGGGTACTATAAAATCAAGTGAACAGTGCCAGGGCATTGCAACTTAGCCTGCAAATTGTAGGGTGGAGTCCTAAATAAAGCACCCAGTTAATTGAGGAAGTGTGACTCATTGAATAATCTGTTGAAATAGCTTTGGTGTGCAGTCAACAGGTAACTAGTAAGTTCCTGTTGAATGCCCACTCTGCATTGTCCCTGAGCATGTCACACATCGTCCCATGACAATGGCGTGCTGTGCCCTGCTAGCCAGGCATGGAAGTCTTATCAAAGCACAAAAGCTTCTTAGATTTCAAAGCAAGGTTTTCTAATGATAGCATCTCAGGAATCCTGAGATTTTACTGCTGACTTCCAAGGAGAGTTGTAGATTAAACTTGGAGAAACTTTCTTGGTGGAAATGACAATGATGCTGTAGAAAAAAACTCTGAAGTGGGAGCTGAGAGTCCGTGTGTCTCTGGCAGTAATAATAACACCAGCCGGCCAGGCACGGTGGCTCACACCTGTAAACCCAGCACTTTGGGAGGTTGAGGAGGGAGGATCGCTTGAGCTCAGGAGTTCAAGACCAGCCTAGGCAATGTAGCAAGACCCCCATCTCTACAAAAAAATAAAAAATTAACCAAGTGTGGTGGCTCGTGTCTGTAGTCCCCAGCTATTCAGAAGGCTGAGGCAGGGGGATCCTTGAGCCCAGGAGTTCGAGACTGCAGTTAGCTATGATCACACCACTGCACTCCAGCCTGGGCAACACAACAAGATCCAGTCTCAAAATAATCAATAATAACACCAGCCAATGTTCTTCATGTACTTGCTACAGACTAGGTACCATGCTAAGCCCTGGGCCTGTATAAGCACAGGTTTCCAAAATATGGTGGTTACTCCACTGGTGGGACCCATTTTTTATTTTTTTATTTCATTGAGGTAAAATTCATGTAATATAAAATTAACCATTTTAGAGTAGCATTTAGTACATTCCCAGTGTGTGTGATCATTGCCTCTATCTAGTTTCAAAACATCTCCATTACCCCACAAGGGAACCTTGTACTTCTTAAGAATTGAAAACAAGTATTCAAACAAAAACTTTTCCATGTGTGTTCATAGCAGTATTCACAATAGCCAAAGGGTGGAAACAACCCAGATGTCTGTCAATGGATGAGTGGATAAACTAAAAGTGGCTTATCCATCTATGTAATGGAATATTACTCAGCCACTAAAAGAAATGAAGTGCTGATCTATGCTGTAACATGGATGAACCTCAAAAGCATGATGCTGAGTGAAAGAAGCCAGACTCAAAAAGCCTCATCTTGTAGGATTTCATTTATATGCAGTATCCACAATAGACAAATCCACGGAGGCAGAAAGCATATTAGTGGTTGCCAGGGGGCAAGGAGAAGGGAAAAGGAACAACCACTTTACTGATACTCATTTTTTGAAAAACTTTTATTTTGAAGTAATTTTAGATTCACTGAAAAGTTACAGTATGGTACAACGAGTTTCTTTATACCCTGACCTAGTTTCCCCAATGTTAATATCATACATAACCATAATCTAATTATCAAGAACGGAAGATTGACAATGGCATGATATTAACTAAACGACAGACCCTATTCGAATTGCACCGCTTTCTCCGCTACTGTGCTGTTTCGGTTCCAGGATCCCACATTGCTTTCGGCTCTGATTTCTCTCTGCCTCCTCTGATCTGTGACAGTTTGTCAGTCTTTCCTTGTCTCCCGCGGGCTTGACACTTTTGAAGATGACTGGTCAGTTACAGTGCCACCTCGTGTGAATTTGTTCCATGTGTTTTCATGATTAGATCAAGGAGCCATTTTTTTAAAAATTTACTCATTAAATATTTGTTTTGATAGATCGTAGAAAAAAAAGCAGCTAGCAAATTTATACCACGATTTCGTGGATATTAGCTTTTAGGATGAGGCTATAGTATCTAAGATAGTGAGTTCATTGTAAGGGAAAATATTAAATAAGTAATTGCATAGGTGAGACATAGGTATGGTGCAAAGATATGATGTTGGTAAGAGCAGCATGGGAAACATGATGTTACCTCATGGAATCTTCACAAGAGCCCTGCAAAGTAGATTCAGGACTATTGTTTTTCTCCATTTTATAGATGAAGAAACAGAGGCACCAAGATGCTGAAGCCCTTGACCGAGTCACATGTCAGTAAATGGCAGAATCAGGATTTGAATCCTGTGCCTGTGATCTTAAACCATGACATTCCCCCTTAACCCTTCCTTCCAACCTCTGTGACATCAGCTTATAGACTGTTGAAGGTGACACCGTTCTCTTCTGTGATTTTTATTTCAGGGGATATTTGCAGAGCTCTGTTCAGTAAAGCTGACTCAGGTGGGGATGTGTCCCGCAGTGTCGAGGTAGGGTGTCCTCCAGGGGCTTCCCAGGTTTGCTGGTGCAACATGAGATAAAGACCAAGCCAGTTCAGGTAACCCCCCAGGTAGAGTCACTGGAAAAAAAAAACAAAACTGTAGGGGATCTAGGACTGAACTGAATCTTCCCTCGGAATGGAGGAAGGAAGTTGCATTCCACTCAGCTCCTGTTAGAATGAGTATGCAAGGACTGGTTTGACATCAAAAGAAAAAGCCCAATTTAGATAGAAAGGTGTCACTCCAGGAAGGGCTTTGGTGCACACCCAAGGTGAAAGAAGAAACAGATACAGACTTCAAGATGATCATGCAAAGTTCTGCATCACTCTCAGTAGATTTAACCCAGGGAGAACAAGGTCAGGGTTGAGCATCAGCCCCAGGGCACAAGCTGGGGTGGATGCTGTGATCTCATGCGGAGGTGGGGATCCCATCAAACACCTGGATCGACTGGGACCACACAGGACAAGACCCAGATCACTGAGCATGCTGTCCCTTCATTGAGTAGCTTCTGAAGGTGACCTTCCTTGTTGCCCTTTAAAACTCACTCTCTAGCAGTGGTCCCACAGTCAAAGGCCTATAGTGAAATACTTATTTGCAAGAAACAAATGAATGACGGGGGGGCCCACAGGGTTTTGCAGGGGAACCACAGCGCTCATGCCCCACCTAAAGGGGGGGTGCCACCACCTACTCCAGCTGTTCGGAGTGTACTCAGGAACACAGGCCCAGTGTAAACATATCTTCCATGGTTCCAAGAAAGCCAGAAATTTCTATCTTTGACGAAACCCCCAGTTTTTCGTTTGTTTGTTTTTCTTTTTTTTTCCTTTTTTTGAGACAGAGTCACACTCTCTTTCACCCAGTCTGGAGTGCAGTGGCGTGATCTTGGCTCACTGCAACCTCCGCCTCCCAGGTCCAAGCAATTCTTCTGCCTCAGACTCCCAAGCAGCTGGGACTACAGGTGCGCACCACCACACCCAGCTAATTTTTGTATTTTTAGTAGAGACAGGGTTTTGCCATCTTGGCCAGGCTGGTCTTCAACTTCTGACCTCAAGTGATCCACCTTCCTTGGCCTCCCAAAGTGCTGGGATTACAGGTGTGAGCCACCATGCCCAGCCTGAAACCTCCAGTTTTTAAATGGTGGTAACAAATTTTGGGGGAAAAAATGTAACTGTGTTAACCAAACGCAATTCATTTGTATACCTATGGGCTGTCTTTGATAGAATCTGACCAGAGTCTGATTGAAGAATGTGAGATCCTGGATCTGAAGCATTTTTTGTGCAGAACAGGTGACAGTTTGAGTTGAAATTGAAATTTCCTTTAAAATGGCCATTTGTGTAGGTCACAAAAAGTCACACATGGCTTTAGAAGCAAACTGTACCAGTGTTTCTCAAACTCCAGTGTGCACTTAAATCCATTGGGGGATCTTCCTAAAATGCAGAGTCTGAGTCATAGGTCTGGGCTGGGCCTTGGGATTCTGCATTGCTGACATGCTCCCAGGTGATGCTGATGGTGCTGGTGCATGGACCACACTTTGGGTAGCGAAGCATTAGACCACGTTCATCGCTGATGGTTTTGCAAAGTCCATTAAGACCCACCCCACATTATCTTTCCTTTTTCTGAATCCAAGTTTTGTTTTTGTTTTTGTTTTTTGAGACAGAGTCTCGCTCTGTGGTCCAGGCTGGAGTGCAGTGGTGTGATCTTGGCTCACTACAACCTCACCCTCCTGGGTTTAAGCCATTCTCCTGCCTCAGCCTCCTGAGTAACTGGGATTACAGGCACCTGCCACCACGCCTGGTTAATTTTTGTATTTTTAATAGAGACAGGGTTTCGCCATGTTAGCCAGACTGGTCTCAAACTCCTGGTCTCAGGTGATCCGCCCGCCTCAGCCTTCCAAAGTGCTGGGATTACAGGCGTGAGCCACGGCACCTGGCCTGAATCCAAGTTTTGTTAACCAAATGTCTGAAGTCTCATTCATTCATTCATTTGTAATGGGCCATGCCATCACCTCCCTGCAGCTGCTTTCAGGAAGTGAAGTGAGACCAGCCTTGGCTTTCTGCATGGCAACCACTGGCTGGAACTGCTCTCCAGACATGGCATGGGCCCTCCAGTTCTCTACAGTCCCCACTGCTCCCTCTCCCCTCTCACAGGGCTGCTTCTTTCAATAGCTGTAGGCTTAGAGATTGAGACCCTGATTCACTGAGTACCTATTATGTGCCAAGTCCTGTGCTATGCACAGGTGGCTGTTTTGTTTTGTTTTGTTTTTTGTTTATTTGTTTGTTTGAGACAAGGTCTCACTTTTTCACCCAGGCTAGAGTCCAGTGGCACAGTCATGGCTTACTGCAGCCTTGACCTCCTGGGCTCAATAATCCTCCTGCCTTAACCTCCCAAAATGTTGGGATTACAGGCATGAGCCACTGAGCCCAGCCCTAAGTGTTACTTGATAAAAGCTGAGTAAATGAAGGAATCGTGGCAGACGTCTCTGATACCATAATCATTATTTTTATTTGAAAAAGTACATCGTCATCTGTGGTTCCCTTACAGCACTAAATATATATTTTAAGCTTCTTATCCTAATTATGAAATTAATTGTTTAAATATTTACTTTGACAAGTGACTAGAATCTGTTAGCCTTGTACCCTCATCTCACTTGTAGTGGTATCTTCAGATACCCTGTTATCGATCCTCAGGAGGCAGATAATTTTTGGAGGTATTTCACCAGGAAGGGAGGTGAGCCAATATTTGACTGCTTGGGCAATAATTTAAATTGTTAAGCTCCAGCATAACAAGACAGAAAGAGCATCTTGCAGCCGGGCGCAGTGGCTCACGCCTGTAATCCCAGCACTTTGGGAGGCCGAGGCAGATGGATCACATGAGGTGAGGGGTTCAAGACCAGCCTGGCCAACATGGCAAAATCCCATCTCCACTAAAAATATAAAACTTAGCTGGCAGGCGTCTGTAGTCCCAGCTACTCAGGAGGCTGAGGCAGGAGAATTGCTTGAACTCAGGAGGCGGAGGTTGCAGTGAGCCGAGATTGTGCCACTGCACTCTAGCCTGGGCAACAGAGTGAGACACTGCCAAAAAAAAAAAAAAAAAAAAAAAGGCAAGAAAGCAAGCAGGCGAGCAAGCAACCAAGCAAGCAAGCAAGAATTAATCATAATAGCCCGAGTTTGATCTTGGTTCTGACTCTGTTTCTAAGAATCTTAGGCAAGTCCTTTCCTAACTATGAGCCTGTAGCTCCTCATCTGCAAAATGTAATGTTAAACCAGTGACTTCTACCCTTATTATTCATTGTGTAATGGAATACTTGGAAAATTGTATTAATGCCATGGCCTGTTTTAATGCACGTATCACAAAAGTTGCACACACGATTGCAGGATTTTCAGGGTTCCCTGAGCCCTGTAGGAGGTTTATAAAATCAATATTGTGAATTGGAGTAGAAAATCCCTAGCATCTCTTTCAACTTTCAATTACTAAAATTGTAGAATTGAGCTAAAAATATATAGCAGTACTTAGAACATTAGAAAAGCAAAGACGTTGAGTTCAGACAAACTTGATTTGAGTCCCCACCACTGGCACTAGCTGCATAACCTATGACTTCATGTCTTTGAGCCTCGATTTTAACATCTATAAAATGGGAATTATAATGTCATGTCACGTTCATATCGTGTTGCAAGAATGAAAATGAGATCTTCCAATAAAGTGCTTACATATAAAAATGCTCAAAATATTAAGTTGAACTGTACGAAATTGAAAAAGTTGATCATTTGCAAAACTGTTAATTTCATATATTTCAACCTAATAAGTACTCAGTGTGAATAGTTGAGCGCTTATTCACCAAATACTTATTTCATGCTTACTAGGTGCTAACATATTCTAAGAAGAAAGTCAATTATATTGTGCAGATGAAAGCAGACCTGTGGTGCTTTAGCTCCATGTGGCCAGCAAATGTATACTAGGCTGAGGTCTGCCTTAATGAATATTTTCCCTCCTGTCCTTCGTACTAGTCTGCACATTCATGCTAAGGTAGGGCAACTGCAAATACATTTTATACAATTGAAGAGTCTTGATCTTTTACTCAAGTTTGACCCAATTACATTTATTGTTATTACTGGTATATCTGACATATGTGGAATGATTTCTGCCATTGTAGTTTATGTTTTCTATTTAACATGTTTTCCCCTTATTGAAATTCATTTGTAACTGAGTCAGGCCTGTATGGATGTTGCGGATCTATTTAAAGGGAACTTTCGAGTGAAGGGAACAAATATTATTACTGCTCTCTTAAAATAGTTATTCTTACTTCTTTTTTCTTCCCTGAGCACCTTTTGTCAGCCTTTTGACTCAGCTCCCCTATACCAGAAAGCACCCAAGGATGCCAGGCATGAGAGGAGAAATTTGGTTGAGCCTCAAGTTAACATTGATGTGCAATTTGGAGAAAACAGTTATTGATGTTCCCTGAAAAATAAACACTCAACATTGTCATTGTAGTTGACATTTACAGTTTACAAAGTGCCCTTTACAGTGTCCATCTTGCTTAATCATTACAAAAGCCTTGGCAACTAGTTGTTATTACTGTTTCAATTTCACAAAAGGAAACTGAGAGTCAAAATGTTAAATGACTTATCCAAGATCAAATAGCTTATAAATGGCAAAGCTTGGAATTGAGCCAAATTGAGCATGTTTTTTGTAGCTGAATTCTCAGAATTATGGAAGTGACATTATTAGGAAATGTTGATTCTTGCAATATACTAGACCACAACTAAATTATTACTATTCATGAAAGACAGTTCTATGAAATGAGTTTCATTCATTCTTATTCTTTCTTTCACCCCCATTTTCCTTCCTTCCTTCCTCCCTCCCTCCCTCCCTTCCTTCCTTCATTCCTTCCTTCCTTCTTTCTTTTTGACAGAGTCTTGCACTGTCACCCAGGTTGGTGTGCAGTGGCACAATCGTAGTTAATTTTTTTTTTGGTAGAGATGGGGGTCTTACTGTATTGCTCAGGCTGGTCTTGAACTCCTGGCCTCAAACAATCCTCTCGCCTCAGCCTCCCAAAGTGCTGGGATTACAGGCAGCCAGCCCTTTCACCCTATTTTTACCTCATTGTTCAGGTTTCCCTCTCTCAGGAAATCCTTCACACTCCTTCTACTAGTGGAAGCCAGGAGCTGGGAGGTCACTGCAGACACCTCCTTCTCTGTTAGCTTCTGTATCCAATTAGTCACCAAATCTTGTTGACTCAATCTTGTAAACATCTCTTAAATCGACCCACTTCCTTCCTTCCTCCCTTTCACCACCTGATCCTTAACCACCGTCATTGCTCATCTCTGGCCTGCAGCAGCCTCCTAACCAGGCTGCCCATACCCAGCCTTGCTTTTCCCACCCATTTTCCATCCAGCAGCAGCCAGAGTAATCTTCATAAAATCTAAATCTGACCACTGTACTTCTTGTCTCAAAACCCTCCAATGCTTGCCATCGCTCTAAGAATAAAGTCCAAAATCGTTAACTTGCCTTTCAAGAGACCTGATGATCCAGCCCCTGATGACTTCTCCAGCTTTATCTCATGACATGGCTTTCTTCTCTCACCACAATGCCAGCTCCGTCCTACCACAGTGCCTTCTCACACGCTGGTCTCTGTCCTCCACTTCTCACTTCCTCCATCCGCCTTCTTATCCGGCCAACTCTGGATCCTAACTCTTCCTCCAGGAAGGCTTCCCTGACCACCAACACCCAGACCATGTTATGTCCCTTATGCAAGCTCTCATTAGCACCCTGTATTTTCCCTTTTGTTCTACTCATTGTTTTATCACTAATATTTCTCTCCAACTACCTCCACCCTAGGCTGTAAGCTTGAGGGCAGGGATGCTGTCTATCTTATCCACCCCTGTAATCCCAATGCAAGCTCCACACTGACTGCCCTGACCTGGGGAGAGCTATGTATGAGTAGGCAAACGAATGGTTGGCATGAATGAAAGAAAAGGAAAGACGAGAGGAGGCAAAGGAGAGAAAGAGGGAGGGAGGAAAAAAAGGTAAAAGAGTATAAGATTGATAGGGGATAGCAAATATGTGCCATCTTATTTTAATGATTGTTAAGAAAAGTTTCCAAGACCACTGATAATATGTTTCCTTTTTATAGTAATGAGGCTGTCCTCTTGGCCATGATTATGTTTGCATATGTAGCCTGAAATGGTTCAATTATCTTGATGTGTAATCTAAAGTGACTCTAAAAATAATAGTCAACAGTACCACATGGTTTAGATGAATTATCCCCTCTAATGCACTTCCATTTAAATTATCCCATGTGATTTATTGGTTTGCATCTTTAAGGCGCAACCAGAATTGTTCCCACTTTACAGATGAGGAATCTGAGGCTAATAGGCAGCAGAGGTGGGTCACAAACCCTGGTTTTTCTAGCTCCAAGTTCATGCCTTTGACTCCCACACAGCATTTACAGCAATGGGGCATGTCTGTAGGGGCAAGGGTGGGAGGCAGAAGTGCATCTGTGCCACTTTTGTGCTTTTGTGCCACTGAAGCGTCCATGGATAGAAGGAACTTAAGAACCTTAGCCCCAAACCCTGAAATTTTCTGTCATATGATGGATGGTTATATTGGTCTCCCGTCGGCCGAACTAGCTCATGTAAATGAGCTCTGCAAAACGAAGCTGAAATGAAGACTCTGTGATTCCCCAGATCTATTCTAACATCGGGATGACAGCCCTGCAGCTCTCTCCTTATGATGAACCAGACCGTCCTCCTCATCCTGCCCTAGTGGTGTTGACTCACCACCAAGTTCTGGGGCCTCAGTGCTTCTGGATGCATCTCTCATGTGCCGTGTTCCGACAAACTGAATCCTGCTTTTGCAGCATTCCGAAAAGGAGCCAGTGACAGTCATCGACTCCCGTAGGAGACAGGACCAGTCCACGTGTCCATACCTTTTACCTGGTCCTTCAACACAAAGTGCTTTAAGCAGCACATCCACCGGACACTACAGATGCTCAATAGAAAAATGACTGCTTACGTGATGATAATTAGTAATAGTGGTGGTAAAAGGATCCGTTTCCTGGGCACTTACCTAGACTATGGTGCATTGTAACAACTTAGAAAACGTTAACTATTGGCTGGGCACAGTGGCTCATGCCTGTAATCCCAGCACTTTGGGAGGCTGAGGCAGGTGGATCACTTGAGGTTAGGAGTTCGAGACCAGCCTGGCCAACATGATGAAACCGCATCTCTACTAAAAATACAAAAAAAAAAAAAAAAAATAGCCAGGTGTGATCTCAGCAACTTGGGAGGCTGAGGCAGGAGGATCACTTGAACCTGGGAGGCAGAGGTTGCAGTAAGCCAAGATCACGCCACTGCACTCAGCCTGGGCAACAGAGCAAGATTATGTCTCAAAAAATAATAAAAATAATAGAAATTTAAAAATTAAAATACAAAAATTAGCCAGGAGTGGTGGCGGGTGCCTGTAGTCCCAGCTACTCAGGAGGCTGAGGCAGGAGAATCACTTGAACCTGGGAGGCAGAGGTTGCAGCGAGCCGAGACTGCACCACCGCACTCCAGCCTGGGTGACAGAGACTCCATCTCAAAATAAATAAATAAATAAATAAATAAATAAGGAGAAAACATTAACTATTATCTCTTTCTATCCTCAGACACGCTATCTATATAGGCACTATTATCACCCCTATTTAATAGATGCAGAAACTATGACTCAGAGAGAGTAAGTAACTTGCCCACAATCACAAAGCCAAGTAGAGAATCAGACAGTCTGACTTCAAAGACTTACTCTTTTCTTAAAATTGATGCAAAAAACATTGTTAAAAAGTAATAATTTAGTCCAGGCACAGTGGCTCATGCTTATAAACTCTGCACTTTGGGAGGCCAAGATGGAAGGATTGCTTGAGGCCAGGAGTTTGAGACCACCCTGGGCAACATAGTGAGACACCGTTTCTACAAAAAGTTAAAAAATTAGCCAGTCATGGTGGTGTGTGCTTGTAGTCCAGTTACTCAGGAGGCCAAAGCTTGAGGATAACTTGAGCCCAGGCCTTGGAGGTTGCAGTTAGCTGTGATTATACCACTGCCCTCCAGCCTGGGCAACAAAGCGAGACCCTGTCTCAAAAATAAATAAATAAATAATAGCAATCTAATATGGGAATATACAATAAAAAGCAAGCTTCCTTCCCACCCAATTTCTAGCCTTCCAGTCCCCTTTCCTAGAAGTAACCACTGTTACTGATATCTTGAATAATTTTCCAGAGGTATTCAGTGCATCTCCAAGCTTATGTGGAAACATGGATGAATGCATGATGAAGCTGTAGGATGGACATATAATTATATTTCTAAACGGGTGTGCTCCACCTTGCTTTTAAATTTAACACTGTATCTTTAAGATCATTCCTCATCGGTCTGGTCTTTTTAGCTCTAATCCCCTGCTTATTTAATGCCTGCCCAGAATTCCATTGTATGGATGTGCCATAGTTGATTTAATAGTCTTCTATTGATGGGTACTTAAGATTTTCTCAATCTCTTGATATTCAGATATTCAGAACCCTGCAAAGAAGAGTTTTGTGTGTGTTTAAGGATGTTCCTTTCACGTTACCTGCAGGAGAAAGTCCTAAAATTTGAAATGTCAGGCCAAGGTTTATGTATTTTAAATTTAGAGGTAGGTATTGTCAAACTGCCATTCAAAGAGGTTGTATTTAGCAGCAATGTAAGAGAGTGGGGTTTCCCAAAGTCTTGGCAACAGAATGTGTGTCACATTTTAAACAATCATTAATGCTCATGCTTGTAACTCTAAGCTGAGCCTGTTACTACCTCTGAGATATGGGCATCAGAGGTGGGAAGATTAACGTCATCATAGCAAACTGTAGCCATGAAACTGGGGAATTCCATGGCTGGGGAGACTCGGGATGCTTGTGTCTTTGGGATCCCCAAGGCAAAGAATGCCAACTTACCCCCCAGATTTGTGGTGACTTGTGTGTTTGCCGCCATGACTTACCAGCGTGGGAGAAAGCACTTCAGCTTGATTCCTGGGTGGTGATCTCTCTGGGGAAAGACTGCAAATTAGCAGTTCAGGAAATGTAAAGAAGTTGGTGGTTTTGCATTTTTAAAAAGAGCACAGTTGGGTTTACGCTTTCAGTCTTTTGTTTGTGTTGGGGGTGGCAGTATTTTGTTTTGTTTTTGAAGACTTGGAGGACTTGGAGTTTGTTTTTCAATGAGATTGGAGGGAGATAGGAAGCAGGGCTGAAACTCCATCAGAGATTTTGTGGGTGTGTAAACTGAAAAGAGTCAAGACTTCACAGGCAGGCTGGGTTTTGTTTTCTTTGATATTGTTCATGTAAAAGGTAATATACATATGATTTCAAAAATTTACATGATACTCAAATAGAAAAAAAGGTATTCAATACAAAGTATATCTCCCTCCTACTGACTTCTAACATTCCTCTTAAGATGCAACCATTGATATCCGTTTCCTCCAGAATAATCTTTACATTTACATATACAGAACCGACTTATTGCACCTTAATGGTATACCTTGGAGTTCATTTCTTATTTCCAGATAAAGATCTGCCTCATTGTTTTTAATGACACATTTATTGTACAGATGAGTTAGGTTTTTTTTTTTTTTTTTTGAAACAGGGTCTCGTTCTGTCACCCAGGCCGGAGTGCAGTGGTGCTATCTTGGCTCACTGCAGCCTCAACCTCCCAGGCTCAATTGATCCTCCCACCTCAGTCTCCAGAATATCTGGGACCACAGGCGTGTGTCACCATGCCTGACTAATTTTTATTTTGTTTTGTTTTGTTTTGTTTTGTTTGACACAGAGTCTCATTCTGTCGCCCAGGCTGGAGTGCAGTGGCGCAATCTCGCCTCACTGCAACCTCCGCCTCCCAGGTTCAAGCCATTCTCCTGCCTCAGCCTCCTGATCCGCTGGGATCACAGGTGCCTGCCACCACGCCCAGCTAACTTTTTTGTATTTTTAGTAGAGATGGGGTTTCACCATGTTGGCCAGGCTGGTCTTGAACTCCTGACCTCAAGTGATCCACCAGCCTCAGCCTCCCAAAGTGTTGGGATTACAGGTGTGAGCCACCGCGCCTGGCCAAATTTTTGTATTTTTTGTAGAAATGGGATATCACTATGTTGCACAGGCTGATTTCAAGCTCCTGGCCTCAAGCAATCTGCCTGCCTCAGCCTCCCGAAGTGCTGGGATGACAGCCCTGGGTTAGATTTCAACTGACACTTGGAAGCAAGATTTTCGATACTGGACTATTAGCCCAGGCGACATTCTACTATAACCTCTTTCTTCATATGCTTCTGGATGGATTTTCTCTCTCTCCATGCTGCCCCCACCGTGCCTATTCCCAGAGGTCAGTTTCAAAAGGTGACGTGATATTTGCAAACCCTCTTTGTCATTTTTCTGGTTTCTTTAAAAGGGAAAACTTTAAGAAGTGTCTTCTGCCTGGCTGTTACCAGTAGGTTCTTGAGGAGATCCAGGGATGGTAGGCTACAGAAAGAACAACGGTCACACTCTAGACCCACGCTGCCCAATGGCAATATAATGCAAGCCATGTGTGTAATGTTTGGCTTTATAAGTCACATTAAAAGGAGTAAAAAGCGCGGATGGGCATGGTGGCTCAAGCCTGTAATCCCAGCACTTTGGGAGGGCCGAGGTGGGCGGATCACGAGGTCAGGAGATCAAGACCATCCTGGCTAGCATGGTGAAACCCCGTCTCTACTAAAAATACAAAAAAATTAGCCAGGCGTGGTGGCGCATTCCTGTAGTCCCAGCTACTCGGGAGGCTGAGGCAGGAGAATGGCGTGAACCTGGGAGGTGGAGCTTGCGGTGAGCCGAGATCGTGCCACTGCACTCCAGCCTGGGCGACAGAGCAAGACTCCGTCTCAAAAAAAAAAAAAAAAAAAAAGTAAAAAGCAGCTGGGTACAGTGGCTCATGCCTGTAATCCCTATACTTTGGGAGGCTGAGGCAGGAGGATTGCTCAAGCCCAGGAATTCAAGACCAGCCTGGACAGCATGGCAAAACCTCTTCTCTACAAAAATACAAAAATTAGCTGGGCATGGTGGCGTGTGTCTGGAGTCCCAGCTACTCAGGAGGCTGAAGTGGGAGGATCACTTGAGCCTGGGAGGTGGAGGCTGCAGTGAGTTGAGATTGTGCCACTGCCCTCCAGCCTGGGTGACAGAGTGAGACCCTGTCTCACAAAAAAAGAAAGAAGAGTGAAAAGCAATGGGGAAAATTAACTTTCATAATAATTTTATTTAACACAATATATTCGTAACAGCATCATTTCAAACGTAATCAATAAACATTGTGGAGATGTTTATGTTCTTTTTCTCATACTAGTCTTTGTTTTTTGTTTTTTAAATTTTTTTATTTCAATAGGTTTTTTGGGGAACAGGTGGTGTTTGATTACATGACTAAGTTCTTTAGTGGTGACTTCTGAGATTTTGGTGCACCCATCATCTCTCATACTAGTCTTTGAAAGTCAGTGTGCACTTTACTCTTGCAGCACATTGCAACTGAACCTGCCACAGTCCATGTGCTCAATGGCCATGTGTGTCAAGCGGCTGCCATATTGGACAGCACAGGTCTGGATGCTCCAGCTATGGCTGGTCCATGTTGAATGAGCCCTTTGCTTCTCCAGGCCTCTGTTTTCTCATTTCTGAATGAGGAAGCTAGACTAGATAGGCTTGGTGGCTCCTCTTCATCCTAACATTCTTCATCTTTCAACGCTAAAAATGGAAAGCATGGGTAAACCAGGACAAGCAGGCTTCCCTGTGGGAGCTTTGTTTTCTCATCTATAAAATGGGGCAATCAAATATGACCCAGATCCACAGGCGAGGATGTGCTTTGTGGAGGAAAAGGAGGGAGGCGTAGTTTTGTGAGATTATTTTCAGGACTGTGATTGACCACTCACTTAGACCCTGATCTACCTCCTTGATTTATGTCCCTGAACCTCATCTGCCTTATCCATCCATAAGGTGCAGATAAAAATGGCACTTGCACGGCCCAGTATGGAGGCTCATGCCTGTAGACACAGCAACTCAGGAGACCGAGGCAGGAGGGTCACTTGAGCCCAGGAGTTCGAGAACATAGTGAGACCCTGTCTCTACAAATATGAAACAAGTGGCTTGGTGTAGTGGCATGCACCTGTAGTGCTAGCTACTCGGGAGACTAAGGCAAGAGGATAACTTGAGGCACAGAGTTTGAGATCAGCCTGGGCAACATATCAGGACCCTGTCTCTCTCTGTCTCTCTCTCTCTCTCTCTCATATAGTCTGTAACAATTAAATAAAACCCCTATGCAGAGGGCTCAGGCACCAATGCTTAGCGCACAGTAAGCTCTCAACCACAGGAGGCTGCTGCTGTTACCTTTCCTTCTGTTGCAGAAATGAGGTTCAGGGTGGAGAGGGGCTTGGCCAAGGTCGCACAGAGAGGAGGGAGTAGCAGACGCTGGCCTATTTGGGCTTCCTCCCTCTCACTGGCAGGCATCCCCGATAGTCAGCTACTAATTTCCTCACAGCAAGGTAAATGAAATAAATACACCCGAAGCCACTGAACTACTTGAATGAGGCTTGGGTCCAAGTATTGTTTCCATGGTATGTACCCTGGCAAGCATGCGTATGTGATTTGTTTAAAATCCCAGCTCCTGAGGGCGGAGGCAGGGCTGTCAGGCGATTCTATCCAGCAGCCGTCTCTCCGTAGACGGTGCCCCCCACCCAGACCGGCGTGAAATGCCTCGGTGTAATTTCAAGGGAAGGGCCCCCTTCTATGTGGCGCCTGAAGTACCTTTGGCCGGACAGTGACAGAGTAGAAAGTGCACTGAATTAAAAGCCAGGAAGTCCAAATCATTATCTATTACATAACAATAATAGGAAGCCACTTTTCTGAGTTCTCACTACTATATGACATTGCCAAGTTCTCTGCATTTACTGTTTCATTTAACCCTCCCCATTACTCAGAGACGAGGTGATTACAAATGACTGCATTTTGGAACTGAGGTTCAGAGAAAATAAAGAACTCACACAGAAACACCCGGATAGAGCCAGGAAGGACCTTAAAACTCTTCCCTGGGGCAGGAGGCAGCCAGCTCTCCCTACGGAGCCTCATGGAAACTGGACATTCAAAAACCGGGACAAGAGGGTATCCTTATAGCAGCTTAATTTATTCATCTGTAAAGTTGGGGGACAGCTGAACCTGACGTTGGTCAGGACAAGGATGAAAAATAGGATAGATGAGGATGTTTTGCGGGAGGAAAAGGAGGCAGAGAAAGTGTTGTGGAATTGTTATTAAGATAATGATTGATGGCCAGGTACGATGGCCCACGCCTGTAATCCCAGCACTTTGGGAGGCCGAGGCAGGTGGATCACTTGAGGTCAGGAGTTCGAGACCAGCCTGGCCAACATGACAAAACCCTATCTCTACTAAAAATACAAAATTAGCCAGGTATGGTGGCGGGAGCCTGTAATCCCAGCTACTCAGGAGGCTGAGGCTAGAGAATTGCTTGAATCCAGGAGTCGGAGGTTGCAGTGAGCTAAGATCGCACCACTGCATTCCAGCCTGGGCGACAGAGTGAGACTCTATCTAAAAAAAAAAAGAAGCTGATTGACAGAGCTCAGACCCAGAGCTTGCTGTCTCCCTCCCTCTCTGTCTGTCTCTGTCTCTCAGCAGACAGAAAATATATCTGCCTCTCCCCAGCCCAGCTTCTTTCCAACTCCTTCCAAAGATCAAGTTTCCTTTCTATGGCCAAGGTGTGAGAGAGAAGCAGCACACCAATTTCCCAAGCACCGGCCCAGAGCCCTTCCTGATTCTAGGACGCAGCAGAGAAAGAGAGAAGAACGTGCTGAGAGTGGCCAGGGGCCGTTGCCAATTGCTTCATTTCTGTTTTCTTTTTTCCTTAAGCAAAGTACACCAAAGGCTAATTCCCACCTCTGTCGTTTAGTAAGGTCTGGCCCAAGCCAGAGTCTGGAGGAAGTGAGCTGGGGGGCCTTGCCTTCCCAAGAGGTCGCCTTTCAATTGCTTCTTTCATTAAAGAATTAAGCCCTAATGCCAAACGGGATGCTCAAGAGAGCTCTGGAGGTCCCGGCTGTCTCTGCCACCAACTGAACAGTGAGCATCCTGGGTTTGGTACCTGCAGGACGTGGGGCTTGGGGAGGGTTAAGGAAGCAAGGAGAGAGAAGGGCACAGCAGTCCTGGATGGGTTTCCCTGCAAACCAGAACCCCAGCAGCAAGATGCCGAAAGACACTCAGTCGGTCGACACCCGGGCCACACACAGCAGAGAAATGACACAGCACGCGGGCGACGCATGAATACACAGAGAGAAACACACACACAGAGCAACGCCAGATGGAGAACGCAGCCCGGGCTGAGCCCAGGGTTTCATTATTTCCTCACCCACACAGAGGGGCTGACAGAGTTACATAATGCAGGCTGCAAAGGGGAGGCTGAACTTGCTAATTACCCCCACACACACCCCCCATTGAGGGGATCCAGAAGGTGGCACCTCCTTCTGGGAGGGGTCTCTGCACCCACCTCCTGCTCTCAGAGGCAGCAGGAGCTTGTCAGCTGCCTCAGCCCTGGGGTGACCCTGGGAAGTCGCTAAAAGGGAAACGAGGAAGTGAGTGTCAGTTTGTTAGTCATGGCAGATGGGGGCTCCCTCCTGGTGCTGAAGCATGGTGAGGATGCTGGCAGGAAGGGGCTTTGGGACAGAGATGGAAGTAGCACTTGAGTGGGGAGTAGGGAAAGAGATGGAAGGGTTCTCTGATGTTCCCTACCCATCTTGCTGGTATTGATGTTTGTAGTGTGACCAAACCTATCTTTTTGAACTTGGAACAAACTAATAATTATGAGTAGGGATGGGCGGCTACTTCCCACCCTACCCACACCCACAGATCACCTGCCCCACCCCAGATGTGCAACACTGTGCATGTACATGGCCCCGTGGGCACATGCTACAGGTGCTTGCCCCTCACCTGGGCCACAGCATCTCCAGCTGGGCCCCCTGTTGGCCTTTAGTACCCCAACCAGACCCCATTTCTTTGAGCCCGAGGGAGTCAGTGACTTGGAAGATGCCAGCATTTCAGGGAGAAAGTTAGGAGTTAAGAAAATAACTAGAATATAAATTTGATTTTTGGGAGGGCGGGGGAGACAGAGTTTCACTCTGTTGCCCAGGCTGGAGTGCAATGGTGTAATCTCAGCTCACTGCAACCTCCGCCTCCTTGGTTCAAGCGATTCTTGTGCCTCAGCCTCCCGAGTAGCTGGGATTACAGGCACCCGCCACCATGCCCGGCTAATTTTTGTATTTTTAGTAGAGACGGAGTTTCACCATGTTGGCCAGGCTGGTCTCGAACTCCTGACCTCAGGTGATCTGCCCGCCTTGGCCTCCCAAAGTGCTGGGATTATAGGTGTGAGGCACTGTGCCCGGCCTGATTTTTTTTTTTTAAATAAATAGAGAAAGGGTCTTGCTATGTTGCCCAGGCTGGTCTCGAACTCCTGGGCTAATGCGATCCTCCCACCTCAGCCTCCCAAAGTGCTGGGATTACAGGTGTGAGCCACCATACCCATACTAGAATATAAATTTAAAAGAGCTAGAGTATAAGTTTAAAAGCTCAGGCTCAAGGTCAAATCCTCCCCCTGCCATTATTCTCTGTGTGACCTTGGACAAGTTACTGAACCTTCCCAAGCTTCCCTTTCCTCTTCTATTGAGGGGTTATCGTGAGGATCAAAGGAGAAATAACAAATATGTGTTAAGAGCAAATGTGCTCAAAAAGTGTCTGCCATGTTTAGTCTTTGGGGTTTTTCCTCCTTCAGTCAACGAATATTCATTGAGTGCCTACAATGTTCCTATGTTTCCCTTAGCGGGTATAAAATCTACTCTTCCTAAGGTTTCTCCATCAGAGTTTCTGCTGTCTGTGGAGCACAAGCGTCTTCCACAATTTCATGTGGACCCATCTTCTTAGTATTTATGTTTGTAGTGTGACTAAGCCTATCCTTTTGAACATGGAACAAGCTAATAATTACAAAAATGGTTATGAAGGCCAACTGACATTCGTCATCGTTGGGTCCATGGAAGGCAGTGTCATTCCCGTTCCACTGGGCTTTGGGAGTGGCTGGAACAGAGAGCCCAAAAATCTGTGCCAGCTGAGCCCCCGAGCTATGGATGGAAAATGTATACAAGACACAGAGAGCAACTAGGATGCGTGACAAGTTGGACTGATGACTTTTCGTGGTGGGAAAGAGATAAGAGAGGTCTTTTGATTCTCGTCACTTGATTTCTGGGGCTGACTGTCCATGTTTGCCCAGGGAGACCCTTTCGTCCCAGAGGGCTTTGATCATGGAAGTGAAACTAGGTAATTTGCAGCTAACCTTGAAAGGTGGCCCCTCCAGGAAGAAGGATTTTGTTTCTAGGTTGGCTTGAAATTCTGGAGTGTCTTGTGGCTAGACTTTGTCAATTGGCTGCATTTTCTATCTCAGTTTTCAAGGTGGTGTCGGGCACTCTACTTCAGTCTCTTTTTTAAAATTCTTTTCATCCCCTTCCTGTTCTTCCTCTTCAGCTCATGACGCCTCACATCTGATCCGCATCTAACAGGCTGGCAATGAAGATACCCAGAGAATAGTTCACATCTATCATGCGTCGCTTCTAGACACAGCCACCAGACGCGTCTCCTCCCCTTTCTGCCTGACCTTAGGGACACGTCCCACCGCCTCTCTTGACGTCTGCCTGGTCAACCATCACTTCCTTAGAGAATAAGGAGAGAGGCGGACACAGGAAATCATGCCACCGACGGGCCACCAGCCATGAGTGGGTGACGCTGAGCTGACGTCAAAGACAGAGAGGGCTGAAGCCTTGTCAGCACCTGTCACCCCGGCTCCTGCTCTCGGTGTAGCCTGAAGCCTGGCTCCTCCTGGTGAAATCATCTTGGCCTGATAGCATTGTGAGGTCTTCAGACAGGACCCCTCGGAAGCTAGTTACCATGGAGGATCACATGTTCGGTGTTCAGCAAATCCAGCCCAATGTCATTTCTGTTCGTCTCTTCAAGCGCAAAGTTGGGGGCCTGGGATTCCTGGTGAAGGAGCGGGTCAGTAAGCCGCCCGTGATCATCTCTGACCTGATTCGTGGGGGTGCCGCGGAGCAGAGTGGCCTCATCCAGGCTGGAGACATCATTCTTGCGGTCAACGGCCGGCCCTTGGTGGACCTGAGCTATGATAGCGCCCTGGAGGTACTCAGAGGCATTGCCTCCGAGACCCACGTGGTCCTCATTCTGAGGGGCCCTGAAGGTTTCACCACGCACCTGGAGACCACCTTTACAGGTGACGGGACCCCCAAGACCATCCGGGTGACACAGCCCCTGGGTCCCCCCACCAAAGCCGTGGATCTGTCCCACCAGCCATTGGCTGGCAAAGAACAGCCCCTGGCAGTGGATGGGGCCTCGGCTCCCGGGAATGGGCCTCAGCATGCCTACGATGATGGGCAGGAAGCTGGCTCGCTCCCCCATGCCAACGGCCTGGCCCCCAGGCCCCCAGGCCAGGACCCTGCGAAGAAAGCAACCAGAGTCGGCCTCCAAGGCAGAGGGGAGAACAATGAACTGCTCAAGGAGATAGAGCCTGTGCTGAGCCTTCTCACCAGTGGGAGCAGAGGGGTAAAGGGAGGGGCACCTGCCAAGGCAGAGATGAAAGATATGGGAATCCAGGTGGACAGGTAAGCTCCACAGGAGTGTGTGTGTGTGTGTGTGTGTGTGTGTGTGTGTGTATGCATGCTTGTGTGTGTGCATGTGCGTCTACTGAGACTCAGCCTCATAGCCCAGAAGCCAACCTGGGCTGTCTCAGACACCTGTTTTTGCATGACCACTTGACGGCCCCCTTGATCTTCACGTAAAATTACATTCACAAGAGGCCCGAGGGCATAGCTTCTAGGATGCTTCTCTTGTTACAAAACCCAGAGCGAATTAATCATCACGGTAGCAGACGGTGTGTCTTCTCATCTTTATCCCCTATAATCCTCCAGGAAACTTACTTGCATTTTTGCAATCTATGTTTCACAAGTGAGAAGACGGAGGCTCGGAGTGGAGGCTGCCCTTCCTGAGGTTGCCTAGCAAGTGGGAGGCGTGTGTACATGGCACCCCGGGGTGTGTGGCTCTGCAAAAACCCTTGGAAGACAGGAGGGAAGAGCTGAGCCCTGGGGAACCCTTAGCTTAAATCAGCTTTCTCCTCATTGCAGCCAGTCCAGGATGCGTAAAATTCTAAAGGAGGAGAAGGGAATCAAAGTCTAGAATTGGCCCTGGTTCCTAAAAACCGCAGTCTTGCTGGGATTATGTGGGAGCTGGGACTAGAACTTAAAGAACTGGGTACCAGCCCTCTGTGTTTGCCAGATTAGTGTTTTCAATTCTCTGCAGGAGGAGAGCTGGCAACAGAGTGGGTGATGCTAGCTCCTTCTGTGGGGAGAAATCAGCAGCTGGGCCAGGCAGTCAGAGAATAATGGGTCAGGAGATTAAACAGAAAAAAGTTTCTCTGTCCCCCTTCCATTTGCATCTTAGGTCTGGCACTGATGCTACAGCCCCTAATGCTGCCAGGGTGGGTCTAGGTATACCCAGAGGGAGGCTCAGTCTGGGGCCACCAAAAAATCCGGACCAAGACTTCCCAACCCTTTCCCCAAGAACCCCAAAGTGTCCTCAGAGCGCTTAGAGATCTTCAGGAACATTCCGCCCCCTACAACCTGGGGGCCTGGATTAAGGTAGCTCCCCAGGCCCCTGCATTCACTCATTTAACAAATGTTCATTGAGGACCTACTGTGTGTCAGGCACTGTCCTACGCTCTAGGGTAGAGCAATGAATGAAATCAACAAATCCCCTGCCATTGGGGAGCTCATAGTATAGTGGGGAGGACTGGTGATAAATAAGATAAATATATAAACTATATAATGAGGTCATGCGCTACAGGTGCATAATGATGTCTCAGTCATCAAAGGGCCGCTTATGTATCAGGGATCCCATTAGATTATAAAACTGTATTGTTACTGTACCTTTTCCATGTTTAGATATGTTTGGATACACAGATCCTTACAATTGTGTTACAGTTGCCTGCAGCATTCCATACAGTCACATGCTGTACAGGTTTGTAGCCTGGAGGCAATAGGCTACACCGTATAGCCTAGGTGTGGAGTAGGCTCTCCCATCCAGGTTTGCGTAAGTGCACTCTATGACGTTCCCACAATGACTGAATTGCCTAATGATGCATTTCACAGAATGTGTCCCCGTCGTTAAGCGATGCATGACCATCTGTTAGGGATATATGTAAAGGAGATAAAGAAAGCAGGAAAGGGATTAGCCGGGCGTGACGGCACATGCCTGTAGTCGCAGCTACTCAGGCGGCTGAGGCAGGAGAATCACTTGGACCCGGGAGGCAGAGGTTGCAGTGAGCCGAGATTGCGCCACTACACTTCAGCCTGGGCAACAGAGTGAGAGCGAGACTGCGTCTCAAAAAAAAGAAAAAAAAAAAGCAGGGAAGGATGGGATCAGAAATATTGAGAACTTTTAAATAGGGAGGCTAGGGCAGGTCTCACTAGGAAGGCAATATTTAAATACAGCCAGGCAAGGTGGCTCACGCCTATAATCCCAGCACTTTGGGAGGCTGAGGCGAGCGGATCACCTGAGGTCAGGAGTTCGAGACCAACCTGCCAACATGGTGAAACCCCATCTCTATTAAAAATACAAAATTAGCCAGGCGTGATGGTGGGTGCCTGTAATCCCAGCTACTTGGGAGGCTGAGCCAGGAGAATCGCTTGAACCCGGGAGACGGAGGTTGCAGTGAGCCGAGATCGCACCACTGCACTCCAGCCTGGACCACAGAGTGAGACTCCGTCTTATAACTAATTGATTAAATGCCTGGAGCAAGGGAGAGAGGGAGTCTGGCAGCTTTCTAGGGGGTGGGAGAGGGGAGGGGCACTCCAGGTAGAGAGAAGATCCTGTGCAGAGTCCTCAGGTAGGAGTGTGCTTAACATGTTTGAGGCACTGCATGGCATGCACCTTCCTCCCAAACTGCCCTTTGGTGGCCCCTCAGTCTGTTGCAGCCCACCTCAGCCTGCCAGTGCATCAGAGTTTTCCTAACTTCTCACACCTGGACAAAAATGGGGCCAATTCCAGTGAGACCCAAGAGTCCCCCAAGGAGTAAGACAGGGGCTCCATCACAAGTCCCTGGGCAGAGGGGAAACCAGGGTCACTGGCCTCCCTTTAAGCCACTTCCCTCCAACCTACTCCTTTTTTCCTCTGTACATTCCCTGGGGACAGCCTGGAGTCCTCCCTGCACCTTTGGTCCTCATCCCCTGGAGGAGGAAGACCAAGAGTCTTGGTCCAGATATACATGGCATGGTGTGACGTCTCAGTGAGGTAGATGCATGCATGGGGAACTCTGTGGCATTGGATGTCCATTTCCAGAGTGGGTAGCCAGGATTAGTCTTCAAGATTCTGCTGGCTGGGAGAGATTTGAAGCCTGGTTCACCCACAAACTAGCACAGGAGGCCTCCCAGGCTGGAACCCGGGCCTCAGGGAGCTGCCACTGCCTGTGGGTCCCTCCAGCAGCACATCCAGTGGAGGTGGCATCTTGAGGCCTTGCTGTGTCTCCCAGCAGTCAAGCTTATGCCATGGAGTTAAATCCTAAGGCAGCTGTAGGATCCAGAATGGAAGGCGTTGGCCTTGTTTGCCAGGAGGCTTTGGGAAGTATCCCTCCCGAAAGGCTGCCCCCAAGCACTACCTCTGTCTCCCAATCCTCTACCACCCTCCCTGTCCCTCAGTGCTCCCTCTCCTGAGAAGAGCAGCACCAGTGTGGAATGGGAGCTCTGTCTTACTTTATATAAGCAGAGTCCCCTTCCCATGGGCAGCTGAATCCCTGCCGTATCTAATGTCCATGCACTTGATTGCAACTCAACTGGGCATCAGGTGCGCATGGAGAAGTGAGTATCAGAGTTCTGAGGGACTCTATTTCAGCCACACCCCCAGAACCCCAGGAGTCTGAATCTCTGTATGCGATGTGGAGACGTCCCCCAGAGGATCCCAGTGCACCCTCTCTTCCAGAACTGGGAGCTGGGTCCTTCCCCTCCAGGGAGTTTGTTTGATCCTCTCCCCCAGCTGACAGTCTGGGACACGAGGATTGGTGCGGAACTCTAGGCTTGGGTGTGATGTGGAGGACTTCATGGGAGCCCTCGTGTCACCAAGCACCAAGGGGCTCCTCTCCAAACGCCATCTCAGGAAGCAATCTCCTGCCTTTGTTTCCCCAAGGAAGAGGGAGGGACAAACCGGCCTGCCATGGAGTCCTGCCCCTGCAGACTTTTTTTTCCCAACTCAGGAGGCTGCATCCAAGCTCTCAGCTTCCCTCATCCCTTGCGGCCCTCCCACTAGTCACCCATCTCAACTGTGACCATGATGAGGTGGTTTGCCTGAAAGCAGCCAAAAAACCTGCTTCAGAGGAGAGACAAGGTCTAGAGAAGGTGCCTTAGAGCAAGTACAGGGCTCTGTGAAACCCACTTAGGTGAGCAGTTCTAAGGATGAGTGATATTTAATAATAGTGTGTGTCCGCCTTGCTCAATGGCTTGGACTCAAAGCACCCCCATTTCTTTTTTTTTTTTTTTTTTTGAGACAAGAGTCTCGCTTTGTCGCCCATGCTGGAGTGCAGTGGTATGATCTCGGCTCACTACAACCTCCGCCTTCCAGGTTCAAGCAATTCTCCTGCCTCAGCCTCCCGAGTAGCTGGGATTACAGGCGTGCGCCACCAGGCCTGGCTAATTTTTGTATTTTTAGTAGAGACAGCATTTCGCCATGTTGGCCAGGCTGGTCTTGAACTCCTGACCTCAGGTGATCCGCCCATCTTGGCCTCCCAAAGTGCTGGGATTACAGGAGTGAGCCACCATGCCCGGCCAGCACACCCATTTCCTAACACATATTTTTAAATGTCTTTACTAACTGGATGCTAATTCATGGATCATATAACCTACTCGCACTTCATATTTTTAAAATCTAATATAATGCCATTAACTATAAAATGAAGGGGACCTCATAAAAGTAACTTATAATTTCAAAAGCCTGTAATTTAACATATCAGTGCTCAGACATGACTGCACTGGAATGATCAGATGTTTGCGCCTAAGCATAGAATCGCAGCAAACACAACAGCGTCAGAAGCAGAGACTGACACAGGTATGTTGTTTTGGCAACTCAAATGCCACGAGCAGCGTCGCCTTGGTGATGCAATTTTCCAAAATGGTGAATGACTCCTGATAAAACAGTGGGTAAATCATTCTTTCCTTAATTTACCCAATGGATTTACTGCACAGAAAATTCAGTCTGTTTTAAAAACGTATTTATACAAGAGAGAGTTGGGATCTCAGCCCAGGAATATAAGCTTGCCTTTTATATGTGTGAAGTCCCAGAGATCGTGTGGCATGCAAGACTCTCTTCCTTCATGTTCCTGGTGTTGCAGGATGGCCACCACCCCTAATGCCACCTCCCTCCTACTACAATGCCAGGAGCACCCCCACCTCCATCCTTGTAACAACCAAAACTACCTCCACAAATTACCAAATGGCCTCCTGGGGGCTGAAATAAGGACCTCTTTAGGCATCGGTGTCCCAAGTCAGGAATTGGAATCCCAGAGCTAGAATGTTCTTCTGGGTCACTCTTGTGACGGGCAGTCCTGGCTTGATTCAAGCCACTTAGAGCACATGGCTACCTGGAAAATGCTCATCCTCCCAGTGACCTCTCCATCCAGGCTGCATGTCGGGGTGGGCATCAGCACTGGCAACCTGGATGCTGGGTGAAGTCACTGGCCCAAGAAAACCCACTGGCTTGGGTGACAATGAAGCCCACCAGTCCCAGAGCCCCAGATCCAAGGCACACGTGCCAGTCGGGGAGCCAAGCTGAGGTGGGAGCCGTCACTGCTTCTCAGCAGTGCCTTGTCTCTCCTGCTCTGTTGTCCCCGTTTTCTTTCTTTCTTTCCTCTTGGAAACAGGCTTAATCTCCTGCCACATCTCTTCCATTCTCCCATAGGGCGTCCCTATAGTTTCGGGATGGTGGCACTTATTTGGGAGAAGTGATGTTTACTCTAAAGACAGTCTTATCCCTTCATCCCAGGAGGAAGGTGGCTCCAGTAGGCAGTGGCAGCAATACGAGGGGGTTTGAGGAAGGGAGGTAGTGAATCCCAAAGTTTCAGCACCTTCTGTACTTGGGAGCAGTCACTTTATTTATTTATTTAGAGACAGAGTCTTGCTCTGTGTCCCAGGCTGGAGTGCAGTGGCACCATGATTGCATGGCTCACTGCAATCTCTACCTCCTGGTCTCAAGTGATCCTCCCACCTCAGCTCCCCAAGTGACTGGGACCATGCCCAGCCAATTTTTTATATTTTTTGTAGAAACAGGGTTTCATCATGTTGCCCAGGCTGGTCTCAAACTCCTGGCCTCAAATTATCCGCCTGCCTCAGCCTCCCAAACTGCTGGGATTACAGGCGTGAGCCACCGTGCCTGGCTGGAGCGGTCACTTTAAAATGCTGCATGTAAGAGAATATCCAGGTTACTCAGCTTGCTGCCCTGAAGGAGGGTTCCAAAGAGGCCAAGGTCCCCGATCCAGTGTCCATCTGGACCAGCAGGTCAGCCTCACCCTGCGCTGATAACCCCTCCCACCTGTAGAGCACTTGGTTACTGACAAAGTCTCTTCACAATAGTTGTCAGCCTCTTCCGAGAGTGTCTGAATTCTGCCCCATAAATAGGATGTGTGGTTTCAGCCTACTTTCATAGATGAGGGCGAGGCTCAGAGAGGTAAACAACTTTCCCAGGGTCACACAGCACCGGCCACAGGATGCTCTCCTGGTTCTACCTAGAAGCCTCATAGTGAGTGTCTAGAACTAAAGAGACAGGCCAGGTGTGGTTGCTTACGCCTGTACTCCCACATCTTGGAAGGCTGAGGCAGGTGGATCACTTGAGGTCAGCCTGGCCAACATGGCGAAACCCCATCTCTACTAAAAATAAAAAAAAAAAAAAATTAGCCAGACGTGGTGGTGCGTGCCTGTAGTCCCAACTACTTGGGAGGCTGAGGCAGGAGAATCGCTTGAACTTGGGAGGCAGAGGTTGCAGTGAGTCGAGATCGCCCTACTGCACTCCAGCCCGAGTGACAGAGCCAGACTCTGTCTCAAAATAAAATAAAATAAAATAAAAGATTAAAGGGACGCTAGGCAAGAGAATGTGGCTAGAGGAACAGAAGTCAATTTCAACCCCAGAGAATCAGCTCAGTTGTCGGAGGCAGAGAAGAAAGCTCCTTCTGTGGCAAGCCTAAGTTTTATAATTATTAGGCTGGTCAATCTCTATGGAGCACTAGAAGTGAGTCTGGCTCCATGCTATAGTCTCTATGTGAATTAATTCGTTTTCTCTGCATAGAACTTTGTTTTCCTGATGGGGAAATCAGGGTTCAGAGAGGTATGGTCACTTGTCCCAGATCACACAGCTAGCAAGTAGCAAAGCCAGGACTTGACCCCAAATTCATACTCTTGGCCTCTACTGACTTTCTAGATTGCACTGTTGGCCACAGTGCACTTGGCTTCTAGCCGTCACATTTTTGAGGACACTGGAATATTTTCTCAAAGTCTGAAAGGGAAACTGAGGCCTTGGGTGCCATCTACTAAAGAAAGTGCCCCTGGCCTGTTGTAGCGAATGCAGGTCACCCTGAGGGATGCCCGACATTGAGATGCCCAAGACCTAGCTTCATTCAAGCAACAGGAGGGACTCCCCCATTTATGGAAGGGCCGCTTCATTTGCTGTGTGGTCCTCATGCCCTTTCTTCTTCACTGCAACCTTGGTGGGTGGGCAGGCTTATCCCATGGTTCTTCCTCAGAATAAAAGGCTGGGTACCCACCTGACAACACGGCAGGGGCACAGATGGAGAGAGGGTGAAGGATGGGATGAAAAATTCCATCCTTCATCCAAGGCTGGTTCCCACCCATGGTCTCACCATGTAAGCACCACATTCCATTCCTCTCTGAATCCCCATCATTTAGTTCCAAGCTTGACCCCAGGGTAGGCCTTAGAGAAGGGAGGGTGGGAGGCAAGGAGGAACACATGAAAGAAGGAGGGAGGGAGGGAGTAAGGAGGGAAGCAAGGAAGGAGAGAAGGAAGGAAGGAGGAAGGGAGAGAAGGAGGGAAGGAAGGAAGAAAGGAAGAAGGAAGGAAGGAGGAAGAGAGGGAAGGAAGGAAGAAAGGAAGGAGAGAGGGAAGGAAGGAGGGAAGGAAGGAAGGAGGAAGGGAGGGAAGGAAGGAAGAAAGGAAGGAGAGAAGGAAGGAAGGAGGAAGGGAGGGAAGGAGGGAAGGAAGGAAGAAAGGAAGGAGAGAGGGAAGGAAGGAGGAAGGGAGGGAAGGAGGGAAGGAAGGAAGCAAGGAAGGAGAGAAGGAAGGAGGAAGGGAGGGAAGGAGGGAAGGAAGGAAGAAAGGAAGGAGAGAGGGAAGGAAGGAGGGAAGGAAGTGGGGAGGGAAGGGAGGAAAGAGGGAAGGAGAGATGAAAGGAAAGAAGGAGGGAAGGAAGGAAGAAAGGAAGCAGGGACGGAAGGAGGGAGGGAAGAAGGGAGGGAGGAAAGGAATGAGAGAGGGTAGGAAGAAAGAAAGGAAGGAGAGAGGGAAAGAAGAAAAGAGGGAAGCAGGGAGGGAGGGGAGGAGGGACAGGGAAGGAAGGAAAGAAGAGAGGGAAGGAAGGAGGGAGGGAAGGAAGGAAGGAGGGAAGGGAGAAAGGAAGGAAAGGAATGATGGAGGGAAAGCAGGAGTGAGGAAAGGGAGGAGGGAAGGAAGGAGGAAGGGAAAGAAGAGAGAACGAACGAGGGAGGGGAGGAGGGACAGAAGGAAGGAAAGAAGGAGGGAGGAAAGGAAGGAGGGAAGGAAGAAAGGAAAGAGGAAGGGAAAGGAGGGAGGAAAGGAAGGAAGGAAAGAGGGAGGGAAGGAAGGAGAGAGGGAAGGAAGGAGAGAAAGAAGGAAGGGAAAAGAAGGAAGGAGGGAGGGAAGGAAGGAAAAAGGGAAGGAAGGAAAAGGGGAAGGGAGGAGAGAGGGAGGGAAGGAAGAAGAGAGAAAGGGAGGGAGGGAAGGAAGGAAGGAAGGAGAGAAGGAGGGAAGGAAGGAGAGAGGGAGAGAAGGAAGGAGGGAGGGAAGGAAGGAGGGAGGGAGGGAAGGAAGGAGGGAGGGAGGGAAGGAAGGAGGGAGGGAGGGAAGGAAGGGGGAGGGAGGGAAGGAAGGAAGGATTCTGTCCCCTCGTGGCTTTCTCTGCGGCAGGGATGATGACTGACTGACTCGGTTTTTGTTTAGAGGACTCACACTAGTTAGAACTCTCCATTAGAACTGACCTCAGCATGACCAATGGCAGTATTGATTCCAGGATTGTCTAAGTCAGAAGCACTCCTCCCAGACTGCACTTGATGTATCTCAGAGCTTGGAATCCCTCTGCTGGGGCATATTTCAGTTAAGGAACTAAGCCCAGTAACTTAGCCTTCAACCTGAATCTCCACCTTTTATTCTTATCTTGCCTACTTGAACGTAAGCAGCTCCCCATCCACCCTCCCCGGGGATTACTCTCACTTTGTACCCTCTCCCCGTCTGTGTCCCTGCCATCTTGCCAGGTGGGTACCCGGCCCTTTATTCTGAGGAAGATCCACAGGATAAGCCTGCCTTCCCACCAAAAATGTTGGGTAACCAGGGGGCTTCTCACTGCCTTTCATGGAATGAATGTTTACTGAGCATCCATTCTGCCCCTGATACTGTAATCTGCCCTGGGAATTCCATGGTGAACCGCTGCCCTTGGAGAATCATATCAGAGACAAGAAATCAAAAATAAATAGGCCGGGTGCGGTGGCCCACACCTGTAATCCTAGCACTTTGGGAGGCCGAGGTGGGCGGATCACTTGAGGTCAGGATTTCGAGACCAGCCTGGCCAACATGGTGAAACCCTGTCTCTATTAAAAGTACAAAAATGAGCCAGGTGTGGTGGCTCACGCCTGTAATCCCAGCTACCCAAGAGGCTGAGGCAGGAGAATCGCTTGAACTTGGGAGGCAGAGGCTGCAGTGAGCCGAGACCATGCCACCGCACTCCAGCCTGGGCAACAGAATGAGACTCCATCTCTCAATAAATAAATAAATAGACACATGCAATCATCTCAGATAGTGGTACATTCTGTGAGGGAAATAAAACAGTGATTTGAAGAAAAGCGGCTTGGGGTTTGGAAGAGCATTAGATAGGGGGGTCAGGAAGGGGCTTTCTGAAAAGACAGCATTTGTACTGAGGCCAGAAGATACCAACCATGTGACACCTAGGGAAGGGTTGTCCTAGCAGAAGGCACAGCAGGAACAAAGGCCCAGAGACAGGAACAGGGTGGGGACATGCAAAGGACAGAAAGCTCGAGGGGCTTGAGCATAATGAGTGCAGGGAGAGTGGTGGGCAGTGAGGCTGGACACGTGGGTGGGCCCATCGACCACTCTACTGTCATCCCTGTCCCCACCCCCATTCACTCATTGTATCAGCTTCCTATGGCTGCATAACAAATCACCCCAAACTTGGCGGCTGAAAGCAATACACCTTTATTCCCTTATCATTCTGACGGTCTTAAGTCTGAAGTGGTCTCAGTGGCCTGATATCACATCAAAGTATCAGCAGGACTGTGTTCTTTCCTGGAGGCTCTTGAAGATTTCCTTGCCTCTTCCAGGGTCTAAAGCTGCGTTCCTTGCATCCTTTAGCTTGTGGTCCCTTCCTCCGTTTTCAAAGCCAGGAGCAGAGCATCTTGCTTCCGTGGTGACATCCCCTCTGTAGTCAGAGCTCCCTCTGTAGCCCGCTTATCAAGACACATGATTAAATTGAGGGCCCACGGAGATAACCCCAGGGAATCTGCCCATCACAAGATCTTTAACATCCCATCATATCTGCAGAGACCCTTTCTCCATCTAAGGAAACATATACGGGTTCAAGGGTTTAGGACCTGAGATCCTTGGGCTGTTATTCAGCCTACGACACTCATCTAACCAACACCATTGAGCAATGCTGTGGCCCGGCCCTGGGCTAACCAATGGCTGTCCCTGTTGCCATCCCTATGAGGTCTCACTGGACTAAGTCCACTGACCTTGCTTCTAGCCCCTCCTTCCACTTTACCTCTCACCAGCTACGTACTTTAGGAAAGCCCTTTGACCTCTTTGGGCATCAGTTTCCCCATCTTTAAAAATGAGATGTGGACCAGGTGAGCCTTAAGGTTTCTTCCAGAACTAGTGTTCAGGTTCCTCGTGAGGGCCAGTGGCTGGCACGCTCATCACAGGCCAGGCCACACCTGGATCGTAGGAACTACCCCATTCCACCTCTCTGGAACATTCCTCCAAAGAGAGGAACTCAAAACATCCTTTTAGGGCAAGGGTTGCAAACAAGGTTGAGGACCATACACAGTTCTCCCATGAGTTTTATTTGGCCTGCAGTTTTCTAGAAAAGTGAATTTGCGGCAAAATCAAGTTTCCAACCTCTTAAAAAAAAATCCACAGAACTGTTAACACAGAATCTACATCTTCGTGAGGCAACCAGTGGCAGGAGCTGGGAAGAGGCCACTGCCGGGGTCTCTTGTCCTCCAGCATCCAAACAGCCCAGTCCACACATTGACCTCACCAGCCTGTCTTCTGCAGACATGGGAGTTTGAGAATCCTGCCCAGCTTTGGTGATATTAGCAATTAAGTCATGATTGTGACAGAGCCCAAAGGCCCTCTCCTCACTTCCCAGCTGCGGCATTCATGGTAGAAATCCTCCTCTTGAAAGCATACTTTTGGCCAGGTGTGGGGGCTCACGCCTGTAATCCCAGCACTGGGAGGCCAAGGCAGGAGGATTGCTTAAGCCAAGGAGTTTAAAACCAGCCTGGGCAACAGAGCAAGACCCCATCTCTACAAAAAATTTTCAAAACTAGTCAGGGATGGTGGTGCATGCCTGTAATCCCTACTACTCAGGAAACTGAGACAGGAGGATCCCTTGAGCCCAGAAGTTCGAGGCTGCATTGAGCTATGATCATGCCACTGTACTTTAGAGACCTTGTCTCTAAAAATAATAATAATAAAGCGTACTTTTCTGTTTAACAAGAACTTCCCACTCCTCCCATTCCAAGCGTGATGAAATCTAGAAGAAAAGCTTTGCAGAGACCCCAGACCCAGCCTCCACAGCCTCCAAGTCTTCTTCCTACTTTAACTCAGCTCCCAGCATTCCAGACCAGGTGGAGGCAGAAACCAAGGCTGATGGAGCGTGCAGGGCCAGGAGAAGCAAGAGTCAGAGAGAGTGTAGTGTCTGCTGAAAAATGTGGTCAGGGCCTCCTGCCAGCACCAGCTGCTCCTCGGCAGCCTCCTTGTCTGGTTGGCCGGAACAGGCAGCAAGTCCGCGCCTCCCTGTGCCCAGCACACAGGCCTGGCCCACTTGCTCCCCTCCCAGGTCCTCGGGGTCCATAAGTGGTCAGCAACGGGCCGATTGACCCACGTTCAAACTTCCTGGGGAATCAAGCCCAGGACCCCTTTTCCTTCCGTGCAAGAGGTCGGGGAACCTGGTTCTTAGGAAGTCTCAGTTGGAAGGATCTGGCAAAGATTCTCAGAAGGTTTAGAGATGCAAGAGCAACTTTTGGCTTGGATATGATCATCCAGCTAGTGAAGTGGAAGAAAAAAGGATTTCGTTTTGTTCTTGCCAGAAAGCATAGAAAATGCTTGTCAGGAGGGAGGCAGAGCTCCACACCTGGCCTTATAGGAGGACGGGAGTGAAGAAAGGAAAGGAGATAGGGAGGCTGACATCTCTAACCCAGAAGGAACCTTGCTGCCTACTGCTAGAGCCTGGGCCAGAGAGTTCCCAGAGAAATGGATCTCCCAATGTGTCCATGGACCACCTGGGGTGCTTCTGATGATGTAGATGGTAGGGTTCCCTCCTAGACCCACTACTCAAACTCCTAGGAGGAGAGCTCAGAAATCTGAGGTGGGTGTGTGTGTGTGTGTGTGACAGGGTCTGTTTCTGTCGCCCAGGCTGGAGTGCAGTGACACAACCTTAGCTCACTGCAGTCTCAACCTCCTGGGCTCAAGTGATTCTCCTGCCTCAGCCTCCCCAGTAGTTGGGACTATAGGCAGGTGCCACCACGCTCAGCTAATTTTTTTATTTTGTGTATAGACAGGGTCTCACTTTGTTGCCCAGCCTGATCCGGAACTCCTGGGCTCAAGCAAACTTCCCACCTCGGCCTCCTAAAGTGCTGGAATCACAGGCATGAGTCACCATGCCTGGCCAGGAATCTGAATTTTAACAAGCCCCTCAGTTTATTTGGATGCACCCTGGAGTTTGAGAACCACCAAATGTGACCACCTGATAGCCCTGGGGACACTGGCCACCAGAATGCCAAGCTCATTGGGGGATGGCTTTTCCAGAGGGAGAAGGACACCTGAGAGGGGTGGGTGAGGGCCATTTAGTGAAGGCGAGCTCCTCAATTACATCTGGGAACAAGGGACAGCTGGTAAATAAGCCCTTGCAGATCCTTGGGTGAGCACAGAGCTAGGATGGGGAGGAACTCAGAAGCATTGCATTGAGATGCTCAGCCACATCTAAACCACTGAGAGTGCCTCTCAGTGGTTAGGAGTACAATTTTGCCTCCCAGGGGGCACTTTGCAATATCTGGAAGCATTTTTTTGGTTGTGACAACTTTGGGGATAGGGGTGCTACTGGCATCTAGTGTGCAGAGGCCAGGAATGCTGCTCAAACATCCTCCAATGCACAAGACAGTCCTGGCAACGAGAAATTATCAGGCCCAAAATACCAGTAGTGTGGAAGTAGAGAAACTCTGATCTAAACTGAGATTATTCCAGGCAGCTGGGCAAGACCAAGACTCATGAGCACTGTTAAACGGGAGTTACCATGCAGACACCTCAGAAGTCAAAAGAGGCCCTGTCCATCTCCTTCTGTGAGCTCTCAATATATTTTTGGTGAATAAATAATACAACAGGCCAGATGCAGTAGCTCACACCTGTAATCCCAACACTTTGGGAGGCTGAGGCAGACAGATCACTTGAGGTCAGGAGTTGGAGACCAGCCTGGCCAACATGGTGAAACCCTGTGTCTACTAAAAATACAAAAATTAGCAAGGCTTGGTGGTGTACGTCTGTAACCTCAGCTACTCAGGAGGCTGAGGCAGGAGAATTGCTTGAACCTAGGAGGCGGAGGTTGCAGTAAGCCGAGATCATGCCACTGCAGTCTAACCTGGGTGACAGAGTGAGACTCTGTCTCAAAATAATAAAATAATAATAATAAAAAAACAGAGTTACTAAATTTATATTTCACAGATGAGTATATTCAACACATCTACCGCATTTGGAGAGCACATCTAACATCCAAGTTTGAGGTTCTTCTCAGATATGAGGTCTAACCAAATGCTGCCCTCCCAGAGGTCCCCCGCATAAGCCCTATACACAGTGACTCTCAGCTGGGACAACAGTGAAGAGACATCTCATCTGCAAGCTCTTGTTGCCTGCTGTGTTACCTTTGACAAATTACCTAATCCCTCTAGGCATCTGTTTTCTTAGTTCTAAATGGAAATATACATAACTCATGTTTAGTTAGTGGCGATTATGTGCTAGGCATTTTACATGCATGATCTCATTAAATTCCCGTGACAGGTGGGACATGAAGTGGGCCGTCAAGGCTGAGTAGGAGTTGGCTCTCAGCAGAGGGAACATGAAAGAGCAACCTGGGGAGCTTAAGTATAAAGGTAAGGGTGGACATGGTGTGCTCCTCGGGAAGAGGGAGGAGTCAAGAGATCAGGGCCAAGAATGATAGGAGGTAGGAGTCTGGAAGGGAAGTAGAGAGTTATCAAATTCCTGGGCTCTGTGAACAAGACATGGCAGCTTAGAAAGTGTCTGAGTGTAGACTTCCCCACATGTGCCCCAGCCCCCAGCAAAGATGCCCCCTGGTTGGAGCCACGTGTGCCTTCAATTCCCAGTCTTTGGAGACATTAAGGTTTCCAGCGGCTGTACTGTCTGACAATATAGCCTTAAGCCACATATGGCTCTTCAAATTTAAATCCAAGTTAAATAAAATTTAAAATTTAGTTCCTCCAAGATAATAACCACATCTCAAATGCTCAATTGCCACATGTGTCTAGTGGCTATAACATGGGATTGTGCAGATATGAGACATTTCCATTATCGCAGGAAGTTCTACTAGATAGGGATGACTTAGAGGAATAGTCAGTGTTCTACACAGAGCTAGGAGTTTCTTTCTCTGTTTCTCTCTGATCCTCCATAAGCAGTAAGAGTGATAGCAGGTGCCACACTGCTAAGTATTATAAGCTTTACCTCCTTTAATCATCGCAGATGTTATTGACCCTATTTAACAGAGGAGTAAACTGAGTGTGAGACATGAAGTGTCCAAAGTTGCACAGTTTATAACCAGCAAAGCCAGGACTTGAACCCAGTTCCACCCAATCCACAGCCACATCCTTAACTAGCATGCTACACTGCTCCTGCAACCCCAGCAAACAGGTGGATCCAGGTTGAACAGATTTGTGGCAATAAGCCAGATATTTCCCTCAGACCTGGTTATCACTGACAGATTGTGGGCTGAGAATCGAACTAAATCTACTTCTGATTTTGCTTCTGGGTGAAGGGAAGCAAAATAGTTCAACCTGGATGTTTCTTATGGTCCCATATGAAAAATATCCTTCCTGGGTGGATCACTCGAGGCCAGGAGTTCAAGACCAGGCTGGCCAACATGGTGAAATCCTGTCTCTACTAAAAATAAAAAAATTTTTTAAAATTAGCTGGGTGTGGTGGTGTGCACCTATAATCCCAGCTACTAGGGAGGCTGAGGCAGGAGAATCACTTGAACCTGGGAGGTGGAGGTTACAATGAGCCAAGATCACGCCACTGCACTCCAACCTGGGAGACAGAGCAAGACTATCTAAAAAAAAATAATAATAAAAATTTTATGTGCTCATCACACAGGATTCCAAAATTAAGTTTTTGTTGGCAAAACACTTCAACTGCATTATTTAAACAAAAGTCTTAATGGATTTTTTTTTTAAAAAAAGAATGATGGTAAAAGAAACTCTCTCTGCAAATTCACATTCACATAAGACGAACCATGTGATCATTTCCAAGTTGCCTAGGTAATTGTAGCTTATAATTTTTTAAAATTGGCTGCACTCAGCAGGAGATGTTGGGTTACTTGCTCTGTAGCCTCTGGCTTAGAATGAGCATCCTAACCAGTTTTTCCTACCTCTGTTTTAAAAAGGAAGGATCTCCTGTAATCCCAGCACTTTGGGAGGCCAAGGCAGTTGGATCGCCTGAGGTCAGGAGTTCGAGACCAGCCTGGCCAACATGGTGAAACCCCATCTCTACTAAAAATACAAAAATTAGCTGGGCGTGGTGGTGTGCGCCTGTAGTCCCAGCTATGTGGGAGGCTGAGGCAGGAGAATCGCTTGAACCTGGGAGGCAGAGGTTGCAGTGAGCCGAGATCACCCCACTGCACTCCAGCCTGGGTGACAAAGCGAGACTCCGTCTCAAAAAATAAAAAAGGAAGGATCTTGGCAGCCCATCAGTCACACCTAGTTTCAAATCCCAGCTGTACTATATGCTTACAGTGGGACCTTGGGAAACTTACATAACCCCTCTGGGTTCAGTTTTATCATGTGTAAAATGGGGGCTTTTAATGTCTGTTGAAATTAAATGAAATAACTTCTGTGCGAGTAGCCGGAATGTTATAGAGGCTCCAAATGCATTAACCTCCTCCCTTCTCTGCTGAATCCTCATTTATGGTCATGTGATATAGGATCAGTAGTTTCAGAGCTGAAAGGGAACTGAGTGACATTTAGAGCAGCACTCTCAACAGACCATACTTCTGTTTATGATCATGTAGGTAGCCGTTGACTTGGGAAATGCCTGTAATCAAGAGCCACTCTGGGTATGTTTTGGTGACATTTTAAAGGGTAAAACAGAATGTTCCCACTGATGAAGGCAAACCTCTCCAGGCAGAAAAGCGGAAGTAGTTTTGATGTGGGCCACAGGGACGGCGTGGAACACTGCAGGCAGGGGATCTGGGTGGCCCAGAGGGAGCCGCTGGAGGGGTCACTGGGGATCGTGCTCTCAGAGCTTGGACTGTGGCTTCTGATTCATCCCAGATGACTGTCATTGTACCAGATTGGGGGATGGAGGAGTCCCCTAAGCTAGGAACATAGAACAGAGGGCAAGACAAGGGCCAGTCTTAATGCCTGGGACCCAAACCAAGATGAGCCACAGGGCAAGCTGCATTGCCCAGTTAGGGAACAGACAGAGGCCATGGTCAGAGTCAAACTGGATAGGAGAGCCAAAAGGAGAAAGGCTGTTGGGAAGTAGGAGGGCAGTACTCAGAGAGTAGAAGGACTCAGAGAGTGAGACAGGTCTGATGAGGCCATCTGGATTTTGGTGCCAACTCTTATCTCCATCTCAGAGGGTGGCCAGCCTGTGGAACCTAGCTGAGATCACCTCATCCTGAGCCCGTTAGAGTTCAGGAACAGGAAGCCAGGAAAACTTAGTGGGTAAGAAGTCAGATTCTGGCAGGGCATGGTGGCTCATACCTGTAATCCCAGCACTTTGGGAGGCCGAGGCAAGAGGATCACTTGAGTTTGGGAGTTTGAGACCAGCCTGCACAACACAGTGAGACCCTGTCTCTACAAAACATTTAAAACATTGCCAGGCAGAGTGGTGCGCGCCTGTAGTCCCAGCTACTGGAGAGGCAGAGGTGGGAGGATCGCTCAAGCCTAGGAGGTCAAGGCTGCAATGAGCTATTATTGCACCACTGCACTGCGGACTGGGTAACAGGGCGAGACTGTCTCCAAAAAAAGTCAGACTCTAGCATCCAGAACAAGCCTGGGTTTGAATCCACCATCACTAGCGTGTGACTCAGGCTAGTGACTTAGCCACTCTGAACTATAGTTTCCTCGTGTAATGATGATTGTGAGGATGATGCTGGTGATCATGAAGATGCTGGTGTGGTCACGATGCCGAGGAGGAGGAAGAGGATGGTGACAATGGTGATGCTGCTAATGAAGGTGATGGCATTGATCATGAAGATTAGGATATGATGAGGTTGATGATGATAATGATGAGGGTGATGATGGTGATGATGATGGCGATGGTGATTATGGTGGAGACTGATGAGGAAAGTTAGATGATGATGATTACAATAATGATGATGGTAACAATGAGAATGATGGTGGCTATGGTGATGATTGTGGTAGTGGTGGTGATAAAGATGATGGTGATGGTGGTGGTGATGATGATGATGATAGTGACAGCCCCTAGTTTAGAATGGATGTGATGAGTGGGCTGGAATACTAGGCTTTGCCACTGTGTGACCTTGAGCAACTTGCTTCTCTGTCTCCCTTACCCCATCCATAAAATGGTGATTAACAATCATTCCTGGACAGGCTCAGTGGCTCACGCCTGTAATCTCAGCAGTTTGGGAGGCTGGAGTGGGAGGACCACTTGAACCAAGGAGTTTGAGACAAGCCTGGGCAACATAGTGAGACCCTATCTCTACAAAAAATAAAAAATAAAAAAATTAGGCAGACATGGTGGTACACCCTTGTAGTCCCAGCTACTCAGGAGGCTGAGGCAGGAGGATCACTTGAACCCAGGAGATAAGGCTGCAGTGAGTTGTGATTGTGCCACTGTATTCCAGCTGGGATGACAGGACAAGGCTGGGAAAAAAAACAAAAAACAGCCATTCCTGCCTCAAAGGGTTGTCACAAGAGTTAAATGCACTAAAACACATGGCCAGGCATGGTAGGTCATGCCTGTAATCTCAGCACTTTGGGAGGCTGAGGCAAGGGCATCGCTTGAGCCCAGGAGTTAGAGATCAGCCTGGCCAACACAGGGAGAACCTGTGTCTAATATAAATAAAATAATGTTTTTTAAAAACCCACATGTAAAGTCCTTGGCACATAGTAAGTGCTTAATAAATGCTATCTCTCCTTATTAATAGTATTATTATTTTGTCATTATGTTCCCTTTATTTTCCGAATCATTCTGTTTGTCCTGAGCTGCTATTGTTCAAAGCCGAAAGCCTTAGTCAGGATCAGAATAACTTATTACCCAAAGCCCACAGGACCTCTCTATCCTTCCTGCCTCCTACTTTTTCCACTGGTAGGTGTCATGAGCATTAAGTTGTCCAGGGATTCATGGTACATAGAGTATTACTAGGAAACAGGCCTCCTGTGTTCCCAGATCCATGGAATGAAGAAGGGAGAGGGACAAGCAAAATCCTTCTCCTTGCCATCCTGAAATGATGTCCACAAAGATAGGGATACATTAGCTGTCAAGGTCACCTTGGATGAGCTCCCTTTGTGATTGACACCCAGAGCTGCCTTCCCACATGTCACTGTCGATCTTTATGAAGCAGCAGGCTGGGTACCCAAAGCTCGGTGGCTCATATGGAGTTATGTGAGTGAACCACTGAGGTTCTGTACAGACTCAGGACTTCCAGATCAAAGCAACCAGCAGTCTCTCCTGATGTCCCCTTCCTCACCTGCCCCACCTTGCCTTTCAGAGATTTGGACGGCAAGTCACACAAACCTCTGCCCCTCAGCGTGGAGAACGACCGAGTCTTCAATGACCTATGGGGGAAGGGCAATGTGCCTGTCATCCTCAACAACCCATATTCAGAGAAGGAGCAGGTAAGTGCTTGATGCCAAGCTGGTACCACTGCCTCCCACGCCTTCTCGACCCCCTCCCAGGTGGGAAGCTGAGGGGAGGGAAGCTAAATCCTAAACTGTGTCATGATGGAAATCAGCTACCATGGCTGGAGAGCTTGGGAGGCCGAGGCCAGGAGTGCTAATCCTCGGATGTGGAGCTTGACTTTGTTTTTGTGTGGTTTGGTATTGTTTGTGAGCTTGCCATTTTTCACATTTTAATTCTGTTTCTACTGGGAAAGGCATTCACATGGTTCCAAATTTAAAAGATACAAAAGATACATGGTAGCTGGTCATAGTACCTCATGCCTGTAACCCCAGCATTTTGGGAGGCCAAGGTGGAGGATAGCTTGAGGTCCAGAGTTCAAGACCAGCCTGACCAACATGATGAAACTCCATCTCTACAAAAAATACAAAAATTAGCCTGGCATGGTGGCGGGCGCCTGTAGTCCCAGCTACTCAGGAGGCTGAGGCAGGAGAATGGCGTGAACCTGGGAGGCGGAACTTGCAGTGAGCCAAGATTGCACCACTGCACTCCAGCCTGGGCGACAGTGCAAGACTCCGTCTCAAAAAAAAAAAAAAAAAAAAAAAGGAAAAAAAAAAAAAAAAAGACGACCAGCCTGGGCTACATAGCGAGACCCTATCTCTATTAAAAAAAAAAAAAAAAAAATTTTTAATTAGTGGAGCGTAATGGCATATACCTGTAGTTCCTAGCTACTCAGGCGACTGAGGCAGGAGGATCACTTGAGGACAGGAGTTCAACGCTGCAGTGAGCTGTGATATAGCACCTCTGCACTCTAGCCTGAGTGACAGAGTGAGACCCTGTCTCTAAAAAAATATTGAAATAAATAAGCAAAAAGATATATGATGAAAAGCTCTATCTGTTCCTAATCCCAGTCACATAATTTTCCTCCCCAGAGTCAAGCAATATTAATGGTTTTTGTGTGTGTTCTTTTAGCCGTGCTTTATGCATTGACAAACACACACATTATTTTTGAATATTTTTACACAAATAAGAGCACATACACATGTTGTTTTATATATTGCTTTTTCACTTATTAACATATCTTAGAGATTAGTCCCCATTAGTGGGTAAAGAGGATCTTGGTTCCTTTTTTATAGCCATATAATATTTCATTGTGTGATCCTCCTGTAATTCATTGTATCAGTCCTTCATAATGAGCCATTGTCAATATTTTGCTATGACAGTGCCGTAATGAGTGACCTTGTGCCCATACCCTATTTGGCACATGGGCAGGCTTATCAATAGAATAAGTTCCTAAAGGCCAGGCATGGCGGCTCACGCCTGTAATCCAACACTTTGGAAGGCCGAGGCAGGAGGATCACTTGAGCCCAGGAGTTTGAGACCAGCCTGGGCAACATGGCAAAACCCTATCTCTAAAAAAAATACCAAAAATTAGCTGGACATGGTGGCACATGCCCATTGTCCCAGCTACCCTGGAGACTGAGGTGGGAGAATCACCTGAGCCTGGAAGGTCAAGGCTGTAGTGAGCTGTGATTGTATTACTGCACCACTGCACCCTAGCCTGGGCAACAGAGCGAGACCCTGTCTCAAAAAAACAAAATAGAATAAATTCCTAGAAGTGGAATTGTTGGGCCAAAATTCACGTACATTTGTGATTTTGGTGGTACTTGCCATAGTGGTTGGATCAATCTTACCAGCTAACTAGGAGACTGACTGTTTCTTCACAGCCTCGCCAACTCCATCTGTTATCCAACTTTTTAGTCTCTGCCAATCTGTTCAGATGTGTTTTGACAGCTAAGTCAATATCATTTCCAAAGAGTGGCTAGATTTGGCTGAAGATCAGCAGCGCCTTTGTCTCACCTGTCCAGTAAGCTGATGGACCAGGCCAGGGCAACCCTAGGGAATCGTGTGAATTTCACACCCATCCTCCGCATTGCAGTGAAGTCGGAGTGACCGGTGGGAGGTCGAAACATGGGGGTGGCCTAGGTGACTCAGCAAGTGATGACCTGCTTCATTTTCCTGATGCTTGGCCTACAGATGGCAGCTTTCACTGCCAGCGCATCTAAACAAGGCCTCAAA
The DNA here is from genome assembly GCF_028885655.2 of Pongo abelii. NCBI lineage: Eukaryota > Metazoa > Chordata > Mammalia > Primates > Hominidae > Pongo > Pongo abelii. Next base: position 116,149,290 of record NC_071995.2, on the reverse strand, counting down.
GTTCTCTACACAACTTCAGCGGGGAGGATGAGACATTCTAGAACCTTGGTGGCAACCGCTTTCCTTAGCCGCTGATGGCTGGCCAGGAAGATAAGGACATCAGGGATTCTGCAGTAGGTCAGACCCATGGTCCCACTAGCTGAATGTCCCTCAAGCAGTGATATCTGGAAATGTTTGGTGGAAAAGCACAACTGTAGACTTTTATTATGTTGTCCTCAAAAATCAAGACCACACGGAAGCATTAGGAAACTATTCTCCATTCATGATTAAATGAACAAATATGGTTTAAAGCTCTTCTATATTTTCTTTCTTAATTGAAAACAAAGAGGTATGGCCATCATATGAGCCCTCACAAGAGAAAGAAAGACAGCAAGAGGCAGCCTCGGGCCAGATCTAGCCTGCAGACCTGATTTGTTAGGTCTATACCGTATTGTATTAAGAGATAATTTATAGTTATATTTTAAATGTATTGCCAATGTTTCAAATTTTTACATAAATATATCTACAGCTTCTCTTTAAAATTTACATAATCTATGGCCAGGCGCAGTGGCTCACACCTGTAATCTCAGCACTTTGGGAGGCCAAGGGGGGCAAATCATGAGGTCAGGAGTTCAAGACCAGCCTGACCAACATGGTGAAACCCCGTCTCTACTAAAAATACAAAAATTAGCTGGGCATGGTGGTGGGTGCCTGTAATCCCAGCTACTCAGGAGGCTGAGGAAGGAGAATCACTTGAACCCAGGAGGCAGAGGTTGCAGTCAGCCAAGATTGCACTACTGCACTCTAGCCTGGGTGACAGAACAAGACTCCGTCTCAAAAAAAAAAAAAAAATTACATAATGTGACCACATTGCGCCTATACTCTATTTTTTTTTTTTTTTTTTTTTTTTTTTGGAGACAGGTCTTGCTCTGTCTCCCAGGCCAAGGTACGGTGTGGCACCATCATAGCTTACTCACTGCAACCTCAATCTCCTAGACTTAAGAGATCCTCCCATCTCAGCCTCCCGAGTAACTAGGACTACAGGCTGGTGCCACCAGACCTGGCTAATTTTTTATATTTTTTTGTAGAAACAGGATCTTGCTATGTTGCCCAGGCTGGTCTCGAACTCCTAGTTCAAGCAATCCTCCCTTCTCAGCCTCCCAAAGTGCTGGGATTATAGGTGTGAGTCAGTGCAGCCAACCATATTCTTATGGGGCAACAATCTGCATAGACTGAATACCAGCTGCCCCCTCTAGACAGGATGTGGCTTTCTAGTTGGCCACAAACCTCACCACTCGGTATTGTCTCCCTCTTATTAAGGCCAGTGTCCATTGTCATTTATAATAGCATTAGTGCTTTCGATTTCTTATACTAGGAGGAAAGTTAAATCTTTTTGTATCCATGTCTTTATTATTATTATTATTATTTATTGTGAGACAGAGTCTCTGGTGCTATCTCTGCTCACTGCAACCTCCGTCTCCTGGGTTCAAGCAATCCTCCCCCCTCAGCTTCCCGAGTAGCTGGAATTACAGGTGTGTGCCACCACACTCGGGTAATTTTTACATTTTTTGGAGATGGGGTTTCACCATCTTGGCCAGGCTGGTCTCGAACTCCTGGCTTCAGGTGATCCACCTGCCTCAGCCTCCCAAAGTGCTCAGATTACAGGTATGAGCCACTGTACCTGGGCCCATGCCATTTTTATAAGTGGCAGGTAGAGATGGACCAAGAGGTTCATGTTTTAAGAAAGATTTTTTTGGCTGGGTGCATTGGCTCACACCTGTAATCCCAGCACTCTAGGAGGCCAAGGCAGGTGGATCGCTTGAGCCTAGGAATTTAAGACCAGCCTGGGCAACATGGCAAAACCCCATCTCTACAAAAAAGTATAAACTATTAATTGGGCCTGGTGGCATGCACCTGTAGTCCCAGCTACTTGGGAGGTTAAGGCGGGAGTATCGCTTGAGCCAGGGAAGTTGAGGCTACAGTGAGCCGTGATAGTGCCACTGCACTCCAGCCTGGGTGACAGAGCAAAAAACTGTCTCAAAAAAAAAAAAAAAAAAAAAAGCACCTAAGAACATTCTTCATTTCTACACACACAAAAGTCTTTCTTTTTTAATATGCAACTAAGTGTCCTGTTTTGAAGTTACCCAGCCTTCTTTACTGATTTAGCTTACCCACCTACCACCTCTAGGTATCCGTTTGTAATTCCTGGTCGGCAGTAACCCTTGAGATCTCGATTTGAAGGAAGAAGCAGGGGATACCTTGACCCTGTGAGAAAGACACTGAAAGTCAATGCAGAAATCTGAGCAATGGCAGACTCTGGTCATTTCCTTGCACACTGCCCACCTTAGTTAGACAATGCCAACTTGCAAAGCATAACTTTGGTCTTCAAGCCTGAGGAGTGGAGCTCAACATTGAGAACAGGGCCTCAGGGTTTTGAAGATCAGATAAGCGTTTGCCTAAAACAACATGGAAAAAGGCATTATAGTAAAAGGAATGTGGGGCCGGGCGCGGTGGCTCATGCTTGTAATCCCAGCACTTTGGGAGGCCAAGGTGGGAAGATCCCCTGAGGTCAGGAGTTTGAGACCAGCCTGGCCAACATGGCGAAACTCCATCTCTACTAAAAATACAAAAATTAGCCAGGCATGATGGTAGGCACCTGTAATCTCAGTTACTCAGGAGGCTGAGGTGGGAGAATTGCTTGAACCTGGGAGGTGGAGGTTGCAGTGAGCTCAGATCACGCCACTGCACTCCAGTCTGGGCGACAGAGCAAGACTCTATCTGAAAAAAAAAAAAAAAAAAAAAAAGGAATGGTTGTGGCGGATAACACTGCTTTTTTTTCTTGCTGAGGATCATTATTAGTTCTCTGAGGTTGTCTTTGGTGCTAACAACACCTGAGACACATGCTGAGTTTTGACATCATCCTAAAGGCGGTTATCGTAATCATCATCTTAAGTGAAAAGCTACCCTAGATAAATAACATGAGGACCTACCTGCTGTTGGGCCATTCTCCCTGCACAAACTCAGCACTGGAAGAAGGACCGCTAGCCTTTGCACGATGTGACGATGAAAGGACAGGAAGATATATGGAGAGCTTGCCTCAAGGCCTCTGCTAATATAGAAATTCCGTTTGCTTGGAGAAGGCAAGGACTTTGAGGGTGCTGGAGAAAGGGGGTAAGACTGAATCTTCCAAGGTGAAGTAAGTCGGCCGAGCAGTTTTAGCCTAGAGAGTTCCTGGGAGCATGACTGATAGACCAGCAGAGCTCGGGATTTACGTTCGTCTTTGCCCACCATCAAATCCTTAATGTAGGATTTGACCCAAAAAGATTTAAAACCACGGGCCAGGCCAGGCAAGGTGGTTCTCGACTGTAATCCCAGCACTTTGGGAGGCTGAGGTGGGCAGATCACCTGAGGTCGGGAGTTCGAAACCAGGGTGGCCAACATGGTGAAACTCCGTCTCTACTAAAAATATGAAAATGAGCCCAGGTGTGAGGGCGCACACCTGTAGTCCTAGCTACTCAGGAGGCTGAGGCACAAGAATTGCTTGAGCCTGGGAGTTGGAGGTTTCAATGAGCCAAGATTGCACCACTGCACTCCAGCCTAGGCAAGAGAAGGAGACTCCGCCTCAGGTTAAAAAAAAAAAAAAAAAAAAAAAAGTCACAGCCCTGCGAAATCATCCTGGCTCTGTTGTCTGAGATTCAATTTTCCAAATGCCTCTCAGAAATAGAGCTGTCAGGAGGCAGAGACCCTAGCGCTTGGATGTATTTGAGTCCCAGCTCCAGCGCAAAGGAAACAGCCCTATTACTGCCTGCTACACATCTCCATAGGCACAGGCTTCAGAAATGCTTCCCAGGGTGAGCAAATTAATAGAAAATGCAGTATTCTTCTTTCCATCCTGAAAGATGATCTCTTAACCTCGCCTCTACCTGCTCAAAGCCACTGTACCTGGAGCTCCTGGAATCAGCTTTTTTTTTTTTTGAGACGGAGTCTCCCTCAGTCCCCCAGGCTAGAGTGCAATGGCACGATCTCCGCTCACTGCAAGTTCTGCCTCCTGGATTCACGCCATTCTCCTGCCTCAGCCTCCCAAGTAGCTGGGACTACAGGTGCCCACCACCACGCCCGGCTAATTTTTTTTTGTATTTTTAGTAGAGACGGGGTTTCACCATGTTAGCAAGGATGGTCTCGATCTCCTGACTTCGTGATCCACCCGCCTCGGCCTCCCAAAGTGCTGGGATTACAGGCGTGAGCCACCGTGCCCAGCCGGAATCAGCTTCTATCCTTCCAGTTGTAACCCACATTTACGGCTTGTTTAAGCATCCACAGGGGGCCTAGCATTATTAATGTCACAAAGAGGAACCCACCCACTACCTGCAATCCTGAGTCAGGAAGGGATAGGTGGGGGTTGAGAAGCAGCTGGGCAAGGCAGCAAAGCAACTGCCAAGGACTGGGCAAAAGGCAGTAGAATGCAATTGAAGCAGGACGGATGCAGGTTAGACATGAGGAAGAACTTCCTGACACAGAAGACTGTAAGTTCCTGGAGGAAATAGTGAGGTCTGACTCCTTGGGAATCCCAGAAGGGATCCCCACCCTCTTCGATGCTCTTATTTGTCTAGATTCAAAGAAAATCAGCCCTAGAGCCATCTTCTTTTAAGTCCATCTCGGGAGGCTGAGGCATTAATCTTTATCTAGCAGTCATTTCTCTTGCCAACAGTCTGGGTCACTGTGGGTGGGGCCAGTGAGACGAGTCACCAGTCACAGAGTGCGTTGTATGACTTTGTGACCCTCATCTTCACCACCCCCTTGCAAATTGCATCTGGCCTGGGATAGTAGATAGAACAAATCAGTTCATCTGCCACCATTCACTTGATAGCCTGCTGTGTGCATAGTTCTGGGGTAGACGCAAAGCTGAGCAAACACAGACCTCCCTGCCCTTGAGACCCTCACGGATGTGTGTGGGGAGAGACTCACATAAGGTTCAATTAGTGCTGAAATAAAGAGGAACACAAAATGCTTTGGGAACATAGTTACCTCAGCAAGTAGGTACCAGGGAAGGTTTACCCTAAGAAGTGACACCTGGTCTGGGTTTTGAAGCTCAGGTAGAAGTTTGCCTAAAAGAAAATGGAAAAAGGCATTACAGTCAAGGGAATGGTTGTGGCTGTTATGTTGCTTTTTATTTTTTTCGCTAAGGATCATTATTAGTTCTCTGAGGTTGCCTTTGGTGCTAACACCACCTGAGACACATGTTGAGTTTTTTTCTTTTTTTTTTTTGAGATGGAGTCTCGCTCTGTCGCCCAGGCTGGAGTGCAGTGGCCTGATCTCGGCTCACTGCAAGCTCCACCTCCCAGGTTCACGCCATTCTCCTGCCTCAGCCTCCCCAGCAGCTGGGACTACAGGCGCACACCGCCACGCCCGGCTAATTTTTTGTATTTTTAGCAGAGATGGGGTTTCACTGAGTTAGCCAGGATGGTCTCAATCTCCTGACCTTGTGATCCACCCGCCTCAGCCTCCCAAAGTGCTGGGATTACAGGCGTGAACACAGGTTGAGTTTTGACATCATCCTAAAGGCTCTTATAATAATCGTCTTAAGTAAAAAGCTACCCTAGATAAACAACATGAGGACCTGCTGTTGGGCCATCCTCCCTGCACAAACTCAGGATTCAAATCAAGCCCTTCTTGCCTTCCTTTCTTATTAAGCATCGTTTCCCTTGCCTGTCTGGTTTGCCTTCCTAAGAGAGGAGGGGTAGAACCGTGCCCTGTTTGGGGATGGAACATCTATTTTCAGATACCAATTAAGCATCAATCAAACCCTTAGTACGAGATTCGAGTGGGGACAGGGCCGGACCTGGGGAAGTGGTGGTTCCGTTTGGGGTTCTCTCCTCTTTTCCATCCTTCCCACTGCCCTTGCCCCTCCCTCCAGCCTCTGGCTGGTAAAGGCGATCAGACAGAGAGATGACTGTTACATCGAAATCCCACTCCCCAAGCTCAGCCGCCTCAGGATCATGGCATTTCTCACCCCTGGGGACACAGGGCTTGCTAGCTGCTTTCAAAATGTCAAAATCTGTTGAGAAGATTTTCCCTATTTCCAGGTAAACGACAGCACCCCCCAGCTTCTCTAGAGAGCTCTAAATTATGAGAAAGGTGGGGGACAGGCTTGCGGGCCATTTTTTTCCCAATCTTTAGGGGATCCAAGGTCACCAGGATGACACCAACTGGCCTGCTATTGCTGGCCTTGCTGAAAACCAAAAGGGTGTAGCCAGCCCCAGCTGGCCTGGATCTGAGTGAAGGCAAACCAGTAAAATGCTCTGCCTCTTGGAGACAACCCAGCATGCTCACCGGGAAGCCTTCTAAATCAGCCCTGACTCATTGTATGGTAATGATATCAGGATAAAAATAACAGTAACAATGGCCCAGCGAGGTGGCTCACACCTGTAATCCCGACACTTTGGGAGGCCGATGAAGGTGGATCACTTGAGATCAGGAGTTCGAGACCAGCCTGGCCAATATGGTGAAACCCTGCCTCTACTAAAAATACAAAAATTAGCTGGGCTTGGTGGCGTGCGCCTGTAGTCCCAGGAGGCTGAGGCAGGGGAATTGCTTGAACCCAGGAGGCGGAGGTTGCGTTGAGCCGAGATCGCACCACTGCACTCCAGCCTGGGCATTGGAGTGAGACCCTATCTCAAAAAAATAAAAAATAAAAAAATAGTAACAGTGATAATAATATCACGGTGCAGGTGTGTAGCCATTTTAACCCTTGGACTCACGAGCCCACAGCACTGAGGCCAGGAGTCCAGCACCTAGCTGGTGACCTTAGTCAGACAACTAATTATTAATAGCATCTGTGCTGAGCCTCCCTTTCCTGTTAGGGGCTAATAGGCTCATCAAATTGTGGGGAGGATGAAATGAGATAACGTATGAGATAATGATATGTCAACCATAACAACGGGACCTAATGTATTTATTGAGTAATATCAGGTACTGTGCTAAGCACTTTAGGTCCATGGTCTCACTGAACCACCAGCTCAACCCAATGAAATATTGTGATTGTCTCCATTTTACAGATGACGAAACTGAGAATCACAGAGGGTTTTGTGGCTCAACGAGGGTCACATAACCAGTAAGTGATGGAGATGGGATTTGAACCCAGGCCATGGAGCCCTGAGCCCACTCTACAGGGCCTGGCACAGAATAAATGCTCAAAAATGTTGGGGTCATTACCGTTGTTCTTATTTGGCTAAATAATATATTGCTAATTTGAGGAAGATAAGAAGCACTGTGCCCATTTTACAGATGAAACCCTTGTGGCCCACGGGTGACCCAAAGCCCAAAGTGACCACCCATTGAGTCATGGCAAGGCTGCATCTCTTCCCCTTTATGACCACATCGTCATCTTTGTCACTCATTGAAATCAATGGGACAGATGTGATTTATGCCTCCTGGGGGCCGGGCTGTGGAAACACAGAGAAAAGAGCAGGAGGGCCTTGAGTGGAAAGAGGGGAACTTTGAGAGCCTGGATTCCAAGCCCAGCTCTATTGCTTGTTTTTCATTAATTTGGGGATAGCCACGTCAGCTCTCACAGCCTCTACTTTCTGATCTGAAGAATGGGTTACCATGAGGATTCAATGAGCCCATGGATGTGCAGTGGCCTAGCCCAGGTCAGGCACCAAATAGGCATTTACTGAATGTTACTCAAAATGAAATGAAGGCCAGGTGTGGCTCATGCCTGTAATTCCAGCACTTTGGGAGGCCAAGGCAGGTGGAACACTTTAGGTCGGGAATTTGAGACCAGCCTGGCCAACATGGTGAAACCCTGTTTCTACTAAAAATACAAAAAATATTAGCCAGGTGTGGTGGCACACACTTGTAATCCCAGCTACTTGCGAGGCTGAGGCAGGAGGATTGCTTGAACCTGGAGACGGAGGTTGCAGTGAGCCAAGATGGTGCCACTACACTCCAGCCTGGGTGATAGAGGGAGACTCCGTCTCAAAAGAAATGAAATTGAGTATGATCACTGCCCTGGAGCAGTTCACAGCCGAGCCATCCCCTCTTCTCATTTAATATGCACCTCAACTTCTGAAAACTTCTACTTTCAAGACAAACTACAGATGGAGATACACATAGTAGTCATCATATTGTGATATTTGAGGTTTCATAGACTCATGCACAGATGTTACCCACAGAGCTCCCTTGGCTGGCTTTGGCAGAGTCCATTGGCTCCCTTGAGGCTGACATCTCAGGGTGCTTCTTGATTACTCCCTTCCCTAAGTCTCTCTCGAAGCATTTGAGAAACCTCTTGCATTTTGAGATTAATTTCCCTCTGTAGGAGGATGCCCCAAATCCCTAGTCCTAAGCTGCGGTCCAACTCATTTTTGCCCCTACTTCAATTAGGTCAGGTATCCCTTGCCTTGGTCTAGATACCCAAGTTGGATTTTCCCAAAAGCATCTTCAGTGCTCCACTTCTTAGGGTGATCCAGCATTCCCAGGGTGCCCTCAAACCAGCAGACCCCCCATCAAGATGCTTTCTAGGGATATATACTGAACAGAGTCTCTCTCCATCCCAGAGGCATCTTCCTTCCTTCCACCCTAGGCATTGCCTGCTCAGTGACTCCCGGGTCTTTATAGGTCACTGAGCCAAGAGGCCAGCAACCAAGCTTGCTGTCCTGGGTGGTCAGAGGCAGGGTGGAGCCAGGAAGTGGTGCGTGAATTGACTGGTGTTTGGGTTCAGCCCTGCTGGAATTTCCACATATTTTGCTAACTGTTTGTTTTAAGAGTGAGTATATTCAATGCAGGCTGTCCTGACTGTTGTCCAGGTCTGACAATGACACTGTGGTTCACAATCAGTGACACCACTCTGCATGCTCCTTCGCTGCGTCACCCCATATTGAAATGCTTTTCCCAAAAAGGGCAAGTTGGGTCAAAGTCATTTTTCTTCCTCTCTGTAAATTGGTATCAGTTGCCAAAACCAACCCCCCACCAAACAGAGGCTCTCACAGGTCAACAGCCCCAGCCTACTTCCATTTCCCGAGGTTCCCAGGATTTTCTAAGATACAAGGGGCCAAAACATACACATGAAACTTGTTGTGCATTTTCAATATTTGCATTTAGCAAATTAAGGCTTTCAACAAACAAACACAGTACAATGCAGTATCATAGGGCAGGCCACGAGATAATTACGGGATTGATGTTAAGACTAATTCCTAATGTATATATACATTCTGGTCTGATAATGGGACCAAGCTGAAAGTTGCCCAGTAACATCTGGCTATACTGTGATATCACTGCAATTGGGAGAAAGCTTAAAAAATTCAGATTTGATGCCCCTTGGTCCTCCAGAGGTCTCCACTATCACCCTGAATCCTTAACTGGGATGAGTCTGACTCCCAAGCACCCCCTTTCTTAATCACCCTCTACAGACTGTTGAATTACAGAAGAGAGAGAGAGGCAGAGTAAGCAATGTCAAGTTTCTTTTTTATTTTTTTGGAGACAGAGTCTCACTCAGTTGCCTAGGCTGGAGTGCAGTGGTGCGATCTCGGCTCACTGCAAGCTCCGCCTCCTGGGTTCAAGCCAGTCTCCTGCCTCAGCCTCCCGAGTAGCTGGGACTACAGGTGCCCACCACCACGCCCAGCTAATTTTTTTGTATTTTTAGTAGAGACAGGGTTTTACCGTGTTAGCCAGGATGGTCTCGATCTGACCTCATGATCCGCCCACCTCGGTCTCCCAAAGTGCTGGGACTACAGGCACCCACCACCACACCTGGCTAATTTTTTTTTGTATTTTTAGTAGAGACGGGGTTTTACCGTGTTAGCCAGGATGGTCTCGATCTCCTGACCTCATGATCTGCCCACCTTGGCCTCCCAAAGTGCTGGGATTACAGGCATGAGCCACCGCGCCCGGCTAGCAATGTCAAGTTTCTATGGAGTTATCTTAAGGAACGAATCACTTTAGACATAGTGCTTTGAATACACTAAAGGAAATTATATTCCAAAGTACTAAATACACTTGGTTAAGTTCTATACATAGCAATTTTTTAATTATACGGATAAGTGGGTACCTTCTGGTTTTGTGAGTCTGTGGGCCTGGACCCTGAGCTGCCCCAGCTTGTAACCGGGTTATGCTTGCTGCCCGGGAGAGATGGTACCCACGGGTGGGTGCGGTGCCGCCCAGGGCTGCAGCAGAGGGCACAGTGTGTGGCGTCTGGCCCCTGGTATGAATGGCCCTCTGCCCAGCTCAGCCCCAGTGTGCTGCCCTCATTTCAGGACAAGCCAAACAGGGCAGGTTGCTGCAGGCCTCTAATAGAGGAGCTGTCACTGGTGCCGATAGCATAAGAATAAGAAGGGACTTGCTTTGTACAAGTTTAGGCCTTAGCTCTTAGATTAGTTTACTAGGGCTGCTGTAATAAAACACCACCAACTGGGTGGCTTAAACAGCAGAATGGATTACCTCACAGTTCTGGAGGCCAGAAATACAAAATCAAGGTGTTGGCAGTGCTGATTCCTTCCGAGGGCTGGGAGGGAGAAGCTGACCCAGTCCTCCCTGCTTGGCTTGTAGGTGGCTGTCTTCATGTTCACATGGCGCTGTCCCTGTGAGCACATCTGCCTTCAAATTTCTCTTTTCTCTAAGGACACCAGCCCTACTGGATCAGGACCCATGCTAATGACCTCATTTTTAACTTGATTTCCTCTGTAAAGGCCCTAACTCCAAAGAAAGCCATATTCTGAGGCAGTTTAGGACATCAACATATGAATTTGATGGGGATGGGGAGGGAAGACATGGTTCAGCCCATGATATAGGGGTCCCCAAACCCCAGGCCACAGACCAGTACTGGCCTGTTAGGAGCTGGGCTGCACGGCAGGAGGTGAGCGGCGGGCGAGCAAGTGAAGCTTCATCTGTATTTACAGCTACCCGCCATCGCTCGCATTACCGCCTGAGCTCTGCCTCCTGTCAGATCAGTGGCGGCATTAGATTCTCATAGGAGCCCGAACCGTACTGTGAGCTGCACATGCGAGGGATCTAGGCTGCCTGCGCTTATGAGAATCTAATGCCTGATGATCTGTCACTGTCTCCCATCTCCCCCAGATGGGACCATCTAGTTGCAGAAAACAAGCTCAGTGCTCCCACTGATTCTACATTCTGGTGAGTTGTGTAATGATTTCATCGTATATTATAATATAATAATAATAGAAATAGTGTACACGATCAATGTAATGCCCTTGAATCGTCCTGAACACGCCCCCCGACCACCAGTCCATGGAAAAATTGTCTTCCACAAAACCGATCCCTGGTGCCAAAAAGGTTGAGGACTGCTGCCATAATAGCTCCTAAGATGTTGTATGTCTTGGAGGTGCCTGCCTGCCTCCCTTGGTGTAGCTGTCAGTCCTGGTTTCACTGTGAGGCTCGTGACAGTGACAGCCACTACTGGGGAAGGGCAGGTGCTTGGCCTCTATGTCTAGGTGTTCTGAGTTCTGGTGCTGAGTTTCTGTCTTCTTGCCTAAAAAATCTCCCTCCGTCCACCGCCCAGCACACCTGCTTCTTACTTCCTAGCATCTGCTAAAAAGCCCGCCATCCAGCCAGGTGCAGTGGCTCATGCCTGTAATCCCAGCACTTTGGGAGGCCAAGGCAGGTGGATACCTGAGGTTGGGAGCTCGAGATCAGCCCAACCAACATGAAGAAACCCCGTCTCTACTAAAAATACAAAAATTAGCCAGGCGTGGTAGCACATGTCTGTAATCCCAGCTACTCAGGAGGCTGAGGCAGGAGAATCGCTTGAACCCAGGAGGCGGAGGTTGCAGTGAGCTGAGATCACTCCGTTGCACTCCAGCCTAGGCAACAAGAGCAAAACTCCATCTCAAAAAAAAAAAAAAAAAAAAAAAAAAAAGAGCCCACCCTCTTTCCACTTACCCGATCCATGTTGACTTTATCCTTTGCCCCAATCCTCTCCTACCCAGAGACTCTCAGTTCCACTTCCGGAGCCCCCAACCTTCAGTTCCCAGCTTCCAGTCCTGCGGCCCTTGCAGCTGCATTCCAACCCCATGGCCACTCCTGGCCTCATTGCACCATCCTCCTCTTGGGTCTCTCTGCCTTGACCCTCTCCCTCCTGCAATCCTTGCAATCATGTCTTTCCTAAAACCTAGCTGAGATAAGATCACTCACTCAGGCAGGCAGCTTCAGGGCTCGTGATTCTCTATGAAATCAAGGCCAGCATCCTTGGCTTAGCATTTAAGGAACTCTACAGTGTTGAAACTTTTTAGACCTTGTGTTAGTTTGCTCGGGTTTTAATCACAAAGGACCATTGCCTGGGTGGCTTAGACAACAGAAATTTACAGCTCACAGTTCTGGGGGTTGGAAGTCCAAGATCACGGTGCCAGCATAGTCAGGTTCTGGAGAGGGCTCTCTTGTCAGCTTGCAGACATCTGCCTTCTCTGTGTCCTCACATGGCAGACAAAGAGAAAGAGCTCTCTCTTCCTTTTCATATGAGGCCACCAATCCTATCAGATTAGGGCCCCAGCCTTATGACCTTGTTTAACCTTCATTATCTCCTAAAAGTTCTATCTCCCAACAAAATCACATGGGGGTAGGGGATGGGGGTTAGGGCTTTGTATTAGTCAGGGTTCTCTAGAGGGACAGAATTAATAGGATAGATGTATATATAAAGAAGAGTTTATTAAGGAGTCTTAACTCACACGAACACAAGGTGAGGTCCCACAATAGGCCATCTACAAGCTGAGGAGCAAGGAAGCCAGCCCAAGTCCCAAAGCTAAAGAATTTGGAGTCTGATGTTCAAGCGCAGGAAGCATCCAGCACGGGAGAAAGATGTAGGTTCGGAGGCTAAGCCAGTCTGGTCTTTTTACATTCTTCTGGTGCTTTTATTCTTCTGGCTGTGCTGGCAGCTGATTAGATTGTGCCCACCCACACTGAGGGTGGGTCTGCCTTTCCCAGTCCACTGACTCAAATGTTAGTGTCCTTTGGCAACACCCTCACGGACATACCCAGGGACAATACTTTGCATTCTTCAATCCAATCAAGTTGACACTCAATATTAACTATCACAGGCTTCAAATAAATTTGGAGGAAGGACAGAATGCAGTCTCATGCAGATCTCATATGTTTATTGAACATGTACTGTGTGCTGGGCACTGTTTCAGGGATAGAACAAACTGAACAGTGGGTAGGCAGAAAACAAGTATTATCTAAATGCCTATATAGGTATATGTAAATCTATATCTACAAGATATGGAAATGTAGATATGCACATACATGTCCAGGTACATATATGCTCATGATGACTACCAGTAGTGTTAAGTGCTATGGGGAAAACAAAGCATGGAAAGGGTGATTGGAGGCAGAGAATGACAAGGAGGTGACACTGCTTTAAAGAATGATCACAGCCGGCACAGTGGCTCACATGCGTAATCCTAGCACTTTGGGAGGCTGAGGTGGGCAGATCACCTGAGGTCAGTAGTTCGAGACCAGCCTGGCCAACATGGTGAAACCTCGTCTCTACTAAAAAAAAAAAAATAGGAAAATTAGCCAGGCATGGTGGTGCATGCCTATAATCCCAGCTACTCAGGAGGCTGAGGCAGGAGAATCACTTAACCCAGGAGATGGAGGTTGCAGTGAGCCAAGATCACACCACTGCACTTCAGCCTGGGCGACAGAGTGAGACTCCGTCTCAAAAAAATAATAATAATAATAATGTTCAGGAAAGATCTCTAACGTGACGGCATTTGAGCAAACTCAGTGATCGGGGTCAGCCACTGGAATTCAACCCTTTACATCAGGCATCTACAAACCTTTTATCTAAAGGACAAGATAAATATTTTTGGCTTTGTGGGCCACATGGCCTTGGACTCTATCAGAATACCAGCCAGCTCTGACATTGTCATGTCAAAGCTGCCACATGCTCTATGGACACAAATGAGCCCCAATGAAATTTTATTTATGGATACTAACATTTGAACATCATATAACTTTCTTGTGTCACAAAATATTCTCCTTTTGATTTTTGCATTCAATAATCCAAAAATGGAAAAAATCCTTCTTAGCTCAGGAGCTGTACAAAAACAGACAGTGGGCCACGCCGTCTGCAGATCTCTGCTTTAGAAGAAGCAGCTGTAAGATGCTTTTCCCAGTTGTGGGATGAGAGTCATTCAGTGGCTGCTGAGTCCTAGAATACTAGTCCCCAAAATATAGTAGGTGCTCAATATGCACTTGTTGAAGGGGAGAAAGAAGGGAGAAAAGGAGGGAGGGGAAAAGGAATCAGAGCTTCAGCAGTCCTTGGAAGTGGCCTTCTCAGCTCCGGAGCCCAGGCTGACATGACCGCACCTCCCTGCCTCCTTTTGAGCCTGGCTGCAGGACCATTTCCTTTCATTCCTTCAGGGCCTCTGCAAGCTTCCTAGGCAAAGAGGTGTTGACAAGGCTATGAAAATGCCCATGAGCTCATGGCCTCCTTTGCACACTTAGGGGTGGGTGTCCCAGGGGTCCACAAAGAGCGAGCCAATGTCTCCTCCCACCTAAAAGCTTCCGTTGTCCCCACCACAGACATAAAGCCAGAAAAGGATGTATGTAGCCACAGCCCAAAGCCCCACTTGTGCCCTGTGCCCAACATAATAACTCACAAGTGCTGCTAATCTGCATTTTGACCAGGAGAACTTTGGTGCCCACTCAGAGAAGTCATTTGCATCCTGCATGCAGGGCCCCTGACTGCTATATTAATCTCCCCGTTTCTCCCCTCCTGAGTCATCTAATATTGCTGCTGGCTAATTAAAACATCAAAGCGCCAAGTACAACAGCCCTGCCAGAAGCCTCCTAATGCGTGGTTTCAAGTGTGCAATCCAGTGAAACCCAGGGCGGAGGGTGGCGCGGCTCGCACTCGGGCAGCCAATTACTTGACTCTTAACGACCACCCCTCGAACATGTGGGACCTCCACAGATGTTCTCTTTTATTAGTCCTGTTATCTCGCTCCTCCCCCTCCCTGGTGATGAAGACTGTCGGCTGCTGCCCACAGGCCACACCCTGCTCCTCCTCCTCATGCCTAGCCCCCCACCCTCTGAGTCCTGAGCCCAGACCTGATGTCATCACCACATCTGTCATCGCCGCCCTGGGATTTCAGCTGCTCCTCAGCCTCTACAGTGTTCACATGGGTGGCCGAGAGGGTTTCTAAACTGGCTGAGTGAAACTGGGTGTGTAGGGAGAATGGCTGGGGTGCCTTCCTCTGGGCAAGGTAGGATTATTTATTTTTTTTCTCAATGATACAGGTTGTCGGCACAATCAGAGGGATGTGTTTACTACAAAGCCCTGCCCAGATGTGACTTTCATCACCTCCAAGACTCCTCCTGGAAGACACAGGAGGGGAGACAGGATCCCAAAGAAGTGTTTAGAGTGCCTGGCCAGGCCTTCGAACAAAGTGGGGTTGTTTGTATACAACTTCCTAGGGAAACATGGGCACAGACTAGAAAGTATAAATGAGGAACAAAGGAAAGAACTCATCCAAACCTTTATCATGCTCCCAGTGTGGTAGTGTAGTAGTAATACTTGCAGAAGTAATAATAATAGTAATACAAGTAATAATAGTAATACAAGTAATAATACAAGTAATAATAGTAATACAAGTAATAATACAAGTAGTAATAATAATACAAGTAATAATAATACAAGTAACAATATACAAATAATACAAGTAATAATACTTGCAGAAGTATGGCAGTACTACAAGTAATACTTATACTTCTAATACTGTAAATTGGGCTAGTAGTCACATAATAATAACATTTATAATAATAAGTAATGGCTAACATTTAGGGGGTGACTATGATCATCCAAGTAAGAGATGACTTGGTCAGGGTGCTGGCCAGCGGAAGGGGAGAGGAGTGAATGGATTCTAGAGCTAGTTAAAAAGCTAAAATGGGGGAGAGTCAGTGATGAGTTGGGTGTGGGAGATAGAGAAGAGGCTGATGACTAAGATAGCTCCCACCTGTGGCTTGTCCTGCACAGGTGGTTGGTAGCGCCCGGCACTGAGGAGGGCCAGATCTGGTCAGGGCGGGGAGATGTGGAAGATTATGAATCCTAGCACCTTCCATGTGTTCCCTGTGCTGCCACAGCCTGCACTCTTCCGGAGCAGTCTTTAACAGTGGCACACTCTTCCCCACCTCCTGTTCCCCAGGCTCCAACATGGCGCCATGAGTGCTTTAACACAGAACTCTTATTCCACTGGCTGCAAAGGTGGCCATCATAGTTCTCTTAACTCAGGACCTCTGCATGATCTGTTCTCTCTGCCTGTAAGACCTTGCTTCCTCTTCCTTGCCTGGCTAGCACGTACTCATCTTCTGGTCTTGACCTAGAAGTTAGATGTGTCTTCTATGTGCTCCCACCTCCCCTGTGCTGCCCAGGTCCCATGTAATGGCATCCATTGTGCTAAATCGATTGCAATGGCTCATTCCATTTTCATCACCCCTTACAGGACTGTGACTCCATGGGAGCAGAGATCACATCCATCTAGTTTGTCACTATAGTCTTGGTCTCTGCTGCCTCACCTGGCACATAGGAACGGCTCAATAAACATGTGTTACATGAATGAATTATTCCTAATGGTCAGGATGCAGGATAGTCAAGCTGTTAAGGGCATGGTTTGGGAGCCAGACTGCCTGGATTGGACTCCTTTCTTCAGCTTATTAGCTCTACGATCTTGGGCAACTTAACCTCTCTGTGCCTCAGTTTCGTAATCTGTAAAATGGAGATAATAAGGTTGTTGCTTGGCACATAATAAGTGCTCATTTAATGTTAGTTTTCAACATTAGTCCTTCGCAGTTCTCTGTGACTTCTATCCTGGACTTTGATCCAGCCCATTTGATCATAATTCACAGCTACCCTCACCAGCCTGAGCTCCTCCAAGCCAGTGAGATGGGTGCCCTGCCTCCTTTCTGATTTTATCTCCTTACACTTGCCCTCATGCATACACTCCAGCCATACTCAACCTCCTTGCTGGTCCTTTGAACTTAACAAGCTCATTCCCACATCAGTGCCTTTGCACTTGCCCTTCTCCCCTCCACTTAGTTACAGTCACCTCCTCATTTTCTATTCTTATCATCACCTGGAATTATACTGACCCTATATTAGTTTACTTACTATTTATCTCCACCTCTACCGCGTAACACTCCAGAGGGCAAGGTCCCTGTCTGTCTTCTTCACTGCTGAATCCCCAGCGCCTATTTATTGAGCATGTATTATAATAGTGCTCAATAAATACTAGTTGAATGTATGAATGCCCTGCCTCAAGGTCACTGTGCACTGATGTACTCTTTGCATGAGTGTCACTTAACATTGGCTCATCATCTCCCTGATCTGGCTTGGCTTTCGCATCAGGGTGCACCTGCTGCCCCTCCCTTAGAGTTACTAAGTGACCAATGTGTGCCTGATGCATGTGTGTGCCTGTGCCCAGGCAGGTAGACAATAACCCAGGAGCATCCAAGACAGATGTGATCCTAGGCCAGGCACGATGGCTCACACCTGTAATCCCAACACTTTGGGAGGCTGAGGCAGGAGGATTACTTGAGTCTAGGAGTTCAAGACCAGCCTGGGCAACATAGTGAGACCCCTGTCTCTACAAAATATATAAAAAATTAGCTGGGCATGGTGGCATGCACCTGTAGTCCCAGCTACTTGGGAGGGTGAGGTGGAAGGATCACTTGAGTCTAGGAGGTCAGGGCTACAGTGAGCTATGATTGCACCACTGCACTCCAGCCTATGTGACAGAGCAAGACCCTGCTCAAAAAAAAAAAGACAGATGTAATCCTTATCAGTGAGATCTAAAATGAATGGGCCAACACTGGTCAGCCTGAGACTTATCCCCCCTCACCTACTGGCCAAATCATTTGCAGAGTGAAGACAAATGGGGGACTAAAGGTCCCCATAAAGAGGCTCTTCCATGGTTTCTTTCCATGTAGGTGTTCAAGACAGAGGGGATGGTAAGTGCAAAGGCCCTGAGGCAGGAACAAGCCTGGAAGTTTTAAAAGTCAGAAACTGGAAATTTGGGGACAATATTCTTTGCTTCAAATTGTTTCAACTTATTTTATTTTATTTTATTTCGTTATGATTTTTCTGAGATGGAGTCTCGTTCTGTCTCCCAGGCTGGAGTGCAGTGGTGCGATCTTAGCTCACTGCAGCCTCTGCCTCTCGGGTTCAAGCGATTCTCCTGCCTCAGCCTCCCAAGTAGCTGAGATTACAGCTGAGATTAGCGCTACCACACCCGGCTAATTTTTGTATTTTTTAATGGAGACAAAGTTTCACCAAGTTGGCCAGGCTGATCTCGAACTTCTGATCTCAAGTGATCCGCCCACCTCGGGCTCCCAGAGTGCTGGGATTACAGGTGTGAGCCACTGTGCCTGGCCCAAAATTTTTCAGTTTAAATCTTTCTGTTTTCTCAGTACTCGCCAGAAATGGTGAGTTTGGACTGTCACAGAAAGGCCTAGAAATCCAAGTAAGTCGACCCAGCTTTAGGTTTGATTCCTCAGTGCTGGGGGCTATTGTCATTCAAAGAGGCTGATGGTGTCCTTTCAGTCATGTATTCATTCAACAAATATTCACTGAGTCCTTCCTCGGTGTGTCAGACCCTGTTGAACCAGAGAGACCACCTTTGAGTTCCTGACCCCTCTCCCCAGAGCAGAACCCTAGAGGCTTTTCCATGGTGTTTCTTTCCATGTAGGTGGGGAAATCAGGTTCCCAGGAACCTTGTACATGTCAAGCAGGGAGGGCTGGATCTTACTCTGGATGTAGACAGTTGGTGATTCAAGGCAGATCCCAGGAAGCACAATGGCTCTCCCAGCCTCTGTGGAGACAATGTTACAGTCCACTCAAGGCCCCGCCTCATCTTCCACCTTCATTCTCTTCTGCAGCCCCCTGCCTCAGGAAAACAGTCCCCCACAAAGAATGGCAGCCCCTCCAAGTGTCCACGCTTCCTCAAGGTCAAGAACTGGGAGACTGACGTGGTTCTCACTGACACCCTCCACCTTAAGAGCACATTGGTAAGTATCCCAGCAGGGTGTAGATGAGAGGGTGGCAGCTTCATCACTATCCACATTTGGAGTCGGATAAGTCTTTGTTGTGGGGGCTGTCCTCTGTTGTAGGGTGTTGAGCACCACCCCTGACCCATACCCCCTAGATGTCAGTACGCCCCCTTCCAGGTTGTGACAACCAAAAATGTTTCTGACAGAGCAGGAGCACTGCCATCTTGGGCAAACACTGCCATTTTAAGTTCCAGCTCCCTTTCTAACCTCATGTATTTCAAGGAAATCACCTCCCTTCTAACAACAAGCAGCCAGAAAAAGCAGATAGTAAAACACAGATAAGACAGCTCGGGCACACAGGGAGGGGGGAAAGTCTCTTGGGTAACCACCAAACTTCACACTCATACAATGGGCTCCAGTAAAACAGTGAGCCTTAATAAGCATATTCCTTTCCCTTTAGATGCACTAAGATAGGGAAGCTAAAAGCAGACTTGCGGGGTATGCCTGCAGCTGCAGGAAAATGTATGGGAACAGACACAAAAACTCTCCCTCCCAGATAAGCAAGACAAACAGACACAGAAACATTCCAAGCTTGTGCTAAGCTCTACCACCCTAAACCCTTAAATACTCTTAGTCTGTAAAAAAGAGTGCTCCTCTTTAGGACAAACACCTAACGGATGTGGGGCTTAAAACCTAGACGATGAGTTGATAGGTGCCCACCATGGCACATGTATACCTATGTAAGAAACCTGCACGTTCTGCACATGTATCCCAGAACTTAAAGAAAAAAAAATAAAGAGTGCTCCTAACCTAACTTGGCCAGAAGCCCCTCTCAGGTTTATTCTTTAAAATAAACGTGTCTCTGATTGTTAAGCCACTTTTCGTGTTTCTTTCTTCTGTCTTCAACTCTTACAGTCTCCAAGACATTACCTAACATTCCCTGGGCAAGAAATTTACCCCATTTGAGAACCACTGGTGAATTCTCACTCTCTTATGTAAATGCTTTTTATTTGTGAACCCAGTACACAAAAGAATCTAAGGAGAGTTGCTGCTTGTGAATACCATCTCTGTCTCTCACAGTCTGACCACTGGTGGAGTATTAAACAAACCCTTCCTTGATTTCACAGTGTGTCCTTGATATTTTTATTTCATATTTTTAATAGCCAACGAACCACTATATTGCTTTAAATTTTTGTTGAACCTGGGCCTCTTGGAGGAATGGTATCTGCAAGCTATTACAATGTAACAAATTGCCTGAAACTTAGTGGTTGAAAACAACTATTAAAACTATGTATTATTTTTCAAAAGTCTACGGATTGGCTGGGTAGATCAGTGATCTGGTCCAGACTCTGTTGATTTTGATGAGGCTTTCTCATGCATCTGTAGTTACATCTGAGGGGTCAACTAAGGTCACGGTGGTCTAGGATGGTCCTGGCTGAGATAACTCAGCCTTGTTCCATGTGGTTTCTCCTCTTCCAGCAAGCTAGCTTGGGCTTGTTCACATGTAGTTGCAGGGTTCTAAGAGAATGAGCAGAAACATGCAAGAACTCTTGAGGCCTAGACTCAGAATTGTCACAGGGTCATTTCTGCCACATCCTAAGGGTCAAAACCAGCCCAGAGTCAAGGGGTTCAAGGATAGGCTCCACTTCTTCATGGAGAATTGCTGTAAAGCCACATCGCAAAGGGTGTGAATAGAGGGAGGGGAAAAATTAGGGTCCTATTTTGCAATCAGTCTATCATAGATGCATTCAAATGAGTTACTGTAGCCACTCTATTAGTTCCTCCTTGATCATCATGCAAAATCTAAAAATATTTCAGATTTTAGTACCAATGATTCTGATTCCTAGTCAAAAAGCTTCTGTTCCCAAGATGAGTAGAGCAAATACTTTAGGAACCTTAAAATGCTGCTTATTGTTCCTTAACATGACCATGACCATATCCAGCAAGGATTTGAAGCTGGTACTTGAGAAACTGCCTCTGGGAATTAAGGGCCAGATAAACTCAACTATGAATATGAGATCCAAGCCCACAGCCTAACACCTGCCACTCTTGGGTAAAACCAAGCAATAGTCCAAATCTCTTGATCTTCCAGGAAACAGGATGCACTGAGTACATCTGCATGGGCTCCATCATGCTTCCTTCTCAGCATACACGGAGGCCTGAAGACGTCCGCACAAGAGAACAGCTCTTCCCTCTTGCCAAAGAGTTTATTGATCAATACTATTCATCAATTAAAAGGCAAGTGTGTGTCAATTCTGGGGAGCCCGAGGTAAGTTATCGAATGCTGGAGACAAAGATGTCAGCCCCAACTTTGCAAACCAAGGCCAAAGCACAAGGCCTCTGCCATACACAGAGGCTTAAAACTGGCTACCCACAGGTCACATCTGTTCCCCAGAAGTGCTTTTGTTTCACCTGCAAAGGGTTGCTTATAATTTGAAAGATTTCAAGCAATTCCATGCCTAGATACATACCCTAGAGAAATTCTCATACCTGTTCACAAGAAACCGTCAGTAAGAATGTTCACTGAAACATTGTTTATAGCAGGAAAAAATTAAAGAACCAACAAGAGACCAGGCGCAGTGGCTCACGCCTGTAATCCCAGCACTTTGGGAGACCGAGGCGGGCAGATTGCTTAAGCCCAAGAATTCAAGACCAGCCTGGCCAAAATGGTGAAACCTTACCTCTACTAAAAATACAAAAATTAGCAGGGCATGCTGGTGCACGCCTATAATCCTAGCTACTTGGGAGGCTGAGGCATGAGAATCACTTGAACCCAGGAGGTGGAGGTTGCAGTGAACCAAGATCACACCACTGCACTCCAGCCTGGGCGAACAGAGCGAGACTCCATCTCAAAAAAAAAATAAAAGAAAAAGAAAAAGAAAGAAACCACATAAACACCATCAGCAGGAGAATGGGTAAGTTATGGCATATTCCAGTGATGGAATACTATACAACCGTAAAAATCAAAGGGATTAGCGCTCTGCATGTTAATGGAATTGAAGTTCATGTTCATAGCTAACTCTGAGCAAAAGAAATGACAAATTGTAAAAGGATACATCTAGTATAGCACCATTTGTATGAATTTTTTTTTATTGATTTATTTTTTTGAGACAGAGTCTTGCTCTGTCACCCAGGCTGGAGTGCAGTGGCATGATGTTGGCTCACTGCAACCTCTGCCTCCCAGACTCAAGCGATTCTCTGCCTCAGCCTCCTGGGTAGCTGGGATTACAGGCACGCGCCACCACACCCAGCTAATTTTTGTATTTTTTGTAGAGGCAGAGTTTTGCCATGTTGGCCAGGCTGGTCTTGAATTCCTAGCCTCAAGTGACCCACCCTCCTCGGCCTCCCAAAGTGCTGGGATTACAGGTGTGAGCCACCATACCCAGCCTATATGAATGCTTTAAACATGCAGAATGACATTATACATGGTTGAAAGAAAGATATACATGTGGCAAAGATATAAACAAGTGTATGAGAATGGTAAATGCCAGGTTCAAGATAGCAGTCACTTCTGGGGAGAAAATGGGCTACAGTGGGGAAGTATTCCCCAAGAAACTATTGTAGTATTTTTTAGGCTTGGGACATGGGAGTTTATTATATTATCCTGTATACCTTTTTGTAAACCAAAAATTTTTCTGACTTTCTAAAATTGAAGTCATTGCCAACATTTAAAAATTATAAGAGTTCTCTTTAAAACTCAGATTTCCAGTTTCTCTGGAAAGATTTAGCAGTCCTGGGCCCCCACTCCTGTCAGGTGACAACTGACAGGAGTGGAGTCATGGCTGCCCCCTTTGGACAAGGCCTGGCTCACCTGTTTGCCACAGTCCCCACCCAGCTGGTTGAGTTATATGTACAATGTCCAGCCTTTGTGGGCATTTGAGTTTACAGTGTCTGTTTTATCTTGCATCCAGAAATCAAACTGTTGCATCCAGAAATCAACTTGGAATTTTTTTGTAGCTTCCAGTCTCTTGGAATAGCTCTCCCCTTCCACCAACTTCTAATTCAGAAGAGGGGGTGATGTTCCCATGTCCCTTCCTCTTCACTCAGATTTGGCTCCAAAGCCCACATGGAAAGGCTGGAAGAGGTGAACAAAGAGATCGAAACCACTAGCACCTACCAGCTCAAGGACACAGAGCTCATCTATGGGGCCAAGCATGCCTGGCGGAATGCCTCGCGCTGTGTGGGCAGGATCCAGTGGTCCAAGCTGCAGGTAAGTGGTGAAGTCAGATACTTTGAAGAGCCCTTAAATGAGGGAAGAGGGGAAGGGGAGTGGATGGAGCTTTAAAAAGGTTAAGCTCCTACCAAGAGTACCTGGTGGCCATGGTGACCTATCAGATGATGGTCACGGGGTCCCACATTCCAAGATCACAGCCAGCTCTAGATGATAATCATGTCTTATTTAGCCAATGCAGCGCTTTTGCAAAAATGAACTTGCATATCTCTTGGAAGGGAGGGCTTATACTTTTCAGTTGACTGCAGACCTCACCACTCCCTTTTGTCTTGCACCTACTTAGCCTATTTATCTGCCTTCTCCCTGAAGGCATTAGTTTCTGTGTCCCTTGGTTATGATTTTATTTTAGGAAATAGTTTAAAGTTGGAAGTAGATTTGTTATCAAGATCAGGGGATTTTTGTTTGATTTTTGTTCTGTTTTTTAATCCCTAATCCTTAGTAACCTAACAGGAAATGTAACCAACCCATCTAAACCCCCTCCTTCATTTACCATTCCTTTCCCACATTCACTTACATGCCATGTCTGCTTTTAGGGGATTTTTTTTTTTTTTTTCTGGTCAAATTGGCCTTGGTTATTAGGATAGAAAAGAGAAAATATAAAATGCAGCCTGGGACTCGGTAATGAGGTGCCCACTTTACCAATGTAGCAGCAGCTGGAGTGGGATCTGGGTTCCCCTAAATTGGGAAGATTGCACTGGGGGAGCTGGGGAGGGAAAGAAGAGGCAATCAGTTCCCCGCTGCGCCTCTTCCAGGTATTCGATGCCCGCGACTGCACCACGGCCCACGGGATGTTCAACTACATCTGTAACCACGTCAAGTATGCCACCAACAAAGGGAACCTGAGGTGAGCTGACCAGCTGGGCACTGGGAAAGTCCCCACAGCATTGTACTTTGACTCTGTAGTCAGCTCACCTGCCAGGGAAATGCTCCTCATCTCAGGGACATGGGCCAAGCTGGGAGAGGTATCCTGGCACTGTTTTTTTTTGGTTTTTTTTTGTTTTTTTTTTTTGAGACAGAGTCTTGCTCTGTCACCCAGGCTGGAGTACAGTGGTGTGATCTCGGCTCACTGCAACCTCTGCCTCCCAGGTTCAAGCGATTCTCCTGCCTCAGCCTACCGAGTAGCTGGGACCACAAGCACCCGCCACCACACCCAGCTAATTTTTTTATTTTTAGTAGAAACGGGCTTTCATGTTGTTGACTATGCTGGTCTCAAACTCCTGACCTCAAGTCCTCCACCCGCCTCGGCCTCCCAAAATGCTGGGATTACGGGCATGAGCCACCACGCTCGGCCCCGGCATCTTTATTCCATACACCATGCCATATTCCTTTTTTTCTGGGGCAAGTGGATTCGTCTGTGGTTTGCAAAACTACAGCAGCAAACATCACGTTCAACCCACAGTTCAGTATCCTTCCTGGAGAGGACAGGAACAAATAGTTGAGATTCCCGGGAATCAGAAAATCCTACTGCTGGTGATGACCTGCTTTTACTGTGTCTTGCTCTGTCACCTGGAGATAAACCAAACCAAATCTCCCTTGGTTTAAAAGGCTATTTCTCTTGCTGATGCAATGGGAACTGCCCCTTCAGGTTCCACCCAGCCAAGACATGCCTTGGACTCGTCTTCACCAATACAAAGAACAAAGCCACAGGGAGCAGGCCGAGGCAGGCAGACATCCATGTGGCTGGTGGCGGCCACGCTGGCAAGTCTCAGCTGGGAGAGGGACAGGTGGAAATGAACAGCTGGGGCCCCACAGACAGCCGGCTACACTTGTTGACTCTGCCCGCTCACTGCTGCCACGGCATCTGTTCCCAGCCACTGAGCACCAGCCCCATCTTGGAGCCACACAGGATCACTGCAGAGATATTCCCACAAGCCCCCGGGCTTCACTGAGTTCATCCAAAAGTGGCTTCTCTGCATGAAACATGAGTTTTCTTAGATGTGTCTCTTCTCTTCCATAAGAAGGAAATGGTGTTTGCCAATTTTCTGAGTCCACCAGTAAGAAAAGGGCCTGTAATCTAAGCCTGGGCGTACATGAGGAATTGGTATTTAGGTCTCTTTCCCAAGACACCTCACCCCTTAAAGAATATTGAAGAACCCTCCTGTGTATCCGGACCTGGTCAAGGTTAGGCCCTCAAAGAGTTTGTGGGCTCTTCTGGTAGATTTCTTTTTTTTTTTTTTTTTTTTTTTTTTGAGACAGAGTCTTGCTCTGTTACCCAGGTTGAAGTACAGTGGCACAATCTTGGCTCACTGCAACCTCCACCTCCCAGGTTCAAACAATTTTCCTGCCTCAGCCTCCCGAGTATCTGGGATTACAGGTACGCACCACCATGCCCAGCTAATTTTTGTATTTTTAGTAGAGACAGGGTTTCATCATGTTGGCCAGGCTGGTTTCAAACTCCTGACCTCAGCTATCTACCTGCCTCGGCCTCCCAAAGTGCTGGGATCACAGGTGTGAGCCACCACACCTAGTCTCTTCTGGTAGTTTTCAAATGGGGCTCTGAGCAGGCTCTGAGCATGGGTCACCCCAGTCCCAGCAGTGCACCTCCAGTTTTTTCACTGCTGTATTAGGGGGTCTTTGTGAGATCTTCTATTAAAGAAAACATTCATCAGATTCTTTTTCTTTTTATAATTTTTAACCCTCATGTCTGAAAGCAATGAGAACTGTATAAGAATGCAGCTGGACACTGTGGCTCATGCCGGAAATCCCAGCAAGGTGGGAAGCCAAGGTGAATGGATCACTTGAGCTCAAGAGTTCGAGACTAGCCTAGGCAACATGGTGAAACCCCATCTCTACAGAAAATGCAAAAAATTAGTAGGACGTGCTGGAGGGTGCCTGTAGTCCCAGCTACATGGGAGGCTGAGGTGGGAGGATTGCTTGAATCCAGGAGGTGGAGGTTGCAGTGAGCCGAGGTTCCACCACTGCACTCCAGCCTGGGTGGCAGAGTGAGACTGTCTCAAAAAAAAAAAAAAAAATATATATATATATATATATATATATAAAATAGGAATAATCTATGCATAAGAGGGGAAGGACAGCAGAGAGAAGAAGAGAGGGAGAGATGCAGGTTTACACTGTGCTCAGGGAAGCAGGAGAGTAGAGGCATAGATGTGTGTTCTGGTTCCTCTGTTGGTCTCAGTTTCTGCACATAGAGTAGGCATCACACCCCACTCACTATGTGTGATTCTGGTGTTTCTAAACACACTTTTAAAACATATACATTACACAAACACCGTTTATCAGATGTTCAACCAGAGAAACAGCAATGTGTTTTAGTGCTGGAGGGGAAACTGTTTGACTCGCTCTGTGTTTATCTCCAAGATGGCGCCTCTGATAAGAGATCTTTAAGAGCATCTTTGTTTCTATGTGATTTTGGCCTTCAGCCTGGATTCTAGACTCACCCTCAGCTGTGATGCATCACCCCAGCAGAATTACATGCTACATTGTCTTGTGTAGAGAGTAAGACCTAAAAACCGTGCTCAGAAAGAAGGCCCTATGAAACTAGATGAGACAGGGATTGCTGTATGGAGGAAGCAGATTTGAGTCAGGTCTTGAACGTGGATGTAAAATGGAAGAGGGGGATTCCAGCCAAGGGGATCAGCAGGGACACAGTTCTGGACAGAAATGTATATGTGAGAAGATCTATAAGCAACGAGTTGGACCCAAGATGCCATCTTTGTGTTGACACAAGAAGCCAGGACCATGTTTCCATAGCCTGGGATGGGGGACCAATGAGTCCAGCTGACAAGAGCTCCTGCTGTGAGATGACATTGATCTACATCGTGAAAAAGTTATTTTCCTTTCCTTTTTTTTTTTTTTTTTTTCCAATCCTGATGATGATGTCGAGGAGAAAGGCTCAGTTTGGTGTTAAGATATTGTTAACACCTAATACTTGCTGATCTCCCTTTTAACATAGAGGCCAGGGCTCCGGTAGGACCTTCAGCAGACAACATCTTTCCACAATTAATAAAAGAACACAGCCTTCACTGTTGCCTATTTAGGCAGGCGAAGCCAATGGCTGGTGACCTGCAGTTTTCTTTTAAATAAATATGTGAATACAAATGCAAGCTGATTGCTTTTTAATCATAAGTCTATAAACTTTGGTTTGGTAAGGGTGTGGGCAAAGTGGACGAGAATTAATGATGGCTGGGAGAAGACTGGAATCGGGATTCTGTAGTGCATTCTTTTTTTTTTTTTTTTTTTTTTTTGAGATGGAGTCTGGCTCTGTCGCCCAGGCTGGAGTGCAGTGGTGTGATCTTGGCTTACTGAAACCTCTGCCTCCCAGGTTCAAGCGATTCTCCTGCCTCAGCCTCCCAAGTAGCTGGGATTACAGGCGTGCGCCACCACACCCAGCTGACTTTTTGTATTTTTGTAGAGACAGGGTTTCACTATGTTGGCCAGGCTGGTCTCAAACACCTGACCTCCTGATCCACCCACCTTGGCCTCCCAAACTGCTGGGATTATAGGCATGAGCCACCGCGCCTGGCGCGTAGTGCATTCTTAAAGGGAAACAAGGTCTGATGTTTCCATGGAAATGACTGGCTGCAAAAGAACTCTTTGGAAGACTAGCTCAAGTCAATATTATTTAAAAGTCTCCAGCTAGAAAGAGATTCTTTCCTTCAGCATGGTGGCATGGGGGCTCCCACCCCCTCCACCGTTTTCCTCACACCATAGTTCCGGTGGAGGAACAGAGCACGGCCCCTCCCTTCTGACCGCTGCTCCACTGGACCTGGGGACCTTGGCACAGAGGTAATCCACTCTGAGCCTCAAGCAGCTGTCGCTCTGGGTGGCGCCATGTTTAGTATGTTCCCACAGCGCAAGTCCTGTCCTGATGCCGGGTGTTCCCATCTCTCCACCACAGGTCTGCCATCACCATATTCCCCCAGAGGACAGACGGCAAGCACGACTTCAGAGTCTGGAACTCCCAGCTCATCCGCTACGCTGGCTACAAGCAGCCCGACGGCTCCACCCTGGGGGACCCGGCCAACGTGCAGTTCACAGAGGTGCGAGCGTTTCCACCCCCTACCCTGCCCCAACATGGGCTCTTATGTCCCCAGACTTTCACCCACAGACTTTTTCGGGCTTAATACTATCATCACCGGGAGATCCACTGATGGGGTCGTTTACTCTTCTCCAAACCTACTTCTGCATCAGGCTGTTCCCCATTCTAATTCTTTTACAGCTGGACATTTGGTCACTTTCATGCCATTACCTCACTCAGCCCTCCTGATGGGAACTGGTCTCCCATTTCACAGATGGGTAGACCGAGTCTCACCAAGGCCAAGTGAGTTACTCAAGACTGCTAAATGAGTAGAGAAGAAAAGCTAGAACTACAGTCCAAATCTTCTGCCTCTCACCAGGAAGGGAAGAGCCGAGAAATGGAAGCCATATCTGGCATCCACCTTTTCTGAGTTACGAGATAATGTCAGTTTCGTTTCATTCATTCATTTGTTGATACAACAATTTGAGCCATCCAAGCCTTTGAGTAGGCTTGACTTTGTCTGTCACCAGCATCACTACAGTTACTGGTAGCCCAAGTCAATTAATAAAAGCCACCAGGAAAGTGAGTACCACCATCTCCCTGCCCAGATGGTACCCAGATGGTACCACAGGTGGTAGTGTGGGCAGGTAGCACAGGTAGCTTATACGGACCATGCCCACATGACAACACAAGCACATCGTGTGTCTGGAATGATCTCAGGCACGCAGGCCTGCTACCACCTTTCCTTTATCACCCAACTCATACCCCGCTGAATTTCACCATTGTCCTTTGCTCAAGCCCCTCCCAGGTGGTACCTCCTTGAAGATGTAGCTGGCAAGGCTAAGGGCTGCTCCACTCCCTCCTGGCTGCTGACTTCATTTGCATGTGGCTTTTCTTATGAAAATGTTATGCTCATGAGGAGGGGACTGTAACCAGGGCAACCAGGAGCTGCACCTGTGCCGTTTTAGAGGCAGCCAGGCTGACTCCCTGCTCCACTTGGCTGAGCACTAACTGTGTACTTGGCTGACCTTGTCCTCGTGGTCACCAGAACATAAACGCCCTAACCTCTTCCTCTCGCTCCATCTCTGGAAACCTTGCTGAGCAGGACATGTTCTCCTGTTCCATGATTTGGTGCTTCCTCTTTTTACTAAGCACAAAGAATCATTCCAAACCTAACCATGTAATTTTACCTTTTGAAACCCTCTAACCCTGCCCTGTCTAATAGGGACACATGTGGCTATTGATCACTTGAAATGTGGCCAGTCCCAGTTGAGATGTGCCATAAGAGAAAATATACACTGGATCTCGAAGTCTGGGTCCAAAAAAGAGAGGGAAATAACTCATTGATCTTGGTTTGTTTTTTTTGTTTTTTTTTTTGAGACGGAGTCTCACTCTGTTGCCAGGTTGGAGTACAGTGGTGCAATCTCAGCTCACTGCAACTCTGAGTTCAAGCAATTCCCCTGCCTCTGCCTCCTGAGTAGCTGGGACTACAGATGCGTACCACCACGCCCGGCTAATTTTTTGTATTTTAGTAGAGATGGGGTTTCACCATGTTGGCCAGGATGCTCTCGATATCCTGACCTCATGATCCGCCCACCTCTGCCTCCCAAAGTGCTGGGATTATAGGCGTGAGCCACCGCAGCCGGCCCATTGATCATTTTTCATGTTGAAACAGTAATAATATGGATACATTAGGGTAATATATTTATTAACAAATTAATAGATTCACTGGATTAATAAGTTATTTTTAATTTTAATGTTAAATATATTATTTAAATACACTCATTATTAATAAATTAATGTTGATATTTAATGTATTATTTGATATATTTATTGGATGAATAAGTGTGTTACATATTTAATTTTAATGTCAATATATAATTAGAATAGATGATAGTAATATTTTAATATACTATTAATAAATTAATATCAAGGACATTGTTGAACTTTAAGATGAGTATATTATTAATATTATTTTCTCCCATGATTTGAAGAAGCCTAGCAAAAAAAAGATAAAATCAAAATTATTTTCACCTGTTTTTTTTTTCTAATGTGGCTACTAGAAAGTTTTAATTACTTAGGTGGCTTGCATTATATTTTTATTGGACAGCTGCTCTAACAAATGCATTTTATACTATAATTCTAATACATCTGCCTTCATCAAATTCAGCAGGTTTTCTTTGTATCTTACAATACCTTATATTATTACAAACACAGAGCTGACAGCCTGCAGATGCACTTGTTAGTCAGGTTCAGTCCTTGCCCTCTGGGAGTTCCAGTGGGCAGGGAAGACCCGGAAAACAAAGCTCAGTGCCAGAGGAAGGGTTTGCCCTCTGTCCTGTGGGCCCATGAGAACTCATGCTAGTTACTAGGTTAGTGCAAAAATAATCGTGGTTTTGCTATTGAAAGTAATGGCAAAACCCGCAATTACTTTTGCACCAACCTAATACACGGTGATGTCAGGGAGAACTTTATAAAGCAAGTGATGTGGTCCACGAGCCTCCAGAGGAAATGTCTCCTGGGGGCTTGCATTTGGATCTCTATCCACCCACCCCTGCTTCCCACCTAAGGGTCGTGTTTGTAGGGTGTGGAGTACAGTGGCATTACCTGGCCGGGTCTGCTTGCAGATTTGCATACAGCAGGGCTGGAAACCACCGAGAGGCCGCTTCGATGTCCTGCCGCTCCTGCTTCAGGCCAACGGCAATGACCCTGAGCTCTTCCAGATTCCTCCAGAGCTGGTGTTGGAAGTTCCCATCAGGCACCCCAAGTAAGAGGGACCGGCAAGGGTTGGGAGAGGGTGAGTGGGTTTGCCGAGTGCCCCTCTTTGCCCAGCCCCATCCCCCCGGGCTTTCTTTCTCGTCCAGACCAAAGCTGAAAGGGAAAAGGGGGGCTTGATTCCTGTCCTCACTGCGGGCTTGGGCAGAGTGAGTTCCCTCAAGGAGCAAAAAGACCTCCTTGACCAGCCTGGGGACCACCACCTTTTCTGAACCGTCTCACTCCTAAGCCATTAACAAGGAAGGACCTGCCCTTCTTCCAGCCCTAAGCATTGAAAGAGCAGAAGCACCATACTGTCTTGTGAGCACACTTTTTCTTTTCCTGTTCCTTTTTCTTTTTCTTTTTCTTTCTTTTTTTTTTTTTTTTTTTGAGACATGGTCTGCTGCTGTTGCCCAGGCTGGAGTGCAGTGACACAAACATGACTCATTGCAGCCTCGACCTGCTGAGCTCAAGTGATCCTCCCACCTCAACCCCTGCAAAGTAGCTGGGATTACAGGATTACAACCACACACCACCATGATTGGCTAATTTTTGTATTTTTTGTAGAGACAGGGTTTTGCCATGTTGTCCAGGCTGGTCTTGGACTCCTGGGCTCAAGTGATCCTCCCACCTCAGCCTCCCAAAGTGCTGGCATTACAGGCATGAGCCACTGTACCTGGCCCACATTTTCAATTGAGAGAACTGTTTAAAACTCTATAGGATCTGATGATCAAGATAAGAGTTTTAAACAGTTCTCTCAATTGAATTGCAAATCAAAACCACAATGAGATAGCATCTCACCTCAGTTACAATGGCTTATCCAAAAGACAGGCAATAACAAATGCTGGTGAAGATGTAGAGAAAAGGGAACCCTTGTACACTGTTGGTGGCAATGTAAACTAGCACAACCACTGTGGAGAAGAGTTTGGAGATCTCAAAAAACTAAAAATTGAGCTACCATATGATCCAGCAATCCCACTGCTGGGTATATACCCAAAAGAAGGGAAATCAGTATATCGAAGAGATATCTGTACCCTTGTGTTTGTTGCAGCACTGTTTACAATAGCTGCAACACTGAGGAAGCAACTTAAGTGTCCATCAACAGATGAATAGATAAAGAAAATGTGGCACAGATACACAATGAAGTACTATTTAACCATAAAAAAGAATGAGATCCAGTCATTTGCAACAACATGGATGGAACTGGAGATCATTATGTTAAGTGAAATAAGGCAGGCAGAGGAAGACAAACATCACATGTTCTTACTTATTTGTAGGATCTAAAAATCAAAACAATAGAGCTCATGGGCATAAAGAGTAGAAGGACGGTTACCAGAGACTGGGAAGGGGTAGTGGAGGAGGTGAGGGGAAGAGGGGGACGATTAAGATGGGCACAGTGGCTCATGCCTGTAATTCCAGCACTTCGGGAGGCTGAAGCAGAAGGATCACCTGAAGTCAAGAGTTCGAGGCCAGCCTGGCCAACATGGCAAAACCCTATCTCTACTAAAAATACAAAAATTCCCTGGGCATGGTGGCACATGCCTATAATCCCAGTTACTTGGGATGCTGAGGCAGGAGAATCACTTGAACCTGGGAAGCGGAGGTTGCAGTGAGCCCAAGTTGTGCCACTGCACTCCAGCCTGGGCAACAAAGCAAGACCCCATCTCAAAAAAAAAAATAGTTAGAAAGAATGAATACAGCCTATTATTTGATAGCACAACAGGGTGACTATAGTCAGTAATAACATAATTGTACATTTTAAAATAAACAGTGTAATTGGATTCTTTGTAACTCAAAGGATAACTGCTTGAGGGGATGGATACCCCATTCTCCATGATGTGCTTATTTCACATTACATGCCTGTATCAAAACATTTCTTGTACGCCATAAGTACATGCACCTGCTATGTACCCACAAAAATTAAAAATAATAATTTAAAAAACTCTACAGAACCTGGTGTGGATCAAGTTCAAAAGGAATTTGGAGTCATGAAGTTGCTGCATGGTCTCAGGCCAGCAACACAAACAGCATTTGCCCTTTGAGAGTAAAGGACATCCACCGTGAGGCACTAGACTCAAACCTGGGATTGAATAAAATCAAGGGGTGTTGCTAACACACTCAATAATAAGATAAATATAAGAATGCAATATTTTTTAAATCAAAATTGTTTCATTTTATTTTTCTAATTGATGTCTAATAATTGCATATATTCATGAGATATATAATGATGTTTTAATACATATAATGTATAGTGATCAGATCAGTGTAATTAACACACCCATTGTCTCAAACACTTACCCTTTGTGTTGGAAACATTCACTACCCTTTCTTCTAGCTATTTGAAAATGTATATTAATGTTAACTATATCATCCTACAGTGGTGTAGAACAGTAGAACTTATTCCTTTCTAGCTATAATTTTGTATCCTTTAACAAATCGCTCCCCATTCCCCCTTCTCCCTCCCCCTCCCAGCCTCCAGCATCCTCTGTTTACTTTTTACTTCCTTGAGATCAACTTTTTTTTAGCTTCTACCTATGAGTGAGAATATTCAGTGTTTAACTTTCAGTTCCTGGTTCATTTCACTTAACATAATGTCCTCCAGTTCTATCTATGTTGCTGTGAGTGACATGGTTTCATTCTTTTTTATGGCTGAATGATATTCCAGTGTGGGGAGACAGAGAGAGAGAGAGAGAGAGAGAGAGAATTAAATTGGAGTTCATGACTCCAAATTTCTTTTGAACTTGATCCACACCAGACCTGGTAGAGCTTTTTTTTAATTATTACTTTTAATTTTTGTGGGTGGATAGTAGGTGTATTATATATATATATGTATGTATATATTTATGCGGTACATAAGACGTTTAGATGTGGGCATGCAACGTGAAATAAGCACATCATGGAGAATGGGGTATTTATCCCCTCAAACATTTATCCTTTGAGTTACAAACAATCAAATTACACTCTTTAAGTTATTTTGAAACATACAATTATGTTATTATTGACTGTAGTCAGTATATATAACATATCACACATTTTCTTTTTATCACACAGTATATATAAAATATCACACATTTCTTTATCCATTCATCCATTGTTAGACACCTAGGTTGATTCCATATCTTGTCTACTGTGAATAGTGCTTCAATAAACATGGGGATGTAGATATCACTTTGACATGTTAATGTCCTTTCTTTTTTTTTTTTTTTTTTGAGACAGAGTCTCACTCCAGCCCAGGCTGGAGTGCAGTAGCGCGATCTTGGCTCACTGCAACCTCCACCTCCAGGGTTCAAGCCATTCTCCTGCCTCAGCCTCCCAAGTAGCTGGGATTACAGGCACAAACGACCACGCCCAGCTAAGTTTTTTGTATTTTTAGTAGAGACTGAGTTTCACCATGTTGGTCAGGCTGGTCTTGAACCCCTGACCTCAAATGATCCACCTGCCTCGGCCTCCCAAAGTGCTAGGATTACAGGTGTGAGCCACTGTGGCCGGCCTGATTTCCTTTCCTTTGAATAAGTGCCCACTGGTGGGATTGCTGGATCTCGTGGTAGTTCTATTTGCAGTTTTTTGAGGATCTGCCACACAGTTCTGCATACTCCTGTACTAGCCTATATTCCCACCAACAGTGTATAAGAGTTCCCTTTTCTCTGCAACCTTGCCAGCATTTGTTATTTTTTGTCTTTTTATAATTGCTGTCCTAACTGCGATGAGATGTTATCTCATTATGGGTTTCATTTGCATATCCCTGATGATGAGTGATGTTGAGCATTTTTTCCTGTATTTGTTGGTTATCTATCTTCTTTGGAGAAATGTCTGTTCAGAGCAAGTGCCCATTTTTTAATCCAATGGTTTGGGTTTTTTGCTTTTGAAATGTGTGTGTTCCTTGTATATTCTGGATATTAATCCCTTGGTGGATGAATAATTTTCAAATATTTTCCCCCATTCTTTAGGTTGTCTTTTCACTCTGTTGCTTGTTTCTTTGCTCTGCAGACATTTGTTAGTTTAATATAATCCTGTGTGTTTATTTTTGCTTTTGTTGCCTGTGCTTTTGAGGTCTTATTCATAAAATCTTTTCCCAGACCAATATCCTGAAGCATTTCCCTGATGTTTTCTTCTAGTAGTTTTATAGTTTCTGGTCTCAAAGTTAATTTTTTTAAAAAAACAGCACATGATGAACAATATATCAACATTTTCAATAAAGATAGGATCCAGCTCAGGACTGAGATTAGTGTGAGATGAACAAGGTGTCATACAAGTGTAGGGTGGAATCCTACATTATTGTTCACCATATATATACATAAATTTTGATTTTTTAAATGTTTCTTTAATTTAAAATATTGTATAAATAAATAATAGCATTGATCCTAATTATTGAGTTTTTATCAGGTTGATGCAAAAAGTAACTGTGGTTTTTGCCATTACTTTTAATGGCAAAAGTAAACTTAAGAGGGGGAAACTATTCGGTTGGTGCAAAAGTAATTGCAAAACCACAACTACTTTTGCATCAACCTAATAGCTCCCCCCACTTAAATTTTACACCGAAGGATAGTGCCACTCCTGCCTCACCCTAGTCCCAGCCTTGGAGAGGAAGCAGGTGTCCTGAGGCTCCTGACACTGCCTGATATCTGGGAACTCACCCAGTTCCTTGGTGAAATGTAGCCTACATTTATTCATTCATTTATTGGCTCATCCAACACAGTTCCCCATGCAGGCCAGGCATTGTGCTAGCTTTTGGGGCTGACTCAATCCCTGCCCCCACGGTGCTTATGATCTCAAGGAAGAGAAGTTCTTACATAATTACTCAAATAACCACTTAATTTTAATGAGGTGCTGCAAGGAAATGTATGGTGCCTAGGATGAAATCCCCTGACCAGCTGGGCCTCAGGGAAGGCTTTCCAGAATAAGCATGATTTTAGCTGAAAATTAAAGTATGAGTAAGAGCTGGAAGCACAGAAGGAAGGGAGAAGATCCCAGGAGGAAGGGGCTGCCTGTGCAAAGGCCCTGAGAGTAGGAGGATGCTCAGTCAGGGAAAGGGGAGAGAGGTCCCCACACTTTCTCCTGGACTTACTTTCAGGGTGGGTTTGAGAGAGAAACGGCAGCCTAAGGCAGTAGTTTCCAGGCCTGGATATCCATCCGAAGCACCTGAGAAATAAGTTAAAAATGCACATTCTCAGGCCCCAGCTGCAGAACCTGTGATTCCACAGATGTGAAGCAGGGCCCAGGAACCATATTCTGACCTTGTCAGTCCCAGTCCATCCTTGGCATTTCAGCATCTCTAGATTGAAGCTGTCCCACCCATGAGACACCTGCTCCAGGTGAGCTGGGCCCTGTTGCTCCCTGCAGGTTTGAGTGGTTCAAGGACCTGGGGCTGAAGTGGTACGGCCTCCCCGCCGTGTCCAACATGCTCCTGGAGATTGGTGGCCTGGAGTTCAGCGCCTGTCCCTTCAGTGGCTGGTACATGGGCACAGAGATTGGTGTCCGCGACTACTGTGACAACTCCCGCTACAATATCCTGGAGGTAAGGGCCCTCTCTGGTCACCACAAGGGAAAAGCACATAGCAGAGGGTGCCAGCTCAGCAGTCCCCTTCCCCACGGCAAGCTTGGTGGCTTGGAAACTCGAACGGGTTAGAATAGAATTGCAATCCCAGAGAAGCCCCTGGAAATGCCAGGGGCATCCATGTCTTTAACAACGATTAAAATAACAGCAAACACACACATAGGACATAGCATGTACTAACAACATTCGAAGCACTGTTTCTGTGTTCCATTCTCATTTAATCCTCACCTGAACCTTGAGGTGTGAGAATCCCCCTTCGACAGATGACAAGCTCAAGGTCACACAGCTAGCGGGCAGCAGGGCTGGGACATGTGTCTGGTTTGACTTCATGGTCCAAGTTCATTACCACTCCACTCCACTGCCTCTCGGTCTTAAATCTTGTTAGAAGAGCTTGAGGATGACTGACAAACTCGGGACATATTTAGTGTCTTTTCTAAAAAACAAGGGAGGAGGGTTGGCAGTGGTTCCCCACTCTAAGCATTTCTCGGCAGAGGGTCTGATTCCCTCCCGGGCTGAGTCATCCGTATCTACTAAAAAGTGCTGGAGCGGTGCTTCCTGAAGCCCAACTTTGGTGAAAGCATCATGATTGCTGTGTTTTTGTCAGCAAATGTCTGTAACAACACTCTGCTGCTGTTGGATTTGTTTCAAAAGAGGGCACTGAGAAACAGAGAAGTTAAGCACTGGGCCTGTGTCACACAGGAGCTAAGGCACAGAACCAACATTAGAACCCAGAACCGAGCATCAGGTTTGTGTTGTTAAAAATCCACCAGTTGGCTGGGCGCAGTGGCTTACGCCTGTAATCCCAGCACTTTGGGAGGCCCAAGGCAGGCTGATCACAGCCTGGAGTTCGAGACCAGCCTGACCAACATGGTGAAACCCCGTCTCTACTAAAAATACAAAAATTAGCCAGGCATGGTGGCTTGAGCCTATAATCCCAGCTACTCAGGAGGCTGAGCCAGGAGAATCGCTTGAACTGGGGAGGCAGAGGTTGCAGTGAGCCGAGATTGCACCACTGCACTCCAGCCTGGGCGACAGAGTGAGTCTCCATCTCAAAGAAAAAAAAAAAGCCACCAGTATCACTATAGAAAACAGATGCCAGGGATCCTCAGCTTTGCCACACATCGGAGGGTATCTGGGGGGCTTCGTGATGCCTGGATCCCATTCATCAGGGTTCTGATGTCATAGGTCTGGGGTGGGCCCTGGGTATCTGCATTTTGCAAAGTTCCCCAGGAGATTCTTCTGGACAACCACTGATGCAATGCAAACTTTTTTCTTTCTTTCTTTCTTTTTGGAGGCGGGGGTAGGGGAATGGAGTCTCGCTCTGTCACCCAGGCTTGAATGCAGTGGTGCAATCTTGGCTCACTGCAACCTCCACCTCCTGGGCTTAAGCAATTCTCCTGTCTCAGCCTCCCAAGTAGCTGGGACTACAGGTACACACCACCACACTTGGCTAATTTTTTTAATTATTATTTTTAGTAGAGATGAGGTTTCACCATGTTGGCCAGGCTAGTCTCGAACTCTTGACCTCAGGTGATCCACCCACCTTGGCCTCCCAAAGTGCTGGGATTACAGGGGTGAGCCACCATGCCCAGCCTAAACAACCACTAATGCGTGCAAACTTCTGGCAGGAAGGAAAAAATGTTTCAGGCAGTTTTCATAGATGTGGCTCAAGTTGCATTTGGGGATTATTTTTTAAGGAGTTTTTTTTTCCCTGCAATTAATTTCTATTCTTTTAACCAAATAATACTATAGAATAACAATAGCATTGTTCTTCTATACATACTTTCGTCTGTGTGTGTCCAATTTCCTCTGTCATACACTCCAGTTTTATATGTATTTATGGAAAGCAGCATCAAATTTCTTACTTCCCACAAATGTGTCGCTAATAGAGACCCCAAGCAGAAACTAATGCCTCAGCCTCAAAGAGTGAGTTAATAAGTCTGCTCTCTGATCTCTGTTTACATTTCAGTTGCAAAGAGTAGTCTCCGGGTAACTGAAATGAGCCTCTCTCCCACCCCGACCCTCCAATTCCACCTGCCATTATGTACAAACGTTGATAGCTGGGTCTAGGAGCAGTTTACCCAAACCAAAGAAATTGCTGCATTCTAGCCCCATAATGAGACCTGGGTTCCCACCAGTGACTAGTATTGACAGAGGAAGTGAAAAGCAGGGCTTTAATTAATGCACTTGCTATTGGGTCTTCCTTGCTCCTGACACCAGCTCCTGCTTCTGCCTTGGCTGTAACATGCATGTCATGAGTTCTTTTTTTGCAAGTAATTTTGCCACAGGCGTCAGCTGCTTAGAGAGCAGCTCCAAGGTCTTAGACATTAGGCATCTCCCTGGGCTCCAACTCTGAGGCTAGCTGGTTCTGTGGACGTTGGACAAGTCCAGGCACCTCTCTGAGCCTCAGTTTCCCCATGTGTCAGATGGAGTCTGGCAGGGGCCTCGTGAGCTCAAAGCACCCATGACCTAGATGCTAAGTCATGACCACTCTGGGGGTAGAGTAGGAAGGATGAAGAGCTTTTCCTACTAGAAAGCAGATGATGCACTCACAGACCTACATCTGTTAAAATGCTCCAGAGGCTGGGTGCAGCGGCTCACGCCTGTAATCCCAGCACTTTGGGAGGCCGAGGCGGGTGGATCACAAGGTCAAGAGATTGAGACCATCCTGGCCAACATGGTGAAACCCCGTCTCTACTAAAATTACAAAAATTAGCTGGACATGGTGGTGTATGCCTGTAGCCCCAGCTACTTTGGGAGGCAGAGGCAGGAGAATCACTTGAACCCAGGAAGCAGAGGTTGCAGTGAGCCAAGATCACGCCACTGCACTCCAGCCTGGCGACAAGAGTGGGACGCTGTCTAAAAAAAAAAAAAAGAAGAAAAAAATGCTCCAGAGATCCTGCCCCTGGGCCCGTCACATCTGGAATAACATCCTGACTCACATCCTGACTCCTTGGCATGTCTTTCAAGATCTTACACCAGCTATTCCTGTCTCACTCCCACCAATTACCCCTTATGTACCACCCTCCAAGCACCCTCTGGTCTTCTTTCCATATCTAAGATAGCCCAAGCCTGATCCCACCCCAGGGCCTTTGCTCTTGCTGCCCCCTTTGCCTAGAGCACTCCCTCCCCAGATCTGCGAGTATCTGTCTTCTTCTTACCACTTAGGGCTCGCCTTGCATGCTATCTCCACAGTGGGCTTCCCTGACTACCCTGGCTGAATTAGCCCAGCCCCCACATCCCTCTTCATCCCATTTCCTTATTTTCTTCCTAAGAATTAGCACCTACCACTATATTAAGTGTCTCTCTCTCCCCCATTAGAACACAAGCTTAGTAATTAAAGGGCCAGCCAAGTCTCTAGTTTCCTGCTGCTGGTAGGTTCTCGATAAAAATTTTAACTTTTTAAATTTTTTTACATTTTTATTTCATACCTAGTCCAACAGATCAATGAAAAATTCTTGAGGTCGGGCGCAGGTGGCTCACGCCTGTAATCCCAGCACTTTGGGAGGCCGAGGCGGGCGGATCACGAGGTCAAGAGATCAAGACCATCCTGGCTAACACAGTGAAACCCCCTCTCTACTAAAAATACAAAAAAAAAATTAGCCCGGCGTGGTGGTGGCGGGTGCCTGTGCTCCCAGCTACTCGACAGGCAGGAGAATGGCATGAACCCGAGAGGCGGAGCTTGCAGTGAGCCAAGATCGTGCCACTGTACTCCAGCCTGGGTGACAGAGCAAGACTCCGTCTCAAAAAAAAAAAAAAAAATTTTGAATGAGTGAGTTCATTAGTCTGTGAATGAGTTGATTAATTAATTAAGAAATTCTTGTCCAGGCAAGCTGCCTCATGCCTCTAATCCCAGCACTTTGGGAGGCCAAGGCGGGCGGATCACTTGAGGCCAGGAGTTCGAGACCAGCCTGGCCAACATGGTGAAGCCCCATCTCTACTAAAAATACAAAAACTTAGCCAGGCATAGTGGCAGAACCCTGCTACTCAGGAGGCTGAGGCAGGAGAATCGCTCGAATGAAGGAGGCAGAGGTTACAGTGAGCCAAGATCGCGCCACTGCACTCTAGCCTGTGCAACAGAGTGAGACTCCATTTAAAAAAAAAAAAGAAAAGAAATTATTTCATGCCACTAGCCCTGTCCCTCTTCAATCTGAAATCCAGAGATACCCCAGCCTGTATATCTGTGTTTCCTTCCTCTTTCAGGAAGTGGCCAAGAAGATGAACTTAGACATGAGGAAGACGTCCTCCCTGTGGAAGGACCAGGCGCTGGTGGAGATCAATATCGCCGTTCTCTACAGCTTCCAGGTAACACCAGGGCCCGCACCACCAGGGTCAAGCTTCAAATGGGAGTTCAAACCTTTCAGAGCCTTGATGCAGAGGATCAAGAGACCTCACTGCCAGACACCACCTTTGCGGGGATTGTGTCCATGAGTATGGTCTAGCTTCCATCCTGCATGCCCTCCTCTTCAGTGTGGATCTTGGGTGGGGACCATTTGATGAAGAGATGAACAGATGGTGGCAGGGGTAGGGGAGTGTTCTGTCTTGTTGCTTAGAGTTCTTTAGAATTCAAACAAGAGGCATCCTGTCTGTCTTGTCATCTCTTAGAGCCTCAGACTATCACATAACAGAGACAAATACTCTTCAACATCATCAGAAACATATAGGCTCCTAAATAAATGCATGAGGCTGTGCTAAATGGCAATATAGCAGGATGGCTGGAAAATGTATCAGCTAAGCCGCAACACTTTTTTCTTTTTTTTTTTTTTTTGAGATGGAGTTTCACCTTGTCACCCAGACTAGAGTGCAGTGGCACAATCTCAACTCACTGCAACCTCCACCTCCCGGGTCCAAGCAATTCTCCTGCCTCAGCCTCCTGAGTAGCTGGGATTACAGGTGCCCACCACCACGCCCAGCTAATTTTTGTATTTTTAGTAGTGATGGGGTTTCACCATGTTGGCCAGGCTGGTCTTGAACTCCTAACTTCAGGTGATTCACCTGCCTCAGTCTACCAAAGTGCTGGGATTACAAGTGTGAATCACACCTGGCCACCACAACACTTTTGAGAGCCAGAGGGGGACACTAGTAATAACTATGCCAGGACAATGGGCATCAACTAGGATTCTCCTGGGCCAACCAGGAGATCTAGAAACTAGAAGTTGCTCTCTATAATAGGGACCATCATTGTCCTCTGGGGGCTTCCAGTCTAGGCAGCTAGACCCCCATAGATGCACGTGAGAGGCACACACAGCCAGCAGAATGAATGTGTTAAATCAAGCCATGGATGGATAGGAATCGAAGCCATAGGTTCCCATGTCAGATGTGGATGGAGTGGGTGCACTGAGGAATGTCAAAGGGAAGGGACAAGTTGAGACAGGGCAAGAGGGAAGGAGGCCACCTCCCTTCTCTTTTAACCATGGAGAATGAGGTTTCAGGAGTGTGGCCTGTGGCCTGATGGACGATATGAAGTCTGTCAAGCCAGAGACAACAGGGATGTAATTGAGATGAACAATGAAAACTAGCCAGGCGCCATGGCTCACACCTGTAATCCCAGCAGTTTGGGAGGTCGAGGAGGGTAGATCGTTTGAGGTCAGGAGTTCAACAGCAGCCTGGCCAACATGGTGAAGCCCATCTCTACTAAAAATACAAAAATTAGCCGGGCAGTAGTGGCATGTGCCTGTAATCCCAGCTACTCAGGAGGCTGAGGCAGGAGAATCACTTGAGCCTGGAAGGTAGAGGTTGCAGTGAGCCGAGATTGTGCCACTGCACTCCAGTCTGGGTGACAGAGTGAGACCCTATCTCAAAAAAAAAAAAACAAGAAAAAAAAAACCTAAAAGAAGTCATTATACAAAAAAGATACTTGCACACACATGTTTATAACAGCACAATTTGCAATTGCTAAAAATGTGGAACCAACCGAATTCATGGCATTCGCAGCAACCTGGATGGGAATGGAGACTATTATTCTAAGTGAAGTAACTCAGGAACGAAAAACCAAACATCGTATGTTCTCACTCATAAGTGGGAGCTAAGCTATGAGGACGCAAAGGCATAAGAATGACACAGTGGACTTTGGGGACTAAGGGGGAAAGGGTGGGAAGGGGTGAGGGATAAAAGACTACAAATTGGGTTCAGTATATACTGCTCGGGTGATGAGTGCACCAAAATCTCACAGATCACCACTAAAGAACTTACTCATGTCACCAAACACCACCTGTTCCCCCCAAAACCTATAAAAATTAAAAAATATAAAAAGAAAGAAAAAGGCTGGGCATGGTGGCTTACACCTGTAATCCCAGCACTTTGGGAGGCCGAGGCGGGTGGATCACGAGGTCAGGAGGTCAAGACCATCCTGGCTAACACGGTGAAACGCCATCTCTACTAAAAATACAAAAAATATTAGCCGGGTGTGGTGGCGGGCGCCTGTAGTCCCAGTTACTCAGGAGGCTGAGGCAGGAGAATGGCGTGAACCCGGGAGGCGGAGCTTGCAGTGAGCCGAGATCACGCCACTGCACTCCAGCCTGGGCGACTGAGCAAGACTCTGAAAAAAAAAAAAAAAAAAGAAAGAAAGAAAGAAGGTGGGGGTGGGATGGGAGAGAGGAAGATTGGCAAGATCAACAAGAAAAATGTTAAAGACACGATGGCACCCAACAAAGACTTTCTCCTGAGTCTAAGTAGAAGGACTGGACAAGAAATGCAAAGGGAATCACCATCTCACTTCATGCTGCTCTAAACCATCTCAGGGACCACCCTTTGGGAAATGCTGCTCTTTGGGGGAGGGAGTCCCAAAATACCCCAGCTTCTCCTACCTCCTGACCTCTGTCCCCTCTCCTCCCACAGAGTGACAAAGTGACCATTGTTGACCATCACTCCGCCACCGAGTCCTTCATTAAGCACATGGAGAATGAGTACCGCTGCCGGGGGGGCTGCCCTGCCGACTGGGTGTGGATCGTGCCCCCCATGTCCGGAAGCATCACCCCTGTGTTCCACCAGGAGATGCTCAACTACCGGCTCACCCCCTCCTTCGAATACCAGGTCCTTCCCTGTCCCTGCCTCTTTTCATATTAAGTGTCCTGTATCTGGTGTGTGTCACATTGAGGCTCATTTCATCCCAGGCTAGCGCTCTGGACACTCAATAGCCACATGTGGCTGGTGGCTACCAGATTGCACAGCACAGGTCTAGCTGAAAGAACAAGAGAGACTATATGAGGCCAACATGATCACTCATGCCTATAATCCCAGTGATTTGGGAGGTTGAGGCGGGAGGGTGGCTTGAGGCCAGGAGTTTGAGACCACCCTGGGGAATATAGTGAGACCCCCATCTCTAAAAAATTTTTTTTAATTAGCAGACTGGGCATGGTGGGTCACACCTGTGATCCCAGCACTTTGGGAGGCCAAGGCAGGTGGATCACCTGAGTCAGAAGTTCGAGACCAGCCTGGCCAACATGGCGAAACTCCATCTCTACTAAAAATACAAAAAATTAGCCTGGCCTATGCCAGCTACTCAAGAGACCGAGATGAGAGAATCACTTGAACCCAGGAGGTGGAGGTTGCAGTGAGCCAAGATCAAGCCACTGAACTCCAGCCTGGGCAACAGAGTGGGACAGAAAGAAAGAGAGAAAGAGAGAGAGGGAAAGGGAGAGGGAGGGGGGAGATGGGGAGGACGAAGAGGGGGAGAGGGAGAGAGGTAAGAAGGGGAGAGGGAGGGGGGAGGTGGGGAGGACGAAGAGGGGGAGAGGGAGAGAGGTAAGAAGGGGAGAGGGAGAGAGGAGAGAGGGAGATGGGGAGAGGGAGAGAGGGGGAGAGGGAGAGAAGGGGAAGGAGGGAGGGAAGGAAGGAAAGGAAGAAAGGAAGGGAGAAAGGGAGGGAGGAAGGAAGGAAAGGAAGGAAGGAAGGAGAGAAGAGAGAGGGAGAGAGAGAAAGAAAGAAAGAAGAAAGAGAAAGAAAGAAAATAAGAAAATTAGCTGAGTGTGGTGGCACACACCTGTAGTCCCAGCTATTTGGGAGGCTGAGATAGGAGGATCCCTTGAGCTAGGGAGTTCAAGGCTGCAGTGAGCTATGATCATACCACTGCACTCCTGCCTGGGCAACAGAGTGAGACCCCTGTCTCTTAAGAGAGAGAAAGAGGGATGAAATGAGAGTGAGTCGTCAGGGGTCACAAGAAAAGAGTTTGAGAGGGACTGGGGTCTGAGGGGAAAGAGCTAGCAGGACACTGCCAAGGCCGGACCACCCACTGGGCAAGGACCCCCCCACCCCGACCAACCTGCATCCCTTGCCCCATGGTGGTCACCACTGGGCAGAATTCTTC
Source organism: Pongo abelii (assembly GCF_028885655.2). NCBI lineage: Eukaryota > Metazoa > Chordata > Mammalia > Primates > Hominidae > Pongo > Pongo abelii. The sequence goes on along the minus strand of NC_071995.2, from coordinate 116,104,496 downwards.
CCTTCAGAGGCCGAGGGTCAGGCAGTCACAAGCCCCAGGTGGTCCTGAGCATCCCCAGCAGGAGCCAGATGCCCTCACTGCAGTGAGTGACCATAGCCCTCTCCTTCTCTTCCCAGCCTGATCCCTGGAACACCCATGTCTGGAAAGGCACCAATGGGACCCCCACAAAGCGGCGAGCCATCGGCTTCAAGAAGCTAGCAGAGTAAGTTTCCTGCAGTGGGCAGGTGGGGCCGATGTGCCCTCTGACCTCTCTGTAGGATATGATTTCTTCATCTTCTGCAGCCGCTTGTGCCTTCTTTGCCTCTGAGTCTGAGCTGTGAATGTCATTCCAACTCTTCTCCTTCTCAGCCTCACTTTCCTCACCCCGGTTTCCTAAATTCGTGTCCTGGGGGCAATGGTGTGTTGGTGAACCAGCCCTCCTAATTAATAGTAATAGTAATAGTAATACCTTGATTTTCATGTTTGCCAGTTTCCATGATGTAAATATTCCCACTATGACCAATTTCTTTTTTTTCTTTCTTTCTTTTTTGAGATAGGGTCTGTTCCCCAGGCTGGAGGGGTCTCACTTTGTTGCACAGGCTAGTCTTAAACACCTGGCCTCAAGCGATCCTCCTACCTCAGCCTCCCAAAGTGCTAGGATTACAGGCGTGAGCCACTGCACCTGGCCTAGGAAGTCACTGAACCCAGAATAGGGAGGAGCTGGAGTTAGTTGGCTCCAGCACACTACTGCCTGGAGAGCACTCTCGTTCAGGGCTGACCCTTAATTTTACTCATTCATTCATTTACTCATTCATTCATTCATTAGTTGGGTGCCGCGGCACACACCTGTAGTCCTAGCTACTCAGATTCTGTGCTAGGCACTATGTGAGGCTTCAGGGGGATCATGGCAAGCTACAGAAACGCTGTCCCTGCTGTCATGAAGCTCACAGCCATTCCTTTGTCAAAGAATCAACAAATACAGTAAACATGGCAGCTGTGGAAGGTACCATCGAGGAATGGTTCCTGGAAATAATAATGGTTCACGGAGTTTGGGAGGTCAGGGAGGGCTTCCTAGAGGAGGTGACAATTGAGCTAAAGAATGAGATTAACAAAGTTTAAGCAAAGAGGGGAAGGAAGCGGGTTATGGCCTGAGACTACTGAGGAGTGATTTTCCTGAAGAATGCCTGACCAGCCAGGGGACCAGCTGACAAGTAGGGTGGGGTTAACTAAGTTGATTTAATGGGGATGCCAGCCTTCTGCCCAAAAAAAAAAGAGAACCCTACTGATCCACTTACCAAAGACCACTGTTTGGAGCTAACTTTTTGTCAGAAGACACTACTCTGTTTCCTCAGCTCCCTCAGGTCCAGAATTCTCTATGTATGATAACTAGTTGTACAACAGGTGTCATCTAAGCCATGGGCCCCAGAGACAAGACACTGGTGGATCTTGCAGGGACCCAAACCTAGGTCCTGGCTCCATTAATAGAGCCCATAGAATCAATCAATCTTTCTCTCTCTCTCTCTCTCCCTCTCCCTCTCCTCTCTCTCTTCTCTCTCTTCTCTCTGTTCTCTCTCTTCTCTTTCTCTCTGTTCTCTCTCTTCTCTTTCTCTCTCTCTCTCTCCCTCTCTCCCTCCCTCTTCCTCTCTCTCTCCCTTTCCCTCTCTCCCTCCCTCCCTCTCCCTCTCTCCCTCCCTCCCTCCCTCTCTCTCCTTCCACCCTAATCCCATCCCCCAGCCAAGCAAGAACACATCAGCAGCCACCATTTCCCTAACAAGAATATCTCAGATGTTCTCAGGGAGGGCAATTGTTGGCTTCAGTTCAGCTCCACTGTCTCTGAGGGGAAAGGGGAGGGAGAAATCTAAAACATTAATTGCACTATTAAGTTTTGGATATTAACAATGGGAATTAATTATAGATGCATCTTTATGCTCAAATTATTCAAAGGGAACCCTCCAGGTACCTTTTATTCCTTTCTGTTTCTTCCCCTTAGCTAAGTCTTCCTGCAGCGTGGGCGGTTTCCCTGATTCTAAAAAATAATGAACTTAACGTCGATAATCCCAGGTGGGGGAAAGTTAGCGATTTGTCTGCGCTGAGATTTCTAGTTACAACAGGGAGGCTTGTTAAGGAGTCGCGCCCGGGTATTTCTGAGCCTCTGGCCTGTCTGCTACATGCCCCTGGAACTCGCCCTGCCCGGTAGAGCAGAAGGAAGAGACACTGGTTTGGGCTTCTCTGTTTAGCTAGAAAGAGGCTGGATTTGACGTTCAGACTCCCCAGGGTCTCAGGGGCAGCATCTTTTAAAATTCATAACTTCTTTTATTTCTTTTTTATAGAGACAAAGTCTCACTCTGTTGACCAAGCTGGTTTCAAACCCTTGGCCTCAAGTGATCCTCCCGCCTCAGCCTCCCAAAGTGCCAGGATCACAAGCATGAGCCACTATGACCATCCCATAACTTCTTTTGATAGATATTTATTTAGTGCCTATTGGGTATCAGGCTCTGTGTAAGACCCTTGACATGCATTGCTGAATAAATCAGACCTCGTCCTTCCCTTGTGGACCAATAAACCTCTAAAATCCCATCAAACTCAATGTCTGGTGACTTATTCGTGATTCATTTCTCTCTCTCTTTCTCTCATTCACACATGTGCATACACGCACACATTAGAATATGAGCCCCGTGACAGCTGCATGCCATAGCTATGTTCTCTGTGGTCTCCATTTCCTATAACAATACTGACACATAGTTAAGCACTTAATAAATAGTTGATGAATGAAAGAGAGAGGAAATGGATGAACGATCATCTTTTGAGGCAATGCTTGGCAAACCAAGGTTCTTAAGTCTGGGATCAATCAAGTAACAAGCTAACAAAACTAACTACTCCTTTTAACTCATGACTAATTGCTCTGGTGGGATTTTTTTTTTTTTTTTTTTTTTTTTTGAGGCAGAGTCTCACTCTGTCGCCCAGGCTGGAGTGCAGTGGTGCCCAGTGGTGCGATCTCGGCTCACTGCAACCTCCGCCTCCTGGGTTCAAGCAATTCTCTTGCCTTAGCCTCCCAAGTAGCTGGGACTACAGGCACACGCTGCCACTCCCGGCTAATTTTTTTGTATTTTAGTAGAGACAGAGTTTCACCTTGTTGCCCAAGCTGGTGGCAAATTCCTGAGCTCGGGCAATCCACCCGCCTCAGCCTCCCAAAGTGCTGGGATTACAGGCGTGAGCTACTGCGCCCAGCCTCTGGTGGGATTTAATAAAGGATTTAATATCCAGCATTATCTCTAGAGAAGTTAAAAAAATAAAATAAAATAAAGGATTTAATAATACTTTAATAACACGGTGCTTAAACACAAGGGCTTCAAGTGCCTCTGAGGAAACCCCTGAAGCCATCAAAGATCAAGAGAGTTCTCTTCTGTTATATTTCATGGATCCCGGTTCTTGCACGAAAGTCCCAATCCAGCAACTTCTCTCCCCTTTTCTGTTTCCCATTTTTCATCTCCATCCTCTTCCCTCCAGAGCTGTCAAGTTCTCAGCCAAGCTGATGGGGCAGGCTATGGCCAAGAGGGTCAAAGCGACCATCCTCTATGCCACGGAGACAGGCAAATCGCAAGCTTATGCCAAGACCTTGTGTGAGATCTTCAAACACGCCTTTGATGCCAAGGTAGGTGGGGGGTAGCCCTAGCTCCGCCAGCTTCTTATGGTAAATTAAGGCAGGAAGGGGAGAGAGGGAAGTCAACAGAGAAGAAGCCTTCGGCAAAGGATGAAAGCACACCTGACAGTGCCTATCAGCTCACATACACATGTGCATAAATTTCAGGGGACTGTGATATCCCTGTCCCCATGAGTCCAGGAGTCACAAAATGAAATTCCCCTCTTTAGAGCAAAATGTTAGAGGGTTTATAAGAAACCATTCTGAGGTCAGTTTGGGAAGCTTTGCCTGAAGTACAGCTCAATGGTTTTTTGTTTTTGTTTTTTTGTTTTTTTGTGTTTTTTTTTGAGGAGTCTCAAGGCTGGAGTGCAGTGGCGCGATCCCGGCTCACTGCAAGCTCCACCTCCAGGGTTCACGCCATTCTCCTGCCTCAGCCTCCCGAGTAGCTGGGACTACAGGCGCCTGCCACCACGCTCGGCTAATTTTCTGTGTTTTTAGTAGAGACGGGGCTTCACTGTGTTAGCCAGGATGGTCTCGATCTCCTGACCTCTTGATTCGCCTGCCTCGGCCTCCCAAAGTGCTGGGATTACAGGCGTGAGCCAGCGCACCCGGCCAGCTCAATGGTTTTCCTTGCTGTGGCAGGACTTCCCAGAGCCTGTAATCTATAAGCATGTGTTCTAATCTCCAAAAGAGGCGAGGACAGAATATAGACGTTTCCCAAACGTGTTTGATCGTGGATCGCTTGTTTTCATGGAGCATCTCAGGAGACTGGGATTTTCTAGAACCTATTTTGAGAAATGTTGCTCAGACGATGATGAGACAGAGGGCAATCATCTTTCCAGAAGGCAGATATCTCAGACTTGTTTGGCCAGGTGCTCCACACTGCTGGGTGGAGGATTAGAGAGGAGGTTGAGAAGACTTAGTCAGCTCTAGCCAGATCATTCCCAGCCTAACTGGGGTCAGGAAGAATCCAAGACCAGTTGACTATAAGAATCCCACGGGATTCCATCAAGCTGTGTTTCTAGTGTCTGCCAATCTCTTGAACCATTGCTCCAGATTCTCCACAACCCTTCAGGCCACAGTGACCGTAGCAAGGTCCCACGCTACCAAAAAGCGTTTAGTTCTACCCACTTGAGCCCACTGAAATACTAACACCCGAGATCTTTCGGTTCTCCTTCCAAAGGAGATGACCCAAAATGACTGACATTTTTCCTTTCTCTCCTCTTCCCCTTCCCCCATCGCTTTTTGTCTCTCCCACCTCTTTTCTCTCCTCATCCCCTTCTTCCTCTCCCCATCCTATACCTGTGCCCCGCCCACCTAGGTGATGTCCATGGAGGAATATGACATCGTGCACCTGGAACATGAAACTCTGGTCCTCGTGGTTACCAGCACCTTCGGCAACGGAGATCCCCCTGAGAATGGGGAGGTGAGATGAGCTTTTACCTGTTCAAGAGTGTGGTTCCATCATCGGGAGGACGTGGGGGCCAAGGTTGAGACTCTTCCTACACCTGCTATTCAGTAGCAAACCCTCCCAGAGCCTGAAAACCAGTAATTTCCATTTGGATCCAAGATATACAAAGGTTGGGCAATTCCCAGTACTCAGTCTACTGGTGTCCACTAATTAGCAAGTCCCTGGTGAAAATATTGTCACCTAAGTGAGCTATTTGTTTGCAGTGGCTGCTCCTGTCATGAGCTTGATGTCCCCTGATGTAGATGAGGGACGTGGGGACAATATTTTTATAGAAGGAAGGCTCCAAAGGGAAGTTGTGTGCTGGGGGTAGGGAGTCCACACCTGTAGTCGTTTAAATAGCAGGTGTATCCACTGTGTCTGTAACCCAGGCATTACTGTCCAGCCTGAGCCCCTGACCACTCCTGACATCCTGGCCTCCGGGCATCAGTCTCCTCTTTGACAGCCAGGACCCCAGACCCTGAGTGCCCGACCTGATTTCTCATGTACTAAGATGTGCTAATTTCACCCATATGTTTTGGCCTCCAGAAATTCGGCTGTGCTTTGATGGAAATGAGGCACCCCAACTCTGTGCAGGAAGAAAGGAAGTAAGTGAATGACCCCTCCGATGTCACCCGCCACCCCCTGAGGGTAACTGGACATTGACTTTTGGCACCTGGGGTTCACATTTGAGTTCTGGATGGTGGCTGTAATCTGAAGTCCATTTGTGATGGGTCTTAGTTGTGAGGTGTCTGCAGTCTACTGGGGCCAATATTTTGGTATCTGAGTCACTTCACAGCCTTGTGCCTCAGTTTCCTTTTCTATCAAATAGAGATTATAGCACCTACCTTGACTTTCTAATTAGTAAGAATCAAATCACAAACTAGATGTAAAAGCACTGTGTGCTGGGCGTGGTGGCTCACGCCTGTAATCCCAGCACTTTAGGAGGGCGAGGCAGGCGGATCACGAGGTCAGGAGTTCGAGACCAGCCTGGCCAACATGATGAAACCCCGTCTCTACTAATAATACAAAAATTAGGCAGGCGTGGTGGCACATGCATGTAATCCCAGCTACTTGGGAGGCTGAGGCAGGAGAATCGCTTGAACCTGGGAGGCGGAGGTTGCAGTGAGCCAAGATCGCACCATTGCACTCCAGCCTGGGCAACAAGAGCAAAACTCCATCTCAAAAAAAAAAAAAAAAAAAAAAAAAAAAAGCACTGTGTAAATATTGTTCTTATTCTTTTTCCCTCTTTGGGAACCTACATTCAAATCAGTGTAAGGCAGTCAGCCATGGTAGCACACACCTGTAGTCTCAGCTACTCTGGAGGCTGAGCCAGAAGGATCACTTGAGGCCAGCCTGAACAGATCTGTCAAAACAAAAAAAAGGTTAAAATCAAAGAATGGAACTTCTTTCCTTGGAAGCTTCCTGTCTGATGCTCACAGTGAAGTTGCAGCTAATCTAGAAGTTGAGTTCAAAAGATAAGATACCTTGTAAGACAAAACATACCTGTAGTCAAAAATATGTTTGTAATGGAACTGCATCTAATGTGGGATTGAGTTCTAAAGGTATTTGGTAAAGTAAAAAAGCATCTAATCAAACTTACCATTGATGGCTGGGCGCGGTGGCTCATGCCTATAATCCTAGTGCTTTGGGAGGCTGAGACAGGCGTATTGCTTGAGGCCAGGAGTTCAAACCAGCCTGGGCAATATAGCAAGATCCCATCTCTACAAAAAAATTAAAAATTAGCTGGGCGTGGTAGTGTGCACCTGAAGTCCCAGCTGCTCCAGAGGCTGAGGCAGGAGGATCACTTGAGCTCAGGGGGTTGAGGCTACAGTGAGCCATAATTGTGCCACGGCACCCCAGCCTAGACAACAGAGTAAGACCCTGTCTCTAAAAAATAAAAATAAAAAAATTTTTTTTGAGATGAAGTTTCGCTCTTATCACCAAGGCTGGAGTGCAATGGCATGATCTCGACTCACTGCAACCTCTGCCTCCTGGGTTCAAGCGACTCTGTAGCCTCAGCCTCCCGAGTAGGTGGGATTACAGGCACACGCCACCATGCCTGGCTAATTTTTGTATTTTTAGTAGAGACAGGCTTTCACCATGTTGGCCAGGCTGGTCTCGAACTCCTGACCTCAGGTGATCTGCCTGCCTCAGCCTCCCAAAGTGCTGGGATTACAGGCATGAGCCACCGCACCCTGCCAAAAAAATTTTTGTTAATTACCGTTGAAAAGCCCTTGCATCCCCCATAAGGTATAGGATACGCAGTGTGTGCACACTGAGCTGCCTTTCCATGAGGCCAACTCAGTATTTGCTCCAGCGTGGAGCAAGCAGATCCCTGTGTCTTAAGGAGAACATCAAATGCTCTAGCTGGCTGGTGTTTTTTGGCTGTGTTAAGCAGAAAATCCCTTCTGAGGCCAGGCACAGTGGCTCATGCCTGTAATCCCAGCATTTTGGGAGGCTGAGGTGAGAGGATCACCTAAGGTCAGGAGTTCGAGACCAGCCTGGCCAACATGGTGAAACCCGTCTCTACTAAAAACATAAAAATTAGCTGGCCATGGTGGTGAGCGCCTGTAATCCCAGCTACTCAGGAGGCTGAGGCAGGAGAATCACTTGAGCCTGGGAGGCAGATGTTGCGGTGAGCCAAGATTGCACTACTGCACTCCAGGATGGGCGACAGGGTGAGACTCCATCTCAAAAAAAAAAAAGAAAAACAGAAAATCCCTTCTGATTTTCTTTGTGCAGAGAACATGCTGCCATATTCACATAAGTTTGATACCCAGGAGACTGACTGTTGCTGAGTCCTTTGTGGTCAGCCCTCGTTTTACGCCCAACTCCAGCATCTTAGTCCTCATTCTCCCTACCTCTCTCCTTCCCACCCCATCCTAGATGGCCTCCCAGCAGGTTCCCTCTCACCCCTCCTTCAGGGAGAGATAGGGCACCATCGATTCTCCCCTCTAGGTACCCGGAACCCTTGCGTTTCTTTCCTCGTAAAGGGCCTCCCCTCCCCAGTGGTGACACAGAAGTCCACGGTCTGGCTGCAGCCCGTGACAGCCAGCACAGGTAGAGTGTGCATGTGTGTACACGCAGGTGTGTGCGAGCGTATGCATGCACGCCCAATGCCTGAGCATCCCAGGCCACACATCTAGGTCTCAAGGAGACCCGAGTTCTAACCTGGGCTGTGTCACTAACTCACTAAGTGACCTTGAGCATATCACTTAACCCCTGTGGGCCTTGGTCTTTCTCATCTGCCAAATGGGGAGAAATTAGCTCTGCCCCGCCCACTTCTGTGGCCTATTGGCAGGGTCAAAGGGTAATAACAAAAAGGAAAGCATTTGAAAAAACCTCCAACCTCATACAAATGCACGTGCTGTTATTTTTACCCACAACCATCAACCATTCCTCCCACACTAACAACACAGCCACCCCCTGATATATTGCATGACTCAATGTGAGACTATTTTAGGGCAGAAAATACACTTACATATATTTAGAACTTTCCTGATGCTGGAGCGAAAACTTTAAAGAACATCCAGCTTAGAAACCCTGCTGCCAGAATGCACAATTTCTTTTCTTCTTTTTCTCTTTTTTTTAAATTTTCTTATTTCTTTTTAATTTTTTGTAATTAGATTTGTGTGTTGGGTTTGCTTCTTGAGTTTTGGGTTTTGTTTTGGAGTTTTGGGTTGCTTGTTTGTTTGGTCTCAGATTTTTTGTTTGTTTCTGTTTGTTTTGTTTTGCCTTGCCTGAGAGCACAACTTACCACTTTTAGAGGAAAATGGAGAAATTGGATTTTTTTTTAATCTCAAGGTTCCTAAGCCTCTCATGCTGAGATTTGAGTCCCGATGACATCTTCCTTCACCTTCAAAATAATTTAATTAAAAAAATGTAATCTCTTTCCACGCCAGGCGTCAGTGCTGAACATTGTTCATATTTACTTGAAATGTAAAATTTGACAGAGCCCTGAAATGTCTAAGGACCATAACTTTATGGAAGGACAGTATTGAATGGGATACTCCAGCACTGTCCAGAAGAACTTTCTAGAGAGATGTAAATGTTCTGTATCTGTGCTGTCCACTATAGCAGCCACTAACCACACGTGGCTCTGGAGCCCCTGAAATGTGGCTGGTGCAAGTGACACCCTGCTATGACCCAGTGGTTCTCAAAGCTGAATGCACACCAGAATCACCTAGGGAGGTTTGCAGTGTACCAACCACATTGACTTGTATTTAACTCAAATTAATTTAACTTTAGATAGCCACACTTAGCCAATGGCTGCCATCTTGGACAGCATGGTCTAGTTTCTAGCTCCTTAAAGTGAAGTCTGGAGACACTGGCATCTCCTGGGAGCTTGTTAGAAATGCAGAACCCCAAGCCAGGTCCCAGAACTACTTAATCAGAATCTGCATTTTAATGAAATCCCAGGATGATTCTTGTGCACATTAAAATTTGAGAAACAGCCGGGTGCAGTGGCTCACACCTGTAATCCCAGCACTTTGGGAGGCCGAGGCAAGTGGATCACCTAAGGTCAAGAGTTTGAGACCAGCCTGGCCAACGTGGTGAAACCCTGTCTCTACTAAAAATGCGAAATTAGCTGGGCGTGTTGGCACATGCCTGTAATCCCAGCTACTTGGGAGGCTGAAGCAGGAGAATCACTTGAACCCGGGAGGCAGAGGTTGCAGTGAGACGAGGCGGCGCCCTTGCACTCCAGCCCAGGCGATACTCTGTCTCAAAAAAAATTTTTTTTTTTTTTGAGAAACAAGAAAGCATGGTCTCATGGTTTAGGGGAGTAGTTAGTTCTGTTCCTGACTTCTTATTGATTAAATCATTTTAACTTTATGGGTCTCAGGTTTCCTGAGTTAGGCATGGCCAGAAACCTTTTTATTACCAGTAAGACCGAGTGCAGATGAACAGTTACCACTGTGGCGGACATGAGTAAGTTGGTAGATTATAGAAGAGGCTGTGGGAGTGTTATGGTTTGACTCAACATACAAGAGAAGGCCCTAGAATCAGGACTGGTCACTTGAAGATCCATCAAGGGTGTTGACCTCAGGAGGGAGCTCCAGGCCAGAGCTCACAGGTTCTCTTTGGTTTTGGCAGGAGCTACAAGGTCCGATTCAACAGCGTCTCCTCCTACTCTGACTCCCAAAAATCATCAGGCGATGGGCCCGACCTCAGAGACAACTTTGAGAGTGCTGGACCCCTGGCCAATGTGAGGTGAGCAAGGGGATAAGGGGGTCGGGGGGTCAGGGAAGACTAAGGCTCCTGGGGAGCTTGACCTAGTTACAAAGTGAGCTCTTCATTGTGGGGAGGTAGTCTCCCTTCTATGTCCATTCACTTCTCATAAAACCAGCTGCATCCTGGCTATCTGGGACCCCTCCCACCCATTAAGTCACATTGTCTGGTCTCCCCGTGCACCATTTTTTATCCTTTCTGTGACTTCTTTTCATGTACACACTCCCTCAGAGCCCCATTACCCAAGGTTCACCCCATTGTTTGTGCTGAAGGGTATCAATCCCTGGCTATTGCTCAATGAGCTGCCTTTCCTGACAGCTACGGTGTATACTTAACAGAAGCTTCTGTAGACACCCTGCTGTGACCCAGTGGTTCCCAATCGTGGAGGCTCCTCAAAATCACCTAGAGAGGTTTGCAGCATACTAATACAATAAACAAGACCCATCTCCAGAAACTCTGATGGAATTGATCTAGAATTGGGCCCATGTGTTGCTTTTTTCTTTAAGTCTCTCCAATTGACTCTAATGTGCAGTCAGATTTGACAAATACTGCCCTAACCTCACATTATCTCATGGCATAGTCACATACTATGAGATAATTTTAGGAAGCGCGTGGACAGATATTTTATATTACAATAGTTGTGTATTCAGTTTAATGGGTTCTTGGAAGGAGAGAAAAGTGGGATGTCAAACCCTTGGTTTCGTGGATATTGATCAAGACAAGACTGATGTGAGTTGCCCTGTAGGAAGAACCTTCAAGCCTGGCCACAAATCTCTCAGACCTTCGCTAACTGAGCCTTCTCCATAATTACTCAGAGCAATGCTTAGTAGATGATATAGATCACTGGTTTGCTAGCTATTGAAATATCTGTTATGTCCTCCAGGACATTTTAAAATAGGCTTTACGTTTTAAAGCAATTTTAGGTTGACAGCAAAATGCGCAGAAAGTACAGAGAGTTCCCACATCCTCCTGTCCCTACACATGCACAGTCTCCCCTCCTATCAGCATCCCACACCAGAGTGGTGCGTTTGTTAGAACTGATGTACCTACAATGACACATCATTATCAGCCACAGTCCATAGTTTACTTTAGGGTTCACTCTTGGTGTTGAACATTCTATAAGTTTTGACATCAGTACTTTTTTCAGCTCAACATTGAAACGTCAGTTCTGGAGTTTGACAGTCAGACCCATTTTTCCCTTATTAAATCTATCATGGCAGGAGTTGGCAAACTAACACCTGTGAGCCAAATCCAGCCTGGTTACTGCGTATATTTTACAACCCATGGGCTTATAATGCTTTTCTTACCGATGAACATTTGTAATTAGTCTGATGGTAGAAAACATTACCTTTGAGCCCCAAAAAAGAAAATGTTATTATTCTCTCCCAAAAAATGAATTCCAGTCTTCTCATAGTAGACCTGTGTTAAAGTATGCTTAATTATTATTATGTTTTTAATTTTATCAATTGAGAATGTTCAGGAATTTGTTTTCTTTCTTGTTTTGTAAGTACCTACATAATAGCTTCAATTTTGCTTCTTGGCCCTGTAAGCTTAAAAATATTTGCTGTCTGACCCCCACATATAAAAAGTTTGCCAACACCAGGTACAGTGGCTCATGCCTGTAATCCCAGCCCTTTGGGAAGCCAAGACAGGCAGATCTTTTGGGCTCAGGAGTTTGAGACCAGCCTGGGCAACATGGCAAAACCCGGTTTCTACCAAAAATATAAAAACTTAGCTGGGCATGGTGGCATGCACCTGTGGTCCCAGCTACTCTGGAGACTGAGGTGGGAAGATCGCTTGAGCCTGGGAGGCAGAGGTTACAGTGAGCCGAGATGGCACCACTGCACTCCAGCCTGGACGACAGAGCAAAACTCTGTCTCAAAAAAAGTTTGCCAAGACCAGGCATGGCAGCTCATGCCTACCATCCCAGCACTTTGGGAGGCCAAGGTGGGAGGATCACTTAAGCCCTGGAGTTTAAGACCAGCCTGGGCAAGATATTGGGACCCTGTCTCTACAAAAAAAAAAAGAAAAAAATTAACTGATTAGCTGGGCATAGTGGCACATGTCTTTAGTCCCAGCTACTTGGGAGGCCGTGGTGGGGGGATTGCATGAGCCTAGGAGATCAAGGCTACGGTGAGCCATGATCACATTACTACTGCATTCCTTGAAATCATAAGCTGAAGATTGTGATGGAAATGTGACTAGAAGTAACTGTAGTCTAGGTCCTCAGGCCCACCAAGAAGAATATTAATGAATCAACCGCCTGAATCATCATCTGTTGGTGAACACAAGAGTTGGGAGCCTTGGTTCATTGGGGCTACTATACCAAATACCATAAACTGGTGGCTCGTAAACAACAGAAATTTATTTCTGACGGTTCTAGTGGCTGGGAAGTCCAAGATCAAGGTGCCAGCAGATTCAGTGTCTGGTGAGGGCCCACTCTCTGGCTCATAGATGGTGCCTTCCAGCTGTGTCCTTACATGGCAGAAGGGAAGAACTCTGGTCTCTTCAGCCCCTTATGAGGCACTAACCCCATTCATGAGGCTTCACCTTCATGACCTAATCATCTCCCAAAGTCCACTAATACCATGACATTGGGGGTTAGGTTTCAACCTATGAATTTGGGGAGCCACAAACATTCAGACCATAGGAGTGATGAGCTAGTGAGGAAAAATTAAAAGCAAGTTCAAAAACACAAATGAGTGATTGACAGTGTCAGTGGTAATTGAATATGGCAGACATCACAAACATAAATCACAGAGATTCAGGAAACAACACCTTAACCAGAAGGCATGACTAGTGCTGGAAGTTCCCAGATCTGCACTGGGCTAAGGCTGAGGCAGGTGGCTTTGGGTAGGGTTTCCCTTTCCTATCACCCCTCCAATCAATCCACACCCAGTTACCATCTCTGTCTACCTGTCAGGCCGCCACCCTGCAAGAAAAGGGTAATGTTTTTAGATCCAGGAAGATCATTGGTTAAGAGTAAATGACAGGCTGGGCACAGCGGCTCACGCCTGTAATCCCAGCACTGTGGGAGGCCGAGGTGTGTGGATCACCTGAGGTCAGAAGTTCGACACCAGCGTGACCAACATGGTGAAACCCCATCTCTAACAAAAATGCAAAAATTAGCCACGCGTGGTTTTGAGGGCCTGTAATCCCAGCTACTCTGGAGGCTGAGGCGGGAGAATTACTTGAACCTGGGAGGCAGAGGTTGCAGTGAGCCAAGATCACACCACTGCACTTCAGCTTGGGTGACAAGAGCAAAACTCTTTCAAAATAAAAAAAAAAAAAAAAAAGGAGAAGTAAATGGCAAAATGCTATCTAATCCCACATACTTTATTTGGAAAGGCTCTGGAATTCTAGGGGAAGGAGGGCAAGGAAAAAGAGGAAGATGAAATGATACAATATGAGTGGATTTGAGGGAAGTGGATATTAACAAGGTACATTAACTTTCACCTGTGAGGCACCTGGACCCACCCCAAGTTCATGCTCCAATGCTGGAGGGTGCCTTTCCAACTTCTCCTACCTTCTTCCTTCCTTCCCATCTCAATCTGTTACCATTTTGTCCCCATCGTCCTAAAAAAGAGATTCAGGGGCAGGGTCTGATCCTGTATGGAGTAGGTTAAGTAGCCCCACTCCGTGGTTTATCTGAGGTGACAGTCTACAGCAGAACACTGACCTTAAAAAGTGGGGCAAGGTGGGGTGTATTTGTCCCATTCGTGAACCTGTTGTTCCTGTCCCTGTGAGGTCTAGACCTACAGCCAAGACCAAGTTCTGGAAATGTAGCAGAAAGTGTCTGAAGGACTGTATACCAGCCCTACAGGAGCCATCTAGGACACAGCCCTCTATTTTCCATACTTCAGTCAAAGTGTCCCCACCTCAACATAGAGAAATAGCTCATGAATTTGACCCCACTGGTTCAAGCACCAATATTTTCTTGGTGGCATCTATGCACAGAGGGTCTGTGAAGCAAATTAATTTCATAGACCTTACAAGGAATGGAACCAGAATATTTATAACTATTTCATTCCCTTTTAGAAGAACCTATTTGATGTGTTGATGACAATTTCTTCTGGTCTTTTCATTAATACAAGTCCCTGAGGACCATTATATTATAGTTTCATTATCTTCATATTTAAAACTAATCTAGTTATGTCACTTGCAGAATTCAAGCCTTCCACTAACATAGACTAATTTCCCCAATTGGTCCAGCTTAGAAGCATGCAAGAAACAGCCAGTGGTTCCAGGTCATTGTTATCCCTAACTCGTCCTCCTTAGAACCAATTAGAATATTCTCCTGATGATGGCGATACTTAGAAGAGACCAAAAGAAAGGAAGAGAAACCCTTGAGAGCCCTTAGGTTTCAAGTGCCCTTCCACAGATGAACTTGGGGTTGCCTGACCACCGACAGCTAAACACTGTTCTTCTTGAGATACCAGATATATTAGTTCAGGCTGCTATAACAAAATACCACAGACGGAGTGGTATTGGCTATAATTCTAGAACTCACAGACAGCTCAAAGAATAGAAATTTATTTTTTCATGGTGCTGGAAGGCACAAGTCCAAGATCAAGGTGCTAGCAGGGTTGCTTTCTAGTGAGGTCTCTCTTTCTGGCTTGCAGATGGCCACCTTCTTGCTATGTCCAGAGAGAGAGAGAAAGGAAAGAGGGAGAGAGAGAGAGAGAGAGGGAGCTAGAGAGAGAAGAGAGGAGAGAGAGAGAGAGAGCACTCTGGTGTCTCTTCCTCTTCTTTTTCTTTTTTTTTTTTTCAGATGGAGTCTCGCTCTGTCACCCGGGCTGGAGTGCAGTGGCGCTATCTCGGCTCACTGCAAGCTCCGCCTCCCGGGATCACACCATTCTCCTGCCTCAGCCTCCCAAGTAGCTGGGACTACAGGCGCCTGCCACCATGCCCGGCTAATTTTTTTGTATTTTTAGTAGAGACGGGGTTTCACCATGTTAGCCAGGATCTTCCTCTTCTTATAAGAACACTAATCCTATCAGATGAGGGCTTTACCCTTATAACCTCATTTAACCTTAATTACCTCCTTAAAGGCCCTATCTCAAAATACAATTGTAAGGAGATTAGAGTTTTAATATATGAAATTTGAGGGGACACTATTTAGCCCATTACACCAGACACTCCCCACATTCCCCACAGTCCCTTAGCATGAACATTCTGTCGTCTCCTTGACAGGTTCTCAGTTTTTGGCCTCGGCTCACGAGCATACCCTCACTTTTGCGCCTTCGGACATGCTGTGGACACCCTCCTGGAAGAACTGGGAGGGGAGAGGATCCTGAAGATGAGGGAAGGGGATGAGCTCTGTGGGCAGGAGGAGGCTTTCAGGACCTGGGCCAAGAAGGTCTTCAAGGTAATCTGGATCTCATGGACCTGTAGGAAGAAGTAATGCTCCCCACACCCCCAAAGACAGCACCTAAACCATCAAGAAGGGAATCAACTTGAGAGAACCCTCAGTACCTCTCCCATGTATCCAGCCAAGATACAGCTTTAAACAGCTCAGACAAATTTGGGTGTCCTGAAAACACATATATTCTACCCAGAATCCAACATTCTACATTATGGGCAAGGAGTTGGTCCATAAAAAAAATTATATAGAGTCTTGGAATGTCAGGGCTGGGAGGAAGCCATCCGTCACTCCCATTTGGTGTACAGGTACACAAAGAAAACATAGAGATGGTCAACCAAACCAAACCTAACATCTTGGCAGTCTACCAACTTTGACAAGCCTACCCCTCTTGTACTAGATCTTCACTAACCAATATGGTAGCCACTAGCCACACATAGCCATTTAAATTTAAACTTAAACTAATTAAAATTCAATGTGATGAATGGATAAATAAAATGTGGTACATCAATGCAATGGAATATTCTTCATCCATAAAAAAGAATGAAGTGGTGATACATGCTACAACATGGATGGACCTTGAAAACTTTACACTAAGTGGAAGAAGCCAGTCACAAAAGAATATGTATTGCAGGATTCCATTTATATAAAATGTTCAGAATCAGAAAATCCATAGAGACAGAAGACAGGTTAGTGGTTGCTAGGGGTTATGGGGATGGGAAATGGAAGTGACTGCTAATAGATAAAAAAGTTTTTCAGTGTCGGGGGGGTGATGAGAATGTTCTGGAAGCAGATAGTGGGAAGGGTTGCATAACCTTGTGGACGTTCTACATGCCACGGGATTGTGCATATTTAAACAGTGAGTTGTATGTTATATGAATTACATTTATACGTATCTATATAGTACAAAATTAAATAAGGCTGGGCATGGTGGTTCATGCTTGTCATCCCAGCACTTTTGGAGGCTGGGGCAGGAGGATTGCTTGAGCCCAGGAGCTCAAGACCAGCCTGGGCAACATAGTGAGACCTCGTCTGCTTAAAAAAAAATTAATTAATTAAACAGGCTTAAAATCCCATTCCTCACTTCCTTCAGACAGAATAGAGTGACAGACTCTGCATCCCCACCTCACCAGGAAACTACTAAAGTTCCTGGGGAAGCAAAGTAGAATTTAATTAGAACATAATGGACGGAGAGGAGAAAGCCTGTGGTAGCTGTGAAGTCCCTGCTGCCATGCATGTCTAATTGATACCTTCTGATGGTCAGGAATGTATTGTAAAAATAGAACATGTGCTAATATCGGGAATGATAAAAGCCATGTTGAGTGGCCCAGGTCAGTTTGCTGAGAATAAAACAAATGAAGTTAATTTGAGAGAGAGATTCCTATCCCTGTATTACCAAAAGTATACATGTTTTGTTTTGTTTTGTTTTTGAGACAGAGTCTTGCTCTGTCACCCAGGCTGGAGTGCAGTGACACGATCTCAGCTCACTGCAACCTCCGCCTCCCGGGTTCAAGCAATTCTCCTGCCTCAGCCTCCCAAGTAGCTGGGACTACAGGCACCTGCCGCCATGCCCAGCTAATTTTTTGTATTTTAGTGGAGATGGGGTTTCACCATGTTGCTCAGGCTGAGCTCCTGAGCTCAGTCAATCTGCCCCCCGGGCCTCCCAAAGTGCTGGGATTACAGGCATGGCATGCATTTTACATACAACGTTCACTAGTCACAGCTCCACTGAGATTCCAGAATCCCCAGTTATACCTGAAATTGCACTGGAACTGCTGATGGCTACGAACTTCCTAGATTGTTAAATAAAATAAATTATAATAAACTGTTATCCTTCTTCAGTATTTAAAAAAAAAATCCCATTGCTCAGTTGCAGTAAGCACATTTTGTATGCTCAGTAGCCACAGGGTAGGGGGTTACCCTATTAGACAGTGCAGAACGTTTCCGTCACGATAAGACATCCTATTGGCCAGAGCTGTTTTAAATTTAAGGCCACAGGGGAATAAATGAACCATGCATGGCCTTCTATCTGCATGTGAGGATGACTAAACTGGCCATTCTGGGGTGGGAGGTGGTAATGAATGTAGACCGTGCCACTTTTACCCACTCCATTCTAGCCTTGGAATGCATTCTCATCAGCAACCCCAGGGGGAAAGGTACTATGCAACCTTCTGTCATTCAGTTGGCACTTTTCATCCTGAAAGCAAATGCAGGTAGAGAGCAAATGGGGAAGCTGAGGCCCCTGGGCTAGAAAGATTTCCAGAGGGGGAGGCGGTGTTCATCAGCCTGTTCCTGCATTTCCTCTCAGACAAAGAGAGTTGAGATAACGGCTTTTTGTACCCATTGGGATATTTCTGTTGCTTGATTTCCATCAGCCAACCTTGACTGAGCAACCAGGAAGCAAGGCCTGTTAAAAGCTACTGTGCCCTTTAGCTGTCAAATTCCTGTCCTCCCATCCCACCCCCAGCTCTCGCAACCACGAATCTATTTCCTGTTTCTGTAGATTTCCCTGTGCTAGACATTTCGTGTGAATGGAATCATATAATATGTGGTCTTTTGTAACTGACTTATTTCACTTAGCGTAATGTTTTCAAGGTTCATCCATGTCGTAGCATGTATCAGAACTTCATCCTTTTTTATAGTCAAATAATATTCCATTGTATGGATGTGTCAAATCTTGTTAATCCATTCATCCACTGATGAACATTTGGATTGTTTTGAAGTCAACATGAGGACAAACAATGGTAAAAACTACTCTTAAAAGTTATCATTATTTTGAATTATCTGTGGTTTTATCTTAAAAATAAATCAGGACATTGGCCGGGCATGGTGGCTCATGCCTGCAATCCCAGCACTTTGGGAGGCTGAGGCGGGCAAATGGCTTGAGGCCAAGAGCTCGAAACCAGCCTGGCCAACATGGCGAAACCCTATCTCTACTAAAAATTAGCTGGGCGTGGTGCACATGCCAGTAATCCCAGCTACCTGGGAGGCTGAGGCATGAGAATAACTTGAACCTGGGGAGGAGGTCAAGGCTGCAGTGAGCCAAGATCACACCACTGCACTCCAGCCTGGGTGACAGAGTGAGATTCTGTCTTAAATAAATAAATAAATAAGGACAGCAATTCTTAGAATTGTTAAAAATCGAAGAACAAGTGGGCTTGACCAAAAAAAAAAAGAAAGAAAAATGTATTTGCAGTCATCCAGACGTTCAATATGCTCTGCCTTAAATATTTAGAGGAAGATGGATTGGGAAATTCTGAGATGTTTACTTTCTTCTTTAATGTTAAACCTCTACACACATCAGTTTTAGGAATAAATGACACAATAGAATTATATCTTAAGTACAGGTTAGGTCCTAAAGTCAATGTCAAATCTGACGTGTCCAGCACATCGCAGACACTCAAAATATATAGGATGGATGGATGGATGGATGGATGGATGGATGGATGGATGCATGCATGCAAGCCTGGAAAGATAGATGGATAGGTGGGTGGGTGGGTAGATGGATGGAAGGATGGATGCATGGAAAGAAGGATGAGTGGGTGGGTAGATGGAGGGAAGGATGGGTGCATGGAAAGATAGATGGATGGGTGGGTGGGTGGGTAGATGGAGGGAAGGATGGGTGCATGGAAAGATGGATGGGTGGGTGGGTGGATGGGTGGGTGAGTGGATGGATGGATGGATGGATGGATGGATGGATGGATGGATGGATGGAAAGATGGATACATGGATGGGAGGGTGGAAGGGTAGATGAATGGAAGAGTGGATGGGTGAATGGATGGAAGGAAGACAATGAAAGGGTAGAGGGAAGAAAGGAAGGAAAGGAAGAAGGGAAGGAGGGAAGGGTTACTGGATGGATGGATGGATGGATGGATGGATGGATAGATGGATGAATGGTTGGATAGATGGATGGATGGGTGGATAGAGAGATACATGCCATGACTTGGAGCTGTTGGAGAGGAGATCTGCTTGGCTGAAAGAGATCACTGAAAGCCTTGTGTACACCACAGGCAGCCTGTGATGTCTTCTGTGTGGGAGATGATGTCAACATTGAAAAGGCGAACAATTCCCTCATCAGCAATGACCGCAGCTGGAAGAGAAACAAGTTCCGCCTCACCTTTGTGGCCGAAGCTCCAGAACTCACACAAGGTACCTCCCACCACCCTTCCAGGGAGGCATTCATGACAATGGGGGAAAGGCAGGCAATCTCACCTCCAGAAGGTGCTTAGAGAAGATGGGCTTCATTGCTTTGATCTCCCTTTAGTGCAGTCCTACCAAAATGAATAATTTGCTGCTCTCCCATACTCGGTAAAACAAGTGCTGGGAAATGTTTCTCTCTCTCTCTCTAGTAATGTACTGTATTCTTCCAAACCATCCTCTTCTCAACTTAATTCAACTATATTTTCTTTTTGTTCTGCACTACCCACAACTACCCCACCGATCCCAACCAGTGCCTGCCTCATCTCCTCTCTTCTGTCTCTCATTCTACTCCAGAGAGCAGTGGAAGTGTCAGTAGAGGGTGAATACAATGCTGCAGAGTGTTTGTTTGTATTAATATTCTGAGACGAGATCTCATTATGTTTCCCAGGCTGGTCTTGAACTCCTGGCCTCAAGCTGTCCTCCCACCTCAGCCTCCTAAGTAGTTGGGATTATGGGCATGAGCCACCTTGCCCCACCTGGGGAGTTTTTAATGGAACATTCAACCCCTTCTCAGGAAGACTGTTGTTTTTCTCCCCACAGGTCTATCCAATGTCCACAAAAAGCGAGTCTCAGCTGCCCGGCTCCTTAGCCGTCAAAACCTCCAGAGCCCTAAATCAAGGTAGGAACATCTTGGTTCACTGGGTTACCTACCTCTTCTCCCAAATGCCAACCACGATGAAGGACAACCCCTGTGGACTCCAAGGACTGGCTGTTCTCCAATCATTGCAAAGTGCCATAGAGACCCCCTTGCTGCTTTATAGTGTCTGGGGTTCCTGCTTTCCTTTTGCCTAGCTCCAACCTGAAGGAGTGGGAAAAGGAGATGGTGTTGATCTCATGAAAAGAGGAAAGAAAAAGGTTTTCTGAGTGATTTTTAACAGTAGACCACACCCCTGTAGATTCGCCACATGTTCATTGTACCACAGCATCTTAGCTGGAAATCACTTAGTCCAAGTATTTCCTATTGTGGATAATTTTTTTAATGGAGTGCTAAAAAGTGGCTACTCACACTCTGCTTAAATTTATTTGGGTTGATGGGAAGTTCATTACCTCACAAAACAGCCCACTCTCTGTTTTGAAGTCCTAAGTGTTAGAAATTAGCTTAATATCCAATATAACCAATATCTTTTTATCTAATGTAACAAAAGCATGTCTTCCTAGTACTTTATTTTAAACCCAGTTTTACTCTCTGTGACACATAAAATAAGTTTATTTCTTTCCAAATGAAAGACCTGGAAATTGCCAACGACATTGACCAATCTCCTGTGGGGCCTGATTCCTTCAAGTCATTCTTCCTAAGACATGGTTTCCCAAGCCTCTGGCTTTAGTAAAAGGACACACTCTGTCCTGCTGGAAATGTCACTCTCACCTGGTCACAGTGCAGTGGAGAGCATGTGATCACTGCCAAATGTGCTGAGGTCATTATTACCATCACCAATTTGAACAGGACGCGCTAATGCTGCCTGAGATCACAGGTGTGGTTCTAATGGCTGTTCTGGTCTTCCATTAAAAGCAGTCACTGCTGTTCTTAGACATCACGTCTTCTCAAAATGATCACACCAGGTCTGCTCATCTCTCTACTTGTATAAATAATTTTTCTAGCACTAATGAAAGTCTTTGCTTAGATCCCTGTTGAATGGAATCTTTTTCACTTTGTAGTTACAGCAGAAGATCTTTTCAAATCTTGATTCTTTGCACAGCATGGTTCACTGCTCTGTGCTTGGTTTACCAGGTTACCCATCTCTGCTCCCAGGTGCCACCCACAATAAAGGACAAGCTCTTGTTGATTCCAAGGACTGGCTGTTTTCCAATCATTGCAAAGTGCCATAGAGACCCCCTTGCTGCTCTGGGAACAGAGGTGGGTAACCCGGTGAACCAAGCACAGTGCAGTGAACCATGCTGTGCAAAGAATCAAGACTTGAAAAGATCTTCTGCTGTAACTACAAAGTGAAAAACATTCCATTCAATGGCAACCAATGCAAAGACCTTCATTAGTGCTAGAAAAATTACTTGGCCAGGCACGGTGGCTCACACCTGTAATCCCAGCACTTTGGGAGGCCAAGGCGGGTGGATCACGAGGTCAGGAGTTCGAGACCAGCCTGACCAACATGGTGAAACCCTGTCTCTACTAAAAATACAAAAATTAGCCAGGTGTGGTTGTGGGGGCCTATAATCCCAGCTACTCAGCAGGCTGAGGCAGGAGAATCGCTGGAACCCAGGAGGCAGAGGCTGCAGTGAGCCAAGATTGCACCACTGCACTCCAGCCTGGGCAACAGAGTGAGACTCTGTCTCAAAAAAAAAAAAAAAAAAAGAAAAGAAAAGAAAAAGAAAAAGAAAAATTACTTATACAAGTAGAGAGATGGATGGACAGACCCGGTTTGATCAATTTGAGATGTGATGTCTAAGAGTAGGCTCTTGAGTTGAGCAGTCCTGGGTTCTAACCCCAGCTCTGCCATGCACTAGCTGTGCAGCCTTGGCCAAGTCATTTAGGTGGTCTGAGCCCCTGTCTCCTTACCTACAGAATGGGAATGATAGCTATGAAGATTGCTAATGTTTTTCTAGAGGTTTCTGTGTTCCAAGCACTGTGCCGAGTCCTCTGTCCAGGATCTTTTCTAATTCTAACCAGCCTGGGAAGTAGGCACTCTTATCATACACATTTTAAATAGGAACAATAACAGCTAGAAAATACAAGTGACTTTCTCAAGGTCACACCGACCCGGTTATCTGACGCCAAAGTCAGTGTGCCAAATGGCTACACAGATGGCCTCACCAGCATTGCAAGGCTGCTGAGTATTAAAAATAAGCTACATAAAGCAACTAGCATATCATAGAGTCCCGTCAGTATTCCTTATCCATCCCTGCTTCGTGTCACCTGCAAATTTAGTGTGCGTGCTTTCTGTGTAATCTTCCAAACCTTTGATAAAAGTGATCAACAGGGCAGAGCCCCAGGGCTCTCATATTCTCTCTTAGATTCTCAAACATTAAAGAAATGGAGTGGGAAATTAATCTCTGAATGATTAGTTAAGTGCAATTCAGAGCATAATGGTCCCTGATATAGAGAGGGGCTCCGTATTTGAAATATATCTCTTACTACTTATTTTGGTCCTGTGGGAAGGGATGATTTAAATAGCATTGCATGAGAAGGCCTAATAATCTACTGGAAATTTCTTTCAGCAACAAACTGTGAAAGACCAGCTTACAGAATTTACTCCAAAAGCCATAGTACATAAGTAGCAAGGAAACTTGCAAATGTTTTGATGCTAAGTGGAACCAAAAGTCCCAAAATCAGCCCCCACCCCCACCAATCCAGAGGAAGCACCTGACTCTAAGCTACCGGTCTAAAAGTGTCTAGCAAGAGAATATTCCAAACAAGGTTAGAAGTGCAGTGTAGAATTAAAATCAGTTATGAATTAGCACAAAAAGGACCCAGTCATACCTCCGTGTTTATCTCTTAAAAAGCATGTTCTGTATTTTCAAGCTTAAAGTGCTTTAAAAGCACTACCTATTTTCAAGCTTAATACCATTTCCAGCTTCATAAGGCTTATTTAAAAAAAAAGAAGAAAAAGGATAATTGAGTGGAAAAGCATGACTCTCCTGTTTTTCTCCCGCCCAAGGCTGAAGTTGGGCTGTCTGGCCCAAAAGGCCACAACCAAGATATCACTAATCCCCCTGCGAGAGACCATTAATTGCAGGCAAAGTGCTTATGAGGAAGTAGGCAGCCCTTTGAGGATGATCCTTGAAAATCTAAAGAGAAAAGTGACCGCAGTCACCATCACAGCCTGGAAATAAATTTTCTAATGCACGTACAACAATTAGCAAACGACACAGAAGAGGGAACATAATGGATCGCTAATGTGTGGGGTGTAGACACTAAGTTCTAGAAGTCAGGATCAAGAGGGGAATGCAGGACTTGAGATGAACCTCTTAAGGGAGGGTGGGCTTTAGAAAGGCAGGAGAGAGGAGGGGAGTCCAGGAAGAAAGAACAGCAGAAGTCAAGGTCAGCACCAGGATGCCTGGGAGAATGGCAGACATTACAGTGGAGAGTTCTTGACGGGGAGAATGCTTCAGTCTCATCTCCCCTCAAGTAAAATTTCTTCTCTCCAGCCTTCCCCATCTCAACAGAGGACATCAACATTTGGCTTCAGCCAAAACTTCCAGTGTCATCCTCACTCCTCTCTCCCTCGCCTGGGTCATGCAGTCTCTTAGCAGATGCCCTTGGCCTTGTCTTTCAACTACATCTCAGACCCACCACCTTGAGCAAAGCCATAGGCATCTCTGGTCTGAGTGACTGGAATAGCCACCCAACTTGTCTCTTGGTTTCTGAGCTTGTCTCTAAAAACATAATTTTCCGAAGAGCAGACGGAAGAATCTTTCCTTTCTTTCTTTAATTTTATTTATTTATTTATTTATTTATTTATTTGAGGTTAAGAGTGGAAGTTTAATAGGTGAAAGAAAGGGCCAGGTGCAGTGGCTCACAGCTGTAATCCCAGCACTTTGGGAGACCGAGGCAGGTGGATCATGAGGTCAGAGTTTGAGACCAGCCTGGCCAACATGGTGAAACCCTATGTCTACTAAAAATACAAAAATTAGCTGGGCATGGTGGTGGATGCCTGTAATCTCAGCTACTAGGAGGCTGAGGCAGGAGAATCACTTGAACATGGGAGGTGGAGGTTGCAGTGAGCCAAAATCGCACAACTGCCCTCCAGCCTGGGCAATAGAGTAAGACTCTGTCTCAAAAAAAAAAAAAAAAAAAAAGAAACCTCTCTGCTGCACAGAGGGGTCCTAGAGAAATGGGTTGCCAGATCCACGGTGAAGTACAGGGGGATTTATAGATGCCTGGTGAGGAGGCAGTGTTTGATTTACATAGGACGCAAAATATTGGTTGGACCAGGCGTGCCATTTGCATAGGGCGCGAAAAACTGGTTAGGACTAGGTGTCCTACTTGTATAGGGTGTGTATTTCTGGCCACCCCCACCCTGATCTTTTACTATGCAAGTGGGTCCTCAGACAGGGGAATCTTTTAAAACCATAAATTGAAGCCTGTCACTCCCCAGCTTCACAGCCCCTGATGGTCTCCTGCTGGACTTCAGGAAACCTCCAGACTCCTTGCCATGACAGGTCATCATGAGGCTCTTGTGATCTGGTCACTACTACCCTCCAAACAAACACTCCAGCCTTCTTTCCCTTCCTTGAACATGCCACCTTTTCTCTGCCTCTGGGCCTTTGCACGTGCTCTTCCCCATCCCTGGAATGCTGTGCCTGCAGGTCTTTGCACGTCTCTGCTTAAGTGTCAAATCCCCAGAGGGGTCTCCCTGACTGTCCTGTCTGACATAGCCTACTCCCCTTAACCCATCACCACCCACTCATCCACATCACCAACCCCACCTGAGATCCTTTAAGTGACTTCTCAATGAGAATAGGGCACTTTGCTGTCCTTCCCCTCTCTCACCAGTGCCTAGAACAGTGCCTGACACGCGATGTACAGGTGTAGAATGAACGAACCTTGTTAACTTGAGTAGTTCACAGCTGACAATATTTACTCTTTTCACTGAAGAATGCACATTTTCTGGGTTTTTTTTTTTTTCATTTAATGCTGGACATTAGCAAATTATTCTTTTATCTGCAAACCTATCATTGAGCCACCGCCAAGCATGTGTGTGTATGTGATGCTTCTGGATGTGGCTAGAAATAAGTCACACAGAGGGGACACTCGGGGGGAGAAGGGAATAGGACCCAAATGGCTGCTGCTGTTCCGTTGCCTCTTCCCCTTCTCCCTGTACTTCTCATATGGCCCATATGTGTCCCAACCTTTAAGAAAAAATAAAAAATAGGCCAGGCGTGGTGGCTCACACCTGTAATCCCAGCACTTTGGGAGGTTGAGGCGGGTGGATCATCTGAAATCAGGAGTTTGAGACCAGCCTGGCCATCATGGTTAAACCCTGTCTCTGCTAAAAGTACAAAAACTAGCCGGGCATGGTGGCGGGTGTCTGTAATCCCAGCTACTCGGGAGGCTGAGGCAGGAGAATCTCTTGAACCCAGGAGGTGGACTGCACTCCAGCCTGGGTAACAGAGAGAGACTCCATCTCAAAAAAAAAATAAAAAAAAAATAAAATGTTAAACATTCTCCACTTACAAAGCTCAGCAGAACTGAGATTTAAGACAATTGGTTTCTGAGCCAGGTCTATCCCGCAGAGGGTCGGCTTCCCAGCAAAGCATCAAAGACCAGTCCACCAAGGTGCCCTGGGGCCCTGCAGCCATTCTGCCAGGGTTCTCAGCAAGCGACATGCAGAGTCAGTCCCCTTGGTTAAACTCCCAGCAGGGCCAGAGCCTGGGCCCACCTTCTATTCTAGCCCACCTGCCAGCCACGTTCCCATGCCTGCTCCCCACCTTCTATTCTAGCCCACCTGCCAGCCACGTTCCCATGCCTGCTCCTTCTCTGCACGGCCACCCTCTGCCTCGTTCAGGAGGACTTGGGGGGAGGTGGCTGTGCTCGTGAGCTAGCTCAGCAAGTTTGGGTCCTCTGCATTTCTATTTTGTACAAATCGTGATGATCTGGGAAGAAAGCGGGAACTGATTTGCGGGCCTTTCAAAGGCTTCCTTTGGGGAGACTTAGGAGGCTCCCAAATTAGAAACCCCACAGCGCCCCCTGCTGGCCCCGGCTTTTGCGAGTTCCTTCTTGCAGCTCTCTGGAGGTGATGTCTTTTTGCTCCCCAGGAACCAAAGACTGGTGTGAGCTCTGAGAAGGCTCAAGCCGTGCAAGTTCCCAGACAGGGCAAGATCTGCCCAGGGAGGGCCAGTGGGACTCCAGACCCTAATACTGCCATTCACAATTATGGTCGCTAAGTTCCCCACTATGCTAAGGGCGGGGATGCCTTGCTTCAAGAAAATACTTGACACCCTTTCCTCCCCCAAAATAATGTGCCCGCTCAACTCTTTTTAATAATGGTGGCTATTTGTAGCACAAAAGGGTTCTCGCTTGAGCCAAAAACTCCTTTAAATAGCGAGTCCCATTGGGCTATTCAAGTGTTGATTTACATACCATAGAGAATATAGAAACTTCATGTTGAATATCAAGCGTCTCTAGCCACTGAAAATTAATTGGCAATGAATAAAAAGCAGATCTGAAAAAGCAATCGTAGCTCAAAGGGTGCAGAGGATTTGATTTCTCAAAGTGTAATCGATCCTAGAGTTTGCAGGTGTTGTGTGAAATGCAGTATATCTGTACTGAAAGGTTTTTGTGGGGTTTGTTTGTTTTTTGGGTTGGGGTGGGGGGATGTAGTCTCGCTCTGTCGCCCAGGCTGGACTGCAGTGGTGCAGTTTCTGCTCATTGCAACCTCCACCTCCTGGGTTCAAGCGATTCTCCCGCCTCAGCCTCCCAAGTAGCTGGGATTACAGGCACGTGCCACAATGCCCAGCTAATTTTTGTATTTTTAGTAGAGATGGGGTTTTGTCATGTTGGCCAGGCTGGTCTCAAACTCCTGACCTCAGGCGATCCGCGCACCTCCACCTCCCAAAGTGCTGGGATTACAGATGTGAGCCACCGCTCCCAGCCTGTACTGAAACTTTTTAAAGGACCAGAATAATCACATTCTGAGAGTTGATTATTGAAAGCTGTTGGATTAGCACAGGCCTCTTGAACTTGAAACACAAAAATCAATGCAGAAAGGTTATAACCCAGTAGGCATCAATGAGTTTCCTTCTGTGTTTTGTTTTTAGATCTCTCAATTTTGTAATATTGATGAATTTACGCATAGGAGGAACCCAAGCTTAAAGCCAAGTCTTTTTTCCTTTACCATAACAATATGAGGAACCCTGGTTGCCAAAGGGGGTGGGGCTTGGAATTCCTAGGAGATGTAGAATTTCACAGATTGGGGACACCACAGCCTGTGGTCCCAGTGAAGTGCTAGACACTGAGAAAACCCCTATTAGTACTGAGAATGGGGTGCTAGAATCCAAAAGAAGGGAGTTGAGAAGGAGAGAGTGAGTAGTTATGCTCAATGCTGCTTCCAGATCCGGATGAACCCTAGGAACCAGCCATTGGATTTGCAGTGAGGAGTTCACTAGTGACCTTGATAAAAACTTCAGTGTAGAATGATGGCTGAGCATTGTGGCCCTTACCTGTAATCCTAGCACATTGGAAGGCCGAGGTGGGAAGATTGCTTCGGCTCACAAGTTTGAGACCAGCCTGGGCCACACAGGGAAATTCCATCTGTACAAAAAATTCCAAAATTAGCCAGGCATGACGGTGCCTGCCTATAGTCCCAGCTACTTGGGAGGCTGAGGTGGGAGGATCATTAAGCTTGGGAGACAGAGGCTGCAGTGAGCTGTGATCACACCACCGCACTCCAGCCAGGGTGACAGAGCAAGACCCTATCTCACCATAATAATAATAATAATAATAATAATAGAATGATGGAGGCATAGGCTTGGTTAGCACAGGCCCCAACAAGAATGGAAGGAGGAGAATTGCAGCCAACAAGGACAGACAGAAGAGCAAAAAAGGAAGGAAGTAGCTGCTGGCCCTTGTCCTGTGATTCCTCTGCAATTTCCTGCAGTCGGTCAACTATCTTCGTGCGTCTCCACACCAACGGGAACCAGGAGCTGCAGTACCAGCCTGGGGACCACCTGGGTGTCTTCCCTGGCAACCACGAGGACCTCGTGAATGCCCTGATCGAGCGGCTGGAGGACGCGCCCCCTGTCAACCAGATGGTAAAAGTGGAATTGCTGGAGGAGCGGAACACGGCTTTAGGTAACATTCCCGGGGGCCCTTCCCTGCTCTAGGGAGCTGCAGAGGCAGTGGGTGTCTGGGAAAGAAGAGACCCTTTCTTCCCAATCACCAGCCCAGGCAGGAGAGTGGGTCTCTGTTGCTAACAGCCTATGAAACTGAAGATTTTCCCCTTTCTCATGACTGATCAACCTTGGCCCAACCAGCTGAGCAAATAAATGCACATAGTACCAGGCCATTGATGGCTCACCATTGGGAGAAGGGGGCTGCTACCTTCCTTCATTGACTAGACACGGACTTTAGCAGTAGCCATTCTTTTCACTTTCCATCCTCACCACTAGCCCTCAGGAAAATCTCTAGTACCCCATTGTCCACCAAGTAAATAACAGCTGAAGTCTGATCCTGCCTCCTCTTAGAATCAAAAGGTACTATAGGAAGCTCGACGGCCAACTAGGGATTGAGCCCACATTTTTTACCTCATTAGATCAAGTTGTCGCCTGCTTAAGTGTCCATCCTTGACATTCATATTGAAGAACTTTCAAAGGCAAATGGGTCTCAGTGCTTCATCCAGGAGCACAGGTGGGCTCAGGGGTCAGGTACAAGGAACTGCAGTGACCTCACCTGGCAGACCAATACAGGACTGTCACTTTTACAAAAGAGCTAGGATGTAAAGTCAGGATAGAATGTGAAGTAGCATATAGGCAAAGTCCTGCTGAAAACCTCTCAGGAAGGCACTACTTTAGAGAGACATACCCTCTTTTTTTTTTTTTCTTTTCTTTTTTTTTTTGGAGACAGAGTTTTGCTCTTGTTGCCCAGGCTGGAGTACAGTGGCGCAATCTCAGCTCACTGCAACCTCCGCCTTCTAGGTTCAAGCGATTCTCCTGCCTCAGCCTCCTGAGTAGCTGGGATTACAGGCACGTGCCACCACACCCAGCTAATTTTTTGTATTTTTAGTAGAGACGGGGTTTCATCATGTTGGCCAGGCTGGTCTCAAACTCCTGACCTCGGGTAATCCACCCGCCTTGGCCTCCCAAAGTGCTGGGATTACAGGCATGAGCCACCGCACCCGGCTGAGACATACCCTCTCTTAATAAATCCTGACTGAGTGAGGTGGCTGGCGCCTGCAATCCCAACACTTCGGGAGGCTGAAGCGGGCAGATTACTTGAGCCCAGGAGTTCGAGACCAGCCTAGGCAACATGGCGAAACTGCATCTCTACAAAAAAATGCAAAAATTAGCTAGGAATCAGGCCGGGCACGGTTGCTCACTCCTGTAATCCCAGCACTTTGGGAGGCCGAGGTGGGTGGATCACCTGAGGTCAGGAGTTTGAGACCAGCCTGGCCAACATGGCGAAACCCCGTCTCTACTAAAAATACAAAAAATTAGCCGGGCGTGGTGGCACATGCCTGTAATCCCAGCTACTTGGGAGGCTGAGGCAGGAGAATCGCTTGAACCCAGGAGGCAGAGGTTGCAGTGAGCCAAGATCTCACCATCGCACTCCAGCCTGGGCAACAAGAGCGAAACTCCATCTCAAAAAAAAAAAAAAAAAAAAAATTAGTGAGGCATGGTAGCACACGTCTGTAGTCCCAGCTACTCAGGAGCGTGAGGTGGGAGGATCACTTGAGCCCAGGAGTTCAAGGCTACAGTGAGCTGTGATCGCACCACTGCGCTTGCCTGGGCAACAGCGTGAGACCGTGTCTCAAAAAAATAAATAAATAAAATAAAAATAAAAATAAATCCAACCCAGACAGTACTTCCCCTGTGTTGAAATAGAGCTTTTTATTTGGGATTGAACCCCTGACGGAGGAGAGGCTTATATTTAGGGACATACTGGATGAAGAGTATATAGAGGGAGTACATTATAGTAGTTAGAACAAGGTCTGAAGCCACACTGCCTGACTTCACGCTTATGAGCTGTGTGACCTCGGGCAAATTTCTTAACATCTCTGTGCTTCTATTTTTCTCAGCAGGGAGAAGAATAACACTGTCTTGGATTGTTGTGATGATTAAATGAGCTAATATAAAATACTAATAATAGTACTCAGCATATAGGATGTGCTAGATAAGTGTTAGTGTTTATAATGACAAACACTAACATCCCATTCAGGGGGTGAGAGGCTGATACCATGCCATGATACATGGGGCCGAAATAGGCTTATCTCTGTCACGCGCAGCTGGGGGCTTGTTGTATAGAACGCCAGTGGACTATGTCATGCTATTTTAATATTTTTCTCCTCTCTTCTTGTATTTTTCTTAATTTTTGGATTCATTTGCCTAATTTTGGATTTGCTTCTTGCACACATGAAATCCCCTGGATTCTGGGCATGGAAGGTGGAGAGCTAGAAGGTTGCTTGGCTCTGGAGCTACCCTCCTCTCCTGGCCCCATCCTCTGCTCCAGGAGCAGACCTGAACCCCCGACTTGGACTCAAGCCCTCCCACACCCACCCCTCATCTGCCTTGTACCTCCACAGGTGTCATCAGTAACTGGACAGACGAGCACCGCCTCCCGCCCTGCACCATCTTCCAGGCCTTCAAGTACTACCTGGACATCACCACGCCGCCAACGCCCCTGCAGCTGCAGCAGTTTGCCTCCCTAGCCACCAGCGAGAAGGAGAAGCAGCGTCTGCTGGTCCTCAGCAAGGTGGGTCCCCAGGCTTCGCACAACCCTAGGGGGCGCCTTTCACCTCCTCATCATTAAAGAGTTGAAAACTGTTATTACCAGGCTTCCAGCAGATGGAAGTCTTGAGCCAAGGGGGCCATTATTTGCTGTAGGTCGCCATATTGGCTGGTCCAACATGGCTGGTCTTCCACCAGTTCTAAGGCCTGGCAGAGCAAGAGTGACTCCCTTGAATCAACAGTTCCCTGGCTACAACAGAAATTGCTATTGTAACTCTTTCTGTCTTCCTTTGGAACCTTGAGTTTCCATTAGTGCCATCTTAGCCCATGCTTAGGAGAAAAAGAAACAGTATCTCACCACACCTTAGTTTAAAGATAAGGTTTTTTCTCGTTTTTTTTTTTTAATTTTTATTTTTATGGGTACTTGGTAGATATATATATTTATGGGGTACATGTGATGTTTTGATACAGGCATACAATGTGTAATAATCACATCAGGGCAAATGGGGTATTCATCCCTCAAGCATTCATCATTTCTTTGTGTTGGGAACATTCCAATTCCACTCTTCTAGTTATTTTTAAATATACAATAAATTATTGTTGACTATAGTCACCTTGTCTAGATCTAGGAAATACTAGATCTTATTCTTTTTTTTCTTTTTTTTTTTTTTCTGAGACAGAGTCTCACTCTCTAGCCCAGGCTGGTGTGCCGTGGCACAATCTCGATTCACTGCAACCTCCATTTCCCCGGGCTCAAAGGATTCTTGTGCCTCAGCCTCCCGAGCAGCTGGAATTACGGGTGCCTACCACCACGGCCAGCTAATTTTTGTAGTTTTTTCTTTAGTAGAGATGGAGTTTCACCATCAAACCCCGAACTCAGGTAATCCACCCACCTCGGCCTCCCAAAAGTGCTGGGATTACAGGCGTGAGCCACCGCGCCCGGCCTAGATCTTATTCATTCTATGTAACTATTTTTGTACCCATGAACCATCTCCACTTTCCCCCACCCCTCCCCACTACCCTTCCCTGCATCTGGTAGCCCTCCTTCTACTCTCCATCTTCATGACTTTGCTTCTAGTTTTTAGCTCCCACAAATGAGTGAGAATGTGCAAAATTTGTCTTACTGTGCCTGGCTTTCACTTAACATGATGTCCTCCAGTTCTATCCATGTGGCTGCAAATGATGAGCTTTTGCCAAAGCAGAGGAGCTGCAGGTGGGACTACTAGAGATCAGAGGTCTCTGATTGTAAAATGAACCAAACGTAGCCTCTACCACCTTGCTTAGAAACCCTGGGATCACCTGCCCCAGCCCGCTGCAAAGCCTTGCTCAGTAAGAATTCTACCCAGGAGAACCACCCACACTGCTCCCAATGGGGGCTCCTTCCCAATAAGCAAGCCCCCAGCACAGGATGGCTTAGCTTTCTTCTGCCGTCCAGGATTGAATGGTGGGCAGCAAGGAAGAGGCTAATTAGCGAGTGCGTAGTATTTAGAAATATGAAAATAAATACCAGAAGGAACACTTAAAGAGCTGTAAGTAGTTACCTCCGGGGAGTTGGAAGCAGATGGCAGAGGTAGAACAGGAGACTATTATTTTTAATCATAAGCTTTACAAAGTTATTTAACTTTTTAGACTATCTGCAAGTATAATTTTGATTTTGATTTAAAACTTTTAATTAATGGGAGAGGGTGGCTAATAGGAAGAAGGATCATAGGTTGCACTGTTGGTACCCTATTAGATTGCACTGTTTTTACCTTATTTAAAGTAGAATTTGGGCACACTGGCTCATGCCTGTAATCCCAGCACTCTGGGAGGCAGAGATGGAAGATTGCTTGAGGCCAGGAGTTCGGGACCAACCCAGGCAACATAGACCCCATCTCTACAAAAAAATTAAATCAGCTGGGTGTCATGGCACATGCCTGTAGTCCCAGCTACTCAGGAGGCTAAGGTGGGAGGATCACTTGAGCGCAGGAGTTCGAGGCTGTGGTAAATCACAATCTTGCAACTGTACTCCAGCCTGGGTGAAAGAGCAAGACCCCATCTTATAAATAAATAAATAAATAAGACCCCATCTCTGTAAATAAATAAATAAATAAATAGGCCGGGCGCAGTGGCTCACGCCTGTAATCCCAGCACTTTGGGAGGCCGAGGCAGGCGGATCACCTGAGGTCAGGCGTTCGAGACCAGCCTGGCCAATATGGTGAAACCTTGTCCCTACTAAAAATGCAAAAATTAGCTTGGTTTGGTGGTGGGCACCTGAATTCCAGCTACTCGGGAGGCTGAGGTAGGAGAATTGCTTGAACCCGGGAGACGGAGGTTGCGGTGAACCGAGATCACGCCACTGCACTCCAGCCTGGGTGACAGAGCGAGAATCTGTCTCCAGGTAGATAGATAGATAGATAGATAGATAGATAGATAGATAGATAGATAGATAGACAGATAGGTAGATAGACAGATAGATAGATAGATTAGATAGATAGATAGATAGATAGATAGATAGATAGACAGATAGATAGACAGACAGATAGATAGACAGATAGACAGACAGACAGACAGACAGACATAGTAGAATTTGATATAACCCATATGTATTAGTTCATTTCTTCCAAAAAGTGCAGACTTGAAGACAGGATTAAATGAGCAAGGATTTTTATTAGGGGAAACACCTGTGTGACAGAAAATGGAAAGGGATCAGATAAGGCTGGGAGAACCATCAGACCTCAAAACAAATCTAACCCCAACCAAAGGAAAAGGAAGAAAGGTTGGATGGGAACGTTCTAGATGGCAGAGCAGTTTAAGGAAGGCCCAGCAAGGTCATTGAGTAGCCCTGGAGACTCCTGTGCTTGGTCACTGGCAGGGAGCAGCCTGTGGGAAGCCAGGCCTGGCACCAACAGGGTGATGGATGTCAGTTTCAGGTGATGTCAGTTTCAAAGAGTTGAGAGGCCAGGGCTCTTGGTCCATGTTGCTCCTGCAACTGTAGGCCAGTCAGGCTGGAGGTCTGAGAAGCACAATGTCAAGGATGCCATCGCCTATTAATAAGGCCAGAACAGGCCGGGCGCAGTGGCTCACGCCTATAATCCCAGCTCTTTGGGAGGCCGAGGTGGGCGGATCACAAGGTCAAGAGATCGAGACCATCCTGGCTAACACGGTGAAACCCTGTCTCTACTAAAAATACAAAAAATTAGCCAGGCATGGTGGTGGGCACCTATAGTCCCAGCTACTTGGGAGGCTGAGGCAGGAGAATGGCGTGAACCCCGGGAGGCAGAGCTTGCCGTGAGCTGAGATCGTGCCACTGCACTCCAACCTGTGCAGCAGAGTGAGACTCCATCTCAAAAAAAAAAAAAAAATGTTTTTTTAATTTTTAAATAGATAAATAAATAAGGCCAGGACAGTCTTTAGGAACACGGTGAAAATCTTTGTTACGCAGTGCACTCGCACCCTGGTCTCAGAAACTGAGCCTTCTGTTCCAGCAATCAGAGACTGCCTAGGGCATCTTCTGAGATTAAGGAAAAATAACTCCAGAGCTCCAGAGAGTTCTTCTGTTGCCTGGTTACAGCTGGGCTTTGCTGTCAACACATCCCCAAACATGGTCCTCCACACACCCCAACCTGATTTTCCAGGGCTGTCACTCACCGTCATGAACATGACCCAAGCTCTCCGAAGATGCATCTCCAGACTCTGCAACCAACGAATCACAGGTCTCCACTGAATGCCTGCCACTCCCCGCATGAGTCATGACTCCCTTCCATAGTGCGTCTCTCTTGACTTCAGGAATGTGTAGTGACTCGGAACACAGATTCTGAGGACACACTGTCTAGAGCAAGGATCAGTTTCACCCAGCATCACCACCTAGTAGCCATGGGACCTCTATGACCCTCAGTTTCCTCATCTATAAAATGGGGAAACAGTAATACCTATTTCGTAAGGTCCTCATGAGAATCAAAACTTAGCACAGAATAATTGCTATTCAAGTGTTAACTATTATTGCTCGCTTTTTTTCTTTCTTTCTTTCTTTCTTTTTTCTTCTCTTTCTCTCTTTTTCTTTCTTTCCTTCTCCTTCCTTCCTTCTTTCTTCCTTTCTTTCTCACTCTCTCTCTTTCTTTCTTTCTGTCTGTCAACAGGGTCTCACTCTGTCACCCAGGCTGGAGTGCAGTGGCATGATCATAGCTCACTGCAGCCTCAAGCACCTGAACTCAAGCAGTCCTCCCACCTCAGCCTCCCAAGAAACTGGGGTACTGCAGACATCCACCACCACATCCCACTAATTTTTCTTAATTTTTTGTAGAGACAGGGTCTTACTATGTTTCCCAGGCTGGCCTTGAACTCCTAGCCTCAAGTGATTCTCTCCTCGGCCTCCCAAAGCGCTGCAATTACAAGCATGAGCCACCGCACCTGCCAACTGTTACTTTTATTTTGCCTTCTTCCTGGACCCCCTCAGGTCCTCCTGGGAAGTATGTAGCAGCTGGATTCAAGCTTGTCTCTGTCCGTCTCCTTGGCACAGGGTTTGCAG
The DNA here is from genome assembly GCF_028885655.2 of Pongo abelii. Taxonomy (NCBI): domain Eukaryota; kingdom Metazoa; phylum Chordata; class Mammalia; order Primates; family Hominidae; genus Pongo; species Pongo abelii. The sequence goes on along the minus strand of NC_071995.2, from coordinate 116,068,792 downwards.
GAGTACGAGGAATGGAAATGGGGCAAGAACCCCACCATCGTGGAGGTGCTGGAGGAGTTCCCATCTATCCAGATGCCAGCCACCCTGCTCCTGACCCAGCTGTCCCTGCTGCAGCCCCGCTACTATTCCATCAGCTCCTCCCCAGACATGTACCCTGATGAAGTGCACCTCACTGTGGCCATCGTTTCCTACCGCACTCGAGGTGGGCGGAGGCACTGGGAGAGCCTCCTCGGCTGCATTTTCCCCCAAGGGGCCTCTGGAGGGCTCCCTAAACTACCGCCTGCAGGCTAAATCCCAAATCCCCGGGAAGAAACTCACCCCCAAGACCAGAAAACTGGGGGGAAGAAGCAGCAGGTGAACTGTCCCCTGGTGCAGAGCCAAGCCTGAGCAGAATTAGGAAAGAGGCAAGATGTGTATTTACAATGGCACCCCCTAATATCCCCAAAGCAGCAGCGAGAACAAGCCACCACCACTCACTCCCTGGGAGAGCGCTCTGCTGTATCATGCCCAGCTGGTTGTAAGTCAGATAACCCAAGCTCTGCCCTGTATTTTTCCTCCTAGATAAAGCAATTAAAATGCACAGTGCCTGTCCCAGAAGCCCAGCAAGCCACCAAAAGCACCCTTCAATAGGGAAGGATTCGAATCCGACCCACCCCTACCCAATAGAACCCTGGATGGTTGCACAGGCACAAAGTCACCCCAGCTATACCATTTCCTCTTGCCCTTCAGAAGAAGGGATCCTGGGGAGGAATTCCAAAGGATAAACTTGGCACTGGACCTGTGGGCATTTTGCATTGGAGGGAGGAGGGGAGGCCTTGCTTGGGAGCAGTGGGTGGCCCTGACTGCCTTGGTTATTCTGCTAGATGGAGAAGGACCAATTCACCACGGCGTGTGCTCCTCCTGGCTCAACCGGATACAGGCTGACGAAGTGGTCCCCTGTTTCGTGAGAGGGTGAGTAATAAGTAGAGAAAAATGAGCAATCATCTCAAATCTGCATATTGACATCTCAAGTTGGGGTAGGTGGACCAGTCTGGAGGGCTCTGGAGAGATGGCTAGGTGACACACAATGGAGACCAATGTCCTGCGTCTCTCTTAGTTGTTAAGGAAACAAGATCAGAGCAGCACAGCAAGCTAGGCAAGTCCTCTGGTCAATGTCAAGTCAATGCAACACACATTTCACTTGGGCGTGTACTGGGCTAGATGCTGGAGCCATCAGGGAAAACCATGCAAATACAGTCTCCACCTTCATGGACCGTATGGGCTAGTGGAAATTCTAGCCAAATTCTACTGCTCACTCCCAATCAGTCCCGGTTTCCTAGAGATGGAAAAAATCCAATCACCCCCATTCATTGGAGCTTTTCCTCCCAAACTCAGCTGTAAAGGCTATAGCTGATCTTAGACCAGTTATAGTTAACCTGTTTTGTCGATCAATAACTTCTCTACCTGAACACTGGCTTTGGCCCATCATTTTTCTTAACCATCGAGGTTAGAATGTTCACAATATGGTCCACATGCCATTGATAATGATCCACATATCATTGGCATCAGAGTCCTCTGGGGTGTTTCAAACATAGAGTCCTGAGCCCAGATGTACTGCATGGCCCAGGAATCTGCACCTTGAACATCCCCAGGTGATTCTTTTGCACACTGAAGTCTGTGACTCCTTGATTTAAAGATTTCACGGTTGGTTAAACCAGTGGCTCTGGGCTGGGCGCAGTGGCTCTCACCTGTAATCCCAACACTTTTGGAGGCCAAGGCAGGCAGATCACTTGAGGTCAGGAGTTTGAGACCAGCCTGGACAACATGGCGAAACCCCATCTCTACTAAAATACAAAAAAAAAGTAGCCGAGGGTGGTGGCGGGTGCCTGTAATCCCAGCTACTTGGGAGGCCGAGGCAGGAGAATTGCTTGAACCTGGGAGGTAGAGTGCAGTGAGCCAAGATCACACCACTGCACTCCAGCCTGGGTGACAGAGTGAGACTCCGTCTCAAAAAAAAAAAAGAAAAAAAAATGGTGGCTCTCAAACCAGGGTGATTTTTGCAGCACCCCACCCCACCCCTGCCACCAGGGACATTTGACAATGTCTGGAGACATTTTGAGTTGTCACAACTCATATGTACTCCTGGCATCTAGTGGGTGGACGCTGGGGATGTTGCTCAATACCCTACCATGCATAGGACAGTGCCACGACAAAGGAGTGTCCAACCCAATTGCAATGATGCCAGTGTAGAGAAACCCTGGGTTGAATTTGCTGAGCTCAGCAGTGAGAAGAATTGGGGAATGGAGAAATAGCCAGACCCTGAGGACCCCCCATTTTTGGAATTCCCCTAATCGGTGAGACTCCCACCCTGAAAAGGGGCACCTGGCCCCAGCTGAAGAGCCGTAAGTCTCATTGTATGTCTACCGAAGATGGCCACCTGGTCTACCTAAGATTCGATTGTTCTTGATTGGATTTGAGCTCTGCAAGACTTCTGACCCCCTCTTCCTTGCCCAGAGCACCCAGCTTCCACCTGCCCCGGAACCCCCAAGTCCCCTGCATCCTCGTTGGACCGGGCACCGGCATTGCCCCTTTCCGAAGCTTCTGGCAACAGCGGCAATTTGATATCCAACACAAAGGTGGGTTACAGTCCAGCGGCCACTTGGTTCCCACCCCTGGACCTGAGGAGGTCCCGCTGTGTCTCAGCAGCCCTAGAGAACAGTGAAGGTGTCTCTCCATGGCGTCACTGCCTCAGAAAAGCTGGGGCGTGTAGCACCAGCCTGACCCACAGGTGAAGTTCATGATGTAATCCAAACAGCCTGTCCCAGGGGCCTGAAATTCCAGGCCCAGAGGACATTTCTTTGACTGTTAAGATGTGATCTCTTCAAAAAGAAATCCAGTAGCCTGGAAAAGATAGGCATTAGTCCTTATCAAATGGCTATGCTTGTGTAATTATTGCAAAGACTGTTATTCAAGAGCAAGTGCTGTGTGAAAGACACAGCAGATCAGCTTTGGGAGGAGAGAGAGAGAAAGAAACCCAAATTGTGGCATGTGTTAAACAAGGATTTATTGGCCGGGCATGGTGGCTCACGCCTATAATCCCAGCACTTTGGGAGGCCCAGGCAGGCGGATCACGAGGTCAGGAGATCGAGACCATCCTGGCTAGCACGGTGAAACCCTGTCTTTACTAAAAAATACAAAATTTAGCCCGGTGTGGTGGCGGGCACATGTAGTCCCAGCTGCTTGGGAGGCTGTGGTGAGAGAATGGCACGAACCCGGGAGGCGGAGCTTGCAGTGAGCCGAGATCGCGCCACTGCACTCCAACCTGGGTGACAGAGTGAGACTCCGTTTCAGAAAAAAAAAAAAAAAAACACAAGGATTTATTCAGCACCTAATGAGTGCCAAACACTATTGGAGGCATTGGGGCATAGCAGTGAACAAGACAGAAAAACAACTAAAATAGAAATGAAAACCTTTCCATTGATTTGAGGGATGATTACAAAAACAAATCAATCAATCAATCAATCAGTAAAAACTTGCCCCCATGAAACTGTCATTCTAGCGGAATAGCTAACATTTATAAAGTACTTGCCAGGTATCAGGCAGAGTTGTAATGTTTCGCATTCATTTCTCACAACAGTCCCATTATTTCCATTTTGCAAATAGGGAAGCAGAGGCTTAGAAAGTTGAGTACGTTGTGGCCGGGTGCGGTGGCTCACGCCTGTAATCCCAGTACTTTGGAAGGCTGAGGCAGGTGGATCACTTGAGGTCAGGAGTTCGAGACCAGCCTGTCCAACATGGTGAAACCCTGTCTCTAGTAAAAATACAAAATTAGCCAGGCGTGGTGGCGCACATCTGTAATCCAAGTTACTCGGGAGGCTGAGACAGGAGAATCGCTTGAACCCAGGTGGCAGAGGTTGCAGTGAGCTAAGGTAGTGCCATTGCACTCCAGCTTGGGCAATAAGAGTGAAACTCTGCAGGTTTCACTCTGCAGGTTGCAGTGAGCCAAGATCACACCACTGCACTCAAGCCTGGGTGACATAGTGAGACTCCATCTTAAAATAATAATAAATAAATAAATAAAAAGGCCAGACACAGTGGCTCATGCTTATAATCCCAACACTTTGGGAGGCCAAGGTGGGCAGATCACGAGGTCAGAAGTTCGAGACCAGCCTGGCCAACACAGTGAAACCCCGTCTCTACTAAAAATACAAAAATTAGCCAGGCACAGTTGCAGGCACCTGTAATCCCAGCTACTTGGGAGGCTGAGGCAGGAGAATCAATTGAACCCGGGAGGCAGAGGTTTCAGTGAGCCGAGATCGCGCCACTGCATTCCAGCCTGGGTGACAGAGCTAGACTCCATCTCAAAAAAAAAAAAAAAAAAAAAAAAAAAAAAGTTGAGTACGTTGTTCATCACCACAGAGCTGAGATTTCAACCCAAGCCATCTAGCTCCAGAGTCTGGGCTCTTAGGCTCAGAGTCTGGGCATCAGGTGGGGGCTCCTCAGCAGTCAAGGAGCAGAAGGAAGGATTGAGACCTGGGAGGGAGATCCACTAAAATCTGAACACACTTCACCTCCTTCCTCAGTACGTGTGTGTGTATGTGTGTGCATGTGCGTGCATGTGCGCACCTGTGTATGTGTGTGCCCGCATACATCTGCCTGCCCCAGTGTTCATGAGCCTCTATCTGCATGGCGCACGCTAAGGTCTCAGTACCCCATCCCTGGCACCTCAGCCACCCCGCACATCAGGCAGAGAACCTTCAGTGACATAAGGTCTTCCTGGTCCCCAGGAATGAACCCCTGCCCCATGGTCCTGGTCTTCGGGTGCCGGCAATCCAAGATAGATCATATCTACAGGGAAGAGACCCTGCAGGCCAAGAACAAGGGGGTCTTCAGAGAGCTGTACACGGCTTACTCCCGGGAGCCAGACAAACCAAAGGTAACCCCCAGCAGCCCACCCCTAGCCCAGCCCAACACACATGCACACTGGTACACACTCATGTGTGTACACAGTTGCACATCCTACTCTCAGAAACCCCTCACCCTCACTCTTAAGCTTCCTGATTTCCCCTCTATGAAGTTGCTCTGTACTTCAGAAAGCATGGGTAGGGAAAATATCTATGTAAAATATTTAACAGGCTGAGCGCCTGTAATCCCAACACTTTGGGAGGCCAAGGCGGGTGGATCACTTGAGGTCAGGAGTTTGAGACCAGCCTGGCCAACACGGTGAAACCCTGTCTACTAAAAATGCAAAAATTAGCCAGGCATGGTGGTGCACACCTGTAGTCCCAGCTGCTTGGCAGGCTGAGGCAGGAGAATCACTTGAACCCAGGAGGCAGAGGTTGCAGTGAGCTGAGATCGTGCCACTGCCCTCCAGCCTGGGTGACAAAGCAAGACTCCATCTCAAAAATATATATGTGATGAAATAAAATATTTAACAGCCTATATTATAAGATTCAACTTATATGTAATATCCAGAATAGCCAAATCCATAGAGACAGAGTAGATTAGTGGTTGCTAGGGGCTGAGGGAGGGGAGAATGGGGAGTAACTGCAAATGGGCATGGGGTTTCCATCTGGGGTAAAGAAAAAAGTTCTGGAACCAGATAGTGATGATCCCGTAACACTGAGAAGAGTACTTAATGCCACTGAGTCGTACACTTTAAAGTGGTTACAACGGTACATGTTACATGACGTTTTTACCATAATGAAAAATGTGGGGCCAGGCACCGTGACTCACGCCTGTAATCCCAGCACTTTGGGAGGCTGAGGTGGGAGGATCACTTGAGTCTGGAAGTTCAAGACCAGCCTGGGCAACATGCTGAGACCCTGTCCCTACAAAAAAAAAAAAAAAATTTAAGTTAGCTGGGCGTGGTGGCGTATGATTGTGGTCCCAGCTCCTTGAGAGGCTTAGGCAGGAGGGCAGCTTGAGTCGGGAGGGTAGCCTAGGAGGTCAAGGCTTCAGTGAGCTGTGATCATGCCACTGCACTCTACCCTGGGCAAGAGACCAAGACTCTGCCTCTAAACAATAAATAATTAGAAGTAAAAATTAAAAATATTTAAAAACAGAAGTTAAATTTAGGCCGGGTGCGGTGGTTCACACTTGTAATCCCAGCACTTTGGGAGGCCAAGGCGGGCAGATCATTTGAGGTCAGGAGTTCGAGACCAACCTGGCCAACATGGTGAAAGCCCATCTCTAATAAAAATATAAAATTTAGCTGGGTGCAGTGGCACATTCTTGTAGTCCCAGCACTTTGGGAGGCCGAGGTGAGTGGATCACTTGAGGCCAGGAGTTTGAGACCAGCCTGACCAACAAGGTAAAACCCCATCTCTACTAAAAAAAAAAAAAAAAAGCCAGGTGTGGTGACGCATGCCTGTAGTTCCAGCTACTCAAGAGGCTGAGGCAGGAGGAAGGCTTGAACCTGGGAGGCAGAGGTTGTAGTGAGCTGAGATCATGCCACTGCACTCCAGCCTGGGCAATGAGCGAGACTCTGTCTCAAAAATAAATAAATAAATAAATAAATAAATAAATAAATAAATAAATAAATACAAATAAATTTAACAGCCCATAAGAGGCAATACTAGTCAGAATGGACACGGGCCACAAGACTGAAGCTCCATTGGATCTTGGGGAGGTCTGGGGGTCCCAGGGAAGGAGTCAGGACATCGCAGCGGGTTGGGGGGGCACTCAGAGAGTCCGGGCAGTGTCTGTTTGACAACTAGTGTGGGAGTATGTCAGTCTTAAGAGTTGCTACAGCCATGCCAGCATGTTCCGGCTGAATATCAGCTTCAGAGCAGGAGTTTCCTGGACAAGTTAAAGACATCCTGAACAAATGAGCTCCCTGGAGCTGTACTAGACACCCCTTGTGCCCACCTCACACCCCCTTAGCCCACCTTTTCCTTCTGCTATCGCTACAGCAGCCGGCTTTGTAGAGGTGGAAGCTGGCGGCCCCTCACCTCACCCCCATCTCTTGCTATCGGCCCAGGGCTTCCCTGGCACTATAACATAGGATGCCTGCAATAACCAGCTGCACACCTGGAAATGTGCAGGTGTTAACACCCGGTGACCATTGGCCACCAGCAGAAAGAAGTGGGTAGTGAATGCTCCCTGTCTTTCCCCTCTCCAGGGGATCATTCTGGGAAGCAGCCTATCCAGCTCCCTGGAGGGTCCTTAGCAGAGCTGAGCTCCAGTTGTCCAAAGAGGGTAGCAATGCATTCCCACACCCTCCAATTGACTTTCCCACCTTCCCTATCTCACTCTTCCCAGTCCCTCACTCTTGTTCCCTGGGATCAGCTCACAAAAGATCCTACCTGCCCACAAGCCCCTGAGTCAGGCTCTGCTTCCTGGGAGGACATGGGCTATGGCAGGCACGTTGCACAGCCTAGCCCTTTCTCACTGCTCTCTGCTCTTTGCAGAAGTACGTGCAGGACATCCTGCAGGAGCAGCTGGCGGAGTCTGTGTACCAAGCCCTGAAGGAGCAAGGGGGCCACATTTACGTCTGTGGGGACGTCACCATGGCTGCTGATGTCCTCAAAGCCATCCAGCGCATCATGACCCAGCAGGGGAAGCTCTCGGCAGAGGATGCCGGCGTGTTCATCAGCCGGATGAGGGTGCGTGACAGGCTGGCTTCCCAGGTCCCTTTTCCTACATCCCCTCTCCTATCCCCCCTTTTTCATCCAACCTGTCTCGATGATTGGGGAAGCCACGATGATATCCCTGCTCCCATTCGTTGCACTTAGCACTGAGGGTAGAGGATATAGATGGTCCCAAACAATGACAGAGAAAGTAGAAGGATGGCTGGGCATGCAGGCAGGTGTAGTAAATATGACTGGAGGCTGTGTGTGAAAATAACGAGTGAGTGGACCTCTGGTAGCTAGACAGAACCCATTCTAACCTAACTTCTCCTGCCCCAGAAGCTGCAGCACTGCCCCGTGTAGTTGTGCAGGTTGGGCACTGCACAAAGAGATCCGAGAACTGTGGAGCCGTCTATATACTCAGTCTCTTTAGTGTGACCCTCGAGACACACTTTTAAAGATTCCCCAGGATTTTGCAGAAGAGAATTAAAAACTCACCCCGGCCGGGCTCAGTGGCTCACACCTATAATCCCAGCACTTTGAGAGGCCAAGGCGGAAGGATCACCTGAGGTCAGGAGTTCGAGACCAGCCTGACTAACAAAGTGAAACCCTGTCTCTTCTAAAAATACAAAAATTAGCTGGGCATGGTGGCAGGCACCTGTAGCCCCAGCTACTCAGGAGGCTGAGGAAGGAGAATCGCTTGAACCTGGGAGGTGGAGGTTGCAGTGAGCCAAGATCGTGCCATTGCACTCCAGCCTGGGTGACGAGTGAAACTCCATCTCAAAAAAAAAAAAAAAAAAAAAAAGGCCAGGTGCGGTGGCTCACACCTGTAATCTCAGCACTTTGGGAAGCCAAGGCAGGTGGATCATGAGGTCAAGAGATGGAGACCATCCTGGCCAACAAACATGGTGAAACCCCGTCTCTACTAAAAATACAAAAATTAGCTGGGCATAGTGGCACATGCCTGTAGTCCCAGCTGCTTAGGAGGCTGAGGCAGGAGAATCACTTGAACCCAGGAGGTGGAGGTTGCAGTGAGCCGAGATCACGCCACTGCACTCCAGCCCGGGTGACAGAGCGAGACTTTGTCTCAAAAAAAAAACAAAAACAAAAACAAAAAACTCACCCCAACTGGTGAACTAGAAAATGAACCCATTCTACAGATGGGTGACTTTCTTCAAAACCTTCAGGACCAAGGGAGGCTGGAACCTAGTGCATGATTATGCCTGGTTTGCCAGACGCACACTCCCAACCACTGCCCTTCCTCAGCATTGAGATGCATTTTCCCCTTGTTTGATCCTCTTGCCCTTTGAGAATATTGACTGCCCGCCACAGGAGCTCCCATAGCTTGGTAAATTCTCAGATGTCACAAGTCAGTCGTCACTTGGGATGTTTCTTGAGACTCCAGGGAGGTTCTTCTCTTTGCTTGCTTCTTTCTGGGCAATGTTGAGCAAAGATGCTCATCTTCAGATAAACTCGTGCATGCCCACGGAGTCTCCACTGCGGGTAGCTGTGGGGAGTTCCCTGAGTGCTATGCGGCTGCTTGTTCCTTCCTCCCCTTTCTTCTGGTCTCATGGGCTATTTCACACTAAACCCAGTTTTGCCCAGACCTGAACTTGCAGGAGCACGTTGGAGGGAGGGAGGAAGGAAAGGGGGAATGGTGAGGTTTCCATTGGACCTCATCGCTCCTTTTCACCTGAGAATCCACCAAGCAGCAGCGGTGTTTCCAGATGGCAACCTAAATGTTCTTTGCCAACTGGGCTACGTCCCAGAGAACAGTTGCCCCACGTCCCAGAGAACAGTTTTGCTGAACAGAGTCTTCAAGATCAAAGGTACTTCGGGGACACTGGCTTCAGCCTCATTTCTTTGGGAACCATCTTCCTTAGGGATATTCTATTCCAGATGTCAGGCGAGTCTGCCCCTGCTCCAAGCCTGTATCTGGCATTTCAGAGCTATTTTCTGGCTGTTTCTGTCTTGTAGGATGACAACCGATACCATGAGGATATATTCGGAGTCACCCTGCGAACGTATGAAGTGACCAACCGCCTTAGATCTGAGTCCATTGCCTTCATTGAAGAGAGCAAAAAAGACACCGATGAGTAAGCTGGCTCCATCCCTGGGTGAGGGGCAGGAAGAGCCCTCTCTTCTAGGTCCTACTGGGCAGGAATGTCTGGCTTTCCCACGGTAGGGTCCCCAAAACAGCAGCATCAGCACCATCTGGGAACGTGTTCAAAATGCAGATTCCCAGACCACCCCAGACCTGCTGGATCTGAAACTCAGGAGTTAGGATGCAGCAGTTTGCATTTTAACGAATCCTCCAGGGGAACCCTGAGGCCCCATCCAGTGTGGGAGGAAACCCCTGCTTTGGGTGCCGGCTTCTGTTTGGGGCACCCCCTAGTGGAATGATGGCTCCTACCTCTGGGAAGTTGCTTTTTTTTTTTTTTTTTTTTTTTTTTTTTTTTACGGAGTCTTGCTCTGTACTCCAGGTTGGGGTGCAGTGACACAGTCTCAGCTCACTGCATCCTCCACCTCCTAGGCTCAAGCAATTCTCGTGCCTCAGCCTCCCAAGTAGCTAGGACTACAGGCGTGCACCACCACGCCCGGCTAAGTTTTGTATTTTTAGTAGATACGGGGTTTTTCCATGTTGGCCAGACTGGTCTCAAACTCCTGACCTCAAGTGATCTGCCCACCTCAGCCTCCCAAAGTGCTGGAATTATAGGTGTGAGCCACCGCGCCCGGCCGGATCTGTGACATTTCTACCAGAAGTATCTTTCTTGTTTGCTTTTACCTACTAGGGTTTAGCATCAGATTTAGGGCAAGGGTTTCTTCTACAAAAGTGTTTGAACACTGCTCATTTAGGAAAGTGGGGAGAAGAATGGGATCGCCCCTGGAGCTAGGTGGAGGTCTGGCGCTCAGTTTTTGTGTCCTTTCCACCGGCTCTCTCATCCCCTAAATGGCTGGGGGCTTTCTCATCAACACAAATTACAATTCATATGATTTTGACAATTTCACTGAACCTCTAGAAATTGCTGGAAACAGGCTGAGGCACCAGGAGACTGTGACCAGGTCTCGTGATTTAAACCTTACTTGAATTCCATAGCACAGCAACCTTGATGGTAATTTCACTTCCCAGTGCTCCCCGCCCCAGTCCCTGCCACGGAACCCCTGGCAACCACCCCTGGACGCCCTTTACTTTAAATTGGGTGGGGACTCAGCTGTCTCTTTTTTTCACCAACACAAGGCATACACTCGTTTCTTGAATTTGGCATCTCCTTTGTTTTCCCCTTACGATGACACAGCAGTCTCGAAAACATACTGTCGTGGCCAGTAGACTCATATGATTGCCTTTAAGGTCACAAGTCCCTGGGCTGTGAAAAGCCTTTAAGGCCAGGTGTGGTGGCTCACGCCTATAATCCCAGCACTTTGGGAAGCTGAGGTGGGTGAATTGCTTGAGCCCAGGAGTTCAAGATCAGCCTGGGCAACACAAGGAGACCCTGTCTCTACAGATAATTTAAAAATTAGCAGGGCAGGATGACATGCGCCTGTGATCCCAGCTACTTGGGAGGCTGAAGCAAGAGGATGGCCTGATCCCAGGGAGGTCAAGACTGCAGTGAGCCATGATGGCACCACTGCACCCCAGCCTAGGCAACAAAGCAAGAACCTGTCTCAAGAGAAAAAAAAAAGGCCAGGCGCGGTGGCTCACACCTGTAATCCCAGCACTTTGGGAGGCCAACGCAGGTGGATCATGAGGTCAGGAGATCGAGACCATCCTGGCTAACATGGTGAAACCCCATTGCTACTAAAAATACAAAAAATTAGCCAGGTGTGGTGGCGGGTGCCTGTAGTCCCAGCTACTCAGGAGGCTGAGGCAGGAGAATGGCATGAACCCAGGAGGCGGAGCTTGCAGTGAGCCGAGATCCCGCCACTGCACTCCAGCCTGGGTGACAGAACAAGACTCTGTCTCAAAAAAAAAAAAAAAAAAAAAAAAAGCCCTTTTGCCAGGCCCAGTGGCTCACACCTGTAATCCCAGCACTTTGGAAGGCCAAGATGGGTGGATCACTTGAGCCTAGGAGTTCAAGACCAGCCTAAGCAACATGTCAAAACCCTGTCTCTACTAAAAACACAAAAATTAGCCAGGTGTGGTAGCATGTGCCTGTAATCCCAGCTACTCAGGAGGCTGAGACACAAAAATCACTTGATCCTAGGAGGCAGAGATTGCAGCCAGCCGAGATCCCGTCACTGCACTTCAGCCTGGGCGACACAGTGAGACTCAATCTCAAAAAAAAAGACCAAAAAAAAGTCGTTTTAAAAAGACAAAAAAAAAGTCCTTTTAAATGTTTCTCTTCCCGGCCAGTTGTACTTGTGAGCATTCATTCATTCATTCATTCATCCATTCATTCATTCATTCTTTCAAAACAAGCCCCTGCTAGGTGCCAGGTCCTGTCCAAGACACTAGGGCTAGAGAATAAATGAAAGAGACGGGCCAGGTGCGGTGGCTCACTCCTGTAATCCCAGCACTTTGGGAGGCTGAGGCGGGCAGATCACCTGAGGTCAGGAGTTTGAGACCAGCCTGGCCAACATGGTGAAACTCCATCTCTACTAAAAATACAAAAATTAGCCAGGTGTGGTGGCAGGCACCTGTAATCCCAGCTACTTGGGAGGCTAAAGCAGGAGAATTGCTTGAACCCTGCTGGGATTTCAGTGAGAGGTGGAGGTTGCAGTGAGCTGGGATCGCGCCACTGCACTCCAGCCTGGGTGACAGAGTGAAACTTCGTCTCAAAAAAAAAAAAAAAAAAAAAGATAGAAAGAAAGAGACGAAGCCCCTGAGCCCAGAGCATGGGTGATTTTCTCTGGGGCACTCAGAGGAAACAGCAGCCTCGCCCTTGAGGCACTAACTGCCCCCCGACTTCTCCTTCCACAGGGTTTTCAGCTCCTAACTGGACCCTCTTGCCCAGCCAGCTGCAAGTTTTGTAAGCGCGGACAGACACTGCTGAACCTTTCCTCTGGGACCCCGTGTGGCCCTCGCTCTGCCTCCTGTCCTTGTCGCCGTGCCCTGGTTTCCCTCCTCGGGGTTCTCGCCCCTCAGTGGTTTCCTCGGCCCTCCTGGGTTTACTCCTTGAGTTTTTCTGCTGCGATGCAATGCTTTTCTAATCTGCAGTGGCTCTTACAAAACTCTGTTCCCACTCCCTCTCTTGCCAACAAGGGCAACTCATGGGTGCATGAAACCACTGGAACATGGCCGTCGCTGTGGGGGTTTTTTTCTCTGAGGTTCCCCTGGAAAGGCTGCAGGAACTAGGCACAAGCTCTCTGAGCCAGTCCCTCAGCCGCTGAAGTCCCCCTTTCTCCTTTTTTATGATGACATTTTGGTTGTGTGTGTGTGTGTGTGTGTGTGTGTGTGTGTGATGGGCCAGGTCTCTGTCCGTCCTCTTCCCTGCACAAGTGTGTCGATCTTAGATCGCCACTGCTTTCATTGAAGACCCTCGATGCCAAGAAACATGTCCCTGGCCCATATTAATCCCTCGCGTGTCCATAATTAAGGGTCCACGCCCGTGTCCCTGAAACATTTGGAAGCCCTATAATTGTTCTAGTTAGAAAGGGTTCAGGGCATGGGGAGAGGAGTGGGAAATTGATTAAAGGGGCTGTCTCCCAGTGAAAGGGGCATTCCCAGAATTTGATGCCTTTAGATTCTGATACCAGTGAGCAGAGCCCTCATGTGACATGAACCCATCCAATGGATTGGGCAAATCCCCTCCCCAAACCCACCCATCCCAGCCAGAATCACCTGACTTGGCCACATCCATTGACTCCCCCCTCCTCCAGCAATAGCATCCAAGGGGCCTGGAAGTTATGTTGTTCAAAGAAGCCTGGTGGCAATAAGGATCTTCCCACTTTGCCACTGGGTGACTTTGGATGGGTCACTTGTCCTCAGTTTTTCCTAGTCATAATGTCATACAAAGAATATGAATGGATTAAATGTTAAAGCTTTGGTGCCTGGAAACAATATCAAGTAACAATATGATTGTTATTTTTTTATTCCCCCAAAGGGGGCTTGCTGCTTCACCCTTGGGCATGCAATAATGTAAGCTGGTTAAAGTGGATGAGGTTGGAGAGAGTTGCCATAATGAAGTCCTACGTGGCTTCTTCGATAGGAACCACAACTTGGGGTGGGAAGAACTTGTCCCTCAGGCTTGTTGCCCTCTGCAGTTGATCTCCAAAGTTTTAAACCTGTTAAAGTAATTTTGACAAATAAATTACCCTCAACTCAGATCAAAAATGGGCAGCCAAGTCTTCGGTAGGAATTGGAGCTGGTGCAATTCCTCCCTAAGAGGCAACCTGTTGAATTTACTCGCTCAGAGTAAATGGTGAGAAGGGATCCCTTTGTATACTTTTTTAAATACTACAAATTAGTGTCAGGCAGTTCCCAGAAAGAGACAAGAAATCCTAGAGGCCTCCCAGACTGCAGGGTCCCCAAGGATGGAAAGGGAATGTTCTGCTGGTTCTACCCTGTTTGTTGTGTCTTGCTATACAGAAAAACCACATTTCTTTTATATACTGTGCGTGGGCATATCTTGTTGTTCAGTTTGGGTGTCTGCTAAAGAGGAAGTGCACTGGGCCTCTTTGAAAGGGCTTTACAGTGGGGGCACCAAGACCCCAAAGGGCCCAGGCCAGGAGACTGTTAAAGTGAAAAGGCAATCTGTGACTCACCTTGCTCTACCATCCCTGGCAGCCCCCACCAGTGTCCCGTTCCTGCCACATGGAGCTTGACTTCATGCCAGCTATAATCCCCCCTGCCTTCCTTTAATCCCAATTCCCCCTGCTCACTCTTCCACAGATATAAAGAACAAACACTTAGCCTCCCACACTCACCCTTTCTATCCTGAAGGGAAGCCTATTCTAAACTCCTTTCCTGCAAACCCATTTCCAGCTCCTAGTAGCTTTCCTCCCAAAGGCTTTCTTTCCAATCCTTTATACCTTTGGAGACACCTCCCCAGTTCCCCAGGGAAGGAAACTGCTGTGTCCAATCCCCATTAAAGACAAATTGATCAGTGCTTTATACACTCCAAGTCAAGCTTTATGCAGGAATGCTTTTCCATCAGGGAATAAATACTTAGAAGAGCTTACAATGTGCCAGGCACCTCCTTTCTGCATGTGCCTGCCCTTCTAGTAGCAGACAGACGGAAACATTGTCTCGTTTTGTCAAGGAGTCCAAAGAAATGATTATAAAACCAGGATTCATCCTTCTTCTCCAGAAAGATTTTTTTTTTAAGTAAACACCTTTCAATGCCCAACACAAGCTGCTTCACAACTCCAGGCTAGAAGGCAGGAGAGCGATCTGATGTGTTTCTTTTATTTGCCAGAATTCCTGATACCAAAAGCCTGTCTCGAGTAACCTATCAAGGACCAGAGTGGAGTCCAGATTTAGAGTTAGGCTCCGATCAAGGGTGGGGAAATACTGCCCTCTCGTGGTGGCTTTTCATCCAGGCCTCGTAGCCAACCGTAAGTGCAAAATAGAATTAAGCAATGGGTAAGCAAAATAGGGTTGACAGGGTATTTGGGGGTTATTCAGGGTATGGCCTGTTTATTTCCCTCTTCCCCCTGAATTGACCAGTAGCAGCTCCAGCCCCATTTCACAAAAGTGAGTTTGGCCAGGAGGAATGAGACGTCTCCTGAAATAGGAACGCTGGAACATCATGCTCACCTGCCATCACTATGCATCCAGTTCCCACAGCTTGTGTCGTGAAAGAGCAGAGAGATGATGTTAAACTCCTTGGGAGGAGAGAGGGCTTCTTTTGGTTTCCCTGGCGTGAGACAGCCAGGTGTCTTTCTTTTGCGGGGGGGACACTTCAGACCCATCAAAATGGAATTTTGGGAGCCGACCTGAGTGCAAATCCTAATTCTGCCCCTGTTGGTGCAGATGGCTGTGGGCGGCTCACTTGACCTTTTAGAGTCTGCATACCCACTTGTATAACAAGGTGGATTGAATGAGACAATGCCCACGAAATGCCCAGTTACAGTACCTGATTCAAAACTTACTGCATTTTAATTTTTCACTTATAACATGTCTTGCTTCTCCAGTGTGTGGAAGGCACCGGGCAGTGTGCAGAGATAAGAAAAACACAGTTCCTCTCGTGCAGAAGGTTAGAATCTTTTTTTTTTTTTTTTTTTTTTTTTTTGACAGAGTCTTGCTCTGTCACCCAGGCTGGAGTACAGTGGTGGGATGTCAGCTCACTGCATCCTCTGCCTCCCCCAGTTCAAGTGATTCTTCTGCCTTGGCCTCCTGAGTAGCTGGGACTACAGGTGCCTGCCACCACGCCCAGCTAATTTTTGTATTTTTAGTAGAGTCAGGGTTTCACCATGTTGGCCAGGCTGGTCTTGAATTCCTGACCTCAAATGATCCACGCACCTCAGCCTCCCAAAGTGCTGGGATTACAGGCATGAGCCACCACGCCTGGCCAAAGGTTATAATCTGATGGAGAGAGACACCGGTCTTGGAACTGACATAAATTTCTGGGGTTTGAGAAATGGATGGGATTTCACTGGTAGCTTCTGGAAAGTAAGAGTTGGCCAGAAATTGGGAAGAGTGAGAGGAAAGGCATGGACAGGGAGCATGTAAGATAAATTGAGGCTGGCTTTGGAAAGCTGAGGAGGGCAAGAAAAGGTGGACTGGGACCAGACCATGGGGAGAGGTGAGTGGCATTACAAGAAATTTAGGCTTTATTCAGAAGGCAACAGGGAGTGCCTAAGAGTATTTTTCAAAAGGGGACATTAAGGCGATTGGAGTTATGCTTGGAAAAGAAAGTTCTGGCCACAGTACAGAGCATGGCCCATTGAGCTGTTGGGGGTTATTGCTGCAACCAAGGCTTGAGTGAGGGAAGAGGCAGATGTAGTGATAAAGAGACTCCAGGAACTGAATCAGTGTACCTGGCGCCCCATCCATTGTAGAGGGTGAGAACAAAGGAGAAATTAAAACATCTTGCAGGCTAGGCGCG
Organism: Pongo abelii; assembly: GCF_028885655.2. Lineage (NCBI taxonomy): Eukaryota > Metazoa > Chordata > Mammalia > Primates > Hominidae > Pongo > Pongo abelii. The sequence continues at coordinate 116,052,255 of NC_071995.2, read as the reverse complement.
GTAGCTCATGTCTGTAATCCCAGCACTTTGGGAGGCCGAGGTAGGTGTATCAGTTGAGGTCAGGAGTTGGAGACCAGTCAGCCAGTTAGTAGAAACCCTGACTCTACTAAGAAAATACAAAAATTAGCCGGGCATGGTGGCATGCGCCTGTAGTCTCAGCTGCCTGGGAGGCTGAGGAAGGAGGATCGCTTGAGCCCAGGAGGTGGAGGCTGCAGTGAGCCAAGATTGTACCACTGCACTCCAGCCTGGGTGACAGAGCAAGACTCTGTCTCAAAAAAAATAAAATAAAATAAAATAAAACATCTTGCCCCTAGCTGAGAGAGAGGTCTCCAAAGAGCAGGCTCAGGGAAAAGATGAGTTTTCAGAGCTGATGTGATAGTCAGCTTCTCTGGAGTCGACAGGGTGAATCCTTCCCAAGTCCAGCCACGCTCAGATGCCCGGAGGGAAAACTGACCCCCAGCCAGTAGACATTGGCTAAGAACACGGAATCTTCTGGCCAAACACACTTTCAGCAGCTGCCTGCTCTGGACTTTGAAAGAGGTCAGGTCTTGCCCTAAGCTCAAAACAAGTGAGAGGTGTCCTGACCTAGCTCGTAGGGCAAATGGTCCTAATAGGATGGGCAATCCAGATGCCTGAGCCCCTTCACTCCTATAGCACCAGCGCCTAATGCAGCCTTTTCATTCATGCCGTTAGGAAATCCATGGACTTCTAGCCTGTGTTTTAAGCCAGCCATGTTTCCTTGTATATTTCCCTACCCGCTGCCCCAGATACCCAGCATGCCGCTGTGGCCACCATGTCTTCAAAGCCTTCTGTCTGTATCAGGAAGGTAGTCTGAGACTGCCAGGAAGCAACAAGGAGAGAGAAACACTAACTAGTCTTCCTTTATAACCCATTCATACTCTCTGGCTGTCCCCAACCTTCAAAGTCTCCTGCATCCGAATGTCCTCTTTGTCTCAAAAAGTAGGCCAGACATGGTGGTTCATGCCTGTAATAGCACTTTGAGAGACTGAGGTGGGAGGCTCACTTGAGGCCAGGAGTTTGAGACCAGCTTGGGCAACATAGCGAAATCTCGTCTCTACCAAAAAAAAAAAAATTAGCTGGGCATGGTGGCATGCTCCTGTGGTCCCAGCTACTTGGGAGGCTGAGGCAGGAGGATCACTTGATCCCAGGAGTTCGAGGTGACAGTGAGCTAGGATCGCACCACTGCACTCCAGCCTGGGTGACAGAGCAAGACCCTGTTTCTTAAAAAAATTAAAATAAAAGACCAGGCGCTGAATTGAGGAAACACAGGTCTGAGGGTCTGAGGGAAGGGGCCTGCCTCCCAAGGAGTCAACACAGATGTTCCCCATGAACAGGGATTTGACCTTTGGAGGCCAACCTGGCCTGGCCTCTGCCCTTTATTTCACACTCCCTATCCTTGGCCCACTGCCAGTCCCTGCCTCGTGGCAAAGGGACCCCAAAAGAAAAGCTGCCTTTCCCCAAATGTAACGACCCAGGTACACTTTCACCCATGGAAAGCAGTGTCTGTCAAGAGTCTGTTTCCTATTAATACTTATCAAAGCCACATGCGAGGGAGGTGGTCAGGTGCCAATATGCCTTAGTATGTTTATATGAGTTTGTTTTGTTCTGGAGTATCCAAACAGTTCTGGTCGAGCGGGCTATGCCTGTCTGGTCCAAAACACAGTCCCTTATTAACGAGATGGCCCTGGCAGGAAAGAACAAATCTGCCTCCATGCACTGCTTCCTGCAGTCTTTTAGAAAATGACTCCAGGACATCGAAGTGCCCAGATTTGACTGTAAGTTCTAGGAGACTGTGGCGCAGGGTCTGTCAACCTCAGCACTATTGGCATTTGGGGCTGGGTAATTCTTTCTTGTGGGGGCAGTCTTGGGCACTGTAGGAAGCAGAGCAACATTCCTGGCCTCCATCCACGAGGTACCTGTAGCAGTGTCCTGCCAATGGTAACAATCAAGTATGTCATCAGACATTGCCCAACGTCCCCAGGGGGCAACAGCCCTCTCTTGGACTTCAGGGTCAAGAGAATCTCTGCTGGCTACCCCAGGACTTCTCATTATAGATTTCCTGGAGCACGCGGCAGAAACTTTGCCTAGCCCAATGGTTGTTTCCATTATCTGCTGCCAAAGTGGGATTTGAGGGTATCTGGGGGAGGAGGCATGGGGAGGGCAGGATGCTTTCAAAAACCCCTCCCAGGCCGGGCGTGGTGGCTCATGCCTGTAATCACAGCACTTTGGGAGGCCGAGGCTGGCAGATTACTTGAGGCCGGGAGTTAGAGACCAACCTGGCTAACATGGCAAAACCCCATCTCTACTAAAAATACAAAAATCAGCCCGGTGTGGTGGCGGGCACCTGTAATCCCATCTACTCAGGAGGCTGAGGCAGGAGAATTACTTGAACCCAGGAGGCAGAGGCTGCAGTGAGCCGAGATGGCACCACTGCACTCCAGCTTGTTAACAGAATGAGACCCTGTGGGGGGGAAAAAAAAAAGCCCTCCCATGCCAGAACAGAGGATGGCAGTCCATTTCGATAAGACACTATGTCCTTGGTGTTGGTTCTGATTAAGACCCACTGAGATCCAGTGCTCTTGAGCTGGGTCTCAGTCCCCTCCCATGTCCTGTGCTCTGCCGCCACTGTTTTCATTGTTGTGTTCTCGTTGTGATCGTTAAGACTCACACTCCTGGCTCAGCAGTGGTTTTCCAGAAGGCCCAAAGAGCGGTGCCGAGCACCCCACGTCGCAGTGTCCGTTCCGGGCTTGGGAAGCTGGGGAGGTGGGCAGACCTGGTCGCATCTCACCACACACACGCACACACACACACACACACACACACACACACACACACGCTGTCAGAAACTCGGCCGTCCCCCCTACCTCTGAGCTCTCAATGCTGCTAATCTCTGCCAAGTGTCCCTGTGCTCCAGCACCTTCCTTGAAGGACTGACACCCACCCCACGCTCTTTGCGAGGCTGTCCAGGCTGTGTTTGTCGCATGCTCTTCTTCTGTATAGTTCTCATCTTCCAATTTTATGGGATTCAACAAAAGCCTATTATGCTTGTTTGCATTATGGTTACAATATTAAAAAGTGGATTCAACTTGGCTGGCTGCTGTCTTCTGTTGGATTTGCTTGGAGTTTCTCACACTTTGGCCTGCTGTCCTGGGTTGGGTGCCCCAGAAGCCTGCTCTGAGATGGAGTTGGCAGGAGGCTGACAAGGGAGTGCTCTTGGGGAGGAGAGGGGAGAGAAGGGAAGGGGAGAAGAGAAGAGAAGGGAGTGAAGGGGAGGAGAGAGGAAGAGAAGGGAGGGGAGAGAGTGAGAGGGGAGGGTAAGGGAGGAGAGGGGAGGGGAGGGGAGGAGAGAGGAAGAGAAGGGAGGGGAGAGAGTGAGAGGGGAGGGTAAGGGAGGAGAGGGGAGGGGAGGGGAGGAGAGAGGAAGAGAAGGGAGGGGAGAGAGTGAGAGGGGAGGGTAAGGGAGGAGAGGGGAGGGGAGGGGAGGAGAGAGGAAGAGAAGGGAGGGGAGAGAGTGAGAGGGGAGGGTAAGGGAGGAGAGCGGAGGGGAGGGGAGGAGAGAGGATGAGAAGGGAGGGGAGAGAGTGAGAGGGGAGGGTAAGGGAGGAGAGGGGAGGGGAGGGGAGGAGATAAGAGGGGAGAGAGGAAGGGACAGCGGAGAAGGAGAAGAAAAACCAGGGAAGGAGCAGGAGCGGGAGGGGAGGGAGGGAAAAGAAGGGAAGAGGAGGGAGGGTAGAGGAGGGAGAAGAAGGAGAGAAAAGAGGAGGAGAAGGAGCAGAGAGGAGGGAAAGAAAAAAGAGAGGAAAAGCGGGAGGGGAGAAGAAAGCTAAGGGAAGAAGAGAGAAGAGGAGGAGAAGGAGGAGGCAGAAGTGAAGGGCAGGGGGAGAGGAGGGGAGGAGAGGAGGCCTCTCTGGTCAGAGGCAAAGCTGAGCTGCCATAAGTCTCAACAGAAGCTTCAGCCAGCCCTGCAGGGCATTCTAAAGGTGACCTTTCAGAGGTGTCCCCATTTGGGACTGGAAGGCAGGATTTTAGACCCGTACATCTTGAGTCAGGCAACTCTCACCAGCAGAAGCCACACCCAAGGGGCTGAAGGCTGAGAGTGCTCCCAGCAGCCAGGGGACTCGTTCCTGATTCCCGATGCAGATCTGGGTGGCGCAGCTGAGCATCCTCTCTGCCTGCCTCCCCAACACCCCCTTTCCTCCAGCACAGCTGCATCCATAGCCAGGGCCCCAGAGAAACAGTAGGACCTTCACCCTCAGCCCTCTTCCATTTAGGGCCCTCCTCCCTGAGGACCCTAAACTAATTCCTGGCTGGTTTCAGGCCCAGTTCCGAAACAAAGAGACCTCAAAAGCAGTAAAAGAGTAGATGAAGAGGCCGGACGCGGTGGCTCACGCCTGTGATCCCAGCACTTTGGGAGGCCAAGGTGGGCAGATCACATGAGGTCAGGAGTTTGAGACCAGCCTCGCCAACATGACGAAACCCCATCTCTACTGAAAATACAAAAATTAGCCAGGCATCGTGGTGCACACCTGTAGTCCCAGCTACTCAGGACGCTGAGAGGCAGGAGAATCACTTGAATCCGGGAGGCGGAGGATGCAGTGAGCCGAGACCACCCCATTGCACTCCAGCCTGGGCAACAAGAGAGAAACTCCATCTCGGAAAAAAAAAAAAAAAAAAAAAAAAGAATAAATGAAGAAGCACTGATGTCAAATGCCTGACAGATTTGTGACCATAAAGGAATAAACTAGCAGTTGGGTTTGACGCAGGGGGATGAGGCTTCATCATGCCCTTCCAGACATGGCGATTTGGATCCTGTGACTAGACATTTCAGCTTTTTTATTTATTTTATTTTTTATTTTTTTGAGCCAGACTCTCGCTCCATCGCCGTCGCCCAGTCTGGAGTGCAGGGCACTATCTCGACTCGCTACAACATCTATCCCAGGTTCAAATGATTCTCCTGACTCAGCTTCCCAAGTATCTGGGATTACGGGCATCCGCCACGACACCCGGCTACTTTTTTTGTATTTTTGGTAGAGACGGGGTTTCACCACGTTGGCCAGGCTGGTCTCAAATTCCTAACCTCAGGTGATCTGCCTGCCTCAGACTCCCAGAGTGTTGGGATTACAGGTGTGAGCCACTGCACCCAGCCAACATTCAGCTTTTTTTAAATTACCAAGTAGCTTATTCAACTCATTTGCCCACCCCACCTGCACCATACATCACTCCTGACTCCTCCATCCCATCCCTGAGCCTCATGCCTAAGTTCAAGTGTGGGATGAAGATCAGAGACAGAGCAGGAGTCAGGGAAATCCATGCCCTACTTACTGTCCTACAACAATGTATTAGCCAATTTTAAGAAGGGCTAACAGTTATTAAAAGCCAGTCTTGGTGGGCACAGTGGCTCATGCCTGTAATCCCAACACTTTGGGAGGCTGAAGTGGGAGGATTATTTGAGCCCGGGAGTTCAAGCCAGCCTGGGCAACATAGTGAGACCCTGTCTCTACAAAAAATACAAAATACAGCCGGGCGCAGTGGCTCATGCCTGTAATCCCAGCACTTTGGGAGGCCAACACGGGTGGATCACCTGAGGTCAGGAGTCCAAGACCAGCCTGGCCAACATGGTGAAACCCCCATCTCTACTAAAAATACAAAAATCAGCTGGGTGTGGTAGCACACACCTGTAACCCCAACTACTCAGGAGGCTGAGGCAGGAGAATCGCTTTAACCCAGGAAGTGAAGGTTGCAGTGAGCCGAGATCGCATCACTGCCCTCCAGCCTATGTGAAAGAGCGAGAATCTGTCTCAAAAAAAAAAAAAAAAAAAAAAACCTGGGTGTGGGGGTGTGCACCTGTAGTCCCAGCTACTCAGAAGGCTGAGGTGGGAGAATTGCTTGAGCCTGTGAGGTCAAGCCTGCAGTGAGCCCTGATTGCACCACTGCACTGCAGCCTGGGCAACAGAGTGAGTAAGGCAAAAAAAGAAAAAAAGAAAAAAAGCTAGTCTTGACAAGAATGCTTTGACATGTTACCATTTACTCTCCTCCAATTTAAAGCTTGGGTAACTGATGTGCAAGGGGATCAGACAGTTTATGCAAGGCCAACATAGCATGTCAATGTTAGAGGTGAGATTTGAACCCAAGCTGTGCAGCTGAAGAATCTTGCATTCCTATCCACCACCCCATGTTGTCACTAAGACACTCGGACTGTCTTGGTTCAAATCCCAGCTCCTCCACTTTCTAACTGTGCAACTTTGGGTAAGTTACCCGTCCTTTCTATACTTCCATTTCTTCACTGTGAAATAGGTTATGATTGTTTCTACACCATTGGTTTACGATAGGGTTAAATGAGTTAATATTTGCAATATGCTTAGGGCAAGACAGGATGGAATGGAATGGAGTAGAATAGGTAGATAAAATAAGGCCCCAGCTCTAGTGCCTTCCAGCCTTCTCAGCTTTTGTGTCTTCTAGAAGTTCCAACAGCCCATCTTGAAGTTATTTGATACTTAAGCACTGAGTTTCTCAGGCCTCCTCGGACCACCTGCAGTTATAGGACTCTCTCCTTTTAAAAGCCGGTGCCGCCAGGCACGGTGGCTTATGCCTGTAATCCCAACACTTTGGGAGGCCAAGGTGGGTAGATCACGAGGTCAGGAGTTCGAGACCAGCCTGGCCAACATAATGAAACCCTGTCTCTACTAAAAATACAAAAATTAGCCGGGCATGGTGGTGTGTGCCTATAGTCCCAGCTACTCTGGAGGCTGAGGCAGGAGAATTGCTTGAACCCGGGAGGTGGAGGTTGTGATGAGCCAAGATCATGCCACTGCACTCCAGCCTGGGTGACAGAGTGAGACTCCATCTCAAAAAAAAAAAAAAAAAAAAAAAAAGCCAGAGCCTGGGCATCTCCCTGACCTGTCCAGGGAAAGTCTCGGACATCTTCATGTCTAACCAGATCTCGGCATGACTTATATACACACTGGAGTTTCAACAGGCTCTGCCCCAGAGGCAGCCGGGAACAATTTAACATTATATGCATCTCAACCAAATGGCTTCTGTTTCCTGGCAACCACGTAAAAAACCCGAGTCTACACCAAAACAGAACCTTCCCAAGTACAAATCAGAAAGAGAAGCAGGTGGGAAACAAGTGGTAGGGGAGGGAATATAAAAATATTTTTGAGTCACTACAAATGAACATAGAATATGGGCTTCACAGCCCCTTACAGAGTCAAAATGTGTTTATTTGTTTGTGGTACCCTCCACAAGATTACCAGGAAATCAAAAACAGGCAAAGTCTTTACAACCAGGTGAATCAACTTAGTGTTTGATACACATCATTAAAAGGAAATCACTTTAGTGATGGCCTCTAGAGGAAAATGAGGTTACGTTAATCAGACAGCAGAAAAGTTGAGACCTGAGTAATTAGTTAAGTGATTATTTGTTTTATTTATTTATTTATTTTATTTTATTTATTTTTACTTTTATTTTTATTTGAGATGGAGTCTCGCTCTGTCACCCAGGCAGGAGTGCAGTGGCACCATCTCGGCTCACTGCAACCTCCACTTCCTGGATTTCAAGCGATTCTCCTGCCTCAGCCTCCCGAGTAGCTGGGATTACAGATGCACGCCACCACACCTGACTAATTTTTGTATTTTTAGTAGAGACGGGTTTTTGCCATGTTAGCCAGGCTGATCTCAAACTCCTGACCTCAGGTGATCCTCCCACCTCGGCCTCCCAAAGTGCTGAGATTACAGGTGTGAGCTACCTCGCCCAGCCAGGTAAAGTGATTTAAAAAACAAAAACAAAACAAAAAAACCCTCAAATTTCTTCGTATTACTAGACTCAGGGATGGGGATACAGAGGTGAGTGATCTCCTGGCCTTCAAGCGTCTAGGTTTTCTCTGATGGAACCCAGAGTTGACATGGGAAGCCTCACTCTCTTGGCCCCTTGCTAATTTACTGTGACCAAGAATTTTAAGATATTCAGGGGTGATGTTTTCCACTCTCCTCCTCTCTCCTTCAATTCCTCTTATGAAGAAAGGAACTACCGGATAAAGCAACGATTAAGTTTGAGAAAGCCGGCTGGGTGCCATGGCTCATGCTTGTAATCCCAGCACTTTGGGAGGCCAAGGCAGACGGATCACTTGAGGTCAGGAGTTTGAGACCAGCCTGGTCAACATGGTGAAAACTTGTCTGTACTAAAAATACAAAAATTAGCTGGGCATAGTGGTGTGTGCCTGCAGTCCCAGCTATTCAGGAGGCTGAGGCAGGAGAATCGCTTGAGCCCAGGAGGTGGAGGTTGCAGTGAGCCAACGTCATGCCACTACACTCCAGCCTGGGCGACAGATCGAGGCTCCATCTCAAAATAAAAAAAAAACAAGTTTGAGAAAGCCTCAGAGACATGCGATAAACTCGAAGTGTAGTATCTGTGGCATTAATTAAACATGATGCAGTGAGTCACCGAATCCGTTTAGTCTTGAACGTTTCGAAAAGAGTCTCTAATGGAAAGGCTGTTATTAGCAGAACGCTGCCGGCAAAGTCTACAGGGAGAGAGACACCTGTTCTGTTTCCCTCCAGGCCGGTGGCATTGCCTTCCTTGGAAAGCACATGCTGCCCCCAGATTGCCCTTCCTAAAACATCTCTTTCATCCCGTCATGCCTTTGCTCAAAGTCATTCGGTGCCACTAGGGATCAGAGGAGGAAGGGCCAGCCCCTCTGGCCAACAGTCAGTGTTTGTGTGACCACAAGTGGCCCTTTTTGGCTCCCCCTTCTTCCTCAGCTCCACTGAAGTCTACCTTTCTGGGCTGATTCACCCCAGCGGTTCTAAACACAGCTTTTATTTTCCTTCCCATGGGGCCTTTGCCTCTGCCACTCCCCACTACCTGGAAACCCACCTTCCTCTCTTATTTCTGTTGATACCATTTCTATTGCTGAGGGTTTGATTCAAACAGCCCCTTTGTGGGTGCCTGCCTGTAGCCTCTGGCTATGCTGCTTGTCAATACCAATCACTTTGCACCCAGGAAGTGTTGCTTGGCAATAGTTGTCTGTGTACGTGTCTGTGCGTATGTCCTGTCTGCCTCTTTGTACCAGTCAGCTCTTGCCACGCTAATGCTGAGTAACAAACAGCCACAAAATCTCCCTGGCATACTGCATTATTGCTGCAGAGGTTGGAGGGATGCAGCTGTGAGCGAGGGAATGCGAGTGGCCTTCACAAGCTGAAAAGACAAAGAGCAGATGTCCATCTAGAGCTTCCAGTGGGAACACAGCTCTGCTAAACACTTCAATTTTAGCCCTGAAAGAGCCACTGGGAACTTCTGACATACAGAGCCGTAAAATAATAACACTGCGTGGTTTGAAGCTACTAGATTGTAGTAGTTTGTTAGAGTAACTGAAAAAAGCTAGTATATTAGCTAGGCATGGTGGCTCACGCCTGTAGTCCCAGCTACTTGGGAAGCTGAGGCAGGAGGATCCCTCGGGCCCAGGAGGCTGAGGCTGCAGTGAACCGTGATTACACCACTGCACTCCAGCCTGGAAAAAAGAGTGAGACCCTATCTCAAAAAAAAAAAAAAAGAGAAAAAGAAAAAGGAAAGCTGGCCAAGCGTGGTGGCTCACACCTATAATCCCAGCACTTTGGGAGGCCGAGGCAGGCGGATCACAAGGTCAGGAGTTTGAGACCAGCCTGGCCAATATAGTGAAACCCCACCTCTACTAAAAATACAAAAATTAGCCAGGCATGGTGGTGGGCGCCTGTAATCCCAGCTACTCTGGAGGCTGAGGCAGGAGAACTGCTTGAACCCGGGAGGTGGAGGTTGCAGTGAGCTGAAATCGCACCACTGCACTCCAGCCTGGGTGACAGAGCAAGACTCTGTCTCAAAACAAAACAAACAAGCAAAACACACACACACACACACACACACACACACACACACACACAAAGGGAAAGGAAAGCTAAGGCTGGGCGCGATGGCTCACGCCTGAAATCCCAGCACACTGGGAGGCCAAGGCAAGTGGATCACCTAAGGTCAGGAGTTCAAGACCAGCCTGGCCAAAATGGTGAAACCCCATCTCTACTAAAAATACAAAAAATTAGCTAGGCCTGGTGGCAGGCACCTGTAATCCCAGCTATTCAGGAGGCTGAGGCAGGAGAATTGCTTGAACTTGGGAAGTGGAAGTTGCAGTGATCAGAGATCCACGTCACTGCACTCCAGCCTGGGCAACAAGAAACTCCTTAAAAAAAAAAGAAAAAGAAAAAGGAAAGCTAATACAAAATATGAATTAAATCTGTATCCGTTGATTGTTACTAGTGTTCTAGAGGAGAATCCATTTCTCTGCATTTTCCAGGTTCTGGAAGCCTCCCACATTCCTTGACTCACAGCCCAGCATCACTCCAACCTCTGCTTCCATTATCCCACCTCATCCTCTGCCTCTGACCCTCCTGCTTCCCTCTTATGAGAACCCTTGGGATGACATTGGACCCACCCAGATAATCCAGGATCATCTCCTCTTCTCAAGATTCCTTAACTTAATCACATCTGAAAAGCCCCCTTTTGCCACATAAGGTAACATATTCACAGTTCTCGGGCATTAGAACCTGGACATGTTTGGGGATCATTTCCAGCTTAACACAGTCCATCCTCTGGCTCCCAATGATTCATGTCCACCCCACACACAAAATACAGTCAGCTCAATTGATGTGCTTGTAGGATTCATTCATCCATTCCATAGAAATAGAATGAGGAACTATTATGTGGCAGACTCTGGTAGATCAACCAGTAGCACTCACATCACAGAAGAAGGACAGGGACAATAAGTAAGCTTTATTTATTTATTTATTTTTATTATTTTTTTTTTTTTAATTTTTTTTTTTTTTTGAAACAGAGTCTCGCTATATCGCCCAGGCTGGAGTGCAATGGCACGATCTCTGCTCACTGCAACCTCTGCCCCCCAGGTTCAAGCGATTCTCATGCCTCAGCCTCCCGAGTAGCTGTGATTACAGGTGCCTGCCACCACACCTGCCTAATTTTTGTATTTTTAGTAGAGACAGGGTTTCACCATGTTGTGCAAGCTGGTCTCAAACTCCTGACCTCAAGTGATCAGCCCATCTTGGCCTCATTTTGGCCTCCTAAAGTGCTGGGATTACAGGCATGAGCCACTGAGCCTGGTTCATAAGGAAGCTAGAAGGAGAAGAAGAAAGAAGAAGAAGAAGGAGGAGGAAGAGGAGGAGGAGGAGGAGGAGGAGGAGGAGGAGGAGGAGGGGGAGGAGGAGGAGGAGGAGGAGGAGAAGGGGAGGAGGAGGAGGAAAGAGGAAGAAGTGGAGGAGGAGTGGGTAGGAAGAAGAATGTTAGTGATGATTAAGTAATTTTTGGAGAAAAAAATAAACAGGGAAAAAAGTGACTGTTTAAAGAGTGGTCAGGGATGTCTTCAGCAATAAGGTGGCTCTGAGGGGACAATGAGGAGGGTGGGGGAGCAAACCCTGCACATAACGGGGTTGATTAGCTGGTCAGAAAGTGTCTCTGCAGGACAACATGAGATGTCCTCGATGTACGTTCAATAACTATTTCAGCAAAACTGGACAGAAGCCGTGTTTTCATAGAAGTTGCCTTTTTTTTTTTTTTTTTTTTTTGAGACAAGCTCTCGCTGTGTCACCCAGGCTGGATTGTAGTGGCGTGATCATAGCTCACTGCAGCCTCAACCTCCTAGGCTCAAATGATCCTCCTACCTTAGCCTCTCAAAGTGCTGAGATTATAGGCGTGAGCCACCCTACCCAGCTGAGGTTGCCTTTTTTTATTTTGAGGCAACATCCACCTCCCAGGTTCAAACAATTCTCCTGCCTCAGCCTCCCGAGTAGCTGGGATTACAGGCATGCGCCACCACACCCTGCTATTTTTTTTTTTTTTTTTTTTGGTATTTTTTAGTAGAGACAGGGTTTTACCACGTTGGCAAGGTTGGCCTTGAACTCCTGACCTCAGGTGATCCACCCACCTCGGCCACTCAGAGTGCTGGCATTACAGGCATGAGCCACCGTGCCCAGCCAGTTGCTATATTATAGAAAGGGATTTGATGGAAGTGATGAGGCTTAACTTTAAGGCCCCTCCCTTGGAAAGATCCCTCCCTTCCAAGGCCACTTCTTTTCTCATTCTACATACTCTTTCTACATACTCTTGTGTACTTGTGAATTCATCCTTGTGTATCTCTTCTCTAAAACAGGGCCTCCAGGCGAGGTGTGGTGGCTCACACCTGTAATCCCAGCACTTTGGGAGGCCGAGGCAGGCAGATCACTTGAGGTCAGGAGTTTGAGACCAGCCTGGCCAACATGGTGAAACACCATCTCTACCAAAAACATAAAAACTAGTTGGGTGTGAGGTTGTGTGCCTATAGTCCCAGCTACTTGGGAGGCTGAGGTGAGAGAATCGCTTAAATCTGGGAGGCGGAGGTCGCAGTAAGCCAAGATCGCGCCATTGCACTCCAGCCTGGGCTACAGCGTGAGACTTGCAGTCTAGCCTGGGCGACAGAGCAAGACTCCGTCTTAAAATAAAATACAATAAAATAGGGCCTCCAAACAGCATAAGCTCTGGGCTCCACTAAACCCAGATCTGCCCCTGCGGGAGGGTGAATCTAGTAATCATGGCCATGTATGCATTCCTACAGTTTGCGAGTGTGTACTGAATGAAAGGCATAGTGTTCTGCGAAGGCACAAGGCAGAAGGAGCTTGCCTAGCCTGGGTTCATGGACTTGTGTTCCTACAGAGGAGCACTTGAACAGAAATCTGAAAGATGAGTAGGTGTGGCTGAGGAGGCACTCCTGGGAAAAGGAACTGTATCAGCAAAGGCCCTCAGGTGGACAGGGAAGTGGACCAGAAAAGAAAGGATGTATGTATTAATTATGAGGACAAGGAACACTGTAGGGACTAAGGGAAACTTCCCCTTTGCCCTCAGAAGTTTCACTGAAAAATCAACTCACAAAAGGCAGATTAATAAGAGAAAAGGCCTTTGGGAGGCCAAGGCAGGAGGATTGCTTGAGGCCAGGAATTCAAAACCAGCCTGGGCAACATCACAAGCTCCCATCTCTATAATTTTTTTTTTTTTTTTAAATAGCCAGGCATAGGCCAGGTGCAATGAATGGCTCACTCCTGTAATCCCAGCACTTTGGGAGGCCGAAGCAGGTGGATCACCTGAGGTCAGGAGTTCGAGATCAGCCTGGCCAACATGGTGAAACCCTGTCTCCACTAAAAATACAAAAAAAAAAAAAAAAAAAAAATTAGTCGGGCGTGGTGGCAGATGCCTGTAATCCCAGCTACTCAGGAGGCTGAGGCTGGAGAATTGCTTGAACCCAGGAGGTGGAGGTTGCAGTGAGCCAAGATCATGCCACTGCACTCCAGCCTGGGCAACAAGAGTGAAACTCCATCTCAAAAAATAAAATAAAATAAAATAGCCAGGCATGGTGGCACACATGTGTAGTCCCAGTTACTTGGGAGGCTGAGGCAGGAGGATGGCTTGATTCCAGGAGTTCAAGCCTGCAGTGAGCTATTACTGCTCTACTGCACTCCAGTCTGGTCAACAGAGCAAGACCCTGTCTCCAAAACAAAAAGAGAGAGAAAGAGAGAATGGGCATACAAATTTATGAACATGCACACGGAAGAGACTCACCAAAAGATTACTCACCTCCCTGCTGCCATGGAGTTTGGAAACTTATTAACATCTTAAGATTACAGAAAGAATGGGAGCTTGGATCTTGGCAAAACAGGTGTGGACAGTGTTGAGGGGAGTTGAAATGGTATCTGCAGCTAGATTGTGGAGATTTCATTGGAGAGGGGTGTTGACCTCGCCAGCCAAAAATAACGAGAAATTCATCTGTAGTCCAACAAAGATAAGTTTGCTACCTCACTGCAGTAAGGGAGAGGCCACCCTAGAGGACCACTGGGAAGCCAGGGAGGAGGGATCCCAGAGGGGCTTATTCTCGGATTTGAGTTTGTGCAGGGTGATTTTAGCAGGGACTGTGGGATGGAGCAGGAACTCCTCTTAGGGGCTTGCAGGCCTCCCAAGCATGGAAATGACGAAAAATTTTGAGTTCCTTCAGGGGAAATTCCAGGCACCTCGCTAGTAATTCCAGGCACCTTGCTGAGAAGTAAATGAGTGACTTGATAAGCAAGAAGGTAATAGTGGCTCAAAACACTAGCAAGAAAGTTAGAATCATGGGATGTCTGGTTCACTTACAGAAACTAAGGATAGTGTCTTAACACACGTCTGTGAGTTGTTTTTCAGGATCCCAGACCCCCACCAAACAGACCCACTGGCCGTAGACCTCACATAAAGAGAAACTGAGGACTGAACTCTGACCACTGTTTTTTGTTCTAAATTTCTTCCTGTGGGGTCTAGAGGAGATCACGGCCACCAGCCAGAGCTAACATTCTTTACTGCAAATCTCAATTGTTTTAGACAAAGCTTCACCTCCTTAACCAATCACAAGTCAAAAAGTCTTTGAATCCAGGGCCCAGCACAGTGGCTAGCGCCTGTAATCCCAACACTTTGGCAGGCCAAGGCGGGCGGCTCACAAGGTCAAGAGATCGAGACCATCTTGACCAACGTGGTGAAACCCTGTCTCTACTAAAAATACAAAAAATTAGCTGAGCGTAATGGCGTGCACCTGTAGTCCCAGCTACTCGGGAGACTGAGGCAGGAGAATCACTTGAACCCAGGAGGCAGAGGTAGAAGTGAGCTGAAATCGTGCCACTGCGCTCCAGCCTGGCGACAGAGTGAGACTCCGTCTCAAAAAAACAAAACAAAACAAAACAAAACAAAAACACAACAAAAAACCTTTGAATCTACCTATGGCCTGTGGGCCTCTACTTCCAGATGTCCCGCCTTTTTAGGTCAAACCAATGGATAGCCTCCATGTAACTGATTTATGACTTTGCCTGTAACCTCTGCCTCCTTGCCTTTAAAAACTTACCTGTGGCCAGGCACGGTGGCTCACACCTATAATTCCAGCACTTTGGGAGGGCGAGGCAGGTGGATCACCTGAGGTCAGGAGTTCAAGACCAGCCTGGTCAACATCGTGAAACCCTGCCTCTACTAAAAATACAAAAATTAGCCAGGTATGGTGGCGCATGCCTGTAATCCCAGCTACTCAGGAGGCTGAGAAGCAAGAGAATCACTTGAACCCAGGAGGCAGAGGTTGTTACAGTGAGCTGAGATAGCACCATTGCACTCCAGCCTGAGCAACAGAGCAAGACTCTGTCTCAAACAAACAAACTAAAAAACTCTTACCTGTAAGCCATCGGGGAGTTTGAGTCTTAAACCATGAGCTGCCCGATTCTCCTTGACTGGGGCCCTGCAATAAATGCCTCACTTTCCCTCGCTGCAGTCCCAATGTCAGTATTTGGCTTTGCTGTGCAGGCCAAGTGGACCCCAATTAGGTTCAACTAGGGTTGAGGGGACCAGCTGGATATATTCAGGGCGTGAGGCCAGTTCAGCAAAAGGGTATCCTAGGGGAAATTTAAAAACAGAGTTTTCCCTATGCCAAAAAGGAAAGAGACTCATTCCCTTCTTCCTTTCTTGGAGAATTTCCTTGAGAAAATTTGTGTTTGTAATTATATCCTCTGTCCCTTTGATAGGTACGTAAATCTTTTGTGTGTGCGCCTTTCTTTTATACAATCCCACCGGGCCCTGGACACTCTCATCAATATCCCATACTTCCTTCTCTACTTCTGTACATTTCATGGACCCCAGGGTGGGAGGGGCTGGGTGAGGGTTCTGGTTCCCCCTCCTGCCATCCTAACTAAGCGTCTGGGGTACCAGCCCTGCTGCCAAGTGATCTTGTCCCTAGCCCTCTCTCCCCAGGCTGGCATGAGTGTGTGTTTGTGCCAAGCTTCTATTTCATATTGCAAATATAAATCAAGGAAAACAATTTAAGTTAAAACGAAAGAAAAAGAAGGCTGGGTGCCATGGCTCACACCCGTAATTCCAGCATTTTGGGAGGCCGAGGCAGGAGTTCAGGAATTGGAGACCAGCCTGCACAACATGGTGAAACCCTGTCTCTACAAAAAAAAAAATGCAAAAATTAGCCAGGCGTGGTGGTGTGTGCCTGCAACCCCAGCTACTCAGGAGCCTAAGGTGGGAGGCTGGCTTGAGCCCAGGAGGCAGAGTTTGCAGTGAGCCAAGATGACGCTACTGTACTCTAACCTGGATGACAGAGTGAAACTCTCTCTCAAAAAAAAAAAAAAAAAAAAAAAGAGGCTGGGCACGGTGACTCATGCCTGTAATCCCAGCACTTTGGGAGGCCGAGGTGGGCGAATCACCTGAGGTCGGGAATTCGAGACCAGCCTGACCAACATAGAGAAATCCCATCTCTACTAAAAACACAAAATTAGCCAGGTGTGGTGGTGTATGCCTGTAATCCCAGCTACTCGGGAGGCTGAGGCAGGAGAATCACTTGAACCCCGGGAGGCAGAGGTTGTAGTGAGCCAAGATCCAGCCATTGCACTCCAGCCTGGGCAACAGGAGCGAAACTCCATCTCAAAAAATAATAAAGAAAAAAGAAAGAAACAAGAAAGAGAGAGGAAGGAAGGAAGGAAGGAAAGAGAAAGAAAGAAAAAGAAAGAAAGAAAGAGAGAGAAAGAAAGAAAAAAGAAGGAAGGAAGGAAAGAAAGAAAGAAAGAAAAAAAAGCCAGCCAGGCATGGTGGCTCACGTCTGTAATCCCAGCACTTTGGGAGGCCGAAGTGGCTGGATCACCTGAGGTCAGGAGTTCGCGACCAGCCTGGCCAACATGGTGAAACCCCATCTCTACTAAAAATACAAAATTAGCTGGATGTGATGGCACATGTCTGCAATTCCAGCTACTTGGGAGGCTGAGGCAGGAGAATCTCTTGAATCCAGGAGGTGGAGGTTGCAGTGAGCAGAGATTGTGCCACTTCATTCCAGCCTGGGTGACAAGAGCAAAACTCTGTCTCAAAAAAAAAAAAGAAAAGAAAAGAAAAGAAAAAAGAAAGAAGAAAGAGAGACAAAAGAAAGAAAGAAGAAAAAGAGAAAAGAAAAAGGAGACTGCCACTGTCCACATTCTCCATATTCTTCCTCTGTTTTATATCTTTCTTCCCAGTACTTATCACTGCCTAAGGATAGCACTGATGAGTCCTGATAGTATTGGCAGTATCCGCTGTCACCTATGCTAATATCTCAGCTCTGTGACCAGGGCATTTGTGACTTTACTCTGTTCACCTTTGTCCCCACATTGCCAAAAACAGAGCAGTCACTAAATTTGGGTTTATTTGTTACACAGCAATACTAACTGATGTATGTGTCTTATTTAATAGGAAGATTGATTGTTATCCCTGTTTTATAGATTAGGAAACTGAGGCATACAGAAATTAACCTCTGTTGAGCATTTGGTTATGGATGGTGAGGGAGAAAGAGGTAGCAAGGATGGTGACAAGTTCATGTTTTACAGGAATGGATGACTGAGTAGCCCTTCCTAAGGCAGGAACT
Source organism: Pongo abelii (assembly GCF_028885655.2). Classification (NCBI taxonomy): domain Eukaryota; kingdom Metazoa; phylum Chordata; class Mammalia; order Primates; family Hominidae; genus Pongo; species Pongo abelii. The sequence goes on along the minus strand of NC_071995.2, from coordinate 116,034,773 downwards.
ACTAAGAGAAGACAAGGTAAAGTGGAGAAGAAAGATCATGAGTTCCCTCCTGGATAAGTTGAGTTTGAAGGGCCCAAAGGGAATGGCACGTGAGCAGGCTAAGCCAGACTAGATCCCAGAGCAGATGGGGCAGAAGAGAGAAATGTGGATATTTCAATTGGATTTGGATCATCATTCGAGTTGTGGACAGAAGCAAGATAGTGAAAGAAGAGGGCTGGCTGAGGCCCAAGATACCTCAACATGTAACATCTGAGTGGCTGCAAAGAAGATGGAGAAGGTGCAGCCCCAGAGGTGAAAGGAGAACCGGGAGACAGTGGAGTCACAAAGGCCTTGTGTTGTCTTGCTCTGTCGCCCAGGCTGGAGTGCAGTGGTGTAGTCATAGTTCACTGCAACCTTGAACACCTAGGCTCAAGTGATCCTCCCACCTCAGCCTCCCGAGTAACTGGAACTACAGGTTTAAGCCACCATGCTGGAAAAATTTAATCATTTTAAAGAGAACAATTCAGTGGCATTTAGTATATTCCCAATGCTGTGCAACCACCACCACCACCTCTATCTAGTTCCAAAACATTTCCATCACCCCAAAGTCAATCCATATCCAGGCCAGGCATGATGGCTCACACCTGTAATCCCAGCACTTTGGGAGGCTGAGGCAGGTAGATCATGAGGTCAGGAGTTCAAGACCAGCCTGGCCAACATGGTGAAACTCTGTCTCTACAAAAATACAAAAATTAGCCAGGCATGGTGGCATGCTCCTGTAATCCCAGCTACTCGGGAGGCTGAGGTGGAAGAATCTCTTGAACCCAGGAGGCCAAAGTTGCAGGGAGCTGAGATCGTGCCATTGCACTCCAGCTTGGGCAACAGAGTGAGACTCGTCTCAAAAAACAAACAAAAAAACCCATATCCATTGAGCCGTTTCTCCCTGCTTCCCACACAGTTTTATCAAGCAATTTTTTTTTTCGTTTAGTTTTTTTTGAGACAGCATCTTGTTCTGTCACCCAGGCTGGAGTGTGAAGGCATGATCTCGGCTCACTGCAACCTCCACCTCCCTGGTTCAAGCGATTCTCCTGCCTCAGCCTCGCAAGTAGCTGGGATTACAGGCACCTGGCATCATGCCCAGCTAGTTTCTATATTTTTGTAGAGATGGGGTTTCACCATGTTGGTCAGGCTGGTCTCAAACTCCTGATGATCTGCCTGCCTTGGCCTCCCAAAGTGCTGAGATTACAGGTGTGAGCTACCGCATCCGGCTCAAGGATTTTTTTCTATACCAGCCACTGTTCTATGCCCTTCACATGAATTTCCTCATTTAATTCTCAGAACAGCCCCAGGAGACAGGCATTATTATTATTAATTATTATTCCCATTTTACAGTTGAAAAACTGGGCCTCAGAAAGGCTAAGTAACTTCCCTAGTCAAACAGCTGGTTAGACTATCGCAGTCAATAGATAATTGAGAATCTGCTCTGTGCAGGGCATGGGTCAAGTAACTAGGCTTCTAGAGGTGACTCAGACACAGTCCTAGCACTGAACTCCCTTCAGATTTAGTGGGAAAGATGCATGTTGAATAGTTGTAAGTTAAGTAATTACAAGAATGCAAAATGCTGGGCAGGAGCCATATCTGGTGCTGGTGCTGGGGCGGGGGAAGGGAGAGCATTTGGAAAGGTTAAGCTGAGCCCTGGAGGAAGAGGAGGAGCTACTGGAAGGGGAAGGACTGCATGAAGTGCATTGTAGGCAGCAGGATTAGTATATGCAGGGCCAGAAATGGGAGGAAAGAGATGACCAGCCTTGCTGGGGTATGCATGGCTAGTGAGAGAGAAAGACTTCAGATACGTAAGAAGAGGTGGAGTTTGTTGCTTTGCAACAATGTTTGGGATGTCACATTCATTTCTACGGGCAATAGGGAGCCACGGATGGCTCAACCCCATCCATTGAGAGTCACTTCACTAGTTCAGCTCTCTCAGGGCATCTTGATTTTCAAGTTGCCAGGAGTACCTCATTGGAGCCTCCATGTACTGACAACAGATCCTTCTAACTGTAATTGGACTTTGAAGTTTTGAAGCAAAGACTCCATTTTTCTCATCCCTGTATCCCCAGGGCACACAACACAGGGCTTTGGCACTGAACTAAACTGATTTTTTTTTTTTAATGTGCAGATCCTGAGACTGCCCACCCAATCCTGAGTAATAACTCCCGCTTTGAAGACTCAAATCCAGGCTTTAGCACTTTTGTCTCTGTGACTTTGAACCAGTGACTGCCACCTGGAAGAACTTTGCCTTTTCTGTAGAATAGGTATAACTGTGGTACCTATTGTGGGAGGTTAGACTATGCTCCCCAAATATGAAGGATTGTTGAGCTGGAAACAATTAAGAAACCAGTACAGGAGAGCTCTCTGCCTGCCCTCTATTAGCCTAAAATCAGGGCAGAGATTTGAGGATTATTATTACTCCCCTACACTACCATGGAGGGCTTCCCATAGCACCCACTCAAGAATATTGTTATTATTACATCATATGGTTAAGATTACCGACAAGCAAAAGTCAAGCGGATCTGAAATAGAATCCAAGACAAGGGGCTGGGCGCGGTGGCTCACGCCTGTAATCCCAGCACTTTGGGAGGCCGAGGTGGGCGGATCATTTGAGGTCAGGAGTTCGAGACCAGCCTGACCAACATGGTGAAACCCTGTCTCTACTAAAAATACAAAAATTAGCCGGCTGTGGTGGCGGGCCCCTGTAATCCCAGCTACTCGGGAAGCTGAGGCAGGATAATTGCTTGAACCAGGGAGGTGGAAGTTGCAGTGAGCCGAGATCACGGCCACTGCACTCCAACCTGGGTGGCAGAGTGAGACTCCGTCTCAAAAAGAAAAAAAAAAAAGTAAAAATACAAAAATTAGCCGGGCGTGGTGGCGCGCGCCTGTAATCCCATCCAGACGAGAGGCTGAGGCAGGAGAATCGCTTGAACCCAGGAGGCAGAGGTTGCAGTGAGCCGAGATAGCGCCACTGCCCTCCAGCCTGGGTGAGAGCAAGACTCCTTCCCAAAGGGGGAAAAAAATCCAAGACAAGGGATCCTGAGCAAGCCCTCTCACGCTCCGAACCTCAGTTTCCCTATCTGTAATACGGGGAGAAAGTTCGTAGGGTAATTGGGGAAGGTCCAATGCGCACAGAAAGTGCTCAGCACGCGTGAGAAGAGATACCATTTTTATTTGTTAATTTTAAACATTAATTACGTTTAAAAGAATCAATGCTACTATTGTTGTCCCGGACTAGAGGCGGCTTGCGCTGCCGGCTCCAAGCACAGAGCGCAATTATGTCCTCCCTTTTGCGGCGCTGCCACCCGCGCAGCCCCAAGCCGATGCAGGGGAGGTGTGGCCCGCGGGTGGGCGGAGCGATCTCAGGACTCGCCTCCAAGACCAATAGGCGGGGCCAGGCGGGGCGCCCCGGCACTCTCGCGCGCGCGCGCGCGGCGGCCCCAGGTACGCGGACAAGATGGCGGCGGCAGCAGTCGACAGCGCGATGGAGGTGGTGCCGGCGCTGGCGGAGGAGGCCGCGCCGGAGGTAGCGGGCCTCAGCTGCCTCGTCAACCTGCCGGGTGAGGTGCTGGAGTACATCCTGTGCTGCGGCTCGCTGACGGCCGCCGACATCGGCCGTGTCTCCAGCACCTGCCGGCGGCTGCGCGAGCTGTGCCAGAGCAGCGGGAAGGTGTGGAAGGAGCAGTTCCGGGTGAGGTGAGCCAGCGGCCCCGCGCCCCGGCTGCGCGCCCACCGCCCTACGCCCCCCGGTGCCGGGCAGCCGCCCCGCTCGCTCTCCGAGGCCGCCCCGCGCCCGGACCCCACCCCTGACCCCTTCCCGCGGACAGACAGACAAAGGCCTCCAGGCCCCGGACCCTGCGGGGCCACGCCAGGCGGACCCCTGGGTCCCCAAATGGCGCATCTAGGAGCGCCTCGCAGCCGGGTCCTTCGTCAAGGGTGACGCTGGCGGCGGCGCGGCTCGTCCCTTTTGCGCGCTTCTTTTGTGCCCGACTCCGGGCTGAAATGTTTACATGGACCCAGTGATGCATCGATCGGGCGGGCGCAGCATCCCCGGGGTGGTTGTGGACGACACAGATTTCAGCGTGGCCCCAGGATGAAATCTGGCCGTGCACACTCCCTCTGTGACCTTGGGGGGAGCGACTTTCCTTTTTTTGAGCCTCGTTCATAGACTTTGAGTGGTGGTGATCATTAGACCTACCTTTCACCGTGTTTATTAAATTAGATGATGTGCGGGAGGCACGCACGCAGGGCCCCGGCTCCTAGGAGGCGCTCAATCAGTGCTCACTGCCATTGTCATTATTATTATTGTTGTTGTTATTACAACTGTCCCCATTTTAGAGATGGGGAATGGAGACATCATTCATGCCGCTACGCCAAGGTCACACCGGGAGTGAGTGAGTGAATGCTGGTGGGGTTTTGAACTAGGTCCCTCGCCGGGGTCCCTCTTACCACTGGACGCCACTGCTGTCCCTGTTTCCAAGGCTGCCTTGGATTCGTGGCCGCCTGCCTTTGAGTTTCTGTTAAGCTGAGGGGGTGTTTCTCTCCTCGTAGGTGGCCTTCCCTTATGAAACACTACAGCCCCACCGACTACGTCAATTGGTTGGAAGAGTATAAAGTTCGGCAAAAAGCTGGGTTAGAAGCGCGGAAGATTGTAGCCTCGTTCTCAAAGAGGTTCTTTTCAGAGCACGTAAGGATCTGTTGATGTGGCTCTAAGCTTTGGCTTGCTGGTGTATGTGTCTGGGTCTGCAGGCATGAGCTCATCCAGCTCCCCTTTTCAGTGCTCTCACAATCCCTTACTCACTTAGATGGCTGCAAGAGTCATTGTGTCCTTTTCCTCCTATCCAACAACACGAAGCCATTTGTCTGTGCCAGCTTTACTTTTCTAAAGCCAGAGAGAGAATGGGGGTGGAGGGAGCAGGGAGGGACCCACGCAGCACAATGTAGACGGAGTCCAGATCAGCATTATTTCTCAAATGGGTTCAACGGATTTTTTTGCAACTCCTACGTTATTTGGGGAATTATCAATGATTGAACACTATAAATTTCTCCCGGTTGTTTTCCCAGAAGGGTTGACGAAATTAATGTGGTTCTTCTCTCTGGCTTTGCAGGTTCTACCCAGTAGTGAACTGCATTATTTGTTAGGTAACAGAGGATTAAGAGCTACCTATAAATCAGAGTTATTACTCCCTGAAATAAATTGTCTTGCATTTATTATCCCTGGAAAGTTTTTGGGTTTTTTTTTTTTTTTTTAATATTGCAGAAATACATGGTGGGGTTTTTTTTTTTTTTCTTTCCTCAAAATGTCTCATGGAAGTTTCTTTCTTTTTTCTTTTTTTGAGACAGAGTCTTGCTTTATCTCCCCGGCTGGAGTGCAGTGGCGCAATCTCAGCTCACTGCAACCTCCTGCTCCTTGGCTCAAGCAATTCTCATATCTCAGCCTCCCGAGTAGCCGGGACTACAGGCATGCGTCACCATACCTGGATAATTTTTGTATTTTTAGTAGAGATGGGGTTTCACCATGTTGGTCAGACTGGTCTTGAACACCTGATCTCAAGTGATCCGCCGGCCTCTGCAAACCAAAGTGTTGGGATTACAGGCGTGAGCCACCGCGCCTGGCCTCACGGAAGTTTCTGTATCTGCTCCTGATCCCTTTTTGTAACTCTGGAAAATAATCCACACTAATGTTTTGAGTTCAACAAACTATTAGATATTTATTTCTAGTTGGGGTTCTAGAAATAGAGCCAATCTGATTTATTTCACTTTTTTGTTTTCCTGAAGACCCCTTTGGATTCTCTAATTTTAATTACTATTAGTTAATGGAGTTCATAATTTGAAATGTTTTCAAGGCTTTTCAAGTTTTGAAAGGGAAAATTTGAACTTTGGACAAATTTGAATGTTTTCCCCTATGGAGAATACAAATAGACATTCCTTAGTGTAATTGGTTTCTATAAATATTTATTAGTGTTAGAATAAACAAAATTTGTATTCTACTTTGGAGAAGCCATGCCCTGGCTAAAAGCATTCATAATCACAAATTGTAAATGCTGATTTGAATGTGTTTGCACATACGTAGATTTTGGTACTAGGTATGTTTGGTGCAGTTGGTCATGGACTATGAGCCTGCAACCTCCATTTCTAGTCCAGCTGGTTTTGTGTATGTTTTGAACAGTCTGTGCCTCTGTGTAATAATGATGGATTGTTGTGTTTTTTCCTCAGCTCCCCCTTTTCCTGTACCACTGCTTAATTAGAAGTATGTCAAGGACTTTGAACACAGCGGGAGCATACTTAACATTAATCTGTGGGTGGGTGATTGCTTTGGCCCAGGATCTTGGTGTTCCTGTGTTCTCAGAATGCACACAGGTTGACCTGAAATGTTCTGGCTACTTGCAAAAAGAAAACTGAGAGAAGCCATAGAATTTTTTAAACTCAGAAGATCTTTTTTTTTTTTTTTTGAGACGGAGTTTCACTCTTGTTGCCCAGGCTGGAGTGCAATGGCGTGATCTCAGCTCACCGCAACCTCTGCTTCCCAGGTTCAAGTGATTCTCCTGCCTCAGCCTCCCGAGTAGCTGGGATTACTGGCATGCGCCACTACGCCTGGCTAATTTTGTATTTTTAGTAGAGACGGGGTTTCTCCATGTTGGTCAGGCTGGCCTCGAACTCCTGACCTCAGGTGATCCGCCCACCTTGGCCTCCCAAAGTGCTGGGATTACAGGCGTGAGCCACTGCACCTGCCGCCGCCTTCTTTTTTTTTTTTTTAAAGGGAGTTTCATTCTTGTTGCCCAGGCTGGAGTGCAATGGTGCAATCTTGGCTCACTGTAACCTCCGCCTCCCAGGTTCAAGTGATTCTCCTGCCTCAGCCTCCCAAGTAGCTGGGATTACAGGCATGCCTGGCTAATTTTGTATTTTTAGTAGAGACGGGGTTTCACCATGTTGATCAGGCTGGTCTCAAACTCCTTACCTCAGGTTATCTGCCTGCCTTGGCCTCCCAAAGTTCTGGGATTACAGTCATGAACCACTATGCCCGGCCAGAGCTAGTTTTCTTTACGTTAGAACTCTGAGTTGTCAGTTTCAGAAATTCCAGTCTGTGAAAACATCATTGATTACAAATAACAAAATCTCAATAAATTATTGTTACTTTATGTTATTTTCTACCCATGACTGGTAGTGCAAGGTAGTGTAGAATAACTGTTAGCACTGTCTTTAGTAGTGGACATCTTTATTTCAGCTCAAATTTGTGAGAGAGAGAGTTGCATCATTACTCATAATTGAGGCCTACTTGTATATGTCTTCTTCATAGGTTCCTTGTAATGGCTTCAGTGACATTGAGAACCTTGAAGGACCAGAGATTTTTTTTGAGGATGAACTGGTGTGTATCCTAAATATGGAAGGAAGGTAAGCCATAGCTTTAGCAGGGATTTGTTTGTTTTAATAAGTCCAGAATAAATTGCTGTAATTTCTGTGTGGCTAAACCCTGGAATATGTGATTCCAAATATTTCACGCCTTGTCATAGTTACAGTTTGGAAAAGTTCTGTGTATATTAGGTAGATACACCAAGACAATTGACATATAAAGAAACCTTACAAAAATCCTTTTGGAAAGAAAATGGAATTAATGTTTAGCACTACTATGGGTCAAATACTGTGCCCCAGACCCTTGTATCTGTTGTGTTGTTTAGAAACCTTTTGGTAATAGGCCGGGCACGGTGGCTCACGCCTGTAATCCCAGCACTTTGGGAGGCCGAGGTGGGCAGATCACCTGAAGTCAGGAGTTCGCGACCAGCCTGGCCAACATGGTGAAACCCCCATCTCTACTTAAAAAAATACAAAAAATTAGGTGGGTGTGGTGGTACGCACCTGTAATCCCAGCTACTCGGGAGGCCGAGGCAGAAGAATCATTTGAACCCGGGAGGCGGAGGTTGCAGTGAGCCGAGATCACACCATTGCACTCCAGACTGGGGGACAAGAGCAAGACTTCGTCTCATAAAAAAAAGAAACCTTCTGGTAATAGAAATCATCCTTCCTTCATTATTACCTCTCCACTTACTATCAGATTTGCCTATCATGAATTGAATCTTTTGATTTAAAAATAATAATTTCTTAGGCATGTCTTAATTTAATGGATGATTTTTTACAATTTCTGAATTGTGGTACAAAATAATCTACTTTGTTCTTTGAACACTGTAGATTTTTGGGTGAGTCTTTCTTTTATCTTCCAGTAAGAAAACTGCGTACTTAGGGACTCACTTGATCAAGAAGAACCCCTTATCTCTTGGTTATTGCTTAAAATTTCATATGCCTTTTATTTTCTGCTGTGAAGGTTAATTTCCAGTTTTTCTCTGAAAGATGACTGGGCTTCCAGCCTAACTTTTCTTTGGAAAAGACTTCCTGCTCTAAAAGTTCTGAAAACTTTCTAGTGATGGAAGATAAGAATGTTAGTTTAACATCTTCCTTAAAAGGAATCTTTGTGAAATATCTCACAAACAAGGCATAAAATATTTCTGTTGTTTTTTAAAGGGGATTTAGGAGAGAGAAATATCTATCAGTGGAACAACTGTGGGTAGAGGTAAGATGTGTCACTATTCTAGGCCTTGGATGAGTTCAGATGCAGAGGTCATTTTTCCATTTCTATTTTGGTTTATCTATAAATGAATTGAAGTATGATCTAGTAGTCAGTATTGTGCAGTCTTAAAAATAAAAGCTGACTTGTGTTTTTTAATGTGCATATGTACTTTAAAATACATAAATGGGACCTCATACATACTTTGTTGGTTGTTTTGGTTTGGTGTTTAGTACAGACCTGGTTTTTTTCTTATTTATGCTGTTTCCTTTTTCCTCCCCATTCCCTCTGTTTACATCGTCCTTTCCTGCCCCCACCTCTGTAATTCTTGATAACAGCCCAGGTTGCATTCTTCATGCTGACAGTGTTGAGTATGGGAAGGGATCATTATTGCACAAAATTGGGATCACATAATAGGTACTTTTCTGTATTGTTTTTTCTTATTCAACAGTACCTTATGGAAATCCATCCTCTTCAATGCGTAAAACATCAAAATTACTTTTGTTAATGTCTGCTTACTCTTTTGTGGTACGTTACATAATTTATTTACTTATTTTTATTTTTATTTTTTTGAGATGGAATTTCGCTCTTGTAGCCCAGGCTGGAGTGCAATGGCGCAATCTTGGCAACCTCTGCCTCCTGGGTCCAAGAGATTCTCCTGCTTCAGCCTCCTGAGTAGCTGGGATTACAGGTGCCCACCACCACACCCAGCTAATTTTGTATTTTTAGTAGAAACGGTGTTTCACCCTCTTGGTCAGGCTGGTCTCAAACTCCTGATCTCACGTGATCTGCTGGTCTCGACCTCCCAAAGTGCTGAGATTGTGGGCGTGAGCCACTGTGCCTGGCCTACATAATTTTCCTATAGATGGACAACCACTTTTTTTTCCATTTTGTGTCACTGTGAGGAGTGATGTTTCTAGGCAGTAGAGTCCTGGGAATGGGTTTCCTAGTTCAGACTATAGGATGTTACTGAAAGACATAAAATAGATAGCATGTCCTGGAATGTGAAGACTTGCTATCACAAAAAATGTCAGTTCTCCCCAAATTAATGTATAAACCTAGTGTCATTCCAATTAGGATTCAAACAAAGTATTTTTGTTGGGGGTGGTGAGCAGGGGGCGTAGTTTTGCTTTTTTCTTTTCTTTCATTTGGATGTCATAAAATATATACAGAAGACTAAATTCACAAGAGCCAGAAAACAATTTTTTAGTAATCATAATGGGAAACTGGCATCACTAGATATTAGGTCATCTTATAAAGCTACTTATAATCCAAACAGCACAGTGATTCAATAAAAATAGCTGCATCAGTAGCAGAGGATAATTGACAAATGCATCCCAGAATAAAAGATAATTTAATATATTTAAACTCCGAGGGAAAAAAATGGATTTTTAAAGAAATGGTACTGGACATAACTGAATATCCATCTGGAAGAAAGGAAAATGTGCATCATATGCAAACATTTTTCCAAAGGATTAAACAACTGAAATTTTCAAATGATCACAGTGAACATTCCTCAAGAAAATAGGAGACTTTGTATAGTCTAAGGGAGACCACCTTAACCAAGAATGACAATGCGGAGGCTGTGAAAGAACAGACACTTCTATATGGCCAAGAGAGCATGAACGAAGTCAGTAGAACTCAAGAGATATTGAAAAATGTTCAAAGGTTAGGAGGATGGCATTCACATTCACAAAAGAACAAATCCTAACATCTAACAATCACGGAAAAAACCTTTTAATACACTATTCAAAAAGTGTTAAATAGGCTGGGTGCAGTGGCTAACGCCTGTAATCCCAGCACTTTAGGAGGCCAAGTCCTTGGATCATCTGAGGTCAGGAGTTCGACACCAGCCTGGCCAATGTGGTGAAACCCTGTCTCTACAAAAAATACAAAAATTAGCCAGACTTGGTGGCAGGCGCCTGTAATCCCACCTACTCGGGAGGCTGAGGCAGGAGAATTGCTTGAACCTGGGAAGCGTGGGAGGCGGAGGTTGCAGTGAGCCGAGATCGCGCCATTGCATTCCAGCCTGGGCGACAAGAGTGAAACTCCGTCTCAAAAAAAAAAAGTGTTAAATTAAACAGCAATGAAATACTGCCGTTTTACGTATCAGGTTCCCAAAAAAGATGAAAATGCATAGCTAGTAAAGACATATATTATGGTCTTTTTAGAAATAAATACGAATAGGTTACCCAACACACATATTTTGACCTTAAAAAAGGATTGTTTGTTTTAGAAACAGAGTCTCACTCTTGTCACCCAGGGTGGAATGCTATGACGCAATCATAGCTCACTGCAGACTCAAACCCCTGGGCTCAAGTGACCCTCCTGCCTCAGCCTCCCGAGTAGTTAGGACTACAGGCACTTGCCACCACACCTGGCTAATTTTTTCTATTTTTTGTATAGATGGAGTCTTGCTTTGTTGCCCAGGCAGATACTAAACTCCTGGCCTCAAGAGATCTTCCCAGCCAGGCATGGTGGCTCACGCCTGTAATCACAGCATTTTAGGAGGCCGAGGCGGGTTGATCACTTGAGGTCAGGAGTTCAAGACCAGCCTGTCCAACATGGTAAAACCCTGCCTCTACTAAAAATACAAAAATTAGCTGGGCATGGTGGCACACGCCTGTAATCCTGGCTACTCGGGAGGCTGAGACAGGAGAATTGCTTGAACCCAGGAGGCTGAGGTTGCAGTAAGCTGAGATTGCACCACTGCACTCCAGCGTGGGCGACAGACTCAGTCTCAAAAAAAAAAAGGATCCTCTTGCTGTGGCCTCCCAATGTGCTGGGATTACAGATGTGAGCCACTACGCCCAGCCCTGTTTGTTTTTTGAGACAGGGTTTCATCCTGTTGCCCAGGCTGGAGTACAGTGTTGTAATCATGGCTCACTGTAACCTTGAATCCTGTGTTCAGGGGATCCTCTGGCCTCAGCCTCCTGAGTAGCTAGGAATACAGGCATGTGCCATCATGCCTGGCTAATTTTTATTTGGTAGAGACAGTGTCTCACTATGTTGCCCAGGCTGGTCTTGAACTCTTGACTTCAAGTGATCCTCCCACCTTGGCCTTCCAAAGTACTAGGACTATAAGTGTAAGCCAACAAACAAATAAGGTTGTTTTTAAATGATAGAATACCCTGCATTTAAAAATATTTTGGGATACCTGTTTTCATGGAAGACCCTGTTTGTATTCATTCCTGGCAAATGCTTATGGTTTGGATATGGAAAGCATGGGAAGGAAAAAGTGTAGTTTCCATAAATGCTAAAGCATCAGCTTGAAATCAGTTTGTGTTTATGATGTGCTATGTGGTCTTAAAAAAGTATGTCCTACAATAAAGATTAGAAACAGCATATTAAAAGGGCATACACTGGGCCAGGCACAGTGGCCCACACCTGTAATCCCAGCACTTTGGGAGGCTGAGGTGGGCAGATCACCTGAGGTCAGGAGTTCGAGACCAGCCTGGCCAACATGGAGAAACCCCATCTCTACTGAAAATACAAAAAATTAGCCGGGCATGGTGGCAGGCACCTGTAATCCCAGCTACTCAAGAGGCTGAAGCAACAGAATCGCTTGAACCTGGGAAGTGGAGGTTGCAGTGAGCTGACATTGTGCCGCTGCACTCCAGCCTGGGTGGCAAAGTGAGACTGTGTCTTAGATAGATAGATAGATGGGTAGATAGATAGATAGATAGATAGATAGATAGATAAAGATAGATAGACTGTCTCAGATAGATAGATAGATAGATAGATAGATAGACTCTGTCTCAGATAGATAGATAGATAGATAAGATAAGATAGATTAGATAGATAGATAAAGATAGATAGATAGATAAATTCATACATTGTACCTGAGAAAAGTGTCACAGAATGACCAATACTGAGACATATTTTAGTAAAATTGCTGGATTTTAAAGACAGGAAAGTCCTTTGAGCATCCAAGCAAAAAAGGTAAAGTCATTTATAAGGAAAAGAAAATAAGAATATCATCAGACTTTTCACCAGAATTTTTTGTGCCAAAGGAAAAAATAACTTATTTAAGATACTCAATGATCTAAGGAAAATGTCAGCCAAGGATTTTTATATCCAGCCAAACTGACTTCCAGATATGAAGACTGCACAGAAACTTAACAACTTAACAAGAATTCAGTGACTTTTCAGTCCTTCCTGCGAAATCTCCTGGAAAATGAATTTCAAATGACCAAAAATCACTCCCTGCCCAAAAAAAAACAAAACAAAACAGAGAAACACTGATATAAGGACTGGCAGTGAGCACTAAACATGTATTTATTTTTAGATTTAAATTCAAATGAGGGTTTTAGGGGAGAAAGTATTGCATGTGTAATGTCTGTAAGACATGTCAGTATAAATACAATGCATCTGTTTAAGAAAATGAATGGACAGTGGGGGAGAACATATGCAAAATACTTAGCTGTTTTCAGTAATCATAAAAGTGATGAGTAATCCCAGCACTTTGGGAGGCTGAGGTAGGCGGATCATAAGGTCAGGAAATTGAGACCATCCTGGCCAACATGGTGAAACCTCGTCTCTACTAAAAATACATTAAAAAAAAATTAGCTTGGTGTGGTGATGCCACCTGTAATCCCAGCTATTTGGGAGGCTGAGGCAGGAGACTAGCTTGAACCCAGGAGGCGGAGATTGCAGTGAGCCGAGATCGCACCACTGCACTCCAGCCTGGCAACAAAGCGAGACTCCGTCTCAAAAGAAAAAAAAAAGTGATGAGAACATTAGTCTTGTTATTCCGAGGGCTGGTGTGTGTGTATGAGAGAGAGATGTGGAATGAAGTAAATGAATAATGATGTGATACTCTAATTTTATCACCTGTGATATCCTGGAGAAGCAGAATTCTCCTGGAATAAAGAAGACATAGATATAAGATAGAAGAAGGTCAGAGCCATATATTTTTGAATTGGAAGTGCCAGTGTGAACTCAAAAGGTATTTTATATTTAAATATATGTAGGTATATGTAAGTGCATGTGCATATGTACCTGTACACACACGTGCACATCAACACTAGGCTTCCTAGGTCTGTCTGGTGAAAAGATCTAGAAATAATAACCAACCTAGTGGAATTGATCTTCCCTGGTATCCAGATTGTCATCTTGATACAACATTTTCCACAAAAGAAGCCAGGGTTTTTGGAGAAAGACTGATTGTATGTCCAACGCAAGGATTTTAAAAGATGAGCCTGGAGCATCCTGGAAACCTAACCAGATAGTAAGAAAACTGACACTACTTTATGTCGGAAGTATTGAGGAACCAATATGAAGAGGCTTCCAGTGGCCAAAGATGTGACAGTTAGAGCATCAGTGTGGATAATAACAGGAATGGATTGAAATGCATCGAATATGCTTGTCTCTCTGAGTCCATAATAATACTAAAAAAATTAATTGGTCACCTTTGAAGGATAAATAGAAACCCATATCATTGTTTTGAAAAAATGTAAATAGAAGATATGAGCATTTATCCTGCCTTTTCCATGCACTGTATCATGGGGGATCAAATAATAGACGGGGAGGTTTTTCCTTATAGAAGTATCCCAGCTAATGAATTAAGAAGGGTTGATTGAATTCTAATATCACCATTTCGTAACCTCAAATGAATGAACAGATCAAGACATTGAGTAGCAGTGCTGCTGACATCACAAAAGAAACACCCAAGCATTATTGCCTCCTGATGGGAGAATGCACTACCTTCTATGAAATTATCTTGCTAAATTAATGGAATCTGTATCTCATGTAGCCTCTACATCCAATTTACAGGAGATCAGAAGACAGAAGAACATGTTAAACTACATCATGTGGGTACAGTCAGCAAATTCCAGGCGATGGGAAACTGCAGGTCAAACAACCCAGGTTCTTCAACAAATAAAATGCAAGGGAAAACAAAGATGGAGGAGGATCCTGTAGATTAAGAGATTTAGAAGGCATCAAAACAGACTCGCCTGTTTAGGGATGTATATTTCATGGTAATACTAAAGAGAAAAGCAAGAAAGTGATGACCATAGAGGTGTGGTTTGTGATTATTGTTGCGGGGGGCCCCAGAGGGCTTCTTGGCTGTTTACAAAATTTTCTTTCTTGGCAAGAGTGTTAGATCCAGGAATGTGCCTTGTAATGATTCATTAAGCTACTTGTTTGTTTCACACAATTTTCTAGATTGATATATTTTACAACTCAAAGGTTAAAAAGTAGATGAAACATAGATCATTCTGCAGATTTTCTTTGACCTCTCTCAAGATTGGCAAGTTGTTTGTTTCTTCATGTTGTCAGCCAGATAAGTTTCATCACTGTCTCTTTCCTACTTCTTATAATCCCCATATGTATTTGGGATATGTGGTGAAGAATTTTATCCACTCAACAAGTGTTATGGAACATCTACTATGTGCCAGACGCTATTCTAGGCACTAGGGATATAGCAGTAAACAACACAAAAAAAATCCCTGCCTTCATGGGGCTTATACTGTAGTGGGGGAGATAGGCGCTAAGAAAAATAAGAAATTGGTTACATTAGAAAATGAAACATGCTGTAGAGAAATATAATCGGGGAAGAAGGCAGGGGAGTGGTGAGGGGGTGCCATTTAAAATAATGTAGGGGGTCTTACTCAAGGGGACATTTGAGTTGAAACCGAGGAGGAGGTGAGAACGGACTGCAATCTCTGGGGAGAATGTTCCAGGCAGAAGGAACAGGGCACTAAGGTGAGCACCCGCCAGACAGTAAAGGAACAGCTGGAATGCTTGGGTGGCTGGACTGAGGGGGAGTGGCAGGAATTGGGGTCAGAGAGATAATGGGGTGAGAGTTTAAGAGACCTTTTAAGTCCTCCTTAGGACTTGGGCTTTTTCTTGGAGCAAGGTGGGAAACCACTGGAGACTTGGAGGCGAGGGTTGGGTGACATGACTGTACATGTTACTGGAGTGCTCTGGCTGCCGTATTGAGGATAGGCTGTGGAGGGGCCAGGTCTGAAGCGGGAAGCTGAGGTAGGAGGATGTTGCTGCAACACAGAAATGCTGATGGTGGTGTGTGGGAGTAATTGGGAAGTGTGCACATTTTGGATGTAATTTGAAGATAGTACTGATAGCATTGGCTGACAGGTCTTAAGTATGGCTTATGAGAGAAAGTAAGGCATCCAGTATGACTCGCAGGTTTTATGCCTCACTAGAATGATGGAGATGTCTTGATCTGAGATGAGGGTGACTCTGGGAGGGGAAGAAAGATGAAAGTGCTCAGCTATCTGAGTGGGATGTGGAGTAGGTGGATAGTAGTTGATACACAGGTCTAGAGTTCAAGAGAGAACTCTGGTCTGGAAAATAGGAGTTTTCATAATATGTGAAACCATGAGGAACTCACCATGGCAGTGAGTGCCCAGGCCCAAGTGGCCCAAGCAGGGGGACCAGAAAAAGGTTCTAGATGCCTCCCCATCTTCTGAACCTCCCCCAGCTCAATTCCTTTTTCAGGCTGCTCTTCCATTTCCTTTTACCAAAGATACAGGCAAGTAAGTCTGAAGCCAGGCAGATAACTGTTCCTCAGATTTCAGTACAACTAATTTAGTATTATATTACAATTCAAAGACTGCTATGTGTTTCCGTTATAATTATTATAAGATAATGAACCAATTATATTTTTCTTGTTAAGCAAACTACATGGTATGTTAGTGTAATGTAAAAAATAGATAACTGAAAGTTTTCAAATCTTAATTCTTACTGACTTTTTGTTTCCAGAAAAGCTTTGACCTGGAAATACTACGCAAAAAAAATTCTTTACTACCTGCGGCAACAGAAAATTTTAAATAATCTTAAGGCCTTTCTTCAGCAGCCAGATGACTATGAGTCATATCTTGAAGGTGGGTCTTTTCCTATATATGTGGACAGTAGTATTTCTGTAGGTAACTGATTAGTTTTTTAAGACCAGCAGAGGGAATTGTGTTCCTTGTGGTAAAGAAGTGGAAAAGTAAATCATGTTGCGTGGGCTTCTGCAGGTTGGATTATAGGGCCTGACCAATGAGGTAGTTCAAACTATTAAATTTAGAGCTAAGATTTTATCAAAGTCCACTAAAGAAATAATGTTTTTTAAAGATGCATCATTGGCTTAAAATGTGAGAGTGATACTTTAGCTAATGAAGTAAATTCCTGTTTTTCCGAGCTTTAATGATCATTTCCAAATCAGAAGTAAATGTATCCAATTTTGTCTCCCTGTGACCTTGAGTAAATCCCTTAACCTCTCGGGTTGGAGTTTATTGAGGACAGAACGTTCTTGGGCATCAGTGAGTCTGCTTATCCATAATGAAAGGTGAGAAGGAAGAAGTTGAGTGGACAGGCAAGATGAAGGGAGTGGAGAATCTTTTTGTTCTTATTAAGTTGAACAGGAACAAAGTGAGACTTTCATTTTTTTAAAATGATTTTGAATTCCTACAATATTACACAAACATTCCCATAAATTATGGTTATGAAATATAAATGTGACTGGTCGTTTACTTTTATTCTCTACTTCTGGTGTTTTACCAGATTGTTGATTTTTTTTTCCATTCCAGTGTATCTCATAGTCATGTTCCCATTCTGTTACTATTCCTTTTTTAAAAAAAATTTATTTATTTTTAGAGACGGGGTCTTGCTATGTCACCTATGCTAGATTCAAACTCCTGTGCTCAAGTGCCACCACACCTGGCTGGCATCTGTAACTAGTCTCATGCAGTCTATGGCCACCTCTCCTGGCAACAACTTTCTGAGTTAATACTTGCTTTCATGAACATTACCCCCTCTTCCCTCCAAGTCAGCCAAAATACCAGTGCCAGCCCAATTAGAAATCTAGCCTTCACCACTGCATGTGAAACCTGCAATGTGGACAACTGATTTCTCTTTTATATTTAACCTCTACCTGCTTTTCAGTGCCCTGCATAATCTGGTCCAGACCTTTGCTCCGTACTCTCCAGGATGTCCCATTTGCTCCAGCCAGGCCATTGTCTAGACTGGTGCCCCACAAATACACCTGGCTTCACTTCCTCATTCATGATATCCCTCCTCCTCATAATCCCTCTTGAAAATCCTACTCCCCTCCATAATTCAGCTCAAGCCTCACTTCCATTAAATTTCCACTGACTACTTGGAGATTTTACTCATGTCAGAGCTACAGTAGCATTTAACAGTAAGCTGTCTTGCATTTTTTCTGTTTCCTGTGTATACATTTGTTTCTGTAACTAGTCCCTAAACTTCCTGTGTTGTGGTCCTTGTGTTAGGATCACTGTATACCCCACAATGCTTAGTGTAAATGTTTATCAAGTGTATGAAAACCTAGTATCATCCAGAAGGAAATGAAACATCTGTTTCAGTTGATTAAAATAAATTCTCACCACCCTAGAATCCCCTCATTTGTATACTGGAGTTGAGAAGCATCCTATCTTCTGTTTATTTCACAGTTAAGAATAGTATATTTTTTTGTAGCTTATGTATGAAAACAAATACTCCTTTTTCATTTTCTAAATACAAAGTTATAATTTTCAAAGAACTTCCACATCAGTGTCATAAGCATTGAGAAGCCATTGGAAGTTGTTTAGTAGTTGAGTGAATGACAGTTGGCTCTCCAAGTTTCTGATCCTTGGTGACTGACTAGAATAATGCTGATGCCATCGAAGAAGTCTGGGAATCATAGCATTAGGAAGGAACGGACTTCAGAAATGTGCAGCATAAACTGCTTCAGCTTCCAGGTAGGGAAGCTGGGGCCCACGGAGGCCCAGGAGACAGTCCCTGGCTGGTGGCAACACTGGGACTGGGGTCGAGGCGTCTTGACACCCGTTCAACTGCTTTGAGCTCTGGAGCATTGGTAAGGGAGTCCAGGTTCTGAGCTGGTCTGAGATCTCTTGAATTTAAGGTGACTCAAGAGCTTCCCACATAACGGTGTCCTTACCCAAATGATGCTGTTAGCCCTTCAGTCTCTGCTTCCAAAATTACCTAAGACTGTGAAGAGGAGTGATTCTTAAGAGACTGTCTGCAGTGTGCTCTGCACAGCTTTTCAGCTGTAGGTTCC
This sequence comes from Pongo abelii, assembly GCF_028885655.2. Lineage (NCBI taxonomy): Eukaryota > Metazoa > Chordata > Mammalia > Primates > Hominidae > Pongo > Pongo abelii. Next base: position 116,016,165 of record NC_071995.2, on the reverse strand, counting down.
CCGAGCATAACTGTTTATCTCATTGGAAAGTAGGGTTAGCTCCAGAGTCCATTTACTGTTCACCCTTGAGACGTGTAATTTGTTGAAATGGCACATCTGTCATGGAGGGCTTTCAAGTTGTTTTTTTTTTTTTTTTTTAAAGGAACTGCCTTATACCATTAAGTTTTCAGAGTTGTTGGATTTGGAACCTATAACAGCTAGGGAGAGAGAAGTAGCTTGAAAAGATCTCCTTGATGTTATTTACTTCTCTTTGTAATAGAACATGAGACTGCGCCACATACCATGCAGTTTTTTAGTCCATGATTTCTGAGAGAAGTTTGATTTATGTATTTATTTTTTTTAAAGTTTAAGCTACTTTGTTATGAAAATGTTTGTTGCTCCTTCTCAGTGTGTTAGCAGCAAGGTCCGTGGCTAAAACATGAAGCTTATCTAGTGGGATGGTGTAAAGAGCCATGTCCCAGAATGTCTAGGGTAAAATTGCAAACTAATAAGAAAAGGGTAACGTAAGAATTTATTTGGTAATTCTTGTTCATTTTCAGGTGCTGTATATATTGACCAGTACTGCAATCCTCTCTCTGACATCAGCCTCAAAGACATCCAGGCCCAAATTGACAGCATCGTGGAGCTTGTTTGCAAAACCCTTCGGGGCATAAACAGTCGCCACCCCAGCTTGGCCTTCAAGGCAGGTGTGGCATTGCTTTGGATCCAGCTGTATTTACGAAAGAAAATCTAGAGGAATTGGTTAATTTGAGAGATTTGTTAGTGTGCTCCCATTATGTCACGAAAAAGTGATAAAATGACGTGACCACGTATTTACCTGGTTGAAGTGTTGAACCGAAAACACTTCAAATGCATACCGCCTTCTGCTTCCTAGATTGGCAACACTTGATTAATATTGTTAGGCCATTGCCAATGTCTTCATGTTGTGAGTTGTTTGGGGCACCTGTCACAACCTTTTTTGTGCTTGGGTCCCAGAGTAGATCTCTGTGTTTCAGGTGAATCATCCATGATAATGGAAATAGAACTCCAGAGCCAGGTACTGGATGCCATGAACTATGTCCTTTATGACCAACTGAAGTTCAAGGGGAATCGAATGGATTACTATAATGCCCTAAACTTATATATGCATCAGGTAAATATAGGTACAGTAATATATGGGTATAGTAATATAGGTATAGTAATTTTTTTTTTTCTGTTTTTAGAGACAGGGTCTCGCTCTGTTGCTCAGGCTGGAATGCAGTGGCGTGATCATAGCTTACTGCAGCCTCAAACTCCTGGGCTCAAGTGATCCTGCCGCCTCGCCCTCCTGAGTAGCTAGGACTACTACATGCCACCACACCTGGCTAATTTTTTATTTTTTGTAGAAATGAGGTCTTGCTATGTTGCCCAGCCTGGTCTCAAACTCCTGGCCTCAAGTGATCCTCCTGCCTTGGCCTCCCAAAGTGCTGGGATTATAGGTGTGAGCCACTGTGTCCATCCTATATGTATTTTTTTAAGCTTCTCTCTGATGGACCGTACATTCTTGAAGGTCAGTACTATGCCTTCCGTCTCTGAGTGCTCGATGAAACTTATTTTTCCTTCCGCTGTAAGGATATTGTTGTGGAGTTTGTCTGTTTCCTCATTGAGTATCCTCCATATGCAAACCCTTGAGATAAATTTTTGACTAAAAATAGATATTTCTCTGACTCTGTTTGGTCAGTTTGTATCTCGTGAACACTAAACTGTGGAACTAATCAGGGTCCTCTTTGCACTGGCCTCTAGCCATTTGGGGGAACCTGTGGCCCAGCTGTGTCAGGTTTGCATCTGTTATATTTATATTTTTTATTTGCTTTCTGCCTAGTTCCATTTTCATATTTAGTTTGTTGCCCTGTCTGCTACTTTCATTTTATTGTGTTTATATCGTACACACTTTTCCTTGGAACAGTCTTAAATACTTTGTGGAAGAAGGAGGGCCTAAATCAGGGCTTGACCAACTTTTCCTGTGAAAGGCCAGGCAGTAAATTATTTCATCTTTGGCCCGGCATGGCGGCTCACACTGTAATCCCAGCAGTTTGGGAGGCCGAGGTGGGCGGATCACCTGAGGTCAGGAGTTCGAAACCAGCCTGGCCAACACGGTGAAACCCTGTTTCTACTAAAAATACAAAAAAATTAGCCAGGCATGGTGGCAGTTGCCTATAATCCCAGCTACTCGGGAGGCTGAGGCAAGAGATTGCTTGAACTCGGAAGGTTGCAGTGATCCGAGATAGCGCCATTGCACTCCAGTCTGGGCAACAGAGCAGGACTCCGTCCCAAAGAAAAAAAAAAAAATTATTTCAGCATTGAGGGCCATGTGGTCTCTGTTGTTCACCACCAAGTTCTGCCACTGTGGTGTAAAAGGAGGTACAGATAATATAAAAACAACTGAGCGTGGCTGTGTCCAACAAAACTGTATATATGGACATTGAAATTTGAATTTCATGTTACTTTCATATGTCTTTGAATAGTATTAACTATTTTTTCAAACATTAAAAAACATAAAACTTCTTCTTACACAGGCTGTATAAAAATAGCCGGTGGACCGGAATTGCCATGGACCATAGTTTACCCACCCCTGACCTAAATAAGTGAAATACTCACTTAAGCCTCACAAATGAGCATCATGCCCAATGCACAATAGGTGCCTAATGAGAATGTTTATTGAAAGAATGAGAACGTATAGTTCATCCCAGTGAAATAAAAGCATTTTTTCTGCTTTAGGTTTTGATTCGCAGAACAGGAATCCCAATCAGCATGTCTCTGCTCTATTTGACAATTGCTCGGCAATTGGGAGTCCCACTGGAGCCTGTCAACTTCCCAAGTCACTTCTTATTAAGGTGGTGCCAAGGCGCAGAAGGGTGAGCATCCGTGACACATTATCTGTGGTCCTGAAGATTTGGTTCCTCTGTGCTGAGAGGCAGTCTGATTTTCAACATCAAGTTGGGTGTTACCACACAGGTTAAAAATAGGACTAGGGTGGTGATGGAACTGTTTTGTTTCCTGGCTGTATCAGTGTCAGTATTCTGGTTGTGTTATTATACTATAACAGTTAAGATGGTACCATCAGGGGAGACTGGGAAAAGGGTACTCTGGATCTTTCCATATTTCTTAAAACTGCATGTGTGAATCTACATTTATCTCAAAAAGTATAATTTTAAAAAATAAGACTCTGATTTCAGGGTCTTATGTGGTTCTCAGAGTCCCTTTGTTCCAAAGCAGATCAGATCAAAGAGTTCTTAAAGAAATTATTTCTTTTCATTCTTCCGTAAAATTTCCCCCTTTGTCCCACATGAGTGGGAGAGGAAGAGAGGAAGGGAGGGAAAGAAAGCAGGGGAGATTGAACAGGGTGGCCACGTTCCCCTTCAGGCAAGGTTGGTGACTGATGAGAATTTTAGAGACCCGGTTACTGAGTTCTGTTTTGTTCTTTTTTAAACCTAGTGCTCTGTAGGGCAAAAAGCTCCTTTTCAGTTATAGTCTAGCTTTTCTGAAAGAAATAGTTCAACAGGTAGAAATATATTCTCATTAAATCTACAATTTAGGGGGAAAAGAAAAAAGTTATTTACCTATGTCCTGATCTTTGAAATTCTGTCTTAATGATTAACTCTGATACCCTTTAATGATGAATTGTGTGATAGAAAGTACCAGAGCTTTATAGTCAAACTGGGTTCAAACTTCGCCTTCCTCTGAGGAGGCCTCAGTTTATTCCTTGGTAAAATGGATTAATGTATTTTATAAAGCAGCTTGGAAGATGAAATGAGATCACCCGGTATATTATATACCCAGGAGAGTTTCTGACGTGACATAGCAAAAAAGTACAATTGGTCTCTGTTCCTACCTCTTAGTTTAAGAAATAAAACGTTACATATTTAGTTGAAGCCTCCCGGGTACTCTTCCTCATCCCTTTCTCCTCTCCAGAGCTAACCACCAGTTTGAAAGTGTTTGTTATTTCTTTCTTTCTTTTTTTTTTTTTTTTTGAGACAGGGTCTGGCTGTACCACCCAGGCTGGGGTGCATTGGCGCAATCTTGGCTTACTGCACCCTCCATCTCCTGGACTCAAGCCATCCTCCCACCTCAGCCTCCCTAGTAGCTGGGACCACAGGCATGTATCACCACCACCTGGCTAATTTTTTTTGTAGAGACGGGGTCTCGCCATGTTGCCCAGGCTGGTCTTGAACTCCTGAGCTCAAGTGATCCGCCTGCCTCAGCCTCCCAAGGTGCTGGGATTACAGGCGTGAGCCACCGAGCCTGGCCGTGTTTATTTCCATGCAAATGTTGATGGTTCATTACTTCTGTATGTTGCCTTAAATACCCGTACAGGCTTCCCTTGTGTTCCAGAAGTGTGTTTCTGAGGATGTACTGGATGGTTTAATTTTTGGGTAGTGGGGACCCAATTTCCATTATTTTAAGTGGGAAAAATGATTTTTCATCCCATTCCCTCTCCCCAAATAACCCAACCAATCTCCCCAAGTATCTCCAAAATATTCTTAAATGCCTATGTAATAATCCACCAAAGATTTCTGTACAATATAAAACATTTAAAACACCAATTACCATGTCATTTGCCACGATAACTTACTACAGGGTAGGATTGTATGCAGTTAACATCATTTTTCCTTCTTGCGCTACAGTGGACATATACCATAATGCAAATGAACAATGAAATAATTTAATACCCCCCAGACACGTGACAGAAACAAGCACTGAGCCCCATAAGGGACTCAGCCCTCAGGTCCAAGGCAGGAGCTGCTGGGCTATGGCCCTTTCTGTCCTTTGCTCTCTGCCTTTGGCCACTTTTCTCTGTCCCTGTACCAAGACCATATTTTCTTAAGCACTGTAACTTTATAATTATCCCTGATATCTGGTAGGATGAAACTCCAGCTAGTTCTTCAAAATTGCCTTGGCTGTTTTTAGCTTTTGCTCTCCATATAGATTTAGAATCAGTTTTGTCAGGTTCTTTGGAAACCCTGTGTGTCTTTTGATTGGAGCCAGGGATTACTTTGAATTCGAGTTCTAGATTAATAGGGGGACATTGCCAGTGTCTCACTATCAGTCTTTCTGTGAACATGGACCACTCTGTTTAGGTTGTCATTACTGGCCTTAAAAAGATTTTATCTTTTTCTTCATCAAGCTAACATCTTGTTAGATTTATTCTTAGGTACCTTCCTTTTTTTTTTTTTTTTTTTTTTGCAGTTGTAAATGGTAATTTTTAAGATTACGTTTTTTAAGTATTAATGATATACAGAGATGTGGTTGCTATCTAGATACAGTTTTGATCTTCAGTGCTTTGGCTGAATAAATCAGTAGTGCTAATAATTTGTCCATTTCTGGCTTTTCTCTGTGGATAATCATAGTATCTGTGAATAGTGACAATTTGGTTTCTTCTTTTTTGTAACTATATATATTTGTTTCTTTCTCTTGCATTACTCTGCTGGCTAGATCTTTTTGTACAAAGTTGAATAAAAACAAAGATAGCAGGGACTCTTGCCTTGGGTATGACTTTAAATGGAATGCTTTTAAAATTTCAAAGCCAGGCATGGTGACGCACGCCTGTAGTCCCAGCTGCTTGGAAGGCTGAAGTGGGAGGATTGATTGAGCCCAGTAGTTCAAGGCCAGCTTGGGCAACATAGCAAGACCCTGTCTCAGAAAAAGAAAACAAAAATTCACCATCAGGCATGCTGTCGGGAGCGGTTACGGATTATGAAAGCTACCATCTAAATTCCTACTTTGCTAAGTTTTATTAATAGCTAGGCATTTGATTTTTTTTTTTTTCAAAATTCTTTTTCTGTGTCTACTCATATGATAAGGTTTTCTCTTTTAGTCCATATGTTTAGAAATAGATTTTTTTGTTGTAATAGAATTTATTTTTTTAACTTTTAAGTTCAGGTGTACATGTGCAAGTTTGTTACATAGGTAAACTTGTGTTATGGGGGTTTGTTGTGCAGATTATTTCATGCAGGTATTAAGCCTAGTGCCCATTAGTTATTTTTCCTGATCCTCTCCCACCGCCCACCCTCTGATAGGCCCCAGTGTGTGTTGTTCCACTCTGGGTCCGTGTGTTCTCATCACATAGTTCCCACTTATAAGTGAGAGCATGCAGTAGTATTTGGTTTTCTGTTCCTTTGTTAGTTTGCTAAGGATGATGGCTCTAGCTCCATCCATATCCCTGCAAAGGACATGATCTTGTTCTTTTTTGTGGCTACATAGTATTCCATAGTGTATATGTGTCATATTTTCTTTATCCAGTCCATCACTGGATAAAGTGATAGACTTTATCCATTCTTTATCCAGGCATTTAGGTTGATTCCAGGTCTTTGCTATTGTGAATAGTGCTGCAGTGAACATATGTGTGCATGTGACTTTATAATAGAATGACTTATATTCCTTTGGGTATATACGCAGTAATGGGATTGCTGGGCCAAATGGTTTAGCTGTCTTCAGGCCTTTGAGGAATCACCACACTCTCTTCCACAATGGTTGAACTAATTTACACTCCCACTAACAGTGTATAAGCATTCCTTTTTCTCCACAATCTCCTTAGCATCTGTTACAAAATAGAGTTTTTCATGTTCAACTCTCCTTCCATTGTTGCGGCACATCTAACTTAATCACTTATTTGTAAAATACATTGCTGCATTTGATTTACTCATGTTTTATCCAGGATTTTTGCATTTATGATAGCTCATAAATGATCTTGGCCTAGAAATTTTTGTACATTTGTCCTTAGGAAGTTCTAGCCTCATAAAAAGAGTTTAAGAGTTCCTTGTTTCTAGAACATTTATGTAATTCTTATTTTTTTTTGTACTTTCCTCATAGGTTTATTTATTTTATTTTTGTTTTTTATTTTTTTGAGATGGAGTCTCACTTTGTCGCCCAGGCTGGAGGGCAGTGGTGTGATCTCAGCTCACTGCAACCTCCGCCTCCTGGGTTCAAGTGATTCTCCTGCCTCAGCCTCCCGAGTAGCTGGGATTTCAGGCATGCACCACCATGCCCAGCTAATTTTTGTATTTTTAGTAAAGACGGGGTTTCACAATGTTGGCCAGGATGGTCTCGATCTCTTGACCTCGTGATCTGCCTGCCATGGCCTCCCAAAGTGCTGGGATTACAGGCGTTAGCCACCGCACCCAGCCATATCCTTGCTAAGGGTAGGTTATAAATATGACTCAAGGAAGAAATTCGATTGGACTTTTTTTAGCAACCAAAGAGAGGAATATGCTACGATTTGTAGTGGGCTTCAGATATAAGATGAAACAGCAGCTCATAAGAAACACTTCATATCCCTGAAACAGAGCCACCTGAATCCTCCATGAGGATTCCATGAGTCCTCACAGAGAGTGGGCCTGGCAGTGCAGAGAGTGGGCCTGGCAGTGCAGTGAGAGCTTGCATCATGTGGCCACTGCTCAGCATTGTGCTCAGCGAGGGCCACCCCAGCATATACTAGTGCAGTTCCAGTGCAGGTCACAGAAGGCAGACCTGCAAGAAGAGCTGTGTGATCGAGGCCAGGGGCACAGCTCTCTGTGCTCTAGCACAGGGTTCCCAGCCCAAGGCTGTGATGGGCTCAGCAGGTCTCTGACCACCTCAGCATGTCAGCAGAACTGATGGCCGAATCCTTCTGGTGTGAGGTGCTGTAACTTTTTTTTTTTTTGAGACAGAGTCTTTCTCTGTCACCCAGGCTGGAGTGCAGTGCAGTAGCGTGATCTCGGCTCACTGCAAGCTCCATCTCCCGGGTTCACACCATTCTCCTGGCTCAGCCTGCCGAGTAGCTGGGACTACAGGTGCGTGCTACCACACCCGGCTAATTTTTTTGTATTCTTAGTAGAGGTGGGGTTTCACCGTGTTAACCAGGATGTTAGTCTCAATCTCCTGACCTTGTGATCCGCCCACCTTGGCCTCCCAAAGTGCTGGGATTACAGGTGTGAGCCACTGTGCCCGGCTGAGGTGCTGTAACTTTCATCAGATCATCCAGGGCCCAGGATCCACAGACGGTTACCTGCTGCTAATCTATGGAATTAACAGACTGCCTCAGGCATTCCATGAATCTTTATCTTAGCTGAACTTGTAGATACTCCTGGCAGTGAGTTTTAGTCTTCCTAAAGGACGCTATTAGATGACATACATTGGTGCTGTTTCTTAAATGTCAGTGTGCTGTGGTCTTAGCACACTGGGCTTGCACAAAGGGGTCAGATTTTAAACTTGGACAAGACCTTCATATTATAAGTAGAACTGTTATGGTCCCAGCCTTCAGCCCATGATTTGAGCTACTTATTGTGGAGACTTAAAATAATGAATTGTTCAGCTCTCATCTGATATTTGGCTCTTTGGATAGGGCGACCCTGGACATCTTTGACTACATCTACATAGATGCTTTTGGGAAAGGCAAGCAGCTGACAGTGAAAGAATGCGAGTACTTGATCGGCCAGCATGTGACTGCAGCACTGTATGGGGTGGTCAATGTCAAGAAGGTGTTACAGAGAATGGTGGGAAACCTGTTAAGCCTGGGAAAACGGTAAGGTTTTCTTGGTTTTCTAGTACTTCTGCAGAGCACATGTCTTTAGAGGCTTGAATTGTGTTTGAGATGTGCCAAGTGACTTTTCTTTGAGATCTTTGCAGTAGACACTGAGAAGTTCTCTTTGCGAGTACTGAAAGCATTCTTTAGTAACAAGAATATCTTAGACTAGAAAATATATTTTTCAAGGACAAGATCTTCTCATATCCAAATGCTTTGCCGTCTTTTAATTTATACCTTCCTATCATTAGATAAGAAAACAAAAATATGAAACTGTCTTGTTTCTAAGTCCAAGGAAATTTGTCCTACAGGGAAAGTAGAAAGTTGTAGACTGTATATTATAGTAATAGTTTTATGTCTAATGACAGAATTCTTTTTTTTAATAGACTATTTTTTAGAGCAGTTTTAGGCTAACTGCAAAATTGAGCAGAAAGTACAGAGAGTTCTCATATCCTCCCTGCCCTACACATGCACAGCCTCCCTCACTGTCAACATCTGCACCAGAGCAGTGCATTTGTTGCAGCCAGTGAACCTGCACTGACGCATCATTATCATCGAGAGTCCAGTTTCCATGAGGGTTCACTCTTGGTGTCATATATTCTGTGTGTTTGCACAAACACATAATGACATGTGTCCCCCTTTATAGTATCACACAGAGTAGTTTCACTGGCCAAAAATACCCTCTGTGCTCCGCCTACTCAGAATTCTTTTTTTTTTTTTGAGACAGAGTTTCGCTCTTGTTGCCCAGGCTGGAGTGCAATGACGTGATCTCAGTTCACCACAACCTCTGTCTCCTGGATTCAAGCGATTCTCCTGCCTCAGCTTCCCGAGTAGCTGTGATTACAGGCACTCGCCACCATGGCCAGCTAAAAATTTTTGTATTTTTAGTAGAGATGGGGTTTCTCCATGTTGGTCAGGCTGGTCTCAAACTCCTGACCTCAGGTGATCCGCCTGCCTTGGTCTCCCAAAGTGCTGGGATTACAGGTGTGAGCCACTGCACCTGGCCTTCAGAATTCATTTTTAATTATGTACAGTGTTATTGCAGTGACTGCTTAGTAAAAATGCTTCTGATTTTAATTTAGTACCCATCACTAAAATAGGGCACAAGATTTATATTTATTGTGTATTTTTTTTTTTCTTAAGAGCATTGTATCTCTTTGTTGAGCAGAAAAGAAATACCAGAATCAGAAAACGTTTGGGATTTGTGTCAATTATATTTAAAACCTGGGCCTCGAAAAAGAGAGTCTTTGCTGAAAAAACAAGCAGGATAAGACAAAGATTGTTTTTCCTCTGCTAGGGAAGGCATCGACCAGTCATACCAGCTCCTGAGAGACTCGCTGGATCTCTATCTGGCAATGTACCCGGACCAGGTGCAGCTTCTCCTCCTCCAAGCCAGGCTTTACTTCCACCTGGGAATCTGGCCAGAGAAGGTAATTATTTTACTTTGATGCTTTGCACTTGCCTTAGAAAGGGAAGTCCTAGATTGAAGGGTGCCCGTGATAAGCTTATCTTTGTGTTAACATGGGGAATAAACACACATTTATTCAGTCTCCCAATCATAACCCATTGGTAGATTTTTTTTACTTCTCTTATTCTAAGGAAAATTGGTTCTACTGCCAGGAATTGCCTTTTCTCTTTGTGGTCAGCTCCTTAAACCCTAGAACCACAAAGCCTCTGTCCCCGCTACACAACCATTGGGGCCCTCAGATCGTTTTCGCCAAGTCACCCTCACTCAGCAAGGGAAAGCAAAGCTGTAAATGGTCAACCTCCAGCTGTACTGTTAGCAACTACATTGGCCATGAATAAGTACTCCTGTTTGCACAGGAAAATTGGATCTTAGATATGTTCAAGTCCAGCCACTGGACTAGAGAAGGACTCTTTGAAAACCATTGAATTTTGACACTGTTTAACTTGAATTTTCTCAGTTTTTTAATGGCCCCCTTTGGGCAGCAGCATGCCCTTTCAGAAGGCTGTGGTGTTTACCTCCATGAGCTGTGTGGATGCAGCACGTGGAGAGGCCCATTGTGTATAATGGTGCAGGAGCCAGCTGCACATTCCCACTGTGCCTTGGCTTTTCTCTGGAAACGTGTGAATAGTCCTTTTTGTTTGTTTAGAGCAGAATTTAATTCTGAGCTCTCACAGGCCATCGACATAAACTCATCTCCCCGTGTCGTTAGAGAGGGGTAAAATCTTCCTTGAAAAAGTCAATATTATAAGTGACTCTACATTGCTTAAATTTAAAGTCTCACTGATTCACAACTTCGGAGATCTAAAATAGTTCTAAGAAATGATGCATCAGTAGGAAAACCCCAAGGCTCCTGTTTTAAGAAAAGATGTCAGCCGGGCATGGTGGCTCATGCTTGTAATCCCAGCACTTTGGGAGGTTGAGGCAGGTGCATCACCTGAGGTCAGGAGTTCAAGACCAGCCTGGCCAACATAGCGAAATCCCATCTCTACTAAAAGTACAAAAATTAGCTGGGTGTGGTGGCGGGCATCTGTAATCCCAGCTACTCAGGAGGCTGAGGCAAGAGAATTGCTTGAACCCGGGAGGCGGAGGTTGCAGTGAGCTGATACCATGCCACTTCACTCCAGCCAGGGCAACAGAGCGAGACTCTGTCTCAAAAAAAAAAAAAAAGAAAAGAAAAGATGTCATCTGTAGCCCACATAGCAAATGTCCTCCCAGAATATCTGTGTAATGTGGTAGAGGAATTATTGGAAAAGAAAACTTTCCACTGAAGTTACCAACTACTTGTCCAAGATGTAATCATTTATTTTCATTTTATTTATGTATTTTAATTTTTTTTTTTTTTTTTTAATAGAGACTGAGTTTCACCATGTTGCCAGGCTGGCCTTGAACTCCTGGGCTCAAGCCCATCTTGGCCTCCCAAAGTGCTGGGATTACAGGTGTGTGCCACCACACCCTGCCTATTTATTTATTTATTTATTTATTTGGGGGTTTTTTTGTTTGTTTTTTTGAGATGGAGTCTTGCTCTGTCGCCCAGGCTGGAGTGCTGCAGCACGATCTCAGCTTACTGCAGGCTCTCCCTTCCAGGTTCAAGCAATTCCCCTGCCTCAGCCTACCGAGTAGCTGGGACTATAGGTACACCACCATGCCTGACTAATTTTTGTATTTGTTTTAGTAGAGACGGGGTTTCACCATGTTGGCCAGGCTGTTCTTGAACTCCTGACCTCAAGCAATCCGCGTTCCTTGGCCTTTTCCCAAAGTGCTGGGATTGCAGGTGTGAGACACCACACCCAGCCCCTGCCTATTTATTCTTGATACCAGGATATATATACACTTTTTACTTTAAACTTAAGGAGTTTTTATGAGATGCAGAGCAAAGCAAGTTTCTTTTTTTCTTTTTCTTTTTTTTCTTTTTTTTTGAGACAGAGTCTCACTCTCTTGCCCAGGGTGGAGTGCAGTGGCGCAGTCTTGGCTCACTGGAACCTCTGCCTCCCGGGTTCAAGTGATCCTCCTGCCTCAGCCTCCTGAGTGGCTGGGATTACCGACACGTGCCACCACGTCTGGCTAATTTTTATATTTTTAGTAGAGACGGAGTTTCACCCTGTTGGCCAGGCTTGTCTTGAACTCCTGACCTCAAGTGATCTGCCTGCCTCGGCCTCCCAAAGTGCTGGGATTACAGGCGTGAGCCACCGTGCCCGGCCTGCAAGTTTCTTTAAATGTACATTTGATAGTTAAATTTTGAGTCATTGTGGAAGTGATGCTATTAACATCCCCTTTTAGGGGGATATCTTGACATTTGCTGCTGGAGACCATCTCCTGGGTGACCCCTCATTCAGAGATTAGGGGAGAAAAGTGGCTCATTGCCAGCGCACGCGTGACTGCCTACCCTTAATAAATGCATAATCCAGCTAGGGCCCCTGAGACAGCCAGGGAAAACTGTGGGACTCCCAGTGCGGAAGAAGCCAGGGAGTGCTGAAGAAATCGGACAAGGTTCCTCTCCAGAGGAAGGGTTTGAGGTGTGACCTTGAAAAATGAAAAACAACTTCAGAGGGCAGAAAAGTACATGACTCTAGTCAGTGGGAACAGCCTGCACGTGGTCCAGGAGTGGGAGGGTGTGGCACCTGCAGATGTCAGCCTAGCATGGATTTATATGCTGATGAGTGTGCGGTTTGAGGTGTATTTTTACATATGTGTGTATAAAATTGTTACGGAGTGTGAGACCAGTTTGTGGAAGGCTTTGAGTTTATCAGGTGAAAGGGAGACATTCCTGAGCTGGGACGGCCTGAAGGTTGCCTTGTTGTTAATTGAATTAAATCAGGAAGAGCTAAGAAACAGCAGCCGCCTTGGTCACTGTCACAGTAATCCAGGGTTATGATGGCTGTGATGGACGTAGAGAAGGCAGGATGGTGAGATTTTAAGTCAGGAGTACTGACTCAACGCCTCCTCCCATCTTCTCAGCAGCCCTATAGGGTAGATATTATTTTTCTTTTTGCCATGTTGGAAATAATGAAACCGAGGCAGTGAGAAGTTAAATAACTTAGCCAGGTCTCCTGCACATGCCGTGATGGCACCAGGAGTTCAGTGCAGGCAAGGTGATGCCCGAGCCCACCCCACGCGGCATCCCATGGTACAGTGGGCCAAGGCCAGAGCGCTTCTGAAGAAGCCAGCACACAGGCACCTTCTCCTTCCTGCTGCCAGACCTTCGTCCTCATCATGATCCATAGTTCTCCTTTCCCTCTTTCTCTTCCTTTCAGTGGAAAAGGTATCCCTCCAATTTTCCAAGGCAAACACCCCTCTCTTCTATTAGAAGAAAAACAAAAAGCACTCCCTGTCCGCTCTGCAGGAATTTCCCTGGGTCGCCACCTTTCCTCCTCCCCCAGAGCTGAAGCTCTTAGTCTGCCTCCCACTCACTCCCCAGGACATCAGGACCCGTTCCCATGCCTCCTCCATAGGCACTGTTCTTGCCAAGGAAGCCAGTGACCCTCTTTGGCTGAAACCATTCTCCTCATTGATAAATGCAGTAGATACTTTTTCTTTCTGTATCTTGCCCTGTGACTGCGGGCTACTCCCTTCTGGGAACACTCGGTTACTTTTGCTCTGTGGTCTCTGGTTCTCAGGCTCTTGCTAGTTCCTCCCTTCAAGGCTGAAGGATGGTTTCTAGACATCTACCCTGCACCTGTGCCCTAGGACAGTTCCCCTCTTCTTGCGTCAGTTTCTGCCTGTCTGCTGTGGCTGCTGGAGCACTGGACCCCTGCCTGGACCCTGGGCTCCAGACCAGCACATCCACACACCTGCTACACCCCTGCACGTGACTCTGTCTCCCAGACGGGTGAAAGTTGACTCACTGAGACCAGCACTTCTGCAGCCCGAAGCAGTGCCCTGGCCCCCTGCTTGTCCTCCCTCTCTCGACTCTGAGCCCCTGTGAACCCGCTGTGTATGCAGGCCAGAGGAATCTTAACAAAGTATCAATTAGGTCCCTTCACTGCTTAAACCCCGCAGGGTGGCTCCCCTGTTGCCTTGAAGACCAGACTTGCTCTCCTCCGTGTGGCTTTTAGGTTCTCGGCGGTCTGGCCCTGCTTGCCTGATGCTCCCTGCCTCCCGTGGAGTTCCTTAGTCCTCTGCTGCACCCACCACTTTGTCTGTGTGCCTGCACTGTCTTGCTTCAGTCTTTTGCATGTGCTGCGTCTCTGCCCAGGGCCTCTGCTCATCCTCAACTCCATTAGCTGGCTTACTTCTGCCCAGCTGTCAGCTTAGACTTCTGCCTTCTCCGAAACCCCTTCCCTGGTTCCTGTGTGCGTCCAGGTCATGTTTTCCTGTCGTTCCTGTGCTTGCCCTTCCTAGAACTTCGTCCAGTCTGTGGTAGCTGCTGCCCCGTCATCCGTCTCCATTAGAACGTGCTCTTTAAGGACCAGGACCGGGGCTTGTTCCTAACTGTCGCCTTCCCCATGCTCTCAACACAATTCCTGGCCCATGATAGGAGCTCAAAAAATTGTTTAAATGAATAATTAAGAAATAACTTCCAGGTGCAGTGGCTCACGCCTGTAATCCCAGCACTTGGGGTGGCAGAGGCAGGTGGATCACTTGAGGCCACGAGTTTGAGGCCAACCTGAGGAACATGACAAAACCCGGTCTCTACCAAAATAAAATACAAAAAGTAGCCGCACGTGATCACACGTGCCTGTAGTCCCAGCTACTTGCAAGGCTGAGGTGGGAGGATCTCCTGAGCCTGGGAGGTCAAGGCCCAAGGCTGCAGTGAGCCAAGATCACGCCACTGCACTCCAGCCTGGGTGACAGGGTGAGACCCTGTCTCAAAAAAAATGTGGCAGAACTTCATTAGATATGAATAAAGAAGACTCAAAGGATGTCCAGATTTTTCAACACGGGGGCAGTTTATGCCACTCTGAAAGTAGGTATTTGGAGAGCAGGCCTGTTTTGGTAGTAGGAGAGTGTTTTGTGTGGGGTATGATGCATTCGTCCTGACCTGAAGCCATCGAGTGCAGATGCCCAGTAGCCTTTAGCAGGAGCTCCCAGCATCAGCATCTGGTAACTGAAGCCCCAGAAGCAGCGGATCCCATAGACAATGGATCTCAAGAAAGCAGAGCCAAGAACTTCAGAGAGAACCTTAGAGGGAACCTGGAATTCAGGGACAGAGCAGGGGCCAGCAAACTACAGCTTGTGAGCCAGATTCACAAAGCCTGTTTTTGTGAATAAGTTGTGTTTGTTTACTTATTATCTATAGCTTTTTTCAAGCTACAGTGGCAGAGTTGAGTAGTTAAATCAGGGACTGTGTGGTCCCCAAAGCCTAGTGTCTCTTCTCTAGCCCTTTACAGAAAAAGTTTACCAACCCCTAGGCTAGAGGGAGAAGAGCAGTATAGGCAAATGCGTCATGGGTAATAGACCCCAATCCAGGATCTCCGCCCCAGAAGTGGTGATCTTGCGGCATTCTAGGCCTAGAGTATTTGGTGGGGACGGCGTGGTGCCTGGGTCAACACTGTCTGCAAATACGCCAGGCCCCGAGGCGCAATGTCTTCATTTCTGCCCTCTCCCTTCACTCTCAGCCACACATCCAGCGAAGGTGGGGGTAATTATCCTTGACCTTATCTAGACTTCCTCTGTTCTCTGACGATGCCAAATTCTGACCGTTTTACTTATCTGGTGGGGAGGTGGCTGCTAGGAGAGAAGGGGAGCTGTGTGTGTGTAGAACACAGTGGAGGGGCAGAAAAAGCGGCTTGTTGGTACTCTTTCAGGCCACAAGGACAGCTATTATACAGGCACTGTCAGTAGGCACTTCCTGTTTAAGTAAAGGGTAAATCTGCGAGTGTCCCAGAATTAAGAGCACCCGGCTGGAGGTAGAGGCACAGGGGGATTGGCTGTCTGTTGATTCTTGTCAAAACTGGGTTTGGAGTACTTGAAATTATACTGTTTTGTCCATTTTTATGTGTTTGGAACTTTTTGTAGTAGTTAATTTAAAATGCTCCTACTCTTGCTAGGGTATGACACTGGTTGAGACCAAGAGTTGATCTTCACACCCAGAGCCACAGCCTCACTCCACCTCTCCACAACCCTGTGACCCCGGGCAAGTCGCTTCACTAAGCCTGAGTCCTGTTCGGGAAGTGGCAGTGATTAAAAGCTTTTTTTTTTTTTTTCCACCTAATCCTCCCAATTTGAAGATCAAGAAATTACTGATCTTCAAATGGGAAGGATTAAGTGAAACAAAAAACCTGATGGACTTGGCACAGTGACCAGCAGAGAATAGTGTTCAGTAAATGTTGAGGGCCAGCACGTCTCAGTCTGAAAGGCAAGATAATAACACGGTGCATAAAACTGGAGTTTTCACAATACTTTGACAGGCTCACAATGCATCAGCAAATAGGACAGTGATTACTCATGATTTGATAAGCTAAGAAAGGAATTCAGAGGTAAAAACACCAGCTAGTCTGACAGATCTGGGCCTAGAGTCCAGGTTGCTGTAATGCACTAAGCAGGCTGTAATCCAGGACTCAGTAAATTGGAAGGAGAACCTTGTCAGAAGTTCTATGCTGAGGGCTGTAAACATAATGGGTGCGAAATAATTGTATATCTGTGTCTTTTTAAACGTGGAGTTTTTTTCCACAGAGGGACTGTGTGCAGTAGAGGCAGTAATAGTGGGGTTAGACAGGCCTGCTACTCTGTGCTACTAGTTTAACCTCTGCATAGATGTAGTTTTTCCTGCTGCCTGCTGAATACCAAATACCATGATGAGTTAAGACCACTGAAGTGACCAGCAGGATTTTAGAACTCTGATATACGTGGCTCCCTCCTTCTAGTGTAGCTTCATAAACTCAACGAATGCATCCCTTTGGTGCCCACTCTGTGACTTTTTCCATCTTTTCCAGCACTGAGGCAGTTGTGTCAAACATCCTCTTGGTCTCGATTAAAGCAATTTAGCATTTTTTTCCCCTCTGAATTCATGAGTGGCAAGTGAAAAATCATTCCTGTGTATTGAAAAAACGTGGATTCTCACATTTCCCATGCCGACCAAGCATGCCAGGTGCTGTTAGAGCCCACCTCATCCAGAGTGCCCTAGGTGGCGGGCCCTCGCCTGCGTCCCCAGCGCTTATCCCAGCACACTGGTTTCCAAAGAACTCCTCAGGTTGACACTGGTTGAATTGGGGTATCCTGGGCCAGCTGCCAGTGTTACAGTAGAGCCCAACCCTGGGCATCTGCAGTGCCGATTTGGTGGCGGTCCGTCAGAGAATGGCCCAGAGACCTGGACCGGGGCGATCAGGGCATAGCCACCCCTTGTGGTCCTTTGTTAGGTTACGTAGGTAGGTCTAAATCCCTCGCCGCAAAAAAGAAAAGGCCTAGCTGAAAATATTATCTTTTAGTCTTTCTGTCTTGTTTTGAAGGTGCTTGACATCCTCCAGCACATCCAAACCCTAGACCCGGGGCAGCACGGGGCGGTGGGCTACCTGGTGCAGCACACTCTAGAGCACATTGAGCGCAAAAAGGAGGAGGTGGGCGTAGAGGTGAAGCTGCGCTCTGATGAGAAGCACAGGGATGTCTGCTACTCCATCGGGCTCATTATGAAGCATAAGAGGTGAGTGCCTGGGATCGTCTGTCCTGCAGTGTCCGTTCCAGAGGGGCTGCGGAGATACACGTGCACCTGGTGAGCCCCCAGGACACAGTGGAGGAGGAGCTGACTGGATCACTTATCCCCTGAGTGCGCACTGCGGGGAGGACAGAAAGCTGAACCTTTTTTTTTTCTTTTTGAACCGTGTCTTTGACCTTTGTGTTTTTTAAACAGCAGCTTACTTTCCTGAGAGATCTTCTAGTGTTTTTAGCGGCCTTTAGATGTTTGACCCTTCTCTGTGTGGGAACATGGAAGTAACTTTGTAAGCCACAAGTTTTTCTCTCATTTCCTCATTGTTCTTATATCTTGTCACTTAATCTCAGTCTCTTCAAATCTGATAGGCCCTTGTTCTATTTACTAGGCAAAATTAAACTGTATCCAAAATGATTGGAACAGTTTACATCCCACCAGCAGGCTAGGAGCCTGGAGTTCCTATTCTCACCTGGTGCTATTGCCAGACCTTTAAAAGTGTACTTACGTGAGAAAGGGCAAATAATGTATCACTGTGGTTTTAGTTTCTGTCTCCTGGGTGACTAAACACGTTGAGGTTCTTTTCATATATTTACTGGCTATCCAAGTTCCAAGTTTCCTTTTATTAAGCGCCTCTTCAAACATTTCGTTTTTCTTTTCTTTTTTTTCTTTTTTTTTTTTTCCTTTGGAGACAGTCTGGGTCTGTTGCCCAAGCTGGAGTGCAGTGGTGCAATCTCAGCTCACCTGCAACCTCTGCCTCCCAGTTCAAGCGATTCTCATGCCTCAGCCTCCCAAGTAGCTGCGACTACAAGCGCACACCACCACGCCTGGCTAATTTTTTGTGTTTTAGTAAAGACAGGGTTTCACCATGTTGACCAGGCTCGTCACTAACTCCTGACCTAAAGTGATCTGCCGTCTCGGCCTCCCAAAGTGCTAGGATTACAGGCATGAGCCACCGCACCCAGCCCATTTCATGTATTTTTTTTCTATTGAGTTATTAGTCCTCCCTAATATGATATGTAGTTGTTCTTCTGTGTATCAGTCTCTACATGACGATAAGTTGCAAGTATCTTTTCCCAGTTTTTGGCTGGTGGTTTTCATTCTTTATTGCAATTTTTTTTTAACTTTTAAATGGAAATTTGCAAAGATTTATAAGAGAGAAAAGACTATAAGGAACCAGGTGGTGTTCCTGTCATCCAGCCTCAACAGCTGCCATACGGGGTGAATCTTACTCTCCCCTGCACCCTCCAGACCTTCCTCCCTGGGTTAATTGACGCAAGTGCTGATGCCGTTTCACCTGTAGCGATTTCAGTATGTACCTCTAAAAGGCAGGGGCGCTCGCTCCTTCTCTGTCTTTTAATATTTAACATCTTGTTATCACATCTAGAAAACCCCAGTTCCTTAACTTCATACAGTATCTAGTGAGATTTCTGTTTCCCCAGTTGTCTCATATTTTTAAATGTTTGGATCAGGATTTGTTAGTCTCTTGGTTTTAGTGATGTCAAATTGGTTAGTCTTTTCCTTTACGGGCTGTATTTTTAGTGCCTTGTTTTAACAAACCTTCCCTATCTTGAGTCATGAAGATACTTTCTATTTTAGAAGTTCTGCATTTAACACCTGAATCTGGGTTGTACTGAGAATTGAATTTGGTGTGCTGTTGTCAGGCCAGGTCCCCATACCTTTTTCTTTTGGGTAACCAGTTGTCGTCTAATCACTTTTTGTTGAAAAGTTTATTCTTTTCCAGATAAAGTGCTATGTTGATAATAAAAGGTGTTTATAAAAGGGGTTAGGGGTGTCCTGAAAAATGATTCACCGTAGAGTAAAACAGGTAACTGAGGATGTGAGCTGAGAAGCCACACGGTTGTCTGGAGGTTGTTGCTGCCGGGTCTGCAGGGACTGACTGCGCCTCCTGTGTTAACTAGGTATGGCTATAACTGTGTGATCTACGGCTGGGACCCCACCTGCATGATGGGACACGAGTGGATCCGGAACATGAACGTCCACAGCCTGCCGCATGGCCACCACCAGCCTTTCTATAACGTGCTGGTGGAGGACGGCTCCTGTCGATACGCAGCCCAAGGTAAGCGGCGGGTTCTTGTGCCAGTGGCCCCGCGGGTGTGTTTTCAGCGCACGTTTGAGCCCTCGGGTAGGTGCTGTGGGCGTGAGCCGTGGGTGCCTTCGGAGGCGGCAGACGCCCCATGGCCAGCCTACAGTCAGCTAAACGTGGCTGGGTCTGCACAGGCGCAGCCCTGGGGTGGGGTCAGTAGTCACACCCTCCCTCCCCTAGGGCCTCCGCTCCCATAGCCCGGACATCTGATTGGCCACTGTCTATGCCAATCAAATTCCTGTAAGTCCTGCCTCCTGGACCCTGCCCTTGGCTCCTCCCAGACTAGAAGGGAACCAGGTGAACACTTGGGGGCCCCCTGGTGCCCCCTGGCCTCCCGAGGCTGTGGCTGCCGGCTGACGCCGGAGACGCCCTCGTGTGGCCACCTGTGGGAACTGCAGCCCACAGTGCCGGCCCTGGGAGCACCTGAGAGCCCGCCAGTGTGCAGTAAGGTTGGGTAGGCGTCCGGGCCACTGCTGCCCCGGCAGGTGCCAGCCCAGGGCAAGGCTGAGGTGGAGACTGACGGAGCCTGTGGAAGCCGGTAAGAGACAAGAATGCCTTCAGTGTGAGTCTCCCTTCTCTTTGTTCCTGTTGAATTTCACCTCCACTTAATAGGATGAATTCAGTGTATGTCTGTCAAAGCATTCACATTGATTAATTAATAATTCACATTTATTAATAAAAATGAACGTGAATGCTAATGTAGTGCCATTCTGTGACGGGCATCATTCTAATGTATATTAACTCCATCTGAGAAACATCATCATCATCATTTTCTAGATGAGGAAACTGAGGCACAGGGAAGCCATTGAGATTTTAACTTAGAGAACACGATTTGAAGCCAGGCAGCTTGACAGAGCCTCCTCTTCATCCATCATGCTGTAACTGCTCGTGTCTGAGGTTTAACCTAACTCTGTATTATGTTCTGATAAATCCAATAATCAAAATATGGGATGTGTAAAAATCTCAGAACTTTCTGAAAGGCTGGAAATTGCCAGGTGAGGTGGCTCACACCTATAATCCCAGCACTTTGAGAGGGTGAGGCAGGAGGATTGCTTGAGCTCAGGAGTTGGAGACCAGCCTGGGCAACACAGCAAGACCTCATCTCTGCAATTTAAAAATTAGCCAGGCAGAGTCGTGTGCACCTGTGTTCCCAGCTACAACACAGCAAGACCCCATCTCTACAAAAAAATTTAAAAATTAGCCAGGCAGAGTAGTGTACACCTGTGGTCCCAACTATTCAGGAGGCTGGGTTGGGAGGATCACTTGAGCCTGGGAAGTGAAGGCTGCAGTGTGCTCTGATTGTGTTGCTGCACTCCAGTCTGGGTGACAGAGTGAGACCTCATCTCCAAATAAAAGGCTGGAAAATAATGATTATTGTCAGTTAATCAGAAACTGAAAGGGTCCCCTGGAACAGCAGCATCAAGATAAATGTTTGTTGAAACTGCAGATCACTTGCCCTGTCTCAGTGTGATGGGGACGGTGTAAGGGGTTTATGTGCTTCTTGTGGCAGATGGAGGCACCAACGGTAATGTTATGTAACTTTTGAAGCTGTGTTGAATATAAACAGTCTCTAAAAGTCAGCACATGATTTGGACATTATTGACTGATTCACTGGGCCACTGGTGCCAGCACGAGTCACTTGGTAAGTGCTTGATACGCTACAACATATGGCATTCACAAGAATAAACGAGCATTTTCTTTCCAACAACACTGTGGGCCAGTGTCTATGGCTTTACCACATGGCATCATTATTCACTGTTTAGGGTTGGTCTTAAGTATTTGGTTTTAGGGGTTGTGATTTGTTCACTTCAGAAGTTGATCTCTAATCATATCTAGGTAAACGTGCAATGTAAGGTTTAGTCATAAAATTGTCATTACTGAAAAAATTAATATCTGCTTGTTGGTTTTACCATCTCAAATTGAGATGGAACTAAATGCTGGGTAATGTTAGCAAATTGGCTTCTTGAATTTAAAATGTAGAACTTCAAAGCTGTTCCTACACTATGATAGTTCCCGTCTTCTGCCAGCGGTTCCATCGGCACTCCGTCAGCAAGCATTTCCTGAGGGACTCTGAGTCCTGGGCTGAGGGGCAGATCTCCCCAACATGCCTGATATGTGGCTGTCTTCAGGGTCCTCCCTCTCCAGGGGACTCTCCTCTAGGCCTTCATCTCCTTCCCCCTTGGGATGTCTGTGGATGTGCTGGTGACTCCCAAAGCCGTGTTTCCATCCCGAGCTCTTCTCTGGGCTCCGTGCCCACCTCTGTAACAGCCCCCAGGCATGTGTGCTTGGAGGGCTCTCAGGGGTCTTCTCTCCAACGTTCTTACCCCGACTCACTGAACCCATTGTTTTAACTCGATTATCTCTGTAAAGAAAGAAAAAACATGAACTCATTGTGCCCCCATACCCCACTTGCTCCTGCCTCCCCCATCTCACTAGTGACACCACGTGGGGGCCGTGTCTTGCTCTTCTCCCCTCGCCCTCGCCCTCGCCATACATCCGTCTACACACCCACTGCTGTCTTCTCATGTGTCTCCCATTTCCATTCTGGTGGTCTCTGCTTGCCTACTTCCTAACTGGCACCTGCCTCCAGGCCTGTCCCCAACGGGGCATTTCCCTTAGCAACAGCAAGAGGATCTTCCTAGTGTGTCCCTGGACCGGGCCACTTGCTGCTTGAATTGACTGACCATCAGGAGTTTCTCATCGGCAGGCAGTCCAGAATGCTTTACCAGGCCCTAGGGATCTGGCCTTCCCCTTACAGCCCCAGCACGGTTCCCACGCCTGGCATACTCCAGCCCACTTCCGTTCATCTTCCTTGAAGTCATCATTCTTGCTCGCACGTGGAACAGTTAAAAGAATACATCAAATACCCCCATTTACCCTCCAGTCGATTCAACAGTGAATGATTCCCATATTTGCTTTATCTATAGAGATTTTACTGTTTTCCTGTACCATTTGAAAGAATATTGCAGAAATGACCTAAATACTGAATTATGTCTGAGTATAAGGAGATTCCTCTGCATAACTGCAATTTATCACACCTAATAACAATTATTTTATAATATCTAATAGTTTTCAAATTTCTCAATTGTCACAAAATAACTTTATGCCTATTTTTGGCTGGTTTCTTAAAATCAGGATCCAGCCAGAATTCATTCACTATATTTGGTTGTTTTTTTTCTCTTTAGTCTCTCTTATTAAAGACAGTTCCTCATTCTTCATTTTTTCCCCCCTTTTTCATATGACTTTGACTTTTTCAAGAATCCAGACTGGTTGTCTTGTAATTTTTTTTTCTTTTTTTTTTTTGAGACAGGGTGCTCTGTCACCCAGGCTGGAGTGCAGTGGTGCAAACATGAGTCACTGCAGCCTCAACCTCCTGGGCTCAAGTGATCCTTCTATGTCAGCCTCCCAAGTAGCTGGGACTGCAGGCATGCGCCACCACACCTGGCTATTTTTTGTGTTTTTGTAGAAACGGGGTTTCACCATGTAGCCCAGGCTGGTCTCGAACTCCTGGACTCAAGCATTCTGCCCGCTTCAGCCTCTAAAAAAGTGTTGAGATCACAGGCGTGAGCCACCGTGCCTGGCCGTTGTCTTGTAAATTGTATAACATTTTGGATTTGCCTCATTGGTTCCTTAACTGTATGATGTCTGCCAGCTGGGAGTGAAGTCTGAGTCCTGATGAGATCGGGATAAGAATTCTTGGGGAGAATACTTCACATCCCTCACCGCATGCTTCCCACTGGGTCTCATCAGGGGCCCCCTGTGAGTGATACTGAGTTTGGTCACCTGGCTAAGATAGTGACTCACTATTTCAATTAAGAAATCCACGTGGTCACTCTGTAGCATCCTGTGAAGATCCTGTTCCCCAGTGACCTTGAACATCATGGTTTTAGCACTTTTTGAATATCCTTCCTAAATCTTTATATGAGAATTGCCGAGTGCTGTTTTTTCCACCACTGTTACTCTCTCTACTTCAACGAACAAGAGCCGCCTTCTTCCTCCCTGCCTCTCCCTTCCCCCTCCCTATCTCTGCTCCCCTGCCCTTGTCTCTGCCGTAGATTCCTGGATTTTTATTTATTCAACGTGTTATAATCACGTGGGACAATTTTATGGTCACATTTGCCCATTTTTAGCCAGTGAGAGGCCAAATTTTAAAAACACATATTAAATATTTTTTTGAACATTTCTGGGTTAATGTGTTTTTATGAAATGTATTTTTTAAACACTTTTCTTGATTTAAATTTCCAGCCTTTGGCTCCAATGATCGTATTAGCCCAGGTAGAACCCATTCATAATGCTTTTCTAATTACTAGCTCTGCACAGAGAGTTGAAGAGTGAATTAGCAATCACATACATATATGACATCTTCAAATAGTTTTAGTTTGTACAATGAAGAGAATTATTCCCCTGGTATGTTCTCTCTCACCTAAATCCTAACGGGATGACCGGCATCTTGCATGTGTGTAATGTTGTGTTCCCACTAGGGGGCGCGCTTTGATACATTCATGGCCCTGGGTGGGAGAGTGCTCCTACTGTCCCGCCTCTCGAGTCTAGGTCAGCCGCCGTATTGAAAGGCCAGGAATTCAACTACCATGTGAACATCTCGTTCTTAAGTTTTGTCTGTAATGGTAAAGCACCTGTACAATGCTTGGTACATGGCATGTCCTCGACAACATTGGTTCCCTTTTCCATAATTTATTTGATACTTCCAAACTCAACTTTACACCCAGACAGTCCTCCCGGCCCGACACACACACACGCGCGCGCGCGCGCGCGCGCGCGCGCGCGCACACACACACACACACACACACACACACACACACACAATCCATGGCCAGCTCGACAACACACACACACACACACACACACACACACACACACACACACACACACACACACACAATCCATGGCCAGCTCGACAACATTGGTTCCCTTTTCCATAATTTATTTGATACTTCCAAACTCAACTTTACACCCAGACAGTCCGCCCGGCCCGGCCCGGCCCGACACACACACACACACACACACACACACACACACAATCCATGGCCAGCTGTACCTGCTGGCAAGTGTGGTGAGGTGAATGGGGATCCTCTGCATGGGGGCGGGGTTGGGTGTTAAGTGGCACAAACATGTCAGAGGGTGCTTTGGCTCTGCTTTCAAATTGTAAAAATCTCAAGCACACATTCTGTTCCAGCCTAGCAGTTCCACCTTGATCCCTCCACACTTGTACAAGGAGGCCTTTGGCCCCTTCGTTAAAATAGCAAGACAGTTGTCATTCACAAAGAGTCTTCTAGTAGCCTGTGGTCTGTGCAGACTGGAATGAATACTAAGCTGCAATTGAATAAGCCAGTTGCAGGCGAGTGGTTAGGATACGTTTTGTTTAAGTACACATACACAAAGCAATACCAAATTTTAAGTATACTTAGGGTATCTAGCTGCCTATGTGTGTGCTCATAGGAGAAGGACTGGAAAGACACACTGGCACCAATGGTGCTTTTGTCTTGGAGAGGAGGACCGGATCAGGACAGGACAGGTGCCCACACAGGACTCATGGGTAGTGTTTCCATAGTATTTATTAATGTATTTTGGGATAGCTGAACGTTAAAATAAGCAGACAGATTTCTCTGAAAACTTGAAGAGAATCCAGGAAGATTTCTCAGGATTTTTCAGAACTTTTAAGTGGTGCCTGGTTCATGTTTTATTCAATTAAGTTTTGTGTTACTTAGATTTATCATTTTTCTTACAGGTAAACTTTGTGAAAATCTTGTTAGTGGATTGGCATTTATTTTTCTTTCATAATACATAGTTGCCAACTTCATTATGTTGTTAATTTTTTCCTGTTCTGCTTCTTAGCAAGCTAGGAGCTCAGGCCAGTAAATGCACCAAATCCAGTCCTTGTTCCTCTCTAACAGCCAGGAGTGGGGCTGGGAGCACCCTCCTGGACTGTCACTTACCTCTTGCCTGGTTTCCCACCGTCCCTGCCTGGACTTCGCATGCGTCTTGTTCTGGGCCCACATTCAGAATTCTGTGTAGTAGCTGTTGGGTCACGTTGCCCTGGCAGATCTGTGGATGATAACCTGAGTTTCCGCTTCTTTCCTCCTCCCAACAGAAGCTGAATGTTACCAACACCAGGCTGTTCCTCGATAATACATAGAAAGGAAAAAGTGGAGGAGAAGGGAACAATGCTGAAACACAGGGCTGGGTCTCTGGAGCAGGGCTTCTCAGCCCAGCACTAGTCACATTTTGGTCAAGATAACCATTTGTGGGGAGCCATCCTGTGCGTTGTAGGGTACTTAGCAGCATCCCTGGCCTCCACCCACTGCAAGCTGGCAGCAGCTCTCAATTACAACCAAAAATGTCTGCAGACCTTACCAGATGTCCCTGTAGTAGCAAAAGAGCCCCCAGATGAGAACTGCTGCAGACGAACTGGCAACAAAGCAGTTATTCTAAACTACCTGCTTGAATTCTGTGTACTTCAGATACCTATGTCCTGTTTACCATTGACAGGTAACAGTGGTTCCCTTAGAGCAAAGGGGATTTTTGTCTCGATGGTATTCCCAGCTTCTTTACCCTCCCTCTACTATTTCTGTGCAGCTCTGCAAGAAAATCCAAACATGGCCAGGCGTGGTGGCTCACACTTGTAATCCCAGCACTTTGGGAGGCCAAGACAGGAGGATCATTTGAGCCCAGGAGTTTGAAAACAGCCTGGGCAACGTAGCGAGACCCTGTCTCTACAAAAAAGAAAAAATCCAAAGGCCAGGGCCCTGGCAGCTGGCCTGGTTAAGATACCGGGTTGTGGTCATGTCCCCGTAAGCCTCCTCAAGGAAAATATGCTTTGCTAGTTGGTTCCTCCTGTTACTGGATGTGAAGAGGGAGGTGGCAGCAGTGGGTGGACAGGAAAGGGCATCTTAGCCAGTGGCATTTTGAAACATTTGCAGCATTTTGTTTTTTAACATTTATTGATTCTTCCCAAGAGAAAATCATCTCTAGAGACCTGGCGACAGTAGAGAGATCAGAGTTAGTGGATGACTCAGTTTCCTTCTGGGAAAAGTGGGAGGTCCTGAAACCACAGGCTCCTGTGTGTAACGTGGGCTGGAGCGTCCCTTTGGGGGCAGCGGTGTTCTCTGAGTCTACCCAGCCCCTCCCTGCCTGCTGTCTCCTGAGTGTTGGGTTTTTCTTCTGGTTCCCTTCAGCCCTGGAATGGGACTGTCTGGTTTGAGTCCAGGGTTAAACCCTTGGGCAGCCCACGCAACAGCAGAAGGGGGCTCGTTCCAGGGTTATGTGGCAGGGGTGCCTGTGACACCACTGTGGGGTCTGGCATGTTGTAAGTGCCCAGTTTAAACTCTGTGCCACTGTGCCACGTCATGGAGCAACCCCTGATCCATGGCCTTCCAGGCCCTTTCTAAGTGGTACAGCCTTTCTACCCCCACCTTTCTTGGAGGATCTTACAAACAGGTTGCTCATTTTCATGGCCGCCTCCTGCTTTGCTGAATTAATGTGCCATCACTTATTCACACAGTGACCTACACTTGGACGTTTACACTGCTCTTCCATTTTTTCTAGCATAAGTACTGTTAAGGTAAACAGCCTCCATACATTCATCTCTGCACATGACGTGTCTGTGACTTCCTCAGCGGTACTGATTTGTTCAGACAGTTCTGTCCCTGGTCACAGTCTGCAGAAACAGCCTAAAACAACATATTCTCACATTTCTTCAGCTCCTCCTGTTTTGTGGTTTAAAAAGAACCCTGCAGATTGAGTCCTACAACTCCTTCCCCCTCTCCCCAAAGACTACCAGTTAAAGTCAGTGCTTCAGAAAGATGCCTGCATTCATCCTGTGTACTTCGGGGATGCAGGGCCTCTGATGCCCTGACTTTGTGTTTCAGGACGTTTAACCCAGCTGTTTAAGAAATAATAGGCCACACTGTTTGTGTCGGTGAGCCCATCGTTGGCCTTACTGGTATTAATTCATAGACCCATTTGCGTTCATTCGAGTGATGGGCAGTGCCAAGGATGGCTTCAGAGTGATCGGAACTGGGGTGCCCCAGGGACACAGTCACAATAGGAGGATCTGCCCAGCCCAGCTCCCTTCCGGTGCCAGGTCATGGAGGGCATGGCTGGGCTTCTCCTGCATCAGGGGCCACACTCAGTCTTGGGCCAGGCCTTCGTGGGCGGCAAAGAAGGGCGCACAAAGCACCGTCCTTTAACTGGCTCTGTGGAGGAGCCTTGTTCCAGTTGTTCTGGGGAGGTGGGAAACCAAGCCTTTTAAATACCTTGCCTGTATTATCTTTTTTTTTTTTTTTTTTTTTTTTTTTTGAGACAGAGTCTTGCTCTGTTGTCCAGGCTGGAGTGCAGTGGTGTGATCTTGGTTCACTGCAACCTCCGCCTCCCAGGTTCAAGCAGTTCTCTGCCTCAGCCTCCCAAGTAACTGGGATTACAGACGCCCGCCACGACGCCCAGCTAATTTTTGTGTTTTCAGTAGAGATGGAGTTTTACCATCTTGGCCAGGCTGGTCTTAAACTCCTGACCTCATGACCCCCTACCTCATCCTCCCAAAGTGCTGGGATTACAGGCATGAGCCACCGCGCCTGGCCCTTTTTTTTTTTTTCTTTTCTTTTCCATTTTTTCAGTCTTATTTTCTATTTCTTTCTTTCTTTTTTTTTTTTTTTTTGAGATGGACTTTTGCTCTTGTTGTCCAGGCTGGAGTGCAATGGCATAATCTCAGCTCACTGCAACCTCCTCCTCCCAGGTTCAAGCGATTTCCCTGCCTCAGCCTCCTGAGTAGCTGAGACTACAGGAGTGCACCACCATGCCTGGCTAGTTTTTGTATTTTTAGTAGAGACGGGGTTTCACCATGTTAGTCAGGCTGGTCTTGAACTCTTGACCTCAGGTGATCCTCCCGCCTCGGCCTCCCAAAGTGCTGGGATTACAGGTGTAAGCCACTGCCCCCGGCCTTATTTTCTATTTCTCTAGTGGCAAAATAGAGAACAGAGAGAAGAGGTAGCATGGTTTTCCCAAGAGATGGTACAGATAATAACATCTGATATCTACATGGGGTTTGGAGGTGCAAGCCACCTTCCATTCATCCCACGGTCTCACAGCAGCCCTGGAAAGAGGCTGCTCGCTGTTGGAAGCTAAGGGCCAGTGTTGGAAAGAGCTCGGGTGGAAAGTGTGGTCTGCGTGAGGGGCTCCTATGAATAGAGGAGAGGGGTGGCAGGTACGAGACTTGTCACCATGTGACATGGCAGCTTCAGAAACTTAGCCACTACCAAAAAGAGAGCAGGCAGGGATAATCTTGTCCCATTGTCCAGTCAGAGAGACCTGTTGAATCTCTAGTTTGCCAGTCCCCAAGAGACCTTTGGAGTTTTGCTGGAGCCAGACATCCTGCTCAGAGATGAGGAAAATCCTGCTGTTCCGTGGGGAGCTCTTGGGACACCCGTGCCACCACCCACGTTCTCCTGATTGCCACTTGCTGCCCTTTTCCCATTACCCTCTCCTGACTCCTTAAACATCTTCAGTCTTCCCTTCTCCACCCCAAAAATGCCACCTGGAAGGGGTGATGGGAGGTTCCCTGGATGAAAGGTGTGGCAGCAGTGGACATTGTAATGAGAATGCCCGTGTGCCTCTTTACCAACAGAAAACTTGGAATATAACGTGGAGCCTCAAGAAATCTCACACCCTGACGTGGGACGCTATTTCTCAGAGTTTACTGGCACTCACTACATCCCAAACGCAGAGCTGGAGATCCGGTATCCAGAAGATCTGGAGTTTGTCTATGAAACGGTGCAGAATATTTACAGTGCAAAGAAAGAGAACATAGATGAGTAAAGTCTAGAGAGGACATTGCACCTTTGCTGCTGCTGCTATCTTCCAAGAGAACGGGACTCCGGAAGAAGACGTCTCCACGGAGCCCTCGGGACCCGCTGCACCAGGAAAGCCACTCCACCAGTAGGGCTGGTTGCCTCCTACTAAGTTTAAATACCGTGTGCTCTTCCCCAGCTGCAAAGACAATGTTGCTCTCCGCCTACACTAGTGAATTAATCTGAAAGGCACTGTGTCAGTGGCATGGCTTGTATGCTTGTCCTGTGGTGACAGTTTGTGACATTCTGTCTTGATGAGATCTCACAGTCGACGCTCCTGTAATCATTCTTTGTATTCACTCCATTCCCCCGTGTCTGCATTTGTCTCAGAACATTTCCTTGGCTGGACAGATGGGGTTATGCATTTGCAATAATTTCCTTCTGATTTCTCTGTGGAACATGTTCGGTCCCGAGTGAGGACTGTGTGTCTTTTTACCCTGAATTTAGTTGCATATTCAGAGGTAAAGTTGTGTGCTATCTTGGCAGCATCTTAGAGATGGAGACATTAACAAGCTAATGGTAATTAGAATCATTTGAATTTATTTTTTTCTAATATGTGAAACACAGATTTCAAGTGTTTTATCTTTTTTTTAATTTTAAATGGGAATATAACATAGTTTTCCCTTCCATATTCCTCTCTTGAGTTTATGCACATCTCTATAAATCATTAGTTTTCTATTTTATTACATAAAATTCTTTGAGAAAATGCAAATAGTGAACTTTGTGAATGGATTTTTCCATACTCATCTACAATTCCTCCATTTTAAATGACTACTTTTATTTTTTAATTTAAAAAATCTACTTCAGTATCATGAGTAGGTCTTACATCACTGATGGGTTCTTTTTGTAGTGAGACATACAAATCTGATGTTAATGTTTGCTCTTAGAAGTCATACTCCATGGTCTCCGAAGACCAAAAAATGAGGTTTTGCTTTTGTAATCAGGAAAAAAAAAAATTAATGAACCTTAAAAAAAAAAAAAAGGTTTTGAAGGGAAAAAAAGTGGTTTCACACCTCTTGTTATTCCTTAGAGGCACTTCAAGGCCTGTTCGAATGTGGCAGGTTAGAAAGAGAGAATGTCTTTCATTTGAAGAGTGTTGGACTTGTGTGAAAGGAGATGTGCGTGTTGGAATCTGCTTTTCCAAGCCGCCAGGGTCGTGACGGCAGCAGGACGAAGCCTGTTGTGGCATCTTCTGGGAAAGCCTGACCATGTGTTCAGACGGCACTGGCTCCTTTCCGAAGTTCTCAGTAACTGAGCCCAGAGTAACTGCACGTCTTCGTGCAGCTCTGGAGTTCCCCCAACTCTCGGCCTGCCAGTTCTCAAGCGAGCTAATCTTGTCATTAATCGATAGAAGCTAACTTCTGAAGTTAGGACCTAGTTACTTTGCTCTCAACGTTTAAAATAATGCAGTTGCTCTAGTGAATGGGGCGTTAGGGGCCTGTCTGTGCATCTGTCTGTCCATCTGCATGCAGTATTCTCACCCATGTTGAATGCCTGCTGCTTGTTTACCCTTTGGAAACCCTGGGGTGACCGAGGTTTGGAAAGCCACCTAAGACCACTTCATAGCAGGGGAAGGCTTGAAGCAGTTACTAGAAAGAGATGGGGATTTGGCCCCTGGCTCCTCCAGCCTGAATGAGCTATTATCCACTGTCCATGTTCCTCATCAGTCAAATCCAAAATCAAAGGATTTGAACCTGCATCTGGAAATGTGACCACTCACAGCACCTGGCCCGCCGAGGTTGGGAGGATTGTACACTACTCTGATTTAAAGGGGAAAGTTCGATAATGTGGAATTAATTAATATGAATGAGATGCATTAATAAGAACCTGAGCATGCTGAGAGTTGGAATTGTTGGTTTTCTGGTTTGATTGATTTCCTTTTTTCTTAGACACATCAAAGTCAAGAAAGATGGTTTTACCTTTACTGACCCAGCTGTAAATATGTATCTAGACTGTTTTTAAATGTCTTTCTTCATGAATGCTTCATGGGGCTCCAGGAAGCCTGTATCACCTGTGTAAGTTGGTATTTGGGCACTTTATATTTTTCTAAAAACGTGTTTTGGATCCTGTACTCTAATAAATCATAAGTTTCTTTTTAAAAATTTTCCAAAACTTTTCTCCATTTTAAAAAGCCCTGTTATAAACGTTGAACTTTCACAATGTTAAAATGTTAAATATTTGGATATAGCAACTTCTTTTCTCTTCAAATGAATGCCAAGATTTTTTTGTACACTGATCAATAAATGGAACTTATCCAGAGAAACCACGCAAATGGCCTGCCCAATTTCGTTTCAGGACAGAAAGCCCAGCCATGACTTGAGTAGAATGTCTCTCCCCTCTCTTCGGATCTAAATATGAAAAGTATGTTCTGAATTTTTCTGAGCATTGGTGAGCGGACAGCCTACTTGTAAACCATGACCTCCTTGCCAAACGTTAATTTTATCAGCTCACTAGTAACCTTTGAGAATTATCTGGTTGTCATGCAAAGATTGCACTTTTTGAATTATGTTAAAACACATGTTGTAAAATGAGAACTGCTCATGCTTTGAAAGAAAACCAGGTTCTTCGTGCGTTCTGTTGCCGTTGATTTGAATGGCTGCGCTGTATACGATGTGTCCAAAATGTCCCCAGAGCACTGTTTCTGTGTGATGTTACTACCTACTATGTGGGAGGAAAAAAGGTTATAGGTTAAACAAAGTCAACTGACTCTATGGTGGTGTTTCTCCATACCTGTAATGCACAGTACTGTGCGTCGTGACTTTCTAAGAGAAGTGTGCAGCGTGTGTGTCATCTTGATATATTAAACCCCGGAATTTCCCTCCCCTACACGCACACACCATCCCCGGGGGTCCGGTGTTCGCAGACATGCTTTGAAAAGCTAGCTCAGTGAGACATCAGTTATGTCCAAAATGAGTTTACCTTAGAATCAGACCGGTTTTGCCAGGCGTCATGTTTGCAAACATTATCCACCTAATCAGATTTTGAAAGGCCGGCTTTCATGTCGCCTGCCTGAGACTCATAACAGATCCCCATTATAAGCGCATTTACACAGCAAAATGATTTTATTGAGAAAACCAGCATTAAGTACTGTTGCTAGCTCAGTTTTCCATTGCATACTATCTACTTAAAGCCCTGTTCTCATTTGTAAGTGTTACGGTCTTTCCCCATGGAGAAAACTGAGCAGAGCTGCCGTGTCGCAGGCTTTCTGCTGCTGATGTCATGCATCTCTTTGCTTTCCCCTCCTTAGTCCATACTCCAAGTAAGTGAACTCAGACCACCAGCAACTTTTTAACCGAAAAGTGTCTGTACCATGATGATCAAGATGCAGCTCTTCATGTTTTTATTTTGTCTTTTTTTTTTTTTTTTGGAGGGAAGGAGAGACATCAACTAGACAAAATGCAAAATTTGGATGTGGGACAATTGCTTTTTGGAGACGTGAATAGCTGTACTGTATGTATTATTTTGTGTGGCATGCTAACTTTGAGCCAGGCACTGGCCTAATAAAGTCTTTGTAATCCTCCCAGCAATCCTATAAGGCAGACGCAGATAGTAAAGAGTTTAGGCTTTACAGGCCGCGTACAGACTGTCACATGTTCTCTGTTTTTAAAAGTGTCAACAACATTCTTAGCTCAAGGGCTGTACAAAAACAGGCTGCAGGCGGGATGATGCCCACAGGCCATAGTTGGCTGACCCCAGCTAGGGTGTAGGCACTTAGCATTCCACTGGATAAAGGGGAAACCCAGGTCATACTGTGTGTGCATGGGTGGGAGGCCGGATGTGGAATACAGGTGGTCCCTGAGTCGCCAGGAACCACTGAGCTCCAGCTGTTCACACCCACACTCTCCGGCGCAAGCAACTACCTCGCCATGGTTTAGCCTTGGTCTAGCAGCAACTTTAACCTTGAATGTTGCATTTCTGAAAAATTCAGAATCTTGAAAGTAAAGGACATCCCTTCGGTGAATAAAATTATGTGCAATTATAGAATACATGTATTATGGCCACGTAGCAATGACTGTATTAGGGCTATGCTAGTTCTGTAATAAATAGACCCGAGCAACAATGGCTCAAACACCATAGAACGTTTTTGCTTCCATAATATTGGGCAGGGGAATGGGCTGGCAGGGCAGCCCTCATGCAGGCATCAGAGACAGAGCACCCTGAGCCGTCCGTCTCCATCCAGCCTGAAGTAGCGGGGAGCATGGAGGGCCGAGACCATCTGGGAGCTTCCATGAGCTAGGTGTGGAAGTGGCACCCCTGATGTCCACTCTCATTTTGCACGGAGGTGGGAAACGTCGTCCAGTTGTGTTCTAGGAAAGGAGATAGAACACAGTGTGGGTGGAAGCTCTGGTCCACTGCACGGGCCACTCCAGTGTGCTCCTCCACGGCAGGAGGCAGCCACGGACAGCTAAGCCAGGCTGTCCGTGAAGACGGACACATTTCTCCAGTCTCCGGCTCAGTCGCCCCTGCCTCAGTAGCACATAGAGGCAGCGGAGTTCCCTTCAGATGGCACTGCCTGTGTACACTCACGGTCTCCATCGCAGATGGCTGCAGCAGCGGGGAGCAGACCTCACTGCGTGGGTCACGTGCACTACCTCTGCCTCAACAGCCAGATCTCAAGTGCCCCGCCATGCCTTCGTTCCAGAGGAGGTGCCAAATGGTTTCCTGTGGGCCCGAAAGGAAGAGAAAAGGTTTGGTGGCCACCGACTTGTGTGTGCCTCACCCCCAGAGCCCTCCGCGGTCCCTGCATCCTACTCAGCCCAGTTTCCCTGGGTCGTGCAAGTTCCCTCCATCAGCCCAGCGTGGCGCCTCCGGGATCCCCCACCCCCAATTCCCATTAAGAGGTGAAGCAGGGACGGCAGCTGCAATAAGAACTCCCATTTAGGAAAAAGAAAGAATGAAACAGAAGTTGCCAGTCTCTAGCAGGGATGAAATCCCACTCGCGGGGGACCTTATTAAGACCCCTGCCTTTGTCATGGCCGGGGGTGACGTTTCTTGCATAAGCCCTGACTCTGCTGTCCG
The DNA here is from genome assembly GCF_028885655.2 of Pongo abelii. Classification (NCBI taxonomy): domain Eukaryota; kingdom Metazoa; phylum Chordata; class Mammalia; order Primates; family Hominidae; genus Pongo; species Pongo abelii. The sequence continues at coordinate 115,981,614 of NC_071995.2, read as the reverse complement.
GGAGGAACTCCCTGCCCTCTGGGAAGTTCTTCCTCAAATCCCATCCTCTGGTCTCCTCAGAAGTGGGTGTCGGGTGCATCCTGCCGGGGTGCTGGCCAACTTTCTCACTCTACTTCCTGCCGGGTGCAGCTTTAGGGGCCTGTCCAAGACTTTTATTTACTTATTTGTACAACAAGCTTGCAATTCCTCTGGCAATGATTCCCTCTAAAGCTTAGCAGGCCATTAACCTATTGGTGCCAGTAATCGTAGCCAGCTTTATCACCTCTTGGCTCTCCCTTCCCCCGACTTAACGTGGCTTAATGTGGCTGCCTTCATCTGATATTAACCAAAGGTGAGGCTCGCTGCTTAAGTGAAAAATTTTTGTTGTTATTTTTTGGGACAGAGTTTCGCTCTTGCTTGCCCAGGCTGGAGTGTAGTGGCGCAATCTCAGCCCACTGCAACCTCTGTCTCCTGGGTTCAAGCGATTCTCCTGCCTCAGCCACCCAAGGAGCTGGGATTACAGGCACGTGCCACCACCATCGGCTAATTTTGTATTTTTAGTGGAGATGGGGTTTCACCATGTCAATCATCAGGCTGGTCTCAATCTCCTTACCTCAAGTGATCCACCTGCCTCACCTTCCCAAAGTGCTGATTACAGGCATTTAACGGGCCTTTGTTGTTCGGTGATTTTCTTTGAGACGGAGTCTCGCTCTGTCACCCAGGCTGGAGTGCAGCGGCACAACCTTGGACTCCCAGGTTCGATCGATTCTCCTGCCTCAGCCTCCCGAAAAGCTGGGATTATAGGCATGTGCCACCACGCCCAGCTAATTTTAGTAGAGACGGGGTTTCATCATATTGTCCAGGATGGTCTCGATCTCATGACCTTGTGATCCACCATAGCCTCCCAAAGTGCTAGGATTACAGGTGTGAGCCACGCACCTGGCTTTTTTTTTTTTTTAGACGGAGTCTTGCTCTGTCGCCCAAGCTGGAGTGCAGTGACGTGATCTCGGTTCACTGCAACCTCCGCCTCCTGGCTTCAATTGATTCTTGTGCCTCAGCCTCCCGAGTGGCTGGGATTACAGGAGTGCACCACCACTCCCAGCTAATTTTTGTATATTTAGTAAAGACGGGGTTTCGCCATGTTGGCCAGGCTGGTCTCAAACTCCTGGCCTCAAGTGATTCACCTGCTTCGGCCTCCCAAAATGCTAGGATTACAGGCGTGAGCTACCGGCGTGGCCAATTTTCATTCTCCTCTCTTGTTGGTGTGTAGAAGCAGTGGCCTTTTCCACATAGGACACCTGGGATTTCAGTCTCTTTTCCATTTTAGTTCTCAAACCAGGAGATTTTTGCTTCACTCCTGTTTTTCTTGTCTTCCCTGGTGATAAACAACAAAGAGCAATCTACACACTGTATTCCTTGTCTCTTTTGGCTACTTTCTCTAGACTGGCTGCAGGGCCAGTGGTTCCACCTTGCAAACCGAAAGCAACAATTCTACCAAGTGTGACCCCCAAACAGCTCTCCAGCCTTCCGGCCTCCCCGGGAGATGTTTCCTTGCCACTTGACTGCTAGGCTAACACCATAGAGTTTAGGGGTTTTATACAGTGGTGCCCCTCTCAATGGTTTTGTTTGTTATTATCATTAAGTTTAAAGTGGGCTAATATTTCCATAGGAAGTTCTACTTCCTATTTGGCTGTGCAATTAAGAAAAAAAAAAAACTGAGAACAATGATTCAAGTCTTTGGGAGTGGGAAGAGCTACACGTCGTTTAGTAAATGGAGGGAAGGAAGTTGCAAAGAATACAGAAAGGAGAAATTTTGGGAGAATGAACTAGGTAGTCTCATTGTAGAATCCTTGCATGGTTAGAATTTCCAGCTGGGCACAGTGGCTTGTATAATCCCAACACTTTGGGAGGCCAAGGTGGGAGGATCGCTTGAGGCTAGGAGTTTGAGATCAGCCTGAGCAATATAGCAAGACCCCCATCTCTGCAAAAAATTTAGAAATTAGCCGGGCGTGATAGCTTGCGCCTATAGTCCCAGCTACCCGGGAGGCTGAGGCAGGAAGATTGTTTGAGGTCGAGGCTGCAGTGAGCTGTGATGGTGCCACTGCACTCCAGCCTGGGTGACAGAGCAAGACTATCTCAAAAGAGAAAAAAGAAAAAGAGAAAAAAAGAATTTCCACCTACTTTTTTTTTTTTTTCTTGGATACAGAGTCTCACTCTGTCACCCAGTCTGGAATGCAGTGGTACAATCTTGGCTCACTACAGCCTCCGCCTCCTGGTCTCTTGTGTCTCAGCCTCCCGAGTAGCTGGGGCTACAGGCATGTAGCGCCACACCTGACTAATTTTTGTATTTTTAGTAGAGACACGGTTTCGTCATGTTGCCCAGGCTGGTCTCGAACTCCTGACCCCAAGTGATCTGCCTGCCTCGGCCTCCCAAAGTGCTGGGATTACAGGCCTGAGCCACCGTGCCCGGCTCTCCACCTACTTTTTAAATGAAAGAATTCTTATAGAAATGTTCATATTCAAGTTACTGAATTTGGGAGAAAGTCATACTTTGAATGAAAGTTATGGTTTTCCTGTTTCTAAACCATTATAATCTCGCCAACCTAGAATTCTTTAACAATCTACCAGTTTTTGTAGGACGATTTTGTCAGTTGTGTCTGTTACTATGCAGAGGGCTCTGTGCCCAATATCTGTGCTGTCCTTCACCCCAAGGTTTCTCAACCTTTTTTCCAGTATTGCCTGCTCCAGGAGCCTTTTTAGGCTATTTTTTTCCTAATCCCCCCCCGCCCTGAAATTGTTTTGACTTTTTTTAATGGAGATGACATTCATCTAATATGAAATTAACCATATCACTGGTATTTACTTCATGCACAGTGTTGTCAGCCTCCACCTCTAGTTCCAAAACATTTTCATCACCCTAAAGTAAAACCCCCATGCCCATTAGGCAGTCACTCCCCATTCTTTCCTTCCCCAGCCCGTGGCACCCACCAGTCTGCTTTCTGTCTCTGGATTTGCTTGTTCTGTGCATTTCATATACATGGAATCACACACGAGGTGGCCTTCTGTGCCTGGTTTCTTTCACTCAGCATCACGCTTTCAAGGTTCATCCTCTTGGTAAGATGTATTGGCGCTTCATTCCTTTTAATGGCTAAATATTTATGGACACACCACATTGTTTTGTTTTTATTCTTTTTATTTATTTATTTATTTATTTTGGAGACAGAGCCTTGCTCTGTCGCCCAGACTGGAGTGCAGTGGTGCGATCTCGGCTCACTGCAACCACTGCCTCCTGGGCTCAGGTGATTCTTCTGCCTCAGCCTCCCGAATAGCGGGGACTACAGTCACACACCACCATGCCCAGCTAATTTTTTGAATTTTTAGTAGAGACGGGGTTTCACTATGTTGCCCAGGGTGATCTAGAACTCCTGAGCTCAGGTGATCTGCCTGCCTTGGCCTCCCAAAGTGCTGGGATTACAAGTGTGAGCCACCACACCCGGTCTATTTTATTTTTTGAAATAAAAATTGTGGCCCAGGCTGGAGTGCAGTGGCACGGTCATGGCTGACTGCAGCCTCTGCCTCACTTCAACCTCCGCCTCCCGGGCTCAGGTGATCTCCCACGTCAGCCTCCCAAGTAGCTGGGACCACTGGTGTGCACCACCATGCCCGGCTAATTTTGTTTTGGTGTTTTATTTGTTTGTTTGTTGGCTTGTTTTGTAGAGATGGGGTTTCTTTATGTTGCCTGGGCTGATCTGGAACTCCTGGGCCCAAGCAATCTGCCTGCCTCAGCCCACATTTTGTTTATCCATTAAGTTACTGATGGACATTAGAGCTATTTCCACTTTTTAGCTATTGTGAATAGTGCTGCTGTGAGTCCTCCATGAAATGATTTTTTAAAATTTATTTTATTTTATTATTTTTTTCAGATGGATTCTCGCACTGTTGCCCAGGCTAGAGTGCCGTGGCACAGTCTTGGCTCACTGCAGCCTCCGTTTTCTGGGTTCATTTGACTCTCTTACCTCAGCCTCCTGAGTAGCTGGGATTACAGGTGTGCACCACCACGCCTAACTAATTTTTCTTTTCCTTTTTTTTTTTTTGAGATGGAGTCTTGCTCTGTCGCCCAGGCTGGAGTGCAGTGGCACGATCTTGGCTCATTGCAACCTCCGCCTCCTGGGTTCAAGCGATTCTCCTGTCTCAGCTTCCTGAGTAGCTGGGATTACAGGCACACACCACTACACCTGGCTAATTTTTGTATTTGTAGTAGAGACGGGGTTTCGCCATGTTGGCCAGACTGGTCTCGAACTCCTGACCTCAGGTGATCCACCCGACTCGGCCTCCCAAAGTGTGCTAGGTTACAGGCGTGAGCCACGCGCCTGGCCTAATTTTTCTACTTTTAGTAAAGACGGGGTTTCGCTATGTTGGCCGAGCTGGTCTCGAACTCCTGACCTCAAGTGATCCACCCACCTCGGCCCAAAGTGCTGGGATTACAGGCTTGAGCCACTGTGCACAGCTCCATGAAACGTTAATGCCAAAGATAAACTACAACTGCTTATGTTCTATATATGTGTGTGTATATATATATATGCTTTAGACATTAAAAGCATAAATACACATACTTTTTTTCACTCCCCCAAGAACAAATTTTTGTCCCTTGGGGGCGATATTGCCCCTTTGAAAACGCAGGCGCCACCTGGGCGGTAGTATTGGGAACAGCTGCTCTCTGTTCTTGCTCACTGGTTGACCATTGGTATCTTATCTTTGAGTGCCTTTTAATGTACCCAACTTTCTTGGTGCCAGGAGCTGTAGTAAATGCAGAAGTACATTTCTGTCGCTTATAAGGGCTAAAATGTATGTTCCAAAGACTTTTTTTGATATGTAATCTTTACTTATTATATTGACTTGACCCACCCCAGATCTCCTAAAATCTGTTACTAAAAATAAGGCCGGGTACGGTTGCTCACGCCTGTAATCTCAGCACTTTGGGAAGCCGAGGCGGGCAGATCGCCTGAGGTCAGGAGTTCGAGACCAGCCTGGCCAACATGGTGAAACCCCCGTCTCTAGTAAAAATACAAAAAATTAGCCAGGCGTGGTGGCAGGTGCCTGTAATCCCAGCTACTGGGGAGGGTGAGGCAAGAAGAATCGCTTGAACCCAGGAGGCAGAGGTTGCAGTGAGCCAAGATCGTGCCATTGCACTCCAGCCTGGGAGACAAAGTGAGACTCCATCTCAAAAAAAAAAAAAAAAAAAAAAAAAAGTGCAGTTACAAGACATCCTAGGTAATGACTACTTTTTTTGTTTCTTTGTTTCTTTGTTTGTTTTGAGACACAGTCTCGCCCTGTCACCCAGGCTGGAGTGCAGTGACATGATCTCGGCTAACTGCAACCTCCACCTCCCGGGTTCAAGTGATACTCCTGCCTCAGCCTCCCGAGTAGCTGGGATTACAGGCGTGTGCCACCATGCCAGGCTAATTTTTGCATTTTTAGTAGAGATGTGGTTTCACCATGTTGGCCAGGCTGGTCTTGAAGTCCTCACCTCATGTGATTCACCTGCCTCAGCCTCCCAAAGTGCTGGGATTATAGGCGTGAGCCACCGCGCCCGGCAGTAATGACTACCTTTGTATGGAACTATTTACTCAATAGTTGCCACAAAATTAGAGAATTGGGCCAGGCATGGTGGCTCACACCTGTAGCTCCAGTGCTGTGGGAGGCTGAGGCGAGTGGTTCACTTGAGGCCAGGAGTTTGAGACCAGCGTGGGCAATATAGTGAGACCCCCATCTCTACAAAAAAAAATTTAAAAATTAGGCAGGTGTGGTGGCGGCTGCCTGTAATCCCAGCTATTCAGGAGCAGAGGCAGGAGGGAGGATCGCTCGAGCCCAGGAGTTTGAGGCACAGTGAGCCATGGTCATACCACTGCACTCCAGCCTAGGTGGCAGAGCGAGACAAAAGATTAGAGAATTTGAAAGCCCCTTAACAATCAACTGCTAGAGCATCCATTCCTGATATGTTACATATACAAGTAAGAAGGCCCAGAGAGGTTAAGTGACTTGATTGGCCAATGTCTGAGACCTGGGTCCCAGCCTGGGCCTTTGGCTTTGACCACAGGGGTGTTTCTGTTGCCCCAGATTGCTTTCTCTGTAGGGTTTTCTTGTCCTACAGAAAATGTCTTGCTGACAATATCATCCTTTAATGATTCAAAACCTGTTCTTTTATTATTTATTTCATTTTATTTTTATTTTTATTTATTTATTTATTATTTTCAGACAGGGTGTTGCTCTGTCACACCGGCAGGAGTGCAGTGGCACCGTCAAGGCTCACTGAAGCCTCAAACTCCTGGGTTGAAGTGATCCTCCTGCCTCATCCTCCTGAGGAGCTGGGACCACAGGCATGTGCCACCATGCCCAGCTACTTTAAAAATTTTTTTTGTAAACGTGGGGTTTCGCCATGTTTCCCAGGCTGGTCTCAAACTCCTGGGCTCACGTGATTCACCGGCCTCAGCCTCCCAAAGTGCTAGGATTACAGACGTGAGCCACCATGCCCTGCCAAGCCTTGTTACTTCTTTCTCACTAACTGCACATGGCAGTCTCCTGGCCAGTTACAGCCTCTCTCTCGTCACTCACATTTACTTTGTAGAAGGAAAACGAGGAAGTGTTATCCTTCACCATCTCAGTAACGTGTGCTCTTGAAGTTTGGGGAAAACCTATTCTAAGCCTACAAAGACTTCTAAAGGAAGTTGCTTCTGAAAATACGATTTCCTCTGAAGCCGGGGTTGGCACACTTTTTCTGTAAAGGGCCAGACAGTGCGTATTTTGGGCTTTGCGGGCCATATGGTTTCTGTTGCAGTGACTCAGCTCTGCCATTGTAGCTGGAAAGCAGCCACAGGCAATACGAGTGAGTTTGGCCTTGTTCCTTAAACCTTTATGTCCAGAGCCAGGCCGTGGACTGGGTTAGGCTCTCAGGCTGTAGTGTCCTCAAAGTTCATTTAAACAGTGCTCTTTGAATAGACGTCTAAGCAACACCAAAACATTGAAAAAAAAAATAGTGTAATGGAAACCAAGATACCCACCAAGACTCAGCAGTTGTTCTGTTTTATCTCCCTCTTAACTGTATGTGTGCTTTTTCCCTGAACCATTCGAAAGTGTCTCAAGCAGCTTGAAACTTCTTCCTAAATATTTCAGCATTCATCTCCTAAGAACAGGGGCACTTCCCTACCTAAGCACAGTATCAATCATACCTAAGAAAATAGTGATGCAAAAAGTGCATCCTAAATAAGACGAAATTGGATGTTGAGGATCAACTAGTTTTATCATAGAAACTTACAGCACTTCAATTTTCTGAATACCCCCCTGTTCATAGCTGAAATCAATAGGGTAGAAGCTGTCAAAGAAAGAGGCAGGTAAGGCCGGGCGCAGTGGCTCATGCCTGTAATCCCAGCACTTTGGGAGACCGATGCAGGTGGATCACCTGAGGTCAGGAGTTCGACACCAGCCTGACTGACATGGTGAAACCCCGCCTCTACTAAAAATACAAAATTAGCCAGGTGTGGTGCCGCATGCCTGTAATCCCCAGCTACTTGGGAGGTTGAGGCAGGAGAATCACTTGAACCCGGGAGGCAGAGGTTGCAGTGAACCGAGATTGTACCATTGCACTCCAGCCTGGGCAACGAGCAAAACTCTGTCTCAAAAAAAAAAAAAAAAAAGAAAGAAAGAAAAGAAAAGAAAAGAAAAAAGGAAAAGACAGCTAAAAATCACTCAACACTAAATCCATTTGCCCAAGGCAAACCCTGCAACTGCCTGACAAAATATCTGCTGTGGCAGGTAAGCTGGGGTTCCAAAATGTTCTCTTGCTACAGATACAAAATTCGGTAGAAACAATTTTTTGTTTGTTTGTTTAATTTGAGATAGGGTCTTGTTCTCTTGCCCAGGTTGGAGTGTGGTGATGCAATCTCAGCTCATTGCAGCCTTGACTTCCCTGAGCTCAGGTGATTCTCCCATCTCAGCCTCCCAAGTAGCTGAGACTACTGGCGCGCACCACCATGCCCGCTAATTTTTTGTATTTTTAGTAGAGATGGAGTTTCGCCATGTTGCCCAGGCTAGTCTCAAACTCCTGGGCTCAAGCGGTCCTCCTGCCTTGGCCTCCCAAAGTGCTGGGATTACAGGCGTGAGCCCCTGCGCCCAGCTGGAAACAATGTCTTTAAATCCTTTGCTTTAACAGGGAGTGGCATCATCCTTTTTAATCAAAGTTCAGTGGGAGCCCGCGGAATCAGCGTTTCTTCCCTGTCTTCCTTAGGGTCAGTACTGGCTCCTTTATCCTCTACCCTCACAGAGTTGGGCAGACTAGGGGGATGGCAGAGTACACTTATAAAGGCCTATACACAATCTTGCGGTTTCCTTACTTTATTTTTCTTTAAGAGACAGAGTCGGCCGGGCGCAGTGGCTCATGCCTGTAATCCCAGCACTCTGGGAGGCGGAGGCGGGCAGATCACGAGGTCAGGAGATCGAGACCATCCTGGCTAACATGGTGAAACCCCATCTCTACTAAAAAATACAAAAAAAAAAAAAAAAATTAGCTGGGCGTGGTGGCGGGCACCTGTAGTCCCAGCTACTCGGGAGGCTGAAGCAGGAGAATGGCGTGAACCCGGGAGGCGGAGCTTGCAGTGAGCCGAGATCGCGCCACTTGACTCCAGCCTGGGAGACAGAGCAAGACTCCGTCTCAAAAAAAAAAAAAAAAAAAAAAAAAAAAAAAAGACACAGAGAGACAGAGTCTCACTCTGTTGCCCAGGCTGGTGGCATGATCATAGCTCATTACAACCTTGAACTCCGGGGCTGCAGTGATCCTTCCGCTTCAGCCTGCCAAGTACCTGGGACTACAGGTGCCTGCCACCTCGCTTAAGCTAATTTTTATTTATTTATTATAGAGACAAGATCTTTCTATGTTGCCCAGGCTGGTCTCAAATTCCTGGGCTCAAGCAATCCTCTCACCTTAGCCTCCCAAAATGCTGGGATTACAGGCATGAGCCAGCATGCTGGGGCTTACTTTTTAAATTAGTGGTATCTAAGACCTTGACTCAACGTACTGCAATGGCTAAGAGAAATGATTTGGGCTGAGGTATAAAAGTAGTCCATCGGCTGGGTGTGGTGGCTCACACCTGTAATCCCAGCACTTTGGGAAGTCGAGGCAGGCGGGTCACCTGAGGTCAGGAGTTCAAGACCAGCTTGGCCAACATGGTGAAACCCCATCTCTACTAAAAAAAATACAAAAATTAGCCGGGTGTGGTAGCACGCGCCTGTAATCTCAGCTACCCAGGAGGCTGAGGCAGGAGAATCGCTGGAACCTGGGAGGCAGAGGCTGCAGTGAGCTGAGATCGCACCTCTGCACTCCAGCCTGAGCGACAGTGAGACTCTGTCTCAAAAAAAAAAAAAAAGAAAAGAAAAAAGGAAAAAAAAAAGCCCCTCTAAGTTTGCTCTGGGGGCTGTGATTTATTTCTGTATGGGACAGGATTGTACTCAGCAACATCATCTGCAAAGAACATAACGGTCTCTCTTCTGCGCCTGCCTCATGGTGTGAATGAGCCAGTGCTGTACTAATGCATTGAAATGTCCATGCTCTCACCCCTAAGCCTCCTTTAAGCTTCTGCCCCTCTCAGCCCACTGAGGATGTGTAGCCATTGGTATGAGTGCCAACAGCTATTTCTTATAAGGAGCAAGCCAAGGCCAGGTGCGGTGGCTCATGCCTGTAATCCACCCACTTTGAGTGGATCTTTTTGAGCTCAGGAGTTTAAGACCAGCCTAGGCAACATGGCAAAACCCCATCTCTACAAAAAAATCCAAAAATTAGCTGGGTGTGGTGGCAGGCGCCTTGTGGTCCCAGCTACTCGGGAGGCTGAGGCTGGATAATCGCTTGAACCCAGGAAGTGGAGGTTGTAGTGAGCCGAGATCGTGCCACTGCCCTCCAGCCTGAGTGACAGAGTGAGACTCTGTCTCGGAAAAAAAAAAAAAGAGAGAAAAGAAAGCCAGCCAGCTATGTCTCTTGTAATGCCCTGTTGAATGCTGTTGAACACCCACTTCTGGACTCAAGGAGCTTTGTTTTTTCTGAGCACTGGATAACAGAAACAGAGACATCACACTCCTCCAAGAGCCTCCAGATTATAGAGACTTTAAGGCATCTGTCTTGAGAGATCAGAGTCTTATAAGGGCTGGAGATACTGTGTGCTGGGGCTTACCTGAGACTGTTCCTGAAAACTTCAGCTTAGCTCATTCGCATTTGACTCCAGTTGGGCCAGTGGTCTCTCGGCTTGTGTGGCTGGCTCAGCTTGGGGCCACAGGTCTCTACAATGGTGTGTCTGCCCTGCCTTCAGGACCCGTATCCCAAAATGTGGAAAACACCATCGGCAGCTTCAGAACCAAATGTAACTCTCCTCTCAAGTGTGAAATAATCCCATTCAGGTGGTGGGTGACTTGGAATCTAGGTGGCAAAGTTGTCATGGAGTAGCCATTTAGACCACAGCAGCTCGGGGGAACAAGGAGCTCATCCAACCCCATTTGCTTGGGTCTGTCATTCCAATGAGGCTTCTGCTGTAGGGAAGGCCTTGCTCTTCTTTCCCACAGACCTCAGAGACATGTCAGTCACCACCTCCCAAGGTCAGCATTCATACCCTGCTCCTGCCTGAGCTGGAGCCGCTAACATAATCGGCATAAACCCTTCTGGAATGTTAGATGAAGTCACCTTTACCTTCCTGTGACAGGACACCCTTTGCCAAGAAGCACAAACATTCCACTCTGTGTAAAGCTCATGCTGTTCTGACCCCTTCTTTTGTGCCAGCCGCATATACCTGGAATTCTCCACTTTACAGCTGAGGAAACCAGGGCCCAGAGAAGTTGAGTAACTTGCCCAAGGCAGCACAGCTTAACATGATGAAACCCCATCTCTACTAAAAATACAAAAATTAGCCAGGCGTGGTGGTGTGTACCTGTAATCCCAGCTACTCAGGAGGCTAAGGCAGGAGAATTGCTTGGACCCAGGAGGCGGAGGTTGCAGTGAGCTGAGATTGTGCCCTGCACTCAAGCCTGGGCAACACAGCGAGACTCCATCTCAAAAACAAAACAAAAGACAGCACAGCTACTGAATAACAAGGCCCAGATCACAACTCAGCTCAGCCTGACTCCAAAACCCAAGCTGCTTTTTGCAACTCCCCTGGTTGAGTTTGCTTTAATCCTCATCTCCCTGGAAACAGCTAGAAGAAGGCAGTCCTCCCCTGTAGAGATGTCTATGGTTTTCAGTGATCTTGCTTATGACAGAGTTGCAGCAGGAAGAGTTTGGTTGAGTTGTGAAACTCAGAGGGGTAAGCTCAGGGCAAACTTTGTGCCATTGTGTGAGCATGGTTTATTCGTGTGAATACTATCATTTTGCCTTTGAAGGAATTAGAAGCTGACAGGCAAAAATCTTCAGAGGATCACCTGTTGAATTCTTGGTTTCTAAGATGGTGACTCATATATATATGTGTGTTTATATTTATCAACAGCTAACATAGATGTGTGACACATAACATTTATATGTAACATATATCATGTATATATTATATATATGTATATACATATACATGTGTAACAATAGAATGTATATGTTGTGTAACATACATGTTATGCACGTGACATGTTGTACATGCAATGTGTAAAATATAGCATTATATATGTTGTACATAGCATGTATATATAACATTGTACATATATAAAATGTGCATGTAACATCACACATTACATATATGTTGTAACATTAAACATGTGTCATCCATATGTTACATATGTTGTGTGTCACATTACAGAAATGTGCACATAGCATTTATATTACATACGTATGATATGTCACATGTTCTACACACATTACATATTGCATGTCATAACAAACATACATGTATTATGTTCTGCATATACACTGCACATGTTCTGTGTAATATGTATCTAACACATGTATGTAACATGTATATTACAAATGTTCTGCATGTAACATCACATATATTATATATATGTTGTGCATGTACCATATAGCCTATGTTGTGCATATGACATGTGTGTATGCATATGATTCTGAAAGGCATAACATGCATATGACATGCAGCATGTCATCTTGACACATTGTTCATGTCACTTCTGCAACATGACATGTTTGTGATATAGGTGCTCTGTGACATGTTTATGACATGCATGTTGTGCTTTATGACCCACATGTGACTTTCAACGTGATGTGAGATACATGACCTACATGACATGCTTGCAACATGTGACATGCAAAATGCATGCAACATATATGACACACTTGCAATATACTAGTGACGTCCATGTGCCATTTAATACTTATGACATGCTAATGATGTGACGTGCCAGTGACATGCTTAGTACAGGAGGCATTCTTGTGCATTGTGCCAAGCTAACATGCTAGCTACATGTAGCATTCTTGCAAAATGTGACAGGACAGAACAGGTGACAGATTAGACAGGTGACGTGAGAGTGATGGGTAACAACAGGTGACATGTCACAGGTGACAGGTTGACAATGACAGGTGACATTGACATGTAACAGGTGACAATGACAGGTGGCATGAGTCAGGTGACAGGTTGACAGTGACAGATGAGTGACATGATGTGACAGGTGACAGGTGACTAACTTGACAGGTGATGACATGACTGACAGGTGACAGTGACATGGCAGGTGATGTGACAGCAGGTGATGTGACAGGTGATATGTGACAGAAATGTGACAGGTGATGTGACAGGTGACATGTGACAGTGAAATATGACATGTAACAGTGACATGTGATGTGACAGTGACATAAGTGACATGGCAGTGACAGGTGGCAGGTGATGTGACAGGTGATGGGTGATATGTAACAGGTGATGGGGACAGTGGTGATGTGGCAGGTGATGTGACAGTGGCATGTGATGTGACATGACAGTGACAGTGATGTGACTGGTGACAGTGACAGGTAACATAACCATAACGTGAATGGTGACAGGTAACACATGACAGTGGTGGCAGTGACAGGTGACAGTGTGTGACTGGTGACAGGTCCAGTGACAGGTGACAGTAACAGGTAACGTGACATGCTAAGATGTGTGCCACATGTCCATTACATGCCATAGTCATTCCTATTACATGTCACTGACATACAGAGAAATGACTTGTATGCCCATCACATGCTATGGCCATGCCTGTTACATGCCACTGACCTGCAAAGATATTGTATACCTATTACATGCTATGTTTCATGCATGTTACATACCACTGACATGCCTATTGCATGCTAATAACATGAAGGTATAACTATTGGCATGCCTATGTCTTTTATATGCCACTAACATGCTAATGTATGGCTATTAGTGCCATGCTCATGCCTTTTACATACCAGGGATATGTGAAGACATGCCTATTACATGCGATTATCATGCATATTTACGTGCCACTGACGTGATGATATGCCTATCACGTGCCAGTGACAGGCTATCATTTATGTTACCGCTGCTGACAGAAAATATATATGTCACATGCTTATCACACACTATGGCCATGCCTGTTTTCTTATCACACACTATGGCCATGCCTGTTTTATGTGATGATCATACCCACTACATGCTAAAGACAGGCTTGTTGCATGCTACTGACATGCCAGGACATGCTGATTACATACCCATTGCATCCTATGGTCATGCCTATTACATGTCACTGACATGGCTATTGCATGCTAGCTACATTTGAAGATATGCCTTGTATGCTAGGGACATTTGAAGACATGTCTACTGCATGCTATGGTCATGCCTATTACATGTCAAGGATGTGGCACCACTGTGCTAAGGCATGCTTCACAATGCCACAGGCATGCTTTTTACATGCCAGTTACATACCAAGGACATGTGAGAGCGCACTTATTGCATGTTATGGTCACGCTTATTTACATGACGCTAGCATGCACATTACATGCCACTCACGTTAAGGCATGCCTATCATGTGGCAATTACATGCCCTTGTCATGCATATTACATGGTAGTAGCATTCTCATACATGTGTGTTACATGCTTTTATATAGTATTGTCAGGCTTATTTTTACTATGATCGTACCTATTACATACTAAGGGCATGCTTGTTATGTGCTACTGACATGATAGGACATGCCAATTACATGCCCATTGCATCCTATGGTCATGCCTACACACCACTGACATGCTACATTTTTATTATGTGCTTATAACATTGTCATGCCTGTTACATATTTATTATACACCAAGCACATGTGTGACATACTAAGGATTTCTGACGTGTGCATGCCAAGTACATGTGACATGAATGTGCCTATTTGAACATGCCTGTGATGTGATGTGCAAAGGACATGCCTATTACATGCTGATATGCTTATTGCATGCTGAAAATATGATAAGGAAATGCTAAGGATATGGCAGAGTGATAGGTGACAGTGACATGTGACAGTTACAGATGACAGTGATAGGAGACAGTGACAGACGATAGCAACATTACATGTGACAGTGACTGGTGACCATATGACAGGTCACATGTGACATTTAACAGGTGACTTGTGACAGTGACATGTGACAGTGCAGGAGACAGTTACATGTGACAGTGACATTACATGTGACAGTGACTCTGGACAGTGCTATGTGACAGTGACAAGTCACATGTGACATTTGACAGGTGACTGACATGACAGTAACATGACAGTGCCATTACATGTGACAGGTGACATAGGTGACAGTGCCATTTGACAGGTGACATCCTAAAACATGTTAAGGACATGCTTACTGCATGCCAAGGACAGAACGTTGCAAGAACATACACATTACATGCTAAGGGCATGTACATCACATGCTAAGGACATACCCCTTACATAGTAAGGATGTCTCTTACATGTCAGGAACATGTGGCATGCTTATGTGTTGAAGCCATGGCAATGGCATGCTGATGGCCTGCTTTTTACATGTTAAAGATGTGCTTACTACATGGCCATGCCAATGACGTGACATACCAATGACATGACATGCTTGTTGCATGCCAATGACATGCAAATGACCTGTGACGTTAGTGATGTGACAGGTGACAGGTGTCAGGACAGATGAGTGATGTGACATGATAGGCGACATGACAGTGACTTGACAACAGGTGATGATTCAGGTAATAGGTGACATGCAACAGGTGGCAGTGACAGGCAACAGGTGACAGTGACACGTGACATGACAATGACAGGTGACATGTGACAGGTGACAGTGATGTGACAGTTTATAACAATGTCATATATCAGTACCTAATATTTCCTCTGCAGCTAGGTCTCCCATCTTCTGTCTCTTAATTACTCATTGAAATCGTTGAGCACCATTTACCATTTGTTAATCACTTTTAATTCGCGCCCCAGCTTGGAGCTGGGGGTGGACATGTTGCTGCTGAACAGAAGGGCTGGTTCCGGGTCTTAGATGTGTAGGTTTGTAATGTGTGGAGTGGCAGCCCTGAAGTGAGCCATGACAGTACTGTGTACCCAGTAATAGAGACAAACAGATGGCCCAGGGTGAGGGACAGCAAGGGAACAACATTTTGTAGTTTAGTAGTGAGAGATGCTGCGAATTGTCACTGTCTAGGCAGGATATATTCGGCATGAGTCACCCTCAGTCTAGGCTGCACAGCAACCCCAGGCGAATAGCATCTCTAATCTTAAAAGCTCATTAAGCTCTGGCTGTCTGCGCCCTGCCTGGAAAAGCCTCTGTTGAACAGGGAGCACCAAGAGAGCGAGGAAGGAGCCAGTGGCTGCACGAGATGGCCCAGGTATCCCGCCAGCAGGTCGCACACCCAGGCTCTTCCCCACCAAGGAAGAGCACCTGTTCCTATTTGGGGAAGAGAGAGAGGAGAGTGGTAATTTTCCATTTTCCTTTCCTAAGTGAGTCATACGAAAGCAAAATGTGTTCCCAGCTTGTGTTACTACTTCTGTCATTGCTGGGCTGCACAGATCAAAGGCTGGGGGAGATGTGTCTCCCCTCCCAACCCCTTGATCTATTCTTTTCAAGATTCACTTCCCTCTCCCCACTTCAGAAGCCTCTATCTGTCTGGAGCCCACTGGTTTGCCTGGAGATTGTCTGCTGTCCTTTCATTTTAAATTAGAATGCTCCTGCCTCTTGGTGGCCCAGTGAGGTGTGGGGGTTCAGGATGGGATATGCGGTGTTTGGCCATGTCTTACTGCCTTGGTGGAATGTGCCAGCAATCCACAAGAACACAGCAGGCTGGGAGAGGGGCCATGGCTTCAGAAATACTGCCTTGGGGCTATTGTTTGTAGACCAAACCTGGACTCTCCTCCTGCTGCCCATGGATCAGGACCAGCTATGCCCACGTAGGCCTAGAACCATCCAGGTTGCGAACAACTTGCCATTTCTACATTGGTAGCTGTTTCTAACACCCGAGGAGGTTGACTCACTGAGTAGACTGGCAGGGTCTTAGGAAGGAAATCAGTTATTTGGCCTCATACTCTGGCAAATGCCCTAAGGGAGTCCGTTGAGTTCCTGAATGCAGATAAAACTCTTTCTCGTTCATCAAAATGAGCCCTGGGTCTCACCCCTTCTCTCACCCTTCAAGGTTCATCCATCACCTTGTCCTGCTCTAGGGACCACACTGGACCTCTGTGCCTCCCCGCCGCCGCCACCATCCTGGTCCAAGCCACCACTGTCTCTTACCTTGGCAAGTTCACCTGCCTCCTACCTGGTTTTTCTAAAATCTGTATCTCTTGGAATGACTCCCTTGCTTGATGGCTTCCTGTTGCCCTTAGAACAAAGCCCAAACTTTTAAGCACAGTGTATTACCCTCCTGCACACAGACTCTGCCTCTGCCACAAGTTAGAGGCTCCCTGACTTCCCTACACCCTCCTGCCTCTGGGCCATTGCACAGGCTGTTTCCTTTGCCTGGAACTCACTCTACCTACATTCATATTTTTTGAGCTCCTACCATGTGCATAGCAGTATGCTAGGTGCATGGAACATATAAAAGACACCCAGGCTATGTAGCCATGTTGGGCATGTAACAGTAATGGAGTCATATTATATTAGTCCATTTCATGCTGCTAATAAAGACATACCTGAGACTGGGTAACTTGGAAAGAGGTTTAATGGACTCACAGTTCCATATGGCTGGGGAGGCCTCACAATCATGGCGGAAGACAAAGGAAGAGCAAAGGGACGTCTTACATGGCAGCAGGAAAGAGAGCTTGTACAGGGGAACTCCCATTTATAAAACCATCAGATCTCATGAGACTTATTCACTATCACGACAGCAGTATGGGGGAACTGCCTTCATGATTCAATTATCTCCACCCAGCCCTGCACTCGACACAAGGATTATTACAATTCAAGGTGAGATTTCGGTGGGGACACAGCCAAACCATATCACATATTTACCACATACAGTGAGCCCAGCACGTGCCAGGCACTTCACATACATATCTCTCATCCTCCCAGCAGCCCTACAGGGTAAGTGCTACTATGTTATTCTCACGTTAGAGATAGGGGAATTAAGGCCCAAAGAAAGGCAGCTCAGATAACGGAGAATGGTGGTGGAAACACATGACCTCTCTGCGTTTAGCACAGTGCTTCTCAAAGTCTCTTCCTAGACCAACTGCAATCACCTGAGAACTTGTCAGGAGTGCAGATTTCTGAAGCCAGCCCCACGGGATCAGAAGCTCCGGTGCTGGAGCTCAGTGACATGTATTTTAATAAGTCCTCCAAGGGCTTCTGAGAGACACACTCAAGTCTGGGGAACCACTCAGTCATGAGGTATTTTATATACAAATGGTTTGATTTGTCAGCATGGGGTACTGGTGGCCTTAACGGCTTTCCATTAAAAAAAAATTTTTTTTAAACCAACTATAGTGCTGATGAGATTATAGTGAGATCGTAAACCCTAATTATAGTGAGATTTCAAGGCCCCTTTCCCCTCCACGTAGGGTGGTATTCTCAAAGCCCAGATTCCCTGGGTCTGATGACAGGGACACTGTGTTGCCCAGGGTGGCCTCCTGGGCTCAGATGATCCTCCTGCCTCAGTCTCAGGAGTAGCTGGGACTACAGGCGAGCACCACCACACTTGGCTGTCAAAGCCTTTTGTGAAAGATTATTCAGAGAATACCTCATAGTTTTTAAAAAATTATTTATTTATTTGTTTTTTATTTTATTTTTGAGATGGAGTCTCACTCTGTCGCCCAGGCTGGAATGCAGTGGTGTGATCTCGGCTCACTGCAACCTCCACCTCCTGGGTTCAAGCAGTTCTCCTGCCTCAGCCTCCTGAGTAGCTGGGACTACAGGCATCCACCACCAGGCCCAGCTAATTTTTGTATTTTTAGTAGAGACGGGGTTTCACCATATTGGACAGGCTGGTCTCGAACTCCTGACCTCAGGTGATCCACCCACCTCGGCCTCCCAAAGTGCTGGGATTACAGGCGTGAGCCACTGCGCCTGGCCTTTTTTTAAAAAAAATTATTTTTAAATTAATATTCTATTTGTTACAAATATAAATTCGAAACACCAATTCTTCCCTAATACTTTGTGCTGAATTTATGAATATCCCTATTTTCTTTATAAATAGACTGTAGTTTACAATCATTTTAAAGGGTTTTTTAAAGCCACTTCAATAAATTCCCTTAAATACTTTAAGTACACTAATGAATTTAATATATTTGATTTCTTCTTAAGCACTTTTCAGAACCTTCCTAAGTACTTCATTATGAATTTTTATACATCTAATAAATTGAACTTTAAATATGCAAATTTTAAGTTCTCTTAAAGAGTAGCGTTCTGTTTACAAACTTAATATTAAGTTCTCATATAACTTCCAGCTTAAAATCTGGCTGACACAACAATGTGAATATACTTAGTACCACCGAACTGCACACTTGAAAATGGTTAAGATGGTCAATTTTATGTTATGTATATTTTACCACAATTTACAAAAATATCTGGCCATAACTGATTACTCAATTCATTTGAAATTGGAATCACAAGGCCTTTCTGTTAGATGATGCCAAATTCTCTTAAACATTTCAAACCCTTAAAATAGAAAGTATGCCAATATACACAGATTACTTTTCAATATAATACAGGACCAAAAAAAAAAAAAAAAGGAAGCTATGACTTTGCATTACTTCATCCTTTCTGCACTTAATGCTAAACCTTCTGGATTTAAAAGATTCTGACTAAGGAAAACACAGTACCATCCTGAGAAACTTGGTGTGCCCACCAAGTACACAACGCTGCAAATCGCTACTTGGCCAAGGAAGGAAGAATGGATTTTTTTTCAAGGACCTCAGCTGAGCCCTAATTATAGTCACTGTGCTGATGGCAGATATCAAGGCCCTTTCTCCCTCCATGTGGGGCAGTACTCTCAAAGTCCAGATTCCCTGGGTCTGATGACAGAAATCCTAATGCTTCCCCATTGTGAATCTCAGGCCTCCCTTTTCCTCTTAGCCTTACCAGTGAATGTGCCAGCTGCCTTTACTGCTTCCTTCTCTCCTGAATTCTTCCCCCACCACCTCCGCCAAGGACATGACCCATAGATACATTGTTCCATAGCACCCGCTGATCCTGCAGCCCGCAGCTTCCTGTTACTCTTACTCTTGTAGCATTTCAGAGAAGGAAAAGGCTGCTGTGAGTTGAGGACACTGGGAGATTTCCAAAAACGAGAACTTAAAAACTGGCCTTTGCAGGATGCGCCAACAGGAGAGGGGGGGAAAAGTGAGGTGAAGGGAATTCATTCTAGTCTGATGAGTAAATTACTAGCCGAGGCATACTGTTTGCTTTCCCCTGCCTTTTCCCCCACTTTTTGAGACGGAGTCTTGGTCTGTCCCCCAGGCTGGAGTGCAGTGGCGCTATCTTGGTTCACTGCAAACTCCGCCTCCCGGGTTCAAGCCATTCTCCTGTCTCAGCCTTTCGAGTAGGTGGGATTACAAGTGCCCACCACCATGCCTGGCAAGTTTTTATATTTTTAGTAGAGACGGGGTTTCACCATGTTAGCCAGGCTGGTCTCGAACTCCTGACCTCAAGTGATCCACCTGCCTTGGTCTCCCGAAGTGCTGGGATTATAGGCGTGAGCCACCGCGCCCAGCCTCCCCTGCCTTCTGAGCAGGCTGCACCCCTCTGTTGATTGCATCACATTGGAGCGCCTCCTCTTACATTGTGTGGTAGGGGCCTGGCAAGGAAGTGTTAACACGAGAAAGGGAGATCTCCTATTCCTGACTCCCTCCTGGAACCAGCACGTCACTCCAGGCCCCCAGAGGCATTGGCCCTCCTGTGAATTCAACCAAGCGTGGTGTCCCATAGCAAATATGGAAAATGCCTGGAAAAAGCCACCAGATGGTGCTTCTCCATGCCAAGTGAGTGGCTCCACAATGACTAGGGGTGGGTGGGTGGTGAGGGGGAGGAGGAGAAACATCAGGTTCGGCAGTCACCCTACTGGAACACCTGCTTGGGGGAGGACATCAGAAGAACCCTAACATCCATCAGTGGGGTAAGGGGACATTTATGCACATAAACAACCAGCTCAAGTCACCAGAGAATCTGTGCCAAAGATGAAGTTTTGAGAAGTCCCCAAGGTGACCTGGAGGGAGATGTGAGCGACCCCAGCCCTGGCACATCTTGGAGAGATCAGCTGGTCTTGGAGGGGGCCTGCCTTATCCAGGAAGCTGATGGGACTCACCCCAATGTGGCCAGAGAAAAAATGGGAGAGGGTGCCTTTATAAAAGCTCACGTCCTTTTTTTTTTTTTTTTTTTTTTTTGAGACAGAGTCTCGCTGTGTGGCCCAGGCTGGAGTGCAGTGGTGCGATCTCAGCTCACTGCAGCCTCTGCCTCTCGGGTTCAGCTATTCTCATGCCCCAGCCTCCTGAATAGCTGGGATTACAGGCACATGCTACCACACCCAGCTACATTTTGTATTTTTAGTAGAGATAGGGTCTCTATGTTGCCTAGGCTGGTCTTGAACTCCTGGCCTCAAGTGATCCACTTGCGTCTGCCTCCCAAAGTCTGGGATTACAGGCGTGAGCCACTGCGGCCAACCTAAAAGCTCATGTCCTTTAATTGTCATACTACTCTGCAGGGTAGATGCCGTTACTATAAACCCATTTTATTGATGAAGAAACTGAGGCTCAGTGAGGGGGCACTGAGCTGCCCAAGGTCTCAAGATGTTGGAGGAGGATGGTGGAGGAGGGTGGCTCCCCCAGCAGGGTCCAGGGAGTGATTTTCCTGCTGGTCACAGGTTCCCACAGGTGAGAAGCCCCGCTAGTCTTGATTGTGCCTGATCCCTCCTCATGCTCTAGGGGGCAGCAGAGTTTTATAATTTACCGTGCGATTCCCAGCGGAGTAGACTAGGGTTCAAGTCTGGCTTTGGCTACTAACAGGGCGGGTGAATGAGGCCAGTCATTTAACGTGGGGGCAGGAGTCTCTGTTTCCTGTGGATAAAATGGAGATAAAGGTCTCTCCTGGACTGGAGATAAAGGTCTCTCCTGGACGAGTGCTTCCTAAGGACATCAGTAGCAACAGTAAGATAGTGGCAGACATCCAGACGGCTGCTGGCTTGTGCTGTTCTAAGCACTTTGTGTGTTTCAGTTCTTTTCTTCTTTGCCACAGCCCAGGGCTGTCGCAACTCTCACTGCCCTGGTTTTGTAGATGCAGTCAAAGAGGCAAAGAGAAGCAAAGCGACTTTCCCAAGCTCACATGGTTAGGAAGTGGCAGAGCCAGGATTTGAATCCAGGTCGTCCAGCTGCTCTGGAACTGCCTGTGAAACTGCTTGGTGCTTAGTTAGCGCACAGCTGGGCCAGCAGCACCCATGGATGGAAGGGTCCGTTCCTGAGATCATTACATTTACAGGGCTCCCCGGGAGGGAGGTGTGCCCACCACTGAGGCCCTTGGAACATCTTGCATAAAAGAAAGAAGTTCTTAGCAAGCAGCCCTGCACACTATCAGTTTCTAAGTTATTTATAAAGAGCCTGTTGAAGTCGAGAGACTTCTAACAGGCGGAGGTGTGTTCTTGAGACTAAGAATAGTGGCTGAGGCCTGACAGGAGGCGCTTTCTGGTGACATCAGAGCATCCCAGCCTTGCTTCCAGCCAGCAGCAGCAGCTTGGAGGGACTGTGAGTTTTCTCCCGGCTCAGCCACAGCTGCCGGTTCACCCCGGTTCACCAAGGTGGCCCACCCTGGTTCCTCCAGAGAGGGCGGCACTCAGCCTGGGCGCTGAGGCAGGTGTGGGACAGGGATGGGTGACCCCCAATGAGCAGGCTTTAGCTGGAGTCTAGAGGTCTCTCATCTGCCACTTCCCTCTCCCACTATTTGCTGAAGGGTGGCCATCTGGCCTTAACAATAGGATGGGGACAAAGAGCAGAGGCCCACAGGGGAGGGGCTGCGAAGTCCTTGGGCGGCCCTTGGATTTAGATCCCTTTCCCAGCAGTGGGGGGCAGAGTATTTTGCCATCCTGCTCACCCCAACCTCACCATCACCTGGGGGTTTCTAACAGGTACTGACCCCAAAGTCCCCAACCCTTCCTGCGACACCAGAGGCCCCAAGGGAATGTTATGCACATCACAGTTTTAGAACTCTAGAACTCTTTGTTTTTTTTTTTTTTTTTTTAGATGAAGTTTCACTCTTGACGCCCAGGCTAGAGTGCAGTAGTGCGATCTCGGCTCATTGCAACCTCCTCCTCCTGGGTTCAAGTGATTCCCCTGCCTCAGCCTACTGAGTAGCTGGGATTACAGGCATGTGCCACCACATCCAGCTAATTGTATTTTTAGCAGAGACGGGGTTTCACCATGTTGGCCAGGCTGGTCTCAAACTCCTGACCTCAGGTGATCCACGCGCCTTGGCCTCCCAAAGTGCTGGGATTACAGGCGTGGGCCTCCGCGCCCGGCCTAGAACTCTTGTAATCTACAAGAAGGAGAATTTCAACCCAGAACTTGCCCAAAACCCCAACAGGTTACCATTGGCTTTCTTCTGGATTGGAAATAAATTATGGGGATAGAGTGCAAAGATTAAGTCAAGCCAAGGTTAAATCGTGGTCCCTACCAGGAGCTGTGAGCTTTTAGTGGCGATATTAGAGAGATGTGGGGTGGGGGGTGAGGGAAGAAGGAAAGGGTAACAGTTTAAATGGGTAACTTAAAATGCTGTTTCAAATTTGTATAGCCATTGCGGAAAACAATGTGGAGGTTCCTCAAAAAATTAAAAATAGTACCATCATAGGATCCAGCAATTCCACTTCTGGGTATCTACCCAAAGGAAATGAAATCAGTTTCTTGAATGGATATCTACACTTCCATGTTGATTGCAACATCATTCATAGTAGCCAAGATAAACAACCTAAGTGTCCATCGACAGATGAATAGATAAAGAAAATGTGAAACACACACACGGGAATATCATTCAGCCTTCAAAAAGAGGGAGATCCTTGGCCAGGTACAGTGGACACGCCTGTAATCCCAGCACTTTGGGAGGCTGAGGCAGGTGGATCACCTGTGGTCAGGAGTTGGAGACCAGCCTGGCCAACAGGGCAAAACCCCGTCCCTACTAAAAATACAAAAATTAGCTGGGCATGGTGGCACATGCCTGTAGTCCCAGCTACTCGGGAGGCTGAGGCAGGAGAATTGCTTGAACCTGGGAGGCAGAGGTGGCAGTGAGCCGAGACTGTGCTACTGCACTCCAGCCTGGGGGATAGAGTGAGACTCTGTCTCAAAAAAAAGAGGGAGATCCTGCCATTTTCAAAACCGTGGCTGAACCTGGAGGATATTGTTCTAACTGAAATCAGGCAGACATAGAAACACAAATACTGCATGACCTCACTTATGTGTGGAATCTAAGAAAGTCCAACTCATGGACGCAGAGAGTAGAATGTTGGTTACCAGGGGCTGGGGCAGGGGGAGAGGAGAGATATTGGTCAAAGGATACAAACCTTCAGCATAATATTAATAAGTACTGGAGACCTAGTGACCACAGTAGCATGGCGGAAGTGTGTTCTTGAGACTAAGAATAGTGGCTGAGGCCTGTATTAGTGACTGTAATTAGTAATAATGTACACCTGAAATATGCTAAGAGAATAGAGCTCAAGTGTTCTTACCACACACACAAATAGCATATAAGGGAATAGATATGTTAATTATCTTGAAATGGATATACTAATGGATATGTTAATTATCATAGAAATAATTATCTATTATAATCATTTCACTTACAGACATATATTTAAATATCAAAATATACGCCCTAAATATATGCAATTTTTGTCAATTATAAATCAATAAAACTGGAAAAATAAATGTCATATAAAGTCAATAAAAAATACGGGTTTAGGCCAGGCCTGGTTGCTCATGCCTGTAATCCCAATGTTTTGGGAGGCCAAGGCAGGAGGATTGCTTGAGGCCTGGAGTTTGAGACCAGCCTGGGCAATATGGCTAGACCCCATCTCTACAAAACATTAAAAAAAAAAAAAAACTGGGCAATGTGGTGCGGGCCTGTAGTCCCAGCTATTCAGGAGGCTGAGGTGGGAAGATCACTTGAACCTGGGAGGTGGAGACTGCATTGAGACACGATGGCACCACTGCACTCCAGCCTGGGCAACAGAGGGAGACCCTGTCTCTTAAAAAACCACAAAAATACTGTTTCAGATTATTACTTGCCATAGGCAGGCTCTTATGCACAGTACATTCCTGGGCATTTGACCACCCATAGTACACATAATTTCCTGTACCTGGTTAGGCACATAAAGCTCTGAGTGCCATACTCTGTGGTCACCATAGGAGATTTTCAAGGGGTGTCATGGCTGCCCATGATTTTGACATTGCACCCTGGCTCCACTAACCTTTGCTCCATAAGCCTCAATTTCCCTCTTTCTGCAGTGGGGTTTTGCCTTCTTACACCACATAGAAGCTTGATAAGACATTTTGTATTCTTTAGACAGGGTCTTGCTCCAGGCTGGAGTGCAGTGGCACCATCACGGCTTACTGCAGCCTTGACCTCCCAGGTTAAGCGATCCTCCCACCTCAGCCTCTTGAATAGCTGGGACTACAGGCCCACATCACCTTGCCCAGCTGATTTTTTTTTTTTGGTATACATGGAGGTCTTGCTATGTTACCCAGGCTGGTCTCGAACTCCTGGCCTCAAGCAGTCCTCCCAAAGTGCTGGGATTCCAGGTGTGAGCACCGCATCTGTGGATAGGTCATCTTTTAAAAATTCATCACAGCTGACTTTCAGAGAGCCCAGTACGCTTACTCACATGCATTGTGACAAGAGGACAAGAGGAGATTCGTCTTTTTTCTTCTTTAAAGAAAGGAAGCACAGGCCAGGCATGGTAGCTCACATCTGTAATCCCAGCACTTTGGGAGGCTGAGGCAGGCAGATCACTTGAGGTCAGGAGTTCGAGACCAGCCTGGCCAACATGCTGAAACCCCATCTCTACTAAAAATACAAAAAATTAGCCGGACGTGGTGGCACACGCCTGTAGTCCAAGCTACTCGGGAGGCTGAGGCAGGAGGATCACTTGAGCCCGGGGAGGCAGAGGTTGCAGTGAGCTGAGGTTACACCATTGCACTCCTGCCTGGGTGAGAGAGTGAGACTCCATCTCAAAAAATAATAATAAAATAAAAATAAATGGCTGGGCACAGTGGCTAACACCTGTAATCCCAGCACTTTGGGAGGCTGAGGCAGGTGGGTCACCTGAGGTCAGGAGTTCGAGACCAGCCTGGATAACATGGTGAAACCCTGTCTCTACTAAAAATACAAAAAATTAGCCAGGCGTGGTGGCGTGTGCCTGTAATCCCAGCTATTTGGGAGGCTGAGGCAGGAGAATCGCTTGAACCCGGGAGGCAGAGGTTGCAGTGAGCCGAGATTGTGCCACTGCACTCCAGCCTGGGCAACAAGAGTGAAACTACATCTAAAATAATAAAATAAATAAATAAATAAATAAATAAATAAATAAATGAAGTGCTACAGAGAAGTGACTTGCCCAGGGCCACGCTACATTCACTCAAATTCCTAAGGTTTCCTTTACCAGTATTGTCCCCAAAGAGCAGCTGCAGACTGATTTACTGAGAAAAGGAAACGTTTCTTCCCTGTGAGGCTCTAAATGCGACCTGAGTTGAAAGAGGCAGAGATGGGCAAGTGACAGGCAGCCTCGGAGGAGCCGTTGCGCAGGTGCCACCTGTGAGCCGCTCCTGGCTAATGCGCCACTCTCGTCCCTGGGTTATGGGGGTTAATGAGCTACGGCTTCAGCACAGCTGCCAAGTGCCTGATCTCAGCCCAAGGTCACACACCAGGACTCTCCGAGAACACACTGTCGCACATACACACTCAGACACACACCATGCCAGGTGGTGCAGAATCACACCACTGGGTTGATTCGATTTGTGATTCTCTATATCCTGTACATACCCTTTAAAGACACCACCACCTGGGCCCCTTCTACCCACCTCCCCAAAGATTCTAATTTCATCTGCCTGGGATTAGAGCTCTCCAGGTTGGTCTCTTTTGCAGCTGGGGTAGAGACAATGGTCTGTCGTCAAATTTGACAGCATTTTGGAATCACCTGGGGGATTTAAAAACAGCACTGGCCAGGCGTGGTGGCTCCCACCTGTAATCCCAGCACTTTGGGAGGCCGAGGCAGGTGGATCACTTAAGGTCAGGAGTTTGAGACCAGCCTGGCCAACATGGTGAAACCCCACCTCTATTAAAAATACAACAACAACAAAAAAAAGCTGGGCATGGTGGCACACACCTGTAATCCCAGCTGCTTAGGAGGCTGAGGCAGGAGAATCACTTGAGCCCAGGAGACAGAGGTTGCAGTGAGCCAAGATCATGCCACTACACTCCAGCCTGGGCGACAGAGTAAAACTCCATCTCAAAAAAAAAAAAAATTAAAAACATTAAAAAATAATAACAATAAAAACAAAAACAGCACTGATGCTGCCCTTCCCACCCCTCAGCCTTCATTCACATGGGGTCTGGGTGTGGCCTGAGCATCAGGCGTTCTACATACTCCCGAGGTGGTTCTAATGTGAGGCCAGGCTCAAGAACAGCCGCTCTGGTTCATTCTGCACCTGGGCTCTCTCCATACCGCAGCAGACAGAGGGCTCTCACTTCCTGAGTTCTCCAGAAAGAGACTTTAGCCTCATGTTGCTGCTTCTAAACATATATGCATCTCAAAAAAATTCTATTCTCCTTGACTTCTGAAGGTCAAGGCTGATCCAAAGCCATGGGCCTTCTGTCTGCGTCCTCCTGGATAGGAAATGAAGCCTCAGTGTGAGTGGCGTGAAGGTATCCCCCGTTCCGCCATGCTCTGTGGACAGAGACAGAGGGAAGGAGAACTTTGCAGTAATCCCATCTGTCCTCAGTTCTGCCCCTGCACCTCTGACTGAGGTCCTGGGAAGGATGCCTCCTGCAGGCGCCCCTGCTCCTGGGACCCTCCCCACCTCCTGCTGACCTACCCACAGGGGTGCCTAAGTGCTGAGTTCATGCCTATCCACACCCACCTTCCTCCACCTAGAAATGGACAGGCCCGCTCTTCACCCTGTGGTATCTGTGGCTGGGGTTGAGCCCCAGGCTTCATAAATATTCAGGCCTGTCTATGCTTCTTCCTTCTGAGGAGCTGGGACCTGCCCCCAGGGGACAGGCACCAAATTGTCCTCCTCATCTCCTGCAGCACACAAGCTGAGAACAACTTATCTCTGCGGACCCTCTGCCCCATGCACGTCAGCTTGTGCAGGGAGCCTCCTGAGAGGCCATTGTTCCCCACTGAGTCCCGGCCAGGCCCAGCAACTGCACCTGGAGCAGTAGGCCCTGAGCCGGCCGATGATCAGGGTCACACCTGTCTGTTACTGAGCACCTTCCATTTGGCAGCACTTCATGTAAAATCTGTGTGCCCATTTCACAGGCCGCAGACGGGAACCAAGGATTGGAGGGGTGAAGTCACTTGCCTAAGTCCAAAGACAGGACTTGACCCCAGATCTGTCTAGGTCTCTAGAGCAGAGGCTCTCAGATTTGAATGTACAGAGGAGCCAGCTCAGTAGTTCTCTCAATAGGTTCCAGGAACCTCCCTTTTTTTTTTTTTTTTTTTTTGAGATGGAGTTTTGCTCTTCGCCCAGGCTGGAATGCAGTGGCGTGATCTCGGCTCGCTGCAACCTCTGCCTCCTGGGTTCAGGCGATTCTCCTGCCTCAGCCTCCCAAGTAGCTGAGATTACAGGTGCCCACCACCATGCCCAACTAATTTTTGTATTTTTAATAGAGACGGGGGTTTCACCATGTTCCCCAGGCTGGTCTTGAACTCCTGACCTCAGGTAATCTGCCTGCCTCAGCCTCCTAAAGTGCTGGGATTAAAGGCGTGAGCCACCACGCCCAGCCAGGAACTTGCCTTTTCATACCAGAATGCTGGAGAACCTGACCGAATCCACCCTTGCAGAGTCCCCCTGTGCCCCTGTCTGAGTCTCAGGACCTGATCTAGATCCAGCCAATTATATCCTTGCTGGATGACCATATGAGCTTCTGTTTCTTCCTCTGTGAAAATGAGAGTATGTGCCAGGCATGATGGCTCACGTCTGTAATCCCAGTGCTTTGCCAAGGTGGGTGGATCCCCTGAGGTCAGGAGTTTGAGACCTGCATGGCTAACATGGTGAAACCCCATCTCTACTAAAAATACAAAAATTAGCCAGGCATGGTGGTGCACGTCTGCAATCCCAGCTACTTGGGAGGCTGAAGCCAGAGAATTGCTTGAACCTGGGAGGCGGAGGTTGCCGTGAGCTGAGATCCCACCACTGCAGTCCAGTCTGGGTGACACAGTGAGACTCTGTCAAAAAAAAAAAAAAAAAAAAAAGGAAGGGAAACGAGAGGGTAGAACTAGCCAATTCCGAGGGGCTTGTCAGCCCTGCCTTGAGCTCCCCAACTTCAGTAGAAGTTCAGCTGTTCAGCTCCTACGGAAAGGAGGGAGGGAGAGAGAACTCTCCAGGTTTTCTCCCCCGGAAGGGTCCTATATCAGGTCAGAACAATGAACCTGGTGCAGGACTTTCACCTGCCTGTGCAGGCAGCTGGGACCCAGAAACCCTCAAAGCATTTTTCTCCCCTACCCACGAACCACATGGTCTCCTTGGCACAGGTGAAGCTTCTACTTAAAGGGCAGCTGGGAAGCCCCCCGCCTTTTGTTCACATCCCACTCCTTGTTTTCCTGCATGAAGGTAAGAAGCCAGGTGTGATTCCCGCATCTGCTCTCCGCAGCCCTCCTGGGAGGGTTTGAAGAGATAGCTGAGAGCGGCCAGCTGGGAAGAGCACGCTTGCCTTGTCAGCGGAGAGTGTGTTCTGAGCTCTGCTGAGTCAGTGTGGCCAGGCAGGGCTGGGGGGCCTCAGGGCTCCGGGCCCCACCTCTTACCTCTACAGTCTCCCACCCTGGCTGCCTGCTCCAGCTGGTCAAAATGGTAGGTGCCTGCTGCCTGCTTTCCCAAGTAAGCCCCAAATTATCAACTGCACCAACTGTGAACCCCAACATATATTTATCATCCCTGCCTCCCAGGCACTCAGCCGGGTCTCATTGGTAATTGCAGTCATCTCAGGAGGAAAGTGGGGGAGGGAGGAGATGGCTGGGCCTGGGCCTTCCTGGCTGGGGAGGTGCCAGGGTGAATGAGGTGCTGAGATTGGCTTGCAGCTCCACAGCCAGCTGCATCGCCCCGTGGGGCAGCTCATGGTCCCCAAAGGCGGCCAACTCAGCATTGAGTTCCAGCCCTGTCACTTACTAGCACACTGGAGGTGTGGGCCTGCCTGGAGGCCAGACAGCCAAGGGGACAACTAAGTCATAGCTTTTCCTCCTGGCCTGTGCCCTTTTGTGATCACAGAGGTGGCCCTTTGGGAAGGATCCCCCTCCTTGCACCTGAGTGTGGAGTCTGTTCCTGCAGGTGTCCAGGGACAGTGAGGCCATGAGAAGCTAGCGTCTTAGTCCGAGGAGGCTCTTAAACATCCCTTTCCCAGTGCAGTCCTTGTTTGTTTTTTGAGACAGAGTCTCACTCTGTCGCCCAGGCTGGAGTGCAGTGTCGTGACCTTGGTTCACTGCAACCTCTGCCTCCTGGGTTGGACCAATTCTCCTGCTTCAGCCTCCCAAGTAGCTGGGATTACAGGTGTGCACCACCACGCCCAGCTAATTTTTGTATTTTTAGTAGAGATAGGGTTTCACCATGTTGGCCAGGCTGGTCTTGAACTCCTGACCTCAGGTGATCCACCCACCTCAGCCTCCCAGAGTGCTGGGATTACAGGCGTGAGCCGCCGCGCCCGGCCAATCCTTGTTAAAACGCAGGTTCCTACACAAGGAATCCTACGGCACAAAACCATTTGAGAACCAATGTGGCAGCCTGGGGTCGCTTTGCCAAGCCTCAGTTCCTTGTGCTCATAACAGAGATGTGAAGAATGCACATTCTGTAGTGTTGTCTTAGGAGGCAGCAAGGTTCATAGAATCTAGAAAGTGCTTAGTACTCCGCAAAGGGGAATTCCTCGGTCATTACTCGGAGCTAAATTGTGGCCATCTGATTCAGCAGACGGAAGAAATGGATTTTGCACTTTCTTCCTGTTTTGCCAGCCAGGTAACCCCCAGTGGAGACAGGCACCTGTGAGAAGTATCACTGCTTTGTGGGTCAGGGGCTTGGACCCACCAGGGCTGTGTCATCTGCGGACCATGTGAACTCAAGTAAGTGATTTGAGCTTCCATGAGTCTCTGTTTCCACATTGGCAACACAGTGTGATTAATTGCCCAAGCCTCTATCTTTGGCCATGACAGTTACAATGCAGTTACATGAGATACTTTGAAGTTAGCTGTACGTATAGACCCTCCTCATCCAGTGATTCCCTGTACTCACTCCCCTTGTGCCTGCTCTGGAAGTGATGCATTACAGAAAGGAGAATGACTCCCCAGCCACTGTGTCCATGGGTGTCAAAATGAGGTTGTCACAGGGACTCAAACAGACCCTTGTACTCTAGTGTTCACAGCAGTGCTATTTATAAGAGCCAAAAGGTGGAATCAACCCAAGTGTTCATCAACCCGTGAATGGATAAACAAAATGTGGTTTATCTGTGGAATATTACTTAGTCATGAAAAGGAATGAAGCATTGACAGGTGCTACAACGTGGATGAACCTTGAAGACCTTATGCTGAGTGAAAGAAGCCAGACACAGACAGCCACATATCGTATTATTCCGTTTATATGTAATGTCCAGAATAGGCAAATCCTCAGAGACAGAAGAGATTAGTGGTTGCCAGAACCCGGAGAGGATGGGGGAATTGAGGGGTGACAGGGAGTATGGGGTTTCTTTTGGGGCTGACAAAAATGTTCTAAAATTGATTTTAGTGATGGCTGCACAACTCCGAAGATACGAAAAATCATTGAATTGTGCACTTTAAATGGCGGCGGCGTATGTGGATAATACCTCAAAGCCATTACAACACACACAAGACCATCTCCATCAAAATCACCTGGAGTTCTCATTTAAAATGCACTCCTAGCTGGGCACAGTGACTCACACCTGTAATCCTAACACTTTGGGAGGCCAAGGCAGGAGGATTGCTT
Source organism: Pongo abelii (assembly GCF_028885655.2). NCBI lineage: Eukaryota > Metazoa > Chordata > Mammalia > Primates > Hominidae > Pongo > Pongo abelii. The sequence continues at coordinate 115,950,056 of NC_071995.2, read as the reverse complement.
GAGCCCAGGAGTTCAAGCAGCCCGGGCAGCATAGTGAGCTTTCGTCTCTACACATAATTACAAAACTAGCCAGGCGTGGTGGTGTGCTTCTAGTGCTAGTTGTTCAGGAGGTTGGGGTTGCAGTGAGCCATGTTTGTGCCACTGCACTCCAGCCTGGGCAACAGAGTGAGATCGCATCTAAAAAAAAAAAAAAAAAAAGCCGGGCTCGGTGGCTCACGCCTGTAATACTAGCACTTTGAAATGAGAGGCCGCGGCAGGCGGATCACCTGAGGTCAGGGGTTTGAATCCAGCCTGGCAAACATGGAGAAACCCTGTCTCTACTAAAAATACAGACACATGGTGGCACGCGCCTGTAATCCCAGCTACTCAGGAGGCTGAGGCGGGAGAATCGTTTGAACCCGGGAGGTGGAGGTTGCTGTGAGCCGAGATCACACGAGCATGGGCAACAGAGTGAGACTCTGTCTCAAAAAAAATAAAAGCATTCCTGTAATGGGTCCAGAATTACAGTTAGATAGAAGCAATAAGTTCTAGTATTTGATAGTAGGGAATCTGATAGTAAGTAGGGAATTATAATTACAGTTAACAGTAATTTATATTTCAAAATAGCTAGAAGAGAAAAATTGTTCCCAGTACAAAGAAAAAATGAGGTGACGCATATCCCAATTAACTTCATTGATCATGACACATTGTATACATATATCAAAATATCACATGCCCCCAAAATATTTGCTACTATGATATATCAATAAAAATACAAGAAGTAAAAAATGCATTGCTGGGCCTCCTGAGATAGAACACCTGGACCTCAGAATCTGAATTTAAATAAGAACCAAGGTGATTGTATGCACACAGAACTTAAATCATCCTTTTAGGGCTGGGCCAATGGCTCATGCCTGTAATCCCAGCACTTTGGGAGGCTGAGGCAGACTGCTTGAGACCAGGAGTTCAAAACCAGCCTGGGCAACATAGCGAGGCCCTGTCTCTACAAAATATTTAAAACTTAGCCAGGCTTGGTGGTGTGTGCCTGTAATCCCAGCTACTCAGGAGGCTGGGGCAGGAGGATCGCTTGAGCCCAGGAGTTTGAGGCTGCAGGGAGCTATGATCATGCCACTGCACTCCAGCCAGGGCAACAGAGCGAGACCCTGTCTCAAGAAAAAAAAAAAAATCATCCCTGTAGGAAGACAGTCTGGTCAACGCTGTCTCCTTGGCACTGTATTTTTCCAAGTGCAAACCCAGTGTGTGTATTCATTTCCTGTTGCTGCTGCAACAAATTATTATACCAACTCAGTGGCTTATATAAACAAAAGCTCACGCCTGTAATCTCAGCACTTTGGGAGGCCGAGGCGGGTGGATCACCTGAGGTCAGGAGTTCAAGACCAGCCTGGGCAACATGGTGAAACCCTGTCTCTACTAAAAATACAAAAATTAGCTGGGCACGGTGGCACCTGCCTGTAATCCCGCTACTCGGGAGGCTGAGGCAGGAGAATCGCTTGAGCCTGGGAGGCAGAGGTTGCAGCGAGCCAAGATTGTACCATTGCGCTCCAGCCTGGGGGACAACGAGATTCCGTCTCAAAAAAAAAAAATGGGTCCAAATGGTCCTTGTGCATCGAGTCCACTTCTGGGCGGGGTCCCCAGGACTGGCTGAGCCAAGAGTTGAAGGTCTGGGTGGGGCCATCCGGCCATCAGAAATGCAGGTAAAGACATCTCAAAAGGCCAATCTTAGGTTCCACAATAGTGAATTGGGACAGTTGCAAATCTTGTATCCTCTGGAATAATGACTGGTTGTCATTTAACTATGACTGCGTCTTAGTGAAATTTAGGCCCCTCTCGTCCTCCTAACCTGGTGGTCTTTCTTTTCTTTTCATTTTTTTTTAAGAGACAGGTTCTTACTCTGTCCCCCAGGCAGGAATGCAGTGGTGTGATCGTGGCTCACTGCAGCTTAAAACTCCTGGGCTCAAGTGATCCTCCCACTTCAGCCTCCTGAGTAGCTGGGACCAAAGGCACATGCCATCATGCACTGCTAATTTTTTTTTTTTTTTTTTTTTTTAAATAGAGGCAGGGTCTCACTAAGTTACCCAGGCTAGTCTTGAACTCCTGGCTCAAACGATCCTCCCACCCCAGTCTCTCAAAGTGTTGGGATTACAAGCTTAAGCCACTGTGCCCGGCCACCTGGTAGCCTTTCATTAGTTTTATGAAGGCGGCTTAGTTTTGGGGAAGGGCTATTCTCCTTTAAACTATAAATTAAATTTCTCCCAAAGTTAGCTTGGCTCAAGCCCAGGAATGACCAAGGGCATTTTGAAAGTTAGAGGCAAGATGAAGGTTGGTGAGATCAGATCGCTCTCGGTGTCATAACTTTCTGTTATAATTTTTGCAAAGGCGGTCTCAATGGTACTTGGAGTCCCCATAAATCTCTTGGTCAGTGGCCCAAATGCTAAGAAAAATGTCGTGTTACTCCTAGAACATTACCATGCCTTGGGAGTTACCCCAAGCTAAACCATTAGAAGGGGCAGGTGAATTACAGAAACTGCTATTCAGACACCTTCAAGTCTATGCTCTGATTCTGGTTTACAGTCCTTTGGGAATATCTTGGTTTTTCTATCAATAAAATGCGGATGTGCTGGGTGCCTCTCCTCCAGGCCCCTGCAGTGACTGGTACGGGCTAGCATACCATGGTGTTCTGTTCACATCTCTTTCCTTGCAGACTTTGGGATCCCTGAGGTCAGGGACTGTCTCCTTCACTGTAGTGTCCAAACTCCTGGCACTCAATAGTGAATGCATGAACAAATAAACGAACATATGACAGTCAACTGGGTAGTCGTTTCCTGGTATTGACTGGCTTGCAAGAGCAAATGGTTAAATATTCAGGGATTTTAAGCCAGGCATGGTGGCGCATGCCTGTATTCGCAGCTACCTGGAAAGCTGAGGCAGGAGGATCCTCTGAGCCCAGGAGTTCGATGCTAGCCTGAGCAACATAGTGAGATCCCATATCTAAAAAACAAAATTCAGGGATTTTGCAAGCCTATTGTTAAATTATCAGTAACTTGAAATTGACTATGGTAGGAGTATTTACACACAGAAATTGGCAACTGCTACAGATTAGGACTTCTGCCCCTCCTGCCCTTTTCAGAGAACTTGTTTACCAGCTCACCACTGGCTAGCACTTACGGTGTCAGGCAGTTTTAAGCACCTTCTGTATATGAATCTGCATTTAACCCTTACAATGTTACATATATGAATCTGCATTTAACCTTCACAATCACCTTACATGTATGAATCACCTTACATATATGAATCTGCATTTAACCCTCACAATGTTATTGGCACTTTGCAGATGGGGAAACTGAGGATGAGAGAGGTTAACTTGCCCAAGTATGGTTTCATAGCCCTCCATGACGGGAAGGTGGGAGAGCCAAGTGAAGACCGTCCTGGCCATCTCTGGGCTCAGCTGCTCTTTGTGGCTTCACAGGGACCAGCTATATGAATTGCGGCCACCACTTTTAATCAGCTCCTCCGGGAGGAGGTCCTCTGGGAGAAAAGACGCAGTTGCCTGGTGACTAAAGTGTTTCCCAGTCCTCCAAAAGTCATGCTGTGTTATTGGGGGGGGATAAAGCTTGCCCCCCAACGGGGTGCCCCTCTTCCAGGGCTCTAGACAAAAAAATCCAATGAGCCCTGGCCAGACCCCATGCAAAGCTGCAGACCTCATTCTTGCTTCTTGCTTTGTTGACGCCTGCAGAGCCATTGGTAGGTTTGAATGAAAGCCATGACGTCCCGGAACAGGCAGCGGCTGGCTTTGCGTGGAGGGTGCCCTGAGGTGTGTGCATCATTGCCAGAGGAGGGCAGAGTCCGGGCAGATGGTGGGTGCCACTGCAGGGGCCCACACAGAGACATCTGTCCACCAAGAATTTGGCTTTGCTGTATCCCTTCGGGACCACAGTTGGGGACAGTCCTGGACTTCCTGAAGCTCAGCTTTAGGGATGACAGAGTCTCTCCAGGGGCCCATTCTGGTTTGAACGTTCCATCTCTCTGTCGGCTCCATCACATCAGCCCTTGTTTACCCATCTGCTTTGTCACTGCCCGTGTGTCTGTCTCCTCACTCCACCAGGAGTTCCTCAGGAGTGAAGGTGGCATCTTATTCCTGGCTGTGGCTCCAGGACCCAGCAAGAGCCCTGAACATAGTAGGTGCTCAATAAATGTGCAATGAATAAATGATTGAACGGATGCATAAATTGTGCCTTGGTTTTTTCTGCCTTCGTGCTGCTCCAAGGATCTCCTGATTACTTCTCCAAGCCCTGCAATTAGGAATAAATCCTCCTCTGTCATCCTACACAAGACTTCCTCCCTCCCAGCTCCCTGCTGACTGGTGGTGGTGGCTTGTTTGGCTGTGGACCCAGGAGAGGGGATGAGGACTCTGAGAAGGCCTCCCTGAGGATGTGAGTTCCCACTGAGGTCTGAAGAGGAAGCGGGAGTGGAAGAGAGTTTCAGGCAAAAGGAACAAGTACAAGTGCTTGTCTAGTAGCTAACAGCGGTCAGTGGGTCAGGGTAGACAGGTGATTGGGTAGGACAGACTCCCTTCATCCTAGATACCAGGGGCTTCCTCGAGATCGCCAAAGGACAGTGTGAAGCCATGTGCCCTTCTCCTTGTCCCAGGGCTTTTGTCCCCACCGGAGCAACGGTGCCAAGCAGGAGGGGCTGATGTCCAGAGAATGCCACTTCCTATCCCCCACAGCAGACAGCTCCATCATTTAATCCTTGACTAGTTTAATATAATAAAATTCCAGGAACTGACATTTTAAGTTGGAATAAAATTGCTCCCAGCAGCTGTATGTAATGGGCTGGCTCAGAGGCTCAGAACTTCCAGGGGTAGTGGGGATCCTTTTCCTGATCCCAGAGGCCTGCCTGTTTCCAGAATCCTTCTAACCCGAAATGCAGTCCCTAGGTCAGCTGTCCTGCCGGCTCAGACCAGCTGATGACCCACAGCCAACATCTTTCCACCTTGATCAGGTCTTGCACTGCCCTCTGGAGAGTGCTTTAAAATGCAGATTGCAAGTGCTGCCTTAGCTCTACGAGTGCAGACAGGCAGTGTAAGAGGAAGCTGGATTTTCCATTTTAGAGACAGGGTCTTGCTCTGTCGCCTGGGCTGGAGTTCGGTGGTGTAATCATAGCTCACTGTAGCCTCTAACTCCTGGGCTCAAGCAATCCTCCTGCCTCATCCTCCCAAGTAGCTGGGACTTCAGGCACACACCATTGTGCCTAGCTCATTTTTTAAAAGTTTTAATTTTTGGTGGAGCTGGGGTCTTGCTATGTTGCCCAGGCTGGTTTCAAACTCCTGGGCTCAATCCTCCTGTCTCAGCCTCCCAAAGTGGTGAGATTACAGACATGAGTCACTGCACCTGGCCAAAAGCTGGATTTGCAACCAGGAAGGGTCTGATTCTGCTGCTCTAGGAGGTTTTAGGACCAACTCCCACCCTCTACATCGGGCTCTGAAAGTCACCTCCTGCCCCTGGAAAGGGCTGTGACCCTTGGCTTGAGCCTGTAGTCTGCAGGAATGAATAGCAGTTCTCAGCAGCCCCCTTCCCAGCAGCCTGTGAAACTGATGGAGGTAGGTCCACCCAAGTCCCCTCTGTGGGCACCGAAAAACTCCTGCCCCCTACCCTGTCCCCTTTTCCCCCCCAACATTTATCATCGAGTCTAACGTTCAGAACAGACCTGATACCTGACGGTCATTGATAGCGGTGTCACTAAGCACTGCAGAGCCCTCAGGAGAGGCTTGACCTTGATGTTCTGCCCTGGCTGTGTGCCTCTCCAGGGGACAAGATTCCATAGTGCCCACCAGCCTCTGTGGCCATGTGCTGTGTCCATGCCAGGCCCTCTGGTGGACATCTCATTAACTTATCCTTATTTTAAGGAGGAGGAATCACATTACACAGGCAACAGCATCGGCCCCAGTCACCCCAGCTGGATGGAGAGCCAACCCCTTAAGCCATCTTAAACCAGAACTTCCCTAATGGGCATGGGGACCACCGGCATTGCCTTCTCTCCAGCAGTTTGTCCCAAATGCAGCCTCCTGGGCCCGCTTCTGCAGTTGTTTTTTGTTTGTTTTTTGAGACAAAGTCTTGCTCTGTCACCCAGGCTGGAGTGCAGTGGCAAGATCTCAGCTCACTGCAACCTCTGCCTCCCAGGTGCAAGTGATTCTCCTGCCTCAGCCTCCGGAGTAGCTGGGATTACAGGCATGTGCCACCGCGCACAGCTAATTTTTGTGTTTTTAGTAGAGACGGGGTTTCACCATGTTGGCCAGGCTGGTCTCGAACTCATGAGCTCAAGTGATCCGCCCGCCTTGGCCTCCCAAAGTGCTGGGATTACAGGCGTGAGCCACCGCGCCCAGCCCGCTCCTGCAGTTTGAGGTGCCCCTCAGCCACCGGGCTGTGCAGGGCCCACACGGGCCGCCACGTGGGTGTGTTCACCTCAGAAGGTGCTGGGCTTTCCTGGAATAAACTAAAGCGCATGGTGCATTTTCAAATAGGATTATTATTACTGTTGTTCTCCATAGAGCTAATTCATGCTCGCTGACTTCCTTGACTATCTCAGTGGAGTTTCTCTTCTAAGATCTGGAGGATGTGAGGTGGGATGGGTTGGGAGTGGGCATAGCACCTCCCAAAGGTCCCACCCCTCCTACCCACGCCCCCAAATTTGCTCACACCTGCTTCCTTCCAGATCCAGCAGGGGTGCGGAAGGGACGAGGTACGTGGCCACTGCTGCACGGACTGGGAACCCAGAGCGGTGGGCTCCGGGATCCCTTTCCCGGCGGTTTCCGGGCCGGGGCGGGGCGCTACCCCAGCCGCGCAGTGCGCGAAACCGGCGTGCGCTAGGACCGCGGCGCGCCGCCCTCCGCCGTTATATGAGGCCCCGCTCCGGCCCCACGCGGAACCCGCGGCTGCGAGCTTTCGCTGGCGCCCGACCCGAGGCCGGACTCGAGGCCAGCCCCGAGGCCAGTCCCGCCGCTGCGCAGCCGAAGCCAGTGCGGGGCCTGAGAGGGACGCGCGCCCCGGGGCCCCCGCCGCGGGCACCATGGGCGCTGCCCACTCCGCGTCTGAGGAGGTGCGGGAGCTCGAGGGCAAGACCGGCTGTGAGTACCCGCGGGGGGCGGCGCGGGGACCGGGGCGGGACCTCCGAACGGCCACTGTTGGGGGCCTCGGCCCGCCGCCGCGCTGTGTGACCTTGGGCCAGTGGCGGGCCCTCTCTGCGCCTCAGTCTCCTCCTCTTTCAAATGGGTCCCCGCCGGCCACCTCGCGGGCTGCGGCGAGGAGCTCCGCGGCGATGCTCAGTGCGGCAGCCGCTCAGCCTCAGACTGGCCTGGGAACTCCCTGGCCGGGGGACTGCGGACCGGGGAGGGAGCGGGGCCCAGGCTTCCCAAGCGCAGGGCAGGTGCCTCGGGCCGGGCGGGCAAGTCCCTCAGGCAGCCCCGCTGGCGCGCGCGCCCCGCACCTGAGAGTCGTTTGCATTCGTGAGCGCAAGAGCGGAAAGTTTTGAAGTCGGCGGACCTGAGTGGGAACCGGTCTCCGACGCTCCCCGGCCGGGTGACCTTAGTCGGGAGAGCCGGCGCCCCGCGCCTGCTTTCGTCCTCGCATCTGTAAAATGGGTTCAGGCAGCCTCATCCCCGCGGGTGGCTGGGAGACTTTAGCGAGGCAGCGGCCGCAGAGCACTTTGTCCGGAGCCCAGCGTCCTGCCCTGAGTTCGCTTAGTCTCCCGGGACCAGCAAAGGCTGCGCGTTCCTCATCGGCCCGGAGGCGGGGCACCCTGGGAGGCCGGGCGCCTTGGGAGGCCGGGCCAAGCTGCCCGCAGGGAAATGGCGGAGAAAGCACTTGTCTGCCCGAGTTCAGCCGGGCTGGGGACTTGGCCCTGGGTCCTAAACTCGGCATGGCCAGTTCTGCCTCCGGCTGTGGACCAGGGTGCGGACTGGAGACCGCGGGGGCCGGGTGTGTGGGCAAACCAGCTTTGGCGAGGGACAGACCGGCTGTGAACCCTGCCAGTTCCACTTCCTGGCTGTGTGACCTTGGTCTAGTCACTTTACCTCTCTGATTCTCAGCTTTCCTTCTCTGTTGTAAGAGTTCTGCTACTACCTGGTAGACGCTCAGGAAATGGGAGCTGCAGATATTTTGGGAAAGAGCTAGCTCCTGGCACCTGCTTCAAGTGCAGAGAACCAGCGTCCAGTATTGATCACCAAGAGAGGGTGGCCCAGCTGTTTGTGTGTCAGCTGAAAAGCAACCCCTCTTGACCCCCAATCTAAATACCCCTTTCCAGGAGAACTGGATGAAAATTGCAGAAAACCATTAATAACTGGTGTGTGTATGCACGCACTTATACATCTATATCTGTATCTCTGTGTGTGTGGAGATATAGAATTATATTCAACTAGAGAAGTAAAAGGTGTGGCTCAGCATATATAATATGGTACCCTTTTTTCTGTTTTTTAAAAAAGGATCCTTTGAGCTGGAGCTGCAAAGTAAAAAGAAATAGAAAATGTAAAAGGAGGGGAAAATAAGAGTATACATTTGTAATTGCTATATTTGCAGACTGGAAGAATCCACCAGAAAGTACGAATGGATGCTTGGTGGCGGTTGTGGGGGGAGTGGAAGGAATGAAGGGAGAGTGAGCTTTTTCTCTGTAAACGTTTTTATATGTTCATTTTGAACTATGTTGAATATTTTACTTGCTCAAAAAGTTTCATGCACTTCAATCTGAAGACTAATATGAGAGAGAAAGGAGGGATTCCTCTAGCTCTTACTTGCTTGGGTCTCCCCTGGTTTTGTTATTTCTCACGTGCCCTCTCCTCGCCTCCCACTGCTTTGAATCTGGATGAGTGTCGATGGGCATTCTCTGTGGCTGGGATCCCCGCTGGAAGGGTGGGCTCTCCGGAATTCCTCCTGGTTGTCGGTTTGACAGGGAGGAGGGGCTGCAGAGCATGCTGGGAGTCTTGTCAGTTTCCTGGGTCCAGCCTCCCACGGGGATGACAGATGCTGTGTTCCTGCTCTGTAACCTTCCTAGATGTAGCTGCAGCGGCTTCCCTTCTTGCTTCCCAGAGCTCAGATTTCATAATCCAAGGGAGATGGAGAGGGTTGGAGAGGAGGTTCTGAGGTTAGACCGGAGTAGGCAGGTGGAACTTCAGGTAGGTGGAAAGTTGCCCCCAGTCCTCCGAAAGGGACTGCGTAATTTGGTCACTTTTACCCACTTAGCAAATATTTATAGACCAGGGACTGGGGATTTATAGATGGCTCGGAGAGGCTGCTCTTCCTGGAGGGGGACACACAGTAAACAAAACGCCCCATAGGTGTTAAACTGTGAACGAGGCATAGCAGGGTGGCATGAGAATGGAGCTTTAGGATGGATCCGGAGGGCCTCCCTGAAGAGGTGATAATGGAACAGAAATCCAAGTAAGAATGAGCCAGGGGTGTGCAAATCAGTGGAAAGGGCATCTCAGGCCGAGGGGACGTCGAATGCAGAGGCCCTGTGGCAGGGACAAGCCAGCAACAGTAAATGAGAATGCATGAGATGAGGACACAGCTGTCGTCAGGGCTCAGGCTGTGGCAGGAGCCTGGCTTCAGGGGCCTTGCCAGGTACCTTGGGCAAGTCACTTATGCTCTCTGAGCATCAGTTTTATCTACTAGAGAATGGGCACACTCATAGTACCTCCCTTGAAGTTGTTGCAAAGGATTGAGTTAATATACATGAAGTAGTTAGACCAGACACATATACATGTTTGTTGTTGACCATGCTTTAAACACTCTTGTATGTCCTGGTCACTCCGAGCCACAGCTGAGAGTTGAGTCTTGGTCCCACCTCTCTGAGCTGCATGACCTTGGGCAAGTCATCTTACCTCTCTGAGCCTCAGTACCCCCACCTGGATCCTGAAGTCATTGTGTGGATTCAATAAGGTTACATACATATGTATGCGAGGCGATTGGCTTGGCATGGGAACGGCAGCTCCCAGAGACCCAGTGGGTCAGGCAGGGCCCTTCCTCCAAGGCCATTCCCTTGAGAATCTTCCCTGAGAAAAAGGGAGAAGAGCCTCAGGGTAAGGTGGCCAGAGGACAGACTGAGCCCACAGGGCTGCTGACTCCCCCGCCTCCCTGAGGACCAAGATGACCCCTGACTTCCTGGGGAGGAATCAGCTTGGTCCCTTTCTGAGAACACCATCCAGAAAGGACCAGAAGGTCAGGCTGAGGCTGGTGATAATGAACATAATTCCCCAAGCACCTGCTGAGCATCAGGCTCCATGCTGCTGCTCTCTGCATAACACTCTTTTTATAGTAATGATCCCCCAGGAGGGCAGTGTTAGGGCCATTTTACAGGTGAGGAAACTGAGGCTTAGAGAGGTAAACCAGCTTGCCTGCAGTCCCACAGCTGCTAAGTGAGGAATTGGAGATCATAGGATCCCCAAGTCTACTTTCTTTTTTTACAATTTTTTTTAGTTTTTAGTTTTTGAGGCAGGGTCTTGCGCTCTCACCCAGGCTGGAGTGCAAGGGGCATGATCAAGCTCACCGCAACCTCAAACTCCTGGGCTCCAGCAATCCTCCCACCTCAGCCTTCCCAGTAGCTACGACTGCAGGTGTGCGCCACCACACCAGCTAATTTTAAATTTTTTTGTAGAGACAGGGGTCTTGCCATGTTGATCAGACTAGTCTCAAATTCCTGGCCTCAAAGTGATCCTCCCACTTCAGCCTCTTGAAAGCGCTGGAGTTACAGGCATGAGCCACCATGCCTGGCCCCGAGACTGCTTTCTTACTGCCAGCATGCTTTCACTGTGTGTAGCTGCCACATGAATTTCTAGAAACCAAGAAGGGGTAGGAAAAGACTGCCTGTATTTTTTCTCACCTTCAGGCCTTTGCACAAAAGCTGTTCCTGTGCCTGGAGCACTGTTTTCATTTGAGGTGCACAATTAGGTGTTTACTTATGGGAGCCTTTCTCTGTCTCCACCCAGGGTAAGGTCTAGGCCAGGCGCGGTGGCTCACGCCTATAATCCCAGCACTTTGGGAGGCCGAGGCAGGTGGATCATGAGGTAAGGAGTTCAAGACCAGCCTGGTCAAGATAGTGAAACCCTGTCTCTATTAAAACTACAAAAATTAGCTGTGCGCGGTGGCAGACGCCTGTAATCCCAGCTACTCGGGAGGCTGAGGTAGGAGAATCGCTTGAACCTGGGTGGCGGAGGTTGCGGTGAGCTGAGATCATGCCACTGTACTCCAGCCTGGGCAACAGAGTGAACTCCGTCTCACAAAAAACAAAAACAAGAAAAAACAAACTCAAACCTTTCCTCTTAACCTGTCTCTCTCTCCCTCTCTCTCTTTTTTTTTTTGAGGTGAAGTTTCACTCTTGTTGCCCAAGCTGGAGTGCAGTGGTGCGATCTCAGCTCACTGAAACCTCTGCCTCCTGGGTTCAAGTAATTCTCCTGCCTCAGCCTCGTGAGTAGCTGGGATTACAGGTGCCCGCCACCATGCCTGGCTAATTTTTGTATTTTTAATAGAGACAGGGTTTCACCATGTTGGCCAGGCCGGTCTGAAACTCCTAACCTTAAGTGATCCGCCTGCCTCTGCCTCCCAAAGTGCTGGGATTACAAGTGTGAGCCACCGCACACAGCTTTAACCCTGTCTCTTTATGAAACAAATGCTCATTATTCAGGGGTTGGCTTACCTGCTGCTCCCATCCAGAAAGCCATCTCTCCATCCACCCTTTAATGGTTAAACACCCATCCTCAGGGCTCCTGGAGCTCCTTCCTTCTCTCCCGCAATAGCAGGCATCACACCATGTTATACTTGTCAACTCCGTCACCTGCCACCCCTCCGAAACTTGGAACTCCCTAGAGCAGAAAGAACGTGTCTTGTCCACCTCTGTGTGCACTTGGCGGTTCAGTGAGAACACAAGAGGCTCACCTTAAAGGGGCGCAGTCCCTGGGGACTTTAAACTCACGGTGTATTATTGTTGAGGAACAGGCAGCTACTGGAAAACCCGGTGCCACCCTCACCAGCTGTCCTCGGCTGCCAGCCCTCCCAGCATCTCCAGTTCCCTCCCTTCGCGATGAACTCTTTTGGCATCAGCACTGAGCCAGCCCCACCAAAAATACGCCTGAGCAGCAGCTCGCCACACAGGGCATCGTCAGGTCTGCGTGCCCACCTTCCTTCTCCCTGCCTGTTAGAGTCTCACTGATTGATTTAAACCAGAAACGAGTATTCCCAGGAATCTTTTCTGAGCCAAGAAAGCTCACATCTAGATTGTTAAGATTCATATGAAAAGCCCGAGCGAAGGCGTCCCAGGGGTGTGTTTGAGCTCACCTTCCCCACGCACCCTTGGTGACAGGAGCCGAGTGGTGTCTGGTGTGTGGACCAAGGTACAAAGGGGGCCCTGACCGAGAGAAGGGCTTCTTGGGAATTATTCACCTGAGTCAGTTGTCCTTCACCACCTTGAACTGGCCTGGAGGTGGCCCCACTTCCTGTCCGCCCCATTCGTGTCTGCTCCTGGAGTTGGAAAGGAAATAATAAGACAGAGGATTCTGGGAAAGGTGGAGGGTCTGTTTTTTCCTTCAGGCTCCAAAACAGCTCTTCAGGCATGTCTGTGTTGACGCCAAGAAGCTGCCAGAAGGAAAAGGAAAGAAAAAAAAAAAATCTCCAGACCTAGAGTTCAGACCTCATGATGGTAAGAGCTAATGTTTCTTGGGCGCGTGGCGTCTGCCAAATGTTCAGCTGAGCCAGGCAGCGTATCCGCAGTAGCTGATGGAATCCTCCCAGGAACACAGTTGGTTTCCCATTTTACAGATGCAGACATTGAGGCTCAAGAGAGGAGGTGACTGCCCAAGGCCACAGGCATCATAATGAGAAGTAGAGTCGCAGGCTGGTGCAGTGGCTCATGCTTGTAATCCCAGCACTTTGGGAGGCCAAGGCAGGAGGTTCACCTGAGCCCAGGAGTTGGTGCCACTGCACTCCAGCTTGGGTGACAGTGTGAGACTGTCTCCAAAAAAAAAAAAAGTAGAGTCGGATTCCATTCCTGGTCTAATCTCATTTGGAGAAGGAACTAGAGATGGCAGGGAGGACTGGTGTGGCCAAGTGTGGCTGGTGGAGGTGGCGCTGGTTTTTCCACTGCGTTCTCACCCCTGGGCAATACTTCTTGGTTCTAAAGTCTTTAAGTGGCCCCAGACCGTGGCCTTGGCTCATTCACCATTTGCCATATTCTGCTACCAGGGTGGACCAGATGCTGTCCCTGCCCTCCAGAAGCTCAGGGGTTCGAGGGGGGACAGGGGAGCACCCCAACAACTGTAGCGTAGCGGGAGGAAGGGTCTGATGGGCCAGGGTGGATCAGCCAGCTCCACACTGTTCTGTCGTCCACCAAAGCTTGGTAAGCTGAACAGCCAACCAGCCAAAGTCACCCGTGCCTTTTCTCTTCCTCTGGGCTAGGTTGTGGCTTTTCCCCTGGGATCTTCAGGGAGTCCATGAACCCCATGAAATAGGATATGGAATTGTCTGAGTGCCTCTGGGGAGGGCCCTCTGCCCTTATCAGAGTCTCTAAACAGTGAAGTGTTTTCTACTGTATGCAAATCATGCCTCAGTAAGAAAATGATTCAAACAATTACTTTTATTGATTGTTTAAAATTAATTTGTTTTTGAGATGGCCCTGCTCTGTTGCCCAGGCTGGAGCATAGTGGTGCAATCACAGTTCACTGCGGCCTCTAACTCCCAGGCTCAAGTGATCCTCCCACCTCAGGCTCCCTCCTCAGACAGTGGCTCCTCAGCAGAGCAGGAATGAATGTGTCCGTGAAACCGGGGGTTGGGGGGTGGGGGAGGACCAGTCCTGTATGCTGAGCTCTGGGGCAGGGGCAGTGGGGGGACCCTGGCCCGGAGTCATCCACAGAGTGGTCCAGATCATGGGACCCCCAGCCTCTGGAACCCTTTCTGCCTTGATTGGGTGGGGGCTTCCAGGCCTCCCCTGCCCTCCTCTCTGGGGGCTCACAGGGGAAACTTGCAGGAGAAGGCCCGCTGTGGAAGCTTCTCAAAGGGCTGGGGATCAGCCAAAGGCACCTGCCTGCTCTAGCCCATGCTGGTATTTTTCATTCTGTTCACCTGGGCCCCATCATCTCACCGTTTGCAGCAGCCACAGAGCGGGACCCTGGAGGCTGGCATTCCATGTGCACTGAGCTCGGCGCTGGAGCCGTCCTGTGCCACTTTGCTCAGATGTCTCATCCAGGCTGTGTCCTCTGAGCCACCAGTCTGGCTCCTTAAAAAACGCAGCCAGCTGTGAATGAGGCGACAGCTGCTCTTTCTTGAGCACTTGTCAATCATCTGATCTGCTGAAAAGCCCTTTGAGGGTGGGACTATTGCTGCCAATTTACAGATGGGCAAACTGAGGTTTGGACACAGGAAATGACTGCCCAAGGTCACTTAGTTGCCGAGTAGGGAACCCAGACTCAAAACCAGACCTTCTAGTGGGATTTGCAAGTGCCGGGAGAAACCGCCTCTCCCGCATGCTGGGAACCCCACATGCTCTGGACTGAGACTCTGAGAGTCGGCACATCTGTATGATCTGGGGGAGGCCATGCTGTTACCCCACAACCTCCTCATTAGAGTTCCACACATTGTTTACCGAGTCGGCAAGGGGAGAACTGAACCTTGAGGCAGATAGGATTGGTTCTGGGTGATGTGGAAAGTTCTAGAATCTAGGTGGGCTGCCCCCAGGGAGAACAAGCTCAGTAGTGGGCAGTGGGAGGTGAGTGGGGACCGCGGCTGGGAGGAAGAGGCAGGAGGGTGCCGCCCCCTCTGTTTCCTAGGGTCTCACTGGGTGGCTCAGGTCTGTTTCAGAAGAATTTGTGTTTTCTCTATGCAAGCCACTGGCAGTCCTCTCCAAGACGTCCTCGCTCTGCAGATTGGTGGTAATTAGATCCCCGCTGCATCTTTCTTTCTTGCCTCCCCTGCCGCCACCCTGGCAGGATATTTTTTTGTGAGTTAATGGTCTCCAGAATGCACCGTGGAAATTTAATCAACGCTCAGACACGCCATACGGCCCAGTAATACAAACAGAATAACCTGGGTGCTGATGATGCTTTTCCCTTTGCAAAGCACTTTAGGATCTGTTATCTCAAGCTGGGGGAATGAGGTGTTTTCAGCTCAGAAGGGCCCATGGTTCTGGGAAGAAAAGTCAGGGCCTCTTTTGTTCTTTTGTCCATGCTGGTGTGACTGTACAGGGTGAGGGCCTGGGCACCCCTGGTCCTGCCAGCCTTCCTGTTGCCTGCTCCAGCTTAATTATTAATTTATAAAACCAGAAGGTCGAGTGGGTGATTTCCGCTGGTGGTGGTGGCCACGGAGCACTAGGACAAAAAGGCTCTTTGTCGTCCCAGCGGTGTGACCTTTGCAGACCGGCACTCTGTCAGGAGCAAGCCTTCCGTTCTTGGCACTGCTCCCTGGCAGGTTAGTGGAGGTCTCAGGGCCCAGGTGCCTCCAGGAGGGGAGGGCAGGTGGCCAGACCGGAGACAGCAGTTCCCAAAGGGGGGCTGTAGAGGCCAGCTTGCCCCATGTGCTGAGGTTGGAAGAGGGTTCCCTAAGCCCCTCCTGAGCACCTATGCCAGGATCCCAATGATCAGAGAACCCTGAGCAAATACCCAGCACTTTGCAGGCCTTACCCACCTGGTAGTTCTAAGGTGGTCCCCTGTCTTGCCCTTGCCTGCATTCCCCCAAGGACCTCAGCCAGAGTCCCACTGTGGCACACAGGTGGCTTCTCACCACCTGTCCTTTTCCAGCAGATAGATGTGGGTTTATATCATGGTATTGCCTCTTACTGTCTAGGCAAAGCACTTTGCCTCCCTGAGCCTCAGTTTCCTCATCTGTAAAATGACAGCAAAAATAGAACCTGTGTCACCAAATGTTGCGAGGATTAAGTTAGAATTTGGGCAAAGCTCTTGACCCGTCCTCAGTGCTTGTGAGTTACTGGCAGTTACTAATCATTTCAACTGGGAACATTTCAGGAGCTGGCTATGTATCTCCTTTTAAAGGGTATGCTATAAATTTTTTTAGTAATTCATTTCATTTTTTATATGTCTGCTATCTTGGACATGCCTAAACTTAATCACCATCTCTGCCTTTGTGCTCATAATTGGGGACCTTAATGTACTTTAATTTGTATCACTCCATAGTATTTAAGAACCTACATATTCATTATTATTCAATGCAGACACTATTAATTCTTGCAACCACTCTTCCTTATGGATATAGTTTTCTTATTTAATGCATGTTTCTGTAGATTTTTCAGTGAAGCTCTGTGAGTTGTAAACTTTGAAAATATTGTTATTTTGCAGGCATGGATGAATGAACATTTGGCTGGGTGTAAAATGTAAGGTTGCTGGATATTTTGTTTTCAGCGATTCATTTTTGGTCTTGTTGCTGTTGAGAAATCAGCTGTTAGTCTAATTGACATTTCTTTGTAGAAACCTATTTTCCCTTTTCCTTGTTTTAAAATTTTTGTCATTGGTGTTTTGTACATGCTATGTCTGGGTGTGGATTTATTTTTATTTATCCTGGGAATGGTGTATGTTGTTTGATTCTAAAGAAAGTTCATATCTTCCATTATGAAAATATTGTCTCTCCCCTTTCTCTTTATCTTCTTCATTAGTAATTCCTATTAGAAAAATGTTGGTTCATCTCATTCTGTCTGCATGCCTCTTAATCTTTCTTTCATATTTTCTTTTTATTTCTCTGTGCCATATGCTGGCTCATTTCCTTAGCTCCATCTTCCAGTTCACTAATTCTCTCTTCAGCTATTAATAACCTTGCTGCCTTAACCTATTAAATTTCAAAAAATTGCAATGACTTGTAAAAAAATGTTTATAGGTGCTATATAGTTTTCAAATTCACCTCTTTTTCATAGGGTATGTTTCTTCCGTTGTTTGTAATAATTTAAAGCCTACTATATAGTCTCTTCTGTTTTGCCTTCTTGGAGTGCCATTCCTTTTGTTAATTGTGTCTGCTGATTCTCCCTTATGGTGGTTCATTTGCTTCTATGGTTTGGTTTTTGATTATAAGCTCATCTTTGGGCTTTCTCCCAACTCCCCTTGGCCCTTCCCCCTACCACCCCACAGGATTCCTGTGTGCCCTGGGTTTTAGAAGAGCCTTACACAGTGCATTTGCATTTCTTGTGCTAGGTATCTCAAGGTTTTCACCAGTCTGAAAACACTTTTCACATTAACTCCTTGGTTTGGGTCTCCTGCCCCACAGAGACTTGGATTTTTCACCAGTGTGTGGCTCAGTCTTGGAGTTTGGATTCGTTGCAGAAGCCTGCTCTTTCCCCTGCCATCTCCCTAGCAGAGATGGCTTTCTTTTTATTCTCTGGGCCAGTGGGGAACGTTTTTTCTGACGCACCTGATGTGCAGAGGCAGCCTTTTGTATTTCAGCTTTTTAGAGGGGTTTCAGCTCCAGTTCATGCAGACCCAAGGTCTCTTCTGTCACTCAGTGGACTTGAAGTCCCCACCCTTAGCTGTTGGAGCCTGAAACCATTCTAACACCTGGGCCACCTCAGCAGCATCTGTCACTAACCCTGCTGGTTCCCGGTCTCTTCCTTGCCCCTGGCACTTGGGTATTGCCCTTTCCTTCCATTTAGCTGGACATTACATTTGTTTCTTGTTTTATCCAGTGTTTGTAATGGAAGGCAGAGTCTGTATTAGCTCCGAGTAGCAGGACCTGAAATTCCTGATCTAAGTGTCCTACTGAAGTAAGCCTTGTACTTTTTTTTTTTTTTTTTTTTTTTTTTTTGAGACAGAGTCTCACTCTGTCACCCAGGCTGGGGTACAGTGGCACAATCGCGGCTCACTGCCACCTCCGCCTCCCAAGTTCAAGTGATTCTTGTGTCTCAGCCTCCTGAGTAGCTGGGATTACAGGCATGCGCCACGACGCCCGGCTAAGTTTTGCATTTTTAGTAGAGACAGGGTTTTGCCATGTTGGCCAGGCTGGTCTCAAACTCCTGGCCTCAAGTGATGCACCCGCCTCAGTCTCCCAAAGCGCTGGGATTACAGGCGTGAGCCACTGTGCCCGGCCAACCTTGTACTTTAGATAAGCCTGTTTCTGCTTGATTTGGCCTCAGGATAAATCTGGAACTGAAGATAGTTCTGGAAGGCTGTGAAAACCTGTTTCTTAGATGCTCTGAAAGACACCCACTCACCCACTCTCAAAATCTTTCCTGATTCACTGTTGCTTTTTTCCCCCTTCATCATCTTTAGTCTTTTTATTAAAATGGAGAAATTTTTCTCCAATTACATAAATGATATGTATTTATTGTTCCATCCCTCCTCAGTTTGGGCATACAGCCTAGCCAATGGCTATGCAAATAGAATCTAAAGTCATGGACCTCGGTCTAAATCCCAGTTCTGCTGCTCCTAGCTGTGTGACCTTCAGGGAGTGACTTAGCCTCTCTGAGACTCAGTTTCTTTATCTATAAAATGGGTGTGATTACCACCCTAAAAGGGAGGCACCCTAAAAGCGAGGACTGACTAAGATAATTCCAGGCATTTGGCTGAGTCCTAGCCTCTGGGTAAATGTTAACACATGGTGGTTATTATATTATTATTTATTTATTGAGACAGAGTCTCGCTCTGTCACCCAAGCTGGAGTGCAGTGGTGCGATTTCGGCTCATTGCATCCTCCACCTCCCAGGTTCAAGCGATTCTCCTGCCTCAGCCTCCCAAGTAGCTGGGATGACAGACGTGCACCAGCACGCCCAGCTAAAGCACATAGTGGTTATTATTACTGCTATAAGGCGCATGGTAAAGAACAGAGCATAGCTGTAGGAAGGGAACATAGATGAGCAAAACAGACTGTGATTTTTAAAGTCACGAGCACCCACTCTGACAGCTTTCTCAGTTGCCTTATTGCTCATGAGAGAAGAGTAGATTCTAAAGTCAATTCACTCTGTCCCAGCTTCCCCTTCAATCCTGAGAATTGGAGGATTCATTCAGGGTAGGAAAAAACCCACAGAGATCCTAACAGGACCCTTGGTATCCGAGGTTGAAATAAACACTGCTGACATGGGCCTGCGGCAGCTCTTACCAGAAATTCCTTGGCTTTCACACTTACAAAGTGGGTTGAAGTTGGCGTGAAAAGGGTATTAAGGTGCTGCATAAATGCCAGCAATTAATCTTCGAGCCTCTGCTGCTGCTGCTCTGAAGGACAGAATTGGGTTTGAGAGCTTCCTTCTCAAGGCCAAGTGCACCCAAATGCATCGTTGGTTAATTTTAACAACCGAGCAGCTAAGAGTGATCTGTGATGTATACGAGTTCAGCACATGGCATCCAAGGAAAAGGCAGGTGAAGGAGAGGAGCCGGCATCCAGCATCGCGAAGTGCCCTGCGTGTGCCGGGCATGAGAGGGTAGTCCCCTGTGGAGTGGCTCCTGCAAGGCTAAGGAGGCTGTCCCTCCCTGCCTTCCTCCCAAGGCCCAGGGTTAGTCATTGTTTTGGCTGTAGCCGCAGGAGGCATGCAAGTTGCTGTGTCCCTGGTGAGCCTGGATCCAGCTGAACAGCCATGATGGTATCACGGGATTACTTAGGGAACAATAATAACAGTCCCGGCAACCCCAGCGTCTCCTGCGTCTCCTACGTCTCCTACCAGATCCTGTGCTAAGGGTGTGCATGTTCTTTTTAAAAATTGATGCAAAATTCATGTAACATAAAATTTACCATTTTAGGTTGGGTGCTGTGGCTCACACCTGTAATCTCAGCACTTTGGGAGGCTGAGGTGGAAGGATCACTTGAGGCCAGGAGTTCGAGACCAGCCTGGGCAACATAGCAAGACCCTGTCTCTACAAAAGAAAAATTAAAAAAATTAGCTGGGTGCTATGGTGTGCACCTGTAGTCCCAGCTACTCAGGAGGCTGAGGCAGGAGGATCACTTGAGTCCAGGAGTTTGAGGCTGCTGTGAGCTGTGATCGTGCCATTGCACTCCATCTGCCTGGGTGACAGAGTGAGAGACCCTGTCTCAAAAAAAAAAGTTACATTGTAACCGTTTTATAGTATACAGTTCAGGCTAGGAGCAGTGGCTCATGCTTGTAATCCCAGCACTTTGGGAGGCCGAGGTGGGCAGATCACTTGAGGTCAGGAGTTTGAGACCAGCCTGGCCAACATGGTGAAACCCCATCCCTATTAAAAAAAATATTAAAGTGTATAATTCATTGGCATTAAGTACTTTCACAATGATATGAAAACATCACCATATCTATTTCTAGAGCATTTTCATCGCCCTCCAAAAAACCTCATACCCATTAGCAGTCACTCCCCATTTCCTCCTCTCCCAGCCCCTGGCAACCACTAATCTGCGTTCTGCCTGTGTGGATCTGCCTGTCTGGGGCATTTCATGTAAATGGCATCCTGCAGTAGGCCGGCCTTGTATATCTAGCATTATCCCTTCTTGGAGTGTGACAGGGCTGCCTCCCTTTGTATTGCTTTATAACATCTTATCACCTGGATATACCCATTTTGTTTTTGCACTCACCAGTTGTTGGACGTTGAGTAGTTGCCACATTGGTGGTTGTGATTGTGAATAGCTCGTGGTGGTTTTTCATGGTGTGAACAACCTCATGAGGGAGGACGTCCCGTTGTCACCTCTGTATCACAGAGGAGGAAGCAGCCTCATGAGTTCAGGGTGACAGCTGAGTGGGATGCATAGCAGAGACTCACAGCAGCCTCCCCCAGCAGCGCTGTCAGGAGCTCACCTTTCCATCTGGCCTGGCTCACCTCTGTATTCCGGGATTTCCCCAATGTTTAGGTTGAGTCCTGGCCTCCTGCTCCCATCCCCGTGGCCTAGAACCTCCACTGCAACCCTGGTGCCCGCTGGCCAGCTGAAGCAGCGTTTGCTGTCCTGCATCCTGGCGAGGGGATGTGCGTTTCCAGCGGAATGGGGCCGCGCTTTTTGCATCTGCTTCCCTGGCCTCTAGCAAGCACCTAGCAAACCAGAGGTGCTCAGAGGGCCATGCAAGCACAGGTGGGGCCTTAGGGTGCCCTTCAGGGCCCACACACACTCCCGGGGGCCAGCAGGGGTTGTGGGAAGAGCAGGCAGTGGTGTGCATGCCCCTCATCTGGGTCCTGGGACTACAGGCTCACAGAGTCCTGGTGCCCCAAAATGGATGGGAGCGCGTGGTGACATTCTCTTTCCTCCTGAGTCAGGGGAGGGAGGCCGGACTCCAGGATGGATTTCAGGCCTGCTCCTCTGCCCCTGGGCCCCTCCCATCCTCCCTGTTCTGGACCATTGTCCTTGACCCCCTACCCTGTGTGGCTCTCCTCCCGCTGGTGATGCCTTGCTCAGCACAGCAGGGCCACAAGCAGGTCTCCACAGCCTGATGGGGGAGGCCTGGGCCAGGCAGGCAATGCACTTAACCCAGCATTCAGAACCCTTTGCAGTCGAATGCCAGTATTTTTTAACCCAGCGGATTTCTGCCTCCTCTTAATGAAAGGGGAAAATCTGGCCTCCCATGGCAGCAACTGGCTGGAGGGAACGGTGGCAGCCCCTTCGACAGGGTGGGGCTCCAGTTCATGCCTGCACGGGCGCCTTCTCTCACTTCATGCCTTTCTGACCCTGGAGACACCGAAATTTTCAACCCCACCTTGACAGCATCTGAGGAAGGAATTGGCTTCTATTGCCCCTTCATCCCCACAGTTAAACGGTTTTTACATTGACACCTAATTCACAGCTGATGACATTTAGCATTTAAAAGTGTACAGTTCAGTGGCTTTTAGTATATTCACAAAGTTATACAAACATCACCACTGTCTAATTGTTTTTTGTTTTTGTTTTTTTTTTGAGATGGAGTCTTGCTCTGTCACCCAGGCTGGAGTTCAGTGGTGCTATCTCAGCTCACTGCAACCTCCGCCTCCTGGGTTCAAACGATTCTTCTGCCTCAGCCTCCCCAGAAGCTGGGACTACAGGTGCGTGTCAACACATTTGGCCAATTTTTGTATTTTCAGTAGAGACAGGGTCTCATGTTAGCCTAGCTGGTCTTGAACTCCTGTCCTCAAATGATCTACCCGCCTCAGCCTCCCAAAGTGCTGGGATTACAGGTGTGAGCCACAGTGCCTGGCCACCACTACCTAATTGTAGAAAAACTTATCACCCCCAAAAGGATACCCACTGGCAGTCACTTCTCATTCCCTCAACAACCTCCAGCCCCTGGCAACCATCAATCTACTTTCTTTCTCACTAGATTTGCCTGTTCAGGGCACTTCGTATAAATGGGATCATACACCGTGTGGCCTTGTATGTCTGGCTTCTTTCACATCGTGTGATTATTTCAAGGTTTATCCATGGCGTAGCATTTACCAATGCTTCATTTCTTTTTTTGCTGAATAATATTCTGTCATCTGGATGTGCCACATTTTGTTCACCCATTCCTTTGTTGATGGACGTTTGGATTGTTTCCACCTCTTGGCACTTATGAACAGTGCTGCTTTGAACATTGGTTACAGGTTTCTGGTGTGGACGAACATTTTCTTTTATCTCAGGTATAAATGGAATTGTTGGCCGGGCGCAGTGGCTCACGCCCGTAATTCCAGCACTTTGGGAGGCCGAGGTGGGTGGATCACCTCAGATCAGGAGTTCAAGGCCAGCACAGCTAAAACGGTGAAACCCCATCTCTACTAAAAATACAGAAATTAGCCAAGAGTGGTGGCACATGCCACCCAGTGCAGGGAGGCTGAGGCAGGAGAATCACTTGAACTCAGAAGGCAGAGATTGCAGTGAGCTAAGATTGCACCACTGTACTCCAGCCTGGGCGACATAGCAAGACTCTGTTTCAAAAAAAAAAAAAAAATTGTTTTGGAGTAGAATTGCTGGATTACATGGTAATTCTATATTTAATTGATTGAGGAACTACCAAACTGTTTTCCACGGTGGTTATACCATTTAAATCCTCACTAGTAATGTATGAGAGTTTCAGTTTCTCTATAGCCTCATCAACATCTATTATTTCTTTTATTTATCATTATAGTCATCATGGTTAAAAAAATTTTAACCCAAATACAATTATACAAGTAATCTCCGTAAATTGCAGAAAAGTTAAGGGGCAGATAACCAAATTTAGGATCAAAAGGAGGAGGAGAAAAATGGTCTGTAATTCCACCATCTGAAAACAACTGACTACTATTATTTTGTTGTATACCCTTTTCTATTTTTTCTTGTGCACATGTGTATATCAATATGAACTTTTGCATGTAAATGAGATCTTAGTCTGTTGGATTTTCCACTCAACAACATGCCATATGACATTTTCCGATGTCCCACAATATTTAAAAAATATTTATAAACGCTGTGTAGTATTCCGACTTCAGGATGTACCAGGACTGATCTGTCTCGTTTTCTGTGGCTCAGTATTTCCCCCAATTTCTTTTCTTTTTCCTTTTTTTTTTTATTTTTGAGACAAAGTCTCGCTCTTGTCCCCCAGGCTGGAGTGTGATGGCACGATCTCGGCTCACTGCAACCTCCGCCTCCCAGGTTCAAGCGATTCTCCTGCCTCAGCCCCCTGAATAGCTGGGATTACAGGCACCTGCCACCATGCCCGGCTAATTTTTGTATTTTTAGTAGAGATGCGGTTTTACCACGTTGGCCAGGCTGGTCTAGAACTCCTGACCTCAGGTGATCCACCCACCTCAGGTGATCCACCCGCCTCAGCTTCCCAAAATGTTGGGATTACAGGCTTGAGCCACTGCGCCCAGCCAATTTCTTTTCTTTTTGTTTTGAGACAGCCCCTCGCTCCGCTGCTCATGCTGGAGTGCGATCTTGGCTCACTGCAACCTCAACTTCCTAGGCTTAAGTGATCCTCCCACCTCAACCTCACTAGTCACGCCCAGCTAATTTTTTGAATTTTTTTTTTTTTATATAGATGGAATCTTCCTGTCTTGCCCAGGCTAGTCTTGAACTCTTGGGCGCAAGTGATCCTCCCACTTCAGCTTCCCAGAGTGCTGGGATTACAGCCAGGAGCCACCACACCTGGCCCATTTCCCCTAATTTTTTTCATTTCTTGTTTTTTTTTTTTTTGAGACAGAGTTTTTGCTCTTGTTGCCTAGGCTGGAGTGCAGTGGCACCATCTCAGCTCACTGCAACCTCTGCCTCCCAGGTTCAAGCGATTCTCCTGCCTCAGCCTCCTGAGTAGTTGGGATTATAGGCGTGCACCACCACACCCAGCTAATTTTTGTATTTTTAGTAGAGATGGGGTTTCACCATGTTGGCCAGGCTGGTCTCAAACTCCTGACCTCAGGTGATCCACCAGCCTCGGCCTCCCAAAGAGCTGGGATTAAAGGAGTGAGCCACCACACCCAGCCCCTGATTTCTTACTGTTCTAAACAGGCAACCATGATTACCCTCGTCTGTTCATCTTTATACACCTGTCTTAATTCCTCAGGATTTGTTCCTAGGGATCAAGTTCTGATTCAAAGGGTATATACCAGTGCTGCCCAACACAAATAATAATGTGAGGTGTAATCATGGTAAATTTTTTAGTAGCTGTAATGTAATTACATTATGTAATGTAATTCTAAATTTTCTCATGGCCACATTAAGACAAGTAAAGAAATTAATGGTGTGATGAATTTTAATAGTGTATTTTATTTAGCACATTATATTTAAAATATGATCATTTTTACCATATGATCAATATCAAAAGTTATTGCAGTCGTCTGTGTTCTTTTTTGTACTTAGTCTTGGCAGGCTGGTGTGTGGTTTCCACTTCAGCACATCTCAGTCTGGGCTCACCACCTTCAAGGGCTTAGCAGCCACTTGGACAGGCAGGTGTGTTCCTTCACGTTGAAGTTTTTGATACAAAGTGACAGTTCGCCTTCAACCCCAAAAGATTAGGCCAGTTAAACTCCCACCAGCTCCATGGACTGGTGTGCATTTCCCTCAGGTTGAAATCTAAAACCAGAAATAATGAGGTCCAGCTGCCAGGAACCAAAGCCCATTCTGCCCATCATCCCCATGGCAACTGTGACCTCAGGGCCCTGGAGAAGGGCTCAGAGGTGAGGACCAAGGAAACTGGAAAAGCTTCCAACCCAGGAGCCCTTGAGGAAAAGGCAGGTCTTTCCGTGGGCTTTGGGGCCCTGATGCAGGCAGACGTGCATCAGGTGCTTACGCGAGAGGCCCTGCTGGGGGCCCAGGGTCAGCCTGGGGGTGGGGGTGGGGAAGGGGTGGAGGGGCGCAGTTAGGAGGAAGCAGCTCACCAGACATGTTGGGTTAGACCAGCTCCACCTGCCAGGGCCTGGGGTATTCTGAAAGTCAGTTCCTGAGGCTTCAGAAATCATCCTTTCTCTCAGTTACTGTGCCGGAGGGGTCTTGCCTGAGCTGTGAGCAGAGCCCTTGGCTCCAGGGATTTGGGTGTCAAAAAGAGGGCCCCAGAAGTGGGAGGTTGTCTTCCTAATCCTTTGCTTTCAATCAGGCAGGACAGAGGGAGTATGTGTATGTGAATTTGCACGTGTGTGCATGTTTTTTTTTTTTCCATTACCCAGGCTGGAGTGCAGTGGTGTGATCTCGGCTCACTGCAACCTCTGCCTCCCGGGTTCAAGTGATTCTCCTGCCTCAGCCTCCCAAGTAGCTGGGATTACAGGTGTGCCCCACCACGCCTGGCTGATTTTTGCATTTTTAGTAGAGATGGGGTTTCACCATGTTGGCCGGGCAGGTCTCGAACTCCTGGCCTCCAGTGATCCGCCTACCTCAGCCTCCCAAAGTGCTGGATTACAGGCATGAGCCGCCGCGCCCAGCCTTGCATTCGCTTTGGATGCTGTTAACTGGAAACTCTTCATTAGATAAACTTGATCTAGGATGATTTATATACCTCTTCCTAGCTGTGGGATCTTGGGCACATCCCGGAGTTCTCATCTCTAGAATGGGCGTAGAATCATACCTACCTAACAGAACTAAGGAGAGGGTTGTACCAGCCCAGGCTTATCCAAGTAGTTGAACACAGGGGCCAGGAAACGGTAAATGCTCAGTTAATGTCTGCCCTTGTTGTTATGATTATGCATGTAATTTATTTTTTAAATAGCTTTCACACACCATGAGATTCACCCCCATTTAAATTGAACCCCATAGTTTTAGTATAATCACAGGGTTATGTAACCATCAAAACAATATAATTTTAGAACATTTTTATCTCTCTCCAAAAGAAACTCCAGTGCCCATTAACAGTGTCTCCCTGTTCTCCCTCTCCAGCCCTTCCCCTCCCTGGCCTCAGGCAACCACTGGTGTACTTTCTGTTCCTAAGGATTTGTCCATCTGAGCATTTCATGCAAATGGAATCATCCCATGTGTGTCCTCTCCAGTGGCCTCTTTCACACACCAGGATGCTTTCAAGGTAACGCTTTTTTTTTTTTTTTGAGATGGAGTCTCGCTCTGTCACCCAGGCTGGAGTGCAGTGGCACGATCTTGGCTCACTGCAACCTCCACCTCCCGGGTTCAAGTGATTCTCCTGCCTCAGCCTCCCGAGTAGCTGGGATTACAGGTGCCTGCCACCACTCTCAGCTAATTTTTTTATTTTTAGTAGAGATGGGGTTTCGGCATGTTGGCCAGGCTGGTTTCAAACTCCTGACCTCAAGTGATCCACCCGCCTCAGCCTCCCAAAGTGCTGGGATTACAGGCATGAGCCACCATGCCCAGCCATAACTCATCTTTAATAGTGGTTGTTTAGGTGCACTTGTTTAGCTGTAATTTCTAATCATTATTTATCATCAGATCAGTGTGTTTTGGGGGTTAAGTGATCATACAAAAGGAGACAGACAAATAAAAAAAAGAAAACAAAACACAGAACTCCACGTTTTCTGCCAGACAGACTGAGTTCAAATTGTGGGTCTGCCTCTGTCAAGGTCAGTGACCTTGAGCAAGTTACATCCCTTCTGTGCCTCAGTTTGTTCTTCTATAAAACGGAAACAGTATGTCCCTCATAGGGTCATGGAAGGAACTAAAGAAGATGATGTGTGCCTGGGACACAGTACTCAGCCAGTGAATGACTTATTAATAGTGATATTTATGAGATCTCTCAGCCATCTAGATAGGATCATGTTGTAGGCTGAAAAACTTCATCACAAGACTAATACATATACATTGTACATTAGAGAAAAATTGGAAAATATAGATGAACCAAAAGCAAAACAGTCTTTAATCCAGGTATTGAGATGAGAAATAATAATTATTATTTTGGGGAAAATAACTCTAGGATTTTTAAATTACTTAAACACATTTGTATATTTTTATGTCTTTTCCACAACACAGAGTTGTGCTCTCTCAGTAGCAAGCTGTTTTTAGGCAGTATTATGTGGAATGTATTTCTATGCAAATACACAACTTCACTATTAAAGGCAGTATACCTAAAAACAATTTTTTTTTCTCCATCTTGCACTCTAAAGGTATACTTTAAAAAAAAATTGGCTAAACATACCAAAAAGTGTTTGACCAATCTGTTTTTTTTTTTGGAGCAGAGTCTTGTTCTCTTGCCAAGGCTGGAGTGCAGTGGCGTGATTTTGGCTCACTGCAACCTCCGCCTCCCGGGCTCAAGCGATTCTCCTGCTTCAGTCTCCCAAGTAGCTGGGATTACAGGTACCTACCACCATGCCTGGCTCATCTTTGTATTTTTAGTAGAGACGGGGTTTCATCATGTTGGCCAGGTCTCAGACTCCTGACCTCAGGTGATCTGCCCACCTCAGCCTCCCAAAGTGCTGGGATTCCAGGCGTGAGCCACTGCGCCCAGCCCCAATCTGCTTTTGATGGTCACTTAGGGCAAGTCGAATTTTAAGCTATTTTAAAGAATGCAGAGTTGAACACATTTATGTATTCATGTTTTTGTACCTGTTGCGTCTATTATTTTTAGGATACATTCCTGCCAAGTGGAATTACAATTTTAAAAAATTTTTATTCATTTTTCTTTTTTCTTCCCAGATCTCCTTTAGTCAGGGAGGAATAACACATTTTTTTTTTTTTTTTAGTAAATGTTTTGTCATGATATAGTGCACATCCAGAACAGTGCATCACTCATAAGCATACACACAGCTCTTTGAGGTTTCCGAGAACACGACTATGTAAAGTGTATGGAGATCTAGAAATGGAACATTCCTAGTACCCAGAACTCCCTTTGCACTCCATTCAAATTACTCCTCCTCATCTCATCCTCCAAAAGTCATTTATAATGTTAGCGTCATCTATGATGCTTCCCTTAAGAGCAGCCACTATCTTGACCTCTAACATTGTAGTTGAGTTTTGCCTGTTTTTGAACTTTATGCAAATAGAATCATAAACTATGTACACTTTCCTGTCTGGCTGCTTTTGTCTGTGATTATCTATATTGTTCATTTTCATTGCTGTGTGCTATTCCATTGCTTGACTATACTACACATTAACACTCTACTCTGCCATTGTTGGGCATGTGGGTAGTTTCCAGTTTAGGACGATTCCAATGGCACCGCCATGACATCTTTGTACGCATGCTTGGGTGAACAGAAGTATGCATTATTTGTGTACATACCTAGGAGTGGAATTGCTAGGCCATGAAGTATGCCAGTGTCCCTGCTGACATACCTATGATATAAATGGCCATATTTTCCTGCAGAAAGGTAGAAATTGCACTTTGATGATTCACCTAACCGTCCCAAGTGTCAGTGGCTACATCTGTAACGAGAGGATACAGCCCCCTCCTAGAGTGTTGGGAGGAAGAGATGAGCTAATCATTGGAGCCGTGCCCACAGGAAGTAGGGAGCCCTCAGTCTGGGTTGGCAGCCTTAATGAGCTGCTGGAGATGCTTGAGAATACTGAGCTGTTGATTCTTGAAGAGCCTGAGGCCAAAAAACAATGAGCAGGAAGTGAGGTGACCAGTTGGCCCCAGAAATTAGCTGCCTCTGTAACAGGAGCAAAACAGTGCTTAGGGGTAGGGAATGCTGGGAGGACTGAGGTGGGAGGTCACAGCTCCGCAGCCCAGCCCGTGTTTTGGAAAGGTTTGCGTGAACTCTATATAGTCCCCAGGAACCAGACCTAAAGGCCTTGAGCACCAAAGTACTCTGGGCAGACAGGCGATATTACTTCGTGGTGAAGGCTGGCTTTGGGGTCGGTCGCACAGACTTAGAGTTCAGTCCCAGCTCTGCTTCTCTGTGTTGTGGGATCTTAAGTGCTCTCTGAGCTGCAGTTTTCAAATTATAAAACTGAGATAACGGCCGGGCGTGATGGTTCACACCTGTAATCCCAGCACTTTGGGAGGCTGCGGTGGGCGGATCACTCAAGGTCAGGAGTTCAAGACCAGCCTGGCCAGCATGGCGAAACCCCGTTTCTACTAAACATACAAAAATTAGCTGGGCATGGTGGTGCGTGCCTGTAATCCCAGCTACTTGGGAGGCTGGGGCACGAGAATCACTGGAACACGGAGGCAGAGGTGGCAATGAGCTGAGATTGCACCACTGCGTTCCAGCCTGGGTGACAGTGTGTGACTCTGTCTCAAAACAAACAAAAAACCTGAGATAATATCCACTCACTTATTGAGTTATTTTGATAATGAAGTGAGAAATGCAGATCACTGTTTAATATTGTGCATTTTTTAGAGACAGGGTCTTACCCCGTCACCCAGATTGGAGTCCTTCCATTTCTTTGCTCCACCAGATTCTCCATACATTTCTCAGTATAGGTTTCCCAGATCATGTCCAACACCAGCCTGAACCCTTATTTCCTCTCGCTACTCATCTGACTCTGAGTCTGTGACTATAAAAAGCCCCTTTCTCAGCTAGGATAAAACTCATCTTCTGGAGTGGAAGAGGAAGAGTCAGACAACCAGATGCAATTTTCTCTAGGCTGGGTGTGGTGGCTCATGCCTGCAATCTCAGCACCTTGGGAGGCCGAGGCAGGCAGACTGCTTGAGTCCAGGAGTTTGAGACCAGCCTAGGCAACATGGTGAAACCCTGTATCTCTTAAAAAAAAAAAAAAATATATATATATATATATATATATATATACACACACACACATACACAAAAATTAGCCGGGCATGGTGACACTTGCCTGTAGTTGCAGCTACCCAGGAGGCCGAGGTGGGAGGATCCCTGGAGCCCAGGAGGTGGAGGCTGCAGTGAGCCGGGATGCCAAGGTCATGCCAGTGTACTCCAACCTGAGTGATGGAAGTGAAACCCTGCCACAGAAAACAAAGTTTCTCTTTAGTGGGCTGGGGAAGGTCAGAGGCTGGGAGAATGGGCTGCTTCATGACTGCCCTGTCTCAGGAGTTATTAGTACTAGTTGTATTATTATTACTAAGGCAGTTGGAACTGATCACTGCAGAGCTGTTTCTGGGAAGAATGGGAAATCCTTTCTCTGCTGCTTCACCCAGCACTCGCTTTTGCCATAGTGGGAGATGCTTTGAGAAGGGGTGCGGCAGCCAGTGGGGATGGGGCAGACGAATATCTGCAGCCTCCCTCTGACAGTCAGTGATTTTTTTTCTGTCTTGTTTTTCTCTCTTTCCCCCCACTTCTCAGTCTCATCGGATCAGATCGAGCAGCTCCATCGGAGATTTAAGCAGCTGAGTGGAGACCAGCCTACCATTCGGTAAGATTGGCAGCGGGTTTGGGTGCTGGGTGGGGCCATGCCCTTGCGAATTTCTTGTCCTTTTTCTTTCCTTGAGTGCTGAGTGGCGGGGGTAGTTGTTTTTTATTTATTTATTTATTTTGGAGATGGAGTCTTGCTCTGTCGCCCAGGCTGGAGTGCAGTGGTGCTGTCTCGGCCCACTGCAAGCTCTGCCTCCTGGGTTCACACCATTCTTCTGCCTCAGCCTCCCCAGTAGCTAGGACTACTGGTGCCCTCCACCATGCCCGGCTAAATTTTTGTATTTTTAGTATAGAGACGGGATTTCACTGTGTTAGCCAGGATGGTCTCGATCTCCTGACCTTGTGATCCGCCCGTCTCGGCCTCCCAAAGTGCTGGGATTATAGGCGTGAGCCACCGCGCCGGGCGAACTGTAGTTGTTTTAATGCTTCTGGTCTCTTCTAAGACAAGATGTTCCCAAACAGTAAGGAAAGAACCACTTCTGTTTCTATGAGGATCACACAATTATAAATTATAACTAGCGTGGAAGCAAGGAAGGGCTCTTCAGCCACCCCCTGCCTCACCCTGACTTCCTCGGATGGAATGTGCTTGGAATCTCAGACACATATGGAGGACCTGTTAAATCCCAGGATCCTTCCAACTGCCGGGCACACAAAGATGAATCAGTTGTGGTGCAGCCCAACTTAGGGGCTTGGGCTACCATCAGGACCTCTGTCTTTTGACTCTCCTTCTTTAGGGTTAGTTCTAGCCTCAGGCAAGATGGGGGTGGCCGCCTCAAATTTCTCTTAAGGAAAATCAACCTTCTGCATTATGTTTTGTTAATCTTTTAGATACCTTCAGGTTGCTTTTTAATGAAGAGGAATGCCTTAAACTGTATTCTGGTTGAATTGTTTGTTATTTGGGTATTTTTAATTTTTTTGAGACACGGTCTCGCTCCGTCACCCAGGCTGGAGTGCAGTGTTGCAATCATAGCTCACTGCAGCCTCAACCTCTTGGGCCCAAGCGATCCTCCTGCCTCAGCCTCCCAAGCAGCTGGGACCACAGGCATGTGCCATCACACCCAGCTAATTTTTTTATTTATTTTTATTTTCGTAGAGGCAGGGTCTTGCTATGTTGCTCAGGCTGGTCGTGAACTCCTGGGCTCAGGTGATCCTCCTGCCTTAGCTTCCCAAAGTGCTGGGACTACTGGCATGCACCACCACACCAGCTAATTTTTAAAAGTTTTTGTAGAGATGGGGGTCTCACTATGTTGCCCAGGCTGGTCTCAAACTCCTGGCCTCAAGCAGTCCTCTCATTTCTACCTCCCAAAGTACTGGCACTACAGGTGTGCACCGCTGCACCAGACCTGTTAATTGTTTTGTATTTTTTTTTTTTGAGACGTGGTCTTGCTATGTTACCCAGGGTGGTCTTGAACTCCTGAGCTCAAGCAGTCCCCCCGCCTCAGCCTCCTGAGTGGCTGGGATTACAAGCGAGTGCTGCTTGAGTTACTTACAGCTAGATTAGTGAAAGGTCCTTGCCAGTGACTTGACGGTCACACAGAGTTCATGAGGAAGCTTCAAGTTGAACAAATTTCTACCATAAACTTCTAACAGATGTAGTTTCCTAAAATAAGCTTTCAGAGTCTCAAGGTTACTGCTTGTTGGAACTTTGAAACAAACCTTTTAATACTCCAGGAAAACTTCCTTCTTAGTAAACAGACTTAAATTTCCCCTAGGTTTTATGGAAACTGACATACAAATGTCCACTTTCTCTTGTGTGTCTAAACACAGGCATATTGTTAATCCAGTATATTTCATTCTTAATTTCAAGAGCTCAGATTCTGACGGTCTCATGATTCTTGTGGCCTCTGGTCTCAGTTTGATTGCATCCAAGGCTGACTTAAAGACAATTAAGATTTATACCTTTCATTCTACACATCTTGCCCACCAAGCCCAGTGGAGGAGAGAGAACCTGAGCCCAGTGGAAGAGTCACCTGGCTTCTCATTGGCTCTGATGGGGTCACGGGCCTGAGTCTGAGCCAATCGCCATGGCCAAAGACCAGACATACAAATGTTTTCCCCTAGAGCTATAAGGGCATGGGGCCTGGGGTCAGTTTCCTCCAAGGACAGGGATGGAGGTCAGGTGGTTTCAACCAGGGCAAGGTGAAACCTCCTTGGGTCATAGGCTGAGGAGTGTGTAGCATGACACAAGTCAGCCAGGCACTGAGATCTAACGGGGAGGTGGCATATATGGACACTGGATGTTGGAAAATAGAGTGTCAAGGGCATGCTTTGCTTGTTCCTTCAGAAGTTAATGAGCAGCCTGGGCAACATAGCAAGATGCTTTCTCTACAAAATATTTAAAAATTAGCCAGGTCTGGTGATGCACACATGTAGTTCTGGCTACTTGGGAAGCTGAGGCAGGAGGATCACTTGAACCCAGGGGTTCAAGACTGCAGTGGGCTATGAGTACACCACTGTACTCCAGCCTGGGCAACAGAGTGAGACCCTGTCTCTTAAAAAGTTCATGAGCATCTGCTCTGCGCCAGGTGCTTGGTCCCTACGCTGGTAGATGCAGCCGATATGGAGTTCACAGTGGAGGATGTGGGAAGGCAGAGCCCCTTTGTCCTCAAGACAGTTTTCCCAGCAAGTGGAGCCCCCAGCCCTGTAACAAACTGCCTTGGACTCATTGTTATGCATCTGATGTTAGATCCATCCAACCTTGGGTGGTTAACTTTAGGTTCATATTCTACATTCATAGAGATGCAGAGGCAAAAACCCAGGCTTTGGAGTCCAACTGTATTAGAATCCTTCATGCCATTGGCTGTGTGGCTTTGGGCTGGTCACTTCCTTTCTCTGAGCTGGTCTCCTCATCTGGAAAGTGAGCAGTCACTTGGGATTTGATTTTAGCATTAAAAATGAACAGTGGGCCGAGCACTGTGACTCAGCACACCAAGTCACAGCACTCCCAAATCTCAGCACTTTGGGAGGCCAAGGCTGGAGGATCGCTTGAGCCCAACCTGGGCAACACAGTGAGACCCCATCTCTAGGGAAAAAAAAAGCAAGTGCAAGCAGGGCAATTTAGCTCTAAGCTGGGTTCATAGGCATTTGGCAAATGGGGCTATTCTTCCACCCCTATCCTGAGGGTCTAATCTGAGTGTGGTGGGGGCCCAGGTGCTGTGTGAGGAGGAGGATATGATGCCGTTGGAGGCCCCTCCCACTTTTAGGTTCTAGGCGCTGAGCCCTGACACTGCATTGCCTAGCACCCCATCATAGGCTTACGAGGGGACGTACTAAAATGGCATTCCCTACAACAATTTTTTTCCAACTTGAGTGTGCTCGAATCACCTGGGAATCTTGCTGCCATGCAGGTTTTGCTTCTGCAGTTCTAGGGTGGGGCCTGAGACTCTGCATTTCTAAAAAGTGCCTCCGTTGCCCAGCACCGTGGACAGCACACAGTAGGTCCTCCATGGTTGAGTGGGTGGAGCGTCCTCCTCCTGCGGGAGCTGAGCTGGCGCGGCCTCTCTGTGCTGATGGCGCCAGACTCCTACCTCCCAGGCCTCACCTGCCCAGGCTCAGCTTAGAAATGTGAGCCGTTGGTCCTGCCCTGCCACCCCAAACCCTATTTGCCCCTCTCCTGCACACCCATCCCCAGGACCTCATATGTAGCGCCCTTGCACAAGCCCTCAGTGTGCCTGCCTGGCAGGGTCATTTAAAGGAGCCAGTGGGCAGCATCTGCTCAACAGCCCTCTGTGGCTACCCAGTGCCATCAAGGTCATCTTCGTGTTCTTGATGTGGGGCTCATACAGGTGTGTAGATGCTGGCTTCTGCTTTGCTGAGGCCTCAGTGTGGACCACATCTTCCAAGACATGTCTCCTGCCCCCTGAAGCCCCACAGCCTCCTCCTGGGGGTGCCCCATCCCAACATTCACAGCACAGAATTATAACTGCCTCCACATCCCCTTACCCCAGCAGACTGTGGCTTCTTGGGGGCCAGGAACTGATCGCCTTTTTCCTTGGCCAAAGTGCTGAGTCCAGGGCCTGTAACACAGTGGGTGCTGTGAGAGTGCTCAAATGAACAAGTGAAGGGATGAATGAATAAATGAATGAATGAAAGAACAAAGGAATGAGGAGTGAATATAATGACTAGCAGAGTTCTTTCCAGCACAGGAAGCATGGCCTACCTGAGGCCTGTTGTCATTAATAGTACTTCCTTGTTAGGTTGACATAATCCAGGTGAAAGAATTCAGCAGGGGTCTTGGCACGTAGAAGCAGCTCACAAATGTAAGCTCTTATTATTTGCACGTGTTTTATATGCTACACAGCAGGAGTGTGTTACTTTAATCTTTTTTTTATTTTTTGACAGAGTCTGGCTGTGTTGCTCAGGCTGATGTGCAGTGGTGTGATCTCGGCTCACTGCAGTCTTGACCTCCCAGGCTCAAGTGCTCCTCCTGCTTCAGCCTCCTGAGTAGCTGGGACTACAGGTGTGTGCCACCACACCTGGCTCATTTTTTGTATTTTTGTAGAGATGAGGTCTTACCATGTCGCCCAGGCTGACTTCAGTCCTACAGAACCTCATAGGAAGTAGAGGTAGGGATGCTCACTCTCCCCATTTTACAGGTGGGAAAGTAAGGCTAGAGAGAGAGGCCATGTACCTGGCCCTGGATCACACAGCTCATAAGTGGAGGAGCTGGGGTTTGAACCCAGTGCCAAGATCCTGCTGTAGGAAGCCAGGGACATTGCCTTGATTTGCAAGTGATCTCTGAGGACCTCAGTCTCCCTGCCCTGCTACTGGGGATGGGGGAGGTGTGTTTATAATTCCTGTCACCACCGCCCTGGTCTCAGAGCTTCAGAGTCGGCTTTGAGGTTCGTGTCAGCTGCACATAGTGACAGCCCCAGCCCAGCCTGCAGGAAGGAGGTGACTGACCACAGCTTCTTATGCAAACAGGCCTACAGGAAGGGCCTCCTTCCAGCCTCCCAGAACTGCTTTGCCTAATCCTAATCCACCCTCCAGGGCCTAGAGAAGGGAGATGAGGTAGCTTTTCAAGATTCCCTGGCCTTCTCCTGCCCCTGTTCCCCTGAGCAGCCCTGGCTTGGGAACTGGTCCCCAGTGCTGTCCCCTCTCTGCCAGGGGTTTTCTAAGTGACCCCAGGCCCGGTCTTCAACCTCTCAGATCCCTGGCACATCTTGGAAGCTGTCCAGCAGGCCCTGGGCTGTGCTGGGTTTTCAGAGCATGGACAAAATTTCTTTTCTTTCTGGGGACATTCCCCCACATGAAAATGGCATTGATTGGGGTTCCCTAGTGAAGGCTCCTGGCACCCCACTACAAGCTGCAATGGGGGAGAGGGTGCCACCTCCTTTGCCCCCTCCCGCTCAGACAGCGAAGGACCCACATACTTATGAGGATCCCACAGGAGGCTCGTGAAGACCTTGAATACAAAAGTCCCCTTAAAAATGATCATTCAGAGCCACAGGCTTTAGATGCAGATGAATAAGATTTGTAAGTTGTACTTAAAAATTTAAAGAAGAATTGGATTTCTAAATGTGTGGCTTGACAAATTGAATATAGCTTTACAAACTCTCATGAGGCAATTGATGGACCAAAATTGATTTTATTTTTAAGCCACCATTTCTTATCTGTGTTGGGCCTGGTCCCATCTCTTTCCAGAAGTCATCTCAGGACATCTGGGGGAGGGTTCGTCTTGCGGCATTGAAAGCCCCACTTCAAGGCCTTACTTTTGTGTGGGTCTTTACACAGCCCGGTACCTGATTTTTAGACATTCATATTGTTGGCCGGGCGTGGTGGCTCACTCTGTAATCCCAGCACTTTGAGAGGCTGAGGCTGGCAGATCACTTGAGGTCAGGAGTTTTAGACCAGCCTGGCCAACATGGTGAAACCCTGTCTCTACTAAAAATACAAAAATCAGTTGGGTGTGTTGGTGTGCGCTCGTAATCCCAGCTACTCGGGAGGCTGAGCAGGAGAATCGCTTGAACGTGGGAGGGGGAAGTCGCAATGAGCTGAGATCGTGCCACTGCACCCCAGCCTGGGTGACAGAGTGAGATTCTGTCTCAAAAAAAAATTCATTTTGTTATGTTCCCTTTTTAAAAGAGGGCACCCCCAAATTGTATATGCTTCAGGATCCTCAAGACCTGAATTCATCCAGACCACAAAGCACTGAATTCTGCGGCCTCTCAGCAAAATGCCTGAATAGAAAAAAAAAAAAAAAAAAAGGAATGTTTGTCTAATTCTAACACATTCATTAGCCGCCTACCATGCGGGGGGCTCTTCCCCTGTCCTCGGAAATTTTCCGTCTGGCAGAGGAGATCTCTACAGGTGAACCTGTTAAAAGGTCAGAATTTTAAATAATGAAGAAAATATAGAAATGGCTTCTTGCACTTTTTCTTTCTCTTTTTGGGCCCCTTAACTGGTAAACGTTTTAAACAGCAATTTTTAATTTCCTGATAGCACGCTGGCAGGCTTATAAATGCCAGAAATAGACGCTATGGAATACTTCAGACGTAGTGGTGCAGGCCATTAGGAGGCATGATTAGATAAAGCCACGTTACAAAAAATATTTTTAGATTCATCAAGCCATTGACTGTGGAGTAATTCCGGAGGTAAATGCAACCACAGACGTACACAGGGAAGAGGAAAAAAGGGACTCCACGCTCCATGTCGAATGCCACCAGCATGCAGCCCCATGTTCGGATAGCCCAGACAGCGGGCGCCAGCAAATGTCCTAACTCCAGGTCCTGTTTTTCTTCCTTCAGCAATGTTCCTTTTGTTTTTCTCTTTGAGACAGAGTCTCGCTCTGTCAGCCAGGCTGGAGTGCTGTGGTGCGATCTTGGCTCACTGCAACCTCCCCCTCCCAGGTTCAAGCGATTGTTCTTCCTCAGCCTCCCAGGTAGCTGGGATTATGGCACCCACCTCCACACCTGGCTAATTTTTGTATATTTAGTAGAGACAAGGTTTCACCATGTTGGCCAGGCTGGTCTTGAACTTCTGACCTCAGGTGGTCCACCCGCCTCCGCCTCCCAAAGTGCTGGGATTACAGGTGTGAGCCACCACACCCAGCCCCTCAGCAGTGTTCTTCCCACTGCTCTGTCATTTTTTGAAGTTACCACAGGGTTGGCCCAGTGCGGTAGCTCACACATGTAATCTCAGAACTTTGGGAGGCCGAGGTGGAAGGATTGCTTGAATCCAGGAGTTCGGGACCGGCCTGGGCAACATAGTGAGACTCTGTCTCTACAAAAAAAATTTAAAAATGAGCCAGGCATGGTGGCATGCACCTGTGGTCCTAGCTACTCGGGAGGCTGAGGTGGGAGGATTGTTTGAGCCTGGGAGGTTGAGGCTGCAGTAACTTGTCTCGCCACTGTACTCTAGCCTAGGTGATGAAGCGAGACTGTCTCAAAAAGAAAAAAGAGCACAGGGTTGTGAGCAGAAACGGGAGCCCAGCTGCCATCAGCAGAGTGCTAACGTGTGCCAGGCACTGGGCTCAGCGCTCACATGGTCTCAGGAACCCTCTGAGGTTGACATTATTATCCCCATTTTACAGATTAAGCAACCGAGGCTGAAGAGGTTAAAATTACACAGTAGGGCCTCGGTTCAAAAGCAAAGCTGGCTAATGCAAGAGGTGTAGCCTCAAACCACTGCAGTGATGTTGCTCTTCATCCAGAATTAAATCCCCTTTTAACCCAGTCACTTTGCTTTGTTTTTAACGTGTCTATGATATGACCACTTTTTGAGGGGATGGGAGCAAGATCTCTTTCTGTTGTCCAGACTGGGGTGCAGTGGTGCAATCATGGTTTACTGCAGCCTCCAACTCCTGGGCTCAAGCGATCATCCTGCCTCAGCCTCCTGAGCTGTAGCTGGGACCACAGGTGTGCACCACCACATCCAGCTAATTAAAAAAAATTTTTTTTTTTTTTGTAGAGATGCGAGTCTTGCTAGGTTGCCCGGGCTGGTCTCGGACTCCTGGCTCAAGCAATACTCCTGCCTCAGTCTTCGAAAGTGCTAGGATTACAGGCATGAGACACCATGCCTGGCCTCAACAGCTTTTTTTAGAAATACTATACTCATAAGGAAGTTGCCGAGGCCCTATCTAGCTCAGCAGGCTGTTCCACTATCAGAATTTAGTATATTCCAAGAGGCAGCGAGTCCTCCCTTTAAAAGCCTCAGCTAGGATGATGCACGTTCACTTAAAGAGGAAAACCTGCCACAGTAGCTGTAAAGATGCCCAGAAAAGACAGCGGGCGTGAGGCAGCTGGACTCGCACATCTGCTTAGGTGAGAGTGTTAAGGCAGACGTGAGGAGAGCCACGTGGTTTGGGTACGTGAAGGGGGTAGTTTGGTGTGAAAAGGTGCGGAGGCGTTCCCGAGGCAAAAAGCAGCTTTCTAAACGGTCCTAGTTTTATTAGCAGGTACTCGCATATAAAACTTTTATAGAGATTCTTTTCCCAGGATGGTTGATACTGACATGGTCCTTGCTTACGAGCCTGCAAATGTCCAGGGCCTTCTGTGATGAGTTTTAGAGCTGAGGATCCTACAGGGTTGAGAAGGGGAGGCTCCCCTTCCCCTCCTGGGGCGCTTCTGTTCTGATGCTTATGTGCGTGAGGGGTAGTCAGAGAGAAAGCTAGCACATCAGCCAGTTCATGCTATAACATGAGCAATATACTAAGGTTGGCTGGGCATGGTGGCTCATGCCTGAAATCCCAGCACTTTGGGAGGCCGGGGTGGGCAGATCACTTGCGGTCAGGAGTTCCAGACCAGCCTGATCAGTACAGTGAAATCCCATCTCTATTAAAAATACAAAAGTTAGGCCGGGCACGGTGGCTCATGCCTGTAATCCCAGCACTTTGGGAGGCCGAGGCAGGCGGATCACGAGGTCAGGAGATCGAGACCATCCTGGCTAACATGGTGAATCTCTACTAAAAATACAAAAAATTAGCCGGGTGTGGTGGCGGGCGCCTGTAGTCCCAGTTACTCTGGAGGCTGAGGCAGGAGAATGACGTGAACCTGGGAGGCAGAGCTTGCAGTAAGCCGAGATAGCGCCACTGCACTCCAGCCTGGGCGACACAGCAAGACTCCGTCTCAAAAAAAAAAAAAAAAAAAAAAAATTAGCCATTCGTGGTGGCGGGCGCCTGTAGTCCCAGCTACTTAGAAGGCTGAGGCAAGAACATCTGTTGAACCCTGGAGGTGAAGGCTACAGTGAGCCGAAATCATACCACTGTACTCCAGCCTGGGTGATAGAGTGAAGCCCTGCCACAAAAAAACAAAACAAAACAAAACAAAAAACAATGCTAAAGGAAGGAAACAGGGCAGACAGCCATCCCCTGGAACCCTAGGGAGGAGAGGGTCCTTGGGGTAGGTGGTCACGGAAGGTGCCACTGAGGAGGCCACATCTGGCCTGAGACCAGGAGAGAAGGAGCCGGTGTGTGAAGAGAAGAGGGAGGGGAGCTCTAGGCAGGGGGCCCAGCACATGAGGAGAATCGGAGAGTTGGGGGCGGATCACAGAGGGTTTGCCGTTGCCCTAGTGATGACTTGGGCTTCCTTTTGTCTTTGAAATAAAATGCACAGATGTGGCCTGAAACACCAGCTGTATGTTAGCTCCTACTTTT
Organism: Pongo abelii; assembly: GCF_028885655.2. Lineage (NCBI taxonomy): Eukaryota > Metazoa > Chordata > Mammalia > Primates > Hominidae > Pongo > Pongo abelii. The sequence continues at coordinate 115,909,908 of NC_071995.2, read as the reverse complement.
TTGTTGTTGTTTTGCTCTGTTGCCCAAGCTGAAGTGCGGTGGTTCGATCTTGGCTCGCTGCAGCCTCAACCACCCAGGCTCAAGCGATCCTCCTGCCTCAGCCTCCCAGAACTTACAGGCATGTACCACCATGCCCGGCCAATTTTTGTATTTTTTGTAGAGATGGGGTCTTGCCATGTTGCCGAGGCTGGTCTTGAACTCCTGGGCTCAAGCAGTCCTCTCACCTCAGCCTCCCAAAGTGCTGAAATTATAGGTGTGAGCCACTGTGCCCGGCCAGCTCTTACATCTGTATGTCCTCCCAGGACCTCTCCCCTGAGCTCCTGACTCACGTAGCAACTGCCCATCCACTTATATTCAAAAGGCATGCCACTTAACATGCCCCTTGCAAAGCAAGCACCTCCTCATCCCTCCCAGAGGTCCCCCATTCCTCTGTGGTGAACGGCAGCCTCACAGTTCCCTGCAGTGGTCACCTTTGATTCCTCCCTTTTTCTCAGCCCTGCTTCCAGTTCATCAGCAAACGCTGCCATTTCTACCTCTCAAGGAGCCCGGGATTTGCTACTTCTCTCCCCTTCTTCCTCTGCTCCCCCAACCCCTGCCCTCATCCAGCTGCCATGGTCTCTGGCCTGGGCTACCCCAACAGCCTCCTCCCTGGTCCCCCTGTGTCTGTCTTCACTGCCCATCCACCATCCAGGCTCACAGTACCATGTGGGAGAGTCCTATGAGAATGTCTCTTCTCTGCTGAAGATGTTCTGTCTCACCCATTGGGAGTCAGAGCCACCGCTGAGGCCTCAGTGTCCTTCTGACCCCTGCACGGTTGGGCCCCTGCTACCCCCATCTCCCCAATTATTTTCGCCCAAGTTACATGAACATTCTTTCTGTTCCCCACCCCAGGGCTCTAGCTCATGCTGTTCCTTCTTCCTAAAATGCTTTTCCCCTAGAGCAGTGTTCTTGAGCCTGGGCTCTGGAGCTGGATGATTCTTTGTTGGGGGTTGTCCTGGGCACTGTGGGGTGCTGAGCGGCATCCCTGGCCTCCACCCACTAGATGCTGGTAGCACCCTCCCCACCAGCTGGACACATGGGAGTCGAGAACCTCCCCTCCCTCAGGTCTCTGCTCAAATGTCACTTTTTTCCCTGTGGCCTTTCTGTGGTCAACCTCATTTAAACTTGCACCAGCCTCCTGCGGTCCCCTTCCCTTTCTCTGCTGAAGTTCTCTGCAAAGTACTCATCACTGCCTGAGATACTCTATTTCCCATCTTTTTTGTGCTCTCCTAGATTCCCCATAAGGGATCGTGTCTGTCTTTACCTCTGCAGCCGGCACCTAGAACAGTGCCTGGCTCCTCGAAGGGGCTCGAATGCTTGTTGCTGAGTTGCTTTCACTGTAAGAAGTCAATGCCAGGTGTCGGGGAAAGTGGGGGACTGACATGGGGCAGGGACAGGGATGAGAAGGTGTGTGCCTGGGGGAATGGTCTTGGCGATGTTGTCCAGCTTTTCAAAGAGGCATTTGCCAGGAGCAAAAAGGACCAGGCCTTTCTTGCCAGAATCTTCTGTGCAAAAATGTGGATAGGAGAATTGCCTGGCACATTTGGACAATTCCAGGTGCTTTGAAACATTGAGAGATTAAGAGGCCAGCAGTTCTCACGCATTCATGTGTACGTGAATACCCTGGGGACTGCGTTAAAATGCAGGTTCTGTAATCCCAGCACTTTGGGAGGCCAAGGCGGGAGGATCACTTGAGCCCAGGCATTCAGGACCAGCTTGGGAAATATAGTGAGACCCTGTCTTTACCAAAAATAAATTGGGTGTGGTGGTACACACCTGTAGTCCCAGCTGCTCAGGAGGCTGAGGGGGGAGGATCACTTGAGCCCGGGAGTTCAAGGCTGCAGTGAGCTATGAAGGCACCACCGTATTAATGCAGGTTTTGATTCAGTAGGTCTGGAGTAGGGAGAGATGGTGCATCTCTAATAAGCTCCAGGTGATGCAGATGCTGCTGGCCCAGAAACCACACTTTGAGTATCTTGGCTACTGGGAAGACATGTGCTGAGTGACATGCAGTCTCTGCCTTGAAGAGTCCCCATGGGGCCTCAGCTTCCCCACTGTGGGGGACACCACATGCTGAACAGTGAGTGCAGGAAGGGGAATCAGAGGGGCACTGGGCAGGCAGTGCAGGAAGGGGAACTCAGAGGGACATTGGGCAGGCAGCCCAGCAAAGTGGCCTCCCTCAGTGCGGGGAGTCCTGGAGCAGTGGAAGTTCCGGCCTGAGAATCTGGGGCCTGGCTGCACCCTCACCTTGGAGGTCGGTTAGCCTTGCAGTGGTTGGTGGGGGTTGGGGAGCTCCACGCTCAGTACCCCTAGAGAGAACTTTGCAACTGAGCTGGGCCCCGAAAGCCACCAGAAACCAACTCACACCACGAGCCTTGAGGAAGAGCCCGGTACAGTCCTCGGTGGTTTTTTGAGCCTGGTCCTTCCCTTCTTGTCGGCCTGACGCTTGTCCTGCCCTCTTTCTGGGTCCCAGATGGGGCCTCTTGGGCTGGGGGCTGGGGGCTGGGTGAGAGCAGATGCCTCGCTCTTTCTCTCTTTAAGGTAAAAATGCACAACCGGAAGGAAGGAAGTGGTGAGAGTGAGGAAGCGCAAGATGGTTCGAGCCAGCCTGGAGGCAGAGCTGGAGTCCCGTGCCAACTCTAGTCTCTTTGCCTCTCTGGGCCTTGTGTTCTGGTCTGTAAAATAGGATCATCATTGTTGCCACTCATGATTATGTGGGGTGATTAAGTGTTGCAGTGCTTAGCACAGCTTGACGTCACGCGAGCCCTTCATGACTCCAGGGGGACATTCTGAAGCCCCGAGGGCTCAAGCTCTCCCGCAGGAGGCCTGGAAAGTGTGTGGCCCTGGAGTCCTCCTGGGCAATCCCCGCTACCCTGATGGTCACTGGGGCAACACCACTGGCCATGAGAATCAGCTCCAGCTGAGGGCAGTGACCTGCTGTCAGCCCTGGGCTCTGAGGTGAGGCAGAGCCCGTTCCCATGGCTGCAGCCTGGGCTGCGACACCTTTAGCCAAGCCGGTTCATCCAGCCTGGCGGGGACCTGGGGAGGAAGGAAAACAAAACTGACATGAGTATTGTTGGAGCATGAAACTGATGAAATGAAAAGGTTAGCCTGTCCTAAGCGCTGTACTCAAGACCGGCGCTCTCCTTTGTGAAAAGGGACATTGGCAGGTTTTAGGGAAAGTCCCTGAAGGCCAGGCACCACCATGCCACTGCCTGGATCCGCCAGTATCATTCTTAACAATGAGAAGTGGCTTCATCTCTCTGCCTCAGTTTTTTCATCTTTAAAATAGGCACAGGCTGGGTGCAGTGGCTCACACATGTAATCCCAGCACTTTGGGAGGCTGAGGAGGGTGGATCACCTGAGGTCAGGGGTTCGAGACCAGCCTGGCCAACATGGTGAAACCCCGTCTCTACTAAAAATACAAAAATTAGCTGGGCATGGTGGCGCACACCTGTAATTCCAGCTACTTGGGTGGCTGAGGCACAAGAATCACTTGAACCCAGGAGGCGGGGGTTGCAGTGAGCAGAGATCACGCCACTGTGTTCCAGCCTGGGCGGCAGAGTGAGACTCCGTCTCAAAAAATAAAAAAAATTAATAAAATGGGCATAAGTACCTACTTTATAGGGTTGTTGTGAGCCCTGTGTAATAATGTAAAGCTCTTAGAATAGTTCCTTCCATTTTGAGGGTGCGTAGGTTATAGCTGCTGTTACATTATGATTATTACTACTGTTAATACTGCTGCAGCGATGGCTGTTACTGCTGCTGCTGCTGCCGTTATTACTGTTACTATTGTAAATTCAGAGCTCATCCTAGGTTAGCTGCTGTTACATTATGATTATTACTACTGTTAATACTGCTGCAGCGATCACTGTTGCTGCTGCTGCTGCTGCCGTTATTACTGTTACTATTGTAAATTCAGAGCTCATCCTGTGCCAGGCAGTCTGCTCAGCATCTTATGTGGATTTATCTCATTTGTTCATCTCATTAGCCCCATGGTGTTACCTGGATATTCCTATGATCCCCATTTTACATATGAGAAATCACGGCTTGGAGACGTGCTGTGATTACTCAAGACCATGTGCCTGGTAAGGGGCAGAGCCTGGGCCAGCACCCCTCTCCCCACCTTGTGTTTGACCCTGAACCATCCCCTTTGATATGGGAAGGATTAGGTCTGCACCCATCTCACAGATGAGGAAACTGAGGCTCCAAGAGTCAGGCACCAGTGGTGAGGGGGAGGTGAGAATCAGGTGTGGGTGTAGCAAGTGCCTATGGAGAGAGAGAGAGAGCAGAGGCAGTGGGCTTCAGAGCCATTTACACACTCACTGGGTGTTGTGAAGCCAGCACCTGGGGACACTGTGTCCCCAGTTCAATTCCCAGCAGGTCAAGCATGTCTTGTTGCTGCTGGTTGGGGACAGGCCTCTTGTGTTGAGTTAATTTCTTCTCCAGGCACATGGGTCAGGCTCTTCTAGGTGGTTTCTCCCCCACCTCTCCTCCCTCTCTCCTGGGACATTGGGGTCTGCTCTCCTTCCAGGGTCTGGACACCTGGGCCCTGGGGAAGGCACCTGGGGAAGGGCAGTGCCTCAGGATGGACCAGACAAAGAGGGAAGCCCTGCCTGCAGCCACCTTCATTATTCGCTTCATTATTCACTCAGCAAACCATTTATTGATCACCTTGCAGAGCCCAGCTATGCAAGGCATTGAGGACAGGGTGCTGTGGACATCTCAGGGTCCCCATCCTGCAAGCTGCCGTCTGTGGTGCACTCCCAGTTCACCAGACACCGTGCTGAGCATGTTGCGGACTTTATCTCCTCTAAACTGTACAGCAACCCTGTGAGGTTCCTGTTTGCAAAGGAGCAAATGGAGGCTGGGTGAGGCAACGCTGTTTGACCCAGGTAGCAGAGCAGGGTAGAGCCCAAGTGTGATTCCAGAGGCTGTGCCCTTCACCCTCTGTCAGTATCAGTGTGCCCTCCTCACAGACGAGAAAACAGACTCAGGAAGGATTAGCAACAGCCAGTGAAAGCCAGAGAGGGTTTGGCTAGTAGCATAGCAGCCAGCGGCTTTTCTGTTCTCCCATATTCCCTCTGGAGCTCCATGTGGTCCCTTTCTCAGGGATCTGGGCCTTGGAAAATGGATTCTGTTCGGATGGCCAGGGAGAGTCGGACAGCAGGGTATCTAGTGAGAGCATGGCTGTACGCTACCTGGCTTCCAAGCTGACTCTTCCACGCCCCCGCTGGGTGAGCTGGGGCAGGTCGCCGAACCTGTCAGTGCTGAGCCTGAAGCGTCGGGGATAATAGGAGCCCTTGTGGGGTCGCTGGGAAGCGAGATTGCTCCGGCCAAGTCGCTTGCACAGTTGTGAGCTGTAGCTATCATTGTCATCCGATCGTGACTTCGTAGATCATCTCCCTGGTAACCCTGACTCATTCAGGGCTCTGGTCTCTCTATTCTGTCCCCTCCTGTGGTCGCCTCCCACTAATGAGGAAAAAGGGCAAGCCATCGAGCTGTCTGCGAGCAGTGAGGGTGTGACCTGCATACAGAAAAGCGTGTGTCACACACAGAGGGACTTTCACAGACAGAACATGCAACAGAATGTTCCTGGCTCCCAAAAAGCCTCCATATTCCCTCTCGATCACCCCCAACTCTGGGGCGGTTCATCACCCTGACTGTAGAGGTTCGTGTTGTCACTTTCTGTTCTTTACATAAATGGAGTCATAGTGCAGTAGCACAGCAGTTCTTTTTTGTTTTTTTAAAGACTTATTAGAAAATTTTTACAGCTTTATGGAGGTATAATGCACATATTATAAAATTTGCCCATTGAAAATGTACAGTCCATTTTAGAGCACCTCAGAAAGAAGCTCCACACCCGTTAGCCATCACCCCATCCCCAGCCCCTGGAAACCGCATCTCTCCACTTTGTCTCCCTGCATTTGTCTTTTCTGGATGTTTCCTATAAATGACATCGTACACCATTTGTGTCTGACTTCTTCCACTGAGCATCATGTCTTCCAGGTACATCCGTGCTGTGGCATGGATGAGAATCTTATTCCTGGACAGGTGCAATGGCTCACACCTGTAATCCCAGCACTTTGGGAGGCTGAGGTGGGTGGATTACCTGAGGTCAGGAGTTTGAGACCAGCCTGGCCAACTGGTGAAACCACATCTCTACTAAAAATACAAAAGTTAGCTGGGTGTGGTAGCACACGCCTGTAATCCCAGCTACTCGGGAGGCTGAGGCAGCAGAATCGCTTGAACCTGGGAGGCGGAGGTTGCTGCCGAGATCCACCATGGAGCAGGCCCATGGAGATTGAGCCGAGATCGCACCACCATGCTCCAGCCTGGGCAACAGAGTGAAACTCCGTCTCAAAACAAAACAAAACAAAAAACCTTGTTCCTTTTTATGGCCAAAAAATAATCTTATTTTTTTCATGGCCAAATAACATCCCATCTCTCCGGGCCAGCTGTCCCGAGTCTGCCTCCTTCTTTGGAACTGGGTTCCTGGGAATCTAAAACATGAGTCTGCCCTGACACGGCTACCGAGTTTGGCCAGAGGCCATGAGTGAGCCCAGCTGAAAGGCCTGGGTGGGAGGGACAGGAGGCCATGCCAGGGACACAGAGGGACCCAGGAATCAGGGCCAGGTCCTGCTGTGCCTCTCCATGCCTCCATCCCCACGCCTCCAATGCGTACGGTGGGGCAGCACAAGGGCCACGAGGTTGGAAGTTCATGGAATCTTCCAACCCAAACAGCGTAGAATCCCCTGCGTCTGTTTTGCCACCGCCTCTCCAGCATCTGTCTGTCCTAGTGTTGAATCCCACTCCCAGTGACTGTCCCGTCATCACTTCCCACCCGGACGTCCTCATTTTCAGTGGGCTGATACCTCCGCCTTCCCTACCTGGGCCTGACACCTTTTTCCCTAGGATCACCAGCCTATGCGCTGGGTCCTTCCCAAGACACTGCCTGTGGAGGCCCACGGAGCAGAAGGAAAAGGTGAGCAGGAAGCAGATTGAGAGAATCCAGGATGGCCTTCTGTGAAGGGCAGGGGAGGAGGGCAGGCAGGTGAGGGAGTGACTGACGCCCCTGCCTGCAAACCTGCAGCCTCTAGGACTCAGCAATACCTGTGCCAGCTACAGGGTGTCCTCCTGTGAAATTCACCCTCCCGTCCCCAGCCAAGCTTTTTTTGCCTTTTTTTTTTTTTTTTAAAGAGATTGAAGTCTCACTGTATCACCCAGGCTGCAGTGCAGTGGCACCATCATAGCTCACTGTAACCTTGAACTCCTGGGCTCAAACAATCCTCTTTCCTCAGCCTCCTGCATTGATTGCTAGCTGGGACTACAGGTGCATGCCATCACGCCTGGCTGGCTTTTTATTTTTTTCACAGCTTTACTGAAATGTAATTCACATAATACAACTCAGCCATTAAAATGTGCAATTCAGTGACATTCGTTGTATGTACAGAGTTCTGCATCCAGCACTACAGTCAATGTTAGAACATATTCATCACTCCCAAAAGAAAGCTGTACCCTCAGCTGGCACGCCACATTCCCCTCTCCCCAACCCCCTGACAACCACCAATCTGCTTTCTACTGCTGTGTATTTACCTATTCCAGATAGTTCATGTAAATGGAATTATGTAATATGTGGTCATTTGTAATTGGCTTCTTTCACTTAGCATAATGGTTTTTGTTTGTATTTTGAGACGGAGTCTCAAAACTCAAAAGTTTTTTGAGGCTACAGTCTACCAGGCTGTAGTGCAATGGTGAGATCTTGGCTCACGGCAACCTCCACCTCCTGGATTCAAGCAACTCTTGTGCCTGAGGTTTCCAAGTAGCTGGGATTACAGATGTGCGCCACCACACCCGGGTAATTTTTGTATTTTTAGTAGAGACGGGGGTTTCACCATGTTGGCCAGGCTGGTCTTGAACTCCTGACCTCAAGTGATCCGCCTGCCTCGGCCTCCCACAGTGCTGGGATTACAGGTGTGAGCTACGGCGCCCGGCCTCACTTAGCATCATGTTTTTAGATTCATTTGTGTTGTAGCATGTGTCAGTACTTGGTTCCTTTTTATGGCTAAAAAATACTCCATTGTGGTTGCAGTGAGCCGAGATTGCACCATTGCACTCCAGCCTGGGCGGCAGAGCAAGACTCCATCTCAAAAAACAAACAAACAAAAAACTCCATTGCATGGACCACATTTTATTTCTCCAATTATGAGTTGACAGATGTTTGGGTTGTTTCTGCTTTACGGGTGAGCAATGCTGCTGTGAAATTCACGCACAGGTTTTTATTTCTCTTGGGCATATCCCTAGGAGTGGAATTGCTGGGTCATCTATTAACTCTATGTTTAACCTTTGAGGACCTGCCAGACAGTTTTCCAGAGCTCCAAGCCAGCACCCCACTGTTGTAAATACTGACCTAAGGATTTGAGGGTGGGCTTCAGACAGTCTCTGAATCCCCAGAATGGACACAAATCCCATCTCTCTGCATTTGTTTGGAGATGAATGTCCATCCAGTCCACCTCTTGGATTCTCAAAAGTATCTCAAGGCCGGGCCAGTGGCTCACACCTGTAACTCCAGCACTTTGGGAGGCTGAGGCAGGAGGATCACTTGAGCCCAGGAGTTCAAGACCAGCCAGGGCAACATGTCAACACCTTGTCTCTACAAAAAATTTAAAAAATTAGCTAGGTATGGCGGCGTGAACCTATCGTCCCAGCTACTTGGGAGGCTGAGGCAAGGGATTGCTTGAGCCCAGTAGGTCGAGGCAGCAGCGAGCTATGATTGCACCACAGCACTCCAGACTGGGTGACAGTAAGACTCTATCTCAAAAAAGAAAAGTATCTCGAGCTTCCAAATCCTCCCTGCCCTTGCCCAGTCTAAAGGTTAGAGGAAGGGGCAGATAAGTGAAGCGTATTCCAGTTTTGTCTCCTAACTCTGAACTACTCTCGTGGGGGCCTGTTGGGCATCCAAAATACAGCTTGATACAGGATGAAAATGCCAGCTGACATCTGCTGTCTTTCCTTACTCTCTTCCCGGTATCTCTCCTTCTTGGAAACCAGCAAGGAGAACTTCAACAATGTCCCGGACCTGGAGCTCAACCCCATCCGATCCAAAATTGTTCGTGCCTTCTTCGACAACAGGTGGGCGTTTTCCCCTGAACCAGCCCAGTGGCAGGCATCCTTGTCTTGTGTAACATCTTGTGGTACTCATTGCTCAGAATGGCCCTTTGAGCTGATGCCCAGAAGAGGGGGCCGAGCTGGGTAGGGGTTATGAGCACAGGTTTGGGGTTGGACCATTCTGGATTCATAGCTGGGTGACTGGGCAGCTTACTCAAGCTCTGTAGGCCTCTGTATTCATTGTCTCTGGCTGTGTAACAAATTACCCCAAAACTTAGTAGTTTAAAACAATAGCCAGACATGGTGGTGCACACCTATAGTCTCAGCTGCTGGGGAGGCTGAGGTGGGAGGATACTTGAGGCCAGAAGTTCGAGGCTGAGGTGAGCTATGATCGCACCACTGCACTCCAGCCTGGGCAACAGAGTGAGACCCTCTTTCTAAAAAATAATAAAATGAAAAATAACAATTAAAAAAGAATAATTCTCTTAGAAACATTCTAAGACAACTGTTGAGGAAGACTTTTTAAAAAAAGAAGATTCAAGGCTGGGCACAGTGGCTCACGCCTGTAATCCCAGCACTTTGGGAGGCCAAGGTGGGCGGATCACCTGAGGTCAGGAGTTCAAGACCAGCCTGGCCAACATGGTGAAACCCTGTTTCTACTAAAAACAAAAGAATTAGCAGGGCGCAGTGGGTCACACCTGTAATCCCAGCACTTTGGGAGGCTGAAGTGGGCAGATCACTTGAGGTCAGGAGTTCAAGACCAGCCTGGCCAACATGGTGAAACCCTGTCTCTGCTAAAAATACAAAAATTAGCTGGGTGTGGTGGTGCACATCTGTAATCCCAGCTACTCAGGAGGCTGAGGCAGGAGAATCTCTTGAACCCGGGAGGCGGAGTTTGCAGTGAGCCGAGATTGTGCCATTGCCAGCCTGGGCGAGAGTCAGTGAGACTCCATCTCAGAAGAAAAAAAAAAAAAAAGAAAAACTGGAAAGCATTTATTATCTCACCATTTCTTTGGGTCAGGAAAGGAACCTGGGTGCAAATTAGCTGGGGGTCTCAAAGCCTCGTGAGCTTCACCCAAGGCCAAAGCATTAGCTGGGGCTGAAGTCTTGCCTTGTGGCTCAACCAGGGAGGCTCTGTTTCCGGGTTCAGCCTTGTGGCTGCTGGCTGGTGACATCTCCTGGGCCCCTCCACAGAGCTGCCCACAGCATGGTGGCTTGCTTCCTCCAGAGCCAGCCCTGAATGAAACGGTGGGACATATCCCACTATCTTTTTGTAACTGAATCTCGGCAGTGACACCCCATTCCTCCTGCTGTGTCTCTTCATTAGAAGTGAGTCACTAGGTCATCCCCCTCTTGAGGGGACAGCACAGGGACGTGACTACCAGGAGGCAGGGATTTGGGGGGCCATCTGGGAGGATGCTTCAGTTTCACCATCTCTAAAATGGAGATAATCGGTCAGGCGCGGCGGCTAACAACTGTAATCCCAGCACTTTGGGAGGCCGAGGCTGGCAGATGACTTGAAGTCAGGAGTTCGAGACCAGCCAGGTCAACATGGTGAAACACCCGTCTCTACTGAAAATACAAAAATTAGACAGGCATGGTGGCGTACACCTGTAATCCAAGCTACTCGGGAGGCTGAGGCAGGAGAATCGCTTGAACTCGGGAGGTGGAGGTTGCAGTGAGTCAAGATCGCGCCACTGTACTCCAGTCTGGGCAACGGAATGAGACTTTGTCTCAAAATAAAATGAAGTGGAGATAATCATAGCACTTGCCTAGCAGGGTTGCTGTGAGGGGTACTGAGGGGATGTGTGGTGAAGCGAGGTTAGCTATTCATATGTTTATTGCTGTGGCTTACAAAGAGCACCTTGGCCAGTGTCCCAGAGCTGAGGCACAGGCCAGAGCTCATGCCCCAGTGTCCAGTATTGTTTAAGGTGAAAGACCTGGGTGACCGGGATGGAGCCTGGAGGTGTCTGGGACTCTGAGGGGGGATGAAGGGGTGGGTATACCCTCCCCATGCTGCTGGGGCCTGTGGCAGACACACTGAGGCCTGCCAGCCTGTTTGCCCCAATGTCCCCATGTCTGCAAAGATGGCTGGGAAATGGAGGATGGCCAGAAAGAGGAAGGACGGGAATAGGCGTGGTGTGTGGTGATGAGACCGTGGGGGCTTCCCTGATGGGTCTTGAGCTGTGCAGGGATGAACCACTCACCCTGGTTCTGCCAGGGATGTGGGACCCTGGGCGGGGTGCTGAGCCTCCCTGGATCCCACTGGAAACTGGGGGTGCTGCTTATGGGGAAGAGGAGTCCTTCAGCTGCCCCTGGAGTTGCAGGGGCCTTCCTCTGTGGCCCATGGGGTAAGGCCTGGCAAGAGGGTGACCAAGAGTTAAACTGGAAAAGCAGGGAGAGAAGGTTCCAGGAGATGGGAACTGTGTGTGCAAAGGCCCTGTGGCACAGGGAGCTTGGGGAGCTGAGAGGCAGACCTAGCTGGATCACAGAGAGGCCAGTGTGGTGTGAGTAGGGCAGGCTGCATCGGGTGGCATCTGTGGACCAGCAACAGCAGGGGTCTTCAGGAGCCAAGATGGGGGGCGCTGATGGACTTTAAGGTGAGGGTGTGAGGGGGTGGGTGAGCCAGGTTTGCACTTTGCAGAGGTCACTGTGGCTGCTGGTTGGTTGTAGGGGTGGGAATGGGAGGTGGAGGCCAGGGAGGAGTGAATCATGGTCCCGGGCTTGGGTCAGGGGTGCCCTGAGGATCTGGGGAGCAGGGGGCAGCTCTGAGCCGCCTGGGAGGTTATAGATAAGGAGGAAGGGTTGGATCCGGCAGTTGGGGTGAGAGACCTGGTACCGCAGGAATCTTCACAGCCAGTTGTCATGTTTGCCAAAGAGGAGGGGCCTGTGGAGCTTAAGTGACTGTGAAGTGTGTGAAGTTGCACAGTCAGTGGCAAAGACAGAGTGGAATCTGGTGCCCCCACCTCCTTTTAAATCCTGGTTCTCAGAGAAAGGACTCGGAGGTGGGCAGTGCGTCTTAGGCCAGTCCCCAGACGAGCTAGAGTAGGCGTCAGGGTGGGAGTCGTGCGGCCCCTGACAGGGGACCTAGAGTTGGAGGCACTGACAGGAAGATGGTACAGGGGACCTGAGCCCAGGGGGTGCCTGTGTGCGTGTGTGTGTGCGCGTGTGCACGCGAGAGAGAGAGAGGGAGCATGTGTGCACGTGTAGGGGGTGTGTGTAGGCACGAGGCTTGTTTCCAGAAGGCTTGGGTGCAACTTTGGCCAGTTGTAAAGTTGGAAGAGGGAACTTCTAGGGTGAATGAGAGGTGGATTTCACAAGGGCATATGTTCGTCCAAACACCAGATCTGTGCATTTTAGTGTATGCTCTTTTTCCTTAAAAAAAAACTTGACCCAAGGTCACTTGGCTGTCAGCTGTCACTTGTAGGAACTGGGATTCCAACTCGGGTCTGTCTGCCTCACAATCCTGGACAGACCCAGGAGTTGTGTTTTCGGCTCTTGGGGTGGAATTCACGTACCTGCCAGGCTGTTTTCCATGAACAGCCACTCTCCAGGAGACAGGGTGTGGGGAAAGGGCTGGGGCGGACGCCTCTCTGTTTTCAGAAGACAAGAGGGTGCACTGGGCATGCCGCTACCAGATTTAGGGACAGGCAGACGGAGGCAATAGCCTCCTCCTCCTTTGGAGGGTCTGATTTAGGCCAGAGCCGTGGGAGGACTGGCACAGGCGTGGTGCTCCCTGAAGGAAGGGGGCAGGGACCTCAGTCATTGGGGAATATTGAGTGTCCAGAAGGTGGACGTTGAAACAAGTGGCCACATCTCAGGGGGACTCCAGGCGGGACAGGCCTGTGGGGACCCTGAGGAGGGAGCTAGGCAGGAAGGGGCGGTGAGGTCTGGGCTGGTGTGGGTGGTTGAGACCACCCCGCAGGCCTGGGAGACCAGGTGGGATTGGGGATTACCAGGAGAACTGGGGAGGCCCCAGGAGGGTGCTGAGCAGGGGAACGACAGGCTCTAATTTGCATTTTGCAAAGCTCATTCCGGCTGCACTTGGAGTGCACGGGAAGGTGGGGACTGGGCCAGGCAGCTGCAGAGGCCAGGAGAGAAAAGGGAAGGTTCCCAGGGGACTGACTGGAGGTGTGAGCCTGGGGGTGGGTTGGGTGTGGAGGTGTGGGGGGCATCCAGGAGACTCCGGGTCTGGAGCTGAGGGCAGCTGTCATTGTGCCTGCCTGACGGAGCTGTCATTGAAAGATGGCCAGGGATCTCCTGGGCCAAGCCAGATGTGGAGGGCGGTGGCCAGGTATGGGGTGGTGAGAGCCTTCCCTATAGGTCCCTGGACCTCGGCCTCCGCCTGCTCCTTAGAGAAACCTGGTGTGGAGAAAGGGAGGTGCCAGTGACTAAGGCTGGCCCAGAAGTCACCGAGGGAGGGGATGATTTTAAAAAGGGTTTCCTCTGGCCTGCACCCAGAACAACTTCGTGGGCTACAGCTGGGAGCCTGTAACTATTGGAAAAGGGCTTCTCGTCACATCCTGTAAATGCTGAGAAGCTGGAGGAGGATTTCAAAGGAGATGCTGGAAACAGGATTTTCCTTTCAAGAAATACCAGCCTCAGCCTTTGTTCCTAAGACTCTTTGGGAACAGGTCTTGGGGAAGGGGTATTTTGAGTATTTTGAGCAGAGCCCATCCCCACCTCCAGGGCGCCCCATTTCTTACAGGAGAATTGGAAAGTTAAGGGGGCATCTTTGCAAAAAGAGTGAAAATGGCCTGCCCTCATGCTGGGTTGCAGATCTAGATGTAGCCCCTGTTTTCTGTCCACTGATCTTCATCCTGGTGCTCATTTTAGAAATGGGAGTTAGAGGGCTGGGTGTGGTGGCACACACCTGTAATCCCAGCTACTCAGGAGGCTGAGGCAGTAGGATTGCACATGGCCAGGGTTCAAGACCAGTCTGGGCAATATAGCGAGATCTCGTCTCTTAAAAAAAACAAAACAAAACAAAACAAACTTTTATTTAAAAAATGGAGTGGAGAGCAAGTGGGGCTGGTTCCAGGTGCTCTGTCTGGGTTTCCTTGGCGCTGGCTCTCATTGCCTTTGGAGACCATAATGTTGGTCTCTGCAGACCTTCAGGAGCCCTCGGAGGGGAAGGGACCCTCCTTCCTTGAGTTGGGTTCTGAGGCTGAAGCAGTGCAGGTCTCAACATTCCCAGAGAAGGACACACATCCTGCCTTCCCCAGGGGTCTGTCACATTTTCACCCATGCTAATCTTAATCCCTCTTGCTGCGGCCTAAACCACTTGGGAAGGACGTGTGAGCCAGTCGCTGTGGGAAGGGCTTTCAGAGCAGCCGGATAAGTCCGGGGGCTATTTTTATGCTCTGTAAATTTGGTCTGTGCCGCCCACAGTGAGAACTTCGAGGTTATTAAAGCCTGTGGCAGGAGCGGTGGGGAGCTTCATACGATAAAATAGAGAAGAGAGACCTGTGAAAACACATAAAGATGGGGCTTCCTGAGCCCAGGGAAGGACAGATCTCATCCCGCAGATGGGCAGTTTCTTGATCTGCCTTCCCTAATCCAGACTTGGGACCCCACCTCTCCCTGGAAAATCTCCTGGAAGAGAAAAATAAAAAAGCGGGAGTTCCCGGGACACTTAGAGGCTGTTGTATGGGTGTTAGTGTATTTGCTGGGTGCTGAAAAGGAGTAGTAGATGAACCTCTAAAGAGAGAATTGCAAACATATTCCTTTACATGGAGGTGCAGTCATGCCCTGGGTGGGACCCAAGTAACATATCCAAGTACTAACCACTAACTGTTGGCTACCCCGGGCCAGCTAGGCACTGCCCCTTCCAAAGGGCCACAGTGAGAGGCTATGGCAGAACCTTGAGCTTGCCAGCCATATGACAGCCTGCCCCAGCAGCCTCAGGCGCTCACGGTCACAGTCCAATAGAGATAAGGGTTTGACGACAGTGGGTCAGGAGCTTGGGATTGGAGTCATCTCCAGGCTGTTTTGTTTGTTTTGTTTGAGACAGGGTCTCACTTAGTCACCCAGGCTGGAGTGCAGTGGCGTGATCTTGGCTCACTGCAGCCTCGGCCTCCTGGGCTCAAGCGATCCTCCCACCTCAGCCCCCCAAGTAGCTGGGACTACAGGTGCACACCACCGCACCCATCTAATTTTTTGTAGAGATGGGGTTTCTCCCTGTTGCCCAGGGTGGTCTTGAACTCCAGAGCTCAAGCAATTGGCCTGCCTCAGCCTCCCAAAGTGTAGGGGTTACAGGCATGAGCCATTGCGCCTGGCCTCTGAGCTATTTTCTTAACAACTGCCAAGACCCGAGCTGGACCACACATTTCTGAGTCTCTCATCTGGGTATCAGGCACCGTGCCGGGCATGGGGCATGAACTCCCTGTGTCCCCATCCCCCGGAACACCAGCCCTTTCTTGCCTCCTCCGAAAAAGCACATTTATACGGCCAGCCTCAAACCTGCCCTAACTTACCACAAAACTTTCAGTCACTGGCAAACTTTGTATTTGGGTATAAACAGATTACTTAGAGATGCTTGCAGCCAATCACCATCCTAAAATTTTGAACTAGTGAGAGCGAGCAGAGGTTGGCAAACTTTTTCTGTAAAAAGACAAGGAGTAAATATTTTAGGCTTTGCGGGCCACGCAGTCTCTGTTGCAGCTACTCAGCTCTGCAGACAAGCGTAAATGAATAGGCATGGCTGTGCGCCAATAAAATGTTATTTATGGACACTGACATTTGAATTTCATATAATTTTCACTTGTCATGAAATACTATTCTTTCGACTTTTTTTTTTTTTTGGCAAGCATTTTTTCAACTATTTAAAAATGTGGAAACTGGCCAGGCACATGGCTGTCACATATAGTCCCAGCACTTTGGGAGGCCAAGGCAGGAGGATGGCTTGAGCCCAGGAGTTTGAGGCTGCACCACTGAACTCCAGCCTGGGCAATGGAGTGAGGCCCTGACTCTGACAAAATTAAGATAAAAATGTGAGAAGTCTCCTTTTTTTTTTTTTCTTGAGACAGGGTCTCCCACTGTCACCTAGGCTGGAGTGCAGTGGTGTGATCTCAGCTTACTGCAACCTCCACCTCCTGAGTTCAAGTGATTCTCCTGCCTCAGCCTCCCGAGTAGCTGGGACTACAGGTGCACACCACCACGCCTGGCTAATTTTTGTATTTTTAGTAGAGGTGTGGTGTCATCATGTTGGCCAGGCTGGTCTCAAACTCCTGACCTCGGGTGATCTGCCCACCTCGGCCTCCCAGAGTGCTGGGATTAGAGGCATTAGCCACCACGCCTGGCCCAAAAAGTCTTCTTAATTCACGGGCCGTATGAAAATAGATGACAGGCCAGATTGGGCCTATGGGCTGTTTGCCAACGCCTGAGCTAAAGGAAAGGATCGGGAGATGTACTCGGTGAGTTACTGGATTGCTAGGTTTCCTCATAAGTGCTCGCCTGTGTGCACCATCACACACCCACGCATCCCTCTGTCCCCGCCCGAATCAACAGTCATGCAGTTGTCTGTCTTCCACCTCCCTGATGGTGAGCTCTATGAGGGCAGGGCAGGGGCTGAGCTTTCAGCTTCTGGAGCCCCCAGCCCCGCCACGAAGCAGGTGGTTGGGGCACAGACTCAAGGCGAGAGCAGCCATCGTGGGTCCAGTGTGCGCCCTGAGAGCAGAGTTTTTGGGAGCTAATGGTAGCAAGAGGACAAGATCCGGTTCTTCATTTATTTCCAACACCCTCCTTGTTGCTCCCGTAGGAACCTGCGCAAGGGACCCAGTGGCCTGGCTGATGAGATCAATTTCGAGGATTTCCTGACCATCATGTCCTACTTCCGGCCCATCGACACCACCATGGACGAGGAACAGGTGGAGCTGTCCCGGAAGGAGAAGCTGAGATGTGCGTGCCACTGAGTCCCCTTGCTCACACCTGGCCTGGGGTGCAGCCTCCCCTAAGTCCTCAGAACGCAAGGCGCCCTGCAGCAGGAGGCTGGGTGTGCATTGGCTTGGGGGCTTGGAGGGCTTGGGGCCACCAGCCCTCGTCCCCGTGAGGCTGGCATTGCTGTCTCCCGTTCCCGGCGCCCTCATCCTAAACATTCCTCAGCAGCTGTGGCTTCCTGGGACTTAGAAGGGGGTTGTGCGGTGGATGTGAAATAAGGCCCTTGATGCAAAGACCTGGGTTCCTATGTGGCCCCTCTCACCAGCCATGTGACCTTGAACCCTGACCCAGAACGTGGGTGTGCTGATCATGCGTGGTTCTGAGGGCTGGGTAAGATCACACAGTCAGCCTTTGGCACACAGGAAGTGCTCCTAAAGTCAGTTTCCTCCTCTCCCTCCTCTATGGGCTGTGCTATTGCTGGGTTCCTGAGACCAGCCCCATTATGTTCTGGCTCCCTAGTGGGTTCAGTTGTGGTCCCAGCTGGCCAGCCGCACAGGTCCCAGGCAGTGGCCCGAGTCACATCTCCTTGTCCTGTGGCCTTTCCCATGACTCCTGACATCCCTCTGCGCCCCACCCCAGGTCAGCCTCCTCATCAAGAAAATGTAAACATGGGACTTTGCTATATTTAGCACTGGAATGTGTATGTGGGGCTGGTGGGAACAGCCCGGGGGGGGGTCCCTTGTGTGAGCCTGGCTTCCTGTCTGCTCCAAGGGGCGTGGAACAGGACGGACTCAGGTCCAAATCCCTGGTTTCCTGTCCCTTAGTGGTGTGGCCATGGGCAAACGCCTTAACTTCCGTGAGCTTTGACAGTCTGTCTGGGAGGCAGGGCTCAGGCATCCCTGGTCTCTTGGGGTTGGGTGAGAGGGAGACTGAGAGGTTTGTGAAGTGCTTTGCACACCTGGGCATCTGGTCAGTGTTCAATAAATGCCTGCTGGGCTCAGTGGTGCACACCTGTAATCCCAACACTTTAGGAGGCTGAGTGGGGAGGATCACTTGAAGCCACGAGTTCAGGGCTCAGCCTGGGCAACAGAGAAAGACACTTGCCTCTACAAAATAAAAAAATTAGCACAGCATAGTGGTGCTGCGTGCCTGTGGTCCCTGGTACTCGGGAGACTGAGGTGGGAGGGTTGTTTGAGCCCAAGAGATGGAGGCTGCAATGAGCTGCAATTGCACCACTACATTCAGCCTGTGTGACAGAGTGAGACCCCATCTCTGAAAAAAAAAAATAATAATAATAAATAAATGCCGGCTGGGCATGGTGGCTCACACCTGTAATCCCAGCACTTTGGGAGGCTGAGGAGGGCGGATCATTTGAGGTCAGGAGTTTGAGACCAGCCTGGCCAACTGGTGAAACCCCGTCTCTACTAAAAATACAAAAATTACTTGGGCATGGCGGCATGTGCCTGTAATCCCAGCTACTCGGGAGGCTGAAGCAGGAGAATCTCTTGAACCCAGGAGGCAGAGGTTGCAGACAGCCCAGATCGTGCCACTATACTATAGCCTGGGTGACAGAGCGAGACTAAATCTCGAAAAAATAAATACATTTTTTAAAAAATGCCAACACAGAAGACTTGGGAGAGCTCCAGCTCCCAAGGCTGTGCTGGGAACAACATGCAGAGGCCCCCTCCCGGCCAGCGCTTCCCTGATGCCAGGCCTGGGGCTGCCCATGTTAGATCAGTCAGGCCCAGATCAGAAGCACTGTGGATGAGACGATGGTGCCCTCCAGGGGCTGTGGAAACAATATTTTGAACTTGACACCGTTTGACTTGTGTTAATGGGTAACGCTTACTGTTGTCATATTCATGCTGACGGGGCAGTTGCCAGGCCCTAATGCCACAGCATTAGCTCCCAGCCCTCCTAAGGCCACGAGGTAGACACTGTTGTTATTCCCATTTCACAGATGAGGAAACTGAGGCTCAGAGAAGTTAGGTCACGGGCCCAAGTTCACCCAGTGGGAAGTGGTCAGTCTGGTCCCACAGCTCATGCCCTGACCCCTCTGGCTTTGGCACTGAGGTTTGGTTATTGGTGTCTTTTGCTTAGTTTAGTGTACATTTCAGGGGGTGGCAGGGGCCAGGCCCCGCCTGACGGAGTCCCCTCTCTCCCCTGCCACCCCAGTTCTGTTCCACATGTATGACTCGGACAGCGATGGCCGCATCACTCTGGAAGAATATCGAAATGTAAAGTATGCTCCTCTGGCCCGCCCTGGGCTCCTGGTGCCTCCCCTCCGCCCCCCACAACCCTGATGGAGGCCCAAAGTCACCGTTTGTTTCCGCCCCACCCGGCAGGTGGTCGAGGAGCTGCTGTCGGGAAACCCTCACATCGAGAAGGAGTCCGCTCGCTCCATCGCCGACGGGGCCATGATGGAGGCGGCCAGCGTGTGCATGGGACAGATGGTGAGCGCCCCTGCAGCCCTCCCGAGACGCGCAGTGCCTCTCCCGCTTATGGTCTGCGTTTCTGGAAGGCCTCACGGGGCAGGAGCCAGGTGTATTCTGCCACCTGCTCTACCTGTGGCCTGTGGGGCTCAGGAACCTCTCCCAGCCCTTCCCGCAGGAGACTGAAGGTCTCCTCCCCTCCCGCAGGAGACTGAAGGTCCAAGTCCCCAGAGAGCTGCACAAGGCAGGGAAGCAGAGCTCAAGATCCCAGGCTTTGGGGTCCAGGAACCCCCACCTGCATAGCCCCCTGACCCCCCACCCCGGCCTCAGTCAGTGCTCACAGCAGCACTTGGTCCTGGGGCCAGGCCGGGGGAGCACATGGCACAGGCTGGCCTTAATTAGTTTATTTCTTAACAAATGACTCAGAGGCGACTTCTGGCCTCGGAGCAGGGGTCAGCAGGGAGCCCTATTGGGGGCTGACAAGAGCCCGATGGCATGGGGTCAGGTGGAGGAGCCAAGGTGGGGGCTGGTGTGTAAATGACACAGAAGAGAGGGAAGTGGCCTTCCCATGTTCATCGTTTCTTACATCTTGCCTCATTTTGACTGGTGGGAAAACTGAGGCTCAGAGAGCATAGAGAATCCTCTAGACCTTGCCATCTTTCCTGTGCAGGGTGGATTTCCTCTTGTAGGGATAGGTGCAGCCCCACCAGCCCCCAGCCCTGAGGCTTTAAGCCTCTGGGGACCACTCAGGCAGGCAGGTGACCACCTGGGTGTCGTGTGTTCCCTGAGGGGTTTGGATGGCCCCACTGATGCGGTCAGCCCTTTGCCCCTGTGTGTGTAAAGTGGCTGCGTCTCTAAACACCCTGATGGCTTTGTGTTTGCCCAGCCGGAGTGGAGGGGCGTTCATGCTGGATCCTGTCCTCTGTGCCCCAAGCCTGTCCTTGAGGGACATGAGGCCACCAGTCCGGGCCTGCCCCCAGGGGCAGGGGCTGTGATCAGTTGGTTTCCTGACGTGTATTTTATCTGTCTGCCTCTGGAGCCCAGGGGGAAGCTTCTGGCTTGGGTGAAACCTCCACACTCAGCAGATTAACCACCACGGGAGAGGGCTCGTGACCTCGGTGGGGAGAGCAGGGATCCCCCGCTGGGTTGTCGGGCCAAATTCCCATTTGATTTAATTACACTCTCCTTGTTCAAATTGCTCCCTGTCCCACTCCAGTTTCAATTGGTGACAGTTTTCTTAATTTGCTGTAGTGAAATTGCTGGCAGCTGCCAGCTGCTGATCTGCATAAAACCTCCGCAGCCTGGGAAGCAGAGGCATCTCGGGGCGGAGGCCGGGCTCCGGGGCGTACCCGCTGCCCACGGGCCCCCATGAGGTGGAGGTAGCCCCAGAACCAGGAAGGCGGCTGCAAGGCAGAGGACTCATCTCCACCTCTTTCTTCACTCTTGGGTCCTCCAGGCGCTCTTAAAATACCTTCTGGTGTAAACCTCGGCCAGATAAACCCAGATGGAGCTGGGCATGCGGCCTGAGCTGGGGGCAAGGGGCAGCTGCATCGGTTCAATCCCGCCCGGCCTCTGAGGACACTTCCTGTTCTGACCGTGCCATCCGCCGAAGACAAACAATCCATGGTCCCCACTTTAATGGACTTCCAAAGGCAGTTATTGACTGAGGCGGGATCTCTCTCTTTTTTTTTTTTCTAAGACCAAGTCTTACTCTGCCGCCCAGGCTGGAGTGCAGTAGCACCATCTCGGCTCACTGCAACCTCCACCTCCTGAGTTGAAGTGATTCTCCTGCCTCAGCCTCCTGAGTAGCTGGAATTACAGGCGTGTGCCAATACGCCCGGCTAATTTTTGTATTTTTAGCAGAGATGGGGTTTCACCATGTTGGCCAGGCCGGTCTCAAACTCCTGACCTCAAGTGATCCACCCACCTCGGCCTCCCAAAGTGCTGGGATTCCAGGCATGAGCCGCCACACCGGCCCGTGGATCTTTTGAGAGAGCTTTCTCAGGAGGTCACACCCATGGATGCTTGATGGGGGGACTGCTTCCCCCACTCCCCGCCCTCCTTCCTTGCACCGATCACCCCCTTTCCAGCCCTGGACTCTGGCCACGGGGGCCTTTTCTATAATTAGCTCCCCTTTGCCAGCCTGGGAACCTAGGGTGGCCCAGCAGGGAGGGCAGCCACTGTGCCCATGAGTGGGAAGACAGGGAGGAAGGAGCCATTAGGGGGGACAGGGCTGGCTCAGGCTAGCCGAGAACTGCTGGGTTTCTTTTTTTTTAAATTTATTATTTATTTTTTAAGAGACAGGGTCTCGTTCTGTCGCCCAAACTGGAGTGCAGTGGCACAGTGATGTGATCATCGCTCACTACGGCTTCCATCTCCTGGGCTCAAACCATCCTCCTGCCTTGGCCTCCGGAGCAGCTGGGACTACAGGTGGACAACCACACCCAGCTAATTTTTCAAAGTTTTTAAAAAAAGAGATGTTTTACTAAAAAGAGATGTCGTTATGTTGACCAGCCTGGTCTCGAACTCCTGGCCTCCAACAGTCCTCCTGCCTTGGCCTCCCAAAGTGCTGGGATGACAGATGTGAACCACTGTGCCTGGCCAAAAATTTTTAAGTGTAAAGAGGAAACTAAAAAGCCTGCAAAGTCCTGCCAGTAGAAACAGCCCTCAAGGACTTGGAGGCAGCTAGATGCTCCCAGCTGGACAGGCAGCTCCCCTCTGTGCCCCTCATCTGTAATACGGGAGAGAGACCAGAACCCAACTCAGGGCCTGTCGTGAGATTGGCATCTATCATTAAATGCTAACAATAGCATTTGGTCACACCTGTAATCCCAGCACTTTGGGAGTCCCAGGCGGGTGGATTGCTTGAGGTCAGGAGTTCGAGACCAGTCTGGCTAACATGGTGAAACCCCCGTCTCTGCTAAAAAATTTAAAAATTAGTCACGCGTGGTGGCGCATGCCTGTAATAATCCCAGCTATTTGGGAGTCTGAGGCAGGAGAATCACTTGAACCTGGGAGGCAGAGGTCACAGTGAGCCAAGATCACGCCACTGCACTCCAGCCTGGGCGACAGAGCGAGACTGTGTCTCAAAAACAAAACAAAACAAATGAAAACAAAACAATACCATTTGGAAGGCACTTGGGACATACATGCCTAGTGCATAACATGCTTAGAGTGTGCCTCCTGTGTTCTTAAACACACATTGTACAGAATTTCAGAGAGTCACAGAGATTTGAGTCTGTCCTGCTCCCCCACCAGCCCAGGTCCTCTTCCCTAAAGGGACTCCCTCTTGGTGGTTTTTTCCTACATATACCAATGTATACATGCATGTCTTTTATTTTTGATTTATGCAAAACAATCGAACCGATGTGGCTTCCCATTTTCTCCGTGTGACCCCACACACTCTCAGGGCAGATGGTGGGGGTCTGGTTATCAGTCTGAGGAAAGGTTTGCGTGCACAGACCTGCAGACATCTTTCTGCTTGTTGGGTTTTGTTTTTTGTTCTTTATCTGCTGGGTACACATCTCAGAGCCTTTTCCGTAGTGAGACATATAGATCAACCCCTTCTTAACCCATTTTTGCCTGAGGTTGCAGCTTTTTGAATTTTTGCAATCAGACCTTGGCGATGACCTTGACCAGTAGGATATAAGTAACTCCCATAGCTTAGCGTTCCAGTAATGGAACACTAGGCATAAACGGTTAATGGTTGCGTGGGAATCAATAGCGTGGATGACCGAGATTTATGTCCCTCGCCTTCTATTGACGGGCACCTGGGATGTCAGCGGGTTTTCGCTGTCACAAAGCGTGCTGCAGGGTGAGGTTTTTGGAGGCTTGTCGGTGGGATCCTGGAGTATCGGTGAAAGGGGCAGGAGCGCCCCGTGTCATCCCCAGAGTAGGGAGGACGCAGAGACGATGGAGACAGGCATCGCCAAACCCACTCAGCAGGGAGAGGCTCCTTGTGGCCACCCTCTGGCCCTGCCTCCCCGGGTTATCACGGTGACTCACGAGGCATGAGGCGTGGGCCTCACAGGCTGGCCCTGTGTTTCCCTGACCTCTCCCCCAAGGTCTGTGAGCTTAGATTAGCCTGGAATCTTCTTATCAGCACAGCGCAGGCATGAGGAGGCCAGACCTGGGTGGGTACAGGAGGCATCTTGGTGGCCCAGCTGCTGGGGGGCTGGTGGTGAGGTGGGCTGAGTGGGGAAGGGAGAGCCCTGTGCCCCCGTGTCACCCACACCTCAGATTCTCCCTGGGGGGCTGGGGGAGGGGAGGGAGGCTGCTCTGAGCCACGCGTTGCCAGGGCCCTGGTGAGTGACGCTCGGCTCCCATCCCACCCTCAAGCCCATGAATGAGGATATTGGAGGTTCAGGGTAACCGGCTCCATGTTGGAGGCAGACAATCCAGAACGTTCTCCTTTTCTTGTGATTCCTCCCAAACAGCCTCAACAACTTACATTTGGGTGTTGGTGGGGAGGGGAGGCTGGTGGACCATCCCCCGGCAGAAGCTGTGTGGGGACCTGCACCACTCACTGTCCACCCTGTGCTTCCGTTCCCCAGGAGCCTGATCAGGTGTACGAGGGGATCACCTTCGAGGACTTCCTGAAGGTGGGTGGCCTGGGCGTGGGAGCCTCGGGGGACCCTTGAAGACCTCGTGTGGCCCACTGGTCAGGAGGGGACATGGCTCTTTACCTGCAGTAGCAAGGGACAGGCTTCCTGGGTGACCAACATCTCAGTAGGAAGGGGTCAACCTGGGCGTGTTCTTTAAAGCAATTTAAACTGGTTTTTCTTATTTTTATGGAAAAGGTAATATTCACACGTAGTCAAAACAACGTAAGCAGTACAAAAGGGTATATAGTGTAAACCAAATTCTCTCCCACCTGGGGTCCCACTGCCTCTTCTCAGAAGTAACCCCCGTTGTAGGCTGGGCGCGGTGGCTCATGCCTGTAATCCCAGAACTTTGGGAGGCTGAGGTGGGCAGATCACCTGAGGTCAGGAGTTCGAGACCAGCTTGACCAACATGGTGAAACCCCATCTCTACTAAAAATACAAAACAGCCAAGCGTGGTGGCGGGTGCCTGTAATCCCAGCTACTTGGGAGGCTGAGGCGGGAGGATCGCTTGAATCCAGGAGGTAGAGGTTGCAGTAAGCTGAGATCGTGCCACTGTACTCCAGTCTGGGTGATAGAGTGAGACTCCGTCTCAAAACAAAACAAAACAAAAAAACAACAGCCCTGTTGTAGTTGGAACAGGGATTCTGGGAACTTTCCTTGTCTGTAGAAATACTGTTTCTCGGAAGCTCAGTTTGGAGCTGACTGCACACGTTGCACCCGGGCCTTCCTCGCTGTGTCCTAAGATGTCACTTTCGTAAAGCGGCCACCCACTCTGCCCTCCTCCCTGATGGATCCTCCAGCCTCTGCTAGTGGATGGTGGTTAGGCCAGTGCTGGCCTTGCAAATCAAGGCCTGCCCCTGGCCGTTTTGATAATCAGATGCCCTGTGGCAGGGAGAGGACCCCCACCCCCATGCCCCTCCCTGCAGTTCAGCCCTGGGCATCACAACAGTGTTCCCAAGTGCTTTTGGGGTACTTGAGGAATACAAGGAAGTCAGGGGAGCAAGAGACCAAGAGGGGAGAGAGGATTAGGGAAGGAAGGATCACGGCTTCTGGCCAAGGAGCCTAGAGCAGGACTGGGGGACTGGGCCCTCAGGGTCACAGCCCCATGGAGCCGAGGCCAAGCCTGGCAGCCAACGGTGAGACCCGGCAGGAGAGAGGAGAGGCGGGCAGCAGGACCCAGCTGTGATGAAAGGCTGAAAGGAGACTGCGGAGGTCGGCAGGCCCCCCGGACTGCCGTGCAGACGGCCCACCCCGGGGCTGGCAGGGCGGACAGACTGGGAAAAGGCAGAATTTGCACTTGTGCTTCAGACTCACTCTGGCCTATGCTGGGGACCCGGTCACCAGAGAAGGTGATGCCCGCCAGAGCAAGACAACAGAATGAAGAGCTAGAAGGTGGAGGAGGGAGGCAGGGTTGGGGAGGAAGTATCGCTGCTTCAGGCTGAGTAGAATGAATTTCTTTGCCTCTGAAACCAACTTCCTTCTCCTAAAGGCTGGCCTCTGCCAGGCCCCTAGTGCTCCCCAAGCCTGTCCCTGTACCCCTAAGGGATCTTTTGGGACCAGCTGGCCCTTCCCATTCCCTGATTCCTTCCAATGCCCTCAGTGACCATGTTGCCACCTGGCACTTAGCAGAAACCACCATGAGTGTCCATGTGTATTACCCTGGGAACGCCTCGTGCACCCAGCAAGGATGGGGCCGCTCGACTGGAACCAGAGCTGTCTTTGCACACCCCATGACACCTAGAACAGGCTCAGGAAAGCAGGAAGTACCTGGGGGCTACGGCCAGAAATGTCCCAAGGCTTCTCTGTCACCTGGGTGCCCACAGGGGTCTGACTTTCCCCCGTTACCAGCCTTGTGACTGTCCCCGGAGATGCTGAGAGTGACAGCTTGAGAGTTTGAAGTTCTTACATAAGCGGGAAGCAGTGAGAAGTCACCCGCCCACCACGTCCCTCCGTTCCTGTTAGCACCCCCCATCCTACCATCTGTGGCCCCCGTGGGCCCTGACTTGCTAAGGCGCTGGCGGGCATAGCCTTGGGAGCACTGGGGTACATACATAGCCTTGTAGCATGAAGGTCTGCTCCAGGGCCCTGGCCAGGCTGGACTGTAACAGCAGTACCAGCACCAGGAATGGGGCCACGATGTGATCTCTGGGTAGAAATGACCTTTTTGGGCTTGAGTTTGTCTTTCTAGAATGTACGTGATCCCTTATCCCAGGGAGGTTGTAAAGACCACACTGTGGAGATCCTTAAATTGATGACAATGTCCTAGCGAAGCCTTGTGACCGCACAGACCCTAACAGTTTACAAAACGCGTCCATGATGAGGACGGGTCCATTAGAGCCCCCAGCGTTCTGTGAAGTGGGCGGCACAGGTTGGGGGTCCCGCATTGTACTCATGGAAAGGCGACTCAATGGAGTTTTGTAATTTGCATGAAAATCACAGAACCTCAAGTGGTGGGTGAGATTCAAATGACTTGGAGCTAAGAGCTTGGATTCAGTACTTAATAATAACTTACTGTGACAATCTCAGAAAGAATCCAAATGTCAGAGCCAAATTAACCAGCAAAAAAGACAGATGGAAGTTTTTCGTCCTCGCTTAGCTCATAGTCTTGAAACACAGCCCTCTGGTTTTCACCTGCCCGGAACATCACAGCTGGTGGCAGGAGACAGTAGGTGGGAAGGGCCGAGGACCGGGGGGCCTGGTCAGGTGTGAGGTGGCGGCGGGAATGTGCCCTTAACACTGCTCCGTCCCTTCCAGATCTGGCAGGGGATCGACATTGAGACCAAGATGCACGTCCGCTTCCTTAACATGGAAACCATGGCCCTCTGCCACTGACCTGCCGCTGCCGCCTCCGCGGAGAAACTGCACTTTGCAATGGGGCCGCCTCCCCGCTAGCTGGAGCAGCCCAGGCCCGGCAGACAGCCTCTTCCTGCAGCGCCGGTACATAGCCAAGGCTCGTCTGTGCACCTTGTGTCTTGTAGGGTATGGTATGTGGGACTTCGCTGTTTTTAATCTCCAATAAAAAAAAAAAAAAGGTTTGTTAATTAACATGGCCTCTGTCAGTTCCTCACGTCCATTAAAGTGGCCTGGTCACTTGGTAGCATGAGACTGACTATGAGGAACAGGCAACGATGAAATTATTTTATTTTATTTATTTTGGAGACAGGGCCTCACCCTGTCACCTAGGCTGGAGTGCAGGCGGGATCACGGCTCACTGAAGCTTTGACCCCCTGGGCTCAAGCAGTCTTCCTGCCTCAAGCTTCCAAGGAGCTGGGGCTACAGGCACCCCCACACCCGGCTAGTTTTTACATTTTTGTAATGACAGGGTCTTAATATGTTGCCCAGGCTGGTCTCTTACAACTGGGCTCAAGCGATCCTCCTGCCTCAGTCTCCCAAAGTGCTAGGATTACAGGAGTGAGCCACCACACCCAGCCTAAATAATATTAAAAGGTTGGTTTGGCAGAAGGACTGTTCTCTCTCGTTTATTTTGGGTAAAGTATCTGCTGTTCTTCCTATGTAAGTCCTGGGAACCCATCATGTAAGTCCTGGGAACCCATCTGCGTTCTCCATCCTAGGGGGTAAAATAAGGAGAAGCAGCTCCTGCCCTGTGTGGGCTTCTGAGGTGGCCAGGACTCAGGTGGTGGGGCCTCCTCACTGTCACAGCCACATCTGTAGACTGATGGAGAAAACATCTGGAGCCCTGAGCCTGTGCCTGCTGCGGGGATGCACGTGAGCCTGCTCTGTTGGTCAGTGGGTGCGGGGAGTCAGGGCCTGGCTGGCTGACCCGGGATCCCCAGCTCCTCACGGTGATTGGTGGTGGGGGGATGTGGTCTGCCAGCCATGGCTGTGCCCCTGGCTCTTTCTGGCAGTCCCGGACCAGTTGCAGGGCCCAGGGCCCTACAGCCCTCCAGGAAGCAGCGGCAGTGGAAGCTGGGTAGGTAAGGATCCCTGACAACTTCAGTTATCACCTTTCAATTTGGGGACTGGCTAGAGCTGGGGGCAGGGAAACAAAGGTTGTTGGTCATGGTGGCCTGGAGTCAGCAGAGGGCTGGCACCTGTGGGACTTGGAGAGCTGTGTCCTGTAGGCGCTGGAACGGCCCGCAGAGTGCAACTTCCCCATCTCCCTGTGTAGGCAACTTCCCCATCACCCTGGGTGATGTGTTCCCATCGCTGTGCAAGGTGGGCTAGCATTTGCTTTCCAGGCCTCTTTCTGGTGCTGAAGTTCACGAAACGCCCAGTTCCTTTATTGACCCTCCCTGGGTGGCGTCGTTCTAGTATTCCAAGAGAGTTCTCTTGATAACCCGCAATGGGTATTATTTGCATTCTTGGTGTTTTCAGTCATAGTTTTAATATGAAGCGTGCTTTATCTTTACTACAAGCCCACGCCTTGCAGTTCAGAATTTAAAAGGTTCGAAAAGGCGGGCCATGGAACCTGCCCCCACCCCACCCCCATCCCCCATCCCCCATCCCCCCATCCCCCACCCCCGCCCCCACCCCCCATCCCCCATCCCCCATCCCCCCAGCTTCCCTTCTCAAAGGCAGATGTGTTAGCTCCTGCCTTGGGCGTCCTTCCAGAGCCATTGCACGCACGTGGAAGCAACTGTGTACGGCAGGGTTCTTAGTTCACTCCACTTTTTGTAAATGGTGATGTTTATAAGGCTTCAGTGTCCGCCCCGTGAGGTTCCAGGTGGAAACTTGTGAACAGAAGAAGTGAGCTCAGGGCGCCTCTGCTTTTTTGCCCCCCACCCCCACCCCCCAGCATGCCCCTTCATTTATTTTATTTTATTTTATATTTTATTTATTTTATTATTTTTTGAGATAGGGTCTCACTCTGTCACTCAGGGTTGCAGTGGAGTGGCGCAATCTCAGCTCACTTCAACCTCTGCCTCCCAGGCTCAAGCAAACCTCCTACCTCAGCCTCCCGAGTAGCTAAGACTACAGGTACCCGCCACCATGCCCGGCTAATTTTTGTATTTTTAGTAGAGACAGGGTCTCCCCATGTTTCCCAGGCTAGTTCTGAACTCCTGAGCTCATGCAATCCACCCACCTCTGCCTCCCAAAGTACTGGTAGCGCCTGGCTCTACCCTTCTACATTAAAGGCTCGGGGAGTTCATTTGGTACAGCCCATCATAAGCACAGGCCCCGGACACTGTTCTAGGGGATGGTGACTTGTGCTTAAGACTGCAAACGCACGGAGCCCAGATGGTGCTGAAATGCCCCATCTCCACTCTAGCGTTGAGCCTGGTGTGGTCCCAGCGGGAACCCTAGGCAGGGGAGTGGCTGCAGGGGGAGCCTCCTCTCTCAGCCTCAGACCAGGGACCCCTGGCCATGTGCTTGTGGACCGTTGTCACATCTGAGGCAATGGTGGGCACAGCAGGCAGAAACACCATTGTTGGATGCGTTCCCACAGTGCTGAGCTATGTCTAACGTGCTCCCCAAGGGCTCCCACACCCCTGTCCCCTGGAGAGGTGACTGAGGGTTCTGGGTGTTCCATGGATGAATATTGACTTCAACAGGCGTATTCCTGTTTTAATACATGTAAGAAAAAAATAACTTCACCCCACACCAGGGAGTCCATGGGATGCTGCTTAGGATGACTGAAAGTCAGGACTTAAATTTAAAAACACAGCCCAGCAGCACAGGGAGCTAAAGGGCCAGGCGACCCGCTACACAGGGAGTGGGCGAATGGCCCCGGGAAAGTGAGTGCGGCCTGGGGAGGCTCAGCTTTTGGTTAATGCGCACGACCTCCTGGGTAGGTGCCAAGCTGCGGCTGAGAGGCTCTTGACTCTGTGCTGTCATTGTCATTGTAAGCACCTGGCAGAGCCTAGTAGACACCAGACAGCAGTGTGTGCCACCCCAGCCTCTCCTGAGGCCTCTGGTGTCTGCAGGTCGGTAGCTGGAGGCAGGTTCAGTCTCTCCGGGGAGGTGAAATTGCACAGTCTGAAATCACCTCTGGAACTCCGCTTCTCAGTCTGGGAGTCCATTCAACACTCAAAGCTGCAGGGCAGGCCAGACACAGTGGGTGGCTCATGCCTGTGCCTTTGGGAGGCCGACGCAGGCGAATCACTTGAGGTCAGGAGTTCGAGACCAGCCTGGCCAACATGGTGAAACCCTGTCTCTACTAAAAATACAAAAATTAGCGGGGCATGGTGGTGGGCGTCTGTAGCCCCAGCTACTCAGGAGGCTGAGGCAGGAGAATCGCTTGAACCCAGGAGGTGGAGGCTGCCGTGAGCCAAGATCACGCCACCACACACCAGCCTGGGCGACAAAGCAAGACTGTCTCAAAAAAAAAAAAAAAAAAAAAGCTGCAGGGCAAAGACAGAGGTCTGTTTCCTGCCCTCAAGCGCTAACTACATAGTGGGAGAGACAAAGCCCCCGGGACTTCCAGGTGGATCCCAGGCAGTTTCCTCTGGAGGGAAGTGGGATGCGCTCCCCCTCACCTGCTCTCCCTGCCTTCCCCTGCTGCTCGGGAGCTTCTTGGTCCCCTGGCTGCTGGCGGAAGGCACCTAGAAAGTCACTAGGACAGCCTGGTGGGGATCGGCCTTACTCCAAGAACCGCCCTCTTCCAGCCCCCATGCACCTTGCCCTGCCCTGCCCATGTGAGCAGGACGATCTGCAGTACCACTGAGCAGGAGGGCATACTGGCGCTGCCACTGTAAGCCTCAGGTTTTCTGGGGCTGTCCCAGTTTGCTTTGATTTGGTTCATTTCAACAAAGGCAGTTCATTAACGTAAAGTGTTTTTATAAATAAATCATCTTCCGTCAGCCCCTGTGCCCTGAGTTTTAGTTTGGGAGATGTGGCCACGATGGGCACACATCAGATGTGCTCCCCTGTTTGGGCCACTGAGGCTGCCTGATGTCTTTGAAGCTTTGGGCCACCGCTTATCTAAACAGCTAATTAAAATGAGGTTGAGTTACCGTGAGCCCAGTCCACACCGCTCAGAAGAAAGCTCATTTGTGCATAATCACTGAGGGTGTCCTCTAATTGGCAGGGTTAGGGCTCATTTCCGCCAGAGCGTGGATGCAGAAATCACCTGGCGCTCTCCTGCCCGGCTCCTGGCATTGTCTGTGGCATCCCGGGAACGATCAGGGTTGGCGATGAGTTGGTGCAAACCTGATCCCAGAAGGGGCAGGCTGATGCGTCTTGTGGGGCTGCTGGCCTCTGATCAACAAAGACCGAGGGTTGCTGCTCCGGGCACGGATCTCAGTCAGCCCCACCATCTGGGCACTGCGGTCTGTGCCTCAGGCTGGAGGCAGGTGGTTCAGAAATGGCTCTTGTTACCTGCTGGCCAATGGGGCGTGCCCACGAGGGGATTTCTGGCCTCACAGACCCTGTCCCAAGTGCAGCAAGCCCCTCTCGTCCCTGGATGGGGACAGAAATGGAATGACTGGGGCACCTTAACTCTAGCAGCCTGAAGGAGGTGATGTGTTTGCCCTGAAACCTGGTCAGCAGGCGAGTGATAACCACGTACACGGGTTAACAGCTTTCCTTCCATCAGAAATGACACCAGTGACTAAAAGGAACTAGGCAGAAATCAACACTAAGTCAAATATTTGAAGGAAGCTGATAAGTTCGTCCTTTGAGGGCCACAGGCCGTGGGTGGAGAAGACTGAGCAGGGGTGGCATCCTCAGCCTGCTGGACACCAGGGGAGGCCACCTCTGTCCATACTCTTCAGTCATCTGCCAGGAATAGAGTCGAAAGCGGACTGTACTCCTAATATCGCCGTATTACCAAGGGGAAAGGTTGGCTTTTGGATGTTGAAAGAATATGGCAATTTGACACAAACACTCTAATTTGGTTGGTTTACAAAAGGGCCTTGTGATGGAAATGGAATATGAGGAGCTCAGGGGACACACTGCAGCCACGTTAAGCATGAATTATGGATAAGGGAACAGAGTAAGATGACAGCAGCTTCCAGCTCTGGCCAAATAGCCGCTTAGGGAACGAATTACTGCTAGACTTTAACAAAACAATGCTGTTGTTTTCTGAGCCAGGGGACTGGAAAGTTCTTTTTAAGCTTTGCTAATGGGAGACAGGTCATCTGTGGATCTGATCCTTGTCATAGAGCAGTTGAACCTGTCCCCACCTGCCTGCAGTTAACGAGGCTGCGGCTGAACTCTGCTGTGCTGGAAACGGTGCCGTGTGACTGAAGTAGGCTGATGGAGAGTTAAAAATACAAGTTGCCTTGGCAAGGCTTTTGCAAACACCTGCCTTGCAGGCTGTCCTCCCACACAGCGACCTTGGGAAAGCCAGGAAGAGCTGAGTAGGGGGAGCCAGGGTGTAACTGCACTCCCCGGGGCACTGGCGGCGTCTCTGTCCTCTTGCAGAATTTGCACATGCGGCAGTCAGCAGGGGCTTGGTGGTGGACCAGCCTGGTCCTAGGAGGACTCACGACTCTGAGGAGGACATAGTGGCTGCTCAGCCCTCTAATCTGCTTGTTGACCAAGTCAGCAAGGGACTGGGTTCTAGTCTCACAGAGGAAGGGCTGGTGCCCCAAGAGTGGCTCTGATGGGATGGCAGTGGTCAAGGGGCCCGCTGAGGAGCTAGCTGCCACGTCTGTCTTAGAGAAACGACAAGGCAGTGTTTGTCCTAGCATTGGGCGAGGGAAGAAAAGACATGGCCTGACAGCTCAGCCTGGGGGGACTTCCCCTTCCATTCCTAGGGAAATAAACGGCCCCCAGTGCAGAGCAGTCAAACGGCTGCTTCTGGAAGCCCACGCTGGGCATCAGAGGCCAAAAGTGGGCTGGGGACAACATGGCACCCGCCAGAGCCCAGCAAGAGGCAATCTGCCATCGCACATTAGAGGCAGCCCTTGTCCAAGTCGCCGCAGGTCCCTGCAGCGGTAGCCAGGTAACCATCTGGCCTGGCTGCACGGGTGACGCGGGCAGGCCTGTGTGGCTCACAGCACCTCAGCCTGGCCAGCCAGCGCCGTGAGCTCACTGCTGCTGCAGCTGCCGCTCAGAGCGAAGGCTCCGTCAGGCAGTGGGAAACGGCCCTGTTGGAGCCCCTGTGGTGGCTTGCCTGGAATAGCCGCGGGACAGTTGTCGGGAGAAGGCTGGACCCTCACCAGGGGAAGCCGTTTCTCAGCAACTGTAAACAAAGTGGGTTTGCAGCGGCCAGCGTCTGCCATCTAACACGTGTGGTGGGAAGCGCTAGCCCCTGAAACGTGGGGCCTGTAGCTCTCAAGAGGGGGGGATGGGGGTGAAGGACTTCATCTTGGGGGTGTCAGCCTTCCCTTTCAGAAAGGACCAAGCCCTCTCTTGGGGAAATTCAGTTTCCCTCTGATCAGCTGAAACCCTAGCGTTCAGCCAGCGCAGGGAGTTGTGCTTGGTAGGAGAAGGTGACGCCGTCCCTGGAGTATCTCTGAAACATAAATTATTGCCTGGGCAACAGCAGCACCAGGGTGGCACATGACTTGGGTTGCAAAACACACTCTAGTGGCAGAGACGAAATTCTCAGGGGGGCTGTGTAGTCCCTTGGAGAATCTGATGCGAGGTAACCACGCTTTTTCCCAGAAAATGCCCTCATGCACCATTTCACACACAGCAGGTCCTTAAATAGCATCGTTTTATTCAATGTCATTTTGTTATAACATTGAGAAAAAAATTGATTCCCGGCTGGGGCCACTGTGTACAGTCTAGACGTCCTCCCGGTCTGAGAGTTTTCTGGGCACTCTGGTTTCCTCCCACACCCCAAAGATGTGCAAGGTGAGGTTTGTTGGTGTCTGGTTGCAGTCTGAGTGTGTGTGTGGAGGGTGAGTGTGCCCTGTGATGGGAGGGCATCCTGTCCAGGGTGGTCCCTGCCTTGCACACTGAGCCGTTGGGATAGGCTCTGGTCGCCCACCACCTTGAACTGGAATAACTGAGTTGGAAAATGAAAGAAGGAATGAATAAAAATTACTGTAAAATAAAAATTGCCTCCCATAACCATACAAATGCACAATAGTAGATGACGCCGTGCAGAAGTGCCCAGTGAGCCCGTTCATTCTGGTGTCTGGCCTGCGTGGTGGAAGGAGGTGCTCCTGACAATTTTTGCTTCGCGAACATTTATTCTGTGATATAACTCACCGTCGCTGCAGCTGCCAGCACCCAGTCACCAAAAATTGGGTAATTACCTTGTTTTTAGTAATTTTTCTTAAATGTATGTATAACTCATGTCTACTTAATGTTTAATATTAGAAGTGTTTGCTTTAAAGAAGTTCTAAAGTTTGGTGATGTTTTTATGGCCAGCAATATGCCGTGGGAACTTAACTCTTGTTTACATCCATTAGCCTATAGTAAAATTAGTTTCATTATACATCATTTTGCTTAAAGTTGCCATTTCTTTTTTTGAGACGAAGTCTTGCTCTGTCGCCCAGGCTGGAGTGCAGTGGTGCGATCTCGGCTCACCGCAAGCGATTCTCCTGCCTCAGCCTCCCGAGTAGTTGTGATTACAGGCACGTGCCACCAGGCCTAATTTTTGTATTTTTAGTAGAGATGGGGTTTTGCCATGTTGGCCAGGCTGGTCTTGAGCTCCTGACCTCAGGTGATCCGCCTGCCTCGGCCTCCCAAAGTGCAGGGATTACAGGCCTGAGCCACCCTGCCCAGCCAAAATTAGTTTCATTATACCCCATTTTGCTTAAAGTTGCAGTTTCTAAGAAAACCTATTGATGACGGTTGGTGAAGAGTTACTGTACCATGTTGCGGGTCTCCTGGATCCTGGGCTGGGAGCCCCTGTAGGGGAGATTCTGGGACAACCCACTTGACTGTGGGTTTACAAAACAACCACGGTGGAAGGTAAGATTTCAAGGGGGTGGGAAGAGAGCTGGAACCGTGGCATGCCAGGGGATTATCACTGTATGCCTTGCCCAAGTTAAAATAACTTGACCAATAAATAAATTCAAAGCATTTAATATTAGAACAACTATGGACATCATAAAGCAGAAAGCAAGTCCGACAGTGTTTTGAGATGCGACATGAGATCTTCTGGTGTTTCACCATCCAGCTCCCCAGGCAGCATGCTCGAGTATCTTCTACCTATAGGGGAGCCGGGGATGGAGGCGTCCCTGAGAGGGACTAAAGAAGGAAAGTAGAGGATCAATTGGCTAAAAACTCAGAACTTGTGAAAGGGTCTGGATAAAGGTAAGGGGGCTTAATTTGGATAAATGTTGGCTTATAAAGGAGCATTTATCCTTTCCCTGTCAGTGTGATTGATTCCAGGATGTTGAGGTTTGCAGCAGAAAACGCTGCCTGAAGTTGGCGTGCTTGAAGATCACAGCTTGGGTCCAAAAAAATTCTCCTTTACAAAACCCAGGCAACTTTCACGAATGGCAGGTACGTTACAAACAGGCTCTGCAGTGGGAGGGGCTACACTTGGGACATTTTTATACTGGACCAGCTGCTGGCTGCTCTAATTCTGGGTCTAATGACTTTACACTCCGTTATCTTTAATTGCTGCAAACTAGGAAGGGCGAATGCCCCTACAAAATGAACTGGGAACGCAGACTGAAGGGGCTACTTTTTGAAAAGAAAAATATTTTCCCCAGTGGTCCAGATGCATTAAGACTATGAGAGAGAAAGGGCGGGGCTTGATGAAAACCTTCTAAAGCGAGGTCACCAGCGAGCAGTCTGACCATCACATGACATGATGAAAGTAAACAAAATCCTGCATTTGCTACCTACAGGCCATCTCCGCTTAGGAAGTCATCTGGTTGAAAGGAAGCAGAAAACCCTCCGGTCCATCTGCGTGCAGGAAGGCGGGGTCTGAAAGAAAGCGCTCTGGACGGGGAGGTGACGCTTCCCAGCCGCAGCTCTATCTGCTCCATTCCCCTGTGTAGCTGGAGATGAATATGGAATGGCTGCGTATCTTAAGCAATCTGAAAAACCTTCCAGAACCTTCATGACGTGAAGGTTCTAGGCTTTGGAGTAATGGCAAGCACTTCCCGCTGATACATACACGTGTGCAACTGAGAGGACGACTCGGTTTTCTCTGGGATGAGTGTGGACAAACGGTTCCCATGTGGTAGGTACTTCTCCTGCATCCTCAGGTACCTTTTCTCTTCCTCACAGACCATTGTACCTTTTTGTTTTATCAAGAGTTGTATATTTTGTCTTTTTTTTTTTTTTTTTAAACTGCTTTTGGGCTGGGTGCAGTGACTCACACCTGTAATCCCAGCACTTTGGGAGGCCGAGGCAGGCGGATCATTTGAGGTCAGAAGTTTGAGACCAGCCTGGCCAACATGGCAAAATCCCCCGTCTATACTAAAAATACAAAAATTAGCCAGTTGTGGTGGCGGACGCCTGTAATCCCAGCTACTCGGGAGGCTGAGGCAGGAGAATTGCTTGAACCCAGGAGGCAGAGGTTGCAGTGAGCCGAGATCAGGCCATTGCACTCCATTCTAGGTGACAGAGCGAGACCCCACCTAAAAAAAACAAAACCTGCTTTTGGCTTTACATTAACTGTTGGTTTTTGATTCCGTTGATGTCTGTTTTTATCCTGATTTAACCCGTGCCTTCTGCTGCTTTGAGATTGCTGCTCCCTTTTCTGAGCTGAGGTGCCAGGCCCTCCCAGCCCCTCCCAGCCCCATCCCCTGGGTTTTGTATTGTGTGCTTTTACTGTCAGCCCAGTCTAGAGAGTTTATAGTTTGTTTTTATTAACCTCTTTAAATCCAAGTAAATTCAGGAGTGTCTGGAATTGTCTTATTTTGCTTTTTGTTGATTTCTCACTATTCTGCATTGGGGTCAATTCCTAGAAAAGCAGGGCCCTGCCTGAGGGTACAGCCCATAGGGTGCAGTGTCTCGCGGTTGGGGGGTTCTATAATTTGGCCTGTATGGTGTGAATCTTTGTGCATCTGAGCTGTTCTTTGTGGCCTTCGTACAGGGTGGTTTTTTGTGCATGGTCTATGTGTATTTGAAATTCCATAACGCATCTACTGGATCCAGCCTGTTAGCGATATTAAGTAAATCCTCCAGATCTTTACATTTTTCTCACTGATTTGCCTGCCGTTAGAATGGATTTTATTTCTCTTTGTAGTTCAATCAGTTTTTGCTTTGATATTCTGACGGTATATTAGGTGGATGCTGTTGCTGTTTAGAACTGTTGAAAATCAAGAGTAAGGCAATGGCTTGCTTCCAGAATACTTTGGAAATGGCAGCTGTGTATCACACTGAACAGTCCTCTCCTGTCCTGTTTCATTTTGATGGCTGTTTAGTCAATGAATATTTAGAAAATATTTGCTTTGTATCACATATCACAGACACAATAGTAAGCAAAATAGTCACCAATGACTAAACTGTATAAGTATATAATTATAAGCCATGGTAAAAGCTGTGAAGAAAAAGTACTGCTCTACCAGCTTGCTACTGGAAGGTGGTGGTGGCAAATGTCACAGAAGAGCACCCTAAGTAAATACAGGGAAAAGGACATGGAGGTTATTGCCTTGGAGGCCAGGGACAAGCACATCCAAAGGCCCTCAGAGGAAAAGAGGTAAGGGGCTGGAGACCGAAAAGGCGGCCTGCAGGGCTGGAGCTGGGAGGGCGGACACAGAGAAGCTGGCTAAGCAGAGACCGTATAGGACCACGCAGCGTGATCCCTGAGGCGTCCTGAGGGAGCTGAGGCCAGGGTGGCTGGCTGGGTGGGGAAGGAGGCTATGTTTGAGTTGGCAGCATGTGGGACTCGAGCCCCGGCACATGCCAGCTTGCCCCAGGCGCCGGGGGAAGTACAGGGTTCTGGGAGATGTGTGCCGTCAGGCATGGCACCTTGGGCTGCTTTCTTCCCCTAAATGTTTACCACCTGTGCAGAGCTGCCTGGAGTTTTAAGATGGATAAAACTGGTTCTTCCCATTTTTCTCCTTGCTCCCAACTGAGGCACGTCCCTAAACGTGGTTATAGGGAAAGGCCAGTGCGAGGTCGTAGTAGTGAGTGGCCATGGCGTCACAGGATGAACGACAGACAGGGAGAGGGCTCTGGAAGGCCAGCTGGTCCACCGCAAACTCGTAGGCGCGGATCAGCCCCCGGTGTCTAGAAAGAGCACAAAGATGGCGACAGGTCAGGGCTGCCTCGCTGGCCCTCACCCCGGCCGCTTCTGTCTTTGCCGAAGGCATTCGCCTGAGACCAGATAGAGGTTCATCTTCACAAAGGTGTTCTCTGGGCACACAGCGTCAGATACTCACAGTCCCGGGCTTAGCGGTCAACGTGGGGGTGCACAAGTTGGATGGGCACAGTGAGTGTCACAGGGCAAGGACTCAAGAGGGCGGGCCTTGCCCCTGACAGGATTCTAACCACAGCAGGCCCCCCAGCATACGGCTTGCCCTCCCTCTCTGTACAGCCAACAGCGTGGACTCGCCCCATGGGGCTGTCCTGCATCAGATGCTGGGCGCTCAGTACAGGTCAGCATCCACGTTTATGTTTCCAATTCCTAGAAAGGCAGGGCCCTGCCTGAGGGTATAGCCCAGAGGGTGCAGTGTGTCACGGTGTGGGGGTATGGGGTGGGGTTCTATACATCAGTCAAACTGAGATGGCCTCTTACTCGCGCGGCCCCACCACTAACCTCCTGTGAGTAGTGAAGCTGTCCAGGTCGGCGTTTCGCATCACCGTCTGGTAAGGCACATTGGCTGTGATGAGGCTGTGGCTGCTGAATGAGATGTGCTGCACAGGGTGTCTGGAAGGCAGTGGGAGAGAGCTCGTAAGGGGGCGTCCACTGGGCCTGCGCTTGCTGCCACAGACCTGGGAGTTCAGAGCTGCAGGGGATTCTAGAACCCATAAAGCTAAGCTTCTCTTTCACAGAGGTAACAGGGCCCCCACGGAAGCAGTGTCTCACCTCAGTTCCCAAAGCACAGGTGAGCAGGCCACGCTTTGGGCATGACTTTGTAAACAGGTCTGCATGCCCCATACGCATGCTGGCATCTGCCCCCACAACCTGGTACATTCCAGACATAAAGGGCACACCCTACTGGAGACGAATCAGCCACGTGCAACAGAGACTGGCCCATTGCTGCCTCCCTGGGCAAGTCCCTTGAGCTCTCCCAGCCAGGCTCTCCATCATCTATGGAGCATTGGGGGCATGTTCACTGTTGATCCATGAAGGTGCCCCCCCATCCTGCTCACAGGGCTGCAATGACACACGTCCCCTGGGTGGTGAAAGCACGTTCGGGACATCTTGGAAAAAAATGGCTCCAAGTCTGTTGAACAGAGGTTTGCCTTCATTCTGAAACTTTCCTGCAGTACCTGCTGTGGTCATGGCACTAAGCTAGGAGACACTGGATTAAAAAGATGTCTCATCCAGGTGGATGCCTGGCCCAGGGAGGGCCCTAGCTAGTGAAGAAGGTAAGATGCAGTCCCAGAAAACGTGACCAATGTTTCTGTAGCACGAGCGATGTGACAAGCTACAAAGAATGTGTGACCCAGAGTTAAGTGCTGGGAGCAGAAGCAGGAGGCGCTGTGGGCTGAAAGGGTCTGTTGGGAGGGGTGCACAGGAGGGGACGAGGCCTGTGTGGGCTGGGCCAGGGCTGATCCCAGGATGGCTGGGGCTGCTCTCCTTGACTAAAGCAAAGGATTCTTGGGAGTGAGGGAAGCTGGGGAGCAGTCCCTGCCTCCCCAGGGTTGGGACACCCACAGGAGGAAAGTGGTGGTGGACCTGGCATGGGACCTGGAGGATAAGAAAGACCCGGGGAGGGGGGCAGGCTTGGTGGAGGGGCTTGGTGGAGGCCTGCAGCCTGGCGGGCTGGCGGCACCCTGTCAAGCAGGCGAGGACCTGGGCTGAAGAGACGGAAGTGGACAGTGGGGGGTACATGACAGTGACCAAACGACAGCCAGACCGGGGCTCAGAAGAGACTGGGGCCTGGCAGCAGGCACTGCAGGTGAGGCCTTGAGCAAGTCAATGAGTTCTGGGCAGGAGACCGTGTGTCTGTCAGCCTTGTGCTGGTGAAAACAGTGACCGCGTGGGGGACAAGCCTGGACCGCACAGGGACAGAGGCAGTGCTGGGACAGGGCCACACCTCTGGGGAAGGCCTTCCTTAGCTAGGCTTCATCTCAGTGGTCTGTCCCAGGGAGTGAAGCTTTCCCAAGAGAAAAATGAGATCTGCTGGAGTTGGGGGCTGGCAGCCATCACTGGGGACCTGGATGGCTGATCAGGGTTTTCCTCAAAGGCAATGCTTCCGGGAATTTCAGTCCGGGAGTTTTAGTTGCCGTCTGGCACCACCTGGTGGCAATTCAGTGCATCACCATTCAGAAAAAGGGCCGCGCGCCCTGGACACGGACAGCCACAGCGAGGGGCGGGGGCTGGGCAGTACCCAGGGCTCTGTCTGATAAAATGTGCTGGCCACAGTGTTTGCCAACACCACCCTCCAAGGAAGCAGCCCCTTCTGCATGTAACCCTGCCGCCTCTTGGAGACGCCTGTCAAATTGCTGACCTCGCACTTCCATAAAGACCATGTTGCTGCTCAGAGGTCACGTTCTCAGAGGTCGGTTTACCTTGATTTGCGGTAAGTGGGGAACAAATCTTAGTTCACGTGGGAGGGCCTTGCCCGGTTTCTGCTCTTCTGTGTTGTCATGCTCAGAGGCCACTGGCCCAGAATCATCTTGGTTTTGTAGAGATGGGGTTTCATTCTGTCACCCAGGCTGGAGTACAGTGGCACAGTCACTGCAGCCTCAAACTCCTGGGCTCCATGAAGCAATCCTCCCCCGTCAGCCTCCTGAGTCACTGGGACTAGAGGTGCACGCAACCATGCCTGGAGAATTTTTTAAGAGGCACGGTCTCCCTGGGTTGCCCAGGCTGGTCTCAAACCCCTGGCCTTGAGAGCTCCTCAGTCTCCTGAGTAGCTGGGATTACAGGTGAGCCACCGTGCCTGGCCGAATGTCTCTTCACAGTGGTGCTGAGGGGCAGCGAGGGAGAGGGCCGGTTGCCTTTCTCCCCACCTGTCTCAAAGGCAGGGTCTCCTGTTCGAGGCCTGCCGGGCCAGGTAGAGGTGGTGGCGGGTGGCCTCAAGTCAGCTCTGATGAGCCGGCCCTGGGCTGGGCTGCTGCTTTGAAGGTCAGAAGCAGGCTCACTGGAAATGTCTTAACCAGTTAGGCACCATTGGCGTAAACCTACCTACCTACCTACCTGTGTGACGCCATCAGCCTGTGCTTAGGATAGGTTTATTTATATCTCGAATAATGGTGTTAAAGGTGGAAATGACAAATTCCTCCTTCGTTGGAGCCTGAACCCCTTCAGTCCTAAGTGCTCTTCTCTGTAAACAGCATGAGGAAAGTCTAAGCAACGGGCAGAACCATGGTTACACATGACGGACTCAAGTGGAGGACAGCAGCCGGGCCAGCCCTGCCTTCCACCTGTGGGCAGGTGGGGTGTCACATCCTGGTCTAGCCCAGCGAGCTTCCTATGTTTTTGAGTTCCCTTTTCTGTTTATTAAGATGGAGAAATCCTAAAATAATCAGAATAGCACTTGCAAAAAAGTAGTTTCATTCTTAGAGAAAGTTGGGCCTGACTAATGTATGAATTGTGGCGATCTGAATGATATCAGAGACAGGAACTGCATCCCCACTGACCAGCGCCATTTCCCAGCCTGTTTCCTCCTCTGCAGAGCAGTGCTGGGACAGCAGCTGGCTCCTAGGGTCACAGTGAGGATTCACCTGGCGAAGCCGGGGGGT
This sequence comes from Pongo abelii, assembly GCF_028885655.2. NCBI lineage: Eukaryota > Metazoa > Chordata > Mammalia > Primates > Hominidae > Pongo > Pongo abelii. Next base: position 115,868,225 of record NC_071995.2, on the reverse strand, counting down.
AGGGGGCATTTAGCACCGTGCCTGGTGCAGGCTGACTAGTGCTGCCTTCCCTGTTCCTACTAGAAACTCCCGAGAGTGTCTAGAATGCACCTTACCCGGAATACACCTCCCACAGCTTCTGGTTTGTCCGATAATCCCACACGGACACCAGGCCTTCCTCGCCTCCACTGACGATCTTCCAGTCATCCATCTGCACAGCAGAGACCCTGAGCTGATGGGCGGAGAGTGACAGGGCGATGTTACCGCTGCGGAGGTCATGGATCCTCACCCTGGACAGGCCCAAGAAGAGCAGAGAAGGGAAATGGGGTTAGAGTCAAAGCTTGAAATGACAAACTCCCCCTCCGCTCTACTGGTCTATGTGCAACACTGCTATGAAAAACTCCTCAGCTGCAAACATTGATAATAAGGACATCAAGCATAGACTGTCAGGAAGGACCCAGACAGTCTCATCTGAATGGTTTAAAAGCACATGGAGCAAGAAAGACGCAGGCTAAGGACAGTGGCTGCCCACTTTACCTGCTTAACAGGGAAAAGCCACCTGCGTGACTGCACACGCAGGGTGGCCTGAGACGCCTGTCCCAGCAGTAGGTGTATTGCCCAGCACAGTAATTTTGCTGATGGTAAAATAACCTGTTAAAGGCAAGAGCTACAAAGCCAGACACCCCAGATCCTCACCCGGTTAGGAAAAGAACACTTTTTGGGTATTTCACTTGACTCTGTAAGTTCATTGCTGTCTTGCTGGAACTGAGAAAGGGAAAGCCTTTATACTTGATAAGCGCAGCAGAGCGGGGATAAGGGTGTGTGTACCCTGGGCAGTCACTTATTGAAATAATTACTTGCCTTATAATAATCCACATTTCTTTAAGAACCTCTTTAAAAACTACTTTTTATATATGTTGAATTTTTCACGAGGATAAATTAGATAATGGGACAGAAATCTCGTATCCACTACAAACACCACTCTACTTAGTTTCTACAAGAAGCCAAAGGCTAAAAGTAAACCAAATTCATTACATTTAATAGTAAAGATGAGCTTAAGAGACCCTATGATGCAAGTCGAAAAGGAAAAGACAGTCCCTGCCCTGAAAAGACCCCAGCATCTAGCAAGGAACAGGACAAACACAAGGATGTAAGATTAAAAACGCACGTCTGACCCAAAAGCTGTGGAGAGACAGGATTCTCTGAAACACGTCCCATGCCCTGACTCTAGTTATGCAAGTATGTGCGCACACACGTCAATTTTCCAAGTTCTGAGGGAAAATTATTTTGAACCAACAATTCTATACCTAGCTTAGCTACCAAGTGTGAAGGCATAATAAAGACTTCTTTTTCTTTAACAGAAAAGGACTCAAAGTGAACTACCTGTGGATACTCTCTGAAAGAAAGTGGCATAGCAAAATACCAGAAGAAGAAGACAGATGGCTTAAGTGGGACCTGATGTGTCTGCTGGGTCCATGGAGGCACACAGGACAAACGTTCCTATTAACAAGAAGAGCTGCCCATGGATCACAAAGTAAAAATATATGCTATGCATGAAAAACACATCTGCAAATGAGGATGAAAAGATGTTACAATTTTAATGCTAGAAAAGGCAGATTTCAAGGCAAAAGCATTCACTGAGAGCACTTACAACAATGAAGGGGCAGTTTACTCAATGTTCGGTCAGACCTGGAAAAACAAACTCCATGGATCCCATTTCTTTTTATAGGTTTTGTTTTTTATTATTATTTTTTTAAAGACAGGGTCTCACTCCCATCACCTAGGCTGGAGTGTAGTGGCACCCTCATGGCTCACTGCAGCCTCAACTTCCTGGGCTCAGGTGATCCTCCCACCTCAGCATCCCGAGTAGCTGGGACTACAAGCACGTGCTACCACGCCAGGCTAATTTTTTTTATTTTCAATAGAGACGGTTTTGCTATGTTGCTCAGGCTGGTCTCGAACTCCTGGGCCAAGGGATCTACCCACCTCAGCCTCCTAAAGTGCCGGGATTACAGGCATGCGCCACTGCACCCAGCCTGTTTTTTTTTTTTTTTTTTTTAAATTGTTTCTTTAATCTATTCAGCAATAATCTGTTTATATTTCTTGAATTTTTAAAATCTCCAAATCTGAAAACTTAGATGAGTAAATGGCTTTCTGGGAAAATAAGAATTATCAAAACGAATCCCCAGGAGACAGAAAATCCAAGTAGATAAAATAACAAATAGCAGCCTGAGGAAGCCAGCAAGGGGCAACCGTCCCTGCAAAAAAAGAACAAGTGACTTTGGCCAGACCTGTAAGGACCAGCTGCCTCCAGGGCTAAGTTAACTGTTCCACAGCCTAGGAAAAGGAGGAAAGCTTCCAAATTCTCCATGAAGCCAGCATTCTATTGCCAAAGCCTAATCCTGAGAGCATGATCAAAGAAAACTACATATCCGAGTGAAACATCAGGAATAGACTCCACAGCAAGATGCCACAGACGAGGGGAATTGACAAAAAACCAGGCGGTCACGTCCATGGAAGCCGAAAGCAAACGGACAAAACGTCACAGCCGTTCCAGATGTGGTCTCTAGAAACACTGAGGCACTGGCACCACCATTACTTCACATCGCTTTTTAAAAACCAGACACAATTAGACAAAAGGAAAAAATGAAAGGTAAAAAAATCAGAAAAAAGTGGGTAGACTTCTCATTAGTGAGAAGGGACCGTCCCAGAGAATTCAGTAACACAGAGTCAAATATAAATTTATATGCTAAAATCTAGTTTAAAAAATAGAATAGAAGAAAATGTCCCATTTGTAATAGCAGTGAGAGGCAAAATATAATAATTTTCTCAAGTTGGAGCTCTACCACATATATTACACAAATTACAGAGAGCGCAAAGAGTTAAACATAAACTATAAAACATATTCAAAGGAGGAACACCTTTCTAAACATAACAAAGTATGGAAGGTGAAAAAAGGGTTTAACTTTTTCCTATTGGGGGGAACAATCAGAAAGTCAGTCCAATGATAAACTGAGGAAAATGTTTGCAACAAAAAGGGTTAATGTCTTATAATAAATGCCTTCAAATTAGTAAAGACTGACAACCCATTATTAAATCGACAGAAAAGATAAGAAAAAACAATTTACAGAAAAATACTAATGGCTTTTAAACGTGTAAGATGTTTAAGTTTGCTGGTAATAAGATAAATTACACAGTAAAACTACAATGCAATGCCACTTGTCACCAATCTACCCAGCAAAGGTAAAGTTTGGTAACATGCCCTACAAGGCACTGTGTGGCAGGGAGACATGGACGGGTAGGTACTCCTAGACAGCTGAGACGAGCAGAAATCTTTCTTTGGGGAGTGATTTGGCAATATCCAACCAAATACCACATGCACCTCACTTCTGAGCCAGCAAATTCCACTTCGAGGAGGTAGCTACACAAGTGTCCACATACACGCAAGGCCAGTCACTGCTCTTAGTCGCAAAAGAGGCTTCTGTTTCAGACAACATGTTGACGGTTCCACTGTAAAACGCTTAAAAATGCTGGATAAAATCCTTTTAAGGGCACTGCTGAGGTCACGTAATAAGTGACTTCCCCAGGACCTGAGCTGAAGACCAGACAGGAGAGGGTGAGCTGTGACTTCAGGGAGGGGAGGCTGCTGGCAAGCGCCAGGCTCAGCTCCGTGGTTTCATGAAACACACTGAAGGGCCACCCAAGGCAGGGAGCAGAGTATGGAGCCTCCTGCTTTCAATACAAAAGCATGAAAGTATAGTCCCTGAAATTAAATTCAGGAGATAGGCTGGAAGCAGATCAGAGAATGCGTGAATTAGAAGAAAAATCTGAAGAAATTATCAAGAATGGAGCACAAAGAGATAAATATGAAAACTGTGAATGGGGGTATGAGAGACATGAGGGACAGAAGGGGTGGTGCAGCACACGCCCCAAGTTCCGGAAGGAGAAAGAGAGTGTGGACAGTTAACAGCTGATGTTTCCCGAACTGATGAAAGACGTGCATGCCGACTCAATGCACACGAATCAAACACAAAATACATATCTAAGAGTAAGAGTATAATTTAAAAAATGGGAAAACACAAAGACAAAGAGGTCCTAAAAGCAGCCTGAGAGAAAAAGACATTACCTATTAAGGAAAGATAATTAGACTGACAGGAAAAATCAGACACATTTTAGCTGTCATGAACTGGAATGATGTAGGTGACACGATTAACTAGCTCATCAACTGAGTGCTAGTTAAAGCAATTATGGTACATCCATACAGTGGGACCCGGGGCAGAACTACACAGGCCGACCGGCAGCCGTACGCACAGGTGTGTGCTGGGGGACATGCGTTTAGGCTGTGCGTGTGTGGGCGGCCCCCAGAGAATGCTCAGCATTTAAGCAGTCACAATGAGGGAGGCTGACAAGGCTGCTGGGAAGAGGGGTACGCTTCGCCCTCTAGGCTACTCTGCTTTTGAGGCCCATTTTGAATGTGCATACTTCCTGTTTAAGTAAAACCAAACAATTTTAAAGATCAAATTCTGGAAGCACGTACTTGAAACATTAACAACAATTACCTTGGAGAAGAAAGAGGGCAATAAAGGAGGCTTTTGTGTTTTATTCTGGACGCTGCCACGTTTAAAAAACAAGAATTCATTCATGACCGGGAGGCCTTCAACAGTCACTCTCTTCTTGAGCTGAGAGGTGGATGCGCGGGCATTCTCGGTTATTCTTGAAACTGTACGCGTACCTTATATACGCTCCCATACATATGTTCGGTTTCATAATTAAAAAACAATACTTTCATCTATTTCTTAGAAAAGGTGAAATAAAACAGGATGGAACAACACGTCGTTTTAGGACACAGAGGAGAGACTGTTTCTTCTTTCTGTTAGGCCATGTAACTGACAAGGCAACGCAAGTGAATAGATATACTCAACGCTGGGAAACAGGCAGCACAGAAAATGGGCACCAGAATATGCCAAGACAACCGATTCCAGGGACAAGTTGAGAGTTCTCTGTATAGAGAACATAAAATTCTATGTGTCCAAGATTAACAAGCCCTTCGGACTGGTCACTGAACCTTTCTGGACCAGCATTAGATGGTCTTGAAGAGGTCTGCTAGACCCAAAATTCTGAGATCCATAACAAGTCCACCCAGTGGACAAAGATGATAATGTACAGATGACACATAATAGGTCCGTTGCTACAAATGCTGCTCAGTCCCTGACTTGCCAGTGAGGGATCTGGGAGCAGAAAGATGCAGAGAGAGCTTGAAGATGACTTTGAAAACAAAGGTCTCTCTCTGTCGCATTTACAGACACCTATCCTTAGGCATGCGTAGGTAAGAAAACTCAGGCTGTGTGTGCAGAGAAGAGAAAAAGTATAAATGCTGTAAAGAGAATTCTGACTTTAGGCCATAATGGGAACTTGAAAAGGACTGGGGAAAGGGGGAGCGGAAGTGTTTACCAAGTACTTTTCAGTGCATATTTGGTTAATCAGAGTCTATTCAGCTATGGTGATTTCCATAAAGAGCTCCTCTGTTGAATATTTATACTCCATAATTTACAGTTTGGCTGTTAAGGAGACAAAGGCAAACACAAATTTGGTCCAGAAGTTCAAAGTTTGCCATCTGTTTTCCTATTGTATTTAGATACCAGCATGGATGGCTCCAAACAAAATAAACAAATAAACCAAAAGATGCAGCCTCAGTGTATTTTATATCACTAAGGAAAAAAAAAATAGGCCAAACCAGCCTTGAACTTCTCCCCCTTGGGAAAAAGGAAAAACATTTTTCTGACATCTCCTTAGAGAAGCACCACTCTGGCTTCTCGTCGACAGAAACAGCAGACAGCACAGTGTGCTAAGTCCACCCAAGCCATTCAGATTCACATGAAGAAACAGGTATCTGCCTCGGACATCTGACAGCACGCAGCACCGGCCCGAATGCCGTGCGCCTTGGCAAAGCCCGTTGTCAGCTCAGCCCTCAAACCAAATACTCGACGCTGGGAAACAGGTAGCACAGCAAATGGGCACCAGAATATGCCAAGACAACCGATTCCAGGGACAAAGAGGAGCCAGTGGTAGATATTGTGAATCCCCATCTAGCGAGTATTTCATCAACTTTGCCCGTTGAAAGGAAAAATAATTGGTCTGAAAGCTGTAATTGTATTATGTTTAATATTCATGGTTGGGCTTGGAGGACGGTTCCAACACTCCCTCTCTGCAGCCTCTCTCTAATGAAAATCACACCATAGGAGTCGGCAGTAGCCCACCAATTAAAACAAAAGACACCAGAACCTTCCAAAGACTCCAACAGAGGAGCATCCATCTGATGGGCAGGAAAACGTGCTGGAACCGAGAGGGAGGCACGCTCTGGTTGGTCCTGTGTTAAGAGCTTTGAATAACTTATTATAACACTTGCAGATGGAGCAAATGCAACATTTACGCCCCAATCACTCTCTCTCAACAGCAGGCAGCAGTAGCACGAGCACAGCACACAACTTTATATTTGTCAGGGCAAGAAGCAAGCACTGAGACTCTGTAATTGGGGGGTCACAACTCAGGGCGTGCTTCCTATTGGCTTGGATTAAATACTCCCATATGATAATGAGGAACACTGTAGCTGATGGCAAGCTGAAGCCTATTCAATGCCTGGCTCGGCAGTTTCATTAAGGAGGACCTGACCTTCAGCTATATTTCTACCCAGAAAACAAAGGGAACAAGCAATAAGGTATTACAATGTAGGCTTTATGACCAAATTAATTTTAAAAATAGTATTTTTTTTAAAGAAATCAATACATGATTCTGTTTGGTCTCACTGAACCTGAGCTATTACATATTAAAGAGGATTTTAAATATAACCTTATATGCCAAAATCAATAGCTTTATCTACAAAGCACTGACAATGGCCTTTGGTGAAAGATTCATTTTAAATGGCAACTAGAAAAATGTGTATTTTCAGGTAGAACTGCCAGTTTAATCCAGCTAGGCTAAGCCTAGTGCTTTCTGTATTTTAAGGCTGTATCTCTGAAGTTGAGAGTTCTCTGTATAGAGAACATAAAATTCTATGTGGCCAAGATTAACAAGCCCTTCGGACTGGTCACTGAACCTTTCTGGACCGGCATTAGATGGTCTTGAAGAGGTCTACTAGACCCAAAATTCTGAGATCCATAACAAGTCCATGCAGTGGACAAAGATGATAATGTATATAATGCCAAGAAAAGGGCACATGGTCCCAAGTTGGAAATACTAAAACATTTAGTTATTAACTAAGTCATGAGTATTTCCTATGTCCATATTGTTACTTTCATATACAGTGACACTATTCAACATGCCTGACATTTGGAAGTTTACTGTTACATTACTTATTTTAGAAAGGGCGAGGTATTGTAATCAAAAAGCTGTACAGTGTGGTAGTGCCAGAACACAGACATACAGATCAACAGAATAGAACTGAGAGTCCGGAATAAACCCTCAAAGTTACAGTCCATTGATTTTCAACAGTGGTGCCAAGACAACTGAATGGGGGAGAGAATTGTTTTTTCAACAGATGGTGCCAGGACAGCTGGATATCCACATGCAAAAGAATGAAGTTTAGGTCTCTACCTCACACCATATACAAAAATTAACTCCAAATGGATCACAGACCTCAGTGTAAGAGCCAAAACTATAAAACCCTTTGAAGAAAACTTAGGAGTTAATCTTTGTGAGCCTGGGTTAGGAAATGGTTTCTTAGCTATGACATCCATAGCACAAATGACAAAAGGAAAAAAAAAAAAAAAAGACAAATAGAACTTCATCAAAATTGAAAACTTGTGTGCTTCAAAGAATACAATCTAGAAAGCGAAAAGACAACCCACAGAATGGGAGAAAATATTTTGCAAATCACGTATCTGATGAGAGATTTGTACCTGGGCTATACTAAAAAAAAACTCTAATAACTCAATAATAAAAAGACAGCCCAATTAAAAAAATGGGCTGAGGATTTGGATAGACATCTCTCCAGAGAAGATATACAAACAGGCAATAAGCACGTGAAAGGATGTTCATCACCACTGGCTGTCAGAGAAATGCAAATCTAGAATTCGAGACAGTAGCAAGTGTTGGTGAGGAGGTGAAGAAACTACAACCCTCATCCAGTGCTGGTGGGAATGTAAAATGGTACAGCCACTATAGAAGAGTCTGGCAATTTCTCAAATGGTTTAACATAGAATTACCACATAAGCCAGCAATTCCACTCCCAGTGTATTTCCCCAACCGAACTGAAAATATGCATCTACATACAAACTTACACATAAATGATAACAGTAGCATTATAATAGTCAAAAGGTGGAAGCAACCCAAATGTCCACTAATTGATATAAAGAAAATATAGTATATCTGTACAAGGGAATATTACTTGGCCAGAAAAAGGAATGACATACTGATACATGCTACAACTTGGGTTTATCTTAAAAACATGCTAAGTGTAAGCCAGTTATAAAAGGTCATAGATTACATCATTTCATTTATAGGAGATGTTCAGGCAAATCCAGAGACAGAAAGTAGATGAGTGGTTGCTTAAAGATGGAGGGGATGAAGGAAATGGGGAGTGACTGCTAATGGATTTGGGGTTTCTATTTGGGGTGAAAATGTTCTAAAATGGACTGTAGTGATAACTGCACAACCTTGTGGACCTACTCAAAACACTAAATTGTACAATTTAAATTGGTGAATTATGTGGCATGTAAATTAAATCTCAGTACAGCTGCTAAAAAATAAACTTGAGACCATGGGGGAAAACACTGGAATTTGCTGGCTCAATGACTTAGCAACCCAGTTACAGCCCGACATTTGCCCTTAGCTCCAACTCTTGGTTCTCCATAGCACAGCACGGATAAGCTTCTCCCTGCTAGATCCCCAGCTGCCCTGGTGAAAACGAGCAGATCACAGATGACAAGACTGAGAGCCACAGAATAGGAGGGGCCCTCATTTAATACAGCCCTTGACTGCCAACTACTGTGCTGACTTAATTCACTGAAAAGAAAGGAGGACGTTCTGATTCTGGCCAGAACGGAGTAAGTCCACTGCTGCCTCTCTCCTGCCGACTGCCAGCAAAACCTATGGAAAAAACGCAAAAACAAACACCTGAGGACTCTGGGGAGTCAATCCAAGCCGATGGATTGCAGAGGAGAGTCAAACCCATGGAAGTGGCTGTACAGGGGAGGAGTTTCCCATGTTTTTCCCTTTTACCTCTTGCAGCCTTGCCCTGAGTATGGGCTCCAACATGCAGAACTGTGTGGTGGTGCAGGAAGCTAAAACTCCAATAGAAACTCCATCTTTCTGACCAGAGGAACAAAAGGGGGCCCCTGCAGTCCCTGAAGAATAGGGGTGAGGGTTACTGTGGGGTTTTTTTCTCTTTCTTGTGGCTGTGGCCCAAGGACAGTCCCCAGTCACATGCTGCATGGTGGCGGCAATGCAGGCAGGTAGAACTCTGATAGAAACCCCATCTTTCTGACCAGAGAACTATTAAGGGAAAGGAGTCCCTGAAGGCTGGAAAGTGTAAGGATTGAGAGAGGAGGAACCTCAAGAAAGGGATCCCATAATACTGTGTCTAAACCTACATAAATCCCAGGCTCATCCCTGGGCTATGTGGGACAGATTCAAAGCAGGACGGCAACGGCTTTAAGAGCTCAACTAAGACTGAACCACTGCCAACCCAAGTGGCACATGCGCAGACCAAAAACAGCATAGAAATTGAACAGCTTTGGAAAGCAAACTGACATTGGAGTCACCACCCACAGAGGGTAAAAAAGAACTTGCCGTCTGAACCTAACCAGGGTGACTGCCTGTTTAAGAGCAAAAACAAAACAAAAATCATTCATTGGGGGATTACATAACAGGATCCAGAGTGTATACAACACGACATCCACAATGTCCAGAATACAATTCAAAATTACTTGACATACCCCAAACCAAAAGCCAAACAGGAAAATGTGAGCCTTTCTTATGGGAAAAGACAATTAACAGATGTCAACCCTAAGATAAGCTAGTTTGGGAACCCTCAACGACTTTAAAGAACTTGTTGTAGCTATATTCCATGAGGTAAAGGTAAAATGCATGGGAATACTGACAGTGACAACCTCAGCAGAGACACAGAAACTATATATAAAAAAAGAAACGGATGGAAATTTTTAACCAAGAAAATATGGAATCTGAAATAAAAAATTCACTGGATAGGCTCAACAGCAGAATGGAGATGACACAGGAAAGAGTCCATAAACCTGAAGTTAGAGCAATGGAGATAACACAGCCTGAAGAACAGAAAGAAAGGTTTGGGAAAGAACACGAACAGAGCTTTGGTGGCCTGTTGGAAAATTTCACAAGGTTTAATATTTACATTATTGAGGTTATCGGAAGGAGAGGAGAAAGGGACTATTCAGAAAAACTATTTGAGGAAATAATGGCAGGAAACTCCAAATTTAGTGAAAGACATAAATATACAGATTCTAAATGCTTAATAAACCCCAGACAGAGTTTAAACTAAAAAAAAAACCAAGTGATTACTTCCTGCAGACTTTTCCTTAGTGACTCATTCAAGCTTCTCATAGATGTCCCAATTCCTAAGCTATTAATTCATTGTTGCCTTCAGTGAATATATACTTTCATTTCATTGAAAACACCACTGATTCCAAGAAGCATCATTACCTTGTGTAACTTTTTAAAATGCTGCCATTTTATGATGCTATTGTAAAAGTCCATTCTGATTTCATAGATGTGAAAATGTTTTTTTTAAACGTACAACTTAGAATAAATAGAAAATATACTGTGCTAGGCACCCGCCAAGTACCAGAGAGAGTGTGGTAAGTGGAATGGACATGAGCAGCCAATCCTAATGCCAATGTGCATCACTCCCCGTACCATTACTCATTGCTCTTTCTTCTTAGTCTTAGCGAGAAGAGACAAAATATGCATTCAGAAAAACTCATTGATCTACACTGATAAAACTCTTATGCAAAATCTCACTTTTCTCTCTGCTCCCATCTTTACAAGCCTTCCCTCCCAGCGAGGGAAAAGCATACTCTAACATTAACTCAGTTTCCACCCCAATCTTTCTCTTGCTCTTCATCAGACTCTGTTTATTTTTTAGTTTTTCTTTATTTTTTGAGATGGAGTCTCGCTCTGTCACCCAGGCTGGAGTGCAGTGGTGTGATCTCGGCTCACTGCAACCTCTGCCTCCTGGGTTCAAGCGATTCTCCTGCCTCAGCCTCCCGAGTAGCTGGGATTACAGGCATGAGCCACCATGCATGGCTAATTTTTGTATTTTAGTAGAGATGGGGTTTCACCATCTGGCCAGGCTGACCTTGAACTCCTGACCTCAAGCGTCTGGTTTTTCTTGAGTGATAGAATAGATACTTTTTCATTTTTACTTTAAGCCCACTGTCCCCCCACACCCCCAAAATAAAACTCCTTGCAAAATTCCACCCACATTTGCAAACTACTTAAAGCTGATTCCTTACTTTAATGAAAACATTTTTGTCTTAATCTGGGGCAGTTTTATGTACCTTTAGAGTTCATCTCATTCCCAAGTTATTTATAAAGCACTAAGAGAATGCAGTGGGAATTAAGTTTTTAAAATAAAATAGGAAGGTTCTAGGGTTTGTGAAAAATTGCATCAGTCAGTAAGTGACAGCCAAGGACATAGTTCTCTTCATAATATTTGACCCCTTACTCCCACTTTTGACATAAAACATAAGCTATACAAGCCTGGGCCAGCATCTCTAATGAGATCTTACTCATAGCTATTAAACCTCTGGGGAAAAAAATGTAAGACTTCCCTCTACCACACTTAGTCTGGCTTCCTCATTCCTTTTTTCTAGATGTGCAATTTTTATTAAAACAACAGATTTTAAACCCCTATATTCTAAGCTGCTGACCGAGCAACGCTGACTCAGGGAGTATTCTTACATATGATGGCTGGCCCCTAATGTACCAGCAGTGGGCACACAGCTGGCACTGCTCTAGGACTCACACTGGTTAAATGCCAATTTGGATGCCCCACCTCCAACTCTAAGTCACTAGTCTGTTCTTTTCATCCACAGAGACAGAGCGTTTTAAAAAAAAATGTAACATTGGCTTACTAATAAAATGGACTTAACATAGTCAGATTTGGACTGCAAACTGACCAGAGAGCCCTTTGACACTATGCATGGAACACCTCCCTGGCAGTGCGTACATAATGAGGCAGCCTGCTCCAGAGGAAAAGTCAGCTTTACTGAGTGTATACAGTCAGCCCTCAGTATCCACGGGGGATTGGTTCCAAGACCCCCTGCAATTCCAAAATCTACAGATGCTCAAGTCCCCCTTTACATATAAAATGGTGTGGTATTTGCATATAACCTACACACATCCTCCCATAAAAACCATCTCTAGATTACTTATAATAGCTAATACAATGCCTACACATCACTTCATTATGATTCAACATAGTACTTGGCTTGCTGCAAATTCAAGTTTTGCTTTTTGGAACTTTGTAGAATTTTTTCTTAATATTTTTGAAATTATGCAGAAAACAGAGATTTCTTCTCCTCAACACCCTTCTGGTTTCCGGTGAGCCTAACTGTGGCTGAAGATATAAATGTTCACACTGCAAGCAAACTCTGAGCATCATCCACCATCCCAAAGAGCTCTCCACATCGCCTCTCCTCAAAAACAAGCAGCTGCCAGGCCCCTGTGTGGAGATCCCAGGAGAGGAGCTCGGAGCCTCTGTATAGCTCAACCTGAAAACTAAAATGCGGGATTAAAACTACAAACTGACTTGATTCTTTTGCCGTGCCACATGTGGGGCCCCTTATCAAGCCTAGTTTCTAAAGAGAACTAGCCCAGTGCGTGCCCCACACACACACTGAGGAGTTCAGTTCTCAAGCACCGGAACATCAGCCATTTTAGGAGGCCTTATTTTTCTTCCCAACAAAGCATACTCACATCATTTCCTTGCTCTAAGTTGGGGGTGGATATCTAGGGGTGAAGGTCGGGAGTTGAAAATATTATTTGACAGAATAACTATTTTTGCAAGCTGCTGCACTGGTGGGACAGAGGCCTGGGATCTGGCACAGAGGAGTACCCGCCTCACGATCTGACACCCGCCTCCGAGCAGCCCGCCACCTGCAGCCCAGGGCCGGGCCCAGGGGAGGGGGCGCCAGCAGCCCCTGGCCCTCAGCCATGCTACCTCTCTTCAGGGCATGGATCAGACACAGCAGATAACTGGCCAAAAAAAAAAAAAAAAAAAAAAAGGGAAAAGAGAAAACAAGGAAAGAAGAGGGGGGAGAAACCTAAAATTTGGACGCAAAGGGTCTTTTCAAACACTTTAATCCTTTCGTGCTGATGGTTCCTGGGGCGCCTGGGGCTGGCACAGGCCCCTGTACCGGGAAAATCCGACTCCCTAAGCCAGTGCGTTGAAGGGAAGGCTGCTAATCAGCTAAATAGAAACTGGAATCTGTTCACATGAAGTCTCTCTTTCCCTCCATCACCAGAGAGACACCACCGTGTTCTGAAATACACTCTTGACATCATTTGGCAGGAAACCCTATTTTGTTGAACATGATTCATCCCTTAGGTTATTGTTTTTAATATTAGAAAGTGAGCTTTCAAGTGCCAAACAAATTTTGCAGCAGGGGACAAAAGATATTCCAAGTGGTCTCCCTGGACCTTCTACCAACTGCGTCCACCAAATGGCTTAAAAGAAAACCTTCCCGTGGTGCTTCAGAAATGAAGCAGAGACATAGCTACATCCAACTATTACCTAATACAGGACTTTGTTCTCCGAGTCTAGAGTGTTTATGGGATCGGGGCTGAACTCAGGTGGGCAGAGCTGTTGAGTGAGAACCGGGCAGTGTGAGCAGCGCAGTGGGGGCTGGGCCTTGGCAGAAGCCATGGGGCTGCAAGGCAATGCCCTTCCAACTCACGTACCTCCCGTCCGTGTTGCCACTGACCATGAGGTTGGGAGGGCTGTCGCTGAGGTTGACACACGTGAAGTCACGGAGAACGTTACCCAGCTTCAAGAGGCGGCGTCCTGCTTCCAGGCTATACACCAAGATCTGAGAGAGGAAGAGAAATGTGTGGGCCCACAATTCCATACACCAGGCCAACATCAAATACTTTCATTTCACCATCGTGGAGGGCATGATCCTTACCACTCAGCTCCCGTGAAGATGTTCTGCCACTTAATTTCCTGATCTTTTTCAGGTTACTGATAGTATAGGGACATGGCTATTAGAGTGCCAAAAAGAAATGCAAAGGAAGAGAGAAGGAAATCCAGCGAATTCCTCAGGCCAAGGTGCACACTCAGGCCACAAGGAAAACGCAGGGAAATCAGGTATTCTAATTTCTTAACAAAGAGAAAGCCGTCTGGAAACCATGGGGCCACTGACTGCTTCTGATTTGGAACGAATGGGAAAGCTCGCAAGGCATCAGGAAGCTTGCAGATGAACCAGCATGTTCTCATCTGAATTTACGTCACAGGCGGGAAAAGAAAGAATAGTACAAAGACCAGGAAGATGAAGCTTGCATAGCCACTGGATGCTTCCTTCGGACTGAACTATAAACCAGAACACAAACTCACTCCCAAACACTTTTCTCTTCACTCTCTGCTTGTTAATGTTAGGATGCTGTGTTCCATAGGGTATGAAAGTAAATAAGAAGGTACCCCTGATTTCCAGACAATGCATTGTTATATTAGAACACCTCTGTGTCTTCTCTCCAGCGGGGGGAAATTTACATTTTTTGCTTAAAAAGTATTAATTCAATTCAACTTAATTCAAAGAACATTAAATGCTTGCTATGTGTCAGTCACTGTCGTAGGTGCTGAGGACACAGTCCTTGCCCCAAATTCACATTCAGAAGGCTCCTCATTAACACACACACAAACACACCAAGTTCTGAGCATACTTTCTATCCTAGAGATCATGTGGTTGATATTTTTAAATTAGTGAACTCAAACGTTTTTGGTTTTTTGAGGGGGTGGGGGGACAGGGTCTTGCTCTGTCATCCAGGCTGGAGTGCAGTGGCAACATCATAGCTCACTGTAGCCTCAAATTCCTGGGCTCAGGCAATTCTCCTACTCAGCCTCCCGAGTAGCTGGGGCTATGTGTGTGTAACACCACAGCCTGCTGATATCTTTCTTTTTTTAAAAATTTTTTAAGTAGAGAAGGGGTCTCACTGTGTTGCCCAGCCTGGTCTCAAACTTTTGAGCTCAAGCGATCCCCCTGCCTTGGCCTCCCAAGGTGCTGGGATTACAGGTATGAGCCACTGCACCCAGCCAAAGGTTTTTGTTTTTGAGACTGAGTCTCACTCTATTGCCCAGGCTGGAGTGCAGTGGCGCGATCTTGGCTCACTGCAACCTCCGCCTCCCGGGTTCAAGTGATTCTCCTGCCTCAGCCTCCTGAGTAGGTGGGACTACAGGCGCCCGCCACCACACCTGGCTAATTTTGGCCAGGCTGGTCTCGGATCTCCTGACCTCAAGTGATCCTCCCACCTCAGCCTCCCAAAATGCTGAGATTACAGGCATGAGCCACCACGCCTGGCCTCAGCCAAAGGCTTTAATAGTAGTATTTTGTAGAAAGATTTCTCCTCTCAGCGCACACATGGAAGTGATGTGCGTTTCTTCTTGTCAGCCTGTACATTTATCACTTACCACGATACAGATTTTTACTTTAGTATTGAGAAGTTAATAATAAATTAAATATTCTCTACCTTAAAAATAAGCAATCCTGTCAACACACATTTCTAACAAGTGAATCTTTGGAAGTTTCTAATGGTCAAAACAACACTATAATATTAACTATTGCTAACAGCATCTGGAAGGAAAAAGGACAATTTCAAAATTTAAAATGCCCTCTTAATCCATAAAGACTACAGAGAACAATTGCAGTTGAAAAGAAAAATTTCTGACACAGAACATTTAAACAATTTTAAAATATCAAGAGTAAACTTATTCTTCCAAGTAAGTATATAGAAATAACCAAATCTCTTATCTTCAGAGAATAACCTAAAAATTATATAAAATCAGCACCTGGAGGGAGAAAATAAAAAGAGCAACCTCACGTTCTATTATAAAAGTAGTATTCTGCATCTACTTATCATTATAGAGTGTTCAAAAATTTGGACTCAATATTCTCTTGTTTTTAAAATACTTCAACTTCTGTAGCAGGAAGGTAAGGCCTTTAAGTCAGTAAAATGTTGATGGTAAATGTAAGAACTGAAATCTGATACTGAGTAGGTTCATGTGTCTTTATGTCTTCCAGTTGTTCTTTTTTGACAAGTGGATAAATTATTTCTTAGTGATATAGTGAGATGTAATCCCTTTCCAAAAAGACTCTGCAAATTCATCATAAAGACATCTAAGTTAGTAGTCCAGAGTCCAGTATTTTCTAAAATGTTTAATAATTCAACGAATCAGAACTATCTGAAGAGCACCTTTACCATGACGTTTAGTTAAAGACCACAGAGATTAGAAAACACATTACCCATCTCAAAGGCAGTTCTTTCCATGTTACAAGTCCCTTAACGACCTTTACCATTTCTCTCTCCCTCCCACACGCTCTCTCTCTTTTAATAAGGTTGAGCAAATGGGACTTCATTTTATCTGATTGCCATAGACTAGTGAGATTAATTATTCATGCTCACACTCTCCCTCTTGTTAAGACCATGCATTAGACTAATTTTTCTCTTTATTGCCCTAGCTGGGTGAGTCTCAACCCATGGCCACTTGACTCATTCTCAGAGGTGTACAGATATGCTGGAAAAACCTACCCCAGCTCAAATCCTGGAGAAAATATTCTGCACTAATGCGGCTGCCAAAGATGATGTTGAGGATGGTTCCTTTTAAGTACCAGGTATATATATTAGAGAAAAACTTGAACAGTAATTACAGAGCAAATTTTTGCAGGCATTAGATGTTTCTGTAAGAATTAGCTAAAACAGCTAAACCATGTTGAGGCTGGTTGTGTGTTTTACAATGGTAACAATAGGAAGTGCATGACACAGAGAAGAAGTTTTCCTCCTTTTTGGCTTCCAGGTAGACCTAGAAGGCAACAGGGGAAAAGCAAGCACTATCTTTAAAAAGAACTCTAGCAGAAAGTTCTCTATTCATCTGTTTTTTTTCTTAGAGATCTTAAAGTATTTCCATAAATCCTAGTCTTAGAATCTTAACTTGCAATTTTGTCAATGATTCTGATGTATCTGAAATCTATTTCTAAAAATCTTTTTCTGATTTCAAATATGATACATCTTACAACAAATTCTAACATAATAGAATTCTATAAAGAAAGTGGTAGCCCTCTGTATATTCATCTCTCAGAAATCAGCACTTTTAACAGTTTGATATATATACTTCTAGACTTTTCTTCTGCACATCTGTCTCTGTGTGTATACACATTTTTTCTCTAAATGGGATTATTTCACAACTCCTTTTCCCTACGTGTCAATACCTATAGATAGATCTTGTTCTTTTTAATGGTTGTGTAGAATTTCTCTGTGGATACACAATTCCATATGGATTGTTTATAATTTTTAGATAAAATAATGCTGTGATTCATTCAAGAGCTGGCCAACAGATATTTATCAATCATCTTCTAGGCACTGGAATGAACGTGCAGGGATGCTGGGTGACGTGCAGAAGTCCCAGCCTGCTGCCAGCTGACAGAGCCCGCCTCTTCCCCAGCTGGGGCCTGACTGCCAGCTGTCCTGCTCCTCCATAGACGGGGCCTGCCTCTCTGAGGAGACCCACCGATCATCTTCTAGCCATGTCCTGGCAGCTGGTGTCTTAAGCAGCAGGGGCGGTGGTCCAGAGTCAGGAAGGAGACACCAGCTACAGGCCCAACAACTGGGAGGCATCAGCCACTGCCGTGGGCAGGTGGGCCCCGCAGCATCCAGGTGTGACCTGGACTAGCTTTCCAGGCAAACTGTGAAGGAAAAAGCTGAGAGATGGCTCTTGTCCCTGTGGGGGCGGGAGGTGGGGTGGGAGGCGGGGTGAGCTCAAGGCAGACCAACTCTTCCTTCACCCAGTAAGAAATGGATTAACACTGCAAGCTTTTCTTAAAGTGGGGGCTATCACCCTCATAATTAATCATGAACCAGTTGCATACTGAAATCCCTATGAAGAGATGATAGAGCCTTACCCTCTCAGAATTTTGGTCCTATACTGATGAATGAGGAAAGGAACTCTGTGTTTTAATTTTACCGAAATACTGAGTCTTCATACTCAAATACCTGCTACAGGCATGAAACCACCATCAACCACCCCAGCAGCTGGCTCAGCTCCCCAGAAGCCCAGCACTGTCTGTCCAGAGAGCTCAGGAGGAGTCGGAAGGCTTCCTTACAAGACAATAGCATTTTAAAAGCTTTTTCAATTGAAGATTATTTGTTGGCCGCCATTTAAAAAAGGGCAGTGGCAAAGAGAGCCAAAGGTTAGGAGGTGCTGTGCTGGGCTGAGTGGAATATAAGAGAAGAGGCACGAGAGGAAGATGTGACTACACTTCCTGGAGATGACACCTTCTACCCACTTTCTTTTCTGATCCCTAGTAACCTACATCACATATGTGACTCTTGGCTCTTCTGAACGGGGAAGTTGTGATCAGAAGCCAGATGCTGGGCAGTGAGGCAGTTAAACCGCCTGCTCTCTTCTTTTCCGTCCACTCCAGCTGCCTTTGTGCTCTCTTCTCCATGATGTTCTCGGCACACAGTGGCCATTCCCCTGGTCAATGCTGACAGTCCTTGCTGTCTGCACGTGTCATGTGGTGTTTCGACAAGGTCACCCTCATCTGTGTCTTATCTTCCTCCGGCTCTTCCCCAGATCTGTGGTTCTCAGATACTGGAGGGGAGGAGGCGGTGACTCCAGCAGGTCAGGGGAGGCTCTGCAGCACTATTACCAAGCACCACACTGCATCACACTACACGTTGTAACATTCTCCTAGGCTTCAACTCTAAGGTTCCTAACTCTAAGGTTCCTGGGGGCAGAGATCCTATCATTCGTTCATTCATGTGGCAATTATTAAAGGGCAGCACATGCCAGGTACAGTGTCAGTTACACATTCCTGCATCTCACTAAGTGCCTGCATTTGTGTTTGGAGGCTCACTGATTGGTACACAATGCCAGGCAAATCCAGAGCTTCCTATAGTCTCAGACCCCAAAGATATTCAGATGTTGCTTTTAGTGCTTAACACCTTCCTCCACTCCTGGATCTTGCTGCTGGTATGGACAAAGGAACTGCTCCATCCTACCCAAAATAGAAGATGGTTCCACAGAGATCTCTTCATACTATCCAGATGCCAGAGTGCCCCAACTACATCCAGTCCGACAGTCTCACCTCTGACAACATGGCAGACAAGAATGTCTGGAAAACCTTGCCATTTACAAACAGTGACCATGCTGGATAAGACTCAGCCTATTATCAAACAGTCCTTCAGACCTTCTGTTTAATAAGCAATCAGAGAAATTCACAGGAGCCCAAAATGGAGAGAGCACGAAACCCAGATGAAGAGAGCACGAAACCCAGGAAGGTAAGACAGCATTCAAGCCAGGGGCTAGTTTGGGCCCTCCCTCCAGTGTCAGGAGCCTGGAGAGCTGGGGAAACAGGAGACCAAGCATCTGCCCAGCATGAAGTAGAACCTACAGTTGGGTCCCTGCAGGGCTACATACATTCAGTAAAAAAGCGAGCAAGATGGGGAAAGTATCTATTGGTGCAGAGAGCTTACCCAGAAACGTGTCTGCCTCAGGTTCAGTTCAGGGTGGAAAACAGTCTGCAGTCACATATCTGCCCCCACACAAGTTCTGGGTTTGAGTTTACACCACCTGTAAGGCTAAAAGAATCCAAGCCTAATAAAGTATTTTCGGGTTGGTAACACCTCCCAGTACCTCGGCAGAATCTTCTCAGGAGGGAAACAATTTCAACTCAGGCCCCTTTAAGAAACCTACAAATCAAGATCAACTGAGTATTAGCTCACAATTAAAAAAATCCAAATACAGCAAGAAGTGATTTATCATATGTGAGACAGAAAAACAAGGAGAATTAGACTTCCAGGCAAGATCAAATAAAGAATACAAAATAAGCATGCTGAAAATGTTTACAGATAAAAGAGGGAGAGGATAAAAAGTAGGAAATCGGATTAAGCAGATTTGAAAAATAAAGCAGAGAATTTCTAGAAATTAAAAAGTCAATGGATGAGATAAGCAAGAAATAAGAAGTCCGAGAGAGAAACTGTGGACTGGAATACCGAGTTGAGGAATTAGGCGGAATGCAACAGACAGACAGATGGGAAATCTGAATGGGCAGTGAGCAGCACGGAGGAGGGGAGAAGCTGCCTTCATGCACACCTCTCCTGAGCTCCACGCAGAGCATCGCGATACATTTCCAGTAAGATAAGGGCCGAGAATTCTCTACAACTGAAAGGAGGGACACACAAGAAATCCCAGACACACAAAGAGACATTGGCATGAAACCACAGAAAATTAAAGACAAGGAGAAGATCTTAAAAGCAGTCAAAAGGAGAGAAAGTCCTAAAAGAGAATGACAGACTGACAGCCATCTCGTCAGTAGTGTCAGTGGAAGGCATAACCAGTCATATCCTCAAAGGCTGAGCGAAAATAACTGTCAAGCTAGAGCTGTAAAAGACTAGCAAAACTACCTTTCAAGGATAAGGATGAAATGAAGGTGCTGTAAGAAAGAAACACAGAAAACACTTGTGACCAAGTCCTTATGAAAGAAACTTCTAAAGAATGCACTTTTGGGAGACAGAAAATCATTCCAGAAAAAGGGTCTGAGGTGCTGGAAGAAATAGTCAACAAAGATTCAAATAATGAGCATAAAAGAATCCAGATGCTGTCTGCAAAAACAACAATGCTGATTTGGGGGTTAAATACATAGAATAATCTGTACCTAGTCTTTATTCCAACCAGTCAAATGCCATGAATCAGGAAAAAGTACCATAACCATGAAGATGCCAGATGCCCAGGGTGCGCCCCCCGCACTGTCCGGAAGGAACAGAAGCTCCTTTGGATACCTGTGGAGTGTTTGGCACATAGGAGGGGCTCAGTATACAGTTGATGAAAGAATGAGCAGATGAATACACACTGCACATGTCTGCGTGTATCTACCCTTTACAGGCGACTGCTATGCTGGCCTTACAGTAAAGACAGGCTTCACGCATACAAATGAACACACAAAGTCGATTTGCTGTCCACCAACTGCAATGTATACAGCTGTTTGCTAAGTGACAGGTACGCTTTTATTCAGTACAGATCTTCACGTACAAGACTAGTGATGCTCCTTTTTCAAAAACAAAAGATACAAAAGAAAAAGTCCTATACATCTTCATGGTAGAATTTACTCATGTAAACGACCCACATTGCTATTCTGACCCAACAAAAGTAAGATCCACGGAAACGTGGAATTGAACTACAAAAATGCAAGGTGTGCATATCAATATTCATGCACAAAGCTAGGTGAACAGTCTCTATAAATTCACAGATGAGCTAAGGCTTTAAAAAAACAGGGATGAGAAAGACAACTGGGGAGAGAGGAGGAGCCAGTGACCAAAGAGTAAATCATACACAAAACAGCCAATAAAAAAATAAAAAAGCAGTTAATATACATGAATAATGGATGTCTGATTTAAAAGCAGTTTACTCCAATATGATGTAATTTTTGACAATCAGCCAGAGAGACTATTTTGTAAGTCCTTGCCAGAGATAAGTCATAGCGTGAGGCTTGGTAACACGGCCGTATCTGTGAACATGTGGAAAATGACTTTCACCACCATCCCAAAGGTGACTTTCTGTTGGCAAACAGAAGCTTGCCTTTCAGGTGCACTTCGCAGAAGCAACCGGCAAGATGCAAATCTTGAAGAAATGGATCCCTGACACCCTCGACGTTCCCTGCAACATGGCACCCCTTAACAGTCTCCATGACATGCTTCTGGCACCGTCCATGCTCAAATTCAGCACAAAGGGAGAAGCAGCCTGAGCGGCTTTCATGTTTAAGTTTTAATTGGAGTGACAAGCCCACAAGGCCAAGATATTTCAGGGATGGGACGGTGTTGCTGAGCGTCGCCAGGCGCTGGGTAGGCAAGGCCTGTGTGCGCTCCCCACCACCACGTGCCAGTGCACCTGCAACCCCCGCTGTTCCAGGACTGGACTCTTCCCGGGGAGGCAGTGCCAACTGCTGCGGGCTGTGCCAAACGTGGGGGCTTTGTGATGTGGGCAGATGTCTACAAAGGACCGGAGTGAGGCCAAACCAACACCTATTGTGACCTAAGCCTGAAAGGAACCCACAGAGCAAGAGTACACTTGGGTACAAATCCAGGCAAAAACCATCCAAACCGGCCAATCTCGCTCTCTCAGCACGTCCGTAGGTGCTGGGAATAATAAAGGAAGGCCAGGCCTACTTTGTGGAGTGAGCGGAATACGGCTCTCTCTTTGCTTTGGGATCATTTTTGTCTCAGTGCTGGTGTAAGGGTAAGAAATGTGATCACGAAGACCTAGTTAATGCTCACATAACACGAACAGGGAATATTCATGTCAGAGCAGTGAGTCCAGTGAAGAGATGATAACCATCGTGCAAATGTAAGACTGGGAGCTGAAAATCCTTACACCCTCCTTCATGCTCCCAACAGGCCTCATCCCCACAGAGAGCATGGGCAGTGTCAAAATGCCATGAACACTGACCACACGGAAAGAATCACCAAGAGAAGGTTATTGTATCTATCTTACCGAGTGAAAACTGAGGCTGCAAACTATGAAGTGAACTCTTTAAAATTAAAGGCAACTTGCATACTATTTTGAAAATGAAAAGGTTACCATGAGATGCTCATAATGTACAGGTATCTGTATGCCGACAGGACTTAGTGAACATTGCACATGAAATTCAGTATGTTACACTAGCTTGGTTATCAATTTTCTTTTGACTAGCCTGGCAACTTCTAGTTTGGCCCGAAGTGAGACTGGACAAAAGCTTCTAGAAGAGGGCAGGCAGGCAGCTAAAATCAGATCACTGAAACAAATAGCCCCAGGGGGAGACTGGGCAGCCACAGTGAATAATCAGGGCGTTTGCTGGAGGGCAGCAGGTCCACCCAGGGGCTCCCCCCAGCTCCCTAAGGCATAACGGCCTCTGCTCACTGTACATGGTGCATGAGGTATTGGCAGAGACATGTGCTTAGTAGCATTTTGCACAGAAACGAACACTACACATATGAGCTCTTCGTAATACCCAGGACATGCCTTTCACACAAATCCCTTCGGAATATCCTTCCATTTGAATCTCACAACCACCAAGAGGGAGAGAAGACAAATACTACTGCCTACATTTTGTGCATCAAGAAACTGAGGCTTAAATAATTTTAAGCAGCTTGCCCCAAATTACCTGGGCAACAAAAGGAGCTGAGGTGGCACTAGGTGGAGCCCAGCTCGTGTCATTCCTACGCCACTTTATGACCATATCACACAATGTCTTTCCTGTCCTGCCAAAATAGTTATTAATAACAGCTAATATTTATAATATTCTCTTACATGCAAAACACTGCTATGATGCGTTATGTCACCTGACCTCCACAGTGCTGTAAGGTAGGTACCATGATTTTACTCCCTTTACACAGGAGAATATGGGGCCCTAAAGAGCTCAAACCTCTTGCCCAGTTAGGAAGTTGTGGCACCAGGATTCAAACCTGGGTGGGTGGGCTCAAAGCTCATGCTCTTTAAACCTCTACCCCAGGGTGCTCAAAGTATAGTCCCAGGACTAGCAGCCTCCGCTGCACTGGGCACTTGTTAGACATGCAAATTCTCAGGCCCCACCCTCAACCCACTGAGTCAGAAGCTCTGGGGGTGGGGCCAGTGCTCGGTGTTTTCATCAGGTCTCCTGTAGATTCTGATGCATGCTGGCATGTGAGAACCCCTGTGCTCTACCTATACTGCCTTTCAGGCTAACGAAGAACTTCAGCCATGACAGTGGTAAGTATCACTCAGCTATCAATGCTTACTTCCTGCTTCCAAATTGCTGCCAATCTGGGGAGGCAATAGTGCTGTGCGGTGCCAGTATGAAAATATGAGATGCAGGCTGGGTGCAGTGGCTCACGCCTGTAATCCCAGCACTTTGGGAGGCCGAGGTGGGTGGATCATGAGGTCAGGAGATCGAGACCATCCTGGCTAACACGGTGAAACCACATCTCTGCTAAAAATACAAAAACCCAGGCGTGGTGGCGGGTGCCTGTAGTCCCAGCTACTCGGGAGGCTGAGGCAGGAGAATGGCGTGAACCTGGGAGGCGGAGCTTGCAGTGAGCCGAGATCGTGCCACTGCACTCCAGCCTGGGAGACAGTGAGACTCCATCTCAAGAAAAAAAAAAAAGAAAATATGAGATGCAGACCCCGTGTTCTGTACAAGCTCAGGGCCAGAGCTCTGATGCTCAATGAGAGGCAGATAGTTTATAAGGCTGCTTCTGGTAAGTAGGACTCTTTTTCAAAAGGACATGGCGAGACAGGAGAGGAAGAGGGGATGCTAGTGCCAGTCCCCCGTCAGGAATGAATGTGGCACATTGAGGATGGCGCTGGCCTGGCTGGAGGCCTGGCTGGAGCAAGGGGCTCATTCTGGAAGCACAGGACTAGAGAGCTGGAAGCTAAGATGGGGCCCGACTCCCCACAGTCTAGAAGGCCAGGCTGAAGATGGGCACCGGGGCCTTAACCATGCTCCTTGCCATGCAGCCATTGCTCTGAGAAAACCTGAAGTGGACCGTGAGGAGGGGCACTGACAGGCAGATGGGTGCCACAAGAGTATAAAGGTGGGGAAAGGGCAGGGGCGAGGCAGGAAGGGGAAATGCGCTCGGGGAGGGATTATTTTCATGTCATTTTCAACATACTTTTAAAACTGTCATCATGAGATCACAGTAAGAGTTCATGACCCAAGGAAACAGCAGAGTGCAAAGAAGCCACCTGGGCCAGATGGCCTAACCCTGCAAAGACCCAAAGAAATCTGGATGAGGAATTCAGTTTGGGACCAGTCGGTCATCCCACGTCTCTGGCACAGTTCTCCTGCAGCAGAGGCAACCTAAGGCTGGAAGCCAAGTCCAGCAGAGCGGCTCCCTGGACACAGCCCACTTCCTCGTTTTAATGCACCTTCAGCCTCATGGCTCCTCCTGAGTCCCTTAGTTTGGGATGCGACCGCTTAGATGTGGGCTGAGCAGGAGTTTTCCTTTGCTCTCTACAAAGGGGATTTACCCTGTAAATCAATAACACACCAAGGGAATGCTTTAAAGAGTAACTTTGCGTCCATTAGAAGGATTCATCTGCACCTCAATAATTGATAAGTTAATTACAAACCCACTCTCTAACACACTGCCTTATAGAAGACTGAAGTGTGGAGGAAATTAATAAATCATAGTCATCTATGTGCTGAATAAAAAGTGAAAGTTCTCTACTTGGTAATATTTTGTGAGTCTAAACTGCGATATGTATTTTGAAAACAGTAAAATATTTGAAATATTCAGAAATTCAACTCACATAGGCCATTTGCTGAGTGCCCTCTTGCTCCTACTCTGCCCCAAACCAACATCAGTCTCAACTGTCTGGACACGCAGGGGAAGCACACAGCCTTTTCTGCAGCACTAGTGTTTTCACCTCTGGAACAAAGGCAAACATTTCCAATAGGGCTCCCTTATCTCCCCATGAACTGGAGAACGAGCTGATTTTTAACACTAACAATGCCTGGGCAGTATTTACTCCCAGGCTCATCTGGCACAAACAAACCAAAGCCATACCCATCTGTGAAGGTGAAATAAACAGAGTTAGCGCTAAGTTCATTCTCTTCCATGGTATAGGATGGTAAACCAGGAAGGCAATTCCACATAAATCATCAGGGAAGAAAAACCAGGCTCTAAATAACATTCTAAGCTTAATTTCAAAGCCAAAAGAGAAGAAAGGCAATGAACATCATATTCTTCAATCTAAATGGTTCTGTAAACTTGGTCAGAGTCTCAAGAAGACTGAATAATTCCTTTAAAAATTAGAAAATGGTACAGATGTTATTGGCATACAAGAACTAGGCAAGTGTGAATAAAGACAAAAGACATTTAAGACTTGGTGCCAGCCCTCTCCAATGAGGCTTCGCATCTTGAAGGGTTTCATATGAAGTGACAGCATTCACATTAGCTTATTGCATTAGTTCTGCATGGAAGCTAAAGTGACCTGTCCCATTCTACCATAAATGCATTCTTTTAAAACAATCCTTGGGGGCCGGGCGCGGTGGCTCACACCTATAATCCCAGCACTTTGGGAGGCTAAGGAAGGCAGATCACTTGAAGTCAGGAGCTCAAGACCAGCCTGGCCAACATGTAGTGAAACCCTGTCTCTACTAAAAAATATAAAAATTAGCTGGGCATGGTGGCGCACGCCTGTAGTCCCAGCTACTGGGGAAGCTGAGGCAGGAGAATTGCTTGAACCCGGGAGGCAGAGGTTGTAGTGAGCTGAGATGGCGCCACTGCACTCTGGCCTGGGTGATAGAACGAGATTCCATCTCTCAAAAAAACAAAACAACAACAAAAACAATTCTTGGGAAAGTGAATCCTGTGAAGAAGCATGGGCCGCTATCCCTACAGGTATGGCTTCAGCAGGGCTCCTGCAGCAGCCCAGGGTTGCTGGTGCTCCTGCAGGCCTGAATATACCTGGCGCTGCTTCCAGCCGGTGGAACCCCCTTCCACAGGCCCTGCTGCCTCTGCCTGGACTGCTCTCTCCCAGGCTTTGCCTGATGAACTCCAACCTGACCCCAAAGCTGGGGGATGGGGGGTGAAGGAGGAACCTAACAAGTGCTGAGCACCAGCCGCATACAAAGCACATTACCTTTCTGGGGTATTAGCTCCAGTATCCACATGGGGACGCCAAAGCAAGTAACTTGCCTAAGGTTTACCTGACTGCAGAACCCTTGCTCAGTCTCCAGTGGTGATGCAACTGCCATCTTGACTGTAGCTGAAAGGAACTTTCCCCTATATTTACATTCTATAACTTTATCACTCCCTTCCAGGATCCCTAGAGATCCTAAAGATCATGGCTTCTGCAATAAGAAGCAATATTCCAAATGACACTTTTCACAGAATAACCCATCAGTTGTACAGAGTATCAGAGATGGTCCAGTCCTCAAAGGCGTCTAAGCCAGAGGTTTCTCGGTCTGTCTTGAGAAACTCTAGGGCTCTGTGGAGGTGCTTCAGGGTTTTCACAAGTGAGAAGAACTGTATTTATTATTTATTATTAACCATATACTAACAATTATATCAACTATGGATACCATTTTAATATTAAACATGTACAAAATGCACTTGAATGTTCATTCCTCATTTATTTATCTACATGATTTTCTATCAGTCTGGAATTCACCAAGTTCATCACGAAGGTCAGGTTATGACCTCATTTCCATCTCAACACGCCTCCTTTACATCGCCAAGTCACTGTTAAGGACCACAAGGCTGTAATCCCTGAGGCAGATGTGATATTTGACTCATCTCTATGTTTCCAGTGCCAATCAGATATTGCACACGCAGCATGTGTTCAATAAGCATTCATTAACAATGACGGCAACCCTCAAAACAACAATGGACCCTTTGGGAGTCAGCATCACTCAACAGTCCAGAAAACTGGTCTCCACGAGTTATCTGTCTACATTTCTCCAGGAAGCAGATAAATATTAAAAACATTAAAGGTTTAAGGTAAAAATGAAAATGAAATTAGACATTTACTTTGTGAACTTTCAATTTTTTTATTTAAAATTTTTAAATGAAAAGTTCACAAAGCAAATATCTAATTTCATTTTCATCCTGCTTGTAAAATACCAAGTTTTTTTTTTCTTCTCTGGACTAGAATATCAAACAAAAGGAAAGATGGATTTCCTATTCGGGTGGAGGTATGGGAGAATGTGGCCACAATCTATGCGCACTGCATTTCTGATTCCAAAGGCTCTCCCAGACAGATATTTCAACTCGTGATGAGTGTGAGCAACCAATCCAGAGTCTCTTCACGTCCGTGTATGGGGAATAATTATCATAAGAGACGTTAGCGATGATTTTCCAGCGTGATGTAAGCTGAGGCAGCAGCGCCAAGCAAGCGTCCTTGTCACGCGCATTCCAGCCTCCTGGATTACTTCACTCACAGCTCCCTGATTAGGATGCACGCCGTGTGCCGCTTAATACAATCTGCCATCAAATGCCAAGTACTTCAGACCTAAATTAGGAAATATGTCCAAATACATAGAATGATGCTAAGAGCCCTAAGTGGCTCTCTCTCTTCCTTTATGAGGCCTGGGGCTCGTCATCAACCTAATGCTCTTAAACAAGGCAATTCGGTCTTCTAACCCTCCACCTCTGAGAGCAGAATTTAATTCAGGCAGCAAAAGAATTAATAAAGATTATATGGTATCATAAATATGTGTTCATGGATGAAAGTATTTTTGACAGATTTCAGGAACTATGAGACATAAAAACAGATTTTAAAGGGCTGCTTGGGCACGAAGGCTACATTAACAGCGTTCACACTGACTTTTGCACCACAGCATGACAAGAGATGAGGCCAGAGGAATTACTTTTACCTTTGTTTTCTTTTACAATCATATACCACTTAGCAGTGACTACCTGTGAGGTCCTGTATGTCACTGAAGTCTGAGAACCCAAGAATGCAACATCAGAACTTAAGAATCCATTTTTAATTTAAGAATTCATTTTTGTCCAAAAGTAAAAAACCGTCAAGCAGCCCTTCTTCCTACATACAGCTTACAAGGCAAGACGTAGGAACTGAGGAAAAAAATACCAAACATTTCCTGCCCAATACTTTCTGCCAGCAATAGGCACAGCTAAGGAACTCTTGGGCGACACTTAGAGAAGAAGTGATAGAATAATGGATTCCTCGGCCCATTTCAGAAGCCCTCAGCAACTCAGCATCCTCCAGTGGATTGGCTCAACACAACTCCACAGCCAAAAGGTTTAAACCACCTACATGGCTTAAAGAATCCAGAAATGTGGATCGGGACAGGAGCCCAAAGGTCACGTGTTCAACCCTCCTCATTTTACAGAAGAGAAGAGGCAGGTCAGATTAAAAGAATTGTGGGCTCTTCCCTAAATGGGTCCCAGATAAGCCCAGAAGGGCAGCGTGTCCGCGTACGCTGCAGCTGTTTCTTGCCACCACGACACTGGCCGGATAGGGCTGTCAGTCATGTTACACTGATTCTAGATGAAGTCGTGTGTTCTAGTCATTCACTCTAAAAGCAGAGAGCTGAAAAATAATTTAAATGAAGGGCAGGACCAGTCACATCTCTGTATATCCCCCCTGGCCTCATCTTGTTGTGATCTTTCTGTAAAGCCTATCAGAGAAAAGCTGTCCAATAACCACTAGGGGAAGGGGATGCCCTGCCATCCACAACTGCCCAAGGTACAACTTCTGTGGAGGGCAATGTCTATCAAAATCATGGAGGCACATGTCCCTTTGACCCAGCAAGTCTACTTGGAGGAAATGACCCTACAAATACATTCATGTGGACCAAGTGTTGTTTACAATAGCAAAACACCAGGAGCAATCTAGCATCCATCCGTAGGAGCTAGCAAATTAATTAAAGCACATCCACAAAGTATAATATTATAAAGTCGCAAAAATCAAAACCAAAACATTAAAAAGTTCTTTGTTAGGTCATAGAAATGATCTCCAAGAGATTCTGTTGCAGGAAAAAGCAAGCTGCAGACAAAAATGTAGCACTTTACTATTTTCATTGTTTAAAGTGGGGTCGAGACCACATATGGTAATTTGATTATAAGTGCATAAACTATCTTAGGAAGAATGCACAAAAAACTGGCAACATTGGTTTGGCTCCAGATAGAGAAACTGGGTGGCAGGTTGGAGGGAGTGGGAAGGAGTCCTCCCACCACATACCCTTCCTTCCTATCTTTTGATTCCTGAATTAGGTGAATGCATTACCCAATCAAAAAATACATTTCTTTAGATGTTTAAAAATCTGTGTTCTCTTTTCTGTTCCATTGGTCTATGTATTTACTTTTACACCAGTACCATACTTTCACACCAGTACTGTTCCATTGGTCTGCGTATCTACTTTTACAGCAGTACCACTACATATCTACTTTTACACCAGTACCATCTACTTTTATACCAGTACCGGTATCTACTTTTACACCAGTACCAATACATATCTACTTTTACCACCAGTACCATGCTGTTTTGATTACTATAGCCTTGTAGTATAATTTGAAGTCAGGTAATGGGATGCCTCTAGAGTTGTTCCTTTTGCTTAGGGTTGCTTTGGCTATTTGGGCTCTTTTTGGTTCCATATTAACTTTAGGATTGTTTTTAAACATACACTGAGGAAGGGACACCCAATTCAATAAATGGTGCTGGGAAAATCGGATAACCACATGTAGAGAAATAAAACTGGATCCCTATTTCTCACCATATATAAAAATTAACCAAGACTTAAATCTAAGACTTGAAACCATAAAAATTCTAGAAGAAAACTTAGGAAAGACTCTTCTGGACATTGGCCTAGGCAAATAATTTATGTCTAAAATCCCAAAAGCAAATGTAACAAAAACAAATAAATGACACCTAATAAACTAAAAAGCTTCTGCACAGCAAAAGAAATAATCAACAGAGTAAACAGACAACCCACAGAATGGGAGAAAATATTTGCAAACTATATATCCAACAAAGGACTAATATCCAGAATCTACTACGAACTCAAATAAATCAGCAGAAAAAAAAGCCAAAACAAATAATCCCATTAAAAAGTGGGCAAATGACATGAACAGATATTTCTCAAAAGAATATATACAAATTGCCAACAAACATAAGAAACAATGCTTAACATCACTAGTCATCAGGGAAATGCAAATTAAAACCACAATAAGATACTACCTTATCCCAGCCAGAAAGGCCATTATTAAAAAATCAAAAAACAGGCCGGGCGCAGTGGCCCACACCTGTAATCCCAGCACTTTGAGAAGCCAAGGCGGGCAGATCACGAGGTCAGGAGTTCGAGACAAGCCTGGCCAACATGGTGAAACTTCGTCTCTACTAAAAATACAAAAATTAGCCAGGCATGGTGGCACGCGCCTGTAATCCCAGCTACTCGGGAGGTTAAGACTGGAGAATTGACCAAGGACCCGCCAACATGGGCCGCGTTCGCACCAAAACCGTGAAGAAGGCGGCCCGGGTCATCATAGAAAAGTACTACACGCGCCTGGGCAACGACTTCCACACGAACAAGCGCGTGTGCGAGGAGATCGCCATTATCCCCAGCAAAAAGCTCCGCAACAAGATAGCAGGCTATGTCACGCATCTGATGAAGCGGATTCAGAGAGGCCCAGTAAGAGGTATCTCCATCAAGCTGCAGGAGGAGGAGAGAGAAAGGAGAGACAATTATGTTCCTGAGGTCTCAGCCTTGGATCAGGAGATAATTGAAGTAGATCCTGACACTAAGGAAATGCTGAAGCTTTTGGACTTTGGCAGTCTGTCCAACCTTCAGGTCACTCAGCCTACAGTTGGGATGAATTTCAAAACGCCTCGGGGACCTGTTTGAATTTTTTCTGTAGTGCTGTATTATTTTCAATAAATCTGGGACAGCAAAAAAAAAAAAAAAAAAAAAGACTGGAGAATTGCTTGAACCTGCTCAGTGGATGTTGCAGTGAGCCGAGATCACACCACTGCAATCCAGCCTGGGTGACAGAGCAAGACGTCATCTCAAAAAAAAAAAAAAAAAAAAAAAAAAAAGTCAAAAATCAATAGATGTTGGTATGGATGTTGTGAAATGGGAATGCTTATACATTGCTGGTGGAAATGTAAACTAGCACAATCTCTATGGAAAACAGTATGGAGATTTCTCAGATAACTAAAAGCAGATCTGCCATTTGATCCAGCAATCCCACTACTGGATATCTACCCAAAGGAAAAGAAGTCACTGTATAAAAAAGACACCTGTACACATATGTTTATTGCAGCCCAAATCACAATTGCAAAGATAAGAAACCAACCTAAGTGCGCATCAACCAATGAGTAGATACAGAAAATGTGATACACACACACACACACACATACATACACACACACACCTCCCATGGAATAATACTCAACCATAAAAAGGAATGAAATAATGTCCTTTGTAGCAACTTGGGTGGAACTGGAGGCCATTATCCTAAGTGAAGTAACTCAAGAATGGAAAACTAAATACGGCATGTTCTCACTTATAAGTGGGAGCTAAGCTATGGGTATGCAGAGGCATAGAGTGGTACTGGAGAACCCTAGAGACTCAGAAGGGTACTGGGTACAATGTATACTATTTGGGTGACAGGTACACTAGAAGCATAAGCTTCCCCACTATACAGTTCATCCATGTAACCAAAAACCATTTCTACCCCCCTAAAGCTACTGAAATAGAACGATTTTAATTAAAAAAAAAAAAAAACTCTGATCTTCAAAAAAAAGGGCAAAAATACATAGTTGCTATTTTTTTCTATGACTTTACGTGGCCCATAACACTGCTGGCAAACCCAGGTGTGGCCCCTAACTCTGATGTCTGAAACCCAAGTCTGGGAGCCCCTGCCCAACAAGCAAATCAAGATGTTACAGGGCCCAGACTGTCTGATCCCTTCCTACCCGAGCTGGAGGTGACTGATCAGCCAGCTACATTCAAAGACTTTTTTAAAAAAAAGATTAGACAGATAAGCTTTTGCTAAATTACTCGGCTTTGTTTCCTTAGAAAACTATGTTTATTAACAGAGCTAGGTTCCTTGACAAGCACCAGTTTGCTGAAATCTGTGTGTAATGCTGTTTTAACATGCCAATGCCAGGAACACTACTGGAGCTCAGTATTTGGGATGAATACACAATGGATTGGCTAGCCAGATATAGGAATGGGTGGATTTGAGCCATTATTACTCCATGCTCATGCAGCTGAGGTGCCTGTAATATCCTAATGTGGGCATCATACGGTGTAAGAATATTCTCCAACTAAACAAAAATTACACCTCTGGAATACTTCAACAGGTTAGGGAGCTTTAAGTTTCTGACTAAAAGTCAATTTCAACATTTGGACTTCACTGTCTGCTTTTATCACAGTTAATCAATAATGGACTACAGCTAAACCCCAGTTTTGTATCAGGTACAAACAAATATAAACCAAATGCTCTGTTCTCATAAAACCTTCATCTGAATCCTAGATATACAGGCCAGAGGCACAGACACAAACCCTAGTGTGGATATAGCTCCAGGTAAACTCTATTGCTAATAGTCTCACACCAGCCTAATAAAACGTGCTGGGACACACGCTGCCACCAGGCTGAAGCACAGAGATGGTTAAGCATGGTATTCGCAAGCAAAGTGACACCAAGCCTCACACATGAGACTATTTGGGAATTATGACATCACATTAGAGCACAGCAGGAGGATACTAAAATCTCACAGAGTTACCCATGACATGACTTAATTCACACAGAGCTGTTATATGACAATTACGTTTCTTAAAAATGCAAGTTTTTCTGAGGAAGCAGAAAATCCATTAAGCACAATCAGATGGAAAGTCTTGTCTCTGTAAAAATAAGCAAAGTTACATAGATGAAGCTTGGTGTTCCTCTTACTTTTGAGTGGGTGGCATTCCTGTTGGAGAAACATCTCAACACAAAGTTATTACCAACACTACTAGCAAGTAGCCATTCACCCACATGAGTGTTTGGAGGGTTGGTGCTGTGCTCACAAAATATTTGGATGACTAAATGCTACTGTCAGCTTCCAAAGAGACATTTAGAAACATTCTTGTAGCAAGTTTATTTCCACTCCTAATTTTAAAACACCAGCAAAAACACCAGCTTACAGGACTATACTTTTGTTTTTTTCCTTTTTTTTTTTTTTTTTTTTTTTTTTTTGGTAGAGACAGGGTCTCACTATGTTGCCCAGGCTGGTCTCAAACTCCCAGCCTCAAGCCATCCTCCTGACTTGGCCTCCCAGAGTGCTGGGATTACAGATGTGAGCCACCGTGCCCAGCCAGGGACTATACATTTTTAGCAAAGGACTTTTCACAAAATTAATGTGTTTATCAGCTGATTCTTACAGTTAATGCTTTCAGTTGAGTTGGAAATTTTGAGAGGAATCAAAAAAACCCCACTGCCTTACATCTGTATCTGAAGGATCCTTGTGCTGAACTGTCCCTTTAAGTAGTTTCTCAAATGTATCCATTACAACTGTATTACTACAGGAATAAATCCATTCAGATAAGTCAAAGAGAAAAAGGACCTACCAGATAAAACATTTATAAAAAGTATGAAAAATTTAAACCAGACTAGTACTGAATATAACTATCACCTTTCTATACTGAGAGCTCTAAAAATAAATGAGATAACATAAACTTGAAAGCATACCAGATGAAAAATTAGAAAGCAAAATGGTCTCTCCTCTCTCAACAAATTAGCTCACCAGGGACGGGAAAAGAAAGTTTTTTTAGAGCATGAGAAAGGAAACTGCCTTAGGAAACAATTTCTGCTCCTTCCCCACTTCCTGGGAAGACAAAACTCAGGAGTTATATCATGACACATCTTCCAGCTAGGACACAATGGATATGCCCCAACCAAACTGCACACCAAATTTGCAGCACAAAGGGAGGCCTTTTCACAGTGAGATGATAAAGTTTGTAGCACAAGGGGAGGCCTTTTCACAGTGAGATGATAAAGTTTCACATTGAGATGATAGGATGCCACACATATCGTCTACCGCTTAGTCTATCTTCCTGGATGAAGAATACATCACTGGGATCTAAGATGCTTCCATTCTTGACCACTTACTAGGCTGCAAAGCCAATCACACCTACATAAATGAGATTTGACCTTACAGGTCAAATACATGGAGGAAGTCAGATGTCAAAATAGGCACCACCAGAGGCTGGAATCCAACTATGGGTGGGAGGAGTAACGGGAGGTTCAGGAGCTAACAGGTCGTGAGCTCTCATGTGCCAGGCACCATGCCTCAGGCTTTACATATGGCTTTTCATTTAATCCTATGACTCTAAGAAGCAGGCACTATTATGAACTCTATTTTACAAATGAGGAAACTGAGGCATAAAGAGGGTTAAGGAACCTACTAACAGTCACACAGGGTCTGCTGGCCCAGACATGTTCCTTCGCAGGAATCCCACCAACTGACAGAATGGGTCAGGAGCAGGGAAATTGGAAAAAAACCCAAAATGAAACAAAAACTTTCTCTCTCTCCCCCTTGGTCCCACTGGTAGGGAGAGCTCTATAAATCCGCTTTTAGACTAAATATTTGGCCTACAGTCAGGATAGTAAGATGCTAGGGAGTGATAAAATTTAGTCATCACTCAAAGAATTTCCATTAAAAACCTGTCTTCCTGCTTTTGGCTCAGAGTATCAGAATGCACTTTTATGCACTGTTGGTAAGAATGTGAATTCTGATGCACCTTTTTAGAGGGGCAATTTGGCAATGTCCATCATTATCTCAAGTACATATCCTAGAGATACACTATATATAAAAGGACTTCTGCAAGCTGCAATATGCATTGTAGCATTGCTTATAGCAGCCAACACAGTGAAAGCAAGCTAAACACCCACCAGTGAGGGACCTGGCTAAACAGGCTATGAGCTAGAAGCATATGCTGGAATCCTAGGGAGGGAGAGCTTGGTAAAAGCTGACATGGAATCCTCTCTCCAAGGCACATTATGGAGTAAAAATGTTGGATACAGAACACTATGTATACTATGATCCCATCTCTACAACAATATGTTTTTAGTATACAAATGTACCTATATATGCATTAAATTTTTCTAGATGGATACCTAAAAACTGTTAATAGTTTCTTCTATGCAGGGAAGTTGGGGGAAGGGAGGAGAAAGAACATGATTACTTTTCATTTGCAATTCTTTTGAAGTTCTTGAATTTTTTGACCATGCTTATATACTGCCCTGATATATACGGAAAAATACTGAGAGCTTTAATTTTTCAATTCCCTTCTAAAAAATAAATCTATGTTCATTTTGTTAATTATACATCTTGCTAGTTGTGTACCTTGCTTCCTTCGTACACCCATCCCAGACCCTGTACACCAAAAGCAACTTGGTTGGCCGAGACGTCTAGACATGTGACAGGCGGGCCGTGGGCGTAAAGGAGGGTTCTGGCGGAGTCTTCGGCTTTGAGCAGGTACATCAGATCTCCAGCAGCGGCTACTGCCACAGGGTACCTTCTGGTTTCTGGAACTATTTCAAGGTACTGAACCTGTTAAAAGGTAAGAGTTGTTTAGTCCCATAAATTCATCCTGACTTGGTCAAAAATATGCAATTCCACCTACACATCAATGAGAAGACCAGCAACCCAACAGAAAAAGATGGGCAAACGAAACACTCACAGGAAATGAAACACAAACAGCTCTTACACAACAGAAAAGATGCTCAGTGTAAAAGAAACATAAGACACACCTAAAAAGAGAAATACAAAATGAAAATTCATTGAAATATGATGCTTCACCTTTCATATCAGTAAAGATCAAGAAATCTGATAACACCCCGGGCTGGAAGTGAAGGAGGGAAAACCATGTTCCATGTTTCTGGATCCCACTTACTGCTGGTGGGGATATAATCTTGTCCAACTTGTATCAAGGGAACTTTGGCTACTCTTATCAAAATACCAAATGAACATGCACTCTGACCCAGGACATCCACTTCTAGAAGTTACTTACAAATAAACTCACATATATAAAAAATGATTATGTACAAGGTTATTCATGGACTGTAGTACAATTGTGTCTTAGCTAAAAACTAGAAAAACAGAAACACCCATTACTAAGGGACTAATTAAATAACTTAGTGTATCTATACGCTGGAATACCATGCAGTCCTAGAGGGAAGCATGAAAACGTTCTTTAGAAAACGAAACAAATGGCATGATTCTCCAAGATAAGCTTAGCGGGTAAAGCAAGGATGCAAGATGAGTTAAGGTAACCCCATCTGCTGACATGTGTACAAGGTGGGGGTGGAGAAAGTACACAATGCGCTTGACTCGCACATCCATACATCTTCTAACAATGGCTGCCTTCAAGGAGGGAAGTGGATTATGAGATGGGGAGATTTCCCACCATCAGCCTTATTGTGTCTTTTAAATTCTGAACCATGGGGGATGTAATAGCAATTCAAAAAATAAAAGGTTGGGTTTTTTTTTTGTTTTGTTGTGGTTTCTGTTTGTTTTTTTTACAAGAAACTGAATAACATTCACGCAGTTCCAAATTCGCAAAAAAAATTTTAACATTTGTGCCAAAATGTGTGGCCGAAAGGTTAAAAATATCAAAGTGATCTGCTGTCTCCTGGTTTCAATGTCATCAGGGTCCATTTGGCCACCAGAGGGTAAGGAAGGGCTCTACAAACACGCACGTTTCTACCCACCCCGCTCCCCAGTCCTGACTGCGTCACCGCCGGCACTTTCTCTAATGTGCACGAGTCTGAGACGCACTTTTCAAGAATAATTTGATTCTGTCCATCCACAGACGGCCCATTTCTCCGCGGTGCCATTCGCAATAGGCTTTCGCCTCTGCGAGTAAATCATGAGAGGACACATGGAAGGTGAGCCACACTGTGTAATTATGAAAATCCACAGTGTGAAAGGACAGCGCTGCCCTGACCATATGCCAAAGAGTTCAAAGCCGGCCTCCAGAACACCGTCCAGAAGAGCTGGAGGGAGCGTCAACATCTGGGGGACTCTGCTAATCCTCGGGCCCAGCTCCGCAAGCCGCGGGTCCATCACAAAGGACAGCCGCTCTAGGCTAACATCGCAGACCTGGGAACACTGCCACTGCCATTCAGGGGCGTATATGGACAAGACAAAACTGGCTTGGCTCTTCGGGCCAGGGGTGCCTTTTCCAAGGATACTCAGAGCATTTTGTGGGAACCTTTCACTCAAAGTGAAAAATAATTCCTAAAACATGCATAAAACCCGCCTTGAACAATGGCTGCTCGGTTCCTCTCACTCCCCCAAATCATGTCTCATTTTTCTACAGCTGACATCCTCTGTCTAGCCCTTTAACTTTATCTCCGTGTTGGCTTTCTGACAGACCAAGAGGCTCAGATTGACAGTGGTGGTGCCATTTGCTGGGGGCTGTAAACTAGTTCAAAAAGCTTCCAGTCTGTGCCAGGATGCCACCTTATTGCCAAGGCAGGATTTGCACTTTACAGAGAAACTGGCATCTTAAGTAAGTATCTGGGTCTATATAGTGATTGCTGGTCTACAGTATTCGTTTTTTTTTGTTTTGTTTTGTTTTGTTTTGTTTTTGAGACGGAGTCTCGCTCTGTCGCCCAGGCTGGAGTGCAGTGGCGATCTCGGCTCACTGCAATCTCCGCCTCCTGGGTTCACGCCATTCTCCTGCCTCAGCCTCCCGAGTAGCTGGGACTATAGGTGCCCACCACCACGCCCGGCTAATTTTTTGTATTTTTAGTAGAGACGTGGTTTCACCGTGTTAGCCAGGATGGTCTCGATCTCCTGACCTTGTGACACAGTATTCTTTAATCACCGACTAAATAGTAAGTACTATGGAAGTTTTGAGAACAGAAATGTACTTTCACATTTTTCTAATAAAACCCAGATGAGCTGACAGCATCAGGCCATTTTAGGGGAGCACTATACCCAAAGTGCAGACGCTCCTGGAGGTGAAGCAGTGATGCCATGGCTTTCTAAGTTATTCTAGTCTAAGAAGATTCCCACCAGAGAGAAAGAGGGAGGAACAGGATTGGTTCCAGGTCAGGCCCTCAATTCATCACTCAGTGTTGGCTTTTCTGCTCACTCTCCTACCAGTGCCAAAATCAAGCTTGTTTAAATTAAATCCAAACTCAGCATAGACAGATTTGAGCACTTCCTTCTTAACACCAAATCATCTCCCACTCTACAAATCTAGAGGTTCCTGTACAAATGAACTCAGAAATAAGCTCGACATAAAGAATTCTTAAGGCTGGCTGAGCTGCACACATGACATCCTGGAACATGGCTACCCAATTAACACCGACTTAAATCTATCTTCACGCAAGAGTTACTTTAAATTTCAGGTGAGACAGTCTTGGGATGAAGAAGTGTAGGAATGGAAACCTTCCTTCCCAGATGGACTGGGATAACACCACTGAACTCATTCTCACTTATATATTAGGTCAGAAACTGATCTTTGATTCCCAAGGGTGAGATTCCACCGTGTTCGTCTGAAGAAGGCCAAGGAACCACAGTGATGAGCAGCTCTGGCCCTGAAGTCAGCCCTGAGGTTTGAATCATAACTTCTTACCTCTGAGAACTGGGGCAAGTCAGTTCACTGCTCTAAGCAGACTGAAGTGGCTTCTTGGTAAATGGGGAAAATGCTACTACCTATTTTGTAAGGCTGTAGTTAGACTTATGGAGGTAAGGCCCACAGGAAGCTCTGAGTGAATGGGAGTTACCAACACCATTAGTACGTGCTTATATTAGACCCAGAGATTCTAAGAACAGAAAATAAGATGACCAGACTAAAAAGCTCACCAGTTTCGGAACTTCAAATTCCGCAGCTATCTGCCAGTACCCCTCCTCATTGGGGGATAACATCACGACATCAAAAGCAGAAGCTGTGGCCACGGTTGCATCGTCCTGGCTGAGGGCTAGTGCCTGTATTCTTGCATCGTGCTCAAAACGATGAACAGGGTACTTTCCGGTCCTTAAATCCCAAATATTAAGAAACCCTATGCAGCAAGAAACAATGCAGGTAACAATTTTAAATTTACGTAATATGTTCAATTATTTTAAAAACATGCAACACAAAGGAAAATTTTTTAAAGGAGATACCTTGGAAATGAGACCCAAGTCTAAAAACAGGAAATCACTTATGTTTCATATATACCTGATGCACATGGCCTGAAGGTAATTTTATACAATATTTTATTTTATTTTTTTATTTTTTAGAAACAGTGCCTCACTCTTGGCCCAGGCTGGAGTGCAGTGGTGCTATCATAGCTCACTGCATTTTTGAACTGATGGGCCTAAGTGATCTTCCTGCTTCAGCCTCCCAAATAGACAGGACTACAGGCGTGTGCCACCATACCCAGCTAATTTTTAATTTTTTGTAGAGACACAGTCTCACTATGTTGCCCAGGCTGGTTTTTTGAACTACTGGGGTCAAGCAATCTTCCTGCCTCTGCCTCCCAAAGCGTTGGAATTACACGTGTGAGCCAACGTACCTGGTCTATACAATATTTTAAATAATTCTGTGCATGAAGCAAAGTTTTGGCTGTGTTTTGGCTACAAACCCATCACATGAAGTTAGATGTGAAATTTCCTACATGTAGCATCATGTCAGTGCTTAAAAAGTTTCAAAGCATTTTGGAATTTTGGACTAGGGATGCTCAGCCTGAATTTCACATCCTTCCTCAGCACCATCCTCCTAAAGCCTCTGTTAGCAGCAGCGCTTTATTTTGCACAGCTCTAAAACCTGTGCTTCAATATCCCACACTTGCCAAAAATGCCGATTTTCCACTCTTCTCCCAACACCTGGAATGCTGCTACCCAGATTAATTCCTCTTTCACACACTGGCCACACACCCTTTCTCCAGGGTGGTTTCCAGACCGGTAGCATCAGTACCACGTGGCGACTTATTAGAAATGCAGACTGTCAGGCACCAGCAACTCTGGGGATGTCCACTGGAGTTTAGGACCAGTGGTCTACAGGAACTTATGCTTTTCTACCAGTCGGATAAGCTTTTCTGTACTTAGCATTTCATTGATTCTTCTTTCCTCAAAAATAATTTCTTTTTATCATTCCCAAGCTATTTCCTTCCCTTCGAAGATTTACCCAAGAAAAGAATTACTCTCTGCATTAGGCTGGTTAATGCCTTGCTCCAATTCCAATTGATTCAATTTTTCAAAATTCACCAAGAAATAAATGTGTGGAGATAACACAGTTTGTGACTATTTGAGTTCAAATCCAGCTCCAGCACTTGTTAGCTGATGGACTTAGGGGAGTTGCTTAACAGCTCTGAGCCTGTTAGCCTTTCTGTAAAGTTGAAGACAACATTACCTACTACATAGGACTGTGGGGCAGATGAAAGGAGACCGGCCACACGAAGCACTGAATATGGCCATTCCTTCTGTCTTTTATTTTTATGCAGTCTATAGTTCCTGCTGTGTTATAAAACATATTTAATCTATCAATGCTAATTCCCCTTCTATTGCTCATCCGTAAATCTAGCCCTATTTCCTATAACTTCCTATTATCTAGAACAGACCAAGCTTTTTGCTTTTCTTCTCTTGGCAGTGTATCTTCCTTTCTTTTTTCTTGCCTTCTACTTTCTCTTTAAACTATAAATGCTTTGAGTTTAGGATCTGACTATAAAGGATCATTCAGCACTAAATAAATATAGAGAATTGGAAGAAAATAGTACATTTGGGCTGCTTTGCCAGACTTTCAAACTGTCAGTAGGCTAAGTAAGCAATTATAAACAAAAGCAGAGCCTTCTTCAAGTTAAATGTTGCTTCGCATCTAAAACACAGTGTACTCTTAAGAATTACGATAAACTTGGGGGATAAGCGGATCACAAAAGGTTCCACAACACATTCCCCTAGCAATTATTTTGGCAAATTCTTTCCATCCTGACTCAGAAGAGAAAAATATGCTGCAGAAAATGCCAGTGGCTCTACATATCAGATAGGAGATAGGCTCTCCCATGCCAAGATGTCTGCTCTTAACATGGGCTTCCTTCAAACACTCTGCATTGCACTTATTTGCATTTGTTTTGAGACATCACAACAGTAAAGAGAAAAAAAAACTGCCATTTGCATAGAGCTTCTGAGTCTTCAGAGACTCATGTGTCTCCTCTCACTGAGCATTCACTTCCATCTTGGGAGGCGCACCATTTTACTCCTCTCACAGAAAAGAAACAGAAGCACCGAGCGGTTAAACAACTTGGTCCAAAGCCACTTGGTATGTCATGAAGTTGGGCTGGAATTTAGCTGGAAAAGTGCAGGATGAGCGGCTGCATTTCTAAGTGCATAAAATAACTATGAGCTCAATGAGTAACTGACGTACACCATCAAACTCACCCTGGGTGCTGCCAAGCATGGAAGCTATTTAACCACAGCTCACTCTAAGCACACATGGAGTTTATCTATAAACACATTTTTCATTATTAATCAAGTATTGGCTTTGCTGGCATCATTTTTCCAACAGAACTTTATGCAATAAAATATCCTTCACTACAAGGTTGAGCAGCACAGAGCTCTCCTGAGAAGAGTCTTTTGGGGGAAAAAAAAAAAATCCAGGGCTCCATCAATTTAATGGTCAAATCTTTCTCTCCTGAAAGCCTGTTTGTTGTGTCATCATCTTTTTCGATTTCCCCTACTTCAATTATAAAGTGTCGCACTTGGTCAGATCCTCACTTGTCGGGGGGCTGATATCACGTGCGCAGTTCTTCAACATCATTTTTAGGTGCAAAATCATTTAGGATTGTTATGTCCTCTTGATGAGTTGATTCTTTATCACAGGCAAAGTCCGTCTGTATCCCTGGTTACTATAGTCTTTGCTTTGAAATCCACTTTGCATGGCCACGCCAGCTTTTGATTAGTGTTAGCATGCAGAACTTCTCCCATCTTTTTGCTTGTGTCTTTATATGTTTAAAGTGGGTTTTCTGTAGACAGAATGTAGTTGGACTTGCTTTTAATCGGGGTGTTTAAATAGCTTATATTTACTGTGATTATTGATAAGGTTGGGTTTAATCTACCATTCTGCTAATTTTTAAAATTTATCCCATCTGTTCTTTGCTCCCTTTTCTCCTCTTTTGTTGCCTTTTTTATTTTTTGGATTGAGTATTTGGGATAACTGTTTACTCCATTTTAATTCCTTTGTTGGCTTGTTAGCCAAAACTCTTTGTTATTTTAGAGGTTGCTTTTGGATTTTAACATAAGTCTTTAATTTATCACAGTCTACTTGCAAGTAATATTGTATCACTTCACATGTTATATAAGAACTTTAGGCTGGGTGTGGTGGTTCATGCCTGTAATCCCAGCACTTTGGGAGGCTGCGGTGGGCGTATCACTTGAGGTCAGGAGTTTGAGACCAGTCTGGCCGACAAAGTGAAACCCCGTCTCTAGTAAAAATACAAAAATTAGCCAGTCATGGTGGTGGGCACCTGTAATCCCAGATACTCAGGAGGCTGATGCATGAGAATTGCTTGAACCTGGGAGGCGGAGGTTGAAGTGAGCCAAGATCGTGCCACTGCACTCCAGCCTGGGTGACGGAGTGAGACTCTGTCTCAGTAAAAAAAAAAAAAAAAAAAAAAAAAAGAACTTCACAGCAGCATACTTCCATTTCTTCCCTTCCAGCCTTTGTGCTATTACTGTCATACTTTTTATTACTACATATGTTACAAACTTATTTGTACATCTTGTAAACCTTACATACATTGTTATTACTTTTGCATAAGCAGGCAATTGTCTTTTAAAGATATTTAAATAATAAAAAAGCCATTTCTATTTATCCATGTAATTACCACTTCTAGTTCTTTCACTGTCACTTTCAACATCACAAAGTCCTGCAGCTTCTGCAGGGTTTGCAATTTCCCTTTGAACTGTATTGTTGGATATTTGCCCCAAAAGCATATGGGCAGAGTGGGCAGGAATAGATACAGAAGCTAACAGGGAGGGGTGTTTGAGTGAAAGCTAATTTTATAAATGGTCAATTTATCAGTTACTACAGTTATATCATGACTATTTTTATAATCTCAAAACTGCAAGGACTTGAATAGTGAATAACTGAATTGTAAGAATGCTCTATAATAGTGTGGCTGATTATCATCAGCTACATTTAGCCAAAAAGGAATCAATGCAATAATACAATCAACAAGTAGTTACAGAGCTCCCTGTTTTGTACCAAGGCACTATTCTAGGGACTAGGGATATCACAGTGAATAAGACAAAATAAAACAAAAAAAGTCCCTGACTGATGGAGCCAACATTTTAGTGACATATAAGAATTGAAAGGATACCTGTTCTCATAAAACACACACTGGAGAGAAACAAATATTTAATAACTAAAATATAAAACACAATGATCACAGAGAGATATACACAAAGCACAATGGAACAATGAATAAGCTTAACTTTTGGTCATGCTGTCACACTATTTTAAGACCCCAGAAAAGGAGCAGCGAACTTTTCTAGACGTTTTAACTTGAACCAGGTCCGCATTTACTGCATAACTACTAAGGAAGAAATAGTTAATGCCCGTCAGGGTCAAGGAAATTCACTTCTCAAATAGGTATTTTTTTTTTTTTTTACCTGATGTAAATTCATTTGAAAGGTCAAGTTTTATCGTACTGCAGACCTAGCAATGAAATGGATT
The DNA here is from genome assembly GCF_028885655.2 of Pongo abelii. Lineage (NCBI taxonomy): Eukaryota > Metazoa > Chordata > Mammalia > Primates > Hominidae > Pongo > Pongo abelii. Next base: position 115,823,874 of record NC_071995.2, on the reverse strand, counting down.
TGGCTCCTGACACTGTGTGAACTTGTGAAATGGCAAGACTGTGTCCTTTTTCCTCTCTATGCCCTATGGTAAGGAATTCACAGTGCTGGATGTGGCTGTACATCAATAAAGGTTTGCTTAATGCTTGTCATATGTTTCAGCAACGGAACATTTGGTTGTAAGAAACAGACACCCACTAAAACTGGCTTAAACACAAAAAGGAAACTGACTGGAAAGGAATGAGGCTATTTCCTGGAGCCCAAGGGCAGGAAGTACAGCTGGAGGTGATAAGGGATCAGAACCAGGAACCAGGAAGACATGCAGAACCAAGGTAGTGTATGTAACTTGTGTGCACCACAGATCTTATCTCTGCTTCTCTCTGCAATTCTATTTCATTCTTCTCTTCGGAAACCAGCTTTCTCTCATCCCTGGGTACATGGAGAAAGGTGGCTGTCCCCATTCCAGGAGGTCTTCTACTCCAAGCCTGCAACAAAGTTTGAGTCCCAACCAGCCCATCCCAGTCCATGAATCAGCTTCCCCCAGAACTGGGGCCCCATCCCTCATCCAATTAGCTGAGGCCAAAAGACTAACTCAAATACTATGAACATGCCCACCTGGAGAGGGCCTGGGGAGGGACCTCAGGGCAAGGAGACACCCCCCCACCGCCCAAAGGTCTTTATGACTTCTCTCCTGCGCAGTAGGCCAAGGTAAAACAAGAGAAAAAGTCTCAGCAAACACAAAGGGAAGTTCTACTTGGTTTCTTGGCAGTGGCATAAGAAGCAAGTCTTTTTTTTTTTTTTGCCATTCCCTGCACCAGGCATCATCCTGAAGGCCGGAGTTTATAGCCCCCATTTTGCCCCACACTAGAGAAACAGAAAGAGCAAGTGTTTTTCTTCCTTCCTGACCAAACCTCAATAGCTGGATAAAAGACGATTAATGCTGAGTAGTGCTGGGATTGCAACAATACTGTTTCACTCATAACAAACCGGAAAAGGATGCAGACAAAAGAAGAAACTGGGTCTCTTGAAACATCCAGAAGACAAGTGAGGGCCATTGGCCCAATAAAGGAGAAGGGGCAGGGCCTGGCTTGCCACCTGCTCCCTGGGCTCAGGACCTTCCACCTTGACAAGCAGCAGCCAGGCTGAAGGAACTCTGAGCTCAGCCTAGACCAGGAACAGCCATTAACGATGACATGAGTAACGATGGCCAGTCTTTCGAGGAGACATAAAGCCTGCTCAGCAGCTGTGGATGGGCACCCATGCCAGTTTGCAGCAGGCCCCTCCCACCTCCCTAAGGAGGCCAGCCAGAGTGTGGTAATGAAACTGCACATAGTGGAAATGGGATCTAAATGAGTTTAAACTGATTTATGTTAGCTTTTGTAAAGATTACTCGATATCTGGAAAGTGCTACCACTGTGAAATAATGTCGACAATCCTTAAGACCTCCGTCTAATGGTACTTGCACAGAATATTTATATTCTTCGTCATGGGAACAAGGACCATAATGGATACCATTTTTGTTTTATTAGGGATGCATATTTAAATTAATCTCCTATTTGCCTAAACAATTAGCTGCTTCTGTTTGTGTGCACAAAGCCAAAATTGCAATTAAGCTTCCATCAAAAAGATAAGTCCCAACTAAAACTGTCCCGGTGGAGTCATAAGAGCTCAGGGCAGAACTTTCCAAAATTACTTTTTAGCATAATGGTAATTATGTTAATTGCCTGAAAGGTAAATAACTGCTGAACTGGTTTTGGAAAAAAAACACAATTGGTATACTCTTCCCTTCCCTTTGATCTTTTCCATGCACCACAAAATTTAAAACAGGTTAACAGTTTTGAAAGGTCATAGACTAGTCCCTTCTTGAACTACAGAGCTGGTCTTGTGGTCTTTAGTGGTTCCTTAATTAGAAATTATTTCAGCCACGAGCTCCCATCCTCTTGTGCTTGCACAATAAACACCTGAAGCTTGGTGTCAACTTCATGATTGTTAAATAGACAGGATCAATTAACTGCGTTCAGAGATACTGAATGAAGTTGACTATTTATAATAAAGACAGCTGGCAATCTCAATTTCCACCATGTAAATAAACACTTGTCTATCAGAAATTAATCAGGAGTCAAAAGAAATTCTGCAACAAAGGAAAGGCATTTTGACAAAAATTTTAAATATACCCATAGCACTGACTTAACACGTACCTCTTTGTTCATTAAGTTCACACATCACCACTCTGAAATGCAGGCCAGAGACATAAAACTAGCATAAAGTTGGACAGGACAAAAGTTTTTGCTCTTCATGGAAGAGGTGCTGGTGGGAGATTAGTATCAGTGTAGACAAGGGTCATAAAGAACAGCTAAACCACGGAGGGTCACGAAAAAGGAAAAAGGCTGAAGTTTCTTGTTACTGCAGCTACGTGGCATGCCATCCTGCATTCCCGCTGACCACAGCTCTACAGCTCTGTTGCCTAAGGCAGAAAATAAACAGAAAACATTCTGGAATCTGCATTTTAGATTGACAAGTAAAAGAATCTGAATAGGCTTGTGGAGGAGGCGACTGGTTAGGGCATAAACAAAGCAGTGAGATCACCAAAGTAGAAACTGAGTCAAGAGAAGAGGAAGTAAGACTGAATATATTTAGTAGCTCTCAAATTCAAAGCAGAAAGAACACCTGAAAAAGAAGAATGAAAAATGACAAGACAGCAGACTAAAAAGGAGGCAAATAGTATATTGTTAAGACTATGGCAATGTGACTAGATAGCAGAATTTCCAGTTAACATCTTAGGAAAAACAGATTGATGGAGAAGGCAAAGAATTTGGACCAGCTTCTACAAGGGAAAGTTCCAGAGGGCAGGTAACGTGAAAGAGACATCACTGTGCATGAAGCCTCAGACTGAGGCCAGTTTTCTCTATAACCGATATACACATGATATAGACTCTATCCCGAAGAGATTAGCAGACACTGGTAGTAGTAGATGCCTCTAGGGAGGGGAGTGGGGAATCAGTGGACTGGGTGGTAGTAGATTAAAAAAAAAAAGATCACTATTGAAGCTGAGTGATGGGTACATGGGGGTGCATCATGCTATTCGTTCCATTTTTGTGTATTTTGAATTTTTCACAATAAAAGATTTATAAGAATAACCATTTGAAAGGCTATCACTAACAAAAGTAAAAATACGTTAATTTGTGTTTTACTAATGTTTTCAACAGCCACACTGCAGACTAAGTGTCTTCTCAGATCTACGGTGAAAATTCTAGTGACGACATTTTGCAGCCTTTAGAAATCCCATTCCAAATCCTGAAAAACAAATCTTAAAATTATACTACCAATTAATTCCCTTTCAAGGAAAGTAATAAATGTCTCAAATAAAAAGCAGGGGAAAAAGTCTACATAAAGATTTAGAGGATGGCGAAACTGCAGTCAGTTCTGAGTTACCTAACACCAAATACGAATGAGAAGACAGAAACCACAGACAGCCTAACGTCTCACTTGGGCATTCAGATACCAATGCAAATCCCCCCAACAAATAGATGGTTTTGCCACAAGGCACCGATGTCTGAGGTGGGGCTCTGGGTTCTCCCTCCCCTGTGCCCAGAGTGGATCACAAGAGCCCAATAGAGACGGAGACTCACATGGCCGCCTGCCTTCCAGACCAGTGCTCTTCAGACTTTTTTGATTACCCCCTGAAATGATTTTGAAAAACAAGGCCTTCCTTTCCCGTTTTATATATGAAACCGATAAATATTTTTTGTCCTAAGTTGTAAGTAGTGGCAAAAACGTAACATCTGGCATGTTTGTAAATGTTGACATTTTAAAATAAAATGGCTACACTACTCTTTAAAAAGTATTCTTTGGGAGGCTGGGGGTGGGGGGGCAGATCACTTGAGGCTAGGAGTTTGAGACCAGCCTGGCCAACACGGTGAAACACCATCTCTAATAAAAATACAAAAAAAAAAAAAAAAAAAAAAAAAAGCCGGTGTGGTGGTGCATGCTTGTAATCCCAGCTACTCAGGAGGCTGCGGCAGAAGAATCGCTTGAACCTGGGAGGTGGAGGTTGCAGCGAGCTGAGATTGTACCACTGCACTCCAGCCTGGGCAACAGAGTGAGACTCTGTTTTGGAAAAAAAAAAAAAATCCTTTGGAAACAAAATACCAAAGATTAGGTACTCATCATCATGCATTTTTTTTTTTTTTTAAAGAAAAGGGGAGGGTGCAGGTGGGGAATAGCTTGAAGACAAATAGCAAGATACAAAAAAGAGAAATGCTGAGGATCCCTGATTATAACCACCACCAAAAGAACACAGGGGTACCATCTAATCTCAGGCCTCCAAGTCAGCCAGACAGCAGAAAAGCGGCAAGCACATTATTTTCTAAGTAATCATGTAACATTGTTTTTAAATGGCATTAAATTGCTATGGGAAAAATCCAATCTTATTTAATCCTGTAATTTGACAGTCTTTTTTGATTTTGAAATAATTTCAGACTTACAAAAATATTATAAAAATTATGCAAAGAGTTCCAGTTATAGCTTCATCCAGCTTTCCCAAATGTTAACCTATTACATAACCATAGCAGAATGATGGAAGCCAGGAAATTAACACTGATGCAACATATTTAATCTACAGATTTTATTTGCATTTCACCTGTCCTATTACCAGCATATTTTTTCTGGTCCAGGATCCAATCCAGAATTCCACATAGCATTTAGCTGCCATGTCTCCTTCATCGACTCCAATCTGGGGCAATTACTCAGTCATTCCTTGTCCTTCATGGCCCTGACACTTTTGAAAAGTACTGCTCATTTATTGTGTAGGCCTCTCAATTGTCTGCTGTTTCCTCATGTTTAAAATCAGCAGGTGTTGTGCCTTCCCAGTGCATTATGTATCAGGAGGTACATAATATCAAAGTTTCATTACTGGCCATGTTAACTATCATCATTTGGTTAAGGTGGTATCTGCCAGTTTTCTCTACTGTAAAGTTACTATTTTTCTCTTCTGGAGTGATAATTTCGCACCATGCAAATGTCCTGTTACTCATTGCTCATCTGAATGTTGTGTCCCTGCTACCATCATTTCAGTGTTAAAATCCTAACCCCCTAAGTGATGTTACCAGGAAATGAGACCTTTGGGATGTGACCAGGTCATGACGACAGTGCCTGAGAGCTCCTTTGCCCCTTCCACCATGTGAGAGAAGGCACCGCCTGGAAGGAAGGGCTCTCGTCAGACATAAAATCTGCCAGTGCCCTGATCTTGGACTTTCCAGCCTCCAGAAATTCATAAATACACTTCTGTTGTTTATAATTCACCCAGTTTATAGTGTTTTGTTATAACAGCCCAAACGGACAGAGACATTCAGCACATTGATTTTAACATCCACTGGTGATTCTTGCCTACAACAATTATGATTACGGTGCTTGCCAAATGGTGGCTTTCTATTTTCATCATCCCTTCCCATACAGCAATTCAACTACTACTGTAAGGAAGAGCTATCTCTTCTCCTTTATTTATTCAAGTATTTATTGATACCAATATGGACTCATGGGTAATTATCCATAGGTTATAATCCATCACTATCATCATGTTTTGTTGCTCAAGTTGTCCTTCCTTTAGCCCTCAGGAGCTCCAATTTAGTTCTACTGTCCTATAGATGCCCTACCTTCATCTTTTTATTTATTTATTTTAAACATCCTTACTTTCAGGTCCCATAAAATGTTCCAGATTCATCTTGTATTTATCTGCTCTAGCCCTTGTTCCTTTTATGGAAGAACATTTAGAAACCAAAATCTGGGCACTAGCTGTGCTTACTGTTACCAGAGTAGCACAATATATTCTTTTTTTGGAGGCAGGTGTCACTCTGTCACCCAGGCTGGAGTGCAATAGCATGATCATGGCTCACTAGAGCCTTGACCTCCCAGGCTCAAGTGATCCTCCTGCCTCAGCCATGCTTCATTTTTATTGGATGACAGACATTGTGAATTTTACATTGCTGGTTGCTAGCTTTTGTTGTATTCTACAAAATAGTATGAAAGTTTATTCTGATGCAAAATTAAGACACTCAGAATCGGCCGGATCCTTTTGTGGCTTGCTTTCCAACTTTTTTTTAGGGGATCCTGAGCAGCTTTTAGTCTAGGGCTGAATTAGCCCCATTACTAAAACATGGTGCCCTTCTGAAGATTCCACTCAACAATCCATGCATTATAAGGTCTTTCTACTCTTGGGGAAGTGCAAACTATTCTTAGCCTCATGTGAGCTCCAAGAATTGTTGTGCCTTCTCCTTTCAGGTAGTTCTTTCCCTGGTCCAGGTATTTCCTCTTACACATGTGCAGAGTAGGACTCAGCCAAAGACTCGAGGGAATCCTCAGCCAATCTCTGGGGTTCTCCCTCTGGGAGCTCCCTCTTCTCCAATACTCTGGCCCACAAATTCTATCCACCTTGGCTTCTCTGAGCCCTCACTGGGGCCTCCTCAAGTCAGGGAGGCCACCAGACTCTGTTTAGGTCCCCCTCCTTGTTTGGAGTTTCCAGCTGGTGAGCTGGTGTAACTGTGGGCCTCACCATGTTTGTTCTCCTCCAAGAGATCACAGGCGTTGGCTACTTATTTTCCAATGTCTAGAAACCATGGTTTAATATATTTTGTCTAGTTTTCTAGTTAAGGTGGAAAGATAAATCCAGTTCCTGTTACTTCATCTTTCTCAAAAACAGGTTATTTTTTATCTTTTTATTTTGAAACTTTCAAAATTACAGAAAAGCTGCAAGAACTTCTATATACTCACTGTTCAGATCCCATTGCCAACTGTCCCAGTAACATTCTTTGTAGAAAAACGACCCAAGCCAGGATGACACACTGCACTCCATTGTCAGGTCTCTCTTCTCTTTCTACCTGGAATAGTTCTTAAGACCTACCCTGAGTTGCATGACCTTGACAGTGCTGAAGAGGACAGGCCAGTCATTTTGTGGAATGTCCCTCAATTTGGGCTTCTGTGATATTTTCTTGTGATTAGATCAGGCTGTGCACTTTTGGCTGGAATAATATCAAAGAAGTGATTCTGTGTTTTTTCTCGCTGCATCCTGTCACGTGGCACAGGTTATCAATTCTACCATTATTGATGATGTTAAATGTGGCCACTTTATTCAGACGGTTCCTGTTAGATTTCTTGACTGCAGAGTTCTCTTTTTCTCCCTTTTAATTAGTAAGTGTTTAGTGGGGAGATTTTTTGAGACCATGTAAGACCCCATCCGTCATCCCATTCTTATCCTCTGGTTTTAGCCTCAATTGATTTTTTTTTTGTCTGAATCAATTATTACTGTGATGGTTGCCAATTTGTAATTTTCTAATCCCATCATGTTTTCTGCATCTATTAGTTGACATTCTACTATAAGGAAATTTTTCTCTCCTCCCTTTTTATTTATTGATCTGTTTATTTTTATCATGATATACTCATATATTCCTATTTTATTCAATGGGTTGTAACCTGTTATTATCAATATTGACTTTGATACTCCAGTTGTCCCAGGTTTGGCCAGTGGGAACATCTTCAAGCTCACTTATGTGTCTTTGTGACATGTCGTCATCATTCTTCAAGCACTTCTTCATTTCAGTGCAATCAGATGGTCCAGGCTTACTGTGTGGTTTCACTGCCCCATCCCTGGAGTCCACCATTTCTCCAAGCATCCCTGGTTCCTTTTAGTAGAGAGTGATATTTTCAAGAGCTGGGCACGAGGTGTCCTCACTGCTACTGGGCTGTTGCTGCTCTTACACCTTCTCAGCAAACAAAGCCAGGACACACATAAACGTATATACATACAACATACACATACATCTCTGTTTACTTCTCTATCTATATTTAACTCCATAAATTCCACACCGATGCCTCCTATTCCAATCCAGCCCCACAGGGTTCATTCTGGCCATCCCCTTTCCGTACTTGAGCCTTCCTTCTCCAAGCATGAGAGAACTGGCTCCCATGAGCCTCAACATACTTACCTGCTGAGTCTCCCTGTATGCTGCCAAGCTCCCAGGCCACTGCCTCACTCAGCTTCCCTCTCACACTGTCCCTGGCCCCCAGACCACCTTCCTACTCCACTTGGGCCCGTTTAATGGCTTTTTGAATGAAAAGGCAGGCAAGTAGATGCATTTTGCTTTTCAAACAAAAATATATTCATTCCACAAATATACTTACTTCTAGTTTGATCAAGCCCTAGGGTTCAGAATGAAATAAACGCTACAACCAAAACTGCACATAGTGAAAGGGAAATTAAATTTTCTCACTTAAAATTCGATTTATCTTCCTCGAGAAAGCAAATAAATTCATGCTCAGTTGTCATTAGGTACACTTAAGAACTTGAGCAATTTATTTCTCTAGTCTAAACTATCTCCCCAAAGCTACCTTGTGCTACTACTGCTTCTTTCAGTTTGTAACTCAACTGTAATAAAATAGAACAGCTACTGTGAATTTATGCATCTTAGTGTCTATTATTAAAAATCAGTTTTCAGTAAAACCACCTCCAAGAAACCAAAAGAGTAACACTAAATCTTATAGTATAAATTTAATGTGCCACATTTTTCTACAGGAGAAAAAAATTTCAATTTACTTTCACTAGTAACTTCAAAAATGCATAGTTATCCCAGAAACTAGTCACCCATTAGTCTGTGCCTACTAGCATACTACGGTGCCTTTCCAGTGTTTCTTAACTTTGAAGGCTTGTAGATTCCTAAAAATTCACTGTGGACGCCCCTCGGTGTGAAAAACAATTCATGACAAGGTCAATACGGGCATGCAGGTGGTCACTTGGTACCAACAGCCTCAAACACAAGGTGTAAATTCTGGTACCGAGATCCCACAGCACAGTTGAGTCATGGGGTCCAAAGATCTAGTTTATTTTTTTTAAGATTACCATAAAAACAAAAACACAGATTTAAAAAAAATTCCTACAGATCTCACAGCTCTCACCCAAAATCCAATCTGTAGACTCTCATGTGAGGCCCATTGCCCCATCATTCAGATATAACACAGATTCTACCCAGAGCATGTATCATTTCAAGCTCCTGTCACTGAGGAATAGAAAAAACTTTTAAAGAGCGTTTGTATTCAACAACTTCCTCCAGCCCCCAATATAGTCTCTGTGGCCTGTCTGTGAAACAATCTCTAACATCCTAGATATGCCAGGTGGAGGTCAACTTAAAGTTCAATGCCCTAAGAAGGATTTCTTAAACACCAAAACCCCCTCAGTTCAGAATTCTGCCTTTTTTTTTTTTTTTTTTTTTGACTGGGTCTTGCTCTGTTGCCCAGGCAGAAATGCAGCAGAGCAATCGCGCACAGCTCACTGCAGCCTCAACTTCCAGGGCTCAAGTGATCCTCCCACCTCAGCCCGCCAAGTAGCTGGGACCACAGGTGCACCCCACCATGCCCAGCTAGTTCATTTTTTGTAGAGACGGAGGCTCACTATGTTGCCCAGGCTGGTCTCAACTCCTGGGCTCAAGAGATCCTCCCACAGCACTGGGATTACAAGCCTGAGCCACCACACCCAGCCTAGGTGTTTTAATTCCCTTCTGAATGTTTAAACTGTGAGCATTCCTAGTGTTAAAAAAAAAGTTTACATTTATAAACATACCCTATCTTTTACAAGGACTACACCTGGTGTGTTTTTTTGGTTTCTGTTAGAAAGTTGTCTCACTGTTTTGTTTGCAAAGTGTCTGAATATGAAGACTAGATTCCTGGACCTAAGGGTGAGTAGGCAAAGGTACCAGGCAAGAACTGATGATTGAAACTTTTAGGACAAGACTGACTGGAAAAGAAAGGCCTTGAAAAAAATCAACTTCTCCACAATCCATCAATTGCCTTAGCCTTCTCGCAAGCAATGCTTTAACATGTTAAGAATCACTTCTAAAACTTCAATGTTGGGGGCAGGGAGGTAGTTGTTTACTGCATTCAAAGGCCATGTCATCACATCCAAATGTCATCATCAGCATACAAACAAAAGATACAAGCAAAATGACTGAAGAACTATTTTTTACTAAAAACAAAATCTTAAGTAAAACTTTAGAAGTACCTAGTCTCTACAGCTGTCTAACTAAAACATGGGCCTACTGTTCACCGCTAAAAAGCAGCTTGGAGAGACCCACCCCCATCCATTGTTGATATGTCAGTAAATGAGAAATCATAGTCACCTCGGCCCAGGGCAGCCACAGTCCCGGACAATGGAGCATGTGTGTGTTCAGACAATTGCACTGGGAGTGTTGCGGAGGTGGATAAGCCACTTTGCCGTGCTTGATGGCACCGTATAAAGAGGACTGCTGGCTGTCCCGTCCAGGCTTCCTCATGCTAATATGCACCAGATCGCGTCTCTCCTCTCTCCACTGAGGCGGACAAATAAAAACTTCTTTGCATCTAAGAAGTGTGTAATCTCATTTCTCACCAAAGAGCGAGCTTTCAAGACAAACTCGGTGACCAGGGAGCGGGTTTCAAGCACACTGCCATTCCCTAATGCTGTGGCACGAGGCCAAAGGCAGGCAAGCACAGAGCAGATGGAGTCCTGGCAAGGTCTCCGCCGTCCCTGCATTAGCAGCATCTGCTCATTACTCAGAACCTTCGCCTGCTTTATCTAATGCTCCAGGAAAAGCATTTTGATTTGATTCATTTCGGTATGGTAACGTGCAACACAATTAGTGGTAAAATCAAACTGGAGGATGGCCAGTGCTGACAATCGGAAACAAGGCAGAAGAAATACGAGGCCAGAGGGTTGGAATTCAAAAAATCACAACTGTGGATCACCTTGCCAAATCTCAACACCCCAGGTGCGTGTACAGTGTTCCTACGGGGCAAAGAGGCTAAAAGGGATGCAGGGATGACTCCCTTTCCCCAAAGCAGGTTCCATCTTCCCCTCTGGATACGATTCCCTCCACCGAGAATGTGCGTGTAGACCAGCAAGGGCGTTTCAATGGCTACAGAGCCTCACTTTGGCACAACCAGAGAACTGAAGTTCATTAACTCGTTTTATTGTCTTATTCTTCTTTTCCGTGTCACAAATTTTAGACAGCAGAACACACAAGGTAAATTTCCTTTTTTTGGTCATGTTTCTGCCTCAGAAGTGCCAGTTAGCTGCTCCTGGAAAGAAGCAATATAAAAATGTGGGTTTGATTATTTGAATCTGTCTTTGCCCAGAAGTAGCTATTCATGAAAATGTTAGTGTAAATATCATAGTGTCAATCTGTTAAACTGAAGGGGGACCAAAGATAACGCCACCTGAGGTCTGGGGAAAGAATAGAAGTTGTTGTTTATCACAGAAACAGTAACAACCCGAATCAGACCAATAAAACAAGCTCAGCACTAGAGGGGAGCAGGGAAACACAAGGGCTCTAAAAAAGCAAAAGCCCTTAATACCAAAATGAACTTGAAACGAATCAAAGATTTCAATGGAAACACTGCAGCCTTGGAAGCACTTATAGATTTTACCCAGGCGTTGAGTAATCATCTTCCCAACCATGATGTGAAACCCCAAAGGACAAGACTGACAAGCTTGATGTAAATTTAAGCTGCCAGACAGACCAACTGAAACAGAGCACAAAGTTCAGAAACAGACCCAGATACAAAGTGAATTGCATAGCTAAAAACTTATAAAGGCAGCACCTCAAACCAGTTAGGTAGAAATGGGCTCTCCGAGAAGAGATGCTGGAAAAAAGATGTACTTGGAACCATATTGCATACTAATCCAAGACGAACTTGTCAAGATAAAAATATAAAAAATAAGCCGTAACAGTAACAGAAGAAAAAGAAAGAACTACAAGTAGCAGGTACACATTTTTTTTTAATTTAACCTTTCTCACATTAAGAGAAATGTAAATTAAAACTACACTTGGTGACCATTTCTTCTCAAACTGATGAATACCCAAAAACTGGAAACATACTTTGTTGGCAAAACTGTGAGGAAGCGGGCACACTCTCATGGCTTGCTGGTAAGAGCATAAAATAGTAAAACCCCACTTGCATTTACCCTGTAACCCAGAAAACAATCCTCCTTGCACTCGCGTGAAATGTCATCTTTACAAGGTTTTTCACTACAACACTGTTTGTAACGGCAAACACAACACAACTGTCCTTCAATAAACCAAAGTGCTTATACACAATGGAATTACCATTCAGGTGTGCAAACAGGGTACTCTCTCTACACAGACATGCACTGCCTTTTAAGATATGCTATTTAGAGAAAAAAGCCAAGGTGTGGAATCATGTAAAGTAAATAGTATGCTATCTTTTGTTTTTTAAAAAGGGGGCAATAAGAATATACACACTCATATTTGCTTGTACTTGTAATACTAAAATACAAGGATATACAAGAAAGTAAAAAATATGGTTACTTCAGAATGGAGCAGACAAAAGTGGGTGGCAGCAAGATTTCTCAATACGTAACTTTATATTATTTTGATCTTTGAACCCTAAAAATATAGTAATCAAAAACATTAAATTACAAAATAAACCCCACTCACTTATAGATTAAAAAATTAACATCATTCACACATACCAAGTACCTTCTAGAAAACAAGTCCATTAAAGAATAAATGACAAGTCAGGCGCAGTGGCTCACACCTGTAATCCCAGCACTTTGTGGGGGCCAAGGCAGGCAGATCACTTGAGGTCAGGAGTTCGAGACCAGCCTGACCAACATGGTGAAAGCCCGTCTCTACTAAAAATATAAAAAATTAGCTGGGCGTGGTGGCAGGCGCCTGTAATCCCAGCTACTCAGGAGGCTGAGGCAGGAGAATTGCCTGAACCCAGGAGACGGAGGTTGTAGTGAGTCGAGATCGCACCACTGCACTCCAGTCTGGATGACAAAGCCAGACTCTGTCTCAAAACAAACAAAAAAGAATAAATGACTTACTGATAAAATATCGGAAATACATATGGCAAGGATTATTTCCCAAGCTTTCTTTTCAACCAGAAAAGATGACAACCCAAAAGAAAAATGAAGACCGGAACAAACAATTCGCAGAGAAAGAAACAGAAACAGCTAACAACACACAAAGAAAAGATGTCCACATGTAATTAAAGAAAGGCAAACAAAAACAATAAAATGCCATTTTTACCTGTCAGTCACTCTCACATACTTTTGGTGACACTATAAACTGGTGAAACCTTTTTGGAGGGCAATTTGGCAATAGTTATCAAAGGCTAAAGCAGCCACAGCCTCCAACCTAGCAATCACTAGCACCTCACCCCAGGGCCACCCTTGGACGAGTCCATCCTGGCATTCGTTCAAGCATATTGCTTGCAGCACTGTTTTCAATAACAAAAATGAACAACTCAAATGTGTATCAATGAGGGCCTTAATAAATAAATGATGGTACAGCCACATAATGCAGTACTACACAGGCATTAAAAAGAATAAGGTTTACCCTGTAAGTGTGAACACGGAAGATCACCAAGATGTGCCATTAGGTTATTAAAAAAAAAAAAAAAAGGTGCAGGAAAGCATACAGAGCAGGACCCCCCATGAGTAAAATGCGAGAGGGCCTGGAAGTGGGACAGGGAGGAATACCTCGACTTCTTTTTGCATACTTTTTCTTTGTCATTTTATATACATTTTTGCTCTGTTTGAATTCTAACTACGACTTAAAAAAAAAAAAAGAATTTAAAATACATTTTGGCAATCACTTGCTAAGCATTTACCAAAGAAAGTAGATTCTTAGCCTGGCCAACATGGTGAAACCCCGTCTCTAGTAAAAATACAAAAATTAGTTGGTTGTTGTGGTGGGCACCCATAATCCCAGCTACTCGGGAGGCTGAGGCAGGAAGGAGAATCACTTGAACCCAGGAGGCAGAGGTTGCAGTGAGCCGAGATGGTGCCACTGCACTCCAGCCTGGGTGGCAGAGCAAAACCCTGTCTCAAAAAAAAAAAAAGTAGATTCTTTATCATGCCTACATTGTTTCCCAATATTTCTGTGCAACAACAGGGGATGAGGGCAACGAAGACAATTCTCACAATATAAAACCAGCAGCAGCACCCCTGCACATCACCTCAAGCTGTATTTTCAAGCTCACGAGATGTGAGACATGGGCTGCAAATCAACTGGGCGCACATTTCTACAAGAGTCTTTATGTTCAGGATTCCATAAACAGCATGACCACTGCAGCACGGCCCTGGAGACACAATCACAGTTCTGGATTCACTGCTGACTTCAACCTACCTGGCTTCTTTGCACCTCTGTTTCCCTATCTGTAGAAGAATAAGTGTGTGCACGTTCGTGTGTGTGAATGGTAGGGGAAGGCTATTAGATGATCCTAAAACTATATGATTCTAACTTAAAAGTACTGCAATCTTTGCATAGGTATTTTGGAAAAAAAACTCATTGGTAATTTGGAAAGTAGCAAACATGTTCAAGCTGCTCTTATGGTATCTATCCAGGGTCTCAATAAACATATGAAATATTAATTATACCACAGAAACAGCTTAGCTGAATTTCTATAGGCTGAAAAGGAAATCCATCAACAGTGTCTACTAACATCAAACCAACATCACGTTGCTAAAGTAATTATATAAAATATAAAAATATTTTCAAGGTCAGGCGCAGTGGCTTATGCCTATAATGCTAGCACTTTGGGAGGCTGAAGCAGATGGATAGTTTGAGCTCAGGAGTTCAAGACCAGTCTGGACAACGTGGCAAAACTCCATCTCTTAAAAAAAAAAAAAAAAAAAAAAAAAAAAATTAGCTGGGCATGGTGGCATGCGCCTGTAGTCCCAGCTACTCAGGAGACTGAGGTGGGAGGATCACTGGATCCCGGGAGGTCGAGGATGCAGTGAACTGAGATAGTGCCACTGCACTCTAGCCAGGGCAAAAAAGTGAGACCCTGTCTCAAATATATATAGGTATATATGTAAGATCTCAGCCCTAATTTTTATTTTTAAACAGCACATGGGTATAAAATTCCCCCATTAGCTACTTTAGTTTTGTTCCTCTGGGCCAACTGCTAATGTCACACTGACTCTGAAGATTTGCAGTGGTGCCATGACATGAACACTTAACATTCTGAAATATGCTGTGGTCCCAATTTTTAGGCAAGTGGGGACATAAAGCTTGTGGAGATTCAACACTTCACAACATAATGGAGGATAGGAGCATGACAGGTGGGCATACTGGATATCATGGCTATTGAAATGACCATTTCTAGTAGTTATACACTGTCAAGAGTTTCTTTGCATAGGTAAAGCTAACTTTAGACTATTCCTACCTCGTTCCAAAAATCCATAGTTGTTCATGTACAAAAAGAATTCTATCAATGTCAAAGAGAAAACATATTATTACCAATTATCTTGTATGGTATATTAAGTGACAGGAAAAGGTAGGCACTGACTTTTATTTTTCTATATCTACATTTATCAATAGATCTATGTCTATCCCCTTTTCACTATTCCCTTTGGGCTGAACAGAGGCTAAAGGAAAAGTAGGCCAAGTATATTTAATATTTTACATCAAACAAGTTATTTGCTTAAGATGCTTTGGCCAGCCTTGTGTCTGGCACTAGCGCCCAGCGTGACAGTTCCAGTAGGAATTAAACACCAGTTTTAATGGGTGCTGTGTTCCAATGCCTACCAATGCATTGATGGTTGTTGGCCAACTTCTTCAAATAAAGGCAAGAGTGAGTGTATGTGTGTGAACATGTGTGTGTGCCCACGTGTACGTATGGAGGGATTACAGGGGGGAGCCGGCCACAGCTGCTTAATTTTTGTAAAGCTTTTTTTTTTCCTTAATAGGGAGGAGGGTTGTGGTTACTTACCATCCTCATAAGCTGCTACTGCCAGCGAGCTGTTTATCCTCACAAAGGAGACATTTGGCTGCATTCCAGGCTCGTCCTCCTCGTCCTCTGATTCCAGGAAGGGGGCTACGTAGTCCCAGGTGCGGGTGTCCCACACTCTCACATCCCCTGATGTATATCTGGAAGAGAACAACACACTTGGTTCCAAAAAGGGATTGAAGAGCAGGGCTATGGTGGGGAAAATGCATAGAGCCTTAAAACAACAGACAAGTAAGAGTCGGGTGGTGTAGAGCCACTCCTGAGGCACTGTTTAGATGAGTGACTCCAACAGGAGAAAATGTCAACTAGATGACAGAAGGCTGTGAACACGCTTCACATTCTCACAGCACAATGGTGAAAATTTCAAATGAGAAAACAATAATAAGACATGGGTAGCAAGTTCTCCTTGCTTTTCCTTTTACACTATTACAACAATCTGCTCCCGCAAGCTATCCCACTACAGGGATCACTTGCAGAAATTTGTATAAGCCCCACTATTTACCCACAAACGCACACACTCACTCACACGAAAGACAGAGAGAGATGCTGCAGGGATACTCCAAACTAATGGTCTCACAGGCACAGGCTTTCTAATACCTCATCCATGCATCAGATTTGACTGATTCAAGTCCCTGAAGACTAATTGATTTGCTGAAACAATTAAATCTTGCCTTTAGCAGCCAGACAATGCTGCCTGCTCATGAAAAGCTCTTGCTGAATGTGCGACACTCCCCGGTTTTGCCCACTTAGAAAATAGAAGTACTCACTCTCCTATGACTAGTGCCACTCCAACAAATGACTCCTTGCATCAAAGCCAGGCCAGACTGAACCTACTCAGACATGAGGCCCCCAGGATGACAGAATGGCCAGATGATAAAGTGGGGTGCTGCCCATCACCAAGTATTTAAGCTATGTTGCTTCTGTCTGCTGCAGAGGGTTTTACTCCACTTGTAAAGCAACTGAGTGTTATGGGGGGAAAAGTGGTGAGAAATGCCTTTAAGGGCCTCATGATAGAACCACACAATTACAAAGATAGGCCAATGATTTTAAGGGGATTCATAGTCTTCCTGAGGCCCTAGCCATAGTTCCTGCAGGGTTTCTTTGCCGAGTTGATGAGACGACCTCTGAGATGCGTTGAGTCGCTGAAATCTATGATGCGACACATTAGTGAAGTAGCTATAGAAGATCAATCTGGAATTTCTTGGTTTTTGTTTTCTTGTTTGTTTTTGAGACAGGGTCTCACTCTGTCACCCAGGCTAGAGTGCAGTGGCACAATTTCGGCTCACTGCAACCTCCGTCTCCCGGGTTCAAGCAATTCTTCTGCCTCAGCCTCCCAAGTAGCTGGGATTATAGGCGTGCACCACCATGTCTGGCTAGTTTTTTTTTTAGTTTTTAGTAGAGATGGGGTTTTGCCCCCAGCTGGTCTTGAACTCCTGGCCTCAAGTGATCCACCCACGTCGGCCTCCAAAAGTGCTGGGATTACAGGTGTGAGCCACCACAACTGGCCTCAGGTGGAATTTCTTATAGAGAAGTACTCTGATTCAGGAGTGCTTTGTTTACTAGTAGTATTGCACCCAAATTCTTAATCTACAGTAAATACATACATGGCACAGTCCAAAGGCCATTCTGTCACCCCAGTTCCTTGGTTGGAGAACTTGGCTCTCTACCTGCAGGGTGGCACCCAGAGAGTGCGCATGTGCGATAAAGAGCCAGATGGGAGAGATATGCTTTCTGAACCTGGACTGCTGTGCCTCTGGGTTGACCACTGATCCTCCAGCAAACAGAAACACAAGATGAATGTCCTTAAGCCCAGCGACGTGCAAGCAAGGGCAGACCCTGAGATCACCCCAGCCAAAGCACGGCCACTGGCCCCCAGGCTCTCCAGGCAGCAGTCAGCTCACCCTTCTGAATGAGGAACCCTATACCAGAACACATACCCCGGACCTCACTGCCCTCAAAATACCGGGCTCAGTGTGACACCCTGAGAACGACTCAGGCCATTCGCTGGAGTAAGGCCACTTGCTTAGCTACAGAGACACAACAGATGAGACATGTTTGAATGTCTAGACTGGGGGGACTAGATTCTTAAGGTTAAATTCTATGTGACAGGAACCAGCCAATTCAGGAAAGATGAGAAGGATGGCAACGTCTTTCAGAAATACAGAGATGGTAAGTGAAAGAAAGATAAAGGGAATTCAGATCAGAAAAGTAAGGCACGTTCAGAAAAAGAAGTACATAAACTAGGAAACTGTATTTCCTTCTTGCCAGTCTCTGTCCTTCTGCTTCCTGTGAACCATGTGTCACACCACACCAGCAGTCTGCACAGTGTTTTCAGTGGTGCCCCCCCCAGGGGACGCAGTGGGGAGGCGAGGGTGGAGAGGAAAGACAGTTTAGGTGGCCTCAGATCCAGCCCCCCAGCTCCCTGAACACAAAGAGTTCAGAGCCAAAATGACAGCAAAACAACAAAGCTTGGGAAAAAGGTGCTTTAGCTGCTGAACCAGACAATAGTGAGCTGTGAAACAGAAACTGTTGAGCCCACTCCTTACTCAGAGAAAAAGAGAGGGAGGGCAGGAACCCCACAGATAACAGCACTCTATTCATATCTGAGGGGCTCCTGGGCAAGCCTTTCTCCCACAGAGGAGGTTGGTCCACTCACATTGTGACTCCACATGTCTAAAATCAAATGCTTCAGCTCATGGCCAAGCTAGCCTGTGTCTAAATTCCTTATTTTTATCAATGGGCTCATCAGTCCCAGGTCACTGGTACAGAAGGAGAGAGGCCCCTTCAACACCGCTGTGGCCCACCATCCACACCACTATATATGCTCAGGTGCCAAGCTTGTTCTGTTCTGCTCATTCCCAGAGAAGCCACCCTGGTCCAAATCCCCCAACACCTCATATTCACACCCGACTACTACAGGCTCCCTGATTCCGAGCTTCTTCCATTCAATCTTCCCCCCACAAGCCAAGCCCTTCAAAACACCTGACTGCACGAATCTTTCTTCTGGAACCATTTCCTTTACTTCCTTTCTCCCTCACATGCCACACTACACCGCACTACGATCTACCTTGATGGCAGCCTGGATGTCTCCGTCATGGCAGTGGTGCATGTCTGTGATCATCTCACTGTTCATCTCCCTACCAGCCTGAAGCTTCTGAGCTCAGGGCCTGGGTTTTGTTCATAGCTGTGCATGCAATGACTAGAACAGTCAGACTAGAAAGCGCTTGCCATATACCCAGAGAACCCTCTATAAAGTCTTACATCTTAACACCTTATTGAATGAAATTTTAATTATGAGACCTACTGAAAACCCACCACAAACTAACTTCCACCCCTCTCCCCAGCCTCATTTTCTACTCTCCCTTCACATGGGCCGGCCTCCAGAGAGGCTCCCAAATGCTCTTGCCTCTGAACTCGGATTCCCTGCCCCACCTTCCTGCAGTGCCTCACCTCCTCACCTCCCAGCCCAGTGGGGTCCAGCCTGGGCTGCACATTAAAATTGCCTGGAATGCTTTAAAAAGTCCAGATACAGGCCAGGCACGGTGGCTCATGCCTGTAATCCCAGCACTTTGGGAGGCTGAGGGCGGGGGCAGATCACCTGAGGTCAGGAGTTTGAGACCAGCCTGGCCAACATGGTGAAACCTCGTCTCTACTAAAAATGCAAAAATTAGCCAGGTGTGGTGATGCGTGCCTGTAATCCCAGCTACTTGGGAGGCTGAGGCAGAAGAATCGCTTGAACTGGGAGGTGGAGGTTGCAGTGAGCCGAGATTGTGCCACTGCACTCCAGCCTCCCAGACCAAATAAATCTGACCATTTGTGGATAGAATGTTTTCAATATACAGCCAAGATTGAGAACCACCAACCCAGTCCAATCCTACCAACCCCTCAAGGTCTAACACAGGCCCTCCCCTCCTCCATGAAGCCTGAAGCTTTCTGACTCAACTACTATGCCCTTTATCTGAAGAAACTGCTTTTACTACTACAGTCCATATGCATTGATCGTCTCCTCGACTTAATTGTAAAGTCTTCAAGAAGGCCCTACCGCAGTGCCATAGCCTCCATCACAGTGCCTTATGCAGAGCTAATCATAAATAAACGGTGACTGAAAAGGGGTGTCCGCAGGTAACAACCTGACTGGCTTGAGGGGTACCTCTTTATTTCCACTGCTCACTTTCCAGTGGTAATGATTAGTGAGACACCCAGAATGTACACACTGATGTGCATTAGACTGCTTCCACTATAAAACGGGATAAGCTAAATTATTTCAATAAACATGAAATTTTCCATATATCTATTTAAATTAACTTCATTCTCCATGACCAAAAGGTATGATAATAACATAAATGTTTTGCTGCAAAATGACTCAGGAGGTAAAATATAAAAGCCTCTATGTCTCCTGTATTGACAGGAAGTGAGACTAAATATGCTACTGCAGCAGGTAGTGGATTATGACTCAGCAGCGGGCTCTCAAATCTAACCTAAGTGAAAGCCACAATAGTATGGGAGGCAGCCTCCATGCTAATGAACTTGTGCTAAGGAAACAGACATCTTTGGTAGGGTAAAACACAGGTTGGGGCAGAGGGACCTGGACCAAACCCTAAATGTGATCTAAAAGTGCTTAACAACATTGGCCAGGAGCAGCAAGAACAGATAACGAATGGAGGTAGGAAAAAAGGCTGATTTTTCTCCAGAGCTCCAGATGTCTTTATCGCTGCCTAATGACAATTACACTCAACCAATTAAGATGCCACTATGACAGTTACATTGTCAGTAAGCCTTTGGACCCCAATGTTGATGGCTCTCTAATTAGTGTCTGTGCAAAGTACAACTGCAACTAATATACTAGCTGATGTAAGAACACTAAGGAAAAACTGAAGAAGAAATAAGTCTTTTCCAAATGAGGATATGCCCCAGCCCAGTGAAGCGGTGTGCTTTCCCAGTCTTTTCTACACTTGGCAAGGTTGAGTTTACCTCTAAATAAATAGGTCAGAGACCATAGCTGATTTTTTGTTGAAAGAATGGGAATAGAGCCTCTCTCAAGCTCTGCACGCCAGAAGGATTGACCAATTTAAAATGATTTACCACCAAAGAGCTTTCATTAACTAGTAAGTTTCCAATAAGCAGACTACTTATTGGACTAAGGGACTAGAAGAATAAGAAGGAATAAATACTGTACAGCTAAAAACAATCTTTCTTCTTCATAAGTATCCAGCAGCGTTTCCACTTTGCTTCCATGTGTCAGCTCTTATTTGCTAAAAACAAAATTTTTTAAGGCCCTTCCTAGCAAGCTGGGGGCTTGTTTTGATTTAAGAATGCTGAGAAGTAAGGTTAAGTGACTTACCCAGGGTCACAAGAAACATTTTAGTGGCACAGCTGGGATCAAAATGTGCCCCAGGTTTTTCTCAATCACTGCTTAGCCAACAAACCACTCTGCCTCCTCAGATGACACTGTCTTTAAACAAATACTGCTTTTAAGAATCACCCCCATTTAAGTGCAATATAAGGAATTTATTGTTTTCAATATTGTGACTCAGGTTTGCAGGACACAGCCCCTGACCCTAACCCATCAATTCGACCACTAAATTGCAACTGGAAGGCGAGAAGCCAATAAAAAAGGCTCAGTATGCTAGGAGCAGGACTGGGGGCTGAACAGATGCAACCTGTGCCTCCCATGCCTGCTTCTCAGGGGATGCAGGAGAACATATGGAACCGTTAGTAAGACTTCTCTCTCTACAGGATCATACACAAACAGCCACTCCCAAACCAAGTCACAGTTCTATTCTGATCAGGCACCCAGAGCAGCCAAGAGGGGCCCTGTTATGAGGCTTCAGGCCAGGAACAGCAAATGGTTTCATTTCTGTGTCAAATCCAATACATGGTAGTGGCTGCCTAGAGCTCTGTGTTGAGAAGGATTCTGAAGCTATGTTTCATCCAGCTTACCAGAAAAACAAATGCAGTAATGAGTTATTCATGATCACCACTGGTTGGGGAATGAGGAGGGCAGCATCTCTGCCCCATACAAAACTCCACCTGGCCAAGTCCTAGTCATCCTTCTGGATTCAGGTTGAAAGTCATTTCCCAGCAGGAAGCTAGCCTGATGCTGAGCCTGTACGAGGTGCCTCTCCCTAGCATGTTATGGCACCGTGCTCCTCCCCAACCCTAACACCTCCCACAGTGTTCTGTAAACACCAGTAACTGGATCCCTTGGTGGCCTATAAACTCCCCGTGACCAAGGGGGTTGTGTGTGGTATTCATCCATGCTTAGTGGGTGTTGACGGAATGAATGAATCTACTGACTTAAACCCAGAAGATGGAAGTGGTTTAAAGCCTACTGAGCAATCAGGCAGAGTCTCCTAAAACTGCAGTGTCCACATTTCAAGAAACATTTGTGCCCTTAATATGTAAAAGTTTGAAGAACTATTCACTTGCTCCATACTTTCTTCAGTAATACCAAAAAATACCAATCAATAAAAGCAAGAGTATTTACTATTTTCTATGAAACATGACGGGGTTGTATTATGCAATTAACAAAATGAACTCAATCCCACAGTGCAGAGTCCTTCTGTGGAAATGCACTACAACAAACATCAAGTGGGGCTTAA
The DNA here is from genome assembly GCF_028885655.2 of Pongo abelii. Lineage (NCBI taxonomy): Eukaryota > Metazoa > Chordata > Mammalia > Primates > Hominidae > Pongo > Pongo abelii. Next base: position 115,801,514 of record NC_071995.2, on the reverse strand, counting down.
GACGCATCAATTGAAAAATAATGAACGTCTTAATGGACCTTACAAGATACATGCACTACACACTTAAAACTGTTTTCCATACATCTTGGTTAATCACAATCAATAGAGTCAGAGTCAATGATGATTATGCAGAGTTATTGTAGCTGTGGCCCTTCCCATTATTCCTCGGAGAACCAGAGATGGATAAATGCAGTCATGAGTTCACCAGTATTTATTAAGGATATTCTAGAGCTCCTTCATTAAAGATATAATAAATGTAATGCTCTCCTCTAGTCACTTATCAATATCTTACCTCAGACTTATTTACCAGAAGAGCATGTATACCTCACAGCAGAAAATAAATAAATTTAAAAGTATTTTTAAAAAGAGGTCCCTAACGGGTAATGATCGAATTCTTTATGGGAAACAGTCCAATGTCACAATAAGTAGCAGCAGAAAATCTATACAAAACGAGGTTTAAAGGAAAACTGTTAGGGGAAAAAGGTTTTTTTAAAAAAGGAGAAAAATGGAAAGCATGTCCTTAGTAAGTATATATGGGCAACATTTATCTCACCTTATACCTATGTTATTTACAAAGCATCTGTTATCTCAACAGCCTCGAAGTAATCCGTAGGCAGTATTTATTTTTTACACATTCATATAAAACTAAGCGAGTGTTGGAAACACCATCCTTGTGGGCTTCAGTTCCTGGACAGAAAATATTTTTAAATTCAGGGAAATATATATGTATTCACATTAAAGCTACTATTCATATTTTGGCATGGTATACAGTGGATAAAAAGGTCCTTTTTTAAAAAAAAATTTTTTTTTGAGACAGTCTCGCTGTCACCAAGCTGGAGTGCAGTGGCATGATCTTGACTCACTGCAACCTCCGCCTCCCGGGTTCAAATGATCCTTGTGCCTCAGCTACCCGAGTAGCTGAGATTACAGGTGTGCGCCACCATGCCTGGCTAATTTTTGTATTTTTGATACAGAAGGGGTTTTGCCATGTTGGCCAGGCTGGTCTCGAACTCCTGACCTCAAGTGACCCACCTGCCTTGGCTTCCCAAAGTGCTAGGATTACAGGCATGCCACCGTGCCCAGCTAATAACAAGGTACATTTGTAATTACTGGAAAAAGCAGAGGACAACATAGCTAAAAGCAAGGTATTTCAAGTTACCTTAGATGACTTTGTTTATTTTTTGGAGATGGAGTCTCACTCTGCTGCCCAGGCTGGGGGGCAGTGGCACGACCTCGGCTCACTGCAACCTCCGCCTCCTGGGTTCTAGCGATTCTTCTGCCTCAGCCTCCCGAGTAGCTGGGATTACAGGCATGTGCCACCACACCCAGCTAATTTTTGTATTTTTAGTAGAGACAGGGTTTCACCATGTTAGCCAGGCTGGTCTGAAACTCCTGACCCTAAGTGATCCACCCACCTTGGCCTCCCAAAGTGCTGGGAGTACAGGCATGAGCCACTGGGCCGGCCTGTTTAAAATAATATTTTCTAATACTTCTTAATTGTAAAACAATGATAAAATTCCACTGAAGGGCCAACAGGCAAACCAAACCAACCAAAGATTCAGACACCAATTTTTACATATATAAATTGGAAGCTCCAAATTTTGCTTTCTGTCTACAAAGAATTGGAAACCCTCTCACTCTGATGCCAGGTTGTATGAATGGGGCTCCGAAAAATAAAAACATATTTAAATCAGGTCATGTCCGGCAGCTGAAGCAGCAGCCAGAGATCACTTGGTTGCTAGAGAGGTATAGGCAGTTTTGTTTTGTATCTACTTGGGCACACTTGCCTCAAAAGGAATGAAGCAAAAATGGGACAACTGAGTGTTTTTAGGAAAGAAGAGCGCTAATATTTTGCAACAAATGAGATACAGTTCTCCTTCCAATCACACTTGGCAGAGGAGAAACATGGATACACAGTCCTGCTCCTTCCAGTAAAGGCAGGAACTGTATGCTAAAAAGGCAGAAACCAGGGGAGAAAATATTTAGGAGTAATGAAAAAAACCTCAACACAAACAGGGTGCTTGCTGTTTTTTTAAAACCAAAAGAGAGAAAATGTCCTCTCATGTGAATAGAAAAGTGCGTTTTCTTATGCCAACTAGAATGCTTTAGCCTTATGAATCTCAAGTAACAACGAGGAGGGAGTTTATTGCAAAACACCATCATACTCCTGGGCATCTGATAAAAGCTTCTGGTGAGCTAATGGCTTAATGGTTAGCAGAGCTGGCACAAGGCCTCCAAGGAGCTACTGGTTCTACCTGAGATGCACTCTTCACTAGGTGGCTCTCCTTCACTACTTATGGCAAACGACACCTAGCCCTGCACCTCAGGTTTTATACTGTGACTTTTTTGAACTCATGATGTCATCTGATTGCAACACTCAACTTCCAGAGGGCAACTCGGGAGAAGGAAGACGAGAACAGTCTAAGCATCACAAAACAGAACAGGGATGTTTCCATATGCCCCTTTCTTCTACTCTTTCTTCTCAAGGATAAACATACAATTTTCAAAACATTCTAAAATTCTAAGCGCTGTTACCACAATAAATCAAAGAAACAAAAGACACGTTTCCTGATCACTTACTATCAACTAACTTTCTAGACAAACTCTCTGCTAAAACACAAGGAAACACACACTAAACCTCGCTAGCATTTCAGGAGGTCCAGCAGATCACATATACAAATGCAGATAGGCGCCAAACTTTGAGAGAAAGACAGGTGACTGATTCCGTAGAGACTGGTGACTTATGAACACAAATTTTTCTCAAGTTACAGAAATGAGAAATTTTCGCTGAAAAAGCAAAGTAAAAGTTGTGTCTGAATGTCTCAGTCGCAGTTGAAGGCACGTCCACTTATCTCTCCAATAAAGAAAACAACTGGTGCAGGTCTTTTCTGCGCTGCTGCATATCCCTGCCGAGTGGTCAAGTGACAGCAGAGAAAGACAAGAGCGAGGGCCAGAGAACGCGCTCACGGAGGTAATGGAAGCCCACAGAGTGTGGGATCGCCGAAGGGGAGTTTTCCTTTCTTATACATTTGGCTCAAAGTTTCCTGGGTCCTGGGAAAGATGTTAGACTCTGAGGGTACACAGATGCTTAATACAGGGCCCCCCCAATTTCAAGAGGGGAAGTCAACAGGACCAAATGCTGCCAAGAGGCTGGAGAGGACGAGCCAAGAGAAGGCCATTGGTTTCTTGACCAAGAGATCACGGGTGACCTCTGAGAGTGCAGCACAGTGGGGCTGGGACGGAGCCAGCTGGAGGGAGGTTAGACGGGGAGGAAGGAAGAAGGGCAGGAGGCACGGGCTCTCACTATGTACAGCCCTAACAGGAAGATGGCAGGGATGGTTTGGAGACTTCAAGTCAAAAGGTTAGATTGGAAAGAAGCTGAGGGCTACAAAAGCATTTTTAAATAATTTATTAATCTGGAAAATAAAAATTCATTCCCCTAAATCCAGTAATTCTGCTTACAGGACTCTAGCCTAGGAAAACAATCAGGATTGCAAGACTAGGAGACGATAATGAAAGAACTTTAACTCTTTATTTTATATACTTATATAGAATTTCAAGTTTCTACAGTAGCATGTGTCTAATCATTTTAAAATAAAGATCTGTAATGCTAAAAAGGAGAAAAATTTGCAGACATCTATACATAAAATATTCATAACATACATATAACAAAACACAGGAAATGACCTTAATGTCTACTATTAGGGGAATAAATAGGGAAATTGGGGTATAATTATCCAAAGTGTTTTTGCAACAAGTCAAAGAAAGTAATGAAAAATATGCAACATGAAAAAAATTCATCAGTTTGGTGAGGGAAAAAGGCCACAAATCTAACAAAGGCTATAGTCACACTATGAAAAAACATGCATAGAAAACCAGACTGAAAACCAAACCAGACACATGGGAGACCTTAATAAAGGTTGTGTTCCATACTAGAATTTGAGTGGCTTTTCTCTTCTCTACTTTCTAACACGGTTGCAAAACAACATGGTTTTTACCACTGCTTTTTCTATTTTTTTTTTTTTTTGAGACGGAGTCACCCTGTCGCCCAGGCTGGAATGCAATGGTGTGATCTCAGCTCACTGCAGCCTCTGCCTCCTGGGTTCAAATAGTTCTCCTGCCTCAGCCTCCCAAGTATCAAGGATTACAGGTGCCCGCCACCACGCCCAGCTAATTTTTGTATTTTTAGTAGAGATAGGGTTTCACCATGTTGGCCAGGCTGGTCTTGAACTCCTGACCTCGTGATCCGCCTGCCTAGGCCTCCCAAAGTGCTGGGATTACAGGCGTGAGCCACCGTGCCCGGCTGCTTTTTTTTTTTTTTTTTTTTTTTTTGAGACGGAGTCTTGCTCTCTCGCCCAGGTTGGAGTGCAGTGGCACAATCTCAGCTCACTGCGAGCTCCGCCTCCTGGGTTCACGCCATTCTCCTGCCTCAGACTCCTGAGTAGCTGGGACTACAGGAGCCTGCCACCACACCCGGCTAATTTTTTGTATTTTTAGTAGAGATGGGGTTTCACCGTGTTAGCCAGGATGGTCTCGATCTCCTGACCTTGTGATCCGCCCGCCTCAGCCTCCCAAAGTGCTGGGATTACAGGCGTGAGCCACTGCGCCCAGCCGGCTGCTTTTGTTTTTAAATAGACACATGCTACAAAAGAAAAACCAAAATGATGCTATAATAGCCAAAGCTTCAGAGCAGCAAATGAGGGCTGGAGATGGCAGCCTCACCAGCCAGCCCTGCCTGTGGATGCTGCAGAAACACAGCGGAGCAGCTCCGCTCACGCACACCCAGCCTGGCCCTGAGCCTCCGCCACCTCAAGCAAGATGAGGGTCTCAGAACGGATCATCTCTAAAGTTCCTTCCGGGTTTAAAATTGTATGATTCTAAACTGAGAAAACTAAGAAATTAGAGAACAGACATAGGCATTTCTCTAGTTTCCCATATAACATCATATACAGGTGGCAGGGGACAAGGGGAGTCTGTGTATTAAGTTTTAATGCTTACTCCATATAAAACAGTATACATTTAACAAAATATTACATACCACTCATAGTTTTAAAAGATGCTTACAGGCCGGGTGCAGTGGCTCACGCCTGTAATCCCAGCACTTTGGGAGGCTGAGGTGGGTGGATTTCTTGAAGCCAGGGGTTTGAGACCAGCCTGGCCAACATGGTGAAACCCCATCTCTACTAAAAATACAAAAATTAGCTGGGTGTGGTGGCGCACGCCTGTAGTCCCAGCAACTCGGGAGGCCGAAGCAGGAGAATCGCTTGAACCCGGGAGGCAGAGGTTGCAGTGAGCTGAGATCAAACCACTGCACTCCAGCCTGGGCGACAGAGTGAGACTGTGTCTCAAAAAAATAAAAATTTAAATTTAAATTTTAAAAAGATGCTTACAAATTGCTGGAAAGAAAATACAGTAGATGGCTATAAAGTTAAATATTATTTCTAAGTAAAATAATAATATAAAACAAAAAATGTTTCAGTGAAACAGCAAGGCCACACAATGAGTTGCCCTGTCAGCTGTAGATGGTCCCGTCTGCAGGAGTTCCAAGAAGAGTGGACGCTAGGCTACAGTGCTAGAGAAATCTCTAGGAGGAGACAGGACTGCAGTAGGCCTTAAAAAATGGGTTCTGGGTTTCGAGTTGATGAAAATGTTCTGGAATTAGATAGGGGTATTGGTTGCACAACCTTGTAAATCTACTAAGAAAAAATCACTGAATTGTACACTTTGAAAGAGTGAATTTTATGGCATATGAATTATACAGTCATGTGTCACTAAACAACAGGGATACACTCAGAAAAATGCATCCTTTGGTGAATTTATCATTGTGCAAACATCACAGAGTGTTCTTACACAAACCCAGGTGGCAGAGCCCACTATACACCTAGGGTACGTGAATGGCCAATGTCATATATGGGGCCCATCATTGACTGAAACGCTGTTATGCAGCATATGACTGTATCTTAACTAAAAAAATGATGCGGTCAGAAGTAACTAAATAGAACAGTGTGGAAAAAACAAAGGTACACTTGACAAGTGTAATAAGGAAAAAGGTAGCTTGGAAAGAAATGTCAAAGAGCTTTGAATGTCCGGAAAAGTTAACTAGAAACTATTTGTAAGACTGTAGAGTAAGCAAAGACTCATGGACAAAAGAGTGAACAATCAAATGCTTTGGAAAGAACGTTTCCCCACTGGAAAAACAAGCCTCAGGGAGACAGGCGCCAGGTCCTGTTCACATGATGGGTATTTGAGTGTCAAATGTATTTATGAACGAGTGACTATTTTCAGATTTCACTGGTTTTATGTGAAAAGGAGAGTAGGGAAGAACCATGACTGGGTCCATCATGAGGTTCATTGCAATAAATATCAGTCTGGGCCTATGCAGCATGGCCCCAAACAAGGAATATTTACATAGAGAGCTGAAAAGGTGAGAAGAAGAGATTCTGCTCTCCATCAATGATGTGAAATGTACTTAATAGGTGTAAATGCAAAAATGCTTCATAGTTTAGCTCTAGGTACATAAAACTAAGCCTCTGAACAGACTCCACTTGTGCAAAAGAAAAAGGGAAGGAAAAAAGAAGAATAAGAGAAACACAAGGTAAGTACAAGAGAAAGAAGGGGTGAGGTGGCCACTGTCTCTTTAAGAAGCTCCTTGGAGATACATAACTGTAGAAAGCCTGGTGAATTCAACATTGATTGGGAATGAGGTAACCACAAACACCGCTGTCTCAAATGAAAAGGGATTCAAGATCTGACCCAGAAAACAAGCATCGTAACCACCAGATAAAATTTTAATGATAAACACAAGATGCTCTACATATAAGCAAGACTGAAGTCTCTCATGCTAAGCCATCAACGTAAGGTTTTCTTAGAAAAAGGAGCCACCAGCAGCCTCTCGACCCACAGATCAAGTTTCATCCTATAGATCCACAGAACTCGGCCATCGTGCCCTGTGCCGGCATAATCTGTAATGTTGAACAGACCCCGAGGGAACAGAGAGGCAGAGAGAGAAGGACTGGCATCTGGACTCGTAGGGGGCCTGCCCTTCAGGAGCTCCAGAGAAGAAATTCATAATTGGCTTTGAGATTCAAGGCTCTCCTTGAATCTCCTTGCGACTCTTTCAGTCCAGTCTCAGCCTTCTGTCCTCAAGTGTCTTCTGACACTCTAGGCAGAGATCCCTTTAAGCTGGAATGATCGAAGTACCTTCTGGAGTTCCCACCAAACTGTAGCATCCGTGGGTAGAAAGGAGCTGCATATTAGGCGATTGTAGGCCCACATTTTAGCAATGAGGTGGAGAGGCCCAACGTGCATCGATAACTTAATGGACAGAATCGCAAGTATCTGGACCATCAATCTTTCTAAAACTAGTTCTGCAGCACTCCCAAGAAGGGCTTTCACCTCTAAATCATAGCCAGTAAAACAGAAACTGAAGAAAAGCCTGCCTCCTGGGTATATCTTGTTTAAAGCAGAAATACTTTTTTTCATAGGCACTGCATACCACAAAATATTAAAATAATCTGACTGTGTGGAATTTCTATTCAAAAGGTGCTCTTTAAGGAATGCTGCTTAAGGAAAGATTTTTCTTTAAAGAAAAGGACTCCTCTACTACTGAGTTTTAAAGTCCAAGGTTTGTTTTGTTTCCCATAGGCAGGAACTTCCCTAAGGCGTCTCACTCCATAGCAGATCCAAACTCAGAAATTTAAGTGTTCTGGTTTCTACTTTATGGCATTAAGTATATAGTCTGAGGCTGTAGTTCATGACATCTTCCTAATCCAAAAAGAAAACTGATCTTATTGTACAGTAAATAAATATATAAATGTACCTCTGTAACAAAGTAGGAAGACTTCATCAAAGTGGTTTTTGGGACAGAAGCTGAAGGAATTTACAGAAGCTAAAATTAAATGTATTGGCCATGGAGAAAAAAAAAAATTTCAGGACAACTTAAGTAACAAATAGGTACTATATGGTGGGGAAGGAAGATTATGTGTGGCCACAGCCCTTCTTCACAATAAGGGATTTAGAAAAAGAGAATGAGAACAGGGCCTGTCTGTGCCAACACTTACTATTTTTGCTTGACTTTTTTATGTCTTCACAAAATACAAACTGTTTTCCTTAATGAAAATCTCACATAACATGCCACAAGAGTGATTTAAAAGCTGGGAAAGACATATTGAGACAAATGGATCACAGATCTGCTCTATACCACGTGCTTCTCACCCTTGCTGCGGCGCTCTCACGTCCTTGGGAGCAGAATCACGGAGACTCTCCCTCTTCCACATGGGCTGCAACTGAGGGAGGTACATGCTCTCAAGGGAAGCTAAGGTCACTGGTACTCAGAGGGTGGTATGAGAAAAATGAAAGACCTTCAGATGCAGAGCACTCAGTGGAAACGGTTTTGCTTACCCAGCAATGACCACGCCATCGTGAGAATGCACATCACGCAAAACTGCGTCAGGAACATGCTCCAGCTCGCTCACAGCACCTTTGCGATTCTGCGTGAGGAAAAGGGGGATGCAGTTTAGACTATTCTCGGGACAGCCCGAAAGCCAAGCATCGCGCTTTTTCACCTACTTTCCACAGCAATTCTCTACAGCATGGACAGCAAGTGCATTCAAAGTTCTGTGGGCATTCAAAAAGACAAAGATGATGACTAACATGCTAAGCTGTTAAGCATGGACGAGTTACTATATATCCCAAAGGCACTGAACTCGAGGACACAGGATGTGTGAGACACTGCCCCATCCTCCAGGAGGTTACAGAATAGAAAGCAAATATGTGCTCACCAATAACTACCATCCACAATAGGCTGGCATGTATCTGCTGGGAGTGGCAAGTATCTAAAGAAACTTATAAAGTATATGAAAAAGTTCAGTTCAGCAAAAAGAAAGTATTACATGATACCTTACCTGTTAATTCTTATAAGGACTCTCAGAATAAAATGCAAAATTATATACAAATAGATAAAGATCAGGATGAGGAAAAGGAGAAGAGATGATATATTTCTAACTAAGAGGCCAGAGATTTCATGGAAATGGTATTTGAATGAAAGTCTAGGCCAGGCACAGTGGCTCATGCCTGTAATTCCAGCACTTTGGGAGGCAGAGGCAGGAAGATCACTTGAGCTCAGATGTTTGAGACCAGCCTGTGCAACACAGGGAGACCCCATCTCTGCAAAAAATTTAAAAGATAGTCAGGTGTGGTGGCATGCACCTGTAGTCCCAACTATTTGAGAGGATGAGGCATGAGGATCACTTGAGTCCAGGAACTTAAGGCTACAGTGAGTTATGATTGCAACACTGTACTTCAGCCTGGGCAAGAGAGTGAGAACCTATCTCTAAAAAAATAAAAAATTAAATTGAATTAAAATGAAGGGAATCTGAATGGACATAAAGTATTTACATGTGGGAGGTTGGGAAAAGTGAGATAGTTAGGCCACAAAGCAAGCATGAATAAAGGTATTCAAGAATACCATAATTTCAACTTTACCAGACTGGGACAAGGACTAGAAACAGCGTTAAGTGCCCAGCACAGTTCTTAACATACAGCAAGTGTTCAATAAGTGCTAGCCATTATTATTATTATTTCTGTTATTAGGAAAAAGATGACATCATTCCATTAAAATACACATTTATTAAGTACCTAGACTCCAGAAACTGAGCAAAGTAATTTGTATGATGGTCTTAACTTAATCCAAGGAACAAGTCTAAGGCTGAGAGACAAAACTGGACACATCCACGTGGAGCTGTCCTACGAGTGGAGATATGGGGAGGGAAGGCAAGGATCTGGGAGTCAGCTGTGTGAAGGCTGCAACCAAGGTTACAATAACAGAAAAGCTCTAGTGAGGGAAAAGGTATTGAAAGAAAAATAGAGGGCCTAAGATGAAAACCTGCATTTATGCAAACACCAGGAAAAAGAACACTATGGCCACCACAATTAGTTTAGCAAATCACTTCCAGGTTGGCTCTGAAATGCAATTCCAGATAACTTTATGCACTTGCAGGTCATTCCCTTTGTGGAGGCACCTGAGAACCCTGGGGTCCCTTCTACGGTCTTCCCAGACACTGACTTAAGAGGTACCAAACCAAATCACCTGCGTAACCCATCCTGAAGTCGAGCACGCACAGCACAGAACCCTGCATCTGTGTGCAGAGGCCTATGCTCTCCTACAGCCAACCTCGCCTGAGCACTGAGCATGGACCAGGCTCTGCAGGAGTGGCAGACACTTGATGACAATCATCCTCACCACGACGCCATGAGCAGTGCCACTCCTAGCCCCTACTCTAGAAATGAGAAAATGGAGGCAGACAAAAGTAAAGCAACTTGCCCCAACACTGCCTTTCATTTCTTTCTTTCTTTTTTTTTTTTGTTTTTTTGAGATAGTCTCGCTCTGTTGCCCAGGCTGGAGTGCAATGGCGCAATCTCGGCTCACTGCAAACTCCACCTCCAGGGTTCAGGCGATTCTCCAATCTCAGCCTCCCAGTAGCTGGGACTACAGGCGTGTGCCACGGCTAATTTTTGTATTTTAATAGAGACGGGGTTTCACCATGTTGGCCATGGAACTCCTAACCTCAAGTGATCCATCCGCCTCAGCCTCCCAAAGTGCTGGGATTACAGGAGTGACCCACGGTGCCGGGCCGCCTTTCATGTTTTGATAAGGCTTTCTTTCATTCCAGAATTTTGGTAAGAATCCCACCATTACATTTAATGAAAGATACATCATTTAAAATTTCACTCCTAGAATTCTCCTTGTTAACAGTGTCAGGAAATGGACCTTACACGCTCCAAATAGAAGTCTCCCTCATGTTTGGTTCGGCCTGCAGTCCGCTCCAGTTCACTCAATCAACAGCCATGTAGTGAGTACTTACCTAACACATGACTTCCTGTTCGTTAGAAATTAATACTAAATAGACATTCAGCTAGATTGTATATAACTTGTAAAGTGTTACTAAGTGCCAAATACTAGGTGGTGGGTCTTTAAAATATCGTCACTTCTGCCACCTCCAGACCCAACAAGGACATACCTGTCCTCTTCCCTTGCTTTCTCTATCACCAAAGAGGAAGCAAAAAACACAGCTGCTGCTTTTCTCTACCACGGTCTGACATCTTTGAATTCAAGCCTGGGGACGCCAAATAACTCTCCTGCTTGTAAATCTCAAAAGTATCTCTCCTTTCTGGAGAGAAAGGACCCCGTTAACACTCAGCTCTCAAGCTTTCCTTAAATCGCAGCCCCTCCCACCAGGGTTAGACTCTCTGCTTTCCGACCCCTTGTTTATCTGGGCAGCTTTCTTTGTCATACCTTTCTGCCTGTGTCCATCGCATGGACCTACCCAGGCACACGGGCAAGAGGGACTGGGGGCTCCCTCCAGACGAGTTTATTACCGTAGGTGGATGGAAAAGGGCACTGTGGGGCCAGCGTGACCTGTCTTAGTGGTGGTGTCTTAACAGCCTAAGAAAGGATAGCCACACTAACTCTCAGAACAGTGATTCTCAACTGGGAGGGGATTTTGATTCCCAGGGGACATCCAGCAATGTCTAGGGGCATTTCTAGTTGTCCTGACTTGGGGGAGGAAGAGAATGCTACTGGCATCTAATGGGGAGAGGCCAGAGATACTGCTCAACAGCCTGCAATGCACAGGACAGCCCCGCACAAAACGAATTAGCTGGCCCCAAATGTCACTAGTGCTGGGGTTGAGAACCCCTGAATTAGAGAGACACTGCTCTTATTGACTTTGCTAGAAACCATGTGAGGTTGCCCAGATCAAACGTATTGGTCACTAATCAGGTTAGGAGGTGAGTAGGGACAGACAGGCACATAGGCAATATGTCACTATCAGTAATACACAAAAGCTTGTTAATCTCAAAGTCTATTAGGATTGACCTTTACGGGAGTAAAGAGAATGGTTCCATCACTTCTCTACCATTGAATCTCCAGCCTCCCAGGTGGGAAAGAAACACTGCCACCACACTGCTGTCTCGTCATGCCTCAAACAGCTTTATGTAACACGGCTCTTGACAGTTATCTCCTATGGAAACACTTCACTGTGCAAATTCTTAGCTGTGATCTAATATTTCTGTAGAGACTTTGAAGTGATAAATGTTATGGAAGCACGCCAATAGGTTATGTGAGGGAAGAGAAGACAGTGCCTAGAGATGTTTAATCATCTCCCTCTTACATTTACTGGAAATGACATTTTTGGCTCCTCTTTTGTATGCAGGTAGTGCTTTTGCTTTCTGGGTCCCTCCAGAGAGTCGGTGAAAGTCAAAGGGGCTGCACAGAGCACTCCTCTGACCACCCTGACAATCAGAGAGGAAGTGGCTGGCAACCCAATCCCACCCTTCCTCTCCTGCAGAATAAGAGGATGTTCCCAAATCTTGAGGCTGAAAACAGGCAGATCATCTAATGGCGAACAAAATGGGCAACAAGTCACCAACAGCTGAAGGGGAGGCTCAGTGTACCCCTCTCCCTTCGCTGTTGGCAATTAATCTCAGGCTATGAGTGAAAGCTTGGATTCCCATGTCCTTGCAGGCTATTCTTTCACAGGTAATGATATTGGCCACTGCCCACCTTCCAGTTGGTTCGTAACATGTGTTCCTTGGCTCGGCACTCTTGGAAGATGAGCTTCCAGCAAGAATAGTCAGAGATGCTGCTATCTGGAAGGTGCCCTTCCTGCTGGCACAGCCTGTACCACAGCACTTCATCCTCTGCAATCACCTTCCACGTCTTGCTCACCTAAAACAGCAGAAGTGACACAAATGTCAAATTCTGCAATTAGAGAAGCCCCTTGTCATCCAAAAATCAATCAACACCTATATTATTGCCCTGGGTTTATGGCAGTATAAAATGTCTCATTAGCAAAACACTATGAGGTGAAAAAAAAATACAAGCAAATGTTTCCAGTTTTATCTTTCAAGATTTCAAAATTGTTGTACCACCATGTAATATCACATTTTAGACTACTTGGTTAAATTGTAATCTAACAAATAAGAGAACAAAATACACAAATACATAAAATGCAAAAAATATAAACTTTTACATGGTAATTAGCTATACAATCATACAGAGCTTTTCAGAACGGAATCTCTTTACTTTTGACAAACAGCATTTGTATTTCCACCTTATAGAATTGAAGATTGATGGCCTCTAAAATCAAAGGCTGTCATAAAATTACCTATAACCCAAACATCTGGTCAGGTAAAAAATTCAAATTTAAATTGCATGTGAGAATTTAGATTTTAAACATATGTATATATTTAATTAACAGAAAACTCAAGCCATTATCCAGGACTATAAGATTAGATCTAGAAAAATTAATGTTATGTCTGGCCTGACTTTCAAATCCCAACAGTATCCAGAGGAAATGGCCATTTTAACTATTAGCATTTTGTTTTCCAACACTAATTTAGGGGAACAAAGGGTTTACTTCATCACAGGATAATGTGCAAAGTTGGCCAGACTGCAAAAGATGGACTCTGTTGGCAGACGAGAAACTGATCGAGCAGATCAGTGTGATCCCAGTCTGCAGAGCATTCTGGGAATGCAGGATCAAGTGCCTGATGCTTGCTATCCATCCAAAAGTTGAGACTCACTTCTAATGAAGAGTGGTGGCAGGTAGGTTACAGTACCTTGTACTCTTTAACACTCCCTTAGGGCCACTTCAAGGCTTGAAGACAGAGATGGGAAGAAGGAAAATGAGAGAAAGTAAGAGACCAGACTCTTACTGCACAAAGGGCCTCAGCTGATAAAGCACTGACAGAGTTAGTTTGCAGGACGGTAGATTAAAGACCTCCAAAGACCTGCTCCTCCATAACAGCAGTAAGAATTCCACCAAAAATGATCGATCAACTTTTTCAGAGTCTGGAAATTAACAAAAGGATTGCAACATTCTGAGGAACATTTATCCAAGAAAAGTGGCTAAATCTCAGTAAGAACAGTGATGTCTGAGTTGTTTTAATGTGTGCTAATTCTGTTTCCTCTTCTGGCTCCAGGATTGCCTTAAAAATCAACAACCTCGTGAAGATGGCATCTGTAAAAACCGGCAGCCTAGCAGCCATTAGAGAGGCCAGACAAGTTTAGAGCGCCCCAAAAATCAAATCCCCAGAGAACTGTCACCATTTGACATGGCTGGCAGCTTGCCAGAAAGCTCTATTCTCAAGGCTTGTCTTTATCTGAACTGGCTGAGCACTCTCTCTGTCCTATCTCCAGGGCATTTACCCAAAATAGTAAGTGGCAACTGCTTAACTCTACAGCTGCCTGAGGAGGCACTGCTAGCTGGGGCTAACAAGAGGCTGACCAAAAAGCTTGAAAGAAAAAGCTGGGAAATGGGATGTCCACAGGAGGCTCTGAAAGGCTCCAATATATTCCTGGGAGTCTGGAATGCCATGTGAATGTATAGGGCTATGTGTGTGCCCAGGAAAGACCAGAGAAGGCCCTAACCTCTCCCCTCTGACCCTGAGGCTCTGCACAAGCAGGAAGTGAAGGCTAAGGCAGAGCTGTAAGCTGCTAGAATGGTGAAGCAGTACCCCAACATACAGAGAGCACCTCAGCAAAGGCTGGGAGACGTACTGGTTCAGTGGATTTAAGGAAATCTCCATTTGATAACTAGCTAACCACTAAGCTAGCCAAGCAGAGACTTCAGTAGGTGCACATGACAAATAATACAAATTAGAGAATTATTCCAGAAAAGTCACTAAACAAACAGCAGCAACAACAAAAATAACAACAGCAATAACAGCAAATTCTGAAGGAGGACAAAGATTCTATTTCCAGAGTTTCCATTATTTAAAATGTCCAGTTTTTAACAAAATTACAAAAGCATGCAAAGAAACAAGGAAACAGGGCCCATACACAGGGGAAAAGGCAGTCAACAGAAGCTATCCCTGAGAAAGTCCAGATGCTGGACTTACTAAACAGAGACTTTAAATCAGCTATTTTAAATATGTTCAAAATACTAAAAGAAAGCATGTCTTAAGAAATAAAAGAAAGTAGAAGAACAATGTCTTACCATATAGAAGATAATGATAAAGAGATAGAAATTATCTGTTAAAAAACTAGGGAGGCTGAGGTGGGCGGATCACCAGGTCAGGAGATTCAGACCATCCTGGCTAACACGATGAAACCTCATCTCTACTAAAAATACAAAAAATTATCTGGGCGTGGTGGCACAAACCTGTAGTCCCAGCTACTCGGGAGGCTGATGCAGGAGAATCATTTGAACCCGGGAGGCGGAGGCTGCAGTGAGCTGAGATCACACCACTGCACTCTGGCCTGGGCAACAGAGCGAGACTCTGTCTCAAAAAAAAAAAAAAAAAAAAGAAGCTCTGGAGTTAAAAAGTACAGTAACTGAAATAAAAAATTCCCTAAAGGGGCTCAACAACAAGTTTGAGCTGGCAGAAAAATCAGCAAATTTGGCCAGGTGCAGTGGCTCACGCCTGTAATCCCTGCACTTTGAGAGGCTGAGGCAGGTGGATCACGAGGTCAGGAGTTCGAGACCAGCCTGGCCAACATGGTGAAACCCCATCTCTACTAAAAATATAAAAAATCAGCTGGGCATGGTGGCGTGTGCCTGTAATCCCAGCTACTCGGAAGGCTGAGGCAGGAGAATCGCTTGAACCCAGGAGGCGGAGGTGGCAGTGAGCCAAGATCACACCATTGCACTCCAGCCTGGGCAACAGCGCAAGACTCTGTCTTGGAAAAAAAAAAAATCAAGAAACTTAAAGCAAGTCAACTGAGATTATCTACTCCATGGGGGGAAAATAGAATAAAGGAAAAAAAAGAGTCTGTAATCCTAGCACCTTTGGAGGCCGAGGCAGGAGGATTGCTCAATGAGTTGAGACCACCCTGATGAACAGTGTGAGACCCTGTCTCTACAAAAAAAAAAAAAAAAAAAATTATCCAGATGTGATGGTGTGTGCCTGTAGTCCCAGCTATTTGTGAGACTGAGGCGGGAGGATTGCTTCAGTCCAGGAGTTCAAAGCTGCAGTGAGCTATTATTGCACCACTGCACTCCAGACTAGGTGACATAGTGAAATCTCATCTCTAAAAAACAAAAACAACAAAGCAAAACAAAAAAAATGAATAAAATGAACAGAGTCTCAGAGGCCTGTGGGATATGACCCAAGTGTGCCAACATACACCAAATGAAGTTATCTCAGAGCAGAGTTTTTGGTGCACTACTGGAATTAGGTGGGTATTAATCCAAACTAGATTATTTTAAACTAAGATGTTCACTGTAATCCCTAGGCAACAACTAAGAAAATAACTCAAAAAACAGAGTAAAGAAATTAAAATGGCATACTAGACAATATCTATTTAACATAAGAGAAGGCAGTAATGAAGGGACAGAGGTATAAAAAAGACATAAGTCACACTGAAAGAGGCTAAAACTTACAAAGTAAAATTAGTGGGAATCTAAGAACTCAGTTTATCTTGGTCTCAAAATTTGACTTTCTATCTCAAGCAAACTATACCAAAAATAATTATTACAATACCTTATTCAACCAAAAGCATATCAAAGCAATACTGACCAACCTAACACTGACGACACATTAAAGTTTTGGCCTCCTTAATTATGCTTCTGCTATATATGTGTGCACACAAGCTCCATGTGTGATAAGCAGTCACATCACCTCAGTCACTTTCCCTACAGGCATGGACGCTTCGCGTGGAATTCACAGCATCCGAAGTTAGATCACGTGGCATAAATAAGTGACAAAGCTGTCATTTTTCTGAAATCTAAGTGTCACACTCTAATGCTGAGAGTGTCATGCTGTCTCAGTCTCCAATGGTTTAGAACCTGAAGAATCAAGAGGGGCCTTGGAGATCAACTAGGTGTACCTCCTCATTGCAAGAAGGCACCCTACTGAATCCCTGGCCAATGCGGCCCAGGCAATCCTGCAATGCTTCCAGTGGAGAGCTGACCTCCCCCATCAGTCTGATCTAACAACAGGCAGTCTGAATATTAGAAAGGGCTTCCTTCCACTGTCTAGAAAACTCATTCTACCTATGGCTCTGATTTTGCCCTTTTGAAGAAATCTATTTGCTCTTCCACCTGACAGTCCCTCAAATAGCTGAAGACAGCGATCATATTTCCCCTTAGTCATTTCTTCATTGCTCTAAATATTATCCATTTCCTTCCACTATTTTTCATATAGTTTCCATTCTGACACTCTCTCAATGCACCCTAAAACATCTGTACATCTAAAGTGTCCCTCTTCAAATGTGGTACTCAGGACTCAATAACCCCTCAAATATGGGCTGTGCAGTGCCATGCACAGAAGGATCTTATCAGACACTGGTTTACTGCTTTACTTGTAGCCATCAACATGGCTACTCAACTAATGGTCCACTAAAGCTTCTGCAGTCTGTTTAATTTATTAACTATTTAAGGGAAATGAAAAGGTATAAAGAATATTACAAACACCCATGAACTCGCCACCCTGCACACACACAAAAAAAGATTGCTAATCAGCTTAAAACTCCTGAGTATCTCTCACCGTTCACATTCTCTTCCCCGCAACAGTAACCTCAATTTGGTCCTCATGATTCTTCAGGGTTTTTTTTTTAAACACAAACTGAAAGGAAAAAAAAAAAGCCCACCATCCTTCCACCACACTATTTTTTATACCTAAATTCTTAACTTTGTAAACTTTCGATCCATTTCATTCCCCACCTCAACATCTGCCCCACCCCCCCCAGCATTTTAGCCTCCCCTAGATAATCTCTGAATCCCGATTCTGTCATCCATTGCATTAGCCACTTCTCCCATCCATAAGTCATCTGCAAAATATGGTCTGTGGGCCTTTGCGTCTTAATTATTTAAAAAAAAAAAAAAAAAGATAACCAGGATGGTGCTAAAGGTAGGGCTCTAGCTCTGTGGCAAACCACTGGAGCCCACCCCCCAGGCTGACATGGATCCATTAAGCAGCCCACCCTGGGCATGGCCACAGCATCAGTTACAAATCCACTTAACCACACTGTCATCCCACACTTCTCCATCTTAGCCTTAAGGGCTCAGGAAAACAAGCCCTCATCTGATCACAAGTGGTCAGGCAATAAAGAACGGGATAACGACTCAGCAATGCTGGAGCTCCAGTTTGACTAGACGAGAACACCATGGTTTTATTTTTGGCATGTCTGGTCCACAGCTGAGCCTACCCATGACACCCAGATGCTGTCTGTCTGTCTGTGCCAGAGTGTCTGAGCACTGGGCAATCATGAAGCACAGATAGGGACAGACCAATGTCAGCTGTGAGCAAGCCAGGCCACAACCTGAGTAGTCCCAGAGCAGCGTATGTCACCTAACCGAGCCCTGGAATTCAGGGTTTAAGAAGGTGTAAGATAAAGGTAACATATAGAGACCTTTACAGGTTCTCAAAGGCAGAACGTGCTCAGGAAACACAGGGCAGCTTTACTCTGATCCTGGGCATACATATGCCTTTTTTGTAGAAACCATAACATTTTGTAAAAGTCATGAAATGTAACTACTGAACAAAAAAAGACTCAAGAGTAATTAAGAGATCATATAAATGTAGCCATTCTTTAATTACATGGACCAAAAGCATATTCAGTAGAACAACACCTCCAGGTGTTACTAAGCTCCTTAGAAAAGGATTCCATGGTCAAATGAGCTTAGGAAACACTGCTTTAAACAAAACTAAGCAGAATTCCTCGCTGCAGAACTTGGCGCTTTGAATAGCAGTAGCATGTGTTGCACATCTCTAAGAAGGGGATACACGTTGAGTATCCCTTATCCAAAATGCTTAAAACCAGGAGTATTCTGGATTTCAGATGTTTGCATTATTCTGACTGAGTCTCCCAAATCCCCAAATCCAAAATCCAAAATGCTCCAATGAGCACTGAAAAAGTTTCTAATTTTGGAGCATTTGGGATTTGGGATTTTTGGATTTGGGAAGTTCAACCTTTATAAGAAGCTGCATTTCCTAAACTCATTTGGTTCCTGACTTCTTTTTGCAAGGAGTATCTCAAGAGCCCAGTACTCTGCAGAAGTCACTTTAGAGAACACTGATTTGGGTTACCAGTCAATCAGTTAAGATATGTTTTGGGCACTAACCATGTACTGGGCACTCAGGCCCGCAGTTCTCATCTGCTTCCCACCCAAGCTATGAAACCAAAACCTTTGGCATGTGAGAGAGATCCCATGGACGCACCCAGACTGGGGCTACTTCTCCATGGCTGAGGAAGCTATAGGGAAATGCTGGGGCCCCTGCCCTTACACCCAGGTTAGATCACAAGACTGGCCCCAAATAGGGGAAGCAATCTTTTAAATTATGTGTTCAAAAATGAGCTATAAGCTTCGTTTTGTTGGATGGAGCCTCTGAATCATCCGCACTTTAGGAAAATCCAAAGGCAGTGCTCAATGATTACAAACTAGAAAATCTCACACTAAACATTTTGTATGAGTTTTCATGAGAACTGTGCAAATCTCAGCCACTTTAAAATGGAAACTTTTCAATGAGACTTTCAGGAAGTCTCAAATATGTCGGACCTTAAAGACGTTCGAAGCTGAAAGCAGCTTTTTCTAACAGTTTCAAGGAAAATGCCAAATCATTTTAAATAACACAACCTGAAATTTGTACAACGGGGTTACAGGATGAAAAACTGAGACCAAAAAATTGATGTTGTGGTGCATCATTCACATCACTAACCCCGGGTCACAGTGTTTATTCCATAAAAAATAATATTCAGGCTAAAGTTTAAGTCCTGGATAACAAATAAAAAATCTCTTTGAGGGACTTAAAAAAGGCAGAGGTGAGAATTGCTTCCAAAAAGGGATCAGGATTGTATCCACAATTAGGTATTAAAAACAGAAATGTGTCCACAATTTCTTTAGCAAACTATAAAAGAAGGGTGCTTTTCTTTCTTCTTTTAAAGGAGAACAAAAATGACAGGTTTTAAAAATGACTTTTAATTCTGAAGGAAAAAAAATCAACAAGAAAAAGACCTAGTTAAACTTTCACAAGCAAATGTTAAAGGGTCCCACCAAAAGGAAATCTTGTTAATTGTTTTGATTCCTTAAGTTTTATGAAATCTAGCAAGTTTACAAGCCTGAATTTTCCAGAGGCCTAATGCTCTTTCTTTAATACACCAGAGTTGGAATGGCCTTGCTCAGTAAAGCCCCACTGAGTGAGCCTCAGCTGCAAGGACTTGCTAATAAATGTGTCTCCAGCATTTTGCTTTATAGCACCACTGTGAATTGCAGCATTAAAAAAAAAAAGCTGTTGGCTCAAAAATGAGCTTTATTAGCTCTGCCTGGATTAGGGTTACCAGTGAGGCTCACAGAGGGGAAGTCTCATTGTTCCCTTCACAGGTTCACACATCAGGTCTACTGTGGGAGGACACACCACATAGAGACAGCTCTCTATGCACTCACTATCTCAGTTTCCTCTCTCTCCACTTGCTCCTGAGCCACTAGCTTTTGCCCCCAACACACCACTGACCCTGGTGAAGGTCACCAGTGACCTCCAACTTGCAAAACCCAATGGCCGTTTCTCAGTCCTCCTCTTACTTGATGAACAGCAGCGCTTAACACCTTTGATCACTTTCTCCTCCTGGAAAACGTTTATCCCATGGTCCCAGGGAACGACACATCTGGGTTTTCTTCCTGCCTGGCAGGGAACTCCTTCCCAGTCCTCTGTCTGGCCCTGCTCATGTCCACAGCCTCTAATCCTTGTGGAGCACCAGGGATCCATCCCTGAACCCCTCCTCTATTTACATTCACTTCCTTAATGTTCTCATTTGTCTCCTGGCCTTAAATACCATCAATGTGGCTGACAGCTTCCAAATTTCCATTTTCGGCCCAGAGCTCAACGAAGAGCTCATCCTCAGCCTCACAACCAATGAGTGATCTTCCCCCATACCCACACATGCTCCTTCCATGGTCTGCTGCTTGTCCGTAAACGATGAACTCATTCCTCCAGCTGCCCAAGGCAAACACCATGGAGTCCTTGTTGACTCTCTTCCTTCCGTCCCCACATCCAACCCATCCACAATCCTGACTCTGTCCACTTCTGCTGGTGCCATCCTGGCCCAAGCACCACATCCTCTTCTCTGGGTTACTTCAGTGGCCTCCTAACTGGTCTCCCTGCTGCTGTCCTTGTCCCCCAACAACTGATTCTCCACACAGCAGCCCAAATGGTCCCTTTTTAAAAGTAGGGCAGCCCTTGTCACCCCTCTGCTCAAAGCACTGCAAAGGCTTCCCATCTCATTCACAACAAAACTTCAAGTTCTTTTAATGGATTAAACGCTTATCACATCCTGAGTCCTCCCCTCCTCTTACCCTTCTGCTCACTACACCCCCGTATCAGTTTCCTATGGCTGCGCTAACAAACTACTACAAACTTAGCTGCTTAAAACAATACAGATTTATTCGCTTATAGTTCTGGAGACCAGAAGTGTAAAAGCAAGGTGTGGGCAGGGCTGCATTCCTTCCGGAAGCTTCAGAAAGAAAACAGTTTTCTTACCTTTTCCAACTTCAAGCTACCTACATTCCTTGGTTTGTGGCCCCTTCCTCCACCTTCAAGGCCAGCAACACAGCATCTCCTCTCCTCCCTGACATCCTGCCTCCCTCTTACAAGGAGACTTGTAATGCACTGGACCCACCTGTATAATCCAAGATAATCACCCCATCTCTAGATCCTTAACCTAATCACATCTGCAAAGGGCCTTTTATCATGAAAGGTAACATACTGGTGGGATTCAGGGATTAGGAAGTGAGCATATTTGAGAGGGCCATTATTCAGCATACCACAACCACCCATTTGGACCTTCCTGCTGTTCCTCAAACACAACAGGTGCACTCTGCCTCAGATGAGCTTCAGCTGCGCCTGCCTCAAGTCCTTCGCCCTTGCTATTCCACTCTGCCAGAGATCTGCACAGTGTCCTTCACTCCTCCTTCAGGTCTTTGCTCAAAGCTCACCTTCTCTGCAAAGTCTTCCCTGGCCACTCAAAAGTGCAACCCCCATATCACCTCTACTGTCTTGTTCTTCTCTATAGCACTCACTGCCATCTGATAACTCTGTTTAATCATGTCTTTATTGTATACAATGGAAGCTGAGAAGCAGGTTTTTTATGTTTTATTCTCAGCTGTCTTCATTATATAGAACAGTACCTCGCACATACATAGTCAGCCCTATAGAAATAACTAAATGAGATAAAAGTGTAAGTCCAACTTTTTTTAAAAAATTAGCATTGCTTTTAATTCTCAAAGGTCATAGACACAGCTCAGCTCCTGGCATGTGCTGCCCTCCGTAGGCTCGCTCTTATTCACATGTATTATTTTGCTTTATGCTTTTTTTTCTAGTAAACTTTTTAATTGTGGAAAAGTTCAAACACACAAGAGTAAAGTGAACAATATAAAGAACTCCAAAGTACCCACCGCTTAGCTCAATGTTCATTTGCCATTCTTGTTTCATCTAGCTCCCAATCTGTTTTTTAGAGTGATTTTGCCTTTCCCTAAATGTGTGCTTAAAGGAGGCAGCCAAAACAATCACATGAATTAAAAGGAACTCCTGAGGGCACTTGGGTCTTGAGCATACAAGGAACCTTCCACATAACTTCCTGACAAGAGAAGTCTGGTGGCAAGGGTGAAAGTAAAGAACTAAGGGAACCCTGCCAGCAACTACAGGTCTGCAGAATCACTTCTGCCAGGAAAATCAATTCAGCCTCACTTGGCTATGGATTCCTGACTCACACAGATTTCATTAAGATTATAGATCTTTAGCTATAAGCGCCTGGATTTTAGTTTCTCCTACATGGACATAAAATCACATTTTCCTTGAAACTTGAAATACCATAATCTAATATGCTGGTCTTTGGTTCTAGAATTACTTATTTATTTCGCTGTCACCTACTTCTTGCTCACCAATATTGTCATAAATTTCAAGTTTTTAACCTCTGCATCTTCCCTCTTTTTCTTTATTGCTTTGTTTATGCACGTTTTTCTATCTTTTACTTGAAAAAATGACATCTTACTTATGCAGCTAAATTCCTAAAATTACACGTTAGGAAACACAAAGAACTAAAATATACATTAAAAAACTGAAAACAAAATTATGGAGTTGGAGAACAGATCAGTGGTTGCCAGGGGTTAGAGATGGAGCTGGGGGTGAAGGGGTTGGGGAAGGACTTGAGGCCAGTGTGGCTGTCAAAGACTGTGAAAGAGTAGTACAAGAGATTCTCGTGATGAATGTTCTATATGTTGACTGTGGTGGTGGTCACACAAATCTACATCCATGTAAAGTTCCACAGATTCACAAATAAGTGCATGTAAAACTAGTGACATCAATAAGATTTGTGAATTGTGCCAATGTCAGGTCTTGGTTTGCTACTGTTCTGTAGTTATGCAGGATATTACCAATGGAGGAAACTGGGGGAAGGGTACACGGGAACTCTCTGTACTATTTTTTGCAACTTCCTATAAATTTATAATAATTTTTAAAGTTTAAAAAATGAATATTGGTAAATACCTAAAAGCCATCACTCCTCAGAATCATTCACATTGTAATATAATGGCAGACTTACTTTTCTCCTAAAAACCAATTTGTAATTTTGAAATCAACAACTGCGTCATTGTTATCCACTAAAAAATAGTCTCCTTTAAATACCAGGAATCCTGTGGGCACAAAAAAAGATGAACATAAAATTATAAATAGCAAGATTATAAACCTGTTCAATAAACTGTCCAACAAGTAACTTTGCTTACTAAAAGCTACACTGTTTTCAAGATGTTTCGGCAAGAAATACTCCCACAGAGAGATTAAGTCCCTCGAGGGACAACTATTGAAAGGAAGGAGCTGGAGACCTCAGCATCAAAAGTACACAAGGATCACAAACTAATGTAGCGGGACTTCAGTTTTCAAAACATACAGCCTCAAAAGCAAAAAAAAAGAGGGGATATGGAAAGGAGGCAAAGTCAAAGCAAAATCAGTCTCGGGCATGGTTTGTGGGATAATTAAATCTCAAAGGCCTCCCAGTAACAGAGTTTCTTACTGTTAGTCAGTTACCAATTTGGCATAAAGATCTAAGCAAACAGGTTTTCTCCAAGGGCATACATTTAGTTCATGGTGCCAATTCCACATAACTGGTCCAACTTCACTAAAATCCCAAGGCACCTAGATTAAAAGAGAGATGGAGAGAGAGAAAAAAAGCAAGCCCCTCTAAAATAAAATCATAAAGCAGCAGGACATTCCACAGAAGGATTTCCTCCCTATTTCAAAATAAAAACACCCCAAGAAACAAATGAAAATGCTACTTATTTTTATTACTTTGTGGTTTTAATTTTAATGATTGATGAAACAAAGCCAATTCTCCAAACTACTGGCCATCTATTGTCATTCTCATGTAAGAGCTCCATAAAAATCCTGACTTCACAGATCACAGCCAACTTAGTCACTGTACACTAATGGGGTTCTGTTTAAGAATATTTTCTACTCTTATATATGTGCTCTAAAAACTGGGTTAACAACAACAAAAAGCCAAATCCAACTGGCCATAGAAGGAAGAATTCTGGTGGACAATTGGACTACTGTGTTGCAAATTAAACTGTTCACACCTGCAGAATAATCTCACCAGCATAACCAATCTACCCTGTAATGCAGCCCCATTGTACCAAAAAGGGATCTCTTCTTCCACTAGATTCTATCTTTCTCTGATAAACTCTTTGGATGAGAAAACCAGCAGCAGA
The DNA here is from genome assembly GCF_028885655.2 of Pongo abelii. Classification (NCBI taxonomy): domain Eukaryota; kingdom Metazoa; phylum Chordata; class Mammalia; order Primates; family Hominidae; genus Pongo; species Pongo abelii. The sequence continues at coordinate 115,776,816 of NC_071995.2, read as the reverse complement.
TGTGAAAGCCACATGGCTCTCTACAAAGCAGGAGAGCAAAAAGCAATGTTAAAAGAAATGATTTCTTAAACAGCAGCTCGCTATCAAGAATGAAGATTTTATCATCTAATGCTGACTTTGTGTAAAGCAGCTAGCTATTAGACCCTGTTCCAAGACTTCGGCTAACAGCATCAGGCTGAAATCCAGGAACTGGCCTCATTTAGCTACACTCTTGTTTTCAACTCTTGGGAGCAGGGCCAATGTGTAAAGTTAGAATATAACAAATCAATTTTCCAAGGGGAAAGAAAACAATATAGGTACTCATGCTTAATGCAACTGATAGGCTCTGAGCACAGTTTACACCTCAGCACATTTTTTAAGTGAATTTTAGCCTTTAAATAATTTCCATCATTCCTAAAGACACACACTCTGCATCAAAAAATATCTGCCAATGCCCCCACTTAAGCAATACTGTAACAATAATCAAGAATATTAAAAATTCTTTCAAATTCATATTCAAGTAGAAAAACGATTTAAGCAAAATGCTTCACAAAGGAAGATTAGAAAGGCTGGGCACAGTGGCTCATGCCTGTAATCCCAGCACTTTGGGAGGCCAAGGCAGGTGGATCACGAGGTCAAGAGATGGAGACCATCCTGGCCAACATGGTGAAACCCCGTCTCTACTAAAAATACAAAAATTAGGTGGGCGTGGTGGCGCGCCTATAGTCCCAGCTACTTGGGAGGCTGAGGCCGGAGAATCACTTGAACCTGGGAGGCAGAGGTTGCAGTGAGCCGAGATCGCGCCACTGCACTCCAGCCTGGTGACAGCGAGACTCCGTCAAAGAAAAAGAAAGAGTAGAACACCATAAACTGTCTAAATGGTCCTGTATCATGTGTGATTTCACTGAACTGCCATAGAGGTAGCAAGCTCCAGAGTCTAAATTTGGGTAGTTTTCACCACTCTCAAACCGCCTTCATATGCTGAACTTCATAGTCTTGGTGGTGCTTTGAATTTTATGTACAGTTTTCCTACCAGTGAATTTTGCAAACCCTTTCTCTTGAAGCTGTAAACACCTGTGTAAAATGCATTATAGAATCCAGGGATGAAAATGCTAACCATTAAACAAACTAATTTTTTGGCAGTTATGGAGAATGGCTACTCCAGTGTCTCCTAGAGAATACAGTTGTCCATCAAAGGCCACACGGTTAGCAATCATACACCCATTTAACTTATGAAAAATCAACAGAAATCTATAAATGTAATACAATGCATTAACAGAATGAAGGAGAAAAATGATGTGATCACCTCAGGTACAGAAAAAGCATCTGACAAAATTCAAGATCCTTTCATGATAAAAACTCTTAATAAATGAGGTATAGAAGAAACATACTTTAACACAGTAAAGGCCACATGTGACAAAACTAAAGCTAAAGTCATACTTAGTAAAAAGTTGAAAGCTTTTCTTCAGGAATAAGACAAGGATGCACACTCTCACCACTTCCATTCAACATAGTACTAGAAGTCTTAGTCATAGCAATTAGGCAACAGAAAGAAATAAAAGGCATCCAAGCAGAAAGGAGGAAGTTAATCTGTTCCTGTTTACAGACAATATAAACATAAACATAGGAAACCCTAAATACTCCCCCAAGAAACTAATAAACAAATTCAGTGATGGGTACAAAATCAATATACAAAAATCAGTAAAGTTTCTATACACTAACAACAAGCTATCTGCAAAAGAAATCAAGAAAATAATCCCATTCACAATAGCCACACCAAAAATAAATACTTAGGAACAAATTCAACCAAGGAAGCTAAAGACCAGTATGCTGAAAACTATAAAACACTAAGGAGAAAACGGACGATACAAATAAATAGAAAGATATTCCATGTTCATGGATTGGAAGAATATTATCAAAATGTCCATACTACTCAAAGTGAGTGAAATGCAATCTCTATAAAAATTCCAAAGACATTTTTCACAGATACAGAAAAAAAAAGATAAAATTTGCATAAAAACACAAAACATTGCAAATAGCCAAAGCAATCCTGAGCAGAAAGAACAATGCTGGAGGCGTCACAATACCTCATTTCAAAATATACTACAAAGCTAGAGCAATGTACACAGCATGGCACTGGCATAAAAACAGATACATAGACCAGTAAAACAGAATTGAGAGCCCAGAAATAAGCCTGTGCATTTACAAGTCAATTGATTTTCAATGAAGGTGCTAACAACACACAATGGGGAAAAAAGTCTCCAATAAATGGTGTTGTGAAAATTGGATATCCACATACAGAAGAATGAAATTAGATCCCATCTCACACTATTATAAAGAAGTTAACTCTTACTTGAAGCCAGGAGTTCGAGACTAGCCTGGGCAACAAAGCAAGACCCTGTCCTTACAAAAAATTTAAAAGTTAGCTGGGCATGTTGGCATGAGCCTATAGTCCCAGCTACTCGGGAGGTTGAGGTGGGAGAATCACGTGAGCCCAAAAGTTTGAGGCTACAGTGAGCTACGATTGCACCACTGCATGCCAGCCTGGGCAACAGAGTGAGGCTCTGTCTCAATAAAAAAAATAAAAATAAATTCAAAATGGATTAAAATCTTAAACATAAGACTTGAAACTGTAAAACTATGAGAAAGAAACTTAGGGGAAAAACTCCATGACACTGGTATAGGTAATGATTTTTTGGCTATGACCCCAAAAGAACAGGCAACAAAAACAGACAAATGGGATTACATCAAACTAAAAAGCTTTTGCACAGCAAAGGAAACAATCAACAGAGTACAGAGACAACCTACAAAAGAGAAAAAGTATTTCCAAACCATATATCTCATAAGCAGTTAATATCCAAAATATTACATAAGGAACTCAAACAACTCAATAGCAAGAAGACAAAAAACCCAATTGAAAAATGAACAAAGGACCTGAATAGACATTTCTCAAAAGAAGACATACAAATGGCCAACAGGTATATTTAAAAATGCTCAACAATACTAATCATCAGAGAAATGCAAATTAAAACTAAACACCTGTTAGAATGGCTATTACCAAAAAGACAAAACAAGTGCTGGCAAAGACATGGAGAGAAGGGAACCCTTGCACACTGTTAGTGGGAATGGAAATTAGCACAGCCATTAAGGAAACAGAGGTTCCTTAGAATATTAAAAATAGAACTACCATATGATTCAGCAATTCTGGTTGCTGGGTATACATCCAAAGGAAGTGAAATCAGTTTGTCAAAGTGATCTCTGTACTGCCAGGCTCATTGCAACATTATTCACAACAGCCAAGATACAGAATCAACAGATAAATGATAGATAATGTGGTATGTACACACAATGGAATACTATTCAGCCTTTAGAAAAAAAAAGAAGGAAATCATGTCATTTACAACAACATGGTGGATGAATCTAGAGGGCATTATGTTAAGTGAAATAAGCCAGCCACAGAAAGACAAATATTGCGTGATCTCACTTAAATGTAGAATCTAAAAAAGTTGAGCTCATAGAAGTAGAGAGTAGAATGGTGGTTACCAGTGGCTGGCGGGGCAGGATGGGACACTGGAAAGATGTCAAAGGATACAAAATTTCAGTTAGATGAGAGAAATAAGTTCAGAGCTCTACTGTACAACACAGTGACTTTAGTTAATGATGTATACTTGAAAATCACTAAGAGAATAGATTTTAAGTGTTCTCACCACAGAAAATAAGTATGTGAGGTAACACATGTTAGTTACCTCAACTGAGCCATTCCACAATGCATAGATATTTCAAAAATCATGTTATACCTGATAAATATATATAACTTTATTTGTCCATTTAAAAAAATAAAATGAAATTTTTAAAAAAGAAAAATCAGTCCAGGTGCAGTGGCTCATGCCTGTAATCCCAGCACTTTGCGAGGCTGAGGTGGGTGGATTACTTGAGGTCAGGAGTTCAAGACCAGCCTGGCCAACATGACAAAATCCTGTCTCTACTAAAAATACAAAAATTAGCTGCGTGTGGTGGTATGAGCCTGTAATCCCAGCTACGTGGGTGGCTGAGGCAAAAGAATAGCTTGAACCCAGGAGGCGGAGGTTGCAGGAAGCCGAGATCGCGCCACTGCACTCCAGCCTCGGTGACAGAGCAAGACTCTGTCTCAAAAAAAGAAAAGAAAAATCAATCACACACTCTTGGCCAAAAAGACGAGAACAAAAGAACAATTTTAATGGCATAAACCTTTGCCTCTCTCAAAGTGCGGCCAAAGCCACACTGGCATCCCCTGCTTAGAAAGTAGACCATCAATAGGGCCGGGCGCGGTGGCTCATGCCTATAATCCCAGCACTTTGAGAGGCCAAGGTGGGCAGATCACCTGAGATCAGGAGTTTGAGACCAGCCTGGCCAGTGAAATTCCATCTCTACTAAAAATACAAAAATTAGCTGGGCATGGCAGCACGTGCCTGTAGTCCCAGCTACTTGAGAGGCTGAGGCAGGAGAACTGCTTGGGCCTGGGAGGCAGAGGTTGCAGTGAGCCAAGATCGTCCCACTGCACTCCAGCCTGGGTGACAGAGCAAAACTCCGTCTCAAAAAAAAAGAAAGTAGACTGTAAGGCCCCACCACAGACTTCCTGAATCTGAATCTGCATTTTATCAAGATTCCCCCATGATTCCTAAACACAATGCAGTTTGGCCTAAATGATATCTCCCACCATTCCACTCCACAGGCATATGCCCCAGAGTAAGCGTGAGACGGGTGACATTGATCTGTAATTCCCTTGGTGGGTCTCAGTTCTCACCTGCCTTGCACCTCACTGAGTGAGATCCTAAAGTTTAAAGGGTAATTTGGACTATACACCTAAAACGTGACTTCACCTAAAACATGTTCTGTCCTCGGGCTGACCCCTCAGCTACCAACCTAACAACAGGCTCGATTTAACCAAGGGCTCACATCTTTGCATTAAAAACTGTGAGTGCATTAACAGCACGGACAAGCTCAATAAAGGCTTAGCACCAAGTTGTCGGCCACCAGCACACTGCCATAGGTCAGAAATAACTCAGACTGCAGGGAGAAAAGAGCTCTTGGGTCACAGAAAGATACACACCGAGTAGTGATGTGGAACATAATCCTTTAAGGTCAAGGTGGCTTTCCTTCAAGTAAATTTGCCATCCAATTCATTAATTCTGCAAAGTTTATAATTCTGTGAGTAAATTTCTATTACCCAGGAGAGTCTTATACTTTAATCACACATTTAGGAAAATCTTGAACAACTGTTGGTGACACCTTACCTGTGCACATCTTCCTAGTTCTTTCCTGTCCAGATACTGAAATATATTGATTGCCAATTCGTAAGGCAGTTGGATATCAAAGAAAGGCACATCATTCATTTCATTCTGAGGGGGAAAAAAAAAGAACGGAAAGAAGTTTATAATTCTTAGATATGAAAATAACTCAAATTTACAGGCCCTTTAAATGACCAGAGATATTCTTAGGTGGTAACAAGATAGATGAGGCTGTTTCCCAGGAGGGAGGCATCCGTACTGTTTCACCAGGCGGTCATGGAACTATTTCAGAATGTGCCAGCCATCCTCCATTCTCTGACCCCCACAAGCCTTCACTCCTTATATTCACTTAGGAAACCCATATGACCATTTCGCATGGTGCTTCACAAAGCAGCAGGGGTGCTATCTTCCAGCCTGGTGTATGGCACAGGAATCACTGTCAAGGTCTGTGGAAAGCCTCCTGACCTCTAAGGAAAGGTGAGCAGCAGGCGGCCAACAAAGTGAGCCTTGAAATCAGGGAGGCCACCCCTCCTCCCAGGACAACCGCCACTACTCCCAACTAGGAAGGGAGTGAGCACACACAGCTAGAGAAAAGCTGCTTTAGGTCACTAAGGGGTTTTCACTGGGAAAAGAATAGGGCTATAAACATAAGCAAAAAGTAAACAAGCGGACACTGCTCTTGATGGAGATGAACGCCACCTCTCCTTGGCCACTGGAGAAGTGCAAGGTTTCCTAATGCTCTCAGGGGCTTACACTGGTTAACCTGAGCGGGCCAGTGCAAACAAAGCAGTTCTTCTTCGGTGTCATTTATTAATGCAGAGAAATCAGAGCTCGCCTGCCTTTGGATAAGCAATTAGAGATGAGGTAACGGGCTTTATTTGAGAGATAAGGCTGTCACTGACGATCCTGGTAGCAGAAAGAAATATGAGTGTGAAACAGAAAAAAAGCCAAGTGTATGTATGTACCCCTCTGCCTGTTCCCAATCCACCTGCCAAAGCTCACTTTGGTATGTGCTTCTGCAAAGCTAGGAAAAGCTGCACTCTGTGTCCCAACAGCAATCACTTAATAAAATCCATTTTTAATAAGCTTTGGCTGATATCAGTGACTTATTGCTTACAAACGAACTGTTAATTCACCACTCAAATACAGCGGTCTTATGTATTGCAAGGCTGCTGTCTCAAAACAAAAAAAAATCACCTCAGTGTTTTTTAAGGGAGTCCAAGCACTGATTTAGACCCTACCAAGACTCAGGGTAAAGATTTTTCTGGAATGAAGTTTCTGTTCATCTAGGAGTCTCGGGGCTAAAAGACAGCCCAGAGCATAAAAAGGAAATGTGGTATTTAACTGCAAAAACAGTGCAAAGGATGAAGGCCAAAAGGGATCTCTGGAGCAAAAAAAGAGTAAGAGCTGACAGCTCTCTGTGGGCAAAGAGAAGGAACAGAATGTTAAATCAAGAGAGAAATTTTGGCCATACAGAAAAAAACAGGAAAAAAAAATCTGCAAGTGTAATTAGAAGGCTCAAGGGTGCTTGCCTAAAAAAATAATGGAAAGTCATTGGTTTAATGTCAGCCTCCATCCCCTCCCACAACTAATTGGCTTCACTCATCAAGAAAAAGAGGCATCACTTTCTCTCTCAGCCCAGATACAACTTGAGACTCCTCAAATCAACACTGGAGGGAGTCACTGCTTGCCAAGGAAAGCCACACTCACGATGAAACTTTCATTTGCAATCGTGGTCTTCCTCCTGCTTTCTTTTTTGGATTATTTTGACATTGTGGAGAGGCCTACTTTACCTATTCGGTAAAGAAACAAGAGAAAAATGTTCCTTATCCTCCTACAACCAGAACAAAGGCAAGGAAAAGCCTGTGTTCATTGAAACTGAAGTCTCATTTAGCCTTTCACTGTTACAGACTTGCCAGGCACTGCTTTCTTCAATTGGTCCCATTTAAGACTCACTAGGAACTGGTTTCTGGACTTGACACTATTCTGATGAGGCAAAGGACATCATCATCTTTGTTTTTAGCTGTTCTAGTGCAGAAAAGTCACACCTCTGGTAACAGGAGCCTTCCATCTTTTGCCTACTCAGTTGGCCTGGCCTCCATCCTCATCATGGAAGGCAATGCCTGTATCTTGGCATAACCCTAGCCCTGCCACCAGTATCCTTGATCCCAACCACCATAATCTCTGGGATGCAAACCAGCATGGAGGTTCAGAGCAAAGATTCAAACTGATACACCTGTTCGGTCACCTTACCAACAAGCCACCAGGCTAAGTGCATCTGTGCTTTCTCATCTGTAAAAGAGATATAACCACTCTATGAAATAGGTATGCTATTAAGAATAAAAATGAGACCCCGTGCTGGTCTCACTGTTAATGCATGCATTATAATGGTTCTTGATCATTTACAAGTTCTGAAGGGCAACCACTGCTTCAAAGCATTGAATTGTAATTTTGTAAACGACATTACACAGCCAAACTTTAAAAAAAAAAAAAAAAGTCACTGTGCTCTCAGAATTATGATCTAAACTCCAAAAGAGATCAAGTCCCAGACTTTCATGTAGATGATCTTCCGTGTTGGCAACCACTGGAAAATGACAGGGAAAAAAAAGAAACCAATACACTAACGGAAGGTCCACATCTTAAGAAATATGTAGACTCCCCCAAGGTGAGGAGACCAAATGCTCAAGTTTCATGCTGCACACTTAGAGTAATTCTGGCAAGACATTCTATCAATGGTCCTTGCCATAGATACTGCAGTGGGTCACTCAGATCCCGCTTCCGGTCCCACTCATTCCCCTAGATGAAAATGCTGCCTGCTGTTGACTCACAGCTGAGTCCCTTCCTAGGCAATGCCTTTGGCCAAACAAGCTGCCTCACCCAGGTTGCATCCCCTCCCACCCCTCTAAGGCAGCCTGTATCCAATGACTAGTCCATGGCTGGGTACAAAGGCTTGGCCCCCTTGCTCAGTTCAGGACCTCTCTGAAAGGAAAACCCACTAAACCACCTACATGCAAATCCCCATTTCAGAATCTATTTTTTGAAAAGTTCAATCTTTTTTTTTTTTTAACTGAAGCGATAGACCTGACCCACGATAGTCCTATGTTCAATATATTCCCAAGGTTTCTTAAGTACACCTCCAGATACATTAGTCTAGGTAAGCTACTTCCTCTCCCCTACTTGAGGAGGATACTAGAATGCGGGTAAATGAGTGACATCACTCCACCAGACAAACCAGAGTAAATTCAAGGTTTAGTAACTAATTCATCAACTTCAGTTTGTTATTATTGGAAATATCATTTGAGAAACACCTTACAAGACACAGAGTTGTGAGCATATTTGGCCCTGTGGTTGAAAACACACCTCTTTTATTAGTGTGCATGATTTGACAAGGATATGAAGTCACATCCTGGACAAAAGCTGTGGTCTAGTAACCACATAAATCCTACTACTGTTGGGCAGCAGAATGTCTTAGGCACTCTGATTGAGTACTTCCTATAGTTCATAAATGTAGGTTAAAAACACTACTTGCTACTAGTGTGCAGAGAAATACCTTGTTATCTAAAACACACTATCAGACAGAGGTTGGTTAACGGATATAAAAGTGCAGCTAGACAGGAAGAATGAGTTCTGGTTCTCTGTGGCACTACAGGTTGACTATAATTCACAACAATTTATTGTATATTTTCAAATAGCTAGAAGGGCAGATTTTTAATGTTTACAACACAAATAATAAATGTTTTAGGTGATGGATACGTTAATTACCCTGATTTGGTCAATATACATTGTATACATATATCACACTGTGCCCCATAAATATGTACAATTATAATGTGTCCATTAAAAATAAATAAATAAATAAAAGATGCTATCAGTCTTCCACCTAGACTACTGCAAAGCACATAGCTATCCAAAAAGTTACGGGCCACATTAACCCAACTCTACACTGACTTAAAAACATGAAAATGGACAACCTGGCATTTCAGAAACAAAGATATTCCAAGAAGAAGGAAAAGGAATTAAAGACATTGGAAATATTAAAATAGAGAAATCTGGTCAAACTATAAAAATATCAACATGGCTACAATATTTACAGAAAGTAATTTTGGGCCGGGTGCAGTGGCTCACGCCTGTAATCCCAGCACTTTGGGAGGCCGAGGCAAGAGGATCACGAGGTCAGGAGATCGAGACCATCCTGGCTAACACGGTGAAACCCCGTCTCTAATAAAAAATAAATAAATAAATTAGCCGGGCCTGGTGGCGGGCACCTGTAGTCCCAGTTACTCAGAAGGCTGAAGTAGAAGAATGGCGTGAACTTGGGAGGCGGAGCTTGCAGTGAGCCGAGATCGTGCCACTGCACTCCAGCCTGGGCGACAGAGCAAGACTCCATCTCAAAATTAATTAATTAATTAATTAATTAAATAAAAATACAAAAAATTAGCCGGGTGTGGTGGCAGGCGCCTGTAGTCCCAGCTACTTGGGAGGCTGAGGCAGGAGAATCGCGTGAACCCGGCAGGCGGAGAATCGCGTGAACCCGGCAGGCGGAGGAGCTTACAGTGAACTGAGATCACGCCATTGCACTCCAGCCTGGGCGACAGGGCAAGCGAGACTCTGTCTCAAAACAAAAAAAAAAGAAAAGAATTTTGCAGTAGTTGAATAGCTCTCAGCAATGTGAGACTGGCCAAATTTATTCTATAGGAGACCAATAAATTCAAAATATTAGTATTCCTTCAATGTTAAGGAAAAGTATCTGTTTGTTAACATACAACCTTGCCTTTCATTCTTTGACAATGTCTCAGATATCGAATCTCTACCACTATTGGGGACTTTCGTCCTGTATTACACATCAAAATCACCTGTGGAATTAAAAAAAAAAAAAATGCCAAGGGCACTACCAAGACCTACTGCCCCGAATTTCCAGGGTTAGGGCTCAAGCACCTCTTTTTCTTTTGAGACAGAGTCTCGCTCTGTCGCCCAGTCTGGAGTGCAGTGGCACGATCCTGGTTCAGTGAAACCTCTGCCTCCCAGGTTCAAGCGATTCTCATGCCTCAACCTCCCAAGTAGCTGAGATTACAGGCACACATCACCACACCTAGCTAATTTTTGTATTTTTTAGTAGAGACAGGGTTTTGTCACGTTGGCCAGGCTGGTCTCAAACTCTCGGCCTCCACCTGCCTTGGCCTCTCAGAGTGCTGGGATTACAGGCGTGGGCCATTGCACCTGGCCTCAAGCACCTCTTTCTCAGGCGATCTTCATGCACACTAAAAGTTGAGAACACAACCCTACATCATAGGCAGATATAAAAATCTATCCATCCCCTTTTTCCTAGTCAAGGAAAAAAAAACACACACACACACACTCAAAGGGGTCATATTACTTGTTTAATTTAAAGTCAGTGAATACTAGATTTTCCCAAAGTCTACTGGACTTACTCCAAAAACGCTGAGAGAAATTGCAAAGAGATCCATCCCCAGGGAGGCTGATTTGTATTCCTATGTGCTAATGTAAGACTAATTCTGTAAATGGATTGGTTTTGTGCCTTACTGTTAGAAATTTAATCTGTCTTCTCTTGTTTAATAGAAGAACAGATAATTACTAAGAGCCAAAGCAGTAAAAAGTGAAGAAACTGACTTAAGGTTTTTGTTCCCAATGTACATCTCCAGGGCAAAAAGAACATGAAAGATCTCTCCGGGTGGTGGTTTAAGAAACTGAGAAAATGCACCTTGAGTTCAAAGAAGAGATTTGCAATAACATTTTTACTAAATCTATGACTGAAAGGAGACTGGTTTCTGTAGGCATTTATCTCAACTTTCCACGTACTGCAAAAGCTGAGTGGAGTAGACCCATATAATCTCAATCAGAAGAAATAGATGAGTTTCAGTTTCACCTGTGTCTTCTTTGAGAAGAAAAAAACTGGTTGGCTAGGGGAAAAAGGTCTGAAAGGCAGTCAAGATAAATAAGCATCCATTTATGATCCACAATTTGTCTCGAAATACATATTCTTATATACAAAAAGAAAAAAAAGTCAGAAATAGGCCAGGCATGGTGGCTCATATCTGTAATCCCAACACTTTGGGTGATTGAGATGGACAGATCATTAGGCGCCAGGAGTTCAAGACCAGCCCAGGTAACATAGTGAGACACTGTCTCTAGAAAAAATAAAAATAAATAAGCCAGGTGGCGTGCACCTATAGTTCCAGCTACTTAGGAAGCTGAGGTGGGAGGATAGCTTGAGTTTGGGAGGTCGAGGCTACAGAGCCATGATCACACCACTGCACTCCAGCCTAGGCAAAAGCGAGACAGAGCCTGTCTCAAAAAAAAAAGTCAGAAATACACCAAAATGTTAACAATGGTAGCCTCTAAGCAATTATATTACTAAAGATTTTTATTTTCTTCTATCTTCTGAATTTCCTAAATATTTCTACAGTGAGCACATGATATTTTCACAGACGGAGAAAAGCAACACATTTTTAAAGTAAGGTAACTTATGTTCAAAATACTATCTAAATTCAGGGCCACACCAGGTGCTAGGAAGAGGGAGGTGCTGTTAGCAAGTATATAAGAAATGGTCTACACTCAAGGAGCTAAAATCTTTTATAGAGGTAAGTCATTGTCATGTAAAATGAAATATAGGAGACTACAACAGGCAATATAGATCGTCCCCTAAGATACTCCAAAGTTCATTAGTAAGCCAACTATATAGAAGATGGAAATAATTTCTCCAAACAAACAATGCTATAAAGAATGGCTAAGCTCCCAAGCAGTCCACAAAAAAACAATTTATCTCTTAACATTTAACCTAATCCCCATGCCTAGGTATGAGGAAGAGCAAAAGGTATTCAATAAATATTTGTTGATCACATGTGCGGGTGATATAAGTGAACTACAATACTACAGAATCTAACCAGCTCAGTGCCTTGCACACAGTAGATGCACAATAAATGTCCATGGAATTTGATTTATCCTTTTTTTACGAGAATAGGCTTTCCAGCTTCAAGACATATTCTCACTCCCCTGGGGACTCTGGCAAGGAAAGAAGGTAGAAGACGCCAATCAAAAGAAGGGCAAGTGCTGGGGGAAATCCCAGGAGGCTGGGTGTGGTGGTGAAGAAGGGTGGTGTGAAGCAAAATGGGCTGGGCCTCTGCTTTGAGCCCCTTTTTAGTCTAAACTGGGATCTGTGCTTTAGGACATGGCGAGGAGAGAAGACAGGAAGAGGAGAAGCTTCAGGTCCCAGAGGGGTACCACAGTGGGTGTGGTTTTGTTTGTGAAAAAAGTAAAGATGTTCACATTAAGGGTCCCAAACACTGCAGGCACATTCCCACCATCAGGATTGGCTATAGAATTTGGGGGGCCTGTTGGTCAAAAATGATTAAGATCATTACAAATGATCAAGGCAACAGAGCATTAAACTAAGTGCAGGTCCTGGCCACCACAGAACCTTTGCACTTGCCCGTCTTGGCCTAGAATCCCCTCCCCCAGATCTCTGTATGTTCACTCCTCACCTCCTTCAGGTTCTCCATGAAATGTGACCTTCCCAGAAAGACCCTGTTGGACAGCACTATTTAAAATTACAGCCCCTCCCCTGGCAGATACACTCTATGCCATCTGCTTATTTTTTCTCCAGAACATTTATTTATTACCTGACAATTATTTGTCCATTGTCTAACTCCCTCTTCCCCAGAATGTAAGTTATACAAGGGCACAGGCTTTTTTCTGCCTTGTTCGATGCTATATTCTCAGTGCCTGGAACAGTGGCTGGTACTAAGAAGACACTTAATAAATATTTGTGGGATATGAATGAAACCCGAGCTGCTTCAAGCAGCAGACCCTTCCAACAAAGACCGCATGTAAGTCACAAGTTGTTCTAGTATACACAGGCATCATTTCAAAAGGTTCGTAAGTACAGGCCTGCTAATTCACGAATAACGAAAAAATGAACAGCACTGAGGATAAGAACTTTTTAGTTGAGGGAAAGGGAGAAATTTGGGCTGGAGAAATCACGGAAGAATTAACACAGGAGACAGAACTCAAGCTGAGCTTTAAAAGGCAGACAAAGAACAGGAAAGAGGAAAGGAAGTTATTCCAGATAAGTCAATTCATGAGTACACATTTGGTTTGGTTTGCTGTCTCACTGCATATTAGCCAGAAGAAAAGTGTTCACATTAGGGAGCTTACTTATTTGTGTTTAACTTAAAAACAGAATAAGGTTAAGCCATTAAATCTATCTTGTTGGCAACACAGATGCAGGATCTGACAGGTTAAATATTGACATAGTGAGTGATAAATATTGGCCAGCAGTATTAAAACTTTCAGCAGACCTAAAACTCCATATCTTAACCTGGAAGGATGCTTTGAATGTTCAAGGGTTCTAACAATCATAGAGCCTTTATAAAGTCGCTGTCAGAAGCAGCAATTTCGCCCACATTATTTCAACTCAACAAACGTAGATAGGGCCCCTACTGTACTAGTAAGGCAGGTGGAGTTACAATAGTAAGGCAACAGATCCTGCCCTCCAGGGATTCACAAGAGGCGGAAGCTAAGGGCTTATCGGTGATAAGTTTCAGTAAAGAGGAAGTAAAATAGCATAGCAAACTCTGAGTACTAATGATAATGGCACCAGCTTACATTTATTCGGCCCTTACTGTACTCCAGGCTCAGTGCTAAGTTCCATGCTTATTTCATTGCCTCTTCACGAGATAGGTACTAACATCATCATCATTTGACAGCTAAGGCAGGGTAAATTAACTTGCCCAAGGCAAACTGATAACAGCAGAGCCAGAATCTGAACTCAGGTCTACTTGACTGCAGAGCCCAGCCCCATAGCCAAGACTGTCCTGACTCCATTCGTGTCATTCTTTTAGTTAAAAGAAACAAGACTTTAGGCTCTCTGAGGACAAGGAGCCATTGTTTACTGCTGATTCCCCAGCACCGAGCTGATCAATGAATATATGTTGGATGAACTGAAAACACAGTCGTCCCCGCTTATCCACGGTTTTGCTTTCCATAGCATCAGTTACTTAACAGTACAGTATTATGAGAGCCCACATTCATATAACATTTATTATAGTATACTGTTGTAATTGTTCAATTTTGTTGTTACTGTTAATCTCTTACTGTGCCTTGTTTATAAACTTTACCATTGGTCTCTGTGTATAGGAAAAAAAACACGGCATATATAGAGTTCAGTACTATCTGCATTTTCAAGCACCCACTGGGGGTCTTGAAATGTATCTCCAGTGGATAAGGTGGGACTACTGTATTCTCAGAGTTAGTGCTGTGTCACACACCCACCTAAAGTGGGTATCAGTTATTGCTGTTTTTTCCTGCCCAACATCCACTTCCTCTCTTTAGGAAACCATCCCACTCCCACTCTTAGTCAACACGATTTAGGCAGAGCTGACCTCACCTTCATCTACAGGAATGGGCAATGGATTCGGGTCTGGACAATTTGAATCAGTGATTGGCTGAAAGGTGGGCACATGACCCAGTTTGCACCAATGGGAATTTAGGTTCATGACTTGCTGCTCTCTTTCCCCTGAGTTGCTAAGCAGATAGAAGACTAGAGTTGCTGGTAGCCATTTTTCCCCAAGAGGAGAGCCTGTCTGTGAATAAAGCCAACAAAAGGAAAGCAGGATTAAGAGAAGGCGAATCCTACTTACCTTAGGTAAGCACCCAGAACAAACACTACCACCTGGAATTTTCAGTTACAGGAATCAATAGATTCCAGTTTGGGTTTTTAAGCCAATTTGGGTTGTGTGCTTGTTGCCTGCAGCCCAGAGTCCTGATACACTACCTAAATAAAAATGGAGCCCAAGCAAGTTGGTATCACAGCCACTCCGCTGAAGAAAGCAGCACACTTGCAGTTATACTCAGGTATATCCACTATCTCCAAGAAGCCTGAGTTTATGAACAGAGAAGAGAAAACAACAGACAAAGTGCCTACTGCCTCTGAAATTCTGACCAGGGATGTGTTCTTTCGCTAGTTTACTTATACTGAGAACTCTATCAAGTGCCACTTAAGGTATTCCCAACTCATCACCTAAAAAGAGATGGCTGCTATTACTAAAAGCTTCATAAAACATGAGGCTTGGGAGGAGTCCTGCGTTGTTTTTTTTTTTGTATTTTTGTTTTTTGAGGTGGAGTCTTGCTCTGTCACCCAGGCTGGAGTGCAGTGGCGTGATCTCGGCTCACTGCAACCTCTGCTTCCCGGGTTCAAGCAATTCTCCTGCCTCAGCCTCCCCAGTAGCGGGGACTACAGAGGTGTGCCACCACGCCCGGCTAATTATTGTATTTTTAAATAGAGACAGGGTTTCACCATCTTAGCCAGGATGGTCTTGATCTCCTGACCTCGTGATCCGCCCACCTCGGCCTCCCAGAGTGCTGGGATTACAGGCACGAGCCACCACACCCGGCTGAGTCCTGCATTTTCATGTCAGCTTTGCTTGCCCATCAGAGGTTCTGGCCTATAGCAGCCAGATGACACTCCAAGGCAACACTGCACACCTACCCATCCAAAGCCAACTTCACTCTTGATTGCTAACTTACTAGTTGTTCTCTCTCTAGTGATGGATACTGAAGACTGGGAAGTGGAGGAGACTGCACCAGAAATACAACAGGGTGCACTAATGAAAGTGTGCCAAAGGTTGGAGAAGAAACGGGGGCAGGGAGGAAGTGTAAGAAGGTAGTACCAGATTTTATTTCCCATTCATGTCAACTGGATCAGCTTCTGTTAAAGATTCTGGGGAGTCTCAAATGGAACTAACTCTTCCTTTCAGGAGCCACCCATGGATCAAGCAAGGATTCTTGGGAAGGCACAAGGCAAAGATGATAAAATGGTTACCAAGGCAGATCTAACCCACCGACAGGTTTTGTTTAACCTGCAATGTTAGCACCTAAAATTTTATTAATTTTTTATTAGTTATCAACAATTAAAAATTGGAAGAGCTTTTGAGGTAGACTCACGTAGTGATGGCCCCAAATTTGTTCATGTCTCTCTGTATGCAAGCACTTGGGTAAATCCACACTGACTCTGGACTTGGCCACATGACAATAACAAACATGACCTATGCAGACTTCAAAAGCACCACTGCATCTGGCCATTGGGGCTCGCCCTCTTGCTGCTCTTGTAATTCTGAGAATGCCCACTTGGGGCTAAGCTAAGCTGCTGTATGATGGATGACTCATAACCCAGATACACACCTCTTTCTCTCTCTCTCTCTCTCTCTCTCACACACACACACATGCACAATTACCCAACCCCTAGAATCAGAGCAGCCTAGGTGACCACAGCTAACCTCAGACACACGAGTGAGCTCACCCATGCCCAGCCCAAGCTGCCACCCTGCAAAATGGTGAGCTAAATCGTGGTTGTTTTAAGCCAAAGTTTTGGATGGTGGTTTTTAAGTGAGACAGAATCTATTTTGCCCAGGCTGGTCTCAAACTCCTGGGCTAAGGTGATCCTCCTGCCTCAACTCCCCCAGCAGCTGGGAGCACAGGCATGTGCCACCATGCCCAGCTTGGATGGTTTTCTCATGCAGAGAAAACTGAAAGAGTCCACATAAAAATACATATTCCCAATTAAAAAAAAAAATCTAAAGACCTTACAACACTGGGACCACATTCCTTCAGGGCAACAACCAGCTAATGGGGGCAGTGGCTACTACTCTGACCCCAGCCATGGTATGTATTTCCCAATGTGTCTTTATCATCTTGCCCATGCTGGGGTCAAGTTCTGCTGTCATGTCATCTCAGTTGGGTGTTGATTTATGGTAAAGAAGAAAGTGAAATACTATATTCCACATACACAAGTTACTATCAAAAGTGAGAAAACCAGTACAACCACTTTGGAAAACTGTCAGTATCTACCAAGGCTAATCTATTCACACCTTATGACACCAATTCCACTCCCAAATGAATACTCAGGAAAAATGTGGACACATTTTCCAGAAGATGTACAAAACATTTATGGTGGCACTATTTCTGAGCGTCCCAAACTGGCTATCAACAAACTAGCAATAATTCCCATCAACAGTAGATAAGATGTGGCATATTCATGGGATCAATCTCACAGATAATGCCATACACGAGAACTCAGACACATGAGTATGTGCTGTTTGACTCCACTTAATATACAGTTCAAAAACAGACAAACTAAACGCGGTGTTAGAAGTCAGGTGAGGCCAGGCATGCAGGCTCACACCTGTAGTTCCAGCACTTTGGGAGGCCGAGGCAGGCAGATCACATGAGGCCAGGAGTTCAAAACCAGCCTGGCCAACATAGTGAAACCCCATCTCTACTAAAAATGCAAAAATTAGCAGGCCGTGGTGGTGCATGCCTGTAGTCCCAGCTACTCAGGAGGCTGAGGCACAAGAATCACTTGAACCCGGGAAGTGGGGGTTGCAGTGAGCCAAGATCATGCCACTGCACTCCAGCCTAGGTTACAGGGGAAGACTCTGTCTCCAAAAAAAAAAAAAAGTAGTCAGGTGAGTGTTTACCCTTGGGTGGAAGAGAAGTCAGGTGAGTGGTTACCCTTGGGTGGAAGGGAACACAGGGCAGGGGAGGTGGTTCTGACATGCTGGTGATGCTGCCCTATGACCTGGCTGCTGCTTACATGGATGTGTACACTTGAAAATTCATCAAGCTGTGCATTTAGGCCTTGTATAGGTCAATACATAGTTTGAGCTTAAAAACTTTTAAAAGTGGGAAAACAAGACCAAGATGGCCATGTTTAAAGACAATTCCTACAATACATGTTTAATTGTGACAAAAAGAACAGCTGCAACTATGAAACAAATTATAAAGCTATGACCAGAACACATAAAAAAAAACACCTGATGAGCTTGGAGAAAGGACCTAATGTGCACCACTCACCCTATCTCACTCACGTGCATTACCTGCCTTAGCCCTGTGGGCTCTGGGGCTTGCAACCACTGATACAGGAATCCAAGCCTTTTCCATAAACCTTGTCATCATTTATCAGCCTGGAGAGAAGGAGTAGATTTATTACCTAAAAATCAGTTACTTTCCTAATGCTCATCTACAAATTAGTTGAAAATAGCCACTGGAGAGAGTTGTTGGGAGAAATGAAGACGATAATGTCTCTAAACCCTTAAGACAGTACCAAGGAGACAGTTTACGCACACAATGAATTATAACTTTATTTATAGCAGTGTTACTGATGATTGCAAAGTCTTTTTTTTCATTTTTTATTTTTTGAGATGGAATTTTGCTCTTGTTGCCCAGGCTGCAGTGCAATGGCACGATCTCAGCTCACCACAACCTCCGCCTCCTGGGTTCAAGCGATTCTCCTGCCTCAGCCTCCTAAGTAGCTGGGATTACAGGTGCCTGCCACCATGCCTGGCTAATTTTGTATTTTTAGTAGAGACAGGGTTTCTCCTTGTTGGTTAGGCTGGTCTCAAACTCCTGACCTCAGGTGATCTGCCCACCTCAGCCTCCCAAAGTGCTGGGATTACAGGTGTGAGCCACCAGGCCCAGCCTTTTTTTTTTTTTTTTGAGACAGGGTTTCGCTCTGTCACCTAGGCTGGAGTGCAGTGGTGTGATCCTGGCTCACTGCATCCTCCACCTCCTGGCCTCAATCAATCCTCCCACATCAGCCTCCCAAGTAGTGAGGACTACAGGAACATGCCACCACGCCTGGCCAATTTTTGTAGAGATGGGGTTTCTCTATGTTGCCCAGGTTGGTTTTGAGCTCCTGAGCTCAAGAGATCCATCCACCCACCTCAGCCTCCCAAAGTGCTAGGATTACAGGCATGAGCCACCTTGCCCAGCCACAAAGTTTGTTTTTTGCCTGTTTTTGACAGGGTCTTGCTGTGTCACCCAGGCTGGAGTGCAGTGGTGCAATCATGGCTCACTGCAGCCTCGGCCTTCTGGGTTCAAGCGATCCTCCCACCTCAGCCTCCCAAGTAGCTAGAACTAAAGGGGTGCACCACCACACCTAGCTAAATTTTTTAAATTTTTTATAGAACCAGGGTTTCACTATGTTGCCCAGGCTGGTCTTGAACTCCTGGGCTCAAGCGATCCTCCTGGCTTGGCCTCCAAAATGCTGGGATTACAGGTGTGTACCACCACACCTGGCCTACAAAGTCCTCTTTAAAATTAGAGGTGCCCCAAAAGTTGTATGCTACTCATAGAGAACCTAGTAGTACCTAATGTGGTGATTCTGAAGGGGGCAGAGGAGACCAGGGAAATGAATTCCAGGAAGACAGGGAAGGCCTTTTCCAACAACATGAAACAGATTCGGATGTACCCTCCAGATTCTCCAGTATGCAGGTCCCTTCTATTTTCAGAATACAACAGACCCTTGAACAACACGGGTTTGAACCGTGTGGGTCCACTTGTATGCAGGTTTTTTCCATAAACGTTGCATCGAATGTGCCTGCCTCTCCTTGCACCTCTGCCACCACTTTGACAACAAGACCAATCCCTCCTTCGTAGCAGCAGCAGCAGCCTACCCAGCATGAAGGCAATGAGAATGATGGCCTTTGTGATGAGCCACTTTCACTTAATGAATAGTAAATACATTTTCTCTTATAATTTTCTTAATGACACTTTCTCCTCTAGCTTACTTTATTATAATGCTATAGTATATAACACACAGAAGATACAAAATATGTGTTAACTGACTTATCTATAAGGCTTCTGGTCAACAGTAAGCTATTCGTAGTTAAGTTTTGGGAGAGTCAAAAGTTATACACAGATTTTTGACTGCAAGGAGGTCAGTTCTCCTAACCCCCCACGTTGTCCAAAGGTCAACTGTACTTGATTTGCTTCTTTACTATTTTTGGCATCAATGCCTATAGCTCTAAGGTGTTACAAATGGAAAGCCTTGAGAATCAGGACCTTAAACCAAAGGAGGCTATACAGTAGAGTATAATGTCTTAAACTTGCCTGATCATGCCAGTCATCAGATTTCAGGGCCCCTTCCCTGGTGATGGAGTTAGCAGGTCTGGGGAGGGCCCAGAACCTATATTATAATCAAGCCTCAAGTGATTCTTATGCCAACTCAAGTTCACGTGGTGAAACTTGGAGTTGAAAAGTCCTGGATCCAAATTCAACCCCCAGAATCTATCAGCGGGCTAATGCTGGGCAAGTTACAGAGAATCTCTGAGTTTCTTCATTTGTAAAAGGAGAGTTAAAATCTACCTCACAGGACTGTTATATTCAAATTAGGGCAGAGCACAGGACTAAACACTTGGTAAAAACTCAAATAGTAGCTATTAATGCTATTTGAGTAAACTACATATTACATAAAATAATAGGCCATTATTTCTTGAAACAGCTTGCCACTTAAAGAATTATTCTCGGCCGGGCGCGGTGGCTCACGCCTGTAATCCCAGCACTTAGGGAGGCCGAGGTGGATGGATCACGAGGTCAGGAGATCGAGACCATCCTGGCTAATACAGTGAAACCCCGTCTCTACTAAAAATACAAAAAGAAATTAGCCGGGCGTGGTGGTGGGCGCCTGTAGTCCCAGCTACTGGGGAGGCTGAGGCAGGAGAATGGCGTGAACCTGGGAGGCGGAACTTGCAGTGAGCCGAGATCGCGCCACTGCAACTCCAGCCTGGGCGACAGAGCGAGACTCCGTCTCAAAAAAAAAAAAAAAAAAGAATGATTCTCAATTGGGAGGATCACTTGAGCCCAGGAGTTTGAGACCAGACTGGGCAATACAGGGAGACCTCGTCTCTACCAAAAAATTTTAAAAATTAGCTGAGTGTGGTGGCGCATGCACGTAGTCCCAGCTACGCGGGATGCTGAGGGAAGGGGATGGCTTGAGCCAGGCAGTTTGAGGCTGCAGTGGGCCGGGAGAGCAACAGTACACTCCAGCCTGGGCAACAGAGCAAGACCCTGTCTCAGAAAAGAAAGAAAGAAAAAAAAAACAGAAAAAAAAGTGGGTTCCCAATTGGAAAGCTGTAGGGACTTCCTTTGGGCCTAATTTAAATCAAACCATTAGAACCTGGAGCCTTGTCCTCTTAACCTGGGAGACACGGATGCATTTCAGGTGTTCTTGATTTTCCCAACTTTCCGAAGGGGGTTATTTTTAACGCACAGAGGGTCCCCAGCTTCCTCCAGATTCTCCAAGGAATCCAAGCCCCACAAAAAGATAAGAAACTCTATCCTAATGAAAGTGCCCAAGAGATTCTTCCTCCTCTTCTTCCTTTTTTTCTGAGATAATTTTTTTGAATACGTGCACGGTTACAAAAATTAAACAGTGCAAACAGTATACAAAGGTAAAATTACTTCCTATCCATTACCTGGGTCCTCCTTTTCAAAGGCAACGTTTATTCAAAGTTTAGGTAGCCTTCAAGAGCAGGATTTCTCAACCCCACACTTACTGATATTTTGGCATGGATAATTTTTTTGTGCGAGGTGTCCTGTACACTGTAGGATGTTCAGGTCCATCTCTGGCCTCTACCCACTAGATGCCCAGTAACATGCACACATACACACCCCAATGAGGCACCCAAAAATGTCTGCAGACACTGCCACATCTAGGGAAACAAAATCGCCCTGGTTGAGAAGTGCTGCTTCCAGAAAGACCCCTATGCACGCACAAACATCGGTGTTTGTGCGTCTACTCATTTTCTCGGGCAACTAGTGGCACAGTTACTCTCCAAATCACTGCAGGGGTTTGTCCTGGGGGCGGGGGCCGGCGCAGGCATGGGCGGGGGGTAGGCGACGGCCACTCACCAGGTCGCGGATGAGCTGGTCCACCAGCTGCTCCCCGCCCCCGGCGCCCTCGCGGGCCAGAGGAGAACGTGAGCGGCTCGCCACGTCCTGCCCCTCGGCCCGAGTCGCCCGCGCCGTCGGGGGCCTCCCCGCGCCCTCCAGGAGACCCTGGGCTAGCGTCGGGTCCCCAGAGGCCTGTTCGCCGTGCCCGGAGCCCACCTCCGGCCGCCGAGCCCGCCTCTCAGCAACCTCGGGCCGTCGCCGCTTCTTCGGCGCCTGGGCCTGCGCCAGCTCCTCCTGCCAGCGCCGACGGAACTCATCCAGGCTGTAGTCGTCCATATTCGCCGCTCCCGGCGCTCCACGTTCTCCTCGGTTCCACCGGGTGCCACGGGACAGTCCCTCCCAGGGAAGTGTCCGCCGCGACCGGAAGCCGCTGCCGCCGCCGCGGCTCTAGGGTTCCGGGTGGGCGTCCACGCCCCCGCCACGCCCCCCCGCGCTGCCCCTGTACGCACATGGTGGTCCGGCTTGTGGCTTGTGGCGCCCAAGGCGGAGGTTTACGCAGCTGCTCCTCAACCCGTCAGCTCTCCTGCCTATCGCTTTTCCTAAGCTCTGACTTTGCGCCAAGCATTGTTCTTTCATTCAACAAACATTCATTCAGCAACTACTATATGCCAGGCACCAAGAATTCAGCATTTAAATCTGCAAAACAAAACAAAAACTCTGACGTCTTGGAGCATGCGTTTAAGTGGGGAGACTTTAAACAAAGAAATATGAACATTTAAATCAGTGATAGGTATTAGGAAGAAAACAAAATAAGGTAAGGTAAGGGGAGTAAGGATTGATAGTGAAAGTCTGTTTAAGATGTTATTTGAATTAAAATCTAGAAGAGAATCAACGGGTGGATAAAGAAACTGATATATGCATATGGTGAAATACTACTCAGCCATAAAAAAGGAATGAATTCATGGCATTCGTAGCAACCTGGATGGGATTGGAGACTATTATTCTAAGTGAAGTAACTCAGGAATGGAAAACCAAACATCGTATGTTCTCACTCATAAGTGGGAGCTAAGCTACGAGGATGCAAAGGCATAAGAATGACTTATAGGACTTTGGAACAGGGGAGGCGGACGAGGGGAGGGTGGGAAGGTGGGGAAGGATAAAAGACTATAACTTGGGTTCAGTGTATACTGCTCGGGTGATGCGTGCGCCAAAATCTCACAAATCACCACTAAAGAACTTACTCATGTAACCAAATACCACCTGTTCCCAATAACCTATGGAAATAAAAAAACATTTTTAAAAAATCTGAAAGAGAAACCAGCCAAGGGAAGGTCAGATCTTAGGAGAGAGATTTCCAGAAGGAAATCCAAGGGCTTTAAGATGGGAAAGAAAGTGACATACGATGGCATTCCACTTAAAAATGTTTTCTTTGCACCTGATATTCCCTCAGCAGGGAATTTTTCCCCCCACCTTGACCTGGTTAACTCCTACACATCTTTCATATCTCAATTCACATTTCACTTAATCTTCCAACCTCCACTCAAGAAACATCAGGTATCCCTGTTATTCATTCTCACAGCATCCTGTACTTCTCATCATAATACATAACACAATTTGTAATTTTATGTATATATATATCATATATATATATATCCCTTCCCTTCTAGATTGGCAACTCTTAGCTTTGAGACTGGTGATTAATACATGCTCAATAAATGGTTTTTTGTTTGTTTGTTTTGTTTTGTTTTTGAGACGGTGTCTCGCTCTGTTGCCCAGGCTGGAGTGCAGTGGCGCGATCTCGGCTCGCTGCAAGCTCCGCCTCCCGGGTTCACGCCATTTTCCTGCCTCAGCCTCCTGAGTAGCTGGGACTACAGGCGCCCGCCACCACACCCGGCTAATTTTTTGTATTTTTAGTAGAGACAGGGTTTCACCATGTTGGCCAGACTAGTCTTGAACTCCTGACCTCAAGTGATCCACCCACCTCAGCCTCCCAAAGTGCTGGGGTTACAGGCGTGAGCCACCACTCCAGGCTCAAAGATGCTCTTGCAATTAACTGTCCCTTGTTCCTTGTCTAACTCTTCTTAGTCTCTCAGGCCTCTTCTCTAGAATCACTTCTGTAAATAAACTAGCTGCCTACAAACCCAGGGCTCAGGCTTGCTTACTGTGGGAAACCAGGCTTGGACAACATTCACTGTAGAAAATTAGAGTATATGGTTGGGTGTATACTCGCACCACTACACTCCAGCCTGGGCGACAGTGCGAGACTCTGTCTCAAAAAAACAAAAAAAAAGAAAGAGCATCTTTGAGTTGGTCCTACTGTGGCAATTTAGGCTCATTCCACTAGCACCTTCTAAGGAGCCTTAGAACACAGCTCAGAATTGTCCTCCCAAGAGATAAGAGCCAGAAGAGGAAAGCATTTGTCCAGTGACTCTCATCCCCTACTAGAGAAAGGCTAAGCCAAGGAGCTTTAACAACTTCCCACTTCTAGATTGGGTATAAGTAAATGGATTATCATGGATGTTCCATACCAAGGCAGCAGAGATCCTCTGGGGCAAAAAGCAGGAGGTACTCTGTGCAGCTAACAGGAACGACTGTCAGGTTACACGTGCACAAAGCCAGTTGCTACAGCAATGACTAAGGTAAAAGATGAGTCAAGTGATGCGAGATGGAACATAAGCATCCAATACTCGTAAGCATTCTCTTTTTTTTTTTTCTGTAAAGGTTTTGTTATACACAGAAGGGGAGGAAGTCTCAGTTCTTCTTGGCAGCCATTCACTTCCTGGAGGTCAAGACATTGCCCAGCTCCTGTCACTTCTTATGGTGCAGATGTGTGTCCCAGCTCTCTTCTTGATGAACTTGAGGGTCCACTTTTTCTTGGAGACCTTGAACAATTCCAAGGTGCATCACTCATATAGAACAAAGCCACACACCTCTCACATCATGTCCCACACAAACTTTCTGTGCTTGGTGGGGTGCCTGCGGTGGCAGTAGCAGCCGTGCTTGCTCACATTCTTGGTCCTCACCTTGTGGCCCTCATTGAGACCCACAGACATGGGAGACCACAGAACCATGGCTGCTGCTCATCAGTGGCTGCTGCCAATAAATATTATTTGTAATAAAAATAAAAACGAGCTAATTTTTTCCCATTCCGCTAGCATCGCATTCATCCCATGTGCCTTCCATGTGAAATCCAAAGGTCATACTTGCTTTGATTACATACTTGCAAGTCAAAAGCCAAATATCACTTTTCTGGTATCTGTAGATTTTATGGACCATCTAACACTTAAAACAGAAAGCAAACTGGAATTTAAAAAAAATGGGGTCTCGCTCTGTCACTCAGGCTGGAGTGCAGTGGCATGATCGTAGCTCACTGCAGCCTCGAACTCCTGGGCTCAAGTGATCCTCCCGCCTCAGCCTCCCAAGTAACTGGAACTACAGGAGCACGCCACTATCTCAGACTAATTTTTAAGTTTTTAGTAGAGATGAAGTTGGTCATATGGTTGGCCTTGAACTCCTGGCCTCAAGCGATCCTTCCCACCTCGGGGGATTACAGGCATAAGCCCCCAAGCCCAGCTTCAAACTGGAAAATTTTAAACACCCAATTATGCTGGTCAAGATCAACGTTTCCTGTTGCCCCTTTAAAAGAATTTTTACAGGGACAGTGCAGGCAGGCTAATGGGGCCATTAGTCACCCAGAGAAAATGAAAAAGAGAGAGAGAAGAAGCATGCTAAGAGGAATGAAAATATTGTCTTTTTTTTTTTAGTATTGCCTACCATTCACTGACTATATTTATGTTGATTTTATATCTTTCCAGTAGCAAATTCCTGGACCTCCATTTCCTCAAATGAAAAGTAAAGATAGAAATATCTTTCTTTCAGAATAACTGTAAGGCTGATAAAATGCCTATAAAACTCTTAGCATCCATAAAACATAATGTAGGCTTTTAATAAATGGTGTCTATGATCCATATTAATACAGTCTTGGCAGATAGAGATTGCATCTAACCTGTGCTCTGTAAGTCTTGTATTCCACAGGACCCCACCTTTTATCACATTGAGGATATACTTTGCAAGCTCAATCTGTTAAAGTTCTTTGTTTGCAAGCAACAGATGCCAAGTCTTTCTACCTTGAGAAAAAGGGAATTAAACTCAGAGGATGGCTCACCAAGTTAAACAAAAAGAGGAATAACCAGACCCTTGAAATACCAAGAACCAGATCAGATTCAGGGATTTCATCATGGGAACTGTGAACCATCTTTGTAGGATGGGATCGCTGCCTGTCTTCCATTTCCTAGGATTCAAATTCCGAGAACAGAGGTTCTCAGAATGTGGCCCCTGAACCAGCAATACCTGGGAGCTTGTTTGGAATGCAAATTCTCAGCCCAAACCACTAAATTGGAAACGCTAGGGGTGCGACCCTAGCAATTTTGTTTTTAACAATCCCTCCCTGTAATTCTGATGCATAACCCAGTTTGAGAACCACTCTCCTGGAGGACTATCTGATTGGCCTAAGGCAGTCATATTTCCAGCTCTTGGGAGAGCGGGGAGGGGTTTACAATGTCCTGGATTTCCAGGATTTCCATGCCACCATGCCTTGCTAATTTTTAAATATTTTTTGTAGAGACAGGGTCTTGCTATGTTGTCCAGGCTGGTCTCGGACTCCTGGCCTCAAGCAATTTTCTCACCTCAGCCTGCTGAGCTGCTGGGATTTCAGGCATGAGCCACCATGCCCAGCCTGCCTCCTCTTAGAAGGATACTTGTGATTATTAAGGGCCCACCTGGCAATCCAGGATAAGCTTCCCCATCTCAAGATCCTTAATTTAGTGACATTGGCAAAAAACTTTATTTTTTTATTTTTTTTTTTATTGAGACAGAGTCTCGCTCTGGAGTGCAGTGGCACAATCCCAGCTCACTGCAATCTCCGCCACCTGGGTTCAAGAAATTCTCATGCCTCAGCCTCCCGAGTAGATGGGATTACAGGTGCCCACCACCACGCCCACCTGATTTTTTGGATTTTTAGTAGAGATGAGGTTTCACCATGTCCGCCAGGCTAGTCTTGAACTCTTGGCCTCAAATGACCCGCCTGCCTCGGTCTCTCAAAGTGCTGGGATTACAGGCGCGAGCCAGCATACCTGGTCAATATTTGCAAAAATCTTTTGCCATTTAAGGTAACATTCACAGGTTCCATGGATTAGGACTTGGATATTTTTGAGGGGCCGTTATTCAGCCTACAGCAGATGGACTTCAGCAACCACAGACTCAAATGCCTACAGATGACCCCAGGAAACAAAAGTGGGGCAAATGGGCCAGGCGTGGACTGTAACAAACTGGAGAATGGATGTCCATGTACAGCGCAAAGTCAATTTTTTTTTTTTTTTTTTTTTTTTGAGACAGAGTTTTGCTCCTGTTGCCCGGGCTGGAGTGCAATGGCATGATCTCAGCTCACTGCAACCTCCACCTCCCGGGTTCAAGAGATTCTTCTGCTTCAGCCTCCCGAGTAGCTGGAATTACAGGCGTTCGCCACTACGCCTGGCTAATTTTTTGCATTTTTAGTAGAGATGGGGTTTCACCATGTTGGCCAGGCTAGTCTTGAACTCCTGAGCTCAGGTGATCCACCCACCTTGGCCTCCCAAAGTGCTGGGATTACAGGTGTGAGCCACCACACCCAGCCACAGAAAGCCAATATTACTCTCCTCTACTCAATTGTTGCATCTTAGCCCACATCTTCCAAAATTCAATGTCTTGATTTTTAATTATGAAAAATGATCATTGTTAGCAACTAATTTCATTTTTTAAACAAAGATGTTTATCTAAAAGTGTACATTGCATTCAGTACCTTCAAAGCAACCAGTAGCTGCGTGCAGTGGCTCATACTTGTAATCCCAATGCCTTGGGAGACTGAGGCGGGAGAATGGCTAGAGACCAGGAGTTCAAGACCAGCCTGGGCAACATAGTGATGCCCCATCTTTACAAAATATAAAAAATTACAATTAACCAGGCATGATGGTACATGCCTATAGTCCTAGCTACTCGGGAGACTGAGGCAAGAGGATCCCTAGAGCCCAGGAGTCTGAGGTTGCAGTGAGCTGTGATCATTCCACTGCACTCCAACAGAGCAAGACCCTCTCTCTTAAAAAAAATAAAAAATAAAAAAGCAGCCAGGCACGGTGGCTCACGCCTGTAATCCCAGCACTTTGGGAGGCCAAGGTGGGTAGATCACCTGAGGTCAGGAGTTTGAAACCAGCCTGGCCAACATGGCGAAACCCCATCTCTACTAAAAATACAAACATCAGCTGGGCATGGTGGCATGTTCCTGTAATCCCAGCTACTCAGGAGGCTGAGGCATAAGAATCACTTATGAGATCGCATCACTGCACTCTAGCCTGGGGGACAGAGCAAGACTCCATTTCAAAAAAGAAAAAGGAAAAAAAAAAAGCAAACAAGGAAACAAGCAAACAGTAGTTTATTCTTGAACAAGCCATGAGTTGAGTCAAAACTCCCTTCAACTTACATTGCTGCTTCCTCCCCTCTTGTGTGTAGAGACTGAAGAATCACACCTCATTTGGGATCACTAATGTGTGAGCATCAGGAAATTAATATGAAAATGAAAATAAAAAATGGTGATGATTTCTAAGTACATTGTTTAGAAACATGAACAGAACATCGCAATGATGTGAGTGGCCATTCTGAATGTCAGCCTCACCTGGATGCATCCCTTGCTGTAGACATGATTTATGCTTTCATATTAGCAAAATATAAAATTCTGCAAAAAAAATTTTTTTAACTGGGCTTGAAATAAAAGAAAAATGATCTGTAGCAAAAAAAAAAAAAAAATTTCCTTGTTCTTAGGAACTTTCCCATCAATAATTCCATTTTTTTAAAATGCTGCACAGACGGGATTCAGCGTCAGCTGCCACTTACAGACTTAGTCATTCAAAAGAAGCTTGTCCCATATGGACCCAACTCTCTTCCCACCTCTCTTTCTCCCTCCTCAACCCCCTCTTGCTTTTATTAAAGCCCCTTCCCTTTTCATTTCTCCAGTCTGGTTCCAAAATCTTTCCCTCTGAAAGTGTTACCCTCCCCCGGAGAAAAAAAAAGAGTTCCATCCTTGGGTCTCTCGCTCTCTCTCACCTCTTGCATCTTTTTATTTGTCTTGAGAATTCACTTCCAGCCTGATGCTCATGAGAGACACTTTGCTCAGTTACTGCTGGCGCTGAAGGAGGAGGCAATGGCTTGGGTCCCCAGGATAAGTGCCCAGACTCCAGCTCAGACCCTGGGACAGCAAGAGCCAATTTCCTTGCCTGTCTACTTAAGAGGCAAGGCACCAGGGCAAGCTTGTGCAGCCATCCTAGTCTGGGCTCACATGAAGCAAAGATACTCCTGTCATTAGCATGACTTTAACTCTCACTCCTATGAAACAAAGAACCTCAAAATTATTTTTTATTTTTATTTATTTATTTATTTTGAGACAGAGTCTCACTCTGTCACTCAGGCTGGAGTGCAGTGGCGTGATCTCGGCTTACTGCAACCTCCGCCTCCCAGGTTCAAGCAATTCTCCTGTCTCAGCCTTCCAAGTAGCTGGGACTACAGTTGCCCGCCACCACACCTGGCTAATTTTTGTATTTTTAGTAGAGACGGGGTTTCACCATATTAGTCAGGCTGGTCTCCAACTCCTGACCTTAGGTGACCCACTCACCTCGGCCTCCCAAAGTGCTGGGATTACAGGCGTGAGCCACTGCGCCTGGCCTCAAAATTATTTTCTTTATTCCAAGTCATCCCTCCCAATTTATTAAATTCCAAATTATTCCTCTCATCTTATTTCTTTGCAACCCAACTAAGTTTTTCCCATCTCAACACACAATGACACTACGTTGATGCTTCAGCCAAGAATTTGAGTTCTCGCTCTCCCTCCTCACCTCTCACATCAAGGGCTGATAATTTTTTTTTTTTTTTTTTTTGAGATGGAGTCTTGCTCTGTCACCCAGGCTGGAGTGCAGTGGCAGAATCTCTGCTTACTGTAACCTCCGCCTCCCGGGTTCACGCCACTCTCTTACCTCAGCCTCCTGAGTAGCTGGGATTACAGGGGCCCACCACCAGGCCCAGCTAATTTTTGTGTTTTTAGTAGAGTCTGGGTTTCACCATGTTGGCCAGGCTGGTCTCGAACTCCTGGTCTCAGGTGATCTGCCCACCTCGGCCTCTTAAAGTGCTGGGATTACAGGCATGAGCCACCATGCCCAGCTCAAGTCCTGATAATTCTACTTTCAAAATATATCTTGAGGCCAGGCAAGGTGGCTCACATTTATAATCCCAGCAATTTGGGAGGCTGAGGCAGGAAGATTGCATGGGCCTCAGGAGTTTGAGACCAGCCTGGGCAGCATAGGACAACCTCATCTTTAAAAATAATAATTAAAAAAATTAACCAGGCATAGTGGTGCATGCCTGTAGCCACAGCTACTAGGGAGGCTGAAGTCAGAGGATTGATTGAGCCCAGGAGGTCAAGGCTGCAGTGAGCTGAGATTGCACCACTGCACTCCAGCCTGGGAGACAGAGCAAGACCCTGTCAAAAAACAAAACAAAACAAAACAAAGAAAAACTATACCTTCAATCTGTTCACTTCTCTTCTCTCTATCTCGCTCACCACCATCCTAGTCCAAGGAGGGTCACCAGGCAAAATGCAAGACACATAGTTAAAATGGAATTTCAGATAGACAATGAATTATTTTAATGTAAGTATACCCATGCAAAATTTAAATTTTAGATAAGCAAAGAATAATTTTGTCCTGTGCAATATTTGGGATATATTATACCAAAAATATTCTTTGCTTATCTGAAATTCAAATTTAACTGGGCATCCTGTATTTCTCTTTGCTAAATCTGACAACCCTAAATCCAAGGCACCATCATGGAGCCTAGCCCACTGCAGAACCTCCCCACTGGTCTCCCCGTCTCAATTGTTGCTCCTGCCAATGAATCACAGAGCCGCCAGAGAGCTTTTGGAAAAGTGAATCAGCTCAGGACATTTCCCTATTTAAAACACCTAAAGGAACCTCCACTGTTCTTGAAATAATAAACGAGATCATATTTTACAACAGCTTTATTGAAATATAATACACATACTGCACCATTCACCCATTTAAAGCATACAATTCAATGTATTTTAGAGTATGCACAGATATATGTCATCATTGCCACAATTTTAGAATACTTTCATCACCCCCCAAAAGAAACCCTACTCACTTTAGCCATCACCTCCAGTCTTCCCTGGGCAATCATCATTGTGCTTTCTGTCTCTGTAGATTTCTCTATTCTGGACATTCCATGTAGATGGAATCATACAGTACGTGACCTTTTGTGTCTAGCTTCTTTTATTCAGTTAATCTTTTCCAGGCTCATCCCATTCCAGCAGGTATCAGTACTTCACTCCTTTTCATGGCTGAATAATATTCCATTGCATGGATAGACTAAAATTTGTTTCTCAATTCATCTATTAAAAAACGATCCCTATTTTACAGACATTGATGGGCACTGGAGTTGCTTCCATCTTTTGGCTATTGAGAATAATGCTTCTGACCAGGTGCTGTGGCTCATGCCTGTAATTCTAGCACTTTGGGTGGATGGATTGCTTGAGCTCAGGAGTTCAAGACCCAGTCTGGACAACATGTCAAAACCTCATCTTTACAAAAAATACAAAAATTAGCCAGGTGTGGTGCACACCTGTAGTCCCAGCTACTTGGGGGACTGAAGTGGGAGGATCACTTGAGCCTAGGAGGTCGAGGCTGCAGTGAGTCACGTTTGCACCACTGCACTCCAGCCTGGTCAACAAAGTGAGACCCTGTCTTTAAAAAAATATATTAAACGAAAAAGAATAATGTGTCTATGAAGATTCCTGTACAAGTTTTTGTGTAGGCATAGTTTCTTATTTCTCCTTGGTATATTGCTAGGAGCAGAATTGCTGGGTAAAATAATTTTAAATCATGTTTAATCACTTAAGGACCTGCCATCCACCACTTTACATCCCCACCAGCACTGTGTGAGGGTTCCAGTGTTTAGTTTATATCTTCCCATTCAAATTTATCTGTAGTCTGAAAAAAGCTAACTTCTTTTCCACCTTGGGGGCTTTTGAACCCACTTCCCTCTTCCTAAAACACTCTTCCGTATCACTCCTCAGTGAGGTTGCCTCTTTATCCTTCAGCTCTCGGTTCGAACGTGACCCCCCTGACCATTCCATCTAAGTAATGCATCCACACACAATTATCCCTATCACTGAAACAGAGCTGTACCTCAATAGATAAGTGGTTTTATTTATTATCTGTTTGTTTTGTGTGTCTCCCCCATTAGGATGCGGGCTCCCTGAGGCTGGGGGCCATGCCTATCTTGTTCATCAGGGCATCCTCATCTCCTTTCATACAGCCTGGTTCCTAGAGTGTGCTCAGTAAATCTTGCTTGGTGGAATGAATGAATCAATGAATGAATGAATGATGGAGCTCAGAGAGAGCAGAAGGTGTTTCTGAGATTTGTGTCCACACCCAGTGGATGCTCAATAAATATTTGTGCTGCTAAGCCTGGCACAGTGGCTCACACCTGTAATCCCAGCACTTTGGGAGGCCGAGGCAGGAGGATTACTTGAGTCCAGGAGTTCAAGACCAGCCTGGGCAACATAGCAAGACCTCGTCTCTACAAAAAAAAAAAAATAGCAAGTCATGATAGCACATGCCTGTACTTCCAGCCACTCGGAAGGCTAAGGTGGGAGAATTGCTTGAGCGCAGGAGATGAAGGTTGCAGTGATCCATGATCATGTCACTGCATTCCAGCCTGGGTGGCAGAGTGAGACCCTATCTCAAAAAAAAAAATTTGTGCTGCTGATAAGCCTACAAGTAATAAAGGTAGACACAACCATACACACATTCACACACACACTGAGTAGGAGAGAGAAAGATAAATTCAGTCCTTTAAGAAAAAAGTGAGGGGTGTCATTATAAGTCTCATCAATCTCAACACAATTGCCCATGCAGGTGATGGAAACAGTTGCCTGTTCCACTTTGCAATTTGCAGAAACGATGAGTCCTCTCTCCTTTCTGTTTTAATAGAAAAATCACCCTGAGCACTTTGGTACACTGAGCACTCTGGAACTCTAATTACAGGTGACACCCAAGTGGAAAGAAAAATAGGAAATCAAACATTTGAGCCAATAAGTTGGGATTTATATGGGCACTTAATAGCAGCAAAGTACCCTAAGCTACTCAGAATGTTCTCAAAGCACTTTGCAGATGGACATCACTGGGGCCATCATGAGGATGAAGTCAGGAATGTCTGCAATGCCCTTGAGTTCTTTGAGGACCTGTCCATCTGCTTTGTAAATCTTAATGTCCACTTCCATGAGATTTCTCCAAGGCAGATGCCATTTAAAACCTTCTGAGGTCTCTACCCCACATCTATCTGTAGCCTGACCTCTCAACACTCTCCTCAGTCTCCAATCTAATCTAATCATCGCAACCTCTTTTAGCTTTCACTTTGTCATGCTCTCTTGTCCCTGGAATTCGCCTCCCTTCCCACCGGCACCTGTCTAACTCTTACCAGGTTTCATGTTAGAGGTTACCTCCTTCAAGAAGCCCTCCCTGCCTTCCTTCTCCAGACTTAGGTTCTGTATTACCTAAGATCCATAGGTTGAAAAAAAAGAAACCCAATTGAAAATGACTTTAGCTAAAAAGAGAATTAATTTTGCTCTGGGAAGTCCAAGGGTAAAAAGGGACACTCGGGCCAGGAGCGGTGGCTCGTGCCTGTAATCCAGCACTTTGGGAGGCCAAGGCAGGCCAATCACTTGAGGCCAGGAATTCAAGACCACCATGGCCAACATGACGAAACCCCATCTCTCCTAAAAATACAAAAATTAGCCGGGTGTGGTGGAGTGCGCCAGTAGTCCCAGCTACTCTGGATGCTGAGGCAGAAGAATAGCTTGAACCCAGGAGACAGAGGTTGCAGTGAGCTGATATGGCACCACTGCACTCCAGCCTGGGTGACAGAGCAAGACTCTGTCTCAAAAAATTAAAAAACTACAATTTAAAAAAGGGAAACTCAGGCTCTGAAACCAGCCTTCAGGCTTCTCTGTCTGATTTGTCTCTCACCTTCTCTCCCTCTTTTTTTTCTGTTGGTCTCACTTTCTTTTATTGCACTTAGGGAAAAAGCATTGCTGTACACAGCTCCAAGCTTATATTATTCCAGTTTAGTAGCACCAGAGAAAAGAAGATATTTCTCACTCCCAGCATCCATAGATAAATGTCTCAGGGAAGGACTCTGATTAGCATATGACACTGTGGGTCACATGCCCACAGTAAGAGTCATGGAAGGTGATACTATGATTGGCTGGGACTGATCACATGTGTGCCCTGTATACACATAGTGCATGTATGTCCTATGATTGCTAGTCCCTTCAGAACCATATGCAATGAGAGATGGTCATTTCTCTAGAGGAATGGGGATGATGTTACCAATAGATATCACATCTGTACTCCCAGCGCTCTGGGAGGCTGAGGCGGGTGGATCACCTGAGGTCAGGAGCTCAAGACCAGGCTGGCCAACATGGTGAAACCCCCAAGGTGGTGAAACTGCGTCTCTACAAAAAATACAAAAATTAGCTGGGTGTGGTGGTGGGCGCCTGTAATCCCAGCTACTAGGGAGGCTGAGGCAGGAGAATGGCTTGAACCTGGGAGGCGGAGGTTGCAGTGAGCCGAGACCACACCATTGCACTGCAGCCTGGGTAATAAGAGTGAAACTCCAACTCAGGAGAAAAAAAAAAAAAAGCAGTTCAGAGCTGGAGAAATGGGCCAGACACCCGGAGAGTTGAATCTGGAATCTTGATCTAAGTAGTTAGTGACTAGAAACATATTAAGTAGAGAAAGCTAGCCTCTCTTTCTAGAGCTCATCTATTCCTAAACAAATGGATGAAGAATGAGTGGATCAAGTTCGAACTGAAAACCACCAGGGTCCAAGACAGATCTAAGGACAGGAATATCAGCTGGCACCACCGTGCTTGCTTCCCTCTCTCTTCGCTGCCAACTGGCAAATCCTCTCTAATACGTGGAGTCCCACCGGAGAGGGAGCAAGTCTGATAGGTTTACTGCCTGAGCTGTCTTTGATCAGATGCTCCCCTCTGGTCCATTCAGTGGCCTCGCCTGTGTTGCCCTTTGACTTCTGTGTCAGATGGACAGAGGTGGAAGATCTAACATGGTTATTGTCACAGGTTGGGTTTCCCAGCAAGTGGAATCTCAGATGGAGATTAGCATGCAGACAGTTTCTTTAGGGATACCTTTGGGATCACTACCTATGAAAAGGAAGAAAAGGAAGGAGGATTTGGCATAGGGAATCACAAGAATGTAGCTAGGTGATGTGGTTCCTGTGACAAGAAGTGCTGTACGTTACAGTTGTCTCCCATTGTAGCAAAAGAACCTGGCCTTTGTAACCCACCATTGGTTGCTCAACAGATGTGGACTGCCCCCGGAAGGAAATATGATCTTGGATGAGGCAGTTTCTTCAACTGAGGCAATTCCCATAGGGGACTGAGAGCTGAGGGCAGTCTTCCTGCAACACTTATAGCACCTAGAGGAATACACCCTTCCTTCCTGAAAGACGGTGCATGTCAAACTTGGCTGCACATTGGAATCACCTGGGATCTGTAACAACACTGCTGTCTGGCTCCCTCTCCAGACGTTCTGATTTTATTGGTTTGGGTATCAGGATATCCTGGATATCAGGATTTTTTTTTAAAGCTCCCAGGTGATCCTAACCTTCAGCAAAAATGGAGAATCACTGCTGACGTGAGTTCTAAGTAGCACATCACAATGTATGCCAGAGTTATTCAATTGCATTTGATCAATTATTCTTTTCTGGGCATTTCTCCACCTCATAGAGTCACTTATTGTTTTACTTCTTGAGAGGGGCTCTGGGAAACATACCCCCTGTAAGGCCCCAGATTCTTTTTTTTTTTTTTTTTTTTGAGACAGAGTCTTGTTCTGTCGCCCAGTCTGGAGTGCGGTGGCACCATCTCAGCTCACTGCAATCTCCTCCTGGGTTGACGTGATTCTTGTGTCTCAGCCTCCATAGCAGCTGGGATTACAGGAGTGAACCACCACACCCGGTTAATTTTTGTATTTTTAGTAAGACAGGATTTCGCCACGTTGGCCAGGCTGGTCTTGAACTCCTGACCTCAAGTGATCCTCCCACCTCAGCCTTCCAAAGTGCTGGGATTACAGGTGGGAGCCACCACACCCAGCCTATTTTGCTTATCTATCGAATATCAGTCAGAGTTCAGCTGTACAGGAGAGAATTCCTCATAAGCAGAAAGGGTATTCCCACAGTGGGTTAACTTGCTCACAAGCTTGTTGAAAGGTCTGAAGAAACAGACCCTGGGCTGAGCTATCAGGATTCATCCCAAAGGCCACACCTCTGAAGGGTGCTTGCTTCTGCAGCAAGTGGGAAGCTAGCCACGTGTCCATCTCCAAGCAAGTACTGAGGCCGGGAAGATGTAAGGGCCCAGTGTGGCTCAGCTACCCACCTCTGTGGCCAAGGAAGTGCAGAAGCTCCGAAGTCTGGCTGCCTCTATCAGAATTACAGGGTTGAAACGGGGTACAGCTAAAGGGTACTCCCTAAAGGCAGGGAGTGAGTGCTGAGCAGGCATCAACGATGTGTCTGCTAGCTGCTCAGGACACTCTAATAACTAGGGAAACCGGTGAATTCTGTGATCTCCTTATTTGTGTAATTTTAGTAAAATGGGAAACAGTAAAACGATGACACATAAAGGTATGGGGCTGACCTTCACTGTTGAAAACCTTGTCATCAAATTCCTGAAATTGAGGGCCGGGTGCAGTGGCTTATGCCTGTAATCCCAGCACTTCGGGAGGCCGAGGTGAGTGGATCACCTGAGGTCAGGAGTTCGAGATCAGCCTGACCAACATGGTGAAACCCCGTCTCTACTAAAAATAAAAAAATTAGCTGGACATGGTGGCGGGCACCTATAATCCTAGCTACTTGGGAGGGTGAGACAGGAGAATCGCTAGAACCCAGGAGGCGGAGGTTGCAATAAGCCGAGATCGTGCCATTGCACTCCAGCCTAGGGGACAGAGCGAGGTTCTGTCTAAAAAAAAAAAAAAAAAAAAAAAAAAAAATCCTGAAATTGAAATATGTGGAAAATGCACTTAAACTTCTTTAATTATTAGGATTTTTTCGTTTTGTTTTGTTTTATTTTTTTCAGACGGGGTCTTGTTACAGTGCCCAAGTGGGTCCTGAACTCCTGGGCTCAAGCAATCTTCCTGCCTCAGCCTCATAAATAGCTGGGATTATAGGCATGTGTCACTGCACCCGGCTTAAACTCTTTTACATACCAGTGCATGTATATCTTTCCAAAGTCCCCTTTATCAATTACCCCTGTGCTATTTCTACCCTTCCACTCCCAAGGGCAAAAGCAAAACCACCATTGTAAATTTCATGTGTATCCTTCCAGCCTATTTTAAAGAAATATGTGTGTGTTCATGAATAATTGATAGTATTGTTTTCTGTGTATTTCAAATTTATATAAACAGTATCAAACTGTACAAATAATTGCCTCATTTTACAAATGCCTTATTTTGCTCAACATTATGTTTCTGAAATACATCTATCTATAAATCTAGTTCATTTCTTGTGATTTGTTACACTGTTCCATAGTATGAATATACCACATTTGTTTACCCAGTCTTCTCTTCGTGGATATTTTTGTTGCTTCCAAATGTTGGTTATTTCAAACAATGCTGCAGTGAACATCTTTGAACACCACTGGATGTCTAATACAGCAGAAAACGTCATTTCTTCTCTTCTCTCTCGCCCATAAAACCCTGATTGTGTTTGAACAGCCTTGTGCCCAGCCGCCTCAAGGAATAAATCATGATTTGTCTGAGGCAGCGATTGGCAACATTTTTCTATAAAGGGCAAGGATGGTAAATATTTTAGGCTTGCAGGCCATATAGTGTCTGTCCTAACTCTGCTGTTGTAGTGTAAATGCAGACAGCAATGATATATAAATGAACAGGTGTGTGTTCCAATAAAACTTTATTTACAAAAATAGATGGAGTCACCCAAGAGGATATACGGATAGCAAATACACACTTGAAAAGATAGTCAACATCATTAGCTACTTATTAGGGAAAAGAAAATCAAAACCACAGTGAGGCCAGGCTCAGTGGTTCACATCTGTAATCTCAGCATTTTGGGGGGCCAAGGCGGGTGGATCACCTGAGGTCAGGAGTTTGAGACCAGCCTGGCCAACATGGTGAAACCCCGTCTCTACTAAAAGTACAAAAAATTAGCCAGGCATGGTGGTGGGCACCTGTAATCCCAGCTACTGGGGAGGCTGAGGCAAGAGAATCACTTGAACCCGGGAGGCGGAGGTTGCAGTGAGCCGAGATCGTGCCATTGCACTCCAGCCTCAACAACAGAGTGAGACTCTGTCTCAAAAAAACAAAACAAAACAAACGAACAGAAAATTCACAATGAGGTATCACTATATACCTATCAGAATGGCTAAAATATAAAATAGTAACATCAAATGCTGGAGAGGATGTGGAGAAACAGGATCATACACATACATTGCTGGTGGGAATGCACAATGGTGCAGCTAGTCTGGAAAACAGTTTGGCAGTTTCTTAGAAAACTAAACATGCAACTATCATATGACCCAACAATTGCATTCCTGGGCATTTATCCCAGAAAAAGGAAAACTTATGTTCACACAAAAACCTGTATGCAAATGTTCACAGCAGTTTTATTTCTCATAGCCAAAAACTGTAAATGATTCAGACATTCTTCAGGGGGTTAATGGTTGAACAAATTATGATACAGCCATACCATGGAATCAGTGTCTTTACTGTGGGAGTGGATACACGAATCTACATAGGCAATAAAATGGTGTGGAACTTAACATACACACACACACCCAAGAGTATAAGTGAACCTGAGGAAATCTGCGTAAGATCAGCGGATCAATATCCTAGTTATGATGTTATACTACAGTTTTGTAAAATATTACCATTGGGAAAACTGGGCAACGTGTAGAAGGAGTCTCTCCATATTACTTCTAAAATTGCACATAAATCTATAATTACAGTAGTCCCCCTTTACCCACGGTTTCACTTTCCAAGATTTCAGTTACCCACCATCAACTGACTTCTGGAAATATTAAATGGAAAATTCCAGAAATAAAAAAGTAATGGCCAGGCACAGTGGCTTATACCTGTAATCCCAGCACTTTGGGAGGCCAAAGCAGGTGAATCACTTGAGGTCAGGAGTTTGAGGCCAGGCTGGCCAACGTGGTGAAACTCCGTCTCTACTAAAAATACAAAAATTAGCCAGGCATGGTGGCGAGCACCTGAAATCCCAGCTACTTGGTAGGCTGAGGCAGGAGACTCACTTGAACTTGGGAGGCAGAGGTTGCAGTGAGCCGAGAACGCGCCACTGCACTCCAGTCTAGAGGACAAGAACGAAACTTCGAATAAATATATATATATATATATATATATATATATATATATATATATATATGTTTTAAATTGTGCAGTATTCTGAATAGTGATGAAATCTCTTGTCATCCTGCTCCATTGCTCCATCCTACCTAGGATGTATGTCATCCCTCATTCCAGCACATCCATGCCATAGATGCTACTAGTCCATTAGCCACTTAGCTGCCATCTTGGTTATCAGGCTGACTGTTCAAGTATTGCAGTGCTTGTGTTCAAATAACCCTTATTTTCCTTAATAATGGCCCCAAAGCACAAGAGCGGTGATGCTGGCATATTGCTATCATTGTTCTATTTTCTTATTGCAATTAATCTTTTACTGTGACTAATTTATAAATTAAACTTTATCATGGCGTAAACCAAAAAGTATCTGAGACATGTCTCAATCCATTTAGAAGTGTATTTTGCCAAGGTTAAGGACATGCCAGGAAGCAATAAACACGGAATCACAGAAACAGTCTGTGGTCTTTGCCTTTCTCCAAAGACGACTTTGAGGGCTTCGATATTGAAAGAGGAGAAGTGGGCTGGAAGGGAAAGAGGGAGGATAAGGTCATCCACAGGTTGTAAGACAAAAGGAGCACGTAGGGGAACAGTCAATTACGTGATGTCTGGTGCTTAGTAAATCGGCACTTTACATAGATAAGGTGAACATAGAGTACGGACTGAGGGGATATTTAACCTTTTATCTGTAGCTCTCTGCTTAGGAACTAACAGAAAGGCAGCTTTTTGCATGACTCAGCTTCCAGCTTATTTTTTTTCTTTTGGCGTAGTGAATTGGGGTCCCAAGTTTTTATTTTCCTTTCACAATAGACATGTATGTATAGGAAAAACATAGTATAGATATATATAGGGCTTGGTACTATCCTCAGTTTCTGCACGCACTGGGGTCTTGGCACATATGTCCCTTGGATTGGGGGGGACTACTGTATCTCAATAAAAATTCCAATTAAAAACAAACAAACAGATGGAAGTATGAATTTGGCCACAGCCCACAGTTTGTCAATCTCTGATTTAAGGCCATAATGGTGAAGCAGAGACCTTCTGTTCTTCCCTTCCCTTTTAATAACAGACCTCCCGTATATATTAGGTAGGCACATTGATGTCTCGCCAAAAGACTACATTTCCCAGCAGTCTATATAGGTAGGCAAGGCCACATGACTAAGTTCTGACATATGAAGTCTACATGAAAGTGTTAAATGGTAATTCTGGGAATGTAAAAGTGTGGCAGGCATTCAAGCAGCCATCTCAGATCATGAGACAGTGTGGAATGCTGGTGGAAGAACAAGATCGAAGGACCCTGTTACCCTGATGTCTATGTAGCTACACCACCTTCCTCACTCTTTGTATATATGAGAGGGAAATACATCCTAACTCATTTAAGCCACTGAGGTTTTGGGGTAGGAGGCAAGACTAAAGTCCAGAGGCAGGGCTCAGACACTGGACCAAACCGAGGACTAGCCCACACAGGGATAGGGTAGAAGCCACTTTCCATAAGAAACACCACCAGGGTGCCATGTCAGTTACCATTGCCATGGCAACACCCGGGAGTTACTGCCGCTTTCCATGGCAATGACCCAAAGACTCAAAAGCTGCCACCCTTTTCTTAGAAATTACTGCATAAACTGCCCCTTAGTCCACATGTAATTAAAACTAGGTATATATCTGATTGCAGAGCTGCCCTGATCTGCTGCTGTCAGCATGCTGCTTATGGGGTGGCCCTGCTCTGCAGGAGCAGTCATGGAGCTCTGCCAGGGTGGTAACACTGCTGCTTCAATAAAGCTGTTTTCTTCTACCCTACAACTAGCTCGCCCTTGAATTCTTTCCTGGGTGAAGCCAAGAACCCTTGCAGGCTAAGCCCCACTTTGGGACTTGCCTGCCCTGCGTCAGTTTGAGTGTTTTGGGCTATTCATAGCCTAACTATTTTTCTTTTATTTTTTAGACACAGTTTAACTCGGTCACCCAGGCTGGAGTGCAGTGGTGCGATCTGGCTCAGTGTAACCTATGCCTCCTGAGTTCAAGTGATTCGTGTGCCTCAGCCTCCCGAGTAGCTGGGATTACAGGCACACACCACCACACCTGGCTAATTTTTGTATAGTAGAGACAGGGTTTCACCATTTGGCAAGGCTGGTCTTGAACTCCTGAGCTCAAGTGATCTCAGCCTCCCAAAGTGCTGGGTTACAGGCATGAGCCACTGTGCCCAGCTGGCCCAACTAATTCTAACTAACTAGATTTTTTTTTTTCTTCCAGATATCAGATCCTCAATGCAAAAGTAGAGTGAAGGAAAAGGAAAAGATTTCCTGGTATAGGTCTCTTGTCCAGGGGAAAAACCTTTCTTAGAAGCCCCCCAGCAGATTTTTCTTAATCTCATTGACCAGCAATAGGTCACGTGCTTACCTCCAGACCAATGGCTAATTTTTGCCATTACTTTTAATGGTAAAAACCACAATTACTTTTGCACCAACCTAATACATATGGTATATTTATGTTCTAGGCTGCTGTAACAAATTACCAACAACTGGGTGGCTTAAAACAATAGAAACAATATCTTTTCTCATGGTTCATGAGACTAGAAGCCTGAAGTCAAGATGTCAGCAGGGCCATGCACCTTCCAAAGGCCCTTAGGGAAGAATTCTTCTTTGCCTTTTTTAGCTCCTGGTGGTAGCTGGCAATCCTTGCTGTTCCTTGGCTTGAGCAGTGCAACTCCAATCTGCCCCATCTTCACATAGCTGTGCTCACTCTGTGTATATCTGTGTCCAAATTTCCCTCTTCTTATAAGGACACTAGTCACTGCTTAAGATCCATCCTAATCCAGTGTGACCTCATGTTAACTTGATTATACCTGCAAAGACCCGATTTCCAAATAAGGTCACACCCACATGTTGCAGGTGGAGAAGAACTTTTGGAAGAGACACTATTTGATCTAGTACACCTGACAATTACATTACCTTTTGCCAGCCATTGGTCTGGAAGTGAGCATGAGATTTACTGCTGGTCAATGAGATTAAGAAAAATCTGCTGGGGGGCTTCTAAGAAAGGTTTTTTTCCCCCTGAACAAGAGACCTGCACAAGGAGATCTTTTTCTTTTCTTTCTCTCTCCTTTTGCTTCGAGGATGTGATAGCTGGAGCTGTGGCAGCCATCTTGCTGCCATGAGGCAATAAGCCTGAAGACTAAAACCAACATACTAAGGGTGACGGAGTGGAAGCACAGGCACAGCCTGGTCTTTGATGAGATATTTGCACCACAAACCCAACCTTGAAAGGCCATGCCTTCCCCTGGAGCAGGGATCAGCACACTTTTTCTGTAAAGGGCCAGATAGTAAATAGTTTAGGCTTTGCACGCCATATAATCTCTATTGAAACTATTCAACTCGACTGTTGTAGCAGAAAAGCATCCATTATATAAATGAATAAGCATGACTGTGTTTCAATACAACCATTACAACTGGGTGCAGTGGCTCATGTCTGTAATCCCAACACTTTGGGAGGTTGAGGTGGGAGGATCGCTTGAGCCCAGAAGTTTGAGAGAAGCTTGGGCAACATAGAAAGACCCCATGTCTACAAAAAATAAAAATCAATTAGTCAGGCATTGTGGTGCATGCCTGTGGTCCCAGCTACTCAGAACGTCAAGGTGGGAGGATCGTTTGAACCCAGGAGGTTGAGGCTGCAGTGAACCGTGATTGCACCACTATACTCCAGCCTGAGTGACAGAGCGAGACCCCATCAATTGATCAATAATCGATCTATCTATTACAAAAGCAGGCAGCAGACCAGATTGGCCCATAGGCTATAGTTTGCCAACCCCCGTTCTGGACTTATCAAGTAAACAGTAAAAATTCTTATAATTTAAGGCTCTACCAGTTGAATTTTCTGTTACTTTTGCCCAATGCATACTAGCTAATATATCTGGGGCATGGTTTCTCACACTCAGCACTATTTTTTTTTTTTTTCTTTTGAGACTGAGTTTCGCTCTTGTTGCCCAGGCTGAAGTGCAACGGTGCAATCTCAACTCACAGCAACCTCGGCCTCCCGAGTTCAAGCGATTCCCCTGCCTCAGCCTCCCGAGTAGCTGGGATTACAGGCATGCACCACCATGCCTGGCTAATTTTGTATTTTTAGTATAAACAGGGTTTCTCCATGTTGGTCAGGCTGGTCTTGAACTCCTGACCTCAGGTGATTCACCCGCCTCGGCCTCCCAAAGTGTTGGGATTACAGGCGTGAGCCACCACACCGGACCTCACAGTCAGCACTATTGACATTGTCAATGTAAACAAACAAACAGAGAGAGGCTCTCTCCAGAAGAAAAGATGTTTTTTGGGAGCAATGCATTGTAATGAAAATATGCGTGGCATAGTAAACTATGTGTGCATGCAGAGAGGTAAAAGAAGACAAGGGTTCTTCAAGGAAAAAAACATGAGGAGGATTACACAATTGCTTAGAAATAATTATCCTTGGCTACAAAGATCAATAACAAGAGTGACGCCAGTCCAAAGTTGTACAGGCAGTTGCTAGGCAGATGTCCCTGCAGGAGTATTTTTTTGTGTAAGGTTGTGATGGTCTTACACAAAAGGGCTTGTGCAAGGCTGTGGTTTTTACAGGCTTCTATGATCATTTTTGTTATCAGGCATACAAGCACGGGAACCTTCTCTGCATGGCCTTTCCTGGCTCTATCTGTCAAGGTTTTCTTTTCTTAACTTTTATTTTAGGTTCAGGGGTGCATGTGCAGTTTTGTTATATAGGTAGACTCATGTCATGGGGGTTTGTTGTACAGACTATTTCATCACCCAGGTACTAAGCCTAGTACCTAATAGTTATTTTTTCAGATCCTCTCCTTCCTCCCAACCTCTACCCTCAAGTAGCCCTGTAAGGTTTTCTTTTCTTTTCTTCTTTTTTTTTTTTTGAGACAGAATCTCACTTTGTCACCCAGGCTGGAGTGCTGTGGTGCAACCTTGGCTCACTGCAACCTCCGCCTCCCGGGTTCAAGTGATTCTCCTGTCTCAGCCTCCCCAGTAGCTGGGATTACAGGTGTGCACCACCACGTCCTGCTAATTTTTGTATTTTTAGTAGAGATGGGTTTCA
Organism: Pongo abelii; assembly: GCF_028885655.2. Taxonomy (NCBI): domain Eukaryota; kingdom Metazoa; phylum Chordata; class Mammalia; order Primates; family Hominidae; genus Pongo; species Pongo abelii. The sequence continues at coordinate 115,732,268 of NC_071995.2, read as the reverse complement.
CCATGTTGGCAAGACTGGTCTTGAACTCCTGATCTCAAGTGATCCATCCGCCTTGGCCTCTCAAAGTGCTGGGATTACAGGCATGAGCCACCGCACCTGGCCCTGTCAGGGTTTTCTTAACATTAGCAACTCCATTTTGATTCTGACAACTGTCACAACATTTTGGGCCAGGTAATTTTTGGTTGCCTGTGCCCTGTAAGATTTTAGCAGCATCCCTGGCTTCTACCCACTAGATGTCAATAACATCCCTCAGTTTTAACAACCAAAAATATCTCTAGACATTGTCAAATGTCTCCTGAGGAGCAAAGTTGTCCTCCGTCGAGAACCGCTGATCTAGAGTAAATAGCTGGAAGTGGAATCATCGGGTCATAGGGCATGTGCGTTTTCAGTTTTTCCAGCTCTGCCAAAATGTTCTCCAGCATTTATCCTCATTTACACTTTCATCAGTATAATTTCAAGTCTAGTGATTCACGTGTTTAAACTGAGCTCAGTTGCCTTCAATAAAGTGATTATTGCCTGAGCAAAGGACAATATGACTGGATTTTCAGAGCAGAGGTGCAGGTTTAATCAGCCCTATCTCTTGTGACTCCAGTAATCAAGGAATTAGGTTTTATTTAAGTGAGGTTTACCCTTTACACTTAAAGTATTGATGGGACTATAATTATGGGCTGGTTAATTTTTTCTCCCCTGCTGTGGACATTCATCTGCTCTTCTCCATTTGCTTACAACAACAAGATCCTCAGGGGAGAGGTATCAAATGAATTACAAGGACGTCCCTGGAGAAGGGGTTGCCCCATTTTTTTTTCAGGTATGGGAGGGTTAAATAGGGTAAATGTGAGAAATTAGCGCTGTCCTGATCTGGGTCTATTGGATGGAGGGAAACTTTCCTGGGAATAGCTATGATGTAATTGAATAAGGTACTCACTGAAATCTGAATCCTCTTGTTTCCCCAGTGGGCTTGGGTCAGGGTCCCTGTTCCATTTCTCAAGTGGCTGCTTAATAATCCTGAGATATCAACAAAGACCATAACTAATATTTATTGAGTGCCAACTACTTTGCTAAACACTTGACAGACATTCTCTCTTTTTAATCCTCCTCACAACACAATGAGGAAGGTACTAGGATTATTAGTCCCATTTTGCAGATGGGAAAGTGGAGGCTTGGAGACGTGGAAAATATGCCCCAGGTACCCAACTATTGAATAGTGGGACTAGGGTTCAAACCCAGGTCCCTCTGGCTCCTGGCTCCAAGTGTCAAACTCTGTTATATCTCTGATTTCAATTCAAGAACTCTGTTGTTCACCAAGCAGGCTCCTGGCATTGAATCTGGCTCTGGCTTTAATACATGGCTTCAGGAAACACAGCTGTTTGGAGGAGTCAACAGCTGTTCATTCATTTACCACTCCACCAAGCCACACAAATTAAAACACCATAAGGTAAGGCTCACTCGGTCTCAAACACCAGGATAGATAATTATTGTTTTAATTAAAGAAAGGAAATACCCAACCCTTTCCTGTTCAATACACTTGAGTACTGATTTCTGTAGGAATTAGGAGATAATTTAGGGAAAGAATCCACACACATGCACGCGCACACACACACACACACACACACACACTTGATCATAACGATTGTACATATATCACTGCATATGTTTGAAAGAGAGAAAGACAGGTAAGGAGTGGTGGCTCACGCCTGTAATCCCAGCACTTTGGGAGACCGAGGCATGTGGATCACTTGAGTTTGAGACCAGCCTGGGCAACATGGTGAAACCCCGTCTCTACTAAAATAGCTGGGCATGGCGGAGCACACCTGTAATTCCAGCTACTCGGGTGGCTGAGGCAGGAGGTTCACTTGAGCCTGGGAGGTAGAGGTTGCAGGGAGCTGAGATTGCGCCACTGCACTTGAGCCTGGGCAACAGAGTGAGACTCCATCTCAAAAAAAAAAAAAAAAAAAAAAAAGGAAGAGAGAAAGACAAATCAGGATGCTTACTATTTGTTCATTCATTCATTGAGTCTTTACTTCTTTTTTTTAATTTTTTTTTTTTTTTTTTTTGAGACAGAGTCTTACTCTATTCCCCAGGCTGGAGTGAAGTGGTGCAATCTCAGCTCACTGCAACCTCAGCCTCTCAGGTTCAAACAATCCTCATGCCTCAGCCTCCTGAGTAGCTGGGAGTACAGGCGAGTACCACCACACTCGGCTACTTTTTTGTATTTTTAGTAGAGATAGGGTTTTGCCATGTTGCCCAGGCTGGTCTCGAACTCCTGAGCTCAGGCAATCTGCCCACCTCAGCCTCCCAAAGTGCTAGGATTACAGGTGTAAGCCACTGAGTCCGGCCTGAGTCTTTATTTCAAAAAGAGTTTGAGTGCCTGCTGTGTGGCCGGTTTTAAGCCGGGAGACCGCAGGAAACGTTCATGGACTAGAAAGCCTTTCCCATTTCTTTACTTCATGAGAAAGAGGTTGCATTTTTTGCAACTGGTAGAAAAGTTTTCCCTGTATGATGAACTGGATTTCCACAAACTGTTTTCCAAAATAATCTCCTAAAACTCTTCCTCCCTTAAAGATCTCCAACAGGACACCAATGAGGAAGAAGAGGAACAGGCAGGGGCCAGGCACTGTGGCTCACGCCTGTAATCCCAGCACTTTGGAAGGCAGAGGCAGGTAGATCACAAGGTCAGGAGTTCGAGACCAGCCTGGCCAAGATGGTGAAACCCCGTGTCTACTAAAAATACAAAAATTAGCCAGGCACGGTGGTGGGCACCTGTAACCCCAGATACTTGGGAGGCTGAGGAAGGAGAATCGCTTGAACGTGGGAAGCTGAGGTTGCAGTGAGCTGAGATCGCATTACTGCTCTCCAGCCTGGGAGACAGAGCAAGACTCCATCTCAAAAAAAAAAAAAAAAAAAAGAGGAACAGGCAAACAGTCCTAGAACCCATCCTTCCCAAAAACACAGAAAAATGTCCTCACATGTGCCCCACAGTAAAAGCAGCCAGAGTCTGGTGAAATATCTGCTTCTAGCTTCCCGTTTAGGACGTTGTTCCTCTCTATATTTGTTTGCTAGGGGTGCCATAGCAGCATGCCACAGTCTCAGGGGCTTAAACAACAAAAATTTATTTTCTCACAGTTCTAGAGGCTGGAAGTTCAAGTTCAATGAGTCGACACGGTTGGTTCCATTTTTTTTTTTTTTTTTTTTTATTTGAAGCAGGGCCTCACTCCTCACTCTGTCACCCACGATGGAACACAGTGGCATGATCTTGGCTCACTGCAGCCTTGACTTCCCGGGGTCAAGCAATCCTTCCACCTCAGCCGCCTGAGTAGCTGGGAACCACAGGTGCACACCACCATGCCAGCTATTTTTTTTTTTTTTTTTTTTTTTTGTAGAGACAGGATTTCACCATGTTGCCCAGGCTAGTCTTGAACTCCTGTGCTCAAGCAATCTACCCACCTGGGTCTCCCAAAGTGCTGGGATTACAGGTGTGAGCCACCAGGCCCGGGCAGGGTTAGTTCCTTCTGAGGGCTGTGAAGGAAAGACCTGTTCTAGGTGCTCTCCTTGGCTGGTAGATGCCTTCTTCCTCTGTCTTCACATAGTCTTCCTTCCGTGTGTCTGAGTCTGTGTCTGTGTCCTAATTTCCTCTCCTTATGACGACACCAGTCATAATGGATTCAGGTCCATCCTAATGACCTCATTTTAACTTAATTACTTAAAGATGCTATCTCCAAATATAGCCACATTTTGAAGTTCCAGGGGTTATCAATTTGGGGTGGAGCGGCGGCGGGGGAGACAGAATTCATCCAACAGCCTCCCTCCCTCTTCCCAAGTCCCCAATCACCATTTGTCACCCTAATTTTAAGGGCTCAAACTCTGGGGCATGGCAGGTGTGTGACTTTGGATGACTTACTTAACCCCTCTGCCTTGGTTTGTGCATACATAACATTGGGCTAACAATAGTATCTGTCTCATAGGGTTATTAGGGGAATTAAAGGAGTTATGTGTCTAGAGAACTTAGAACAGCACCTGGCACAGAGCGAGCACTATATAAGTGTTTATTAAGTTAAACATTGAAATCGACAACTCATTTTTCCTAAACTGTTAGGAGAAGCCTGGCATTGTGGTGCAGGCCTCTAGTTCTAGTCACTCGAGAGGCTGTGGTGGGAGGATTACTTGAGCCCAGGAGTTCAAGACCAGCCTAGGCAACATAGCAAGACCCAAAAAAATCTCTAAAATTTTTTTTAAATTAGCCAAGTGTGGTGGTGTGTGTCTGTGGTCCCAGCTACTCCAGAGGCTGAGGCGGAAGGATTGCTTGAGCCCAGGAGTTGGAGGCTGCAGTGAGTTATGATCTCATTACTGCACTCCAACCTGGGCCACACAGAGAGACACCATCTTTAAAAAAATTTTTTTTAATAAAAATTAAGACGATTTAAGAAGTGCTAGGAGACATGTTACCCTCCCAAAGAATTTGCTTTCTCTGGGAAATGCTTAATATCAGCAATGGAATCACCAATCTACAATAGGGGAACCATATATATTTGAGGGTGTGGATCCCCAACATTCTTCAAAGTACACTATTTGACAACTACATGATCCACTCTAAAATATTAACAGTAGTCAACATTTATTAAATGCTAATGATGGGACCGGGCATGGTGGCTCACGCCTGTAATCCCAGCACTTTGGAAAGCCAAGGCAGGAGGATCACTGAAGGTTGGGAGTTCGAGACCAGCCTGGCCAACATGGCGAAATCCCATTTCTATTAAAAATACAAAACTAAGCTGGGCGTGGTGGCAGGTGTCTGTACTCCCAGCTACTCGGGAGGCCAAGGCGGGAGAATCGCTTGAACCTGGAGGTGGACGTTGCTGTGAGCCAAGATCGTGCCACTGCACTCCAGCCTGCTGACAGAGCAAGACTCTGTCTAAAAAACAAACAAACAAACAAAAAACAAAAAACCTAATGATGGGCCAGGAGGCACTGTGCTAAGTAATGGCTTTCCTGGTATTTAGGCTGTGGGGTGGGTACTATTATTATTCCCACTTTACAGTTGAGAGAATGGAGGCTCCAAAAAGCCACCTCAAGGCCATGCTCCCCAGTTAGTAAGTGGTCCAATAGTGCAGGATAACTCATGTGTGCAAATTAAGGACTGCCAGACTTAAGAGTGTCAGGGAGAGACAGGTCTTTCCTTCTCTCCCACTTTTTCATCACCTCCTTCTCTTCCCCCTCTGCTGAACGTTGCATCCCCATGGCCAAGATTGCACCCCCTCTTCTACAGACAACATCCAAGCTGCTGGGACCCGACCCAGCACCACCTTGCGAGCCCAGCATTTCGAGGGGCAGGCTTCCAAACAGGGTAATAATCGTCCCATTAAAATTAATGTCCATGAAGTGAGCCGTTAAAAGCGTGCAGATTAAAAAGGGGGGGGGGAGGGAATTGTTCAATTTAAATCCAAAGGGCTTTTTAAATAGACACTGTGTCTTCATTCTTGGAACGCTACACCCGGGCAATGGATCAGGTCCCCTCTGCAAAGACTAGGGAGGATTAAGGAGGTGAGTCCCAGGAGAATGGGAAGTGGTTCTGGCGAGAAGCAAAGGGAACCAAGGTCTATCCAGGGCCCTCTGCGTGCCAGGTGCTTGGCACACATTTCTCTCATTTAATCTCTGCCCCAATCCTGGGATGGAGGTATTATTATTCCCAGATTACAGGGGGCAGTATAAAACCGTGGTTAAGAGCTTAGAGCCTGCGGCATACTGCCCTAGTTCAGATGCGGTTTCATTCTTAGCTACTCTGTGAGCTAGGGCAAGAGGCCTTACCTACCTGTGCCTCAGCTTCCTCATCTTTGAAATATTATAGTAATTGCATGTAGAATTGTTGGGAGATTTACCTTTAGGCAGCAGAGGCAAGGGCGCCCAAAGCCTACAGGTGCCAGACATAGAAGGTGCGCAGTAAGTCTTGGACATTATGAAGCCTAGAATAATTGGAGCTGGGTGAGCCACCAGAATCACACTGTGTTGTGGGCTCTGAGCCCTGACTTTGTTGTCATTTCACCACGCTGTGGGCCAAAAGGGACATTTCTCCTCCTGATCAATTCAGACCAAAACTAAGTTCACAGACTCGAAGAACCTTGGTTATACTCTGCGGTGGGAAGGAAAGAATGGAAGCTTCCTCAGCAGGTTCCAGACTCCCAACTTGGAGCCATCTCTGGACTCATCCCGGTCGTCTGAATCCCAAAGTTGTCTGAATCCCAGTCAATTTAAGATCGCAGGTTTCATTCTCCCCCACAGAATCCTGAGAGCCGCCCAGCCCATCTGAGCCTTCACTGGCTGTGACAACTCCAGACGCTCCAGTCTGGAGGTGCACAGGAGTGGCTGTCGGATTGGAAAAGGGGGAATTAAAGTCCCCCGCTCCCCTCCTCTCGCCGACCCCTTAGGGTCTCCACTGCGCATTAAATCGGGATCGTCGCAGAAAACTGTAACCCCATCAGGAAAATAATGTTCACAAAGAAAGCAGACAAGAAGTTTCCCTTTAGAAAGCCCCTTGTGAGGGTCTTTTGGGTGCGGGTGCTGGGCAGCGAGAATGCCTCCGTCCGCGCCCCACGCGAGCTCAGGACCGACCCATCCAGCCTCCTACCGGGCGCTGGGGGCACGTTAGGGTCAGGTTTCTAGCCGGGCGCTGGGGGCACGTTAGGGTCAGGCTGAAAGCCTACAGGTGCCAAGTCAGACCTGAAACGAGGCAAGTTGAGTGTAATCTGGCCCTTCCATAAGATTTTGAATCCACCCACTTCCCCCAAACAAAACAACAGCCTCGGAATATTTTTGAATAATGCAGCCGAATTCAGCATCAGCTTCATCCAAAACGGCAAACAAGCCTTTTTCCCTCGCCAAATCGGAACTCGAGCTGAATTCAGGAAAAGGGGAAGGAGAACAACCTTCCCTCGCGCTCCTCGCCTCCGCGGGGGTCCCCCGAGACCCCCAAAGCCCAGGACCTCCGCTGCGGGGCGCCTTCTCGCGTCGCCCCGCGCCGCGCTCCCCGTCTCCCAAACCTCGCGCTCCCTCGCTGCCGGCGCCGCTAGGGTTAAAAGTTACCTCTCGGTTTCTTCTGCCTGCAGCCCCCCCCAACCCCCGGGGGCCGGATGATGTAACCCCCCTCCCCGCCCCCCTCCACCATGTGACACTTTAATTAATAATAGCGCCGTCAGCACAACAAACGCACAACACAAGGAGAAACTTGGTGTCCAGGGGAGGCCCCCGGCGGCTGGAGCGCGGCGGCAGCGGGCGCAGAGGCCGGAGGGAGAGGAGGCGAGGGGTGGCCCGAGCGCGGGGCGGGAGCGAGGCCAGCGGTCATGTGCCCGTGTCCCCTGCACCGCGACCGCGGCCCCCCGGCCGTGTGCGCCTGCAGCGCGGGTCGCCTGGGGCTGCGCTCGTCCGCCGCGCAGCTCACCGCCGCCCGGCTCAAGGCGCTAGGCGACGAGCTGCACCAGCGCACCATGTGGCGGCGCCGCGCGCGGAGCCGGAGGGCGCCGGCGCCCAGCGCGCTCCCAACCTACTGGCCCTGGCTGTGCGCGGCCGCGCAGGTGGCGGCGCTGGCGGCCTGGCTGCTCGGCAGGCGGAACTTGTAGGAACGCCGGGCTTCTTGGTGGGGCCGGAGCCGAGACCCAGCCGGAGCGAGCAACAGGTACGCGAGCGAGCGAGCGAGCGAGCGAGCGAGAGCCAGGGCGCGGCAGCTGGGCACTGGAGACGCTGGGCTGGCCCGGGAGCGGGAGAGTGGCAAGTTTGGCTTTCTTCTTTTCCCTTCTCCTTCTTCCTCCGTTCTCTTCTCTTGCAAGCATCTCCACCTCTCCTCTTCTACCCAGTCCCAGTTTTTCCTTCCAAGTGTAAGGTCCACCGTTTCTGCCCCCATCTCTGCGAGTCCTTAAGCGCATCTTGCTACTCACTTATAGCTCAGTGGCTTGCGGAGGACTTCAGCCTCCATAATCCCCACCAGCCCCACAAATAAACACACAATGCAAGTAAAAAGTGTGCTTGCTATGGGAATATAGTTGTAAGCCACGCCAGATACTTAAAATCTATCGCACTTCCAAGAAAGGTCCCCGGTCCCCTTCCAAGCCTCTTGCCGTTCCTAAGTCGCCCCCGTCTCCATCACCTTTGCTCCCAACCTCTTGTCCCTAAGTGTCACTTCTCCAATCTCTGATCCCCATTATCTGGCACCCCAAGCGCATCTCGAGACTTCCTCCCCTTCCAGGTTTCTGGCTGGCCCAATCTTTCTTCCCAAGCTCCGCGCATTTGCAGTTTTCCTCTGCCCTGCCAACTTCGCTCCTTCTCGAGTGAGGTGTCCTGTTTAGGAGTTTGGCTTCCTTCTCCCCAGACGGTTGTAGCTGCGATGGGAAGGAGACGCCCTCGGAGTGGGCTGGAATAGGGGGCTTTCAGGGAAACTCCAATGGGAAGCCTTAAGGAAGGAACATTTATTGAGCTCCTTCGGGGTGTTGGGCACTGTTTAGGGAGGTCATGTGTTGAGAACTTAGGACGGGAAGAGGGTACTGAGCGCCTAGTGTGGTTGGTATCAGTGGGAGGAAGGTACTAGGCTCTTGGGGTGGGGGAAACATTATGCCCTAGCTGTGCGCCTGGCACTGTGCTAGGCGCTTTGAGGAAGCACACAGCGTAAGCATCATCTTACTACTCTGGATCCTGGAGTAGCGAGGAGCGCTGCAGAGAATGAGGGAGAGAGAATTAGGCTGAGCCCACCATAGATGGGTCTAGGGCCGGAAGGTGAAGCTCGAAGGTGACATAGCCAGCCGCCCTTAGGTCCCCGCCGCCGAGCCCCGCCGCGCGCCGCAGACACCCTGGGAAGTTGGAGCGGCGCCTGAAGGCGAGGCCCGAGCGTCTGCGCCCGCGGGGAAAGGCGGCAGCCGGAGCGTGGGGGGTGGCAGCGCCCAGGGAGCTGCGGGGGTGCGCGGGGTGTGAGCCGGGACCGCAGACGACAGATGTCGCGTGGGCCCGCGCAGCCTGGGCGCTGGCGAAGAGAAGTGCGCGCTTCGGGGCTCTCTCTGCCCGGCTCCCGGGCGCCGGGGGTCCCATCCACTTCTCCCTACCTTCTCCCTCTCCTGTTGGAGAGGCCAGGGGCTCCCGCGACTGAAAGGGGCCAGGCTGAGGCTGCCCAATTCCAGAGACAGGAAGAACATTTTGGATGGATCGCGGGGTGCAGAAAAAGGAAGTTGAGCGACAGACGCGAAGCCCAAAGCGTGGAATTTGGGAAGAGGCAGAAAAAAAGTGGGTGAAGAGGGAGAGAAAAAACAAGCGACGAGTTGGGGAGGGACAAGAAGTTTGGGGAGGATAGAGAAAAAGAGAAACTACCTGGAAAACGAGTTGCAAGACAATTGAAAAGTGAATGAGAAGGAAAGAGAGGAAGGGAGTAAAATCAAATAGAACTGTGGAGAGAGGGCTGGGACACGGCTTTCTCTGGTTCTGTCGTCCAGGAGATTGGAAAAGCTCTCCCCTCCCGGGACCAGGCGTGCGGGATGTCGGGTGCCCCTCCCGGGAGGCCGAGGACTCCGGGCCGGAGCCTGACTGTGTGTTCCTGTTTGCCGGTGTGTGAATGTCGGGGTGGGAATGTTCCCGGGGCCTGGAAAGGGAGGCTGCGGGCGGGGCGGGCAGAGTGCGCCGCTCTGCGCCGGAGCGCAGCGGAGGAGTTGGGTAACTGGGGCCTGCGCTGCAGGGGAGGGCGGCGGCCAGGAGTTTCGCTGTTTTGAGTCGGTGTTGGGGGTCAGCAGCAGGTTATTGTCTCTGTGGAGTTTATTTCCCCCGCCCCCCCTCGGCTTCTACCCCAGAGTTACTTCCGTGCTGCGCGCTGACTCTGAGACACCCTCTTCCCACACCTCTGGGTTCTTCTACCTGCCTTGTCCCGCCCGGGCGTCCCCTGCAGCCTCTGGCGTTCTCCAGAGGCCTCCAGGGTTCTGCAGCCTCTGGCGCCCTGACCTCACGATGTCCCGCTCGGCTTCCCTCCAGCACCGCCCCTCATATCCTCGGGACACCCGTAGAATTGCTCACCACCCGCCTTCCTGCGCTCCCAGGCCGAGTTCTCCGTGCTCGGGCTCCCTGCACTGGCCCTGATCAAGTTCTCTCCCTGCAGCCTACATCTGACCTCAGAATACCAGCCTCTCCGGCCTTTCTTGTGCTTTTGGTTTAATTTGGGGAAACCCATTTTTTCCCAGCTCTGGTAAGTTAAGTAAAGGGGAAAGAAAAATCACTGGAGGAAGACAGTCTTGCGTTCTATGCTGGATGTGGGGTGCTCTCCACTTTCCCTACCGTAATAGAGAAAGGGGAATGTTCACAGCTGTACCTTGGGTGTTTGAGGGAGGCCTGTGCCAGCCATATAGGGTGGGAACTACCACTTTCAATTCCCGTAGGTTTTAAGGGTGTGCTCTGCTATATGCAGAATCAATATTTTCAACATACAGGCCAGGCAGGGTGGCTCACACCTGTAATTCCAGCACTTTGGGAGGCCAAGGCAGGTGGATCACCTGAGGTCAGGAGTTTGAGACCAGCATGGCCAACATGGTGAAACCCCATCTCTACTAAAATACAAAAATTAGCTAGGCATGATGGTGCACACCTGTAATCCTGGCTACTCCGGAGGCTGAGGCAGGAGAATCGCTTGAACCTGGGAGGCGGAGGTTGCAGTCAGCCAAGAAGTCAGCCAAGAAGAGCCGAGATCATACCACTGCACTCCAGCCTGGGCAACAGAGCGAGACTCCACCTCAATAATAATTTAAAACATATACACACATATGTGTGTGTGTATATACACATATGTGTGTGTATATACACATATATGTGTGTGTGTATATACACATATATGTGTGTGTGTGTATATACACATATATGTGTGTGTGTGTATATACACATATATTTATCCAGCATACTTGTTTTGAGTCTCTACTGCGAGCCAGCAATACTTTTCTCAGAAGTCATCCTTTAAAAAAAAAACAAACAAAAACCCAAGACTCAGTTTTCCCATATGTAAAATGGGGTCAATAATAGTACTTAGTGCATAGGCACATTATTAAGGGGGTTAAATGAATTCATACATGGAAAGCTCTAGAACAGTGGATATACATGTGAACCATCATGATTATTATTGTGCATTTACTCTCATTCTTTCCCAAGGTAGTCAACATTTTACCATTATTATTGCGGGCCATTCCACACCACTCCTACCTGCCCTCCTGGGAGATCAGTGCCGGAAGGGTCAGGAGAGAATAATGGTTAAGGGACTCTTAAGTGTCCAGCCATTTGCTGACAGCATGACCTTGAGAAAGAACCATTACCTCTGCACCTTTATCTGTAAACTGGAGCTGTATCCTTCTAGGGTTATTGGGAGAATGAGAAGAGAACATTCATTTAAAGTGTCCAGTGCAGGCTGGGCCAGTGGTTCAGTCCTGGAATCCCAGCTCTTTGGGAGGCCAAGGTGGGTGGATCACTTGAGCCCAGGAGTTCAAGACCAGCCTGGGCAACATGGTGAAAACTTGTCTATACCAAAAAAAAAAAAAAAAAAAGAAAAAAAAAAAAGCTGGGCGTGGTGGTGTGCACCTGTATTCTCAGCTACTCGAGAGGCTGAGGTGGGAGGATCACTTGAGTCCCAGAGGCAGAGGTTGCAGTAAGCTGAGATAGCACCATTGCACTCCAGCCTAGGTGACAGAGTGAGACTCTTGTCTCAAAAAAGTCCAGTGCGGTGTCTGTCTCTTAACTTCACTCAACAGGGGATGTCATGAAATGGTCAGTGTCATTCCTTTTAATTCAAAGGGGAAGCTGAGGCAGAGAGCATCCACCTAAGTGATCCCCAGTGGAATTGGAGCTTCTGTCTTTGAGGGCACACAGCGCCCCCCACCCCATGACTTGCAGGGGAAGAGGAGATAGGGGCAATAAGCAGACCGGGTTGGTGCACAGTGAATTCCTGCACAAGTGAAATTCCCTTTCTTCCAGAGCCCCAGGGGAGGCTCCTCTGAGGCTGGGGAGGCCTGGAGGAGGATGGGTATGATTTAACCAGTCAATACTCGAAGATACAGGAGAGAGGGAACAAAAGACGCTTTATGGTGAGCGCTGGCTGGTGGAGGCGTGGGAGGGAGGGAGGGAGAAGCGTGCCTGGGGCGGGGGCAGGGAGGGAGAGAGAATGGAGCCGAGGAATCTGCCTGGGAGTCGGGGCCAGGGCTGGGTAGAATCCTGCCTTGGGAGCAGGGGAAGGGGAGAGAGGGGGACTCCGCAGGCCCATAAGGCGACGTGGTCAGTGGCAAGGAAGATAATGGGCCAGCGGGAGCCTGCTTTAATGAATTAATGACGGCCTGGCCCGCCAGCCAGACATGCTAACTGGTTCTTGGCAGGTACTTTGGGGATTAAGTGGTTAAACCTGGAGGCGCATCCCGCAGGCCTCCCTCCCAGGTCGCAGCACCCCTGCCAGAATTACTTTTAGAGGTTGAAAGCTTGGCCTTCTGCTTGGCGAGGGAGCCCGAGGAGGACAGCTGTTGGGGAGGAACCCCCCGGGAAGGGGCCAGATGTGCAGAACCAGGCAGCCTTCCTGCCACATGGTCCCTGTCTGGAGTCATCCGCTCGCCTAGTGAGAGGCCAGAGTACAAGTGACTGAGCTGTGGATGGAAAAGAGCCACACCCGGGGATAATTAAATATACCCCCAGATGTTGGCTGGCTGGATTTGGCAATCATAACTCTAGAGTTTTTGAAAAGTCAGCCTTTTAGACAGGCAGATAACGAGAGATGGGGAGGGGGCTTCCGTTTCTTTGGTGGTCCTCACTAGTGTCCCTGTGATAGGATTTCACAGGAACAGAAAGCTAACCCACAGTGTCTCTAGTCCCTGGCGATTTGCTTGACACATAGTAGGTGTACAATAACTATGTGCTGTGTTAAATGAATCAGAAACTATGCAACATCAGCCGGGTATGCTGGCTCACACCTGTAGTAATCCCAGCACATTGAGAGGCTGAGGCGGGTGGATCACTTGAGGTCAGGAGTTCGAGACCTGCCTGGCCAATGTGGTGAAATCCTGTCTCCACTAAAAATACAAAAATTAGCCAGGCATGATGGTGTGTGCCTGTAGTCCCAGCTACTCGGGAGGCTGAGGCAGGAGAATTGCATGAACTCAGGAGGCGGAGATTGCAGTGAGCCGAGATCGCGCCACTCTACTCCAGCCTGGGCAACAGAATGAGTGAGACTCTGTCACAAAAAAAAATAAAATAAAATAAAAAAAAGAAACTATGCAACATAGTCGCTATTGTTTCCCAAATTCAGGTTCTTCCACTTATACAACTGCTAATTATTGAGTACCTTCTGTGTATAGGGCACTGTGGATACAGGAAGGACCAAGACTTAAGAGTTCCCTGCTTTCATGGAGCTCACAATTTAGTGGGAAGAGATGGACAATAAGTAAATATTGTTCTTGTTACTACTTTTGTGTCACAAATTACTCCAAAACTACTAAGTTTTGCTTCAAACAACTAGAGCCATCCCTCTGTCTCTGGGGGGGAGTGGTTCCAGGATCCCATTTTGGATCCCAAAATCCAAGGATGCCAAGTCCTTGATATAAAATGGTGTAGTGTTTGCATGTAACCCACACACTGTGTGCTTTAAATCATCTTTAGATTACTTATAATACCCAATACAATGTAAATGCTATGTAACTAATTATACTGTATTGTTTTTATGTGTGTTTTTAAAACTCGTTATGTTATTTTTAAATTTTTTTTTTCCACTAGTTTTGATCTGGGGTTGGTTGAATCCATGGATGTGGAACTCACCTATATGGAAGGCAGACGTATTTGACCATGCTCACACATTCTGTGGGTTAGGAATTTGGTCAGGGCATTAGTGGGGGTGACTTGTCTCTGCTTCAGGATGGCTGGGGACTGGAGTCATGGGTGGGGAGGCAACCTTATTTATATGTCTGGCTGTTAATACTGGGAGTCAGCTGGGGCTGTCAATTGGAGCAGCTATACTCAGCCTCTTCGTGTGGCTTGGGCTTCCTCACAGCATGGCAGCCGGATTCTGACACAGTGACTGAGAGCTCCAAAAGCAAGTATCCCGGGGAACTAGGTGGAAGCTGCTTTGCTTTTTCTGTCCCAGCTTCCAAAGTCACTTTGGTCAGAAGCAAGTCACAAGCTGATGCAGATTCAAGGTGGGGCAGAATTAGACTCCACCTCATGGGGGAGTGGTGAGGTTCTGGAATAGCATGTGGATTGGGAGATATTATAGTGGCCACCTTTGGATTATGCAATCTAACACAGAGATAATTTCAGAAACTGCTCAGGGCTCTGAAGGTAATACACAAAGGTAACACAATAGAGAGTGCCCCAGGGACTCCTCACCTGTGGTGATGAGGGAAGGCAGGCCACTCTGAAGAGGAACCAGGGGAATAGCGGATTTGAATGACAGAAAGGAGCCAGCTATACGAAGACATGCCAGAAAGGTGTTTTGGGAAGAGAGAGAGCCAAGTCCAGTGGCCTGGAGGTAAGACTGCATAGTACATTTCAGGAAAGAAAAACAAGCAGTGTAGCTTGGTGCCAGGGCTGGGTGCCCAGGTGAAGGGATGCAGAGATGAATGAGTCCCAACCGCAGCCCTCAGGTGACCCCAGACTCTTTCAGAGACAGGAGACCCAGGCTTTGCCCCTGCCCTCACCTCTTAGTAGAAGTAAACCAGTTCACCTCCTGCCAAGGTCTGAGAGGTCCTGATCCCTGAACCAACTCACTCATGCCCACTCCCCTCAGTGCCAGGGGAACATTGTGGACATCAAGTGGGTTTCCATCACCCTTAGAACTCTCACCATTCAACTCAGCAATGGCTCCCCTCTCCTTTCCTGCCCTAAACTGGTGCCCCTGCTGTTGGGTGGGGGATTTCTGATTTAGCCCACATCAGTAGGATGCATCCTTTTATGACTGCTGGTTGGCCAGGCAAGAAGAAAGCTCCTTCCTCTTCTTGTGGGGAGGCAACTGGCTTATTCAAGATGGCTGCTTTCCACAGAGCTTTCCCACACTGAAACTTTGCTCCATGGGCCAGAGACTTGGGCAGGGTGGAATTTAATTGCTCTGGGGAACTTGATATAATATTACTTTTTTTAAAAAGTAGCTGGATGTGGTGGCTCATGCCTGTAGTCCCAGCACTTGGGGAGGCTGAGGTGGGAAGATTGCTTGAGCCCAGGAACTTGAGACTAACCTGGGCAACATAGTAAGACCCCATCTCTACAAAAAATAAGAAATTAGCGAGGTATGGTGGTCCACACCTGTGTTACCAACTACTCGGGAGGCTGAGGTAGGAGGATTGCTTGAGCCCAGGAGACTGAGGCTATAGTGAGCTGTAATCCTACCACTGTACTACAGGCTGGATAAGAGAATGAGACCCTGTCTCAGAAAAATAAATAACTTTTTCTTGATGACAAAAAATATTACAAGTTCATTGGCAACTATTTGGAAAATGCTGAATAAAAGAAAATTGTAGTCAGGCGTGGTGGCATGTGCCTGTAGTCCCAGCTACTGGGGAGGCTGAGGCAAGATGATTGCTTGAGCCAGGATTTTGTGGCTGCAGTGAGCTATGATTGTGCCACTGCACTCCGTCCTGGGTGACATAATGAGACCCTGTCTCAAAACAAAACAAATCAAAACAAAAAATGAAAAAGAAAATTGTTGTCTTGCCTCTGGAGAAAGGAGGTTCAGCTTTGAGCAGAAGGTCTGAGTAGCAGAAGATTGCAGTCCTTTCCCATGTAAAGACCAGACAGATTCTAAGCCTTTCTACTTTTCCATTACATTAGATTTGACCCTTTAGTGATGTGATTTTCTTTCTTTCTTTCTGCCATTTCTCTTTCCTTCTTTCTTTCTTCCTTTCTTTCTCTTTTTCTTTCTTTCCGTCCCTCCCTCCCTCCCTCCCTTCCTTCTTTCCTTCCTTCCTTCCTTCCTTCTTCCTGTCTCTCTCTATCTCTGTCTCTCTCTCTCTTTGTTTTTTTGAGACGGGGTCTTACGCTGTCACCCAGGCTGGAGTGCAGTAGCAGGATCATAGCTCACTGCAGCCTCAACCTCCTGGGCTCAAGCGACTCTCCCACCTCAGCCTTCTGAGTAGCTGAGACTACAGGTGCACGCTACCACACCTGGCTAATTTTTGCATTTTTTGTAGAGACAGGGTTTTGCTATGTTGCCCAGGCTGGTCTTGAACTACTGAGCTCAAGACCTCCTGCCTCGGTTTTCCAAAGTGTTGGGATTATAGGCGTGCACCACCATTCCTGGCTGGATAGGTACTTTAGGACTTGGAATCACTATAAATATATTATCTGTAACCTGACCTTTTCCATATATCACAGGCGTTTGTTCAACATTTTAATATTTTTCTATGAGACACTTTTTTCTGTTTGTTTGTTTGTTTTGTTTGTTTGTTTTGAGATGAGTCTCATACTGTCACCTGGGCTGGAGTGCAATGGCGCAATCTCACTGCAACCTCCATCTCCCGGGTTCAAGAGATTCTCCTGCCTCAGCCTCCTGAGTAGCTGGGATTACAGGTGCCTGCCACCACACCTGGCTTAATTTTTGTATATTTAGTAGAGACGGAGTTTCACTACATTGGCCATCCTGGTCTCGAACTCCTGACCTTGTGATCCGCCTGCCTTGGCCTCCCAAAGTGCTGGGATTACAGGTGTGAGCCACCACGCTTAGAAGTTGGTTAGTATTGCTTTATTTGGTTAGTCCATCATTTACATTCCCCATCCATCATTGTGAAGTCACTTGAGCCCAAGAGTTCGAAGCTGCAGTGAGCTACAGTACTCCAGCCTGGGCAGACAACAGAATGAGACCCCCATCTCAAAGAAAAAAAAAAAAAAAAAAAGAACTAATGAAAAAAAACTTTTTTAATGCTCACAGGTGAGAGGATTGCTTGAAGCCAGGAGTTCAATACTAGCCTGGGCAACAAAGTGAGACCCAATCTTTACTAAAAAAAGAAAAAAGAAAAATTAACCAAGCTTGGTGGCTTGCATCTGTAGTCCTGCTACTTGGGAGGCTGAGATGGGAGGATCGCTTGAGCCCAGGGAGGTTGAGGCTGCAGTGAGCTGTGATCACGCCACCGCACTCCAGCCTGGGTGACAGAGCAAGACCCTGTCTCAAAAAATAATAATAATAATAAATTTTTTTTTTTGGCTGGGCACAGTGGCTCATGCTTGTAATCCCAGCACTTTGGGAGGCTGAGGTGGGCAGATCATTTGAGGTCAGGAGTTCAAGACCAGCCTGACCAACATGGTGAAACCCCATCTCTACTAAAAATAGAAACAAATTAGCCTGGTGTGGTGGCATATGCCTATAGTCCCAGTTACTCGGGAGGCTGAGGCAAGAGAATCACTTGAATTTGGGAGGTGGAGGTTGCAGTGAGCTGAGATTGTGCCACTGAACTTCAGCCTGGGTGACAGAGAGAAACTCCGTCTAAAAAAAAAAATGTTTTTAATGCTCTCAAATGGAAGTTTGATATCAAAACATATTTAGCATTCTTTTGGCTGGGTGTGGTGGCTCACACCTGTAATCCCAGCACTTTAGGGGGCCAAGGTGGGTAGAGCTCCTGAGGTCAGGAGTTTAACACCAGCCTGGACAACATGGTGAAACCTCGCTTCTACTAAAACAAAACCAAACCAAACCCAACCCAACCCAACCTCAACCCCAACCCCAACCCCAACCCAACCCAACCCAACCCAACCCAACCCAACCCAACCAAACCAAACCAAAAATTAGCTGGGCATGGTGGCGTGTGCCTCTAATCCCAGCTACCTGGGAGGCTGAGGCACGAGAATCACTTGAACCCAGGAGGCAGAGGTTGCAGTGAGCTGAGATCACGCCATTGCACTCCAGCTTGAGCGACAGAGCAAGACTCTGTCTCAAATACAAACAAAAAACATAGTTAGCATTCTTGTATTATAAAGGCTGTCTGGAGCATAAAATCATGTCAAGATCTGGAAACACTGCTGTTGGCTCCCATGTCTCATTCATGTCCTTGGCTTTTATTTACTTATTTGAGACAGGGTCTCTCTGTTGCCCAGGCTGGGGTGCAGTGGCACAATCAGAGCTCACTGCAGCCTCAACCTGGGCTCAAGTGATCCTCCCACCTTTGCCTCTGCAGTAGCTGAGGCTACTGGTGTGTGCCACTAATTTTTTACTTTTTTTTAGAGATGGGGTCTTGCTATGTTGCCCAGTCTGGCCTGGAACTCCTGGGCTCAAGCAGTCTTCCTGCCTTGGCCTTCCAAAGTGCTGAGATTCCAAGCATGAGCCACTGCGCCCAGCCCATGTCACTGGCCTTTATATGTCAGGTGTCTGTTGGCTTTTGAGCTGGCTGTGACTGGCCTCAGCTGAATCTCTGTTGCCTTGCTGTGGACTGTTCTTCATGGACCACACCTCTAGCCAGTGTGGGAGTGTGGATGACGCCTAGCATGCCTGTCTCCACTTCAGGGAAAGGTTCAAAGTCTCAGTAATGTCACTAATGTGGAAATCTTCTCTGTCTGCCTGGCTGTACCTATCATCCTGGGGGCAGGAATCATGTTCATCTAATATTCTTGGAGCTGGCACATGGTACTTAATAAATCCTGTAAAATGCTAACACACTGATGCTAGAGAAACTAGGACAAAGTGGCTTGCCTGGGTGGAGAGGGAGGTCTTCCAGGAGTGGGGATGTGTCTGAGTTACTGGAATGGATTCAAGAAGAGGTACCATTTTCTGTTTTCTTTTTGTGTGTTTTTTTTAGGTGGAGTCTCGCTCTGTTGCCCAGGCTGGAGCGCAGTGGCACCATCTTGGCTCACTGCAACCCCTGCCTCCCGGGTTCAAGCGATTCTTCTGCCTCAGCCTCCCTAGTAGCTGGGATTGCAAGGTGCCCGTCACCACGCCCAGCTAATTTTTGTATTTTTAGTAGAGAAGGGGTTTCACCATGTTGGCCCGTTTGGTGCTCTAACTCCTGACCTCAAGTGACCCAGATATGCCTGCCTTGGCCTCCCAGAGTGCTGAGATTACAGGTGTGAGCCACCACACCTGGCCAAGGTACCATTTTTCAAAGATAGCTCAGACTTAGAATATTTGAGACTGTTGGTAGACCAAAAAGCCTAAAGCTTGATTCAGAAAATTTAACTCTGGTAACTGTTTATCTTCCTCACTAATACTTTATGCTGAGGGAGGGAAGCTTCATGGAAAGGGACATGAATTTTGGAGTCAGGCCGACTTTCACATCACTTTCTCCATCTCCCATTTGCCAGTTGTGTGACCTTAGGCCGATCCCATTACCTTCTGAGCCTTGGTTTCCTCACCTGTAAAATGGGAAGAATAATAGCATCTGCACTGGAGGAGCGCTGTGTATAAAGCGGCTGGCACAGATTCAGCCCCCTCTACATGTGAGTGGCTTGGAGAACCAATTCTGTTTTATCTCCATAATGAGCTCCTAGCATGAAGGAAGCATGCTATAATCTACTCCAGTGCAGTACAAGGCATGTCACTGGTGTTCAGAAAATGGTGAATGAAAGCCTATGCTATGTGTTGTTCTTATTTGGTGTAAAATTGAGTCCATAGGCTGGGTGCGGTGGCTCACACCTGTAATCCCAGCACTTTGGGGGACCAAGGTGGGTAGAGCACTTGAGGTCAGGAGTTCAAGACCAGCCTGGCCAACATGGCGATATCTTCTTACCTCTATTAAAAAAAAAAAAATACAAAAATTAGCCAGGCATTGTGGCACACACCTGTAGTCCCAGTTACTCAGGAGGCTGAGGTGGGAGGATCGCTTGAGCCCAGGAGGTCAAGTCTGCAGTGAGCTATGATTGTGCCACTGCACTCCAGCCTGGACAACAGGCTGTTTTTAAAAACCCTGTCTTTAAAAAAAAAGAAAGAAAAAGAAGAAGTTTAGTCCATGGGCCCATCTTTATGGTATGGGTGGGAGGTCTCAGAACGTTCTGAGCCTTTTGCTTAAGGCAGTTGCTATCTGCTTTAATCCTGCCTTCCCCAGTCTGGGACTCACCAAGGGCCTACTTAGGCCACTCTGACAGGGCTGGGAGAACCACTAGATCAGGGCTTCCCAGCCCGGGCAACACTGGCCTTCAGGTCCCAGAAAGATGCAAACCGCCATGCCTATTTTGCCCATTACTGTATCCCAGCACCCGGCCATGGTGACATTCACTAACTGGTGAATGAATGAATGTATGAATGAATGAATGTAGGGGAGGCCTCAGGAAATTTGTGAACACCCAGTAATCAAGCTAATAACATTGGCTGATTTCATCCTCCTCTTCTGCTTTCCCCTGCTTGGGACAGAAAACATAATTTGGATCCAATTCTCAAAAGATCTGTGAGCCAAAAGGGTCTGTGTTCTGGAAACATAGCCAGAGCCAGACAGGACATTAGAGACATCTAACCCATCTCCGTCATTGTACTGATGGAGAACCTGGGGCCCAGAGATAGCTGCTGAGGGTTAAGATGAGGCGAGCTTAAATGCCAGGTGATAGTAAGAGTGTCTGAGTATCTCGGGCAGGGTGAAGATGGGTGGTCTCCTAGCTGAATTTGGCTTGCAGTTGAGTTCTGTGTGACCTGTGTGGTTTTCCCCCAACACTTAAAAGTCAGGCATTTTAGCCAGGTGTGGTGGCATGTGCCTGTAGTGCTCATTACTCAGGAAGCTGGGGCAGGAGGATCACTTGAGCCCAGCAGTTCGAGACCAGCCTGGGCAACAAAGTGAGATCCCATCCAAAAAAAAAAAAAAAAAAAAAAAAAAAAAAATCAGTCATTTTCAGGTAGAAGTCTGTATTTCCAATTTTTCTTGAAAAATGAAAAGATCGAACAATGTATTCTAACACATGTATTCCCATGTGGCAGAAACAGGCTGGAGATGAATGTCAGAAACCCCGTTAGAAAGCACAAAAACACTCCAGTGTCCCCAGCCCCTCCTGGGTACCTTTACTGGGTCCAGTGCATTTCAGTTCGTGACCCCTGATTTCAGGGAGCCCCCTATGCTCTTCCCTTGATGCATAGACACCCACACACGCATCCTATTTTAAATATATGAGCTCATACTGTTCATGCTGTTTTGTAACCTGCTTTTTCCTCACTAAAAATAGGTGGTTGAGATCTTCCCATGTCAACACGCAAAGGTTTTCCTCATCCTTTTTAATGGCTGCATGATGTTCTGTTGCTTGGATGAACCAGGATTTCCTTATATGGTCACTTCCTTGGGAACATTTGCATTATTTCCTGTTTTCTGGTAGGGTAAACAAGGTTGTTAGGAACTTTTTTTGTTGTTTTGGAAACAGGGTCTTTCTGTGTCACCCAGGCTGATGTGCAGTGGCATGATCATAGCCCACTGTAACTTAAACTCCTGAGCTTATGTGATCTTCCTACCTCAGCCTCCTGAGTAGCTGGGACTATAGATGTGCGCCACCACAATTGGCTAATTAAAAATTTTTTGTGGCCGGGCGCAGTGGCTCACGCCTGTAATCTCAGCACTTTGGGAGGCCAAGGCAGGTGGATCACCTGAGGTCAGGAGTTCAACACCAGCCTGGCCAACATGGTGAAACCCCATCTCTACTAAAAATACCAAAAAAATAGTGGGGCGTGGTGGTGCATGCTTGTAATCCCAGCTACTTGGGAGGCTGAGGCCGGAGAACAGCTTGAACCAGGGTGGCGGAGGTTGCAGTGAGCCAAGATTGCGCTATTTGCACTCCAGCCTGCGCAATAATTGCGAAACTCCATCTTAAAAAAAAAAAATTTTTTTTTGTATATGTGCAGATGGAGTCTCATTATGTGGCCCAGGCTGGTCTGGAACTCCTGGGCTCAAGTGATTCTCCCATTTTGGCCTCCCAAAGTGCTGGGATTACAGGTGTGAGCCACTGTGCCTGGCAGGGGACATTCATATTTGGACAGCTTTGCAAACAAAAAGTGAAGTTCCTGAAAGAGAAATTGTTAGGTCAAAGAATGTGCATAGTATAACATGTGGGACATGGGACATGGGCAACATTGTCTTACAGGCCACAGTTTGCTTTAAGAAGAGTCTGTATTTTTTGTTTGTTTGTTTTGGTGTTGATTCTGTGCTGAGCTGAGCTACTTCCCAACTCTCACTGCTTACCCTTCTGAAAGTCAAGCAAGTTGGGCTTCCAAGGTCCACCTGCCGTAAGTTCCTAGTGGGTAGGAGCTCAGGTCTCTCTTCATAGCCTTTAGGTAATCACTATCTAGTAGCTGATAGCATTGATAACTGTTCACTGATAGAAGAGGGCTGGGCCAAGGAGAGCAAATACCTCTTCCAGAGGCTGCCAAATGGCCTCTTCCTTCCAGCTTCCTTTCCACAGTCTCCTGTGCACCCAGCTTCCTACCTGGCCGACATGAACTATACAGATGGAGATTTAAGGGATAAAATGGACTGGAGCAATCTTCTTTTCAAGAGGATTCTGCATGGAGAGCTTCTCCTCCAAGTCTTTTTTTTTTTTTTTGAGACAGGGTCTTGCTATATTGCCCAGGCTGGTCTTGAACTCCTGGGCTCAAGCAATCCTCCTGCCTCAGCCACCTAAGTAGCAGGGATTAGGGACACATGCCACCATGCCCAGTCTTTCCTTCAAGCCTTAGGGACTAGGATGATTGGTACCATTGAAACTCCTTGGTCAAAATCAACCTGCTGAAACCAAAGATCTGAGAAACTGCTTTTTTTTTTTGAGATGAAGTCTTGCTCTCTCCCCCAGGCTGGAGTACAGTGATATCACCTCAGTTCACTGCAACCTCTGCCTCCCGGGTTTAAGTGATTCTCCTGTCTCAGCCTCCTGACTAGCTGGGATTACCGGTGTGCGCCATCACACTTGGCTAATTTTAGTATTTTTAGTAGAGATGGGGTTTCACCATGTTGGCCAGGCTGGTCTCAAACTCCTGACCTCAGGTGATCCACCTGCCTCAGCCACCCAAATTGCTGGGATTACAGGCGTGAGCCACCTCACCCAGCCTGTCATCTTTATTCGTTTGTCACTTATTTACTCTCACTCAATAGATAATGAATTCAGTGCCTAGTATATGCTGGGCATCGTGCTGGGCTCTGGGAACATAATGTTAGGAAAAGAACAAAAAAGAGACATGGCGTCTACAAATGCCCAGAAAATACTCTGGGAGGCTACACAACCAGCTGGTAACACTGGCTGCCTCTGGGAAAGGGAGTGGGGCTTAAGGGTTGGGTTGAAGGGGCTTTCCTTTTATTTTTATATTCTTCTCCACTGTTTGAATTTGTAACTTATCACGTGTGCAAATAGCAAGGGCAAAAAAGGTATTTTTAAAATTTTATGTATTTATTTACTTATTGAGACAGGGTCTGGCTCTGTTGCCCAGGATGGAGTGCAGAGGCATGATCTCAGCTCACTGCAACCTCCACTTCCTGGGTTCAAGAGATTCTCGTGCCTCAGCCTCTTGAGTAGTTGGGATTACAGGTGTGCACTACCACACTTGGTTAATTTTTGTATGTTTAGTAGAGATGAGGTTTTGCCATGTTGCCCAGGCTGGTCTCGACCTTCTGGCCTCCTTGGCCTCTCAAAGTGCTGGAATTACAGGCAAGAGCCACCACACCCGGCCAAGGTATTTTTTTTAATTAAAAATTGGGGCCTCTTAGGAGGGAATCCAAGAGTCCTAATTCTTTGCTGACATCAGAAAAAGGGAATAAGCCTCTTGCCCCATCTAATGCTGCAGTGGGGTTCATGGTTTTCAGCTTTCACCTTCCGTACCCAAAGCGGCACAACATCACTGCAGCCCAGGGAGGCAGGACCTTGCGGGTTCAAGTTCTCCCTCTCTGCCCGCTTCTCCCCTCACATGGTGGATGAAAAATGGAAACAGGGACATTTTTTCAAAGGTATTTCATGAATCACTTCAGCCACGAGTTTTGGCTGTGAGGTAGCATCTGAGAAAGTTCTTTATGAGCCAAGTTTAAGGGAACACATCCCAAGGGTGGGGCAGTGGCTCACAGGGGTTGATGGACTTGGATGTTTTAAAAATAGTTTTAAATTGCACGATTACTACTTGCTGCTCAGAAAAAAGAAAGGAAGGAAGGAAGGAAGGAAGGAAAGAAAGAAACCCTATATATATAAAATATAGCCCACGGCAGCCCCAAACTCCTGGGCTTATGCAATCCTCTCTCCTCAGCCTCCTGAAGTGCTGGGATTACAGGCGTGAGCCATAGCACCTGGCCTCAATTCCTACAACTTTCTGATACAGTTCCCTGCTCATCATGCTTCCCTGTTTGTGCCATGCTTATCACTGTCCTTGGTCTTGTTTAGCCCCTTCCCCCACCTAAGCCACGCTTCCTTTTTCCAAATATGGAAAAAATATGTGTGTGTTCTAGGCCCTGATCAAATCCCGGGTCCGCTCTGAAGCTTCCCTGGTGATTGTAACCCCATTCTGACTTCTAGGCTATTGGTTTACCTCCAGATATTGGTCATTTACAGTACTGGCCTCTGGCATGGCATATCCATAATAAGCCTGGAGGCAAATTTAAAGCAGGCACCTGGCCTTATCTGGTGCAGATAACCATGCTTAGCACGACGTCCACACACTCAATAGCATAGTAGGTACTTAATAAGCGTTCCTGTCTCTCCTTCCATCCCAGCTGTGCTTAAGGCAGCATAATTATTTTAGGCTAATGCTGCAGGGTTACACTGACTTTCATTCTGTAGGTTTATGGCTAGACACCAACAGAGATGTTTAGGGGTTACAAAAGCTGATTTCATAAACTAAATTTAGAATGTATTTATCAATTGAGTTGATTGATGGCTAATTCCATATTCTTTGAAAATATATGGTGGCTACATACCAATGCAGAGTTCCTACTGTGTTTGTGCTCTCATGAGATAGAAGCGGAATTGGCCTGGTGTGGTGGTGCACACCTGTAATCCTAGCACTTTGGGAGGCCAGTGTGGGAGGATTGCTTGAGGCCAGGAGTTTGAGACCAGCCTAGGCAACATAGAAAGACCCTGTCTCTAAAAGAAAAAATAAAAATAATAAATTAGCCAGATGTGGTGGTGCATGCCTGTAGTCCCAGCTAGAGGCTGAGGTGGGAGGATCGCTTGAGCTCAGGAGGTCGAGGGTGCAGTGAGCTATGATGGCGCCACTGCACTCCTGCCTGGGTGGCAGAACGAGACCCAGTTTCTTTAAAAAAAAAAAAAGAAAAAGCAAAAGGTTTGAAGTCACCGATTTGGATCCTTGTGACTGTCAGCTGACATAGACTATGGGGTCCATGTGTTTATGACTCATATCTTTCATGCAGTCAGATGATGTATCCATTAGGGCCCGAGTAAGAGGCAGAAAGTGTTTCCAAACTCAGTAATCAGAAGAGAATTTAGGAAAGCTTCAACAGCAAAGGCGTGGGCAGGGTTTGGGAAACCAGCGAGAGTGAATGCAGTACCGCAGGCTTGGCCATAGAGGGGAGCTATTCCCACCCTGGCCTGAAGGTGCCAGGGTAAGGAATGGGACCTGGAGTCCCCAGGAGGGTGTCACTGTACCAGAGCCCAGACAGCGGCTGTGGCCAACCTCTGACCAGTGGGAGGGGAGCTGGGGAACAAACACCTGATGTTACTTTCTCATTAGTGCCTCCTGTTGGCCAAACCCAGAAGGAAGCCAGAAGTCAAGGGTACCAGCTGGTACACTTCATACAAGTCAACATCTCAGACTTTTTCAAACCCAGAAGCCACAAAGTGATCTCCCTTCCACTTTCTCTCCTATATCACTTGGTGTGTATTACCCACATGCTCATTCTTATGCCGCCTGCTTTAGAATAACGGGTGATACGTTCTTATCTCCCCCGCTAACTTATAGCCACCAAATCTGTCCTTTTAAGTCTGGGCACGGTGGCTCATGCCTGTAATCACAGCACTTTGGGAGGCTGAGGTGGGTGGATCACTTGAAGTCAGGAGTTCAAGACCAGTCTGGCCAACATGGCAAAACTCCGTCTCTACTAAAAATACAAAAATTAGCCGGGCGTGATGGCGTGCACCTGTAGTCCCAGCTACTTGGGAGGCTGAGGCAGGAGAGTCGCTTGAACCCAAGAGGCAGAGGTTGCAGTGAGCTGAGATTGTACCACTGCACTCCAGCCTGGGCAACAGAACGAGACCTTGTCTCAAAAACAAACAAACAAACAAATAAACAGAAAACCCTACCTTTTTAAGGTGTACAAGTCAATGATGAGGAGTATATATAGAATTTTGCAGCCATCTTCACAATCAACTTTGGAATATTTTCGTTTCCCTGAAAGAAACCCCATGCCCATGAGCGTCACTCCCCAATTCCTCCTATCCGCCCCGGGCCTGGGCAACCACCATTCTCCTTTTTGTCTCAGAAGATCTGCCTGTTATGGACATTTCATATAAATGGAATCACACAATATGTGTCCTTTTGTGTCTGGC
This sequence comes from Pongo abelii, assembly GCF_028885655.2. Classification (NCBI taxonomy): domain Eukaryota; kingdom Metazoa; phylum Chordata; class Mammalia; order Primates; family Hominidae; genus Pongo; species Pongo abelii. The sequence continues at coordinate 115,705,877 of NC_071995.2, read as the reverse complement.
TTCTCTGACTTAGCATGATGCCTTCAAGGTTCATCCATCTTCACGTATCAATACTTCATTCCTTTTTGACGGCTGACTAATAGTCCATTGTATGGAGAGACCACATTTTGTTTATCTATCAGTTGATGGACATTTGGGTTGTTTCCGTATTTTGCTATTATGGATAATTCTGCCATGAGCATTTGTGCACACATTTTGTGCGTTCTGTGGTGGATGCTCCTGGGTATGGGCTGTTTTTTCTGCCCTGCCTAGGATGCCTCATTTTCTTATCTTGGTTAGTTTCCTGGCACTCTTCAATAGTCAGCAGGGGCCTGCCACTCTCTCTGAGGAGTCTGCTTTGTCTCCCTTACGAGCTGCCTCCTCTGGGCTCCCATAGACCACGTTTCCCCAGATTGCATATGCTCTTTACATGGGACTGTCATTATCCATTTCTTCCCATCTCCCTGTTGGTTCTGAGCCCCTCAAGGACAAGAATTATGTCATTGAACCTGTAGCCCCTAGTATGGCACTTGGCATACTTAGGAATAAGTGAATGGATGAATGAACGAGCAAACAAACAAAAGAGAACAGAGACTGCCCTACAACTCTCTCTTGAATCTGGGTCTATGAAATGAATCGAGGAAGGTCCTGTTCTGAATTTGGAGAAGCAAAAAGTTCATGTGTCTCTAGATTCTTCTTTTTAAAAACATCTCTGAAGATGCCTATGTAAATATCTAGGTCTAAAAGCAGAGAGGGGAGTGTGTGTGCACGCACAAATGTCTATTTGGGGAAGGCTGCTACATAGACAGAGATTCTGGTAAGGGGAAGAGTGCCAAGACTAGCTTTTGAGGCATCCTTCCTCCAAAACCAGAGCTTTGCATCCAGTAGCTCTCCCCTCCCCGCTCCCCCTCCCGACATCCGGGGCTGAGCATGCAGAGGCCCACTGCACTGACGTCACCCCCAGCAGCTGTCTGCACTGACCAAAATACCAATCTTTATTTCTGCAGGTTGGTGAAAACCCTGTGTCCTTGGAGAAAGCTGGTTCCCGTTTTCCAGAGGGGGAGCCCAGAGCTTGAAAGGCCGCGGTTGGCACTTCGAGAAGGAAGTGGAGAGTAAAGACAGTGCCTGGAGCGATCGTAGAAACACAGAATGGGACTGGGGAAGCCCTTTGGAAATCCAGCTGCAGAAACAGACACCCCAATGCTATTTACATACAGCTCTCTATATATAAAAAAATATGAATATTACGTATCAGTGCATGCCTTGTTGAGGACGTGGTTGCCTTCCTTTTCTGCACCTTGCGATGTGAACTTTGATATTCTGTAATGTCTGGGGCGCCAGAAGAGAGATGCCTGCTGTGTACTTAGAAACTATTTGCAAAGACTGGTGGGAATTAGCCCCAGCATCGGCCAACTGCCTGGGGATAGATGCTGGTGGAATAAGAGGTAACAGTGCAAAAGGCATGATAGAAAAAAAAAAAGTGAGGACTTGGGGCCAATTGTGTAGGGGCAGTCTGGGATGCCTCCATTTCTTGACTCATCCTAGCCTCTCCCTCTATACTTACCTAGGTCGATCGCGAGATCCCACTGTCACGTCAAGAGAAATGGGATTTTTGTGTCTCTGGTGCTTCACTTAAAATTTTGCTGGTGCTAAGTGCGTTCCTGCTGGTGCTGCTGTGGTATTCTGTTGACAGACTTGGAAGGCCAGGGGACAAGAGAGATTTCTATTTTGCTGTTTCAGATTCTTTTTTTTTTTTTTTAAGGGACAGGTTGCAAAAGTGCCACTTGAGAGTCTCTTCTCTTTTTCTACGTGGGGACAAATATCCAGAGGTGGTTTGGAGCAAACCTTGGGGTCTAGGAGGGAGGATGGCATTGAGAGGCTTGCTGGTTATGAGGCAGAAAGCTGACCTTATGCATGACTTGGTTGCTATCTCCCCCACCCCCATAAAAGTGTCCTCGGAGTTCAGCCCACAGCCTCCTCCACTCCCCAAGGGGATTTCAGGGTTTAGGTTTTATGGATTAAAGAGCCAAGAAATGGCTACATTCTGGTCAAAGATGATTTATAACCGGGGGATGTTGGGGGAGGGAGCGGGCCATTTAAATGAAATGCACCAGCATCTCACTGATTGACAGAGGTCTGATTTTTTCCCCCCAAGGATAAGCTACTATTTTCAGAAGTTTCTAGAAGGGCTAAGAAAAGATGTGTGCTGGATGGAGACTTGGCTGCAAAGACTCTTCAGGGAGCAGTGATTATTTTTTGCTTTCATTTTCGAAAAATCCAACATAAGCAGGTGTTCTTCCTCTGTGCAGGATACCACACACTGCCATTTTCAAAGCCGAGGTGGCGAGGTGTCGGGCTGCAGATTCGGACGGTCATTCTCCAAGGCTGGATTTGCAGGTCACCACCCTGTACCTATAGACAGAGGGTCCAGCAGGCTGGTTAGCAGACACTGCTCCAGTTCTAAGACGCCAGCAGTGGGATCCACGTTTAAGGTGGATGCAGCTGAAATGGGAATTATCCCCCCACAGGCTTTGCTGTACAGTTCTAAGAAGCCAGCAGTGGGATCCTCATTTGTTAAGGTGGATGCAGCTGAAATGGGAATTATCCCTCCATAGGCTTTGCTGTAAATGACCAGGTCCTTTAGAATGTACAACCTCTCAGTGCTGCTGCAAGCTGGGAGCTGGATTTCTTTCTGTCTTCTTTTTAAAATCCGTTCCTTGTGTTTTCCTAAATAGCCCTTTAAAGAGCAATGCAACCCCAGGGCTGCTGAATGCGATGGAAGACTCCCCCACCCCGCAGCTTTGAACTCAGCAAAGCAAAAAAAAAAAGAAGAAGAATGCTTATTTTGGGAGAACGTGCTTCTCCTCATTACTCGTGCCCTCCCCCTAGCTGATGTTTGCAGGGGACCCTCGCTTAGCTGGGGGCTGCAGAGAGCAGCGGGTAATATTCCCACAAAGCCACGAACTTAGAGAAGGCAAATTCATTAGAATAATATGAAATACAGTCACTGCTTCTATTTAATCACTTTCTTAGCCACAGACTAGGGTCTTTCCAGCTCCCCCCATTTTCTGGGGAGGGGCGTCCATTACTACACAGTTGTATCCAATCACAGTTCTCTGCTTCTTTAAGGCTGTACCTTCAAGATCGTAGTGGGGGCATGCTGACCACCTATAGACACAGGAGAAGATGAAAAGTGAGAGGATCCCTTTTTCAACCCCGACTTGCCTACTGGCTTTTGATGTTTCCCCTGGAGGATATAAACTCCAAACGCTGGGGTTGGCATTTTGGGTGATTTTGATTTCAATGAAGCCACTTTGCTGAGAGAACTGGGGCACCCACGACCTCCTGATAGAGCTTCCCAGCCAAGTCCCTTGTAGATATCCTCCTGTTTTATTAGAGACCACGTATTTATCGAATCCTGGCCTTTTCTTGCACATCATTCATTGGAGTGCACTTCTCGACTGCCCCGATTTTTGACAAGGGGTTGTTTTTAATGCTTGTTTTTATATGAGATTTGACTTCTTGATGGACATTTGTATTAAGAAATTGAAGCATGATATATATGTATATATTGTCTCCACCATCTCTCCTGTTGTATTACTTGGATTGCATGAGATAGTGGGGTGGTTCTTGTTTTTTAAAAAATATTTCCACAGTGTGCAAAGTGCTGGCAACATCCCTCCCTCTCCTCCACTCCCCCCACTTTTCTCTGGCTGCCAAGGAGTCATTGATTTTGATTAGCTTCACTGCAGAGCGTCTGTGAAGAGAGAGAGAGAGAGGGAGGGAGGCTTTGAAATAAATTTTAAAAAAGACCTCATATCGGGTTTCAGCAGACAGCAGTGTGTGTGTGTGTGTGTGTGTGACCGTACAAGCAGAGGGAGGCCTCTGAGATCATCGTTTAGGTAGCTTGCTGCATAATGAGATGAAGAGACTTTTGCCTCTTCATTTCTGATGGTGCTGCTTGCTCTCAGAGAGTGGGGAGCCAGGAACCTCTGGGACTGGAGCCCCCGGGACTTCAACACTCCGAATGAGATCCAGTCCTTTCTGGAAGCTTCTCACCCCCACCTGATCCCCCACAAACAAATACAATCTCTTCAAATTTGGGGGTCCGTTTCCTATTCTCTTTGTTATTGGTGTAGCCTGAGTAGGAAGTTTCTCTGGGGAACCCATTAGCCCCACCGGCTGCTGTCCATGGTCCTAGGCCGTGCGCATCTCCTAGACCCCAGTTCCTGTTTTGTTTTTTTGGTTTTTTTTTCGGCCCTGCGCATCTCTTAGAGCCCAGTTCCTGTTTTTTGTTCATTTGTTTTTATTTTATTTTTTTTTAGCTGCCTTCATTTGGATACTGGGGACTTCTTTTCCACTTCTTCTTCTTTTTTTTTATTTTGAGACAGAGTCTCACTCTGTCACCCAGGCTGGAGTGCAGTGGTGCGAGCTCAGCTCACTGCAACCTCCACCTCCCAGGTTCAAGCGATTCTCCTGCCTCAGCCTCCTGAGTAGCTGGGATTACAGGCACCCGCCACCACACTCGGCTAATTTTTGTATTTTTAGTAGAGACGGGGTTTTACCATGTTGGCCAGAGTGGTTTTGAACTCCTGGCCTCAAGTGATCCACCCGCCTTGGCCTCCCAAAGTGCTGGGATTACAGGCGTGAGCCACCGAGCTCAGCCTCCACTTCTTATTTTGATTCTTTTCTGTTTTGATGGTGAGAGGAAAGGGTGATTTAACCAATACTGTGACAGAAAAATGAAACTGTGACTGGTTTTCACAATGTATGTAGCTGATCTCATGTTCTCCTATTATTATGTTTCTGACAGTGATAAAATATCACTCTCCCTCCCCGGGGCATTAGAGGAGTCCTCACCCACCCACCTCCTACACAAGTATCTTTTGGGGACACTGGCTCACCATTGTGGACTTTCTGAGTGTCCACCTGGTATTACAAGTTGCATTGACCAGAACACAGATTTTGCTCTTCTGTGTCAATACCCATTTCTTTTCTGAAGGTCAGAAGTTGGTTAAGGGTTTAGGGGACCGGCTAGACACTCTTTTTAGTCCCATGGAGCTGACTGGAAGTTCCATGAGGGGAGGAAATTGATGTCAAAGTGTCATTTTAAAGCTTAAGCTGAAAGTTTATTTTTTAAATTTTCATTCATTCATTTAGCATATATTTATTGAGCATCTACAATGTGCCAGTTGTAGAATTCCATCTCAGAAGAGACTTGACTTGTGGATGGTGGAGGGGCAGTCCTGCTCGGAAGCAGATGATGTGAAATGTTCCTTTCCAGTCTGGTTCACGATGTTTAACAGATTTGTCAGGTCACCACTGTGACCCCAAGCTTTGCTGGCAGATTGTTACATAGTATTTACTGAGAGCCCTGCTATCTGGTAAAGGCAGTTAAAAAGCCTGCAATCTCGACTCATTTCCAGCATGAACAGACTGGTCCTTGCTGCTTTACACAATAATCAAAGCTACCTTTTATGGCGTGCTCGCCACTCCCAAGCACTGGGCGAAGTTCTTTACCCGTCTTCCCCTCTGTGATGCCTCATGCCCACTTTAGCAGATAGTACTGTTAGCATTCCCATTTTACAGTGGAGGAAGCTGAGGCTCAGAGACGTTAAGCAACTTAGCTGAAGTCCACACCACCAGCGAAGTGCCTGAGCCAAGATTTGGACTCGAGCCCATGGGACCCCCACGCTCATGAGCTGACTGCTCTGCTCCACTGGGTCCCTTCATGAGGTCGTCCCACAGCACTGCTAGTTCCAGGGCGAGTGCCAGCACATGGCCCCGCTGGGAGCCGGGGGCCTGACTTAGGTCTACTGGAAAAAGTGTCACCTTTGGGGACACTCAAGGACAGGCTGGTTGGTTTCGTTGTGGATTTTATATACTCATGCCCTAACCCTGTGTTCCTGGTTTCTATAGGGCCCCGGGGAAGGTGTGTGGAATTTGCAAATAGGGCCTGTATGACTTATTTCCTAGGACACGGAAAGCTTTTCTTACCTCCTTCCTACCCTCTTCTCCAACCTGAACTTCCGAGTTCCTTCTCCCGAAGGTCTTTTGCACTATAAGCGCCAAGGAGCCTGTGCGCATGGCAGGGACAGCTGGGAGGGTATCTGGAGAACCTTAGTGAGGCCTCTGGCCTAGCCAGAGAGGCAATAAGCTTGGGGACGTTCTGTTCTGGGTTCTGACGTTGTTGGTTCTGACGTCGTTGTGCTCTTTTGTAAGAGGAATTTCATACCTTGGAGATGCTTTGTACATATTTGTAATGACTTTATTAAAAAATTGATTGTGCACTTCTAGCCAAAGACATTTGTGTTTTCATTTCCTTTTGGAAGGCTGACCCTCATAGACTCTGGGAGTACCCGGCCACATAACAGGGACAGGATCCCTGCCCCTGGCTCCTGCCTGCCCCAATGTTCCCTCTGGCAGAAGGCCAGACACTTCCTTCCCTCCTCTAATTCCTAAGATCCACCACCCCCCCAACCCCTGAAGGGAAGGACTGGCCTAAAGAATGCCCTTGGGTTGGGCCACAGGTTTGGGAAACTTGCCCAACAGTTCAAGGTGAGTGCACACAACCATAATTTATGCATGGTATCCTGTGGACAAGCCAATGAGCCTGCAGATTAATGTCTCCAACTGCGGACAACTTGGGTTCTAGTCTCATCCTAAGAATGGGAGGTTGAGTACACATACCTTTTTTTTTTGGAGACAGAGTTTCTCTCTTGTTGCCCAGGTTGGAGTGCAGTGGTGTGATATTGGTTCACTGCAACCTCTGCTCCCTGGGTTCAAGCTGTTCTCCTGCCTCAGCCTCCCGAGTAGCTGTGATTACAGGCATGTGTCACCATACCCGGCTAATTTTTGTATTTTTAGTAGAGACAGGGTTTCACCATGTTAGTCAGACTGGTCTCAAACCCCTGACCTCGGGTGATCCACCTGCCTCGGCCTCCTAAAGTGCTGGGATTACAGGCGTGAGCCACCGTGCCTGGCCCAGGTTGTTTTTTTAGATACCAGACCTTCTCTTTTCCTTTGAACACCCACCCCCGCCCCACTTTCAGTCGATGTGACTTAGAGGGGCTGACTCCATCCTCTCACTGCCTCAAGAGCTCAGCAGCTGACCCAGGCCTGGCCAGTGCTCCACATCTCACTGGCTAAAGTAATTGGTTTGGGACAAACAAATGAGAGTCAGTCTTAAGACTTTTGGTGGAGCTTTCGGGATGCAGGGTTTGTTAAGCTGCTAGAACATAAGCGCAGAACTGCTGCGGGCCGTCTTACTACCACTTGGGTCCAGCTGCCTGAAAATCAAACTGTCTCAGAGGAAAACAGAATTGAGGGATGGCCGAGACACAATTCTTTTTTTTTTTTTTTTTTTTCCAGAGATAGGGTCTCACTCTGTCACCCAGGCTGGAATGCAGTGGCGCTATCTCGGCTCACTGCAACCTCCGCCTCCCAGGTTTAAGTGATTCCTGTGCTTCAGCCTCCCGAGTAGCTGGGATTACAGGTGTGGGCCACCACGCCTGGCTAGTTTTTTTTTTTTTAGTAGAGAGGGGGTCAGGCTGGTCTCCAACGCCTGACCTCAAGTGATCTGCCTGCCTCAGCCTCCCAAAGTGCTGGGATTACAGGCGTGAGCCACTGCGCCTGACCGAGAGACACAATTCTATATCAACACTGGGAGTCTCTGAATCCAGCTGTACCTGAAGCCCATACAGTTATGTAAACCAAATAAAGTCTTTCTTTCACTTAAGCCATATTTGAATTGGTTTTCTTTTCTTGTCTTTTTTGAGACAGGATCTAGCTCTGTCGCCCAGGCTGGAGTGCAGTGGTGTGATCAAGGCTCACTGCAGCCTCCACCTCCTGGGCTCAAGCGATCCTCCCACCTCGGAGTAGCTGGGACCACAGGCGCATATCACCATGCCCGACTAATTTTTTAATTTTTTGTAGAGATAGGGGTCTCGCTATGTTGCCCAGGCTGGCCTCAAATTCCTGGGCTCAAGCGATCCTCCCACTTTGGCCTTCCAAAATGCTGTGATTACAGGAGTGAGCCACCACGCCCAGCCTTGATGGCAACTCAAAAGTTTGGCCTGACGATGTTTTCATGGCTGGTGTCATAATGTTGCCCTGAGAGGCATGTACTGTCACCTTGTGCTATTAATCTACATTTAAATATCTATCATAATCGGGCGCCCTGGAAAACCCTTCTTGAATCAGCCTATACATTTTTGGTCTGCACCACCTCCAGTTAGCCCCTGTAGTGGGCACTGTAAGTGCCCCACAAAGGCCCTTTCTGATCCCTTTTGCCAGATTCCTATGCTGCAGTTTCGTGTGCCTTGCTGGTATCTGGGGCCTTCAGAGGCTTCACCTTGGAGCCTCTTAGGGGAGAGTCTGAAGTGCAGGAAGTCCCCCCATCAGCCCAGTGCCAAGAATCATTTGGTGTGTATTTTGTGGGATGGGACAAACTCTGAGATGAAACTTACGCTCCTGAGCTCCCTGGGGGATCCGGCTAAGACTGAGAGTTCGCCAGAGCTTGGCTTCTTTCCCTTCCCTGTTCTGTTTCACTCATGATTCCCTTACTGGTTTCTTGTGGGAGCACTTCTGCAATAAATCACATGCACCTGAACAGGATCTGCTTTAGGGGAAACCAACATAAGACAACCACCCACTCCGCGAAGGGCTTCTTCTCCTTTGATCTAAAACAGTTGCACTTGGCTTCAAGAGGTGAAAGGAAAATCAAGACCACAAACACAAGTTGTACCAACAGATGGTATTTATTGGCTGAAGGGTACTTTGGGAGACATTAAAAACACCAAAGGCAGCTGTTTGTCCCACAGCAGAAGTCTTAAAAGATTCCAGGACCCACTTTATTTACCTTTCTTCTAATCCCGAGTCTCAGCAGCCCGGATGTCTTCCTACCACTGTGCACATCATTCTTCTCTTCCGAAGCTGATGCACCTATCACATCTGAGTCCAAAGCCTGCCTTTCTTATTCCCTCACATTTACTATTCTCAAGATATTTTACATGAAGAGGACCATTTCTAAGGACTTCATGGAACTTGAGTCAGTGAATCATAAAATATTAAGGGCAGGATACTGTGAACCTGATACTCGATTAACCCTACTTACAACAAATGAGTTGCAGAACCAAGATACATAAAAGAGAGTGGCATTGTTCTTTTCCAACGGGGACTCCTGGCTGCTTTCGCACAGGTATTGGGGAATTCATGCAGCCTGTGTTGGAAACACTCCTCATCAGACACTCTTTTCCCCAGGACAGAAGTTAAATCCCCCCACTGAGAAGAAAACCTCAGATGGGACGTTCCCCCAGAGGGTAGGGCATGCACTAATAAAATCCTGAACTAAACCATCCCACCTGCTCCTGTGTGTCCCCCACATGTTACATTCTTTACAGTGTTAACAGGCATGGCTCATTCTTTGCAGTGTTAGAGAATTTTATTTTATTGTTTTGGTGGCATGGGCATAATTAGAGAAGCCATTGGGGTATTCACTAGTAACCTACATTGTTAGTTTCCTTGGTTCCAGCAGGTAATACACTGGGTTCCGTCACCCTGGAGATGGCTACAGGGAGGCCGAGTGACTTTCCAAAGTAATAAAGAGTTTGGAATCAGAATTCCAGGTGTGACTCCCAGCAGACTGTTCTATCTATTTCCTGACACACCTGCACTTTCATCAATCTTCTCCAGCTCCAATTTCTTGTGCCCCTTCGACAGCATCCACAGGCAGGATGATCTTTCTGATAAAAACCAGTTGCAGAAGTTCCTGTTGCTTCCCTTTGGTTCTTCCTCAGGGTAGGGAGAACAGAGCAGCTGCATTCACGTGGCCCCATTTCCCTCTGCTTCCCCTTCCCACTTGATTATTCAGGCAAGTGGGATTGAAACATCATGGCCATCGCCATAGTAACAGAGCCTGAAAGATGCTACACTGCCCTGGAACAGACGTCTTGCTGGGTACCAGGAGAGAGCCAGGGATGCCAAGCCAAGGGGAAAGTCTTGGCTTCGTGGCACACAGGGGCGAATGTCCTGAATCTATGGGGGTGGGGGGGGAAGGGGACATGTTAATACTGGCTGACAGCGAGGTGGCTGCAAAGCTCCTCCATTTCTCCTGGGCCTTGCACGGTAATCTGCCCACTGGCCACACAGATTGCTTTCTCTGTAATGCCACTGGCGCCAGCCTGTTGTGCTGAGGTTGACGATAACAGAACAGACTTGGGAGAGGAATAGGGAAGGCAAGATTCCGGTGGCTTCTGCGTGGTCACCTGTGCCATCTCATGCCAGATTTCAGAGCAGGGAACATTTCAGAGGTGGAGAAGTGGCTCTGTCATAGAGAGCACAGAAGCACAGATGGTTACGGTGCTCCAGGCCACTACCCTGGTTGGTGGAAACATCCATAACATGGGTTGTCCTGTTTGCTCTGAAGCCTACCAGAGGGGATGGCAATGTCCACAGGAGCCGCTGACAGGCCTGAGACTTAAGTGAGGGAGATGACAGAATAGAAAGAGGAGAAAGACATAAAGACAAGAGACCAAGGGGTAACCACATCTAGGCCAAAGCTGACCTTTCTTTCTTTTTTTTTTTTTTTTTGAGACAGAGTCTCGCTTACTCTGTCACCCAGGTTGGAGTGCTGTGTGCAATCTCGGCTCACTGAAACTTTCGCCTCCCGGGTTCAAGCAATTCTCCCTGCCTCAGCCTCCTGAGTAGGTGGAATTACAGGCACCCACCACCACGCCTGGCTAATTTTTGTATTTTTTAGTAAAGAGGGGTTTTGCCATGTTGGCCAGGCTAGTCTTGAACTCCCGACCTCAGGTGACCCTCCTGCTTCAGCCTCTCAAAGTGTTGGCACTACAGGCACGGGCCACCGCACCCGGCCTCTCGTGTGCTTTTAGAAGACCATGTCTGCTGGGCCCCATGCCTGGAATGTCTGAGGGGCAGATCAGTGCGGAGGTTAAGAGTGTGGGCTCTGCTGGGGATAGCAGAGTGTGCCTGTAGTTGCAGCTACTTGGGAGGCTGAGGAGGGAGGATCACTTGAGCCCAGGAGTTTGAATCTAGCCTGGACAACCTGGATTTTTATTAGAGACCTCATCTCTAATAAAATTTTTTTTTTTTTAGATGTGGGTTCTGAAACTGTACCAGGCCTCTGTTGGAAACTCGGCCCGCCCATGCTGGCTGGGTGACCCTGGGAAAGTTACCGCACCAAGCTCTGTGCCCAAGTTTCCTCATCTATAAAACAGGGGACCCAACAGTACCTCCCCCATCACAGGGCTGTTGTGAGGATGACAGCACGTAATCCAAGCAGGATGCTGGATGCTGTGCCTGCCGCGCATGAAGTATTTGGGACCTTAAGTCATTACAGGTATATGGTGGGGCCCAACAACTGTATTTTGAAAATACTTTGGGCCGGGTGTGGTGGCTCATGCCTGTAATCCCAGCACTCTGGGAGGCTGAGGCAGGTGGATCACTTGAGGTCAGGAGTTTGAGGCCAGCCTGGCCAACGTGGTGAAACCCCGTCTTTACTAAAAATACAAAAAAAATTAGCTAGGCATGGTGGCACGCACCTGTTGTCCCAGCTACTCGGGAGGCTGAGGCAGGAGAATCACTTGAACCTAGGAGGCAGAGGTTGCAGTGAGCCAAGATTGTGCCATTGCACTCCAGCCTGGGCAACAGAGCAAGAGTCTGTCTCACAACAACAACAACAACAACAAAAAAAAAAAAAAAAAAAAAGAGAGAAAAGAAAAGAAAAGACAAGACTTCACAGGGCTCACAGGGATTCCAATCCACAGGCCTGGGCCATCTGGGAGGCAGTGACCTCTAGGCTCCTCCCCAGACTGCACCATCAAGTACTAGGTACTAGCTACTAAGTTAAAATAACCAGCAGGTGGGCTGGGCACAGTGGCTCATACCTGTAATTCCAGCACTCAGCACTTTGCGAGGCCAGGACAGGAGGACTGCTTGAGCCCAGGAGTTTGAGAACACCCTGGACAACATAATGAGTACTCGCCTCTACTAAAAATTAAAAAAAAAAAAAAAATTAGCCAGGCCTGGTGGCACACACCTATAGTCCCAGCTACTTGGGAGGCTGAGGCGGGAGGATGGCTTGGGCCCAGGAGTTCAAGGTTGCAGTGAGCTGTGATTGTGCCAACTGCACTCCAGCCTGGGTGAAGACCCAGACCCTGTCTCAAAAAAAAAAAAAAGAAAAAAGAAAAAAGAGGCTGGGCATGGTGGCTCACGCCTGTAATCCCAGCACTTCGTGAAGCTGAGGTGAGCTAATCATTTGAGGTCAGGAGTTGGAGACCAGCCTGGCCAACATGGCAAAACCCTGTCTCTACTAAAAAATACAAAAATTAGCCAAGTGTGTTGGTGGGTGCCTGTAATCCCAGCTACTCGGGAGGCTGAGGCAGGAGAATCGCTTGAACCCAGGAGGTGGAGGTTGCAGCGAGCCGAGATTGTGCCACTGCACTCCAGCCTGGGTGATAGAGCAAGACCCTGTCAAAAAAAAAAAAAAAAAAAAAAGGAAGGAAGGAAGGAGGGAGGGAGGGAAAGAGAGAGAGAGAGAAAGAAAAGAAAAGAAAGAGAAAAGAAAAGAGAAAGCCAACAAGTGGGAACTTCATGTACTGCCAGGTCCTTGACTTGGAGTGGAGAAGGAAGACGCATCTAGAAGGGCATCAAGTCTGAGTTAGGAAGACGTCCCCTTTTGCAGGGGAAGGAGGCACGCACTACACCACAGAACGAGAGAGGAAGATGAAGGTCAGAAGGACAAGACAGGGGCGGGACTTTGGGGTCAGAAGTGGTGGAGGGCAAGAGGCAGGATGTAAGTGCTTGAGGCCTGTTTCTCAGGAAGCCCCCGCAGGGCTGGGTCCGGGCATGCTGACCCTTGGCGTCCTTCTGGGTGTCCTCAGTGTTCGGTCCTAGTACACCTGGAAGTGTGCGGACGTGGCGCCGTCCTTCCAGCAGCGCAGGGTGTCCACAGCAACCGAGCGGCAGAGCGGGCAGGTGCGCTCACGGTCCAGCCACAGGCAGAGGCACTCCTCACAGAACACGTGCTGCGGGGACAGCAATCAGCAGGCACCAAGACTCTTTACTGCGCGTCCACCTCGGTCTCGGGAGCAGGAGAAGCGGCAGCGGACTAGACAGACAACCCCTGCCTTCGGGGCGCCTGCACTCGCATTGGGGAGACAACGCGACTCTAAAATACTGAGTTATCAGTAGGAAGCACCAAGATGAAACAGCAGGGGAGGGGACGGGTGTGGTGGCTCACGACTGTAATCCCAGCACTTTGGGAGGCTGAGGCGGACGGATCACCTGAGACAGGAGTTCGAGACCACCCTGGCCAACATGGTGAAAACCCGTTTCTACTAAAAAATACAAAAATTAGCCGGGCTTGGTGGTGGGCGCCTGTAGTCCCAGCTACTCAGGAGGCGGAGGCAAGAGAATCATTTGAACCCGGAGGCAGAGGTTGCAGTGAGCTGAGTTTGTGCCACTGCACTCTAGCCTAGGTGACAGAGCAAGACTCCATCTAAAAACAAAAAACAAAAAACAAAAAAAAAGCAGGAGGGAGAAGGAATAGGGAGGGCTTGGGCGGGTTGGGATGTTAAGGACAACTTTACGGACATACTGACATTTGGGTAAAACTTGCAGGACGGTGAGGAGTGCGCCCTGATGAGATCTTGGGGAAAAGCACTTCTAGCAGCAACAGCATGTGCAAAGGCCCTGAGGCTGGACTGTGTTTGATGTGCGGGAGGAACAGGAAGGAGAGGATAGCTTGGCTGGGATTGTCGGGGTGGATGGGAGAGGGAGATGAGGTCACAGAAGTGATGGAGGGTGAGGGGTGCAGATGGTGTAGGTACTTGTGGGCCATTGTGAGGTCTTTGGCTCTTATTCTGAGAGAAGTAAGGGGCCATGGCAGGGCTTGGAGCAGAGGAGTGACCTGATATGATGTGCAGTTTAAAGCGATCCCTCCGCCTTCTAGGTTGAGAATAGAACACAAGGGTCAAGAGGAAAGGCAGGTAACTAGTGCTACAATAAACAGATACATGCACGCATATGTTCACTGCAGCACTATTCACAATAGCAAAGACATGGAATCAACCCAAATGCTCATCAATGATAGACTGGATAGAGAAAATGTGGTACATATATACCATGGAATACTATGCAGCCATAAAAAGGAACGAGATCATGTCCTTTGCAGGGACATGGATGGAGCTGGAAGCCATTATCCTCAGCAAACTAACACAGGAACAGAAAACCAAACACCACATGTTCTCACTCAATGAGTCAGAGCTGAACAATGAGAACACATGGATACAGGGAGGGGAACAACATACTGGGGCCTGTTGTGGGGGCTGGGGGAGGGAGAGCATCAGGATAAATAGCTAATGCATGTGGGGCTTAATACCTAGGTGATGGGTTGATAGGTGCAGCAAACCGCCATGGCACACGTTTACCTATGTAACAAACCTGTACATCCTGCACATGCATCCTGGAACTTAAAATTAAATTAAATTTTAAAAAAAAGAGAGAGCCAGGCATGGGGGCTCAAAATGTAATCCCAGCTGTTTGGGAGGGTGAGGCAGGCGGATCACATGAGGTCAAGAGTTTGAGACCAGCCTGACCAACATGGAGAAACCCCGTCTCTACTAAAAATACAAAATTAGCCGGGCGTGGTGGTACATGCCTATAATCCCAGCTACTCGGGAAGCTGAGGCAGGAGAATCACTTGAACCCTGGAGGCAGAGGTTGCGGTGAGCTGAGATCGTGCCATTGTGTTCCAGCCTGGGCAATGAGAGCAAAACTCTGCCTCAAAAAAAAAAAAAAAAAAAAAAAAAGAGAGAGAGAGAGAGAGAGAGGCAGGGAGATTGGAAAGACCAATGGGTTCCACCATTCTCTGGCTGTATAACTTGGACAAGTAATGCAACCTGTTTGTGCCTCAGTTCCCCCATCTGTAAAATAGGGATAGAACCCCCTCATTGGAAGATTAATTAACATGTTAAAAGTACTTAGCTATGACAACCAAATGCAGCACATGAGTCTTGATTGGTCCCGGGGGGGGGGGGGGGTGGGCAAAAAAATGCCAACTATAAAGGGTACTTTGAAGGCAACTGGAGACATCTGAATATGTACCATATATTAAATAATATTTTATGTTAATTTAAAATTTCCTGGGTGGCCAGGCACAGTGGCTTACACCTGTAATCCTAGCACTTTCGGAGGCTGAGGCGGGGGGATCACTGAGGTCAGGAGTTTCAGACCAGCCTGGCCAACATGGTGAAATCCCGTCTCTACTAAAAATACAAAAATTAGCCAGGCGTGGTGGCACATGCCTATAGTCCCAGCTACTTGGAAGGCTAAGGCAGGAGAATCGCTTGAACCCAGGGGGCAGAGGCTGCAGTGAGCCGAGATCGTGCCACTGCACTTCAGCCTGGGCAACAGAGTGAGCTAGACTCCGTCTCAAAAAAAAAAAAAAAAAGAAAAAATCCTGGGCATGCTAGTGGAATTGTGATTATCTGAGAGTATGTCCTTGTTCCTGGGAGATGCACACTGAAGTATTTAGGGATGAAGAATCTAAATGTCTACCACTTACTCTTAACTGGTTTAGGGAAAAAAATTGATGTCAAAAAAAGGGCAAATGTAAAATGTTAATGATCAGTAAATCTGGGTGAAGAATAGAAGAGTTTCATGCAACTTTTCTGCAGGTTTGAAATTTTTCAAAATGAAACGTTTGAGGAAAATAATAATATAAAAATCTAAACAAAATGTTTTTTTAAAAGCAAAACCACAAAAAAGAAGCTAGGCACAGTGGCTCATGCCTATAACCCCAGCACTTTGGGAGGCGAAGGCAGGAGGATGGCTCAAGGCCCGGAGTTTGAGACCAGCCTGGGCAACATGGCGAGACTTCCTCCACCCCCATGCCCCGTGTCTCTACAAAAAAAAAAAAAAAAAAAAAAAAAAAAAAAATTAGCTGGGCATGGTGGCATGTGCCGTCCCAGCTACTTGGGAGGCTGAAGTGGTGGGAGGATTGCTTGAGCCCAGGAGGTTGAGGCTGTAGTGAGCTATGATCATGCCACTTCACTCCAGCCTGGGAGACAGAGTGAGACCTTGTCTAAAAAAATAAAAATAATATAAAAAAGAAGGCACTTGGAATAATGACTGGCAAATAGTAAGTGCTCTGTAACTGTTAGCTATTATTATAGTAATAATGATTATTATCTTATATGTTTACTGTTTATTATCTGTCTTGCCATGCCAGGCTGTAAGCTTCTTGTAAACCCCTTCATTCCTAGCATGGTGTAGAGTGGGTGCCTAATTGTAGACAGCACTCTGAAGGAGATTTCCATGGTATTATGGAGGTGTGTGACAGAGGGACCAGTTTGATCCAAGGGGTAGTCAAGGAAGGCTTCCTGGAGGTGGGGACACTTGAGTCGAAGCCTGAAGAACATTTAGCAGTTAACTGGGCAGAAGAGAGGGGATGGAGATAGAACATTCCAGGCTGAAGGAAGTCTCCTGTGCAAAGCTCCTGAGATAGGAAGATGTTTGAGGCACTTGAAGACAGCTAATGTGGCTGTAGTTGGGGGTGCAGGGGAGAGAGGGAGTGGGGAAAGGAGAGAAGTCCACACAGAGCCGTGAAGACCATACTGGATTCTCATCATGGTCTGGAGGGCAGGACCCAGGGGTCAGCAAGCCCTTCAGCTTCTACAGATTCCCACTATGGCACCCATTACCCTCTATGATGGCCCTTCTCTCGTCCAGCCCCATCCTCGCACCCTGGAGTAACTGATGTCATTGACATGCCACATGACCTTCAACCCATGGCTTATTCACAGCCTTCCAACCAACTTTAGTATCACCCTGGGATGCCCTTTCTCCATCTTGACCAGCTGGGTGCATGCCCAGTTCTTTTGGAAGACTCAGCCAAGCAATCATGTCTCCCTTGTTTTATGATGTTGCCCCAATTCCATCCTGTTACTGTCTCCTGCAAATGTAAGTACTGATCGCGTCTTCTCTCCTATGCCACTCTTCCTGGTGAAAACTCCTCTCAAAGCATTGCATGACACTTCCGGAATTATTTGCAAATTCATCTGATTGTTCACTAGATTAACAGCTCTCTCTCTCTCTATATATATATATATGTATTTTTTTTTTTTTAAACTGGGTCTTGCTCTGTCGTCCAGGCTTGAGTGCAGTGGTGCGATCACAGCTCACAGCAGCCTTGATCTTCTGGGCTTGAGCGACCCTCCTGCTTCAACCTCCCAAGTAGCTACAACTACAGGCATGTGCCACCATGCCTGGCTGATTTTTTAATTTTTTTGTGGAAATGGAGTCTCACTTTGTTGCCCAGGCTGGTCTCAAACTCCTGGCTTCATGTGATCCTCCCACCTTGGCCTCTCAAAGTGCCGGGATTATAGGTGTGAGCCACCGTGCCCAGCCACTGGATTGAGAGCTTTCTGAGGGCAGAACCTGGCTTTATGCTGAGTACGGTTCTTGCTCAGATGCTCAGTAAATATCTGTTGACCAACCGAATGGGACTTAACCATGCTACCCTGGACAAAAGAGGTACTTACATAGGAGAATGCAACACAACCCCTGTTCACATAAACTTGGTTAAGTGAATGGGAAATAGCCATGAAATTTAGCAGTTTTTTCACTCATTCATTCAACACATTCATTGAGGCTCTCACACTTCTAATTTAATAGTTCTCAGATGTTCTGGTGCTAAGACCCCTTTATATTTTTTAAAAACACTGAAGACCTCAAAGAGCTTTTGTCTATGTGGTTTAAATTTGTCTATATTTACAAATTTAGAAATATTTAGAAATAGAAACGGAGACATATTTAAAACATAATGGCCAGGCACGGTGGCTCACGCCTGTAATCCCAACACTTTGGGAGGCCAAGGTGGGCGGATCACGAGGTCAGGAGTTCAAGATCAGCCTGGCCAACATGGCGAAAGCCCGTCTTCACTAAAAATACACAAATTAGCTGGGCATGGTGGCGTCTGCCTGGAATCCCAGCTACTCGGGAGGTTGAGGCAGGAGAATTGCTTGAACCGTGATGGTTGCAGTGAACTGAGATCGTGCCACTGCATTCCAGCCTGGGCTACACAGTGAGACTCTGTCTCAAAAAAAAAAAAAAAAAAAAAAAAAAAAAAAAAAAAACAACCAACCAACCAACCAAAAAAACCCCATAATACACAAGCACATATTCATGAGCCACCAGAGTGATGACCTCCTCACAGGTGATGCAGCCTCTGGAAAACTCCACTGTACACTCATGAAAGAACTAGAGCAAAAAAGCCAATAATGTCTTAGTATTATTATATAAATGGTTTTGACCTCACAGACCCCCTGAAAGGAACCCCCAGGAGTACCCTGGCCACACTTTGGGAACCACTGTTCTAACTGCTTAGTCAACATCTGCCCCGCCCTCTAGGTGGTAAATGCCATGAGGGCAGCCATGTTGTTATCGTACTCCTACTGTCCAGCCCTGAGCTGGCACAGAGTAGGCGCTCTGTCAACGGAGAGGACAAATGAATGGGAATGCAGATGACAAATGACCAAACAGGAAAGTCTGGTGATACTAGGGTGACGAAGGCCTGGTCCCTGCCCTCCGGGAGCTCACAATCCCTTCCTCAGAGAAATGGGAGGACAGAATCTGGTGTCAAATGAAAAGGTTCAAAAAACCAGGTTTACCCAGGGCCCAGCTGAGGAGTTCACGGCCGTGGACTGCCTCCAGCATGTGGAGAAAGGTATGAACGTCTACAGAGGAAGGGGGAGGAAGAAGGAGCCCTTTCTCAGCTGAGAAGGATAGGATCGGGTGGATTGATGGGCAGTGGGGAAGGCAGGTGGCCCTGGATTGTTTTTTTGTTTGTTTGTTTCTTGGGTTTTTTTTTTTTTTTTTTTTTTTTTTTTGAGACACGGTCACACTCTATCACCTGGGCTGGAGTGCAGTGGTGTGATTACGGCTCACTGCAGCCTCGACCTTTCGGGGCTTGAGTGATCCTCCCACCTCAGCCTCCTGAGTAGCTCGACTACAGGCATGCACCACGGCACCCAGCTGATTTTTGTATTTTTTGTAGAGTTGGGGTCTTCCTATGTTGCCCAGGCTGGTCTCAAACTCCTGGGCTCAAGGGATCCACTCGCCTCAGCCTCCCAAAATGCTGGGATTACAGGTGCAAGCCACTGTGCTCGGCTGGCCTTGGATTGTTAACTGCCCCCGGTCGTGCCTCCTGAAGCACAGAATTGGAGTTAAACCAGTCACCTCACCCTCACCCCAAATTCTATCCAGATCTTGCCCAAAGATCCAGAGCAGGCAGGTGGGACTTGGGACAAGAGCCTACAATCACAACAGCCAGCCCCAGTGTGAGAGAAGAGGCTTTGAGTGGGAGAGGGGCATTTCTGGACCTAGCACTTGGTGTTCAGGGTGAGCTGAGAAAGCAGGAAGCAGCCAGGCCTGGGTCCAGGGGGATGAATGCAGGTGAGGAGGAGAAGAGACAGTCATGAGCCACTACCCCTTATAAAGTATAAATACACCGGGCACAGTGGCTCACGCCTGTAATTCCAAAATTTTGGGAAGCCAAGGTGGGTGGATCACTTGAGGCCAGGAGTTTGTAACATGGAGAAACCCCGTCTCTACTAAAAATGCAAAAATTAGCTGGGCATGGTGGTGGGTGCCTGTAATCCCAGCTATTCAGGAGGCTGAGGCAGGAGCATCGCTTGAACTCTGGAGGCAGAGGTTGCAGTGAGCCAAGACCATGCCACTGCACTCCAGCCTGGGTGACAGGGGGAGACTCTGTCTCAAACAAACAAATAAATAAAATAAAGTAGGAACACGATACCAGGCCCAGTCAATGTTCTTTATGTGCATAATTGCACCCTAGTCTCATAACAGCAAACAGACAGGTCAGTGAGACTCAGAGAGGGGGAGCTATGTGCCCAAGGTACACAGCTGCTAAGTGGCAGGGTTGGAATCCAACTTGGGCATGTGAGAGGCAGATCTCCATTATGGCCCCCAGTATCCCTTTCTCCTGGTGTTCATAGCCTCGTGTATCCCCTTCCTTTAAGTTAGGGTGGCACCTAGTGACCTGCTTCCAACCAGGAGGACACAGTGAAGGTGATGGGATGTCCCTTCTGGGATTGGGTTACAAAAGACTGTGACTTCCAGAACTCAGGGTATCTACTGGCCATAAGAGCCAGTGAGGAACTGAGACCTTCAATTTCACAGCCCATGAGGAACAGAATCCTACCAGCAACCACACAGCAGAGCTTGGATGCAGCTCCTCCCCAAGTTGAGCCAGGAGATGACCACAGCCCTGGCAATACTTTGACTGCAGCCTGTGAGAGGCCCTGGGGCAGAGGACACAGCTAAGTTGTACCTGGATCCTCTCTCTCTCTCTCTCTCTCTCTCTCTCTCTCTCTCTCTCTCTCTCTATATATATATATATATATAATTTATTATATATATATATAAAATTTATTATATATATATAATAGATATAATTATATAAATAATATATATATAAATTAAAAAAATATATATTTTTTGAGACAGAGTCTTGCTCTGTCACCCAGGCTAGAGTGCAGTGGCATGACCTTGGGTCACTGCAACCTCTGCTTCCCAGGTTCAAGTGACTCTCCTGCCCTAGACTCCTGAGTAGCTGGGACTACAGGTGTATGCCACCATGCCTGGCTAATTTTTGTATTTTTAGTAGAGACGGGGTTTCACCATGTTGGCCAGGCTGGTCTTGAACTCCTGACCTCAGGTGATCTGCCTGCCTTGGCCTCCCAAAGTGCTGGGATTACAGGTGTGAGCCACCATGCCCAGCCTTTTTATTTTTTTGAGACAGGGTCTCCCTCTGTCACCCAGGCTATGATGTAGTGGTGCAATCTTGGCTCACTGCAGCCTCCGCCTCTTGGGCTCAGGCAATCCTCTCAGCTCAGCATCCTGAGTAGCTGGGACCACAGGCGTACACCACCAAACTTGGCTAATTTTTGTATTTTTGGTAGAGATGGGGTCTCGCTATGTTGCTTAGGCTGGTCTTGAACTTCTGGCCTCAAGCAATCTGCCCACCTTGGCCTCCCAAAGTGCTGGGATTATAGGCATGAGCTACCATGCCTGGCCTGTGCCTGGATTCTTGACCCGTAAAAACTGTGAGATAATAAACATTTGTTGCTTTAAGCCACTGAGTTTTGGGGTAACTTGTTACACGGCAATTGATAACTGATACAAAAAGCATCTGACTTTGTAGTGAAAACCCTTACTTATTATAGAGAATCTGGGAAAGGATGTTTGAAGCATTTAATTACGAAAAATGACATTACTGAAAATGTGGCTACTACCAGACAGGTCACACACACACACACACACACACACACACACACACAGATACATACCCCTAACCTCAGATCCTCTTTAATCACACAAACCAGGCCAGCCATGTCCAGACTTAGAATTAAACACTAACACTGAATATCGGTATAATACACTGTGATTTTCAAAACCCATATACAGCCCTATACATCATCTCATATAACTCTTAAAAAAGTCCTACGAGCTGCCCAGCAGCTTGTCAGTCTTGGACGACAGATGACATGGAGGGTCAGGGTCACAATGAAATGTGTTGCTCAGGGTTACAGAGTTAGTGCCTAGGATATTGTTGGTGCTCAATAAGCCCTCAAAGCATAGATGACTGGATGGAGGAGTCAGAGGTAGGTGTCAAGAACTCTGATCCCAGCTCAGCCATTCATTCATTCCGAGGAGGCAACGTGCACAGGCCTGGCTGGACACAGCAGAGACTATTCCCAGGAATTTCTGGAAAAAGTTCTCTGATCTTTTAATGCAGCCCTGGGGGCATCTCAAAGCCTGAGACCAAGCCTTATGGAATGGGCATGGCCAATGGCATCAGAGGCTCTGGATTTGAATCCTGGTTCTGTGACTGAGGAACAACAGGACCTCAGGCAAGTCCATCCCTTTGTTTTTCTGAGCCTGAGTCTTTGTCTCTATTAAATAGGGTTACTATGTCCCTCCCAAAGTGTCTGTGAGGATGGGGACAGATAAGGTCAAGTATGAAGAACTTGTAAGCACGAAATCAACAGGAGTCACCATTCTCCTGCCCTCTTGCCTTCATATCATAAAACATGCAAAAAACCAAACTCATAGTGACCAAGAATTGGAGGACAGTTCATTCTCTAAATGCACTCTTACTCTTCTCTTTGGCAAAGGATTTCTTTAAATGAACCAAGCTTCTCACTTTGTGTTCAAAATGCCCTTTCCCTGGCTCCCTGTAGCCTGTCAGAGGGCACACCATAAATACTTGCAGAGTGCCTAACTGGGCAAGTGCGCTCCTGAGCAGAGCATTCTAACCTCAGAACATGCTCAGTGTCTGCCCAACTAGCTTCAATTAACAATCTGCTTCCTGAGCCCTAGCTCAGGGGGTAGTGGGTGGAGTGGGAGTGACATATTGAGCTTAAAGGGGAGACAAGGTGTGGCTTTAGCCTAGTGGGCCCCTCTGCCCCTTCCTTCCTTCCTTCCTTCCTTCCACCTATCCATTCACCCACCCACCCATCTATATACCCACCCATCTGTCCATTCATTTGCTCACCCACACTGTCACTCACCCACTTATACCTCTATCTACCCACCTTTACACTCACCCATCCACTCCTCCACTTGGACACCATTCCATCCATCCGTCCATCTGTCCATCCATCCTATTTACCCACTCATCTGTCCATCCATTTGCCCATCCATACAGTCACTCACTCACTTATACCTCTGTCCACCTACCTTTCACTCACCCACCAACTTCTCCACCTGGCCATCATTCACTTCCATTCATCCACCCATCCATCCATCCATCCATCCATCCATCCATCCATCCATCCATCCATCCACCCACCCACCAATCCCATCCATCCATCCATCCATCCATCCACCCACCCATCCATCCTATTAATCTAAACATTCCATCCAACCATCCCATCCATCCTTCCTTCTGTCCATCCATCCATCCATCCATCCATCCATCCACCCACCCATCCCATCTGTGCATCCATGCATCCCTCCATCCATCTGTCTGTCCGTCCATCCATCCATCCATCCATCCATCCACCCATCCATCCATCCATCCAATATTTACTGAGACAGTACTGTGGCTCTGCTGCTAAACAAGACAGACATGGTATCTGCTCTCATGTTGCTTGTGATTTGGCAGAAGGGAGACAGACCTTGCCCATCTAATTACCCAATGAACTACCTAGTTAACAATTGGAATAAGTGCTAAGTAGGAAAAACACAGGCATCTATGAGACCATATAGCTAGGGACGTGACTAGTCTGGGGAAGCAGAGTCAGGAAAGGCTTTATGGAGGAAGCAACATCGAAGCCGAGTCATTCATTCATTTGTTCATTCATTCAATGCTTTTAGGAATCAGCATGACCCATTTACCTGTGTGAATCGTCTCTGCGTTTCCAGGCCTAGCTCACAGCAACAGAGCAAGACTAAAATGTGTGCCTGGCCTGGTCATATGTACAGTCTTCAACCAGCACTGGATGTGGCTGTTACTCCTAGATCTGGGACAATGGGTGTCTTGTCTGACTCCTCCCAAGAATTTCTAATCCCGCTGCAGGAAGACATAGCGGTATCAGGAGAAGAATGGAGGAGAGACAAACAGACTGAGGCTTAGAGAGCTTGTCAGACTTTCACCTTGACATCATGTTCAAATCGTCCCTGCTACCAAGAAGGAACTACAGATGGCTCTGAAGCATATGAAAAGATGCTCAACCACGCTCATAATTAGGGAAATGCAAATTAAAACTGCACTGAGATACCGTTTGTCACCTGTCAGATTGGCAAAGCTCAAAAGAGGCTTGGTAACGCTGTGTGTTGGTGAGGGAAGGAGCAAGAGGCTGTGTCATACTGCATACTAGGAGCATAAGTGGATACACTCTTTACAGAGGGCAGTTTAGCAATAACTGTCAAAACTGTGTACCCTCTGACCCAGTAATTCTGCTGCTAGGAATTTATCCTACCAAGAGCTCATGTGTGTGTGAAATGGGATGCATGCCCATAAGAGCTAATATTTATTGAACCCTGACCACGTGCCAGGAGCAGTTCTAAATGCTTCCCTTGAATTAACCTTTAATCAACACTATGGGCCCAGGTTGGTGCAATTGATCTCCCCATTCTGGATCATTCATGACAGCCTTATTTGTAATAACAAAAGATTATCAGCTACTAAATGCCTATCAATAGAAGAATGGTTAAACAAACTGGTCTATTCATAAGATGGCACATTATACAGCTATAAAATAGGATAAGGAGCAATCTCTAAGGTAGAGTTTTAAGTTAAAAAGGAAGGTGCAGAAAACAGCATAGGTAGCATGTACTATAACTTATGTCTTTTTTTAAAAAGATATGTTTGTAGGTATAAATATATACACACATATACATACATATGGTGACAGGCCTCCTTTTTATATCTTTCAAAGATTTTTTTAAAGTAAACTTTTTTTTTGGAATAATTTAAGGCTTACAGAAAAGTTGCAAAGATAGAACAGAAAATCCCAGTACACCCCTCACTGGGTTTCAGTTTCCCCTAATGTCATCATCTTGCATTACCGTGGTACATTTGTCAAAACTAAGAAACCCACGTTGATATGTTACTATTAACTCAACTCCAGACTCTATTTGGATTTCATCAAACCCATTTTCTACTAATGTCCCTTCTCTGTTCTGGGATCCAACCCAGGTCCCAGACTGTGTTTAGTCATCATGTCTCTTTAGTCTTCTTTTTGAATGTTGATTCATGCAAATATATTATCCATTTAAAAAGAAATACAATTGAACATGAAAAACAACCTCCCCCTTCCAAATCTCCAAACGGCAATAACAACAGCAACAAAAATGCTTGTCGACATTAAAAAGGAACCCAACTTCTATCCCCCTACCCGTAAGCCTTTCCATGCCTTTTAGTCTCCAGGCTATGCCTCCTCCAAAAACGCTTCCCAACCTGGAACTCATCGCTCTCTGCCTCAGTCCCCCGAGACACTGCATGAATCTCTCTTACACGGCACTTATCACTGCCTGCCTTGCTTCACAGTTATTTATGTAAGTGTCTGTCTCCCGGCGGAGACTGTGAGCTTCCAGAGGAGGGGACGGGATCTGCGGGCCCTCTGCCTCTCCTTCCTGGTGTCAGATAGGATGCTTTGACCCCAATACACATTTGCTGAATTGACACCTAGTCCCTGATGTCAGGAGGAGGAGGGACACATTTAGGGAGTTAAAAGGAACAGGCCAGCACTTATGACTGTGGGCTGGTGACCCACAACTAATAAAAACAAATGGTAATAATAATTATACAGATGACAATGATAGTTCTGGCAACTTCTATGGTTGAATAATTGAAATTTAGCTCTTTCCATGGATAATCTACTTTAATCATAATAATAGCTCTATGAAGTAGCTGTTATTATTATGTCCTTTTTTTTTTTTTTTTGAGATGTAGTCTTGCTCTGTTGCCCAGGCTGGAGTGCAGTGGCATGACCTCGGCTCACTGCAACCTCCACCTCCCAGGTTCAAGCAATTCTCCTGCCTCAGCTTCCGGAGTAGCTGAGACTAGAGGTGTGTGCCACCATGCCTGGCTAATTTTTGTAATTTTTTTTAGTAGAGACAGGGTTTCACCATGTTGGCCCGGCTGGTCTCGAACTCCTGACCTCAGGTGATCTGCCTGCCTCGGCCTTCCAAAATGCTGGGATTACAGGTGTGAGCCACCGCACCTGGCCACTATTATATCCATTTTAGACATGAGAAAAACCAAGGCTCAGAGAGAGAGTGACTGACCCATCAGGGGTCAAGAATGCTGCTGAAATTCACATGCAGGATATTTTGATGTTACACCATACTGAATTTAGCATGTCTACATTTTACTAAGGAAACCAAGGCTCAAAGAGGTGAAATAATGTGCCCAAGTCCACCCAGCTACTAAGAGGCAGAGGTAAGATTGGAACCCAGGTCTGGCTGACTCTAGTCTTAACCGGATTGGCTCCCAGAGACCCATGCCAGAGACCCGAGGACTGACGATGGGGAAGGGTCCTGCTCTCCCCCAGCCTTGGTCTCCAATGGTCCCGCCTGAACCCTGCTCACCTGGCACAGGAGAATCAGAGGCTCTCGGAACTCGGCCTGACAGATGGCACAGATGTCACCGGCTTCTGTGCACTGCTGCCCGGTGGCTCGGACTCCATAGTTCTATTTGAGGGAGGGGAGAGGCAAATACAGCTATGGACGCTCTTGGGAACTATGCCCTCAGGAGCACTGTGAGAACTGTGGGCTGAGGAAGGGGTCACTGCTCTTTCCAGTTCCTGATTCTCAGGACCTCGGTGGGGACCACCTGAAGCCAACTCACCTGAGAGGTGCAGAGAAGCTTGAGGGCTTTCCTAACTCCGCCCACACGTCCACAGATGTCGAAGGACTGAAAGGAGAGCAGGGTGGTAGCTGAAAAGTACCCAAGGATCTCTCGTGACCCCTGCACAATCACCCCACCCCATCCTCTGATCCTCCACCCATTTTTGACTCAGAACATTTTTAGGGCTCCTCTTCTCATTTGCACTTCTTTCTTCCCAACAGTGTTGCATGGCTTTTGTCTTGTTGCCTAATATCAAGAGTTTCCCCTGCTACCTAGGCCAGAATAGCAAATATATGGCATGCATAGGGCCTATTTCTTCTCCCAAGCCCACAGCAGGCATTGCTAATCGATCACAGCACTCTTCCTCTGAGCCCAGCCCACCCTGATAACCCTTCTCCATCTAGCACTCCAGTCAGCCACTGTGTTGATCAGAATCAGCAAGTAATCAGTACACCCCAACGGCTGATACTACATGGACTGCCTGGCCAGTCCTGCTGGAAGGAAGGAAAGAGAAGAACTCATGCATCCTCCCAGGATTCTCTAAAGCCAGAAATGGAGAACCAAAGAGAAAGAGAAGGATGTATGGATTTTTAGGGGGTAAAAAAACCTCTGATTTGTACTAATGATGAAAAAAAAAGCACTGCGTACTAATTTGAGGAGTTGAGGGTGTGCAATTTAACACAGATACTATTTTTGAGGTAAGAGAGATAGAAAACATTCAGTGGAAGTGTGGTTGGGAGCTTATGGCTTTAGAAGCAGCCCGCCTGGGTTCAATGCTTGTTCTGTTGTCTTTACCTGAGTGACCTTGGGCAAGTAACCTCAGTTTCTAACCTCCCTGTACCTCAGTTTCTTAACCTGTAAAATGGGAATAATGGGGGCCAGGTGGGGTGGCTCATGACTGTAATCCCAGCACTTTGGGAGGCTGAGGTGGGTGGATCACTTGAGGTCAGGAGTTTGAGACCAGCCTGGCCAACATGGTAAAACATCATCTCTACTAAAAATACAAAAATTAGCCAGGTATAGTAGTGAATGCTTGTAATCCCAGCTACTAGAGAGGCTGAGGCATGAGAATCGCTTGAACCTGGGAGGCGGAGGTTGCAATGAGCCAAGATTGCGCCATTGCACTCCAGCCTGGGCAACAAAGCGAGACTCGGTCTAAAAAAAAAAAAAGGAGTAATAATAGTATGTACCTTGAAGTGTTTGTGAAGATGACTATTGGAAAGAATATCATATGGTGAGCTTCATAGGTGAGAAATTAGGGTAGATTGAACCAGAAAAAATACTGATACATGTTACAATGTGGATGAACCTCAAAAATACAATGTTAAATGAAAGTGCCAGACACAAAAGGGCACCTATTACATGATTCCATTTATATGAAACATTCATAATAAGTATATTCATAGAGACAGAAAAAGCAGATTTGTGGTTGCGAAGGGCTGGGGGAAGGGGAGGTTGGAAGAATGGGGAGTGACTGCTTAATAGGTATTTCTTTTCAGGGTGATGAAAATATCTTGGAACTAGACAGAGGTGGTGGTGGTTGCGTGACATTGTGAATCTGCTCAATGCCATTTAATTGTACACTTTAAAATAATTACAGGAGGCCGGGCATGGTGGCTCATGCCTGTAATCCCAGCACTTTGGGAGGCAGAGGTGGGCAGATCACTTGAGGTCAGGAGTTCAAAACCAGCCTGGCCAACATGATGAAACCCCGTCTCTACTAAATATACAAAAAATTAGCTGTGTGTAGTGGTGGACACCTATAGTTCTAGCTATTCAGGAGGCTGAGGCAAGAGAATCACTTGAACCCAGGAGCGGAGGTTGCAGTGAGCCGAGACTGCGCCATTGAACTCCAGCCTGGACAACGGAGTGAGACTCTATCTCAAAAATAAATAAATAAAATAAAAATAAAACAGTTAGTGGTTAATTTCTTGTTGTGTGAATTTTCCCTCAATTAAAATAAATAAATAAATAAATCAGCATGGGTATTCTAGGTTGCCCAGGAGCCCCCTGAGGCCTGACTAGTGAATGGGGCCCTCCTTAGGCCGGCCCTCCAGCCTTGGGGCCACCTCACCTTGCAGAGGCTGTAGAGAACGATCAGGACCCCTCCCAGGAAGTAGCTGTTGGAGGAGTCGTCACCCATGATGTATTTGTACCACAGCTGGATGGGGACAAGGGATCGGAACAGCTGGCTCAGCTCCTCGATGACCAGATAGAACTTTCCCTGCAACCACACAGAGAACATCAATTATTATTAGCAGTAAAGACCCAAAGGACCCAGCTGGGGGGGCCCCCCGCCCCGGGCAGTGATGACATTCCAGGTCACAGGCAGGCCATTAATCAGCTCTGGAAAGCACTCAGGCCAGCTCCTAATGGGGCTGTGATATGGCCAGGGAGACGCGGCCCCTGCCTGCTGCCCTCACCCACCACCCAGCAGCCCAGAAGACCAAAGTGCCCAGGATTGAGGATCAAGTTTCAGGGTAGGAGAAACTCTACACCTTCAGGCAGAGGGCTGGAGAGTGGGTCACCCTCTGGGTCTTGCTGTGGCTTGGAGGGCTCAAAGCCCAAGGTGGGGGCATAGTCCCTGCCCTCCGCATCCAGGCCATCCTCATCTTTAGAGGGCTGACTCGAGCATCACAGGCGACTGCTCTCAGGGGCCCAGGCAGGATGAGCACAGAATGCAGGTAAAGCCAGGCCATAAGGCCCAAAACGGGGAGATACGTGTCCTTCCTAGCTCCACCACCTGCTCTTTCCAAGGAGGCAGGATGAATACCTAGTTGTGTTGAGAAAGAACAGGGGCCGGGTGTGGTGGCTCATACCTGTAATCCCAGCACTTTGGGAGGCTGAAGCAGGTGGATCACTTAAGGTCAGGAGTTCGAGACCAGCCTGGCCAACATGGCGAACCCCCAACTCTACTAAAAATACAAAAATTAGCTGAGCGTGGTGGCACACCTGTAATCCCAGCTACTCAGAGGCTACTCAAGCGAGGCAGGAGAATTGCTTGAACTTGGGAGGCAGAGGTTGCAGTGAGCCAAGATATCACACCACTGTACCACTGTATTTCAGCCTGGGCAACAGAGCAAGACTCCATCTCAAAAAAAAAGAGCACGACTTGGGTACTCACACTGGGCTGGGATTGAACCTGAACTTGCTGGATGTTCATGACCCTTAGTTTCCCCATCTACAGAATGGGAATCAGAATTCCCACCTTACAGGGTTGCTTTGAGGATTAAAGGAGATGAACAGGATAAGCACCTAGCATTATTCCTGGAGAAAAATCCTATTTCTCTTCCTCCCCTTCACCTTGGACAAGTCCCTCAAGCTTTCTGTGGCCTGTGTTGTAAAATGGAGATGAAAATACGCCCACTCTGTAGTGTCTAATAAAGTTGAATACATACCTACTTTATGACCCAGCAATTCCAGTCTGAGCTATTTACCCGAGAGAAATGAAAACATATGTCCACACGTATGCCAGTGTCCTTAGTGGCTTTATTCATAAAATCCCCAAACTGGAAGCAGCCCAGACGCCCATCAATGGAAGAATGGATAAACAAACGATGGCGTATTTATACAACAGGATGCTGTCCAGCAATAAGAATACACGAATGCCTGATGTTCACGATGACATGGGCGAATGTCACAAACATTATGTGGAATCAAAGAAGACAGTCATGGAAGAATATTTGTTGTATAATTCCGGTTTATACTAAGTCCTAGAATAGGTAACACTAATCTGAGATAATAGAAATCAGATCCCTGGTTGTCTGGGGTGAGAGGTGGGGAGAACTGACTGCAAGGAGGTGTCAGGAAATTTTGGAAAGGGATAGAAAGATATATA
Organism: Pongo abelii; assembly: GCF_028885655.2. Lineage (NCBI taxonomy): Eukaryota > Metazoa > Chordata > Mammalia > Primates > Hominidae > Pongo > Pongo abelii. The sequence continues at coordinate 115,675,659 of NC_071995.2, read as the reverse complement.
TATATATATAGATAGATAGATAGATAGAGAGATAGATAGATATATTTTTTTTGTTTGTTTGTTTTTGGAGACAAGGTCTTGCTATGTTGCCCAGGCTGGAGTGCAGTTGTACGACTATGGCTCACTGCAGCCTCGACTTCCCAGGTTCAAGCGATCCTTCCACCTCAGCCTCCCAAGTAAATGGGATCACGGGTACACAACACCACACCTACCTAATTTTTTTGTATTTTTAGTAGAGACAGGATTTCACCATGTTGCCCAGCTTGGTCTCAAACTCTTGGGCTCAAGCAATCTGCCCCTCGTCAGCCTCCCAAAGTGTTGGAATTACTGGTGTGAGCTGCTGCACCTGGCCTAGAAATATGAAATATTTTATATCTTGATTGGGATGGGGGATACATGGGTGTGCACATTTGCCAAAACTCATTGAAATATACACTCCTAATGTGCGCAATTTATTGTATTTAAATCCTGCTTCTATAAAGCTGATTAAATCAAACAAACAACCCTGCCCCAAGCATCTACATCTGTAAAAATATGAATAATCTTTACTCCAACAATTCTATGTCTGGCAATTTACCCTAACAAAATAATCAGAGATATGTGCAAAGATGTGCCTATAGGAATTGTCACTACAGCATTCTTTGTAATACTAAAAAATAAATAAATAAATAAATAAATAAATAAATAAAAGTAAAAAACACGATGTACAAAAAAGAGGGCCTGATTATGTTAGAGATCTATAATGGAAAGCCATACAACCATTAAAAATGTATCCTGAAGAAATAGCAACTTTATGGTGAAGAAAGCAAATATACATTATATTAATCAGGTGATCAAGGTTAACATCCCCAGTGAGAAGTCATTTTGACATCCTGAACCCTCTGACATGGTGCCATGAAAAGATACAGTATCACTTCTGTGGTATTCTCGCCAAAACTCATCAATAAATTCTAATCTAATCATGAGAAAACAAGAGACAAATCCAAGTTGAAAGATACTCTCTCTCTTTTTTTTTTTTTTGTAGAGAGACGAGGTCATGCTGTGTTGTCCAGGCTGGTCTCAAACTCCTGGGCTCAAGAGATCCTCCCACCTCAGGCTCCCAAAGTGCTGCGATTATAGGCATGAGCCATTGCACCTGGCTCCAAGTTGAAGGGGCCCAACACTCTTCAAAAATGTCAAGATCATGAAAGACAAAGAGAAGAGCAAGGAATGTGAGGTTGGAGAGAATTAAGGAGACATGACAAGTAATATAACATGGGATCCTGGATTCAATCCTATTCTCTCTTTCTCTCTCTCTTTTTTTTTTTTTTTTTTCTTTTTTTGAGACAGAGTCTTGCTCTTTCACCCAGGCAGGCTGGAGTGCAGTGGCACAATCTCAGCTCACTGCAACCTCCACCTCCTGGGTTCAAGCAATTCTCCTGCCTCAGGCTCTCAAGTAACTGGGATTACAGGCACACACCACCACGCCCAGCTAATTTTTGTATTTTTAGTAGAGACGGGGTTTCACCACCTTGGCCAGGCTGGTCTCCTATTCCTGACAGCAGGTGATCCTCCTACTTCGGCTTCCCAAAGTGCAAAGATTACAGGCGTGAGTGACCGCACCCAGCCCTGATTCAATCCTATACTAGCAAAAAAATGTCAATAGGCCAGGTGCAATGGCTGACACCTGTAATCCCAACACTTTGGGAGGCTAAGGTGGGAGGATCCCTTGAGCCCAGGAGTTCAAGACCAGCCTGGGCAATATAGCAAGATCTTGTGTCTACAAAAAAATCAAAAGATTATCTGGGAGTGGTGGTGAGTTCCTGTGGTCCCAGCTACTTGAGAGGCTGAGGTGGGAGAATTGCTTGAGCCCAGAAGTTCGAGGCTGCAGTGAGCTATGATTGTGCCACTGCACTCCGGCCTGGGTGACAGAGTAAGACCCTGTCTCGAAAACAAAAAAACAACAATAAAAATTGAGAAACAAAATAATGTCAATGGGGCAACTGGCAAAATGTGAATAAGGTCTTTAGTTTAGTTAGTAGTAACAGTATTGATGTTCATTTCCTGCCCTTGCTAATTGGACTCTGGTATATCAGATATTAACATTAGGGGAAGAGGAATGAAGGGTATATGGGAACCCTCAGCATTACTTTTGCAACTTTTCTTTAAGTCTAAAGTTATCTCAAAATTAAAAGTTAAAAAAGAAATCATCCTGATGAAAGATATCATTTGACCCAAGCAAATGCTCATATTATTGTTCCAAATGGAAATAATAGAGAATGCAAAAAAAAAAAAAAAACCATTCTCTTTGTGTTTTTATGCTCTCTCCAGATTTTTTATACTGAGCATGTGATATGTTTAAATTAGAGGGGAAATGAGTCTGGGCACGGTGGCTCACGCCTGTAATCCCAGCACTTTGGGAGGCCAAGGTGGACAGATCTCTTGAGGCCAGGAGTTCAAGACCAGCCTGGCCAACATGGTGAAACACTGTCTCTACCAAAAATACAAAAAATAGCCGGGTATGGTGGCACATGCCTACAATCCCAGCTACATGGGTGGCTGAGGCATGAGAATCACTTGAAACCAGGAGGTGGAGGTTGAAGTGAGCCAAGATTACATCGTATGTGTGGCATGTGGACAGAGATTTATAGCCACCTTTTTATATTCCATCTTGATGGGCTGGGCACAGGTCACTCAGAAGAGGATTCCTTGGAGCACATATACCCACATCTACCAAGGACCAAGAAAGGGCGTTCAATCATCACTCATCCCCTGCCTGATTTTTGTGACTAGTTGGCCACCTCCAGTTGGGAGGCCATTGTTTCCCAAAGGGCCTTCCTTTCCCCTCCTGACTCCCACCAGTCCCTGAGCCCCAGAAACATCCCCTGGAGGGAAATGCTGGTTTCCCTCTGGAACTTTTGGGAAGATGGGGGTGACTGGAGTACAGAGATGTAGGGGGTGGCTGTCATGTTTGTTTTACATGGACAAGGGCATGATGGATGCTGGACCAATGGACAGCAACTCAGTGTATGGCCAGGGCTAACCAAGCCTGTCCATACCCTGCTGCAGACCCCAAGATCTGCAGAATACCCATGATTTGAACTTTCATTCCCTGAACGACCCACACTGAGCTGTCTCATGCCTCCCTCATGTCTCCCAAATTGCTCTCACCCATGGTCTCTCAACTCTTGTATGTTCCATCTTACCCTGGACCAAATTGTCCAACCTCTCTCAACTGCCAGTCTTGACCTGCTGTTTCTTTTTTTTTTTTTTTTTCACTTAAAACATTGTGTGTTTTAGAGATGGGGTCTATCTATGTTGCCCAGGCTGGTCTCCATCTCTTGGGCTCAAGTGATCCTCCTGCCGGCTTGGCTTCGTGAGTCCCCTGTAGGGACTACAGATGTGAGCCACCATGCCTGGCCTTAACCTGCTTTTGTCACTCTTCCCTACATTCAGTGCACCCCTAGATCACTCTTGTTTCCTTCCTTCCTTACCTTTCTTTCTTCCACCCATCTGTATTTCCTTTCTTCCTTCCCTCCCTTCCTGCCTTTTATCCATTGATGCTGCCTTCCTTCCTTTCCTCTGCCCCTCCCTCCCTCTCTTCCTCGCCCGCTCCCTTTCTTCTTCCCTCCCACCCTTGCTTCCATTTCTGGACACCTACTATGCACCAGACACAGTGCCAGGCTCTGGTGATACTAAGATAACTAAGACCTCATCCCTGTCATCAGGAAGCTTGCTACCCAATGAGGAAAACCATCACTAAGCAAACTACTATAATACAGTGTGGTAGAACTCTGCTAGAGGTAAATGTGAGTGGGCCCCAGAATTGAGGCATGGGATGTGGGGTGGGAAACTGATCAAGAAAGTCTAAGAGAAGTTATCTTTCCAGCCACCCAAAATGTGAGCCATGAACCAGCACCATCAGCATCGCCTGGGAGCTGGTTAGAAATGCAGGCTCTTAGGCCTCACCCCAGACTTCCTGAAATAGAATCTACAATTTAATAAGGTTCCCAGGTGACCCGAGTGCACATCCAAGTTTGAGAAGCACTACTTTAATGGACGACTAACAGCCAAACTGGTGAAGAAATGAGGGCCGGCAAGGGAGGAAGGGTGTTCCAGAGCCAAGAGGTGAAGGAAAAGATGGTCACTGGTCTGAGCGCCATCTTGGTGGGCAGCCTCCTGCTTGGTCTGCCTGGTCTCATGACAGGTAAGGACACGGCTACCCCATGAAAGGTCCCTGTGTCTCTTGGGAGCCCCTGCTTGCTGGCGTCTGGCTGACTCTGGTCCCCTCTCTGTTCTTCCTTGTAGGCCAGTCTCAACAACCAGTCTGGCTTGGCGGTCAAGAGCACAGCCACAGGAACAAAAGAGGCTGGGATCAGACCTAGGATTGTCACTTGCCACCTTAGGTTTAGTTTTGGTCACTGTCTTTGGATCTTCCAATTCTCAGTCCCCTTAGCTGCAGGCTGGTTTCTGGGCCAAATCCCAAACCTCCCACCTGCTATTGGGCAGCTCTAGAACAAGTGTTGGCAAATTTTTTCTACAAATAACCAGGTAGTGAGTACTCAGCCTTTGCAGGCCATACGGTCTCTGGCACCACTACTCACCTCTGTCACTACAGTAGGAAAATAGCTTTGGACAATAGGTAAGTGAATGGCTGTGGCTGTGTTCCAATAAAACTTTACTTATAAAAACAAGTAGCATGACGTATTTGGCCTGTAGCCTGTAGTTTTCTGACCTGTGGTCTGTTCTATCAGAATCTAGATAAGTCACGATGGGGATTCTAACACATCCCCAGGATTTCCTGGAAGGTTCTAATACCAGTTTCTTTGCCTGTCTTTTATTTGCTTAATGACACCAAGCTCTTCCTTCGCAGATGGAATAGTGGTCCCTCTACTCTTTGCTGAACTAACATCTATTCATCTCTTGGGTCTCAGCTAACTGTCACTGCCTATGAAAAGCCTTCTGTGACTTTTTAATCAAATTAGGTGCTCCTGTTATGTACACCTTTGAAGACCCCCCTAAATCACTCCTTCCTTCCTTTCTTTTCTTTCCTTTGTTTCCTTTCTCTCTTTCTTTCTTTCCTTTCAGATGGAGTCTCACCCTGTTGCCTAAGCTGGAGTGCAGTGGCCTGATCTTGACTCCCTACAGCCTCTGCCTCCTGGGTTCAAACGATTCTCCTGCCTCAACCTCCTGAGTAGCTGGGATTACAAGCACCTGCTGCCAGACCCAGCTAATTTTTTTGTATTTTAGTAGAGACGGGGTTTCACCATGTTGCCCAGGCTGGTCTCGAACTCCTGAGTCAGGTGATCCACCCGGCTCGGCCTCCCAAAGTGCTGGTTACAGGTGTAATTCACCACACCCAGCCCCTAAATTACTCCTTCAAAGCATTTTTCACAATATTAAAAAATTATTTTACTATCCATCCCTCCCACTGGACTGTGAGCCCCTTATGGGAGAAGATAATTTGGCTCTGGGTGTATTCCCAGCATCTAGCATGTAGTAGGTGCTCATGTAACAAAGGAGGACCTCTTGAAGCTGAAGATTCCATCCTCATTACTCAAGTCAACTTCCTACAGTTTGCTGATGGAGGAGAGTTGAAACGCTGAAGAGAGAATATCTCTTTATAAGCAAGCACTGATGTCACAGCAAATAAATTTAAGAGAGTGAAAGCCTACATGGCACCCCGTTAAAGGTAGCAATTAGCTGCCAGGGGGTGGGCCACTTTGAAACGGAGATCAAACCACCAAGGAAAATTCGGCATATCCCAGCAAAACCATCTCTCCCTAATTAAGCAGTTTTATAATTCCAGGTTTCTTAAGCATGTTATTTCTGACGACCACCAAATGGGATGTGTGGTTTCTCTGGGGCATCAGAGAACAAGGAATACGATCAGATTATGAGCTGTCTCGCCTCCCTGCCACCGTGAAGTGGAAATGGTAGCAATTGTTGCAGGACGTGCTTGGGCACGGACGGTTCTCTGCTTGGATTCAGATAAAGGGGGTGGGAGTGTCGAGTTGGGAAGGTGGATTCTGTTCCGACTTCCTCACTGCCAAGATGAGGGGTGGGACAAGAAGAGAAATGGGAAACATCGAAACAACAAAGGGCTGGCTCCAGAAGCAGGTGGGAAATGAAGGAGAGTAGGATGCTGAGAAGCAGAAGAAATGAACAGAGAGGAGAATTTTTTAGAAGAACGCACCTACATGGGAAAGATGATTTGAAGACTTATGGGGGTGCGGAGGAAGGGAGGAGAGACATAATCAAGTATCTGTCAGCAGCTTCAATGTATGAAAAATGCACAGACAGAGATGAAACCTTTTTTTTCTGTATCAAGATGAATAATGAATATTTACACAGCTTTGCCTGTTTAGGAATCTCTTTCATACGCATTTTTTCATCTGTGGAGGCAGGACAGCCTAGTGGTTTAAAGGCATGGGATTTGGGATTCTAAGGTCAGATCTATCACCTACCAAATTGGTTGATTTGGCACAATAATTCAACCTCTATGACCCTCAGTTTCTTCATCTGTAAATGGGGTTGAATATACACATACATTCATACATATATACACACATACATATAGATATGCATGCAGTCGTGTGCTGGCAAACTAGGTCTCTGGGGGAAAGAAAAGGCCCTGATTTGTGTGTTTGCCAATTTCTGTGGTGTAAATGTTCCCACAAGGCCAACTTCAAGCTACCAATGATTTAACAACTATTTGCAAATTTCCTGAAAATGTAACCATTTGCTCTCACATGTCAGTATAACCTATATTCAACACACCAAGGTGATCTTATGGATTAAATAAGCGAATAAATCTAAAACACAGGTACATAAGAAGGGCCCAGTACATGATATAGCTAGTACTGGCCCTCATGATAATCCAGAAATGTGGCCATTATGTTATTGCTGCCTTATTTTAGAGATGAGAAAATGCAGGTTCAAACGAACTAAGGTGAACAGAAGTGATATCTGGGACTTCCAAGCCTAGGCCTTAAGAGATCAGGCAGCTTTCACTTCCTTCCTTTTGCTAGTTCTCCCTCCTCCAGCTGCCATGTTTGTGGGAAGCCCAAGCTATAAGGAGAGACCCAGTGAAGAGGACATGTGGAAGGGGAGCAGCTCTGAGACTAACTGGAGGAGAAACATGGAAACCAGCCAACGGTGAGAACTGAGGCCCCAGATATAGGACCTTAAGAAGGCCATTCCTGCCATTGCAGCTGACGCATCAGACCTGGGAGTGAAGATGCCATCTTGGACAGTCCAGCCCCAGCAGATAACATAGGGAGGAGAGACAAGCTGTACCCAGTGTGTCCTGACTGAACTCCTGACCCGCAAAATTGTGAGAATTAAGTGGTTGTTTCAAGTCAACAACAACAACAACAACAACAACAACAAAAACTAAGGTACCCATCTAAGGCTACTCAGCTGGTGCTATAGACTGAACTGTGCCCACCTCAAGTTCCTTTGTTGAAGCCCTAATCCCTAATGTCATGGTATTTAAAGATAAGGCCTCTGAAAGGTAATTAGATCATGAGAGTAGAGCTCTCATGATGGGATTAGTTCCCTTATAGGAAGAGACATGAGAGATCTCTCTGCCACTTGAGGACACAGTGAGAAGACAGCCTTCTGCAAGCCAGGAAGAGGGTCTTCACCGTGAACACAATTATAAGTGTCATGTAGAAACTTCAGAGAAGCTTTCACCTTATTCTTCCCCACTTCCTCTATCCTATTGTCTGGAACTTGGATGTGATGGCTGGTGCTCTTGCTACCATCTTCGACCATGAGGGGGAATCCCACACCCTAGAGCTGGTGAAGCAGTGGGCTGGAAGGTGTCATACTCCCAGGCTTGGGCGGCTTATCTTTGGCCTTTACATGAGAAAGAGATACATATTTTAAATTTAAGTCTTATTATTTTGGATTCTTTGCTGTTACTATTTGATTCCAATACTAACTAATAGAAAGCATTTGGGACTCAGTAGGTGACCAAGAAACATTTGCTGAATGAGTAATGGACAAATGAGGGGGCAAACTAAATGGCCTTGTGCTTCGAAACAGCTGGGTCTCCCACATGCATGGCTCATAGAGAGCTCTAATGCTGAAGATACTAGGAATGGGAGTCTATACATAACAAATGTTCTAGAAAATGATGAGGGTAGGAGTGAGACAGGGAGGGTTGGCCAGTGACTGCCATGTTGGGCACAGAAATACCATGGGAAAGACCTGGGAAAGAAACGTGGCTCTGGGTGCAGATCCTAGCTCTGCCTCTTCAAAGATGAGGCCCTGGATTCTGAGCGAGCACAATGGCAAAGAGCATGGACTTGGGAATCAGATGACCTGAATTTGAATTCTGATTCTGTCTCTTCCTGAGTTACCTGGGGCAAGTCACTTCATCCTTTTGTGCCTCAGTTTCCTTGCTAGTAAAATGGGGCTAATGGTAGCCCCTAGCTCCTAGGTTTGTTGGGAGGATGAATGAGCAAATGTGTGTAAAGCATTGAGTTCAGTGCCTGGCACATGGTAAGTGCTCAATAAATGTTAGCTGCAGCACTGTTAGCAGCCTGGAAATATGAAAAAAATAAGTTAAGTCTGGTCAAAGAGGATGGCAGTGGACCAGGAAAGCAGGAGAATTAATTTTTTTTTTTTTTTTTTTTTTGACAGAGTCTTGCTGTTTACCCAGGCTGGAGTGCAGTGGTGCAATTTCAGCTCACTGCAACCACCGCCTTCCAGGTTCAAGCAATTCTCCTGCCTCAGCCACCAGAGTAGCTGGGATTATAGGTATGTGCCACGGCGCCCAGCTAATTTTCATATTTTTAGTAGAGACAAGGTTTTGCCACATTGGCCAGGCTGGTCTCAAACTCCTGACCTCAAGCGATCCACACACTTTGACCTCCTAAAGTGCTGGGATTACAGGTGAGCTACCACGCTTGGCCTAATTTTTATATGTCACCATTTATAACATGAAAACAGGGTTAAAGTGTGGCATTTGAAGTCAGGTAGCTAGGTGCACATCCTCTGCATCTGTGTGACTTTGGGCAAGCTGCTCTCCCTCTCTGGGCCTCAGTGTTCTGTGTGATGGGGGTGTTGACCCAGCTCTGCCATTCTGGGCCTCTATGCACTGTTACAACAACTACTGATGTCACTTTAGGCTATAAGTGACAGCTAACATGAAGTAGCTTCTACAAAGAAGGAAATGTATTAGGTCACAAAACTGGGAAGGCAGGGGCGGCTCTGGCTTCAAGGATGCCTGGATCCAGGAGGTCAAACAATATCGTCAAAGAGCCTTCTCTATTTCTCTAGTTGTATCTTTCCTTTTGTCTTTTTGTGTTTTGCTTTTTGAGACAGAGTCTCGCACTATCGCCCAACCTGGAGTGCAGTGGCTCAATCTTGGCTCACTGCAATCTCTGCCTCCCGGGTTCAAGTGATTCTTGTGCCTCAGCCTCCCAAGTAGCTGGGATTATAGGCACGCACCACCATGGCCAGCTGATTTTTGTATTTTTAGTAGAGATGGGGTTTCACCATGTTGACCAGGCTGGTCTCGAACTCCTCAGGTGATCTGCCCGTCTCAGCCTCCCAAAGTGCTGGGATTATAGGTGTGAGCCAGTTCTCTTTCTATCTCTCCTCTTCTTCCCCATCTCTCAGCTTAGATTTCTCTGTTTCTTGTGTGTAAGTTTCATTCTCTCCTGCCAAGGTTGGACTCACTGCAGGTGGTGGTAGTGGTGGTGATGATGATGATGGTGACTTAGCTGTTAACTATGTGCTAGGCACCACTCTGTGCACACCACTATGAGGCAGGTGCTATTAATACTTCCACTTTACAGATAAGGAAATGGAGGCACAGTAAAGTTAGATAACCTGCCCCAGGTGACACAGCTGGAAAATGCTGGATCTGACAGTATCTGGTAGGAAAGATGGCCACTGGCAGCCCCAAGCCAACACTCTTACAGCTGGAATTGCCACAGAGAGAGAGAGAGAGAGAGAGAGAGAGAGAGAGAGAGAGAGAGAGAGACCCTGTTTCTCCTGGGGCCATTTGCCAAAGTGATGGCCCTGCTCCCCTCTGGGAACCAAGCTCTGAGGCCAAGAGGCCATGGGGTTCTATGATTGGTCAGTCCTGGTCACAACCAGGGGGGCAGCACTGTGACTGACAGTCTCATCAGAACTAAGGGGACAGAGAGGAGGGCTGGTTCCTCTGGTCGAAGGAGGTTGGCCAGGCAGGGTGGCTCACACCTGTAACTCCAGCACTTTGGGAGGCTGAGGCACGCAGATCACCTGAGGTCAGGCGTTCAAGATCAGCCTGGCCAACATGGTGAAATCCCGTCTCTACCAAAAATACAAAAAATTAGCTGGTGTAGAGGTGCACACCTGTAATCTCAGCTACTCTGGAGGCTGACGCAGGAGAATCGCTTGAACCTGGGAGGCGGAGGCTGCAGTGGGCTGAGATTGCGCCACTGCACTCCAGCCTGGGCAACAGAGTAAGACTCTGTCTCAAAAAAAAAAATAAATAAAAATAAAAAGAAACGAGTTGTCAGAAAAAGGAGGATAGAAAGCTTCATGGACTAAAGCTAGCAAGCTAGCACAGTGCCAGGAATCTGCATTTCAAAGCCCTCCTTCCACATGTGGAAAAATAAGCAGGAGGGACTGCTTCCAGCCTCCTGGGCCAGAGGGGCCCCTCAGCCTCCTGCGTGACTTTTCCTTGCTTGCTTTTCTTCCCTGGATGGACTGCCTGTTGGCTCCCAAAAGCCACAGGGGATGGGGGCCACAAGTCCTGCTCCCAAGTGGGCGGGCCAGGCTGGGACAAGGAGCTGAAAACAAAGACATGTTGTCCTGGGAAGGTGGCCTGCGGGCCTGTTAGGATGGTGGGGTTGTGGGGACCACAGGTGGCAGAGCCCTGCAGACCCAGCACCGACCTGGAGGCCTGAAGGGCTGGGCTAATGAGCTGAGGCCCGTGCTGGGTCTCCTCCAGTGCTAGGGGTGGGATCGGGGCTGGACCACTAACTTCACAGCAGCGCCCGGCCAGGAGGGGTGGGAGAAACAAGTGTGACGGGGCAGGACTGGGGACAGAAGCAAGGCTAGAGAAGAACACAGGAAGGAAGGAGGGAAGTGGATAGAAACAGGAGGGGGAAATGGGGCTGGGGGGCAGAAGAAAGGAAGAGAGAAATGGCAGAGTTAGAGGCCAGAAGAGAAAGAACACTCAGGAGGCAGAGTCCAGGTGAGAAGGCAACAGGGGAAGAGTAACCCCCGTATTAAGTGCGTACCAGGGGCCAGGAACGGCACACCAATTGCTCCTCTTGTAGGTAGTTACGACGCATTCCCATTTCTTAGATGAGAAAGCTCAAACACAGAGGCAGGGGAGGGAAGAACAGAGTAGGAGACCCAGCAAGTGAGAGGATTACAAGAGGAAAGAGAGAAGGACCAGGGCTGGCTTCTAGTTCAGTGATGAGTTTCTCGGTTGAACACTTAGTACCTGCAGGCTGTCCCCAGACTCTGACAATCCCAGGAGATGGACACTGAAATTATTTGCCCCCGTTAACTGGTGAGGAGAGAGAGGCTCAAAGAGGCAGGGTATGTTGTCCAAAGTTGCTAGACAGTGGTGGAGCCAGGATTTAAATCCAGCCTGATTTTCCAGAGTGGCTTTGTGCCACTCTGAGAAACAGAGAAAGGGAGACCCTAGGAGACCCTAGGAGATAAAGTAAGATGTGGAAGAAAGAGAAAGAAAAGATACAAGGTATGGGGGTAGAGAGGGAAGGATAACTGAAGGATGATAAAACTCAGAATAATGGGTACCCCTGGTGGGGGAAGTGAGGACAGAGGAACTTTCCAGATGCTGGAAATGTTCTGTATACACCACAGCCAATCCAGTAACCACTGGTCACATGTCGCTATGGAGCACTTGAAATGTGGCTATTCTGAATTGAGATGTACTGAAAGTCTAAAATACACAGGGATAGCTGGGCATGGTGGCTCACACCTATAAACCCAGAACTATGGGAGGCCGAGGCAGGAGGACCCCTTGAGCCCGGGAATTTGAGACCAGACTGGGAAACATAATGAAATCCTGTCTCTACAAAAACTACAAAAACTAGCCAGGCATGATGGCACACGCCTGTAGATCCAGCTACTCGGGAGGCTGAGGCAGGAGGATGACCTGAGCCCAGGGAAGTCGAGGCTGCAGTGAGCATGATCGTGCTTCTACACTCCAGCCTGGGTGACACAGTAAGACTGTCTTTAAAAACAAACAAACAAACATCTCCCTTAAAAACAAAAGAAACAAGGAATTTCAAAATCTTAGAAAAACAATAAAAAGTAAAATATCTCATTAAAAATTTTATGTCGATTACATGTTGAAATAATATTTTGGACACATTAGGCTAAATAAAATATAGTATTAAAATTAAAGTCACCTGTTCCTTTCTAGTTGTTTAACGTGACTACTAGAACATTTAAAATCGTCTGTGTGACTCCCCTTATATTTCTGTTGGACAGCTTTGTCGATACTTTGATCTGAGTGATTACATATGTTTGTAAAAATCCACTGAGCTTTATAATTAGGGCACTCCACAGTATGTAAGTTATGCCTCAATACAAAAGAAAAAGGAAAAAAGGCAAGAGAAGGGCGAGCCAGGATGGAAAGAAGCGCAGCAGGTAGGGGGCGGGGCCAGCGGGGGCGGGGCTGGTGGCTGCGCGTTGCCTGGCAACGGGTGCTGCCGGTAACGCCACCACCCGGTGGCAGCCATTAATCCCCCTCCTGGCGGCGCGGGCTGGCCCGGCCGCCTGCCTCCTCCTCCCCCGGGCCCGGATGAGATCACCGCGTCGGGCGGCCGGCTGTCCCCGCGCTCCCAACAAATCGACTCCTCGTCGAGCGCCGGCATCTCATGATCTCATGGCCCCGCGGGACGGCGCCGGCCGATGAGGTCACAGCCCCGCGCCCCGGGCCGCCCCGCAGGCTCCGGGTCTGGCCTCCCGGCGTCCCGCGCCGGTACCAGGCCCCCCAGTCTGAGGCTCTTAGCCCTTCGCGGACGAAGGAGGTCTCAGTTTGCGAAGGGCAAGGCTGCCTTTTCCATCCTTTTGACGCATCTTTGCGCGTCCACTCCCCGCTCTCTTATTTGAACATTTCACCCCGAAGACCCCTTGTCCAGCAGGGAGTGACCTCATCAGCTCCCCTAAACTTGAAGTCAGGGGCCATGCGACGCGGCTTGCCTGCAGGATTTCACAGCCGCTGAGTGAAGGAAGTTGTGGAGCTGTGTCTTACAGACGAAGAAACGGGATCAGAGGGATAAAGGAATCTGCCCCAGGTTACCCACCTAGGGAAGGGTGACGCAGGAACCCGGACCGCCATGATGTGAATGAGCCCTTTGACAGCCTTTTTCTTCTCCTTACCTGTACCCCAAACCTCTGCACCTTTACCCCAGTTCCTCCTTGCTCTGGTGGAAACAGTGGTAACGGCCCCACTGGCGGCGTGCCCCCGCAATGCTGGGTCCTGTTCCACATGACAGACCACTGTAGAGGAGTTATACGGACCATTTTACAGATGAGAACACAAGGCTCGGAGAGGTCAAGTTACTTGCTGCAGAACTGGGACTTGTACCCAGGTGACTCGACACCACCTTCCCCAGAAAAAGAGGAAGGCTTCCGAATGTTGACAGTAGACGATACACCCTCCCTTCTCTTTTCTCTCTCCGACAGGGTCGCCATCAAACCCAGTTGAAGAGGGTCCAGTGAGAGCCTATTAGAGGCTTCACAACTCACTTGCCAGCAGCAGATTTCTCCCATCACTCAGAGACTGCTCACTCACACCACTCCTCAGAAGATCTCCAGCAACATACACAGCCAGGAACGACAGGAAGGAAGGGACATAACATTTACTGAACGGCAGTGCTGAACGAGGCACTGAGCCAGGGCCTGTTACTAAGGGCAAAGCTGGGAGGGATATTACCAGCCCAGGTTTGCAGACGAAAAAGCGGGTGTTTTTTTTTTTGAGATAGGGCCTCACTCTGTCACCCAGGCTGGAGTGCAGTGGTGCGATCTCAGCTCACTGCAGCCTTGACTTCCTGGGCTCAAGCGAGCCTCCCCTCTCAGCCCCACGAGTAGCTGGGACCACAGGTGTGTGCCACCATGCCCCAGATAATTTTTTACAGACTTTTTTTTTGTAGAGATGGGGTCTCCCTGTGTTGCCCAGGCTGGTAAATTTTTTTTAAAACCAAAGTCAGATGTCAAGGAAGTACAAGTTTCAGCTCAAATGTCCATCCCACAGAGAAAGCCCTTTCCCATTTCCCTAAACGAATTCTCCATGAATTGTTTTTATTTGTTTCTAGTGCTTGTTGAAACCTGAAGTTCTGTATTTGCGTGTTGATATAGTTTAATGGTGATTTCCCCAATGAAATGAGAGCAGGGACTCTGTTTTGGTCTGTTTCTTTCATTTATCATCTTATCCCCAACACCTTCGCAGTGCCTGTCATAATATGACACTGAAATATTTTTGGAGTAAATGCAAAGAATTGGTGGCTTAGGATGGTGAGCAGTGCTGATGTTCAAAACTCAGGTTTGTTTGAGTGTAAAGTGTGGTCTTACTCCATACTTTCTAGGAAGTTCAAAAGCCCCTTGCTACATATACTTTACTTAACAGTGAAGTCCCTGTGGTGCTTTTCAGAGCCTATTAATTCTTAAGTGTACTACAGTAGTGACAAGTTTGGCATTCTGGTTTCCCAGTCAGTACTGTCCTCTGTTGGTAGCTGAGAGGAGACGGAAATCAGAGGAACTTAGTAGGAAATTAGGCGTGGAAGGGACAAGGCTATACATGCTTATGCTCTGACCTTTAATAACAGCAAGGAAGAAGACGTAAAAACTACAAAAATCAGGCTGGTGCAGTGGCTTATGCCTGTAATCCCAGCACTTTGGCACTTTGGGAGGTTGAGGCATGAGGATTGCTAGAGGCCAGGAGTTTGAGACTAGCCTGGGAGACATCATGAGACCTCCTGTCTCTATTTAAAAAATAAAAACAGGCCAGCTGCGGTGGCTCACACCTGTAATCCCAGTACTTTGGGAGGCTGAGGCGGGCAAATCACTTGAGGTCAGGAGTTCAAGACCAGCCAGGCCAACATGGTGAAACCCCATCTGTACTAAAAATACAAAAATTAGTCGGGCATGGTAGTGCGCGCCTGTAGTCGCAACTGTTTGGGAAGCTGATGCATGAGAATCGCTTGAACCCAGAAGGTGGATGTTGCAGTGAGCTGTGATCGCACCACTGTATTCTAGCCTGGGTGACAGAGTGAGACTCCATCTCAAAAAACAAAACAAAACAAAAACAAGGAAACTACAAAGACCAGACACAAGGAAAACACACAAATGGTAATCACAAAACTTTTCTTATGGGCAAAGGGAGGGAAGAAGATGGATGGAACCCAGGAGGTATACACAAGGGGTTTCTAAGAAACTAGCAGTTCTCTACTTTTTAAGCTGGGTACATGAGTATTTGTTATTTTTTGTTTTTATACCTCATACATGTTATTTTTTTAAGGCCACAAGCTGAAATTTTGCTTACCCACTTTGAAAATAGACTATAACAACCCCATGAGGGGGGAAATTGTCACCTCCACTTTGCAGATGAGAGAAACTGAGGCTCAGTTTCAGAGAAGTTCACCATTTTGCCTAAGCTTATAGAGCTCAGATGTAGCAGAGGTGGGATTTGAATCCAGGTCTCTGATGTCTGTACAGATGCTCTTACCCACAACATCTGCCACTAGATAACTGGACACTCACTATTAAAACCAGAGCTGATGAAAATGTGTCATTTTCTCCCTCTCACCCCCAATTTCCTATAAAGATCCTCTCTCTGCCCTTCTGGCGAGGAGGGGGAGGAGGAGGCCGTGATCGCCTCTGGTGCTATGGTCCCAGGGGCCAGCTGGCAGAGTCCTTGGGGCCAGGCTGAGGCCCCAAAGGAGTTGCTGGGCTGTGAGTAAAAATCTTCCTGTCAACAGCAGCAGTGGGGCACCCAATTTCATTGGCCATGGTTCCCTTGATCTAAGAGCATCGGCCCCATGAACAGGAAGGGCCCAGCGCACGTGCCCCAGCAACTGCATCAGCAGCTTCCCTACACACAGGGCCCTGCTCCCCAGTACCCAGGAGAGGCCTAATTATAAGATGTTGATGATTAAGCCCATAGTGGCCTGGGACCCTGTTAGCTACGAAAAAGCGGTCTCTTCCCTCTGTCCTGGTCCCAGGTGGATGGATGAGCTTATCTGTCCCCATGTCAGCTGCAGTCTTAAGCACAAATGCTCTGGGCTAAACTGCCCAAGCCTGGCTGTTTCCCAAAACACTAGGGAATGGAGGGAGAGGTGTAAGGGAAGGAGGGAGACAGACAGAGATGGGCAGAAGGCGTCTCCTTTCCTGGTGGTCTGGAGCCCATGACTTCAAACTTGACAAACAGGGTCCTCAAGTGTGGATCTTTCCTCCTGGGAGGGTGACTTTGCCCAAGTCATATCATCACTTCTCTGGGCCTCAGTTTCCTCGTTAGCAAAGCAGGGGATGTGGGAGGCTGAATAATGCCCCCCCCACAAAGATGTCCATATCCCAATCCCCAGAACCTATGAATTTGTTACCTTACAGGGCAAAAGGAATTTTGTGCACGCGCAGATGTGATGAAATTAAGGCTCCTGAGATGGGGAGATTATCCTAGGTGACCTGGAAGGGCCCAATGTCATCACAAGGATCCTTATTAGAGGAAGGCAAGAGGGTCAGGGTAAAGGAAGACAATGAGACAACAGACACAGAGGTTGGAGAGATGCACTTTCGAGATGGAGAAGGGGACCAGAGGCAAGGAGGGCAGGGAGCTTCTAGAAGCTAGAAAAGACAAGAAAATGGATTGTCCCCCAGAGCCTCCCAAAGGAACCACACTGCTGACACCTTGGCTTTAGCCCAGTGACACAGATTTTGGACATCTGACCTCCAGAACTGTAAGATAATACAGTTGTGTTGTTTTAAGCCACAAGGTTTGTGGTTATTTGTTACAGTACTCACAGGAAACTAACACAGAGAAGAAATAGACTGTCATGAGGGTAGCGTCAGGATGGCATGGCTGGAGCATCTCTGGTGGGCTGGCTTCCATGGCAAGATGGGAGGAGGCCAGAGCACACCCAGGCCCGGGAGTGGCCTCTGAGCTGTGGTTATTACCACCTCTTTGACTACATCTACTACTACCAGGACCGGCTACATCATTTATGATACCCAGTGTAAAATTAAAATGCAGGGCTCCTTGTTAACATACTAAGAATCTCGGCTGGGCACAGTGGCTCATGTCTGTAATCCCAGCACTTTGGGAGGCCGACGCGGGCGGATCACCTGAGGTCAGGAGTTTGTGACTGGCCTGGCTAACATAGTGAAACCCCATTTCTACTAAAAATACAAAAATTTAGCTGGGCATGGTTGCACACAGGTGAAACCCCATCTGTACTAAAAATAGAAAACCTAGCTGGGCGTGGTGGTGAATGCCTGTAATCCCAGCTACTCGGGAGGCTGAAGCATGAGAATCACTTGAGCTTGGGAGGCGGAGGTTGCAGCGAGCTGAGATTGCACCACTGCACACTCCAGCAGCCTGGGCAACAAAGTGAGACTCTGTCGTCTCAGTCTCAAAAAAAACCAAAAAAAAAAACAAAAAAATCTTATACGGCAACAGTGGAGCATTAAACCAAGTGTTCGGGCCTTCTGCACAGGATGCTTGCCCATGAAGTTGCCCTGCCCCTTCTTCTGCTCCAGCCACACAGGCTCATTGCTCCTTAATCTTGCCAAGCATGTTTTCACCTCAGGGCCTTTACATATGCTGTTTCCCCAGCCTGGAATCCTCTTCCCCACATATCTGCATGGCACACTCCCTTGCTTCCTTCAAGGCTTTGCATGAATGTTACCTTCTCCCTACCCCCCACCACTGTCTAAAAGAGCATCGCCCTCCCTTTCCCACCCTGCAAACATGACACTCCCTGTTTGATCTCCATCTGACATATTGCCTATTGATTTCAGCATCTTTTTATCTAAGTCCCTTGAAAGTGCATGCTCTGCTTCTTCACTGCTGTATTTCCGGGACCTAGTCCTGGGCCTGTTACAGAATAGGTGGCCAAAAAATACTGGTTCAGTGGATGAAGAAATGGGTGAATGGAAAGTGCCTAGGACAGTGGCTGGCAGGTAGTATGTGCATGGTGACTGGCTTCTACAGTGTTGCCATGACAATGACTGTCATCATCTACTCCTGGAGAATGACACGGGGAGGGCTGGGGTCATGTTTTCCAAGGACCCATTTCCTCTGCTTACCTTGTTTTTTCACTAATTCATAAATCGAGCCTAGCACTTACTAAGCTGCAGTGATCAAAAGGTTTCATTCATATTAAAGGTATGGTCCTGTTTAATCTTCACATCATGAATACTATCCCCATTATATAGGGAAGAACACTGAGGCTTAGAGAAGGCTACTGATTCATCCAAGGTCCATGACTTATAAGTGAAAGAGCTGGGAATGGAACCTGCTTGACTCCAAGTCTAGTAGACCCTTCCAACTGAACTCACACTGCCTGCTTCAGGGAAAATATAGTGAAGGGAGAAATATCTGCAACATTCTCATCAATTAATTACCTTCAGCGTATGTGTTTTGAGTACCTGCTATGTACCATGCACTGTGCTGGGAATAAAATGAAATATACAAGAGACTTGATCTCTGTCCTTGCCAAGTTTCAAGTCCTAATGGGGGAGACAAACCAGCAATTACAACATCACATGATGCATTCACAACACAAGTGGCCTCGGGGCTGTGGGAGCACACAGGTGAGTCACCCAACCACAAGTTCAGACTTCCAGGTGGAGGTGATATCTAAACACCTGAGGGTGATGGGGGTGATGAGGGGTCAGCCAGATGGGGGCTGGGGAGACAGTGTTCCTAGCACAGGGAATAGCCACTGCCAAGGCCTGGAGGAGGTGAGAGAACAAGAGCATAATTCAGCCCTAAGAGGAATTCAAAACACTTGGCAAGCGATGGCTGAGGTGTCGGGCTGGGAACAGAGGCGAAGGCCAGGCAAGCATTCAAAAGGACTCCCTTGGCCGGGAGGCTCACACCTGTAATCCCAGCACTTTGGGAGGCCAAGGTGGGTGGATCGCTTGAGCCCAGGAGTTCAAGGCCAACCCGGGTAACATGGCAAAACCCTTTCTCTACAAAAAATACAAGAAAAATTAGCCAGGCATGGTGGCACATGCCTGTAGTCCCAGTTATCGGGGAGGCTGAGGCAGGAAGATGACTTGAGCCTGGGAGGTCATGGCTGCAATGAATCATGATCATGCCACTGCACTCCAGCCTGGGTGACAGAGTGAGACCCTGTTTCAAAAGATAAAACAAAAACAAAAGGCAAAACAAAACAAAAAACAAAAGGACTCCCTCACCTCTGGATGGTGTGGGATTATGGACAAGGTACTGAAACTCTTGGAATGATGGTTTCCTCCTCCTAAGATAGGAACAGCCCTAGCCGGGCACAGTGGCTCACACCTGTAATCCCAGCACTTTGGGAGGCCAAGGCAGGTGGATAACTTGAGGTCATGATTTAGAGACCAGCCTGGCCAACATGGTGAAACCCCGTCTCTACTAAAAATACAAAAAGTAGTCAGGTGTGGTGGCGCATGCTGTAATCGCAGCTACTCAAGAAGCTGAGGCAGGAGAATCGCTTAAACCCAGGAGGTGGAGGTTGCAGTGAGCCGAGATCGCGCCACTGAACTCCAGCCTGGGTGACGAGTGAGACCCTGTCTCAAGGAAAAAAAAAAAAAAAAAAGATAGGAACAGGCCTAGACACAGAAGGCTGGCTGCAGAGATCTCCCCGCCACCTCCCGGCCTCACCTAGTGTAGTGACAAGTCTGCTTTCAGTAATGCCACGCCCCAGGGACCTGCGGTAATCTGGTCACGCCCATGAGGGAACAGAGCTGCCCCTCCTCTCCTCCCTCTGCCATCCCCGTCCTCTGCCTGCATCTCTGCATTGTCACTCAATGTGTATTTATGTCGGGCTGCTATGGCCATCACTCAGTGTGTATGTCGGGCTGCTATGTGCCAGGCACCCTGGATAAGGCCGCAGCAGGGAATAAGTCTGTGTTCCAGGTGCCATCTCCCTCTGTCTTGTTCTTGTTCTTTTGTGTGTCTCTGCCCCACCTCTCCATCAGCCCCTTGAAGTCAGGGTCAGGTCTTATCCCAACAGCTAAGACTGAGCAGGCACTGAAAACTCTGTTCTAAACCTCATGACCTCATTTGCTCCTCACCGGGCTCCTCCTGGAGCCAGGTAATATCATCAGTCATGTACACAGAAGAGGCATCAGAGTTTGACCCGGTGAACTCACTCACCCGAGGGTATATAGCTAGTGGCAAAGGCAGGATTCAAACCAAGCAGCCCCAGGACCCAGTCCAGGGCTGGCACCTATTGGTAACTAGTAAGGATAATATTTCCTCCCTTCTTTTCCTTCTTTCCATTCAGGGTTCTGATCTTAGCACTTCTGGGCCCCGAGGAGAAGAGCCAGAGGCCAGCAAAGCCTCGGTGGGCTGCCAAGCCTGGATTTCCACGAGGGTCATGAGGGAGGATGCACACACACACCACACACACACGCACGCGCGCACACACACACGCACACACACGCACACGCGTGCCGGGTGCGTTGGCTCACGCCTGTAATCCCAGCACATTGGGAGGCCAAGGCGGGCAGATTACTTGAGGTCAGGAGTTTAAGACCAGCCTGGCCAACATGGCGAAAACTCGTCTCTACTAAAAATACAAAAATTAGCCAGGTGTGGTGGTGGGCGCCTGTAATCCCAGCTGCTCAGGAGACTGAGGCACAAGGATTGCTTGAACCTGGGGAACAGAGGTTGCAGTGAGCCGAGATGGCCCCACTGCACTCCAGCCTGGGCGACAGAGTGAGACTCTGTCTCAAAAAAAGGAAAAAAAAAATACCCCCTTTGAACATTTACATGTGCCAGGGATTGCTAAAATCACCTCCACCTGCATTGCTTCAATTTATTTTTTAAATCACCTCCAGTCTCCACCCCACCTCCAGAGGTAAACAGGAGTATTTCTTCTTTTTTTTTTTTTTGAAATGGGGGTCTTTCTATGTTGCCCACCTGGACTTGAACTCTTGGGCTCAAGCCATCCTCCCACCTCAGCCTTCCTAGTAGCTGGAAAGACAAACTTCCGAGTAGTGTGAGCCATCATACCTGGTGGATAACTTCCTTTTTTACAGATGAGGAAACTGAGGCATGGAGAAGGGAGGTGACTGACTGGAAGTGATACTGATGGAAATGGTGGAACCAAAATTCCAGCTCAGATCCACCCGACTCCAGAGCCCAAGCTCTTTCCAATCCACTCTGGAACCTTTCTGGACAAGCTAAAAGTTGAGACATGTTATCACCACTGATTTGGCTCCCTCAGGCCAAATCTCAGTTCTGCTACCTTTTCTTCTCTCCAGGGAAGGAGAAACATCTGGGGGAAATATGGAAGCAGGGTAGTCCCCCCTACCCCAATGGAAGCAAAAAGCAGGAAACCAACACAGCAGTCCCTGTCTTCCCCCTCAGGAGCAGGGAGCCAAAGTGGACACTTCCAAGGCCCCCTCAGGGAGCCTGGCTGCCTAGATTAATCATTTAGCTGAAGAAGAGCAAAATGATCAGCACTTAGCTTGATGATTAATTCCCCCAGCACCCCAGAGCAGGGGTTGCCGCCATATACCCATGATGTAGTTTGGAAAGGTGGGTCAGGGTGGGTCTGGGAGCCAAGAACGTGAGCCTCCCTGCTTTGCCCTGTGAGCAAATTCATACCAACCACTGCTGTTCGCTCATTACTTTGAGAGTCACTCACTCACCTACCCTGAGCCACTGGGTACTTTGAGCCACTGGGTACTTTGAGAGTCACTCACTCACCTACCTGAGCCACTGGGCAGATTCTTATTCTTCCCCCATGGAGCTTAGAGTCTGGTGGGAATGGGATGTTCAGGAGTTATCTGGAAAAACGCACACCCCGAACTGTTTTCCACTTCTGCACCGTGGCTGCGGCTGTCCCCTTCCTGCCGTGCCCTGGTGGCTTTGCGATGCCCGGGTAACTCCCAGCCCTGCTTTAAAACTCAGCTCTGATGTCACCTTCTTTAGGAAGACTCTGCTGGGGACTGGTTTAGGTGTCCCTTCTCTGTTTTCCCAGAGGGCCTTGGAGTGACTGCTTCCTTGCCTGCAACACCCCCACTGGACCGTGAGCTTTGAGCGTGAAACTCCTGGTCTGCAGAACCCCATGCCTAGCACAGGGCTCGGCACTCTGGGGTGTCCAATAAATATCTGCAGAATGAATACGTGAGAAGATAAATCATGTGACCCAGAAATGGTCACTTTGGGGACTTGGTTTCCACAAATCAGCAGAATAAGAAGGTCTTTCTGGGCTGGGCACGGTGGCTTACACCTGCAAGCCCAGCACTTTGGGAGGCCGAGGTGAGTGGATCATCTGAGGTCAGGAGTTCGTGACCAGCCTGGCCAACATGGTGAAACCCCATCTTTACTAAAAAATACAAAAAATTAGCTGAGCGTTGTGGTGGACACCTATAATCCCAGCTACTCAGGAGGCTGAGGCAGCAGAATCGCTTGAACCCGGGAGGCAGAGGTTGCAGTGAGCTGAGATTGTGCCACTGCACTCCAGCCTGGGCAACAAGACTTTGTCTCAAAAAAAAAAAAGTCTTTCTGGGTCTACTGGTCTGTGAAAAAGAGGGCAGGGTGAAGCCCAGCCTTTGATGAACCAGAGAGGCCTCCAGGATGTCCGAGTTGGGCACTGACCATCTTGGCATGGCTCCCAGCGAAGCCACGAACAGGCCAAAGCCTCTCCCAAAGGGGCTGGTTGCATATCAAAGTGCTCTTTACCTGCGAGAACTGGAGCTGACTCCGGCCCATACCAGCAAAAAAGAGGGGGCTTTGGAAAGATTGTGGATCTTCTCGGACTTCAAAGAAGCGCTGGACCCCCCCCCCCAGGCCACATGAAGGAGTTGCCAAAACCTCAGAACGAAGTGGAAGGACCTCTCCTCTCATCAGCACTTCTCAACTCCCGTCAGCACCTGAACCATCGGGAATCTAGTTCAAACGCAACCTCTGATGGAGGAGGACTGGGATGCAGCCACGACTCTGCTCCCAGGTGATGGATGAATGAATGAATGAATGAATGAATGAACAAACTCAGCTCTAACTGTGCCCAGCCTCTGTGTTCCTCAGTTCCTGGGGGAGGGCACTGGATGGCTCCGGCAAGGGCTAGGTGCCTGCTCAGGATTACCAGCGATAGGCAGGGGAGAGGGGCACCAAAAAAGCCATGGCTCCGGCCGTGTGCATCCAGTTATAACCAGAGAAGGGTGGGCCTTGGGATGGGGCGGCCATCCTAAAAGGGGCTGATGGCAGCTGGGGCAGAGCCAGGCCAGCTCGCCAGACAGTGACCATCTGAGCTGGTGACAAGTATCATCTTTCAACCTGGAGATCGATTTCCAACGGCCCAGTGCTGGGGGTGAGAGTGGGGGAGCCGGGGGAGCACAGGAGAGGGAGCAAGAATTTCAATAGCAGCTATGTTCCTAATTTCCCCAGGAGGAGGCCTGACCGCCCCTCCTCCCTGCTGAGTGTTTGCCATTAAAAACAAACAGTATCATTTGGTTCAATAGAAAATGAATTAAAGGAAATTAAACTGCGGGGGCCATGTGGCAAGCCTTGTCTTCCATTGTCTGAGGTTGTTTTTCATCTTCTCTAGTGGAGGTACAACAGCTTGGGGGATGTGGAGCCAGGCGGGACTAGATAAATAAATAAATAACCCCAAACCTCCCCACCATCTTCATCCAGTAGAGGGTGGGGTGTGGGAAATCCCAGGTGCCCGCTGGGGCCCTGTCCCTGCTGCGTCCCTTGGTAGCAGAATGTAGCCTTTGGGAGTCTCCCAGGGGGCAGAGTGAAGGGAAAACCAAAACAAAACAAAACACAAGGACAGCAACAAAACATGAAGGCTGGATGCAGCAGCTCACACCTGTAATTCCAGCACATTGGGAGGCCAAGGCAGGAGGATCGCTTGAGTCCAGGAGTTCAACACTCCTTGCCTGGGCAATGCAGCAAGACCCCGTTGCTATAAAAAACTTAAAAATTAGGACAGGTGTGGTGGCTCACGAGCACTTTAGGAGGCCGAGGCAGGTGGATCACCTGAGGTCAGGAGTTCGAGACCAGCCTGGCCAACATGGTGAAACCCCATCTCTACAACAAATACAAAAATTAGCTGGGTATGGTGGCGGACGCCTGTAATCCCAGTTATTTGGGAGGCTGAGGCAGGAGAACCACTTGAACCTGGGAGGCGGAGGTTGTAGTGAGATCGTGCCATTGCGCTCCAGCCTGGGCAACAAGAGCGAAACTGTCTTAAAAAGAAAAAAATTTAAAAATTAGCTGAATGTGGTGCGCACCTGTAGTCCCAGCTACTCAGGGGGCTGAGGTGGGAGGATTGCTTGAGCCCAGGAGTTTGAGGCTGTAGTGAGCCGCAATCGCATCAAAGCACACCGGTTTGGGTGACACAGCAAGACCCTAACTCAAAACAAAAACACAGACTCAATAAAAAGTGAGGTGCAGGCCCCACAGACAGAAAAGGAGGGTACCAGGGTAGTTGAGGGAGGAGGATGTAAGGAGGCTGGGGATGAGGGTGTATGGTGCCTGGGTTGGTGGGAGCAGTTTCGATGGTTCTGCAGGTGCACAGGGAGCAGCTGCTGCTGCTGTTTGAGCTGCAGTCACTGGGTCAGGGGAGTGCGGGTGGGGAATGGTGCAGGGAGAGGCAGAATCATGCAGTGATTAAGAGTCTTAGAGTCTAAGCCCTGTCATTTACATACCCCAGGTAAGTCACTTACCTTCTCTGTGCCTCAGTTTCCTCATCTGCAAACTGGGGGCATTAAGAGTGTCTACCTCATAGGATTGTTGTGAGAATGAAATGAGTTCATGTTAATGAAGCATTTAGACTAGTACTAGGGACACTGGATATTTATTATTACTCCGTCGTATTATCATCTAATATTTCTTATTACTATCACGGGTCCCTAATGGCATCTCCCTTGGCATCTGGAAGACCTGGCCTCTGAAGTCACAGCCTGGCCACAGACTTGCTGTGTGACCCTGGATAAGTGAACACACCTTGCTGAGCCTCCAGTCTCTCATTTACAGACAAGGGATAATCACCCCGGTACAGAGATTGCTAGTGCCTCCTGATATCCCTTCTCCTCTTCCTCTTTCAAAATAAGCATCTCAATCTTTGCTTAGGGCCATTGGCACCCAGCCACAAGATGACATTCCCCAGCCTGCCATGCAGTAAGTGTGACTGAGTGGTGGCCAATGAGATCTAAGTGAAAGTGACAGGAGCCATTTCCGGGAAGCCATGTAAAAATGGAGAGGAACACTTAGGAACTTTTACAAATGAGGAGCAAAAATCCCAGCAGAACAGTGGCACACGGAATCCAGAAGTACATTCAAAGAATAGTATGTTATGATCAAGAGGGGTTCATTGAATGCAAGGATTAATATAAAATCTAATAATGCAGCTCTTCATAGCAACAGATGGAAGGAGAAAAATCAAATGCTTTTTGATCAAATTCAACAGCTTTTTTTTTTTTTTTTTTTTTTGGAGACAGGGTCTCTTGTTGTGTCACTCAGGGTGGAGTGTAGTGGCATGACCATGGCTCACTGCAGCCTCGAACTCCCAGGCTCAAGGGATCCTCAGTCTCCCGAGTAGCTGGGACTACAGGTGTGCACCGCTGTGCTCGGCTAATTTTTTAATTAATTTTTTTTGTAGAGAGGGGGTCTCACTAAGTTGCCCAGGCTTGGTCTCGAACTCCTGGCCTCAGCCTCCTAAACTGCTAGGATTATAGATGTGAAACACTGTGCCTGGCCATAACAACCATCTTTAATTTTAAACATTTTACCAGATTAAACTAGATGAATATATATATATATATATATTTTTTTTTTTTTTTTTTTGAGACAGAGTGTCACTCTGTTATCCAGGCTAGAATGCAGTGGTGCCATCTGGGCTCACTGCAACCTCCGCCTCCCAGGTTCAAGCTATTGTCATGGCTCAGCCTTCCAAGTAGCTAGGATTACAGGCATGCACCACCATGCCTGGCTAATTTTTGTACTTTTGGTAGAGATGGGGTTTCGCCATTTTGGCCAGGCTGGTCTCGAACTCCTAGCCTCGAGTGATCTGCCCGCCTCGGCCTCCCAAAGTGCTGAAATTACAGGCATGAGCCTCAGCACCCAGCCAAGATGAATACTTTGTCAACATGATAAAACATCAGCGCCAGCTCCAAAGCTGGCCTCTTGTTTAATGGGGGACTATATGTTTAGTTTAACGTCTCGATTCAGCTAGCTAGGCTGTAGTATTTAGTTACGCAATCAAACACTGATCTGGGTGTTGCTGTGAGGGCATTTTGTAGATGTGGTTAACATCTACAACCAGTTGACTTATGCAATGAAGATTTTCCTTGATATCCTGGGTGAACCTCATCCAATCAGCTGAAGGGCCATAAGAACAAGACTGAGGTTTCCCCGAGGAAGAATAAATTCTCCCTCAAGACTGCAGCATCAGGGCTGGGCACTGTGGCACACGCCTGTAATCCCAGCACTTTGGGAAGCCGAGACAGGCAGATTACTTGAGGCCAGGAGTTCGAGACCAGCCTGGCCAACATGGCAAAACCCCGTCTCAACTAAAAATACAAAAATTAGCCGGTATGGTGGCTCACGCCTGTGGTCCCAGCTACTCAGGAGGCTGAGACACGAGACTTGCTGGAACCTGGGAGGCGGAGGTTGTAGTGAGCCAAGATTGCGCCATTGCACTCCAGCCTGGGTGATAGAGAGAGACCCTGTGTCAAAAAAAAAAAAAAACAAAAAAAAAAACAAAAAAAAACTGCAGCATAAGCTCCTTCCAAGAGCTTTCAGCCTGCTAGCCTGTTCTGCAGATTTCAGACTTTCCAGCCCCTGCAGTCCTACAAGGCAATTCCTTAAAATAAATCTCTCTATGTACATATATTCTACTGGTTCTGTTTCTCTGGTGAACCTTGTCTGTTACAGGGATCCTAGAGGCACTCCCATCAAGATCAGGAAGAAGAGAGAACTGCCCACTATTACCTCTGTTAGGCAAGGAAGAATCAAACATCAAGAAGCAAACCTACCAAGCAGTGGGCGATAGAGGAAGTGATGGAGCCAGGTTCTGTGTCCATGTTTAAATCTAAAACTTCTAAAAAAAAAAAAAAAAGACAATTTCTTAACCCTTTCCTGATAATGTGTCTCTAGTACGCCTTGAAGATAAGGGATTTCAAAGTAATGCTAAAAGCTTAAAGGAAAACAATAAAAAACAACTTGTATCCAGCATTGGAAGAAGTGTAAATTGCTATAGCTTCTCTTTTTTTTTTTTTTTGACAGAGTTTCACTTCATCACCCAGGATGGAGTGCAGTGGTGTAATCGTGGCTCACTGCAGCCTCTACTTCCCAGGCTCAAGCGATCCTCCCACTTCGGCTTCCTGAATAGCTGGAACTACAGGCATGTGCCACCATGCCTGGCTAATTTTTGTATGTTTTGTAGAGACAAGGTTTTGTCATGTTGCCTTGGCTGGTCTCGAACTCCTGGGGGTCATCTGCCCACTGTGGCCTCCCAAAATGCTGGGATTACAGGCGTGAGCCACCGCACCCAGCCTGCCTCGAGAAAGAACCGTCTGGGGATTCTGGATAAAGCTAAAGCTACTCAATCCTAAAATTCAACAATTTCATTTCTAGATGGCTATGTTAGAGAAACTTTTGTGCATATGTAGTAAGATGATCATTATTGTACTATACATAATGGTACAAAAATAAAGAAACAATCTAATTGCTCATGAGTAAGGGGAATGAATGAATAAACCAAAGAGTATTATATATTGCTGAAAAATGAATAAACTGAGAACTAGAGCTACACATATTAATAAAGATCTGTGGTTATCAAACTTCAGTGTGCATTCAAATTATCTGGAGGATTTGGAAAGGCACAGACTGCTGGCCCCACCTCACAGTTTCTGAATCAGTGGGTCTGGGGTGGGGTCTGAGGCTTTACATTTCTAACAAGTTGCCAGGTGCTCATGCTGCTGGTCCAGATAGAAGACACACAAACCTCAAAAACACAACATTGTGTAACAGCACAAGTTGCAAAAGGATGTATGTAGAATATAAGCTATGTTAATTTGATATGCACCCAAACCAATACCGTATTTTGTTTATGGACAAAAACATGTGTAGTAAAAGTAAGGAACCAGTGGTAACCTCTAGGGAAGGAGAGAGAAGGAATACACATTTCAAAGGATGTGGCAGAGATACTGCCATGGTTCCCCAAGTCCCACTTAATCTTCCCCCAGACTCTCAGCAAGACAAAAGTTTCCCAGATTATCCGCTGTTAGGTGAGGCCTTCTGACTGGGTCCTAGCCAAGGGAAGAATGTGGGTGGAAGCGATCTGCACCACTGCCTTGGGCCAAAAACCTTTCATGTAATTCTCCAGTTTCCCTTCCCTCATTGGCCCCCTGATGTTGAGGTTCCAGTGGAGACTGAGGTCTCATCCCCCTGCTACTCAAGGCTCTCCAGATGACTTTTATGTACATCTCAAGTTGAGAAATTGTCCTATGAGAACATCCTGGGGGATGGTGATTTCACTCCATGGAAGAAGCCATGATCCCTAAATGACTGCCTGGAGCAGAGCACCTTGGCCAACCTCCACTGGACTCTGATGAGCTGAAAAGAATGTTGCGCGACATCTTTGAGACTTTGGTGTTGTTGACAGCAGCACCTGGGATACCCTAATTAATACAGACAGGAAACAATACAGTGGATGTAAGTGGGGGCAGCGGAGTGGCTTTTATTTCTCTAAAAGGAAAGAGGAAGATCTGAAGCAAGCATGGAAAAGGTTCACATCTTTTCAATCTCAATGGTAGGTATGGAGATCTCCATTATATATTATTTTCTGTATAGTTGAAATATTTTATAATTTTAAAATATTCAAAAATAACCTAAAAATGAAAAATCTCAGATGTATATAGGCAACTAATGACAACTGGAACAAGAGGAGGGAGAGTGTAAATCACCACCCCCGTGGCAGGTGGTGTCAGCTGCACCCGGAGGACTTTATAACCTCCACTGCTGGCATAACAAGACCAGGTGTTTCCTCTGCTGTTGTGAATGTCGCTCATGAGATGGACCAACTTCCTTCTCTGACAAATACAAGTGGCATAAACACCTGTGTATTTGTTTTTGATTTTTTTTTTTTTGAGACAGGGTCTTGCTCTGTTGCCCAGGCTGGGGTGCAGTGGTGTGATCTCGGCTCACTGCATCCTCTGCCTCCCAGGCTCAAGAGATTCTCCCATCTCAGCCTCCTGAGTAGCTGGGTCTATATGCATGTGCTACCATGCTAGGCTAATTTTTTTTTTTTTTTTTTTTTGGTAGAGACAGAGTTTCACCATGCCACCCAGGCTGGGTTCGAACTCCTGGATTCAAATGATCCTCCTTGCTCGGCCTCCCAAAGTGCTAGGATTACAGGCATGAGCCACTGCGCCCGGCCCACCTGTTCATTAGTTTCTTGTGGCTCCTGTAGGAAATTGCCACATGCTGAGTGGCTTGAAACAACAGAAACTTATTCTGTCCCAGATCTGGAGGCCAGAAGTCTAAAATTAGTTTCCTTGGGCCCAAATCAAAGTGTTGGCTGGGCCACACTCCCTCTGGAGACTCTAGAGAAGAAAGTCATTCTTTGCCTCTCCCAGTTCCTGGTGGCTGGTGGCATTGTTTGTCTTGTGGCCACATCATTCCCACTGTCTGCCTCTATCTTTACACTACCTTCAGTTTTAGCAGACTTTTTTTTAAAGGACCAGACAGTAAATATTTTAAGATTTGTGGGCCACAGAGTCTCTGTCATCACTCCTCAACTCTGCCACGGTACAGTGAAAGTCACAGACAACGCATACATAAATGGGCATGGCGGGTTTCCAACAGAACTTTATTTACAAAAATAAGCAGTGGGCCCACCTGTAGTTTGCCAGCTCCTGAACTAGAGTCTGCAAGATGCTGTGCTCCTCAATAAAAGGGTCCCATGCTTAATAAGTTGGAAATGTGTCAGAGAAAACAAAGTGAAATGAATTTCTTTACTGCGGGACTTCTCAGAGCCTTTACTATGTGAGTGTGCGAGTGGGGGATAATGTACAGAGCATTTCCCAAAGTTATTTAACCATAGAACACCTTTTTATAAAATGCCTATTAGTCTGGATGCGGTGGCTCACACCTTTAAGCCACCACTTTGGGAGGCCAAGTCAGGTGGATCACTTGAGGTCAGGAGTTTGAAACCAGCCTGGCCAACATGGCGAAACTCCATCTCTGCTACAAATACAAAAATTAGCTGGGCATGGTGGCAGGTGCCTGTAATCCCAGCTGCTCAGGAGGCTGAGGCAGGAGAATCGCTTGAACCTGGAAGGCAGAGGTTGCAGTGAGCCAAGATCGCACCACTGCACTCCAGCCTGGGCGACAGAGTGAGACTCTGTCTCAAAAAACAAAACAAAACAAACAAACAAAAACAAAAAACCCACAGAAAACAAACAAACCAATAAAATGCCTATTAACATCTCCCTAAGGGCCCAGAAACATAGTTTGAAAAATGGTATTCTGTTCGATCCTGACTTTGGTTAGATTCTTTCTTACTCACTTTAAATTATAAACAGATGGCTGCTAATGCTCTTATCTTCCTCAGAATGACAATAATTAACTAACCAGCAGCACTTGACTTGTGTTATTTCATTTAATTCTCACAACAGTGTTATAAGTCCTGCTATTCCCATTTTAAAGACAGAGACATTGGGGCTCAATGAGGTTAATCAAGGTCTCAGAGGCAGAAGGAGCTAGAACTTGAATCTAGGTTTAATTTTAGGGTATAGTATGTGTTCTTTCGACGATTCCACAGGGCTGCAGAGAAAGACAATTACTTGCTTTTCTTGCTACATGCTCTAGAATCTTTCTGGCAACAGAAAGGGAGGTACATTTTGTAAAAACATAAAGCCGACTAAATATCAGGTAACATTAACATTGCTAATGATTAGTATCTCGCTGGCTTTCTCTTCTGTTCCAGTAAAACCTGACGGTGAGAAAAGGGACATCTTCAATAACAGCTGCAGGCAGACAGGGCACCCCCTGGGCTCAGCACCCCCTGGCTTTGCTGCTCACTGCTGGGTGGCATTCCCTTGCTGGCCCTCAGTTTCCTCATCTGTGGAATGGGAACAATAACAGCACCTACCTTCTTAGAGTGTTGCTGAGAAGACCAAATGAAATCATGCAAATAAAGCACTTCGCACAGTGGATAAATACACAAATAAGAAGAAAATCCTAGACATATCAGCTGTTACTGTCACCCAGTCAAGCTGAGTTGAGTCCTACTTTGTCACCTTCCAGCACAGTGACCCTTCACAAACTGCTTAGCCTCCCTGAGCCTCTGTTTTATCTGTCAAATGGTATTTTATTTTATTTTATTTTGAGATGGAGTCTTGCTCTGTCACCTGGGCTGGAGTGCAACGGCACAATCTCAGCTCACTGCAACCTCCACCTCCCGGGCTCAAGCAATTCTCTTGCCTCAGCTCCCTGAGTAGCTGGGATTAAAGGCACGCACCACAGTGCTAGCTAATTTTTTGCATTTTTAAACCTTTTTTTTTTTTTTTGAGACAGAGTCTTGCTCTGTCACCCAACCTGGAGGGCAGTGGCATTATCTCGGCTCACCGCAACCTCCCACCTCCTGGGTTCAAGCAATTCTCCTGCCTCAGCCACCCGAGTAGCTGGGATTACAGGCAACCACCACCATGCCCGGCTGATTTTTTGTATTTATAGTAGAGACAAGGTTTCACCATGTTGGCCAGGCTGGACTTGAACCTGTGACCTCAGGTGATCTGCCTGCCTCAGCCTTCCAAAGTGCTGGGATTACAGGTGTGAGCCACTGTGCCCGGACAATTTTTTGTATTTTTAGTAGAGACAGAGCTTCACCATGTTGGTCAGGCTGGTCTCAAACTCCTGACCTCAAATGATCTGCCTGCCCTGGCCTCCCAATGTGCAGGGATTACAGGTGTGAGACACCATGCCTGGCAGAGACTAGGTGATTTGTAAAGAAAAGAGGTTTATTTTGGCTCATGGTTCTGCAGACTATAGGGGAAGCATGGCACCTGCATCTGCTCGGCCTCTGGTGAAGCTTCCGGAAGCTTTTACTCATGGCAGAAGGTGAAGGGGGAGCAGGTGTGTCACATGTTGAGAGAGCAAGCAGAAGAGATGCCAGGCTCTTTTAAACAGTCAGATCGTGCATGAACTAATAGAGCAACAACTCACTCATTACCTTGGGGAGGGTATCACGCCATTCACATGAGATTCACCCCTGTGACCCAAACAACTCCTACTAGGTGCCACCTCCAACATTGGGGAATCACATTTTACCATGAGATTTGGAGGGGACAAACATCTGAACTGTATCACCACACTACCCCTAATTATCCAGGCCATCATTTTCATCACTGGACTGTAAGTTCCAAGGGACAGGTACATATTTTTAGTAGAGATGAGGTGACCTCAGGTGATCTGCCCACATCAGCCTCCCATGGTGAAACCCCGTCTCTACGGAAAAAAGGGATTACAGGCATGAGCCATCGTGCCGAGCTGAGGAATCTCTTTAAAAAATCCTTGATAAATCCAAACAACTTCCATAATACGCACAACCGCTGTTAAAAAAAACACAGCTAACTTATAAATATTGCATACTAGGAGATGTGCAATTGCATTTTCACAACAACCCTCTGAGGTAGTGCGGTGGGCACCCAGCAAAATTTCCCATCTTAATGCCCAGTACTATGAAGGTAATGAAATATCACATCTAGATCATATTACAGGCTACACGATAAAAGGGATTTTGGAGATATAATTGAGGTTACTAATCAGTTACCTTTTAGTTGGTTAGCAGGCTGTCCCAGTGAGTCTAATTTAATCACCTAAGCCCTTTAAAAGCAGAGTTTTCTTGGGCTGGGGGAAAAGGAAGTCAGAGAAACGTCAGACACAAGAACAGCACTCTGCTTTTCGCTTGAAGATGGTGGCAACTGTGTACAAGGCCTGGAGCGTGGCTTCTAGGAGCTGAGAGTGACCTGGCTGGCAGCCAGCAAGGATGGGGGACCTCAAGTCCTACAACCACACAGAACTGATTCTGCCAACAACCTTAATAAGCCTGGAAGTAGACTTGTCTCCAGAACCTCCAGATAAGAGCCCAGCCTGGCCAACACCTTGATTTTGGCCTTGTGAGACCCTTTGTAGAAAACTCAATCAAGCAGACCTGGACTGCTGACCTACAGAACTGTGAACTCATAAATGAGTGTTTTCTAAGCCACTAAGTCAGTGGTCATTTGTTAGGCAGTAAATGAAAACTAACACATGTAGGTACTATTATGATTGGACCAGGCAGAGTGTCTCGTGTCTGTAATCAGCACTTGGAGGCTGAGGCAGGTAGATCACTTGAGCTTAGGAGTTTGAGCCCAGCCTGGGCAACATGGTGAAAGCCCATCTCTACCAAAAAAAGAAATATATGAAAAATTAGCTGGGCATGGTGGCACACATCTGTGGTCCCAGATTCAGGAGGCTGAGGCGGGAGAATCACTTCAGCCTGGGAGGCTGAGGTTGCAGTGAGCTGAGATCACGCCACTGCACTCCAACCTGGGTGACAAAGACTCTGTCTCAAAAAAAATAAAAAATAAAAATAAAAAAAACCTAATCAGATAGGTACTATTATGATCCCATTTTACAGATGAGAAAATGAATGCAAGAGATGCAAACTATCCCGCTAAGGTCCCAAAGCTGGCAAATGGCAAAGGGTTTCTCAAACAGGATTTGAACACAGGCAATCTGGCTCCAGGGTCCATGCATTTAACCACTGTGCAGTGTTTTCTCTATGTATTTATCAGAACAATCTCTAAAATAGATGGATAATAAAAGCAAGGTGGGAGCTGTATATAGAATGTTACCATACTATTTGAATATATAAAGGTGAGTAAAAAGAACATACACATTTATTTGCTTCTTCTCCTTCCTTTTTTTTTTTTTTTTTTGAGACAGAGTCTCGTTCTGTTTCCCAGGTCTCTCTCTCCTTGGCTTGTAGGTGGCTATTTTCTCTGTGTCCTCACGTGATCTTTCCTCTGTGTCTGTTGGTGTCCCAATCTCCTCTTCTTACAATGTCACCAGTCCTATTGGACCAGGGCCCATCCTAGTGAGGCAGGAGGCGGGACTTGACTCCAGAGATGGGGCTCAGATATGGGGCCAAGTTGAGAGCTAGCTAGAACAGGGACAGGGTGGAAGCAGCTTTCCATAAGCCATGCCCACAAGTATGCCAATGTTAGTTTACCATTGCCATGGCAACACCCAGGAGTTACCACTGCTTTCCATGACCATCACCCAGTGACCCAAAAGTGACTACCCCTTCCCTAGAAATTTCTGCATAAACTGCCCCTTAATATACATGTAATTAAAAGTAGGTATAAATATGGCTGTAAAATTGCCATGAGGTGCTACTCTCTGCCTATGGGGCAGCCCTGCTCTGCAGGAGCAGTCATGGTGCTGCAATACTGCCTGAGCTGTAACGCCTCTTCAGTAAAGCTACCTTCTTCTACCCTACCACTGGCTCACCCTTGAATTCTTTCTTAGGCAAAGCCAAGAACCCTCACACTCTAAGAACCTCTTTGGGGCTTGCCTGCCCTGCATCACTAGTGACCTCTTTCTAACTTAATGACCTTTTTTTTTTTTTTTTTCCTTTTTTTTTTTTAACACAGGCTGGAGTGCAGTGGCATCATCTCAGCTGCAACCTCCACCTCCTGGGTCCAAGTGATTCTCCTGCCTCAGCCACCCAAGTACTGGGATTACAGGCACATGCCACCAAGCCTGGCTAATTTTTGTATTTTTAGTAGAGACAGGGTTTCACCATGTTGGCTAGGCTGGTCTCGAACTTCTGACCTCAAGTGATCCACCTGCCTCAGCCTCCCAAAGTGCTGGGATTACAGGAGTGACCCATAGAGCCTGGCCGTCTTTATAGACCCTATTTCCAAATATAGCCAAATTCTGAGGTCCTGGGGTTTGGACTCCAACACACACATTTCGGGAGGCACAGTTCAGTCCATAACATTTGGGGAGCTGACCCAGGGCCATAAGGCACACATTTAACCTAGAGTTCCTTAACTTCAGCACTACTGACATTTAGGGCTGGATAATTCTGGGTTGCAGTAGGGGGCTGTCCTGTGCATTGTAGAATATTCAGCAGCAACCCTGGTCTCTGTCCACTAAATACCAGTAGCACACCCCCTCCAATGGTGGCAACTAAAAATGATCCAGAAATTACCATTGCTCCCTAGTTGGGAATCACTACTTAAACTTCTTCCAGCCCCCGTGTGTGGGTAGTTGGAACCAGCGTGGCTGGCTCTTCTCGAATTTCTTATTCCAGGATGGGGCACTGTGTCTTTACACACAGAATGTTATGCAGCCAAAACCACAGCTGAGGCCTAGAATACTCAGACCTGCCCCAGCATAGACAGATGTCTGACTGGGAGAAGGGAAGGTGGGGGGAGGGGAAGGTGTGACCTCCAGGAGCGAAGATGTCTCCATCAATGGGGGAAACCACTTTGAGAGCAAAAGTGCTCGGTTCAGGGCCCAGAAAATGTAGGGATTTTAATGGCCCCATGAATCCTCTTGGTTCTCATGTTAGAGAAAACCACCTTTCTTATTTTTGTCCACCTTCCCTCCCCGTCCCCTGTGCTTAGAGAAAAACCAATAGGATTGAGAGCCTATGGAATCTCATCCTACTGGAACCTCTTGTCCAGGGATTTGGCTGAGCCTACTGAGCTAGAACTTAGTTAAGATGATTTAGGACATGGAAGGGCTTCCTCCTGCCTATCCTTATGGAAAAGATGGCAAGTTGGTCAAATGCTGTGTTATTCAGAGAAATCAGTTCAGCTAAGCCTTTCCTTGTTTCTGATACAACCAGTCCTAGTAACCACCCAGCAATGAGATACCTGACCTTGCACCTTATGATAACCTTAAAGAGACAGAAATGACCACTGGAGAGGCTGGCCATGGTGGCTCACACCTGTAATCCCAGCACTTTAGGAGGCTGAGGCAGGTGGATCACTTGAGGTCAGGAGTTCAACACTACCCTGGCCAACATGGTGAAAACCCTTCTCTACTAAAAATACAAAAGTTAGCTGGGCGTGGTGGTGGGTGCCTGTAATATCAGCTACTTGAGAGGCTGAGGCAGGAGAATCACTTGAAACCAGGAGGCAGAGGTTTCAGTGAGCCAGGATTGCACCACTGCACTCCAGCCTGGGTGACAGAGTGAGACTCTGTCTCAAAAAGAAAAAGAAAAAGAAATGACCACTGGAGAGATGAAGAAGCTGGGAGCCTCAAAAGAGTAGCCAAGGTTACCTGGGGAATAAGTCAGGAAGCCAGGATTTGAACCCAGTTTCGTTGACTCCAGCTGTGTTCTTTCTACTCTGCAGTGCTGTCTACCTGCACAGGGGACTTGTAGAGAGTTCTTAGGGAAGGGCCCACTTTTATGTTTCTCCATCTGCTACCTGTACTTTTGGGAAGCTGAATTAAACTCTGTCCTAAGAACATTCTAGAACAGTGTTTTCTGCATGGATGGAAATATTCTATCTTTGCATTGTCCACCCCAGTAGCCGTGAACCGTTTCTGCATTTGAGCCCTTGAAACGTGGTTGGTGCAACTGAGGAACTCAATTTTAAACATAATTAATTTAAATTTAGAGAGCCACATGTGGCCTGTAGCTACTATATTAGACAGCATAGTTTCGGGATCTTGGGCTAAGCGGAATTCATTTTCTTTTTTCTTTCTTTTTTTTTTTTCTGGAGATGGAGTCTCACTCTGTCGCCCAGGTTGGAGTGCAGTGTGACCTCGGCTCACTGCAACCTCTGCCTCCAGGGTTCAAGCGATTCTTCTGACTCAGCCTCTGGAGTAGCTGGGATTACAGACACATGCCACCACACCTGGCTAATTTTTGTATTTTTTTGGTAGAGATGGGTTTTTGCCATGTTGGCCAGGTTGGTGTCGAACTCCTGACCTCAGGCCAACTGCCTTGGCCTCCCAAAGTGCTGGGATTACAGGCGTGAGCCACTGCACCTGGCCTTCATTTTCATAAAGAGGCAATGTGGACATGTCAAATGTTTAATAATTAGTATTAGTATTACAGAAGTAGGAGTATATGATATGTTTCTATGTATGTTTCTGGGACAGAGGATTTGCCTTCTTACCTAGGTTTGGGCTAGGTTAATATAAAACCAAGTTTCATTCACAGAGAATCAAGTAAGTGGACAAAGGTTACGATGTCTTACTCATTTTTATATTCTCAGGATCTAGCATTGCCCTGTAAGCAAATAGGTCCTGAATAACATCAGTGAAATTGGTGAGACAGGGGCAGTGGCCGAGGCAAACTCTATGCAGTGGGAAATAAGCAGGCCTGGTTTTGTTTTTTTAGCTACTATATTAGACAGCATAGCTCTGGGATCTTCAGCTAAGGGGAATTCATTCCTTTCCTTCCTTTCCCTTCCTTTCCTTTCTTTTGTTTTTTGAGACAAAGTCTCACTCTGTCGCCCAGGCTGGAGTACAGTGGCACAATCTCAGCTCACTGCAGCCTCTGCCTCCCGGGTTCAAGCAATTCTCCCACCTCAGCCTCCCACGTAGCTGGGATTGCAGGTGTGCACCACCACGCCGGACTAATTTTTGTATTTTTAGTAGAGACAGGATTTTGCCACATTGGCTAGGCTAGTCTCGAACTCCTGACCTCAAGGGATCCGCCTGCCTCGGCCTCCCAAAGTGCTGGGATTACAAACATGAACCACTATGCCCAGCCCTGGCCTGGTTTTAAACCTTCTAATAGATCATTAATATGAGGCTTTTTTTTTTTTTTTTTTGATACAGGATCTCATTCTGTTGCTCAGGCTGGAGTACAGTGGCACAGTCACGGCTCACTGCAGCCTCAACCTGCTTGGCTCAAGCAATCTTCCCACCTCAGCCTCCTAAATAGCTGGGACTACAGGTGCACGACACTATGCTTTGATATGTTTTTAGTTTTTTGTAGAGACAGGGCCTCACTATGTTGCCAGGCTGGTCTCGAACTCCTAGGCTCAAGTGATCCTCCCACCTCACACTCCCAAAGTGCTGGGATTCCAGGCGTGAGCCACAGCACCCAGAGAAGCTCTGAATTCAGCCCACAGTGGTACATTCCCTGGAGTCAAGAGCAACCTAGGGGTCTTTGCTCACATGAGTTCACATTCTAGTGGGGAAGGACAGAAAATAAATAAAGACAAACAATCTGATTATTTCAGATACTGGTACACGCTAGGAAAGATATAAAATGATGGTGGAATACTGCAGGTTGGAGAAAAGCACTCTCAGCAGGGCAGTCAGGATGGACTTTCCAGAGGTGGTGACATTGGAGTCGAGATCCAAGTGATGGGAAGGAGACAGCCATGGGAACATCCAGGAAAAAACTGCTCCCAGCAGAGGGAACAGAAAGAGCAAAAGCCTGAGAAGGAAGGCGCTGGGTGCTTTGGAGGCACCAAGAAGTTACCAGCACAGCTGGTCCCGAGTGAGCAAGAGACAGAGTCATGGGTGATGATGTTGGAGAGGTGGAGTAGGAGCCAGGCCAGGCAAGTGTAACACATATGAGCTATATAGAAGTTTTCTGGACCAGGCACAGTGGCTCATACCTGTAATCCCAGCACTCTGGGAGGCTGAGGTGGGAGGAGCACTTGAGCCCAGGAATTTGAGACCAGCCCAGGGCAAGATAGTGAGACCCTGTCTCTACAAAAATTTTAAAAATTAGTTGGGCATGGTGGCATGTGGGACACTGAGGTGGGAGGGTCACTGGAGTCCAGGAGGTCAAGGCTGCGGTAAGCTGATCATGCCACTGCACTCCAGCCTGGACAACAGCAATGAGACCCTGCCTCAAAAAAATAAAAACAAAAACAAAAAAAACCCAAAAAAAACCCAGCTATCTGGATATGTAATGACAAGTGGCAGCTCAAGACACCTGGCCAGTGTGATGGTTTTGGGGCTGAGGTTGAAGATCAGTCGATGCCATCTTTAACCCGTCTTGGCTGGCCAGGAAGCCCAGTTCTCCTAGAAGGCCCAGGTATGAGGATTCCTGACAGACCCTCCAGCGTTGCAAGGCATGTGGGAATTGGCATTGGCAGTGGGATGATTAAGAAAAGGCAGAAAATGGAGAGATTCCCAAAGTCCCCAGACAAGGTGGCTCATCCAACCTCACACGTCAGGGCCATCAACCGACCCAAATACCAAAAGCACTTTCAATATAATAATTATAATATTAAAACCAACCCGCCCTCTCAGTGGATGGTGCGGAGGCCCGGGAAAGAGCATCTGTGCCGTGAGCCATTAGGGGTCTCTGACAAATGTGTCTTCCCCCCGCTGCAGATGAAAACCCATCCTTTTCTTCTCCACAGACAAGGATTGATGAGGATTCGGGAGAGCACTCAGACAGGCAAGGGAAGGCTGTGAACCTTTTCCAAGCCTGCAATTTATCTTGGGGAAGACTATTCACATCACTTTCTACAGGCTAGATTACGCGCTGACCTGGCACATTAATCTCACCGAATAAAATAATCATCATCAAAAAAAGGGAGTTGGACAGTTGCCAGGGAGGCATTAATAACTGTCGCCCACAACTCAGAGGCGCGAGAAAGGGGTGCTGGGTCCATCCCCGCCTCCTCGGCCCTAGCAGTGTCCGTTTCAAGGAGAAGGAAGTGAGGTAGCTCTGGCCTGGACTTGGGGGACTTTTATATGAATGGTTTAGGAGGACTTTTCTCCAAAATTAATTCTCAGAAATTTTCTAGGCTGGGCGCAGTGGCTCATACCTGTAATCCCAGCACTTTGGGAGGCCGAGGCAGGCAGATCACCTGAGGTCAGGAGTTCAAGACCAGCCTGGCCAACATGGTGAAACCCCGTCTCTACTAAAAATACAAAAATTAGCTGGGCGTGGTGGTGCACAGCTGTAATCCCAGCTACTCAGGAGGCTGAGTCAGGAGAATTCCTTGAACCCGGGAGGTGGAGGTTGCTGTGAGCTGAAATTGTGCCACTGAAGTCCAGCTTGAGCGACAGAGACTCTGTGTCAAAAAACAAAAAAGAAAATTTTCCAAAGGAATTCAGGGAACATACACGGGAAGGACCGCGGTCTAATAACTCAGGGTTGCAGTTCTGGAGCAGGAGGACTGCCTGAGTTCAAATCTCCACGTAGGCACTTGTGAGCTATGTGGCTTTGGACTACTTTCTTAGCCTCTGGCTGTTTTCATTTCTTCCTCTGGGCATGTGAAATGGTGCAGGCACTGTGGGAAGGTTTGACAGTTCCTCAAAAGGTTCAACCTAGGATTACAGCATGATCCACAATTCCATGCCTAGGTATTTACCGCAAAAATTATGTTCAAACAGATACTCATCTACAAAAGCTCATAGCAGCACTATTCACAATAGCCAAAAAGCGAAAACAGCCTAGATGTCCATTGACAGAGGAATGGCTAAACAAATTGTAGTCTATCCACACAATGGAATATTATGTAGCCATAAGAAGGAATGAAAGCCAGGCGCGGTGGCTCACGCCTGTAATCCCAGCACTTTGGGAGGCCGAGGTGGGCAGATCACCTGAGGTCAGGAGTCTGAGACCAGGCTGGCCTACATGGCGAAACCCCATCTCTCTAAAATACAAACATTAGCCAGGCCTGGTGGCGCACTCCTGTAATCCCAGCTATTCTGGGGGGCTGAGGCAGAATTGCTTGAACCCGGGAGGCAGAGGTTGCAGTGAGCCAAGATCATGGTGCTCCACTAAAGCCTGGGCAACACAGACAGACTCCGTCTCAAAAAAGAAAAAGAAGAAATGAAGTGCTAATACATGCTACAACATGGATGAACCTTGAAAACATAGCACGGCATGAGAGAAGCCAGACACAAAAGGCCACATAGTGTATCATTCCACTTATACAAAATGTCCAGCATAGGCAAATCCATAGAGATGAAAAGCAGATTGGCGGTTGCCAGGAGCTTGCGGGAAGTGGGAATGGAATGTGACTGCTTAGCAGGGACAAGGTTTCCTTCTGGTGTGATGAGAATGTCTTGGAACTAGACAGAGGTGGTGGTTGTACAACACTGTGAATGTACTAAACGCCACTGAATGGCATACTCTAAAATGATTGATGGTTTATTTTTATTATTTTATTTTATTTTTTTGAGACACGGTCTCCCTCTGTCGCCTAGGCTGGAGTGCAGTGCTGCGATCAGGGCTCACTGCAGCAGTCCTAACCTTATAGGCTTAAGTGATCCTCCCACTTCAGCCTCCCAAGTAGCTGGGACTACTGGTGAGCGCCACCATGCTCGGCTAAATCTTTGTATTTTGGTAGAGACAGGGTTTTGCCATGTTGCCCAAGCTGGTATTGAACTCCTGGGCTCAAGAGATCCTCCCAACTTGGCCTCCCAAAGTGCTGGGATAACAGGCATGAGCCATTGCACCCAGCCTAATGGTTAATTTTATGTTACGTGAATTGTATCTCAATAAGAAAACAAAAAATCAAGACAACAGCATTTCCCTCATGAGGCTGGCATCAGATGGAAATGAATTAGAGCCCTGCCTGCTCACGTGAAAGGCTGGCCCCACCTGGCTGCTCCTGCTGCTATAAGTTTGTTACTGCAAGGTTTGCACTCTTGCAAGTTATTTAACTCAGTTTCCTCTCTGTGAAAAGAGATATCAACAGCATCTACCCTCCTGGGACTGTTAAGATTAAATGAGACAATGTCTTTAAGAGGATATAAACTCCAGGAATACAGGGGTTTCTGTTTACTGGTTCACTGATGTATCCTCAGAGTTTAGAACAGAGTGGGGCATGTAGCTGGCATTCAGTAAATATTTCTTGAACAAATGGCATTGCTTAACACACTGCCTCATAATAAATGCTCAGCAATATTTAGCTATGTTTATTATTATAAGTGTGGCTGCCAGATTTCTTTCAAAGGCCCTATGTGGTCTTTTCTAGCATAGAGAAGTTAGTGCTACTTTGCTTATAGGTTTTTGTGTCTTCATGAAAGAAGTGTTTTGACACCTACCAAATATGAGGTTTGAGCTGAGCTGAAAATGAAATCCAAGCTCTTGCTGTTGCTGTAAGAGGAGGTAGTCAGTTATTACAACTGATTAGACTACCTATCCATCCACCCTACTCCCATTTACCCATCCATCCATCCATCCATCCATCCATCCACCCATCCACCATCCATCCATCCACTCTCCTCCCATCCATCCATCTACCATCCATCCACCCACCACTCTCCTACCATTTACCCATCCACCCATCTATCCATCTGCTCACTCTCCTCCCATTTACCCATCCACCCATCCACTCTCCTTCCATTTACCCATCCATCCATCCATCTACTCTTCTCCCATTTACCCATCCACCCATCCATCCATCCATCTACTCTTCTCCCATTTACCCATCCACCCATCCATCCATCCATTCATCTACTCTCCTCCCATTTATCCATCCATCCATCCATCCATCCATCCACCCACCCACTCTCCTTCCATTTACCCATCCATCCATCCATCTACTCTTCTCCCATTTACCCATCCACCCATCCATCCATCCATCTACTCTTCTCCCATTTACCCATCCACCCATCCATCCATCCATTCATCTACTCTCCTCCCATTTATCCATCCATCCATCCATCCATCCATCCATCCACTCTCCTCCCATCCATCCACCATCCATCCACCCACCACTCTCCTATCATTTACCCATACACCCGTCCATCCATCTACTCACTCTCCTCCCATTTACCCATTCACCCATCTATCCATCTACTCACTCTCCTCCCATTTACCCATCCACCCATCTATCCATCTACTCACTCTCCTACCATTTCCCCCATCCACCCATCCATCCATCTACTCACTCTCCTCCCATTTACCCATCCACCCATCTATCCATCTAATCACTCTCCTACCATTTACCCATCCACCCATCCATCCATCTACTCACTCTCCTCCCATTTACCCATCCACCCATCTATCCATCTAATCACTCTCCTTCCATTTACCCATCCACCCATCCACTCTCCTTCCATTTACCCACCCACCCATCACTCTCCTACCATTTGCCCATCCACCCATCCACTCTCCTTCCATATACCCATCCACCCATCCACTCTCCTTCCATTTACTCATCCACCCATCCACTCTCCTCCCATTTACCCATCCACCCATCCACTCTCCTTCCATTTACCCATCCACCCATCCACTCTCCTTCCATTTACCCATCCACCCATCCACTCTCCTCCCATTTACCCATCCACCCATCTATCCATCCATCCATCTACTCTTCTCCCATTTACCCATCCACCCATCCATCCATCCATCTACTCTCCTCCCATTTATCCATCCATCCATCCATCCATCCACTCTCCTCCCATCCATCCATCTACCATCCATCCACCCATCACTCTCCTCCCATTTACCCATCCACCCATCCATCCATCCATCTACTCTCCTCTCATTTATCCACCCATCCATCCATCCGTCCATCCATCCATCCCTCTCCTCCCATTTATCTATCCATCCATCCATCCACCATCCATCCATCACTCTCCTCCCATTTACCCATCCAGCTACCCATTCATCCATCCACTCTCCTCCCATTTATCCATCCATCCATCCATCCATCCATCCATCACTCTCCTCCCATTTACCCATCCACCTACCCATTCATCCATCCACTCTCCTCCCATTTATCCATCCATCCATCCATCCATCCATCCATCCCTCTCCTCCCATTTATCCATCCATCCATCCATCCATCCACCATCCATCCATCACTCTCCTCCCATTTACCCATCCACCCATCCATCCATCTACTCTCCTCTCATTTACCCATCCACCCATCCATGCATCCATCTACTCTCCTCCCATGCATCCATCCATCCATTCATCCATCCCTCTCCTCCCATTTATCCATCCACCCATCCATCCATCCATCTACTCTCCTCCCATCCATCCATCCATCCATCCATCCATCCATCCGTCCATCCACCATCCATCCATCACTCTCCTCCCATTTACCCATCCACCCATCCATCCATCCATCCATCTACTCTCCTCCCATCCATCCATCCATTCATCCATCCCTCTCCTCCCATTTATCTATCCATCCATCCATCCACCATCCATCCATCACTCTCCTCCCATTTACCCATCCATCCACTCATTCATCCATCCACTCTCCTCCCATTTATCCATCCATCCATCCATCCATCCATCCATCCACCCATCCATCCATCTATCCATCCATCCACCAAACTTCCCAGATGGTCATCTAATTCATCTATCTACCTACCTATATATCCATTCACTCGTCCATCTACCCACTCAAACACACATGTATACATACTTACATACATACAATGAACGCTTCTGAATACACAGCAGATACTGGTGATCCATCAACAAACAAACTGGATGCATTCGTTTCCTGCTGTCACAGAGGTTACAATCAAGCAGAGAAGGCAGACATTTAAACGAACAATTACAGTCAGAGTGGTGGGTGCTAGAATAGGGGAAGTATAGGGTGCTGTAGGAGTCCTCGTGGGAGCACCATCCCTAGCCTGAAGAGGCAGGGAAGGTTTCTAAGAGGCAGTGATCTGCAGAGAGAACAGGAGTTATCAAGACATGAGAAGGAGGGAAAGCTCTTTGAGGCAGAT
Source organism: Pongo abelii (assembly GCF_028885655.2). Classification (NCBI taxonomy): domain Eukaryota; kingdom Metazoa; phylum Chordata; class Mammalia; order Primates; family Hominidae; genus Pongo; species Pongo abelii. The sequence continues at coordinate 115,630,832 of NC_071995.2, read as the reverse complement.
GAATCAGTAGGTGCAGGTGGGAGACAGGGCAGCAAGCAGCCCACTCTACAAGATTGTAGGTTAGTTTCTCAATGTCTCAGTGTCTCAATTTTCTCATCTGGAAAATGGGATAAGAACAGCATCTACCACATAGGGATGCTGCAGAATGGGGCGAGTTAATGAGTATAAAGAAGCAAAAGAGGCTGGGTGCAGTGGCTCACGCCTGTAATCCCAGCACTTTGGGAGGCCGAGGCAGGCGGATCACCTGAGGTTGGGAGTTTGAGGCCAGCCTGACCAACATGGAGAAACACCATCTCTACTAAAAATACAAAATTAGCTGGGTGTGGTGGCGCATGCCTGTAATCCAAGCTTCTTGGGAGGCTGAGGCAGGAGAATTGCTTGAACTCGGGAGGCAGAGGTTGTGGTGAGCCGAGATTGCGCCATTGCACTCCAGCCTGGGCAACAAGAGCGACACTCCATCTCAAAACAAACAAACAAAAAGAAGCAAAAGATGTAGGGTCTGTCTGTCTGGAGCACAAAAAACAGAGTAAGAGTAAGGGAGTGAAAGAGGGAGAGGGATGAATAAGTAAGATGCCAGACGGGGAGGTGGGACCCATGATGATGGTCCACAAAGCCTCACCTGCCTCCTCTCTAGGTGATAACTCTTCATACACACATTATACACATTATATCTTTTTTTTTTTTTAGAGACAACATCTCCCTCTATTGCCCAGGCTGAGTGTAGTGACGTGATCATGGCTCACTGTAACCTCAACTCCTGGGCTCAAGTGATCCTCCCACTTCAGCCTCTCAAGTGGCTGGGACTACAGGTGCGTTCCACCATGCCCAGCTAATTGATTTTTATTTATATTTTTATTATAAAGATGGCATCTTGCTGTGTTGCCCAGGCTAGTCTCAAACTCTTGGCCTCAAGCAACCTTCTCACTTTGGCCTCCCAAAGCAGGGATTACAGGTGTGAGCCACTGTGCCCTGTCAAGTCTTTTTACCTTTACAGTATCTAAAGAACGCTACTGTTAACATCTTGATTTTCTGCAGGAGGAAAATGCTCACATTAAGCGACTTGCTCAAGGCACCATGGCTGCAAAATTGCAGGTTAGGAATGGCCCAGGCCCTCCAGCACCTGCCCGACCTGGCAGATGATCTCCTGTTCCTCAGAAGTAGCCACGGGCTTGGGAGCTGGAAGAGTTGGATTTTCATTTTGATTCTATAACTGAGCAACTGGGTGTTTTTTGGACAAACTATCTCACCTCTCTTTCAGCCTCAGTGTAGTAAAGAAAATAATGGCCACTCAAGGATACCTGGAAGCTGTGAATGTGACATTATTTAGAAAATAATCATGTCTTTGCAGATGTGATTAAGGATATTGGCATGGGGAGGTTACCCTGCCTTATCCAGCTGGGCCCAAAATACCGTTACATGTGTCCTTATAAGACAGAGGCAGAGAGGTATCATTCACAGAAGAGGAGAAGACCATGTGGCCATGGGGGCAGAGACTGGAGTGACACAGCCACAAGCCAAGGACACCAGGAGCCACCAGAAGCCCGAAGAGGCAAGGATCAGATTCTCTCCTTGAGCCTCCGGAGGCAGTGCAGCCCCGCTGACACCTTGATTTTGGCTCGGTGACACTGATTTTGGATTTCTGGCTTCCAGAACTGTGAGAGAACAAATTTCTGTTATTTCAAGCCACCAAGTTTGTGGTATTTCATTACTGCAACCACAGGAAACTAACAGTTTTTCATCCAGAAAGAGGTGACAGTGAATTGTATCTTACAGGGGTATTGAGAGCCTTGGAAGAGCAGGACTATGAGAAAGAATCTAGACAGAACCCAGGAGGCACCAGGTGATGAGTCAACATCAAGTGCCTTCCTTCTCTTGTCCCAAACCCACTCCTTTGAGGTAGAGCTGGAGTCTTGAAGTTGTAAAGACCTGTGCTGTCATCCTGACTCCACCACTGAGCAGCTGCATGACTATAAGAACTACCCGATCTCGGCCGGGCGTGGTGGCTCACGCCTGTAATCCCAGCACTTTGGGAGGCCGAGGTGGGTGGATCACCTGAGGTCAGGAGTTCGAGATCAGCCTGGCCAATATGGTCAAACGAAAAATACAAAAATTACCCAGGCATGGTGGCACGTGTCTGTAATCCCAGCTACTTGGGAGGCTGAGGCAGAATACCTTGAACCTGGGAGGTGGAGGTTGCAGTGAGCGGAGGTCGCGCCATTGCACTCCAGCCTGGGGGACAGAAGTGAAACTCTGTCTCAAGAAAAAAAAAAAAAGAATTATCTGATCTCTTAACCTCCATCTCCTCATCCATTGATAAGAGTAACCAGCACCTATGTCAGAAGAATACTGAGAGGCTGGCTCTATTGCCGAGGCTGGAGTGCAGTGGGGTGATCTCAGCTCACTGCAACCTCTGCTTCCTGGGCTCAAGCGATCTTCCCACCTCAGCCTCCTGAGCAGCTGGGACTACAGTCATGTACACCACAGCAGGCCAATTTTTTTTTTTTGTATTTTTTGTAGAGACAGGGTTTCACCATGCTGCCCAGGCTTGTCTCGAACTCATGAGCTCAAGCAATCCACTCATCTTGGCCTCCCAAAGTGCTGGGATTACAGGTGTGAGCCACAATGCCTGGCTTTCCTGTTTTATTTTCGTCTGCTGAAAATAAATCAGAAGGCACAGGGCAGGATTGAGCTAACTTCAGTTTCTCTGCCATTTCACTTACTCACGGTTTACAGAGCTCTGCCCAGTGCCCAGTGCTGGGCCGGGTCTTACAGATACACTGGTGGGCCAAACAGACTTTTCAAATAGTGAGGAGGCAGGAATGAATGTAATAATTACACAAGTACTTTGGGAGGCTGAAGCAGGAAAATCACTTGAGCCCAGGAGTTCAAGACTAGCCTGGGCAACAAAATGAGACTCCATCCCCAAGAAGAATAAAAAAATTAGCCAGGCGTGGTGGTGCACTGAGCAGTCCCAGCTACTCAGGAGGCTGAGCTGGGAGGATCGCTTGAGCCCGGGAGGTTGAGGCTACAGTGAACTGTGATTGTGCCTCTGCACTCCAGCCTGGGAAACAGAGAAAGACCTTGTCTCAAACCAAACCAAACCAAACCAAACAAATAAACAAAACCCCCCACACACAAATAGGTAATCAGAAATGCTATGAAAGAACTGGACTTAGGGGGATCCAGAAGAGACTTCTGAACTGAAGCCTCAAGGATCCACTGGAGAAGGAGCATCTCTGGGGGTCTGAAGGGCATGTGTAAGAGGCCAAGACAGGAGGGAGGTGGGCAGAGGGAAGAAACAGAGGGGGAGCCAAGGAGTGGCAGGGCATGATGCTGGTGGTGGGGGCAGGGGCAGGCTGGGTAGGCTTTGCAGCCGCACCTGTGGAGCTTGTCCTGAGCACAAGGGCAGCCCCTGGAGTGTTTAAGTTGGGTGGAGGTGAGGGGAAGTGGTAAGAGAGGACAATCAGATTAATTTTCTTTTGGAATCCTGCTCCGCTGGCAGGGAAAAGAATGAAGTGGAGGGGGATGGAGTGGAAACATAGAGGGAGACTACTTTGGTCTCATGGTGGCGAGCACTAGGGTGGTGATGGTGGAGATATAGAAGGAGGATGGGCTCCCACGTCATTGAGGAGGCAAAATGAACAGAACCTGGTTGCTGACTGGAAGAAGCAAGGAAAAAAGAGGAAGAGTCAGAGGTCCCTTCCAGGTTATTGATGTGAACAATGGGGTGGAGGGAGGTGCTACACTCTGAGATCTAGAACAATGAGAAGAAGCCCAGGCTTTGGGGAAGATCCCGAGTTCCTTCTTGAAAATGGGTCTACTATGCCTGATTGCTTTGCCTGGCTCAACCCAGGCCCCACCTGAAAGAGCCTCCCTAGGTAGCCATGTTTTTTCATACCAGCTGACATTGCCTCCTCCTTGGCAACAGTTGATTGGATAAGGAGTAGGCACATGACCATATGCAGCCCATTCATTGGCCAGCTGCTGACCTATGAACTAGCTGGTACACAAAATGACCCGGGCCAATCAGACCTTCTCCCAGGAGCTGAACTGGGGAATTGTAAGAGGACACGACACGTGCGGGAGATCCTGCCTACCACAGACCATGAGCTGCAGTGAGAGCCAGGGAGACCGCTAGGAAGCCTTGGTCTAGCTTTGCACTCTCAGCTCTGAGTCTACTTACAGAAGTGAAGCTGTACAATGCCCCACGCAGTAACTGGGCAGCATCTCTGTTCTAACTACAGCAGAGAGATTAAGAGCTCAGACTCAGGGGCCTGACTGCCTGGTGGTCTGACTTTGCTCTTCAATTTCTAGCTGTGTGGCCTTGGGCAAGTCACTGAACCTCTCTGTGCTGTGCTGTAGTTTCTACATCTGTGAAAATGGGATGGTAGTAATAACAGGACCCTGTTCACAGGGATGTGGTCATGACTCAATGAGTTTGTACATGTAAAGTACTTGGGACAGTGGCCAGTACACAGTTAAGTGGCCTCTAAGAGTTTACTATTACAGTTGTTATTCCTGTTGCTAACTAGAACAGGCAGAAAAATGATCCGTTGTTGACAATCTGTTCTCAAGTGTCACTTAGCACATGCCACTCTGTGGGCTCTGCCTGCCCTGCTCCTCTGTCTGACCTGGCTGGCTGTGGAGAGCCAACAAGATCCCAGCAGCCAACAGGTGCTAAGGAAGGGTGGAAGACAATGCCACTTCTCAACACTGGCTTCAGTCCAGGCTCCTCCCCATCCTGGGTTCCTGGGGTCAGAGCTTGGCTGTAGCTGGGCACAGGAAGGGGTGTTATTGCTCAAGTGAGGATGATGTGCCTTGTGCCTGCAGGTGGCTGCAACCTGTGCCCCCTTGCAGGAGCTGGTCCACCTTGACGAGGCAGCTGATGGCTGCAGCCTATTCCTGGTCAACATATGTGGTCCCCAGGAAGCCGACAGTTAGCTCTCAGACCTTCCCTGGCCAGACCTGTCATTATCTAACAAGGGAGTGAGGCCTGAGCAGATGTTTCAAGGAGGAGGCCAACCAGAAGCATCCCCCTAGGGTTGCCAGCCCAAGAACACAAAGCCAGTGTAGGGGCACACAAAGCCTAAGGAAACAATCACCTGGCTAGGATTCTCAGAGGTCAGACAGCTGGGAGAAACCCTTGGGTTTGGAATAAGGCAGACCTGAGTTCAAATCCTGGTTCTGACAAGTGTCTATCGGGGGATCTCTGAGCCTCAATGTCTTTGTCTGTCAAATGGGGATAAGGGTGTGCATCTTGAAGGGTAGGGTGGTAGTAGCAGTAGGAGGAGGAAAGATGGGCACAGCAGTGATTTAAAAGCATCACCCTGGTAGCCAACATGTATTGAGCACTTACGATGAGCCAGGCCAGCCCTGAATATTCATAAACTCTGATCTCGCCATGAGGGAAGTCTCATGGTAGAGTGAGTAGGGTCCTGGCATACTAAAATCAGGTAACTGAAGAGTTTAATACCTGTGCTATTTACAAAGGTGTGGGCAGGGTTTGGGGAAACCAACAAGGGGTGGTCTAGTCTAGAAGGGTACGGGGAGGGCACAGTTACCAGACCTGGATAGAAAGCTGTGTGACGGAGCTGGCTGTGATAGGAACTGTGTATTCAGACCTGGATAGAAAGCTGTGTGACGGAGCGGCGTGTGATAGGAACTGTGTATTCAGACCTGGATAGAAAGCTGTGTAACGGAGCTGCCTGTGATAGGAACTGTGTATTCAGACCTGGATAGAAAGCTGTGTGACGGAGCTGCGTGTGATAGGAACTGTGTATTCAGACCTGGATAGAAAGCTGTGTGACGGAGCTGCGTGTGATAGGAACTGTGTATTCAGACCTGGATAGAAAGCTGTGTGACGGAGCTGCCTGTGATAGGAACTGTGTATTCAGACCTGGATAGAAAGCTGTGTGACGGAGCTGCGTGTGATAGGAACTGTGTATTCAGACCTGGATAGAAAGCTGTGTGACGGAGCTGCGTGTGATAGGAACTGTGTATTCAGACCTGGATAGAAAGCTGTGTGACGGAGCTGCCTGTGATAGGAACTGTGTATTCAGACCTGGATAGAAAGCTGTGTGACGGAGCTGCGTGTGATAGGAACTGTGTATTCAGACCTGGATAGAAAGCTGTGTGACGGAGCTGCCTGTGATAGGAACTGTGTATTCAGACCTGGATAGAAAGCTGTGTGACGGAGCTGCGTGTGATAGGAACTGTGTATTCAGACCTGGATAGAAAGCTGTGTGACGGAGCTGCCTGTGATAGGAACTGTGTATTCAGACCTGGATAGAAAGCTGTGTGACGGAGCTGCGTGTGATAGGAACTGTGTATTCAGACCTGGATAGAAAGCTGTGTGACGGAGCTGCGTGTGATAGGAACTGTGTATTCAGACCTGGATAGAAAGCTGTGTGACGGAGCTGCGTGTGATAGGAACTGTGTATTCAGACTTATTTTCGGCATGTGAGAAAGGGGGTGGTAGGAATAACAGTGCCTGCTTCCCAGGGATGTTGTAGAGATTCAATGGGTTACTGAGTGTGAAGTACGAGGAATAGCATTGACCCACGGTAACCTGGGAGGGAGGAAACCAGGTGTGGCAGGGAATGTAATGCTGCGCCCACCCAAAAATGTCCACGTCTTTTAGAAAATTATTTTATTTTTATATACATTTTTTATTTTAATTTTTTTTTTTTTTAAGAGACAGAGTCTCACTGTGTTGCCCAGGCTGGAGTACAGTGGCACGATCATGGCTTACTGCAGCCTGGAACTCCTGGCCTCGAGTGATCCTCCCACCTTGGGCTCCCAAATAGCTGGAACTGCAGGCATGTGTCACCACACTCAGCTAATTTTTTAAATTTTTAGTACAGACAGTGTCTCGCCAGCAGGCTTATCTTGCCCAAGCTGGTCTCAAACTCCTAGCCTCAAGCAATCTTCCTGCCTCAGCCTCCCAAAGTGCTGGGATTACAGGTTTGAGCCATTGAGCCACCACACACAGCCCTATTTTTTTTTTTTAATTAAAAAAAATATAGAATGCTTCATGAATTTGTGTGTCATCCTTGCACAGGGGCCATGCTAATCTCTGTATCGTTCCAATTTTAGTATATGTGCTGCTGAAGTAGGCATGATGTCCACATTTTTTTTTTTTTGGAGACGGAGTCTCGCTCTGTCGCCCAGGCTGGAGTGCAGTGGCATGATCTTGGCTCACTGCAACTTCTGCCTCCCGGGTTTAAGCAATTCTCCTGCCTCAGTCTCCCCAGTAAGTAGGACTACAGGCGCATGCTACCACGCCCAGCTAATTTTTTTGTATTTTTAGTAGAGATGGGGTTTCACCGTGTTGCCCAGGCTGGTTTTGAACTCCTGACCTCAGACAATCCACCCGCCTCTTCCTCCCAAAGTGCTAGGATTACAGGCGTGAGCCACCGTGCCCAGCCGATGTCCACACCTTAATCCCTGGAACCTGTGAATGTTACCTTCTGTGGCAAAAGAGACTTTACTGATGTGATTAAGGATGGGAGATGAGCCTAGATTATTCGGGTGGGACCAGTGTCATCACAGGGTCCTTATAAGAGGAAGGCAGGAGGGTGAGAATCAGGAGATGCAACAATGAAGGCAGAGGTGTGTGGGGGAGGGAGAGGGAGACAGGAGAGAACGCTCAACCTGCCATCACTGACTCGGAAGATGGAGGAAGAACACAGCCCCGCTGACACCATCGTTTTTGCTGCAGTAAAACCCATTTAGGACTCCTAACCTCCAGAACGATAAGATAATAAATTAATGTTGCTTTAAACCACTAAGTTTGTAGCAATTTGTCACAGCAGCCACAGGAGACTAATATGCTGGGGGAATAAATACCTCTGCCTCTCTCTCCTCTTGGGCTTCCCATCGGCTGAACCCAACTGGAAGGTGATAGGCACAGGAGCCCATTGATATAGTTCGCGCAGGTCAGCCCCCTGGGGAGAGTGTAGCTGAAAGGGCCAGAGGAAGTCATTTAGCTGGAAAACTATTACCCCATTTTACAGATGAGGGCACTGAGGCTAAGTAATTCATCCAAGATTGCACAGCTAGTCAGTGCAGAGCTGGCAGTCATGAAGATTAGACAACACAGGTATTGTGAATCACTCATTGAGCAATTACTATGTGCAGAGCGTGGAGCAAAGCACTCTATATTTCCCACAACCAATAGTTCTTACAAAGTGAGTACTTTGGAGGAAAGCACTATTGTTATTCTCAGTTGACAGATGAGAAAACTAGGTTTTTGTCACCTGCCCAAAGTCACATAGCTGGAGAGGCGCATGGCTGGGATCTGAACATAGATGTGTCTGATGCCAGAGTCCATGGGCATAGCCATCAGGCCATGCTGCTTTCCAGTGTCAAGTGCATGGTGCCAACCTGGAACCCTGCATGAGCTCAATGGGCAAAAGGTCCTGGTCATCATGGTCTTGGGGAGGGTCAATGGGAGGTATCTTACGACTTTCCTAGGCCTGTTGTTTCCCCTCTGGCCTTTCTTCTCCGCATCTCTTTTTTTTTTGTCTTTATGCCATTTTGTGTTTCCTGGCACTGCCTTTGGGTACCAGAGCTGCGGCTTCATCTAAGAAAACCTCAACAGCCTAGGATTTTGGCCCAACTAGATAAACCAGGGGTCCGGGGCTGAAGACTGGTACTAGACTGTGGCCTGTTAGGAAGCAGGTCGCACAGCAGGAGGTGAGCAGTGGGTGAGCAAGCATTACTGCCTGAGCTCCGCCTCCCGTCAGATCAGCTGCAGCAGTAGATTCTCCTAGGAGTGGGAACCCTATTGTGAACTGCACATGTGAGGGATGATCTAGGTTGTACGCTCCTTATGAAAATCCAATGTCTGATGATCTGAAGTGGAACAGTTTCATTCCAAAACCATCCCGACCCTGATCCGTGGAAAAACTGTCTTCCACAAAACCGGTTCCTGGTGCCAAAAAGGTTGGGGACCACCATGTTAAATCACACAGTGGAGGAAGGGAGTGGACATGAAAAGTGAGAGGACCAAAACAGGCCCAAAGATTGGGGTCATGGGTTGGGTTAGTTGCCACTCAAGATCAATGGTGACTTCCAAGCTGCTCTGCTGCCAAGCAATGCCTGAGACATGTCTCAGATTTCTGAACTTGAAAGATGGCTGTTTTTACAGAATGGAAAGCAGGAGATTTCAAACATTCTTTAGTCCATCTGCTTCGGTCCAGATTCCCTTTGGGTCACCTTACAGAGCCACTGGCAATCACTATGTCCTACAGGTGATACCTTGTCTGAGCCCTGCTCAGTCCTCTGAACTCCAATGTCTATTCCCCAAGGCCTCTTCATTCCAACACCTGACTGGAGGCCTTTCTCTATGATACACTGCAAAGCATCATTGCCCTCACTCCCCACTCCAGGGTCTGTGGCAGACATCACTAATCAATCATGGAGCTCTTTCCTTCTGAGCCTCAGTCCCCTCTATAAAATGAGCTCCTGGAAGCCACAAAGAGTCAAAACCTATTAGGGCTCTCCTTCCCTGGGAGAAGCAGGTCCCAGAGCATGCTAACATGCTTTTTTTCCCTCTCTCAGGTGACATGTGGATGAAAATTGCATCAAGGGTAGCTGAGAACAACCTAACTTAGGAAATGCACTTGGAAAGTAGAGGTGTGACGAGGTGGTGATGACAAAGAGCCATGCTCAGCTTTGTGGAATTAGAAGAGCTGGGTGACAGGAGCTACGAGCTCAGGCTCTGTTTATTTTATATGCTGACATCAGTCCACCCTCATCCATTCTTTCCTCCTCAGAAGGCACCCTGAATCCTCTGCATGATCCATGTGACTGGGGCTACCTGGTGGCTGCAGCCAGTGCCTACCTTGGACTTGACGGCCAGGATGATCTTGGGCAGGGCCACGATGAGGCACTTGAGGGCAATGGTGATGTACTTCAGAACAAAGTCTGCGATCCCCACGATCCAAAGCAGATCAAAGAAGTCCAGCGTCTCCAGGTTGGGCTTCAGGAATATGAGGCTGGGGGGAGGATTCAGAGAGTCAGAAGGTTCCCTTAGGGCCAGGCCTCAGCAGCTCCTTCTACTCACTCGGGAGCCTTCTAAGTACCACCTGTAGAAAGAGCACTGAACTGGGAGTCAGACGTCTGTGTCCTTTTCCTGAATCTGCTACTCACCTGCTGTGTGACCTCACGTGGATCTTTTAACCTCTCTTGAGTCTTAGTTCCCTTCAGAGTTAAATGACCATATTGGCCTGGAGTTTCATTAAGGTCCCTGTTTTAGTCCTTTTTTTGTGTTGCTATAACAGAATACCTTAGACTGGGTAATTTATAGAGGATAGAGGTGGTTTTGTTTGTTTTTGAGATGGAATCTTGCTCTGTCTCCCACGCTGGAGTGCAGTGGCATGATCTTGGCTCACTGCAGCCTCCACCTCCTGGGTTCAAGTGATTCTCCCACCTCAACCTCCCAAGTAGCTGGGATTACAGGCACCTGCCAACTCAGCTGGCTAATTTTTTGTATTTTTAGTAGAGACGGGGTTTTGCCATGTTGGCCAGGCTGGTTTCAAACTCCTGACCTCAAGTGATCCACCGGCCTCAGCCTTCCTAAGTGCTGGGATACAGGCGTAAGCCACTGCTCTCAGCCAGAGGAAAGAGTTTCATTTAGCCCAGGTTCTACAGGCTGGGAAGTTCAAGAGCACAGCACTAGCTTCTGGTGAGGCCTATTTTTCTCGTGCATCATAACATGAAGGAGAAGGCCAAAGGGGAAGCAGACAAAACCCTAGGGGCATCCTGGCTTTATAAGAACCCACCCTGACAGGAACTAATCCATTCCCATGAGACTAATCCAGTTTTACCAGAGCAAGAACTCACTCACTATCATGAGAATGGCACCAAACCATTCATGGAGGATCCATACCCATGACCCAAACACTTTCTGCTAGGCCCCACTTCCCAACATCATTGGGGATCAAATTTCAACATGAGTTTTGGTGGGGACAAATCCAACCATAACAGTCTCCTCTAGTTTTGTGGGTCCACAACAGGCTTAACGAGAGGAGGCAAAAGGAAGGCAGGAAGAAAGGAGGGAAGAAAAGAAAGAGGGAGGAAGAGAGGGAGGGAAGGCAGGGAGGAAGGAAATTAGGAAGGCAGGCCAATACTATGAAGGAGAGGGGGAAGCTGATGTGCCGGGAACTGTGCTAAGCTCTTTGTTCACTGTGTCTCACTAATCCTCACGACTGTCCTGTGCAGTGAGTGTTGCTTATCTCCAGTTCATAAATAAGGCACTGAGGCTTGGAGAGGTGAAGTCAGCTGCCCAAAGTCACACTACATAAGCATAAAGGAGTTGGTATCAGACAGACTTGAACTTGAATCCAGGCTTCTCCCTTTATTGGACCCTGGGCAAATAAAGTTATCTCTGGAAGCCTCAGGGTTCTCATGAATAAAATGGGAATTGTTCCCTCCCTCATGGTGTTATTCGCAGGATTTGATGAGATAATGGACAGATTACAGACCCTGCGGTGCAGCAGTGATGATGACAGTAACATTATAACGCAGGTACTTTTATCCACCCCATTTTGCAGATGAGGAAACTGAGGCACAGAAAGGTAAATATGTGGATGGTCCTAAAAATATTAAGGGACAGAGGTGGCCTGGAACCCAGACATCCTGGCTGCAGTTACAGTTCTCCAACCATACTCTACAGCTGAGTAGTGTAAACCTGTCCATGACCGGATAAGTGAAACCTCATGTTCAGTTTCTGTACTTAACTCGTTGGAGACAGACAACAAGGGGCTCTCAAACTGGCACTGGTAAAGAGACCACACTTTGAGTGGCACATCCCCCCAAGAGGGGGATGTTCTTTGTAATAGTGGCTAAAATACCCTGGCTTTAGATGTCATGCAGGCCCTGCTCTGTATATTTTACATGTCTTAACTCATGTTGTCTTCCCAAAGACTCTATGAAGTAGGTACTGTGAATATCCCATTTTGAGGCTGGGTGCGGTGGCTCGCGACTGTAATCCCAGCACTTTGGGAGGCAGAGGCAGGCAGATCACTTGAGATCAGGAGTTCGAGACCAGCCTGGCCAACATGGTGAAACCCTGTCTCTACTAAAAATATAAAAATTAGCTGGGCATGGTGGTGCATGCCTGTAGTCTCAGCGACTCGGAAGGCTGAGGCAGGAGAATCACTTGAACCTAGGAGGCAGAGGTTGCAGTGAGCCGAGATCATGCCACTGTACTCCAGCATGGCCGACAGAGTGAGACTCCTTCTCAAAAAAAAAAAAAAAAAAAAAAATCCCATTTTGAGCTGAGGCCACTGGGGAACACCAAGAGGTGGAGTCACGTTCCTGCAGCATCTCGGGTTGAATGTGGAGCTTAGATTGGGACCAGTACTCAACCCATGCTGGTCCCTCTCCCTTCTTCCCACTGGATTACAGGCTCTGGGCAAGGGCCAGACTGAATCCCCTCTGTCTCCTCCAAAGCAGGGAGAAGTACACTCAGCACAGAATGGATGCTTTCTATATGCTTTGGAAATACTCAGCTGGGCTGGTGGAAAAAGGTGCAAAATGAGCCCTCTATTCTAGCATCCTAAGAATGGATTGGTCTGGGTTATTTTGAGTAGGGCAAAATTACTGACAAGTCACTCATAACACCTTCAGTGACCCTCCCACATCCCCACCCTGTCTCCATGGAATTCCTCGCCTGCAAGCTGGAGTGGTCATCCAGGTCATAACACAGGGAGAGGTTTGCGGCCCTGAGCTCCCGTCTTTAGCTCTGCTCTTGCCCTTCCTGGGATATCCCAGGCTGGTTGGTGGACTTCCACACTCTGCCAAATCTCCAGTGCTTCCATGATCATGATCAAATGAAGATCTGCCTTATGCTTTCCATTTTATCTTGAAGATCTGCCTTATCCTTTCCATTTTATCTTGAAGATCTGCCTTATCCTTTCCATTTTATCTTGAAGATCTGCCTTATCCTTTCCATTTTATCTTGAAGATCTGCCTTATCCTTTCCATTTTATCTTGAAGATCTGCCTTATCCTTTCTGTTTTATCTTGAAGATCTGCCTTATCCTTTCCGTTTTATCTTGAAGATCTGCCTTATCCTTTCCGTTTTATCTTGAAGATCTGCCTTATCCTTTCCGTTTTATCTTGAAGATCTGCCTTATCCTTTCCGTTTTATCTTGAAGATCTGCCTTATCCTTTCCATTTTATGTTGGACACAAGTTGGTGTTCAATCCATCTATCTGGGTTTTATTCTATCATGTTAGTGAGTTTTTTTGTTTGTTTGTTTGTTTTTGCTTTTGGTTGAGGGGTGGGTGCAAAAGTGTTTTTCTGTGGATTCATCATCAAGTCTAATCATTTCTAAAGTACTCTACAAACTTTAATGGACTGATATATTTTATTGTCAGTTTTGCTCCTCCTTAGGACCTCCACTAATTCTGGTGATTTTTTTTTTTTTTTTTTTTTTAAGACGGAGTCTTGCTCTCTTGCCCAGGCTGGAGTGCAGTGTCGCAACCTTGGCTCACTGCAACCTCCGTCTCCTGGCTTCAAGCGATTTTTCTGCCTCAGCTTCCCGAGTAGCTGGGATTACAGATGCCTACCACCACGCCAGGCTAATTTTTATATTTTTAATAGAGACAGGGTTTCGCCATGTTGGCCAGGCTGGTCTCAGACTCCTGGCCTCAAGTGATCCACCCACCTTGGCCTCCCAAAGTGTTAGGAATACAGGCATGAGCCACTGTGCCCAGCCTAATTATGATAATTAATCATAAAAGAATCATATTAATTATGATATATGTCCAATATTTTATTGTTTACCCAGTACTTTCACGAGTCTTATTGACATGTGGCCTTCCTAACTAGCCTGCAGGCAGATAAGGGAAGAATGTGAACTTGGTTCCAATTTTGCAAATCAGGAAACTAGGGAAGGCTCAGAGAGGTGACAGGACTTGCCTAAGGGCACAAAGCTAGGAAGTGGTAGAATTAAGGCTCTGATGTGGTCATCAGACATCAAATCCTGAGAAGATTCAAGCTCAGTGGTAAAGGCTGCCTCCAAGGCTAAGACTCCTTAGCAAGGGCTTCATGAAGTCTCAGTGTCCTCACCTGTGAAATGGGTCCCCAGGAGGCCAAAATAAGATAATGGTTGTTGGTGTCACATACAAGCACCCTCTAGACTGGTGACTTCAGTAAGGACAAGGACTCAGCTATGTTGGTCTTCTCTCTCTTTTTTTTTTTTTTTGAGATGGAGTTTCGCTCTTGTTGCCCAGGCTGGAGTGCAACAGCGCGATCTCGGCTCACTGCAACCTCCACCTCCCCGGTTCAAGTGATTTTCCTGCCTCAGCCTTCCAAGTAGCTGGGATTACAGGCATGTGCCACCACACCTGGGTAATTTTGTATTTTTAGTAGAGACGGGGTTTCATCATGTTGGCCAGGCTGGTTCAAACTCCTGACCTCAGGGGATCCGCCCACCTCAGCCTCCCAAAGTGCTTGGATTACAGGCGTGAGCCACCGCACCTGGCCTGTTGCTCCTCTCTTAAGCTTCTCTCTCTCTCTCTTTCTGGGCGCCAGTTTGACTCAGCCTGCTTTGATGGGGGCACAGAGGTCTGAGACTGGCAATATCATCATACCCAGAAAATGGTATGAGCTGGAAATTCATCCAAGTTTCTGGGAAACTCCACCTCCTCCACCCTCCACCCAGACCTTGACATTCTAGACCATGCACTGAATGCAGCATATGAGATATGTGTTGACACCTTGGAACTGACTCCTCAAACTGCTTTTATGGGTAGCCTCAGAAGGTGGCAAAACCACTCAGTCCTCAAAGTTTATTTTCAAAACGGATGGATGTGATCTGAAAGCCTGACTTGCGTTTCACCCCTGTCCTAGAGGTTCTCTGGCCAACCCTACCCCCAACCATCCACAAAAGAATCTTCCCTCAATTCTGACAGCTCTGATAGTTTCCACAAACAGCAATCACGTTCTGATTAACATTCACTTATGCAGTGATCTCTAAATACTTTTTTTAAAATGAAGCTAAATGTATTCCGCTTACAGGATTATTTTTCTTTCCTAATTAATTCTTTGGTGTTAAAATAACCATTCTTTTATGAAATGATGTCAGTGGTAGATGATCTTTTTTTCTAATTGTGGTAAAACACACATAACATAAAATGTACCGTCTTAACCATTTTTATGTGCACAGTTCAATGATGCTAAGTACGTTCACATTGTTGCATAATCATCACCACCATCCAACCACAGACCTCTTTTCATCTTGCAAAGCTGAGACTCTGTACCCATTAGCAGTAACTCCACATTCCCTTCTCCCTCCAGTCCCTGGCAACTGCCATTCTTTCTGTCTATAAATTTGACTGCTTTAGGTACTTCATGTAAGTGAAATCATACACCTAATGTCCTTTTGTATCTGGCTTATTTCAATTCACAAAATGTCCTCAAGTTTCATCCATGTTGCAGCATGTGTCAGAATTTCCTTTCTATTTAAGGCTGAATAATATTCCACTGTATGTACATACCGCAGGGTGTTTTATCCATTCATCTGTCAATAGACACTGGGTTGCTTCTACCTTTTGGCTATTGCGTGATGATCACTTTTAAAATATGTTTTTAATTGCAAAAAGCAAGTGGATATCTACATAGTAAACCCCTGGACTTTGTTGTCGGTCGCTTTACTGGTTTGTGAAATCTCTAAGTCTGGGACTTACACAGTTTTGTATCTGATGTAGAGATGTGATTCCCATCACCCTTACACCCTCTACAGATTCTTCCAAGTAGTTGCATTTAGGGCCTCTGCTGAGCCTATGACTCTATTCTGAGGTGTGCTCACCACTGCCATCCTCAGGGAAAGCATCCACATCCCCACTGGACTCTGCGACCCAGCCCCTCTGGCCCATGAAAAGCCAACCAGAAGCGCTCTGTCTTTAATTTTAAAGGAGAAACAGAGACTGCCAGTGAACAGCTAAGTCATGCCAAGAACTGAACATCAAATTCCAGGAAGTCCCTGGTCCCTGCCCTTTCTCGGGGCTTGTTTGGTTTTCCTAGGATTGTTTGAGTCTCTGCGTGGAGCAATGCCTAAAGGAAGAATTCCCTGTTTGCTTAAGCTAGTAACCCAAAGGGCCCTTAGGTGATATGTTTTCTTAATATAGTCCTGGGCACACACACAGGAAGTGTCAATAGATGTTACTTGCGGCTGGGCATGGTGGCTCACGCCTGTAATCCCAGCACTTTGGGAGGCCAAGGCGGGCAGATCACCTGAGGTCAGGAGTTCGTGACCAGCCTGGCCAACATGGTGAAACCTGTCTCTATTAAAATTATGAAAAATTGGCTGGGCGTGGTGGTTCACACCTGTAATCCCAGCACTTTGGGAAGCCGAGGCGGGTGGATCACAAGGTCAAGAGATCGAGACCATCCTGGCCAACTTGGTGAAACTCTGTCTCTACTAAAAATACAAAAATTAGCTGGGTGTGGTGTCATGCGTCTATAGTCCTAGCTACTTAAGAGGCTGAGGCAGGAGAATTGCTTGAACCCAGGAGATGGAGGTTACAGTGAGTTGAGATTGTGCCACTGCACTCCAGCCTGGGCGACAGAGCAAGACTCTGTCTCAAAATAAATAAAGAAATGCTCCTTGCATTTATTGACATTTCTTGTGCATTAAAGTGATATGCTGGTAAATGAAAGAGTTGTAAAATGGCATGTTCTGCACGCTACAACTTCCACAACAAATATGTATAAATATGTAGAGAAAAATGTTAGCAGAGATGCTGTTAGGTGACAGAATTGGAGGTGTTTTGGGTCCTTTTTAAATGGGTTTTCCAATTTTCACAATTAAAAATAAATTACTTTTGGGCCGGGCGCAATGGCTCACACTTGTAATCCCAGCACTTTGGGAGGCCGAGGCGGGTGGATCACGAGGTCAGCAGATCGAGACCATTCTGGCCAATGTGGTGAAACTCTGTCTTTACTAAAAATACAAAAATCAGCCGGGCGTGGTGGCACATGCCTGTAATTCCAGCTACTCAGGAGGCTGAGGCAGGAGAATCACTTGAATCAGGGAGTTGGAGGTTGCAGTGAGCCGAGATCACACCACAGCACTCCAGCCTGGTGACAGAGCAAGACTCCGTCTCAAAAAATAGAAATAAAATAAGATAAAATAAAAATTACTTTTGAAATTAGAAATATAAGTAACTTTAAAAATTGTGACCAGGTGTGGTGGCCCATGCTAGTATTCCCAGCACTTTGGGAGGCTGAGGTGGAAGGATCGCTTGAGCCCAGGAGTTCAAGGCTGCAGTGAGCCATGATGGCACCACTACATTCCAGCTAGGGCAACAGAGCAAGACTGTGTCTCCAAAAAAAAAAAAAAAAAAAATCTGAGATACTCATTTATTTGACAAATATTGATGGGGCAGCAACTATAGGACAGCATTATATAGGCACCAGGGGAAACAAACTCACACAAAAAAATCGGAGGCTGGCAAGCAGCCCTGAAGGAACTCAGGAGGGAAACTGTTGACCGTTCGAGATGTTCATGGGAGTGAGTGAGATTCTGCCTGCTTCATTTACGCTGGCAGATTTGTGGAGGAAGCGTCTCATTTCAAAAGAATTTCCAGGTGCATGGCTGCCAGGGTGACAGGGATATTTTAAGGAAGCTGATGATAAGTTGGGGCTAAGTCATCCATTCAATTTCCTGTGCTCTGCCTCCTGTGAGCCATTTGGGAGGCTGAGGTGAGTGGATCACTTGAGGCAAGGAGTTCAAGACCAGCCTGGGCAACATGGAGAAACCCCATCTCTACTAAAAATAAAAAAATTTAGCTGAGCATGGTAACATGCACCTGAAGTCCCAGCTACTTGGGAGTCTAAGGTGGGAAGATTGCTTGAGGCTAGGAGGTCAAGGTTTCAGTAAGTGTGATCACACCACTGCACTCCAGCCTGGGTGACAGAGCAAGATGTTGTTTCAAGAAAAAAAAAATTGAAAAAACAAAGAAAAAAGACATACATACTTAAAATAACTTTTAAAAGCTGTTACATTCATCACATGGGGGAAAAATCAAATACAGTCATACATCGCTTAATGACTGGGACATGTTCTGAGAAACACATCCTTAGGTGACTTGGTCCTTGTGTGAACACCATAGAGTTGACTTACACAAAACTAGATAGCATAGCCTACTACACATCTAGGCTATATGATGTAGCCTATTACTCTTAGGTTACAAACCTACATAGCTTGTTACTGTACTGAATACTATAGGCAATTATGACACAATGGTATTTGTATATCTAAACAGAAAGGGCACAGTAAAAACACCGTATAAAGGATGAAAAAAGGTACACCCATATGGGACACTTACTATCACTGGAGCTTGCAGGAGTGGGAGTTGCTCTGGGTGAGTCAATGAGAGAGTGGTGAATGAATGTGAAGGCCTAGGACATGACTATACACTGCTGTAGAATTTACAGACACTGTACATGTAGGCTACACTACATTTATTTTATTTTATTTTATTTTGAGATAGAGTCTCATTCTATCACCCAGACTGGATGCAGTGGCGCGATTTTGGCTTACTGTAGCCTCCGCCTCCCGGGTTCAAATGATTCTCCTGCCTCAGCCTCCCAAGTAGCTGGGATTACAGGCTCCTGCCACCACACCTGGCTAATTTTGGTTTTTTTTTTAGTAGAGACAGGGTTTCACCATGTTGGTCAGGCTGGTCTCAAACTCCTGACCTCAAGTGATCCACCCACCTTGGCCTCCCAAAGTGCTGGGATTACAGGCGTGAGCCACCATGCCCGGCCGTTATATTTATTTTAAAATGTTTATTTCTTCAATCATAAATTGACCTTAGCTTACTGTAACATTTTTACTTTGTACACTTAGTTTTTATTTTTGACTATTTTATAATAACACTTAGCTTAAAACAGATTGTACAGCTGTACAGAAATATTTTCTTTCTTTATATCCTTATTCTATAAGGTTTTTCCTATTTTTAAAATTTTTTGTTAAAACTTAGGACACAAACCTTAGCCTCACCCTACATGGGGTCAGAATCATCAATATCACTGTCTTCCACCTCCACATCTTGTCCCACTGGAAGATCTTCAGGGGCAGTAACATCCATGGAGCTGTCATCTCCTATGAAAGCAATGTCTTCTTCTGAAAGGCACTGCCTAAGGCTGCCTTACAGTTAACTTTGAGACGGAGTCTCGCTCTGTCTGGAGTGCAGTGGCGCGATTACGGCTCACTGCAACCTCTGCCTCCTGGGTCCAAGCAGTTCTCTGGTTCAGCCTCCCGAGTACCTGGGATTACAGGCGCCTGCCACCACACCTGGCTAATTTTTAGTAGAGATGGGGGTTTCACCATCTTGGCCAGGCTGGTCTTTAACTCCTGACCTTGTGATCCACCCGCCTCAGCCTCCCAAAGTGCTGGGATTATAGGCGTGAGCCATCACACCCGGCCAACTTTTATTTTTTATAAGTAGAAAAAGTATACTCTAAAATGACAATGGGCCGGGCACTGTGGCCTGATCATGAGGTCAGGAGTTTGAGACCAGCTTGACCAATATGGTGAAACCCGGTCTCTACTAAAAATACAAAAATTTGCTGGGCATGGTGGCGCATGCCTGTAATCCCAGTTACTCGGGAGGCTGAGGCAGGAGAACTGCTTGAACCCGGGAGGCGGAGATTGCAGTGAGCTGAGATCGCACCACTGCACTCCAGCCTGGGCGACAGAGTGAGACTCCATCTCAAGAAAAAAGAAAAAAAAAAAAAGAACGTAAAATATCTCATTTATAATTTTTATATCAATTGCATGTTGAAAAGATAATCTTTTGGGGCCAGATGCAGCGGCTCACGCCTGTAATCAATCCCAGCACTTTGGGAGGCCAAGGCAGGTGGATTGCCTGAGCTCAGAGGTCCAAGCCCAGCCTGGGCAACATAGGGAAACCCCATCTCTACAAGAAATATAAAAATTAGCCAGGTGTGGTGGCATGCACCTGTAGTACCAGCTACTTGGGAGGCTGAGGTGGGAGGATCACCTGAGCCCAGGGAGATCAAGGCTGCAGTGAGCCATGATCACACCACTGCCAGCCTGGGTGATGCAGTGAGATCCTGTCTCAAAAAAAAGCAAAACAAACAGAAAAAAAACACACAAATATTTTTGATATACTGGGTTAAATAACATCAATTATTATAATTGATTCCACCTGTTTCTGTTTAGTTTTCAGTAACTAGAAGATGTTAATTTACCTATGCGGCTTGCCTTGAATTTCTACTATTGAGTGCTGGTCTAGATATACATGAGTAGTAACCGCAGGGTGGAATTTGGAAGTTACAACGTGACATAGAACTTGTGCCTCATTCTCAAGTGAAAGGGTACGTGCCCCAAGCCCAGCCAAGTGCCCCACTCTCCCATCGTGGGGGTTGGATTCCCATGCTCACCTGTTGTACAGCTGCTGGGAGCTGAATGTATAAAGCACATAGAGGGTGTTCCCCGCCAGAAAGGCCAGGATCCACAAGATGACCAGCACTGACCTCTTCTCCTGAAGACAAAGCAAGAGATATGTGATATCAAAGGTGCATGTGGCAGAACCTTCCAGAATGTACCCTGATGACTGGCAGCTTTTCACTTTGTCAGCATTTTGAAGGAAGTGGTGCTGAAGGTGAAAGGACGGGCATTGGCACCTTTCTATTCCACTGAGACCCAAGCGGTGGTCATGCAGAAGGTGGCAGAATGGTGGACATCTGCTTGAAAAACCATCTAGAAAGGCAGGAGAGCACCATGGTTCGCAGCAGACTCCAGAGCGGGATGGCACACGTTCAAATCCCTGGTCAAAGCCTGTGTGGGAGCTGTCCGACTCCAGGCAAGTTCTATTTAAACTCTTTCAGTTTCCCCTTCCTCATCTGTAAAGTGGGTATATCTTAGTATCTACCTTATAGAGTTGTAAGAATTAAAGTACATAAAATGCTGTTAAGAACTAAAGCACAGACAGTCTGAAACCTCAAGGGGATGTGTTTTAAGTCTCAGTGTCTTCATTTGAAAATGGGGTTGTTGTTAAAGATTAAATCAAATTTTAATTTTTTTTTTCTGTTGCCTAGGCTGGAGTACAGTAGTGTGATCATAGCTCACTGTAACCTTGAACTCCTGGGCTCAAGTGATCCTCCTGCCTCAGCCTCCTGAGTAGCTAGCACCACAGGCAGGTGTCACTATACCTGGCTAATTAAATTTTTTTTTTTTTTTTTGTAGAGACAGAGTCTTGCTATTTGGCTCAGGCTGGTCTTGAACTCCTGGCCTCAAGTGATCCTCCTGCCTTGGGCTCCCAAAACACTGGAATTACAGGCAAAAGTCAAATTTTTAAATGCAAACATTCAGTCTGGTACAGATTCATATTTAAAGCTTGCTAAGGGGTAGGACTGATTATTAAGAGTTTACAACTCAGCAGAAGATTCGGATCTAGAGGTTGGAAATTTCTGCTTTCACTTTTTCTAGGGCAGACCTCTGGCCCACTGCCCTGGACTGACCATTCCATGGAATGCCACAGTGTAGAATTAAATCCAAGCTTATACACCTAATTCTCAAAGCCCTTCACAATCCAGCCCCATTTCTCCTTCTTCAGCCTCATTCCTGTCTAGTCCCCAGGAAGACAAATTGGAAATCCTCAGTTTGCTGTTTCCCAGCAGTTTCATAGCCTGAGAGCAATCCTAGGAAATGTCTGAAGGAGATGCAAAGAGGGGCGTGTTCCTGCCTGTGTACCCTGGGACACATAGGCAGACCCCTCCGCTGTTGATTCTCAACAGCTCGTGTCTTTTCTTGGACTGGAGTGGCTGCATTGCTGGAATAAGATGAGGTCATAACTTTCCCAGTGTAACCTTCCCTGTGGTTTCGGTAAATGCTCAACATACAGTGTCTCCAGACACAGCTCAGTGCCCCACGCACTGTTACGATGCACATTTCCAGAGAGTGGACAAAACAAATGCATCTCCATCTACCCATTATTCCAGGAGCGGTCAAGGTTAATGATGCTAGAAACCACCTCCAACCAACCAACTGCTCTTATCAATGTGATTAATCCACCCGACAGCTCTTTTTACTCCAATAAATAATAGATTCCAGTTTAATTCTCTATGAATCCAAACCAAAGGTGGAATAGGAAGAGGGAATTAGCAATGTTCTGGGAAGACAGAAATTGAAGGACAAAGGAGGTAGTTCTCTCCTAACCAGCTGAGACGCCTAAGCTTACTAAGAGCCATGCAGACCTGCTCTTATGGAAGATATGCACATACAGGCAAAGTGTCACCTGTGTCTTCATGAGGATCAAGGACCCCTGGAGTCCCGTCCATGGATACAGAGATCCTCTCAGCTCCTAAAATTTAAGTCAAGGTACCATTTGGATGTTACTGCATTTGAGACAGCCCTAGCCCCCAAAGCTGCCTCCAGCTGTTTTGTTTGTTTGAGACGGAGTTTCGCTCTTGTTGCCCAGGCTGGAGTGCAATGGCGCAATCTCGGCTCATTGCAACCTCTGCCTCCTGGGTTCAAGTGGTTCTCCTGCCTCAGCCTCCCAAGTGGCTGGGATTACAGGCGCCCACCACTATGCCCAGCTAATTTTTGTATTTTTAGTAGAGACGGGGTTTCACCATGTTGGCCAGGCTGGTCTCGAACTCCCGAACTCAAGTGATCTACCTGTCTCAGCCTCCCAAAGTGCTGGGATTATAGGCGTGAGCCACTGTCCTTGCCCCCTCCTACTGTTTTAACAACAGCAGAAAGGAGTTTGCATAAAGAAGATGAGACTAAGGGTCAGGAAGGACCTCTGACTCTGTCCCCAACTCCGAACCTCAATGTGCTCATGTGCAAATGGAGACTGGGTTGTCCTCCATGCTGCATGGAGGCCCAAGTGCTTTTGAGAAAGCAGATGATGCTCTAGAAGGGTCAGTGAAGCTGGTGATTATTATGGGATCACCTGTGCAGGAGAAAGCACAGACTTTAAAAAAAAAAAATTATTTCCATAGGTTTTTGGTGAACAGGTGGTATTACCTGAATAAGTTCTTTTGTGGTGATTTGTGAGATTTTCATGCACCCATCACCTGGGCAGTATACAGTGAACCCAATTTGTAGTCTTTAATCCCTCACCCCCTTCCCACTCTTTCCCCTAGAGTCCCCAAAGTCCACTATATCATTCTTATGCCTTTGCATCCTCATAGCTTAGCTACCACTTATGAGTGAGAACATACAAAAGGTTTAGCTTTTCATTCCTGAGTTACTTTACTTAGAATAATAGTCTCCAATCCCATCCAGGTTGCTGCGAATTCCATCATATACATATACCAGTTTCTTTACCCACCGGTTGGTTGATGGGCATTTGGGCTGGTTCTACATTTTTGGAATTGTGAATTGTGCTGCTATAAACATGAGTGCGCAAGTATTTTTTTCATATAGTGACTTCTTTTCCTCTGGGTAGATGCCTAGTAGTAGGATTGCTGGATCAAATGGTAGTTCTACTTTTACTTCTTTTTTTTTTTCTTTTCTTTTTTTTTTTTTTTGAGATGGAGCCTTGCTCTGTCGCCCAGGCTGGAGTGCAGTGGTGCGATCTCGGCTCACTGCAAGCTCCAACTCCCAGGTTCACGCCATTCTCCTGCCTCAGCCTCTTGAGTAGCTGGGACTATAGGCACCTGCCACTACGCCCAGCTAATTTTTTTTTTTTTTTTTTTTTTTTTAACAGAGATGGGGTTTCACCATGTTAGCCAGGATGGTCTCCATCTCCTGACCTTGTGATCCACCCGCCTCAGCCTCCCAAAGTGCTGGAATTACAGGCGTGAGCCACCGTGCCCAGCCTAGTTCTACTTTTAGCTCTTTACGGAATCTCCACACTGTTTTCCATAGTGGTTGTACTAGTTTACATTCCCACCAGCAGTGTAGAAGTGTTCCTGCATCCATGCTGACATCTATTATTTTTTGATTTTTTGATAATGGCCATTCTCGCTGGAGTAAGGTGGTATTGCATTGTGGTTTTGATTTGTATTTCCCTGATCATTAGTGATGATGAGCATTTTTTCAAAAGTTTGTTGGCTATTTGTACATCTTCTTCTGAGAATTGCCTATTAACATCCTTAGGCCACTTTTTGATGAGTTTTTTTTTTTTTTCTGAAGGCACAGACTTTTGAAAATTAGCTCAATTAAATGTTTCCTATATGCCAGGCACCGTGCTAAACATCACCTTCTTTTTATGTTTTCTTAAACAGAGAAGGTCTTGCTCTGCTGCCCAGGCTAGAGTGCAGTGGTGCAATCATAGCTCACTGCAGCCTCAAACTCCTGGGATCAAGTAATCCTCCTGCTTCAGCCTCCTGAGTAGTTAGGATGACAGGCACATGCCCCCACACCTGGCTAACTTTTTAAAAAAATGTTTTGCAAGCCAGGTGTGGTGGCTCACGCCTGTAATCCCAGCACTTTGGGAGGCTGAGGTGGTCGGATCACCTGAGGTCAAGTGTTCAAGACCAGCCTGGCCAATGTGGTGAAACCCCATCTCTACTAAAAATATAAAAATTAGCCGGGCATGGTGGCATGCACCTGTAATCTCAGCTACTCAGGAGGCTGAGGCAGGAGAATCACTTGGTAATCTTGGTGGTGCACACCTGTAATCTCGCTACATGGGAGGCAGAGGTTGCAGTGAGCCGAGATTGCACCACTGCACTCCAGCCTGGGTGACAGAGTGAGACTTCATCTCAAAAAAAAAAAAAAAAAAAAAATTTGGTAGAGAAGAAAGGGGTCTTGCTATGTTGCCCAGACTGGTCTCAAACTCCTGGATTCAAGGGATCCTCCCGCCTCAGCCTCCTGAGTTGCTGGGATTACAGGCATAGGCCACCATACCCAGTACTTGTGTTAAACACCTTATATGCACTATTTCTTTCTTTCTTTTTTTTTTTTTTTGAGATGGAGTGAAACCATCTCAAACCATCAAACCATGTCAATCCAGGCTGGTGTGCAATGACGCAATCTTGGCTCACTTCAACCTCCACCTCCCAGGTTCAAGCAATTCTCCTGCCTCAGCCTCCCAAGTAGCTGGGATTACAGGTGTGAGCCACCATGGCCGGCTAATTTTGTATCTTTTTAGTAGAGATGGGGTTTCACCATGTTGTTCAGGCTGGTCTCGAACTCCTGACCTCAAGTGATCCACCTGCCTTGGCCTCCCAAAATGCTGGGATTACAGGCATGAGCCACCGTGCCTGGCTCTTTTCTTTTTTTCTGTTTTTTTTTTTGAGACAGTCTCACTCTGTCACCCGGGTTGGAGGGTGGTGGTGTGATCTTGGCTCACTGCAACCTCTGCCTCCCAGATTCAAATGATTCTCATGCCTCAGCCTCCCGAGTAGTTGAGATTACAGGCATGAGCCACCGCGACTGGCCTGGATGCACTATTTCATTCAATCCTTTCAATGGGTTTGTGAATTGGTGCCAACAGGCTCTTTTCCAGAGGCGGCACCTGAGGCTGAGATCACCAAGGTAACCTAATTGAGGGTCTGCAGGTGGGTGGAGGAGCAGGGATTTGAACCTGGAATGAGCACGGGCTCAACTACCCGGGTGCAAATCATGATGCCATCACTTGCACTGGCTGTGTGACCTCAGGTAAGGAACTTAGTGTCTCTGAGCCACTCTTTCCTCAGTGGGAAAATGACAGAAGAATGATTTTGTTTCCCTCCCAGGTTACTGGGATGAACCTGCTGAGATGAGCAATGGGCTCAGTACTGTGCCAGGCACACAGTTAGTGCTCAGCAGACACAGAGGACATGCAGGAGGATGGCGGTGAAGCTCTATGTCCACCCAGCAGCATAAGAGGGATGGCCATAAGCATGAAAGTGGAACGAAAGTAACCTAATGGGGCCGGGCGCGGTGGCTCACGCCTGTAAACCCAGCACTTTTGGAGGCCAAGGTGTGCGGATTACCGGAGGTCAGGAGTTTGAGACCAGCCTGGCCAACATGGCGAAACCCCGTCTCTACTAAAAATACAAAATTAGCTGGGCATGGTGGTGTGTGTCTGTAGTCCCAGCTACTGGGGAGACTGAGGCAGGGGAATTGCTTGAACTTGGGAGGCAGAGGTTACAGTGCGCCAAGATCATGCCACTGTACTCCAGCCTGGGCAACAGAGCAAGATTCCGTCTCAAAAAGAAAAAAACAAAAAATGAAAGTGAGCTAATGAGTTGAATGTCTGCGGCATAAAGGGACTGGGCCAGGTGTACGTGGAGGAGATGCTGCTGTTGGAGGGGAGAAAGAAGGAACAGTCAGGGATCTACCCAGGGGTGGTAGACAGAAGAATGGTTTCCCTAGGAGGCTGAGGTCAGAGGATTGCTTGAACCCGGGAGTTGGAGGCTGCAATGAGCTATGGTCATGCCACTGCACTGCAGCCTGGACGACAGAGCAAGACTCTGTCTCTAAAAATTATGAAATAAAAGAAGATGTTTTGGTGAGATCATGGCGGATGGGAGGCAGGACTAGACTGCAGCTCCAGAGAGAGCAGTGGGCGGCAGCTCGCATTGTGAATTTTAGCACCAGATTGACTGCAAGGACAAACCAGCAATCCCGAGAGGACCCACAGACTCTCTGAAGGAAATGGACTGCTCCTGCAGGACCCAGGAGAGCCCCCCAAAACTGTGAATGCCCCAACTGCGAAAGTGGGAAAGGGAGACCCTCCTCTCCCGAACACTCACCCTCACGGGGGAAGCTGAAGGTCTGTTTGCAGAAGTTTCCAACTTTATCTGGCGCTGAGTCAATTTGGAAAGCCGAGCAAAATACAGGGGTAGAGGAAGCAGCAGCAAGGCCCTGGGAGCTCACTAGGTCCCCCAGCGGCCCATTCCTGTCTGGCACCACGGAGATCCAATGGGTAGGAGCAGGGGCTAAAACTCCACAGGGAGAAGCAAATCTCTAGCTGAACTCTAACAATTTGAACCGGGTAAGAAGCCTCCTGGCCAGAACTCAGGGGAGGGTGCAAATCCAGTGTGCAGACTCCACAGCGTGGGCAAGAACTACACCCTCTTCTTTGGCAGCTGGGAGGCGGATAGCCTGGGGCAGGTTTTCAAGCCCCTATCGCTCTCCACCTGGAAACGGTCTGGGGGATGTTGTGGTGGGCATGCTGGGAGTGAGACCGGCCCTTCGTTTTGCATGGGAGCTGAGTGAGGCCTGTGACTGCCAGCTTTCCCCCACTTCCCTGACAACCTGCATGACTCAGCAGAAGCAGCCATAATCCTCCTTGGTACACAACACCAGTGACCTGGGAATGTCACCTACTTAACCCATAGCAAGACCCGCCCAAGGAGAGTGAGAGGTCAGACACACCTAGCCTCACCTCCACCTGATGGTCCTTCCCTCCCACCCACCCTGGTAGCGGAAGACAAAGGCCATAGAAACTCGAGAGTTCTAGAGCTCCACGGGTTCCTCTCCACGCTACCACAGCCGATGCTCTCTGGAAAGCGCCACCTCCTGGCAGGAGGCCAACCAGCACAAAAATAGCGCATTAAACCACCAAAGCTAAGAACCCTCACGGAGTCCATTATACCCTCCACCACCTCCACGGCAACAGGCACTGATGTCCAGGGCTGAGAGACCCATAGACAGTTCACATCACAGGACTCTGTGCAGACAACCCCCGGTACCAGCCTGGAGCCAGGTAGACTCGCTGAGTGGCTAGACCCAGAAGACAGACAACAATCACTGCAGTTTGGCTCACAGGAAGCCACATCCATAGGAAAATGGGGAGAGTATTACAACGAGGGAAAACCCCCGGGACAAAAGAATCTGAACAATAGCCTTCAGCCCTAGACCTTCCGTCTGACAGAGCCTACCCAAACGAGAAGGAACCAGAAAACCAACCCTGGTAATATGACAAAACAAGGCTCTTCAACACTCCCCAGAAATCACACTAGTTCACCAGCAATGGATCTAGACCAAAAAGAAATCCCTGATTTACCTGAAAAAGAATTCAGAAAGTTAGTTATTAAGCTAATCCGGGAGGGAACAGAGAAAGGCAAAGCCCAGTGCAACAAAATCCAAAATATGATACAAGAAGTGAAGGGAGAACTATTCAAGGAAATAGATAGCTTAAAGAAAAAACAATTAAAAATTCAGGAAACTTTGGACACACTTTTAGAAATGTGAAATGCTCTGGAAAGTCTTGGCAATAGAATTGAACAAGTAGAAGAAAGAAATTCAGAGCTCGAAGACAAGGTCTTTGAATTAACCCAATCCAACAAAGACAAAGAAAAAAGAATAAGAAAATATGAACAAAGCCTCCAAGAAGTCTGGGATTATGTTAAATGACTAAACCTAAGAATAATCAGTGTTTCTGAAGAAGAGAATTCTGAAAGCTCAGAAAACATATTTGGGGGAATAATCTAGGAAAACTTTCCCGGCGTTGCTAGAGACCTAGACATCCAAATACAAGAAGCACAAAGAACACCCGGGAAATTCAGCACAAAAAGGTCTTTGCCTAGGCACATTGTCATCAGGTTATCCAAAGTTAAAACGAAGGAAAGAATTTTAACAGCTGTGAGACAGAAGCAACAGCTAACCTATAAAGGAAAACCTATCAGATTAACCGCAGATTTCTCAGCAGAAACCCTACAAGCTAGAAGGAATTGGGGCCCTATCTTCAGCCTCCTTAAACAAAACAATGATTAGCCAAGAATTTTGTATCCAGTGAAACTAACAATCATATATGAAGGAAAGATACAGTATTTTTCAGACAAACAAATGCTAAGAGAATTCACCATTACCAAGAATTCGCCATTACCAAGTTACCACTACAAGAACTGCTAAAAGGAGCTCTAAATCTTGAAACAAATCCTGGAAACACATCAAAACAGAACCTCTTTAAAGCATAAATCACACAGGACCATAAAACAAAAATACAAGTTAAAAAGCAAAAACAAAAAATGAAAAAAACCAAAGTACACACGCAACAAACAGTATGATGAATGCAATGGTACCTCACATTTCAATACTAACATTGAATGTAAGTGGCCTAAATGCTCCACTTAAAAGACACAGAATCACAGAATAGATAAGAACTCACCAACCAACTATCTGCTGCCTTCAGGCGACTCACCTAACACATAAGGACTCACATAAACTTAAAGGGGTGGAAAAAGGCATTTCATGCAAATGGGCACCAAAAGCAAGCAGGGGTAGCTATTCTTATATCAGACAAAACAAACTTTAAAGCAACAGTGGTTAAAAGAGACAAAGAGGGACATTATATAATGGTAAAAGGCCTTGTCCAACAGGAAAATATCACAATTCTAAATATATATGCACCTAACACTGGAGATCCCACATTTATAAAACAATTACTAACAGACCTAAGAAATGAGATTGACAGCAACATAGTAATAGTGGGGGACTTCAGTATTCCACTGGCAGCACTAGACAGGTCATCAAGACAGAAAGTCAACGAAGAAACAATGGATTTAAACTATACCTTGGAACAAATGGATTTAACAGATATATACAGAACATTTCATCTGACAACCGCAGAATACACATTCTATTCAACAGCGCATGGAACTTTCTCCAAGATAGATTATATGATAGGCTACAAAACGAGCCTCAATAAATTTAAGAAAATTGAAATTATATCAAGTACTCTCTCAGACCACGGTGGAATAAAACTGGAAATCAACTCCCAAAGGAACCTTCAAAACCATGCAAACACATGGAAATTAAATAACCTTCTCCTGAATGAGCATTGGGTCAAAAATGAAATCAAGATGGAAATTTAAAAATTCTTCAAACTGAATGACAATAATGACATGACCTATCAAAATCTATGGGATACAGCAAAGGTGGTGCTAAGAGGAAAGTTCATAGCCCTAAATGCCTACATCAAAAAGACTGAAAGAGCACAAACTGACACTCTAAGGTCACACCTCAAGGAACTAGAGAAACAAGAAGAAACCAAATCCAAACCCAGCAGAAGAAAGGAAATAACCAAGATCAGAGCAGAACTAAATGAAATTGAAACAAAAAAAATTCAAAAGATAAATGAAACAAGAAGCTGATTCTTTGAAAAGATAAATAAAACTGACAGACCATTGGCAAGATTAACCAAGAAAAGAAGAGAGAAAATCCAATGACCTCACTAAGAAACGAAACAGGAGATATTTCAAGTGACACCACTGAAATATAAAAGGTCAATCAAGGCTACTATGAATACTTTTATGCACACAAACTAGAAAACCTAGAAGAGATGGATAAATTCCTGGAAAAATACAACCCTTCTAGCTTAAATCAGGAAGAATTAGATACCCTAAACAGACCAATAACAAGCAGCGAGATTGAAATGGTAATTAAAAAATTACCAACAAAAAAAAGTTCAGGACCAGACAGATTCACAGCAGAATTCTACCAGACATTCAAAGAATTGGTACCAATCTTTTTAACATTATTCCACAAGATAGAGAAAGAAGGAACCCTCCCTAATTCATTCTATGAAGCCAGCATCACCCTAATACCAAAATCAGGAAAGGACATAACCAAAAAAGAAAACTACAGATGGATATCCTTGATGAACATAGATGTTAAAATCCTTAACAAAATACTTGCTAACCGAATCCAACAAATTACCAAAAAGATAATCCACCATGATCAAGTGGGTTTCATACGAGGGATGTAGGGATGGTTTAACATGCGCAAGTCAATAAATGTGATACACCACATAAACAGAATTAAAAACAAAAATCACATGATCATTTCAACAGATGCAGAAAAAGCATTCGACAAAATCCAGCATGATTATGATCAAAACTTTCAGCAAAATGGCATACAAGGGACATACCTTAGTGTAATAAAAGCCATCTATGATAAACCCACAGCCAACATAAAACAAACTTTCCAGATACAAGATTAATGTACACAAATCAGTAGCTCTTTTATACACCAACAGTGACCAAGTGGAGAATCAAATCAAGAACTCAACCCCTTTTACAATAGCTGCAAAAACAACAACAACAACAACAACAAAACTTAGGAATATACCTAACCAAGGAGTCAAAAAACCTCTACAAGGACAACTACAAAACATTGCTGAAAGAAATCATAGATGACACGAACAAATGGAAACACATCCCATGCTCATGAATGGGTAGAATCAATATTGTGAAAATGACCATACTGCCAAAAGCAATCTACAAATTCAATGCAATTCCCATCAAAATACCACCATTATTCTTCACAGAATTAGAAAAAAAAACAATTCTAAAATTCATATGGAACCAAAAAAGAGCCCACATAACTGAAGCAAGACTAAGTGGAAAGAAAAATCTGGAGGCATCACACTACCTGATTTCAACCTATACTATAAGGCCATAGTCACCAAAACAGCGTGGTACTGGTACAAAAATAGGGACATATCTTTTCCTTTCGGCCGGAACCGCCATCTTCCAGTAATTCACCAAAATGACGAACACAAAGGGAAAGAGGAGAGGCACCCGATATATGTTCTCTAGGCCTTTTAGAAAACATGGAGTTGTTCCTTTGGCCACGTATATGTGAATCTATAAGAAAGGTGATATTGTAGACATCAAGGGAATGGGTACTGTTCAAAAAGGAATGCCCCACAAGCATTACCATGGCAAAACTGGAAGAGTCTACAATGTTCCCCAGCATGCTGTTGACATTGTTGTAAACAAACAAGTTAAGGGCAAGATTCTTGCCAAGAGAATGAATGTGCATATTGAGCACATTAAGCCCTCCAAGAGCTGAGATAGCTTCCTGAAACGCATGAAGGAAAATGATCAGAAAAAGAAAGAAGCCAAAGAGAAAGGTACCTGGGTTCAACTAAAGGGCCAGCCTGCTCCACCCAGAGAAGCACACTTTGTGAGAACCAATGGGAAGGAGCCTGAGCTGCTGGAACCTATTCCGTGTGAATTCATGGCATAATAGGTGTTAAAAAAAAAATAAAAGAACTCTGGGCTATTAAAAAAAAAATAGGGACATAGACCAATGGAACAGAATAGAGAACCCAGAAATAAACCAAAATACTTACAGCTAACTGAACATAACAAAAACATAAAGTGTGGAAAGGACACCCTTTTCAACAAATGGTGCTGGGATAATTGGCTAGCCACATTAGGAGAATGAAACTGAATCCTCATCTCTCACCTTATACAAAAATCAACTCAAGATGGGTTAAGGATTTAAACCTAGGACCTGAAACTATAAAAATTTTAGAAGATAACACTGGAAAAACCCTTCTAGACACTGGCTTAGGCAAGGATTTCATGACCAAGAACCCAAAAGGAAATGCAATAAAAACAAAGATAAATAGGTGGGACCTAATTAAACTAAAGAGCTTTTGCACGGCAAAAGGAACAGTCAGCAGAGTAAACAGACAACCCACAGAGTGGGAGAAAATCTTCACAATCTGTACATCTGACAAAGGACTAATATCCAGAATCTACAACCAACTCAAACAAATCAGTAAGAAAAAAACAAACAATCCTATCAAAAAGTGGGCTAAGGACACGAATAGGCAATTTTCAAAAGAAGAATACAAATGGCCAACAAACATGAAAAAATGCTTACATTGCTAATGATCAGAGAAATGCAAATCAAAACCACAATGTGATACCACCTCACTCCTGCAAGAATGGCCATAATCAAAAAATCAAAAAACAATA
This sequence comes from Pongo abelii, assembly GCF_028885655.2. Lineage (NCBI taxonomy): Eukaryota > Metazoa > Chordata > Mammalia > Primates > Hominidae > Pongo > Pongo abelii. The sequence continues at coordinate 115,598,190 of NC_071995.2, read as the reverse complement.
GATGCTAATGTGAATGCGGTGGACAGGGAACACATCTACACTGCTGGTGGGAATGTAAACTAGGACAACCACTATGGAAAACAGTGTGGAGATTCTTTAAAGAACTAAAAGTAGAACTACCATTTGATCCAGCAATCCTGGTACTGGGTATCTACCCAGAGGAAAAGAAGTCATTATTCAAAAAAGATACTTGCACAAGCAAGTTTATAGCAGCACAATTCACGACCGCAAAATTGTGGAACCAACTCAAATGCCCACCAATCAACCGGTGTATAAAGAAACTGTGGTATATATATGGTGGAATACTACACAGCCATAAAAAGGAATGGATTAACAGCATTTGCAGTGACCTGGATGAGACTGGAAACTATTATTCTAAGTGATGTAACTCAGGAATGGAAAATCAAACGTATGTTCTCACTGATATGTGGGGGCTAAGTTACGAGGACACAAAGGCATAAGAACGATACAATGAACTCTGGAGACTTGGGGGGAAGATGCGCCTGGCTTGTGGCTATTTGTTGCAGCAGCCACAGGAGACTAGGTCGGAAAGTGACTCACCTTCAGAGAGACCTGTTCTCGGAGCGTGGAGTTGGCATAGGCGAAGGTGCTGGCCATCCCGATGCACACAGCAATGCCTGTGGGACAGAGAAGGGCCTGATGTCACCCACTTAGACTCATCAGGCCTAGCCCAGGTGCTGAGCAACATGGGGGAAAAGACACATCCCTGGTCCCCTCAGAGTTGACAGAAGAGAGAGAAAAATAAAAAAAAAAAACCCACTTCTGGGGGATTTGGGCTGCCATCTAAATCTCTGGGAACTCTGAGCCATTCTGACTTAGGGACAGGATTTAGGTCCCTGTGGGAATACTTTATAGCACCAGATCAGGGGATGGGCTATGCAGTCTGGTAAGGGCTGGGTTGAGTTCCCAGCTCTGCCACGTCTTCTCTGTTTGAGCTTGGGCAAGTCACTGCACCTCTCTAAGCCCCAGTTTCCTTATCTGTAAAATGGACAGAACAATAACATTACTTACACCTCATAGAGGGATAAAGCTTCTAGATCATAATCCCTAGCAGTTAGTAAATGATGCCTCTTATTATTTCTACTTTTAAAAAGAATCTGATTGATAGAATCAGATAGAATTTGTGATAAAAGCAAAAAAAACTCACCGCTGGGTGCAGTGGCTCACACTTGTAATCCCAGCACTTTGGGAGGCTGAGGTGGGCAGATCACTTGAGGCCAGGAGTTTGAGACCAGCCTGGCCAACATGGTGAAATCACATCTGTAGTAAAAATACAAAAATTAGCCACACATGGTGGCATGTGCCTGTAGTCGCAGCTACCCAGGAGGCTGAGGCACAAGAATTGCTTGAACCCAGGATGGGGAGACTGCAGTGAGTCGAGATCATACCACTGCACTCCAGCCTGGGCAACAGAGCAAGACTCTGTCTCAAAAAAAAAAAAAGAAAGAAAAAAGAAAAAGAAAAAGAAAAAACTTACAACGCCATAAGGAGTTCAAGTTTAATGTTCAATGAGAAAAAAAAATCCCAGCTAACAGACAAACATGACCCAGGCAGATGGCAGAACGGAATTGAATTTTCTTCCACCAGTCATTTCATTGCCACTGTTTGCCAAGCTACAATCTTGGAATTCTCCCCGAATAATGATTTTTGAGTCCTGCTTTTTGTTATTTGTAGACAGGATTCCTCTTTCACCTAATGCACTTACTATTTATTTATTTATTTATTTATTTATTTATTTATTTATTTATTGAGACACTGTCTTACTCTGTTGCCCAGGCTGAAGTGCAGTGGTGCGATCTCAGCTCACTGCAACCTCCACCTCCTGGGTTTAAGTGATTCTTGTGCCTCAGCCTCCCGAGTAGCTGGGACTACAGGTATGTGCCACCACACCTCGCTAATTTTTGAATTATTAGTAGAGATGGGGTTTCACCATGTTGGCCAGGCTGGTCTCGAATTCCTGACCTTAAGTGATCCGCCCACTTCGGTCTCCCAAAGTGCCAGGATTACAGGCGTGAGCCACTGTGCCTGGTCTCACTTACTCTTTTAATAGGTATGTGCACTCCAGCTATTTTTCCAGATCTACTTTGTAGAAGCTGTATTTCTTCACTATAAGCACATAAAACAAGAATGAGTAGCCCCGTAATACTTTTTGGTACTCTTCTCTTTGATTGAAAAACAAAACAAAAAAAAACCTGCCAAGTGAAAAATAAAATGACCATACTCACAAAACAAAAATTAGCTGTGATGCCAGAATTCAGGATAATGGGGAAGACGCCAGCCTTCACTTCTAGGAATAGAAAGGGTGGGGCTGATAGGGCAGCACCCCAGCAAGGAAGGTGGAGGAATCTGAGCAAGCTGGCGCTCACCAGAAAGAAGAAAATAAGAAGTAAAGAATGGTCTCATCTCCTCTCGAGGCTTTCTCTCTCTCTCTCTTTTTTTTTCAGTAGAGATAGGGTCTCACTATGTTTCCCAGGTTGGTCTCGAACCTCCAGCCTCAAGCAATCCTCCTGCCTCGGCCTCGCAAAATTTTGGGATTATAGGTATGAGCCACCACACCTGACCGATATTTTCTCACGGAAAATAGTAGGCCACAAGATAATTCTTACCATCATTCCTACTGCAGTACTAAAACAACAGCCTATAAGCCCGCCAGGGCACAGCAATACCATGATCTAATAAGTAAGCCGGGCGTGGTGGCTCACACCTGTAATCCCAGCACTTTGGGAGGCCAAGGCAGGTGGATCACTTGAGGTTAGGGCTGAGAATCACTTGAACTCGGAGGGTAGAGGTTTGCAGTGAGCTGAGATCACGCCACTGCACTCCAGCCTGGTGACAGAGTGAGACTCCATCTCAAAAACAAAAACAAACAAACAAAAAAACAGTAAGTAAGATTAATAATAACAATAACAGTATACTAGGCCAGGCACGGTAGCTCATGCCTGTAATCCCAGCACTTTGGGAGGCTGAGGTGGATGGAACACCTGAGGTCAGGAGTTTGAGACCTGGCCAACATGGTGAAACCCCATCCCTACTAAAAAATACAAAAATTAGCTGGGCGTGGTGGCGGTTGCCTGTAATCCCAGTCACTCGGGAGGCTGAGGCAGGAGAATTGCTTGAACCCGGGAGGTGGAGGTTGCAGTGAGCAGAGGTCACGCCATTGCACTCCAGCCTGGGCAACAAGAGTAAAACTCCATGTCAAAACAAACAAACAAAAAACAGTATACTAGAGGCCAATTATTGGCTGTTGAGTATGTGTCAGATAGGAGGCTGAGCACTTTATGAATCATTATCTTATTTCTTAAAAATAACAATAGGTAGTATTTATTCATCACTTGCTGTGTGCCAGGCTCTATGTTAAATATTTCAATGTGTGTTAATAACAAATATAGTAGGCCAGGACAGTGGGTTATACCTGTAATCCCAGCACTTTGGGAGGCTTAGGTGGGAGGACTGCTTGAGACCAGGAATTTGAGACCAGCCTGGGCAATATAGTGAGACTTCGACTCTATGAAAAAATTTAAAATTTAGCCAGGTGTGGTGGCACACGCTTGTAGTCCCAGCTACTCAGGAGGCTGAGGTGGGAGGATCACCAACCTGGGAGGTGAAAGTTGTAGTAAGCGAAGGTTGCAGTGAGCAGAGACTCTTCCAGCTCTTCCAGCCTGGCTGAAAGAGCAAGACCCTGTCTCAAGGAAAAAAAAAAAAAAAAAAAAATATATATATATATATATATATACACACACACACACACACACACACACACATATAGTAAAAATAATGTGTTTTACACATATTAACTCAAATTTAACATCACTGTGATCCCATGAAGAATATAAAATCATACCCCAACTTTATAGATGAGGAAACTGAGGTACAGAGAGGTTAAATAATGCACCTAGCATCACACAACTAGGAGGGGAGAGAGCTAGGGTGCAGACTCCAGCAGTCTGAGTTATTACACAGCACTCCTTTACACGAGCCAACCAGTGAGGAAGTTTCTAGCATAACCCCCGCTAGACAGATGAGGAAACTGAGGCTCAGAGAAGCCAAGTGACTTGCCTGAAGTCACACAGCTAGTTCAAAATCCTTTTGAACCCAGGTCTGACTCAGAATCCCACACCCTGAAGCCCATGTTGGTCTCTGCGGCCTCTCCCTGGGCTTCAGAGGAGGAGCCCCCACCCCACCAGCTGCAGGCAGCCTGCGTGTGAAGCCCATGGCTAGGACACCCACACCCGCAGAACTCACCGAGCTTATGCTGGAAGCACAGTTTGGCCAGGAGGATCAGGATGAAGGGGAGTCCTTTCTGGAGCCAGCAGATCACAGCCTTCAGCTCGGACAGGGCGGGGGCGGGCGTCCCAGGCTGCTCGTCGCCTCCCTCCTCCGAGTGCCCCCGGTGGTCCCCACCCACGTGCTGCAGCAGGGAGCCCCCGCGGTGGCCGCCGTGGTGGAAGTGGTGGTGGGGCTGGCGGTGGTGGTAGGCGCCCCCCTCGCCCCGGCCTCCTCCTTCCTCCCTGGACGCGGGCATCTGGATGAACACGTCCCCGCCGCCAGCCGAGGAGCCCAGCACCAGGCTGGAGGGGAACGAGCTGGTGGGGAGGCTGCCTGATAGGCCCGAGAAGAGCGCTGGTGGGGAGGCCGCCTCTGCCTTCAGACTCTCAAAGACGCCACCTTCATCCACACTGGCCTCGGAGCTGAGCGCCTGGCTGCGGTTTCTGGGTGCCAAGGGGAGAGAAACCCCAGGAAGTCAGGCAGATGGAAAAGACCTTACTCCAGAGGAGGATGGGGACCAATAATATCAATTATGTTATGGGTTGAGCTGTGTCCCCCTCAAATTCACATGAAGTCCTTCCTCCCAGGACCTCAGAATGTGACCCTGTTTAAAGACAGGGTCTGTACGAGGCAATGAAGTTAAAATGAAGTCACTGGAGTGGGTCCCAATCCAGTGTGACTGCTGTCCCTGTAAAAAGAGGTTAGGGCTGATGCAGTGGCTCATGCCTGTAATCCCTGCACTTTGAGAGTCAGAGGTGGGAAGATCACTTGAGCCCAGTTGTTCAAAACCAGCCTGGGCAACATAGGAGACCCCATCTTTACAAGAAATAGAGCTAAATTAGCCAGGCATGGTGGCACATGCCTGTAGTCCCAGCTACTCAGGAGGCTGAGGTGGGAGGATCACTTGAGCCCAGGAGGTTGAGGCTGCAGTGAGCCAAGATCTCACCACTGCACTCCAGCCTGGGCGACAGAGAGACTGTCTCAAAAGGGGGCGGCGGGGGGGGAAGAGGAAGAGATTAGGACACAGACAGGTACAGAGTAGACCATGTAAAGATGCAGGGAGAAGATGGCCATCCACAAGCCAAGGAGGGAGGCCTCAGAAGGAACCAACCCTGCTGATGCTCTGATCTCAGCCTTCCAGCCTCTGGAATTTGTTAAAAGAAATTTCTGTTGTTTAAGCCCCCCAGGGTGTGGTACTTTGTTACGGCAGTCCTAGGAACTAATACAAATAATATTAATAACAATAGGTCATAACTTTTATTGAAACCTACTATGTGTCAGATAGTCTTCTGAGTGTTTTGCATTGATTAACTTACTAAATCCTCCCATCAACCCTGGAATTAAGTCCTACTGATAGTCCCACTTTACAGATAAAGAAATGGAGGCTCAGAGAGAGAAAGTAACTTGTCCAGAGTCACAGAGCTGGTAAGGGATGGAGCAGGGTAGATTCGAACCCAGGGCGACTCTCTCTTGAGCCCACTTTAGTAACCAGCACACTTCGTTGAAAAGTGAGCACAGAATTCTACGATTCTAGAATTACCTCGGGATCCCAAGGACCCCTGGCTCTGCAGTCTTCAAGTTCAATGGCCTCCAGTTCCCCAGAGGGGCCAGCCTTGGTCACAGCTGACATTGGGTGGGCAGCAGAGAGTAATGCTAAGAAGACTTAGCTAGGAGGCCCACATTCAAACTCCAGCTCCACCTGTTCTAGGGGCCTTATACCTCTGCACTCAGTTTTCTCACCTGAAAAATGTGCCTTTATTCCTGAATAGAATTCCTGGGGGTGGGGGTGTTAAATTTAAAATACGTTTTGCAATAATAGGTTCTCAATATGTGGGAACTGTTATCTCTAGTTCCTATGGAAGACCTGCAGGGCCAAATTGCTTTCCCTAGTTCCAAGCAAGGGCCCCTTGAGTTGGAATCAGGCAAAGGATTCTGTGGCTCTTGCAGAGCCACTGCTGGCGGAGCAGAGAGCCTGGAGTTAGGCCTGCAGGAATGTAGAGCCCAGAATTGGGTGCAGTTTCCTACGAACATCAAGTTCTGGATACCATCTTTCTATTCTTGGGTTCATCCTCTTTTCTTTCTTTTTTTTTCTTTTGAGACAGAGCCTCACTCTGCAACCTCCACCTCCCGGGTTCAAGCAATTCTCCTGCCTCAGCCTCCCAAGTAGCTGGGACTACAGGCACCTGCCATCATGTGTGGCTAATTTTTGTATTTTTAGAGAGATGGGGTTTCACCACGTTGGCCAGGCTGGTATTGAACTCCTGACCTCAAGTGATCTGCCCGCCTCGGCCTCCCAAAGTGCTGGGATTACAGGCATGAGCCACCATGCCCGGCCGAGGGTTCAACCTCTTTTCAAGTGGAATCACTACATTGCAAACTCAGTCCACACCACAGATGCAAGCAGAGCTGATGTGCTCGACGTGCATGTGTTGGGGAGCAGGAGGACAAAGAGCCACTCCCTCCTTCTCTCACCCTGCAGGCACCTCCACAGACCGCTAAGAGACTCCAGATATACCATGAGCTTCCTGAAAATGGGCTGGGCTTCATTCATCCTTTGGACCCCACAACCCCAGGCACACAGTAGGTGCTTAATAAATGTATGCGAGATGTCATTCAGTCCAAAATGGCAGCAGGAGGGAGGCTCTGGTGGAAATTTTCCACTGTTTTCACACTTGATCTCATATCATCTATTATACGAGACCATTATCCACAGAGTGAGATGGGAGTAGCCCAGGCTGGAGTAGTGTGATCATAGCTCACTAGAGCCTCAAACTCCTGGGCTCAAGTGATCCTCCCACCTCAGCCTCCTGAGTAGCTGGGATTATAAGCGTGTGCCACTGCAATTGGCTCCAGGAAATATGTTTTAAAATATATAAAAGACCAGCCATGGTGGCTCACGCTTATAATCCCAGCACTTTGGGAGGCCAAGGTGGGCAGATCGCTTGAGCCCAGGAGTTTAAGACCAGCCTGGGCAACATTGCAAGAACCTGTCTCTACAAAAAATTAAAAAATTAGCCAGGCATGGTGGCACGCACCTGTAGTCCCAGCTAGTGGGGAGGCTGAGGTGGGAGGGTGGCTTGAGCCCAGGAGGTGGAGGTTGCAGTGAGTTAAGATCACGCCACTGCACTCCAGCCTGGGTGACAGAGTGAGATGCTTTCTCAATAAATAAGTAAATAATAATAAAACACGTACAGTCCAGCATCCATATTTAAGGATTCAACCAACCTTGGGTTGTGGACCAAAACCTACAGATACAAAAGGCTAACTGTCCTAGCCATTTTGTACCAGGGACTTCAGCAGCTGCATATTCTCGTATCCATGGGGTCTTGGAACCAATTCCCCCATGAATATGGAGGGCCAACTGTATTTGATTATTTCACGATCCCACTAAAAGCCCTCCCAGGGCTTCCCATTCTGTGTTCCTTTCCATGGTCTCAGAGGAACCCTCTAGATAGGTACAAATATCATTCCCAAATATCATGTTCCTTACTGACAAAGAAACTGAGGCTCAGAGAGATGAAGTTGCCAGGCGCCCTGGATTATTTGGCCCCAAACTCCAATCTTATCATGTGCCCCTTTCTCATCGTTCAAGGGCTTTCTACTACAGCCTGTCACCTTCACCAGATGTCTCCCCTACCTGTACCCCATCCCAACTGGGTAACGCACGCTCATCTGTCAGATTTCAGCTAAAATCTCCTTTCCTGGATTGAGGCTTCACTCCTTCCCAGACAATGACAGTCCCCTGCTCCTTGTTCTCACCGCACCCTCATGTCCCCTGCACAGGATTGATCACAGTTGTCATTTTATTCCTCATCTTTCCCTTGAGACCTGTGGCTCTCAACCCTGGCCATATATTATAATCACTTGGGGGAACTTTTGAAAAAGACAGGTGTCCCGACCCCACTGGAGACCAATTGAATCAAAATCTTTATGGGTGGGTCCCAGCGTCTGAAGTTACTCAGAGTCCCCTCAGTGATTCTTGTTTTTTTTTGAGCAGGGTCTCCCTCTGTCACCCAGGCTAGAGTGCAGTGGCTCAATCTTGGCTCACTGCAACCTCTGTCTCCCGGGCTCAAGTGGTTGTTGTGCCTCAGCCTCCTGAGTAGCTGGGATTACAGGTGTGCGCCACTATGCTTGGCTAATTTTTGTATTTTCTGTAGAGATGGGTTTTCACCATGTTGGCCAGGCTGGTCTCGAACTCCTGAGCTCAAGTGATCCACCCGCCTTGGCCTCCCAAAGTGCTGGGATTACAAGCATGAGCCACCATGCCCCACTGCCCCCCGCTACAGTGATTCTAATGTGTGGTCAGTGCTGCAAACCATAGCTTTGGACAGAGCTCCACTCCACAAGGTCAAAGACCATAACCTTGCTCCCCACTGTATCTTTACCACCATGCACAATGCACCTGGCACTCGGAACATGCTCAATAAAAATTGTTTGAAAGAATGCGTGAACAGGCATACTAAACGCTCTGAGAAGCCCTGCAAGTGAAATAATGGACTTTGCTTAAGCCCAGTGTTCCTCAAACTTATTTGACCACAGAATTCTTTTTATCCATGAAAAACCATTTAACATCTTGCAGAATACCTGTGACACACAGCAGGGGGACACAGTGGTTTCCCTTGCTGCACGAACTGGGCCTGCAGTTATGTTACTAAAAACCTGGTGAGGCCAGGCGCGGTGGCTTACGCCTGTAATCCCAGCACTTTGGGAGGCTGAGGTGGGCAGATCACTTGAGGTCAGGAGTTCGAAGCAGGCTGGGTGTGGTGGCTCACACCTGTAATCCCAGCACTTTGGGGGGCTGAGGTGGGTGAATCACTTGAGGCCAGGAGTTTGAGACCAGCCTGGCCAATATGGCAAAAACCCCTCTCTACTAAAAATACAAAAATTAGCCGGGCATGGTGGTGCAGACTTGTAATCCCAGCTACTTAGGAGGCTACGGCAGGAGAATCACTTGAACCTGGGAGGCAGAGGTTGCAGTGAGCTGAGATTATGCCACTGCACTCTAGCCTGGGCAACACAGTGAGACTCTATCTCAAAAAAAAAAAAAAAGTCTGCTGCAATGGAGGAAACTCATGATTGGATTCCCTCCCTCACAAAGCCCCATCCCTGCTGGCTCCAAAAGCCCAGGAAATATGTGCTCCTCCTCCACTGGGCTCTGGATAATAATAATGATAATATTAATAATGACAACAACAGCAAACACCATGGCTATGATCCTCAAGGGGCCTTGAGCTTTTTCTGCACTTCAAAGAGCTCAGCTCAGAAAGCAAGAGTCCCGGCAGGTACCCATGTTGGCCCATGAGGAGGCCACTCTCTCTCTGTGGCCACCCAAGGGGCCCTAGAAAGCCATCCCGTCCCCCTTGAGCTTGCCAGCACTCTGAGTTCACTGGGCTCAGGGGCCTCCAGTACAACCAGGGAAGACTCAACCCACCAAGGGGCTTTTTATAGCTGGCCTCCCTTCCCTGGGCCTCTCTGCTGCATCCAGCCGAGATTGCCGAGATTTCAGCCTGACTGGGAAAGAATATTCCTTAGGGGGACAGAGGCTGTGCTTCCAACTTAACCACTTAAGCGCCAGAGCTTGAGGCAACCCAGGAGGAGAAGTGGTTCTGCTCAGACAGTAGGCAGCCAAAATGTGCTATCTCAAAGCACAGGTGCTAGGGGACACATGGATGGGGGCCCAAATCTCAGCCCTGCTACTTCCTGGCTGTGTGACTTTAGGTAATTTCCTTCCCCTCACTGAGCCTCAGCTTCTGCATTTGTAAAATGGGTGCTCTCACTGGGGTAATGTGGTGGTTGGCACAGCATAAGCACTCAATACACGGTTTGAGTTTCCTGCTGTGGTCTCTGCCCCCAAGAGATCTCATGGTTCACTTGAGAGCAGATGACAATGTTGTCTTTAGAGGCGGAAAAGGTTCCAACAGGCAGGCTTATTATAAGCCGGATGCTGTTTCTGCATCTTCACACTCACTCCTTCATCCATAAACAACTCTTTTTTTTTTTTTTTTTTTTTTTGAGATGGAGTCTCACTCTGTCACCCAGGCTAGACTGCAGTGGCATGATCTCTGCTCATTGCAGCCTCCACCTCCAGGGTTCAAGTGGTTCTCCTTCCTCAGCCTCCTGGGTAGCTGGGACTACAGGCATCTGCCACCACACCAGCTAATTTTTGTATTTTTAGTAGAGATGGGGTTTCACCATGTTGGCCAGGCTGGTCTCAAACTCCTGATCTCAGGTGATCAGCCTGCCTTAGCCTCCCAAAGTGCTGGGATTACAGGCATAAGCCACCGTGCCTGGCCCATAAGCAACTCTTGAGTTCTGTTACCTGCCATTTTTGGATGGAGAAGCTGAGACCTAGGGGTGAAGTCACGTACCAAAGTCACCACAGGTGAGAAGTGGCTGAGCTGGGGTTTGGCTGAGCCCCGTGTTCTTCCCTGCAGAACAGGCAGGCACCATACAAAACTCAGTCCCAGTGCTGGGACTGGGGGATACCATTTGTGATTCTGTAGCCAACCCCAGAGTCACAGGGGGATTGGGATGTGAGGAAGGGAAGGCTTGGCTGCCCGCCCCTTGGATATATGTGCTAGCACAGGGCTTCTGGGGCTGGAGGCTGTCCCAACCTGAGAACAGGCCCCCAGGTGTGTTCCCTCCTGGGTTTCAATAGATATAAATTCTAGGCTGGGTGCAATGGCTCATGCCTGTAATCCCAGCCCTTTGGGAAGCTGAGGTGGGCAGACTGCCCAAGCTCAGGAGTTCGAGACCAGCCTAGCCAACATGGTGAAACCCCATCTCTACTAAAATAAAAAAAAATTAGCCAAACGTGGTGGCGCATGCCTATGGTCCCAACTACTTGGGAGGCTGAGGCATGAGAGTAGCTTGAACCCGGGAGGCGGAAGTTGTAGTGAGCTGAGATTGTGCTACTGCACTCCAGCCTCGGTGACAGAACAAGACTCCATCTCAAAAAAAAAAAGTGAAAAAAAAAAATTCTAGCTCATGAGTGTTTTTTAAGTGTTTTTTTGTTTTGTTTTGTTTTTTAGATTCCACCTGGTATCTATTAATCACAGGGCCAAACTAACGGCCAAAGTTATTTACATGTCCTTGTGATCCAGAGCTATAAGCCCATAACCCCAACCACTGCTTCATTTAACTTTTTTTTTTTTTGAGACAGGGTCTCACTCTGTTGCCCAGGCTGGAATGCAGTGGTGCAATCATAGCTCACTGCAACCTCCACCTCCTGGGCTCAAGCAATCCTCCCACCTCTGCCTCCCGAATAACTAGGACCACAGATGTATGCCACCATGCTGGCTAAGTTTTAATTTTTTTGTAGAGATAGGGTCTCCCTATTTTGCCCAGGCTGATCTCAAACTTCTGGGCTCAAACGACCCTCCCACCTTGGCTTCCCAAAGTGCTGAGACTAAAGGTATGCACCACCATACCTGGCTAGTTTTAAAATGTTTTTGTAGAGACAGGATCTCCCCATGTCACCTAGGCTGGTCTCCAACTCCTGGACTCAGGTTATCCTCCCACCTTAGTCTCCCAAAGTGTTGGGATTACAGGCGTGAGTCACGGCATGGCCCTTCCTTTATCTAAGTTTTACACACGCAGCCAATATTTCTCCTGTCCTAAATCATCTAGGGCCAGACACCAAACTAAAGAGCACCTTGAGGCCGGGAGTGGTGGCTCGCGCTTATAATCCCAGCGAGCAGGAGCTTGGGCGGCCAAGGTGGGCAGATCGCTTGAGCCCAGGAGTTTTGAGACCAGCCTGGGAAACATAACAAAACCCTGTCTCCACAAATACAAAAATTAGCCATGCATGGTGGTGCATGCCTTTAGTCCCAGCTACTTGGAAGGCTGAGAGGTAGGAGGATTGCTTGAGCCTGAGAGGTCGAGGCTGCAGTGAGCCGAGATCGTGCCACTGCATTCTAGCCTGCGCAACAGAGGGAGATCCTATCTCAAAAAAAAAAAAAAAAAAAAAGAAACCACCTTGGTACCCCAGAGCCCACCAACATGATTCAAACTAGCCAGTCCTAAAGTATTTCCCCTGCCTTGCCTTTCTTTCCCCCAGAAAACACAATAAAGGCTGTGTCCTATGCTTTTTCCTCGGTCCTTTCTGCCCTCTGACTGATGCTGGTGCTTCCCCAGGTGGCCCTGCATGCAGCAGTATGCTCCCTCCTCTTGAGAAATGGAAGAAATAAAAATCTCATCTTTCAACATCATTAGCCTCTCCGTGTTGTTTCTCGGAGCTATGATCTCAATGTTTGTGTAGATTCTTATGTTGAAACCTAACCCGTGCCAGGCACAGTGGTTCACGCCTATAATCCCAGGGCTTTGAGAGGTCAAGGTAGGAAGATCGCTTGAGCCCAGGAGTTTGAGGCCAGTCTGGACAACTTAGTGAGACCCCGTCTCTACCAAAAAATTTTAAAAATTAGCTAGGTATGGTGGCACATGCCTGTAGTCCCAGCTACTCGGGAGGCTGAGGCAGGAGGATCGCTTGAGCCTAGGATTTGGAGGCTATAGTGAGCCATGATCACCACTGCACTCCAGCCTGGGTAACAGAGCAAGACCCTCTCTCAAAAAAGAAAACTAACCTGTAATGTGATAGTACTGGAAGGTGGGCCTTTGGGAATGATTAAGTGATGAGATGGGCTCTTCACGAATGGGATTAGTGCCCTTAAAAAGGAGACCCAGACAGATCCCTTTCCCTTCACCACGTTAGGACATAGCAAGAGAATGGCCATCAGTGAACCAGAAAGTGGGCCTTTCGCAGACACTGAATATGCTGGAGCTTTCATCTTGGACTTCCTAGCCTCCAGCACTGTGAGAGATAAACATTTGTTGTTTAAACCACCCATTCTATGCTATTTTTGTGATAGCAGCCTGTATGGACTAAGACATCTCTATAAATCAAAATTCCACAGGTACATTCATTGATACAATGAGTCAGGTGGCTCACCTATCACACAAGACTTTGAAATTTAGCATAAAAGAAAGAGCAAGCTATTATGCATTGAATATTTAGTATGAGGCCATCACTGTCACTCTAACAACTAACGCTGAGTGGGAGGTATTGTTCAATCCAGTTTCAGGTTGCCCCTCACCACCCGAAGCCCAGAGCCCTCAGATGGAACAGAAACAGGGATGCCTACCTTTCAGGTGGAATGTTATCCGTGTTGCTGCTGTGGCGTCTCTGCATCTTCCTTAACACCTAAAACCCAACACATGGGTGAGCCAGACTCTCCCAACACTCCCACTGCCTGTCAGATTGCCAAGGTAATTGTAAACTGCAAACCTGCACTAGTCGTATCTTAGACCCCTAGTGCCCTCTGGCATTTTCCAAAGTGGGTTTCAATCTTTCATGCTCCATCCTCAATGTGACATTCTATCCCATGAGGAAAGCTATCACCCCATTTCACAGAGGAGGACGATGAGACTCAGAGGTGGAGGAAGTCCTCATGTGAGAGGATAACACAGTAAACTGTGCAGCCAAGAGGTGCCGGATGAAGTGAAGTGGGCAGCGGACTGGCAGGAGACATGGATTCTGGGTTGATGCTGCCGCTAACTTGCTGTGACCCTAGACAAATCAGTAACCTCTCTGTGGCTTCAGATTCCCCATGTGTTACATGGGAGGGGTAGAGTGGTCAAACCAAAACTTCCTTCCAGCTCTCACATTTAATCAAGTAGTAATAAAGATGCAAATTCTCTTGGAGACGTGTCACCTGATTCACTGTGAAGAGCCACATGGACTTCAGAACTCCATGTTGACGACACTGGAGGTAGGCATTCGGGACTCCTCAGGGGGATGTGACCACTGGATCCCAGAGAGGACAGGCCTCCCCCTCCTCTTCGCCTCCAGAGGGATGCACAGTCAGTGGAGCTCGCCAGAGACTCCAAACCTGGATGGAACAGAACACTTGGATGAACAGTCCCTGCGATACCTTGAATCTGCTAAGAAGCCTTAAGACATTGTTGGTAGCTATAAGCAGATGATTCCATCTGCTCAGTATCTCTGGGTAGCCTCTCAGTGATCTCCCTTTGAAACTCTTTTTTTTTTTTTTAAGATGGAGTCTTGCTCTGTCATCCAGGCTGGAGTGCAGTGGTGTGATCTTGGCTCACTGCAACCTCTGCCTCCTGGATTCAAGTGATTCTCCTGCCTCAGCCTCCTGAGTGGCTGAAATTACAGGCTTACAGACATGCGACACCATGCCCACCTAATTTTTGTACTTTTAGTAGAGGTGGGGTTTCACCATATTGGACAGGCTGGTCTCAAACTTCTGACCTCAAGTGATCCACCTGCCTTGGCCTCCCAAAGTGCTGGGATTACAGGCATAAGCCACCATGCCCGGCCCTCTTTGAAACTCTTAATGTATTGTATTTCATTCTATTGTCAAACTAAGAGTCCTGACTGGGGAAGCCAGAAAATATGCTTTAAACCCTCCAATGGCTGCCCAGTGCAATCAGAATCAAACCCGAGCTCTGTCCACAGCCTACGGGTTCTTCCTGATGTAGCATCATGTTTCTAACTGCATTTCCTCCCATTCTCCCTTTTCCCACTCCTGTCCACCCACAGTGGCCCTTCTGTTCCTCTAATGTGTCAGCGTGTCCCTGCCTCAGGGCCTTTGCACTTGCTGTGCCCTCCCCTTGGAATACTTTCTCCTCTAAATGTGGCAGGGCTTGGTCCTGCAGGGCAGATGTCACCTCTTCCCAGAGGCCTTCTCTTCTCATTCTCCTGACTCCCCATAATATTGCCCTGTTTTATATTATTCATAGCACTTATTTGTTCATGTTTGCTTATTTATTTATGATTTGTCCCCCCATTAGAATATAAATGCCATTCCTGAAAGTAGGGATCCTGTCTACTTGGTTCACCCCTCTGCCTCAGCATCCAGGACACTGTTTGGCACAGAGTAGTGCTCAACAAGTATTTACTCAATGAATAAAACATCTATGGGTCTCCCAGTTCCCCTTTTCTAGATCCCTTGCTCCCTGTCCCACCTTTCACCCTAGCAAGGTAATAAGGGCCATCTACTTCCCATGAATAGGTTTAGCCTCTGTGAATATCTTCTTGTCTCTGGAGGCAGAGCCAATATTGTGGATATAGGGTGTCTATATCAGTCAGATGGTGTCTGACTATTAGTTCAGGGCACGATTATTGGCTGTTGAATGACTTCCTAATCCTGACCAGGCTTCTTGAGGGGGCAGCAATGGTGTCACTAGGGCCACTGATTAAAAACGACCCGCCAGTGAAGCCTCCTTTCTCTTTTGAAAAATTAGGTAACAAACCGGTCAGCAGCAGCATCTTCATATATCAAGAAAAGGTCATTATATAAATATTTTTCAAGAATTTGCAATTTCAACTTAATCCTCCTCTCGCCCCTCCCTCCATTATCCCACATTGCAAATCCTTGGGGGAAAATAAAATTCATATTCCAAAGTTCTCATCCACACATTTAACACCGCCTCCTAAATCGAATGCTCGAAACTCTACTTTCGGATGCTTGTATTGGAAGAGGCTTCGGATTCTTTGTTGGAAGCAGGCCGTACATAATTCTGGAATAAATTTTTGCACGCGGGATGCATCTGAATGAATGAAACGCTTTTTAACCCTCTGCTCCGTACATCCCACTATGTCCCTTTGAAGGACCGCACCGAGACTTTTCGATGCTTGCGATGGTTCAAGTTGCGCCCCCGGGGCCCGTTACAGGACTGCATCGAAATGCACTCAGAGGAGCATCGCCTGCATCACTTGGACTGGAAGCCGGCAGGTGCACTTCGGGAACAACGTCGCGAGCGCTTTTCATCCCTGCAACCAACACACAGCGCAAAACGCTCTGGGACTGCAAGGGCAGGAGACTACACAGACCATGCTGGGAGAAAAGAGAAAAAAATCGCGTTCTCTTTTTACCTGCCCAGACAATTCAGCAATCACAGCCGCATCATTCAGGTCCAGCCAAGCCAATCACTCGCGCAGCCTGGGCAGCATGTGACTTCCGATGCTTCCGGCCTCCTATTGGGTGGTTTCTCGGCGTCGCCGGGTCCGGCGCTAGGACCCGGGCACAGCTACACCCGCCGCACTCACGCGATTGCCCGCCCCCTTTCCCGGCATTTAACCAATAGGAGGCCGCCGCCCCGTAGGGACCAATGGTGAGGAGATCTTGCGCGACTAGTCCTTGTCGCTGCGGCGCAGAGGCGGGGCGTAGGGCGGGGTCACGTGGGTTGCGCGCAAGGCTGTCGGGAGCCGGCTGGGCCGCGGGCCGCGGGGCCGGCGCCCGCCTGGAGGGATGGGGCTGCCGGGAGCGTAGGGGCCATGCCGCCCGGGCCCCGGGCCTGCCGCGTTCCGCGCCCCGGCCGCCGCGCCCCACGTCCGCGCCGGGATGGTGAATCTGGCGGCCATGGTGTGGCGCCGGCTTCTGCGGAAGAGGTGGGTGCTCGCCCTGGTTTTCGGGCTGTCGCTCGTCTACTTCCTCAGCAGCACCTTCAAGCAGGTCAGTGGCCGCCCTTCCCCTCCTCCCCTCACCTCCTTCCTTACCTTCCTCCTTCCTTCCCCTCTTCCTGCCTCCCTTCCTTCCCTTCCTCCTCCTTCCTTCCTCCCCCTTTCCTTCCTTCCCCTTCCCTTTCTTCCCCTTCTCTTTCTTCTTTCCTCCCCTTCTTCCTCCCCCTTCTCTTCCGTCTTTCTTCCTTCCCTTCCTCCTTCCGTCCTCCTTTCTGTCCATCTCTCCCTTCCTTCCTTTACTCCCTCCTTTCTTCCCTGACATCCTCTTTCCTCACTTCGTTCTTCCTTCCCTTCCTTCTTCCCTAATTCCTTCCGTTCTCCCCTTCCTCCGTTCCTTTCCTTTTTCCTCCCCTTTCTCCGTTCCTCCCTCCTTCCTTCCTTCCTCCCCTTCTCCTTCCATCCTCCTTCCTTCCTTCCTCCCCTTCTCCTTCCATCCTCCTTCCTTCCTTCCTCCCCTTCTCCTTCCATCCTCCTTCCTTCCTTCCTCCCCTTCTCCTTCCATCCTCCTTCCTTCCTTCCTCCCCTTCTCCTTCCATCCTCCTTCCTTCCTTCCTCCCCTTCTCCTTCCATCCTTCCTCCCCTTCTCCTTCCATCCTCCTTCCTTCCTTCCTCCCCTTCTCCTTCCATCCTCCTTCCTTCCTTCCTCCCCTTCTCCTTCCATCCTCCTTCCTTCCTTCCTCCCCTTCTCCTTCCATCCTCCTTCCTTCCTTCCTCCCCTTCTCCTTCCATCCTCCTTCCTTCCTTCCTCCCCTTCTCCTTCCATCCTCCTTCCTTCCTTCCTCCCCTTCTCCTTCCATCCTCCTTCTTTTTGTCCCTCTTTCTCCCTTCCTCCCTTCTTCCTCTTTCCTCACTTCGTTCTTCCTCCTTCCTTCCCTTTCTCCATTCCTTCCTCCTTCCGTCCCTTCCTCCTCTTTTTCCTTACTCCTCGCGTTTGTGCGACCTCCCGGCTTCTGCAGCGGCGCCGCCGGGGCGTCCGAGGGTGGGGAGAAGTGCGTATTCCTGTCCCGGTCTCAGCACGGGTGAGGGACCTGCCCACCGCCTTGGTCCCTGCAGCGGGAAGGGGTTGCTAGGCCAGGGCAGAGCTGGGACTAGAACCCCGAGTTGAGGACCCTTCAGCGGTGGGGACTGCTTTTACGAACACCTCCCTGCTTTTCATCTGCCAGGTCCAGAGCTAAGAGAGGGCGTGCATTTGCTCGCTTCATCCTCGCAGCAGGCCTGGGAGAGGTGGGGTTCCCAGTATTACAGTGGGGGAAACCAAGACATAGGTGGCGAGGGTCGGCCGGCGCTGGCATGGGTGCCCTTCGTTTAATTTGGGGGCTCTGTGTCCTCCTGGATGACTCAAAAGGACCCACAGTTCCTTTTATGCTTTTTGTGCATAACTTGATTGGTAGAATTCCACCCCTCCAACACACTGCACCCTTTCATTTTTCTTCCATGTGAGAATTTCTGGGAGAAACAGCAAGGAGCTCGGGTGGGGAAATCTTACCCAAAGCATGAATAAGTTTGTCTAGAAGTCCAGGTTGAGTGCTTAGTTGTGTAGAAAGGGTGGTTACACCCCAGGGTGCACCCAGGATAATGGGTTATGCTTTTGTCCTGACATGGTTATAAAAAGCTCTCCTTTTTACTCTCAAAGCTCAAGTGTGTAAATAAAAGATATAAATGAATAGAACATTGATAAAACTATGTGGTCACTCTACGTTTAGTGGATTGGCAGGGGAGCTGTGAAAAGGGAAGAATAGGGAATTGTATGTGACCTGCCACCTTAGGCAAACAGAGAGGCTGAGTGTTGTAAGTCCCTTTTATTGGCCGGGATGTCTGGGCAATCATGTGAACTACCAGACTTCTGTGACTTGTGTTTTCTGCCACCTTAGACACCTCCTCACAGTCGCGTGTTGTCCCTTCTCTGTCTTGTGACCCCTGAGTGGTGGGGTGCACCAGGACTCCGTCCTCTGCCTTCCTCTCTGTCTGACTCAGGTGATCTCTGGGCCATTGTTTAAATACTCAGGTGATCTCTGGAGGTATGCTGTTGATGCCAGTAGTTGATAACAACAGCCTAGATCTGTCCAGAAATCCCCAAATTCTTATATCCAATTGCCTAGTTGATATCTTTTTTTTTCACATTTTTTTTTATTGTAGTAATTCAAAGACTGAGTTTTGCTCTTGTTGCCCAGGCTGGAGTGCAGTGGGGTGACCTCAACTCACCGCAACCTCCACCTCCCGGGTTCAAATGATTCTCCTGCCTCAGCCTTCTTGAGTAGCTGGGATTACAGGCATGTGCCACCACGCCCAGCTAATTTTGTATTTTTAGTAGAAACGGGGTTTCTCCATGTTGGTCATGGCTGGTCTCAAACTCCCGACCTCAGATGATCCACCCACCTCAGCTTCCCAAAGTGCTGAGATTACAGGTGTGAGCCACCACGCCTGGCCAGAATTTCCCATCTTAACCTTTTTTAACATGGAGTCTCACTCTGTCACCCAGGCTGGAGTGTAGTGGCATGATCTCGGCTCACTGCAACTTCTACCTCTTGGGTTCAAGCAGTTCTCCCTGCCTTAGCCTCCTGAGTAGCTGGGATTACAGGCATGCGCCACCACACCTAACTAATTTTTGTATTTTTAATAGAGACAGGGTTTCGCCATGTTGGCCAGGGCTGGTCTCAAACTCCTGATCTCAGGTGATCCACCTGCCTCGGCCTCCCAAAGTGCCGGGATTACAGGCGTCAGCCACCACGCCTGGCCCCATCTTAACCATTTTTAAAGTGTGCAGTTCAGTGGTATTAAATACATCCTTAACGCTGTGCGACCGTCACCACCATCCATCCCCATAACGCTTGTAGAAACTGAAACTTAATATTCATTTTACAATAACTCTTCATTTCTCCCTTTCCCCAGCCCCCGGCAACCACCCTCCTACTTTCTAGTTGACGTTGAATGTGTTCGTGTTTGGACCAACAGAACTCTTGATTCTCTGCCAGCACTTGTTCCTCCCCGAGTCTTCCCAGTCTCGCTCAGTGGCATTACTGTTCACCAGGTATTCAAGCCACTTCATTCTTTTTTTCTCCTCTCACTCCCTATATCCACAATATTGGCTCTGCCTCCAGAGTGTATCCTGAATCTGCCCATTTCTTCAGAGTGTGACTGCTGTCACTCTAGGCCAAGCCACTGGCATCTCTTGTCTGGACCATTGCAGTAGCCCAGCTGCAAGTCTCTGCTTCCATTTTTGTCTTCTTCTCTTCCCAGCAGTAGGGGTGATAATCTTTAAAAAGATGGGATCATCGTGGCACTTCCCCAGGTAAAATTCTCAGGTAAAACTCTGGATTCTCTTCCAGGATCTCTGCATGGTTGAATCTTTTTTGTCATTTTAGGTCAGACTGTTACTGTTTCAGACCATACCTTGTGACACGGTGTAAATTACTTCAATTCCTTGCTCATAAACCTGCTTTATTTTCTTTGTGGTAGGCATCACAAACTGAACATTTCTTGTTCATTTACTTGCTTATCTGTCGTGCCTCACTCTCTCTTTTAGACTATAATATTCTTGAGAACAGAGACCTTGTCTGTCTTGTTCATAGACTCTCCAGCCCGTAGGATACTGCCAGCCACTTCATGGGAATCCAAATATTGATTGAACAAACAAGTGAGTTTTTTTAACTGGGATGAATGTTTTTTTTCAGTCTGGCATACTTCTGCTAACCTTTCACCTCTTGGCTCAGGTGCTGTCCACTCTGTCACCTTCCCTACAACCACCTTTTCACTACCCTGACACATCATCTTCATTTTAAGATTATAGTCATGCGTCGCTCAAGATTCTGAAAAATGCATCTTTAGGTGATTTTGCTACACCCCTGGGCTATGTGGCATAGCCTATTGCTCCTAGGCTCTAAGCCTGTACAGCATGTGACTGTACTGAATACTGTAGGTGATTGCAACACAATGGGAGGTATTTGTGGATCTAAATAGATTTAAACATAGAAAAGGTACAGTAAAAATACTGTATAAAAGATACAAAATGGGCCGGGTGTGGTGGCTAACGCCTGTAATCCTAGCAGTTTGGGAGTCTGAGGCAGGTAGATCACTTGAGGTCAGGAGTTCAAGACCAGCCTGGCCAACATAGCAAAACCCCATCTCTACTAAAAATATAAAAATTAGCCAGGTGTGGTGGCACACACCTGTAATCCCAGCTATGCAGGAGGCTGAGGCAGGAGAGTTGCTTGAACCTGGGAGGTGGAGGTTGCAGTGAGCCGAGATCACGCCACTGCACTCCAGCCTGGGCAACAGAGTGAGACTGTGTTTCAAAAAATGTAAGAGTAAAAATGGTATGCCCATAAAGAACACTTACCGTGAGTGGAGCTTATGGGACTGGAAGTTGTTGCGGATGAGTCAGTGAGTGAGTGGTGAGTGAACTCGTGAAGGCCTAGCACGTTACTGTGTACTACTCTCAACTGTCCACACAGGCCGCACTACATTGATTTGAAGATTTTTCTTTAATAATAAGTTAACATTTGCTTACTGTAATGTTTTTACTTTATAAACTTTAATTTTTTTTAAACTTTTTGGCTGTTGTTTAACACTTAGCTGAAAACACAAACACATTGTAAAGCTGTACAAAAATATTTTTCTTATTTATATCCTTATTCTATATGCTTTTTTTTCCTATTTTTCTATTTTGTTTTATTACTTTTTAAACTTCTTTGTTAAAAAGTAAGATGAGGCCAGGCGCAGTGGCTCACGCCTGTAATTCCCAGCACTTTGGGAGGGCTGAGGCGGGCAGATCATGAGGTCAGGAGGTTGAGACCATCCTGGCTAACACGATGAAACCCCATCTCTACTGAAAATACAAAAAATTAACCAGGCTTGGTGGCACACGCCTGTAGTCCCAGCTACTTGGGAGGCTGAGGCAGGAGAATCACTTGAACCCAGGAGGCGGAGGTTGCAGTGAGCCGAGATCGCACCAGTGCACTCCAGCCTGGGCGACAGAGACTCCGTCTCAAAAAAGAAAAAAACTAAGACGAGCACACACGTTAGCCTTCACAGGGTCAGGATCACCAGTATCCCTGTCTCCCCTCCACATCCTGCCTTCTTCCGTGTCCTTCAGTAACACTAAAAACGCTTTCTTTAGATAACCTTACAGATTTATTCCCCATCTTTATTACTGTGCTGCATATTTCGCTGACTAGTGGTTGAAGATGAACATCTTACTTGTTTTGGTAATTTGACTGTTCTGCATCTGAAGTGGCCTTATCACGTCCTTTGACCATTTTACTATTGGACGTCTCTGTCACTTTGTAGTGCTTCGGGCTACTGTTTCTTTGCGATGGCTCAGGCTGGGACTGATTCAGGGCCACCTGATTTTAAAGCCCACATTCTCAATTTGTAACCATCAAGATAGAGATGAAATGGGTAACATGCAACCTTGGTTTCGCTTGCATGGTTTTTCTTGTTTTCTTGTTTTGTTTTGTTTTGTTTGTTTTTTGAGATGGGGTCTCACTCTGTCACCCAGGCTGGAGTGCAGTGACGCGATCTCAGGTCACTGCAACCACCTCCTCCCAGGTTCAAGCGATTCTCCTGCTTCAGCCTCCCGAGTAGCTGGGATTACAGGCGTGCACCACCATTCCTGGCTAATTTTGTATTTTTAGTAGAGACGGGGTTTCGCCATGTTGGCCAGGCTGGTCTCGAACTCCTGACCTCAGATGATCTGCCTGCCTCGGCCCCACAAAGTGCTGGGATTACAGGCGTGAGCCAGTGCGTCCAGCCTTTTGTATTTTTAGTAGAGATGGGGTTTTACTAGGTTGCTCAGGCTGGTATTGAACTCCCGAGCTTAAGCAGTCCACCCGCCTCGGCCTCCCAAAGTGCTGGGATTACAGGTGTGAGCCACTGTGCCTGGCTGGTATTGTTAAAAAGGGATTAAAAATGTATGAGATTTTACATAAATCCTTTCTTCTGGCTTCTGTTGAAATACCAGGATACTTGTCAGCACTGGGTCTATGTCTGGTCCAGCAGCAGTTGGGGAACTAACTGAGCCAAGCTGCAGTCCTTCAGATCTTGGGATCTGCCCTCCACTGGGCCACTCAGTGACTCATTATGTCCTTGCCTGATCTCCTGGGGTAGTAGTTAGCAGGGTTGTTCACAAGGAGTTGGTCATCCTCCTCTGGGCGCGTGGTGGGATTGGCTCCCACCCTCTTTGAAGGAGGGTGGCTGTGTGGTGTGTGATGGCTTATACAATGTGAACTGTCACTTGCAGGCAGAAGCTGTGGTGACCATGGAGGCCATGTGCTGAGAGGGAGCCTCGTTCAGCCTGAGGGACTAGGATGAGCAGAACCCCTCGGCTTACCCATGTTAGACTTGTAGCATGAGCAAGAAACAATCTTCTGTGAAGCCACTGAGGCTTAGGGTTTTTTTTTTAACTTGGTTTTGTTTATTTGTTTGTTTTTGGTACAGGGTCTTGCTGTGTCATCCAGGCTGGGGTGCAGTGGCACTGTCATAGCTCTGTGCAGCCTGGAATTCCTAGGCTCCAGGGATCCTCCCACTTCAGCCTCTCGAGTAATTGGGACTACAGGCATGCGCAACCACACCTAGCTAATTAATTAATTTATTTTTTTGGTAGATATGGGCCCTCATTATTTTTTCCAGGCTGGTGTCCAAGTCCTGGGTTTAAGCAATGGCCTGGCTCAGCCTCCCAGAGTGCTGGAATCATAGGCATGAGCTACTGCACCCAGCCTTTAGTTTTTTATAATAACCTAACCCACTGGGTTCTAAAATGTGGTCTGTGGAACCCAGAGGGTCCCTGAGACTCTTTCAGGGGATCTGCAAGGCCAGAATTCTTTTCAGAATAACGACAAAATGTTATTTTGCTTTTTTCACCTTGTTGACACTTTCACTGATGGTGCAGAAGTCATGGGGGGGTCAAGCCAGTACCTTAGCAAGGGTCAAAGCAGCGGCAGCAGACTGTGCTACTAGTTGTCGTATTCTTCACGGCCATACTTGTAGTTTTAAAAAAAAGTACTAATTTCACTTAAGAATAAAGCAGTCAAAATTATTACTTCTGCTAAATTTTGATCCCCAAGTACATATCTTTTCTGTAGAATGAAATGGGAAATATGCCTAACGGTACGTTCTGCCTACAGAAATATGATGGGTGTCTTGAGGAAGAGCTTTGGCAATTGAGCTGCAGCTTAAGTAGCCACTTTTTTTCATGAAACACTGTTTTTTCTTGAAAGAACAACTGATACACTAGTTATTCAGATTTGGGTATTTGGTAGACATTTTCTTGAAAACGAAGTGAGCTTGTTACTTTACAGAAAACATCTGACATTATTTGCCAATGATAATATTTAAGCTTTCAAGTGAAAATTAGAATTTTGGAAAATGCGTATCTGCTACGCTTAGCTTGTAACTTTCTAACACCTAAAGATTAAATCCCTGGTGATATTAACAAATGTGATTTTTTTAGTATTGTATAATGAAAATGTGTCAATTAGAAGATCTGCATAAGATCTGTTTAATGTGCAAGACAGACTCATGGATTTGAACAGTTTATGAAAAATTCATTGATATGGTTTCAGATGCCACATTGTGCTGAAGGAACTGGGTTTTTTGGTAAGTTTTATTGAGATATAATTCACATATACAGTTCACCCATTTAAAGTATGTAACGCTGGTTTGTAGTATATTCACAGGCTGGGCATGATGGCTCAGCCTGTAATCCCAGCACTTTGGGAGGCTGAGTCAGGAGAATCACTTGAACCTGAGAGGTGGAAGTTGCATTGAGCCAGGATCCACCACTGTATTCCAGCCTGGGTGACAGAGCAAGACTCTGTCTCAAAAAAAAATTAAAAAGTAAAAATAAGGCCGGGTGCGGTGGCTCACGCCTGTAATCCCAGCACTTTGGGAGGCCGAGGCAGGTGGATCACGAGGTCAGGAGATCGAGACCATTCTGGCTAACACGGTGAAACCCCATCTCTACTAAAAATACAAAAAATTAGCCGGGCGTGGTGGCGGGTGCCTGTAGTCCCAGCTACTCGGGAGGCTGAGGCAGAAGAATGGCGTGGAACCTGGAAGGCGGAGCTTACAGTGAGCCGAGATTTGCGCCACTGCACTCCAGCCTGGGCGACAGAGCGAGACTCCATCTCAAAAAATAAATAAATAAATAAATAAAAATAAAAACAAAAATAAAAAAGTAGTATATTCACAAACCAGTAGTTTTAAAACATTTTCATCATCATCTTCCCCCTGCCTCTCAGTCCTAAGCAATCAGTAATCTACTTTGTTTCTATAGTTTTGCCTATTTTAGATATTTCATATAATTGGCATTCTATAATATATGTGGTCTTTTTTGATTGGTGTTTGCATTTAGCATAATGTTTTCAAAGTTCATCCATGTCCTAGCATGTATTAGCACTTCATTTTTATGTCCGAATAATATTGCATCGCGTGCATCTGTCACATTTTGTTTATTCATTCTTTGTTGAGAGACATTTGGGTTGTTTCCACCTTTTAGTTATTATGAATAATGCTGTTACAGACATTCATTTACAAGTTTTCATGTGGACATGTTTTAATTTCTCTTGGTATATTCCTAGGAGTGGCATTACTGGGTCAAATGGTAAATCTGTGTTACACTTTTTGAGGAACTGCACAACTGTTTTCCAAACCGGCTGCACTGTGTGCAGTGAACTTTTAGGAAACTGCATTTGTCAAATTCTGGTGTAGTATTTATTGTCAAGTATGCTTTAGTATTATCCATAATTTTCTGCAAAAGTTATTAAAGTAGTCCTCCCTTTTCCAACTACACATTTGGGTGGAATAGATTTTCTTGGTGTATTCCAACCCAGACAATATATTGTGACAGATATTGAATATAGAGGTCGCTTCGGAGATTCACCTGTCTTCCATTAAGGGAGACATTAAAAAGGTTTGCAGAAATATAAAAACATTGCCCCCTCCTTACTATTTTTTAAAGTGTTTTTTCACAAAAAACTCATGTACTGAATTCATTGTTGTTATTTTTAAATGAATAAAAACGATCTAAAATAAACATTTTAAGGATTTATGTTTTAATTTCCAATATGGTAAGCATCAATAGCCATAACGCACATAAACCCACATATTGAGGTCCTCAGTAATTTTTAAGATTAGAAAGGGTTCCAGGACCAAAGACTTTGAGCCCCGCTGTCCTGGGTGCTCTGGCAGAGGCGCTCCTGCATGCGTCTGACTTGGCTGCCCCTGCTCAGCTGGCCTCAGTTTGGGTGGTCTTCCACTCCCTAACTGTGGGCCTTGAGGGAGCTGGTGTTCTTCCTCTGTAAAATGGAGATGGTGAGATGGAGTGTATGGGTCCAGGGTGTGTACCGTTGATTGAGAAGATGCTATGAACACTGTGAAGCTCCCCGTGCCCCTTAGCTCCGCTGCGGTGAGACTGGAAACTCATGGAGCAGATGCGGCAGTTTTGCCTGGAGAATAGTTGATTATCCTCTCTGCTGCTTTGAATTCCTCTTTTCTTTGGTTTTCATGTTAATTAATGCTTTGGGGGATAACTTAAATTGTAGAGATGGGAGACAGGAGAAATCAGTGATGATGGTGGGGATGCCATTGAGGGGAGGGTTGGGAATGGTGAATGGTACCAGGTTTCTTGGGTGCATTTATTTAACAAATAACACCAACTGTGTGCCAGGCACTGTTCTGCTGGATGGCAGAGACAGAGTGGGCAAAGCAGATGACGTCTCTCCCCTCCAAGAGCCTATATTCCGCTAGCGAGTAAGGAGGAGAGATAGTAAATAAGCAAAGTGATTTCAGATAATGATGTAAGTTACGAAGAAAACAAAACAGGATGACATGATCTAGTGGCAGGGCGGGCCTAACTATGCGAGGCATTTGACCTGAGATTAAACAAGTTCCAATCTTGGGAGCCAGAAGGGTCCTTAGAGTTCCTCTCGTGTAACCAGATGTTCTTGTACGTGTTCAAGTGGTGCAGCTCCTGAAAGTCTCAGGGCTGTTTGCATAACTCCTTGAAAATATACAAACATGTTCAGCCTTAAAGGAGCTAAGTGTGTAAATTGGTGCCAAGTTAGATACTGTCTAGAGTGAAGTATATATCATATAATATGAGAGTTGCTAATTTGATGGGGTTTTTTTGTTTTGCACTGATTATTAAGAGAGAGAGATATATATTGCAGAACGTTTGTCTCATATTGCACAGGGTAGAGGAGAGGAACAGTTACCCATAATCTCACTAACCAGAGGCATCCACTGTTCATATTTGGGCATATTTTCTTCCTGCCATTTTTCATCCTTCTTGTTTGTATAGTTGAGGCGTACTGTTTCTTCCCTTAACATATAAGCATTTCCCTATCTTTAAAAGCTCTTTGGAAATATGATTTTTATAACTAAAAATTTCCATTATCAGGCTGCATTTAGCCATTTCCCAAATACTAGACATTTGGAGTACCCTCTGGCCTTTCTCCCCCCACCTCTTTTTTTGAGGTTCATAAGAGTGCCTTATGTTTCTGTGCTTTACTGCTTACGTGGGACATTTATCTCACTTGACCTGTGATAACTCCTGAAAAGTACACAGCACAGTTATGAATACAGCCTTTCTGAAGTCAGACACAAAGCAACACATTAGTAATCACAGTGTGTTTCTGTAGCTCTTTACAATTAGGAAGAAAGCCCTCATGTACTTTTGGCTTCTGCTCTTCTCTTTGTACCTAGTGCACCCCATGTGGACATGTGTCAGCATCTGCAGTGCCTGATTGCGCTGATACATGGAGGTACGCCTTTCTCAACAGCTCTGAGGCTGTTCGAATACAGAACCGGACTGCCGTTCGTCTCTGCATCCTTAGCATTCTGTAAGAACTAGATACCTTTGAATGAA
This sequence comes from Pongo abelii, assembly GCF_028885655.2. Lineage (NCBI taxonomy): Eukaryota > Metazoa > Chordata > Mammalia > Primates > Hominidae > Pongo > Pongo abelii. The sequence continues at coordinate 115,570,555 of NC_071995.2, read as the reverse complement.
TTTCGATTGAAAAAAATATAAATATGAAGAAAAGCTTAAAACTGAGACAACCTAATAGGGTAGGTGAAACAGTTCAGGAAAGGTAGAAAGCTGCCTATCCTGTGAAGGAATGTCTTCAGCACCCTTTGCAAGACTGGGCCTTCAAAAAAGCAAACATTGCTAAGTCATTTCTGCCACATGCTTTCACTGTCCTTTTGGCAAGGTCTTGAATATTCGTGTTTGGAAACGCGTTGAAGTACTGGGAGAATTGCTTTCCTGTTTACCAGGAATGTCATGATGTGGCAGGGGTCCTTCTGGGATGCACTTGACCGTGAACTCTTGTTTTCTTTTGGAAGAACAACAGGATAGCGTGGGAGTAACGTTAAGAGCACTTTTAATCTTGTCGTAAAATCCAGTTTACTGTACTTTGACCAAGCTCTTAATAGTCTTTATGGCTATTAATTTATCTAGGGTAGCATTTGCAGCTCAGTTTAGTTTGCACATAGCTTGATGATGCAGTTAACTGATAGGGTCCCAGTAGAGCAGAAGAGTATGAATTTACAGGTAGTTAAGCAGCATGCACCTAAGTGATTTGTCCCATACTCCCAAGGCTCCTGCACTTAGCTCCTCTTCTTGCAATAACTGAGGAATACAGATGTTGTTTTTGTATAACCCGCCCTGGTCCTGCTAGTACCAGTTCTTTCTTTGCAAAGAAACAAAAGGGAGGGGGCAGAATAGAAATTAAAGCCACCTTGAAAGACGGTAAATTAAAGAACAAAATCCAGTACTGGTGGGGTTGTGGTCAAATTGTAAACGCTGTTATTTAAATGCTGGTACTATTACAGATGGTAGATATAATGTGGGACACTATTTGGCACTACATAGCATTTTACTACAAGTTATTCAAGAGAATTGTTTTAAAAGCTCCACATTTTATTGCAGTATTATCTATGATAACAAAAACCTGGGCCTAATGTTGATCTATAGAGGATGTGTTTACTAAATGATGGCACATCAACATGACGGATTATTAGATGGCCTTGAAAATGTGATTATCAAGATAATGTAGGGACTTGGAAATGTTTTACTATCCAATTAGTGTCAAGAAGAGCTGAATGCAAAACATCCTAATTTGTATAAATGTTGAGGTCAAAAGCTAGAAGTTAATATGCAAAAACAAATAGAATTTAAGTTGATGGGATTATGGACAATTTTTGCTTTTAATGCTGGTAATCATGTTTTTAAAACAGTTTTTTGAATAATTATAGATTTACAGAAAAGTTCTTTTTTTTTTTTTTTTTTGAGACAGAGTCTCACTTTGTCGCCCAGGCTGGAGTGCAGTGGCGTAATCTTGGCTCACTGCAAGCTCCGCCTCCCAGGTTCATGCCATTCTCCTGCCTCAGCCTCCTGAGTAGCTGGGACTACAGGCACCTGCCACCATACCCAGCTAATTTTTTTGTATTTTTAGTAGAGACGGGGTTTCACTGTGTTAGCCAGGATGGTCTCGAACTCCTGACCTCGTGATCCACCCACCTCGGCCTCCCAAAGTGCTGGGATTACAGGCGTGAGCCACAGCGCCCGGCCAGAAAAGTTCTAAGTATAATAGAAAGTTCTACAGAATCTTGACTTAATTTCATTCTGTTATTAATAATCCTGTTTTTAATATTATCACTTTATTTTAAATTAAAAAGAATATTCCCAAGATGATTAAAGATAATTTTAATAAGCACATATGTCCCTCCCATGTTAATAGTCTGTAGTATAGTAGTTCCCCCTTATCTGTTCTGACACCCTCAGTGGATGCCTGAAACTGCAGCTAGTACCAAACCCTATCCATACTGTTTTTCCACCTGGTAACTGAGTGACTACTAAGTGACTAACATAGATATGCTGGATAAAGAAATGATGCACAACCTGGGCGGGACGGAATGGGATGATTGTGAGGTTGCACCATGCTACTTAGAACAGTGCTCAATTTAAAACTCAGGAACTGTTTACTTCTGCAGTTTTTCATTTAATATTTTTGGACCACAGTTAACTGTGAGTAACTGTTAAACTTCAGAAAGTAAAACCATGGGTAAGAGAGACTACTGTATATCTTTCCATACTATTATCTTAGCTCTTACAAACCTATATGTGCATATTATCATAATTATTATCATAATATGTGTGATAGGCACATTATTCTGCAACTTGCTTTTTCCCTTGATAATACACTATAGTCATGCAGTGGTCCGCAACCCTGTCTATGTATTAAAATCATCTAGGTACTTTAAAAATACTGATTCCCAGGTCTCCACAGATTTTCCTGCCCATAGGTGGGCTTAGGAATCAGAATTTGTTTTTATGCTCCCTACATTAATCTAATGTGCAAAAGTCAGTTTGTAGAGCTGCTACTCTAGTTAAATAGCTATCAGTCGTATCTCAGTTTGGTTGTAACCGTATTGTTATACCAGTGTTCATTCAGTCATTTCTCTGTTATTGGGGTTTCAGGGGTTTTGTTTGTTTGTTTTTGAGATGGAGTTTTGCTCTTGTCACCCAGGCTGGAGTGCAGTGGTGTGATCTCGGCTCACTGCAACGTTTACCTTCTGGGTTCATGCAGTTCTACCACCACGCCCGGCTAATTTTTGTATTTTTAGTAGAGATGGGGTTTCACCATGTTGGCCAGGCTGGTCTTGAACTCCTGACCTTAGGTGATGCACCGGCCTTGGCCTCCCAAAGTGCTGGGATTACTGGCATGAGCCACCATGCCCGGCAGGTTTCAGGTTTTTTATACCATCGAAACGATCATGTAGTAAACATCCCTGTATTTCCCTATACATTGGTGTTTTCCATAGGACAGAGCTGAGTTTCCTGGGCCAAAGTGTATGTAGATATATATTTTTAAAATACGAGTAGATCTTCCCAGATTACTTTCCTAGATACATTTTAGTAACGATAAAGATCTTTACCATTTTTTAAGTATATAAGCTTCTTCATCAAATTTTCAAGATTAGTCCCTTTTGCTTAAAAAGCGACACATGACAGGTTATTTTTAAAGGTAAAAGCCACAGAACTCCGTTAGAATAGTGAATGTTTCAAGTCCATAAAAAGCCTTTGGGAGGGAGTCCTATCATTGTTTTGTTATCCAGTAGTCCACTGAAGCGTTCAGAAGAGGCCGTCTGAAGCTCGGCTTGTTTTCTAGCACTTAGGCAGCTTCCTCCTTAGTTTTTTTAACAGTATAGAAAAGATTATAACAGTATAGAAAAGGCAGTTTTGAAGGCTGGCTCCTACCGGACATAGCTTCAAGGCCAGAAGAGATGATCTTCAACTCTTGACTCCAGGGTAACTCTTCCAGTTGCTTGTCCGGGTAGAGGGCTGGCCGGCCCGGGTGTGTTCCGTAGCGGGTTACATACTCGGTGGTCCTTCACAGAAGAAATTCGCAAGTTGACATGCTTCATTTTGCTCCTAAAATCAACCTCCTAATTCACGTTTTCCCAAACGTCTTCCACCAAAGTACCTGCAACTGCAAATGAAAGGGATTTTGTGCTCTAGATGTCTGAGATGAGAGTCACAAAAGTTTCTTCTGCTCTTTAAAAAGTGTATTCACATTTTAAGTTCTGTTCCACAATGTATTTGTTTTAATATGAAAAATATTTTAAATTACTTGCCATCAGAAAGAAAAAGTCCAAAACTTTTCCTCTCCAATTTTTTCATAAATTTAACACTTCTATACACATTTATGATGCGCACGTCATCCAGGAGCCACGCATGTAAGTATGCCAGTTTCGAAGCATAGCGCTAGCTTATTACTTTTTCCTACAGGTTTATTTTATGACTTTGGCTCAGGCTTTGCTTGTACCGGGAGAGTGCAGATTCCAGTAGTGTAAGCCTCTTACTGTAGTTTCTGTGAAAAACTGGTGAAACTGTAAGAAAGGATACTGGATACTTAACCTTCTCACTTATGGTTTCTTCGCAGGAGGAGAGGGCAGTGAGAGATAGGAATCTCCTCCAGGTTCATGACCATAATCAGCCCATCCCGTGGAAAGTGCAGTTTAACTTGGGCAATAGCAGTCGTCCGAGCAATCAGTGCCGCAACTCCATTCAAGGGAAGCACCTCATCACGGATGAACTCGGTGAGGCTGGCTTCCCTTCCTCTCCAGGCGGTCAGGAGCGTAGACTGGTTGGGCCATTCATAGGGTTTTTGTTTGAATAGGGATTCCTCTGCAACGCATTTTCCCTCCTCCCTCATTTCCAACATTCCCCAGGTTTTTGTCTTCTATACCCTACTCATCATTCAAGTTTCCCTTCAACATCAGAGAAGCTTGTTTTGATAACTCTTAACTCTTAAAGTTCTTTCTGCCTACAACTTACAACAAGAGCACTATGTCATGCATCAGTCTCCAGGCCCCTTTTGACAATTTCTCCCCAGCCTCACTATTTCCCCATCTTGCCAATATTTTTTTCTCATCTCGAGGGTGAACTCTATAGGATAAGAGCTCAGTTTTCCTTCTTGGTAACCTGAGTAAAATTCACATTGTGTTGACACTCAAGAAATGTACTTGTTGACTGACCAGAATGCATTCCCAACTCAGCAGTGATGCCAGTGACAAGCTATATTTTTAAGATCACATTGAAAAAGCAAATCATATTGAAAATAATGTGGGTTTTGTCTTTTAATAAGCAGAGTGAAGTTTAGCAAAAGGAAGTTACTTCCACAAGATGACATAGTCAGTAGGCAGACATTGACTTAGAGTTCAGGGCTTCTTACAGGATGTGTGACATTCAGTGAGAAAACATGAAATCTTATACTCTCACTTTGATGTTTTAGTTCTGGGTTGTGAGCACAGTTTGTCATCTTTTATCATAGCTGGTGAAAGAATATTCTTTTGATTAATTTGGGTGAGACAGAGACTCTCAGACTCTTTGAGTAAAAAATTCCAGGAATGAATGAATGAATCAATCAATTAATAAAAATCCAAGAGCTATAGGTTTTATTTTTCTCCGTGAATATGGGTGAAGTAAGTAGTTTAGTAAAGAAAGCATTTAAGAACTTATGCCTCTTAGCAAGCAGATGCCGCTGTGAATATTGCCGGGGTAACACATTATTAAATAAGATCATTTGCATTTACAAACTTTTCAAAGGCTGGAAGTTAATTTTCAAGGCAATAGCAACACAGTATGAGGTTGTGATCTTACAGGACTCCTTGTTGGAGATAACGTTTGAGTTAGTAGATGTCTGATACAAGATGAGAGTTCTTGATGAGCTTGCTTTCACCAAGCTAGAAAGAGCTGCATTTCAAGGCTGAATACTGTAAGTTGGCAGTGGGGGAAAAAAAAGGATGCCTGAGATGCTGACACTTACAAGATGAAAAGTAAAAGGCAGAGACTTTCAGCTGGCAGAGGTCACATTATATAGAGTTGCTATATGTTTATTATTTTGAGCAGAATTTTGAGGAAAATGCTAACTAACTTATTTACATTTTGTGTTTGTTTCTAGTCCCGTAGAGAAAATGAGTAGAAATAGGAAGAATCCCAAGAAACATTTACTATAGCATTAGAATCATCCTCTGTTAATTTAGAAGACAGAATAACATAAACAACTACCACCACAAAAGGCACCGATTCCCAAGTATCCGGAACCCGGTTCTCTATAGACCTCATTTGCCCAAGTCTTAAGTGAGGGCCCTTTTAGTTTCTTCATTACCGTTGTTCTACTGGTGCCTCCTGCTTTTGAACAGACTTTGTTTTCTAAAGTAGTTTCTGAAAATAACCTTATACTTCAGCAAGTCTCCTTCTCTGAGGATGAAGAAGCTGGGGCGTTTGGAATGCAGCGATGTGGGGAGCAGCTGCTCTGCACCTGTGGGCCTGAACGTGCACCTGGGAGCTCATGTGTGTACTTGGGACTTTCCTCAGGGCCAGTGGTGGCCCTTGTGGACCTATCCTTACATTTTTCTGTCCCATTCCCAGAAGGATGTAGAGAAATGTCTGTTTAGCCACTCTGAACAATACATTAGCTTTTGTAAGAAGATTTTTTCTCTAAAGTTGGCCATGAATGGGCTGGGTTGGAGGGGGCATTTGTATATAGATGATGAGATTTATAAGAAGTTGAGAGGGGGATTAGGAGGTTTTTTTCTTTCTTGAGTATTAGAGAACTGCATTCCCAAAGGCCAAAGGGTGATTGAGTCCGTGGCATGTACACGTACAAATCAGTTTATAAGGGTTAGATGTGAATATTTCTATTTTTATAATCCTCCAAATTACTCAGTAAGCAGCGAGCATCTGAAAGATATTTGTAAAGAGTGGTTTGTTTGTTAAATCTAGAAGGACCTCACTTTTGTGAATCAGTGCCTTGGTTTTTTCTGTTTTAAACTTTTTGTTCAAAAAAGAATGACATTTTTCTTTAGGCACAGATGAGATGTTGGCTTGCATAGGTTAGAATAGGAGAACGTAGCTGTAGCTTGACCTGGTGATGAAATCAAACATGTGCCAGCCGACTAAACAGTAGGTGTGGGTAGGTCCCGACGTGTAGCCTGGCGATAATGGGAGTGCCTGCTTCCTGGAAACGACTGCCTGGGGAAAGCAAGCCCCACTCACATTATGTCCAGTTTCCAGCTCTTCAGTGCTTAGGATGATGCCCCAGACTCCAGCTTCTGTCTCTGTGTACTTTCACTGCTGCTTCATCGTCATCCCTGATAGGGAGGTGGCAAGGCTGCTGGTTTTATGCTAAGGTTGGTCTCTGACTTTCAGGCTACGTTTGCGAGAGGAAGGATTTGCTGGTAAATGGCTGCTGTAACGTCAACGTCCCTAGCACGAAGCAGTACTGCTGTGATGGCTGCTGGCCCAACGGCTGCTGCAGCGCCTATGAGTACTGTGTCTCCTGCTGCCTGCAGCCCAACAAGGTATGGGGAGTTGCTCCTGGTTCTGCGGCTCCTTTTTCTTTTGGTCTCTGTTTTATGATGAGCATTAGGCTCTTCATGTGAGGTTCCTCTGAAAATAAAACTTAGAAAGGAACTTTGTAGGTGTCAGAAATTGCTGCACAACAGCTTTTATCTAAGGAAAGGAGGTGGTTCCCAGTTGCTTGAATGGTTCTTTTGCAGAATGGACCATTGTATTGCTAATCACATATCTAATGAATAAGATACCCAGGGTGCTTTGGCATGCACGTGTGTGCACGCGTGTGTCCTTTCCCCTCCCTCCTTTTCTTCTCCTCTTCCCCGCTTCCCTGTATCAGCATTCTCTTAGTTTAGGAGAGATAGCCAAGGTCACCTTGTGCTGGCTTAGGTAATTTATTACAGGCACTAACTTTTGTTTCCATAGCAACTTCTCCTGGAGCGCTTCCTCAACCGGGCAGCTGTGGCATTCCAGAACCTCTTCATGGCAGTCGAAGATCACTTTGAGTTGTGCCTGGCCAAATGCAGGACCTCATCCCAGGTCAGAAGCTGTGATGTCTCTAGCTGTGGAATGGCAGCTGACGGGTTAGAAGGAAACTAGAAAATACACACTGTCGATCCTTTTGGTGGGGTGGTGATGGAGAAGAGACTTGAAGCCGTGTCACGCTTTGTTTGGTGTGATGATAGTATTTAAAATGTCAACGTGAGATTTCTACAAGTTAGGGGAGGTGAAGCATTTATATTAAATCAAGGTCTAATCAACTGGCATCTCTTCTATGTGGTTGGTACATTTGTTCCTTAAGTGGAAGCTTAAAATTATTTTTAAGTCTGGTGGAGTCCTAATAGTCCAACTCCTACGAGAAGGTCCTCCTCCCTGTCTTTGAAATTTGACTAAGGCTTTCCAGTAACCACTTGTTTAGAGTAAGTAGCAATTTGTTCTGGGATGGAGTCGCTGTTTATTTTAGGATTCAAGGGGATGAGGCAGGTGAATGTTTAAAAATACATGAATAAATCTGTAGGCTGTCAGGCTCTCAATACATATTAGCGTGCTGTCATTAAATGCTTCGCTCTTTGGGCATTAAATATTATTGCACCTGCTGCCGAAAGCGTCTGAAAGTCTTTTGCCTTTTCATCACTGTCTCCTCGGCTCTCAGCTATTGTGGTTGGGCAGTTGTCATAGCTCTCTTTGTAAAATCACCAGACGTGTTTATTATACAAGCACATTTCTTCTGGCTCCTATTCATGGTGTCTCTAAGATTTTACTGGCTTCGTCTGAGATAATGGACTCATTTGTCATTCTCCAAAGCTCTTGTACCCTTTGCCAGATTTCTGTAGTCCACCTTTTGATTTTATGCCCCTTCTCATGTCTCTGATTTGTTCTGCGAGCATTCAGTATCATTGGGTAAATGTTTCAGGGATTATAATGAGCATTTGAAAACATTAAGAAATTCCTGATGGTCTTGTTTTGCTTGAAGAGCTTTCCACTTGAATGAGCTTTAAAGGAAATGAGGAGGAAGGCTGAACACATGACTCATTTTGATTCAGATTCTCTCTCATTCTGAGAAACGCTAGAAAAGGCGAAGTATTTTCTTTCCTTCACTGATAAAACCCAGGAACTATTTCCAGTCTTCAGTGAAGCTACTATACTTTCGGACTTGGTCTTTTTACCATAAAAAGATTTCCCAATTGCCATTTGATTTGTTTTGATAAAAGTATCCCAAGAAAGAGAAGATTTGGCTATATGTCTGTTAAATCGGATGAATATTTACAAGTTTGTTGCTTAGCATTGGTCTTGGACTAATTAATGAATTCTAGACTAGCCAAAAACCCAAGTTGCTTGTATGAAAACAAATTGCTGAAAAATTAGCCATCAGGAATGATTGTCTGCTTTAAATCACACTTCCAATTTGCTTAGCCAAATGAGGCTTGCATGGTATTGTAGGATTTGGCTCATGCACCAAATTTTTAGGTACATAAACTTTATGAAAGCAATTTAAAGTGCATCTCCTTAATGTCGCTGCAGGGTTCCTTACGGGAACTGAGTGAAGCGCAGAATCAGGTGCAGAACACCCATTGGATCTTAGACTGCTTCAAGTAATTTGAGAAAAAGTAGTTGTCTTGAGTCACCAGGTGACAGCAAAGTTATTTAAAAACTCACTGGTGTACATAAAAAGAAACAGTCCCACAGTGATGTTATGTCCGTGTTCATGCTCTTCATTGGCATTCTGGGTTGAGCATTCTTCTTTGTTCCAGAAAGTGCCTTGGAGCCTTTAGTGACATTTGGAGATGGACTTGGCCAGCGCCCTGCAGGGAGAGTCTGACAGTCCCGATCCACTCTCACTCTTCCGAGAGGGAGGCGTGTAAAGCTGTGCTCGCTCTCACCGCGCTCTTATCTTCCTTTTGCCAACAGAGCGTGCAGCATGAGAATACCTACCGGGACCCCATAGCAAAGTATTGCTATGGAGAAAGCCCGCCCGAGCTCTTCCCCGCTTGACGGGTGCAGTGGACTTGCTCCAGCCTGGGTGAGGAGGCCCCGCCGAAGAACTCGCCTCCTGGGACCCAGCTTCAGCCATCGGGCCAGGCTGCAGGAAGAAGACAAAGGCGGCGTGAGGAAACCTTGGCTTTGACCACTTCTCGTGTTGTCATCTTTGGCTTCGCTCACCACCCAGGATTACCAGATGGAACTCTTCTGTAAAGCAGCTTGGCCCCTCCAGCCAGTCCCATTCGGGAAAGATGAAACCGGAGGCCGGGCTTATGGTGGCGGTGGAGTTCTTGGATGACTTAGCCCTGGGACCTGCACAGGGACCTGTGACTTGTGTTCGTCGGGGGCCGGTGTCACTTCCAGTTTTGATCCAGGCCCTTTCACTGTAAAATTATTTATTGGATTCCTTTGGAGTAATGGGGACATTCTAATGTTTTATGTAGGAAAATGCCTTGCCATTCTAGTTGAATATGTTCAAGGAAATTATTTTTGTTGTTCTGTGTTCTCGAATTTCAGGAGTTAAATCATTCTTCCACCCAGATAAAACATTTTCTCTTTTAGGATGTGAATATTCTCTCTAGGCAGTTATTTTTGTTTGTATTTCAACAGTATCAAGCATAGGCCCTGAACAAGACCTGTTAGCCATATCCTCACGTGTAAAATTATCTAAAAACTCAGACACTCTTCCATTCTAATCTAACTGCAAGATTTCTAACAGTGGGCACCGTGTGCCTGCCCTCAGGTTATTTTCCAGTGGCAGTCGAATGTGCTCATATCACCTATGGAGAGCACTGTTTTAGCAGAAATCTAATTTCTCTTCCTGGAGGAATTTGTTCTCATTTCTTTTGCTCCTTAAAATTAACTGTGGGCTACTCAGCCAGGGTACAGTGGCAGCCTCAGGAAGGTCAGAGACAACCTCCTCCCCTGTTCATCAATAGAAACCCAATGTTGAGGCAATTCCTAAACAGACGCACCTCGAAGCTTGCTGTATGTGTTTACTCTTTATTGCTTTCAGCTTTGGGGGTGTAACAGGTACAAATGTTTGGTTTCCCTATGATTTATAGAGAAGAAGAAGAAACCCAACTTTCTATCAGAGCACTGCAAGAGAAGAGTCTTACACCTGCCCTCAGTGGGAGATGAGAATGGTCATTATGACTTAGAGAATGCTACACATGTAGGTTGCTGGTGTGTCCTGAATCCACAGGCATAAAGCACTCCCCATTTTTCCTACTGTAACGCAGATTCTCCGGCTCAAGGTCTAGAATATTTGATCCTAAGATCAAGACATCATGCCCTTCGAATAGTACTGCTCTTTGTTTTAAGGAGTCACATGAACACACAGCTCTCCTATATTCCTTCACGAACCTCAGGCTTGAGCAAGGGCTTTGTAATTGTTTTGGTTCACATTATTGACCTGGGAGCAAGGTGCTAATTCTGTGGTCAGTATTCAACGTTTTTTTCAGTGGAGCTTTTTCTTTGGGCCATATTTGCCTTCCAGTACATTCCTGCAATATGTAGTGGTGATTTTCCTTAACTTCCTCCTACTACCTCTTATACTCATCTCCCAAAATTATTTGCCTCCCTTAAATAAGTTTTCCTAGAGGGTAAGCTGGTCAAGCAATTTTAAAAATATTAGATCCCAAGAAATGTATTCCATTTGCATTGGACTTCTCCAATTCCACGTGTTTGCAGCAGGACTACATCGAACTCTGATGTGACGGATTGTGGCATGCCTGCATGTCTCATCCATCTATTGTTTTTGGTAGCTCAGTTTGGAATTTCAGTGTCTGTCTTGCCCGGGTTGACATTGGTATCAGCCTCTCCTTTGAGCTTATTTTAACTCTTGAGCAACATAACATAGATTTAATGTGAACAGTTTATACCAAAGGGCAGCCTGTGCCTGTTTACGGATCCTCTCTGACTTTGTACCTGAAGACTGCATTTTACATTTCCAGTGCTTTCACAGACAGGAACTGCAACCTTACAATGGAGAATTAAGGTTGCTTGTATTTCCACTTTGTGGATGAGGAAATATGAGAGGTGGAGTGACTTCCTGGGTCCCCACTGAGATTTAGTGACAGATCCCAAACAAGAACTTCATCTCTGACTCTAGGTTTAGTCCTCCTCCTGCTGTCTCTTGCCAGCTCCAGCCCTGACACCGTGGGCGTCTCCCCTGAGAGCAGATATATTTCAACTGTCCAGGCCAAAAGAGGGGCGAGGCGGCATAAACACCCAAATTAGGTGGAGGATCCAAAGGTCATTTTCATTTGGCTGTGGAATATGTTTTTTGTACTTCAGTCAGCTAGGGGTGTGTTCACTGTTTTTGGAAATTCACAGCGCTTGAGCCTCCATAATGAAGCCGAGCTGCAGAGCACCTGGCACATGCTCCAGGCTCCCAGCTCCCAGCCTAGGACCTCTCCCTGCCTTCCACTCTGGTTGGTTTGGGGTTCCCTCGACCGAGGGTTTCTAGAATCAGGGACCTTGTCCAAGTTTTGTTTGTCCAGAGCCCAACAAAGTGTGTGATACACATTAGGAGTTTAGGAGATCACAAAGGGGATGAAAAACACCTTTAGAAAAACTTTCACTGGTGGGGCGCGGTGGCTTATGCCTGTAATCCCAGCACTTTGGGAGGCCGAGGCAGGTGGATCACCTGAAGGCAGGAGTTCAGACCAGCCTGACCAATATGGTGAAACCCCATCTAAAAATACTAAAAATACAAAAATTAGCCGGGTGTGGGGGCGTGTGCCTGTTTTTGTGAGACTCTGTCTCAAAAAAAAAGAAAAAAATGTTATTAATAAGTGAGTGTTTTCGGCTCAAGGGAATTGAGTCATACGGCGCATCTCCCCCAGTTCTGCATCTTATTTGCTGCACTTGCTGGAAGTTGTAAAGATTGGTCCTAACAGGGAAAGAAACACACAAGAGACTGTGAAAAGGGCTCTGAGACAGGCAAGGACAAAAGAGGGAGGGAAATACCTTCCACAGGGCCTGGAATCTGGCAATGCTAGAGCTTTTTTTTTTTTTTTTTTTGAGATGGAGTCTCGCTCTGTCGCTCAGGCTGGAGTGCAATGGCGTGATCTCGGCTCACTGCAACCTCTGCCTCCTGGGTTCAAGCAATTCTGCCTCAGCCTCCTGAGTAGCTGGGATCACAGGCGTACACCACCACACCCAGCTAAGTTTTTGTGTTTTTAGTAGAGACGGGGTTTCACCATGTTGGCCGGGCTGGTAACGAACTCCTGACCTCAGATGATCTGCCCGCCTCAGCCTCCGAAAGTGCTGGGATTATAGGCATGAGCCAATGCGCCTGGTGTGGAGCTGCTATTGATGGGTGAGCTCCACAGCTTTTGCAGAAGCAGAGGATATGACTCAAGACCAGTGCTGTCACCTCTCAGCATGTCCCCAAGCCCGACTGGGGCCTCCTGGAGATGCTTCAGTCGGCATTGGCCCCAAGGGAATCGTGGGGAACAGTTGCACAATTTGCAAGTTTGAGTGCAGCTTTTCCCATCCTTGGGATCTGCAGATAAGTTGTAAACGTAGGGAGGTACTGCTTATTGGATATACTTTTCAGAGGTAGGACAGAATTCTTTTGGGACTCTAGAGTTGGGAACTACCACTTACTAGCGGCGTGGCTGAGGCAGTCTTCCTCCTCTGCAGCTCAGGCCCTTCATCTGTGAAATGGGGTCACAGCATCTGCCTCTCAGGGTCGCTGTGAGGTGTCGATGTGAGCAAGGCCTGAGGCTTGGCAAGAAGTCATATGTCTGCAACTCAGCGGGGAGCAATGGCAGGGGCAGTCAGGGGTGGGGTCAGCTCGGATAGGGGTGGGTGGGCTCCTGAGGTTGGAAGGGTAGGAATTACAGAGCTCTTGTTACTATTGTTGTTACTGTTTTTAAAAAGAACTCATGCTAAAGATACGATATTTCAGATAATTCAGGAGCACGTAAGGATGAAACTTAGGATAACCTAAAATCATACAACCTAGAGATAAGTGCATTTTTGTCTTCCCCCGTTTTCTAGGCAAAAATGAAAGCACTTTGTCCTCTTGAAAAACAATTCTCTAATGAATATCCTATGTTACATAGAGGCCTATGTAATGCATTTGCATGGCCACATGGTGTCGATTTCATGAATATACGATAATATTATTAATTCCCTGCTGAGGACATTAACTGGTTTCCAAGGCTGCTTGTTGTTTTTGCTACTACAAATAATGCATTGATGATAAATACTTTTACATACATGGTTGTATGTTTATCTGAACTATTTTCACCAATATATTCACCTAGTGTGTCAGGGAGTGTCCATTTTTGTCATACCCGATAACCCTGTGATATTATTTTTAAACATTTTGCTAATGGATCTCAGTGTTCTTGTTTGAATGTATTTAATTTCTAGCAGAATGAGCCCCATTCCTTGTTTTGATTGGCCATTTATCATGTACATATGGTGAAATGCCTATTCGTGACTTAGCCAATGTTGTTTCTTTTTCTTACTGATTACTACAGTACATTTTTAAATGAAAGCAGCCTTTGTCCCCTTCTCTTGTTTTTCAGCCCTGTGTTAGAAACAACTAAGCTCACATATTCACAAACCAACTTTTCCAGTTCATCTAGGGTAGTGGTGCTCAACCAGGGGCAATTTTGTCCCCCAGGGAACATTTGGCAATGTCTGGGGACATTTTTGTCACAGCTGGGGAGGAGGGCAGTACTGTGGGCACTCGTGGAGGGAGGCCAGGGATGGTGCCCAACATCGTGCAGTACCCAGTACAGCCCCAACAACACAGAATTACCTGGCTGGAAGTGTGAGCTGGGTGGAGGGAGGGAAGCCCTGCTCTGGGGTCACATGTCCCCGTCAGGTTGAACAGAGGAGCTCCTGGTAGCTGAGTGCTGACTTCATTATTTCCCTGCCCTTGCTTTCTACCCTGCTGAAGTGCTGCTGATTAAATTACCCTGAAATCCCCACAGGACACGTTACTTCCTCACAGGTCTCTACCAGCCCAGCGCTGCCTCAAGGAATGGCATTATCCCTTTGCCACTGTGTCCTCACCACACTCTGGGACTCCGCCAAATGCAGACACCCTCCTGTCTGCAGAAGGATCTGGAGGGGGTAGAACGCCTCCCCTCTACAACGGATTGGCTCCCCAGCACCTCGCCAGCAGTTCTTTGAATGGAGTGGCTTTGGAGGTGGGGGTTGGGGACGAAATGTGGGCCTGTCATTACAGATTCTGTTTAGAAAACTAGTCATTCTACTAAAAAGTAATCACATAAGTAAGTAGGAGCAATAAAAAAAAGACAGTGGGACTCTGAGAAGCATTCCCCGCCTCTGGCCTGTTAGTCTGTTGTTTGTTGGGCAAGGCTCTTCCAGCGTGTGACCTTCTGCGTGTTATCACAGCGTGAGTGCAGTTTTGTGTACAGGCATCCCTATATTCAGCATGTATCTGCGACATGCCTTACCTGGTCTGCTGTCACAGCAAAGTGGAGCAAGTGGTCGCCGTTGATCTGCACCTGAGCTGGGAGCCGAGTGGTGATGTGCATACGGGCCGACTGCGTCTCCACAGAACCTACTCAGTGATCTTCCTGTGTACGATTCAATTAGTCCCTGATGTTGGAGTTGACCCGCTGGACTGTCTGTAAAATGAAAGTGCAGACTTTAATATTGTAGTAAAGAGAATGACTTGCCAGTTACAACCAATGAGCAAAGCAGTTAATTATTCAAATATTTTCCCAAGAGTCCAGGTTTATTTTTTCTCAGGACTACACATTCTATCAGACCAGAGGGACCAAGACATATGTTTTTACCAAGAAATGTGTTTTTATCAGCACTGCCAGAGGTTTTCATAGGGTAGTTTATTCTTGGGATTTTTAAATTCATACTTTTTTTAATGCAACGTGGGGTAGGTAAGCTTCTGATCACTGTACACCCAGATTATCCCAAAATCGAAAGTGGTGTTGGCAGCTGGGTGTGGTGGCTCACACCTGTAATCCCAGCACTTTGGGAGGCCAAGGTGAGAGGACTTGCTTGAGCCCAGAATTCGAGACCAGCCTGAGCAACACAGGGAGACCCTGTCTCTACAAAAAATAAAAATAAAAAAAAGGAGCCAGGCATGGTAGTGCACGCCTGTAGTCCCAGCTACTCAGGAGGCTGAAGCGGGAAGATGGCTTGAGTCCAGCAGGTCGAGACTGCAGTGAGCCATGATTGCGCCAGTGCACTCCAACCCGGGCCACAGAGTGAGACCCTGTCTGGGGAGGGGAAAAAAGTGTTGTCTAAATGAGAAATCACCATTATCAGTAATTTAAGATTCCAGACTATGTTGGTCACATCTCACTTTTCTTTCTTTCTTTTTTTTTTTTTGAGACGGAGTCTCGCTCTGTTGCCCAGGCTGGAGTGCAGTGGCGCAATCTGGGCTCACCGGAAGCTCTGCCTCCTGGGTTCACGCCATTCTCCTGCCTCAGCCTCCTGAGTAGCTGGGATTACAGGCACCTGCCACCATGCCCGGCTAATTTTTTGTATTTTTAGTAGAGACGGGGTTTCACCTTGTTAGCCAGGATGGTCTCGATCTCCTGACCTTGTGATCCGCCCACTTTGGCCTCCCAAAGTGCTGGGATTACAGGCATGAGCCCCCGCACCTGGCCACATCTCACTATTCTTGGGGAAGAGAGAGAGTGAGAGCGAAAGAGAGTGTTGTCCTGTCCTATGGGGATTGGGACATTGTATTAAGTTGTACTGGGGGATGTCAAGATAGAAATGTTGAGTAAGTTACTACCTGAGTAAATATTTGACCAGTTGATGCTAATTTGAATAGTAAATGTGATGACATTATATATTCTCAGAGATGTTTCCATGCATTGGCTCTGTGTGCGCGTGCATGTGTGTGTGTGTGTGTGTGCAACAAAAGCAGTATGAAGTATGTGAGCAATATCCTAATTTTATTGACAAGAGCACTGACCTTAATGACCTTGAGTAAATTACCCTCTCCGGCTTTGGTTTCCTCATTTGTCAATTAAGGGTGATTGCTAGCTTATCTTGCAGATCCAAATTCCAATTTTTGTGACAAGCCAAAAGTCCCCCTGGCTGTTAAAGCAAGACCAGAGCCCACGTCTCCCAGCGGCTGGGTCCCAGGCTTTTGATTTTCACAGGACAAATGTAGCCCAGCCATCTGGAGCCCGTTTTTCTTCAAACCAGGGCTTCCTCCTTCTCTCTTGCAGATTTCACCTGGGGCTCACCATTTTCTGCCTCTTCCTCCTCCAGTTTTAAAGAGACACCATATCCTTCTCTGCTGGGACCAACTTCCCATGTACTGCTGCCCTGCACCTGTGAAAACAGCTGCTGTGTTTTCTGTCATAAAAATAGCTGCCTTTTGGCAGAGAAGCACACAACGGTACTATGTTTCTGAGCCTTAATGCAGTGCTAAATTATTTAGGTGTGCTTCACCTGAGATACACAGAGCATCTTGGAACTCCTACTAAGCAGGGCTTCTACAGTCATTGCTCAGCTCAGTAAAAGGTTTTCCTTTCTCTGCTTTTGTGATTACCAGGCAGAAACCTTAAAATCTACGAACTTACAAAGAAATTAAATTGTGCCAAATTAGATTCCCAGCCCCTAGAGATAACCACTAATTAAAGTTCCGCTGGAGCATTTTGCCTGTATTTTGTATATAAACGTGGATTTTGTATTTGTATGTAAATAAAGGTAGGACCCTGCTGTCCATATTATTTTAAAATAATTAGCTCCTGTTAGATTGATTTAATCCAATGATAGCGAATTCATTTGCAGAGCAGGCAAGCACACTTTCCACTTCTATCATCCTGCCTGGAAGATTGAAGCCCAGTTAGAGGTTAAAACCCTTTCATAATTGCACAGGAGTTTAGCTTTGCCTGCTTTTTCCTTGTCTGATTTTATGCAGTGTGGAAGGAAGTCTTTTTGTTCTGCACAAATAAATTATAGGCATTTGCCGCGGCCAGAGTTGACCTGCATTAAGGATGCTGAAGAAACCTGTCACGGCAGGGCATCTCTCGGCGTGACTCCGACTTTCCTGAGTAGAGAAGAGATGGGGAAAACTGCACTCCAGATCTCCTGAGCCTGTCATTTATTTTAGTGAATTGCTAAATGCAGAAATGTAAAATATAAAAAGGCTGGGGAAGGATCTGTGGACCGTCTTACTGGCTACCTGGTGTTGTAAGATTATTTGAGCTTGAGGCAGTCCGCATTTCCCCCAGCACCAGCTCCGCCCTGTCAAGCTGCTGGTCTACATTGTGCTTTTCGAGGGTACAAAGGACTTCAGTTTTTAAAGATGTTCCTAAACGCTCCGTGGCATCTGCGGCAGGATGTCTGGAGCTGGAATCTGCTGTGTTTTCTTCCCTAGGCACGTGCTGGACTCAGTTTCTCCCGGGAGGTTTGCATCTGGGCAGCACTTCAGGGCGTGCTCCTCGAGCTCCGTCCGTGGCATCCGCACCTGCCCGGGCTGTGCCTGCAGCCTGCTAAATGCCAACCTGGAAGCCCGAGACAGATAGGCTTGGAGCAGCTTAGCAGCCGGCCGGGCTAATTTATTTGACACAAATCAGCTCATTGACCTGATTTAGCACGGGGAGGAACTACAGAGCCGAGTCAGATGTGATTGTAAAGCCCTTTATTCTCACTGCAGCCCTTTCAGACCTCGAAGGATGGCAGTGTAGTCAAATGACACTTGTGGTGCGATTTCAAGGGAAGGAGGAGAAGATGGAGAGATGGAAAGTGGAGAGCAAGGCAGTGCGGGTGGCACAGACACCGACAATTGCTTTCTGTGCCACTTGGTGGCACCAATGCCATAGGTTTTCTGTCCTCAATGTGATCCTTGTCTAGAGATTATGGGCCCCGTGCCTGCGTGGAGCTCTCTCTCCTGAAAACAATGAAGCTGTTTCTATAGATGAGAACCATCTGGTGGTGATGACAAATCAGGACTCTTTCCCCGGTCCGGGCAATTTTGTGAACAGGGACTCAGGAAAGTAGCCCTTGCAGAAGAGGGAACTGGGCATGCTGCTGGTGCAGAGAAGACCCAAGACTTAAATAAATACCCACAGCTACCCCCTTCTTCCTCCTGCACCCTCCGCCAACACGAAAAGTGGGATAGGCCTCTTAACCATTCATACTCAGACAAAGAAAAACATTTATGAAGCACTCGCCATGTGCCACTCTGCACGTGCAGCATCCCATCCCCATCTTCGGAGACCAGCATTCTTCTTTTGTGTGTGTGTGTGAGAGAGAGAGAGAAAGAGAGCAAGACAGGGTCTCACTCTGTTACCCAGGCTGGGGTGCAGTGGCGCGATCTTGGTTCACTGCAGCCTCAACCTCCCAGGCTCAAGTGATCCTCCCACCTCAGCCTCCTGAGTAGCTGGGACTGCAGGCACACATCATTACACCCAGTTATTTTTTTAAAATTTTTAGTAGAGATGGGGATCTCGATATGTTGCTCAGGCTGGTCTTGAACTCCTGGGCTCAAGTGATCTGCCTGCCTCAGCCTTGCAAAACGGTGGGATTATTATAGGCGTGAGCCACTGCACCCAGCCAGGCATTCCTTTTCTTTTTTCTCTTGGAATGGAGTCCTGTCACCCAGGCTGGAGTGCGGTGGCGTGATCTCGGCTCACTGCAACCTCTGCCTCCCGGGTTCAAGCGATTCTCCTGTTTCAGCCTCCCAAGTAACTGGGACTACAGGTGCATGCCACTATGCCTGGCTAATTTTTGTATTTTTAGTAGAGATGGGGTTTCATCATGTTGGCCATCCAGTCTTGAAGTCCTGACCTCAGGTGATCTGCCCACCTTGGCCTCCCAAAGTGCTGGGATTACAGGGCGTGAACCACCGCGCCCAGCCAGGTGTTCTTTTTCGTCATTTTATAGAGGAAGTCTCAGATGCTCAGGTTAATTTTAGCACAAGTTTACACCATGACATGGAGGAGCCACCTGCAAACTCCAATCTGCGTGTAAGCAGGGCCAGGGGCAGCGCATTGCCTTGGCACGTTTTGATCACCCGTTGTCGTTTCCTGTGGGCAGGGGCTGTGCCTCAGTGTGTCTCTTATTTCTGGGCCCATTGGCCTGTCCGTAAAAGGATGTAAACAGGATAACACATGGGGTCCTTCCAGCCCTGGTATTCTAGAATTGTAGTTGGTGGCTTCTAGGACCTGGAAGGTGTTGCTTGAAACCAGTGCTGTTTAATCAGTGGGAGATTTTACACCACCCACTTCAAGCAATGTTTGAAGACATTTTGTTGTTGTTTTTGTTTGTTTGTTTGTTTTGAGACAAAGTTTTGCTTTGTGGCCCAGGCTGGAGTGCAGTGGCACAATCACTGCTCACTGCAGCCTCGAACTCCTGGGCTCAAGTGATCCTCCCATCTTAGCTACCTGAGTAGCTGGGACTACAGGCATGAGCCACCATGCCTGACTAATTTTTAATTTTTTTTTTTTTTAGAGATGGGGTCTTGCTATGTTGCCCAGGCTGGTCTCCAATCCCTGATCTCAGGCGATCCTCCCACCTCAGCCTCCCAAGTAGCCAGGACTACAGGTCCGTGCCACCACACCTGGCAAAAACCCATGCTGTTTAACCAGAGGGAGGTTTTGCCCCCAGGGGATATTTGGCAATGTTTGAAGACATTTTTGATTGTCAAAAAGTTTATGTGCAGGGGTGCTACTGGCATCTGGTGGGTAGAGGCCAAGGATGTTGTTCAACATCCCACAACACCCAGGACAGCCAGCCCACAACAAAGAACTCACTGGCCCGAGTGTCAGAATTGCTAAGGCTGAGAAACCTGGGTTAAACTTTGTGACCCCTTGCATGGCAAGGATACGGAATTCTGAGCCCTGAGCATTCACACAGCAGGTATTTAAAGGGTGCTTACTCTTCACCCAGCTCTGTGTAGGTACTTGGGGAGTATACAGAACTGGAAGATGCTTCATCCCTTCTGGGGTTTAAAACTGAGTTGCTCCAAGCCTCTGGTTCTGGACACATTGTGCCTGAGCACCCTTAGATGTTGAGGCTACCATCCCTCTTAGGATAAAATACCACTTTGGATTTCCAAAGAAAATATTTTATCCTCAACAGAGTAGCCACTATTTATTTATTTATTCCTACCTCATGCATAGAGCTACACTGATTGTAGCTGGTTTATTTTCAAAAAGAAGTTGAGGAAATGCCACACATTAGACTCAAAGAAGAAAGTTAGAATCAGATATGCAATTGTGAGCCAGCAACACAGTTGATGCAAGTAAGCTTCCTGGCAGCAAGGGCAAAAAGGGAAATAATCCCTCATGATAATATAAAGCATTGAAGGAATTGTATTACTGTCTCCTCAAAGGGTACAAAGTCTTGAATAAAATTTTAATGTAGGCTTCACACAGAAGATACTGCTTAGTATTTGGTAATGCATACTATGTTCACCGAGCATATCAAAGGCAGGCATTTCTGGGTTTTGGATGGAATGATAAATTAGGAATGATATCTGTCTTCAGATGTCTGTTGGAGAAGACAAGCAATTATGCCACTACCTGTTATATAGGGTTATAAATGTGAGAATAAAAGGAGTGTTACTATGTGAGTGAGGCAGGCAGAGAAGACTTACAGAATAAAACACTATGTTTTTATTTTTATCTCATAATTTTTTTTTTTTTTTGAGACAGGGTCTTGCTGTGTCACTCAGGCTGGAGTGCACTGGTGTGATCATGGTTCACTGCGGCCTCAACCTCCCAGGCTCAAGTGATCCTCCCACCTCAGCCTCCAGAGTATCTGGGACTACAAGTGCACACCACCATGCCTGGCTAATTTTTTGTATTTTTGTAGAGACGGGGTTTTGCCATGTTGCTCAAAGTGGTCTTGAACTCCTAGACGCTAGCAATCCACCCACGTTGGCCTCCCAAAGTGTCGGGGTTATAGACACATTTTAAAATACATATATATATATTTTTCTAATTGCAAATTAATACATTGCATTATAGAAAATTAGAGCAATACAAATATGAAGGAGAAAATAAAAGCTCCATAAACTTTCTACCTGTAGACAACCACTGTTATCCTCTGATGTGTATCTATTTTCATGCACACATGCGCTTATATATTAATATATTTAATAGAAACAAAAATTGGGATCCCGTTATATTTTACCATGTTGTAACCAAATATCTCTTAAAAGGGGCTTTGAAGGATGAATTGGAGAGAAAGTGAGTTGCACGCCACTGTGGAGTTGGGCAGCCAGAGTCAATTTCCACCAAGCATGCATGGATCATGGAAACAGGTGAAATCCCACATTTCATTCTGCATCTCCAAGGGCCATCATTCACAGGGAGCTATGGAACCCAGCAGCCCCAGGGCCCTATTCTCTCTCTCTCCCTTTTTTCACCTAACAATGTAATGGGAATGAGTTTCCATGTTAAATAGTCTAGCATTTGATTTTTTTTGTAACAGCTTTATTGAGATATAATTTACTTACCTTATAATTCACCCATTTGAAGTATACAAGTCAATGACTTTATTCACAGAGTTGTGCATCCATTACCACTATCAATTTTATTGATTGATTGATTGATTGAGATGGAGTTTCACTCTTGTCAGCCAGGCTGGAGTGCAGTGGCACAATGTTGGCTCACTGCAACCTCCACCTCCTGGGTTTGGGTGATTCTCCTGCCTCAACCTCCCGAATAGCTGGGACTACAGACACACGCCACCATGCCTGGCTAATTTTTGCATTTTTAGTGGAGACAGGGTCTTTTTAGTAGAGTCTTTTGTGTCTGCCTTCCTTCACTTAAAATGATGTTTTCAAGGTTCAATCATGTTGTAGCATGGACCAGTACTCCATCCCTTTGTATGACCGAATAGTATTCCATTGTGTGGCTATACCACATTTTGTTAAAATACTCATCTGTTGATGGACATCTGGATTGTTTCCACTTTTGGCTCTCATGAATAATGATTATTTTTTCTTTTCTTTTCTTTCTTTTTTTTGAGACAGTCTTGCTCTGTTGCCCAGGCTGGAATGCAGTGGCATGATCTTGGCTCACTGCCACCTCTGCCTCCCGGGTTCAAGTTATCTCCTGCCTCAGCCTCCCAAATAGCTGGGATTACGGGCATGTGCCACCATGCCTGGCTAATTTTTGTATTTTTTTTAGTAAAGACAGGGTTTCGCCATGTTGGCCAGGCTGGTCTTGAACTCCTGACCTCAAGTGATCCGCCCGCCTTGGCCTCCCAAAGTGCTAGAATTACAAGCGTGAGCCGCTGCGCCTGGCCAATAACGCTGCTTTAAAATTCATGTCCAAGTTTTTCGTGGACATATGTTTTCAGTTTTCTTGGGATATGAAAGAGTGGAATTGCTGGGTCAAATCTGATCAGTGTTTCCCCTTTTGAGGAACTACTAGACTGTTTGCCAAAGCAGCTATACCATTTTGCATTTCCACCCACAATGTACAAGGATTCCAATTTCTCATCACATCCTTGCCAACACTTGTCATTGTCTGCTTTTTAAAATTATACCCATCCTAGTGGATGTGAAGTGGGGTCTATCGCAGGATGGTTTTGACTTGCACATCTCTGATGGCTGATGATGTTGAACATCTTTTCATGTGCTTATTGGCCATTTGTGTATCTTCTCTGGAGAGAGATGTATCCAAATCCTTTGCCCATTTTAAAATTAGCTTTTATGTCTTTTCATTTTTGAGTTGTTAGAATTCTTTATATATTCTAGATCAGATTTGCAAATATTTCCTCCCTTTCCGTGGTTTGTTTTTTCACTTTTTTGATGGCGTTCTTGGAAGCATAGAAGTTTAATTTTGATGAAGTTCAATTTGTCTAATTTTTCTTTTTCTTTTTTTCTTTTTTTGAGACAGAGTCTCACTCTGTCACCCAGGCTGGAGTGCAGTGGTGTGGTCTCAGCTCACTGCAACCTCTGCCTTGGAGGTTGAAGAGATTCTCCTGCCTCAGCCTCCCAAGTAGCTGGGATTACAGGTGTGCACCACCATGTCCGGCTGATTTTTGTATTTTTAGTAAAGATGGGGTTTTGCCATGCTGGCCAGACTGGTCTTGAACCCCTGGCTCAAGTGATCCACTGCCTTGGCTTCTCAAAGTGCTGGGATTACAGGCGGGAGCCACCGAGCCCAGCCGAATTTGTCTAATTTTTCTTTTGTTGATTGTGCTTTTGGTGTCATATCTAATACCACTTGAGGTTTTTTGTTTGTTTTTGAGATGGAGTCTCGCTTTTTCGTCCAGGTTGGAGTGCAATGGCGTGATCTCAGCTCACTGCAACCTCCGCCTCCCGGGTTCAAGCAAGTCTCCCTGCCTCAGCCTCCCGAGTAGCTGGGATTACAGGCGCATGCCACCATGCCTGGCTAATTTTTGTATTTTTAGTAAAGATAGGGTTTTGCCATGTTGGCCAGGCTGGTTTTCAATCAGCCTCAAGTGATCTGCCTGCCTCAGCCTCTCAAAGTACTGGGATTACAGGCATGAGCCACCGTGCTCAGACTACCACTTGGTTTTTTAATGACTGAAGATATTCCTTGGAATGGATGTGCCATAAGGGGATCATTGTTTGACCCTAATTTGCATCAAGTTCTTTGTTTTAATTCCCACCCCCATGTCTTTATTCTAGGGATTATCTGGAGTTCAAGCTCAAGCCAATTGCAAATTTCATCCGATCCTTGCAGCTGTTTTAAACACGTCATTGGTCGACCTTCCTCTGTTCCTCCCTCCCAAATGTGTTTAGTGGTTTTCGACCTCTGCAAAGCAACATATCAGGTTCACAAGTCTCCAAGTAGCTAGCTTCAGGTGCCCTGTCCCTGACCTTTCATTGCCCGGGGTTGCACTAATGCAACATTGCAGGATCACGTCGCCATCTGCTGGCAAACGTGGGCAAATGCAATGCCAGGAACCCTACGATTTAGCCGTCTGTTGCTTCTCCAAGGCAGATTGGCAAGTCTATCATTCCTTTATTTATTTTTATTTTTTTGAGATGGAGTCTCGCTTTTGTCGCCCAGGCTGGAGTGCAATGGTGCAATCTCGGCTCACTGCAGCCTCTGCCTCCCAGCCATCGGCTGATTCTTTTCATTCTGGCCAACTCCTGTTGCTTTGTAAGGGCCTTCCCAACCTTTGGAGGTAGTGTCTAAATATTAAACCACTTATAAAACAGAATCTGTTTTCTACAAAGCAAGGAAGTTTATGTACTTCTTGTTCCATGGGAAACTCTTGGTGCCTGAAAAATGTCATCACTGAGTAGGAAGCAATACATTATTTCAGGCGAGGAAAGGACAGTGGATACAAATAGTTTCTTGTATCATAATGGTCATATTGTCAGCATTATATTTGTTAAGTCTCTGATTCTCCCAAATCCAGAATTCTCTCTAGTGCATCATTATTCCTGCCTCTCCCAGGCCTCTGGGTCGATGCACTGTCCCTGCTTGCTGATGAGAAGAGGAGGCCCTGAAAAGACAAATGATTGACCTTTGATTGTTTTCTAGAACAGCAGCAACTTTGTATTTTTCGAGGAATGATAGGCCGGGTGCGGTGGCTCACACCTGTAATCCCAGCACTTTGAGAGGCCGAGGCGGGCGGATCACTTGAGGTCAGGAGTTGGAGACCAGCCTGGCCAACATGGGAAACCTTGTGTCTACTAAAAATACAAAAATTAGCCAGGCCTGGTGGCATGCACATGTAATCCCAGCTACTCGGGGGGTTGAGGCGGAAGAATCGCTTGAACCTGGGAGGTGGAGGTTGCAGTGAGCAAAGATTATGCCACTGCAGTCCAGCCTGGGTGAAAAGAGTGAATCTCCATCTCAAAATAATAATAATAATGATAATAATAATAATAATAATAATAATGGAATGATAGACTAGCTAGGGAGTGAAATCGTTAGTACCCAGGATACCATCTTATGCTCGGGAGATATTTTAATAAGTATTTAGTGAATGAATCAAAAAGATCAATCATTCTGTATGTTGACTTTTTTGGGTTTTTTTTTTTGAGACAGGGTCTCATTCCTTCAACCCAGGCTGGAGTGCAGTGGTGCGATCACGGCTCACTGCAGCCTCAACCTCCCAAAGGTTCAAGTGATCCTCCTGCCTCAGCCCCCCAAGTAGCTGAGACTACAGGCACAAACCACCATGCCTGGCTAATATGTGTATTTTTAGCAGTGACAGGATTTCGCTATGTTGGCCAGGCTGGTCTCGAACTCCTGGGCTTAAACAATCCCCCTGCCTCGGCCTCCCAAAGTGCTGGGATTACAGGCGTGAGCCACCATGCCTGGCCTTGACTTTTGACTCACTTTTCTTTTTACCATACCCAGCTGCTTTATCCTGCCCTAAATGCCTCAGTCGTTTCAATAAATATTTGTAACACTGTTCAATGAGAGCACGTGTTTACAACTTTTTTTCAGTCTTTAACAAAAGGCACAAAAATGTGATTTTCTAAAATGTACGGAAAAATGTGTACACAAATATTTACAACAGCACTATTCCAGTAGCCACAAGGTAGAAATAGCCCAAATGTTCATCAGCGGAGGAATATTTAAACAAAATGTGGTCTACCCATGCAGTGGAATATTATTCAGCCATAAACAAAATGTGGTCTACCCAAACAGTGGCACATTACTCAGCCACAAAAAGGAAGGAAGTGCTGATCCTTGCTACAACATGGATGAACCTTGACAGCCTGATGCTAAATCCTAAGCAAGAAGCTAGTCACAGAGGCCACATCATCTATTAACGTGAAATGGCAAATCAGAATATAGGCACATCTGTAGAGATACAAAGTAGATTAGTGGTTGCCTGGGGCTGAAGGGACTGGGGGAAATGGGGAGTGATGGCTAATTGATATGGGATTTCTTTCAGGGAGGTAATGAAAATGTTCTAGAATTGATTGTGAGAATGGCTGTGCAACTCTGAATATACTAAGAAATATACGAAGATGGCCAGGTGCGGTGGCTCATGCCTGTAATCCCAGCACTTTGGGAGGCTGATGTGGGAGGATCACTTGAGCCCAGGGGTTTGAAGCCAGCCTGGGCAGCATAGTGAGACCCCAGCTCTTCAACAAGAAAAGCAAAGGAAAGAAACATACTAAGAATACACTTGTATGTGTGGCATAGGAGAATGGAACCCAGCACAGAGAGCTGAGTGGGCTTGACCAGAGAGACCTGGGCTTCCATCCAACTCTGCCCCTTACACGTGGCATCATTTTACACCAATTCTAAACCCTTCTGAAGCTCGGTATTCTTATTTGTAAAATTGCCAAGATGCATCGTAATACCCTCCCCCACAGGTTTTTAGGGGGGATTAAAAAGATAACATATGTAGGCTGGGTGTGGTGGCTCACATCTGTATTCCCAGTACTTTGGGAGGCCGAGGCAGGCAGATCACTTGAGGTCAGGCGTTTGAGACCAGCCTGGCCAACATGACAAAACCCTGTCTCTCCTAAAAATACAAAAAAATTAGCTGGGTGTGTTGGTGCACGCCTGTAGTCTCAGGTACTCGGGAGGCTGAGGCATGAGAATCGCTTGAATATGGGAAGCAGAGGTTGCAGTACGCCGAGATCATGCCACTGCACTCCAGTCTGGGCAACAGAGCGAGACTCTGTATCAAAAAAAAAAAAAAAAAAAAAGAAAAAAAAAGATAATATATGTAAAGGTTTTTGCCCACACTGTGTACAACAGAAATTTGTTTCAGTCTCTCTTCTAAACCAAGAAGCTATGATTTGGTAACCCTCAGACTAGCAAAAATGCTTTCTACTGAGTCCTTTTGCTCTCAGAATCTTCTAGTGGGCAATGTGGCTGAGTGAGCCCAAAAACATAGAGGGATTTGAACTAAGCTAAAATCCCTATTTAGATGTCCTCTGCAAGTTAGATTCCACGCAAGCCTGTTTTGTCCTGCACTGCAAGATCCTAATCCAGCACATGGCCATTCATGAGTCAGTGGGACACGCACACTAGCCTGGAACTAATTCCGTGACGGCAGTGGCTGCTATGGCTGTAGGGAGGGTGTCTCCCCATCTCTGTCTGGTTATCCCCACCCCTGCCTTCACCAACTCATTCTTGAAGGCCCCGATTTGCAGAGCGGCCTTATTGCGGGGGTGTCTCTGGGGGTGTACCACCTGCAGTGTTTTTCCTGCACCCTTTGAAAGGAGTTTCTCCTGGATGAATGAGGATTCTTCAAGCTACTCCACATAAACAATGCAGCAGATAAAGGTTTGCCTTCAGATAAGGATGTGCTAAGGAAGATGGGAGAGAAGGTAAGGGGTATCTAGAAATGTCTCCGCCAACCTTGAAGCTACAAGTCACGTTGGTCCTGCCTTCAGACACCCCAGGACCCAGATTAAATTAATTACATCCCGGCCCCTGACCCCTGGCCTCTCATTCCCCAGTCCCAGGCATCCAGGTGACCATGAGCTCCATCCATGGAGAACTGAAGGCTCCTCGAACCATCCAGAAGGCAGGGCTCAAAAAAGGGGAATGAATTCCCCAACATGGAATCTCCAAACGGGGTGGTGGCGGCTGGAGAAGGGGAAATGTTTTGGACGAACTGCAGCAGAAGGCTGACCTTGCAATCCTTAAGAAAACAGAGTAAAATGGGAGAAAGATTTTATTGGGTTTTGTTTTGTTTTGAGACGGAGTCTCACTCTGTCGCCAGGCTGGAGCGCAGTGGTGCGATCTTGGCTCACTGTAACCTCTGCCTCCTAGGTTCAAGTGATTTTCCTGCCTCAGCCTCCCAAGTAGCTGGGATTACAGACATGTGTCACCACGCCTGGCTAACTCTTATATTTTTAGTAGAGATGGGGTTTCACCATGTTGGCCAGGCTGGTCTTGAACTCCTGACCTCAGGTGATCCACCCGCAGCCTCCCAAAGTGCTGAGATTACAGGTGTGAGCCACTGTACCCGGCCTCTATTGGGTTTTGACATTGTCAAATTATCTTCTATACTGAGAGATTAAATTCAAATTCCCTTTCCTTGAAAAACCTTTCTACTGGGACGGGCATGGTGGCTCATGCCTGTAATCCCAGCACTTCGGGAGGCTGAGATGGGAGGATTGCTTGAGGCCAGGAGTTCATGATAAGCCTGGTTAACATAGAGAGGCTCATCTCTATCTAAAGAAAAAAAATCCTTTCTACTGACCAGAGACACTTCTTTGGAGACCTTCATTTGGGGCCTAGACTTAATAACAGTAAAGACACCATGGGAAAAGAGCTGTCCAATCAACAACTGGGAATGGGGTAGTTTGGCCTGCAGAGCGGGAAAATCATAGGCAGATGCAACAGACCGCTGAATGCAGAGGTCTGCAAACTGTTTTCATAAAGGGCCAGACAGTAAAAATATTTCCAGCTTTCTAGGCCTTATACTTTCTCTTGCAGTCACTTAACCCTGCTGTTTTAGCTTGAGAATAGCCAGAAACAATATGTAAACCAATGAGCATGGCTGTATTCCAATAAAACTTTATTTATAAAGACAGATCAAGGGGCGGATTCAGCCCTTGGGCCATAGTTTGCCAACCCTTGGCTTAGCAGACCAGCCTCAATTGCTCAAACTCCTTTCCCTGTGTTGTTCTTTATTTTAGAGGCTAAGTGCTAAAAAAGCTGGAATCTTCTAAATGCTCCCAGGCAGGTTAAAGAAAAACCATGAAAGGCCACCTTCAGAGAAGGACCTTGACCAAGTAGAAGCAACAGGAATTTGGATTTCTATCCGTACAACAGATGCTCAGAAATGACGATTGTACGCTCTTCCCATTGTCCCTCAATGGAAGGCTGGGTGTTTTAATTAGCTAATGTTGGCAAATTGCTTTGAAGAAAATTGTAAAATGTTTCATGCTACAAGTGCCAAGAGTCTTAATTAGCTTTCCTTAAAGATACCACCTGGAAATGTGATATTGTGTTGCTAGAGGTCCAAGCGTGCAAGAATAACCTGCAGATGAAAACCTGGTTTTTAAGCAAACATCACCGAATAAATGGATCTCTGCATTGACGTCACATTTTCTTCCTCCTGCTGAATCTGATTCCCAGCAGCTGGGGTATTAAACCCCACAAATGGAGGTTGTGGTGGTGGCGGTGGTGGTTGTTTTATTCTGCGAGAGCCTGGTGACAAAGGGGGCATGAAACAAATTAACCCATCTATTTGTTGCCGCCGCCGTTGCCTTTAGGATTTTTAGCCGGTGCACTGGAGGCCCGGCTCTGGCGTGTCAAGGTTACAAAGAGGAGGCTGGCAGCCACTCAATCATACAGCAGGGCTGGCTCTCAGATACCCCAGTCGGGGAGAGATGTGTGCATGCTCTGTCGCTCTTAACAGCTGGATAATGAATTTGCACTCCAACACTCTTGTTTCTTGTGGTGGCAGCCACGACAGCAGCAGCATCTGATCTGTGTCACTGTCAGAAGCAAGTGAGATGTAGTTAATATGGACCTTAGCCACTGAGATGCATTGATTTGGAATCTCCGGCCTCTGACAAAGTCCCCGCTAAGTTGGCGGGGCCAGGCCCCGTGTGAGAGGAGGTGGCAGGGTTTAGGGGGAATCAGGGGTCAGGATTCCTCAGTCTTGGCACTACTGACATTCGGGGCTGGGTGACTGTTTGTGGTGGGGGCTGTCCTGGGCACTGCAGGACGTTCAGCAGCATCCCTGACCTCTGCCCACTAGATGCCAGTAGGAGCCAGCATCCCCAGCTATGACAACCCCGAACGTCTCCAGACATGGTCCAGTCTCCAGTGTCCTCTGGGGGGGCACAATCGCCACTAGTTGAGAGCCACCGGCTTAGGGTTAGAAGCAGGGCTCGGAGTCCCTTTTGTCAAGGACACACCTGGAGCAGGGACCTCATGGAAAGTCAGCTCCAAAGTGACTCTTGATTCCTCTCTGTCTCGCACCCTCAACTAATCCCTCAGCAAATCCCAGAGGCTACAGCCTGGGTGGCACAGTCTTTTTTTTTTTTTTTTTTTGAGACAGAGTCTTGCTCTGTCATCCAGGCTGGAATGCAGTGGCATGATCTCGGCTCCCTGCTCCCTCCACCTCCAGGGTTCGAGTGATTCTCCTGCCTCAGCCTCCCGAGCAGCTGGGATTACAGGCACCTGCCACCACGCCCAGCTAATTTTTGTATTTTTAGTAGAGACAGGGTTTCACCATGTTGGCCAGGCTGATCTTAAACTCCTGACCTCAAGTGATTCGCCCGCCTCGGCCTCCCAAAGTGCTGGGATTACAGGTGCGAGCCATTGCGCCCGGTCCTGGGTGGCACATTCTGATCCAGACCACACCTTACCACCCTGGGGCTCCTCTTCCCCTTCCAGCCCCTACATTTCTTGCCTAGGTGAGCCAGCATCCTCCCACCTGGTCCCCAGCTCCTCTCGGCTCCTCCTAGGCTGTTCTCCTTGCGGCAGCCAAAGGAACCCTTTGGAAGCTTAAGTGAGAGCATCTCCGGCCCTGCTGGGACCCCCAGGCTCCATCACGCTTAGGCTGAAACCCCCAGATCTCTCCCTCGAGGTGTGCATGCTCCCACCTGCAGTGAGGGCGCCTCCTCCAACTCCATCCCCTCTGCCTGAGACCTTCTGCCCATAGACATCCTTCACCTGCTCTGGGTCCTTGCTCAAGTGTCCCTCACCGGAGGCCTTCCCTGATGCCTGCCTTGAAGAGCAGTCCTCTGTCTTCCCTAGCCCAGGGGTTATCAGCCTGGGCACCAGTGACAATTAGGGCTGGATAATTCTTTGTTGCAGGGCCTGCCCTGTGCATTGAAGGGTGTTTAGCAGCACCTCCCTCCCCAAATTATGACAACCAAAAGTATCTCTAGACATTTCGAGATGTTCCCTGGGGGCAACATCGCCCTGATTGAAAACCACTGCTCTATTCCTCCTGCTTTCGTTTCCCTCATGGCACTCTCTGATATCCTGATATCCTCCCAGTTTGGTTGTTTGCTTGTCTTGCTCCCTGGAATGCAAGCTTTGCGAAAGCAGGGACTTAGGTTTGATTCTTGCTCTATCTCCAGGGCATGAACTAGAGCTTGGCACACTGTAGGTGCTCAATAAATGTGTTGTGTTGAAGGCATGAACTTCGTACCTTTGAACAACCAGGGGAGGTGATGGGGTCATGGAATTGGGGCAAGACTGGCCTGCAGAATGTGCTTTGCTGCTTATAGATATCTGCTTTCTACGAGTTCTTACAAATACAGAGAAACCTTCAGGAAACCTCATCCAGGAACTGCTCTAAGAAATGCTTTCAGGCTGGACACAGTGGCTTACGCCTGTAATCCCAGCACTTTGAGAGGCCGAGGCATGTGGATCACTTGAGGTCAGGGGTTCGAGACCAGTCTGGCCAACATGGGGAAACCCTGTTTCTACTAAAAATACAAAAAATTAGCCAGGCATGGTGGTGTGTGCCTGTAATCCCAGTTACTCGGGAGGCTGAGGCAGGAGAATCACTTGAACCCGGGAGGCGTAGGTTGCAGTGAGTTGAGATCGAGCCACTGCACTCCAGCCTTCAGCCTGGGCAACAGAGACTCTGTCCGCCTCCCCCCCACCCCAACAAAAAAGAAAAAAAAGAAAAAAAAAGAAAGAAGGAAATGCTTTGGGCACAGGTCTGGGGCAGAGCCCAGCAAGCAGTGTTTTTAACAGGTGCCCGGATGTGTCTGCAGCTCACACTTGGAGAAACACTAGCCTCTGTTAGGAGTTAACTGTCCCTTGGGTGCAAGCATTTGCAAACGGAAGGATAGGGTGGTCGGGAGAGTCAGAGAACATTCTAACTTTGTTTGTGGATGCATTGATGATTTCCTCTGTGGCTAGAGATGGCACCTGGAATCTGGTTATGTAGCAATTTTTCACCCTTTCCTTTCTTCTCCTCTCTCAGCATGCCCAATACATCCAAATGGTCAGCTGTGGTTCAGTGCTGAGTCCTACCGACCCAGGCACGTGCACTGGTGTTCCAGGCGAGCCGGGCATGCACAACCGCGTCTTCCTCCTGCCAGCCCTGCTGTTTTGGTTCTTTGGCACTTGCCTGCTATCTTCTGCTCTCTGTAGTCAGGGTGCAGTCCTGAAAAGTTTAGTGATTAGGAGAAACTTACTTCCAATTGAGGTTCTTCCAACAGCTCTGTGACGTCGGGCAAATTACTTAACATCTCTGAAACTCAGTTTGCTGATCTATACAATGCGGATAATGCCTTGCCCTCCCTGTTGCCATGAGGATTAAATTAAATGAGCAGAGTCCCCCTCCTGGGCTATCCACTCTGAGCATCCACTGAGGAGTTGCTACCATTATTTCCTCCTTATCAGGGGCCCTCATTTAACCCACTCGGCCCTTGCCAAGGGTCACCTGCCTCCTCCTCCCTCTTCCTCTCCCATCCTGCTCCCCCACCTCTTCTGTGTCATCCGTCCCCACCAGCGAGCAGCTCCCCTCTCCTGACGATCCTCCCCTCATCCTCCCCTCACAGCGTGCGGATCTCATCACTGTGATTACACCGTGTTAGCCACAGTGATTGTTCTATGCCTTGGCACCTCATTACTGAAATAAAGTTAACATTAATGGGAGTCCTGCAGCTAATCCCTCCGTTCACCTCTCCTGAAAATGCATTCCGGTGATTAGCAGGAGAGACACATGCATATATTCATTTTAAAACTGTTCCCTTCCTCCCGCCCTCCCTTCACTTCTACCCACAGACACTGGGAGATGGAGGCCAGGGGACCTTTTAGCTGCCAATGGGCTGAGGACGGAGGCGGGGAAACCATCCCGAACAGGGGCCTGGCAGGGCCTGGGGAGCAGCCAACTCCCACCCCAGAAAAAGAAACATATCCGTTTCCTTTGGGTGGGGTGCAAGTAAAAACAAAACCAACTAGCAAAACACATAGGCCCTGGAGTGGGACAGATGAGGGTGTTGGGGGGAGGGGGGCAGTGTGGTCCTAGCCCTGCCACTTACTAGCTAGGAGACTTTGGTGAAATTGTTCTAACCTTGCTGATCTCCAGTTTCCGCCTCCGATGAAGACGGCTGCTAACTCACATCTTAAGTTCCAGTGCCCTGGGAGGAATGTGTCAGATTCAGATCGTGGGAGATCCCAGCCCCACGACTCCAGCACTTGCACGGTTCGCTTCCCTCCCCTGGCCTGTGGAACTGGGCGTCAGCTGTGTCCATGGGGTCCCTCTCAGCCCTCCCCACTCCCAGTGCCGGGATGTCCCCCTCCTCCTCCGTTCCAGAGCGGGCGATGCCGTCCCATGCACAACACAATGAAACTAATTGCTTGGTGGTGCATTCTCCTTTATAAGAACTACCGGCCCCCAGGGACTCTGCAAACCTGCCCGCTTGCCGATCTAGACAAAAAAATGATCCTCCCCCTAGGACTCAGGAGACGGGCTCCCAGGTCCGCTCAGGTAACCCGCGGCACTCCTTTGGTGCATTTTTTCCCCGTCCTGATTAAAAGTGGGGGCAGGTGACCCCCGTGCGACTCCCACTGGCGGCAGCCAAGAAACGGGAGCCGGAGAACAGCAGAGGGAGGCGTGGGACCCTGTGTAATGAGATTCGCAGACGCCGCTCCTCACCCTCCGTGTCAAGGAGACATTTTCAAAAAGGTTTGACACAGCATCCTCGAAGATCCCTTTGCCAAAACACAAGGTGGAGGCCCCTGGAGTACTTTAAGCCGGCTTCTGTTAACAGAGCAGTCCGTATGCATATTATAATCACGCCGCTCCAATGCCCCGTTAAGCAGCTGTTCCCACAAAGAGGGACAATAGCCCAACCCCACCCCTTTTAGAGCTGATTTCAGTCTTGTCTTTGCTGGTGCCAATTCTTTGATCAGTTTTCACTTAGGATCTGGAGGGCATGTTACAAAGTGCTTTGGGCTGTCTGCCAACAGGCACCTCACTGGCACATGACAACAGCCCAGAAGTGTCAGTGCTGGGAGAGAGACAGAGCTCGCAGGATGCCTTTTAAAAAATAATTATATTTGAATTTTAAAAGCAATCTTCATATATGTAAGTAGCTTCATTTATATGGAAAACTATGCTGGTTCCTCTACCCTTTTAATATTTGATGTCGCATCAGCTTCCTTCACAGTTGGGATAAGCGGTCCGTGGCTTCTTGGGGACTTTTTGGACTCCTGGGTTAAGAAAAAACAATGAGAGGGCTAGAGACTGTTATTTCTTTCCCGTTTCTCCTCCATTCCCCTTCCTCCTGCACCTCAACTGGATGCTTTGTTGCTAGATTGATTGTAGAAGATCTGGAAGGGGAAGGTGGGGAATTGGGAGTTGAAAAATAACTTTTGTTTGTCGGTGGTGGTAACAATATCATTTATTTTATTTTTTGATTGTGGTAAAATACACATAAGATTTGCAATTTTCTTTCCTTCCTTCCTTCTTTCTTTTTTGACAGGGTTTCACTCTGTCACCCAGGCTGGAGTGCAGTGTCGCAATCTCAGCTCACTGTAGCCTCGACTTCAAGGCTTGAGTGATCCTCACCTCAGCCTCCAGAGTAGCTGGGACTACGGTCGTGCAACACCATGCCCAGCTAATTTTTGTATTTTTATATATTCTTTTTTAAGAGATGGGGTCCTCCTATGTTGCCCAGGCTGCTCTCAAACTCCTGAGCTCAAGCAATCCTCATGCCTTGGCCTCTCAAAGTGCTGGGATTACAGGTGTGAGCCACTGCACCTGGCAAGATTTGCCATTTTCAATGCCCAAGAAGATTATGTCAGATCATGTGTACACCTAAAAGTGGTGTACAGTTAAGTGACATCGTGTGCATAGACACTGTTGTGCAGCCATCACCACTATCTATCTCCAGAACTTTTGCACCACCCCAAACTGAAATTCTTCGTGTGTGTGTGTGTGTCAGAGTCAGAGTCTCACTCTGTCACCCAGGCTGGAGTGCAGTGGTGCAATCTCGGCTCACTGCAACATTTGCCTCCTGGGTTCAAGTGATTCTCCTGTCTCAGCCTCCCAAGTAGCTGAGATAACAGGCATGCACCACCACACCCAGCTAATTTTTGTATTTTTAGTAGAGACAGAGTTTCACTATATTGGCCAGGCTGGTTTTGAACTCCTGGTCTCAAGTGATCCACCAGCTTCGGCCTCCCAAAGTGCTGGGATTAAAGGCTTGAGCTACCATGCCCAGCCCCCAGACTGAAAATTCTATAGCATCCATTAAACACTAACCTCATCTCCCACTCCCCTCCAGCTCCTGGCAGCCACCATTCTACTTTCTGTCTATGATTTTGACTGTACGACGGGCCTCATCTAAATGAGACCATCCAGTATTTTGTGTCTGACTTCTTTCACTTGGTAGCATGTCCTCAAAGGACATTCATCCACGTTGCAGCGTGTGTCAAAACCTCCTTCCTTTTTAAGGCTGAATAATATTCCATGTACCTATGGACCACATTTTGCTGATTCACTCATCCATCTTTGGACATTCGAGTTGTCTACCATTTATTGAGTCTTACAGGTTGCCAGCCAGCCATGTTAGATGTTTATCTACTTACAGACATCTAATTTAATTCTCACCAGTGTCATTTTATGGTTGAGAAAAAGAGATGATCCTTGCTTGAAGTAACTTGCTATTGATTGGTAGAGCTGAGATTTGCTTTCAGAGATGTCTGACCCTAAAACTATGGTTCTCCAATGTCAGCATGTTCCAGAATTGCCTAGAAGATTCTGTTAAAAAGAAAGGCTGTGTCTGACCTATTCTGATTCAGAAGGTATGGAATGGCACCCAGGAATCTGTATTTATTTTTATCTGTATTTTTCATTTTTGTGGAGACTGGGTCTTGCTATGTTGCCCAGGCTGGTCTCAGACTCCTGGCCTTAAGTGATCTTCCCACCTCTGCCTCCCAAAGTGCTGGGATTATAGGTGTGAGCCACTGTGCCCAGTCGGGATCTGTATAACAAGCTCTCTAATCCAATATAGGTTATCAGAGAAGCAGACCTTGCTAAATATGCTCTAAAGTTTAGGGATTTGACTGCTATGTTATATGACCTCATTCATATAAAATATCATATGAATGCTCTTCAAAGAGCATTTCAAGATAAACAAAAATGTTCCAGGTAAAGGAAGAGTTGGGAGAGACAGGGAATCCATAAAGAGCTCATACATGGGAGTGTGTACGAAGGCCCACGGTTTGGGCTGCATGTGCGACTGAACTTTTTTTTTTTTTTTTTTTTGAGATGGAGTCTCATTCTGTCACCCAGGCTGGAGTGCAGTGACGCGATCTCGGCTCAATGCAACCTCCGGCTCCCGGGTTCAAGCAATTCTTCCGCCTCAGCCTCCCGAGTAGCTGGGACTGCAGGCGTGAGCCACCACACCTGACTAATTTTTTTGTATTTTTAGTAGAGACGGGGTTTCACCATGTTGGCCAGGCTGGTCTCAAACTCCTGACCTCAGGTGATCAGCCTGCCTTAACCTCCCAAAGTGCTGAGATTACAGGTGTGAGCCACTGTGCCCGGCTTTGACTGCACTTCTCAATGGCCCAAGCAAAGACTGAAATAGGATCAGCCACAAAATGTATGCCATTTGTGACATAAAACATACCAGCAGAGGCACAGCTAATCCATGCATTTTGATCTGAGGGCTCCTAATTGAGAAGACCCTGTGCTGTCATGGAAACAGTCACCAGCTCTCCTGAGCCAATACCATAGGACTCCCATAGGTCTATTTCTTCAGGGTGAGCCAAAGTTCGATGCCAAAGAATGGTTCAGTAAAGACAGACCTGGGGGAAACAGTGCTGAACCACTTCAAGCTCACTTTTCTGCAGGGTGTGATACAGTCCTGTGCCTCCCCTGGCTTAGTCTCTCTGCTTTGTCTAGTTTCTCTCCCTTGCAGATCCCCCTGCCCCCAAGAGAGGAGCCCAGTGGGGGGCTTTGGCTTTAATGACTACGATGCTTGTCTTTAAAGTTTGCAAAGCCCCCAGTCTCCAACCACTGGCCAGTATGGCCCTTCTTCCTTTGGCATGCAAGAAAAGCCACTGTCTGGTTGAGTGAGCTCTGCTATAAATCAAAGTGTCACCACTTAGCCAGTAGAAGTGATTTAATTAATCTGCTGTGCTGTCCCCTGAGCATCACTCCACCTGACTGCTAATCAACTTCCATCAGCAGGAGGAAAATACAGGCCCCCTTTTTCTGAACTGCATTGCATAAGATGAAGGAGGAGTGGGAGGGGGAGAAAAAGTTAATTGCAGTGAGGGAGCTCAAACTGTCACAAGAAGAAAGTCTCTTGTCTGGCATCTGCAGGCTGCCTCTTTATACACTGTCGTCCTCGTCTTGGGTGAACTGCAGGAGAGGACCACTTTTTAGTAATATTAATATAGACATTATCTATTGTCCATATCTATTTATCAGAAATAATGTCTTGCCTGGAAACCCATGACAGCTGGCATATTGCAAAAAAGGAACTGTTCTTTTATCATGCACCCAGTATTTAGACCTTAAAAAACCACACGAAACCTTCACTGATAATCAGATAAGACTTAGCGTTTATATATCTATCTCTCGGGCACAGGAACATTTTTTGACAGATGACCACCCCAATTTCTGTCATATTCAGGCAAAAACAACCCACGGCATTTCCCTGCAATGTAATTAGGCACGTCTGGTTAATGCTAGAGTGCTTTGAAGGTGAAATTAGCTAGTGGTAATGAGGACTCCTAGTCTAGGGCACTTGAAAGCTTCTTTAAGAGCCTTAAGTTTCCTTGAATCTTTTCACAAATGGTAGATAGCCTGGCTCCATTTTACAGATAGGAGAAACTGAGGCAAACAAAGACGAGGGAAAATTTTCCAGGAAGTTGCAGAGCTGGAACAGGTGTTCTGAAACTGGGATTCATTCTTTGTTGTGGGGAAGCAGGAGTGCACAAGATTCTGGTTTTGTCTGTCTTAGAGATGGGGTCTGGCTTCGTTGCCATGCCAGGCTGGAGTATGGTGGCATGATCTTAACTCACTGCAGCCTCAAACTCCTGGACTCAAGTGATCTGCCTGACTCAGACTCCCAAAGTGCTGGGATTATAGATGCATATCACTATGCCTGGCTAATTTTTAAAATTCTTTGTAGAGATAGGGTCTCACCATGTTACCCAGGCAGGTCTTGAACTCCTGGCCTGAAGCAATCCTCCTGCCTTGACTTCCCAAAGTGCTGGAGTTACAGGCATGAGCCACTGTGCCTGGCCCCAAGATTCTGTTTTAAAGCAGGGGCTTATTTGGAATTGTATTCTTTTCTGATTACTGAGCACTTATACTGAAAAGTAAACTTGTAGAAAGTCTCTTTAGTAGTATGAAGACCGGAAAATCTTTTATCTGACCCAAAATATGACATCTTGCATCGATTATACACAAACTTTGTGTTTTTTTTTCCTCACCAGAGATACCCATTCCCCCCAGCCCGCCACCGCCTGCTTCTGTGGGTGAGCCACATCTCTCTAAAGATGTGGGAGCAGCTGGACACCGTGACTGACGCCTGTAATCCCAGCACTTAGGGAGGCTGAGGCGGAAAGATCACCTGAGGTCGGGAGTTCGAGACCAGCCTGACCAACATGGAGAAACCCCGTCTCTACTAAAAATATAAATTTAGCCAGGCGTGGTGGTGCATGCCTGTAGTCCCAGCTACTTGGGAGGCTGAGGCAGGAGAATTGCTTGCACCCAGGAGGCGGAGGTTTCGGTGAGCCAAGATCATGCCATTGCACTCCAGCCTGAGCAACAAGAGCGAGACTGTCTCAAAAAAAAAAAAAAGATGTGGCAGCAGCGCAGAAACACTGTTTCAGCACACATGTACTTAGGGTCAGAGAGCCTCTGCCCTACTGCAGGTGACGGCCATTCCTTTGAGAGTAAAGAGCTCTGGATCCTCATTCTGTGAACGTCCACACCCGCCGCATGCCAAGCACTGCCTCATTTTGTGACTTATGACCGCTGGGCCACCCCTAGAATCCTGGTTGAGTACAGAGTGAATTACACAGTCCTCCTCCATTGTGATGAGGTCGAAATCTGATCAAAATGGACATCTAGGGCAGCCTTCGAGAGGAAGAGGTGTCCTGAGAGAGGAGATAGCCCCTAAAGCTGCTGCATAGGTCTGAGCTGAGGTGTGTGTGGTCCGCCCAACACCAGGGGGCACTGCCACTTCCTCCCCTGCCTTTGCACGTGCTTTCCCTAGGAGCACAGGCCACGCGGATGCAGCTGGCTTCCCTTGCACTGAGTCTCCCGGGAACCAGAGGGAGGGCGCTCCTTCCCTGCAGAAGGGAAATCCTGCCCGTCTCTTGCTGCTCCAGGGAGTAGCCTAAAAGGGCTAAGATTGGAGCCACTTAGAGCGGGGTGGAATTCTAACTGTGCTACAGGCCACGTTTGTGTGTGTGCGGCCCTCCCTGGCCTCAGTTCCCTTATCTGCAAAATAGGAATGCCCATCTCCCAGAATGGACATCAGGATGAAATGAGATGATGGATACCAATGCTCCCCGCACAGTGCTAGGCATGTAGGAGCTGCTAATTAAATACAGTTTCCTTCTTGCCATTCTCTCTTTTTGTTTTGTTTTTGAGACAAGGTCTTGTTCTGTCGCCCAGGCTGGAGTGCAGTGGCGCGATCACAGCTCACTGCAGCCTGGACCTCCTGGGCTCACGCCATCCTCCCACTTCACCCTTCCAAGGAGCTGGGACCACAGGAGGGCGCCACCACGCCCTGCTAGGTTTTGCATTTTTTTGTAGAGATTTGTAGAGATGAGGGTCTCCACCATGTTGCTCAGGCTAGCCTCAAACTCCTGAGCTCAAATGATCCTCCTGCTTTAGCCTCCCAAAGTGCTGGGATTACAGGCGTGAGCCACCATGCCCAGCCTTTCTTACCCTTTCCTTCCTTCCTTTGCTCTCTTATTCTTTCATTTATTTCCACAGCTCCATAACCTATACTATAAAATGCTCAATTTGACAGTGGGGACCCAGATCCCAGAGTCATGCAAAGATCCAAAGGCTGCCATGCCTCCATCCCTCCGTCTGAGCCCAGGGTGCTGGGACCCCCTCCATCCCCACCCACCCAGCAGGCTATTCCAGACATCATGGAACAGTTGTCTCCACATGCACCTCCCATTTCAAGGGTTTCCACCACGGCTGTAAAACGTACTCCAGGCTGACGCTGGGCCTTCCGGGTCCAGCCAGGAAGATGTTTGTTTGTTTCTAGCCACAATCTAGAAACATCTGTTTTGATGTTTTCCCAGTCGCAGACAGGAAGAGAACAAGGTTGATATTTCTCTGTGTTGGTGCTATAGTGCATCTGTAATTGGAAAGTAAAATGGTACACCTTGCCTCTCCATTTCGTCATAATCATTCCATTTGAAAAAGAAGGCAACGTTATTGTGCCCAGGGGTTACATTGTATGTAAACAGGTATGCATTAAATGGAAGTCTTGTACGTGAGAAATGGCGAAGTATTATGGAAACCAACAGCAAAGGTCTGTGTAACTTTCTTTTAGACAAAAGACCAGCCACTGGGAGTTGGCAGCAGCCCTTTTCTGCTTCCTTGGATTGGAAGCATATTTTGTTTTTCTCAGTGAATCTCCTTCTCATGATGAAAATGATAAAGTTGGTGCCCAGAGGTTCACTGAGGATAGTCAAGCAAATGTATTTGTTCAAAAAACATTTGTTGGCCGGGCATGGTGGCTCACACCTGTAATCCCAGCACTTTGGAAGGCCGAGGCAGGCGAATCACTTGAGGCCAGGAGTTTAAGACCAGCCTGGCTAACATGATGAAACCCTGGCTCTACTAAAAATATAAAAATTAGCTGGGCGTGGTGGTACATGCCTGTAGTTCCAGCTACTTGGGAGGCTGAGGTGGGAGGATCTCTTGAACTCGGGAGGTGGAGGTTGCAGTGAGCTGAGACTGTGCAACTGCACTCCAGCCTGGGCGACAGAGTGAGAATCTGTCTCAAAAAAAAAAAAAAAAAAAAAAAAGAAAAAGAAAAAGAAAAAGAAAAAATCCAAAAAACATTTGTTGAGCATCTACTCTGCCTGGATCTGTACTACGTGATAAATAAGACATAGCCCTTTGCAGACTTTCCAGTCTACAGGAAGCAGGTTGACATTTAACATAACTAGAGCCAACGTGATGACTGTCACCATGAACAAATGAATTAATACTACGGGAATACAAAAGGGAGGGGTGTCAGGGAAGGTTTCATGAGAAGTTTTCTGATAGAAGAGGAAGAAGGAGGTTAGTACAGGGTAGAAGGAACAGCTTTTTTGAAGACCAGAAGAGGTAAAAATAAGAAACGTAGAGCCATCCAGTAGCATCATTTGATTATTACATGAAATACATGCTAAGCAGTATGTTTGTTTCCTTCCTTCCTTCCCTCCCTCCCTCTCTCCTTCCTTAAATTGAGACAGAGTCTCACTCTGTTCCCCAGGCTGGAGTGGTGCAGTGGCACGATCTCAGCTCATTGCAACCTCCGCCTCCCAGGTTCAAGTGATTCTCCTGCCTCAGCCTCCTGAGTAGCTGGGATTATAGGCGTGCGCCAGCACGCCTGGCTGATTTTTGTGTTTTTTCAGTAGAGACAGGGTTTCACCATGTTGGCCAGGCTGATCTTAAACTCCTGGCCTCAGGTGATCCGCCCGCCTCGGCCTCCCGAAGTGCTGGCATGAGCCACCATGCCTGGCCAATTTTTAATTTTATCTATTTTTGAACAGTTAGTACGTGCATATGGTTTAACATTCAAAAGCGTTTTACGGTGAAAAATCTCTCTTCCCTGCTGACCCTGGCCATTCATTTCTCCTCCAGTGACACCATTTTCTTGTGTTTATGCAAAGAGAGTTATACATATGCAAACGAATTCTTGCAGGTATTATTTCTCTTTTTCCTCTAAGTACAAGAGCTATACAGCATGCTGTATACACCTGTCTCTCATGTTCTTTTGCTTTGTGAAACAAATGTTTAAACTCCAATATTTAGAGAGTTCCTGCTAGATGTCTTAGTCCATTCTCTGTTGCTTATAAAAGAA
The DNA here is from genome assembly GCF_028885655.2 of Pongo abelii. Classification (NCBI taxonomy): domain Eukaryota; kingdom Metazoa; phylum Chordata; class Mammalia; order Primates; family Hominidae; genus Pongo; species Pongo abelii. The sequence continues at coordinate 115,528,335 of NC_071995.2, read as the reverse complement.
TACCTGAAACTGGGTAATTTATAAAGAAAACACATTTATTTCTTACCCTTCCAGAGGCTGAGAAGTCCAAGATCAAGGGGCTGCAACAGGTGAGGGCCGTTTTCTAGAGGGGATGCTCTATAGAGTCCACAGGTGGTGGAGGGCATCACCTAGTGAGGGTGCTGCCTGTGCCAACTCAGGTCTCTCTTCCTCTTTTTATAAAGCCACCAGCCCCAATCCCATGACAACCCATTAATCCACTAACCCATGAATGGATTAATCCATTCTGATTGGGTCAGGGTCCTCATGACCCAATCACCTCTTAAAGGCCTCACCTCCCAGTACTGCCACATTAAATGATTTAATTTCAACATGAGTTTTGGAGGGGACAGATGTTCAAACTATAGCACTAGGTATCAGAAGCTTTTAAAACTGCTTCCCATGCATTATCCCATTGAATCCTATGATACCAAGCACTATGGTTTCCCACTTTATGGGGAAGGAAACTGCGGCACAGAGAGACCTTGAGTGACCTTCCCAAGTTTATTCAGTTGGTGAATTAGCCCTGACCTTGTGCTGGAACTGAAATAAGGCAAAGGAAGGGATGCTCAGTCCAGCAGTGCTTGCTGGGGTTCACCAAGTGCAAACACTTCCATTATTCTCTTTATTCTAGAAACTTCTTAAAATAGCTCCTAGAGGTAGGGATGATGATGGGGAAAGCATGGCTCAGATGTGCTGAAGGTCCCAAAGCCACCCGTATCAACTCAGTGGCAGGGTTGGGAAGAAGAGTTCATTGCACACAATGAAACAATTACCAAGCAACTACCATGTTTCTGGGTCTGCAAAAAGCACTGGGAGGACGAAGAGAAATACAATGTACCTCTCTTCTTAGATGGACTAATCAGGACTAGTCTGTTTTTTTTTTTTGGCATATCAGTATTTCTTGGAGATCTTTCCATATCAGTACATATAGCCGTCTTCATTCTTTTTTTTTTTTTTTTTTTTTGACAGAGTCTCATTCTGTTGCCAGGCTGGAGTGCAGTGGTGTGATCGTGGCTCACTGCAACCTCCACCTCCCAGGTTCAAGCAATTCTCCTGCCTCAGCCTCCCAAGTAGCTGGGACTACAGGCGTGCACCACCATGCCCAGCTAATTTTTGTATGTTTAGTAGAGACAGGGGTTCACCATGTTGGCCATGATGGTCTCTATCTCCTGACCTCGTGATCCCCCCGCCTCGGCCTCCCAAAGTGCTGGGATTGCAGGCATGAGCCACCATGCCCGGCCCTTCATTCTTTTACATGGCAGAAATTCGATGTTAGTTACTTCATCACTTGCCTACCAATGGGTATTCAGGCTGTGTTTGCCCTCCTGCAAATACAGCTGCTGTCAAAACATCCTTGTATGTACGTCTTGGAGTGTTTGAGCAAAAATATCTGTAGAATGAATTCCTAGAAGTGGACTGGCTGGTCATGGGGTACACATACTTAGAATTTTGGTAGATATTGCTAAATTGCATTCCAAGCAACAGCACCAATTTACACTCCCCCAAGAGCGCATGAAAGTGTTCATCCCCAATTTTCCCCTCCCCGGGCCTCGTCAACCTGTTTCATCTTTGCCAACCTGACTGCTGAAAAATCAGCTCATTTAAATTCACATGCATTATGAGCACATTATTTCATGTGTTTATTGGCCATTTATCTTTCTTTTATGAACTGCTTTTTTGTGTCCTTTGTACATTTCATGTTTCGGCTTTGTCTTTTTCAGAGATATATAAGAGCTCTTTGGATAATAAAGAAATGCATTACAAATATTTCTCCCATTTACAGTTTGTAATTTTTTTCACCATATAGAGGACTTTCATTTTCATGTAGTTGGAAATATTAATTTTTTCTTTATGACTTTTGGGTTCATGTTTGCCTTTGCCTCTCCACGATTATATATATTTTTAATGACCCATTTTTTTTTCTTCTCAGCCTTTTTATGGCTTTCGTATTTAAATTGAACTCTAAGCATTTGAAATTTATTTTGGCGAAAGGAGTGGTATAGGGGCCCGGCTTAATTTTTTGGCTTTGAGGGGAGCCTCTTTAGATTCTCTTGTACCTGGCTTCACCTGACTCGGGGGTGGGGGACGGGGAATCTCGAAGGGAGAGCCAGTGTCACAGCAGGCTGGGGCCTCCACCTGCAGAAGCTACCAGAACCCAGACAGCAAACCCTTCTGGGCTGGTTCTACTGGAGACATGGTGCACGACAGGGCCAGCCCTTTCTAAGCCAAGCACAGAGACCCTCTAAGGAAAGATTGGTACATTGTATTTCCCTCTGTCTTCCCAGTGCTTCTTGCAGAACCAGAATCATAGTTGCTTGGTAATGGTTTCATTGTATGCAATGAAATCATTCTTCCCAACCCTGCCACTGACTTGATACAGGTGGCTTTGGGACCTTCAGCACATCTGAGCCACGCTCTCTCCATCATCATACCTACCTGTGAGGACTGTTTTAAGAAGTTTCTAGAATACAGAGAATAATGGATGTGTTGGCACTTGGTGAACCCCAGCGAGCTCTGCAGTTGGAAAGTTTAAACGACTGGCTGCCCCTTTGCTCCTATGAACACATCTCAGTTGTGTGCAGCCATTAACGTTTTAGTGGCTTTAAAGCAGAACAAACTTATGAAATATCTTCTGTTCAGTAAAGTAATTAAGTTGTAAGAATTACAATTTATCTCCTTGTGGGACACAGAGGGCTTTTTTTTCTTTTTAAATTTTTAATGAGAAAACACAGCTTCTAAACATTTTTTTTTTTTTCTGAATGAGTTCTTATAAAAAGTAATATTATTTATCACTATCTCCAAATCCCCGGCATTGGAGAAGGTAAAGATTGGCTTGGAACAGGAAGGTCTATTACAAAGAGAATCAGGTACCTACACAAAACAGAGCAGGGACTTTGCTGATGGTTTGTTCAGAACAAAGTCCTGGGCACCCAGAGTTAATTTGATACTGGATGAGACTTGGTTCTCTTTCGTGCCTCAGTTTCTCCCACTAGGTTCAAGAAAGAACTCACACCAAACAAAAGTCAGTCTAGGATAGCCCTCTTGACTAGTGCTTGAGAGAGTGGATTCCAGAATCTGATCACCCAACTACAAATCCCAGCTCCACCATGTCCTGTGTGACTTTGGGAAACCCACATACCTGGTTTGTGTCTCACAGGGATGATATTGTGCCCACTTTGTGGGGCAGGTGAGACAATATAACCAAGGAGCTTATAACAGAACTGCGCACACAGCAAGTGTTTAAAAGATGCACCCCCCTAGCATCTTGAAAGACTTCATTGGATATATGTGAGTCTGTTTATGTGTTGAGGCATGTTTGGGCAACAGCGCCATAGTGCAGTGGTCCCCAACGTTTTTGGCACTCAGGACCAGTTTTGCAGAAGACAGTTTCTCCATGGACCAGGAAGGGAAGGTGGAATGGTTTCGGGATGATTCAAGTGCATTACATTTATTGTGCACTTTATTTCTGTTATTACATTGTAATATGTAATGAAATAATTATACACCTCCCCATAATATAGAATCATTGGGAACCCTGAGCTTGTTCTCCTGCAACTAGATGGTCCCATCTGGGGGTGATGGGAGACAGTGGCAGATCATCAGATATTAGATTCTCATAAGGAGGGCACAGCCTAGATCCTTCGCATGCGCCGTTCACAATAGGGTTGTGCTCCTTCCTATGAGAATCTAATGCCACAACTGATCTGACAGGAGGCAGAGCTCAGGCGGTAATGCCAGCGATGGTTAACAGTTGTACATACAGACGAAGCTTCACTCACTTGCCTGCCGCTCACCTGCTGCTGTGTGGCCCAGCTCCTAATAGGCCACAGACTAGTACCAGTCCCTGGTCCAGGGATCGGGGACCCCTATCATGGCTGGTGGTGTAGGACACCACGGGTGGTGAATACTACCAAAAATCAGTGGAATGGGGTGGTCCTCAAAGAACATATGCTTTGATAGGAGAGATTCTATCAACATATGTGAAAAACTGCAGGCCAGTGGTGGCTAACTAACACCTACAGGGGACAGACAGGCAGATCACGGGAGAGATGGGTACTGCAATTTGCTGTCTGAATCTGTGGGCTCTCTGACCTTGATTCGACCAACCACAAATGGAAAACACTTAGGGGGAAAAAATACAACAATAAAAAGTAATAGAAAATTTTAAAGCACACTATAACAACTATTTACATAGCACTTCCATTGTATTAGGTACTATAAGTAATCTAGAGACAAAGTGTACAGAAGATACGTGTAGGTTATAATGCGAACACTATGCCATTTTACATGAGAGGCTTCAGCATCTGAGGATTCTGGTATCTACGGGTCCCTGTAACCAGTCCCCCATGACAGTGAGGGATGACCGTGTATACATATGTTTGTACATATCAATATAGAAATATTCCTTTTCTATTTTTTTTTTTTTTTTTGAGACGGAGTCTCGCTGTGTCACCCAGGCTGGAGTGCAGTGGGGCAATCTCAGCTCACTGCAAGCTCCACCTCCCGGATTCATGCTATTCTCCTGCCTCAGCCTCCCAAGTAGCTGGGACTACAGGTGCCTGCCACCACGCCCAGCTAATTTTTTGTATTTTTAATAGAGATGAGGTTTCACCGTGTTAGCCAGGATGATCTCGATCTCCTGACCTCGTGATCTGCCCGCCTCGGCCTCCCAAAATCCTGGGATTACAGGCGTGAGCCACCGCACCCGGCCGAAATATTCCTTTTCTTTACAACAAATATACCTTCTCCATTTGTCTGGAGGCTTGCTGAACTAGATGTTCTCACATTTGATGGAGGCCTAGCTGCAGAAACATGCTTCTCCACCATTAGAAAAACAATGTGAATGGTGAATGACAGCGAGCCTGGCTTCAGAACCAGGGAGAGAGTGGTTGCCCCATCTCAGAGGGCAACTACTCATGGAGCTAGAGCTCCTACACTTGCAAGAGAAAGAAGAAATCAAGATTTTTGTTTATAATTTTTTAAATGTTGGATAAAATAATTTTAAAACAATATATTGGCCCAACACAGCATGCCTATGGGGGTGAATTAGGCCCCAGAGCCCCTAGTTTGCAATCTCTGTATGTGGCCCATCTTATAAAAGGTCATACAGACCGGGGGTGGTGGCTCACACCTGTAATTCCAACACTTTGGGAAGCCAAGGCAGGCGGATCACCTGAGGTCAGGAGTTGGAGACCAGTCCAGCCAACATGATGAAACCTCGTCTCTACTAAAAATATAAACATTAGCTGGGTGTGGTGGCGTGTGCCTGTAATCCTAGCTACTCGGGAGGCTGAGGCAGGAGAATCGCTTGAACCAGGGAGGTGGAGGCTGCAGTGAGCTGAGATGGCACCACTGCACTCCAGCCTGAGTGCAGAGCCAGACTCCGTCTCAAAAATAAATAAATAAATAGACATACATTCAAATTAACATGCATTGCAAAGTTATCACATCAAAGGTATTGCCTAGCTAAGCAATTTTACTTTTTCAAATAATTAAGCATTGCATCATCACAAATTCCACCATTCCAACTCACAGGCTACCGTGATCTCTCCATGCAAAGCTGCCTTTTAGGAAAAGATAACACAGAAAGTGTAGAGCATGAATTGTATCACACACTATTAAGATATCCAGAGTTTGCAGTCTAGAAGCTATTAAATTATGTCAATTGATTTTTTTTTTTTTTTTTTGAGACAGGATCTCCCTCTGCCACACAGGCTAGAGTACAGTGGCACAATCATGGCTCACTGCAGCCTCAAACTCCCGGACTCAAGCGATCTTCCCAGGCTCCCAAGTAGCTGGAATTACAGGTGTACGCCATCATGCTTGGCTAATTTTTAAAATTTTTTGTAGAGACGAGGTCTCACTATGTTGCCCAGGCTGGTCTCGAACTCCTGGACTCAAATGATCCTCCTGCCTTGGCCTCCCAAAGTGCTGAGATTACAGGCATGAGTCACTGAATCCAGCTTGTCCATTTATTTTTTAAAAACCACTTTATTGAGGTATGGCTGGCATACAAAAAATGTATATATTTAATGCATGCAACTTGATGAGTTTGGAAATAAGTGTACACCTGTGAAACCACCACCACAGTCAGTGCTATAAACGTATCTGTCACCTCCAAAAGTTTCCTCCAGCCCTCTATAATATTATTATTATTTGGTGGTAAGAACACTAAACATAAGATCTTAGCAAATGTTTAAGTATAAAATGTAATATTATAAACTATAGGCACCACGCTGTACAGTAGTTCTCTAGGACTTATTCATCTTGGATAACTGAAACTCTGTACCTTTGGACCAACATCTCCCCATTCTCCTTCCTCCCTCTAGCTCCTGGCAACGATTATCAAAATGAGTTTGACTATTTTAGGTTCCTCGTATAAGAGAGATAATGTAGTACTTGGCCTTCCGTGCCTGGCTCATTTCATTCAGCATTATGTCTTCTGTGTTCATCCACCTTGTTGCAAATGGCAGGATTTCCCTCTTTTTCAAGGCAGAATAACAATCCATTATATGTCTATACCACATTATCTTTACCCGCTCATCTATGGATGGACACTTATGTTACTTCTATGTCTTGGCCATTGTGAATAATACTGCAGCATGCATGAGAGTGCAGATATCTCTTCAGTATCCTGATTTCAGTTCCTTTGGATGTATACCCAGAAGTGGAATATAACTTCACGCCTGTTAGAATGGCTATTACTAAAATAAATAAATAAATAAGAATTGATGAGGATATGGAGAAAAGGGAACTCTTGTACACTGTAGGTGGAAATATAAATTGCTGTGGCCACTACGGAAAACACTATGGAGGTTCCTCCAAACATTAAAACTAGAACTACCATATGATGTTAATTGCTTTGTTTGATAAGGCTAGGAAGACAATCCAATGGGGGAAAATAGCATTTTCAAATGGTACTGGGACAACTGGATAGCCACATGTAAAGAATGAATTTGGACTCCTACCTCAGACCATACACAGAAACAAATAAAATACCTAAATGTAAGAACTAAAACCGTAAAAATTAAAAAAAACACTTAGAAAAAAACAGGCGGCTGGGGGCAGTGGCTCATGTCTGTAATCCCAGTACTTTGGGAGGCCGCGGCAGAAGGATCACTTGAGGCTAGGAGTTTAAGACTAGCCTGGGCAACATAGCTGACCCTGTCTCTACAGAAAAACAATTTTTTAAAATTAGTGGGCAAGGTGGTGTGTGTCTGTAGTTCCAGCTACTTGGGAGGTTGAGGTGGGAGGATCACTTGAGCCCAGGAGCTTGAGGCTGCAGTGAGCTATGAACCAGACTCTGTCTCTAAAAAAATAAAGTAACAAAAGACAACATAGGAGTAAATCTTCATGACCTTGAATTAGGCAATGAATTCTTAGATACAACACCAAAAACACAAGTCATATAATAAAACATAAATTGGACGACTTAAAAATAAGAAACCTTTATGTTGCAAATGACACCATCAAGAAAGTGAAAGATAACCCATAGAATGGAAGAAAATGTTTGTGAATCAGCCAGGTGTGGTGCCTCATGCCTGTAATCCTAGCACTTTGGGAGGCCAAGGCAGGTGGATTGCCTGAGCTCAGGAGTTCAAGACCAGCCTGGGCAACATAATGAAACCTCATCTCTAAAAAAATACAAAAAAAATTAGCTGGGCATGGTGGCACACACCTGTAGTCCCAGCTCCTTGAGGGGCAGAGGTAGGAGGACCACTTGAGCCCATGAGGTTGAGGTTGCAGTGAGCCGAGCCAAGATTGTGCCACTGCACTTCCAGCCTGGGTGACAGAGTGAGACCCTGTATCAAAAAAAAAAAAAAAAGAAAGAAAGAAAGAAAAAAGAAAATCATGAGTCATATATCTGATCCAGAAATTGTATCCAGAATAAATAAAGAACATTTACAACTCAATAACTGAAAGACAACCCAATTACAAAATTAGCAAAAGATTTGAATAGACGTATCTCCAAAGAAGATCTACAAAAGGCAATAAGCACATGAAGATATGTTCATCATTCGCCATTAGGGAAATGCAAATGAAATCCACAATGAGACCACTTCACACACACTGGGATGGCTATAATAAAAAAGATAGACTAGAACAAGTGTTGGCAAGGATGTGGAGAAACTGAACCCTTCAACATTGCTGGTGAGCACGTAAAATAGTGTATCCCTTTTGGCAAACAATCTGGCATTTCTTCAGAAAGTTAAAGTAAGAAGAAGGGGAACGAAGAGAGGTTGATTAATGAGTACAAAGATATACTTAGAAGAAATAAGATCTGGTGTTCAATACAGTAGTAGGGTGACTATAGTCAAATCAATCAATTGCACATTTCAAAATAGCTAGAAGAGAATAATTCAAAGGTTCCTAGTATAAAGAAAAGATAAATAGACTGGGTGCAGTGGCTCATGCCTGTAATCCCAGGGAGGCCGAGGTGGGCAGATCACTTAAGCTCAGGAGTTTGAGACCAGCCTGGCCAACATGGTGAAACCCCCATCTCTATGAAAAATACAAAAATGAGTCAGGCCTGATGGTGGGCACCTGTAATCCCAGCTACTTGGAAGGCTGAGGCACGAGAATTGCTTGAATCCGGGAGGTGGAGGTTGCAGTGAACCGAGATTGCGCCACTGCACTCTAGCCTGGGCAACAGAATAAGACTCTGTCTTAAAAATAATAATAATAAAAAAAAGATAATTATTTAAGGTGATGGACATCCCAATTACCCTGATTTGATTATATGGTTGTATCAAATTATCACAGGTACCCCCAAAATATGTACATCTAATATGTATGGAAAGAAGAAAGAAACAAAGAAAGAAAGAAGGAAAGAAAGAAAGAAAGAAAAAGAAAGAAAGAAAAAGTCAAGTCAGTGAATGGATAAATAAAACATGGCATATCCATACAATGGAATGATAGTTGGCAATAAAAAAAGTAGCAATAGCAAAGACATGGAATCAACCCAGGTGCCCATCGATGGTGGACTGGATAAAGAAAATGTGGTACATATGCACCATGGAACACTACACAGCCATAAAAGGAAAAAAATCATGTCTTTTACAGCAACATGGATGCAGCTAGACACCATTCTTCTAAGCAAACTAACACAGAAACAGAAAATCAAATACTGCATGTTCTCACTTGTAAGTGGGAGCTAAGCTTTGGGTACACATAGTCATAAAAATGGGAATGACAGACACTGGGGAATACAAGAGGAGGCAGGATGGGAAGGGAGTAACGTTGAAAAACACCTACCTATTGGATACTATGCTCACTACTGGGGGTGAGGGATCCATTCATACTTCAAACCTCAGTATCACGTCATATACCTTTGTAACAAACCTGCACGTGTACCCGATTCTAAAATAAAAGTCAAAAAGAGAAAAAAATAAAGAAAATGAATAAAGTATATGGTACTGATTCATGCTACAGCGTAGATGAGCCCTGAAAACATTACGCTAAGCGAACGAAGCCATTGCCAAAGACCACATATTGCATGACTATTTATATGAAATACACAGACTAGGCAAAGGCACAGAGGCAGAAAATGGTTACCAGGGGGTGGAAGAAAGGGGAACTTGGGACTAACTGCTATTGGTATGGAGTTTCTGGGCTTTTTTGGGAGGGGGGGTTCTTTTAGAGGAGAAAAGGCTGCTCTAAAATTAGATTGTGGTGATGGTTGCACAGCTCTGTGAATACACCAAAAGCCCTTGAATAGCACGCATTGCATGGTATATGAATTATATCTCAAAATGCTGTTTAAAGAGAAAGATTACACGGTTCTCATGCTTTAGTGATCTTGGCCACATACAGAGACAGTATCCATCGGTGTCATCCTTGAACACAAAGGACAGTGATATAAGTGCTAATAATTATGACCTGTTAAATGCATAAGCAATTGGTAGTCATAGTCAGTTCAGATTTCCAATATTGGATTACTATATCTTTATCGTATCATTTACTACTGTAATATGATATTCTACATCCACAGCCAGCACTATAAACAGTGATGTTAATTTTAGGTCTGTGAGGGCAGGGGAATTTTAAGAGTGCCAGAGCCTCTTCCCATAATCTGCGTAGTTCCGACAAAGGGAAATGCTGGCTACTGTCCCTCTAAGCTGAAGTCAAATGTGAACCCAAAGGACTTTGGCATGCAGCCACCAGTCCATCCTGTTTGCTACCAGTTCGGGGTTTTGTGTGTGTGTGTCGTTAAGTTTTCTCTTTGGCTGTCAGTCAAGCCTCTTCTGTGGTTTTTTTTGTGTTGTTGTTGGTTTTTTGGTTTTTTTTTTGAAATGGGGTCATGCTCTGTTGTCCGGCTGGTCTCAAACTCCTGACCTCAGGTGATCCGCCCGCCTCAGCCTCCCAAAGTGTCGGGATGACAAGTGTGAGCCACTGCGCCCGGCCAAAATTCCATCAATTTCTTTTTCTTTTGAGTCAGGTCTCGCTCTGTTGCCTCGGCTGTAATGCCGTGGTGCAATCATAACTCACTGCAGCCTCGAACTCAGCCTCCTGAATAGCTGGGACTACAGGCATGACCCTTTTTTTGGGGGGAAGGGGATGGATGGGGTCTTGCTCTGTTGCCCAGACTGGAGTGCAGTGGCACTATCTTGGCTCACTGCAAACTCTGCCTCTTGGGTTCCAGCAATTCTCCTGCCTCAGCCTCCCGAGTAGCTGGTATTAAAAGCACACACCACCATGTCTGGCTAATTTTTGTATTTTTAGTAGAGATGGGGTTTCACCATGTTGACCAGGCTGGTCTTGAACTCCTGACCTCAAGTGATCTGCCTACCTCAGCTTTCCAAAGTGCTGGGATTACAGGCATGAGCCACTGTGCCCAGCCCTCAGGACTCTTCTTTATAGTCTTTACCCTGCAACCCCATCCCTCCCAGGGTGGTGCTGGAACCACAGCCATGAGGATGATTTGAAAAATCCCCACTGCCTTGACCGAATGAAATTGAAGGAGGGCAGTTAGTTGGCAAGAACCAATTTCCACCTCTGGCAACAGCCTCCTTTGCTTTCTCTTAATGGTCTCCTGTTATCCTCTCTCAAAATTGACCCATGTGCCATCCATGGAGAGTACAAGTGGTGGCTTGGAATGTCCTATGTACAAAGGTGCCTCTCTCCATCACTTGCCAGCATCCCTCCCGAGAGCATGAAGGCCAAGGTCAGTGTCATCCCCTTTTCCCCAGAGCACCTTGCCCGGGGCTTCAGGCTCAGCCCGTTTCCCCCAGGTTCACGTATTCATTTCGTTCCCCCGCTTATCTTCTGAACTCTGAGGTCAGCTCTCCTTCCTATTGCTTTTTGCTGGCTTCGTTGTTTCATACCGGACGGTCACTTAGATTCCTGCCTGGATAGGAAAAGATCTTCTAATGAAAGTCCCCTCCACGCCGGGGGCCCTGGAGCAGGACTGGCCTCTGCAGGCAGATATTGTCTGATTTCCGGAAGCTCTAAAGAGCTTGACCTGCATATAATTACAAAATGACCTACCAGACAAGGAAATGTTTGTTTACGCTAAATCTCTGCCGCCACCCACCTCCCCTGGCCTGACTCCCCTATCAGGGAGAAAGGTTGAGTACCACCAATTCTCCCATGTCCATTGTGAGTCTTTCCTCCTGGTTTCCATCTTTCAGACTTTTCCCCTCCCCTCCCCTCCAGCCTGCAGGACAGGCAGGGAGTTAGAAGTAGATGGAGTGTGGGCCGGGTGCAGTGGCTCATGCCTGTAATTCCAAGGCCTTGGGAGGCTGAGGCAGGAGGATCGTGTCATCCAAGGAGGTCAAGGCTGCAGTGAATTAGATGGTGCCACTGCACTCCACCCTGGGCAACAGAATAAGACCCTGCCTCTAAAAGAAACAAAAAAATAATAGATGGAATGAGTGTTCTTGTGGGATGATCGCAAAGTCTGATCATTTTCGCTTAGTCATACTTGCAGCAAATGTTTATTGAGCATATAAGAAGAGCCAATTGCTGTGGAGACTCGGTGTTGCACAGAGAATAAGTCTGACATGGTCCCCGCCTTCATCCAGCTAGTGGTTTAGGGGGCAAATGTCAAGTTACAACCATGGTACCTGCCTAGGCAGAAGAGTTCAGGGCAGAGTGAAAGCATTTTACTCAGGGAAGACCTGACCTAGCAGTGCTGGTGGGTTAGGGGGAGGCCAGAAAAAGTCTGAGGGACTTTTACCCTGCAGAGGGGTGGGTGGGGGCTTTTTCTCATTAAAAAAAATTACATTTTGCAACTTTGTTGGTATAAATCCAGGTTGGATTCATCATAATATAGTCATCATTATAGTCACTGTCTCCCTCTTCTGATTTTAAAAGAAATTAAGCCTTTTTTTCTGGGCCCCTAAAGGTATCATAGACCCTGGACACTATGCGGCTGTGCCTCTGGGAAAAGGTCGCCCCGAGGAAAAGACAACGAATTGATATCTGAAGAATAAACAAGAGTTAATTCAGTGAACGAGGGGTGGGGTTGGTGGGGTGTGGGTACCAGAAACAGCATATACAAAGGCCCTGCGGTGGAGGAAATGAACATTGACCAGCTTCGGATGTAGCTCAGGGAGCATGCATGGATAAGGTGAGGGCACAGAGAAAGTCGGGCCATATGCAGCCTTTCCCCAGAGCAGTGGGAAGTCACTGATACATTTCAAGGCAGGCGGTTGAATGACTTTGGAAGGCATCAATAGGAAAAGCTGGCCAGAAAACCAGAATGCCCCCCAATTCTCCGTATTAAATCTAATCAACAGAATGAGAACCCATCTGGAACAGAACAGGCATTGATGTTACCCAGGTTAAGAAGAAGCTGAGCTGTACGGGCCTGCTGGTCTGTGGTTACTGGAGAAGATAAGACAATATTTTCCCCCAAATTTTGTTATGCCTTCTTTCCTAGGTGGCACCCTAGGGAAATAGATTCTGAGGCAGAGATTTGCGTGCAGGTTTATGGGAGTGTGTTCTTGGAAACAACACCCATAAGGATGTAAGGGCAATACTGGGCGGATACAAGAGAGATCTCAGGTGATCCCAGAGCTCCCTAGAACCAGTGAGGTAGGAAACGGGACTCAACTCCAGAGGTGGGGCTTGGACACTGGACCACATTGAGGACTAGCTAAAACAGGGACGGGGCAGGAGCACCTCTCCATAAGACACACCCACCTGTGAGCGCTGACAGTTTACCATTGCCATAGCAACACTGGGAGTTACTGCTCCTTTCCGTGGCAAAGACAGAGGACCCAAATGCTACCACCCTTTCCTTGAAATTTCTGCATAAACCGCCCCTTAATCTACATGTAATTAAAAGTAGCTATAAATATTTTCGTTTGTTTTTTTTGGAGGCTGCAGTGAGCTGAGGTCACACCATTGCACTCCAGCCTGGGCGACAAAGTGAGGCTCTGTCTCAAAAAAAAAAAAAAAAAAAATAGACAAGAAAAAAACAAAGAAGAAAATACAGGCATTTGTTGTGCTATGCATTGGGTATACAGCAAGCTTGAAACAGGCATGCAGGCACGGCTGTGGGCTCCTGGTCCTCACAGCCTGGCAGGAAAGGCAGGCCCTCGGACACTGAAGTGAGGGGAAGTAAAGTTACTGCAGATGAGAACAAGGGACCCAACTGTCATGTAAGACAGGATGTGGCATGTGTTACAGTAAAAACAAAAGTTCACTAAAAAAGCTTCTGCACAGCAAAAGTGATAATCAACAGAGTAAACAGACAAGCTGCAGAATGGGAGAAAGTATTTGCAAACTATGCATCTGACAAAGGACTAATATCCAGAATCTACAAAGAACTCAAACAACTCGACAACAACAAAGGGCAAATAACCCCATTAAAAGGTGGACAAAGGACATGAACAGACATCTTGTTAAAGGAGACACACAAATGACCAAGAAACATGTGAAAAATGCTCAACATCGCTAATCATCAGAGAAACACAAACTGAAACCGCAGTGAGATACTATCTCACTCCAGTCAGGATGAACATCATTAAACACGCAAAAAATCACAGATGTTGGTGAGGATGTGGAGAAAAGGGAACACTTCTACACTGCTGGTGGAAGGTAAATTAGTACAACCTCTATGGAAAACAGAAGGGAGATTTCTCAAAAGAACTAAAAATAGTCCTATTTGATCCAGCAACCCCACAACTGGTGTATATACCCGAAGGAAAAGAAATCATCATATCAAAAAGATACCTGCACCCATATCGCAGCACTATTCACAATAGCAAAGATAAAGAGGCTAAGTATCCAGACCAGATGAATGGATAAAGATTACACACACACACACACACACACACACACACAGAGAGACTACTCAGCCACGTAAAAGAATGAAATCATGTCCTTTGCAGCAATGTGAATGGAACTAGAGGCAGTTATCTTTAAGTGAAATAACAGAAACAGAAAGTCAAATACTGCATGTTCTCACTTATAAGTGGGAGCTAAATAATATGAACACATGCACATAGAGAGTGGAATAATAGACATTGGAGACTCAGAAGGGTGGGGAGGGGGAGGGAGAGGGATGAGAAGTTACTTAATGGGTACAGTGTACACTATTCGGGTGATGGCTACACTAAGCCCCAGACTTCACCAGTATGCAATATATCCATATAACAAAACTACACCTGTACTCCCGAAATCAATCTATTTTATCTGTCTATTCATCTTATCTTTCATCTATCAATCATCTATCTTATCATCAATCATCTATCTTATCATCTATCAATCTATCAATCCGTATCTATCAATCTATCATCTGTCTTATCAATCTATTATCTATCTATCTATCCACCCATCCAATCTCCCTCTCTTTCTCTCTTTCTCTCCCCCTCTCTAAAGCACAAGCTCGGCTGGGCACAGTGGCTCATGCCTGTAATCCCAGCACTTTGGGAGGCGAGGCAGGCAGATCATTTGAGGTCAGTTCAATGAGACCAGCCTGGCCAACATGGTGAAACCCTGTCTCTACTAAAAATACAAAAAAATGAGCCAGGCGTGGTTGGTGGCATGCATCAGCAATTCCGGCTACTCAGGAGGCTGAGGCACAAGAATCACTTGAACCCAGGAGGCGGAGGTTGCAGTGAGCCGAGATCATGCCACTGCACTCCAGCCTGGGTGACAGAGTGAGACCCTGTTTCCCCCCACCAAAAAAAAGCACAAGCTCAGGAAGTTGGGAACACACATGGGGAGACACATGCTCTGGGATGTGAGATTGGGGGTAGAAACCCCCAAGCTGCATCCTCTGAGTTGAGCCTGGAGAGACGGCACCATTGAGAGATGAAGGGATGAGGAGGAGCACACGGGCAGAGGGAACCACAGCAGCAAAAGCAGCGACAAGCCACTGTACCCAGTAGGATGGCTATAACCAGGGAAACAAAAGAAAGGGAAAATAACAAGTGTTGACGATGATGTGGAGAAATCGGAATCCTCACGCATTGCTGGTGCGAATAAAAATACAGCGCAGCCATTGTGCCATTTTTGGCAGTTCCTCAAAAAGTTAAACATAAAATTATCATGTGATATAGCATATCCACCCCTAGATATATACCCCAAATAACTGAAAACAGGGGTATTTAAAGAGATACTTGAACACAAATGTTCATAGCAGCACTACTCACAATAGCCAAAAGGTGAAAACAGCCTGAATGTCCGTTGATGGAGGAATGGCTAAACAAATTGTGCGCTATTCATATGATGGACTATTATATGGCTATAAAAAGGAACCAAGTACTGACCCATACTACAACATGGATGAACTTTGAAAACATCATACTAAGTGAAAGAAGTCAGGCATAAAAGGTGACCTACTGTACGACAGCATTAGAGGAAATGTCTAGAATAGGCAAATTCATAGAGACAAAAAGTAGATTTGTGGTTGCCAGGGCCTGGGTGTGGGGGGAGAAACTGCTTAATAGGTTGAGAAATTTTACTTCGGAGTCATTGAAATGTTTTGGAACTATATAGAAGTGGTGTTTGTACAACATTGTGAATATATTAAAACTCACTGAATTCTACCCTTTAATACGATTTTTTATTATGTGAATTTCATATATACATATATAATTTTTTTTAATAGAGTCTCACTCCATCACCTGGGTTGGAGTGCAGTGGTGCAATCTCAGCTCACTGTGACCTCTGCCTTCCGGGTTCAAGCAATTATCCTGCCTCAGCCTCCTGAGTAGCTGGGATTACAGGCATGCACCATTACGCCTGGCTAATTTTTGTATTTTTGGTAGAGATAGGGTTTTGCCATGTTGGCCAGGCTGGTCCTGAGCTGCAGCCTGCCTCGGCCTCCCGAAGTGCTGGGATTAGAGGCGTGAGCCACTGTGCCTGGCTCCACCTAAATACTTTTTTTTAAAGCACAGGGAAGTGCAGTCTGTAGGGGAAGAACTGATGTTAGAGTAGGGAGCTAGGCAGACATGAGCAGGGCAGGAAAGGGCCCCCACCCCGACCCACAGGAATGTCAAGTGACCATCAGGTGATGGTCAGGTGGTTGTTAAACTGTCTCTCTAAAATACTAATTGGGCCAGGTACGGTGGCTCACACTTGTAATCCCAGCACTTTGGGAGGTGGAGACATGTGGATCACTTGAGGTCAGGAGTTCGAGACCAGCCTGGCCAACATGGTGAAACCTCATCTCTACTAAAAATACAAAAATCAGTGGGGCATGGTGGTGGGCACCTGTAATCCCAGCTACTCAGGAGGCTGAGGCAGGAGAATCGCTCGAACCTGGGGGGCAGAGGTTGCAGTGAGCCGAGATCATGCACCACTACACTCCAGCCTGGGTGAGAGTGAAGCACCTTGCCTCAATAAATAAATAAATGAATAAAATAAAAATTGGTCACAGCTGGTGCCGGAAAGGCAGGCTCCCAATAGATAGAAAACACCTGAGGCTGGTGATAACTGCTTCTGGATAAGATCTCAGCAGTTGGGCAAGTGAGCTCAAGCGTGTGCACTAAGAGGCAAAATGGCTGGGGTTTAACTGATCTATGACCTTCCTCTAGCATTGCTCGACTTGTAAGGGAAGAACGCCTCAAATGAGCATGCGCACAACTTCAGTAAACACACTGTGCATGTGGACCCTCCTGAGTGCACAGGTCCCCACTCATATGGACAGCCCACCCCAAGGAAGAGTTGGGAAGAAGAAATGCAGACCCGGGAACCACACCAACGTATAAAACCCCAGGTCAAGGGTCGGACAACACACTTGGGTCTCTCAAGTCACCCACTTGGTCCTCTTCCAAGTGTACTTCCTTTTGTTCCTGCTCTCAAATGTTTTAATAAACTTTTACTCCTGCTCTAAAACTTGCCTTGGACTTTCACTCTGCCTTATGCCCTCGGCTGAATTCTTTCGTCTGAGGAGGTAAGAATCAAGTTGCTGCAGGCCTGTATGGATTTGCCGCTGCTCATACTGATGGTAGATGGATTTTTGAGATTGACTTTGGTATGAGGTGAGTAAGAAGTAGGGCATAACCTTGAAAATGAGGGTTGAGGCTATTTGTAGATTTCTTAAGTGCAGTGTTAAAGACTTTCAACTTTATTTGGTAGCCAAGGGGATCCCTTTGCTTTCTCTATACTCAGTGGCCTAGAGCAAGGATTGACACACTTTTCCTAGGAACGAGCAGATAGTAAATATTTCCAGCTTTTCGGGACACACGATCTCTGTTGGAACTACAGCCAGCCCTCTCTCTCCTCAGGTTCCGAATCCAAGGATTCAACCAATTGCAGATAAAAAATATCAAAAACAACAATAAAAATAATAACAATTAAAATAATACAAATTAAACAACAATACAGCATAACAACTATTTACACTGCATTTACATTGTATTGGGTATTATAAGTAATCTAGAGATGATTTAAAGTATACAGGGGAATGTGCATAGGTTATATACAAGTACTATACCATTTTATATCAAGGACTTGAGCATCTGTGGATTTTAGTCATCTGGGAGGTCCTGGAACCAATCCCCCACAGATACCGAGGGACAACTGTACTCAACCCTGCCACTAAGGCACAAAATGAGCCATAGACAATCCATAAACAAGTGGGCATGGCCATTAGCCAATACACCTTTATTCATAGACACTTTACTTTTGATTTCATATTATTATTTAGAGACAAGATTGTCTTGCTCTTGATAAAATAAAAACTTCAGCTGGATTAAATTTAAAGGAGTTTAATTGCGCAATGAACAATTCAGAAATTGGGCAGCCTCCTGTGCCATGTGGATGATTTATGGACTGAAAAAGGAAAGCGAGGTACAGAAAATGAATGTGAGGTACAGAAACAGCCGGATTGGTTACAGCTAGGCGTTTGCCTCATTCGAACATAGTTCAAACAGTTGGCTACATTTATTGGCTAAAATTTGGTGATTGGCACAAGTGTAGGCTACGGTCAGTTTACACCTTCACTTTTTTGATGAGATTGAGTCTCGCTCTGTCACCCAGGCTGGGGTGCAATGGCGCAATCTGGGCTCGCTGCAACCTCCGCCTCTCGGCTTCAAGTGACTCTCCTGCCTCAGCCTCCTGAGTAGAGTAGCTGGGATTACAGGTTCCTGCCACCACTCCTGGCTAATTTTTGTATTTTTAGTAGAGATGGGGTTTCACCATGTTGGCCAGGCTGGTCTTGAACTCCTGACCTCAAGCGATCCGCCCACCTCGGCCTCCCAAAGTGCTGGGATTACAGGCGTGAGCCACCGCGCCTGGCCTCCTCCACTTGTTATAGTCCATGATGTACAAAGAAACCTTTAGACTGAACTTAAAATATGTAAGGGGGGAACTTTAGGCTAAACTTTATTTAACACTCTGTCACCAATGCTGGAGTGCAGTGGTACAATCATAGCTCACTGCAGCCTCAAATTCCTGAGCTCAAGCCATCTTCTCGCCTCAGCCTCCTCAGTACCTGGACTATAGGCACATGTCCCTGCATCTGGCTAATTTTTTAATTTTTTGAGTGACAAGGTCTCACTATTGCCCAGGCTGGTTTCGAATCCCCGGGCTCAAGCGATCCTCCCACCTCAGCTTCCTGGGATTACAGGTGTGGGCCACCAAGCCTGGCCCATGTAATTTTTATGTGTCATCAAGTATTATTCTTTTTTGACTCCCCTCCAACTCCAACCATTTTATTTATTGATTGAGACAGAGTCTCACTCTGTCTCCCAGGCTGGAGTGCAGTGGCATGGTCTCGGCTCACTACAGACTCCACCTCCCAGGTTCAGCCAATTCTTGTGCCTCAGCCTCTCGAGTAGCTGGGATTACAGGCACCCGCCACCATGCCCAGCTAATTTTTGTATTATTAAAAGAGACAGGGTTTTGCCATATTGGCCAGGCTGGCCTCAAACTCCTGACCTCAGGTGATCCTCCTGCCTCGGCCTCCCAAAGTACTGGGATGACAGGTGTGAGCCACCACACTGGGTCCCCTCCAACCATTGTAAAACGTAAAAACCATTCTTAGCTTGCAGGCAGTGGGCCTGCAGGCAACAGTTTGACAACTCCTGGCCTAGAGGGATACAGGAAATATGAAAGTTGAAATTTGGGGCGTTAAAGTTGTCAGCTGTTTCCTGGCTGACTACAGACTCTTCCCTTCTACCTTCAGCTTCCTTGTCAGTAAAATGGGAATAATTCCAAAAACAAAGCTCTGGAGATGGGGGTTTAGTGGGGTTGGGAAGGGCAAATTTTGTTGGAACAGTCATGAATCACATTTCAGAATATCAAGTATCATGGATGCATTTCACCATTAGCACCATCCCTCAGGCTGGAGCGTGCATGAGTTTAAGGATGAATGTGTCCAGCCAGGCGCGGTGGTTCATGGCTGTAATCCCAGCACTTTGGGAAGCCAAGGAGGGTGGATCACTTGAGGGCAGGAGTTCGAGACTGGCCTGGCCAACATAGCAAAATCCCATCTCTACTAAAAATACAAAAATTAGTTGGGCGTGGAGGCGCGTGCCTGTAATCCCAACTACTCAGGAGGCTGAGGCAGGAGAATCGCTTGAACCTGAGAAGTGGAGGATGCAATGAGCCAGGACTGCGCCATTGAACTCTAGCCTGGATGACAAGAGTGAGACTCCATCTCACAAAAAAACAAAAACCAAAACAAAACCAGACGTGTCTGATAGGGAACCTGGTGACATCCTGAAAAACTCAGGAGGGGGAAATGGAGTCACAGTTGGTTCAGGATCCTTGGGAGTGTTTTCCCAGTGTGAAACTCACTTGAAAGTAAAATAAAAACCAAATTATTTTCTCTCCTGTCTTTCCTTATGGAGGAATCGACGATCCCCATTCGGGCCCTTGATCCCCCACCTCTTGAGTGTGTGTGTGTGTGTGTGTGTGTGTGTGTAAGTGGCCCCTGTGGATCGCTGCCTGGCCGAGTGTTCTCACGGCATGTTATATTCCACAGGCCCGGTTTCCCCGGCCACAGCTGCCTGGAAGACCCTTCTAATGCCTGCGCTTGAAAAGACATGCTCTCTCTAAGCCATCCTTTTCTCTCCAACCCCTACACAAACGCAAATGATAATTACACAGCCAGGAATGCTCAAAGGTAACATTTGGTTTGGGTTTGCAACTCGAAGACCCACAAATTCCAGGAAGAAACTAATAAAATATCAGCCTCGAATCTCACCACTGACTCAGACCTCTTTCCTCTGCAAGCCTGTGGGCCCCTGACCTGTGCTCATGGCTCTGATTGTCATCAGCTGCTGTTGAATTTGAGGGGGCACAGAAGGCCATTTTAGGGAGCCACAGCTCCCAAAGCACGTTCGGGAGGTCATTCATCTTTCCAGAATCTCTGCAAACAGGCACATTATGCTCCTTGCGCTGGGTTTTTTTCCCCTCCTGGCATGGTGCAGCTTGGGCCTGAATCCTGCATTTTGTAATTTGTTGTTCTGTTTAGCCTTTGCTCCCACCCCACCCTTGTTCTTGTTTTGTTCGATTTCCTTCCTCTCTTAGGCTGGAATTATTCTGGTAATCATGAGAGAAACAAGGTGCGGCATTTCAATCCGTCACCCCGTAGTTGCCTATCCCCCCAAAGGCAGTAGTAGATCTTGTGACAGCCGGGACGGAGATGAGCTGGCTGGTCTTTCCCGTGTCCTTTCTGAGTTCTGTAAGAACCATGGGTCTGAGTGGCATTTTCATTTTTGTCCCTTCAATCCTGGGATGTATTTGCTTCTGACAAAGTCGATTAGCCTTGTTGAGAAGATGTTTGTGAGTGGATCCACTAGACATAAACTCCTCCAGGATCCAAACCATATCTTGTATTTATTTCTCCCATCACCCCACAGTGCCTGAAATAAGAGCATTCTATGGTCATGTACTGGCTGAATGGACAAATCCAGTTATTTCACAGGTTACACTGTTCACCCCGACCCTCATTGTCTGTTCCTTGGGCCTTTATTGTAATTTCGTATTTTGCCTTCCCATTCATTCTATGGTCTTCTCAGATGTTTCTGTCCATAACTTCCACATTCTGGCTTGTCAGTTTGATGGGGCTTCTGATATTTGTAGCAGGGAGGCCTGATAGGCTAATTTTTCTGGACTGTGTGAGGTTGAGGTGGCATCGCATTTCTTCATGTTCATACTCTTCAGTGTCATTCACAAGATCTGGCTCTGAGTAGCAACTCAATGTGTGTTCGGTGAATCAGTGAATGAATGAATGAAAAAGGAGAATTTTTTTTTTTTTTTTGAGACAGTATCTCCCACTGTCACCTAGGCTGGAGTGCAGGGGCATGATCTTGGCTCACTGCAACCTCCACCTCCCGGGTTCAAGCGATTCTCCTGCCTCAGCCTCCTGAGTAGCTGGGACTACAGGTGTGTACCACCATACCCAGCTAATTTTTGTATTTTTAGTAGAGATGGGGTTTCATCATCTTGGTCAGGCTGGTCTCAAACTCCTGACCTCAAGTGATCAGCCTGCCTTGGCCTCCCAAAGTGCTGGGATTAGAGGTGTGAGCCACCACAGCCAGTCAAAAGTTCTTTAACCCTACCTGCCTCTAGCTCTCTAATCCCAGCCAAGATGAATTCTTACTTCAAGCAAAATTGTCATGGTTCAGCATTTACCTACATTTACTGCCAAATCCTCCCCAAAAGAGTGGTCCAGAAGGGTCCCAAAGTCAAATGAGTTTGAGAAATGCTGCATATTCTGGCCAGGCAAAAAAAAAAAAAAAAAAGAAAAAAATAAAAGCTGTATAGTCTTTCCACATTCAGAGAGTAACTGCACACTCTGGCATTTAAAGTCTGAGACATTCCATATTTAGAGACCTACTTCATTTTCTTTAATCCTGAATTTCCAAAACTCATTTGACCATGGAATATTTGCTTCTCAGAACATCTTCCAGAACTAATTTTCCAAAATTTGAGAGCTTAATATATATGCCTTGTAACCTTATTTATAACATATAACATATAATAACAATGCATGAAGCCTCGGTAGAATTCTTAGCCGGCAGCGTTGAATGTATATTTAGGTCATCTCTAAGAATGAATGCTCGATCCATAAAAACATGCATTAGTAATGCAGACATGCACAGAAGTGGACATATTAAAATGACACAGATGTACGCATCAGTGCATTCTCACAGATCCCTGCAATGCAACAGCCACCAATAGACCTGTCTATGTGCTCATTCATTCATTCAACAAACACCATTCTGGGCACTGGGGATATAGCAGCCAGCAAAGCAGACATAGTACCTGAGCAGAAGGGGGCTTACCTTTTTCATGCGGATACAAAGAAATAAACTAATAGAGGCCGGGTGCGGTGGCTCACGCCTGTAATCCCAGCACTTTGGGAGGCTGAGGCAGGTGGATCACTTGAGGTCAGGAGTTCGAGACCAGCCTGGCCAAAATGGTGAAACCCTGTCTCTACTAAAAATACAAAAGAAATTGGCTGGGCACGATGACGTATGCACTTGTAGTCCCAGCTACTCGGGAGGCTGAGGTGGAAGAATCGCTTGAACTTGGGAGGTGAAGGTTGCAGTGAGCAGAGATTGCACCACTGCACTCCAGGCTTGGCGACAGAGCAAGATTCCGTCTCATTTAAGTAAATAAACCGATAGAATTTGGAATCCCAACATATACTAGAAGTGGGTCAACTCTCAGTGTCCTCATTCTTAAAGGACACTGTTAGGATCTATAATGGTCCTTCCATGCTTACAAATAGATTTTATTTCATAGAACAATTGTTTCTGTGGAGGCAGGGGCTTGCCACAGATATGATTTTATAGAAACAATGAGTTCTGGACCGAATCTGTATACATTTTAAAAATTTAAATATACAGCACTCCCATTTTCTAATAAATGTACCTATTCTTTTCTTGGGTGTTGAAATTTCATTTCTAAATGCTCTTTAATTCATAATGAGATAGAACAGCTCAGCTTTAAAGCCCCCTCCTCCACTGTAGGTAATTACTGACTTTTAAATCAAAGCTGAAATGCGCAAGGGTAGCAGAGCAGGGAGAGGTGGGGAGGGGATCTGTCAGCATCACTGGGTGCTAGGGACCTCTTTCAACAAACTCTTCTCCCCAAACCTGTTTTGTCTGAGAGTGGGAAACATGGGGACTGGTCGGGTGAATGTTGGAAAACCTCCCAGGTGATTCAATTAACATCTCCTTTTCTGGTTAAGAACTTAGAACCCACAGAGGGAAAAAACCATTGAATCGCTCAGGATGATCTCTGCAACGCAGAGAGAGAAACAGACATTGCCCGCAGGTGTCCACTTTGCAAACAGGACTTTGTTCCTATTGGATTTTCTTAAAGCAGGGCACCTGTGAGAGAGCCAGTGACTCGCAGACACAGCTGCCTAGGTACCAAAGAGGCAGTGCCTGTTGTCCCGTGCCTGGACAGGTCGGGGAGCTTCCTGACATCTGCCCGCAGCCTGCACGCCCATCTGAATAGCCTTGGTGGAGGAGGGGGAGGAGGAAGGACGGACAGCTTGTCTGCGTGGAAGGCAGCAAGCGCAGATGTTTTCAGCAGCAGATGGCAGACTCCAGCAGAGCCCTCCACAGCCCTCTTGGCCCCCGCAAGGCAAGGAGAAAGGAGAGGGCGGGGGAGGCTGGCCCGGCTCCTCTGAGCTGGGCCTCCAGCAGCACGCTGTGCGTGTGCCTGCATTGCACGCACATCTGCTCTCTCCCTCCCAAGTATTGATCCCGGGCCCAGAGTCTAGAGGCATCTCGGAGGGCTCAGGCTGGCTGTGGGCTTCCCAGCGCTCCTGAACGATTACTGCCTGGGGGCTGTACCGCTGCATTTCTGAACAGCCACGGAGCAGGATACTCTTGAGTTCCACGTGGGCCACTAAGTAGGGGAGGGAGCAACTGTTCACGGGCCTCTGGGCCCTTAAGAGCCCCAAACTGAGGCCCCTTCCGATCTGGAAGAGGAAAAAAGAGGCCCAGAAACAAAGCCTGGGTGGCCTGGGCACAGCAGAGGCCCTATCCTTACTCTCAACGAAAGGTGCCATTTCCAGGCAGGTGAAACAATGGCGGGTCGAGGGTGAGTAAAGGGGTGGAGGGAACCCGAGGTGGTAGAGAGGAGGAGGAGAGGTAGAGGGGATGGCAGGCAACACCCACCCGGTTCCTGTGCTCAAAGCGCAGCACCCCTTACCCGTCAGCCTCTCTTAGTGAGCTCTGCTGCACCTCAGAATCCTCCTTAACCCAGCTCTTCAGGAAGCCACCGCTGGTGAGTTGGGGTCCGCGCTGAAGAGGGAGAGCTGATGGGATGTTGGTCCTGGCTCTCACTCAGTGGCCTCTGTACCCCGGATGGTCCCTTTCTCCTCTCGGGGCCTTAGTTGTCCCAGCTAGAAGAAACAGATGCCACCATCTCCTGAGTATTAACTAGGTCTCTCTTCCTCTTGGGCTGAGCTTTGAAGAAGCCAGGGAGAAGCCGCACGGTGTCCTGTTGCGTCCGGAATTGGTGGGCTCTTGGTCGCACTGACTTCAAGAATGAAGCCACGGACCCTCGCGGTGAGTGTTACAGTTCTTAAAGGCGGCGTATCCAGAGTTTGTTCCTTCTGATGTTCGGATGTGTTCGGCCTTCTGGTGGGTTCGTGATCTTGCTCACTCAGGAGTGAAGCTGCAGACCTTCGCGGTGAATATTACAGCTCTTAATGTGGCGAGTCTGGACTTGGTTGTTCCTCCCGGTGGGTTTGTGGCCTTCTCGCTGGCTTCAGCAGTGAAGCTGCAGACCTTCGCGGTGAGTGTTACAGCTCACAAACGCAGCGTGGCCCCAAAGAGCAAAAAAAAAAAAAAAACAAATCCTCCATAGAGCGTAATCGGACCCCAGCAAGTTGCTACTGCTAGCTTCGGCAGCCTGCTTTTATTCTCTTATCTGGCCCCACCCACATGCTGCTGATTGGTCCATTTTACAGAGAGCCAATTGGTCTGTTTTACAGAGAGCTGATTGGTCCGTTTTGACAGGGTGCTGATTGGTGCGTTTACAATCCCTTAGCGAGACACAAAAGTTCTCCACGTCCCCACTGGATTAGCTAGATACAGAGTGTCGACACAAAGGTTCTCCAACTCCCCACCAGAGTAGCTAGATACAGAGTGTCGATTGGTGCATTCACAAACCCTGAGCTAGACACAGAGTGCTGATTGGTGTGTTTACAAACCTTGAGCTAGATACAGAGTGCCAATTGGTGTATTTATAATCCCTTAGCTAGACATAAAGGTTCTCCAAGTCCCCACCAGACTCAGGAACCCAGTTGGCTTCACCAAGTGGAACCCATACCGGGGCTGCAGGTGGAGCTGCTTGCCAGTCCCGCGCCGTGCGCCCACACTCCTCAGTCCTTGGGTGGTCGATGTGACTGGGCACCGTGGAGCAGGAGGCGGCGCTCGTCGGGGAGGCTCGGGCTGCGCAGGAGCCCACGGCGGGGAGGGGAGGCTCAGGCATGGCAGGCTGCAGGTACCGAGCCCTGCCCTGCGGGAAGGCAGCTAAGGCCTGGCGAATAGTCAAACAGCAGCTGCTGGCACAGGTGCTAAGCCCCTCACTGCCCGGGGCTTGCAGGCTGGCCGGCGGCTCCGAGTGTGGGGCCTGCCGAGCCCATGCCCACCCGAAACTCGCGCTGGCCCGCAAGCACCGCGCGCAGCCCCGGTTCCCGCCTGCGCCTCTCCCTCCACACCTCCCTGCAAGCTGAGGGAGCCGGCTCCGGCCTTGGCCAGCCCAGAAAGGGGCTCCCACAGTGCAGCGGCGGGCTGAAGGGCTCCTCAAGCGCGGCCAGAGTGGGCGCCAAGGCCGAGGAGGCGCCGAGAGCGAGCAAGGGCTGCAGGGCTGCCAGCACGCTGTCACCTCTCACTGTAAGAGGCAGAAACAGAACCGGGAATTCACTGCTTCCGGGTTCTTTCCCAGCCTTAGGGCTGGGAGACTGGGAAACGTGGGAAACTGTCAACACTGAACTGAAAGTGAAGGTTGGGGGTGGGGGTGCCCAGCGTCCTAAGTGATTGGGGAAATGATAGCAGCGATGATAAAAACAAACCCCTGCAGAACGCTTGTGCCGGCCAGCCTGCTCTGAGCACTTAGCATGCTCTAGTTCATGCACCGATCCTCACGACCACCCTGGAACATAACTTCTGCCATCATTCCTGGTCCAGACACCGCGAAGCTGACTTTCAGCCAGGTTCACTTGTCCACACAGTTGCTTCTCCTCTGGCGACTCCAGGGCCAGGATTAGACCCCAGGCAACCCGGATTCAAATTCCATACTCCTAACTACTATACTATGCTACAAAAGAAGACAATCAAAAACATTTTTCACCCACCAGACCGACAACAAATGATAGGTTTGATCTTATCAAGCTCTGGTGAGGCTATGGTGTGGCATCTGCATCTAATTACCTCTGGGAAGGACCAGAGGGCTAGGATTGGAGTAGAGATCAGAGGCACTTTCATCTTATCTGTGTTCGTTTTGTGATGTAGAAAATAGTCATGCATGACTTGGGTTAATAACTCATTGAGAGAGAGAGAGAGAAGCGGTCAGAAAAAGAGAACCAGGCTGGGTGCCATGGCTCACACCTGTAATCCAAAGGAGGTCAAAGCGGGAGGATTGTTTGAGGCCAGGAGTTTGAGATCAGCCAGAACAACAGAGCAAGACCTCATTTCTATAGAAAATAAAAAAAAATTTTGCCAGGCATGGCGATGCATGCCTGTAGTCCCCTCTACTCAGGAGGCTGAGGACGGAGGATCACTGGAGCCAAAGAGTTTGAGGCTGCAGTGAGCTATGAGCATGCCACTGCGCTCAAGCCTGGGTGACACAGGGAGACCCTGTCCCTAAAAACAAAAAAGTAAAAGTAAATTACAATGTTAAAAAAGAAAAGAAAAAAGAGAAATAGAGTTCTCAGAATCTAGAACTCTGATAATTTCCTTTGGACATGACCTCTGGGTTGCAGAAACTCTGAGGGCTACATCTTGGGGAAGTTCATTCTTTTCTTTTCTTTCTTTCTTTTTTTTTTTTTTGAGATGGAGTCTTGCTCTGTCACCCAGGCTGGAGTGAAATGGTGCAATCTTGGCTCACTGCAACCTCCGCCTCCCGGGTTCAAGCAATTCTCTGCCTCAGCCTCCCAAGTAGCTGGGATTACAGGCATCTGCCACCAGGCCCGGCTAATTTTTGTATTTTTAGTAGAGACGAGGGCTCACCATCTTGGCCAGGCTGGTCTTGAACTCCTGACCTTGCAATCCACCTGCCTTGGCCTCCCAAAGTGCTGGGATTACAGGCGTGAGCTACCGCGCCTGGCTTCATTCTTTTATTCAGCTCACACGTGTTTCCTGAGGACCCCTCGGTTCCAGGTTCTGTGCTGGGCTCTTTGTTCTCTCCAAGTGAAAGGATGTCTCCACTTTTGTCCCCAGTCTGGGTGCCTCTCTGGCAATAAGGTCACGGCAACAGGGAGGAGCCTGTTCACCCCCGGCTCCGATTTGCAATGGGCTGTTCCCCCAGGGCAGCTGCTGCAACAACATTTACTTTGTACAGCGGCCAAGAGAGAGAGTGAGAGAGAAAGAGAGAGAAAGAGTGTGTGAGCCTACCCCATTCCAAAATGTTTCTGACAAAATCTGGCACTCCTGGTTCTAATCAAAATACTGAACTTTGGAACAAATTAACATTCCACAGCCCTCGCAGGGAAGGAGAATTCAGCTGAGACGACTTCAGTTCACAACCACAACAAAAATAGCTTCTCCCGGGGAAGACACATTCTGCTAACAAGGTCACTTTTGTTTTGCTTCCCCTGCCATCTGGTTGAGCGGCACCAGGGGCTGGCTTTGGTACCAGCTTATTCCGCGGAGAGGGGATGGGAGCCGGGTGGCGCTGCAGAAGGCTTCTCAGCTTCCTGGCAAGGGGCGCCAGCACAAAGTTACCTTCAGACATCCCCAGAAAGCACGCAGGCAGATGGAGCCCCGGTTTCACCCAGCCCGACTCTCATGCGCTCCTCGCCTGCAGAAGGTGAGACACCAGCAGAAAGCAACAAGCAGGTGGGCGTCAGAGGAGAGCAAGAATGCGACAGAATGGGAAAGCTATCTTCGTCTTGCAAAACATTCCAGAACTCTACCTAACTCACTCAGAGTCTGAGTTCCAGAAGGACAACAAAGAAGCATGATTTTGTTTCTTGTTTTTATTTTTCTTCTTCTTCTTTTAATTCCCCTCCTTTCTTTCTACCTTCAAGGTTCAGCTTCTTTCAATCATTGATCCTGTGACCTCAGGGACACTCAATCACCTACCTTGGCCTCAGTGTTTGCATCTGTAGAATGGGAATCACTTGCACAGACCTTATGCGGTGATGGGGAAGGTGTAAAGAGCAAATGTGATTGTCTAGGGGCCCCCGGCTGAGGTTCTTGAGAGAGAACAAACTGGAATTCCATGCTTTGTAGCCTATGAGGGCTTTCATGCAGACAATTTAGTAAGATCCCATGACAGCCGTCTACAGAGCTGTCACATGACTTAAATGGTCTGCCCCCGGTTACTTCAATCGACAGGTGTAGAGCTGGGATTTGAACACAGACATTTTCGTTAAAAAGACAGTGTTGCTTCTACTATGCTGGTGATTTTCAATCTTTTAAAATAGGATAGGAATGAATATACACACAAAAGATCAGATACAGTTTTAAGGGGTTCACAACCTCCTAAAGCTATGCCCCTCCTAGGAGGAGTCCAGGGGTCTCAGAGGTCTCAGAATATTTGCTGGGGGCTGGAGAAGGGTGAAGACAAAACTTTTAGTAAAATAAAGGAGGAATCCTTAAAATGACCAAACACCTCTGTACTCTTAAGTCAGAGAATAAGCTCATTAGAACATCTCTTTAAGGATTTTAGTAGTCCTCAAAAAGGCAAATGAGGAACTGATTTTAAGGTGAGTTGAACCTGGTTTATGAGGAGTCGGAGGAGGGGTAAGGGAGGAGACAGGCCTCTGCAGTTGGGGTGAGCAGTGGAATCCCAGGGCTGCATAGTGGCAGGTGGTCTCTGAATCAGAGCCAAGCGATGACCTCTGGCCTAGGATTTCAAAGGTCTGGAAGAGCCCTGGGGCCATTTGCAAGTGTTCATTAGTGTTCATCCCCAGCTGGGAACATCATAGGGTGGTCACTGTTCACCTCCGTTCACCATTCACTTTTCTTAGTCTTCCTCTTGCTACCTGCCATGGAGACCTCCCACATCTCAGACTGACTTTATTTACTTGAAGGTCATCCAGAAATTGCCTGCTTTTTCATGTTCATGTGACAAATATTTATTAAGCCTTAATTATATTCCAGGCAATATGCTCAGCTCTTTGTATACAGCAGAGAAGAAAAGAACTCTTGCCCTCAAACAGCTTTCAGTCTAGTAGGGAGCTAAACACTTGACATGAATCACTCCAAGAATGGGGTGGGGGTACATTTGGGGCAAAGGTTGACGTTCTAGGAAGAAAAATACAGGCCACTGGAAACTTTTGTTATAGGAAAGTGCAGGTAGCTCCAGAATGTTCTATATCAGTTATACAGAAAATGGATTATTTGTCTTGAAGTTAAGTTTAAAACAGCAGTTTATGTGACTTTGAGGAAATGAGAATTGTCTACATCAAAGGATGGGTGTGAGGGATGTTGGAGATCAGGGCTGATGGCTAAAGCCTGTACCTAGCCCTTTCTGGGCTCTGCAACAGGAGATCGTGCACCAAGGGAGAGCAAGCAGCACCAGATGAGAGAAGAGGCATTAGAGGTCAAATTTGGAGGACAGAATTTCCAAAATAAGTTTCATGGGTGGCCTGCATCAGGATTCCCGCAGGGGGTTGTTGCAATTGCAGATGCTTGGGTCCATCTCAGCATTGCTGAATCAGCATCTTGGGGCAGGAGCTTGGAATCTGCCTGATGAGCAAGCATCCTAGGGGATTATTTTATGCAGGGGGCTTCGGAGTCTGGATGTTATCCTAAATGCACATCAAGGCCAGTGAGGAGTTTGGAAGAGAGGAAAGGATACAGTCCATTTTTCCAGATGTTTTGCATCTTGTGTAGGAATTGAGAGGTGTGGGATAATGGGGGAGGTGGACAGACCACTTAGATGGCCAGGGCAGAAGCTCCATGGCCTTGGCCAGGTGCAGTGGTTCATGCCTATAATCCCAGCATCTGGGGAGGCTGAGGAGAGCAGATCACTTGAGGTCACGAGTTCAAGACCAGCCTGGCGAAATCCCGTCTGTACTAAAAATAAAAATATTAGCTGGGCGTGGTGGCACATGTCTGTGATCCCAGCTACTGGGGAGGCTGAGGCATGAGAATCACTTGAACCTGGGAGGCAGAGGTTGTGGTGAGCTGAGATCATGCCACTGTACTCCAGCCTGGCTGACAGAGGGAGACTCTCTCTCAAAAAAAAAAAAAAAAAATCTCCATGGTCTCCCTCATCCCTTTGCTTCCCTGGGTCGACTTGCCCCTTATTTCAGTCACCAGTCCCAGGGTAGCAGGGTCATCTGCACCTTCATGCAGTCGCTTCCTGGGCCCCAGAGAGACAAGGGCATTGACACTGACTGCAGATGGCCCACATCTCTGGCTTTAGATTAGCCATTGCTCCTTTGACACCTCAGGCAGTTGCTCACTGTCAACCTGGCAGTTGGTTACCCGAGGAGTCCTCCTCCCCTATCATCTCCACCTGCCTCAAGCAGATGGAGATGGTTCCGATTGCATGAGAGGAGGGATGAAGCTCTCTGTGGCTCTCAAGTTTCCTTCTGGCCCTATGAGCTCAGCTTAGGTGGCTGGGATTCCATCAGGTTCCCTGCCCTGGGTCCAGGCAAACCCACTAGAGCTTCTCCCCATTTGAAGATAGGCAAGGAGGAGCCCTGTGTCTCAACCCTTCCCAATCAAAGACTGTGCTAAGTGGCTGTTGGTTCAGGCTGGCGCTTACCAAAACCATCCTCTCTCTTTCAGGCCAATGACAAATGTTTCAGTCTCTCTGCGTTTTGAAAGAGAGGCCGACAGAGAGAGAACGTCTGGAATCACAATCAGGGTTTCCTGCTGCAGAGCACACAAGATGAGAATTGATCTCAAACCTTTTAGTGCCATCATTTACTGAGTGCTGGGATGACATACACATAAGTCAGCAAAGGAAAACTTGGAATCCTGTTCCCTAGCTGCATGTCAACAGAACACCCGGATAACATGAACTGCTCAAAAGGAGAGAGACTCAAGCCACCACCCAGCCAAACCTCCAATAATATAAAAAACTTTGCCCCTGCCTTCATTATTCTTCTAGTCAGCTTTGAGATATAATTTACGTGGGATAAGCTGCATCCATTTTAAGTGTTTGATTTGATTTTTTGACAAGTGTATACATTCAAGGAACCATCACTGCAATTAAGGTATAGAATATGTATTTATTTATTTTATTTCTTTTTTCTTTTTTCTTGAGGTGGAGTCTTGCTCTGTCGCCCAGGCTGGAGTGCAGTGGCATGATCTTGGCTCACTGCAGCCTCCGCCTCCCAGATTCAAGCAATTCTCCTGCTTCAGCCTCATGAGTAGTTGGGATTACAGGCACGCACCACCACACCTGGCTAATTTTTGTGTTTTTAGTAGAGACGGGGTTTCACCATGTTGGCCAGGCTGTTCTCGAACTCCTGACCTCAAGTGATCTGCCTTCCTCGGCCTCCCAAAGTGCTGGGATTACAGGCATGAACCACTGTGCCCGGCCAGGTATAGAATACTCCTATTACCTCCCAGAATTCCTTCAAGTTCCTTTAAAGTCAATCTCCCTTTCACTCCCGACCTCAGGCAACCACTGATCTGCTCTCTGTCACTCTAGTTTTGTATTTTCTAAAATGTCATAGAGTGGAGTCATACAGTATATATTCCTGTGTCTGTCTTCTTTCACTGGTTTTTAAGGTTCATCTGGGTTGTTTCGTGTGTCAGTAGTTTGTTCGCTTTTACTGTTGAGTAGTATTCTACAATTTGTTTATCCACTCACTTACTGATGGACATTTGGGTTGTTTCCAGGTTTTGAATATCATGACTAAAGCTGTTATAAACATTTGTGTATAAGTCTTTGTGTGAACATATGTTTTCATTTTTCTTGGGTAAATATCTAAGTGTAACTGGATTGTATGGTAGGTGTGTATTTCCTTCGTAAGAAACTGCCAGGCTGGGCACAGTGGCTCATGCCTGTAATCCCAGCACTTTGGGAAGCCGAGGTGGGAGGATTGCTTGAGCCTGGGAGTTTAAGTCTAGCCTGGGCAACATAGTGAGATCCTGTCTCTATAAAAAAATACAAAAATCAGCCCAGAGTGGTGGCATGTGCCTGTAGTACCAGCCACTTGGGAGGCTCAGGCAGGAGGATTGCTTGAGCCCAGGAGGTTGAGGCTGCAGTGAGCTATGATCATGCCACTGCACTCCAGCCTAGGCAACAGAGCGAGACCCAGTCTCAAAAAAAAAAAAAAAGAAAGAAAGAAAGAAAAGAAAAGAAAAAACGAAACTGCCAGATCTTTTGCCAAAGTGGATGTATCATTTTTACATTTCTACTAACAATGTAGGAGAGTTCCAGTTGCTTCACATCCTAGGCGATACATGTTAGTCTTTTTAATTTTAGCCATTCTAATGGGTGTGTGGTGGTATCTCATTGTGGTTATTATTTACATTTCCTTGGTGACAATTGTTGAATACTTTTAAATATGCTTATTGGCCATCCGTATGTTTTATTTGTCTTTTCCAAGCTTTTATCCATTACAAAAAAAAAAATAGGTTGTGGTATGGTTTAACTGTGTCCCTACCCAAGTAGCATCTTGAATTCCCATGTGTCGTATAGACGTGGTTTCACCATGTTGGCCAGGCTGGTCTCAAACTCCTGACCTCAAGTGATCTTCCGGACCTCAAATGATCCTCCCACTTTGCCTCCCAAATTTCTGGGATTACAGGCGTGAGCCACCGTACCTGGCTCAAACCTTGGCATTCTTGGTGTGCAGCTGCCGCTCTGTCATTCTTGACTCCCTCTGTACATGGTGTCCTTCCTGCATGGCTCTGTGCTCTTTTTATAAAGACACCAGCCATATTGGATTAAGGGCCCACCTACTCCAGTATCACCTCATCTTTGCTAATTATATCTGCATGAACCTATTTCCAAATAAGATCATCGTCTCAGGTACTGGGGATAAGGATTTTAACATATCTTTTGGGGGGATACAATTCAACCCATAACAATGCCTTAGTTCTTTCTTTGTCTGAAATTTTCTTCCCTATTTTGTTCTCTTGAAGAATTACTAGAAGGTTCAGTTCAAAGTTCAACTTCTTATTTTTCCTGAATACCACAGGAGAAATGGATCACCTCCTTGTCTATTTCTTTTGGTTGTTGTTTGAGACAGGGTCTCTGTCACCCAGGCTGGAGTGCAGAAGTGTGATCTCAGGTCACTGCAGCCTCTGCCTCACAGGCTCAAGTGATCCTCCCACCTCAGCCTCCCGAGTAGCTAGGCTAGCTAGGACTACAGGTGTGCACCACCATGCCTGGTTAATTTTGTTCTTTTTGTAGAGACGAGGTCTGACTATATTGCCCAGGCTGGTCTTGAACTCCTGGGCTCAAGTGATCCTCCCAACTTGGCCTCCCTAAATGCTGGGATTACAGGCATGAGCCACTGTGCCCAACTGTCTTTCTCTATCTTTGTATCATTTTGGCATTTCTATTAGAGAATTTATCACATTATGTGCAACCTGAGGACTGAAACCACCTTATTCACCCAGGAATAGAGCTCAGAGTCCCAGAATTCCAGTTAGACCTCCTGTACAGAGCTGCCATCTCCTCTGTGGACATTTCAGGCACATACTTTAAAAATTCCTAGTTTGTAGATTTGTAGATTAATGAAAAAGATGAGGAAGCTTTGGGGACTCCGTGTTATTTAATTTTCTATTTTAGGAATTGTATCAATAGGAACTACTATGAATAAACATTTGGAGTCCTATCTAAATGACTTTAAATGTAAAATTATCTTTTTTGATTGAAAACAATATGTTCAAAATACAAAGTAAAACTAGTCTTTTAATGTAAACACAGTATAACTGGGTTTCTCAACCACGGCACTATTAATATTCTGGGCTGGATTATTCTTTGTTGCAGGGGTCTGCCATGTGCGCTGTAGGATGCTGAGCAGCATTGCACCCTCTGTCTCACAGATGCCAGCAGCACCCTCCTTCCCAATTGTGATAATGAAAATGTCCCCAGACATTGCCAAGTGTCCCCTGGGGCAGCAAAATCACCCCAATTGAGAACCACTGTGGACTATCCTAAGGGAGTTGTGACTCTTAACATAAAAGTTGTAAACTTCATCCAAATTTTTCTTGATTTTGTTTTCTTTTCTTTCTTTTTTTCTTTCTTTCTTCTTTCTTTCTTTCCTCTCTCTCTTCTCTTTCCCTCCTTTCTTTCTCTCTCTCTCTCGCACTCTCCTTCCTTCCTCCCTCCCTCCCTCCCTCCCTCCCTTCCTTCCTTCCTTTCTTCCTTTCTTCCTTCCCTTCTTTCTCTCTTTCTTTTTTTCTTTCTTTCTTCTTTCTCTCTTTCTTTTTTTCTTTCTTTCTTCTTTCTCTTTCTTTAATTTTTTTTTTGAGACAGAGTCTCACTCTGTCACCCAGGCTGGAGTGCAGTGTCACAATCTTGGCTCACTGTAACCTCCACCTCCTGGGTTCAAGTGATTCTCCTGCCTCAGCCACCCAAGTAGCTGGGATTACAGGGGCATGCCACCACATCCATTTAATTTTTTTTTATTTTTAGTAGAGTCGGGGTTTCACCATGTTGGCCAGGATGATCTCAAACTCCTGACCTCAAGTGATCCGCCCTCCTTGGCCTCCCAAAGTGTTGGGATTACAGGCTTGTTTTCTTTTTAATACTTCCCTCGTCTCATAAGGCTGCTCTGCACTGAGACCATTGGCACTGTGAATACATTGTGTGACCTGGCTTTTCCCTGCTCTTGCCTCAGCACATCCGGGATCCATGGGTGGCCTCATTGATGCAAAGGGAAAAAATTCATGCCTCTGCTTATGATGAAGACTCAAGCACTTGGGGAGTGCAAAGAACCAAAACACTGCTCCTTCCTGCACAGCCACGTTAACATCACCCTCAATGTCTGCAAAGCTTCTAAAGCCCTTGCTGAATTCCCCCATGCCCCTCCCCACAACTCCTTGAGCTAGAAGAAATAAAGTTGTGGTTTTAGAAGAAAGGCCAAAAACCAGGTGTATTTGCCTGTTCTCATGCTGCTAATAAAGACATACCCGAGACTGGGTAATTTATAAAGAAAAGAGGTTTAAAGGACTCACAGTTGCACATGACTGGGGAGGCCTCACAATCATGGTGGAAGAGCAAGGGACGTCTTACATGGCAGCGGGCAAGAAGAATTTGTGCAGGGGAACTGCCCTTTATAAAACCATCAGATCTCATGAGACTTATTCATTGTCACAAGAACAGCACAGGAAAGACCTGCCCCTACGATTCAATTATCTCCCACTGGGTCCCTCCCACGACATGTGGGAATTGTGGGAGCTACAATTCAAGATGAGATTTGGGTGGGGACACAGCCAAACCATATCACCAGGGGTGGCAGTCATCTGGAGGAAATTTAAAAACATTATGTGGAAGGGAGGACTAGGGAAAGGATTCAGGCAATTACCCCCAAGCTCTCCCGAACAAGACGTACTTCCTCCTGGGACTTCCAAACCATGGAAGCAGCCAGTTAGAGGGGAAGCTACCGGCATTCACAGGCAGCTCAAATGATGACTTTTTGTATTTTTATTTTTGAGATGAGGTCTCACTCTGTCACCCAGGCTGGTGCGATCTTGGCTCACGGCAACCTCTACCTCTCGGGCTAAAGCAATCCTCCCACTTCAGCTGCCGGAGGAGCTGGGACTGCAGGTGCATGCCAGTATGCCCAGATAATGTTTTTATTTTTTATCGTAGAGACCAGGTCTTTCTATATTGCCCAGGCTGGTCTTGAACTCCTAGGCTCAAGCGATCCTCCTGAAGTGCTGGTATTACAGGCATGAGCCACTGCGTCCAGCCTAGACTGACGTTTTTAAGTGTGAGTTCTGTTTTGTGGCTGGAACAAGAGGAAGGCAGAGATTACTGTTTGGAAATGGCCTGGACTCTGTCCACTTTCCACAGCTCTCATCTTTGGTTTCACTTTGAAAGCTATGGTGCTGTCAGCTGGAGTTTGAAGCTCCCCTAACCCTTTTGACAGCTAAGGAATTGGGAGAATGTTGCATCTGAATGAAAAAACTGCCTTGGGTTTTGAGGTCTGCTCTGTGATGTAGATCCCTCAAATTATGCGATAGATATTTCCTAAACCAAGAAACTGTTCCTCTCACACTGTTTAAAAAATGGAGGCAAGATTCATATAACAAAAAATTAACCATCTTAACATATACAATTCAGTGATATTTAGTACATTTGCAATGTTGTACAACCATCACCTTATCTAGTTCCAAAACACTTTCATTTTCATACTCCAAAAATACTGTACCCATTAAGCAGTCATCCTCATTCCCCCACCCCCACTCCCTGGCAGCCCCCAGTCTGGGTTCTGTCTCTATTGATTTGCCTGTTCTGGGCATTTTGTATAAATGGAGCTATACAATACATGATCTTTGTGCCTGACTTCTTACACTTAGCATGTTTTGGAGGCTCATCCATGTTGTGAAATGCATCAGAACTTCATTCTTTTTTAAGGCTGAATAATATTCTGTTGTATGGATAGACCACATTCTGTTTATCCATTTGTATCAGTTATTTCTTCCATTGCTATAAAGAACTACCTAAAACTGAGTAATTTATAAAGAAAAGAGGCTTAATTGGCTTACGGTTCTTCAGGATGTAGAGGTAACATGGCCGGGGAGGACTCAGGAAACTTATAATCATGGTGGAAGGTGAAGGGGAAGCAGGCATGTCTTACATGGCCAGAGAAGGAGGAAGAGAGAGAAGAGGGAAGTGTTACACACTTTTGAACAACCAGTGAGAATTCACTCGCTATCGTGAGAACAGCAAGATGGAAATTCGCCCCCATAATCCAATCACCTCCCCCCAGGCCCCTCCTTCAACATTGGGGATTACAATTCAACATAAGATTTGGGCGGGGACACAAATCCAAACCATATCACCATTCATCTGTTGATAGGTGTTTGGGTTGTTTGCACCTTTTGGCTATTGTGAATAATGCTGCTATGAACACTTCTATATCTCATAAACTTATTTATTTTAGAGATGGGGTCTTGCTTTGTCCTCAGGCTGGAGTGCAATGGCGTGTTCATAGCTCAGTGCAGCCTTCAACTCCTGCCCTCAAGCCATCCTCCCACCTCCACCTTCCAAAGTGCTGGGATTACAGGCCTGAGCCACTGCACCTGGCCCTTTCATAAGCTTTTGAAGAGCTTCTGTAGCCCTCGGCATAATGTTCTAACTTCTCAGCCTGGCTCCAATGGTAAGACCCTTTCGCCTCCCCACACTTAACCTCCTTAGGGCCTGACCTCACAGAACTACCTATAGTTTCTGGAAATTGATTAAATATGCTTACAGTTTCTGAGTCTTTGCATAGGTATGTCCTTGGCTTGGAATGCTTTCTTTGTCTCTCTTTCATCTGGTTACCTCTTGCTTGTCCTTAGAGACTGTCATGAAGTATCACCTTTGCTAGGGAGACTTCCACAGCACAGCATGTCTCATGTTTCCAACCCATCTCCAGGCTGGCTTGCAGAGAACATGATGTAGGGGCAGAAGTTCACAGGACACAGGGGCTGGGATGGACCCAGGGCCCAGGCAATGGGAGAACCCAGGAACCTCAACAATAGGTTGATGGGCATATGCTGGGAGGCGAGGCGGCCTTGTGAATGGGATTGGGGTGTCAGGGACAAGAGTGGCTTCCTGGCTTCCGTGGGATATGCTGGCAAATGTATTCAGGCCTACTGGCTCCCACTGTGTTCCTAAAACTCGTTCTGCCTATCTCCAACACAGCTTTTTTTGTTGCTGTTTTGTTGTTAGAGTTGGGGTCTCTGCCACCCAGGCTGGAATGCAGTGATGCAATCATAACTCACTGCAGCCTGGAGCTCCTGGGCTCAAGCGATTCTCCTGCCTTGGCCTCCTGAGTAGCTGGGATTACAGGCATGCATCACCAGGCCTGGCTAATTTTTTAATATTTTTGTAGAGATAGGGTCTTGCTGTGTTGCCCAGGCTGGTCTCAAACTCCTAACCTCAAGGGATCCTCCTACTTTGGCCTCCCAAAGTGGTGGGATTACAGGCATGAGCTAATACTCTACTTTTTAGACTGACTCTTAAATAGCCTCAGCCTTAGACGCCCGCCACCCCATCAGCTATCAGCTCCCGCTTAGATGTCAAGTTTGAAGATCTGTATTAGTGAGAAGATTTTTCCAGGCAGAGGATGAAGGAGGAAGGGGTGTGGGAGAGAGGAAGGGAGGGACAGCCTCCGTGGGTCAGAGAGGCAGCAGATACGTATGTAACTGGGACTGTCTGCCCTAGAAGATTCTAAGAAGAAAAGAAAGTAGAAGATGCAGAGAGATAAACAGGGAGAAAGGGAGGAATCAAAAAGGTATTCCTTTGGGAAGTTTGCAGGGCTTGTTTCTATCGAAAGAAACAATAATGTCACAGAAGTCACATGGAGTCGGGAACATTATTGGGATGCACATTCCCATGGGTTACATGAGTTGCTGACAAGCAGCGGCAGAAATGTAGCCAGGTAATTGGTCTCCGATTCTACCCCGACACTTTCAAAGAAAGTGATAAACATCACCTGTGGTCCCCATTCTGTGCTCTGTTGTCGTGTGGATGAACGCAGTGATCTGCCTGTTGGATTTTAAGTCTCCTAATTTAATAGGCTCCTGGACAGGTCAAAATGTCTGCTGGGTGCCAATGTCTCATTTACATATGGGTTTCCCTCTTTGTCCACTATGTTCAATTAAAAGAAGGAAAGGAAGGGGAGAGGAGGGGAGGAGAGGGAAGAAGGAAGGGAAGGGAAGAGAGAAGGGAAGGGAAGTAGGAAGGAAAGAGAAAAGAGAAGAGAAGAGGGAAGGGAAGAGAAGGGAAAGGGAAGGGGGAAGGGAAGGGAAGGAAGAGGGAAAGGAAGGAAAAAAGGAAGGGAAGGGGGAAGGAAAGGGGGAAAGGAAGGGAAGGAAAGGGAAGGAAGAGGGAAGGAAGGGGGAAGGAAAGGAAGAGGGAAGGAAGGGGGAAAGGAAGG
Source organism: Pongo abelii (assembly GCF_028885655.2). Classification (NCBI taxonomy): domain Eukaryota; kingdom Metazoa; phylum Chordata; class Mammalia; order Primates; family Hominidae; genus Pongo; species Pongo abelii. Next base: position 115,488,704 of record NC_071995.2, on the reverse strand, counting down.
GGAGGGAAGGAAGAGGGAAGGAAGGAGGAAAGGAAGGGGAGGGAAGGAAGAGGGAAGGGAAGGGGAGGGAAGGAAGAAGGAAGGGAAGGAAACCCACCCCTTATTTAGCATATAATCAAGAAATAACCATAAAAATGGGCAACCAGCAGCCCTGGGGGCTGCTCTACCTATTCTTTTATTCCTTTACTTTTCTAATAAACTTGATTTCATTTTACTCTATGGACTCGGCCTGAATTCTTTCTTGTGTGAGATCCATGAACCCTCTCTTGGGGTCTGGATTGGAATCCCTTTCCTGTAATAAGGGTATGAACTTCTAGGCAGCTCCTGAAGGTAATACATGAAGCACACACACACACACACACACACACACACGGATAGGCTGTTGCCCAGGCTGGCGTGCAGTGTGCGATCACAGTTCACTGCAGCCTGAACATCCTGGGCTCAAGGGATCCTCCCGCCTCAGCCTCTGGAGTAGCTGGAACTACAGGTGCGTGCTCCTGAGCCCAGCTCTGAAGGTAATATTACATCAGTGCTCTCCTGGAGTACCTGCCATTTGATAGACACTCAATTATTGTTAAACAAGTGGCTTATGTGTGTCTGGTGCATATGCATATGTGTTGTGTGTGCACGTGTGTGTGTGGGATGTCCGTGTAGTGTGCATATGGTGTATGGTGTGCGTGTTGTGTGTGTGTGTGCACATGTATGTGTGGTGGCAGGGGAGGTTAGGGAGGAGACCCAGACCTAGCATCAATTTCCACTGTGATCTGCCTTGTTGTCTCGACATCTCCCTGCCTTAGCCGGATGGAAGGAACCAGTGTTCTCCAAACACATCTTGCAGGTTCTCACTGTGTTCCACTCACCCCTCTTCCCAATTCCTTCTTCTCTCCTCCCCCACCACAGCCTTTCCCTTCCCCCTCTAATTAATGGATCCCTCCTCTCTGTCCTCACGGTGCCTCCTGCCTCCCTGTTGCTGCTGCCTGAAGCATTTCTCTCTGATTAGATTGTGAGTCCTATCCCCAGCTCCGGCATCAGCAAGGGTTTTGGCACAAATATTTGTTGAAATCTTGAAAGGAGCACCCTGCTTGAACAGTGGCTTCTGCCGCTGGCTGTCTGCATAGTGTAGTTGCTGAAAACAGCTGGAGGTCAAGATGCATCCCCCTACCAGGATCACACGCTGATGTGGCTCTGTGACCCGGTTAGGACAAGTCCCCTACAAAGCCTCGGTTTTCTCATCTGTAAGTTGGAACTCATAGCACTTATTTCAAATTAAGCATTAGATGAATAATCTAAGTTAAGTGCATGCCACCGGTGGGTGTGTTCATTTTCCTCCCCTTCTGTTCTAACTTAGAAAAAAAAAATGGGCAGGGCGTGGGTGGCTTACGTCTATAATCCCAGCACTTTGGGAGGCCCAAGCAGGTGGATCGCTTGAGCCCAGGAGTTGAAGACCAGCCTGGTCCACATAGTGAAACCCTGTCTCTATTTAAAAAAAAAAAAGAAGTTTATTGATCTTTCCTTATAAATGAGAAAAGATTTGATCTTATTTCTGAAGGATTTTGTAGTTAAATCATTGAACAGGACAAGTACATGATGGAAAAGCCTAGATGGTATGGTTTTCTGATTATCTATTGCCATGTAACAAACAGTTCCAAAACTTCATGGCTTAAAGCAATTTATTATTAGAGAATTTTTTATGGTTCTGTGGGTTGACTGGAGCAGCTGGAAGTAGAGTCATCTAAAGGCTCAAGGATGGTTTATTCACTCAAATGTCTGCTGTCTCAGTTGGGATGATTGGAGCAGCCAGAGCTGGCTGGCATCTCTCTCTCCACGTGGACTCTTCCTAGTCTAGCTTGGGTTTCCTCACAGCATGGCCGTCTCAAGGCAGCTGGACTCTCACAAGGCAATGGACTTCTTCCACAAGCATTCTGAGAGAGCAGGGTTCCTTATGAACTAGCTCAAAAGTCATGCAGCATCACTTCTACAGTAGGCTGTTGGTGACATAGGCCAAGCCCGAATTAACAAGCAAGAGGAAGAGTGTGGGCACCTACCAGGAAGTGTGGTTCCCCAGGGCCATCTTTGAAGATTAGCTACCACCACACAAAGATAATATGCAAAGACATGAGAAATGACTTTCACTGTTGGATGCATCTGTTGCAGGGCGGGCAAATGTTCTCTTTATAGGGCCAGATACCAAATACTTTAGAGCTGCAGGTCATATGGTCTTGCCATGACTACTGAACTCTGCTACTGAAGTGTAAAAGCAACCACAAACAATATGCAAGTGAATGGGCATGGCTGTGTTTCAATAAAACTTTATTTACAAAACAGGTTGGGGAGCCGGCAATCACCAATTATTAGATACTTAGCAAATGCCGGTCGTGGGGTGCATTCGTTTTCTATGGCTGCTGTAAGAAATTACTACAAACCTGGCGGCTTCAAACAATAAAAATGTATTCTTTCATAATTCTGGAGGCCAAAATCAGTTTCACTGGCCTGAAATCAAGGTGCTGCCTGGGCCACACTCCCTCAAGAAATTCCAGGGGAGAATCCATTCCTGGCTTCTTCTGGCTAGAGTTCCTTGGCTTGTGGAGACTGCTAGAGTTCCTTGGCTTGTGGCCACATCATTCTGATCTCTGCCTTCATCTTCAAATAGCCTTCTCTCCTCTGTATGCCTGAGTGTCAAATCTCTCTCTACTTTTCTCTTGTAAAGATATATGTGATTGTATTTAGAGGCCTGCCTAGATAATCCAAGATGATGTTCTCATCTCAAGATCCTTAATCAGACTGGGAGTGAAGGCTCATGCCTGTAATCCCAACACGCTGGCAGGCCGAGGTGGGCAGATCACTTGAGGCCAGGAGTTCAAGACCAGCTTGGCCAACATGGCAAAACCCTGTCTACTAAAAATACAAAAATTAGCCAGGCGTGGTGGCATATGCCTGTAATCCCAGCTATTCAGGAAGCTGAGGCAGGGCAATCATTTGAATCCGGGAGGCAGAGGTTGCAGTGAGCCGAGATCGTGGCACTGCACTACAGCCTGGGCGACAGAGTGAGACGCAGTCTCAAAAAAAAAAATCCTTAATCACATCTTTCCCATAGAAGGTAATATTCACAGGTTCTGGGAATTGGAAGTAGATAGATCTTTGGAGAGCTATTTTTCAGCCTACTGCAAGAGGTAGGCACTTTGTATACCTTTTTCTCTCATATTAAGGCTAAGCAGTAGCTATGACTTTTACTATTTTACAGACGAGGAAAGTGAGGCTCAGAAAGGTTTACTAACTAACTTCCCTGTATTTCTTATGCAGATGGTAAGAAGGTGCAAGCTCTTTCCCTTACCCTTAGATAATATTTCTGGGAGAAATACTGGGCCATGCTATTCCATTCTATGTGATTTCAGAGCATTCACTTTATTTTTCAGACACCTAGTGTTTTCATCTGTAAAATGGGAATCATCATATATCCTTTGTAACCTAGGTCAGAAGAAATTAGACAGTTTCTGTAAAAATCATTTGAAACATATTATGTGTTATATAGGTGCAATGGGTTATGATTATCTACGGTGGGTTCATCAGAAAGTTTTTATATGAGACAAGAGATGACTTGGCTGAGAGCTACGAATGAAATGCCAAAATATTTCTAGAAATCGTTGCTGGCCTAGAGTGCTGAATCTTCACTTAACATAGTGATTGAAGTTGTGATATGGATACATTTAAAAATATTCCCTGTTTGAGGAATTATACCTGGAAGCCACCCCTCAAAGAAAGCCAGCAGGAAATGCTGAATTATTTCAAATTGAAAGGAGGAGGGAAGGTGAGTTTTAGTCTTTATGAGGTTTCTTCTCCTCTAAATTTTAGGCATTATACCCAATGTGTCAGAGTCTGATTGCAATGGTACCATGAGCTGTTTTTCTGTCTGTTAACTTTCTGTGGTTTCTATCACCTTGGCAATAAAAAAAGGGGTGGTGGGAGAAGAGTGGGTGGGAGGTTGCCTAAGAGAGCAGCAAAATGATGCCAGGAAGAAAAAGTCAGGCATGATAAAGAGCATTTAGGAGGAACCTAGACATCTTTATCAAAATTGATTTTGGACTGGACAGACCTCTTCTCTGCATTCATGCTGTATTTATAAATCTAGATCAGATGTGGAAAACATGGCCTCTCAGAATAGAGCACATCCTGTACCATGGTAGACATCACTAATCAATCAGAGCAACCCAGCACTCCAGGCAGCCACTCCCAGTCAATGAACACTATTGCCTCTGTGCTTGATGATAAGCCTAAAACATAAATTTTACCGCATTAAATAACTTCCCTAATCCAAAAGCCTTTTTGTCCTGCTGCTTATACCCAAGCTGAAGCTGCTCATACCCAAGCTGAAGCTGCTCGTTTACTATTTTGGTAACACATGGTTTATTTGCAACTCAACAGCAGCAGCTACGATTCATTCACTGTGCACAAAGCTCTCTATATTGAAGTCTTACCACTGTTAGTTTTTCTAGGTAACTGAAGCTCATCTGAATGCTATGCCAATCAAAGGAAGAGTTCTGCTGCTTACAAACTGTTTGAAGACTGCTACTCTAGTGAGTAGTGTTTCTGGAGATGAGTGAAGCATTTCATTTTTGTTTATCAGAGGTTATCACTGTGTTTATGGCAGTGTTTATTGTTAGATAATTTGGGGAATGCAAAATAAAAACTAAAAAACTTATATTCATGGTGTGGGCAAGACGAACAAACATGATTCACTCAAGGAAAAAAAAAAAAAACCAAACTCCCTGCATATGGGCGGGCATTGGCAGAAAATGAGAGAGCATTCAACCAAATGTTGCAAAATATTAACAACTGTCGAATGTGGGTAGGAGGTATTCAGGGATTCATTTCTTCAACCTTACTATATGTTTGAAACGTTTCACAGTAAAAACCTGGAGGGTGGAATAAAACACGGAGAATAGATGTATTTTTTAAAAATCCCTTAATCCATGAGATCTTTGCTACTTCTGTTTTAATTTTTAAATTTTTTATTGAAAAATAATTTATATAACATAAAATTCACCCTGTTAACGTGTACATTTCAGTGGGTTTTAATATATTCTCTATGTTCTGCAAACCTTACTGCTCTCTAATTCTAGACCACATCCATTGCCCCCAGATGGAACCCAATATGTATTAGCAATTTGTCTCAACCTCCCTCCTGCTCCCTTGGCAACCACTAATTTGTCTCTATGGCTTTACCTATTGTGGACACTTCATATAAATAGAGGCATATACTATGCGGTCATTCATGACTGCCATCTTTCACTTAGCATGATGTGTCCAAGGTTCTTCTATATTGCAGCATGTATCAATACTTCATTCCTTTTCGTAGCTGAATAATATTCCATTGTATAGATAAACCACATTTTATTTAGCCGTTCTTTTGCTGATGGACATTTGGGTTATTCTTCCTTTTGGCTACGATGAATAAGGCTGCTATGAACATTCATGTTCAAGTTTTTGTGTGAACATTTGTTTTCAGTTCTCTTGGGTATATACCTAGGAGTGGAATTGCTGGGTCATTTGATAACTCTATGTTTAATCTTTTGAGGTTCTGCCAGGCTGTTTTCCAAGGCACGCCATTTTACATTCCTACCAGCAGTGTATGAGAGTTCCAGTTTCTCTCCATCCTTGCCGACATTTGTTATTGTCCTTTTGCAATTTTTTTTTTTTTTTTTGAGACGGAGTCTTGCTCTGTCGCCCAGGCTGGAGTGCAGTGGCGCGAACTCGGCTCACTGCAAGCTCCACCTCCCGGGTTCACGCCATTCTCCTGCTTCAGCCTCCTGAGTAGCTGGGACTACAGGCGCACGCCACCACGCCCAGCTAATTTTTTGTATTTTTAGTAGAGACGGGGTTTCACTGTGTTAGCCAGGATGGTCTCGATCTCCTGACCTTGTGATCCACCCGCCTCGGCCTCCCAAAGTGCTGGGATTACAGGCGTGAGCCACCGCGCCCGGCCGCAATTTTTAAATATATCCATCCTGATGGGGTGGATCTCTGTTAGGAGATCTCATTCTAATGGGTGAGATCTCACTGCAATTTTAACTTGCATTTCTGCCGCTTCTGTTTTCTACTTCAGTGCTGATGAACTTAGGAGAAATTGTCAGCTGAGATACGGAACAGACAAAAGCAGTAGGGGGTCTTAAAAATCATTGCATTCTACAATTGCATCGATTCTTCCTTAAGAATCATCTTGTGCTCCCAGACTATCCCTGAGTTGTTGCTTAAGGCTTGTATGTGTTTTCTATTGCCGTGTAACAAACGACCAGAAGCTTAAAGACAACTCCCACTTATTAAATCACAGTTCTGTAGGCTAGAGGTCAGACATGCTGTAGTTGGGTTCTCTGCGTAGGGTATCACCAGGATGAAATCAAGGTGTCATCTGGACTGAGTTCTTGTCTGGAGCCTCCAGGGAAAATTCCCAGATCATTCCTGTGAGTGGTGGGATTCAGTTTCTTGTAACTGTAGAACCTAGGTCCCTGCTTTCTTACTGGCTGTCATCTGGCGCCAACCTCAGTGCCTAGAGGCTGCCCACATTCCTTGCTACATGGAACCTTTCATCTTCAAGCCAGCAACAGCATGTTGTATCCTTGTTCTTTGAAGCTCTGACTTTTCTGTCTCTGATCTCCAGACCCAGCTTTAAGAGGCTCACGGGATTAGGTCAGGCCTGCTCAGATCATCTCTGTATCTTAAGGTCAACTGATTTGGAACCTTAATGACATCTACAGAATCCCTTCACAGCAATGCCTAGATTAATGCCTGAGTAACTGGGAGAGGTATGTGTACAGTATGGACTGGGAATCTTGCTAGCCACGCTAGAATTCTGCTTTTCAAAGGCTTTTGACATAAACACTAAAATGTGTCTTTTGCTGACCACAGCATCGAAATGTTTTCATGCGCCATGAAAGCAGTTCCAGCTTTATGATTGACACCGGATAACAGCTATTTTGAGTAGGACAATATTCTGCAAATCCATTGGTATTGTCTATCCTGACTCTTGCTGTTGATTATTGAATCAATGGCTCCTGTTGGCTTCAGGGGATCTTAGCATGTTGATTGGGACCCGGTTGAGTCACGGCAAAGTGATAAATTGCATGCTTATTTCCTCTTGTGATTCTGTGACTCTTTGGAAAGGACTAACCTTCTGGTGTGCCCAATAAAATCCTCTTTGATGTGCCAAATATGGACCTTTGAACTTTTAAGGAATTTTAAGTGGGGAAAATTAGTATCTGCCCATATTGAAGCAAGCACAGTCTTTGTATTTTTTCCTCATGGTGGACATTAGCGACAGGAAACACTCTTGATTCTTGGCCATATCATTTTTCTCCCCCGTCTAATCATTTAGCTCTCACATTCTGAAACGGGCATAAATTGCCCCTTGTTAAGTACAATAAACTAAAGTGTGAATGCATGTGAGACATAAAATGACTTTGAAACAGAAAGCCAATAGGAACCAGTTCCCATTGCCAAGGTCAAGTCAGAAGTGGCTAGACATTTCTTTCTTTCTTTTAATACTGTTGGAATGCAGTAGATCTCAGCGGGTCTGAAGACAGCATTTTCCAGTGTGCGATCCTGGGACACCAGTTTCATATGATGGATAATAGGCATTAAGTGGAAAGGGTTCTGTGGTCGTGTAGGGTTTGCCATTAAAGTGAATTATAAATCTCAGGGGAGATATTCTGTTGGGATTTCTAAGGGGAGATGTTCTGTTGGGATTTCTAAGGGGAGATATTCTGTTGGGATTTCCAAACTTACTTAGAAGTTGAACACTTATTCGGGTTTTCCATTTAGGAAGGGCTGTGTTGAAAGAGTTCTTTGACTTGAGAAAGTAGGCATATGTCTGTTAGCACATTTGTGGCACTAATCCACAAAGGGACACATCTCCACGTTTGAGTCACAAGTACACATCTTTGGGTCAGTCAGGTGCGGTGGCTCACGTCTGTAACCCCAGCACTTTGGAGGCCGAGGTGGGGCGAATCACCTGAGGTCAGGAGTTCGAGACCAGCCTGGCCAACATGGTGAAACCTCGTCTCTACTAAAAACACAAAAATTAGCCGGGTGTGGTAGTGCATGCCTGCAATCCCAGCTACTTGGGAGGCTGAGGCAGGAGAATTGCTTGAACCCGGGAGGTGGAGGTTGTAGTGAGCCGAGATTGTGCCACTGCATTCCAGACTTTAGGCTGGGTAACAGAGTGAGACCCTGTCTCAAAAAAAAAAAAAAAAAAGTGAGATTATTTGCTAATCCCTTTATAGCCTATCAATACAATACTATTCTCAATCTGAAGCCCTAGAAGTGGCTTCAGACACTTCAGTAACAAGTTTATACCCAGTAAATGGATAAAAGGAGGAAATTGATATTTCTTAATTATCCCCCACGGGATGGGTGCATTGTGTATTGTATCCTATTTAAACTTCACGATAACCCTGCTGAAGGCGGTGTTATTACCTTCAGTTCATAAACAAGGACACTGCAGCTCAGAAAGGCTAAGCAGTTTGCCTAAGGTCACACAGCTTGTACATGTTCTTGAATCCAGCATCATCTGACTCCAAAGCCCCTCCTCTTTCTCATATACCATGCTGTCTCTCCTCCTTTCTTGCTAATATGTTTTAGTTTATGCTATGAATGAGTATTCCAAAAGCTGGGTGTAGATCAAACATTTTAAATTGAGTTGTATTTTCCCATTTTTCAGCATTATGATTTCAGAGATGCTTCATCCTTATTCCAAAATCATCTTTAACTGGACGGGTGTGATGGTTCATGCCTGTAATCCCAGCATTTTCGGAGGCCGAGGTGGGTGGACCACTTGAGGTCAGGAGTTTGAGACCAGCCTGGCCAACATGGTGAAACCCCATCTCTACTAAAAATACAAAAATCAGTCGGGCATGGTGGCGAGTGCCTGTAATTCCAGCTACTCAGGAGGCTGAGGAAGGAGAATTGCTTGAACCTGGGAGGTGGAGGTTACAGTCAACCAAGATGGCGCTACTGCACTCCAGCCTGGGAGACAGAGTGAGACTCCGTATTTAAAACAAAAAAAAAGACAAAAAATAGTCATCCTCAACTGACAGTGGTTTTGGATGGTTGAGTTCTCCGTTGCCCCACCTCTTCCCTATTCTCTATGAAGTGATGAATAATCTGAAAGCAAAATTTTGCAATGCACCGGGAAAAACGAACTCTGATTTCATTTATTTTCCAATTTCTGTGCTTCCTCAAAGGAAGTGTGTCTTTTCATTTATCTGCATAATTCTGGAGAGCTTTAGAGCCAGACAGGCTCTGGCTCAAATCACTTGACCTTTGGCTAGTGATTTCATTTCTGTTTCCTCGGCCTGTAAAATGGGAACGACAGAACTCTTGGAGGCCAATTAAGGACCATGAATTTAAAGCACTTACATAGGAGTACTCTGTAATTGTTAACTTCTCTTTGACTTTAGTATTGGGGATTAAGTAATATTGGCCAATAAGATAAAAGACAAAAACAAGAATTGTCAGGGACACCATTTAAGGACTCTGAAAAGAGTTACAAAGAAACTAGCCAGCCAAGGTGGTTCACACCTGTAATCTCCGCACTTTGTGAGGCCAAGGTGGGAGGATCACTTGAGCCCAGGAGTTCAAGACCAGCCTGGGCAACGTGGTGAAACCCCATCTCTACAAAAAAAAAAAAAAAAAAAGAAAAAAAAAATTAGCCAGGCATGGTGGCACATGCCTGTAGTCTCAGCTACTCCAGAGGCTGAGGTGGGAACATGGCTTGAGCCTGGGAGTTTGAGGCTGCAGTGAGCCGTGATCACACTACTGCACTGCAGCCTGAGCAACAGAGTGAGACCCTGTGTCAAAAAAAAAAGAAGAAGGAAACTAGCACCTGTCTTCTCATTGTCCTTATCAGTTTTGCTGCTCGTTTCTTTATGGCCAGTCAGTACCAATTCAGAGTACACTTGAAAATTCAAATAAACACGAACATACATTAATATTAACTGAAGAACAAATATTTGTGGAACTCCCTTGGCCCTTCATGTTTACCTTCGCTCTGAGAAACATAGTTAGCAGAAGTAACATCAAACAAAAAAGACTATTCCCATCATCTAGGGAAAGTTATACCCCCAGCTTGCCACCATAGGCCCTCAGCTACTCACTACCCTAAATTGAGCAAGAGACACTGGCATTTAACCAAACAAGGTATTTTTACCTAAACATGTGTCATTTCAAAATGCTCTTCTCTTGGTATTCCCAGATCTAACTAGTGCAGCGCCTTACCCATAGTAAGGCCATTTTGTTGAATTAATGAATATTTACAGAAACATGCTCACTCCCAGTTCCCTCCACATTTAACTCCAAACGAGATGAGCAGGTTTTGTTTTGCGTCCAAAAATAGTTCAGCTCCTAGAAAATATTTTCCCAAGGAGCATGGTGGAAGATGAAGTAGCTTGACTTTGCTCAAAATAAAGCTATGCCAATATTTGTTACCCAGACTCACCAGCTCTGACCGTTAGCTGTTTGAGACAGGCGTTCATGGCTCAGCGGATAGGGCGGTGGGGCGTTTAGCTTTTGCTGAAATCTTAAATTGATTCTAGACTCTTACACAGACACACACACACACACACACACACACAATAGTTCTCTCCTTCAGAATCATCAGTTAACCCAGGTCACTCATATCTCCTAATGTAGGGTAAATAAAGAACATTTTTGATTGGGCACAGTGGCTCACGCCTGTGATCCCAGCACTTTGAGAGGCTAAGGTGGGAGGATCACTTGAGTCCAGGAATTTGAGACCAGCCTGGGCAACATAGAGAGATCCCATCTCTACATAAAATTTAAAAACTAGCCAGGCAAGATGGTACACACCTGTGGTCCCAGTTAGCTACTTAGGAGGCTGAGGTGGGAGGATCACTTGAACCTGGGAGGTCAAGGCTACATTGAGATATGATTGCTCCACTGCACTCCAGCCCGGGTGACAGAGCGAGACCCTGTTTCAAAACAAACAAACAAAAAAGGAGTTCTTTCCATTCTGTTCATGGATCCAGTACCCACTGTGTACACACTTCACAACCCACTACACTTGGCTTCTCAAAGTTGCTTCCCTGTGTCTCCCAGTCACTGACCAAGCCCGACTTCACTTTGTTCACACTGAAGCCGCAAGCTTCTTTAATCTTGCATTCTCTTGCTTTTATGAGTTCTCTGGCATGCATCCCCTGGATTGTATAGATTAACCCCATTTACAGCAAATTTTGCTCAGAGCCCTGGTGAGGCGAGGCCTGGCCACTGAACTGCACAGCCTTGGAGAGAGTGCTTTGCATAAAGCCCATTAAGAAGGTGACAGCTGAGCCTCCCTCTAATAACTCACAGTGGCAGATCGGAACAAACTGTTCTTGTTTTTTCATATTTGGAGGAGTCAGGGGGTTGGGCTGGGCAGAGCGGGGAGGTTGTGGTGGAAGACGCAGTTTCCCTTTTTGCTAATAGGGGATTTAAAAATAGTGTCTCAAGAAAATCGTTGGAAGCAAGAGACAGCAGGGATACTACACAGAGACACACAAAGAGGATGTTGCTATTTCTGTTAGCGGCTCGGGTTAGTACAGAGAGTGGTTTAAAAAAAAAATGGGGACGGGGAGGCAGGGCGGGAAAACTGTAGGTTTTGAGAAATTGAGAATGCTATTTTCCAAGGTTCTTGCTGGTAACTCGTGTTTCTTGAGCCCAGGACAGGTTAACTTCTCTCGTAGGAGAGACACTGCCACTTAACCACAAAGTATTTTTACCTAAACGTGTGTCATTTCATGTGTAATAGACCCTATACACCCCTCTTTCTGTGCTGGGTAGGAACACATAAGATGAGAATCCAGATACCATGTAACTGGCATTTCCCTGTTGAACACGGCCCTAGCTCACTTTCCTTTGGAATCATTCATTACTATGTTTTTTATTGTGGTAAAATGCACATACATGAAATTTGCCATTTTAACAATTTTAAGTGTGTAGTTCTGTGGCATTCAGTGCATTCATATTGTTGTGCCACCATCATTGCCATCTCTTCAAGAACTCTTCTTTTTTTTCTTTTTGAGATAGGGTCTCACTCTATTGCACAGGCTGAAGTGCAGTAGCATGATCCCGGCTCTCTGCAACCTCCACCTCCCAGGTTCAAGCAATTCTCCTCCCTCAGCCTCCCAGGTAGCTGGGATTACATGAGCCTGCCACCACACCCAGCTAATTTTTGTATTTTTTTGGTAGACGCACATTTCACCATGTTGGCCAGGCTGGTCTCGAACTCCTGACTTCAAGTGATCCTCCCGCCTCGGCCTCCCAGAGTACGGGGATTACAGGCATGAGCCACCCGTGCCTGGTCACAAGAACTCTTTTCAGTTTGCAAAACTGAAACCCTGTACCCATCAAACACTAACTCTCCCCTTTCTCCATTCCCTGCAGCTCCTGGTCACCATCATTCTACTTTCTGTATCCAAGAATTAGCCAAATTCATAAAGGTACTTACTCTAAGTACTTCATATGAGAAGAATCATACAGGATTTGTGCTTTTGTGACTGTCTTATTTCACTTAACATAATATTTCAAGGTTCATCCGTATTGCAACACGTGTCAGAATTTCATTGCTTTTCATGTCTGAATAATACCATATTCCATGGTGTGTGTATACCACATTCTGTTTATCCATTCACCCATCGGTGAACACTTGGGTTGCTTCCAGCTTTTGGCGATTGTGAATAGTGGTGCTACGAACGTGGATGTATTCTAGTTCCTTTTAAAAAACTCAAGTCCTGGCTGGGTGCGATGTCTCGCACCTGTAATCCCACCACTTTGGGAGACTGAAGTGGGTGGATTGCTTGAGGTCAGGAGTTCAAGACCAGCCTAGGCAACATGGCGAAAACTCTTCTGTACAAAAAAGTAAAAAATAAGTCAGGTGTGGTGGCACAGCTACTCAGGAGGCTGAGGTGGGAGGATCATTTGAGCCCAGGAGGTGAAGGCTACAGTGAGCCGAGATCTCACCACTGCACTCCAGCCTGGGTGACAGTGAGACCCTGCCTTAAAACAAACACACACAGACAAATCAAATCTTTACTTGTCTATTTCTTTTTCTTCTCTTTTTTTTTTTTTTCTGAGACAGAGTCTTGCTTTGTCTCCCAGGATGGAGTGCAGTGGTGCGATCTCAGCTCACCGCAACCTCCACCTCCCAGGTTCAAGCAATTCTCCTGCCTAGCCTCCCAAGTAGCTGGGATTACAGGTGTGTGCCATCACGCATGGCTAATTTTTGTATTTTTAGTACAGATGGGGTTTTGCCATGTTGGCCAGGCTGGTCTCGAACCCCTGACCTCAAGTGATCTGCCCGCCTCGGTCCCCCAAAGTGCTGGGATGACAGGTGTGAGCCACTGCACCCGGCTGCTTGTCTATTTCTTTTACCTCCATTGATGAGCTGTTTCTCAGCAGAATAATCTGGCAAACACAGCCCAGGAGTGCAAACTTGGAAGCTGAACGTGACATTGGGGAGTCCCCTTGTCAGACTTTAGACTCACAAACAAGGTGTCCTTCCCTTCTAAGAAGCGGCTTCTGTTATGGTAACCATATGTCACCGTTTGCCCAGGACGGTCTTGGTTTACACCTGTTGTCTCAGTGTGATCATCAAACAGCACGACCTTGCACTCTCAGAAGGACCCTGGGTTGGATGAGAAGTTGTATAGTTGTGCAACTTTATGGAGAAAGTTGTAAACTGGTGTCATCCGAGAGCAGGTGAGACTGGAAGATAAAGACACTATTCCCTGGGGAGACTCTGGAGGGTGGTGTGGGACCCAGAAACGACAACCAAATGTGTAGCTTTTGGGGTTTGAGGAAAAAGGAAAGAGGAGCAGGATTTAGGCTTGATGGTTCCCAGTGTGCTGAACAAACAACTTTCCTTGTGGCTGGCTGATCTAAGACAGTGGTTCTCAACCAGCGGGGATTTTACCTCTCTGGGGACGCTGGGCAATGTGTGGAGATGTTTTGGGTTGTCACAGCTTGGGTGGGGGCTGCTGCTAGCATCTAGAGTGTAGCAACCAGGGATGCTGCTCAACACCCTAGGGTGCCCAGCACGGCCCCCTCCCCAAATAAGTACCCCGCCCCAAATGCCAATAGAGCAGAAGTTGAGAAACGTTGGTTTAAGAGTTGCAAGAAGAAAATGAAGAGGAAGGAAAGGAAATAAGCTTCGACAAGAAGAAGGGAGGATGCAAAGAGCAACAGAAGAAACTGCAGCCTCTGGGTCAGGACATAAACTTGGCTTTTCCTCCTGCCTTTCCAGTGGTCTTGATCCTTTTCCCACATTGCTTAGTCCCCTTTTCTGTTTGCCTCAATATCTTCCTCTGTGCAATGGGGCCAACCCAAGTCTCATATGTGTGATGTGGTGGCTGAGAGCAAGTTTCTAAGGTGGTTTGATTTTTTTTTTTTCTTTGAGACAGGGTCTCACTCTGTTGCCCAGGCTGCAGTGCAGTGGGGCGATCATGGCTCACTTACAGCCTCAACCTCCCAGGCTCAAGTGATCCTCCCACCTTAGCTTCCTGAGTAGCTGGGACTACAGGTGTGTGTCACCATACCAGGCTAATTTTTATTCATTTATTTTGTAGAAACAGGGTCTCCCTATATTGCCCAGACTGGTGGTAAGGTGATTTAAGTTTATAGTGCTTGACAAATATAGAATACTTGGCCCCGGCAGGGCACGGTGGCTCATGCCTGTAATCCTAGTACTTTGGGAGGCCGAGGCAGGCAGATCACTTGAGGTCAGGAGTTCGAGACCAGCCTGGGCAACATGGCAAAACTCTGTCTCTACTATATATACAAAAATTAGCCAGGCTTAGTGGCGAGTGCCTGTAATTCCAGCTACCAGGGAGGCTGAGGCAGGAGAATCGCTTGAACCCAGGAGGTAGAGATTGAGGTGAGCTGAAATCGTACCACTGCACTCCAGCCTGGGTGACACAGCAATACTCTGTCTCAAAAAGAAAAAAGAATACCTGACCTCCAGGCCACTCACCAGCACATGGGTTCTCTTGAGACTGAGAGGGAAGCAGCCATCACTCATTCCCACCCAGACGTGAGAGGTAAGAAAGTAGGGAGACAGCATGGCTGTGTGTTTACAGAGCAATTTCCAAATGCATTTTCTCCTAATACTCACAGCTACCGCACTACACTAACTGCTAAGAGGTTCACTGTGTTTCAAATCCTCAATCGATATTCCCAGGATACCCAGATGACTTGTGGCTTTTATAAGTCCTGTTTTATGTGTTTTAAGGTGTTCTGGGTTAGTGATGGAATGCAGAGAAGACCTAGCCTCTGTCCCCTTGGGTCCTGTTGATAATTTGCTATATTTTAATATGTGTGTACATCCCAACATCAGATGATGTAATTGTCTTGGTTGCAAGTACTCACCTGTCTGGGCTGAACTCAGTTTGCAATTGCTCCCTATGGACTCTCATAAATATTCATTTATGATGAGGTCAGATGAAGCTGTGGAATTCAGCAAAGGATCATGATGAACACAAACCTCAGCCTCCTCCCCACCTGGGAGGGGCAGGGGCAGACACAGGATCACATTTCAGGAGCTTAGAAGAAATCAGACTGAGCTTCAATGAAATCAGTCCGTGAGAAGAGGTGCGAGATGTTAATTAAAGGGGGGAAATCCAAGCTCAATGATAAATGTGCTGCGTCCTCGGGACCCGGCTGCTCGAATGTACTCTATCGCGGTAATTTTCCTAAGTGCAGTGGAGATTGGTGAAAAATCTTTCTGCCAATAAAAATATTTGCAAGACACTTTTTTTTTTTTTTTTAAATTTGGTAAGCCCACCTAGAAGGCCTGCTTACATACTGATGAACTGGAAAATCCAAATGGCCACAGAATTCACCCTCCGACAAGGGAACGGTACTGCGTAAATACCAGAATTATTTTCACGAGTCCACGGATCACATATGAACGGCTTCGGCTGCTGGGGTTTATCGGCCCTGACGTGGGTCTCCGTGTTCTAGGGAGGGGGAAGGGTGGACTGCCTCAGTTATAGACAAAATAGATGACTAGCCTGGTGCCAATGAACCTCGCTTTAATTGATAATTAATTTGAAAACCTATTTACTCTCCCTGGAACAGCTGAGACTTTAGAGACCACTGTGAAAACAAATGGAGAATAAAGTCATCTCTCAGGAAATGAACCGGGCCTCTCAGGGAAGGAGACAGATCAGGCCTTTCGGACAGGCCATTTTATTGAAGTGTTCTGAATGTTCATGAAGGTGACAGACCAAAGTCATAGGATGGTGACAGCTGCCTTCTGAGTTCACTGTCTCTTTATGGCCACCCATCCCCACTCCCTGGGAAGGTGACCAGCTGCCCGGGTGTGTCCAGAACTGAGGAGTTCCCCAGACGTGGGATTTTCAGAGCTTAAAATGGGAGGGCTCCATGCCCTCCTCCCTGGACCCTGATACCTCTGGATTGATTTTTTCACTCCCTGCCTTTTTTGATCCCCAGGCATTGCTTCTGTCTCTTTTCAGCTTGATTCAGCCATACTCTCTGATTTCAATCCTACAGTCAAAATCTCCCCACCTTGTTTTAACCTCAGGATGCTACTGAATAGCAAGATTGCAACATGGATGAATGTCCAGATTATCAAACCCCTTCCATAGGCAACTTGTTCAAGAATAGGTTTGTTAGTAATTTTTTTTTTTTTTTTTTTTTTTGAGACAGGGTCTGGCTCTGTCACCCAGGCTGGGGTGCAGCGGCATGATCACAGCTCACTGCAGCCTTGAACTTCTGGGCTCAAGTGATCCTCCCACCTCAGCCTCCTGAGTAGATGGGACTATGGGCATGGCCCACCATGACAGGCTAATTTTAAAAATTTTCTGTAGAGACAGAGTTTTGCCATGTTGCCCAGGCTGGTCTCAAGCTCCTGGGCTCAAGCGATCCTCTGCCTTGGCCTCCTGAAGTGCTGGGATCACAAGCATGAGCCACCACACCTGGCTGTAATTTTTTCTGACTATAAAAGAAACTAGAGCATGCTTCCCAACAACAAAAAAAACCAGCAAACACAGAAATGCAGGAAAATATGAAGAGAATATAAATAAGCAGAGATATAAATATAAACAGCAAAGCAGAGATTATTTTGAATCTCAGTGCCTGGAGAAGGCACTGAAGTCATGAATCTTTTGGTCAATGTCCCATTTCATTCATTTAGTTTTTAATAGCCTGGGACGAATATAACTGTGATCTGCACCCTATGTCCATCATGATTATTCGAGATACTTGGAAGAAACCCAAACATGGAGATTCTAGTATTTGTAACATAATCTGATGATGTTTTGATAATTTTACCATTGCTAATGAAAAATATATCATACTTTATACAGAATTCAGTCCAAAAAGTGTCTGGAGGAGCTAAGAGAATTATTAGCTGAACGCATGAATTTGACTGCACTCAAGATGTGACATTAGATACCTTGGAGGGCTCTCCTTAGCCGTGGTCTAGACCTATTGACCAGTCCAGTTACTACTGCAGGGTTTAAAATGCTAAGCTGGAATTTTTACTCCCCTAAGGACCTCTGAGTTTCACGGGAGGGTCTATGATTCAGTACACAGTAAAAGTTCCGTGACTCTAAGTTTGAAACGCCAATTCCCTCGTGAGATGTGGATGTAATAATATTTACAGTGTCTGGCGGGGGGATTGGTAAAATGCCCACGTGTGTGATGAGTGCAAATGCCCATTATGCACGGCAGCTCCAGCCAGCTTCACCCAATTGAATAATAGAATCCCGGGACTCAAGGGAACCTGTAGAGCCCGCCCTGCTTCTGGAAATACTGAACTTGTGTAATACTTGTGTAATACTCATTTGTTCACTCTTGCTTTATTTTAATCCTTCCTCCTTCTCTCCTTCTCTCCTTCCATCCCTTCCTCCCTCCCTCCCTCCCTTCCTTCCTTCCTTCTTTCCTTCCTTCCTCCCTTCCTTCCTTCCTCCCTTCCTTCCTTCCTCCCTTTCTTCTTTCCTTCCTTCCTCCCTTCCTTCCTTCCTTCCTCCCTTCCTTCCCTCCTTCTTTCCTATGAGACAGCCGTAGTTGAAACCATGGACTTTCAACCTAGATTATCTGGGTCCGCACTCTCTTTCACTAGCTGTGTGCCCTTGGACAGATTACTTAACATTTCTGGGCTAGACTGCCTCATCTGTAAAATAAGGAGAATAATAGTAGCTATTTGGCAGGATTATCGTGAAGATTTATTGTGCATAGAGCACTTAAATCAGTTCCAGCACAAAGGTGCTCAATAAATGCTAGTGTTGTTCTAATGCACTCATTTAACTGATATTTATTGGGTTATTACAATGGAGCAGGCAGGGTGCTTGGTCTGGGGATCCTGCATTAATGCGGAAACATGATCTCTGCCCTTCCAGAGTCTGTAACCTAGTGTAATCTAGTGAAGGAGACAGCCTATAAACATTAAATAAGTATGCAAAATAATTTCAGATTGGGGTGCATAGTCCCAAGGAAATAAACAGGGTGGTAAAATGGGGAATAATAAGGGAGACATGCTCTTTAGCTATGGGTGGTCCAGGAAAGCCTTTTGGAGGTGGAGACATTGAAGCTGCGATCCAGAGGTCAGCCATGGAAAGGACTGAAGGGGAAACTCTCCAGGCAGAGAGAAGAGCTGGTACCAAGTCTGGGATGGGAAAAACTTGTGTTGGGGGCAGTGTGGCTGGAGCAGAGAGAGCCAGCGGCAGCGTGAGATGGGATGAGGCTGTGGAGCTGAGCAGTATCCCCGTGACCCAGAGGTGAGCGATGCTGGGTGACTGCAGTTTTTACAAGATGACTGTGGGCCAGGCATGGTGGCACATGCCTGTAATCCCAGCGCTTTGGGAGGCTGAAATGGGAGGATTGCTTGAGGCCAGGCGTTCTATACCAACTTGGACAACATAGCAAGACTCCTATCTCTACAAAAAAAAAAAAAATTAAAAATTAGCCAGGTGTAGTGATGCAAGCCTGCAATCCCAGCTACTCCAGAGGCTGAGGTGCGGCGAATCACTTGGAGCCCAGGAGGTCGAGGCTGCAATGAGTCATGATTGTGCCACTGCACTCCAGCCTGGGTGACAGAGTGAGACCCTGTGTCTAAAAATAAATAAATAGGCCGGGAACAGTGGCTCATGCCTGTAATCTCAGCACTTTGGGAGGCCGAGGAAGGTGGATCACCTGAGATCAGGAGTTCGAGACCAGCCTGGCCAACATGGTGAAACCCTATCTCTACTAAAAATACAACAATTAGCTGGGTGTGGTGGCAGGCACCTGTAATATCAAGAGAAGCTAAGGCAGGAGAATCGCTTGAACCGGGGAGGCGGAGGTTACAGTGAGCTGAGATCGCGCCACTGCACTCCAGCCTGGGCAACAGAGCGAGATTCTGTCTCAAAAATAAATAAATAAATAAATAAATAAATAAATAAATAAATAAGCAAGCAAATAAATAAAAATAAAAGATCGCTTTGACTTCTGACCCGACTGGAGATCAAATTGAAGAGGGGCATATTAGTCTGTTCTTAGGGTAAACAACAGAATCCACTCTGGCTCTTCTAAGCAGAAAAGAGATTTATGTATTCAAGGAAGTGAGTTCACTCACAAAATTATCGGGATGGGGTGCAGTGAGGACTAGAGAGAGTCAGACTTGAAATTAAGCCTTCAAGAGCAGCACCCCCGCCCAAAACAGCAGTGCCTGCCAAGGGGCCTGAGGCCAAAATCTCTGTTGCCGCTGCTGCCCCTGCTAATCACTAAATACCAGGTTCTCACAATGCCCAGCACCAATGTCATATCTGGACCTGGCACCCTTTGGACCACTGGGGCTGCCATCGTGGCCACGTGCATCTGGGGGCTCCATTCTCACCCATGCCCCTGAAAATGGCCGTTCTATACTCACCACGTGCCTGGGTTCTGGGTCACAAGCCCACAAGAGAACGTGGGAATTTTCATTCTGTTTTCTAAAACATGGAGGAGATGGGACTCCTGTGATGACAATTTTTTATTCTAAGAAGACAGCTGGGATTACAGGCATGTGCCACAACAGCTAATTTTTATAATTTTGGTAGAGGAGGGTTTCACCATGTTGGCCAGGCTGGTCTTGAACTCCTGGCCTCAAGTGATCTGCCTGCCTCAGCCTCCCAAAGTGTTGAGATTACAGGTGTGAGCCACCATGCCCGGCCCTCGTGTAGAGATATTTGACCGTATTTTCTAAGCAAAAATAAAGATCTTTCTCCCAGCAATAAGATGGAATTTTGAAATTAATAATTCCTGAAAATCTGAGGACATATAGGACCAATATACCTGTTCCTTAGTAGCTTATCAATTCTCCCAGAGTATTCTTCTGTGTCTACTTTCTTTCCTTTTTTCCTTTTTTTTTTTAAAGAGACAGGGTCTTGCTCTGTTGCCCAGGCTGTAGTGTAGTGGTACCATCATAGTTTACTATAACCTCAAATTTCTGACCTCAAGCAGTCCTTCCCACCTCAGCCTCCTGTGTAGCTAGGACTATTAGTGCACACCATCACGCCCAGCTAATTGATTTTTTATTGAGACAAGGTCTCGCTATGTTGCAGAGGCTGGTCTTGAACTCCTGGGCTCAAGCGATCTTCCCTCCTTGGCCTCCTAAAGTGCTGGGATTATAAGCATGAGCTGCTGTTCCCGACCATCTATTATACTTTTTTCTAAAATATCTTAATTATTCCCAGATATGTAGAGAATGAATAATGGGAGAGAATGAATAACTGATTAGCATCATTTTAGCTCCTGACCTCCCATCACCCCTCCATCCTCTTTCTCTAAGCGGGCTTGGCTTCTCAGTAATGAAATGGGCTGCTTTGAGCCTCGACTCCTCTCTGACAGAAGCGATACCAAGCCGTGAAAGGGCTGAGAGGAATGACTGGGGGAGGCAGCAGGAAAGCTCCCATACTTCTTGGGTGCCTGCAGGAATCAAGACTCACAGGCTGTCCCCGGCTTGTGTTTGTGTTAAGTCCTTGTATCTAACAAGCCCTAATGGGGGAGGTGGGTGGATCTGGGGAGGAAGATGCAAAGTCATCAAAGGGAGCACCCCTGGGTCTGCTTCCAGCTCTTTATAGAAACACAGTCCAGGACCCGCCTGGTGGCTCATGCCTGTAATCCCAGTGCTTTGGGAGGCCAAGGTGGATGGGAGGATCGCTTGAGGCCAAGAGTTCGACACTACCCTCAGCAACATAGCTGTCTCTACAAAAAAATTTAAAATTAGCCAGGTGTGGTGAGTGCCTGTAGTCCCAGCTACTGGGGAGGCTGAGGCAGGAGGATTGCTTGAGCCTAGGAAGTTGAGGCTGCAGTGAGCTATGATTGTGTCACTGCACTCCAGCCTGGGCAACAGAGCAAGACCCTCTCTAAAGAAAAATAAAGAAAGAATGAAACACAGTCCAAAAAATAACTCGATTCTATAGACTATGGCACAATCAATATTTGTTTTCATGTGTCAGAGGCTTGTGTCAAACAGGGGTAATAAAACAAGTTAAAAGCAGGAAAAATGGCCAGGCGCAATGGCTCATGATTGTAATCCCAGCACTGTGGGAGGCTGAGGCAGGTGGATCACCTGAGGTCAGGAGTTCGAGACCAGCCTGGCCAAAATGGTGAAACCCCATCTCTACTAAAAATACAAAAAATTAGCTGGGCGTGGTGGTGGGCGCCTGTAGTCCCAGCTACTTGAGAGGCTGAGGCAGGAGAATCACTTGAACCTGGGAGGTGGAGGTAGCACTGAGCCGAGATCGTGCCACTGCACTCCATCCTGGGCAACAAGAATGAAACTCCATCTCAAAAAAAAAAAAAAAAAAAAGGCAGGAAAAATGCCAGAAATCTCTAGACTCTGTGGTCTGTCTTGGTGACGTCCCCTCCTGGGGTAGCTGCATGCTTTAAAAAGACCCAGGGAGGCCAGGCACGGTGGCTCACGTCTGTAATCCCAGCACTTTGGGAGGCCGAGGTGAGTGGATCATTTGTGGTCAGGAGTTCAAGACCAGCCTGGCCAACATGGTGAAACCTTGTCTCTACTGAAAATACAACAATTAGCTCGGCGTCGTGGTGCGCACCTGTAGTCCCAGCTACTTGGGAGGCTGAGGCAGGGGAATTGCCTGAACCCAGGAGGCGGAGGTTGCAGTGAGCTGAGATCGAGCCACTGCACTCCAGCCTGGCAACAGAGCGAGACTCCGTCTCAAATAAAATAAAATAAAATAAAAATAAAAAGACTCAGGGAGCAGTCAGTGCTGTCCTGGAGTAACGGGGCTCCACAGTAGTTCTAGAAACATCTTTCCTTCCATCCCTTCATTCACTCCGTGGTGGTGGCCCCTGTCTTCCTTCCGCCACGACTATTCAGGCTGAACTTGCTTTCGCATCGGCTTCTCCCTGTCCCCACACTGACATGCTGGCTTAGTTCTGCGTCGCCTTGGCTGGACTCACCTGTACGTCCCAGGATACCCATCCCTGTGTGTTTCTGGCAAGGGTGGCCACAAGAGAAGCACGTGTGGAGATTCTGGAGTGTGGAATTGAAGCAGCAGTGCTTCTGAGGCTCACAGACATCACGGCATATCTGCTGGCTCCTCTTGTTGGTTTGAGGCAGGAGCCAGGATCTGCAAATGCTGCACGTTTCCCTAGACCCTCCAGCTGCTCCAGCTCCCGGGCCAGGTTTGTGTGTTCATCTCCACAACAAAGGGCCGCAGTTTCCTCAAGATACCCACACCAGTAATACTAGAGGCTACAACAACAGTGGCTTAGTGTGGGCTGCTAGAACAAATTACTGTAGACTGGGTGGCTTAAACAACACAGACTTTTTCTTCTTCTTTTTCCTTTTTTTTGAGACAGGGTCTCACTCTGTCACTCAGGCTGGAGTGTGGCACTATCATGGCTCACTGCATCCTCGACTTCCTGGGCTCAAGTGACCCTCCTCAGCTTCCCAAGTAGCTGAGACTACAGGTGGGCACCACCATGCTCAGCTAATTTCTGTATTTTTTGTAGAGATGGGTTTTGCCATGTTGCCCAGGCTGGTCTCAAACTCCTGGGCTCAAGCAATCCACCTGCCTCCACCTCCTAAAGTGCTAGCATTACATGCCAGAAACATCTTTCTCACAGTTCTGGAGGCTTGGGAGTCTAAGATCAGGATGCTGGCATGGCAGACTCTGATGAGGGCTCTCTTCTAAGTTTGCAGACAGCCACCTTCTCATTGAGTCTTCACAGTGGAGAACACAGAGAGAAAAAGCAAGCTCCCTCCTCCTCCTTCTCCTCCTCCTCCTCCTCTTCCTCCTCCTTCTTCTTCTTATCTTCTTTCTTTTCATTCTTCTTCCTTCTTCATTCTCTTTCTCCTTCTTCCTTCTTCCTTAACCTTCTACTTCTTTTTTTTGAGACGGAGTCTTGCTCTGTCGCACAGTCTGGAGTGCAGTGGCGCGATCTCAGCTTACTGCAAGCTCTGCCTCCCGGGTTCACGCCATTCTCCTGCCTCAGCCTCCCAAGTAGCTGGGACTACAGGTGACTGCCACCACCCCCAGCTAATTTTTTTTTTTTTTTCCATTTTGAGTAGAGGTGGGGTTTCACCGTGTTAGCCAGGATGGTCTCAATCTCCTGACCTCGTGATCCACCTGCCTCGGCCTCCTAAAGTGCTGGGATTACAGGTGTGAGCCACCATGCCCAGCCTTACCTTCTTCTTTCTTCTTTCTTCTTTTTTGAGACAGGTCTTGCTCTGTTGCCAAGACTGGAGTGCAGTGGCATGATCTTGGCTCACTGCAACCTCTTACTCCTGGGTTCAAGCAATCCTCCCACCTCAGCCTCCCAAGTAGCTAAGACTACAGGTGTGTACCAGCATGCTTGGCTAATTTTTGTGTTTTTTTGTAGAGACAGGCACTATGTTGCCTAGGCTGGTATGAAACTCCTAGCCTCAAGGAATCCGCCTGCCTCAGCTTCCCAAATCACTGGGATAACACGCATAAGCCACTGCACCCAGCCTCATTTTCTTCTTATAAGGGCAGTACTCCCATCAAGAGGGCTCCACTCTCATGACCTAATCACTTCCCAAATGTCTTATTGACAAATACCATCCCACTGGGGTTTAGAGTTTCAGCATATGAATTTTGAGGGGACATAAACTTTCAGTCCATAGTGAACATCCACAGGCTTCTGCCAGTCCTCCTGGTCTTCCAGCAAGTTCTGGCACTGCCTGACTTGGCATCCATTGTATAATAAAGAATTTGACTGGCCTTTACCTCTGGTTTCTAGGAATGAGACTTTAAATCCTCGGAATTTCTCATGTCATAGGAGTGTCTTTGTGCTTCATGAGCCTCTTGGACCGCACCTGAGTTAACGCTAAGAGATAAGATGACTCAGAATGGGGACTGGTCAGCAATAAGACCAACTCCATGATGAGAAGGGTTGGAACTTTGAGTCAGCCTGCCCTTTGGGGAGGGGATGGAGATGGAGATTGAGTTCAATCACATGGCAAGTGACTCAATCAATCATGCCTACATAAAGAAATCCAGTAAAAACTCTGCACACTGAAGCTCAGTGGAGGTTCCTGGTTGGTGAACACATAAATATACCCAGAGGGGCTGTGTACCCCGAATCCATGGGGAGAGGCATGGAAGCCCTGAATTTAGGACCCTCCCAAACCTTGCCATATGTGTCTCTTCATCTGGCTGGTTCTGATTTGTGTCCTTACAATAAAATTGTCATCAGAAGTATGGTGCTTTTTTAGGTTCTGTGAACTGTTCTAATGAATTAGTGAATATAAAGGGGATTGTGGGAACCTCCCCTAAGCTTTGTAGCCAGTTGGCCAGAAGAGCAGGTGGCCTGAGGACCCCACTGTGGCTAGTATTTGAAGTAGGGCAGTCTTGTTGGCAACCACGCCCTTAAAATTGTGGAATCTGACACTAACTTCAAATGCCTAGTGTCAGAATCAAATTGCAGTATACTAGTTGGTGTCTGAATAACATTCCTCTTCTCTTTCCAAATGTCTGCCCTGAGGACTTCAGGCTCCAGCATCAGGAGCAAAGACAGCAGCTTTACAGAGACTGCTAACCAGCTCGCACAATCATGTAAGGATAAATCTCTAACACACACACGTATATGTGCACAGATATGTATGGTGGCCCAGCCTCTCTGATTGAATGCTGACACATACACATGCCACATCAATTAGAGTCTCCCTGCCTTCTCTGCTCAGTGTATTTCTCACTATCTACTCAAGTGCCCTGACCTAGTCATTTATTACACACCTGCCATTTGAGAGTCACCTGGGCATACAGAGAGGGAATTATGCCATTCAGTTCTACACACGCTGAGTGGATGAATGTTGCAACCATGCTGCAAAGGAAGAACAAATCACTGGCACATCTGGACAGGCTTTGAGGAAATCTAGCATTTCCCTGGCTTTGGAAGCTTAGGGGAGATTTCTATGGGCTGGAGATCAGGTGAGGACTTGGTGGGAACCTTTCCTTTCTGAGAATTTTTCCAGTGCTTATGTCCAAACCATACAACCATGGGGTTGTGTGCAGTTTTCCTCCTTGCTTGCTTGATTTCCCGTTGCTTTTTTAATGTTTTATAATTAATTAATTTATTAATTTATTTGTTGAGGCAGAGTCTCACTTTGTGACCCAGGCTGGAGTGCAGTGATGTGATCTCGGTTCACTGCAACCTCTACATCCTGGGTTCAAGGGATTCTTGTGTTTCAGCCTCCCGAGTAGCTGGGATTACAGGCAGACACCACCATGCCCAGCTAATTTTTGTATTTTTAGTAGAGACAGAGTTTCACCATGTTGGCCAGGCTGGTCTTGAACTCCTGACCTTAGTTCATCCACCCAGCTCGACCTCTCAAAGTGCTAGGATTACAGGTGCAAGCCACCGTGCTCAGCCCCCATTGCTTTTATGTATCTGTCTCTCCCCACTAAGTTGTCACAGCAGTAATAACAGCTGCCATTGGGAAAGGACCTGTTCTGAGCCCAGCACTTACCACATGTTATCTTTAAAGCTTACAATTCACATGTTGGCATTATTATTTCCATTTTACAGATGGGAAGACTGAGGCTTATAAAGTCCCCTGTCTTGGGTAGACGACCATGCAAACGAGTCAGTGGCAGAGCTGGGATTTGAACCTACTTTCTCTCTGATCTAAAGTCCAGGCTGAGGCCTCCCCTGAGCTCCTTCAGTGTAGGAAGACACCTCTGCCACCCTGCTGTGCAGCAATGCACATGGCGAAAATCGCTGCTCTGTGTATCTGTTGGATTTTCCTCCTCCCCTGTCACCCCTTAACTGGCTCCTTTTCTTGCAGGTGACAAGGAGGCAGCGAGAAGAAAGGCTTTCCTCACTTGCCCCTGCTTTAGGCAGATCACTGGATATTTTTAGCAGCCTAGGAAGCCTCCGAGTAACACAGGCTCAGGTTTTGAACTTGCCTGGTCAGCCCTGCCTCCTGATTCCTCTTGCAAAAGGTTTACGGTGGACTCTCAGCAGCTTTGCTGATGCAGCTAGTAATGTTTATAACCACAATCAAGCACTCCGAGAGCCCCGGCGCTGATTTCTTACCCATCTCTATCCTGTAACAGAGGATTTTTCAATCGAGTAGGTTTGCTTCATTCGTTTTAAAATAGCTCCAGCCCAGCTCTGAGGATCGCACGGGGCCTCGCACAGGGATTTGTACTTAGAGTCATGGAAATACATTTATTTTACTTTCCTCTTTCTCTCTCTTTGAGGGATTTTAATACATCACGCAAGAGTATTCCTCACATGGCAGGAAAAAGCCTTGCTTTGCACTGAAGACAAAGAACTGCATGTCGTGTTTACTGATAGAGAAGAGCTCCACTCGGCTTCACCCATGGGCATCTCAGGATTAGATAATTAGGGAGCTCCTTAGTGCTTACCCTGGGGGTGTCAGCTGGAAATCTACTGTCACAATGGTGATCTTCCTGCAATTTAAATGCTGGATGTGGGGTTGGCAGAGGGAAGGCATGTTAGAGGGGTGTCACCTTGCTAGGTTTAGTGCAGCAGGAAAGAGGCAGCATGTTTTGAATTGACTTGAACCTGATAGACAACATGAGGTCACAACCTACCCCGATTTATCAACAGGACAACTAGCCTGCAGATATCCACTCTAAAGTGCTGGGAGGGACAGGAAAGCCACGCCTAGGTGGACCATGCCCAGGATGAAAGGGAGAAAACCAGACTGAGGTCAGTGATGACCTAACTTCAGAGGCATCACATTCTCTCATCTTCACTGTCCCACCTGCAGGGGACCTACAGCCAGGGACCCAGGGCCTTTCAGCCTGCACCGCTGGACTAAAAATCTAGAAAACCTATTTGTTTCTTTTTTTAATTTGTATTTTTTAGTTAGAGACAGCGTCTCGCTCTGTTGCCCAGGCGGGAGGGCAGTGGCACAGTCACAGCTCACTGCAGACTTGAACTCCTGGGCTCAAGCAGTCCTCCCACCTTGGCCTCCAAAAGTACTGGAATTACAAGCATGTTTGTTTTTTCCTCTTTTCCACCCCTTCCCTTTCCTCCTTTACTTTGTTCCTCCCTTTACTCCCTCCCTTCTTCCTTCCCTCCCTTCCATGGAGGTACTCAGCTTTATTGACCAATCCCTGTTGGATATTTAGCTTGTTTCCAGTGTTTGGCTTCTACAATTTCTGCTTTAATGAAGAAGCCTGTATGTAGTTATTTTGCACCTGTCCCAGTGTCTCTGTTGGATGAAGTTCTAGGAGTGGAATTGCTTGGAGAAAGGGGGTATCTGTTTCCTGTGGTTGCTGTTAACGAAGGACCACAAACAAAGTGGCCCAAGACAACATATATTATTCTCTCATAGTCCTGGAGGTCAGAAGTCTAAAAGCAATTTCACTGGGCTAAAATCAAGGTGTGGACAGGGCTGGTTCCTCCACGGGCTCTAGGGAACAATCTGTTTCCTTGTCTTTTTCAGCTTCCTTGGCTTGTGGGCCCTTCCTTCATCTTCAAAGGACTTCCCTGTACCTCTGCTCGGTCATCACATCACCTTTCCTCTCTGACCTCCCGCCTCCCTCTTACAAGGACCCCTGTGATGACATCAGACCCACTGGGCCAACCTAGAATAACCCTTCCCCGTCAAGATTCTTGCTTTAATCACATTTGCCAGGTCCTTTTTGTCACTTAGGTAACACTCACACGTTCCAGGGATTAGAATGTGGACACCATGATTCAGTCTGCCTCAAAGATTATGCACTTTTTTACTCTTGAGAAACTGTAAATTGCACTTCATAGAGTTTGTAACAATTTACCTCCCCGCCATCAATATCTAGGCACCTTCATTTCCCATGCTTTACCAATACATCTCTATCAAACCAATTCTTTGCAAATTTAATGATTAAAGTAATCATACTCAGTGTGTTTTTCTTTTTTCTTTCTTTCTTTCTTTCTCCTTTCTTTCTTTCTTTTTCTTTCTTTCTTTCTTTTTTTTTTTCGTCACTCTCTATTGCCCAGGCTGGAGTGCAGTGGCATGATCTCAGCTCACTGCAACCTCCACCTCTAGGTTCAAGTGATTCTCCTGCCTCAGCCTTCCAAGTAGCTGGGATTACAGGCATGCATCACCACACCTGGCTAATTTTTGTATTTTTAGTAGAGACGGGGTTTCACTATGTTGGCCAGGCTGGTCTGGAACTCTTGACCTCAAGTGATCCACCTGCCTCAGCCTCTCAGAATACTGGGATTACAGGCATGAGCTACCATGCCCAGCCTCAGTGTGATTTTAATGAGCATTTCTCTTATGAGTGAGATTGAGGATGTGTTTACATATTTAAGAGCCATTTGTATTTTATTTTGGGTACACTATCTTTTCACACCGTTTTTCTTTGGGCTGTTGGGCTTTTCCTTCTATTTGTCATTCCTTAGAGGAAAATTAGCCCTTTGAGTTGAATTGCCAAGGGTGTTATTACTAACCCCTTTTTATAGATGAAGAAATGGAGGCTCAGAGACCTTAAAGAACCTGCTCAAGTCTACAAGCTGATGCCTGGCAGAGTTGGGATTGAACCATCCTTGATTTTGAATGTCATCCCTACTATTGTCTCATAGGCTGGCAGATAAATATAGATCATTTCTGTCAAATCACACAATAGGGATAACAATGAACCTCTTAGATTGGACCATGCTTTTGCAATTTTCCAGTGGCTTTCATTTTTATTATCTTATTTTTACTCTCCTAGGTCTTATTAGCCCATTTTATACATAGGAAACTGAGGCTCAGAGAGACGTAGGGGCCTGGTCACAGTCACATGGCTGATAAATGTGAAAACCTAAGGTCAGAATCTGCCACTAGCCCAGTGCTTTTTTCCATATGCTGTCATGGGGATTGTTGAGGTATTTCATGTACCACTTAAAAATTGTTACCAAGGCCAGGTGCTGTGGCTCACACCTGTAATCCCAGCACTTTGGGAGGCCAAAGTGGGTGGATTACTTGAGATCAGGAGTTCAAGACCAGCCTGGCCAGCATGGTGAAACCCCGTCTCTACTAAAAATACAAAAAAATGAGCCAGGCATGGTGGCACATGCCTGTAATCCCAGCTACTCATGAGGCTGAGGCAGCACAACTGCTGGAACCCAGGAGAAGGAGGGTGCAGTGAGCCGAGATCATACCACTGCACTCCAGTCTGGGCAACACAGCAAGACCCCATCTCAAAAAAAAAAAAATAGCTGAGTGTGATGGGGGCACCTGTAATCCCAGCTACTTGGGAGGTTGAGGCAGGAGAATCGCTTGAACCTGGGAGACAGAGGTTGCAGTGAGCCGAGATCATGCCACTGCCCTCCAGCCTGGGCAACAGAGCAAGACCATGTCTCAAAAAAAAATTTTTTTTTACCCTATCCATGTACACCAATACAATGATTTATTCACTATAATTTTTTAATTAACTCATGTTCTAACAACTTAGCTTTATTCTAATCACTAACAGTGTTAAAATCACAAGTTTGATGTCCTCCTTCTAATGTTCCCTAATTCCATATATCTAAGAAATTCTGTGTATTGCCTAAAACCCTCTTCTTGTTTCCCATCAGTGGTACAAGTACTGCACATTTTGTAAGCACTTCATTAAGTTTGTTAGGCCTGATAGAAAATGACAGGCCCTCATAATACATGTCCTTTATCAAGCACTGATTAAATGCCAGGAGTTTCATTGAATCCTTACAGCAACCCTAAAGGGATGGATGTAGGTCTTCCCAGTTCGTAGAGCAGAAAACAGGGGTTCAGAGAGGTTAGGTGGCTTACCCAAGGTCACACAGCCAGGAACTGGCAGGGTTGGGACTCACGCTCCAGTCCTGCTTTGCCCCAGCTTCCCCCGGCCTGGCACTAAATTTGCTGATTGCAGAGTTGATCGCCAGTTGGTGATTGCCAGCCAGGACTATAACCATCCACGTAAGTAAAGGCATTTAGCTATTTCACTGCATGCAGAGTTAGGAATTCTCAGGCAGCCACTGTATGAGGAAAGGGCCTTTCTGTTTCACCTTTAATTGTTTTAGCTGCACAACACTTCTGTGAGGTGGGCAAATATAATTAACCCATTTACAAACGAGGAAAGTGGAGAGGTTAGAATGATTCCCTAAAGTCACTCAGTAAGTGAGCGGCACAGCCAAGAATAATAAATAATATTATTTCAGGAGACGCAAACTCAGTGAACCTAAAGGCTTCCTGGTGCTCAGACCATCAGAAGGTGCTTCCGGGCCCCGACCCTTCAAAATCAACACTTCCCCACCACGGCAGAGGTCTAGGTACAACATTTTAAGTCTGGAGTTATTCAAACTGTCCATGTGAGTTCAGACCACCCCCAGGATTTTCTCCCCATTATTCTTTTCAGATCATAGTTTGATTAATTTTTCCATCAAGAGAATGGCACTACATATTTTGTGGAGGCAAAAATAATACAGATTTTGCCTAATGGAATGCTTCCAAGGTTACCGTGAGGATGAACGGACTAGCATTCAAAAAGCACTTCTAAATCCTAGACAGGCTGAAGTGGAGGGCAAGTCTGTTGTTATTCATCCTAACAATAGTAATTGATTGCGGGGCGGGGGGGAGGGGGCGGGGCTTCCCTTGATAACCTTTTAATTTTGCTATGAAAAACTGGTGGAACAAAAGGTCGCTAGTTCCCGTTGGTGAAAGACAATTCACACCCCCTGGTCTTCAGCCATTCCCTTCAGCCCTTCTCAGCTACATGTTTTCAGATCCTAGTGACCTATATGACTTCCACAACCAGAGTGGAACAACCAGAGTTTCTTTGAACTTCTTTACAGTCTGCAAGCTGCCAGAAGGATCCTATACCTCTGAGACACAGCTGGTTTGATTTTCTTTGAGGGCTATTCAATATTTTAAAACTTGGAGGGGCCAGGCGTGGTAGCTCATGCCTGTAATTCTGACACTTTGGGAGACTGAGGCGGGAGGATCATTTGAAACCAGGAGTTTGAGACCAGCCTGGGCAACATAGGGAGACCCTGTCTCTACAAAAAATAAAAAATGTAGCCCGGTGTGGTGGCACATACCTATAGTCTCAGTTACTCGGGAGGCTGAGACAGGAGGAGCCCTTGAGCCCAGGAGGTGGAGGCTGCAGTGAGCTATGATAGCACCACTGCTCTCCAGCCTGGACAAAAACAGAGTGAGACCTTGTCTCTAAAACATAAATAAATAAATTAATTAATTAAATTAAAACTTAGAGTGCTGGTTTCTGGAGATGTCCATTTTACAGAGAGGGAAATGGAGGGGAGACTTGGGGGCACCTCTGATCCCAGGTCTCCTGACCTTGTTGTTTTCCTTGTGTCCCACCTGCCAAAGAAAATATCCATGTGTCAATCCACCCGTGACCTGGCCACTCACTCCCAGCGTGGAAACCTGCCAACCCTGACGATGGTGGCCCCCGAGAGCCACCCTCCCCTGGAGCCTCCGTCTTGGACATGCTTGCTGTTAAAGAGGGTTGGTGACAATCATCTCTTAATTGCAATACCTCCTGTTGGCCTGAATAATAGTTGAAATCTTGTGGGCGCGTTGGCTGGGCATTAGGGGGTGTTTCTGTTGTGCCTCGAGCAAAGGAAGGCTTTATTCACACCAGCATCTGTTCCAGAGAGGTCTGAAAAGCTCAATTATTCAGCAGAGCATGTTGGAAAAATAAAACCCCGAACTGATGTGTTTGAGGTCATCCCTTGGCTCATTTGAATGTGGGGAGCCAGAACTCCTGACCCTTTACTTCCATTGGCCTCGACTGATACTTGAAACTCTCTAATCTGAACTCTAATTCTATAAATACCTCCGGTTTTTAAAAATGTAGAGATACATATATTTAGCAAAAAGCTTGAAACCAAGAAACTAGTTAGCCTCTTCTATCTTTGAATTGATTTAATTTCAATTAATAAAGTTGGATTAAGATTGGAGAGCCTAATTTGGATTTGCAGGGGAGAGGGAGCTTACTCTGTGCCCAGCAGAGCCAGGCAGAGTTCTGGCCCCTTTTCTGTTTCCTCTGACCAGCAGCTGATTCCTTTGATATCTCATCTTGCATCTTGTCCAAAATAAATGATGGGCGCGCTGCAGGTTCCAGTAGCATGGAGAGACCGTCTGCTGGTACCATCTGATTCCTCAGCAGGCAGAGCCACACAGTCCTGGGAGGCAGTGGCCACTGGGGTGGATTTATAGGCTGCAGGTGGGGGATGCTACCTTACCCTTCACACAGGAAAACAGCCTAGGGAGAGGGCATGCTTTGTACTGCCTCGGGTTCCCGTCCCCAGAACTCATGCCGGGAATTCACCTGGACTGCAGATCCTACAGGAAGCTGCGTGTGTGATGGATTACCACCAACTTGCTGTGTGACCTTGGGCAAGACACTTTCCCTCTCTGGGCCTAATTTGTCTTATATGTAAACAAAAAGGACATCATCATCATCATCATCACCATCATCATCACCATCATCATCATAGTTAATGAGTGCATCCTAGATGATCTCTTAGTATGCTTGCCAAAGAACCTCTGTGACTGATATTATCATCCTCATTTTACAAACAAGGGGTTGTGACTCAGAGAGGTTAAGTCACTTGCCTGCTTTACAGAGCTAGTAAGTGACATAGCTTCAATTCGGGCTCAGTCCCCCTGACTTCAGATCCTAAGCTTTTAGGCTCCCACATTATAACATCAGACACTTTCTGCACGTTCTGTCTGTGAATCCTCAAAGCAACCATATAAGGTCAATGCCATTGTTACCCACATTTTACAGATGATCAATGGTCTCCTAACATTTTTTCCACCTGTGAAAAAAGCTGTTATTATTTTTCCTTCCTTCTTTTTCTTTTTTATTTTGTTTATTTATTTATTTATTTGAGACGAAGTCTTGCTCTGTTGCCCAGGCTGGAGTGCAGTGGCATGATCTCAGCTCACTGCAAGCTTCGCCTCCTGGGTTCAAGCAATTCTCCTGCCTCAGCCTCCTAAATAGGTGGGATTAGAGGCACCTGCCACCATGCCTGGCTAACTTTTGTATTTTTAGTAGAGACGGGGTTTCACCATGTTGCCCAAGCTGGTCTTGAACTCACGACCTCAGGTGATCCACCCACCTTGGCCTCCCAAAGTGCTGGGATTACAGGCGTGAGCCACTGCGCCCAGCAAAAGCTATTATTTTTAAGTTCAGGAGAACAGTGACAGAGGCGTAAGATTAGGAAGGTCAGTGCTTAGCCTTCCTGTTGTCTGAGGGAAAAGGATGGAGCACACGGGATGAAGAGTAGATGAAAAGCGAGGACGTGATCCTGCAGAGGGCAAACTCCTTGGCTAGGCCCGCAAAGCCCTTTCCAAGCTGCCTCTTGCGCCTCTCCCATATCAGAACGGCCTTTAATTGCTGCAAGCCAAGCGGCTAGGCACTGTTTCCATGAGCCTTTCACAAAGGCAGAGCAGGAGCAGCTAACAAGGTACCCAAGTTTGCAGAGCTCTTATCTGGAGCTGCAGGACTTGAACTTGAGCCTTTCTGAGCCCAAAGCCCTAGCTCTCGATCCCTTTGCCATCCATCCCGCCTCCTGGCCCTGACCCTGACCTTCTGCTCTGGGCCACTTGGGACCTCCCTGTTCTACAAACACCCATGCCTTCTGCTGTCCTGGTTTTTCTGTCCAGCACACCCCTTGTCTGTTGGTCACATTCCTTTACTGTCATTTGATCAGGGCCAGTTCAGCGATCACTTCTAAAAAAGTTTTTCCTACGTATGCCTGTAGTCCTAGCCACTCGGGAGGCTGAGGCGGGAGGATCGCCTGAGCCGAGAAGTTTGAGGCTGCAGTGAGCCATGATCACAATACTGCACTCCAGTCTAGGCAAGAAAGAGAGATCGTATCTGTCTAAAAAAAAGAAAAAAGAAAAAAGAAAAAGAAAGAAGGTAAAAAAAAGGTTTTTCCTAATGCTTCAGGCAGAAGTCACTTCTCCATCTGTGTCTCCAAGCTACGGAAACGACTGTTGGATGACAGTGGTGGCGATCATCATCACCGTTACTATTACAAAATTGTGTGCAGGACGTAGTGCTCAGCGTAAACACGGACCCCATTCGACCCATTCCCATCAACCCTATGAAGTGGGCGCTCTGACATCTCCAGCTCACTGATAAGGACACCGTTTCAAAAATGCTAAGTACCTTTCCAAGGGCCCCTTGGCTAGAAAATGCAGGGCTTGTGCTGCCTTCAGCAGGAGGAGGTGTGAGGACAGAGGCAAGAGGTTGGAGAGATGCAAGGGAGAGGCCAGGAGCCAAAGAAGGCTGGCAGCCTCTAGAAGCTGGAAAAGGAAAAGGAGGCCAGGTGTGGTGGCTCATGCCTGTAATCCCAGCACATTGGGAGGCTGAGGTAGGCGGATCACTTGAGGTCAGAGATTCAAGACCAGCCTAGCCAATATGGCAAAACCCTGCCTCAACTAAAAAAAAAAAAAAAAGTACAAAAATTAGCCAAGCATGGTGGCACGTGCTTGTAGTCCCAGCTACTCGGGAGGCTGAGGCACAAGAATCGCTTGAACCCAGAAGGCGGAGGTGGCAGTGACAGAGGGAGACTCTGTCTCAAAAACAAAGAAAAAAAAAAGGAAAGAAAAGGGGCTATCATTGTGTCATCAGCACCTTTCCCTGGGGCCTGGCATACAGAAAGACCTGGCCCATGCTTGTTCAGTGGACACGCATAGGCTGGGCGTTATTGATGTGCATACAGGACTATCAAAAGATTTCAGGACTGGGGGAGGTGGCTCACATCTGTAATCCCAGCATTTTGAGGGGCCAAGGTGGGCAGATCACTTGAAGCCAGGAGTTCGAGACCAGCCTGGTCAACATGGCGAAACCCCATTTCTACTAAAAACAGAGTGGGTGTGGTGACCCGCCTGTAATCTCAGCTACTTGGGAGGCTGAGGCAGGAGAATCACTTGAACCCAGGAGGCAGAGGCTGCAGTAAGCAGAGATCGCGCCACTGCACTCCAGCCTGGGCAACAGAGCAAGGCTCTGTCTCAAAAATATATATATATATTTCAGTTGTCGGGCATGGTGGCTCATGCCTGTAATCCCAGCACTTTGGGAGGCTAAGGTGGGAGGATGGCTTGAGCCCAGGAATTTGAGGTGGCAGTGAATTATGATCACATCACTGTACCCCACCCTGGTCAACAGAGCAAGAGCCCCATCTTAAAAAAAAAAAAAAAAAAAAGGATATCAAGCTCCCGTCCTGGAATGTTAGCTTGTAACCCAGAATCTCCCAGCTCTCAGCCTGGCTTTTCTGACCATCCCTCCAGGTCAGCAGGACTGTCACCCCAGCTCATGCTACACATCCTATTCCAATGGATGTGGCTCTTTTCTGTCTGGATTATTGTTTCCAATTATTTGTCCATCTCTATGGAAACATTTCTTAAAAATACTGTACAAGAACTTGAATTTTCGACAGGCAAGGTCTCTGGAACAGGTCTGTGAGCATGGACCCGGTTTACACTGAGGGAGGAGGCACCACCCTCCCATCCACCCCTCGGTGACAGACGAAGCAGTGGAAACACACAGCCTCTGGGTGGGGCAGGAAGCCTGAGCTCTGGCCCCAGGCCCGCCCTTAACGCTCTCTGTGACCTTGGACGAGTCATTTCACACCACCTCCGCGTACTTCCACTTTACTTCCTTACTTGATTTTTGTTTTTCTATAGAGAGCAGATCTCGCTATGTTGTCCAGGCTGGTCTCGAATTCCTATACTCACCTAGTCCTCCTGCCTTGACCTCCCACAGTGCTGGGATTGCAGGCATGAGGCACCATGCCCTGCCTACTTCCTTACTCGTAAATTGAAAGCTTGATCCAAATAATCTTGAATGTTCTTTTCTGCTCTAAAATTCGACATTCTCTACACTCTCCTAGTCAGGAATGTTCTTGCTCTGCCTACCGAGTGGCTGTGCTGTGCAGCATCTTTTTGCACTCTCTAAGGCTTGAAGAGCTATGAGCAGTTTTTTGAACATAGAATAATAATAACAACAACAGTAATAATACCAATGAACACTTTCCATTTGATACTCCTCCGCCAAGCACTTTGCCTGTCTTATCTCATTTAATCCTCACTGCCCCAGGAGTAAGCCTTCCCCCTCTACATTCCAGAAAGTCTTTTTCACAGAAGACCTTTTCTTAGAAGGTCTGCCTTTGTTTAACGGAAGACAAACCTTAGCTCTCTTCTTTTTATTTTTTAAATTTTGAGACGAAGTCTCGCTCTGTTGCCCCGGCTGGAGTGCAGTGGCGCCATCTCGGCTCACTGCCACCTCCGCCTCTGGGATTTAAGTGATTCTTCTGCCCCAGCCTCCCGAGTAGCTGGGATTACACGTGTGTGCCACCATGCCCAGCTAATTTTTGTATTTTCAGTAGAGACGGGGTTTCTCCACGTTGGCCACGTTGGCCAGGCTGGTCTTGAACTCCTGAGCTCAAGGGATCAGCCTGCCTTGGCCTCCCAAAGTGCTGGGATTACAGGCAGGAGCCACCACGTCCGGCCTTAGGTCTCTTCTTGAGCTGCCCTGCTTGGTAGTCTGAGTAGTTTCCGGAGGAGTATCTGGAATGTTCTCCTAGCTTCTTAGAATAGAATCATCCTGGCCAGGCGCAGTGACTCACACCTATAATCCCAGCACTTTGGGAGGCCGAGGCAGGTGGATCACCTGAGGTCAGGAGTTCAAGACCAGCCTGACCAACATGGTAAAACCCCATCTCCACTAAAAATACAAAACATTTGCTGGGCGTGGTGGTGGGTGACTGTAATCCCAGCTACCTGGGAGGCTGAGGCAGGAGAATCGCCTGAACCCAGGAGGCAGAGGTTGCAGTGAGCCGAGATAGTGCCATTGCACTCCAGCCTGGGCAACAAGAGCGAAACTCAGTCTCAAAAGAAAAACAAAAAGAACAGAATCATCCTTTCAGCCTTTTTTGGGAGCTCGCTATGTACATGCTAATCAATTAGAGAAGTGGTTCTCAACAGGGGGCAGTGTTGCCCCCGTAGGAGGCATTTGGCAATGTCTAGAGGCATTTTTGGTTGTCACATTGGGTGGGGAGTGCTGCTGTCATCTGGCAAGGGCCAGAGACAATGCACAGGACAGCCTGTCCCCCGCAAAAAAAGAATCATCATGCTCTAAATATCATTAGTGCCCAGGTAGAAACTCCTGGGCTGGAGAAGACGGGGGTGTCTGCCTATTTCCCTTTTAGTGTCTTTATTTCAGAATGAGACCAACAGCCAAGCCAATGTCTACAAATCAACAGCCTACGATGATTTCTCCTTCCTGGTTGCAATTGTCCAGACAAAGGAAAGAAAGTAGCCTGTGGCTGGTTCTGAGCCTCCCTGCCTGTTCTGAAGCCTCAGAGGCAGCATTCGCATCTCCACACAGAGATTTTAGTGGTCGCTGCAGAAGAATCCTCAAAGGCGTTTTCAGCTCCAGTCCCTGGCCACAATTTAAGGATAGAGTCTGCCAACCATTTGTGAGGCTAAGTGGCAGGAGGAGGAAAAGAAAAAGAGGAGGAAGCCATTTCTTAGCACCCATGGGGCCTAAATAAGAAGGAGTCTTTAAGCGGTTTGACTTTCTTTAAAAATCACTTTTGTAGTGACATCAGCTTGCCCTCTCTTCTTGGCAATGGAAGAGCTTCTTGAGATGAGAAAGCCTGGGTTACTTCAGCTGCTCGCTCACTTCCATTAAGTTCTCTGTATGTTGCAGCCTGACTTCTGCGCAGTCCTGTGAGTTGGGGTCCCAAAAGCCAACAGAAATGTCTCAATCACCAAAGGTATAAGCACCCTTTTGTTTTTAAATTTCAATCACTTTAGGGGAATGAGTGGTTTTTGGTAATGTGAATGAATTGTATAGCGGTGAAATCTGGGCTTTCAGTGTACCCGTTACCTGAAAAGTGTACATTGTATCCAATAGGTAATTTTTCATTCCTCATCCCCGCCCCACTTCTCAGTCTCCAGTGTCCACGATACCACTGTATGCCTCTGCGTACCCGTAGCTTAGCTCCCAATTAGAAGTGAGAACATGTGGTATTTGGTTTTTCTTTCCTGAGTTGCTTCATATGGGATAATCGCTTTCAGTTCTATTCAAGTTGCTACAAAATACATTATTTTGTTCTTTTTTATGGCTGAATAGTATTTCATTATATATATATATCACATGGCATATATATATCACATGGTATATACATAATATACATATAATATATATGTGATATATACATATATATACACCATGTGATATATACACACACACATATATATACAGACTGTGTGTATGTGCATGTATATATATGTCACATTTTCTTTATCCATTCATTGGTTAGTGAGCACTTAGGTTGATTCCATGTCTCTGCAATTGTGAATTGTGCTGTGGTAAACATTTCAAGTGTAAGCGTCTTTTTTTTTTTTTTAAGACAGAGTCTCGCTCTGTTGCCAGGCTAGAGTGCAGTGGCACCATCTCGGTTCACTGCAACCTCTGCCTCCCGGGTTCAAGTAATTCTCCTGCCTCAGCCTCCTGAGTAGCTGGGACTACAGGCATGTGCCACCATGCCCGGCTAATTTTTGTATTTTTAGTAGAGACAGGTTTTCACCATGTTGGCCAGGATAGTCCCAATCTCTTGACCTCGTGATCTGCCCGCCTTGGCCTCCCAAAGTGCTGAGATTACAGGCGTGAGCCGCCGAGGCAAGCCTGCAAGGTGTCTTTTTGATCTTGGGGCATCTTAATCCTTAGGCTCCTAACTCTTTTGCTGTATTTGGTTTCACTGGGCCCCTCCCTCTTTTGAGTCACTTTTTCCCCCTTGGTGGCTCTCACTGTGCCTCCCAGTCTTCCTCCTACCTGCAGATGACTCCTTGTGGTTTCTTTTGTTGGTTGCTCTTTGTGGGACCCAGAGTGCCAGCCTGCCCTCAAAGCTCTGCCTTAGCTCTCATCTCCTCTTAAAATCGACCTTCATGTCTGCCTTTATATGGACTTCGTGGGCCTGCCACTGTGCAGTCACACAGGGCCCATGTGCTTGGTGTAATGTTCTGCTGTCAGCTGTCTTGAAATTCTTTTTATTTATTTATTATTTTGAGACAGATTCTCGCTCTGTTGCCCAGGCAGGAGTGCAGTGGTGCGATCTCAGCTCACCGCAACCTCTGCCTCCCGGGTCCAAGCAATTCTCCTGCCTTAGCCTCCAGAGTAGCTGGGATTACAGGTACATGCCACCATGGCAGGCTAATTATTGTATTTTTAGTAGAGAGGGGGTTTCACCATGTTAGCCAGGCTGGTTTCGAACTCCTGACCTCAGTTGATCCGCCCGCCTTGGCCTCTCAAAGTGCTGGGATTACAGGGGTGAGCTGCTGTGCCTGGCTTGAAATTTTCATACATTTTGAACAAAAGACCCTGCATTTTCATTTTGCAGTTGAGCCCTACAAATTAGGTGGTTGGTCCTGCCTGCAGGTACCTCCAACATTAGTACTTCCAACAAAAGTACTTGGGCAAGTGACTTAGTTTCCCTGTGTCTCAGTTTTCTTGGGTTCTTAGATGAATTCAATGAAATCACACCTAGAAAGTACTAAGCGTGGTGTACGAGCACCAGGGACTTGACAACTGCTGGTTAGGATCATGGTTTCTCACTTCTCTCTTGCCTGGAGCTGGTTTTCTCTTGTTCACCTCATTTAAAGGGATGACCAGTTTCCTAGTCATTCCAACTTGTAGTCTTTTAATTATTGGTTCCTCCCATTTAACTCTGCCCAATCAGTCATCAGCTCCTCTTTATTCTGCATTTCAGATGTTTATTAAACTTTTTCTCTTTTTGGCGGGGCACAGTGGCTCACACCTGTACTCCCAGCACTTTGGGAGGCCGAGGCGGGGGGATCATGAGGTCAGGTGATTGAGACCATCCTGACTAACACAGTGAAACCCCGTCTCTACTAAAAATACAAAAAATTAGCCGGGCATGGTGGTGGGCGCCTGTAGTCCCAGCTACTTGGGAGGCTGAGGCAGGAGAATGGCGTGAACCCAGGAGGCGGAGCTTGTAGTGAGCCCAGATCGTGCCACTGCACTCCAGCCTGGGCAACAGAGCAAGACTCCATCTCAAAAAAAAAAGAAACTTTTTCTCTTCTTACCTCTCTGCAGCCACTGTGGAGACTTAGCTTACATGGACTGTTACGATGGCTTCCTAATAAATCTCTATGTCTATGGCCTTTTCTTTTCTTCTTCTTCTTCTTCTTTTTTTTTTTTTTTCCAAAATAGAGAAACTTGATCCAGCAGCTGAGATGAAGTCAAACTGGTCCAACAGGAATTTACGCAAATGCCCATTTGTCCTTGAGGATGGTTCTTTGAAAGAGGGTAAGAAAATAAAACCAACATCAGTGCCTACTTGTGTGCCAAGCTCTGGACACACATGTTTTTATTTCATCTTTACAAGGACCCTATTAAGTAGCTCTTGTTATCTGCCATTTTACAGAGAGGAAATCAAGGCTCAGTGAGACGATCTGACTTGGACAATTTTCGAGTGACACAGCTGGATTCACCCTCAGATCTCTCTGACTTGAAAGTACCTGTTGTCCAGAAAAAAAGACATAAGTGGAAAAATCAGTGAGACCTGAAAATAGGAGCTTAGTTTTAGTTAATAGTAATGAACCCATGTTGGATGGTTTTGATCATTGCAGGATGGTTATGTGAGCTGTGAAGAGTAGAGAAACTTGGGTGAAGGTTACACGGGAACCCTGCACTATTTCACACCTTTTTTTTGGTAACTCTAAAATTATTTCAAAATAAAAAGTTACAGCCAGGCATGGTGGCTTACGCTTGTAATCCTAGCACTTTGGGAGGCGGAGGTGGGCGGACCACCTGAGGTCGGGAGTTCCAGACCAGCCTGGCCAACAAGGCGAAACCCCGTCCCTACTAAAAATACAAAAACTAGCCGGGAGTGGTGGTGCTAGCCTGTAATCCCAGCTACTCGGGGGAGGGCTGAGGCAGGAGAATTGCTTGAACCCAGGAGGCACAGGATGCACTGAGCCGAGATCGCGCCACTGCACTGCAGCCTGGGCGACAGAGTGAGATTCCATCTCAAAAAAAAAAAAAAAAAAAAAAAGTTACGTAAACTGCACTTTGGGAGATAAGGATGTGTCAGTGTAGGTTCATCAACTGTAACAAATGTACCACTCTGGGGCAGGATGTTGATGGTGGTGGAGGCTGTGCATGTTTCGGGAAGGAAGTGTATGGGGAATCTCTGTACCTGCTGCTCAATTTTGCAGTGAAACTCTCAAAATAAAAGTCAAAAACTGTTGTAAAAAATAAAGTCCATTAAAAAAAGGAAAGAAACTACCTGCTGTCTCCATTGTGTGTTCTCTGTACGTCTCACTGAACATCACGATCTTCTGCAGAACAATCCTCCACCCCTTACCCCCGCCCCCATACACACACTCATGCCCATGCACACACAATGTGCTCACACAAACTCCACAGTGTCTTTGCACAGGGAATATCGCGCCCATCAGCAAATCCAGCTGCAAGCTGTACCCTACTCCGAAGCATCAGCAGGAACCGTGAAAAGGAGATAATAAAGGGGTGCATGTGAATCACACTAGTAGCTGTGTTCATCTACTCACCCCTCCTTTCTGGCTACAAAAATGCAACGGTATTACTTGCAACTTATACGTTGCAAAATGCCTTTCCTGCCTCTCCCCCTCCCCTGTATTGCCTCCTCCCCTTCCTCTTCGGGTTGGCGTGTAACCTCAATGATCCAGCCAAATGAGTTATTTGAGATGGAAACGTTAATTTATTTGAGCAGATGGGCGTCAACGCTGCTCTGTAAAAAGGTGGCGGTATGCCGTATTGGCCCAGAGTGGTGCAGATGAAGTCCTGGCTGCCTCGCTGAATCACCGAGTGTGAACAGAATCATATGTTAACGGCACTAAGGGAAATGCCTATTTAAGCCGAGCTTTTCCAGAAAACAAATCATTAGCCCCCGATTTTTGTTTTAAATCTGGATTTTCACATCTCAGTTTTGCTGAGGGTCTGAAAAATCTGAAACTCATTATTTCTCAAAGGGTGGTCTGATGACCACCCTCCTCAGAGTCACCCAAGAGCTTATTAAAAACACAGATTCGGGGGACCCAACCCCCCTGAACTACAAACTCCCACTCTCAGGGGTGCAGACTTGGGGGACTCTGCAATGTTAACAAGCTCCCTTGGGAACTGTCACTAACATTGGGCCCCCATCGCTGAAATGGTGCTGTCAAACTGCCCAGGAAAATCCTTTCAAAACAAAATAAAACAAAGCAAAAAAAAAAAAAAAAAAAAAAAACCTTGGAATTTGTGGTGGGATTTTTGTTTATTTGGTTGGTTGTATCTTTCTTTCTACTTCCGTCTACTTTTTCAGATTTTGTGCGAAAGAATGACCCCTTTGGCGATTAGAAATAAATAAACAAAAAGGATAAAAAAAGATAGCACAAAGAGATTATTTGTGCATGAGAAGTAAAAGACAGTTTGGAAATTTCAGGAATTTCCAAGAAAAGGAGGCTTCCTTGTCTCTCTGTCCTTGGCAACTGAACTTGGACTAGCTTCTCCATACTCCCCACCCCTACCTCCCCCTCCCGGACAGCCGCCTTCTCTAAGTGTTACAACCAATTTTCTCTTGAATACATGTAGTGAGGAAGC
Source organism: Pongo abelii (assembly GCF_028885655.2). Lineage (NCBI taxonomy): Eukaryota > Metazoa > Chordata > Mammalia > Primates > Hominidae > Pongo > Pongo abelii. The sequence goes on along the minus strand of NC_071995.2, from coordinate 115,445,595 downwards.
CTCAATGACTTCCCAAGGGACCTTACTTATAGAGAAGAGGCACCATGGGAAGATTTATGGAACGTCTGTAAAATATGTGTGTAGAAACTCGCGACATTTTGATCGCTACCAAGGAAAAAAAAAAAAAAAACTGGACAGTTTCTTACTAGTCAGTTTCATGAGCATTTTTTATGGGTTTTTAAAATTAATTAATCTTTTCTTCCTTTGTTAGGAATTCTTGGCACAGACACAAGCCCCGGAGAAGGGTAACATTGCCCACGGGCTGTACGTCCAAACTGTCAGGCTTTCAATCCCAAATCTCTGGAGGCAAAAGGCCAGATTTCATGTGCTTCCCATGAAGTGGGGAGAGTCTTGTCAATGTTGGAGAGAAGGGAATATTATTAGTGGGATTGCTACCGCTGCCTCTAACAGCCTCAGTGCCACTGGCAAGCGCCATATGGTCCCAGACAGCCTCTTCCCTGGGCTGTCTCCACGCCCAGAGCCATTTGAAGGATGGGAAAGAGCCCTCAACGTTTGCCACACGGCACCAGGCCCCGTCTACCTCCAGCGCCCTGGTCCTATGTGGAAGCATCCATCAGGCATCTGGTTTTTCTCAGCCTCACAGGTTCTAGTCTTCCCCCACCCCCCAAACCCCGGCCCCGGGCAGTTTGCTGCTGAAGTCAATGAACCAAGTGGAATTTCCCGGCCTAAGAGGGGAACTGGAGCTCAGCATCCTGCTTTTGTTACCAGTTCATCTTGAGCTCCTTCTTGGCCTCAGTTTCTTCATCTGTAAAATAAAAATCCAGAAAAATCTGATCTAGAGGAATGTGGTGAAGATGAGAGATAATTTGGAAACCAGTAGTTCTCAACCGGCAGCAACTTTGTCCTGTCTCTACTCCCACACCCAAGGGGATATTTGGTGATGTCTGGAGACAGTGCTGCTTGTTACAGCTTAGGGGGAGGGGGTGCTACTGGCATTTTGTGGATAGAGGCCAAGGATGCTGCTAAACATCCTACAGGGCAGCTTCCCAACACCAAGAATCATCCAGCCCAAATATCAATGATGCTGGCCAGGTGCGGTGGCTCATGACTGTAATCCCAGCACTTTGGGAGGCCAAGGTGGGCAGATCACTTGAGGTCAGGAGTTCAGGACCAGCCTGGCCAACATGGCAAAACCCTGTCTCTACACAAATACAAAAATTAGCTGGTCATGGTGATGGACACCTGTAATCCCAGCTACTCCGGAGGCTGAGACAGGAGAACTGCTTGAACCCGGGAGGTGGAGGTTGCAGTGAGCCGAGATTGTGCCACTGCACTCCAGCCTGGTCAACAGAACGAGACTCCATCTCAAAAAAGAAAAGAAAAAAAATCAATGATGCTGAAGTTGAGAAATCCTGATATAAAGTGCCTGGCAAACAGTCGGTGACTTAGGTGATGATAATGAAAAAGGATGTGGGAAAAAGAATATTTTAAGTGTATTCAATAAACCTTAGCTACAATTAGTAGATCTAAGATCATGGATAGCTGCTTCCCTGAATGCCTCAAAGTATTCTAAGGCTCCAAACAAGCTCAGCTAGACAGTGTCATGATTGATTAGTGATGTCTGCCATGGGCACAGCAGGGGGAAGAGGCAATGTGAGTGCAGTGTATTTTCTGACCCTGGACTGTATGATGTCTAGCATCTGTTTCTCCTCTGACATTCTGTGATCCTATTGCTGTGATTTTGTGAGTCTATCTTCAAAGTTCTGGAGTCAGCATTATTCACAGAATATTTAAGCAGCTCAGGCTCCTGCAGGCTTGCTTGGCAGGGCAGCCTGGTGAGCTGAGATCCAGGAAGACAGCGCCCACTCCATGCAAGGTAAAATAGACAGTTGCTGACAGGATGTGATGTGGGTGACATGGAAACTCCCCCACTGACCCCTCAAATCTTCCTCATCTCTCATGAGCTAAATGTTTAACTGTCAGAGTCACTCCATTGGATTAAAACATCGTCTGCAGGAGACCTTTGTTTAAATGTACAATATTACCTGGAAGGGATAAGCATGCAATGCATTCCAATGTGTTAATCCACTAAACTAGTTGTAGCTCAGCAGAATAGAATTGAGAGGAAATGGGACAAAGGAGAGAGGTATTTTTGAGGGCGAGAGAGGAGGTTGGGGGGGGGATGTATGGATTACAGAGCCAACGTCACTATATTGCACAACTCCAGGAGGTGCTATTCACACTGGAACAGGGTGACCACGTCACCCTGGGACTTCATTGTTTTAAAACTGAAGATCCTACGTCCCAGATGCTCCCTTTGTCTCAGACAAACCAGGACAGTTGGTCACCCTAACTCTAGGCCACGTGGCACAGGACGAGCTTTGTAGTCCTAGCTGTCATTTACTCCTCATGGTGTTGCCTGAAGTCTCTTTCTGGATATCTTTCTCCCCTGCTCATGAATCCTCTATGGCTCCCTAGGGCCCGCTGAATCGGATTGAAACACCTCTCTATAGTGCCTAAGTTGGCCTGAGTCTTGCTTCCTGATCCACCTCCCTCTAGCTGTGAGTCACCCCAATTAGTCACCATGCCTGAGACCCACCATGCACTTTCCTATGCCCTTTGGGTTGGAAAAAGAGCTTTCTAGAGGGGAAACTCACCTCTTGGAGTGTGCTCAACTTGTGCCAGTAGTGAAGGAGTTAATTTGCCCAGTGTTTGTATTGTCAAACTCACCAGATGTTGCTGCCAGTGAGTTGGGGCTCAGATATGACTACCACTTGGTGTCAGGAGAGACACCATTTGTTCCAGAGAGCCCCAGGCACCCGTTCAGGGAAGGGCAAAGCCACCAGGCACATGGAACCACCCTAAAAGAAAATAGAGACTCCCTTCCTTCCTTCCTTTACTCTTTATTTTTAAATTTTATTTTTAAAAAAGTATTTTTCTATGTAGAGAGAGATCTCACTATATTGCCCAGGCTGGTCTCAAACTCCTGGACTCAAGCGATCCTCCGACTTTGTCCTCCCAAGTTCCAGATTACAGGCATGAGCCACCATGCCCAGCCTACTCTTTAAACTTTTCAAAGCAGTTTCACATACATGCCTCAAGAGATCCCCTCCGTATCTCTGAGCAACAGGTAAGATGAATGTCATGCCCATTTGACAGGTGGGAAAACTGAGGTGCCGATCAGAGTCCTATCCTCAATAAAGAAAGGTTTCTGGACGGGGAAGAGCAAGCACAGGGGTGTTTCATTTCTCATAGCAAGTTGGTGGCTGAAATGGAACTAAGCAAAGTCTTCTGACCTATGTTCTATGAGGTTTTCATTCGTTTTGCAGATATTCATTAAATGCTTATATGTCAGACGCTGTGTTCATCTCATTATAGTGATTATAGCTAGAGTTGTCTCTACAATCCTACACTTTCTACCTACAAGTCCCATTGCTAAATTATTTATGTGCCCTCTCTCATTTCAATGCACGACAGCCACCTTTTGAGGTATGATTACTATTACTATCCCCAGACACAAGTAAGGACACTGAGCTCGCCCAAGGTCACTTAGCTCCTAAGCAGGTGCTGGGGTGTAAGGACTTCAAGCCTGTGCTCCTTTACTGCTTTGCTGAGGCTTGTTATCTGCACTGGGGTGGCCTACCCTCTTGAAGCTTACTTTTTTTTTTTTTGAGACAGAGAATCTTGCTCTGTTGCCCAGGCTAGAGTGCAGTGGTGCACGGCTCACTACCATCTCCACCTCCTTGTTCAAGCGATTCTCCTGTCTCAGCCTCCCGAGTAGCTGGGATTACAGGTGTGCACCACCACACCCGGCTAATTTTTGTATTTTTTGTAGAGATGGAGTTTTTCCACGTTGGCCAGGCTGGTCTCAAACTCCTGACCTCAGGTGATCTGCCCGCCTCAGCCTCCCAAAGTGCTGAAGCTTACATTCTTATAAGGAGATAAATACACCAATTTTCTAAGGTCTGGCCTTCGCCTCTAAGACCCTCCAAGCTATTCCTTCCCAATAAGGAATATTCCAAATAGGAGAGAAAGGATGCAAACATTGATTAAGCCCCTTCTATGGGCCAGGCACACGCATATCCATTTTCCATACCACCTAGCAAATTGGCTACAGAGGGTACTGAAGAAATCAAGGCTCATCGGGTTGACATGGTTGTTCAAAGCTGGCATACTTGGTTTTCAGGGAGTGGAGACCTGGCCTTGGATGGTGATGCCATCTGACTTGCCTTTTCTGCCAGCCAGCTCTGGCTCTCCTGGAGGACAAGTGACAGGGGAAGAGTTTGCCATAAGTCTTTAGGTCACGTAACTACAGAAGCAGTTCTCTTGCGGCTCGATACGTGATCTTTATACAAACCCTCCTCGGGACTGGAGCCAGAAAGTCACTCTCCCACCCATTTTGGGACAAGGGGGGTTGGGGGAGGACCCAAGACCGGATCCCGGCAGAGTCCCGCTGCCCACGACCGGCAGCAGGTGGCGCCATGGCCCCTGTTTAACAAGGACACCGGGAAGGTGGAAAGGGTGGGTGGGGCGGGGGGCGGGGGGGGGGTGGTGGTGCGGTTGGACTCCAGAAAGAAAAACTAGTGGAAAACAAGGCTTTAAAAGAAGAACAATTTGTTCCAAAACATTTGCCTTGTAACGGGGTCATCTATAAATTCTGGGATTTCCTGTTTGCCTCGGGGAGGGCAGGCAGGCAGGCCGGCCGGCGGGCAGGCCACTGTCTTCTCTGCAGTCTGGAAGAATCATTTCCAGCCCAGCTCACGAGCTCCAGCCTCCCCTGGCCCAGATTGGCTCTGAAATTTCCCAGCTTTTGTGCCCGTAAGCAGGATCCTGTGACAGCAGAGTCTCCTTGAGCGGTGCTCCAGTTTCCTCTGGGTTGGGAGGAGGCGTGAGATCATGGTCATTTTTTAAAGGAGAGGCTGTCTTCGTGATCTCCCTGTTCCGTCTCCACCATCGGACTTGTTCCAAAACAATCAAAGACGTGGAAACAATAAAATGAAAGAGATGGAAGTAGCCCTTTTAAAAAGAAGAGAGCTGTTCCGGTCAATACGGGGACGGAAAAGAGAAAAAGAGTTGGAAACAAATAATTTTTAAGCCCAGGACTGGCTACTTGGTTAAGAGATGTGGCCTGACCTCGCTCTACCCAAATCACTTCATCATGGACTCTGAGCGGCCAGGCGCGGTGGAGAGGGCAGGGGGCTTTGGAACCAGTCGTTCGTGAGCTGTGTGACCTTGAACAAGCCATTTAATATCTTGGAACGTCCATTTCCTCCTCCAATAAGTGATGAACAGTAATTAATACCTGCTATGCCAGGAGGTTGTGAGGCTCATGGATGGCCTGTGTCAAAGACTCATGTGTATCAGCAATGCAATGCAAACAAGGTCACGGTTCTCTCTCGACTGTCGTCCCCGTGCGGCCAACAGGCCATCCTCACGGGCAAAATGACAAGGAACAGCAGAACTCGAAAGGAAAGATTATCTTACAAACTCACGGTGATATCCTTACATGTCTCTGGAGGAAAAGTCACAGTGAAAATATTGCCAATCAGTCATGAAGATGGTTAGGATTATGTTTTCTCTTTACACAGAGAGCCAAGGCCAGGAGTTTAACTGGGACCACATAAGGGAAGAAGCAGCGGCTTTGAGTCTGGCTTGGTTTGGGGTAAAGACTCCTGGCTCAGTCACAATGCAGTTGTGCCATTGAACGAGATGCGTATCTCACTGGGTTTCAGTTTCCTTATCTGTACAAGGATGGTGAGCTGGGGGAGGTCAGGAATCGTTAACTGAATGCCTGTACGGGTCAGACATAAGATAAGGGACTGAAGTGGGGGATGGGTCCGAGGGCGTGGTTGCCTCTCAGTCCCAGCTGCTCATGGCCTGGAAGGAATTGGGACAGTATTGCCAGATGTTTAAGAAGCCAGGAATCTGGAGTTTTACGAGACATGGTCCAAGCTGTAAAACAATGCAGGTCAGACAAAACACGTCTGTGGGCTGCATCTGGTTCTCAGACCCCGGTGATTCCAGAACTTCATGGGATTAAGTTCAGGAATCCCTGGAGACCCTGCCTCTCTCACTGTTCCATGATGAGACCCAAGTCCTTGCCTGTATTCCATGTCCTTACCTCTCTGCCTTCAAAACCCTCTCCAGTGCCACTGATTCAGAGACCTCATTCCTGTCCCCTGCCCTCTATAAGCCCAGGCAAAAATTCTTTCTTCTGTGCTCATACAGCACCACATATACACTCATAGAACTTAGGACAATTACCTATTAGCATGAATGTCTAGAGATTGGAGCCTGTATCTTTGTCATCTCCAACACAGTGCCTGGTACATAATAGGTATAAAGGAATGTATGAACCAACCTGAAGGTTTAATTGATTTTCTTGGTTTTAGTTTATTCTCAGTGACAATAGCTTTATTCTTTTCTAATTATATAATTCATGTTCATTGTAAAAACTTTCAAACAATCCAGAAAAAAGAACACTGATAACTTTGTTTTCTGGATGTGCTCAGTGTAAAAAACTTTATTAATACAGAAAAATAAAGGAAAAATTAAGTCATTAAATTAAAAATTTTTTCCTGTGTGTGTGTATGTATGTATATACAATTAAAATGATAAGACCATATAATATATAAAATTTCATATTGTATTTCTTTTTTTTTTTAAAGACAGAGTCTCACTCTGTCACCCAGGCTAGAGTACACTGGTGCAATCTTGGCTCACTGCAACCTCTGCCTCCTGGGTCCAAGCAATTGTCCTGCCTCAGCCTCCCAAGTAGCTAGGATTACTGGCGCCTGCCACCATACCCAGCTAATTTTTTGTATTTTTAGTAGAGACGGGATTTCACCATGTTGCCCAGGCTGGTCTCGAACTTCTGACCTCAGGTGATCTGCTCGCCTTGGCCTCCTAAAGTGCTGGGTGCTGGTGGCTCACTCCCAAAGTATATGAGCCACTGCACCCAGCCTGTATTTGTTTTTAACATTACATTTTAAGCATTTAAAAAAATTGTTTAAGGCCAGGTGTGGTGGCTCATGCCTGTAACCCCAGCACTTTGGGAGGCCGAGGCAGGTGGATCACTTGAGGTCAGGAGTTTGAGACCAGCCTGGCCAACATGCTAAAACCACATCTATACTGAAAATACAAATATTAAACAGATGTGGTGGCACGCGCCTGTAATCCCAGCTACTTGGGAGGCTGAGGCAGAAGAATCACTTGGACCTGGGAGGCAAGAGGTTGCTGTGAGCTGAGCTCACTCCACTGCACTCCAGCCTGGGTGACAGAGTGAGACTCCGTCTCAAAAAATAAAAATAAAAATAAATAAATAAAGAATTTATTTAATATTTTGTGAAAATTCATTTTATTGACTGGATAATAATTCATTATATAGGTATATTATAAGTTATCTAATCGCTGAATTGGAAATCCCTCATAGGGCCGAGCATGTGGTAGGTACTCAATAACTATTTGCTGAATGAATTAATGAATGATTGAATGGATGGATGGATATATTGATGGATGCTGTCTTGATCATAAGTCAGTTGAACAGAGAAGGGCCATCCCCCTCCCCTTTTCTTTTTGCTAATATAAATAGCACTGCAATAAATTTCCTTGTACCTAGACATTTGAGATTATCTCTCTGATAATTTCTTTAGAAAAACTTTCTGAAAGTAGGTTTAATGGGTCAAAGGGTATGGCTTGAGACTCTTGGTACAAATTTCCAAATTGCTATTGAGAAAGGTTATACCAATTAATACTCCCATAAACACTATATTGGGGTCTTCCTTTCTGGACACTTTGCAAACTAAGTGATTTTTTTAATTAAAAAAAAAAACTTTGCTAATTTGGTATCTATTTATTTAAATTTGCATTTATTTGATTATTAGTAACTTTGAATCTTTTCCACATGATTGGAGGTTTGTATGACTCTTGAAGATCTGCATTTCTGATGGTAGAAATTTTTTTACCTATCTGCAGGGAATAAGGTTGGGCTAAAGACATTTTCAGCAGAAGGCTATTTTGCCAGTATCCTTTAGATTACAACAGGCTTCACCCTTGTCCATGAAAACAGTCACCAACACCTCCCTGGTCAGGTGCTGTGCTTGGTGCACACATCATCTTTCTTTTGACTACTCTACAAACTAGATACCACTTTAATTTAATTTGGAGTCTCAGATCTGTCTACCTCCAGCACATTCATCCCTATGCTACATTGTCTCTCAGTTCTGAAACTCATCCTGAAATGCAAAAGGCTCATGATCAGTAAGACCATTCATCCATCCATCCATCTCCCCACCCATCCATCCATCCATGCATGCATACATGCATTCATCCATTTATCTGTCCATCCATCTATCCATCCACTCTTCTATCCATCCACCCTCTCAGCCATCTACCCATCCACCCATTTACCTATTCAGCCATCCATTCATCCATCCATCCATCCCTCCCATCCCTTCATCCATCCATCCATCCATCTATCCACCCACCCAGCCACCCATCCTCCTACCCATTCACTTATTTTCCTTTTCATCCATTTATCCATCTACCCATCCACCCATCCTCCCATCCATCCATCTGTCCATCCATCCATCCATCCATCCATCCATCCACCTATCCATCCATCCACCCATCCACCTCTCCACCTCTCCAATCATTCACTCATTCATTCAGCAAACAACTACAGAGTACCTACCACATGCTTGTACCTGGTCTTGTTTTATTGTGAGGCTAAGCCTAGAGCAGCTCTGTGGTCCCTCTGCAGGGTGGTTCCTCCAGGGGCCAGTGGCATGTGGAAGGCATGCAAGGAGAGTCTGGAGATGGGACTCAGAACGTGGGCTCAGGATTCCTGGACAACCACTGTTGGAACCTTTAGCAGGAATTGCAACATATTTGGCCAGGGTTAGGGGTACAGTTTGTGGCTGAAAAACAGAGTTTTCTCTGAATAAGTCAAACTAGCCTGCCTGGGATCAAATCCATGAGGGCTGAACAATCTTGTCCCAGCAAATTAAAACAACATGGGCACCAGCCAGCTACATTTTTGAAAACAGTGTTTTTGTTGTCTTAATCGAGGACACCCTTCCCACCCTCCATAACAAACTCTGAATTGAAATGGGGGAGAATTTATAAGAAAATAAAACAATTCTTAGGTATTCTGGCACAAACTCATTTTCCTTCTCATCACCTCCACAGTGTAAGTGCCTCTCTATATCTTATTTTATTCTTCTGTCCGCAGGCTTATGAGGATTAACGAGCCCATGCCAAGAGACCATCTTGAGTGGCACAAGAGAAATTCTATTTGTAGCTGAAGTCCACCTGTTGCATTCTCGCCACAGATGGAGAGTCCCTCTTAGGGTCCTTCAGGGTCTATGTCCCCGTGGTGACTGCGGACAGCCCAAGGGGCGGCTCAAGCCCCAGACTGGGTCTGTGTATCAACCATGTCTTTTGTTTTCTGTATTCTGATGCTTTGACATCGTGGGGGCTTGGTGACCCTGGAAGGACTTCCCCTCCCAGAACTGTCCAATTCCTGGAGAAAGTGAACAGGTCACCGGAGAGCATGCCTTTCAAATGCAAGCCAACCCCTCCACAGCCCCTACCCCAAGCAGCCATTTTATTAGACTTTCATACTCTTGGTCTCTACCTACCTGCCATAGTCACCCCAGAACCAGGAACCAGACGACTAAGGGACAGCCCCTATACCTCCAGAGCCTGCTGAAATTATTCAAACAAGCCAATCTTAAACCCACTTACCCTGCCTTGCTTATTTCTTCCTGGGGAAACCACAGTAAAGGCGCTGGCCCATGTTTCCCCACCTCCCCTGCCTCCTGCCCCACCCTAGTGCTGCCTCATGCAGCCCTGCGTGGTGTGCCATGCTTCCTGTTTTAGGCATCTGTGGACATCATCAACTTCTTCCTTCACGATGGTCATTTCCGTGTCTGTGTGTCTCACCAGCCTTGATTAAAACACATTCCAGGTACCCTTAATGCAGTCTACTCTTTCTGTCTGGGTCTGAGGCAGGTCACTGTGCTCTCCCAGCCACAGCCTCCTCTTCCATGAAATGGGGACAGGGACATCCAGTGGTTGTGAAGATTGAGTAGGTAACAGAAGTGACTTCCCAACAAAAGAAGCCCCTCCCAAGTCCCTCTTTATGCGGCCTGCGTTGTTATTTTAAATGACATTTATTTGCGTTTGAAACAACTTATTGGCCAGGCGCGGTGGCTCATGCCTGTAATCCTAGCACTTTGGGAGGCCAAGGCAGACAGATCACAAGGTCAGGAGATCGAGACCATCCTGGCTAACATGGCGAAACCCCGTCTCTACTAAAAATACAAAAAATTAGCCAGGTGTGGTGGTTGGTGCCTGTAGTCCCAGCTACTCGGGAGGCTGAGGCGAGAGAATGGCGTGAACCCGGGAGGCGGAGCTTGCAGTGAGACAAGATGGCGCCACTGCACTCCAGCCTGGGCGACAGTGCAAGACTTTGTCTCCAAAAAAAAAAAAAAAAAAAACACTTATTTATTTATCTCTCTGCCGGCCTCTCTCCACTAGAAAGAAGGCTTTTGTTCATTGCTGGGCACTTAGGACCTAGAACAGTGTTTGGCACATAGTAGGTGCTCATTTAACAGTCAGTATGACATGCTCATGAATGTGGCTGGCATTTAGATGCGCATTTATTTTATTTTGTTTTGAGACAAGGTCTTGCCCTGTCTCCCAGGCTTGAGTGCAGTGGAACAATCATATCTCACTGCAGCCTCTACCTCCCAGGCTCAAGTGATCCTCCCACCTCAGCCTCCCAAGTAGCTAAGACTACAGGGTTGCACCACCACACCTGGCTAAGTTTTGTTTTTTTAATTATTATTATTTTTTTTGAGACAGAATCTCGCTCTGTCGCCCAGGCTGGAGTGCAGTGGCATGATCTTGGCTCACTGCAACCTCTGCCTCCCAGGTTCAAACGATTCTCCTGTATCAGCCTCCTGAGTAGCTGGGATTACAGGTGCGCGCCACCACGCTGGGTAATTTTTGTATTTTTAGTAGAGATGGGATTTCACTGTGTTAGCCAGGGTGGTCTTGATCTCCTGACCCCGTGATCCGCCTGCCTCAGCCTCCCCAAGTGCTGGGATTACAGGCATGAGCCACTGCGCCTGGCCTATTTTTTTAATTTTTAGTAGAGATGAAGTCTTGATATGTTGCCCAGGCTGGTCTCAAATTCCAGAGCTCAAGCGATGCTCCTACCTCACCCTCCCAAAGTGTTGCGATTACAAGCATGAACCACTGTGCCTGGCCCATTTATTTCTTTATTTCTTTAAGACAGAATCTCGTTCTATTGCCTAGGCTGGAGTGGTGCAACCATGGCTCACTGCAACCACTGCCTCCTGGGCTCAAGGTATCCTCCAACCTCAACCTCCTGAGTAATTGGAACCACGTGCACGAGCCACCACGTGTGGCTAATTTTTTAATTTTTTTTGTACAGACAGGTTCTCGCTATGTTGCCCAGGCTGGCCTTGAACTCCTGGGCCCAAGCAATCCTCCTGCTTTGGCCTCTCAAAGTGCTGGGATGACAGGTGTGAGCCACTGGCCCAGGCCTAAATGTACATTCTTATTGCTGTCCTTCCACCTTAGTCTTTTGGGATCTCTTCGTGTTAACTGGTGTGCATTCAGGCCCTTTACAGATCGGAAGCCGTTCGGGGAGGTTCTTATCACTTTTGCCGGCCTATAAAGTGTCCTACTTGTGCACAGGCCCTCAGAACACTTTGTAAACATTAACTTTGTAAATAGCATGCTTTGTGTGCAGCAGCTGGGGCAGGATTTGCTGAAATAAGATGGTTCCGAATAAGGCCAAACCTGTTCTGGAAGGGAGTGGGAGGTTCAAGCACAGAGACCTCAGAGGCCACTGGGCCATTTGCCCAGGTATGTCCAGACAGCGGCTTAGGGTGGCAGAAATTCCTGGAAGACGACCCCTCCCTGCACCCCAGGAACGCCTCTCTTTGCCGGGCAGCCCCTGCCCTGGAGTGAGTATTGTTTTGCTCCTTTGGCAGAACTTCCTGGATCAAGTTAAGAAAGTTCTTCTGGCTGCCAGAAGGTTTCTTGTGTGGATTTATTGAGCCCCCACTGAGCAGAGGCGTCGAGGCTGTGAGTTGTAAGATACTGACACTCATTCATTCAGTGGATCCTTTTGAGCATCTCCTCTGATCCAGGTGCTGGAGATACAGGGGCAAGGAGACCGACAAGGGAACAGTGACTCTCACAGAGGAGGTACTTGGCTCAGCATAGACAGTACAGGGTCTGCGGGAGCCAGAAAGGAGGGCTGAGTTCAGACAGGCTTTTTGGAGGAGTCATGCTTCTGTTTATACCCAGGAGTCTTTAAGTTGAAGTTTATAAAACCTCAAGTCAAACAGGCTTAAGCCTTAAAGAGAATGCACTGGATCACAGAACGAGTAAAGCCAGGAGTAGGTGGCTTCAGGCACAACTGGATCAAGGGGCTTAAATGAAAATTCCATCTCTTGGTTCTGTTTTTCTCAGTGGGTTGACTTCATTTCCTCCAACAACAGGTAGGATTCCCCCGACTTGGTTTAAAAGATAAGAACTGAAGCTCTCAGCTCACATTCTTCTCCTTCCTTTTTTTTTTCTTTTCCTTTCTTTTTTTTTTTTTTTGATTTGCTCTGTCGCTCAGGCTGGAGGGTAGTGGTGTGATCTCAGCTCACTGCAGCCTCCACTTCCCAAGTTCAAGCGATTCTCGTGCCTCAGCCTCCCAAGAAGCTGGGATTACAGGCGTGTGCCACCATGGTTGCCTATTACTATTATTATTATTATTATTATTTTTAGAAGAGATGGGGTTTCACCATGGTGGCTAGAGGGTCTCAAACTCTTGACCTCAAGTGATGTACCTGCCTCAGCCTCCCAAAGTGCAGAGATTACAGGCATGAGCCACCACTCCCAGCCTTTCTCTTTCCATGTTTTTGCTTACTTAACTAACACTTACTGAGTGGTGAACAAGAAAATGTGCGACAGTTTATCCTACAGATAAACTTACCTATGTGCCAAAGACACAAGTATAAGAATGTTCATTATAACGTTGTTGCCGGGCACGGTGGCTCACGCCTGTAATCCCAGCACTTTGGGAGGCCGAGGCAGGTGGATCACGAGGTCAGGAGATGGAGACCATCCTGACTAACACGGTGAAACTCTGTCTCTACTAAAAAAATACAAAAAATTAGCTGGGCATGGTGGCGGGCGCCTGTAGTATCAGCTACTCGTGAGGCTGAGGCAGGAGAATGGCATGAACCCAGGAGGCGGAGCTTGCAGTGAGCCGAGATTGCGCCACTGCACTCCAGCCTGGGCAACAGAGCAAGATTCCATCTCAAAAAAAAACAAAAACAAAAACAAAAAAAAACAAAAAAACCATTGTTTATACTAATCAGGGACTGGAAACAGCTTAAATATCCACCAACAAGGGACTGGTTATATAAATAATGAACTGTAGTGTCCCCATACACCATAGGCTGAACAGCCTTTACAGAGAATGAGTTAGATCTACATCAATGGTTATCACCAGGGGGTGACTTTACTGCCCCAGGGGACATTTGGCAACATCTAAAGACATTCTTCATTGTCACAACTTAGCAGGGTGCTACTGGCATCTAGTGGGTAGAAGCCAGGGATGCTCCCCAATATCTTACAGTGCACAGAACAGACCCACAACACAGAATTATCCAGACAAGGATAAGCACCAGATTTGTACCTATAATACAGAAATCTCTAAGATATGTTAGTTTTTTAAGAAACATGGTAGAAAAATCATAAATATACTAGATGACCATTTGTGCAAAACAAGAATCGTATCTATATATGGGTGTATATATGTGTAGAACACTCTGGAAGAATAAATAAGAACATGGGAAGCTGTGTCTTCTGAAGGGCCTGGGGGAGAGGTATGGGACAGGAATGTATTTTTCCTATACAGCTTTTTGTACTGTTTGGATATTTTCAAACCACATACTTTATGTGTATTCTTTAAAAAGTTAAAACAGCAGGGCGCAGTGGCTCACGCCTGTAATCCCAGCACTTTGAGAGGCCAAGGTGGGTGGATCACCTGAGGTCAGGAGTTCGAGACCAGCCTGGCCAACATGGTGAAACCCCATCTCTACTAAAAATACAAAAAAATTAGCTGGGTGTAGGGGCACACGCCTATAATTCCATCTACTCGGGAAGCTGAGGCAGGAGAATCTCTTGAACCTGGGAGGTGGAGATTGCAGTGAGCCGAGATTGCACCACTGCACTCCAACCTGGGTGACATAGTGAGACTCCGTCTCAGAAAATAAATAAATAAATAAATAAAAATAATAAAAAGTTGAAATATAAAACGTATAGACATTCAGCCAGATTCACCCACATTCATTGCTTGTCCGCTTCCTAACACCCCACGCAGTTGCAGTCGCAAAAGATCTTAGAGATCATCTAATCTTAGGAGTCATCAAAGAAGTTCTGGAAATGCTGGATTAGACGCATTTAAATGGGTCTTTACGGGAGGACTTCTTAGAGCCTTTAATACGATAGTGTGCATGATGGATCTCGGAGGAGTATGGTATGCAGAATTAGCAAGTGTCCTTGACTCCTGGATTAGTCTCCTAGGGCTGCTCTAACCAAGTGCCACACATTGGAGGTGCGCGAGCTGTAAACAACAGAAATTTATTGTCTCACAGTTCTGGAGGCTGGAAGACAGAAATCAAGGTGATGATGGGACCGCGCTCCCTCTGAAATCTGTAGAGAATCCTTCCTTTTCTCTTCCTGGCTTCTGGTGGTGGCCAGCAATCTTTGGTGTTCCTTGGATTGTAGCTGTATTGCTCCAATCTCTGTTCCTTTTTCTTTTTCTTTGTCTTTTTTTTTTTTTTTTGGACAGGGTCTTGCTCTGTAACCCAGGCTGGAGTGCAGTGGCAAGATGACAGCTCATTGCAGCCTCGACCTCCCAGGCTCAGGCAGTTCCCCTGCTTCAGCCTCCCCGAGTAGCTGGGACTGCAGGCACCCGCCACCATGCCTGGCTCATTATTTTTATTTTTTGTAGATACAGGGTCTCCCTGTGTTGCTCAGGCTGGTCTCGAACTACTGGGCTCAAGTGATCCTTTCTCCTCAGCCTCCCAAAGTGCTGGGATTAAAGGTGTGAGCCACTGTGCCTGGCCCAAACTGTTTCATCATTGTCACATGCTGTTCTTTCTCTGGGTCTCTCTGTCTACATGTGGCCGTCTTCTTACAAGGACACCAATCCTGTTAGATTAGGGGCCCACTCTACTTCAGTATGATCTCATCTGAACTAACTACAATGATCTTATTTCCAAATAACGTCTCATTCTGAGGTACCGACAGTACCTCAACATATCTCTTTTGCAAGACACAGTTCAACCCATAAATATAGTTTATTTTCCAGTGTATCCCAAAGGACTACTGTTCTGATTATGCTTCAAGAAATGTGATGTAATATAATTCATTCACTTTACAGTTGATATGTCTGAAGCCCAGAGAGGGAGAGCATCTAACCCAATGTCACAAAGATGGTTAGAGGCAGGGCTGAAACTAAAATTCAGGCCAATTATTGACTGAATGAGAGAATCAGTGAACACTATCTGCCCTTGATAGGAGTCGCTTTTTGTACTTGAAGCTGTGAGTGACTGTGATTACATCCATCCATCCATCCATCCATCCATGCATCCATCCATCCCTCCATCCACTGTATCTCCCAACATGCAAGCATCATTACCTGGCAAAGCAGTTCCTGCTCCTTTCCAAATGTCCCCAAGTTTGTGAAGGAAGCCACCATAGACTAACTGAGACCAAATGAGGGATTTTTCTGTTAATGTATCAGGCAAGGTCTCTATTGTGGCTTTCAGCGCAGCTGGATCCAGAAGCTCAACCAATGCCTTCATCCCCTGCTCTCTCTCCTCTCAGCAATGCTTCCCTTTGGGCATCATTCTCAGACACCCTCCTTCTTCATGGTGGGAAGCATGGGTCCCAGCAGCCCCAGGCTCATCAGCATTAGAAGGAGACTCTGCCCTTTTCCCCAGGACAGCCAAGGTCCCCAGGATGGCTTCAATGGCTCCCTCTCAGAGCCCGTTCCAGTGGCCAAGTGTATTTGGTTTTCTCCTTAGCCAGGCCTGGAGCAGATGGGTGGGTTCAGCTGTCTCTGAACTACAATGACTGAGAAGTGGAGAGCAGTGGTTCTCTCAAAAGGTGTTAGTCAAATAAAACTTGTCCACTGTGATGAGTTAGCTCTTCTCCCACCTCACTGACTCCCCACAAAATATGCAGTTATATATGGTGGTGATTGAGTGAGGACACTGCTCAGCTCTGGGCAACCCCAATCCCACTGTGGTGGGCCAGTGTAAACTATGGACGGTTTGGCCTCCTCTGTGTTCCTTCAGTACTTTCCTTACTCTACTGGATGTTTACATTTCTATCCCCCACCTACAACCAAACTGTAAACTCCTTGAGGGACCCTGGCTTATTTTTCTTTGCATCCTCAGCATCTAGCAGAGCAGGCTCAGAGCTGTTACTGCTTTGCCAGGTAACATTTCTTGCATGTTGGAAGATATGGTAATGGAGTGGTCGGTGGATGGTTGGATGGGTGACTGGACGGATGGATGGGGTGGATAAGTTGATGGATACTGTTTTAATAAATGTTCATTGAATTGGAAATCTCTCACAGGGCCAAGGATATGAAAGTTGCTCCGTGACAGTTTGCTGAGTGAATGGGTGAATGGTTGGATGGATGGATGGATGGATGAATGGATACAATGCATGGATGGGTAGGTAGATGGATGAAGGGATGATGAGTTGATGATGGATGGATGAATGGATGGAAGGATGGATGGGTGGGTGGATGGATGAATGGGTGGCTGGCTGACTGGATCAACAGATTGATAGATTGATGGATGGGTGGATGGATGAATGAGTGGTTGAGTTGATATATGGATGCATGGATGGAGGGACTAGTTAATGGATGCTCTCTTGATCATTGCTCAGTCACCACCTCTTTTCTCCTTTATAGGTGCAGAGAGCAGCTCTTATCAAGGGCAAACATGGGTCATTGATGGCTCTTATCTGGCTACATGATTTCTGTGACAGTGCCTGCTCACTTTCTTTTACAATACAGAGGAGTTAATGCTCATTTGCCTGGTGAATTCCCATTCTGTTTCTGCTGTATATCATCAAGGATAGTCTAAAACCATGTTATCAAGGACAAGGATCTAGGTGTCTGCTCAGAAACAGAAGGAAATGGTTAAGAAGTAGAAGCAGTGTGTCCCTCTCTCTTCCTGCAGACTGACTTTGTCCACATGGTGGTGAAGATGGCTGGGCTAACCCTTGAGTCACATCCTTGTACAAACCAAGTGAAGAAACCAAGAGTCCCGCATTCTCTGCTCTGCTGCTCCAGAGGCAGACACACCATGACTCCCCTAAATGTGTTGCCCTTGGAGACTCAAGCTCTCAGCCTGTCTCCACTTCAAATCAGAGTTGATCCCACCAAGGAGAGAATTCCTCTGCTCCTCTAAGGAGCTCTGGCTCCCCTGCCCCCTTGCTGTCACCCTTATGCCTCCCAGGAAAGGGGCCAACACAGTAGTCAGTTTCAGAGGGACACTCTCTTGAGAAATCAGCACAGAGTGAGCCACCTACCCTGGCAGGCAGTGGAGTTCTTGGTAGGTGGGCTCACTGGACAGAAAGCGCTCACCACCTAGTGCTGTAGATTCATCATCTCCCTTAGGTGTCAGTCCTTGAAAGGTTAAATTAAATAGTTTGAGAGACGCTGAGCAGAAATGTTATTTCCTGCTGCCTCTGACACACTCTCCATAGGGTGCCATATAAGAGCAGCAGCAGCATGCATTCAGCTCCTCCTACGTGCCAGGCTATGAGACAACTATTAATATCCCCACTTTACGGGAGAGAAAACAAAGCTCAGAGAGGTCAACAGGCTTACTCATTCTTCTGCAGCCAGTAAGTGGCAGAGCCAAGATTCCAACATGGGGCTCCACGCAAGTCTGCAGCTACCTCCGTGGGCTGGTGTGGCCAAGCCTTCATGAATGCTTACTCTTGGTCAGTTTTGGAGGTTTTTTTCCTTCTTTCTTTTCTTTTTTTTTTCAGATGGAGACTTGCTCTGTTGCCCAGGCTGTAGTCCAGTGGCACTATCTCGGCTCACTGCAACCTCTGCCTCCTGGGTTCAAGCAATTCTCCTGCCTCGACCTCCCAAGCAGCTGGGATTGCAGGCACCTGCCACCACACCCGGCTGATTTTTATTTTTATTTTTTTAGTAGAGACAGGGTTTTACCACATTGGCCAGGCTGGTCTTGAACTCTTGAACTCGTGATCTGCTCACCTCGGCCTCCCAAAGTGCTGGGATTACAGCCCAGTTTTGGAGTTCAATCAGTGAAAACCTCACTTAGCTTTTTATTTTTCCTGTCAGCAGATCACGAACCATCATAGCCTAAGATGGGGGAAAATAGCCTCTGGAAACAAAGGTTGATGCAAAAAAAAAAAAAAAAAAAAAACTGGAAATAAGTCAGTGCCAGCACTTGTGTGCCCTTTTTGTCTTGGCTGCTGACATGCTAGGAGTTGTGTAAAAAAGCATGGATCCCTAGAGAGGTGATTTGAGGATCCCTGGAAGCTCCCATCACCTAACAGCTTCCCAGTTTACAGAGATTTTACCTGGAGACCTTCATTTCTTTGGGCTTGAAATCCTTTTTTGATTTTCAAGAGACTATAATTAAAATGACAATACCTCTGAGAGTGGTCATATTAAACTTGCATCAGCTACAAGCTTAAGCAAGGGAGCAGGGGTGCTGCTTTAGGAAAGGTAAGCAGAAAGCAGGTGTGGGGACCTTAATGAGAAAACCTACTTTGCCTCCACCGTAATTCCACCTACAGCCAGCAGGAAAGGGAGAAAACCATCTCATTTATTTATTGATGCATCACAAATTATTCTTGACACTTAGTGGCTTAAGGCAACAATCACCACTACTTTATGAGGTCTCTGTGGGTCAGGAATCTGGAAATGGCTTAGCTGGCTATTCTCTCATGAAGGTGCAGTTGAGATGTTGGCTGGGGCTGCAGTCTCATCTGAAGGCTCATTGGGGGCTGGAGGATCTGCTCCATGGTGACTCGCTTATGCGGCTGTTGGCAAGGTGATCTGACCATTGGCAGGAGACCTCAGTTCCTCATCACACAGACCTCCCTGCAGGGCTACTGGAATGTCCTCACAACACGGTGGCTGGCCTCCCTCTCTTTTGGCAAATGAGCCAAAAGGGAGAGCAAAGAAGAGGCTGCAATGTCTTTCATAGCCTTGCCTTAGAAGTCACAGCCTCCCATTTCTACAACATGCTACCCGGTACACTACTCAGTGTGGGCGGGTCCCATGCAAAGATGTGAATAAGGCCCATAGGAGGCAGGGAGATGGTCGGGGCCATCTTGGACGCTGATTTAAGGCTAACACAATTATTATCTTTATTTTACAAGTGATAAATAAAGGCATGGTGTGTTAGGCCGTTCTTGCATTGCTATAAAGGAATACATGAGATAGGGTAATTTATAAAGAAAAGAGGTTTAATCGGTTCACAGTTCTGAAGGCTGCAGGAAGCATGGTGTTGGCATCTGCTTGGCTTCTGGGGAGGCCTCAGGGAGCTTTTACTCATGGTGGAAGGTGAAGCAGGAGCTGGCACGTCATAAGGGGGAGGCAGGAGCAAGAAGGGAGAGAGTGGGGGATGAGATGCCACACACTTAACCAGATCTCGTGAGAGCTCACTTGCTATTGTGAGGACAGCACCAAGCCACGAGGGATCCACCCCCACCACCCAAACACCAGGTTCACCTCTAACACTGGGGATCACATTTCAACATGAGATTTGGCAAGGACATATGTTCAAGCCATATCACATAGACAACTGTTATGTATCCATAATAGTTAAAAACGTAAAAAATTTAAAATCGATGCTACCATTTGACCAGATGCAGTGGCTCATGCCTGTAATCCCCATATTTTGGGAGGCCAGGGCAGGTGGATTGCTTGAGCCTGGGAGTTCAAGACCAGCCTGGGTAGCATGGCAGAAGCTTGACTCTACAAAAAAATTTTTTAAATTAGCCTGATGTGGTGGCACATGCCTGTAGTCTCAGCTACTCAGGGGGCTGAGGTGGGAGGATCACTTAAGCCTGGGAGGTCAAGGTTGCAGTAAACTGTGATTACACCACTCCACTCTAGCCTGGGCCATGGAGCGAGACCTTGTCTCAAAAAAAGAAAAATTAAAATAATTAAATTAAATGAAGGGAGTTAAAATAGAATCAAATGGAGGCATGAAAAGGCTACCTGAATTTATATTATCTTGCATTTTTTACAGAACCAAATCAGCAACATTTCGTAAATGGTTATGAGATTTGACCAAGAGGGACAGTATAATGTGGACAGTGATCACATCTGATTGCTCACTGCACGATTCCTTGAAGCACCTTGAACAGCATCCAGCATTTAGTGGGTGTCCAGTAAACATCTGTTGAATGGAACATATGAACAAATATAGGCTCAAGAAGATAAAGGGGTCCTTGAAATTTAACCCATTTTATTTTCTGCTCCATCAGGTGTCTTTGGGGAGCAGAGAGCAGGGAACGAGATTCTGCATCTACAGATTTCTCATGTCATCGACTTTCTGTGCACATGTGTGTTCTCATGGGTTATTGTTACACGAGCCTTCTGTTTCTTTAAGACTGGAATCTTCTGGTGTGTTGTTGAAGGGAAGGGCTATGTGGAAGCTCCATGGGAAGGAGCATCCCCCCCTTCTTTGAATGATAAAAGGGTCACTTTAATTGAAATAGAGTTATAACTTGTTGCCAGATTTAAGCATAAGACCTCTCATATGTCAAAACCTTAGAGCGGAGAGATTATATATACGGGCAGCACATATATAAATGTATGGATAATTTATGCAATATTTCTCCTATTCACACTCTCTACTTAAGCTATCCATTAAAGCCCATCACATTAATTTAATTGAAAAATTCTGGGGGAATTGTATTAGCTTTTTTCCCATTAAATTAACATTACAGCCTTTAAAAAGATGTCCTGGATGACCATTGTTGCTAACAAAATTATTATGCAAATTGAAATCTGGCCTTTCTGGGTCTGGCCACCAGCTCCCCACCCTCCTCCTCCTTCTTTGACCCCTCTAATTTAATTGCTCTTTCCCCCTGAGTTCCCAGGCCACGGAAATGGGATGAGAACCCCCAGCCTAAGTCAGAGGCTCTGTGTGGGCTCCATGCGGGGCCTGGTCCACGCCCAGCACAGCAGCTTGGAGTTCTGCTCTCTGGTGCTCAAGGCCCTTTGGGAAAACACTCTTGTCTTATCTCAAGAAAGGAAAAAGCGTGGGTGGATTCCCTGCAGGCTAAGAGTGGCTAAGAGTGCGCTCGGGAGTAAAGAGCTTGATACAAAAATAAAAAAAAAAAAAAAAGGTCGTGTGCTGTGGCTCACGCCTGTCATCCCAGAGCTTTAGAAGGCTTAGGTGGGAGGATCGCTTCAGGTCAGGAGTTCGAGACTAGCCCGGGCAATGTAGCAAGACCCAGTCTCTACAAAACATTTTAAAATAAGCCAGGTGTGGTGGGAGGATGGCTTGAGCCCAGGAGTTCAGAAGGGCTGAGTTTGAAATGGGATTCTGCCCTTAGTGATTCTGGAACTTCAAGCAAGTTTTCTAACCTCTGGAAAACCAGGAAACCATCCCTCCCTGGAGGCAAGGCTGAAGGAGGACAGGAAATCATGTACAGGCTGGACGTGGTGGCTCACGCCTGTCATCCCAGCACTTTGGGAGGCCGAGGTGGCTGGATCGCTTGAGGTCAGGAGTTTGAGACCAGCCTGGCCAACACGGCGAAACCCTGTCTCTACAAAAAGTACAAAAATTAGCAGGGTGTGGTGGTGCATGCCTGTAATTCCAGCTACTCGGGAGGCTGAGGCACAAGAATTGCTTGAACCTGTGAGGTGGAGGTTGCAGTGAGCTGAGATTGCACCATTGCACTCCAGCCTGGCCAACAGAGTGAGACTTTGTCTCAAAAAAAAAAAAAAAAAAAAGAGAAAAAAGAAAATTATTTACAGTGCTTGCATCAGGCAGGCACTCATCAAGGATTGCTATTATCATGTATTTACTTCGTCATTCATTCATTTACCCATTCATTCAGGAAATAATTTCAGAGCCCCTCTCTGTGCTCGCCACCGGGTTAGGTGCAGAGGAGATGGCAAGAGCCACAGGAACAGTCTCCCATCTCCTACAGCTGTTCTGGCAGGGTGGGGGTGGGGGCAGGGAATAAACAGGCAAACAGGTAAATCACATGACTGTAGATAGAGGTAGGTGTTTTTGTCATTATTAGTAGGTTAAGCATGTGTGTTAGGCCGTTCTACTGACGCAGAGTGGGCTCCTAATCCAATAAGACTAGTGTCCTTGTAAGAAGATGGCCATGTCTAGACAGAGACACACAGAAAGAACACCATATGACAATGATGACACAGAGATTGGGCCAGACACGATGGCTCATGCCTGTAATCCCAGCACTTTGGGAAGCCAAGGCAGGTGGACCACTTGAGCCCAGGAGTTCTCAAGACCAGCCTGGGCAACATGGTAAACCCTGTCTCTACAAGAAAAATAAAAATTAGCTGGGCATGGTGGTGCGCACCTGTAGTCTCAGCTACTTAAGAGGCTGAGGCAAGAGGATCACCTGAGGCTGGAAGTCGAGATTGCAGTGAACCATGATTCCACCATTGCACTCCAGCCCAGGCGTCAGACCATGCTCCAAAACCAACCAAACAACCAAAAACAACAACAACAAAAGAAATACCTGAGACTGGGTAATTTTTGTTTGCTTGTTTGTTTGTTTTGTTTTGTTTTGTTTTTTGAGACGGAGTTTCACTCTGTCGCCCAGGCTGGAGTGCAGTGGCGTGATCTCAGCTCACTGCATCCTGGAAGGAGGTTTTATTGGCTTACCGTTCTGCAGGCTATATAGGAAGCATAGCAGCATTTGCTTCTGGGGAGGTCTCAGGAAGCTTCCAATCATGGCGGAAGGCAAAGGGGGAGCAGGCATGTCAACAGCAAAAGCAGGAGCAAGAGAGAGAGTGAGGGGAAGGGGCCACCCTCTTTTAAACCATCAGATCTCTCACTTCTCACCAAACGGATGGCCCAAGCCATTCATGAGGGATCTGTCCCCGTGATCCGAATACCTCCCACCAGGCCCTACCTCCAGCATTGGGGATTACAATTCAACATGAGATTTGGGCGGGGATAAATATCCAAATTATATCAGCATGTATTTAAAAAGGGAGAAGTATAGTCCTATAAATGAAGCAACCACCTTGATTTCCCTCAGCCACCAGTAAGTAGAATCAGTGTTTCCCTTGGGCTGTATCAGAGAGGCTTCCTGTAGGTCCTGGGCCCACTTGGAATGAGCTTTCTCTGCCCTGAGCTGCTGAATCTCCTTGGAGCCAAAGCTGAGAGGGAGGTGCTCCAGAGCCAGGAGATCTACGTGAAATCTGCCTTATTTCCTCTTTTCGAGGAATAAAGTGTCCCCCAAGCCCCTCATGGATCTTTCTGACTGATACTCCTCAAGTGTTCCTTGCTAGTCTCTCTGGATGAGGACCAAAACCTCACTACCCTTCAGGGGTTGCCAAGGGGGATTTCTTATCTTTCTTATCTCATCTTTCCCATCTCCTTAATCTCCAGGACTCTTTCTCTTTTCATGAATGTGCTCTGCTACTTGCATGGGCACTAAAATGAAAATGAGGCTCTCTAAGGGAAAGTCAAGGCCTTCTTTGCCTTTGGGAGTTGAGAACACACCCTTGAAATAAGCAGCAGGTGTAGAGACCAATCCTATCCCCCTCCAAATTAGTGCCAGGTTACAGTGTGGAGAGATGGCTGGTCTTCTTGCCTCCTGTTGCAATCATCTATTGCCGGGTAACAAATAAGCACAAACCACAGTGGCTTAAAACAATGTTCACTTGTTTGTTTGTTTGTTTGTTTGAGATGGAGTCTTGCTCTGTTGCTTAAGCTGGAGTGCAGTGGTGCGATCTCAGCTCACTGCGACCTCCACCTCCCAGGTTCAAGTGATTCTCCTGCTTCAGCCTCCTGAGTAGCTGGGATTACAGGTGCCTGCCACCATGCCCGGCTGACTTTCGTATTTTTACAGAAACGGAGTTTCACCACATTGGCCAGGCTGGTCTTGAACTCCTGACCTCAGGTGCTCCTCCCTCCTCAGCCTCCCAAAGTGCTGGAATTACAGGTATGAGCCACCATGCTGGGCTGGATTCATTTGTTATCCTTCACGGTTTCTGTAGAATAAAGATTCATAAGCAGCTTGACTGGACAATTGTAGCTCAGGATATCGCATGTGGCTACGTTGGGGTCACCTAGAAGGCTTCTTCACACTCAAGTCTGGTGTATGGATCAGGAAGACTTGTGGAGCTGGTGGCCAGAACAGCTGGTTCCTTGGGCGTCTCTGTCTCTATCTCCATGTGGTTTCTCCAAGTGATCTCCGTTGTGGTGGCTTCAGGGCACCAGATTTGTTTCTTTGTTTTTTTGTGCCTTTTGAGACGGAGTCTCACTCTATCGCCCAGGCTGGAGTGCAGTGGCACAATCTCGGCTCACTGCAACCTCCGCCTCCTGGGTTCAAGCGATTCTGTGCCTCAACCTCCCAAGTAGCTGGGATCACAGGCATGCTCCACCATGCCTGGCTAATTTTAGTAAAGACAGGGTTTCGCCATGTTGGCCAGGCTGGTCTCGAATTCCTGAGCTCAGGTGATCCATCCGCTCAGCCTCCCACAGTGCTGGGATTACAGGCGTGAGCCACCACGCCTGGCCTAGAATCATACTTCTTATGTGGTGATCACAGCACCCAAAGCATGTGTCCTGAGAGAATGAGAGAGGGCCAGGTGGAAGCCATATTACCTTCTCTGAGCTATCTTTGGAAGGATACGTGTGCCTCTTCTGCTTTATTCTATTGGTTGAAACAGTCATAGAGACCAACCCAGGTTGAAGGGAAGGGGAAATAGACTCCACCTCTCATGGGCAACAGAAAGTTCTGGAAGACCATGAGGGACTGAAAATATTGCAATGGGTCATGTCTACCCATTATATATTTCTGGTTATGATTACTATGATGGTTGTAGACTGAAATGTGTAAACTAAAACAATAAATCTAGGATATGACATGGGAGGATATCCTTATGTCCTTAGGATGGGGAAACATTTCTAAAACAGGACATGAAAATACTAACCATAGGCTGGGCGCAGTGGCTCAGCCTCCTTTGGGAGGCTGAGGCAGGCAGATCACCTGAGGTGAGGAGTTTGAGGCCAGCCTGGCCAACATGGTGAAACCCCATCTCTACTAAAAACACAATAATTAGCCAGGCATGGTGGTGCACTCCTGTAGTCCCAGCTACTCAGGAGCCTGAGGCATGAGAATCGCTTGAACACAGGAAGCGGAGGTTGCAGTGAGCCAAGATTATGCCACTGCACTTCAACCTGGGCGACTGAGAGAGACTCTATCTCAAAAAAAAAAAAAAAAAAACTAACCATAAAGAAAACAGTTGGCTGGGTGCAGTGGCTCATGCCTGTAATCCCAGCAATTTGGGAGGCTGAGGTAGGCGGATTGCTTGAGGCCAGGAGTTTGAGACCAGTCTGGGCAATATGGAGAAACCCCATCTCTACAGAAAAAAATACAAAAATTAGCGGAGTGTGGTGGCAGTGCACCTGTCTGTGGCCCCAGCTACTTGGGAGGCTGAGACAGGAGGATGGCTTGAGTCCAGGAGGCAGAGGTTGCAGTAAGCTGAGATCGTGCCACTGCACTCCAGCCTGGACGGTGGAGCAGGAGCCTGTTGAAGGAAGGAAGGAAGGAAGGAAGGAAGGAAGGAGGGAAGGAGAGGAGAGAGAAAGAAAGAAAGAGATAAAGAGAAAGAAAGAAAGAAAGAGAAAGAAAGAAAGAAAAGAAAGAAAAAAAGAAAGAAAGGAAGGAAGGGCAAACAGTTGATCAATTGGACTTCATTAAAATTAAGAACTTCTGTTCATCAAAATATCCCATTAGAGAACAAAAATGCAAACCATAGAATGAAAGAAGATAGGTGAACTAAAGATATCAAGCAGAGGATTCATATTCAGAATATTTAAAAAGGATGCCTGCAAATTAATAAGAAAAAAATGCAATTAAAAAATAATTGGCAAAACACAAAAGCTTTTTACAAAAGAGAAATCCAAATGGCCAATAAACCTGTCAAAAAGGAGTCAATATCATTAGTCAATTAAATGCAATTAAAACCACAGTGAGATTTTTACATATGTAAATAAAACTTAGCTAAGATTTTTGCACCTTACTATATATAAATTTTACACTTGCACATGTAAAAATGGCTAAGTTTACAGGAAAAAAAAAAAAAAGAAAAGAAAACCTGTTAATACTAAGCGTTGTTAATGCTTAGAGAAGCTGAGAGCCTTGTATACAGATGGTGGGAGTCCAAATTAGTACAACCACTTCAGAAAATTGTTTAGTAGCATTTCCTAAAGCTGAACATAAGCATACACACTCCAAGAATATGCCTAGTAGTGATGTGTAAATGTGGGTCCAAAGATATGTTCAAGAATGTTCATAGTGGCATTATTGATAATAGCCCCAAACTAGAAACCACCCAAATATTATCATAGTGGAAAAGATAAGTAAAGTGTGGCATATTTGTTCAATGCTATAAATGCAACAGTGCATGTGGCATATGCAATATAGTCTGAAGTTGGACAAACCCATATAATCACACATACGCTCCCTAACATGCCACTGAGTGAAAGAACGAGCTATATGATTTCATTTACATAAGGTTAAAAACCAATGAAAACAAATGTGGAGGCTCTAAGTCTAATCTGCGGTTAGCTTTGGCAGTGGTGATGGGGATGACTTGGAGGCGCAGGAGGAACACTTTTGGGATTGGGTAACATTGTATATCTTAATCTGGGTGGCACTTACAAAGAGGTGTTCCCTTCTTAAAAATTATTTGTATACTTTTATTGTATGCATATTACATATACTTCCATTTAAAATTACATATACTTCCATTTGTTTCTTCTTTGTTGTTGTTGTTGTTGTTGTTGTTTTTGGGTTTTTTTTGTTGTTGTTGTTGTTGTTTTGAGACAGAGTTTTATTCTTGCCGCCCAGGCTGGGGTGCTATGCCAGGATCTTGGCTCACTGCAACCTCCACTTCCCAGGTTCAAACGATTCTCCTGCTTCAGCCTCCCGAGTAGCTGGGACTACAGGCACTCGCCACCATGCCCAGCTAATTTTTGTATTTTTAGTAGAGGTGGGTTTCACCATGTTGGTAAGTCTGGTCTCGAACTCCTGACCTCAGGTGATCTACCCACCTCGGCCTCCCAAAGTGCTGGGATTACAGGCATGAGCCACCTCACTCGGCCTTAAAAGTTTGCTTCTAAAAGATCATTATGCCCATGTTCTATACCAGTGGTTGTTAGACTATAGCCCCTGGGTCAAATCTGGCCAGCTACTTCTCTTATAAATAAAATTGTATTGGAACACAGCCATCCTCATTCACTTACACATTGTGTAAGGCTATTTTTGCACAATAACAACAGAGCTGAGTAGTTGTAGCAGAAACTGTATCTGTTACAGCCCACACACCATCATATATTTACTATCTGTTCTTCTACAGAAAACATCTGCTGACACCTGTTCTATAGTATATTATTTTGCGGTCTTATTCAAGCCTTTGGCATGTATTAGAGAAGAGTCCAGACTGTTTTTCAAGGGAAATCTTGGCTTTATTGAAAAGCACTCCTTCAACTTAACCCTATGCCTAACTGGGGTGCCTTCTATTAAGACACAAACCTCAGCTGGGTCTCTAAGACCTACTTCCAGGAAGTCAGGCCCACCCTGCCTTTGAGTGATTGTCAGAGTAATATGATTTGCTTTGAATTTTTACCCCTAATTCTGTTTTTAAAGATACTGATCATTTGAATTATGAAAGTCATGTATATCTTTTGTAGCAATTCAAACAATAAAGAATTATCTAAAATAAAGTTAATAGCCGCTCCACTGCTCTCCAGTGCAACTCCCTGATTGATTCACTGTTTTTTTGTTTATTTGTTTTTGTTTGTTTGTTTGTTTTTGAGACGGAGTTTTGCTCTTCTTGCCCAGGCTGGAATGCAATGGCACGATCTCGGCTCACTGCAACCTCCGCCTCCCAGGTTCAAGCAATTCTCCTGCCTCGGCCTCCCGAGTAGCTGGGATTACAGGCATGCGCCACCATGCCCAGCTAATTTTGTAATTTTAATAGAGACAGGGTTTCTCCATGTTGGTCAGGCCGGTCTCGAACTCCTGACCTCAGGTTATCCGCCTGCCTCGGCCTCCCAAAGTGCTGGGATTACAGGCATGAGCCACTGCGCCCGGCCTCATTCACTGTTAAGAATTTGATATAAATGTTTCCTTCCTGTTTTCTTCATTTACAAAAACATATAGAAACTCCCTTTCAGAGTCTGACTTTTTTCCTTCTTTTTTTTTTTAATAAAAATTGAATAATATTTGCTTTTTTTTTTTTTTTTTTTTTTTTGAGACTGAGTTTTGCTCTTGTTGCCCAGGCTGGAGTGCAATGGCACCATCTTGGCTCACCGCAACCTCTGCCTCCTGGGTTCGAGCGATTCTCTTGCCTCAGCCTCCTGAGTAGCTAGGACTACAGGCGTGCACCACCAAGTCCAGCTAATTTTTGTATTTTTAGTAGAGATGGGGTTTCTCCATGTTGGTCAGGCTGGTCTTGAACTCCTGACCTCAGGTGATCTGCCCGCCTGGGCCTCTCAAAGTGTTGGGATTACAGGCATGAGCCACTGCACCTGCCAACATTTGCTTTTTAAATATTTAACAAGGTGTTGCAAGGCTATCTCCCAGCCACTATGTTCAGATGTATTATATTTAAACATATAGGCCTGTAGTCCCAACACTTTGAAAGGCTGAGGCAGGTGGATCACTTGAGGTCAGGAGCTCGAGACCAGCCTGGCCAACATGGCAAAATCCTATCTCTACTAAAAACACAAAAATACTAAAAATTACTAAAATTTAAAAAATACAAAAATGTATATGTGTATTTGTATACTTTTTTTTTTGAGACAGGGTCTCGCTCTGTCCCCCAGGCTGGAGCACAGTGGCATGATCACAGCTCACTGCAACCTTGACCTCCTGGACTCAAGCAATCCTCCTACCTCAGTCTCCCAAATAGCTGGGACCAAAGGGGCATGCCACCACACCCAGCTATTTTTTTTTTAAATTTTTTTGTAGAAGTGGAGTTTTGTCATATTGCCCAGGTTGTTCTTGAATTCCTGGGCTCAAGAGATCTGCCCGCCTCGGCCTCCTTATGTGGTAGATTGCAGGTGTGAGCTTCTGCGACAGCCTATTTTGTAATTTTTAATAGCTGCATTGTTTTTCTTAATATAAATATACCATGACTTGCTCAACCATGTTTTTATTAATGTACCTTCAGACTGTTTCCAGGTTTTTTTTTTAACTATTACAAACGATACTGTGATAAATTTCTTTATAGATTCATGTCTTTGTATACTGACATTTTCATTTCTGGTGGATATATTCTCAGAAATAGGAGTCCTGGGCCACAGCTTAAATTTTCAAAAATACCAAGTTGATTTTCCACCACGTTATAATAATTTACAGACCTCCCCAAATGGTGTTCAAAGGAACTGGATTTCTTACACCCTCACGAGCTCTGGATGTTACACATATGTTCCATTTTTGCCAATCTGATGGGTAAAAAATAGTATCTCATTGTTCTCATTTGCATTTGCCTGACAAGTGATGCTGAGCATCTTTTCATATGCTCGTTGGCCATTTGCATTTCTGCTTCTGTGAAAGCTGCAGCCTTGCCCCATGTTTTCCCTGGGCTATTGGTCTTTTTAATTTGTAAGATTGTCTTACAAATTAAGGATATCAACTGGGCGCAGTGGCTCATGCCAGAACTTTGGGCAGCCAAGGCGAGTGGATCACTTGAAATCAGGAATTTGAGACCAGCCTGGACAACATGGTGAAACCCCATCTCTACTAAAAACACAAAAATTAGCCAGGTGTGGTGGTGCACACCTGTAATCCCAGATATTTGGGAGGCTGAGACAGGAGAATTGCTTGAATCCAGGAGGCAGAGGTTGCAGTGAGCCGAGATCACGCCACTGCACTCTAGCCTGGGCGACAGAGTGACTCCGTCTCAAAAAAATAATAAAAGAAAAAGAAAAAGGAAGAGGATATTAATCCTTTATGAATTACATAGTTGCAAATCTTTTATTTGTTTATGCTGTTTTGCCATGGTTCTGCTTTTAATCTAAAATAATTAAATTTCTGCCCCCAGGTTCTTGCTAAGAATATAACTAAGATTATTTGCCTCATCAGAATCTCAGCTGTGACAAATAATGTATATGGAGCTCTGTTTAAAGCAGTGGCTCTCAAATATTTTCTAATTTTAAGTAACAGAAACTTTTTTTTCCAAACAAGTTTTTATGTAGAAAAAAAGATAATTCAGCTGGGCACCATGGCTCATGCCTGTAATGCCAGCACTTTGAGAGATCAAGGTGGGAGGATCACCTAAGGTCAGGAGTTTGCGAACAGCCTGGACAACATGGTGAAACGCTGTCTCCACTAAAAATACAAAAATCAGCTGGGCGTTGTGGCACGTGCTGTAGTCCCACCTACTCAAGAGGCTGAGGCAGGAGGATCGCTTGAACCCAGGAGGCAGAGGTTGCAGTGAGCCAAGATCGTGCCACTGGCCCTGGGAGACAGAGCCAGACTCCAGATTGTCTCAGGAAAAAAAAAAAAAAAATTCCGTCACAATTGAATTGAAGTTGAGGGCCCAGACCTCTGCCTGCCAAGGGCCTCTCCATCCCTCCCTAACAGCCTCGGAGACTCTGTTCTGTGGAACTTAGTTTGAGAACCATTGACCTAAAGACTCTGCAGTCCTTCTACGTACTTAATCACAGATTTCCAGTGTGTTCCATAGAATATTAAGTGGATATTAACAAGTATTCTGTGAAGAAAAGACTCTGGGATTGTTCTATGGCATGTAGAACTGAAGCATGCCTTAGCCGGGCGCGGTGGCTCACGCCTGTAATCCCAGCACTTTGGGAGGCTGAGGTGGATGGATCAAAAGGTCAGGAGATCGAGACCATCCTGGCTAACACGGTGAAACCCTGTCTCTACTAAAAATACAAAAAATTAGCCGGGCATGGTGGCCGGTGCCTGTAGTCCCAGCTACTCGGGAGGCTGAGGCAGGAGAGTGGCATGAACCTGGGAAGCGAAGCTTGCAGTGAGCAGAGATGCGCCACTGCACTCCAGCCTGGGAGACAGAGCGAGACTCCATCTCAAAAAAAAAAAGAAAAGAAAAGAAAAGAAATTTATTTCTTACAGTTCTAGAGGCTGGGAAGTCCAATATCAAGGTGCCAGTGTCTGGCAAGGCCCTTCCTGCTGCATCATAACATGGTGGAGGGCATCACATGATGAAAGGGCAAGAATATGTGTGTCAGCTCAGGCCTCTCCTTCTCTGCTGATAAAGCCACCAGTCCCATCATGCGGGCTGCACCCTGATGACTTTATCTAATCCTAATTACCTCCTAAAGGCCCCACATCCAAATACCATCAACATATGAACTTGGAGATCTAAGTTTCCAGTACATGAAATTTGGGGGACACATTCAAACCATGCAGTAATCCTTCAGGTGATTCCAGCCCCAGCCTGAAGTGGAGCAGAGAGAGGGCATCCTCTCTGCACAAACTCTGCACGAACTACAGACTTGTGAATAAAATACATGTTGTTTTAAGCTAAAAACCGAAAAGATTTTAAAAAGGGCTATGAGGACCCAGTGAAGGAGCAAATAAATCTGCGGGGCAGAGAGACCAGAAGAAGAGTGGGAAAAGCTCCAGAGATTGTTAGGCTGTGGCCACATGTGAGGTTCAGGGCATTCGCTCACTTGAAAAGATATGCCAAATTGTGTGTACGTGTCTGTGCATTTTTTTTTTTGAGAAAAGGGCCTGTCACTCTCAGCAGATTCTCAGAGATGTTCATAATCCACACAAGGGTCGGATCTATTGCCTTGAAAGGATCAGAGACAATTGCCAGTACGGCAAAGAATGGAAAAAGAGGTGCAAAGCTATCAAGGCATTGGAGTCTGGTTTGGCAAAAACATAGGTTAGGCCTGACTGGAGATTCACATTCACTCACTTAATCATTCTTTCGTTCAACAGATAATTTACTGAACACCTATTGCAGATCAGGCACTGTGCTGGGCATCTGAAATACAATGGGGAACATGATCATTTGTCCTTTTCAAGACCTCACAGGCTCCAGACACTTCCCCAGAAGGTTTTCCTAATCCCCAAATCCCTTCCCACTGTCCTATAAAATGAGTCTGTCATTCCTCCTCTAAGTGTTTTGGGTTCCATTTTCTTCTCTCCTGGCAACCAAAACCCTTAGAGGGTTATATAGGGTTATATATATATTTTTTTAAGACAGAGTCTTGCTCTGTCGCCCAGGCTGGAGTGCAGTGACACAATCTCGGCTCACTGCAAACTCCGCCTCCGGGGTTCAAGCAATTCTCCTGCCTCAACCTCCTGAGTAGCTGGGATTACAGGCATGTGCCACCACACCTGGCTAATTTTTGTATTTTTAGTAGAGACCCGGAGTCATCATGTTGGCCAGGCTGGTCTCAAATTCCTGACCTCAAGTGATCCACCCACGTCAGCCTCCCAAAGTACTAGAACTACAGGTGTGAGCCACCGTGACTGGCCAAAAAAAAAAAAAAAGATTTGTAAAGCAGTCAACAAGATACAAGTGACTAAAACTCTCTCAGGAATTAATTTTATAACCTCATTTTGGTCTTTTCTCAATCAGCATGAAATTACCATGATTTCTTTCTTGAGAAAGAAATAAATCCCCTCAAGGAATAAAAAGACGTCTAAGTTGAGAACCTGAGAGTGGACATAGCTAAAATGTAAAGCTGGAGAAAGGAGTTAGCCATGGGATGGGATGTGCTTTTACTTGACTGTAATTTCAATTTGAATCTTGGTGGTGTGCAAACAGCATCTCTCAGCACTCTAAATCTCCAAAAACCCAGGCACCTTTGAAGACAAGAATTAGCCAAAGAGCTAACTTGCTTTCCTTACCTCCTTTGTCCTTTTCCCTCCCTCTCCCTTCTCTCCCTTTCCATTTCTCTTGCTTTCAAAATTATTCTCAAGGAATACAGAAAAGTTTTATCCTGCAGTTTTGAACTCAGTTCTTTTTTTTTTTGAGACAGAGTCTCACTCTGTGGCCCAGACTGGAATGCAGTGGCACGATCTTGGCTCACTGCAACCTCTACCTCCTGGGTTCAAGCGATTTTCCTGCCTCAGCCTCTTGAGTAGGTGGGACTACAGGTGCCCACCACCACACCCAGCACATTTTAGTATTTTAGTAGAGACAGGGTTTCACCATGTTGGCCAGGCTGGTCTCAAACTCCTGACCTCAGGTGATCTGCCCAACTTGGTCTCCTAAAGTGCTTGGATTACAGGCATGAGTGACCACACCTGGCCTCAATTCTTTTTTTTTTTTTTTTTATCACTAACTCACAGTTTCATGTACTGTATCTCAGATTTTTCATCTCTGAAATGGGTATGATCATACAAGAAAACAACATTTGTGGAAATTTTAAGGATTTGGGGTGTTTTGTTTTGTAGAGGTTACACACACACACACACACACACACACACACATTTGATTAGCCTCTAGGCAGAGTGGGGACACAGAAACTTCCTCACAACAATCTAAGCAGAGAACATCTTCTTCCTTTACCTGCTGGTGCATTTGTCAATATATATTTGGTTGAATTAATCTGCTTAATAATCTAGCCTGCAGCTACCTCAGACTCACTCTTGAAACACAAAACACAACCTTCTCTTTCAGGCAAGGTGCTTCCAACTCCTGGTAGTTATGAGTAGTGGAAAAGAAGAAATGCATTTTGCTGCATATTTTGTTCCCAGGACACAGGTTCAAGCTTGCCCTTCACCCCCAAGCAAGTTTTATTCTCTGGAAGTCTTCCTTGAACATTGGCAGGCTCAGAGAATCTCTGGCATTTCTGGCCTGATGAGAAGTTTGTTATTGTCTAGATATTGTTCTAGATATGGATTTGTTGTGGAGAAAGTC
The DNA here is from genome assembly GCF_028885655.2 of Pongo abelii. Lineage (NCBI taxonomy): Eukaryota > Metazoa > Chordata > Mammalia > Primates > Hominidae > Pongo > Pongo abelii. The sequence goes on along the minus strand of NC_071995.2, from coordinate 115,411,430 downwards.
TGTCTGTGTTGGAGGGGAAGGCAGAGATGTCAGGGGAAAGAACGAATCCATGCAGCCTTGTGGTGAAATAGCAAAAAGAAACCCCAAGGCTCTGAGTTCGAAAGCCAACCCTACTTAAAGATCTTGTGCTTTTGTAAATATTGCTTTCATAAATATTTTGTAATGTGTCTCTGTTGTTTTTGCCTGCCAAGGAGCCAACCTCCTTGTTTCTGGAAGGAGCAACCCAGTTTTGCTTTGGAATCTGTCCTCCCACCATCATATATCATCTTGGTAGAATCATTAACCAAAGTGTCTTGCCCTCCTCTGGCCAACACGTAAGCCCATGACTGTGACTAGGCCAGATATCTCCTCCCAGAAATTTGAGTCTTGAAGGACCCCATGGGCATGGAGCTAATTTGTCCAGTCATCTATGTCCTGAAGAGACTGTTTCTTAGTTCTCCTGTGATATGGTTTGTCTCTGTGTCCCCAACCAAATCCCATCTTGAATTGTACTCCCATAATTCCCACATGTTGTGGGAGGGACCCAGAGGGAGATAATTGAATCATGGGGGCAGCTCCCCCATACTGTTCTCATGATAGTGAATAAGATGTGTGAATGAGATCTGATGGTTTGATAAGGGGAAATCCGTTACACTTCGTTTCTCATTCTCTCTCTTTGCCTGCCTCCATCCATGTAAGACATGACTTGCTCCTCCTTGCCTTCCACCATGATTGTGAGGCCTCCACATGATGTGGAACTGTAAGTGCATTAAACCTCTTTCTTTTGTAAATTGCCCAGTGTCGAGTATGTCTTTATCAGCAGTGTGAAAACAGACTAAGACACCCTGGATCTCCAGAGTTTCTGTGGTCTCTGTCCCTTTTGAGGACTATTCTTTGGCTATTACTTCTTTTTGGTGAATTCCCCTGGACCCTTCCAATATGTTCCTTTTTTAAATCTTTCTTTCTTAAGTTATCAGGGTGAACTTCCTCTGATTCTGGCCATGATGAAGGAATTGGTACCAAAGTTGTTTTCCAGCTGTACACAACTGCAAAGCCAGACCAAAGATATAAAACAATTGTTTTTCAGAGATTGGGCCACAGGTAGTGTAGAACTATGAGGCCTGAAAGAAGGGATGCAAATCAAGTGAGCCTGGTGATCACCCTGGCTTTCTGCCTGGAAGAGCTTTTTAGATTGCAGCACAGGGAGGAGGATCCCACGCAGAGCACAGTGGCCTCTCTGAGTTGAAGAGAGAGATTATAATATGTGGAGGTTGAAAAGGCTGAAACTTGTGAGGCAAAGTCCCAAGGAAGATGGTGTTATATGGACACACAGTGCCAGAAATCTGCACAGGGGACCACTGGAGTCACTGGCTAAATACTAAGTTGCTCAGATATTGGGTAAAATGATACAAGACTGTCAAGGAACTTCTATTGGAGAGGTATAAGCTGAATAATTGCAAGAGCTCTCATGGGACTGGGGGACATTCAAATCTCAGCAAGCCAGAATGGGAATAATTTGTTGAACATCCAAGGCATTCATTAGAGACCACTGTGAGGCTACACCTTTCTTGTAGGCCTAAACCAGCCTTAGATAAGAAGCTTCTCTAGAGCCACTGCAATAAAGCTTAAAAAAAAGCCTTAAAAAAAAAAAAAATCAAGCTGGTCAATGAGTAACTCAATTGCCTCCCAAAACAAACATCAAAGGAAAATAACAAAACCTAGGCATTCAGCTGCATAGCATCTACATTGTCTAGCATCCAATAAAAAGTTACTAGACATCTAGAGAAGCAGGAAAATGTGACCCATTATCATGAAAAATACCAGTCAATATAAACAGACCCCAAATGAAAAACAAAGATTTTAAAACAGTTATTATAAACATGTTCATAGATCTAAAGAATATAAACATAGTGAAAAGTGGAAGCTATAAAAAAATGAACCAAATGTATCTTCTGGAGATAAAAAATACAATATCTAAAATAAAAATTTGCTGGGTGTGGTGGCATGCACCTTTAGTCCCAGCTACTTTGGAGGCTGAGGTGGGAGAATTGCTTGAGCCCAGGAGTTTGGGGCCAGCCTGGGCAACATAGCAAGATCCCATTTGTTAAAAAATAAAATAATAATTTACTAGATGAGTTTAACAGCATATTAAAGACTGCAGAAGAAAAAAATCAGCAAATCCAATGACATAATAATAGAAGTTATTCACATTAAAGAACGACGAGAAACAAGGGCCAAAAAAACAAATAATCAGAGTGTCAGGGGCCTATGCAACAATAACAGAAGACCTATCCTAAGAATAATTGCAGTTCCAGGAGGAGAGGATGAAAATAAAACCCTGAAATAATAATGGCTAAAAATGTTCCAAATTTGATAAAAACTGTAAAGTTACAGATCCAAGAAGCTCAACAAAGCCCAGGCAAGATAAACACAAAGAAAAGAACATCAAGGCACATCTTAATCAAATTGTTTAAAACCAGCAATAAAGACAAAAATCTTAAAAGCAGCCAAGGTAAAAATACGTATTACATACAAAGAACCAAGATAAGAATTATCACTGATTTCTCCTTAGAAACAATGCAACACAGAAGACAATGGAATAACACCCTTAATGCATTACATTTGAAAACAAAAACAAAACTGTCAACCAAAAGTCTGTGTCCAGTAAAAATATATTTTTTAAACGAAGGTGAAAGAATGTTTTACTGACAAAAAGTGGTAGAATTTATTACCGGTAGACCTACACCATATGACATATTAAAAGAAGTTCTTTACCAGGCGTGGTGGCTCATGCCTGTAATCCCAGCACTTTGGGAGGCCGAGGTGGGCAGATCACCTGAGGTTAGGAGTTTGAGACCAGCCTGACCAACATGGAGAAACCCCGTCTCTACTAAAAAAATACAAAATTAACCAGGCATGGTGGTGCAGGCCTGTAATCCCAGCTACTTGGGAGGCTGAGGCAGAAGAATCGCTTGAACCTGGGAGGCAGAGGTTGTGGTAAGCCGAGATCGCGCCATTGCGCTCTAGCCTGGGCAACAAGAGTGAAACTCCATCTCAAAAAAAAAAAAAAAAAAGTTCTTTTTTGGGCTGAGCAAAAATAATACAAGGTGAAAACTCAGATCTATTTAAGAAATGAGAATGTCAGAAATCATAAATAAGTGAGTAGATATAAAATGCTTCTGTATCTTTGAAATTTTTTCAAGTTTTGCCGAGTCAGACTTTCCAGGCGTTTTACAATCCAGAATCAAGACACAGAAACAAGGAGCTATATGGTATTTCAGATACCAGCTCATCTCTGAAGCAACTGTGACAAAATGCCAACATTTGTCAGTTATGGAGAGCAAATACATGGTTAATTGTCATAGTTACTTTGTAATCGGCTATACATTTAAAAGTTTAAAAATATACCAACTCTTTTATAGTACAGATTGGCCACTCAAAGCCTTGAGATTTATGTGACTTTCCCAAGGCATGCACCAAACACATCATTGTTCTACCTTCCCAGGGCTACATGGATCAGATGACAGCCCTGGACTTACTAGTGGTTTTATGCAAGTGATTAAGCTCCTCTAAACCTCAGTTTCTTCTCATAAAATAGGGATAAGAAGTCTACCTCCTGCTCAGATTATCACATAAGATGCTGCATGAGTCAGGATGCCTTTGTTTACAAGTGATCAACTCAAACTATCTTGAAGAAGATTTATTGTTTCACGGAACTTGCGAGTTTGGAGCTACGGATGGTTTCAGGCACAGCTGGATCCAGGGATACAAATATTGCTGTCAGGACTCTCCCACTATCCTTTATCTCCGCTTTCTGGGGTTTTGGCATCACTCTCAGGCAGCCTCTCCCTAGGTAGCAGCAGAGATGCTCCACGCTCATATCCCACCACATAGTGGAACCAAGAGAAAGTGAATTTCTTTTCCCTACGAGTTTCATCAACTATTTCCTCTGATGGACCCACTTTCGATCACATCCCCATCCCTGAACTGAGCTGAGTCTGATTGGTCAGGTCTGGGTGACATACCCTCTCCTGGAATGAGGGAGTGGAAGAGAGATGGTCTCCCAAAGGCAAGCCAGGATGCTGAAGCAAAAGATAGTGTCATAGATGCTGACAGGGTAAAACAATAGCCTTACTACACTTGGGTAAAGCACTGGACAATAAGAACCACAGAGTCCAGCCTCGTTCAAGAACAGCTTTGCATGTACTTGCTTCATCCTTACAACAACTGTGTAAGGGAAGTTTTCTAATTATCTCCATTGGACAGATGAGGAGACAGAGGCCCAGGGAGGGTAAATACCCTACCCCAGGCCACACAGCTAGTAAGGGGCAGAACCAGGATCCAGCTGCCTCAGTGAATGGCTGCTGGTTAATGAGGTCACACTCCTGGCCTATGGCCGAGACTTATCTACAACCAGGGACCCTCGACTCCTCCCTTAGTCTCGGGAGTCCTCAAGGCCCCATCCTGCTTCCTGATCGTTACGAAGTCTGGGGAAAGGGAAACTTGGTGTCCATGCAAACAAGATGCTGTGAATGTTTTCAGCCCAGACAAGGGGAAGGAGATGGCCAGGGGAGGACCTGGTAAACAGAAGCCCGGGGTGGCTCTGTTAGTTTCTTATGAGTGCCCTAACACCCTTGGTTTGTAGCTGCAAAACTCCAATCCTCACTTCCAAGTTTCCCTTGGCCTCCCTGTGTGTCTAATGTACCCATCTACCTCTGCCACACTCTTTTTTTTTTTTTTTATTTTGAGACAGGGTCTCACTTGGTCACCCAGGCTGGAGTACAGCGGTGCCATCATAGCTCACTGCAGCCTCGAACTTCTGGGCTCAAGAGATCCTCCTGTCTCAGCCTCACAAGTAGCTGGGACCACAGGCACACACCACTGTCCCCCACAGCATTTTTTTTTTTTTTTCTGAGATGGAGTTGTGCTCTGTTGCCCAAGCTGGAGTACAGTGGCATGATCTCAGCTCACTGCAACCTCTGCTTCCCGGATTCAAGTGATTCTTGTGTCTTAGCCTCCCAAGTAGCGGGGACTACAGGCATACACTAACATGCCCAGCTAATTTTTGTATTTTTAGTAGAGATGGGGTTAAGCCATATTGGGCAGGCTGGTCTTGAACTCCTGGCCTCAAGTGACCTGCCCACCTTGGACTCCCAAGGTGCTGGGATTAGAGGTGTAAGCCACTATGCCCAGCCTTTTTTTTTTTTTTTTTTTAACTATTTGTAGAAACAGGGTCACCCTATGTTGCCCAAGCTGGATCTGCCTTGCTTTTATAAGGATACCTGTCATTGGATTTGAGGTCCACCCAGGTAGTCTAGGATGATTCAATCTTGAGATCCTAAAATCAATTTACACCTGCAAAGATCCTTTCTCCATTAAGGTCACATTCACAGGTGCTGGAGCACATTAGACTGTGGACATATCTTTTCTTTTTTTGATGGAGGTGTGACTGGGGAGACATTATTAAACCCACTACAGTGTAAAAGTAGGCCAGATGTGATGGCTCACACCTGTAATCCCAAGACTTTGGGAGGCCGAGGTGGGCGGATCACTTGAGGTCAGGAGTTCGAGACCAGCCTGGCCAACGTGGCGAAACCTCGTCTCTACTAAAAATACAAAAATTAGCTGGGCGTTGTGGCGCACCTGTAATCCCAGCTACTCGGAAGGCTGAGGCAGGAGAATCGCTTGAACCCAGGAGGCAGAGGTTGCAGCGAGCCGAGATCGCGCCACTGCATTCCAGCCCGGGTGACAGAGAAAGACTCTATCAAAAAAAAAAAAAAATATATATATATATATATAGGCAGCCAAACTTAGCTTTATTTCAGAGCCGTTGCTGGGCCTGGGAGTGGAGACAGATCAGGAGAGCGCCACCAGCTTGGATCGGTTAGTGAGCTGCGGTGTTTTTGTTTTTCTTTTTTCTTGACAGTGTCTCCTATTGTTTTGTATTTCTCTTTTGTTTTGAGGTTTTCTGCCATCTTTTCTGGAAGGTGCATGATGCTCAGCTCTGTGGTTATTTTTGCCCAACAGCTGTGTTTCCGGTGAGCGGCTGTGGGATTCTTCTGACTCAGCAAAACTGGAGCAGTAACCGTCAAGAAGCCATTCAAGCAAGGCTAGAAATAAAGAAGCTGTTTCTTCCCCGTCCGCTCCTCCTCCTCTCACTTCCCTCCCCATGGGTACCTTGTGAAAGTCTCACAAAGCACTTTGAAAAAACTACTTGGACCAGTATGCTGGAGGGTTGGCTGAAGGTGGCCCCTCCGCTGGGCTTTAAGCAAACAGATAAATTCTGGAAAGGACTCTGCCCTGCCAGCCTGGCTGTGGCCTTCGGAAGGCCCCTCCCAACATGCCCCCACCCGCCGATCACATGGACTGTGTCTTACAAGTTTCCCACAGGTCTGACTAGTGAAAGCAGAGGCTGTGGGGACTTTTGTGGTTTTTCTAGGGTGTGGCCCCACTTTGCCTTCACCAGGCCTGAGTATCTATGCCGTGCAGCTTGCCTGCTTCTCAAAGGTCATGATTTCCACCCTGGGGCTGGGAGGCAGCTACAGATTCCCACCCGCTGGCACAGGATCTGGCCCTGCACTCCCTAGAGGTGGCTGGGAACCTTGCGGAGGCAGGGAGCGAACAAAATGGAAAGGAATCTTCCTCCCGGAGAGCCATCTTCGTGCATGCCGGTGCCTGCAAAAGACAGGCGAGGCGAGACAGCTGCACCTCGGGCCTCGTCGCTGTTGCTGAGAAAGAAAGGAACAAATAAATTTAGCTCCATCCTACGCATCCTTTGCAGCTGCTGATTGACCAAACAGAAAGAGGCCTCTATTTCAACCCTGGCTTCTTAGCTTTTTGCCTGATGGGGTCTGCTACCGCCCTTTACAAGGGACTTTTGAAGGAGGAAACGGGCCGTGGCCTTATTTAGCGCCCGGCCGGCTGGAGGCTGCACAAACAGGAGTTCAAGTTTAGGGTGTCTCTTTTTGCCCGTCCCAAAGCAAAATGGCGGCCCGGAAACGTTTCCAAATGGGCTTCGGCTCCTGGAATTTCCAATGTATCTCTTTGGAAGCCAGAATATTGGGGGTGGAGAGATGTGTAACTGTGCCGAGGCCAGCCTATAGTTCCCGAAGCCATTAGTTTAATAGCACCATTTGTGGAAATAAAGAACTCGCTGACTGGGCTTGAAGTTAAAAGACTGGAACGAAGCACTGAGGAGGTTTCATGGGGCTCACTAGCGTGGAGAGGTCCCTGCGGGATGGGGGACAAGCTGTGTGGACTTTGAGTCAGATAGACTTGGGTTCCAGTCCTAGCTCTATCACCTAAGGGCACGTTGTCTCTGGACAAAGAGAGCCTTTGCTTTCTTTGTGAAATGTAAGTGAAATGCTAGCCGTGACACTGAACCTCTCTGAGCCTCAGTTCCTTATCTGTAAAACAGCACTGATGACATGAGGTTGTCACAAGGATTAAATGACAAAGTGTACTGAACCTACCTAGCCCAGCTCTTGCTGTGCCATGATGGTGTAGAGTGGCCCCCATTTTACCTGCCCAGGCCCATTCTCCAAAGAAGCTGTACAGGTGAGGTGGCTCGCCCGTGTAATCCCGGTAATTTGGGAGGCCGAGAAGGGAGGATCACTTGAGCCCAGGAGTTTAAGGCCATCCTGGTCAAAATAGAGAGACCCCATCTCTACAAAAAATAAAAAAAATTAGCTGGGTGTGGTGGTGCACGCCTGTGGTCCCAGCTACACAGGAGGCTAAGGTGGGAGGATCCCTTGAGCCCAAGAGGTCCAGGCTGCAGCCTGGGTGACAGAGCAAGACCCTGTCTCTAAAAAAAAAAAAAATAGAAGGTGTTTCTTCCCCAATCCTCTCCTTTCATTTCCTTCCCCGTGAGTACTATTTGGAAGTCTCACACAGCACTTTTTAAAAACCACTTTAAGTCCAGGTGCAGTGGCTCATGCCTGTAATCCCAGTACTTTGGGAGGCCAGGGTGGGTGGATTACTTGAGATCAGGAGTTCAAAACCAGCCTGGCCAACATGGTGAAGCCTCATCTCTACCAAAAATACAAAAATTAGCTGGGCATGGTGGCACATGCCTGTAGTCCCAGCTACTCAGGAGGCTGAGGCAGGAGAATCGCTTGAACCCGGGAGGTGGAGGTTGCAGTGAGCCGAGATTGTACTACTGCCCTCTAGTATGAGTGACAGAGTGAGACCCTGTCTCAAACAGCAACAACAACAACAAAACAACAACAACAACGCTTTAACCAGTATGCGGGAGGGCTGCTGAAGGTGGCCTCTGCTAGGCTTTACACAAGCAGATGGGTTCTGGAAAGGACTCCACCAAGCCAGCCTGGCTTTGCCTTTGGAAGGCCCCTCCCAAGATGCCCCCACTCGCCACTCACATGGACTGGGGCTCTGTCTTATAAGTTTCCCACAGGCCTGAGCAGTAGGTGGGAGGAATTTCTGTGGTTTTCTAGATTGGCCACAGAATACTACTCTTCCTCCTCCCACTCTTTTTTCCGTAAGATTTGGGGCTCAACTTACTCTCAAACTCTGGAAGTGAGGAGGTGGCCCAGGCCTGATCATGGGGTCTCATATGCCCCTGGCCATAGTGACTCATTTTTGGAAACATCCATGGGACTCAAGCTGGGACAATCAGAGTGAATTTCAGGAATGTTGGATGAATCTCTTAGGAGGGAGGAAATCTTTCTGCTGGATTTCTAAAAGGTCAAGTTTTACACTCGGTGCTGCCACTGGCCCTCTTTGTATAATGGAAGGAAGAGTTGTTCAGAGAATGAAGCTAACAGAGATGAAACCAAAAATGGAGAGGTCATGTCCTGATGACCATTTGAGCCCCTTGATCCCACCATACCTGAAGCCATATCACCCCTTCAACTTGCTAGTTATGTGAGTCAATATGGTTCCTTTTTGGTTTGAGCTAGTCTGAATTAGGTTTTTGTCTCTTGCAGCTAGAAAAGTCCTAAGTAATACCAGCTTCATAAACCTTTGGAATCTGAATTTACCTGTGGCCTCATCCAGAACTGTGAGGCAGGCTGATGACACTCAGTGCCACCTGCAGTAGTGGAGAGTCTGTGATGAGACTCTACCTTCTGGCACGCTGATTTCCCTTAGACCCCTCTTGTGGACAGGAAGGCAAAACAATGAGAGAAGGGAAAGAAAAAAGGGGGGGAAAAAAGGGAGCCGGTTTCCTAGTAAAGTAGATTGGGCTTGAATCTCTTCTCTGTCACTCATGAACTCTGAGACCTTAGGCAAGTGACTTAATCCCTGGGGCCCCCATTTTCTCACCTGTGAGACTTGAGTTGGAGTGAGTGTATATGGGTACTAGATTCTGAAGTCCAGGTGAAGGAAAACATTTCCGTGAAAATCCCTTAACTCTGCCCCCTTCCACAAGGAATGGCACAGCCACAAGTGTCAGCAAATTGTCATAATGTCAGAGGCTTGTGAACCAGAGCAACTCCATCTTGAATAGCAGCTGGGTAAAAAGGGCTGCATTCCCGATGATTAAGGCATTCTAAGTCACAGGATGAGATAGGAGGTGAACACAAGATACAGGTCATAAAGACCTTGCTGATAAAACAGGTTGCAGTAAGATGCCAGCTAAAACCCACCAAAACCAAGATGGTGACGAGTGACTTCTGGTCGTCCTCACTGCTAGACTCCCACCAGCGCCATGACAGTTTACAAATGCCATGGCAACGTCAGGAAGTTACCCTATATGATCTAAAAAGGGGAGGCATGAATAATCCACCCGTTGTTTAGCATATCATCAAGAAATAACCATAAAAATGGGCAACCAGCAGCCCTCGTGGCTGTTCTGCCTATGGAGTAGCCATTCTTTTGTTCCTTTACTTTCTTAATCAACTTGCTTTCACTTTATAGACTCGCCCTGAATTCTTTCTTGAGCAAGATCCAAGAATCGTCTCTTGGGGTATGGATTGGGACCCCTTTCCTGTAACAATAATACTATCATCATAATGCAGCCATTTACCCACCTCCCCATCCTCCCCATCCCCCACCTCCAATCGTGCTCCTTAGTTGAGCACCAATAAATACGCATTTTAAACTCTAGATGAGTGATTCTCAGCCAGGGCAATTTTGCCCCTCAGGGGATGTGTGGCAACACCTGGAGACATTTTTGGTTGTCATAACTAGGGGTAGGAATAAACGCTCCTGGCTTCTAGTGGATGGAGGCCAGGGATGCCTCTAAACATCCTCCAACACACTAGACAGTCCCCACAACTAATAATGATCCAACCCAAAATGTCAGTAGTGCCAAGGCTGAGAAATCCTCAGCTAGAATCCCACTCAGCACAGAGAGCTGCTCATTCTAGGAAAGGCTGCCAGGATTGGAGACAATGAGAACAGATCCATATATTCCATTTCCATGCTTCCTGTGTGGCGAGTTCGCACGGGGACCCGACAGGTCCATCCCCTTTCAATGAGGATTTTTCTCCTTTCCTTTTGGCCAACTGCAGTTAGTTGAATTTGTGTAAGTTAAATGCATGCATTATGTAAGTTAAATGCATGCATGGTATAAAAGTTAAATGCATGCATGCAATCCATGTGGCAATGCTGTTTCCACCTCACAGCGTTACCCTGAGCATCAGAGGAGGTCTCAACAGAATGTGCTTTGCACAAGGTGAACCCTTCAGCCTTTGCACTGACTACTTTTATTAATTTCACATAGTACCTGCCACATGCACAGTACATACTCAATCCACCCTTGTTGAATGGGCTTCAACTGATAGTTTTCTGGGCCTTGTGTGAGAGGAGGTAACAACTCAAAGGAGATCTGAATGCACATTTTTTTTTTTTTTTGAGATGGAGTCTCAACTCTGCCACCCAGGCTGAAGTGCAGTGGCACGATCTCAACTCACTGAAATCTCCACCTCCTGGGTTCAAGTGATTCTCCTGCCTCAGTCTCCCAAGTAGCTGGGACTACAGGCGTGTGTCACCACACCCGGCTAATTTGGCAAGGATGGTCTTGAACTCCTGACCTCAAGTGATCCACTCACCTCAGCCTCCCAAAGTGCTGGGATTACAGGCATGAGCCACCGTGCCCGGCTTTGATGCACAGATCTTGTCTGAACTTCCAGGCATCCTCCTTCTGCCACCTGCTTTAATAGCTGCCACCTTTCTAATGCTTTCCACAGCCCTTGGCCTGTGGGGAGCACAGGATCAATTGTGCTGGGAGATCACCCTCTGGGGCTCAGCCCCAGCTCCTGCGCTTGACTCTGATCCCATCACTTTACCTCTTTGGAGTCTCAGTTTCCCTGCCAGTAAAACAGTTCCTAATCCTGCAGCTCTGTACAAGATTATGGGGCTCCTGCTGACTGTAAGCCCCATATCAAACTTAGAAACTGGCACCCCAGGGGTTCAGATGCAGCCTGCGGTCTGAATCCATTTGGCTGACATGTTTTTCCTTAAATATTTGAATTACATTTTCCAGTTTTTTAAAAATTGAGGTGAAATCGACATAATATAAAATTAAGCATTTTATTTATTACCTTTTTTTTTTCTCCCAATAGAGACAGGCTCTTGCTATGTTTCCCAGGCTGGTCTTGAACTGGCCTCAAGTGATCCTCCTGACTCAGCCTCCCAAAGTTCTGGGATAACAGGCATAAGCCACTGCACCTGGCAAAAATTAAGCATTGTTTGTTTGTTTTTGTTTTGTTTTTCTTTTTTTTTTAAGACCAAATCTCACTGTGTCACCCAGGCTGGAGTGTAGTGACGCGATCTTGGCTCACTGCAACCTCCGCCTCCTGGGTTCAAGAGATTTTCCTGGCTCAGCCTCCTGAGTAGCTGGGATTACAGGCATGTACCACCATGCCTGGCTAATTTTTGTATTTTTTGTAGAGATGGGGTTTCACCATGTTGGCCAGGCTGGTCTCAAACTCCTGACCTCAAGTGATCCTTCTGCCTCGGCCTCCCTAAGTTCTGGGATAACAGGCATGAGCCACTGCGCGTGGCAAAAATTAAGCATTTTAAAGTGAACAATTCAGTGGCATTTAGAATATTCACAATCTTGTGTAACCATCGCCTCTATCTAGTTCCAAAACACTTTCATTACTCCAAAAGGAAACCCGTTACCCAGCACTCATTCACTCCCATACTCTCCTCCCTCCAACCCCTGGCAACCCTCTTGTCAGCTGTCCGTCTATGGATTTGCCTATTCTGGACATTTCATATAAATGGAATCATACAATGTATGACTTTTAGTGTCTGGCTTCATTCACTTGGCATAACGTTTTCAAGATTCAGTTACATTGTAGCATACATGATGACAGACATTTGGGCTGTTTCCACCTCCCGGTGATCATGAACAGCGCTGCTAGGAACATGCACGTAGATGTACTTGTCTTCATGTAGAGTACCTGCTTTCAATTCTTTTGGGCATATACCTAGGAGTGGAATTGCTGGGTTATATGATAAGGCTATGTTTAACTTCTTGAGGAACCTCCAAACTTTTCCACAGTGAGCGGGTCACCTTACTTTCCTACCAGCAACGTACAAGGGTTCCAACTGCTCCACTTCCTCGTCAAAATTTCAAATTTTCCATTCTATTTTATTATAGCCATCCTAGTGGGTGTGATATGGTACCTCATTGTCGTTCAGTTAGATTTTACTATGTCAAATAAAAAGATTTCCAATAAAAATCCAGTTTCACAGTTTCTCTTGGAAAAGGAAGTATCTGTCAACATCGGGACCACATGCGGGCAGAGGCATCCTCTGAAGCTACCGGGCAGCAGCCCTGCCGTTGAGCTGGGACATCCCCTTCCTGTCCTCCCCAAGCCCCACCCCTCTAATGTCACCCCCATGGCTGAGTTGGCTACCACTTCTCATCACACGCCGCTATTGTTTTTCTTAAAGAAGAAGCCAGCCCCCATGTGTCCATCAAAAGGGAGGAAAAGAAATAGACTTGGGGGGGCCCTGGGTTTCTTAAATATAGAAAGGCCCATCATTATTTGTGGAAGTGTTTAGTATGCGCCTGGGTCATTCGCTCATTTCCGCCACCTGGTCCCTGTGGGCGTCTGAGTGGGTGACACACACACAGCCAGCCCTGTCCCCACTCCTTCCTCAGCGGGGCCATGCGGACCGTACCCTTCTCCTTCTCCCCAGGCGGATACACTTGGTCCAGCCTGGGCTCTCCTGGGGGCTTATTAACCATCCGCTCCTTCTGCTCGGCCCTGTCTGCTTAATTCTTGACCTGCACAGCTCCAATTCCCCTCCAGGTCTGGGCTTAGGGCGGTTTTCTCCGCACTCTTCCTTGAAGCTCAGCGTGGATCAAGGGGCCCTGCTGCGCATGCTCACAGGACCTGGACTCCGCCCAGCCCTGGGCGCCACTGTCACTCATTAATCCCTTTCCTGATTCCTCCCCTCTTTGCAAAATTTGGACCCCGGGTGGGCGCCTTCGTAGAATCACACTTCTCAGTTTATGCCACACATTCACTATTTGTCTGTTCAAGGCCCCCCTTGTGCCTTCTTGTATTATTTTTCGCCTGCGTCTGCTGTTAGCATTTCTCACTGCCTCCCACAAGCAGTGACTCCAGTATCTTCAAAATAAATCCTTCCAACCCACTTTCCAATGCTTATGAAACATATATAGTCTTGCTCTGTGAGTGTATATTTTAAATTTATGTCCATGGTATTGTGTCATCAATCTCAGTCTAGTTCCTACTTTTTTCATTTCACACTGTATTTTTAAGCTCTATCCATGATGATGTATGCAAATTCAGGGTATTGGATTATTTCATCATCTGCATGTATCAAATCTGGCTGACTCATTTCCTCCAGTCATAGACATGTAGGTCACCTTGGGCTCCTTACTGGGACAAACTTGGCCACCACCAACATTCTCACACACGTCCTCTTATGACCCTATTCAGGAGTTTCCCCAGGATACACACCCGGGAGAGGGGTTGCTGTGTCATAGATTGTTATGGGTTGGATTGTGTCCTCTACCAAAGATATGTTGACGTCCGAATTCCCAACACCTCAGAATGTGACTTTGTTGGGAAACAGGGTCGTTGTAGATATAACTAGTTAAGAGGAGGTCATACTGGAGTAGAGTGGGCCCTTGATCCAATATGACTGGTGTCTAAGAAGAGGGAAAACAATGGGTGGACAGAGGCGCACAGGGAGAAAGACCATGTGGTGATGGAAGCAGAGAGTGAAGAGATGCAGCTACAAGCCAAGGAACACCAAGAATTTATGGGCACCATTGGAAGCTAGGAAGAGGCAAGGAAGGATTCTACCCAGGGACTTAGAGACAGCATGGCCCTTCTGGCCTGTATCTTAGGTCTGCATCTCTAAATTTCTCTGAACATCTGCAACTTAGAACTTTCTCTCAGTGATAAATACTGGTAATGTGATTCATGTTCATATACAAACTATATTCACCCATTCATCTATCCATTCATCCATCCTTCTGTTCATCCATCCAGCCATCCTTCCATTTTCATCCATCCATCTAGCCATCTATCATGTATCCTTTTATCCATCCATCCATCCATTCATCTGTCTATCTATCCACCCATCCATCTGTTCATCCATCCATCTATCCATCTATCTATTCATCCAATCAGCCATCCCTCTACCATATCCATCTGTCTATCATCCACCCACTCACCCATCCATCATCCATCCATCTATCCCTCTGTCTATCCATACATCTATTAATCTGTTAATCCGTCCATTCATCTGTTCATCTATCCATCCATCCACTAACTCTACAAGTTCTTACTGAGTACCTGCTCGGTGCTGGAGCAGAACAAGATAAACAGGTCTTTGTCTTCATGGAACTCATCACTGGTAGGGAAGACAGACATTAAACTTAGGAGTTATGAGTAGGAATTAGTTCTAGCCCATCACTGTGGCTCACTTTGAGGCCAGCCTCCATCAGTTTGCTAAGAAAGGGGCATACCAATATCCACTCCATAGAAGAGATGAACAATTATACAAGAGAATAATGTATAGAATGCCTAGAATGCCTCAAGCCTCCTCCCAGAGGAAAAACAAAACAAAACAAAACAAAAACAAAAGTAATTGCATAAATCCATCCATTTTTGCCATTATTAAAAAAAATCCCACATGTTAGTAACTCAGGCAGCAAAAACAAAGGAAACGGCTCCGCTTCGCATTTACCTGGTTCCAGTCTTTCTGGGAGACTAAAAGATGTAGAGGTTTCTCTCATTTATCCTAGAACATGGCTATGAAGTACTACAGGTGGATCATGACAGATGAGGCAGCAAAGAAGCCGAGAGGTCACGCCACCTCCCAAGGTCATGCAGCTAGATGGAGAAAGAGGTGAGGGTAGAAAACGGGCTTCATGTCTCTTGGTCCACCGCAAAACACATGATAGCTAGACCAGGGAGGAATCGCTTTTCTCCATAATTGGAAATACCACCGAGAGCTAATTTCTCCCCAATAGATCCATAGGGCAGAGAAGACCACTTGACCTAGAGTCTTGTTAGGAGGGTGGTCTGTCATGCAGACTGCAAAACAATCAACCAGCCATCATATTTCCATTTCTCTTGGGCCGTTTCTGTCTGGAGAGAGAGAGCCCCAATCAAAGCTGGGAGAGCCAGCGTGCAATGCATCCACTCAGGGCTGTTAATAATTGGGTTTTACGGATGCCCAGATTCACAGGCTATAGCTTAGTGCCTCTCCATCGATTTAACTATCATTTTAGGTCCATAGCTCACAGCTAGAAACAAACCTACATAAAACCCCACATTAGGACGCTTCCCTTCTTGTTTAGGACACTGCTTTCCATTAGGAAAACCAAACTACTTAGCGGAGAGCTTGATGGATGAGGCTGACATTATAATCTCACTGAACAATTACAGGGCTGTCCTATTAGCGGGAGACACCCCAGTACACACATAAGATTTGGTATTTGAGATCTGTTGAACGTTGAGGGGAGCCGGGAAGACAGAGTGCAGGTGGGCAAGCTGTGAATGAACCAACTCTATCCTCAGAAGTCCCTAGAGGATTGTGTGTCAGAGACCTCTTCCTGATCTAATTTCAGAGTCCGAACAATGAAAATTAGTGACTGAAAAAGTATTTATTGAGTGCCTACTACATCCGTCTAGATCCTGGCTTAGTCAGTGGAGAAATTTACAAGGGGTGTAAATGATAATCCCTGCCCTCGTGGAACTTTCAATCTATTTAAGAAGGTAAATAAATAGATATGGATGATAGATTATACATAGAGGATAGAGAATAGACAGATAGGTAGGCATGCAGGTAGGAAGGTAGGTAGATTAGATGATTAGAGAGGGAGAGATAACCAATTGTCGTAGCAGGTGGTGCTCATTTCCAACTAAATGATACCAAAATTAAATACGATAAGGGAGATTTAGCAAATAGGTGGCCCTTTCCCTTCCCTCACCAATGCTGGATATCCCTAATTATTTATGGCATCCATTATGGGTCGAATTGTGTCTTCCCCACTACCCCCACCCCCCATCCCATCAAAAGATAAGTTAAAATCCTAACCCCTGGTACCTATGAATGTGGTTTTTCCAATGTAATCAAGTGAAGATGAGGTCATGAGTATGGACCTTAATCCAATGGCCGGTGTCCTTATAAGGAGAGGGAGATGTTTTAAATTTTATTATTATTATTATATTACTGAGACAGAGTTTTGTGGCCCAGGCTGGAGTGCAGTGGAGCAATCTTGGCTCACTGCAACCTCTGTCCCATGTGTTCAAGCGATTCTCCTGCCTCAGCCTCCCAAGTAGCTGAGATTACAAGCACTCACCACCCCACCCGGCTAATTTTTTGTATTTTTAGTACAGATGGGGTTTCACCATGTTGGCCAGGCTGGTCTCGAACTCCTGACCTCAAGTGATCTGCCTGCCTCGCCCTCCCAAAGTGCTGGGATTATAGGCATGAGCCACCTTGCCCAGCTGGAGAGGGAGATTTGAATACAGACACACACACAGAGGATAAGGCCATGTGAGGACACAGACACAGAGGGAAGACAGCTGTGTAAAGATGGAACCAGAGGTCGGAATGATGCAGACACAAACCAAGGAACTCGAGATAAAACCTATTTTCTGGCCTTGGACTAGGAGTTCAGAAGGTGGTCAAGTGAGGCTTCCTGGTAAGATGGGCTGAGCTAGACGTTGAAAGATAGATTGGATTCCGATGAGGGAGCATGGGTACCCAGTAAGGCAGTATTTTGAGACAGGTCAGTTGTTACCCATTTCCGTCTTCTGTCCAGGGACCTCTTAGCTGATCTAGCAGCACCAGTTCATGGACATTGGTGAGGTCACCTAAGGGCAGGTGTGTAGACATCTGCTTTGTAGACACGCAACAGAGCACACACATGGAGCGCGCGCACACACACACGCATACACACAGAGTATATCTATTCTAGGCATGCTCATTAGCAACTCACTTTAATCATCCTTAGTGCTTGCATCTCAAATACCAAATACTTTGGTGTGTGCTGTCTATGAACACACACCAAAAATAGTTCTGGGTAGATGAATGCCTGAGCCAAGAGGCTGGCTGATTGCAATTTGAGTCGAGTGAAGTCACTGCCTCCCGGATCCCTTCAGTGCCGCCAAGGCAGGAATCTTAACACAGGATATCAATAACTAACTAACCTGAACCGCCCCCAGCCAGCCACATGTAGCTGACCGCTCCGGGTGGGAGAACGGATGCTCTGTCTCCAGTCCTTGGACAGGATGTGTCTGCCTGAGAGTCAGACCCTGTGGCTGAAATCTGCTGCTTAGCTCAGAGACACGGTCAGACCACCAGGGATGTGGCAGTTCTTGCAGTTAGGTATTCTCTGGTTGCGAATGAAAGAGTGGTGTGTCAGTGAAAAGGAGAAGCTGACAGGCCCCTCTGCCATCTGCCTGTCTTTCCTTCCTCATTCCCAGGTACCTGATGCTGGCTGTCGACTCGATATATTCAGCATGACAAGGAGAAAAGGAAAAAAAAAAAAAAAAAAGAATTACAGGAGTGTTCAACCCTCTGCCCACCCACCATCCACAAGGAGAAGGACCCAGTGTCATTTTGTAGTGGGATAAACGCACCCCCGCAAATATATCCATGTACACCCACCCTTCCCCAGAATCTGTGAATAAGAACTTATTTGGAAAAACGGTCTTTGCAGATGTAATTAAGTTACGGTTCTCAAAATGAGATCATTCCAGATTATCTGGGTGGGCCTTAACTCCAACACGACAAGTGTCTTTGGAAGAGACACAGACAAGAGAGGCCAGGGGAAGGCCACGTGGAGACAGAGGCAGGGATTGGAGCGACGCAGCCACGACCCGAGGAATGCTAAAAGCCACCAGAGGCTGGAGGAGGTGAGGAACTGAATCTCCCGGAGAGCCTTTGGAGGGGGCGTGGCCCCACCGCTACCTTGATTTTGGACTTCTGGCCTCCAGAACTGTGGGGAAATTGATTTCTGTGGTTTTAAGCCCCCAAGTTTGTGATAATTTCTTATGGCACCCCTGGGAAATGAATATACTTTCCTTGCTGCATGGATGGAAAAGTGGGCTAAGTGAAAAAAAAATTGGAGAAGCCAACAGGATTTGAAGAATACTAATAACAGTAACAACAATGGATTACATTTATTGAGTGCTTACCATGTGCCAAGTACCTGCCCAAGTTAGACAGTGACAGGACTAAATTTAAACTCAGCAAGATGTGCCCCGAAGCCCATGTGCTTAACCAGCCTCCCTGCACTCCCAGGAAAGAGTGGAAGTTATATTTGGAAGGGGAAGAGAGAAGTGAGATCTGAAGGAGAGTTTGAAGGAATTTAATAGAGATTTTGGAGCCAACTGCCATGGAGGTGAGATCTAAACATTCAAAAGTTTTGCTTTACTTTATATAAATTGGAATTTTTTTTTTTTGGTGTTCCCAGAGAAATGTAAAGATTTCAATTGCTCTCCAGTTTTTATATATATATATATATATATTTTTTTTTTTTTTTTTTTTTTTTGAGACGGAGTCTTGCTCTGTCTCCCAGGCTGGAGTGCTGGAGTGCAGTAGCACCATCTTGGCTCACTGCAACCTCTGCCTCCCAGGTTCAAGCAATTCTCCTGCCTCAGCCTCCCTAGTAGCTGAGATTACAGGCGCACACCACCACACCTGGCTAATTTTTGTATTTTTAGTAGAGACGAGGTTTCACCTTGTTGGCCAGGCTGCTGCTTGAACTCCTGACCTCAAGTGATCTGCCCACCTTGGCCTCCCAAAGTGCTGGGATTGCAGGCACGAGCCACCCTACCTGGCCCCCCAAAAAATTATTTTATTTTTGACATAACACAGTGCTGAGACTGGAGCACGGGGTACCTGAGTTTTATGCGGGTTCCTTTTTCACTCATTTGACCTTCACCCACTGAGCTCTGGCTTATCTGCCAAAATCTGTGCTCAGGGCTGGGCAGAATGGTAGACTAATGAGAACCAGACCCTGCCTTAGGGTCGGTCATGGTCTCAGCTCATGAGGGCTGGAGACGCATACAAAGGACCTGGAGTTTGGGCATCATTCCATGGGCAGTGGGAATTGTTATGCAGGAGGAGAAAGCTGGAGTACAGGCTCCCTGTCCGCCCCCCACCCCTGCCGCCCCCACACTGCTTTCCAAATCCCCTCTGGTCTTTGGCAGCCTGTTAGCTACATGGATAAACCTATCCTGGCTAGACTGCTGAGTAATAACGAGTCACCCCATTCTGATAACACAGTCAGATCAATTTTTTTTCTCTAGGCTATCTTGTGTATGTATGGGGGAGTTTGGGAATGGGGCATGGAGTGAGCTTGGTTGACTTTCCTCACGTCTTATCACCTCGATGGCCCCTGAGATAGCCAATTGTTGGGTTAATCCTGGCTTTCAGAAAATATTCTCCTTGACTATATGGACAAAACTAGATTCAATTCAGTTTTGAGACTACAGGGGAGCCTCAATGGCATGGTCACGTGACTCGATAAACTCCTGGGGTGGCCGGTGCAGTGGCTCATGACTGTAATCCTAGCACTTTGAGAGGTCTGGGGGACTGATCACTTGAGGCCAGGAGTGGGAGAGCAGCCTGGGCAATGTGGCAAAACCCTGTCTCTACCAAAAATACAAAAATTAGTTGGGCATGGTGGTGCATGCCTGTAGTCTCAGCTACTCGGGAGGCTGAGGTGAGAGGACAGCTTGAACCTGGGAGGCGGAGACCGCAGTGAGCAGAGATCGAGTCACTGCACTCCAGTGGTGTGATTTCTGTCTCAAAAAAAAAAAAAAAAAAAAAAAGCTTCTAGGGAGAACAGACAATGGTAAGAAATTATCCTTGGAAATCCTTAGGAAGACACTAAGTTGGGAGCTAGTCAATTTCTCCCCATCAGTCCAGGGCAGCCTGGTTTTCTCCAGCATTGGAAGAGGTTGCCAATTGTCCAGCTGAGGACCAGCTGAAGTCGGTCGGCTTTTAGAGGTTGTAGGATATGAAAACAATGGATATTTAGATACTAGACTCATGGCTGAGGCTGAGAGGCCCTTGGGAGCCGAGATTACTGGGCGGATCCCAGATCTACACCAGAAGAAGAAGGCAAGGCTTTGCCTGTCACTTGCATTTGTTAATTCTATCTTTTCTCTTATTATTATATTATTATCATCTGCCGAGTCCCTATCATTGAATTAGCACAACAGAATTGCATAACTTATAGGACCACACTATCATGCAAATTTTTCCTGAAAGTACTTGCCTTTAAACATGACAGTTACCTCTTCCTGACTACAGAAGCTGGGTTTAGGAAAATCAGAGCAATTTCAGTCTCTGATCCTTTCTCAGAGTAAACTTCGGCCAGCTTCACTGTCCACGTGGTTCTACTGAGGGACTGCAATCTCCCAGCCAAGTTGGGTCTTGTCCACAGCGATCTTGGAGCCAGTTTTCTGAATAAATCACAAAACTGTTCCACAGTTGCTGTGTTTACTCAAAAACTCATCTTCTATTGCTATGCAAACGTAATAGTTGTGGATACACTTTATATTTGGCAGTACTTTTTATGTGGTGTTTCACAAAGTGTGCTCTGGGGAACACTAGGGAGGTAGGATGTTCTGTGGAAAAATAGTGTCCTGGGCTGAAGAAGTTTGGAAACCACCTGTTCTTGGATGGACATTCACACATCAACTGACACTAAAGTAGAGACATCTGGGTAACTTGGTTTAATGCAGCGTTAGCCAAATTTGTTTGCCCATGAAATCCTCCTCCTTGGTGTACTTTGGGAGCCAGAAACACAGGGAGAAGGAAGCAAAAGGTGGCCAGGTCCTCTCCAGTTTCCTCAGGCTGTGCGTCAAACCTGAGTTAGGAGATGGGGACTAGGTGGCTGTTTTAAAGTAAACTGGCAGCTGGACATGGTGGCTCACGCCTGTAATCCCAGCACTTTGGGAGGCTGAGGTGGGTAGATCACTTGAGGCCAGGAGTTCAAGACCAGCCTGGCCAACATGGCAAAACCCCGGCTTTACTAAAAATACAAAAATTAGCCGGGCATGGTGGCACTTGCCTGTAGTCCCAGCTACTCAGGTGGCTGAGGCAGGAGAACCACTTGAACCCAGGAGGCAGAGGTTGCAGTAAGCTGAGATCACACCACAGCACTCCAGCCTGGGTGACAGAGCCAGACTCTGTCTCTAAATAAATAAAGTGAACTGGCTTGGCCTTTTCAATATTGGGAAGTGGCCAGAAAGTTACAGGATCTCTGTTCATGATGCCACAAAGGACTGGGAAAAGGAGATTGGCAAGAATGTGGTTGACAATTGTCTTGAGAGAAGAACATTTTTATGTGTGTGTCCAGGGTGTTGAAATATACAATAAGCCAGTTATAAAGACTACCAGGCACCTCTTCTATGTGAAGCCCCACCTAGGGGGTTGAAGAGTGTCCCCTAACATTCATATCCACTCAGAATCTCAGAATGTCATCTTATTAGGAAATAGGGTTTTTGCAGATGTAATTAGGCCAGGTTCAAGATGAGATCATCCTGAATGAGGACAGGCCTTAAATCCAGTGGCAAGTGTCCTACGAGGGACAGAAAAGGACACACAAAAATGCATGAGGCAGACCACGTGAAGACAGAGCAGAGATTGGAGGGATGCAGCCACCAACCAAAGAATTCTAGGAGCCGGCCGGGTGCGGTGGCTCATGCCTGTAATCCCAGCACTTTGGGAGGCCGAGGCAGGCAGGTCACTTGAGGTTTGGATTTTGAGACCAGCCTGGCCAACATGGCGAAACCCTGTCTCCACTAAAAATACAAAAATTAGCTGGGTATAGTGGCACACGCCTGTAGTCCCAGCTACTCGAGAGGCTGAGGCAGGAGAATCAATTGAATCTGGGAGGCAGAAGTTGCAGTAAGCTGAGATTGCGCCACTGCACTCCAGCCTTGGCGACAGAGCAAGACTCTGTCTCAAAAAATAAATAAATAAAATAAATAATAATTCTAGGAGCCACCAGAAGTTGGAAAAGGCAAGGAGGGATCGTCCCCTAGAGCCTTCAGAGGGAGCCTGGCCCTGCCTGCACCTTGATTGCAGACTTCCAGCCTCCAGAACCATGGGAAAATAAATTTCTGTTGTTTTAACCCCCAAAGTTTGTGTGATTTAGTTACAACAGCCCTAGAAGACTAATACAACCCCCATGCTAGTGTTGCCAATGGGTGAGACAGGATTCCCCATGCAGACTAAAACTGTGAATTATGCAGACTGCATCCCTATCGGTGAAGGTATAATGGATATATGTGAACCTGAGACGTGCTAATTTTTGCACCAGGGTGGATAATTAGTAAGAGGCTGTGTGGCAGTCTCGAGGGCTCAGATGCAGCGTGGAACCAGTAAGAGAGATCGCAGAGCACAGGTGACGTTTTAGGGACACTGGATTTGTCTTTGGGTGGTGGAATACAGGAAGGGCAGGTGAGGCCATTAACTGCTAGAGGGATATCAACTAGAAAAGATGTGAAGGCTGAGAGCAGTCTCTCAGGGAGCCTAGTTTTGGCAGACCCAAGAAAGAGCGACTTGATAAAGAGACACTGCTGGAAGGAATCCAAGAAGGACAGAGCCACTGGGCCAGGATTGCTGCGCACTGCCACTGCCCAGGCTGGACCTCAGGGGCTCAGGAAGCCATTTTGCAATGGATCACCCCTGCCCCGGGGCCACTTTCCGCTGGAGGTGATTCTTAGTTACTTCTCATTCTGTTGTTTAACTTCCCTGGAATTCAAGTCCTGCACTGTATGAACTTTTTTTTTTTTTTTTCAAGACGGGGTCTCGCTCTGTTGCCGAGGCTAGAATGTAGCGGCATGATCTCAGCTCACTGCAACCTCTGCCTCCTGGGTTCAAGTAATTCTCCTGCCTCAGCTTCCCGAGTAGCTAAGACTACACACCACCACACTTGGCTAATTTTTGCATTTTTAGTAGAGACAGGGTCTCACTACGTTGGCCAGACTGGTCTCGAACTCCTGGCCTCAGGTGATCGACCCACCTCAGCCTCCCAAAGTGCTGGGATTACAGACGAGAGCCACCGTGCCCGGCCTAAACTTTCATGAAATTTTGACTACTGGCTCCACTTCTCTTTGCCTCTGTTCTCCAATCTATGAAATGGGGATAATAATATTTGCCTCTTAGAACCCTGAGAAGATGACATAACACCTGGAAGGTGCTTCACCCAGTTTCTGGCACACAACAAATATTTACTTTGTTAGCTGCTAATATATTGACCGCTAGTGGGTGTATGACCTGTATTTTTACCCACCAGCTTTTGTGTGTCGAAGGGCTTGCTATGTGCCTGGCATGATTCTAACACTTTACACATGGTTTTATTTATTTATTTATTTAAAATATTATTTTTTAGAGATGAGGTCTTGCCCTATTAAGCCCAGGCTGGAGTGAAGTGGCACGATCATAGCTTACTGCAGCCTCAAATTCCTGGGTTCAAGTGATCCTCTCACTTTACCCTCCCAAGTAGCTGGGACCACAGGTGTGTGCCACCATGCACAGTTAATTTTTAAAACGTTTTGTAGAGATGGGGTCTTGCTATGTTCCCAGGCTGGTCTTGAATTCCTGGCCTCAAGCCATCCTCCTGCTTTGACCTCCCAAAGTTCTGGGATCACAGGTGGCAGCCACTCTGCCAGGCCACTCATGATCTTAATTCCCATAACCACTATAGGAGGAAGGAATATTAAATCTTATCATTTTACAAATAAAGAAACTGAGGTTCAGGGAGGACAGGACACTTGCCCAGAGTCACACAGATGGCAAACTCAGGATTTGAACTCAAGTCCGACCACTCCCTGAGCCCACCCTTTTTACGATTGCATCTGATAGTTCACAGGATGATTTTTATGACATACAAAGGTGAAATTTTTCCTTCTAATAGTTATGTACGTATTTTATTGTGTATTATAAAAATATTGGCTTCCCATTTACTGTAGTGATGTAGAATTTCCTTTTAAAGTAAACTTGTTTGGGCTGGGCACGGTGGCTCATGCCTGTAATCCCTGTACTTTGGGAGGCCAAGGCAGGTGGATCACTTGAGGTCAGGAGTTTGAGACCAGCCTGGCCAACATGGAGGAATCCCATCTCTACTAAAAATGCAAAAATTAGGCATGGTGGCCCACACTTGTAATCCCTACTTGGGAGGCTGAGGTAGGAGGATTGCTTGAACCCAGGAGGTGGAGGTTGTAGTGAGCCAAAATCATGCCACTGTACTCCAGCCTGGAAGACAGAGCAAGACTCCATCTCAAAAACTAAACTAAACTAAACTTACTTAACAGCACTAATCACAATGGCCAAAAGATGGAAATGCTCAAATGTCCATCAATGAATGGGTAGGTGGGTAAACAAGTTGTGTCTATCCACACAATGGAATATTATTCAGTCATGAAAAGGAATGAAGCACTGATTCATGCTACAACATGGATGGACCTTAAAGATATTATGCTAAGTAAAATAAGCCAGAACCACAAGGATACTGTAGGATTCCACTTATATGAAACATCCGGAATAGATAAATCCATAGAAACAGAAAGCAGCTTGATGGTTACCAGGGGTTGTTGGGGAGGAGGGAATGGGGCGTGACTACTTAAAGGTTATGGAGTTTCATTTTGACGTAATGAAAATGTCTTGGAGTTAGATAAAGGTGATGGTCACACAACACTATAAAGTACTAAATGCCACTGAATTCACTTTATTTTTACTTTTTTCTTCAGATGAGCATGATGATCTAAGATTCACTTTCAAATGGTTAATTTTACGGTATGTCAACTTCATCTCAATAATTAAAAAAAAAAGTTTGAAAAAGGAAGTGAATTTGTTTAAAGAAAAATATGAAGTAAATAATAGCACAGAGGGAGCGCAGGTATGGCAAAAACCATGAAGGTGATACTTAGAAAATACGGCACCGTATTATCCACTAAGCACGCAAGACAACTCCTTAAGGGCCAAGTCAGCGTCTTGCTCTCCTTTGTTGCTTTTTCCCCTCTGCAGCCAGCTCAGTGCTTAAGAAAAACTTGTTGAGTTCAGCTCAGCTCGGCTCAGCCTGGCTTAGTTAATTGAGTTAAGGCGAGCTGAGTTGTACTGAATGCACCAGCTGGCTGGCCTGGAGGAGATCCAAGTTGAAGATGTTAAGAATCACACTAATTCAATAACCGGCTGCGAGGTAGTCTAAGTAATGAGACTGTGTGCCTTTCCTTACCCGACTTACCTGTGTTCAGTTGGCACCTTAGGAGCCATGTCCACTTGGTAATATGATAGTTTTCTCCCCGTAATCCCCTGTGTGTGTTTGCTGAAAATGTCAGGCAAGAGGGGGAAGTCAAGAAAAATGCAGGCTCAGCCGGAAGCCCCGGGGAAGTGGAAGGAAGGGCCTGAAGGAAGCAGAGGACTTTCTGTCTGTCCGTGCATAGGTGCTGGCAACAACCTACATCTTCCTCGTCCAAAGCTTTCCTGGTGCATCTAAGCGTAGCAATGTACCGTAGCATCTAGTTCATTCTCTTGACTCTGATTGCCTGGGTTTGAACCTGGCTGATGGACCTGAGATAAATTCATTCACCTTTCTGCACCTTCGTTTTTTTACAGCTATAAAATGAAAATAATACTGCTAACTATGGTATTGGGTTGTTGGGAAGATTCAATGAAACGATACACGTCAAGCACTTAGCACACAGTTCCAGGAATGCTGGAAGTGCTCAGAAAGGTTAGCTATGAGGATTAGCACTGATCAGTGCAGCAGAAAGCTGTGTTTGAAATGCATTGCAGGGCCTGGTACACAGACACCAGCTTTCCAGACACTCAGAGGACAGAACAGTGGTTTGTAAACATCCTCCTAAACGGAAGCACATGGCTTGCTCATGTAAGTTCTCCTGGAATGGTGATGTAAGCTCCCAGGACCAGAAGGGAGTAACAGGAATCGGGGTGTTTTTCTCCATTCTGGCAGGATCCTACCTCCAGGGAGTCCCCAGAGGCTGCCTGCCCTGGGGGCACGGAACCCAGAGACTAGAAAAAAACTGTGCAAAGGTATCCTCTTCCTTCTCTTTTCTGGGAAGCTGCTCCACTTACATGTTAAGGTTTGCATCCTTGGCCAATAAATCAGAAGCCCACAAATCTTGACCCCATCTGCAAGGCTGCGGGTGCAAAGGGCAAGCGATGGGAATCGGGAGGTGTGGTTTCTCAGATCCACTTGGCACTCATTTGACGTGTTGTCAGTTTCCTGCCTCTTTCTGAGCTATTGTTCCCTAATTTAGGGTAAGTAGACACAGATTCCAGAAAAATTGCTGATTTGCAAGTTTAAAAAATCTGGGGTGTCCTTTGTTTAAATAAAAGTGTACAAGGAAACTGAATCTACGAAGAGACACAAGAATTGCTGGATGGTTGAAATAGAGGAGGGGAATCCCATAAGCCACAGGTCACCCAGCCACCTGCTCTCTTCTACTGGCTTCCTCCCTCCTGCACATTTTGAAAACTACTGACTAGAGTGAATTCCTGCAGCAGGGGCGGGGCTGGAGGCACAGGGCAGGACAGAGCATGGAGGAGGGAGGTGGTCCCGGTGGTGGTCTCCAGCAGCATGAAGATGCAGAGGAGCTGCTGTACGGGTGTGCCTGCCCATTAGTGACAGTGTGACACGGGAGTTTAGGACATCAAGTCTTTTTGTCGATTCCTCCTTCTTCTGGTAAGAGCACCCCAGTTTTCTTTGGGGGAATCACTCACTCTTACTCTGTCCAGGTGGTCTGGCCAGGCTTCAGCAGTGACTGGAACCTGGGCACTTAGATCAGTCCATCCCTGTTGCCAGAGTCACTGCTTCAGCAATGGGCAGGTGAATCTATCAGAGCACACTAAAGCTAACCCTGGGACTTTTATGGAGGCAACCAGGAAAAAGGCTGGATTTGACTCTGGAAAGATCTAAAACAGGTGAAGTGAGCCAATCTAAACATGAAACCAGTACAGGGAAAAGCAAAGCCAAAAAGCTAGAGAGAGGGAAATTCCTAAAGACTTAATTGAGGGCCTGGATCCAGCCATGCCTGAAGCTTATCCAGACCTTGCTTCTCAAATAATACAATGTACATTTTCCATCTGGTTTAAGTTCATCTAAGTCAGGATTTTGTCACTTTGCAACTGAAACCTCATGACCAATACACATGGGCAGTTTATTTAACCTCTTTCAGTTTCCATTTTCTCATTTACCGAGTATCTCTAAAAATCTATATAAAGCTTACCTTCAAGCAGATCTGTACATATACACACATATATCACAGCAGCAATAAGATATTGTCAATAGTGGTGACTATTTTGCATATGTGTTAGTGTTAAAGAAGGCAAAACAAGGATTGGTTAATATCAGTTCACTTTCTTTTCTAAATGAGAGTGGAGGGGGAGTAGAAGTTAAATAAATGCCCATTACCAATGGGAATGGAGGAAACAAGAGGAGGCCACATGCTGACCAGAAAATGGGGAGGGGTCTGATGGAGGCTGAGGTTCCCACAGTTCTGCAAATGGAGGCTGAGCCCGAGGAAAACCCCTCAGCCCCTATCAGCCCCCAGGTCCTTGAGGCCTGGGAAAACCAGAGGGACAACTGAGATAGATCTATCTTAGGAGCAGAAGGTTCAGAGGCCCAGACCCTATAAATGTGGGTCATGCCCCAAACAAGCCATTGCAGCTCATGGCCAACTTGATGCATGGGGCCAGATCTTCCCTGGACAGACAAACTGGCCTTTTGTGGCCGAGAGAGCTGTTCCCGGGGATTGCCGTCTCGGAAGGCCATTGTGGTCTACTCAGGAACCCTTGAAATCGAAAGCCCTGCGCTCTCCTTGTCACAGCCGTCGCACATAAATACCACCAGGGGGGATTTCCCATGGAATTTTTTGCAACCACTCAAATGTTTCATTTCCCATTGTTTGCCAGTCCCTCTCAGAGCCTCAACTGTCAAAGCAGCAGCAAACACAGGCTGCTTTTCCCCCAGGATCCCATGGCGCTCGCTCTTGCGTCCCCTCCATGTTGGGAAGCTGGTGTTGGCAGGATATCATCAGCTCAGGCCCGGGAATAAGG
Organism: Pongo abelii; assembly: GCF_028885655.2. Taxonomy (NCBI): domain Eukaryota; kingdom Metazoa; phylum Chordata; class Mammalia; order Primates; family Hominidae; genus Pongo; species Pongo abelii. The sequence continues at coordinate 115,382,945 of NC_071995.2, read as the reverse complement.
TCTGTTAGTCAACTAGTGAAGCAAGTCAGCGAAGGGAATACCCGGCCCTGCCCAGCCCATGCTTGCTGGGGAGGCACAGCTCTGTACAGTCACCCTCGTTATAATCATCATCGTGGTGACGAATAATTGCATTTATACAAAGAAATTCCTTCCACACATCTGAAGCACTTGACCAAAAAATACACAATGCAGCATTAATGTTTCACTTTTAGAATATGAACTTGGCCGGGTGTAGTGGCTCACCCGGGCGCAGTGATTAAATGCCTGTAATCCCAGCACTTTGGGAGGCTGAAGTGGGCAGATCACTTGAAGCCAGGAGTTCGAGACCAGTCTGGCCAACATGGGGAAAGCCCATCTCTACTAAAAATACAAAAATTAGCCTGGGTGTGCTGGCTCTTTCCCAGCTACTTGGGAGGCTGAGGCATGAGTGAGAATCGCTTGAACCCCAGAGGCAGAGGTTGCAGTGAGCCAAGATGGTGCCACTGCACTCCAGCCTGGGCGACAGAATGAGAGTCTCAAAAAAAATAATAAATAAATAAACTTGAATCACTTTTTTTCTTGACCCCAGGAGCTTTAATGGAATTCCAAGTTGTAGTCCATACATCAGTGCTGAGAAAAGATGATCCATGTCAACTGATTGATTGACTGATTGAAAAGCATTTGTTTTGAGGCAGGCACTGCACTGTGCATTTTGGGGATCCAAATGTGAAAAAGGCATAGCTGCCTGTGCATAGGAGCCAAATGGTCTAGAGAGAGGCAGAGATTACAAACCAACATGGGATGCCAGAGTGACTGGGAGTTTATTCAGGGGATATTGATCTGAAGGGTGAATAGGAGTCTCCAGGCAGGCACATGTGTGGCCCGTCACCAGTTCACATGATCTGAGTACATGTAGGATGAATGACCCCAGGCAAGGCCGGGTGGATGTGGCACAGCCTGACCCTGTGGAGATGAGGAATAGTAAGATATCCTTTAAATATCCATTCACTAGGGCCCACCCACTGCACCACAGATGTTGCCCTAGAATGGAGTTTAGCCATGTAGTCATTCATTCATTCATCCATTAAAGCCACAAATATTTACCGAACACTTACGATGTGCCAAGGAAGGGTAGGTGCTGGGGAGGCAGAGGTGATCAAGATCAATCTGGTATCTTTCCTTTTGGAGCTTCCATACTGGCAGAGCAGAGGACCATTAAACAAATACACGTGTCAAATAATAAAGAAATATATAGTACAGGCTGGGCACGGTGGCTTAAGCCTGTAATCCCAGCACTTTGGGAGGCCGAGGTGGGTGGATCAGTTGAGGTCAGGAGTTCGAGACCAGCCTGGCCAACACGGTGAAACCCTGTCTCTACTAAAATTACAAAAATTAGCCAGGCATGGTGGTACGTGCCTGTAATCCCAGCTACTTGAGAGGCCGAGGTAGGAGAATTGCTTGAACCCAGGAGGTGGAGGTTGCAGTGAGCCAAGATCGTGCCACTGCACTCCATCCTGGGCAATAGAGCAAGACTCCATCTCAAAAAAAAAAAGGAACTATACAATACAATAAAAGACAACCTAATACACATAAAAGCATCTGCCTGCCCCTCAGTTTCTGAGCTCCCACTTGACACCAAGTGTTGTGGGGTACAAATTTGGGTCAACATTTTGTGTAGCAGAACTCTGGGGACCAACCAGAACTCCTGAAAACAGGATGCCACTCAGCAGTGACTGCCTCACTTTCCCTTTTACTGGGCTTTTTTTTTTTTTTTTTTTTTTAACATCTCTGGACACCTTGGATCCTGCCGGCAAGCCTAGGGAGGCAGTTTAGGAGTTACTTTCTTTACTTCTCAGGGGAGGAATCCGAGGCTTGGAGAGGAGGAGGGATTGACTGGCCTGAGGTCACACAGCTAGAAAGGTCAAGATTGCTATGCCTTTTTTTTTTTTTTTTAACAAAGAAAGAACAGCGGAGCAAGGTGGCCATTTTATTTTTTCAAAGCCACACTACCTGCTGCTACACAGGACATAAAAGTGCAAAATTCCACCAGGAAGGGAAACAAAACAGTCTTGAGACAGCCATGTCTCAGAGGTGAAGATTGGGGGAGATTTTAATATAGGATGTGAATTCCAATTCACATCTCTTCCAACGGGACCTCTTTCTGAAGTCCCGGGAACTAACATTCATCAACATATCTGACATCCCAGAGATCACAACATTCCTGCCAAGGGCTATTACTCCCATTTCCCAGATGAAGAGATTGAGTCCGTGCAGCACGCAATTAGACAGTAGCAGAACCAGAATTTGAACTCTGATCCACCCGGATTCTGGGACCTGTGGAGCTCCAGGTACCGAGAGCTGGCTCCCGGCTGGGGCCTTGGAGTCTGGTAGCTGGGTGCTGGGAAACGCTGCGGAGGTAAGGGCCCAGGGGCTGAGGTTGCAGCGGCTGCCCGGGAATGCGGCCCTTGCACGCCCACTTTTTAACACGGTGCCATCCCTGACAGACACCCTTGTCCTTTTCCTGTGCTGCCCTTGGTAACACAATAAATAAAGCCTTAGAGTAACGTGACCTGAGCCAGGCAGTAAATGATGGCACTGTCAGTTGTACACGACTGTTGAAACAAACACAGACTGTAATCATCGTGCTGTACGGGGAGAAAGACATTTGGCAAATGAGATTCCATTTTCACATTGGTTTGTGCTGAGCATATAAATTTCCTGCGGGCCGGCCAGCGTTGGGGATGTGTAATTGATTGCCTGCATTATAATAAACAAGCTGTGACAGGTGATCATTCATCATATTCCGCTGAACGTTCCAGCACACCAGAAAACGGAGGAAGAGAGAGAACGCGCGAGCAAGGGGAGAGGAAAGGAGGAACCTGGGGGAGGGGAGGGGGTCGGAAAGACCGAGTATTCCCGACAGACAGAAAAATCAGGGGAGGGGCGGGGGAGGGAATCCGCTGAGCGGGCGGGAGAAAGTGAAAGCAATTACTATAATTCTTTTGATTATCTAATTTGTTCTTTCTGGCCTTCGTTATATGACCCTCCCCCCCTCACCCCACTCCAACATAGAAGGTCCCCCACGGGGACTTGGGAAGGCACAGAGAACGCTCCCTCCACGATCGAGGGAAGGAAGGGGGGGAGGCAGGTGGGGGAGGGGCCGCGTCTAGTTGTAACCGGAGTAGGTACATTCGGGAAAACCTGGGGTGGGGGGGGAGAGGAGGAGGAGGAGGAGGAGGAGAAGGATGAGGAGGAGGGGAGGTGTGTGTGCAGGACTTAGCTTTGCTCTTGCACTGAGATGCCTCCAGTCGGATGGATAGGAACCAGCCTCTTTAAATACATTTTTTTAAAGGGTGTCTGAAAAACAAGTGAAAAGTTCCTTTTATTGGAGAAAAAGGACAGCATCCAAGTTGGCATCAGATGTGGTTCCACAAGCCTGTCATATGGTGCTCTCATTCCTCCCCCGCGCTCCCCCCGCCCCGCCCCAGCTCCCACCTCCCCACCCCCACCGCAGCCCCAGCCTCTCTGTCTCTCTCTCTGTGCCCTTGGCCTGGGGCTGGGGGTCGAACAGGAACTGCTGGGAAGCACCCTCCTCTCCAGGAGCTCCCACCTAGACAGACACAAGGCAGAGGTACACTGGCATATGAAGGACAGAAAGACAAATGCAGAGCTCTCGAGCCAGCACACGCATTAAATAAGTACTTACATTATGCAAAAGCCAAGGGCCTCAACAAGGGGGTGAATGAAGAAGGGGTACAAGGAGGGCTGCGTCCCAGACTAGTTTCCCCAGTTCTCACCCTGCCAATTTCCAGCCCCCGCCTCCCTACCCCGCAAGCGTCCTCCCATTCCCTCCCTGGTATCAAGCGCTTAGCGCAGGTGGGAGCCTCGGACCCAGAAGGCTGGGAGCTGAGGGGGCGTGGCTTGCGCTAACATCGGGGGCGGCGCCTGGGTGGGGCTTAGTCGGGGCGGGGCCCACGCCGGAGGGGGCGGGACGAGCACAGAAGAAAGACCCTTAGGGGCTACTTTGCCACTCGTCGCACGCTGCTTCCCAGAGTCTTCTGCTATTTCATGGTAGCCTTAACAACTGGAATCTGTCGCCTTCGAGATGCTCCTAAAGTCACTGCTTTGGGAGAATCTGTTCAAGGGACCTGCTTTACAAAAGCAATGACATCAGCCCAGCAACGTGATCTGTGTTGTCTTTGAAGGATTAACAACTCATTTGGGTCTCCCAAGAGCCCTAGGAGGTAGCCAGGGCAGGTGCTGTTGTCCCCGTCTCACAACGACCTATGAAGTGCATGTTGGGGCCTTGATTTTACAGGGGAAGGAACAGAGGCACAAAGAAACGAAGTTACTCTCTCGGGATCTGGCAATGAAAAAGTCAAAATTTGAAGCCAGGGGTCTTCTGATCTGTTCTTCAGCATCCCTATGAGAACATGTACTTTCTCCCTCCAACACTCTTCTCCCATCCATAAGTGCATACAGGTGCTGAATAGGAGGGGCAGAGTTGAGTCTATATCGAATGACTGTGCATCCAGATCCTCACTAAGCCCTCTTGGTTTTGCCTGACACACGTGGCTCACTGTGTGCCCCCTGGTCCAGGCCACCTGCATCTTCCTCCTGGACCACTGTCCCCGCCTCATCACTGGCCTTCCTCTTAATGCTGTTCCCACTCCCATCCACTCCCCACCAGCAGCCATGATGATCAATGATGGTCACCATCCATACCCTGTATCAACTGTCTCTCTAGCGCCATCTTTTTTTTTTTTTTTAAGACATGGTCTCCCTCTGTTGCCCAGGCTGGAGTGCAGCGGTGTGATCACAGCTCACTGCAGCCTTGAATTCCTGGACACAAGCAATCCTCCTGCCTCAGCTTCTTGAGTAGCTGGGACCACAGGTGCTTGCCCCCATGCCCAGCTAATTTTTATTTTTATTTCTGTAGAGATCAAATCTCATCATGTTGCCCAGACTAGTCTTGAACTCCTGGCCTCAAGCTTCCCCAGTTGCTGGGGATTACAGGTGTGAGCTGCCACACCTCTTGCCTTAGCTTCCCCAGTTGCTGGGATTACAGGTGTGAGCTGCCACCATCTTTTTTTTTAATATGTTTGTTTTGTTTTGTTTTGTTTTTTGAGGCAGAGTCTCACTCTGTCATCCAGGCTGGAGTGCAGTGGCATGATCTTGGCTCACTGTAACCTCTGTCTGCCAGGTTCAAGTGATTCTCCTGCCTCAGCCTCCCAAGTAGCTGGGATTACAGGTGCCTGCCACCACGCCTGGCTAATTTTTGTATTTTTAGTAGAGATGGGGTTTCACCATGTTGGCCAGGCTGGTCTTGAACTCCTGACCTCAGGTGATCCACCCACCTTGGCCTCCCAGACTGCTGGGATTACAGGGGTGAGCCACCATGCCTGGCCAGGTCCAGAAGTTTTCCATCACCCCAAACACAATCTCGGTACCCATTAGCAGTCACTTCCCATTCTGCCCTCCCATTGGCCCCTGGCAGCTGCCAATCTGCTCTCTGTCTCTATGGATTGCCTGTTCTGGATATTTCATGTAAGTGGAATCCTACAACGTGTAACCTTTGTGTCTGCTTCTCCCACTCTGCATCATGTGTTCAAGGCTCATCCATGCTGTAGCACATGCCAGTGCTTCCTTTCTTCTTATGGCTCAGTGCTGTTCCATTGCCTGGATGGACCACATTTTGTTGATCCATTCACTGGCTAGTGGTCATTTGAGTTGTTTCCACCTTTTGGCTATTGTGAATAGTGCTCTATGAACAATTGTGGATAAGTTTTCATTTGAATATTTGCATTTATTTATTTATTTATCTATCTATCTATCTATTTATTTTTTGGAGACAGAGTCTCCCTCTGTTCCCCAGGCTGGAATTCAGTGGCGCGATCTCGGCTCACTGCAACCTCCGCCTCCCGGGTTCAAGCGATTCTCCTGCCTCAGCCCCCGAGTAGCTGGGATTACAGGAGTGCGCCATCACACCTGGCTAATTTTTGTATTTTCGGTAGAGACGGGGTTTTGTCATGTTGGCCAGGCTGGTCTCGAACTCCTGACCTCAGTCAGGACCTCAACTCCTGATTCCCCTGCCTTGGCCTCCCAAAGTGCTGGGATTACAGGCGTGAGCCACCGCTCCTGGCCTGAACCTTTGTTTTCAATTGTTTGGGGTACATACTTAGGAGTGGAACTGCTAGGTTCTGCAGTAACTCTGTGTTTAGCTTGTCAAAGAGCCGCCACACTATTTTCCGCAGTGACTGTCCCATTTTACATTTTCACCAGCAGTGCACCAGGGCTCCAATTTTTTACATCCTTGCCAACCAACACTTGTTATTTTCTGTTAAAAAAAAAATGTTTGTGCAGGGCACGGTGGCTCACGCCTGTAATCCCAGCACTCTGGGAGGCCAAGGAGGGGTGGATTGCCTGAGGTCGGGAGTTCGAGACCAGCCTGACCAATATGGTGAAACCCTGTCTTTACTAAAAATACAAAAATTAGCTGGGCGCGGTAGCGTGTGCCTGTAGTCCCAGCTACTTGGGAGGCTAAGGCAAGAGAATTTGCTTGATCCTGGGAGATGGAGGTTGCAGTGAGCCGAGATCGTGCCACTGCACTCCAGCCTGGGCAACAGAGCAACACTCTGTCTCAAAATAATAGTAACAATAATAATGTTTGCCATCCCAGTGGGTGTGTCTAGCTCCATCTTTTAGATGAGATGGGGAGAGTTCAGGGTGCTATGGCCATAGACTAGATCCATCTTGTACTTCTCTCCCCTTCGTTCTTGCTACTCTGGACTTTCATATCCCCAAACTGCCCCTCTGTCTTACCATGGACCTTGGCATATGCAGTGCCTTCCTCCTTCCCATTCTCCCACTGGGTTCTGCCCACTTGTACCCCAAGGCTACCTCAGATCCCCCTCTGACAATGATCTGTCCCCCAGCCTTCCTTTCACAGCTCCCAATTTGGTTGTAATTTTACATTTCCTTTTGCAATTACTGATTAATGTCCATCTTCTTGACCTGACTACAGCCTTCCCCTAGGAAGGGACCATTCTGCTTTTGCCACCTGCTCTGTCCCCAGCACTTAGCACAGTCCCTGGTAGAGACTTTAGGGAGTGCAGTGACACAATCATAGCTACTGCAGCCTTGACCTCCGGGGCTCATGCCATCTTCCCCCATCAGCCTCCCAAGTAGCTGGGACTACAGGAACACACAACCATGCTTGGCTAATTTATTTTTATTTAAATTTTTTTGTAGAGATGGAGTCTCACTATGTTGCCCAGACTGGTCTGGTACTCCTAACCTCAAGCAGTCCTCCTGCCTCAACCTCCCAAAGCACTGGGATTACAGGCCTGAGCCACCGCACCCGGCCCCAGTTCTAAGATGTTAACTACACGTAAGCCTCCGGGAGAATCTCAGGCCCTGGCCCACTTCAATAAATGTTTGGTGAATGAATGCATAAGCAATGAATGAGATCCAAGTGTGGATCCTATGACCTTATGAATTTTCCTTTTCTTTTTTTCACTGATCAGTGGCACTAGCAGGCCTCAATAAGTTAGGAACTAAAAAACCTGCTTCAGGCTGGGCACTGTGGCTCACGCCTGTAATCCTAGCACTTTGGGAATCCAAGTTGGGTGGATCACCTGAGGTCAAGAGTTCGAGACCAGCCTGGCCAACATGGTGAAATCTCATCTCTACTAAAAATATAAAAATTAGCTGGGCGTGATGGTGGGCACCTGTAGTCCCAGCTACTCAGGAGGCTGAGGCAGGAGAATCACTTGAACCCGGGAGATGGAGGTTGCAGTGAGCCGAGATCGCACCATTGCACTCCAGCCTGGGCGACAGAGCAAAAACTCTGTCTCAAAAACAAAAAAACCTGCTTCAGCCATAAGGAATTTGGAAACGAATGGCATTCTAGTTGCAGAATTAATACTCACTAATGTCTCCCTCTGGAACCAGGGTGAATCTGGCACCGGATTCTGAGTCTTGCATGGGAATTGTGTTGATTCTGCCTTGCAGTGCTGCTGAAGCTCCAGGAACCTTGAAATATATTTGCTTGGTGTAAACATGACCTCAGCGTGACAGGATGATCCTTGTGTTTGCCAAGCCATTAATTTTTATGTAATAACGACGACCACAACAAACTGCGTTTCGCCCACATTTTGAGTTGTTCTTAAGGTCAGGTCTGTGGGATTGTGTGAGACAAAAACCTTATAAACTAGAATGTAGCGGTGAGTTCTCTGTGTTTACAGCCCTGCTCCTACACACAGCTCCAAAGAGCTGAAAATAGAGGATTAAAAATTCATGCAGCTACTTTCTTCCAAGGAACTCTAAATGCCTCTGACAATCTTTATCCTGCAAAGTCATGAGTGGTCAGATGCCCATCCCAGGACAGGGAAACAGAGGCCCAGAGATATGACGGGACTTTGCCAGGGCCCCCTACCCCTGCTAAGGGAGCAACAGGCTCAGACGAAGAGCCCCTCCCACCTATCTTTCTAGCCTATGCACTCTCCATTAGCCTGATTAAGACAATTGATTTATTCATTCTTAGCGGTTGAGATGGAAAAAAAAAGAAACCAACATGCCATTTGTGTGATATAAATATCTCTGGAAAAAGCTAAAAAACATTGTGTCATACATATTTTCTTAATACCACACTCAATCACATGTGTCTGCCCACGTGCCATAGTCCATCAACCCAGGAGTGGGGGATGGGGGAGTTTGGGGGTGGGGATAATGGAGGGGACAGACTCAGCAGAGACTCAGATCCAGAATCCTCAGCCACTGCAAGGCAAATGTTGCCACTGACTAAAGCTATGCTGGCTGTTTATTTTCCATTACCTATTGCCTTTGAAGAACCTTCTAGAAGTCTTAGAAACTTGACGTTGAGCAGGAAAATGATAGGCAGGGATGCAAAGGTGCTGGGACACCCACTCAACCAGCCAGTTCCCAAAGAAAAAGATGGAGGTTGTCACTTTCTCACTCAGTGTGCCCCATGGACTCACAGAAGGATTTAGATCACAGCGTGGTTCCTCTTCCTCCAACCCTACACCCCCATCATCAAAGAGCCTTTAATCCCGATGATTCACCTGTTAGGGATTTAGCCCAAGGAAATAATTAAAGACATATAAAAAGATTTAGTTACAGGATGTTCGTCATGACATGTAGATTATGGTGAAAGATTAGAAGCAACCTCCATGTCCAACCAACCAAAGGTGATGGCTATGTAAGTTGGGGAGTTCATCCTTTAAAATTCTGCTCAGATCTCCAAAGAAAAAAGACTGGAAGGAAATTAACCAAGAGAATCACAGAGTTTGTTTTGAGTTTGGAAATATGAGTAATTTTTTTTTTTTCCCTAGAGTAAGTCCTTGTTTTGGATGTTCTATTCAAAACCAACTTAAATTTGGCTCCAATTGGAAAGTTTATGGCATCAGGAATATTGAGATATCATAAATGGAACGGGAAGGGGCACTCCACGAGGGAACCACATGTAAAGGTCTGAAGGGAAGTCGGGGCAGAGAGGAAACAGCCTCGCTGGGGTGGAGGATTTCCACTGCTGTGTGCTGGGACGCATGTCAGAGAGATTTGTAGGCTGTGCACAGACTGTGTATTTTTTGAAAGCCAAGGAGAGGAAGGCACATTAAATATGACAGGCAACTGGGAGCCAGTATAGATTCTTGAACAAGAAAAGACAAATCCAGTTCCAAGGGAGACTAAGAAGAGACAGTCCAAGAAGAGAAAGTGCAGGGAACGAATCTGGTGGTGTCATAATTCTTTTATGGAAGGATCTGACTTTATTGGTTTTGGGGGTAAATGTTTCTGGAGAATCCTAGAACTCTAAATTTGCAAGAAATCTTGAGGTTGCTCTCGTTTTAGGGATAGAACAACCGCAGTCCAAAGAGTTACATCGTTCCAGTCATAATGCAAAATGACAGCCAAGTTGGTACTGATCACCATCAGTCCTTATTCCTACCCGAGACCAGCTTGTTTATCTGCTGCCTTCCATCCCAATTCTAAGATTTTTTTTATTTTTCCAGAGACAGGGTCTTGCTTTGTCACACAGGCTGGAGTGCAGTGGCACAATCATAGCTCACTGCAGCCTCGAAGTCCTGGGCCCGTGGCATCCTCCCACCTCAGCCTCCCAAGTAGCTGGGACTACAGGAACACATAACCATGCCTGGCTAATTCATTTTATTTTATTTTTATAATTTTGTAGAGACAGAGTCTCACTCTGTTGCCTAGGCTGGTCTGAAACTCCTTGCCTCAAGCAGTCCTCCTGCCCCAACCTCCCAAAGCACTGGGATTATAGTCCTGAGCCACTGTACCTGGCCCCAGTTCTAAGATGTTAACCACATGTAAGCCTTCCAGGAGAACCTCAGACCCTGGTCCACTTCCTGGAGTCCCACCTAAAACTCCATTTTTCCATTCATTTATTTATTCATGTAACACTGAAACCCGAACATTCAAAGACAGACATGCTAAGAGTTAGGGTGGAGTGGAAGGGAGATAATGATGGCACACAGTAGGTGTTCAATAAATATTTGTGGAAAGAAAGAGTCAAGGAGGGAAGAAGAGTCCCTGCCCTCAAATAGCTCAAGATGTAATTTGAGAACAGACACAAGTGTTTATGTGGGATGCAAGCCGTGCTTTCAGAGGGATATGAGCCCAGGTTCTGCAGGCCCAGGCAAGACACTTCACAGAACCAAACAAAAAAAGTTGACTTTCAACTTCTTTTATGTATTATTGTTATTATTATTATTTGAGACAGAGTCTTGCTCTATTACCCAGGCTGGAGTACAGTACCACGATCTTGGCTCACTGCAACATCTGCCTCCTGCGTTCAAACGATCCTCCCACCTCAGCCTCCATGTAGCTGGGATTACAGGTGTGCACCATCACGCCCGGCTAATTTTTGTAGTTTTAGTAGTGGCAGGGGTTTCACCATGTTGGCCAGGCTAGTCTCGAACTCCTGACCTCAAGTGATCTGCCTGCTTCGGCCTCCCAAAGTGCTGGGATTACAGGCATGAGCCACCGTGCCTGGCCCCAACTTCTTTTATAAAAAAGTATTTAACTCAACTAACATTTATTGAGCCCCTACCATGGGCCGGATTGGGGATTAAAATTTCTGCTTTTTCCCCATGGGTTATGCATTAAATCCAAAATGCGTAGGTGATCCCTAGAGAAAAGACAGAGAAGGAGAAAGGAAGAAGGAGTAAAAAATACAAAGTCGTCAGGCTCCCAGAAAAAACAGATGATGCTAGTTTCTCTGAACAATTTTGGACTTATTTTTCCAACTCCAGCCACCTCATTTGCTTTTCCTTTTGCCCATGGACTCCAAGGTCCGTGGCTCTGGTCTATGGGGGAAGGGCCAGGCATGAGCTACATGGAATCAGACACCCAGAGGCCTCCTCTCCATCTCCCTTTTCCAGTTATTCAGCGTTCTCAGGCCATTTCAATTTTACGTTGCCAAGTGAACATAAATCAAGGGGCCGCCCAGTCTCCTAAAGAAACACTGTGGGACTTCGCAGAGCCTTTCCCAGGGTGTGCACCGGGAAGGAAGGAGAAAGAGGACTAAGCAGAAAGTTACGTGTGGCTCCTTTAATCACCGGGTGGAAGGAGAGAGGAGAAAGTTCAAACAGAGACCCTGCAAGCCGCGCCGGGAAGCCAGCTCTGAGCTCCACTGTTCAAGCAACTGCTGTTGGCATCACAGAGGTTTGTCTTGGCCCAAACCCATCCTGGGAAACACAGAGACGCTCATGCACTTGGAATTCGCTCCCTTAATGATTCACTCGGCAACTTGGCACAATTACAAAATGAAGGTGAAAGAAAGGAAGGGAGAAAAGAAGAAAAGAAAAAGAGGGAAGGAAGGAAGGAGGGAAGGAAGGAAGGAAGGAAGGGAGGAAGAGTGGGAGGGAGGGAGGGAAGGGAGGGGAGGGATAGAGGGGAGGGACTGAGGGAGAGAGGGAAAGAGAGAGGAAGGGAGGGAGAGAAGGAAGGAAAAGAAAGGGAGAAAAGAGAGAGAAGGATGGAAGGAGAAAGAAAGAAAAAGAAAAGAAAGAAAGAAAGAGAAAGAAAGAAATAGAGAAAGAGAAAGAAGAGGAAGGAAAGAAAGAGGGAGGGAGGAAGGAAGGGAAGGAAAGAGAGAAAAAGAACAAAAGAGAAGGAAGGAAGAAAGAAAAGAGAGAAAGAGAAAGAAAGGAAAAATCGCCACACCACTGGCTAAAGGTGCCCTCTCCCAAATTCCGGGGCATGACTCAAGTTGGGGCCAGGGATGGGGAGCAAGAGACAAATTTTCTGAGAGCTCCCATGAGGGGACGCTACCAGCTGTGAGCTGATTCCAAGTGAGAACAAAGCAGCAGCGATCTGCAAAGGTCTAACTCAAATGCTGTCTGTTGCACTCCATGAGCTTTGGAGAGAGGTACTAGATAAAACAATGAAGTAAAGGGTGGTGCCAAATAGTCACTTTACATTGAGTGCTCATCATGTGCCAATGTTGTATCCGCATGTTCCATCTTTTATCTCGCAGAGTCCTCACAGCAAACCCAGGAGCAGGGTCTTCAGCCCCATTGCACAGGTGACAGAGCTGAGACTTGACCTGTTCCTAACCTGCCCAAGGACACACAGCTAAATAGCCAGGGGGTTCCAAATGTGAAGTTAGGTCTCCTGTGACTCTGTGGATATACCCTTGACCACTCTACCCTCCAGCCTTCACTTATGGCTCAATTCCCAAATGCCACCACCAGGAATTTGACATGTACCCGTAACCTCCCCAATGACATGGAAAAACTGAGCAGCCATTCACTCAATAATGGAAAAAGTTAAGACCCAAGGTGCGTCCTTCCCAGCTCGGTTACTGAGACGCTCAGCAGCCCTTGGTGCTGGTAGGAAGGGCACACTGGGGCGAAATGCCACTTGATGAACAGGAGCCCTAACATGAAGTCCTCGGACCCTTGCACAGGTAGAATTCAGGGGTCCATAAATTTAGCCCGGGAAAAAAATGACATCTTTATTTGCACTAACTTCTCTTTTTTTTTTTTTTTTTTTTGAGACAGAGTTTCACTCTTTGCCCAGGCCAGAGTGCAATGGCGCGATCTCCGCTCATTGCAACCTCCACCTCCTAGGTTCAAGCGATTCTCCTGCCTCAGTCTCCCAAGTAGCTGGGATTACAGATGTGTGCTACCTCATCTGGCTAATTTTTGTATTTTTAGTAGAGATGGGGTTTCATCATGTTGGCCAGGCTGGTCCCGAAGTCCTGACCTCAGGTGATCCACCCACCTCAGCCTCCTAAAGTGCTGGGATTACAGGCATGAGCCACCATGCCTGGCTTTGCACTAACTTCTGATCAAATGGCAGCATTTTCTTCTATTAGGAATGTAAGTGACAAACTGCCATGGTATCAGCAGTACCTGTGACTTTGGCACTCATGCAAATCACAGATGTGTGTGTATCACCATCAATTGCTGCAGATAAATCAAAATATTGTTGTGTTCCTTACTCCTTGGAAGTTACAGTAGTAGATAGACCAGGGTTAGATCTTGCTACTTAGTGGATAATAGATAAGCTTACCTGTTACTATTTTACAACGTTGGTTTTTAATATTTCAGTATCGGTATTACCGTCTAAGTGATTTCCTTGGCAATCGTGTGCTTTATTTTATACACTGTAAAGCATAGGCCAAGTGCGGTGGCTCATGGCCTGTAATCCCAGCACTTTGGGAGGCCAAGGCTGGCAGATCACTTGAGGTCAGGAGTTCAAGAACAGCCTGGCCAATATGGTGAAACCCCGTCTCTACTAAAAATACAAAAATTAGCTGGGCATGGTGGCACACGCCTGTAATCCCAGCTACCCAGGAGGCTGAGGCAGGAGAATCGCTTGAACCTGGGAGACGGAGGTCACAGTGAGCCAAAATTACACCATTGCGCTCCAGCCTGGGAGACAGAGCAAGACTTTGTCAAAAAAAAAAAAGGAAGGAGAGGACAAAAGAAAAGAAGAAAGAAAAGCACGATTCTAAAAAGTTCTATTAAACTGCCCAAGGGATTTATGGTCTGTACCTGGGAAACTTTGAGGTGAGGCCTCTACTGTGTTTTTTGTTTTGTTTTGTTTTTGAGGCAGTCTCACACTGTTGCCCAGGGTGGAGTGCATTGCTGCGATCTCTGCTCACTACAACCTCCACCTCCCGGGTTCAGGCAATTCTCCTGCCTCAGCCTCCCGGCTAGCTGGGATTACAGGCATGTGCCACCATACCCAGCTAATTTTTTTGTATTTTTAGTAGAGGTAAGGTTTCACCATGTTGGCCAGGCTGGTCTCAAACTCCAGACCTCAGGTGATCCTCCTACCTCAGCCTCCCAAAGTGCTGGGATTACAGGCGTGAAGCACCATGCCCCGCCTGTTATTATTATTTTTTAAATTAAAAGTTAGATTGAACAGAAAATTGCCTTTTCTGAGACATTTCATCTGACAGGGTCTATGTTTGAGTTCACATCTTATCAAGATAATCAAAATGCCCCATGGTGTCTGGACTGCATCTCTGACCCATTTAGTGTTCTTTCTAGCATCTTCTATGTTACAGACTGGTTTGGAAGAGCTCAAGTTCCCAAAATGCTCCTGTGGCCCTCAAACCTTCCTTCTCTTGGGGACCAGCCCCTAGAAACCTGCAAACTCCATCTCTGGGGTGGCAGTGAGTCACCCTGGGAGAACCTGCGTCAGATTTCACCTCTGAGAAATTGACCAAAGTGGGTCTGTGTGCATCTTTGCAGGCCCCTCTGATAGCCCTGATCTCTGCACTACCTCTATGAAGACAGCATTGTCTCCCCTCCATTGTCACACATGGAGACCGGGCGGGGTGGGTGGAGGAAGGTCTGGACGCTCAGGTCCTTGGCCACCTGCCCTGCCGCATGCCAGGGTGTGATGATCCAGGATTGGAGAATGCCTGCCTTGTCTTGCCAGAGACTGCTTCACCGCTCTCTCGCTCACACATTTGCTCGGAAGATGCCTGCGTCTGTGAGGGCTGGTGAAGACCTGGAACAGCCTTTGAAGGTATCCAGCCAACTGAATTTAATTAAACTGCAGTTCCAGAAGCCAGCAGCATTTTCTTAAGAAAGCAATACAACTTCTAAAAGTCCCCTGATGCTCCCGTGCTGCCCATTTCCTGTGCTTCAGACTATGTCATAAAACTGTCCATGGGGCAGTTTCCTTTGATGATGGATCCGGTTGACAAGATTTTTTTTTTTTTAGCAAGCATCACAGCCTCTTCTTTCTTAAGTGAGGAATGCTGCATTTGTTCTTGCTTCCCCAAGCTGAAGTTATGGGACCTTGATCTTTTCTATGTGGTTTCTTGGATGGCTCATCTTGGAGAGTCATGCTTTCACCAACCCAAGATCAGGGTAGCATCACAGCAGGAGCCAAATGTTGATTGCATTACTGCACTAAGTAAGATAAAGTGGTGGCCGAGGAATACTTCTGCTTCCAAACATGCCTTTCAGTCATTCAGTCTGCAATTATTGAACCCTTAATACGTGCTAGGGGCTAGGGATAGAATGGTGAACAGGACACCGTAGCTACAATCTTTACCATGTTTTCTATGATCAAGGGAGAGATAGATAATAAATACATAAGCAAATTAAGACATAAAACAGTTACAGATTGTTATACGTGCTAAGAAGAAACAGATGGCTAGAGAATAGTGGAGGGATATTCTTAGATAAAGTCAAAGAAGATCTCTCTGAGAAAGTGACATTCAAGATGAGAGCTGAAGGATGAGACGGAGCCAGCCCTGGGAACAGTCAGGGCTAGAATCTTCCAAGGCAGGAGGAACAGCAAGTGCAAAGGCCCTGGGGTGGGGAAAGCTTGGCAAGCGCTAGGAACTGACAGAAGGTCAGGGTTGCTGGAGTGTAATGAACAAGAAAGGCAGTGGCAAGAGAGAGGAGAGACAGACAGGCGTGGAGGGGTCCCTGCTGAGCCACGGAGATAGCTGTGAAGAGTGTGGATTTTGGCCAGGTGCGGTGGCTCATGCCTGTAATTCCAGTGCTTTGGGAGGCCAAGGTGGACAGATCACCTGAGGTCAGGAGTTTGAGACCATCCTGGCCAACTTGGTGAAACCCTGTCTCTAGTATAAATTAAAAAATTAGCTTGGCGTGGTGGCGGTCGCCTGTAATCCCAGCTACTTGGCAGGCTGAGGCAGGAGAATCGCTTGAATCTGGGAGGCAGACGTGGCAGGGAGCCGAGATGATGCCACTGTACTCCAGCCTGGGCAACAGAGTGAAACTCCATCTCAAAAAAAAAAAAAGAGTGTGGATTTTACTCTAGATCGGGGGGAAGGGGAACTGAAATTCACATGGGAACCACCTATGAACCACCTCCACCTATGAAGTTGTGGAATGAATAAATGATTTAGAAATATTCTTCCATTTGCAAGCTTAGGCATCCAAGTCTTCAGCAATTGCATCCCTCTCTGATCCCCCCCCCCCAGGACTCCTTACCTCTGTCACCCAGTGGGGCTTTTTGCATATATGCCTGTAAATGGTTATCAGAAGACCCTGGCTTAGGTCCGCTAGGGCTGCTCCACTGCCTAACTCCAGGGTGGTGGCAGTGGTCTCATTGTGTTCTCTGTCAGTGACACTCCTTCGTATGCAACATAGACTTGGATGAAATGGTGCTTCCTAGACCTGTGCAGCTGGGGGTCCTGGCCTGCCTCTGATGCTCACTAATACATGACCTGAGCAAGTAGTGAGCTCCCTCTGGGTCCCTGTTTTATGGTGTATGAAAAGAGACCCTGCCACACCTACCTCCAAGGGTTGTTGAGCACCTCCAAAGAAGAATACCTAACTGCGGCCCTCGGATGTGCTTCAGGCATCAGCAGACACCCTGACATTTCATTAAAAAAAGTGAGAGGGGTGTGTGTGTGTGTGTGTGTTTGCTACGCAAGTGCATTTTCTACAAAAGAGAGGATCCAGGCCAGGTGTGGTGGCTCACGCATGTAATTCTAACACTTTGGGAGGCTGAGGCAGGAGGATCACTTGAGCCTAGGAGTTCAAGGCTAGCAGTCAGCCAAGGTGGCACCACTGCACTCCAGCCTGGGTGACAGAGCAAGACTCTGTTTTTGTTTTCAGGGAGAAGGTGCAAGAGAGAGGGGGAGGTGGGGGAGAGAGAGAGAGACAGAGAGAGAATCCAAGACTCTCTCCTCAGTTTCTCAAAGAGATCCATGATCCACCCAGGCTGAAAAGGTATTAGACACCTGGTAGTTGGAACTGCCTTGGCTCTTGAAGTTGCTCTCTTGCTCTGAAATCTGGTTCAACATTTGCATGTAGATGTTTTGTTTCCTCTCCGAAGTCTGTAAGCCGCTTTGCTTGGTGGCATGGGGCTGCCTGCACTGGCACTGAATCTTGCCTCCCCACGTCACACCATGCTGATGCCTGGCTCCCATAAACCTGCCAAGCAGCAATCCGTCAGCCCAGGGCCAAGTCCTCCCCACTGTCCAAACTGGAGGACCCCAAGGCTCTTCCTGCTGCACCAATGGCCAAGAGTGGATGGAATGAGCAAAATCATTGTGTACTATCAGTGAGCTGGCGATTGCCTTACTCCTCCAAGGTAATAAGACGCCTTAACCCAGTTAAGAAGCTTCTGCAGGTTACCCCCAAGGAGCCATCGCTAATGCTGGGGATTGCTGGCACCGTGGTAGGCCAAGGAGGAAGATGTTTCTGTTTTCAGGGAGAAGAAGATGCAAGTGCTTTTAACTTCCTCCCACCCACGCAAGGTTGACCCTGAATGGTTTATGTGTCTGTGTTACACACACATCCAGCATAGCACCCAGCACACTACAGGCACTTAACAAAAGTAGTAAATAAATAATGGTCATTTCCAGCTCATATACCCACCACACCCTCCAGAGATTGTAATGCAGTACACTCACCTGTCATCTAGCCGAATCTTAACTGCTTCCCCCACCTCTTCCTGACAAGTAATAAAGTTAATAATACCTTGTGTGGCTGTTGTATCTTTCTTCTCAAGAACTCCAAACACTTGGCTGTAATTATCTCTTCATCCTCATTTCTGAATTAGATTGAAAAGGGCTGGGGGTAAGAGGAAATCCTACTCACCCTCACCCCCTCCCACCTAATCGATGTTATTTCAGGGAAACTGAGGCCTAGCTAGGACAGGAAATTCTTTGTCCAGATCTGCAAGTCACAGGCAGGTGGGACTGGGAAAAAAGACCTCCCCTGTCCTATTCCCAGTCCTGAATTTAATCTGTCCTGAAATGATTGAAATCTTTTTTTGGCCTGGAGGCCAGGCAGATCTGTCTAATTCTGCTGATGTCTAATAGCCACGCAGTTCTTGAGGTTTGGGAAAACCCCCTTGCTTGGGAAGCTACCCACGGGAAGAAGAGGTCTCTAACAGTGTACAGCCAGAGACTGGGAGCTTACCTGCCACCTGGGACCACAGGGAGTGCAAATGAAGTTCCTGCCACACTCTCCAGGGGATATGAATCAGGGATTCAGGGTGGGCTTGGATCTACATGACAGGCTTTGACTTGCCCACCTTCGTGGGCTTCCAGAACAAAGCCTATGGTGGTGAAAGGCTATATACAATGAGAGAGAGAAAAAAAAAAAGCATGCCCAGGGAAACCACCTGGCCTGCTCCTGGTTCCCATTAGCTGACTAACTCAAGGAGAAAGTGAGTTAGGAGTTTTTGGGCCTCGGTTGTTTCATCAATTAAATGGGTTTAATATTAACTGCCCTGTGTGCCCTGAGGTCTTCAGGAGCACGAAGCAAAATAACAGACGGGAAAGTGCTTTGAAAAAACATCAGGTACTCTATTGAGATAACATTGTCGTGAACTTGGCAATGCAGGCTAGGTGTAGCCTGCTGTCTGAGGATCACCTGCAGAATTTCGAAGCTGAAGGGGAACTCAGGGCTCAGAGGGGCCATCATTTTCTGGAAGAGGCCAGAAGAAGGGAAGTGGGTGTGGCAGGTTGAAAAATATCCCCCCTCACCCCAAAGATATCCCAATCAAATCCCTAGAACCTGTGAATGTTATCTGGATCAAGGGTCTTTGCAGACATGATTAAATCAATTATCTTGAGATGAGGGGATCTCCCTGGATAACCCAAGTAGGCCCTAAATGCAATCACTCATATCCTTACAAATTAGACATGCAGAGAACGGACACGCAGAGAAGCAGGGAAAGCAATGTGAAGACAGATGCAGAGATTGGAGTGATGAGTCCACAAGCCAAGGAACACCCAGAACTACCAAATTGGGATGGGGCAAATGAGGATCTTCCCCTAGAACCCTCACGTTGATTTCAGGCTTCTGGCCTCCAGAACTGTCAGCGAATACATGTCTGTTTTTCTAAGCCACCACTTTGTGGAAACTGATAACAGCAGCATTTGGAAACTGACACCATGTGAGGTGTGTAAATTCCCACTCTGTGTTGGTAGCAGAGCTGGGCGTCCTGGCTCCTCGTCCACCGTGTGTCACGTCACCACTCTGCCTGGCATCTGCAGGAGAGGTTAGGAAACACAGTCATCTCCAAAGCTCAGGGACAAGGGAAGATGGCAGTGGCCACTGAACCAGCTGCTTTTGGTAGCATGGGGGGAGAGGCAAAAAGGGACATTGCACATGAAGTGGTGCCTCTCATGAACCAGCCGATGCTGGAACTCACAAACTGTCCCACAGAACAAACCTGGGATAAAGATCTAGTGTCCTGGGCTGGGCGCGGTGGCTCACGCCTGTAATCCCAGCACTCTGGGAGGCCGAGGCGGGCAGATCATGAGGTCAGGAGATCGAGACCATCCTGGCTAACATGGTGAAACCCCGTGTCTACTAAAAATACAAAAAAAATTAGCCAGGCATGGTGGCGGGCGCCTGCAGTCCCAGCTACTCGGGAGGCTGAGGCAGGAGAATGGCGTGAACCCGGGAGGCGGAGCTTGCAGTGAGCCAAGATCGCGCCACTGCACTCCAGCCTGGGCGACAGAGCAAGACTCCATCTCAAAAAAAAAAAAAAAAAAAAAAAAGATATAGTGTCCTCTGCCAAAAGAGGAATAGGTCTCAGCTCCAAATTAGATGCCTGGAGGTACAACTCTGTGTTTCCTTCATGCGATGAACTGGCTCCCACGCTCCTGGGGCCTTCCACTGCAGCGCAGACCTCCCCTGGGAGAGCTGCATGGACACACGTTTTCGGAGAATGGAGACTTGGTGCTGATCTTCTGTGTGTTGTAGAGATGATGATTTGCTGTCAGTTCCTGCCTGCCGTCCAGCAAAAAAGGCTCTGATGGCTGAGTAGCTGATTGTTCTCCAAAAGGCCCATGAGAAAAGCTGCATGTTCAGAACTCCAAAGATTGATTTCTGACCCAGAGCGGATTTTCATGGAGCTACCAGAAACGAGGCCTTGTGACTTTCAATTCCCCAGTTAGCCAGCTGCTGATGAGGGAACTCCCTGCTGAATGTCTGGCATCTTCCAGCTTTAGTTCCCAGTTGTATCCTCACACTGCAGAGAGAAAGAGGGAGAGAGAGAGAGAGAAACAGCTAGTTCTCTTTTTGTTCTTTTTTTTTTTTGAGACAGGGTCTCTCTCTGTCACCCAGGCTGGAGTGCAGTGGCATGTTCTTGGCTCACTGCAACCTCTGCCTCCCAGGCTCAAGCAATTCTCGCTCGTGCCTTTCCGCCTCCAGAGTAGCTGAGATTACAGGTGCTCACCAGCACGCCCGGCTAATTTTTGTATTTTTAGTAGAGACAGGGTTTCACCACATTGGGTGGGCTGGTCTCGAACTCCTGGCCTCAAGTGATCCACCAGCCTTGACCTCCCAAAGTGCTGGGATTACAGGTGTGAGCCACCGAGCCCAGCCTCTTTTTTTGTTCTCAAAAGGATGCTAATCTCATCATGGGGGCTCTGCACTCATGACCTGATTAGTTACCTCCAGGAGGTCTCATCTCCGAATACCATCGCACTAGGCCTTCAACATATGAATTTTGGGGAGACACAAACATTCAGTCTATAGCCACAGGTAATGTTGTTGTTGTTGTTGTTGTTGTTGTTGTTATTATTATTATTAGAGACAGAGTCTCACTCTGTTACCCAGGCTAGAGCTCAGTGGTGTGATCTTGGCTCACGCTGCCTCCCGGGTTCAAGAGATTCTCATGCCTCAGCCTCCCAAGTAACTGGGATTACAGGCCTGTGCCACCACACCCAGCTAATTTTTGTATTTTTGGTAGAGACAGGGTTTTGCCATGTTGGCCAGGCTGGTCTTGAACTCCTGGCCTCAAGTGATCCACCCGTCTTGGCCTCCCAAAGTGCTGGGATTACAAACCTGAGCCACCATGCCTGGCCCACAGGTAATATTATTAATAATATTATTATCATCCCCATTTTTCAGATGAAGAAATTGAGGTTTGAAGGCTACATGGTGGCTAAAAGGCATTGCTGGGTCTCCTGCCATGGAATTGCCACTTTCCTACCACGCAAGGCTGCATTTGGTTAGGGATTTGAGAGGGAGGGGTTGGAGATGCAAATATCCCTTCAATTGTTCTGGCTGCTGACTGTCAGACCAGGGAATTTAAAACAGGAGGCTGTATGTTTTCATAGCAACTCCCCTGGAGCCAGAAATGAAGACCCCACGTGGGTTACTGGGTGCCTGCGTGCATTCTGCATGTTTAATGCAGGGTGTAGTAAGTGAGTTTGTTCCGCACCACCCAGCTCTTCCTAGAGCCAGCTGTTCCTTTCAAAGGCTGCTGAGGACTGCTGGGAGGTGACAGTGGTCATAGATGGTCAACTGCAGTTACTTCCTGAACAGAAAAGCTATCATTCTTTATATCAGCCCCTCCCACAATTCACTCTCAACCATATCCGATATCCCCACATGACACAGGCGCTTTTTATTTTTTTATTTATTTTTATTTTTTGAGACAGAGTCTCACTCTGCACCCAGGCTGGAGTGCAATGGCGCAATCTCAGCTCACTGCAACCTCCACCTCCCAGGTTCAAGCGATTCTCCTGCTTCAGCCTCCTGAGTAGCTGGGATTACAGGTGTGTGCCATCACACCCAGCTAATTTTTTTTTTAGTTAGTAGAGATGGGATTTCACCATGTTGGTAAGGCTGGTCTCAAACTTCTGATCGCAGGTGATCCACCTGCCTTGGCTTCCCAAAGTGCTGGGATTACAGGCGTGAGTCATTGTGCCCGGCCTACAGGTGCTTTTTATCACCTACATGTCTCTCAGATCCATCCTCCTCTCTCATCTCCACGTCACTGCCTTGATCTAAGCCCAGATCTCTCACCTGGACCAATCTGAGCACCATAGCCAGGCGCTCCCCTTGCCCCGCCCTAACTGCCTCCAAGCTGCTCTCTAAACTGCAGCCAGAGTGATGTTTAGGAAATGCATGACCTCCTCTTCCCTCATCCCCTCCAGATTCAGTAGTAGCTGCCCCCTGCTCTCAGCAGGAAGATCCAACTCTTCTCTGTGGCTGGGTGCAGCCCTCTGCTGGAGTCCACACGTATCCATTTGTCAGAGCAGATTATCAAAGTATCAGAAATTTTGGAAGCTGCTTGACGTCACATTGGTGACTTGGAATCGGCCACAATGGGAGTATTTACACTACGGAAATTGGCAAACACTAATCCAAGCCTTTTTGCTTTTTCCTGGGGAGCTGGTTGTTAAACATTTACCAGCACACCCGTGCCTGCACGACCTGGCCCACCTAACCCCACCAGTTCCTCCAGTTTTCTCTCTTCAGATTCTGCCCCTTGCCTCTGACGGCACCAGTCTACCTTCCTTCGTCTTGCAGGTAAATTGCATATCCTTTCTGTGAAGCTCAAGCATCACTTCCTCAGATAAGCATGCCTGGATCCCAGCACAGGTGCAATCTGTTGCATGCTCTTTCCAGCAGCATGCTTATCTCAGCTTTTAATCATGTGATGTGTTAGAGTGCTAATTTCTTTCCCCTTTGCCCCACTAAACTGAAAGTGTCATGGGAGCAGGGCCTGCATCTGACTTTGCTTATTGTTATATACCCAGAGCCTAGCACAGTGCCTGGCACATAGTAGGTACACATAAAATGCTTTTGCATGTTTAATTTTAGTAAACTATACATAACAAAATTCACCACTTTAACTCATCTTTTTTTTTTTTTTTTAAGTGATAGGTTCCCAATACATTACCCAGGCTGGAGTGCAGTGGTTATTCATGGGGCAAGATCCCAACTACTAATGAGCATGGGAGTTTTGACCTGCTTTGTTTCCAGCTTCGGTCAGTTCCCCGCTCCTTAGGCAACCTGGTGGTCCCCCACCCCCAAGTGGTCACCACACTGATGCTGAACTTACTGTGGACACTCAATTGGCTTAGGGCACTATAGCCCAGAACTCTTGGGATCAAGCAATCAGCATCCCGAGTAGCTGGGACTACAGGTGTGTACCACTATGCCAGGCCATTTTAACCTTTTTTTTTTTCTTTAAGACAGAGTCGCACTCTATCGCCCAGGCTGGAGTGCAGTGACATGATCTCAGCTCACTGCAACCTCCGTCTCCCAGGTTCATGCGATTCTCCTTCCTCAGCCTCCTGAGTAGCTGGGATTACAGGTGTGCGCCACCACACCTGGCTAATTTTTGTATTTTTAGTAGAGACGGGGTTTCACCATGTTGTCCAGGCTGGTCTCAAACTCCTGACCCCGTGATCCACCCACCTTGGCCTTCCAAAGTGCTGGGATTACAGGCGTGAGCCACTGCGCCCGTCCCACTTCAACCATTTTAAGTATGCAATTCGTTGGTATTAAATACATGAACACATGCAACCACGACCATGCAAAAAAAAAATTTTTTTTTTTTTGAGACGGAGTTTTGCACTTGTCACTCAGGCTAGAGTGCAATGGCACGGTCTCAGCTCACTGCACCCTCCACCTCCTGGGCTCAAGAGATTCTCCTGCCTCAGCCTCCCTAGTAGCTGGGATTACAGGGGCCTGCCACCACACCCAACTAATTTTTTTTGTATTCTTAGTAGAGATGGGGTTTCACCATGTTGGCCAGGCTGGTCTCAAACTCCTGACCTCAGGTGATCCACCCACCTCAGCCTCCCAAAGTGCTGGGATTACAGATGTCAGCCACTGCACCTGGCCAAAAAAAAATTTAGTGTATGTATATTCAGTGTGTCTTTATTTGAATAGGTAATGCATATATATGTGGAAAAATTTCAAGCATTGCAAGAAAGTGTACAGTGAAAATAAATAAGATAAAAAAGAGCATACATCTCCTTCACTGTCTGACTCTAGGCCCCCTGAGTTCCTTCACTAGAAGAAACCACCATTACTAGCCTCTTGGATAAGCTTCCAGAAGAATGTGATGCTATAAAACCATGTAATGTAAATGCACATCCCCTTTTGTTTAACAAATGGTAGCATCTTCTACATGCTGTTATGCCTCTTTGTTCTTTCTGTTTGTTAATATCTTTTGGAGACCATTTCAGATGAGTGCAGAGAGAGCTTTCGTTTGATCTGGGCAGCATAGCATTCCAGCATATAGACGTACCATGATTTATTTAACCTGTTCTATGAGCCACTTTTATAAGGTGCTGTACATTTCCTTGTGACACAAAGGAAAGCTTACACAAGCTTTTGGAATCACACCAGTCAACGATTCAGCTAGGTACTGGATATAAAACTGAGAACAAATATAAAGTGAGTTGAATGAAATCATGACATAATTTCAACATAATCAGCATTTGCTGAGTACCTAGTGTGGATCTGGGGCTGTCTAGGTGCTATATCATTTAACTTGAATGGCAATCCTGTGGGGAGTAGTTAACACCCATGTTTTGCTACTGAGGCTTGGACAGTTTCAGCAATTCAGCCAAGAACCAAACCTAGCATGCAAGTTCTCTGACCCCAAGTCTGAAACTCTTCCTTGTATCAGCATGCTGCCTCCTCTAGTGCCCAAACCTTGAGTCTCACTGGGATTTAAACACAGTGTGCTAGGGCTGAAAAGTGGACTGCTCAGGTGTAGACCAGGGTGCTAATGGTAACCAATCTCCTCTCCATTACAGACCTGTCTAGATTCTTCATCCATGCAACAAATACTCACTGAGTGCCTCTTATGTGCCTAGCACTGTGCTTATGCATGGGATTCAGATCAACAAGATAGGCAAGGTTTCTGTCCCTGTGCAATGGGGTTGAATGGTGACCCAACGCCGCCCTCCGCCACTAACTTATATACACAGCTTAACACCTGGCACCTGTGAATGTGACCTCTTTTGGAAATAGGGTCTTTGCAATATAATTAAGGATCCTGAGGTGAGATCATTGTATTTGTCTGTTGTGACACTGCTATAAAGAACTGCCCAAGACTGGGTAATTCATAACGAAAAGAGGTTTAATTGACTCACAGTTCTGTGTGGCTGGGGAGGCCTCAGGAAACTTACAATCGTGGTGGAAGGGGAAACAGGCACGTCTTACATGGCAGCAGGTGAGAGAGAGTACATAAAGGAGGAACTGTCAAACACTTATATAACCGTCAGATCTTGTCAGAACTCACTCACTATCACTAGAACAGCATAGGGGAAACCACCCCATGACCCAGTCACCTGCCCCCAGGTCCCTCCCTCAACACGTGGGGATTAAGGGGATTATAGTTTAAGATGAGATTTTTGCAGGGACACAGAGCCAAACCATATCAAGCATCCTGGATCCCTAAATCCAATGACAAGTGCCTTTTATGAGAAAAAGAGAGAGATTTGACACACCCATGTGAAGATGCAGTCAGGGATTGGAGCGAAGGAGCCACAAGCCAAGGAACATCTTGGGGCCATCAGTGGCTGGAAGAGGCAAGGAAGGATCTTCACCAAGAGCCTTCACAGGGAGCATGACCCAGCTAACACCTTGACTTTGCACTTCTGGCCTCCAGAACTATGACAAAATAAATGTCTGTTGTTTTAAGCCACCTAGTTTGTGTTCATTTGTCATGGCAGCCTAAGGAAATGAATATACCCTGTAAGGGATCATTTTTATTTTCTTTTTTTGAGACAGAGTCTCAATCTGTCACCCAGGCTGGAGTGTGGTGGTGCGATCTCGGCTCACTGTAACCTCTGCCTCCCAGGTTCAAGTGATTCTCATGCCTCAGCCTCCCAAGTAGCTGGGATTACAGGCACGTGCCATGACACCTGGCTAGTTTTTGTATTTTTAGTAGAGACAGGGTTTCACCATGTTGGCCAGGCTGGTCTAGAACTCCTGACCTCAAGTGATGCACCCGTCTCGGCCTCCCAAAGTGCTGGGATTACAGGTGTGCACTACCACGCCTGGCCTGGGATCATTATTTGAATGAAGAAAAGCGTTGGTTGCAAGATGACCCAGGTAGTGCATGTTAAAATTCACTGGAGCAGACCCTCTTGTGCTGTCAGAATGATACAGGCTAGTTTCTTGCAAAAGACACTGAAACAAATACAGTGGAATCCTGAAACCCCAAACTTCCAGCTGTTTTAAAAAACAGGCAGCCGGCAAGTCAGCAGGATAATTAGACAGGCAGACAGTTAACTTGCTCCAGGCATCATCATGGAGTGTCATCAGCCCAGGTTTTTTCATTAATGTCCAAGAACTCTTGGATCCCTCTGTCTTCAACAAACACGTACAGTGTGTGTGCTCTTTGGGGGGCCCTATGCTGGGCTCTGAAGCGGGTACGACACAGCCACAACCCTATGGGGCTCAGGATCTGGTCGGGGAGGAGTAATGTCAGCCCTGGTGGTTAGAGGTAGTGCTGACATTCACCAGGATGCACTGATACAGCAACACAATTCCAATGGTGGAATACTTCTGTCTGTGGCACTTGGTAAATAGCTGCCTCCCTGAATCCCTAAGTGCCATCCTGTCACCTTGGCTATGCCAGCCCCTGCCACTCTTCCTAAGACCCCAGGGACCTCTGCACCATTCAGCAACTAAAAGGATAATGGTGCCCTGGTACAGCAGGGAGGGGAACTTCAGGATCCTGCTTTTGTGCTGCAGCCAAGATCCATTCTGACTGATCAAATGCCCTTGTTGTACTGAGTGACACATTGATGTAGTTTGGCTGTGTCCCCACCCAAATCTCATCTTGAATTGTAGCTCCCATAATTCCCATGTGTTGTGGAAGGGACCCAGTGGGAGGTAATTGAATCATGGGAGCAGGTCTTTCTCATGATAGTGAATAAGCCTCATGAGATATGATGGTTGTATAAAGAGGATTTTCCCTGCACAAGTTCTCTTCTCTTGTCTGCCACCATGTGAAACATGCCTTTCACCTTCCACCGTGATTATGAGGCCTCCCCAGACGTATGGAATTGCGAGTCCATTAAACTTCTTTCTTGGCCAGGTGTGGTGGCTCATGCCTGTAATCCCAGCACTTTGGGAGGCTGATGCAGGTGGATCACGAGGTCATGAGATCGAGACCAGCCTGGCTAACATGGTGAAACCCCAGCTCTACTAAAAAATACAAAAAACTAGACAGGTGTGGTGGCATGCACCTGTAGTCCCAGCTACTTGGGAGGCTGGAGGCAGGAGAAAGGCAGGAGAATTGCTTGGACCCAGGAGGCAGAGGTTGCAGTGAGCCAAGATCTCACTACTGCACTCCAGCCTGGGCAACAGAGCGAGACTCCATCTGAAAAAACAAAACAAAGCAAAAAAAAAACCAAACAAAACCTCTTTCTTTTGTAAATTCCTCAGTCTCAAGTATGTCTTTATCAGCAGCATTAGAACTTACTAATACACACATATTTTGAGGATCATCGCTGATTGGACCTCAATGCTGAGGGGCTGGCTTTGAATCTGTGTCTTTCATCTATATAACCCTAGCTAGTCATCTGAAATTGCAAGCCTTAGGCACAAAAAGATGAGTGAGGGTGGGCCCATCTACCCACATCACTCCTTCTTGCCTTAAACATAGCCTCAAAGACATCACTAGTCCCTGCAAATGGTCCCAAAAGGGTCTAGGGAGAGATCTGGGGGATCCAGACCAGCACATACAATGGCAGGACCACCTCTGCAAGTTGCCAAATCTCAAAGAAAGGCCAAAAGCCAAGACTAGTCTGAGAACCCCACAGTATGCGTGCCCTGCTGAAAGTCAAGGGTCTGAAGCCTGGAGGCAAGGAGGCAGGGAGGGCCAGATCCTGGGGTCCAAGTAAGGCCAGTTCCAGACGAGCCAGAGGTTACCCCTCAAATGCCAGCAGGGGCCAGGCAGGTAAGTACAATAATGAAGTGGCTAGCCCAAGCCTGATACTGGGATAGCCTTAGCATGCTTCCCAAAGCCATGTCTGTAATTTTCAATGGGATGAAGGACATTTTTGTAGAGGCAGCTTCAGGCCCTTGGGTGTGTCAGGAAATTGGCTGCAGGTGCCGTAGAAGAAGTGTGTTTCTACCATCCTTCTTTAGCTTTCTCTGCAAGGCCAAGGGGCCAAACATGAAAGCTTTCAGAGTCATTCCAAAGGATTTTTTGAGAATCAAAGCTACCCAAGCAAGGTCCAGAGAGCAAGCCCTTTCCACAGAGGGTAAGAGGAGGCACCCCTGGGTCATTGGCATTGTTATTATTACACAGGGTGAGGAAGGATGGTGGGTCCTTGAAAGAATAAACTTTCCTAATCGTTCCTGAAACCAAAGATGGAGTGCACTGTATTGCATCATTTAACAATTGCATTGATTCATTCTGAATATTTCTGCAGACCTATTATGTGCAGGTTATTAAGGGGCTATGATGGGGAACAAATCAGAAGTGGACTCCACCCAGCCTGGCCGAGATGGTGAAACCCCATCTCTATTAAAAATACAAAAATTAGCCGGGTGTCATGGTGTGTGCCTGTAATCCCAGCTACTTGGGAGGCTGAGGCACAAGAATCAATTGAACCCAGAGGCAGAGGTTACAGTGAGCCTGGATCATGCCACTGCATTCCAGCCTGAGCGACAGAGCAAGATTCTGTCTCAAAAAATAATAATAATAAATAAATAAAAAGAAAAGAAAAAGAAGTGGTCTTTGCTCTTGTAGCACTTACAGTCAACTGAGCACCTACTATGTGCCAGGCCCCTTGCAAAAATGATGTCAAGTACCCTCATATCACCATGAATTTAAGTTATTGAGGGCCTGTGCTATACCAGGGATGGTCAAGGTTAAGGATATCCGTGCAAATAATAATGGCGGCAACATGAACTGATGTCTTGCTATGTGTCATGCATGCACTGACTGTGAGTGTTATTGTAGTTAAGTTCCCAGTAACCTCTGGGAACTAAATGTAGTCCAGATGAGGAAACCGAGGCACAGAGAGGTTGCGACTCCTCCCACTAGTAAGTGGCAGAGATGGGGCTTGAATTTGCCCCGATTCTAGAGCAGACACTATTAATTATGCTGCCTGCTTAGTAATTCTCAAAACATCCCTATAAGTAGTCGTGCTTAGCCCCATTTTGCAGATTAGAAACTGAGGCTCTGGAAGGTTTTTCTTGTGACTGCAACCCAGGGCGGAGACCAGAGTGAAGCCTCGGCTCAGCTGCTAAAGTTAAAGGGGTACCAAAAACCCAGTAATCAAGATAAACAGTATTTAATGCATCATTTTAAAACTCAAAAATTAATGCAAAATATCCACAATGAACAAGACATGAAAATTTTAAAGAAAGACAGGATCCCACCTTGTACACGAAAGTCTTCACCTGACTCGCCTCACTCTAATCCCAGTCCTGTCTTTAATTTTTTCATAGTTTGTTCATCATTGATTTTGTTGGCAGTAATTTTCAGTTTTTAACAATATTGTATTAAAATTTTATTTATTTATTTGTTTATTTTTTAGAAATGAGGTCTCACTATGTTTCCCAGGCTGTCTCAAACTCCTGGATTCAAGCCATCCCCCTACCTCGGCCTCCCAAAGTGCTGGGATTACAGGCGTGAGCTGCCACTTCCTGCCATTATTTATCTTGATTATGGACATTTTTTGTTTGCCATTACATTTTTCTCCTTGGCAAGTGCCCCACTGATCTTATCCTAGTCTGGATTCTGCAGCATTACTTCTCACAGCGATTTCATTTATATTACTATTGTATTTTTTGGAGACAGGGTCTTGGCTCTGGCACCCAGGCTGGAGTGCAGTGCTGTGATCATAGCTCATGGCAACCTCTAACTCCTAGGCTCAAGTGATCCTCC
Organism: Pongo abelii; assembly: GCF_028885655.2. NCBI lineage: Eukaryota > Metazoa > Chordata > Mammalia > Primates > Hominidae > Pongo > Pongo abelii. The sequence continues at coordinate 115,352,852 of NC_071995.2, read as the reverse complement.
TGCCTCAGCCTCACAAGTAGCTAAGACTACAAGTGTGCACCACCCCATCTGGTTAATTTTTATTTATTTTATTTTATTATTATTAATTTTTTTTGTAGAGAGAGTCTCACTACATTGTCCAGGCTGGTCTTGAACTCCTGGTCTCAAGCGATTCTCCCACCTCAGCCTCCCAAAGTGCTGGGACTGCAGGGGTGAGTCAGGAGTCAGGCCCCATAGCTGTCGGGTGTTCACCCTGTACCACGCTTCCAGGGCTTCCTTGCGTCTTATCCTCCCAACAGCCCTAGGAGGCAAGGTTATCTTCCCCAAAGGTCCTGTTTTACAGAGGAGGACACGACACAGCGGCTCAGAGAGGTGGAGAGCTTTACTTAAAGTCGTACAGCAGAGGGGCGGACAGCTGAACCCAGCCAGGCTTCCTGGAAGTAGGGAGGGAACTTCCCCACGCTGGGAACAGCCCAAGCGTGGGTGGGGAACTGATGATCGCCCAGGCGTCTCCAGAATTCCTGCAGGGGGTGGGGAGGGGGGACCTGGTGACCTCTGAGTTCCCAACAACCCCCGATTCCAGTTTTCTACGATTCCATTGCTTCTTACGAAACTGGTGACTTGGAGCCTGCCCCAGTCCCTGAGCCCCAGCCTGGACCCGGGGAGCCCCGGGGCGGGAATCGGCGGGGACCCTGCACGTCCCAGGTCAGTGGGGACGGGGAAGCTGTCCCCGCCAGCCTGGTGCGCGGAGCCTGGCTCCTCGGCGCGCCTGAGCAGCAGCCCTGGGAGGGAGAGGCGTCGCGTTGCAAGAAAGCTGTTGGTAATAAGCGGAATTGGGTTTTAATGGGGTTCGCACAGATAGAACAGAAATCAAATTAGAGCCTAATTGGCATGCAGGAGGCAGCCAGAGCCGCGGCGGCGCGGCGGGCCCGCTGGGGCCCAGCAGCGCAGCCGCCCCCAGGACGCCGCGTCCCGCCTGCGGGAGGCCTGGGCGCGCTGGGACCCCTCCGGCGGCGACGCCCCGCCCCTGCCCGGCCCCGCCCCTGCGTTTCGCCCTGGAGAACCGGGGCACAGCCTGGGGACCAGCATCCCACTACAGCCCCGCCCGGGCAGCCTGGGAGGGGCCCTTTGACCTTGACCCCGCTCCTTGAAAACGCTGGAGCCGCAGTTGAGAGATTGCAGAGCTTGGCGTTGGCTCGGTTTATTTTGATTTTCCCTATTGATGGCAAAGGAAAAAAAAAAAAAAAAGAACGTAGGGGAGGTGGCACAGGGAAATAAAGTGGGACAGAAGAGGAGAAAGAGTATTGGCAAAAGGAAAAGGAACCGAACACCCAGTGCGTAATAATGGGAGTGATAACAGCAATATTGTGTGCCGACCCTGGGCCAGGTCCTGAGCTGGCAGGTTGCAGGGATTTACAGCATGACTCCTGTGAGGTTTGGTACTCCTCTTTCCACCTCACACGTGACGATCTGGAAGCACAGAGATGTTTAGTTGTTTCCCGAGGGTCACTCAGCAAGCACACTGTGGTGCTCACTTTGCAACCCAAGGCTGGGGGACTCCAAGGGTAATACGTGTATCTGTTTCTGCCACAAGCAGGTAAAAGCTTTTTAAAATTATTTTTTGTTTTTATTTTTTATGTTATTTTTTGAGACAGTGTCTCACTCTGTCGCCCAGGCTGGAGTGCAGTGGGACGATCTCAGCTCACTGCAACCTCTGCCTCTCGGGTTCAAGCAATTCTCGTGCCTCAGCCTCCCGAGTTGGGACTACAGTCACGTGCCACCACGCCCAGCTAATTTTTGTATTTTTAGTAGAAATGGGGTTTCATCATATTTGCTAAGCTAGTCTCGAACTCCTGACCTCAAGTGATCTGCCCACTTCGGCCTCCCAAAGCACTGGGATTACAGGCATGAACTACCACGCCTGGCCCTATTTTTAATTTATTTTTATTAGGGACGAGGTTTCGCTATGTTGCCCAGGCTGGTCTCGAACTCCTGGGCTCAAGCCATCCGCTTGCCTCGCCCTCCCAAAGTGCTAGAGTTACAGGCATGAACCATCACAGCTGACCTTTTTTTTTTTTCTAATCTACTTTTTTTTTTTTTTTTTTTTTTTTTTTTTGAGACACAGTCTTGCTCTATCGCCCAGGGTGGAGTGCAGTGGCGCGATCTCGGCTCACTGCAACCTCCGTCCCTCCAGGTTTAAGCAATTCTCTGCCTCAGCCTCCGGAGTAGCTGGGATTACAGGCGCGTGCCACCATGCCCAGCTAATTTTTTGTATTTTTAGTAGAGACTGGGTTTCACCATCTTGGCCAGGCTGGTCTTGAACTCCTGACCTCGTGATCCACCTGCCTCGGCCTCCCAAAGTGCTGGGATTACAGGCGTGGCCACCGCGCCGGCCTTTTTCTTATCTAGTTTTAAGAGCACTTACAAGATTCTCATAGACTGATGGTGCCTTGGTTTTATTGTTAACAATTCGAAGAGTTTTGAGATGGCATTTCTTCTCAAGATTTTACAATTCAGATTTTTGCTATATCAGACGAATTTTATTTTACATTTGCCCTCTTTCCCTGTAGTGTCCTTGGAAGTCTTATAACTCCACAGACCACGTACTTCCTGTGCCAAAGAACACTCCTAGTCTTCGGGGGGGATAGAAACTGAGAGAAGCAAAGAGAGACCTCCACCTTTCCACGGTGGGTACGCCGAGCAGCAGTAGTGATGCCAGGCAGGCGAGCCCCAAAGTGCAGCTTAGCGCCTGGGTTCTTGGCTTTGCCCAGGAAAGAATTCAAGGGCAAGCCAGAGGTAGAAGGACAACAGCTATATTGAAGAGGCTGTGTTACAGCTCCGTGAACGCTCCTGCAGAGCAGGGCTACCCCATAGACAGAGTAGCAGCTCAGGGCACTTTTGCAGTCATATTCATGCCTACTTTTAATTGCATGCAGGTTAAGGGGCAGTTCATGCAGAAACTTCTCGGGAAGGGGTAGTAATCATTGGGTCGTTGCCGTGGAAAGGGGCGGTAACTCCCAGGTGTTGCCATGGCAATGGTAAATTGACGTGGCACACCGGTGGGCGCGTCTGATAGAAAGCTGCTTTTGCCCGGCCCTGCTTTAACTAGTGCTCAGTCTGGTCCCGTGTCCCAACCCCACCTCTTAGTCAGTCCTACCTCGGTGGGAGTAAATAACTTGGAAGGAATACTGTAGCAACTCTCCTCAAGCATCCGCTGTATAGTATGTCCACTCCTCAAACAAGTCTTCAAGGGAGGCATTTTAATCCCCCCCCCTTTTTTTTTTCTTTTTTCTTTTTCTTTCTTTCTTTCTTTTTTTTTTTTTTTTTGAGACAGAGGCTTGCTCTGTTGCCCAGGCTGGAGTGCAGTGGCGCCATCTCGGCTCTCTGCAACCTCCGCCTCCCGGGTTCAAGCGATTCTCCTGCCTCAGCCTCCGGAGTAGCTGGGACTACAGGCTGCGCCACCATGCCAGGCTAATTTTTTTAATTTTTTTGTAGAGACGGGGTTTCACCATGTTGGCCAGGCTGGTCTCAAACTCCTGGTCTCAAGTGAGCTGCCCACCTCTGCCTCCCAAAGTGCTGGGATTACAGGCGTGAGCCACCAAGCCCGGCCTTTAATTCCCATTTTTAAGGCTCAGAGAGGTACAGTGACCTACCCAAGGTCACACATTGAGTCCATGGTAGAACTAGTATCTATGTCTGACCCCAGATCCCATGTTATTTTCCTGGCACTTTGCACATGGTGTTAAACAGTGATGACATCATCTCTTTCAGAAAGCACCAAGGATTAGCGTGGTATGTTCTCTCAGCAGTTGGGAAATAGGATGTGTCACTTCCATCCATGCTACAAACCCATCTTTGTCATCTTTTGGATACAACCAGAGTGAAGGAAACTTGGAATATCAGTTTCTGACAATTTCAAGCCTGATCTCTCTCCAAATGGGATCAGACATTTCTTGGTGGCAGCTGGCTGAGAACATTCCAGGGCAGCATTTTCCAATGCATATTACAGGAACATGTTCAGAATTGTTCATGAGATCATAGGCTCTGTGATCAAATGAACTGGGGAAATTAGGGATCAATGAACCAAGTTAAACCTGCTTCTTTACAGCAGGACTTTTCAGAGCCTTTAATGTGTTCACAGGCATGGGAATCTCCAAGAGGATCAGTAGCAAAAAGCATTTTCCAAATAGAATTATGCATGGAACGCTTTCATAGAACACTGTGCAGGCAGGAATGACAGCACACACTTTGGGAAACATGACCAAGTGTGTTCCAAACTCAGCCCTTTAGAGTTCCAAATTGGTTGGGAGGTGGAACCTGCCCTCTGCATTAATCCTACTGTCTTCTTCGCTTAGGTGGGACATGTTAAAGTCCTGTTCGTGGAGAAAAGCTTTCATGGTTGAATGAGAGAGTTGCAATTGTATGTGTTTATCTAGAGCATTGCCAATTGCACTTTTCAATAAAAAATCTTCACATTTATGTCCTTATGGCTGTCCGGAGCATCATAGGGTATCTGAAGACTTACAAGCAAGTGAAATTATACTCAGAGATGCATGCAGCATGTTTAGCATTCAGCAAATCGTGGAGTTAGTGTTGGGGCTGGTGTTATTGATATTGTCATTAGACTCAGTTCCTGCCCTTGTGGAGTCCACAGTCTGGTCGAAAGAATAAAACACAGACCCTGCCACTAAATTAAAAAAAAACAATTAGCTGGACAAGGTTAAAATGGCCAGGTATGGTTAAAATTGCCAAGCGTGGTGGTGCGTGCCTGTAGTCCCAGCTAGTCGGCAGGCTGAGGCGGGAGGATTGCTTGACCCCAGGAGGTCAAGGCTGCAGTGAGCTATGATCACTCCACTGCATTCTAGCCTGGGCAACAGAGCAAGACCTCATCTCTTAAAAGAATAAAATAAAATAAAATAAAATAAAATAATAAAATACACACACCCAACATGATAACTAACAGAGCAGCTTGGTACATCTGCAACAAAGGCCAACTGCAAATATTTTGGAAGTATAGCTATTCTATTCCCCCAAGCACATTTAAAAATCTTTATTCGATTTTTAATTACCAAATTAATACAATGCCCATTGTTAAAAATAAGAAAAAAAAAAAAAACACTTTAGAAAGTAGAAAATAGAAAGCCAAAAGTTTCTGTCTTCATGCTTCGACTCCACCATCCCTAGAGGTAATCAACGTTAATGCAGTGTGGACCCTGCCAGACGTTTTTATGCATAAATAAACATGTAAATAAGGGATTTTCTTTTTACCAAAAAGTGGGTCATAAGATACACACTGCTTGTAACCTACTTTTTTCACTTAACTATACGCTGCGGACCTCTTCTGTCAAATATGCGCAGATCAATCTCCCTTCCTACTCCTAGCTGACCCCATAAACCACAAACCCATCCCTCGGGCATAGGATAACTGGCCTGCTTTGTGAACCCCTGAGGAGGGAAAAGCTGTGAGAGCTGGCTCATCTGTTAAACATCTGCTGTATGCCAAATGCATGTTCTTGGGGATTGAGACAGATGGAAAAGTGTTCAGATGGAGGGAACAGCATATGCAAAAGTATACAGGTGGGGCTGGGCGTGGTGGCTCATGCCTGTAATCCCAGCATTTTGGGAGGTCGAGGCGGGCAGATCACTTGAGGTCAGGAGTTCAAGATCAGCCTGGTCAACATGGTGAAACCCCATCTCTACTAAAAATACAAAAATTAGTTGGCCATGGTGGCGTGTGCCTGTAATCCCAGCTACTTGGGAGGCTGAGGCAGGAGAATCGCTTGAGCCCAGGAGGCAGAGGCTGCAGTGAGCTGAGATCCATTCAGTGCACTCCAGCCTGGGCGAGAGAGTGAGACTCTGTCTCAAAAAAAAAAAAAAAAAAAAAAAAAGAAGTGTACAGGTGGGAAGTTAGGCGAGTAATCCCCGTAGTATGAGAAATGTACTTCTTTCTTTTCAATGCCTGAAGGCCATCGCATTCCGTGCATGTACCACGATTTATTTGCCCAGTCTCTTTCATTTTGAAATGCTTTTTATGAGAGATTGGAATGTTGCTAGCTTGGTGTGGTCAGAGGCTAAGCACCTAGAGGGCACCTAGAGGGTCAGGTCTCTTTAGGTTTTATCCAGCGTCCCACGCCCTGTGTACACCATGAATATCACATTTATCAGCTAATTTCATGATTGTTTCCTAAGGTGCTTTGAACTGGAATCACCTGAGGTGACACTCTTTAACTTAGAAGCACACAGTCAAATGGCTAAACTTGGCGACACAAATGAGTGACTTGAGCATGTCACCAGCCACTTGTCACATTCACTCACACACTCAAGGGGTCAGTTGTACTGCAGTTAGCTGGTTAACTAGCATTTGTCAGGCTCTCGTGAATTGCTAAAATATAGCGATGGTGACAGTAGGAGGGATCTAATTGCAAGGGCAAATATTTGTTCCTGTGGACAAGGAAATATGGAAGAGGGGCCCCTTTAAGAGTTTCCCAGGAGGTGTGGTGGCTCACGCCTATAATCCCAGCATTTTGGGAGGCCGAGGTGGGTGGATCATCTAAGGTCAGGAGTTCGAGACCAGCCTGGCCAACACGGCAAAATCCCATCTCTACCAAAAATACAAAAATTAGCCAGGCGTGGTGGTGCATGCCTGTAATCCTAGCGACTGGGGAGGCTGAGGCAGGACAATCGCTTGAACTGCAGAGGTTGCAGTGAGCCAAGATCGTGCCACTGCACTCCAGCTTCGGGGACAGAGTGAGATTCCATCTCAAAAAAAAAAAAGTTTCCCAGGGAGGCAGTGAGGAATTAGAAAGCCATCGTAATCCATCATAGTTAGTCTTCAAAATGAAACTTGATTGGCTGAAATCAGACACTCAGCCTGTCTGGATGCTCTGATACTATGGACTTGACAAGACAGGTCTTCCCTGAGTTCCAGCACTTCAGTTCCCCATGAGGAGGCCCAGAGACTAATAAAGCCCCAATAGCTAAGATCTCCAGAATCAGCAAATCCACACAGAAGACCTTACATCAGCCGGCTCTGCGGGCTTCGGCTTCAGTGGCTGGTGTGCAGTGCTTTTCAATTGTCTCCCTTCAGTTCCTCGAGTGGATCTCATATGCCGAGTGAGATTTTTATCATTTGTTATAGGGGTGGTGCATGCTGGGCCTGCTACTGTGGAGTCAGTCTTGGCCGCATAAAGACATCAGCAGCTCGACAAGGCTCTCTCAGTCCCTGCCCTGTGCTGCTGTCTGGGCTGAGGATGCCAGAGCTCCCGTGTCTTTCACCTGTCCTAGAATGGGGCTGCCTCTTTTCTCATTTTAGCTATGCCCCTCCCAGTGTCAAAGTCAGAACCTCAGAGAAGCGATTTGGTCAGACTGGGTTCATCACAATTCAGCAAGTGGTTATTGATAGGTAGTGGACAGATCCGTGGGTCTGGGGGCTGGTCTCAGCTCTGCCACTTGCTGCCAAGTGCCCTCAGGCACATTGTTAGAGCTCTGCAGTAGAAATGGAAATGAGAAAACCTCCCAGGATTCTTGAGAGGGTGAAATGGTCTAGAGAAAGCAGAGACCTAGGTAAGTCCATGACTGGTTCAGAATACATGTCCTGTCTCTAGTAAAATCCACACTATTAAGACATTTGACACAGGCCAGGCATGGTGGCTCACACCTGTAATCACAACAATTTGGGAAGCTGAGGTGGGAGGATGGTTTGAAGCAAGGAGTTCAAAACCAGCCTGGGCAATATAGCAAGACCTCATCTCTACAAAACAATACAAAAAATAAAATTAGCTGGGTGTGGTAGCTCAAGCCTGTAATCCCAGCCCTTTGGGAGGCTGAGGTGGGAGGATGGTTTGAAGCAAGGAGTTCAAGACCAGCCTGGGCAACATAGCAAGACCCCATCTCTACAAAAAATTACAAAAAAATAAAATTAGCTGGGCATGGTGGTGAACAATTGTAGTCCTGGCTACTTGGGAGGCTGAGACAGGAGGATCACTTGATCCCAGGAGTTTGAGGCTGCAGTGAGCTATGATCATGCTACTGCACTCCAGCCTGGGTGAAAAAGTGAGACCCTCTCTTGAAAAACAAACAAACAAAAAAAGACTTGTGACATAATATATCAGTATTCATAAAAACACTTACGGGCACAACAATTTGAATGTATGAAAAACCACTTGAACTATACACTTAAAATGGTTAAAATGTAAATTTTATGCAGTATTTTTACCTTTTATTTATTAAGAGACAGTCTCTCTATATTGCCCAGGCTAAACTCAAAGTCTTGAGCTCAAGCTATATTTCTGCCTCAGCCTCCTGAATAGCTGGGACAATAGTCATGTGCCATCTTGCCTGGCATATACCATAATTAAAAAAAAAAAAAAAAACTTACTGAACAGTTATTACTTATTGTTTTTGTTTTTGTTTTTGTTTTTTTTGAGACATGGTCTCACTCTGTCACCTAGGCTGGAGTGCAGTGGTGCGATCTTGGCTCACTGCGACCTCTGCTTCCTGGGTTCAAGCAATCCTCCTGCCTCAGCCTCCTAAAAGGCTGGGAGTACAGGCACCCAACACCACACCTGGCTAATTTTTGTATTTTTGGTAGAGACAGGGTTTCGCCATGTTGGCCAGGCTGGTCTCGAATTCCTGACCTCAAGTGATCCACCTACCTTGGCCTCCCAAAGTGCTGGAATTACAGGCATCAGCCACCATGCCTGGCCCAATTATTACTTTTTTTTTTTTTTTTCCTGAGATGGAGTCTTGCTCTGTCACCCAGGCTGGAGTCCAGTGGCATGATCTTGACTCACTGCAACCTCCACTTCCCAGGTTCAAGTAATTCTCCTGCCTCAGCCTCCCGAGTAGCTGGGACTACAGGCGTGCACCATCACGCCCAGCAAATTTTTTGTATATTTAGTAGAGACAGGGTTTCACCATGTTGGCCAGGCTGGTATTGAACTCCTGAGCTCAGGCAATCCACTGACCTCAGCCTCCCAAAGTGCTGGGATTACAGGCGTGAGCCACCGCACCTGGCCCAATTATTACTTTTAAATGGCAAAAACCACAATTACTTTTGCACCAACCTAATACTCTATGCTAGGTGTTTCACCTGCATTTAATCCTCCAAGAACTCCATCAGGTGGGAGACATTATCTCCAATTTAAAGATGACGAAATGATTTCCAAGCAGCCACCCAAACTGGCAAGCAGCAGAGTTGGGATTCAAACTATGTCTATCCGACTCCTAAGCCCACACTTTAACCTTGACATTTTAATGTCTTTTTTGCCAAAAGGTGGTATTGTTGGGTTCCTATTCGGTCCATCAGAGCAGCAGCTCCATTCATACATGCAGTCATTTGACTTCAGTGAGTACCTGATCGGTGCCAGGGACTATGTTAGCTTTGAAGGAGACAAAGATGAATGACACCCTAAGGGTACTCCTATCATAGGCTAAGGCAGCAAACAGGCAGGGGAATAAACACAATAATGAGTCCTTTAGGAGCCGAGAGAGTTGTAAACAGAGAACCAGGAGGAGGGAAGTCTTCACAAAGAAAGGAACATCTGAGTTGAATTTTGTTTTATGTTGTTTTTTGTTTTGAGACAGAGTCTCCCTCTATCACCCAGGTGGAGTGCAGTGGCGTGATCTCAGCTCACTGCAACCTCCCTGGTCCAAGCAATTCTCCTGCCTCAGCCTCCTGAGCAGCTGGGACTACAGGTGCACATCACCACGCCCAGCTAATATTTTTTATTTTTAGTAGAGACGAGGTTTCACCATGTTGGCTAGGCTGGTCTCAAACTCCTGGCCTCAAGTGATCTGCCCACCTCGGCCTCCCAAAGTGCTGGGATTACAAGTGTGAGCCACCACGCTCGGCCTCTGTGCTGAATTTTGCAGTGTGCAGATGACTTTTTCCAGGAAGCAGAAGAGAAGATGGCATTGGCAAAGGCATAGTGGCTGAAGGTGTGTGGCTAGCATGTCACCAGAGCACACAGGGGCTCAGAGAAAGCAACTGAAGAATTTGCTGGAAAGACAGCCAGGGACCAACAGTGTAAGCAAAGAAGGCTGGAGGGTATCTTGTAAGCATTGACAGGACTCCAGGATTTGGGAGCCAGAGGAATGACCAGAATATATTTGTAGAGCAATGAGGGAGAAGGTTCCACTTCACTTCTTTATTTTTTTGGTAAAAATAGTATAACCGAAACAACTCAAGTGTTCATCAGTAGATTAATAGATACATAAAATGTGGTATATCCACACTGGATATTCTACAATGGAATGTTATTCAGCCATAAAAAAAAAAAATGAAGTATGAGACATTCTACAACCTGGATGATCCTTGAAAACATCTGGATAAGTGAAAGAAGCCAGTCATGGTAGACCGTATGTTGTATGATTTCACTTATACGAAATGCCCAGAGTAGGCGAAGCACGGAGACTGGAAGTAATTAGTGGTTGCATGGGCTGGACAGGAGGGTAGGGGACTGGGAACTTTGGCTAATGGGTATACAGTTTTTTGGGGGGGTGATAAAAGTGTTCTGGAATTAGGGTCCTGTGCACAACGTTGAGAATATATTAAAAACCACTGGATTGTATGGTTTAAAAGAGGGTGACCTTTATAGTGGATGAATTATATCTCAATAAAACTGTTATTAAAAGACAACATAACCATATTAAATAAAAGTTTGAAAAATACCAGTCACCCATACTCCTATGCTTCCCAACAAATTAACTATTTTCCATTTCCGCTTTGTCCCTGCACGAATATATTTTATATGTACAATATCAGAGGGTATCATTTTTCTACTCTTTTTTTAACTTCAAATTTCATCACAAACAATTGTCCACATTCCTGTGAGGGCTCCATAATTGTTTGCAGATCTGCGTTTTAGGAAGATGAATGAAACCATTCAACAATTATTTTTTGAGCACCTGCCAGGAGCCAGGAACTGGGCAAGTCCCAGTTCTTGGGGAGGTTATTTTCTGGTGGGGGAGAAAGACAACAAATGAGACAATAAATGAGCAAGATAATTCCAGGCTGAGTGTGGTGGCTAATACGTGTAATCCCAGCACTGTAGGAGGCCGAGGAGGGAGGATGGGTTGAGGCCAGAAGTTGGAGACCAGCCTGGGCAACATGGTGTGATCCCATCTCTAAACTTTATTTATTTATTTATTTACTTATTTATTTATTTATTTATTTATATTTGAGACAGAGTCTCGCTCTGTTGCCTAGGCTGGGGTGCACTACAACCTCCACCTCCTGGGCTCAAGCAATTCTTCTGCCTCAGCCTCCAGAGTAGCTGGGACTACAGGCATGCACCACGATGCCTGGCTAATTTGTGCATTTTTAAGCCTTTTTTTTTTTTTTTTGAGACGCAGTCTCACTCCATCACCAGGCTGGAGTGCAGTGGTGTGATCTCGGCTCACTGCAACCTCTGCTTCCCGGGTTCAAGCAATTCTCCTGTCTCAGGCTCCTGAGTAGCTGGGACTACAGGCATGCGCCACCACGCCCAGCTAATTTTTGTGTGTATTTTTAGTAGAGACAGTTTCACCATGTTGGCCAGGCTGATCTCGAACTCCTGGCCTCAAGTGGTTTGCCCGCCCCAGTCTCCCAAGGTGCTGGGATTATAGGCATGAACCACTGAGTCCAGCCTTACATTTATTTATTTATTTAAAGAAAGGTAGTGAGGAGTATGACCTGAACAAAAATCCACAGGGAAATGAGACAGAGAGTCACTATAAAGACTCAAGGCATGGAGAGAATGTTAGGAAAGTGGTCAGGGGTGGAGTGACTTGAGCGGAGACTCACATGGCAAGAAGATGCCAACTATGCCAATATGTGAAGGGAGGTGTTCTAGGGAGACGATACGGCAAGTGGCAAAGGTCCTGAGGCTGCTATGAGCTTGGTGTGTTTTAGGAACAATAGAAGGAGAAATGTGGCTAAGGGGCCAGGTTGAATCACCTGAGGCTACCATGAGCAACCGGCCAGCCAGCAGCAGGGACTCAGAAAGTCCCAGTTGTCATAGTCCAGCCCTTGCGTGGTTGTCAAAGGCACCTTCTGGCCTGTGCCTGGGCAAGAACCCAGAGATCCGGAACTCAGGGTTGGCCCAGGTCAGAGCCAGGGCCAGCCTCCTGCTTGGTGCTTAGCTTTTGTGGGACCCCCAGGTGATTTCCAGCACAGCCACAGGAGGCCACACCTAGAGATATCTGGAGGCCTCCCGAGCCTGGCTACTGCGTAGGCAGAGCAGCAAGTGCCAACCTGACAGCTTAGGGCAGCCCAGCCGCGCCCTGCCGCCTCGCTGCCTGCACATCAAAGTGACAGCATTCCTGGTGCATCCGCTTCCTCTGGCTCTGAACCCCGGGAGCTGGCACCGTGTTCCCCAGTGCAGAGACTCTGCCATCCACCTCCCACCAGATGCTCCCATGCCTGGGCTTTGTAACTCCCTCCCCTCTCAAATCACCGGCTTGCTTAGGAGACGGGCCAATCTGGGCCAGGTCTCCTGTGAAACTCACATCTCCTCTGACCTCTGCCTTGTAACATCATTTTTCAATTGAGTCTTTGGATTAATTACTTAATAGCTGTCTTCTTTTGATGGCAAGCCTCATGAAAGTAGGAACTATGGATCCATAGCATTTAGTATGGAATACAGTGCCATTCATCTAAATATAAGATAAGCCACATACGTAATTTATTTATTTTTAATTAAAAAAAATTGTTTTTGAGGCAAGACTCTCACTCTGTTGTCCAGGCTGGAGTGCAGTGGCACAATCTTGGCTCACTGCAACCTCTGCCTCCTGTGTTCAAGTGATTCTCATGCCTCAGCCTCCAGAGTAGCCGGGATTGCAGGCGCACACCACCAGGACTGGTTAATTTTTGTATTTAGTAGAGATGGGGTTTTGCCATGTTGGCCAGGCCAGTCTCAAACTCCTGACCTCAAGAGATCTGCCCGCCTTGGCCTCCCAAAGTGCTAAGAGTTACAGGCGTAATAATTTACAATTTTTTAACAGCCACCTTAAAAAACAAAAAGAGGTCAGATGTGGTACCTCATGCCTGTAACCCAAGTGCTTTGGGAGGCTGAGGCGGGAGGATCGCTTGAGCCTAGGAGTTCAAGGCTGCAGTGAGCTATGATCTCAACACCCCAGCCTGGGTGACACCCTGTCTCTTTAAAATAAAAATAAAAAAAAGGTCAAAAGAAACAAATATAACTAATTTACTAATTTTAGTAATATATTTTATTTAACCCAATATATCCAAAAACATTTTCATTTCCACGTGTGATCAATATAAACATGTGAATGTGGTAGTTTACATTATTTTTTGCTCATACGAAGTCTTCAAAATCCAGTGTATATTTTATATTATAGCACATCTCAATTTGGGTGTAAATTTTCATTGGAAATATTTGATCTTTTTTTTTTTTTTTTTTTTTCTGAGACAAGAATCTTGCCCTGTTGCCCAGGCTGGAGTGCAATAGCGCAATCTCGGCTCACTGCAACCTCCGCCTCCTGGGTTCAAGTAATTCTTCTGCCTCAGCCTCCCCAGTAGCTGGGATTACAGGCATGAGCCACCATGCCCGGCTGGAAATACTTGATCTTATTAGGTTTTATAAAATTTACAAGGAGACTAAGTTATTCCAAACAGATGTCAAAGTTTTCCAACAGTTGAATGAATCAGTTTTTTAGTTTTAAATTTAAATTAAATAAAATTGAATAAAACAAAAAATACAATTTCTCAGGCACATCAACCATGTTTCAACTGTTCAACAGCCTATGTGGCAAGTGGCTACCACATTGGACTGCAAAGACAGAAGTGCTGCTATTTATGGAATGAATGAATGGATAAACCCCAGTTTCACCAATTACCAATTATATAGCTTGAGCCTTGGGGTGGTTTTAAATACCCACAAATTCTTTGCTATTCCTTTCTTCAAAAGAAGGAGCCTAATTCCTCTTCTCTTGAGCATGGGCCAGGCTTAATGACTCACTTCTAAGTAAAGGAATGTGACTAGGTGACACTGTGTGACTTCCAAGGCAGGGTCACCCAGTGCCTTGTGGCTTCCTCCTTGGAGTCTTTTGGATCACTCATTCTGGGAGAAGCCAGCTGCCAGGGAATGCAGAGCCTTCGACAGCCCTTTGGGAATGTCCCTGTGGAGGAACTGAGGCCTCTAGTCAACAGCCATGTGAGTGCTTTAAGCCGCTATGTTTTTAGGTAGTTTGTTCTGCAGCAATAGGTGATTAAGTCAAGCCTTATCCATAAAATGGGGTGAAAAACCCTAAAAGGTTTTTGTGAGGTTGAGAGATCATATATATAGAACACTTAGCAGAGCTCCTGGCACACTAAATAATCAATGGCCACTATTACTATGTCCCCTTCTTTCCTTTTCTTTCTTTATTTTTTGAGATAGGGTCTTGCTCTGTCACACAGGCTGGAGTGCAGCGGTGCGATCATAGCTCACTGCAGCCTCAACCTCCCCGGCTCAAGCGATCCGCCCACCTCAGCATCCTGAGTAGCTGGGACCACAGATGCATGCCACCACACCCAGCTAATTTTAAAATCTTTTGTAGAGACGGGGTCTTGCTATGTTGTCCAGGCTGGTCTTGAACCCCTGGGTTCAAGCAGTCCACCTGTCTCAGCCTTCCAAAGTGCTGGGATTACAGGCATGAGCCACTGCAACCTCTCATTCATTCATTCATTCATCAATTCACCCATTCATCCTGATGCTGACCAAGAGATATGTTGTATGCATCTCATTTGACTTAGGAAAAATAAAGTTAGAAATATAAATTTTATTTTCCAGGCTTCTCCTTTGTCTTCAGTTCTGCTAATCGCATTGGCTTATGGAGACCTACTCATCTATGTGTAGATTCTAACTGGGACTGCTCTTTTCATCAAAACTGCCTGAATTAGTGGATGCATGAACTAGCAAGTCAATGGTTATTCATTGTGATGAACACGGTGATAAGCCACCTGGATCCGCCTTCAAGGAAGGACTTAGAGTTCAGCTGCTGGGAAGGTGGCTCACAGATGGCCTACAGCTGTCAGCCCCCCTCAGGAATTGCCTCTGCTGTTTGCAGCCAACTTGCACAGGCTGTACCCTTCCCAGTTCAGCCTGTATCCAGTGACCGACCCCTACAGGAATATAAAGACCTGGCCAATTTGGCCCATGGCAGGAACAACTCAGACAGGCCATCTATGCCCATGGGGTTGGCCAAGGTCTTGTGCCCACATCACAGTTCAACTTCTCAAAAAAAGAAGAAGAAATATTACAGGGACGATATGCACAAGCTAAAAATGCCACAAGCAAGAAATCACTTTTATTTTATTTTATTTTTCAACTCAACTTCATCTCCCTCATCTCAATGATGCCCAGTCCTGCCGCCTCCTCCTCCTCCTCTTCCTGCTGCTCCTCCTCCTCCTCCTTCTCTTCCTCCCTTTCACAGTGTTGATCCCTTGGACCTCAAAGTCTGTCTCAGCTTCTGCTCCAGAGAACCTACCTACCCTAAAACACTGATTGAAAGAAGGCCTCCATTGGGTTTCTCCATCTCTGCACTATTGACTTTCTGGATGATTCTTTGTGATGGGGGCTGTCCTGTGCACTGTAGGATGCTGAGCGGCATCCCTCGTCTCTACCCATGAGGTGCCAGTAGGACCTGTCCCCCAGTGAGGGAGGATCTCCAGATATTGTAATTGAAAAGTCACCTGTAATTGAGAATCACTGACTCAGAATAAAGGAAATGGGGAAACAGGGAAAAAGGATCAGTCACCAGTAAGGCACAGCCAGGTCTTGCTGAGAGTGGAAAGTATTTCAGGATTAGGCTGGGCGCGGTGGCTCACACCTGTAATCCCAGCACTTTGGAAGGCCTGTGCGGGCGAATTACCTGAGGTGAGGAGTTCAAGACCAGTCTGGCCAACATGGTGAAACCCTGTCTCTACTAAAAATACAAAAATGAGCTAAGTGGTGGCTTGGCTAATTTACAAACATTAGCCGAGTGGTAATCCCAGCTACTAGGGAGGCTGAGACACGAGAATCACTTGAACCCGGGGGGCAGAGGTTGCAGTGAGCCAAGATCATGCCACTCCACTCCAGCCTAGATGACAGAGTGAGACTGTCTCAAAAAAAATGAAGAAAGTATTTCAGGATTTACCACTCTGCAGTGCCCTACTGAAGTGTTCTGCTGATAAACTGCTCTAACTACTCTCTAGCTCCACTTCTTATTTTATTTTAATTTGTGTAGAGATGGGATCTCACTGTGTTGCCCAGGCTGGTCTTGAACTTCTGGCCTCAGGCCATCTCCCCACCTCAGCCTCCCAAAGTATTGAGATTATAGGTGTGAGCCACCACACCCAGTCTCTAGACTGTTGTCTACTGCTCCCCATTCCACCAGCCAATCTATGGGCCTGAGACTGTTGCTTTGGGCTTCCAAGGCCTCATGGCTTCTGCTGACTCATGTTCTCTGCTTCCCTGACTTTTCCTTCTGTTTGTCTTTCAGCGTTTGTCCAAGCTCCCAGCTCTTCTATGTTCACATCCCATAGACTTAGCCTCCCCAGAAAGAGTGTCTAACTGGCTCTTCCAGTCACTCTGCGGTGGGGGTGGGCAACTCTGCCAGGCAGCACTCTCATCCAAGACCACTATGCTTGGGCCTGTCTGCTATGGGATCTGGGTGTTGAGGTCACAGCGTCACCTTTCCTGGGAAGATGCCAAAGCACTGAGGATATAATAGCCTCACCTCAGTACAGTGATGTTGGTTGAGTCCACTAATGATCATAGGCCTCGGTTTCCTTGTCTGTTAAATGAGGATAAGAGAACTTGCACCATCCAATCAGGGAGCTATGTGCATCCAATGAGGTGACACATAGAAAAGCTCTTTTCTTTTCTTTCTTTTTTTTTTTTTTTTTTTTGTTGAGACAGAGTCTTGCTCTGTCACCCAGGCTGGAGTG
This sequence comes from Pongo abelii, assembly GCF_028885655.2. Lineage (NCBI taxonomy): Eukaryota > Metazoa > Chordata > Mammalia > Primates > Hominidae > Pongo > Pongo abelii. Next base: position 115,335,958 of record NC_071995.2, on the reverse strand, counting down.
CAGCAGCGTGATCTTGGCTCACTGCAACCTCTGCCTCCTGGGTTCAAGCAATTCTCCTGCCTCAGCCTCCCAAGCAGCTGGGACTACAGGCATGTGCCACCACACCTGGCTAATTTTTGTATATTTTTGGTAGAGATGGGGTTTTGCCATATTGGCCAGGCTGGTCTCGAACTCGTGACCTCAAGTGATCGGCACTACCTCAGCCTCCCAAAGGGCTGGGATTACAGACGTGAGCCACCACTCCCGGCTGAGAAGCTCTTTTCAACTTAAATGTCTCATTTAAATATTGGCTGTGCATGGTGGCTCACAGCTGTAATTCCAGCCCTTTGAGAGGCTGAGACAGGTGGATCACTTGAGGTCAGGAGTTTGAGACACACCTGGCCATCATGGCAAAACCCCATCTGTACTAAAAGTACAAAAAATTAGTCAGGCCTGGTGCCCTGTGCCTGTAGTCCCAGTGACTCAGAAAGCTAAGGCAGGAGAACTGCTTGCACCTGGGAACCAGAGGTTGCAGTGAGCCAAGATTGCTCCACTGCACTCCAGCCTGGGTGACAGAGTGAGACTCTTTCTGAAAAACAAATAAATAAACATTATTGCTGTGGTGAAACAACTTCCTGTGTATATGAAGTAGAAAAATATAATCATAGTAGTAGTAATCAGGACTGTCCTATTCCAAGTCTTCACAAAGACTCAGGACACTGGGCCCCTTCTAAACATCAGTGAGATGAGGGAGATGAAGTTGAGTTGAAAAAAAAAAAAAATACAAGTGATTTCTTGCTTGTGGCATTTTTAGCTTGCGCATATCGTCCCTGTAATATTTCTTCTTCTTTTTTTGTAATGGCTTGGGGGTTTGAACACTATTTTGTTCGGCCGCACAGGGAAATGTTTAATGAATCCTTGTGAATATTCATTAAATGCTGTTAATATTTTCAGGTGGGGGAGGCCCCGCTGCCCATCCAGCGGGTCTCCGAACGGTGGTGGCAGGGGAAGCAGCCCACCATTTGATTTGTGCTATTTGTTTTCCATTTCAATTGCCCTATTTTCTGAGACCTCGGGAGGTTTGCAGGGGCCAAGGGTGGAGGCAGAGCTCGCTTCCTTTCCTTCTCTCCCTAGACTGAGGAAGGAGTTTAGAGAGTGGGGGTGTGAAGCTGAAGATGCATAAACGCTACAGCCCATCAACCACGCTTCTTCCTGTGTATCTTCAAGAAACCCTCCTGCGTGCACAAAGAGATACGCAGGGAATGTTCACAGCACCACTGCTTGGAATAGCAGCAAAGTGAGAAACAATACCAATGACCATTAATGGGAGAATGGATAGATGTATAATGGTCATACTAAGGGATTACTATACGGTAGTGAAAATGGATGATCAAGCCTCTGTGTTAACACAGTTGGTATGGTTTGGCTGTGGCCCCGCCCAAATTTCATCTTGAATTGTATCTCCCATAATCCCCACGTGTCATGGGAGGGACCTGGTGGGAGGTAATTGAATCATGGGGGTGGGTCTTCCCATGCTGTTCTCATGATAGTGAATAAGTCTCATGAGATCTGATGGTTTTATAAAGGGGAGTTCCCCTGCACATGTTCTCTTGTCTGCTACCACGTAAGAAATGCCTTTGCTTCTAGTTCACCTTTTGCCGTGATTCCTCAGCCATGTGGAACTGTGAGTCCATTAAACCTCTTTTTCTTTATAAATTACCCAGTCTCGGGTATGTCTGTATTAGCAGTGTGAGAACAGATGAATACTGTGGTTGAATCTGTCTTTATTGAGATAGAATGTATATGTCATAAAATTGACTTTTAAAAGTGTACAATGCTGTGGTTTTTAGTATATTCACAAAGTTGTGCAACCATCGCCATGATCTAATTCCAGGATATTATCACCATCCCCAAAATAAACCTTGTACTCCCTGAGCAGTCACTCTCCAATCCTCCCTACCCCCAGCCCCAGGCAACCCCTAATCTACTTTCTGTCTCTATGGTTTTGCCCTATTCTGAATATTTCACATAAATGGAATTGTATACTATGTGGTCTTTTGGGCCTGGCTTTGTTCACTTAGCACAATTCCAAGGTTCATCCGTGTTGTAGCATGTTTCAATACTTCATTCCATTTTCCGACCAAATAATATTCCACTGTATGGATATGCCACATTTTGTTTATCCATTTATCAACTGATGGACATTTGAGTTGTTTCCACTTTTTAAAACTATTATAAATAACACTGTGGCATCCAGCAGGGTATTTAAAGAAAACAAAAAATATAAATAACACTGCTGGGAACATTCACGTACAGGCTTTTATATGGACATATGTTTTATTTCTCTCAGGTATATACCTAGGAGTGGATGGGTCATACAGCAATTCTGTGTTACTTTTTGAGAAACTGCCAGACTGTTTTCTGAAGCAGCTGCACCATTTTACCTTCCCATCAGCAATGTGTGAGATTCCCATTTTTCCATCTCCTTGCGTGGTTGAAGCTTACATACATAGTGTAGAGAAAAAAAATCAAGTGGCAGAAGAATACATTCAGTATGACCCCATTTGCACAAAGCTTAGAAACATGCAAAATGATACCAGATATTGCATAGGTCTATACCAGGCACAGTTAAAGAAAGTAGTGGGGCCAGGCGCGGTGGCTCATGCCTGTAATCCCAGCACTTTGGCAGGCCAAGGGAGGCGGATCACTTGAGGTCAGGAGTTTGAGACCAGCCTGGCCAACATGGAGAAACCGTGTCTCTACTAAAAAAAAATACAAAAAATTAACCGGGCTTAGTGGCGGGTGCCTGTAATCCCAGCTACTCAGGAGACTGAGGCAGGAGAATCGCTTGAACCTGGGAGGCAGTGGTTGCAGTAAGCTGAGATCGCACCACTGCCCTCCAGCCTGGGCAACAGAGAGAGTCTCTGTCTCAAAAAAAAAAAAAAAAAAAAAACTTGTGGGAATGAAAAACATCCAAATATGGGTCGCGGTTCCCACTGCGGGTGAGAAGAACAATATGATCAGAGTATATGAAGATCTAGAGTTTCCATCACATGGGTATTATTTTATTTCTTAAGCAAGGTGGTGGGTCAAAGGAGTTTTAAAATTATTCTTTATCCCTTTTTGTGTATTTTTGGTATTTCCTAATGGATGAGTACATCTAAGTTTATTTTTAGGTAGGGCATGTTTATACAGTCATATGTACCTTTAAGCAGACTTATTCTGCAAGAATCTTTTGGAACTGGAGGATTTCTCAGTTGAAAAGTCTTCTGAGGATTATTGGGTCTGTTGTAATCTCCTGAACACACAATTTCCCCTGCCCGGCCTGGCAGTGATGTGTGATGTAAAGAATATCGGCTTTGGGGATCTCTGTAAATAAAGAGGGCACAGCTGAAAGTAGCTATGGTGGTTTTAAATCCAAAAATTCATTGATACAGCTCCCTTTGTTTTATTTTATTTTTTGAGAGAGTCTCACTCTATTGCCCAGGCAGTGGTGCAATCATAGCTCACTGCAGCCTTGAACTCCTGGACTTAAGGGGTCCTCCTACCTCAGCCTCCTGAGTAGCTGGGACTACAGGTGCATGCCACCCCACTTGGCTAATTTTTTTAATGTATTTGTAGAGATGGGATCTCACTGTATTGCCCAGACTGGTCTAGAACTCCTGGGCTCAAGTGATCCTCCTACCTCAGCATGGGACTGAGGACTACAGGTGCATAGCTGGAACTATAGGTGCCTGCCACTATGCCTGGCTAATTTTTATATTTTTTGTAGAAGCAGAGTCTCACTGTGTTGTCCAGACTTGTCCTGAACTCCTGGGCTCAAGTGATCCTCTCCCTGTGACTTCCTAAAGTGCTGGGATTAGAGGTATGAGCCACCACACTAGGCCAATGTGCTTCCCTTTAAAAGGTGGAGCTTAATTTCTCTCCCCTTGAGCTTCTAACAAACTAGCTTCTAACAAACAGAATAGGACAGAAGAGACAGTGTGTGATTTCAGAGACTAGGTCATATACAGCATGTAGCCTCTTCCTTTCTCTCACTTTTGAATCACTGTCATTCTGGAAAAAGCCAGCTGCCGTGTTGTAAGGACACTCCAGCTGCTCTATGGAGAGGTCCACATGGTGAGGAACTGAGGCCTCTGGCCAACAGCCACGTGACTGCGCCATCTTGGGAAAGGATCTGCCATCCCCAGTCAAGCCTTCGGATACCTGCCACCCTGCCCAGCATCTTGACTGCAACCTCATGAAAGACCTTGAGCCAGAACCTTCCAGGTAAGCTGCTTCTGGATTCCTGGTTCCTGGAAACTGTGTAAGATATAAATGTTTGTTGTTAGGAAGCTGTTAAGTTTGGGGATAATTTGTTACATAGCAATAGATAATTTAAGCAATAAGAGACCTGTGATCTCACATGACAAGTCTCTTGAGGGAGGATATTCCAGGGTGGTTAATTCAGGGACACACTGATGTCATCAAGGCTCCATGTTCTTTTCATCACCCTACTCTACCTTGAGCATATTGGCTTTTGCCTTCATGCTTGTCACTTCATGATCTTAAGGTGGCTACCACAGCTCCAGACACCACATCCTCATACAGCTGCATTGAGAGGTGAGAGGTAGAAGAAAAACACCTTTCCCACAAACCCCTCAGTAGACTTCCCATATGTCTCATTGGTCCAGGGGCATCATCTACTCTGCCCAAACCAGGAGCTACCAAGGGCAGTGAAATTGCTTTGATTGACTTAGCCTAAGGACATGTACCTGTGGTGGCCATGGAAGTGCACCACTCAGATCTCCCTTTAAGAAAAACTGCTGTGGGGAGGGTAGGTATCTGACAGCCTATGGGTGCTGCGCCATCGGATCTGCTTCATGCAGAGACTCTGCTCTCCCCAGGCTGCTCCCAGACAGGAACTGTATGGTGGGGGTTCTAGAGCTGGCACTTCTTTTTCTTCTTCTTCTTTTTTTTTTTTTTTTTTTTTTGAGACAGAGTCTCACTCTGTCACTCAGGCTGGAGTGCAGTGGCATGATCTTGGCTCACTGCAACCTCTGCCTCCCAGGTTCAAGCAATTTTCCTGTCTCAGCCTCCCAAGTAGCTGAGGCTACAGGCATGTGCCAATATGGCAGGCTAATTTTCGTATTTTCAGTAGAGACGGGATTTCACCATGTTGGCCAGGCTGGTTGCAAACTCCTGGCCTCAAGTGATTCACCCGCCTTGGCCTCCCAAAGTGCTGGGATTACAGGCGTGAGCCACCATGCCTAGAACTGGGCACTTCTGCCCAGTGTGAGACTCTAACTCTCCATCAGCCTGGCTGAGACTTTCTCAGAGCTGGGCTGCAGCCTGAACCTCTTTCAACCCAGTCCTCCTTCCTTCCCCCTCTCTTTTCCCAGGTGTCAGACCCACATCACACCCTAAAGATTTTCCCTGACCACTTCTGCTCTTTTTCTCTTATCCTTCACAGGCATCTCAGTAAATTTCTTGCACGTCTATTGTCCTCTTGGAATCTCATTCCCAGAATACTCACATTCACATGTTCCTCTGGGAGTAGGGATAAGTCTCATTCTCTACACATGGGAAGGTGTACACCCAAATAAAATCAGGGGGCAGGGGTAGAGAGGAATGGCTGTTCTGTTTTTTTTTTTTTTGAGACGGAGTCTTGCCCTGTCACCCAAGCTGGAGTGCAGTGGTGCAATCTTGGCTCACTGCAAGCTCTGCCTCCCAGGTTCATGCCATTCTCCTGCCTCAGCCTCCTGAGTATCTGGGACTACAGGCACGCACCACCACATCCAGCTAATTATTTGTATTTGCCTCAGCCTCCCGAGTAGCTGGGACTACAGGCACCTGCCACCACACCCAGCTAATTCTTTGTATTTGCCTCAGCCTCCTGAGTAGCTGGGACTACAGGCACCCGCCACCACACCCAGCTAATTTTTTGTATTTTTAGTAGAGACAGGGTTTCACCGTGTTAGCCAGGATGGTCTCGATCTCCTGACCTCGTAATCCACTCGCCTCGGCCTCCCAAAGTGCTGGGATTACAGGTGTGAGCCACCGCGCCTGGCCAGGAATGGCTGTTCTACAGATAAGCTTCAGGGCACGTTCAATGCCTGATGGGCCTGAGCACAAAGCCCTGCTCCACCCCAGACCATTGGTGGCACCTGGAGAATTACTGACCTCTCTGACCTCAGCCTTCTCCTCTTAAAGCTAAAACCTAGAATTGTGGTGAGATTCACTGGAAAGGGCATGTGTAAAGTTCCTAGCACATAATCATAACAAGGGCTGGCTGGGCACTCTGGCTCACTCTTGTAATCTCAGAGCTTTGGGAGGCCGAGATGGGAAGATCACTTGAACCCAGGAGTTGAAGACCAGCCTGTGCAATATAGCAAGACCCCCATCTCTATAAAAATTTTTTTAAAAATTAGCTGGGTTTGACAGTGCATGCCTATAGTCCCAGCTACTTGGGAGGCCAAGGTGGGAGGACGACTTGAGCCCAGGAGTTTAAGGTTGCAGTGAGCCGTCATTGCACAACTGCACTCCAGCCTGGATGAACAGCGAGATCTCATCTCAAATAACAATAATAATGATAATAATAATAAGGACTGCCATCTGAGTGATTCCTAATTTAAGTCACTTTACATTATGTAGCTCACCGAATCATCACCATGGCCCTTTTGGGAGTGAGTGCTATTGCCTTTTTTTTTTTTTTTTTTTTTTGATGGACTCGCTTTGTTGCCCAGACTGGAGTGCAGTGGCGCAATCTTGGCTCACTGCAAGCTCCGCTTCCTGGGTTCACGCCATTCTCCTGCCTCAGCCTCCCGAGTAGCTGGGACTACAGGCACCCGCCACCAAGCCCAGCTAATTTTTTTTGTATTTTTAGTAGAGACGGGTTTCACCGTGTTAGCCAGGATGGTCTCAATCTCCTGACCTCATGATCCGCCCGCCTCAGCCTCTCAAAGTGCTGGGATTACAGGTGTGAGCCACTGCGCCTGGCTTATTGCCTCTTTTTACCAAAACTGCAGCTCAGAGAGGTTAAGCAGTTTGCTAAAGCTCCACAGTGAGTAAGCGACTATGGAATAGGGATGATCCAATTATAATCCTAGCGTAGAATGATGCTGGGGCATTGGGCTGTGCTGTGAACTGTAGGTGCTTGATAAATGCTGTAAAATGAGCTGCAAAAGCCCTACCCTAAAACATAGCTGTGAAGTTCAATTTATTTAACGAAAGGATTCTTTCTTTACAAGAGCAGTTCAGCATGATGATTGCTAGCATTTATTAAGCACTTGCTGTGTGCCAGGCGCTTTAAATAAACTGAACTTCACAGCCATGTTTTAGGGTAGGTCTTTTGCAGTTCATTTTACAGCCCAGGAAACAGATGCACAGAGAGTAAGGGATGAAGCTGGGGCTCCAGCCAAGCAGTTTGACCTCTGAGTTGACACATAACCATGGACTGTCTCCTGGAAAGAACCAGTGCTTCCAAAGAAAGCAAAAACAAAACAAAACAAAACAAAACAAACAAGTATGGGTCTGGTTGGAATTCGAACTCTACCTCTCAGTTCTTGTGACCTTGAGCAAGTTACTTAATATCCCCCAGCCTCAGTTTCCCCAACTCTTAAGCTGGCGATCAATAACACCTACCTCAAACACAATTTTTGTTGTCAATGTTTCTGCTTGTGCAAGATTTAAATGAAAAAAAGTCTTGAAAGCTAGGACAGTGCCTGTTACACGCATAGGCTCTTAATTAATTATCACGGGATTCCTGGCGTTGTTGACATTTATCTCTGATTTTCATCTTTACAGGAATCATAAATCCGGTTCTGATTATCGTCACACATACAGATCCTTCTCAAAGATTCAGAGTCTTATTCTTTTATCTCTTCTCTAAAATATGATCTAATTTACAAAATTTTGACTTACAACTCCGCCAGAAGCCCAGCTGGCGTGTGAAGAGATGCACTCTGCAGCCGGCAGCACTGAAAAGTACCGGCCTCCCAGGAACCCAGCAAGGACCATGGTCTTCAGTTCTTTTGTGCAATAAAGAAACTTTGTGAAATGAGTAACACCAGATCGTGTATCTGTTGGGACAACCCAGATTTTCCTGTTTAAAGCAGAGCCCCACCCCCAGCTTCCAATTCCCATGGGGAAGCCGACAGAACACAAAGTGCATTGCTACACCTGTAGCACTGATGACTTCTCATGGTTCAATTTTCCAGTACTCCTCAAAGCCACAGGGCTGTGGCCTTCGCTCCTCACTCAGTTTCCCCATCTGTAAAATGGGAATGAATATTTGTGCCATACGATCTTCTATGCCTTGCAGGATAAATGTACCTGGGCATGGGGAAAAGACTCAGCTCAGTAAACATTTGTAGAATCTGAATTGATTTAGGCATTCAGGTCACTCAGCCAGCACTTGCTGAGCAATTGCTATAGATCCAAAAGAAATATCAGACATGATCATTGCCATTCAGGAGGGTTCCTGTCCACTTTATCAAGGCACTTTATCACATAGAGCAGTATTTCTTAAGGCTCAGTTAAACTCGTGCCTTGCTGTGTATAACCATTAACCATTTCATGTTCTAATGTTATTTGAAATATTGAAATAAATAAAACATGACCAGGAATAAAAGAAAGCAATAAAAACAGCAAATACTACAAGAGAAATGAAAATATATGTCCACATAAAGACTTGTACCCGAATGCTCATAGCAGCATTATTCTTAATAGCCAAAAGGTGGACAAAACCCAAATGTCCATGAATAGATGAATGTATAAACAAAATGTGATATATCCGCACAGTGGAATGTTATTTGGCCATAGAAGGAAGTACTGACACTTGCTACGACATGAATGAACCTCAAAACCATTACGTTAAATGAAAGAAATTGGTCAGAAAAGACGACATATGGTATGATGCCATTCATGCGAGAGTCCAGAATTGAGAAATCTATAGCAGGGGTCCCCAAACCCCCAGCCATGGACTGATATTGGTGGCCTGTTAGGAACGAGGCCGCACAGCAGGAGGTGAGCAGCAAGTGAATGAAGCTTCATCTGTATTTACAGCATGTCTCAGGACTCACAGGCTTTTTTTTTTTTTTTTTTTTTTTTAAATTGAGGCAGGGTCTTGTGCTGTCACCCAGGCTAGAGCGCAGTGGCACAATCATGGTTCGCTGTAAACTTGAACTCCCGGGCTCAAGTGATCCTCCTCTCTCAGCCTCCTGACTAGCTAGCACTTCAGGCACACACCACCATGCTCAGCTATTTTTTTTTTTTTTTTTTTAATTTTTGTAGAGACAAGGTCTTGGTGTGTTGCCCAGGCTGGTCTTGAGCTCCCAGCCTCAAGAGATCCTCCTGTCTCAGCCTCCCGAAGTGCTAGGATTACAGGCGTGAGCCACCGCACCCCACATACTTTAGCTTTTTGGAATGAGTCAACCAGTGGCCTAACCTGGGATGGAGAATCCTCAGGGGTCCATTTCCAGAGCCTCCTGTCTTCAGAATTAAACAAAAGGATTCAGCTCAGCCTAAATAACTCCATCTGGATCCTCAGCACAAATAAATTCTACCCGCTCCCGCAGAAGTTGGTCCCTGCGAGAACCCTTCCTGCAAGAACCCCTCCTGCAGGGCCGGCAGTGGAGAAAAGCCCCGCTCAGTGCTGAGGCGCAGGACCAGAGAGCAGCTTTCACCTGCGGGAGGGCTGGGTCTGAGTCGGCTTCCCCAGCCCCATCCCCAGCCTCACTCTGCGGGAGGATATCGACCAAGTGGAAGGGATTCGAAGAAGAGCAGGACACATGAATGGGGGCCTGCGGGAGTCGGGGTGAAGGGATGGGGGACCCCGCGGAGACTAAGGGGAGGCTCGGGGAACATCAGCACCCACAGGCCAGGTGTCCCTCGGGCTGCCTGGCTTCCTCCGCAGCTCGCTGAGGCTGCTTGAATAACCGTGCTAATCTGCGCGCATCCCAATGGGAGCCCGTCAGTTCCATCTCTAATCAGGTCGCTCCTCTCATTTAGAGGGTTTAATGTACCATCCTTCATAGTGGGACACGCCACTCCGACCCATCGGCTGCTCAGAGGAGCTGCTTCTCCCTCCCCTCCGCTCTTTGTCCTCTGCATCCGCCCGCTCAAGAGTCTCATCTGGACACTTGGAGGGCGGTGCTGACCTCCTCCCAGACGTCCTCCCCTACAACGCCACCGCGCTGGTCCTAAGGTACAGATCTGCCCTGCCCCAAACTCTTCAAGTCTTCAGGCCGGCCCCAGGCTACAGCCCAAGGCTCACTTTGACCTTGCGTGGCCCTGTCTCCATAGCTCATTTCCTGTATCGTCCTTCCTGGCATCCCAGAAGGTGCCCAGCATAGGGCATTTGGCGGATCTCCAGCACTGTAGCTTCTCAGCCTCGGCACTGCTGACATTTGGGGCTGGCTCATTCTTTGCAGTGGGGAGGGTGCCCTGTGCATTGCAGTGTGTTGAGCAGCATCCCCGGCCTCCACCCACTAAATGACAGTAGCATCTCCCTCCCCACATTGTTTTTTTTTGGGGGGGTCAGGGGGTGGGATGGAGTCTCACTCTGTCGCCCAGGCTGGAGTGCAGTGGCTCTATCTCGGCTCACTGCAACCTCCCCCTCCCAGGTTCAAGCAATTCCTTCTGCCTCAGCCTCCCAAGTAGCTGCGACTACAGGCACATGCCACCATGCCCAGCTATTTTTTTATTATTATTATTTTTAGTAGAGACAGGTTTTTGCCATGTTGGCCAGGCTGGTCTTGAATTCCTGATCTAAGGTGATCCATCCACCTCTGCCTCCCAAAGTGCTGGGATTACAGGTGTGAGCCACGGTGCCCTGCCCCTCACATTGTAAGAAAAAAATCCACACATTGCTGCATGTCCCTTGGGGGCCAAATCACCCTCAGGTGAGAACCACTGCTTGGTGGAAGGTGGAAGTGTGCAAGAGTCAGGCCCTCACTCTCAAGCCGGACAGACCTAGGTCCAATTGCTAGCCTTTACCCTAAGAGCTACCCATCCCTGGCCAAGTTGCTTTAAATGAGGATAAACTGGTGCCTGCCTTATAGGACAGAGTGACTGCCACACGAGAAGATCCAAGACAAGTAGCTCTGTGGCCAGCACATAAACAATGCCCAAGATGATGCCCTGTTTTGTTCTTTTGTTCCATCTTCCTGGTATCCCCTTTCTCCCTCCTTTCGTGGCTGGTGAGCTTTTTTTTTTTTTTTTTCTGGGCGGTGGGGCAGAGGGTGGGATGGAGTCTCGCTCTGTCGGCCAGGCTGGAGTGCAGTGACCCGATCTCAGCTCAGTACAACCTCTGCCTCCTGGGTTCAAGCGATTCTCCTGCCTCAGCCTCCCAAGTAGCTGGGATTATAGGAATGCACCACCATGCCCAGCTCATTTTTGTGCTTTTAGTAGAGGTAGGGTTTCACCATGTTGACCAGGCTGGTCTCAAACTCCTGACCTTAATTGATCCACCCACCACAAGTGATTCAAAGTGCTGGGATTACAGGCATGAGCCACCGAGCCCAGACATCTGGCCAGCGAACCTCCGTTTGTTTCTCAGGATTCAGCTCGCACATCATCTCCTCAGGAAGCTTCTCTCCACTTGTCCCAACTCCTGGCCATGTCTCCTCTACCATCGCACTTCCCATGCTGTACTGAACTTGTGTGTTGGAGGGTCTGTCTCCTGCACCTGCCTATGAGCCCAGAGGCAGTAGTCTTCAATGCATTCTATTCTTGATTCCAGAGCCTACATTCAAGCTCAGCCCCTGTTTAGGGTAGCAAGAGGGAGGCAGGAAGTGTGCCAGTGTAGACACGTTCTGATCTGATCTGCAGAGACAGAAAGCCATTGTGTCTGCCGTAGGTTAGGTGGGTCGGGATGTAGTTACCACAAAGAGACCCAGAAGCTCATCAGCACAGAGAGAACATAATCCAAATCCTTGACCTCATCAGTTCAAAGCTGTGATGAGGCAGACACAGTAAACTATTCCCTGCCTTGAACTCAATCTCTCTGGCCAACAGAGTCTCAGTTTTCCCATCTGTGTAATGGTGACAATACATAGTCACCTCCTGGAGTTTATTTAAGGATGGAATGAGGTGATACAGTTTGCCCATGAAAAAGACACTCATAGGACAGCAAACATGCAAACCTAGAGAGGAGAAGGATTCAAAGAGCCCTCCCTTCCTTCCTTCCTTCTTTCCTTCCTTCGTTTCTTCCTTCCTTCCTTCCTTCCTTCCTTCCTTCCTTCTTCTTTCTCTCTCTCTCTCTTTTTCATTTTTTGTTTGCTTGTTTGAGATGGAGTTATACTCCTTTTGCCGAGGCTGGAGTGCAATAGCATGATCTCGGCTCACTGCAACCTCTGCCTCCCAAGTGCAAGTGATTCTCCTGCCTCAGCCTCCCAAGTAGCTGGGATTACAGGTACATGCCACCACACCCATCTAATTTTGTATTTTTAGTAGAGACAGGGTTTCATAATGTTGGCCAGGCTGGTCTCGAACTCTTGACCTCAAGTGATTCACCCACCTCGGCCTCCCAATGTGCTGGGATTACAGGTGTGAGCCACTGCGCCCAGCCTCTTTTTTTCCCTAACCAGTTTATTGAGGGGTGATTGACTTATAAAAAGCTGTTCCCATTTGATGTATACATCTCAATGAATTTGGGGATAAGTGTACACCCACAAAACCATCACTGGAGTTCATTTCTCTGCTATCAAGGACTAGCCAGTGGCGGTAGGGGTGGATGGAACTGTGTTTTCACATCAGGGAGAGTGTCCTCACCTTTGTTTGCGGTCTTAATCTGGGAGAAGGGTGGGGTGCACAGCTTATTTTTTCTGTTGAGATGTACAGAAAGGTTTCTGTGTCCACAAGGATAAACACGATAGAAATCCACTTAAGTCGTGAAAGCCAATATCTAGCTTGGAATCCAAGAAGAATTAATTGATAACAAGGGTCATTAATCCCCAGAGCAGGATGCCACCAGCACAGATAATAGCATTTCAATTACTGAAGGGTTTCTGTCTATTAAAGTCTGCCTGTTTCTACAAGGCAGTGTTAACTAGCGCAGCCCCTAGGACATGGTCCTCCTTCCCTGCCGCCCATTGTACACAGCTCCCTTCATCCTTTGACCTCCAGAAACACTTACTGCCTATGTCCTGTCTTGTAGAGTGTGCATGTGTAGGTGTGTGTTAGGGACAAGAGAGATGGAGAGACAGAACCCCATTAGATCACAGAACTCTTAAAGCTAGAGAGCGATGTTCTATACTTTGCTTAGCTGTCTCTATTTAAATGCCTTTGTACACGTTTCTGTTACTATTATTCCTCTTACAATTAAAAATGTTTTAAAATAGCACAGTTAACACATGTTCATTGTAAAAAAAAAGCAGAAAAATCCTGATGAGCCACAAGAAACTAAAAAAATCACCCATAACTCCTCTGCCCAGAAAGACTCCATGTGCACATCTTTCCATGGTTCTTTCTGTTTGTTTTTTCAAACAGAAAAAATCAGCCAAGTATTACATTCGTGCATGCAAACTATTTAAAAAGATGTGGAATATAAGACAGAAAGTGCTTATATTTTTCCTCCAATCCTTCACAGAGATAACCACTATTAACTGTTTAGTGTGAGTCTGTCAGAACTTGGTCCATATGAAACTCACCCAATTGTCCTAAAGAACTGATGTTTATGGTTTCTTTGAATAAACATAGAAAGTGATCCTACTAGCCTTAAAACTTGAGAAAGTTACAATTGTCTTATCAGAGTTCCTTTCTCAGGATACCAACCATCAGGCTTCCCAGATAGTATCAAGGAGCTAAAACTTACCAGGTCACTGCATTTGGACAAAGAGATGTCAGTCCCCTCACAAGACGTGATGGCCTAACTGACCACCTGCTTCCTGTTGACTTCCTCTTCCTTACACCTGTTTTCCCACGCATTGTTACATTTCTTCCCTGCTATATAAACCCCTGATTTTAGTTGGTCAAGGAGATGGATTTGAGACTGAGCTCCCATCTCCTCAGCTGCAGCACCCGGTTAAAGGCTTCTTCCTTGGCAATACTCATTGTCTCAGTGATTGGCTTTCTGTGCAGCAAACAATAGGGCTTAGACCGAACCCCTCATGTTTCAATAACACATACATTGATAGACCTGTATGTGTATACAGCTATATATGTAGTATTAAAAAAAAAAAAAAAAAAAAAGCCAGGCATGGTGGCTTATGCCTGTAATCCCAGCACTTTGGGAGGCTGAGGTGGGTTGATCACCTGAGGTCAGGAGCTCGAGCCCAGCCTGGCCAACATGGTGAAACGCCGTCTCTACTAATAATACAAAAATTAGCCTGGTGTGGTGGCACCTGCCTGTAATCCCAGCTACTCAGGAGGCTGAGGCAGGAGAATTGCTTGAACCCGGGAGGTGGAGGTTGCTGTGAGCCGAGATTGCATCACTGCACTCCAGCCTGGGCAACAAGAGCAAAACTCCATCTCCATAAAAAAAAAAATAATAAAAAATCATAGACAAGATCATGCAATATGTATGTTTCTGTGATTTCCTTTTTTTACCTATCCTAGAGAGCCGTGCATATCAATTCATTTAAATCTTCCTTATTTTCTTTGACAACTGGGTAACATTCCACTACATCAACAAACTGCAGTTGGTAAGCCCACTCCTTTCCTGATGGGTATTTAGGTCATTTCCAACTTATCACTAATACAAAGCATACAACTTTGTCCACTTGTGCAAGTACTTTTGTGGGACAGATTCATAGAGTGAAATTCTAGAGGTGCTGTAATATGAAATTTAAATTTCAACAGAATTGTCAAATTCCAGGCTTTGCAGAGTAGCTCATGCCTGTAATCCCAGCACTTTGGGAGGCTAAGGTGGGAGGATTACTTGAGGACAGGAGTTTGAAACCAGCCTGGGCAACAGAGGGAGACCCCATCTCTACCAAAAGATTAAAAATAATAAAATTAGCTGGGCGTGGTGATGCACACCTGTAGTCCTAGCTATTTGTGAGGCTGGGTGGGAGGATCGCTTAAGCCAGGAGTTCAAGGCAGCAGTGAGCCATGATGGTTCCACTGCACTCCTGCTTGGGTGACAGAATAAGACTCTTCTCTTAAAAATAAAAAATTTTCAGCCGGGCGCAATGGCTCACGTCTATAATCCCAAGACCTGTATGTGTATACAGCTATATACGCAGTATTAAAAAAAAAAAAAAAAAAAGCCAGGCATGGTGGCTCATGCCTGTAATCCCAGCACTTTAGGAGGCCGAGGTGGGCAGATGACCTGAGGTTGGGAGTGCAAGACCAGCCTGACCAACATGGGGAAACCCCATCTCTATTAAAAATACAAAATTAGCTGGGTGTGGTGGAGCAGGCCTGTAATCCCAGCTACTCGGGAGGCTGAGGCAGGAGAATCACTTGAACCCAGGAGGCAGAGGTTGTGGTCAGCTGAGATCATGCCATTGCACTCCAGCCTGGGCAACAAGAGTGAAACTCCGTCTCATAAATAAATAAATAAATAAATAAATAAATAAATAAATGTCAAATTCCTCTCCAAAAAAGCTGTACAAAATTATACTTCTACTAGCAGTCCATGAGAAGATCTGATCCCTGTGCTATTGCCAACAGTGGAAATGATCAATCTTTAATTTTGTGCATGTGGTCAATTTCGTGGGTGAGCGTGGTGCATCATTTTACTCTGTATTTCCCTGATTACTGTGAAGCTGAGCGTCTTTTCATGTGTTTATTGGTCATCAGCCTTCTTTCTATACATATGCACACATATACACTTTTAAAATGTTTCACAAGGCTTTGTTGTCATCTGCTTGTTTTCTCTACAGTACATCAAAACGTCTTTCTATGTCAATGCACGCACACTTTTGCCTCATTCCCAATGGCTGTGTCACATGGCAGCAGCGCAAACTTCTCAATCAGTTCCTGATTGTCAAGAATTTAAGTTGCTCCCCATCTTTTGCTGTTCTTGCCAAAACTGTGGTGTCTTTATAGCTAAGTAAGATGTTGAACACTTTCGTATTTCCTTGGGATGAATTCCTAGAAGTGGAATTGCTGGTCAAAGGACATGTATTTTTTTAAGGTCATTGCTACTTATTGCCAAGATGCTCTGAAGAACAGCTGGTTGGAAGCTTTACATTCCCACCAGCAGTTCATGATAGTGTCCTTCCCTGGACATTGCCAAATGTCCACTGCGAGGACAAAACCACCCCCAATTGAGACCCACTTTCTTAGAAACAGAATGGTTTCAATGCCCAGGCAGATGAAGATAAACATTCTTTTTACTCTCTCCTATGGTCCGATTCAGTGGTTCTCCAACCTGAATGTTCTGTGTGCAATGCCATATATATCCTACTTTATGGGCAGAGAATTTTCAAGGGTAACTTGACTCCATCCACTTTTACCTTACACACTGACGTGTGAACCTAACCTGTCCCTTAAATTGAACACCACTGGTCTCCCTGAAGGACCTTCAGCTTTAACACAAAGATCTTTCCAGCACAAAATCTCATGCCCAGGCTTCACCTTCAAGGCCTGCGGTGGTTACTGCCATTACCGGACACTTCCCATGGCGCCATGCCATTACACTGAATCCTCATGTTGACTGTGAGGTAGGTAGTATTCCTGGCCACTTCACAGAGCAGACCCAGAGGCTCACAAAGGTTAAATAACTTGCCCTATATTGCACAGCTGGCAAATGCTGGAGCCCATTTGATGCCAAACTGTACTGTTTTTCAATAGAAAGTATGCGCCAGCAGTTAAAGAGAGTGTCTGTTACTGGCTCTTTTTCACTGATTGACATTCCTATTAATACCTTTGTGATTCCAAATCAAGAAGGTGAGGATTTTAAAATACAGCCTCTGTGTGTCGTCAAAGGAGGAGCAGTTGGTATAGCTTGAGCTATGGGCAGAATGTAGGCCAGGCATCAGTCTTTGGCGGTGTGGGCATGGCTGTGTCTGGAGGCTAAGCCACTTAAATGACCTCTTAAAGGGCCATCCAAATCCATCCAATTCTGATAATTGTTGGAGTAATTTCCACTGTGGTATTCTAGTAACTATTAGACCAGTAGTGCTACCATTTAGCGTCTTGGACTGATGCTTCTCTTGTAACCTGAAGGAATGAATATGTTTTGCAATTGAGGAAACCACCCCTCCCCTTTTCTATCCCCTCCAGACTTTGGACCCCAAAAAGAGTGAAACGCTTTGAGCTCCTTGGAGGAAGGTGTGCCCACAAAGCCAAGGGTGTGATTAGATCGGCTAGAACCTTCCTGTTCCAACCAAAGGAACCAATTAGATGATCTAATGGGAAGTTTTTCTTGTCATCCTGAAATTATATGATGCTATGAAGCTGCCCACTATTATGTATCCTTGATGATAATAATAATGTGTCCTTCCTGGATCACGTAACAAAGTATAATCAACTCTCTTGACAGCCTTGGTGTTAATGACTCTGCACCCATTTTGCTGCTGGGTAGAGTGAGGCAAACAGAGACCAGGGCACTGCATAGCTCATCTTCCCTGAAACGAACATTTCTTTTTCTTTTTTTTTGAGATGGAGTTTCGCTCTTGTTCCCCAGGCTGGAGTGCAGTGGCGTGATCTTGGCTCACCGCAACCTCCAAATCCCAGGTTCAAGCAATTCTCCTGCCTCAGCCTCCCGAGTAGCTAGGACCACAGGCGTGCACCACCATGCCTGGTTAATTTTGTATTTTTAGTAGAGATGGGGTTTCACTCACCATGTTGGCTAGGCTGGTCTTGAACTCCTGACCTCAGGTAATCTGCCCACCTCGGCCTCCCAAAGTGCTGGGATTACAGGCACGAGCCACCACACCTGGCCAGAAACAGTTCTTTAGTGGACTCAATGAAAACAGGAATGTTGTTTCCTATGCTGTCAATCTGAAATTCCAGCCACAGTTGAATTTCCCCAAAGTTTATTCTGGGGAACACCAGTCTCACCAGAAACTCTGTGGTTAGTTTGGAAAATTCTGCATTTCTAGTCCTCCTTTGGATTTTCTTAGGCATTAAAAGCTCTGAGAAGTCCTGCAGTCAGGCATCTTTTAAATTGTGAATAACTAGGTATTTCCAAAACACATTTGACCACAGAATCTTGCTTTCATGTAGCAGTCCCCTGGGAGCCCTTGGGAAATTCTGTGTTTGGAATATTTAAATGACCTCTGCTGTTCTAAAAATATTTGCAGAGAGTTCCTTTAGTCAGGTATAGGGAAGTGAGGCCATCACTGGAGAATGGGTGTGGTGATCAAGATAGTAAACTTCAACTTGAAGGCCCCTAGATCCAAGGATACCCTCACCTATGTCAGGGCAGATGAAAGGAAAGGAAAGGGAAGGAGAGGAAAGGAGAGGGGAGGGGAGGGGAAGGGAGGGGAGGATAGAACACAGCCACCACCCAGAGGTCTCTTGTGTGTCTCTCCCAGAGGTATCACCCCATCCTGATTCTTCAGATATTTATTTCGAATTGTTTTGCCATCTATGTTTATATCTCTAAACTATTTAGTTTCATTTTTGCCTGATTTACAACTTGATGTAAATGGACTCCTGCTCATCAATTTGTTTTCTCTTCCTTCTCTGTAGTCATCAAAATATCTGTGAAATTTGAACATGTTCTTGTCTGGAGCTGCCGCTTATTGGCTTTCATTGCTTTATTGTGCTCCACTGTATGAACCTGCAGCCACTTATCCCATCTACTGTCAGTGGATATTTGGGGCATGTCCAAGTTTTGGCAATAGTATCAGTCTGTTTGTGTTGCTATAACAAAATACCTGAGATCAAGTAATTTGCAAACAACAGGAATTTATTTCTCACAGTTCGGGAGGCTGGGAAGTCCAAGTACATGGCACTGGCAAGTTCGGTGTCTGGTGAGGGCCTAGTTTCGGCTTGCAGGATGATGCCTTGTTGCTGTATCCTCACATGGAAGAAGGTGAAAGGGTAAAAGGGCTTACCTAGTTCCCTCCAGCTCCTCTGTAGGGTGCTATCCCCTTAATAAGGACAGAGCCTTATGGCCTAATCACCTCCTAAAAGCACCATCTCTTAACACGTTTGCACTGGGGATTGAGTTTCAACATGAATTTTGGAGGGAACACACACATTCAAACCATAGCAGAAATCTCAACAATGATGCATTGCTATATGTGTCTATGGGTGCACATGTGTAAGAGTTCTCCCAAACATAAACTCGGAGTGGAATTGCTGGATCATAGACTGCATGTATCTTCAACTTTACTGGATAAGTGATTGTACAAGAGTTGTTTCTCCACATCCTCACTAACATTTCTTGCTATCTCTATCTTTGATACCCCATGATCATCTGCTATCTCCATCCTTCACCAATCTGTTCATTAATTTGCAAAGGCAAGTGAAGAAGCTTGGTATAGATGCCAGCTGGACATACAAAGGACCTTGTATTTGCAGAATCAGAATTACCAAGACAGTGTTCCATGAATCTGCTTTTCACAACCTCCCTGATTGATTTAGATTATCAACCTTGTCTGAAGGCCACTGATCTAGAGCCTTGACACATTTTTCATAAAGTCCTGGAATGTCCTTTTTTCAAACTAAATTTTATGCAGAATGCAACATATGAAATGCATAAAATCAGAGCTGCCCTGCTTGGAACAGGAAGTAGGAGTGGAGGCTGGGCATGGTGGCTCACACCCATAATCCCAGCATTTTGGAAGGCTGAGGTAGGAGGATTGCTTGAGGCCAGAAGTTTCAGAGTAGCCCGGGCAACATAGCAAGACCCCATCTCTACAAAAATATTTTAAACTTAGCCTGGTGTGGTGGTGCACACCTGTAGTCTCAGCTACTTGGGAGGCTGAGGCAGGAGGATCACTTGAGCCCAGGAATTTGAGGCTGCAGTAGGCTATGATTGTGCCACTGCACTCCAGCCTGGGTAACAGAGCAAGATGTCATCTCTTAAAAGCAATTTTTTAAAAATAGTGGAAGATCCCATGAAACAGAATGACCGGCTCTTCACCATACCCAGTTCTCTTTCTCCAGCAATAGAGCTGGTCTGCATTTCCCAGCCTCCTTTGCAGGTAAATGTAGCCACGTGACTGAGCACTACCCAATGGATAGTGGATGGAAGTGATGGCAGGGGCAATGGGAGACATTTCCAGGCCTGGTTCATAAAAACCCTTTTCCATCTGCAGGCTAAATACAGAGGATGCAAAGGCTGAGTGGTGAACAGAGCAAGCTGGAAGGGGCTGGGATCCCTAAATGACCCTGTGGAAGGCTACCTGAAAAACAGGGGCACCCATTTTGGATTCCACATAGTGAGACATAAATGGATGCCGTATTAACTCATGGATACTTGTGGGTCAGTTTGTTACAGCAGCTGGCATTGCCTTAATGAACATAGCCCCATCTCCACTGTCTGCCCCCAGGGCATCTCCGTGGAATCTAGATCCTCCGGGAAGTCCATGCAGAAGACCACAGGTGCAATGAAAGAACATGCCCTCGCAAGACCTGGGCTCTGCAAATCCGTTCCCGCATAAGACAGGGGCAGGAAAGGACCCTACCTCCCTCAGCTCTTGTATGGATTTAATAAGATAATATATTTGGAAAGCACTCTGGTGCAGTGAAAGGCATTTCAGATGTGAGTTATATTTAGTTATTGTTACTGCATTTCTGCATATTTCTTTCACTACATCCGCAGCCAAGCCTCTCTCCAGTGGCTACTCCACAAAAACTAGAGAAGCATTAATGCAGTAAATCTAAAAACTCAGCCCCTCGCTCCTTTCTCCAGGCAGGGCTGGGCCACGGTCCCCAGAGCAGCTGACCCTGAGTATAATGCAAATACTGTATTCCATCAGGCTATTTTGAGACAGGCAAGGAATAAGACTCCCGCTCTCCCCCATAAGAAATGTACATCACCCGGTTTTTAAAATTTCCTTTTGATTAAAAAGAATCAGCAGCCTATCTGAAAAACATCTTCTATCTCTCCTCTATGCTGAGAGATAAGAATTTTTTTTTAACAAAGGACAAATATGCTCTCTAGCCCTTTAGTACCATAGGGACCATTTAGGACTTTTTTGTTTTATTTCATTTTTTGAGACAGGGTCTCACTCTGTCGCCCAGGCTGGAGTGCAGCGGCACCATCGCGGCTCACTGCAGCCTCAACATCTCAGGCTCAAGCAATCTTCCCACCTCAGCCTCCCGAGTAGCTGAGATTAGTCATGTGCCACCATGCCTGGCTAATTTTTTTTTTTTTTGCAGAGACAAGGTTTTACCATGTTGCCCAGGCTGGTGTTGCCCTCCTGGCCCAAGTGATCCTCCCACCTCAGCCTC
The DNA here is from genome assembly GCF_028885655.2 of Pongo abelii. Lineage (NCBI taxonomy): Eukaryota > Metazoa > Chordata > Mammalia > Primates > Hominidae > Pongo > Pongo abelii. Next base: position 115,314,697 of record NC_071995.2, on the reverse strand, counting down.
CCAAAGTGCTGGGATTACAGGTGTGAGCCACTGCGCCCAGCCCCCATTTAGGACTTTTTGCTGTGAGAGTTGTGTGGTTTTGTGGGGAGTGATGAGGGTATAAGAATCTGATTTTAATAGGCTGGCACTTAAAATTATCACTTGGAATGATCTTGGAATTATTTCCAGTTCTCCGCACTGGAGAAAGAATCAGGTTTAAGTTCTAAAATGTGTGATGGGCTGGGCGTGGGGCCTCAAACCTGTAATCTCTGTGCTTTGGGAGGCCAAGGCAGGAAGATCTTTTGAGACCAGGAGTTTGAGATCAGCCTGGGCAACAAAGCCTCAGAGACTCCCATCTCTACAAAATTTAAAAATTAGCCTGATGTGGTGGCACATGCCTATAGTCCCAGCTCCTTGGGAGGCTGAGGTGGGAGGATAGCTTGAACTCAGGAGGTGGAGGCTGAACTCCAGCTTAGGTGACAAAGTGAGACCATGCCTTTAAAAATATTTTTTTAAATCAATCAATCAGTAAATAAAATGCATGATGGAGTTGAGAACTTTCCAATTAGCCAGGCCCTGTCTGATGGCTGAAGGGGAGAGAAGCGGGGACAGTCCTTGCTTGTCTCCTGGTCTCCAAACCCTGATCCAGACTGTTTACTTTCTCTCAGTTTCCTTCTTTCACTCGCTCTATCTCAGAGGTCTTCACACTCCCCTTCATAATAGTGGACAACCACTATACAGTAAGACTCAGCACCTACTAGGGCGGACAGTTTCCATTGCCATGCACACATGCAGAGCACCTACTGTGCTCTAGGTGCCATGTGGGACCCGGGGCACACATCCTTATGGATGCAGCAGCCCTGCTTTCTGCTCCAAACCCCAGCAGGCCTCCATAATGCCATCAGTCACTGTCCCTGTCTCCCTCTGTCAGGCCAAAGCAGAGAGGGTCTGGGCTCATTTGAGCTCATTGACTGACTTGCAGTTCTTAAGCTTCTATAAGGCAGGGATTGTATCTTCTACATGAGAGGCCCAGATGAAACCATGGGCTCTGGACCCAGACATCAGCAGGCTTCAAAGCCCATTTCTGCCCCTTAAACAAGACACTGAATGCCACTGCCTCTTAACCTCAGTTTCCTTTATTTATTTATTTTTTTTTTCTGGGACAGAGTCTTACTCTGTCACCCAGGCTGGAGTGCAGTGGTGCAATCTCAGCATCTCAGCTCACTGCAACCTCTGCCTCCTGGGCTCAAGGGATTCTCCTGTCTCAGCCTCCCTAGTAGCTGGATTACAGGTACACACCACCATGCCCAGCTAATTTTGTATTTTTAGTAGAGATGGGGTTTCACCGTGTTGGCCAGGCTGGTCTCGAACTCCTGGCCTCAAGTGATCCGCCCACCTTGGCCTCCTGAAGTGCTGGGATTACAAGTGTGAGCCACCGCACCCAGCCCCTTAGTTTCTGAATCTATAAAATAAAAGTCACTCTGTCTTCCTAGTAGGGTTCTTGGAGGGCCGTGCAAAGCAACCCAGGTCAAAGCCTGGCACTGGGCAAGTGATCAGGAAGTTTCTTTCCACATCTGGATGTTACCTACTGCATCTGGCACCTCATGGGTGCTTGGGGGCTTTGTGAATATGTGTAGACAGTGGTGAGCACTTGACAGGAGAGGACACATTCTGCCATAAATTGGGGAATACGTTAGCCAAAATAACAACAGTGATTTACTATGTATCGGGCATGGCCCTAGCACTTTCCAAGCATCATTAATTGATCCTTCCATCTTGCCAAGGAAGGTATATCTCATACCGTGCCCAGTAGAGATCCTGCCATGATATGGCGCTCCATGACAGCAGCCCTGGGCAAAACTGTCCTGGACAGATTGACTTGGAGCTGTCCCCCTATTTTATAGGCACCCCCTTCATCCTGCAAAGTCACCTGTTTGACCCTCCCACCCCAAATTCCTTCCCTGTCCCCATGCCCAGCTCACCCCAGTGAAATGCACTTGTCACCCAGGTCTCCCAGGTACCAGGGACCTGGCTGAGGCAGGTAGGGGAAAGGCAGAGCAGTGAAAGTGGGCAGTGACGGAAGAGCAACCAGAGGAACGGACGGGCATTACTCATGGGCTTAACTGGAATGTTTAGGAAGCAGATGCCAAGTGTAAAAGTCTCCCTAGACTCCTAGACTGGAAGGGGAGGGGGCAGGAAAGTTGAGACGTGTGACCAAACAATGCAGCACCAACAAGTGTAAATGGAGAAACAGTTCCTTCTATTGCTCTGGGGCTTTAGAGTTGCACCAAGTGCTTTCTGGTGGAGGGCAAGAGAAGTACAATGCCCTGGCCAAGTGAGCACAGACCTTACCGTCCCCTGGGTTCCAAATTTGGAGTGGGGTCGGGACTGCTTTTTAAAACAATCCCGGGCAGGTGAGGTGGCTCATGCCTATAATCCCAGCACTTTGGGAGGGTGGATGACCTGAGGTCAGGAGTTCGAGACCAGCCTGGCCAACATGGTGAAATCCTGTCTCTACTAAAAATACAAAAAATTAGTTGGGCATGATGGTGCACGCTTATAATCCCAACTACAGGGAAGCTGAGGCAAGAGAATCGCTTGAAGCCGGGAGGCGGAGGTTGCAGTGAGCCGAGATCGAACCGCTGCACTCCAGCCTGGGTGACAGAGTGAGACTCCATCTAAAAAAAAAAAAAAAAAAAAATCCTAACTGCCTGCCAGGTCACAGAACCAGAGTCCTTCCTGGGAAACACACATTATCTTAGCAGCCTGCAGGAGACAGCCACATGCTGCCTTTGAGTTCATTAAGGTCTGATATGGGAAGTTCAGGCTGTCGTAGGCCAGTCAGGGGACTGCTGGGGCAGGTGGTGCCTTTTGCATCCTTCAGATGCAGCTTGTCCAAGGCCACCTGTGAGTCAACCTGAGCCCTGCTGATAATGGGCTCAGCCATGATTCTCAACATTAATATTTACAGCTGGCAGTGTTTGCACACCTCTCACCAAATGCCCCAAACAGCAGTGAAAGGAAAATTATCGCCTTGGATTTGAATAGTTCCCCTTTCCTGGGAAGCTCCAAAGATATGATTTAGTAAATGTTTCAACCCACTGTTCCAAGGGTATAGAAAATGCTGAAGCTAGGGTTGCTGCCTTAGTGCAGTACAATCTGGGCAGTTTAGAGGGTTGTGGTTAAGAGCCCAGTCGCTGAGGGAACATCAATTTCAGTGCAAATCCCCTCTCTGTTCATAGAACTGCTGCTAGCCCATAGGGTAGCATGGTGGGAATTGGGGGGAAAAAAACCTCTTCTTCCAGAAGACACAACTGACTCTAGCCTCCGCTTGCCCCATTTGACCTTGACTGAGCCTCAGTCTCCTCATCCGTGAAATGGGGATAATAATGGAACCTAGCTTATTGGCTGCTTGTGAGAATGAGATGAGATTCACATAATCATTACATCCTGCCTGCCTATCGGGAGATCAACTGCCCTGGTTTGCCCAGGACTGACAGGTGGGACTCAGGGCTTTCAGTATTAAAACCTGTGAAGACCCAGGCAAATGAGGATGAGTTGGTCACCCTACTGCTCAAGGAGTATCCCACAAGTCACCATAGCTCTGGGTACATTTTTTTTGTTGTTGTTGTTGAGATGGAGTCTTGCTCTGTCACCCAGGCTGGAGTGAAGTGGTGTGATCTTGGCTCACTGCAACCTCTGCCTCCTAGGTTCAAGCAATTCTCATGCCTCAGCATCCCGAACAGCTGGGACTACAGGCATGCGCCACCACATCCAGTTAATTTTTGTATTTTTAGTACACATGGGGTTTCACTATATTGGCCAGGCTGGTCTCAAACTCCTGACCTCAGGGGATCTGCCCACCTTGGCCTCCCAAAGTGCTGGGATTTTAGGCATGAGCCACCGCACCTGGCCATGCTCTGGGTACATTCTGAGGTCTTAGGTGCCAGCACCCAAGAGCTCCATTTTTGGGCAAGGGCTCGACTTCCTGCATTTGGTTCATGACCCCAGAAGTGGGCAGCTGGGTCTTGGGTGTGCACTGATGCTCTTCTTTGGGGAAATCGCCAAGGGCAGGGTCTAGGTTGGTTTCACTCAGCCCACAGTAGGTGCTCCATAAAGAGTTGCTGAATTGAATTAAGGACTGCGGGTCTTGCATCACAAGTCCATCCCTCACTGTGCCTTAGCCTTACCCAGACCATGGGCTTGTCTTCACCTTCTCAGCATTCCCTGGGGGGCCTTAGGCAAGCTTGCTAACTGCCCTGTGCCTCAGTTTCCTCACCTGAGAAAGGGAGATAAGATCTTGCTTGGAGAATGGTTACGTAGTTTGAGATTTATCAATGTCAACTGCTGGCACAGCTCCTAGTTGGAGCTCAGTAAACCATAACCAATCTCTCCTGAATGCTTGTCTTGAGCCAGACCTCGGGCCGCCACACTCTCTGTGCACCGTCTCCTTTAGTTCTACTATAGGCTTGGATGGTGGGCAATACTACTGTCCATCATTCATAGACAAGGGCCTCAAGGCTCCACAGAGTTAATAAGCTTGGCTAAAAAGAAGACAAGTCCGTATTGTCCAAGCGCACGTATACAGCCTCTGCTGGGGGTTAGTCTCCCTTTTCTCTAAACTGTCCAAGAAAGAACCCAGTAGATGGTTCCCTTTATGTTTACAAACAATCTTCAGAATGCAGGGGCACCAACCTCCCAAGAGATCAGGTTTGGGATGGGTCAGAGATTACAGGTATCCTTATAAGGGGGAGGACATCTATCATTGTTAAGATCTTTCATGAGCAATATAGGCATGAAAAGGCTTAGGGGAGAGGAGCGCAGAAAAGGGGAAGGGAGAGGTGGAGACCGCCCCCTTTTGAAGAACTCTTAAGAAATCCAGTGGAAGTATTTCTTCCAATACCACAGCTTCTGCATCTGGACTGACCCTCATTTCTTTTTGAATGTGTCTTTATCATAGAAAACTTGGGATCACACCATCTTTTTTGAAGGCCAATGATACAACCCAGTGACCAGGTGTGAACTCTGGCATTTCGAATTAAGAGTTGCCATTACTCAATAAGGTCATCATGTAAACCAAGCCATTGCTGGATGCATAATAGATATGTTCAAAAGACATGCTCTATCCCAGGGCTGCCCTGATGTGGATGGAAAAGGCTCTGGCTAATTTGTGTCTATGGGTGGATCCCCACCCCAGAGTGCAGCCTCACCAGCTTGGCCAAGTCTTATGCCTTCATTTGAAGTGCCCCCTCTGGTCTCTACAACTCTGTGATGGTAGAACTGTTAATTTCACCTCCTTTTGACATATGAGACAACTAAAGCTCAGAGAGGTCAAGTCAGTTGCCCAAGGTCACACAGCTGGAGTAGCAGAACAAGGATTTGAACCCAGATCTCCTGCCTCTAGAGCCCACGATTGTGAACACTTCACTGTGTTGCCTTCATCCATTCGATGAAGGCCTTGGACTAGGTGTGTGTGTGGGGAGGGGGTGTTGGAGTGTCTTGTCTTTTCTTAATAGACTTTATTTATTCATTTATTTTTTGGGATGGAGTCTCAATCTGTCTCCTCGGCTGGAGTGCAGTGGCTCAGTCTCGGCTTACTGCAACCTCAACCTCCCAAGTTCAAGCGATTCTCCTGCCTCAGCCTCCTGAGTAGCTGGCATTACAGGCATGCGCCACCACGCCTAGCTAATTTTTGTATTTTTAGTAGAGACAGGGTTTCACCATATTGCCCAGGCTGGTCTTGAACCCCTGATCTCAGGTGATCTGCCTGCTTCGGCCTTCCAAAGTGCTGGGATTACAGGCATGAGCCACTGCGCCTGGCCAATAGACTTCATTTTTAAGAGCAGTTTTAGATTTACAGAAAAACTGTGAAGACAGTACAGGGAATTCACATATACCCCACACCCAGTTTCCCCTATAATTAACATATTAATATGGTATATATACTACAATGAATGAACCCATATCGATGACATTATTAACTAAAACCCATACTTTATTATTCACATTCCCTTAGTTTTTTCCTAATGCATTTTTTCTGTTTCAGGATTTCATCCATGATCCCACATTACACTCCTGTCCTCATGTCTCCTCAGGTTCCACTTGGCTGTGACAGTGTCACAGATTTTCCTTGTTTTTGATGGCCTTGATAGTTTTGAGCAGTACAAGTCAGATATTTTGGAGAAAGTCCGTCTGTGGGAATGTTTTTCTCAGAACTGGACCAGGTGATGTGGTTTGAACGTGTCCCCTCAAAGTTCGCATGTTGGAAACTGAATCTCCAATGCAATAGTGTTAAGAGGTAGGACCTTTAAGAGATGATTAGGTCGGGAGGGCTCTGCCTTCAAGAATGAATTAATGCCTTTATCTCTGGATGGGTTAGTTATTTTGGGAATGAGTTGCTGGTAAAAGGATAAGTTTGCCTCCTTTCGCTTTCCTTCCCTTCTCTCTCTTTCTCTCCCTCCTTCTCCCTCCCTCCCTCTCTCTCTCCCCACTTCCCATGTGCTCTCTTACCCTCCCCCTTCCACCATCAGAAGACACATCAATAAGGTCCTTGTTGATGCAGGCCCCTCGACCTTGGGCTTCTCAGCCTCCAGAGCTGCAAGAAATAAATCTCTGTTCTTCATAAATTACCGAGTCTCAGGTATTTGTTAGAGCAGCACAAAACAGACTAAGACACCAGGGTTATACGTTTTGGGGAGGAAGACCCAGAGATAAAATGTCATTCCTATTACATCAGAACAAGAATCCATACTATCAACACGATCTCACTGTTGTTGCTGACCTTGATCACCTGGTAAGGTAGAGTTTGTCAGGTTTCCCCATGGTTGAGTTGCTTTTTTTTTTTTTTTTTTTGAGACAGAGTCTCCCTCTGTCACCCAGGCTGGAGTGCAGTGACCCAATCTCGGCTCACTGCAACCTCTGCCTCCCGGGCTCAAGCAATTCTCCTGCCTCAGCCTCCTGAGTAGCTGGGATTACAGGCGCCTGTCCCCACACCCAGCTAATTTTTGTATTTTTAGTAGAGACGGGGTTTCACCATGTTGGCCAGGCTGGTCTCAAACTCACGACCTCAAGTGATCCATCCACCTCGGCCTCCCAAAGTGCTGGGATTACAGGTGTAAGCCACCGCGCCCGGCCACTATTTTAGTACTTTTAACAGTACAGTGTCCCCTTTTTGAATAAGGGCCTCATGTTTTCATTTTGCAATGGACACCACAAATTAGGTAGCAGTCTTGCCCCCACTGTTCCTAGCATCCCCAACCCCACATGCACCCCAAATCTCTCTGAGGAACCCCACGTCTCTGCCAGATGGAGATTGAAAGCCTTGGATGAGGTGCTGTCACAGGCCCAGCTGGCTCTAACCTGAGGTTGGCCACGGACTGGGATGGTGCCTGTCTTCCACACCCTTCCAACTCTGACCTTGTCAAATAGTGGAAACTGGAGAAACCGAGGCATAGTGAGGAAGAATGATTTAACCTAGTGCTCACAGGATGAAAGCCAGGACTGGACAAAAGATTTCTTCAGACTCCACCCAAAGCGAGCCGACAACTCTGAAATAGTGCCTCAGAGTCTGACAGAGCTGGGTTCAAGGCTCAGCTTGGCCAACTCAGGCCAGTTGGCTTTCCTCTTGGAGCCTCGATGTGCTCATCTGTTGAATGGGAGTAAAATACCAGGCACCTAGGACTAAGCTTCATCAAAATAGTGCATTTGAGACTCTTTTGTTAACTTTTTTAGAGATGGAGCCTCACTCTGCCACCCAGGCTGGAGTGCAGTGGCATGATCATAGCTCACTGTGGCCTCAAACTCCTGGGCTCAAGTGATCCTCCTGCCTCATCTTCCCAAGTAGCTAGGACTACAGGTGCACGCCACCACCCCTAGCTGATTTTCTTAGAGATGGAGCCGCGCTCTGTCGCCCAGGCTGCAGTGCGGTGGCGTGATCTCGGCTCACTACAACCTCCGCCTCCCAGGTTCAAGTGATTCTCCTGCTTCAGCCTCCTGAGTAGCTGCGACTACAGGCGCCCACCACTACGCCTGGCTAATTTTTGTATTTTTAGTAGAGATGGAGTTGCGCCATGTTGGCCAGGCTGGTCTCAAACTTCTGGCCTCAAGTGATCTGCCTGCCTCGGCCTCCCAAAGTGTTAGGATTACAGGCATGAGCCACCGCATCCAGCCTTCTTATTTTTATTTTTTTAGAGATAGGTCTCGCTATGTTGCCCAGGCTGGTCTCAAACTCCAGGACTCAAGCGATCCTCCCACCGTGGCCTCCCAAAGCTCTGAGATTACAGACACAAGCCACCAGGCCTGGCCAGTGACTTTTATGAGCTGGAATGCCCAACCTGGGTATGAGGTGTCGCTGCTGTACACAGAAGTATGAGTGTTTGCTTTATCTCCTTGCCCATCTCAGCTTCATGCCTGGATATGTTTCAATGTGTTCACACTTCCCATCTGGGAATATGAACACCCAGAGGACCAAACCTGGGTGTGCTTATGTCCCTTTGAGTCCTGAGTAGAGCAGACCTGGCTTAATAAGAACCTTGAACCGGGAAGGAGATGGAGGAGTTCCCGCCTCACCTGGAGCAGGCTCCTCTGTTTCAACTCCATAAACTGTGAAGGCGACAAAGCCCTTTCTGTATTTTGCAAGAGATACAGTTTGCAAATGATCTCATTACCCCCACAGCTATGAGTGGAGTTATGCCGGGCCTTTCTAACAAGTGGCAGTAAAACATTTATTTTATAGGCCCCTCTGCCCCCCTCCTCTCCCCCACCGTGCAATTTTCTCTGTTTGGGGTTGGACTTGGTGTTTTCCCTCTTTTCCTTCTCTTTCTCCTTGCACTTTCTCTCATGTTAATTATATTAGTTGCCATGGAAACAGTGATGTCATTGGCACGGGCGCGCTCAATGACATCCAAAAGCACAGTTTATAGCATGGCTCGAAATTTATTCCATGGCTTGAAGCCTTGGGGAGGGGGGTTATATGGCGATTATATCTTGGGCACCATCTGGGCGTGAGGATGGAAAGTGGCAAGAAAGTAGCTGGGTTGGGGGTGGCTTTGCCAGCTTCCCAGAACCCCAGATACTGGGGGCCATTTACATTTGGAGTAGGTGGAGGACACCGTGTAAACAATGAAGAATCATTTCTTGGCTTCTCCCAACACTCACTGTTTTAGCAGCACCCTGCTGCACATTTGTCCCCAGTTTAGGATTTCAGAATCCTTCATGGAGTGGTGCTTAAAAGTGCTTAACACTGGTGTGTATATATGTGTGTGTATGCGTGTGTGTGTGTACGTGGGCCTATGCCTAATGCACCAAAGCCATGCTGTTGGTATGAAAATATGATCTGCAGCATGCCATGCACGTTAGTTCATACACAGGGTTTGCATACACATGCGCACCCTAATTTGCCCATCTGTACTTCATTTTAGAAGGTACAGTTGCATCCACATGAGTGATTTTTGCCATCCCTCCTGCCCCCCAAGCCTCCCCAGCACAGCTCACTTTTTTAGTGAGCTGCCTTTGCTGCAGCTGGAGGCGCAGGGTGGAGGGGAGGGCTGTGCACAGAGGCATTGGGGCTGTGGTAGAACTTGGGGCACCCTATACAAGGACACGTGCAGGTGTGGACTCCCCGAGCTCGCCCCCACATCGGGCTTTCCAGTTGCTCTGCGGGAGGTCTGCGTGTCTAGATGTGGCCCTAAGCAGACAGACCCTAAAGTGAGAGCCACTGGTCAGTCCCCTCCTCCTCCCTGGGGGCCCGTCGATGCGTTTTCAGTTCCTGTGGCATCACCCCGAGCTTGGGGAGGGAGCTCTGCAAACCTAGTGTGCAGGGCTAAGCGGGGGCCCCAGGGATTCTCATTAATTCTGGAGGATTCATGTCTGAGATGGGAAGAACCCAGGGCTCCACAGAAAGGAGGGCTTCGAAAGGCAGGGTGGGAAGACCAAGGGGCACAGGGCACCAGCATGGGAGTCGGGGGCGTGACTGAGGGAGTAGGAAGAAAACCAACTCCCAACTGCTTCAGGGAAACAGACGGACTCAGGGCCCCGGAAGTGGGGAGCCCAAGGCGGAACTTCCGGCACCGCCTGCCCACAGGCCTCAAATAGCGGCCTCCAGCCTCCGGCTCCATCTCAGTCCCCGCTTTCTTGACACTGATTCCCGACAGGACCACTGCAGGGAGCCACACCCAGGTTCACCTTTAACCCCACCTCATGTCCAAAAAATGTCACTGGACCAAGTGAAGTCACGTGCACAGCCACAAGCCATTGACTTGTGGCCAGGGGTGTGGCTTCATCTCATTGGCCAGGTTTGAGTCACATGGCAGCAGGGAGACAGTGTGGAGAATAGGTGTAGCCCTGAGACCGAGGTGGGAATAGGGGGCATGGGGGGTGGGAGGATGGGGGGATGGAGGGTATGGCGGGACTTTGACGCTTATTTCTGCCCTCATCATTCTTAGGCTTCCCACCAAGGGTACTCGCCCTTATTCACTATAACCTGCAGACCCAGGCCGGATTCTGTTCTGCAGCAGCCCCAATACTTAATCTAAATCTGGGTTTTTCAACCTCAGACCTACACAAAAATGACTGCAGGTGTGGCCAAATGTCCTGCAGGGGTAGCTGTTGGGGGGTGGGGGTTAAAACCACCCCTGGCTGAGAACCACTGGTCTAAACCATTTCTGCTCCTATTCCTTCCATCCACATTCCTCCTGTTACTCTCATTTTCTCTCTTGCTAAAACCCTCCATGGCTCCATATTATTATTATTAGATCTCTTGAGGTCAGCAGTTCGAGACCAACCTGGCTAACATGGTGAAACCCTACCTCTACTAAAAATACAAAAATTAGATGGGCTGGCAGCGGGCACCTGTAGTCCCAGCTACTTGGGAGGCTGAGACAGGAGGATCCCTTGAACCCAGGAGGTGGAGGTTGCAGTGAGCTGAGATCATGCCACTGCACTCCAGCTTAGGTGACAGGCAACAGAGTAAGACACTGTATCAAAAAAAAAAGAAAGAAAGAACAAGAAGAACCTCCAGACCCAGTACCCCTGAATAAACCATCGCCCCTCTACCACCTCCAGCTCCTGGTCAGTCTGCTGAACTGGAGATAGGAGCCTCCAGTGGAGGGGCCCAGGGTGCTCTAGGCCCCGAGGAAAGTCTTGGGAGAGCCACTCAGACAGGAAGCAGGTCCCAGTGGGGGAGAAGGGCACCAAGTGGAGAAAGGGAGCACAGTAGGTCCAGGCAGTGGGAAAGGCAGGTGCAAAAGCATAGTGGCATGACAGGGTGTGGCTTAGGGACACTAAGACCCACAGACTCATATTGTTGTGTAGCTTTGTCATGATCAACCTCACAACAGCCCCGTGAGATAGAGGCTAGGAAATTAGTTAATATATACACAAAGCACATGGCCCAATCCCTGGCACACAGAAAGCCCTATATAGGTGTTTGCTATGATATTCATGGTACTGCTACTACTACTACTACTAATAATAGGGAGCCATGGAGGGTTTTAGCAAGAGAGAAAATGAGAGTAACAGGGAGGAATGTGGATGGAAGGAGCAGGAGCAGAGATGGTTTAGACCAGTGGTTCTCAGCCAAGGGTGGTTTTAACCCCACACCCATCACTACCCCCATAGGACATTTGGTCTGGAGTCATTTTTGTTGTGACCATGCGAGGGGTGTGGTTTGTAGTGGCATCTAATAGAGGCCAGAGATGCTACTAAACATCTTACAACACAGGACAGCCCCCCACAACAAATAATCATCTAGCTCTGAATGTCAATAGGACTGAGCCGAAAAACCCAGATTTAGATTAAGTATGGGGGCTGCTGCAGAACAGAATATGGGTTGTCAAAAGGAGGCTCTAGGCAGAACAAGGGCCCTGGGATGGCCAAAGATTGGAAGAGCCTACTCCCCTCCCTTCCCTCCTCCCGCCAAGTGAGCTCCTCTCCTCCCCATCTGCAGTGTGTGCTGAGGGTGGGGAGGATGGTAGCAGAGAAGGCATGGGTGGGGCTGGCAGGGAGAAGTGCTGGAAAGTCTACAGGCCCTGGCAGACTGTGGCCAGTGACCATCTCTCCAGCTCCTGTACCATAGGCTCAACATGTTCCTTGAATGGAGGTAGATATCCTGCATCGGGGTCTGGTTTGCCTCGCGGAACACCCACACTGGAAATAGGGACCCGTCGCCATTCAGCTTGCAGATCACAAAGCCCCAGGGGCAGGTTTGCCCTTCTTCAGTCCTCAGAGTTCCAAATGTGATTTGCTTCAGTAACGTAAGCACAGAGGGAAGGGAGAGAGGAAAGTGAGTGGGGAAAGAGAGAGACAGCAAGTCAAAACCAGTGAGGACGATCAGGACAGAGCCTGGGAGGGACAGACAGACTCAGCAGGAGAAAGAGACATGGAGACAGAAAAACACAGACTGAGACTGAGAAAGAGAGATTGAGACGGAGCTGGAGAGGGACAAACAGAGAGTGGTGGAGAAACAACGGAAAACCCACGTAAGAGAGAGCCAGACAGATTGAGAGTGGCAAAAAGAAACAGAAATGGAGAAGGAGCAAAAGAGAGAGAAAGGTTGACAGTGGACGAGCAGACTAAGAGTGTGAGCAAGAGGCATCTTTCCTTGCAAACTCCATGGTCCGCAGCCCAGTAACTCTCCAAGGCTTTGCCATATTTCAGCCACGGAACTGGGGAATTGGGAAAGTTTTCTCATCACAGGTCTGGGACGAGCGAGCATTGTTCCCATTATTGCTGGCATTCTCTGCGAACTGGACATTAGCCAGCAGGAAATTCCTGGGACAAATCTTTCCACTCAGAGTTTTTTTAAAACTTTTATTTATTTATTTTAATTTTTTTTCTTTAGGGACAAAAGAAAAAAAGATCAAGAGGCAAAAAGAAAAAGAAAAAAAGGAATGAACCACCTGGTGCAGGAAAAACATATCTAGCAACAGCCTCAGTTGGGCCTGTGGAGGCTGAGAAGCCATTGAGTCCGCTGCGCTTCATTCTTCCCCTGGAAGGATTTATGACCTCACACTGCCATGACATCACAATGCGTTGCCATGGGTCCCACTTTATTATCATAAACAAAACGTTGTTCCTTGGGCCACTGCCTGTCTGAGCAGGAGGGGAAAAAAAGCCTCTGGGTAATGTGTTTTCTTGGGAAGGCAGCTTGTTCGGAAGTCTGAAAAGCTGCAAAGATAGTTGTACATACAGTTCCCTCCCTGTAGCCTCTGGACAAGGTTTGGGACGGGAACAAGAAGGATGAAGTCAGCTCCCTGCAGGAGGATCTCCAGCTCCGCGTGTTCTCACTGCCAAAAAGCAGCTTCCCCAGGTCTCCTTCACTGCCCCAAACAAGGTTTTTATTCATTCACCGAAAATGCATGGAGTACCTACTATGTGCTAGACACTGACAGAGCTGGGGCAGGGATCAATGAAAAACGTGACGCCAGCCCCACCCCTTTCAGAATCTTTAATACTTAACAAGCCCACAAATAACATGGATGTGCAAAATTGTAATTTGGGTTAAGTGTGCTGACGGAAGCAAACAGGAAGCTAGGATGAGAAGGGAGGGAAGAGGCTATTTACATGAGCAATCTGGGAGGGCCTCTCTAAGGAGGTGACATTTTAGACCAGACTTGAAGGAGAAGTAGGAATTGGCTGTGAAGGGCAGAGGGAGGTGGCAGTAACTAAGGCAGGACCAGCCACACCAGGCAGAGTGACCGTCAGGATCTGAGTTCCCACCAGGGGCCTCTTCGCACGTATTTTATAGAATTCCTGGGTAGCTGACTCAGATGAGAGGGCTTATCATGAGGAATCATCGTTGTCATGAGCCTGAGCTGAGTAAAGCTTCCCCACCCTGCCACAACCATGCCAGAAAACCCTCATTTCCATTGCAGAACTATCAGATCGGCACTGTGAAAACAAGTCAGCCAAGAGCAGAAATACCTGTAGGACGCAGAGGGGGCTCTCCCCAGCAGGAGTCCATTTTGCAAGAAGCAAATAATGCTCTTAAGCAGCAGGAAGGAGAGAGGGAAGGGAGGGGAGAGAAGCCTTGGGGACAGATGTGGGGGCACTGCCTGTGGGTCAGGAGGCCAGGTGAAGGACAGGTGGGCAAGCCGTCCCCGCCCCTCCCAGGAGATGAACCCTGAGGGAGTTAGGACTCTAGATATAGAATAGAACGAGAGACCGGGCATGTTGGCTCACACCTGTAATCCCAGCGCTTTGGGAGGCTGAGGCAGCAGATCACCTGAGGTCAGGAGTTCAAGACCAGCCTGGCCAACATGGTGAAACCCGTCTTTACTAAAAATACAAAAATTAGCCAGGCATGGTGGCGAGTGCCTATAATCCCAGCCATCTGGGAGGCTGAGGCATGAGAATTGCTTGGACCCGGGAGGCGAAGGTTGCCTCCCATGTTCCAAGATCGCGCCACTGCACTCCAGCCTGGGCGACAAGAGTGAGACTCTGTCTGAAAAAAAAAAAAAAAAGAAAAAGAATAGAACGAGAGCTTCTAGATCATCTGAACAGTGATAGGGACAGATGGGGACACGGAGGCCCCAAGTAGAGAAGGACCTGGCCTGAGGTGGTACAGGAAGTTAGGCGCAGAGCCCTTCCGCTCACTTGCTGTGTGACCTTGGGAAGCTCACTTCATATCTCTGAGCCCCTGTCCCCACTGTAACATGGGAATAATGCATATAAGGCTCTTTATACTGCTGCAATATATAGAGAGGGTTGTTTTTTGACCCCTACTTCCTGGAGAACATGTTCATTAAACCATGCTGGCTTCCCATTTGTTAGTTCACTCAGGGTGGCCCTGACAGGTTAACATGGCTGGGCTGTCCATGCTTTACAGATAAAGAAACTGAGGCCAAGAGGGGTTGAGTAACACACTCAAGTTTCCACAGCCTGGTATAAGGGCCAGATCCCCACCCTACCTGCCTGACTTCAAATAGAGCCCGTGTTCCCTACAGAAGCTTGGCCTTGTCTTGGGATGCATGAATGTGTGTATGGATAATTGGTACTGACCCAGAGACACAGAGCTAGGATGGAGACAAGGCTGCAGAGATGAGAAACCCAGCTTGCTGGCCAACAGTGATGGTGTGCCAGAGGACAGAAGAGACAGGACGTGGGAGAGAAGAGAGGACTCTATTCTGCATGCTGAGTGATATGTCCAGATGCGTGAATCTTTTTTGAATCTTTTTTTTTTTTTTTTGAGACAGAACCTTGCTCTGCCACCCAGGTTGGAGTGCAGTAGCATGATTTCGGCTCACTGCAACCTCCATCTCCATGGTTCAAGTGATTCTCCTGCCTCAGCCTCCCAAGTAGCTAGGATTACAGATGCATATCACCATACCCGGCTAATTTTTGTATTTTTAGTAAAGACGGGATTTCACAATGTTGGCCAGGCTGGTCTTGAACTCCTGACCTTGTGATTCACCCACCTTGGCCTCCCAAAGTGCTGGGAATACAGGCATGAGCCACCCTGCCCCGTGATTCTAATTTTTATGTAAGATACATATCTTAGGCTTTCCAGATCAGAGTAAGGAAGACTCAGTAGGAACACCAGTAACTCAGCTAGAGCCAGCTGGGTGACAGAAAAAGCATCTGCATGAGAAATTAGGGGATGTGCAGGCCATTAGATCAGGAGCCAGGCATCTCAGATTCTAGAAGAAGTCTATTTATTCCTGGGCCAAGCACTTGACTGCCTTTGCTTTACAAGTCTCACCACATCCTATAAGGTGGTTGGTTTGTTGTTTTGTTTTGAGACCAAGTCTCACTCTGTCGCCCAGGCTGGAGTGCAGTGGCGCGATCTCAGCTCACTGCAACCTCCACCTCCCGGTTTCAGGCGATTCTCATGCCTCAGCCTCCTGGGTAGCTGGGATTACAGGCGCCTGCCACCACGCCCTGCTAATTCTTGAATTTTTAGTAGAGACAGGGTTTCACCTTGTTGGCCGGGCTGGTCTCAAACTCCTGACCTCAAGTGATCCATTCGCCTTGACCTCCCAAAGTGCTGAGATTACAGATGTGAGCCACGGGCCTGGCCCTATAAGGTGGGTATTGTATCCCACTTCATGGATGTCAGAACCAAGTCCCAGAAAGATTCCAGTCCTAGGCCAGTCATGGTGGCTTACACCTCTAGTTCCAGCATTTTAAGAGGCCAAGGCAGGAGGATAGCTTGAGACCAGGAGTTCAAGACCAGCCTGAGCAACATAGTGAGACTCCATCTCTACCAAAAAATAAATTAAAATAATTTTAATTTTAAAAATTAAAAACCAGCTGAGCATGGTGGTGTGCAGCTGTGGTCCTAGATATTCAGGAAGCTAAGGTGGGAGGATCTCTTGAGCTAGGGAGGCGAAGGCTGCAGTGAGCCGTGACCACATCATTGCACTCCGGCCTGGGCAACAAAGCAAGACCCCATGTCAAAAAACACGCAAAAAAACTCCAGTCCTAGCCATTTGCCTCGATATAGAGATACAATCTTTCTCAGCCTTAATTTCCTCTAATTAAAAATAAAAGGATTAGTCTAAATCAGGGATCAGTAAACTTTTTTGTAAAGGGTGACACAGAAAATATTTTAAGTTTTGCACATCATATCATGTTTGTAGCAACTACTCAACTCTCCTGTTGTAAAAGTAGCCATAGGCCGGGCACAGTGGCTCATGCCTGTAATCCCAGCACTTTGGGAGGCCGAGGTGGGTGGATCACGAGGTCATGAGATCGAGACCAACCTGGCTAACATGGTGAAACCCCATCTCTACTAAAAATACAAAAAATTAGCCGGGCGTGCACACGGGCGCCTGTAGCCCCAGCTACTTGGGAGGCTGAGGTAGGAGAATGGCGTGAACCTGGGAGGCGGAGCTTGCAGTGAGCCAAGATCGCACTGCTGCACTCCAGACTAGGAGACAGTGAGACTCCGTCTCAAAAAAAAAAAAAAGAAAAGCAGCCATAGACAATATGTAAATGACAAATGAGTGTGAGTGTTCCAGTCAAACTTTATTTACAAAACTGGTGGAGGCACTTCACCCCCACTAGGATGACTATAATCTAAACATCGTAATAAGTGTTGGTGAAGATGTGGAGAAACCAGCTAGTAAGAATGTAAAATGGTCTGGGTGCAGTGGCTCAAACCTGTAATCCTAGCACTTTGGGAGGCCAAGGCAGGTGGATCACTTGAGGTCACCAGTTTGAGACCAGCCTGGCCAACATGGTGAAACCCCGTCTCTACTAAAAATACAAAAATTAGCTGGGCATGGTGGTGGGTGCCTGTAATCCCACCTACTCGGGAGGCTGAGGCATGAGAATTGCTTGAACCTGGGAGACGGAGGTTGCAGTGAGCTGAGATCGTACCACTGCACTCCAGCCTGGGCAATAGAAACCCTGTATCAAAAAAAAAAAAAAAAAAAAAGAATGTAAAATGATGCAGCCGGCCGGGCACGGTGGCTCACGCCTGCAATCCCAGCACTTTGGGAGGCCAAGGCAGGCGGATTTCCTGAGGTCGGGAGTTCGAGACCAGCCTGACCAACATTGAGAAATCCCATCTCTACTAAAAATACAAAATTAGCCAGACGTGGTGGTGCATGCCTGTAATCTCAGCTACTCAGGAGGCTGAGGCAGGAGAATCACTTGAACCCAGGAGGCAGAAGTTGCGGTGAGCCGAGATTGTGCCATTGCACTCCAGCCTGGGCAACAAGATCAAAGCTCCATCTCAAAAAAAAAAAAAAGAGAGAGATGCAGCCACTCTGAAAAACACCAGAGGTTCTGTTTTCCACAGGTAATTGGTAGTTCCTCAGATGAGTAAACACAGAATTGCCAAATGACCTGGAAATCTCACTCCCAGATATATATGCAAGAGGACAGGAAACGTATGTCCACATAAAAACTCGTGCCTGAATGTTCATGGTGGCATGACTCATAATAGCCAAAATATGCAAACAGCCCAAATGTCCCTCAGCTGAATGAATGGATAAGCAAAATATGGCATATCCATAGAAGGGAATATTATTTAGCCATAAAAAGGAATGAAGTAGTGATACTGGCTACAACATGGAAGAACCTTGAGATTATGCTAAATGAAAGAATCCAATCACCACACATGAGATAATTCTATCATATGAAATGTCCACAATAGACAAATCCATAGAGAAAGAAATTAGATTAATGGTTGCTGGGGGCTGGAGTTGAGGGAATCAGGACACAGAGTTTCTTTTTGAAGTGATGAAAGTATTCTAAAATTGACTGTGGCGATGGTTGCACATATCTATAAATGTACTAAAAATCATTGAATTGTACACTTTAAATAGATGAATGTTATGGCATATGAATCACATCTCAAAAAAGCTATTATAAAAAAATTCATTTACTGATAAAGCAGAAAAGGACATGAGGGAAATTTTGGGGGTGGATAGAAGTGTTCCAAAAAATAATTTTGGTGCTGGTTTGCATGACTGTATATATTTACTACAACAGATCAAATCATGTACTTTAAATGGACAAATTTGACATGATGTAAATTATACCTCAATAAGGTTCATAAAGAAGGAGGGAAAAAAAATAGGTATTGGATTGGGTTTGGCTCACAAGTCGTGGTTTGCTGACCCCTAGTCTAAATGCTGAGCACACAAGGACTCTTTAGATTCTAAGTAGGCACTGCTCCAACTTGAGCTGGTTTAGGCAAAATGAGGAATGTATTGGCACGCACAACTGAAAAGTCTAGAGAATAGGTGGTATGTCTGCCAGAGTTCTCCAGAGAAACAGAACCTATAATATATGCTTATATACACTGTATGAGGAATTGGCTCATGGAATTACAGAGGCTGAGAAGTACCACGATCTGCCATGAGCAAGCTGAAGGCCCAGGAAAGCCGGCGGTGTCAATCAGACCTGAGAACCAGGGAAGACCATGATGTCAATACCAGTCCAAGAGCAGGAGAAGGTGAGATAAGATGTCCCAGCCCAAACACTGAGGCGGGGGAAAAAAGGGTGAATGCATTCTCCCTCTGCCTTTTGTTTCATTCAGGATTGGACAATGTCCGCCCACATGGGAGAAGGCAGTCTACTTGTACTGAATTCACAGATTCAAATGCTAATCTCATCTAGAAACAATGTTTACTCTTGGTACCCTGTGGCCCATTCAAGTTGACAAATATAATTAACCATCATGGTTGGTTTCAGGCCCTGTGGAATCTAGGGGTGCAAGTATCACCAGAACCTGGCTTTTTTTCCATACTGCTTCCACTCCTATCTCCACGACATCGCTGCCAGAAGGCTCTGTCCCATTTTCTCAGCTTCAAGTCCAGTGGAGAAGATTAGGGAGCCTTTTCCAAAGGTTGTTGCAAAAATATTTGCATCCTGTTGGTCTGATTGGACCACAGGCCCATCTCTGATCCAATCCCTGTGGCCAGGAAAACACAGTGTTCTGATTGGCCAATCCTGAGTCACATGGCACCCCCAGAGCTGAAGTATGCGTTTTTGTTTGTTTTGTTCTGTTTTTTGAGACAGAGTCTCACTCTGTCACCCAGGCTAGACTGCAGTGATGCGATTTCAGCTCACTGCAACCTCCGTCTCCCAGGTTCAAGTGATTATCCTACCTCAGACTCCTGAGTAGCTGGGATTACAGGCATCTGCCATCGCATATGGTTAATTTTTGTATTTTTAGTAGAGACAGGGTTTCACCATGTTGGCCAGGCTGATCTTGAACTCCGAAACTCAGGTGATCTGCCTGTCTTGGCCTCCCAAAGTGCTGGGATTACAGGTGTGAGTCACCACACCTGGCCAGGATGCATTTAATATTACCCAAAGCCCAGGATACACATGGAGTAGGTGAGGGACAGGTGACTCCCCTAGAGATAAATTGGGGTGCTAACTCAGTGGGACCCAACAGCAGAAGTCAGGAAGCATTTCTTATACCAAATATTTTTGCTTAAGCAGTTCCAAACACCAAAGGAGTTAAATAAACATTGTTAGTCATGTTCTGTCAGGGACAAAGTGAAAGAGTGAAGACAGCCTGCAGGTCACTGGCAAAGCAAACCCCCACCCCACTCGCCCTGAGTCTTTCACCTTTGCTCTCAGCATGAGGTTTAACTACCTGCAAGTCAAGACAGAAGGGGTCATTTATTCAACAGACGGTTATTACAGCCAGCCACGCACACCATGTCTATAAAATTCTCTCAGATCAGGAAATTGAAAGTCCTGGAAATTAAGAGGCAGACGTAAAGACTGTGTAGCAGAGCGCAGGGCTGGGTCCCAAGCACCAGGGGCAGTGCTGCACTGCCCAGACACTCTAAGCCTTTTTAGGGCAGTCATAGAACCCGGAGAAGTCCTCTGTGATGCCTGCAGAGTCTCTGTCTTCACCTCCCTAGAAGGGGAAGGGGGATCCAATCAAAAGGAAATCAGGAAGTTGGAGATGGCCGGGTGCAGTGGCTCACGCCTGTAATCCCAACACTTCAGGAGGCTGAGGCGAGAGGATCACTTGAGATCAGGAGTTCAAGACCAGTCTGACCAACATTATGAAACCCTGTCTCTACTAAAAATACAAATATTAGCCAGATGTAGTGGCGCACACCTGTAATTCCAGCTACTCAGGAGGCTGAGGCAGGAGAATTGCTTGAACCTGGGAGGTGGAGGTTGCAGTGAGCCGAGATCACACCACTGCACTCCAGCCTGGACGACAGAGTGAAACTGTGTTTCAAAAAAAAAAAAAAAAGAGAGAGAGAGAGAGAAAGTGGTCACTACAATGGGTCTTTCTGTTATTGTATTCTAGTGTGGTTGTGTGTGTGTGTGTGTGTCTGCATCTGCCTTCACCACTGTATCATAAATTCCTTGTGGATGGAGCTTTTATCTTGATTCTCTTTGTACACTGAGGACTCAGTAATGGGGGGTCCAACTCCAAGATGCTCAATAAATGTTTTTGCACTGGACAGAAAAAATTAACAGAGCAAATAGGGACAATGAGCGTCTTTGACCTGAACACAAGGAAGACTCAGTGCACCTTACTGTTCTAAAAGCTAGACCCAGAACTAAGATGGTATCCAGCCTGTCCAGTGCCAGAGTGGCCCAACTTTTATTTCTTCTCCTTGTTTCTCCCATAGGGTAGTCAGTCGTGAAGCTTAGCCTGTGTCTCTTTCCTCCTTCAAATCTTCTCCCAGGGCTTTGCTCTGGCAGGCCCTCACTCCTGACCACCAGCCAGGACAACTGGCCCACCCCAGGCCAGGGAATAAAATCTAAACACCTCCCTTCTGTCAACACCCCACTGTTGGTCCTTCCATAAGTCCTTCCAAGCCCCTATCTCTGTACCTTTGCAAACTGAGCTCCTCTGTTCCCTCCCCTCTCTTTGCCCTTCCTCGTCTCTCCCACCTCCCTGTGTCATCATGCTTGGACTTCCTAAGTGCAGAACTCACTTGGCCACCATGGTTCAGCCTGATCCTTTAGCATCAATGCCCTTCCTTGTTTCTCTAGCTGTCTCCAGCCAGCTGTCCTTTTGGAGACAGCTCAGCACCACCTCTTTCCAGAAGCTTTCCTATTCACCCCTTCCACCCTAGGGTGGAATTGGGAATCCCTTCTCTTCCTCCTTAAGGCCTCTCTATTTAACCAATGCTGCGACAGCCTTTCTTGCGTGGAAGGAAATTGTCTGCCGCCCCATCTCTCTCCACTGCTAGATATGAACATCTTTTTATTTTTGAGATGGAGTTTTGCTCTTGTTATCCAGGCTGGAGTGCAGTGGCACAACCTCCACCTCCCGAGTTCAAGTGATTCTCCTGCATCAGCCTCCTGAGTAGCTGAGATTACAGGTGCCCACCACCATGCCCAGCTAATTTTTTTTGAAATGGAGTCTCTCTCTGTCGCCCAGGCTGGAGTGCAATGGCACAATCTCGGCTCACTGCAACCTCCGCCTCCTGGGTTCAAGCGATTCTCCTGCCTCAGCCTCCCAAGTAACAGGGACAACAGGCATGCGACACCGCACCCAGCTAATTTTTTATATTTTTAGTAGAGACGGGGTTTCACCATATTGGCCAGGCTGATCTCGAACTCCTGACCTTGTGATCCGCCTGCCTCAGCCTCCCAAAGTGCTGGGATTACAGGCATGAGCCAGTGCACCTGGCCAGATATAAACATCTTAATGACACAAATGATACTATTTGTCTTTGTCTTTGCTGCACCTAAGAATGCCTGGCACACAGTAGTTGCATAATAGATGCTTTACTTAATGAATGAATGCAAGTATGCATGTGACTGCTATGAGGGCTGCTTCTATCCTGGCCAGTGCCTAAAAGAGACTGGCCCATGGTGGGCACTCAATGCATGTTCATGGAATGATTAAATGAATGAATGGGTTGATGGATGGATAGGTGGATAATTCCTTCAGTGCTTCTCCTTGCAAGGTGACCAACTATCCTAGTTTGTTCAGGACATGGGACTTCCGGTGCTAAACCCAGGCAAGTCTCAGGCAAACTGGGAAAAGCTGGCCAGCCTACTTACCTCCACGACACCACATAAAACCTGAGTCCAGTCAGCCTAGATTAAATCCTAGTCACTTGCTAATCTTGTGTATTTTATGATTTCCTCATTTCACACATTTGTGTCCAGTCTTCTGATTTTGCTGGAGAGCATAGATCTTTCCTTAGGGTGACCCACAGTAACCCTTCAGGGCTACACAGAAACAGGCTTTGAAAGATCTTCATTATCATCATTATTTAAACTTTTCATGTGTGTTTTTTCTCTAAATCTCCTAGTGACCTCATGAGGTAGATATTCTCCTTCTCATTTTACACATGAGACTGTAAAACCCTGGAGTCTGAGTGACCGATCCAAGCTAGCACCCTAGGACGTTGTAGGATTTAAAACTGGTGTAAGCCGGGTACAGTGGCTCACACCTATAATCACTGCAATTTGGGTGGCCGAGGCAGAAAGATCTCTTGAGGCCAGGAGTTCAAGACCAGCCTGGACAACATAGTGAGACCGTGTCTCTACAAAAAAATGTAAAAATTAGCCGGATGCAGTGGCAAGTGCCAGTAGTCCCAGCAACTTGGGACGCTGAGACAGGAGGACGCTTGAGCTCAGGAGGTCGAGGCTGTGGTGAGCTATGATCATACCACTGCATTCCAGTCTAGGCAACAGAGTGAGGTCCTGTCTCTAAAACAAAAACAAAACAGGCCTGTTGGAGTCTGAATCCTATGCTTAAGGGGCACCCAGGTTGGTCCCTCTTCAGCACCCAGGCCCAGATTCTGTAGGGTGTGGCGGCTGCCCATCACCCTCATTGAGTCCCTGAATGCATGGCTGGATGAAAGTCCCTTAGAGTCCTGTTCTCCAGCTGCTAGCCCAGGACCTTGAGCTCTAGAAAGAAGAGAATCAACACCACTCCCAAGGGGGAGAAATTGCCACTCTCCAGCTCTGGAGATTTGGCCCATGGTGGGCCAAATGGAGGCCCGTCCCTCATTTCTAACAGTCCTGCCAACTCCCCCTTGGACACAAGAGCAGGGAAAATGCTTCCCCAAGGTCAGGAGGGTATATTTGTCTCCCAGGACTGCTGTCACAAAGTACTGTAAACTGGGTAGCTTAAACCCATAGAAATTATTATTTCACAGTTCTGGAGGCCGGAAGTTCAAAATCAAGGTTTGGGTAGGGTTGGTTCCTTCTGGAGGTTTCCGGGGAGAGTCTGATCCAGGCCTCTTTTCTGGCTCCTGGTGGCTCCAGGCAATCCTTGGCGTTCCTCTGCTTGTAGATGCTTCACTCCAACTTCTACCTTTGTCTCCACCTGCTCTTGCCTCTTTTTGTTTCTGTGTCTTCTCTTCTTCTTATAAAGACACCAGTCATTGGGTTTAAGGCCCACCGTAAATCCAGGATAATTGCTTCTGGAGATCCTTAACTAATTACACCTATGTATTAGTCCATTTTACACTGCTGATAAAGACATACCCGAGACTGGGAAATTTATTTAAAAAAAAAAAAAGAGGTTTAATAGATTCACAGTTCCACGTGGCTGGGGAGGCCTTACAATCATGGTGAAAGGCGAAAAGCACATCTTACATGGCGGCAGCAAGAGAGAATGAGAGCCAAGCGAAAGGGGTTTCCCCTTATAAAACCACCAGATCTCGTAAAACTTATTCACTACCACGAGAACAGTATTAAGGGAAACCTCCCCCGTGATTCAGTTATCTCCCACTGGGTCCCTTCCACAACACTTGGGAGTTATGGGAGCTACAAATCAAGATGAGAATTGGGTGGAGACACAGCCAAACCATATCAACCTACAAAGACCTTTTTTCCAAATAAGGTCACATCCCAGCATTCTGGGTGGATATGAATTTGGGGGGACACAGTTCAACCCATTACAGAAGTTCATTGCCTTGGAGGCTCCCAGTGTCTGCTGAGAACATTACCACGTCACCCACTTCCCTGGGCCCTCCTTCGACAGGACATCCCTGCAACAGCTGCTGTGGAGGAGGCCACCGCCCTCACCCTGCATAGATCACCCCCCCAACCCATACCCACTCTGCCCCGCCAGGCTCCTCGGAAGTCTGACGGCTCCATGACAAGCCCCACGCACTGGCGGGAGACGTGGGGGTGGGGGGAAACCACAGTTGCAGAATCCCAGCATGAGAAGAAGGAAAGTGCTGACTTAAAAATTGAAACCCTGACAGATGTAGAGCTTTTTAACTCTGCGATGGGCCTGTTGGCGCTTGTCAGATCCTAGCACGTTTGCTAATGTGCATTTTCATCAAAGGAAGAGCCTGCTAGAGATCCCATGGCTGGCCCAACTTCTTTGCTTCCACCTCCCTGCTTGGTTGTCCCTGCCTGTTCTCGCCCTTCCCTCCTCCTATGCCTTCCAGTCCC
This sequence comes from Pongo abelii, assembly GCF_028885655.2. NCBI lineage: Eukaryota > Metazoa > Chordata > Mammalia > Primates > Hominidae > Pongo > Pongo abelii. The sequence goes on along the minus strand of NC_071995.2, from coordinate 115,289,917 downwards.
AGCCTTTCTTTGTTCCTGTCCTCTCCTCCCCTCCCCTTTCTCTGTCTCTGTGCCTCCTCTCATCATCCTAGGGCCCCCACCCCATCCTGTCTTCCTTCTGTCTTCTTTCCTCTCCTATTCCGTCTCCTTTTATTTTATTTTATTTTATTTTTTGAGATGGAGTATTGCTCTTGTTGCCCAGGCTGGAGTGCAATGGTGTGATATCGGCTCACCGCAACCTCCACCTCCTGAGTTCAAGCGATTCTCCTGCCTCTGCCTCCCAAGTAGCTGGGATTATAGGCACACACCACCACACCCAGCTAACTTTGTATTTTTAGTAGAGATGGGGTTTCTCCATGTTGGTCAGGCTGGTCTAGAACTCCCGACCTCAGGTGATCCACCCGCCTCGGCCTCACAGAGTGCTGGGATTACAGGCATAAGCCACCGTGCCCAGACTCTCTTCCTTTTCTTTTAGTTCAGCAAGACAAACATTTATTGCAACCACTACAGAATTCCAGGGACTGAGCTCACAGTGAGTGTCTCAGTCCATCTGAGCTTCTCTAACACAATTCCTGAGGTTGGGTAATTTCTCAGCAACAGAGGTATATTGCTTACAGTTCAGGAGGCTGGGAAGTCCAAGATCAAGACGTCAACAGATGCTGTGTCTGGTGAGGGCTTGGTCTCTGCTTCCTAGATGGGCCTTCTTGCTGTGTCCTCACAGGCTGGACAGGGAAAAAGGGTGAACAAGCTCCCTCAGGCCTTTTCTATGAAGGCACTAATGCCATTCACGTGGTCTCCACCCTCATGACCTAATCCCAAAGGCTCCACCTCCTGGGGTTTGATTTCAATGTATGGATTTGAGAGGGGCACATAAATACAGACCATAGCAATGACAGCATAAAGAAGACAAGGCCAGGTGTGGTGGTTCACACATGTAATCTCAGCACTTTGGGAAGCCAAGGCAGGCAGATCACTTGAGGTCAGGAGTTCAAGAACAGCCCGACCAACATGGCGAAACCCTGTCTCTACTAAAAACACAAAAATTAGCCATGCCTGGTGGTGGGCTCCTGTAGTCCCAGCTACTCGAGAGGCTGAGGCAGGAGAATCGCTTGAACCCAGCGGGTGGAAGTTGTAGTGAGCAGAGATCACTCCACTGCACTCCAGCAACAGAGTGAGACTCCATCCCAAAAAAAGACAAGGCAATAGGGCTTGTCCCTATAGGGTCATAGTTACCCATTCCTGCCCTGCCATTTTGCTATCTTCTCTGAATCTCTTTCCTTTTTGAGGAGCGTGTGTTACAGGGTCTTTCTCTGCTGGCCAGGCTGATCTCAAGCTCCTGGCCTCAAGCAATCCTCCCACCTCAGCCTCCCAAAGCACTGGGATTACAAGCATAAGCCACTGTGCTCGGCCACTCTTTCTTCTTCTTTCCCCTCCTCCCTTCATCTTCCTCCTTTATCTTGGGATCTTTTCTGTCTCCCTCATTTTTCAGGTCAGTTCAAAAAACTCTTCCTTGCCCATACCACTGTACGTACCACTGTGTTATAGGAGCCAGAGATGCAGACAAGAGTAAGATGAGTTTGCTGTCTCGGAGTCTCCTTGTTCCTCCCCTCTCTGCTCTCTCTATTTTCTCCAACAAACCCCCCGGCTTTTTTTTTTTTTGAGACTCCACCCTGCTCTGTTGCCCTGGCTGGAGTGCAGTGGCATGATCTTGGCTCACTGCAACCTCCGTCTCCCGGGTTCAAGAGATTCTCCTGCCTTAGCTTCCCCAGTAGCTGGGATTACAGGCATGTGCCACCACAACCGGCTAATTTTTGTATTTTTGGTGGAGACGGGGTTTCCATGTTGGCCAAGCAGGTCTCGAACTCCTGACCTCAGGTGATCCGCCGGCCTCGGCCTCCCAAAGTGCTGTGATTACAGGTGTGAGCCACTGCACCTGGCCTCTATTTCCTCTTTTCTTCTCTGTCATCCCTCCCTCTCACTCCCCCAAAACCCTCCCCATCATTGTGCATTTCCTTGCCTATGCCGAGTCTCAGGCTTTAGCATCCTGTACAAGAAAGGCTATGTGCTAATTGCACTGCCTCCTCCAGCTTCCTTTGATGATGGGGCCAGGGCTCATACTCCATATTGCAGGTGGTGCTGGAGCCACAGGCCAGGATTAGCTGATGCATGTGGACAGAGAGCCAATCCAAAAGGCCCCTGCCATAGTGGCCCTGGGCCCAGAACTGCTGATCTGCTGGATATGTCTGAGTGAACAGGAGCAGCTCTCAGAGGCCTCAGCCCTGTGGGTGGCCAGGGAAAGCTGATGCAAGTGGACACATGATCAGAAGCAGAATGAGAAGTTCCCTGCCCTGGCTCTAAGCTGGACTGGCTGATTGGAATAGACATGCTGGGTCACTGGTTGGCTGGACCCCAGGGGTGTCCAGGGCAGATCAAAGGGAGAGGATGCCCAGGTGCTAAAACCATGGTTAAAAAAGGAAGTCAGGGCCAGGTGTGGTGGCTCACTCCTGTAATCCCAACAGTTAAGGCAGGGGGATCACTTGAACCCAGGATTTCGCGACCAGCCTGGGCTCAACATGCAGAAATCCCGTCTTTACTAAAAATACAAAAATTAGCTGGGTGTGGTAGCGCACGCCTGTAGTCCCAGCTATTCAGGAGGCTGAGGTGGTATAATCGATTGAGCCTGGGAGGTGGAGGTTGCAGTGAGCCGAGATCGTGCCATTGCACTCCAGCCTGGTGACAGAGTGAGACCCTCTCTCAAAAAAATTTAAAAAAAGGAAGTCAGGGGTGGGGCTTCCTTCCCTGGGCTGGAGATTTGCAGGACAACCCTTGCCTGGGTTGTGTTTTCTTGAATATTCAGGAGGTCAAAAAGAAGGCAGCTCTGGGTGCAAACTGTGGCTCTGTTCACTGTGGTTGACCCTGCCCTTCTCCCTGTAACCCCATGTCCCCAACATCTATTCTACCAAACTGATGATGCCAGGCATGGGACTTCCATTCCCCTGGCCCATGACTGGCTCACCGGTGACCACGTGATCTAGTGACAGGAAAGTCTGCGGGGCCTTTGGGAAAGCTTCTCTCGTCCTAAGGAGGAGACACTGAACAGGTCTTCTCTGTGTCTGAATGAAAAGCTGGGAATCTCTGCAGCCTGAGACAGAGTCGACCCCAAGGATGTTAGATCCCAGTTGTAAAGAACTCACAATGTTGATGATGGTACTACACAGCCATGGGCTGTATTACAGCTAAAGCGTGCCCTTTCCTTGGATATTTTATTTGCTTATTTATTTATTTTTATTTTATTGAGATGGAGTCTTGCTCTGTCGCCCAGGCTGGAGTGCAGTGGCACTATCTTGGCTCACTGCAACCTGTGCCTCCCAGGTTCAGGTGATTCTCCTGCCTCAGCCTCCCGAGTAGCTGGGATTACAGGCACCCGCCACCACGCCCGGCTAATTTTTGTATTTTTAGTAGAGGCGGGGCTTCTCCATGTTGGCCAGGCTGGTCTCAAACTCCTGACCTCAGGTGATCCACCCGCCTCGGCCTCCCAAAGTATTGGGATTACAGGCATGAGCCACTGTGCCTGGCTGGATTTTTTTTTTTAAATTAGAGATGAGATATCGCTCTGTTGTTCAGGTTGGGGTGCAGTGGTGTTATCATAGCTCACTGCAGCCTCAAACTCCTGGGCTCAAGCAGTCCTCCTGCCTTAGCTCCTGGAGTAGCTAGGGCTACAGGTTCATGCCACCATGCCTGGCTGATTAAAAAAAAAAAATTTGTAGAGATGGGGTCTTGCTATGTTGCCCAGGATGGTCTTGAAGTCCTAGACTCAAGCGACCCTCCTGCCTCAGCCTCCCAAAGTCCTGGGATTACAAGCGTGAGCCACTGTGTCCTGCCTGGATTTCTTATTATGTGAAGTAATGACATTTCTTAAGACCATTTGAGCCCACCTAAGTTGTGTGGTCTAGAACTTGCAGCCTAAAGCATTCTGAATAACAGACTAACATAGTATTTGCCTTCTCTGAGCATCATCTGAGATCATGATGCCTATTCCCTAGGACTGCTATGAGAATTCATGAAATGGTGCATTTAGCACAATGCCTGGTACCTAGGGAGCACTCAGGAAACATTATTGTAATTATTATTATTATTTGAGATGGAGTTTCGCTCTTGTCGCCCAAGCTGGAGTGCATTGGTGCAATCTTGGCTTACTGCAACCTCCACCTCTTGGGTTCAAGCGATTCTCCCGCCTCAGCCCCTCCCAAGTAGCTGGGATTACAGGCGTGAAGCACCATGTCAGGGCAATTTTGTATTTTTATGGAGGCGGGCTTTCACCATGTTGGCCAGCCTGGTCTCAAACTCCTGACCTCAGGTGATCCGCCTGCCTTGGCCTCCCAAAGTGTTGGGATTATAGGCGTGAGCCACTGTGCCCAGCCCATTATTATAATTATTACTTACCCATCAATACGTTATTGTCAATACATTCTTTGCAGGCAGTTAAATGTGGTAGTTGTTGATGCTGTTTGCCAAATAGTTCTGGTTCTCTTCCCTTCCAAGAATAATATGATTGTACTTCTTGGTTCCTTTTGGGGTAGGAGATGACACGTGATTAATTCACATGGGCTGGGTCTGCTCCAACCACCTGCAGCATCGCTCTCTGCCAACTCACTCAGGCCGTCAGTGACATGGCAGAGTGGGCAAAATGCTGCCTACTGCAGTGACACTTGGGCAGAGGTGTCCCTGGCATAGCTGCCTCCAAGTCACCAACTCCAAGTGACCCAGCTCTCTCTCAACTCACACACACAGCCACGTTCTCCCCAAGGCACCTACATACCACCCAGAGGCAGGCCCTTTAAGACCAGTGCAGCCTGGAGCTTCTCAGTCTATCAGGCTCTTCCCTATAAGATTAATTCTTGGGCAGGGCGCGGTGTCTCACGCCTGTAATCCCAGCACTTTGGGAGGCCGAGGCGCGCGGATCACGAGGTCAGGAGATCGAGACCATCCTGGCTAACACGGTGAAGCCCTGTCTCTACTAAAAAAAATAGAAAAAGTAGCCGGGCATGGCAGCGTGCGCCTGTAGTCCCAGCTGCTGGGGAGGCTGAGGCAGGAGAATGGTGTGAACCCGGGAGATGGAGCTTGCAGTGAGCCGAGATCGCGCCACTGCACTCCAGCCTGGGCGACAGAGCGAGACTCCCTCTCAAAAAAAAAAAAAAAAAGATTCTTTCTGGTGGGACTCAAATTGCTCTTCTTGCAATCTGGCTTCTGTAGGGCTCTCCTGCAAATCTGGAAGACATGGCTTTGTGCACAAGACCCCGTGGCAGACAGGGCCTCATCTCTACCGGCACGAAAAATTGGTGATTATGAAACAAACAAAATAATAAGTGTTGATGAGGGTGTGAAGAATCAGAACCCTTGTTCATTCCTTCCATGCTTCATTCCCACGTGTTACACATGTTACACTGGTGGGGGAATGTCACATGGTGCAGTTGCCGTCAGAAACAGTTTGGGAGTTCCTGAAAACGCTAAACATACAGTTGCCCTAAGACCCAGCAATCCCACTCCCAGATATCCCAGATATACACCCAAGAGAGTCGAAAACATATGTCCATATAGAAACGTGTACACATAGCAAGTGTAATGTACATAGTATCAGTCATAAAAACCAAAAGGTGGACGTGACCTAAATGGCTATCTTTGAATGGGAAGATGAGCAAATCGTGGCATAGCCATACAAGGGAATATGATTTGGCAGTAAAGGAATGAAGTATTGACACATGCCATGCCATGGATGAATCTAGCAACATCATGCTAAAGAAGTGAACGAAGCCAGAAACCAAAGGTTGCAAATTGTATAATTCCATTTCTATGAAGTGTCCAGCATAGGTAAATCCATAGAGACGGAAAGCACATGAATGAGTGGTTGCCAGGGGACCACAGGGAGAGGAGCGGGGAGGAGAGAGAACAGGAGCAGAGCGCGTGAATGGAAAATAGCGGGTTTAGGGTTTCCTTCTGCAGTGACAGAAATATTTTGGAACTTGATAGAGGTGGTGGTTGCAGAACCCTGGGAATGTAGTAAATGCCACTGTGTTGTACCTTTCTTTCTTTCTGTCTTTCTTCCCCTTCCTTCCTTCTTCCTTCCTTTCTTCTTTCTTTCCTTCCTTCCTTCCTTTCTTCCTTCTTTTCTTCCTTCCTTCCTTCCTCCCTCCCTCCCTCCCTCCCTCCCTCCCTTCCTTCCTTCCTTCCTTCTTTCCTTCTTTCTTTCTTGACAGAGTCTTGCTCTGTTGCCCAGTCTGAAGTGCGGTGGCACAATCTCGGCTCACTGCAACCTCTACCTTCTGGGTGCAAGCGATTCTTCTGCCTCAGCCTCCTGAGTAGTTGGGACTGTAGACGTGCGTCACCACATCTGGCTAATTTTTGCATTTTTAGTAGAGACGGGGTTTCACTATGTTGGCTAGGCTGGTCTCGAACTCCTGACCTCAGGTGATTTGCCCACCTTGGCTTCCCAAAGTGCTGGGATTACAGGCGTGAGCCACCGCACCTGGCCAACAACGGTCTATTTTGCTATTGCATTTCGCTTCCGTTTTTTAAAAAATCAGTTATTATGAATGGAGGAGGCATCAGCGAGGCAGGAAAGAGGAATAATGTCCAACTCCACCCCCAGAAATATCCAAACCCACTTTTTGCCTGGTCCTGAACCCCTTTCTCCTAATGTGTGTCCAGCTCAGAGTCAGACACATAGTAGGTGCTCAACAAGTGTTGGTTTCTCCCCCTCCCCCACACTGCCAGCTCCCGGTATAAAAGGAGAAAAAATCTCATAATCAGCGTAACTGCCACGCTTGAACCTTTGGACTGAATCACATCTGCCACTTAGGGAGGGTCGTGTTTGCCTCGTGCTCCGATCACAGCCTGCGCTTTGGGCTCGGTGTTATCTGAGAGCCCTGCCAGCTTGTGAAAACCCTGCCCAGCTCCAGCCGACGCTGGCAGAATTACACGTTATGCTGGGTCTCCCTGCATTTTCTGAGCTGGCATCTTAATGAACTATTGATTAGGGTCTTTCGGGCCTGGCTAGGATTCCCCTTTTGCAGAGAGCTCCAAGGTCCCCTGGTTGCAGCAATCATCCTGGAAAGGCCTGGTTCCGTGGCCGCTGGCCAGAGTCTCTGCACCTTTGGGAAAGTTTTGTTCTCAGGCAGTTTCTGAGGCTCCCTGGGCTAGAAGCTATTCTTGGGGTGTTTAGGGGGCTGTGGGGGCAGGAACAACAGCTGTGGCTCTGCTCACCTCTGTTGCTCCCAACCAGAATGTGAGCACCTGCTGCAGGCCGGGCATGGGCTAGGGGTGGATGTAGAGATGAGTTAGCTGAATCTTACATCCCAAGGAGCTCAGAGTTGAGGGAGGAGGAGGGAGAAGCAGGCAATTTCCCCTGTAAGATACTCAGCAGGGACAGCTGCACAATTTGTGCAGCCTGGGGCAAAATGAAAATGCAGAGTCCTTTGTGCAAAAATTATTACAAAGTTCAAGTTGGTGACAGCAGAGCTTCAAGAGAGCATTATCCTTCTAAGCACCAGCCCCTGTGTGGACACTGGTCTCATGCCTGTGAAACTGGCCCTGTATTAGTAGCAGCTAACATGAATAGAGCACTTGCCGTATGCCTGTGGCTGTGGAGCTCAGGGGTTGGGAACACTGACTCTGGACCCAGACTCCTGAGTGAGATTCTGCCTCTGCCTCTTATTAAATTACCCAGTCGCTCTGTGCCTCAGTTTCCTTATCTGTAAAATGGGAGCAATACTAATAGTGTAGACCTGTGTCTGGCCTGTAATATCTGCTACAGAAGCATTCACTGTTAGTGAATTTACATGTATGGACTCAGCTGATCCCTACAGGAGTCTAAGAGGTCGATGCTATTATTATTATTATTATTATTATTATTATTATTGAGACAGAGTCTCACTCTGTTGCCCAGGCTGGAGTGCAGCAGTGCAATCTTGGCTCACTGCAACCTCTGCTTCCCGGGTTCTAAGTGATTCTCCTGCCTCAGCGTCCCAAGTAACTGGGATTACAGGTGCGTGCCACCACACCTGGCTAATTTTGTATTTTCAGTAGAGACGGGGTTTCACCATGTTGGCCAGGCTAGTCTCGAACCCCTGATCTCAGGTGATCCACCTGCCTCAGCCTCCCAAAGTGCTGGGATTATAGGCCTTGAGCCACTGTGCCTGGCCAGTGGATGCTATTATTATACCTGTTACCAGGTAGGGAAACCAGGCATATGTTACATTGGGTAATTTAACCTTAGTCATTCAGAGGTGAGGCGTGGATTTGAACCTAAATCCTCCCACAGCTGGGCTGGGGCCACAGTGTTGTCATGTGAGAAGGTGAACAGGGTGAAGGAGCACAGGGGGCAGGTACTGTGTCCACGCTGTGGGGCAGAGGACACTCCCTAGGGGGGCCCTTGTGCTACCCCTGGCTCCGAGTCAGTGTTCACTAAATGCAGATGGAATTGCAGAATTGGTTTTGTTTTAGGCCAGGCACGGTGGCTCACGCCTGTAATCCCAGCACTTTGGGAGGCTGAGGCGGGCGGATCACGGGGTCAGGAGATCGAGACCATCCTGGCTAACATAGTGAAACCCCGTCTCTCCTAAAAATACAAAAAAATTAGCTGGGCATGTTGGCGGGTACCTGTAGTCCCAGCTACTCGGGAGGCTGAGGCAGGAGAATGGCATGAACCCGGGAGGCGGAGTTTGCAGTGAGCCGAGATCACGCTACTGCACTCCAGCCTGGGTGACAGAGCGAGACTCCGTCTCAAAAAAATAAACCAAAAAAACCAGAATTGGTTTTGTTTCTTTTTACAAATCTACTTTATGCTGGGCACTTTCCCATCGCTTCATTCGCGATAGGAATGTTTGTTTTTTTCCATTTTACACATGTGGTTTTTTTTTTTTCCATTTTACACATGGGCGTATTTGTTTTTGTGTGTTTGTTTTTTTCCATTTTACACATGGGGGTATTAAGCTCGGCCCTAGGAGAAGTCTAAAGACCAGTGCTGCCCAGCCTGGAAGTGGTGAATCGGAGACTGCCCTCCTGACTCGCTTGAAATTCCAAACCCCTGGCTCTTTCCAGCCCTGCCCACGCCCCTCCGGAAGCTCTGCCCAGAAACGTGCATGGTTGGCATTGCTGAGCTTGGGAGTCCTGCAAGGCCCAAATCCCATGAAAGCCACCTGCACTGCATTAGAAGTGCAGCAAGGATGGAAGTGAGAGGTAAAATGTAGATTTCAGCACAAAAGCTTGGAGAGACTTCATGATGCCCCTAGGGCCGCAGGGATCCTCTCCTCTCTCCCCGCCCCAGGCAGACAAAATAGCCAAACCACCCAGGAAGTGTCCTGACAGAAGATCTGCTCACCCATCACCTCTGTTATCTTGTGCTCTGTGGCCTCTGAACAGGAACCCCCAAAATTCAGATGAGCAAGGAAGGCAAAGGTGTCACTGAGGGCTTGGCAAAGTGCTTGCAGGGATCTCCCGAGAAGGCTTTTTCCTGACAGCCTCCTCAAAAGTAGATGTGTGGATTCTTATTGCGAAACCCCCAAAGCTCAGCCCTGCCTTCAGAGACTCCGGGAATGAGCTGCGGGTGGAGGGGTGAGTTTAGCGGTGGCAGTTGATCCTTTCCAGATGCCGGGCTCCGGGCCTTGCGGGCAGCCAGGCTGGTCAGTGGCTCCTTGTCACATGCATGCCACCAGAGGCAGAGGGACAGGGGAAAGGGGCAAGAGTCTGCTCTGAGCCAGGGTCTTCCAGGAAGAGCCTGAATAGTCCTGCCCCAGGCGGCTGCTTCTTTCCTCTTAGTGAGCAGCCATGCACACATGACGAGTTGTTTTCCTTTTTTTTTTTTTTAAATTAACTTCTTACTTTATGCATTTCTTTATTATTTTTGAGACAGGGTCTTGCTCTGTCGTCCAGGCTGGCACCCAGTGGCGTGATCTCCGCTCACCGCAGCCTTGGATTCCTGGGCTCAAGCCATCCTCCCACCTCAGCCTCCCAAGTAGCTGGGACTATAGGTGCACGCCACCGCAGCCAGATAATTTTTTTTACTTTTTAGTAGAGATGGGGGTCTCGCTATGTTTCCCAGGCTAGTCACAAACCCCTGGTCTTAAGCGATCCTCCCATTTTGGCCTCCCAAAGCACTGGGATTACAAGTGTAAGCCGCTGTGCCCAACCCAATTTACTTTTTATTTAAATGTAATTTCAGACTTAGGAAAAAGTTGCAAGAACAATACAAAGAATTCCCATGTATCTTTCACCCAGATTTCCCAAATGTTACCACATTACCACTTTGCTATATCCTTCCCCCACCCCCCACCCCTGTCTCTGTAGATACAGCTATAAAGAGGAGAAAAATGCTTGTTTTCTCAGACATAACACCTCTGGGAAATACTTCACTGTGGATTTCCTAAAAACAAGCAACATTGTCTTACAAAACCACAATACAATGATCAAACGTAGGGAATGAACACTGACACAGCATTATTGTCTCATCTGCAAACTTTCTGCAGGTCTCCCCATTTGTACTGATGATGTCCTTTGTCACCAAAGGAAGCTCCAGATGTCATATGGCATTTCGTTGTCCTCTCTTTTGCTTTCTTTAGTCTGAAGCAGTTCCTGTGTCTTTTTATATCTTTCATAACACTGACATTTTTCAAGAGCACAGGTCAGAGATTTTATAGAACATCCCTCAATTTGGTTTATCAGCTATTTCTTCATGGTTAGATTCAGGTTACGCGCTTTCATTCACAGCGCATCCTATCAGCTGGCACATACTGCCAATTTGCCTCATTCTGGGGATGCTAACTTTGATCACCAGGTTGAGACTATGTTCTTTTAAGCTAAACACAAAACAAAACAAAAACAGAGAAGTGGTCGGGCGCGGTGGCTCACGCCTGTAATCCCAGAACTTTGGGAGGCTGAGGTGGGTGGATCACGAGGTCAGGAGATGGAGACCATCCTGGCTAACACGGTGAAACCCTATCTCCACTAAAAATACAAAAAATTCCCCAGGCGTGGCGGCGGGTGCCTGTAGTCCCAGCTACTCCGGAGGCTGAGGCAGGAGAATGGCATGAGCCTGGGAGGCGGAGCTTGCAGTGAGTGGAGATCACGCCACAGCACTCCAACCTGGGTGACAGAGCGAGACTCTGTCTCAAAAAAAAAAAAAAAAAAAAAAAGAGAAGCCTGAATTCTAATGATACCCTAAGTCCCAGCTCAGAAGCCGCAGAACACCCCTTCACCAATTTTTCTGCTCATACAGAAAAAAAAAAGTTAATGTATCAGTTATCTATGGCTGCGTAACAAACCACCCCAAACCCACAGTGGCTTAAAATAACAACTGTTATTGCTCATGGCTCTGTGAGCCAGACATACAGGCAGGGCCCCGCTGGGCAGTTCTTCCACTTCACATGGTATCATCTGGGTTCACTCATGTGGCTGCACTCCCCCTGGAGCTTGACTGGAGCTGGAAGACCCAAGATGACCTCACTCACGTGTCTGGCACTTGGTTTTGGCTGTCAGCTGGGGTGCTTGGTTCTTCTCCATGTGGCCTTTCCAGAAGGATAGCTTGGGCCTCTTTACATCGTGGCTGGGTTCCAAGAAAGTGAAAATAGAAGCTGCAAGGCCTGGAAGTTGCCCAGCCTCACTTCTCCTGAGTTCTGTTGCTAAAAGCAAGGCACCGGGCCAGCCCAGATTCAAGGAGAGGATAAAGAATTCTTCCTTTGGATGGGAGGAGTGGCAAAATTCATTGCAAAAGAGCATATGAGATGGGGTCTTTGGAAATGATCTACCTCAGTTAAGGATACAGCATACCGAGGGTGTCTCCTTACCCACCCAGGGTAAACTACTTTTATCAGTGTTTTCCATCAACCCTGGAATGGAAAGCTGCGGCACAGAGAAGTGGGGGTTGCATACCTTATGCTGGAAGGGAGGGCATAGAGCTCAACTCGTTCGCCCCTGGAATGATGGCAAGGAAGGTCCTGGGATTGGAATTGGAAGGAGGAAATAAAAGAGCGCTGAGGGCATATAGATTTTCCTCCATGTATGGTGCTGTGTCGGGTCCTTCAGATGTCCCGAATTTGGATAGGGGAGGGCTTGGACTGTGGCTGTACTACTCAGACCATCCAGAGGGCTACAAATGAGAAATGAGGCAGTCAGCCTTTGCTCTGCCTCTTCCAGAGGAATGTCAGCCCTTATGCTCAGAATCTTTAGTCTTCACTATTCTTTTCAATTCAGTTCAATTCCAAAGGCCTTTCTTGGGTCTCTGTTATGTAGCGATATTTATTGAGCACCTACTATGTCTGCAGGGCTCAGTGCTGAGGATAGAGGGATGGAAGTGAATCGGTCCTTGCTCTTTGGGAGCTCACAGCCTAGAGATGAAATTTACCTATAGACAAACCATTGCAGATCATTGTCAAGGAAATGCATGTATGTGAGTGGAATCCAGAGCTGAGGAGTGGCTAAGTGTGCCTGGGGACCCTAGAGAAGGAACATAAAAGGTACAATGCATGACTGATCACTCTTAAAGAAGGCGCAGATAGGCCGGCAGAGGAGGCAGCCAAAGGTTGGGGAGGGGAGGGACAGAGCAGGTTAGGAAACTACCCCTCGCTGAGAATGGTTATCAACAGGGTATAGGGAGGATTCCAAGAGGGTGCAGAGAGATGAGACCAAGGGATAATCATGAACTAGAACTCTGCAATTTACTAACGCCAGTGTTTCTCACTTTCTTCCCATTCTCTCCCAAGAGTCCTTGCCAGCCCAGGTCTAAAGTCCTTAACCTTGTAGACCACCCATTCAATAGAGACTTGTGCCAGGCATGGTGCTGCATGCCTGTAATCCCAGCTACTGGGGAGGCTGAGGCAGGAGGATTGTTTGAGGCCAGGAGACTGAGACCAGCCTGGGCAGCATAGTAAGACACCTATGTCTCTCTCTCTTCTTTTTTTTTTGACGGAGTCTTGCTCTTGTCACCCAGGCTGGAGTGCAATGGCATGACCTCGGCTCACTGCAACCTCTGCCTCCATGGTTCAAGCGATTCTCCTGCCTCAGCCTCCTGAGTAGCTGAGATTACAGGCACCTGCCATCACGCCCAGCTAATTTTTGTATTTTTAGTAGAGACGGGGTTTCGTCATGTTAGCCAGGCCGGTCTCGAACTCCTGACCTTGTGATCTGCCCGCCTCGGCCTCCCAAAGTGCTGGGATTACAGACCTGAGCCACTGCCCCTGGCCAATAGGACACCTATCTCTAAAAAAAATTTTTTAAAAAGATTAGCCAGGTGCAGTGGTACGTGCCTGCAGGTCACAGCTACTCAAGAGGCTGAGGCAGCAAGATCACTTGAGCCAAGAAGTTCGAGGCTGCATTGAGGTATCATCATGCCACTGCACCCCAGCCTGGGAGAGGGAGTGAGATCCTGTCTCTAACAAAATAAATAAATAAAATAGAGACTCGAGATGAGACAGTGAGAAAGGTGGACAGGAGGACTTTTATTTATTTACTTATTATTTTATTTTATTTTTCTCTTTTTTTTCATCATACTTTAAGTTCTAGGGTACATGTGCACAACATGCAGGTTTGTTACGTATGTATACATGTGCCATGTTGGTGTGCTGCACCCATTAACTCATCATTTACATTAGGTATATCTGACAGGAGGACTTTTTAGAGAAACTTATTTCATCTCTATAACAAGGAGCTGAGAGAAAGGAGGGAGGGGAAAGTCATCTGGGAGTTTTGGAGTTGGGATTGGGAAAAAGGAGGGCACAGCTTGTATTCAGTGTTGCTGCGGGGTTTGGACTACATACGGTATGGATTTAATTAGTATTTGATAGCTAGACTGTGGATCTTTGAATGCAACTAAGTCCGTAGAAGGAGCCATATGGGGACCCATAATTTATATGTGTTACATCTTTTTAAACATACACATATACAGTAATAAGGGAGGTCACATTTTAAAAAGGGATGCATTCTTGAAGATCTTTGCATAATTAAAACCTCAAAATAACCCAAGGATAACCCTGGGAAGGTTTCATTTATCAACTAAAGGATCGCTAACACAAGGCAATAGTGCACCATGGCTCGGCTTCATTTGGCCCACTCAGCTCTGAAATGATGCAATTATTGATGCTTTTTTTTTTTTTTTTGTCTTTTTGGAGAGGTTTACATTATTCTACATTTTGCACCCAAAGGGAGACTTTATTTCATACATTTTTTTTTCTTTTTTTTTCTGAGATGGAGTTTCGCTTTTGTTGCCCAGGCTGGAGTGCAATGGTGCAATCTCGGCTTATCGCAAGCTCCGCCTCCCGGGTTCAAGCCATTCTTCTGCCTCAGCCTCCTGAGTAGCTGGGAATACAGGCATGAGCCACCACACCCAGCTAATTTTGTATTTTTTAAAATAGAGACAGGGTTTTTCCATGTTGGTCAGGCTGGTCTTGAACTCCTGACCTCAGGTGATCCGCCTGCCTTGGCCTCCCAAAGTGCTGGGATTACAGGAATCAGCCACTGCGCCCGGCCTTTTCTCTTTTCCTTTTCTTTTCTTTTTTTTTTTTTTTTTTTGAGATGGAGTCTCACTTTTGTCATCCAGGCTAGAGTGCAATGGTACGATCTTGGCTCACTGTAACCTCCGCCTTCCAGGCTCAAGCGATTCTCCTGCCTCAGCCTCCCAAGTAGCTGGGATTACAGGTGCCCGCCACTATGCCCGGCTAATTTTTGTATTTTTAGTAGAGACGGGGTTTCACCACGTTGGCCAGGCTGGTCTCGAACTCCTGACCTCAGGTCATCCACCCGCCTTGGCGTCCCAAAGTGCTGAGAGTACAGGCATGAGCCATTGCGTCCAGCCATTTCATACATATTTTTTATATTGTACTATTTCAAATTTGCAATTCTCTTTTATTTCATCTTCATGAATGAGACAATAGAGGCTTAGAAGGGTTCGGTCTTGTCCCAGATTGCTGCAATGAGAAGCAACGGCAGAGCCGGACCCCAAGCCCAGGAGAGGGGGCAAACCCCAGGCTTGAACACAGACAAACAGGCTGATCTTCCAGGGCGGGTGCGGGTCCTACTGTTACAGAAAAGGGGTCCCGATCCAGACCCCAAGAGAGGGTTCTTGGATTGTGCAAGAAAGAATTCAGGGTGAGTCTGCAGTGCAAAGTGAAAGCAAGTTTATTAAGGAATAAAAAAGAATGGCTACTCCATAGACAGAGCAGCCGAGAGCTGCTGGTTGCCCATTTTTATGGTTATTTCTTGATGATATGCTAAACAAGGGGTGGATTATTCATGCCTCCCCTTTTTTTAGACCAGATAGGGTAACTTCCTGACGTTGCCGTGGCATTTGTAAACTGTCATGGCGCTGGTGGGAGTGTAGCAGTGAGGACGACCAGAGGTCACTCGTCGCCATCTTGGTTTTGGTGGGTTTTGGCTGGCTCCTTTATTGCAACTTGTTTTATCAGCAAGGTCTTTATCACCTGTATTCTGTGCTAACCTTCTGTCTCACCCTGTGACTTAGAATGCCTTAACTGTCTGGGAATGCAGCCCAGTAGGTCTCAGCCTCATTTTACCCAGTTCCTATTTAAGATAGAGTTGTCCTGGTTCACACGCTTCTGACACTACAAAACACAGCAGCTGATTTTGTTTTATTTTTATTTTTTGGGTGGGGGGGTGTTGTTTTTGTTTTTGAGACAGAGTCTTGCTCCATCGCCCAGGCCGGAATGCAGTGGCGCAATCTCGGCTCACTGCAACCTCCGCCTCCTGGGTTCAAGTGAGTCTCCTGCCTGAGTAGCTGGGATTACAGACGTGCATCACCACACCCAGGTAATTTTTGTATTTTTAGTAGAGACGGGATTTCACCATGTTGCACATGCTGGCCTCGAACTCCTGGCCTCAAATGATCCGCCTGCCTCAGCCTCCCAAAGTGCTGGGATTACAGGAGTGAGCCACAGCGCCCCCGGCCAACACAGCAGTTGAGAACTTGGCTTATGGAATCTATGCCCCTTGTTTGCTTTCTGACCTTGGGCCAGTCATTTTTAGCCCCTCTGGGCCTCAGTTTCCTCAACTGTCAAGTGGTTACTCAAGGGTAGAGATAACAGGTGATAAGGTTCTTAGCATGAGACCTTGTTCATACTGAATGCTCAGAAAACAGGTAACCATTATGATTCCAGCATCTCCTTGCCCTATTGTATCTTGCTTATCTGTTTACGCTTAGTTTCCAGCCAGACTGTGAGTCCCAGGAGGTCAGTACCTATGTCTCCTTAGAGCTTGCACGCCAGCCCCGCCCCATCCTGCCTGCACGCGTAGACCTAGGTAATTCGGGGCATCCAAAGGACCCCACACAACATCATGCATGGGGGAATTCAATGCCGTCGACACTCTTTTCCTTCTTCCTTTCCATTCCAATCCCAGGAGCTTCCTTGCCATCTCTCTGGGGACGAACGAGCGGCCCCGTCGTTGCCTCCCTTCCAGCCCAAGGTATGCGACTCCCTTTACCTCCCCATTCCAGGGCAGATGGAAAACACTGATAAAAGTAGTTTACCCTGAGGCACTGGAGACTCAAAGGGGCAGATTTGCATTTTAAAAGACCACTGTGGAGCGAGGGCAATGCTAAACTCAGAGAAAGGGCTCGTGCTGCTAACGAGAAATGTGGTAACGTGGGCCAAATAGCTAGAGACAGACTTTCAGAAACTGCAACAATCGCCTACTTACTCAGCCCGCAGAGGGCTGGTGCTGTCAGCACCCTAATTATTGGTTTCTGTCCCCTACACAAAGAGACCTACATAAAGAGATTGAGAGAGAACAGAGGTTGGAGAGGAAAGAAGATAACTTTTACAGCCCCTACTCGTGTCACCAATCCTTAACAGTAGGCATGACTGTGCCCTCTATTTTTTTTTTTTTGAGTCGAGGTCTTGCTCTGTTGCCCGTGGCATGATCATAGCTCACTGCAGCCTCAACCTCCCAGGCTCAAGCGATCCTCCCACCTCAGCCTCCCAAGTAGCTGAGACCACAGGCCCACACCATCACGCCTGGCTAATTTTTAAATTTTCTTGTAGAGATGGGGGTCTTGCTGTATTGCCTGGCTGGTCTTGAACTCCTGGGTTCAAGCCACCCTCCCGCCTCGGCCTCCCAAAGTGCTGGGATTTAGAGGTGTGAGCCACTGTGCCCCGCCTGTGACCTCTAGTTTGCAGATAAAGAAACTCCCGCTCCTCTGAAGATAAAGAAACTCCTGCTCTTCTGCAAATTAAGGAATTTGCAGGATAACACACCATCTACCGCCTGCAGAGTTGGGATCCAGACCTGGTCTGTGCCATGCCAAGGCCCGTGTTCCTTCTCCAATCTTTCTCTCCAGCAGAGGCTGCGAGGCCCACTCAGAGGAATGGAATGCCTGACATTCAGCAGCCTCGTTGACTCCCCCAGAAGCCCCTGAGGGATCTTGACTCATGCACTGGAAAAATCAGTCCCCTCAGCCTCCTTGCCCCCAGCCCGCCTGCCTCTTCTCTGTAGTTCCACCAGATGTCTCAGCACTTGGGGAACATACCTTACCCTTCTCTGTACTTCAGGACGCACTGTTCCTGGGTCTGGAATTTCCCACTCCCTTCTTCCGGCTTCTGCCTTAAAAACTCCTTCATCTCCCTAATGCTCTAGATCAAATGTCTCCCTGACCCCATGAATATAACTCACTTCCATATTTTTTCCTCCCATGAAGCAAGGCTGCCACATACCATTGTACAGGCTGTGCACTGCACAACTCTAGGAGCACCATTTGCACAGACCACGGTGGCGTTGTCTAGACGTTTCCGTATGAGAATTGTGATAGTATCTCTTTATGGCTGCAAACCTGAGTATAGAGACCAAGTCATATTCGGCGCACACCCAGTGCCTAGCAGAGGGGTTAATGCTCAATAAATGTTAAATGAGGGCTGGCCACAGTGGCTCGCACCTATATCCTCATGCTTTGAGAGGTGGAGGCAGGAGGATCGCGTGAGGCTAGGAGTTCAAGACCAGCCTGGGCAACATAACAAGACCCCATCTCTACAAAAATAAAAACAAAAAATTAGCTGGGTGTGGTGGTGTGTGCCTGTAGTCCTAGCTGCATAGGAAGCTGAGGCGGGAGGATATCTTGAGCCCAGGAGTTCGAGGCTGCAGTGAGCTGTGATCACACCACGGTCCTACAGTCTGGGTGACAGAGCGAGATCCCATCTCTTAAAAAAGAAATGTTGAATGAGGCTGAGCATGGTGGCCCATGCTTGTAATCCCAGCACTTTGGGAGGGTGAGGTGGGCAGATCACTTGAGGCCAGGAGTTCAAGACCAGACTGGCCACCATGGCGAAACCCTGTCTCTACTAAAAATAGAAAAATTGTCCAGGTGAGATGGCAGGTGCCTGTAATCCCAGCTTCTCGAGAGGCTGAGGCATGAGAATTGCTTGAATCCGGGGGGCAGAGGTTGCAGTGAGTTGAGATTGCACCACTGCACTGCAGTTTAGATGACCGAGCAAGACTCTGTCTCAAATTAAAAAAAAAAAAAAAGTTGAATGATTGAATGAATCCTACAAGATACGATTATAACTTACAGAGACTGCAAACGCCCCAGAACTTGCCCTTCCAAACAAGTATAGCTATGCCTCCAGGGGGTTAGTCACTTATTTCAACAAAGCTCCAAAACTCAAAGCCTTTTTTTTTTTTGAGATGAAGTCTCACTCAGTTGCCCAGGCTGGAGTGCCGCGGCACAATCTCGGCTCGTTGCAACCTCTACCTCCCGTGTTCAAGCGATTCTCCTGCCTCAGCCTCTCAAGTAGCTGGGACTACAGAAGCACACCACCATGCCTGGCTAATTTTGTATTGTTTTTTAGTAGAGATGGGGTTTCACCATGTTGGCCAGGCTGGTCTCGAACTGCTGACCTCAAGAAATCCACCTGCCTCAGCCTCCTAAAGTGCTGGGATTACAGGCATGAGCCACCACTCCCGGCCACAAAGGCTTTTTGGAGTTCCTCTCTGGGGATTTCCTTCAGAATGAAGCTCCAAGCCACACAAGTAACCTCTGCTCATTATTTTACAATTATTATTTTATTATTTATTATAGTTACTTAATCAGACCTGTGGGCCACCGGTGTTTTCTCACCCAAAGCGATCCCAGCCAGCTTCATCTCTTTCTTTATTCATCAGACCCCATTCTATCTAACCTTGGGCTCTGTCTAAAAATTGAGTTCACTCTCCAAGAATGGGAATCTGCCACCACTGACGAGAGTCAGGAGAAACTGCAGAGGCACTGAAGGCTAATCAGAGACCAGCTCCCAAAATGTGCTGTGCAGTGACAGTGTGGCTGGTCACGGGTCAGCCTTCCCCAGGGTCCTCCTCTAAGGGACCACACTTACTTGGCTATATATATTCTGGTATGTAAGTTTTCAAAACTTCACTCCTAGGCTGGGTGTGGTGGTGGTTCATGCCTGTAATGTTGCTTGAGGCCAGGAGTTCAAGACTAGCCTGGGCAACATAGACTCCAGTTTCTACAAAAAATTTTAGGGCTGGGCATCATGGCTCACACCTGTAATCCCAACACTTTGGAAGGCCAAGGCGGGCAGATCACCTGAGGTCGGGAGTTTGAGACCAGCCTGACCAACATGGAGAAACCCCGTCTCTACTAAAAATGCAAAATTAGCCGGGTGTGGTGGCACATGCCTGTAATCCCAGCTCCTTGGGAGGCTGAGGCAGGAGAATCACTTGAACTCGGGAGGCAGAGGTTGCAGTGAGCCGAGATTGCGCCATTGCACTCCAGCCTGAGCAATAAGAGTGAAACTCCTTCTCAAAAAAAAATAATAATAATAATTTAAAAACTAGCCAAGTGTGGTGGCGCATGCCTGTAGTCCCAGCTACTCAGGAGGCTGAGGCAGGAGGATCTCTTGAGTTCAGGAGTTGGAGCGTCAATGAGCCATGATCATGCCAATGCACTTCAGTCTGGGCGGCAGAGCAAGACCCTGTCTTAAAAAACAAACAAATAAACAAACAAACAAACCCAAAAAGCAAAAAACAGAAAACTTCAGTCTTCATTCCATTGTCATGCTTGCAAGGAACTAATATTTACTGAGCATGCAATAGGCGCTTTTTGTTGTTGTTTTTTTTCTTTTTTTGAGACAGATTCCCACTCTATTGCCCAGGCTGGAGTGCAGTGGTGCAATTTTGGCTCACTGCAACCTCTGCCTCCCGGGTTCAAGCTCTTCTCCTACCTCAGTCTCCCAAGTAGCTGGGATTACAGGCATGCGCCACCATGTCCAGCTAATTTTTATATTTTTAGTAGAGACAGGGTTTCACATGTTGGCCAGGCTGGTCTTGAACTCCTGACTTCAGGTGATCCACCCAGCTTGGCCTCCCAAAGTGTAGGGATTACAGGCGTGAGCCACTGTATCCAGCCAGGTGCTATGTTTTATGATGAAAATTGTCTAGTTGAATTCTAGTAACCAGGAGGTGAGATGGTCTAACACTCCCCATTTGATAGATATGGAAATTGAGGCTTGGAAAGTAAAGTGACTGGTCTGGGTCACCCGGCAGCTGAGAATTGGACCCAGGTCCGGCAGCCTTCAGAGCTGATTTATTTTTCACGCTGTCACTCTTTGTTTCTTTTACGCTTCAGACTCTGTTTCTTGGATGCTTTGCAATCCTGGAAGTAGAAAATCTGGATTTCATGTGATTCACTCCTGATGGAGGCAGCAGTTGAAGTTTCTGTTCTTTGTCAGCATGACACTTAGGCTTTGGCCTGTGTTTCTCCTCCAATAGTGTGAATTTGTGTAAATCCCTCTACGTTCTTCCCTGTTCTTCCTGGTGACCAGAGGCACCCCGGTCTCTGGCTGGATGCTGTCACTGAGCATGAAACCAGAGATCACATTTTAAGCCACATTAGCCCTGGGTTCCTAAACAGGTAACACTCATCTCACAAACTTGATTTTTGTGTATTTATTTTTTGGGGTCCAATTTTTCACCTTTGTGTAGTCTGTTCAAGAATGTGGAGCTGGGCACGGTGGTTCATACCTGTAATTCCAACACTTTGGGAAGCCGAGGCAGGTGGATTGCTTGAGTCTAGGAGTTCGAGACCAGCCTGGGCAATGTGGCAAAACCCCATCTCTACAAAAAATACAAAAAAAGTCAGGGTGTGGTGGCTCACGCCTGTAATCCCAGCACTTTGGGAGGCCAAGGTGGGTGGATCACCTGAGACCAGGAGTTCAAGACTAGCCTGGCCAACATGGTGAAACCCTGTCTTTATTAAAAATACAAAAATTAGCCAGGCATGGTGGCATGGTTCCTGTAGTCCCAGCTACTGGGGAGGCTGAGGCAGAATAATTGCTTGAACCTGGGAGGCGGAGGTTGCAATGAGCCAAGCTCAAGCCACTGCACTCCAGCCTGGGGACAAAGTGAGACCCTGTCTCAAAGAAAAAAAAAAGAATATGGGCCACAGAGTGTTAGTGTTGTTTGAATTCTTTATTAATTTCTGCCCTCGCTTGGTCCCCATGTTCAATACATTTCAAGGACACTGTAGACGGAAGACTCAACGCACACTTACTGAGCGCTCACCACAAACTGGGCTCCTTCATGTTCTGGAATAGGAGTCAGCCATCTACAGCCCATGGGCCAAATCTGGCCCACCACTTGTTTTTGTTAATAAGGTTTTATTGGCACACAGCCACATCTATTCATTTACACATTGTCTATGCTGCTTTCATGCTACAACAGCAGTCAAGTAGTTGCAACTGTATGACCTTTGACACTGAAAATGATTTACCTTTTGACTCTTTTTGAAAAAAGTGCGTTTGCAGATGTAATTAAGCTTAAGTATTATCTCGAGATGAGATCACCCTGGATTGTCTGAGTGGGCCCTAAATGCAATGACAAGTAACATTTTACGAGACACACAGAAGAGAGATACAGAAGCTGGAAGAGGCAAGGAAGGATCCTCCTCTAGAGACTTCATTACAACATTAGAGCATTCATTATGGCAGTCACAAGAAACTAACACTCTCCCTTCCCCAGCTTCCCTTGCAGCTAGGGCACAGGCACATGACTTGGCTCCACCAATCAGGTGCACTTTCCCAGATTAAATGAGACACTAATTGTGGAGGAAATAGAAACCATACTTCTCAGTGCTAACTGGGAGTAGCAGCAGCCCAGCAGCTACATGGCATTTTCAGAGATGTCAGTGGCTGCAGGTTTAGTGGCACTGACTGGTGTCCAGAACTGTTGGCTATAAGGGAGGATATAGCTGTATCTGTGACAGAGAGGACAGCAGTAGCATCTTCACTTATTGGATGACTTCTGGGGCAATGTGGGAGTTACTCCTGAATGCACAAACTAACTCCAAATCCAATTTGCCTGCTGGAAATTCTGCAAGCTACCCTATATCCTTTGGGTATATTTTTTTCCTGATAAAATTAGTCAGCATTGGTATCTGTTGTCTTCAGGGGCATGCTGGAGTCAGCTCCTACCAGCTCAGGAGATGGTTTGCACCCTTTCCCAATTCATTTTTCAGTGACATCATGTTGGTTACTTAAAATCAGCCAAGATGGGTGTATTTTCACCATGGAAATTGGCAACTGCTACAAATCAGGGCTTTTTTTGTTTTTGAAGGGTCTATTTACCAGTGTACCATGGATTGTTTACAACTCAAAACTCTGGTCGATAGCCATAGGATATCTCATTTCATCTTTGTATCCATCCGATAAGAAAGATTTTATAATCACCTTTCTACAGATGAGGAAACTAAAAGAGATAAAATGAATGTTCAAAGTTGTAAACCTATGAGGTAATAAATCAGGGAAGGGAACTTCTGACTTCCCATCCTCTAAATCAAAAATAAGGCTAATGACTACTTTTTTTTTTTTGAAAGTGAAGATTTAAAGACAGATTGCATTAAAACAAACAAACAACAAAACCCACACAAACTTAAACAACAGCCAGGGGCCACTGTCCAGTCTAATCCCATTCAAATCACCCAGTGTCATTTGCAGAAAAGTGGCAGGTCAGAGCTTCAGGATGAGGCATTTAGATGGGATTTGAAGCACAGTCTGTTTTACAGTTAAAACTCCCTTGATGCTTCCAATGAAGAAAGAGGCAGGCTTCCACATTTGGAGGGGAATACATCATGGATGCCATTAACAGGCTTAAGGGGGGCAGGCAGTCTCACCTTGATGCTCTAAGAGTCCAGGGCTTGCTCTGTGGGCACTGGCAGATTTATCATTAGCAGGGCATGTCAAGAGCCTCTGAACCTCATCTCAGGGAGAGAGATTTATAATGCCTCCACAGCTGTTTGAGCACAGCTCCAGCTAGCTCTGTCCCATGTTCTGGGCAGTGAGGCTTCCTGTGTGAAGACATATTCTCCTACCCGCCCACTCAGCCTGGGAGCCTGGACCTTGGGAACAACAGAAGGAATCCTATGGGTGTTCCTCTGCTAGAGTCACACAGCTCTGTCCCCTTCCCTTCTCCGGGATGTGCAGGTGCTCTCTTCTGGCAGCAGATGCGATTTCCTGGCCACTGCCCAGAAAGCAAGCAGGTGTCCTAGCTTTGGCAGCATGCTTCCATCCATCCTCGTCCTCCCAGGAGATGCCGGGGGCTCTGGGATGTGTCTGGGGTGGAAACATCTTGGAGTGAGAGGCTTGCACCAGCTGCAGGCATTTAAGAAGCCAGCTGCAGGGGGCCGGCAGGTTCCAGGCAGATCCTTCCAGAAATAGAGGCAATTACCTTTTCTGTTTTATGAGACCTACTATGTGTTCTACATACATTTGTCAAATCTTTAGAACAGCCCTGCTGGGCATGCATTATTCCCTCATTTTTCTTTCTTTCGTTCTTTTTTTTTTTGACAGAGTCTTGCTCTGTCACCCAGGCTGAAGTGCAATGGTGCCATCTGGGCTCACCGTAACCTCAGCCTCCCAGGTTCAAGCCATTCTCATGCCTCAGCCTCCTGAGTAGCTGAGATTACAGACGTGCACCACTAAACCTAGCTAATTTTTGTATTTTTAGTGGAGATGGGGTTTCACCATGTTGGACAGGCTGGTCTTGAACTCCTGACCTTAAGTAATCTGCCCGCCTTGGCCTCCCAAAGTTCTGGGATTACAGGCATGAACGACTCCACTTGACCTATTCCCCCATTTTTCCGATGAGGAAAAAGAGGCCTGGAGAGGTTAAGAAATGTACCCCAAATCCACCACTCACTAGTGTCAGAGCCGGGCTTTGAACCCAGGGCTTTATGACTCCCATGCTTGGGTGGTGTATAGGATTGCACAGTGTTCTGCTGCCCCACTCCACTCCAATTCATGTTCATCCCTGATGAATGCAACGTTATTTGGAAATAAGGCCTAGATGTAATTAGTTCAGATGAGGTCCTACTGGATTAGGGTGGGCCCTAAATCCAATCTGGTGTCTTTTTTTTTTTTTTTTTTTTTTTTGAGACTGAGTCTTGATTTGTTGCCCAGGCTGGAATGCAGTGGCATGATCTTGGCTCACTGCAACATCCGCCTCCTGGGTTCCAGCAATTCTCCCACCTCAGCCTCCTGAGTAGCTGGGATTACAGGCGTGCACCATCATGCCTGACTAATATTTGTATTTTTTAGTAGAGGCAGGGTTTCCTCAGTTTGGCCAGGTTGGTCTCAAACTCTTGACCTCAGGTGATCCACCCATCTTAGCCTCCCAAAGTGCTGGGATTACAGGCGTGAGCCACCATGCCTGGCCACACGTCCATGGTCCATGTTTCCTTCTTTTCTTTCCTTTCTTTCTTTCTCTTTCTTTCTTTCTTTCTTTCTCTTTCTTTCTTTCTTTCCTTCCTTCCTTCCTTCCTTCTTTTCTTTCTCTTTCTTTCTTTTTCTTTTCTTCCTTCCTTCTTCCTTCCTTCCTTTCCTTTCCTTCCTTCCTTCCTTCTTTCTTTCTTTTTGAGACAAAGTTTCGCTCTTGTTGCCCAGGCTGGAGCACAATGGCACAATCTTGGCTCACTGCAAACTCCACCTCCCAGATTCAAGGGATTCTCCTGCCTCAGCCTCCCAAGTAGCTGGAATTACAGGCGCCCGCCACCACACCCGGCTAATTTTTGTATATTTAGTAGAGATGGGGTTTCACCATGTTGACCAGGCTGGTCTTGAACTTCTGACCTCAGGTGATCCACCCTCCTCAGCCTCCCAAAGTGCTGGGATTACCGGCATGAGCCACCGCACCCGGCCCCCTCCCACATGTCCATGTTTCTAAATGCAGTTCTCTTTCCAGGACACCCTCCCAATGGACAACTCAGCAACTTTTTTCTTCTTCTATTGTTTTGTTTCTGGGCTTAAAAAGCCCGTCACTGTTGCCCTGTGTCTCTGAGGACCACCATGGCAGGTCCCTCGAGACTCTGTGGGTGGGTCTACTCTCCCGGGAGGCCCGGCTGCCAGGGAAGCTCCCTAGAGGAGGATGCCACCCTCTGCTTGTTGCCTGAGAGGCGTCTCCTGGGGGCCTGCGATCAGAAGACATTCGCCTCCTTCACTTGCATCTTTCTCTCCCCACTAGACAGGGGTCCTGTTTCATTCCCCTTGGAGTTCCTGGGACCTGGCACATACTAAGTTCTTTGTAAATATTTGCGGCCTGAGTAAACACCCTGTTTCACTGTCAAGAATCATTTCAATTGTCTCAAACCAGTTTGCTCACCGATTGAATGGATTAAACCAACAGAGCCACTATTTTAAGCCTCCTACTGTGTGCCTGCATCTGATGTATATCATCCAAGCGGGTCTGTTACAGGAAAGGAGTCCCGATCCAGACCCCAAGAGAGGGTTCTTAGATCTTGCGCAAGAAAGAATTCAAGGTGAGTCCATAAAGGGAAAGCAAGTTTATTAAGAAAGTAAAGGAATCAAAGAATGGCTACTCCATAGACAGAACAGCCCTGAGGGCTGCTGATTGCGCATTCTTGTGGTTATTTCTCTTTTTTTTTAGACGGAGTCTCACTCTGTCACCCAGGCTGGAGTGCAGTGGCGCCATCTCAGCTCACTGCAATCTCCGCCTCCTGGATTCAAACAATTCTCTTTCCTCAGCCTCCCGAGTAGCTGGAATTACAAGTGCGCACCACCATGCCTGGCTAATTTTTGCATTTTTAGTGGAGAGGGGTTTCACCATGTTGGCCAGGCTGGTCTCGAACTCCTGCCTCAGCCTCCCAAAGTGCTAGGATTACAGGCGTGAGCCACCGCGCCTGGCCTTATTTCTTCATTATTGCTAAACAAGGGGTGGATTATTCATGTCTCCCCTTTTTAGACCATATAGGGTAACTTCCAGACGTTACCAAGGCATTTATAAACTGTCTTGGAGCTGGTGAGAGTGTAGCAGTGAGGACGACCAGAGGTCACTGTCATCATCATCTTGGTTTTGGTGGGTTTTGGCTGGCTTCTTTATTGCAGCCTGTTTTATCAGCAAGGTCTTTATGACCTGTGTTCTGTGCTGATCTTCTATCTCATCCCGTCACCTAGAATGCCTAACCATCAGGGAACGCAGCCCAGTAGGTCTCAGCCTCATTTTACCCAGCTCCTACTCAAGATGGAGTTGCTCTGGTTCAAATGCCTCTGACAAGTCTATTAATGTGGCCATTTTGCAAACAAGGTGACTGAGGCTCAGAAAGGTGGCATTGTTCACTCACAACCACAGAGCTAAGACAGAGCGGAAGTGGGATTCAAACCCAGGTCTGTAGGATTTGGAGGTTTCCTCCAAACCCATCCTTTTTCCAGAACACCTACTCCCTTCAAATCAACCTTCCATTTGGGGGCTATGAACACATATCCTTAGTCCAGATCTTTCAGAGACTAAATGAAAAAATGTTCCATCTTGATTCCTTTTTTTTTTTTTAACTTCAAGACAGGGTCTCACTATGTTGCGCAGGCTGGTCTTGAACTCTTGGACTGAAAGGATCCTACCACCTTGGCCTCCGGAGCAGCTGGGACTACAGACGTGCACAATGCCCCCCTGGCCCGACATCAAGCATTCTTGATGGTGGGTTTCTCAGAACCTCTCCAGCCTGCTTCACCGAGGTTCTCAGGAAACCAGGGGAATGGTGACCTGCTACCAGAAATCTCGTCACTGCTTTTGCAGAATTAACATCATCCATCAGCGCCACTGCCCTGGAGGGGCTAGGAGTGTAGGGTGAGTTTTCTTTTTTTCTTTTTTTTTTGAGACAGAGTCTTACCCTGTCGCCCAGACTGGAGTGCAGTGACGCGATCTTGGCTCACTGCAACCTCTGCCTCCCGGCTTCAAGCGCTTCTTGAACCCAAGTAGCTGAGACTGCAGGCGCCCAAGTAGCTGAGACTGCAGGCGCAGGCACAGGCAGCCACACCCAGCTAAATTTTGTATTTTTAGTAGAGACAAGGTTTTGCCATGTTGGCCAGGCTGGTCTTGAACTCTTGGTCTCAAGTGATCCTCCCGCCTTGGCCTCCCAAGGTGCAGGGATTATGCATGTGAGCCATCGTGCCTGGCCTGGAGTGAGTTTTCTTAGCCTCCTCAGATCCTGGAACTCTGGAATTCTCAGGACCTCCTTTGCTAGGGCAGTGGCTTTCTCATGAGTCGATGATGGTATTGATGATGATGATGATGATGGTAAAGTTGCTATAACTCTAACGGTTTACCACTGCTGAGTGTGCACCTACACTGTGCTAAACTTTCTACATCAATTTAGCTCTCAGACAATAAGCCCTATGTAGGAGGATACTATCCTCATTTTACAGATGGGGAAACCGAGGTCATTCTCGCAGCACTCAAACCCCATTCTGATGGGTAAGCTGCCTCTTATTCCATGACACTCCACTGCCTCGTATCAGAGCTGACCACAGAAAGGCCTTTGGAATCTGTGCTCAGCCTGCCTTTTGCCCCCACAGAAGACAAGCAGCTTTAGCCTGCAGGGTTACGCCCTAGAGACATCCACAAGAGACTCAATTTACTTCTGGACAGAAACCAGCAGGATCTCCTTGTGCCATGGCCCCCAGGTAAGTGGGACCCAGCATGGAGCCGAAGTTTCTGTGACCCCTGAGGTCACCTTGGCGGTAAGGCCACAGCCTCCCTTTGACCTGTCAGCAGAATTCCTTCAAGTCACCCCAGTTTTCCTGTGTCTAAAAGGAGACTAATCACAGTGAAGCAGCTTGAAGTCCTGGTCTGAAAAGCATCATTATTACTTGCTCGAGGGTCTTGGCATCTTGGGGCTTCAAGGGGGAAAAAAAAAAGAAACCCACATTGATTTCTAATGCAAATTGGGTTTGAAGAGGATCCCTGGGCTCTCTGGAGCTCTCGGTCACCCACAGCAGAAGGCCCACCCCACGGGAGGACTGTTGCCTTGGGCAAAGAATTTTCTCTCATCAAGACAAAACCCAGATAGGGTCATTCCGCTTTCAGACCCCACTGCGCTGCTGCCCCCAGCATCCAGCCGAATGTGCAGCCGCAACTGAAGTCACAGTGGAATTCCCAGATCTGTGGGCCCGGAAGGCTTTCAGCTCCCTGCTCCTCCCCACCCCTCCATCCCCTCACCCATGATACACACGAGTGCACACACACACACGCACTCACACGTGCCCCTCATTCACACATACACACTCACAGACAGGCACACACAACACTCACACACTCTCCCAGACATACTCATACAGACACACACAATCACACACACGACACTCATTCACACATGCACACACACAGACATGCGCACACAACACTCACACACTCTCCCAGACACGCTCATACACACACACACAATCACATACATGCACTCACACATACACGACACTCGTTCACACATGCACACATACTCATAGACGTGCACACACACTTACTCTCCCAGACACACTCAGACACAATCACACACACACACCCCTCATTCACACATACACACAGACATGCACACACAACACACACTCTCCCAGACACGCTCATACAGGCACACATCACATATGCACACACACACACTCACATGCCCCATTCAGACACATGTTCACAGAGGTTCACACACATTGTCACAGAGACACATTCACACGTGTTCACACACATTGACACATTCACACACAAGTCTCACAGGCACACACAACACTCACGCACACAGACACGCACACTCTCACACATTCACACACAGACACTCATTCACACATTATTTAGTCTCACACAGACACGTGTGCATGCACAATACTCACGTACAGACATTCATACACACACAATTCTCAAATGCACACACAACACACATTTACAGACACTCACACATGGACACACATGCACACACACTCATTCACACGTGGCCACATGCACGTGCTCACACACACTCATTCACACGTGGACGCATGCACGTGCGCGCACATTCACTGAACCTTCCCTGTTCATCCGAATTTCTCTCTGTCAATTTCTCTCAGGCACCGTTTCCATTGACATCTCCTTCGTGTCTTTTTCGGCTCATCAGCCCTTTTCTCCAGACCTGGGGCCACTGAGCCAAGATGCAGAAGTCCTTGATGTGCTTCCAGTCTCACAGAGACCCAGCAAATGCTCTTCAGTTTTTTGTTTGTTTATTTGTTTCAAGACAGGGTTTCTCTCCTGTCACCCAGGCTGGAGAACAGTGGTGTGCTGCTCTCAGCTCACTACAATCTCCGCCTCTGGGTTCAAGCGGTCCTCCTGCCTCAGCCTTCTGAGTAGCTGGGATTACAGGTGCACGCCACCATGCCCGGCTAAGTTTTGTATTTTTAGTAGAGATGGGGTTTCGCCATGTTGGCCAGGCTAGTCTTGAACGCCTGACCTCAAGTGATCCACCCACCTCAGCCTCCCAAAGTGCTGGGATTACAGGCGTGAGCCACCGTGCCCGGCTGCTCCTTAGTTTTGTTTCTTGTTTTTTGCCTTGCTCCTCAGTTTTGATGGAAATTTGCTTCTAGTAAATTTGCTTCCCACCCTGCCATTAAAAAACCAGGGAAGAAAGCTTCCACGTGCTGCAAGCTTCCTCATCCTCCCAACTCCCCTGAGAGATAAAAATAGCCTTCCTCATCTCAGATGAGGAAACCGAGGCATAGAAAAGTGCAGTGACACTGGCTGGGTGCAGTGGCTCACGCCTGTAATCCCAGCACTTTGGGAGGCCGAGACAGGTGGATCATGAGGTCAGTAGCTTGAAACCAGCCTGGCCAATATGGTGAAACCCCGTCTCTACTAAAAACACAAAAATTAGCCGGGCGTGGTGGCACGCGCCTGTAGTCTCAGCTACTCAGGAGGCTGAGACAGGAGAATCGCTTGAACCCAGGAGGCAGAGGTTCCAGTGAGCCGAAATTGCGCCACTGCACTCCAGCCTGGGTGATAGAGCAAGACTCCGTCTCAAAAACAAAAACAAAAACAAAAACAAAAACAAAACTGCAGTGACTCATCTCAGATTAGTTAACTTAAAAAATATTTATTGGCCAGGCGCGGTGGCTCATGCCTGTAATCCCAGCACTTTGGGAGGCCGAGGTGGGCGGATTACCTGAGGTTGTGAGTTCGAGACCAGCCTGACCAATATGGAGAAACCCTGTCTCTACTAAAAATACAAAATTAGCCGGGCGTGGTGGCACATGCCTGTAATCCCAGCTACTCGGGAGGCTGAGGCGGGAGAGTTGCTTGAATCTGAGAGGCGGAGGTTGCGGTGAGCTGAGATCGCGCCATTGCACTCCAGCCTGGGCAACAAGAAGGAAACTCAGTCTCAAAAAAAAAGAAAAAAAATTATTGAGCCCCTACGGTGGGCCAAGCACTGTTGTGGCAGTGAGGGATGCGACATTCAACAAGACAAGGACCAACCCTGGGGTGAACAGTCACAAAGCTACTAAGAAGTTTTCCCAACTCCCGAGTCCTCAATTTTCTGTATCCCCACAGGACCAGTCTTTGTGGGTCCTAGGCACTCCCACCTTTGTGGGCCCTTTCAAGCATAATTGTATTTTATGCTGCATTAATATAAAGAGAAATATAATCCAGGCAGAATTAAAAATTAAAACATTTTATTCAATCCTGAAAGTTAGGGACTTTTCCCTTCTGATTTTAAAAGAAATGGAAACCGCACTTGGCTGGGCGCAGTGGCTCACGCCTGTAATCCCAGCACTTTGGGAGGCCAAGGCCAGTGGATCACTTGGGGTCAGGAGTTCAAGACCAGCCTGGCCAACATGGCGAAACCTCGTCTCTACTAAAAATCCAAAAATTAGCCAGGCCTGGTGGCGCATGCCTATAATCCCAGCTACTTGAGAGTCTGAGGCAGGAGAATCACTTGAACCCGGGAGGCAGAAGTTGCAGTGAGCCAAGATTACACTACTGCACTCCAGTCTGGGTAACAGAGCAAAACTCCATCTCAAAAAAAAAAAAGAGAGAGAGAAACGAAGACATTTTCATGGGCCCTAGGCATTGTGTCTGCTGTACCTCATGGGTCCGTGGCCCCTATGTTCCTAAACACTAGGGTGGATTACCTCCCCTTGAAAAGTGAGCCCTGGGTCTATCCACAACTGCTGAACAACCCAAATAACCATCAGTGGATGAAGTATTGATGCATACTACAGTGTGGATGAATCCCAAAACAGGCTGGCCGGGTGCGGTGGCTCACGGCCTGTAATCCCAGCACTTTGGGAGGCTGAGGCAGGAGGATCGCTTCAGGTCAGAAGTTCAAGACCAGCCTGGCCAACATGGCAAAACCCCATGTCTACTAAAAATACAAAAGCTAGCTGGGCAGGGTGGCGGATGCCTGTAATCCCAACTACTCGGGAGGCTGAGGCACGAGAATCACTTGAGCTTGGGAGCCAGAGGTTGCAGTGAGCCAAGATCGAGGATTGAGCCACTGTACTCCAGTCTGGGTGATGGAGTGATACTCTGCCAAAAAATAAAATAAAATAAAATAAAAATTAGCTAAGTGGAAGAAGCCAGGCGGAAAAGACCAGATAGTCTATAATTCCATTTAGATGAACTGTCCAGAATGAGTACATCCAGGGAGACAGAAAGCAGATTCATGGCTGCCATGGGCTGGGAAGGAGGGAATGGGAAGTGCTTGCTAACAGGTATGGGGTTTCCATTTGAGTCGATAAAATGTTTTGGGGCCAGGCACAGTGGCTCATGCCTATATTTCCAGCACTTTGGGAGGCTGAGGTGGGTGGATCGCTTGAGCTCAGGAGTCCAAGACCAGCCTGGCCAACATAGCAAAACACTGTCTCTACAAAAAATACAAAAATAAAATAAAATTAGCCAGGCATAGTGACGTGCACCTATGTTCCCAGCTACTTTAGGGGTGTGAGGTGGGAGAATCACTTGAGCCTGGGGAGATTGAGGCTTCAGTGAGCCGAGATTGTGCCACTGCACTCCAGCCTGGGAGACAGAGTGAGACCCTATCTCAAAAACAAAAAAACAAAAAAAGAGTTTTGGAGCCTAGATAGAGGTGATGGTTGTACAATATTGTGGATATACTTAATGCCATTGAATTGTATCCTTTAAAATAGTTATTGTTAGGCCTGGCACAGTGGCTTATGCCTGTAATCCCAGCACTTTGGGAGGCCAAGGCGGGCAGATCGTCTGAGGTCAGGAGTTCGAGACCACCCTGACCAACATGGTGAAACCCTGTCTCTACCAAAAACACAAAAATTAGCCGGGCATGGTGGTGGGCGCCTGTAATCCCAGCTACTCAGGAAGCTGAGGCAGGAGAATCGCTTGAACCCGGGAGGCAGAAGTTGCAGTGAGCCAAGATCACACCACTGCACTCCAGCCTGGGCAACAGAGAGAGACTCCATCTCAAAACAACAACAAACGGTTAATGTTATGTGAATTTCATCCTAATTTAAACAAAATGAAACAAAACAATACCAGTAAGCCCTGGGCTTCCCCTTCCAGCTTACCCTGGAGACCACGGAGATGAGTGACCCCCTGTACCCGCAAGCCCTGGGTTTCTGTTTCTGTTCCCATTTCCTTCCTCTGGAGCCCTCTTCCTTCTCTTCTCCTGCATCTGGTCTGTTTCTTCTCTTGTCCTGTTACTGGCATGATAGAAAGCCCCTTAATCCAGGAATCCTTGCTGCGCTTCCCACGTGCCTCAGGCCATAGACCAGATACTGCACACTGGTGACCCTGGGGCCAAGTCTCACCCACTGACATATTTTCCTTGGCCCATACAGTGTTCTCAAGAATTTCCAAGAGTTGCCAACATTTCAAAACAGAAAGATTTCACATGGAACACACACTCACACACACACACACGACTTCTAGCTTCTCTGGGGAAATTCAGAGGCGCCAGTCACTCTGGGCCCTCATTCCCCTCGTGGCTGTAGGAACCAGGCTGCTGCGGACCCATTAGAGAAACCCCTGTCTCCAGTTTGCCACAGTCCTTACCACTCCTTAGAACCTTAGTCAGCATCTGTTTTTCCTGCCTGGCCCCTATGGCTTTGGAGTTTGTCACAACAGCCGTAGACAAATTACTGAGCCTCTTCAGGCCTCATCATCAAAATCAAGGGGATGGATTAGGTGATCTTTAAGGGTCTTTTCAGCTGACAGTCTGTGATAGCTGCAAACTTGGCTTTACTTATTTATTTATTTAGAGCCAGGTTCTTGCTCTGTTACCCAGGCTGGAATGCAGTGGCATGATCATAGCTTACTGCAACCTCAAATTCCTGGATTCCAGAGATCCTCCTGCTTCAGCCTCCTGAGTAGGTGGGACTACAGGCAAAAGCCAGCGTATCTGGCAAACTTTTTGAATTTTTTGTACAGTCTTGATTTGGTGCCCAGGCTGCTCTCAAACTCCTGGGCTCAAGTGATCCTCCCACCTCAGCCTCCTGAAGTGCTGGGATTACTGGCATGAGTTACCATGCCTGGCCAAACTTGATTTTTCTATCTGCAGTGTCTCTGGGCCTGGGAGCCTACCCGGGTGAAGGGTTGGGGATGGAGAAGGAGAAGTGGTCCAAAGATGCTGCTGGCACCTTCACTCCCCGCCACTATGAGTCTTGGCTGCTAACAGCTCAGAGTTGCACTTTTTCCTAGAGGGCTGTCCTCAGTCAAGTGGGAGCAGTCTCACCTCGTCTGCTCCCACCCCCAGAGCAGCCCACAGCCAATGACTTATTGACAAGGGTGTGAAGGGCCCGCCCCTTACCTCAGTGAAGGAAATATTAATAACTAACTGCAAACTGTGTGTCCAGAGCTCCCTGCGGGACCGGGCTGAGACTCCAGCAGTTGCCATCCTTAGCAACTCCCCTGCCCTGTCCTGCCTCCTCTCTCCTTTCTCCTGAGAACATGTCACTGAAAAAAACCACATCCCCCAATAAAGAATCCCCTCCTGTGTATGAAACTTGGCTCTCAATCAATCTAGGAAGCATATACAACAGAATGGGATTTCGATTTAGAGGCATATGGGTGGGTTAAATGCCTCTCACCTGAGTCCATCTTAGCTACTGCACAGGACACGTGATGTGATCGTGCTCCCTTTTGTGGTTTCCTACAAAATTGTGCTTTTCTTAAGGACAAAAATTGTGCCTTGTTCATGTCTGTATCCCCAGCACCTAGCACAGTGCTTGTCTTATCTTAAACAGCAGAAAGTGGCTGGTCGCATTGAGCTGAGTGAACGTGTGTGTGTGTATGTGTGCACACGCATGCGTGTGTACACACAGAAAGCCTCCTGGAGACCGGGTGCGGTGGCTGACACCTGTAATCCCAGCACTTTGGGAGGCCAAGGCAGATCACCTGAGGTCAGGAGTTCGAGACCAGCCTGGACAATGTGGCAAAATCCTGTCTCTACTAAAAATACAAAAATTAACTGGGCCTAGTGGCACACACCTGTAACCCCAGCTACTCTGGAGGTTGAGGCAGGAGAATTGCTTGAACACTGGAGGCGGAGGTTGCAGTGAGCCGAGATTGCACCACTTCACTCCAGCCTCAGTGACAGAGGGAGACTCTGTCTCAAAAACAAAAGGAAGCCTCTTGGAGCATATGAATTCTGGGCATCTGAGGCCTCAGTGTTTGTCCAGCTCCAACAGGACTACAGAAAGGCCTCGTTGCTAAAACAAAGTACCATAGACTGGGTGGCTTAGCAACAACAGAAATTTATTGCTCACAGTTCTGGAAGCTGGAATTTCGAGATCAGAGTGTCAGTATGGCCAGGTTCTGGTGGGGGCCCTCTTCCAGGATGCAGACACCCAACTTCTCATTGTATCCTCATGTGGCGGAGAGAGGGTGAGCGAACTCTCTGGGGTCCCTTTTATAAAGGCACTAACCCCATTCATGAATGACCTGATTACACCCCAAAGGCCTTCTCCTCACACCATCACATTCAGGGTTAAGATTTTAACATAAGGATTTGGGGGTGACATGAACATTCAGTCCAGCAGCCTCCACCCCAGTGGCAGAGGTCTTCTCTCTTCTCTCTGTAACATTCCTGCAGAATGCCCTTGTGACCACAGCTTGCTCCCCTGCCTCTCTCTGTTACGCATGTGAGAATCCATCTCCCTCTGGGCTAGTATAAATAATAATGTCTGCTACTATGGTCTTTACGATGAGCACCAGATTGTGTGCTCTGTCCTGTGCACCCATTATTTCTAACCCGATGACAACCCTCCCTAAGAGATGGCTTCATATTAGCCCAGAACACTGGGGCCCAGCAATGGGAAGGCACTTGCTCAAGGTCACACAGCCAGTGGGATGGCAAGCCAGGATTCCAAGCCAGATCCTTCTCTTATTTATTTATTTTTTTTCTCAGTCGCCCAGGCTGGAGTGCAGTGGTGCAATCTTGGCTCACTGCAACCTCTGCCTCCCAGGTTCAAGTGATTCTTCTGCCTCAGCCTCCTGAGTAGCTGGGATTACAGGGGCCTACCACCATGCCCGGCTAATTTTTGTATTTTTAGTGGAGATGGGGTTTCACCATGTTGGCCTTGGCCAGGCTGGTCTCAAACTCCTGACCTCAAGTGATGCGCTGGCCTCAGCCTCCCAAAGTGCTGGGGTTACAGGCGTGGGCCACAGCATAGCTCATTTAATTTACCAGTCACCAAGTAGCTCATTTTAATCAGTTTCCTGATTTGGCAGGAGATGAACAAAACGGGTACTCTCTTAGACACTATAGTTGCCCTCCCAATAATTTATCCTAAGATATCATTCCAAATGTACACAGGCGAGGTGCAGTGGCTCACACCTGTAACCCCAACACTTTGGAAGGCCAAGGCAGAAGGATCACTTGAGGCCAGAAGTTCAAGACCAGCCTAGGCAACCTTGTGAAACCCCATCTCTACAAAAATTTTAAAAATTAGCCAAGTGTGAGACTACACACCTGTAGTCTCAGCTACATGACAGGCTGAGGTAGGGGGACTGCTTGAGCCCAGGAGCTTGAGGCTGCAGTGAGCCCTGATGGCACCATCACATGCCAGCCTGGGCGACAGAGTGAGACACCATTTCAAAAAAAAAGAAGAAAGAAACAAAAAGAAAAGAATGTACACACTTAACCACAAGGGTCTTCCTCTTGACCTCTTTCACAGTAAAAAACAGAAAATCCCTAACCATGCAACAAAGTAACAAAGGGGCTGTGATTGATATTCCCATTTCACTGATGGGAAGATGGTGCAAGAGATGTTAATAGCAGCCTAGGAGTGGAACTCAGGTGGTCTGGCATCAGAGTCTGCGGGCTGAAGCTCAGCACCATACGCTTTTGGCTTCTAGAAAAGCCTGAAAGGCCGAAAGTAACAGCGGTGCTCTCTCGGTAGTTGGACTACGGGTAGTTTGTATTTTATTGTGTTTAGAGACAGGGTCTTGCTCTATTGCCCAGGCTGGAGTATGGTGGCATAATCATAGCTCACTGCAGCCTTGACCTACCAGGTTCTCCAGGCTCAGCCTCTCAAGTCGCTGGGACCATAGGTGTGCACCACCATGCCCAGCTAATTTTTTGTTTTTTGTAGAGTTGAGGTCTCCCTATATTGCCCAGTTTGGTCTCAAACATCTGGGCGCAAGCAATCCTCCCGCTTCGGCCTCCCAAAATCCTGGGATCACAGGTGTGAACCATCACGCCCAGCTGGTAGTTTCTATTTGTTTCCTTTTGGCCTATGCATACTCTGAATTTTCTACTGAGATCATCCATTATTAGTATACTTTGCCTAAAAAGAAAAAGAAATACTATGTATTTAAATCAGTCAGTCAACCAACAACCAACCAATCCATCAGCTGCGCTATTTTTACATGTCTTCTGTTGTAAATGAGCCACCTCCAGTCACAGCCAAAGTCACTGTTCCCAGTCATTGCAGCCAGAGGGGCCTTGCCCTGTGGTGTCAGCCAGGGCGTGCATCTCAGTCTGCCTCTGCTGACAGCTCCATGTAGGGCTTGTGAAATCAAGGCAGATTGCATAAGAGCGTCCCCTGGGGCCCTGGAGCTGTTTATCACCCCTGAGTTATTTTTATTGGTGGTAAGTTGAGCTCTCCTTTTTGGAAGCTTCCTGGGACTGTAGAGAATCCCAGCCTCTGCAGAGAGAGGACAATGTTGGCCAGGGCTGAGAGGGCCTTGGCCTGGAACTTTGCAGGGGACTTTTTGCCCAGAGTCAGAAAAGGAGGGCCTGTCGCAGTGCCTCACGCCTGTAATCCCAACACTTTGGGAGGCTGAGTGGATCACCTGAGGTCAGGAGTTCAAGACCAACCTGGCCAACATGGTGAAACCTCGTCTCTACTGAAAATACAAAAATTAGCCAGGGGTGGTGGCGGGCACCTGTAACCCCAGCTACTCAGGAGGTTGAGGCAGGAGAAACGCTTGAACCTGGAAGGCAGAGGTTGCAGTGAGCTGAGATCGCACCACTGCACTCCAGCCTGGCCAACAGAGCAAGACCCTGTCTCAAAATACAAAAATAAAAAAAATAAAAAAGAAAGAAAAAAGAAAAGGGAGTCAAAAAGAGTTTAACCCCTGGCCTTGCATCCTGGGTGTTTACTCCACTTGCCTGGTGGAGAACATCATGATGATGATGATGATGATACAAATAACACAGCCAATCTCACTTTGCACATTCATGTGGACTGTAAGAATGACCGTGCAAACTGAAAGTGTACAAAAAGATCTCAATCACCAACAGGATAAAATAAGATTATTCTGTGACCTTTAACAGTCTTCTGTCTAAACATTAAAACTCTCTTACTGTTGGCTATAAATGTTTAAGGAAATGAAAAAATAGGTAAAACTAACATCTCTTTCTTATACTTTAATTTAGAACATTAGAAACATTGAAAATATAACTGTAGGCTGGGAGCAGTGGCTCACGCCTGTAATCCCAACACTTTGGGAGGCCAAGGAGAGAGGATCACTTGAGCTCAGGAGTTTGAGACCAGCCTGGGCAGCACAGTGAAACCCTGTCTCTATAAAAACTAGCCAGGCATGGTGGTGCATGCCTGTAGTCCCAGCTACCAAGGAGGCTGAAGTGGGAGGATCACTTGAGCCCAGGAGGTTGAGGCTGCAGTAAGCTGTGATTGTGCCACTACACTCCAGCCTAGGGGACAGGAGTGAGACCCTAAGAAAAAATATGTGTGTGTGTGTGTGTTGTATTTTTTTTGTGTAAAAACTATCAAGAATAGCCTGAACCATGCTTGCCAGCTTCTTGTTTAACTAATGATACAGAGGGAGCATCTTGTTCTATGCCTTGGAGAATTGTCATATTTCTTTCTAAGATTGGATCAGTTTCCACAGTTGTATCCTTTGAACTTTCAGTGTTGTGAAATGTCCGCAAGAGTTCCTGCCAGCCTCACTTCCTCTGGATGGACTTCGTCCTTTTCCTCACAGTGACTTCCCTCATCTATTTCTTCTATAACCCTGGGATGGTGAATTGTATGTGTGATCTTGGGCAGGGCCATGGTACGCAGATCATTGGTGAAACATTATTCCAGATGTTTCCTGTGAAAGAATTTTTTAGATAAGATGAACACTTAAATCAGTAGAGTTTGAGTAAAGCAGATGGCCCTCTATAATGTGGTGGGTCTTATCCAATCAGTTGAAGGTCTTAATAGAAAAAGACTGACCCGCCCCGAAGAAGAAGGAATTCTGCCTCCAGATAACCACAATAGCAATTCTTCCTTGCCCGGGTCTCCAATCTGCCAGCCTACCTTGCAGATTTTGGACTTGCCAACCTCTGCAATGTATGAGTCAATCAGTGTATCTATCTATGGGTTTTATTTTGTTTTGGTTTGGTTTGGTTTGGTTTGGTTTTGAAATGGAGTCTCACTCTATCCTCCAGGCTGGAGTGCAGTGGCATGATCTCAGCTCACTGCAACCTCTGCCTCCTGGGTTCACACAATTCTCCTGCCTGAGGTTCCCAAGTAGCTAGGATTACAGGTGCCCGCTACCACGCCTGGCTACTTTTTGTATTTTTAGTAGAGACGAGGTTTCACCATGTTGGCCAGGCTGGTCTAGAACTCCTGACCTCAAGTGATCTGCCCACCTCGGCCTCCCAAAGTGCTGGGATTATAGGCGTGAGCCACTGCGCCCAGCCTGCACTTTCATCTTTGTTGGCTAATTCCTTCTTTTTACTATCCATTTATGTAAAATGTCAAGTGAGCTATCACCCAGAGAGAAGGAGGCAACACAGCTGCACACTTAGCTGTGTGTGAACTGAATAACAGGGGTGCCGCGACCAGACACCAACAGGCTTTGAAAGAAGTGATGTGATTGTTGCTGATCATGATACGTGTCTACGCGTCTGTTATTTACATAGTGATTTGTGGACTGACCAGCTAACAGCAAAGTTTGCACTTGATGCAATTATTCACACTGGATACACTGTGGAAAATGAAATCTGAGCCACGTTTTGGGGGACTCCTGTTATTTCTTAAACGTCGTAACTGAAACTCATGCATATCCATACCAGGCAAAACCAAGGAATGCTGTAACTGTAAATAATACCTAACATTTCAGACCCCTGACTTTGTGCCAAGCATAAACCCAGATCCAAATCAAATCCTAATCCTAAACCTAACTTTAGGATCCACAGTTGTTGTTGTTGTTGTTGTTTTGTTGGAGTGCAGTGGTGTGATCTTGGCTCACTGCAACCTCCGCCTCCCAAGTTCGAGTGATTCTCCTGCCTCAGCCTCTCAAATAACTGGGATCACAGGCGTGTGCCAACATGCCCAGTTAATTTTTATGTTTTTAGTAGAGACGGTGTTTTGCCATGTTGGCCAGGCTGGTTCAAACTCCTGGACTCAAGTGATCCGCCCACCTTGGCTTCCCAAAGGGCGGGGATTACAGGCGTGAGCCACTGTGTGCGGTCAGGATCGACCAATATTAAGTCATCTATAAATATCAAATGCTTAAAACTGATCAGATGTGAGGCTAGAACTTCTGAATCAGCTCCTTGCTCACTCCTGGTGACTTTGCTCTCTGGCATGGGTTACCTGCCAGGGGTTCATAGTTCAAGAATTTTATGTTTCATCCATTCTGACTTCTATATGAGCTCTCAAACCCTCAAGGTTTAGAGTTTGCAGTACATCTGCCTCTTGGCGAACTCTCCTCCATCCTTGATTGGAAGCCCAGACATGACCGTTCAGAGCCTTCCAGAGCCTCACTTTCCCCTCTGTAAAATGGAGGACCAAGTCTTACCTCGTAAGGATCAAATGAGATGATAATACCTATAAAGCGCTTTGTAACTGGCACATGGCAAGTACTCAACACATGTTAACTATTAATCATTACTACCAAGCAGACGTTTCAATACTCACACAGAATAGGAATGGTTCACACTTCTGCTTTCCCAATAGACTGGGAGCTACTTAAAGAAAATGAACTTTTCAACCTCTGGCCTCAGCTCCCAGTGCAGTGCCTGGCACAGAGTAGGTGCTCATTAAATGCTTATTAAATGAGTGAATTAAAGCCAAGAAGAGCTTTGCTCTCAGCCTGCCCATGTTGAATGTAGCTGCAGATAATAGCCAACAACATTTATTGAGAACTTGCATGTGCCAGGAACTAACGGTGCCAGGCTCTTTATGTGCATGATCTAGTTCACTATCCAAGCAGCCCTGTAAGATGGGTGTTATTATCCACGTATTTCAGTTACAGAGGGGCAAGGCTGGGATGTCAACCCAGTCTGTTGGAGCATTCATCGGATGGCCTCTGCCCAGGAGAATCCCATGTGCCAGTGAGCAGAAGGGGGACCCAATGGGGTAAGGGAGGCAGTGTGTTTCTCTATTCTCACATTGTTATAAAGAACTACCTGAGACTCGGTAATTTATAAAGAAAAGAGGTTTAATTGACTCAGAGTTCCCCAGGCTGTACAGAAGGCATGGCTGGGGAAGCCTTGGGAAACTTACAATCATGGCAGAAGGGGAAGGGCAAGCAGGCACATCTTACATGGCCAGAGGAGGAAGAGAGTGAAGGGGGAGGTACTACACACTTTTAAACAACCAGATCTCATGAGAACTCACTCGCTATTGTGAGAGCAGCAAGGAGGAAATCCGCCCCCATGATTCAGTCATGTCCCACCAGGCCCCTCCTCTAACACTGGGGATTAAATTCGACAACAGATTTGGGCAGGGACACAAATCCAAACCATATCAGGCAGGGATGGGGAGCCCTTTACCA
This sequence comes from Pongo abelii, assembly GCF_028885655.2. Lineage (NCBI taxonomy): Eukaryota > Metazoa > Chordata > Mammalia > Primates > Hominidae > Pongo > Pongo abelii. The sequence goes on along the minus strand of NC_071995.2, from coordinate 115,248,451 downwards.
AGGGTGAGTCGTCATCTGCAGAGTGCAACCCTGCAGTGGTTGGGGACAAACACCAGGCTTTGGTGTTGCTGTCTCTTCAGGGGCTGGTTGCTGTGATACTGCACCTAACCCACCCTCACCACCTCCCACTGAGGCCCTTCCTGAGTATCTTCTCCCTGTCAAAACTTGTCCAGCCCAGGTTTCATCGCTCTGGGCTCCTGTGCCCTGTTGCTGATCATGGGTGGGGCTGGGTTACTCAGCTCAACACTTCCCGGCTCTTTCTTGACCACCCAAGTCACTGCGGAAGTCATTAATTAGGGAACCAGACATGGCTATGGGACAGTGCTTCTGTTGCTATATTGAGCCGTTATTTAATTTCTTATCAGTCTTCAAGTTTTCACATGTGGGTTGTTTTGTAAGCTCTTCTTATACTGCCTGAAGCTACCTTCCTCCCCATCCTACTCCAGGCTGAATGCACAATAGATAGTCAAGAAATTCTTGTTCAGTTTTACTGTTGTATTATCTCCCCTGAAATATCGAACACTTTTACCTCTAAAGGCAGAAGAAAGAGGAGATCCTGCCAAAGTGTGTTGGGGAGCCCAAGACCTATTGCCACGCACGCTATCTAACCCTCTCTCACCTCTCAACACTCAGAAGACCTCAGGGGAATACTAGGGAACCCAGTTTGAAAGCCCTTGACCATTTCTTGATTGGCTGATTTGTCTGTTTCCTGTAAACTTCCTGAGAGCAGCTGAGATGAACAAGAAATCACCAAGAACTTGGAGTTTTCAGATGTGCTTTCCAGATGTGCTTTCTAGCCCTGCCAGTTGATATCTGCTTGGCCTCCCGATAAGCCCCTTAACCTCTCTGGGCCTGAGTTTCTTCCTCTGCAAAATGGGAATCATCATAAATACCTGCTCCATAACACTGTTGCAGTGATGAAATTAGCTGTATAAAAGCACTGCGTAAAGTATAAGGAAAATGTTTATAGATCTTTCGCCTACAGTAGATTACATGCAATAGGCTCTGAATAGATGTGGTTGAGTTTAAGCTGACAAATTACATTTCCCAGGGACCTTTAGAAGCAGGTTGAATGGTGGAAATCCCAGGCACAATGATAGACCTAAGGGTGTGATATGTGACTCTGTGTCCCCACCCAAATCACATGTAGAATTGTAATTCCCATGTGTTGGAAGAAGGGCCTGGTGGGAAGTGATTCGATCATGAGGCAGACATCCCCCTTGCTGTTCTCGTGATAGTGAATGAGTTCTCCCGAGGTCTGATTGTTTAAAAGTGTATAGCACTTCCCCCTTTGCTCTCTCTTCTGCCGCCATGTGAAGACATGCCTGCTTCCCCTTCACCCTTCCCCCATGATTGTAAGTTTCCTGAGGCCTCCATGCTTCCTGTATAGCCTCCAGAACTGAGAGTCAATTAAACCTCTTTTTTTCATAAATTACCCAATCTCAGGTAGTCCTTTATAGCAGTGTGAGAATAGACTGATACAAGATGAGTCTGGGGGTAAGTGGACATTCTGTGTGGCCCTCAAATTATCTCAAGTGCATGGTTACTACTCTGTTTAATACCAGACTAGTTCTGTTTCCAGCAACTGTTTGGGTCTGGGCAGCAGTACTTCTCTAAGAAAGAGAAAGAGGAAGTATTGACTTCTTAGACAGCATCACCCACCTTCCTTCCCAGGCCCCTCTCCCCAAGCTTCCTCATCTATCTGGCATGTGCTGGGTAGAACCAGCTTCCTGAGGCCCCAGGAAAAGAAAATCAGGCTCCAATGTACACAATTTTAGCTGCGTGGGTGTCACCAACTTACATTTAGCTGATCTTTCCAAACATGTTTCCTGTGAAAAGTATTAACTGAGCATTTACTATGTGCTAAGAATTTTATGTGTTCATTCATCCTCATGACAAACCCACAAGATAAGGACCATTGCTTGTTTCTGTTTATGTTTCTTGAGACAATCTCGCTCTGTCACCCAGGCTGTAGTGCAGTGGTGCCATCTCTGCTCACTGTGACCTTTGCCTCCCGGGTTCAAGCCATTCTCCTGTCTCAGCCTTCCGAGTAGCTGGGACTACAGGTGCCCACCACTACACCCAGCTGAGTTTTGTATTTTTAGTAGAGATGGGGTTTCACTATGTTAGTCAGGCTGGTCTCAAACTCCTGACCTCAAGTGATCCACCCACCTTGGCTTCCCAAAGTGTTGGGATTACAAGCGTGAGCCACCATGCCCAGCCAATAGGACCATTGTTAACCCCATTTTACAGATAGAAAACAGGCTTGACAATGAAAGGAACCAGGAAGGACTCAGTCAGGATCTTGGGTCAAACCTGATGGGCTCCGACACCCTTGTGCCACAACTAGCCACCACCCTGCACTGCCCCTAATACTTAAGCCTCTCTTGAGACCCAGCACACACTCGTGGTGTCACTGTCATGGCCTGGAACCACGCTTTTACTTCTCAGTAAAAGCTTTTCATAAAAAGCGACAAAACAGCTATTATAGCCCTAGCCTCTGACCTTGTTCCTGAGGAGCTTCAAGTCCTGCTTGTGGTGTATTCCAGGTGGGTTTCCCCTGATCCTATGAGGAGCATTGGGTCCCACTCATCAATTTAGCATTCAATAAATAATGATGGGTCACCCAGGCTGTGCTGCACACTGGACAGGGCACTGGGAGCATACACATAGTTCCTGCCTGCAAGACCTCAACATCAGGGAGACAGAAAAGGAAAACCTTTGGAACCCAGGTCCTCTGCTATCTCGTGGGGTGAGAGACTCACAAATTCTCATTCTAAAGGAGACCCATAGAATTCCAAAGGTTGACAACCTGTCCTTCCCTGCCATATTAGTTATATGTTACTATATATATTCCCACAAGCTTCAAGGCTTAAAACAATACACACTTACTATTTCACAGTTTCTGTGGATCAGAAGTTCAGGCATGGTTTATCTTGGTTCTCTGCTTAAGGTTTCTTATGAGGCTGCAATTAAGAAGTCGGCTGGGGCTGTGGTCTCATCTGAAGCTCAACTGAGAAAAGATCTGCAGCTGCAGAAGGAGAGTGGCAGAGATGCCCATTACAGTCTGGCCTTAGAGGGAACAGATAAAAGCTATATATATAAATAAATTTATTTATTTATTTTTAACCAAGAATATAACTCCTACTCTCATTCTACTCCTTACAAGAAGTTAATTAACAGCCTAGCTATAAGGACATCTTTGTGCAATAAGTAACTGACCACTAAGCAAACCTAGCAGAGTATTTAGTGACCATACACAACAAGGAATATGGACTTTACAGAATTAGTCCAGGAAAGTCACTAAATAAACAAATAGCAACAACAAACAACTAAAACAAAAGCCCCGGGGAGAAGGGAAATTTGATTTTCAGTGTTGCCACATTATATTACTAAAAATGTCCAGTCTTCAATTTTAAAAATGAAACATGAAAAAAATATGAATATATGATCCATACACAGGAACCTGTCCTTTAGGAGGCCACAATGTTGAACTTACTAGACAAAGACTTTAAATCAGCTCTTTTAAATATGTTCAAAAATTAAAGGGATCTATGTCTAAAGAACTAAGGAAACTATGAGAATGATGTGTCACTAAAGATATCAATAAAGAAATGGAAATTATAGAAGAGAACCAAATACAAATTTTGGAGTCAAAAAGTACAATAACTGGAATTAAAAAAATATGCTAGAAGGGTTCAACAGCAGATTTAAGCTGGCAGAAAGAATTAGCAAACCTTTAAACAGGTTAATGGAGAACATCCAGTTGGAACAATAGAAAGAAAAAAGAATGGAGAAAAATGATTGGAACCTCAGGGATCTGTAGGATACCATCAAGAATACAAACATACACATAAAAGGAATCCCAAAAGGAAATGAGAGGAAGACAGGAACAGAAGAAATATTTGAAGAATCATGGTTGAAAATATCCCAGATTTGATGGAAAAGATTAATCTCTACATCCAAGAAGCTCAATGAATGCCACATAGGATAAACTCCCTGAGATCCACATCTAGGTGTTATAGTCAAAGTGCTAATAGCAAAAGACCAAGAAAGAATCTTGAAAGCAAAGAAAAGCCCCTCATTAGTTTAACAGGATTAGCACCAGATTGCTCATTAGAAACCACAGTGTTCCAAAAGCAATGGGATGATATAGTCAAGGAGCTGAAAGAAGATGATTGCCAACCAAGAATTTTATGTTTAGCAAATCCGTACTTCAGAAATCAAGAAATCAAGACAGGCACAGATAAACACAAAATAAGAGAATTTATTGCCAGGAGACCTGCCCTATAAGAAATACTAAAGGGAGTGCTTCAGGTGAAATGAAAGGACACCAGTCAGTAACTTGAATCTATACAAAGAAATTATGAGCACAAGTAAAGGTAACAACATCGATAAGTATAAAGTATTAATTTTTGTTCATTCTTTCTGATTTAAAAGACAACTGCTTAAAGGAAAAACCACAAACTTGTGTTGATGGGCTTATAATGTGAAAGATGTAATCTTTATGACAACCATAGCACAAAGAAAAGGGTAGGGAATAGAGCTATATTGAAGTAAAGTTTTTGCATACTGTTGAAATTAAGTTGGTATTAATCTAAACTAGATTGTTTTAGACTAAGATGTTACTTGTAATCTCCAAGGCAACCACTAAGAAAATAAATCCAAATGTATATATAGCAAAAGAAACAACAAGGGGATTATAATGGTACACTAGGAAATATCTATTGAATACAAAGGGAGGCCATGAGGAAGAAAAAGAGGTTTTTAAAAAAAAGGTACAGTTTGGGCACGTTGGCTCACATCTGTAATTCCAGCACTTTGGGAGGCTGAGGCGGGTGGATCACCAGAGGTCAGGAGTTCAAGACCAGCCTGACCAACATGGTGAAACCCCATCTTTACTAAAAATACAGAAATTAGCCAGACATGGTGGCACGCCCCTGTAATCCCAGGTACTCAGGAGGCTGAGGTGGGAATTGCTTGAACCCAAGAGGCAGGGGCTGCAGTGAGCCAAGATCGTGCCGTTGCACTCCAGCCTGGGTGACAGAGTGAGACCCTGTCTAAAAAAAAAAAAAAAAAAAGAGAGACAGACATGTAGAAAACAAGTAGAAAAATTAGATACTTGGCCGGGTGTGGTGACTCATGCCTGTAATCCCAGCACTTTGGGAAGCTGAGATGAGTGAATCGCTTGAGCCAGCCTGAGCAACATGGTGAAACCCCATCTCTACAAATATTAGCCAGGCGTGGTGGTGTACACCTACTGTAGTCCCAGCTACTCAGGAGGCTGAGGAGGAAAGATCACTTGAGCCTGGGAGGTGGAAGCTATAGTGAGCCATGATTATGCCACTGCACTCCAGCCTGAGTGACAGAATGAGATCCTGTCTCTCAAAAAAAAAAAAAGAAGAAGAAAGAAAAATTAGATACTTTATCAGTAATTACATTACCCCCCCAAATCAGTGACTACATTAAATATAAGTGGACTAAACACTCCAATAAAATGCAGAAATACGTAGGTGTATACATATACACACTTACAACTCAATAATAAAAAGAAAAATTACCCAATTTTTTAAATGGGCAAAAATGTGAATACATATTTTTCCAAAGAAAATACAAAATGACTGATAAGCACATGAAAAGATGCTCAACATCATTCACCATCAGAAAAATGAAGCTCAAAACCTCAGTTAGATACCACTTCACAACCTCTAAAAGGGCTAAAATCAGAAAGATGGACAATAATAAGTGTAGGTAAGGATGGGAAAACATTGGAACCCTTATACATAGCTGCTGGGAAAGTAGAATGCTGCAGCTACTTTGGAAAAAGTTTAGCAGTTCCTCCAAAAATTAGAGGAACTGAGTGCAGTGGCTCATGCCTCTAATTTCAGCAGTTTAGGAGGCTGAGGCAGGCAGACTGCTTGAGCCCAGGAGTTCAAGACAATCTTGGCAACATGGCAAAACCTTGTCTCTACAAAAAATACAAAATACTAGCTAGGTGTGGTGCTGCGTGCCTGTAGTCTCAGCTACTTGGGAGGCTGATATGGGAGGATCACCTGGGCCCTGGGAGGTCGAGGCTGCAGTGAGCCATAATTGTGCCACTGCACTCCAGCCTGGGCAACAGAGCAAGACACTGTCTCAAACAAAACAAAACAAACAAACAAAAAATAGACACACAGTTAACATATGACCCAGCAATATAACTTCTAATTATATACCCAAAAGAATTGAAACATTTGTTCATACAAAAACTTGTACATGAATGTTTTTGTTTTTGTTTTTTGTTTTGTTTTGTTTGTTTGTTTTTTGAGATGGAGTCTCTCTCTGTTGCCCAGGCTGGAATGCAGTGGCACGATCTTGGCTCATTGCAACCTCTGCCTCCCAGGTTCAAGCGATTCTTCTGCCTCAGCCTCCCGAGTAGTTGGGATTACAGGTGCGTGCCACCACGTCCGGCTAATTTTTGTATTTTTAGTAGAGATGGGGTTTCAGCATATTGGCCAAGCTGGTCTCGAACTCCTGACCTCATGATCTGCCCTCCTTGACCTCCCAAAGTACTAGGATTATGGGTGTGAGCCACTGCGCCTGGCCCACGAATGGTCTTATAAGCATTTTTCATCACAGGCAGAAAAGTGAAAACAACCTAAATGTCCATCAATTGAATGAATAATCAAAATGTGGCCCATCTATACAATGGAATGTTATTCGGCCACAAAAAGGAATAAAGTACTGATACATGCTACCACATGGATGAATCTTGAAAGCATTAGGCCACATTTTAAAAACCAGGCCCCCAAAGATCATATGTTGTATGATTTCATTTATATGAAATCTCCAGAATTTGCAAATCCAGAGGCAGAAAGTAGATTCGTGGTTGCTAGAGGCTAGGGGGAGGAGCAATGGCTAATAGGTATGGGCTTTTTTGGAGGAGTGATGAAAATGTTTTGGTGGTTGCACAACTCTGTGAAAATGGTAAAAACTGCTGAATTGTATACTTTTAAAGGATGGATTTTATGATACATGAATTCTGTCACTATAAAGCTATTCATTTTAAAAAGACTAAATATAATGATTCTATTTATAAAAAATTTTTTAAAGGACACACAAACTATAAATTATTTAAAGATACATACATATGTAGTGAAAGTATAATTACAAGCATGAGAATGAATGACCAAGTTCAGGCTTGTGGTTATCTCTAAGGAGAGAAGGAAGAAAAGAAATGTGTCTGTAATGCTTTATATCTTTTTTTTTCCAAGACAGAGATTAAAGAAATAATGGGAAAATGTTAGCATCTGTTAAATGTGGGTTCTGAGTAAATGGATGTCTATACTTTCCTATGCTTGAAATCATTAATGGTTATAAGTTTTGAGGAGGATCAACCTAAATATTCCTTAGCTTAGGTGGGTTGAAGGGTGGGCTCCAAAAGCTATGTCCACAGGGGCTGGGCGCTGTGGCTCACGCCTGTAATCCCAGCACTTTGGGAGGCCGAGACGGGCGGATCACCTGAGGTCAGGAGTTTGAGACCAGCCTGGCCAACATAGTGAAACCCGATCTCTACTAAAAATACAAACATTAGCAGAGCGTGGTGGCGCACTCCTGTAGTCCCAGCTACTCGGAAGGCTGAGGTAGGAGAATTGCTTGAACCTGGGAGGTGGAGGTTGCCGTGAGCCAAGGTCACGCCACTGCAGTGGCAGTGCCTCAGGGACAGAGAGAGACTCCATCTCAAAAAAAAAAAAAAAAAAAAGCCTTTGGAAACACTTTTTTCCAATATGACCTTGAAATCATAATTAAATTAATGATCTCAAGGTGAGATTATCTTGGATTAGGGAGGGTCCTAAATTCAATGACAAATGTCTCTTTCCTTTTTTTTTTTTTTTTTTTTTGCTTTTGAGGGTGCCAAATGAGATCTTTCTTTCTTTCTTGCTCGCTCTTTCTTATTTTTCATTGTCTTCTTTTCTTTTTGACCTTTCAGATGGGGTCTTACTATATTGCCCAGGCTGGTCTCAAACTCCTAGCCTCAAGTGCTCCTCCCAACTCAGCCTCTGCAGTAGCTGGGATTACAGGGCATGGGCCACTGTGCCTGGCTCAACAAATATCCTTCCAAGAGAAGACGAAGAGAGAAGACAATTACAAAAGGCTACGTGAAGACAGAAGCAGAGATGGGAGGGAGGCGGTCACAAGCCAAAGAATGCTCGCAGCCACCAGGAGCTGAAAGAGAAGGAAAGATTCTCTCCCAGAGCCTCCAGAGGCAGCGTGGCCCTGCCAACACCTTGATCTCAGATTTCTGGCCTCCAGAATCGTGAGAGAAAAAATTTCTGTTGTTTTAATCTCCAAGCTTGTGACAATTTGTTACAGCAGCCACAGGAAACAAGCACACTGCCTTTCTGTTTTTTCCTATTCACCTGACTCCTTCCTTCTGCCAGGTACTGCCTGACCATCCCAGAAGTCCACAGCCCCCCAACTTTCTTCTTGCTCAACAGAATCATTTTCCCTGCTGCAAGGAGAAAGCAGGGGTGCCTTGCTGGCTGTATCTAGTGGAGGCCACATCAGGGGGCCATTTTCACTTCTTTTTTTTTTTTTTTGAGACAGTCTTGCTGTGTCGCTCAGGCTGGTGTGCAGTGGCGCGATCTCGGCTCACTGCAACCCCCATCTCCAGAGATCAAGCGATTCTTGTGCCTCAGCCTCCTGAGTAGCTGGGATTGCAGGCATGCACCACCACACCCAGCTAATTTTTGTATTTTTAGTAGAGATGGGGTGTCACCATGTTAGCCAGTCTGGTCTCAAACTCCTGAGCTCAAGTGATCTGCCTGCCTCAGCCTCCCAAAGTGCTGGGATTACAGGCATGAGCCACCGCCCCTGGCCCCATTTTCACAATTTTTGCTTTTGGATTTAGGAATCTCATGGCTAATCCCAAGAGGACCCCTTAGCTCTTCTCTGGTTGCTTACTTACCTCCTCCTGCCCCTGCCAGTGCACTCAGCCCCCATCTGCCGGGCTGCTTCCTGGCCATGTTTCCCCAGTGTCTCGCCCACCCAGACGCGGGCAGCAGGGTTCTGCTTCCACCTGCCAGCAGCATGAATAATGCATTATACATAAAACAATGCACAAATGCAATGAGAGAAAAAGAACATTCTCAGTACTTTTGCATATATCATCTTCACAAAATAGGTGCTGTTACTATTCTTGTCTTCAGATGAGGAAACTGATGCTCAGAGAAGCTAAATAACTTGCCCAAGGTCATAGAGCCAGATGAGCTGGGTTTTGAACTGAGACCTGCTTAATCCCAGACATGCTGGGTTAGAATCCAGACTCAGCCACTTGCTAACTGTGTGAAACTGAACTTGTTACTTTTTTAAATTTTAATTTTATTTATTTATTTATATTTTAGAGACAGGGTCTAGCTCTGTCACACCGGCCAGGGTGCAGTGATGCAATCATAGCTCACAGCAGCCTCAAACTCCTGAGCTCAAGGGATCCTCCTGCCTCAACCTCCCAAGTTATCTGGGACTACTGAACTTGTTTCTTTCTTTCTTTTTTTTTTTTTTGAAACAGAGTCTTGCTCTGTTGCACAGGCTGGAGTGCAGTGGCTTGATCTCAGCTCACTGCAGTCTCCACCTCCTGGGTTCAAGCAATTCTCCTGCCTCAGCCTCTCTAGTAGCTGGGACTACAGGCATGCACCACCATGTCCAGCTAATTTTTGTATTTTTAGTAGAGACAGGGTTTCACCATGTTGACCAGGCTGGTCTCAAACTCCTGACCTGAAGTGATCCACCCACTTCAGCCTCCCAAAGTGCTGGGATTACAGGCTTGAGCCACCATGCCCGGCCCTGAACTTGTTTCTTAACCTCTCTTCACCTCCTTTTCTGAATCTATAAAAGAGAAATAATAAAATGCCAGTCTCAGAAGGTTGTTGTTTAAGGATTCCACGGGGTTCCTGTGTAAAGCCATCGCCTGGCACATAGTGAGTGCTCAATAAATGACAGCTAGTATGGTCAATGTCAGTGCTGGTTATAGCAAATTTGTATTGAGAGTACATCATGCTCAGCTCAGCACTCCACCAGGAGAGGGTTTTGTTTGTTTGGTTAGTTTTTTAAAACAATTGCTCATTTTTATTTTATTTTGAGCCAGCGTTCTCTCTCTGAGTGGACCTAGACGTGCGTTCTGGGGCTGTTTCTATTTGCAGTCTGAAGTCAGGCCTGGGGCTTGTGGCTGTTTTTGCCATCTGGTCTGGGGCCAAAGGGCAAATCTGCAAAGTCTCTCTGTTGTGGCCAGCGAGGGAGTTCCATCCCCATGAAGTCTGCCTTTTGCAGCAAGCTTGATTCTTTGAAAAGTCGAAGATCTCCAGGCTCTGAAGGCTCAGTCAAAGGGAAAATGCCTTCTTCTCTGGCTTATTTGCTCAGGGTTTAAAAGGTATTTCTGGGCTTTGGCTAAGAGGAAATTTAGCTTTCGAGCAAATCCTTGTGCATTGGTTTTCTGTAAACATCTAAATGTGGTGTGAGCAGCTCGGAGCCCACTCTGCCTGGCTTTTCCCAGATTTTACAGCCAGTTGGGATGATATGAAGTCAGCGTGATATTTGTAGAGTGGCATCTGTTTGACAGGCAGGTTCCTGATGTTACTGCTAGGGTTGTCCTCCCAGAACCATACTGGAGACATGCAAAGTGAGCTGGAGTGAGTTGGGAGAGGATGAAAGACTGAGTCACGTGAATAAGACCTTCTTCCCATCATCATCCAGGAAGTGTCCTTGTGGGCAAAGGACCTCTGAGATGGGAGGTTCATTCAGTCACTTCCACAAATATTTACTGAGGACCTATGGTGTGCCAGGCCCTGCACCCAAAGCAAGGGAATAGACCTTCATGAAGCTTGAGTTCTGGTGGAGGCAAGCCCTTTCCCAAGGCAACTCGAAACCAAAATATGATTATGTAAAAAAAAAAAAAACCACTTCTTATAGCTGGCACCTGTAGTCCCAGCTACTCAGGAGGCTAAGGTGGGAGGATTACTTGAGCCCGGGAGTTCAAGGCTGCAGTGAGCTAGGATTGCACCAATACACTTCTTAAAACATCTGTACGAGTAAAGGTGGCTAACTGCTGTAAAAACAACCCCATCTCAGTGGGTACCCCAGTAAAGGTTGAGGTCCAAACCACAGTCCAACACAGCTCAATTGGGAGGTTGGGAAGGGCTTTGCTCCATGCAGTCACTCAGGGATCCAGGCATCCTCCATTTGATAGTTTCATTGTCTTTCAAGATCTCAGGATCTTCCAAGGGAGTCTCTGCTGTGTCTGGCCAGCAGATATAGGATCACAGGATTTTGGTTTTTTAAGGCTCAACCTGGAGGTGACCTTCATCACTTACTCCCACATTCCATTAGTCAGAGCTCAGCAATTGCCGGGGCCCCTTTTTGTGTCTAAGAGCCTGAAGACATAAGATTTGGTGAACCCACAGCATTGTCTCTGTCACAGGATCTATTGCCTGGGACCATGTGTGCACCCTGGATGGAGTGACCATGGTGCTGATGGTAAGTGTGGCTAACAAAAATGGCGCACCCACGTCCCAAGTGCCAGCTCTCTGCTCTCTCTGCTCACAATGAAGACAGAGTGTCCTCTGAGCCCAGGCTCCTGTCCCTGCACCCAGCTCTGCTCTGCAGTAATTGAGACTCCTTGGGCAACTTGCCTCCCTTCTCCAAATCTCAGTTTGCTCAGCTGGAAAATAGAGATGCTAATCACAGCACTTACGTCACAGGTGTTTTGTGTGACAAGTGAGTAAGATGGGAGAGAAGAAGCAAGTTCTAAGTCCAATGCCTGCCTTGTGATCAATACCTTATAAATATGGGTCATGATGCAATGTTTTCAAGTCCAGACTCAGGGCTGGCTTCCCTCTGCCACTTGCGTACTGTGTAATGACTTGTGGCCAGGTCACCTTGACCTGCCCTAGCTTCAGTCTCTGAATCTCTGAAATAAAGTACTCATTATCCCTGCCCTGCAGAGCAGTGTTAGGATCAAAGACAATAAATAAAGCAGGTAAAAGGCTTACCACGCAGCTTGACACATAATACGTGCTCAATCAGGATTAGCTATTATTATTATTATATAAGCATTTTTACATATTACCTCATTTAATTCTCACATCTACTCTCTGAGACAGAAAACAACAGGTAGGGTTGTCAATTTGTGTATGTTACAGAAACAATTACGTATTCTGGGAATGAATGAATGCAGGGAGGAATGAATGAATCACCACGATAATTTGTGTCTTCTGCGACAGTAGGTGCATAGTCTCTATTTCTCGGAGCAATGGTGATGTCTGCCAAAATAAATTAACTTTCCCACATCAATGACTCATTTGGCAGGAATAACAGCCTTGCAAACTGAATAGAGAATGAAGAAGGAGGACGCCTCAGGCAGGGGGAGAGAGAAGAGTTTGTAATGACTCAAGATACAAGAACCAGCTTCTTATTCATTCTCTTTCTCTCCCTAACCAAAAATGTAGGCCCTTATATACATATACAGTTTTTGAGACAGGGGCTCGCTGTCACCCAGGCTGGAGTGCAGCGGCATGATCTTGGCTTACTGCAACCTCCGCCTCCCGGGCTTAAGTGATCCTCCCACCTCAGCCTCCCCAGTAGCTGGGACTATAGACGTGAGCCACTGGGCCCGGCCAGCCTGATATACATATTTAACATTTTAAAGTGGAGAAGTGGAAGTTCCATGCTATTAAGTGGCTTTGGATATCAGAACCATAAAAAGAAACTTAGAGACAGCATCATGTAACCTTTGCTTGGTGGACAGGAGTCCAGGACAGGGGGTCCAGGACAGGACAGGGGTCCAGGACATCATGTGACCTTTGCTAGGTGGACAGGGGTCCAGGGCTCACACCGTGTGTGGCAGGGCCAGCGCTGGGCCCCAGGACACCTGACTTCCATCCAGTGCTCCTTCCTTATCCCACTGCTTCTGGATCGATGCAGGATCTTCTCAGACACTTCCGCCACCTGACCATTCTCACACTCTGCTCAAGTCTCCTTCCATGGCTGGGGAAACTTCAGGACAGAGCAAAGAAAGATCAAAGACTGAGACCACAGATCCTCACCAGGAAGAATAAAGGAGTTGGGAGGAGATGGCTAAGATGGACTTAATTACCTACTTCTCATCTGCATGAGGGTTTTATGAGGAGGCAAGTTATCTGCCCTCTTAAACACTGCACAAATGATATTTACCAACTGATGAGTTTTAGGCTCTTCTGATGTTTGCTGAGTTCATGATTCATTCACAAGAGGGACTTTGAATCTACTTAAAAATACTTGTGGAACTGAAAGAAGCAACAACTTAACGCTTGGTCCACACAGTTCAGGAAGAACTGCAGCTCAGGTGTGGGATGAATAAGGTTAATTTAACACCACACTTCATCCTTTTGAAAAGAGTGTCTCCATTTGTATGTGTGTGTGGCGGGAGGGTGGAGGGTAGGAATGTTGTTTCACTCTTGGGATAAATGAAAGATTAATTTTAAAGTCTTATTTAAATAACTGTCAAAGAGGCGCTAGAGATGAAATTACTCTTAATTGGCCAACTTAGCACTAACTCTTGAATGCTCAAGTGAGTGGAATGAGATTTCAGTCTGTTTAAAACTTTAACTTGTCATCTTTTTGTCTCATTCTCCCTCCTTTCCAGGCCAAGGACTTACTACTTTTCTATTGAAACCAACTCCAACAACCTTCTGCTTCTACTAATCAGACACAAGTTAGCATCTGGGGTGGGAGTAGGTTGGAAAGGAGTGAGCTTCTGTTTTATTTTTCCTTCTTCAGCAATCACGAAGGTATATCCACGCGGTAGAAATGACATGACCTGGAATCAAATTCTGGCTCCAACACTGCCTAGCCGTTGACCTTGGTCAAATCACTTAGCATTCCTAAGCCTCAGTTGCTTCATGTGTTAAAAGGGCTTATAATACCTACCACAAATGTTGTGATCAGTGGTGCTGGTCAATGTTTAATAACTAGTTCTCTGAAGGAAAACCCTGGTATATAGCATTTGCCCATTTCCATGGTGTAAATACTCCCACCAAAGTCAATCTCAGACTCCCAAGGGGAGGTCACTGAACACAGAGTTGGGAAGACAGGCACAGGAGCAGACACTGTAGACAATTTTCACCAAACAGATACAATAATCTTAAGAGCACAGGTAACGGGAGAACATAGTAAATTAAGAAGTGAAGAATTTTTAATGTTATTACTTTTATCTTTCAATTCAATGTAATCTATTTAATTGTAAGTTTATATAATTTTTTATTTTTTTTGAGACGGTCTCACTCTGTTGTCCAGGCTGGAGTGCAGTGGCACCATTTTGCTCACTGCAACCTCTGCCTCCCAGGTTCAAGCGATTCTCCTGCCTCAACCTCCCGAGTAGCTGAGATTACAGACACACACCACCATACCCAGCTAATTTTTGTATTTTTTGTATTGACGGAGTTTCACCATGTTGGCCAGGCTGATCTCCAACTCCTGGCCTCCAGTGATCCATCCACCTCAGCCTCCCAAAGTGCTGGGATTACAGGCGTGAGTCACCACGCCCAGCCCATACAATTTCTTTTCTTTTTCTCTTTTTTCTTCTTTTTTGAGACAGGGTCTTGCTCTGTCACCCAGGCTGGAGTGCAGTGGTGTGATCATGGCTCACTGCAACCTCAACTTCCCAGGCTGAAGTGATCCTCCCACCTCATGAGGAGCTGGAATTACAGGGGAGTGCTACCACGCCTGGCCATCTTTTTAATTCTTTTGTAGAGACAAGGTCTCGCTATGTTATCCAGGCTGGTCTTGAACTCCTAGGCTCACGTGATCCTCCCAGCTTGGCCTCCCAAAGTGCTGGGATTACAGAGTGAGCCACCACGCCCCACCAGTTCATATAATTTCTTTAAAATAATAGTTGTGCCTCCCTGTTCTCAAAAATCCAATACCCTAGGGGACATAGGGAGCCAGGTTTAGCGGTAGAGGGGATGAAGTTGCAGGTAACTAAAGAACAGTGTAGTTGATAGGGAGGTTCAGGGCCTGCAGTGTGAAGTGGAACTGATCTGTATGCATCCTGCTTCCCCAAACGGGTGACCTTGGTCAAGCACTCCCATTTCTCTGCTTCAGTGTGCTCATTCATAAAATAATCATCTGCTCGTCGGATTAATGCCAGTTCTAAATGAGATGATCTGGGGAAAACTTTTAGCACAGAACCTGGCATATAGTAACAGCTCAATAAATGGTGGCAGCCCTGATTAGTGATGTGATAATTGTGCTAATGGGGAAGC
Source organism: Pongo abelii (assembly GCF_028885655.2). Taxonomy (NCBI): domain Eukaryota; kingdom Metazoa; phylum Chordata; class Mammalia; order Primates; family Hominidae; genus Pongo; species Pongo abelii. The sequence goes on along the minus strand of NC_071995.2, from coordinate 115,233,179 downwards.
GTACACATTGCTTCTGCATTGGGAGCCTGGCCAAGGTACAGATTAAGGTGCTGGGTTCAGGCCAAGCTCGAGGAAGCAAACGAGGGCTGCAGTTTACACTGGAAAATCAGGTGGGTGTTGACTTGGGCAGATGGCAGCCCAGCCCTTAAAAAAAAAAAAAAAAGTCCGGAAATAGGAACATTGGATACATGCCTCTCTCTCTAGGGTGGGAACAAGGGACAGAAGAGCAAATCAATGGGCTTAAAAAGTCAAAGCAGGTCAAGTGGGTTGGGTGTGGTGGCTCATGCCTGTAATCCCAGCTCCTTGGGAGGCCAAGGTGAGCAGATCACCTGAGGTCAGGAGTTCAAGACCAGCCTGGCAAACATTGTGAAACCCCATCTCTACTAAAAATACAAAAATTAGCCAGGCGTGGTGGCACATGCCTGTAACCGCACCTACTTGGGAGGCTGAGGAAAGAGAATCACCTGAACCCGGGAGGCGGAGGCTGCAGTGAGCCAAGATTGTGCTACTGCGCTCCAACCTGGGCAACAGAGTGAGACTCCATCTCAAAAAATAAAATAAGGCTCGGTGCCATGGCTCATGCCTGTACCCAACACTTTGGGAGGCTGAGACGGGCAGATCACCTGAGGCCAGGAGTTCAAGACCAGCGTGGCCAACACGGTGAAATCCCGTCTCTACTAAAAATACAAAAATTAGATGGACATGGTGGCATGTACCTGTAATCTCAGCTGCTCAGGAGACTGAGGCACAAAAATCACTTGAACCCCAGAGGCGGAGTTTGCAGTGAGCTGAGATGCGGCCACTGCACTCCAGCCTGAGCAACAGAATGAGGCTCTGTCTCAATAAAATAAAATAAAATAAAGTCAGGTCAACTGCTCCAAGGAACTGTCTGCCTTCACCTGTCAGCATTTGTGGAGGCTAGTGAACCACATTCTGTTGTTGGCTTGGAGAATCGTGAACTGATGGTGGTGGCAGTATGAACTGCTTCGTGGGCAGTGGATCCGACCAGAGCTGAACTTTAGAAAAGATCCGTTGCTTGGATAAGGAACAGATTCAGTTGCTCAACCCAACCTGCCCTTATCGCCAATGACCCAGCTCAACGTCCTCTCTGGTTTAGAGGAAAACAAACAGGACGTTAGGAAGTAACCAGATCAGATGGTCAGAGGTGGATCTAGGGGGAGCCGGGACACTCTCTAGTGCTCCTCCACCAGGAGATGTCCTAGGCAGTGCCTAGAGGAATGTGATGGCTTCACACATGTGGAAGAGCCTAGCGAGTGAGGCTCCCTGCAGCTATGGATGTCCGCTGCAGCCTTGTGTCCTGGTCTTGCACTCCCAATATGAGCTTGGAATTTTCTTAAACAAGAAATTTCCAGTGTTGGGAAGGTGCAGTCCCAGCACCTTTGGAGGCTGAGGTGGGTGGGTCACCTGAGGTCAGGAGTTCGAGACCAGCCTGGCCAACATGGTGAAATTCTGTCTCTACTAAAAAATACAAACATTAGCTGGGCCTGGTGGCGTGTGCCTGTAGTCCCAGCTACTTAGGAGGCCGAAGCAGGAGAATCGCTTGAACCTGGGAGGCAGACGTTGCAGTGAGCCAAGATCACGCCACCGCACTCCAGCCTGGGCAACAGAGTGCCTCGAAAAAAAAAAAAAAGAAAAAAGAAAAAGAAAAGAAAGAAATTACCAGTGTTGTTAAGTCTCATACACCAAACCGGCTACTCAACTTGGCTGGCCACCTTTGATCAGCTCCCAGATGCAGCCATTACTCACTTTGCAACCCACGAACTTCCTCTTTCTAAGCTGCAAAAAAAAAAAAAAGATAATAATAAGCTAACATTACTGAGTGCCGGGTACTTTATGTGCACACTCTCATTTAATCCCACAACCACCTATGAGGTCAGTTTTATTCTACAATCCCCATTTTATAGATGAGAAAACTGAGCTCAAGTAAAAGAACAGACCTATACATGGTCACCCAGCTATTAAGTGACTGAAGTCAGGATTCGAGCCCAGGTCTGTGTGACTCTGCACCTACCAGCTGCCAATGGACCCCAAATACCCTCTGTTCCTCTGATAAATTACCCCTGGGGTGGCGCCAGGAATAGGGCCAGGCAAACCAGATGCAATTTTTAAGGAGGTGCTCATTCTCAGGTTCACGCAAGTCACGACCCTGAACATCATGCATGGCCCTGAGAACAAGTGCCTCCTTAAATTTTGCTCCCAGGCCGGCAGCCCCAGCACTGCCTCTAGGTAAATACTCAGCCTCCCAGAGGGCAGGTGTAGTAGCTCACTGCCCACTGCAAGATCAGGGCAGCTCCCAGACAGGAAGAATGTTCTGGTCAGCTGTGACCAGACGTCCTTTGCTTCTTTGTCTCACAACCACCCCCTGGCTCTCCAGATTGAGGGGTGGAAGGCGTTGGGAGAAACTCCAGTGAAATTCTCAGCAACCCTTCCCCGATGTGGACTCTAAGCCTAGGGGAAGATATCTGAGACAGTGGGTCCCATCTCCCGGACCCCTTGCCACAGCTTCCTTGCCGGTCTGTTTGCTGCCTTCGGAGGAAGCCAACACTTGCCTTTATTCCTCTCTTTGACCACAGCTCTCCCCTGCAGAAATGTCCCTTCTCTGTGAACTCAGTGGTCCAGGGTCCAGGTGCTGAATCACACAGACCTGGGCTGGAATCCTGGCTTCATTTCCAACCAACTGTGTGATTTTTAGACAAAGGATTTTCCCTCGCTGTGCCTTGGTTTTCCTATCTGTAAAATGAGATCATTGACACATGCTTTGCAAAATATATTAGTTTCTTGTGGCTACTCTAACAAATTACCGCACACTGCATGGCTGAAAACAACAGAAATGTGTTACTCTCCCAGTTCTGGAGGCCAGAAATCCAAAATCAAAATGTCACTTCCAGTATCCTTCCAGCTTCTGGTGGCTCCTGGAGTTCCTTAGCTTGTGGCTGCATCACTCCAATGTCGACCTCTGTCCTCACAGTCTCTAGGTCCTTCTCTAGCTTTCTTTAGGACACTCACATTGGATTTAAGGCTCGCCTTGGTCTGGGCATGGTGGCTCAAGCCTGTAATCGCACTTTGGGAGGCTGAGGCCAGAGGATTGCTTGAGGCCAGGAGTTCGAGACCAGCCTGGCCAACATGGTGAAACCCCATCTCTACTAAAAATACAAAAATTAGCTGGGCGTGGTGGTGGGCACCTGTAATCCCAGGTACCCTGGAGGCTGAGGCAGGAGAATCACTTGAACCCGGTAAACGGAGGTTGCAGTGAGCCGAGATCACACCACTACACTCCAGCCTGGGTGACAGAGTGAGACTCTGTCTCAAAAAAAAAAAAAGAAAGAAAGAAGAAAGAAAAGAAAAAGGCTCACCGTAACCCAGTATGATGTCATCTTCATTCTTACCTGAATGATATCTGCAAAGACCCTGATTCCAAAAAAGGTCACATTCTGCGTTTCCAGGTGGACATGAATGGGAGACACCATTCAACCTGCTGCACAGAAACGAGGCTGGCCTAGGGCCCTCGGCAGCCATTCCCTCTGCCCTCTCCTACACCCTGCTTGGAGGCCTTTTTCTCCCAGGGGAAAGAGAAAGGTTGCTTCAGAGAGCAGCGTACTTGGAGCAGTGGCAAACTTCCAGTGCTTGTGAGCCAATTCCCCCTCCATCCAGTAGGCCCTTCCCTGGTTTCTGACTAAGTGTGAGGGAGGGAGGATGAATCGAGGCCAGATCCTCACTCATCTGAACTATACTTTCCACGGAAATAAACTTTCCCAAGGAGGCTGGCTGCCCCCTGCTATTCTTAGTCCAGAGCCTGAATCCACAGCAACGTTAATCGTACAGGAAAACCATCTTCGTGGGACCCTGGCATGTGCTAAGTTGTGGCCGCACCTTTGCACACGCAGGGTCTCATCTGATGGTCACGGGTCAGTTTGCAGGTGAAGAGCCAAGGGTGGGAAGTGTCCATCAAGGAGCCCAAGGGACACGTGGCTTTCAAGGGTGCAGAAGGCTATGCCAGCTGCACTGCACCCCAGTACCCAGCACAGATCATCGAGGTAACACATGTTTTGTGCCTGCCTGACTGGGCTGGGTGCTTTTCCCACTCGTTCCTCAGAAAGGCAGGAAGAAAGGAAGTCCTGACTCCAGGATCCTGCAGCTGGCTGCCCGCACCCAAAGCCTGCACTTTCCCGCTTCCCAGACTGGTCTCTGATCTCACAGTTCCCATCTTTCTGACCCTTCCCTATATGGGGGGCAGGTGCGGGGAGGAAGCTTTCCCAGGAGGAGGGACGGGGCAGGTGGGATTTCTCCTTCATGTGCTCTTCATTCTGCAGAGAATGAGAAAGAGACTGGCTCTGGGGGGTATCAAAGTGTGTGAACGTGTGTGGCTGTTTGTGTGTGATCATGTGTTTATGCATATGTGACTGTGTGTGAGCATGCGTGTGTATGTGTGTCTGTATGTATGAGTTTGAGAAAGTGTGTGCGTGGCTGTGTGTATGAACAAGGGAGCATGTGGATGTGTGTGTGTGGCTGTGGGTGAGTATGCAAGTATCTGTAAGTGTGTGAACATGTGAGTGTGTATGCTAATGTGAGTATGTGCATGTGTGAGAGTGTGTGTGTGTGTGTGTGGTTTTACAGGGGGGCAGGAAAGGGACAGGGGTGGGAGCAACATTCCTTGGAGGTTGAGCCAGAGCTGGTGGAGGGACCCTCTCCTCCTCCCCTCTTCCCTCTTCCCTCCTCCCTCCTCCTCCTTCTCCGCCCCTCGCCCCTTCCCAGCAGATTCTATTAAGCAACCCGGGACAAATGAAAGGAGTGAAACTGGGCGGGCGCCTGGCAGGGGGGTCAGCAGGGGCTAAGCGGTCAGGGCACTCGTCCCTGCCTTCCCAGGTTCCTGAAGGCTGAGGATTACAGCTTCGACTGCTGCTGTTTAATCAGCTGGTAGCAATTTAACCATTACACCCCAGTGAGAGAATCCTAGACATTTCCTACAGGAGGGGGACGGGAAGACTAAGATGCAAGGAATGCAGAAGGGGGGTGGTGTGGAGACACAAAACAGCTTTATTAAAAAGAAGAAGGAAAGAGAAAAGGAACATGATCTGTCATTGTATCTCAGCTTGAAATAAAGCTCCCAGGGCTGGGAAGGAGAACGCAAACCCCTGGAGATGCTGGGGAGAGGGGAGTTGGGGGGTTGAAACAGGGAAGATGGGTGCGGGTTGGGTGCGGGGGAGGGGACATCAGAGGAGCCTGGATGTGGGATGTGGGAAGGAGTTTTGTCTCCTGCAATGAGGGGCGGTCCCAAGACCTAGAGAAGGCCCTGCCCCATCCAAGCCTTGCCCGAGATGGCCCCTCAGAAACTGGAAACAGCAGAGCAGTTCAGCGAGGAGAGACTCACTTTTGCAACCACTGGTCCGTTTGTAAGTGCGTGGAAAATGAGATCGGTAGAAGCGAGGAGAGACTCACTTTTGCAGCCTCTGGTCCGTTTGTAAGTGCGTGGAAAATGAGATCGGTAGAAGTGAGGTTCTTTAGCAAATGCACTTCCAGCCTTCAAAAAATGAAAACAAACAAATAAACAAAACTTCCCCAGCCAACTTTCTTTTCTCTGGTCCCACCGTGCCTTAAGTGCCTGTACTTGAAGTCTCCAGCTGGCTGCGCCCTGAGCCCCCAAAGCCAGGCAAGAGCCACCTGTGGGGTGGAATGCAGAGCACCGGGAACCTCCGTGGAAGGGACCCCTGGGAGAAAGCAAGGATGGAGTTTAGGGCGTAGAAACCTGCCCTAAAATCTGGGGTTTCAGATTTGAGCCCCAGGCCGTCCTTGGCTCACTGAGAAAACTAGGGCAGGTTGCTAAAGCTTCTCTGAACCTCCGCTCTTCGTCTTGATTTACAGGGGTTGGTACACTTTTTCTGCAAAGGGCCAAATAGTAAATATCTTTGCGAGGCATTATAGTCTCCGTGGCAACTATTCAGCTTTGTTGCTGTAGTGTGGAAATAGCCATGGATTACCATAAATGAATGCACATGGCTGTGTCCAATAAAACTTTATTGACAAAAACAGCCAGCCCACGGGCTGTAATTTTCTTTTTATTTTCTTTCTTTCTGTCTTTCTTTCTTTTTTTTTGACAGTTTCACTCTGTCGCCTAGGCTGGAATGCAGTGGCATGATCTTGGTTCACTGCAACCTCTGCCTCTTGGGTTCAAATGATTCTCATGCCTCAGCCTCCCGAGTAGCTGGGACTACAGGCACCTGCCACCAGGCCCAGCTACTTTTTATATTATTAGTAGAGACGGGGTTTCACCATGTTGGCCAGGCTGGTCTTGAACTCCTGATCTCAAGAGATCCACCCACTTCGGCCTCCCAAAGTGCTGGGATTAAAGGTGTGAGTCGCCGTGCCTGGCCAGAAAAAAAGTGTAATTTTCTTAGCCAGATCTAGAAATAAGAATGATGGTGCCTGCTTCCCAGTGCCCACCTCCTGGTGCCCAGTGAGAATGAAACACAGTGGTGTGTGGTAGCACATCTCCAGGATCTGAAACAGGATGGCCAATTGCCATCCAGGGCACGTGAGTGAGACTGCTGGGGCTTTTCTGACCAAAAAACTTTCCACCGACTTCCCGTCACTTTATGTCAGGGACAGGGAAGACCCAAGGACTGAATCAGCAAATAAGCCACTAGTAGGAGTCTAAGAGAATACCGTCTTGGACACAGAGGAGCTGGACTTTGCAGTGTGAAGAGGAGGTTTTCAAAGAGAAGGCATGGGGATTAAAAAGAAAGAAATGGGCCAGGCGCGGTGGCTTACGCCTGTAATCCCAGCACTTTGGGAGGCCAAGGTGGGTGGATCACCTGAGGTTGGGAGTTCAAGATCAGCCTGACCAACATGGAAAAACCCCGTCTCTACTAAAAATACACAATTAGGCGAGCGTGGTGGCACATGCCTGTAATCCCAGCTACTCAGGAGGCTGAGGCAGGAGAACAGCTTGAACCCGGTAGGCGGAGGTTGTGATGAGCCGAGATCATGCTATTGCACTCCAGCCTGGGCAACAAGAGTGAAACTCCGTCTCAAAAAGGAAAAAAAAAAAAAAAAGGAAGAAAGAAATGGCATTTCTGCTTAAGATACAAAAGAGTCAGGAGGACCCAGAGTCTGGTGTGTTGGAGGGAAAATGAGGAAGGAGACAAGCAGGTATGAAAGACTGGGTGCCGCCCCATTTACTACCATGGGCTGGGAACAGAAAGGGATGTTCCAGACAAGATGGCTGCAGGATATCGGGGCGAACATTGGAGTCACGAATGTCACATGCCTGCTTGACCACTTGCTTGTTATGTGGTCTTCAAGAAATGTCTTCAGTCCAGGCGTGGTGGCTCACGCCTGCAATCCCAACATTTTGGGAGGCTGAGGTGGGCAGATCTCTTGAGGTCAGGAGTTCGAGACCAGCCTGGCCAACATGGCGAAACCCTGTCTCTACTAAAATACAAAAATTACCCGGGGATGGTGGCAGGTGCCTGTAATCCCAGCTACTTGGGAGACTGAGGCAGGAGAATCACTTGAACCCGGGAGGCGGAGGTTGCAGTGAGCTAAGATTGTGCCACTGCACTACACCCTGGGCAACAGAGCAAGACACCATGTCAGAAAAAAAAAAAAAAATCTTCACCTCTCTGAATATCCATCTCCTCCTCTGCAAAATGGGTGTTATCCTCTCACTTATTCCCATGTGTCCTGTGGAAGGGATCTAATGGGAAGGTAAAGAGTAATGCTTAACACAGGGCTTGCCTGGCACACAGTAAGCTCTCTGGAAACAGAAGCTATTGTTATTACGACCACTATTATTATTACTATTATTCCTCTTGCGGTCCTCTGCCCCCATTGCCGAAAGGTGTAAACAGGCTAAGGGGACTCCTTGATGCTTAAGTCTGGAAGGTCTAGGTAGTGGCCTCTGCCCTTCACTTTGCCTCAGGATGTGGACTTTGAGCACTTCAAAAGTATCCGGTCTGGGGGTCGGGCACAGTGACTCCTGCCTGTAATCCCAGCATTTTGAGAGGCTGAGGAAGGAGGATCTCTTGAGACCAGGAGTTCACAACCAGCCTAGGCAACAGAGTGAGACCTTGTCTGTCTCAAAAAATATTTTTTTTAATTAGCTGATCCTTCAACCCAGGAGTTCGAGGCTGCAGTGAGCTATGATTGCATCACTGCACTCTAGCCTGGGCGACAGAGCAAGACCCTGTCTCTAAAAAAATAAAAGGATCCTGTCTGACTCCTTCATTATTAGGTAGGAGAACAGGGAATGGGAACCCCTGAGAAGAGGAATGATCAGGCCAAGACCCCACAGCTGGTTAGTGAAGCACCGCCACCTCAACTACTCCCTGAGTGCCAGGCAGAGAACATGGACTGCTCCCTCTATCCCTGACAGCAGTTCTCCAAGAGATGCTTTCCCAAGCTTAAAGTGACTTCATCAGATTCAAATAACTATTACAGTGTTGGCAGAGCTTGGGCTTGAAACTAAGAGGAGGGGGCCGGGCGCGGTGGCTCACGCCTGTAATCCGAGCACTTTGGGAGGCCGAGGCAGGTGGATCACAAGGTCAGGAGTTCAAGACCAGCCTGGCCCAAATGGTGAAACCCCGTCTCTGCTAAATATACAAAAATTAGCTGGGTGTAGTGGCGGGCTCCTGTAATCCCAGCTACTCAGGAGGCTGAGGCAGGAGAATCGTTTGAACCTGGGAGGTGGAGGTTGTGGTAAGCCGATATCATGCCACTGCACTCCAGCCTGGGTGACAGAGTAAGACTCCGTCTCAAAAAAAAAAAAAAAAAAAAAAAAAAAGAAACTAAGAGGAGGGGACTCCAAACTTCAGGCCCTTTCTTTGGTACACTGAGACAGACACCTCCTACCTCTTAAGAAGCAGCCTAACCAAATATCAAAATCAAGCCCGTCATCTTGGTAGGGTGACCAGCCACCCTGGTTTGTCCACAACTGAGCAGGTTCTGAGACGCTGGGCTTTCAGGGCTAAAACTGGGCTAAAGCCCTGAGCAAACCTAGGGTGACTGTACATCTCGGTGTTACAAACACCAGGCCCTAAGCCGCTGGCCTTCCCACCCTGCCCTTCGTTCCCATCTCCACATCTGCGTCGTGCTGGGTGTGGGTAGAGCCTTCAATTGCCATTGCTGTGAATCCCCGTCGATCTTCCAAAGTAAGGCTTGTGAAGTCACCTTAGGGCACAACGTACTAAAATTAAAGCATTAGTTAAAATACATAAAACATGAAACAGCGAAAGCAATGGAAACAGCTGAAATAGTATAATAAAACATGTCATTACAGCAGATTAGGATGAAAAATAGTTCTTGCATTATGCCCTGAAGGTTGGCAAACTGGGGCTTCGTAAATATGTCAAGAAATGTACACACAAACGCACACGCATAGATATTTATATACGAAATCTCAGAAGCAGTGGAACCAGCTGAAACGGTAGAATTATGTGCATTTTGCGAATAAAGTGCACATTATTGCCCTGGTTTCTGTAACACGCTCAGATATAGATGGAGGAGGGGACAGAAATTTCAGAATCTGCAGAATGTCACAGGGCCCTGCCGTTTCCCATCAAGAGTTTCCTGGGAAGGTAAAGTCATCTGTATAGGATCAGCTCTCGGACCCTTGTGCACTCGCCTATCAGAAGTCTCTCTGGACTTGTTCCCTTGGTTTCTGTTGCTCCCACTCAGGCCCCACGCGACATCACATTCCTGTTGCTAATGGGTTCACAGTCTGTTTTGCCATATGGGAGGAGGTAGAGTTTCTTTTTTCTTTTGAGACAGGGTCTTGCTCCGTTGCCCAGGCTGGAGTGCTGTGGCATGATCACAGCTCACTGCTGTGACCTCCTGGGCAGAAGCAATCCTCCTACCTCAACTCTCGAGTAGGGGACTACAGGCACACACCACCACACCCAGCTAGTTTTTTTGTTTTTAGTAAAGATGGGGTTTCACCACGTTGGCCAGGCTGGTCTCAAACTCCTGACCTCAAGCGATCTTCCCACCTTGGCCTCCCAAAGTGCTGGGGTTACAGGCATGAGCCGCTGTGCCCAGCTTAGAATTTCTTAAAGGCAACTGCAAGCCAACTTTTACCCACTATTACTCCTGGCTGGGATTGCCCGACACCTGCATGGGGCCATGGGAAAGGGGGACTAGGTGGGGTGACTGACCAACCATCCCCACTCACCCGGGACTGTCCCAGTCCTAGCACAGAGAGTCCTACATTGCAGAAAACCCCTCAGTCCAGGGCCAACTGGGATGGATGGTCCCCTCCAATCAAGTCCCTCTCCCATGGCTGTTTGCCAACAGTATTCCGTTTCTTTCTAATTACATTTCTAAGTTAAAGGGGGACAAAGCAAAGCTAGTGAAATTGACTCAACCCACTCCTGAGTCATTATTTCCCCCACTGGTTCCAAAAGGAAACATTTGACTCAGATGATGAGAATTAGCAGAAAGATATGAATTGTTTGTGTGTCACCAAAGCCCTTGAGCAACGACTGTCCACCCATGATCAGCAAATTAACAAATTGCTTCTGGGTTGATCTTCCTGGCGGGGCTTGGGGTCTGTTTTATTTCACTGACAGGCACCTGTCTCCGACAGTAGGGCCCTCAGAGTGATAAATTGCATCCATATTTACTCTTCTTCCCAAAGCTAATTGTTGGGGGTGAGGGTTGTGTTTGAAATACCTTTTTGATGTGCTAAGAGCTTCCTACGAGGTAAATAAACAGACCGTCGGGCTTAGCCAGAGGTGTCTGCAGAAGCCAATATCCTAATTCTCCGTAGTTAATGGACATTAACCTCTCCAGCTTTCCCTCTTTCAGCTCACACCCTCATCCTATAATCATTGTCATTACTTATAATAACATTTTACACTGGTAGGTCAGCTTTTCTTCCTAAGTGCTCTAGTCTTGCCTAATGAGTACCTTTCGAATCTAAATAATGAAGCATTTGCCCTCCTCAGGTTCCAGCTTCTAGTGGGGAGAATGCTTTTCCCCTGACCTTTTGGTCTGAGTGTGCACACATGCACCCACACATTTGCATACTCACATACACACATGCATACTCACACACATACATGCATACTCACACACATACACACACACTCATACACACATACACACACAATGCATACTCACACACATGCATACACATACATGCATACTCACACACATACACACATGCATACTCACACACATGCACACACATGCATACACATACATGCATACTCACACACATACACACATGCATACTCACACACATGCATACACATACATGCATACTCACACACATACACACATGCATACTCACACACATGCATACACATACATGCATACTCACACACATGCACACACGCATACTCATGCACATGCACACACCCATGCATACTCACACATATGCACACACATGCATACTCACACACATGCACACACACAAACACACACGCATACCCAAACACATGCACACACATGCATACTTACACATACATGCATATTCTCACACACATGCATGCATATTCACACACATGCACACACACATATGGATACTCACATACACATGCATACTCACACATGCACACTCATACACATACATGCATACTCACACACATGCACACACATGCATACTCACACACACACGCATACTCACACACACACATACCCAAACACGTGCACACACATACATACTCACGCATACATGCATATTCTCACACACATGCATGCATATTCACACACATGCACACACACATATGGATACTCACACATACATGCATACTCCCACACATACATGCATACTCACATGCACACACATGCGTACTCACATACACATACATGCTCACACGCATACTCACACATATACATGCATACTCACACACACACACATGCATACTCACATACGCATACTCACACATACATGCATACTCACACACATGCCCATGCATGCATACTCACACACACATGCATACTCACACACATGCATATTCACACATACATGAATACTCACACACATGCATACTTGCACATACATGAATACTCACACACATGCACACATATGCATACTCAAATGCGCATACATGCACACACATGCATACTCACATGCACATACATGTGCACACACATGCATACTCACACATGCACACACACATTCTTACACACACATACACACAAACACATACACACATGCACACACACATGCTCTATTGCATTTGTTTCTCTACAGGATCCAAATAATCAAGATAGCTTCCTTTTTTGTTGTTTTGTTTTTTAGAGATAGGGTCTGGCTCTGTCACCCAGGCTGGAGTGCAGTGGCACAATCACGGCTCACTGCAGCCTGGAACTCCCAGGTTCAAGCAATCCTCCCACCTCAGCCTCTCAAGTAGCTGGGACTACGGGCACATGCCACCATAACTAGCTGTGTGTGTGTGTGTGTGTGTGTGTGTGTGTGTGTGTGTTTTGTAGAGATGGGGGTCTCACTATGTTACCCAAGTTGGTCTTGAACTCCTGGGCTCAAGCAATCCTCTCTCCTCAGCCTCCCAAAGTGCTGGGATTATAGGTGTGAGCCACTGCTCCCATTGACTCTCATTTTTTGAGTGCTTAAAATCTGCTCAGTTACTGAGCTACAGGCACTCGGCCTGCATTGATTTTATCTGCACAACAAACTCTGTGATATTTCAATGGGGGCAATCAGCCCACTCTACAGAGGGGGAAACTGAGAATCTAAGAGGTACAATAACTGTCTCAGAGTCACATGGCTAATAAGTTACAAAGCACCCATGACTGTCACCAGGGTCCGCATCCTTAGCCACCACCGAGCCAAATGACCCCAGCCAAGTCAGGTCCTCTGAATGCTGTCACCCACTATCCTTAGGCAAAACTCAGGGAGAGAAGACAGTCTCAAGAACTCTCTCCCAGTGGGTAGCATTTTGCAGCTACAGAGCCCTGAAAACCAGTTGCTCCATTATAAAAGTGGGAAGTGTCGGTGTCCCTGTTGCACCTGGTGTCCCACTGCTGGGCAGTCTGACCCTGGGGCAGCTGTCTTTCGGAGAGGGTGGCCGGGCTGCCTACACCCTAGCTGGATCCTACTGCGCCTCGCCTGCCCTGGCTCAGTCCGCTTCTCCTGGCCTCCTGTCCCTTTCCAGAGGTTTATAGCACTTTCCCTCTTTCCAGCCAGGAAGGGGAAGAATGTTACTCTGGCCTGTGTCAGAGCTGCCACTGCAGGGACAGGAGCCCAGTTTCCCTGTCTCTCCGAACCCTCAGGATTCAAGACTGGCAGAGAGAGGAAGTGCCAGTCCCCTTTGCCTCCTTTCTGCTGGCAGCTTGAAGCTATTTGAGGTGTCAAAGTCCCCCGTTTGGTTTGGAGGCAAACGCCACTTGGCGAGGAAGGGGCCTTGTCCTCAGCAAGTGTTTCAGCAGAATGCTAGAGACCAAAATTACACGCCTTCCCCTCACGGCTTAAAAAGCAGCCTTCAAGGGGTTTTGCCCATGTATAATTCAAGAAGCACCGAAGCTGGAAACTGCAAACTCTGTTGGATTTCGCTTTCTTGGGAGGATCTTTGTCTCAAGCCACAATTGTTTAAAATTGCAGTGCCGCATGCATGGAATGGAATGGCTTTGACCCCTTGTTCAGGTGACACTTGTCAGGCCTGTCTCACGGAGGAGCCTGCAAGGGGACACAGAGCTAAAAACCTGAGCGGCTTTGGTCTGCGTCCAAAGTTCTTTATCTCTCTTTTTTGCTTTGTCCTTTTCAAGAACACAGAATCATGAAACAAACATCAACCTGCTCTGTTGGAGTCTGAGACTTGGAGGACGGTGCCCGGTGTCTCAGAGGCTCTGAGGACATCTCGCCGTCTGGGGGCGGCAGCTGAAATGCCTAGAGACTCTTTAGAAACCGGCCTCAGTGTGTGGTGAAGCCCCCACAAGCCCAGGTGACCACAAGGTCAGAATACTGGGGTCTTCCTGCAGACCGCTGACATCTTATGGGCCTCGTGGGAACCAGCCCTGAGCATAATCACAATTTCCATTACCAAGGGACATGATGGATCACTCAGGGGTTGGCAGCTCTTCAGATTATCTCACTTCCTGGGCTGCTGCGGGAGAGTGGGGGCCCAGAAAGGGCAGACTCCAGAATCAGACCTGGGTTCAAATATCTGCCTTGCTATTCACTGGCCATGTGACCTTTGGCAACTTGCTAAACGTCTCTGGGCCTCCTTTTTGTCATTTATAATATGAGCTAATGGTGCCTGCCTGAGGCATTGTGAAAATTAAAGGATTATGTATATAAGTGCCTGCCCCTGGCTGCATGCGATGGCTCACGCCTGTAATCCCAGCACTTTGGGAGGCCGAGGCAGGAGGATCACAAGGTCAGAAGTGCGAAACCAGCCTGGCCAATGGTGAAACCCCGTCTCTACTAAAAATACAAAAATTGGCCGGTTGTGGTGGCGAGCACCTGTAGTCCTAGCTGCTTAGGAGGCTGAGGCAGGAGAATCACTTGAACCCAGGAGGCAGAGGTTGCAGTGAGCAGAGATTGTGCCACTGCACTCCAACCTGGGCGACAGAGCAAGACTCCGTCACAAAATACATGCATACATACATACATAAATGCCTGTCCCTGGTGCAGCAGGGCTAGCCTCTCCATTCGGCATAGCAGCCACACTGCCTGTGGACATGAGCTTTGCTGGAGGCCCTGAAAATATTTTGCTGCTCAAAATAAGCAAGGTGCATACCTTGATGGCATTGATGTAAAGGTGGATATAATTGAGTCTGGCTCATATGCATCTTTATAACCATGCAGTCATAAAATATAATTTTTATTTTATTTTTTTGAGATGGAGTCTCGCTCTTGTCGCCCAGGCAGGAGTGCATTGGCACCGATCTCGGCTCATTGCAAAGTCCACCTTCCGGGTTCAAGTGATTCTTGTTACTCAGCCTTTCAAGTAGCTGGGATTACAGGCGCCTGCGACCATGCCTGGCTTACATTTGTATTTTTAGTAGAGACAGAGTTTCACCATGTTGGCCAGGCTGGTCTCGAACTCCTTACCTCAGGTGATCCACCCGCCTCGGCCTCCCAAAGTGCTGGGGATTACAGGCGTGAGCCACCACGCCCGGCCAAAATATAATTTTTAGTATTTACTTAGGGATCCACAAAGGCAAAAGTATCTTGGGACCTCGAAAGTAGTGATGTGGCCTGGCTAATCTTTGCTTCTGTGACAGGTGTTGGAATTGTTTTTTTTTTTTTGAGACAGGGTCTTGCTCTGTTGCCTAGGCTGGAGCACAGTGGTACGATCTCAGCTCACTGCAACCTCCACCTCCTTTATTCAAGTGATTCTCCTGCCTCAGCCTCCCGAGTAGCTGGGATTACAGGCACATGCCACCATGCTGGACTAATTTTTTAATTGAGGCAAGGTTTCACCATGTTGGCCAGGCTGGTCTTGACCTCCTGACTTCAAGTGATCCACTTGGCTTCCCAAAGTGCTGGGATTACAGGCGTAAGCCACTACACCGGGCTGGGATACCCATTTTAGAGAGGAAGAGCAGTTCAGTGACTGTTCAGGTCATCCTTCCGACAAGGCTTGTGCTCTTTTCATGACACATGCTGGGTACCTGCTTTAAGTCAGAAATTGCTGTTGTACAGTGAGGAGCACAAGAGAAGGTCATCCAGCCCTGCCTTTGGCAGGCTCACAGGCATCCGCTCCACATCCACAGACCACCTGTGCTATTGATTACTCAGTATTTTTCTTTAAGTAAATGCAGTTCTTTGTTATTGAAATTAATGTCTTTTTTTTTTTTTTTTTTTTTTTTTTTTGAGATGGGGTCTCTCTCTGTCACCCAGGCTAGAGTGCAGTGGCACAATCTCGGCTCACTGCAACCTCCACCTCCCGGGTTCAAGCAATTCTCATACCTCAGCCTCCCGAGTAGCTGGGACTACAGGTGCATGCCACCATGCCCGGCTAATTTTTTTGTATTTTTAGTAGACAGGGTTTCACTATGTTGGCCAGGCTGGTATTGAACTCCTGAGCTCAGACCATCTGCCCGCCTTGGCCTCCCAAAGTGCTGGGATTACAGGCATGAGCCACTATGCCTGGCCTTTTTTTTTTTTTCTTCTCTTTTTTATATTTTTAAAGACAGTGTCTCTCTCTGTCGCCCAGCCTGGAGTGCAGTGGCACAATCACAACTCACTTCAGCCTTGAATTCCTAGTCTGAAGCAATCTTCCCACATCAGCCTCTGTAGCTGGGACTACAGGTGTGCACCAACAGGCCTGGCTGATTTTTTAGTTTTTGTAGAGATGGCGTCTTGCTGTGTTGCCCGGACTGGTTTCAAACTCCTGGCCTCAAGCAATTCTCCTGTGTCTACCTCCCAAAGCATGGAATTACAGGCATGAGCCACCACCCCCACCCTGAAATTAATTTTTTAAAAGAAAAATGTTATATCCCAACAATGAATACCCTACTGGAATCACTTGTCCATAATTTTTTTAAAAACTTAACTATTAAAATAAAAAAATGTTCAACCCGGAAGGCAGAGCTTGCAGTGAGCAGAGATCGTGCCACTGCACTCCAGCCTGGGCGATGGAGCGAGACTCTATCTCAAAAAAAAAAAAGGCCAGGCGCAGTGGCTTAGGCCTGTAATCCCAGCACTTTGGGAGGCTGAGGGGGGGGATCACAAGGTCAGGAGATAGAAACCATCCTGGCTAACACAGTGCAACCCTGTCCCTACTAAAAAAAACACAAAAAATTAGCGGGGCATGGTGGCGGGCCCCTGTAGCCCCAGCTACTCGGGAGGCTGAGGCAGGAGAATGGCATGAACCCGGGAGGCGGAGCGTACTGTGAGCCGAGATCATGCCACTGTACTCCAGCCTGGGCAACAGAGGGAGACTCTGTCTCAAACAAACAAACAAACAAAAAAATGTTCGCAAGTGGACCACCACCTACAATAACTTTGTATCAAGGCTGGGACTATAGTGAGACCAGTGATGGGCAGGGTTTCAAGAGTAAAAGTCAATGTCATGAGAGTGAGGATCAAGGTCATCGTGTGTAAAGGTCAAAGTTGGACAACTGAGGATAAGATTTTGTCTATATTTTACATTTTGCTATTTTGTCCATCATGGATTTTTTTTTCACTGATCTTAATTTTTAAAAAATATTGCACTAAATATTTTCTCTCAATTACAGAGTTGTTTTTGGGGACTGAGACAACGTCTCCCTTGCCTCACCCTATTGCCTGTCCTGTGCTGCAGACACACTGGCTGCACACTTTGAGAAGTGGAGAAGTCCTAGGTCATAGACTTCCTGGGCCAGTGTCTCTGAGTCAGTTGGACCAAGCAAATGGCCAGTAGACACGTGTTCAAGTGCAGTTGGCGGGACGCGATCAGTGTGGGCTGAAGTGGTTGGCAAATAGATTTTGAGAACTATTTTCAAGGCCGAATTACCTTCCAGGCCTGGAGGGACCATTAACTTCTGCTCTTGGACTCCCCTTAATGGACTGAACACTCACTCCCCATCCAAGGTAAACCGTTTACCTCCGCCTCCCTCACTAGCCGTAGGCCTGATGTTTATAAAGCCATTTGCACTCCCCAGAGAAAGGAGAATGTCTGGTGATTGTTTCATCGTTAAATTAACTCTAGGACAACTCAGATGCAGCACGGGCGCAGCCCCGTTCCTGTCCCCCACTGACCCACAAGTGTCCACTGTTTGTAAATACCACGTAACGCCGTGAGCAGGCGTGAGATCTGGTGGAGTGAGCCGGGGCTGGGGCTGGAATGCAGAATTGTACCATGAGTTTAGACGGTTCTCAGACCACAGAGTTCCCGGCATTTCACAGGCCCTTTCCAGCAAAGCTAATTAACTTCCCACTCCCTCGGGCACCGGCAGGACAAGTCATAGGAATTATCTATGTGACCGAGTTTCCTGACAGCTGGTGGGTCAGGGCAGCTTTCTTGCATGGATCTGAGGGGCACTAGGACCTTGAAGCATATACGTGCATGTGAGCACAGACACGTGGGCCTGGAACTCCACCATTTGATGCCATAAAGTTTTTAGGACCCCTGTGAAATGTGCTCTTCAAATGCAGCTCTTGGCCGGGCTCAGTGGCTTACTCCTATAATCTCAGCATTTTGGGAGGCAGAGGCAGGCGAATCACTCGAGGTCAGGAATACAAGACCGGCTTGACCAACATGGTGAAACCCCGTCTGTACTAAAAATACAAAAAATTAGCCAGGTGTAGCAGCGCACGCCTGTAGTCCCAGCTACTTGGGAGGCTGAGGCAGGAGAATCACTTGAACCCAGGAGGGTGGAGGCTGCAGTGAGCTGAGATCACGCCACTGCACTCCAGCCTGGGCGACAGAGCGAGACTCGGTTTCAAAAAAAAAAAAAAAAATTTAAAATTAAAAAAAATGCAGCTTTTCCTGGAAGTAGACCCTTGAGCTTTTGTGAGTTGATGACCTCACAGGGTTAGGATGCATTCTCAGAACTAGGGCTTGGAATGAATGAGACGCCAAGGGAGGACAGGAAGTCCAGGCATGAGAAATGCTCAAAAACCACACGGGGAATGCAGCGAGACTGTAGGAGGCAGTGTAGTGACACGTGCATTTATTGGCTCAGTTGAGTACCTGCTATGTGCCCAGCACTGGGCTAGAGTCTAGGAACCCAGTGGTGAATAAGACAGACTAGGTCCCTGCCCTCATGGAGCTCACGGTTTAATCAGGAGACAAACCATAAGCAATGAACCATCTCCTTATCTCAGCCTCTAAGGCTTTATGTGACGTGGCCTCCGGCCTTGTCTCATCTCGGGCCACCCTCCCCCAGGCCACCAAGCTCCAGCCACTTGCGTTTCTTTCTGTCTCTTGAACACACAAAACTCATTTGCACCCCAGGACCTTTCCACAGGCTGTTCCATCTGCCTGGAATACCTTTTCTCTGGATTTTCTTTCTTTCTTTTTTTTTGAGATGCAGTTTTGCTCTTGTTGCCCAGGCTGGAGTGCAATGGTGCGATCTCAGCTGACTGCAGCCTCTGCCTCCTGGGTTCAAGCGATTCTCCTGTCTCAGCCTACAGAGTAGCTGGGATTACAGGTGCCCGCCATCATGACCAGCTAATTTTTGTACTTTTAGCAGAGAAGGGGTTTTATCATATGGGTCAGGCTGGTCTCGAACTCCTGACCTCAGGTGATCCACTCGCCTCAACCTCCCAAAGTGTTGGAGTTACAGGAGTGAGCCACTGCCCCCGGCCTTTTTTTTTTTTTTTGCCAGTTTCACTCTGTCATCCAGGCTGGAGTGCAGTGGTGCAATCTTGGCTTGCTGCAACTTCCACCTTCCAGGTTCAAGCGATTCTCCTGCCTCTGCCTCCCAAGTAGTTGGGATTACAGGTGCCCACCACCATGCCTGGCTAATTTTTTTTTTTTTTTGAGACGGAGTCTTGCTCTGTTGCCCAGGCTGGAGTGCAGTGGCGCGATGTCAGCTCACTGCAAGCTCCGCCTCCTGGGTTCGCGCCATTCTCTTGCCTCAGCCTCCCTAGTAGCTGGGACTACAGGCGCCCGCCACCATGCCTGGCTAATTTTTTGTATTTTTAGTAGAGATGGGGTTTCACCATGTCGGCCAGGCTGGTCTTGAACTTCTGACTTCAAGTGATTAGCCCGCCTCAGCCTCCCAAAGTGATGGGATTACAGAGTGAGCTACCATGCCTCGACATTTCCCTGGATTTTCAAACAACTTTCTCCTCAACTCTCAGATCTCATCAAAAACATCACCTCCTAGAGAAGCCTTCCTTGATCATCCCGTCTACATTCTGCTTCCCCTCCATCACTTTCTCTCCTGTTGCCTTGTTTTATTTTCTTCTTACCACTTACCACCATCCTAGAGAATTATTTGTTTCTGGGTTCAGTGCCTTTCTGCTCCATTTGAATGTGAGCTCCTTGACATTAAAGACTTCGTCTAGATAAAAGAAGCAAACAAAAAGTTAATAAGTGATTGTGACTTGTGACGCAGTGAACCATTCAAAGAGCCAGAATTACGCTGGTAGGTGCAGCGGCGGGAGGAGGGGTCAGGGAAGGCCTCCTCAAAGGGCAATGTTTAAACAGAGACCAGCAGGGCAAGAAGATGCCAGCCTGGGAAGCACTTGGAGGATGCAGAGGAAATGTCAGGCAAAGGCACAACAGAGGCAGGAGGAAACCCTGAGGGGCAAACATTGGTATTTTTCAAGAAACTAAAAAGATACTCCCATGGATAGTCAGGCCTGTGTTTGAATTCTGGCTCCTCTGCTGCCTCCCAGCAATGTGGCCCTTGCACAAATCACTTCTGTCTCCAGGCCTCAATCTCCTCCTCTATAAAACGAGGATACAATCAGCACTTAGGGAGGCCGAGGCGGGTGGATCACGAGGTCAAGAGATCGAGACCATCCTGGCCAACATGGTGAAACTTCATCTCTACTAAAAATACAAAAATTAGCTGGGCTTGGTGGTACGCGCCTGTAGTCCCAGCTACTTGGGAGGCTGAGACAGGAGAACTGCTTGAACCCAGGACGTGGAGGTTGCAGTGAGCCGAGATCACGCCACTATACTCTAGCCTGGCGACAGAGCAAGACTCTGTCTCAAAAAAAAAAAAAAACAAAAACTTCCTTGAACTCCTTTATAAAAATTAAGATAACACATAGAGTTTGGCTTATAGTAGGAACTTAATAGATGTTTATTTCTATCTCCCTCCCCTTCACAAAGTTGTCAGGAGCCACCCCAGACTGCCAGAACTGTCCTACTTTAAGAGAGGACCCTTTGGGGCCAGGTGTGGTGACTCATGCCTGTAATCCCAGCACTTTGGGAGGCTCAGGTGTGTGGATCACGGGGTCAGGAGTTTGAGACCAGCCTGGCCAACATGGTGAAACCCCATCTCTACTAATAATACAAAATTAGCCGGGAGAGGTGACAGGCATCTGTGGTCCCAGCTACTGGGGAGGCTGAGGCAGGAAAATTACTTGAGCCTGGGAAGCCGAGGTTGCAGTGAGCCAAGATTGCGCCACTGCACTCCAGCCTGGGCGACAGAGTAAGACTCCATCTCAAAAAAAAAAAAAAAAAAAGAGAGAGGACCCTTTGGCTGGGCTCAGTGGCTCACTCCTGTAATCCCAGTATTTTGGGAGGCTGAGGTGGGAGGATCACTTGACCCCAGGAGTTCAAGACCAGCCTGAACAACATAGTGAAACCCCATCTCTACAAAAAATAAAAAACAAAAAATTGGCTGGGCTTTCGCTTGAGCTTAGGAGCTTGAGGCTACAGTGAGCTGTGATGGTGCCACTGCACTCTAGCCTGTGCCACATCAGCAACCTAAGCTAGAACCAGACCCCAGAATACCTAAATCCAAGACCGATGTTCCTTCCATTATACCAGACAGAAGTTTAGAGCTAATAACCTGCGGTTTTTCAATGTCAAGGCTGTTCCTCACCCTTCACAGTCAACCCAGGAAGCAAGAGCTCTGACCTGCCCACACTTGAGATCCAAGACGTCACTAGCAAAATAATAGTTCCTACCAGCTACCAAGCACGGTCAGTGAGCTAGGTGCACTGCTAAGTCCTTTGCAGACGTGGTCTGATTTTGCCTTCTTCATAACCCCTGGATGTATTATATTCCCATTTTATAGATGAGTACATTAAAACTAAGAAGTGAAGTGGTTTGCCCATGATCATATAAATGCTAAGACACAGACTTTATAACTCAGGCTGGGGTTATACTAAAACTCTTTAATAACCAACACAGCATGGCCACTGGCCAATCAGAATAGACGCCAGCTATGAATGCCCAGCATGGCATACGGATGCCTACCAGTGGAACAATAGCCCAGACAGACCGACTCCAGTCCTTTCTGCTGCGGGCCCCCCCCCGGGAAAGCCACTGCACTTAGAGCAAAAACAAGGAAGCTCCCTGCTGGACCAAACAGCTTGCAGAGAAACAGGAGAGCTGGCACCGATTCCAGCATGTGCAGAATACAGTGTGCAGCCAACAGGCCACCTCTACAAAGCCAGTTAGCATATCATGAAGGGGGAGGGGCGTGGAGGCAAATCCCAGGAGAATGGCCCAGAGTCTAGAGTGCAGTCACACTGGTGTGACGCACAATGGCACACACACAATTGCAGTCTCATTGGTGCAGTCACACTGGTGTACCACTGGTGTGGCACACCCAAGTAGATGAGTTGAAGTTGGTGTTCCGAGACCCACAGGGGCCCGAGGATACCAGGCAAGCGAGATTGGGACATCCAGGCCACGGTTCACGTGTCTGAACCCAGTTCAAATTCCTTCACATTATTCAGCCGTAATTCCTTGACTTCCACATAAGACAGCGGCCCTTGGTCAAACTGCCTGGACTGGAAGCCCACATTCGCTACTTGGGTTTTTTGTTTTGTTTTGTTTTTGAGACAGAGTCTTGCTCTGTTGCCCAAGCTGGAGTGTAGTAGCACGATCTCGGCTCACTGCTCTGTTGCCCAAGCTGGAGTGTAGTAACATGATCTCGGCTCACCGCAACCTCTGCCTTGCAGGTTCAAGCGATTCTCCTGCTTTAGCCTCCCGACTAGCTGGGACTATGGTTGTGTGCCACCACGCCCGGCTATTTTTGTATTTTTAGTAAAGACGGGGGTTTTACCATGTTGGCCAGGCTGATCTCGAACTCCTGACCTCATGTGATCCACCTGTCTGAGCCTCCCAAAGTGCTGGGACTATAAGCATGAGCCACCACGCCCGGCCACATTCACTACTTAATAGCTTTGGGACCTTGACCAAATTGCTTCACTTCTGTCTCAGTTTCCTTATCTATAAAACGTGAAAGCGGTGGTGATTACATACATTATACTTTACAAGCCCTGCAAGCAGTATTCATTAAATAAATAATAAACAAATGCTTTTCCTAGGATGGTTTATCAGATATAATACCAGTCACACCAAACTACTCACTTCTTTTTTGACACTTGCACATTTTTGTATCAGTTAGGAATTGTGCTTGACTTCTAGTAACAGGGAACTGAAATAACAGTGGTTTAAACAAGGTAAAGCTTTCTTTTCTTAAAAAACAACGTTTAAAAAAAAAAAAAAAGTCCAGGTTGACATGTCCCCCAGATCATGAATATCCCATGTTCATTCTGTCTTTCCTCTCTGTTATCCTTAGAGCGTGGTTTCAGTGATCAAGGTCACACAATTACTACTGCAACTCCAGCCATCATGTCTTCATTCCAGGCACAAAGAAGGAGGAAGAAGGGAGGGCAAAAGCGTATCTCAGGTGAGTCAGCCCCATTCTTTAAAGTGATTTCCTGGAAGCTCCACCCAACTACTTCCCACTTAGTTTTTTTTCTTGTTTTTTTTTTTTGTTTTTTTTTGAGTCTCACTCTGTTGCCCAGGCTGAGTGCAATGACACCCTCTTGGCTCACTGCAACCTCTGCCTCCCAGGTTCAAGCAATTCTCCTGCCTCAGCCTCCCAAGTAGCTGGGATTACAGGAGCCCACCACCACGCCTGGCTAATTTTTGTATTTTTACTAGAGATAGGGTTTCACCATGTTGGCCAGGCTGGTTTAGAACTCCTGAACTCATGTAATCTGTCCCCCTTTGGCCTCCCAAAGTGCTGGGATTACAGGCGTGAGCCACTGTGTCCAGCCTTCCCAGTGACTATTAATAAGGGATGACTTAGGGACACTATCTGTAAAGGGAGCTCACAAATGTAGTTTTTCTTTCTTTCTTTCTTTTTTTTAATTTGATCTATTGCTACTCCTAACAAAGATCTAAATTGAGTTGCTAAGGAAAAGGGGTTACAGATATTGGGTAGGCAACCGCAGAATTTGCCTCTTTTTGTCCATGTGTTTTGACATGTATTTTCTCCTCACTAAATATTAACTCCTAAAGTCTCACCTGGAATCCTCTACCTCGCAGGCATCCTTTCTACCACTCTGCTTAACACAATGGCAAGATATGGCTATTGGGCACTGAAATGTGGCAAGTGTGACCGTGTAACTGAATTTTTAATTTTATTTACCTTTATATTTAAGCTAAAAAACTAATACTGCATTCAGTTATTGGAAAACTTTGCTTGGAGCACCTTGGGTATGCAAATTACACTCGAACTTATTCAACCATAAATTTTATGAGGTCTAAATACAGATCAAGTATTTCTGATAAAAATTTAGCACCTGAATTGGGATGCTCTATACTTATGCAGAGATTTCAAAGACTTCGTCCAAAAAAAAAAAAAAGAATGTAAAATGTCTCATTAAGAATTTTTTTTGGCCGGGCGCAGTGGCTCATGCCTGTAATCCCAGGACTTTGGGAGGCCGAGGCGGGCAGATCACCTGAGGAGTTCGAGACCAGCCTGACCAATATGATGAAACTCCGTCTCTACTAAAAATACAAAAATTAGCCAGGCGTGGTGGTGTGCACCTGTAATCCCAGCTAGTCTGAAGGCTGAGACAGGAGAATCACTTGAACCTGGGAGGTGGAGATTGCAGTGAGCAGAGATCACGCCATTGCACTCCAGCTTGGGCAACAAGAGCGAAATTCCATCTCAAAAATAAATAAAACAACAACAATAATAATAATTTTTTTTGCCGGGCGCAGCGGCTCACACCTGTAATCACAGCACTTTGGAAGGCTGAGGCAGGCAGATCACTTGAGGTCAGGAGTTCGAGACCAGCTGGGACAACATGGTGAAAACCCATCTCTACTAAAAATACAAAAATTAGTCAGATGTGGTGGCACACGCCTGTAATCCCAGCTACTCAGGAGGCTGAGGCAGGAGAATCGCTTGAACTCGGGAGGTGGAGGCTGCAGTGAGCCAAGATCAAGGTCATGCCACTGCACTCCAGCCTAGAGGACAGAGTGAGACTCTCTGACTCAAAAAAAAAAAGCAGAAAATGCAAAGTGTGGGGTCGGGCACAGTGGCTCATGCCTGTAATCCCAGCACTTTGGGAGGCCGAGGCGGGCAGATCATGAGGTCAGGAGATCGAAACCATCCTGGCTAACACAGTGAAACCCCGTCTCTAATAAAAATACAAAAATTAGCCAGGCGTGGTGGTGGGCACCTATAGTCCCAGCTACTCAGGAGGCTGAGACAGAATGGTGTGAACCCGGGAGGCAGAGCTTGCAGTGAGCCGAGTTCACGCCACTGCACTCCAGCCTGGGCGACAGAGCAAGACTCTGTCTCAAAAAAAACAAAACAAAACAAAACAAAAAAAACAAAAAACAAAAAACAAACAAACAAAAAAAACAAAGTGTGGTGACTCACACCTGTATTCTCAGCACTTTGGGAGGCTGAAGCAGGCAAATCACTTAAGCCCTGAAGTTCGAGACCAGCCTGGGCAACATGGCAAAATCCTGTCTCTACAAAAGACATAGAAATTAGCTGAGCATGGTAACACATTCTTGTAGTCCCAGCTACTCAGGAGGCTGATGTGGGAGGATCGCTTGTGCCCAGGATGTCAAGGCTGCAGTGAGCTGTGATTACACCACTGCACTCCAGCCTGGGTGACAAAATGAGACCCTGTCTCAATAATAATAATAATAACAGTTTTATATTGATTACATGTTAGCATTATAATATTTGAGGCATACTGGGCTAAATAAAATATCTTATAAAAATTAATTTCACCTGTTTCTTTTTAATGTGGCTACTAGAAAATGTTTCATTATATATGTGGTTCACAGTCTATGTCTATTGCACAGCTCTGCTTTCTGCCTTCTGTTTTTTGTTGTTTTTCTTTTTTTGAGATGGAGTCTTGCTCTATCACCCAGGCTGGAGTGCAGTGGCATGATCTCGGCTCACTGCAAGCTCTGCCTCCTAGGTTCATGCCATTCTCCTGTCTCAGCCTCCCAAGTAGCTGGGACTACAGGCGCCTGCCACCACGCCGCACTAATTTTTTGTATCTTTAGTAGAGATGGGGTTTCACCGTGTTAGCCAGGATTGTCTCGATCTCCTGACCTCGTGATCCACCTGCCTCGGCCTCCCAAAGTGCTGGGATTACAGGCGTGAGCCACTGCGCCCAGCCTTGCCTTCCGTTTTTGAATCAGTTATTAATATATCTATATACCTTGTAGATGTATTAACATCTACATACTCCCTACTCTACATACCATGGCTATGTGAGAGCTAGAATCCAAGTAGGATTTATATCTACTATTTATTGGCACTTACTATATACTAGGCACTATGTTGTTTTTTTGTTTTTTTAATCAAGGCCTAACTCTGTCACCCAGGTTGGAGTGCAGTGGCTCAATTATAGCTCATTGCAGCCTCAAACTCCTGGGCTCAAGCAATCTTCCCACCTCAGCCTCCCAAGTAGCTGAGATTACAGGCATGAGCCACACCAGCCAGCTATACACTACTTTTTTTTTTTTTTTTTTTTTTTTTTTTTTGAGACAGACTCTCCCTCTCTTGCCCAGGCTGGAGTGCAGCAGTGAGATCTTGGCTCACTGCAACCTCTGCCTCCTGGGTTCAAGTGCTTCTCCTGCCTCAGCCTCCCGAGTAGCTGGGATTGCAGGCACATGCCACCACACCCGGCTAATTTTTGTATTTTTAGTAGAGACGGGGTTTCACCATTTTGGTCAGGCTGGTCTCGAACTCCTGACCTTGTGATCCACCCTCCTTGGCATCCCCAAGTGCTGGGATTACAAGCATGAGCCACTGCGCCCGGCCTGCACTACGTTTTTAAATGTAATAGCATTTCACAATGTAATCCTTACTGTAACAGGCAGCATATTAAAGAATATGGGCTTTGAAGAAACACACAGGGGCAGGCACAGTGGCTCACACCTGTAATCCTAGCTTTTTGGGAGGCCGAGGAGGGATGATTGCTTGAGGCCTGGAGTTTGAGACCAGCCTGGGCAACATAGTGAGACCTCATTTCCAAAAATTTAAAACTCAACCGAGTGTGGTGGCACACACCTGTAGTTGCAGGTACTCAGGAGGCTGAAGCAGGACAATCACTTGAACCCAGGAGTTTGAGGCTGCAGTGAGCCAAGATCACACCACTGCACTCCACCCTGGGCAACAGAGCAAGACCTTGTCTCGAAAAAGAAAAAAGAAAAGAAACACAGTGTTTGTATCAACTCCACCACCTTCACCAGGCAGTGCTTTCAATCTAAGCCGCTACAAAATGGGTGTGTTCAGCACTCCTCTCAGGCTTTGTGTGGCTGAGACAACTATATGCAATGCCCACTCTGGGCACACAGCATGGCACAAAGTATGAAACTCGCTAACTCGGGTTACTGCCCTTGCATCCCCATGGTTCCTAGCACAGTCCCTGGGACATGAAAAGCGTCGGATCAATGTTTGCTCCAGGAAGGAAGCTGCGGGTGGGAGGTGGGACAGGCAGAGACTGGAGCCCAGCTGGGTTTCAGAACAGGTGGGGGAGCTCACAGACACTGCACACAGCCAGGATCTGGCCTAGAATAGAGGCCGCCTGCTCTGGCTGGATTGGAGCCCCTTCTCGGAGTGACGGGTGACAGGTGCATGCCGTTTGCTCGGCAGGTGCTTGTGGTTGGCAGTGACAACAGAGGCCCAGAGTTGTTGGTTACAAACCCCAGGGAAGGTTCTAAAAACCTTCCCTTCCCCTCCATTGTCCCTGCATTGCACCAGAGGCCTGGAGAAGACCCCATCTAGGACTATCTAATAGCCACTTTTTCTTGAGCACTTATTATGCCCCAGACACTACATCCCACCTGCAGACAACCCCAAGAGGGAGGGACTGTCCCTCTTCCCATGTTACAGATGGGAGAGCTGAGGCTCAGAAAGGGGATATTCGTTGCCCAGTCCTATCTGACCCCGGTCTCCTTAGGTTGATCCCTGGGCTGTACTCTACCATGACTCGACTCCCCTATCTATCACTCATATGCCGTTACATGGACTCTTTCCCTCCCCCACCAACACTGACAGAAGCAGAAGAGACTAGTAAGAAACCACACAGGGAGGGGCCCAGGGGAAGTTGGAGGTACCAGTGAGAACTCCTTTACTGACTTCACAGAAATTCAGCTCAATCCAACTTACATCAAAATGTAAATGTATTGGCGCCATTAACAAAAATGTGCAGGAGTTGTGGTTTCAGATCCAGCTGGATCCAGGTGCTCAAACAACATCGTAAGAAATCTCTCTCTCTCTAGGTAGAGTGCGGTGGCTCACACTTGTAATCCCAGCACTTTGGGAGGCCGAGGTGGGAGGATCACCTGAGGTCAGGAGTTTGAGACCAGCCTGACCAACATAGTGAAATCCCATCTCTGCTAAAAATACAAAAATTAGCCAGGCATGATGGCGGGTACCTGTAATTCCAGCTACTTGGAAGACTGAGGCAGGAGAATGGCTTGAACCTGGGAGGTGGAGGTTGCAGTGAGCTGAGATTGTGCCACTGCACTCCAGCCTGGGTAATAAAGCAAGACTCTGTCAGAAAAAAAAGAAAGAAAAGAAGGAAGGAAGGGAGGGAGGGAGGGGAGGGAAAGAAAGAAAGAAAAAGGAAGGAAGGAAGGAAGGAAGGAAGAAGGAAGGAAGGAAGACCGGCGCGGTGGCTCAAGCCTGTAATCCCAGCACTTTGGGAGGCCAAGGCGGGCGGATCACGAGGTCAGGAGATTGAGACCATCCTGGGTAACACGGTGAAACCCCGTCTCTTCAAAAAAATAAATAATAAATTAAAAATTTAAAAAATTAGCCCGGCGTGGTGGCGGGCACCTGTAGTCCCAGCTACTCGGGAGGCTGAGGCAGGAGAATGGCGTGAACCCGGGAGGCGGAACTTGCAGTGAGCCGAGATCATGCCATTGCACTACAGCCTGGGCGACAGAGCGAGACTCCGTCAGAAAGAAAGAGAGAGAGAAAGAGAGAAAGAGAGAAAGGGAGGGAGGGAAGGCAGGAAGGCAGCAAGGCAGGGAAGGAGAAAGAAAGAGAAAGAAAGAGAGAAAGAGAAAGAAAGAAAAGAAAAGAGGAAATTTTCCTCCCACCAGCACATTGAGGGCGGGGGATCGTCAGAAGTTCACAGATCAGAGGACTGGATTCTGTCTTTGCCTTCAACCTGGCCAAGTGAGGTAGAGAAAAATAAAAAAGGCCCGCAGCCTCCCATGCCTGCATATCTTGAAGTTTGTGGTCAAGATCACCGCCAAAGACTCACACCGGCTAAGTCACAAAGTTTGGCTCAGCCTGGGGCTTCCTGGAAACCACTAAGCTGAAGAAGTTCGTGAGGTCCCCACAGTTCATTTAGAATTCAAAACCTTCCCCTATGACATTTTTGTTTCTAACATAGATCTCCCCTAAGGAAAGGGATAGAGCTGCCACAGAGAACAAAATGCTCTTCAGCCCTGAGTTCATCAATTCTTGCTGTACATAAACACCTTTTTCCCCCCGTAACACAGGAAATTCAGGAAACCAGCACCAGCTGATAAAAAAAAAAAAAAAAAGACTCCCCCAACACCCCACCACACACCCCCCAACACACAAGCTTTCAACTTGTCCAGAAAGTTGCCCACAGCACTTCTGGCCACGCTGGGCTGGGCCGGGCCATTGTGACGTCAGGCCGGCAGTCAGCCAATGGATGAATGGTTCTGACTTTTTCATCTGCATATTGCGGTGGCATTGGTTCAGATTTCAGGGCCATTTGTATTGTGGTGGTTTCTTTATGTTCCAGGTTATCCACACCAGGCAGAGGACAAACTCCACTCCTGGCCTTCCTGCCCAGCTAGATTTAAGGATTGTAACCAGGACAGTGAGTCCCTTCTGGGAAAGGGGCCTCGTGGAGGTTATGAAATCCAGCAGGTCATGGAAGGAGAAAAGATTGGCAATCCAGACGGGATGGAGGCAGGAGTTGGCTCAGTAACCCCATCTTTCCTATCCACCAGCACTCCCCTGCGCTTCCCAAGTGATTTAATTATCCATTCTTTAACGGCAACTCGGTTAGCCCTGAAATTTGGGTGAAGAGAAATCAGACACAGGTTACTTGAATTACTATGCTTGGTTTTATCTTGTAGACGAATAACTCAGGCATGTGAATTGAACATGCAAATGTGTGCAAAACAACATGCATAATTTAAGATTCTCAAATTAACAGAAGAGAAACAATTGAGTAACTTCACTGCTTTCTCTGAAGCACAGTTTTCTAAGAATATTGTAACCATTTTTTTTTTTTTAGCTGTCTGACAGAAGGGATTGGAAAATAGAAGGAATTTAAAGCGAAAGGGCAGATATAATTATCAGTGGCAAGAAAAATGCAGGGAGATTGCAATATTAAAATATAGTCAAATTTCACTTACTCGGATATCACTGAGTTTGGATTTGGTGTAAATTACCTCAAACTTCCCTTTACTTTGATGCTAACTATAAATATGGTATTGGTGTGTATTAGAACTCTGGTTCTCACCTCCAAGGTTTGATTAAATAAGTCTGGGTAGAAATAAAGAAATTATAACAAGTGTCCCAAATATTTCTGTCAACAGGGGACTACCGCTGAGAAACTCTGCCTTGATTTTCTAAGCCACTTTTAATTTTAAATGTTTATTTCCCCATGGTCTTCACAAACCATTGAAATATCTCAGCAGCTGAAATATTCCAGGATGCAAACTTGATCTCTTCAATTGCCTACCACACCCAAAAGCTGTGCAGAAAGCCCCCTAGCACGTACAATGATTTGGACTGGAAACTGGAGCTGCCATCACTGTGAAGAGATGTGAAGTGACCAGACTTCCATGTGTGATGATTAATTTTATGTGTCTACTGGACTAGGTTAAGGGATGCCCAGACGGCTGGTAAAACATCATTTCTGGGTATGTCCGTGAGGGTATTTCCAGAAGAGATTAGCATTTGAATCGGTAGATTGAATAATATTTGCCTTCACCAATCCAGGTGAGCATCATGTCATCCACTGAGAGCTCAAATAGAAGAAATGGGTTTAGGAAGCGTGAATTTGCTGTCTCTGCTTGAGCTGGAACATCATCTTCTCTTGCCCTCAGGCATCAGCACTCCTGGTTTTGGGGACTTAGGATTCAGACTGGGACCTATGCCACTGGTTTCCCTGGTTCTCAGGCCTCTGGGCTTCGTTGAACTGGAACTATACCACCGGTTTTCCTGGGTCTTCAGCTTGCAGATGGCAGATTGTGGAACTTCTCAGTCTTCATAATTGTGTGAGCCAATCCCCCATAATAAATCTCTTTCTCTATATCTACACATTTCCTATTGGTTCTGTTTCTCTGGAGAACCCTGAGTAATATAGCCTATAATAGACCAAGGGCCCCAGACGCTGGCGCTGCCATCCCAATTCTGCAGCTCTCGGCCAGCAACTGAGCACGTCAGAGACACTAAGGCAGCCTGTTCATGGGAGGTGCAGGGCTCCTCCAATGGTGACTTGAGCTTGAGAATTCTCCAAGGGCCTTCCCAAACCTTCCTTAGACTGCATGGGAGTCCAGGACACTCCCACCCAAATTTCTTCTTTTTTAAAAAAAATTTTTTTTTACTCATCATAAACTAGATCCTACCCAACTTTCCCTTCCCTTCCGTCCCCTCCCCTCCCCTCTCCTCCCCTTCCCTTCCCTCTTTCTGTTTTATAAGACAGTCTCACTCTGACACCCAGGCTGGAGTGCAGTGGCATGATCTCAGCTCACTGCAACCTCTGCCTCCAAGGTTCAAGCAATTCTCCTGCCTCAGCCTCCTGAGTAGCTGGGATGACAGACCTGCGCCACCACACCTGGCCAATTTTTGTATTTTGAGTAGAGACGGGGGTTTCTCCATGTTGGCCAGGCTGGTCTCGAACTCCTGGCCTCAAGTGATCCACTCACCTCGGCCTCCCAAAGTGCCGGGATTACAGGTGTGAGCCACTGTTCCAGGCCGCCACCCAACTTCCTTTCCTCTCCCCTTCATTTGGGATGATGTGGCCCTCTTCACTTTCTCTGTCTCCCTCCCTGCTTCTCCCACAGACCTTTCTTCTAATAAATCCTTTCTGCTTTAAATTTCTTTTTAGTCTCTGCTTCTAGAAGAACCATGGCTAACATAAAAGGTTTTGACAAAGAAATAAACAACATACCAAGTATTATAAAGATCATATTTTTGGACTTTCTTTTATTTATTTATTTGGAGACAGAGTCTCACTCTGTTGCCCAGGCTGAAGTGCAGTGGCACAATCACAACTCACTGCAGCCTCCACCCCCTGGGCTCAATCAATCCTCCCACCTCAGCCTCCCAAATAGTTGGAACTACAGGCACGTGACACCACATCCAGCTAATTTTTGTATTTTTTGTAGAGATGGGGTCTCGCCATGTTGCCAGGCTGGTCTCAAAATCCTTAGCTCAAGTGATTAGCCCTCCTTGGCCTCCCAGGGTGCTAGGATTACAGGCATGAGCCACTGCGACCAGCCTTGGACCTTCCTTGATTGATAAGCCCGTCTCTTGCCTCGTGCCTTGTCCAGCTTGTGTTCTGAGGGAATGCCACCTCCAGAAAGCAAGTATATGGTACAGGGGAGCCCAATCAGACAGGAAGAGGAAGGAAAAGCACTTTCTTGAGGACGTTAGGCATCATTTTCATAAAACGATTATGTTCTCTTCTCCAGTAAGCCTCATCTATTCATTAAAATAGACCACTCCAACACTCCTACACTACTTCCTTTGCTATTATACTTTTGTCCAAGTAATTAAATAATTAATTACTTGGATAATTAATTCATTTAGTAATTAAATAATTCTTTCCAAATACATTCTTTTTTTTTTTTTTTTTTTTTTTTGAGATAGAGTCTCGCTCTCTTACCCAGGCTGGAGTGCAATGGTACCATCTTGGCTCACTGCAATCTCTGCCTCCTGGGTTCAAGAGATTCTCCTGCCTCAGTCTCCCAAGTAGCTGAGATTACAGGTGCCCACCACCACACCCGGCAAATTTTGTATTTTTATTAGAGACAGGGTTTCACCATGTTGACCAGGCTGGTCTTGAACTCCTGACCTCAGATGATCCACCTGCCTCGGCCTCCCAAAGTGCTGGAATTGCAGGCATGAGCCATCACACCTGGCCCAAATAAATTCTTTAAAAAAATTTTTTTAAAGTATATGTAATATCTTTGAACAAATAAATTCTATCATTTGGACAGAATGACAAAGTCTTTTAGATTTTCTCTTCTCCCACAGTTCAAACGGGTGAGGTCATTTTTCTGGGTATCATACCCTGAGTGTGGGCTGTGAGCAGTGATGGGGGAGGAGAAGGGAACGAACCTTCATGTTAATTCGTGTCATCTGCTTTCCTCTTGACTCTGATGCTGCCTTGCTCCAGGACCTCTTTGCTGTCTGTGTCTTGATTTTTCACCTTATCTTATGGAGATGACGGCTTCCTTCTAATTTTTTCTTAGAATCAGGGAGTTCTTTGAAAGTCCTTTCCACATTATCTTGGGCGAGACTTTGCAGTCATGGTGTGTTCAGTAATTCCTCCAACTCTCCTGTGGGGTAGGAACAGGGCATTCACTTTGGAGCAATCCTTCTCCTTTCAAGTGGTGAGGCTTGATAAGGTCTTCCTCTGTGCCGAGGTAGCTGCGGAGAGTGCCTGGCTGGCCGTCCATAGTTGATTATCAGCTCAGCTCATGTGGCACTTATGATTGGTAAAGACAGGGGAAGACCTGGGCTATCAGTGCCTTTTCCCCCACAAATCCCCACCAACCCCCGACCCCCAACCCAGAGGAGGAAGTGGGTCTGGTTTCCCGAGAGGAAACTCAGGGACAACAATTCCCTAGGCCTTCTAGTCGGAAACCATTTGGTAACTGACATCAATTTCATCTTCCTTATTCCGTTTCTGACTTTGCCTTGCTGGGAGGTGCTGTGCTGGTTCATAGAGCTCAGGTACTTCTGTTCTGGCTTTAACTTGCTACATTGCACTTGCTGTTTACATGTGTGTCTCTCCAATGGGGTTCAGTGTAATGACTGCTTATGTTCAGGTCACCATTAAATCCCTAGTGCCCAGCACAGCGCTGGACATGCAGTCAGTATTTAATCAATGTTTGATGAATGACAGTTGCCAAGAGAGATTAGGGGAACCTGGTGTTAAGGTTCCAAGCCGATTCATTGGTATGAACATCCTGCTCTATTTCCTGAGGTCAGATAGACCCAGGAGAGAGAAGGCTACAAGATGCCATGGATATAGGGTCCTGGATTTGGCCAATGTTAATCAAAAGCAGCTACGGGTGATGTACTCAAAGAAATTGCTGTGAACCATCATCGAGGAGCAAAGGCAGAGCCCAGTGACACGATCGTGGATTAGGAAGTGAGGTGTGACCCATTGTCCAGGAGGGAACCATGAGATCACAGCCAATGGTGTGGAATCATAAATCAGTCCGGGGGTTAATATAGGGGCGGGAGCCAAGATACCTAGAAGGCAGTAGGAGCAAAAGCCAAGCTAGCTATGTTGAAGCGAATGGTTCAGGACAAAGACTATGAATGAGTTGAGTATCAGTGGTTCATTTGTACTGGATGCTGGCTGTGCAGCTGGGGTGAGACCTGCCAGCTTAAAGGCATATGGCCAGGCCAGGCCCCATCGACATCTAAACATTAGAACAAGACCAGGAACCAGCCATCCCAAGCCCTGGCACATAAGGCCTAAAATCTCCAACCAGACTGGGAGCTTGGGATCCTTTCCAGGGCAAAGTAGAACCCGTTAATCAGGGTCCAGGTGAACTTCAGACCCAGCCCTAACAGAAGGTTCAGTCAGTGAAGATCCAGGTGGGTGGATGGTACAAGAGTCAATAAACAGCATTCATTTCTAAAGAACTGAGCTTCGAGACTGGGAACCTGTTGTATAAAGAGTTCATCCCCCCATCCATCCACCCATCCAGCCATCCATCCATCCAACCATTCATTCATTCTTTTATGCACTGAGCAAGTGGAGGGAGAATGCAGTATCCCTGTACCCGGGATACTCACCTGGGAACCTAGTCGCTAGCATTGAGGTCCTGAAGTCTGAGCAAGGCCAGGTGTAAATCTAATTCAATGCTGGGCCTTTAAAGCCATGGACTACCATGTCACTCTCAGAACAGTGGCAGGATAGGCCAGAAAGCCTAAGCCAAGACCAAGCTGGTAGGCAGGGTTTTTATGGAACTCAGTTTCCACGGATTGGCTAATGCAGAAGCAAGACGCCAGGCCCACACATACACACACGCACCACCCCTGCTTCAAATATCAGTCTAGTTGACCTTCCCAATATAGACAACTCTTGACTGCCAATGTATGGATTAGCCACCTAATGATCCCACCTAGCAAACCTCCCCCGACCATCACTCAATCTGTGCAAATTAAGTTCTGTGTTAGTCAAAGAAGAACATAATTAGGAAGGTAAATTTGCAGAATTCAAATTACATAATGCATTCCAAAGTCAAATAGAAATTATTATGGATTAGCACAGATAGTGAGAGGGTGGAATCTGCAGGATATGCTCGTTCATGCATTCAGTCACCCGCTCAGCAAATGTTTATGCACGGACAGCGTGGCCAGGGAGAAGGGGCCACAGCCCCTTGGAGTTTTAAGCTTGCTGCCCTATCAGCTTTCTACCTTATTCTGAGCCACAAGTGGACAAAGGGAGGTTGCAAAAATAAGACCTCATGAGAAAGAATCAGAGGAACAAGACACTACAATCTGTTGAGGAAACAAGTGGGCAGGACATGCAGTGGAGTGAAAACCCCAGATCCAGCCAGATGTCAGGGAGTTTGAGCCCTTCTTGTCCCTGCTGGAGACCCATTCCTCTGTCCCCAACATGCCCCAGCCTATTAGGTTGGATGGAGGCACTTCCTCCTCCTCCAAACTCATCTTCCATGTTTCTAGCTGAGCAATGGGACTCAGCACCCCTGTATTCCAGTCCTTGCCTCACTGCAAGGACCTGGGCTCTAAGTTCCTGAGCCTGCCTGGTAACCTGACTCTAGACCCCAGATACCCATGACTTGATGCATTGTTAGGTGCTCATGGCTCAACCCTGCTCAACCAGTCAGGATTACATTTGACTGCCTATAACCAAAACCATTACAGTGGCTGAACACTTAAGGATCTATCTTCTCTCTAAACAGACATTGTGGTATTGGCTGAATGGCCCGGTCATGTCAGGACCACTGTCTCAGATTTCACCATTTACTCATGATCACACAGTGGCTGCCACAGCTCCAGTCACCTTCCCAACTCAAGGCAGTAAGAGGGTGGCAGAGACAATGCCAGCTGTGAACTCATTTGTCAAAAAAGCATAAGCTTTCTGCATAGATCTCGTTGGCCAAAACTGGGTCACATGGCCAGATTGCTTAAATCCATCTTGATCCAACCTCTGAGGCTGGCACATTGCTACTCCAAGCAAAATTGCATTCTGTAAGCAAAGTCGAATGGGGGAATGAATATTGGGTAACAAACTAACAGGGTCTATACAATGGTCAAAGCAGCTAAAAGGCAGGCATCAGCTTCTTCTCCAAAGATATTAATTAATAAATCAGTGGTGCTATACATGAAACAAAGAACTTTTTTTTAAGGGATGCTATGTAGCATCTATCTTGCCTTCTTTTGCCTGTGGGTGGGGAGTAGGCAGGAGGTGGCAAGTTGGCAAGGATAAACATACATGACAATATCTAGCTTTTACTACCTCCAAATGCTTTCAGTATGTTGTTTCATTTTATTCTGTTAACACCCCTGTGGAGTTGTCTTTATTATCTCCATTTTTCAGATGTAGAAACTGAAGCACAGGTTGCTTCATTGAATCCACATTCCACACAGCCAAGGCTCAAAACCTCCGTGATGTAGACATGGTGAGTTTATGAAAAAAGCTGGGAGCCCAGCAAGCCTTTCAAATTATGTTTAAGAACAAGCTTCTGGTATAACAGCATGTTCGAAACACTTCCAGGAACATCTGTGCTATTCCCTTGTACTGGGATATGGAGGCCCGAGCCCCTCTCAGCATCTGGGCCACTCCCTTTTATCCTGCCAGGGAGCTCAAGCTGTTCCTCCAGGAAACTTCAGGAGCTGTACCTTTTGCCTGGACTGATTCATCTTTCCTGCAAGCTCCTTGGGCCTGGCTCCCCTTCTAAACCTGTTTTTTGTTTGTTTGTTTGTTTGTTTGTTTTTTGAGAAGGAGTCTCGCTCTGTCGCCCAGGCTGGAGTGCAGTGGCGCGATCTCGGCTCACTGCAAGCTCCGCCTCCCGGGTTCACGCCATTCTCCTGCCTCAGCTTCCCGAGTAGCTGGGACTACAGGCACCCGCCACCACGCCCGGCTAATTTTTTGTATTTTTAGTAGAGATGGGGTTTCACCGTATTATCCAGGATGGTCTGGATCTCCTGACCTCGTGATCCGCCCGCCTCGGCCTCCCAAGTGCTGGGATTACAGGCGTGAGCCACCGCGCAATGGCCTTTTTTTTTTTTTTTTTTTGAGATGCAGTCTTACTCTGTTGCCCAGGCTGGAGTGCAGTGGTGCGATCCCTGCTCACTGCGACCTCCGCCTCTCAGGTTCAAGCGATTCTCCTGCCTCAACCTCCAGAGTAGCTGGGATTACAGGTACCCACCAGCACGCCTGGCTAATTTTTGTAATTTTAGTAGAGACAGGGTTTCGCCATGTTGGCCAGGCTGGTCTTGAACTCCTGACCTCAGGTGATCTGCCTGCCTTGGCCTCCCAAAGTGCTGGGATTACAGGCCACCATGCCCAGCCTCCCCCTCTAAATTTTATTAAGCTCCCTGAGGACAGGAACCGTGTTACTCTTGTTCTCTGCTTAATCCCCACTGTCTAGAACGGTGCTTGGAGCTTAGTAGATGTTCAGTTACATGGTTCAATAAGTCTATTTTTGTAAATTACTTTAAAACATCAATGCCTCCAATGCCTACAGAAGTGTCCAAATTACTTAATGTGATACACAAGCTCCTTGCTGTTATTTATTTTTTTAACTCTATTTTATTTTATATATTTATTTTTAGAGTCAGGCTTTTCCTTCGTCACCCAGGCTGGAGTGCAATGGCACCATACAGCTCACTGCAACCTCCAACTTCTGGTCTCAAACCATCCTCTGGCCTCACCTCAGCCTCCTGAGTTGCTGGAATTACAGTCAAGAGCCACCACACTCAGCCCCCTCACTGTTGCATGAATGGATGAATGAGTTGATTAGGAAC
Source organism: Pongo abelii (assembly GCF_028885655.2). NCBI lineage: Eukaryota > Metazoa > Chordata > Mammalia > Primates > Hominidae > Pongo > Pongo abelii. The sequence continues at coordinate 115,195,124 of NC_071995.2, read as the reverse complement.
CGTTTTGGTAAGGCAAGATGATCATTGCATTTTGGGTAACAACATTTGACCTGTAGATAGTCTGCACTCCCAGAAATTATGACATGCCTGCAAATACTTGGCATTGTTATTTAAGACATCTATTGACAGGGTACTAAGAGTTATTGACCAAGCACCCACCTTGGGTCAGGCACCAAGCTGGATCCTTCATGTACTTTACCTTGTTTAATCTTCCAACAAGCCTATGATCAAGGAAGGCATTTTGCCTTCTGGTGGTCTGACGCAGCAGAGTGAAGTGGAAGGACTGGGGGCCATGAAAGACTTAGACTAGAGAAGAGAGGGAGGGATAAGAAAAGAGTGTTCAAAGATGAAGGTGGGGGCTGGGCATGGTGGCTCATGCCTATAATCCCAGAGCTTTGGGAGGCCCAGGCAGAAGGATCACTTGAGACCAGGAATTCAAGATCAGCCTGGACAACATACTGAGACGTCATCTCTACAATTTTTTTTTTTTTTGAAACAGAGTCTCGCTCTGTCTCCCAGGCTGGAGTACAGTGGTGTGATCTTGGCTCATTGCAACCTCCGCCTCCCGGGTTCAAGTGATTCTCGTGCCTCAGCCTCCCGAGTAGCTGGAACTATAGGCACCCACCACCACACCCGGCTAACTTTTGGATTTTTAGTCGAGACGGGGTTTCACCGTGTTGGCCAGGCTGGTCTCAAACTCCTGAACTCAGGTAATCTGCCCACCTCATCCACCCAAAGTGCTGGGATTATAGGCATGAGCCACCACGTCTGGCCTACAATATTTTTTTTTTAATTTGCTGGGTGTGCTGGCACATGCCTGTAGTTCCAGCTACTCAGGAGGCTGAGGTGGGAGAAATGCTTGAGCCCAGGAGGTCGAGGCTGCAGTGAGCTATGATTGGGCACTGCACTCCAGCCTGGAGTGACAAAATCAGGCCCTGTCTCTAAAAAAAAAAAACAAAATTAAAGTGAGTGAGGGTGAATTATGAAAGCTGGAAGGCTGGCGATGTGAGGAGGTTGCTACTTGGAGGGAACAGGTGGGTGAAACAGAAACTCTGAGGGTGGAGATTTTCAGGAACACTTCAGTGACAGCCACCGAAGCACAGCCCAGTTGGCTTTCGTTGAGTCAGGGGCTTTCGGTCACAGATGAGGCATCTGTTGTCCAATATTTGTTTTTATTTCCCTGCATGGTTAATTATTGTAGACGGTGGCTGATAAGGCAGCGGCCCTCCTGCCCAGAGAGCTAGGGTTATCTGCAGTTTTATAGCCCTGTCACACAGTAATGAAGCAGATAAACTCGTAGGTGGTGGCTGCTTGGACAGTAATTAAAAACTCTGCTGAAAAATATGAGCAAGAAGTGGGGAATATCTATGGCAGAAAGAGACCAAAGAGATATAGGAACAGAACTGGTGATTGGAGCTGGTTAAGTGACCCCTGTGCTTCCAGAGCAAGCTGCCTGGGTGGTAGCTTGGCTCCTCTGCTCCTGGAAACGTCAACCTTGCAAAGATAGAGGCTTCTGTGCAGGTGCTCAGCCCACATTTCCTCAAAACAACCCCAAGTGGCAGGTATTCGCCTATCCTGCCTCGGAGAAACAGCCTCAAGAGGCCAGTTGACTCCTTTGTAAGCCTAAATTGATGCAAGTCAGGTTCTGTGTTAAGTTATTTCCCATGTTTTAACTTAAGGGTTACCTGTAATTTAAATTTTGTGTCATTTTCATGTATCACAAAATATTATCCTTATTTTGATTTTTTCCCTACTATTTATAAGTTTAAAGATCATTCTTAACTCGTAGGCTATACGAAACATGCAAGCAGGCAGAGTGTGGTGGCTCACACCTGTAATGCCAATTCTCTGGGAGGCAGAGGTGAAAGGATTGCTTCCACAAGTTCAAGAAAAGCCTGGCCAACATAGCAAGACTGTGTCCCTACAAACAATTTTAAAACTTAGGCCAGGTATGGTGGCTCACACCTGCAATTCCAGCACTTTGTCAGGCTGAAGTGAGAGGATGACTTGGGCTCAGGAGTTCAAGACCAGCCTAGCAACATAGTGAGACCCCCAATTGTACAAAAATTTCTAAAAATTAGCCAGAGGTAGTGGTACATGCCTATAGTCCCAGCTACTTGAGAGGCTGAGGTGGGAGGAGTACTTGAGTCCAGGAAGTCGAGGCTATGGTGAGCTGTGATCGCACCACTGCACTCCAGCCTGGGCAACAGGGCATGACCTGTCTCAAAAAATTTTTAAAAACAGGTAACAGACTTGCTATCTTTTTGTAATACATAAAAATGACACAAAGTTCAAATTTTCATATCCACAGGTAAAGTTTTAAACAGCTTTATAGAGGTATAATTTATATACCATAAATTTCTCTTGAAAAGGTCCAATTCAGTGATTTTTTTAGTATATTTAAGGGAGTGCCAAAAGGCTCAGTATCAAGATAAGTAGTATTTTATTACAATATTTTTTAAAATAAAAATTAATGCCAGAAATTCATGGTGAACAAAGCATCAATGTCTTAAACAGATACAGACTCAGTAAAAGTGCTGTGCCAAGGCATACTGGAGACAGAGGTAAAGGGAAAAATCCATGATACTGATCTTGTCTTTATTAAAATTTTTAATATTTTGTTCATCATGAATTTTCCCATTATTTTGATTTTTTTAAATATGGCATTAAAATGTTTATCTTGATTGCTGAGTTCTTTGGCATCACCTTAAATTTTGCAGCCAAAGCGAGTCCTGGGCCTGTGTCTGAGAGCCAGAGACTGGAGGCAGTGGCATTTAAGGTGAAGGCAGTGAAAAGACAGACAGAGGAGGGCACAGCAGATTCCTAGAGCCTTGGCTTCCTTGCCAATGACAAATTTTTAAGTTTTCAGTTGAGTTTTTTTTAATTATAAAGATAATAAGTGGTCATTTGAGAAAAATATAAACCATCAAATAGTAAAAACAAAATTCACCCCAAATTCCATCACTCAGAGATAATTGCTGCAAACATATTTGGTATTTACCCTTCTAGATTGTTCTCTATGCATACACACAGAAATTGATCAGTATTCAATTTATATAAATGAGAACACACTGAGCGTGCTGTTCTGTAAAGTTCCTTTTCATTTGACAGTATGTCATCAGCATCTTTCTATTTCAGTAAATGCAGACCCAAAGCATCATTTTTAATGGCTGCATAGTACTCCATCATAAGGATGCCACATTTAGAAAATAAACTCCCTACCCATGAGCATCTGAGCTGTTTCTGATAAGAAGGGATTCTAAGAGTAATAACTTCCTTCAAATCACTCCCAAACGACAGATTTCATCTTCACCTTCTCTTCCTGCATACACAGGACATCTTTTTAAATGGTTGATTCATAGTGAAATTCCATTTTACATTTTGCAATGCTTAATGTGTGGTAAACGTTTTTCTATGCTGTTCTATAATCTTTATCCAATTTTTTCTTATTCTAGAGGTCAGCTAATGTTACTCTTTTTTTTGTTCATGTTAATATTCTTTTAAAAAAAGCCTTTAAAGAAAAAACATTCTTAACTCGCTGGCCATACTTCACTTTTTTTTTTGTTCATGTTAATATTCTTTTAAAAAGGCTTTGAAGAAAAAACATTCTTAGCTGGCTGGCCATACAAAAACAGGCCTCTGGCAGAATTTGGCCCATGAGTTTGCTAGCCTACGTATGAGTCATTGTGACACTCTTCTCTCCATGCTGCAGTGAAGGTCTCTGTATACAGCTCTTCCTTCTCTGGAATCATTTCCTTTGGACGACTTCCCAGGAATGAGATTACAGAATCAATGGACAGCATGGTTTTAAATGATCCCTAATATATATTGCTGTATTATAAAATTGTGCCACCCAGCAACTTGTGAACATCAGGTTTCTTTCAACTTCACCAGCATTTGGTAGTTAAAGAAAATATTTTTAAATGTATCAGTTTAAATTTTATGCTAATTTAGCAGGTATAAAATAGTATCTTGTTTTCATTGCTATCTCTGATTGTTCTCAAAGTAGGGGATGTTTTCATGTGTTCGATTGCTCTTTATTGAGAATCAGCTAAAAAGAAGTGATCTTGAACCCCCAGTTCAAAGATCAGACCCTCCTTTGGCTCTAACACGAGTCTGCATGTAACCCCGCTGCTTCATTCAAATGACAGAGAGAAGCCCAGTGCAGCCTTATCGCTCTGTGGCAGAAAAAAAAACAAACAAAAAAAACACTGGAAAGTAGGTCGAGGAATTAATCCTGCTGGTTCCAGTAATTAGAGTAGACAATGGGGTCGAAAGTTCAGGCTGAGCCTGGAATGCTGCCTGAGTGTCTCTTGCAAGATCTGGACACGTTGCCCCCTGCTCTCTTCCCTATCGTCGGCAGTTCCTAAGTGCATTTTCTTTTTCCCCTCTTCTATTTTAGGGGGACATTTCTGGCTTTTCCTCCCATGTGAAGTCAGATGGACCAGAGGTGGAAATGATCCCACTGAGAAACCTCTTTGCTTCTAAAGGCAACTGTCAAGGGTCTCCTCCTGCTTGTCTTCGGCAACAGGTAAGAAGTGTCAGTTCCTCTCCTTAGACGAGTCCAACACAACACGAGATGCTGCCTTTACTTCCAACGCGGGTTTGCACATCACTCTTTATTTAGCACATTCGATGCATCGAGATGATAGCGTCTAATAAGGCTCATAGTGTGGGATTCTGGTAGAAGTGTAAGATTTCAAATGTAAGATAAGGGTTAAACTTAATGATAGGGCCTTTCTAACCCTTTCCTAAAAAGCCTCTAACCAGGCTTTTTACATAAAGCACAGATGACAAAATCAACTGGCTAAAGAACTAGACCATTAGAATCCAACTAAGTGGGGGAAGCCATTGGGAGGACAATAGGGAGTGGTGGGGACTATGGCGAACAGAAAAGTGCATTCTTGTCTTCAAAGCATTTACACTCAACATTTTTTAAAGACATGGTTTCAGCCCAACAAAACATGTTTGCAAGGCTGAATTGGGTCCCCAAGGACCCCAGCTTGTGAATTCTCGAAGAGCCATCAGCCTCTTCCATCTTTTTCACAGCCTCTAACTCCTTGTTTCTATCTCTCTACTTCCCCACCCTTTCTCAGCATCTCTTTGCTAGGTTCATCTTCACTCCATTGTAAAAAGAGCCAAATATTCTGCTCTTTTTACAATGAGGGTTGGAGTTGGCAGGCATCACTTCTCCAAATAATCGTACTATGATCTCCACCAGATGACAGCCACGGGCAAAATTGGGGACAGGTGGGCTCGTCTGAACATCTCGAGTTGCAAGGAACAGAGATCCAATCAGGCTCACCTGAGCAAGACAGGATTTATTTAAAAGACACAACTTTCTCAGAAACAAGGGTGAGAAATAAATAACTGAGAGGTCTCCCGAGAAACTGAGTGACTGGGGCGTGAGAAGTGGGAGGCATTGCAGGGCTGTGACAGAGTTCTCAGGGGTAGAACTTGAGGGCAGGGAGGTATACAAAAATGAGCCTGTTTCACAGGATTTGGGAGCAAGTACATCATTCATTTAATATACATGAGATTTTGACTGTTTTAGACCAAGTATCCCAGGAGTGCCCACCAGGAATACAACCTACCCCTGAAACTCACAGAGACACATTCACCCACCTGTTCTCCCAACCTGCATGTGGAATTCAACTTTCCACCAAGGCATCACAGACGAGTTGATGATGCCTCATTAATTAAGTTTAACAAGCTGTGTGGCCACCAATTAAGAAATGTGGAAGGATTTCTGCTTTCCTAGTGCTGAATTGGAATACCACAAAATGAGCCTGGGGAGAGAAATGAAACCACCCCTTTGTCTGATGCCTGGCCTTGTGTTTCCAGGCTGGGTTCTGGCTGGACCCAGTTCCTGGGGTCAGGGCTGGGATGGGCAACATCAAATAGTGAAGAGTGGAATGAGCCAGAGATGAGAGCAAGCTGAGTCCTTAGATAGATGAATGATCAGGGACAGTGAAGCTGAGTTGGAACAGCAAGTCCAAGGAGAAGAGAATAGCACTAGAAACAGAAGTCCAAGCTAAAAGAGCTGAAAACAGGAAGAATGGGAACAGAGGAAAGTCATGCTGACATCGGTTTCTTAAAAATGCCAAGCATGGGCCGGGTGTGGTGGCTCATGCCTGTAATCCCAGCACTTTGGGAGGCCAAGATGGGTGGATCACCTGAGGTCAAGAGTTCAAGACCAACCTGGCCAACTTGAGGAAACCGTGCCTCTACCAAAAAACACAAATATTAGTCAGGCATGGCGGTGCACGTCTGCAACCCGAGCTACTCGGGAGGCTGAGGTGGGAGAATTGCTGGAACCCAGGAGGCGGATGTTGCAGTGAGCCGAGATCGCACCACTGCACTCCAGCCTGGGTGACAGAGCGAGACTCCGTCTCAAAAAAAAAAAAAAAAAAAAAAAGCCAAGCATGGCCGGGTACAATGGCTCATTCCTGTAAACCCAGCACTTTGGAAGGCCGAGGTGGGAGGAGCGCTTGAGCCCAGGAGTTTGAGACTAGCCTTGGCAACATAGCAAGACCTTGTCTTTACTAAAAAATAAAAAATGAGCCAGATGTGGTGGCATGTAACTGTAGTCCCAGCTACTCAGGAGACTGAGAAGGGAGGATCACTCGGGCCCAGGAGGTCAAAGCTGCAGTGAGCCATGATCACGTCATTGCATTCCAGCCTGGGTGACAAAGTAATAACCTGTCTTAAAAAAATAAAACGCCAAGCACTTTCCTGGTTCAGATCTTTGAGTATGTGATTCTCTGACCTAGAATACTCTTCACCTGTGGAAAAGTGTGCATGGCTGATCACTTTACATGCTTGAGACCCCAGCTTTATTGTCTTGTTCTCAGTAAGGCCTTCAATACCATTAATTTTGCATGCTTAACATTCGTACTAGTTTTGGAGGTAAAAGGATAATTTTCAGTGTATTGGTCAGCTTTGATGCAGTAACAAACAACCCCAAGGTTAGTGGCTTCCAAGAACAAACATTTATTTCATGTTTGTTACATTTCAGCTGCTACAGATCCATGCATCTCTCATTCTGGGACACAGTCTAAAGGAACAGCCCCTATTTGGGACAAGCTGTCCGTATGGCAGATGGAAAACAGCAGGTGACAGAACTGAATCACACAATCTCTCTTAAAGCTTCTGGTCAGACTTGGCATTTGTCATATCTGCTCACAGTTCATTGATCAAAACAAGTTGTGGCCAGGCACAGTGGCTCATGTCTGTGATCTCAGCACTTTGGGAGGCAGACATGGGCAGGTCAGGAGTTTGAGACCAGCTTGGCTAATACGGTGAAACCCCATCTCTACCAAAAAATATTAAAATTCACCAGGCGTGGTGGCGTGTGCCTGTAGTCCCAGCTACTCAGGAGGCTGAAGTGGGAGAATCACTTGAACCCAGGGGGCGGAGGTTGCAGTGAGCCGAGATCACAACACTACACTCCAGCCTGGGCGACAGACTGAGACCTTGTCTCAAAAAAGCAAACAATCAAACAAACAAACAAAAAACAAGTTGTGTCCAAGTCTGTCAGGGGTGGGAAAGGATATACCACCTCTGGGAGTCACTGAAATTTACATGACAATGGGCAGGGATGTATAATCCCATTACAGGAAGGGGAGCAAACAGTTGGGAACAATAATACAATCTACCACAATTACCTAAAAATACGTTTGGCTGCAAGTAACAGAAGACCACCTGATAAACAATGACTTAAAAAAATAGGGATTTATTTTTCTCACAAAACAAGAGATCTAGCTCAGGTAATTCCAGAGTTGGTTCAACCCAGCAATACCAAATTCTGTATCTCTGTGAGTCGCTTGCATTTTCTGTCATGGTTGCAAGAAAGCTGATGACTGTCATTCCAAGGTTTATGGCAATGTTCAAAACAACAAGAAGTGGGAAGTGGTGGTACTGGCGACACCTATCCCTTTTATTCAAAAACAAAAGTTTTTCCGGAACATCTTCTTCCATCCACAGCGGCTTGTCTCATTGGCCAGACCTGTGTAATACACCCATCCCTTGCTGCAAGGGAGGGTAGGAAGGCAAATATTTCACTTTTTCTAGTCTTGACAATGGAAATTCGTAGAGGGAATGAGGTAGAAATGTGTGTTGGTTTGGCCACCAGTGGGGTCCACCATGGAATCCCTATTTTCTTCCTGCATTCTACGTGGCCTTGGAGCAACTGTCAGTCAAGGTTTTCTGCCCTGCCCTTCCCTCCATGCCAAATGAGTGAGCCCCTGACCCAAAGGAACCAAAGACAGACAATGGCTGACATTGATACATCATGCACGTGAGACACTTAAGAGACACTCCATTCACTCTTGCTCCCTACATTCCTAGAATTTGTCTGGTTCTGGTCATTCCCTCACCAGGTCCAGTTTTTCCATTGCTTCTGTGAGTCTCCCGTATCTTTCCAATAAATTTCCAGCATCATTTTCTGTTGCTTACAATCACAGAACCCTGGTTGATACATCTTTTGCTATGGTTTGGATGTTTGTCCCCCTAAACTTCATGTTGAAATTTGATCCTGCCAGATGCAGTGGCTCAAGCCTGTAATCCCAGCACTTTGGGAGGCCAAGGCGGGAGGATCACGAGATCAGGAGATCGAGACCATCCTGGCTAACACGGTGAAAACCCGTCTCTACTAAAAATACAAATAAATTAGCCGGGCATGGTTGCGGGCGCATGTAGTCCCAGCTACTTGGGAGGCTGAGGCAGGAGAGTGATGTCAACCCGGGAGGCAGAGCTTGCAGCAAGCCGAGATTGCACCACTGCACTCCAGCCTGGGCGACACAGCGAGATTCCATCTCAAAAAAAAAAAAAAAGGCCGGGCGTGGTGGCTCATGCCTGTAATCCCAGCACTTTGGTAGGCCTAGGTGGGCAGATTACCTCAGGTCGGGAGTTCGAGACCAGTCTGACCAACATGGAGAAACCCCGTCTCTACTAAAAATACAAAATTAGTTGGGCATGGTGGCACATGCCTGTAATCCCAGCTACTAGGGAGGCTGAGGCAGGAGAATCGCTTGGACCTGGGAGGCTGAGGTTGCGGTGAGCTGAGATCGCGCCATTGCACTCCAGCCTGGGCAACAAGAGTGAAACTCCATCTCTAAAAAAAAAGAAATTTGATCCCAATGTTGGAGGTGGGGCCTAATGGCACAGATTAATATACAGATTAATGCCCTCCCTTGTGGAGAGTCCTCATTCTATTGGTTCCCTTGAGAGTCTGGTACGTCTCTCCTCTCTCTTTCGCCCTCTTCTGCCATACAATCTCTGCACACACCAGTTCCTATTTATCTCCCATTGGGTGGAAGCAGCATGAGGCCCTCACTAGAAGCTGATGTTGGCACCATGCTTTTTGTATAGCCTGTGGCAGTGTGCACCAAAAAAACTTATTTGCAAATTACCTAGCCTTAGGTATTCCTGTATAGCAACATAAAACGGACTAAGATGTCTTTCCTACTGTGTTTAAATAGGGACTCCCATGCCATTCTCTACCTCAATACTTTTTTTCTGGAGACAGAGTTTTGCTCTGTTGCCCAGGCTGGAGTGTAGTGATACAATCTTGGCTCACTGCAACCTCTGCCTCCCAGGTTCAAAATGATTCTTGTGCTTCAGCCTTCTCAGTAGCTGGGATTACCGACATGTGCCACTATGCTTGGCTAATTTTTCGTACTTTTAGTAGAGACGGGGTTTCCCCATGTTGTTCAGGCTGGTCTCAAACTTCTGACCTCAAATGATCCCCCCCATCAGCCTCCCAAAGTGCTGGGATTATAGGCATGAGCCACTGCACCCAGCCTCTACCTCGATACTTTATTTTTTTAAGCACATGAAATGTTATCATTGCTTCATTTATTTATATAGTGTCTTTTTCTGATACCAGACCGTAAGTTCCATGCAAACAGGGAATGCAACAGTCTTGATGACTACTACATGCCCTGGATCTAATATATGCCTGAATATATTTAAGTATTATTGAGTATTTATTAACTGAATGAAGGTCGGCTTAGGCATTTAGAGGTCAGAATTGGACTTTGATTGTTATTTACGATATCAGTTGTTTAAAGCATGCATTATAGGTAACTTATGGTGGTCTAAAGGTGTAAGTTGGGAATGACGTTAAGAGCAGCTGGAAATGTCAGGGATCTCGAGATGGGGGACTAAAGCACCCCAGAGAGTAGATTACTGAATTTCCAGATCCTAGAACAGTGGCTCTCAAATGCTTTTGATCTTTGGCTCACTTAGGCAAGGCCAAAGACCCTTCCTCCCATCTGCAGCCACCAGTTCCTGCTCTGTGACTCGTGCAGTAGGAGTTTTGCAGTATTGAAAAGCATCATGCAGGAGCCAGGCTTCCAGAAGAACCCTGCGGCTGAGTTCTCGGTAATTCCCAGTAACACTCTAATTTTAGTTATGACTAGTCAATTGTAGTAACTCACTTAGTAGGTTCCTAGAAAGTGGCACTTAGTCATGCATCAAGCTGGAAATCAACGGATATATGTGTAACTTGTTCATAAGAACCAGAGGAAGAATGTGACCTTTCGGGATCAGTTGATGGCCTGTAGAAAGGAGCTTAGACCCACTCAGTGGGCTGCAGGCCACATACCAAGAACTGCACCACTGGAACCCAAGGGCTGTAGAGGTGTTGGGGGTTGGGCTCCAGAGTCATACAGCAAGAGTCTGCATACCCAAAGTGCAGATGGAATGGTCCATAGCATGAATAAACAATACCTCCCACATATAGACACATGAATAGTTTTTCAGCGCTAGTGCAATTTTTAAAAATTCTTTAAAAGTACACACTAATTCACAGTGGCTTTTTGTTGTTATGCCTTTTCTCATGAGAAAACGCTCAAGTGCAGGTTGGTGATATTTTTGAAGGTTTTGAAAAGGGTATCCTCGCCGGGCACAGTGGCTCACACTTGTAATCCCAGCACTTTGGGAGGCTGAGGCAGGAGGATCACTTGAGCTCAAGAGTTCGAGACCAGCCTGGACAACATAGCGAGACCTCGTTTTTACAAAAAATTTAAAAATTAGCTGGATGTGCTGGTGTGGCGTGCCTGTAGTCTCAGCTACTCAGAAGCCCAGGTGGGAGGATCACTTGAGCCCAGCAGTTGGAGGCTACAGTGAGCCACGATCACGCCACTGCACTCCAGTCTGGGAAACAGAGAAAGACCCTGTCTCTAAATAAATAAATACATAAGTAAATAATAAAAAGGGCATCCTGGTACTAAGCACTGGGATAAAGTTGGGAACCACTGGTTTTGTGCCTCCCTCAGCTACAGAAGTCAGGGAAGGAGGAGTTCAGTCCGCCACAACCCATTTGGATTGGCACTCAGGCCTCCTCCCTGGCCCTTTGGTTCTGGAGGATTATACCCACTTCCTCATTACCAAGGCAAACATGCAAAGTTGGATTTGCATGAGTTAAATACATGTCTGGTACAACCCCATGTTAATAAGTATTTAGTGTTATATTTTAAAGTTGCATTACAGGCTGGGCGCGGTGGCTCATGCCTGTAACCCCAGCATTCTGGGAAGCCGAGGCAGGCAGATCACTTGAAGTCAAGAATTCAAGACCAGCCTGGCCAACATGGTGAAACCTCATCTCTACTAAAAATACAAAAATTAGCTGGGCCTGGTGGCGCACGCCTGTAATACCAGCTACTCGGGAGGCTGAGGCAGGAGAATTGCTTGAACCTGGGTGGCAGAGGTTGCAGTGAGCTGAGATCACGCCACTGCACTCCAACCCAGATGACAGAGCGAGACTTGGAAAAAAAAAAAAAAAAAAGAAAGGAAAAAAAGTTGCATTACAAAAAAAAAAAAAAGTCACCAGGAGTCCCTCCCTGTCCACCTCTCTGCTGCTCGGCCTTCTTTGGGCTGGCTTTGTTTGCAGGCAGGGCCTCCCACAGATGGCTGCTAGCAGCTCTAGGCTCACATTCTACCAGTTTGGTAACCCTACCGAGAAAAGAAAGCCTCTCTCCCCATGGTTTCCGCCAAAAAATAGCTGCCATTCATTGAGTGCTTCTTCAGAGCCAAGCCCACCTCCTGGGCACGTTTCTCAATCCTCTCAATTATTCCTCACAATGGCTCTCAGATGTTGTCGCTATTATTATCCCACTTTAAAGTGAGGAGACTGAGGTTACATAAACTTACCCAAGGTCACAGGGCTCCTAAATGACAGAGCTGGAGCTGATGCTCTTAATTGTCACACTATACTGCCCACCGTGACCACGGACTTTCCTGCAGTTATTCCCCAAATCTCTGGGATGGGGCAGGGCTCATATTTAACAAAAGACACTGAGTGGCAGCTCTGTTCCAGCTGCTTTATGGGTGTTATCTCACTTTTATCCCCATTTCACAGCTAAGGAAACTGAGGCTCAGAGAGGTTAATTAACTTTCCCAAGCTCACACAGACAAAAGGTAGAGAATTAGGGCTGGGCATGGTGGCTCACGGCTGTAATCCCAGCACTCTGGGAGGCAGAGGCAGGTGGATCACTTGAGGCTAGGAGTTGGAGACCAGCCTGGCCAACGTGGTGACACCTCATCTCTACTAAAAATGCAAAAATAAGCTGGGCGTGGTTGTGGGCACCTGTAATCCCAGCTACTCGGGAGGCTGAGGCACAAGAATTTCTTGAACCCAGGAGGCAGAGGTTGCAGTGAGCCAAGATCTCCCACTGCACTGCAGCCTGGGCAACACAGTGAGACTCTGTCAAAACAAAACAAAACAAAACAAAACAAAAAACAGAAAAGCGGACATCCAGGGGAGGGAAAGAAACCAAGGAGGAGTGTGAGCATAGAAGCAGAAAAGGACACTAGTGTCACATCATGGGGAGCCTCAAGAGCTGAGGATACTACACTTCTTAATTCAGGTGGTTCAGATAGACTGTTAATCCATATGGAGTGAACCTCTGTTTCCCATTTATTCGGGAACCTGCCTTCCCCCTGCTAGAATTACATTTTAGAATTACAATTAGAATTCCCCCAGCTAGAATTAACATTCTAGGCAGGCTCCCAAAGGAATGGGGATGCTGCTACCAGAAGGGGGAGGCACCCTGGACGGAGAAAGAAAAGAGAGGTCGGCTATCATCAAATCCTTCTGCTCATTCATTCAACAACAAATACGTATTGAACATCGACAGTGGGCCAAGCCTGTGCTTGACATAGAGTCACGAACTCTTGGACTACGGAATCTGCCTTCCAATTTCCCCCTTTCCACTACTGGATTCAGCTACCCCCTGCTTGCTTTCAATTGTTTCAGTTCTTCAAGTTTAAATTTCTGAAAGAGGCTGGATGTGGTGGCTCATGCCTGTAATCCCAGCACTTTGAGAGGCTGAGGCTAAGTCAGGCAGATCACTTGAGGCCAGGAGTTCAAGACCAGCCTGGGTAACATGTTGAAACTCCGTCTCTACAAAAAAAAAATACAAAAATTAGCCAGGCGTGGTGGCACATGCCTGTGGTCCCAGCTACTCGGGAGGCTAAGGTGGGAAGGTCAGTTGGGCCCAGGAGGTTGGGGCTTCCGTGAGCCATGACCATGCCACTGCACTCCAGCCTGGGTGAGAGAGCAAGACTCTGTCTCAAAAGTAAATGAATTAATAAATAAATTTCTCAGAGAGGTCTGATTCTCTTGTGTTTTGAGTCTGACTACACGGTAGGTCATGAGCCCAGTCCAATTAGACAGAAAACAGCTGACCATGGCTGCTCTAAGCAGAGCACCGCAGGCAGGGGAGTTCCCACACAAAGGGAAGCTGGGTGTGACGGACTCCATGTCAACATAATCACCTACAGTCAGAGGGTCATTGCAGCAGATCAGCCACATCATCATCCTTTACTGAAGCCATCACATCACTCCCACTAGCAACAGATTCATACCCAGAGTTATCTTTTTTTTTTTTTTTTTTGAGACGGAGTCTTGCTCTGTTGCCCAGGCTGGAGTATAGTGGCGTGATCTCGGCTCACTGCAAGCACCACCTCCCGGGTCCACGCCATTCTCCTGCCTCAGCCTCCTGAGTAGCTGGGACTACAGGTGCCTGCCTCCACACCTGGCTAATTTTTTTGTATTTTTAGTAGAGATGGGGTTTCAGTATGTTAGCCAGGATGGTCTCAATCTCCTGACCTCGTGATCTGCCCACCTTGGCCTCCCAAAGTGCTGGGATTACAGGCGTAAGCCACCGCGCCTGGCCCATACCCAGAGTTATCCTGATGGTGCTGGCTATAATCCTATACTCAGGACATTGGTTCAGTCACAAAGGTTGGGGAAAAATGATTATAAACTCTCCTAATGCAGACAGTGGTGATGGTTGGGATGCTATCACTGAGCAATTTTTTTTTTACCACTGCATTTGCATTAAACCATTTGAATACTACTGAATGATTTATATGTTGAAAGGGACTCTATTCCCCATTGCAGGAGATGAGAGGCACAATTAGCTCATGATTAGTCATCTCTGAAGAAGAGGCATAATGGGTCCAAGTGGGAAAGTAGAAATTCATAGGTTCATCAGGCACGGTGGTGCACGCCTGGAGTCCCAGCTGCTCGGGAGGCTGAGATGAGAGGATCTCCTGAGATGGGAGTTCAAAGCCAACTTGGGCAATATAGCGAGACCCTGTCTCAAGAAAGAGAATGGAAGGAAGAAAGGAAGGAAGGAAGGGAGGGAAGGAGGGAAGTTATCTTAGGATTGCACATTGAGTCTGCCTTTCTAAAGAACAATTTGGCAATAGCCATTAAATACTAAATATACAAAATCTTTTTGATCCAGTAATTCTAGGAATTTGTGGTAAGAACATAATCAGAGTTGTATTGGAAAATATTTCTCCAAGGTGGTTCACTGCAACATTAATATAATACTAAGCCAGGCGTGGTGGCTGACGCCTGTAATCCCAGCACTTTGGGAGGCCAAGATGGGTGGATCACGAGATCAGGAGTTCGAGACCAGCCTGACCAAAATGGTGAAACCCCGTCTCTAGTAAAAATACAAAAATTAGCTGGGCATGGTGGCACGTGCCTGTAATCCCAGCTACTCAGGAGACTGAGGCAGGAGAATCACTTGAACCCAGGAGGCAGAGGTTACAGTGAGCCAAGATCAAATCACTGTACTCCAGCCTGAGCAACAGAGGGAGACTCCATCTAAAAAAAAAAAAAATACATACATATGTGTATATGTATGTATATATATAGTATATGTGTGTATATATATAGTATATATGTGTATATATGTATGTATATATATTACTAAAAAAATTTGGCCAGGCTCAGTGGCTCACGCCCGAGCCCATCACTTTGGGAGGCTGCAACAGGTGGATCACTTGAGGTCGGGAGTTGGAAACCAGCCTGGCCAACATGGTGAAAACCTGTCTCTACTAAAAATACAAATTTAGCTGGGTGTGGTGGTGCACGCCTGTAGTTCCAGCTACTCGGGAGGCTGAGGCATGAGAATCACTTGAACCCAGGAGGCAGAGGTTGCAGTGAGCTGAGATAGCACCACTGCCCTCCATCCTGGGGCAACAGAGTGAGACTCCGTCTCAAAAATAAATAAATAAATAAAATTTTTAAAAAAAATTAGGAGCAACCTAAATGTCCAATAATTGAGGATTAGCTAAGTAAATTATGATGCATCCATGTGATAGACTCAGTGCCGTCCAAAAGAAATTATGTGAAAGAGTGTTAAATGACATGAGAAAATGTGGTATTTTAAAAAGCAAGCTGGCCGGGCGCAGTGGCTCACACCTGTAATCCCAACACTTTGGGAGACCGAGGTGGGTGGATCACAAGGTCAGGAGTTCAAGACCAGCCTGGCCAAGATGGTGAAACCCCGTCTCTACTAAAACTACAAAAAATTAGCCGGGCGTGGTGGCAGGTGCCTGTGATCCCAGCTACTTGGGAGGCTGAGGCAGAGAATTGCTTGAACCCGGGAGGCGGAGGTTGCAGTGAGCCGAGATCACGCCACTGCACTCCAGCCTGGGTGACACAGCGAGACTACAACTCAAAAAAAAAAAAAAAAAAAGAGCAAGCTATAAAACGTTATGAACAATACACCATTTCTGTAAGGTTAGTTTTGAAAATCTTTGGGCAACAGGGTAGAGTGGAGGAATAATATAGTGATTAAGGCCAAGGCTTTGTGCTCAGACAGATAAAAGTTGAATTCTTAGCCCTGGTACTTAACAGCTTGAATACTGTGAGCCTCAGCTTCCCCATCTGTGAAATGGGACTAGGACAGCGACTATCTAACACCTAGGGCATGACACTTATTAAACAGATGTTCCTAACTAGAATGGTGGGCAATGAACAGTATGTATGTGTGTGTGTACGTGTGTATGTGTGTATGTACGTGTGTGTGTATGTTAGCTCACTGTGGGTGCTTTCTTGATACACTCAATTCTTTCTGAATTAGGCAGGTATTGCTATTGTAATTAGGAACAAAGTCATTAACATAAAAATAAAAGGCATAATAGTTTAGAGAGGAACCCCAAGAATATTATTCAACATCAGAAATGTCATCAGGACAGAAGGAATGTCAACTGTGTGCTAATTTGCCACGCAAATTTTGCTCTCGGAGTCGTCTGTTTCAAATCATGTTGTGGCATTTCTGTTCCTCTTTTTCTTAAGGACTTGTTCCAAGAATTAAAAAAAATTTTTTTATTTAATAAAAGAAAAAAGGAAAACCCCCAAACTTCAAGCCATGTGGGTGAGTGCAATTTGCAGAAAATATTTCCAAAATGTTGTAGCCAATATAGGCCATGTTTTAAACCTCAGATATCTAAGCAAATATCTAAGTTTTGCTTATAAACCATATGAAGTCCCTCAGTTTGGTATCACCTTGCTTGTTGGAAATTATTTAGAGGAAAGGTTCCAGGGACATTCATTGGTTTTGCCTGCCAAGTCTCCAATCCCTCTCACCTCCCAATCCCATCATCTGGCATCTGAACCTGGATATTTATCTGGGAAACTACCTCCTTCCATCTAGAACCGTGATTCAATGGGGCCCACCCATGTCTTGGTTTGACTCAGTTCTGACCAGTAAGACTATTACATTGTTCTGGCCACAAGGATTGGCTCAAGGGTGGGCATGTAACCCAAGCTAAGGCAATCAGAGTCAAGGAATCTTAGCCCTGGGATTTTTGCTAGAATTATTGACAAGTAGATGCTCTCTTTCCACTAGGGTGCTAGGTGATGGTGTATGAGGCTGAAACTGCTAGAAACAGTTTTAACACCATTTAGAGAAAGCCTGCTTAAGAATGGAACAAACACAAAAGAAAAAAAGCCAAGAAATTGACACAGTCAGATTCCTGCTGATAGCCTTTAAGCACAGAGTTTCAGCCATGCCTAATGCTCGCAAACATTCCTGTGTAAGCCAATTTGAATTGGTTTTCTGTTGCTTACAACTGAAAACGTTCTGACTACTACAGAAGATCAGTCTGAAGTGGCAAAAACATTAATTCCATTATATGTTCCAAGAGCCAACAGTGTGTGTAGTATTTCAGGTGCTAATGACTCATTCAATGTCTCTTAAGTGGAGCTCCTCCATAACCGGCTTCAGAGGACACCTAAGAGCCCTTTGTAATTAGCTCATTAAAGGAGCTCTGGCAAAGTGGTTGTCAACTTGCTTGAAAACAGTCATCTTGGCTGGGCGCAGTGGCTCACGCATTTAATCCCAGCACTTTGGGAGGCAGAGGAGGGTGGATCACCTGAGGCCAGGAGTTCAAGACCAGCCTGGCCAACATGGTGAAACCCCATCTCTACCATACATACAAAAACAAATTAGCTGGGTGTGGTGGTGCATGCCTGTAGTCCCAGCTACTCAGGAGGCTGAGGCAGGAGAATTGCTTGAACCCTGGGGGGTGGAGGTTGCAGTGATCTGGGATCTCGCCACTGCACTCCAGCCTGGGTGACAGAGGGAGACTCTGTCTCAAAAACAAAAAACAAAAAACAAAACACAGTCATCTTGAGTAGGCTAAGCCTTTCCCTTGCTACCTCGAATACATGATATGGCTTTGCAAAACATTTTTCAGTGTTAGGACAAATATAGGCCTACATTCAACCTCTGGCCCAATTAATACAATTCTCACTAAAATGTTTAACCCTTTGTTTGTAATCCTTTTACCCGAACAGAAACAGAAACAGAAGCAAAACATTGCAAAGAGGTTGTATTTTAGAGAGAGTGAGGGAGACCAGCCACTGTTATGCTTCATAATGGGTTCTACGGATAATGGTGAAGCTATTTATATTTCATTTTATTATCCTGTTTCCACTCCTTTTGCTGTGTTTAAGAAGTTATAGATTGCCTCTAAATGCTGAGTTCCTGGGCAGTTGTTCTTCTTCCTTTGTCAAAATGTTTTAAAGGATAGTCAACAATCGAAGAAGTCAATTCAAGTTGAAACGAGCCTTTATTGAATTCCCAGTGACCACAGGTCAGGGCCAGACCTGGGGAAGATGAAAAGATGAGGAACTCTAATTCAAGTTTCCTGGAGATCACTGTCTGGTTGGGGAGATAGGGATGTGGTTTAGTGTGGTAGGCCTAGTCTATCTGCATTCAAATCATGGTTCTGTCACTCTAGCCAGGTCTTTGGGCAAGTTCCTGAATCTCTCTGTGCCTCCGTTGCTTCATCTGTGAAATGGGAAGGATAAGGATAGTATCTACCTAATAGTCATGTTCTGATGACTAAATGAGTTAGTATACAGGAACTTCACAGAAGAATGTCTAGCACTCAAAAAAATGTCGAAGTTGTCTTTCTTTCTTATTTTAATCTGTGTCTGGTTTTGATGTTTCCCCAATACTTCTCAGGTATACCTTGGGATCAAAAATCAGCATGGTGATTTTTGGCGATGGTCACTGTGATGGTTAATATTAATTCTCAACTTGATTGGATTGAAGGATGCAAAGCATTATTCCTCAGTGTGTCTGTTAATATCTGACTGGGAGAGGCAGACCCACCCTCAAACTGGGTGGGCACCATCTAATCAGCTGCCAGCACGGCTAGGATAAAAGCAGCCAGAAGAACATGGAAAGACTAGACTGGCTGAATCTTCCAGCCTCATCTTTCTCCTGTGCTGGATGCTTCCTGCCCTGGAACATCGGACTCCAAGTTCTTCAGCTTTTGGATTCTTGGACTTACACCAGTGGTTTGCCAGGGGCTCTCGAACCTTTGACCATAGACTGAAGGCTGCACTACTGGCTTCCCTACTTTTGAGGTTTTGGGACTCGGACTGACTTCCTGGCTCCTCAGCTTGCAGACGGCCTCTTGTGGGACCTCACCTTGTGATCGTGTGAGTCAATACTCCTTAATAAGCTCCGCTTTATATATACATCTATCCTATTAGTCTTGTCCTGCTAGAGAACCCTAATACAGTTACATATATCCCAAAATTCCCTCACAAATCTCATAGGAAGCAGCCACACTGGCCATCCATAGATCATCTCTAAATACAGTAAGTCCTGCCCAGCCAGTTGATCCCACGTTATTATTTGGTTGGGAACCAGATGAAGCTGTTTCCTTGTATTTAGAGGTGGAATTGTAGGAGAAATGTTATCTTTCAATATTGTAAAAACATGTATAAACACTGGACTCCTACTCAGGGCAGCAAAGGGCCACATGGGAAAAGAAGCTGGTGATTCCTGAGACTGGTGAAGGATCAGCCATCTGCAGCTGCCACCCTAACCTCACCCTGGACATGCTCCCATTCCATAGCCTGCAGAAGCAAACTGCCTGTACTTATTATATTATTCTTGCTTTCTCTTCACAAGCATTCATGACTGAGTCCGTGTACATTAAAGGCTTATGGCAATTTTCTGTGTTTAATTTTTTTTCTTTTTTTTTTTGGAGACAGAGTTTTACTCTGTCCCCCAGGCTGGAATGCAGTGGTGCCATCTTGGCTTACTGCAACCTCTGCCTCCCGGGTTCAAGCAATTCTTGTGCCTCAGCCTGGGATTACAGGCACGCACCATGCCCGGCTAATTTTTTGTATTTTAGTAGAGACAGGGTTCCACCAGGTTGCCCAGGCTGGTCTCAAACTCCTGAGCTTAGGCAATCCACCCACCTTGGCCTTCCAAAGTGCTAGGATTATAGGCGTGAGCCACCGAACCTGGCCCAATTCCCTATATTTAATTCTGCTTCATATTAAGATAGTTTGGAAATGGTAGACATCAGGCCACATTTGGCATCTGAGGTTCCCAACCCACTTTTACCTGGTAAAAATGTTAAAAAGTATGAGAGCTGGAGTTCCAAGCATGAGACTTGAGTCCAAAGCCTGGAACCATGGTTACCAGGGGGTGACCCAGGGCTGGTCACTTCATCTCCTTCGGCGTTAGTCTCTTCCTATGAAAAAGAAGATCTTGAAAATATTCACCACCGACAGTTGCTGAGAGATGAAGATTAAGTGCACATAATTGTTAGATTTCAAGTGCATTCATAGCCAGGTGTGGTGTCTCACACCTGTAATCCCAGCACTTTGGGTGTCTGAGGTGGGAGGATCCTTGAGGTCAGGAGTTTGAGACCAGCCTGGGCAACATAGTGAGAACCCATCTCTACAAAAAATAAATAAATA
The DNA here is from genome assembly GCF_028885655.2 of Pongo abelii. Taxonomy (NCBI): domain Eukaryota; kingdom Metazoa; phylum Chordata; class Mammalia; order Primates; family Hominidae; genus Pongo; species Pongo abelii. The sequence continues at coordinate 115,174,582 of NC_071995.2, read as the reverse complement.
AAAAAAACCTAGAGGCCGGGTGTGGTGGCTCACACCTGTAATCCCAACACTTTGGGAGGCCGAGGTGGGCGGATCACGAGGTAGGGAGATCGAGACCATCCTGGCTAACATGGTGAAACCCCGTCTCTACTAAAAAATACAAAAAAAATTAGCCGGGCGTGGTGGTGGGCGCCTGTAGTCCCAGCTACTCGGGAGGCTGAGGCAGGAGAATGGCGTGAACCTGGGAGGCGGAGCTTGCAGTGAGCCGAGATCATGCCACTGCACTCCAGCCTGGGCAACAGAGCGAGACTCTGTCTCAAACCAACCAACCAAACAAACAAACAAACTAGAATTGGCCGGGCATGGTGGCTCACGCCTGCTATCCCAGCACTTTGGGAGGCCTAGATGGGCAGATCACCTGAGTTTGGGAGTTCGAGACCAGTCTGACCAATATGGAGAAACCCCATCTCTACAAAAAATACAAAATTAGCCAGGCGTGGTGGCGTGCGCCTGTAGTCCCAGCTACTAGGGAGGCTGAGAGAGGAGAATTGCTTGAACCCAGGAGGCAGAGGTTTCAGTGAGCCGAGATTGTGCCATTGCACTCCAGCCTGGGCAACAGGCTAAAACCACATCTCAAAAAAAAAAAAAAAAACTAGAAAGTGCATTCATGTATTATTTAGTATCTCGACAAATTTAGCATGGTACCAAGGTCTAAGTGAGTCTAAGAGACTAAGTCTAAGGGTTTAAGTCAGTCCCTGACCTCAAGAAGCACCCAGCTATATGGAGAAGGTGTCATAGCAAATGTATAATGCCACTATGATATGGCAAGCGTGATCACCATTATTTCAGAGTAACTGCCAATACTCCAGTCTTTTTGTAGCTTCAAATAAAATGATCTGTTTTGTTTTGACAGTTAGTTAATACATGTTTGGACAGCTTCTGTTATATATTTTGGAAGAGAAACACAATTTGGGTTATATATACACTCTGAATATCCATATCCTTCCTACCCATGATATTAGGAGGATTGACCAGTACAATTAGTCTTTTTAAAAAAATACTTATTTATTTTTAACATTTACTTTAGGTTTAGGAGTACATGTGCAGAGTTGTTGTATAGGCACATTGCATGTCATGGGGATTTACTGTACAGATTATTTCATCATCCAGGTAATAAACATAGTACCCAACAGGTAGTTTTTCTGTCCTTTCCCTCCTCCCATCCTCTACCCACAAGTAGGCCCTGGTGTCTGTTGTTCCCTTCTTTGTGTCCATGGATGCTCAGTGTTTAGCTCCCACTTATAAGTGAGAGCATGTGGTATTTGGTTTTCTGTTTCTCCGTTAGCTCATTTTGGATCATGGCCTCCAGCTCCATCCATGTTGCTGCAAAGGACATGATCTCACTCTTTTTTATGGCTGAGTAGTATTCTATAGTGTATATGTACCACATTTTCTTTATTCAGTCTACCGTTGGTGGGCATTTAGGTTGATTCCATGACTTTGCAATTATGAATAGTGCTGTGATAAATATATATATGCATGCAATGAATATATACATGCATATGTCTTTATGATAGAACAGTTTATATTCCTTTGGGTATATACCCAGTAATGAGATTGCTGGGTTGAATGGTAATTCTGTTTTAATTTCTTTTAGAAATGGCCATACTGCTATCCATGATGGCTGAACTAATTTGCATTCCTACCAGCAGTGTATAAGTGTTCCCTTTTCTCTACAACCTTGCCAGCATCTGTTATTTTTTGACTTATTAATAATAGCCATTCTGATGGTGTAGATGCTATCTCATTGTGGTTTGGAGTTGCATTTCTCTAATGATTAGTGATGTTGAGCATTTTTCTATATGCTTTGTTGGCACGTGCATGTCTTCTTTTGAAAAGTGTCTGTTCATGTCCTTTGCCCACTTTTTTAATGGAACTGTTTATTGTTTTGTTTGTTAATTTAAGCTCCTTATAGATTCTGGATATTAGACATTTGTCAGATGCATAGTTTGTGAATATTTTCTCCTATTCTGTAGGTCGTCTTTTTACTCTGGTTGATAGTTTCTTTTGCTGTACAGAAGCTCTTTAGTTTAATTAGATCCCATTTCTCAATTTTTATTTTTGTTGCAATTTGCTTTTGACATCTTCATTATGAAATCTTAGCCAGGGTCCATGTCCAGAATGGTATTTCCTAGGTTATCTTCCAGGGTTTTTACAAGTTTTAGGCTTTATATTTAAGTCTTTAATCCATCTTGAGTTGATTTTTGTATGTGGGATAAGGAAGGGGTCCAGCTTCAATCTCTTCTGCATATAGCTAGCCAGGTATCCCAGCACCATTTATTGAACAGGGAATCCTTCCCTCACTGCTTTTTTTGGTCAACTTTTTCAAAGATCAGACAGTTGTAAGTATGTGATTTTATTACTGGGCTCTCTATTCTGTCTCATTGGTGTTTGTATCTGTTTTTGTACCAGTACTATGCTGTTTTGGTTATTGAACCTTATAGAACAGTTTGAAGTCAGGTAATGTGATGCCTCCAACTTTGTTCTTGTTGCTTAGGATTGCCTTGCTATTTGGGCTTTTTTTTTTTCTTTTTGTTTCATATGAACTTTAGAATAGTTTTTCCTAATTCAGTGAAAAATGCCATTAGATTGATAGGGATGGCCATGAATCTGTAGATTCCTCTGGGCCGTATGACCTTTTTTTTTTTTTTTTTTTTTTTGAGATGGAGTCTTGCTCTGTTGTCCAGGCTGGAGTGCAGTGGGCAATTGCGGCTCACTGCAAGCTCCGCCTCCCGGGTTCACGCCATTCTCCTGCCTCAGCTTCCCGACTAGCTGGGACTACAGGCGCCTGCCACTACCCCTGGCTAATTTTTTTTTTGTGCTTTTGGTAGAGACGGGGTTTCACCGTGTTAGCCAGGATGGTCTTGATCTCCTGACCTCGTGATCCACCCGCCTCGGCCTTGCAAAGTGCTGGGATTACAGGCTTGAGCCACCGTGTCCGGCTGCAGTATGACCATTTTAACAATATTGATTATTCCTGAGCATGGAATATTTTTCCATTTGTTTGTGTCATCTCTGATTTCTTCAAGCAGTGTTTTATAACTTTTATGGTAGAGATCTTTCACCTTCCTAGTTAGCTGGATGCCTAGATATTTTATTCTTTTTGTGGCTATTGTGAATGGGATTGTGTTCTTGATTTGGCTCTCAGCTTGGATGTTGTTGGTGTACAGAAATGCTACTGATTTTTGTACATTGATTTTGTATCTTAAAACTTTGTTCAATCAGTTTTTTTTTTTTTTTTTTTGGTTCAGGAAAATAATTTTGAATGACTGTTCATGATTAAATCAAACAGATTTGTTTTCCACTAGTAAATAGTAGTTCATCGTTTCTGAGTGCATGCTGTGCATATTTTCTATTGAAAAGCGGTCCAGCTTAGCATCAGATGGGTTCTAGCATTTATTAGCCTCAGGGTCTCCTCTGAAAAACAGGCAGGAATAGCACCTACCTGATAGTGTCAATGTGAGGATTCAGTAGGGTGGCTCGGTATCACAGGAAGTATTCAATAAGGGCAATAATCACCATTGTCCTTGCAGAAGAAGCCTGGGTAGGAGAGAGATTTTTCTGTGCTGAAAAGACCTTTTTACTGCTCTGAGGTCTTCAGGGAGACCAGAGGTGTCCAATTTAAAAGAGGGGTTATGGCCAGGTGCAGTGGTTTATGCCTGTAATCCCAGCACTTTGGGAAGCTGAGGCCGGTGGATCACTTGAAGTTAGGAGTTCAAGACCAGCCTGACCAACATGGCGAAAGCCTGTCTCTACTAAAAATACAAAAATTAGCCAGGCGTGGCGGCATGTGCCTGTAATCCCAGCTACTTGGGAGGCTGAGGCACGAGAATTGCTTGAAACTGGGAAGTGGAGGTTGCAGTGAGCCGAGATGGTGCCATTGCACCCCAGCCTGGGCAACAGAGTGAGACTCCATCTTAAACACACACACACACACACACACACACACACACACACCAATAAAAGAGAGGTTAGATTCTCATGTCAGCATGTAAGGCAAAAATGAATGGGGTCAAATTACCCTTGAAAATTCTCTTCCCATAAAGTAGGGTATATATGATATTGTTTATAGCACATTCAGGTTAGAGAACCATTGAGTCAGACCATTGAAGGGAGTGAAAGATATGTTTACCTACAGCTGCCTGGGCATTGCAACCAGTCTGTCTCTAAGGAAGTGAGTCTCAAGTAGGGGCAATTTTTGTCCCCTGGAGGACATTTGACAATGTCTTGAGACATTTTGATTGTCATTCCTAGAGCGAGGTATGCTGTTGGCATCTACTAGGTAGAGGCCAGCGATGCTGCTCAACATCCTGCAGTGTATAGGACAGCCCCCAAGAACAAAGAATATCTAACCTGAATGCCAGTAGTGCTAAGGTTGAAAAGCTCTGCCCTACTATCAAGCCACACTTAGGAATGAGAGATGGGTAGAGTCTGCTAGGATGTTTCTGTTTGTCCTGGGGTTTAATTAGATGCCATATATAAGAGCCCTTAGCACAGGGCCTGGCACATAGTAGGTGCTTAATAAACATCTGCTGAGTTTGAGGTTAAAGCTTGCTTGATGGGGCCTACTACATACACTCTGTTTTAGAAATGTGGTGGAGAAGAACTCACCACCTGCTTCCTGTCTTTCCAAGCAAAGCACTTTCTGTTTCACCCTGTTCACCAGTGATCGTTCTCATGGTGGCATCTTACATGAGAGGCTCTGAAGCCAGAACCAAAATCAGGTGTGATTCTACTGTATCACTAGTACCAAAACTTTCTTGTTTGTTTGTTTTTTGTTTTGTTTTGTTTTTTAAGAGAAGGGTCTCACATCTGTCGCCCAGGCTGGAGTGCACTGGTGTGATATTATGACTCACTGCAGTCTTAAACTCCTGGGCTCAAGAGATCCTCCTCTCTTAGCCTCCCAAGTAGCTAGGACTACAGGTACGTGCCACTACACCCCACTAATTTTTTAAAAATTTTTGTAGAGATAAGTCTCACTATGTTGCCCAGGCTGCTCTCTAACTCCTGGCTTCAACTGATCCTCCAACCTTGGCTTCCCAAAGTGCTAGAATTACAGGTGTGAGCCACCATGCCCAGCCCTAGTGCAGAAACTTTCTAATTTGGATTCAAAACTAACAACTGTTCAGCTCTATATGGACAATCTTCTCTTGCACCACATGACTTCTGCAAAAGGAACTGTCACAAACACAAACTCTACTTCCCCCTAACAGGCTGGATCTGAAATGGGAGTTCATGAGTCCAAGGCAAGGGAGTTGGAGGGCGGTTGGCCTGCACAGCCTAGAAAACTCTCAAGGCCCACAAAAGCAAGAAAAATTGCTTTTAAATGAAAGAAAGATTTCCATTTCACATCAACCTCTAATGCCTCACATAACTCTAGCATCATTCCTGGTCCAACTGAAATATTTGAGTCCAAATAGTCCTTAAGTCATTTGGACCCTATTCAAATGTGAATTCATCTCTTTAATCACTCTTCCTCTTATTTTTGAAATAAAGGCTAATATTGAAAGTTAAGAGTCTATTTGTTAATTTTTTTTTATTTAAGATTTTTTAATATAGGTTTGGTCACCATTGCTTTCTTCCCCATCATTACTTTCTCATCATTGTCTTGAAGTTCCTAAACTTGTCTTTTTCTATTTTTAAAATTTCCCTTCATTTAAGTATTGTGGGCAGCAGGCAGACTGAATAATGATGAATATGATTAATATTCAGACTTAATAAGTCTTATGAAAGACCTTTTTATTCCAAGGGAAGGGATGTGATGTTTTGGCTGCATATAGTGTCACAATGACAGAGTCAAATGTAGAGTAACCCAATGAAGGGACATAGCATGTCTTAGCCATACTTACCCTGAGAGGGAGTCACACATATAACAGCCTATTTAGATATGTCCAGAGAAGGAAAGGGATTTTCCCACAATGGCGTCTTTCTGTTTCACATCTGTCTTGGGAGTTTTCGTGAATTGAAATGCTGACTTAGTGTATCTGTATGAAATGGAGTGAGACACATTCTCAGAAGCACAGCACCTTCTCCTTGAAGTTCTCCTTCTACTAGAACAGCTATGATAAAAGAGAAGACTATACCAGGATCCAGGAATGGCAAATACACAGACCATCCACCACTCTCCATGGCCCTCCTCACGGCGGATATTACCAGTCAATCACAGCACCATTCCCCTCCCCACATAGAGAACCCAGACTTGGAGTCACAGTATTTGCCCAGAACCATTCAGGCAGTCACTGACAAGTGATGTCAGGGTAAGCATGCAAAGTAGAAATGATTTTTAACCTCTATTAGGTAAAGAAGGATATACTTAGAAGAGCAGGGAAAGGTTGTCACCACCATATTCTTTTCCAGAAAACTTTTCAGTGCTCCAAATCTCACTCAACTGCCCTGAGTAATTGAGAGCTCAGCCTGCTCATTTGCCCAAAGGTTTGGAAGAGAAGAAGGAGAAGTTGGCTTTGCTTTCTACATGGCAATTTGGTTTGAAAACTTGCCTCAGAGTTACTGAGTGTGTGGAAACATATACATTGAGTGAATTCACCTTTTTTTTTTTTTTTTTTTTTTTTTTTTTGAGATGGGAGATGGCTTTCGCTCTGTTGCCCAGGCTGGAGTGCAGTGGCACAATCTCAGCTCGCTGTAACCTCCACCTGCCAGGTTCAAGTGATCTTCCCACTTCAACCCCCCAAGTAGCTGGGACTACAGGCACGCACCACCACGCCCAGATAATTTTTGTATTTTTTGTAGAGACGGGGTTTTGCTATGTTGTTCAGGCTGGTCTCAAATTTCTGAGCTCAAGTGACTCACCTACCTTGGCCTCCCAAAGTACTAGAATTACAGGTGTGAGCCACCATGCTTGGTTTAATCGTATTTTTTAATACAGTCTGAATCCATAGTTTTAAGCAAAATGTAGATTTTATTTATATGTAATTTTCCTCTTGAAATCATATAAGATACACCCGTAAATAAAACAAATCAAAAACCCTGCGACTACTGTTTTTCCTCCTTGAATTTCCAGTGTTATTACTATAGGGTTTTATTTTTTCCAAATAAGTCCCTAGTACCACTTTATTCATGAGGCCTCAGTCTGAGGTGGAGCTTTAAAAATAATCTAGAACTAAAATCAATTTTACCATTTTATAATTTGCTCAGTAAGATGGGGGAAAAAAAGTATATGATTTTCAAGTACTTTCTACATTCTTGACTAAAAACGGCAGTTTTTTTTTTTTCTTTAAGCAAATGCAATTCTCTGGGTACTTACTGTAAGAGGATTTTAGTCATTGGAGACATTTAAAAAAAGATCTCAAGCGAGAATTTTTCTTCACATTTTTTTCAAAGGGATATTTACCCTGGAAAATGCTACATTTAGAAAAATTGTGCCTTAGATGACAACAAGCCCACTGATTTGAGGTTGGAGGGAGGAGAGTGGGGTGGAGGAGGTTGGAGGCTGTGTGAAGAGAATTCTACTTACCCATGAGCCAAGCATGATTTTGGAGTTCATTTTCATTCATTTATTTTCATTTATTCATTCATTCATTCAATCAATCAACAAACACATACTGAGGGTCTGCCACATGCAGAGTGCTGTGCTAGGCAATAGAATTATAGCCATGAACAAAACACTGTCTTCAACTTCCCAACCCCTCTCAACCTGGTACTGCCAGAGAATGACACCCTAACGTGTTAAGATGGTAGTTCTCAATGCGGGGGCAACATTGCCCCCCAGGGGACTTGGACAATGTCAGGAAACATTTTTTGGTTGTCACAACTTGGGGATGGTGCTGCTGGCATTTAGTTGGTAGAGGCCAGGGGTGCTGCCAAGCATCCTACAATGCACAGGACAGCCCCCGCAATAAAGAATTCTCCAGCCCAAATGTCAGTAGTAAGGACCCTGCCCAGGCCAGGCGCAGAGACTCACACCTACAATCCCATCACTTTGGGCGGCTGAGGCAGGAGGATCGCTTGAGTCCAGGAGTTCAAGACCAGCCTGGGCAACATAGCAAGACCCCATCTCCACCAAAAATTAAAAAATAAAAAATTAGCCATGCATGGTTAGGTTCACCAGTAGTCCCAGCTACTTGGGAGGTTGAGATGGGAGGATTCCTTGAGCCCAGGAATTGGAAGTCGTAGGGAGCTATGATCACACCACTGCACTCCAGCTCCAGCCTGGGGGACAGAGTGAGACTTTGTCTCTAAAATAATAAAAATTAAAACAAACAAACAAACAAACAAAACCACCTACCCTAAGGCATGTAAGGTATGTAATGAATTAACTTCTAGCTAATGGTTCTAGTTAAGCACCATCCTTAGGTGAACAGAGAGAGTAGTAGCTCAATTCATTTTCAGTCAGGCTTTATTTTGTCATGGAACTCTGATTGACAAAGGTTGGTACCATGGCTACTCACAGCGTGGTCCATGTACCGGCAGCATCAGCATCCCCTGGGAACTTGTTAGAAATGCAGAGTTGGCCAGGCACGGTGGCTCATGCCTATAATCCCAGCACTTTGGGAGGTCGAGGTGGGTGGATCACTTGAGGTCAGGAGTTTGAGACCAGCCTGGCCAACATGATGAAACCCCATCTCTACTAAAAATACAAAAATTAGCCAGGTGTCGTGGTGGGCACCTATAGTCCCAGCTACTCGGGAGGCTGAGGCAAGAGAATCACTTTAGCCTGGGAGGCAGAGGTTGCTGAGCCAAGATTGCGCCACCACACTCCAGCCTGGGCAACTGATAAGAGACTCTGTCTAAAAAAAAAAAAAAAGAAGTTGCTTTGTGTCTGGAGTTCAGCGAGTGAAGAGTGATCAGTACTGAGAATGGTGAGGCCAGCAGGACATGAGGGACTTTATTCTAGGAGCAAGTGGGAACGGTTCTGCTGGGCTTAATCTCCAGCCCCTTATCTGGTGTGGCACAGGCAGGGATGCTATTTGTGACCATGGGACAGGGTGAGGCTGTTCTAAGCAGCTGAGAGAACTGGTCAGACCAGGGTCGGAATCCCATGAATGGTAATTGTCCCAGGTGACCCAAGTCTGCCGTGAGACAGAGCAAGAACAATGCTGATGGGGCCACATGGCTCCCCCACCCCTCTGACTTAAGGCTACAGAGTCATTATGTCAATATATTTTTGTACAGATTTTGTAGTTTATGACACATTCTGGCAACGTTTAGATGCAATTTCAATGAGCCAGAATGTAGTACTGTAAACCCAAAACTGGATATCCCTTAAAGCTGTTAGAATCTGGCAGGAGACCTGCTCCCAATTACAAGCACAGTTTCCAACTGCACTATTCCCATCCTCAAAGCACTGAAAACAAAATCCATTTTTAATGAGGGACTACCAAACACTTTGCATTCTATTAATGTCCCCTTTGGGCTTCCAAGCACCAGCATACCTTACACACAAGGACTGACCCCTGCTAACTGATTACCAGGGCAAGGGACCTTCTGCAGGTTTCCCTCGCCAGCACAAATATGACGACTGAATGAATGGACATTAAGTCATTCTTTTGTCATCTTCTTCAATGTCTATCAGCACATGGATGGCCTATGGGGCCGGGTGGGGATTCAGGTTCAAAAGAAGTCATTTGCTCACACACACAGTATACATTCAGCTGCCCGTCTCCCTAGCATACGACTCATCTTACAAACCATCCATTATCCACTCGGCAACTGGCAAATGTGAACTTGGCCAATGTCGAAGCAGAACGATGAGATTCAAGTTAGAAGAAGTGGGATAAAGTGGGAAAGTACAAAGAGGAACCAGACGGTTTTCCAACCTGTAAGAACATGTTGTATTTACCAGGCCCGGTACAAAAGCCAAACTCTGTTCCTGTTGTTTGTCTTCTGCTTGGGGGCCTGGGTTATATTTGGTGCAAATAGGACAGTGCACCCCCTCACTTCCATCTGATGATTGGCGTATTGTTTAGAGACGGTGAGGGGTAATCTTGTGCTCTGGAGGAAGTTGGCAAGAGAGTTTAATTCTATAAAAAGAAACGCGCGGTCAGGATTCGGTTTCCTATTCTGAGTCAAGGCAGAGAAGAGAGTCAGAAATTCCAACCCAGAGGGTCAGGACGGGCTCCAGGACCTCTTGAATCACATCTGAAACATGTTCCCCCTGCTCCTTTCTCCTCCCTGTTCTTACAACCGGCCAACTGGGATTACACAACTTGCACTAATTTTATCCCACATGCGGCTGTTTCTTATTAGGAGCCTGTACCTTTTTTTTTGTTTTTTTTTTTTTTTCCCTGTGCCATGTCATCTCTCTTCAATCAGGTGAGTAACTCCACTTCTTAACAGGGAGATTCTGTTCATTTTCTCGGCTGGACTCAAGAAATGTGCACTTAACTTTTTCTTAAAGTATGAACCTTCATGTTTTTAACCCCGTCATCTGCCTTTCTCTCGCCTAAGTCTTGCTTTCCCCATTCTGAAAAGCTCTATTCAACCAGCAACCAACGGAAAAGTGAACATTGGGTGTCAATCAACAGAATGTTTTTGGTCACCCAATACCCAACAACTGTTTCTAGAGGGTTTTGTTTTCTCCCCCACCAAACTGGTGCTTTTTTTTTTTTTTTTTTTAACTGAATTTACCAGATGTTTTGGCAGTGCATAAAACCTGGCTTTCCTGTCTTCCAAGTGGATGAAATTGGATCCAAATCATAGCACGTTGCCTCAGCTTCACCAACCAAGTACTTAATAGTTCTTCAGAATAATGCAAAGATTGAGATCAGTTTTTCTTTAGGCGTTGGGACTATCGGATCCAGGTGTTAGCATTTTCTGGCCTTCAGGGCCTTGCAGTGTTTCTAGGGAAACCCCAGATCCATGAGTATGAGTGGGTTTCCCTACTGTTACCTTTCTTCATCATTTCGATTTTTCTGGCTGTGTTTCAGAAACTGCAAAACCGCACCCCGAAACCCCTCTGTGGAGAGTGAAATGCAACAGTGGCACACACACGATTCAATCACATCTGGAGGAAAACTGCTATGCAATTCCAATTCCGTCTTTGCAACTCCAGGCCTCCCCGAGCCAGAGGGAGAAGCAGGACTCCTTCGTCGGCCTCCAGTCCCCTCTCCCCCATGCCCTGTTTGGCTTAGCACAAGCCTGAGCGTGCCATGCCACCTCGCCAGACCTTGCCAAAATCCGTGAATGGCACAGAACGCACATTAAACAGATGGAATGCAACATACATGTAAAGAAATAAGAGCTTTGCCAGGAAAGTTGGCAGCGGCTCCAGAATGCTTTAAACAGTGTGGGGAGGGGGGGTAGGGAGAGGGAGCCCAGAGTCGGCGAGGCTGCCTCCTTCTCCAGAGCTGTTTCTTTTACAGCCATGACCTGTTTTGCCAGTCAAGATAAATACCATGTTAAATGCCCCCTTTTACTGGCTCCTGGTACCTTGGCAATGCAGTCTGAAATATGACCTGCTCTCATTGGAAAAATGTCCTTTTAAGTGAGTGGAAAGGAGGTACTCCTTCTAACCAGTAAGTAGGAAGGTTGTGGATGGCGGAGCGTTCTGAACACAGACACACTCGGGAAGTAGATGGAACCGCCATGGAGTCAGTACCGCTCGTTTATAAGCCACTGCCTTAGAAAGTTCGTCACAGACACAGAGTCACGACTGGGGAGCACGGAGCTCAATGTCAAGGCTTTTCTGGCACCTTTGGCTTCAGCAAAGGAACAGTGAAAGGGCAGCCCAGGACGGCTGGCTCTTTCACAAGGCACCTCGGGACGGCCACGCCTTTCTTTCAGAAGAAGAAAAAGAACGGTGCTAACCAGGTACGGTCACAGTTCAACCCACTCAGACCATTTAGCTTTGCCGGTCCCCACAGTCACAGGACGGTCGGTAAACACGGCAGCCACTTGCCAGACGCGTGAGAAGCTAGATGGATCTGCCCAAAAGCTTTGCCATCACAGCAGACGTTCATGAAACAATTTCTGCATGCCAGGTACATACCAGGCATAGCTAATGAATCATTCCCCATCTCCCGAGGTAGGCAAAGCACTACCCCTGTTTCCCATACGAAGAACCTGAGGCTCAGAGAGGTTGAGTAACTTGTCCAAGATTTCACAGCTATTCAAGGGGAAGCTGGAATTTGAACACAAGTGTGTCTAGTTGGCTGGGCGCGGTGGCTCACGCCTATAATCCCAGCACTTTCGGAGGCCAAGGCAGACGGATCACTTGAGGTCAGGAGTTCGAGACCAGCCTGGCCAACATGGTAAAACCTCATCTCTACTAAAAATACAAAAATTAGCTGGGTGTGATGGAGTCCGTCTGTAATCCCAGCTACTTGGGAGGCTGAGAAGGAGAATCGCTTGAATCCGGGAGGGAGGGGATGCAGTGAGCCAAGATCGAGCCACTGCACTTCAGCCTGAGCAAGAGAGTGAGATTGTGTCTCAGAAAAAAAAAAAAAAAAAAAGTCTGTCTACTCTTAATGATTAGACTGTAAGGGGCCCATGCTGGCTTCTACCAAAATGCTCAAGGCACACATGTTGCAGGATCATCTTCTTCATCCTTAGAACCGCCCAGTATAAGCAAGTGGTTGCATTCCCCATTAAAGATGCAATAGGATGCATCAGTTTCCTGGGGCTTCTATCACAAATTATCACAAACTAGGTGGCTTAAAACAACAGACATTTATTCTCTCACAGCTCTGGAGGCCAGAAGTCTAAAATCAAGGCATCAGCATGGCCGTTCTCCCTCCAAAGGGTCTAGAAGAAGCCTTCCTTGCCTCTTCCAGCTTTGGTGGTTGCTGGCTTCTTTGATTTGTGGCTGCATCTCTCTCATCTCTGCCTCCATGGCCTTCGCCTATGTGCGTGTCTTCCCCCCTTACAGTCTCTTATAAAGGCATCTCTATTGGATTTAAGGCAGATCTTAATCCAAGATGGTCTCATCACAAGCTCCTTAATTAATCATACATGTAAGTATCGTTTTCCTTTCCTTTTCTTTTGTTTTAGAGATGGGGTCTTGCTCTGTCACTGGGGCTAGAGTGCAGTGGTGCCATCAAGGCTCATTGCAGCCTCGACCTCCCAGGATCAAGCTATCCTCCTGCTTCAGCCTCCTGAGTAGCCAGGACCACAGGCATGCACCACCATGCCCAGCTAACCTTTTTATTTTTTGTAGGGATGGGTTCTTCTTATGTTCCCCAGGTTGGTCTCAAACTCCTGGCCTCAAGCAGTCCTCCTGCCTCAGTCTCCCAAAGTGCTGGGATTACAGGTGTGAGCCACCATGCTTGGCCTCTTTTTTCTAAATAAGGTCACATCCCCAGGTTCTAGGAATTTGAACCTGAATCTTTTGGGAGGCCATTTTTCAGCCTACCATGCAGAAAGATGCCAGTGGCACATGAGGTGATTCATTCAATAAGAGTCTTTCCAATTTTGCAGATCTGCGGGGATCATTATAGAATTAAAAAAAAATATTTCCACCATTCCATATCCTTTTTTGAAACCAGTGAGTATCATAACCAATATTTAAGAAACTCTCACCAAATCCTGCCACTTAGTAAGTGTCACATAGTCCTCACAGGTACCCTGCAACAGAGATACTGTTCTTCCTCACTGGACAGGGGAAGAAAATAAAACTAAGAGAGGTTAAGAGCCTTGCCTAAGATCTCACAGCCAGGAATGGGTAAATGTGGGATTGAACTTTCAATCTTTCAGGCTCTGGAGTCTTGAGTTTTTATGCAGGATGCTAAAATGCCTTTTCTTGGAAATGTAGGACTTGGTTAAGAAGCTGAGGTTTGGAAGGAAGTGGAGGTCTGGGGTGATGGGACAATTTATGCTATGTTTAGCCAAGAATTATTCCCGCACAGAATTTCCAGAAAGGCTGAAAGTAGGCTTTTGATTGGGAAGGTAATCCACAAGTTGGTTCACCTGATCACCTGATGAAGCTGAGGATCACTCCCCTCAGCGCTTGCTGTCTCTCTGTCTCTCTCTCTCTCTGTCTCCCTCTCTCTCTTTCTCTCTCTCTCTCATGGCTGAAACTGGTACCTTCCGGCAGAGACACCAGGAAGTTTGAGGCAAATGAGAAAATATCCATTTTCACTGTCTCACAGATTTCAGTTCAGTAACATCTGCCAATCATATATTCTTATCGCAGGCATATTTCATTTTTGCTGTGCAATCATCTGACTCAAGAGACTGGGTAGATGGAAGGTAAAACCAAAGATGCTTACTTGAGGATGGCTGCAAACGGCAGGTGACTTCTCCTGGCATCTGGCGACCACATCCACCGATTCAGGCTCCGTGGTGAACAAGATACAATTTCTCTTACAGTCAGAGCTGCTGAGGGCTAAGTGCTTAGAGCTTCTCAGCAACCCTGTGAAATCAGATCAATAATGACCTGATCTGGTACTCAGGGAGGCCAAGTCACACACCCAGAACTGACGAACGGCAAGTGCTGGAATCCCTCCAGGTTGCCTGAGTTCGGAGTCTGAGATCTTAGCTGCTGCAATACTCTCTCTCCAAGCCCATGTCTCAAGAATTGCCACTGTTTCAATGAAAGTAAATATAGATAAAGCAAAGAAGAAATTCACTCATTCATCCATTTCTATAGTGTTTGCGCTACGTGCCAGGAAGGCCAACAGGAAAATCCCTTCATCCATGTGTGTGCCCCTGAGTGTGTGTGTGCCAGGCACCTTGTCCGACTCATAGTCCCTACGTTCCAGAGATTAAGACTGGAATGTATATCAATTAATCCAGGACAGCATGGCAAATGCAAGAGAGACCAAGAAAGAGACGGGGCCACCAAGGATTCCTGGAGAAGACACTTGAGTTGAGATTTGAAGGAAGAGGTAGATGTCAGCCAGAGAAGGAAGGGCTGGCCCACATTTTATTTATTCATTGAGACAAAGTCTCACTCTGTTGTCCAGGCTGGAGTGCAGTGGCATGACTTCAGCTCACTGCAACCTCTACCTCCCGGGCTTAAGAAATCCTCCCACCTCAGCCTCTCAGGTAGCTGGGACTGCAGGCGTGCACCACCACACCTAGCTAACTTTTGTATTTTTAGTAGAGACGGGGTTTCACCATGTTGACCAGGCTTGTCTCGATCTCCTGACCCCAGGTGATCTGCCTGTCTCAGCCTCCCAAAGTGCTGGGATTATAGGCATGAGCCACTGCGCCTGGCCTGGCCCACATTTTAGGTGGTGGGTTGATGTTCAGCAGGCTCACGCCAATGTGACTATGCCAGGTTAAATATTTGATTACCTCCATATTGATTGGTAAACAGTGAGGGCTCAGAGCCCACTGAGCGGCCCCCTCCCTACCTCCTCTGTCTTGGATCTCTGCCCACTTCCCCACGATGCAGACACTAAAGGGTTAACATTTGGCACAGCAAGAAGCTCTGGGACTCTGCCCCATTCCTGCTCTTTAGTCCCTTTCAGTTGGTGCTGGTGCCCTACAGGGTGACACGTATTTTGATTTTTTTAACTCCTGGGCTGGGGAGCGGTTGAGTAAGATGGCACGTAGGCCTGGGACATGCTGGCAGTCACCATGGCTGGAAAACAGGAAGCCACAGAAGTGCTGGAGGTGAGGCTGCAAGACTCAGAATGATCCCCTGGGGAACGACCTTGTGTGACATATGAGGGAGAATAGACTACCTTGAGGATAACGTGGAGACATTGGGGTTTTTGTAAGCATGCTATTTTTTATTGATGTATAATTATACATAGTATAACAGACTCTTCTTAAGTCAACAGTTTGATGAGTCTTGACAGGTGTATACCCCTGTGTGGCCACCACCCCTCCACAGGTGTAGGTATAGAACATTTCTGTTCCTCCAGAAACTTCCCTCTGCCCCTTCCATGGGAGATTTTAAGCAGGGGAGTGGCATGGCTACACTTTGCGTTTTTCAAGTTTGCATTTGGAAAATTGTTTTGCCCACTTCTTGAGCCCTTCTTGCAGGCTGCACACTGTTCTAGCTGTAGAGAAGAGGGATGGGGCACATTCTGGTGGAGGAGGTCCCTTTTGGGGAAAGGACAAAGGCAGTCAATGGTGTGCAGAACCAGCTTGATGGGCACGCACCCTGTGCAATCACTGGGCCCCCAGGCTTGGTTTAATGTTCTGCTATCGCCATGTTTAAATTCTTAATAGTTTTTGAACGAGGGGCTCTGTGTTTTTATTTTGCACTGGGCCCCATGAACAAAGCAGCTGGGCCTGATGCTCCAAAGGAAATTAACAGGAGCCGAGAGAATGAGAGGATTTAGAGGGTCTTAAAGAGAAGACCCTCTAGGGAGGAACGAGGAAAGAAGTCAGCCAGGTGACGAGTGAAGGTTGCAAGAAGGATTCGCTTCCCTCAAATTCTCTGTTTAGCGAGGAGCATAAGATAGTGGAGACATTTCATATCTGCCACTGTTCTTATAACTCTACCCGCAGCCCCAGTAAATGTATATGGGCTCAATTAATTACAATGACTAACGCATCTGACAAGCCAAATATTAGCTCGCGAGAACTGAGTACACTTATAAGTATTAAGTACAGATACAAATAATTAACAATAAGCTCGCTGGCGTTATTATCTTCTAATTAACTATAGAAAAAAATTCAAACCTTAATCCAGAGCAAAATGAAAACAAAAGGAAAGCGAGACCTCTGTCAGCTTTCGAAATGGAGGCGGTGTAAGGAAGAGAGATAGGGCTCGGTGGATTTTCATCTGCGCTGATGATGAATTTCATCAGCCTTCCTTTGCTGACGTCAAAGCCAAAATAAGTGCCTTGGTCTGTGTTTCTCCCTGCTGGGGCCAGATGTCCAATGGGAAGAGTCTGGCAGACGATAAACTGGAGGTCTGATTAATAGAGGCAGGAGGAGCAAGGTTGGCATTGCCCTGGAGAAATCCATCTCTATCATCCTCAGACAGACCGCTTGTCGCTGGAATTTGGAACAAAGAGAAGTTGAGTTGAAAGGAATCCAATTGTCTCTTGGCAATTGGGTCTTCTTCCTGAAAGGAATCCTGAAGTTGGGCAGTTCACCTAAAAACCCAAAACTAAATACCTGAGCTGCCATGATATTATTGCCAGTAAATATTTCTAAAGCCAGGGAATCTAGAAACAGTTTTCCTGACTGATGTTGCTTTCCACATACTATTAGGCTGATGCAAAAGCGACTGCAGTTTTGCCATTACTTTTTGTGCAAAAGAAGAAGTATTTGCAATTATCCGAAAAACTTGGTTCTAAAGTCTCTAGTTTGGTCTAAATGATGTGGCTTTGCTGCTTTCGGCTCCCTAGTTCTCTGGATACTGCGGAAGCCCTTTTCGGCGTTGTGTGAACGCCTCGTTACCTTTGATGGCCTTTGTAACTCACTGCAAACCACATGGGAACCTTAATAGCTTCTCCCTTGCTCAGTTTCTTTTTAGCTCCTGATCCGCTCCTGCAGGGGAACACACTATACCCACCTTGATCGTAATTGTGGCTGCCATTATTCTGTACTGTCTACATGCATGCTCTGTGTGCAGAGCTCTGCCCATGTTATCTTATTTAATCCTCCCAATAGGAAACTGTGTTGGCTCCACCTGTAGAATGTATTCAGAACCCGACCACTTCTCAGCACCTCCATGCCACCTTCCTGGTCCAAGCTCTCCCATCTTCTCTCACCTGGATGATTGCAGGAGGCTCCTCACTGGCCTCCCTGCTGCTGCCCTTGTCTGTCTGTGGTCTATTTTTCAACACAGCAGACTGAATGAGGCATACGAAATACAAGTCAGCTCAGGTCACAAACCTCCAAGGGCTCCCCATCTGGCTCAAAGTTGAATCCAAAACTCCTCCTCTCGCCCTTGCACGCACTGGTTCAGGCACTCTGGTCTCTTTGCGTTTTCATGAACAGGGCCAAACAGTCCTGCCTCAGGGCCTATGGACTCCCTGTTCCTTCCCCACAAGATACCCACGTGACTTATGCCCTTTCTTCCTCCAGGCTTTGTTCAAATGTCACCTTCTTAGTGGAGCCTATTGTGACCATGCTATTCAAACTTCAGTCTTTAGGCCAGGCGCGGTGGTTCACACCTGTCATCCCAGCACTCTGGGAGGCCAAAGCAGGAGGATCACTTGAGCCCAGGAGTTCAAGACCACCTTGGGCAGCATGGCAAAACCCCATCTCTACCATAAATAAATAAATAGCTGGGCATGGTGGCACACACCAAGACCCCATCTTTACAATAAATAAATAATAAATAAATAAATAAATAGCTGAGCATGATGGCACATCCCAAGACCCCATCTCTACCATAAACAAATAAATAACTGGGCATAGTGGTACACACCAAGACCCCATCTCTACCATCAATCAATCAATCAATCCATAAATAAAATAAATAGCCAGGCATGGTGGCACATGACAAGACCCCATCTCTACCATAGTAAATAAATAGCTGGGCATGGTGGCACACACCTGTAGTCCCAGCTACTCAGGAGGCTACAGTCAGGGGATCCCTTGAGCCCAGGAGTTCATGCAGTGAGCCGTGACTGTGCTACTGCACTCCAGCCTGGGCAACAGAGCAAGACCCTGTCTCTAAAAAATAAATAAATAAGAAAATCCAGCCTTTGCCTTGGCCCTCCTGTTCTACCTTTTCTTATAAAACTTATCACCACCTATCTTATAATTACTTATTATGTTTACTGTTGCTTGTTTTAGTAACCACTAAGACTAGCATGGGGCACACCATAGGTGTACAGTAAGTATTTACTGAATTAATGAATAAATGAATGACCCATGAAGTATGTCCTATAATCAGTTCCACATTACAGAGGAAGAAACTGAGGGCTCACAAGGGTTTACCTAACCCTTTACCTTTCCCAAGGTAAGTTAGTTACTGGCAGAGTTGGGCTTCAGCCCAGGTCCTACATCCGAAGCAACTTACCTGCTATGTTTGCAGCAATTGTAAGTTAGGCCCACTCTTTATCATAGGTTACTGTTCAGTAAAAGCCCATTTTGAGACCCTGCTTACCTTGCAAGACCTGGTCTGACATTTGACCAATTCAGTGTTAATGCCCATTGGGCTAGGAATCATCAGAAGTGTTGGTTTTCCACAAGTGCAAAACAGGATTTTTACATGAGAAATTCTGAATTAATCATTTAATTAATGTATTTTGTTTATTGATTTATTTTGTTTGAGACAGGGTCTCACTTTGTCATTCAGGCTGTAGTGCAGTGGTACAATCATGGCTCACTGCAGCTTCAACCTCCCAGGCTCAGGTGATCCTCCTACCTCAGCCTTCTGAGGAGCTGGGAGTACAGGCATGCACCATCATGCCCAGCTAATTTTTGTACTTTTTGTAGAGATGGGGTCTTGTCACATTTCCCAAGCTGGTCTCAAACTCCTGGACTCAAGTGATCTGCCCACCTTAGCCTCCCAAAGTGCTGGGATTACAGGCGTAAGACACTGCACCCAGCCCTAATTAATATATTTTGACTAACAGCTTCCCCAAATTCACATGTAATAGAAATATTTGATGCTCTGGGACAAATAGGTGATAGACAGAAAAAAAAGGAAATATTTGGAATACTCTAAAAGGAATGGAATTTTAGCAGATGATTTTTTAAGTATAGATAAGGTAATTACATAGTAATTATCTTCATCTATGTACTTAACTGCCTAGACTCAGGGGACATAATCGAGAAACTCTGGGGAAGTTTTTCCCACTTACTGCATGTCCTCTATGGTTAGGAGACGAGGCTTCTGGAACTTTAAAGGCAAATCTTAATAAATTACACATAAAGTTACCATAGAACCTCACAGTTCCACTCCTCCATATATACCCCAAAGAACTGAAAACAGGTGTTCAAACAAAAACTCATACAGGAATGTTCATAGCAGAATTACTCATGGTAACTAAAAGATAAAAATATCAAAAATGTCCATCACATGATGAATGGATCAACAAATTGTGGTCTATCCATGCAATGGAATATTATTCAGCCATAAAAAGGAATGAAGCGCAGATACATGCTACAGCATGGATGAGGCTTGAAAACATGGTGCTGAGTGAAAGAAGCCAGACACAAAAGGCCACATGTTACA
Organism: Pongo abelii; assembly: GCF_028885655.2. NCBI lineage: Eukaryota > Metazoa > Chordata > Mammalia > Primates > Hominidae > Pongo > Pongo abelii. Next base: position 115,154,550 of record NC_071995.2, on the reverse strand, counting down.
TAATTTCATTTATATGAAATGGACATTTCATATAAATGGACATTTATGTGAAACCGTAGAGACAGCCCAAACCATAGAGACAGACAGCAGTTTAGTGATTTTCAGTGGCTGTAGTACGGAAGGATTGGGAAGTGACTGCTTAATGGTCACAAGGTTTCTGTTTGGGGTGATGAGAATGTTCTGGAATGAGATAGTGCTTATGGTTGCTCAACATTGCCAATGTACTGAATGCCAATAAATCACATAATTTAAAGTGGTACATTTTATGTTATGTGTATTTTCCCAATTTTTTAAAAAAGTAAATCTTTAAATTCGGGCCTTGGCCCCAGGATGTTTGAACTTGGTTCTGATTTGGTAGGCAGGTAGCTAAGGATTAAGTCCCTTCATGGCGATTATTGACTAGGAAGAGCTATAAAGTATCAGACTAGGCTGTGTAACAGACTTGCATGTGTGGCTAGATTATATTGCCAGCCCTGTGGAGTCAAGGCCTGATCCTCCCTTTCCTCAGGAACGGTGGTACATCTAGTACAATGTTATTCTGATAAGCTGAACAGCCAATTTCTTCCTTTCTTTTTTTTATTACCAAAGCCGTATACCCTGTTGTAAAACATCTAAACAATGTAGAAGGGACATCTCCCCTCTTACCATTTCTATCCTTGGGTTTAATCACCACCATCTACAACCTGGTGTGTATCCTTTCAGACCTTTCTCTACTCATGTACAAAGATCTACATATAAATGTGCATATCATTGTTGAAGTTTTGGGATTTTTTACAAAAATGAACTCATACTATATATAGTGCTACAACTACATATACTCTACATACTATATATATATATATGGCTTCAACTTGCTTTTTTTAAAACTCAATACCATATCAGAAAAAGCTTTCCACAGGAATACGTACAGATTATCTCTTTCTTCTTAATGGCTACAAAGCATGGATATATGACCATTTATTTAACCAGTCCACTCTTGTCAGATAATTATCTTGCCTCCAATTTTTCACCATCGCAAGCCAGGCTGTGAGGAACACCCTGTTCATATATTCTTGCATACTGGTGGGAGGTTTTCTGTGGGAGTGATTCCTAGAAGTGAAATTGCTGGGCTGAAGTAAAATTTTTTCTTTTCTTTGACTTTTTAACAGCACGTCAGTTCGGGACACAAACGTATATTGTCTCTGGCCTCAGGACAAAAAAGCTAGAACTTTGAGCTTGACATGGGGCTTTGCTTAACTCGGCATTCACCCTGCATCCTGCAACCATAGCTATTTTCATTCATTTTATAAGTTCGTTGTCTCCAGATTGACTCCAGCAGAGGGAAAAGAAATAAGGTCCTTCTGTGCCATTCTTCAAACATTCAGAGGAAATTGATTTTCCACATGGGCTGTAGCCAAGCGAGGGATGCGCCGGCACAGAAGTCCCCGTGACAGGCTATGACTACTAACACTTGCAACAATTAGGCTCGACCCAACTTGAGATATTTTATTAGTGAGTGTAATTCCTCATCAGGCTAATATTGCAAATTGCCAAAATCAGCAGCAATTCTAAAATAGGATTTCCTTCATAATCCCTTTTAAAGGGACCTTGTGGAGCCTTGAAGTGCTTAGAAAAAGAAAGCTTTTATTCTCCAAGCAAGGACAAAAGCCTGCTGGTCCAAGAAGCTGATAGCTTGCCTTACCTTTCTGCTCTTACCTTTCTTACGCGCTTTCTCATGGCATCCAGGGGGATGCTTTCATCTGCAAAGAGCAGAAATCCAGTTTCAAACTGGCTTCAATAATACAGTAATATCATGTGCCCCTTTAACCTAGAAGTCTAAAGGTGAGGTGAGTTTAGGGTTGGTTGACTCGATGTCTCAACAGTGACACTGGGGATTGGGTTTTTTTCCCAAAGTGATTAAGAACATTGGTTCCAAAGCCAGTATAATATTGAATAGCTAACCTCTTGATAGCTATGTGACTTTGAACAAATTGCATAATGTCTCTGAGCCTCAGCTTTCTTATTTGTGAAAAACAGGATAATAATAACACAACAACTTATATGGTTTTTGTGAGTATGTTCAAGGCTCGCTGCAGCCTTGAACTCCTGGGCTTACATGATCCTCCCGCCTCTGCCTCCAAAGTAGCTGCGATGACCATACCCAGATGATTTTTTATTTTAATGCAGAGACAGGGTCTCACTATGTTGCCCAGGCTGGTCTCATACTCTTGGGCTCAAGCGGTCCTCTCGCCTTGGGCTCCCAAAGTTGCTGGTATTACAGGTATGAGCCACCACCATGGCCAGCCTGATTTTTATCTAACCATTTAAAAAATGCAAAAACTAGTTAATGGGCCGTGAAAACAGGCAGGGCCATCTCCCGAACTAAAGGAAATCAGACATTTAGAATACTCTCTGGCCAAGTTCTAAATGCTCAATAAATGTTTGTGGCTTTTGTTATTACTACCATCACCATCATCCACTCTGTGCTTTCCTCTCCGTATTGGCTTCATTGCCAGTCTGGTAGCAAGACTACCAGACTGCAGCTGCAGCACTTTAAGGAGTGACATCCAGAGAAAGGAGCACTGGAGTGGCATCCAGAGAAAGTGGCATGCAGAGAAAGGAGAAAAAAACCTCGGCCGGGCACGGTGGCTCACACCTGTTATCCCAGCACTTTGAGAGGCAAAGGCGGGTGGATCACTTGAGGTCAGGAGTTCGAGACCAACCTGGCCAATATAGTGAAACCCCGTCTTTACTAAAAATACAAAAAGTAGCTGGGTGTAGTGGCACACGCTTGTAATCCCAGCTACTCTGGAGGCTGAGGCAGGAGAATCACTTGAACCTGGGAGACGGAGGTTGCAGTGAGCAGAGATCACACCACTGCCTTCCAACCTGGGTGACAGAGTGAAACTCTGCCCCAAAAATTAGATAGATAGATAGATAGATAGATAGATAGATAGATAGATAGATCTCTCTATATATATATCTTCCAGGGATACTTTATTAGGAGCCAGATCGCTCCCTATCTGACATATGTCCCCCATCTCAGTGACCAGAATGGGTCACATGACCTCTACCAGAAGCAATCACTAGCAAGGGGAAGGATTATTTTTGACTAATCAGGCCCACTCCTGCAGCTGAGGGCAGAGTCAGTTTGCCCTGAGTCCCATTCTGAATGGGGACTGGGTGAATAAATGCCTGACCCAAACAGGGTTTTCATTTGTTTGGTTGGGTTTTAATTTTTAGGATCTTGCTCTGTCACCCAGGCTGGACTGCAATGGTGTGATCATGGCTTACTGCAGCCTCAACTTCCTGGGCTCCACTGATCCTCCCACTTTGGCCTCCCAAAGTTCTGGGATTACAGGCATGAGCCGAAGTGTCTGGCTTCAAACAGGGTTTCTGTTAGGACAGAGAGTGGTAAGGCATGGATGCTGGATGGGCAGCTAGCAAGCCGGGTACACCCACTCTCTCAAACCCCCAAGGATTTATTGCAAACAAAGGACCCGCTAATTCAGTTTATATATATCATCTCATAACAAGAGCAAGCTTTTTGAGGATTTGGACTGGGGAACATTGGCTCTGCTGACCTTTAAGTCGTCTTAAATAACCTCTGTGGTCATAACTCATTGGATTGTAGGAATTCCAAACAATTTTATAGCACTTTTGAGTTTACTACACACTCTTCCCATCTGATCTTTTATTTGACTTTCACTGTTCTCGGAGGCAGGGACTATTGTCTTCATTCTGCAGAGAAGATGAGATGTGATTTGTCTAAGGGCACATAGTTAAGTCCTTGAACCTTGATTTCTGACCTCCAGATTCTGGGCCCTTTTCCACCCTACTTCCTGGTTGCAGTGGAAGGGACAGTGGCAGCAGTTGCATCCTGGGAAGAGTTAGTGGCTGTGAAGCTAGGTGACAAGGCAACCAAGGGGATTTCACTGAGAGTCTACACAGCCTTAAAAACTGTGCTTGGGCCGGGCGCCGTGGCTCATGCTTGTAATCCCAGCACTTTGGCAGGTGAGGTGAGCAGATCACTTGAAGTCAGGAGTTCTAGACCAGCCTGGAAAACATGGTGAAACCCCGTCTCTACTAAAAATACAAAAATTGGCCAGGCATGGTGGTGCACATCTGTAATCTCAGCTACCTGGGAGGCTGAGGCACAAGAATCACTTGAACCCAGGAGGCAAAGTTTGCAGTGAGCCGAGATCCCACCACCGCAATCCAGCCTGGGCAACAGAGCAAGGCTCCATCTCAAAAAACAAAACAAAACAAAACAAAACTGTGTTTGGCCGGGTGCAGTGGCTCACACCTGTAATCCCAGCACTTTGGCAGGCCATGGCAGGAGGAGCCCCTGTGGCCAGGAGTTTGAGGCTAGCCTGCGCAACATAGTGAGACGCCACCTCTAAAAAAAAAAAAGGAAGCTGGGTGCAGTGGCTCACACCTGTAATCCCAGCACTCTGGGAGGCCGAGGTTGGCAGATCACCTGAGGTCAAGAGTTTGAGGCCAGCCTGGCCATCATGGCAAAACCTTGTCTCTATTAAAAATACAAAAATTAGCTGGGCATGGTGGCATGCGCCTGTAATCCCAGCTACTCAGGAGGCTGAGGCAAGAGAATCGCTTGAACCCGGGAGGTGGAGGTTGCAGTAAGCCAAGAGGGCACCACTGCACTCCAGCCTGGGTGACTGAGCGAGACTCCATCTTAAAAAAAAAAAAAAAAAAAAAAGAAAGCAAAATGCTAACAGAATTGCTTCTGGGTAGTAAGGTCATGAGTGGTTTTTCCACCAGCTTCTTTATCTTTTTTCTTTACTTTCCATTCTTTCTATAATACTCATTTTATAATCAAAGAAAAACATACAGTAAAAGCCAGAAGGGAATTGAGTAGTTTTGCAGGCTAAGGTTTCTTATTATATAGACAGATTCTGGCAATGAAGGACTAAGTGAGGCATAGCAGGGCTGTTCGCAGAGTGAGGGAAGGAAAACCACATCCTGAAGGATCTTCCACCTCTCAAGGTGGCTGTGCAGCCTCAGCATAGCTGACAAGTAGCAAATAGTTGAAGTCCTCCAGGTATATAGTGGGAAGCTCACAAGCTATGTGGCTTTGAGCAAATTAACCACTCTGACCTTCAGTATCTTCATCTGTTACATGAGGATAATAATGCCTCATAATACCTCATACTGAATTTTAAATTTTATTTAATTTGCATTGATTTCAATGCCTCATAACATAGGATTCAAATTCTTTCAATCTTATGACAAATTGACCTAGGGGGCTGGAGATGCAACATTGACCTAAGAGACAAGATCCCTGATCTTCGACATATTTCATTCTAGTAGAGGGTTAGGGTGGGGAGCTGAGTTGCCAATCGGAGGAACAGCAAGTGCAAAGGCCCTGGGGCAGACAAAAGCATGGGGCTTTACACCAGAGAGGGGTCTTACATGCCTGGAGCTTGGTAAGTAGGTGGAGAATGGGAACATTTGTAGGCTTGGGGTCAGGCCTTGCAGGCCTGGGCAAGGAACTTGGATTTTATTCTAAGTACAATGTGAAGCCACTTAAGGGGTTTCAGCAGCAGACTAGCATGATCTGATTTAGGGTTTATGTCTTAAAAAGGCCACTCTAGCTGCTGTGCAGAGAATAGATTGTAGGAGTATGCAAGACGATCAATACGCAAAAGCACTTAACTTAACTTTGGGTCTGGCACAAAGTGTCGTAATAAATGGTAACTGTTTTTCATTATTATCCTCATTATCCTTATGATTATTACTACTCTTTTGTCTGCCTAGAGCTGGTTTGGGGATCTTAGACATTTTGCTTCACATGGTATTGACAAAGCATTCAAACTAACTAGTGAATTTTTCAAATTTGCTTTTCAGGTGTTTTTATGTCCTCAAAGGGGTGATGGTTAAAAGCCAAAAACAAGCAAAACCTGCAGCCAAAAAGAACAGTAGACAAATTCCTGAATCCAATACGGTTTCATCCTTCAGGGGTACGTGCTGGTTATCTTGTAGCTCAAAGAGGACTCTGGCTCTTGATTACAAGTTTCAATCTCCACCAAAGTCCTGGCTGAGCATGGACCCTGTTGTGAAATCCAACATATTTGGACATATTTAAAAACACCTCCCTTCGTCTCCTACTAACCCCTCCTTCCTGCAGACTCAGATCAGAGATGACTGTCTCTGGGAAGCCTCCTGTGATCCCAGGCCATACTCCACACCACTGTTGTGTCCTCCTATGTTCTTGGGGCTTGAACAGGGCCACATAGCATAACCTCACCACCTTAGTGAAGGTGAATTTCCTCCAGTAGACTCTGAGTTCCTAGAGCTAGGCTGTTCAATATGCTGGCAGTAGCCATGTGTGGCTATTTAAATCTTTGTTGAAATTAGTACAAATGAAATGAAATTTAAAATTCAGTTTCTCTATCACATGAGCTTCATTTCAAGTCCTCAGTAGCTACCAACAGTGGGTGCCATATTGGACAGTGCAGATATGGAATATTTCTATGATAGCAGAAAGTTCTAGTGGACAGTGGTGCCCCAGGCAGCAGGAATCATGTTTTATTTATTAGTTTTGGACTAGCAAGGTGCTTACCACATAGATCTGGGCAGTAGGCATACCTGGGTTTAAATGCCAGCTCCTAATCTTACTAGCTGTGTGACATGGCCATGATCAACTTCTTTGTACCTACCTCACCATGTGGTCGTGATGCTTATATAAATTAAGACATATGGAGGGTTTAAAACAGAGCCTAACAGGGGCCGGGTGTGGCGGCTCATGCCTGTAATCCCAGCACTTTCGGAGGATTGTTTGAGCTCAGGAGTTTGAGACCAGCCTGGGCAATATAGTAAGACCTCACTTCTACAAAAAGTCAGAGAAGATTAGCCAAGCATAGTGGTGTGTTCCTGTAGTCCAGCTACTTATGAGGCTGAGGTGGGAGGATTGCTTGAGCCAGACAGGTTGAGACTGCAGTGAGCTATGACTGCATCAGTACACTCCAGCCTGGATGACAGAGTGAGACTCTGTCTCAAAACATAAAAATAAAACAGAGCCTAACACCTAGCAAGCGTTAGCTACTATTAATATCAAATTCATTAAAGTCACCAACCTACATAGTAGGCCCTGTTAAATGTTTATTGATTGCCTGAACAAATGAATGAAAAAAAACGACTGAATGAATGGCCTTTATTTTTGGCTTTAATGAAAGCAGAATGTCTCTTTTGAAACCAAATTTGATTGCTATTAATGGTAGCTTCTACTTGTTCAGCACTTACTGTATACACCAGGCACTGTGCTGACTGCTTTCTACAAATTTCTCCCAACGGCCTGATAAAGGAGGAAGGAGGTTCTGTTGTTAACCACCCCTTTCCACAGATGAGGAAACTGACGCTCAGAGAAATGAAGCAATTGCCCTCCCCAGGGAGAAGCCCAGAATTTGAAGCTATGCCTCTCTGACTTGGCGGAGTTACTATTGCATCTAGATTACTGGCGGCCAGGATTGCTTCTAGAAGTGATCTTGCCTTCCTGGCTCTCTCTAGTTCTTCAGTCTCCAAGGAGTGGGAGGATTGGGGGTGAACACAGGCAGCCGCTGTGATGCGCTCCTTCCTGCCTGACCTTTGGGAAGGGTCTGTGGCTCCCCCATTGTGAGCACACACCTGCAAGGAGGAAGGCAGGCTGCTCAGTTTTCTTTCCTGTTCACAGAAAGACTTTTGACCCTGGTTTCGCGGATTCTTTTCTTCCCCTATCCATCCCCAGGGCGCCAGCCCCTCTCCCCGTGCCCACCCCTCTCTACCTCCCCACGCACACCACAGTGCGATGGCGGAGCGGCAGACAAGGGCGCCTTTCTTCAAAGTGGTTCGCCTTCATCTCATAAATTCTCAGCCCCAGCTTGACTGGCTGCACGAAAGGGAGCTAGGCCCCCACTCTGCTCCTCAGATACAAAGTGAGTTGTGTGCAGTCTGCCCACGTGAGGTCAATCACAGGGGCCCGCTCCTCTCAGAAATCCCAAAGGACAAAACACCAAAGAGCTTGGTCACAGGATCAAAATTATCTACGGCAAGACAAAGGAAAGCAGATAGCCGAGAAAATCAAGACAATGAAGAGGCAATGTGAACGAGATCTCTTCCTCATTCCTAACCTGAGGACTTGAAAGATGCTTATAACCCTTTCCCCCGCCTAACCTTTTAGCTTCCAGCCAAATAGAGTCTACCCACAGATGAAGACTGTGCCCAAACCTTGAAGGAATGGTCCCAAATTCAACCATTCCTGGTGTTTCCTTTTGCCACTTTTAAGAACTTGCATTTCCCATAGAGCATGATTCCAATGTTTCCAATTTTTAGGCACTAAAATTAGTCCAACTGTGTCTTCTAATTCTGTAGACACAACCCAGCTTGTGCAAATGTCCCTGTCTTCCATTTCTGGGTGGATTTTTGCATATTATAGACTGCCAATTTTGTCGAGTGTTCTTGGGGGAAGATAGAAGTTTAAAATCATCTAGCTGCTTACCGTGAATCAAATACTGTGGGGCCCAAAGTTCTGGTTTAGAGAGAATGCTGCACATAGCACCATCACGAAAAAGAAAAACACAGACAAGTGTCCTACATACATCACCAGTGCACACGTGGTAAGAATATGAACTATAATTTATTGAACACTTACTATGGACCTAAGCATTTCCCGGGCTTTTCTTTATTTGGCAGAATTTTATTTGATCCTCACAGCAATCCTCCCTCTGAGGCAGATAACATTTTTATCACCATTTTATAGAATAAGAAACCCAGGCTCCTCAAAGTTAGGTAATTTGCCCAAAGACGCAATGAGAAATGAATCCTACTGAGATTGGAACCCAGATCCCTCTGACTACAAAGGCTCTGAATTAAGCACTGAATTTCGGTATGTAATAAGTAGTAGTTGTTATTATTATCACAAAATACAACATATTATCTGTAAAAATGGAAAGGTATAAATTCAGGCAACAAAATTGCATGTCATCTGTGATACTTTTTAAAAAAGGATAAGCAGGCTAGGCACGGTGGCTCATGCCTGTAATCCCAGCACTTTGGGAGGTTAAGGCGGGCAGATCACTTGAGGTCATGAGTTTGAGACCAGCCTGGCCGACATGGTGAAACGTCATCTCTGCCAAAAATACAAAAATTAGCTAGGTGTGTTGGGACATGCCTGTAGTCCCAGCTCCTCGGGAGGCTGAGGCAGGAGAATTGCTTGAAACTGGGAGGCAGAGGTTGCAGTGAGCCAGGATCTAGCCATTGCACTCCAGCCTGGCCAACAGAGCGAGACTCTGTCTCAAAATAATAATAATAATAAAAAAATAAAAATAGGGGATAGGTAGATGATAGCTGGATAGGAGGAAACATGTTAGAACAATCTTTGTCAAAATGTCTAGTGATTTTCTCTTGTGATTTTTTTGCTTTCCAGCTCCTTCCCCACACCCACCCCCACTTGGTGCTTTCCTTTGCTTTCCAAGTGTTCTCCATGAAGCATGTGTAACTTGTACCATTAGGAAAGAAATGCGTGCGTGTGTGTGTATGCATGTGTGTGCACACACAATGCATGTGTGCTTTAAAAGCAAAAGGGAAGAGAGAAAATGGCAAAACTAGGCCAAAGAAAGCTAGAATCTCAGTTATGTAAATCCTGCCCAAAATGGCAATTTGGGGGAATGTAAAGTCATCCCAAGCCCTGATGAATCAAAAGTCCTAAGCCATCTGCCTCCTAGACCAAGTGCAGCCAGGTGCCGGCAATGTGAGAAAACCCTTTAAACAATGCTCCAGAGAGTGTACATTTCCCTAGAGGGGGAAAACAGAGACTGGTAGAACTCACCTAAGCAAAGAAAAAGGTTTCTTTCCTAACAGACCCTCCCAGGCTATTGCGTTTGCTGCTCAGATTCAGGCAGCCCCAACTTTATCAAGAAACACCAGAGCAGTCAGAGAAGGGGCAGAAAACCTTCAGCCTGGCCCCCAAGACAAACCCCTAAAAGTCTGGCAGGAGGCAGCCTCTCTGATTCCAAGCCTATATTTTTCATTTCTTGTTTTAACAGTCATAAACGCCTTCCGATGCCAAAGCAGAACATGACTTTAATCCAGATAAAATAAAATTCCTAAACCCTGAAAACTATACGGAGATTTACAGGCCAATTTTAAAAAGCAAGAGCCTCAGTCGCTTCCAAGAGTGGCACATTCCACATAGCCGGCCCTGGGCGCAGCCCCGTGGCCCTGCCTCCTGAGGATGAGGTCCCAGGACTTGCCACTCAGCCCCGAAATCCACAATCTCTTGGCAGACAGACAGCAAGCAAATGCTGTTCTGCGTGTGGACTCTTCTCAGATTCCCGGGCTCTGGGGTCTCTTGGCTTTCAGGAGTCCTAATATGTTCCAGCTCCCCTCTCTCTGCCTCCCCTCACCCCCAGCTGTTGCAGAAAACCGCAGTCAACCTCTTCTGGCACTAAGCAGCCAAGTTTTCTCTAAGTAAACACAGAATGTAGGAGAAGATCAGCTCTGTTCCATTCCCAGCACTGTGGGTTGGGTCAAGGCTGGCCAGGCAGCAACCCTGAGAATCTAGCTAGGGTTGGTTCCAGGGTAACCATAGGCTGCTGCCACTTAGGTGAGCCTTACTATGTGCTAGATGCTTTATTAACATGATCTCATTGATTACTCAGGAGTTGCTATTAATCCCATGAGATTGGACCTTTACCTATTGAATTTAATCTTTTCGCCCCTCTAGGTTCACTCATCCTTTTGTCCTCCTGCTCTGAGCCTTTGGGGCTGAGCTGTTCCAGTTGGCTCCCATGCCCTCTGGCCCCTAGTTGGGTTTGTCTAAGGAGAGAAGAGGCACTGGCAGGAGATCGGAGGAAGGAAGACAATGAGTTTGGGACACTTGTCCCCCACACTTCTCCTTTCTATGTTGCCATGGGCTGGCTGTGCCTCTTCCAAATGCCACATTTCCTGTTGGGTGACCTTCTCCATACAGCTCCGCCTTTCCAGGTTTGGCAACTGACCCTTCTAGTCCTGGCAAGCCCAGCGGTAGTAACAGCACCTCCCTTTGCCAACCCAGGTATCGCACTCTACCCTGTTGATAGTCCTAAATTCTGCCCACACCTGTGCAAATAATTTCTATGTTAAACCCTCCTCAAATTACTCAGTTTGAGTGTGCCCTCTGTTTCCTTCCAGGCTTTTAACCAATGCATGTGTATTGTCTCCAGGTTATAGATGAGGAGATGAAACTCAGAGAATTTAAGTCACCTGCTCAAAGTCGATTATCTGGGATTTGAATTTGGGTTGGCCTGACTCCAGAGTCCCAGCTCTTAATCTCTTAAATACTGTATAAAAAATAAAATAAACTATTATTCAGTGCCCACTATGTGTTACACAGTTTGCTAAGCACTCTGTACCTTTATTTCACGATGTCTCGCAAATACTGTATTGTAGGTACTACTTACTATCCCCATTTTACAGATGAGAAAACTGAGGCTCAGAAAGGGAGCTTCACCTGCCAAGTCCACAAAGTTAAAAAGGAGCAGAGTCAGGCCAGGCACGGTGGCTAACACCTATAATCCCAACACTTTGGGAGGCTGAAGTGGGAGGATCAGTTGAACCCAGGAGTTTGAGACCAGCCTGGGTAACATAGTGAGACCTCATCTCTATAAAAAATAAAAATAAAAAATTAGCTGGGCACGATGGCACATGCCTGTGGTCCCAGCTACTCAGGAGGCTGGGGTGGGAGGATCACTTGAGTCCAGGAGGTCGAGGCTGCAGTAAACCATGATCATGCCACTACACTCCCTCTTGGGTGACAGAGTGACATCCTGTCTCAAAAAACAAACAAAAAGGATCAAAGCTAGTACACGAACCTAGGGCTGCCCCAGCCTTTTAACCACTTCAAGTTCTGTATTGCAGAGGGGTCAAAAACAGATCTATGCTGCAGCTGGGAAATTAGTATGAGGTGGGACTTGGGTCTTAGCCTTGCCCATCTCCTCAATCCTAGAAGCTGTCTTATCAGGGCTGCCCTCTAAAAACACCCCTCTGCACTGTGGTGTCCCACAGAAATCCACAGTATACTCTCTGCCTTTCTCCCCAGGCCCCAACCCAACTGTTCCTAAATCACTCGGCTGGGTCCCCTTTCTTCTCTCGTTCACCTTAAAAGGCCACTCCCATCTGTCTGCCTATCATCATCTACTTTATTAGCTTTTTTAAGGTATAATAGACATGCAATAGTCTGCACATGTTTAAAGTGTACAGTTTAATAATTTTAACTTATGTGTACCCCTGTGAAATTATCACCACAATCAAGATCATTAATATAGGATCACTCCCAAAAATGGCCTCATGCCCCTTTGTCATCCCTCTCTCCTCTCCCACATCCCAGTACCCAGGCAACTACTGGTCTGCTTTCTTTCTAGAATTTTATAGAAATGGAAACATACAGAAGTTTATTTCATTCGTGTAATTAATTTTAGCTTCATCCATGTTTTGTGTATCAATATTTCATTCTTTTTTGTGAATGAGTAGTATTGTGTTGTATAGATATACCACAGTTTTTTCTTCCTTCCTTCCCTCCTTCCTTCCTTCCTCTTTCTTTCTTTCCTTTCTTTCTTTTCTTTTCTCTCTCTTTCTTTCTTTCTTTTTTTCTTTTTCTCTCCGTTTCTTTTTTCTTTCTTTCTTCTCCTTTCTTTCCTATTTCCCTGTCTTCATTCACCTATCTTTCACTTTTTAGAAGTAAGCCTATTTGGAAAGATGTCCATCACAGTGTCTATATTTAATAGCAAAAATAGATCTAATGACCTACATCTCAGCCTAAAGGGAAAGGAGTAAATAAAGTTTGTTTACACTCACACAATGGAACACTATACAGCCATCAAAAAGAATGAGGTAGTTTTATGTGATATCAGACTACAATGAGCCAAATTGTGGCCAGTCTCAACCAAAGAATCACATACCAAAGAATCACCAGTCCTGAATCCACAAAGCATTGGAAAATAATTGACATCTGAATTGAAGCCTCTTTGAGCAATCTGTACGATCCTCAAGTCTCCCTCATTGTAACAGCTACTTCCTTAAATGCTTCTCCTCATTTCCTCCCAGTTTCAACGTGGGCTATTATATTCTTTTCTTCAGGCACTCTTTCCTTCTTAATTCATCCACTCCTCCCCACTTTTTCTTTTTTTTAATTGTAAGAGACAGGGTCTTGTTGTATGGCCCAGCCTGGAGTACAGTGGTGCCATCATACCTCGCTGCAACCTGGAACTCCTGGGCTCACACCTCAGCCTCCTGAGAGGCTAGGACCACAATCAGGTGCCACCATGCCTAATTTTTTTTTTTTTAAATTTTTGTAACGATGATGGTCTTGCTCTGTTGTCCAGGCTGGAGTGCAGTGACACCATCATAGCTCACTGCAAGCTCAAACTCCTGGGCTCAAGTGATCCTTCTGCCTCAGCCTCCCAAAGAGTTGGGATTACAGGCATGAGCCATCATGCCTGGCCTTACTCCCTTTTTGATCTACTCTGTTCTACCCCAGGTGGCTTCAGGTCCTTCCTCGTGCAAATTGTGTCAATGTACTCACTCTAACTTCTCCAGTCCTTGATGGGTCCAACAAAAGGTCTAGGGATTAGGGAGGCAAAGGCAGAATCTTCTTTAGAAGAAAGAATAGGTGAAAAGCTGATAAATACTTAGTAATATTTTCATCCCTGATATATGCATACACACACACACACACACACACACGAAGATGCCTATGACACGTTGTTGAGTGCAGAAAACAAGTTGCAAAACACTCATCACACTTATAATACCTCATTTGTTTCCTTCAGAAGCTTATGAAGTCCCGAAGGACAAACATTGTCCCCTGTAATCCAGTGCCTGGAGCATGGTAGATCTTTAAATATACTGTTTTTATTGCTTCATTAGGTATTTTTCAACGTATTAGCAGTGCATATCACGGGATGATGGAATTGTAGATCATTTTCACTTGCTCATTAATATTCTTCCATATTGTTTGAATATTTAATGGAGAGCTTGCGTTTCTTTTCCTTTTGCTCTCTCATTTGATCTTATTTATTTACTTGTTAATGTTATTTTTATAATCTGATAAAGCAAAAAGCTTTTTGAATTAAAAAAAATGTGAATGGAATGGTGAGAATTTAAGGCATTTCCTTCTAGTAGGGAAGAGAGATTTGGAGACTTTTGGCACCCATTAAATTACATCCATTAAGTAATACTGTGGGCAGGAAAACAAAACTCAAGCATCACAGTATCAAACCAATCCTTCAAGTCAGAAGAACCTCTGTGTTTACTTGGTGCATGCAGCCGCCACACTGACCCTTTCTCCAGCTTCCCTAACAGACTGGGATCTAGTCTGCTTCAGCTCCTCCTGTTGGTTTCTTACAGCCTTTGGACTTCATCTGATGAGCACTAGATACAGAGTCCACTGCGATAGCCAGAAGGGCTGTGCCATTCTTGTTTCATAGATATCCAATGTGCCCTGCCACTTTCCTTGATTCAATGGAAAACTGAAGAAATGGAAAGAAAAATTACTCACTGACACCTGGATAGTATGTTTAAAGTTTCTTTGCTTTGAATAGTTCTGTCTGCCCATCCATCCATCCATTCATCCATCCATCATTCATCTACCCATTCATCCATTCATCCATCCTTTCATCCATCCATCCATCCATCATCTATCTATCCATCCATCCATCATCCATTCACCCACTCATCCTTCATCCTCCATCCACTCCTCCTTTGTCCTCCATCCACTCATCCTTTGTCCTCCATCCCTCCGTCATCCATCTTCCAGTCTCCATCCATCTACCCATCCATCCATTTTCCATCATTTATTCATGCATTCATCCGACCTCCATCATCCATCCATCTCTCTTCACCTACTATCTATCTACTCTTCCACCCATCTGTCTATCGTCTATTATCTATTTCTTTATACATAGGTCCCTCCTTTTCCTTTGACAATCTTTTACCTGGCCATTGATGCCAATGAAGCCAATGGATGTTAATAGTCTGGTATAGCTGGAAAAAGATACAGATTAATAGTAAATATGATTCTCTGCTAAGAATCTGTTGGTAACCAGGCACCAGGCACAATGTAAAGAAATCAGAAAGTGCTAAGCTCGTGGCCTGACACATACAAGTGGGAAAAATCATTCCTTTGAGTTCATTCCCTTGTTAGTGCTTGTAATCACAGATCTTTGCTACTGCTTCAATGAAGCCTCATGCGTTCATAACAACGGATGTGAAGGGCAGGTTAAGAGGTCTTTCTGTATTAAAGAGACTGTTTAGAATCCTTAAACAAAATGAACCTTTATTCCTTTTGAGTACAGAGGAGACCCTGACAAAGAAAGGATTTCCAAGTAGTAGTACTTTTCTTCTGCTCTAATCAACATTTAAAACTCATCTGGATTTGGCAGGAATTTATTTGGGTAAGAGTGAGGTGCTAAAAGCCTTACGGCAATTTACTCTTTTGAAGACATGAAATGCGCCCTGTACAATCTTCTTGACACGGTTACTCTGGTAAACTTTTCTTCACAGGTAGACTAAAGGTAAACTGCAGCTCAGGCCAGGTCGAATTATAACAAATGCCATTATTAGCACAGTTCAAATTAATGAGATTTTCCTTTACTTTAGTTTCAAAAGAGGCTAAAAGCCACTTAGTAACTCGATACCTCTTGTGAATCTCATTACTACGACAGTTTTTAAAACACAGTTTGGTCTCGGTTACCATAGGAAATTGAAAAGGTCCAATGACTATGTTCCATTTCGGATCCAAGTTTTATGTCCAGGAATTCATTTAAGCTTTGATGATTTTTTAATTTAAAAAATCCCCCACCAATGCTGGAAAAAAATCTATTAACACACAGTGAACACATGAAAGGGATACTGACCAGTCAAGTCTGTATAAGCTGAAGAAGGGATAGTGACCAGTTTATTGTCTGAGTTCTATGCAAAACCAAAGATGAAAAGTAAACAAAACTTTCAAACTTTACCGTGTTTCTCTCCAAGCTCCTACTGGCCACAGAGGCAAAAGTTTTTCCTTGTGTTTTATGTCTGGCAACCTCTTAAATTAAGTTGGATTTGTCCCAAGAACCAAATAACAAAATTAATTCATGAACTAGGGCCCTCCAGAATGTCTTTTTCTTTCATTTTGTTTAGTTACTTTTATAGTCCTTTCTTTCTTGGAAGTAATTTGGATTTGATTGCTTCTTCGTGAAATTCTAATGTCAAGACTGTGTTAATTTCTGTTTTATGAAGAAATCTGGAAACTATACAAAGGAATGAATTGAGATGCAGAGTCAAATAAAATCTGTAATGTGATAACTCTATCAACTCTGCCTGGAAAGATACTGTATTTCAATTAGATCTTGAGACATGTTCTTACATAAACTGACAGCATCTGATTGACAGTGTTCATCTTCCTGGAAAACACAATTTACAAGGACAAGGTGGTGAGCTTGGTTCTGTATTCCAAAGGTACATTGGGTTCCTTGCCTCACCTAAGCCCGAATTGAAGTATGATATAGCAGACAGGCTTGCTCGCACATTAAATCAAATTGCAAACGTATTAAAAATCCCCACCAAAAAAAAAAGGTATTTAAAATTTAAAGTAATAATAATGATACTTAGCATTTAAACAGTGCTTTACATCTTCAAAGCACTCCATAAACATCGGTTCCAATTCTCCAGGCGTGCGAGTGGTCTTTGATGTGGAGAAGAGCTCCGCGCACAGTGGGGGAGATAAAGCTATATCCAGAAGAACTGGGCCCAATTAGCTAATTGTAACACTTTCGTTTCTTTCCCCTGTTCAGTTTCATTTTTTTTCCAACTACCTTTTGTTCTCATTTAGAGCCCTCACAGGGTCACCTACGCAAGCCTACTGGTAGTAACTAGGCTTCCATCCAAACCCATCCACAAGCCCCTTGCTGCATTCTTTCCCCCAGTTCACAGTGAAATAGTAATAACATAATAATAATAAACCAAAGTTCAAATATATTACAATTTGATTTCTTTTATTCTCAGAGTTTGCCTTTCCAATTTTTCAATGCAGTAAAATGTCCTTTTATTTATAAGATGAGAGAAGGTACTGTGTTTTGTAGATAGTAGATTTGGTTTTATTTTGATTTTTGATTCTTTCTTAGCAAAACAAGAAGTTGTCAATCCTATGTCAGTTTCCACAATTCTCTCAGGAGACTGGACGTCTGTAACAAATCCAATAATTAGGGAGGTGCTGGTCTTGCTGATTCTGAGCCCCTCAGCAACATGGATTTGATATTCGTCTCCATCAGTAATACTCAGTGCAGGCAGGGCTGCGGTGAAGCAAGGACTCTTCTGAAGCAGGTAACCTCCCCTACTCTTGGTGGAAGTATAAATCAGTATCACCTTTTGCAAAAACCTACCAAAATTGCAATCTTTCATGTCTTTTGACCCACAATTCTACTTCTGGAAGTTTGTTTTAATGAAAAACTCATGCAAGTTTGCAAATAACTATGCAAGCTCATGGATGTAGCCTTGTTTGTAGTAGTGAAAAACAGAGGAGCACCAAGGACCCACTAATAAGGGAATGGTGGAGTCAAGTGAGACACACCCAGTAGTGGAATCCATGATGCTGTCACTTGCGGGTTAATGATATGTATCTACTTGCCCTCACGTGGACGAAGGTCTATGGGGCTCATTCATCCAACACACATTTATTTTCTTTTATTTGTTTTGCTTTTTTTTTTTGAGACAGAGTCTTGCTCTGTCACCCAGCCTGGAGTGCAGTGGCGCAATCTTGGTGCACTGTAACCTCCACCCTCCCGGGTTCAAGCAATTCTTGTCGCTCAGCCTCCCAAGTAGCTGGGATTACAGGTACGTGCCACCACGCCTGGCTGATTTTTGTTTTTTGTTTTTTTTTTTTTTTGGTAGAGACCAGGTTTCGCCCTGTTAGCCAGGCTGACCTCAGGCTATCCGCCTGTCTTGGTCTCCCAAAGTGCTGAGATTCCAGGAATGAGCCACCACGCCAGGCCCCCAACACACATTTCTTGAGCACATACTATGTGCATGGCATTGTTCTAGGTAAAAAAGATGCAATGGTGAACAAAGGATACCACGTCCTTACATTCTAGTGGGAAAGATTTCACAAGCAAATAAATACATATTATCAGGCAATATATATTTCTTAGGTTAGGAAATAAAAAGCAAGAGGCAGGGAAAAAGCACTTTGGAAAACAGTTTAGTAGTTTCTTATAAATATATATACTTACTCTATGACCCAGCAATCTCACTTCTGGGTATTTAGCCAAGAGAAATGACAAAAAGGTATTTAAAATGTAAAGTAAGGGCCGGGCACGGTGGCTTACGCCTATAATTCTAGCACTTTGGGAGGCCGAAGTGGGCAGATCACGAGGTCAGGAATTCGAGACCAGCCTGGCCAATATGGTGAAACCCCATCTCTACTAAAAATATGAAAATTAGCCAGGCATGGTGGCGTGCACCTTTAGTCCCAGCTACTCGGGAGGCTGAGGCAGGAGAATCACTTGAACCCAGGAGGTGGAGGTTGTAGTGAGCCGAAATTGCCCCACTGACTCCAGCCTGGGTGACAGAGCGAGACTCCATCTCAAAAAAAAAAAAAAAAAAAGTAAAGTAATAATAATGACACTTAGCATTTAAACAGTAAAACTAAACTAACATTAAAACTTGTATGTGGATGCTCATAGTAGCTTTATCTGAAATCGTACCAAAACTAGAAACAACCCTAATGTCCTTCAACTGGTCAATGGATAAACAAACAAAAAATGCAATGAAATATTATACAGCAGTAAAAAGGAATGAACCATTGATCCATGAAACAACGTGGATGGGCCTCACATGTATTATGTGAAAGAAACCAGATACAAATGGCTCTGTGCCTTATGATTTTGTTTATATGACATTATGGGAAAGAAAAATTGGACAGAAAATAGAGTAATCATTGCCAGGAGCTAAGGATGAGGAAAGTGATTGATTACAAAGAAGCAGTAGGGAATTTGGGGTGGGGAAGGTGTCAATGGAACTGTTCTAAAGCTTGGTTATGGTAATGCTTATATGACTATAGATATTTTGTCAAAACTCAGAGAACTACACTAAAAATGGCGGGTTTTACTACATGTAAATTACATCTCAATAAACTTAAGGAAAAACAACAAGGTGCAAAATGAATATAAAAGATGATTCCATTTTTGTAAGTAATAATAGTAATAACACATGTTAGAATATGTTTAGGAAAAAAATTTAGATGAATATCCTGCATGCCAAATTGTTAATAGTAGATATCTGGGTTGGGAAAAGGGGTATTTCATTTTCTAAATTACATATTTCTTTGATGTTTGAATATTTTATGGAGCATGTGTTACTTTCAAAATTAGAGAGAAAATCAGATTATTATACAAAATTTAATTCCCAGTGCTAGCCAGGTTGCTGTGGTGGGGGCACAGAACTTACTAGAGATACTTAGACTATGATTTGACCCTAATTCTGGCTCAGGAAGCAGTTGTCTGCTTGAGGTGCTGAAGATGCAGTTTGACCCCTGCAGCTCCTCAAGAAACCTACGAAACTCCCTCCTCTGTGGTCTGGTGACCCCCGACCTCACCCCAGGCCAAGCGGCAAAGTGCTACCATCCTCTCTCAGCTGCTGGTGGGAGGTACTGGCCCTCCTGCTCCCATGGAAGTGAGTTTTTCTGAACAGGGATAGAGTGAGGCTTGGAGCTGACAGGGCCCTCGTCCTCCTGACAAGGAGAAGAGCTGCCTGTGGCCCAAGGTGGTTTAACGCCTCTGATGATAACAGCTTAGCATTTATTGACACACTTACTTTATGGCAAGCACTGGTGGGGGCTTACTATATAGTACTGGATTATTGTGTATTCCTTCGTTCAGCAGATATTTGTTAAATGCCAGCAACGTTATAGGCATTGTGGATATGGCAGTAAACAAACAGGGGAAAAACCCCTCAAGACCCTGCCCTCATGGGGTTTACATTCTAATAGATGGAATGGAAGATAGGCAAAAATATATAAAGATAAATGTATGATATGTTAGGTGACTTTAATCGTCTCTCCATTTTTAAAAAATTTTTATTTATTTATCTTTTTTTTTTTTTTATCTGAGACAGAGTCTTGCTCTGCCACCCAGGCTGGAGTGCAGTGGTGTGATCTTGGCTCATTGCAAACTCTGCCTCCTGGGTTCAAGGGATTCTCCTGCCTCAGCTTCCTGAGTAGCTGGGACTACAGGCGCCCACCACCACGCCTGGCTAATTTTTTTGTATTTTTAGTAGAGACGGGGTTTCACCGTGTTAGCCAGGATAGTCTCGATCTCCTGACCTCGTGATCCGCTTGCCTCGGCCTCTCAAAGTGCTGGGATTACAGGAGTGAGCCAACTGCATCCGGCTTATTTTTTATTTTTGAGACTGAGTCTCACTCTGTTGCCCAGGCTGGAGTGCAGTGGCGTGATCTTGGCTCACTGCAACCTCCACCTCCTGGGTTTAAGCGATTCTTCTTCTCAGCCTCCCGAGTAGCTGGGATTACAGGCACACACCACCATGCTTGGCTAATTTTTGTATTTTTAGTAGAGACGGGGTTTCTCCATGTTGGTCAGGCTGGTCTCAAACTCCTGACCTCAGGTGATCAGCCTGCCTTGGCCTCCCAAAGTGCTGGGATTACAGGTGTGAGCCACCGTGCCCAGCCTAAAATTTTTTTCTTTTTTTGAGACAGAGTCCCACTCTGTCACCCAGGCTGGAGTGCATTGGTGTGATCACTGCTCACTGCAGCCTCAACTGCCCAGGCTCAAGTGATCCTCCCACTTCAGCCTCCTGAGTAGCTGGCACCACCAGCATGCACCACCAAGCCTGGACATTATTTATTTTTTTTTAATTTTACTGTCACATGTAAAGACCCATTAAATTTTTTGTATTTTTTTGTAGAGATAGGGTCTCACTATGTTGCCCAGGCTGGTCTGGAACACCTGGCCTCAAGCTATCCTCCCACCTCGGCCTCCCAAAATACTAGGATTATAGATGTGAGCCAGTCAGGTGACTCTAGATGCCAAGAGAAAAGTAAACATAGTGAGGGGTGTGAGAGGGAGGGGCATGGTGTTTTCAGTGCAGTGGTCTAAGATGGCTTCTGACATGGGAACATCTGACCCAACAGAAGCGAGGAAGGGAGCTGTATGAATGCCCTGGGGAAAAGGGCTCTGCAAGGGACCTGAGTGTGTGAAACAGCCGCGGGCCAATCAGCATGCCTGTAGCAGGGTGTGCACTGGGAAGGCTGGAAAAAATGAGGTCTGAGGGCCAGAGCACAAAGCCTGTTTCCATAGGACCCTGCAGGCCATGGTGACGTGTGAGTGCGATGGGAGCCACGGAAGAGTTTAGAGCAGTGGAGTGACATGATAGGACTTAGGTTTGAACAGGGTCCCGCTGGTTGCCATGTGGAGAATAGAACTTAGGAGGGCTGGGGGCACAAGGAGTGAGAGCAACAAAGGGACCATGGCTTGGGTTTGGGTGGTGGCACATCCTGGATATTTCATTTTGTCCTTCAGTTTGCCCATCTATAAAGAGGGATTATAATAGTATCTACTTCGAAGGGGTGTTGGGAGGATTCAATAAGACCGTGGTGCAAAGTACCTGGCTCAGTACCTGGCACATTTGAAGATCTTAGTAAACATGCCCGTGCTTATCATTATTACTGACTTTCCCGTGAGGTCCATATAATTACGCCCACATTATGGATGAGAAAATGGAGTCTCCGAATGGTGAGGCCACTTAAGAGCGGGTGGCTGCTAAGTGGCCCAGCTGTATTGCTGCAGGCCCCTGTGAGACAACTGGGTGTGGGGTCATACCTGGCTGGTAAAAAAGGCGGAGAACTGGGAACAAGGGGCAGAGAGTGTCTGAAGCACTGGGGGCAGGGGAGTTCTCTCAGCTTCATCTTAGTACAGGAGGTCGTAGTGGCGAAAGTTCATGTTCTGCCTTGTACTTCCAGGGTGTGTGCCCTCGGGCAAATCACTTCATCTCTCTGGGCCTCAGTTATCTCATCTGTAAAATGGGTTCTGGGATAGGACTTATCGCCAAGATAGTTGGAAAGATTAGATGCCTAGCATAAAATGAGCCTGATAAACACACTCAGAAAAGAGCCTCCTGAAAAGATGGCATGATAAGGAGTAGTATAACTGGGTGTGTCTTGGCTAACTAGCTCTGCCAGGAGGTGGGAGAAGAAAGTCTTTCTTCTGTTAGAATTTTGAGTAGTGACTGATTAGATTATAATGGACAAGCTCATCAGAAATGCACATGCTAAGTAAACAGTGAACTCCTCATAAAACCACAAATACAGAACAACCCTAAATGTGTTTTGAGTTGTTGCATGATTAACATGAAATAAAATCTGCTCGTTGGGAAATCATTTTAGGGGTCTATATTTTTTTGTAAGTGAGGGGAATATTTAACGAGGCTTTTTTTTTTTTTTTTTTTTTTTGATAGAATAAAGAAGGGGTTTATATGTTCAGTAACCGTTGTGAAATGCCGGTAGCAAATCCCCATAACACAACTCGCTAACATTTACAGAAGCTGTTGTGATTAAGTGGGAAGCAAGCTACCGAAAAATCTACAACAAGAAGTCAGCAAAGTAAGATCAAGAGACTATAAAGTAAACAATATATAGAGAATGAAATGTAATTTATTTCCTTGGGGAAGCGATCTGTACCGACAGCAGCAAGAGAGTGACTCTATACACAAACTCCATTTCCATCCATGATAGACTCTTGCAGTCAGCGCATCTGAAAATAGAGAAATTGTGCTCGCAATTTAAAAAACCAATTGATGATGACTCTCCAACATCCTTAGAGTTTGGCAGTCCACTTTTTTGTTTGTTTGTTTTTGAGACGGAGTTTCGCTCTGTAGCCCAGGCTGGAGTGCAGTGGCGTGATCTCGGCTCACTGCAACTTCTGCCTCCCAGGTTCAAGCAATTCTCCTGCCTCAGCCTCCTAAGTAGCTGGGATTACAGGCGCGCGCCACCACGCCCAGCTAATTTTTGTATTTTTAGTAGAGATGGGGTTTTACCATTTTGGGTCAGGCTGGTCTCGAACCCCTGACCTCGTGATCCACCCACCTCGGCCTCCCGAAGTGCTGGGATTACCGGCGTGAGCCACTGCGACCGGCTTGGCAATCCATTTTAAGAAGGGAAAACTGAGACCCAAGCAGGAGACGTGAGCTCCCCTGCTTGCATCACCTTTGATGAGAATTTAGTGCCCAAGTGACTAGAGAAGCCCAAGAAACCTGTCACTGGGGCAAAGAGAAGACAAAGGGATGACTTGAGTTTCACGTGTGGTGTTTTGTTTTTGTTTTGTTGTTTTTTGAGATAGAATCTCGCTCTGTTGCCCAGGCTGGAGTGCAGTGGTACAATCTCGGCTCAGCAACCTCTGCCTCCTGGGTTCAATGCCTCAGCCCCCTGAAGAGCTGGAATTACAGGCATGCGCCACCACGCCCGGCTAATTTTTGTATTTTTAGTAGAGATGGGGTTTCACCATGTTGGCCAGGCTGGTCTCAAACTCCTGGCCTCAAGTGATCCGCTCGCCTCAGCCTCCCAAACTGCTGGGATTACAGGTGTGAGCCACTGCGCCTGGGCAGGGGTGCTTTTAAATAAAAGATCTGTTGCAGAAAGCAAGATCTGGCCCTGGGGGCAGGGACCCAGCCAGCAGGAAGCCAGTACACCTGTGCTTGAGAACAAGAAATGTCTTCTCAGCCGGGCACAGTGGCTCAGCCTGTAATCCCAGCACTTTGGGAGGCCGAGGCGGGCGGATCACAGGGTCAGGAGATCGACATCCTGTGAATGGTGAAACCCCATCTCTACTAAAAATACAAAAAAAAAAAAAATTATCTGGGCGTGGTGGCGGGTGCCTGTGGTCCCAGCTACTTGGGAGGCTGAGGCGGGAGAATGCCGTGAACCCGGGAGGCGGAGCTTGCAGTGAGCCGAGATTGCACCACTGCACTCCAGCCTGGACGACAGAGCGAGACTCTGTCTCAAAAAAAAAAAAAAGAAATCTCTTCTCAGGCCTGAGGACTCAAGGTGCCAGAGAGTTTGGAGGAACTGAGTGTGATCCCTGGAGGACGGTAGCCTTTGTCTAACATGCCAGGACCTGGATGTGGGTACTCAAAGAGGAGTATCGCCAGGGTAGGGTGGCTAGATCAATTGCCTTCTTACCCATCCAGACCTTGCTGAAGTCCCTAATTAAGGCCACCATTAAAGAGACATTTGTCTTCCTTATAAAGCCCCTCCGGGAGCCAGGGCGCTTGGACCTGGCCTGGAGCATGGAAAACAGAAAAGGTGAGATGTTCTGGCAGAGTTGGCAGAGAAGTTGGCATCTTCCCTACCAGAGTGAGACCTGGCTCAGGGCCACCTGGACAGCCCCTTACTTTCATGAGCCTTGAACTCACACTTACACACCCCTGGAGAAAAAAAGTTAGAGAATCTATACCTCATGAACACTCTCTTTTCTTTCTTTCTTTCTTTTTTTTTTTTTTAAAGACAGAGTCTCATTCTGTAACCCAGGCTGTAGTGCCGTGGCACGATCTCACTCTCTTTTCTTAAAAATGATTTTGTTCCCCTAAAACCTGAGTTGGCTGTTGTACATTGGGACCATTCAGGTTTCTGGTGTGTATATGTGTGTGTGTGTATATATATGTCTGTCCAGAGAAAGCAGAATTTAGTTCCAGGTGACACATTTCACCACCTGTGATGGCCATAGCCTGCAATGCGTAAGAAACTTAGTGGAGGCCAAAAAAATTATAAATATAGAAATATAGTTCACCCCTTTTTTGGTCAAGCAGCAGCAGTGTCATCAAAGAAAAATATCAGGGGACACTGTTCACAACTTCCTTAGGCTTTATGATGGGCTATTTGAAAGCAATTCATTGTGGGCTACTAGAATCAGCATTACCCCAGGCAAAGAGGCCTTCTTAAGTGTACAAAAGGTGTAGGCAAAATGCCACTAAATCCAGTTAAATTAATCTCACTGGAACTTCTAACAACTCAAATCATTGCTTAAATTACTTCTTTGGTGGTGTTTCTTGGAGTTCGGCCTCCTCATTTGTTTTATAAAAAGGAGCTCTGGAGGTTAATGATAAAGCTGACATGTATTAACACTTACTATGTATCAGGCAGGTACCAAGTGCTTTGTGTACAGTAACTCACTGAATGGCCACAATAGTTCTAGGAGGCTGGTATGAACATGACCTTGCTTTAGGGATGAGAAAAGCCAGGTACACAGAGTTTAAATCATAGCCCAAGGTGGTCAGAAGAGTAATGGCAGAGCTGGGATTTGAACCAGGTCTTGTCCAACTCTAAAGCACTTGCTCTTACTCATGCCTCAACCAGTGACCTGCAGACACTGCCTCTCCAAATCAGCAATAATTGCTGTTGTTTTTACTTCATCCTCTGTACTGTCTTAGTGGAGAGGTTGGAACAATTAGGAAATCCTTAGTGGTTATGAGCAAAACTGTTATTGCCCAAGACAGCATAGCTCGATTGGTATAAAACCATTTAAGAGGAGACTTGAAACGTCTCAACTTAAAAACTGAATTATGAAAGGGAATGAAAAGTATCGGCCTACCGCATGAAAGATGTTCAGAAAATCTTTATGCAATTATGGAATGAATTATCTTGTCCATGCCAGGAGAGAGTGACCAAAGACCAGGTTCTGTCATTGTGCCAAGCTTCTTATTGGTCTCATTGGAACAGAACTTGGTTCTCTTTTGTTTTAAGCTGCTAACACAAACAACTCAAGAGGAAATGCAAATGGTTGCGATGCCTAAGAGAAGATCAACCTCACTAGAGTTTCAGGGAAAGCAAATGCAGTCTGGGTACGGTGGCTCACATCAGTAATCCCAGCACTTTGGGAGGCCGAGGCGGGCGGATCACTTGAGGTCAGGAGTTTGAAACCAGCCTGGCCAATATGGCGAAACCCCCTCTCTACTAGAACTACAAAAATTAGCCGAGCGTAGTGGTGCACGCCTGTAATCCCAGCTACTCGGGATGATCTTTCAGATCATTTCTAGCAATGAAATTCTTTGACACTGTAATCCCAGCTACTCAAGAGATAGGAGAATCTCTTGAAGTCAGGAGGCAGAGGTTGCAGTGACCCAAGATCACATCAGCGCACTCCAGCATCAGCGCACTCCAGCCTGGGTGACAGAGCAAGATTCTGTCTCAAAAATAAAAATAAAAATAAAGCAAACAAACGATACCATTTTTTCACCTATCAGGTTGGCAACAATTTTAAAAGATTTGGCAACATCCAAATGCTGGCAAAATTGTAAGGAAGTGTACACTCTTCCTGTATAGCTCCAGGGACTGTGAAATGTGAATTGCTGCAACCTTTGGGGGAAAGTCTTCTGGCTGTATTTATTAACAATAAAAACACACATTTATTAACAATAAAAAAGCAATCCTATTTTGGGGATTTTATTCTACAGGAATAAAACTGTCAGTACAGAAGGATATATGGATAAGGCTATTTATTGCACCCTTATTTAAAGTAGGAAAACACTGGAAAATCCCTGAATGTTCAGGAATAGGGGAATAATTGATAAATTATGGCACATGTGTTCTATGAAACATTACACAACTAATAAAAGAATGAGTTAGATGCAGATATATAAGTCTAGAGGTGTATTTGTGATAAACTATTAAGTGGAAAAAGCAGATTGCAAAGTAATATATGTGACACGACCCCATTTTCATAAAAAGTAAAAAAAAAAAAAAAATTCCCTTAGAAATGTGTCTTTAAGTTGTGTTGGTTGGTATGAGTCTGGAGGAAAGACAGTGATTATCTACAACCACGTGTGAACTTTGGTTATCTCAGTGGGGTAGAGGGAAGAGTATTCCCCTTTTCTTGGTATATTTCTATAGCTGGCATTCTGTACTTTTGTCATTTGCAATGAAATAAATCCAATAAAATTTAGGTTATACAGGGAAAAACCCTTCATGTGATGTGACTGGGCGATGCTCCTCCCTGTACAAGAAGGTACAAGTGGCTGTGAGGGTTATAATGTGTTGATCACCACCTTTGGAGTCAGGCACTGTGCTAAGAACTTTCCCTGAGCTATCACTCTGGGAGGTCAATGCACAGGAAGAAATGAGGGTCACAGGGGTTAAATGACCTGCTCGAGGCCGCACAGCTAGAGCACAACAGAGCAGAGATTGGAACCCAGGTGTCTCTTATTCTGAAGCGACATTCTTAACTCCTACAAAATGCTCCCACACTGCAGCTCTGGCAGCTTCCTGCGGTCTTTCTAATAGATGGTTCCTCCTCTGGTCATATTTTTGCTTCCATTTTCTTTCTGCCATTACATTTAGTAACCATGAAAGGGAACTAACCTGTCGTTCTAAGACCTGAGACTTCAGTTTCCCGCTGGGCAGCAGGCAATCTCACAAATGGGGAAACCAAGTCATGAGGATGGTTATCAGGTGCCTTCCACAGAGGGAACTGGACTGCGACATCTGTGAGCCCTGTTCCTTGCTGCTTCCTGTTAGTCAGTTGATGGTTTTGTTTGTTTTCTTTTAATCTTATCTCCTGAGGTTTCTCATCAACTCCCATTGCTTTCTCTATTGAGTAAGAATTCTGTGGATCTTTATCAGTAATTTCAGCTGTGCAGTGTCAAAGAATTTCATTGCTAGAAATGATCTGAAAGATCACCCGAGTTGCTATTTTCACACACGAGGAAACCGAGGCCCTGAAAGTTTGACTGGCTTGTCCAGAATCATAGGCTGCTCCGTAGTGCATTTGAGACTGCAACTGGCTGCCCTTGGGTTCTCATTCTGTATTCATGGTGTCAGCACAACTACAAGCAGCACTTCCAGTGTTTTCTCCTTCTCTTTGGGGCCTCTGACAGCCAAGAAAATCTTCGTGGATGAGGGCATTTTTCTTTCTTCTTTTTTGTTTTGTTTTCTCTATTTGCTTTAAGTTTATTTTTATGATGCTATTTGATTGATGACTCTGTTTTCAATTTTATTTATTGATTTTTGTTGTTTATAACTTACTGCACTGAATGGTTATGAATACATTTGGTTATTTTATTTTATTTATTTATTTTTGAGACAGAGGCTCACTCCATCGCCCAGGTTAGAGTTTAGAGTGCAGTGGCACGAGCTTGGCTCACTGCAACCTCCACCTCCTGGGTTCAAGCAATCTCCTGCCTCAGCCTCCCAAATAGCTGGGATTATAGGCATGCATCACCATGCCCGCCTAATTTCTGTATTTTTAGTAGAGATGGGGTTTCACCATGTTGGCCAGGCTAGTCTCGAACTCCTGACCTCAAATTATCCACTTACCTTGTCCTCCCAGTTCTAGGATTCTAGGATTGCAGGCGTGAGCCACAGCACCCGGCCAACATTTGGTTATTTTAAACAAAGGAGAAAAGAAAATGCAAACGGTATAGTAAAAAGTAATCCCACTCCAACTCCCAGTCCCCCTAGTTCCCCTCCTTAGAGGCAACTAATGTTACTACTAGTTTCTTGTTACCCTTCCTGAGGTAACTCAATAAACAATCTATTTTTGAGATTATTCCATATTAGTGCAAATAGCACTAACTCATTTTTAATGGCTGCATGGGATTAAATTATATTGTTAACTATTCCCCAAATGATGGACATGTTTCCAGTTTGTACCCTACAAACAGTGCTATAGTTCATATCCCTGCACTGCATGTCTTTATACACTCACACAAGTATCTCTGTTGGATAAACTTCTAGAAGTCGAACAGCTGGGTCAAAGGGTGTGTGCATTATAGATTTTGATGCTAGTTGAATGGACATCCAAAGCTATGGTGTTAATTTATATTCCCACCAGCAGTGTATGAGAGTCCTACTTCTCTCTACATTTGTCTAAGCTTTTAAAATACTGTCAATACTTCTTGTGGCTTTAATTTCTGCTTTTTCTTATGATGAGTGTGTTAGTTGGCTCCAGCTGCTATAACAAATTACCATAGACTGGGTGGCTTTAAACAACAGACATTTACTTCACACAGTTCTGGAGGCTGGAAAGTCCACGATCAGGTGCTGGCCATTTCAGTTCCTGGTAAGGACCCTCTTCTTGGTTATGTCTTCACACAGCAGAGAGAGAGAAGCAAACTCCCTTGTGTCTCTTCCTATAAGGGCACTAATTCCATCAGGAGGACTCCATGCTTATGCTAATTACCTCCCAAGGGCTCCACCTTCAAATATCTTTACAGTGGTGAGTAGAGTTTCAACATATGAAGTTTGGGGAGGACACAAACATTCAGCCAATAACAACGAGTGAGGTTGAGTATCATTTTATATACAATCAAGTGTCAATGATGGGGATGTGTTCTGAGAAATGTAACATTGGTGATTTCCTCATTGTGCAAACATCATAAAGTGCACTTGCACAAACTTAGATGAGATAGCCTACTACACAGCTAGGCTAAATGGTATAGCCTATTGCTCCTAGGCTACAAACCTGTATGGCATGTTACTATACTGAATACTGTAGCAGTCGTAATATAATGGTGTTTGTGTATCTAAACACATCTAAGCTTAGAAAAAGTACAGTACAAATATGGTATTATAATCTTATGGGACCATTGTCATATATGTGGTCCATTGTTGCCCGAAATGTAGTACGTGACTGCATTTAAAAGCTGGTCTTCTCTATTCTGTAAACTGTCCAAGTCCTTTGTTCATGTTTCTATTAGGTTTTGCTCTGAAAGATTTATCATTATTATTTGATTTTTCGAGAGAGGGTCTCTGTCACACAGGCTGAAGTGCAGTGGCAAGATCATGGCTCACTGTAGCCTCAAATTCCTAGGCTCAAGCGATCCTCCTATCTCAGCCTCCCGGGTAGCTGGGACTACAGGGGAGCACCCAGCTAATTTTTTTGTAGAGACGGGAGTTTGTCAGGTTGCCTTGGCTGGTCTTGAATTCCTGGACTCAAGCGATCTGCTGGCCTTGGCCTCCCAAAGTGCTGGGACTACAGGTGTGAGCCTCTGCACCTGGCCTATTACTATTTCTACTTAAAACTAAACCTGCTGAAGAATGACAATTTGGTCACCAGGTGAGCAGGATAAAACCACCTTCACCTCTGATGTAAATATATGGAATCTGGATATGATGGGCATTATACCCTCGAATTGCTCAGGCCTAAGTAACACCGTGTACGTTGACAGAGTGGTTTTTTTTTTTTTTTTTACTTTTATCGACAGTATCTTTCTTTCTTTCTTTATTTTTTTGATGGAATCTCCCTCTGTCGCCCAGGCTGGTGTGTAGTGGCACAATCTCTGCTCACTGCAACCTCTGCTTCCTGGGTTCAAACGATTCTCTTGTCTCAGCCTCCCAAGCAGCTGGGACTACAGGCACATGCCACCACACCTGGCTAATTTTTGTATTTTTAGTATTTTTAGTAGAGACGGGGTTTCATCATGTTGGCCAGGCTGGTCTCGAGCTCCTCACCTCAGGTGGTCTGCCCGCCTTGGCCTTCCAAAGTGTATGGATTACAGGCGTGAGCCACTGCACCCAACCATCAACAGTATCTTAACAGAAATTCTCAATATTGGCCTGAGGTCATTGGGTCAGCAATCAGGATCAATTTTTGAGATTAGGAAATGAAGCTCAAAGAGTTAAACTGTGTTGGTCAAAGTAATGCAATTAGAGGGATGGCAAAGCCAGCCAGAGGCATCTTTCTAAGGAGCCTCCTGAATTCATGCTGGGGCTCTGGAGCCAGATGCACCTGGGTTTGAGCCATGCACTAACTGAGAGATTGGAGATGTCACTGCACACCTCTGAGTTTTACCTAATTACAGCCTAAGAATAATAACAGTATCTACTTTAGGTGATTGTTCTGCGGATTATGTGAAATAATGTAGATAAGGACATTCATTGTAACAATATGTCACATGATAATACACATTATAACATGTTGCTCATGAGTTTTGCTTTAGCAGCATTTGTGGTAGTTCCAAAACTCAGTTCACGTGTCTAAGACATCTCTCCTTTTATTATACACTCTCATCTCTTCCCTGCTTTCCACTCTTCCTCTATTTTTTTTTTTTTTTTTTTGAGACAGGGCCTCTGTCACTCAAGCTGGAGTACGGTGATGCGATCTCACTCAGGTTGGAGTACGGTGATGCGATCTCGGCTCACTGGGCTCACTGCAGCCTCTGCCTCCAGGGCTCAAGTTATCCTCCCACCTCAGCCTGTCGAGTAGCTAACGGCTACAGGCACATGCCACACTACGCCTGGCTAATTTTTGTATTTTTTTTTTTTTTTTTGTCGTGACTGGGGGGTCTTGCTACATTGCTCAGGCTGGTCTTAAACCTTGGCTAGGACTACCGGCGTGAGCCACTGTGCCAGTCATCGACTCTTCCTCTTTTAGTTTAATCTACCTGAAACAGCTGGCTGTTCCATGTTTGGAGGCTTATTAGTGAAGACATTGTTTTCTCCTCCCCCTTTTCGGGGATCCGTTTCTTGAGGACTGGGAGAGCCTCTCTTCATAGCAGCACTCCTCCGGACTCCCAGGCCATATACTCTCAGGAAATGTTGGTTATTGAATGAATGACGCCAGGAGGAAGGGTCTGCTCCTAACACGGCCTTAGCACAGTGCCTGGAAGTTATAACAGATTCTGGCACACAGCAGGAGCTCAGGAAACATTTATGTAATGAATGAATGAATGAATGAGTGCACACAGTAACTAGGAGTAAGGGCTCAATAAACATTTCTGTATTAAACGCACAGTGCCTGCAACACAGTAAGCGCTCCCTCTATGGCAGCCGTGAATATCCCTGGGCGAAGCCTGTGAAACCTTGTCCAAGAGCTTGGCTTCACTGTGCGCGGGTTCGAATCTGGACTCCTCTTCCCAAGTGTGCGACCTCGGGCAAGTGATTTAATCCCTTTGCGCTTCAGTTTTCTCCTCTGTAAAAGGCGGACGGCGGCGGGTTCGAATCTGGACTCCTCTTTCCAAGTGTGCGACCTCGGGCAAGTGATTTAATCCCTTTGTGCTTCAGTTTTCTCCTCTGTAAAAGGCGGACGGCGGCGCGAGCCTCCGAGGACACATTCGCCAGGGCACTCGGACCCGCTGCCTGGCCCACATCGCGGCCGCCGCGCCACGCCAGCCAGCCTGGGCTGCGAGGGCACAGGTCGGGGGTCCCGCGCCCTTCTCCGCGGCCACCACGGGCGCGCCCGGGACCCAAGGTCCCGCCCCGCCACGATCAGTGCACCGCGAGGGGGCGGGGCGGCCACGAGGGGCAGCCCACGGCAGCCACGAGCCGGCAGTCCGCCGCCCGCCGGGGAGCCCGGCCGCCCGCACTTCTTTCTCTCCCTCTCCGCCTCCCTCCCTCCCTCCCTCCCTCCCTCCCTCCCTCCCTCCCTCCCTCCCTCTTCCCGGCCCGAGGACCCGGCCGCGCTCGGCTCAGCAGCGCCTCCCGCGAGCCGCCGCCGCCGCCGCCACTCCGGACCCCTCCCCCGCCCGCCCCTCGCTCCCCCCGCGCGGCCGGCGCCCGTCACGTGACCAGGCGCCAGCCAATGGCGGGCCGAGCCGCGGTCGGCGGCCGCCATTGCTGTCAGAGCAAGCGAGCCCGGGGAGGGAGGAGAAGCGAGGCTAACTGGGGAGGAGGGGGGGGTGGGGGAGGAAGAGGAAGGAGGGGACGTCGCTCGGCTGCCGGGGTCGCCCGCTGGCTTCGTCCGCACCCCCCCCTTCGCGAGTTCGCGCTCCGCGGCGGCGGCGGCTCCGAGGCGGCGGCGGCGGCTCCGGGGCTCGCCTCCCCTCGCGCGCCAGCGGGGGCCGAGGGGGAGTCGGTGGCTGGAGATAAACAAGGCGGCGGCAGCGGCAGCGGCGGCGGCGGCGGCGCCTGAAGAGCAGGGAAGGCGGAGGCGGCGGCCGGCCCGCAGCGCCGGCCCGGGAGGCAGCGGCGGCCCTGAGAGGCGGGGAGGGCGCCGGGCCGCACGGACAGCGCCCCCCGCCGCCGCCGAAGCCGCCGCAGCCGCCGCCGCCGCCGCCCGAGCAGGAAGGAGCCGCGCGGCCGCCGCGGACCCCCCCGCCAGCCCGGGCCCGCCGCCCCCGGCGCGGCGTCGCCGCGGCGCCTCCCGCCTGCCCGCCGGCCCTCGCGCCCTCCCCCGGCGGCGGCGGCGGCCCGGCCGCCCCGCGCTCCCCGGCGAGGCGCCGCCGCCCGGCCCGGCCTCGCCTCGGACGCCTCGCTCCGACATGCCCCGCTCTGGCGGCCGGGCTCGCGGAGGATCATGACTGCGGCAGCGAACTGGGTGGCGAACGGGGCGAGCCTGGAGGATTGTCACTCCAACCTCTTTTCGCTGGTGAGTAGCCGGGCTGCGGGGAGGGGGCTGTGCCGGGGAAGGGGGGGGTCCCCGACCTCCGCCGCCGACCAACTTTCTCCTCCCGCCGCCGGGACTTCGCCCCTCCCTCGCGTCTCCCCGCCGTTCGCCTCTCGCCGATTCTCCCCCTTTTGGATCGTCTCTCTCTCGCCTTGGATCCCATCCAGTGTTTATTTGGCTCTTTAAAAATCATTTGTGAGCGCGGCGCTCGGCGTGGAATTTGCATGTGGAAGTCTCGGAGCTGCGGATTCTGGGTCGCACTTCGAACGCCCACCCTCTGTTGCAATCGCACTCCCCTTCTCCTCCCCTTTCCCCCCTTTTTTCCCCCCGTAAATGTGGAAGGCTTTGCCTTGTGCTACCGCGCCTCCGATCGGCAACCTCTTCCCCCGTTGTCGGATCGGCTGCCTGCCCGCCCGCCTGCCTTTTGAATTTTTAAAAATTCCATAATGACACCTGCAATTTCGCCCTAAAATAGTTGATTGAATGCGATTGTGTCAGGAAAGGACTCTTGCAACCGAAGCTCCCGCGATTGTAAACATCGACAGCCGCCTGCCTCTCGGGGCTTACTACGCTGGAGAGCCGTAAAGCCGTTGCACCGAGCCGACGGAAGGTGGAGAAAGCTTTTTCTTCTTTCTCTCCTCCTGTGTCTTTTAAAAACTGTTTTCTCTATTCTAACAACGAATCCACACACACACACACACACACACACACACACACACACACACACACACACACACACACACACACACACACACACACACACACACACACACACACACACGCAACAAGCTGGTCGGTTTGATAACATCGCTTTTATCTGCCTTCGCCTCTCCTGCGCGCTCTCTGTCTGATAATTGACAACTTTTCCTTCGGATTTGAATCGCCTGCCTTAATCTTGAAGCAGTTAGGGTGTCAATTGTTCTCGTGGAAGCCTGGCACCCGCCGACGGCGTCTAGATTCATCGAAATTAAAAATGTATAGGGCTCCAGCAACTCTTTTCCTGGCGGTGGTAGTGACATTTGGTGGTAAATGCCATCTTTGCTTTTTATTGGGTCGTATTACCTACCTCTGAAAACATTCACGTTGTTAAACCTGGCGTTTAGGCTAATAATTGCAGTGCGTGGTCTTTAAATATGTGCTTTGTGCATGAGTTACTGTATGTATAGCTATGTGCCCAGGAGAGTACGAATTTGTTTAAATATTGAGCAAAGATTTGTAAACAGATGTAAGGCAATTACGTTTCAAGCGTAGAATATAATTGGAAAATTGGCTGAACGGTTTATTTAATTTAGCCTTAGAAACACCCAACTTATTTTAAGTTGTGTACCCTGTTTTTTTTTAGGGTGAGGTGAGTCCCTTTTGGAGAGCATGCATTTTGGAAATTATTTTCTGTAACCCCCGCTGTAGATAGAAGCATTATTTCCCTCTTAATCCTTGTTTACACTGGATAAATAATTTAGTGTTCAAATTGTAATTAGTTACATTTAATTATGGGTGGCATAGATGCCTTTTTGCTATGAGACTAATGGAGAAATGCAAATTCTCGCCAACTTTTCAAATGAAAGTGTTACTTTATTAAATGTGTTACAGTGCAGACCAAAAAATCAACACATGTGATTTTTACCTACAAAGACATAGTATCATTGCTCCCACTCTAGTAAAATCAGGTAAATTTTTTTAAATGAAATATTTTAATCCAGATATTTAATCTTAAAATTCATTTATAAGTTGGAATTCTTTCTCTTAGTATTGTGATAATTTTCCCTTGATTTTTTGGTATGTGGGAGTAAAACCCCCTTTTGCCTCTTCTTTTTCCCTCCTCAGTCTTATCATTTAGTATCAGTCAGGTTCAAGGACTTTCATAGATTAGCAAACATGTTGATCAAGGGGTATTTAAAATGGTTTTTGTGTGGTTACTGGTGACCACATTGACACAGGTAATTAAAATAACCAAGTAGAGCGATCTCCCAAATTATCATATATTATGCTGACTGGTAATGGCTGTGTATATACGGATTCTGTAGACAAATGAAAGTATATGTATAGCCAGTCTTTAGGGTATATCATTTCTTTTATCTTTTTTTTTTTTTTTTTTTTTTAAAGCTTAAGTAAGGATGATAACGTTACGGAGATAAAATGCTTGAGATTCTTTTGGAGAAGCAATTTTGTAGGAGAGGATTCTGTACTTTGATTTTGACTGACTCAAGGTTTGTGTTTGAGATATTTCTCCCCTAAACCTCTTTAAACCAAGGGATTGATTTTTGAATATGCTTTTTTAAAAAGAATTATTTTTTAAGTAGCAACTTTGAACTGGAGAACCATAGTAATGCTTAGTTGATTTTTTTTTTAAAGGAACGTAGAATGTCTTCATTCTCTTGTACATGGAGTGTGGATAAGGTGCTATTGAAGAAATCTAAATTAATTAAACTGCTGACTTGTACATTTTTCTGATTCCAAATTGAGATTTTTTTTTTTTTGAAAATGGTATACAGCAGCAGCAACCTGGAATATTAAAAATATGTTGCCCAAAGTACATTGTATATCATAGTTATTTCTGAAGGAGATGTAATCCCTTGTTCAAAATCAGGTTTTTTATAAGAATGCTTTATGGTTTAATAATAGCATGCATTTTTTTCTTTTGGCCTGCAGGGTTTTTTTTTTTTTTTTTTTTTTTTTTGCAGAGAAAAGTATTTATAAAGAATTTACCTAGATACTCTCATTAGTTAGATTGAAATAAGAGATTAACGTTCTGTACCATGGTAATACCCACCCAGTTTCCATTACCTTGAGGTGTTCATTATTGCTTACCAAAAGTTGATTGTGCAATCAATCAGACACTTGAAGATTTCTGCTAGACTTTTACTTATTTTCTGATTTTTTACTGCGTGGAATCAAATTTCTTAAATTAATTTTTCAGCATCCATTCCCTTTTCCTAACGTGTGAAAAATACCATTGTGTATATATGATATGGGTCATTGTATGAGTTTCTTATTCTAACTGCTGTGAGATTTGTAGCTGCTGCATTAAGTGCATGCCTGGCTGTGCCTTTCTGACTCAAAACTATTTTTTTATGCTGTCCATCACATTTCTGGGTGACTTTTTATATATTCACTCAGTTAATCATTCAGTTAAAAGTGTGTTAAATCTGCATTTTTGAAAAGTGTAACAGTGCACCCTATGGTATGTGAACTCATTCTTGTGAGAAGACACAATTTCTGGATATTAAGTAGATATTTATTTTTCTCTATTGAGTTAATATGGAGAAAGTGGTTTTGTGCCCTTTAACTAGATTTAAATATGTGCTCTTTGATATGAGGGAGTGATCTCTAATTCTTAGATATGTATGCTCCACTTTCATGTTTTATTTGCCTAGAATCTTCCTGACTATGGATAATTGGGTGATAATCTCAAATTCTTGCTGAATTGAGACACTCGTACACCCATTAGTACATAATTCCTATTGAAGACCATTAATTCCGTATTTGAAGCTTTTAAGGTAATCTATTGTTGACCTACTTTCTTTTTGTCTTAAGGGGTTTTTTGCAGAATGGGAAGATAGTTGTAAATGTAGAAACTCTGAAATTTTTTTTTTTTTGCACTAGAACAAAATAGGGTGGACTATAAAATGGAAATTAGGAAAAGGGAATGATTTCTCTAATTTTCAAAGTGCAAAAATACACAAGGTATTTTTTTGTACCAGTTCATCGTGATTTTATAATTTATGTTTAAAGCATTTTTTTCTATGATGGTTCATTTTCTTTCTTTTTATGTTTTTGAGACGGAGTTTCGCCTTGTTGCTCAGGCTGGAGTGCAAAGGCGCCATCTCAGTTCACCGCAACCTCTGCCTCCCCGGTTCTAGTGATTCTCCTCCCTCAGCCTCCCGAATACCTGGGATTACAGGCATGCGCCACCACTCTTGGCTCATTTTGTATTTTTAGGAGAAATGGGGTTTCTCCATGTTGGTCAGTCTGGTCTCAAACTCCCGACTTCAGGTGATCCACCTGCCTCGGCCTCCCAAAGTGCTGGGATTACAGGCATGAGCCACTGCGCCTGGCTATCATTTTCTGTAATGAAAATATTTACAATTTGTTAATGTATGTTTTCGGTTTAGCATTTTGTTGTTAGTAGCACATGGTGTTACAGTATTTATATATTTTTAATAGCAACAATTGCCACCCGGTAGTAGTTGCCATATTAACCTCCAATTGCTAGTAAATATTTTTAAGTACGTAATAGACAGCAATTTAAGGCATAGTGTAGC
The DNA here is from genome assembly GCF_028885655.2 of Pongo abelii. NCBI lineage: Eukaryota > Metazoa > Chordata > Mammalia > Primates > Hominidae > Pongo > Pongo abelii. The sequence goes on along the minus strand of NC_071995.2, from coordinate 115,116,974 downwards.
AGTTTACTGGACCGTTTTAAAGAGCCATTTGTATGTGTGATGAGTTCATAATTTTAAAGAGACAATAATGTACCTTAGGCCTGTATGCTACAAATATTTTGCTGTGGATGTTGCTTGAAGTACTCATTGGGAAGAAGTTAGGTAGGGCCTATTCTTTGTGAGAAGAATGGGCAAGGGGGTGCGTTTAGGATAGTATGTATTTATTGAGTTTATGCCAGGTGCTGATATAGCTTATCATTTTATTTTTTTTGTTTTGGTTTTTTTTTGAGACTGGAGTCCCACTGTGTCACCCAGGTTGGCTCACTGTGTCCCACTGTGTCACCCAAGTCTCGGCTCACTGCAACATTCAGCTCCTGGGTTCAAGGGATTCTCTTGCCTCAGCCTCCCAGCAGCTGGGATTACAGGCGCCTGCCACCATGCCTGTCTAATTTATTTGTGTTTTTAGTAGAAATGGGGTTTCGCCATGTTGGTCAGGCTGCTCTGGAACTCCTGACCTTGTGATCCTCCTGCCTCGGCCTCCCAAAGTGCTGGGATTACAGGCGTGAGCCACCGTGCCCGACTAGCCTGGTTTTTAATTGTATTCCTTAACACTTTCAGAGATCTCTCTCACCAGTTTGTACTAGTGCTATAAATTGTGATAACTAAGTTAATTTTGTTCTATAATTATTTTTGCCTAATAATTTAAAATTGAGATGAAACTCTTATCTCAATGAAAATATGTAAATATAACTATTTACGTATTTATAGAGAAACTGTTAACAGAAAAATTGTTTATTTTTTATGAACAGTTAATTCAGCTGTCTCTCAACTTTGAATCAAAGATAGAGTAGTTTTTTTTGAAACATTCGACTTATTTTTGATTGAAGAAAATAACAGTAATAACAATGTTCCCCTTCTTTAAGCTAGTAATAGGAGTACTGATTTGTGTGTGTGTTTTTTGTTTGAAAGTGAATGATACATTTATTTCACAGGAGCTAACCAGTTAGCCAGATTAGACAAATTTTATGAGAATTAGTAATATGGTTGAATATTAGGTATTACTATTATTATTGAACTGTGCATTGCAACCGTAGAAATGAAGAAAAAAATACATGCATCATTGTTATTAGTGTCATTTATTTCAGATGTATTTTGTGCAGATCTGCCTTACAAACTGTTGTGTGATGTTGGCCACCAAAATTTCTGTTTTGTTGTAATGTTTCTTTTTTGTTTGTTTGTTTTTGAGACAGAGTCTTGCTCTGTGGCCCAGGCTGGAGTGCAGTGGCGCGATCGCGGCTCACTGCAAGCTCCGCCTCCCGGGTTCACGCCTTTCTCCTTCCTCAGCCTCGCGAGTAGCTGGGACTACAGGCGCCCGCCACCATGTCTGGCTAATTTTTTTTTTTTTGTATTTTTAGTAGAGATGGGGTTTCACCATGTTAGCCAGGATGGTCTCAATCTCCTGACCTCGTGATCCGCCCGCCTCGGCCTCCCAAGTGCTGGGATTACAGGCGTGAGCCACCGCACCCGGCCTGTCATAATAACATTTCTATTTTAAGAAATTACATTTAATGTATTTCAAAGTGAGGTAGTTAGGTAGCCTAAAAGTCCGTACAGTATTGTAGCGCGCGCACACACACACATATTTGTTTCATAGATCTCTCTTAGAGTTTCAGAATTAGCGAATCAGTATTTGTATGTGTTCTTGGAATTTAGGACATTTTCCCCCCTCTTGAGTCATTTAACTTCTTTCTGAGCTTGTTCAGATAATTTTCTTTCTTTTTTTTTTTGAGATGGAGTCTCGCTCTGTCTCCAGGCTGGAGTGCAGTGGTGCGAAGTTGCCTCGCTGCAACCTCCGCCTCCTGGGTTCAAGTGATTTTCCTGTCTCAGCCTCCCGAGTAGCTGGGACTACAGGCGCGCGCCACTATGCCCAGCTAATTTTTGTATTTTTTAGTAGAGACGGGATTTCACCATGTTGGTCAGGATGGTCTCTTTCTCTTGACCTTGTGATCCGCCCGCCTCGGCCTCCCAAAGTGCTGGGTGGGATTACAGGCTCGAGCCACCGCACCCGGCTGCTAATTTTCTTTTATAGTATATACTTTCATTGTTTATTTGAAAGATTTAAACGTGTTAGCTTTGTTCTGTTGGGGGAATTCACTTCATTACATAGGGGAGATGATATTTCATTAATCTTAGTAAATATTAACATAAACGAATTCTAAATTCAGACTCATTTGCATGAATGAAATATGTATGCTTGCCCAATTTTTGTTTAGTATGAAGTCACTTATGTACATCAGCGTTTTCTGTCTGTGCTTTAGTTGATAGAAAAATAGTTTAAAATTCGTGTTCCTTTACTCCATTGTTTTATTACTAAACTTTAAGATTATCTAGCTGGGCGTGGTGGCTCAAGCCTGTAATCCCAGCACTTTGCCGGGAGGCCAAGGCGGGCGGATCACGAGGTCAGGAGATTGAGACCATCCTGGCCAAGGTGGTGAAACCCCGTCTCTACTAAAAATAGAAAATAATTAGCTGGGTGTGGTGGTGCGCGTCTAGTCCCAGCTATTTGGGAGGCTGAGGCAGGGAAATCGCTTGATTCCAGGAGGCAGAGGTTTCAGTGAGCCGAGATGGTGCCACTGCACTCCAGCCTGGCGACAGAGCGAGACTGTTTCAAAAAAAAAAAAAAAATTATCTGTGTTATAGAATAGATTTTATCCTCACATGTTGGCTGTAATAATCCTCCTTTAGGAACTCCTGTTTTTCTTGCGTTTATATTAGCATGTTTTAGTTATCTTTGTTGGAGTAGAGTTGTCCTCCTTTTTTTAAGTTAATAAAGTGCTTTTTAGAATATATTCTGATTCTAGTTTGAAAAAAAAAGAAAAATGCCTTGTATTTTTTCATTGACCTCTTTCTAGATGACAGGAGAGTCAGTTGTATCCAAGGCGAAATGTGATTTCATTGGCATTTCCATACTCTGGTTTACTATGTATATTTCTGAGTGTTTATTTCTTATTCTAGATGAATTGTGGTGTAGAATCTAATTAAAACTGTATTTCTGCTACTTTGAAATAGCGCAGAGCCTTGGCTGACAGCTTTCTACATTTTGTACTATTTTTCAGTATAGTAAAATTCCATTGCTGTTTTTCTTTTTTGTCTGTTTTGTTTTGTTTTGTTTTTGAGACAGTCTCCCTGTGTCACTCAGGCTGGAGTGCAGTGGGCTCAAGCAGTCCTCCCACCTCAGCCTCCCCAAATGTTGGGATTATAGGCGTGAGCCGCTGCTCCCCACCTCCATTACTGTTAAAGGATCCTCTTGAGTTGATTTCATCAAAACTTCATTTGTGTCTTCTTTTTTTCTGCATAGTTTAAATTTGTGGCTTTAACTTTAAAAGTAGATTGAGGGGGGCAGGGAGGAGGGAGAGCATCAGGAAGAATAGTTAATGGATGCTGGACTTAATACCTAGATGAGAGGGTGGGTGCGGTGCTGAGGCCTGTAATCCCAGCACTTTGGGAGGCCGAGGCCGGCCGATCATGAGGTCAGGAGATTGAGACCATCCTGGCCAACATGGTGAAACCCCGTCTCTACTAAAAATACAAAAAGTAGCTGGGCGTGGTGGTGTGTGCCTGTAATCCCAGCCACTCGGGAGGCTGAGACAGGAGAATCGCTTGAACTAGGGAGTTGGAGGTTGCGGTGAGCTGAGATTGCGCCACTGCACTCCAGCCTAGTGACAGAACGAGACTCTGTCTCAAAACAAAACAACAAAAAACCTAGGTGATGGGTTAATCTGTGCAGCGAATCACCATGGCACACGTTTACCTATGTAACAAAACCTGCACATGTACCCCAGAACTTAAAATAAAAGTTGATGGGGAAAAAAAATTGATAGGAGAAGATAAAGCAGGAAAATATTTAAGTCTTCATTAGATCTTTTTACTTAATAAGTCTTAATTTGTATTAAGTCACTGAGTTGAATGTATTTAAGACATTTGATATTAAAATTAAATTGGAGTAACAGACTTGTTTCAAATAAAATATGTAATTGTAAACAAGTTTTATTATGTGGAGTAGAAATTTCAAAAATTGGTAATCTAAAAGGATATTAAACTGAATAAGAATTATTGTGATCTTTTTTTCTCCCTTAAAAAACATTGACAAATTTATGAAGAAGTTTGTTTTTTTTTTTGCTGGGAGGAGGGGAGATAGGGTCTCACTATGTTGCTCAGGCGGTTTCAAACTCCTGGCCTCAAATGATCCTCCCGCCTTGGCCTCCCAAAGTACTGGGATTACAGGTATGAGTATGAGAAAGTATTTTTGAGTATAATACAGGAAGCTTCCTCATATTTCAATATTATTAAGTAAGAAGGATGATTAAATCTATCTGAACTTAATATGAGCGCTAATAAGGTATTCAAAAGAGTATAATTGGTTTGACAAAACATTTTATGTTGACAATTCTGACTATTGAATTTTCATGTCCTAAAGAGAAATAAGGAAAAACATACATATATCTAACTCTGGAACATTTGGAACTAGCTTCTAGTATTTGTGCCTGCATGTAAGCCTGGCACAATCCTGCTTAAGAAGTTCAAATGTTACCTCCTCTGACTACCACAGGCAGAACTAGTTACCCTGGCTCCTGATATGTACCTCCCTCTGTGTACCTCTGATAATCAGGTGAGGTTCTGCAGGAGAGTGACCCTGTCGAAATCATCTTTGCTAGGTGCTCATTAACTATCTGTTAAGTGATGGAATTCCTGGACGATTATTCTTCATTCCTCAAGGGAGCTCTTATTGACCATTTGGGTCTTGATCACAAGTATGCTGTTTTTATTTCAGCTTATTTTGATGATTAACTCTGTGTTCTGAATATATTTTATCTAGACTGTATGTACTGTGGCTTGGTAATATTTTAGATGAATTCTAGAAATTCCTTATTAAAGACAATTCCAGCTGATCATGAGACATGTTCTTACTCCTCAAAGGAATAGGAATTCATTTAGTATTTAGATTTTCTGTAGCATAGTAGGCAACCTATAGATTTTTGAGCCTTCTGGGGATTTTGTTTGGGGGCTTGATCCAGAATTCCTTTACTTTCATTCTTTAAGCTGTATAGCAGTGCTTTTGTTCAACGTTCAAAAGATTATTTTCTATGAGCCCAGTAAAATGGGAAATAAACTGGTAGTAGGGAAACTTGAGTTGTATTAAACATTTTTGCTAGTGACTTGCCAGCTTGATCACGTAATAGTTCTGTGCCTCAGTTTCTCCTGTAAACTTGGTGTTAATTTGGAGGGCAGGAGGCGTGAAAAATCATTTTGAGTGCCTTTTAAGGAAAGCACTTTGGATGACTAGATGATGTTCTTTAATAGGAAGAGACCTTTAGTAAATTACAACTGAAGTTATAGAGTAGCCCAAGGCAGTTAACCAGGACATTGGAATGGTAAAATGACTTGTTTTAAGTATAGCATTTATGTTGTGTTTGTATTTCTTTCTAGGGAGCAGAGGATTAAATTATTCTTGTGTCTTTCCTCGTAAATAAGCCAAGATTGAGAAGAAAAACTTGAAATTCATCTTTAGTTTTTAACAGTTTTTCGTTACAACCATATATGATTCACAGTTGCATGGTGTGCCTTTAATGCGCTGGGTGATTTTGCTGTACCAACTCTGAGCTATAGCTGGCTGAGATTGGGAATTGAACTGTGGCTCTTATTTGGTAGTTTAAGCTATTAATTCCTTGGCAGCTCTGGAGTGCTCTTTGAACTTTAAATAGCAGTTCTATTAACATTTTGAGATTTGTCTCAGGGAATGTCAGGAATAGTACTTAATAAATATATTTTTCTTCTTAAAGACTAAATCATGTTTTAGTTTGACACGCATGTCACAACCCTTACTGTGTTTTGAACAGAGAGAACTCAGCTACTGGCTAATTTCTATTTTCTGTTTAATAATGTGGCAGTATCTAAAAATATTGTTTAGCCTTGTTGAAGGAAGGAAAGCCCTCCCACAAATCTGTAGCGTTTGTATTAGTCATGTTGAATATGAATAGTGTCTTAAGTTGTATCTAGAGGTTTAGAATTTTACGTGTAGGTGGTCTCCTGTGTTCTAAAATATTAGAAAAAGTTAATTTGTAAGTTTGTTTTCACAAAAAAACTCCCTTGCTACAAATGATGGTTAGCCTGTTTACCTTGTATATTGTACTTAATTAGGTGTGTTATAAAACTCAAATGCTATTTATGGCAGCATTTTTATGGGAATAAACTTACACTTAGTGTTGTCATGTAGAGTATCAGGAACACCTTTTCTCTGACTTATAGTCCTGGCAGTCAGAGCAGACGCTTCTCTGCTGCAGGCAGTGGGAGCTGTAGCCCCTCTTCTAGGCCAAGGAGAGGATTGCTGTGTTGAAGAGTGTGGAGAGGTGAGGATGGCTCCCTGTGGGAAGAGCAGCAGTTTTGAAGGCAGGTTTTCCTTTCCCTGCTTCTGGGCACCCACTGCTGCTTTTCTCTTTGCTGATACTAGTGGCAGGTTCTGTGATGTCATCAGGAAAAGATTCTGTATTTCTTTGCGTTTTAGCGCTTCCCTTCTCTTTCCTCTCCTCCTTCACTCAGCCCTGGAGACGAGCTTTCTGCTGGCTATTATGTTTGCTAAATGAGGACTTCTGAGATCCAATGAGATGAAAAGGGAATTAGGGCTGAGATTGGATGGGGTAGCCAGTAAACAAATACTTAGAAATGTTAATGTTTTGTATGCTATGTTTGAGAAATTTGAGACATGTATTTTGGAATAATGTACATCAGAAATTGTTAAAATCTAGCTTGGGTTAACAAAAGGGCTAGACTGATATGCGGAAAAAAGATCTGCATGCACTATTTAATTTCTGCAGAGGGAGAGTGACATGGACCGCATAATATCTGATAATACTTTGTAGCCAGAGAAACCCGAAAGGGGAGTAATAAAACTGGATGTTGAAGGAATGGATGGATGTGGCTTGCTAGAGAAGAAGGGGAAGGGCATTCTTTGGAAGCTTGACAATTCTTAGTCTTTATTCTTGAGGATCTTTATTGAGGTGGTATGTAGGAGAACACTTCTAATTTATGGTCCTGGTTCTTGGCTTTCTTTTAAAAAACAGTACAAAGACTTATTGGAATTGAATTTTTATTAGGTGGAAAATTTGAAGTGTGGGCAGGCCAATTTAGATTAAGAAATGATGTTAAAATAATTTTCAGTTTTCTAAAATCAGTTCTGAACTTTAAAAAAAGTGCTATATTACGCAAAATGCTAATGACTGAAGTGACAAATATTTCAGAAACTGGACAGACGTGAATCTAAATGAGCAGATGGGATATGAAACTAAAACGGGAGATAATCCAAGACGATATAGAAACTATTATGAGAAGTGAATTGAGGAAAAACAAGTGTGTTAAATGGTATTACATTTAATAATGTGTTTAAAAGCCTTTCTAGGACTGCTCTCTTACACAGACAAATTAGAATTGTTGAACTGTGTAACCCTTCATTGTTTAAACTCTGTGCATTGAAAACAAATTTGATTTTGGTTTAGGATTACTTCTTATGAAGCCTAGGCTTTTAAGTTGTGAAGGTATAGGTTGTATGTGCTTTAAATAGACAATCTAATTTGCTTTTTCTGACATAAAAGTAAAGAAATGAAATAATGGTGATTTTCAGAGACAATCGTGGTGAATGAACCTTGAAGGGGAGAGGTGTAAGGAGTGAAAGAGAGGGAAGGTTTGCTATTTGGGCAGCTTGGTAGTTCAAATAATTATATTTGACTGTTGAGGGTAGAATCTCGGATAAGTGGGTTGAGGAATGAATGAATGGCAAGATAAGCCAGTACAGACACTTTTCAGTTCTATCTATCTGTCTGTCTGTCTAATGAATCTAGAGATGGGGGTTTGATGGGCAGTGGGGTCTTGCTGTGTTACCCAGGCTGGACTTGAACTCCGGGACTCAAGTAATCCTCTTGCCTCAGCCTCTGGAGTAGCTGGAATTTCAGGTGTGCACCATTGTGTGCAGCTTACTTTTAAGTTTGATTCAGAAGGTTGATTGTGAAGCAAGCAGGAATGGGGGAGTAGGGGAGGGCAAGAGCCTGAAAGGTAGATTTGTGTTTGTCGACTTTGGAGCAACAATAGTGGAAAGACAGAAGGAAAGATGGAAGCTACAAGGAAAGTTGATAAAACAAGCCTGGCTGGAGGATGGTTATCAAAAACCCAGCCGATAGTGGTAGTGCTAGAAAAGATTAAGACACCTCTTAGAAATACACGATATGATGATCTAAGAAAGGAATAAGTGTGAAGGAAGTGGGAAACAATCTCAATCTTGTAACTTGAGTGTTTTTTGAGTTCAAGGATTAAAAGTAGTGAGCTTCAGCCCGAATAAACAAAATCAATTTTTAAAAATTTTAGCTAGAAATTTTCTATTTTGTTAGTTGATTGCAGCAATCATTTTATTTTTGTTACCTTCCTGTAAAGGTTTTAAAGAGTTTTACAATTTCACAAGTATAAAACTGATTTTGAACTAGACATATCAGAACTGACACATATCTGCTGAAATGAGAAGTATTGTTCGAAGTAGGCCCCCTTGAAATGGATCAAATGATGTTGCCATTGTTTATAATTTTTTTTTGTCCTTTTCCTTTGGAATTGCTTTTAGAAACAGTTTAGTTGGCTGCCCCAGAAAATCTTATTTTAAGGTTTGCCTCTTTAGTCAGTGTCTTCTCTCTTTGCAGTTTATTATTTTAGTTCTGTTTTTTGCTCTAAACTGCTGCCTAAGAGTTAACAGTTTAGTACCCTTCTGATGAGGGCCTTGCTGCTGATGAGTGAAAGCCCAGGGAAAGCTCCATTTTGGGTATATTGGCATACATACGTTCTGGATGTATGCCAGGAATTCCAGCCTTGCTTGAACCTCTGCCTTCTCAGGTTCTGAGTCTAGCGGTTCAGTGTACTTTGTTTTCATACAGCTTCAGTGGAGGTGGGTTTAGCAATCCATTGATTGGCAAGACAGGATATTGGGACCAATTAAGTGGTGGTGGTATTTTTGCTTTTTGAGGATCAAGGCAAATTATCCTAAGGGTAGAGTAGAATTCTATGTTGTGTCTTCTGTCTGACTAGCAAGAGTCAGACATCAAATTGAGGCTCATTTTAGAGGCTTGGGATAAATAAATAAATGTATCCTGTTGAGGTAATCTCTTAAGGTTTACACTGAAGTTAGGTTTGTGTGATATCCAACTTCTTACCTTTGACCACTTGGTGTTGCCTTATTCATTGGAGACTGCCTAGTAAGATAGCTAGTAGCTAGCCCACACATGTTGTCTCAGTAATTTCTTCCACAGTTGGAGATTAGCACAATGGAATTATACTTCATAGTAGTCTGCCTGAATAGTTAGTGTGGGAGGAGGTGCAGAGGGCCCTTTACCTGTAGTAGGGATGTCTCTACTAGTTGGTTAGATTACAAGTTGCAGTGGCAAGTATTATTTCTGTTTTTCAATTCAGAAATATAATGAGATTTTTAGTCCTTTTCTCAGTCAGTTTTACTTTTTTTGGTCTTCAGATTACATAGATAGTTTAATTTATAATTCTTTTTTTAGTTTTTTTACATAGTAAAAGAGAATGGGAATCCTATCAGAAAGTGTTGTAATGTAATCCTAGAGCTATAGATATTTTAGGAAAATTTAGCTACATAATAGTTATTCTAAACAAATAAGAAAAGGTGCTTTAAAAATTTTCAGATTTATGACACCTGAGCTGTTTAGCATTTAGAATTTATATCAGAGCATGAATCTTCATCTTAGCAACTAAAGAGCACAAATATTTGCCTCCTGAGATACAACTTCTTAACTAACATTTAAGTTACTAAAAACACAGTTTTCAAACTATGTCACTTTAACCTGCAAAGTGTAATAATCTGCACAGATTGAATCAGGTTTCATGATCCTAAATAGACTGCATTCATTAGTTGTCTATAAATTACTTGAGAGAGATATGTATGAAAATGATATTTTGTTGCTATTTGGTAATAAGGTTGTGAAACTGAGCTTTGCAACCTAGACAGATGGTGCTATTCTTGAATCTGCAAGATCCTGTAACATTTAATTAAACAGTGGAATGATTCTCATGAGAATCCATAGTTTGTTATATATAAGCTAATAAGCTGGCTTTAGTAAATTGTATAAATTTGATTTGAAGTAGAAGAATTACCTATTCTAGAAAACTTTTCTAATGAATGTTAAGATGAATAGCTTGTATTAGTGGTTTATATGGTAAACTCAAGGAATATTCCAGATGGAAAAACAAGTGGGACTCACTAAGGTAGGCGTTTATCTTCTAAAGTAACTTTGATTTTGTTGCCAAACTTTCTCATATGGTAGGTGTGATATGCTGTTAAGAACCCACAGAACTGACTTTAACAATTTCCAGAAAGCTGTGAGAAATTTAGTTATATATGTTAACACCCATTTTAGAAAATATCTATTGATTTAGATTCCTTGTAATCTATCTTATATTTTAATTTTGGAATCGAAAATAGAAATAAGTAAAACAGCCCAGTCTAGTTTTAATATGTTATGTGAACATAACTCTTTAGCCATTCGTAAAAGTTTGAGTTTGGTGGTAATATTGTATGATGGAGATGAATGAATTTTTTAGTTATATAAATATGTAAATAATACAATAATACACCATATAACATTTTTAGACATCATTGCAAATATTCTTTTATTAAATTTACTTTTTCTTTAATACCTATTTTTTAATAGGTAGAAGATAATGTGATGTTTGATGGCCAGATTGAAGGACATGAAGGAGTTGGGAGTTAATTCTGTATGCACAGAGGAATGCCTGAACTGTTTTAAAGAGGATAATGGCATGATCAGATTTATGTTTTAGAGAGAAAACCCATGTGGGCCCTGTGGAGTATGGATTGTCATAGGGGAAAAACCAAAGGCAGGAAGAAGCTCTTAGAACAGTCTAGGTGTGAGAAATAATGCAGGGCCAGTAGGAATGGAGAGAAGGAAATGGATCGTGTAATATTTTGGAGGTAGAGTTGACAGGCTTTGGTGATCAATTATAAATATGCCATAGAACAGGAATCAAATGATAAACAGATGTTCTTGGTTTTATGGCATTTGCATTCTTGTGTATGCAAAATGGGGAGGAACAGTTGGCAACATCTATCTGCTGAAGTTGTTAAGCAGTAGACTTAAGCTTTGATCACAAGTGTGTATATAAGAAAGTATTCACTGAGCCTGGGTTCTTGCTATTAAACCCTACAGAAATCAAAGTTCTAAAGCAGGGAGTAGTGAAAAGAAAGTGAAAACAAATGTTAGCATTTATAATCTGCCTGTTTCCAGAGTTTTTTTTTTTTTTTTTTTTTTTTTTTTGAGACCGAGTCTCTGTTGCCCAGGCTGGAGTACAGTGGCACAATCTCGGCTCACTGCAACCTCCGCCTCCCAGGTTCAAGTGATTCTTCTGCCTCAGCCTCCTGAGTAGCTGGGACTACAGGCACCCACGACCATGCCCGGCTAATTTTTGTATTTTTGTAGAGACACAGGGTTTCACTGTGTTGCCCACGCTGGTCTTGAACTCTTGACCTGAAGTGATCCGCTTGCCTCGGCCTCCCAAAGTGCTGAGATTACAGGCATGAGCCACCATGCCCGGCCTACAGAAAATATTTGAGACAATAAGAGTAGGTTTTATAATGGAAGGGAGGGGCAGAGAAAAAAGGTGGGGAAGATAGAAGGCAAGTCTGGTGCGATCGGTAGAGTGGGGCCTTTGGCAGGTCGTGGGTGGAGACGGTGGTGATTGGAGGTGTGAATTTTGGCAGGGGAAGATTCATGCAAGTTTAGTTATAAGAAATGGGCATGGAAAAGTCCTAATAGGAAGAAAGAAAAGGTGGGCAGGGGAAGGGTAACCTAACAGCAGTTGGCTCTGTATCAGCCTTTGTTACCTAGAGCATCTACTTTTAATAGTGGTAAGCCCAGAAAGAAGATGCATTTCCCTCCTGCAGATCTGCTTTGGGATATTCTCGTTTAATTTTTTACATGAAGGTTTTGTTTATATTAATTTCAAATCAGTGATATTTTTGGTAAGAGGGTGAAATAGACATTCCCCCTGTTTTCCTTCATGCCTTTGTGGAAATGGCCAGATTTGGGGAACCAGTGGATAGAATAGCGGGGGCATTTGTAGAGACCACAAACCAGTGTTTATCGTTGGTACTTATTCCTTATTTTGATTTTGGTTTCTTTCAAATTTTTGTTCCTATCATTCTATTCTTTGTTTCCTTGGCACTTAGCTTTCTGAGTGCACAATATTTTTTTTTGTTATCGAGAGCGTAATTATTATGCCATGTTGTATTTTTTGCCTCACATGTTGGAGAAATTTTTCCTTCCTCGTTCCATGCCTCTCTCTCCATATCCCCTTTTCCTTTTTCCAGCACATTCCTGGGCTCCTTGTATTCAGGCGTGCAACCCCGACTGTTGGACTTTTATGTGCATCACCAGTGCTCAGTTAAGTGCTAAAATGGACATATGCGCTTCAGAACCTTTTGATGTAATCTCCTTGGTGTGGTGGGGACCCTTTCCAGTTGTTCTGAGTGCACTTATTGGCACAGCGTGTACTATCCATTGTAGATTGGCTGTAAATTAATTCAGCCTTCGTATGTGGGGAGGTTTTTCGCTTGGCTACCCTGAAGGTAAAGAGTTGGCTTTCCTGCAGTTGTCATTTTTCTTTACTTTCTGTCCAAGTGAGGTAGTACTAATGAAATACAAAATATTTCCAAGAAATACAACTTCCAAGAAATGAAAACTGTAAAACATTTGCCCACGTTCCAGCCACTCCATTAGATCAGATTTACCCCAATTCTTCTTCTGTTCTTATTAATGTGCACATTTTTGTACATAGATGTAATCACAGTGTAAATAGAATTCTTTATTCAGCTGTACTCACTAACATATTTCCCATGTGCTTATAATTTTCATAATTACAATTTTAGTGGAAAAGTAATTTCTTTTAAAAATTTAATACAATTTTATGTAATTAGTGTGAGCTTCAAACAGTATGGAAGTGTCTAACATAAAACATGAAGGATCCCTCCCCTTACTTTCAGGAAAGTAACTCCCAGAGGTTTAATTTGTATTATTCCAGATTTTTTTTCTTGCTTTTGCATGTGTCAAAATTGTTTTATTAGATATTGAATAGATAAAAAGAGCATGTGTAAATCACACATAAGGTAGAAAGATTCATGGTACAATGAACACCCATGTACCTAATACCCAGTTTAAGAGAAAGAACTTTTCACCATTTATGGAGTCCTGCCTGTGCTCTTCCTCTCCCATTCTCTTTTCTCTCCCTTCAGAAGTAACTCTTACTTCAATTTCATGTGTATCATTCTTTAATTTTTAAAGTTTTAATCACATATGTATTTATATGTATATTTTTACATGTTTTTGGACTTTTAATATTGAATCGTGTTCTTTTGCAAACTGCCTTTAATGTTATGTTCCCACAATTCTACAGTTGTAGTTCTCGTATATCGCAGTTTATGCATTCTGTTGGTGATGGACAGATTTGTACTTAAAAAAATTACAGATAAGAAATAATTCTCCACTTTTTCCTGCAATGTGCTTTTTCCGCTTAACATTGTCTTCAAGTATTTTTATGTCAGTAAATTTAGATATAGTTTACTCATTTTTATTATGTTTTTGAACAGTTGTATCCTGTTTCATAAGATGGATGTACTATTGTTTGTTTAACTATCAACTATGAGAAAAGTTAAGATTCTTTCAGTTTTTTGCTGTGTGGTACAGTTACACATTAAAATCGGAAAGCTATAGCCATAAACAGTTTAAAAAGATGTGTCAGTTTACATTTCTATGGACAATATATAATGCCTATTTTTTTCTGTCCCTGCCTGTAATGGAACTTACTCATTTTAACTTCTGCCTCTACAAAAAAAACAAAAACAAAAACAAAAAACCCTCAGTATTTAAATTTTCAATTTTTGGATTTCTCGTGAGATTATGAGCATCTTTTCATCTATATGGGTATCCAGATTTCTTCTGTGAGTTTATTTTTCAAGTGTTTAATCTCTAAAAAGCCTTTTTTTTTTTTTTTTCTGAGATGGAGTCTTGCCCTGTCTCCCACGCTGGAGTGCAGTGGTATAATCTCGCTCAGTGCAACCTCCGCCTCCCGGGTTCAAGTGATTCTCCCGCCTCAGCCTCCTAAGTAGCTGGGACTACAAGTGCGTGCCCCCATGCCAGGCTAATTTTTGTATTTTTAGTAGAGACAGGGTTTCACCATGTTGGCCGGGCTGGTCTCGAACTCCTGACCTGAGGTGGTCCACCCATCTCGGCCTCCCAAAGTGCTGGGATTACAGGTGTGAGCTACCGTGTCCGGCCGTTCTTTTTCTTTTTATGATAAAATTTCCAACCACTCACTAAAAGGAATCTGTATTTCAAGTCAGACCTTTACACGTTCTCACCTCAGAGCTTTTGCTGTTTGTGAAGAGTGCTTGCTGCAGGCCTGGCACTGCTTAACTACCAGCTACATGCATTTTCTCATGCTCACAAGGTCCTTTTGAGGTAGATTCTACTATTCTCATTTTTCAGATAAGAAAACTGAAGCAAGAAATTTAAGTAGCTTGTCCAAGGTCACACAGGAGCTGAATCTCTTGATTCAGAGCCTGAACTTTTAACCAGTAGTACATTTGTATTTTATGTTTTTCTTTCTTCTATCTAAATTCTTTTAGGATTTCAGTGAAGCTCCTCCTAGCCATTCCAAACATTATTGGTCTCTTTCTTTTTTGAGCCTTTTAAAAATTAACAGTGTAGACCATATAATTTAGTACAAGTGCTAAGGTAGAAATCACTGGAGCATATAGATTTGCCTGAGATTAATGGAGTGATAATACAGTTTACGTTTTTTTAAAGTTTCATCAGAGATTAATGGAGTAATATACAGCCTACAATTTCTTTCCAGAGATAGGGAAATAGATTTTTTTTCCTCTTAGACTGTTCCAAATTGAGGAATCATTTGGAAAATGAAAAATTATAAAGATAGCTTATTGTTTTGATTGATGACTGGGGCAAGGTTAAACCTACATAACCATGTGATCTAAAAAATAAAAATGATCACCTCGATAAAAGTCTTTTAGTTTTTTTAAAAGTAAAAGCCAGTTATTAAAATAATATCAAAATGATTTAGTATCACAATCATATGCTTATTTAAAAATAGACAAATAGCTTAAAAAGTGATCTCTTTTTTCTGTACAGGCAGCTTGGAGGCATGCATTTTACAACTGATTTGGTTGTCAAGGGATCTGGGCTCTTTCTATCTTGTTACTACACTGTTCTTAGTTTATGCCATTAGTTAGCATATAGTTCAAGATGGCTATTCAGACTCCAGTCATCAAGGTTGCATTCTAGGTTAGGAGGAGGTGGAAATGTGGGAAGGACACACCGTCCTTTAAGGAAACCTCCAGGAAATTGCCTACAACACTTCTGGCGATACTTCAAGGCCTTATTTAACTTCAGGGAGGCTGGGAGATGTAGTTCTTTAAGTGGGCATGTTGTTATCCACAGCAGTGTAAAGTGTATGTTACTATGGGGGAAGGAGCCATTCATGTTTGTGTAGACAGTGCCTGCCTCGTAAATAATATACGTTTCTGTTTATAGTCTGTTACTGCAGCTGAGAAGCAAACCATCTTAATACCACTAATGAACTTCATTAAATAGTTCAATTCCCAGAAATTTCACAAGAATTCTCTTATAGTTAAGGTTAACAAATACAAATCATTTAACCAGTGTCTTGAAGTAGTCAGACTTGAAAATAATTTATTTGAAAATATTGTGCATACTTTGTAAAAGATTTACACTTACCAGGAGATGTGCAAGGTGATACTTTGGTTTTATTAAAAGTAGTTTGTTTCAGGCCAGGCACGGTGGCTCATGCCTGTAATCCCAGCACTTTGGGAGGCCGAGGTGGGCGATCAAGAGATTGAGACCATCTTGGCCAACATGGTGAAACCTCGTCTCTACTAAAAATACAAAAATTAGCTGGGCAAGGTGGCGCACGTCTGTAGTCCCAGCTACTCTGGAGGCTGAGGCGGGAGAATCGCTTGAACCCGGGAGGCGGAGGTTGCAGTGAAGTGAGCTGAGATCAATCCACTGCACTCCAGCCTGGCGACAGAGCAAGATTCCATCTCCAAAAAAAAAAAAGGAGTTTGTTTCCTTTGAGAGATTGTTTACATGGATTCTTCCATTAATACATACATTTTTTATTATATTTATTGAGGTATACTTTACATACAATAAAATATACTCACTTTAAGTGTACGGTTTCATAATTTTGACAAATGTGTATATCTGTGAAACCACTGAAATCAAAGTAGAGAACATTTTAATGATGCAAAAAAGTTCATACATGTCCTTTTGCAGTCAGGGTCTCCCCCTTGCCCCTCAGCCTTCCTCCCCTCCAGGCAACTACTCATCTGCTCTTACTGTAGAATCATTTTGCCCTTTCTAGAATTTTTAATAAATGAAATCATATAGTATGTAATCCTTATTTCTGGTTTCA
Source organism: Pongo abelii (assembly GCF_028885655.2). NCBI lineage: Eukaryota > Metazoa > Chordata > Mammalia > Primates > Hominidae > Pongo > Pongo abelii. The sequence continues at coordinate 115,100,420 of NC_071995.2, read as the reverse complement.
TATTATTGCTTAAGTAGGTTTTTTTTTTTTTTTGCTAAATAGTAGTCTCTTTCGGATATGCCACAATTTGTTGTTGGCTGTGAAAATTAATGTACTGCTTTTTGTGTGGGACATATGTTTTTATTTCTGTAAATAACTAGGAGTTTCACTTTATAAAGAACTGCCAGACTTGCAAAAAATAAAATGTTTGTATCATTTACTATCCCATGAGTTTTATAGGAGTTCTAATTGCTCTGCATTCTTGCAGCATGTAGTACAATTAACTTTTAAAAATTTCAGCCATCCTTGTGGCGTGTAGTACATGTTGTGAATCTTTTATCTAAAATGCTTGGAACCACAAGTGTTTTGGATTTTGGATTTTTTCAGATTTGGGCATATTTGCATCATACTGGCTGAGCATCCCTAATCTGAAAATCTAAAATTTGGAATTTCCTTTGAGTGTCATGTTGGCATGCAAAAAGTTTTGATTTTGGAGCATTTTGGATTTTTGAATTAGGGATGTGCAGTATGTAGTAACTTATTTCAGTTTGCAATTTTTTGATAACAAATGAAGTTTAACATCATTGCATGTGCATATTAAGTCATTCGTATATCTTTTGGGAAATGTCTCTTCACATCTTTTGCCCAATTTAAAAATTAGGTTGTTTTCTTATTGAATTGGAAGAATTCTTGGAATATCCTGGATACAAGTTCATTGGCAGATAGATGTATTGCAAATGTATTCTCCTAATTTGTGGTGTGCCTTTTCATTTTCTCACTGTCTTCTTTGAAGAACAAAAGTTTTAAATTTTGATTAAGTCCAGTATTACTTTTATAAATCTATACTTTTCATGGCCTAAGACATCTTTGCCATCCCAAAGTAGGAAAGTTTTTTTCTTATGATTTCTTCCAGAAGTTTTACAGCATTAGTTAATTAGGTTTAGGCTTGCAATCCAGTAATTTATTTTAATTTAATTTATATGGTGTGAGGTAAGGATTGAAGTTCTGGTTTTGTTTTGTGTACGTATAGCAAATTATTTAAACATCATTTGTTGAAGACTTTTCTTATTGAATGACCTTAGAATCTTTGTTAAAAATTAATGGAATGTATTTGTGCATTGCTTTTTTCTGGGCTCTATATTCTGTTCCTTTGATCTACATGTCTGTTATGCCAGTACTACACTATGATGATTACTGAAATTTTATAATATGTCTTGAAATTAGGATAAATTCTCCGACTTTGTCTTTTAAAAATTGTATTGATTCTTCTGGGTGTTTTTCATTTCAACATAAGTTTTAGGATCAACATGTCAATTAAAAATTTTTTTTTCTGTGGGGATTTATTTGTGATTGTATTGAATCTGTAGATCAGATTGGGAAAATTGACATTTTAACGATTTTAAATCTTTCAGTTCATGAACATGGTCTGGCTCTTCATTTCTCTAGATATTTAATTTCTCTCAACATTGTTCTGTAGTTCTTAGTATATGGATCTGGAACATATTTTTATCAGATATATTCCTAAGTAGGTTGTGTTTTTCAATGCTGTTTTAATGGCTATTATTTTAGAGTATTCCCCCCCACCCCCTTTGTACACAGAGTCTCACTCTGTCACCCGGGCTGGGTGCAGTGGTGCAATCTCAGCTGACTGTAACCTCCGCCTCTCCAGTTCAAGCAGTTCTCCTGCCTCAGCCAGGAGAACCCCGGTAGCTGGGATTACAGGTGTGTGCCACCATGCCTGGCTAGTTTATTTGTGTTTTTAGTAGAGACAGAGTTTCATCATGTTGACCAGGCTGGTCTTGAACTCCTGACCTAAAGTGATCTGCCTGACTTGGCTTCCCAAAGTGCTAGGATTACAGGTGTGAGCCACTGCACCTGGCCATTTGAGAGTATTTTTTGACATGTTTACTGTTAGTTTATAGAAACGCCATTAATTTTTAGATATTGATTCTGTATACTGCAACTTTCCTAAGCTTTATTAGTTGTAGTAGCTTTTTTGTAAATCCTTGGATTTTAAAAAAATGTACGTGATGATGTTACCTGCAATTGTAGAGGGGTTTATATCTTTCTTTGTAATTTGTATTTTACTACTTTTTCTTGCTTCATTGCATTGATTAGGACCTACAGGGCAGTATTGAATAGAAGTAGTAAGAGTGTACATCCTTACCTTGTTCCTATTCTTGGGCAGAAAATATTCACTCTTCTCATTGTTGACATTAGCTTTGAATTTTCTGATACCCCTGTGAGGTTGAGAAAGTTCTCTTTAATTCTTAGTTTTTAAAATACCGTGAAAGTGGCTGGGCTCACACCTGTAATCCCAGCAATTTGGGAGGCCGAGGTGGGTGGATCACTTGAGGTCAGGGGTTCGAGACCAGCCTGGCCAATGTGGCGAAACCCCATCTCTACTAAAAATACAAAAAATTAGCCTGGCATGGTGGCACACGCCTGTAATCTCAGTTACTCAGGAGGCTGAGGCACGAGAATCTCTTGAACCCAGGAGGCAAAGGTTGCAGCAAGCGGGTATTGTGCCACTGCACTCCAGCCTGGGTGACAGAGTGAGACTGTCTCCAAAAAAAAAAAAAAAAAAAACCATGAAGGTGGATGTTGATTTTTGTTAAATTTTTTTTCTGCATCTGTTGAGATGATCATAGGTTTTGTTCTTTTAATACGGTGAATTATGCTGATGGGTTTCTAAATGTTGAACTAAGCTTGAATTCCACGACAAACCTTACTTAAGCTCATGGTATTATTATTATGTGTTGTTAGATTTGATGTGCTAATATTTTGTTAATGGCTTTTTCATCTGTGTTTATGAAGGATATTGGCACATTTCTTATAATCTCTGTTTGGTTTTGGTATTGTGGGTAATGCTGATGTCATAAAATAGTTTGGGAAATAGTCCCTCCTTTGTTTTCTGAAAGAATTTGTGCAGGACTAGTGATATTTTTTCCTTAGATGTTTGATAGAATTTACCAGTGAAGCTATATTGCCTTGGAGATTTTCTTTTGGGAAGGTTTGGAACCATGAATTCCATGTCTTTTTTTTTTTTTTTTTTTTTTTGAGACGGAGTTTCGCTGTTATTGCCCTGGCTGGAGTGCAGTGGCGCCATCTTGGCTCAGTGCAACCTCCGCCCCCCACCCCCACCCAGGTTCAAGATATTCTCCTGCCTCAGCCTCCCAAGTAGCTGGGATTACAGGTGCGTGCCAACACATCTGGCTAGTTTTTGTATTTTTAGTACAGACGGGGTTTCGCCACGTTGGCCATGCTGGTTTTGAACTCCTGACCTCAGGTGATCCACCTGCCTCGGCCTCCCAAAGTGTTAGGATTACAGGCGTGAGCCATCACGCCTGGCCCTCCGTGTCTTTAATAGATACAGAGTTGTTCAGATTTTCTGTTTCTTTGTTAATTTGGTAAAGGAATTTTGTTCATTTAACCTGAGTTTTATTTATTGGCACAAAAATTGTCTGTAATAATTCCCCTATCGTTTTAATGTTTTTAGAATGTGTGGTAATGCCTCTCCTTTTATTCCTGATATTGGTAGTGTGTCTGTTCTTTCCCTCTTGATTAGTCTAATGAGCATTTGTTAATTTTACTAATCTTTTTAAAGAACCAGCTTGTTTTCTTTTTTTTCTGTATTATCAAATTTGTTTTATGTTTTATCTATTAATATTTCTTCTCTTTTCCACATTATTTCCTTTCTTCTATTTACTTTTGGTTTAATTTCTTCTTCCTTTTATAGCTTCTGAGGGTAGATGCTTAGGCCACTGATTTTATGCCCTTTTATTATTATTATTTTTTGAGACACATTGTCACTCTGTCACCCAGGCTGATGTGCAGTGGAGCAATCACAGCTCACTGCAGCCTCAGTGTCCCGGGCTCAAGTGATCTTCTCACCTCCGACACCTGAGTAGCTGGGACCACAGGCATGTGCCACCACACCTGGCTAATTTTTTTTTTTTTTTTTTTAGTAGAGACAAAGTTTTGTCATGTTGCCCATGCTGGATTTTGTGCCTTTCTAATACAAATATTTAGAGCCACAGATTTCTCCTTGAACACTGTTTTATGGACTAGCATATGGTTTTTCTCAGTGAATGGTCCATGTGCATTTGGAAAAAAAGTATTTTGCTGCTGTTAGTGTAATGTTTTATAAATGTCGATTTGGTTATTTTGGTTGATAGTGTTGTTCATGTTTTTTATATCCTTATTAATTTTATGTCTACTTGTTCTATTGCTGAGAGGAGGCCTATTGAAGTCTCCAGTTATAATTTTGGATTTCTGTTTTTCTTTTTCAGATGTTTTTCCTTTATATATTTTGAAGCTCTGTTATTAGGTGCCTAGACATTTGAGATTTTTTTATGTTTTCTTGAAGAATTGACATTTTTATCATTACAATTTTTTTTTCTTATTCCTAGTAATAGTACTTCTCTTGGTGTCAACTTTGATATTAATGTTGCCCCTTTAGCTCTCTCATAATTTGCACAGTATATCTTTTTTCTGTCATTTCACTCTTAAGGTAAATGTGTCTTTATATATGTAAAGTGCATTTCTTGTAGGTAACATGTAGTTGGGTCTTCCTTTTTTTTTTTGAGATAGAGTCTTGCTCTGTCTCTCAGGCTGGAGTGCTGTGGCGCGATCTTGGCTCGCTGCAAGCTCCGCCTCCTGGGTTCACACCATTCTCCTGCCTCAGCCTCCTGAGTAGCTGGGACTATGGGCGCCTGCCACCACGCCGGCTAATTTTCTGTATTTTTTTTAGTAGAGACGGAGTTTTACTGTGTTAGCCAGGATGGTCTCGATCTCCTGACCTTGTGATCTGCCCGTCTCGGCCTCCCAAAGTGTTGGGATTACAGGCGTGAGCCACCTCGCCCAGCCAGTTGGGCCTTAGTTTAAAAAAAAAAAAGGATCCCTCAACGCCTGTAATCCTAGCACTTTGGGAGGCCGAGGTGGGTGGATCACGAGGTCAGGAGATCGAGACCATCCTGGCTAACACAGTGAAACCCCGTCTCTAGTAAAATACAAAAAAAAAAAAAAAAAAAAAGGGTTCCATGATGAGAATCTCTGCCTTCTAATTGTAAGATTTAGAGAATTTATATTTAATATAATTATGTTGATTTACTTGGGTTTAAGTACACTGTCTTGTTTTTGTTTTTGTTTTCCTCCCTATTGGTCCCATCTGTTCTTAGTTCCTTTCATCCTTCGCCTTTTTTTTTTTTTTAACCTACTTTGGATTATTTTGAGTATTTTTTATGGCTCCATTTATTATTTATCCAATAATTGGCTTATTAGATATACCTCTTTCCTTTACTTTTTAGGGATTAATCAAGGGTTTATAATGTGCATCTTTTACTTACCACAGCTTACCTTCAAATAGTATTAAACTTCTTTATAATGTAAAACCTCCCATTTTCTCCTTCTGGCTTTTGTGCTATTGTTGTCATACTTTCTTTCTTCTTTCTATATCTGACATGTAGTCTACAAGGCATTATCATTTTTGCTGTAAACAGTTAATTAAAGAAATTTAAAGATGAGAAAACAAATTTTTTTTTTTGAGAAGGAGTCTCACTCTGTCACTCAGGCTGGAGTGCAGTGGTGCGATCTCGGCTCACTGCAACCTCTGCCCACTGCAACCTCTGCCTCCTGGGTTCAAGCGATTCTTCTGCCTCAGCCTCCTGAGTAGCTGGGACTACAGGAGCGTGCCACCACTCCTGGCTAATTTTTTTTTTTTGTATTTTTAGTAGAGACGGGGTTTCACCATATTGGTCAGGCTGGTCTCGAACTCCTGACCTCAGATGATCCACCTGCATCAGCCTCCTGAAGTGCTGGGATTACAGGTGTGAGCCACCGCGCCCGGCTGAGAAAAAAAGTATTTTTTATTTATTTATATGTTACCTATTCCTGGTAATTGTTCTTCTTTTTTGTAGATCCAGGTTTCTATCTTGTGTCATGTACCTCGTACCTGAAGAAATTAAAACAAAAAAAATTCTAGTTACATTTATTTTACTGCAGGTCTGTTAAGTCTGTATTTTACCTTAATTTTTGAGGGCTATTCGTCTTTTATCTAAAAGTCTAGATTTGGGAACTGTTTTTTTCTTTGAGCATATTTTTCCATTGTTTTTGGCCTGCATATTTTCAGATGAGAAGTCTGTAGTTAATATTATCTTTGTTTTTTCTTATGTAATGTATCTTTTTTTCCTCTGTCGACTTTTAATATTTTCCTTTTTATCACTGGTTTTTACAAATTTTATTTTGATGTATTTTGGTGTGGTTTTTTTTTTTTTTAGTTTATGCTGCATTAGGGTTCACTGAACTCTTTAGATCATAGGTTTATTGATTTCATGAAACTTGGAGGCAGTGTGGTCCTTATTTTGAAATTATTTTTGTCCCCCTTCTCTCCCACATTCTGAGACGCTAACGGCATGTATGTTAGATTGCCTGATACTGTGCTGACTGCAGAAGTCACTTTGGCTTGTTTATTATGTTTTGTTTTACAAATTATTTGTTTTTCAGCTTGGATAGTTAATATTGTATGTTTTAAAGCCCTGACCCCCTTTTTTTTTTTTGGGTAGGTACTTAATCTGCTGTTAAACCCACAGCGAATTTTTCATTTTATGTTTTGCATATTTGAACTGTGGAAATTTTACTTAGTTAAAAAAAAATCCCCCATTTCTGTCCTTATGTTTGTGTTTTTCTGTAAATTCTTGACCATATTTATAATAGCTGCTTTAATTGGCTTGTCTGTTAATTTCATCATTACTTCATTTCTGGGTCTGTTTCTGTTAAGTGACTTTTCTTACAGTCATGACTCCCATTTTTCTACTTTTTGAATGTCTGGTATTTTTATTGGTTGCTGGACATTGTGAATGTTGTTGAAAGTCTGGATTTTATTTCCTTCCTTTAAAGAGTTGAATTTTGTATTGGCTGGTAGTTGAGTTACTGGCAGTTAATAAGATCAGCCTATTATTATTAGTATACTTTTTTTCTGAGGCTTGATTATTAGCTTGGGTTAGAATAGACTTTATGCTAGCACTGGTTTCCTCCTTATGAGGTATGGTCATTTTATGGTCTCTATTCAGTGCCCAAGGTGTTTAACAATGTTTTTTCTCTCTGGCTGTTCAGAACTTGACTGCCTCCCAGCTTTAGGTGAACTCTTGGAATGATAGCTCCCAGTAGTTCTCTGCCTGACTTTGTTGAATTTTACTGTTTGAATGTGCAGCTTAGTACTTAGGAACAGTTTCAAAAGAGCCTCTATCAGATCTTTGGAGCTTTTTTCCTGAATATTCTTCTTTCTGGTGATCTGCCTCCACAAATTCCAGCTGTCTTGGCCTTTGTAGGGCCCACCTCATTTGTATGCCTTCTCTCAGGGAGTCTAGCTCTGTACTGCCTGTTGTCTAGTGTTTGAAAACAGTAATTTTATATATTCTGTCCAGTTTTCTGGTTGTTTATAGTTGGAGAACAATTTGGTGCTTATTTATATTTTAAATGTCACATTTGTCTGTGTATGTTATCCTAGCTCAGGTATCAGCAGACTTTTTCTTATAGAACCAGAGTAATTGTTTCAGGCTCTGGGCCATGTGGCCCCACTTGCAACTCCGTGGTTGTAGTTTGAAAGCAGCCACAGACAATATGCAAATAAATGGGATAGTTGTGTACTGATAAAACTTTATTTACAAAAACAGGTGGTTAGCCCCCAGACCACAGTTTGCTAGCCCCTGAGTTAGTTGACTGAAATACAAATGATAGTAGAATTATGAAATCTTATTGTTGGATGGAATCCTTGAGACTCTTATTTCAGGTGTGAAAGGAACCCTTTAAGTCATATTGTTCAATTAGCCCTTTGATATTTGAAGCCACTCTACAGTGTCCTAGTCTAGTAATGACCAGCTTCTCCTTAACCCCCCATATCTATGATTAACTCTCAGTCAGGGATTTATTTCTTGAGGGAGCTCTCACTGTTGTTGTGGCTTTAATCATCAGTTTTTCCATTTGGTTCTGTTGTTACCACTTGGGACTGTGCTGAGCAAATGTAATTAATCTTCTACATATCAGCCTTCCATATAATAGAAGACTAAATAACTTTAGAATCATTTTAACTATGTATTAAGTTCATTCAGCTGTGTTATTTTTATCACATGGCTTTATTCTGTTTTATTCTTGTTGCCGTGTTAATTTGCTTGAAAGGATTGAATGTGCGGCTAGATAGCCTCTAGCCATATGACATGTTTAGATTTCCTCACCAGCCTAGTCTTTCATCTCTTCATTTGTTGCATTTTACCTAGATTCTTCTAAAAGTATGGAGCTAGGAGCTGAAAGCAGTACTGAATAATGACTGATAATTTAGATCTGTTGAATAGGATCAAGATTTTCTACCTTTATTAATGTAGCTTAAGATGGCAGCTACTTTTTAAATATCTACTTCACATTGTTCAATTGTAGTAAACTTATTGTCAAATAAAACCTCTGAGCCTTTATACTCATACTTACGCTGTAAACCAACTTTTAAAAAATCTTTGTACTTTTTAGTTAATATCAGTAAACTGAGCAGTGAAAAGAAAATGACACTTGAGGAAAACAGTTATGAATCAGCACATGTGCATATGTGTGTGTATATATATGTTAGAAAGCATCTTTTATATATGACCTCATTGTACGGAGGAATACCACATTGTATTTCTCATAACATGGAAATAACCAGTCAGATGGGAGGCCCAGTGTCTCGTCAGCAGCCCATCTACACAGGGAATCCTTGGCCAGTAGCATAGCTATGGCTGAGAAGAATTTGAGCAGAGCCAGATGGGATGGAGCATGCAGCTGGAAAGATGTCTCTGTCCAGCCGGGTTTTAGTAGTCTAAAATGGAGAAAATAAACAGTCAACAACAACACATTATTTTAACACATGGTTAAATAACCTTTTGGCTTTTGCAGCACAATTTATGGGATATTAAATTGTTCTTCAGTTTAGGAATTTGTCTAGAATAAGTGTATAAAGTAGTATGAGTTCTCAATATTAGTAGCTTTACATTTTATTACCCCATTTTGATTAATTTTGTTTAAATTTCCTTTTTTTTTTTTTAAAGCAGAGTTATATACTCTTACAGAATTCAATTAAAGAATCAGATAGGTCTACAAGGTTTATAAGAACAGTATTCTGCTCCTGCCCCTATTTTACCTTCTTTAGAGGCAAAAACACTCACCCTCTTTTGTTGATTATCTTAGTTCTTACTTAAATGTTTCTAAATACTGAGGTCATAGTTACTTTTAGATTTTTCAATTCTAGATCTTCCACTATCGAAGAGGAGGGTTTAACTCATTCTTTCTGCCTCCTACAAAGCAGGTGCCCTTTTAAAAATTTCCTCTCCCTCCCTCCCTTCCTTCCTTCCTTCCTTCCTTCCTTCCTTCCCTCCCTCCCTTCCTTCCTTCCTTCCCTCCCCTCCTCTCCCCTGCCCCCTCCCCTCTTCTCCCCACCTCCCCACCTCCCTACCTCCCTCCCCTCCTCTCCCCACCTCCCCACCTCCCTCCTCTCCCTCCCCTCCACACCTTGCTCCCTTCCCCTCCCCACCTCCTTCCCTTCTCCTCTCCCTCTCCTCCCCTCCTCTCCCCTCCTCTCCCTCCTCTCCCTCCCCTCCTCACCTCCCTCCCCTCCTCACCTCCCTCCCCACCCCGCCACCACCTCTAACTCCTTAGCTCAGGTGATCCTTCTGCTTGAGCCTCCTGAGTAGCTGGGACTACATATGTGTGCCACAATGCTTCAGCTATGTCTGTCAGTCTGTATATAGAGACAAGGTCTTGCTGTGTTGCCCAGGCCGGTCTCAAATAGGTCAAGTCGTCCTTCTGCCTTGGCCTCCTAAAGTACTGGCCTTACCAGACATGAGCCACAGGGCCCCGCCTGCTTACTTTTCTAAAACTTAACTCATCTCCACAGTTTTTGCCTATTGTATGAAACCCCTTTAAGACTCTCAGATGTATCAGGTGTTTTATTAGTTTCACCTTCCTGAAGAAGTCTTTACAGACCTGTCATAATCTGGATTGGTTGCCCTCTGCACTGGTGTATAGTTGGCAACCTGGAGTCATCATTCATTGTGATTTTAGGGATTTATTTTATTCCCTCTCATGTTAGGTCTGTTTCCTGAATCTCGCGACTTTTTGGTTTATTCCCTCCTTTTGGTAAGTACACACCCAGTAGCTTCCTGAGAAAGGGTGCTTTTTTTTTTTGCATGTCGAAAAATGCATTTATTCTCATATATTTGATAGAAAGTTTAGGTTGGCATAGCCATTTAATATTTAGTTTGGAAATAATTCTTTAGAATTTTGGAGTTATTGCACCTTTGCCTTCTTGCTTGTGGTATTGCTGTTGAGCAGTTAGAAATCCTGATTTTGGATATGTGACCTCTTTTTACTATGTGGAAACTTGGAGGATCTTCTCTTAGTCTGCAGTGTGCTGAAAGTTTATAGTGATATGCCTTCCGCGAGTCTCTCTTAATCCATTGTTCTGAGCACTCAGAGAGCTCTTTCAATCTAGAAATTCACATTCTGTTTTTCTGGGAAATTGTTATGAATTGTTTTATTGGTCATTTCCTCTTTATTTTCTGTATTTTCTCTTTCTGAAAGCTCTTGTATTTGGATTTCAGCTTCCTCGTATTTGGATTTTCAGCTTTCCCCCATTTTTCATTTTTGTTTATTTGTTTCACTTTCTGGGAGATTTCCTAAACTTTATCTTCTAAACATTTTACCAAGTTTTATCATTTCTGGAATCATTATTTAAAAATTTCCGAGAGCTTTTAAAAAATTCTCTCCTGAAATAGCATCCTGTTGTTTTTAAATGGTTGCACCATTTTATTTTGTTGAGAATATTCTTGGTGTTTTTAAAGTTTTCTTCTCCCAATGTTGTCTTTCCTTCTAGTTGCTTTTCCATTTGTTTTTGTTTCCGTAATTCCTCAGTGGTTTTCCTCAATTATTTAGCAATTCTCGGTCGTATGTTCATGTTTAGGAATGGTGGACTAAGAATCTGCTTGGAATTTCTGAGCATGTGACTGACATTTGCTTAACTGTGTGCTTCACTGATCTGGGTGGGCTCTTTAGTTGGGGAGCCTCTCTCTGATCTCAGTATCTTGAGGTCTTTTCTGTGGAGCTAAGATTTCTCAGAGAAGACTTTTCCAAATTCCTTTCTGAGGGATGAAGACTGGCTGCTAGTTTTCTGGGTGCTTAGAGGGCAATGGTAGGGAAGGGGTGGTCCTTGGCCTTCATTCTATATATTTCACCTAATGCCCTGTTTTCACTCTGGTTCCCTGCCTTCAGTTTGCCTGTGTCCTCCAGTCCAGGTACCCTCTGTTTACTGTCTCCAGAGAATACATTTGCATTTATTTGCTGGGGTGAAGAAGGGACAGTAGTTCAGCTCTGTGCAGTAGGGAAGGTACCTGGGCATCTGAGTGCCTTCTTATTTTCTTTTCTTTTCTTTTAATTTTATTTTGAGATTGGGTCTCTGTTGCCCAGGCTGGAGTACAGTGGTGTGATCACAGCTCACTGCAGCCTCAGCCTCCCAGGCTCAAGAGACCCGCTCACTTTAGCCTCCCTAGTAGCTGGGACTACAGGCAAGCAGTGCCATGCCTGGCTTATTTTTTAATTTTTTGTAGAGTTGAGGTCTCACTATGTTGCTTAGGCTGGTCTAGAACTTCTGAGTTCAAGTGATCCTTCTGCTGTGGGCCTGCCAAGGTGTTGGAATTACAGGCGTGAGTCACTGCACCCAGCTGAACGCCTTTTAAGCAGGCTTTTAACCAGTTGTTCTTATTTAATCTCCTCTCTGCCTTTCAACCCTACTTCCAAAATACCTATATTTAATTCCTGAGGCTGAGGGGATTCTGTGTCAATTGGGTTGTATCTCTTTCTTCATGTTTAGGATTCAGTTTTCTTAGGTATTGTAAATCTCCTTATCAGAGCCTCTGCTTCTTAGCCTTCAAAATTTTGATGCTATATCCTCTCTTGTTCCACCTGCCGTTGTAATTATATAATTTAATGAAATAAAGCAATGAAACAAATGTTTTTCTTGATGTCTTACAGGGATTTAGGAGAGAGCAAAAGCAGATGTGTATGTTTATTTTGCTGTCTTTACAGGGAGTTGATTAGTTATGTTTTAACAGAAGTTTTCTATTACATGTGACTTTTTCCTTCCTCTGAGTTGAGAGGTGATGTAATATGTTTACTGTATTAACCTGCTCTACTGGAGTAGTAACCCTATCATTGGAGGAAGTGAGGTGAGGCCGACTTGGAATTTCCTAATGCATGCTTGTCAGCCTCAAATGATCACAGCTGCCTTTTCTATACACCATCCTAGAATCCTGCCCAGGATGGATACGTTAAACTAATTGGTTTGTACTTGGAGGACTCTTTCAATAGTTTCCTGAAATGTTGACTATCTTCTGGCAGCTTTTCTGTTCTTGATGGGTAATAAGGGTTCCATCTCATTTACAAGTTGCTTTTATGAGTGGGATGTAATTAGCCTGGGCCAGGAGACTTGAACTCATTTATAGTATCTAGGTCAACCCTATCACTTTATAGGTCCTGAATCTGAGGTGCCTTGAGGTACAGTAGATTTCCTAACATCACATAGGTAAATGGTTGAAAAACCAGGCCTTAGAACCTAGACCTCCTAATTTCCAGCCAGTGTTCTTTCCATGATACTACACCATGGGTTCATTCTAATCAACGTCTCTTGATTTTACGGTGTTCCTTGACCACTGAATGTGGTTTTAACTCTGAGGAGCCATATTGCAAGTATATGCTGTTGGTCACAAGGGATCTAGTTGCTGTGGGTCACTGCAAATAAATAATCTCATTTTCTATATATTGTGTGTGAAGAATAGGACACTAGGAATCAATATAAATTTTCTTTGAATCACATTCATGTCAGTTAGGAAGTGCATTTATCCCTGTTTTGTCGTAATCTATTTAATTAGAACTGTTTGGAACTGACTGTAGTAGCCTTTTGGTTAGGCCAGGGGAGTATCTGCCACTTAACCCGTTTATGCCTAATGTTCCATTATTGGAACACTAAACTTGTGGGAGTTATTTATATCCTACTGCTCAAGGTCATCGCCAAGGTCTGATTTTTCACAAAAAAATTTGCATCCTCCCGCATAAATGGGTTAAGTTCAATTTTCTGAGAACCCTGACTACCCCTATACCACATGCCAGCCATTGCTAAGCAGATTTTCTTCCAGCCTGTCTTGCTATCAGAATAGTGATTTTGTTGGTTTGTTATACGTATTATCTAAGAATTAGTTTATGTAGATACCATCTTATAGTGATAACATGTAAAAGAAGGCGTATAATTATCTCAGTGAAATAAGTCTGTTCTATTCATGGGATGATATGTGGGCACTCTTATACCAGTTTTCTTAATACCTCAGGAAGACTAAAGAAAGATTTATGAACTTTCTTAAATTAGAAAATACGGCCATGAGCTCTAGTCATTGCTAAATTGAGTTGATGACAGTTTCTTTGTACTGTTTTATAATCCTCTAGGGCTAATTTTTACCATTTGCCTTATGAAGCAGCATGGCAGAATGGAAAGCATTTATACTTTAAATTCAGTTACAGCTTAAATCTACTTATATTTGGGATCTGCCATTTGCTACCTGTGTGGCTCTGGGAGAATTATTCAACCTTTCTGAGTCCTAATTTCTTTAGCTGTCTGTTGTGAAGTTTATAAATTATATGTGAAGTCACTAGTATGGTGCTCGGTATTAGAAATAATATATGAAAACTCTAGTATGGTGCCTGGTATTAAGTAGATGCTTGGTAAATAATGATGTTGGTGGTTATTATACATAATGTGCATGTGGGTTTCCTTCTTTGTATATTTTAATTTCATCATTTTGGTTCTATATTGTAGAAACCATGCAGTTTAAAACTTAGATTTAATTAAGGATTGTCCTTTTGACCAGTGAGAAATAATTGTGTTTGGGGATAATTTTGAATCTAGAATTATTTTGAAGGTTTGCTTTAAAATTTTGAAATCATTAGGTAAAGAATTTTGTGTGGTAGAGATAAACATTAGTCAGAAATTGAGACAGTATGGCTGGGCCCAATGGCTCGTGCCTGTAATCCCAGCACTTTGGGAGGCCAAGGCAAGCGTATCACCTGAGGTCAGGAGTTCGAGCCCAGCCTGGCCAACATGGTGAAACCCCATCTCTACCAAAAATAGAAAAATTAGCCGGGTGTGGTGGCGGGCACCTGTAATCCCACCTACTTGGGAGGCTGAGGCAGGAGAATGGCTTGCACATGGAAGGGGGAGGTTGCGGTGAGCCAAGATCATACCACTTCACTCCAGCCTGGGCGACAGAGCAAGACTCCATCTCAAAAAAAAAAAAAAAAAAAGACAATAGAACTTGGAGTACACTTGATTTTTAACCTGTAAATATGATCATGGTCTATGAAGACATTTTACTCTTAATTGAATAAACATCCATGATGGGATTTTTTTTTCTTGGACAAACTATTTCAGTATCATTAAGCTGTCTTTTCTCTTACCAAACATTAATTCAAAATTTAAAGCTAAATCTTCGAACACCCATTTTATACTTAGTTATCTCTTTTAGGCTTGATTAGTGTTTCACTGTAACGTTTTTCGATGCAGACCAGTATAATGATACTTAGTTTTTAACTTTAAAGGAGGTGTTTTACCTGAATTAGTTACCAGGTGTTTAAGTTTGTAGCCTTGCTGTTGTGTCACTTGCATTTGTAAGAAAGATAACACTTGCTAGAACAACTTTGTAAAAAACAGAGCAGGTGGTAGCAGCTTCCCTTTGCCACTGAGAGCATAGATGTACTGATAGGAAGTTAGTGGAAGTACTAGGATTAGGAAACCATTCTCCTGAAACAATGCCAAATATTTTGTCTGCTCTACTGCCGGATATTACAGGTGAAAGTGTTATAGTGAGTAAATTACTGTGCATAGATTTTCATGGGCACTGACTCATCTGATGTTTAAAGCTCTGATATTATTTTCTAACCCTTTAAATAAGGTTAATGTTATTAGATGTTGCTAGTGATTCATATTTATTGTGTGTGTGTGTGTTTTTTTTAAGAGATGGAGCCTCACTGTGTTGCCAGGCTGGAGTGCAGTGGCTCGATTTTGGCTCACTACAACCTCTGCCTCCCGGGTTCAAGCGATTCTCCTGCTTCAGCCTCCCAAGTAGCTGGGACTACAGGCGCACCACCACGTCCCGCTAATTTTTGTATTTTTAGTAGAGATGGGATTTCACCGTGTTGGCCAGGATGGTCTCCATCTTTTGACCTTGTGATCCGCCCGCCTCTGCCTCCCAAAATGCTGGGATTACAGGCGTGAGCCACTGCGCCTGGCCTGTTGGTGTGTTTTTATTACCTTCTTTCTCTTCCCTCATCCACAAGGCTCTTAGGCACAGAATACTTTCTTTAGCTTAAGTGATAAAAGAAGTTAGTCTTCTGCTTACCTTTTTGGATTTCAACTTCTTTTTATTTTTGTTTCCTTCTTCGATGTTTAAAGATTGATGTTAGGGGTTCTGATTAAAACATACACATTGCTGTCTGGGCGTGGTGGCTCACGCCTGTAATCCCAGCACTTTGGGAGGCGGAGGTGGGCGGATCATGAGGTCAGGAGATCGAGACCACAGTGAAACCCCGTCTCTACTAAAAATACAAAAAATTAGCCAGGCACGGTGGTGGGCACCTGTAGTCAGTCCCAGCTACTCGGGAGGCTGAGGCAGGAGAATGGTGTGAACCCGGGAGGCAGAACTTGCTGTGAGCCGAGATCGCACCACTGCACTCCAGCCTGGGTGACAGAGCGAGACTCCGTCTCAAAAAAAAAAAAAAAAAAAAAAGTCTTCTGCTTACCTTTTTGGATTTCAACTTCTTTTTATTTTTGTTTCCTTCTTTGATGTTTAAAGATTGATGTTAGGGTTTCTGATTAAAACATACACATTGCTTTTATTTGAAGAAACGAAGGAACTTGGCCAGGCTCAGTGGCTCATGCCTGTATAATCCCAGCACTTTGGGAGGCCGAGGTGGGTGGACCGCTTGAGGTTAGGAGTTTGAGACCAGCCTGGCCAGCATGGTGAAACCCCGTTTCTACTAAAAATACAAAAATTAGCCGGGTGTGGTGGTGCACGCATGTAGTCCCAGCTACTCAGGAGGCTGAGGCACGAGAATTGCCTGAACTCGGGAGGCCAAGATCGCGGTACTGCACTCCAGCCTGGGCGACAGAGCGAGGCTCCCTCTCAGGAAAAAAAAAGGAACTTGTATAGAAAAATGGACAAAGGGTATGAACAGAGAACTCAAAGTGAAAGAAATAGTACTACTACTAGTGGTATAATGAAAATATCATTTACAGCTTTTGCTATGTCCCAGACACTGTCTTTTATAAATGCTTCATATGTATACTGACTCATTTAACCAATGAGTTAGTGCAGAGCTGGGATTCAAACCCAGGAATGGTGGCCCCATCTGATGAAAGATGTGATACCGCATACTGATTTCTTCCTAGCAGAACAAGGACTATGTATTAATACAAGTACATACCCTTCTATTCAATTGGCAGATATTTTAAAAGATATGCAATTTGGGAGGTGGCTATTTGTATTGGGGAGACTATTAATTGAACAGTAATGTGGTAGCACTCATCATGAGTCTTGATATATTCATATTCTTTGGTAATTCAGTATCAAGCAATCTCTTTAAAGGAAATAATCAGGAAAATAACAGTGTTCAAGGATGTTAACCAATTATGGTAATTACAGTAGTGGAAATAAAATGGAAGATTATCCAGTTGTTATGGGATGGCTAAATTATATTTTTTCCAATGAATAGAATATTATGCAAACATTAAAAGTGTATTTTGAAGAATAATTAGTAATATATAAAAATAAGTGAAAAAAGATATAAATCATGCAATATGGTTCCAACTTTAAAAAGTATATGTACAGAAAAAGAGGAAGGACATATACAGTAGGATGCTAATGATTATTATAATGTGATTATGGTGTATTACTTCTGAACTTTTTATATTGGCCATGTAAGTGCTTTTTATTGAGAGGAAACCAAGTAACATATAGGGAAACCCTAAATGATGCCAGTGCCAGCTTTTTACTAAACATATTCATTAAAAATTTAGATTTGCATATCTCAGTGTAAAATGTAAGTTACTGAATTTTAGATATTTTTAGTTTGTATATTTGTAACTTTTTTGAAGCAAAACCTCTTTTTTGGTTTCTTTTTGTTTTTTGAAACAGAGTCTCGCTCTGTCACCCTGGCTGGAGTGCTGTGGCATGTCACCCAGGCTGGAGTGCCGTGGCATGATCTCGGGTCACTGCAACCTCCGCCTTCCGAGTTCAAGCGATTCTTGTGCCTCAGCCTCCTGAGTAGCTGAGATTACAGGCACACGCCACCATGCCTGGCTAATTTTGGTATTTTTAGTGGAGACGGGGTTTCAGCATGTTGGTCAGGCTGGTCTCGAACTCCTGACCTCATGATCTGCCTGCCTGGGCCTCCCAAAATGCTGGGATTACAGGTATGAACCACCGTGTTCAGCCTGAAGCAAAACCTTTTTAATTTGGATTAAATGAAAGGTGATTTTTCTTTTTCTTAAATGTGGTCATTATAGTGATTGATTGCTTTAGCACTTTTAATATGTTTCAGTTATGTTAGTAGAAGATATGGCTGTTTTCTACCTAGTGATACATGTTTTTTTTGTAAACAACTTGCTAACAAAAATAATTGACCTTGTGAGGAAGGAGATGCATGAGTAAGGATTCAATGCAAGGGCCACCTGGGCTGTTTGGTACAGAATTAAATTATGAATCTGTTTTACTATTAGTTTTCAATATGTAGCTGTAGTTTATAACTGTTTAAGAAATTTAGCTTTCGCTTGTGTTGAAACCTCTTTGAAGTTTAGCTCTTTAAACTTGAGATTTAAGAAATCTTGAAATATAAACGTATGTAATGGAACAAAGATACAGTATCTGTTCTCTGCTAGTTGCAAGTTCTCATGTTTTACAATGTGTATAAAAAATAAAAGACCAAACTACATTAGCGAATTGTTATAGAAGCAAAGCTTTTCTGTTTGCTACATGTTAAAAAACATGAATAAATTGCTGATAACTTTGTATCAGTTTTCTTAATTGCTTCTACCTAAATAGACTTTTGGCATTCATGATGAAACACTCTCGTACTTCATGCTAACTGCTTCCCTAATTAAAAAAGGACTTAAACTGTAGCTTGTGGATGGGAAGAAATTATTTGAAAGAAATTATTTCATATATATAAACTTATTTTTAAAATCTTACTTGATTTCTAAATATAATTTGTGAGTTGAATATTGAATGATAACACAGAAAATAGTTTTCTGTATAGGGACTTTATAATAAGTGTTTAGACAAATTAAATGATTCAACAGGAAATAATGATTATCAGCTTGTTTTATTTTAGTATTTAATGTAAAGAGCTATGTAGAAATCTTGATAGAAACTTTCTCCCACCTTAAAATTTGAGAAGATTTGACATACATTCTTCACTGGGAGGAATCTTATGATATGAAGTTTCGTGTAAATATTTATTTTAGCACAATTGCTTTTCTGTATGGAAGACTGTTTTTAGTGGTCTGTAAGTAAAATGAGAAAACGATTACAATTTTTTGTCTTTTTCCAGGCTGAACTCACGGGAATCAAATGGCGTAGGTACAATTTTGGAGGACATGGGGACTGTGGACCCATAATTTCAGCCCCAGCCCAAGATGATCCAATTCTGTTAAGTTTCATCCGCTGTCTGCAAGCTAACCTGCTTTGTGTATGGCGTCGTGATGTCAAACCAGATTGCAAAGAGTTATGGATATTCTGGTGGGGAGACGAACCCAACCTAGTGGGTGTAATACATCATGAACTGCAGGGTAAGGTTTCTGTTTTTTTCTTAAAAATTATTTGCATCATATTTTTTTGAACATTGGTAAATTTCAAACAGATTATTAAGACTTGTCTAAAAGAACGATCTTAAGTGTTTCATGGATGTCTCTCAAAAGGAACATTCTCACCCCTCTTCCTCCCGTCCCTGTTTTTTTTTTTTCCTAACTCTTGTCCTTTTCCAGTTATGCTGAGAATCAGAACCTTGTGAACCACTGCTGTTAAATGAGAGTATTGTGTCTCCTGGGTGCGGTGGGGTGGAAACCAGGCTAAGATCCACTGTTTTTAAATGATAGTGAATTGTGAGTAACTAACAAGACAGTGAACTGAACAGTTACTGTTTTTTTCCTTGAACTGTGGTTGTTATGGTTCATTGCCAGCTGAACTCTTTGGTGGAAAATTGGAGAGTGATACAGAAATTTAGTTTTGAGCCTAATTGGACAAAATTGTGAGATTACATTGAATAATATTTTGAGGAAAGATGAATATATAGGATCTGGTCTGAATTGGGTGTAGCATATTTTCTTTTGCTTTTATTTCTGCTTTTCATGTAATTTGGTGATTCCAGGAAACATTGGCTCCAGTGTTGCCTGATTTTTAGCTTTAGATTGCATCTGATATCTGGAAACTGAATTAATGTAAGAGTTTCATTTTTCTGAGCTGCTTTATATATTTACCACAGTTTTATAAGCAGGAACTTTTATCAGTTGTCTTTGAATTTCTGGTAAAAATTTTTACCTTTCTAAGTGTTTCTATTTAGTATGCCAAGGGATTTTCTCAAGCAAGACTAATTCTAATCTTTAGTTAGGGTATTAACTCTTTTTGACTTAGTCTCTTAGAACCATCTTTTATTATCTCCAAACTATATTGTGTTAATCTGTGGCTGAAAGACTTCAGGTCGTGTTTGAAATGTTTTGTTACTTGATGTTTTTAATGTTTTTTTTAAAGGAAGGAGTAAAACTAACTTTAATGTATGTTCGAGGCTCTGTTCTAAAGCTTTTACATTTGCCTGAAGGATTTCCTGCCAACTTTTGCTTGACATCTTGCTAGTTTTTCTTGGCAGCCATTTTTTATCTGTGATATCTCCTGCCACAGCAGCCAGAGGGCGGTAAACCACAATGGACTAATTGAACTGTTTACTTTATGGTCCATTTGTCTGTTCAGCTCAAACCTTTATCCTGATATTTTTTAGGGTATTTGGTCTATAAATAAGAGAACCCATTGTGGGTGACATTGCTTGCTTAGCTGGGTAATCAGCAAAATCCCAGAACTTAACATTCATCTCAAAGCCTGTTCTATGTAGTTAGCAGTTAACTTAGGTAAAATTAGAGTTTCAGAACATCTGGATTCTGTTTATCAGAATTTTAAAAATAAGATGTCACCTAGAAGATAATTACAACATTTTTGTTCATTAAAATATGAAAACATATTTTTACTTTTTTTCCCATGTAGTAGAGTGGTATAAAGCTTTTTAAAAAAGTGTCTTTCTTATTTTTCATGATTGTTTCTGACTGTCATCTTCTGTTTCTCTGTATTAATCTCTTACATTTTAGCTTTTTGGTCTGCTGTTTGTTAGTGTGGTACATATCATTTTGTAATGATGTGGAAACCAAACCCAACTGCTGATTAGGCTTGTTTAGTTGATAATATAGAATAAATTTATTTATCTATGCCAACAAAGAAAATCGTCAGTGTTCTTAGAAATAGCTTATTAAATTATTGTGTTATTTTTCGTGGGCTTTGTTACTGAGTTAACAAAAAGGGGTAGGGTGTTTAAATTTTGGGATAGTTGCTTTAGATTGCATGTGTAAATTAATATCTTAAGTATTTTTTGGTAAAGAGTTAAGCAAAGATTGAATTGTTTTTAGATATTTTTAAAATTACAGAAACACTACATTTAAGTTAGAAACAGGAAAACAATCATCATATGGAGAGAACAAAGAAATAAAAATACTGAAGTCTGAAAGAGTTTTAGATGTTTTATGTGTAAGTGAAATTGGTACCATACAGTTTTTCTAATTTTCTAATTAAATGTAGTATTGTGAATATTTTCTCTTGGGAATGGTTACTTTTCTTTGGAGTTTGAAAGTGGTATAAACTGTTTATATTTTGTATTCTACTGGGAAAGTATTACAGTAATGGAATAATTATAATTTCATTG
Organism: Pongo abelii; assembly: GCF_028885655.2. Lineage (NCBI taxonomy): Eukaryota > Metazoa > Chordata > Mammalia > Primates > Hominidae > Pongo > Pongo abelii. Next base: position 115,079,363 of record NC_071995.2, on the reverse strand, counting down.
AGTGCGTCTCCTTTTTAATATGAATTTTGAGCAAGTTTTTAGATCCATTTATATGAAGTGTCCATTTTTGTAGGTAAAAGTAGTTGAAAAAGGTAATATATGGTTCAACCTAATAACAGAAAATATCTAGCCTTAATTAGAAAAATAAGTCATAAAGACAACTTCGTTTCAAGTAAGGGGAAATAGGATAGCAGTCATGAAAAACTGAAAGATACAAAGAGAATATTTTAATTGGTAGCCATACAAAGTGGAGATATTTTAGAATCTATTTCATTCTTTAATATATTTGAGTCATTTTATTTTGGGTAAAATAAATTATAGGCCGAGCATGGTGGCTCACGCCAGTTATCCCAACACTTTGGGAGGCTGAGGGGGCCCGATTGCTTGAGGCCAGGAATTTGAGACCAACCTGACCAATATGGTGAAACCCTGTCTTTACAAAAAATAAAAAAAAAAAATTAGCCAGGTGTGGTGACGTGCACCTGTAATTCCAGCTACTCGGGTGACTGAGGCTGGAGGATCGCTTAAACCCAGGAGGCCAAGGTTGCAGTGAGCAGAGATAATGCCACTGCACTCCATCCTGGGCAACAAAGTGACACCTGTCTCAAAAAATAAAATAAATAAATAGTAGCAGAATCCTGTTAGCAGGCTTTAATGTTAAGCCTGAGATTACCATTATTTGTAACATTTTTTAAATAGGGACATTTTACTGTTTCTTACATTGCTTCTTATTTATGTTATTTGGCATTTCCTGGCTGGTCACGGTGGCTCACACCTGTAATCCCTGCACTTTGGGAGGCCTAGGCAGGAGGATCACCTGAGTTTAGGAGTTGGAGACCAGCCTGGCCAACATAGTGAAACCCCCCTCTCCAGTAAAAATAAACAAAAATTAGCTGGGCATGGTGGTGGGTGCCTGTAATCCCAGCTACTGAGGAGGCTGAGACAGGACAGTCGCTGGAAACCGGGAGGCAGAGGTTACAGTGAGCTGAGGTCACGCCACAGCACTCCGCTGGGCAACACAGCAAGACTCCATCTCAATCAATCAATCAATCAATCAATCAATAGTAGCAGAATCCTGTTAGTCGGCTTAAATTAAGCATGACATTACCATTATTTAACATTTTTTAAATAGGGGCATTTTACTGTTTCTTAAATTGCTTTTTAGTTATGTTATTTGGCATTTCCCTTTGTCTTCATAGTGTACTCCAAATAGCGTACTACCAAGAAACCTCACAGTGAGATATAATACCAAAGCAACCATCTTGCATTTAAATGTATAAAGTATCCCATAAAATGAGAATAATCCTACAGGGCACACACACAAGTTAGTTTTATGATATTATACTTTTTGTTTAATTGCTTGACATATCTCTGAAATAGTCTGAGAGAAGACTATAACACATTTATAGTCTGTTCTTGTCACTTGGATAAACACTTTTGGGTGCCTGTCTGGGGAATTGTTAATGCGTGTGGTGTAGTGATTCAGAGCACGGGCTCTGGGTTGCTTGGGTTTGAATGCTTGCGTAGTCACTAGCTGTGTATTCTTGATCTAATTATTTAACTTAAACTGTGCCTCAGTTTTCTCACTGTGAATTAGGTTATGAGGTTAAGAAAAATTAAAAGTACTTAGAGCAGCATATATAGCAGTTAATCTATAATTGTAACTATTGCTGCTGCTACTGTGCAAAGACCTACAGGCTGTGAATGAATTGTGGCAAGAACACGTTACCTGGCGCTTAGGGTAGGAGTGAAATAGTCTCCCCTTTAAAAGGCTGAGTAGGTGGGTCATAGAACCTACTTATCACAGAACCTACTTATCATAGAACCTACTTATCACAGAACCAAGGATAAGACATTTGGACTTAATTTGATAGATTTTGAGGAATTAAACATTTTGATCAGGAAAGAGATATAATTAGGAAGATTAACTTAGTAACATATAGGATTAATGTGTACAGGGAAACCATAATACTGTGATTTTAAAATTCTAAATTGGAATATAAACTTAAATATTCTGTTCAGGATACTGATGTATTTAAATTAAAAATACTAATGATTATATACTATAATTCATATTAATAGTCTTTAACACTTTTATTATACCTTTGCTGTTTTGGCTTGACTAAATTCTGCATTTTAATTTAAGTTTTAGAGATTAATACAGTGTGCTGAGCGGACTTCTCCTAATCTACCAAACAAATGCCTCTTACTATTTTTTTTTTTTTTTTCCCCTTTAGATGGAGTCTTGCTCTGTTGCCCAGGCTGGAGTGCAGTGATGCAGTCTTGGCTCACTGCAGCCTCTGCCTCCCGGGTTCAAGCGATTCTCCTGCCTCAGCCTCCTGAGTAGCTGGGATTGCAGGTGTGTGCCACCACACCTGGCTAATTTTTGTATTTTTAGTAGAGATGGGTTTTCACCATGTTGGCCAGGTTGGTCTCAAACTCCCTACCTCAAGCGATCCACCTGCCTCGGCCTCCCAAAGTGCTGGGATTACAGGCGTGAGCCACCTCACCTGGCAACAAATGCTTTTTAAATAAACACAATATTCTGGCCATTTCACTGCCTTTTAGTCAGTGGTGGGAAAGACATGCAATCTGGAAAACCCAAAATAGTACAGAGAGCAAGCACAGAACTGCCAATTGCTTGCCCCAAAGCATTACACATCTCTGGTCCAGAAGGAGAAGTATCAGATTCAGCTTAGTATGTGCTTAAGAATGTTTGTTGGATCAGTTAATGAAACTTATTTTATGAGGTTCCGATGTAGTGCAGTATTGCACTCCCAGAAGATTGACTTATAATAAATTTGTAAAAGTTTTTAATGATTTGATAATGCGAGGATATTGAAGCATAGTTAAAATAAAGCATATTATTTCTGGTTTTAATTCCTAAGGGGATAAAAATAGCCAATTTTTTGGGTATATTTTCTACCACAAATATTTAGCACTAAATATGCACTGTCTACAATTTTAAAATTTGTGTTGTCTCTTTTTTTGATTATTAGACATATAAATTAAGAATACATCTGTACAACTCTAAAAATGATCATCCCTATAACAGTATCAGAAGCCTTCTGAATTGGTTTTATTGTCAGTGCAGGGGTAGATTGGCAGTTATTAATCTTTGTTGTGAATTTAGCGACATAAATATTGCTTTTTCTATTTTTAAGAGTGCTGCCACCTGTGCCAGGAGGTGTGGGCGATTGTAAAAACATTAGACATAAGAGAGCCTGGAAAAGTGGATCTGTTTTCTGACAGTGACCACGGTGTAAGATAATTAAAGATACTAGTACTATTGTTTATTGAACTGATTGCAAGTTGGCATTTTGTAGGAGTGTAGGAAGGCTGGATTTTTTTAGTTTTATAATCTGTATCTATAGATTTCAGTCTACAATTCCAAATGGTGGGATTGATAAAACCTTTGTTTAGATAACTCCAAGCAAGAACCTAGCTTCTCCACTCCTCCTAGCTTTTTATTTTTAAATAAATATATTTACACACTTATATGCATATGCCTCTTTTTCCACCTAAACTATTTGAGGCAATTTTCAGACTTCATGGACCTTTGCCCCTAAATACTTCAGCATTTAAGTCCTATGAGAATGTGAAGCACTTTTTTACGTAACCAGAGCACTTTTGTCATGCTCAAGACATTTAATATCAATATAATTAAATTATCTAATATTTAGTCCATATTCAAATTTCCCAATTGTCCTAGCAATACCTTTTATAGTTTTCTCTCTCTCTGATCCAGAATGCAATCAGGATCACGCATTTTTAGATGGCTTGTGTCCTCTCATTTAGAATATTCCTGAAGTTGTCTTGGGGATCAATGATATTGATGTTATTTGAAGGGAGCAGTTTAGTTGTCCTGTAAAATATTCCACATTTTGAATTTATCTAATTGTTTTCTTACAATTAGAGTCAGGATAAGCATTTTTGGCAAGAATATTGAGTAGGTGATGTTGTGTACTTTCCACGGCATCACATCAGAAACACGTCATGTCAGTTTGTCTCAATATTGATGGTACTGAGCTTGATCCCTTGATTAAGGTAGTGTCTGCCAGGTTTCTCCAGTGTAAAGATATCCTTTCCTTTTATAATTGTTAAGTAAATTTGGGATGAAACTTTGAGATTGTGTGAATATCTCTTTCCTCAAAAGAGCCTAATTTTGAGCCTGTTTAAACCAACCGAAAATTTCCGGAATCACGTGCTTTTAGAAAATCAGTTGAGATCAGATGAAGACTGCATTCTTAAGTCACAGCAGAGTTCAAGAGGAGAAGAGAATAAAAATATTGAAGATCTACCAAAGACAAATTATAATGTCACACTATGAAAATGAATAGCCCCTATTGCTTAGCATACCTAAAAAGAGAAGTGTTGACATTGACTTTTCCAAAATCATAGACAATAATGTATGTAGGAATATATTACTGTGTGTCTTAGAGTCTGTGAACTTTCAATTGATTTTTGATGGTTTCTGGTTATCCTTAACTAAATGGTAAAAATAATTTCATCAGTATTATACATGAATTTATTATCAGTTGAAATTAGAAAATTGCTTTCTGGAAAAGTAATGACTATTTTATATATAAAATTGACAGGAATAAAATTATCTTTTGTCATTCATTTTGAAAATTTCTTTCAAGGAGAAAATCTGATCTTTGACTCATTTTCACTCTGTTTTTCTATCTTTTTTTTTTAGTGGTATTAAATTTGTGAGTCATTGAAATTAATCCCTGACTGAATTGGAAAGGAATTGTATTTACAGTATTTGGATTTATTTATTTTTCAAGTATGGAATTCTGGTGATTTTGAAAACATGAATGATACCATTTTGCAGCAGCATTGTAGATTTGTAGTATTTTAGATTGGTATCACAGTGCACCTGAAAAGTAAGTTTCATTTTACTTTTTTTTGTTGTTGTTGAGACAGAGTCTCACTTTGTCGCCCAGGCTGGAGTGCAGTGGTGTGATCTTGGCTGATGGCAGCCTCTGCTTCCCTGGTTCAAGCGATTCTCCTGCCTCAGCCTCCTGAGTAGCTGGGACTATAGATGCTCGCCACCATGCCCAGCTAATTTTTTGTATTTTTTTTGAGTAGGGCTGCATGTTGGCCAGGCTGGTCTTGAACTCCTGACCTCAAGTGATCCTCCTGCCTTGGCCTCCCAAAGTGCTGGGATTACAGGTGTGAGCCACCACGCCCAGCTATTTTACCTTTCATATTTGTCATTATTTCGTGGATAATAATGAAGAATACATTTGTATTTCATGAGAAACAAGTACTTTCAGGAAAAACACATCCAGTGATAAATGGTAGCTAGGTCTAAGTAGTTTATAAAGTATACTTTTATTTTTCTTGGATCTGAATTATTCAAGTTTTGATGTAAATTTCCTGATTCTTTAAATAATTACATTACTGTTCTGTTTTTCTGTTTTATTTGAAAGAATGAGTTTGCCAAAGCTATAAAGTAGTAAGTTTTTCATTGGGTGATTATCTGAATGGTTCTAGTGCATACTTATTAAATATTAGACTTAATATATAATTATATACTTGAAAGAAAAAATAACATACTTATTAAGACTTTGGTAAATAATACATTCATATTGTAAAATTATGGTAAGATCTTAATCTCAATTCTTTCAGATGAAGAATTGAAAAAGATCTAGTGAATTAGATAAAGTTATTAAGGTAAATATGCTTGAAATTGAGAGAACAAGCTAAAGTCTAACTTTTGAGTGTAAGTAAAATCGATGTGTTACCACAGGCAACTTACTGAACCATGTAATTAGTTTTTTTCTATGAAAAATGAGACATTTATACTGAGATTGTGGTAAAATAGCATGTAAAGGGCTTATGTTCTAATGATATGAAAATTAAGCAATTGGTAAAAAAAATTATAATTTTCAGTTTGTTGGTAAGTGTAGTTATTATGGCCTAATGTTTTGCATTGATATGAAATCACCTACTTATATAAAGTAAACCTGAGTAAAATCCCCTTAAATGAGATGTTAGAGTCACCATTGGAACAAATAGTGTTGAAAATTGTCTTAACACTAGATTAACTGTTATTTGGTATATTGTATTGTTTTTTAAAATGTGAGTAATTTTTATGATTAATACATTGTGACTGGTAGATAAGTGTTTAGTCTAACATTTTTAAGTGTAGCCGTGTTTGATGCCCCCCTCACCATTTGTGTATATTTTATTTCAAAAGCTTGTACTTTCATAGAAAACCTTAAGATTTAGAAGAGGTTGTTGTGGCCTGGTGTGATGGCTCATGCTTGTAATCCCAGCACTTTGGGAGGCTGAGGAGGGAGGATCGCTTGAGCCCAGAACTTTGAGACCAGCCTCAGAAACATAGTGAGATACCATCTCTGTTAAAAAAATTTTAAAAAGAGGTTGTTGAACATTAAGATGGCATAGTGATACAGGTAAAGGTTTTTTTTGTTTGCTTAGCAAAATATTTTCTTAGTTTTATTTCTTAGGGAGCCTGAGGTAAGAATCTGAATGTGGAAAATTGAAGAAAAGGTTTAAATATTGGTAGAATTTAGGGCCTAAATAATTCGAGAAAGAATTATATATTAGAACATTAAAATTGAATGGAGTAGAGCTACACATTTATAGAGAATAACACCTGCTTATAAGCAAATTCATTGCTGACGTGTATAAATGGCATTAGGTTGGTCATACTGTTCACATTATTTTATATAGAAGTTGAAATGAAAATTCCCTAAAATAAAACTAGGGTTTTCTTAGGAAAGAGGAAGTGGGGAATGGATCTTGGTGGGTCATGAACGAGTGTCCTCTTCTGCAGTGGGACCCTGTCTCTGCAGAAAAGAAAAACAGTAGTTGGGCATGGTTGGTGTTTGCCTTGTAGTTCCAGCTACTTGGGAGGCTAAGGTGGGAGGATTACTTGAGCCCAAGAGTTCAGGGTTACAGTGAACTATGATTGTGCCACTGCAGTCCAGCCTGAGTGACACAGTAAGACCCTGTCTCTAGAAAAGAAAAAAATAAAACCTGTTGTTTAGTGTAGCCACCTCATTAATGATCTTAGCAAGATCTTCTGCATAGAGAAGCTGCAGCTTCTTCATCAGCACTTGCTGCTTCTCCTTGTGCCTTTATGTAATGGAGATGTAATCTTTCCTTAATCTTCATGAACCAACCTCTGCTAGCTCCCAGGTTTGCTTCCTCATCTCTCTCCGTCTTGGTACAATTGAAGAGAGTTTGTGCCTTGTTCTGGATTAGGCTTTGCCTTAAGGGAATATGGTGGCTGGTGTGATCTTTCAGACCACCCAGACTTTCTCCATATCAACAATAAGCCTGTTTCACTTTCTTGTCATTCATGTGTTTGCTGGAGTAGCACTTGTAATTTCCTTCAAGATTTTTTTTTTTTTTTTTTTTTTTTGCATTCACAGCTTGGCTTCTTGGCTCAAAAGCACTAGCTTTCAGCCTGTCTTGGCTTTCGACATGACTTCTTCACTAAGCTTAATCATTTCTCAGTTTTGATATAAAGTAAGAGATGGGCAGTTCTTCCTTTTCACTTGAACATTTAGTGGCCATTGTAGGGTTATTAATTGGCCTAATTTTAATATTGTTTCTAGCAAATAGGCTTGAGGAGAATAAGAGAGATGGGGAAGAGCCAGTCCTGGAGCAGTCAGAACACATACAATAGTGATCAATTGGTTCAGTTTGCTGTTTTATACGGGTGTGGTTTGTGGTGCCTCTGAACAATATAATAGTAACATCAAAGATCACTGATCACAGATCCACCATAACAGATATTATAATAATGAAAATGTTTGAAATATTGCAAGAATTACCAAAATGTGACACAGACACAAGAATTGAGCACATGCTTTTTGAAAAATGGCGCTGATAGGCTTGCTCGACACAGGGTTGCTACACACCTTAAATTTGTAAAAAATGCAGCATCTGTGAAGCGAAATAATGTGAAATGCAATAAAATGAGATATTCCTATATCTTATTGAGGTAGTTGATAAGCTGGAATTACATATCTGCTATCGTTAGAGATCTTCTTTCTCCCTTATTTTTTCTTTGTAGAGATCTGTTGTCATAGCCCAGATATTGAAAAATCAGAGATAGAGAAAGAATGGGAAAACTATTGGTGAAGCAGGAGGCTACTTTTGAGTTGTTTTATGGTCTCTGGATCTGCTTAAAGTATAATAGACTAAACTGATGTATAGATCTCTCTGCTTAACTTTCTGTGAATAATTGTTTGAAAATGTAATTACAGGTGGTTTCCACTTGGTATTGTTTTATGATGGCTGAGCCATAAGTATCATTGGGCCTAAGGTTAAAAAAAATACCTTAATGGTAGAAATAACACGTAAATTTTTTTTCCTCTTAAAAAACCCAGATAGGGTAGACATCTGTGGTTTTTTTTTGAGATGGAGTCTCACTCTGTTGCCCAGGCTGGAGTATGGTGGTGCAATCTCTGCTCACTGCAACCTCCACCTCCGGAGTTCAAGCAGGTCCCCTGCCTCAGCCTCCCAAGTAGCTGGGATTAAAGGTGTGTGCCACCACACCTGGCTAATTTTTGTATTTTTAGTAGAGATGGGGTTTCACCATGTTGGCCGAGCTGGTCTCGAACTTCTGACCTCAAGTGATCTGCCCTCCTGGGCCTCCTGAAGTGCTGGGATTATAGGTGTGAGCGACCGCTCCTGGCCGAAATCTGTTTTAAGTACTAGAACATCATGAAATTGGATTCTGTTGCTTTAAGCATTTCATGACTGAGCTGCTGTCTGGATGCTACCTGAAGAGATTCTCATTGAATATCATTATGGCCAGTAAGTGTTCCATAATTTTCTTTAAGCGCCATCTATGTAAATGTTTTTGAACAATTTTCCACAAGTACAGGGCCACATACCTATTTCTTATAAACCCGACGTTGATAAAATGCACTCTTTGTATAATTGGGTCTTGTTTTGATCCTGGCACTTTCATATTGGGATTTGGCAGTGAGTTCAACAGAATAAGCATTATCCTCTTGAGGCCCATCTAGGATTGAACTAAAGGGCTTCTACAATATCCACATGATCATACAATTAGTTCTCTCCCCCTCTCTTTTTTTGTGCTGTAATGGTGTAACTGAATATGAGCTAGTTGCCAGGGTGTTGTGGTAGGATAATACCCTGCAGTAAACAGTTAATCATGCAGCAGAACTGGCTTGATTTTTAAAAAAAAAGATTAAGATAAAAGATAAAGATGAAGTGGCTTTGTGTTGAAAAAGATTGTATGTATATGATGGTAAAAAGAAGGTTAGAGTGTTCATAAATCTGTTGTTAGTCTTTTCCTCATATTTATATAATGTCATATGCAAAATATTTTCCTTTTTAAAAATTACTTTTATTTTTGACTTTGCTAGTACTTGGGGGAAGTAAGACTTTTTGCTAATCTTGAAGGCTTACTTTCTGACACAAGAGAAAAAAAGTAAATATTTGTGGAAAGACTGCTTGAATAAGGGAAGTGTGAACCTATTCAACATGAGGTCTCTGCATTAAGATTGTTTTATTTTTCACAGGTAATCTTGAACTTGTTTAAATGTAAGCTGTTTTGGTGTTTGCTACTTTTAATAAGGCATGTTACTCACTTTGAAATATATTTAGTCTAAAGGAGAAAAATTTAGATACTCTCAGTTAAATTTCAGGCACTATATTTTTTAGCTTATCTTAAAAGTAGCCTAGTAGATATTTATAATGAAAAGGTTGCCTGCCTTGGCATCCTTGGACAAATTACATACAACTCTGATTGTTTAGGGAGGTAATAGCATTTGTTGACAATAACTCCTATTTTGGAAACATTTCTCATGCCATTTATTGGTTTCATGAAGAGTATAACAAAGGAGCTCTTGATTTGGGTAGCAGAGGTGGCTGGGAGCAGTTATCCTCACCGCTATGGTAAAGGCTTTATTAACTAGAACTCAGAGCCCTGAAACAGATTTAAAAGTACCCCCTCATCCCCAGTAAGCATATATCATTTTGTGAAAAAAAGGTTAAATGACTTAAATATAGCAATATCAGTGATTAGTCCCAATATACACAGATATCTATTTGATTCCCAGTATGGTTGAGACAATGTGCTAACTTAGCACATAGCAAAAACACTTTAATGGGATGTCCTGGGGCCAGTACTGATTCAGCTCAGTTGCCCACACATTTAGAATTATAGTGTTATGTCATAACAATCAAATGGTGTACGAGAGGATGCTTTAAAAGCACTCTTCAAGCTTTATACATGTAAGGTGTGCTGGGCTTGGTGGCTCACGCCTGTAATCTCAGCACTTCCGGAGGCCGAGGTGGGAGGATCGCTTGAGGCCAGAGTATCACTTGAGCCCAGGTATTGGAGACCAGCCTGGGCAACATGGTGAAGCCTTATCTCTACAAAAAATAAAAAAATTAGCTGGGCATAGTGGTGTGTGCCTGCAGTCCCAGCTATTTGGGAGGCTGACGTGGGAGGATCAGCTAGGCTTTGGAGGTCAAGGCTGCAGTGAGCCAAGATTGTGCCACTGCACTCCAGCCTGGGTGACAGATTGAGACCCTGTCTCAAAAACAAAACAAAACAATAACAACAACAAACAAGAAACCCCAAACGGTGAGGTGTTACCATTGTTAAATGATCTCTTATATTTAGAATTACCACCATTTATTTGAGCCTATATTATTTTAGGTGCTATGTAGAATACAGAAATGAATTGGAAACATTTTTGCATTTCAGGAGCTCAGAACCTAGTAGAAGAGATAACATATACACACAGAGCATTGTTAAAGGGTAGAAAGTAAAGTCTCCTATGTGGGGCCCATGGTATTACTGGAGTTTTATGTAAGAGGCTGAGCCTTGAGGACGAGTTGATTTTTGGGCATAATAACCTTAAAGGGTAGATAGAATTTGGATATATGGCTATGTCAAGCCAAGCATGTGCGTGTAACTGCACATTCAAGGGTCTAGAGTAGGGAAGTTTGCGATGTGTATTGGGGAAGAGTTAAAGATGAGAAATTGATTGAAAATGAACATTTGGGCCTGTTGGAGCTTAAACACTAGGCTAAGTAGTTTGGGCTTCATAGGTAGTTGGGATCTTAGAGGGTTTTTGAATAGGACTTAGATAGAAGCTCCCAGCAGATTATAAACTGTATGGGGGTAGGACCTGCATCTGACTTTTGCCCATCATTGTAATTCCAGGACCATCGTAATGCCTGGTACATGTGCTCGCTTTGGCAGCACATATACTAAAATTGGAACATAATTTCTGGTACATATTTGTTGAATAAGCCAGTGAGCAGATTTAATGAATGTAATAGAAGTTTGTGTAAAGATTATCAGTCTAGCACCATCGCATGCTAGGAAGACTTCCTGGTGTCCTGGAACACATAGGAAAACATGATGACAGGATGTTGTTATAGGATATTGTTTTAAGGAGAGATGTGGCCACATTTGAAAGATTTTCTTGATGCATTGAATTCTTAACTGCATTTTGAAAAAACAGTGATATAATTTTCTTCTCTTTTTGCACTATCTTATTTTTTATTTTATTTTTGAGATGGAGTTTTGCTTTTGTCGCCCAGGCTGGAGTGCAATGGTGTGATCTCTGCTCACTGCAACCTCCACCTCCTGGGTTCAGGTGATTCTCCTGCCTCAGCCTCCTGAGCCACTGGGACTACAGGCACGTACCACCATGCTCGGCTAATTTTATATTTTTAGTAAAGACGGGGTTTCACCATGTTCGGCTGGTTCTGAACTCCTGAACCTCAAGGTGATCTGCCTAACCCGGCCTCCCAAAGTGCTGGGATTACAAGCGTGAGCCATTGCACTGGGCCTGCAGTATCTTATTTTATAGTCTGTAGTTGAATTTTTTAAATGGAAATTTAAAAGGTTTTTTTAAAATTGAATAATCTTCATATTTTTTTTTAGTATTGTAGATAGCAAGTAGTTTGAGCATTTGACCAAAATCATATTTTGTAATTGTCCCATAGAACAGATGGCTGTGGAAGAGCACTATTTATTAGGTTAAAGTGCTTAATAATATTTGTGTGTCAGAATCCTTATAAATACATTAACTTATAAATACATCATGGATTGAATGACGTTGACTGTCTTATGTAAGTTATAAATTGCCAGTCCAACACTGGAGTTGGTATTTGCTGCATGGCAATGACAAGTAATATGGCTTAGCTGAGGCTGTCTCTGAGAAAGTCCTGAATGTTTTACTATAGAATCAAATTGACAATAGCTTTCATTGAGCTTTCTATCTTTCACTCTGGATCCTGAGTTAATTACTAGCTTCTGTAAGTGTTGTGGCAACAGACTACATGATAAAATGAGATTGTACGATTTAGGCAAACATTTTCAATGAAATCTCTAATAGTTTTTAGTGTCAGTGTACATATTTTGTCCAGTTGTTTATCAAAATAGCCTTTGGGTTGCATCTCCTTTCTAAATATTTAAGATAGCAAGTTAGTAGATTGCAAGTTGTATGATTTTAAAGTGGCATTTTTCAAAGATTATTAACAAGGTACATGTTAAACAAGGTACATCTCCTCCAACGATGCTTGCAAACACACTCACACACATACCTGGAGTTGCTTGAATTCCCTATATTAGTTGAAGTTTTGGTTTGGCAACACCTGAAATGCCACCATGTTTCCTGGAAGATGCTCAAAGAGTATTCGTATCATTAGTGAGTCAGACTTTCTTGGCCAGGAGCCATCTCTCATTCTATTTTTCTGTTTGTGAACATAGCTCAGCTGGCATTATAGCATAGGTCATGGATTTTGGATTACTCCCTTTTATTCACCCTCACATATCCAAAATGGAACAGAGGCTGGGAAGAAACAAATCTATCATTCTTTTGTTATCCTTCACCTATGGAGAGGTAGAGGTCATAAGATTGAGTGTAGAAAGTAAAAATAAGGAATGGAGTGTTCATACAATGCCACTTCTGTGACATGTCATTGCAGACAAGACATTTAAATTTGCTTGTCTTCATTCTTGTCTGTACTATGGAAATTATGTCTTTATTTTATGGTACAATATGAAGTGAATACGAAAAGCAGCTAGATTTAACTGTTGTGTAAATGCATTTTATAGCCGTATATTTTTAAATGAACTCTCCTGTCAGAATATTAAAATCTTCATGATTTTAGATGCTAAATAAGGATATAATTTTGCTTTTCATAGTTTTGGCCATACTTTCTACCTGTATAAAATTTGAGTTGTTTTCCACCTAGCATTGTCAATATAGTCTTAGTTAAATTATATATGGGCATTGGATGTTTTAAAATGTGGTCTTTTATAACTACTTTCTGTCTTTGGCTGTGCAAGAATGATTATAATATTTATGCCCTTGCTCCTTATGGGGATTTGAATAAAAAATAAATTTTCATATTATTTTAAATAGGGATTGTGATCTAATCCCTTGAAAATTAGTTTGATGTCTCTTAATTATCGGTTGATCAGAGTGTTTTTAAACTTTTTATTAGTATCACATAGAATAAGCAAGAGTATTTGATTAACAAAGATTATTGTTCCAGATTCATGCTGCATGATATATAATAAACCTATTTCCTTTTCCACATTTGATTTTTTGTTTATAGAATAATTTTTATTTGTGCTCGTTGTGCCTAATTTTATAGTACCAATAAACTAGGAATGAATGAAGGTTCGAAAGAATTATATATTGAAAATTGGGAACCAGAAAATAATCAAATATTTATGGTTAGTTCATAGGTACTAGGCATTGTGGTAGGTGCTTGGTAATCAATCTTGCAGTGTAAAGTAGTTTTGGATTTATTCTTTCTTTCAGAATATTAACTTGAATGATTTTCAGGGAAAATTTTGATACTACTGATTTTTTTTTTTTTTTAAGACAGGGTCTTACCCTGTCACCCAAGCTGTAGTGCAGTGGCGTGATCATGGCTCACTGCAGGCTAGACTTCCTGGCTTAGGTGATCCTCCCACCTCAGCCTCGTGGGTAGCTGAGACTATAGGCATGTACCACCACACATTGCCAATTTTTGTATTTTTTATAGAGATGGGGTTTCACTGTGTTGTCCAGGTTGGTCTTGAACTCCTGGGCTCAAGCCATCCACCTGCCTCAGCCTCCCAAAGGGTTGGGATTACACACATGAGCCACCACTCCCGGCTGCTAATTTGTTTTTATACTTTCTTTTGTGTTTATTAAACTCACTTTTATTTAGTATGTAGGATAGAGTTAGTAGTTATCAAATAAGTGGCAGCTTTTACCATATCGAGATTGTTAATTTAACCTAGTTGAACACTAGAGGGACTTCAAACTAATCACTGAAGTTTGAGTTCGGTAGTATATTTAGTAGTATATGCTTTGTTTAAAAGTGCAGAACCACACAATTTTTCCCCCAACTCTGTGGTTTTCATAAGACTAAGTATTATGCCTAAAATTTTACCTGGTAACTTATTTGGTTAATTAATTCTCAGGTTAATAGACCATATATAGAATGTAACCTCTGCCAATATAGGTATATCAAAGCAAAAAACTTTTCTTTATGGCCCCTTTATTTTCAGACAGAGTCTCGCTCTGTTGCCTAGGCTGGAGTGCAGTGGCACAGTCTCGGCTCAGTGCAGCCTCCGCCTCCTGGGATCAAGTGGTTCTCCTGCCTCAGCCTCCCAAGTAGCTGGGATTACAAATGCGCACCACCATGCCTGGCAAATTTTTGTATTTTTAGTAGAGATGGGGTTTCGCCTTAATGGCGAGGCTGGTCTTGAACTTCTGAACTCAAGTGATCTGCCTGCCTCGGCCTCCCAAAGTGTTGGGATTATAGGCATGAGCCACCACGTCTGGCCCTATGTCCTCTTTTAAAATCCAGCATGTGTATTTTGATGGTCTTAGAGAAGTGGGAATCTGGAAGTTGGCTATGTAAATAATAGTTTTCTCTTGGAAATCTCTGAGTAAGGCAATAGAGTTTAGAAGAAGTAAATATTAATTTAAATAGTAATTCAGATTATTGTTTTATGGAGATTTTAATTGATCCCATGATTATTTGGTATGTTTTGTGAAAAGATTAGTTTATAACGCCATTAACAGCTTAAGCTAGTCTGTTACAGCTTTAGTTCATTTAGGCAGTGTTACACATAGTTTTGCTATATTTCATTTTAAAAACTGGTAGGCCGGGCACAGTGGCTCACACCTGTAATCCCAGCACTTTGGGAGGCCGAGGCGCATGGATCACGAGGTCAGGAGTTCAAGACCAGCCTGGCCAAGATGGTGAAACCCTGTCTCTACCAAAAATACAAAAATTAGCTGGGCATGGTGGTGCGCACCTGTAATCTCAGCTACTCGGGAGGCTGAGGCAGAGAATTGCTTGAACCCAGGAGGCAGAGGTTACAGTGAGCCGAGATCATGCCACTGCACTCCAGCCTGGGCAACAGAGTGAGACTCCATCTCAAAAAACAAAACAAAATAAAACAAAAAAACTGGCAGTTGAACTTATTTGGTAAGAACTTCTTTAAAAATGGCTTTTGGCATTAAAAGCTTGAATACTTTCTAAATAGGACTTTGGTTCAATTTTGACATTTTACCCTCAAAATAATTTGGTTGGGAAGTGCTGTATATTTTAAATTTCAAACAATTAATCTGTGTACAATAAATGAATGCTTCGAAAGTTAGGTTTGATGGTGATCCAGGGATTTTAATGTCCACATTGTGGACATAAAACAGTGAATTAATCTTTATATTCACATCTCTTTGTAAAGAAATCTTAAAAATTACTTAAGATTAATAAAATTAATGAATTGAGTATAGATGTCTACATTTTCTTCAGAAATAAATTTATTTATTTTTATATTTGTAATGCTGATCTAGCTTTAGTTAAAATACTGGAACACTGGTGAAAATAGGCATCTGCCTATCTTTACCTTTAACAGTATGCTAATTAGATTTTTTAAGATGTGGAAATATATACTAATAACATGAATATAATTTAAATTCTTTATATTTACAAGTATTCCTCTTTATTTCACTTTCCTTAATTAGATGTTCATAAAATTCACTATATAAGTTAAGAATAAGTCCAGTTATGTACAGAAAAATAAAATTTAAAAAGCTTGTCTCTTTATTATTGACATTCTATCAGCTTCCAAAATTTTTTGAAGTGACTAGAATGATGTATGTAATTGGCTATTTTACCTTGACACTTTTCATTCTAACTTGTAAGAATTTCGGTATAGGCCGGGCGTGGTGGCTCACACCTGTAATCCCAGCACTTTGGGAGGCCAAGGTGGGCGGATTACTTGAGGTCAGGAGTTTGAGACCAGCCTGGGCAATATGGCGAAATCCTGTCTCTACAAAAATACAAAAAAAATTAGCCAGGTGTGGTGGCACATGCCTGTAATTCCAGCTGCTGGGGTGGCTCAGGCTGGAGGATCACTTGAGACTGGGAGGCAGAGGCTGAAGCCGAGATTGCATCACTGCACTCCAGCCTGGGCGATGAAGCAAGACCTTGTCTCCAAAAAAAAAAAAAAAATTTACTGCTTGCCTTAAATTGCCTTAAATGCTTCGCTTAATGCTGATAAGACCTCCTGTTAAATTACAGATTTTGTGTTGGGTTATTTGAAGAAGAAATTTGAAAATGGAGAGAGCCATTTACAACTTCTTTATCTTTTTCTGAAAAGTTTGATGTTAGTGTCAAAAAAAAAAAAAAAAAAATGCTGGTTAAAACTTTTCCCTGAAGACTGAAGTTCTGGAGAATGCCAGAAAGTACATAGAGTACTGAACTGTGAGTCTCAGAGGTAGGGTGAAGGGATGTTAGGTATAAAGAGCATGTTTTTGTTGTAAATGTTGGCTGGTTGACATAATTATAATTGTTGGCATTGCAGGAATCTTTGAGTGTCTGTTGTTTTGAACAGAGTTAAAAACTGACCTTGACTTTGTTATATTTAGAAGGAGTGGGCAGTAATTGCCAGTGTGTTAAATATTAGATTTGAAGGTTATTGGATATTCTTGAGAGGTATAAAAAATCCTATTTTATTATTTTGTATTCTATGTTTTGGCTTTTGCAGAAAGTATTATACGAAGTAAACTTGATCATTGAATGCCTCTGGGTTAAAAAAATTACATACTTTGGAAAATGACTTGACAAAATTTTAATTAGAGAAAGGCTGATTAGATAGTTATGCTGTTGAATCTCTTATACTTGGAGGAGGAGGGGAAGTGTATAATTCAATTCAACAAGCATGTGTTGAGTGCTAGACAACTATGTTGTGTGCTGGGAAAGACATGGTTAGTTACTTCCAGGAGACTGAGGTATATAACTAGTTGCTCATTTTTTCCAGAAACTTAATTAATGCATTTTGAATTTAAGGCACCTTATTTTCGTATAATTCTCAGGATGCTTATGAGGTTCTAGTGGGTTCTCTTTACTCTTGCTGTGTGTTTTTGTTTATTTAATCATCAGATAGTACTACACTTCAAATAAGGGCCAGGTAATGTGTAATCATCAGATAGTACTACACTTCAAATAAGGGCCAGGTAATGTGTTAGGTATTGGGCATTCACTGTTGAACTGTGTCACTCAGTTCTTCATCTCACAGAGTTTATCCTTTAATGGGGCAATTAGGTAAGTAAGCAGGAAGGTACAATACAGTGTGATAAAAGCTGTGATAGGGGAAGTACTTCTCCTCTGTTCATGTTTTTGCCTCTTCAAAGTTCTTGTTCCTGCTGCAACATCAGCAGTTTGTTTCTCTTGTTTAAAATGTTTAGGCAATTTTTTTGACTTTTGTAAGAGGTCATCATTTTGGGATGATGCAAAGATGAACCGACATGAACTGTTTTTGTGGGTGTGGGAGGAGACGGACAGGACTTTTACTAATCTTGTTTGAAACTCAAAGGGATGTAGTTATGGCTCAAGACAGCCAAATTTGCAGGTCTGAAATATAGTTTTTTTAAAAAATGTGGTTAGTCATTTATCTCTGCCAGCTTCCCAAGATTAAGTTTTGCCATGTTGCACCCTTGAATATCACCAGATAGCTGCTTATAAAAAACTTGACTTTGCTCACTTTGGGCTCCTGTTTCATTCCCTCATAGGTTGTTATCTTCATCAACGTGGGTGGGTGCTCAAGCACCCTCTTGGTCATGCTCATGTGTCATGCTGCCTGTCTTTCCTGGGTAGAGGTAACTGTCACAGGAGAGAGCACACGTTCCAGCACAATTGGGTTAGGGTCTTCAGTTGATATTCTATCAAGGTAAAGAGAAAGACTTCCTAAATTATCACCAAAGCATTAAAAAAGTCAAAGTATTCAGCAGAACATAAAAAAAAGTCAAAGTATTAAAATTTTTTCTTTCTTGAGGACAACAGTAGATTTTTGCTTAAAGTTTTCTGTCCTTAATAACTTTGCTGCCATATATTACTGTGGGGTATTTTTATACATTGATATGGGATTTTCTTGCTAGTTAGATACATCTTTGTTGGAGATTTTCAGTGTCAAATCAAATACAATAATGTATTAGTCTTTGCTGCAGTAACTAGTTTTCAAACCACCAAATTTCTCTTGAGGAGCTGAATTCCCTATATTGAATACAATGTTTGTGAATGTGGTACACGAGAAAGTGGATTTAATTTCCTGCATGGCTTTATGCTTCTTACATTGATCAGTAAAGTGACCTTTCACAGTTTTCCCCCAGCAGTCAGTACATGTTTAAACTAAACTTGGTGTTCTCTGTGAGCAGCCGTCACTTTGGTTTTCACTTTTTCCAACCACTGTTGGACCTTTGTTTACATTTCTTCCAGAAGCATCTCTGTCCCCTTCTTTCTTGAGGCAAGCATTGATTCTTGAAGGTTTAGATGCTAGTAGGAGTGATGACTGTCAGAAACAAGATGTACTACACTTGTAGTAGGCACAGTAATAGAGCTACAGATAAAGTCCTCTGGGAATTGGGAAGAGTAGAGGTGACCTATAGATACCAGGATTAAGCAAGTCTTATGGAGGAAGTAGCAGTAAAAATAATGCTTCAGGCCAGGTGTGGTGGCTCGTGCCTGTAATCCCAGCACTCTGGGAGGCCAAGGCTGGAGGATCAGTTGAACCCAGGAGTTTGAGAGCCTGGGCAACACAGTGAGACCCCGTCTCTAAATAAATAAATAAAGCTTCAGAGAGTAAATTAGGACATGTGGGTTTCAGGGGCAGAAGAGAGGAAAGATAGCTTAGTAAAAGCATCACAAGAGCAGAGACACAGTGGACAAGTATAGATCATAGCTAGAATTTCAGCTTGTCTGTCGAGAGGTTGTAATAAAGAGAAGAGGAAGAAAAAAGTTTGAAAGGTAATTTAAATCAGATCATGGGAGACCTTGAATACTGGGTTAATACATTACCACCATTCAGTAGGCCATTAGTGGATCTCTTGAGAGTCTTGAGAAGAGAATTAGGTGAACAGTTGGGAGGTTTAATCTGGGCTACAATATGTTAAGTAAATTGGAGCTGGGACATTGATGGTAAGGAGAGTATTAAGAGGTGGTTCCATCATTCTTGGGAAGATGCAGTGAGGACCATTAAATTGGTGTTTTGTGTATTTTTAATCACATCTGGTGTTTTGATCCTTAAATATTGCACTTTTGTGTGAAAGGAGAGCTTTAATTTATTGGTATTAAAATTAATCAACTTCAGTGTAGGGAAAGGGGCTTGGCTTCATTTTATCTGTTAAACATGCATTGAACAATTACTCTTTCCTAGATACTGTGCTAGGCATTATGGATGTTGAAGTAAGGAAGATACGATCCCAGCACTTTAGGTTTTTGTATTTTAGCACAATAGGAGATATTGAATTGGAATCTTAGTAACTCCTTGTGTTCAGAGTTTATAAGATATCAGCTATAAGAGAGGCAGGTTAAGAGGATGTTTGATGCTGGAAAGATAGATAGGAACCACACTGTGTAACACTTCTTTGGCTTAATTCCTTAGACAATAGACAAAGCCTTTGAAGGTTCTATGGAATATGTAGTAACAGATTCTCCAAGACTTCTGAGAAAAATAGGATGTAATATGATTTTGTCACTTGCGAAGGAAGCAAGGAATGTTCACTTAGAGGAATAGAAGAAGTACTGATTGTCATTTAGACTACTTCATTTGTGGGTGAAAAAGCACAAAGATCATATTATGTTACGCTGGGTTATTGATAGTAACTAAAGCAAAAATAAGATATTTTAGACTGCCACTTCCAAAAAACAAACGTCTTTTTTGGAACATTTAAAAGGAATTAACCTGCTAGTTTAATTTATGCATATATAATGATATCTTTTGGAATTATAATGCAGATTTTGATAATTTGTAAATTTAAGGGTGCCCTGAACATTAGGATATATTAGTTGATAGTAGTGATGTGAGTCCAGATTGATAGGCTTACATTCTTAAATAGGGTGGCCTGAATTTATCAGTCCAATAAAAGTGCATGTCTGTGAGGCAACAAAGATTATTATGTTTGAGAATTTTTTTTTGGCGATAAAATAGTGCAGAACTAACCAAATACATTTATTGACTATATGATAGAAATTGCAGTGAGTTTAGGTAGAAGGTTTTTAGTTACAATGTGAACTGTACTGTTTTTTTGCTTCTGAGCATGTTGAGTGAAGTGATTTTGAGCCAGTCATTCTTACCCCTGTCTGAATTGTTTAAAGGAGATCAAGAGAAAAAAAAGCTATTATTAAAAAATTATATTTTCCTTAGACAATATTGCTGGTGAATAGTGGGAAATTTTGGTATTACATATATTTCATCCAAATTTAGGATGAATATATAAATATAGTATTAAAATTTTGATTTTGTGTTTGATTAGGTTCTTGGTTTATATTTTGAAAATATTCGATTCAGCCTTTGAAATAGGTGTTCTGAAGCTTTTTTTTAAACCTTTTTGTCTAAGGGAAGAGAGAAGGTTTCTTAGAAAAGAATTCCAGTTTCACTGAATGGCTCTTGACTTCAAGGACTGAGTTACTGCATAACAAGATGAGTCAGATGGTCCAAGAAGCAGTTTACAGTTTTTGTTACCATGACTACAACATATTGGTAGAAGAATATTATATTTTATAGTTATTGTTTAACCCAAGTTGTCGATGAAAAAGTGAAAAGTTTTAGAACTTTGTATCCAGTGGATTTATTTATATTACTAATGAATCCTAATTTACTGTGACTTTTTTTTTTTTTTTTTTAAGTGAAAGCAAAGCAAGTTTATTAGAGCAGCAGAGTACAGGAAAATGGCTGCACCATAGACAGAGCAGGGCTACCCCATAGGCAGAGTAGCTGTGACTTAAGTTGTACTTTTAAAGATACTTCACAGTTTTTCAAGGGGTGCGTGTGTGTTTGTGTGTGTTTTAAGGGAAATCTATACAAGATGGATGTAACACTGTGTTTGCTAGGTATGAACTTTAAATTCTGGGCTGATGAGCAAAGATTTCAGAAAGCATTTCTCAGCTTTTTCTAACTGGTAGCTGAATAATTCTCTATAAGGATATTATACCCCTTGAAATAAAAGGATTCCATATTTGGTAGTGATCAGTATGTGTAGGTAAATTAGAAGCCTCAGATAGGAATTTGGGATAATGAATTACAAAGTGGTAAAAATAAGAAAGAGCTTTTGCTGGATGCAGTGGCTCACGCCTGTAATCCCAGCACTTTGGGAGTCCGAGGTGGGTGGATCACCTGAGGTCAGGAGTTTGAGACCAGCCTGACCAACATAATGAAACCCTGTCTCTACTAAAAATACAAAATTAGCCGGGCATGGTGGCTCATGCCTGTTGCAATCCCAGCTACTTGGGAGGCTGAGGCAGGAGAATCGCCTGAACCTGGGGGCAGAGGTTGCAGTGAGCTGAGATCGTGCCATTGCACTCCAGCCTGGGCAACAAGAGCAAAACTCCGTCTCAAAAAACAAACAAACAAACAGAAAACAAACTTTTGCACTCCAGAAGAAACTTGCAAATAATTTTAGTAGTATTATTTTTTACTTCAAAACATTTGCCCTTCCATGCTTGCCTTTGTCTTTGATTTGCAAGCAGTTTATGCAGCTGGGAGATCCCTCCTTCCTTCTTGTTTTCCCTCCCTCCCCTCTTTCTTGTCCACCTTGTTTCCCCACTCCTTCCCATTCCCTCCTTCCCTGTGAAAGAGAATTGGTGGAGAAGGAAACCTTGGTTTATTGGAAGAGTGTGGGAGATGAAGTTTAAATTGTAAAAGTTCATCAAGCCGTGCAAATTGGGAGCAGTAGACTTTATGCTTCGTTTATAAGTGGCTTTTCTTTGAGCATAAGACTTTTTAGATGCTAGTAGTGAGACTGTAATTGACAGTAGTAGTTTTTTTTCTTTTTAGGCTAGCCATCTGATTGCATAGCAGCATCACAGAAGATAGTCTGCCTGATCTAATGGCAGCATGTCAAGGAGTTACCTTGAGCATAACTCTCCACTTTCTTTTTAGTTTCAAAAGATGATTAATATATATTGTAATTCTCTCTGTGTCATTTCTGTTGTAGTTTTGTTGTCAGTAAGGACTATGTATTTTAAGCCCGTTGTTTTATATAATTTGATTATTAAGGGTGAACTTATTTGATTTTGTTTTCTATACATGTGTTTTACTCAGAATGTAGGTTAAAGTTTTGTTGTTTTGTTATGTGAGCTGCAGGAGATTAACTTTTAATACCGTATTAGGTTGAAGAAGCATATTTTATTTAACTTGCTCCATATGTGCTGTATTTATGGAATAATTTTAACTATCTGTAATTGTTTGGGCTTAAAAAAATCTTTCTAGTAGAAGGGGTTGTTTATAAGGTAGTGTCATAGTATACTCAGCTGAAAATAAAATTGTGGGATTGAATTCTCTGATGCTCAGAAGATTTATTGATTTCATGTGAGAAAGGCTGTTATTCTTGAGTTACTTTTATTCAAGTAGGAAAATAATAATACTATCAAGCCTTACCATTTATTAAAATTAACTTAATTATCATTTTTAATAGTTAACAACTTAATCTCATGCGTTTGTTTCTAAGAGGATATTATACACTAACTTAAAATTTTAATTACAAAGGTATACAGTGAAACTGTGACTTTTAAGTGAAATGACATATAGCAGGTTCTCGAATAATGTCCTTTCCTTCAATGTTGTTCTGTTGTAACATCGATGAGGAAGAAAACCTGATTTTGTTATATGTTATTTCACTTAAAGTTGCAGTTTTCAAAAACCTATCAACAGTATTAAGTGAGGACTTACTGTAATATGATTATTTGGTGGATTTGGTTTTCTCAGAAAAAAATGTGATATATGTAGTTTAATAACTATTTCAAAATGTTTTTTTCATTATTTCAACTTATTTTAATAGTTATTTATTGAACTACAGTGCTATATGCCTACTCTCATGTTGCTTTACAGCCTTAGTAATATGTCACAATGCTATTAGAAAGTGCTACCCAGCAGAGACATATCTAACAAAAGTGTTAAATGGAATGGGATCGAGGATTTAAATGATACAGGCAGGAGTATATTTGAGAAGTGGACAGCTTTACAAATGTAGAGAGAGGTGTTTGGGACTTGTGATGAGTAGTTGCTTTTATTTGTAAGGAAATTTAAGCAAAATCTTTGAACTTTCTAGGTTTATTTTTCCACCTTTTTTTTGTCATTTACATTTATCTTGCATATTATAAAAATTATTTCTGACTCCCAAATTCAGCTGCCCTAAAGTATAAACCAGGCAGTTTCAGGATATATCTTCTAGTATTTAGGAGCCTTGTAGGCCGATACTTAGTTTAGAAATGCCCTTGAAGAAAGGTTTGCGTTGTTTTGTTTTCTCTTGAGTTCAGGCCCCTCTGAGGCAGAATCAGCCACCTTTTTGTCTTAAAGGTACATTTTTTTTTTTTTTTTTTTGGTCAGCAAAACTGCCTTCAGTAATAAAATATCAGGGACTTTGAAGTTGCAGTATTCAGTATGGTAGCCACTTATCACATGTGGCTATTTAAGTTAATTAAAATTAAATAAAATGAAAAATTCAGATCCCTGGTGTCAGAACACATTTCAGGTGCTCGGTAGCTACATATGACTGGAGGCTGCCTTGTTGGACAGTGCTGGTCTAGGTTTCAGCAATGGTTGGAAAGGTCTGAAAGGCCATTTTGGGCGCCATCGTAAGGAAAGGGACTAAAGGTCTTCTAACAGAAGATCATTGAGCAGAAGTGCAGTGGGAAGTTTTCTTTTGGCTAGTGGCATAATTAGAGTGTCACAAAGTTTCCCTAGATCTCTTTGTAGTCCTTTCCTCCTCCTTCGTCTCCTTTCTTCCTTTTTGATATGGTGGTGAATTTATTCATTGTGGTTGGAAACTAGTTTTGTTCCTTTTTGCAGGCTTTTCAAGTTGATAGCTTCAGGTGGTGAACCACGAGAGTGCTTTTCAGCGTCTCCTGGTGAGCTTTCATTTATAAATGCTGCTCCACTTTCATTAGCTTTGTTTAGAAGTTTCTTTATTCATTATCATGCCAGTTTACTACTTACATTTTCCCTAAACTCAGGCAGCCTTATTTTGGCACATTTCTGCTTGTGTGCTAAAATAAGAGTGATACATTAATTGTACCAGTGTTGGATTTTGGGATTCTTTATTGCTTCTGTGTAGTGTATTTGTAGGATTAATGTTAGGTGCTGTACAGATCATAACGCATTTTTCCCGAAGGCATGTGGTTGGATTTTAGGGCTCTCTGATACCACTATAGAAATATATATATTACATTGGTTAGGTTCTAAGGTTGCTTTTGAGCTGGTTTTTTTTCTTTCAAGTTTTAGGGAGGTGTTAAACAGAATGCTTATGAGATACCATATGTATTCCACGAAATAAGGCGATTCATTCAACAAACTTTTATTAAATGCTCTCGGAGGTTTGAGAGAAATAACGATATTATGCATACCATTTGCTTAGTGGTTTTTCTGATTTCCTTTAAGAATGTAATTGTGGCAACATTTCAAAGCAGTTGACTTTCCTTGAATGTAGCTGCAGATCCAGATGTATAGTCCAGTTTATACTCTGTCCTGCAATGATTTCACTGAAGATTCAGATCCTCTGAATATAGTTTAGAGAATATCTGTGTACTATTGTAGTGATTAGAAATCATTTCAAGGTGCCTCTGCTAACTGAGTATAACCATTAAGACTTTCCTGCCTGCCCCCTTCCCACAGTGTTGTATCTCATGTCATATGTAAGTTGCAGTGGGAAGGGAGGGCAGCTGAATTGGTCTTGAATTGTTTTCCCTTAAATGGGCTTAGTCTAGTTTGTGGGAATTGACTGCCCAAAACATTAGAAAAATTTAGGGGAGAAATGGTTAACTTTCTTAGAACTTTTAGAAGAATATTTCAAGAGGAAGCCCAATTTTGGTTAAGCCATGGTTAAATCTTGAATCCTAACTTACTCCAGGTTAGGACCGCTTGGAAGAATAGGTTAAGACAGAGTAGAGTAGGAACACTTGGAAGTCTTCTGGGCTTTACCAAAGTTTGAGGGCTCTGTATCATTTGAGAAAGTGTCATCTTGGTTTATTTTTGCCTTGGGACTTCCAAGTAGTTCTGAAACAGATCTCACTGTGGTAGAGGGTTGGGCTCTAATAGTTATCTGACCACTCCCTCACATTTGGTAGGAAGCAATAAAGAGTAATAAGGAAAATACTTAGGAAGGAAAGCATAGAAGAGGATAGATGGGTTAGAATATGTAAACTGAGTGAAGAGCCATGATTTTCACGGCATTGCTTCAGAGAAGTGTGGAATGGTGATGGTTACTGGGTCAAGGCATCAGAAAGGGCCAGAGATTGAGAATGTGGCACAGTTGTAATAGTCATCTATTTTAAAAAACAAAGGCATGAAGGGATATATGTTCTAGCACATGTGATTTTTCTGGATATAATTTAAAAATATTTCCTCACTGTGGCCTTCGGGGTCTCATTTAATCCAAAGTGGAAATTCTTTAAGGATGTTGAATACTGAGGTACACCTCCTTGGTTTGTAGTTTTTCCTTAGGAATCAAACGTCATAGCTAGCTCTCTCTGTAATGTACGTGCAACATTTAAAGTCCACAGGTAGTGGTACCTAAACTGTTGGCAATTTAAAAAACCATTCGACTCTGAGCATGCCTCATAATCATTGATGATTTTTTGCATAGGTGCATTTTATTTAATCAAAATGTATTTATAAAGATATATTAATTGGAATGCATAAAATGCAAATGAAGACTTGATGAGGGGCTTTAACATTTCCATTTTTTACCTCATACTTTGAATCAGATAATACTATTTCCTTTTTTTTCCCTGATGTTTTATTTATTTTTTCTTAGAGACAGAGTCTCACTCTGTCACCCAGGCTGGAGTACAGTGGCACAGTCATAGCTTACTGTGACATCTCAAACTCTGGGGCTCAGGTGATCCTCACATCTCAGCCTCCGAAGTAGCTAGGACCACAGGTGCACACCACCATGCATGGCTAATTAAAAAAAATGATTTTTGGTAGGGACAGGATCTTGCTATGTTGCTGAGGCTGGTTTTGAACTCCCCAGCCTCAAGCAGTGTTCCTGCCTCAGCCCCCCAAAGTGTTGGGATTATAGACATGAACCACTGTACCCAGCCAGATACTTTTTTCTTTATATAGAATATTTGAATTAGTTTTATCCTCTTTCTGCTGTGAGTAGAACAGTTGAATCTTACTTGAGTTATTGAAATGATAGGTGTGATTTAAATAGCATTTGAAGAAAGGTTTTCCGAGAGATGTATCTACGTTAACTTTCCCCTATGGGGTGATAGTTAACTGTTGCTCCAAAGATGACCTGTGAGTTCCTATTTTTGAATATTATCATGAACTCATGGATTAAAACAAACTGTGTTTCAATTTATTGCAGTTGTTGTCCTTTTTTTTTGAGACGGAGTTTTGCTCTTGTTGCCCAAGCTGGAGTGCAATGGCGCGATCTCAGCTCACTGCAGCCTCCACCTCCTGAGTTCAAGTGATTCTCCTGCCCAGCCTCCAGAGTAGCTGGGATTACAGGCGCCCACCACCATGCCCGGCTAATTTTTTTGTATTTTTAGTAGAAACCGGGTTTCACCGTGTTAGCCAGGCTGGTCTCAAACTCCTGAACTCAGGTGATCCGCCTGTCTCGGCCTCCCAAAGTGCTGGGATTACAGGAGTGAGCCACCGTGTCCAGCCTGTTATCCTTCTCGATGTTTAAATTTTCCTACCTTTGTCCAGTGGAAACCTATTCAAGGTGACCTCTGAGTAGTTTTGACACGACTCTAACTAGTCACTTATACCCTCCTTGCTTTTTGGTATGACAACATGTTCCCTTCTTATCTTGAACATTTTATGCTCCAGATTTGGAATTAGCCATTTTGCTAAGGAATTATGGTTGCTTTAGTTGGGGCATAGTATTTAGAGACCACAATCTGAGCACTGAGGATTCCTATTGCTACTAACTTAGTCATTCTTTTTAGGCCTTTTCAGTGAACAGACCTAGACGCATGTCTTTTTTTTTTCTTTTTTTAAAACATAAATTACATAGTAATTCATACTGACACTTGGCAATTCAAGTTCAGGACTATAAAGTTTTTGCTTAATATCATTCTTATATCTGTCTGTATCTTCTTTTTCCCGTGCCCAAACTACTGATTCTCAACATAATTTTTTTATTTGCTTTATCCCATGGTATAAATACAGCACTCTTAGAATAACAACATTGCCATCAATATTACTAGAAATGCTAACTCTTTTTTTGTTGTTGTCTGTTATTGAAATACAGCAATATGTCGCTTAATGCCTCTGAGAAATGCCTCTTCAGGTGATGTCATCATTGTGTGAACAACAGAGTTTGCTTACACAAACACAGACAAACAGTATAGCCTACTATATACATCTGGGCTTTATGTAGCTCGTAGGCTACAGCATGTTATTGCACTGAATTCTGTAGGCAAGTGTAACACAATGGTAAGTATTTGTGTTTCTGAACATACCTAAACATAGAAAAAGCAAGGAATGGTGGCTCACATGTGTAATCCCAGCATTTTGGGAGGGTGAGGCAGGAGAATCATTCGAGCCCATGAATTTGAGACCAGTTTGGGCAACATGGGGAGACCCCATCTCTGTAAAAAATCTTACCAAAAAAAAAAGGTGCAGTAAAAATTCAGTTTTATTATCTTATGGGCCCACCATCATCTGTGTGGTCCATCTGTTGACTGAAACGTCATCATGTGGCATATGACTGTATTCGTATACTTAGAGATTTTCTTTGTTCTTAGTGTATATTTCATTATGAATGTGCCTTTACTGTGCTTTAAAGTCACTCAGAATAATTCCTCTCTGTGGTTTTTGTCACCAACTGGTTACACAGTGAGGTGCTTTTGTTTCATCTTATTTTGGAGTTTTGGGGGGATATGTAAAACAAATTTAATCGTTTTATAATTATGAAGTGTAGTTCCAAAGTCAAATCTACAAAACAAGGCATAAAGAAGTTTAATGTTTTCTTATTTAACTTGTAAACAGTGAACTCTGTAGAGAATGCAGATTTATTTTAGTGTTTTATCTTCTTTCAGTATGTTTAAATAGAAACAGATACTCAGTTGTAAATCAGTGCTTTGATAACTTTTTAATGCTCTGGATCCCTCGATTTAATAATAAGAGGAGGACAGGTGTTTTAAAAAAAAAAAGGCTACTTGCTGTTTTTCCCCAACAGCCCTTTGGCTTGCTAATTTTGTATATTGTTACCTTTTTTTCTCCCTGTCTGTAACTTTTCTTTATCCTTCTTCACTGATAGATGTTCATTCATGAAACTGATGGTTCTTAAATGTATTGGTGTAGATAACTTTACTTCTGGCTCACATTTGAAGAAGTATCATTCCTTCACTGGAAGGAATTAGTAACAGTTTGGCTTTGTTAGCTTGTGCTTAAGGTAAGGTTTTAGATGTTCCTGTGGTTTGACAGCTTCTGAAATATAATAATACCTAAGTGGATCACCTGGGGTCAGGAGTTCGAGACTAGCCTGGCCAACATGGTGAAACACCATCTCTACTAAAAATACAAAAATTAGCTGGGTGTGGAGGTGTATGCCTGTAGTCCCAGCTACTCAGGAGGCTGAGGCAGGAGAATTGCTTGAACCCAGGAGGAGGAGGTTGCAGTGAGCCAAGATCACGCCACTGTACTCCAGCCTGGGTGACAGAGTGGGGCTTCGTCTCAAAAAAAAAGGTAATAATACCTAAGTATCTCTCTGTCGGCTGAAGTTAATCCCCAAAAGTTTGGTACGTTTCTTAGTTTTGTCCAGTTTATCATTGCCACTTTGTTTTCTTTATACAAAGGAAGCAAAAAAATAAAAGGGGGGGTTTTAGTTATGCAGTGTATTGTAAAGTTTTCACGGCAGAAACCGCTGTATTTGTATTAAATATATTTTAATGAAGAAGTTAGTATGTATGGTTATGATTATCGCAGTGGTGAGGAGGCTTTCATTTCCTCAGAGCAGGAAGTGTTATTGCTTTCTCAAGCGCCAGGAATGGCAGAAGATAGATCTGAATGAAAGGATAAGGTAGGAAAATAATTGGAATGATTCAAATGGATTAGATTGGTGGCCATTTACCAAAATATACCTTTTCTAATCATTCTGTTTGTAACCCATTTTCTTCTGAATGGACTGGTAGCTCAGTTTCTCCCTCCCTCTGGCCAAAAACAGTAGGGAGGAAGAGGACTTAGCTCTTCTTTTTAAAAGACTTTCCCCCCCCCCTTTTTTTTTCCTCTTCCTTTGTTTCTTTTTTAATGGTAGAATAGTTGAGAAGGTGATTATTGTAGGGAGTGGACCATTGTGCTTCTTTTATGGGGTAGTGAGGGAAGGAATCTTCTAATAAGAACTTGTGTCTTTGGTCCCAAGTAGCTGATGAGAAGTGGACTAGTTCTGTTTGAGTCTCATTGAGTGTGAAAAAGCTAGGAAAAACGTTTAAAAAAACATGACTTGAAAAAAATTTGTATTACAGCACCTCTTTTTGAAGCGCCATCTAATTTATCCAGTATTGTTGGAATACATAGTTAACTGGTGTTTTGAAGTGCTTTTGCCATCAGAGCTCCTAGAGCAAATGGATGAGGATAAAATCTGACTTCTCTTTCTCTTTAATAGGCACCGTTTTTGTTCACCATTTTCTGAGTTCTGGTTAGGATTTGGCAACAATATGAAGATGAATTTGTGTGTCCCAGAAGGCAAACCACATGAGTAGTTGAGTAAGTAGGAGGCCATGTACAGTTGGAAGAAAGGGTTTATAGTGTTCTAGGTAGCCAAGAGGAGACAGCAAAGAAGCAGTATTTGTCCCAGCTGCGATCACCACTGACACTACACTGCTGCTTTTTCTTGGCAGCGATATTATTCTTCTTTTATATTAGCCATTTTATAAATTCTGAAAGGGAACACATCTTATTCTTTGCCGATTCTGAAAACTCTGGCAAGGTTAGCTTAAAAAAATAAGATAATAATAGTACCTAAGTATCTCTATATGTACAGATAGGGATCTACAGACAAGACAAGGAAGGTTTAGGATAAAGGGCAGGAGCCAAGTCTAGGGAATACAGTGGGTCAGAACAAGAGGGGTAGACCAAAGGAGGACACATATAATGGAGAGTGAGATCAAGAATGACCAGATAGCAACTAGAGGAACTTATAGTGGGGAATGAGACAAGGCATTATATTAAAAGTCATGACAGCAAACACCAGAACACATACTAGAAGAAAGGCAGTTGGTGAAAGGTTTATAATTTAGGAATTAGAACATCCATCTACACTGAAAAATAGGATTGTTTTAAGAATTGTCATGAACTGCCTACAACATGGGTACTGAGACAGCAGTCTTTTGCTAGCCAGGAAAGTTCTTACAAGTTCTTCCTGGGTAGTAGCTACTCCTAGCTGATAGCAGTCATGGAATACAGCAATTCATTTTACGTCTGGCAGCTCCTGACTCCTGAGCAGCTGGTCTAAATCACTGGAGTTTTATGGCAGGCTAGGTTCTGATAAATTTTGTTCTGTCTCAAAGTAGAAAGATTGCTAGATTGTGGTCCGTAAAACCTTAATCCATATTCGTGTGCAGAAACTTAGAGTTAGGTTGACTTTTGGAAGCAGATCAGTAGCTATTGTGGTATGCCCACCACTGGCATTTCAAAGAAATGCACATTGAAGCCTTCTGAAAGTCCCACTTTTGCAGATACCATTACGACATGTAATTTTCTTCCATAAAATAAAATGTTTGCTGTGGCTGGCCTATTCACCAAAAATATTTGTGCAATGGGTTTTTATTGTTTCTTACTAAGCATATAGTTAACTGATTCAATTTGTAAGTCTGAGTGATTCCTCAGTGACTTTTCACTCTTGTCTTTTTTTTTGAGATGGAGTCTCACTCTGTTGCCCAGGCTGGAGTGCAGTGGCGTGATCTCAGCTCACTGCAACCTCTGCCTCCTGGGTTCAAGCAGTTCTCCCTGCCTCAATCTCCTGAGTAGCTGGGACTACAGGTGCCTGCCACCATGCCCGGATAATTTTTGTGTTTTTAGTAGAGATGGGGTTTCGCCATGTTGGCCAGGCTGGTCTTGAACTCCTGACCTCAGGTGATTTGCCCACCTCGGTCTCCCAAAGTGCTTGGATTACAGGTGTGAGCCACTGCGCCCAGCCTCATTCTTGTCTTTTGGGGTAACTTACACTAGTCTTTCCTTATATGTCTTCACTTTTACCACCAGCTCTATCACTGGACTGTTTTTTTATTTTTATTTATTTATTTTTTTATTATTATACTTTAAGTTTTAGGGTACATATGCACAATGTGCAGGTTAGTTACATATGTATACATGTGCCATGCTGATGTGCTGCACCCGTTAACTCGTCATCTAGCATTAGGTATATCTCCTAAAGCTATCCCTCCCCCCTCCCCCCACCCCACAACAGTCCCCAGAGTGTGATGTTCCCCTTCCTGTGTCCATGTGTTCTCATTGTTCAATTCCCACCTATGAGTGAGAATATGCGGTGTTTGGTTTTTAAATGTTCTTGCGATAGTTTACTGAGAATGCTGATATCCAATTTCATCCATGTCCCTACAAAGGACATGAACTCATCATTTTTTATGGCTGCATAGTATTCCATGGTATATATGTGCCACATTTTCTTAATCCAGTCTATCATTGTTGGACATTTGGGTTGGTTCCAAGTCTTTGCTATTGTGAATAGTGCCACAGGAAACATACGTGTGCATGTGTCTTTATAGCAGCATGATTTATAGTCCTTTGGGTATATACCCATTAATGGGATGGCTGGGTCAAATGGTATTTCTAGTTCTAGATCCCTGAGGAATCGCCACACTGACTTCCACAATGGTTGAACTAGTTTACAGTCCCACCAACAGTGTAAAAGTGTTCCTATTTCTCCACATCCTCTCCAGCACCTGTTGTTTCCTGACTTTTTAATGATTGCCATTCTAACTGGTGTGAGATGGTATCTCATTGTGGTTTTGATTTGCATTTCTATTTTTATGTTTATTTAAAAAAAAACAACAAAACATCTTTTAAAACAAAAGCTTCAGAAAAGTTACTGTGTATCTAGCATCAAGTAGAGAAAAATAAACACCACCACAAAGTGATGATATTACATGTACAGAATGTTACAAGTTTAAGGCCTATTTCTTTTGTAAACATTTGCAAGCCTTTTATAAGCAAAACTTGTAAAACCGAATCTTACATGGAACCCTCATATAGAAAACTGTTAACGTTCCTGCCTGAAGATGGTGTGGAGACATTTGTCTTGAGATTTCTGAGGCACTTTGATGAAACTCGAGAGTTCAGAATCAGTGAAGAAAGCTGATTTAATTCGGTCCCGCTGTTTTTGTAGATGAGGAAACTCAGACTAAAAGGTCTCGTGTTGGTTTTTGTGGCAAGCAAGCATAAAATAAATCTGAAAAGTTTTAGCAAAGCCCATTCATCTGCCTTCCAGGTATTGAGTCCTGGTAAGAACAGAAGTGCTTCTGTAAAACTTTGTGATTTCTCTTGTATTCTTCATTTGCCAGATTTTCTTACATTTTTGAGATTCTTCTAACTTTGCATTTTCTCCTAAGCCTTTTGTGAGAAGCAGTTTTTAATTTTTCTGAAGCCTTATTGAATAGAAGGACTTGAGTGAATCTGTGGGGAGATGCTGACCGTGAAGAACTCTAGAGGCTGGCAGGGGAAGGAGGTTAAAGGTTGGTGGATTTTAGAGAGAGGGGAGTTCCTTGTGCATCACAGCCACAGGAGATTTAAAAATGCGTAAACTGAGGCATGGGGCAATGAAGTAACTTGCTCAGTGTCATACAGCTTGGTGGTGATGCAGTTAGAATTGCAATTCTAACTGATCTCTAATAAGGCTGTGCTTTTTCAACCATTTCCATTGTACTCTCTTGCCTCTAACTGTTGTCTGGATAGCTATAATATTTGAGTAGATATAGTGTTATATTTCTCAAGTTGATGACATTTCATCCTTAAATTCAAGACTTAGGTCCTATAAATTGGTGTTTTTCTTTATCTTTTAAAAAATCTTAAGCTCTGTAAAATGATTCTGCTTTGAACGAAGGGTACTTATATCTGCCAAAATCATTATTGAGCTTCTCTAGTCATTTATTTTCTTGAAATTGAAATGAAACTTTCTGAACACAGCCTTACTGAATATGGATTTCAGAGCCATAATAATGCTTCTTGCCTCTGCAGATTCTGAATTGATCTGAGTTTGGCAGTGAATTATGTATGTGTTATTTCAGGAATTTTGCACATGCCCTGCTTTAAACCACTGATTATTTTTGTAAAATGCTGTTGTGTGGATTTGGCTCATTCCATTGACGCTGAACTCATCAGATGGCTATATTGTCTTCTAGGAATGTGACTTGAATTGATTAAATGGCATAGGCAGCAACATCTGTTTTGTAAAGCTAGTTTAGTTTCCTAAAACTTTAAATTTTCAAATTTACAGCTTACAAAGATAATGAAGCATATTTCTTTAATGCCATAAAAAGACTTTCATGGAGTTTTGATGATAGCTTGTTTTAACTTTGCCTTTAACCTAATTCTTTTTAGAACTTATTTTCTTACTGTATTGCTCATTTTCAAGGAAAAGACATATTTGTAATGTTGGAAACTTTATAGTCTTATATGGATGGCTCTTAGGTTTTTCAGGTCATTCATCCATTTGAAGACCTGCAGAAAGCTTTGGATGGTCTCCTAGAAAAAAAGCACCCATACACGTGCTCCTAAAACTCTGTACAATTGTGGGAGGTAAAGCTCACCTGTACAGATCCCCCTGCAGCCTCCTGTCTCCTTGATGTCCTTTGCTTCACATGTGCTATTAAATGCATTAATAATGCTGCTGACTGTGCACATAAGTTACCTTTCTTTTTACACAGCTTATAGATTTGTTGAATATTTGGATCACCATTTTTAAAATCAAATGTTTATGATGTTGATCTACATGTGTCATTTTTATTTCTCAGGGTTAATGTCTATTTTTATTCTTTTTCTCTCCTTGTAATTTCTTTTTTAGTTAAGGAAATGTATCCATCTCAGGGTTTCTTCATTTATTATTACAACCCTTATTTGGATGAACTTAATGACCAAAATTTATACGGTATTATAGTACATAGGCTTACCTGATTTAATCTTGTAGAAGACTTTTCCTGTATACTTCTTCGTGTAACATTTTCAAATAATATTTTCAATTTGAGATAGAGGACTTTAAAGAAAGTTAAAACTTGGGTAAAGATAGATACTCTCATATGACAACCCATGGGGGCTTTTTAAAATTATACTAGTGGATGTGTATTTTTATATTCAGTTGATCCTAGTCTTTGTACAGTTTTCTTTTACAATCTGGAATTTTGCCTATGGTTTCAAGGCCAGCATGGGTATTTACTAAGTAATCTTGAGGATGACTGTTCTTCTTTTGTAACCTCCTCTCTCCAGATCTGATCTGTATCTGTTTTAACCCAGAAGATGTGCCTTTTTGCTCACACCATCCCTCTTGTTTTAAGTTAAAAAGACAAAAGCTACCTGATCTACTATGTCATAGGAATTATTATGATATTCTCTACCTCTCTATCCCTGTATTAAAAAAATCTAACTTGCTGCGTTGTGTTTTTATTTTATAAACTATTTTTAATCATTAAAAAATTCAAATTTATTGATTAAAATATAAATTGAGGCACAGTGAGTCTTTGAAGTCTTTGAAGTGTGCTTAGTATAGACTTAGTGTACTACTGCAGGTTTCATGCACCAGAACGCTTTGCTTATTGTGTTCTTTCTCTCTTTGTGGGCTATAGGCTCATTGAGGACAGTTTACGTACATATTCTTCTGTTAGCACTTTTAACATAGTCCCTGTCAAGTAATTCAACAATAGTTGAACAATTGCTAATTGAATGAATTCTGAAAGTTTCACAAATTAGACCTGAAAGGAAAGATTATTTTTCTTCACTTGTTTTTCTTGAAGTTTCAAATTATTTTGAACTATAAATGGTATTTCACTAGTAAGTGTGAAAATTTATTGTGAATATAATTAATGTCTTGCAATGTGTGATGAGAAAGGTGGCTATAGTACACTAGATTGTTAACATTGTTCAAAGTACAAAAGTGCTTTGGAAATGTTGAATGACTGCAGTGTAGCCATTATTACTTTTTTCCTGGTGTAAGAAGGAAATGTGATAATTAAAAAAAAAGGCAGGGGATTGGTGGCACTTTATTAAAGAAATCTTATATTGCTAAGATAATTTAGTCATGTAATTTTTTAAAAAATAGGCTATTTAAAATATGTTTGCTTTTTCCTTCTTCTTCTCCTTTTTTTTGAAAAGCACCCTCCTGCCTTGGCCACCCAAAGTGCTAGGATTACAGGCATGAGCTGTGGCGCCTGGACTTTTCCTCCTTTTATTTCAACCATGACAATGTATTTTGGCTCTCTGCTGATTTAAATTATATTTCCTAGAAAACAATATAACGTCCAAAATGCTCATATAACCTTGAACTCGAAATTATTTTCCTGAGAAAATTTGTCCTTCTGATTGATGCTCTTTAGTGTATAAAGGTATTAGTTGTAAATGATTGGCTTCTTAAATGTTGGAAGTATGATGTTAAGGCAGATAGATTTCTTTATTTCTTGAGGGGTGGAGATTAGATTTTGATACTGGACCAAAAAAATGATTTTTCCTGATATAGGTTTGAATTAAAACAAAAAGAAGTATGGATTCCTGGTCTTAAAATTTGATGACTGTTTAACCAAATGGGAACTGTTTTCCTGAAAGTGCTTTAGGGCAACCAGTGCTAATGCTTGTACATGCTTACTGAAAGTAGAAACCTAGGCATTTGATCAGAGTATTTTCTAAGAGATAGAAAATGTTTAAAAGTCAGATGATAAGCTTGCATAAGCCTCAAGGGTGACACAATTTAGTATTCCTAAATAAGGACTTAGTGTTTCTTGCAGATGAGGATATTGCAATAGGAAGCTATTTGACATAAAAATAAAGTGTGCATGAAGTGTGCTGTATCACTTTTGTGTAAACTTTCTTCTTGATTTTCTTAAGCAGAAATGGCTGAGATTGGATTTACATAGTCTATTAAAATCAAAGCTTGCTTTACTGCATAGAATAAAATGTGTTTCTCTGACTGACTAGTACTGTATAAAATAGCCCAGCTCTCTCATGCAAAAGCTGATATCGGACAGAAGATGGAAGAGACAAGATGAAAAAATGGGACCAGAATGGAAAGGGAATCACAGAGGTGGCTAGTATTAGATTCCCAGAGCAAGGAGAAAGAACAAGCAAATAAGAACATGATAACTTTTTCTCTAAATGGATCAGATAGTAACCTCTACTTTATAGTCCCTAATCAGTGTGCCCACCTGTAGACATAGAAACTTTAGTGGTTCCTAGAGGGTGGGAATCAGGCCTTAAAGAGAGGCAGTAGGAGACATTAACTTTGTGTAATTGTACTCTGATATACTAAGACTTAATGACTTAAGTTCCTTAGCATCTATATCTTTTTCCAAAGCTGCAGCTGTAATTCATTTTACTATTTCTCCTGAAGAGTGTCCATTCAGTGTTGTTATCATTCATCAAATACGTTTTGCATGCTTACTATGTGGAGGGCAAGTCCTAAGATCTTTAACTTAAGAGGAATTTCTTGGATCCCTTTCTTTATGGCGCTCTTAGTCTAGGGGAGGTGTTAGAGGCAGGATGATGGACACTAAGAAAGATGTAGTTATAAAACTGTTAAGTTATGGCAACATTAACTGATAGTCAGGATGCAGTGCTTCCCAAGAGAAACACTGTGCTCCTTTGACCCCATGAATGGAGTTGTCAGAGAAGTCTCAGTGAAGAGGCACATCTAAACTTCTGTAGGGGGTCAGAGAAGAGAAAGCAATTTATTCAGTTTGGGATTGATGAAAATATTGCAAATGTAGGTGGCACTACTGCCTTTAAAGAAGAGTTAGATTTCACCAGGAAAGAAGGAAGGAAAAGGTACTCTAAGCAGGAAACATAAGAAAGGCATGAAAAAAATTTTTTTTTAAAGTATGTGATACATGTGTGGGATATGTTGAATACCCTTGGGTCGCTTGAAATAGAATTTTGTGTCAGCAGGGGAGAAAAAGGTAGGTTGAGGACAGCTTGTGATATAAGATGGATGGTACAGTTGAGACCTAAGCAGGAGGAAAAGATGAAATATTTTAAAAAGAATTTTTTTTACATTGTAGTTCTCTGGTACTTAAAATATGTATATATGCAGTAAAAATTATTGGGTTCTTGGTGTGTGGAAGGAAAATAACAAATAACATATCATGTTTTGGTTATCTGCCATACATTAGCACTATTGATGGTATTTCTTATTGTTAATGACTGTGCATTCATAGGTGTTTGCTAAATAAGTGTTCTCTGTAAAAATTTCTTTTCAGTGGAAATTCTTGCTTTTATATGAACATGTTAAAATTCTTTTGGCTTTCTACAAAAGAAATGGATTGCTGGGTGATAAATGCCAATTTAAAATGTTACACTACTTTGATTAAAAAATCATAAAGATTGCTTTCTAGTTTTCATGATTTTTAGTTAGCAGCTGGTGAGTAACTGCTTTTTTTTTTTTTTTCCTTTTTTTCTTTTTTTGAGACGGAGTTTCGCGCTTATTGCCCAGGCTGGAGTGCAATGGCACAATCTCTGCTCACCACAACCTCCGAATGCTGGGTCCAATGATTCTCCTGCCTCAGCCTCCCGAGTAGCTGGAATTACAGGCATGCGCCACCACGTCCGGCTAATTTTGTATTTTTAGTAGAGATGGAGTTTCTCCCTGTTGGTCAGGCTGGTCTTGAACTCCTGACCTCAGGTGATCCGCCTGCCTCAGCCTCCCAAAGTGCTGGGATTACAGGGGTGAGCCACCACGCCTGGCCAAGTAACTGCTTTTGAAGCAGTTGGAGCTCCCATTTGTGTCCCAGAAGAACATCTTACTGATGAAAATAGAGTAGTGGTTGTGCTAAATGACTGAAGAATGGACAAAGAGATAAAGCAGAGAACAGAGATAGAGTTCCTTATGGTAGTGGGCCAGAGTCCTACTGACATTTACAGATAACTAAAGAAAGCGTGTGGTGTGTATCTTGTGCTGTCAGATAGATGCTGACTGAACTGTGCTAGTTAGGGAGACCAGCCCTTCAGCTGAATACACGGTTTCATTTTTGCAGTTAGGCTGCAGGACTGCTGCTGTATTTTCATCCACCAGAGCTTAATATAATTTTAAGGATTATGTGGGTGGAGGCTTAGACTAAAGTAAAGTGAGTGTGCTGTTTATCATCAGCAAAGAGTATGCTTTGTCTTGAGAGAGAGACACTGAACTGAAGTTCTGTCTTACTGTGTTTTCAGACTTAATATGGTTACTGTTCAAACTACTATATATCTTTGAAAGATTCCCATTGATATATATTCCCATCAAAAAGAATTACTAAGTATATAACTAGATATAAATGCCTTCAAATTTTGAAGACATGTCTGCCTAATGCTAAAATTAATGCACTTTTATTAATCTGATAGTGCCCCTAAAATACACAAAACTTTAACCAGCTGTATGTCTTAACTAGTTCAGATAAAACCATCAGATTCTTAAGCTATGTAGACACAGCTGGACCACCCAAAAGAGAGTTAAAATTTTATAATATAAATGCAGCCTAAATTATCAGCATTATTACTTTTCTGACTATTTATTTTAAATTTGGAGAGAAAGGTTAAGAGATACTTCTGATTGAATAAATTGTGTTGATAGCAGTAGGTTTGCTTTTTGTTTGTATATTTGGTTTTAGTTAACAAGAAATCCTATTACTCAATTCTGTAATCTACTATTCTAGTACTCTTCCACCCCAATCACAAGTTTTATTGCCACAGTTTTGGAAGGAAAGCACTCTTATCTCATGTGTCATTTCTCTGGGTGTTAGAAACTGAATTTAAAGGACTATTAAGTTGCAGCCGAAGCCGAAGACTGGGCCAGTCAGACTTTTTTTTTTTTTTTTTTTGTTAATTGCACCTTATTTATTGGCCCAGTTTTCAATTTTGCTCTGTGGAAACACCCAGAGGACCTCTGTGGTGTTCTTGGGTAGCATGTATTCTGTACACAATTTGGCCCTCTAAAGTGAGGTCAACAGTAAAAAATATAATTTAAAAATTAGGCTAGATGAGTTCAACTAGTAATTTTTTTTCTTGCTACTTGAAAGTTAGATTATCCATTAGGTTATAATTTTGTTTGTTATGTTGTTGATCTGGATAATATATGATTCAGTGTAATTTTTTCTTGTCTCTTCCCATTGCCTCTTTGCTTGTTCTGAAACTGCTGTTAAATATATCGTCGAACCTTGTTTTCTGGCCTCCATAATATATCTTTAAAACTTCTTTGCCTCTGCAACTTTCTAGTTAAATTCTTCATTATTATTCTCTAGTTTATTAACTCCTTTTCAATTTTTACTGTTTATATTTTATCTCTTACTCAGTTTTTCATTTCCATTGCTTATTTTAAAATTATTTAAAACTTACTTTAAGTTAAAATATTCATTCTTTAGCTTTTAAATTCTTTTTTCATTTCCACCTAGCCTTGTTTCACTTCTGCTTGTTGTGATTTTTTTCCCCTTTATAAAAGAAATTTTACTCTTTTATAAAGAGTAAAAGAGTGGCTCACGCCTGTAATCCCAGCACTTTGGGAGGCTGAGGTGGGTGGATCGCTTGAGGTCAGGAGTTCAAGACCAGCCTGGCCAACATTGCAAAATCCTGTCTCTACTAAAAATACAAAAATTAGCTGGTGTGGTAGCACACACCTGTAATCTCAGCTACTTGGGAAGCTGAGGCAGGAGAATCGCTTTGAACCTGGGAGGTGGAGGTTGCAGTGAGCCGAGATTGTGCTACCCTAGCCTGGGTGACAGAGCCAGACTCCATCTCAAAAAAAGAAAAAAGAAATTTTAAACATACTATTTTCAGGCTTTTCTGTTTCTATTTTATTTGAAGGGATTTTGTATTTCAGTTGCTGTGTTTTTATTCGTTTTCTTTATGTCATGGTACAGCTTTGACTGGGAAGTCCCCCCACTCCCCACAGTCCCTTCTAGTGGTTTTGCAGATATTCTTAACTGCTTCTTCCTGTTGCCCCCACCCCCACCAAGGTCTTAGATTGGCAGCAGAGGGCACTTGTCTTCCACTGATGGTAGATACACCTGCATCTTTGTTCCAGTTGGCCAGGCAGTGGGATAGTGTGGCTGAAGCCCTGGTATTCTCACTTTCCTAGGCACTCAGTTTCTGAGAAGACATACTTCCTGAAAGCCCACACAGCTTACTTACCCCCAGGCAGCTGTTAGTAGCAGTTTGTTTTCAGCCCAATTTCGGCATCAGTCCCTTATCTTAGGTGGGCCACTTTTATTCCTGTTTCTATAGGATCTGAAACCTAGGCCTCCACTGGTTCCTTCTGAAACCAGAGCCTAGCAGCCCTATACCTTCTGCCCCTCTCTGTTACGTATTTCTGTTTCATGGTGACGCTGGCCTTTTTTAGTTAGGTAAGTCTTTAAAATGTCTTCTCCGGGATTTTGCCTGTCGTTGCTTTATATTTGAAACAGGGTGGGTTTTCAGAGCAATTTATGATGCCATCTTGATTGGAAGTTCAAGTAAATTAAAAAAATTATTTCTAGCTTATTATATTTCAGTCATATTTTATTTTTAACAAGCTTTTGATTTTAAAACAATCTTGTGAATCTTTTCATATTCTCTAGAACATATAAATATTTCCCTTTATGCAGTTCAGCCAAAGTTTATTTAGCATTGTGGGCTTAATATTTTCGTGATGCTTTTGAATGTGGTTAAGGTGAATTTGATCAGATGGATTGAGGATTTGCAGATGAAGTAGTCCTGAATGATTTTTACTATGATTAGGAAATACCCTGTACTTAAAAAGAAGTAGGGGTGGCTGGGAGCAGTGGCTCACGCCTGTAATCCCAGCACTTTGGGAGGCGGAAGTGGGTGGATCACCTGAGGTCGGGAGTTTGAGACCAGCCTGACCAACATGGAGAAACCCTGTCTCTACTAAACATACAAAATTAGCTGGCTGTGATGGTGCATGCCTGTAATCCCAGCTACTCAGGAGGCTGAGGCACGAGAATCGCTTAAACCCAGGAGGTGGAGGTTGGCGACGAGCCAAGTTTGCACCATTGCAAGTTTTGTACTCCAGGTTGGGCAAAAGGAGCGAAACTCTGTCTCAAAAGAAAAAAAGAAGTAGGGGTGTGGGTATAGACAGGGTTTTATTTTATTTATTTTATTTTTTTAAATACCCTTCCGTCATCTTCCGTTCTTTTGTCATTTACATCTACATCTTTTAAAAATGGAGATAGGAAAGATTCTGATTGAGTAAACTTATTTAGGTTCTGGTAAAGTTTTGTAAATTGCTGAAAGGCTGGAAAGTTAATTGGAGCTTTTTAATAGTGAAATTGAACTATGTTAATGTCTTTTTGCTAACTACTCTGATCAGCTTTAATCTTTGACTGGCTTCTCATTGAGTTCATTCATAAAGGTATTTCTTAGGAGACTGACGTCCAGTGATCAGTTTACTTGTGAGTTACATTCTTTGGACTGGATGTTATTCTTGATTGTGACTCCTACTATTCCCATGATGATTTCCTTTCTCTAGGGAAGCAGATATGTGGTTTTCATTTCTTTGTGCTTTTTCCTTTGATTTTGGGAACTCTGATTATTAGTAATTAGAAATTCTTACCTTTTTTTTTTTTAACAAAAATAGCGAGGTATTAGTGATTATTAGGAGATTTTTTTTTTCTGAAAGATTTCTACTTTACACTAAATCTTCATCTTGACTAGATTTGACAATGCATTTAGATAAACTACTTGAGAATTTTTTTTGGAAATACTGAAAAATAATTAGATGACTCACATTTCAAGTACTTCTAAAACAGTAAGTTAATATGTAGACCTATTCTCAGTTGATACTTGTGCTTGAGTTTAAAGTTCAGATGTTTTGTTCCTAAGACAAAGCATGGACAATGTAGTACTTTTATTACATTGAAAAATATTTTTGATTATTTCTAAAATAAATAAGCTTCAGGTTAAAAACTTAAAATTATTAAAGACAGGATTTTGCTTTGTTGTCCAAGCTGTAGTGCAGTGGCCTGATCATCGTAGCTCACTGCAGTTGCAAACTCCTGGGCTCAAGCCATCCTTCCACTTCAGCCTCCCGAGCAGCTGTGACTACAGGAGTGAGCTACCATGCCTGCCTAATTTTTGTTTGTTTGTTTTTTTTTGTTTGTTTGTTTTTTTTTGAGAAGGTGTCTTGCTCTGTCACACAGGCTGGAGTGCAGTGGCACGATCTCGGCTCACTGCTAACCTCCGCCTCCCCAGTTCAGGCGATTTTCCTCCGTCAGCCTCCTGAGTAGCTGGGACTACAGGCGCGTGCCACCACGCCTAAGTTTTTGTATTTTTAATAGAGACGCGGTTTCACCGTGTTAGCCAGGATGGTCTTGATTTCCTGACCTGGTGATCTGCCCGCCTCAGCCTCCCAAAGTGCTGGGATTACAGGCATGAGCCATGACGCCTGGCCCATGCCTGCCTGATTTTTAAATTTTTTGTAGAGACAGAGTCTGCCTGTATTGCCCAGGCTGGTCTTGAACTCCTGAACTAAAGCAGTCTTCCTGCTTTGGCCTCCCAAAGTACTGGGATTATTGGAATATTAGAAATAAGGGTCAGGGTTTTGTTTTTTTTTTTTAATTATTCCTTAAATTGTTCTTGTTATTGTCCTGGAAATGGGAGAGTCTTGAACTGTCCAGCTTCCTGAGTAGGTTGGTATAAAGACTTTGACGTATTTATGTTTCTGGTATATCTAATGTGACTTAAGGATGCACTGCATCCCTAGAATAAGTCCTATGATGTTACAGAGCATAAAACCTTTATACTAATAAAGTATATATTGTTAACTGAGATTTTATTTCTCTTATTAAATGTGTTTAAATGAGATTTTAAGTTTCATTTCTTATTAGTTTTGTTTTTGCATTTATATTCACATTTATTTTCTCCTTTGTTTACTCTCTTAGATTAAGCAGTTAGAAATCGTGTTACATTTTTCTTCAAAACAAATATAACTAACAGATATTAGACAGTTAAATTTTCTCCAACTATGTTGGCAGTTTTCAAATGTTGACATACATGCCATGACATTTGGGAGGCAAGAGAATGCTTGGCTACATAAGGGATGGTGTCTGTTCATAGAAAGGGAGATGTGGATCCAGGGCACTGGTTGTACAAAGGCAAAAGCCACCACCCTTCCGTTGCCCTGAAAGTTTATTTTATTGCTCTCTTTTAATTGTTTTAGTGGGCATTAAATCTTAAAAAAATTTAACTGTTATCTGCTTTCCTAGCATTTGGATATTAATATTTTAGCACACTCATTTTAACTACATTCTATCTATTGTCATTAGGATAATTAATACCATTTTAGGTAGAATAAAAATTAGTAATAGTTTGTGTGTATTCTCTTTGCCTTCCCTTTGATAGTTCCTCGGTGATTTGAAAATAATTTGCCTTTTTTACTT
The DNA here is from genome assembly GCF_028885655.2 of Pongo abelii. Taxonomy (NCBI): domain Eukaryota; kingdom Metazoa; phylum Chordata; class Mammalia; order Primates; family Hominidae; genus Pongo; species Pongo abelii. The sequence goes on along the minus strand of NC_071995.2, from coordinate 115,035,305 downwards.
TTGATGCTATAGTACTTTTTAATTAAATGTAGATTTTTAAATTAATTAATTAATGAATTAGGGATGGAGTCCCACTGTGTTGCCCAGGCTGGTCTCCAACTCCTGGGCTCAAGTGATCCTCCCATCTCGGCCTCCCAAAGTGCTGAGATTATAGGTGTGAGCCACCATGCCTGGCAAAACGCATATTTCTGTGCTCTTAAAAAAATTCTTATTTTTTAATTTGATAGTTAAAAAGAGATACATGTGGCTGGGTGCTGTGGCTCATGCCTGTAATCCCAGCACTTTGGGAGGCTGAGGCGGGTGGATTGCTTGAGGTCAGGAGTTTGAGACCAGCCTGGCCAACATGGTGAAACCCCATCTCTACTAAAACACAAAAATTACCTGGGCTTGGTGGCGGGCGCCTGTAATCCCAGCCACTGGGTAGACTGAGGCAGGAGAATTGCTTGAACCCCAGGGGTGGAGGTTGCAGTAAGCCAAGATTGCGCCGCTTCACTCCAGCCTGGGTGACAGAGTGAGACTTTGCCTCAAAAACAAAAACAAAAAACACAAATAATAGATGCATGTTTAAATTCAAAGTTTGATTATTGTTACCCAGTACTGATCCTTGAGAGCACCATTGTACTTAATAAACTGTAAATAAATAATAGTTAGAAGGTAGAATTTTGTTTGAAGTATTTGACATTACTGTTACATTCCAAATACTGAGGTATTTAGAAATTAGTGTTTCTTGACTGAACCAAGCAGTGATTTTCTTTTCTTCTCTTTTCTTTTTTCTTTTTTTTTTTTTTTGAGACAGTCTCGCTCTTTCGCCCAGGCTGGAGTGCAGTTATGCGATCTCAGCTCACTGCAACCTCTGCCTCCTGGGTTCAAGCACTTCTTCTGTCTTAGCATCCTGAGTAGCTGGGACTACAGGCGTGCACCACCACGCCTGACTAATTTTTGTATTTTTAGTAGAGATGGGGTTTCACCATATTGCTCAGGCTGGTCTTGAACTTCTGATCTCAGGTGATCCACCCGCCTCAGCCTCCCACGGTGCTGGGATTACAGGTATGAGCCACTGTGCGCAGCCCCAGTCTTCAAGGTAAGCAACAGAAGCATCCCCGGATAGGAAAGTCTCATACTTTCATTGACAAGGTCAAATTGTATTGTTTTCACATGTTTTTTAAAAAGTACTTGTACGTCACAATTTATACTATAATTAAAAAAAGTAAACCTTTAAAAGCATGAAATGCAAAGGAGTACTTAGTTTTGATTAATTGATTTAACAAAAAGTATGAGATTGTTTGACAAGTTGCCTAAATGATAATGTTTTGGATTGCTTCCTGAAAAAAATAGGGCTTGAAGCTGTTGATGTAAGGCATATGTTGCATAATAAGGAGGAATGTGTTTTAATTCAGATTTGATGTAGTGAGCAATTTTTTTATATTCACAAGCTCCATACTTAACAAAAATGAACCTAATTGAAAACTATTTCAAAGCAATACTTCATTAATTTCTTTTGCAAATTTTGACAAGGTCAAGTTCAAACATCAAACATAATAATCCATAACAATCCATCAAACACAATAATCCATTGATGATTATCAAACATAATCATCCATTCATGATTTTAAAAACTCTCAGAAAAATTATAGTGGGAGAACTTGATAAACTTGTATCTATAAAACTTGATAAAGAGCATCTACAAAAATCCTATAGCTAAGATTATTCTTAATGGTGAAAAACTGAATAATTTTCTCCCTAAGATTAGGAACAGGACAAGAATGTCCACTCTTGCCATTTGTATTAAGTATAATACCAAAGTTCTAGCCAGTGCGTTAAGGCATAAAAAAGAAATAAAAGACATACAGATCAGAAAGAAAGAAAACTGTCCCAATTTCCAGATAACATGACTGTTTACATGGAAAATCCCAAGGAATCTATTGAAATTTCTCCCCTCCCCCCAAAAAAACACCTAGAACTAATGAGTGAGTTCAGCAAGGTCACAGGGTACAACAAAATAAACACACAAAAATCAATTGAACTTCCGTATACTAGCAATGACCATATGTACACAAAAATTAAAAGTACAGAACCATTTATAATTGCTCAGAAAAACCCTTTAAGTTTAAATCTGACAAAGGTCTTATAACTCTAAAAACTACATACAGCTTTTCAACCATTGCTATTGGAGTGGTTGCACATCCATAGTCCAAACAATGTCTCCTGACCTGTCTCAAACTTTATGCAAAAGTTTATTCAAAACAAATCACAGACTGAATGGAATAAGTAAACTAAAACTTTTGGGAAAAAGAAATCTTTGGGATCTAGGATTATAGTTCTTAGAACTGATACCAAAAGTACAATCCATAAAAAGATAAATTGGACTTTATCAAAATTTAAAGCTTTTATTCTGCAAGAAACCCCTGTGGGAGGATGAAAAGATAGGCTACAGGGTGGGAAAAAATATTTGCAGACCGCATGTCTGACAGAGAGCTAGTACTTGTATATATAGAGATTTCTCAACGCAAAGTATTAAAAAAAAATCCAAATAGTACAATTAGAAGATGGGCAAAAGACATGAAGAGATATGTACACATGGCAAGTAAGCACATAAAAAGATGTTCAGCATCATTAGTTTTTACCAAAATGCCATTTAAAACTACAATGAACTATCATTACACACCTGACAGAATGACTAAAATGAAAAATTAGTGACAACGCCAAATGCTGAAGAGGATGTTGCTGGAGGGTCTATAAAAACTGTTTGGAGTTTCTTACAAAACAAAACATGCCAACTATCATTTAGCAGTTGTACTCCTGGATATTTATCCCAGAGAAGTGAAAATGTATGTTTGCCCAGAAACCTATATGTAATGTTTATAGCAGCTTTATTTGTAAAAGCCTAAACTGGAAACAGCCCAGGTCTCCTTCAGCAGATGAAAGGTTAAACAAACTGTATATCCATACAATCTAATACTACTGGGTAACAAAAGGAACAAATTCTTGATATACAGTAACCTGGATAAATCTCCAGAAAATGATGCTGAGTGGAAAGTAAAATCTCAAAGGTTATGTAGTGTATGATTCCATTTATGTAACATTCTTGAAATGACAAAGATACAGCAAAATTAGTAGTTGTCGGGGTTTAGGAGGGGTGGAAGTGGGAGGAAAGTTGGTGAAACTATAAAAGGGGAACATGAGGCATCCTTGTGATGGAAAAAGTCTGTATCTTGACCGTATCAGTGTCAGTATGCTGGTTGTGATATTGTACTACGGTTTTCTGACAGTTGCATGTGAATCTGTGACTATCTCACACAAACTAAAACTTAATTGAAAATTAATGTAAGTGAATTACTTTTCCCCATACTAGCTAGGGACTCATTTGCTATTTTACCTAGCTTCTTGGCATTTGTATATATTGCTGGGTATATAAAATTTGAACTGAGATCACTATCTGTTTCTGTGACTGTTTCCATTCTTTGTAAGTTGTTGAAAATTGAGGATCTTCAATGTATCCTTTAATTTTGGTGTAGATTTCTTTCCCTGTACTTTTTTACATGAATACTTAATGCTCAAACTATTCAAAAACATGGTTTTAGAAATGTAAAATTGGTCTTGTTAGCCATAATATAATTAACTTATTCCTTTATGTTTATAATTTATTTTCAGGATTAATAATAGCAGCTGTGACATGACAGTGATTTTTTTTTATAATTTGTTAATTATGTTATGTAAAATGTAATACTGGTGAGGAGCCAGTAATGTTGCACAGATTATCGTAGTCCTGAAAAACCACAAACAAATCCAATGAATGAGTGAGAAAAGTGACACTATTGTTGGCACTCTGAAATTCTGCAGGGACTTACATTGTGGCTAAAATCAACCCTACCTTCTTGCTGTGTTCAAGAGGCTTTTCATTGATTTCTGTTGACAGGAAAAGCCTTTTTTTTTTTTAACTTATAAAAGAAAAAGAAAAAAAGCAATACTCTCCAGGCCCTGTGTATTATTAAGATCTTTTAGTAGCGAGTTGCTCTTTCTCTGGGAAATTGGCTGTTAAAGTCAGAGGGAGCTCTTAATAGTTTGCATGGTATTTGATTAAATGGAACAGTTGGATCAGTACAGATTCCAGATTTAATAGAGCAGATATTCACTTCTATACATCCCCTATGATTAGCATAGTTATATCTTCTATATTATAGAATATAATTTTAGGATATACTCTTGTACATTATAAAATAAGCATGTTAGAGAAAACCTGATAAATTGAACTTCTGCGGGAAAGGCTTAAAAGCATATGACTAAAATATAACTTCCACATAAAACAATACGTGTCCAGCATTGTGGGATAGTTTATAGTTCTGAGGTGATCTATTAAACCATGATACTGGAAGAAATGACAATGATAGACACTGACATAGGAGCATTATTTGTGTGTCAGGCTTTGTTCAAAGCACTTTTTATGTATGAAGTCATTTTATCATTACTATGAGGTAGGGACTATATTATGATTTCCTGCTGATTGACAGGAAACTGAAGCATGGAGAGGTCAAGTAATCTCTCAAACCAAAGAACACATAAGTGAGAGAGGAGGGGCTCTGGCTCCATAATCCTTGGTCTTAACCACTATTTTGTATTGACTTCCATAGAGAAAATAGACCACATTATAGCTGTAATAAAATGCAAAATTTCACTTTATAGGTAATAGCCTGGAATCGGTGAGCTGGAGTCATTAAGGCAATTCGGCAAAAACAAAAAACATGGGGGCAAGTGTGGGTAGGAAAGTGCTAGCTGCCTGAGTACAAAGCATTGGGTATTAATAAACATGCTGTGTGCGGCATAGCAGGAAGCAGCTGTTTGGAGTTGAAGGTTTGTTTGGGAGAGCAGTAGAAAAGATGGGTTTGATTAGTTATAGAAAGAATTTTGAATGGAAAAGGGTGGACTTGGGAACACATTTTCTAGGTTGCTGTTGAGAGGAACAACAGTGGTACATTAAATATGGACTTTTAGAACTAGAGGAAATTATAAAAGTTATTATTGGATCTGTGCTCTTTAGTGTTTCTGTGTCTACCCTGTTTTGTATTTTAGGTTTTGACCTTTTGCTCCAGATTGTCCAGAGACAGGGTGGTGTAGTGAAACAAAAGCAGTAAACCAAGTATTGCAAAGCTTGGACTTTAGTACCAGCTTTTGCACTTTCCTCACTGTAAAGATGTTGTATGGGTTACTTAACCAGTTGGGGTTTAATTTCCTTGACTGTATAGTGGACTTAGTGTCACATGCCTACCTCAGGATTTCTGTGACAATTAAATATGATATTTTAAGGCTTCTAACTTACTGAATCTAAATAAATTATTCCTGGAAAAAAAAGTTTGCTGTGTAATAAAGCACCTGAACAGGAATGAAAAAGCAGGTATAGAACTTCAGGTGTTTTGTCACCCTCCCTCCCCCAGTGGTGTGTGTAGGAAGACTTTGCTTCTTTCTGTAAATCTGATGTCTAATCTCTTCTGACTTTATATTCAATCAGTTGATTATTTTCATTCAGCAGATGTGATCGGTTCGCAGGTTCTCAGTCAAGTAGGATACAGAAAACATAAAGATATACAACTAAATAAAATGCTATATATAAAATGATGTTTTATGAAATAATTATAGCTGTGCTATGTTAATTCAGCAATTATTGCTGCTTTGGGGAAATGAGAAGGCTTTGAGGAGGAGGTAGTATTTCAAAATGATGAGGTTTGAAAGAAGTACATGATGAAATGCAGAAACAAAGAGGTAGCGTATTTGTTTTAGGAGAAGGGAATAGAATGAATAAAAGCATAGAGAAAGAAAAGCATATGATGGGCTGGGCCCATGACTCACACCTGTAATCCCAGCACTTTGGGAGGCTGAAGTGGGCAGATCACGAGGTCAGGAGTTCGAGACCAGCCTGAGCAACATGGTAAAGCCCTGAGTCTACTAAAAATACAAAAAAATTAGCTGGGCATGGTGGTGCATGCTTGTAATCCCAGCTACTCAGGAGGCTGAGGCAGGAGAATTGCTTGAAGGGAGGCGGAAGTTGCAGTGAACCTAGATTGCGCCACTGCACTCCAGCCTGGGCGACAGAGCGAGACTCTTATCTCAAAAAGAAAAGAAAAGAAAAGAAAAGCATATGATGAAAAAAACTGACATTTTTCTAAGAAATTAAATGTGCTGTATCAGGAAATAGATCAATAAGGTGAAATGAGACCAGATTACCGAGGGCTTTGAGTAGTACGCTAAGGAATTTTGGATTCTGCATGTTGTTAATGTCATGATCGGCAGTCCTGTTGATTTTCATCAGGTATTACCTAATAGCAGTTATAGTCTTACAAAGATCTTTTAGAGTCTTGTAAAATTTTGTGTTGGAAATTATATTTCAAGAATGAATTCATGTCCTCTCTCCTCTGAAATGTAGATTAAAAAAAAAAAAAGAATGAACTTGTGTTATAGTGATCAAGTAAGTCTTGTTATTCATGTTCTAATTAGTATATATTTTTAAAAATAAGAAAGGTGTTTCTTTTTGGTTTTCTTTTGGTTATCCAATAATATTGCTTTCTACTGACGACTTTGTAGGTGAGTAAAGATTTTGTGGTCTTTCAAACCTTGATTAAATAAATCCTGATTTTTACTAATTACGAATTTTTATCAAATGAGGCGCTTTGAGAATAAAGATGTTTGTTAAAATTTCTTGGTGTACATCTTGCATATAATATATGTGGTTTGCTGTCTGTTGCTGTATGAAACAAACATTTTAGATGGTTGGATTTTCTTAGAAAGTCTATGATTCATTAACACAGACACTTCCTGTGAATATATTTCTAAATGTATTCTTCTGAAATCCAAACACTGGATCCTTGTGAAAAATTCCACCACCATGCACAATGCTATTTCCAACAGGCATAGGTCATAAATATTTGGTAATGATTGTCAAATAAGCCATACACTATATTGAAACTTTAATAGAAATGACTTTTAGTTCTCTTGTAAAACTGAGAATGCCAATTCAAGTGATAAATAGTTAATGGTTTTTAGATATGTGATTTAAATCAAAATAATGGCTTTTATTGATTTTTTAAAAATTTATTTTAGTGGGGTGAATATTTGACATTAGAAAAGTAGTTCAAACCTGCAACTTAGAGATCTGGTATAATTGACATCTCTGTAAACTGTTCACATTCCAGGTTGGATAAATGATTTATTGTTACCTTACTGGCATTTTGAGGATTTGCCACAAAATTTTTTTTTAAGCTATGTTTCTTTGAACAAACCTAAAGTTTTTTTATTCTTATTGTTTCCTGGAAAACCTCATTTCAGTGACAGATTTGATTCAAAGTGAGACATTGTCTAGTTGCCACTTAGCTAAACACATCCGTCTCTTCATTGTTGTACAAACTCTACATTTCCTGAAAGTATAGTCTCCATTTATGCACTTAAAAAAACTTTATTTTGGATACTATACATGTTGTGTAACTGCTAGTTTACTTCTGCTTTCATTTAATATTGTAATAGAATATCATCCATTGAATTTACTGCAGATTGATTGTATTATCCTAAAGTTTAAGGTTTAACTAAAGATTGTGGCAAATTTACCAGAGGGTTTCTGCCTTTCTGAAGTAGCCTTCTTCATTGTGTTCTCTGTAGCTAATGAATAGTACATTTGTTGAAACCTCATGTTTGTTTAAAATCAGTTCATTGGATTCACCACTGAAACAGTGGCACAGTGAGGATAGATTGTAGGTGGTAATCCTTCTTAAATGAGGCTTAAGGGAAGTTGGCGTGGTGGTTTGTAAACTGTATTTGGAGCTTTGCTGGCTTCCACTAAGTGTAATGTACAAACCTCAGAATTTCTTCGTAACCTGATTATCTCAAAGACAGTCATCTATTTGTCAAGGAAGCCACTACCTATATATACACACATTTTTTAAAATCTCATTTTACACACACACACACACACACACCATTTTTTCTACATAAGAATTTATGACTCACTTAGGGAAATAATCTGATGTTGATTTTTTTCCCCCGCTTGCCTCTAAAAATGCAGTGCTACCTAATTTCATTGAATTCTATGAAATTTTAAAAATAAACAGATATTGTGAGCATGTTGAAATATTTGTCTTTGAAAAATGACATTTCACCTTAAAGGGGGTTTTGCTTGTGATACAAAGTTGATTTAATGGTCTTAGTATCAAAATACATGTTTGTTTGTAGATGCTAAGAATTGTCAGTTTAGGATTTTATAAGGAGATATTCAGAAATTTGAAATTTGATATTTTAAAACCAGACGTCATTCTTGGTAATACTAGTCATTTTACTTGATGTGTTTTATAATATTCTTTCATACCTTAACTCAGTTTTACAGATTGACATTATAAATTTGCCTTTTAAAGTGTAGCTGATGAGTCTGATATTTGAGCATCACTGAACTGAAGAAGTTGCTCATAGGTGATGTTCGAATTGAAAACTGTACTGTTTATTTGGCCACAGCATGGTTTGTGTAAAACTCAAGTTTTGGCACACATACAATCTGCAGAGTAGCTTTAACCACTGTGAATTTATTTCCCATTATTTTAGACTCAGGTAAGGAGTTGTTATAAACTGCTGTCAGTTCTGGACTCCTGTTGTTTTCAGATTTCTCTCTGATCCTTTTAAAATGTGGCTTTGGTACACTTAAATCAGCTTTTCTCGAAGCAATTTTTGGTCTTTTTTTTTTTTTTTCAGATTTGTAAACTCTTAAGAAATACATGCAAAAATACATTCATTCTTTCTTTTGATTAACATTCACTGTCTGCTGTGTGGTTACTAAAACAGTCTTGAACCTCAAGTAGCTTAAAATCCTCAAGAGGGGAGATAAGCTGCATACCTTTGTGTAGTACATGAAGAGCAGCGTGTTAGCAGGGTGATCAAAGTGCTCTGAAAGTGTCCTGCAGGAACTTCAGGTGGGAGGTGGGAGGTGGGAGGGAAGACTTTGGGTGCGGGGGGGCGTCCTTGAATTGTGGCTAGGATTTTGGGGTGGGGAGGGTAAACATGTAATATATGTTAGAGTCCATTAGTTTCCAAATTGTGTTTTTTGGGTCTCCAAGTTTATCACCCTTCTGTTTTTTCACTTGTTATGTGTTGATGTTGATATAGTGGAGAGTGAGAAATTGACATGTCAGAGAGAAAGAGAGAGTGAGAGAGTAGAATTGCTGGAGCAGTGTTCTTCAGTAAGCTGTAGAAAATGGGAAACAGTACAGAAGTGTAGGGTATTGGCAAACAGGTAACAGCAAGGATATATCTTCTCTAGTATAAGAGAAAAGAGAGAGTGTGGAGTACAGAGGCTGATTAGTTGGTAGATGTGGAATGTGGAATTTCTCTTTCAGTGGTTTCTGTCATTGAAAAAGGAAGGAAGGTCATCAGTTGAGACCAAAGATAGGAGAAGAAGTGTCAGAGGTTTGTGGGGAATGCCTAAGAAAATGGTTAGTCTTGGAGGAGAGTGGCTAAGGGAAGGGCTTAGGGAAGTGTGATTTGATTTCTGCACGATGTCAAGAGCCCACTTGAGTTTTGGTTATTAATTAAAGTAAGACCAGTTTGAATGGGTTTGGGTTTTTTTCTAACCATATTCAACAGCACAGGTTCAGGCATAGATTAGGTTGTGAGTTGGATTTAGATGAGAGAAGGTCAAGGAAGGTGGGGGCATGTGCACAGGAGTGATTACAATGACTGGCAATAGAATTGAAAGAGGGAGAAGGCATGAGGCAAGTGGAGAATAGTGAAAGGTGGTTGGACCTGTGGAGTTTTTCAGTTCCACAGACTTCGCTATGGAAACAGCAGTTTGCAATATGGTTTTAGGTCTCAGCATTGGAAGCTGGAGTATGTTTAAGCAAGCAATCAAAAGAAAATTTTGTTGTGAGATTCTTGTAGTGCTCCAATTTTAAACAAAATCATAGTTTGAAGAAATGTAATCTGAAGGTTTCTCCCATTTTGTTCCAACTCACAATCATTAGTTAAAACTTTGATTCACGGCAGGGCGTGGTGGCTCACGCCTGTAATCCCAGGACTTTGGGAGGCTGAGGTGGGCAGATCACCTAAGGTCAGGATTTCGAAACCAGCCTGACCAATATGATGAAACCCCGTCTCTACTAAAACTACAGAAAAAATTAGCCGGGCATGGTGGCATGTAATTCCAGCTGCTCCAGAGGCTGAGACAGGAGAATTGCTTAAACCCGGGAGGCGGAGGTTGTGGTGAGCCGAGATCACGCCATTGCACTCCATCCTGGGCAACAAGAGCGAAATGCCATCTCAAAACAAAACAAAAAAACAAACTTTGATTCACTTTAAAGAAATTATTGAGATAATAGTAAAGAGTGTTATGTATTCCTGTTGTGTAACTTGCCAGTACCAGATTCCAGTTGGCTGGTATGCAAAGGAAATTTAGGTTTGGCGATGTCGTGTGTGTTCTTGAACAGAAGATTAAATGCTTGAATGATTGTTTCTTTTGTAAAACTTGGATTGCCGACTTTTTTTTTTTTTTTAAAAGATGATTTATAAATGATGTGTACAGGTTAGATTTCGAGGGGACTGTTTTCTGTTTAAGAAATAACTCATTTTGCCAGTTGCGGTGGCTCATGCCTGTACTTTGGGAGGTCGAGGCGGGCGGATCACCAGGTCAGGAGTTTGAGACCAGCCTGACCAACATGGTGAAACTCCGTCTCTACTGCAAATACAAAAATTAGCCTAGCATGGTGGCGTGCGCCTATAATCCCAGCTACTCAGGAGGCCGAGGCAGGAGAATTGCTTGAACCTGGAAGGCAGAGGTTGCAGTGAGCTGAGATCATGCCACTGCACTCCAGCCTGGGCGACAGAGCAAGACTGCATTTCAAAAAAAAAAAAAAAGAGAAATAACTCATTTTCAAGTTCCTCGGAAATTTCTATCACATATAAACAATGTAATTATATAGTAAGGAAGAACTGTTACAAGTTTGACTAGCCATTTAGATTTAATTGGTACTTTAGATATCTTACAATATATATCACTTTAAATAAAAATCTATTGAAACCACTTAAGATTCTGCCTTTTTTGTAGACAAGTAGATGCAGTAGTGAGCCGTTAGAATTGCAGGCACTGTGTCTTTTAGTAGTTGAGGGGGGCAGGATCTTGTGTAGATCTGGAGGGACTTAAGAGCATGGATACTTCATTTCTGCCAGAGTTTCTTAATTGTGGCACTACAAGTTAAGTGTCCCCTATTTGAAACACTTGGGACCAGAAGTGTTTGGGACTTTGGATTTTTTCAGATTTTGGAATATTTGCGTATACATAATGAGGTGTCTTGCGGATGGAACTCAAGTCAAAACATGAAATTTATTTCTGTTTCATATACACCTTATACATACAACCTGAAGTTAATTTTATGCAACATCTTAAATAATTGTATGCATGAAAGAGTTTTGACTACTGCAGCCTGTCATAGGAGGTCAGGTGTGGAATTTTTTGCTTGTGGTATCATGTTGGCACTCAAAAAGTTTTGGGTTTTGGAGCACTTTGGATTTCAGATTTTTGTATTAGGAATGCTCAACCTGTATTGACATTTGGGCTGGATGTTGTTTGTGGAGCTGTCTGTCCTGTGTATTGTAGAGTGTTCAGCATCATCTCTGGCCCCTTCCATTGGATGCCAGCAGTACCAAGACAGTGCCACTGAGGCACAGTGATTAAGGTGAAATCTTTTCACCTTTTCCTCGTAGCTTAATTAATTGCAACAATTTTGAAATGCAAACCACCACAAAGTAAGTCACTTGGATTGTAGAGATACTCAAATAAAGGAAATTCACATTTATGAGACGTGACCAGCATCTTACTGGTGTTATTTGTATGTCACTGGAAGCTTTTACAGTTCTTTCAGGTAGTTACTTACACTCCTTTTAATAGACATGGTCATAGACTCAGAATATAGCTGATTGTATTTGGGCAAACAACTACTAATTATCTAATGAGGCACTGTCCCATGGAGAATGGCCATATCCATCCATGTAGGGTTGTATGTAAGACTTTGCCCTCATCTCTTTAGTTCTCCTCCCTTCTCTTTTTTTCTTTCTTCTATTCTTTTCTCTTGTAACCTTTAAAAAAAAAAAAAGGTTATTCACTGCTCAGGTACCTGAATGTCCCCATTATCTGACACCACTGTTTGACTTTGAAATACCTTCATAGAGTGTTTGTTTTTGGAGACAGTCTTGCATGTCGCCCAGGCTGGAGTGCAGTGGCATGGTCATAGCTCACTGCAGTCTCTATTTTCTCCGTTCAAGTGCTTCTCTGGCCTCAGCCTCCCAAGTAGCTGGGACTACAGACTACAAGTGCCCACCACCATACCTGATAATTTTTTTGAATTTTAGTAGAGATGAGGTGTCACTATGTTGCCCAGGCTGGTCTCAAACTATTGAGCTTAAGTGATCCTCCTGCCTTGGCCTCCAAAGGTTCTGGGGTTACAGACGTGAGCCACTGTGCCTGGCCCAGATTTTATATTGTAACATAAATTAAGGAAGAAAAAGATAATCTCTTGTATTTATTGACACCAAAATATTCCCCTTTAAAAAAATTGTGTACATACACACACACACACACACACACACACACAGGTAAATCGTCGAATTTTAAATTATTTTGTGGTAAGAAGTTCTTAACTTTAGATTTAATTCATTAAGAAGTATAACCAGAGTTATTCAGTACCTTTCCAGTTTGAATAACTTTTCTGCTTTCACTGTTTCCTATTTCCTTTTGTTTTATACAGAAGTTATATTTGTGAATATATTTTCAAAATGCAGCTTCAGTGGAGAAAATTAGAATACACTATTCAAAATGGGTAGGGGAAACATGAATTCGTGGCACAAATTCATTCTAATACACTTTGATTTGCTAACAGTGTAACTATATAATCTCTAATACATTCTTTATATTCAGAGTGTGCTTAAAAAGATGTTAGATTAATTTCTCATGTCAAACTGTCTTGCAAACTCTAAGCAGTCACAATATTTTAGAAGCGAATGAATATTCAGTTCAATTCAGCAAAAATATTTTGTAATTCCTAATATTTGCTGGATACTGCTTAAGTTGATTAAGACACTGTCCTTTGTCAAGAGGCTAGTGGGAGGAAAATAAAGACAGACCTAATTCTTTACTGTGAGGTGAAGACAAGGCAAGTGGGTTGTAAGAACAGTGTAGAAGTATCACAGGATTAGAGTGTTCATTTTGTTACTGACAAAGATATATTCATGTTCTTCTGTTTGTATGTTGGATACTTTTAACATGAGTAGAGAAATTGCTGTTTTTCATTTTAAATGATTATGCATAGCTTTTCATAGTTATGCAGTTGAACTACGCTCCAAAATTGACTTTAATTTTCAGAATTGTCTGGTACACAGCTTTGCAGTTCAATTCAAAGACGAGTTTGCTCCGCAAGTCCTTAGGACTCTGGCTCCTCCAAATTCTGAAAAAATTGGAATTATTTGCCAAAGAGTACAAACAGATTTCTGCAAATTTTCAATATAAAAAATACTTTTGCCACTCTTTGGTTGAGTATCAAAGAGTACTCTCATAGCTAACCATCATATACATAAAACATATCTATGGAACTGATACTGAAAATTCTGTGACTTCTATTAACAATTGTATCTGGGAGGCTAGGCGTGGTGTAATCTCAGCACTCTTTTGGAGGCTGAGACAGTCCAATTGAGCCCATGGGTTCGAGAGCAGCCTGGGCAACATGGTGAAACCCAGTCTCTACCAAAACAAACAAACAAAAAAGTGGGGTATTGTGATGTGCACCTATAGTCCCAGCTACCTGAGAGGCTGACAGGGGAGCATCACCTGAGTCTGGGAGGTTGAGGCTGCAGTGAGCCTTGATTGTGTCACTGTACACTCCAACCTGGGCAACAGAGTGAGATTCTGTCTTTAAAAAAAAAAAAATTGTTTCTTGGGAATTCCAAAGAAGGAACTGATACTACAGATTTAAGATTGTTGTTACTAAATACTTTTCCTTACACTGACTTTTTTCTGAGTATGACAGTGAACTCTTTTAATGTGTTACCTTTTTCCTCATAGGTCAGATTTACCTTTCTGTGTGTTTTTAATAACAGAATTAACTATTCAGGTAGATAATCATTAATGAAAGAGGCCTATCTTAAAAACAGTTAAGAATAGTATGATTAGGTACCAAGTAAATAATATCAATGTAAAGTATAATTTTAAAGTTATATAAATAGCATTATTATTTGAGAAACTTTCATGTGAAATGACTGAGATTTAAGGCAAAGTGATGTTTCTTGGTTTACTTAGGGACAGAGAAAAATATTTCATTGGGGAGACACAGATGAGTAATGGTCAAAATGGACATAAATTATGTGAAATTTGTTTTTACCTAACAATATTTCTGAGACAGAGACTGAATGCTTAGCTTTGGAAAGATTTTGAATTGCCATGATGGTCTTGAGGATTGCTTCTTTACAAGTGGTATTCTGATTTCTTTTGTATAAAGTTTAGACAAAACTAACTTACGATAACAGAAGTCAGGATCATGTGTGCGCTTACTGTGGAGTAGTGCCTGGGAGGGTCATGAGGGAGGTGACTTAGGGTTCTAGGAAGTTGATTTTGTTTCAAGATTTCAGTGTTGGTGAGAGGGGGAGGGGGTACTTGTTACACAGATGTGTTCACTTTGTGAAAATTAATTGAACTGTACCCTTAACATACCTGTACTTTTTTTGTACTTTTATTATACTTAGATAAAAATTTACCCAATTAACAAAAATGCAGTAGAAGCTAATTTGACCAAGTTATTGCAGTATTTAAGAATTTGAGGATGAGAGAGTGTATATGGAATGGCTATCTTATACTCCAGGCACATAAACAAATTCAAGAAATTTACCTTTTTTTTTGGTTTTTTGGCTGAGTTCTCGATTCTGCATATGTACCACAGGTCAGAGCCATTGAGTTAACTAGTTCCCTCCCCTTCCTCCCCCTTGCTTTTTCTCAATTCCTTCGTGACTTTGTTTCATCTGTTTTCTATTTTCCTTGCCCACTGGCTTCTTTCTCTTGATCCATACCCCTTTGGTCCTTCAGCTGAATTTTTTTCTTTGCCTTTGCTCCTTAAGGTTCTATCATGTTTCCATTTGGTTTTCAAAATTCTCCAGAGGTAACTTTTGCTGTTGCCTCTGCTTATTCTCAACCCTTGGCAATCTCACTTTTTTCCTTGCTAACCTACTGAGACTACAGTCAAAGGCCCTGTCCAAGGCCAGTTCTTAGCCTTCGTCAAGTTCAGCTTACACTCTTCATATCGTCTTGTTGTTCACCCTTTTTCTTTGGTACTCTTCTGTTTCTCTGCCTTTTACTGTTCTTTTTTGATGATGATGATGATGATGATGATGATGATGGTGATGATGGGAGCTCATATTTATTGAGCCTTAGTGTAAGTCAGACACTGTTATATGTACTTTACATGTGAACCTTAGTTTCTGTAATGTTTTACATGAAGACAAAATGACTTAATTCAACAACAGTATAAAGGATGGTCTGCTATTATCCCTGTTCTACTTGTGAAAAAACCAAAGCATGAAAAGCTTAAGGAACTTGTCCAAGTTCACACAGGTTAAGTGGTAGATCTGGGATTCCTTTCCAGGTAGTCTAGTTTTCTTTCTGTTACACAGGTAGTGAGTCCTTATCCAGTTTTATTCCTGATCCACTTTTTTCTCCTCTCACTCACTTGATTTTTCAATAGTCTCTTCCACTCCCATAGCTTCCCTGGTTGCCTGTGTGGGATCGAGACTTTTGATAGCATCTCTAGCCAGACTGTTTTCTTGAGCTCCATACTGATATTTTCGATAATATGTTGGACTCTTCCATATGAATTTTTCGCCATCTCATATTTGACATGATTTTGTTAATCATCCGCATTTATTAACGACCCTCCTATTATTATTATGCATTACTGTGTTTCCTGTCAAGGTTTAATGGCATCGTTTCTCAGTTATTTACCCATGTTTGAATTCCTCCTTCTTTCTTCACTTGTAATTGTAGTCACTTAAAGTTCTGCCAGTTCTCCTTCTCTAGTGTTTAGTATGCTGCTCTGTTTCCTTCTCATATCTGCTTTTCTGGGTCCTCATCAAGGACGTCCTGACTTGTCTCCTTGTTTTTAGCCTTTTCTGTCTCTAATCTGCATCTTTCAGGTAACCTGAAGAGTTAACGTTTCTTAAAAGTTAAGGTCTCAATATTCCTGGGTTCAGAAACTGTTATACCCCATTTTATTTAGAAAAGTAGAAACTTCTCAGCATGCCGTTTAAATTTTTCTCTTTGTTGCATATTCAGATACTTCAGTGTCTTAGTTTTTGTTGTTACCTCTACCTAAAATATTCTTTTTTCATCAGAATTAAGCTTTTTAAGAATGTTTTTAGGGTCAGGGAAGGGGGTGTGGGTGTGTTTCCCCTGTGGAGTGATTATACCTTTATAAAAAACCTCACATAGTAGGCGACTCAGGAAATATTTGTTAATATGTATTGAAATTATTTCAGATGGAATTTAATCATGACCCAAATCTTGCTTGAGATAAATCTTAACACTTTTGGCGGGAAGGTGCTAGTGTTCTTGGGGTCAATTATATAAACTCTATGGAGTCTTAATACTCTTTTTTTTTCTTAAATTATTTTCTGGCAGAGGCAGCAGCTAACATCTTTGTGTGTGAATATATTTATGTATTTTCTTTTCTTTTTTTTGGGGACAAGATCTCATTCTGTTGCTCAGGCTGGAGTGCAGTGGTGTGATCATGGTTTACTGCAGTCTCGAACTCCTGCGCTCAAGTGATCCTCCTGCCTCAGCCTTCTGAGACTGCAGGCTCGCATTGCTGCTCCCGCCTAATTTTTAGTTTTCTATAGAGATGAGGTCCCACTGTGCTGTGTTGCCCAGGCTGGTCTCCAACTCCTGGGCTTAGGTGATCTTCCCTCTGTGGTGGCCTCCCAGAATGTTGGGATAACAGGCGTGACCCACTGTGCCTGGCTGTGTTTTCATACATGCAAGTTTACACATGCATTTTATCTTCCGTGATAGACTGACATTCACTTAGACAACTCTAGAAGCTAAATTTGTAATCTATTCAGATAGGTGTTGGCAGCTAGTAACAACTGTCCCATAGAGTTATCCCATAGGCATCAATATTTTAAGCAAAATCTGGATTGGAGAAACGTAGTCATGATGGGGCGTATCTGTTAGCAAAATCGAATAGTCAGATATGCTTTGACCTTAGGTTCCTTTAGCCAAACCTTTTTTGTTTTTCCCAGTAAAAAAAAAAAAAACAAGTTTGTAAATATTGCATCATTCTTTTTAGATGTAGCTCTAGCTTTTACATAGAAAATGGATAGTTTTAATCATTTAAATGAATCAGTGTTTCTCTACCTATTACTCTTTCAGGTGTTTGTGTCTTACAATTATCATTTACCCTTGGGCAGTTAAATTGAATTTCTTTTAACTTGTTCACCTTATCTATCCAAAAGAACCCTTACATCTTATGTTATGTGATGGCTTCTAATTTCTACAGTTGTGACTGGTACTTTCTCTGCTTAGTCACTAAGAAACCTTCATCTCTTTCGGTTACTGTCTTTTAAAATGTGTAGTACTTCTGTTAACTTTTGCCTGAAAATTTGGGGTTAAGTTTTTGAGTTTTTATTTTTATTGATTGATAGACACAGGGTCTTGCTCTGTAACCCAGACTAGAGTGCAGTGGCATGATCATAGCTCATTGCCGCCTTGGACTCTTGGATTCAAACAGTCCTCCTGCCTCAGCCTCCCAAGTAGTTGGGACTACAGTGCTACCACACTGGGCTAATTTTTACTTTTTTGTAGGGATGGGCATCTTGTTATGTTGCCCAGGCTGGTCTCAAACTCCTGGCCTCAAGGTGTCCTCTCGCCTTGGCCTCCCCAAGCTCAGATTTAATATACATGTTTGCACTGGGTTATCCTGGCATTTCCATTTTTCTGTTTCTCCTTTATGGTGTAATATGAGAATATTTACCCAGTTGACCTTTTATATGGATAGTCCTTTGTCCTCCTGATTCCCTATAAATTAAGGCAACTTATGTGATAGTATAGTGTGATAGTGAGTTTTATTAATTTGGTGAGGTGCAGTTGAAAACAAAATTGGTTGAATGGATATTTTGTCAGTTGTTGCATGAATTTTTAGAAAATAATCATGCAACTCATATTTCTCATTTTGTTACCCAGCAAATGCATGCTCTGTAAGGCAGTTGAGGAAAGGAATTGCAGTATGTTAAACATCTTGGATTGAAATGCTTTTACCACTGTTGCAAGGAAAGAAGGAGACAAGTTTAATAGAACTATAAAACAAAAATGTATAATTATTTTTCATTATAACACATTTTTCTTATGCTACAAAGTGCCCGTTTTATTGATTTATACACTACCATCTTAAAATAAGACAGTCCTATGCCTTATTAAAATACAGTAAGTCCTATCTATGTCCTTACCTTTGTCTCTGGATCACTGCAACATAGTTTCTTGAGTTTGTCTCTGTCTGTAGTGGTTTTATTGATACATGTGATAGTTTCATTTGAAGAAAACCTACAGTGCCATACCTGGTTAAGTTATATTTAGCCATTGAAGTTCTTATTTTAAAGTCGTAATGTCATTTTTTAAACATGAGAAAGGAGTTTTTATTGAAAATATTTTATTCTTAAACCTATACTTTATGTCTTTTTTCCATGAGTGATAGTTTTTTTAGATTGATGATATAGAATCACCAGTTTGGCAGACTTTTTTTTTTTTTTTTTTCCCCTGAGTTCTTCTAGTGTGCCGTGCACTTGTATCCTAAAATAAGCAAGATGTATTTTCTGATCTGTTATTTCACAGTATGTAATATCTTCTGTGACACATCTTAGCTCCTGGACTGGGAGTGACAACTTTTTATCTGTTGTATAACACGGAATAGTACTTGTTTTTGTTTTGTTTTGTTTTTTTGTCTTAAATGGGTTGGAAGGGAGCATAATGCTACAATGTGGGAGTGCTTATTCCTTGCAAGACACTGGCAGGAAGGATGGAAACTAATCTGTATTGAGGACTTTGCTTGTACCAACCAGGTTATGAGGTTATTTTCATATATCTAATCTCGATTATTCTTCACAGTAATGCTATAAAATGTGCAATTTTCTGAGTCTGTCGCGATTCCTACAAATTGACAGATAAGTCATGCAGATGCAAAGTGAAAGCGTAAGGTCACTCATTTTTAAGTGGCAAAGAAGGTAGAACTGTAGGACTTTTTGCCTTCAAAGCTTTCCACTATGCTGTGTTGCCTGGAGGTACATGCTTTTCACATTCCCAATGAATTAACTAATGTGGAATAGAAAGAGACTTAAATTGTATAAAATATACTTGCATTTTCCGTAACCATTTACAGAAAACAGGAAGTTTCTCATTTCTAGAGTGAAACCTGGAAGAGGCAGTCCTTTCAGATAGTCTGAGATATATGGCCAAAAAAATATCTGCGGCAGTGACATAGCAGGCTACCTGGAATAATGCAGTGGCAGTTTGACATGGCCTTTCTCAGTATAGCTGGCTAGGGTGAATCATATGCTAGTGTTCTCATCTGGTTGAATTTTTTACATCCGGAAATGTGATTCTTTCATTTTATAAAAGAACTCTTGGGTTCTTTTTTAGAGTCACTGATTAGAAGTAAGCAGTTATGTAGAATTTTAACTTATATGAAATAGGAGTGTGTTATATAGGTGTGTGTTAGGGGATTATATACCTAAGTGGATCTTCACTGAGTTGTTTGAACCAGAATGATGAGCTGCAGTTTTAGGTCACTGGGCTCTCCCTGTAGTTTTATCTTATTCAATACTTGCTGATGAGAAGCAATAACAAAAGTCTTAGATGATGAGAAAGAAGTCATTTATAAAATCTTCATGAAGTTGATTAAAAAAATAAAGCTGAGAGGGACAGCAAGTATTTATGGTAGACGGAAATTTCCAAAAGATTGTCATTAGTCTGTGTATGTCAGAAACTGGGCAGAATTTAATAGGAATACATGTGAATTCCTGCATTGAGGTTTTTAAAAAAATTGATTGGTAGATATTGAAGGGGGAAATAGGGCTTCTCAGTACTGTGAGTGGAAAGGAGCTGGATGTTTTGGTATGTGACTAATAAAGCTAACATGGTATCAAGGCTATGTTACAGAAGGATTGTACCCAGATCAGGAAAATTAATGGTTTCATTTGCCTTTATCTTCATCAGAGATATCTGGAATGTTGTGCTAATTTTAGAAAGCTTTGTTTTAAGAAGGACTTAAAAAACTGGAGCCATTGCAAGAGGAAGGTGGTTGGGATGGGGCTAAATCAGAGGATTCTGTAAATAAGGAATGGTTAAAGCAACTGGGTTTGTTTAGCCTAGGGAGGAGAAAAAGTGTTGGATTTTTGGAGACCTATAAAAGAGTTTCCACTGTAGGCAGAAATTTATTTCATGTTATTCCATAAGAAGAAGATGTAAGTTGTAGGTGAAGTATTTAACTCCGTATAAAGATTTTGAGCTGGCTCCATAAATCCATTGCCTTCCCAGGTAGGGAGCCCCTATCTTTGCAGCTGAAAGAAATCTCTGTGATGAAAAAGCCATGTGGCTGTTCCAGGCATCGCTTTCCAGTGGGCAGATTTCTGTTTGTTTGATACTCCCTTGACAAACGTTAGGCCAGCAGTTTTCAAAGTATGGTCTGCAACCATCAAGGGAGTGGGGTTGTGGGGTGGGTCTTTTATACCCTTTCGGGAGATCTCACAAGTGAAAAAAACTATTTTTATATAATATGAAGACATTATTTGCCTTTTTCAACTTTGTTGACATTTGTACTGATGATGCAAAAGCAATTAGGGATAAAACTGCTGGTGGTGCCTTAGCACGAATCAAGGCAGTAACATCAAACAACTCAGGTAGTTGTATTCTTCAGAAAACAGAACCTTAGATTTTCCTTAAGAATGTCTGTGATGAAAGAGTAAAAATTTGCCGGGTGCTGCAGCTCATGCCCTGTAATCCCAGCACTCTGGGAGGCTGGGGCGTGTGGATCAGTTGAGGTCAGGAGTTCGAGACCATCCTGGCTAACATGCTGAAACCCCATCTGTAATAAAAATACAAAAATCAGCCAGGCATGATGGCAGGCACCTGTAATCCCAACTACTCAGGAGGCTTAGGCCCAAGAATTACTTGAACCTGGGAGGCGGAGGTTGCAGTGAGCCAAGATCTCACCACTGTACCCTAGCCTGGGCAACAGAGTGACTCTCTTAAAAAAAAAAAAGTAAAAATGATTAATTGTGTGAAATTTTGACCCTTTAATACATGTCTTTTTAATGTTCTGTGAGAGAAAATGGCAGGTATACATGAAGCACTTCCCTTGTGTCAAGGGAAAGCTTTCGTGCAATTATTTGAGTTTTGCATTGACTAGCTGCTTCTTAAGATGGAGCATCATACTTGAGAGAATGACTGATAAACTGTGATTAATCAGATTTAGGCATTTGGTAGGTATTTTCTCCAAAATGAACGGTAAGTTTGTCAAGGAAAACTGACAGTATTTGTTGCTTATGATAAAATTTGTGATTTCATGCAAAAATGAGAGTTTTGGGAAACTTGGCCACTGTGATAACTTCTCAATACTTAAAGATCTTTCTGCTGAGATTATTGGTGGCATTAATAATTGTTATTTTTTGATAGTGTTTGGTAAAATGTGTCAACATATAGAATCTGTGTGGAACTCAGTTAATCAGTATTTTCAAAATGACCAATGCTTGATAATCAAAGTGTATGATAGCTTGTTGGGTTTTAATGTGACAGAATATGGAAGTTCATTGATATGATTTTTTGTTTGTTTATTTATTTATGAGGCAGAGTCTCACTCTGCTGCACAGACAGGTGTGCAGTGACGTGGTCGTAGCTTACTGCAGCTTTGAACTCCTGGGCTCAAGCAGTCCTTCCACCTTAGCCTCCCAAGTAGCTGGGAGCACAGGTGCATGCCACACGCCCTGGTGATTTTTGTTAAAAGAGATTTTTGTAGAGATGGAGTCACCTTATGTTGCCCAGGCTGGTCTTGAACTTCTGGCCTTTAAGTGATCCTCCTGCCTTGGATTCCCAAAGCACTGAAATTACAAGCACGGGCCAACACACCAGGCTTGATAGTTTTAGGTTCCGTACTTCAACTAACCTTTTAGCAAATACCATTTGTTTAGTTTTGGTATAGTGTTAGAGAAAGATATCTGCAATTAACTGAAAAGGTTATTAATGTGCACCTCCCTTCTCCAACTACATACTTGTGTGATGCCAGATTTTCCTTGTATACTTCAACCAAAACAACGTATTGTTATATATTGAATATAGAAGTAGATATGACAATATGATTGTCTTCTGTTAAGGCAGATGTAAAAGAGATTTGCGAAAATGAAAATCAGTGTACCTCTTCTCACTAAATTTATGTATGTTATATTAGTTATATTTCCAGAAATCATTTGATGATTACAGAAGCTTATTAAGCAAAAAATTTAATATGAAAATGTACATGACCTGATTTTTGCCTCATAGTAAAACAGATCACTTGGAGAGGGAACATGGATTTTTCTGCTGAGCAGCCATTATTTATCCTCATTCCTAGACTTCTAATATGATGCTACTATTTGCCTGTATTACCACCATTCCAGTACTGTTGTGTTGTCCACTAGTTGCCGTCTCCACACATACATCACAAAATTCCTAAATGGATCAAATCCTCACAATATTCCTTGGACATATCTGCCATCATTTAGTCTCAGTAACTTCCTGTCTGTAATTTTTTGGACTTGAGAGGATGAGCTTTGCTCATAATGTCTACTCTGTGGGCTCAGAGCTATCTTGAAACAGAATTTGTGGCCTCCTTCACACTCCTGCAGTAGGCCTGGTGCTTTGCCTTCCTGAAAATGTTATGTTGCTGTGTAATGGGCTTATTACTGTGTTTAAATGAATTAATAAGTAGATATTAAATTTTTAATTAGTTTTAATTTCCAGTATAATAAATGCTGATAACTAAACCCATGTGAACAAAAACTTTTTGGAGTCCTGTATAATTTTTAAGAGTTATAAAGGGATCCCAAAACCAAGGAGTTTGAGACCACTTCTTTAGGCTAGCATCTTCAACTTTGTAGTTTCATCCATTTGCCCTGGTTTGATCCCACTCTGGGGACCTGAACCAGTTATCATATTCAGAAAGAAGCTGATTTGTATCCACAATGCTTATTAATGGACAGTGGGGTGGTTATATTTTTTCATTGATTAGAATGCTCATACTTTCTAATACCTCTTTTTCATGGTGTCTTGGTACCTGAGAAGCTAAGCTAGGAGTCAAAAAGTTGCTAGGTGAACACAGGATCAGAGGAATCAGCTCTGTCTCCGGAAGCTTTTACTCAGGTTATAAGAAGGCCTGTTCGTGTATTCACAGTAGTGAATTTCTGCGATACCTCTATTACCTAGTGTTGTGTTTGACAGTTAATAGCTTCTCGTCACCTTGTACCTCTTGTACCTTTTTTTTTTTTTTTGCCAGAAAAATGTTTATTAAGCACAAGACACTATTCGTGGAGTTAAATAAGAGGCATGTTACTTCTATTTAATGCTAGCTGTTTGTTCTCATTATTAATTTAATTAAGTCTTTGTAACATATAGTGTTTATAAAAAAATTTCTTTTTTTTGAACTTTGAAAGGTATATTCATGTGACTCTTTTTTTCATACTTCTGGTAGTCTATAGTACACAGGATTAGATTGGTTCAGTAGGCGATGGTGATAGGATTGACACATGTGGCTTAGCTATCTATTAAAATAAAGTGTTTAGGAAAATTGCATGTGGCGAATCACTATAAAGTGTTAAAATGATTTGTATTTTTTTTAAAGCTAGCATTTTATCTTCAATATTTCAAATGTGAAAAGTGCTGTCTAGAAAATGTCATTCCTCTGAATAAACATCATTAAATAAACTTGTTTGTTGATTCATATAGATTTGTATTAAATATAGTCCATCAATTCTAGGCACAAAAGGCCATGTTATAGCTATTAGCATGATCAATACATGTCAAAAGAAAACGTTAGCAATTAAGCAATAATGAAAAAGTCAAGAAAATAAAAATCTAGGTGAAGAAAGACTACACTGGAATATCTGCATGGCAGTAGCAGTCTTTCTTAGGGTAGCTACACTTAAATGGCTACCATTGGAGAATTATAGTTAGGTCTCTCCACAGCACTCATGTCCTAATGGAGTATAGTACACAGAATATGATGAATTGATTTTTTTTTTGACACCTCAAAGTGATCTCCACATAAAATAAATACTTATAAGTGATGGCTCTTACTGAAAGAACAAGATATTTTAAAGTATAAATATTGTGGGGAAACGTTAAACCTCCAAATCTGTAAGTCAACATAGCTCTAAGGAGGAAAAATGAATGTTACACAGTATCTACTGGCCTGTCAATTGTTACATTTTTTAAAATAGAGCATTGTATACTTAATAAACTGGCATCAAATCTTTTGTACCCCCATATTTTTTGATCAAACAATTGTTTAAACTGCTTGTATTCGAGGGATGCTTTTCATTTGTAAACATAATATTAATCTTGCCAACAATTCCATACCCTAGTATCTTTTTATTATAACAGTAAAATATATTCTTCTCTATAAAACATTTATGCTCTTTGAAGAGTTTCTTTTCTGCCTGAGATTTCTTTTTAATCATTTTTTCTTTATCTTTACAAACTCATCTTTAACCTTTTGTTTCTTTAAAACACAGTCTGGTTTTTAAAGATTTTAGTTTTGAACATCGAATTTTGTGATATAAGTTTATGGGGTCGTGTATGAAGAATTTTATCTTCCTACTTGAAGTCAAAAGATGAAAAATTTGATCCCTAAAGAGTTCTTTTCACAATTTTTAAATTTCTATAAAATAAAGAATGGTAGGACTGTGATTGAAAAATGTGATACTAAATTTTTCTTTTGAATGATGCATATTAATTTTTAAAATCCTTCTCTGTACTTATTCATTCAACAAATATTTATTAAGTGCTCAGTTTGTGCCAGCCACTATAGTAAGCACTGGGGAGTAAAAACAAACTTGGTCTGTGCAATCTTTGGATTTAGGTTATTGGCAGGGTAGGAGGCAGGTATTAATAAAATAACATAAATAAAACTGCAATGAAGACAAGTACGACTATGAGCAGTATGGTGCTGTATAGATAATATGATTTGACTTAATAAGAGGCCAGAAAAATGGTTTGTTTATTTATTATTTATTTATTTATTTATTTATTTATTTATTTATTTATTAATGACAGAGTCTCGCTCTGTTGCCCAGGCTGGAATGGAGCATTGCAATCTTGGCTCACTGCAGCCTCTGCCTCCCAGGCTCAAGTGATTCTCATGCCTTAGCCTCCCGAGTAGTTGGGACTACATGGGCCAGCACCTGGCTAATTTTTGTATTTTTAGTAGAGATGGGTGTATTAGGATTCTCTTAGAGGGACAGAACTTCTGTCTGCTTTATACTTGCTGGAAGCTGATGAGATTGTGCCCACCAGATTAAGGGCTTTCCCCAGCCCACTGACTCAAATGTTAATCTCTTTTGGCAACACCCACACAGCCACACCCAGGATTAATACTTTGTGTCCCTCAATCCAGTCAAGTTGACACTCAGTATTAGCCATCACAGTGAGGTTTTACCATGTTGTCCAGGCTGTTCTTCACCTCCTGGCCTCAAGTGATTCTCCTGCCTCAGCTTCCCAAGGTGCTGGAATTACAGGCATGAGCCACTGTGCCTGACCAGAAAAGTGGTTTACCTGATTAAGTGGCATTTGAACTGAGATCTGAAAGTAGAATATACTTGAAGTAGATGAAGAGAGGAATGACGATATTTTATAGCAGAAAGGACAGCAGCCCTTGGTGGCAGGAGGCATGTTGTATTCCAGGAACGAAAGACCAATGTAGCTGTGGTGGAGAGAATACCTGAGAGCATGCGATCAGATGAGGCCCACCTGAGGGCAGATAGGGATAGACTAGGCATAGTGTAGCCACAAAAGGGCTTTCAGTCAGTGATAAGGATTTGGGTCTTTATCTTAAAAAGACAAGGAGAATCCATGTTACATAATTTAAGCAGGAATTGAAGGTGGGGTCTTGAGCAAGGTGAGTGGTTGGGGAACGAGACAGGAATGGTGAAACTCTGTTAGTCTACAATGTGCAAGGTGGCATAAGTGCATGCCAAGAGTGGACATAGGCAGGCCGGGTGCGGTGGCTTACGCCTGTACTCCTAGCACTTTGGGAGGCTGAGGCAGGGGGGTTCACGAGGTAAGGACATAGAGACCATCTGTCTAACACAGTGAAACCCCATCTCTACTAAAAATACAAAAAGTTAGCCGGGCTTGGTGGCGGGCGCCTATAGTCCTAGCTGCTTGGGAGGCTGAGGTAGGAGAATGGTATGAACTCGGGAGGCAGAGGTTGCAGTGAGCTAAGATCGTGCCACTGAACTCCAACCTGGGTGACAGTGAGACTCCGTCTCAAAAACAAACAAACAAACAAACAAAGTGGACATAGGCGTTCTAGTCAGAAAGTTTGTCTAGTAGTCAAAAAAAAAAAAAAAAAAAAAAAAAAAGGGATGGTGCCTTGTTCATTGCCTTAAGCCCTTTCTGTCTTGGACAGAACCTCAGAGGGGCCCAGATCTTTTCTTGGAGACAGATTCTATCATGTTTTTGTGTCAGGAGTCTGAATGTCAGTTCTTCCGAAGTTTTACTGCAGCACTAGTGCTGAAGACTGCTGTACTTGTTTGGATGATTAATACTGACTCATAATCCAAAAGCAGATACATGAAGACTATAATATGCTTAACCATGTATTGCAGATATGCTTTTGGAAGCTGATTCAAAAAACTTACATGAGTACAAGGTGATCTTTAATTGGTTTATACTCCAGCTACACTTTTTGCTCGTTATTGCTGTGGCAATGAAAATTCTGACATGAACAAAAGACTGAAAGTAAACATAACTTGAAATATTTATTAGTATAGAGTGGTTCTTGAATTGTATATTTGCTATAGCCTACATTTCAGGCTAAAATTCATTCTATACCTGGGCTTTAACGTCTGTTTCTTGGTGCTTTCTTTGTTAACTAGCAATACTCTTAAAAGACAGTGTGACATCCGTTAGCAGTTACATCACCAGTCTGTGATGTCGTGTGTGTAATTGTCAGTGGTCAATCTGTGGTCCTGTGTGAAATTATACTAAAGCTGTAGTGGAAAACTAGTGTCCTCTTCCTTGGCAACTGTGACCAAGTGTGGGAGATAAGCCTGAAGGCTTTAACTGAATAGCCATCTGTTTAAAGCGTCTGGTTTTAAATGTAGCAGCTCATGTCACATCAGTCAGAAAAGGCTCCTGCAGCTGCAGCAGCCTCTGTTTCCGTTAAATAAATAAACAAACTGTGTTTCTTTTTTGTATTTTGTTATTATGTTCCTAAGTCTCCTTTTTTGTTGTTGGTTTTTTTCTTTCATACTTACGGGATTTTGGTTGAGAAAGTTGAATTGTTGATAGGTGGGATCATCTCATGAGTTAATTATTTGAGATTGTTTAAATACATTTTTATATCTGTCTCTGAAATAACAAAAGTGAAGCTTTGTGGTAAGAAACTATTCAGTTTTTTTATTTGATGTGTACTTTCATGTGTCTTGGTGCGTAGTGCTGATGGGAAAAGAATGAAATATATGATCAAATACTGCTCGAAGAGCAGCAAGCATTGAACCCAGTCATAGCTCGTGAACTTGTGAATGGACCTGTTTCAAGTATGTGAAAATTTCTGATAAATATTCCGATGAATTTTACATAGGTCATCTCTTACCATTGAACTTAAAATATTTCCCTTTTTCTCCCAAGAACATTTTCAGTTTTACTTCTTTTGTCCTGTGCTGCCTTCAGTGAATGAAGAAAATTACTGCTTTATTCATTTGATATTATGGCATTGAAGTATACCATATTGTGAATTTGATTTCTTTAGTATAGCCTTAGCAATTTGAAGATATTACTGGGAGATTGGTTTATGTTAGGAAATAGTCTCCTTTATAAAAAAAATTCAGAAATGCAATTTCAGCTTAATTCATCTCTAAGCAGTTATTATGTATGATATGTGTACTTCTCTATTTAGAAGGGCTTTACTATGAATTTTTGTAAATACCCTTTTCAATACACTTAAGAATTCTTCACCTTGGGCGGGCGCAGTGTAATCCCAGCACTTTGGGAGGCCGAGGCAGGTGGATCATGAGGTCAGGAGTTCGAGACCAGCCTGACCAACATGGTGAAACCCTGCCTCTACTAAAAATACAAAAATTAGCCGGGTGTGGTGGTGCACACCTGTAATCCCAGCTACTCAGGAGGCTGAGGCAGGAGAGTCACTTGAATCTGGGAGGCAGAGGTTGCAGTGAGCCGAGATGGCACCATTGCCCTCCAGCGTGGGTGACAGAGCGAGACTCTGTCTAAAAAAAAAAAAAAAAAAAAGAAAAAAAATTCTTCACCTTACAAACAGTGCAATTATTCATGAATTTTTATTATATAAAGATATATATTTAATGTCATATACTTGATAGGGCTTTTTAACTAATAAGGATGATAGTGCAGTTAGCTTATTGATTTGTAAATACCTGCCTCTGGTGTCTTCTATCATACCTAAACCTTTGTTTTGATTCACAAATATATTAGGCAGTTTTGTTTGTATTTTGTAACTATTTGAGAAGAAATAGTTCAAGCAAAAGTAAACTTCAGTCTTGCCATTGTCCCAAGTCATAAAAAATTCTGAAATAATTGTATTTTGCATTAAAAATGTCTTGATTTAAACTCGGCATGGTGGCCTGAGTTGTAGTCCCAGCTACTCTCAAGACTGAGGTGGGAGGATCACTTGAGCCCAGGAGTTTGAATCTAGTCTAGCCTAGACAGTATAACAAGACCTTGTCTCTTTATTTATTTTTTACCTTTATTTTTAAAAGTCTTGATTTAATAAGACTTTAATGATCACTTCAACTTGAATTTTTACCAATTAAAATGTTAAGACGTAGTAAAAGAGAAAAATAGAAAAAGTCACTTGACATAAAAGTATAACTTATGAGGAATTGTATATACAAATTAGTGGTCAAGATAACAGATCGATCATATATTATTTTCCAAAGAGGTTTATTTGGAGATATATGAATTTTATTGTTTCTGAAGTAATTTTATAGTTACTGTCTAGTACTTAATTCTTCTCAAAACATTGATTAAATAATTTCTAGGTTAAGTTGGGAACATGTGATAACATTAAAAAATTTAAAATGTCTTTGGGCCTGAAAGATTATGCCTTTACGCTCAACATGAAATCCATGGATGGAGTTTATATAAATAACCATGTAGGCTTACCAATCCTTAACCCTCTTGTATTAATCTATACTCACATGGATATTTCCATATCCACTTTTACTCTTGTGTCAAAAGACAAAATTAAAACTCATTTAGTTATGTATCTAATTGGCTTTTATTCTCGATTCATGAATCAGTGCAGCCTCCATTCTAATAGAATCAGAGCTTCCACTGGGCAATGGCAGACTATTGGGTTTTGTGAGGTGGGAATGAGGAGACAGAACAATGGGGAAAAGAAGCTGATTAAGTTAACAATAGATTACTTCAGTTTGCTTTTTTTTTGGTAAGGGTTAAAGCCATGGGGACTTTCTTATTCTGACTCAGGTAGGCTAGAATCTCCTGTTTTTAGGAAAAACTCGTCTGTTTTGGGATGTATCTGCTTTCTTACAGTTGCAGTTTGATTATATGGCATTTGGCACGAGTGACTCCATTTTGTTAATACTTGAAAGGTTATTATTCTCATATGGAGTATTCACATGGATGTAGCCATTGTCAGTTATACAAGATCATGTTTCTTTTCTTCCCCCCCATCACCTAAGAACTTGTTAGATATTCCATTTCTTTTTTTAAAAAAAGATACAGTGAGTAAAGGGGATAGAGAACATATGGATAAATAGTGAAGAAGTTTGATGAGGAGAGTGGTTAGGTTAGAAACACAAGGGAATTTACTCAGGTTAAAACACTGTCATTTTATATTCAAGCCAATATATATTTGTTTTGTTAGCGTTGACGTAATTTTTTCTGGGAAGGCTTTCCTGACCTCTGGTTTGAGTAAGCAGCTCCTCCTATGTGTTTTAGCCAGCACCCTTGGCTTAATCCATAGTAACTTTTGCTTGTTTGCATTGTAGTTGGTTATATCTGTCTCTTATAGCTTGTAGGCTCACTTTGAGGGGGAGAGGCTTTGTTCTATTCATCATTAATCCTCAGGATCTAGCACGTAGTAAGTACTCAGTAAATATTTATTAAATGTGATTGCTTTATCTGATTTCTTATTGATATTTTTTGGAGCAGCAGTGTTGTGGGAGGTCATGTTAATTTAATCAAAGTAAAAAGAATTTGGGGGTTAGTACTGGAAGGTGGTTGGGAAGTGTATATATATATATATATATTTCCAAACTCTTTAGATTTTCAAACTTTGTTCCCCTGAGGACTTAGCCACTTCCAACTGTTTTAGGAGCTGCTGTGGGAGAAGGAGGTCAGTGCAGGTCCTCTGATGTGGTTTGAATGTGTCCTCCAAAGTTTGTGTGTTAGAAACTTAATCCCTGATGCAATAGTGTTGGGAGTTGGGGCCTGTTAGGTGATTCGGTCATGAGGGGTCTGCCCCTGTGAATGGATTACTGTCTTTATTTGGGAGTGGGTTAGTTATAAAGGAGTGTACACCATCTCTTGCTCTTCTGCCCTCTGCCCTGGGATGATGTAAAATGAAGTCCCTTATCAGATGCAGGCCTCATGATCTTGTACTTCTCAGCCAGAACTATAAGAAATACGTTTATTTTCTTCATAAATTATCCAGTCTCAGATATTCTGTTATAGCAGCATAAAATAAATTAAGACATCTACTTTTGCCCATTTATACTGGAGGCTTTAGTCAGAATTCTGTTTATAAAGTTTGCAGGCCAGGCACGGTGGCTCACGCCTATAATCTCAGCACATTGGGAGGCTGAGGCAGGAGGATCACTTGAGCCCAGGGGTTTGAGACCCTGTCTCTACAAAAAAAAAAAAAAAAAAAAAAAAAAGAAAGAAAAACCTAGATGTGGTCGTGTGTGCCTGCAGTCCCGCTGCTCAGGAGGCTGAGGTAGGAGAATGGCTGCTCAGGAGTTCAAGGCTACAGGGAGCTCTGATCATGCCACTGCACTCAAGCCTGGTGACAGAGTGAGACACTTTTTTTTTTTTTTTTTTTTTAAAGTTTGGATCCAGTCCAGCCTCTTCCTACAGATCAGAGCCAAGGCCCAAAGGAGCTGAGTGTCTTGTCCAGTTTCGTGTGACTTGTCCGGTTTCCATAGTAGAGGCAGATCCAGGTTTCCTGCTACATCATGCTGCTTCTCGGGTGACTATTGCAGGGCTCTCCAGAGAGTTGGCCACTATCATGATGCATCGTGACTCACCTAAATGGTTTTGTTTGGACTAAGTTTGTTTATTCAGTAGTGTTGAAATGTATGTTGCAAAAAACAACAACAACAAAAAAACATAGCAGTTAAAAGACCTTATTGCTCAAGAATTAGTTACTATTTTTAAACTATCAGTTAATTGAATGAACGTTATTGACTTTAAATTCCTTTGTGAAAAAATTTAAATATCTGTCTGTTTCATTATAATGGAATTTAACCTGACGATATGTTGATAGTTTGAATTGTAACAGAATTATAGGAAAACTCAGCTGTAGACATGGTATAAATTATTTTTTAGTTTATATTATTTTGTTCCTGTGCAAGTAGTGAAGTAATCTTCATGGAGAAGAAATCACAGGGCCTGTGTAACAGATTCCATATGGCCAGAAGCAGGTAGTGAGTCCTTAAATGGGACAAAGAGATGAAATTTTAATGAAATGTATAGTAATCATTGGGACCACATTAGTTAGCTCTTTATTATTTTGTGCTGCTGCTTTGAAATAAAGAGCAGGATGTGGCACATTTATAATCCCTTTCTCTTGAGAATCAGTTATTGTAAAGTTGAAGATTTAATTTAAAAAGCAAGAGAAGCTGTTATGGAATTAAATATGTAGATGTGGCTGATATGATCTGTAAATAACTTTATTCAAAAACACAGTACCACCTTTTTAATTCCATACATATAAATATATCTTTTCATATCTTTTAAATATTAAATCATTTTGACAAATTATTAGCTTACAAAACAAGGTATCGGTAGTGATACTTGAGAGCTTTTTTCTTAAAATCTCTAGAATTCAATTAAAATGTAAGTTGAAAGTATATAGGAATGTGAACTGTAAGTTAGGGTGATAAAAAGTGAATTATAGAAGATTTTTCTTTTAATTACCTGCTCACCTTTCTAAGTAATTATATATAAAAGTAATGAGAGGAAATTGTATTCTGGTGTTATTTAGACTTTAGTAGATAAAAAATAGTGTTCAAATCCATCTGCTTCTTTTTCTGTCCACTTGGTTAAAATGTATTCTGGCATTCTCTGGGCAGACAGCCAGTTCTAAAATAACCACTTCTATTGAAACAGTTTTTGTGATGTCTACATAAACTCTGAGATTGCGACCTTCATTTGTTGGACATAATAATCTCAGAGGCTTTACTTTGATCCTGTAGTATTCAGTGGCACAAAATAGAGAATTCATTTATTTATTTTAAGAGGCTTCTAAATAAATAGAATACTGTCGATCTTTAACTCTTAGTGTTGCCCTTGTTTTAAAACTTAGAAAAACTCAGAAAAATCCTTTCCTAGAAAGTTGTGGTGGTGATTTTTTGTTTGTTGAAGTTGTTGTTGAAGGAAGGTAGGATTGAACATATTTTTCAGTTTCCCTAGAGAATAAGATGTTAAGAACTGTTGGATGATTGTTGACATGAGCCATTTCTTTTTAAATTTCTGGATTTGTTACAGAATAGAAAAATATCTAAATACAGTTGAACTGCTCACTAGTCACGTGAGGTTACTTTAGCTTTCTGTGCTTTACACACATCTGTAGAATGGGGGATATTAATTGTACCTATCTTGTAAGGTTATAGAAATTAAATGAGACAATATAGAAATTAAGTGAGATAAAATTAAGTGACTGATGTAGTAAATTCCACTATTTGAAAATTATCAACATTACCACAATGCTAGTCACATGAGCATTAATTTTGATTCCTCATTGCCTCTTTTCCTTATTTCATTTTATCCCTAATTTTTGTCTGTCACTTTGTTGGTAGATGTATTTGCAGATACCAAATCTTTTATGAATGTAATCTCACTGGAGGGCATCATATACTCTGTTTTTCTCTTTCAGATTCTTAGAGTTAATACCATGTATTGTTTAAATATCACTAAATCAGACTTATCTTTGCCCATTACTTCTACAGACGTACACATATACTCCGCTACTGTCACCAGCAGCAAATAGGACCATGCTGAGATTGGCTCTGAATTTAAATAGTTGGATTTCTGAAATAGGATATTTTCTTTGAATACTAATTCTGAAGAACCGATCTTCATCCAGAATTCTAATAATTAGTTCATTACTGATAATGTCAAAGTAGATTTCAAATGCCTCAAATGTCCCATCCCCTGTTCCCTTCACCTTCCCCTTCATTTCCAGTTGAAGTCATCCTAGGTTTTGAGATAAGCTCTTGTCTTGTTTTACAGTATATAGAATAAGAGATGACCACAATCTGTTTCTCGAGTTTTTTTTTTTTTCCTTGAATTTCTGCTCTGACCTGCGTTCATCTGTTTCCTGTTTGGGTTCTGGATCCTTGCAGCTTGCATCCCTAGACTCCTCATCTACTGCTTACCTTTCAGTATCCAATTTAATTGTTTTGTTTTTACTCCGGACTGTCTTCTATTCAGAAAATACCAGTGGGCTGTGGCAACCAGTATTCTGATCCTGCCAGGTCTCACCTCCATCTTATATATAATCATTGCCTCTTTGCTCCTACTGTTGCTGGTGCAAGGGACTTGCCTCACATTGACTTTATGCTTGGGCACTAAGGGCTCAGTATTGATAGCATATCTTTTAAAACACACTGGGATTTTCACCACTTTCTCCAGAAGTACAGTTTGAAGTTTGAAGAGAATAAAAGTTTGTCTTTGTGGGAACCACAAAAGCACCATAATAATGTAATGTTTGCATTATAAGACTAAATATGGTGGGAGAATGTTGGTGTATTCACCTTTGTGAGAAACAACTTCACCATTCAACAGGTATTTGTGTGCTTTCTGTAAAACGGGGAGGTAGTAGGGTACATAGTGCTCGTGCACTCAGGTAGTTCAGTTATGTTGAGAAGAGGAGACTTAGACAAAACCATTGCCAAAGAAAGGAGTAGTATACTACTGGTAGACTTGTATATGGCATAAAGCATAGATCCTTGAGGAGTTTAGGGAAGAGGGAGATTAACAAAGGCTGGAGTGCTGAAGGATTCGTGTAATTTGTTCTGTTTTTCAGATATATAGTAGGCACTGCGCTGGTGCTGGGGATACAGCTGTGAAGATAGACATGGTCCCTGTTCTCAGACAGTTTATTTTTTGGGAGATAAGTATATTAAGTAAATCAAGTAAATTCTAATATAGTGAACTATACTTGGGGGATAAGTATATTAAGTAAATATTAGTGTAGTACACTAGTATAGTGAATATTATGAAAGGCGTAGCACAGGGTGGTTAATGAAGGGAAGAACATTTAAGTATGGGAAATACGACAATAAAGATGAAAAAGATTTTTGATTTATGTTTTGGTGGCAAGTGTTGAGGCTGTGCAATCTGGATTTTTAGGATACAGCTTGACTGCTATAGTACAAGTCCTAAAATAACAGCAGTGGATACCAGTTTCTCTCCTTCTCTCTCTCTCAATATCCTGAGAGCAAAAGCCCAGGACTATTACGGTAGTTTTATCATGGTGTCAAGAATCTGGGCTCCTTCTGTCTAGTTGCTCTTTCATCCTCAATGTGCAGCTTCTGTCTTGTACTCCAGCCTTGGAGCCACATTGTGTGTCCACATCACAGAAAAAGGCAAAGGGAGATATTTTGCTATACTCTGCAGTTTATGACTTAGGCATAATGGCCACCCCTACTTTAGGAGGGAGGGCTGATAAGAAGTCAGTACTTGTTAGTTATATATCCTCTAATTTGAGGGAACACTTCAGGTAAAATATATTGCATTTTCAGAACTCTGAGCTTAAATATTCTTACAAAATAAGGTACATAAAACCTCTTCTGAACTTACACATTTTCTTTTAAAACTTTGCTTAGTAGTTTATACCTTTGATGCATTGATACTTGTGTGTAAGGAGGAGGTTGGTACTTGGAAACTTGGCCTGCAGCGTGCAACATCTTTTCCTTAACGTGCTGCTGGTGCTAGACTTTGAAATGAACACCCCTGCCTCCCCATCAGATGTATTGAACTTCATTTTGGACTATAAAAGTATTTTTTTTTTAAAGTAATCGGAGACTTTACATTTATACTATGCTGCCTACAATTCAGTATTCCTTCATTTGTTAATTTGGAGTTAAAAATGGAATCCTAATGGATGTACTCATATCTTATGTATAATATATGCTTCAGTGGAAAGTTGTAAGTTATAACTTGCTGGAGACATTCATCATATGGTTGGAAAGATATACTACTGCAAAAATAAAAAAAAATTGATGAACTTGAACCTTAACATATTGCTAATAATAAGCTTAAAGAATTTCGTGTTTTTGTAGAAATAAAAACATGATAGTTATTTATGGTAATAGCATGAAGTAAAATAAGAGGTTTAAGAAAAACCATTCTAGAGTGAATTGTCTATAGAAACATGAAAGTAATTGTGCAGAAATTTTTCCTTTATTGAGTTGAGTAAGAAAAATAGAGTATAAATTTATATACACAATAATGGAAATGATATTTTCTACCTTCCACCTTACTATTTCTAATATCAAAATACATACTGGTCCTATAATTATGTATCTGATTATTTTATTAAAATGGAAGAGTGAATAAATACTTGGGACCTAGAATCAATATATTTAGTTTTTTGTGTTTTGAAGAACAGACACAATTTTTATGAATAACAACAGCAAAGAATAGTTAATATATTAACAGTTTCAAGGTTTTTTTTTCCCCCTTAAATCTTGTTTATAGAGAAGTGTGAACCATACGTTGTTTGTTGAAGACTGGCAAAATGTAACTTCAGCAGTGAAATGAACTCTAGCACTGCCCACAGCGCTAATAGGCTTGGATCAAAAGGTATTATTTTAGTGTTGTAAACATTTTCATGAGAAAACGTGAAATACATGTTGTGTGACCGAGCTGTGGTATGTTTGCTCTGTCAAGACTGTTGACCTTTCATCATTAAATTTAATTGATTTAAAAGAAATTTGGCATTTGGAAGTATTCAGAACATTAAAGAGAATGTCTTTTTTTTGAGACAGAGTCTCGCTCTGTCACTCAGGTTGGAGTGCAGTGACATGATCATGGCTCACTGCAATCTGGAACCTCTGGGCTCAAGCAGTCTTCCCACCTCGGTTTCCCAAGTAGCTGGGACTTTGGGTGTGCACCACCCATACCTGGCTAATTTTTAAATTTTTTGTAGAGACAGGGTTTCTCTGTGTTGCCTAGGCTGATCTTGAACTCCTGAACTCAAGTAATCCTCCCACCTTGGCCTCCCAGAGTGCTGTGATTACAGGCATGAGCCCCTGTGCCTGGCCATAAGAGAATATCTTGGCTGGGGGTGGTGGCTCACGCCTGTAATCCCAACACTTACGGAGGTCAAGGCAGGTAGATCACTTGAGGTCAAGAGTTTGAGACCAGCCTGGCCAACATGGTGAAACCCCATCTCTACTAAAAATACAGAAATTAGCCAGGTGTAGTGGTGCGTGCCTGAAGTCCCAGCTGCTTGGGAGGCTGAGGCAGGAGAATTGCTTAAACCTGGGAGGCAGAGGTTGCAGTGAGCCGAGATTGTGCCAGCTGCACTCCAGCCTGGGTGACAGAGTGAGACTCTTTTTCAAAAACAAAAACACCACCACCATCAACACACAATTAAATAAAAAGAATATCTTTATCCAAAAATATTGCTTTAAAAAGTTCAATACTTATTTTCTGTGGTTGGATTTAATACCTAACTTTTCATAGATTTTAAAAAGTAAAAGTTAATATGTCTTTTATGCTATGTTGGTACTTGACATTTTATTGAGTTACTAATGTGTCTCGTAAGCACTACTGCCACAAATTTTTCATTCTTAAGTAATACTTAATTATCTGGAACCCTCAGAGAATGTCATTCTGAACAGAGAGTTTCCTGGAGAAGGTGTGCTTGATGTCACAACATGGGAAAAACAAATCGTTTGCATGGAATTATTTCTTTAAAAAAGTAGAGTTTTCCTTTCTTAAAAGTATGCTGACTAGAAATAACTTATTTATTGGATGGTGGGAAGTTGAATCTATGTTTTCATTGTTAGTGCCACTAATTGCTCTTGGTAACAGCAGAGTTCCAACTCCAGGC
The DNA here is from genome assembly GCF_028885655.2 of Pongo abelii. Taxonomy (NCBI): domain Eukaryota; kingdom Metazoa; phylum Chordata; class Mammalia; order Primates; family Hominidae; genus Pongo; species Pongo abelii. The sequence continues at coordinate 114,997,731 of NC_071995.2, read as the reverse complement.
TTATTGCAGGTGTGAGTGAGGATCCATTCAAGAGAAGCAATGTAGTTCAGTAATTAATAGGACGGGCTTTTGGAGTCAGGCATGGGTTAAAATTCTCTCTGTCTCCTGGGTACTTGCTGTTTGACTTCTGTTTTGGCAAACCACCACATTTCATTTTCTTCATTTGCAAAGTGGGGAATTAAGTCACAGTACTTCATTGAGTGTGAGGATTACATGAGTTAACACATGGAAATCAGCAGAGCATTTCACTCAGAAAATTCAGTAAGTATAAACTGTTGTTAATGTTACCACTATTTCTGCTATTGCTACAAGAGCAGTGCTCCGGGCAGCTGTGATTTTTGTTGTTGTCGTACCTACTATTGAGTAGTTTTCCTTTCACCGACATTGATTTGTGTATATGCATTAAGGCCATTTCTGTTTTTAATGGAGGACTTATTTGTTCTTTTTATCTGAATGTTGTAAGTTTGGGGATGAGAAGAACTTGTGAGGCCATGGTGTCAATAAGCCTTCCATGTGCTTATGGGAAAATATATTCTCAGCACAAAGGGAGCATTAAACCAGATATACTATTTGCATATTAAAGTTAGAAAGATTTTCTGTTTGGTTTCAAAGTTTCCTGCAGTAAGGGGGAATGGGTTAAAATAGAAGCAAGTGTGTATATATTTGTGTCTAGTCTGTGTCTTTCAAAAGGAATAATTTACTTCCTGTGAGCAGTTGCCATAGGAATACTGGCTATTCTTCCAGGAGAGTGAATTTAACTTGCTTTTGGCCTTTAAGGGGGCACAACACTTAACTTTAATTCTTTATTGTATGTGGTTGAAACTGATTTTTGTTGTTAATGACATATATCTGGTTATTGCTATTACAGAAATTGATTGCTTCCTGTTCTCTTCTCTGCAATTATTTGTGGTGGTGGGATGGAGATTTGTGGTAGCTATCAGAATGTGCTCTCTGCCTTCTCTTGCTAATGGAGGTGGCACTCTGGCTTCCTTCTTTTGTTCCACATTTTGGGTTTTAGCTGCCGCCATAATCTCTTGGCAGATAGACTGAGAAAGGTGAGCAATCTTTTCTTCCAGTTAAACACTCCCCTCCCCTCAGTAAGTTCTGTGTATAGTGACAGAGACTCTTTAACCAGGTCATTCCACCTTCCAGCACTAATGTGGATAGTAATAATAGCTAACATTTATTGTATAGTTACATGTGATGTCATTGCCCTACTTATGTTACACACTAATTTAATTATTGGAGAATTCTGAGCCTCACATTACTGTCATTGGATGCAGAACAAGGCTCGGAGAGGTTTATTAACTTATCTCTGCTCTTACGTGTCCTACCTGGTGCGTGTTCTACCTGGGACTGGACTCCAGATCTCACAGACTCAGAATTTTTTTTTTCTGCTCTTTTTAACTTCTGTTATGAAAAATGTCAAATATATGAAAATCTAGATAGAATATTATAGTGAACTCCTGTTTACATTTCACCTGTATTTAATACTAGTTAATATTTTATAATATTTACTTTGTCTACTTTTTCTTGAAAGTTTTAAAGCAAGTCTCATAAACCATAACCTATCATACTTTAGCATGCATTTTTAAAAAATAAGGGCATTTTCTTATTAATCATACTGTAATACTCACATTTCATTTAATTATTTCTCCTAAATTTGTTTTCCAGTGTTGAACAGTCCTTCTCTCCTTGGTTGCTTTTCCCCCCACACCATTGGGTTTTTGTAAAGACGGAGTCCTGTGATTCCAAATCTTTACCTCTATGCCCCTCTGGTCTTCTGACAGTGAAGGGAAGGTGGCAAGCCGCAAGTGAGTAGGAAATCCCCCAAGGATGATATGAAGTGTACCAGACTGTGGCTTTCATTCTTTGCATGGTAGACATATTCTTGAAGTTGAAGAAACTTTAGCTGCAGACAGAACTTGACACTTTAATCACCTATGTCCAAGCAAAGCAAAAAACCGCAAACAATGTCTTATTACCTCTTGTTAGCAGGATATGAACCACTGGCTACTGTTAAAGTTTATTTAGAAATGGAAACAGTAATATAATTATGGTATAATAAAATTATGCTGAAAATAATTTCAGACTTTGCAAAAACTACTTTTTATTCCTCTTTGATTTGGCAGGCATTTACTGAGTATTTACGTTTTCACAGCCCTTTGGGGGCTTTATATGGAGGTCCTATCCACCAGGAGTTTATAATCCAGCAGGGGAGAGAGAACCTGTATGAAACAAATATATTTCCATATAGGATAGAGCCTGCAAATACTAAAAGACAGGATCAGTGAAAATGCTTAGGAGATTATGAAGGGAGAGGGACCACTTTTCATTGAATGTATAGTGGAAAAGGAAGAGGTTGTACTTGAGGGGTCCAGATAAGTAGGATTTGGCATTCAGAAATTTGTATTTGAGAATCTTCGACAAACCAGAGAAAACATACAGAAGTATAAAGGTGAGAAAGGATAGGGAGTAGAAGTTGAGTGTCGATGTATCTGAATGTTCTTAGATTTAGGAAATGTATTTCTAAAAGACCTACTTTACCTTTTGCCCCTCTGTCTCTGTTCTTTCACTTGGTGACTTTTACCCTTAGGAAGGTTAAAAATAAGGCACTCATTAGTCTGTATGGTTCCCATAGCCGCTATAGGCAGATGGCATCACTTTATTTTTGCACATTATGGCTAATTTTGATTTTCCAAAACTTGCTGTAGATTTATTCCTGCCTTTAGGTCCATTGTAATGTGACTTCTTATTGCTCAGTTTCAACCACTCTGTAGGATCCTTCACATCTGCATTTTTCTAAAGGCCATATGTAATACAGTTTGTACTGTGTTTTATTCTAAAATCACTGTAACAAAGGAGTTTTATTGTATGCATTTATTGTTAAATCTCTGTCCTAACACCTTGCTAATGGAGTTTCTTCGTGATACCTTTTAAAATAATTTTCTTTTTCATTGAGGAGGCAATTTGAAAGTAGGATGTGAAGAAACATTTTCACTTAAAGCATTTAACAGTTCTGACATTTCTATAGTAACTTAAGATGTCTTTGATCTCAACCAATTATATATGAAAATTGACTTCTTTATGAAGACCTGTTATACACATTTATTTTCAATAACAGAAATTCATAACTAAATATCTCCCCTCCCCGCCCCCCAAGAGATTTTGCTTGCTAAAAGCCTAGTTAAGATGAAATTTATGGGACTAGTTTATTCTCTGTAGTTTTCTCATTTCCCCCCGCTTAATCTTCTGGTCTTCTAAAGTTTTCCCATTTTTTAACAATAAGATGTTGTGATAGACCTCTGGGGAGTAGGTTGGAGTCGGAGACAAAGTTGAACGGTAGTAGTGGCATCCACGCGAGTCCCTATTGTGGGCCTAGTGTAGTGCTAGGTGCTTTACGTACCATAGCTCTAGTTCTCAGAACATCTGGTAGTGATATATTATAGGTTGCATTTACAAAAGAAGAAACTTAGATTGAGAAAATTAAACGACCTGCCTAAGGCCACACACCCAGGAAGTACCATATGTGGGTTTCAAATCTAGACTAAACTAATTTCAAAGCTTGTATCTTTCCATAATTCTAGGTTGCCCATAAATAAAAATAAGTTTTCACTATTTTCTGGCTTAGAGCTGTACAAACAGATAATAATAAGAATGAGGAAATGCCAGATGTGAGAGTGGTGTGCCTCAGTTCTGTGGGAGGTCAGAGAAACATAGGTTATCCTAAGTGTCAGGGGAGCTTGAATAGGAACACTTAGCGAAGTCGAGTGGCAGAGGTACAGTGGAGGAGTAGTGGAACATGAGACCAGAATGGAAGCTCAGACCTGGTTGTAGGAGGTTTAGAATGCCAGCCTGGGGCACTGAGTCTTTCCCACGTCATTGGTTATAGAAGTTTAGTTTACTAAATTATGACAAGATCTAGATGTTAACAAGAAGAGTGGAAATGACTTATTTTTTGCCTTCTTGGATTTGCTTTCCAAGACTTTGTTGTAAATAAAATTTGAGTACGTTGATAAGCTGGCACTGCTGTAAGGGAAGGTAGGCTCTGGCCTTAGGCGGACACAAGAGAACTAGACACTTGGTGGTTTGTTACATGTTGTGTGAAGTTAATGTCCAGTGACACAGCCTGCATGGTCAGCCAGAAAAGAGATTTGGCTTAGGGCCATGCTGGTATCGCAGCGATCTCAGCGTCAGCTCTGATTCCAATTAGGTCTTTACAGAGATTCTTGCATTTAGAGCCATTCTTTTGACAACTAAATCTGTCCATGTGTGCATTTATTAAATGTGTGTACTTGGGTCTAATTTTCTATTTGATCTACTTCAAGAGAAATGAATTTATTCATTTATTAAAAATGGATACATTAAAAAAATGTAACTATCAGATGGCAAAGTGAAAGAAATATCACACCTTTCTTTTTCTGTATTCCATTTCTTCCTCAGCCCTTTAAAAATATGTTATTTTATCATTCATTTATTAAACATTTTTTATTGCCAGCTAAGCTGCAGGCACTATGGGGGCATATGAAAGGAACTTAATGTCCACTTACTCATCTCTAGCCAAACCATTCTCAATGCCTAACTCTTATTTTCTGTGTTTTTATTCATGTTGTTTCTTCTGGGTAGGTCATCTGTATCAGCGTCTTTCCTTAATCTCCCTGTTTACTTATTCTAAATGTTACCCACCCTTTAAGGTCTGTTTTAATATTATTGGGAGATTTGGCATTTAGGTGAAATGTAAAACTCTTCTTTAACAGATACTGGATACAGTTTTTTAAGTAACTTGCTTGTTAGTAATCATTTGACTTTTTGGCCATAGCCTGAGCTGTTCTTTTTAAAGCCAGCCTTCTTTGTCAAATGAGAATTAAAAAAGAAAAATGCGGGAAGCATGTTTCACAGATGGAAGGTGAGGTGAATCAATCAAACATAGTATCTAAACCATGCAGAATTCCTTTCTAGGGTTGTTGGGAGAATATATTTAACAATAGGTCATGACAGCTGAGCTCTAGAGAATTCCTTCTGATAAGCCTTTAATTAATCTAGTGGGGTATAAGACTTAACTGTATATAACTAACTATAATATATGACAAAATATGAGAAGTTCTAGAATATAAACATAATCAAGAATGCCTTAAGTCAGGAAAGAGGGAAGTTAGTCTACTTGGAGGGACATGAGGAAAGTTTTACGGAAAACCTGACATGGTAATAAGCAGAGATGGGGAGCAAGGTAGCCTATTCTGGGCACATGGTACGGTGCATGAGCAAAGGTATGAATACCGGATGTGATCAAAGTATCTCAAACAATGAGTTGATAGTGGGTAGGAAATAGAAGGAAGTATACAGAGAAAACTGAACAAATAGGTGGGACAAAAATAGTACAGTTATAAGATCATTAGACTATTTTTAGTGAGTTTAAAAACATGATCAGAGCCATGCTTTAGTAAGGTGATAGAAAGAGGTGAGAAGAATGGATCAAAGGCAATACTGAGGAACAGATCTACATGGCTAATTGAAGACAAGTGAAAGATTTCAAAGTGTGGTTGATTGGTTAGACAAAAAGGGTATTATATTCCCCATCTTCTTAAAGCAAAGCCTCGTTTCTTAGGAGGTAACCTAAATTCCAATTATTTCTCCTTTCTTTTACGCTCCTCTTTCCCAAAAATAACAAAATCAAGATAAACTACTTATATCTATCTATATCTATATCTATATCTATATCTATATCTATATATGGAGATAGATATAGATATAAAACAAGCAAAGAAGTTTTTAGTGTGGATTGTCAACTTGACACCACTTTTTCAGTGATTTTATCTTTAGCTGGTTACTATATAAAACACTTCTTTGTCATTGACATGAAAGTTTTTCGAACTTAATTTTTCTCTTTCTCCTTTTTGAGCCACTTGCAGTAGCACTTCTCATTTTGTAGGAGAGAAGTATAATCCCATTTATAAGGTTCACCATCAACAATTATAAATAATATATGGCTTTGTATAGTTCCACAAAAATGTGTTTAATATTGGCTCTTTTTTAAAAGCAAAATATAATTGTAGGGGAAAGGGTAGAGTTATTGCACACTAAGTGAGAAATTCAGGAAATACTTGAATTTTATTAATCTTCTGAACTAAGTAAATGTCTTTGTATATGTGTATGTTTATATACATGTGAATGAATGGAAATGAATGACTTTAATACCAAATCAGTCCTAGCTGCTTGAACCACCGCCCCCCTCTTTTTTTTTTTTTTTTTTTTTGAGATGGTGTCTCGCTCTGTAGCCCAAGCTGGAGTGCAGTGGCATGATTTTGGATCACTGCAACCTCGTGCCTCCCTGGCCAGGAGAAGTGATTCTCCTGCCTAAGCCTCCCAAGTAGCTGGGATTACAGGTGCACGCCCCCAGGCCCGGCTAATTTTTTTTTTTTTAAACCTCATCTTTTAACAGTATATATGATAATTGCATGTTACTCAATAATATTATGGGTAGTTTTTTTAATTAGCTTTTTTTAGGATTATGAAATTAGTGCATGTTCACTGTATAAAAATATTTGAACAATATAAAGATGAATGTTGTAAAAAGTGTAAATACCCAACTGTTCTTCTTGTAAGGTAGAAAAATTACAGTTTGGTATATTAAAGATAGGTTATTTGAAAGCCTGGAAAGAAATCTTTAGCATATGGTGCTGTCAAGATGTCTTTAGCAGAGTTGTTAATACAAGATGACCTTCAGGTTGCTTGTAAGTTAAAGACTGCTCTGTCGCCTGCAGTCATGTTTATAGGTATGGACATATTTCACCATACTTTTTACAGAGGTTGTATTTGGCAAGGATAACAGTAACAGTAAAACAGTTTTGTTTTACTTTTTGTTGCAGCTGATAAAAATCACTCATGATGGGAAGAGTCTGATACTATAGAACTATCTGGTTATTTCTGTAAGTTTTAAACTGAAATTTATAGCCATACCATGAAGAATATGAAGTTCTTAGATGCAATATAACGTTGCCAAATTATAAAACTATAGTGAAGTCAGATGTTAATATTTATTTTTTTACTATTTGAAATGATAAATGATATCAGAGTTTTAGGACATGGTATCCCGGTCATTTGTAATAGGAAAAACTAAGAAGCTTGACTATCTTTTCATAGTTTGACTGCAGTTTACACTGGATTAGCCACTCTTATAAGCACAGTTTGCATAATAAATGTTTGTTTAATATTGGTTAAATGGATATATGTGTTATCTTCTCTGAGGCAATGGGCTCTGGACTATATTTATTATTCCTATATCTCAATAGTACCTTCTTACGCATAGTAGGGCCACCATAAATATTTGAGCAGTTGTTTTTCTTTTACTAGATAAATATTTGGTAGTTTTTTGTGTATACTTAAACTCTTCATGATGAGTTGAGGCTATTTAGAGATTTTTGTTTTTTTATTTATTTATTTTTTATTATTTTTGAGACAGATCCTTGCTCTGTTGCCCAGGCTGGAGTGCAGTGGTGCGATCTTGGCTCACTGCAACTTTCGCCTCCTGGGTTCAAGCAATTTTTGTGCCTCAGCCTCCCAAGAAGCTGGGATTATAGGTGTGGACCACCATGCTCAACTAAGTTTTGTATTTTTTAGTAGAGATGGGGGTTTCCTCACGTTGGCCAGGCTGGTCTCGAATTCCTGGCCTCAAGCAATCCCCCCTGCCTTGGTCTCCCAAAGTGCTGGGATTACAAGCGTGAGTCACCATGGTCGGCTATTTAGGGAATTTAACCAAGATTTAAAGCAGGGTGTCCAATCTTTTGGTTTCCCTAGGCCATACTGAAAGAAGAATTGTCTTGGGCCACATATAACATACACAAACACTAAGGATAACTGATGAGCTTTAAAAAAAAAAAAACGAAAAAACAAAAAACAAAAAACAAACTCAGCTGGGTGCAATGGCTGTAATCCCAGCACTTTGGGAGGCCGAGGCTGGCAGATCACAAGGTCAGGAGATCGAGACCATCTTGGCCAACATGGTGAAAGCCCATCTGTACTAAAAACACAAAAATTAGCTGGGCATGGTGGCACACACCTGTAGTCCCAGCTACTTGGGAGGCTGAGGCAGGAGAATCGCTTGAACCCAGGAGGCGGAGGTTGCAGTGAACCAAGATGGCTCCACTGCACTCCAGCCTGGTGACAGAGCGAGACTCCATCTCAAAAAAACCAACAAAAACAAAAAAGTCTCAAAAAAGCTCATAATGTTTTAAGAAAGTTTACAAATTTGTGTTGGGCCGCAGTCAAAGCCGTTCTGGGCCTCATGTGGCCTGCGGGCTGTGTGTTCGACAAGCTTGATTTAAAATCTACTTGCTAGTGAATTTTAAAAACTTTTTGGGGGTCACAAATAGAAAAGAATTACATTTTTCTCATTTGGTTTATTTATTGCAGAGAACCTGGAACATACCATTAAAGCATGCCTCTGTGTGGGGATTTTTTTTTTTTTTTGAACTTCATCAGGCTTAGACTAAAAATGTACTTGAGGCCAGGCACAGTGGCTCTCACCTAGATTTAGTTCCAGCACTTGGGGAAACCAAGGCAGGAGAATTGCTTGAGGCCAGGAGTTCAAGACCAGCCAAGGCTACTTAGCAAGATTCTACAAAAATTTAAATAAATAAATAAATAAAAAGAGTTGAGTGTGGTGGCATGTGCCTGTAGTCCTAGCTCCTCGGAGGCCGAGGTGGGAGGATCACTTGTGCCCAGGAGTTTGAGGCTGTAGTGAGCTATGATCGCACCACTGCACTCCAGCCTGAGTGACAGAGTGAGACTTTGTCTCAAAGAGAAAAGAAAAAAAAGTACTTGAAGCAACTGCTGAGGAACTGTATGCCATTTATTTTAACAACTGTATAGAAGCAGGAAAGCCTGGAATTTTAGTACTGGAAGGGACTTTTTAGATGATCGAGGCCGAGCATCCGCCTCCCCTGGACTCGGTTCCAGAATACCTGTTCTAGGTTGCTTTTCAGCCTGTGATGAGGAAATCTTTGTATGCACACCATGTAGTCCTTTTCTTAAGGATATATAGTGATGTGCATAGAGATTGAGTATCAGGATTCCTTGTTAAAGATTTCCATCTGCCATTTAGGACTGTTATTGGTTTGGTTGACATTGGCATTGCCTTATCAAACAATAGATAGTAGGTAGAAGTTTCGCCACCCTGTTTGGTATGAGGCAGATATTAATTTGTTGTTCTGAAGGAGATGATGTTAGATAAGCCAGTTTTATTTAAATGGCCATATGAAGAAAATAGGATCATAATGTGAAGTCAGTGTACTGGCAACAGAGTATGTGCCTATTTTGTGAGATGCACAGATACATGTAATTACCTTGTAAGTGGTATCGGATGAATTAAGTGGAACAACCATGGGACAGAAACAGTACAGTGATGCAGTGAAGTGCAACTTGAAGCGGTGTTGTAGCAGAAATTTTGATTATTAGATAGCAGATAAGTTAAATTCCTTAGATACAGTAATGTACAGCAGCCAGAGAGAGGTTATTTCATGTTGCTAATTGCATGTCAGATTCAGTGCCCAGATGACTTACCTTTTGGGAAAACAAAACCCACTCACTTTTATGGAACATATTCTCTGCCAGAGACACTATTTTAAGCACCTTTACATGTTATCTCAGTTAATCTTTAAAAATGTTTGCATAAAGTAGTTGGAGTTTCAGAAAATGTACTCTGAATTCATAGTAAAAACTACAGTAGGTCAGCTATTAGTTGTATTAGCCACATTGATTAACCACAAACATGGAGAACTTATATTGAGCATGCTTTGAGCAAAGATTTTATGTTTTGGGGTATGCTTTTTCTTTAGGGAATTTTTTTGTGAGGAAATAGATTTGGGACAAAGATTCTCAGACCAAACTCAGTTTTGGAATCACCCAGAATTTCAGAAATGGGATCTCAGTTCACTATCAGGGTCGAACTGTTGGGAGCTGGGCCCTTTGGGACAGTGAAGGACAAGAGATGGGGGAAATTTGAGGAGTAGTTGGGCACCACCTTTACTTCTCATCCACAATGAGGATGTGGACTTTATCGGTGATGGCTGAGTTTCATTTAGTAATGAGGAAAGGTTTTTGTGAAACATTCTTTTAAATGGAATCACATGAGTTAATGGTGTGAGTATTTCAGGGCTGTGAATTAAGCTGTTGGGGCAGTGAAATAGCAGGAATTTCTCAGCTCAGTCAGAATCCTTTCTTGTGTGCTGTGTATGGAACACAGGGGCAAAGGAAAGGCCAAGCAAAGAGAAGCTGCCTGTGTGCCTGTTCTGTGGCTCTGGGTAATCACCTGGCTTCTATTAAGTTCTGTAGCATTGGTGAAATAATTGGGGATTTAAAGGAGGTGAACCAGTGTGTGGTCTCTTTTAGCCAATCTATAACCTTTAAGGTACAAGTTGCTCTGATTTTCTTCTTACTTGGAAATAGTTTTTGTATATTCATTTTACATGGTTTAGGATTTGTAACTTTAATATCCTGTCTATGAATATGAAGAACCTAGTGAGGTCCATCCTTCTCTAGAGATATAAGTAATCTCAATTATTCTTCCTTTCTTGCTTTGCCCTGCAGTTTGTTTTCATAGTGACATGTAGCAAGTAGGATCATTGTTTATATCGGTTAGGCCACAAAAGTCATTTAATGAAAAATTTGATGGAAACATTTTAGAAGGGAGTCCCAGAGAATGATGGAAATGAGTCAGCTCTGAGAGGAAGTATAAATTAATGTGATATCAGCTGCTGTGGACAAGCCGGGAACCTAGCTAATAGACTTAATGTTGTTCCTGTAGGACAACAACTTTCTGGATTCCAAATCGTTGACTTACGAGTGAAACTTCGGGACACACCCATTATGAATTGGGATCTTTCTAAGTAGACTTTCAAGAAGCAGGAGCATGCTAAATGTCTGTGGCTCTGGTAATCATTCATTCATTCTTTCTTTTTCTCACTTTCCCTCTTTTTTTTTTTTTTTTTTGAGACAAGGTGTTGCTGTGTCCCCTGGGCTCAAGTGATTCACCCCTGCCCCGCCTTGGCCTCCCTGAGTGCTGGGATTACAGGCCTGAGCCACTGTGCCTGGCAGGTGTACTATATTTTGAAAATTTCTTGAGGTCCTTTAGTATCTGTATTTCTCGCCCAAATGTTTATTCTATAGTATGTAAACAGTAAAGAAAATAAACCAAATCTGGGCATTTCATAATCGGTGGTTAGCTACTGATGTAGTTCAGAATTAAGCAATCAACACCGATTATAGAGTCATTTGGCTGAGAGCAAACTTGTAATTCTTTCTTTCTGAAGCCAGCAGAGCCTGAGTCCACGGAGCTTGTCAGTAGATAAGATAAAACAAAAGTCAGTTTTGAGTTCACCTGTTTGATTTGAATATAAGGAAGAGCTTGGTTGCTTGGAGTTCTAATAATTAACTACACTGTAAGAATAGTTTTAAATTTTAAACGTATAATTCCATCATATTATAATGGTCAATTTAATAAATTTGACTTAACATTGCTTTTAAATTGTGTGTGATATAAAAGTGTCACTTTATTTTTATGCACACATACATCAATTGTGCATACTTGAACTTAGTAGTAAATAAAGTGAATTTTTTTTTTTGGAGACTGGTTCTCACTCTTGTCGCCCAGGCTGGAGTGCAGTGGCGCAATATCGGCCTGCTGCAACCTCTGTCACCCCGGTTCAAGCGATTCTCCTGCTTCAGCCTCCTGAGTAGGTGGGATTACAGGTGTGTACCACTATGCCTGGCTAATTTTTGTATTTTTAGTAGAGATGGGGTTTCACTATGTTGGCCAGGCTGGTCTCGAACTCCTGCCCTCAGGTGAGCCACCTGCTTCAGCTTCCCAAAATGCTAGGATTACAGGCGTGAGCCACTGAGTCTGGCTTTTAATGTCTTTTGTCTTGGATAGGGAACAGCTATAGGACTATTGCTATATGCTTATTTGATGAGAGAAATTAGTTGTTCACAAGTATTTGAGTGCTACTATTTACCAGGCACTGTTTGAGGCTTTGAGAATAAAGTAGTGAAGAAAACAGACTAAAATCTTGGTTCCTGTGGATTTTTAGCTCTGGTAGAGAAGATAGTAAAGAAGTAAACACATAAAATATACCAGATGCTGATTAGTGACATGGAGAAAAATGAAGCAGTGAAGGAGGATGGTTGCTATTTTAAGTAGGGTAGTCAGAGAAAGTCTGATTGGGTGGCATATGAGGTGAGACCTAAAAGAGGTGTGGAGATGGATATCTGTCAGAAGAGCATTTCAGGGAGAGAGAACAGTAAATACAAAGGTCATCGGGTCGAGTGTAATTGGTCTGATGAAGGACCAGTATGGCTGAAGTGGTGTGAGCAAGGGGAAGAGTAGTGGGCGTGAAGCTGGGGTAGGGTGTGGGGGACAATTTATGAAGGATGCCAAAGACCTGAGTAGAACCTCTCTCAGAGTTGAGAAGCCGTTGAAGGGTTCTGAGCAGACCCAGTTAGCTCATGAGTGAGCTAACTGAACCATTTTAAGGGATTCCTCTAGCTACCACATGGAGAAGACACTGGGTTGGGGAGAGCCAGCACAGAAGCAGAGGTCCCACAGGAGGCTATTGTCATGATCCAGGTTGATGATGGGGATGGCTTCCACCAGAGTCCCTGTGGTGAGGGTGGTGAGAAGTGCTCGCGTTCTAGATATCATTCTGAAGGTAGAGCTGGCAACTTGGATGTAGACTGTCAAGAGAGTTAGGATAAAGCAAAAATTTCAATACGTTTATAGAAAACTGCTGACAGTTTTACACTGCTCAATTATTTTATTTATAGAAATAATAATTTAAAAAATCTGGACACAAAAGAATAATCGTATTTGCATATTTTGTTACTGTGTTTTCAGTTCGTTTTGTATATTTTATATATGAAGCTATTTGTGTAACCCTATTTCTGGGTCAGATTTCTAAATATGAAAAAAATCAACTTCAGGATTATAATACAGTGTACTGCTGCTGCCACCTAATGTTTATAGCCCTTCATTTATATAATTACAATAACTAGTTATGCATAGCTTTAATATTGGTTTGAATATAGAACGTTAACAGATTAATTGTGGCTTATTTAATTGCTTTCATACTAGGTACCTTGTATGGATATTTAATATGATAACTGAATTGCCTTGTCATAAGGTTGTGGTTTGAAGGTTAATTTTATTGGCATCTTGATCTCTGTGTTGAATTCAGTTCAACACATATTTATTTGTTGTGCTTAGCCCTGTGTGTCTCTTTGCTCTCACGATTAGAGACAGATTTTAAAAAATCCACACATTTAAACAAATAATGAAATAATTAGCAGTTGAAGGAAACAAACAGCACAACAGACATAGCTGCCCCTTTGGACAAGGAATTTATAGTCTAACAAAGCAGATAAGTATTTAAAAATTAATTAGATTAAATGGGATGACTATCTTTTCAGCCACTTTTCCTACAGAGTAGGATGGACTTTAGTTAGAAGCCTCCCTAAGATAACTTCAGTTGTTGCAAGACCTGATGTTAGTAATGCGATAATTTGTAAGTCAATGCTGAATCAGTTTCTGCTCCAGAGAGATTTAACTTTAGGGATGACTGATTGTTGTTGAAAGTTTTGTTTTTAAACCAGTTTTTGTAATTACCTACTTTTCTGGGTCCTTTTTTGTGGTTAGACTTGGATGTGATGATTTGCTTTCTCTAACGTGTTCCTTTCCCGGTAGCTGCTCTGTTTACACCTTAGAGATAGCAACATTTCATGAGAGATGAAATAATTTTTGTTTGTATCTATATATGTGTGTGGGTACACATATATGTACATATCTGTGAAATGTCCTCATTTGTCACTGTGTAACTAGAGCTCTAAAAATACTGCTAGAACAAACAGTAACACTGGTAATGAATCCTGAAGATAGGTTCAAGTCATTGAATGTTTAATGTATCCCAGGACGCACATTTTGTGAACTGAGGATACAACCTTGAAACAAAACAGGCAAATCTTTACCTTCATTAAGCTCACACTCTAATTGGGAATGGGGTGAGGAGGTAGACAATAATCACGCATAAATATTAAGTATGTTACATGGTGGTAAATGCTCTGGAAGAAAATAAAGCAGGATAATGAGAATAGAGCATGCTGGGAAAGGGGAGGGAGTATGTTTTTGCTCACTTTATGCAGATTTTTCTTTGTGATAATTTTGTTCCTAGGTGAGTTATAAAAAGAAAGTATACTCTTAAAATAGTTTTAAAGGACCTGTTTGCCTTTGGAAACTGTATTAGTTGGCATTTATCTATTTATCCAGCAATTTTTTTTCTTTGAGATGGAGTTTTGGTTTTGTTGCCCAGGCTGGAGTGCAGTGGCACAATCTCAGCTCACTGCAACCTCCGCCTCCCTGGCTCAAGTGATTCTCTTGCCTCAGCCTCCTGAGTAGCTGGGATTATAGGTGTGTGCCGCCACGCCTGGCTAAGTTTTGTATTTTTAGTAGAGATGGGGTTTCACCATGTTGGCCAGGCTGGCTTCGAACTCCTGACCTCAGGAGTACTGGCATTACAGACGTGAGCCACCACACGCGGCCTATCCAGCAAATATTTAAAGCACACTCAGCAAGCATATTGTTAATACCTTTTGCTAGGTACTATATGCAACAAAAGAGATAAACGACATATTCTCTACCCTTAAGGAGTTTAAAATCAGATTGGGAAAATATTTTTTATAATAATATTTTATGGTAACTGTAAGAGGGTCATTTATCCTTTTTCTTAAATGAAGGTAAGTGTAAAAACATTTTTAAAGCTTTGATGTTAGGTGACAAAACATTTCAATTTTGAACTGGTATCACTTGGTGGATTTATAATACTGACCCCTGAAAGGCAGTATTTTCTCTAGAGAATGTGATACCCTTCTTTGAAAAAAGAAGAATCTGCATTATAATGCATTGTTTCCAGGTGAGTGTAATTTAGCGAACCTATGAAGTTTTCATCAATCATCATTGAATTGCTGTGTGTTTTATCTTTTAGTTTATGCAACAGTAACATATAGGACACTGTATAAAGTTTACTTTTTTCAAACCGTGAAATGTTGGCATAGTTAAGATTTGAGAAGCACGCGCTGTGATGTTCTTGACTCAGGGGGTCTTTGCCTAGCAGTGTGAGGGCCTGGCATATAAGTGCATTTATGTTTTTCTGGTGAAAGTTCAGTGTCTCATCTACAGTCCAGTCTCTTCTTGACCACTTTTATTAAAACAAAAGTAGTAATCATTGTGGATTCAGAAATTCCAGAAATATGTCTCAACTATGTTAGGTTTCGTGGTGCCCTTCATTAACCAAATGTGCGAATCACCCTGAATTTCAGCAGTTACTAGTCAAATAGGCACTTAAGGGTGGTTTGATTTGAAATCACTTTTTTCTTCCCTTTCGTCTTAAATACTAAAGAGAACATCCCAAGTAAGAGATTTTAGTTATCTTAAAACACCTTAAACTTTACTGGCTTAGAATGATTGGTTAAACAAAATGAAACAGAAAATACTGCAGAATAAAGTGTACACACCTTTCACTGTCAATGACTAACATTTGCTTAGAATTTTCTGTTAGGTCACAATATTGCAGATGTTTTTTGAGGAATTATGACTTGACCAAGGTCAGACATATGTTAATTGAGCTTCCCCAGATTTGTCCTGATGGCCACAAACAAGTCTGTGGGAAGACAGCAGCAGCTTAATTTACCACCCACCTTACTGAATCATAAAACTCTAGAGCTGGATGGAACCCATAAAAAGACGCCGTAGCTTTGTGAGCATTCCAGCTTGGCCTCTGCTTCGCTTGCAGAAACGAACATTGAGAGAGAATTCCAGGGACCACCCAAGAGGTCTTCAGTTCTTTCACTTTCTTTACAGCTTCAATGTTGTTACCACCCTTCCCTGTCCTGTACTCCAGTCTCTGTACCTAACAACAACAAACCCTGATATGTAAAAAGTCCTTGAAAATTATTGAAATTACAATTTTTTTCTCCTAAGTCTAGGCTTTAAATACCTAAAGAATAGGGCTACGTTTTATAAAATTTATTTTGTAGAATATTTAGATCCTTCTAGATTTTAACAAATATAGAATTGAAATAATGGGTTTTAAAAATTTATGTCAGGCCAGGCGTGGTGGCTCATGCCTGCAATCCCAGCACTTTGGGAGGCTGAGGTGGGCGGATTGCCTGAGGTCAGGAGTTTGAGACCAGCCTGGCCAACATGGTAAAACCCCGTCTCTACTAAAAATACTAAATTAGCCGGGTGTAGTGGCAGGCGCCTGTAATCCCAGCTACTCGGGAGGCTGAGGCAGGAGAATTGCTTGAACCTGGGAGGCAGAGGTTGCAGTGAGCTGAGAGTGCACCATTGTACTCCAGCCTGGGCAACAAGAGCGAAACTCCATCTCAAAAAAAAAAAAAAAAAAATCACATCATTATAAAGGTATAAAGGTAACAAGCATTTATTGAGCTCTTACTGTTTCCAAGGTACAACACTGTATTTTTTAGACAAGTTTATACAAGTTGTCTGTATTCTCAGAAATACCATAGTCTAGATGGAGGCAAAATAACACTGGGTGCAGTCTGCTGCTTAGTGTTCAATATAAGAATATACTTGGAAAGCTTGTTAGTAGATTCCAAAGCCTGTTTCCCTGGGATTTTAATGTCATTTGGAGTACCTCATAATTTATGAGTACTTGAAAATTATGAGTACCTCATAATTTTTACCCAGCTTTCACATCCTCTGTGATTCTGAAACCCCCTGAGTTTTCAAAGGCCCATACTTTGTTTAATACTAGTGTTACAAAGCAGACCAGAGTTTTCTATTTCTAGCTCATTCATTGTTATCTTTTTGGCCTTGAGAAAATTACATAATTCCTGTTACTTGATTTCTATATCTGTAAAGTGGAGATTATATTTGTCTACCTCATAAGAGTATTATGGAGGTGAATTATGTTATTGGAAGATGAATTATCACTGAGTAATTGATAGCTGCTGCCATTGTTGTCCTCATCTTTATCATACCACCACCACTACTTCCATTATCACCACATCATCATTCATCTTAGCGACAAGAAGGATGCACAAAATAGTGAACAATGTCAAGCAGCAAGTGTAAGAATGGCATAGACAATATCTGGGAGTTTAGAGATGCTCAGAATTTGGGCTGCAGTGGCCTGAGATGTTCATACAGGGAATGAAGAATGAAAAGGATTTAGCCATGTAAAGACAAAGTTGGAAGGAGAAGACTATTCCAACACAGAATTATTTCAAAATAACTTATTTTTGGTTTTTAAATTTTTACTGATGATTTACCTCAATTGTCTTCTGTTTATGTTAACTTAAAATAATTGGTATGGTTCACCTAGGATCTCAAGTTTATTCAGGAAAATCAAATGTTCATGAAAATGTGCATGTAATATGTGTTACTATGTTGTGAAGGTCACCAATTTATGTTCACTCTTATTAATGTAAACACTTGATTATATTATGCTTCTAGCTACTATATGATTATAAAACTGAAATGGTTTTATAGGTTAAATATAATCAAAACTATAACTGATAAAAATACAGATTAAGAGCATAATATTATATGCCACCTGATGTTTACTTGAATGCAGGTTTCTGTTCATAGCAAAAATTTGATACTGACCTCTTAGAAACAAACCTGTTTAATTTTGGCTTGCCTGTTCTGTGGATGGTGTGATGACTCAAGTCTTCCACCATTTCCTCTTGTTTGAAATGCTGTAAAACTTAGCATAACTTCTGTGGCTTCATTTGGCCTGAATGCATCATTCTTTCTTTCTCTCTCCCTCTCTCTCATACACACACACATACACACTTATTTTTTGATCTGTGTTCTCTTCTCATTAGCCTTTGAGTGGGAACTATACATACACACACAGGCATTGAGATTGTGTGGTGATACTCAGTTATGAGAAGATCGTTCTGATGAGCACAAATAAGCATTAATTTTAATCTTAAGGATTTTCTAGAGCCGCAATTTGAGAAACACTTATTTGCATGGTAGATATGAAGGGACCATAGCACTTAGTTCAGTTTCCTCATTAAACATCAGGAGACACACAACAGCCAAAACAATCTTTGAGGCCGGGTGCAGTGGCTCACGCCTGTAATCCCAGCACTTTGGCAGGCCGAGGCAGGTGGATCCTGAGGTCAGAAATTCAAGACCAGCCTGGCCAAGATGGTGAAACTCCATCTCTACTAAAAATACAAAAATTAGCTGGGCATGGTGACGGGTGCCTGTAATCCCCGCTACTCGGGAGGCTGAAGCAGAGAATTGCTTGAACCCAGGAGGCGGAGGTTGCAGTGAGCCGAGATCATGCCACTGCACTCCAGCCTGGACAACAGAGTGAGACTCTGTCTCAAAAAAAAAAAAAAAAAAAAAAAAAAAGGGAATCTTTGAAAAATAGCCTCACTTGAAGCAGCACAGTGGCTTCTGTGTATACTGAACATAATTTCTGGATAACTCATCAAGGATCACAAAACTGATCAGCTAGTCTTTGTGTATCTGATTGACTTATACCAAAGTTTCTTCCTGCTTTAGGGACATGTACTTGCTCCTCTCCCTATTTGAATAGCTATTCCTTCATCTCACGAGCCTGGCTCCTTGACAGCATTAGGTCTCAGAACAAATACTACTTCCTTATATTATAGTGTGATCTTACCACTTGCTCCAGTTATCCATTGCTGTGTAACAAACCACCCCAAATTTGGTGGCATAAAATGGCAGCCATTTCATTATGTTCACAGGTTCTTTAGGTCAAGAATTTGGAAAGGGCATAATAGATATGGTTTGTTTCAGCACTGTGATGTCTCGACCTTCAGCTGGCAAAGCTAGTATAATTGAATGGCTGGGTGCCAAGATCATCTGGAGGCCTTTTTATTCACATTTCACATTTGTGACTCATGTGAGGGCATGGATGAGCTAGAATTGTTGACTGGAGTCCCTACAAGTAGCCTTTCCGTGTAACTTAGGCTTCCTTTCAGCATAGTGGCCTCAAAGGAGTTAGATTTATTACCTCAGGACTTTCAGAGCGAGTGTTCCACTGAATGAAATGGAAGCTTGCATGGCTTTTCTAACCTACCCATAGAGATTACGTGTTGTCACTTGCTTTTTTGTTTGTTTGTTTGAGACGGGGTCTCTCTCTGTTGCCTAGGCTGGAGTACAGTGGCACTATCTCAGCTCACTGCCTCCCAGGCTCAAGTGATTCTCCTGTCTCAGCCTCCCGAGTAGCTGGGACTACAGGCACATGCCACCACACCCGGATAATTTTTTGTATTTTTAGTAGCGACGGGGTTTCACCATGTTAGCCAGGATGGTCTCCATCTCCTGACCTCGTGATCTGCCTGCCTCAGCCTCCCAAAGTGCTGGGGTTACAGGTGTGAGCCACCGCGCCCGGCCACATGGTGTCGCTTTCATCCTACTCCTTCCTTGAAGCAACCATAAAAACTATTTTTTAAGGGAAAGAAATACAGGCTCTACCTCTCAATGGGAGGAGTGTCAGACACTTGGGGTCTTGTATCATCGTATGTAGCATAACATGGCTAACATGGGTTAAAAGACATGTTGTCTTTTAGGTAAATAAGGTAAAAGACTTAATTGCATTTCACTTGCATTTAACAGGGGTTTGAATAATTTTATGTAAGTAAAATTATTACTCTCTGCCTCTCTCAACTAAAATGAAAGTTTTATGAAAAATCTGTTCACTGCTGAATTTTCAGCCCCTATAATAGTGCCTAAGATATCATATCCATTCACTTGCTGAATGAATAGATACATGAATTAAAATTCAGCCACATAGCCAGTTTGCTTCACTGCTGAGACCATCCTAGTACCCTGTTATATCACCAGGGTTCTCATAAAAACTTTCTTATTAATATGTAATATAAACTGTAAATTCAGCATTTCATTTCACTGAATCTGTATCTTTGTTCATAATGTGCTTACTAAAATGAAATCGGGTGCCTTTGAAATCTAGTTCGTCTCTCAGTATACTACTTCTGCCTTAATGATTTATCATCCAGATTATGTTACTGCAAAACTAGTCTGAAGTACAATAATTTTGTTTTTGTGAATGAGTTATGAATCTACTCTGCCTGGGACAGTGGTTGCACTGGAAGTGTATCATCTAATATCAAAACTCAGTAGCAAAAAACAGTTTATTTTATTATGCCTATGGACTCTGTGGGTCAGAACTTAAGACAGGGCACAATAGGGACCAATAGTTTTTGCTCCAGGATGTCTGAGGGCTCCACTGGAAAGGCTCCAAGACTGCAGTCTTTCTGTCAGGCTGGGGCCTGATTGCCTCAGGAGGTGTTTTTATTCACATAGCTGGTGGTTGATGCTGGTTTTTGGCTGGGATGTCACCTGAGACAGTTGGCCAGAAGAACCACATGTGGCTGCTCCGTGTGGACTAGATTTCCTCACAGCAGGGTGGTTGCACTCCAAAAGTGATCTTCCTGAGTGCAGATGTGGAGACTATCAGTTTCTTACGCTCTGGACTTGGAGACTAACGTACAGTCACTTTGGCCATATTTTGTTTGTTGAGGCAGTTACAAAGAGCTACCCAGATCCAGGGGAGGGAATATTGATCCTACCACTTGATAGGAAGACTGATAGTGTTGCACTGTAAGAAAAGGCATGTAATGTGGGATATATTGTAAGCTATCTTTGGAAAATATTGTTTGTCAGACGGGGCGAACTGTGGCCTCAGGGGCCTGTCTGCCTATATCTAGAGGCCTCACATGAGTTACCATGGTCCTAGAGCCCGTTAAGACCAGCTTCTGAGCAGAACCAAGAGTTACAGTACCAGCCTGGTCTACCGTCATGCTGGATTGAGCTCTTCTTCAGGCACAGGCCGTTTCCAGATTGTTAGCACTTCCTGTTGCTCCTCTTACTTATATTAAGAGTCCTACAGGTAGAAGAAAACTCAATATTGGACTTTTAGGCAATGTTGACTCGCGGGGAAAGTGTTGCAAGAGAAAGTACTGTGTTTTGTGGGTACAGTTTGGAAATTTTAAACTCAAGTCTGCTCACATAGTAAAAAGAAAACAAACTGGTGAGATTGGTTCTCATTTTTTTGAACAGTGCTATTGGCTTTTACTAGTTGGAGATAATTGTGCCCATTCACTCATTTTCCTTCTATCGAATGATCAAAGAGTCTTCTCTTTATGCCTGGTGTTATCAGTAGTAAATCAAACTTAGAGTTTTCAAATATTATTAGTTTTAATTTTTCCTAACAAGAGAATTGCAACTGTGCAGCAAGTGATACTGTTTCATTCCCTGCAGTTAGTCTGTTTTTCCTCTTTCTTCCTTTCCTCCCCTTCCCCTTCCTTTTTGTTTTTTTTTTGAGACAGAGTCTCGCTTTGTCACCCAGGCTGGAGTGCAGTGTTGGCTCACTGCAGCCTCTGCCTCCCTGTTTCAAGTGATTCTCCTGCCTCAGTCTCCCGAGTAACTGGGATGACAGGCACACACCACCACACCCGGCTAATTTTTGTATTTTTAATAGAGGCGGGGTTTCACCATGTTGGCCAGGCTGGTCTCGAACTCCTGACCCCAAAGATCCACCCACCTCGGCCTCCCAAAGTGTTGGGATTACAGACGTGAGCCACTGTACCCGACCTGTTTCTTCCCTTTCTTTTCACCTTGTAGCTCAGAATTAGCATATAGTGAAATTGCAAGGGGGAAAAAAAAGCAAGTAGCAAAGAGAAGAAAATCACATTTCCATGTGGAAATAGCATACTTAGTTTGAGTGTAGGACATTTACTCTAAATGCTAATGTTTTGTAGTATCCAATAATAATATTTTAAAAGAGATTTTGTGCTTTAGACTTAGAGAATGGTATTACAGTAGAGTTGCTGCAAAAATGACAAACTAATCCTCTGCCCAGTAATTTGAATACATGCGGCAGGTTCCAGAGATGTGCCAGTAAAATAATGTGGTAGTATTTAATTTGGTACTGATTTTTTTTTGTTTTTTTTGAGATGAAGTCTCGCTCTCTTGCCCAGGCTGGAGTGCAATGCCATGATCTCGGCTCACTGCAGTCTCTGCCTCTCAGGTTCAAGTGATTCTTCCGCCTCAGCCTCCTGAGTAGCTGGGATTACAGGCACCTGCCATCATGCCCCGCTAATTTTTTTTGTACTTTTGTAGAGACGGGGTTTCACAGTGTTGGCCGGGCTGATCTCGAACTCCTGACCTCAGGTGATCTGCCCGCCTTGGCCTCCCACAGTGTTGGGATTACAGGCATGAGCCACTGCACCCGGCGTTTTTCTTTTTTTTGAGATGGGGTAGCGCTCTGCCACCCAGGTTGGAGTGCAGTGGCGTGATCTCGGCTCACTGCAACCTCTGGCCACCCAGGCTCAAGTGATTCTCCCACCTCAGCCTTCTGAATAGCTGAGACTACAGGCATGTGCCACCACTCCCGGCTAATTTTTTTGTATTTCTGGTAGAGACAAGGTTTTGTCATGTTGCCCAGGCTGGTCTTGAACTCCTGAGCTGAAGCGATCTGCCTGCCTTGGCCTCCCAAAGTGCTGGGATTACAGGTGTGCCCAGCCTTGGTACTGCTATTTCTAAAATGTGATTGCAATGGGATTTTGAATGATACGTGCACACAAACACATATGTATATACATAAATGTGAAGGTTCTTTTTTAACCGGAACTTAAAACCTAGAGAGTTTCATCGTAGCGTCTTTTAAAGATGACAGTTCTGGACATTGTGCCCAGCGTAATACAGAGTTTGTGAAGGAAGTACCTTTAGTATCATTTGTACACAGTGTTGTGGCAGAGCTGTGAATTTTTTTCTGTTTTGCAAAGAGAAGTAAGCATACTTCTTACGCTGGTTAATGGAGGTTGCCTTTCCAATTTGCTGTGCGACCTGGTGAACAGTTTGCGTGCTGAATCTTTATATAGCCTTTCCTCTGTTTAGTATTATAATATGTGCTTAGCTGGCACATACAATATGGATTATGTTTGATTATTTTGTGTATAATTTCCATAAATAAACAATCTCCTTTACTTATAATCCCTTCTTTCCCTCCAAAATAAGCATTAGAATTGAACTAGTGGAACTTTAGACTGTCTTCTTCAGTGGTTCTCAACAGGAGAGATTTTTTCCCCCCCAGAGGACATTTGGCAATGGTTGGAGACATTTTTTGATTGTTGTCACTTCAGATTGTGAAGCCTGAAAACCAAGCCCACAATGTGTACTTTTAAAATATACATGGCATTTTTCTATGTTAACCTGCTTATAAAACTTTAATAAAACATACATTGTTCAAAGGTTTTTCATGTGTGTTTAAGTGAAAATGTCACTTTGAATATAAGATATACTTGTTCCTTCCTGTTTATTTTTCTAGTTAATTCTTAGCTTGCTCAGTTTTAAGGTTTTTTTTTTTTTAATGGCTTACTTGTTCAGAGCTTATATTGTACAATAATTCACATATATTCAACACCTACAGGCTGATAGAGGACTGCATGCAGCTACTTACTGAATGCCAGTATTGCTTGCATTGTCTGTTGTAGAACTTCTGTAGTCACTAAATTATCAGTCCCCATACAGTACATCACAGGAAGTTGGCAGATACAATGATCCATCTGTTATCACACCCATCAAGTGCATTGGCTCGGAGGGAAAAGGCTGCAGATTGGAGCTCAGTGTGTGAGAGAAGTGAGATTCCAAGATGCTTATCATTCTTTCCAGAAAGTCCTTTTTGGCCTTTTGACAAGCTTGACTTGCTCATTTCTAAAACAGCCTTTCAGTTTATGATGCCATTATCTTTTCATTAATATTTTTGGAAAAACTAGACATGTTGTCAGAGATACTTATTTTTCTGAGAATGAGGTTTTAGGGTATCAGCTTTTCTTTCCCCCTCCTAGCGGGTGGCTGTGGGGAATTCTTGGTCAGATTGTCATAGAAAATGAGCAGTGGAAAATTGAAACTGCACAATCTGGAGAGTTTTATTTTTAAAATAGTCGTTCTTAACCTGAACTAAAGTAAAGCAAGTATAAAACATTTTTATGTTATTCCAGTATGGCCAAGATTTTTTTTCTTAAATTTATACAAGTATGATCACTTTCAAAGGAGAGTGTGATTTTCATAGTTAATCAAAAATGTTTAGGCAGTTTTTTGTGAGTTTAAGAAACCTATTGGTTTCCTGGAAGGTCATGAATGTTTATGATATCAAGGGTCTGTTATAGAGCCTCTGAGACTTTTAGACAAAAGCACTGATGCTGTTCTTAATGGCGCTTTGAAGTTTTGGTGACTACCCTCGAGGTAAATGGGTATGTGCTGATCATTTCATTCTTTCTTTCTTTCTTTTTTTTTTTTTTTTGAGACAGAGTCTCACTCTGTTGCCCAGGCTGGAGTGCTGTGGCACGATCTCGGCTCACTACAACGTCCACCTCCCTGTTTCAAGTGATTCTCCTGCCTCAGCCTCCAGAGTAGCTGAGACTACAGGTGCACGCCACCATGTCCAGCTAAGTTTTGTATTTTTAGTAGAGATGGGGTTTCACTATGTTGGCCAGGCTGGTCTCGAACTCCTGACCTTGGGTGATCCGCCCACCTTGGCCTCCCAGAGTGCTGGGATTACAGGCGTGAGCCACCATGCGTGGCCTGTGCTGATCATTTCTATCTTGTGAATAGTCTTATTTATACAGAGTTGCTCCCTTGCCAAGGCGTGATGTCTGGTTTGGGTAGGCAAAAATCCACTCCCAAATTAGTGTCTGTGTATTATATGTCTTTGATTTAATTTACGTTCACCTCCAAAGGGGCAAAATGGTTAGAGAAAAAATAAACAGGACAGTGTATGACTAATTGAAAGTTAAAAAGGGCCTTGCTTTTTCCAGACTGAAGGATACAAAATGAATATGAATAGTGAATAGTTGTCTAGCTGATTTAAAAGAGCCATTGAATTTCAGTTTCTTCTCTCTTCACCTTCATTTTAATAACTCGCCTGAAAATGGGATTTTTACTAATCTATCTCAGAGTATAATATTTGGGTTATCCTCAAATAGATGAAATAAATATTTTCATCTGCCTGCCTCGGCCTCCCAAAGTGCTGGGATTACAGGTGTGAGCCACCATGCCCGGCCTTGAGTTATACTTTATTAAAAATAATTCTGTTTTAAAAATTGGTGAGAAACAATCACAAAAATGTGGTATATGAATAAGCCAGAGATACTTGAGAATAATTATATGGAAGCTGATTTTCCAGGAAGAAAGTAATATAAAATATAAAATTACTAAAACTTCCACAAAAATGCTTCTACAGCATTTTTCCACTTTTATTTTTTTTTTGCATTATGTTCCCCCTCATTCTTCAAGGGAAAATAAAAGATTCCTCAACCTTTGTAGATGTGGCTTATGATAAATACTATAGGGACCTTAGCTCATTGTACCTAATAGAATGGAACATGGAACACATATGCCCTATTCTTGTTTACATGCACTTACATCAATATGTAATACGAATTTAATATCACTCCATAACTGTGTAACTTTATTTTATTTCAGATATAATGAACACGACTGATAGGACATTGTAGATTTATAGTGATTAAGAGCCATCATCTGTAATATTAGCCTATAGAGTTGATAAGCAGAATGAATTATGCATAGGAAAGAGAATAAAGAGTTAATTCCATTTCTAAATGTTTCTTATTGGGATAGAAGTTTTATTATTTAAAGTTGCCTGATTTTAAAACATTAAACTCTTAGGAGACCCACTTCATGACAGTAACTACTTTACATTGTGAGTTTATTGTGGTATTTTAATTTATTTTCTTGATTTTGTTTTCCCCCTCAGGAATACCCTTCATTAGTCATTCTAATCTTGTTGATTATCAAGGGTTCAAGTAAGAGCCTTCAGTTGTCAGTAGGAAGAAAAGCTAAGCCTTTTATAAACGTGTCTGTTTGGCTATTTTGCATAGTATAAAAATCCTTAGAATCATATTAGGTTGCATTTTGCTCCACTTTGAATGTTTTCCTCAGGGTCACAATGTTTTTCTCTGTGGAAGGTTCTTTGCAGTATAGTAAGCACACAAGGATTGACATTGCCCTTGTACATATCGTGCTGACATTCTTCTTTGTGGGTGAGAAGAGAAGTAGTAAATGAATAATTTCTTACAGTTGTCTGCTACAAAGCAATAGATGAGAAAGTGACTGACTGGGACAGGACTGCTTTACATTAGAGGGTCAGGTAGGGAATGCCTCTTGGAGGAGACAGCCAGATACAGGAAAAGGAAGTCAGATGTCTTGAGCTCACTTTGTTGGAAAAAAGAAGGCCAGTGCTGTTGAAATAGGTGCACAGAGGGTGTTGGAAGAGGTAGACAGAGGTGAGATCAGGTGGCGCCTTGTAGGCCGTGGTAAGGAGCTTATTAAATAGATTATTAATTCCATGAGAAGCCATTAAAATAAGGCTTTAAGAGGCAGGATGCTATGATGTGACTTAAGGTTTGAAAAAGATTACTTTGGCTCTCATGAATAATGGACTTTGGGTGCTTTGAGTGAAAGCAGGGAGACTAGTTTAAAAAGCTTTGCTTCTTGATGAAGTTGGATTGTAAAAGAAACGGAATGACAATTTCTGTACTTTACAAAGTGTTAATGTATCTTCTGTCCAAACAACTGTTTTATATTTACTGTGTTTCTTTAGGTTATTTTCTTTATCATCTGAACTGCTGAGTCATTCTGAGTGGGTAATATTGCCTTTGAATATATGTATATTTTAGTTAGAGTAGTAACTGTTTAATGGACTACATAGGGGTACTTATATTTAAAATTTAGTATAAAAAGTTTGGGTAAAGATTTATAGTAATTATAATTTTTGTTTATTCCATTTCAGATATTTAAGCACACATCTTAAAAGTTGAGATCATGGTGTGTATACAGTTGAACTTTTAACCCATTATCTCATGTATTTTTCGTTTTTGAATCGGAGTTGAAAAAATGTTTTTAAATTATGAGTTACAACAAACAAAATTTCATACAAAAGAAATGAATTATTATATAACAGATCTAATGTAGCTCCCAAGAAATACTGCAGGCAACCAAAAATCTTTCTGAGAGCTCCATCACTATCAAAAACTCTGTCTTTTAAAGTGATAAAGTAACTTTTATTGTTATGCTTTTTAATAGCTGGTATTTAAACTATGGAAAGAAGAATTAATATAATCAAGCACCAGTTGACAAACTATTGATAGCCTATGTTTCAAAAGATAATTTGTAAGTTAATTATTTGGAAAATATATATATTTTTTAACCTATGAAAAATCTATTCTGAATGGTGGGTAGATTCTAAGGCCTGCCTATCAAAACTGATTTAGTCTGTAATGCTTGACCAGTGTTGGTTTGGGTCCTGGGTTTTGTAACTAGAAGGGGTAGATTGGTTAGGACTTCACTTTATAAACATTTAAAATCCTCAGAATCTGTCTTGGAAGGCTTTCCCACATTCTAGTGCAGTTTGTTAGAATTATGCAATTTGAGTGGGAAAGAATCTCAAAGAAAGTAAAGATAACTATAAAAGAAGCAACAGAGCCGGTGAAGTGTTAGCATTGCCCAGTGGCTCAGGCTTTTTGGGTTTTTGGTTTGATTTATTCTTTCAACTTTTCTGGTAATTTGCAAATTCTATCCTCTTTGCAAACTCTTTGTATTTGTTTGTAATACCTTTTCAAGTGAACTCTCTGTTGAACTTCCTAAGTTATAATGGCTAAAACTACAACTGGATAAAACTGCAGCTGTCCCGGTTGAGACTGGAGATGGAAAGGGCCAGAGGGACTCACTGGGGCTCTTGCACAGGACTCTAGTACTCCAAGGACCACAGGAAGAAACCACTGCGCCTTGTGTTATGGGAGCCTCCCAGGCCTGCCCTACTCCAGACTGTGCCCTATCCAAAACAACGGTGTCACTTAACTTTCCAGTCAAAATGCCATTCTAGCCAAATTTCGAAAGAACATAGGATTGAACTCATTCACACCACTGTGACTGTAAATAACTGACCTTTATTTCCTAAAGGACTTGCAGTTTTCATATTGACTCGTTAATGCAAAGGAATCTTGTAGAGTTGAAACACCAACATGAAGTAAAAATATTGGCAGTATTGGTGTGTTTAGGTCATTTATAAATTTTTTGCTTATGAGTTGGAAACTTCTTGGCTTAAGTTTTGGATAATGACAACTTTTCCTGGATATATTTTAACTTAAAGTTTTGAGAAACTTTTATTGCTTTCCAATAGGTTGTTTTTGCATTCATAAACAAATTAATTTTGAAGACACGAGGGGAGAATTGTACATTCTGTCTTTTAAAAGTTGAGAATAATAATTTGTGATTCTATTAAAAGCCAGATAATTGTGATGGAAATTCATATGTAAACCATAGTTGTTTATGAAAGTAAAATGTTCTGATTACTAAGAATATATTTAAACTGAAATGTTTTTAAAATAAAAATTTCTAATGTGTGGTGACATGTTTTATACTGATGATTAACTTTGTCTTTTCCAAAAAGAAGATAAGCAGGGAAAGTATGCGGAAGTAATTTGATTAGTTTTGGGGGAGTCATGACTTTACACAGTACAGAAAACCAAAATAAGAGAGACATGGATTGGGTACCGACAGTAGAAATTGTATAGATGTTATCTTCTGTAATAAGACTCATTGTTTGATTTCAGATGAGGAAAATTTTAAGCTTGTGTAATTCTAAAATTGTGTAGGGTACCTAAAAACTTCTCTTCAAAATACACTGTGTTTAAGTGCACATTAGAGTTCACTGGTCCATTTATAGACATATTAGAGTTAGGCTACACATTTTCTAGTTTCTAACCTGCTGTGGTAGCACAGGTCAGAAAACTCTAAAATCCTACTATTTAAAATTGTTCAGGCATTTTGCTGTTTTACAAAAACTTGTTTGTTGTATGTACATAACCGTTTGCATTGATTGATTGATTGAGATGGGATCACACTATAGTGCCCAGGCTGGCCTTGAATTTCCGGGCTCATGTGTCCTCCCACCTCAGCAGCCTGAATAGCTGGGATTATGGGCTCCTGCCACATTGCCTGGCTACATAATTATTTTTTGAAAAGCTATTACAGGTTTCAAAGTTTTGTGAACCAGACTTAACTTTTTTTTATTATTGGTTAGTTTTGTTTCTTTTCTGTCTTAACAAATTTTCACATGTGCAAATTGTTTTATTTTGTAGCACATTCTTAGTGTAAAAATCAATAGTGTTGTAGAAAGCTTAAAAAAGAGACTTTTTAATTGCTTAATTGTACAGACTCTGCTAACTTTGAAAAAGTATTTTCCAATATTTTGGTTTAACTATGATCTTTCAATTCATGACAAATATTTTCTTCCTGTCAACTACCAAATTCTCTATAAAGTACAACCCAGCAACACACGTGTAAACCAACAGAAGATTGCATTTGTGTGTATGGAAGGGTGGTTCACTTTTTGAAATTCCTTAAGAAAACTGACTTTATATGTTTTCAGTATAATGTGGCTTAAGACTTTTTTCTAATTTAAATTAAGGCCTTTATATTTATAGTTAAAACCTTCAAGTGAAATGATAGACTGATCTAATTATTCTACATTCTTGTTTTTAATCAAAGTTACATTTTAAAAACTGTGGTATAGTAGAAAGCAGTTTTTTTTCTGTCTTGGAGTAGCATTTTATATTAAGGAAAACAAATTATTATCTAGTAAAAGTAGATAACAAAGTGAAGAGAACAAATTATTTCGTTGTAAGATAATGGAAAAAAAGGATACTACTGTTGAATTTTCTAGTCCTATGGTGAAAGAAGGTAGATCAATAGTCATTACAGTTTCAGTGACAAAAATAATTTTGTAATTTCTGCTTCCAAAAAATTGGATTTATAGAATGAATTTCTGTAAGAGTCTGTTCTGTAATATTTGCCATAGACCGTCAAGCTGAAATAAAAGCCAAGGTACCTATCAGGTCTCAAGGAGATGGCACTGAGTTTGGTCTGAAGAAACCTTTGTGCACCAAGTCTTCACAGTAGTCAGTCAGTCTCTCTCTCTCTCTGTCTCTGCAGATGTTATTTTTGCTACATTTGCTATTTTAACCTGTCAGTTAAAAAATAATTACTGTGTCAGTATGGCTGGCGGCTCATATGGGAAAAATATGCTGTCTCTTAATCAAAGGTGATTACAGTTTTCCCCTGTCTATAAATGTGCTTGTTGTGTAACGAGAATGCATTAGTCTCAGCCTGATGTACGAAATGAAAGGCAGTAAGAAGCAGCACCATTGTTATCACTCCAGGCGTGTCTAATGAATCGTGTTTCCATGTTCTCTCGGTCACGCCGTAGAGTGCCCTCAGCCAGGGCTAAGCCTCCTGTAAAATGCTCTTTAAGATTATTGTAGCAAGAACAGAAATGCTGGATGACTGGGGGTGGGGAGAGAATGCCAACGAGACAGCTGCATTTCAAACAGTTACAGCTGCAAGTATTACTCATAGTAATAGCAGTGACAGACAACTGTTTGAGCTTTAGTGTAAAAGGCAATTTGGGGACTTGCCCTGTCAGAATTTTAGTAGCAAGCTTCTGTGTGCACGTGTGTGTGCATGTGCGTGTGTTTTTTATTCAAATTAGTTTGTGTCTGAAGAGTGGAAGGAAATATTTTAAATTTTTACTGCTCAATTGTGCTAATGTTGAAATCAATAGTTGACTCATCTTTATTAAAATCATTGTCCTAGAGGAAGTTTATAAAATGTTTATTTGTAGCATTGATGAATTTAAATGTGTATGTTCTAACTGAATCACATGTCTGCTTTTCCGTCTGAAAATTTATCTTGTGATGATTCCTGTTTTAAAAATATTGGTTTTCCTTGTAATTTCTGAACATACAGCTTTGTTTAATATAGTATCCTTATTTTAAAAATTTATTTCAAATACGATGTAAGCTTATAAAAGTAATGCCTGTCATGAAATCTGGAAAATACTCAAAGAGGTAAAGGAGAAAACAATCATTATTCTAGCAGAGATAACTGTTAATTTTAATCCTTCTAGACCCTTGTTTATGCATTCTAGAGCATATTAAGAGCATGTTAATCGTTTTAAAGATTAAAAATGGTAATCTTTTTTAAAAATATTTGAAAGAAGTAGCAAATGGGGACAAATTTGGTTTTGAGAAGTCAATAACAGCCATTGTGCAAGATTTCTTTTTCAGTGTGCAGCTATTAAAGTAACATTGCAGCCTGTTTTCTGTAGCAGTTGTCTTTTGAAGGCCTTGTACAGTTTATCTCGAAATTTAGTTTTATGGTTTACTTCAATTTAAAGTTTGCTGGCTTTGCAGGGAGTCTTGTGATCCATTGAAATGCTAACTTGGGTCGTGTCTCAACTGCTACAATGCTGTGTAGAAACTGTCATTAAAATTCTGGTTATCCTGCAACTGGCAGAGAACCCATGCTGATTCCTTAGGAAGATATTACACTGTTAAAATTTTGAATCACAATTGTGCTTCTGTCTGCCAAATATTATCAATATTTGTAATCACTTAAGGTTGCAAATAGTTTGAAATAAATGGAACGTTTTAGTATATATCTTCTATCCATGATTCTTATTTGTTTGATGAATTGACATTGGGAAGGTTACAATCCATTTCCAACATAGATTTGTTAAGTGATACTGAATATTTTACACTCATGAGCAATTCAAGAAATCAGAGCTCTAAATAGGCTGAAGTTGATATAAGTAATAAGTCCATTTAGTTATTAATGACTTCAAATATAGATTCTACCAGGCAACTGATGGCAGCATACATTGATCAGCCAGTGGTGGTGTAGTGTTGTAAGTCATTGGATTTTTTTATGTGTGAAGTGCTATATTTCATAGTTAATGTAGCATTGTGCTCCTTTGTTACTCAGTTTCTTTGGTAAGTCAGTTTTTAAGAAAGCAGATACTTCAAAATCGTTTATTTATCTTGGTATCCTTCATTTGCTGCAGTTAGATTAAGTGGATACATGTTTTCTTGTTGTAATATCTGATTAGTGTAGTTTTTGGAAGTAGATTTAATAATTCAGAAGATTTTTTTTTTTTTTTAAACACTACAGTGCGTTTTATATGGTTAAGGTAGAAATTGAAAACAAAGGCAGTGGTCAAATGATAAACCTTGGATTCAGAGCTATGCTATCTTTAGCCGTTAGTTACTGAAATCTAACTGGGAAACAATGTCCTTGTTTCCTGTGCCTTCCTTTACTTGTATTTCTGGAGTTTTGAGTGAAATTTGATTTTCAACAATTTTAACGGCTGAATAAGGAGTGCCATCCCTGAAAGTGCCCCTCCCCCACCTCCAATATTTGCAGTGGCCAATGCCGTTGCTGAACTCAATGTTCTGGATAATAGGTTTCATTAGTTTTGATGCCTGAGGTAAAAAAGCAGTAGGTGGGAGTAAGAAGTGTTTTTGATGTCTAGACGTTCATTTCAGCTGTTGCTGCAATATGATACATTAAAAGGAAATATGTATCATAGCTCAGAGGAAATATGTATTCTTTGAAAGTAATTCTACTTTTAAACTGTGTAAGGCTGGGTGACCTGAATTCTAAAAGCATGAGCTTGAATTTCTTCAAGGTTTCACAATCTTTATGCTCCTCCCTACCCTATTCCATTCTCCCTCCTCCCATTTTTTTTTTCCCCTTCAAGTAAAGTATGTCAGTTTCATTTATGGAATTGGAAGGGATATCTTTCCAAGATCTCTGCTGGGAAACACAAAATCATTGAAGTATATGCTGCTTTGATATTTTGCCATATTGACTTTTTTCCCCCCTGAACCTTTTATATGTTTTTTTCTTTCAAATAAGCTTATTAATTCTGTAAGGAGTCATGTTTGGTGAAGTTGAAAGAAGTTATATTGCAAATTGAAAAATTATTTGGGCACTAAGCAGTAATTACTGCTTAAATTACTATTTAAAACTTTTCCTTTATAAACACTGTCTTTTCTGTTAAAAAACATTTATATACTACTTTTGCAGTTTAAATATTTGATTATGAGGATAACTATAGTAAAAAAGATTGAATAACAGCAACGTAAACACATTCTGATTATAGCTTTTATAATTTAAATGAGATAACTTTAGTGCCAAAATAGTTTTTCTTTGTAAATAGGCAGCTGTAATAGTACTTAGTTTTAGTTTTTAATCTGGCTGTAATAGACAAAATAACAGCAAGAGAATGTTTTAATTTAGAAATTCCTTGTTTTGATTGACTGTTGTCACTCATTTATTTTACATGCATTTTAGATCTGTTGGTTCTTTCTCTTTTGAGACCAACAAAATTTTAGGAAAATTCTCCCATTATGCATAATTAGACTTATAAACATAGTCTATAGAGATAATAAACATAGTCTATAGAGATAGTCTTATTGCTACTTTATATTCTTAAGGTATTATAAGCATTTAAATAGAAACTGGAAAGATCAAAGGAATTAGAAAGGCTTTTTTTCCTGTTTTTTATTTTTTTATTTTTCTTTTGGAATGGAGACAGCATGCCGTGGAGAGATTGTAGGTTTCATAAAGATAGGGCCTTCTTATAGACTTTTTGGTAGTCGTTTTTCTTCTCAGTCTACCTTGAAAGGGAGAATGCATTTCATTTGTAGAAATGTAGGCTAACTACTCTGTCCCTCTTTATGTATTTTCCCCTGAAGAAAATCTTACTCTGTGTGTGTGTGTGTGTGTGTGTGTGTGTGTGTGTTAGAGAGAGATTATTTTAAATGGTTTTGTCTGGCTTAGCCTTTGAAAAAGTTAACATGTAACTAGAACACATTAATTTTAGGTCCAAATTTTGGAACCAAAGGAAAATTTAACTTCAGTGTTAACATTGCCTTTCTACCCAGTGCTAAGAATAAAAGAATGGTTAAAGAAGGGTTGAGTGAGTGGATTTGCTTAACGCTAAGTGTTGTGTAGTGGAAAGAGCATGGATGTCAGAGTCAGAACATTTGGATTTGAATCCCATCTGTACCACTAATCCTCTTTAAGTAGATGTGAGGAAATTTTAGATTGGTGCTAATTTCAATGACATTTTGAAATATACATAATCAAGGCAACTCTATGCATGTTTATGAATATCCGAGAAGTTAGTCACAGCAGCTATGAAAATAAATTGCTTCCCCTTGAGGAATTCAGTTAATGGAATGATTAATATATTTATTTATTTGTAACAGTAGGTGTAGAAGCATTTGATCCCTGTATGCTGCTGACTGTAGCTCAGTTTGACTACAAATTCTTAAGACTTGTTAGTAATGTGACTTTGGACAAGTTTCTCATATATATATATATGTATCTTTAAAATATATATATATTTTAAAATATTTTAAATATTTTATTAAATATTAAATATTTATTAAATATTAAAATAATGTTTAAAAATATTTAAAAAATATATATATATATTTTAAAGATATGAGGTCTTTCTCTCTTGCCTAGGCTGGAGTACAGTGGCATGCCATCATAGCTTGCTGCAGCCTCAAACTCTTTGACTCAAGTGAGCCTTCTGCCTCAGCCTCCCAGGAAGCTAGGACAGCAGGCCCATGCCACCACATTCAGCTAAGTTTTTAAAGTTGTTTTTAGAGCTGGAGTCTTGCAATCCTACCACTTGATCTTCCAAAGTGGTAGGATTACAGGTGTAAGGCACTGTGCCTTCTTAAGATTAAGTATTAGTTTTCTCATTTATAAAATGGAGATTAGAATCAACTGTATTCATCAGAGTTCTTAGCTTCAAACTAAGAAAAGGAGTTGATTAAAAGAATATTGGGTATCCAACTATTTGGCACTTTTACGATCAGCGCTACAGAACTGGTTCAATGAAAAAGCTACTGCTAGCTACCACCAAGCACTAGATGCTGTGGTACCTCTGCTACTTTAGCACCAAAAACTTGATCTTGAAGCCTCTGTTTCTAGAACTGTCAGAAAGATATCTCCATCGACTTTCTTTTTGTCCCTGGATTCAGAGTCAAAGGTGTGGACCAGGAGCAATGTATGTCCTTGTCCACACTGTAGGAGAGGATGGAAAAGAGAGAATCAATATTTTTAGTTTCCGTTAGGGGTGATTATATTTGATCTCAATTAGGACTCTTAATGATAGTGATGATGAAGAAGCCCGACACTGAGTGATAGAAGTGGGCCAGATGTCTGTTACTCTGTCTTATAGTGTGGTGGTGAGTAGTCTCCCCACCTCCGCATTTGAATTAGTGCCTAATTCAAAGCTTGGCACATAAAATAAAACAAGAACGATTGTTT
The DNA here is from genome assembly GCF_028885655.2 of Pongo abelii. Taxonomy (NCBI): domain Eukaryota; kingdom Metazoa; phylum Chordata; class Mammalia; order Primates; family Hominidae; genus Pongo; species Pongo abelii. The sequence continues at coordinate 114,962,450 of NC_071995.2, read as the reverse complement.
TCTGGGTAGAAAACCAACCTTGATTATATGTTATTTAATTGTTAATTTAAAATATAAGACATTTTATGCTAGTAGCTATTCTGCAAAGTTTCAAAATAGTTTTTGCTTCCCATTGGTTTGCACATACATGTGTTTGCTTTTTGAGAGCATTCCTAGTTCTTAGCCTGGTGCTTGACACAAAACACGGTCAAGAACTGTTGTCTAGTTAATGTTGATCAAATTATCTGTTATTAGATTCCAAGTGTGTCTTTGCAGATTTAACTTATTTTGAAATTTTAGAGATTTATTGAAACATGCTGCTCCTATATTTCTGGAAACTCTGATCATGAGAAAAAAAGGATGGTCTGATTTACATTCTGTTTGACAAATGCATTTGTTAGTGACAGTAAATTGAAAGGGTCAGCAAATTAATGCATTATCCTTATTTCATAGCCTAAATTGATAGTATTTATTAGAGTGGTTATTGGCTTATAATTTTTTATGATAAATTGATTACTCTTGAATCTTTAGTATTTAATTTTCAATGCAATATCTAAGACATAGGAAATTTAAATCCAAACACTGTATGCTTTTTAAATTATCTCTACTGATTTATATTTAAATTTTGTTTAACTTATAATTTATAATTTTCTGTTGTTTTCTAAGCTTTAGTATACTTTCCTTAGACAAGGGCTTAATATAGTATGATTTGTTTTATTTTGTGTTACTACTTTCCTATTTTATGTTAACTTAGTACCCAAACTTTATGTTAATTTATGTTATATACTTACAGAATATAAAAGAACAGATGAGAATGACCATATAATTATTTTTCAAAATAATTTTTAGCATTTTAAAAAATAAAAATTTTGACTGGGTGCAGTGGCTGACACCTGTAATCCCAGCACTTTGAGGCAGAAGGATCACTTGAGCTCAGGGATTCAAGAGCAGCCTGGGCAACATGGTAAGACCCCATCTCTACAAAAAAATAAAGAAGTAACTGGGCATGGTGGCCTATGCCTGTAACTCCCAGCAAGTGGGGAGACTGAGGTAGGAGGATTGCTTGAGGCTGGGAGGTCGAGGCTGCAGTGAGCTCTGATCATGTAACTGCACTCTAGCCTGGGTGAAAGAGCGAGACCCTGTCTCAAAAAATTAAAAAAAGTCTTAAGATGTTTATATTTTGTTACATTTGCATTATATACAGTGTTTGATATGAAGTGAAGAATATAACTGTGGTACATTGGGCTCTAGGAACAGTTACTTCAGTCTGAATTTCCTTGTTAATTACTCAAAAAATTTTTTTTTTTTTGCTTTTAATACTTTATGAATGGAGGTTAATCACATAAATACCATATCTTTTGGATTTAGAAAATGCTTTTTATATATAAATTTAGAGTAGGAGTCCTTTTGATTACAACACTAAGAAAATAAAGAGGTCAATATTAGCATATTCATGATGGCTTAAGTCTAGAAACTTGGCCCAATGGTAAAATGAGTTTTTGTAATTTAGAACAGTAAAAGATTGTGAGTAAAGTTTACCGTATTTAGTAAATAATATTTCTGCGCGTTTGCGCAAATGTATGCAGGTATGTAACTACCACTTTAATCAAGATATAGAGTGGTTCCATCACCCCTCAAATTTCCGGTGTCCCTTTGGTATCAACCTGTCTCACCACCTCCATCCCTGGAAACCATTGAGAAGTTTACAGTACCTTAAATTTGCCTTTTGTGAGAATGTCATATGAATGAATCATACAGCATATAGTCTTTTGAGTATGGCTTCTTTTTACTTAGCATAATGAGATTCATCCATATTTTTTCTTGTATTGGAAGTTCCTTTTTATTTCTGAGTAATAGCCCATTGTATAGATATTTCATTGTTTTTCCCACTGTTGAGAGACATTTGGATGGTTTCCAGTTTTTGGCATTTACAAATACAACTACTATGTACATTTGCTGTAGTTTGTTTTGTGTTGTGAGAGTACAGTAGGAGAAAAAGAGTTTTTTTTTTCCTAGAACCTTGTATCCTCCAAACTTGAGTATATACCTAGAAGGATGTAAGGTTCTAGGGAAAAACAAACTCTTTTTCTCCTGTACTCTCACAACACAAAACACTTCTGTGACCAAATGTTGCAGAGATGGAGAGCATGTGTTTCCCCTACATCAGGTAATCAATCAGTTCTGCAGGGGACACCAGCTGGGTGTCCTCTAATTCTATTCAGTTCTGACACTGTCTACCTGGAGATAGCATCCCATCTTACAGGTTGAGGGCTTAGTCCCACAGGACTGTGGGACTTCAGATGCCAGGAGTAAATCTGGACCTCCAAAGCTTCTGACCAATTGGCTGTAAATCTGGGGTTCCCACAGCCCCCTCCTTGGGTTCTGTTAATTTGCTAGAATGGCTCACAGAACTCAGGGGAAAACTTTACTTATGTTTACTGGTTTATTACAAAGGGTACAGAGAACAGCCAAATGGAAGAGACGCATAGGGCAGGTTATGTAGGGAGGGGCAGGAGCTTCCATGCCTACTCTGAGTGCGCCACCTTCCAAGAACCTCCATGTGTCCAGTTATTTTGGAGCTCTCAGAACTCAGTCTTTTTGAGTTTTTATGAAAGCTTCATTATATAGTCATGTAGGTTTGATTCATTAAATCATTGTTAATTGTCCATTAATGATCAACTCAACTTTCAGCCCTTCTCCCTAGAAGTCAGGGTGGGGGTTGGGGAATAGGGGGCTGAGATAGAAAGTTCTAACCCTCTGGTCACATGATTATTTTCCTGATAATCAGCCCTCATCCTGAGGCTATCTAGGCCACCTCATTTCTTTAGCCACTAGTGTACAAAAAACATTCTTAGCCCTCTAGAGATTTCAAGGATTTTAGGAGCTGTATGTCAGGAAACAGGACCAAATATGTGTTTCACAATATTACAACGGGGTATTGTAATATTACAACGGGATATTGGGTTGTATGGTAAGTGTATGTTTAACTTTACAAAATATCGCCAAAGGCAACTTTTCCAAAGTGGCTGTGCTGTTTTTGCATTCCAACCAGCAGTATATGACAGTTCTGGCTACTGTATTCTATATGTTAATCAGCACATAGAATTGTCAGTTTTTCTTTTAAGTCATTTTAATGGATAATGAAATCTCATTGTGATTTTAATTTACATTTCCCTAATGACTAATGAGGTGTTGAGCACTTTTTCATATACTTATTTGCCATTCATCTAGTCTTATTTGGTGAACCGTCTGTTCAAATCTTTTGCCCATTTAAAAAATCGTTTTGTTTTTTTGGTAGTTAAGTTTTGAGATTAAAAAAAAAAAAGTAACGTATTCTGAATACAAGTCCTTGTCAGATATGTGATTTGTAACTGTTTATTCCCCATCTGCGGGTCTTTTCCATAGCTTGACATAACTTTCCCATATTTTTTGAAGAGCCAAAATTCTTCATTTTGATGAAACTCTGTTTATCAGTTTTTCTTTTATGGATCATGCTTTTGGTGTCATATCTAAGAAATCTTTGCCTACCATAAGCTCCCAAAATTTATCTCCTACATATTTTTAGAAATACTAGATTTAGGTTTTGTGTTCAGGTCTGTGATCTCATTTTGAGTTACTTTTTCTATATGGTTTAAGGTTCTTTTTCTTTTCTTCCTTTACTGAATTGACTCAATTGCCTTGGCACCTTTGTTGAACTAAAAAAAATGAATTTGTGGCTCAATTTTTGAACTCAGTTCTATTGATGTGTATCCTTTCTACAGTACTGTGCTGGCTTGCTTACTCTCTCCTAATTCATAGTAAACCCAAAATGTAAGTACTTCTGTATTTTTCTTTTACCACATTGTTCTGGTGGTTCTAGTTCCTTTGTCTTTTCATATAAATATATAGACTCAGCTCATCTATTTCTATAAAACATCCTGCAGGGATTTTTATTAGAATTGAGTTGATTCTGTAGTTTGTTTTGAGAAGAATTGGCATCAAGAATTTTTCTAATTTGTGGTCAATTTATTTATCTTTTTTATTTCTTTTGTTAGTATTGTAGTTTTAGCATATTTTGTAAGATTTATACCCAAGGATTTTATGGGTTTTGGTGCTACTGTAAATGGTACTTTAAAGAATTTCAGTTTCTAATTATTTATTCCTAAATATAGAAATATGATAGTTTTTTGTCTATTGACCTTGTATTCAGTGATTTAGCTAAACCCAGTTTTAGCTCTAGCAGATTTTTTCTGTTGATTCTTTAGGATTTTCTAATAGACAGTCGTGTCATATGTAAATAGAGACACTTATTTCTTCTTTCTTGCCCTATTGTATTGGATGAAATTCAAGTATAATGTGGAATAGGAGTAGTGAGAGCAGACATCCTTACTGTTCGTTCAGTCTTTTGCCACTAAGTATGATGTTAATTGTAGGTTTTGGTTAATTACTCTCAAGTTTTTTTTGTTGTTTGAAGAAAAAAGTCTCTTTTGGGTTCTATTTTAAAATTGTAGGAATCAGGATAAAATTTTAATGGTATATTAAAATTGTGTCAGCTATACAGCAATTGTGGTAAAGTTGGCATTGCCTGTGCATGCTCATTAATTGATCAGTGTTCCACAGTGCATGCCTGGAGAGCTGTAACACCTCAGTATTTCAGTTGACAAAGTATTTGAGAATAATTAGAGGGAGTTTGTTGTTTGTAAACTTTCCTTTGACATCCCCTGACAAGGTCAAGGTAACACCAACATTAAAAGTTGTAAAATGATGATATCATGAGGAAGGAATTAGATGTGAATATGAGATATTAAGACAGGTAACCTGGTTTCTTCAAGTCAACTGCATGTTTAAAAAAAAGGAAATGGGCTGTACTTGATCAAAGAAGACTTAAGAGAAAATTGGCAGACCTTGCTTAGAATATGATTTGATGCACACTGAAGTATTTAGGAGTGGGATTTGCCATAAAGTATATCAAAATAAAAACAAAAAGGGTGGTTGCAGCAGGAGACATAATGTTGATTATTTGGCTTAGGAATTTATTGGGACTTGTTATTCTATTTTCTTCTCCCTTCTTTCTCTCTCTCCCTCTTCTGTCTCCCTCCTCCCCTTCTCCTCTCTCTCTTCCCCCCCTTGCCCCCCTTCGCCCCCTTCCCCCCTCCCTCCCTTCTCTCTCTTCCCCTCTTCCTCCCCCACTCTCTCTCTCGGTCCCTCCCTCCTTTTTATTTATTTTTTTTGAGACAGGCTTTCACTCTGTCACGCAGGCTGGAGTGCAGTGGTGGCACGGTTATGGCTTGCCGCAACCTTGACCCTGCTGGGCTCAAGCAATACTCTCGCCTCAGCCTCCAGAGTAGTTGGGACAACAGGTGTGCACAACTACACCTGGCTAATTTTATATATATATATATATATATATATATATATTTTTTTTTTTTTGTAGAGATGGGGATTGGCTGTGTTGCCCAGGCTGGTCTTGATCTGCTGGGCTCAAGCAATCTTTCTGCCTCGGCCTTGCAAAATGTTGGGATTACAGCTGTGAGCCACCACATCCAGCCCCCTATTTTCAAATATATTTGGAGATTTTAATATTAGAAGTTTTAAACAATGTGCCGAATAGGTGTCACCAGTGGAAGAAAATTATGGAAATAAAAGTGGCACACTCTTCACAAGTGCTGCATCACCAGCACTCTTTATGGCGCAGAGGATGATTATGTAGGAAGATACCGCACCAGTGACTGAGTTGAAGACTGATTCAGAAGAGGTAGACTTGGAATATTGATGTAGTTAGGAATTTTTAACTAATTTATTTTGCTTATATTAATCTGTTTTACGTATGCATAATAATGGAATATGATGAATAGGACTCACGTTTAAAGGAGCTCTTTGAATAATTGGAAAGTAAAAATTGTAAGTGATAGGAATGATGTTATAGTTTGTTACCTTCCCCTCTTCTCCTGGTGGTTTGCAAAATGATGGTGTATCTTAAACTTGATGGTGCCTTAGAGTCAGTGAAACACATTAGGAAATAAAAACAAATTAATGTGGGGTGTTCTTTCTATTGAGATATTAGCTCTCTTTCAAACCCAAAAAAGTTCCACCCAAAGGATAAATGTGTCAGAGGGAACATAGATTCATGATACCTGCAGAACATTGTTGGAAATTTTGGAATGTTCTGTCTTAAGTAAAGACTATCATTTGTTAGCAGGAATGTTTTTCTGTTTGCTGTACTTTATGTCTCTTGCTGTAAATATCATAACTGTTTTAGACAGAGATTGCTTTGGGAAAATTTGGTAAATCAGTATTAGCCACAAAGGCAGGAAGACAAAAAGTTATTTGACATAACCAAGAAAAAAAAAATTCAGCTTTGTAATTTTCAGAAAGTCTAATAGATAAAAGGCCTGAATGTGTAGTTTTTCAAATGCTGTCTGATTTGAGAATATGGAGATGCATTTTGGTATGTCTACTGGTGTGGTAAAAGCATTAAACATGCCTTATGGATATCATGTGTGTTTTAATTCTGTCAGAATTTTCTCCTCTGAGTGCTTTTGTCAAGATAACAAGTAAAAGAGAGGAAATTTTCTTCTGTGAATGTTGTTTTCATCCTTCCAATTTTTTGCTATCTTGCATTGAACTAGTGTAATTTAAAAGGAAATTAACTGTCTTCTCTAGGACATTTTGTATCTGTTTATATATTTACGAAAATAAAAGGAGTTTTAGGAATGCATGGGGCGTTGTTAATACGTTGGATTCTTTTGGTGTTGGTGTTACTTGTGGCTCAATGTTATAACATATTTCAGAGGCAAACAAGATACTTCCCAAAATGTCAAACATTAACAAAATTATAAATTCAGGAAATAAATTTGATGTTCTGGGAAGATGTAATTTCCTGACAGTCTCTAAAATCATGTCCTTTAGACCTTCAAAACATGTAAAGACATTTGTGTAAATCTGACACTTTTGGAATTTTTTTTCTCTTGATTTTCCCTCTCAAAAACATTTTATAACTTTGCTATTAATTTGTGACATTCTTTTTACCTTTAAATAGAACTTTAACAAAATTAGTCTTTGCGATACTCTTAAATAGATTAATTTGAGAATTTTAAATGATTTTAAACTTTGAAGAAGCCGATTGTGAAGACATTTATGGGAGGAGTGTTACACCATGCCTCATATTTCAGACTTTAAAACCAAGACACATTACTTTTTTTTGTACGTAAATATTTTCTAACTTTGGGCAAATACTTAAATTCCACTCTCTGTTTCAGTGTGAGATTATTTAAGTCATTTAAATTAACTCATGAACTTTGCTTTAGAAAAATGTTTTAAAAGTTTCTTTTTATTTGGATGTCCTTTTTACTGGTTCTTTTTTTTTCTTTTTTCTTTTTTTTTTTCAGTTGTGGAAGAAGGACTCTGGGAAAATGGCCTTTCCTATGAATGTAGGACGCTGCTCTTCAAAGCGATCCACAATCTGTTAGAAAGGTAAGAGAAGGAACAGCAGACAGTGGTTTGCAGACAACCAAGTATATTGCTAGATACTGAGAGTTTCCTGTAATTTTCAAAAACTTTTCACTTGCAATGATTTATTGCTAGTATGAAAATTACATAAATCTTTAGTTTCTCTTTCTATTGATATAATTTGAAATTTAGGGAAGTTTTGGGAATGGTACAAGGAACTCCAATATTCCCTGCCCTTCAACGGTACTTTTTATTTTTAAAATTTATTCCCTAAGTCATTTGCATATTTGTAAACTCAAGATTGATGTTCTTTTTTACCCTTAAGTATTTGGTGTATATTTCCTAAGGACAAAGGTATATTAGCACAGTATCATAATAAAAATTAGGAAATTTAATATTGATAAAATGCCATTATCTAACCCGTAGTTCAATTCACATGTCATTGGTTGTCCCAGTTACATCCATTATAGCTTAACCTCCTAAGATTCAATCCATGATCATACATTATATTTAGTTTTCATGTCTCTTTAAATCCAGAACAGTTCTTTAGTCTTTTTTTCTTTCTTGACATTGATATTTTTGTTGAGTTCAAACCTTATATTGACTTTCAGTTTGAGATAGTTTTCTCATGCTAAAATTCAGGTTATGCTTTTTATTAGTAGTAGGAATACCATAGAAGTGATGTGTTTTCAGTAGGCTCATATCGTCAGTGTCCCATTGTTAGTGATGTTAACATGTCCTGTCAGTTGACTGAGGTAATGTTCTGTCAAGTTTCTCCGCTATAAACTAATAAGTATTTTGTTAACTATTATCTTTGTCAATTTTGTATTTGTAATTAATATGTAATTTCTGGCCAGATACAATGAGATTGTATAATTATCCTATTTCTCATCAAATTTTCATTTATTTATTTTAGCCTATATTGGAGGTTCTTGCTTAAATCATTTATTACCATTATGGTTGTACTGTTAATTTTCAAATGCCACCATTCTTTCTACTTTTTATTAGTTGGCATCCTGTTGTAAGGAAGAGCTTTTTCATTTTCTTCCATTTTAGTTCCCTATTTATTTATTTATCTTGCTATGTAAATTGGGACCCATGGATTGTTATTTTATTGAATGGATTATAGTTGATTTTTACTATCATTTATTTTGATGCTTAAATTCTTCCAGATTTGGTCAGAGGAAGCCCCTTTGTGATGGCTCGCTCCTATGTCCTTTTGACATGATCCCATAGTTGGAGCATCCCCTTACTTTCTGGCATAACAATATGTTCCAGGCTCTGAATAGTGTTTTGAGGGGAGAAGTAGATGAGAAAGAATGGGTTCATTAAGAGCTTGTGTGAGAAAAACATTTTACTTCTCTTCCTGAGTCTATATGTAGTACTTTCAGGTAATCAAAACTGTAAGGACTTTCCAGTTTCTCATCCAAACTATTGGCTAGGGTGGTTACCACTATAATACAACTGCTTAGGATACTTGAGCTACAGTTGATATGTTATTTAAGTTACTCACGAAGACTTTTCTCACCGAAGATTTCTCTATTTCTCATTCTCAACTTTAGCTCCTCTGAGTGCTCCTCCAAATCTGTCTTTTGGAGTAGACCTAGAAATCATCTGTTACTAAGGTGTACTATGCATGTGGAACCATTGATTTAAGAGTTGAGTGCTCTTAAGTATTGTAAATATTTGGTAATTCTGTCTCCCACTGTAAAACAAAGTGTACACACAAACTCTATCCAAGAAAATGTGGAAAACTTACTGTTGCCATAATCCTGTACCAGAATAAAGCTCTTGATATCTCTGCAATAATTAATGCACGTTTAAGCACACTTCTTTTTATACAAAGTTACAAGGTGTGTGAACAAAGTATATTTTAAAATTGTAGCTCACTGTGTTTTTTTTTTAATATCATGATTTATTCCTTTCAGAAGAATACGAACAAATGCGAAGATGAATTACATTCTTTTAACTTTTGTACTGGCAATGGTAGCATGTTTCTTTGTCGAGAGACAATTAGAAGAGCAGAAAAACTGGGAGGGAGGGGAAATGCAGGTAATTCATTTATTTTTGGCTCATGAATTCAGAATTTTTGTTGGAAATTGAAGTCAGGTCAAATTAAAGTATTATTTATAAGAAAATCATCAGCCTGGGCAACATGGTGAGACTATGTCTCTACAAAAATTTTAAAAGCCGAGCATGGTGGTGTGCTCCTGTGGTCACAGCTGCTTGGGAGGTTGAGGTGGGAAGATTGCTTGAGCCCAGGAGGTTGAGGCTGCAGTGAGCTGTGTTCATGCCACCACACTGTAGCCTGGGTGACAGAGTGAGACCCTGTTTCAAAAAAAAAAAGGAAATTAATTATGACATATAAAGTTTGGGATAGTTCTAAAGAATTTTGGGTTATTCCTTGGCTTTATTTCAGGGTCTGTTACTTGGACAGTTACCTAATCTCACTAAGCCTTAGTTAACATTTAAGTACAGGACACCATGTACCTTGAGCTTTTGCTAGATGATAGATACATATCATGTGTGCCACATAATGCCTCACATACTGTTAATGTCAGTAATTATTTTCACCGTAAATTTTTTATTTTACATACTTTGATTTGTATTCTTTCAAATTTCATAAAGTAGTTCCAGAATGCTCTATTTGAGCCCTCCTACAGGAGTCAATTTTGAAACAAATAAAACATCTTTTCTTTTAGAAAATAATGATCAAACAAACCATCTTCATGTAGTTTGTATGGATGACTTCAGATTCTTTTGAAAAATGGTACTAATCCTGTTGTTCTTTAAGATAATAATTTTCTCTTATCAAACTTAATGTAACTTTGTTCTATGAATGAAAATTACCCTGCTCATGAGATAGGAAAGCAAATTTAAATGATTGTTGTTGGCTCCATTTATTCATTGTCAACAGAAGTTGGAAGGGCTAATATATGATTGCTTATCTGTGGTGGTGGATATCATGAAAATTACGCACAGCTCCCCCCCACCCCCGTGCCCTCCCCCCTCCTTTTTTTTTTTTTAAAGCTCAGCTATTATTAATGTTAGAGTGTATTTTATGTGTGGCCCACGACAGTTCTTCCAGTGAGACCCAGGGTAGCCAAAATGTTGGATACCTGTACGACCGTTTGTTGTAGTCTTTGAAAAACCTGTTTACAATATGAATTTATTGAGAATTTATTTACTCTCTTATTCCTGGCAATTTTCTGTTATGCCTTTTCATTTCTATTTCGATAAGATGTGGATATTGTGAGTTTCTGGCTTGAAAGCTAGAACTGAGGGTTTTTTTTGTTTGTTTGTTTGTTTTGAGATGGTGTCTCACTCTGTTGCCCAGGCTGGAGTGCAGTGGCACGATCTCAGGTCACTGCAACCTCCACCTCCCAGGTTCAAGCAATTCTCCTGCCTCAGCCTCCTAAGCAGCTGGGACTACAGGCGCGTGCCACCATGCCCAGCTAATTTTTGTATTTTTAGTAGAGATGGGGTTTCACCATATTGGCTAGGCTGGTCTCGAACTCCTGACCTCATGATCCACCCGCCTCGGCCTCCCAAAGAGTTGGGATTACAGGCATGAGCCACGGCGCCCGGCCGAACTGAGAATATTAAAACAGATCATCAAGGACTTTATCCCTTGGAGAGCGTTTGTGTCTTCCTAGCCGTTTTTTCCTTAGTTTGCGTGTTAACAAAGTTTGTATTGTGATCTATTATTTCTGCTTTTTATTTTTTAAGCATAAGATAGGTTTAATTAAAAGGGAATTTCATTTACTACCTTGAGAATCTCTCACAGCTAAGCAGGAGCCATATAAATTGACCTTCTTTCCAAAAGGCTGCAATTTCTATTGTATGCAGAATAATGTCGCTGAAGTGAGTTATTGAAAAACAATTTTGCTATAGAAATTAAGGAAATTTGTCACAGAATAATACAATTTCATTTGTCATTGCTATTGATTGGTGCTGAGGTAATCTTATATTGATGCTGTGTAGAATATTTTAAATTCTGTGGTAATGTGACTTTAAATATTTTCACCTTTCACTTACTTCTCCTGTAACTCTTCAGTATTTGTTGAAACTACATTGTATATATCTAGCTAGGGTCATCTGTCCATTAAAAACACCGAAAAGACCACTGCTACTTACTGAAGAGCATTTTCCATAACGATATCAGACAGAAGATAACATAGTTAGCTTTAATTTTATGTTTCTTTTTGGGGGTACGTGTTTGCTTAAGTCCTTTTCTTCACTTCCTTCAGAGATAAGAGATATTTTGGGTCTCAGTTCTACCAGTTAACTGTGTGACACATGCCAGTGACTAAAGCCTGCTGAGCTCCTGTTCCTTCACCAGTAACATGGTGAAGGGTTCTTTGGCTCAGCACAGTACCTTTCTCATTGTAAGAGCTCAATAAATGGTTAACTGTTGTTGATACTAGCTAACAGGAGTATTGATATTACCTTTTCAGAGTTGGAGACAAACATTAAAAGTCACATAGTCAATTTACCCAGCTAATTGTGGAATCCCTTTCTATAATATCTTTTTTTTTTTTTTTCTTTTTTTGAGACAGAGTCTCGCTCCGTTGCTTGGGCTGGAGTGCAGTGGCACGATCTTGGCTCACTGCCATCTCTGCCTCCCGGTTTCAAGCGATTCTCCTGCCTCAGCCTCCCCAGTAGCTGGGATTACAGGTACCCACCACCACACCTGGCTAATTTTTGTATTTTTAGTAGAGATGGGGTATCACCATGTTGGCCAGGCTGGCCTCAAATTCCTGACCTCAAGTGATCTGCCCACCTTGGCCTCCCACCGTGCTGGGACTACAGGTGTGAGCCACTGCACCCAGCCTTATAATATCTTTTTTACTGAATATATACTTTTGGTTAAGTAAGCACAGTTTTCCAAAGAGTTCTTTTTATCTTTAAAGAGTGCTTAGTATTAGAAAGTCTTACACTGAGCAGAAATCTGTCTTCCTCTAACTTTCATTTCTTCATTAACTCTGTTCTTTGGGATCATTTATAATGCAACCAGTTCTGCTTCCATGTGATGGACTTTTTGATATCTTGACCCTCCTGAATTGTGGTTCTTAATATATAATATTGAATTCCCCACCTTTCCTTACCAGCCTTCCAGAAGTCCATCCAGTTGGTCCCATTCTCTTCATTTTGGCCTGCTTCAAGATACCATAAGTGTTTTATGAAGTATTCAGTCAGGTTAGGCTCAGTTATGCTGTAGTAACAGAAGACCTCAAAGATCTTACTAGCTCATCCAGTAGAAGTTTATTTCATGCTCATGTTGCATGTTCATTGTGAGCAATTGATTATAGTACTATATCCTCTTCCCTCCACAACTCATGTTGGCAGGGCACCCTCCTGGGTATGACTAGGTGGGCCCATGGTAGAGAGCACAGAGCAGTGGCGGAGCACATGGTCGCCCATTAATGCTTTTGCTCGGAAATGGTATATCCCATTTCTGCTCACATTTCATTGGCCAAGACATTCAGCACCAACCTTAAAATCTAATGCATGACAAGGTATCATCTTTCAGTAGGAAGATACCCAAGGTACATGGCCAAGCTTGATATCAGTGGGACAGGAAGGGATAGCATTTATTTATATAGTATACACATGGGGATAGTATACCTTTGGGAAAAGAATGTATCTACCATACCTATTAATTGAGTTATCTTCCCCTTCTGTTACTGTAATCTGTCTTCCAGACAGCTGGCCAGTTATGTTACTGAAACAGATATGTTTCTGAAACATACCTATGGCTACTTATACCTGGTTTTTAAAACTTTGAGTCTTATTGGCTTCTTTTGGTACGTTTTTTATTTGTAATTTGTCAGAATTTCAGTATCTGAGAATTTTATAGTTTTAGATCATGCAATTACACTGATTTTTCCTTGCTTTTGAAAAAGTAAACGTGCTTCCTATTTTCTTAATGATCAGTTATCTTTTTTTGTTGGAAAAATGCGCAGAATGATAAAATGCGCAGAATGATAAAATGTAGAAAAATGCGCAGAATGATAAAATGTAGTTTTTACTTATGTAGAGTCTCTGCTAGTCCCCTCTACTTCTTTCCATCCTTCCTCCCTTTCTAATAATGCACCAGTTGAGATTGTTCTTCATCAGTCCTCAATTTAGGGAAATTTTGTTAGGTATTTATGATGAACTTCTCAAAGGTTACACTTTGTGTTTTAAGTTAAGATTGCCTCACACTCCTTAGGGAAAGGTGCTTTGGCTATCAATAGATGATGGGAAAAAAAATCTGCAATCATTTTTCAAGAGTTTCTTCATTTGGCATTTTTAATATTGCAGACCTAATGGCTGTTACTTTGTTAGGATAGTTAGTATAAGTTTTCATAATATACCATATCCTTTTCACCTAACTCTATCAAAATAAAGTAAAATATTGGATGTAAAAGGTTTTAAAAAGCCGGAAAATATGTGCAGTTCAAAAACTTAAAAAGAGTTTTTCTTATTGCTTGAGTGATTTGTACCACATATGGGACTTAGGAAAATCTTGCTTTTCTAGCTATGTAGAAATACTTAAAAGGTCTGACACAGTGCTATCAAATTGGCATTATGTGCAGTAGTATACTTTAAATTTTCTTAACTTTTTAGAATAAAATATATAAGTTAATTTCAATAGAAAGCTCATTTTTTTCTCTAAAATGCAGATGATTGCTTTGCATACAAGAGAAGATTACTTGGGTCTTTTGAAGCTGTTATGCTTAATCATGTCCATACTTACTTAGGGAGACTTTAATCTGTGGGTATCTGACATTTGTAAAACATAATGGCTCTTCAGAGCAGTCAGCTGGTGCTGCTGTACTAGTGGGTTGTCAGCATGTTTACCCCATGGTAGTTTATAACACAGCTGTAAAATTGCCTTTGGCCCAGAGCTGCTCTGTTTGCCAAGATTCAGTGTTTAGAGTTAAGATATTTTACTTGGAATATACAGTGAAAATAATGTGGGGAAAATTGGAATTATAATTATGATGACAATAGCATTATATTTGTCTATTCCTATCTTTCAATGTGTTGTGTTATTGTAATAGAGGTGATTATCAAAGGGCAAATGAGGCCGGACACGTGGCTCACACCTGTAGTCCCAGCACTTTGGGAGGCCGAGACAGGTGGATCACCTGAGGTCAGGAGTTTGAGACCACCCTGACCAACATGATGAAACTCTGACTCTACTAAAAATGCAAAATTAGACAGGTGTGGTTGCACATGCCTGTAATCCCAGCTACTCGGGAGACTGAGGCAGGAGAATCACTTGAACCTGGGAGGCGTAGGTTGCAGTGAGCTGAGACCGTGCCATTGCACTCCAGTCTGGGCGAGAAGAGTGAAACTCCGTCTCAAAAAAAAAGCAAATGAGCAGTGTCCTCATATGTGGTGGTGAAGGGATTTCAGAATAACATATTCACTGGAGCATGGTGGGATGTACCGCCCTAGTTAAAGAAATCGTGATGTAACATTGAGAGTCGTTGGGTACAATGTGATAACAGGAGCAAGAAATGAGTAATCAATAAATACCAATTTTATTGAAATAACAGTGTTTATTTCTCTAAAGAAAGCAGGAGAACGAGTCTTTAGACTTAAGGGGCATGTACTTTAATGAAAGAGTCAGTACAGATATCGTAGAACAAGTGACTGAAAGCACATGTCTATTTGTAAATGTCTGGAAAGAAACATTTACCCTGAGACTAATCAGTCTGTGTAGCTATTTAGTGAATATTTTTTGGTCAAGGGAAGGAATTAAGACTTTAAATTAAAAAAACAAAATTGATCTGGGAGCAGCAGCTTGTGCCTCTAAGCCCAGCTACTCAGGAGGCTGAGTCAGGAGGATTGCTTGAGGCCAGGAGTTTGAGACCAGGCTGGGCAACAAAGCGAGACCCCCATCTCTAAATAAAAATAAAAGTAAATTAAAACTAAAGAAATAAAAAATAAAGATTAGCTGATAGTGGTGACATGTGCACTTGTAGTCCCAGCTATTTGCGGGGCCAAGGCAGGAGGATGGCTTCAGCCCAGGAGTTTGAGGCTGTAGTGAGCTCTGATCTGCCACAGCACTCCAGCCTGGGCAACAGAGTGAGACCCTATCTCTAAACATAAATAAATAAGTACATAATTTTATTTGGTAGTTGGAGAGTGAGATTAGACATTAAAAGTTTAAAACTAGAGGAGAGATAAAGTTTTTGGAATTAAATTAGAATGGACATTTCAGGTGAGGCTAGGCTTGTAAAAGAGGCTAACTGGACAGGCATGTTAGAGAGGATGGGATTAATAGGGCTTGCCTGGCAAGAGGAGACTGTATCCACTAGGGCACAGTAGTAGCCTAAAGTAATGAAAATACAGGAATCGCCTGGCGCGATGGCTCACGCCTTTACTCCCAGCACTTTGGGAGGCTGAGGCAGGTGGATCACAAGGTCAGGAGTTCAAGACCAGCCTGACCAACATGGTGAAACCCCGTCTCTACTAAAAATACAAAAATTAGGTGTGGTGGGGTGCGTCTGTAATCCCAGCTACTCAGGAGGCTGAGGCAGGAGAATCGCTTGAATCTGGGAGGCAGAGGTTGCAGTGAGCCAAGATCACACCACTGCACTCCAGCCTGGGTGACAGAGTGAGACTCCGTCTCAAAAAAAAAAAAGAAAAAGAAAATATAACAAAATATAGGGATCACTTGGGAAAGGTTTCTTCAGCCCCTTGATTATGTGGGTTTATTTTATTTGGTTAGGGATTGGGAGCATTGTAGTTTCTAGGAAGGAGACTTCTTTGCATATATATTTGATTTGGATTGCAATGGTGAGCAAAAGGCTTTGAGGCTGGTGGAGATACTCTAGTATGAAGTAATGTAAAATTTAGCCTATGTGAGATGCTCTGTAACTCAGTGATTAACAGAAGATGTAATTTTGTTGAGGTTATGGTAGGGAAATCTGTGAAAACTGTCATACTTAAATAATTTGAAGGGCACAGGAAAGAACAGAGCTAGTGATGGGCTCCCTTCTATACCTCCCAACTGTCTCATCTGGGAAATGGCTTCCCAAGCTAGGCTGTGGCTGCTCTGGTGACATTTGTAATCTTACATCAGGTCTGCCTGTGGCTTTGGGATTAGAGTTTGGGGTGCCAACTTTGGAATCAGGCTGCATTTGTGCTTAATTATTCAGAGCCATATGGCATGACACAGAAACATTAGGTACACACATACACACAGCCTGATTTCATTTTCATTTTTCAGCAGCTGTTTTGTTTTTGAAACAGTGATTTTGGGGAGGTGGTGGGGGTTGGGAACAGAAATAATTTCCTAGTACTATTGCTTAAAGACCATTTTATAAATCTGGCATCACAGTGATCTTGCCAGATAATATGGTACTAGTTTACAGCATTATATCATATTTGGATAGTGAAGTCATTTAGAAAATCTCAATAATAATGACTGGGATTACTGAGTAGAGAACCAGGGTTAATTGATATATAGTCTTAGCACTATTTATGATGATATTGATTTGAAACAGTTTTTGCCTGATGGAGTGTGTCTGCTTGATTTATTTATTTGTGAAGTTAAGTATAAATTTTGAACCTCAAAGCTTGATAGAGTGTAAAAAAGGGGAAATTATATTTCTGATGTAACTTTTATATCTTAGAATTATCTTTCATTAAAAGATTTGCAAATTATGTTCTTTAAAATATCATTAAAGCATTTGGGCAGCAGTGCTGGTCATACTAAACATTTTTTAGTGTCTATGAATCTACTATGATTTTAATCTTCAGTGGGATATGATGGGCTATAAAGAATTGAAATATGTAGATTTTTTTCCCCTCAAACACCACTGTTGCATTAGCGAGAATACATACACATAAGAAAATTCAAATAACAGTACAAGACTACCCATGATTAGTGATTATAAACAAGAAAAATGCCAGCATTACATTATGAATAGGAAAATACTCCTTGGTATATGGCATTCATTTCTCATATGTTTATTGAGCACCTCCCAATATAGAGCATACATTTAAGCATGTTACATAGTGGGCACTTAACTATTTGTTGAATATTGTTAGTGGATAAGACAGACACACATCGTCTGTACTCCCAAAGAACTGATAGTTTTATTGGGGAATAAAGCTGTAGAACTTAATCTTTACAACTCAGTGGTGAAAGTGCTGATTTGTAGATGTTAGAGTAGTGTGCAGGCTTGATCCGGGACAGAAAGAATGAATAGAATTCAAATTAGAGGAGAAGGGAGAAGAAAGAGATTTCGGGCCAAAGCAGGGTTAATAGACGTTAGTGGTAGTATTTAATATGGAAATTCAGAGCCAAGGACATGCTTCGTAGTTTACCAACCCTATGTAATTGTGTGTGTTGTTTTGCTCTTCCACACATTTTTTCTGAGGACAGAATTTATAGTGGCTTTCATTAATTTTTGTTGTTGTTGTTTTGTTTTTGAGACAGGATCTCTCTCTGTCACCCAGGCTGGGGTGCAGGGGTGCCATCATAGCTCAATGCAGCCTCGACTTCCTGGGCTCCAGTGATCTGTCCACTTCAGCTCCCTGAGTCCTGAGTAGCTGGGACTACAGGTGTGCATGACCACACCCAGCTAATTTTTGTAATTTTTGTAGATACAGGGTTCCACTATGTTGTCTGGTGTCAAACTCCTGGCCTCAAGGTGTTCTTCCACTTTGGCCCCCCAGAGTGCTGGGATTACAGGCCTGAGCCACCGTGCCTGTCTCATTAATTTTTTTTTTTTTTTTTGAGATGGAGTCTCTGTCTTCACCCAGGCCAGAATGCAATGGTGTGATCTTGGCTCACTGCTGTCTCTACCTCCTGGGTTCAAGCAGTTCTCTTGCTCCAGCCTCCCGAGTAGCTGGGATTACAGGTGCCCACCACAACACCCAGGTAATTTTTGTATTTTTAGTAGAGACGGGGTTTTACCATGTTGGCCAGGCTGGTCTCAAACTCCTGACCTCAGGTGATCCACCCGTCTCGGCCTCCCAAAGTGCTGGGATTACAGGGGTGAGCCACTGTGCCCAGCCAGTTTTTTTTTAAAGCTATAGACCCATGACCCAAAAACGTTTGAGAACCAAGGACTTTGTGCCTCTATACAGGCTACTGTTCAGTCAGCATATTCCCTTGTATCAATTAGGTCTTCCTTAGAAAAGGCACACCTTCTCTCTCATTTCCTCCTATAATCATGTGGAAATACTTCTATACTGCCTAATCTTGGAGGGACTGTGTGTGTATCTCCCATCTCTGTCCCAGTATTTAAAAAACTGAGTAAAAACACTACTTCATGCAATTCCCTGCTGTCATGTTTTCCTTTCATTGTGTGGGAAATCATTGATCACAGAGAAACTCATTAGCAAATGAAAAATCATGTAAGTTATTTGTGACTCTCATTTGGAAACACAGGGTTTCAGATTGAAGCATCAGTATTTTCCATGGCTGTTTTGTATGTAACAACCTTTTGTTGACATTACCTGACGAAGAAATATGACCTGCAGTGGGAACTCAAGGAGCTCTATTCACACAGTGTTGGACTCTCAGCGTTTTCATCAGCCTTTTTGCCTTTTGCTTTTGTCCTTGAGTGGTCTTGACTGTACACTGCTCTTCTACCCTCCAGACCTTGTTTGTTTTTTCTGGAATGAAGTCCAGCATATAGAATTTGTGACTTTTACTTGATAGAAGAACAAATAAACTTTCACACATTGTCCTCTTTAGTCACAGATGTTTTATCGGCTTTTATTTCATATTATACTGTCTATAGCCTTGGATTTTTCTTTCTGTACACTGTAAATTTATGATTTGTTAGTGAATAAATGGTTGTTTTGAATTCTGACCTTCAAGACATGAGGAGATGAATATTTTTTAAAACAGTATTTACTAAGTGAGGATGTGTGTTACTGGAAGACTGTTCAGTGTTTGACGTGACTCCATACCTGTTACGTGCCTTATTGCTTTTATTCTCAGCATTATCAATTTTAAGATATACCTTCAATTTAACAATGGCTTTTGGAGAATAAAGAAGCATTACCACGTTAAATAGACCTGTAATTTACAAGGTACATTTGGACTTGAGAAATAAGGAAAGAATTGGGAAAATGTGACAGCATGAGAGTTGGTATATGCTAGTTATTAAATGTCCTGGCTCTGTGATCAGATATACCTGGGCTTGTGTGCAGCTCTGCTGTTTATTATCTGGATGACATTCTCACTGTGCCTCAGCTTCTTCATCTATAAAAATTGCCATTGTAACACTCATGTTTTATTACTATTACAAGAGTTAAATGGTAATCAACCAGGTAGTGGTGGTATAGTGATTCTGGTAGCAGTTACTGATAATATTGTTGCAGAAACTTGGTATCAAACACTAGAGTTCTAGTGGAAATGTGTCTATATGTACGCTAATAAAAATATAATTAAGTCTGTTAGCTAGTGAATAAACTGTGGAGATACTTTTTCAGTTTTGCTTATTGAATACTTCCTCCTTGGCTGGGTGTGCCATATTTCCTATTCTAAATTTAATGGAGTCACAGTCCTTACCCCTAAAAAGCATTTTTTTTTAAACTTATAAGCTTAGGAAAACAGATTTGGTTACTCTGAAAATGATTTTCTTCATTGTGAACAATGAAGATCGCAGTAGACATTCATTTTCAAAGTAAAACCAGTGGAGCCCAGTGACTTTTTGGTACATTGGTTCTCTGAATTGACTCTGCCCAAAAGGAGTTCCATTGTGGTCATCAGAAACTATTACCATTCACTAACCCATCTAACCTGTAATGAGTTGGGTGAGGGCTTGAATTGTTTCCATCCTCTTCAATGGTGTGGAAATTACAGAGGCAAAAGCCATGTGCAGAATTGCCTCAATATGGAATAAAGAATTGCTATATAACTCTTTTGCTGGTAGGTAGGACCTTGTGTAGAAGAATTACATTCAGTGTTCTGACATCTTTTCTTACAAAATGTGTAGAATTTCATTGAATACTGTTAGAGATAACTGTATTTCACTAGTTCCAAATGTGCACATTTCCCCCATTTCCCCCCACATTTTTATGTTTTTATTTGTTTTTATTTTTATTTTTATTTTTTTTTTTTGAGATGGAGTTTCGCTCTTGTTGCCCAGGCTGGAGTGCAATGGCGTGATCTCAGATCACTGCAACCTCTGCCTCCCGGGCTCAAGTGATTCTCCTGCCTCAGCCTCCCAAGTAGCTAGGATTACAGGCGTGCACCACCACGCCCAGCTAATTTTTTGTATTTTTAGTAGAAACGGGATTTCACCATGTTAGCCAGGCTAGTCTCGAACTCCTGACCTCAGGTGATCTGCCCGCCTCGGCTTCCCAAAGTGCTGGGATTACTGGCATGAGCCATCGCATCCAGCCTCATTTTTATGTTTTTAAAATCAGTTATACTCCTTACAATCCATGGCATCCACAGTTGGCCAGGTGACAATTAAGATACAGTTGTCATTTGCCTGCACATGAGTGAACTTGGTCATAACTCTCTGTGTTGTTGTCAGTTCAGCTGAATTGTGCATGTTATTGTTGTTACAAGAGTTGGGTTCACTTGCCATTTAACATGTCTTCAAAAAGACATGTTAGAATACCTTGTGATTTGACATTAAAATGACATACACAAGTGGCATGGAAACAGAAGTGGGCCACTGCTTGTATATGAATAAAGCAGATATTCATTATAGAAGACACAATTGCAATTCCTTGTTTCTCGCAAAGCCATAATCAAGTGCTTTATTGTGCCTACAAAAAGAAAATACCTAAGATAAAGCTGGGCTGTATTTTTGTCACTGAGATCCTTGTCACGTAAAAAGTATTGCCTATCACATGCAAAGCCAAAAAATAAAAAATTTAAAAAGCCAGCATTAAAACTTGCAAGATGGGCTGGGCATGATGGCTCACACCTGTAATCCCAGCACTTTGGGAGGCTCAGGCGGGTGGATCACTTGAGGCCAGGAGTTCGAGACCAGCCTGGCCAACATGGCGAGACCCCGTCTCTATTAAAAGTACAAAAATTAGCCAGACATGGTGGTGCACGCCCATAATCCCAGCTACCTGGGAGATTGAGACAGGAGAATCACTTGAACTTGGGAGGTGGCAGCTGCAGTGAGCCAAGATTGCACCACTGCCCTCCAGCCTAGGCAACAGAGACTCTGTCTCAAAAAAAAAACTTGAAAGATGGGTGTCAGTGGCTTGGACGAATATCTCTGAAGTTCTCTTAAGAAATGCTGTATTCCTAACATTCTTGATGATGCAAGAATTGAAATTATGCAGAAATGTGATTTTATTTGAAGTAATTCTGAAGCGTAAGATGTTTTAGAAATACATCAATCAATTTATTTTGCTTACTTTTGTTTACATTTTCTTTTTTACGTGGGCATAACAATCTGTGCCCAGTGTCCCAGAGTTCTTTTGGAAAGTATAATGTAAAAATTTTAAGTGATAAAACATTTTGATTGTTTAATTGGTGATGTTTTTATTTTTGGTGATATATCTCATCTGGTGTATTGCTTCAGTGACTTACTAATTTGTTACTGATACTATAAAAGTAATTCTTGATGTAATTATTTTAGGTGCCTAATGGATAAGAACTTCGTTAGGATTGGGAAATGGTTTGTCCGACCCTATGAAAAGGATGAAAAGCCAGTCAACAAAAGGTGAGCCTTTAGAATGCTCTTGGCTTTTTGGTTTCTTTGGCCTTGTGGGTGGGTGAACAGCTTATTGATTTATTTATTTCCTAATAATGTTAGTAGTTTAGATATACTCAAATAGATTGCTGCATCACAGTGTTCTTAAATACTATATTATTAAATTTATATTCAATATTAAATATTGATTAGAAAGGTGATTGCCAGTATACTCATGTTTAAGCCACATATTACTATACTATTTGGAATTAAGATAATCTGTTTTGTTGTTTTCCGTTTTCCTTCCTCATCTTTGACTTTTTTTTTTCTTTTTCTTTTCTTTTTTTTTTGAGGCTGTGTCTCACTCTGTCACCCAGGCTGGAGTACAGTAGTGCCATCTTGGCTCACTGCAGCCTTGACTTCCCAGGCTCAGGTGATCCTCCCAACTCAGCCTCCCAAGTAGCTGGGACCACAGGTGTATGCCACCACACCTGGCTAATTTTTTGTATTTTTGGTAGAGATGGGATTTTGCTGTGTTGCTCAGGCTGGTCTCGAACTCCTGAACTCAAGCCATCCGCCCACCTTGGCCTCTCAAACTGCTGGGATTATAGGTGCGAGCCATTGTGCCCGGCCTCATCATTAATTTTTTAAAAGTGTTGTATGGAATAAGTTTAAAAACAGTGAAGAAATGGTGACAATTTTTGTGCAATTCATTGGTACCCCTTAAAGAAGATCAACACATCTTTGATGATTGTAAAACCAGAACTGTGAATTACTTTCCTAAACAATCCTAAACTTTTAGCCATCATATGTGTGTGTTTAAATGCAGTCCTTGATACTATACAGACATGGAATTTTAGATCAGTCACACCAGAATTGGAAAACAAAACCCTCAAAATTTAAAATTTACTTTGGCTACCTCTGAGTGTAGCATACACATAATTGGAATCATAAGTCGATGGTGAATATTCATTACTGGTGAGCATGGTATTCAATTTAAATTGTGTTTTATTATCAGTGTACTTGCCCTAAGTGTCCCAGGTACTGGGTGCAGATTAGAGCCCTTGAAGCCTTACATAGTAGTTTTAAGATTAGGCCTTTTCTTTTGGTTGCAAAATTTCAGCTGGAAACTCCTGCGTTATTAGGAACCTTTGCTTACTTAACTTTCTTAGTTTCTAGCAGAGACTTAATTAGTAGTCTTCTCACTCAACCTGTCTGCCTTAAATCTTTAATGAAATGGTTGTGGAATCTTCTCATTAACCAAACATAATTTATGAAAATTTTCAAATCAGATAAATTAGGGACCAGAAGTTTTCTTTGTCAAATCACCATAAACTTCTTTGAAGCATTTTCCTTTTCAGTACATTCAAAATCTTTTAAAAAGTAGCAATGTGTATGGGTGTGTAAAAGTTTGATTCTGTTTACAGATACTTTGACTGATGAAATGGGATTTTTTTTTCATGTATATATGTGTATATATATATGTATGTATGTATAGATTTGGCTTAACTAATGTGTTTCATGGGTTTTTACTTTTATTTAGTTTTACTTTTTTAATTTTTTGAGACAGGGTCTTGCTTTGTTGTCCAGGCAGGAGTGCCAGTGGCGTGATCTCGGCTCACTGCAACCTCTGCCTCCCGGGTTCAAGCGATCCTCCCACTTCAGCCTCCCAAGTAGCTGGGACTGTAGGCACACACTACTACACCCAGCTCATTTTAAAATTTTTTGTAAAGACAGGGTTTTGCCATGGCTGGTCTTGAACTCCTATGCTCAAAGCAGTCCACCTACCTTGGCCTCCCAAAGTTCTGGGATTACAGGTGTGAGCCCCTGTGCCTGGCCTTTGGTTTTTGCTTTTAATCTTAGCATTCTCCTTAAATTTACAAAGGACTTAAATTTAAATTTTCTGAGTGGTTTAAATTTGGCTTTTATGTTTATGACTCTGCAGAGTTAAATATGGAGTGCTTTATCCCAGTGACCTTCTTTATCATTCTGAGTACGTCTGTCCATGCCTAACATGGATTGTGTCACTGGTCACTGGTGAGTTAAATGAGCTAGTCATAAAATAGCTTTAGATCATAAAATACAGGATGATTTGACAGCCACTTGGGGATGAAGAGGAAATGTAGATATAAAGTAGGGATTGAAGGAGTAGCAATTAGTATGTTAATAGTAAAAAATAATGTTAAAAAGTCAAATATAGTTATCAGCCTATTTTATATAGAGTTTGTATATCTTTACACTCATTTCGGCTCCAAAAATCTTCATAACTTTAGCAAGCATGATGTAAATAATGCATGTAATGTATTTGGGAATTTGATTCAATATAAATGGGAGGCTGCTGATATCTGAGCACTGTAATTGAATGGATTTTAGACTTTATGTTCATGATTGAATATGGGACTTTGTTTTCCTTCAGTGCAGAAATGTAAATTATTTTGAAATAGTATTTCAGAAAAGCTTAACAATTAGAAAACATTTAAATCAAAGATGAATTTAAAAATTGGCATTTGCTTTAATAAAACTTTATTAGGTATGATGACTTTTCCTCCTCTTATTCTCTGAGTGGAAAATAGAGCCTCTTGGTAGATGTTGAAATAGGATCTCAGTAGTCATGCCTGAGATGGACAGTTTTAAATGGACAGTCGTGCTGTGAAGGAGAGCATTTAGCATTAGATGAGAATTGGGTTCACGTCTTATTCTTCCACTTGCAAGTTAGATTTTGGACAAACTGTTTATCTCAGCTGAATTTTTATTATTATTGAATTGAAAATCATAATGTCTTACTTAGAGTGTTATAGTGAAGATTAAATTAGGTAATTTATGTGGCTGTTTATAATTTAGTTGAGAGAAAGAAATGAATTAAATTAATTTTTCTTAAGTTTAATTGTGTCTTTTTTGGTACATTGGTACAGATCCATTTAGTGACTAATGGAGAGGAAAACCTGTTGCCCAGTGCTAAACAAATTAAATGTACAAATTTATGTTTTAGAAAAGCTCTTATTTCTAAGTATAGTGTAATACTAGCATATAGTATCTGTATATAGTATCTATAATCTTAGCATATAGATAGTATATGCTAGGATTACTAGCATTACTGATTATTACTATTCCTGATTTCTCATACTGCATATTTTAGATATTCTAATCATGGTGAAAAAATACTGATGAATGGGTTCTCCCTGTTAGAATAATAGCGTATGATTTTTTGTGCTATAATTTCTTTCTGTACTCCTTTGAAGTTCTTGTGCTATGATTTCATTTACTAATGGACTCCTAAAAGAGTTCTTAATGTTTGATATGAGTTGATGTTCAGGAGAATTCTAAAATAGATTATTTACGTATTATATATTAAATATATGTATTTGATTAGGTAGTTTTAGAAACATAGAAATTCATTCAATGTAATTTTTTCTCTATATTGACATCTTTTGTTATTCATATCCTTGGGAAAAGAATAAGTAGAAAAGACAACTTTGGGTTTGCCCTCGAGTGGTGACAACTAAAATCAAACATACCAAATTTCTGTTTTCTAAGATTTAGGTTGAACTTGAAAAAAAGCTTTTGCATTCAGAATATGTTTTAAAACAAACCAGTGAAAATCATTTGGAAATTATTCCAGTCATGCAGGTTCTCTCTCTTGGGAAGGCGTTTGTTTTCTAATTTAATCTCAATCCACATTTTATTACTGGAGAATTTGAAATCTATACACTTTAGTCTTTGAATGTCATTTTTAGGAAACAGTTTATTGCCCTCAATAACAGTGGACCTTTGATCTTTTCTGGTATCAGGTATACAGAAGCTAAGTTAACAAAAATAGCAACTTGCTAATTTATTTTCTGGGTTAATTTGCTGTCACTGACTCTTGGGCAGATCTACTCTGTGCTTGGGTGATACTCCAGAGAGCATCACATGTTTTCAGATATTCTAATTACTTTTGTATGTGCTGATAGCACATGTGCACACCCCCCCCACCCCCACCACACATATACGCATACACACTGAAAGTATATTACTGTAACTATGGTTTTTGTCTTCTCCCCTCTTAACTTCAGACTTTTTAAAACTTTTTTATTTTCTTACATTACCTAACATACATATTTAAGAAATATAAATACTTTTTTGGTTTAATAGCAAAGCGTGTATTTTGTGTAACAATACATTATTAGCTCATACCAGAAGTGTTTTGATGTAGGAGAACCATATTTAGCATTTTGAAACTTTCCCTTCCTTTCCTTTCTTCATCCTCCCCTTTATCTCCTCAAAGATAACAACCTGCTATTCCATTTTCTGAATTAATTTGCTATCACTGACTCATGGGCAAACCTGCCCTGTTCTTGAGTGGTACGCCTTCTCTCCATCCTCCTCTTTTTCCCCAGACTCTGTTATAGCCCAGTCATCTGTGTTATTTAGCTTGTAGAGATGCCCAGATGAGAAGGCAGAGAAGGGATCCCTAGTCTAGAAGGTGAGCAGACACTTCAAATGTGAATGGTAAAGCAAGCCTCTTTTTAATGTCCAGAAAAATGAGATCAGCAGCTATCTATATTTTTTTCTGTTTTACTCATAAATTTACTTTGCACATGTGGTGCCTATCTGTTAATAAGGGCTTGCTGAATGGGAAATCCATAGATAAATATTAATGGGACAGTTTGGACTTACATAATCATGCATAATAGTTTTACAGCTTTTTTTTTTGTAGCTCTATAAAATATTTAGTCATTTTCTGAGAGTCTATCTGAGGGAGTTAAGGTATTCTGCCATTTGAATATATTTGGGGCTTGTGTGAAAAGTGAGAAGAGGGATGAAGTTAGAGTCTTGGGGATCATCAACATTTGTAGAATGGGTACAGAAACAAGAATACATAAAGGAGACTGAAGAGTCAACTGGAAATGAGAACCAAGAGAGACTGGTGTTACCAGAACCATGGAATTTTAAAGTTTCAAGATTGATCAGCTGTGTCTGCCATAGAGGCATGTAAAACATGTAATATAAAGACTATTAGATTTGGCAATTATGTAGTCATGGTGACTATAACATTGGCAGTTTCAAGTGGTAAAATTCAGATTGCAGTAGCTTGCATTATAAATGGCAGTTGAAGTGAAGATACTGAATGTAGAGCTCTTGCCATATTTTTTACAAGTAGCTGCAAAACACAAAACTGTTGATTCCAGGAAGGGAGCAGACAAACACTTAATAAGGGCTTGTGATAAAGTTTTATAGTGGTAGCTATAATTTTAAAAAGTACCTTCCGTGTACCAGGTACTTTGCTCTGTAGTTTCATAAACGTATATAGGGGAATGTTAAATTGAAAGACCACTTCAACCAGAGGTGATGATAGTTAAATACAGTATTTGCTTTCTATCTAACTCTTCTAGTTTTTTCTTTTTTTCTTAATAACTTAAAAGAAGTTATGACTGTTAGTTTTTATTTTTCATTTGTGCTATTAGTGGTCTAAACAGTATATGTCAACAATAATTATGATTTTTACACTTTAAAGTAAAATATATTTAAATATGTGCTATTTTCAAGAAGGATTGAAAATACCTTATAGTAAAAGTAAAAGATATACCTTGTTTTTTAAATTCTTTTTTATAGTAAAAGACATACCTTGTTTTTTAATTCTTTTTTTTTTTGAGACAGAGTTCCGCTCTGTCGCCCAGGCTGGAGTGCACAGGCGCGATGTCAGCTCACTGCAGTGTCCCCCAGGTTCAAGCAATTCTCCTGCCTCAGCCTCCCAAGTAGCTGGGATCACAGGCATGCACCACCACACCTGGCTAATTTTGTATTTTTAGTAGAGACGGGATTTCACCATGTTGGCCAGGCTGGTCTCGAACTCTTGACCTCAGGTGATCCACCTGCCTTGGCCTCCCAAAGTGCTGGGAGTACAGGCGTCAGCCACTGCGCCTGACCTATACCTTGTTTTTTAATATACTGGAGAGGTTGAGAGAATACCATTATTGTAATTCCTTTTTAAATTCCTGCTACATAACTGAAACTAAGCTCGAAACAAATCTCTCCTTGTTCAGTAGACCGTTCATCCGGAAATGTAGATGATCTTCCATTAACTATTTGACCTTGTGGGACTTAGTGAATCCTTTGGGACTTCAGTTTTAGCATTTATTTCTAAATTGTCTTTTAGCTTTCGGATTCTCTGATTCTCTAAGTGAACTGAAATTGGTGAAGTCTGGACATGTCCTACCCATGTATGTCTCTGTGTATATCCATATCTTTTATTCCTTTTTTCTCTACCACTCAGAGCATGTTACCTTCATTGTATTTAGTTCTGCTGTAAGCAGAAGGTAACTCTTATATTCACCACTGCAAGAGATTTGATATCATTCTTCCCAAGAGTTGGAAAATTTTAAAAGAACATGTTTGTAGAGAGGGAAGGATTATGTTAACTTGAGTAACGATACTCATAATCAGATCAAGAAATGGGAGGAGAAATTGTAGGTCCCAAATGGGAGTGGAGGTGTTAATTTCAGTTTTTATTACAGAGGTGACCACCTATTCACCTTTGCTTAAGGTGTCTTAGCCAAAAGCCACTTTCCCTGTTGGAAACAAGTCAGTTGAAGCTTCAGAGCGTGAATGAATAAAGGTTCAAAGTTTAACCTTTTGGTAGCATGAGGGAAGTACTGTTGAGTTTATTCATATCTCAGCCTCATTTAGGATGTTGTTCATGGTATGTTTTTCTGACCAAATAATAGACTGAGCCTAAGTACCATAGAATGATATTGCAGTATATCAACTAGATCATTCTCATAGATTAATGAAATGGATTACTCTAGAAGTTGACTACATTTAAAAAGGAATGTTTTATCCTCTGCTTTGTAAATGTAGCTAAATTTGGCATACTTTGCTGAAGTATCTTAGAATTTAGAGAAAGTGTAAAAATGAATATGCCTGGAAGGTTGTTTCCATTCTTTTTTCATGGCATCTCAGTAACATGGGGGGAATTTTATGGCAAGTTAAAAACAGACTTGTCTGAGGGAAATGACTGCTCCTATTTTTATGCTATTACTATATTTTTTCATTTCCACATTTATTTTGTATTTATTTACAAAATGAGAAAACAGTTCATCTGTGTAGGCGAGAGGGGAATGTTGTCTTAATTTTAATTTGGAAAATTTCAGCTGTACTAAGTATAAATTAATTTTCCAGTGTGGCTTAACAATTTAAGAATCTTGAGATTATTACTTATGAATTCCTGTTATAGTCTACCATATATTTTTGCCACCTCTATTACTAATCCTAAAAGGATACTGTAATACTTACGGTATGTTTTCGGACTGAACCCGCTGGTTTAATAATATCAAATGTTTGTTTAGATGATATCATCCTTTTCATTTCCATTTAGTTTCTGGTTTATATTATTATAGTCGAGATTTAGTGAAAATCGCCGGGTGCTGTGGCATAAGCATATAGTCCTAGCTAGTTGAGAGACTGAGCAGGAGGATTGCTTGAGCCCAGGAGTTCAGGAGTTCAAGTCCGGCCTGGGCAACACAGTGAGATCCCGTCTTTATAGAAAATAATTGAGTGAACATTACTATGGTGTGGACATAAAAGAAGGCAGATTTTAAAAGAAGATTTAAATAACTGGAAAGTGTGTATTCTATTTTCAATAATGTCATTTTCAGTTCCATAATTTCCATTGGACCTTTTTTATCATTTCTGTTTCTCAGCTGTCATTTTGTATTTGTTTATTCATTGTGAGCACATTTTCCTTTATGTCCTTAAGCTGCTTACAATAATTGCTTACAGATTTTTGCTACTAAAAAAAATCTGGATTTTCTCCATTGGTTGTGTTTTCTCTTGAATATGGGTTAGATTTTTCTTGTTTTTTCATATGTTGAATAATTTTGAATTATATTCTGAACAATGATACAGTGTGGAGACTCTGGATTCTGTTATCTTTGAACGCATTGTTTATTTGGCCTTTTCTTTTCTCCTTTTTTTTTTTTTTTCTTTTTTAAGCAAGGAGTTAATTTTGGCTGAATTTTGGTCTCCTCTCCCCTCTCCTCTTTTCTTTTCTTTCTTTTTTAAGCAAGGGGTTAACTTTGGCTGAATTCAGACTCCAAACTGTTGTCTCTTTTGTGGTGGGCAGAAGCTGAAATTTCTTTACTTCTTTTATCCTAGGGTTTCTCAGCCTTGGCACTGTTGATTCATGGGCTGGATAATTGTGAGAGCTGTCCTGTGCATTGTAGGATTTTCAGCAGCATCCCTATCTCTCCCTACCTGATGCTAGTCACACCTTCCTTCCTCAGTTGTGACAACCCAAAATGTCTCCAGATAGTGCCAGAGTTTCCTTGGGAGGGCAAGTCACCGTGGTTGAAAACCACTGTTTTAGCCTTCTGAGGGCTGTTGAGAGCCTGCACCATGCACATAATTTAGGAATTGGCCAGAGATTTGGGCAGAGTTTGTGTCTCTCATTCTCTTCTTTACAGAATTTCTATTCTCATTTTCAGCAGCTGTGGTCTCTTTAACTCAGTCCTCTGGTTCTGTGCCACTAAGAATCAAGGTCGGGTTTCTGTTCAGTTTTAGCTATTGTGGTTCAGTCTGCCCTATGCTACAAACTGTTTAAAAAGGAGGATGGAGGGGTAGGTGGACAACTCTGATGAGAATGAGGATGATTGATTCAGTGCCATTTCCTCCTTCTGGTGGTAAACTCTTGCCCCTCCCCCAGGATCTTCCTGCATTTGGTAACTCCGGTTTTTGCAGGTTTTAATATCTTCTTCATAATCTATAGTTGTTATTTAAAGGGAGTGTCATGTTGGAGTGGAAGGAACTACTTTGTACCACCGGGAGGGGAACCTGATACGTATTTTAGGATGTAAAACTTGACATTGCGTACCATCCTTTGTCAAGGAGGGTACCATCTTTGAAAAAATGTATAGACATAAAAGATCTTTATTATGTATTTGGAGTTAACATTTATATAAAACCTTTTCTTGATGCACTTTCAGTGCTCTATGCAAATGTTTCTTAACAGCCCTTGTGAACTTTTTTTGCAGAATGAGGTAGGATGATGAGAAATGAGACAGACCAGTAAGAGGAAGGAAGGTCTGGGAGGTGACCAAACAAGGCTGAAAGGCAGATGATAGGATTGTGAGGGGAATGGAGGCGATTGAGGGATGGCTGCCTGTTTGATTCGTAGTGTGCTGTTAGTAAATGGGGTCCTTTCTTTGAAAAGTGTGATCACACTTGGTAAAATTTTCTGACTGTGGCATCTGTGTAGCAACTTGGCAGCAGGGGGAAAGCATTGTAGATTAGAGTTAGATTTCAGAACATTTCTCTTTCGACAAGAATATTCATTGCTGAAAAGATGGTTAAGAATACGGTTTCATATTTTTGCTTTTGGTTGACTTCACACGTTTTTTTCGAACATTTTTTTCCTCATTAGTTTAAGGAAACAATTTAAAATGTTAAGAAAAAGATTATATAAATAAATTCTATTAAACTTAAAATTACTCACTTAAGCTTGCCTTTTATAGATGAATTTTATGGGATTGAATAAGATAGCATAAATAAAGTAGCTAATACAGAACCTAACATCTGGTTATTGTGTAATGGTAGCTGTTTGCTATTAGTAGTGAAACTGGTAGTAGTAATATTTAGAAAAAATTAAGGATAATTTTTTATGATGTTGGTAATTTCTTGTACTAGAGAAAGCTTGCCAATCAAATACTTATGAATCAGTTTTTATATACACAATTTGCATTAAATAAGGTAGGTGTTTCTACTATAAATCTTTCTACATAATGGCAATATAAGAAATGTCATATTGTATACTGATTTTACCCCTAAAATAATGACATCAGCTATTTTCTAATTTTAAAGAAGTAGTCTTACCAAATGTTTGAAATCACCATGATTTTGGTATGAATTTGAAAATATGGTGTTTACTAGCATTGTGGTTCTGTTGCTATCCTTCTATGGAGTCAAAGGAAAAAATTTTGAAAATGCATAATGTATATTATAACAATATGACTGTTGTGGAGTGTTAAAGGATATTATAAAAATAAAGCTTTTAAGTATGGTTGGTAGAAATTATTAGATCTGTCTCTGAGAACCTGTTAAGTGTGGCTTGCATGCTTCATTTAGGATTTTATTGAGAGTTGTATAAGATTGAAGTATAATAGCTTGATATTTATGGTTAAAGAATATCATGGGCTGGGCACAGTAGCTCACGCCTGTAATCCTAGCACTTTGGGAGGCCGAGACAGGCAGATCACTTGAGGTCGGGAGTTTGAGACCAGCCTAACCAACATGGAGAAACTCCGTCTCTACTAAAAATACAAAATTAGCTGGGTGTGGTGGTGCAGCTTGTAATCCCAGCTAGTCAGGAGGCTGAGGCAGGAGAATCGCTTGAACCCGGGAGGCAGAGGTTGCAGTGAGCTGAGATTGCACTGTTGCACTCAAGCCTGGGCAATAAGAGCGAGACTCTGTCTCAAAAAAAAAAAAAGAATTATCATGGAAAACTGTTAAATTAAAATACTAAATTTTACGGAAACTATGGAGCTGCCTCCTTGATAGAATGTCAGGTCTGTTTTTGTTGTCTTCTGCCTGTGTCTCTTGACTTGTAGTTTCTTTTGTCTCAAATCACTCTGCCCTTGTATATACTTTGGTTAGACTACTTTTGGTGAAGCACTCTCCAATAGAAGAACATAATGTGGTTCAGTTGTGTAGAGATCGCCCAAGCGTTGTCTAGCATTTCTGCTCCCCAGCAGAAGCCATTTTCTCCAGCCAGAGTTGCCCTTCACAGTTCTAGCATAGTCTAAACTCATTTTCTCATTGTTCGTATTCTTTCTCTCCCACCCACTCTGTCTTCCCTGGCAATTCAAATGAAATTCCATCTCTCTTCTTTGAGTTGCTCCCCTGAAGTAACATTTCTGTTTCTTCTGGCATTTTACCTCTAAATTTATCAATAGCATGTTTATTCTTCTGTTCTTAATGTCGTGTGTGTGTGTGTGTGTGTGTGTGTGTGTGTGTGATTTTAATCTTCTCTTGAATTCATACTATAGAAGATAAGAATTTAGTCTTTCTCCTTTCCCCATTCCTACATTACTCCTGAATTGAATCTTTAATATAAAATCATTTATTTTAGTTTCCAGTGTACATCATAATTTTACCTTTTTTTCTACTCGATCTATAATTCCCAGCACAAAAGGTTGGGTTAAACTGAATAGGACATACTTTTCCTTTGTAAATCTATTTCATATGCTTTAGGATCAAAATGGTAAATGAGGTTTGAAAAGTAATCTAACATAAAACAAAAATTGAGTTATGTCATTAAAATAGAAATAGTCTCTTCACCATTCTTATCTTGATGTTAAAAGATGATCTTTTAAACTATTTTATAATTGGGTTAAGATCTTTGATTCTTATAGTTATTGGTTTTGTATGGTTATTTATCAGTGTTATTCATTATTGAGTGGTTTGTTCAAGTTTGAGCAGTTATGCTGTTTGTGACCCTTATTTTAGTATGAGTATTTTTTAATAGAAAGCCTACGGTACTGTTGGACTTTGTCCCCTGTCATGCTGGGTTGTGAATTGCAATTCTTGTAGTAGAAATAGCCTCAACACATTTTGAGATCTTAAATGTGCTTCATATATAAAGTAGGAATTTGCACACAGAGGACCCTAGAGGGAACATTGTTAGGCAACATTTCAGGGATAATTATGTACTCTTGAAGTTGAGTAGTATTGTTTCTTTAGTGTTAACTGTTATTGAGAATGTAGAAAAATAAATGGACATTGCAGTATATATAATTGAAAACAGTTGGCTAAAAGTATGTCCATGTTAACTGAGATTTTAAAAAAATGACTACATATATAGGAGGTACTTATTACTAAAAGAGAATTGGGCTGTTGGCTGGTAAATTTTGGGATTTGTCTCTGTGATTTTAAACATCAATTTCAGTGTAGTATGTCATCTCCACACCTTCATTTCTTCTTCTTTTTTTTTTTTTTGGCGACAGAGTCCTGCTCTGTTACCCAGGCTGGAGGCTGGCGGCTCACTGCAACCTCCGCCTCTTGGGTTCAAGCAATTGTCCTGCTTCAGCCTCCTGAGTAGCTGGGATTACAGGTGCATGCCACCATGCCCGGCTAATTTTTGTATTTTAGAATTTAAGCTTTATATCAGAAAATAGTTCACCTCTTTCAAATAACTTTTTTCTGCTAATAATTTGTTGTGTTCTTGAATAAATAATATTTCTGGGCTTTAATTTCACTATTGAAATATCACACTCAACTGGAATTCTTTAGTGAAAGAAACAAGACATTATGATATCTCTTCACAATATGTGAAAATAGAAAAATTGGGATTGTATATACTTTTACGTTTTCAGCTTTACCTGCAGCTCTCCATTTACCCCTTCTCTGAGAGCATATGCTACTGACTTGAACACAAGTATGCTCAGGTAGTAGAATGAATATGTACTGTTGTGCATTATTCCTTGATCATTTCAAGCATATTTTGTGGGTTCATAAAGGTAAGTTACCAAAGGACACTTTAAGAGTGGAAAGGCTCACCCTTTTCCCCAACCCTTAGAAACACATGGTACTAAAAATACCCAGTAAAAAATTGATGAAATCATTAAGTACATTTCAAACTAGAGGATTCTTCCTTTGAGGAATATTACACTGGTAAGTTTGAACATGGCTCAGTGTTTGAAGTACAATACAAGGTATGCTCCATAGATGATGCAGAACCAAGAGTTGTGTATTTGTGCTTTGACTTGCTATAAAATTCAAGCATTACATGTTTCAGAGCTCTTTTAATTCTTCTAGCTACATCATTGTGTAGTCTTCATTTGAGACATTGGCATCCTGTATATTTGATCTCCTTTAACTAAGGAGGAATGCAGTACCACTTGTAACTCCTTTAAACACGTCAGGCATTTTCAGAATCAGTTGAAGGTACTGAGGGACCAAGTTGTAACTGAGGCTAGGGTGATGCCAGGTAAAGGGAGGCAGAGGAACAGGGGCCAGTTGTCCTGACCCACACGATAAATGCTCAGAATTCTAAATTTTTAGCTCAAGAATTATGACTTTTTGTACGTGCAGCGTTTTCAGGAAGTGATGAACATATGCATTATTACGAGTTTTCCTGATGGATCTGAATTTGCCAACCAATAGCCTGCTCCTCTGAAAATAAATGACAGAAGTTTCAGACTTTATTATAACTCCCATTCTTAATTATGCTCTTAGTGTGCATAATCAAACTGGTCTACTCACCATATGCTATGTTTCTGCTTCTGTGCTTTTCGTTTCTAAACCCTGAGTAGGAATGATGTCCACTTTGTTGTGCGGGTGTTTTTTTTTTTTTCCTCTCTTCCTTGAGACAGTCTCGTTCTGTCTTCCAGGCTGAAGTGCAGTGACGCGATTTTGACTCACTGCAGCCTCCATGCCAGGTTCAAGTGATCCTCATGCCTCAGCCTCCTGAGTAGCTGGGATTATAGGCATGTACCACCACGCCTGGCTAATTTTTGTAGTTTTAGTAGAGACAGTTTTGCCAGATGGCCAGGCTGGTCTCGAACTCCTGGCCTCAAGTGATCTACCCAACTTGGCCTCCCAAAGTGCTGGGATTACAGATATGAGCCACCACGCCTGGCCTGCACAAGAGTAAATGAGATAATAAATGTAAATGACTGAATGAATGACTAGATAAATCTTTGAAAGCCTGCTTCATAAATTTTTCTTGGTTCTCATAGTACCTTATGCAGTTTTATTAAACCTATCAACTTGTCAAAATTAAATGATCCTAATTTAGGGATAGTAGTGTGTAACATTTTATTATTCCTGTTTCAAATCATTTGATGTTGTTTACATATATTCAGGTCCTTTGTTCTATAAATCATTCATTAAAAGCAGATGCTGGCACTGCCATAACATTCCCTCCCTTAGACCAAATGTTTTCAGAGGTTTGACTTTGGTCTTATATTCATATGTAGTTGTAAAGAGGCCTTTTGACTATTAGGACCCACTACAAGTGTGGTAGTCCATTTTCAATATTTCACGCATAATATGGAGTTCTTTTTTTTTTTCTTTTTATAATTTTAAAAATGTGGATTGCTTCATGAATTTGCATGTCATCGTTGTGCAGGGGCCATGTTAATCTTTTCTGTAGGGTTCCAATTTTTGTGTATGTACTTCTGAAGCGAACAAGAGGAAGTTCTACATAGTGCTGAGCCAAGTATCTTTAATAGTAAGATGAGAGAGCAACTCTGGGTAATAAAGGAGGCAGCCTAGGTAAAAAGCGACCCAGACAGAAGTGGATCCAGAGTCAGTTATCAGGTGAGGAAAGAAGCAAGTTCCTTACAAACCACCAACACTTCTATATATTTTTTCTCATTTGGATGGACATGATTCAACACATGTAGAGACATATTTACTCATTTGCTTTTTACTTTGCTTGCTCCTCACCTGTTCCTCATAAGTATACCCCCAAAAGTGAAAGTTTTTCCCCTTCTTAGGCACTTGTCACTTCTGTAGCTTGAAATGAAAAGAGTGATCTAGATAAGAATGTTTGACATGAAGTAAAGAAAATTAGAAAGAATAAGTGGAAAATTGAGAGTAAAATAAGTTGTTATCTCTATATTTAGTTTACTGGCATAGTCTGTCATTGGAAGTAACTAACTATACGAATATTGCCGTTTATTCTTTTGTCCTTAGCCCTGTATTTAATGAAGTACTAAAATGTTTCTTTGGAGGGAATTTAATTCTATATCACTCACTCATTCACTCTTTTAAACTTTCATTAATAGCACTTTTAAAAAAAGAATGTATTCATAGATCATCCCAAACATTTAAACAAGTCTATTGTGTATTTTTCTGATTATAAAAGGATTGAATGTATTTATTATTTTTTTGAGACAGGGTCTCATTCTGCTGCCCAGGCTGGAGTGCAGTGGCAGGATCACAGCTCACTGCAGCCTCAACTTCCTGGGCTCAGGTAATCCTCCCACCTCAATCACCTTAGTAGCTGGGACTATAGGCATGTGCCGCCACGCGTGGGTAATTTTTGTATTTTTTGTAGAGACAGGGTCTCATTATGTTTCCCGGGCTGTTCTCAAACTCAAGTGCCTTGGCCTTCCAAAGTGCTGGGATTACAGATGTGTGCCACTGTGCCCAGCCTGAATATATTTATTAAATGTTAGAAAATGTTGAAAACCACATAGACTTATAAGATAGTTGAATTATATTCTAACATATAGCTATATCCACTATTTTAATACAGGAGTATGTGTAGAATCTTTTTTTATGCTATATATATTCTTATACATACATTCCTCCAAAGTACTTGGTAATTAGTGAAATCTTTAAATTTTGGCTTTTAAAAATAGTTATTTCTAGATATACTAGAAAAGGACTTCAG
This sequence comes from Pongo abelii, assembly GCF_028885655.2. Taxonomy (NCBI): domain Eukaryota; kingdom Metazoa; phylum Chordata; class Mammalia; order Primates; family Hominidae; genus Pongo; species Pongo abelii. Next base: position 114,925,043 of record NC_071995.2, on the reverse strand, counting down.
CATCCTAAAGTACAGTTTACAAAAAGACAAAATTAGCATCGTAATGCAAATATAAAACAAATAATTGCCAAACATTTTCATAACTCATTAATTAGTGAGGGAACAGGTATGATGTTAAAAGCAGTTTAAGGAGCATTAGACTAGTTAGGACTTTATAGAAAATTTATAAAAGAATATAAGGATAAGATTGCTGAGTTAGTTACAGAAGTGGTTAATGTCCTGAGGAGTGCAAGCCATAATAGGGGCTCTCTCTTTGTCAGGACAGAAACTGTTTCTACTGTCCACAAATCTACAAATTAATGTAAAACCTCATTAAATCTGTGACCTTTAAAGAACAGTGAAATGTGGATTGTGCAAAGTATGTTCCCTTAAATCAGAAGTTCCTGAACTTTATTGTTTTTATAGTGCCCTAGGAATACCTTGGTATTCCTATAGGCCAAAAGAAATACCTAACAGTTCTAGTTACTAAGTACAAATAATAAGTATTTATGTACTGATAACTTAGTAACTGTTTCAACAAATAATGCACATACTGCAGTGAAACAATGAAATTTATTCTTAAATAGCTGCAGTTGCTTGTTAACAGGATGTATATGCCTGTTGAACACTGCACAACTCAAACCAAAGAATCAGGCTGGAAATCACTACTCTTATTTTCTATCTGCAATGGTTTTACTTTGTATCACAGCTACCACTGAAAAAACCAGTTTCACAAATATTTGACTTCATTGAAGGTAAGGTAGTACAGTCTAATACTGAAACTGTGAACTTGAGCTAGTAGTTTGCATGTTCTCTGACAAATGTTACTTTGTTTCCTAAAAAATTTAGAATGTCCTATAGTACCCTTGTGAATTTGCTGCAGTGGTCTGGGGTGCTTTGGTACATGGTTTGGGAATCTGAGGTCTAGATGATCCTCAGATGTGCCTTTCTCTCTATATGGCATTGAAAGGACAAGCTGTCCTCCATTCACCTTATTTCAAACTTTTGAATAAAATTTCTTAAGTATCTTGGGGAACTTCTAATTGTTATAGTTATTTTTGTCAGATTTTTATTTTAAATTGCATGCTGGATGGTGTTAGTCTCACTGATTGTCCAAGTATATTCTCTACTCTGTTTATCCAAACCCTGCCAAGTATATAAAGGTCAGCCCCCTGTGCCCAATTGTTCTCGTTCACTAATTGATCATGCCACTGTGTCGCACTCAAGTTATAATATAGCACAAGGGTGTCCAACCTTTTGGCTTCCCTGGGCCATATTGGAAGAAGAAGAATTGTCTTGGGCCATACATGAAATATACTAGCACTAATGGTAGCTAATGAGCTAAAAAAAAAAACACACATAGACATCTCAAATGTTTTAAGAAAGTTTATGAATTTGTGTTGGGCTGCATTCAAAGCTGTTCTGGGCCACATGTGGCCCATGGTTTACGGGTTGGACAAGCTTGGTATAGCTTATTCAAAACTTTTGGATCTCAGAACACCTGTTAACAAAATTGAGGACCCCAGGATGCTTTTGTTTATGTGGATTCTTATCAATATTTATGATAAAATATTCAAATGGAGGAAATTTGGAAGGCTGAGGCTGGTGAATCGCATGAGCCCAGGAATTCGAGACCAGCCTAGGCAACATGGTAAAACCCTGTCTCTATAAAAAAAAATACCAATATTAGCCGTGGTGGTACACGCTTGTAGTCCCAGCTACTTGGGGAGCTGAGGCAGGAGGATCGCTTGAGCCCACGAGGTCAAGGCTCCAATGAGCTGTGATCACGCCACTGTACTCCAGCCTGGATGACAGAGACCCTGTCGCAAAAAAGTAAATAATAATAATAATGAATAAAAAGGCTGGGTGCGGCAGCTCATGCTCGTAATCTGAGCCCTTTGGGAGGCCAAGGCGGGAGAATCCCTTGAGCCTAGCAGTTCGAGATCAGCCTGAGCAATATAGTGAGGACCCCCCCATCTCTACAAAAGGTTAAAAAAAGTTAGCTGGGCATGGTGGTGTGTGCCTGTAGTCCCAGCTACTTGGGAGGCTGAGGTGGGAGGACTGCTTGAGCCTGGGAGATTGAGGCTGCAGTAAGGTGTAATTATACCACTGCCAGTCTGGGTGACAGAGTGAGACCATCTCAAAAAAACCCACTACCACCACCACCACCACCACCAAATAAAACTGAGAAAAGTTATGTATGACTTATAAAATAATAATAATAAACCCACTACATGTTAACATAAATGATTATATTTTAGCTAAAATAACTATATTTTAAAACAAAATGTGGTAAGAATAACGGCACTGTTTTTGCAAATTTCTTTAATATCTGGCTTAAGTGAATACAGCTGTGTTGTAGTCTTTTGACATCACAATTCCATGTAGCCTCTGGAAAACTCCACTGTACACTTGGAGAAAGAGTGAAAAAGATAAATAATATCTTGATGTCATTCTGAAATAGTTTTGACCTGCTGCCTGCTTGGAGTGGAGTTTTATATTCTTTTTTAAATTTTTAGTCTTTTTTTATTCTTTTTCTTTTGCTCTAGGATACATATCGTGAGATTTTATATTCTTAGACAATTTCAAAGTAGATGTGGTTTGTAAGCATTTTACTTTTAGGAGGGGCAGGTGAACTTTTACTGTAAAGGACCAGATAATTAGTATTTTTGGCTTTGTAGGGTACATGGGCTCTGTCAAATCTAGTCAGGTCTCACATTGTACTGAGAAAGCAGCCATAGATGATAGGTAAGCAAAGAGGCATAGGTTGTTCCAATAAAGCTTTATTTACAAGAAATGGGTGGCAGGATGTAATTTGCCTTGGGGTTATAATTTGTTGAACTCTGGTCTTAAGAGGGATATTAGTGTTCAGACAAGTTAAGTCATAAGCTGAGAACCATGCATCTACAAAGTCTAGGATCTTGGGTTTAAATTCAGGCCTTTCTAGGTTCATAACCACTATTTTTTCAGTTATTTATTCTGCTTTCACTAATAAAGTTAATATTTATAAATTATATGTAGAAATGATGATGAATTATAAAGTGTTAAAATAATTTATCTCTTTACAAAATTGCATAGAGTCTGGCGTTTAGAATTGCCCAAGAAATGATTGGATGAATGTTTGAGTCTTTATCCTAATAATTCATATGCAAAGCAGAGCATTTTAATTGTTTTTCTTTCTTCCTTTTTTTTTTTGGAGACAGTCTTACTCTGTCGCCCTGGCTGGAGTGCAGTGGTGTGATCTCAGCTCACTGCAACCTCTGACTCCCGGGTTCAAGCAATTCTTGTGCCTCAGCCTCCCGAGTAGCTGGGATTACAGTTAGGTGCCACCATGCCTGGCTAATGTTTTGTGTTTTTAGTAGAGACCATCTTGGCCAGGCTGGTCTTGAGCTCCTGACCGTAAGTGATCTACACGCCTCGGCCTCCCAAAGTGTTGGGATTACAGGTGTGAGCCACAGTGCCCGGCCAATTATTTTATTAATTTACTAAAATATGTATACCTAAAAAATGTTTTCCTTTTAATAGATAAGCTCTCTACTTTATCCTATTTAAGTTATTATTTGGAATTGAAAATACATGTATATGGTACAAAATTTAGCAGCACAAAATGGTATAGTGTGAGAAAGTAAGTCTTCTATATCCACTGCCTGGCCACCCAGTTTTTCTTCTAGTGTTAATCCCTGTTACCAGTTCATTTCCAGTCTTTCAGAGATTAGTCTGTGCATATGTACACAAAAGTGTATGTATATATTCCCTTTCTTATACAGATAGTATATCCAGTGGTATACATAACTCTGCCTATTGTTCCATTCCTTTATTTTTACTTAACAGTTATGACATTCAGTCCAAGTATATATATGACTGTCAACTGAAAGCAAGAAGATACTTTATATTCACTCTAAATACTTGTTCTACCTTATTTACTAATTTCCAATATGTTTGTTTTGTTATCTATATTCTATGAGTAGCTCTTCTTACGGTAGTTTTTCACAAAGAAAAATGATCTTGCTTTGGCCGTTAGTGGGCATGAGTAAAATAACTTTACTAAGTCCTGCCAAGGAACTCAGTGTTATTATGAAGATAAGACGTAAGCATTTAAAGCCATTAGAGGTAAGACATTGTTATAATTAGTATCTTGATCTGTTAAATAGATGATAAGAAGTAAAGGTGAAAACAGGTAGATACTGATATGGGCTCTAGTAAAGAAGAGAGATTTATGAAGTTAAAGTGGGCTTTGACAAACCTGTAAGGTTTGGATGCCTTGGGGTGGAATCAAGAGGAGGGAAGCAGCAGTAAGACAGACATATGTCACTGTGGTGTCTCAAGGAAAGACTGCACTGACTGGAGAGGAAAGTGCTTGCTTAGCAGCCATGGAAGATATGAAGAGGTTGCCCTAAAAATAGGACTCCTGAGACCCAGAGAGTAGCAGAGACATTATTTTATGTCCATTTGTGCTCTGCCCTTTGGGCCCAAGATGTATAAAAGATGGTGAATTGCTTTCCTGAATTGGCAGTAATGACTGAAAAATTGGGATAGTTGCTTGTTAGAATTGTGTGATTCCAGGGCTACAGATAAATATGGTCTTGATACTTAAAGATTAAAAAAATAGCTTTAAAAAATCCTCAAAAACAAGCCTTCTTTTGAGGGCTTGGTTCAGACTTGTCGCAATATCATGGTGATTCATACATAACTTCTCCCAGTTGCTCTTGACCCCTTGCTTCTGCAGAATTCATTAACGTGCCCTGGGACTGTTTTTAGTGAGTGCATTTTGTAGTTTTTGGTTTTTGTTTTGTTTTGTTTGTAAGACAAAGCCTTCCTCTGTCACCCAGGCTGGAGTGCAGTAGTGTGATGATAGCTCACTGCAGCCTCCAACTCCTGGGCTCAAGAAGTCCTCCTGCCTCAGCCTCCTGAGTAACAGAGACTGCAGGTGTGTACCACTGTGCCCAGCTAATTTGTGTATTTATTGTAGAGATAGAGTCCTACCGTGTTGTCCAGGCCAGTGTTGAATTCCTGATCTCAAGCAGTCCTCTGTCCTCGGCCTCCCAATGTGCTGGGATTACAGGGATGAGCCACCATGCTTGGCCCCCATTAAGTGCCTTTTGTATTATTTTATTTTGTCCCCTGCCAAGGATTTTAGCACTTAAAAAATCTTCTGGCTCCTATGGCTCCTGTTAATTTTTTGAGGCTAGAGTGTATCTCACACTACTGCAATTGAGAAACACCTGAAACCTATTATAGCATATTCTTTATGGTACTATCTGGTGCCACTGTAGCTTCTCCGGATGGATTAAATCACTTGGCATCTTCTTCACACTTTAAGGGAAGGGGCCAGCAGAAAGGAAGTCTATTTCCTGGAGCTTGCAGGTCTAGATGTGTACTCAAAGACAAATTGAAATGGCAGGATCAAAAGCTACAATGTGAAGATGTTCAGTAGCACAGCTTCAAGTTGGAAGGAAAAGGAACTATTATTTGTAAGTCAGGAACAGCATTTTTTGAGATACTGTGCTAATGCTTTACATAAATTATTTCCAGTGTTCACTACATACCTGGTGCTGTGTGTTATTTTCTTTGGTTTTACAGCTGAGGAAATGGCGTCCTAGGGAATCATATTACACAGATCTAGAAAGTGCTGAGAACACATTTTAAAGGAGAAGAAGGGCAGGACGTTTATGCAAACGTTTATGCAAAGACTTGTACAGTCTTTATGTCTTGTTATCCCCCACAGTAGCCTTGTGAGATTAAGTGGTAGTAGTAGTGATACTCTTAATTTTAGTTAAAGGAATTGAGATACATGGGGATAAATAACTTGACCAAGGTCACACTGCAAAGGGGCAGCTGCTAGAACGGTCTGATTCCAAGTTTCTTGCACTTAGTCTTAGTAAAGAAATAATAAATACCGTATTTCCCCCAAAAATGAAAAAGGTAAGATATAGTGGTTTAATGTTAAGTGTGAAATATTAAAGAAGAAACGAAAAACAGTGGTCATTCATTTTTTTAGCCTCTGGGTTAGAAAGTTTAATGGCAAACAGTGGAAAAACTATTTGTGGAGACCAGACGCTGTAGAGCCTTCTAGGCTTTGAAGAAAATTCCTAATCCTGTTTTTGTTTTAAATGAACCTTGCTTGCATAATAAAGCTCCAAGCAGGGTATTTAAATACATATTTAGGAAGAGGAAAATGGTTTCCATCCTTACACATTCTCTGAATTTATATGCAGTGGTCTGCATACTTGCCCTAAGGGGCTAAGCTGGATGCTGTTCTGTCAAGGGCTCCCTTGTGGTAGGCACATGGTCTGTGCCTTCCTCTAGAGCTGTCAAACTGAAAATTTTTAGTATAGTCAGGTGTGTCCAATCAATTTGAATCTTAGGGTCAAAAGGATAGAGAACAGGAGTATGGAATGGTGAGGCTTTCTGTCTGCCTCTTGAAGGTTTGCCTGAATGTTCAGTGGCTGGTGCTTAATAGTAAATTAGTAGATACAGTTTGCTCTGGAGGACAGATACATTTCTTTGTAACATTTAGCCAAAGTTACAGTTATGGAAGAAAAAATGTCATTTTTTCCCCTCCTTTATTCATTTTGTCTATTAGGTGACATAAAAGAAAAAGTATTCTTTTCTTGGGCATATTTTAAATTGGGCATATTTTAAATGTTAAAGAAAACTGAGTTTTTTGTTGTTGTTATTTTGAGGCAGAGTCTTACTCTGTCACCCAGGCTAGAGTGCAGTGGCAAGATCTTGGCTTACTGCAACCTCTGCTTCCTGGGTTCAAGGAATTCTCCTGCCTCAGCCTCCCAAGTAGCTGGGACTACAGGCTTGCACCACCACCCCCGGCTAATTTTTGTGTTTTTAGTAGAGACAGGCTTTTGCCATGTTGGCCAGGTTGGTCTTGAACTCCTGAGCTCAACTTATCCACTCGCCTTGGCGTCCCAAAGTGCTGGGATTACAGGCATGAGCCACCATGCCCAGCCAGACTTCAAGTTTCAATGTTTAACAGTATGTTTTATTTAAGGTCTGGGATTGGGGAGAAAACTGCAGTAGAGAAATACATATTAATAATAAATCGTGAGAAAACGGCTTTGATAACCACATGACCCTGTTAGCAGTCACATAAAGCTGTGAAGAAAAATGCAGTGATACATCTTATTCTTCTCTGATGCAGGATGAATCTTAAGTTGAAAAGAGTTAATTTCATGCATTCAGATCCATCATTAGGAAGATCAGTAATTGAATTCGTATTTAGAGAAAGAAGGTATGATCCATCACTCATTTAGGAAACGGAAGATAATATCATCCCTCCTACTAGAGGTGTAATTTATGTGTTTTAGAAGATTTCAAAAATTTAATTACTGACATATGTTTGGGAAGCATTCTAATAAAATCAGCTCAGGTCAAGGGCTGAACATGTACTTATTTACCTTCCCTCAATAATAGATTTTGGGTTTTCACCAAGTTTACCTTTTATCTGTTCTCTCCTTTTCTTTAGCAAATTAAGCATTTCCAGAACTCTGACAGTATTTTTTACTATCAATTATTTTGATTACAGAGAAATTAATTTCTACACTCTTTTACATTCATTTAGTTCTTGTTCTTCTTTCAGTGTTCGATGAATGCACTGAACGATTGAATGAGAGAATAGTAACCTAAGACCAGTAATATAACATTGAGTCCATTGGGATGGTGGCAACAGTGTAGTTTCATTCTTGTTTTCGTAAGAGAGCTAGCATGTTGGAACTCAAATAGACTTCCCAAGCTTACAGAGCTAACTGGAGCCAGACTAGAAAGAAGTCTTTTCTGTCCTTTTCTAGTCCAGTAGAAAGAACTTTCTGCTATATTGCATTGCCTCCCATGATTTAAGTACTTTTTTAAAAAACTTAGAGTTTAAAAATTATAAAAATAATACATACCCATGGAAGAATTAGGCAGTGTAAGAGACTACACGTTGAGGAACAGAAGTCCCATTCTTTACCTTCTGTTTCCCCTTTTCACCAGACATATTCACAATGAATGGTCTCTAATATATTCTTTCAGAATATTCTCACATTTTATCCATATACAAGTAATTTTACTTATAATCTACCATAATATTAAGCAGAATTAAATACTTATAATTTTAATTCAAATTCCTAGTATCCAGGTGTGGACTTTCAAATGAATCAATGCTATTTTTTAACAAACAAACCTAATTTGTTTTGTTACTGGAGTTAGAAGGACTTGTGAGGTAACATTGCCCATCTATAATAAGTAAGAGGTTGAATGATTTGCATAAAGCACCACAGTATTTAATTCACTAAGTGATTCCAGTGCTTGGATTTCTGTTCTTCCCATGAATCTGTACTGCCTGTCAGTTAATTTTATTGACTTAAAAGTGAACTGTGGGCCTGGCACGGTGGCTTAACAAGGAGTTGGAGACCGGCCTGGCCAACATGGTGAAACCCTGTCTCTACTAAAAATACAAAAATTAGCCATGCATTGTGGCATGCGCCTGTGATCCCAGCTACTCAGGAGGTTGAGGCAGGAGAATTGCTTGAACCCAGGAGGCGGAGCTTGCAGTGAGCCGAGATTGCGTCACTGCACTCCAGCCTGAGTGGCAGAGCGAGACTCCATCTCAAAAAAAAAAGAAACAAAAAAACAAAAACAAACAAAAAACTGTGTATTGTAAACAGGCATGTTTCATGTGTGTACTAAAGAAGTCTCTTTAGAAAATTCAGTTTGTGAACTAATACACAGCACATAGCAGGCACATGAATATTTGGATTGAAATTAGTCTTAATTCTTTACCATTGTTCATCAAGAAAACAAGGGGTTTGGACCAGATCATTTTAAAGGACCTTTCCCACAATAAATGCTTATGACAATCCGAGATTCAAGCTGTTTTATCTTTGGACTCAAAAAGCAATTGTGTTCAGTGGCTGGGCCTGACTGTATTTCCCTACAGACCTGTGTCTACTTGTGTACTGTGTTATTTGGTGAACTACAGTGCCAGGTTTCCTATTAATCCTTTTCTCCAGTTGCTTGTTGCAGTTAAAGGGAAGTTTTACAAATGCGGAAAGTTGCAGAATAGAGCCAGGATTGTTTAGGCAACATCCAATGTGAATAAAAATCTAATCCCATGCATTTCAAATCAGATGACAACTTCTGTATCCTTCAGTGAGCTAATTTATAAGCCCATAGTACTTACACTAGGGTAGTATGGCTGGAAATAGGGATATGGAGCAGAAAGGGAATTTAAGTAGTGGTGTTGATGTTGTAATAGTAGTTTGAAGGAGATAGAGCATGGCCCATATAAAATAATGTTTACTGGCCCAGACTGGGTGTAATGTAGTATGCTAATCAGTCAGGGTGCATATACATATGTAGTGTTTCTGGGAACTCCAGGGTTTTATAAAATTCCTCTAAGTAATGCTTGTTTTGTTTAATCACTAATCACATAATATGATGAAAATATTCTTTGAGGTTTAGCACTGTAGTTGAACGTAGTGCATAAAGGTCTTTAACAAGAGTATCTGCAGAATGAGAAGCCTGCTTATTCTTCAGATGGCAAATAAAAAAACTTGCTTAGAAAACCATTTAAGCATATAATAAAAACTAGTTCTAGCTTGATTAACATTAAATCAAATAAGGTGTAGAAGCTGAAAACTTTTTCAGGTTAAATTGCCTGAAATATGAGGAGCTATCTCCAGACTGATTCTGAACACTGAGTTACCACAGTATTGGAGTGCTTTTTTACTAGTTTGATTGATTTGAGCTCACTCATCATTCAAAATGACAATAAAAGATGTTTAAAGGATCACTTGAAACATTAAGTGTTACTTGTTACTAGTTTAGAACATTGAAAGGTGCAGAAATAGCCATATCTGCCCTATAAATTAGAGTAAAATAAAATAATATTAAATCAGTCTTTAGCTTTGATGGTAGGACCTAGAAAGACTTTATAATACTATCAGTGTTTGACAATTGAACAGGGCTTGAGGGGAAGGGAGAAAGGGGCAATTTACTTGATTACTTTGTATTTTCCTTGCCTTTTATTGGCTGATGTAAGGCTTAGATTTTGAGATTGGCCTTTGGGGACAGGGGCAAAATTAATGCTAATAAATGTGTTGAAAGCGTAGATGTCTTCTAAATATGTATTAATGTAAATAGTAATGGTTCTCCCTGAAAGTTTGTTTTCATAAGAGGACTCCATATTTAGAAGCTAAAACATGTTATGATTGGGTAATGCCTATTGAGTGATTTGGCCTCATCTGTACCGTGGAAGAGAATGAACTTTAATTCCAAGTTTTGTCATTATTTAGTAATCAGTTTGTAAACATATGACTCATTTTAGAAAGTTTAAGTTTTTAAAAACATTTTAGTTGAATTTAGCCAAACGTCATCTGACTGAACTTAGTTTACATTAAGCATAAGAAGTGGGCCGGGCGCAGTGGCTCACACCTGTAATCTGTGCACTTTGGGAGACCGAGGTGGGCGGATCACCTGAGGTCAGGAGTTTGAGACCAGCCTGACCAACATGGAGAAACCCTGTCTCTACTAAAAATACAAAATTAGCCGGGCGTGGTGGCACATGCCTGTAGTCCCAGCTACTCGTGAGGGTGAGGCAGGAGAATCACTTGAATTCGGGAGGCGGAGGTTGTGGTGAGCTGAGATTGCACCATTGCGCTCCAGCCTGGGCAACAACTGTGAAACCCTTTTCTCAAACAAAACAAAACAACAACAACAACAACAAAAGCAAGTGGGGAAAATTATTTATTATTTTAAAACAATTTGATGTGGAATTAATGTTTCACCTGTTTGAAGCACATTTCTTTCTTGAAACACCTTGACAGTGATTATTTCGGTTCATGAAATTTCATCAGTTTCCAAAATTGAAATAAAGAAGTCATTTATCTTAAAATTTAATGTCTCAAACTACGTTGAAAAGTAAAGCCGATATTGAACTGCTGGTGGTGATGTTGTCTTCTCTGTATCCTGGTATTTTTCAGTTTTCTTCAATGAACATTTATTACTTTATTAATTAAAAATACTGATATTTTGAAAATAGTAAATTTTATTCTCTTCTGAATCTTTGTATTGAAGTACACTTGATTATTTTCTTTCAAAAATTAATATCATTAGTTTATAATTGAAATTGAGTGCTAAATATTGATAGGACCAAAATATTAGCTGTCAATTATTTGTAAGATTCACTTAACAATGTTAAGAGAAAATCTAGGCACTCATGCTGGGAAACAGCGATTTTTGAAATAGTATGTTGATGATTTCTTCTAAATTCCTAAAGTGGTAGCATTAATTTGTATCTTTAAAGATTTCTGTGCTATGTAAATGTAATCTAGATGTACTTGTGTACTTTATATGCTGTCTCAATCAAGACCATCTTTAAGGGCCCGCTAGGGTGCGGCATGCTTGTATATTATTCTGGGCACTGTGTGATTTATCATAATTCTCATCATTATGTTAGGTGCTAGGCGAGTGTTTTAGATCCTTAGTGTGGTGCTAAAGAGCCTGAACTTTGAGGCCAGACTGCCTGCATTCAAATCTTGACTTTGCTGCTTTGTACCTTAGAGAAGTAAAAGTTATTTAACCTCTCTGTTTTAGTTCATCTGTAAAAGAGAGAATTTAGGATTATGGAGATGAAATGAGTTAATACTAAAAAGTGCTTAGGAGAGTGCCTTGACCTAGTTCATAAGTATCTGCTAATTAAATACCTCATTTAATCCTCCTAACAACCTTGAGAGATAAATGATAGCATTCCCATTTTACAGATGTTGAAAGTAAAGCTCAGAGAGATTATGTGACTTGCTAAAAGGTCAGATAGCTATTAACGTGGATTTGGGATTTAAATTCTGGACTTTCAGATTCCAAAATGTGTGTTGGGATTACAGTTAGTTGCCTGTCTTATAATAGCTCCTGCCCTTGGACGTGACTCCTGGCAGTTACTTTATCTATTTTAGCCCTTAATGAATCATGCCAAGAGTGAGAGATATTTACACTTTGTAAAACTTGAATGTAATTATAACTGCATTTTGGTGGTTTCATTAAAAATTTTTAAAAAGTACTCAAAAACCAGCAGTACAAGTTGAGTACTCTTTATCCAAAATGCTTGGGACCAGGAGTGTTTCAAATTTTGGATTTTTTTGGATTTTGAAATACTTGCAAATATATAATGAGGTATCTTGGGAACGCGACCCAGGTCTAAACATTCATTTGTGTTTCCTATACATCTTATACATGTAGCCTGAAGGTAGTTTTATACAATATTTTTAGTGATTTTTGTGCATGAAACAGTTTCGACTGTTTTGGTAATGACCCAATTACGTGAGGTCAAGTATGGAATTTTTCGTTCGTGATGTCATGTTGGTGCTCAAAAAGTTTTGGATTTTGGACTATTTTGGATTTGGAATGCATTACCTGTATTAAAGAGAAAAGCAATTGACCGGTCATGGTAAATATATCAAATACTATATTCACAAAATACTACAAATGAACACATTCGTTAGACCCTAATCTGTGCAAGTAATTGATAGGTAAAAAGTCAGTACCAAAGAATACTCAGTTTCAACCAGTCTTTACAAGAAACTTTATAAGAAAAGCATTCATCTGCCTAATACGTAGAAGAAATGCAAAGGAAAGCAAATGGGAAGTACAAATTAGCTTTATTAATGAAGCAAAAATAAATAAAATGAGAAAACTAAGGGTTGGTGATACTTAAAGGTACCCACATACTTACCTACCCATTGTTAATACATGTCAGTAAATCTCATCTTCCTAAACAGTGATATGTGAAGGGAGTTGGCTAGATAGCATCTACTAGGGAAATGGACAAAAGTTAGAATTGTTCTTAATGGGAAGTGAGTTCAGCCAGCCAACAAGTCTTGGTTCCACGTATCATCTTTAATAGGGCTGCTCAGGATTCTTTTGGCATTATCTTCCATTTCTATTCCTGTTTCTGGCGTATAGACTGCTTTTATGGTCTGTTGTGGGGGAGAAAATGTCCACATAGAATGAGATAGAGGCTCTGCATTCCTTGGGGCATGAGTTTTCTCAGACACTTTAAGGGAGGCAGTGCCTTTATCATTCTCATGGCACTCGGTAATGACGTTAGTGCTGCATTCTCTTAACTACCCTGACTCTTGGATCCAGTTCATTGCCCAGGTTATAACCAGAGTTCTCAAGTTTTGAACCTTAAATGAGGGACATGCACGCCGCCCCCCCCCCCCCCCCCCCCCCCGCCCACATTAAATGTTAAGGGTGATGCCAGTGGTAGTGTATGGTTGTACACAACAAGAACAGACAGGTATTATTACAGGTTAGAATCTTAACAGTTTCAGGGAGAGTACAGATTGGAGTCCTTAAAATATAAATTAAAAGTTCAAATTTAAAACACTGACATTCTGAAAAGCACATGTAGAAAGTCAATTCAAGTTAGTAGATGGAATTCAGATTTCTTATTTTGAGAATAGCTGTTGCCAGTCCTAGGGCAGCAGAGGTCAGAAAACACATGTATAGGCCAGTTATTCTACCATCCTGTTTCCCACAATCCGTGTCAAGATTTTGCCATCCGTGCCTCAGTTTGTGCCCAATAATCCTTTAGTTGATCATTTTGGAAATCCTAAACAATATATCAGGAGTGTTTGTATTTAAGAAGTGGTAGTGTTTGATAAATGATAATTAGCAAAATATAGCTCTACAGATCATATTATCAATAAATTCGTATTTAATTGGCATTTGTTTTAAAAGCTCTTATTAAGAAAACTGTCCTGTTGAAATGAGCCTTGCTATTGTGGAGATTCTTCTGGCCTGTGTTGTTCACAGTGTGCTTTGTTGTCCCATTAGTATTGTCAGCTGTCAGATACATCTGAGGCTGATTACGGCAGGCACATAGAACTTTCCAGTGCTAGATTCATGGAGAGCCCCTGTACCCTGAAGCTTATGTTAGATAAAGAGGCCAGTATGCTTGCTCATTGTTGTTGCGTTTCCTGTATTTACTCAAATCTGTAAGCAGAAATGGGCTTTGGTCTGAGGGTTCATACTGTATTTGTGTCAGCAATTGTGGTATCTAAAAGTGACTTAAGTGAATTAGACTGGTTAAAGTCAAACCCTTTCACATATCATCTTTTTATCTAACACTTTGGATAAGCTAGTATAATTAAACAGATGAAATAAGTTGCCATGAATAATCTCTTTGTTGTCCTTTATTGAGTCTTGTTGTGTTGCGTACATTTGCTGCAAGCTTTGTATATGTGCTTACTCACAGTTCATCCTTATTTTCGTTCTGTGAAGTAAGGATTGTTATGTTCATTTTATAGATGAGAATACGCAAGTGTCTGGTGCTTTTAATAGTGACTGGCATAGATAGCCGTGCTACAAATCCAAGTTGGTCTGACTCTAAAATCTATGCCTTTCACTCCTACAGCATCATTACTCTAATGAATAACTTTGGGGGGATACTTTATAAGAAATATTTGTTTCATGCTTTTTTGCTTGTTTTGTCAGGTTTATCACAGATGGTGATATCCAATATATAATAAATGTAATAGGGGAGATGAGGCATCTACTTTTCGTAGCATTTATTGAGATCTAACATCTACCATTTTATTTATTTCATCCTATATTCTGATTGGGGATCTCCAAACTGTTGTGCAAAAGGTCTGTTAAAGTGCAGGGAGAAGAATATTAGAATCTCTATGTCTCTTGTTTGTTTCCTTTGAAAATTCCAACTTCGTATGTGCTTTATAACGTATATAATACATTAGTCAAATACCATACTTCATTGGTTCTAATATGTCTACAGTTGATGTATTTCTTAGATTGAATGAAATACAGAGGTACACGTAGAAAATTAGAAAAATAAATATACAAATATGCATGTATTTTTTAATTGATAGGCGTGTATAATAAAAATAGTTTTTACATATTTCATTTTCTCTGTTTATAATTCTCTGTCTTACAGCTTTTTTTCATTTCTTGTTGATTATTTTTGATTGTGTGTCCGTGTATTTCCAGTGTTGCAGGGTTCACTTTGTCCTCCACAATTATTTCCACTTGCAAAAACATTCATCATTTTCTCATCACTTTCAGTTGTTAAAATCTCTAACTTTGTTGTGGTTGGTTGTACATTTCTTATTTGTAATGCTTTTGTTTGTTAAGCTTAATAGAGTCAGTTATTTAAAACTTCATGAAACTAAGCATGAACCTGTCCAACTGTAGAAGATGAAGTAGCAGGTAGTGTTTGAGTGGCTGCACGTGACTGCTTTCACCCTCTGTTGGTAGCCGGTAGAGTTGATGCGCTTTTGCTCTAGAGGTTTTTTTTTATTATACAATTTTGAAAGTTGAAAATTCACAAGTTAGGGGTCCTCCGTATTTTGTTACAGATAAAAACTCTTATGAGATTCTGTAATTAAATGTAAAGTTCTTACATTGTTTATAATCATAGTGTTACAGGATTCTCATACTTTGAAAAATTTAACAGTATAGAAGTATATATTAGATTGGTGCAAAAGTAATTGCGGTTTTTGACATTGAAAGTAGATAAATGCTCACACAATACCTTAAAGTAGCACAATAATGAAGTTTGAGTAGTCTTTAGAAGAACATATGATATTTAACAGCATTTTTCAAGCAAGGCTAAAGATGTGAGTCCAATTTCATTCTCTTAATCCCATGAAAATAAATCACTCATTCTTGCTGTTTACCTGTACAGCGTGTGATACAAATGAGTTCTCTTTGCATAGAAAGTAAGTTGTTTTCTTCTCTCATAGGCCACATTAAAGAAGTATCACTCTTTATTTTTGTCTTGGCATCCTCATTAAAAAATATTAATGTTCCTCTCAATGAAAACTCTTTACCTTTTTTACTTTTGTGTGTCCAGAGTGCACATGCTTTTCACTGTAGCTGCTCCTCAGTCTTATTATTTAGAAGAAAATGGAACTCTGTGTGTGTGCACACGTGTGTGTGTGCACACGTATGTGTGTGAGAGAGAGAGTCAAAGACAGAAAGACTGAATCTGACTTGATAGCTTTTACAAACGCATTTACGGTCTATCACCTTTGTCCTACTTGTGCATTTACACACAGATTCTGCGTGTAGAGTCATGTGCTTGTATAGCCCCTTCTCACACAAGGCAGAGCACTCTACTTAAGCAGAAAAACTACAACTGATGTACTGTTTTCTTTACTGCATTTGTCCAGTGCTGCAGTAGAGCAGCTGTCGTTGTTTTGCACAGTTCTGTTTTTCTTCCCAAACTGCCTGTGGCAATTTGTACTCATTCTTTATTACCCAAGGGTTTTGCAAGCAATAAAATGATGTATCTGACTACTTAATGGCCTAATGTGATTCCCTCTTCAGAGAAACAGCAAAGTA
This sequence comes from Pongo abelii, assembly GCF_028885655.2. NCBI lineage: Eukaryota > Metazoa > Chordata > Mammalia > Primates > Hominidae > Pongo > Pongo abelii. The sequence continues at coordinate 114,908,714 of NC_071995.2, read as the reverse complement.
GAAGACTTCTTTGACTTTTCCTCTTTGCTGACCATGCAGTATTAAGCCTCTTGGGACATGTCTTTTGATGTGCTGCCAGAATGCAGTTAGAGATCTTACTGTATTGCAATCATATTTTCTTCAGAATCTTATAAACTGTTTATAAGTAAAGTTCGGACCTGGTCAGAAGGAATATTAAATGGTCTACATGTAATCTTGCCTTGGAGGGAAATTTACTAATGTGATATCTCATATTTTACATAATTTCTTCAAATTATCTTCAGATCATATTGTAAAAAATCAATATGATACTATGATGGTGAAAGTGAAGTGGTAAAATACTTTATTTTTGCCGTCTATTTATTACACTCAGCATATATATGCATATGTGTGTGTGTATTATTTTTGCTATCCTCTTGGTCCTTATTTAAGAGCATACCATACATGTAAATATTATTTTCAAACACATATACACACACGTACACACTGCATCATGACACCTCAGCCTACTGTGGACTGCATATATGACGTAGTCCCAAAAGATTATAGTGGAGCATATGTAGAAACCTGATGTATGGCACTTGATATTGGCATTGCAATCAAGAGATATGATTAATATTTAATAATGTTGCTGGGACATTTGATTTTCCCTATAAAATTTTATATAAATAAAAAATATATACCATCTAGGTTTGTCTAGGTACACTCTGTGTTGTTTGTACAGCAATGAAATCACCTAATGATGCTTTTCTTAGAAGGTACTTCCATTGTTGCTTGACTGTATATACATATAGACACATATATTTATTTTAAAGCGGACTATATGCCACACATTGTGCTAGATGCTGGGGATGTAACAGTGGACAAAATGGATGGGGCCCTTGTCCTCATACCATTTATAGTTGAGTAGTGCTCTACAATGTGGAGATGAGGTACATAATGGTGTGACGTGTCTCAGTGCTGTACCAGTGTCAGATGGAAGAGCTATAAGGAGAAGAAGCTGCTCTTTTGGCAGTATAGTACCGTAGAAGGCTTAGTTGCTTTGTTGTGTGTTTAAGCAGTCTTCCTTGTCTGCCTTCACTAAAGTAGCTCACTGTTAGACTTGCTGAGTATTAATGAGACCCTGGGAACTCCCTTCTCCAGCTGAGACATCAAGTAAGCTGTTGTCAAAGCTTCTTGTTTTCGGTCATGCTTTCTTCCCCAGGCATCTGGGGCCCCAGATTCCAAATTTTTTAGGAACAGAGAAGCTTAATCAAATTGACCTCTTTTCATAAGAAATAAGTACAGCTGACCCTCCATATCGGTGGGTTCTGCCTCCAAGGATTCAACCAACCACAGATGGAAATTATTTTTAAAAAGTACATCTGTACATACTCGGTTGGCTAAGTCTGAGTATGTACAGACTTTTTTCTTGTAATTATTCCCCCAATAATACAGTCTACTATTTACATAGCATCTACATTGTATTCAGTATTGTAAGTAATTTAGAGATGATTTGAAGTATGCAGGGGGATATGTGTAGGTCATATGCAAATACTAGACTTTTTTTTTGAGACGGGGTCTTGTTCTGTCACCCAAGTGCAGTGGCACATTCGTGGCTCACCGCAGACCCAACCTCAAGGTTCAAGTGACCCTCCTACCTCAGCCTCCTGAGTAGCTGGGATTACAGGCATGTGCCACCACACCTGGCTAATTTTTTTTATTTTTTGTAAAGGTGGGGTTTTGCCACATTGCCCAGACTGGTCTTCAACTCCTAGAGTCAAGCAATCCGGCCACCTCACCATCTCAAAGTGTTGGGATTATAGGCACAAACCATGCGCCCAGCCCAGACCATTTTATATAAGGCACTTAAGCATCTGTGGATTTTGGTATCTGTAGGGGGGCCCTGGAACCAATCCCCCGTAGATACAATGGGATGACTCTACCACTGTTTATATTTTTGTGTTAGTAATATCACAACAGTACCATAATGATACTGTTAGAAAAATTTTAAAGGTGTGTATTTTGATAAACAGTTTTTTTCCTTGGAGGTGGTGGTGGTTAAAAAAGGCTTTTGCCTGATGAGTCTTAAGGCTTATAATGACCATTTATCTAGGTCAGTGAGAGTCAGTTTTGGAGGTACATAAAACTAGATTATTGATACTCGAAGGAAACAGTGGCTTGGATATCCAAACAGTGCTTTTTGATTTGGTTTGTTTGTTTGAGACAGGGTCTTGTTCTGTCGCCCAGGCTGAAGTGCAGTGGCACGATCATAGCTCACTGTAGCCTGGATCTCCTGGGTTCAAGGAATCCTCCTACCTCAGCCACCCAAGTGGCTGGGACTAGAGGCACAGGCTACTATGCCCAGCTAATTATTTTTATTTTTATTTTTAGTGGAAATGAGGGCTCCCTGTGTTGCCCAGGCTGGTCTTGAACTCCTGAGTTTAAGGGATCCTCTGCACTGGCCCAAAACAATGCTTAATTTTTTTCCTCCCTCAAGCCAGTTATATATGTATTATCTATTATCAGTACAAAAAAGTGGTCTTCTGGGCTGCCCAGGGGCTAACACAGACCTTGCTCTTATGGATGAGACTGGGTGGGGAAAGAAGACAGAAATGCCCTAAATTGGATATCAGATAGCCAGCTGCTGTGCTAAGGGCGTGGGTGGGCATTGCAGAGTAAGATTGTTTTGGGCTGTGTTGAGTCTGCAAGAATGATCTTCAACTTATTTTGAGGAATAAAGTAGACAAAAAGGAGGAAGAGCCAGTATTTTGGAAGAAAACAGCAAAGACACAAAAGCATCTCCACTTGGGTACAGGACATCTTGCACTCTACAGATTTGATTGGCATAGAGAAAGCAGCTTTCAGCCAGGGTCTGAAGACCTCTGGGACTCCATGTTGTGTGCTGGTCTGTGAGGCCATCTCAGTGAAAAAAGCTTTCACTCCAACCTGGGCCACTTTGGTTTTTTCCCCCCTCTGTTTTAAAAATATATTGAGGCCGGGTGAGTTGGTCAGATCCCAGGGTCAAGAGATCAAGACCATCCTGGCCAACATGGGGAAACCCCGTCTCTACTAAAAATACAAAAATTAGCTTGGTGGGGTGGTGCATGCCTGTAGTGCCAGCTACTCAGGAGGATGAGGCAGGAGAATCACTTGAACCCGGGAGGTGGAGGTTGCAGTGAGCCAAGATCACGCCACTGCACTCCAGCTTGGCAATAGAGCGAGTCTCCATCTCAAGAACAAAAGCACACAGAGAGAGAGAGCAAGAGAGAGAGACACTATTCATTTCCTATGAAGGTAATATTGTTCAATAGAAAACCAATAGAGGGAGGTTGAGGTGGGCAGATTGCTTGAGCTCAGATGTTTGAGACAGGCCTGGCCAACATGGTGAAACACTGTCTCTACCAAAAATACAAAATATTAGCTGGTCTTGGTGATTCATGCCTGTGGTCCCAGCTACTCTGTAGGTTGAGGTGGAAGGATCACTTGAGCCTGGGAGGTGGAGGTTGCAGTGAGCTGAGATTGCTCCACTGCACTCCAGCCTGGGTGTCAGAGCAAAACCCCATCTCAAAAAAACAAAAAACTGCACTACAGGCATGCACCACCACACCCAGAAAAAAGAAAATCAGTAGAAGAGAATTGATTCAAGGTATTAATGTTAGCATGTGACTGTAATAGTTTGTAATTTGGATTTCGGATTGAATTTTCCTTCTTTTTGTGTGTGTGTGTGTGTTTTTTTTGATGCAGAGTCTCGCTCTGTCACCCAGGCTGGAGTGCAGCGGTGCGAACTTGGCTTACTGCGAGCTCCGTCTCCTGGGTTCACACCATTCTCCTGCCTCAGCCTCCTGAGTAGCTGGGACTACAGGTGCCTGCCACCATGCCTGGCTAATTTTTTGTATTTTTAAATAGAGATGGGGTTTCACCGTCTTAGCCAGGGTGGTCTCGATCTCCTGACCTCGTGATCCGCCTGCCTCGGCCTCCCAAAGTGCTGAGATTACAGGCGTGAGCCACTACGCCTGGCCTTGAATTTTCCTTTCTGATATGTTTTGTAACATGCTTATTTGAACTGTAAAATTTAAAATCTATTCCCAAACTCACATTAGGTAATTTGGGATGTGCATTGATGAGGGGATGATTTCATTCTGATTTGTAGTGGAGACTGTAATTAATTTTAGTAACTATCATGTCCTGAAGGTTATCACTTATTTTATCTTATTTTATGTTTATATATCTATGAGATAGGCATTATTATCTTACTTTGTAGCATTGAAAACTGAAATACCGAGAAGTTAATTGACTTAAGGCAGCTTATAATAGGTAAGATGTAAACTCAGTTCTGCCTAATTGTATAACCCTCTGACATTGCCTTTCCTAATGTTGAGAAATTGAGAATTTATTGTATACCTTAAAAATAAGAGATACATATTATTTGTAACTACTCTATATTTAAAAATAAAAATGCATCTGGATTTAAATACAACAATTTTATAATATGGAATTTTAAAAAAACAAACAGTTAATGAATGTTTAGCTTTGAAAATAAACGAGTCTCATGACTTAAAAAAGAAAGTTAAATCTTGTCCTCTACCCACCCAGTTGCTTTAAAATAACTTAGAATGTTCTCAGTTAAAGATGAGAAAAGTAATCTATAGTCTTACTAAGTTAGTTTCCTGAGACCTCATATAGAAGCCTTTAACTTAATGATCAGCTTGTTTATTGGTGTGAGTGGAGTCTCAGAGATGGGAGGAGAAGGCAGGAGATAGAAAATAAAAGAAGACACAAATGCCCACATGCCATCATCTTGAGCTTTCAATTTCTCATTTAAAAGATTATGCCATGTATGTGTCATAACTTCCTTCTCATCTCATTGCTTTCACTTCCATTTATCTTTAGTGAATTAATTTGGCAAAAGTCAAAGCTCCGTAAAGTAAGTATCTCGTGTGTGTGTGTATGCTTAAGAGAATAGTTGAACCTAAAATTTCCTTCCACAATACAGTCTCATAATTGGCATACATACTGTTGCTCTTAACATCTGAGACCTTAAAATATTTCTCCAATTTTTAATACTAAGTGTTTTTAACCCAAAGTAGTACTTTCACTTAATTGTAATGTGAAAAAAATGTACAGAATCATTGTCTTTATGTTGTCTTTTGCAAATTTTTAGTTTTTTTTTTTCCCCGGAGTCTTGCTCTGTCGCCCAGGCTGGAGTTCAGTGGCATGATCTTGGCTCACTACAACCTCCACCTCCTGGGTTCAAGCAATTCTCCTGCCTCAGCCTCCCGAGTAGCTGGGACTACAGGCACCCGCCTCAGTGCCCGGCTAATTTTTTGTATGTTAATGGAGACGGGATTTTACCGTGTTGCCCAGGCTGGTCTCAAGCTCCTGACCTCAAGTGATCTGCCTGCCTCAGCCTCCCAAAGTGATAGTATTACAGGCGTGAGTTACCATGCCCAGCCTGTTTTTGTGAATTTTTCAAAATTAACTTTTTTTAAAAAAAAATTTTGAGGCTTATTAGAAATGTGTCTAATTCGAATAGAGTGGCAACTACTTGAGACAGTTTTAATGATCCAGAGAATGCTCCAGGCCCACAGAATGATGAGAGTGTCCCGGGCAGTGTTTTGTGATCCCTCCCTGAGCAATCTTGCGCTTAGTTTGCATTCCTCTCACAGTGTACACAGTCCAGCAGTGACACTGCATACTGCACCTCTAGTATTAGAGGGTTTTTTTGCCCTGCAGTGTAGAAAAGACAAAGATTTTCCAAACATTTTCTTTAAGGGGTTCTATATCACAATGATTTATGTTTTGTTTCTTGTATATTTCAGTTGGTATTATGTAAAAAGTAATAGTTTATAAATCAGATTTAAATAATAATTTAAAGCCTTTTTCTCCATGCCTCCTTTATGTTTTTTACTCTTAATCCATTTTTCTTTTCCATTATTCTTCAAATATTAATTAAATTTAATAATTTATCTAAAAGCATATGTATTTAAAAATATATTTAAAAGCATAAAATACTTTTACAGTGTAAAAGAATTATGTAGGGTGGGCGTGGTGGCTCACACCTGTAATCCCAACACTTCAGGAGGCTGAGGCAGGTGGATCACCTGAGGTCAGGAGTTCAAGACCAGCCTGGTGAAACCCCGTCTCTATTAAAAACACAAAAATTAGCTGGGCATGGTGGCAGGCATCTGTAATCCCAGCTACTTGGGAGGCTGACGCAGGAGAATCACTTGAACCCAGGAGGTGGAGGTTGCAGTGAGCCAAGATCGCACCCACTGCACTCCTGCCAAGGTGGTAAGAGGGAAACTCTTTCTCACAAAAAAAAAAAAATAAAAAGAAGTAGAGTATAATTTTTTACAGGAGGGTTATTGACAGTGAAATCAAGCTTGTTTAAGCAGGCCAGGCATGGTAGCTCATACCTGTAATCTCAAAACTTTGGGAGGCCTAGGCAGGAGGATGGCTTGAGCCCAGGAGTTCAAGACCAGCCTGAGCAACACAGTGAGACCCCATCTCTACAAACAATTAGCTGGGTGTGTTGGCACATGCCTGTAGTCCCAACCACTTGGGAGGCTCAGGTGGGAGGATTGCTTGAGTCTGGGAAGTTGAGGCTGCAGTGAGCCATGATTGCATGACTGCACGCCATCCTGGGTGACAGAGTGAGACCCTGTCTTAACAAAAAAAAGAAAAATGTGTTTAAGCAGACTTGATGTACAGATTGTAAACTTCCATTCCATTAAATCTATTACATATCAATTTATAAATGGAAACCATTATTTTATGTGTTTTTCTTAAGCACAGTATCTTATTGCTTTATTAGTAAAGCGTACATATACTTGTACCATATTTTGACCTCTAATTAACATATTCATATTTTACTTATGTAGTCATGAGTCAGTCTGCGAAAAGGCATGAAACACTAATGTTTTAGAACACTACTTGAGTGAGGTTGGAGAGTATGATAATATAATGCTAAATATAGAAGTCCATAAACCGCCGTCTACTCTATTATGCTGTTGTTGTTTTACAGTTGGCTAGAGTATTTTTAATTCAGCTTTCCCCATTGACTGGTATTCTCTTTCTGGGAACACTTACTAAGATTAGCAACTTATCTCTGCAAGAAAGGTTTCTCAGTGCATCTTTTGATGATCTTCAGAAACGTATTGTGGGAGGTCATATAAATGGTTAAGGTCATAGATTTGTTTATTTTCCATTATGGATAAAGATAAAGATTACAAAATGATAGGTTTTATTGCCAGTTTATGCTATAGTGTAAGCTATTTTTTACTTCAGATCTCAACATTTAATTTTTGTGTGTATACAGACTCATCAGTACAGTAATTACAAAGGCACCTTCAGAATATATGGGGAAAACAGTATTTTTGAGTTTTTCAAGTTGAATATTGCTTAGGTTGAAATAAACACATGGAAGCATATTTTTTGTGTCCTTCTTTACTACATAAAGTAGAAAATCACATGAGCTGAGAAGGATGTGTGCCTTAAAAGGAATGGCAAACCTTATCCTGATTTTCAGTCTGATGCATTTCATTTAGAACTTTTAAACAGTAAATCATGGTCACTTTTCACTGTAAGTTTGCTAGCAGATTCCTTTTCTTCATCAGGAAGAAAGTATGTTTTATGTCTTTTGATTGTCTGTAGTTGAATCCTTCTAGTAATTTAAAAGATTTAAAGTTTTCTGTTATACATCTTGCCAGAAATAAGTAAATGAATTTTTCGTGATTTAGTCTTTGACTAAATGATAAAGCTATCTCAGTACATAACACATTGGATCCTAAAATTTTAAATGAAATAATGTCTTTTGAACCGCCTGAATTCTATTTATAAATTTACTAGATAGCTCAATGATTTAAAATAAGACTTTATTTTGTAAGCACCAGAAGTAAAAAAAATAATAATAATAATCCTAAGTCTCTTTACCAAATTTAGGCATTTTGAATACCAAGTTTTTGAATACCTGAGCACATTTTTTGACCTCTGAGAGTCAACTTTAGTAAGTGAAGGAAACCATCAAATTTTGCCAGATGGAAGTAATGGTATGGAAATAGACTTTAGGGCTATCTCCATGTGTAAACTGTTTCAGAGACCATAATAATGACCATTAGTCTAAGTTTGGGGTAGATTAAGATTATCTAGTAGGCGATGAGTCACAGCATCTCATAAACTAAACGTTACATCTTTTTTTATTAGACCATTGCCTAGAAAGTTCTCTCTGGAACCTAAGTGCTGATGACAGAATATTCTGCCATCAGTCAGTCAGAGGGTACCCAACTGTGGATATCATACGGATACTGAACCACCCATAATGCAGCTAATTAGTTCTACCCCTGAAGAAAATAACTAATATGCTAGATAGAGTTTTGCAGTTTGGTTGCTGGAAATTGGGCATTTTCGCTCTGGCTTACTGCCGATCTTTTTGTTATCCTTTTTGTACCTTTTCATGTGGAATGTGCTTCTGCTGTTCCAGGAGGATTATTAATCGCAATTTCTTTGGGACTCCTGTCTGCCTCACAGGACTTTATTTTATGGGCTTGTGTTCGAGCTACTTGGAATACTCTACTACAATTATTCCTTCAGGTGTTAGCCAACTTCATTTTCTGTTAAGTGACTCTACTAGCTTTCTTCAGGGATTCTGCTTCTAATTTAACCTTGTCGCACGCAGTGATACTTTTAAATCTTATGAGAGAAAGAGACCATTTTTATTCTTTTACCAGAGTGATTTAGATCTTATGTCAGTTTGGAGAAAATACAATAACCAAGTATGTGTTAAGTAACTGAAGTATATTCCGTATTTTAGTTAATCTTTTGAGGTAGACAAAGAGGTCTGTTAAGTTTTAAGGAAAGAAATAAAGATCACAAACCACAGCAAAATTTATCTTTTATCTCTAGTAATTCATTTCTCTCTAGGATCATTAAGAGCAATTTGAATTAGAGCCCAGTATAGTAATTTCTATCCTATAATTGTGCAATCATTTAAGAGTAGATAAAAATTAATTTCTTAAAGAATCTTGGAGAGTATTATCTGATGATGATTTTTTATTCACCTGATTACTTCTTGGAGAATTAAGAGAAAACAAGTGAAGGTTGATTGTGAGTTTATCACCAGCAGTAGTTGGAACTAATTCTAGTACTTAATCATGTCTTAACTAAGGTCCTACAAATGTAGACAGCTATTATGAATCAAGAAATTTATTTATAAATCAGGCCAGGCACAGTGGCTCATGCTTGTAATCCCAGCACTTTGGGAATTCAGAGCTGGACAGATTGCTTGAGCCCAGGAGTTCAAGATCAGCCTAGGCAACGTGACAAAACCCTGTGCTTGAAGTCTCAGCTACCTAGGAGGCTGAGAATCACCTGAGCCCAGGAGGTTGAGGCTGCAGTGAGCCGTGATTGTGCCACTGCACTCTAGCCTGACTGAAAGAGTAAGACTTTGTCTCAAAAACAAACAAAAAACAAGAAAGGAAACTTTCTTTATAAATCATTAGAAAATGCATACATTATTAGGACAAAAATTTTAGTCGTTGTGGTGTACTAAAGCCAGATTGTACACTCTTGCTTGTAATCGCTGTAGTTTGTTGCTTCCTGTATCACTCAGAATGTGGCTAGTGTTGTGGTGGTGAGGGTCCTACCCTAGCAAACTTACCTTTGGGCTGCCAGCAGCTTACTAAACCACCCATGAAATCTTGGCTTTTAATCCTCTTCTGCTTGTGTACTGTGGTTGTCTGTTCGTGGAGCTTATGGATATCATCCTGGGTGTTTAGTGAATCTTATTAAAGTCAGTAACTAAGCTCATTTTGGTGTCATCATGCATGGCATTTTCTCTCTCTCTCTCTCTCTTTTTTTTTTTTGGAGACGGAGTCTCACTGTCGCCCAGGCTGGAGTCCAATGGCACAATCTTGGCTCACTGCAACCTCCGCCTCCTGGGTTCAAGTGATTCTTGTGCCTCAGCCTCCCCAGTAGCTGGGATTACAGGCACCCGCTATCAAGCCCGGCTAATTTTTGTAGTTTTGTAGAGACAGGGTTTCACTCTGTTGGCTAGGCTAGTCTTGAACTCCCGACCTCAGGTGATCCACCCACCTGAGCCTCCCAAAGTGCTGGGATTACAGGCGTGAGCCACTGCACCTGGCCGGTCATGGCATTTTCTAAAGGCCTTCCCAGCTGTGAAATGCATTAGTTCTGTAACTCTTCTTGGAAAGGCCGGTTGAAACCATTGTTAAAATCTTGGTCTTCATAGGAGGGATTGTGTACCATTTAAAGGACTAACTTCTCTTGTGAATGTGCTTTGACTCCTTTGTATCTCTGAAAGTAGGGATCAAAAGTTTACATGTTAATATGCTTTTTCTTCTGAGTTGCACCTATTTTAATTATCTTACTTGCAATGGACTTTCTGAAAACACTCATTCTATTGGAATTATTTTTTAAATCTTTTTATTGAAATATACATTTAAGATGTTTGTACATCATAAGTGTTTAGCTTTATCAACTTTTATAAGGTGTATACATCCTTATTTCTGGCATTCAGATCAAGAAACAGAATATTACCAACTTCTTAGAAGCACCCCTTATGCCTCTTTTTAGTCATTTCCGCCTCAAAGGGATCACTATTTCAGTACCACTATAGATCAATGTTATAGAGTTTTAAACTTTATTTAGTTAATATCATATACTTTATGCTGAGTTTTGTATCTTATTTCTCTCCGTGTTAAATTTCTGAAATCCATTCGTGTTATGTATAGTTGCAGTTTGTTTTTATTTTTATTTAATCCCTTGCATGTTCATATACCACAATTTATGTATTCTATGGGTTGACATTGATTTATTGTTACTTTGGGGCTATTATGAATAATCCTGCTAAGAACATTCTGGCACATATTTTCTATTGGGTATATACCTAGGAGTGGAATATTGAAACACAGAGTAGCAGGCACATGTTCAGCTTTAATAGATACTGCCAAGCAATTTTCCAAAGTGGCTGTACCAACTTAGATTCTCACCAGCTATGTATGAAAGTTGTTGTTTGTCCTGTCCGCACTTGGAATTGTCTTTTCTTTTAATCATTCTGGTGCCCTTGAGCTTTTTACTGATGATTGTATCACTTAAATAGGATTTCAGCTGGACAGTGGGAGTCATTACCGTTAAGTATCTAGTTATTAATGTTTACATGAAAGCTATTCTTTTCTGATTATGCTTGAAAGTAAGGCTATTATAGAGTCATGTGCAAAAGAAAAGTACTTAACATGCTTAAGTCATACTCTTGGAGTTCTAAATAATAGGTACTCAAAGAGGGTATACAGGTAGAGTGGTGGGAAACTTTGGCGGAGTTCTCACTGATGGTTACATGATTGTTACTCAGTTTTTATTCTGAATATATTTTGGTTTTAATCAAGGTATTACACATATTAAACCAAGAGAAAGACATGATGTGTGGGATATGATATTTTCTGGAGTAGGGTTTGGATACCAGAGTATAGAATGTGAGAAAATGCAGGAGGAAATGAGGGTAAGACCATATGTGTGTGTGCGTGTGTGTGTGTGTGTAATGGTTGTTAAATTATTCTAAGTAGTAGAACTGTTTTGCAAATGAAATCTTTGGCAGAATTCCCTTTGTGTTGATGTGGAGCAGAGCAGTGAGCATGGGGGACTTGAAGGACAATGGGGCATCATTGCATAAGTCTTGGACTTCACGGCTGGCACACAATTTGTAAGCAGCCTTTCTAATGTAAAGAAGTAGATGTGATGAAACACTGGACTTGTAGGCCAAAGACGAGGTTTAATTATCAGCTGGACCTTTGCCTCTGTGACCCTGGGGAAGTTACTTTAACTCCTTGAGCTTGTGGTATCATCTAAAATGGGGATACCAGCATACCTCTAATGAGCTTTATAGAGGTAAAAAGAGCTAAAATGAGTTGATTTAAGGTGAAAGCCTTTTGCTAATAGTTACTGAACTATAACCAATTTTTATCATGCCATTTCAGTTAAGGTTGTAAAGTTCAGAGCTTTGAGAATGTGGGATCTTTGATTAGACAGATCTGAGGTATGACTTTGCCCCTTCCAGGTTATGTGACCTTAGGCAAGTGACTTTAGCTCCCTCCCCTTCCTCCCTTCTGCTTCAAAGTAGGGGTAATAATGTAATGCCTACCTCAGAGTTGTTGTGAGAATTTAAGGATATATTTAAAACACTTAGAATACTGCCTGGCAAAGTAAACACTCAAATATTAATAACTCTTAGTATTTCCTTTCCTGGATAGCCTTCCTTTCTAAGCATCCAGTCGCATATTATCCAAATCCTTAAAAGTCCTTCAGGCCCAACTTTAGTCCTACCTCCTCCACAGTGCCTCTTGATTTTCTCAGCCAGAATAATGTCTTCCTAAATTTTACAGACCTAAGCTTTTCTTCTGGTATTTATGTATACCTTCGATTATACTTATTTGTGGTCATATTTTACTTTTTCTTCTAGAAGAGTATAAATTCCTTAAGGGTAGAGATTATGTTTTATGTTTTACTCATGTTTTTAACTCCCTGATCACTTGTATCTGTGCAATAATTTAGAAGTCATTGAATAAAAAGGAATTGTTTACTTTTTAATAAGAAACTATAATTAGTGCTGTGGTTTTCTTGCTTTCTTACATAGTGCATGACACATGGAGAAAATGTTTTCCATAAATCTTTCAGAAAGACAGATATTTGCATAATAAATGGAATAATGGATTATATATTTTATTTTCTAGAAAATGTCTTAGGCTTATTCAGTGCTTTTGTAAGACATTAATGATGATGCCTGCCTTACATGGCTTACTATTAATACGTTGCCCATCAGTTTTACTGAAATGCATTTGACTTTCTCATTTAATCAAAATACATTAAACACTCCATAATTAATGTATGGATTATTCTTGTAAATTCTTCCTTGTTAATTTTTCATACCTGGTTAGCATCTTCTAGGCACCCAGCACCCTGTTCCCCTGCTTCCTCTTCCCAGTCTCTGGGTCTATCTCAGAGACTGAGTATATAAGCAGTTTGCGCTATTAGCCTAAGCAAAGCAAGATTGGAATGACTAATTTGTCAAAATGGTGTAATGCAAACCAGAATCTTAACACATGATTAGTGATTTTTGTTCTTAACTGGCTGACATTTAAGAGTGAATGATGCTTTCCAACTTTTACCCCACAAAGATCACAATGGATTCAACACCCTTTTAGGATGGCACCAAGACATTTTTCTCAATGGGTTATGAAGAATTAATTTCTACAGTATAGTTCAGTGAAATATTAGAGCAATTTTCTCATTAGTTACTGCTTTTAGGTTCTGTCTCCTGCAGAACCAAATAAATTCCTAAAGGCAAAATTGAGATTTTGACCTAGTGAGAGACCCACTTCTAGTAATACAGGACTCAGCAACACTCCCTCACATCCTTTGTATTTTCTAATGACTTTAATCATCCCTTTAGTCTGACCTTTCTGTTTCTCTATCCTGTGTGTAAGGTCATGTCTTTGAGCTAACAAAACATGGGTCCCTCCTGGCTTTGAATTCGAATCCTTGCCTCTGAATGACACCTTTGCATTATCCAAGTCATTTAACACTAAGAAACTGTTCTTCTGTTTCTTAGCTGTATAGAATGTTCTTATATAGTTGTGTGTGTGTGTGTGTGTGTGTGTGTGTGTGTGTAGGTAAGTACATAATAAACATTAAATTTCAAAAACAAAACTGGTCGGCTACCACTGCTGCTGTTAGAAATGAAGGGCAAGCTAGAATTTGATTGTGGCTTTCTGGCAAGCGTTTTCTTAATGTCTCTTTAAATGCTGGAAATTTGGCTGTGTTTCATCTTATTCCTTGCCTTCATATCAGTCAGCTTGGCTCCTCAGTGGCTATCTCTGTTCAGTCCAAAATCTGAAATACTCCAAAGTTGTAACTTTTTGAGTGCCCACATGATGTTATAAGTGGAAAATTCCATGCTTGACTTCATGAGATGGGTCACAGTCAAAACTTTGTTTCACAGACAAAATTATTTAAAATATTGTGCAAAATTACCTTCAGGATTTGTGTGCTTAAGGTATTATATGTAATATAAATGTACATAAATGAATTTCATATTCAGACTTGGGTCTCATTCCCAATATATCTTATGTGTATGCAGGTATTCCAAAGTCGAAAGAAATTTGAAATCCGATATTCTTCTGGTCCCATGCATTTTGAATAAAGGATATTCAGCCTGTATTTGATGCCATTTATCACTGCTGTTTGCATATGATCTGTAGCCAACATTTACTCCTCAGAGTTTATGTCTAGGCTAATTAGAACCTTTAAATTATGATTTAAAAGGAAACTGCACAGGCTATTTACTCCACTTACAGAAAGAATAAAACTGTATTTCTAGTTTAAAAATTATTGAAGTTAAATATTAATTCATTTCTATTGTTATCAGTATTTTTGAGACAGAGTCTCGCTCTGTCATCCAGGCTGGAGTGCAGTGGTGGGATCTCAGCGTGAGCTACCATGCCTGGCCTGTTCATTTCTATTATTTTTATCTTCGAAAAATATTTTATTAAAATGCTATATAATATTCTTTAACATTTTAATGCTGTGGAAATTGCTTATGATGTATGAGAATCTATAAACAACCCATTTCCTTAGGATTTGACTTGTAAAATTTGGGCTTCCTAATTTAGTTATTTTTCTGTATTATGCATACAGTTTTGTACAATATACATTTAAAGATATGTTGTTAAATATTTGAAAAATGAGCATTTATATTTGAAGAATGTAAATTTCTGGGGTTTTTTTTTTTGTTGTTGTTTTTCTTGAGATGGAGTCTCACTCTGTTGCCCAGGCTGGGGAGTGCAGTGGCATGATCTCGGCTCACTGCAACCTCTACCTCCCAGGTTCAAGCAATTCTCCTACCTCAGCCTCCTGAACAGCTGGGATTACTGGCATGTGCCACCATGCCTGGCTGATTTTTTTGTATTTTTAGTAGAGATGGGGTTTCACCATGTTGGCTAGTCTGGTCGCCAACTCCTGATCTCATGTGATCCACCCTCCTTGGCCTCCCAAAGTGCTGGGATTACAAGCATGAGCCACCGTGCCCAGCCAATGGATGTAAATTTCCTTATACATTTGAATTAGAGACTCTTGATACCTATAAGTAGAGCTTGTGTAACCATTTAATTAAAAAAAAGAATTACTATCTTCTAAGTAGGGTATACTTTTAATTCAGGGGGAGAAGTCTTTAGTTAATTTTACAACTTTTCTATTAGCCAAACTTGGCTTCCTGCCACTGGTTATTAGAATATCTCAGTGGTGTTCATTTTTGGTTTCACATTCAGTAGATACATTTTATTTCTAGAGTTTTAGTATTGATGATACCTGTTCCATGTGTACACAGAAAAATGTTATTGCATGCAGACATATCCAGTAAAATTTTGGTGAAATTGTCATTTCAATTTTAAGATTTTGTGCGCCCTCTCACATATTTTCTAAATGTATATACTGTCCTGATCTGCTAGGTTACCATTATTGGGAAAGCTGTGCTATATTTTGTTCCACTAAGGAGTTAATTCAACTCTTAGAGTCGTAATTTTAACTTCCCTGGGGTTGCACCCTAGAACAATCTAGTTATAAATTACGGTTTTGGGCTTTAACAGAACATTTTAACAGGCCAGTATAATGAAAAATCCTCATGTTATTGGGTTGTTAAATTGAGGCTTAACACAATATTTGATCCTTCCAAGAACTTTCCATTTATTTTGACTACATTCAAAGGAATAGAACTTACATTGCAATGTAGTACATACGTGTTTTTGTATCTCTCATTTCTTAAAATAAGTCTGAAATTTTATTTACATTTTCAGTTCTATTTAAGAAATATTGGTTGAAATCTATTAAATTGATTTTATGACTGCTGCCATTTGAAAAACTCTTAGAATTGTAGTCCTCAGGTGTTTTTATAGTTAGTGTTTACTTATTTTCTTCCACTATGTGGTATATGAGGCTAAGTGTTCAGTTGGTCCACCTTCCTAAATTGTTTGAATATTTTGGGCAAGATAAAATGTCCATGCATGTTATATTTTTAGGCTTAATACCAATAATGTTAGAACTGTCTGGTTTGAATGTTTGTAAATCCTTAACAAAAAGCATTTCTTCAGAAGTGTAAATTAGAGGTTTTGCCAGTGATTGTGAAAAGAAAGTCTTCCCATACTTCGTCTGTTTTTTCCTAACTGCAAATGATTCATATATCATTTTTTCTTTTGCCATGCCAAAATTTTAAGTGCTTCATCTGGAAAAAGGGCTGGTTATAAAAGGTGGAAGAAGTGTAGTCAGTATTAAAAAAATTATGTGATACATTTAAGAAGATCCATGCTTATTTGTTGTGGGGGTTTTTGGCTAATAAAAATCTGTAAAATTGTTTTTATTTAAGTCATTTTCATTTCAAGCCTTTTGGCCTTGGGAAATATGTTCATCCATAATGGTTTATGAGCAGTTATCTCCACCTTTGCTTTAATAAGACTGACTTCAAAACTGAGCCTCTTCCAAAAGAGACAGTCACTAATGCCTAAAAATAAAGGTGATTTCAGTTGTGTCTTTGTTTTCATCTGGAACAGAATGCCACTGAAAATAGTAACATTCTGTACATGAGATCATGTTAATACTGTAACCTGTTCCTGTCAGCATATGTCTAGTAGAAAGGGCTGGTCTTTGTATGAAAATCAGAGACTTTTGTTTGCTAGGAAGGCAAAAGAAGCTGGTCATTTTCACTCTGCTAAAAGTGCAAATGTCTCATTGTAGCATACTTTGTAGTCATAATTTTGCAGGGTCTGATATTGAGACATTAGCTGTTTCCTTGGGAACAAGGTTTAAGTAGAGACAGTACAAGAATATTAGAATATCATTGTCTCTCCTTAAAGTAATATTAAAAACACTGATTTTAAAAATGGAAATCAATAACGGTAATGGCTGGCTGTAACTTAGGCACTGCCTCATTTTCCAATTGAAAGGTATAAGAAAAAGTAGCAAGTAAAATATTGATAACTTATTAGTCAGTTTTTCTGCCCTAAACCCCGAACTCCAAAGAGTTTTTCTGGATATTTTAAAAACAAAAAACAAAATTTCATTCTGATTTATAGAAAAGTTTATTTCTTAAGCATTATCAGCTGAAGAAGGTGCCCATATGGTATCACAAGGTATACTTCTTGGTTTGTCTAGTTATAAAATATATTCTTTGGTTTCTTTTCAACTTTCACTGTCACATTGTAAGTTTCTGTCACTTCATTCTGAGCTATTGCACTAGCCTAATGTTTTGACTCCCCCCTCGTTGCCCTTTATCTTACCACTCCTGCCATTACTCTGGTTCTTCCTTGATGTGATGGTGTACAGGCTCTGGTAGGTGCAGTCTCTTTTTTCCACGGTTTTAAGTTCTGATTATCCCCTCTTCCTATCCCAGTTCAGCCCACTGTAATATACATTGTCTTCTGAAGCGCTGCCCCAGTGACTCTGATTCCTTTTTCGGTTCCTAGAGTGGGGACTATTACCTACTTCATTCCCCTTTGTGACTAGTGATAGGCAGGGATTTATTTATTCTTTTTCAAATTTTAGTTCCCACGTTGTTCAGAGAGTAGTAAATGGGTTTTTAGAAGTAACAATTAAAAGTAAAGTTGCTGGGCATGGTGTGGTTCGACACACAAGCTTTTCCACTTGTCTCAAAAAAAAAAAAAAGTAACATATATCTTTGATCTTTGCAGGTATAACTGTTAACTGATTTTTCCCAACACCACATGAAAACGAGCCTGAATAAAAACACATTCATAAATGTTTTGTGGTCAAGCTTCCCTTACTCTTTTTCTTAACTCCATCTATCCTTTCCATACTATTGAAAGAGAAAACAAGAGGGAAGGCTGTACTGGAAACCTGCCTCAGCTTCTAAATGCCTCAGATGAAATATACAGGTTATGTGGCAGTAGAACATGGGCAAAACTTCTTGTAGTGAGCGAGGACTGGGATTTGGTCAGGAGGATTTTGCTTGAGGGTGAAGAGGGATGGGACAGAAACCGTTGGTTAAACACCTTAGATCTGTCAGAAGACCCTGGAGAATTTACTTGGGGCTTGTTTCCTGACACCGTTATCAGCCTCTATTTTTATTTCCCCGTTATCTTAATCTATTTTCTTTAATTTTCCGTTTCTAATTACTAACATTTTAGCTGAAATTTTATTGACTATCAAGAACATGTCACTTGTAATCATGTAGCTGATGTATGCATATTGGGTAAAGAAAACCCACTTAAATGAAAGAAATGGTGTTTCTTGCTTTCAACAAAGTTCTTCAGTAAATCTGTAAAAACAGCTAGCTTGATGTTTTTGTCTTTATTTTTTGTTTATTTATGTTTTTGAAGACCGGCTCTTTCTCTGTCACCCAGGCTGGAGTCCAGTGCCAGTCGTGGCTCACTGTTGCCTTGACCTTTTGGATTCAAGCGATGCTCTCACCTCAGCCTCCCAAGTAGCTAGGGCTACAAGCATGCGCTACCAGGCCTGGCCAATTTTTTATTTTTCTTTTTGTAGAGATAGGGTCTTGCTCTTTTGCTTAGTCTGGTCTCAAATGCCTGGCCTCAAGCGGTCTCCCCACTTTGGTGTCCCAACGTGCTGGGATTACAGGCATGAACCTCTGCGCCTGGCCATCTTTTATATTCCTGTGAGATGCCTAACTTGGGTGAAGAGCCTACTTGGCTCTCAAGTAAAAGAAGACATTTTCTTTCTTTCTTTCTTTTCTTTTTTTTCTTTTTTTGAGAGGGAGTCTCACTCTGTCACCCAGGCTGGAGTGCATTGGCGCAATCTCAGCTCACTGCAAGCTCCACCTCCCAGGTTCATGCCATTCTCCTGCCTCAGCCTCCCAAGTAGCTGGGACTACAGGCACCCGCCACCATGCCCGGCTAATTTTTTGTATTTTTAGTAGAGACGGGGTTTCACTGTGTTAGCCAGGATGGTCTCGATCTCCTGACCTCGTGATCCGTCTGTCTCGTCCTCCCAAAGTGCAGAGATTACAGGCGTGAGCCACCGCGCCTGGCCATTTCTTTCTTTTAAAAAACACTTTTAATTACTCATACACAGATAGAAGTGAGAATGAAATATTACACTGATTTCGCCTGCTACTAAAATTGCACTGCAAGAAATTTCCCTTACAAATTGAAGCAAATATCTTTATTTAATTATATTTTTATGTTTTACCACATGTATTGTTAAAATGTTCTCATATATGTGAAGTTGGGGTTGTGCTGGGGAGTAACGAAGGTAACAAAAGACAAAGCCATTAAATATCCAACATTTCTTTTAAATGGCCATTTCTCCTATTATTTTGGGATGTGAAATTATTTACATCCATTTGGCTTTAGATTTTGTATCAGAGCATTAACTTTTTATTTTGTGATTTTTTTTTTTTAATGTTTCAGTGGATGGGTGTCTTCATATTATTTATGTTGATAAACATCTTTGTGTTTTTGTTTTTTACGCTGTTCAAAATTAGCTGATTCAGCTTTTGAAAATAAAAAACTTAGCACTCATCAAACAGAACTCCAGTTTCACAAATATCAGAACATTCTTTTTTGTGTGTGTGAGTGACTATAAACCAGCCTACCATATTTTGACTTAGACATGGTATGTTAAAGAGTAGTTAGAGAATGATAAGACTGCATTTTATTGTTGGCTTTATAAATAAAATGCTAAGCCTGCTTTTTCTTTTTTAAGCATGTCTTTCTCCAGAGTTGGTTTTATATATTGACTTAGAAATGTCACTTCATGCATGTAATTTTTATTGATTACCTACTACTTTATTAGGTAGTTGGTAATAAAAGAAATACTTTATTATATAAATATATATATCTACCTAAAATATGTCTTGTTATTGGTGATTTTGAAAGGCTGGTTAAACATTTTTTGTGAGTTAATAATTTTTATTGCATTAATATTTTTCTTTTCCCATTTTACTTGTAACCTGTCTAAAGATGGCTGCTGATACAATAGCAACTCTGAATTGGATCCTGTTTGGTAATCCTAATGTTTATGATGTTATTTACTTGAAAATTTGGTATGTTAATGTTGGTCAAATTATGTTAAATGTGAGGTTTATAGCAGAGCATTTTTCACCACATATATACTATTACCAGATACGCTGTGACTCATATTTTATGTCATACCATAGTTTTCAGTACAGACTGTCCACAGATAAAAGAATTAGTTACAAGTCCACAGGGGCTAGTAAAGGAAGAGCTCCTACCAAATCAGAGGCAGTTAAGAAGCACCAAAGACCCCCATCTAGAAGCCGAGTACAGCCTCTGCTAGCAAGAGGATGGGAGGGAATTGTTCAGAGCAGCTCAGATGAGAGCTGAGCATGAGAGAAGGGCAGTTTGTGGATGTGCTGAGGCTTTCATTTCATTTCATTTCATTTCTCAGCTAGGGGGACTCAGTACTATGTAGGCCCAGGACTGGGATGACCAGATTGAAAGCAGAGAAGAGAAAGGAAAGGAACACCAGTGTTCAAAGGGATTTTAGGCATTTTATTATCTTGTTTTGAACATTATTCTATACTGAATCCAGAAAGAACATGTAGTATTTTCCATCTTTGGATTTACTACCTGAGAAAGTCACTAAAATATAAGGGTGCATTTTACCCAAACAAATAAATAGAGGAGGGGCCCCCTCTTTTCCTTGCATTTAACTCTTTGGATTTATGAGTGTTTTGTAGTTATCTGTAGGGTCTCTTACTATGCCCTTTTTTACATATACAGTTTGCATACCATTTGACAGACTAACTAGACAGAGGAGTATGAATGGATCCACCCAAATTTACCCAGCCACCACGAAAATGACACAAGACTCATCCTGTTGACAGTAGCTTGTTAGCTGATACAACTTCATATTCTAGGGATGAGATGATTTTTGATGATGAGCTTTGGTTCACTTGTTTCATCTTGGTTAGTGGTGTTCTGTTCTATTCTGAGGCTTAAAAAAGAAACAGAAGACTTGGATTCTTTCCAGATGTTTCTTTGATGTGACTTTTCCAGGGATTAGTGAGGATGACACTTAATATTTTTCTACCTGATGATTATTTGCGGGTCATAGTTGTCTACCAGATTCTCAAATGTTGTCTCAGCTCACATGCTCAGAGAAATATTCCTTCAGTGAGATAATCTAGCCAGGCTTTTGAATCTGTCTTTAGATGCTGTTGTGTGTTTTTAGGAGTTAGGATTTCCACCTATAGTACGGCCTCTTTTTTCACTCTTCTTCCCACTAGTATCACAGAGCTGGTCTTAAACTTTGACCATTTGATTTCTCTGTGTTGGTGTGAAGTGAACACAGAGCTAACATTCACTTGCGCTTTCTTTCGTGCGCAGTTGTTTGAACTGGCAGAGTTCCTGAGTCAGCAATACATTCGGGTTATGCCAAGAGACAGACTTCACTTTTTTCAGTGCTGAATCTACATAGAAACTTAATTGTTTAATTTTTTTGAAAACACTTACTTATGGAACATTTGAAAAGTGCTTATGTTGGCTTTGAAATTTCTGAAACTAAATCCTGCGTTTGTAATCCATGAGGTGGGCACTAGAATACCAAGTTGATTTATTCTTGTGATTAAGATCCAGGAACAAAAAAGAGGACCTCCTTCTCTTGCTGTTGGTTAAAATAAGAGCTAGCGTATAGTACAATGGCATTATTCTTAGTCATATGAACTCTTAATGCTTTCTTGACAGATTTGTTTAGAGAAAATATTCTTAAAACATGGACATCTGCTTTATATGCAGTGGTAAGAATCTTTAGACTACACATGAATATTACATTGAATTAACCCTATTAATTAGGCTTCTGAGTTGTTCTAGGAAAAGGACTCAGCTTTGTGGCAAAGTGCCAAACACATGCCAGTTTGAATAAAATACATGCCTTTCTATTACTTTTCCTCTTCCCCACTGTTTGAGCATCATCAAGTCATTTGCTTTAGGTTGGGATGGAGAAGAATCTGCCAGTGCATAGGGGTATGGATTGAGCTGAGTGGCTTTATTCCTGGATATCTATTTATACATAGTCAAAATAGTGATACATGCATGCACACATACTATGAAAAGCCAAATGAAGAGTATACTCTTGGTTCCCGGTTTAACTTGCCTGCTTTTATTAAGAAAAATGTGACACATGTACTGATTATGCTAACATGTTTTAGAGCATGTTTTACTTTTTGTATTAGATTTCTCTGATAATGCATTTCTTTTTCTGTTACTAAACATGATTAATGTACCACATAGTGTTAACTGTGCTCTTTCCCCCAAAGACATCAAATGGGAGGCAGCATGTAGAAGCTAAATTATTCGGAGAGGAGTCAGTGATTGATTTAAATATAAAAGGATTAATTGGTCCCTGAACCAGACTATTAAACTGTACTGTGATCTCAACTGAAAGTGGAAGAATTACAAGTGCATTGCATAGAATAAATTAATACATTTTTCATGGCTTTAATCCTTTTTTTCTGTATTGCTTATTGTGGTTTTATGTACTGTACTCTATTGTATGCTTAATTGATGCAGAAGGGATTCAGAGTATCATGATTAAATGGGAGAGAGGGATAGAACCATTCCTGAGGTTTAAGATGGTACAGTTCTTCTTCCAGGATAGCTGAATATATCTCCACAGAATGAGTATTTCTTGGAACTCTCACCAGTGATGACCCCAGGCACAGAAAGAAGTTAAATGTTACTGAATAAAAAAATTAAAAGTTTACATTCTGTGAGGGCTTTGTTCAACATGAACATCGGCTAACGGTGGGTAAATATAGCCCTTTATCCTTGAAAGAATTGAACTGAGACTTCAGCTCTTGAGGGTAAACAGTGTAATGGCACCATACCCAGATAAAATTTCCTTCTTTTTATAATTATTTCTATTCAAACAATACTGATTTTTCTCATTCCACCTCATAGGCTAATACTTCAGTCAGACAGGATGCTGGGTTTTTTTTTGTTTTTTGTTTTTTTACGCTATCAGCCTCATCTGTCCTTTCCAGGGAGAAGAAATGTGTGTTTATTCACCTCTGTTATATTGCTGCTTTTATAAGCCAAATGTAAATCATGTAAGTTCTGCTTTCAAATAGTACTCCTGGTAATAAAAAAGCAGAAAAGTTTGATTCAGGGGTCTGATTTAAGAATTCATGTATATGTGGCTTTACTAGTAATATAAATTTCAAGTTTTAGAATGGTATCTTCAAGATATTTCTCTCTACCTTGTCTCACCACATCTCATCTTTCCCTTATAATTTGATGTGCCTTGCCTTCCATTATTCTATCTGCTTCTGAGTAATCAGCCTGTATGGGATATTTTAAAACAGGCACAGCTTATCTGAGAATCAAGATACAGAATCATCAGAATCATAGGACTGAAGGTGCCGTGAAAGGCATCCTGCCCCTCATCCTTTCCAACACTCAAGTTTCCTTCATTACACTTTCAGGAATAGCCAAGATGGTACCTTTCTTGTAAGCCTGTTTATTCTTTAAATAACCCAGTTAGAAAGCTAGTCTTTATATTGAGTTGAAATCTATTTTCTGCAGTGTCTGCATCAGTGGTACTTGGCTGGTGTGCCTGAGCCCTCTGGTATACTATGAAGTATTGACCAGTCTGTTGCCACATTTTGATCAATTTTTAGAATTTATATTTACCATTATTGGAGGAGGGCAATTACTATTCTAACAATAGTTTTAAAATACAGTGCTGAGTAAAATAGGTTTCATGGCATGGTGTACTTGAGTATAACCTGTGCACTGAAAAATCGTTTTTCTCTCTCTCCTGAGTTGTCTCCTCTCGGCTAAATTTCTCCATTTCTTTCAATTGTCATGTTGGGTGGCTTTAAGTTTTTTTGGTCACTCTCCTTTGAATATGGTTTGTTTGTTTGTTTTGAGACAGAGTCTTGCTCTGTCACCCAGGTCGGAGTGCAGTGGCATGATCTTGGCTCACTGCAACCTCTGCCTCTTGGGTTCAGGCGATTCTCCTGCCTCAGGCTCCCGACTAGCTGGGACTACAGGTTCTTGCCGCCACACACAGCTAATTTTTGGTATTTTTAGTAGAGACGGGGGTTTCACCATGTTAGCCAGGATGGTCTTGATCTCCTGACCTTATGATCCACCCACCTTGGCCTCCCAAAGTGCTGGGATTGCAGGCATGAGCCACCGTGCCCAGCCTTGCATATATTGCACTTTATACAAAGTCCTTTGCAACTATGGTATTCAGAATTAAACTGAACATTCCAAGCATGGTCCAGTTAACACAGAGCTGGAGTAGAACAGATCTCTTCGGGCCTGTATTAGTCCATTTTCACACTGCTATAAAGAACTACCTAAGACTTGGTAATTTATAAAGAAAATAGGTTTAATTGACTCATGGTTCAGCATGACGGAGGAGTCCTCAGGATACTTACAATCGTGGTAGAAGGCGAAGGGGAAGCAAGGCACATCTTTCCACTGCAAAGCAGGGGAGAGACACACACATACTCATCAAACAGCCAGATCTCCTGAGAACTAACTCTGTCATGAGAACAGCAAGAGGTGTGTCCACCCCCAAGGTCCAGTCACCTCCTACCTGGCCCCTCCCTCAACACATGAGGATTACAATTCGAGATGAGATTTGGGTGGGGACACAGAGCTAAACCATATCTGGTCCCTTGTTTTTAATTAGTGATTTTAGCATTTTCTGCCCCAGCCTGTCTGATTTATGGAGCACGTGTTCATTAGTAACACTGGCTCCCTGCACCTATAGTTTTTAGGGGAAATGGGCTTGAGAAGCACTTTCCCATGGGGTTCTCATTACTATCCCTCCAGTACTAATTCTGTAGATTCTCTACATCTAGGTCAATTGATGCATCATACGAGTACTTTTGCTTGATTTGCCAATCACATGTAGTTGCCTCCTGTTATCAGTTAAAATTCCCCTTTCATTGTTTTTTTTTTTTTGAGGACTCCTAAACATATACAAGCTATAGTGGAATTTTAGGCCAACTCTATATGCTGTATACTATTCCACTGTGTGTGACTATACCCTAATTTATTTATCCATTGTAGAATGGATTGATGGGAGTTTGAGTAGTTTCCAGTTCTGATATGAATTTAAAATCAGGAAATAAGTCCGTCTGAGTCATTCAGTGGGAAAGTGGTAGATCTGATGGAGTCTTTTATTTTTTTGAGTAAATGACCTGGCTGATCCAAAGAAAGGCAGACTACCGAATTCCACTTTTATTAGCATTATGAAAGGAGAAACTTAAAGTGGAAATCTCTGAATTTCATGTAAAATAGATTGTGTGATTATTTCATTTATTGTTAGTTACTATTCAGATTGTGATATTAATCAGATTTTGTAGTTGTGATTACTAATTAGGAAATCCTGTATTCAAATGATAATTTGATTCAAATAGTATCTTATAACTTCATTATTTGTTTTCAGTGAATTTTCTTACTAAGTGAATTCTAACTTTTTAAAAGGAGAAAATATGAATGGATTAGTTTGATTCAGCTAATAAATTCATTAAACTGCCGTTGGAAGTGTGTGTATGCATGAGTTTGAAGGGGAAGCTTCTGTTACTAAAATGAACAAAAATTAAGGGAAAAAACACTACAATTTTCTTTTTTCTCTTTCCCTATTGTTGGGAAACATATCACTGAGAGCTATGCGT
Source organism: Pongo abelii (assembly GCF_028885655.2). Taxonomy (NCBI): domain Eukaryota; kingdom Metazoa; phylum Chordata; class Mammalia; order Primates; family Hominidae; genus Pongo; species Pongo abelii. Next base: position 114,883,063 of record NC_071995.2, on the reverse strand, counting down.
CATGTACTAGCTTACAGAAAACGTTGTGGCATTTGTTTTCTCCCATCCCCCTTAAAAGAAGCTGACGGCAGTAGGGCACTGGTTGAGCCGTGTCACTTTCTGTGCGTCTGCAGTCTCTCACACTCACACCTGGGTGCTTTCACTCACCCGATTGCCTTTAAATACCATCTGTAAGGGATATCTCCAAAATGGTGGTATCTCGCCCCGACCTCTTTCCTCAGTTCCATACTAACTAATGTGTCTTACCACCTTCATGGTGTCTCTGCTTGAGTGTCATATCAGCCCTGTTTCTAAAATACATCTTGAACTCATGCTTTTTTCATCTCCACTGCTACCCCCTCATATAAACCAAGCTTTTCTCTCACCTGGGCTGCCGTCGTTGCCTTCTAGCTGTCATCTCTGCCTCTCCTTTTAACTCCTTCATAATGAATTGCAGCTAAAGTGATCTTCTCAAAATATAAATGAGACCATGGTAATTTCCTTGCCTTAAATCCTCTAGGGGCTTATCAGTGTATTTAGAATGATCAGATTTATGTTAGAGATAGAGGAGTTGGGATCATGAGCAATGCAGATGGTTGAAGGCCATACTGTGTTTTGATGAAAGAAAAAGAAAACCTGCCTCTGGTGTAGCTCTGTGGCATGGGAAGAATATGGAAGACAAGTATTTGCTGATAACAGCATTCTACCAAATAAGCGTTAGCTCCAATTTTATTTCTCTTTTGCTGGGAAATTGGGGCCTTCTTTGAGTACTAGTGAGTAAGACATTTTGCAACAGTGCTGAGTATGAAAGGCCCTGGTCTCTGGAAGGCTAATGCCAAATGTTGGAAGGCCTTTAAAGAAGATGCCAAGCCACAGTGAGTGCCAGCTGCTAGCTCTGAAATAGTGATCTCAAAAGGTAGATTTCTTTTGTGCTGTATTTGTGCTAGGCAGTGCCTTTAAAAATATAACTAGAATCATTACAGTGAATAGACACAGAAAATAATTTTATGTTATACAGTAGGTATATACTAGCTTCCTTTAAATAAATATTATAGCTTTATCAGTTTTTTAGATAGAATTGGAGTGTGGGGGGAAGAATACGAACATGGGTCCTTCCCTTCTCTTTTTTCCTGCCTCATCTCATTAGAGAAGTATTTAAGGTAGCTTTCATATAATAAATTTAACGAGGTGGGAAAAAAATAGATGAGGAAATACGGATAGAGGAAAAAATAAGGATGGATGGAAAATGCAATAGTAGATTATGGGGAAATAACATTCTATAAGAAAGGCTGCATACCTAGCACCAGTACTTGTTAGCAGGTTTTCCTTTTTTTTTTTTTTTTTTTTGCCGTTTGACCGCTTAGGTAAAGTCCTGCTTGCTGATGTTCACCTGATGAAGGGCAGCATGTTGGAACTTCCATCTGTTTTACACTCTTTTGGCAGGTCATTTCTCCCACTGTGAGCCAGGCTTGAGAATCTAGGCAGATGTCAGAGGTCTGTCCCTATGTTTCTTTCAAGCTGGCAAGAATTCCACCATGACTGCCACTTGCTCCCCCATGGGTGTCAGAATCTGTCATAATGGTTGGATGTTTTTGTAAAACATAAACATTCCTGATTTTAAGGTGTACAGTGAGACATATTTTGTAATTTGGGAAGGTACACCATTTTAGTTTAGCAATAGGGAGCTATGGAGTTAGGCAGGGAGTCAATAGAATATGTGCAGTCTTGGCAGTATTTCAGTGTCAGTTGATCCTTGATTGTTCATAGTGATATATAATGCCTTAGTATTTAATGAGAAAAACAGTAGAAAAATTTATGTGGTTCCTCATCATCCCCCATGTCTTATACCTTGCCTGTCCCTATCTTTAAAGTAACCTCCAAAATGGATGAAAGGTTTTATATTTAAAAAAAAAAAAAAAAAAAAGAATTCCAAGCATGTCTTAAAGTAAGCAATAAAAATACTTTGGTTGTTACAGTTTACCTAATATAAATACCACTTTAATCTGTGTGTCCTGTCAGACACACTCCCCGTTGAATTCTCAAAGTGCTGTCCAGAGACTGTGACTAGATAATCTGGCTAGTTTAGTAACCTCAGGAGAGATTTTAGTAAGATGACTTTCATAATCCTCAAATCTTACGTATGTTGGCTTCTGGTTTTTCAAGCACGCATCACTGACTAGAGCAGCTCTTATATCTATTTTGGCATCTTGAAAATTATGTTAGTTTTTACTACCGGGGTGGGACCCCTCAGACTCTTCCAGTCTTTGAATTAAGGACATATTGAATCACGGCCTCTTCACTGTCACTTGCTCTTAATAAGTGATGTACCCAGGGAGGATTAAGTCCCGTAGGCCAGTAGAGCACCATTTTTTCATTAACACAAAGTGTGCTGCTTCTCTGATACCACTACGGTGCCAGGAATGGTACCCTGCAATCTGGAAGAATTTATAATGCACTACCCAAGTGCCAAACTTACTGCCAGAGAACAACTTAGAATTGAGGATAGAAGGGTAGAAAACAGCAACCATGGGGCTTGCTAACTTTGCTCTTATAGAGATTGAGTATCTCATATCTGAAATGCTTGGGATCAGAACGTTTTGGATTTCAGATTTCATTGGATTTCAGAATATCTGAATATTCTGAAATACAAAATGAGTTATCTTGGGGATGGAACCCAAGTCTAAATGTGCAATTCATTTGTTTCATATATACCTTGTACATACAGCCTGAAGGTTATTTTATACAATATTTAAAAAATATTTTTGTGCATAAAACAAAGTTTTGACTGCATTTTGACTGTAACCTGTCACATGAGGTCAGTGTGGAGTTTTCTCCTTGTGGTATCATGTAGGCACTCAAAAAATTTTGAATTTTGGAACATTTCTGATTTTTGGATTAGTGATGCTCAATATGTGTTTGTGTAGGTGTAGGTGTAGGTAAAATGTTCCATGAGGTGCTTTTGTATTGTAATAATGTACTTGGTAACTTTTTCTCAGAAGGGTGATTATTTATAGAACTGTAATGGTAATTTAGTAGTTATATACGAGTACTATGCCTCATTTTAGAAAATTATGTGCAATTAACTTTCCTGGACATTTTCATTGCCTTGTAATCAGGTTTAACTTATAATTGAAAGAGAAGATATATGAAATAGTAAGGGCACCTCAGAGCTTCACAAAATAATTTAATCAAGTCTCATTATGTGGATACTATAATGCCACTGTCTTTTGAAAAGGAGGTAAAAGTTAAGGCCTGTCCGATAAGAGAAAGCTCAGTATACCTGCAAGCAAAGGACCTCAATGTAGTCTTTGTGAGTGGTGCCAAAGTAAACTACATTTTTAAGGAGAGTAAGTGGTAAAGTAATATTAACAAAATATTCCCAAATAAGGATCTATATATTGAGGCAAATTGCTTCTGGCAAGAGGCTTGATTAATGGCAACTTTGAAAATTTTAATAGATAAGTTCATACCACAGAAAGCATTTAGATACAATTATCTGAATGCATTTTGCATTGAGAATCTGTTATCAAAACACTTTTACACCATGAAAAGAACAGGAGTTTATTAATATTCATAATACATTTTGAAAGCACATGTAATAGTTGCATTCTAAAACTCAACGTGAGAAGTAAAAATGTCTTTTTAGAGGATTTAGAATATTGTAAGAGAATAAAATGATCTGGAACACTAGTTTTTTCTTTTGCATTTATACAAGTCCTTTCCCAGCTACCTCAGTTGTAACCCACACCAACCCCTTGTGTTTCTTAAGTAAAAAGTCTTAAAAGATACTTTTTTAAATAGCTAGACACATATTATTTTCTTCTATTGATAATTAAACTTCTTTCAGCTTTAAAAATATTCACTGTGTATATCAATTGTTCTTTTCATGATGAAACTTTCTAAAGAAAAGTAATTTAATCTTTGGTTATGACTGAAACTGCATTCATCTATCTGGTGAATATTAGGTTTTGTGTGCCATGCAGTATGCTAGTTGCTGGGGATACAGAAGGCAGGGGACAGACATGGTTTCTACCCTCATGGAGCTCACATTATGGTGAGGGAGACCATCAAAATAAATGAAATATTAATAGTTGTAAATTATGACAAGCCCTGTGAAGGAAGCAAATTGGGCAATGGAAGCGTTAGACATATAAATTAAAGTAGTGAGAGATGAAGTTGGAAGGATAGAGTGAAAATAAATTTCTTTCCCTATTAGAACATAGTTTTTGGCTGGGTGTGGTAGCTCATGTCTGTAATCCCAGCACTTTGGGAGGCTGAGGTGGGTGGGTCCTTCAAGATGATCCTGGGCAACGTAGCAAAACCCAGTCTCTACCAAAAATGTAAAAATTAGCTGGGTGTGGTGGCGTGTGCCTGGGGTCCCAGGCATAGGTGGGAGAATCGCTGGATCTTGGGAGGTCGAGGCTGCAGTGAGTCATGATCGTGCCACTGCATTCCAGCCTGAGTGACAGAACGAGACCCTGTCTCTAAATTAATTAATTAATTAATAAGAATATAGTTTTAGTGTTACTTACTGGACCTTGAGAATATAGAATTTTAGCCATTACAAAATATATTATATAGCTTAAGTGAGTTATATGATACTTTATAAATGATAGGAAAATGTATCCTGCTACCTCTTGCCTTGCTCCATGAGTTGCAACCATTCTTTATAGAAATTGTAAAGATTGCATAGTATACAAACAGTATAAGATACAGCATTATAATTATATATTGAAGGATTTATTATTGTTGTTTTTAGTGATTTGGTATTAAAGTACAAAATTTTGGCTGAGGTGTCCTGCCAGAATTTTTCCCCCTTTATATTTCTGCCTCCTTTAAAGTCTTTGGGCTCTTGCTGTGCATGCCAGTGAGTACCATAGTTCCACGCTTGTCTATTTTTGTTCCTTTTGAAGGTTTTTATGTAGTTTGCTCAGGAAACTGTAAAATACCGAAGCGCTATCTGCTCTTATTTACGTATACATCCCTAAATCTAGCACAGTGTCTGGCACAAAGATAGGTGTGCTTAGTGAATGTTTGTTCAGTGAGTTTCTCTGCTTTTTGTTTTGTTTTGTTTTGTTTTTGTTTTTGTTTTTGTTTTTGAGACAGTCTCGCTTTTTCGTTCAGGCTGGAGTGCAGTGGCGCGATCTTGGCTCACTGCAACCTCCGCCTCCCAGGTTCAAGCGATTCTTCTGCCTCAGCCTCCCGAGTATATGGGATTACAGGCTGCGCCACCACGCCTGGCTTTTTGTGTTTTTAGTAGAGACAGGGTTACACCATGTTGGCCAGGCTGGTCTTGAACTCCCAACCTCAGGTGATCTACCCACCTTGGCCTCCCAAACTGCTGAGATTACAGGCGTGACCCAGCCTGAGTTTCTCTGATAGTATGGGTGCCCAGTGAGAGGTGAGTACTGTTGGTAGAAGAGAAGAAAGAGATCTCCGTGGGAAGAGGTAATATGAGAAGACTGTATGGAGAAAGTGGAAGGGATGTCGGACTGCTATGCTAGTCGCCTTTCTAGCCCAGAGAATATAGGCTATGTTGGGCTACAAAGAGAGTCAACACTGTATTATTCTCCATAGCTATCAGGAATATGCCTCATGCAGGCTCCCTTCAGAAGAAGGCTTAGAGAGATTATTCTCAAGACTAATGATGTGTATCCCCTGGTATATTCCTTGCTGGACTGTCAGAGCTTTACATTTGTGTTCTTCTGCACCTCATGACTCAGAATTCTAGGCTTTATTTCTTTCTGAGTCTTCTAGTAAAATGCCAGAAAATTTTAGGGGAATGTTATAATGTATCAGAAACTCTAATGTAGCATCTACCTATGGCAAGCACCATACTAAGTACTGGGGTCCAAAATAATAGGTAAAATATGATTCCTGTCCTCACAAAATTTAGTAAGATGGGCTAAACAGAAACTTATAAAAATCGAAGTGCTGTGATTGAGGTACACACAGAGATGTATAGGAGCATTTTAGTCTATTCTGGGGCTTTAAAGGTAATTTCATGGAAAAGATAAATAGGGGTTAGATGAACAATAGGAGAAGTTTATTCTAAGCAAAACATCAACGCAAGCAAAACCATAGAGATATGAACCAGAGTGGCACTCACAGAGAGCGTTCAGTCTTGAAGTAGTTTGACTGTTTGAGTGAGGCTGGGGAAGTAGCTCATGGAGTGATTGTATACCAGTGCTAATATCGAATGTTTCCTTTTTACACTAATTGCCAGGAGGGAATAGGTTTGTGTTGTGTTTAGCTATTCAGCACTTAAGCAGTAGATGGGCTTTCTCTAACACAGTTTCCTGTTATATGTATATAAAAGGAATATATGTACACACATACACACACACACTCATGATTAATACTTTAGAGAACCAAAAATATGTTATTTAAAATCCAGATATCTAGGGAAGCTCCAAGGTGAAGTGTAGAAGTGAGGATCTTGTACTGCTCACAGACTGACATGACCATATTTACCCAGAGGTACTTTGAAACAATATATTTTGATGGTCTTTTTCTTACTTTAATTCTGGAAGAAATAGATCTTTGAAGCTTGGAATAAAGAGTTAGAAACATCTGGTGAAATATTTGGAGACATACTTGTAACACATGTGAAATATGAAAATAAGGCACCCAGTGAAAAAGGTTTTTAACTTGAATAAACTTCCCTAAGTCATGTAATGTACTTGAATTAAGAAGTTTTTATTTTGAAAATAGTTTAATAATTTTTATAGTGGTTTCCTGTCTTATAGTGTTTGTGTAGGGCACTTAAAATGATGTTCTTGGGAACGAATTTCAGGTATAAGCCCAGGTGTTGATTAGTCAGAAATATTCTAGCATTTGTTTTACTTATTTTTATTCCTCAAAATTTACACGTTGATTTTTAAAAATAAAAAAGATGGCAAGTGTAAAGCTATGTAATAAACCTCTATAAAGTCCTTAAGATGAATGCTTTCCAGTGCTATAATTATATTCTTGAATGTGATTTTTTTAAAAAAACCCAATAAAACTCATACACCACAGTCCTAAGTAGATCCCAGAAACCTTTTTTCTACCCCATCATCTTCTCCCTCTCTTCCTCTTCTTCACTTCCTTCTCCCCGCCACCCTTTCCTATATTCTTCTCCCTCTCTGCTTTACCATCATTTCCTCTCCAGTCCATCTTCTTTTACTTTCTCCTTGTCTCCTCTCCTCCTTCCTGTCACTCTCAGCCTCATCTCCCTTTGTTTCCAGTATCTATAGAAAGAACATAGTATAGAGAGAGCCTTATAGTTTGCAAATTGTTTTTAGGTCCACAGAACCTGTGAGCACTGTGGTTAGTGTATCAATGTGATGAGTGCTATTGGAAAAAAAAAATAGGGAAGAGACCCATGGCGGGTGTAACTTTAAATTTTGTGGGGAAGAACAGTCTTGATGAGGTGGTGGCATTTAAGGAAAACTTGTAAGAAGTAAAGAGAGGAGCCATGTTGATATCTGAAAGGAAGAGAATTGTAGGCACAGGGAACAGTAATTTCAAATTGTGATTGTTTGAATAATAGCTTATTAGGCTGGAATGCAAAGAAGAAAGGGGAGAGAGCAATAGGCAATTTGGTTAGACGGGTAACTGGGGCTGGGTGTTGGGGATTACTGGGCCGTTGGAGGGTTGATTTCTGAGTTTCCTGTTCTGTTCCATTGGCTTCTTTGTCCCTGAGTCATTATTATCCTGTTATAATTACCATGGTTTAATTATAAATAGTGATACTAGCAGGTTGTCTGTCACTTCTTTTTTTCTTTAAAATTGGGTTGGCTATTCTTGACTCTGTGTTCTATATAAATTTTAGAATCAGCTGGTCAAAAACTTGGGCTATTGATTAGAATTACATGGAATTTTTAGATCATTTTGGGAAATTATAATCTTTATGGTATTTATTATATCCAGGAATATGATACATCTTTTAAAAGACTTCGTATATTCTTTTATATTCTTCAAACAGACTATTCTATAAATTTCTCCATAGAAACCTAAGCTGTCTTTTATTGGTTTATTTTCTGGGTACCTTACAGTTTTTATTGCTATTGCTAATGGGATATATTTTTCCCCATTATATTTTCTAAGTTTTTTGTAGGAGTACAACTATTATTGAAACTTGCATCTACCAACCTTATCTACTGATCTCTTTTGTTAGTTCTCTTAGTCTATGTATTGTCTACATAGGAAATCCAAGAAAATTATATCCATCTGCAAATAAAGATAGCATCACCACTTCCTTTCTTTCTTTCTTTTTTTTTTTTTTTTTTTTTTTTGAGACAGAGTCTCGCTCTGTTGCCCAGGCTGGAGTGCAGTGGCCCAATCTCAGCTTACTGCAAGCTCCGCCTCCCGTGTTCATGCCATTCTTCTGCCTCAGCCTCCTGAGTAGCTGGGACCACAGGCACCCGCCACCGTGCCAGGCTAATTTTTTTTTTTTTTTTTGTATTTTTAGTAGAGACTGGGTTTCACTGTGTTAGCCAGGATGGTCTCAATCTCCTGACCTCGTGATCCGCCCGCCTCTGCCTCCCAAAGTGCTTGGATTACAGGTGTGAGCCACTGCACCCGGCCCCTTTCTAATTTTTATACCACCTTTTTTCTTTTCTTGTCTTATTGCATTGACTTGGATATCTAGGGCAGTGTTGTGTAGAAAAGCAGTTATCTTTGTTTTGCTCCATTTTTTAAAAGAGATTCTTCTAAAGTTTTGACATGAAGCAAGACAATTGCTTTATCTGTTTCAGTCAGTTCCTTTTGATTCCCAGAGGTTCCCTAAGAGTTTTAAAAATAATTATGATTGAACCTTTTTCTGAAATTTAACATATGCTTCTTTCCTAGGTATTGAGATAGATTCTTTGATTTTTCTCATTCATCTGTTAATGCATTGTATTAGTTTCATAGATTTGCTGATGTTAATTCATCACATCATTTGTTGAAGCAGTTTGAATAAGAGAAATGGGTTGAGCCTTGAAAATTTGGTAAAACTTAAGATGGTATTGAAGTGGGTGGATGGGTTTTTTTAGTTATTGTTTTCAAATTCTTTTATTTTTATAGAAAATTATTTATTTCATATGTATCAGATTTATCAACATAAAGTTACTGTATTTATAGTGTTCTTATTGTTCAAAGTGTTCCTTCTTTGTTTGTAGTTATTTCCTCTATTTTTGTTCCCAGGATTGTTTGAGCACTTACCTTCCTGCACATACATCTTTCATCCCTCTCCTTAAATCAGTCATACCTAGTATTTTTGTCATCTATTAGTCTGCTCAACAAAGAAGTTTTATCTTGTTAATCCTTTCTGTTGCTTTTTCCTATTTTTGTTATTATTTTCTTCCTTCCGTTTTATTGTGTTTACTCCTTGCTTGCTTCATTTCTTTTAAGACTTTTAGGCCTATAAGGATATAAATTACTCTGTAAGTACTGTTTCTGGTAGATTTTGACATGTATTACTTTTGTTGTCATTCAGTTTTAAATATTTTGTGATTTCCATTGTGATTTCTTCTGTAACCCATGATTTATTAGGAAGTACATGTTTAAGTTTTCAAACAAAAGGATTTTATTTTAACCTTTAAAAAAAAACTGTTGATTTCTAACTAAATTGCACTGTTGTTAAAGAATATGTAGACTGACTTTGGGAGGCGAAGGTGGGTGGATCACCTGAGGTCGGGAATTTGAGACCACCTAGCCAAAATGGTGAATCCCTGTCTCCATGAAAAATACAAAACTTAGCTGGGTGTAGCAGCACACATCTGTAATCCCAGCTATTTAGGAGGTGGAGGCATGAGAATCGCCTGAACCAGGAGGTGGAGGTTGCAGTGAGCAGAGATCATGCCACTGCACTGCAGCCTGGGCGACAGAGTGAGATTCCATCTCAAAAAAAAAAAAAAAAACCACCCCAAAAAGAGTATGTAGACTGTGTATCATCATTTCTTTGAAATGTAACACTTGTCTTGTGTCTTGTTACATATTCAATTTTTGTAGCTCTTCCATGTATTCATGGAAAGAGGATACATTCTTTCTTTGTGGAAAGCCATGGTATACACTAGAAAACATGTTAAAATACTTATTAATTTTAGATTTGTCAGTTTCTTCTTGTTCTAATTTTTTCTGTGTATATTTCTGAGCTATATTGCATACCAGTGTGGCTGTGTACATGTTCATGATTGATTACTTTTCTTCTTGAGTTTCTCTTTATATATTTATTGATGAACTTCAGTTTTAAAATATTTCGTTGTTTCATTTATTGTTATTCCTGTACCAGGTTTTTTCTTGTTAGAATTCATCTGGCATATGATTTTCTACATTTTTTTAACTTTTGGTGTAATTTTACTTTGCACGCCTTTTGTGCAATATGTAGATGGGTTTATTTTAATTATTTTAGCTACTCTGGTAATCTTTGTCTTTTCAGTAGGTTTAATTACACTAGTTTTTTTCATTTTCACAGTGATATAGCCACATTGCCTTTTAAAAATGTCTTTAAAAATGGCAGACTCTTCAACTCCATACCTTTGCACTTACAAGTTTCAATTTTTTGTAATGGTTTTTTACCACTTTCCTTTTTCTTATGATTTAAACCTCAGTTTAAATGCTTCCTTCCCCCTTTTTTTTTCCAGAGAAGCTTTTCTCTGACCAATCCCTTTTTAGAATAGACCCCAACTCCCATTATTTTCTTAGTTCCTTATTTATTTCTTTTATAATACTTAGAAAAGTTATTTATCTTATTTCTATATAGATTATTTAGTGATGATACTAGTATTAATGTCTCCATTTTTTATCATTTTATTTATATGTTAGTTACTTGATATTAGTTGGTAGAGGGTGAAGAAAAGGGTAGCATGGTCAAGAGGAGGTGCTTCAGGGTTGGGTTACCTGAAGCAAATTGAGGAAGACATAAAGATTATTTGTGATGAAAGAGAGTAGGTATAGGAGTACCTTCACAGAGAGAAAGGAATCTCTAGGGAGGGGTGAATTAAGTTTAACTGCAGAGATTTTTAAGGTGAGAAAGAGGTTAAACAAAGAATTACTTGAATCAGACCTGATTTACTGAGTAAAGAGTGGAGAATAAACAGAGTTGAGAAGGCGTGGAATACTTGTCAAGTGGCGTGCCCCCAAGAGAACAGGGGTGAAGCTCCAATTTTCCTTTGACCTTGCCATGTTTTTGGTTCTGTGTATTCATTTGATAGTATCTTCTGGCCTATAGCAGTTAGGGAGATAGTAGAACTGATGCAGGGACTAGTTGAAGTTACATTATGTCTGATTTATGTTGATGTTGAATAGGGGTGAAGGCAGCATTGATCTAAGGTAGAAAATCTTGAATGTACTAAACACTATGTTAAGAAGAAGGACCAGGTTTTTATTCCAGCTGTGCTCTGAACTTGTAACTTTGGGCGCAATCTTGCCTTCCCCCGAATCAGAAAGAGATTGACCTTAATAATCTCCAAAGTCTCTTAAAATTTTTAATGAAAGTATATGAAATAAATGGGTGAGTAAAGGTTCAGGTAAAAAAGAGTAATAAGTGGCAAGAAGCAAGAACATGGTATAGAGCTTGTAATAAAGATTTACCTCCCACTTCTCATGTAACACTGTATACCCTAACATATCTATAATTGTATTCATAGAACCCCTTATCTTCAATGTTCATTCTCAAATCTGATCTCATCTTAACAAATTTAAGTTGATAGAGTTAATATAAATGAACGTTCCCACTTATGTACGAGCCAGCTAGTAGAAAGAACATTGAATTTTAAGGCCAATTCCAGTCGTGCATTTAGAAGTGTTATTGGGCACACTAAAGTCTTTTTAGCCCTATTGGTTCATCTGTGAAATGAAGGAGGTTGGACTTTGCATGAAAACACCGGAATTTTACTTACAGGCACATTTCTAGATCAGAGAAATATGATAGTTGTTATGTGTCCATATTTTATCAAGACATTTGACATAACCTTTTTGATTATTCTCTTTAGAGTAGAATGAGTTATGACAACTCGTTGTTGAATTTGTAGCTTGGAGTTATCTGATGAGATGACACAGGATTCTGTTCTCAGTGCAGTTTTTATTTCACCATTTTTAGCATTGCTTTGGATAAAGATATTGATGGCTTGCTAATCAAGTAACTAGTATGTTGGATTACAAAATCAGGGTCTCAGCAGGCTTTGACTAAGTGCCAAATATGACAAATGGAAGCATCACGGATTTCTCTAGAGCACTCCTCTCGTTGGGCCAACAAGCAGCGCTGCATAAGGATAGGAGGCAAGGGCCTCCTCAGATCTTGCCTTCACATTGCTTTCTGTGTGACACATGACCCCACATTTCAACAAGTATAAAAGAATATTGTGAATTCTCTCTTTCCCCTTTAGTCATGCCGTTTCATTCCCCGAGGGAATCAAAATTATTAGGGATTGTTTGTTTGTTTGTTTCTTTGTTTGTTTTGAGACAGAGTCTCTCTGTCACCCCGGCTGGAGTTCAGTGGCGTGATCTGGGCTGTCTGCCACCTCAACCTCAAAGGCTCAAGCAATCCTCCTACCTCAGCCTCCCGAGTAGCTGGGACTACAGGCAGTGCCACCACACCCAGCTAATTTTTGTATTTTTTGTAGAGATGGGGTTTTGGCCATGTTGTACAGGCTAGTCCTGAACTCCTGAGCTCAGCAATCTGCCCAACTCTGCCTCCCAAAGTGCTAGGATTACAGGCATGAGCCACCTTGCCCAGCCATTATTAGGTTTTTTAAATGATCTGTTCAGAAAAATGTTATGCCACATTGCAAATTGTAAGCAAATTGTGTGTGGAAATATTTTTCTCCCCACTTTCCCATTTTATACAACTGGGTGTATATTACTCATATTGTTTTGTACCTTGTTCCTTTTTTCTCATAATAGTCCTTGTTGGAGGTGTTTCCCTATCAGTGTGATCATTTCCTTTTACATGGCTGCAGGGCGTTACCTTGTAGCTTACATACCATAGTTTAGTTAACAGGTCCTCTACTGATGGACATTTTAGTGTTTTTCAGACTTTATTACAAGCAGTGCTATAATCTATACTCAATACCATAGTTTTATCTATGGGATAAATTCTTAGAAGTGCTGTTGCTAGGTCACAGGGGGATTCAACTTTCTAGTGTCAGTGCTGTCATTCCTGTCCTTGTTTTACATGATCTTAGAAAAAAATAGAATTTAATAGTTGGGATTTAGGCATTATCAAATCCAGTGATTCTCAAAGTGTGGTCTTTGAGCCAGGAGCAGCAGCAGCAACATCACATGGGAACTTGTTAAAAATGCAGATTTATGGGGCCCACCCTAAACCTCCTGACTCAGAGCCTCAGGGGCCCAGCAGTCTGCACTAACAGGTGCTTTTACATGTATGGAAACTGATCAGAGTGATGAAATAACTTGCCAAAAATTATATAGTTACTGGTGGCTTCTGTTATATTTCCACTGTAACTTCTATTTTTCTTGTTTTCAATGCCTCTTTTAAAAGGACATTTTGTTTTTTAAGTTATCAATATAAAAGATCGTTGATTCGATTTTGATCTTTTTTATTTATGCTTCTCAACTGTTTGTGTTTTGGGACATAGCAAATTCAAATGAATACTATTTTGAAATTTTTATAACAATTCCTTAGACTTTCTAAAACCAATCCTTAAATTAACTCCCTGTTATTTTGCATATACGAGTCTTTCGATGTCTCAAGGGATGGCCCCCCGACATCCTTTTTTTGATTCCTTTCCAGTCACATCCCACCATTCCAAACTATATCCTTCTCTTAACCACATCTGTTCCTTGCCTCATGTTTTCTCTTACTTTTTATTTCTACTATTAAACCCTATTTTCTTTCTTTCTTTTTTGAATTCTATTTTATTTTAAATTGACACATAATAATTGTACATATTTATGAGCTACAAAGTGATGCTTGGATACCTGTATACAGTGTGTAATGATCAAATCCGGGTAATTAACAAATCCATAACCTCAGACATTTATCATTTCTCTGTGGTAAGAACATTCTCTGTTTTACCTATTTTGAGATATACAATGCATTATTGTTAACTAGTTACCCTACTGTGCAATAGAATACTAGAACTTATTGTTCCTAACTGTAACTGTTGGCTAACCTCCTCCATCTCTTCCCTTCCCCTCCCCTGCCTCTGATAATCACAATTCTGCTCTCTACTTATATGATATCAGGTTTTTTAGATTCCACATGTGAGTGAGATCATGTGGTATTTGTCTTTATGTGTCTGACCTGTTTCACTTAACATAATGTCCTCCACGTTCATCCATGTTGTCTCAAATGACAGGATTTCATTCTATAACTTAATAGTATTCCATTGTGTATTATATACCACATTTTCTTTCTTCATTCATCCCTTGATGGACACTAAGATTAATTCCATGTCTTAACTATTGTGAATAATAATGAATAAGCATGGGAGTGCAGATAACTCTTCGGCATACTGAGTTCATTTCCTTTGGGTATATCACCAGTGATGGGATTACAGGATCATATGGTAGTTGTATTTCTAACATTTTGAGGAATCTTTATACTGTTTTTCTTAATTGCTGTCTTAATTTACATTCCCACCAACAGTGTATAAGGGTCCTCTTTTCTTTGCATCCTTGCCAACACTTGTTATCTGTTATCTTTTTGATGATGTCCATTTTAATTGGAGTGAAGGGATATCTTATTGTGATTTTGATTTGCGTTTCCCTGATGATTACTCATGTTGAACATTTTTTCTATATACTGGTTGTCCATTTGCATGTTTTATTTTCAGAACAAAGCAGTGGTGGGGGGATACATGACACTACCTGACTTCAAAGTATACTGTAAAGCTATAGTGACCAAAATAGCATGACACTGGCATAAAAACATACACGTAAATCAATGGAACAGAATAGAGAACCCAGAAATAAATTCACTTATCAACAGACACTTGATTTAAAAGAAGGTGCCAAGAGCACATACTGGAGGAAAGAATAGTGTCTTCAAAAAATGATGCTGGGAAAATTGGATTTCTACATGCAGAGGAATGAAACTAGACCCCTATTTCTCACCACATACAAAACCAATTCAATTTAAAAACTTTAAATATAAGATCACCTCCCCACCCCACCCCCACCCCACAAAAAAAGCATGAAACTACTAGAAGAAACCATAGGAGAAGTCCTTCTTCACATTCATTGATCTGGGCAAGGATTTTAAAAATAAAACTTCAAAGGTCCACGTAATAAAAGCAAAAATAGAAAATGGGGTTATATCAAAGTAAAAAGCTTCTGCACAGCAAAGGAACTGACCAACAGAATGAAAGGGTAACCCACTGAATAGGAGAAAATATTTGCAAACTATATATCTGACAGGGGATTAATATCTGGAATATCTAAGAAACTCAAGTCAGTAGCAGAAACCAACCAGATTTAAAAGCTGGACAAAATACCTGAATGGACATTTCTCAAATTTTCATTTGTTCTTTTCTTCTTAAAGCATTTGTATATTCTAAATTGAAGAAATCACTACTCGTTAGCCTTTCTATGGCATTTTGTTATTATTTGTATGTTTGTGCCTGGCTTTATTTTATTCATGTGTTTTCGTATCAGTCTCTTGCTAGTGAATATGCTCCTTGAGGGCAAGAACTGTGTTTTCTTCAGTGTCACTTCAGGCTCCTTGCACCATTCTTAGATAAATGTTGGTTGTATTTGTTCTCATGCACAGTTGGGACTCGGTGGAATAGAGAACGTGTTCTATGGCTATAGTCTACATTTATTTCTCCCACCAGCTTCTTATAAATAAGCTAGTAACTACATGGAATACTGGGCATGAATAGGGATAAGTCAGCTGAAACTCCCTTAACTGAAATTTACAGCTGAAAGATAAGCCAGTCCACAATCAGTAAAACTATATTTTGGTCCTATTTAATGTGCCAGGCATAATGTTGTATGTAGAAGATGGTGTGTTTCTAGTGTCCTTTTCGTAAAGGACAGAGTGTTTTTACTATTTAAATTATTTTATACCTATAGATGTTCAAATTATGTGCATTTTTGCTTTTGTAAACTTTATAAACTTAGAAGTATGGTATCAAGGGTTTTTAAAACTTTTTTCAAAATTCTTTTAAAATTGTAGTCACTATCTTGAATTTACTCTGTCATGTTAAATACCCAGATACCAAGACTGGGTGTTTCCTGCTGGTGAAATGTCATATTTTGGTAAAACAAAAAGTGTTATCTAAACATACTGGTCAAAGGAGAATATATATGTGTCACTATGTGATAGAGCAACATTTTAATTTTATTTCATTTTTTCCTTTCAAGCATTATAATTTTGCACTTGAAACAACATTTTTTTTTTTGAGTAGTACTCCAAATGTACTTTATAATATTTTAGAGAAGTTTTGAAAAGAAGCAGCATTTTTGAGATGACTTTTAAAAATTGTGGTTGCTTGGCTTTATTTAGTAAAAGTGATTTTGTTTCATCAGGCAAATGTTCTTACGAGATGTTTTGAGAAATGGATGTTATGGCTATCTTAGGGCCAAAGTTACAATTTTGAAAAAATGTGCTGAGGGGTTGCCTTCTGATCTTGTTCGTAAGCCACTTTTTTTGAGATAGGGGTCTTGCTCTGTTGTCCATGGTGGAGTGCAGTGGCTTGATCACAGTTCACTGCAACCTCAAACCCTTGGGCTCAAGCAATCTGCCCACCTCAGCCTCCTCAGGAGCTAGGACTACAGGCGCGCACCACTGTACCTGGCTAATTCATTTATTTATTTTTGGTGGAGATGACGTCTTATGTTGCCCAGGCTGGTTTTGAATTCTGGCCTCAAGTTATCCTCCTGCCTCAGCCTCTCAAAACGTTGGAATTACAGGTGTGAGCTGTTATGCTGGGTCAGTGGGCCACTTTAAAAAATAAGTCTTTTAAGTGTTTATTCATTTATTTGACTTAACACGTTTTGAGTGCTTGTCATATGCTAGACACTGAGACAGTAGAAAACTATCCAATTCTTTCTCTGTTCTTAGGTGTTTATAGTTGGCATAAGAGTTAGATTTTATGCAAATGAAACTGGAAACATTTTGTACAGTAACTTACAAAAGTTCTCAATGCAGTATATTCGTATTTCCAGATTTATCTGATGGCTTAGTTTGTCAATACTGAATTAGAAGTTTCTCTTTTGCCCACAATTAGAAGTCAGCCTTACTGGACGGTTGATAAAGTAGAGCTGTATCTTACCTGTAGTTCCTGTTTCTAGCACCCATTTCCTACCAAAATATAAAGTTGAGTTTCTCATTCTCTCTTTTGTAGTGAGCATTTGTCCTGTGCTTTCACATTCTTTCTGCATGGAGAAAGTAATGTATGCACAAGTGTGGAGATTGCCCAGCACCAGCCAATTTATTTGATCAATGAGGAGCATATACACATGGCTCAGTCTTCACCTGCACCATTTCAAGGTAAGTTTGGATGTTCCTGCTCTCCACCCCTATCCACCACCGAGTGAATAACCATCTTGCCCAGTAAAGTTTTGCAGGGTGAGACCTTATCTTAAATGGACATTTTAAAGCTAAGCATAAGGGTCAGATTTTGAGGAAGGAAGAAAAGACTACCATTTCATAATTAAGTAGTAATAGTATGTTAGTTTTTCGCTGAAGCTTATCGCATATATAAGATGGTCTTATGTGTATTCTTTTGTAAGAATAAAATGTAGAATTTCCTTCAGAACAAAAGAAAATCAATAAATACTTGAAAAATATAATTCAATGAGTAATGACCAAAGTCACAGATTAAAGGTTTTCATTGTTGTGTTTATTAACAAGGTTTTAGGAATGTAATGGTTTATAGAAGATAAACCAAATACTTAGTATTTGAAATTTCTATCAGAATCAAAGTTCTAGAATTATACAGTGTATAGTTTCTTCAGCGATGTTCCTTTGTTTTAATTTTAAACTCCATTGGTAATAGGTATTTAGTTGTAATTTACATGTAATTGATACATTCATATTTTCATTAATTCTCAGCTTTACCACCTAGATCACCAAAATAACTTCATGTCCTTTTGATCCGAGCATTACAAATCTTAGTTTTGTCTTTGGAATTCAGAATTTTCTGTGAGTAACAGCTTTTAAATGTTATAATATTAGATTGAACCATATGGAAACAATCTTTTTTTGGTTCAGTCTAATATGTCATTATTAGAGATGACTGGTTGAAATACTCTTAGCATATCACACAATATAATTTTAAAAAACACTGATATTTTAACAGACTTGACTAAAATATTATAATTGCTGTAACAGCCTGTCGTGAGCATTTAACCTCCATTGTATTTATTTTTTGTTTTCTATAAACTATTCTGATTTAATTCAATGAAAGCATCTGTTTCTTGCCCCAAATATAGTAAAACTACTGGAAAATTCAAAACCGAATTCTTAAACTGTACAGTACAAATTGTACAGTATTTGCAAATTATGGCTTGTCAGAATTTTTAAAATACTGTTTTCTTGAGTGTGAAAGTGCTGAGGACCATCTGACTTCATCCAACATTTTATCACTCAGAATAAAAGCATTTAGTTATGGTAATAACAGAGGAATAACTAGTCATGAGGGAAGAGAACTTATTTCTAATCTTCAACGTTGGGAACAATAATATTAGGAATACCAGGTCCCTATAGACCACTTTTAATTTTTCAGATTTTTGTCACTGATGGAAGTCATAGAATACTTTTGTGGAGCATTATTCTGCTTATTTTCCATGATTGGTGTGGAGGAAGACCATACTAAGGCAGTTGCTGTCCTTATGGATAATTATGTTCATCATAATTATCCAAATTGATGTGGGAATTTCCTGGAAGCGTTATTGCTAAAGAATTACCCTTGATTAACTGTGTTAGTTGGAGTCAGTATTTTTATCCCATTTGGATCATTGAGGAACAGCAGAAAGACTCCACGATACGTGTGATGTCTATAGCTATCTCTCTCTTGATTGATGTGACATATGATCTAGCTCTTTAAAAAAATTTAAAAAAGAAGACATTCCGTTTAATGACCATGCTGAGTTTTTGTTAAAAATTAGAATTAAGAAAAAGTGGCCTTTATTTTCAGAAACGTATTATTTGGAAGATTGAAGTACTCACTCCAAGGCTATGAACTGGCTAGGTAATTCACAGTACTATATTAACTATATTTTTGTGTCTGACTCAGTGAAAATGCCGTCAAGGTCAAATACTGAAAGAAGATAGAGTACTTTGGGTCTTTTACTTTGAGTTAAATCAAATTTTACTTAGAGTTGTTTTATCAACAGACCTCTAAAACAGTCAAAACAGGAATGATAACTATTATGCTTCGAGCTTTTGTACATTAAGACTTTCCCACTGTTAGAAATTTCACTTATATGTTATTCTTTGATTACCACAGATGTTTAGGGAGTCTCAGGAACCACAAGAGTGTTCAAGTTTTAGGCAGCATTTGGGGTCTACATGTTGAATGATTTTCTTCTGTTTTGGGAGATTCAGTGTTTACATTGTACAGGCTATCATTAAACAGATATGTGTATGCTTCAAAGCATAGCTGTCTGATAACATTGTACTATCTATATTTTATTTCATTTAAAAATTGTGGGAGGTGAGAGGTGTATAAATAATAATAAATGTTAAAACAAGAAACTTCAAAATATCATACTTTTGTGGCTAAGGCGGGAGCATCACTTGAGCCTAGGAGTTCAAGACCAGCCTGAGCAACATAGTGAGACCCAGTCTCTACAAAAATAATTTAAAAAAATTCTTTTAAATCATACTTTAAATAGAGTTAGGAAATAAAGAACAATGCACATTAAGTGATACTGTAACCTAAAATTACCACATATGTAGTGTTGCACTTAAGTAGGAATTATTTCTCTAATGTTTAGCATGTGTTTCTCCTCCCCTCCATAGTACTGGTAAGTCCTTATGGCTTAAATGGGACGCTAACAGGCCAAGCATACAAGATGTCAGACCCAGCCACTCGTAAGTTGATTGAGGAATGGCAGTATTTCTACCCGATGGTGCTAAAAAAGAAAGAAGAATTGAAAGAGGAAGACGAGTTGGGATATGATGATGATTTCCCTGTGGCAGTTGAAGTAATTGTTGGTAAGAGAAAATATTTTGCCTGAAGAACTTTATTCTTCTTCCTCTTCCTTAATTTAAAAAGATAATCATTTAGATTCATCAGAAATAATCTCCATACCCATCTTTTTAAAGAAATTCTCTTGACACAATGGTATATACTGAGTAGTTATCTTGCCTGAAGCACCCTTGGTCCCTGTATTCCAAATGCTCTTATCATCATGTTGAAACACATATTTAAACAGCTATTAACTTATGAAAGAATGGAGCCTATCACTTTTGGCAGTACTTCATGAGCATCTCATTTTCACCATTGGAATCATAAAATTGGGAGTCTTGTATGAATTCTTTCTCAGTCCTGATTCTTTCCTTGTTCTCTTTGCTTATAGGTGGTGTTCGGATGGTTTACCCTTCAGCATTTGTTTTGATCTCTCAGAATGACATCCCGGTTCCTCAGAGTGTTGCCAGTGCTGGAGGCCACATTGCAGTTGGGCAGCAAGGGCTTGGTAGTGTGAAGGACCCAAGTAACTGTGGGATGCCTCTGACCCCTCCCACCTCTCCAGAACAGGCTATCCTAGGTGAGTAGGATCCAGTAGTGTCCTGGGGAGAAGAGATCTCAGACAATTGTATAGTCTACCTGCCATGGAACAGGTGAGAAAACAGAAATTCCTATTGGAAGAGATGGAGGTAGTAGAGTAATGTAAGGGTTTTACAAAATGGAGAAGGAAAACTATAAACAAACAGAATTCATACACTGCAGAATTTTAACTGTCCATATTAGTCTTCATTGTTATTAAATAGTTTAGATTCTATTAAGGTTTGCACACACATCTGCCCCTTTACGTGTGTATGTGTTCACATATAGATAAAATGTAGGGTTTTTTGTTTTTTTTTTTTAATTTTGAACAACTGAAGAATACTAAATCAGAGAATAGCTGAAGCCTCTGCCCCAGTGACCATTGTCAGCCAGGGACAGGCCTTGAACAACTCTTTTCCCTGTTAGATGTAAAGTTAGACTAGTGCTTAGTAGCTCTGAATAAATACTTTTCCCTGTCAGTAAAGTGTCTGCATTAATAATAAATATTATATGGGATAATTTTGACAGTTGGAACTGCCTGTCTTCATGGAAAAATTCAGAAATTGTTTAAATTGGGAACATTTTTGCCTTCTTTATTGAGTAGTATAGTTCCTATATTAACTTTGTTATTGTTGTAGTTGACCTCACTTTAATTAGAACTGTGGTCAGTATGGAAAGGATACTCATCATACTTGAGCTGAAATGAGATTATTTATTTATAAGCATTGAATGTGGGCCAAGCTGGCAGGAACATTAGAGTAAATAAAGCCTTGGCTGCTAAACTTTGAAAATAAACTATCAAGCATGATACATACGTAATCCTCATGAAAATTACCAGAGTAAGACAAAATTTCAAAGTTTCTAGCACAATTCTTGGCAATTAGTGGGCATTAAATAAATGTTTATAGTTAAAGAAGATATTGGGGAAAAGCATATACTTTGTGATTGAACGCACCTAGTTGTAAAACCTGGCTATATCGTTTACAAGGGGGTGACCTTATTTAATTCTCATAGTTTTTCTGAATCTTGGTTATTTTTTCTGATAAATACATACTTTACTGGGTTGTTGTACATACTAGGTAATATATACAAGTGCTTGGTAAACAGTAAAGTCGTATACAATTGGTAGCAATAATTTATAGCAATATGCAAAACTCAAAGTTTAGCACACACTGTCTGGAGGTAACTACTCAGATGTTTTGTGGGAGACATAGAAATGGACATGTCTGTTTTTAAGAGCTGTGTATTTGCTGAGATGGTTAAAAAAAAAGAGAAGAAAAGAAAAGTACATCCAAGGCCAGGCATGGTGGCTCATGCCTGCAATCCCATCATTTTGGAAGGTCATGGCAGGTGGATTGCTTGAGCTCAGGAGTTTCAGACCATCCTGGGCAACATGGTAGAATCCTGTTTCTACAAAAAATACAAAAATGAGCCATGCATGGTGACAAATGCCTGTAGTTCCAGCTACTTGGGAGGCTGAGGTGGGAGGATGGCTTGAGCCCAGGAGGTGGAGGTTGCCGTGAGCCAAGACAGCATCAGTGCACTCCAGCATGGTCGACAGAGCTAGACCATATCTCAAAAAAATAAAAAAGTACTTCTGGCTTTCATTTGGTAGAGCAGAGAATTTGGATGATTCCTTGTGAAAGGATTTGTCATCAATCAACTATATTAAACTAAAAAAGAACTTTCATAGTCTTTTGTAGTAATCATCATAGAGAAGATATATTAATATAAAAATTAGAATGATCAGTATTTTGAAGTTTTTAATTTCACATCACAATTTGGATTTTTAACAATTGCACTGCATTAAGTTATCCGCTTGTTATCTGTTTGTTTTTGTTTTGCCTTGTACTTAGTGAAATTTGTATTCAACTTAAAATTGAAAGCCTGCTGTGTACTTGATGCTTTGACCTCTGATCAATTCAGAACTCTTAATAGTCATAATTCAGAAACAAGAGGTTTTTTTGATAGGGGATTTCAATGTGGATTAATTAACTATGGATCTTCAAATTCCTTCCCCTTTAACTCTGTATGCTATCGTGTTAGGCCTTGGATAAATAAATCCCCTGATGTCGCCTTATTCCTTAAAACAAACACACACAACTGAACAAAAGTTGCCGATATCCTTGCAGTAAAATGAATTTGCCTAAATTTTCATATCATAGGATGTTGAATTACAGGTTAGGAGTCTTAATGCTGTATCAGAGAGTATCCCGGTCAGCCTTGACATTCTGTAGTTGAATGCTGTATTTTTCTAGATATAGGACAGAATGGGCTACTTTGCCCTCTAAAAAACACCAAGTTTCTCCTGGATTAGCAGAGGGCTTAGGAGGGCCAAATAGTATTAGTGACATTACTCATACCTTATTTGGATTGGCATATCCACTTGCCTCTTTGTTTGATATGTAGAGGTAATTGCAAGTAACAACATTCAACATGCATTTTAACAGATTGGAGTAACAAGTCTTGTTTAATTCCATCTAAGATACCACTCAGATTTTAGTTCAGTCATTTAAGTGCTACTGAAAAGCTTCAACCTAGCTTTAGTCAGAAAAGTCTCTATGGCTTGTTTCTCCCTACTCTTTTCTTTTCTTGGTCATAAATTGTTTCTTTATGATACCATGGGCATATGATCTCTTTAGCTATATCATAGGATGTTTTGGAGAGAAGGTCTATGTTATCTATTTCTACTTCTGTTTATTTCTTTAGTTTGCCTAGTTTTATAATTGGTGTTTGAAAAGCAATTGTAAAATTGAAATTAATTCTTTTGTATCATGAACCAAGTTGGGAACTTTTAAAATGTAGCAAAGAAAGTTCAAATTTCTTATCTCATTTGTAATATAGTAATGCTTTTATCGGAAAGAATAGCGCTTCATTTCCTTAGAATATAAGCATTTGGGTCTTTTTTTAAAATAGACGTAAGCCTGACCATTCAGCTTGTATTATCATCATCTTTCATTGATAATAAGAATATTTAGTTTGTGTTATAAAGTTGCTTCTTTCTTTTTCACCTTGACTTTCGTTAAGATGTTTTGCATCATAGTTCTATTGAGAAGAAAATCCATAATATATGCTTACTAAGTCAAATAGATGAAAGTGATTCAATCAGAATTTAATACTGGAAATTGACTTTAGTATTTGTCTTATATAAGATAGAATTAGTAAAATACTCAAAATGTAAACAACAACCAGTATCATCAGTAATCATAATGAACATAGTTGAAAGAAATATATTCATAACCACTGTATTTGGAAAAACTAAGTGGAGTTACTAGAGAGAAACCAGTGAATTTTTAATCCTCTGAAATAAAACGTCAAGACAACCTCTTTCAGTGTTTTAGTACTAAGTTTTAAATACATAGTGTCAGGCATAAGGACAAACAGTATCACACACAAATTTGAAATCTGACCTTGTTAAAAGCTTTGTGCCATTACTTTCTTTTTCCTACCCAGGGCACTGTGTGCCGCTGATATACAGCCATTTAGCTACATGGGTATAAAGCTCCCTCTACTGTTGCCTTTTGCCTTGAAACTCATTGACTGTGTTAAGATTTAAAAATCTAAAACAATCAGTGGAAGTTTGCATCTTTAATATTGTGATGTATGTACCCTTGCTTCTAAGTTGTTTCCAATACATGTGGAATAGGAGTGCCTGTGTATGTGTGTGCCCTTATGGGTGTGTGAGTGTTCATCTGATTAATTGATTTAGGGAGAAAACAAAGAAATCATATGGACAGAGTTCCAGAGAAAAAAATCCATTCTGATACAAATTTTACTCATGATTATAGATAGTGTTATTGCCAGGGGATAGGGGAAAAGCTACATGTATACGAGTTTCAACAATTAAAATGCATATTTATGTTAAATAAGATAGCAGTCTATGAAGTAGGAAACCTTTCCAGAAAATCCTAACATTCCAAATTGCCTTTTTTTTTTTCAGGTGAGAGTGGAGGTATGCAAAGTGCTGCCAGTCACCTGGTTTCCCAAGATGGAGGGATGATAACTATGCACAGTCCAAAGAGATCGGGGAAGATTCCTCCAAAACTCCACAATCATATGGTCCATCGAGTCTGGAAGGAATGCATCCTCAACAGAACCCAGTCCAAGTAAGTTTTCTCGATTATGTCTAGATCATAGTTTGGTAACCATCTCCTTGATTGCTACCTGGAAAATGTCAATCACATTGCACTGTTGTGTGACCAAACTTGAGAGGTCATCAGATTGGTATTTCATCTAAATTTGAAATAAAGATGTTAAAATCAAGACATTTACTGTACTTGATTTCATTATTGAGGAACTTTTTGAAGTTCCTGATACTGTACAGATTGGCATGGTGTTGACCTAATATTTTGTAGCACAGCTGGCACAGGGATTCACCATGGGTATCAGGACAGTAACCAGTGAGTTTGGTTTTTCCTTGCATATCAGTGTATGAATGTATCCCTATTATGAAGGGAAAGAACCTTCCTTGCTGATTTACTATTGTATACAGGCCTTAGTTGTAATTAACAATACATTTTTGAACTAGACTGATGACAGTTGGAGGGGTGTTTATTATCTGCCGTGCTCCTGTTTGTTGATTTGAGAAAATTATGTTCTTTTCTTCCCCCACCTAACTTTCCTTCCTTTCCAGTCTCCCTGCCTTTCTTCTTTAACATACTTTTGGAAAAGGAGAGAATGGATTTTTAGAAAAGACTGCTGCTGATTATTTTAATTGCCTAAACAGTAATGACAAACAGGAGTCAATAAGTGCTATTCCACTTATCAAGATTTATGTAAACATAATCAGCACAGTTTCATATCTGTTTTATTATGAGTAGATGTCTACTTTCTTGACGAATGAAAGTAGACAAATGAGTCTTGATTCTCTGAAACAGAATGAATATGGACATGCATGTCAGTAACATCCAATAACTTCCCTCATTTAGAAGCCAGTGAAATGTTTCTTAAGTGACTACTATTCCAAGTTTTTATACAGATTTAAAACCTTTAAAACCTGTCCTTTGGACCCAGCTTTTAGCAATTTCATACTAAATATTGGCCAATGAATTGATTCTAGAATAGTCCACTGAAGATGTAGTAGAGAGCTCTAAAATAATTGCAGTGGAAAATCATGTCACGTTCTAGAATTAAAAAGTTATCTCTAGTCACTTTAAAATGGTCCTTTCCTTTAGAATAATTGGTACAGATATTTTTACTTCCATCTGCAGTGCCTAGATTATTTCCAAGTAAACATTTTCTTTTTCTTTTCCTTTCACTTATCATCTTTGATTTTTAATCACCATCAACCTTAGACCTCCACAACTCTTAACAGATCATAGTCCCTTTCTCAGCAGTACAGAACAGGGAGATGAGACAACCAGGAGGGCAGTGGAGGGCAGAGAGTGGGAGAACTGCTTGTAGAGCCTGTAGAGCCACTGTTGATGAAACACTTTGCAGTATCTGCTGTAGCAAAATCAGCAATCCAAAAATATTGCCCCTTATTGTTATTTCATTGTGTAATAAAGCGATCTGCTTTTCGCTACCAATTATCAGTGATATGTAGGAGATACTTCTATTTTCTATTTCACATTAGGAGTGCTGCTCTTAAATGCTAGTAAATATTTTACAGGATGAGTATCTTATTCAAAGTTTGTGGGACCAGAAGTGTTTGGGATTTCAGATTTTTTTTTAGATTTTGGAATATTTGCATATACATAATGAGATATCTTGGGGATGGGACTTAACTCTAAGCACAAAGTTCGTTTATGTTTCATGTGCACATAGCCTGAAGGTAATTTTATACAATGTCTTAAAACAATTTTGTGCATGAAACAAAGTTTGTGTACATCGAACCATGAGTAAGCAAGGGTGTCTATCTCAGCCACCCATGTGGATAATCTGGGATTGTTTGGCATCACCATCATTCCTGACTCAGAATTTACATGCTACCGATAAGCAATCACCTCAGCCTTCCAAGTATCTGGGACTACAGGGAAGCGCCATCATGCCCGGCTAATTTTTGTATTTGTATGTATGGGGTTTTGCCATGTTGCCCAGGATGGTCTCAAACTCCTGGACTCAAGCAATCCGCCCACCTTATCCTCCCAAAATGCTGGGATTACAGGTATGAACCACATGCGCCCAGCCAAATGGAAACATTTTGAATCCTGCTTCCAGTACATAAAACAGGTTGTTTTATTCATTGGTTGCTCTGAACTGCATGTCAGCAGGCTACCATTACTATGTGAATGAAATGTATTCAACTCTTGAACAGTTTTCTCCCCAGGGGTATGGGTATTATGTTCACACATAAGTCACATTTTTAACCCTTTTAGGAGGAGCCAAATGTCAACTCCAACTCTTGAAGAAGAGCCTGCTAGCAATCCTGCTACTTGGGATTTTGTGGATCCAACCCAAAGAGTCAGCTGTTCTTGTTCCAGGTATGTAATAAAAAAGGCAAAATAGTAATGGATCGAATGATGGTGCATCTTGTTGATTCATCTCCTGGCCTCACAGATCAGTTCTTCCTGATTCTCCATTCTCCTCCAGTAGAGAAGAAAAAGATTAGTTTTTTTCTTATATGCAGATGATACAGTTTTATTGTCAGGACTCAGAGTTTGTTAGACAATTGGCCCTGTTAACATATTGCTCCCACAACTTTTTTCTGGTTAGCAGCTTCAAAACAAAAAGCATCAGTTTGACAAGACAATTCTTAGCCCTTTAAATGACTTTATTTAACTACTCTTAATTTTAAAGTAGAGATACATTAAAAACAGATTGGCTTGAGTCAATAGAATTTGGATTAAAGAGACTTTATGTAGATAATTTGTTTTGTTGCTAGCAGTGGTATTTTTTGATCGAGACAGGTATTTGGTCACAACTGCTAAAAGCTAAAACTGTTGCGGTCATGATATCTTGACTAAATGAATAAACTTATTCATTTAGTTCTTTGGATACGTCCTCAGATTGCTTTTTTGTAGAAAATTTTTGCATTCTTCGTGGATATTCCATTGACTTACCACTCTTTGTTGTAGTAAAGAATCTTATTGTCATGGGTTTTCATTAGGGTTCTTAAATTCTTTAAGTGGGCGTAAGCCTTAACCCCCAGCTCATTTGACAGTTAGAAGAAGTGGTGATGATTTTTCACCTAGACTGGGCTATTTTGAGTAGCCCTGCTTCTGAAATGTACACTTTCAAATTTGATACTGTTCAATGTTGATAAAAAGTTCAGGTAAGATAAGCATATTTAGAAGATGGCCATTCATGTCTCTGGTGAGATCAGGGCTTCTTAATGTAGCATGAGTGACTTGGCTTCAGGCTGAGGAGGTAGTCCATATGCCCCCTGCATATATGCAGACTGCTGCGTGTGTACACTTAGGGAACAGCTTTGACACCTTTTCCTCTTCTCCCCTGCCCCTTGAATTGATTCTTTTATCAAGCTCTGCCTTGGTAGCCTCTTGTTGAGAGATGTAAGGATAAGCCTAATGAAACTCATTATTGATTTTTCAGGGAGGATGTTTTTGAAGAAGTTGTTTGCTCATTAAGGGTTCCCTCTCTGAGTATGTGAGAGCCTCTCTCTGGTGTTAGTGGGTGAATACCTCCTTTACTCTTGTCTCTAGGCTGTTGTGAATTGTGTGACAAAAAGTATTTTCCCAGTAACTTTGACTTATGGACAGCTCACAGCCAAGTTAAGGCCCGCCTTTAACACATACATAGGATA
The DNA here is from genome assembly GCF_028885655.2 of Pongo abelii. Taxonomy (NCBI): domain Eukaryota; kingdom Metazoa; phylum Chordata; class Mammalia; order Primates; family Hominidae; genus Pongo; species Pongo abelii. Next base: position 114,854,734 of record NC_071995.2, on the reverse strand, counting down.
TAAATTGTAGTGTATTTAACTTTTCTTTCATCTTATTTTCCCTGCTCTTTCCTTAGCCCAGATTTTTTCACTTAAAAAAATAACCTATTTACTGACTTTTACACATTTTTATTAGCTACCTGGAATTATTTTTGTAACACATTAAGTGTAAATAAACAAATAATGCTTTCCTTTTTGTTTTCTGGAATTATTGCTGTATTTCTTTGCCAAATGTGTATATCTTCAGGTCTTTTTTTAATAACTATATGCATACCAAGGCACCTTTCCATTGACTTTCCAACTTCTGTCCCAACCTGACTTTCACATAGTCTTGTATTTTGGGGGATGCCTTTAAGAAAAATCCTTAGGCTGGGTGCAGTGGCTCATGCCTGTAATCCTAGCACTTTGGGAAGCCAAGGCAGGCAGATCACGAGGTCAGGAGTTCGAGACCAGCCTGACGAACATGGTGAAACCCCATTTCTACTTAAAAAAAAAACAAAAACAAAAACAAAAAAACAAAAATTAGCCAGCCATGGTGGTGCGTGCCTGTAATCCCGGCTGCTCAGGAGGCTGAGGCAGGAGAATTGCTTGAACCCGGGAGGCGGAGGTTGCAGTGAGCCGAGATCGCACCACTGTACTCCAGCCTAGGTGACACAGTGAGACTCCATCTCAAAAAAAAAAAGAAAAATCCTTAATTTTTACCATGTATGCTTCCCCGCAAACCTGGAACCCTGTTGTGGTCATTTTTATCACAATTTTCTCTTCCCAGCCTACAGACTTTTTAGATATAATCTGTCACTGGATTTCACACTGACTTCCTTTGAAATGCCTGTTGTAGTCCTTCTCCTTTCCTTGTTCTTTTAGCATGATCTATTTCTACATGCTTGGGCCCTGCCTCAGGTTTCTTCCTACCACCAGTCACCCATATAGTGTGCCAACTTCATCTGACTTTCCCACTGCCTGCACCAGGTTCCTTTCCTGCTGAGACGCACTGTGATTCTCTCCTACCTACTGTGCATTCCTCTTGTTCTAACCTTTTTGCAATGTAGCTGAATCATTAAATACAGTTGAAAAAACTTACTTTATGATTAGATTATCTACTTTGCAAAAAATCTTTACTTTGAAGAGGGTATCATAAAGTGTCTCTCAAAGAACTAGTATGGGTAAATGCTCTCTGAGAAAAAAAGTCTAAAAGACTTTTAAATTTTAGGTTTTAAAGTAAGTACCTTCATAAGATATTGAGATACTTTCTGATGAGACATTCACGTGTTACTGTGGTACCGTGCTCGTTGAGCTTAAAGGCAAGAAGTTCAGGAGTGTTTGTTTTTATTTTTTTTGGAGTAGCAAAGACTTTGGCAAGAGTATTTGCAGATTATCTGCTGCAGGATTACCGAGCCCGTTATGGTACAGACCACTCCTTCCACTATTTAATGGCCTTACGGAGCAGGGCAGCCATCCTGCTGTCCCACTAAACCATCCCATCATGCCCCACAAATCCGTTTTACTGCTCACTAGGGCATCATTTAGTGCAATGCAGCAGTAATTTAATGCCACCCTAGTGGCCTCAGAGAGTGACTACTACACTGGCAGGAGAGCTCACGTTTTTCCCCGGGAATGATTTATATATTGGGAGGTACTGGCTGACCTGCAGTATAACTTTGTTGTACAGATTAAACCCTGGCATCATCTAGTGGGCTCTTACTGAGCCATTTTTCACACCCATGCTTGCCAAGAAGTGTGTTAAGATGTGAGCCGACTTGGTTTTTCTGCTTAGATGGTTCAGGTGCATTTGTGTATGTGTGGTGTTAACTTCTGTCATTTTAACGTGTGTCTGTAAGATCCAAAGTTGTCTTTTATCCCTTCTTGCCTAGATATAGTGGCACATAAAGTTGCTAGTATATTTATCCTATTAAATGTTCTTAGGATTGAAACTTACTGTTTTAGTTCCACACTTTGAGGCAGAGTAGTTGCATAGTTAATTTTATTCCCAATTTACAGCACTACAAGCCATTATAAGCCATTCTATATTACAGTTAGTAGAGTGTTATAAAATAGAAATTGGAAGCTTTGTTGTTTCTTGGCAGAGAATCTCATGGCTCTACTCTCACAGTTTTAAGATGCAGTATGAATAGGTTATCTGAGGCCCTCACCCAATCTAAAAGGTTTGGGTTTTTTTGAATCAGTGATTTGTAGGGGTTAGCAATGTACTTTACATCTTTTGTTATGCCCATTTCTTATCTGCTTAACTTATATGTGATTGATTCTTCATTTTTCATTGGGGTGTATTGTGTTTTTTAGTTATATAAGTATAATTAAAAACTAGAGCCCTTTTATATGTATTAGTACATCTAATGTATGCTTTGAAAGGCAAAATTTTGTCAGAATCTCTTTTCTTAATGTTATAATGATGTAATTATTTACTCTCATTTTAGGCATAAGCTTTTAAAACGTTGTGCAGTCGGACCCAATCGACCTCCCACAATATCTCAACCAGGGTTCAGTGCAGGACCATCATCATCTTCATCTTTACCACCTCCTGCTTCTTCTAAGCACAAAACAACAGAAAGACAGGAAAAAGGAGACAAGCTGCAAAAGAGACCCTTAATACCATTTCACCATAGGCCCTCTGTGGCCGAAGAATTATGCATGGAACAAGATACACCAGGACAGAAACTAGGGTTGGCAGGGATAGACTCCTCCTTAGAGGTGTCTAGCAGTAGGAAGTATGATAAGCAAATGGCCGTGCCTTCCAGAAATACAAGCAAGCAAATGAATCTGAATCCTATGGATTCACCTCATTCCCCTATATCCCCTCTGCCACCAACACTCAGCCCTCAGCCACGAGGTCAGGAAACAGAGAGTTTGGACCCACCATCTGTCCCTGTGAATCCAGCCCTCTATGGAAATGGACTAGAACTCCAGCAGTTGTCTACTCTGGATGACAGAACTGTCCTCGTAGGCCAAAGACTGCCTCTCATGGCAGAGGTCAGCGAGACAGCCTTATATTGTGGGATTAGGCCCTCGAACCCGGAGTCATCAGAAAAGTGGTGGCATAGTTATCGTCTCCCACCCAGTGATGATGCTGAGTTCAGACCTCCAGAGCTCCAGGGTGAGAGATGTGATGCCAAAATGGAGGTAAACTCAGAGAGCACTGCATTGCAAAGGTAAGACAGCTCTCTGCACCACCCACCCATCCACCGGAAGGGCATGGGCTCACTCCCCATCTCTCCCTGCTAAACTTTCAGGTTCAAAATTGAAGTAGGCTTTTCTTTGTCCTTCTTGACTCTGGATATGGAAAATGTTTAATGGTCAAATGCTTTGTCCTACTTACAGGTTAGCACACATGTCATTTGACACATGGGCATATAAAGAACTCTATGCCATTTTAGTACACTCCAAATATATTAATACATTTTTGCCCTACTGTTTGTTAATTAAAGAATAAATTAAAGAATATAGCTTTATAAGACTTTCCATACTGCTATCAGTGCCTTCTTTGTGTGTTGACATTTTTGAGGAAGGCTTTGCCTACATTCAGGTGTATGTATCATGTATCTAGTATAATATTTATAGCTCTTTTGAGCCACCCGTTCTAAAACTACATAGATTATCTCATTTAATCTTCACTGTACCATATTATTATGTTAATTTTATAACTGAGAAACTAGGGCCATGCAGTTAGTAAATGACACAGATGGAATTTGAAACTAGGCAGTCTGTCCTGAGAACCTGTGCACTTAAGTGGAATTGATGGGCCCAGAGACAAAAACATATATTCTTGACAAAGTATGCTAATTTTTATTTAATCATGAATATAAACTGTAAAAGCAAATCACTATATTGGTGAATTTTTAGTTGTTTTTACAAAAAGTTTAAGCTTTGTAAATGCTTTAAGTCATAAATGCTCTTTTTTTTTTTTTTAAATAAACTCATTTAACTTTGTTTATCTTGTTTAAATTGTCATTTTGTCTTTTAGACTCTTAGCACAACCTAACAAACGGTTTAAAATCTGGCAAGACAAACAGCCCCAGATGCAGCCACTCCACTTCCTTGACCCATTGCCTCTATCACAACAACCTGGAGACAGTTTGGGAGAAGTGAATGACCCCTATACCTTTGAAGATGGTGACATAAAATACATCTTTACAGCCAACAAGAAATGCAAACAAGGGACGGAGAAAGATTCCCTGAAAAAGAATAAGGTACCATTTAACAGAGAGAGAGTCCAGCATGGTGTGGGTTTCTATCTATGTCAGTACAACATGTGTGGGAAGACTTTGGAGGCAGAACGTTTGAGATAGTCTTGCCTGATTGCTCTGTCCCCATATTCATGCTCTTGGTACTATTGTATTGAACAGCGTATTGTTCCTTTTTATGTCATGGCTCACCTTTGTTTAAAAGTCAGCCGAACATAAATGAAGCCTCATATTTTCCAGGCTATAGCTTGTACAGTGCATGTTTTCTCTCATGTGCTAATTCTTGTTGGCCTATGCTCCCTATTTCTTTTAAAATATTATTCCAAAGTACCCAAAATGTAAAGGAAAAAATGTTTGTAACAGTAGGTATACACAATTTATGGAGCGCTTCTTATCCTTACTGTGCTGAGCGCTATACCTATATATTCTCTGGATTAATATCAACTCTACCCATAGACTATCAGTATCAATTTTACTGGTTTCGTCATCATAAAAATGAGTACTGGTTGTGTCTGCTGTCTTTAATTTTAAATTTTCAGACATTCTAAAATGCTGGGCCATTGAAATAGGTATTCTTGAGAATCAAGGAAATAAGACAATTATAACAGGCCGGTATAGTTAGGGGAATGCTTTTTAGATTGTTTTATACAGATCTCCCTAGACCCAGAAAGCCGAATCTATAATTTAGCATCTAAAATGTTGTTAAAGGCAGCTTTTAACACCATGGCAGGTCTGTAATCAAATGCCACCAGTACTGCTTAGGCATAAAACACTGATTGACTCAGAATACCCCATAGGATTGAGGGGAAAGTGGGGAACTCATGGTTCTGTTGAAATTCCAGAGAAAGGACCTATCTTTTATTTCCTTTGGTTGCATAGACCATGGTTTATCATACTTGTGCTCATAACAAGTTCCATTCTACCCTCTAATTCTTTGTGTTCTCCCTCATATTTCACACTTTGGGTTGGTGTTCATGTGTTTTGTTTGGCTGAATTTATTATACAGTCAGAGGATGGATTTGGTACCAAGGATGTCACTACACCAGGTCATTCCACGCCGGTGCCTGATGGGAAAAATGCCATGTCTATTTTCAGTTCTGCTACTAAAACAGGTGTGTACAATGATTATTTGCCTCACTTGGATTGTTGCTAAAATAAAATGCAAAGGAGATGCCTCTCAATGTAAAATTTTATTCTTATTGTAGTAAGAATTTCATCTCATCTTTAATATATTTTTCATAGTTTGTTTTTCAGTTCCTTTCAAAACTGATAAACATATTTGGAAATAATTGTCTCTAAATTTAACTAAAACCATAGGGAAAAACTCACAGGCAGGTCGTGTTCATTGAGATCCGTGTCCTCTCCCTACTCCTTTGCGCTTGGTGGAGTTGTTTATTCTGTGTCTTTTGCCTCCTTTCCTACAGATGTCCGGCAGGATAATGCTGCTGGCAGAGCTGGCTCCAGTAGCCTTACGCAGGTAACAGATTTGGCACCTTCCCTGCATGACTTAGACAACATCTTTGATAATTCTGATGACGACGAACTTGGGGTGAGTTTGCCATAGCTACATAAACAAAAATTTCGCTACATGAAAGGGCTTTATGTCAGTGTTGTAGTATTTCTTTATGGTTTGGTCTCCTGAATTTGGGGGCTCTTATTTCAGGTTCTGAATGTTCTTTATAAATGTCTGTATACTGGAATCTAGTCACGCTGTATAAAAAAAGTTTGTATACTTGGAAAAGATTGTAAAGGTTATTGGTGTAGTGTATCCACCTCGAGTTTTGTTCATTGAAGGATCTTTTTCATTAGTGTATTCCAGTTGTACATATTAAAATCTTTCACATTTATTTGAATAAATTCTTCTAAATATCACAGGACTACTAGAAATGTATTATGTTGTCCCTTAGGTTTGATTTTTAAAGTAGTGCCCACATGACTTTATTCATCTAATAAGTCAGAGGTTAGATATGCAAATATGATTTATACTTTCTAAGATCATGGCATCATTGTAGGTGAATAGAATTTATATACATAGAAGTTAAATACTACAAGGCAGCATATGATTTAAAATGACAGAGAAGAATAATTATTATAATTCTTTGGAGATCAGCAGAACTAAGAGTCAGGAAATGTGTATCCTCATCCTCCTAACCAACTCTGTACCTTTGGGCAAATACAAGTGCCTGTTTTTTCTGGGAGACCTAGAGATGAGTAAGATAGGCTCTGTTTTCAAAAAGTCAGCTTATTAGTTTATTTTTCTTTCATTTATTCACTTATCTACCTCCGTGTTCATCCATTTTACATATATTTGTTAATTGTTTGAAGGTTAATTCCTTTGTGGTGGTACTAAGGCTAATCATTGAGGTTAGAAATATGATTAAATTACCACCCTTATACTTGAGACACTCACAGACGTAAGGAGAAATGGCACATAAAGTTATAATGTACTTATTGCTGTGAGTACAGTAATAGACCTGAATCTAAAGTTGCTGGACGTTCAGATATGAATCCAGTGACCAAGTGATGGGGAGCAGTGTTTAAGTTAAGGCTTGAAAGTTAAGTAGGAAACATTTCTAAAGCCCATTCTAATTTTAAAATAAAATGTATCTAACAGATATTATACACCATTACTATTATAAGTACTCAGAAGATGAGGAGATCATAACGGTCTGGAAGAATGGATTGTACTTGAAATGTGGAAAGACGGGGTCATTGAGAGGAAGGGGGAGGGACATTAGTTTAAGTGTGGAATGAGCCTTGATTAAACAACAAAAATGAACCAGATTAGCTTTCAGGGATAAGGAACAGACCATTGGTCTGTTTTTTTGGATAATTAGAGACTGATACGTCTAGGAAAGTTTTGGATTTTAAACTTTACCAATATGTGTTCCTCTGAGGGCTGCTGAGTATAGAACTGAACTGGCAGAAGGGCTGTTTTTTTTTTCCGGTCTGACGTGCAGAAAGCAGGAATCCTCTAATCTGGTAACTTTTGTTGGATTGGAACGCTAGAATCTGAATTTATACAGTGGCCACATGAAGGAAAAGGACATGACAATGTGAAAAACTCTGGTAGAAGAAATGACTCATTTCTTCATTGCTGATCCAGGCATTGAATTTGACTATCCACCGGAGGCCAAGTGCTGCCTGGGTTTGGTTTTAAAGATACAGAGGGTTAGGATAGGTGCTTTGGCAGTGGTGATGGGAATCAAATATGAAAAGAAAAGGAGGTACAAGTCAAAGGAGGAGAAAGAAAGGAACAGAGCAAGCATTTTGGAGTGGCCTGCCTGATCTGTTCATGGCCACCATCCTGGTAATTGTTTCTGCTCTGGGCCACTGAACTTATTCTTTGTATAAATTATGAATTACTATTAGGTTTAATGAAGAAATGTTTAACTGTCAGGAGTATACTTTTAGTAATGTTAACATGAAAAGGAGAATTGGACATTTTCCATCAGATTTTCATTTCTTTGAGTGTTTTTGCTTTACTCTGATTTTTAGTCTGGCATTTAATCACATGAGCAGTTTACCTTAGAATATATTGCTAATCCATCTTACTACTCGTAAATGGAGTTGGGAGGCTATTGGCTAAGTTGTCATCTCATGTGTCTTTGAATTTAATTTTAATTTTACATTTCAGTGTTGTGACATTGTATAAATAAATAAAAGGCCTATTTGTAAAAATCATTTTTTGCTTTATTTTATATTTTATTTTAATTCATCACCAGTTCATTTAATGTTAAAGATAATCTTGCCCAGTAATGCACTTGGTTTGTTTTTGAGTAACAGATCAGAGAAAAACCTTCTGAATATTTCAGTAATTTTACAAAATAAGGTTATTTTTGGTGAAGATAAATAGTTACTATAAAAATAGGTACAGAAGATACATAGTTTGTTGTGATAAATGCAAAAAAAAAAAAAAGATTTGGAGGGCTTGAGATTATGCCTTTTAGCTGCTTGCTTCCAAGTATAAGGGAAACCAGACTAATTGTCAGTTACTACTGGATGCACCACCCTAATGTAACATTGTGTCCCTGAAAATTGACTTGGGAGGGAAGAATTGCTTAAGGTCTGCAAGCTCTCCTTTGATGGCACAATCTGCCCTCACAAGATCCATGAAAAGAATTCACTGTTTCTTACACTTGATAAGCTTGTAACCATCTCCTTTGTTTCACTATCTGTTGGTATTTCTAGAGGTTCACCTGGTAAACGCTTCTACCAAGAGGCATCTACCAATAGGCATACATTAGGAAATATTTGAATGCTGCCCTACTTATATACATGTCACTCTGTTTTAATAACATCATCTGTTCTTAGGCTGTATCACCTGCTCTGCGCTCAACAAAAATGCCTACAGTTGGGACAGAAGACCGACCTCTTGGGAAGGATGGAAGAGCTGCTGTTCCTTATCCACCAAGTAAGTAGAGAAACTTGACTGAGCCATTGTGGCTCACTGCCTATAACTTAGATATAATATTCTCATACTCAGTGGTGCTTTATCTTTATCTGAAATTCCCCCTTCTTTTGACAGAATTCTAACTGTGAATTAAAACCTATATAAATTGGTGTTCTGAGATGGCAGGCAGCTAATCATATACAGAAACCATCTTAATTTGAATTCCTTTCCTTTGTTTTCCAGTTAAGAATTAGCTTTTTGTAGCTTAAAATGTAGAAAAACATGTTTTAGGTTTGTTTTTCTAATAGTCCTTTCCTAGTAGAATAAATGCTGCACAAATGACTTTTCAAACTGACATTCTATTATAAGACTGTGTAAAATGTTTCTGTTTTTATAAATGTAATTCACTCAAGGATATTGGATATTTGATTTCAGTGGTCCTTTTCAAGATGCATACCAAAGTTTTTGTGTTTCCTTTTGAGATCAGCTAGTTTTACCATATATGCTGACAAAGAGATGAACCTCTTTTTTTCGAGTATATTCTTTGCCCTAAGAAACCACATTATTCTACAAGAGGAAAGAAAGTCAGGGTAGCTTATGTGGCTACTCTGAAGCAGAAACATAATTCCATTGGAAATCATTCTTTAACACCTTCTCATTAACTTCGGCTGGTAATGAGAACAAATTGAGGGGAAAAACCACCATGTCATAGGGATGAGTCAAAAAGCTTTATGAACCTATAAATGTAGTGCTGATTTACTCAAATCTAGAAGTGGGAAGTATACAGAGATTGGATTTTGACAGCTTTAGTGGATCCATAGCTTTTTAAAATATGCAGAGCTTTCTCAAGCATGACATGGGTGAAAATGAATAATGATAGCCAGCCCGTTGCTGTAGTTTTTTTAATTAAACATTTTTCTTGTTTTATTACTCTGCGCTGCAGAATTTCACAAACATGGAACTTCACAGATTAAAAGAAACAGTATTAAAATAGATATGTGTAGGTCAGATGAGTGAGTTTTTCCTCTTTTTTGAATCCATCGATCCTTTACCCTTTTTGACATGATGTGATGTGTAGTGATGTGAAATGTTAGAATGTCTGATAACTCAGCCAAGGCTTTTCACGTGCAGACATCCTGCTAGTTAGCGGCATTGCCCAGTGAAGTATATTGTGTGCTCTATCCTTTCTCTCATTTCTATCCGAAAAAGAATTATTTCAAAAAGAAGCTACTCAAAATTCAAAATTTTATGATAAAGTGCACGTTATAAAAACGAATCAATTTGAAATGTAGCACCGAATATTAACACCAGGAAAACCCAGATATGCAAGAATCCAGAGGATCGTTTTAATGTGTACAAAGCATATATATAAATATGTATTTGTGAGAGCATATGTATTTGTGGGATGGGGTGGGGGAGTGAGGGGAACACACAGTATTTCCTCCCAAGAAATGACAATGAAAATAGCCTGGCAAGATATTTTAATCTCAGCAAGAGCTTTTTGGGCATTGAGGTGAGAAGACAAATGTATTATAGAAGTTAACGTCTAGCCTGTAATCCCAGCACTTTGGGAGCCCAAGGTGAGCAGATTACTTGAGGTCAGGAGTTGGAGACCAACCTGGCCAACATGGTGAAACCCCATCTCTACTTAAAATACAAAAATTGGCACCACATGATGGTGTGCGCCTCTAATCCCAGCTACTCGGGAGGCTGAGGCAGGAGAATCACTTGAACCCAGGAGGCGGAGGTTGCAGTGAGCCGAGATAGCACCACTGCACTCCAGCCTCGGCGACAGAGCAAGACTCCATCTCAAAAAACAGAAACAAAACAAAATTAATGTCTAAATAACACTGTCCAATAGAAATACAAGGGAAGCTACAAATGAGAGCCACATGTGCAATTTCACATTTTCTAGTGGCTATTTAAAGAAATTAATTTTAATAATATACAGTATTTTATTTAAGTATCCAGATCTTTGACAAACCTGAGAAAAACAAGCAATGGGGAAAGGATTCCCTATTTAATAAATGGTGCTGGGAAAACTGGCTAGCCGTATGTAGAAAGCGGAAACTGGATCCCTTCCTTACACCTTATACAAAAATTAATTCAAGATGGATTAAAGACTTAAATGTTAGACCTAAAACCATAAAAACCCTAGAAGAAAACCTAGGCAATACCATTCAGGACATAGGCATGGGCAAGGACTTCATGTCTCAAACACCAAAAGCAATGGCAACAAAAGCCAACATTGACAAATGGGATCTGATTAAAGAGCTTCTGCACAGCAAAAGAAACTACCATCAGAGTGAACAGGCAACCTACAAAATGGGAGAAAATTTTCGCAACCTACTCATCTGACAAAGGGCTAATATCCAGAATCTACAATGAACTCAAACAAATTTACAAGAAAAAAACAACCCCATCAAAAAGTGGGTGAAGGACATGAACAGACACTTCTCAAAAGAAGACATTTATGCAGCCAAAAAACACATGAAAAAATGCCCACCATCGCTGGCTATCAGAGAAATCCAGATCAAAACCACAATGAGATACCGTCTCACACCAGTTAGAATGGCAATCATTAAAAAGTCAGGAAACAACAGGTGCTGGAGGGGATGTGGAGAAATAGGAACACTTTTATACTGTTGATGGGACTGTAAACTAGTTCAACCATTGTGGAAGTCAGTGTGGCGATTCCTCAGGGATCTAGAACTAGAAATACCATTTGACCCAGCCATCCCATTACTGGGTATATACCCAAAGGATTATAAATCATGCTGCTATAAAGACACATGCACACGTATGTTTATTGCGGCACTATTCACAATAGCAAAGACTTGGAACCAACCCAAATGTCCAACAATGATAGACTGGATTAAGAAAATGTGGCACATATACACCATGGAATACTATGCAGCCATAAAAACTGATGAGTTCATGTCCTTTGTAGGGACATGGATGAAACTGGAAACCATCATTCTCAGCAAACTATCTCAAGGACAAAAAACCAAACACCACATGTTCTCACTCATAGGTGGGAATTGAACAATGAGAACACATGGACACAGGAAGGGGAACGTCACACTCTGGGGACTGTTTTGGGGTGGGGGGAGGGGGGAGGGATAGCTTTAGGAGATATACCTAAAGCAGAAATTCCCATAACTTGACAGTGGTTCCATCTTTTTCCAATCCAGGTTTGGGAGGGAGAATTAATTTGTACTGACTTCATCATTTGCTGAACGTTTAGATGTTTGCAGGAAAGTGTTCACTTCTGAGCATACATTATCTCAATATGCACAAAAAATATGAAGTAGATATTTTTCCCATTTTACGGATTAGGAGATTGAAGCGAGACAGACTGAGTCTTCCTTAAGAATATCTGATAGTAAGAATGATAAAGACCACTTTATAAAGTGACTCTCTCGGAGGTAGAATTTCATCCCTGCTTTTTTGTGTGTTCTCTGTTTACCTTTGATAAAAATTAACAGGGTGGCTGAGGCTTTGAAAACTGAGATATATGCTTGTGTTCAGGAAGATCAAAGAAGTCAGCTAACACTAAGTGGGTGGAAATGCCTTTATTATGTTTCTTAGAGGAAATGTAAAAACAAATTTAATAGAACTATTTTTTTTTTTTTTTGCAAAATCTTGTGTCATATTCAGGATACTTATAAGAAAGGCTATGTTTAAGCTCATCCTTTTAACTTAAAGAGAATTTATACAATTTCTGTACTTCACAAAGAGCTACACTGGCTATTAAGATTTATGGCAATGTGACTTTGAAGATTTTATGAAGCAGAATTATGTTTTAAAATATAACTCAAATTATATTACAGTTTAGTAGTAGCTGTTCTTCGGCTTGGGAGGAGGAATAGGGACTAAAGGTTAAAGGTGATGGATTTATTTCAAGTGTAGATGAACTTTTTTTTTTTTTTTTTTTTTTTTTTGAGACAGAGTCTTGCTCTTTCACCGAGACTGGATTGCAGTGGCGAGATCTTGGCTCACTGCAATCTCCGCCGCCTCAGTTCAAGAGATTCTTGTGCCTCAGCCTCCTGCCAGCATGCCTGGCTAATTTTTGTATTTATTTAATAGAGACAGGGTTTCGCTATATTGCCCAGACTGGTCTCAAACTCCTGACCTCGAATGATCTGCCTGCCTTGGCCTCCTAAAGTGCTCGGATTATAGGTGTGAGCCATCCCACCCGGCCTCCAGTGTAGACTAACTTTATATTAAAGATCTTGGCTTTGTTTTAAAGAAAACTTACTGATCTGGTTCCTGCTACATTTTAGGTCCTGTTTTTCCACCTCAGAATGTATCGGTTATGTAGCGTCTCAAATAGTTTTCTGCCAGTTTCTTGTTTGGCTTGGCTCGTGTTTCTACTTCTATAAATTTTTAAGGTGCCTTGAAGATCAACTTGGGATTTTTAGTTTTTTCTCCTTCTTTTTTTTTAGAAGCAGCAGGTACTTTTTTGTATAATGAAATCAGATATAGATTCCTATTACAGAAAATAAGTAGCAGTGGAGCATCACTAATGGAAATGAATGTTGGAATTAACAACCCTGCTGATTGGCCTCTCCCTCTCCTTATTTTACAAATAACTCCACAGGCCAAGAGAGGCTAAATGATTTAGGATTATACACTTGTTTCACTTAGAAACATGGTAAAGATTATGTAATCCAGAAGTTCTCACCTTTTCTTCTGCCTCCATATGCTGAGGTGTTTGAAAGCTTTCCTCTCCCCTCACAAACAAAGCAAAGCAAGTAGGCCCGTTGAGAATCATCCATCTAGCCCTGCCTTCCCTGTTAGATGAAGGAACCAAGGCCCCAAGGGAGGAAGTGACCTGACCATAGCAGAGCTATGTCCCCAGCACCTGGACTGGGTAGCCCTGAGCGCAGCATGGTACAGTTGTGCTCAGTGTTAATTTCTGATTCGGAGCTAGGAGTCAGATCTTAGTTGATTCAGTGGTTATTATTGGTCTGTTTAAATCTTGAAGTTGTTGGAAAGAGCAATAGGATAGGAAACTGGGACGTTAAATTACTGATTTAAAAACCTGTGGCTCCAAACTTAAAAAATTTGCTGCGTAGGCCACCCCCTAGTGGCCAAATTTTACAACTACAGCTTTTCAATAGGTCTACTTCTTAAGAATCAGTGCCTTAATGAACTACTGTAGTGATAATTTTTTACTACAGGTGTATTAAAGGAAAATTTTTTTTTTTTAAAGAAGGAGTTCAGAATCGCTGTTCTAAGTATTTCTTAAAAGAAACTTTGACGTTTCATTTTAATATCTGTCTGGAAAAAATATGGAACTGTTTCCCCAAAAGAGCAGCTGTGAGTTTCCCCAAAAGAGCAGCTGTAAGTGTAGTGGATTTGTCAAACTAGCTGAGTAATCCTCTTGTATATAAACCACAATTCTGGCTCCAAACAATTTTTATTTTTTGTAATTTTTTTACATACTTGAAAGCAGGGATAGAACTTTAGTAGTGGTAACTATCTAATTGCTTCCACTTTCTGTTTAATTCCTCTCCTTAGACTTTTCAGGGAATCAGTTGTTGGAAGAAACATACAAGTTATGTAGACTTTGTTCACTTAATTAATGTGAAGCCAGACCATAAAGCATCAAGAAGTTTAGTAATAAAGACCAAGAAAAGTCCAGGCACAGTGGCTCACACCTGCCATCCCAGCACTTGGGGAGTACGAAGCAGGCGGGTCGCTTGAGCCCAGGAGTTCGAGACCAGCCTGGGCAACATGGTGAAACCCTGTTTCTACCAAAAATACAAAAACTAGCCGGGCATGGTGGCACGTGCCTATAGTCCCAGCTCCTTGGGAGGCTGAGGCACAAGAATTGCTTGAACGAGGGAGGCAGAGGTTACAGTGAGCCAAGATCAGGCCACTGCACTCCAGCCTGGGCGATGCAGTGATACTTTGTCTCACAAAACAAAACAAAACAAGACCCAGAAAAAGATAATTCTCTGCTGGTGGCCTTCTTCTTAGTCACTTCCATTATTAATATTCTTTTGTGAACTGATGTGATCATTTAATTAGCACTATTTTTGGTGCCAAAGAGTGCGCCTGGCTATAAGCTAGGACTTTTTAGAAGCCCTTCCTATTAAACAAAATTTTTTTATTTCTTATTTTTAGCAGTTGCAGACTTGCAAAGGATGTTTCCCACTCCACCATCTTTGGAACAGCATCCTGCATTTTCTCCTGTGATGAATTATAAAGATGGGATCAGCTCAGAGACAGTGACAGCATTAGGCATGATGGAGAGCCCTATGGTCAGTATGGTTTCAACACAACTCACAGAATTCAAAATGGAAGTGGAAGATGGATTAGGAAGTCCCAAGCCTGAGGAAATTAAGGTAATTGTCAGTATATTAACATTTCCAGGGCAGAGCAGTTTCCAAGTGGATTCACATACATCTGCTTTAAAATGGTACTGTCTGTGTGCCATATATACATAAGTTGCTAAGAATCCTTTTAATTAGAACATGAGGGACACCAGTGGGCATATTAAATAGTGTCTTTTGATTGATTTAACATTTCTGCGTTAGCATTTTCTAATGATCAAAGGAGAGAAATACTGAGATACGATCATTTTGGTTGCTGTTTTTATGATAGCACTATGCCACTGTGGTGTGTTCTACAGAGTTTACCAGTATTAACACTGACCCCACTTTGTTGTCATAGGACTTTTCATATGTGCACAAAGTTCCATCCTTTCAGCCTTTTGTGGGATCCTCCATGTTTGCTCCACTGAAGATGTTGCCGAGCCATTGTTTGCTACCTCTGAAGATACCTGATGCCTGTCTGTTTCGGCCTTCATGGGCAATTCCTCCTAAAATTGAACAACTGCCCATGCCTCCTGCAGCCACTTTCATTAGAGATGGCTACAAGTATGTACAGGGATTGTGTCATTTGCTTGCCATATTTGATGCAATTTTTATCTTAACTAAATGTTTGTTAAAAATGGTGACAAGGTCCGGGCGCGGTGGCTCATGCCTGTAATCCCAGCACTTTGGGAGGCAGAGGCGGGCAGATCACTTGAGGTCAGGAGTTTGAGACCAGCCTGGCCAACATGGTGAAACCCCATCTCTACTAAAAATACAAAAAATTAGCTGGGCTTGGTGGCGGGAGTCTGTAATCCTAGCTACTCGGGAGGCTGAGGCAGGAGAATCGCTTGAACCCAGGAGGTGGAGGTTGCAGTGAGCCAAGATCCCGCCACTGCCCTCCAGCCTGGGCGACAGAGTGAGACTCTGTCTCAGAAAGAAAAAAACAAAAGAAAAAATTATGACAAGTAGCATATCATTTGAAACTTTCCTTTATTGGTCATTCATGTTTTTGTGCAAATTATTTTGTGCTGGAAAATGTGCATTATTTTCTAAATGAAATTTTGTATGCAGACAGTCCCTGACTTACATTGGATTTACTCAGGAGTTTTTGACTTTTTGATGATGTAAAAGTAATACACGTTCAGGACACGCTGTACTTGGAGAACCCATACAACCGTTCTGTTTTTCACTTTCAGTACAGTATTTGATAAATTACATGAGATACTCAGCACTTTATTGTGAAACAGGCTTTGAGTTAGATGATTTCCCCAATGGTAGACCAGTGTAAGTGTTCTGAATATGTTGAAGATAGGCTAGGGCCACGTGCGGTGGCTCAAACCGTAATCCCAACACTTGGGGAGGCCGAGGTGGATGGATTGCTTGAGCTCAGGAGTTTGAGACCAGCCTGGGCAAATGGCGAAACCCTGTCTCTACAGAAAATACAAAAATTTAGTTGGGCATGATGGCGTGTGTCTGTGACCCAGCTACTTGGGAGGCTGAGGCAGGAGAATCACTTGAACTCACGAGGCGGAGGTTGCAGTGAGCCAAGATTGCACTACTGCCCTCCAGCCTGGTCGACAGAGCAAGACCCTGTCACAAAAACAAAGACAGGCTAAACAATGATGGAATCAATTTTCCCTGTGACGAATAATTTCTTAATAAATAAAGTGATTTGAATGATAGAAAAGGCCACAAATTCAGATTTCTGCTGTGGTCAGGTAAGTAATATATAGATGAAATGGACAGGGTAAATGCAAAAGTGTTGGTACTACTGATGCTCAGCACCATTGTGCTGAGCTTAAGGAACCAATACAGCAAATTTGTGGTCCAGCCTTAGTCTCTGGGCTGCAAGTTTGTGACCTTCTGTAAAATCATCCTGATGAAGTAAGTTAATTTTAATGTCATAACAAGGCTTCCTGCTTGTGTGTATGAAGTCAGTGTCAGAAAGAAAAACTGTGACAGAAAAGTACAGAGGAATCCTAGACTTAGGAAGCTACAGTTGCAGTATTATAAGACTGAAATTCCTGCCTTGCAAAAATTATATGCATGACCTTAAATGACCATTTTACTTGGGTCTTCCCTTTAAAATGGAGTAATCCTGCTCTGCCTCCCACACAGGACTTCCACAATGCTTCAACGACTAATGACTGTAGAAGTACCGCGGAAATAACAATGCACCAGCAATATAAAGAGTGTGCTGAAAAGCGCCTGGCTGGTGTGCTGCTGCTGTGCTCCGATTGTACTCTAGCTTACTCAGCTAGATCCTGGCACAACACACCTAGAGCACCTTGGCGCATAAGGGGTTAGCTTAGCACATACAGTTGCTAATAAACGACATAGCAGTTTTAAGAACCCATTCAGCAGTTTAATCTCTTTCATACATGCAGGTTTCCCCGAAAAGGTCACATGCAAGCTTTTGCTGTATAATCGTTTAAATCATTTAGGTCATTATTTAGATCTATTACATCTTTCATTTGCCATCCCAAAGATTCTTTGTATTCTTAACTGGCCCTATTATACAACTTTATGTGATGAGGATTTTGTTTTTGTTTTTGTTTTTTGGGGGGGTTTTTTGGAGACAGGGTCTCGCTCTGTCACCTGGGCTGGAGTACAGTGGCACAATCACAGCTCACTGCAGCCGTGACCTCCTGGGCTCAAGCGATCCTCCCACATCAGCCTCCTGAGTAGCTGGGACTACAGGCATGTGCCACCACACCCAGCTAATTTTTATGAAATTTTGTTGTAGAGTTTGTGTCTCCTTGTGTTGCCGACACTGGTCCTGAACTCCTGGGTTCAAGTGCTTCTCCTGCCTTGGCCTCCTAAAGTGTTGGGATTATAGGCATGAGCTACTGCACCTGGCATGAAGGTGATTCCTGTCTGCAGCGTCCACTATGGCAGTCACCAGCTTCCTGCTGCAGGTGTTGACCACTTGAAATGTGGCTAGCGAGACCAAGACTGAATTGTTTTATGTTAATTAATTTAAATTTAGGACATGAGGACTGGTGGCTACCTTATTGGACGGTATGTTTCCAGAGTATGTGTAGTCCTGCTGTGGTCTCTGCTCGCCATTACCCTGGACTCCTCCTTTGTCACATGCAATACCCCTGCAATCACTTGCTTCATGTCTGCCATACTTGCTTATGAGCCACCTTTTGTTTCTCTTTTTCACTTTCGACTATCCAGCTTCTAGCGTAGGGTTGCTACTCAGTTCATTTTTATTAAATGGGAAAAATCAGATTACAAGATAAACCATTCTTACTACCCAGGGAGCAATTTAATTCTTTAGGTTTTCAGTTAGTACTCATAGTTCCTTTTCTGATCTGAACTGCATAATAATGTTAGGGTTTTGTTGAACAGGAAAATTTGAAAGGAGTCCAATTAGAGTAAAGATCGTTATTACACACTTACTATTTTGGTCTCTAAGAGAGCAGTGATTGCCAATCAAGTTTTCTGGGTCATTTTTTTTTTTTTTTTTTTAATCTGTACTCAAAGATACCACTGTGCCTCAGATTTAATATTTCTTTACAGTGCCTGATTTGGACTTTTAGGCTGGTAGTTTAGGCATAGCTAATTAAAAATCACAAGAAAATTATTTGAAGAGACATTTCTTTATGACATTCTTCTTTCACATTATAAGTAACTGAATATGTAGTTTATTGGTGGAGCATTAGTTTAAGTACAGTATTAATATATGTAAAAGAATATTAAAAATTTTTTAAAATCTCTATTCTTTTGATACCTTCCAAGTAGAAAGGATGGACTCATATGCTAATATACATGTACATCTAAGAAAGTACAGTTGTCCCTTGGTATCCTTGGGAGATTGATTCCAGGACCCCCTCGGATACCAAAATCTGAAGATGCTCAAGTACCCTATATAAAATGGCAGAGTATTTGCTTGTAATTTACACAAATCCTTCTGTATACCTTAAGTCATATCTGGATTACTTGTAATGCCTAATACAATGTAAATGCTATATAAATGTTGTACTTTACTGTTTTGATTTGTATTTTTTAACTGTTGTATTTTTATTTTGATTTTCCATCTGTATATGGCTGAATCCACAGATGTGGAACCTGTGGCTATAGAGGGCCAACTATATATCAAGAAAATGTTTTATGATAATGAAACAGCAGAACCTTGCAGACAGTGTTTTCTGCTTAGCTGTTCCAAAAAGAAGTCACTGCTTATGAGAAAGTAGATAACATAGCCCAGTCGGTCTTGGGCAACTAAAATAATTACACTATATGCAATGCATACCATATTGAAAAGTGAAAAATGAAGTGCTTACCACCCCACAGAAAGCTGCTGGAAGCTGGAAACTCTGATACAGTATGTGTACTTCTGTGCAACCACCTAATTAATACTGAGGCCTCTTAGCCGCATATGTAATACTTCTATCAGTTGTAGTATAGTACTGGTAAATGGGCTACCTAAAATATAATTCCCTCATGGTCACTCATTACTATAAAAATGTAAGCCTAGATAGGGCTGCGGCTGCATTTTGAAAATTAGAAAAATGTTCAATTTTCATGTGTATTTGATTATAACTACTTTGATATGATATATAGATTATAGCCTCAGAGAACAAGTACATTGGCAGACTTTCAGTTTCAAAAAAAAAAAAAGACAAAAATGTAATTGCAAATTAGATGGAAATTTCATCCTATGGTCCTCTAGCTAATTTAGTGTCTGCACTTACGGTTGAAGTTCCATTTAGTAGTTACAACTTTTCAAATTACATTGACCAAAACCCAGTACCATGTTTTCTTATAAAAATAGTAAAAGTTCCTTCAAGAGGTTAGGATGAGGATGCTTATATGTGGAATAAGTAGAAGGAAAGTGCTGTGTTGAATTATTCTTCATACCTTACTTTCTTCTTCTCTACACACTGCACTGACCTTTGTATCTTTTTTTTTTAAGAGAAAATTAAATATACCAGTGTATCCCAGTGATAGCAGAAACAAATGATAAGAAATACACAGTACATGGCTGGGGTGATCGTGTGTCTAGTTCAGCATCTGTGACACGCTCCCCTTCCTTACTTGGTGCCTTCTCTTTTCGCAGTAACGTGCCTAGTGTTGGGAGCCTAGCGGATCCAGACTATCTGAACACACCACAGATGAACACACCCGTGACGCTGAACAGCGCTGCTCCAGCCAGCAATAGTGGGGCAGGAGTCCTACCATCTCCAGCAACCCCTCGCTTCTCTGTCCCCACACCACGAACCCCCAGGACCCCAAGAACTCCCAGAGGTGGGGGCACTGCCAGTGGTCAAGGGTCTGTTAAGTATGATAGCACCGATCAAGGGTCACCAGCCTCCACCCCCTCTACTACGCGGCCCCTCAACTCTGTGGAGCCTGCCACCATGCAGCCAATTCCCGAAGCCCACAGCCTCTATGTTACCCTGATTCTCTCCGATTCCGTGATGAATATCTTTAAAGACAGAAACTTTGACAGCTGTTGCATCTGTGCCTGCAACATGAACATCAAAGGGGCGGATGTCGGGCTTTACATCCCCGATTCTTCCAATGAGGACCAGTACCGCTGTACCTGTGGGTTTAGTGCGATTATGAACCGCAAACTTGGCTACAATTCGGGACTCTTCCTTGAAGATGAGTTGGATATTTTTGGGAAGAATTCTGATATTGGTCAGGCTGCAGAGAGGCGCTTAATGATGTGTCAGTCCACCTTCCTTCCTCAGGTGGAAGGAACCAAAAAACCCCAGGAGCCACCCATAAGCCTTCTCCTCCTCCTCCAGAATCAACACACACAACCTTTTGCTTCACTGAGTTTCCTGGACTACATTTCCTCTAACAATCGCCAAACTCTTCCCTGTGTAAGCTGGAGTTATGACCGGGTGCAAGCAGATAATAACGATTACTGGACGGAATGCTTTAATGCACTGGAGCAGGGGCGGCAGTATGTGGATAACCCCACTGGTGGAAAAGTGGACGAAGCTCTGGTGAGAAGTGCCACTGTGCACTCTTGGCCTCACAGCAATGGTAGGTGTCCCAGAACACAAATTTACTTTGAGGAGTATCTTGGTATGATCATAACTTAAAAGCTTTCTTTACTGTATTTGACAAAGAAATTTTAATTTCATGTCTTTAGGGGGAAAAAAAGAACCTAAAGTGAGAGCTGTATTGATTTCATCCTAAACTTAAGGACTGGGAGAATGTTTTATATTGAAACACCTTTGGAGAAGAGTAGTTGTTTTCTGAAATTTTCCTCTTGTAACTCATAATTAAGCAGTCTATGTTGGAAACCTGTGACCGCTGAGTATCAGAGTCGTCAGGAGCTTACAGACTGATAATTTGCACACTCTTGCATGCTTAAATCCACCATTCTTCCAGATCAAGTTTCCAAGGAACCTCTACCCATTTCCAGAGTCTCTTCTCCCTTCTCTGTTTCCACCCTTTGTTGTATCACTTATAACAAAATCACATTTTACTTTGCATTGTGGTTACTGGGGCATATAACTGGTTGTATTATTAAAAGCTCCAGTTGACAAACATTTTTGAAGTTGGGCTGTAAGAGTGCCAAGCAACTTGCTATTTCCTTGTCTTATTCATTCACTGCCTAAACTGCAATGCATCATGTGGGATAAAATGGTTACTGAAAGAAACAAGGCACTTGCCCTCATGGACTTTCTAATCTGTTCTGGAAGTGGACATCAATTAAATAATTGCACAAGTACGCATATTATTACAACCCGTTTTGTAAGTGATAAAAGCATGGGATAGAGGGGGCACTCTAGGCTGAAGGTCAGAGAAGACTTCGTTGTAGAAGTAGTAACATTTGCTCAGAGATCTCAATGATGAGTACACATTAACTGAGGAAGGAGAATGGGGAGCAAGGCATGTGTCCCAGACAGAAGGTGCTGCAAGTGGGAAAGCCCTTGGTTGTATGGAGCTTGGGGCCTTTAGAAACTGAAGCGAGGTTAGAAGCCAGCAGGGGCTAGATTACAGTGACTCTTTAGAGGCATGCTAGGGGTTGGGTCTTCCTGCAAAAAGCAATACAAAGTCATTGAAAGGTTTTAAGAAGAAGCACTGACGTCAGGTTTGTGTAGTTAAAAAGGAAAAATAACAATGTGCACTGGCTATAATTCTGGGTATGGATAAGAAAGTGGCAGGAATGGATTTGGGGAGACAAGGAGGTTATTGAGGAAGACCTAGTAAGAAACAATAGCTTGCCTTAGTGTCCTTGTGAAGAAGGTGGAGAAGAAATATTATTACAGGACTCAGTAATGGGTTGAGTTTTGGGGATAAGGGAAAGAGAGATATTGAGGAGTCCCAGATTTGTTACTTGTATACCTGGATAGTCGGTGGTGTTCAAAGGTAAGACTATATCTGGAGAGAAAGTTTATAAATTGAGTTGTGGAAGTTTGGCAGTTTTAGAGATCCCTTTTGATATATCCAGGTAGAGGTATCAAGTAGACTCTTGGGCCTTTTGCTCAGGGGAGAGGGAGTGGTTGGCATATAGATGATAACTTCAATTAAGGGGGCACAGATGAGCTCATTGAGGAGGAGGAGAAAAGTACAGACTGAGAAGAGGACCTAGTAGAGCTTAGCTACATTCTGACAGGTATAGGTGAGGCAGAGAAGCGTGAGCCTATCAAGGAAGCAGAGAAGGAAGAACCATAGAGGGGGCTTTTGGAAGCCAGGGGTAGCCAGTGTTTCAAGAAAGAGGAAGTGATTGACAGGCATTAAAATGCAAGTGAAGATTTTAAGATAAGGATTAAACGTGTCTTCTGACCGTGGTGAGAGCTGTTTCTGTAGAGTGGTGGGAGCAGAGGCCAGACTGGAAGGGTTGTGTGAATGACGTCCGAACCCTGCTTCTGAACAACTCTCAGTCTTGCAGGGAAGAAAGTTATATAAGCTTCTTAAATAGAGTTTGAAATCTGAAATAATTAAAAGTATGTCCAGAGGTCAGTAGAGCATGGGGAGTGATGGGTATTTTCTGACTAGGCCAATCAAGGAAGCTTTCATGGAGGTAGAGATGACTAAGAAAGCATTAAAGGGTTATGCTCATTTGTATAACTGCTTAGGTTCAAGCACAGTGCCTTATACTTAAGCAGACCCTTAATCAGTTTCTACTGAATGAATTTATGAAGTGAAGAAAATGCAGCCTTTCCCCTAAAGAAATGTGGATGATCAGCTTGGGTGAGTCCTTTTACTAGATAGGCCTTCAGACAGAAAAGCAGTCTGTGTGCATGAATCAGTGGTGTCATCTTTCAGGATGAAAAATAAGACATTTTATTGCAAGGGAGGTCTGGGTTTCAAATTTTAAGGTGCCTAAAAGTACCAGATAATGTAAATGAATGCGATGGGAGACAGATTTGCAAAAGGCAATGCCTTAAGCTGTCTTTTCAAAACTCACTTTCTATTTTGCAGGCACAGGAATAGGGTTCATAAGAAACGTGCTTGCTTTTGATTTCCTCAAATCTGTGGTTCTCTTGGTCTGTGATTTCCTGCTTTTGATAGAGCCATTAATACAAGAAGTATTCACTGTTGTTCTTTACTATATGTAAAAAGAAGCACTGGCTGAAGATAAAAGGCAATGAACACTGCATCAGACTCAGGCAGACAGCAGGGCAGGGGCCATGAGGTGCCTGAAAGGGACAGCTGCTCCTCAGCTCCAGCAAGTGGTGCTTATGCAGGAATATGGGTCTCCCAGTTCAAGGGAAGCTGGCAATCTAGATTTGTGTATGAAATTTCCTGGAGTGATTTGTTCCAAAGTTTAACAAAATATTCTATGGACCACCACTTTGCAACCTGTGTTTTACTGATTTAGGGACACATTTGAAAATGTCTTAAGAATCCTTAATCATCCTGTGTTTCAAATTTAGTTGGCAGATAAATCTTAGATTTCTTTCCATGCCCCTTCCCTAATCAGCTAGAAGAGTAAGAGGGAGGCAAAGTCTTCAGGAATCCAGCTGTGCAGATTCACACCACATCACCTCCAGCATAATTAGCTCTTTCTGCAGACCTTTTTAAGAATCTGATTTGCATGATGAACCCTCCATCCTGAGAAAAAAATACATATGTCCAAGCGTGCTTACACAGTTTTGCATAGAGTTCAGACAACTTTCAAATTTTAGGTTAAAAATTCCTCCCCAGGGCGACTGCTGGGACTGAAGTCATCTGCATTTAGAAGGCAGTGAATCCCATCCATGCCTGCAGAGGGCTTTGGGTCCTTGAGGGCTTCAGCTGTGTTTCCCCGTGCCTCTGGCTGCACTGAAGATTGGCTTTCTCTTTATGCATTCTGTATTTTATGAAAATATTTTTACAATTAGGAGCATTTAAAGAGTTTTTAAAAGCTTTTATTTAAGTTGCATTTTTTCCTACTCATCATATAAACAAAACATTAGTATTTGCAAATAAAAGTAATATAATAATTAAGAAACTTTTGCAGCTGTCTTATGAAAATCCTTGGAAACAGATTTCCATGGTTTTAAAAAGTCGCACCTATCCATTTTTCCACTTTTAAACAATTCTTCCATTCAACTTTTTTATATAGAGTAATCCATTTCCCCTTTTATTATTTTTGATACTAAATTATCAATTATTTTCTCTAATTTAGCAGAAGAATATCTTTCCTCCTGACTCCTAAGTCAAATATTTTAGAATCTACTACAGCTAATAACGTTGTTGTTCTGAATATAACTGAGGCTTGAGGTGATGGTGAGGAAGAGGAGGGTGCTAGCCCCCTTATCTTCTCTGTTTCTTCTCACTTCTCTTTCAGTGCTGGACATCAGCATGCTCTCCTCCCAGGATGTGGTTCGTATGCTGTTGTCCCTGCAGCCCTTTCTCCAAGATGCCATCCAAAAGAAGCGCACGGGCAGGACCTGGGAGAACATCCAGCATGTGCAGGGACCACTCACTTGGCAGCAGTTCCATAAAATGGCAGGACGGGGAACCTACGGTAGGGTCTTTGTCCTGTTTAAAATTCCTTCTGACTTCAGTGCTGTTCAGTGAAGAGCAGCGTTAGTTACTGTCAAGTCCTTGCTTCACTAACAAAATAGGGGAGTCTTTTTCTTTGGCCATTAAGTTTTATAATCTCTTTGTTTTCCTAAAGTTACTTTTGGAGTCAAGTTTCCTACCACCCTTGGCATAATCCAGGTCAATGAGGAAGCTAATCCCTGAAAAGTGCATTTCTTAGATTCTCCTCATCTTCCCAGTCCTCATTGCATTTTCATCTGGATGGACTTCTGGGCCATTTCTGTCTACTTCATCATAGTCAGGATCATAATTCTTATCTTGAAGGAAATGATGTAGTGCTGCTTGGAAAGTTAATTTTAACTTGTTGTAGTCTGCCCTCTGATCTTACTGAATCTTTGTAAACAAATTCTGACTTAATTAAGAGTCCTCATCAGTGACCATTTAATTAGATGATTTCAAAAATACTTTTAAGAATGTCTTGTCAACATGGAGTGACATTTCAGATGCCAGAATTAAGACCAATGCACCAGGGATTTCAAAATTGTAAGGTTGTGGGAAAAACTCTCTAGCACCTTTCTAAACTACAATGTCATTTTAGGTTCAGAAGAATCTCCTGAGCCGTTGCCCATCCCCACTCTGCTGGTAGGCTATGACAAGGATTTCCTCACCATCTCGCCATTCTCCTTGCCGTTTTGGGAGAGGCTCTTGTTGGACCCATATGGGGGCCACCGTGATGTTGCCTATATTGTGGTGTGTCCAGAAAATGAGGCCTTGCTCGAAGGAGCCAAAACTTTCTTCAGGGACTTGAGTGCTGTATACGAGGTGAGGAAGTTACTGTGAAAATTGCTTTTTATGACTTGGATCCTCTGATTGTTTATAGTGATGACTAAATTTCAAAACCAATGTCTTGAAAGTAAATTGCAAAGAAAATTTGCAAACAGGAGGATGAAGAAGAGAAGTGAATTGACCAATTTTTCTGGAAGCAAATTGCTTTCCCATCTTTGCTTTATATTTGTTAGATTTAGAAAACGTTCCCCTCCCATTCTTACCACACGTCTTAAAATCCCATCAGTTCTCTCTTCTCCATTTATGTGCTAAAAGTTGAAGAATATTGCTCACCAGGGGAAAGTGTGGCTATGTAGAAGATGAGCTTTACAAAAAGAGCACATCTACTCTTTTTATTTATTTATTGGATGGAATGAGGGATAGGGTGAGTAGGTGAGAGTTCCTGACAACAGTATAAAAATGTTTCTTTTGAAAATTTCTGAATTGAAACATAAGTTTAATGAATCATGTCCCTGTTGTGTTTTAACATGACATCTTAATACTGAAACTTTGATACTGATTAAAAATATAATTCCTATAATAATGTAAAAACCAGGCAGATAATTTTACATCTTTAGTATATGAATTCCTGTTGCTTTAAAAAAAATAGAATCATGTCTGTCTTTGAAGAATAAGTGCCACATTTCTTATGCCAAAGTATATATGCACTAAGTTCTTTGTGTCTGATACATCTAATGTCTTTGTATTCAGCAAAATGAAATTGATATCTGTAAAATATTTAGAACTATGATAGGCATGTAAACATTATGAAAGTAGTTTTTAAATAAGATTCCAAGCTGAATTGCAAAATATTCCAAAACAGGACATTCATGATCCGTAAATGTATGAGTAGGCATGGAATAGTAAATTTACGTTGTTGCTACAAAGAAATGAGGAGATGCTAACGTGATGTAATGACATCAGTTAAGTCACTGCCTTGGATACATTCATTTCTGAACAGTGTCTGGTCAGGGGATATATAATACTATTAAATCATAATTAACAGAAAATTTGTGTAAGCAGTTTTAAAGCCCAGCCATTCCCTTGAATGGAACCTTCAACATAAGTTACAAAATCTAAAAAGCACTGCCAGATCTTTTTAAGATGGTACAGACAGACACTCTTAAATTTTTCTTAATGACTTCACTAGGGTTGCTTATTCGGCAGTAATTCATACCTCCTTAAGAAGAGTATACACTAGAGGATTTTGTCAGAGCTTAGTAAGCCTTCACTTCATCTACTCTAGTAAGGGATAATACTATGGGCTCTCCTGCTGGTGAACAGGTAGTTTACTTTTTGCAGGTTTATTATATTCCCTGCCATAAGCACCCATTTAGCGTCATGGAGATTAATAGCAGAATCTCCTTGTCCTATTTAAAAAAAAAAAAAAGCGATCAGCATACTCCCTGCTTCAGTGGCCCCTGCTATTGGTGATCTCCAAATGTCTGTAACAGAACAGATGGCCCATAAAATTTTAATGTTATCTTATGGGAAAACATTATGAGTAGGGATTACTTAGGAGATTTTAGTGGACATATGTCTCAGTCAGCCACAGTAGGCAGGAATCTGCTAATTCTTTGTCCGTTAGCAATCAGGTAGTGTTCAGCAGCCTCCTCTTGTACAGGAGGAATTGGCTTGAGTGAAGAACCATTTTTTTGTAGAGAGCCTAGTCCAAGTTTTAAAGAGACAGATAGCAATTTAAGGGTACATTACAATTACCTGAAAGGACCAACTTGTAATGTTGGTTTGATTGCATGTGATAACCCTAAAAGAAAAAGGAAAATGCTTCCATATGTATGTTAAAGGATCTCCCTTGCTAACCATTGGTACTGAATGAAGGAATGGCTCCTGTTGTAACTAATGATCTTGTCTATGATATCAGATGTGCAGGCTTGGGCAGCACAAGCCCATCTGCAAAGTGCTACGTGACGGGATCATGCGCGTGGGAAAAACCGTGGCACAGAAGCTGACAGATGAGCTTGTGAGTGAGTGGTTTAACCAGCCTTGGAGTGGTGAGGAGAATGACAATCATTCCAGACTCAAACTTTATGCGCAAGTTTGCCGCCATCACCTAGGTAAATGCGAATTTATTTGGCAAAGTAGAATTGGAGAAGTAAAATAGCAGATCCGTCCCATCCCTTCTTTTATAGATGCAACATTATATTTCTTTTGTCTCAAGTAATGCTGTATTTGTTAAGGTCCAGTTTGGTGTTCTGGACAGTTTAATGCTAATTTCTATATGGACATACATTTTTTAAAAACTATTCAAAGTTGCCTAATCATGTCTAATTACTCCACATTTTGAAAACTTAGCAGCATGACTTGATATTAGCTGCTTAGTTTTAACCCATATTCTGAAGAGAATCTTAGAAGCTTGTAAACCTAGGAGCACAATGTCCCATGATGACTGTGGAATATGTAGCTTCTCATTTTTTAGGGCAGGCACATGGAATCAGTCTGAAAGGAGACTATCACAAGTGATTGATTTTCTCTTTTCAAACAAGCCTCTACTGTAGAATTTATAAGTTGCTCCATGTGCATCTCCATGTTTGCAGAATACATAAGCATGACTGTGGAGATAGTATTTTGGGTATTGTAATCAGAGTATTGCAGCCTGAAAGCATAATGTTTTTACAAGTGACCGTTCTAGATTCTGGTTCAGTCTGACACTGCAGAATATCACTAAAGTCACCTCTTTGCACGTATTCTTTCAGCACCTTATTTAGCCACTCTGCAGCTTGATAGCAGCCTGTTGATACCACCTAAATATCAGACCCCACCAGCAGCAGCACAGGGACAAGCTACGCCAGGGAATGCTGGGCCCTTAGCTCCAAATGGATCAGCAGCTCCCCCAGCTGGCAGTGCATTTAATCCCACCTCGAATAGTAGTTCTACAAATCCTGCAGCAAGTAGTTCTGCATCTGGTTCCTCTGTGCCACCGGTCTCATCGTCTGCCTCTGCTCCTGGTATTAGCCAGATAAGCACTACCTCTTCTTCAGGATTCAGTGGTAGTGTTGGAGGGCAGAACCCCAGCACTGGGGGCATTTCTGCGGATAGAACGCAAGGGAACATAGGCTGTGGCGGAGACACTGACCCTGGGCAGAGCTCTTCTCAGCCCTCACAGGATGGACAAGAGAGGTATGTTACACACTAATTGAGACGAGTGGCTTCAGCTCAGACCCTTTCTCTCTTCTTCTTCTGCACCTTTTCTCCCTTGACCTCATGATTCTCTGAATCCTATGAAGTGCTCTATTTCTCCTCTTCTCAAAAGAAAGGGGCAATGGTCGATCTAAAGCTGCAGTGTTAAAAATTTGAGACTTCTTCTAAATTATTATGAATTATAAACTTTATTATTAAACTTATTATCAACTTAATTAGTAACAACTTTGTACAACATAACTACAGAAAAGAAAGGGGAGTTGAAAAAGATATCTCCCATTTTAGAGGAGTACATTGCCGTTTTCCATCTGCCCTCGATGCTCTCTGGCTTGGTTTGCCTGTATTTTGGTAAGGTGATACATGTTACTCTTACATTTAATCTGTAAACATTCTTTAGGGAGCCTGTGTGCTCTAGAATTGAGCCCTTTTGTTTTTCATATTCATGTAATTTATATTTATTTTGTGCATCTCACAAGTGACTCTCTCTCCAGTGTTACAGAAAGGGAGAGAATAGGAATTCCCACGGAGCCTGACTCTGCAGACAGCCATGCCCACCCTCCAGCTGTTGTCATTTACATGGTGGACCCGTTCACGTATGCTGCAGAGGAGGACTCCCCTTCTGGGAACTTTTGGCTGTTGAGCTTGATGCGCTGCTACACAGAAATGCTGGATAATTTACCTGAGCATATGAGAAATTCTTTCATTCTCCAGGTTACTGTTTGCAAGTTTATTATTTACTTTTGATGTTGTTATTTTTGTTGTTATGAAAATAAATACAGGCCTATGATTTTTCTTAAAAAATGGAAGTACAGGTTAATTATCCCCTAACCAAAATACTAGGGACCAGAGTGTTTTGGATTTCCGTTTTGGAATATTTGCATATATATAATGGGAGACCTTTGCAGTGGGCCCAAGTCTAAACACAAAAATTTATTTATGTTTCATATACACCTTACACACATAACCTGAAGGTAATTTTATACGATATTTTTAATAATTTTGTGCTTTATACAAAGTTTTGATTAAATTTTGACTGCAGTATATCACATGAGGTCTGATAACGGAATTTTCCACTTGTGGCGTTTTATTGGCATTCCAGAAGTTTTGGGTTTTGGCACATTTTGGATTTCAGATTTTTTGATTAGGGATATTCAACCTGTACATGAAAGTATAAAAGAAAAAATAGTCATAATTCCATGTTTTACATTCAACCACCATTACCATTTTGGTGTATTTCTAGCTTGTTTCTCTATTTTTCTTTACACAGTTGAGATCATACTTTTAATATAACTTATTTTCTACCTAATGTTATTCATGAACACATTTTCATATTATTTAAATTCTTACAAGCAACATTTTTAATGACTGCATGTTTTCCATAGTCATTCCTATATCTCCACTTCTTTACTGTTATAAATAAAGCCATAGGACACGTTTATGTATACTCTTATTTTTCACATTTCAGGTCATTTTTTAACATGGATTCTTAGATGCTGACAAATATTGCCAAATTCCATTCCAAAAGAGGTTACACTTACTTTCCTTTCATCAGTGAATGAGTATGCTTATTTTCACTGCACCTTTGACAGCTTTATAGTGTAACGATTTTTTTTAAATTCTATTTAGATGAAAAACAATGCTTCGGATGTTTGGGTTTCGTTTTAATGTCACTTTAACTGGAGCTATCTTGTAAAATTAAAAGATTGAAATGAAAGTTATCAGAGTACATTGCTGATAGTTTTCCATTGTTTTGAAGTCTGTATCCTAAATGATTAGGTAATAATTCCAAAAAATGCCATACACACTGTGTAATTATAAAAAGGAGAAATATAATAAAATTTTGGGGCCATGGTAATACCTGTAATAAATTGAGATCTTACCTCTAAAGTGGGAACATGGTAGTTTCTAAGTGACAGTATAACTTGACCAACATAATCGTACACTTTCGAAATTGCTGGTGATAGAGAATTTTATGTCAGTGGAAGGAATTAGGATTTAATTATATTATGTGTGTCACTGATATATTTTAAGGCTGAGGCTACCTCTCCCCATTGTGGTAAGGAATTCATGCCATTTCCTTTTTCAGCTTGCTTATTAGTGTGTTAGATCTCAGTTTCTAGGTTTTTGGTTTTTGTTTTTTTTTGTATTTGTGTCTTTAGATTGTGCCTTGCCAGTACATGCTGCAGACAATGAAGGATGAGCAAGTTTTCTACATTCAATACTTGAAGTCCATGGCATTTTCAGTGTACTGCCAGTGCAGGCGACCACTGCCTACACAGATCCACATTAAATCCCTCACGGGATTTGGGCCTGCAGCCAGCATTGAGATGACCCTCAAGAACCCTGAGGTAGGTGTTGGCAGGACAGAAACTTAGAAAATTTATACTAAAATGCAAGCTAGAAGAGGTATTTTATCTAACCCAGAGACTGGCTGGTTGCTTAGTTGGTCTTCTGCCTTGATATAAGAGTTGCTAGGCTGGATGTGGTGGCTCACACCTGTAGTCTTAGCAGTTTCGGAGGCTGAGGTGGGAGGATTGCTTGAGCCTAGGAGTTTGAGACCACCCTGGGCAACATAGCAAGACCCCATCTCTACAAATTTTCTCTTAAAAATTAGCCAGGTGTGATGTGTGCCGGTAGTCCTGGCTGTTTGGGAGGCTGAGGCGGAAGGATCACTTGAGCCCAGGAGTTTGAGATGGCAGTGAGCTGTGATCACATAACCACTTCCACCTGGAGAGCAAGACTCTGTCTCGGGGGGGATAAAAACGAGTTGGCAGGTTTCTTTAATTCTTAGGTTTAAATAGAGGAGATACTTCTCTGAACTTTAAAAAATTTTTGAGAAGAGAGGCAAGCAAATTCTTACTGTTTTTTTTATGTAGGACTTTACGCAATAATAAATGTATCCCTTTTAGTTTTTAATGTTTGAATTTCCTAAATTTATTTTCTTTATTTTTCTAAGCTAATCTGTGTCTTAGATCAGAAATCCTTTGCATTTTCCAGCTCTGGTCTGTATCCTGGGACAGCAGTTGTAGTTGTGTTTACTCTGCAGGGGTCCCTCGTTTTGTGATGCCCATACTTACAGGAAGTTGATTTCTCCTTTCACTGCCTCAGTGCTTCCGTATATAAATGAATGCATTTTCACTCCATCTTTTAAAACCTACTTCCTACAGATATGTGTGGATCTCAAAGGGAATTTTACAACAAAGCTAAACATGTTTTAAACAAAAGTTTTACACTTCCTTTGTTTTTCTAATCACCTTATCTTGAAGATAGGTATAAAAAGCAATGTTCAGAATTTTCAAAGCCTTCAAAAATCAGTTCCTACAATTTTATTGCATGAAAAGTATCCCATTAGTAAAAGCCAGCAAACACCTCTTTACCATAAGAGAGCTCCTTAAAACACCAATTGCTATTTTTAGTTGGTAATGTTGTTCTGAACAACTCTATGAAATGCTTTCACTTTTATAAGTAAAATGCTTGGAAGTGAAAAACGATGCAAGTAGTTAACACTGTGTTTGTTGTAACTTGGTGCAGGTCAGCTTAGTCCCAAGGGAGAAAAGCTGCTCAGCCAATGACCTACATTCACTCCAGTGTTATATAAAATTTCTATTTTAGGCAGTTTTAGTTTAGTTTATTCTTTGAGTTTGAATTTTTCACTTCTATGAGCAATTCATCTGTTTGCTGTGTTAAATTTTTCTAGAATTTCAAAAATAAATGTCTCTACTTGTTTTTTATTTTGTTTCCAGAAATTATGAATTATTGCCTTTCTAAAGGTTATTATGCTCAGGCAGAACACCATCAGGAGCTCATAAGATAAAGTGAGGTTTAGATTAAAATAAATGGCAAAAAGACTTCGAGTAATATCCTTTTTCTCCATTTTGCTTAGAACAGAAAGAGAGAAATAAATGATTTTACTTTATTAAAAACAAAAGAACCAAATGTTATAAATATTTGCTGAAGTTTATGCATTTTAATCTGCATTAAAGTAATGGTTAGTTGGTCAATGCTGCCTCTGCCTCAGTCTGCAGCTAGAACATTGTGTTTTCATTTGGTAAATATAGTTGAGCATCTACGGTGTGCCAGGTGCTGTATTAGGTGCTAAGGATGCAGGGGTGAACAAAACGCCCCTGCCTCCATGCAATTCTCATTCTCTGGGTGGCACAGTTTTATGCAAGTTATCACATGTGAAAGAATTTATAGTTTTTATTATGCAAGTTTTCAAATAAATCCAATTGCTGTTATCTTTTGTTTTTCACGGAATATCTTGCATTTCAGAACACAGTTTGGAAATCATATTTTATTTAGTGTTTTCAGACGCTATCTATTATATCTAAGGTATTTCACATTTAGCCTTTTGTTTTATAAAAAACTCCAGGCAAACTCAGCTGGACTTTTCTTTTTTTAATAACACCTTTATTGAGATACAATTCACATATCACGAAATTCTTTTTAAAAATTTTACAGTTCAGGCCGGGTGCGGTGGCTCGTGCCTGTAATCCCAACACTTTGGGAGGCCGAGGTGGGCGGGTCACCTGAGGTCAGGAGTTCGAGACCAGCTTGGCCAACATGGCAAAATCCCGTCTCCACTAAAAATAAAAAAATTAGCCAGGCATGGTGACGGATGCCTATAATCCCAGCTACTCGGGAGGCTGAGGCAGGAGAATTGGTTGAATCCAGGAGGTGGAGGTTGCAGTGAGCCAAGATCACGCCACTGCACTCCAGTCTTGGCGACAGAGTGAGACTCTGTTTCCAAAAAAGAAAAAAAGTTGTACAGTTCAGTGGTTTTTAGTATTTCCACAGAGTTGTACAGTCTTCACTACTATCTAATTTTAGAACATTTTCATCAACCCTCAAAGAAACACAATATTCATTAGCACACACTACTCATTCCCCACTCCAGTCCTTGGCAACCACTGGTCTACTTGCTGTCTCTATGGAGCTGCCTGTTCTGGACATTTCGTATAGATGGAATCGTACAATATATGATTTTTTTTTCTTTTTTAGACAGGGTCTCATTATATTGATCACACTGGTCTTGAACTCCTGGCCTCAAGCAGTCCTCCCCCCAATTTTTTTATTTTTTATTTTTGAGACAAGGTCTTGCCCTGTCACCCAGGGTGATGTGCAGTGGCAAGATCACGGTTACTTGCAGTTTCGACCTCCCTGGGCTCAAGTGATCCTCCTGCCTGAGCCACTGGATTAGCTGGGACTACAGGCATGTGCCACCATGCCTCGCTAAATTTTTGTAATTTTTTGATAGGGGTTTTGCCATGTTGCCCAGGCTGGTCTTGAGCTCCTTGGCTCAAGCATTCTGCCTGACTCAGCCTCCCAAAGTGCTGGGATTACAGGCGTGAACCACCTTGCCTGGCCATATGCAATCTTTTATGTCTGGCTTCTTCCAGTTAGCATAATGATTTTGAGGTTCATCCATGTCATAACATGTACCAGTACTTCATTTCTTTTCCTGGCTAAATAATATTTCATCGTATGGCTGTACCACATTTTGTTTATCCATTCATTAGTTGATGGACATTTAGGTTGTTTCCACTTTTTGGCACTTGTGAATAATGCTGCTATGAATATTTATGTACAAGGTTTTTGTGTGGACATAATATTTCTTTCTCTTGATAAATAAGAGTGCAGTTTCTGGTCATGTGGAGAGTGAATTGATGAGTGTTAGATTAGCTTTGCAACTTTGAGCAAGTCATTGAATATTTCTCAGCTTGAGTTTTGAATCCCTATGATGAATGAATGAGTTGGGTTATATTATTTTCAAAGTCTCTTTTAGCTTTAAAATTGTGTCATTCTGTTACTGCCATGCCTAATGCTGTGTAGTTCAGGGGTCAGCAACTATGGCTTTGGGCTGAATCTGGCCTGCAGCGTGTACTTGAATGACCAGCTAGGTAAGAATGATTATTACTTCTGTGTTTTTGAGACAGGGTCTTACTCTGTCGCCCAGGCTGAAGTGCAGTGGCATGAACCTGGGTCACTGCAGCCTCGACCTTCCAGGCTCAGGCAGTCAGCCTCCCAAGTAGCTGGGACTACAGGCATGCACCATCATGCCTGGGTAATTTTATTTTATTTTTTTGTAGAGAGGGAGTCTCACTGTGTTGGCCAGGCTGGTCTCGAACTCCTGGGCTCCAGTGATCTTCCCACTTCATCTTCCCAAAGTGTTGGGATTACAGGCGTGAGCCAACACACTTAGCCAGTGAGTACATTTTTACAAAAAGGAGAATTTGTGACAGCCATAAAAATCTAAACTTTATTCTCTGGTTTTCTTTTTTATAGAAGTTAGCTGACCCCTGTTGTAGTTTATTAAATAGTAAGATGTGTATTATGATAGCTGTAAAAAATATGACAATTAAAACATTTTCACAGTTAATCTAAAATATTTATATTTGGTAACAGCTGTTGATTTGATTTCTAAAATTATATACACAGACGCACATAGTAAGCTATATATGTACTCAAAAGTAATCATAAGTGTACTGCTGAATGAATTTTCAGTGATTAAAAAAATATCATTTAACAAGTGCAAGAAGCAAATACATAACCGGTATCCAGAGCCCCTCTTGTGGCCTTTCCAATCCCTTAAAGATAGTCACTATTCTGACTTCTGACAGTGTAGTTTAGCCTGTCTTTGACCTTGATATAAATTGAATCATCTACTTTATATTCTTTCACATTCGGCTTCTTCATTGTTGAGATTCATCTGTTTTGTTGCTTATAGTTTTTTCATTCTCATTGCTGTTTAATATTCTGATTCTGTTAACTATATCACAGTTTATTATCTCTTTCACTGTTGATGAGTATTTAGATAACTTCCTGTTTGGAGCTATTGTGATTAATACTACTGTGAATATTCTTATACCTGTTTTTTGGTAAACATATATGTGCATTTTGTCGGTTTAAAGGGAGTATATGTTTGTTCATCTTAAGCAGCAATGTATAAAAATTCTTGTTGCTCCGTATTCTCACCAATATTTTCTCTTTTTTTATTTTTGACATTCTGGTGGTTGTGTAGCATTATCTCATTGTAGTTTCAATTTCCCACTTGCCTAACAACTAATGAAGTTGGGCCAATGTACTTTCTAAAATAGTAATTTCTTTTAATAAGGAAATACTGGCTTGATTGAGTTTCCCAGCTTACATGATTTAAACAATCATTTTGTTATGTGTCCTCAGTACTATTTATGTGTCTCTAGTACTGGAGAGAGAGAGAAACGATTTATTACCATTACTCCCTGTGGGTCCCCTCAGTGTCGTTCTGGATTTTGTTGTAATCATTAAGTTGTATGGCTTTGTACTGATATTGATTTTGGTTTTGATTTCAGCGGCCCAGCCCAATCCAGCTTTACTCCCCTCCCTTTATATTGGCCCCAATCAAAGACAAGCAGACAGAGCTGGGAGAGACGTTTGGTGAGGCGAGCCAGAAATACAATGTGCTCTTCGTGGGCTATTGTCTGTCTCACGACCAGCGCTGGCTTTTGGCTTCCTGCACTGACCTCCATGGGGAATTATTAGAGACCTGCGTTGTAAATATTGCTTTACCAAACAGGTGAGAAGACTTGATGTTTATGGTGCATGTAAATTAATGCTGTACCATTCCTCAAATATGTATATTTCCAGTTTTCTATGTAAATGGAAGTGGGTACAGCATGGATAGGTTCTTTGGAATTTCTAGTGTTTGTCTTATAAGTGATAAATAACTCTGATTTATCTAGGGACCCCTTCCCCTTCCCCATTTCTTTATTTGTTAGGTCACGGAGGAGTAAAGTATCTGCACGTAAAATTGGACTACAGAAATTATGGGAGTGGTGCATAGGGATTGTCCAAATGACATCTCTACCCTGGAGAGTTGTAATCGGGCGACTTGGGCGTCTTGGCCATGGGGAGCTTAAAGGTGAGAAATTTTTGAAGAGGTATTTGCAGAAAACAGACGAAAAGGGCTGAGCTGATGTCATTAACTGAGCTAAGGGAGAAAATGTTTAAATTTGTAGTAAGAATTAAACAGATTCTATTTTGTGATTCTTTTATATGTACAGGATAAACCAGTTTTAAACTCTTCTTTGGCAACAAAATAAATATCCAAATAAAATCTTAAATTTTGAGCCCCAATATATAAAACAAAAAGAGGGTTTTATTAATATAAAAATGATAGTAAATTCACATTTCGAACATGTATTTATATATTGAATCAGGGAGAAGAACCAGTCAGTTTTAAGACAAAAATTTTATATCAGTGATTATAGGTGACAGTTGAAGTCGTATAAAAACAGCGTTCAGTTTGTTTGGTGGTTGATGATGAGTTTTGTGTTTCTTTAGTTTTTTTGGTGGCACAACAGCAAAGAAATCCTGTTTCATGAGGACAGGTAGTTGCCAGTAGAAGCAGTCTTTATTCACATTGCCACTGTCTGATGTTCTTCAGCCTGGAAGCTTATAAGAGCAGATTTTTGAAGTTCAGTCCCCAACTACCACTGCTTATATTCTTTGTCATAAATGTAACAGTCAGTTAGGAAGCACTTTAACTGTAACACAACACAACTGACCACCAGCAGCTGCCTTGCCTGGTGCTGAGCCCAGCTCATTTACTATCCCAGTGTAGCTACTTGTACAGTTTTATGTGAGTAGTATGAATAAGCCTAGATTATTTTTAAAGCCTTATTAATTAATGACA
Organism: Pongo abelii; assembly: GCF_028885655.2. Classification (NCBI taxonomy): domain Eukaryota; kingdom Metazoa; phylum Chordata; class Mammalia; order Primates; family Hominidae; genus Pongo; species Pongo abelii. Next base: position 114,817,237 of record NC_071995.2, on the reverse strand, counting down.
CATTTTTAAGAAGTTCAATATATGCATTCAGAGGGGAGAAGTTTTTTTCCTAAGATCTGCACAAAAGAAAGACTTAATGTCACAAATTAGCTTGGTGGCTTCCTGGGTGCAAATACATTAGAGCAGAGTCAGCAAAGTTTCTTTGTAAATGGCCAGATAGTAAATATTTTCAGCTTTGCAGGCCAGATGGTTGCTGTTGTGACTATTCAGTTCTGCTATTGTAACGTCAAAGCGGCTCTAGACAAGTGTGGATGGCTGTGTTTTAATAAAACTTTATTTACAAAAACAAATGGGAGGCAGGATTTGGCCTGTGGATCATAGTTTGCTGATCCCTGCATTAGACCATGTACGTTTTTTTTTTTTAATAGGAAATTCACGTCAGGTATTTGTAGAATCCCTAAACAAAAATCACTGGTACAGATATAACTTGTACTGTAGGAATGCCTAAGTACACCTCACTTCCTACAATGCAGGTTAAATCTGGTATCAAATTTTCAGGGTTTAACAGCAGTTTATATAAATATTACATCATATGTATTAAGTAAATGTTTTCTTTGGCATTTACAAATTTTTTTTAAGTAATAAGTTGTACTGTAGACTAATAGACCCTTTTCATTTTTTAAAGGAATATCATAATGAATCTTGTATCAAGAGCCTGGAGGTCTAATACATTAGGGGATTCATCATTTTATTTCTGTCAGAATTTTCTATCTTCCTCCCCAGTCTGCTTTTTTAGTCAATCTTATTTCTTAAAGGCTTTGAGCTATTCTTAACCCTTGGGGAAAGTTAGACTATAATAGGAAAGAAGAGGGAGGATAAAAATATAGAGTAATAGTCTAGTCACTTGGTATTTTGGAAAATTATTAAGGCCATCTCCTTCCTTTGTATGATTTTTGTAAGGGCACATTCTTCTTCCTTATCTCTTAGTGGAGAGGAATGTGTGACTGGAGGAGCCCATCAAAAGATTGAAAGAAAATGTATGTTCAGGAATAAAAACACGAGAAGAACCTAGTGTACAGGAAATCTGTTTACTAATCTACAGCTCCTTCCTTTGGGGAGCCAAGATCTGTGCCACATTGCATCTCCATGGGACAGTGTGCGACAGGAGCCTTAGGTTTCAGAGTCAGCTTTGTGAATTTCTGTTTCTTATCTCCAGAGTCTTTATGATGAAATACACGCTGCATTTTCTTTCATACTTGGTTTAAAATATGAAGCTCACATCTGTGATTTTTCCATAGTTTTAAAACACACATTCTTCATGTTCCTGGCCACTTTTATTTCAGCCACTTCAGTTTGGGGTTCATTGGGAATATGGAAACAGTTTTCCATTCACTTGCTCTTTAAGGGGAGAAATGGCAGCTTATTTGGGGGAAAAAAAAGTGTGGAGGTAGAGCAGCCTGCACTGGTGTGGCATTTTATGAGCAAGATGGGATCCGAAAGCAGGGGTGATGCATAGGAATGGCGCATACTTCATGTGTGTAAGGGAGGTCAGAAGAGGGGACCAAGTGTTTTCCACTTCTCAGAGTAACATAATCCTCCACAGTGCTCCAGTTAGGTATAATGCTTTTGTTTGGAGGCAATAAACATTAGAAAGGAAATTTATGCCAACTTTTCAATCTCCACTATTAGTATGGCATCATTTGGAGCACTTCACTCACACTCATTGTGAGCTCTTTTGGGTGTTCTAAGAACTATTTCTCTTCATTTCTGCTGCTGTTTGACTTTCATGGAAATAACCTACAACAATAAACAAAACTCAGGTTTACCTCCACCCACCAGTGCTCTCCTCCAGAGCAGAGTACTGAAAGAATCGGACCTTGAGAAGGAGGAGAAAGGATAGGTCAGCTAACACTGCTATCATCATGGAAAAGCACTCTAAGTGCCTAAATCTGGTCTAGGTAGATTAGACTGGATTAGTGCTGGACTCTCAAAGGTCATTTCAGACATGACTTCAGCCACAGAATAGTAGGCCTTTGTTCCTTTGTTAATGAAGTGTAATAGAAGTCGAGTAACATTCTCTTTATAGCAAGGAGGGGAACATATGTAAAGCCATAATTCCCTGTAGGGCCCAACCTTGGAAATTCAATTACTGGGCAGAACTGCTAAAAAGCTCAAATCTCCCATCAGTATGAATTTCTAAAGACTGTGTATGACTGCGATGTTTGATTTCAGATTGGAGTATCCTCCTTGGAGAATGTTCACTACAGACAATCAGCAAAAAGCTCAAGGATGTGTGCCGGATGTGTGGAATCTCTGCCGCAGACTCTCCTTCTATCCTTAGTGCCTGCCTGGTTGCCATGGAGCCCCAGGGGTCCTTTGTAGTGATGCCAGGTAAATTTCTTCTTGTCATTGTCATTAATTACATATCACATCAATTCAGTCCACTCCAACTTAAGTCCACAGACAAGTGTAGAATTGTCTTCATTATATTTCTATAAGGGAAGATTGTATTTGGGGCTTAAAGATGGAAAACATTCAATCCCTTCCATGCGGAGTGGTTTGTGATTTTATCATGTTTGTTGACCATAGCTCGGGGGAGAGACTAAGTTCTGAATATCATTGAGATCTCACAGAGTCATGGCTAATGACTGTTACCTGACCCCAGTTTGTTGTTAGTATATGAAGATCACCCTCCAAAGAACTACTAAAGTAGACACCGGCATGATGCATATTTGAATATCCTTTTGAAGACATGCATTTAGCAGAATCTCACAGCAGCCTCGAAGGGATATTTCTGTAGTCTCTCTGATACGGTTGAAGATGAATGGGAAGGCAAACAAGGATAAAGTATTTAGCACAGTACCTGGTACACAGTAAGCTCTCAATAGATGTAGGTGTCATTTGTGGATGGCCAAAACATGTGGCCACAGAATTTCTTAAGAATCTGGCTGGTTTTTGAAAACCAGCAACTAAGCGATTTTATACTTTTATAACCTATCTTTACCATCCAGGTATTTCTTGAATCAAATGGGGGACCTTCCCCACTTATTCCTTATAAAAGTCAACAGTATTGTGGTGTGAGAATGGGGTTACTTGTCATCAATCCAGTGAGAGACAGATGTCCTCATTAGATTATAGGTTACCTCTGTTGCCTCTACCACTTGGGCAGTTACGTAACTTCTTTGTGCTTTTGTCCTCATCTATAAATGGGGATCATAGTTCCTATCTTCAGATGCTGTGATGATCAAATGTGATGACTTGAATGAAGAGTTTAGCACAAATGCTGGCATGTAGTAAGCATTCATTAAGTGTTAATAACATATACTGATTTTATGGTACTATCTCTATAGGATTGTTAACCATTTAGAACAGTACTTTATAAATTGTGAACAACCAGAGGAGGAAAGAAAGTAGGGTGTTTATTTTTAGAAATACTTCTTACGTAAGTAATTAAAACATTCAGCGGACTTGATCCAATTTTATCTTAACCTTTTCAGTGTGAAATGAAACTTGGGTTATTATAGACAGCTGTGTGCTCTGAGTCAGTTTCTTTGAAGATATTTAAACAATTGGACTCAATTTTGAATGTGTATTTATCATGGCATTTTCATCAGACTCATACCACTCCAGATCGGGCCCTCTGAAAACCTCATTTCTGGGGTTGTTCATTGATTGATTTAATTCTATTTTTTTCTTTAAAGATGCTGTCACAATGGGCTCTGTTTTTGGCCGAAGTACTGCACTGAACATGCAGTCATCTCAGCTCAACACCCCTCAAGATGCTTCTTGTACACACATCTTGGTGTTCCCAACATCATCAACCATCCAGGTGGCTCCAGCCAACTACCCCAATGAGGATGGGTTTAGCCCCAACAATGGTGAGTAGAAGACTTGTATGGATAGTGCTCACCTTCGTGCAGGGCAGAGCCGGAGTATGGAATCACTGGGCTGCCGCATGGCTTTTCTGTGTTGTAATAAACAACCCAGGAACTATAAAGAGGGGATAGAAGGTTTGAGAATCTTTTTGGTCTTAAAGCTTGGATTTATCTGCACGATTAACAAGACCAAATAAATATTTTCCTCTTTTGGGCAATTAACTTTCTTCCATTTTTCATTAAAGGCAAAAAATAATATCTGCGTGGCACTGTTCTGTACTTAGGTGCCACTCTTTCAATAAATATTTGATGATGTGATTTGAAATGTATGAAGTACTAAGCAATATGAAGAGAGCACCTTCCTTTAGCTAGTCGTTGGCAATCTAATTTGCTATAGAGAAACCCTTATTTGATTATTCTTAATGGAAATTTTTGAATATCTGTTAAGGTATTTGTTTAAAAAAATGATTATTTATAAACTATAAAACACTCAACACAGCATCCATTTGCATTGTTTTTGAAGAAATTATAACACCTACCAGTGTTTATTTATGGTAAATGGGATGGGGAAAAGGATACCAAATTTTATATCTAGTATGATTACAATAGAGTAACAAATATATGAGAAAAGAATCATAGAAAAAAATGGTCATGGTGATTGGGTTCTAGGTGATGGTTTTCACTTTTTATACTTTTCTTTACAAATTTTCTGCTGTGAGTGTACCTTACTTTTATAATGTCGGGGAGGATTTCTTAATGAAAATGCTGGGCCAGGCACGGTGGCTTAGGAGTGTAATCATAGCACTTTGGGAGGCCGAGGCAGGTGGATCACTTGAGGTCAGGAATTTGAGACTAGCCTGGCCAACATGGTGAAACCCCATCTCTATGAAAAATACAGAAATTAGCCAGAAATCCCTTGAACCCAGGAGACAGAGGTTGCAGTGAGGCGAGATCGTGCCACTGCACTCCAGCCTGGGAAACAGAGTGAGACTCCATCTCAAAAAAAAAAAAAGAGAGAGAGAAAACATTGTGCTTTGATTTGCTTTTGGAATAGGTCCCCATTTTCAGGGCAAGTTCACACCCATTAACATGCATTCATTCAGCCTCTGGTGTTTTAGATGCTAATTGGATACATAGATGGAGTCTACTGTGTTTTTGAATGGTGTCAACTTTAATGATTAAATTGTTGCTTTAGCTCTTTTACCATGCTTTTTTGTGCTTTTGGAGGCTATGCAGAGTGTGGGTTTTTATGTTATATTCTTTATTGCATTCTGTTAATACTTTATATAAGGAGATCATTGGAGAGAGTACAGAATGAAAGAATAATTTGAAATAGCTTGCACTCAGTAGGTCCTCACTGAATCTAAGTTATTAACAGTGTGTGTCCACAATAGCCATATGCCAACAAAACATGACATAGGTTAAGTTGGATTATTATGATATTGATATGGACTATCTTTTTAATTTTTGTGCTTTTTTCCCACCTCTTCCCTCTAGATGATATGTTTGTTGACCTTCCATTCCCAGATGATATGGACAATGATATTGGCATATTAATGACTGGGAACCTCCATTCCTCTCCCAACTCCTCCCCAGTACCCTCCCCAGGCTCTCCTTCTGGAATTGGTGTGGGCTCTCACTTCCAGCATAGTCGGGTAAGGATGATTTGGAGTACATTGTTTAAGACAACCATAGCCTTCAGGAAGATAATCCACTTGACATCTGATCATCTTGTTCCTACTTGCACAGTTCCTGATGGTCTGGGTCCTTGGTACAAGAGAAATAAGTGTGGGAAACTGACTATGGTTCCATTTTGAACAGAAGGCAGGAATTTGAAATAAATGTGTTATTATTTCTGATGAATAAGTTTTATCAGAAGAATAGTCCTATTACAGACGCAAGGGTTCTTATGCATTGTTTTCTTAGCAAAAAATAGTTCTAGTTGCTTGCTGCTTCCCAGTTTTTTTTTTTAATGTTTTTATTTTTTGCCAAAATAGTGGCTTTTAAGAGATTAGTACAACAACCGTACTTACTCAACATGCAGAGTAACTGTGCTGATTGAAGAACACGTTGGTGATGGCTTGTTCTGAAAGGAGCCTGCCGTGCTCTTTGCATGTCCTGGCTTAGTCATTTTGCAGCCTTCTTCTTTCTAGCCGACCTGCAGGAATGGCAAGAGCCGCCAGGAGACTGATTTTACAGATGTGTCCCGGTTAACGCCAGAGTATTAAGGAAAAAACCAGAGCTTACAACTGGTTTCATCTTTAAATATCTCAGGGATATTGGAGGTGGATGAACAACAGAAGATTTAAGAGTTAGAGGGTTCGGCCATAGCTTGTGGTAACTTTGCTTCAGTTAGATGATTCCTGCTGCATCACTGTATTGTACTGTTTATTTAAAATGTTATGAGACTGGGGAGTTAAGACTTTGAAAAATAGCTATGTCTGGCATCTTAGACTGAACAAGCATAAGCAGCCCACTCACACTCATTTATTTAGACACAAAGATGGACATAAAGGTCTTCAGTTTTCATTGGGGAGGACTTTTATTCCCCGCACTGAATTTATTAGATGATGGAGAGAAAAAAGGTTTATAGCTTAGATTAGTCACAGAGCAGGTGAGACCAGAGGAGGGCATCTCAGACTGTTCCCATGTTATACCTGCCCCTATTACCCTCTTCTGGAAGGAGGAGGTTTTAAGGGTCTTTGTTTCCTTTGCAGTACTTACCAGTTAATGATAATTTGTTCATGGGAAATGGTTGTGATAGGAATGAAAAACACAAATGTTACATTGTCTGTTTTTTTAAAGTTAGGTTTAATTGGAATTCTGGAGGCAAGTAGCATAGCAGCTAAGAATGCATGCTCCACAGTCTGTTAAAGACAACTCTGAATTGCAGCTCTGGGCCTGTGGGCTTTGTGACCTTGGACAAGCTAACTTCACCTCTCTTAGCCTGAGTTACCTTATCTGTGAAATGGAATAATAGCAGCTACCTCCCAGTACCTGTTTTTGTAGTTCAGTTTATGCATTAACAAAGAATTGGTCATTGAAGTGTAATGTTAGTTGTGTAAGAAACAGAGGTATGCTGTATTTCTCCCTTTTTTGGAGCCTTAAGCACTAAAGACTTTAATTCAATGCCGTGATTTAGACAGTGCTGTTCTGAAGCTAGCCAGGTGGCCTTTTTCAATCCTGAGCACCTGCAGCCAGGTGACCTCCAAGAGGCTTTCAGCATTTCCTTTTTCTGAACCATTAAACATTCTTTGATATCCAGTTAAGACATTATAGCGGGGAAAAGAATGCGTTCAAAGTGGCAGTAAATTTTTTATTTTTTAACCAACTCAGAATTGATACAGTTTGATGTAGCAGCTGCAGATTATTTTTTCCTTCTAAACAGAAGGCTTTTTTTTTTTTTTTTTAATTTGAGACAGAGTCTCGCTCTGTTGCTGAAGCTAGAGTGCAGTGGCGTGATCTTGGCTCACTGCAACCTCTGCCTCCTGGGTTCAAGGGATTCTCCTGCCTCAGCCTCCTGAGTAGCTGGGATTACAGGCGTGCACTACCGTGCCTGGCTAATTTTTGTATTTTTAGTAGAGTTGGGGTTTCACCGTGTTTGCCAGGCAGGTCTCGAAATTCTGACCTCAAGTGATCTGTCCGCCTCAGCCTCACAAAGGGCTGGGATTACAGGTGTGAGCCACCGCACCCAGTGTAAACAGAGACTTTTAAAAACAGATGCATTACTTATTGCTTGCATGAAAGGTACATTTTTAATTGTTGAAGCTAGCTAAAAGAATTAAAGATAAGAAAAGTGTCAGTTGCAGCAAAACATAGCCTCTTCCAGGAGTCTCTTATTAAGGGGAATGCTGCAAATGAAAACATGGCTTCTCTGTGAGCAGATTTTGCACTACTGGCAGCTCAGGAATTTTGTGCTGTGCACATACTGGTGTCACATTGTCCTGGTCAGGCTGATGCGCTTGTGTGTCTTTGGCTGGTTGCTGGTGAAAGAGCACCTGCGTGTGGTAGAGCCTTCTGCTGTCAGAGATGATAATCTTTCCATTTTAGTTTGTTACATCATAATGCCATGAAATAGATCTTACATCCCATGGAAAAGAAACCCAAGCAAATAAATCTGTACCTACTTGACTGAGGCTGTCAGTTTTGCTGGTATCTTCTCTGTGTGTGCAGCAAAGACGATGCCAGCCCTGCTTGCCTTTCTCAATCACCTGTTGTTTTCTGTGAGATGCTGCCACAAAGGGGATCACTCACTGCAGTGTGCAGAGTGAACTGACGAAAGTTCATTTTTCAAGCTTTAAGATAAATGCTGATCATGTTTTTGGGATTTTTGTTTTTCAGAGCCAGGGTGAGCGTCTTCTTTCTAGAGAAGCACCAGAGGAGCTAAAGCAGCAGCCCCTGGCCCTTGGGTATTTTGTATCAACTGCCAAAGCTGAGAATCTTCCCCAGTGGTTTTGGTCATCGTGTCCCCAGGCTCAAAACCAGTGCCCTCTCTTCTTAAAGGTTGGTTTGGTGTCATATTAGAAGTTTGCAAGGAATGAGTGATTTATGCTTAAATTTAATTTTGGTTAGAAATTTCAGTTTTAGGCACCATAATCTTATTCTGTTCCTTTTTTCTCTTGTTTCTACTTACACTCTGAGGAAATTTTAATTACAGTTGTAGGTGGAGGGTAGAATTTAGGAGGACCCAAAACCATGTCACAAAGAAATGAATCACAGTAGCCCAAGGAGGAAACAGTGGGGCCCAGAGGGTAAATCTAGGATGGATGCATGGGGTTCAATGTAATGGTCTTTCTCCAAGTCTATATTGCATCACTATCAGTAAGGTTAAGCCTGTGTCGAAGGTATAATAACCAGCCATCCTCTTCCTCCCCTGCCAGGGACTCTTCGCATTCTTCGTGAGAGAAGAGTAAGAGTCAGCTAAAAACATCGCACATTTACACTTGCTCCTTCCTTTATATTTTTTGGAACCTTTTAATCCCAATTTTAAGGGTTCAAAACAAAAGATATCCTACTTGCAGTTTATGTTAAAAACAACAATACCTAGAACGAAATCCATCTCTTGCCCACAGATTGGCAAAAATACAAAGATTTGGCAACATACTGTGTTGGCCAGATGTGGGGAGCAGGCCCTGGTGTTGGTGGGGTTGCTGAATGATACAGCCCTGCACACTTCCCTTTTAGGGCAGCAGTCCCACCTCTGAGGAGTAGCCCAGAGGTTCTTTGCCAAAACAGAAAATGACATATGTCCAAGACTAGAAAGAACCTAAGCGTCATCAGTGAGGGACTGATTGAATCAACTGTGGTGCATCCAGACAGTGAAATATTAATCATCTACAACAAAATGGAGACTATTTCTATGTAATTCTGTGGAGTAGAGATTACCATGGAGTAATCTATAAGATATGCATATTCACACACATATACACATACACACATAGCTGCGTATATTTTCAAAAAGAAACGATGGAAATTAAACCAAAAACTTAGACAGTGAAGCAATGTTCTTTTCCTAATGACTTTAACATACTATTATAAAATCAAAGAAGGTTTATAAAAATGCATATGTTGTTTATTTTGAATTAGAATTATCAACATGAGCATAGATTTATTTTTCCTCTCTAAAAAAGTATACACATTTTTTTTAGCTCTGTCTGCTGAAAAAGCTTAGCAGCAATAAACACCTCTGTTGCCACGATTGTGGTTCCTACACACCGTTGTCACTTAAAGGAAATATGGTTCTTTGAAGAGATGACTGATTCCAGATATGAAGCAGGAAATATTCACAATGAACCTGAGGCATTGTTCATTGCCTAAAAGGAAGAAAGTTACCAAAGATTATTATGGTCCATCAGGGCCTCAGGAGCCATCTTAGGGGGCAGCTCTGTTGTCCAGGGATAGGATGGGACAGTGTGATCATTAAAAAAAATGATGACAGTGATAGAATGAAAGAAGTCCTTGGTTCATAATTGTGTTGGAAAACAAACAAAAAATCAGTCATCATTTGTAACTGCTAGAGCATCAACTCAGTCTGAAAAATGCAAAAATAAAGAGAAAGAAGCATTTATATATTGCCTCTCCTTTACATATAAAGTAATACCAAAACCATTAGGTGAAAAGTTGATGAGGAACTTTATGATGGATGTAGTGTGCTGGTATCACCTGAACCCAGTGAGGAATCATCTGACTTCAAGTGGGACAGTAGACATTTCATGCCTTTAATCATTTGTCACGTACAGATCATGTTGGCTCATGATTTTAGTAAACCAAATATAAAAAGACATTTTTGAGATAATGGAGCATTATCTTCCTCATTATCCTACAGATGGGGTGATAATATTAAGGAATCATTGTTAATTTTTGTGTGATAATTGCTGTTATGTTTAAAGGTCCTTATGTGAGATATCTGCTGACTTTTTACAAGCAAGATAATACAATATTTGGTTTTTTGTGGGGAGGGTTTTTTGGGGCTTGGTTTGTTTGTTTCTTGTTTTTGGAGACAGAGTCTTGCTCTGTTGCCCACGCTGGAGCACAGTGGTGCGATCACAGCTCACTACATCCTCATCCTCCCAGGCTCAAGCAATCTTCCAGCTTCAGCCTTCTGAGTAGCTGGGACTACAGGCACACACCACCATGCCCAGCTACTTTTTTTTAATGTTTTATAGAGATGGTAATATTTGTGTTTAATTCAGAAAAAGAAAATGAAAACAGAAAAGTGGTGAATATTGATAATTGTTGCATCTTGGCGATATCAATTCATGGGACCTTATTATATATTATAGTATTTTTATGTGTGCTAGACTATTTCCATTGAAGAAACAAAATGTAGTAGACCAAAAAAAAAAAAGCCCAAAAAGTTTGCTTTTTTTGTTTTTTTCCAACTCTAGGATAAGAAGTTATTTGGGATTACCTTGGGGGTTACTGAGCAGGTTAAAATTTATAGACTCATAGAAACCCTGACTTCTAAGGACTTTTGGGAGCATCTGTTTCTGGCAGACATGGCCTCCCTCACTTCTGCACTGTGTTGTCTAGACCAGAGAGGTAACTCTCTTTGTTTTTTCACCAGGCTTCGCTGCATCACCACATTTCAGTAGCACAGACAGACGAACTTCTGCCTGCCAGGAATTCTCAGCGGGTTCCACACCCTCTTGACTCCAAAACCACGTCTGATGTTTTAAGGTAGATACCAACCTAGGCATCATAGCAGTGCAATTTGAAACAATATTCCTTTACTGTTGTCTTTCCAAGGTGTTTTAATCTAAGTGTGGTATTCATAGAAAAGAAGCTGCCGTTTGTGCAGTGAAACAGTATCTGATGAGTCAGTGAGAGCTGCAGTCCCTCATAGCCACATGGGACAGACGGTGTAATACATTAGATTCAGTTAGGCAGTGATAAGCATTTATAGTTGCCTTTGCTTCCCGTTCAGAGCAGGCACTTCATGGTGATGAAGAGAGGTCAGATCTCGGGGGTGGATAGTTAGAAGACAGTGTCTGGAACTTTTAAAGCACCTCACATTGAAAACACTTTTTATGCTTCCTGAGATAGATTATGTGTTTTTGTTTGTTTGTTTGTTTATTTGAGATGGAGTCTCGCTCTGTCACCCAGGCTGGAGTGCAGAGGCGTGATCTCAGCTCACTGCAAACTCTGCCTCCCGGGTTCACGCCATTCTTCTGCCTCAGCCTCCCAAGTAGCTGGGACTATAGGCACCCGCCACCATGCCTGGCTAATTTTTTGTATTTTTAGTAGAGATGGGGTTTCACCGTGTTAGCCAGGATGATCTCGATCTGACCTCATGATCTGCCCGCCTCAGCCTCCCAAAGTGCTGGGATTACAGGCGTGAGCCACCAATGATGTGTTTTTTAAAAAATGGACTAGAACATAAATGACATAGTTGGGAAATGCATTCCAGAAATGTGTATTAATCAAGCCACAGGCATTCTTCATCTACCTTGAGAAAATATACAGGCCTTTTCTAATGTTTTCTAACTCTTAAATGGTTAGGAAATGATAGGAAGCTATACATTATAGATTAATGTATAATTATAGTTATGGATAAAAATAAAGAACCTGATCAACATAAATTTGGCTTCCAGGCCCCCTAGAGCAGGGGTCCCCAACCCCCGTCCATGTCTTGTTAGGAACCAGTCCCCAGAGCATGCGGTAAGTAGCAGGCGAGCGAGCATTACAGCCTGTGCTCCGCCTCCTGTCAGGCAACATTAGATTCTCATAGGGGCACAAACCCTATTGTGAACCGCACATGCAAGGGATCTAGGTTGTGTACTCTTTATGAGACTCCTGATGATTTAAGGTGGAACAGTTTCATCCTGAAACCATCCCCCACCACGTGGAAAAATTGTCTTCCACGAAACCGGTCCCTGGTGCCAAAAAAGGTTGGAGACTGCTGCCCTAGAGGAACACTGTCCAATAGAAATATAATGTGAACCTCAAATCTATTTAAAATTTTTCTGTTAGCCACATTAAAATAGTAAAAAAAAACTGGTTAATTTTAGTAATATATTTTATTTAACTCAATATATTCAAAATGTTATTTCAACATGTAACAATATAAAAATATTCATGACATATTTTACATACTTTTCTTTTTTTCTTTTTTGGAGACAGAGTCCTGCTCTGTCACCCAGGCTGGAGTGCAGTGGCATGATCTCACTGCAACCTCCGCCCACAGGTTCAAGCAGTTCTCCTGCCTCAGCCTCCCAAGTAGCTGGGATTACAGGCATGCACCACCACGCCTGACTAATTTTTGTATTTTTAATAGAGATGGCGTTTCATCATGTTGGCCACTTGGTCTTGAACTCCTGACCTCAGGTGATCCACCCACCTCGGCCTCCCAGAGTTGCTGGGATTCCAGGCGTGAGCCACTGCACCTGGCCCCTAAGTGTTTGGGCTCCAGTGCCTACTTTAGCTGCAGTCCACGCAAGTTTCTACTGGCCTCACTGGCAGAGCTCAATGGCCATGTGTGGCTGGTGGCTACTGTACTGCATAGTCCACGTCTAGAAGGAAGGAGGAACATGAGACAAAGGACGAGGGAAAGAGCCTGGGGCAAGTTAAAGGATGCCTTTGAGACCTCCTTCCTCCTAAGATCTGGAATGTATTAGAATCTGAGAACCAGCCTTCCCTCTTGAGGCTCATGCCCCTGCTCTGTGTGTTCTCTTTGGCAGGTTTGTTTTGGAGCAGTACAACGCTCTGTCCTGGCTCACGTGCAATCCGGCCACCCAGGACCGTACTTCCTGCCTTCCCGTCCACTTTGTGGTGCTCACTCAGTTGTACAATGCCATCATGAATATACTTTAATGGGAAAAGCACTTGTTCTCTCTGGCTCAGTTCCTTCTCCCTGCAACCTCAGTCCAAGGAACCTGCTACACTCTGCAAATAACCCACATCCTTTTCTTCAGACCACTCTCCACAGTCCTGCACTGTGATTCCTTCTCAGCAGGCACATGTCAATTCTGCAGTGTTCATTACCAGAGTGACTCCTTGACACTTCTCTCATGGACCTGGAAACTTACCATAAGTGGTGACTTTCAGCCAGTGCGGTGGTGTGTGTAGCCCCAACCACTGGTCCCCAGGAAGTGGTGGTGGTTGGTGGCTTTTCAGCGGGAAACAGAAGAGACAGTGTCCTTTTGCACAAGAGTCTGTGTTTTCAGCCTCTGTATACAATTGAGGGCAGTCTAGCCCTTTGGATGAAATCCTCTAGTTACTGGTGTATGGCCTGTGGGTTACCTGAACTCCATAATCTGGGACTTTTTAAAAATAAGAACCAGCTCAAGTACATGGTTTCATACTGGGGTTTCTGTCTCCCTAGTGCTCCCATCCAGATTGGCATGAGTGCTTTGGTTGACTTCAAACCTGTGTGTCAATGCAGAAGGTCTGGAGACAGCTTCATTTTGTTTATTTATTTTAATTTGTTTTGTCATATGGTTTTTGTGACTTTATTTTTTTAATTCACAAGGACCAGGTACAGTAACTGAAACCCAATTCAGATCCACCATAGGATTCTTTGACTACATACCTCTGTCCTAGAAGCCGGAAAAGGAGTAAAAACACATTGGGGAGATCATGCCTAAAAATAATATATTCAAAACCACCCAGCAGTAGGTTTTGTTAACAACAAACTGGGTTTTAAAAGTTCTGCCATGTTAAGTGGCCAGCATTTCATGAAGGATAACATTTTTATACAGAAGGCAGTCAAGCTCAACTCAGAGCCATGGAGGCAAGTACCTTAATTAGTTTTATATAGTCACAACGGAAATATATTTTCTAGTGAATTCTTATCGGAAGCCAGGTCTCTCCTCTCATTAGATCAAAAGGGACTTATGTACATACAACAATTGAAAGTGTTTGCTCATGAAATCAGTTATAAATATGGTGAATTTTTTCTGGACCATAGGAATATTATTTCAAAGAAATATTACAACTTAACCATTAAATTAGTACTTGAAGTTGAGCCTTTGTGGTGGGACTTTTTAAAAAAATGCCTTTTTAAAGCATTAATGGCTAATTGAAGTATTTTATGACTCCTCATTCCTGGCCCAGAGGGTTGTCTTTGAAACCCTGTTTCTAACCTTTGTGTCGTGTGTTTCTGTCTGAGGGCAGTGGGTGTGTACTGGCCTCCCGGGAGCCACTGTGACCAGGCCTTTGAGCTCTTGTCATCTGTGGAGAGAATCATGCAAATTTTAAAAGTTCTTCCAAGAGACTTCCATGTCCTGGTTATTAACAAAAAAGGAAAAATGTAATAATTGATATGATTTTGTAAAAGTATTTTTCTTGAAATAATCTAAAGTTTAAAACATTATATTAAAAAAAAAGTTGTGTGGTGGGAATGTGAAAGCAGAGAAATAACTTGTAAATGGATAATTTTGTTCTCTGTACCACCAATTGAAGGGGGGGTTGACTTTCGCAATGTATAGGATAAAAAATCTGATATATCAAACCATTTGTATCTAATGTGTACAGTGTAAAATTGACTTTAAAAATATTGCAGTGCTATTTTTTCTTAATCAGTAAGGAAAATTCTCAAGGCCTTTTGAAGAGCATAAGAAGATGAAGATTGTAAACTTGTATAAAATTATCTTGGTGAGAAGACAAATTGTAAAGTAGATATTTGTAATCTTTTACCACTTTGGGGTTGCTTTTTTCCCGGAATTCATCAGAACTTTGAATTTTTTTTTAAATGGGCTGTTTTTAATGCAGGGGCTTTTCTTCCCTAGAAACCCAATTCTAAGCAGAAAAAGAAAAAAAACACAAAAAATAAAAAACCCCTACAAAAAAACTTAAAAAAAAAAATGGCAGCAAAGGGTAGTTTTCATCTGGTGTCTTTTATTTAAGTTTTTTAAGTTAAGAAAAGCTGGTGACATATTTATACGTTTTTGTGCAAAAATAAATGAATGGCAATAGATTTTAAAAAATCTTATGTACTTCTGTGTGAAAAAGTCTGTATAATATTTCCCTTAAATATGCATTATTTTACTTGTGAGTTTTTTACTGAATTAATCTGAAATGTACAAGCCCTGGATTTGCTACAGAGTGAGAAGTTATTTTATTTTTTTTTATTTTTAATTTTGGAAATTCTGCAGAAATCAGAACTCTTACCATGGTTTGAACAAAAAAAAGGGGAAATGGGGAGGGGAGAAGGGTGGGATTGTCCAGCATGCTTGTATGTATATTTCAGAACCTTTTTTAAATGTAAAAGCTGTACATTTCTGGGAAGTTCTGAATTTCTTTTGTTTCCTTTTTTCCTTCAAGCATTTTGCAGTGAGCTTCTTTTATATATAGCAAACAATTTGAAAGAATACAAAAATATGTGAAGTTCATTTAAAAAAATAACTACAGTATAGCGCTGGTACAGTACACTAAAAGACTTTGATAAAAAGAAACAATAATAAAAGGCCTCCATTTTAAATGTCATTCATATATACCTTGTGGATGAGAGCTATATACTTTTACACACTTTTTTAGAGGAATAAATTATTGAATTACTGAAACTTTGAGTGGCTTTTTTCCCTTCCTCTGCTGCCTTTGTATAAAATTATCTACACCTGTTTGAGAGGTGCATGTATATGGATTGAATAGCCCTAGATTAGTAGCCAGGCTCTACCTTCCAGTCAGTGAAATGGATGTAGAATTTTACCACCCTGATCACCCCTAACAGCTGTTCTGAAATGGTATTCTCATACTCCAGGGCACAAGTACACTCCCCAATCAGTTTTTAGATGCTAACACACACAACACAGAATCAACTGTTGTGAGTCGATGAGCTCTAATGGTGTCTCTCAGCTGTAAGATTGTGGTCAATTCTAGCACAAATGACAAGTCTGTATTTTGTATTCCACCGCCTTTCTCTTCACGGTCTCAGCCAGTTTCTTTTTGATGTCTCTTAGAAATGACAGATACATCTCTCTCTGCTGTTTTCCTGATTCACAGGCTGGTGACGGGAGTTTGGCATCTGATACACCACACGCAAGTCCCTGTTGGCTGCACACCATCTACCATGCTGTTCCCTTCTTGGGTCCATCAGCTAGGAAAAGCCACACGTTCTAGCAGGAGTTGCAAGGGTATATTTCATATACTGCCCTTGCAAAATCTCTCATTAAAAACGGTTAAACCCCAGGACTTGGCAGAGCTTACAATAAACATTTGAATAATTGGAAAGGCCTTGCTTTTAATCTGCCTTCATCATTTTAGAAATATACGTTGTTCTGAACCTAACATCAGAATCCAGAGATAAAGCTCTGGATCCCTCATCTGCAAATGAGGGATGAGGATGATTGCATGAGAAATGCTTTGCAAACTTAAAGGCTTGTATCCATGTTACAGCTGCACTGTTGAAGACTGAGAAAAGTGAGGCCAACTTTTTGGTTAAAAAATGATAGTGATCTCATGCAGTTACTGCCTTACATACATAACTTTTATATAGTCCTGCAGCAGCTAAATAATCAGAAACTAGGAGATACTTTTACAAGCATTCAGTAGCTTCAATGCTTAGCTCGTACATTGAGTGGTACTATATTCAACAATTAGTGTTGGCTTTATAGTAGGAATGTCATTTTCATAACTGCCCCCACCTGTAGCAATTCAGCAACCACAGCTAAATCTCTTTGACGTAGGATAAATGAATGCATTTAAATATCTTCCAAGTTAGATGTAGATAAGCCATCAGCCTTCAGCAGTTTGCATCACCCAGATTCTGCTCTCCACACCAGTTCATTCCTTCCAACCATGTCATTATGTAGTTTTTGGTTTTACTGTTCAGGAAGTCATGAGCAAAGGTATTTGTTACCAACTGGGCATCAAAGAACCACTAAAAATCTTTATAAAAGTACAGTTCGTCAATGAGTTTTTAAAAGCAAACCTCATAAGACATACTGCAGAAGCAGAAGCCACATATTGAAAACAGTCTTTGCCGCTTGTCATTTATAGTCAAGCCAGTATAAAAAGGAAATCGTGCTTTGGAATTCACCGCACGCCCAAATCCTATCAAGATGCAATTTTCACTTACTACCGTGTTATTTTGGTGTTAAACGATTCTCTTGTTTATATCCCCTTGAAAAAAAGGTCACTTTTTAGCAGTAATTATTTCATGTCATTAATACCTAATGAGACACCACTAGAAAATTCTGTTGTGCCAGGTAATTAGAGGGTTGTAATGTTTGCCCTGGGCATCCTGCTCTGCCTGGAACCAGATTTACCAGTCTTCCTCCACTTTGCTTACAATTCCAGGGTCAAGTTTAGAAAAGATTTTTTGACACTTAACTGCTTCTAGCTAGAACGCTAAATCATGAAGCAGGTAAGAAATAGAAGTTGATGAGAAAGTTTAATCTCCAGGAAGAAGGTTGGACATAACCAAAATATTGATTTTTCTCTGTAAATGTTATTTCCTCAATGAATTTAAGTTCCCAGGTGATGGGAAGACCCCAAGACAGACATTCCCATTAGTCCCAGTTTTTTTTTTCTTTCAAACAGGGAAGTGAGGAAAGCACATGTTCAGTTTTAATAATCTGCTAACATGGCACTTGTCTGGGCTGTTACCCATATGGGTCAAACCACTTCTGTCCTGGAGTGTGCTTGAAATTCACCCAGTGCTCACAGCATGCAGACACGTTGAAATTGGCAGCATCTCTGAGCATTTCTCTGGCTCTTGCTGCCTGTGTATACCTCTTTTGCCTTGCTGTTGGGTGAGGCATGTTTCAATCTACTTGTTTTATAAGACTAGACAATATTCAATAAAATTGGCCACCCCAGAGCTTAGAACAGAAGCTCTGGGAAAAAAAATACCTAACACAAGGAAGTATTCTTTGTGGGGGGAATGTCAATTTAAATAATTTAACATGTAAAATAGTAATTGTCTTAATTTAGGCTATAATGTTTTTCAGTAAGCATTTTCATGTTAGCTTCTCTTAAATCTTAGTTTGTTCACTTAGCGGTCTTGATGTTCTTATTAATTTAGATACATTATTTGCATATATAATTTCCTGTCTGCTTCCTTTGAAGTATGTGATTTTTTTTTTTTAATCATAGAGGAGACACTGTTTCTGTAATTATACATACACCAATGTTTTTTGTTGTTGCTATTTCTTGTTTACTTAGGAGGTTCTCTCTCTAGGTCTAGGGGTCAAGATCACATTTGCTTCACAAGATGAACTAATGAACTTCCCATCATTTTCCGTGAACCCAAAGAGTTTATCTTTCGTGACACCAACTTTGTATTGGGCTGAGACTGAATAAAGGTCTGAAGTAGGCACTCATGAAATGTTTGTCAAACACTGATACTGTTGAAAGACTAGAATTAGTTGCATCTCAAAAATCTGAAATAATTACCAGTAAATTCATCAGATCCTGATGCCTTTTTGGGGAAGCGGTTTACAAAACATAGGAATTTTTTTTTCTTTTTTTGGTTGATTTGGGGTTTCCATTTCTTTTGTCGATTTTGTTGATTTAGATTTTTACAGGAAAAAAATGAGTTTTTCAAATGTATTACTTAATGCAATGGTGCAGAATACTCCCTTAATTTTGAAACTTTTTGGTGATGTATGCTTTTTTCCATTTCTAGCAAATAAATGCTTTTATTCCCCCTGGATTGATTTTTCTAGCAGTTTGATTGTTTTTTAGTTTTTGTTTGATTTTTCCAAAGAAACAGCTCATGGACTTAACAATTCTGCTGTTTGTATCCTGGCTTTGTCTTCTCTTTCTTTTTCCTAGTTTCCTTGAGAGTTATGTTTCATTTTCCTTGAATTTTAATTGCCTGCTTAGTTAATTTATTTTCACTTTTGATGATATAGGCATTATAGCCTGGGGGCTTCTGGATGTGTTGGCCCTCCTCAAATTATATGCAGAATTCTTTACGTGCATTTTTTTTAGGGAGACAGTCTTTGTATCAGATTCTCAGAGATGTCAAACGCTTTTTTAAAAGGGATAAAATTGCTTTTATCGTTTGAGATGTCAGACGCTAAAAGGGATGAAATCTGGCACTAGATTTAAGTTGATTACATCCTACAAGTCTTGATGCTTAATGTTTTCATTTATATTTTTATACTCTTGGTTCTTTATTTCTTTTTTGATCCATTTTCATTAAGGAAAATTCTCTTAAAGTCTCACACTGTAATAGTCTCTTATACTACAACATAATCTTGCATTCTCTGAAATCTTCAAAACAAGGTGTGTCCTATTTCATGGGCATTGTTGCCTAATATAAATAGAATGTGAACCATACATGTAATTTAATATTTTCTAGAAGCCACATTTAAAAAGTAAAAATAAACAGGTGAAATTAATTTTAATATATTTTATTTAACCAAATATATCCAGATTCTTATTCCATTTCAAACTAAAATCAATATGAAAATTATCAGTGAACTATGTAGCATTCTTATTTTTGCAATAAGTCTTTGAAATCTGTATGTAGTTAACATTTACAGCACATCTACATTTGGATGCTAAATTTTCAATAGTTGAAGAAAAATATAGTTCTACCAAAAAAAAAAAAAATGAGATTTAGCAGAAAAAATACACTGCTTCAGTTTTTAAATTAAATTTAAATTAATTAGACTTACATAAAATTAAAAGATTGGTTTCTCAGTCACACTCACCATATTTCAAAGTGATCAACAGCCACATGGGGCTACTGGTGATCCTATGGGCCAGTACAGCTGGGGTGTAAGATTTGGTAGCAACTAATTGTGTCTTGAGTATATTTTGTTTGTTTCTTTTCTACACCCCATTTGGACCTCAAGCTCTGTCCCAGGCAGGCAGTAGGAGTTAAGATTTCCCACTGGAAGTTTGGTCTTCCTTTGTACTTCCTCACTGGTGCATAAAGGTTTAATGATGTTTATGTATTATATAATTTATCTCTGTATAATCACCCTTTATTCTGCATAATGCTCTTTGCTTTAAATTATCCTTTTAATACCGCCCCTCTTTCCTTTGATTAGAATTCCAGTGTTGTATCTTTGGCCCACCATTTATTTTCAACCTTTGTCATTTTGTGTTAGGTGTACTTCATACAAGCTCTTGCATTTTATTTCTTAAGAGAACAATACTATTTTTATTTGAATAGGGTAATTTTTGCCTTTGCATTTCCTGTTCCATGTTATACTTTGACTTGTCAGCCAATTTTTATAAATACACATACAGATTTATTTGCTTCCTTTAACTCTTTGGTTTGGCCTTTTTTTGTGTATGGACTCTGCCATTTGCCTTTATTTTTTTTTTTAACATGTTTTGGAAAGAAACCTCCATTACGTAATACCATTAGTGATGACCTTTACACAGTCCACAGACATCCACCATGCTCTTCTCATTCCATAGATTCCATTCTAATAAAAACAGCACCTTGGATCCACCCGTTCCATCCCCGTTCTCATTCTCTCAGGATTTAATGGCTGTGAACTCAAACTGTGTGGGGTTCATTTCCTAGGCCACAGGGTAACACCTGCTAGTCAGAGCCAAATTATTTCATCCTTTTCCTTGGACACTGCCCTTCAGTTTTAGGCAACTCCCTTAGTCACAGGCTTCTTCCCCAATAAATGTGGAAGTCAATGTTACTCAGGGACTATCTTACCATTAGGCACCCCCAGCTGCTGTTACACATAAACGTAATATGTTTGCAGAAGGAATTTGATGATTCTGCTAACAGGTTATGTGCCCCTAAGGTGCCAGGCCCCAAGCTAGGGGATAAAGAGATACGTGAACCCCCGACTCTAGTCCTATCTTTAAGGTGGAAATCAGTCTAGGAGGTCAGCATCTATGACACAAAGGACTGTCCTCTAAAGAGCTGTGTGAGCAATGGGCGATGTGTGAGCCCTACGGGTCCTCTGGGATGTCCCCAGCAGCCTGTTGCTATCACAGGACACACGTGCCTCCCATGTCCAGTCTGTCACCATAACCAAGCCATCCATTTTGGCCACTGTCTTGCTGACACCTTTAATTCCTCACCCATTGCTTATTCTGCATCTGTCTTGGCAAAGTCTCAATCCTTGATCTCCGGGAGCTGGTTAGTGTTCAGATTCCCAGGCTACCCCAGATCCTGATCCAGTTGGTGGGGGACAGGGCCCACAGATCTGCATTTAATTCCCTCCCTCCCCAGGCGACTTGGATCCAGGAACTGGTGGCCCACACTTCGAGAAACATCTGTCCAAGTCAGCTTAACTTCTGCTAGGACAGTGTGGATAGGCAGGCAGGTGGTAAAGCAGACAGGACATCCGGCTGCCATTATTGTGTTAAAATTCAGCATGGCCCTTCTATAGTTTCCAGAGATAATTTCAGCCCTTCCCCCATGACTCCCACATCTGTAGCTGTAGATTCAGTATCTCCATCTTCCTACAAGATGCCTCGACCTGGAAGCTCAGGGTCACTCCAGACATAGCCCTGAACCTCTTCCTTCAAACTCTTCTTTCTCCTCCTGCTCATCAACCCTGAAGTCTGTGTCATCTTGAACGTCTCTCTCTCTTCTCCCCTCATCCCCATGTTTTGTCATTCTCGGATTCTCCATTCTAAAATTCATCAGGTCTTCTCTGGAACCAGGCATGGGGGAATCAGAAGAAATAAGGCAGGCATCATCCCTGGCCTGGGGCAGTGCATAGTCTAGCGAGAGCAGGTGCAGCCTGGTGGGGGATCTGGGATAGGGTGAAGGCAGAGTGCTTACACTCTGGGAAAAGCTTTCTGGAAAAGTGGTATTTTCAGAAGTTCCACAGAGCCAATGGGAGGCAGCTGTCAGAGGTGGGGTGTGTTCCAGGTGGAGGATACAGCATATGCAGAAACGTGAGGCCACAGGAGCCCCCTGCAGGTCAGCCAGACACATCTGAGAGAAATGAGGACTCACGAAGGCATTTTAAGCAAGTTAATGATCAGATTGACCCTTTAGAAGAACTATCATGGCTGGGGGCGGTGGTTCACACCTGTAATCCCAGCACTTTGGGAGGCCAAGGCAGGTGGATCACCTGAGGTCAGAAGTTCAAAACCAGCCTGGCCAACATGGTGAAACCTCGTGTCTACCCAAAAATACAAAAATTAGCAGGGGGTGGTGGCGGGTGCCTGTAGTCCCAGCTTCTCGGCTGAGGCACAAGAATCACTTGAACCCAAGAGGTGGAGGTTGCAGTGAGCCAAGATTGCGCCACTGCACTCCAGCCTGGGGAACAGAATGAGATCCTGTCTCAAAAAAAGAAAAAATTTTAAAAAAAAACCTATTATGGCTATCGGAAGGGGGTAAAAATGGAGGCTAGAATAATAGTGGGCCACACCCCCGTATGGATAGTGAAGAGGGAGAGAAGGCTATTGAAAAACAATCAACAGAAACTGGTTATTGACCAAGTAGGTGTGGGGTTTCAAAAGTGCGGACGCAGGAGGTTTCTGGCCTCAGCAGTTGGACAGCTGTCCTCAAAATGGCTGTGGAAACAAGGCAGCCACTGGTGACCTTGCTGAGAATGATTTCAGCGGGGAGGACAAGGACAGAGGCCAGACTGCAGTGCATGCAGGAACAAAGCAGAGAGAAAGCAGGTAGCCAGAGCAGGACATGGAGGTGTCAGGGGGGCTGGTTGGTTTGCTGTTTAATTTGCTGGGGCCTGGAGCACACATCAGTGCCAGAACAGGGAAGGACGTGAGTGACAGATGGAAGGGTCCAAGGAGGAGGGACCCGGAAGGTTGTTGGAGAGAGAGCCTTGGTTGATGGCTTTGTTCCTTTCCTTGTGAAGGAGGATGCCAAGGAGTGTTAAATGGAAGTGGTGGGTAGGTCTCAGGATGTGCAGTAGCCTTGGTGCAGATCAGGGATGAGAACCGAGGAGAATAATTAGCGGGCCTGAGACTACGAATTTACAGTGGTACCCACCTCTCTGCACCGTTATGAGCTTTTCCTTCTGATAAAGTTTGGCTGTGTCCCCACCCAAATCTCATCATAATTGTAGTTCCCATAATCTCCACGTGTTGTGGGAGGGACCAGGTGGAGATAATTGGAGCATGGGGGTGGTTACCCCCATCCTGTTCTTGTGATAGTGAGTTATTTCTCACGAGATCTGATGGTTTTATAAGGGGCTTCCCCCTTCGCTGAGCACCCATTCTCTGGCCTGCCGCGCTGTGAAGAGGTGCCTTCTGCCATGATTGTAAGTTTCCTGAGGCCTCCCCAGCCACGTGGAACTGTGAGTCAATTAAACCTCTTTCCTTTATAAATTACCCAGTCTCAGGTATTTCTTCATAGCAGCATGAGAACAGACTAATACACCTTCCCTGCCCCGGGATGGGGATGGAGAGCATAGTTCTCAGTCCTGCTGTTCCCTCCACACCACTATGAAGACACAGAATCAGACGCCGCGAGTGAGTGTCCTGATTGTACAGCTGGAAAAAGACCTCTTCTGGGCCTCTCTCTGTAGCTCAGAACAGTGTGTCAAGGTGGCCTCTCGGGCTTAGCTACAAGAGGGAAGATCTCACATCTTCGAGGAGGATGGCAAAAGGATCTTGCAGAGCATGAGGCCAAAGGAGAGCCTGTAGCCAAGGAAGGTGGGAGATGGCACATGGGAAAGAGCAGAGACCAATTTACCTGCTTCCAACTCCGGCTAAACCCTGTCCTTACAGAGTGCCTTTTGCCCAGAATGTTCTTCAGACACCATTTAGAAACCACGATGGAGGGTGGGGGAACTGGTTTACGGTGCCAAGCACGTTCACTGCCTGCCAGATCATCTCAGGCAGGCATGGATTTGGGTTCTGTCTTGGGCCTTATAGATCCAGGACCCGAACGATTCTTGCAGGTCTCCAGTTGCCCCAGGCAGAAACAATGAAGGCATCTAGATCACGACTCCTCCATCACCAAGACCTGCCGAATGCCACTTCCTATGTCCTCCCCAGCTCCATCCCCTCACCTCTCACCCAGATCTCAATGGCGGCCTCCTTGCACGCCCTCCGGGCTGCATCCTGCCTCTTTCATTCCAATCTCCAAGCTATTAGTGGTGTTAGTGAAGTCCAACTTCCTAGGCAGGGAACCCAACGAGGTTCACCATGATCTGGTCTTGAGCAAGCTTCTTAGGCTGGTCTCCCAAGGCAACACAGTGCGGGACAGGGACAGCACTAGGTCCAGCACCCTGTGGCTTCCACGTGAGTTTGAGTTACTGAGAGGAGCATCAGAAATCAACAGGAGAGAGAGCTCCTCTACAGGAGCCTTGGAAACCCTCAAGTCTTGCAGTCCTTGTTTCCACTTCGTTGACTAAAGCTCCACCTTGCATTCAGCTCACACCTAGAAAGCCGTCTCCGCTTGAGGCACTTCTCACCCCAGTCTTGGTGCTGATAAAGCCCAAACTCTCTGGTCTTTGCTGCCTCTGTGGAGCCATCTTCAGCTTTGGGCTGGCCCCTCTGTCCCTCCTGGGACTCCCAGAGTAGCTGATGGCCCCTCAGGGCATCGACAACACTGCGTTATCAGTGGACTCTTCTCCCACGGCCCCTTCCTGCCTGGTACGGAGGAGACATTCAACAGACCGAATGGTCAAGTGGAATAGCTGCATGCCCTGAGCCTTGGAGAAACAAGTTCCTTCCTACCATCCTACCTGGTCGTTTTTCTGGAACCTTCTACCCTTCCAAGAGAAGATCTGTTTTCTCCAAGTTCCCTTCCTAACATTTCAAAAATACGTGGTTTAGAGCCCGGATGTGCCATCGATGTCCTGGCTCTGCCGCAGCTTGCTCTCCATGGACCTTCTCTGTGTCTCTTTCCTCGCCTGTAACATGTGACGCTCACAGCACTGCCTTCACCTACTTCAGAGAAGAAATGCAGTGATCTCCGCATGAATGGGACAGGCATTGAGTGTCTACTGCAGGCAGTAGACACTCAATAAACGTCCGTTCCTGTTTTTTCCCAGAAGAGTCATGGAAGGCTCACTTTACCCCTTTACATATTTGGCAAATAGGCATTTGAAACATACATGAAATGCAGTTCTCGATTTTTGCGCTTTATCTGCATCACCCTCTGCAGTCCTCTCTTCTTACAGGTGTTGGGTTCCAACCAAAAACCTTGGGGAGACTCCGAACTGATTTCTTTATCACTCTCTGCATCTGATCCATTTGCGTAAACCTTGTGAGCCCCACCTTCAAAACGAACCTAGAATCTGAATTTCTTTATACCACGTCCACTGTTACCACTGCCCTGGGGCCAGTGCTGTCACCCGGCTGCCGCAGGCAACATCTTGCCACCCACACCCAGTGCAGTCCATCCTCCAGCCAGCATCTGCTCGCTGGTCTCGAACAAAGGATGGAGCCACTCTGTCCTTCCTCTACCCAGAATCCTCCAGAGGGCGGAAATAAAATCCAAACTGCAGTCCACAAGGCCTGGCATATCTGGCCCCCTTTGCCCCTTTTTGTGCCACATTGCAGCTACACTGGCATCCCTGACTTTGCCAAACATGCTCTCACCTCTGGGCTTTTGCACGTCCTGTTCCCTTCACCAGAATTTCTCACTCTGCCCCCTCCTCCAGGCCTGCATTCCTGTCACTTGCTCTGTAAGGCCTGTCGTTAATGGCACGCACTGTTTGAAAAGCACAGGCACCCCCTCGTGCTGCCAGCCCCTCCCCAATGGAACACACTGCGTTCCTTAGTGACTCGTTTTCTTTCTCTTCCCTCCTAGAATGTGAGCATCCCTAGGACATCACTAGGGATTTGAGTCCGTGTTGCTCACTGCTGTATCCCCAGGTGCCTGGCATGCGGCAGACTCTTAAATAGTAGCTGTTGAATTCATGAATTAATTGGGTTGGGGGTGGGGGCTACCCTCCCTTACTCAGGTTCCTACTCCAGAGTCATCTCCATAGAGTTGGTCCCTGACCCACTCTCTCCCAGCCCCCAGCCCCCAGCCTCCCCCAGCCCCTGGCACTCCCTCACTTTGCTTTGTAGGGGTTGTTACTCAATGCAGACACACCTACTTGGTCTGTTTGTGTGCCATCTCTCCTACTAGAACGCAGGTTCCATACAGCAGGAACTGTATTCCCAGCATGTAGACCAGGGCCTTCCGTATTTGGAAAAAGGCCTGCAATTTTTATTATTATTATTATTATTATTATTATTATACTTTAGGTTTTATGGTACATGTGCGCAATGTGCAGGTAACTTACATATGTATACATGTGCCATGCTGGTGCGCTGCACCCACTAACTTGTAGGCCTGCAATTTTTAAAAACGTTTTATTTTGAACTAATTTTGCACTTACAGAAAAGTTGCAAAGGCAGCACAGAGATTCCTGTATACCCTTCACTCGTCTCCCCCTGGTGTTAACATCTTGCATCGTCACAGGACAAGAATGAGGACTAAGAAATGGACATTTGTGCATCACCGTAAACTCGACCTCAGCCTTTGTTCAGATTGCACATTTTCTCACGAGGTCGTTTTCCTGATCCAGGGTCCAATCCGGGTCCCCACATGGCGTTCACTCATCACGTCTCCTTCATCTCCTCTGATCTGTGACCGATCCTCCGTCTTTCCTTATTGCTTTGTGACTTTGACAGAACTGTTCTTGTTTGAGCTCTCATTTGGGTGAACAGCCCAAAACCGACTGGTCAGTTATTTTGTAGTTGTTTGGTCTCTCAACTTGGGTTAGTCTGATATTTTCTAGTGGTGAAATTGTGGTTATGCATCTTGGGACAAGAACACCATGGAAGTGACACGTCCTTCCCAATGCATTAGTTTTGGGAGGGTTCGAGATATCATCGTATCCAGTTACAGATGATGTTAACCTTGAACCCTTGGTTAAGGCTGCGTCTTCTGGGTTTCTCCACCGAAAAGTTATTTCCCTCACAAATATTTTGGAATGAATAAATTCTAGGAAATACCGCAGAAGCTCAGATACATGTTTGTTATGTCCTAGATTTTCCACCAGGGGACGACGTTCACTGACAAATCTTAATGGGCAAAAGTCAAGGGATTTGAAAGCAGGGGGCCAAGGCCCTGGGGAGCAGCTCTGGGGGGCTGGTCTGAGTCCACTCTCCCAGGGCAGCCCTTGTTTGGGTGAAGAGCCCCAGGGGACAGATTCCCGGTTGGGCATAGGTGCCAGGTGTAGGGGTGGCTGAGAAGAGCAATCTGGCTTGGCAAATTTATAGTGCATAGAAGACTGAGCTAAGAGGCTGGTAGCTGCCAAGGGGGGGTGTGTGTTTGCACGCACGTGTGTATGCACACGTGTGCGTGTGTGTGCACGTGTGTGTGTGTGTATATGTGTGAGGAGGAGAAGCTTTAATGTTGTTACATTCAATACTTGGGCATTCATTAGACTTGAAGAAGCCAAAGCAAATATCCTTCCTGTGGTGCCTCCCTGCCCCTGTAAACCCCCACAGACACCCGTGGGCAGAAAGGGACCTGCATGTGAAATGGCTCCTGGTAGCCTCAGAGATTTTAGGCTTGGACCAGACCCAGGGCATTGGAGATATCATTTCTACTTAATTAAATTTTAATCCAA
The DNA here is from genome assembly GCF_028885655.2 of Pongo abelii. NCBI lineage: Eukaryota > Metazoa > Chordata > Mammalia > Primates > Hominidae > Pongo > Pongo abelii. The sequence continues at coordinate 114,789,498 of NC_071995.2, read as the reverse complement.
TAGGATGTTTAGAAATAATGTAGACTGCAAAAGGGCATGAGGGAACTTCGCAGAGTGAGGGGAACGTCTCTGTTTTAGTTGGCGGTGTTATGTTTGTTAAAGCACAGGGAATTATCCACTTAAAATGGGTGCATTTAAAAAATAATTCAATTGTGGTAAAAATACACATAATGTGAAATTTACCATCTTAACCACTTTTAAGTGTATAACTTGGTAGGGTTGAGCAGCTCCACAGTGCTGTGCAAACAATCTCCAGAACCTCTTCCTCTTGCAAAACAAACCCTGTGCCCATCAAATGCTAACTCCCCAGTCGCTGGCACCACTATTCTTTCTGTCTCTGATCTTGACTCCTCTAGGCACCTCCTATGAATGGAATCACACAGTATTTGTCCTTTTGTGACCAGCTTATTTCACTTGGCATAATGTCTTCGAGTTCACCCCTGTTGTAGCAGGTGCCAGAATTTCCCTCCTTTTCTAGGTGGAACCACACTCCATTGCGTGTATATACCAGATTTTGTTGATCCCTTCAGGCTTCAGTGGACACTGGCTTGCCTCCACCTTTTGGTTATCGTGACTAATGCTAAAATGGACATGGCCGTACACATTTTGGAATTGTTAGATCGTAGAGTAATTCTGTTTTTAATTGTTTGAGGAAGCGCCATGCTGTTTTTCACAGTGGCTGCACCAAAATGGTGCATTTTTTAAAGAATAGAAATGACTTTAAAAAGAGCGCATTTGATAACTCCTGTGGCGTTGTGGGGAAGGTGTCTTTTCTTCCTTCCCAGTTCATGAGGGCAGGGCTTCTAAATATTCTTCCTAGGTCCATGTAGCTCCAGACTCATTTCTGGCTCTAATTTTGCCCCCTGAAACCAATAGGAAGATTAATAGGCATTTGTTAATGGCTCCCAGGCCTACAGGCCCCCAAACAAAAACAAACATCCCTGTCCTGGGCCAGCCCCACACATCTGCCACACTCTGCCTCCCGACTTGTGGACATTTTTGGAATTGGGCATCTCGGTTGGATGTGGCCTTCAAGACATCTGGCAGTGAAACCCTGGCAAGCTGGGCACTCTGGCTTCCCGGTCCCTTTCCATCCCAGGAGGAAGACAGTGATTTACAGGAGCAGTGCTGGCCTTCCTGAGGATTTGACTCAAGTAAAAGCCTACAGGAGCAGTGCTGGCCTTCCTGAGGATTTGACTCAAGTAAAAGCCTCCAGGGGCCTGAGCTGTCCTGAGATTTTTGATTGGGTTCCTGGAGAGATATTCTTGCTTTCTTCCCTTCTGTATTAGTCTCTTCTCACGCTGCTAATAAAGACATACCTGAGGCTGGGTAATTTATAAAGGGAAGAAGCTTAGTGGACTCACAGTTCCACGTGGCTGGGGAGGCCTCACAATCATGGTGGAAGGCAAAGGAGGAGCAAAGTCATGGCAAGAGTGTGCAAGTGTGCAGGGGAACCCCCTTTATAAAACCATCAGATCTCGTGAGACTCATTCACTATTGCAAGAACAGCATGGGAAAGACCCGCCCCCGTGATTCAATTACCTCCCACCGGGTCCCACGTATGACGTATGGGGATTATGGGAGCCACAATTCAAGATGAGATTTGGGTGGTGACACAGCCAAACCCTATCACCTTCCAAGTAAAGAAGCCTCCATGTCCCTTCAAGTCCTAGGCATAGAAGCCTGAGAGGTCACTTGTTCCAGAGCCGGTGGCAAAACTGAGCAAGCAGGGAGATTTCTCTGGTAAGGCTTCTGTAGCTTGTGAAGGCTTCTGAGCTGAGGCCAGATCAGCTGTTTCCTCATCTGTATTCCTGACCTTTCCATCTGCCTGTGGGCGTCCACGATGTTGGGGAAAACAGCAATACTGTCCACTGAGCACAAGACCCTAAATCATCCCTGTGCTTTTGCGAACTACTAACACGGTTACTGAAGGGCAAAAATGTCCTCTAAACGTATGGCAGAGTTTACAAATGGGTGATCCTTGGGCCTAATATGGCCTTCGCCCCTGCAGGATGGATTTGGACTGCACAGTATTTTTAAAATTTTGAATCGGTAGTCAGCATTTCAAAATAGGATAATTCACTTTTTTTTTCTAAAAAAAAAAAAAAAAAGCAGATTTCTACCTTCTCTTGAGCGATCACTTATATGTGGGAGCAAGATCTATATTTCCACCTGGTAGTGACTGACTGGAGTCTGGAGCCGTGTAGAAGCCCCCCAGCCCATCCATTTTTAATTCAGACACAGACTGGCCAGTTTGCTGCAATCCTTACCATGCCCTAACGCCCTGCACTGACGTTTGTTTTATTCATTCACATTCCCTGACTGGCCCCTGTAGGTGTGAGTTTGTGAACCCTAACAGAGAGCTACATATCTGTTTCCCACATTTATGAGGAGCTCAAATAACCTTTTGTGACCTGGGGTCAGCACACTACAGCCTGAGGGCCAAACCCATCCCACCACCTGTTTTTGTGAATAAAGTTTTATTGGAACACTACCACGCCCACTGGTTTGGGTATTGCCTATGGCTGCTTTCCTGCCACAGTGTGGTTTTCAAAGCCTGCAGGATTTACTGTCTGACCCATTGCAGAAAAACTTTGCTGACATCTGATCTCATCCAACTGTACAATTGTTTTTTGTTATTGATGCATGAACTGAGGCCCAGAGAGGGAAGGAGGGAGCCAAGGTCATTCTCAGTGGCCAAGTCAGTGGCTGGACTTTGAATCCAGTGCTCTTCCCACGAACCCCATATGGAGGATTTCAATGTCCCCTTTACACTCCTGTCTCCCACACCATGAAGCTACCCTGAGACCCTGAAGGAACAGGCACCTTTGGCTGTCACCTGGCAGGTATTTCTGATTCTGTCAACTGCTCCATTGCGAGAAGTCCCCATGTCCCCTTCCCTGCGTCTTCCCTGCCCATGAGCTGATGGGGCCGGAGTGCCTGGCTCCGATCACCACTGATAATTGGCCCTCTGCACCCAGCCAAGGCTGGAGTTTGTCTATAGCCCTGACATCATTAACACCCCATCAATCGTATTGCCCAAGCAGCCGGGAAGCCCTCCATCTGGAATTCAGCCCTGGCAAGGATCAAAGTCCAGCCGTCTGGAGCCCCAGGTTGGGGAAGAGGAGGAGGGCTGGCTCAGCTCTGTGCCCCCATGGGCTTGGTGTGGGGCCTTGTGGACAGAGCGCGGGTCTCAGGGCCTGGGAAGGCTGGGCGGCTGGGTGCCAGCACCCCCCTCAGCAGTGCTGTCACTTTGGACAAGAACTTCACCTCTCTGAGTCTCAGTTTCCACATGTGTAAAATGGGCTGACAATCCCCATCTCTCAGGGAGGGCTCAGTGGGTTTGTAAAGCCCTTAAAAGTTGTAAAGTTGGATAAAATGATGTGATGTTGGGGCTTTGCTTTAAAAGGTGCACAGAGGACATGAGTGGGTGCAGGGGATAGAGGGAGAGTGCAGATGCAAAGGGTGGGAGAACCGCCCTCAAATCTGGGCTAAGAGCCCGGGGGGCTTGTTATCCTTTTTCTACTCCTGTGTATGCTTGAAGTTTTCCATAATAAAGAGTTAAATTGGAGGCCGAGCATGGTGGCTCATGCCTGTAATCATTATGGCACTTTGCTAGGCTGAGATGGGCAGATCACTTGAGGTCAGGAGTTTGAGACCAGCCTGGCCAATGTGGTGAAAACCCGACTCTACTAAAAACACAAGAATTAGCCGGGCATGGTGGTGCACACCTGTAGTTCCAACTACTTGGGTGGCTGAGGCAGGAGGATCACTTGAACCTGGGAGGTGGAGGTTGCAGTCAGCTGAGATTGCACCACGGAACTCCAGCCTGGGCTACAGAGGGAGACTCCGTCTCAAAAAAAAAAAAAAAAAAAAAAAAAAAAGAGTTAAATTGGAAAAAGCTATAAAATTCTGTAGAAATGTATGGAGCAGTTTGTCAATGTTGGAAGGTAGCAGCGAGTCCTGAGTATAAACACAATACTTCATGCTGCTGGTGGTCTCTGAAGCCTGTGCAAGACAGAATGGAGCCGGCCACAGGGTGTGTGTGTGTGTGTGTGTGTGTGTGTGTGTGTGTGGTGTTTGCAGGTGAAGATATCTTTCTTGAGGGTCTGTTGTGTGCTAGACCTGAAATAAGGGTGTTCCCCTTATCCAAAGTGATCTTCCTCCCGTTCCCCTCCCTTCTGGCAGCCACTAGCCGGAGCCCTGGTCTTATTGTCTTTCATCTTGTCCTCACTGACTGTCCCTGTGAGGTCAGAGGCAGAGGGGTTGACCCTAGACCCTTGGACACTTTCCCTGAATTGGCCACATTTCAGAAACCACTGCTCTGACCACTATGGTGCCTGCCACACCCACCTCCTCAGCAGGCCCAGGCCCCCATTTAACTTGGACCTCTCTGTCTAGCCACCCCTTCTTGTCCCTTGCTACAGGTGGTATAAGGTTGCCAGATTTATTAATAGTAAATAAAAATGCAGGATGTCCAGTTAAATTTAAATTTCAGAAAACAATTTTTTATGTAAGTATTTACCATGCCTATATTTAGGACAGACTGATAGTAAAAAAAGCATTCATCATTTATCTGAAATTCAAGTTTAACTAGGTGTCTTGCATTTGGCAACCCTATCCTGGTGTTACCTATCATTCATTCATTCATTCGAACACCTTCTACATGCCCGGCACTGGCTGGGGATTCAGAGATGATGACAGATGCTCCTCGACTTACTATGGGGTTATGTAACAATGAACCCATCGTAAGTTGAAAACACTCTTATGTAAAAAATCTATTTTGTACACTCAGCCAGTTACTGAGCATCACAGCTTAGCCCAGCTTGCCTTAAAGGTGCTCAAGACACTTACATTAGCCTACAGTTGGGCAAAATCATCTAACACAAAGCCTCTTTTATAATATAGTGTTGAATATCTCATGAAATTTACTTTTATTTCTTTGTTGATTGATTTTTGAGACAGGGTCTTGCTCTGTCACCCAGGCTATAGTGTAGTGTCACTATCACAGCTCACTGCAGCCTTGACCTCCTGGGCTCAAGCGATCCTCCCACCTCAACCTCCCAAGTAGTTGGGACCACAGGCGCATACCATCATTCCCAGCTAATTTTTGTAATTTGCAGAGACAGGGTTGCCATGTTGCCCAGGTTGGTCTGCAACTCCTGGGCTCATGTGATTCACCCACCTCGGCCTCCTAAAGAGCTAGGATTACAAGTGTGAGTCACCGCATCTGGCCTCATGGGATTTATTGAATACTGTACTGGAAATAAAAAACGGAATGGTAGTATGGACACTCGAAGTAGTTTCTACTGAATATGTATTGCTTTTTCACTGTCGTAGAGTTGAAAAATTGAAAGTTGAACCATTGCAAGTCCGGTCCATCTGTAGTTTAGTTCCTGCCTATAAGGATCTTCCCAGACTTTCCAGAAGACCAATCATTCCCAAAAGGTGTTATAAATAGAAATCTAAGCAGAGTGCATCAGGAGCACAAGAATGAGGACACCACTGGAGGAGACAGGGCTGGACATGGTGGCATTGATGACAGTCATGACTGTGGCTGATGAGGTGTGTAGCAGTTCCCAGGCCATTTTCCATGGTTCATAGCAGGAGGCTGGCCCGTGGCTCGAGATTAATTGAGGATTTCCTGAAATCCAACCTCCACTAGCTTCTTAGTCCCTTGCAGACCAGCAGTATTTATCCAGTGCCACCATGTCCAGGGTGCTGGGGCTGCAGATGAGGTCCCTGTCCTCAACGTACATGTGATCTTTAGGGGGATTCATAATGATCAGGCATAGAGTTAAAGGAAAGTATAATTTCAGACAAGGATAAGTGCTATAAAGAAAATGGAACAAGGTTCTGTAGTAGGGCATGTCTAGGGCCAGTGAGGGTGGCTAGATTCTGGGTGATGGGTGAGTAATAACTAATCAATAACACTTGTGCTGCCTCTCCTATAGTCTCAGTTGTAAGCACTTCATGTATACCAACTCACTTAATTCTCACATCAGCCCAAAGAGGTTGGTGCCCTTGTTATCCCCATTTGACAGATGAAGAAACTGAGGCACAGAGAAGTGACATGATTTGCCCTCTGAGCTTCAGTTTCCCCATCTTTAAAAGGGAAGCTCATTAGACTTCTGTGGAATGAAAACAGTCTGTAAACTATGAAGATGTTTACACATCTGTATTTTGCACGTCTGCACTTTTACCTTCTATTACAATTAGTGAGCAATTGGGAGCCTCAGTTTCCCCCTTAAATAAATGATCTTCTCTTTTTTGGACTGTGAACTCCTCAGAGTTGAGATCCACACCTTGTAGGAATACATCCCTGTCTCTCCATGCCTGAACCAGTCTCTGGCACATAGCTGCAGTTCAGCCCCTACTTTTTCCTTTCCGAGCTCTCAAGCATGAAGAATTTCCTTCCAAAGGAAGTATCTTTGGGTACCTGTCAACATATCTTTACTTGTTGGCCCAGCTATCTTCACCTTCACGTCCTGTTCAACTAGGGGGGCTAATTGAAGCCAGACTCATTCAATACTAAGCCTGGAACACTCCTGCCCCCACTCCCCATTCTGCCAGACCCATCCATGAGCTCAGGGCCGGGCAGTGCTGGGGATGCACCTGGGCATCTCCAACAGTGATGTGGCTTTTTTTTCAGGCAACACTGTGAACTACCAAACCAAAAACTTCTGCTTAAAAACTACCTAAAAATTCTGGATCACATGTAAAGCCCATCCTTTAAGATGAGAATCTCCACTTTCTGTGTGCCATGACCTTTATGGCAGTCTATGGAAGCCTAGGGATCCCTTCTCAGAATGATGTTCTTAAATGTTTTAAATAAATACAATTATGAAATAAATAAATAACTGTATTTCACCATAATGTAAATTTATTTTTATTTTTATTTTTTGAGATGGGGTTGCCTTATGTTGCCCAAGCTGGACTCCAACTCCTGGGCTCAAGAGGTTGTCCTGCCTCAGTCGCCCAAGTAGCTGAGACTACAAGCACTTTAAGTATTTAAAAAAATTCTGATAGAGTAATATATAAACTTTTTTCTTACATTAAGCCTTTTTAAAAATTGATATAGCTGTTCATATTTTGGGGCCACATGTGATATTTTGATACATGTACATAATTTGTAATAATCAAATCAGGGTAATTGAGGTATCCAAAACCTCAAACATTTATCTTTTCTTCATGCTGGGAACACTACAATTCTTCTCTTCTAGTTATTTTGAATTATATAATAAATTATTATTAACCATAATTTCTCTACTGTACTATTGAATATGAACTTTTACATTAATATATAAAACACGATTTAGCAGCAAATAACCACCATAATTTTGAACTAAAAGACAAATGTGAGGAAATGTTCTGAATGCCGCATAAAGACACCAAGTAACAGAAAATATAAAAAAAGAGGTTAAGCAGCTTTAATGATAGAATGAGAAGGTCTGACAGGCAAGTAATAGAAATTTTAGCAGGAGAGAGCAGAGAAAATTGAACAGAGGCATTATCCAAAAAATGTTTTCCTATAATTAATGAAAGACATGAATCCTTAAATCCAAGATGTCCAATAATATCGTAGCAGGATAAGTAAAAATAAATACATGTCATAATATAACTGTAGAACATAAAAGCCAAGAAAGATATTGTAATCAATTGAAAAAATCTTAATCAAGTGAAAGGTAAAGAAAGATTACTAACAAAGTCCTGATACCAAACTTCTTACCAGCAATGACAGAAGATAAAAGTAATTATCTTCAAAGTGCTGAGAAAATAGTAATTGACCACCCAGAATTCTATACCCAGTGAAACTATCACTAAAGAATGACAGCTGAAACAGTCATTTTCAAATAAACACTAGGTAAACTTTTTATCTTCAACTGACATGCTGAAATAACTATCAATGCATGTTCTTGGGGAGAAGGAAACCAAATCCAGAGGGAATCAGTGAAATATGAGATGAAATGGTGAAAAAAAACTGGCAAATATGTGGGTAAATCCAAATGCTCTAATTGTACAAAGCAAGAGCAATGAGTGTTTTTGAGGACATAAAACCATGTGGAAATACATATTGCTACAAGATAATCTGAATAAAAATATTCTAAGTTTTCTTATAGCCAGAAAGGAAAGCATAAACATTGATTAACTCAATTTTCCATAATTAGCCTTAAGTCAAGGGGATATATTAAAAATTTAACTGTAGACACTAAAATCAAAGGACCAGAATGTAGTTTCTGACCCCACAGAAAGGCCAAAGGGGATATTAGGAAAACTAAGTCAATCTAGTAGAAAGTAGAAAAGGGAAAAAAAATGATGCACAGAAAAAGAATGATAAATGATATAAAAAAGACTCTAGAAATAGATTCAAATATATCAGCAGTCACAATAAATCTAAATATATCAGTAATATCGACAAAAAGCATTGTCTTATGGGATTACAAACAAAAATAAAAACAGCAACCAGCTATACATTGTTTATAAAAGAAACAGCTAAAACAGTAAAGACTCAGAAAGATTAGAAGTACAAAGACGGAAAAATGTAAGTCAAGCAAATACTGAGAACAAGCTTGTATGACCAAATTGCTGTCAGGCAGAAGAAACTTTAAGGCAAATAGCACTGTCAGAAATAAAGAAGCTTACACCATAATGTTAAAATATTTAATTAACAGGGAGCTAGAATAATTTTAAATTTGTGTGCACTCATCATACCCCAAATCCATAATTACAGTGGAAGATTTTAACATGCTTCTCCCAGTAATTGAGAGCTGAAATAGACAAAAGGTAAATAAGAACATGGATGATGAGAGTGACACAATTAACAACCTAGATCTAATGGACATGCATAGAACCCCGTAATTAGAGACTGCATATCTTTTTCAAGCATTTACAAAAATTAATCACATAATGAACAAGACCAAAAAGCAAGGCTCAGCAGTCACAAAGGCATTGATGCAAGGAGGAAGAGGGAAGAGCGGGGGATCCTGGAACAAGGACAGAAAATATAAGCCAGACAAATACTGTGCATTTACCCAGGCAAATATTTTGGGTGGTGTCCACCCAAAATAGCGCCCTCCCCACAACTCACAACTCCAAGTAATTTGTCTCTCCTGGACTGAAATAGTTGCTCATAGCTAGAGTCCAGTAGTTTGTGAGCAAGTGTGTGAACAAGTCCTGGGGTCATCTGGGATCCATCAGACAGACCAGTTTGTGGCCCTCTCTCCTACAATCAAGCAGCATCTAGAGAGTCACAACCTGGGGGCAAGATCAAGACAGCTTTGTATCCTTGGAGCCTCAGTGAGGCTGAGAGATTCCTGCCTGACAGGAAAGCTCCACAACCCTCCTGGAGTCCCTGTGCTTTAACAAATAAAATGCCTTACCTAAGGAAGCCGAACAGCATGGGAAGAGCTCTCAGAACACACAATTAATGTAATAGAACAGGGGTTGCCAAATATGGCCCGTGGGCCACATCCAGATTATCATCTGTTTTTAATTTTTTTTTAAAGATTCTATTTTTTAAGAGCAGTTTTAGGTTCACAGCAAAATTGAGAGGAAAACACAGAGGTTTCTCATATGCCCCCCCACCCCACATGCACAGCCTCCCCCATCATCAACATCCTGCACCACAGTGGAACATTTGCTACAGCTGATGAACCTACAGTGCCACATCATTATCACCCAGAGTCCGTAGCTCACATTAGGGTTCATGCTTGGTGTTGTACATTCTATGGGTTTGGGACTGATATGGTTAGGCTTTGTGTCCCCACCCAAATCTCATCTTGAATTATAATCCTCATAATCACCACGTGTTAAGGGGAGACCAGGTGGAGGTAATTGAATCATGAGAGCAATTTCCCCCACGCTGTTCTCGTGAGAGTGAGTTTTCATGAGATCTGATGGTTTTGTAAGGGGCTCTTCCCCCTTCACTCAGCACTTCTTCCTTCCGCCTTGTGAAGAAAGTATCTTGCTTCCCCTTCACCTTCTGACTGTAAGTTTCCTGAGGCCTCCCCAGCCATGCTGAGCCGTGAGTCAATTCAACCTCTTTCCTTTATAAATTACCCAGTCCCTGGCAGTTCTTTGTAGCAGTGTGAAAACAGACTCATACAGGGCCCAATACATAATGAAATGTATCCATCATTGTGGCATCATGGAGTAGTTTCACTATTCTAAAAATCTTCTGTCCTACCCTTAATCCCGGGTGACCACTGATCTTTTTACTGTTTCCATAGTTTGGCTTTTCCATAATGTTATGTAGTTGGAATCGCATAGCACGTAACCTTTTCAAACCGGTTTTTTTTTCTTTTTTGCTTAGTAATATGCATTTAACATATAGTGCATGTCTTTTTAGCACTGAATAATATTAAATTGTGTGGATAGATCACCATTTATTTAGTCATGTATCTACTGAAGGTCATCAAGTTTGCTTCTATGTTTTGACAATTATAAATAAAGCTGCTATAAACATCCATGTGCAGCTGCTATGAACATCCAGATGTTTTCAACTCCTTTTTGTAAGTTCCAAGTAATGCGATTACTGGATGGTATCATAAGAGTAGGTTTAGTTTTGTAAGAAACCACCAAACTATCTTCCAAAGTGGCTGTGCCATTTTGCATTCCCATCAGCTGTGAATGAGAGAGTTCCTGTTGCTCCACCTTCTCGCTGGCATTTGGTGTTGTCAGTGTTCTGGATTTGGGCCATTCTGACAGGTGTGTAGTGGTTTCATTGTTTTAATTTGAATTTCCTTGGTGACATAGATGAGGGACACCTTTTCATGTGCTTATTTTATTTGCCTTCTGTATATCTTCTGTGGTGAGGTGTCTGTTAAGGTTTTTGGCCTGTTTTTAAATCAGGTTGTAGTCCAGGTGTGGTGGCTTATGGCTGTAATCCCAGCACTTTGGGAGGCTGAGGTGGGCAGATCACTTGAGATCAGGAGTTCGAGACCAGCCTGGCCAACATAGTGAAACCCCATCTCTACTGACAACACAAAAATTAGCCGGGTGTGGTGGCGGGCTCCTGTAATCCCAGCTACTAGGGAGGCTGAGGCAGGAGAATTGCTTGAACCCGAGAGGCGGAGGTTGCAGTGAGCCAAGATTTTGCCACTGCGCTCCAGCCTGGGCGACAGAGCAAGACTGTCTCAAAAAAAAAAAAAAAAAAAAATCAGGTTGTTTGTTTTCTTATTATAGAGTTTTAAGAGTTCTTTACACATTTTGATGACAGTCCTTTATCAGATGTGTCTTTGGCAAATATATTCTCCTAGTCTCTGCTTGTCTTCTCATTCTCTCTCTCTCTCTTTTTTTTTTTTTTTTTTTGACAGAGTTTCGCTTTTGTTGCCCAGGCTGGAGTGCAATGGCACGATCTTGGCTCATCGCAACCTCTGCCTCCCAGGTTCAAGGGATTCTCCTGCCTCAGCCTCAGGCATGTGCCACCACGCCCGGCTAATTTTTGTATTTTCAGTAGAGACAGGGTTTCTCCATGTTGGCCAGGCTGGTCTTGAACTCTTGACCTCAGGTGATCTGCCTGCCTCAGCCTCCCAAAGTGCTGGGATTACAGGCGTGAGCCACCACGCTCGGCTCTTCTCATTCTCTTGACAGTGTTTTTCACAGAGCAGAAGCTTTTAATTTGAATGAAGTCCAGCTTATCAATTACTCCTTTCATGGATTGTGCCTTTGGTGTTATATCCACAAAGTCAAAACTGTACCCAAGGTCACCTAGATGTGGTCCTATGTTATCTCCTGAAAGTTTTATAGTGTCACATTTTGTATGTAGGCGTATGATCCACTTTGAATTAACTTTGCAAAGGCTGTAACATCTCTGTCTAAATTCCCTTTTTTGCATGTGGATGTCTAGGACTGTTTGTTGAAAAGACAATCTTTCCTCCATTCTATTGCCTTTCACAGCAAAATTGAGAGAAAAATTTGCTCCTTGGCCAAAGATCATTTGATTTTAATTAGGTGAATCTACTTCTGGGACCTCTTCCATCACTTGTTTTTACAAATAAAGTTTTATTGGAACACAGCCACTTGTCATCACTTATAAATTTTCTGTGGCTGCTTTCTCACTCCAATGGTGGAAATGAGTCATTGTGACAGAGACCAGATAGCCTGCAAGCTTAATCTGGCTCTTTGCTGACCCCCGAAATAGAGCATCTGGGAGACAGAAGAACATATGAATAAAAAGTATAGGCCAGGCGTTGTGGCTCATGCCTGTAATCCCAGCGCTTTGGGAGGCCGAGGTGGGCGGATCACCTGAGGTCAGGAGTTTGAGACCAGCCTGGCCAATGTGGTGAAACCCCAACTCTACTAAAAATACAAAAATTATCTGGGCGTGGTGACACATGCTTGTAATCCCAGCTACTCGGGAGGCTGAGGCAGGAGGATCGCTTGAACCTGGGAGGTGGAGTCTGCAGTGAGCTGAGATGGTGCCACTGCACTCCAGCCTGGGCAATGAGCAAGACTCCATCTCAAAAAAAAAAAAATATATATATGCATATAACATACATATAATATATACATGTAATATATATATATATTAAGGCCACCTTAGGAGGTTTGAAAATAGTTCCAAAAAAAGACTTCTAAGTTAATAAAACAGTTTTGGAAAGTAGTTTTTAAATGTCTACTAAAGTTGAATATCGTGGCTTACAAAAAGAGTACACAAATTCCTCCAATCTCTGTTCTATGATTTGCAATGTGATTTCTCTAGCTCTTCCCATCAAGAAGTGGAGTTTATTTCTCCACTCTTTCCTCCGAGCCAGCGATGGGTCCCATGTGAAATTCAGTGACGTGACATAGTGAACATTCCAAGGCCAGGCATCAAGAAGCCTTGTAGCTTCCTTTCGCAATCTCTTGCTGCCCTGAGACAACCATGTGGAAAACTCCAGGCCAGCCTTCTCAAGAGACCACATGAAAGAGAATCAAATGTCCCAGCCAAAGATCCCACAGTTCTATGGATCTTCCCAGAATGCTGACCCAAAGAACTGTGAAAAATTATTGTTGTTTTAGCCTATTATGTTTCAGGGTGGTTTGTTAACACAGCAAAGATGAACTGAAATACTAAACAAGTGCAGTTCAACTCCTAGATATATAAGAAATGAAACTCATGTACCAAGAGACTTGTTAAGCATGTTCATAACATTATTTACAATAGCTTCCAACTAGAAATATTCATCAACAGTAAACTGTGGTGTAGTTAGGCAGTGGAATATTATCTAGCTCGGAATATAAATAAACTATAGCTAGATTCATCAACATGACCAACTATTAAAAATGATATTTAGCAAAAGTAGCAAATCACTGAGGAATATAAAATTTGAATTCAAGCTGCAGGACAGTCACGCAGACAGGGAGTGCAAACAGAGAAGAGAGGGGCCTAGACTTCCTTGTTGGAGAACACGTAGAAGTTGAAGAGATGAAGAGGAAAGTTCCAGGGGAGAGAAGAATTATAGGCTTACCCTCACTTAGAACACTGATGGAAAAATCCAAAATAACATATTTACCCAGATAATCCAGAATGGTGTTAAAAAATAAATGTGTCATCATCAACTGAGTATCACAAGGATGATGCAACATTGAAGCAATTTACAAATGTAATTTATTTTATCAATATGAATAGATGCACTGGCCAGGCATGGTGGCTCATGCCTGTAATCCCAGCACTTTGGGAGGCTGAGGCAGGAGGATCGCTTGAGCCCAGGAGTTCAAGACCAGCCTGAGCAACATGGGGAGACCCTGTCTTTACAAATAATTTTATTACAAAATTAAAGAATAGATGCACAATGATAATTTGTAAAATTCAACAGTATTTGTGATTAAAACATACTTAGCAAGCTAGTATGAGAGGAGAACCTCTTTAATCTGGTAAAGAACATCTACCTTGTTATTTATAGCAAACAATATTAACACTAATAACAGTATCAATGATAATAATTGTTCTAACTACATGTTATATATATTATTTAGTTTTCTTTTCTTTCTTTCTTTTTTTTTGAGACAGAGTCTTGTCTCACTCTGCGGCCCTGGCTGGAGTGCAGTGGCACAATCTTAGCTCACTGCAACCTCTACCTCCTGGGTTCAAGTGATTCTCCTGCCTCAGCCTCCCAAGTAGCTGGGATTACAGGCACCCACCACCATGCCTAACTTTTTTTTTTTTTGTATTTTTAGTAGAGACAAGGTTTCACCATGTAGGCCAGGCTAGTCTTGAACTCCTGACCTCAGGTGATCTGCCTGCCTCGGCCTCCCAAAGTGCTGAGATTACAGGCGTGAGCCACTGTGCCCAGCCTAGTTTTCAAAGCAACCCTTTAAAAGGTGCTATCATAATTCTCCTTTTATAGACGGGACAACTGAGTGACAGCGGGGTTATGTAATTTAGCAAAATGTTAAAAGCAAACCCTTCGAAGTCACATGTAAAATCAAGTGTCTCTATTCAACATTGTACTGGTGGTTTTAGTCAGAGTCACTTCAAAGGAATGAGGATTTGAAAAGGAGAAAAAAATTATTTTTCACAATTTTTCATTTACATAGAAATTCCAAAGGAATTCACACAAAAATCATTAGAATAAAAGAGTTCAGTAATTTTGCTGCTTACAAAATTTATACGACAAAAAATAGTCTCTGTATATGAGCAACAAATGATAAGAAAACACAATGAATAAAAAGATACTTAAAATAGCAATGAAAAATTGATAGCAATTTAAGAAGACCTAAAAATATGCAGAGATAGAGCATGTGACAGGAACTGTCTTCACCAATATTCCATGTGCTCTGTGCCATTTCCCAGGCTCCCTTGCAGCCAGGTTGGGACCATCTGACTGGTTCTGGCCAATGGGTTGCAAGTGGGAGGGATGTGTTTCACTTCCATTGTCCCCTCTTCCCCAGCCAGAGAGCCTTGAAAGCCATGTGTTCTGAAGCTGTAAACTGCAAGATGGAGCAGAGCCAACTGATGGACATTGGTCATTGTGAGAGCAAGAAACAAATGTGTTAAGCCATTGATATATCAGGGTCTGTCTGTTAGGATCCCTCTAATACCAACAGGACTTTTTTTTTTTTTTTTTTTTTGAGATGGAGTCTCACTCTGTCACCCAGGCTGGAGTGCAGTGGTGCGATCTCAGCTCACTGTAACCTCCACCTCCCAGGTTCAAGTGATTCTTCTGCCTCAGCCTTCCAAGTAGCTGGGACTACAGGCGTGCACCACCATGCCTGGCTAATTTTTGTATCTTTTGTAGAGACAGGGTTTCGTCATGTTGGCCAGGCTGGTCTCGAACTCCTGACTTCAAGTGATCCACCCATCTTGGCCTCCCAAAGTGCTGGGATTATAGGCATGAGCCATTGTGCCCAGCCACCAACAGGAAGTCTTGATACCATGACAAGATCAAGTCTTCCCAATTATTTTATAAATGAAGTGCACTTCCAATAAATATTGCAGCAGAGAGACAGTGTGTGTGCAACATATCAATCTGACTCCAAAATTTCTTTGGAAGATTGGTGTTAAGACTAGTCAAGACAAAATTTGAAAGGGAAGTCTAAAAAGGAAAGGACTCATCCTACCAGGATGCAGAACTTTTATGATAACACTCTAGTTACTAAGACAATATGGCATTGGTGCAGGGACAGACAAATAGATCAACAGCACAGAACACAGAGCCTGACACATAGTGTGCCTGTTTTATGACAACAGTGTTGCAAATCAGTGGGAAAGCAAAACCGAGTCCAGACAGTCCCACACCCAGATAGGTATACATAATTAGTGCTGGGAAGTTGGTTGTCCATATGTAAAAAAAAGATAAAATGTCACTCTTGCAGTAGCCTGAGAGGAGTAAGAGCTATATACGAAAAGCATAACCTTAAAACTGTTAAAAGAAAACAGATTTTATTTTTTTAGAAAGGGTCTCTGTCACCCTGGCTGGAGTGCAGTGGTGTGATTACAGCTCACTGCTTGAGAGGAGTAAGAGCTATATATGAAAAGTATAACCTTAAAACTGTTAGAAGAAAACAGATTTTATTTTTTTAGAAAGGGTTTCTGTCACCCTGACCGGAGTGCAGTGGTGTGATTACTCACTGCAGCCTCAACCTCCCAGGCTCAAGCGAGCCTCCCACCTCAGCCTCCCAAGCAGCTGGGGCTACAGGTGTGTGCCACCAACCTTAGCTAATTTTTGTATTTTTTGTAGAGATGGGGGTCTCACTATGCTAACTAGGCTGGTCTCAAACTCCCGGTCTCAAGCAATCTTCCTGCCTCAGCCTCCCAAAGTGCTGGGATTATAGGCAGGAGCTACCACAGCTGGCTGAATATTTTTATGATGTTGGAATGAGACTCTTTAAAAAAAGAATATAAGAAGTCAAACTCATAATTAAAAACTTCCAGAGAGAAAAACTTCCCATCCAATGTGAAAAGATCAGCTACAGAGAAAATATTTGCAACACACAGAAAAGACTAAAAATCAGTCTCAGGAATATATAAAGATCTAAAAATCAGCAGGAAAAAAGACAAAATAGCCCGGAAGAAAAATAGGCAAGAGCTATAAATAGCCAATTCAGGGGAAGAAGTCTGATCTGCCAATCAACATGAAAAGACGTGCCACACATTGAGGAAAGTCATATAAAAAGAATGAGATACCATTTCACTCTCACCCTATTGGCAAAAATTAAACCAAAAATCTAATTAACCTCAAGAGTTGGCCAGAATGTAGGCAAACAGGATCTGTTAGAATAGCGGGAGTAACATTGGTTCAGTCTCTTTGAAGGATAACTTTGCAGTATCCAATTGCACTGAAGATGGGTCCTACGTAGGAGATGTGCGGTAATTCCACTTTTTGGGGTCTTGTCTAAGAAACCTTTATAAAGGCGTAAAAAGGATGCTTATTGCAATGTGTCAGTCATAGTGAACAACCCAACTGCCTTCAGCAGGGGAGTGGTTAAACAAACTGTGGATTATTCATAACAGAAAAAACAACCCTATTGAATGGTGTATTAGGATTCTTCAGAGAGACACCATCGCAAGAAGTATGGACTAGATCTATGAACGTCAACATTTTTAAAAGCATGGTGCTGAGAACAGATTGCAATAGAAAATGTGCATTTCAATAGCAAGTTTTTGGGTAAAATTTCAGAACACACAAAACAATGGTACATGTAGTTTCTGGATACTTGTATATGAGGCAAAAACTATAAAAACCTACGTGGGAATGATAGACACCAGTGTCAGGAGAGTGGTTGTCTCTGGGAAAGAGGACAAGTTAGAGCTTGAAAAATATCTGGCAATGTTCAGCCTCAGTTGCAATTGCATATATAATTCCAATTATATGTATCTGTACATATATGTATATACATGCACAAATATAACATTATGCATATGTACATATTACGTATGTGTATATATGTATGTGTGTATAATTACCCATGTAGCTCTTAGGGCATGTGTGTGTGTATATATATATGTGTGTATGTGTGTGTGTGTGTGTATGTGTATATATTATATATATGTGTGTGTATTAGAGACAGGGTTTCACTCTGTCATCCAGACTGGAGTGCAGTGGTACCATCATAGCTCACTGCAGTCTCGAACTTCTGGGCTCAAGTGATTCCTCTGCCTTGGCCTCCCCAAATTGCAGGTGTGAACCATCAAGCCCAGCCAGAATAATATATTCTTGAGTTGCATGTATGCACACACACTATGATAGATTATGCATATTTAGTAGGAAAAAAATATATGTCTGTATGTTATAAAGAAAAAGTCTAAAGGGAAACACACCAGCAAATTCCTATTCTTTCTGTCTGTGGAGTAGGAATAGAGCTGAATTATTTTCCTTACTACCTCTTTGTATTTTCTTTTTCCCCTTTTTAGAGACAGGTGTCTTGCTATGTTGTCCAAGCTGGTCTGGGCTCATGTTATCCTCCTGCCTCGGTCTCCCCAGTAGCTGAGACTATAGGGGTGAGTCACCACACCTGGCTCTTCTTTGTATTTTCTGATTAAAACAAACAAACATATTTTACTTTTTACTTAGCAAAGGCATTTAAACATATTTCCTTTCTAGAAAAAAGTATTCACAGCAGCTCTGAATTCAGGAAGAGATTTTGACTTGATAGGGGCTGAAACAGGGGCATTTTGACTTGATAGGTTGCAAAAGAAGCTTAGAAAAGAAAGCAGACAAAAATTTTGGGGTCACCCAACCCCTGTGTCTTTCTGTTGAGCCCCACCCCTGTGTCTTTCTGTTGAGCTCAAGTATTTTGCATTCAACTCAACTTGACAGGCCCTTTGGCAGATATGAGATTCCCAGCAAAGTGAAGGCTCAGCAGCTAACTCAGCTTAGCGATTTTTTTTTTTTTTGAGATGGAGTCTCGCTCTTTCACTCAGGCTGCAGTGCAATGTCGTGATCTCAGCTCACTGCAGCCTCTGCCTCCTGGGTTCAAGCGATTCTCCTGCCTCAGCCTCCCGAGTAGCTGGGATTACAGGCGTGCACCACTATGCTCAGCTAATTTTTGTATTTTTAGTAGAGACGGGGTTTTGCCATGTTGGCCAGGCTGGTCTCAAACTCCTGACCTCAGGTGATCTGCCTGCCTCGGCCTCCCAAAGTGCTGGGATTACAGGCGTGAGCCACCCCAGCCAGCTTAGCTATTTTATGAGGGCCAAGAACTCTAGAAAAGTGACTGACACTGTGGCATGAGAAACCATCATCCCCAGCCAGTCCCTAACCCTTTTTGGTCCTGCCAAACTCCAGGTACTGATTTCCAAAGCACAGCCAGTCTGAGCTGGAATTACCCATGTAGTTCTCGGGGTATGCGTTAGTCTCGTAGGGCTGTGTAACAAATCGCCACAAACCAGGTGGCTGAAAGCAACAGAAATTTTTTCTGCAGCCTAGAAATTTGAAACCGAGGCATTGGCTAGGCCGTGTTCCCTCCGAAGGCTCTAGAGGAGCATCCTTCGTGACTCTTCCAGAGCCCGGTGGCTGCTGCACTTTGGCGCTCCTTACCTGTAGCTGCATCACTCCAGTCTCTGCCCCCATCATCACGTGGCCGCCTTCCTTCTGTGCGCATCTGTGTCTCTAAGCCTCCTTCTCCCTGTAAGGACACTGGTCATTGAATTTAGGGCCCACTCTAATCCAGTGCAACCTCATCTTAACTTGATTCCATCTGCAAAGACCCTATTTCCAAATAAAGTCACATTCAAAGGTACTGGGAGTTAGGACTTCAACATCTCTTTTTCAGGGGACATAATTCAACCCATATCAGGCATGAGGACAAAAGGGAAAGGAGCATCTTAGAAATTCAAACCTCAGGGCATTGGCCAGTCCTGCAGGAAAGGCAGGCACCAGGACCAGAGGGGCTGGAACAAGTGTCCCCTTCTCTGCCCCCTTGGATGGCAGAATGAACCTGGCCGGGTTCCCCTCCCCATCCTGGCTGCACACACCCACTCCTTGACCTGCTGTATGCTGTGACTCTCAACTCCTCCACTAAACCAGGCCTTCTCTTAACTCAGGCCACTTTCTCCATCTCTAATCCCACTCTTTCAACTCAAGCTTTTCCTCCCAGTCTCTGCTCAGACATCACCTCCTCCAGGAAGTCTTCCATGCTGGCTCTGGGTCTCCTCTGGGCTCCAGACAGAGTCCACAGTACCACGGATGGCCTTGATCTGATTATAGATCCACCCCACTGGAAGCTCCACAGTCCACCCGACTGGAAGCTCCTAAGCCATCACTCCCAGGCTCCCCACTGCCTGCTCAGCACCTAGTGTGGCTCTTGCCTGGAGAAGGTGCTCAGGAAATGTTCCCTGAATGAGGCTAGCATAGGTGTTGATTGGGCCCTTTTCCTAGGCCAGGGCGAATGGGAGTCTCTTCTGCAATAGGGAAGCAGGTGAAAGGGGCTGAAACAGATCATGTTTCGGAGGAGGGGGTGGAGGGGTCCTGGAAAATAGAAGGGATTTTTAATATTACCCATGGGGCTTTACTCAGGCAGGGGAGCCTTCCTGGGTGGGACTTCTTGTTCTTGTTTTTTTTTTTTTTTTTGAGACGGTGTCTTGCTCTGTTGTCCAGGCTGGAGTGCTGTGGCATGATCTCAGCTCACTGCAACCTCCGCCTACCGGGTTCAAACAATTCTCCTGCCCCGGGCCTCCCGAGTAGCTGGGATTACAGGCACGCGCCACCAGCCCCAGCTAATTTTTGTATTTTTAGTAGAGACGAGGTTTCACCATGTTGGCCAGGCTGGTCTTGAACTCCTGACCTCGTGATCTGCCCGCCTCAGCCTCCAAAAGTGCTGGGATTACAGGTGTGAGCCACTGCACCCAGCTGCCTGGGTGGGACTTCTCATAGGGTGGACACTGGTGCTTCTCTGGGCAATGGAGAGAGGAGGAGGCCTTTTGGGAGAAGCCTGCACACACTTTCCTTAAAGAGCCTTTTCCTCAGGGTTAGGATGCTTTTTCCTGGAGGGAACAGGGAGGAGTTCTCCAAAAAAGACAGGGAGGAGTGGGTTCTTCTTAGCCACAGGCCCCCATCAACAGCCTGCAGGCTTCCTTCCCTGCCATGGCCTCTCCACTCACCTCCCCTAAGAGAAGAAGATGCAGCTGCCCCCCTACCCATCACCCCCAGCCCAGGGCACAGCCTGGTGCCACCTCAAGAATTCAGAGAGGCAAGGGTGCTGGCCCTTTGGGGTCATCCAACCTGAGTTCCCAGGACAGAAGCCCACCCAGCCCTGGCCTGCCCTCTCCTTCAGGCCCCACTCACTCACGTGCTCAGCCATGTGCTCTTCAGCCTTCATTGAGCCCCTACTGTGTGCCAGGCCCTGGCCTGGGTGCTGGGGTCCTTGTCCGCTTGGTGCTCACAGTCTAGTGGGAGAGTCAGGATGGGGCTTAACGAGGAAGAAAAAACCATCCTGCTGTAAGAGTCAGTCATTTCCTGAGGGCCTACTGTGTGCCACATGGGCATTCAACTCTCTCCCTGTCTCCATCCCTTAGCCCTACCATGTGCTATGTCCTGGGCTAGATGATGGAGATACATAAAAGCTAAGAAACTTACGGCTGGTATTCAAATAGCTGTGGTTTCATTCATTCATGTATTCATTAATTCAGGTCCCAGGTGCTTTGGTGTGCCAGAGGCCATGCCAGGGGTTTGTGGGAGCACACGCTTTTAGGCAGAGTCTGAGAAACATCTCGCCTTCCACCAAAAATTACTGATACGTAGACTTGGCATAAAGATTGAATGAATGAATGTTTGTGAAGTGCGTGGAATGGTACCCAACACAGAAAAAGTGTTACATAAGGACTTTGTTAAACAGCTCAAACCATGGAACGGAGTGAAGGTCACCCCTGCTTTAGAGATAAGGAAACTGAGGCCTGGAGAGGGAATTTGACTTGCATCAGTTTTTGCATTTTATATATTCATTTTTCAAATGAGAAATATTTTAATTTTATCACAAAATGACATATGCACATTGTAAAACAGTCAAATGCTACGGAAGCCTATGAAACTGAAAGTGTTGATCTCTGCATTCCTCATCTCCTTTTCTCTTGAGATTATGGTTGTTCACAAGGTGATGCTTCATCCCTCCAGCTTTAATTAAAAGTGTCCATGTTTGGCTGGGCACAGTAGCTCACGCCTGTAATCCCAGCACTTTGGGAGGCCGAGGTGGGAGGATCGCTTGAGCCTACGAGTTTGCAACCAGCCTGGGCAATATAGTGAGGACTCGTCTCTACTAAAAATCAAAAACAATTAGCAGGTGTGGTGGCCCGTGCCTGTAGTCCCAGCTACTTGGGAGGCTGAGGTGGGAGATCGCTTGACCCTGGGAGTTTGAGGCTGCAGTGAGCTGAGATCGCACCACTGCACTCCAGCCTGGGCGACAGAGCTAGACCCTGTCTCAAAAAATGAAAAATGTCCATGTTCACATATACATTTGCAAACTGCTTTTCTTTCTTGATCAGCACATCACAGGCAATTTTCCATTCTCATACACATCCATCCCTTTCCTTCTCCAGGTGGACACCTTGCGTTCCAGTGTGCGAGACTCCATTGTAATCCACCCAGCAGCCCTCCCACTGGGCGGGCACAGCATACCCCACAGTCAGTTATCAAAAACCAGCTGCGACCTCGCATGTAGCAACTCTGCTCAGCTCCTCATCTCCTGACGCTGCACCTGGCTGTGGTGGGGCGGGGGGCTGTGGGGTACACTGAACATCCCAGGGGGCGCTGGCTTCCTCACTCTTCTGGGGAGTGATCCTGGTTCCAGGACGAAATTCTCAGCCCCTTCACGCCTTGTGGCAAGTCGTCTGCATGCCTCGACTTTTCTTTAGATCTTTCCAGGTAGATTTTTCAATCCACATTGTCTGATCTCTCTGTCTCCTCACCCTCTCTGTCTCCTTTTCTCTCAGTCTCTCTTTTTCTCCCTCTCCTCTTCTTCCTTCTTCTCTGTCTTGCTGTCTTCTCTTTTTTTTTTCTCCTCCTCTTCTTTCTCTTCTCCTCTGTCTCTCTCTTGCCTCCTCCTCTTCCTCTTCCTCCTCCTCCTCCTTCTTCGCCTTCTTCCTCTTCTCTCTCTTACACACATACACACACACACACACAATCCTTCTCTTCCAAAATCAACCCTGAGTTGCCACCTCAGCTTGGGGAACAACCTCCATGAGCAGCCCTGCCTGGAGAAGCCGTGAGTCCCTGCCTCCTCCTTGTGGCCTCCCGTGGATCCTTGGCTACCCAGTGGAGGACTCTCAGAACTAGTGATCGGGGCCAGTGGAGGACACTCAGAGGCAGTGATTGGGGCCAGAGTGCAGGAGCATGTCTTGGAGATGGAATTGTCGGGAGGTGTTTGAAGGGGGGCCAGCGCTGTGCAGATGGCCGGGCTGGGGAGGTGACCACCAGCGGCCTGCTGTGTCTGCCTGGTGTCTCTGTCTGCCTTTTCCCTGCATGACATCAAAGCGAAGGAAGGAAGCCCTCTGCCAAGCACTAGCGCATCTGTTGTTTGCGTCATGTCAAGTGCAGGGCAGGTGGTGCTGTTTATTTTTCAAAAGGGGTAGGAATGAGGTGAGAAGGTGAGGAGGAGGGGAAGAGAGGGACAGAAGAGGAGAAGGAGGAGGGAGTGGGGAGAAAGGAGACAGAGGAGAGGAGAAGAAAGAGAGGAAACAAGAAGGAGAATGAGGGGAGAAGAAGAGGATGAGGGGGCTCTGAGAAGGAGGAGTAGAGGAGGGAAGGAAGATGGCAGGGTAGGGGTTAGGAGAGGGCAGCAGAGGCCGAGATGTTCTTTTGAGAAGCCCCCTCCCCAAGGACCATTCCTAATTGCCTTATATTATATTAGTGAGGATGTAATAAGTAAAGAAGAATTTAAAGACTATGGCAATAGCAAATATAAGGGGAAACTACTACCCGTAGGGCTGTGATAGAGCCTCCACCAACAGGGCTGACATCCAGACCTTATTGGACAGGCATGGCCATGGTTCAGCAGATGCCAGAGAGGTGCTGTGATGCTGTGCTGGTGGAACTTGCTGGAAATCCACCCCCCAGGGTGCTGGGGAAAGCTGTTATTGGGAGGTGTCTTACTGGAGGCACTCTGCTACAAAACTGCTGGAAGGTGGGTGGGTGAAGGGGATTGCTGGGGGAGGCTGCTGGATGCAACGTGCTGCCATGCACTGCAGGAGCCAGGGCTGGGGAAGCCTCCCGAGCTACAGGAATGGGGCATTACGGGAGCCCTAAAGAAACCTAGTGAGCTGCGCATCAGCTGCAGAAAGCAAAACCCTTTCATCCCGCAATGTCTCTCCAGCGCCATCTATTGGCAAACTTAATATTGTACCATCTGGTAAAGGGAAAAATACTTAAAGGGCCCAGATTCCTTTTTACAGAGAGGGCAAAAAGGATGAATTTGGAATCAAGAGGCAATACGTTGATAATGTTCCTTCCTTTGACTACTCAGCTTTCATATGCACTCCACTGCACACATTTTTATTTTATAGACAACAATAAAACAACTTTCTGTATAACAGGATAGAGCTATGCTTCCTGCAAGTTAAGTTCTCATCTTTTTCTCCAAAATGAGGAGATACACAGCCCTAGGAGTCATTGTAGCTGTCATTGAATATATAAACCATTCCTGAAATTTAGTCCCAATCCCACTGATATCCTGTTTAGCCTAAAGGCTAAATTGTAAAGTTAACTTCTAAACACTTATCTGTAAAATAAAAATGAGAAGAAAGAAAAAGAAGGAAATGGTTGATGTATACAGACAAACACATGCATACCAAAAGCAGGTAGAAAATATGCAACATTACGTTTTCATTCCTGTAATCATGGTCATGAGGTCGTAATTGATATCTACGGCATCTTTCTCCTGCTACTCCTCTGTATTCACTCCACTCTCAGTCAGAATGTCAACTGGTTGGGGTTCTTTACTTGGTGGAGTGACCAAAACCTTTGTTTCTGAAGGATCTGAGTTCTTAACCATCCTGACATGTTTTGCTTGCTGCAGTTTCCCCTAAACCTTTACTATTGGGCATGGAAGTACTAAGAGTCTTCCAGAGAATTCCCCAGTTCTAGACGTAGTCCTCCTTGCTTCTGCTGTGTTGAAGCAACTTGTATTAGTTTGTTCTCACATAGCTAGAAAGGACTATCTGAGACTGGGTAATTTATAATGAGAAGAGGTTTAATTGACTCACAGTTCTGCAGGCTGTACAGGAAGCATGGCTGGGGAGGCCTCAGGAAACCTACAATCATGGCGGAAGGTGAAGAGGAAGGAGGCACACATTACATGGCCAGAGAAGGAGAAAGAATGAAGGGGGAGGTGATACACATTTTTTTGTTTTTTTGAGACGGAGTCTTGCTCTGTCGCCCAGGCTGGAGTGCAGTGGGGCGATCTTGCCTTACTGCAACCTCCGCCTCCCATGTTCAAGTGATTCTCCTGCCTCAGCCTCCTGAGTAGCTGGGACTACAGGTGCGTGTCACCACATCCGGCTATTTTTTTTTTTTTTTTTGTATTTTTAGTAGAGACTGGGTTTCACCATGTTGGCCAAGATGGTCTTGATCTCCTGACCTCGTGATCTGTCCGCCTTGGCCTCCCAAAGTGCTGGGAGTACAGGCATGAGCCACTGCACCCGTCCGGTGCTACACATTTTTAAACAACAAGTGCTAGGGAGATGATGGTGCTAAACTATTAGAAACCACCCCCATGATCCAATCACCTCCCGCCAGGCCCCACCTCCAACATTGAGGATTACAATTCAACATGAGATTTGGGTGGGGACACAGAGCCAAGCCATATCACAATGCAATTTCCCCTTGGTAATCAGCATGAATCACTCCAGCCAATAAATTAACTCCTCCCACTTTTTTCATGTTGGTTCAGTGGCATAAGGAGTCTGAAATGTCCAGGTTATAGGCTCATTTCAATCCACTAGAACCACTACTGTGTCACTGTGTTGGCTGGATTATAGGCCCAAGTTATAGGGCAGCTTGTACTGCAGCCTGAACTTACTGCAGAGCCTTTTCTGTCTCTATTCAAAACCAGCAGCCTTATGGGTAACTCTCTCAATAGGTCAAAACTGCACACTCAGATGCATTACATGTTGCCTCTAGGATCTAGAAAGGCTTACCAATCATCATGTCTCTTTTTTGGTTTTTGGTGGTGTGAAATGCAGCAACTTGTCTTTCACCTTGGAGGAGAAATTTTGACATTCTTTGTAGCATTGAGCCCTCAGCACTTCACTGAGGAGGTGTGCTCCTGAATTTCTGTAGGATTTATTTTCCACCCTCTCATCTGCATATATTACCAGGGCATCTAAGTACCTGGCTACTCTGCTGGTGCTCAGCAGAGCCAATCAGTGTAATATTTTCAGTGCAGTGAGCCAAGAGTTCAATACCTCTGTAAACTATATTCTGGCAGAAAATCGGAGAACTGGCATTGCCCTGAGGCAAAACTGTGAAGGTATACTGTTGGGCTTGCCAGAAACAAGCAGATTGGGGGACGAACCTTCAAGAACCACTGGTACATTGGAATAAGCAGTGGCCTGGAAGATTCAGGATATTTGGGTTCTAGTCCCTGCCTCTCCCTCTATGTCAGTATCTGCTTTGGGGCAAACCATATCACTTCTGAGTCTCAGTTTCTTCATCTATAAAATGAAGATGTTTTAGTCAATATTTTATTCATTTGCAAATACGTCTTTGCTAGGCATGGGGAATTCAGTGATGAACAAGAAACATACAGACTGTTTCCTTAACATACAAACTTAGTGTAGCAGAAGAAACTCAATTTTAGCTTAGATAGACTAGGAGTTTTAAAATATTAGCAAGTCTTGGGGCCTTTGTATGTTAAAAACAGCATGGATCCCTGCACAAAGAACAAATATGCAAAATACTTACGAAGAAATAGTTGAGACATACCAAAAGTTCGGAGAATAACACAATGATTATTCATGTGTCTCAGCTTAAGAGATAAGTTAAAAAGATCCACTTAAAATTCACTTTCTGGTCTTATTCTCTTCATCCATTCCTCCCTGTCTCTGGAGGTAGCCATTGTACTGTGTGTATCATTTTCATATCTATTTTTATACATATATTTTTTGAGATGGGGTCTCGCTCTATCGCCCAGGCTGGAGTGCAGTGGTGCAATCTCGGCTCACTGCAAGCCCCGCCTCCCGGGTTCACGCCGTTCTCCTGCCTCAGCCTTCCGAGTAGCTGGGACTACAGGTGCCCGCCACCACGCCCAGCTAATTTTTTGTATTTTTAGTAGAGATTGGGTTTCACCGTGTTAGCCAGGATGGTCTCAATCTCCTGACCTCGTGATCCGCCCGCCTCGGCCTCCCAAAGTGCTGGTATTACAGGCATTAGCCACCGCGCCTGGCCCTATTTTTGTATTTTCATTACATATTCTGCATCTGTAAGATTTATATACCAGTTGCAGTCATTTATACTTCATGTGAATAAGGTAGATATAGCTTCCTGCAACTTGATTTCTGCACACAAGACTATGTTTCTGAGGTATCCATGTGGATATGTGTGGCTTCGGTTCATTTACTTTACAGTTCCATGTAGCATTCTCCTGTTTCAAAACAACACAATATAGTCATCCATTCTCCTGTTGATCATTTATGTTGCTTCTATATTCCAAGAGGACTGCAATCAATGTAGCAAGGTAGAAGTCTCTTCTACCTAACTGCTCTACAAGTTTCTCCTGGAAACTTAAGAGTGGAATTGCTAAATCACAGAATGCTCATTTTCAATTTACACAGTCAAGTTTTAATGATATTCATAAGTCAAATGGCCAGAAGAATGAAATGTGTAGCATTTCGTCTATAAGCTTTGTTAATTAAAGTGGATCAGAAATAGTAAGTCATAAAGATAATGATGATGAAGATTTCAAGATGTGGATTAGGATTACGACTGGCATGAAAATGTTGTGGAATGTATAATCCAAGACTCTCAGCATTTTATGTTGATTGTTCTTTGGGTCACAGTAAATGCCCATGTATAAATATCCATGTAGGGTGACCAGCTGTCCCAGTTTGCTCAGAACTTAAGGATCTCCTGGGACATGGGATGTTCAGTGCTAAAATCAGGAGAGCCCCAGGTTGCTATTTCTCTAGTTGATACCATCTGTTCTCTTGGCTTTTTGGTGTGGAACATGACTGTTCATGAGAAAAAACACATTCTTATAGAATGAAGATGAGACATTCATTCTGAGATAAAGAAGAAATAGGCAATGTAAAAGGTGAAAAGAAAAATCGGTGGCTTCAACTAAAGTACTGTTTCCAGACACATGGGTCATACAAAATCGCCTGGGTAGCTTGTTAAAAACACATTTATAGGCTCCTCTGGAATTTTCCTCCTTGATCAGAGGTTCTCAATCTTCAGAGGGCATCAGAATCACCTGGAGGGAAGTTAAAACGCAGGAAGGGACCTGTAATTCCCACGTGTTGAGGGAGGGAAGTGATTGGATCATGGGGGTGGTTCCCCCATGGTGTTCTCGTGATAGTGAGTGAGTTCTCACCAGAGCTGATGGTTTTAAAGTCTGGCACTTCCTCCTTCTCGCACTCACTTTCACCTGCTGCACTGTGAAGAAGGTGCCTGCTTCCCCTTCGCCTTCCACCATGATTGTAAGTTTCCTGAGGCCTCCCCAGCCAGGTGGAACTGTGAGTCTATTAAACCTCTTTCCTTTATAAATTACCCAGTCTTGGGTATTTCTTTATAGCAGTGCGAAAACAGATTAATACATAAGGCTGCTCAGGATGAATCCTACAGCTTACTGTGCCTCCTAAAAATTGCAAATCACCTCCATTTCCTCATTTTATCACAGCAGGTTGAAATAATGTGTTTAAACATCAACCTGCCCCTTGCTGTTCATGGGTGGCCTTTATCTTTGTAAGCATATTCCAGCCTCAGACTGCAATACTGGAACAGGGTCTGTGCTTAGTAAAGCTTCTTTGGTTTCATCAGTCAGTGACTTGGGAGCTGGTTCCGGGCAAGTTCCAGCTGACGAAGATGACGTAGAGGATGGTGGTGGGTCATGTGAGCTCCATCAGCCTGCCTTGGGTGGGTGTGTTTTGAGAATCCTCTTGCAAAAGTTCTGTCCTAGAACTGGGGTGAACCCCTATTACCAAGACAAGTCCTCTGAGCTTAACTTGCCATGAAGATCCTGACATCTCTGTAGCAGTCTAGCTTGGTTTCCTGACTCAATCCCTCTGTGACTTAATTTTTTCCCTGTACAAAACCGGAGCTCAGTGGGGATAGGGATTCATTCCTCTAGCATGCTTTCAAAAGCTCAAATATCTCGTCTATTGCCCTCCACTTATCTAAAATTTCCACCATTATGGATTCATTTCTTTGTGTTTGTCTTGGGGCGCTGGGATGTGGAGGATTGTAAGAGCTCCCGAGAAAGGAAGACCTCTCTAGTCTTCCTGGTCTGGTTACATATTCTCACAAGATTAGGAGCACCTCAAGGAATATGTCTCATTGCCATTGTGCATTTTATACTTAGCACAGCCCTTGGCACATAAAAGCTGCTCAAGAAAAGTTTGTTGAATGAATAAATGATTCTCAGAAACCCACAGCAGATGTGTCTGGAGAGAATCCCTCTAGATCACCACCACAGTCTATAAAACAGGGCAGATCCCTTTCCTTCCAGGCCTGTTCCAACGTAACGGTGACAACAAGGAAGGAAGGTCTCACCTAGTCTCCGCAAACTTCATACCATATCCCACTCTGCTCAAGTTTCCTGGTCAATTTCACTTCCTCCAAATAGCGGGGCTCCTTCCTATCTCCAGGCCTTTGCACAAGCTGTTTCTGATGCTTGGATTAGTTCCACTCCCATCCCATGGAAAGTTTCTTAGCTTCTCTTAAGTTGGCTGGGATCTCCCCAACTGAAATTATTCTGTGTCTGAAAAAGAAATGATGCAACTTGCATTTTTTTTCTTTGCTTAATTTCTCTGCCTGAAAGTCCCGGACACCTGGCGCTATACCTGCAGGGCGCATAGTGAGGGGCTGAGTAATGAATGGGCTGAATGGAAGCAGGTGGTGGGAGCGGAGGGTGTGTCCTTCCAAGGACGGCCAGCAGGTGTCGCCACAGACCGGGAAGAGGCGACGCGACGCGGCGCGGCTTCACCTGGCGGCGGCGCGGCTTTACCTGGCGGCGGCCCTACCTGGAGGCTGCCGCGCTCCGCCCGCCCAGCCCCGCGCGAAGCCGAGAGCCCCGGCGCTGGCGTGGTCCGGGCAATTGGGAAAGTGCCCGGAGCCACGGGCAGGGGAGATGAAAGGCGGGCAGCGGGCGTGGACGGTCAGCAGCACCAGGTGAGGCCAGGACCGCACTGAGTCAGGGCCCCAGGGCCGCGGGGTTGGGGTGGGGACGGCCTCGCGCTGGGGCGCCTCTCCTCCCTTGCGCTTGGTCCCCACAAAACTCCCGAGATGATTTCCCGCGGGCCCAGAGTCACAGCGGCCTGCACTCATCAAGCAGTGTATGCCCGGCGTTTGCTATTCCAGCCTCGCGGCCACTTGCCGAGGTCGGTGCTTTGCTTACCTCCGTTTTACAGACGCACCAATAGAGGATCAGAGAGGGGAGGTCACTTGCTCAGGATCACACAGCACCCAGTTAGCAAGTTGTAGAGTGGGGATTTGAACCCGGGTCTGCCTCCAGAGGCTTAGCTCTTATCCTGGGTGTCACCCTGTTTGACCTTAAAGTTCTGTCCTCCTGTAAGTCATGCCCTATTTTTACTGTAATTTCTATTTTTCTTTTCCATCCCTCCCTCCCTCCCTGCTTGCTTTGTTTTTTAAAATGTTGTGGTAAAAGACACATAGCATAGAGATTCCGATTTTCACCATCTCGTTTGTTTGAGACAGGGTCTTGCTCTGTTGCCCAGGCTGGACAGCAGTGGTGGATCTCAGCTCACTGCAGCCTCTGCCTCCCGGGTTCAACCGATTCTCCTGCCTCAGCTTCCAGAGTAGCTGAGACTACAGGTGCCCACTACCATGCCTGGCTAATTTTTGTATTTTTTGGTAGAGATGAGGTTTTGCCATGTTGGCCAGGTTGGTCTCGAACTCCTGACCTCAAGTGATCCGCCTGCCTCGGCCTCCCAAAGTGCTGGGATTACAGGTGTGAGCCACCGTGCCTGGCCCCATTTTCACCTTCTTAAAGCACACAGTTCAGCACATTCAGTGTTGTGCAACCATCACCACTATCCAGTTTCCCAACATTTTCATTTCCCCCAAAAGGAAACCCTGTACCCCATTCTCCTGTCCTCCCAGTCCCTGGCAACTGCTCATCTGCTTCCTGTCTCCATGGATTTGCCTATTCTGGATATTTAATTTAATTTATTTTTTCGCTCAATACCCTCATCCTGTCTCAAGCTATCCCCGTGGTATCACAAGAGGCCAGGAAGTTGGAATCCTCAGACCAGTGGTTCCCAAACTTTGTTTCACTTTTGGAATCACCTGGAGACCATTAAAAAAAAATGGCTGGGTGTGGTGGCAGCACCTCTAGTCCCAGCTACTCTGAGGTAGGAGGATCACTTGAATCCAGGAGGTCGAGGCTGCAGTGAACCGTGATCGCGCTGCTGCACTCCAGCCCGGGCCACAGAGTGAGACATTGTCTCAAACAAAACAAAGCAAAGCTGTGCTTGGCTTCCACCCATCGACATTCTGATTTAATTGGCCTGTGATTGGGCCAGGACATCAAGACTTTTAGCAGGTCCCCAGGTATTTCTAATGCACGGCAGCATCTGGAGACCCTCACACCTCAGAGCCTTGCAGCTCCGAGACTATGCATCCCTTTTACAGGTGGGTAAGCTGAGGCCCAGGGTGGGGAGAGGACTTGCCGGGGTTCACACAGAATGTTTGTGGCTGAACTAAGATCGGCACATAGTATTTTTGTTTGCTTTGTATTAATATTATTTTTGATGGACAAATCATAATTATATACATTTACAGGAAACACAGTATACTTGTACCCCACTGATGCCCTCTTACCCTCTTCCTGCCTCTCTAGATATTTAACCTCTTTGTGCCCATTTGTTTCCTCCTCTGTAAACTGAGGGTCTTAATGGTTCCTACTGGTAGGTTTATTTTGCTAATCAACTGAGATTATGTCTGTGAAGTGCTTAGCACCGTGCTTGGGTTACAGCAAATGATATTCATTGATTGTTTTGCATGGGGTGGCCAGGGGGTAGAAGTGAATGGATGCCTGAAAGACCGTGAGCTCATTGAGGACAAGGACTGGGATTCTTCTCTCTGCATACTTGGCATTCAGTGTAGACCTTGCCATTTAACAGAAGTTTTTTCAATATGGAAAGAGGCTCTTGGTTGAGATCACACGCTCCTGTCTGCCTTTGCTCAGGTGGGCCCCTTGCCTGCAATGCCCTTGCCTCTTCTTCCTCCCCCTACCGTCCCACTCTTCAAGGCCCAGGGCATTGGGACCTATTATATCAGGCCAGACTGCAGCGACTGAGGATCCCACTCTTTATACAGTTGTGTGTGTGTGTGTGTGCACGTGTGTGTCCTGTTTCTATCACCTGACTCCATTGTTTTAGGAACCAGCCCATGTCTCCTATACGTTTCTGTGTCAGGCATGAGGCTAGGCACACAGTCGGCATCTGCTAGGTACCCCCGGAGGCCTCGATGACCTTCAGCTCCTGGGGAAGTTGAGGATGGGGATCCTCGGTGTCTTTGATATTCTCCCTTCCTCATAAGTGCATTCCACGGAAGAAGATTGTTGTGGGCACCCCCGGCCACCCCACTCTGCTTGCTTGTAAAATCCCATTGTTGGGGAAAGGAGTCTCTATTCAACAAATGGCGCTGGGATTGCTGGCTGCCATGTGCAGAAGAACAAAACTGGACCTCTACATTTCACCATATAAACCAACGCAAGGTGGATGAGATATTTAAATGTAGGACCTCAAACCATAAAAATCCTGGAAGAAAACCTCGGAAACACCCTTTTTGACATTGGCCTTGGCAAAGAATTTTTACCCATTCATTGGCTGTGGGAACCCATATGACCCAGTTCTGGCCAATGGGAGTCAATGTCAGCTGCTCTGGGAAATTCTGGGAAATGTCCTTTCTCTCCTGTCCCCACTGCATTTAAGAGGCTGACAGTTGTGGCTGGAGCTGAGTCTGAGTTGAAGCTACCAGAATGGCAGTAACATCAGTCCCGAGCTCTGTCATTCTTGAGGTGCAGAAAGCCTTGGATGGCCCACTTCAGACTTATTATTCAGGAAAATCCAACCCCATGGCTGAAGGCAGTCATGGTGAGGTGTCTGTTTGCAGCTGAACACTTCCTAACCATTATGACCATTCCCAACCTGCTCTTTCCCTATTTAAAGACAGAAGGAAGGTCAGACGCTTAGGGTGAATTTCCTAATGTTCTTCTCATTGATCTTGGAGTAAAAACTCCAAGGAACTGGAGGTACCTAGTGATGTTACCCTCTAGGGTTTCTTTTTCTTTTTTTTTTTCTTTTGAGATGGAGTCTCGCTCTGTCACCCAGGCTGCATGGAATGCAGTGGCACGATCTCCGCTCACTGCAACCTCCACCTCCCGGGTTCAAGCGATTCTCCTGCTTCAGCCTCCCAAGTAGCTGGGATTACAGGTGCCTGCTGCCATGCCCAGCTAATTTTTGTATTTTTAGTAGAGATGGTGTTTCACCATGTTGGCCAGGCTAGTCTCGAACTCCTGACCTCAAGTGATCCTCCAACCTTGGCCTCCCAAAGTGCTGAGATTACAGGTGTGCACCACCTCACCTGGCCACCCTCTGGGGCTTATGTCCACAAGTAATAATGATACTGATAAAGGTTAACATCTTCAAAACTTCCTCTGTGCCAGCACTTTATGTGGATTATTTTATTTGATGCTCACTCCTTCCCATAACCATCCCATGGAAGCTGTTTGTATCCTCATTTTTACAGATGAGGAAGCTGATACTCAGGGAATGTTTGTAATTTGGTGGTTGAGAGATTGTTTTTTGTTTCCTGCAGCAGACAGAACCTCATTTCCATTATGAATCGGTCTCCCTCACGTCTCAAACACCCTGGCTCATCTCTTCATCACCCTCATCCCCTGGTGTGCTTTTCTTGCATGTGGTAGGTGCTCCATAGGTGTCTTTGAGAACTGTCACACCTACTGACAGGTCACCCCTGGTGATTCACCCTCTGCTGTCTTCTGTCACCAGCCATTCACCAATAAGTATATGCTGAACTCAAAGGTCTCTTTTAAATGTTCTGTGTGTGTGTGTGGTGGGATGGAGGTGGAGAAAATGGGCCTTATCCTTAGTAAAAATACCAGCTACTGTTTGTCAAGGGCTTGCTGAAGCCAGGCACTGGGCTTTACATCCTTTTGTTTGCTGTTGTTTAATGCCTGCAATAGCTCTGGGAAGTCTTTCAAGAAATCAAGGCTCTGTGAGGACATATGATTTGTTCAGAGTTACCCAGAGTGGATTTGGACTGAGGCATATGCAGCTGGAGCCTGTGTCTTAACCTGGAGCAGAGGATGTAGCCATGCACGCAGTCAGCATGTCCCTAACCAGAAGGGAAGCTCCTTCTTCTTTAAGGGAGACTTCCCTGGGGTGGAGATACCTGAGTTGAGTCTTGAAGGGTGAGCAGGACTCCCATACGTGGGGAAGGGAAGAGAAGTTTTCACAAGAGACAAGAAGGAAGGAAGGGCTTGGGCAAATGCATGGAGGTGAGATAGTGTGTAGCTTTTTGGAGACTGGAGATTATAACTAGAAACCAGAACAGCTGGTCCCAATGTACTGCCTACTTATAAGAGTTACTGGTTAGAAAGTTGGCACCATAGACTGAATTGTGCCCACCCCTAGTTCATAGGTTGAGTATGTTGGACCTTACCCTTAATGTGGCTGGCTTTAGAGATGGAGCTTTTGGGAGGTGATTAGGGTTAGATGAACTCATGAGAGTAGGGGATTTTAAGAACAGGAAGAGATCTCTCTCTGCATATGCACTGAAAATAGGCCACAAGAAGACGGCTGTCTGCAAGCCAGGAAGAGAGCCCTCACCAGAGACTGACCCTGCAGACACCTTGATCTTGGACTTCCAGCCTCCAGAACTGTGAGAAAATAAATGTCTGTAGTTTAAGCCACTTGGTGTATGGTACTTTGTTAATGGCTGCCTGAGTAGACTTAGGTGACTTCTGTCTTGTGATGTCATAGGCTTCTAAAGGCACTGCCTAGATGGATGCCAATTCTTCTGGCTCCTTTTAAAGGCAAAACCCATCCCACAGCAGCACAACTGCTTAGATGAAGCTGATGGCCTCTTTGGAGAGTGGAGGTGGGCAGGACAGCTGTTAATTCTGGGGTACTGATTTCCCTCAATAAGAATTTATTGAGCACTTACTATGTGTTAGGCACAGAGCTTGCCTTTGCAGAACTCATAATCTGGTAGCAGGGGGGCCATGAAAATGATTCCTCATGTCAGTATCATCATATGTGATGCCACTTAGCAAGCACCTGCTCTGGGCAATGGTGCTGTGTGCTTTACAAACCTCTATCTCATTGAATCCTTCTGGCAGCCTTAACAGGTAGATGGTTCAGAGGACTCATGTGACTTGCTCAAGATTCTGCCACTAGTAAGTGACAGAGATGCTGGGACCTCATTCTGGGACTTTTGGGCTCTAATGTTCACATTTTTTTAGGTTCTCTTGTTCTGTCTTAATATCATATAGGCAGGGAAGTGGGATTCCAAAGAGAAAATTTGCCTACATTCTGGGCAGTAAAAAGAAATGTCTGTGAGAAGGAAATTGATGAATAGATGATTATTACTTTAATTGCAGTGATAGCTAACATGGATTCAGTGCCAGCGAGGCCCAAGCTAACCATGTCGCACATCCTATTTAGTCCTCACATGCCCTTTGACACAGTCACTAGTATCAGCCCGTTTACAAATAAAGAAACTGAGGCCCACAGGGTTAAATATCTTGCCAAGGTCACAGGCTTACTGTGGAAGAACCAGGATATGAACCCAAGTCTTCTGGCTTCAGTCTGAAGTACTTTTACCTTCTCATGTAGTAGTATGTTGGTAAGCTAGTTGTCTGGGGAGACAAACCCAAAACAAACAACTCTGTGTGCTGATTTCCATGCTGTAATACCCTCACCATGACTGACTTCAGGGTACCAACAGTTCAATAACCAATTCCCAAAACTCCTATTTAACCATCAGTCCCAGCACACTCCAAGATCACCTTTCAGTCCAGCCAAGCTGGTTATTACAATTGCAAGAGGACCCTACTCATCTGCAAGATGTCTATAGCCCTGGTGGCTTATGGGGTATCTGGGCATTTCTATTTATTTATTTTTATTATTATTATTTTTTGAGACGGAGTCTTGCTCTGTCACTCAGGCTGGAGTGCAGTGGCACGATCTCTGCTCACTGCAAGCTCCGCCTTCCAGGTTCACGCCATTCTCCTGCCTCAGCCTCCCGAGTAGCTGGGACTACAGGCGCCTGCCATCACGCCCGGCTAATTTTTTGTATTTTTAGTAGAGATGGGGTTTCATCATGTTAGCCAGGATGGTCTCAATCTCCTGAGCTCATGATCTGCCCACCTTGGCCTCCCAAAGTACTGGGATTACAGGTGTGAGCCACCGCGCCTGGCCTGGGCATTTCTTTTTTCTTTTGTGAGACAGAGTCTTGCTGTCACCCAGGCTAGAGTACAGTGGTGCAATCTTGGCTCACTGCAACTTTTGTCTACTGGGTCTAAGTGATTCTCCTGCTTCAGCCTCTAGAGTAGCTGGGACTACAGGCACACACCACCACGCCTGACTAATTTTTTTGTGTTTTTAGTAGAGATGGGGTTTCTCCATCTTGACCAGGCTGGTCTCGAACTCCTGACCTGAGGTGATCTGCCCAGCTTGGCCTCCCAAAGTGCTGGGATTACAGGCATGAGCCACCGTGCCTGGCCCTAGGCATTTCTTTTAGGAGTGCTATCTCATATGTTGCCCCTCTGAGACTTGATGGACCTTATCTGTGAGATGGATCTGGCCATCCTTTGCCCTTCCTCGCCTGTAGCCCCTTGCTTTGCAGCTAAGGTCAGGCTGAGCGCCACAGGATCCAGCAGGTTAAGATGTTCCCTTGTGTGGGACACTGTGGAAAAAGAGGCTGGCTGGTTGGAGCTGTCTCTCTGCTCTTCACATCCCCTCTACTGTCAAAAGCTTTCACAGTGATTAGTTCTTCCCATGAAGGGATCTTGTTACAGTTCTACCAGGAAGGCCGCTCTAAATCTCCAACCTGAGATAAGAAGGCCGCCTCTTCTTTAATCTCCCAGCTTAAAGGCTACATGTTAATATGTAAGAAAGGGTTTCCAGGCTTGGGGTGGGATGGGAGGAGAGGTTGTCAGAGCCTGGCTGAAATGGATTTTGAATGCGTACATTTATTAAAAGACCCTTTCCAGCCGCGCATGGTGGCTCAAACCTGTAATCCCAGCACTTTGGGAGGTCGAGGTGGGCAGATCACTTGAGGCCAGAAGTTTAAGACCAGCCTGGCCAACACGGCAAGACCCTGTCTCCACTAAAAATATATTTAAAAAAAAAAAAAAAAAAAAAAAAGCACTAGATGTGGCCCACGTCCGTAATCCCAGTAATCCCAGCTACTCGGGAAGCTGAGGCAGGAGAATTGCTTGAGCCTGAGACATGGAGGTTGTAGTGAGCGGAGATGGTGCCACTATACTCCTGCTTGGGTGACTGAGCGAGACTGTCTCAAACAAAACATAACAAAACACCGTTCCTGCTCACTGAAGCCGGGGGGCCTGATATCCCTCAGTCATTTCTTTAGGGTGAGTTTCACTTGTGCTTGGACCAGGGGGCCCTGACAAAGGGTCTGTGTTTCTGGAGAAACCCAGCTAGGCGTGAGGCTGTCTGCAGCACCAAGTACAAAGACTGGCTAGTGCACATCCCCCTCCCAACCCCAAACACAAGGACAGTTTTAGGCCTGAGTCTTGGCTGTCTCCCCTTCTGTTGGCTGCCATACTCCTGGCAGGACCCAGTGGGAGTAAACATGGGAGACAAGAACCAAGACTAAATGAGCACCCACCAAGTGTATGCCAGGTTCCAAGTGAGGAAGGCTGGTCGTCCAGCTGAACTGGGCTTGACCCTTGTCTTTGCTCCTTAAGTGCTGTGTGTTCCTGGCTAAGTCATTTAACTACTCTGAGCTTCCGTTTTCTCCTTTGTCAAGTGGATGATGCGGTAGCTACTTCACATGGCTGTTTTGGGACCGTAATAGACCTTTAAAGTGGCAGGTGGTAGGTTAGAGACTGGTCTGGCTTTGTTTTGTTTTCAATAGATTAATCCAAGAAATATGTCTTCATTGTAACACTTGCTGGCTGGAACCTGTAGCCACTGTTCTGTCCTGGCCCCGCAGGGAGAGGGCAGGGGAGGTAACCACAGATTTACCGGCTTGATTCCTGAATTCTTACAGCTTTTCCCAGAATAGTTAAGACTCAGTGAAAGATCAATGAGAGTGTTAATTCCAGTGGTTCCCACATTTGTCAGGGAAAGTGGATTTTCAGACAACAATATGATGAAAATCTTTGGCCAGAATAAATTGGATGGGATTTCCTTCAAGCTATACTGCCTTAGAGTCCTCCACAAACAACACTTCTCTCTTGACAGTTACATGCGATGTAATACAGCAAAATAAAAGTCACTTTTCTTGCATTTGGGAAAAAAAGGAAACTAACTGTACACTTTCTTTCTGATCCAGTGTAAAGCTGCCACCTCTTCTCTATGGGGAAGAATATCTTTTATTCTGATGTGGTGTCCTTCTTTCTTTCCCTCTGGGGATTGGCCAGTACCTTCTCTTTCTTATGAAATGATAGTGAATGGTGGTTTTATGTTTTTGAAA
Organism: Pongo abelii; assembly: GCF_028885655.2. Classification (NCBI taxonomy): domain Eukaryota; kingdom Metazoa; phylum Chordata; class Mammalia; order Primates; family Hominidae; genus Pongo; species Pongo abelii. The sequence goes on along the minus strand of NC_071995.2, from coordinate 114,751,219 downwards.
TGTATTTTTGAATAGGCAAGACACACAGATGGCTTAAAGGATTCAAAGAGGGTAACAGTTAAAAGTGAGTTTCCCTCCCTCTCTGGCTCCCCAGTCATCAGTAGCACCCCCTGAAGGAGGAGAATCGCTGTTGCCATTTCCTTGCAAATCATTCCTGACCTTGTCTAGCCCAAGCATGTACACTCTCATGAGAAGGGGGCTGGCTGGCTGTATCACCCCAACGGGGCAGAACTTGGTTCTTGGTGCAAGGGGGATATCTTAGATGCTATTTACATTTTATTTTACTTTTATTTATTTATTTATTTTTATTTTTATTTATTTATTTATTTTGAGACAGAGTTTCGCTCTTGTTGCCCAGGCTGGAGTGCAATGGCACGATCTCGGCTCACTGCAACCTCCGCCTCCCTGGTTCAAGTGATTCTCCTGCCTCAGCCTCCAAGTAACTGGGATTACAGGCATGCACCACCATGCCTGGCTAATTTTTGTATTTTTTGGTAGAGATGGGGTTTCTCCATGTTGGTCAGGCTGGTCTCAAACTCCTGACCTCAGGTGATCCGCCCACCTTAGCCTCCCAAAGTGCTGGGATTACAGGCATAAGCCACCACGCCTGGCCTATTTATTTATTTTGAGATGGAGTCTAGTTCTGTTGTCCAGGCTTGAGTGCAGTGGCATGATCTCTGCTCACTGCAGCCTCCACTTCCTGGGTTCAAGTGATTCTCCTGTTCAGCCTCCTGAGTAGCTAGGGTTACAGGCACCCGCCACTATGCCTGGATAATTTTTGTAATTTTAGTAGAGATGGGGGTTTCACCATGTTGGTCTCGATCTCCTGACCTCAGGTGATCCACCCGCCTTTGCTTCCCAAAGTGCTGAAAATACAGGTGTGAGCCACTGTGCCTGGCCGCTATTCACATTTTATAATTGTTATATGCATAGTGCTGCTGCCTGTTATGTTTTGGCTTTGCTTCAGTCTCACCTCGTCATTGGCCAGGTCCACCAGTTATACCATTGTTCCTATGGACAAGCAGGATCTCCTTTATTTTTATTTTTTGATGGATGCTGTCACTTTTTAGGAGAACTTGGGTGTTTTTTTTTTTGTTTGTTTCCATAGGTTTTTGGGGAACAGGTGGTATTTGGTTATATGAGTAGGTTCTTTGTGGTGATTTGTGAGATTTTCGTGCACCCATCACCAAAGCAGTATACACTGAACCCAATTTGTAGTCTTTTATCCCTCACCCCCTTCCCACACTTTCCTCCTGAGTCCCCAGAGTCCATTGTATCATTCTTTTTTTTTGTGATGGAGTCTCACTCTGTCACCCAGGCTGGAGTGCAGTGGTGCCATCTCTGCTCAATGCAACCTCTGTCTCCTGGGTTCAAGTGGTTCTTGTGTCTCAGCCTGCTGAGTATCTGGGATTACAGGTGCATGCCACCATGCCCAGCTAATTTTTGTAATTTTAGTAGAGATGGGGTTTCACCATATTAGCCAGGCTGGTCTCGAACTCCTGACCGCAAGTGATCCACCTGCTCCCACCTCCCAAAGTGCTGGGATTACAGGTGTGAGCCACTGCGCCTGGCCCCATTGTATCCTTTTTTTTTTTTTTTTTTTTTTTTTTTTTGAGATGGAATCTCGCACTGTCACCCAGGCTGCCATCTCGGCTCACTGCAACCTCCGCCTCCTGGGTTCAAGCAAGCCTCCTTCTTCAGCCTCCCAAAGTAGCTGGGATTACAGGCGCCCACCACCACACCCAGTTAATTTTTGTATTTTTAGTAGAGACAGGGTTTCACCATGTTGGCCAGGCTAGTCTCGAACTCCTGACTTCAGATGATCCACCTGCCGCAGCCTCCCAAAGTGCTGGGATTACAGGTGTGAGCCACTGTGCTCGGCCCATTGTATCATTGTTATGCCTTTGCATCCTCATAGCTTAGCTTCCACTTATAAGTGAGAACATACAATGTTTAGTTTTTCATTCCTGAGTTACTTCACTTAGAATAAGTCTCCAATTCCATCCAGGTTGCTGTGAATGCCATTAATTCATTTCTTTTTATGGCTAAGTAGTATTCCATCATATATATATGCCACTTGGCACAGTGGTCCGGGATGTGGGCAAGGGAGGTGAAACCCATTTGACAGCACTGCTCCAATACTTTAGTACAATAGTTTCCAGACTTTGGTATCCTATACACAAGAGTAATTTTTTAAAAATTAGAGGGTTTAACATAAGGTTGTCAACTTTGTTTTGACAGAAACTAAAATATATACACACACACACACACACACACATATATATACACACACACACCACAGTTTCTTTATCCACTTGTGGATTGGGCATTTGGGCTGGTTCCACATTTTTGCAATAAGCAGCATCTACTTTATAATAAGATGATTGCTTCTGTCTTGGATGCCATCTCTGTGGTCCTTACAATGAGTTGTTTTCTGCAGTGAGTGGGTGTTTGTCCCAGCCACCACATTCTGTCTCTGGTATCCTTAGGGCATTTTTTTGTGAGCAGGCTTCTCTGTAAGATCACACAGGGCCTCAGAATCCCACTCGACATAGTGGTCCGGGATGTGGGCAAGGGAGGTGAAACCCGTTTGACAGCACTGCTATAATACTTTAGTACAATAGTTTCCAGACTTTGGTATCCTATACACCAGAGTAATTTTTAAAAAATTAGAGGGTGTAACATAAGGTTGTCAACTTTGTTTTGACAGAAACTAAAAAATAAAAAATCCTTGCCATGTAAAATCATCTGTTCATTTTTTTAAAAACACATTTGTGAACACCAGAAGACTTGGAAAGACATTTTCAGAATATGGGGTCATGAACATGTTTAGCTTTACTTAAAAACAAACTTTTTTTTTGGCTGGGTATGGTGGTTCACGTCTGTAATCCCAGCACCTTGGGATGCCAAGGTGGGTGGATTGCTTGAGCCCAGGAGTTCGAGACCAGCCTAGGCAACATGGTGAAACCACTTCTCTACAAAAAATACAAAAATTAGCTGGGCGTGGTGGCACGTACCTGTAATCCAGCTATTCAGGAGGCTGAGGTGGGAGGATCGCTTGAGCCCAGGAGGTGGAGGCTGCAGTGAATGTTGCATTTTACCCAGTGCACCCCAGCCTGGGCCGCAGATCAAGACCCTGTTTCAAAACAAAAAAACAAAAATCAAATTTCTTCCCCTCATTGTTCCCATTTTGCTCTGGACACACAAAAATCTTCATTGTGAAATGACAACAGCTGGTGGACCACAGTGGCCAAAGCAGTGATAGATGGTGATATGTAGTGTGTCCATCTTCCTCTCTCTACAAATCACTTTCCATCTTAGAGGTTTGTAAAGACTTGTTTGTATGGCTTCATAAGTAATTCTATGAAAAGTCAACATCATTACTTTGGTGAATTGAAAACTTACATATCTCAGATCCTACTGGAAGCTCACTAAAAATTACAGTAAATAAATCTTCAATAGCACAAACCTATAAGTTCAAAGAAAATAGAAGACATTAGATTTCACAGACTGTGACTCTCATCTTGGGTGGCCTTTCTGTATCCCTGTCTTTGTCTTTTGGTTTATAGTTATTTTTAAGTGACATATAATAACTGTTTATATTCATGGGGTACATAGTGATGTTTCAATACATACAATATATAGTGAACAGATCAGGTAATTAGCATATCCATCTCAAACATGTATTATTTCTTTGTGTTGGGAACATTCAATATATTCCTTCTAGCTATTTGAAATGATTTCAGATGCTTTGCTAACTATAGTCATCCTGCAGTGCTGTACTCTCTAGCTCTCCTATTTCCTTGCTGCAATGTTGTGAGATGCCCTAAAGAGAAACCCTGGTTGGGAGAAACTGAGGGTGGCCTCTAGCTACTGAGCAACTGAGGTTCTGAATCAGGTAGCTCATGAGGAACTGAATCCTGCCAACAGCCATGTGTGCGAGGTTGGAAGTGGTTTCTTCCCCCGTTGATCTTTGAAATGAGACTGCATCCCAGGGGATGTGTTAGATTACAGCCTGGGAGAGACCAGGAGTCAGAGGACTTGGATAAGCTGTGTCCAATCTCCTAACCTATAGAAACCGTGAGTCAGAGTCAAGCAACTGTGAAATAGAAGGTGTTCAAGCCGTCAGGTTTTGGGGAAATTTATTGTGTAGCAGCAGATAACTGAAGCAGGAGGGATGGGTAAAAAAGCCAACCATGAGCAAACAGATTTGTACTCTTAGCTTTTCAGAGAAGCTCAAAATTTGGAGACACCAGGTACTGCTGAGTTTGGGAATGAGAGATGGGCTGAAAATAGATGAAAAGATACATGAGGGGAGCTGGGCTCTCAGATCCCCTCTCCAATCCTGCAAATGCAGGGGACTGCTTTCCCTTTACTTTAGCTAAAATGTGGAGGTTTGTACCTTGAGGGTGGAGAGAGACATGGAACTGATAACAGGAAGATCCAGTGAAAATCTGCATGGTGAACAGAAAGGCCCCTGTTCACTTCCCTCACTTGGCCTCCAACCAGTAGCCAGAGGTCCTCTCTGGGAAGACTGAGCATCCCTGCTAAAACACCCACAGAAAATGCTTTTTGGGTGTCCCTCGAGGAAGGAGCTAGCTTGTCACCTTATTGCCCTCCCACAAAGCCCACAAGTTGAAAGCTCCACCTAAACAGACTGAACCTTCAATCAGTTTTTAGTGCTTCATATAACAAATGACATGCAGAGGTCAAATCTAACAAATCGGAAGAAAAGTGGAACTCAGAGGATACATAGACAATTCAGAAGGTAGAAAAATGTTTCTATAAACATCAGAATTAATGTCTTTAAAATCATGAAACAAGAACTGGATGCCATAAAAAGAGCACTCAGAATAACTAAGTGCTCTCAAAAATACATACATGTATCAATACATCAAGAAAAAGACACAATAGAGGAATTGGAAGAGAAAGTTGAGAAAAAGTCCTAGAAGTAGACGTTAAATATGAAGGGATAAAAAGTAAAAGTGAAACAATATTAATTAATCCAGGCAGTTCAACATCTGATTAAGTTCAGAAGAAGTCATATGAAAAAGGTACTTGACATGCATGTTTATAGCACCACAATTTGCAATTGCGAAAATGTGGCATCAACCCAAATGCCCATCAATCAACATATGGATAAAGAAACTGGCATATATATAAATGGAATACTACTCAGCCGTAAAAACAGAACGAATTAATGGCATTTGCAGCAACTTGGATGGAATTGGAGACTATTATTCTAAGTGAAGTAACTCAGGAATAGAAAACCAAACATATGTTTTCATAAGTGGGTGCTAAGCTATGAGGATGCAAAGGCATAAGAATAGCACAATGAACTTTGGGGACTTGGGGGAAAGGGTGGGAGGGGGTGAGGGATAAAAGACACTACAAATAGTGTTCAGTGTGTAGTGGGGGTACAGAATCACCCAAATCACACGAATCACTAAAGAACTTATGTAATGAAATACCACCTGTTCCCCAAAAACCTATGGAAAGTAAAAAAAATCCAGCAAGAAAAAGGAAAAAGAGTTGGAAGTTATAAAGAAATAATACAAGAAAATAAAAAAATAAAAACATTAATGTTGACTTTAAAGGATCTATCTAGTACCTAGCATGATGAATGACAAAAGACCCACATCTAGGCATGTCATCAAGAAATTTTAGAAATCTGTGTTTTAACAAGTTCTCCCAGCAATCTGTTCTAACAGGTCTTCCAGGTGATTCTGCCACATGCTTCAGCTTGAGAACCATTGGTCAAAGCCAAGTCGGACCTGCCAGAAAGCAACCTTAATAGATACACTTTTCACCTGCACTTTTCTAAACTCGAGGGCTTTCTCTTTCCATTTTGGGTTCCTTTCATGCCCTCCACCACCCTCGTAACACTTATCACAATGTATGATGATGGTTTTCTTCCCTCTACCCCTCACTCAACTTTAGGTTCCTTGTTGACTCACTATGGCATCTGCAGTCTAATCAATGGCTTTAGTATCTAGCAGGAGTGACCTATAGAATAAGACTGTGACTCTGAAATAGTGTAATAATATTTCACCAAATGTGGTCAGATACTCAGGATCATATTAGCATATCTAATTTTTATTTCAATCAAATTATTTTAATGAGTATTCAAAAATATAGTCAGCACATCTAATTAAGATTTTAAGGATATTATTTTTTTCTTAGTAATTTTTAAGTTTTAAATGAAAGCAAATTACTATGTAAATATACAGTGATTTGCAAGTATGTCAAAAATCCTGATGGTTGTATGTGGTCTACTGATGTTTAAGAAACATTGCTATGAAGGATATTGGTCCTGTCCAGCCTTCCTGATGTCTTTAATGACTGGACACTGCTGGCTGCCATTATGTCTTCAGTAGATGCCCATGAAATCTTCAAATACTGCATGCTTTATTTTCAGGACCAATCCTATTCATTACTGACACACCTAGAAGTCCAAGACCCCAATGCTTCCATCACAGGATTCTCCTTCCCACCCACCTCCCCACATCCCAAATATGACTCCTTCTCCTACATCTTTCTGCACATGGGCCCCTCTACTATGCCCTTTGGAGCATATAACCCATGATCTGCACACTTCTCTACATCCTAAATATCTTCCCTGGAACATCCCCTCAAATTCTTGCTCCAAATGAAAACTGGCTGCTCCCTGAGGATACCTTTCCCCTATAGCCTCTGTATCAAGGCTGTGGTTTCTTCCCAACTCCCCAGGACTCAGCACCTGGAGATAAGGTGGGTGTCCTTCATGTTTCCCATGGATACTTGGAAATCCTCTTTACTCTGTCCTCTTCCAAAATACCCAGCTAAGGGGATGGCTTGAGTGTGGGAGTTTGAGCCTGCAGTGAACTATGTTTGTACCACTGCACTCCAGACTGGGTGACAGAGCGAGACCCTATCTCTAAAAGAAAAAAAAAAATCCTAGCTAATTTAAAGAGCTTTTGAATAGACTCCTGCCTGGGTTAGCATCTAGTTCTCTGGCTCCCTTTCCACCATCACTTTTACTATCATGCTCAGTGGGTTCAGCAATGACATTGACGAACCACCCAACACCCTAATGTCTCAGTTCCTAGAACTTCTTGGCTCTAATGATGGCTGTATTGCTGCAACTTAACGGCCCAAATATATTGCCAAAACTCAGAACTTGACTTCAATGCCACCTTCTCAGAGAAGCTTTTTTTGAACTCTACTCCCTGCAAGCTAGTTACTTTTCACAGTATCACCATGTTTCATCTTATTCCTAACACTAATTAGCACCCAAAAGTATCTCATTTAACTATTAACTGGCATGTCTGTTGTCTGTTGTCTTAGATCCAGTTCCCTGAAAACAGCCTGAAATGGGAATGTAATTCAAGTGATTTATTAAGGTGGTTCTTTCGGGGTCAGGGGAACAGTGAGGGAGACAGGATAAGACAGGGAAAAAAGCCAAACAAGAACAAGAATACAATCTCAAGGATAAGCAAATAGACCAATGGAACAGAATCCAGAATCCAGAAATAGATTCATACACACATAACTTTCAACAAATGCCCCAACGCCATTGGAAAAGGAAAGCCTTTTCCACCAGTGGCACTGGAATGACTCAATAAATATTTGAAAATAATTCTCCACACCTACCTTGCGTTACACACAAAAACTAATTTAAGAAGGGCTGTATGCCTAAATATGAAAGCTAAATTACAAAAATTCTAGAAGAAAACATTGGAGACTATCTAAGCCACCCTAGAGATAGGCAAAAGATTTCTTAGGAAAGACGCAAAATTCGTGATCAAAAAAGAGAAAGAATAGATGAATTGCCCTTCGTCAAAATTAAAAACTCTTTTTCATTAAAGGACCCCAATAAGAAAATGAAAAGATGAGGCACAGTCTAGGAGAAATTACTCTTAACACATGTATCTGTCATGGAATTGTGTCTAAAATATATTTAAAAACCCACACAAATTGATAATAAAAAGATAAAGAAATGGGCAAAAGACTTGGAGAATTTAGAAGAAAAGATACATGAATGGTCTGTAAGCACGTGGAAAAGCACTCGACATTATTAACCATTAGGGAAATGCAAGTTGAAACCACAGTGAGATATCATTTCACATTCACTAGAATGGGTAAAATTCAAAATCTGATAATACCAAGTGTTGACGAGGATGTCGAATAACTCTAACTCTCACATTGTTGGTGTAAAATGGTACATCCACTTTGGAAAACTGAACGTTTCTTATAAGTTATACATCTACCTTATGACCTAGTCATTCCATTCCTACTTATCTACCAAGGAGAAATAAAAGCATATATTCACAAAAATCATGTGCAAGAATTTTGATAGCATAATGGCTATAAATTGGAATAAACCTGAATTTTCATCAATGGAAGATAGGACAGCTGGGCACAATAGCTCATGCCTGTAATCCCAGCAGTTTGGAAGGCTGAGGCAGGAAGATTGCTTGAGCACAGAAGTTCAAGACCAGCCTGGGCAACATGGTGAAATCCCTGTCTCTATACACACACAAAAAAGTAGCCAGGTGTGGTGGTGTGTGCCTGTGGTTCCAGCTACTTGGAAGGCTGAGGCAGGAGGACTGCTTGAACACTGGACATCAAGGCTGTAGTGAGCCATGATCATACCACTGCACTCCAGCCTGGGTGACAGAGTGGGACCCTGTCTCAGAAAAATAAATTGTTGCGTATCTATACCATTGAATACTACTTAGCAATAGCAGATGACTTGCTTCTGGCGGTAAAATATGTATGATAAAAGATGAATTACTGATACACATAGCATATCTTAATCTCAAAGATATTACATTGGAGAAAAGAAGATACATGCCAGAGTGTTCATATTGCATGATTCCATATATATGAAGTTCAAGAATAGACAAAGTAAATCTATGTTGATTAAAATAAGAAAAAAATGGCTATGAAAAAGGTTGGGATGAACTGGAAGCGGGCAGGAGATGGTGATAGAAATATTTTTGATGGGGATGGTGTTGGAAGATATTTGTCAAAACTCATGGAATTTCATATTTCATATCTGTATTTTATATGCAAATTTTGTCAATTTAAGTAATACAAAGTATCCAAAAAAAATGTAATAGCAGGAGACAACTTCAGTCTGATCCCACGGGGAGCTCCAAAACATAAATTGCATAAAGGAGCTGGTTCTCCTTTGAGGCGTGGGGTCTGGGCTTTTGTACTCCATGCCATTTATTTAGTCTCGCAGAAGGGGAGGGTAGGTTAGCCGTCTAGGAGAGGTGTCTCTGATTTGCCTGAGCATGACAGCTATGAGTTATCAGCCAACAACAGTGCAGATGGGGGACAAGGGCACCTTCCAGTAAGGAGGGTCTGTGTGGGGCACCACCTGCATCTGCTGCAGTTCACCCATTTGCTTCTCACTTAAGTTCACTTTATCCAGGCATGGTTTCTCCAGGATTCTGGTTGGCCACAATTGTAGAAGAAGCTTACATGAGAAAGGCATGAACTAGAGGCCCTACTGCTGCAGTTAGCCCAGGGTCATCACTTGTACTCATCATCTCCTTTCTCCAGCAGACATTCTAGACTCCCCTCTCCTTTTGCTGGTCTAAGTGGCTGACCTAGTGGCCCAGACCCTCATCTGAGAGGGGTCTGAGCCATAGTTGCATGTCCTGATCAGGCTGCATTGTACATTTACAGTTACTTCTAGGCATGAGAGTATCAAGAGATGCCCAGTGAACCAGATGAGCACCATACATGGACCTCCCTGGCTCCACCATGTGGCTGCAGGCTGGCTTCTTCATGATGATTAGGATCAATTGCCTTCACCAGCATAGTGATTACTTTTTTTTTTTTTTTTTGCGCCTTCTGGCCAACTGACACGGGGGGCCAGCTACCATTTGAGTATAGTGGGATTATTACTTTGTCCTCTGGAGAGGGCTCTTCCCTCTGAGTACTAGGGCTGCTAGACCTACAGAACTCCAGATTGCAGGGATGGAAAGCACAAATCCCCAAGCGAGTCCCTGCAGAGCCATGTGGTCAGGACACTCCTATGCCTGTCTTCTCACCATTAAAATGTCAGGTCATTGAGGCCAGCTGCTATCTGTCTTGCTCACTACTATATCTTCAATGCCGAGATTGGTGCCCAGAACACATTAGCACAAATGATTATCAGCCAATATCCAGAAACTAGCTTGATGCTTTGTAGAATGTGTTTAAAGAATATCATACAAGTATTCTGTAAGACATTCCATTTATTTTATGATTACAGAGTTATACATGTTCGTCATAAATAAGTTAAAACACAGAAAAAGCAGAAGAAAATAAAAATCACCTAGAGATAACCTGTGTTAACTGCTACTATACCATGAACTTAGTCTACACTGGTGGTGTCAAGCATGTTCCTGGAGCACTGCAGTTTCAGAGAAGATACTCTGGGAGTTCTCTGGAGAGTAAAGGGGAGAGTGTATCCCTCCCCCACTCCATAACAGGAATCCTTTTACAAGTTTTATTCAAATTTTGTTTGAAAGAAAGAGTTTTCAACAAAAACAAACATTTGAAAACCACCAGTCTACACCACGGAGCTGGCAGTTCTCATTCAGCTGACATCCCATTTCATATCACCATCAATAAATAGAGCAGATGGTCTGGGATCCACTATCGTGTGTGGCAGTTGCTGGCATGTGACCAGCCCTTGCTGTGGACTCCCTTTCTCCTAAGAACACTGCGGAATTAAGTGATAGACAAAGGGAGACTTTAACTGCAAAAAAACAGATGTGGCTGACTGGAAGAGACCAGCAGTGGTTGAAAACAGAACTATGAATGAGTCATGTTTAATCATCTCAGACAAGCATAAAAGTATATAAAAGATTAGTACAGAAGAGAATTTATACCAGTCTCAGCACTGTCTGGGAACATGATTTAGATTAAAAGAAGGAAAAAAAAAAAAACCCATTTCCAAGCCACCTGGAGTGCCATCATCAGTAGGCTTTTAGGTTTTTGGATTTCAGTATGTGTCACTGTAAATTCTTAGGCTATTTTTATTTTTGGAAAGCCACTTGGATGTCTAATAGAACAATTAGACCTGGACAAGACTTTATGTGGTTCTGATTCAGGTGATATGTCAAGATGTGACGATTCATATACCCACCTGGCCTCCAGACTCAGGGTTCAGGCGTGCACCCACCTGGTAGACTCAGGGTTCAGGCGTGCACCCACCTGATCTCCAGACTCAGGGTTCAGGCGTGCACCCACCTGGTAGACTCGGTTCAGGCGTGCACCCACCTGGTCTCCAGACTCAGGGTTCAGGCATGCACCCACTTGGTTTCCCGACTCAGCGTTCAGGCATGCACCCACCTGGCCTCCAGACTCAGGGCTCAGGTGTGCACCCACCTGGCCTCCGGACTCAGGGTTCAGGTGTGCACCCACCTGGCCTCCAGACTCAGGGTTCAGGTGTGCACCCACCTGGCCTCCAGACTCAGGGTTCAGGTGTGCACCCACCTGGCCTCCAGACTCAGGGTTCAGGTGTGCACCCACCTGGCCTCCAGACTCAGGGTTCAGGTGTGCATCTGCGGCCAAGACAGCACATTCATCCCATACCCCTTTGATTTGGTGCTCAGGCCAAAGTGTATGTCTTTATTCAACTGTGCTTGAATTTATTGTTTTAACTGGGAAAACAAAGCTGGGTGAGATGCTGAGGAGGTAGAATGAAGGGCTGGTGGATTTGCCTGGTGTCTTTGTTTATATGAAAATACAATTTGATGATTTGAAGTCTCTAAGCAATTGCTGCTGCTCTTGGCTTCCTTTGGTTGTAATGAACACGGTTGACTTCACACCTAGCAACCTGGTTACCACACAGCTTGGCTTGGTGAAAGATGAACACAAATGCACTACATCCTTACTAACATTTGGTATTATCTGACTTTTTAATTTTAGCCATTCTGGTGGGTAGGAATTTGGTTTGAAGCGATATTTTCCTGGTAACCAATGATGTTGAGCATTCTTGTCCAGTGTTTACGGGCTGTTTAGAGAAACCCTTTTGCCACATGCCTGTTGACCCCAATGTCCATTAAAGTAGAATGAAAAATGGGATACCATGGTTCCATCATAGAATATTATACAGCAATGAAAAATGAATCAAATACAATTACTTGCAGTGACATGGATACATTTCACACACACAACACACATATACACATTTTGTATATATTTTGAGGGAGAGAAGCAAGCTAAAAAATATGTGCTCTATAGACATTATGGTCAAATGTATAAAATTCCAAAAGAAGCCAAACTAAATAAGGGTGTTAAAACTCAGGAGAGACAAAAGTTTACCTTTGGTTGGAGGTGGAATGGTGGAGTGTCTGGGGGTTGCAGTTGATGTTCTCTTTCTTGACCTGGGTGTTTGCTTTGTAATAATGTACTGATCTATATCTGTGTGACTTGTACATTTTTTCTGTATATGTGTTATACTTTACAATTTAAAAAGGGAGAGAGAGATGGCAGGAGAGAGCGAGAGAGAAAGACCCAGAATTGTCGCCAAGGAGAGAGACCCCAGGGAGTGGGCCAGGCTGGATGGGGCTGGGAATTCACCCCATGACTGTCTTCTCTGGCCATCTCACCATTTGCCCACTGATGTTTTGGGGACATATTTCACATTTTTTTCTCTCATGTTGTCCTAGGCTGGGTTCTCCAGGAAGCAGACAGACTCTGGGACAGAGTTTAGGTTGTAGGGTATTTATTGTGGAGTGTCATGGGGATCTATGCCTGTGGAAGGTCAGGGAAAGAAGAAGCAGGAATAGGCAGATGGGGAAGTCGAGTTGTGATGAGGGTTCAATGACAGCCTCAGCCCAATGACCCCATGGGGAGCTCTGGAGCCGAAGTGGCTCCTTTGGGTTTGTCCCATGTGGGCTGGGAGGGCCAGGCCTTTATACTCCTACATACATTGGTCATTGGATGTGGGCCACCGTGTATTAAGCATGCCTTTTCATTCTCATGTTTTCACACCTGGGACCCTTGCTGACTCTGGAGAGACTGCCTCTCCTAAAGCCAGCCAATTCCTTGATAGAGTAAATGAGTGGACTTCAAGTGCAGCTTTCATATGCAAACCAACCAGCCCAAAGCCCACAGGCCCCACCACCTCCTTTATTGGCTCTCACACTATGGGCCACTATCCACCTACCCTAATCACTGTAGGGCCAGCTACCAGACAACTAGGGACAGTGCTAGGCCCCAGAACCTACTGAAGTTATTCTAACGAGCCAATCCCAAGCCTGCTTACCCTGCCTCACCTGTTTCTTCCTTCAGAAACTGCAATCAAGTATCTTGCCTACTTTTTCAACCATTCCCTCTGCCTCCTGAACATCCCTGGTGCTGCTCCCCTGTGGCCACTGCATGGCATGACAAGCTCCCACACTTGGGATCTGTGAGTAACAAACTATCTTTTTAATACTCAATGGCCTCCTATCTGTTGACTTTGCCATTCCTGAATAATAATAATGAGAATTATAAAGCCTACATTTAAAAACACACCCTAATGGAGAGCATCAGGATAGTTAATGCATGCAGGGCTTAATACCTAGGTGATGGGTTGATGGGTGCAGCAAACCACCACGGCACACATTTACCTATGTAACAAACCTGCATGTTCTGTATATGTATCCCAGAACTTAAAATTTTAAAAAGATAAAAGATAAAAACACACCCTGAGAAAGGGTATGGCTTTCTGCACCTTGAGCCATTCCTGGAGAGGCTGATAGCTGTAGGCTGTCTGCTGACAGGGCGTTACTTGACGAGGATGGTCTGTGTCCATCACAGAGTCTTTACCGTAGGGTCTAAATAACCCTTCATTGCAGGGCTGGGATAGGGAGAGACAAGTGAGTCACTGCATGCCCTGAGAGTGGGTGCCTTCTAAAATTTTGCTCCTTACATGCTTAACTTGCCTTGTCCTAGTCTCAGCCCTGCTTCCCTCTCTTTGCTCAGCAGCTAGGGTGATCCTGTGTCTCTCCTCTGTTCAAAACCCTCCCCTTGCTCCCTTCTCACTCAACATAAAAGCCAGAGACCTTCCTGTGCCCTCTAAGGTTCTACAGGATCTGGCTTCCATGACCTGTCTGTCCTTATCTCCTGCTGCCTCCCCCTTGCTCTGGTCCAACCATACTGGCCTTCTCACTATTTCTCCACAGGCATGTCCTACCCCAGGACACGTTCACTTCCTTTGCCCTCTACTGGCAATGCTCTTCCCCCAGGTCTGCCCTTGGCTCATTCCTTTATGTCCTTCCATTCCAGTCTTTGCTTGGCCACCTGCTCTAAAATTCCAGTGCTTCTCCCATCCCTGGCACTTCCTATCCCGCTTGCCTGCTTTATATTTCTCCGTGTAATAATACAGTGCATTTGACTTATTATTTCATTGAATGTCTATTCTCCCCACTTGAATGTAAGTTCCAAGGGGTAGAGTGGGGAAGAGGAGGATTTTTGTCTGTTTCATTCATTGCTGGGTCCCCATAGCCCAAAACAGGGTCAAGTGCATAGTCTTAAAAAATCATCCACTGGATGACTGCAAAGGCATATGTTTTGCAGAAGGCGCTCAGGTTGGCTCCTCTGCAGCTGCCTTGACCAACTTTGGTTCAACACCCAGGACGTGCAGTTTAAATAAAGATGCATTTTAATTTCGCCATCTCTGCCCACTCATATTCCTCTTTCATGTCTCTCCCTCCCCTCTTTCATATCCATTTTCTTTCTTTCTCCCACTCCTTCCCGCTTTTTGGTACTTGATGGAATCACATTAAACTAATAAACCTTTCATTACTTGATTGTACCCGTAATTACGCACACTGAGAGCTGGGTTTGTTTTGATTTTCTGCGGACTTTGGGTCGCTGATGCTTTTGAACACTTGTTTTTATTCCTCAGTCGCCACTTGACCTCCCCCCTGCCCCCGTTTTAAAAAGGATGAAAAGCCTAGAAAAACATCAGAAATATCCTTTTATTTTTCCCGCAATTTATTTGGAGGGTTTTGTTTTGATTTTCCTCTTAGAAACGGGGGGTGTTAAAAAAGAATCACATGTTGCTAAACTGGCCACCAGGTTGTAGATTCTGAGATGAGAAGGAGATAAAGTTTCTATTTATTGGGTCCTGAAAGAATTCACGTTAAAGGGTAAGTTTGGTGTAATCCCCTGAGCTGCCATTGAGGCTGGGGAAGGTTGAATTAGACTAGGGCCTCTCAAACTGGGCTCTACTGACATTGGGCTGAAGACTTCCTTTAAAAAAAAAAATTGGGGGGAGACAAGGTCTCACTTTGTTACCCAGGCTGGAGTGCAGCAGCAGTGTGATCATGACACACTGCAGCCTCCAAGTCCTGGGCTCAAGCAATTCTCCTGCCTCAGCCTCCCAAATAGCTGGCATCACAGGAATGAGCCACTGCGCCAGGTGGGGCTGAATGATCCTTGTCGTGGGAGCTGTCTTGTACATTCTAGGATGTTTAGCAGCATCTCTGGCCTCCATTTGCTAGGTGCTAATAGCACCTGCCCTCATTTGGAACAATCAAGAATGTCCCTTAGGGGTACAATCACCCCCGGTTGAGAGCCAGTGGATTAGATAAAAACTTGTGTGAGAGTCTTCATAGCAGCATTATTCATCATAGCTAAAAGGTGGACGTCACCCAAATACCTGTCAACTGATGGTTGGGTCAACAAAGCATTGTGTATCCATACAGTGATATTATTCAGCCATAAAAATAAATGAAGTCCTGACCCATGGTACAACATGGATCAACCTTGAAAATATTATGCTAAATGCAAGAAGCCAGATGAGGCAGGCTATATATCATAGGATTCTATTTATATGAAATGTCCAGAACAGGTAAATCTATAGAGACAGAAAGCAGATTGGTGGTTGCCAGGGGCTGGGGGAGTGGGGGTGGAGGGGTGAAAAGTTCTGGAACTAGACAGTAGTGATGATTGCACAACATTGTGAATGCATTTAATGCCACTGAAATGCGCACTTTAAAATAGTTAAAATGCTAGTTTTTATATGTATTTTACAATTAAAAACCCCCACAATTCATGTGAGCTGCTTTTGCTGTATGTACAACAGTCATCCTCACATATCAGGACTCTCAAAGGTAAAAAAGATTTGGTCCTTTCCCCTTCTAGGGGAAGATGTCTCCTTCCATCCCCCACATTTTCCTTTCCCCCACCCCAGGGATAAGAATCACCAATTTGCATGAATCAGATTCCAGTATATTGATGGGAGAAATATTTCTTGGACATTGGATATTTAAAGGGAATTATTTCAATCATCTTTTATTATAACAGGATTACGTCTTTAACAACAACGGTTTATTTTCCCACAATTTTGTGATTTGCACAGGGCTCAGCAGAGAATGTTCGTTTCTGTTCTGTGTGGTGTTGGCTGGGGCCACTCTTGTGGCTGCATTCAGCTGGAGGTGTGACTGAGGCTGGGATGTCCAAGGCAGCTTTCCTCACACATCTAATAGTTGGTTCTAGCTCTTGGCTGGGGCCTCAGTTCTTCATGTGGCCCCACTTCCTCCAATGGTCTAGACCAGCTTCCTGACAGCATGGTGCCTGGGTTTCAATAGAAGTGGGAGCTGAAAATTTCTTAATACCCAGATTCTGGAATTTACTCAATGCCATTTCCACCATTTTCTGTTAGTCAAAGCAAGTCACAAGGCAAGCCCAGATTCAAGCAGTGGGGTTATATACTCTGTCTTGATAGAAGGAGCTTACAAATGACTGCAGCTGTGATTTCCAGAGTCTTCCACAGGGATTAGGATATCAGTGGCTATGGTGTTTTTAGAAGAACCCAGACCCTGTGACCAGGGGTGGTGCTTAGACTTGGCTCTTAGAATTCTTTCTTTTCCTTCCTCTTTACACAGCCCTACACTCCTTTCCTCGGGGGGGTGGGGCGGGGGGAAAGAATTCTCTGCTTTCTGCTTTTGTTTATCTTTGGCTCAACAAATACTTCTTGAGAACCAGCTTACATCAGTCACTGTTCTAAGATGCTGAGAATGCGACAGTGAGCAGGTGGGTTAGGGTCCCTGGCTTCAGAGCTTCTGTTTTTTAGCAGGGAGAGTCAAACCATTGACAAGTAAGCAAAAGATTTAGCAAGATAATTAGTGATAAAAGCTCTGCTGGAAATGGAACCAGCCACGGGGGAAGCTTGAGGCAAGTGGCCCTGGATAGAAGAACAAAGTGAGGGGGAGAGAGTGAAGGGGGTTAGATTAGGTGTCAGAGCAAAAGTTTGGATCTGGGCCTATAAGTTGCCTAGGATTGGCTAAAATGCAGACTAATTCAGAGGGTCTACGGGGAGGCCTGGGACTCTGCATTTCCAACAAATCCAGGTGATATTGATGCAGCTGGTCCCTGGACCTCATTTTCAGTAGCAAGAATCTAGATTAGGATCAGCAAACCAGTGCTCCTGGGGGTCAATCCAGCCTGCCACCTGTTTTTGAAAATAAAGTTTTATCGGAACAACACTCTGTTCATTCATTTATGAATTGTATTTGGCTGTTTTTGTGATGCAACAGCAGAGTTGAGTAGCTGCCATTGACACTGCATGACCCACAGATCTGAAGACAGGTACTATCTGGCCCTTCACAGAAAACAGTTTACCAATCCCTGGTCTAGATTACTAGGGTCTTGAAAGAGTTTGAATTTTTTTTCTAAATGGGAAGTCAACGGAAGGCTTGAAGCAGGGGATGACGTGGTCTAAGTTAGGTTTTAAGATGACCTCCCTGGCAGCTTTGTAGAAAATGAATGCAGGGGACCAACGTTAAAAGAAGGAGGCCATTTAGAAGCAGAGATTCTCCAGGAAATGTAGCCCAGCTACAGTCCCTTTATAGTGAATTCCACTCAAATCTCATCTGTTTTATGTCTACCTCCCTTCTTCTCTAGAACATTCTACCTTTTAAACTATGGAAACTTGAATAATTAGATCATTCTTGGCATATATATTATAATTTCCACGGCTTGTATGCGATCTTCTTCTTCTTATTTTTGATAGAGTCTCTGTTACTCAGGCTGGAGTCCAGTGGCTCAGTCTTGGCTCACTGCAGCCTCAACCTCCTGGGCTCAAGTGAACTTCTCACCTCAGCCTCCCAAGTAGCTGGAACCACATATGTGCACCACCATGCCTGGATTATTTTTATTTTTATTTTTGTTTTTAGAGACACCATCTCCCCATGTTGCCCAGGCTGGTTTCAAACTCATGGCCTCAAGCAGTCCTCCTGCCTCAGTCTCCCAAAGTGCTGAGATTACAAGTGTGAGCCACCATACCTGGCCTTTTATTTTTGTTTCAAGGATGATATACTTGTTAAATCTAAAAACAGAAAGTAAAGCATTAGTTAACAACCTTAGAGAAAGTTCAGGAAAAAGAACCAGGGGCCCAGTTAGAAGGCTGTTGGGATGATCCAGATGGGAAAGGAGGGAAATGATGTGGGGTTGGCCCAGGGTGGCAGCCCTGGAGGGGAGGGGCGTATGAATCCTTGCCTTAGTGGCCTTGATTCTGAAACTTGGGTATAAGGAGTGAAACAAGTAGAAAAGGCTTTGAGTCTGCAATAGACTTAAGGCTATTGTAACCAAAGGTTCTTTCTAGGTGGCCCAGCCCTGTTAATTTAAGTTGAGCATAAGAGGAGTCTATGACCACCTTCCACATGTCCATCCATGCATATCATTCCCTCAGGGACCTCATGTGGTCTCAGACAGGATTCCAATATTCCTGAATCCTCTGGCCATAATATCATCTGGTCATATTACATTGTTAGTCTTATTTTAAAAATTATTTATTTTTTAATTGACAAAAATTGTATATATTTATGGTTTACAACACGATGTTTTGAAATGTGTATACAGTGTAGAATGGCTAACTTGAGCAAATTAATGTACTATCTCACATATCATTTTGTGCTGCAAACACTTAATCTGCTCTCTTAGTGATTTTCAGTAATACAATACGTTGTTAATTACAGTCATCATGTTGTGTAATAACAGATATCTTGAACTTACTCCTCTCAAATGAAATTTTATACACTTTGAACAACACTGAGAGATGTTATTAGTTATTATGTTATTACTAGTATTATATCTTAATAACCACATTATTAAATTGTTAGTGTTGCATTAGTAATTACATACATAACCCTTATTTTCAACATGCTTCCTATAAATTTTTAGGACACATTCTGATGAGTACAATGACTTAGATAATGAAATGTTCTGGCTCAACCAGCAAATAAGGTGATGTCAGCTGGATTCAGAAGGTGGCACCATTATTTCTATTCTCCTGGGGCTAGAAGGTTCTTTTTTTTTCTTTTTTGATCACGGCTCCCTGCAGCCTCAGGCTCCTGGCCTCAAGTGATCTTTCCACTTGGCCTCCTGAGTAGCTGGGACCACAAGTGTGTGCCCCACCATGCCCAGCTAATTTTAAATATTTTTGTAGAGATGGGATTTCACCATGTTGCCAGAGCTGGTCTCGAACTCTTGGGCTCAAGTGATCTTCCCACCTTGGCCTTCCAAAGTGCTGGGATTACAGGTGTGAGCCATCGTGACTGACCCTAGAAGATTTTTTTTTTTTTTTTGAGATGAAGTCTCGCTCTTGTCATCCAGGCTGAAGTGCAATGGCGCGATCTCAGCTCACTGCAACCTCCGCCTCTCAGGTCCAAGTGATTCTCCTGCCTCAGCCTCCTGAGTAGCTGGGATTATAGGTGCCCGCCACCATGCCTGGCTAATTTTTGTATTTTTAGTAGAGACAGGGTTTCACCATGTTGGCTAGGCTGGTCTCTAACTCCTGACCTCAGGTTATCCACCTGCCTTGGCCTCCCAAAGTGCTGGGATTACAGGCATAAGCTACCGTGCCCGGCCAACCCTAGAAGATTCTTTAAGAGACTATATTGTTCTTAGAGGATTTTAGAAATAGAAATAGCTATTCCACACGCTTTGGTTAACCTTCTTTCCTCCTTTAAGAAAGGAGATGCATGCATTTGCAGTAGGAGGGAATGAGACAAGCAGCTTTTGAAGGGCATGATGAAAATTTCTCAGAAACGACTATACAACTGAATGGCTTTCCTTCTGAAGGAAAAAGCATGTCAAATCATGAAAGTTCTGGAAAAGGGTCTTTGAGATTGTCAGCTTCCCATTCCCTCAGGTAGACAGCTGAGGAGACTGCGGTCTCAAGAGGGAACAGGAGTTACCCAAGGACATACAGGGAGCCAGCTGCAGAGCCAGGACAGGAGCTTAGGTTTCTTCCGACTTCTTTGCCAGGTCATTGTCCCAGGCCCTGACAATGCCGAATGGCTTTCTCCGCAAGGAAGGCTGCACACTTGCCCACTAGTGCCCTTCAGATATGCTTTGTGCAGCCACAAGGAAGGCTGCACACACTGGTGCCCTTCAGATATGCTTTGTGTGGCCCCCATCGTAGTGATTTTGCTTTGTTTTATTTTGGTGCTGCTCATTGAATTAGTTGCCTTCATTTAAAAAGGGGCATATTCTACCTAAGAATCTGGATTTTTTTGGGGGGTTCTCTTGGAAAATTGGAGGAGCTAACAAACTAGGTTCTCAAACCTGCAGGGTTACAAGTGGGTGGAGCTGAGCAGTGGCTTTTTTTTTTTTTTTCTTTTTTGAGATGGAGTCTTGCTCTGTCGCCCAGGCTGGAGTGCAGTGGCATGATCTCCGCTCACTTCTAGCTCCACCTCCCGGGTTCACACCATCCTCCTGCCTCAGCCTCCCGAGTAGCTGGGACTACAGGTGCCCGCCACCAAGCCCCGCTAATTTTTTTGTATTTTTAGTAGAGACGGGGTTTCCCCGTGTTAGCCAGGATGGTCTTGATTTCCTGACCTTGTGATCTGCCTGCCTTGGTCTCCCAAAGTGCTGGGATTACAGGTGTGAGCCACTGCACCTGGCTGCTGAGCAGTGGCTTTAGATGGAACCTAGTCCCCTTTATTCTTTTTTTTTTTTTTGAGTCTCACTGTGTCACCCAGGCTGGAGTGCAATGGGGCAATCTCGGCTCACTGCAACTCTGCCTCCTGGGTCCAAGCACTTCTCCTGCCTCAGCCTCCCGAGTAGCTGGGATTAGAGGCACACACCACCATGCCCAGCTAATTCTTTTGGATTTTTAGTAGAGACAGGGTTTTGTCGTGTTGGCCAGGCTAGTCTCAAACTCCTGACATCAGGTGATCCACCCACCTCAGCCTCCAAAAATGCTGGGATTACAGGCGTGAGCCACCATACCCGGCCAGAACCTAGTCCCCTTTAGATGGGACCTGAGCTTTTCAGTAGCCACGGGGACACCCAGCCCTTTCTCTCAGAATCTTTGCATACAGGGCCTGGGGAGTCTGCATTTTAATAAGCTCCCCTTGATGTTCATAGGTGCAGCAAACCACTACGGCACACGTTTACCTATGTAAAAAACCTGCACATCCTGCACATGTACCCCAGAACCTAAAACAAAATTTACAAAAAAGCTCCCTCATGACCCCAGCCCTCTCTGCAGTTGAGAACCACTGTCCCACCCCCACATGCTTGTTAGTTTCCTCAGTGTCATCCGGCTATAAGCCTTGGGTCCCATCCTAGATACAGCTTCAGTGTCTAGCAGATACACGCTGAAATTCTCACGCCGTCTCTTGCTAGTGGGGTGACCTTGGTTAGTTTTTCCTGCCTCGGGACTCACTGTCTCTTTGAAATGGGGACATGGATGTGCCGGCTGTTCTCTCTGTGCCCCTCCTCGCCCCCCATAACAACTCTCCACCCTTCTCACCTAACTCTGTGCTTTGGGGAGCTGACCTGCACAGACTTGATCACCAGGTTCCCTCAGCCTCTGGCTTGCTTTTGGGATTGGCCGATGGACTCACTGGTGAGATTAGAGGGCAGAAGAGAAGCCTGGAATAGCCTGTTTCCATAGCTCCTTCCTGCTGGATGTGGTTTTAGGTCATGCTCTCTTCCTCCCTGACCTCAGCTCCTGTTGGAGTGGTTCCCCTCCCATGGTCCAAGAACAATATTTTCTTTGGCCAAGAGTGGTAACAGCTCCCCACTTTTGCTGGCCCTCAGGAATTTCAACATCTCTTGGTGGTTCCTTTAGCCCTGTCCACACCTGTGTTTATTAAACTCTCCTCTGTTAAACGCTGTGAGTGTGCCAGCTGTCTCCTGCTGGGACCCCGAATTATACAACAATATCCTAGAGGCTTCAGAGAGGTCATATACATGGCCTGGCACTTAGTGAATGTTCGATACACTTGTAGCTATTGCCCTCATTATTACTACTAAAATTCCTGTTATTACTGTTATCCCAACGTAACTAGAATTATAGGCTCTTGTAGTTGGAAAGAACCAAGGAAATCATTACCTGTCTGATGTTAGAAGAATAGCGCCTGGCCTGTGTTTGTTGAGTGAATAAATGAATTTCTTCAGTTGGGGATGTCTCTCCTTTCGTGCCTCCTGTTACGTGGCACTCCTTAACGGACAAGGTAGCTTCCTGTGTTACGGGATGGCTTTGTTAATTCTACCAGGAAGCTCAGCAAACATAGGGCATGTTATTGAGTGCTTTGCTGTCCTTGGCACCCAAGGCAAGAGACACAGGATTATGACCTGTGAATCAAAGACAAATGCTCACCAAAATAATCAACACTCCCAGGAGGCTTGTACAGCCCAGGAGGAAGATGCGGATCCTTAACTCAGTCTGCAACCAGAATCCTGACAGTCCTGAAAATGGAAAAGCATCTGGAGTTCTGGGTACTCCCAATGCCCCAATTATCCTTTTATTACCCTGATTTACAACATAACTTCATAGGAGACATTCTGATGAGCAAAATGACTTGGGTAACAAAATGATCTGGCAAAACCAGCAACTAAGGTAAGGAAGACTGGATAAAGACAGATGTGTTGTTATTTCTCAAGGGACGGTAAGATAATTTAAGAGGTTCTATACTGTCCTTAAAGATGTTTACTGAAAACTTTTTCACTCTTTTCATGAGATCTCTGCTACAGATGCTGAGCCTAGAGGGGAAGATAAATAAATAGATGTAGGCATAAGATAGACAACATTGCCGGCTCCTCTGCCAGCTCCCGTGGCCCCAGGTGCAAGGGTACAGCACATCATCTTGCCTTTGGACCGCAATCAATGGACCAGGCAGGAAATGAGAGGAAATTAATTTCCCCCCCTCTTCTTTTTCCCTTCCCTGCCATCCCTCCTGTTTTTGCACAAGGGCCTTTTAAAATGTTGGTTACTCTGATTACAGCGCAATACAGTTTGCAAGAGCCTCTTCTTGACTAAACTCTCTCTGCCCTTAACCAGAATGATTGGCCGGTTGCCTTGGTAATTGTCCTCATTCGCTGTGTAGAAGCCACAATTATGAAGGTTTTCTGGGTACTGATCCTCTTAGTGCCTTTTTCTTAGAAGTTCACGACAAGATGGGACAAAGGAGACCTAATAGATTTATTGCTCTGGCCCCTTGGAGTACTCAGGAGCTCATGACATACAGACATGAGCCGTGAGTGCCATTTAAATTGGTTGGCTTTGCCCGGAGAGAAAGCTTTATGCTCAAGAGAGTGGCTGAAGTCCTATTAGTTAGAGGGCCAGGGACAGAGAATAAACCTGCAGGCCCAGTTTCTCTACCTTGGCTCATAATGGAAACCCTAGATGGGCCAGGCCAGGTGGCATCTGGGGCCGAGAGCCAGGGCACTTTATCTTTCACTGATAATTGAAGGAAATGGACATGTAACTGCTCTCTCGAAACTCCAGCATGATTCAAGTTCAAGGCAGGAGAGCTCCGTGGGTTGTTGAAAAACCCAAGCTGGAAATGTTCTGGGCAGAGATGGCTCTTCACCCTCTAAAGAGAAATAGGGCTCCATTAGCTGCGGGTAATTGCAAAGAAGAAAAAAGGGAAGGATGATGATTATGATGATGTTGATAATCATTATCACAATAATCATAGAATTTATCTGTAAAGGGTACAAGATGCTCACATTCATGAACTTTGCTGGTTCTCACAAAAGCCTGGGGGTTGTTAGCCCTTTTTTACAGATGAGGAAATTGAGGCACAGGAATGTAGGACAATGTGTTCAGGTTGGAAGGTGGCAGAGCTGGTATTCAAACACACACACACACACACACACACACACACTCTTCCTACCTCACAGCACCTTCTTTCTCTCAAATAAAATCAATGTTAAGTTTTGGTAGGGATAAAGTATCAAAGAGATCTTTGAGCTGTAGTTTGAAGACTGTCTACTTAGTTGTTCCAAGAGCTGAAATGCCTTCATTAGAAAGGCTTTGAATCTTAATGTGTCTCCAACTGGAACAGAAAAATCTCTGGTAGGGGTCACATCCATGGCTATTTCATCCAGAAGAACAACTTTAGTAGGTAGTAGCTGCGTTGAGAAGGGTTCTGAGGCTGTGTTTGGATTTACTGAGAAAGGATGTGCCATGTTCGTTAGTAACGTTTGCCACCATGGAGAAATGGAAGTCATGTGTTGGTCTCCTCTGCAGGCTTATCAGCCAATTCCCTACTTTAGTTCCCAAGATTGCTTTTCTGTTATTATCTTTAGCTATTATTTTTGATTTTCAACTAGTATTTGAAAACCCAGAACTATAATACAAGGTGGCTCTCACATTCATGTCACAATTTGCAAGTCTTTTTATATATAATTTTGTTGTATACGATATGGCTTTTTATATCTATGTTTTTCCATGTATTTCCTAATAACACAGATAGCCTCTAATGTAAGCACATCATGGTTATCTACTTCAGATAACTTAACATTGATGCAATATTTTCATCTACCATCTGTAGTCCAGCTTTGCGAATGGACCCAACACTGTTCTCAGCATTCCTCTAGGATCCAGTCCGGCATCAGATATTGCATTTAGCTGTCATGTCTTTTTAGATTCCTTTATGACATGAGCAAATTTGACATTCCCACAATTTTGAAGTGTCCTGGCAGACAGGCTTAAAATATCCATTTATTTATTTGATATTTTTTGGGGAGCCCAATACATGTACTGTGCTAGATCCTGGGCCTTACCAAGATAAATTTGGCAATTGTTGCCCTAAGATAACATCAGAGCGATGAAAGCTAACATTCATTGAGTAATTGTTATGTGCCAACCACTGTAGAAAGCACTTTACACATATTATCTCATTTAATTCTATGGTCTTACAAAGTATGGGCAGTATGATCATTCTCACTGAGGTTCAGAGATGTTAAGTAGCTTGCCTAAGGTCACACAGGCTGTACAGAGAGACCAGATTTGGTCTCAGGCAGCCAGGCTCTAGAAACCACACTTTCAACCACTGTATTATTCTATCTTGAAGAAATATTAATAAATTCAACAGCATATTAGAGATTGGGTAAATAGCATATACATGATTCGTTCATTGATTCACTGATTTGTTGATTAATTAATGGATTTATTCATTTATTTGTTTCATTAACTGATTGACTGATTAATTCATTCAATTATGTATTAATTGATCCATCTATCCATCCATATATCCATTTTGTCCATCCATTCATTTAATCATGTCTCTTGTGGACAAGACACTGTCTTGGGTGCTGGGATACGATGGCAAAATACAACAGATGTAGTCTCTGACTTCATGAAGCTTACTGTTCCATGGGGGAAGACAGGCAACAAATAAAGTATAATTAGTGTTATGCAAGTAACAGTATAGGGAGTAGGAAAATCTAACCTCATCCAGAGGGTCAGGCAAGGCCCCCTTGACAGAGTGCCGTTTAAAGGCTGTGTGGGAGTTAGATTAAGGAGCGGGGAGGGATTGCTTCTGTCTAGGAGAAAGCGAAGAGCTTCCTGGAGGCGGCTGCAGAGGAGCTGAGGTTTAAAGTGTGGATGAAGTGTTAAGATTCAGAGATGAGTGAAGGGTTTCCAAGGTGGAAGTAACAGCATAAGAAAAGGTAGAGAACTTGTAGGAATGCATTATAGGAAGTCCCAACCATACAGTCATTTCTCCCAGGTGCATAGACTTTACTAGTAGTCACCCATGTCTCAGGGACTTTTCACTGAGAGGCTGTGGTGGACTAATCTTTAGTGCCAGTAAAGTACATTGAGCATCTAAATCTTTTGTTTTCATGAGTTGGCCTCTTAAATGGGTACCATTTTGGGTACAGAACCTATTCAGCTCTGTATTGACCCATGCACCTCTTGAGTTCAGGGATAATTAATTCTAAAATCTTATTGCACAAAAATATATTGAGTGTCTCCTAGGTGCCAGCAATTATTCTAGCTGCTCAGGTTACAGTAGTAAACAAAACAGAAAAAAAAATTCATGCTTTCATGGGGCTTGTATTCTACAAATTTAATTTGTAATTTTAACTGCAAATTTATTTGGAATTTACACATAAAGGGCATTTTAGGGGTTGAAGTTGCCTTTGGTTTGAGTACAGTTGTCCAGATGAAGTGGTAAAATCTTCCCACTTGCCACGCAGGAGACCTAGAATAAATCCCTGCTCTAAGCCTTAGTTTCCTCACTTGTCAAAGGAGTGGGCTCACTTAGACCTTTAAGGCCTTCCCAACCTGAAATTCTTGGATTCTATGAACCAGAGGAGCAGACACACACTAGGAACCGCAGGCGCCTGTGTCTGGGCGAACCTGGACGTTTACTGCTTTTGTTCCCTGTTTTCATGAGGGGCTCCGGGGGGTGCTTCCTGACAGTTCACCCTTCCAAGGCTAATCAGAATTCTCTCTGTCTGCTTTGGTTTTCTGCACTTTGACTTGCATCATAAATTATTCTTTCTCTAAATGGCAGGCGTAGGTAAGTTACCAAAAGGTCATTCAGAACCCCGATCAATCCCAGCTGCTTTAATTACTTTAGTGCTGTTTGGACTTTTGTGTGTGTGTTGCTGTATCAACCCAGAGAAGGAGCTCAAGAACTGTTTTCTGCAAAGGTGATTGAATTTCCTTTAAGGAAAGTTAATTGTGTTGGCTTCTGTGCGTGTTGGGAGAACACCCATCTGAGTAGACCTAGTATAGATATTAGTCAAAGAAGATAATGTATTTGTGGAGGCATCACTGGTGTTTGGCAGCCTGATGCAAATTTTGGAGACTAAATGAAGGATGGAACCAATGCAGAACTAAGATTAAAACCATCTAAAAAGCATCTGCTTGTTAAAGTAGGACGGTTTTTTATCCCCCGTCACAGGGCTTTGTCTCAAAGTTCCCAAGGAGGTTCTAGACGTAGTATTTCACCTTTAGTAAGAATTTAGAGGCAAAACTACACTACGAAGATGAACACAATTCAGCTTTGGCTCAGTTTGTTTCTGTGTTTGATGTCTCTGGGCTGCCTTGTGGGTGCAGGGAAAAACATTTCTACAGCTAATGTCTTGGACGAAAGGCTCAAGTCTTAAGAGGCTTTGGGAAAGGCTGGCCTTATGGTACTGTGTTTTGTTGTTATTTTTATTTTTATTTTTTATTTTTGCTGGTGAAGAAGGGATTCTCTCCTTTACTCTGTTGGTTCAATCCCTTCCCTATGATAAATTGTATAATATAATAATAAAATAACAATGTATAATCACAGTATAGCAAACATAATTCAAGCTAACTTTTCAGCACATTTACATGCATTTTTCGAAGTACTTTGCATTTCTCGTCTCATTTAGTTCTCACAAATATTATTATCCCTACATTAGATATGAGAAAGAAATTGAGGGACAGGAAGGTTACATCATATGCTCAAGGTCACCCAGCTTGCAAGGGGTGGAGCCATTTGTCTTATCCTATTAAGGCTGTTATAACAAAATACTATAAACTGAGTGACTTATAAACAGCAGACATTTATTTCTCACAGTTCTAGAGGCTGGGAAGTCCAAGATCAAGGCACGAACAGATTTGGTGCCTGCTCCCTTGTTCATGGCTGCCACCTCTTGTTGTCTTCTCATGGTAGAAGGGCCAAGGCAGCTCTCTGGGGCCTCTTTTACAAAGGCACTAATCTCATTTGTGAGAGTTACACCTTCATACCTAATCACCTTCCAAAGGCCTCACCTCCTAATACCATCACTTTGGGGGTTAAGATTTCAACACATGAATTTTGGGGGGATAAAAACATTCAGACCATGGCATCATGGTTGAAATCTCCGCGGTCTGGATCAGACATGGGTAATTGCTAACTTTTATCATGGTTTGCTGAGTTCCAGAAATGGTGGTGAGCTCTTTAACAGTCCTTACAGCAGCACTGTGAAGCTGGTGCCATTATTTTTCTGAATTTGCATGTAAGGAGACTGAGGCTCAGAGAAGTGAGGTGACTTATGAAAGGACACACAGCTGGGATTTCACCACCCTTCCATCTGAATCCAGATCAGGGATTGGCAAACCTATGGCCCAGGGGCCAAACCTGGCCTATTGTCTGTTTTTTGTAAATAAAGTTTTTTTGGAACGCAACCATGCCCATGACTGCTTTTTGCCACAGTGACACAGTTGAATGGTTGCCACAGAGATTGCCGGCCTGAAGTGACTAAGATATTTACTATTTGCTTCTTTACAGAAAAGATTGCCAACCCCTGCCCCAGACCTAGTGGTTTCAGCTACTTCCATCTCCTGCTGTCTGATGCACCTTGATTTCTAGGTCTGATGGGTTTCAATGTGCTCCTCCAATATTGGGGCACAGCCATATCCTACCCAGCAGTGAAAAGGGGCTCTCCTACCAATCCCTGCCCCTTCCGGGTGGATGCAGCGATTCCGAGGGCTCTAACTGATCACAGGGTGTACATATTTGAAAGTGTGAGATGAGCCTCATGTGGTGGCTCATGCTTGTAGTCACAGCTACTCAAGAGGCTGAAGCAGGAGGATCCCTTGAAATCAGGAATTTGAGACCAGCCTGGACAACATAGCGAGACCCCATCCATAAAAAAATGAATACATAAAAATTAGCCAACATGGTGGTGCACACCTGTAGTCCCAGCTACTCAGGAGGCTGAGGCCAGAGGATTGCTTGAGCCCAGAAGTTTGAGGTTACAGTGAGCTATGATCACGTCACTGCATGCCAGCCCAGGTGACAGAGGAAGATCCTATCTCTTAGGAAAGAAAAAAGAAAAAAAGAAAGTGTGAGATAAATAGGGCTTACTTATAATACTAGAAGAGCAGGAACCCTTGGAATTGCCCTGAAAACAGATGCTTATAAAATATCAGGGTCCTAGGTCCCATCCTGGGATCTGCTGAATCAGAATTTCTGGAGGTAGGTCCTGGGAACCTGCATTTTGACAAGCTCCCTGGGCAGTACTGGTGGCCCCTAGCATCTGTGATGCAGCTGTCTTCAGCCCCCAGGCAGGCCCAGGCCCCATGAATCACAAATGGAGTCAGCCTGTTCTGACGGATGGTGGGGCTGAGCCCTGGTTAACCCACTAACGGTCATCTCTCCAGTTCCCAGAGCCTCAGCTCTGATCTCTCTGCTGCTTCTGCCTTGTATTCCAGCCTCACCTTTTATTCCATAGCCATTCCCAGCTCTCTAAATTCCTTGCCTCCCAGACGTGCCCTCCCATAAACACCCAGAAGGAATTCTGCACAAAGAAGGGCCAGAGGTTTTTTTGTTTCCACCGTAACACTAGTGATAGATAATTTATTTTTAGGATTTATTGTCTGTCAGGATCAGGGCTAACTTAGTTACAAGCCGTTTTCTCACTTACCGTCCACCAATGTCCCTGTATCCTGACAAAGTATCTTCTATCAGCTCCATTTTACAGGTGGGGAAACTGAGGCTCTGAGCAGAGAGTGCCTTGCCCCAGGACACACAGCTGTGCAAGACAGAACTGGACTTAACTTAGTGATTCTTGTGGCTTTGCTTTCAAGCAGTGCCCTGTGTTACCTTCAAGGTGAAAGAAGAGCTACTGGGCAGGTCCATCTTTGACATTGGTGAGACTCCAGGCAAGAGAATACAGGGCAGTCTACACACTAAATGTCTAAAATTTAAATGTTATAATGCAAACTAACAAACTGTTGAATAAAATATGTCCTGAGCTCCAATGTGTACATAAACATCTGAAAACAACAAAATACAATTCTTCTGTGTAAGAATATGGTTTCTATATAACTGAAGTTTAGCAAAATATCAAAGATGGCTGAATTTAATTATTGTACAAGACTTGGTGTTCAGTTAACAGGCCAATGATGTTTGCATAAGCAGTAAACTTAAGGCATATGTATTTCACAAACTGCTGTATATTCATAATGCAATACCTATTTTCTTGTTCTCATGACAGCACAATGGCTAACTATGTGGTTATAATCAGTATTTTCAGATAATTTGTGATCTATCAATGATGATGCCAAATTGGGAAAATCTGTCTTCAGGGATGGTACTTCTTAGGTAGTTTCTTTCTGAAATTAATTTTTATTTGTTTTTCCATTTTTATTTGCTTTATTAGATGTATAATTCATAAACTTATTAGATGTATAAATTATATTTTCCATAAGAAGCACACATTCTAAATGTAACATTTTAGTGCGTTGTGACAAATGTGTATACTCATGTACTTGCTACCTCAACTAAGATATTCGTAGTTTAAAACAATTTCAATTTGGAGAAACTTCGTTCTGTTGAGGCAGTAGTTACTGGGATTGTCAATGAACTTTTAAAAGTAATTCTCATATTTGGTAATAAACCATGGATTTAAAATTTTATGTTTAAACTTTATAATGGAGTCACATTTGATACATTATTAACATTGCCAAACATGTTGTGTATTTATTTTACTGTCTTTCCCTAACCCCTCCTCCAATAGAATGTGAGCTCCAGGATGAAGGCTTTCTCTGTTCTGTTTACAACAGTATGCTCAATCTCCAGAATGGTGCTGGCACTAAGTAAATATTCATTAAATATTTGCTGAATGAATAAATGTAACTTGGTCTCAAAAGTGTTAAGTTTTATGTGATTCTGCCTAATCTCAAATAGGACACTTTCATTTTATGAAAGTATCTGTAAGCAAAGTTTAATCTGCCTTTAGATGAGATGACACACATCAAGTTAGATCATGAAGCTTATGTGTATCTCAGAAGGCAGATGTACGCCTATATTCAGTCTTGTTCAAAGACAAGGACATTGGATTTGCAGATGCCTTTCAGCAGGTGGCCAACCTATACTGCCATGTTGGTGGGGGCCTTAATGCCACAGATCTTTTGGGCTGAAAAGCAGGTGCATCCTTTTTGATGTGCGAATAGTAGAGGACTGTGCTGAAGGAGTGAGAAATGTCAGCCAGTGTGGTAGACAGGCTATATAAGATGGCCCCATTGGCCCCCAACCCCACTCTTCACACTTTTGTGAAATCCTCTGCTCTTGAGTGTAGGCAGGACCTGGGACTTGCTTCTAGCCAGTGGAATCTGGAAAAGGAGATGGAATGTTACCTCCATGATTACATCATATAAGCTTGGAACTGCTGTCTTGCTTGCAAACTCTCTCCTTTGCTGGCTTTAATAAAGCTAGTTGCCATGTTGGGGGTGCCCATGTGACAAGAAACTGAGGGTGGCTTCTGGCTACCAGCCAGCTTGAACTGAGTCTCACAGTCTAATATCCCAAAGGAAATTAATCCTGCCAACAACATAAGTGAGCTTGGAAGTGCAATCTTCTCCACTGAGCTTTCAGATGAGACCCTAACCCTGGCCCGTGTCTTGATTTCAGGTTTATGAGAGATCTAAGAAAGGGAACCCAGGCAAATGATGCCTGATTCCTAATGCTGAAACTGTGAGATAATACATGTGTGTTGTTTTAAGGTTCTAAGTTCATGGTGATTTTTTAATGTAGTGATAGATAACTAATACAGCCTAGGAGAAGGAAAGTCTCATAGTAAGATTTGATTTATATTGACTTACACCATACACTTTCCTGACACTACTTTATGAAGTCCCTATAACAACTCTAAGTTGATTCTATCTACATTTTACAAATGAATAAACCAAGGCTCATAATTTAAGGATCACATAGTCGGAAGGTGGCAGAACTGGGATTTGAACCAAGACACGTATAACTCAAAAATTCTACCATATTCAAATCTCCCCTAACATATGTTTCACCCAGTTCCAGAAAGGCAGAGACCAATGTCTTTCCTCAGCGACTCATATTACTGAGAATAGTATGATGCCATTTAAATTCTGATTTTTACTATGATAATTACTTGTTTTTTAGGTTTCTTTCTTCTTTTTTTGCTATTACAACTCATTTATAAATATATTCTATTTTTTAATTGACAAAAAATATGGTATATAATATGCTTTGAAATATGTGTACATTGTGAAATGGCTAAGTCAGGCTAATTAATGTATGCATTACCTCACATACTTACCATTTTTTTGTGCTGAGAATGCTTAAAATCTTAAAATCTACTTTTACCAATTTTTAAGTATACAGTACATTGTTAATAACTACAGTAGATATAAAATATAAAATTCTTTTTAAATTATACTTTAAATTCTTGGATACATGTGCAGAACGTGCAGGTGTGTTACATAGGTATACGTGTGCCATGGTGGTTTGCTGCACCCATCAACCTGTCATCTACATTAGGTATTTCTCCTAATGCTATCCCTCCCCTTGCCCCCATCCCCACAACAGGCCCTGATGTGTGATGTTCCTCTCCCTGTGTCCATGTGTTCCCATTGTTCACCTCCCACTTATGAGTGAGAACATGCAATGTTTGGTTTTCTGTTCCTGTGTTAGTTTGCTGAGAATGATGGTTTCCAGCTTCAACACCATGGAATACTATGCAGCCATAAAATATGAAATTCTTAAAAGAGATTTTTTTCCCTCAGTTTTATGGTGCCCTTGCTTTGTTGATACTTTAAGCACTATGTTTTTAAACATTTGTATTTCCCAGTGCCTATTACAATGCCTAGCACATAGCTAGCAATTAACACATGCTTGTTGAGTGAGTTGTTGAGGAATTGTGTCTTCAGGACAGATTCAGGTTGCTGCTACCTATACAAGACTATATTATACACAATAGGCCCAGAATTGGTTTATAGTGAGAGGTGAGTCTATTTTGGTACCAAGTCCAAACTTAGCCTTGAGGAATCCCTTCGTGGCATGTAGGATTCTTCAAATCAGTGAGTCCAAAGATGGCCTGGAATTTGTGTGTGAGCTCTGGAGGGGTAGACCCTGTTCTTTAAAACTGGGTGCTTCCTGAAGTCTACGGTTCTCAATCAGGTTTTATTAATTCGAATTGCACTAGGAGGCAGGAGACCCTGACTCTGGGGCTATGGGCCAATGGAAGCTTTGGCTAGGCTCAATGCACACTCTCACCTAGAGGGCTCCTATCCACTTTGTGGGATGGTGCTCAGGAATCTTTTTCTCAGCATTGTGGTTAGGTGGCCTGAGTTTGAATCTTGGTTCCTCCCTTACCAGTTGGATGATTTGAGCAACTCATGTGGCCCTCTATAAGGACATCTCCCTCAGGGGGCATTGTGAGGATCAAGAGATAGGAAGTAGATAGGAAGCACATTATCAAAGGCAACTTGTGTAATTGGTCATTGTATACAAATTATAACTTGTATAACTACTCTTGTTTCTTGCATTTCTCTCTGTCCCCAATTTCTTTTCTGTCCTTATTCATCTGCCCCTCACTCCTGGATGTCTCAAAAGTCCTTCAAGCTCACCATGTATAAACTTAAACTAATTGCTCTAACTCCCTCCTGTGTCCCTAAACATGCCTCCCTTGAAATAAAAGCTACCATCTTTATTAAGGATGCTGGCATTTATATGGTCAGCCAGAAACCTCAGAGTTGTCCACACCCTTCCCTTGCCCCTACCTTCCACATCACAGTTGACATCCAGACATTCCAAATTCTACAAGCTGAAAAGTTCCTACCCCTTTTTTTTTTTTTAAATTTTGCTGTGGCAACTGCCCTAATGGAATGGTACCCACCTCCTGGGTACTATGCTTCTAATTATCCTCCTTGTCTTTACCTAGTTCTCCATCTTCCTTTAGAGTCCAGAGTAATCTTCCTCAGATCAAGCTGTGTCAGATCACCCCTCTGCTTAAACATCTCAACAGCTTCTCTCCTGCCCGCTAGAGTCTGATTTCCTTAGCCAGGCTACATAGTCCTTCAGACTTAGATCCAAATCAGACTTTTTATCCTCTCTTTTCTCTGTCTCCTCTTCTCTCTCCTTCTCTCTCTTTTGAAATTGTGGCATAATTTAACACTTAATAAAATGCACAGATTCTAGAAGTTTGACTTTATGAGTTTCGACAAATTTACACCCCCATGTAACCATGACTGTAATCAAGATATGGAAGATTTCCATTACCCCGAAGTATCATCACCTCCTTGTCCCTTCTGGTCAACCACTGTCCCACAGAGGAAACCACTGTTTTTGATTACTATCACCATCACTCCTCTCTCTCTCTCTCTTTCTTTTCTTTCTCTCTGTCTCTGTCTTTCTCTCTTTCTTTCTGGTGGAGTCTCGCTCTGTTGCCCATGCTAGAGTGCAGTGGCATGATGTCGGCTCACTGCAACCTCCGCCTCTCAGGTTCAAGCAATTCTCCTGCCTCAGTCTCCTGAGTAGCTGAGATTACAGGTGTGTACCACCATGCCCAGCTAATTTTTGTATTTTCAGTAGAGATGTTTCACCATGTTGGCCAGGCTGGTCTCGAACTCCTGACCTCAGGTGATCTGCCTGCCTCAGCCTCCCAAGGTGCTGGGATTACAGGTGTGAGCCACCACGCCCATCTTTCCATCACGTAGTTGTGTTTTGTCTAGAATTTCGTTTAAATGGAATCATACAGTATATATTATTTTGTGTCTGGTTTCTTTGACACAATATAATGTTTTTGAGTTTCATCAGTATTGTGGCTTGTATTATTTTTTCTGTAGGGCAGTCTTCGATTGTATAGTTATATCACAAAACTTTAAAAAATCCATTTACTTATTGATAAACATTTGGGTTTTTTCCATAGCCTCATCTGTTTCCGTTTCCTACTTAATACCCTAGCCAATTAGAATTTCTTTTTCTCTAGAGACACATCTTGCTTCCTAGCTCTCTCCTCACGCATTGCTGTTCCCTCTGTTGGAATGCTTTTCCCTTCTTCATTAAGCAAATACCACCTACTTATCCCTTGAAACTCAGCTAATAGAACATCTCTTGGTGGTCTTCGTCCAACTCACCGAATGTTTACATTGTATTAAATTACCTATGTATGTGTCTGTCTCTTTGATGAGCTGTTTAGCTCATGAAAGGAAGGCAGTCTCTCATTCACCTGGAACATTCTGCTTAGTGTTCTGGTTGAACACTTGAGTGAATGTTACTCTAAAGAGGAAGTACAGGTTAGAAGTTACAAGTTCAGATTTTGGAGTCAGGCTGTCTCTGTTTTAAAATCTTATCCCTGCCTTTTTCTAATCGTGTGATTTAGGCAATTGACTCAACTTCTTGGAGCTTTGGAACTTACCCATGAGGCTTTTGTGAAAATTGAGCAATGTAATATACATAAAATACCTAGGACAGAGCCTGACACATAGCACTGAGTAAAATGTGGACTACTACTATTACTGTTGTTGTTATTTGAAAAAGCATTGTTCTGGAAACCAGGAAAACCCCCAGCAATCTAAGTCCATATTCGGGCAGGACACTTTCCATCTATGGCGTGGTTTCTATGTCTATAGAACAGGGAGATCTTTTTCTCTAAGATGCTAGCCAACAAGTTTCTCTTTGTGTTTTCTACCAGCTTTAAAACCTTCAGGTGGTGAGTCATCATCCATCCATCCTCTAAGTCCACCACAATATAACCGGTTCAGCCTGTCGGGGCACTCTTTCTTCTGAATGGTGCTGGGAAAAACAAACAACAAACAAATATATCCTTTCCCTCAAATCTGGGCTTCACCAAGCTCACTGCTCCAACACCTTTATAACTCCCCAATGCTGGGTAACAACTATTTCTTCCCACCAAAGTGGATTAGGCCAATCTGGATTTGGAAAGACCTGGGTTCAAATTCAGCTCCACCATTGAACTAGCTGGATAACTTTGAGTGAATGATTTAACCTCTCTGAGCCTCATCCATTACATGAGGACAAACATAGGTACCTCTTAGGACTGTTGTGTTAAATAAGGATGCATGTTGAGTGTTTAGTAGGAATGTCTGGTGCACGAAAGTGAGCTAAATTGTCTCTGCTTGTTAGTTTAAGTCATTACTATCCTATCTGGTTGGAATAAGAGATCATTCTTGTGGATTGTAGTGGGTTCCAAACTATACAGGATTCCTTTTTTTATTGGCTCAGTTTCCCCAAGGCAGTCTTGGTTTCCTCAAGGTCAAAGTGATTTCAGGCAAGGCTTCCAGTTGAAGACAGGAACCCAAGGGTTATTAGCCACCTTGGGCTGGAGAGAAAGGCCATTTCCTAGAGGCTTGTCTCTAACTGCTGGGTCACATTCTTTTCCAGGACAAAGTGCATTGTTGGTGCATTTAGAAAACCACCCTTACCCCTGGATGCTCTGTTGGTCTGAATCCCAGTTGATCTGACTTCCTGGGCTCCTGATTCTTGACCTTTTAAATGCCCTGGAGCCAGCCAGTCTGCTGCTAGTGTCCAAAGCTCCACTAATGAGTAAACAAGGCATTCTGATCTAGGAAGGAATTGTCTGATTTACATCAGAAAAGACTTTATCAGCCTCTGTGTGCGTGTCTGCCCCAAATCATGCTGATCATCCTGAAGTTACAGGGGGTAATTAGTTCCTACCTCAAGGATAGAGCTGGAGAAAGATGCAGAGATTATTATTTTTTTTTTGTATGTGAAGATGTGGGAAAATAGTGGATGCTGAATGTTGGGATATCAGGACACCTGCTCTTTCGAACTCACCTGCCTGCTTTAGAAGCCACAAAGCAGCAGTTTGCAGCCATTAGAAGTGCAGACAGTGACTAGCATTTTTGCATTACTTGGGGAAACTGCTTCCTGCCTCAGGGATTAGACCCTCCTGGAAAGTGATCACTTGGACTCTTCCTCATTTTGCATAGTGTCTATAGTAGCCTACTTTGTCCAGCAGGGGCCCAATAAATGCTTGCTGGATCTGAGTACATATGCGTGGAGCCTGTTACAAATGTTAGGCTTGGAGAAGGGTGTTCAGACGTACAGACATCAAAACAGAGGCCAGCTCAGTTTGTTTCACTGTCTCCATCAAACACCTTTAATGCCTTCCAAGGTCAGGGGCCAATTTTCCTTTTCACCTTTCTCCTACTATATCCACCATTTATGCAAGGTTGCATCAACCTGGATGATAAAGACTCGTTAGTTATGGGTTAGAATCCTAAGAATCCAGCTCTCAGAATCCTAGACTAGAGCTTGGAACTGACTCCCAACCTGGAACAATGACAACACATTTCAGAAGCAGATCAAGTTGCTGGTGTCTGGTGGGAGAGGAGATCCATAGGACAGAGCAGTTAAGAACCTGTGCTTGGAAGTCCAGATAACCTAAGTTCCATTTCTGTTTTTATTTTTTCTTTTATACAGTCTTGCTCTGTCACCCAGGCTGGAGTGCAGTGTTACAATCTTGACTCGCTGCAATCTCTGCCTCCCAGATTCAAGCGATTCTCATGCGTCAGCCTCCCACGTAGCTTGGATTACCAGCACTTGCCACCACGCCAGGCTAATTTTTGTGTTTTTAGTAGAGACGGGGTTTCACCATGTTGGCCACGCTGGTCTTGAACTCCCAACCTCAGGTGATCTGCCCACTTTGGCCTCCCAAAGTGCTGGGATTATGAGTGTGAGCCACTGTATCTGGCCTAATTTCTGCTTTTATCACTTAATGTTCTCTGAATCTCATTATCATCATCTGGAAAATGAGGATATATTACCTTCCCCCTAGGCTTGTTGGATGGATTAGATGAGGTTATGTATGTTAAATACCTAGCCAAGTATCTGCCACAAAGTATATACTCAAAAAGCAGTTGCTATGATTGCATTATTATTATATCTGTTGTCATTAATCATTATTAATAATTATTAATTTTCCTAGTGTAATGACAGTAAGGGGAACAAACCACAGGACGCTTCTCTGCTGTGAGGCTCTTCCAGGTCAGTCACTGGATAAAGCTGTGCTGCATAGGGACCAGAAGCAGACGCCAGAAAGAGAGTGCTGACATGAATGGGGCAGAGAGCCTGTTGCTGGGGCTTAGTCTAATTATACCTGGCAGCTCATTGCCCCCCCTAGTAGTGCCAGCCCCCGGGAGGACAGATCACATTTCTGTCTCCTGAGTAAACTGTGTTTTGTCATCTTCAGAGTCCTGAAGTGTTCTTCCCGCCCCCTACTCCCCACAACACCGCCTCCAACTTGTCTCCATCTGCTGCCTTTTGGCAGCTGGGTGAGCTCTCAGTTCTGCAAGGGGAGGTAAGGGGGGAAGATACTTGGGAGATTATGACTGTGGGTGGATTTGGTAGAGGGGAGGAAGCTGCTGAGCTCTGAAAACAACCTCCTGATTGGAAATAGAAGGATCGGGGTGTTCAGCTGTTTGTGGGTCACTTTGACCTCCCAGGTCAGGTCATACATGTGCTTCTCCCGGCTGCTCATGCCAGCAGAAATTAGATACTAGACACACTCCCACCCCATCTCTGGGTTCCAAGCAGAGCTCCATTCCTGTTCACTTGATCCCTTCCAACACATGTGCGTCCCTTCCCTCTCTCTCTCTCTGTCTCCGAGGCCCTATGTGACCTGGCCCCAGCCTTCCTGTCCAGGCTCATCTCTCACCACTTTTGCCTCAAATGCTGCACTCCAGCCAGATGAGCTATTTAAGGCTACTTTAAGCCCCACTCCCTCTTGCCCCCAGGACCTTGACCCTCTTCATTTGACCTCTTCTCCTCTCTTCCTTCCCATCCTGTGTAGGCTCCCCTTTCTCCAGGAGGTGTTCCTGGTCCCCTTTGCTGTGAGTCCCCACAGCTGTCTCCGGGCTTTGTCTGTCCCATGACTCTGCCATTGCCTGTCTACTTGTCTGTGTGCTCCACACCACTCTGTGATCTGGAAGGGCAGGAACTTTGTGTGGCTTGTTCACTGGGACTGGTATGTTGTAGGTGCTCAGTGCATGTTGCTTGTATGTTCTTGCACAAGCCCTTGTACTTTTACATGCTGAGCATTTGCCATTGCCAAAACTATCACTAGATTACTACTATTGGTCACAAAGTTGAGAATGGGGGGCGGGCATGGGAGTTTCAGGTTTTGGGGTCCCCAAGCAGCCAGCATTACCCAGCTGATTCCGATAATGAGCTGAGTGTCTCCCATTTTCCCCTCCAGATTCACTGTCCACCCTTCTCCATCCAGCTCCCTGCCGTGGGGTGCTGACCTCTGTCACTTCACAGACCAGTCCCTGAGCCCCTGGCTTTCTGGTGGCCTTGGCCAATGGGAGCCTTGGTGGGAGAGTAGGGTTAGGCATGTACCCCCTAACTCCCTTGGTGTGGGGGTTGCTATGTCCCTCAGCTTAAGGTCACAGTCCCTGGTAAGCAGCCTCTCTGCAGACAGCCTCCTCCGGAGGGACCTGCTCCCTGCCCTTGCCCCTCAGGCCTTTGGGATGGTAACAGTTCACACTGGCAGCAGCTCTGTGGTGCTTCACTATCCTCTGTGTTTTCCCCACACTCCACCCACAGCTTTGTAAACAGTGCCTCCTTGACATTATCCAGTTTGAGTCTGTTATCTGCTTCCAGTTGGGATGCTGACCTGATCGAACTTTGACACACTTAGAGGGTCCATTTGGCCCCAGCCGATAGCTCTGTCAGGAGATAATTATCTTGGTTATTATTTATGATACCAAAATGATTATAGTAGCATCCATCTGCCAGTTTCTATGCTAATTATTTAATATACATTATCTCCCTCCATTTTTACAATTCTGTAAGGTGGTTATTTTTTCATTTCTTAATGTGAGAATGGGACTTAGACTAGCATTTATTGGATGAGGACAGTGGGGCAGGGAAAGGGCTAACCACTTTACAAACTTTCTCTTATTTTCCACAACAACCGTGGGAGGTGGTATTGAACCCATTTTACAGATGAATAAACTAAGGCCCAGCAAGGTGACTTTATCTTCCCCAAGGCCACCCATGGAGTAAGTAGTGGAGGTGGGAATTCAAATCCGTGTTGGTCTGACTCAGTGCCTAAGTTCTTAACCACTAGAGTATCAGACCTCACTTCAGGATGAACTCCACGGAGATGCAGGCTGGCTCTCTACCATGTGCATCAACATGCTCGGCATGAGAGAAGCAACCTGTTGACAGGGAGACTCATGTATCCAGGTTGCCTTGGACATAGGACCCTGCAAGACTTTCTCTATTCTTTCACTTCCCTTTCCTCCTCCCACCTCCAGAACCAGGGACTGGGTCCAGTTGCTTCCAGCATGAACTGCCTATTGTAGGGGTGGTCTACACGTCATCTTCCAGATGCAGGCACTCATCCTCCTCCACTGGCAGCTGGGAGGTCACAGGTGATGATGCAGGGCAGGCAAGCCCCAAAACTGGGGCTTAGCTCAGGAGAGTTCTTGGCTTCACCCAGGAAAGAATTCAAGGATGAGCTGGTGGTGTTAGCAACTTTTATTGAAGCAGCCGTGTACAGCAGCAGCAGAGGTCCTGCTCCTTGCAGAAGAGGGCTAGTTCACAGGCAGTGTGCCCAGAGTAGCAGCTCAGGGGCAGTTCTGTAGTCATGTTTATGCCCATTTTTAATTATATGCAATTATATTAATTATGTGCAAATTAAGGGACAGATTATGTAGAAATTTCTAGAAAGAGTGGTAACTTCTGGATTGTCAGGACAGTTACCTCACGGAAAGGGGTGGTAACTTCTGAATGTTGCTATGGCAATGGTAAACTGACATGGCACACTAGTGGGTGTGTCTTATGGAAAAGGGCTTCCACCCTGTCTCTGTTTTAGCTAGTTCTCAATTTGGTTCCGTGTCTGAGCCCTGCCTCTGGAGTTGAGTCTTGCCTTCTACCTCACTGGGACTTTGCCAGTTCCCAAGGCGGCTGGATGACAGTGTCACCCCAGCATGGAGGTTGGGTTAGAGCAGCCCTGGGGACACTCACCTGCCTTGAGTTCCTGTGAGCCTTGAAAATGTTTGTGCCTCGCCAACCTCCTACTACAGGGAGTGTGATTTTGCAAGGGCACCAGCTGCTACTCTGACACCCATGGCTTTTTGTTGCCAGGCCTGGCCTCCCACTGTTTGCTCCAAGCCAGTGACTGAGTGAGGAAGGATGTGAAGGCAGGCCTGTTTCTGGGAGACACGGGACTCCTCCAGCAGTGAGTTTGCTCTGGGACTCCCCAAGGGCCTTGCAGATCTATCTTCGGACTGTACATCAGTCTTGGAGGCCTCTGTCCAACCTCCCTTTCACTCAAGGTTGGACATGCATCTATCTCAGTCTGACGGCTCTGCCAGCTTCTTCCAGCTCCCTTTTCATTTTCTCTCACACAAGCATTTCCCTCTGTACAATCCTTGTATGTGTGATCCTGCCTGGCATCTGTTTCTCAGAGGACCTGAACTAACACACACACTAACACAGTATCCCAGAACCATCAGGGCTTTCAGGACTCCTGGGAGACTGGCAGCAGCTAGGCTGGGAGCCAGAGGAACAGGCTTGGGACTCTGATGGGAAATTTGGGTCTTTCCAAGTTCCTACTCATTATTTTTATAGAGATATGAGTTCTCTCCTGATTTCTCTGCATGGCAGGAGTGGTTCGAAAGGGTATTGCAAAGCTACCCAAGTTTTCTTTGCAGAAGCGAGATGGCATGATGTTGAATGTGGCGCTGCCATCTGCTGGTTAAGGCTACCTCTCTGACATTCAAATTCCTCATCTGTCAAGTGGAATGGGGATCCCTCCTCCCTCCTTGTAGGGCTGCCAGGAGCATTGAATAAGAGCAAGTGTTTGGTGTGCTGTGCGTATTGGTGGTAAATAGGAAGCTCCCAACACACAGTGACAACTTGGAGCCCTGACTCCTTTGCTCACCTTCCTAAAACATCTGTAGATTTCACAGTTATTTTTTTTTCCTGAAGTTAATAAGGGCTTGGCTGGATGGCAAAAGCTTCTGGAATTCCTGCAACCCTTTCAACCCCCCTGAAATGTAGTCACAGGTTTGAGAGAGCTTGGGTTCAAATGCTCATTCTGCAGCTGCTTCTTCGAGGAATGCTGAGCAAGTTACATATTATCTCGTGCCTCAGCTTATTCATCTGTAAAGTTGGGGTTTATGATAATATGTAGTATTTAACTCATAAGGTTGTTGGAGTATCCAAGAGGCAGTGAATACAAAGGGCTTAGCCCAGTGCCTGGCATAGTAAGGGCTCAGTAAGGAACAGTAGCTTTTAGAATTCTTATTGCTGGTCCAACAATGATAGACTGGATTAAGAAAATGTGGCACATATACACCATGGAATACTATGCAGCCATAAAAAATGATGAGTTCATGTCCTTTGTAGGAACATGGATGAAGCTGGAAACCATCATCCTCAGCAAACTATTGCAGGGACAAAAAACCAAACACCGCATATTCTCAGTCATAGGTGGGAATTGAAAAATGAGAACACATGGACACAGAAAGGGGAACATCACACACCGGGGCGTGTTGTGGGGTTGGGGGAGGTGGGAGGGATAGCATTAGGAGATATACCTAATGTTAAATGATGAGTTAATGGGTGCGGCACACCAACATGGCACATGTATACATATGTAACAAACCTGCACGTTGTGCACATGTACTCTAAAACTTAAAGTATAATAAAAAAAATTCTTATTTCTGGTATTGTCGTTGGTATTCATTATCCTCTGAACTTGATGAAACTCTGATTTCCTGAGCAGGGCTATCTGAGTCTGTGGACCCCGAGAGCAGAATGTGTGGGTTGCCATCTTGGCTGATCTTGGGCAAGTTTACCTGGGTTCAGCTCAATCTCCCAGTCTGTCTCTGCTTTCATTTCCTTAGCTGATAAACAGGGGTAAACCATGCTTTGTTCCAGTCTTCTCATTTGAGGGCTTTGTTCTTTGCCTCACCCTTTTTATCTGTAAAATGGTAATACTTGTTCATTTCAGGCACAGAAGGATGCCTGTTCATCAGTGAGAAGCTCTGAAAAAATTCATAAGTAATGTGGGGTCAGGAGCAGGTAGGGCTAGAGAAAATGGATCAGCACTTTACAAATATGAAGTGCTAAATAATAAATGGCTTTTATCCATTTGCTTAAATAACTCCTCTTATTGACATGGCTTAATGAGTCCCTTGATCCCCAAATGATTCAAGATATATGTCCTTAATCTCATCTCTTGAAAAATTTCTTCATGGTTCAAAACAAGCTAAAGTCTTTGGGTCTAATTTTGAGAACTTACCTGACTACTGTTCGTTTTAAGAGATCTGGTAATTGTTTTGTGTTTTTAAAAATTTTGAACTAAAGCTCTCATTATTCTGATTTATTTTTGTTAGCTGTTAACCTAGGTGTTTCCTGATTTGCATAGAAAGAAAAAAAATGGCTTTTCCAGTCTCTTTGACCCCTGAGATCTCAAAGCCCCTATGTAGATTGATCAGTTGGCATGGCTGGATTCAGACTTCCCAGGCCAAGACGACTTGAATAAATGATCAAATGAATCTCGAAACTCAGAGTTTGAACAATAGTTATCAGTTATTGCACACTTGCTGTGTGCCAGGCATGGTGCTCACTGCTGCCCATGGATCATTTCACCTAATTTCATCTACCAGCCTGATATCTGCACATGGGAGTTTGCATGGCTCTGGCTTTCGCAGAAGGAGTAACACAGGGTCATACCAACTTCCTCCAGTTAACCAGTTCTGTGACCTCAGGTAGGTAAATTTCTATCCCCGATCATCCTCTCGTTAAAATGGGACTAGGTAACCTCAAACTTTTGTCATGGTGATTAAACAGCTGAGCATGGTGTTTAATACATGATCCGTGCTTAGTCAATTCTTATTTTTATTACGGTCCAAGTTCACTGGTCTTGGGCGTGGTGGCATATTGGGAAGTTGACACAGACCTGGTTCCGAAGCTTGTGCTTTTAATCATTGTCCTGATCCTATCCAGCTTCAGTTAGGCTCTTCTGCCTCCGAGCACCCTGTTAAGTTTCATAGCACTTAGTAGAGTGCTAGTTTATAGCATTGTGTTTGTCTACTTGATTCTTCATCTGCCTTGCTAGACTGTTTGCTCTATGAGGGTAGGAACCATGTCTGCTTTGCTCAATACATATCCACTGACTGGAAAGATTATGCCAAGTTTCTCTCCTGTCTCACTGTGGGTGCTATGAATTGGGAAAAATATCCTTTGCCATCAGAGTAATTCAGTGAGACTTATTCATGCCAATTAGACGAGAAGCTTGGAATCTGACTGTTCACCCGTTGGAATTATTTCAGAACATCTCTACAGATACTGCTTTCACTTTCACAAGTTTTAAAAATGTATCCTGGTATCAGGCCAACACATATAAGATTTATCAGTTTCCCTTCAAGAAATGAATAGTGTCGCGTTGTTATTATTTTTGCCTCAGGTTCTTTTCTTCTGTTTTTCTTTTTTTTTTTTTTGATTACCTTTTTTGATCACTGAAGTTGTGCGCATGTTGGGATTGAAGAGTTGGGCAGACTGTTCATTGCCTGCCTTATATCCATTGCCCTTTCCCCTTTGTAAGAGGATCCAGGTTTTGTTCAGAGCAGCGCTGAGCCCAGACCCAGGCTATGGATTATAATTGGTCAAAGTTCTGTTCTCTAATTTCCAAGCTTTCCTTGCATCTGAGATGGTATATGACCCAGCTCTGTCCAAAAGGTCTGTTGCAAAATGTTCTAGGAAAAAAAAATTTATTGTCCTGGGAAAAGGGACAGATGCAGCACTTTCCCCTTCCATTTTTTTCCTGTCTTGAATTTGGATGTGATGGCTGGAACTGCAGCAGCTGTTTTGTCAAAATATCAGTCAAGATGTGGCTGAGCTGCCGAACCAGAACATGAAGCTGACCACTTCTGGAATTCTTATT
This sequence comes from Pongo abelii, assembly GCF_028885655.2. Lineage (NCBI taxonomy): Eukaryota > Metazoa > Chordata > Mammalia > Primates > Hominidae > Pongo > Pongo abelii. The sequence continues at coordinate 114,706,333 of NC_071995.2, read as the reverse complement.
ATGTAAAAAAGGACTATTAAATTAAGGCATATAGTGAGGCATTCTTATTACTTGGAGCTGAATGTATTACTAATGGGTAAAATGATGTTTCTAAAGATTTCCCTCAAAGGCAAAATAAAATCCCAATATTCATAGGTTTTTTTTTGTTTTTTTGTTTTTTTGTCTTACTCACCCCATCCCCTTTACCCCCAAAGACTTTAAGACCTTCTGTTCTGTGCCAGGATAAAAATTGCTACACCCATTTAAAAGACGATAATGCAGAGGATTGAGGAGCAGGGATTTGTTATTCAAAATTTCAAAGCAGAGCCAAGAGCCTCGGTGTACACACTGTGGCTTCCGTTCAAAGACTACATGCTGTCTCTCATTGGCTTAACACACCATTCATATTCCTTAGAAGGCTGACAGGGCCATATTGATGCTGCCAGAACCTCAGACAGTGGTTCCAGGGAGTCTAGAGGGTTGAAACTCAGCACTTAAGGCTCGCATGCTGTTCTTCTGGCTTGGAAATTTATGCCACAGCTTTGAAATTCTGGAATTTGTTGAGCAGTGATTTGTGACGGCACGTTAAGAGGTGCTTATGCGGTAATGCTGCCTGCGTCTTTATGAAGGTGGCGGATGCTGCTCTGAGCCTTCCAAACTGCTGATATTCTGGATATTATCTGTGTCCACACAGCCATCAATGCTCAAGCAGGGACATTAGGCTGATAGAGAATATCATTAAGGGCGAGAAGGTAGGAAGGAAGACTTCCCAGGAAATGTCAGGATATTTTCTTCCCCAAAGGAAACCACCAAAGTCACCTATTCCAAATGTTGAACACAGTGAAACTTTCTCTAACAAAGAGGCTGATTTACCTTCAGCCTTTCAAGCGTGACTCCTTTATGCATTTCCCACATCTTTTCACTCTGTCAAAACCCATTTTAACTCCGTTTTGTTAGCTAAAAATATCTTGGTCCAAAATGTAACCCCATCACCATAAGACACTTTATTTTCAGATTTGTGATTTCCCTTTGTTTTTTTTTCAAAGGCTTTATTTGCTTTTTTTTTTTTTTCCATGAAGATGATTCTTACACTACTCTTTCCCCAAGCACGTTTGGCCATTCCACTTCTCTTTTGTGCTGTTTCCAGACGTTTCGTTTCCTTTATAGTCATGACAAAATATAATAGCTGATTCTTATATAGTCTTTGCCATACGCCAGGCGCTGTTGTAATTGATTTATAGGTATTAACTCGTATAATCCTCACAATACCCTAAGGCACAAATACTATTACTTATCCTTATTTTACAGAATAGGAAACTGAGGCACAGAAAGGTTAACTAGCTGATCCAAGGACACACAGCAAGTGGCCAGGCCAAGATTCTAACCCACCAATCTGGCTGCAGCTGATTATGCTAATACTGATAGTAACAATAACTGGCATTTTCCAGTACTTAATCCATGTCAGACTCTGTGGAGTCTTCTTATATACACATTGCCTCCCTTAATCATCCCATAACCTTCTGAGATATTAAGGATTATGGTCACCATTTTTAGGGCTGAGGAACTTGAAGCTGTGTGACTTTGCTGACCTGGTCGCTTGGTTAGTAAGATGCAGGCACTTTCAATGCCCATTGTACCGGGAATGCCCTGTCTCCTCCACCCTCACTTCTTTGCTTGGCTTCCTTCTGATCATTGTCCTCTCTCTGGGAACGCTTTCATGGAACCCCCTCCCCAGTCTGATTTAGACGCCCCAGCTCTCATATCCTACAATTGTCAATTTTCTTACCTGTCTCACTTGTCAGACCATGAGCTCCTCATACAATGTATATTCACAGTAAAACAAGTATTAGAAACACCAGAAATGTCTATTCAATCCCTCTGTTTCTATTTAAAAGATATTTTAAATATCAAAGTATAATTTGAATACAGGAAAGCTACCCTTGTTAGTGAACAGTTCTGTGATGAAAGCATGCTGTCTGGTAGACAGTCTGGGTTAGTTTCCTGCAGTTGCTGTTCCTTGTGTCTTCCAGCTCCTGATGGCTTCAGGCGTTCCCCGGTTTGTGGCCACATCAGGCCAATCTCCACCTTCGTGTTCACGGGACCTCTTTTCCTATGTGTGTCGAATCCCCCTCTGCTTTCTCTGCAAGGACAGTCTCATTGGGTTTGGGACCATCCTCAATCCAGTATAATCTCATCTTGATCCTTGCCTTAGTTACACTTGCAAAGACCCTATTTCCCAATCAGGTCATATTCACAGACACTAGAGGGTAGGACTTGGACATATCTTTGTGGGGGACACATGAACCCACTAGATAGCTTCACAGTCAAGATACAGAATAATTTTATCACCACCTCCCAGTTCCATTCTGTTTCTCTTTCAATGAAAAAAAGTCAAAATGAAGCCATATCTATCAATGTAGCCATATCAATCAAAATCTACCCATGTAGATATTGGTAAAATATATGTAACATAAAACTTACCATTTTAAGTGTACAATTCAGTGGCATTAAGTACATTTTAGATGTTATGTATCCATCACCACTTACTGTTTTATAACCTGCCTCACCCATGTAATCATGGATTATATGCACTTTTTACATGTCAATAAGTTCAGATCAAAGTGCTCCGTTATTTAAAATAAATGTATATTTTAGATGTGAGTTTCTTAAAGGACCAGCACTTATTACACTAGAGTCTTACCCTCAGGGCCTAGCCTAATGCCTAGCATGTCGCAGGTGCCTGATAAATGTGTATTGAGTGAATAAATAAAGGAATGACTTTCTGGTGAGATACAATGATGCTGCCTGTGCCCACAGAAGGCCTGGGCTCTTAGAGTTTCCAAGGTTTTTGCCCTTTTTAGGTGTGATTTGCATTATCCAGTCCTCCATTTTTCCAAGATAGGTTGCTGTCTTTGCCTTCTCTGAAAACCTCCAGTGACTTTGAAGCAACTGCCTGGAGGGTCAGAGGTGTGTTTCTCCCAACTTGGGACTCTTCCCCGCTAAGGGTTTTCATTTCAGAGGGGGCTAAGCCAATTCTCTCCAGGTTTTATAAGCTGATAGAACAGGGCTGTCAAATGTTTTTTATGGGAGAAGAAACAGGAAGATGGTTTGTTTTGCAGACAGCAGGTTATTGGGTAATTACATTTTTATAGAGCTGCTGTGGGACAAGTCACGGACCTGCTGTCTCCTTTGATGCTAAAAGGCAGACGGCCCCATAAAGATCAGAACAAGGGAAGGTGAAAGGGGTTAGGGACAGAGCTGCCCCTTGGGGGTCAGCTTCTGCCTGGAAGCATCCCCCTGCCCCCCACCACCAGGTGCCCCTTTGGGAAATGCCCTCCTTCCTTTGCCACGTGTTTTTGTTAGAGTCACATTCATGCCAGCCTCTTCTACCTGTTTCTCTGCATACAGAGAAAAGGAGAGACAGAAAAAAGGCATTAACTAATAGGACCACCCTCAAGGAAGCCATTGTCATTCAATCATTCATTCACTCTTTTACTTCCCCCTTCACTCATGCAGTCACTATGTTACTCATTCACTCATTCATTCAATAACTCACTCATTCACTCACCCGCTCATTTATTTATTTGCTCATTCATTCACTTGCTCCTTTATTCATCCCTCATTCATGCATACATTCAAGTGTTTAGACACTTAACTAGGAGACTGAAGAATACTGATATATTTTTCCCAAAGATCAATTTGTTCATTAATTCAACACATCTTCATTGAGGGACTACCATGTGTCATGCATTGTGGCTATAGTGTTAGGTACAACTGAAGCAGTGGAGAAGAGATGCAATAAACCATTGAATCCATATAAAGTGTGCAGTGCCAGCCATGATAAGCACTGAGCAATACACAATTTGGCGGTGGGGGGGTGGTTGGTATGCGAGAGCCCATATGTAGCAGCTCAGCTGGTTGCTTAAGAGTGATCAGAGGCCGGGCAGGGTGGCTCACGCCTGTAATCCCAGCACTTTGGGAGGCCAAGGTGGGCGGATCACGAGGTCAGGAGATCGAGACCATCCTGGCTAACACGGTGAAACCCTGTCTCTCCTAAAAAAATACAAAAAAATTAGCTGGGCGTGGTGGTGGGCACCTGTATTCCCAGCTACTCAGGAGGCTGAGGCAGGAGAATGGCGCGAACCCGGGAGGCGGAGCTTGCAGTGAGCCGAGATTGCACCACTGCACTCCAGCCTGGGTGACAGAGTGAGACTCTGTCTCAGGAAAAAAAAAAAAAAAAAGTGATCAGAGAAGGCTTCCCTGGTTGAGCTGAAATCTGAAAGATGGAGAAGAAGTTGCCCAGGCCAAGGGTTGCAAGGCATGGTGGAGGTGGTGGAGCGTGTGGTAGGCAGAGAACATTCCAGGCAAAGAGAGAAAATTCTGCACAGCCTCTGTGGAAGGAGAAAGTATGAAGCTTTCAAGAAAGGGGAGCAGCAGTGCCCTAGCCAGTCTGGCTTTGGAGGAAGCTCCATCCTAGATGCTGCACCCAGGGCTGTGATCAGGAAATCCCTTTTCAGATCTTCTTGTGGCTCCATTTCAAAGATCACTTCCTTTTGCAGAAATAAAACATGTTGCTAGGCTATCATCTCAGCTCCAGCCCAAAACTCGTGGGCACAAGTTGGGGGGAAGCCAGTGTGGTGGCCTGAAGAAGTTCTCTTCATTCTTCGTTTTTCTTCCTGCCCTGGAAGGTTCTAGAAAGCTGGGCACTGCTATTCCTTTTCCTGGGAGGTTTGGAATGAGGCTAAGGGCTGAGGATTACTGGTCCCATCTGGAGACAAGTGTTTCAAATCAAGCTCCCCCCTTTTAAAGATGGCTGCCTTCTTCAGGGAGGCTCTGTTCCCCTACCCACACTCCCTGTGCTGATTTCCTGCTGTGCAGACAAGTACCTTAATAAATGATTATTTATTTTATTGGGCAGCCCCTTCCGTACATGTCCGGTTTCCTGCTGTGACCTCCAGCCAGAATCCCAAGGTGTCTTTCTTAAAGGGGCCAAGGAGATGCAGCCTTTTCTAGTTTTTATTCTTTTTATGGCTGTGAGCTGTGAGTTCTGTACAAGGTAGCTTTTCCCTGGGGAGGTTTCTGCCCTCCCAAAGTCTTCCCCTCATTCTGTTAGATAGCAGCCTTCCAAAGACCCCCAAAGCTGCTAGTTGGGACTGAGGGGCCCCCAGCCCTGGCTGCCTGTACCCCTATCCTTGGGCTGCAGATGAAGGCAGCAATGACCCCGGGAAAGGATGAGGGATCAAACAGAACAGGGGATGAGGAAGTATCGGAGAAGGAGTCAGCCCAAAGCATTTTCACTGGGCTTCTAAGAAATCCATGTGTCCAAGGTGTCTTGGTGGTAAGCAGAGCCCATTTCCCCTAACCGGGGTGGTGGCACCAGGTCAAAGGAAGTCCGTGTGGGTCCCTGCTTGGATTATGCTCTGTTCCCACCACCAGGACTTTGCTTATGCTGTGCTCATTGCCTGTAGTGGCCCTGTCTCCTGCCTTTTGGGAGACCTAACATTTATAGAGGGCCAGCAAGGTGCCGGGCACTGTTCCAAGTCTTGGGGATGCAGTGATGCACAAAACAGCCTATTCCTGCCCTCATCAAGCTTGCATTTCAGAGCAGGGCCGATGGACAAGAAATGAATACACAGACAAACACTCTATGTGGTCTGTTGGGCAGCCATAAGTGCTGATGAGATAGAAATCCAGCAGGACAAGGAAGGGTGATGGGGAAAGTGGTCAGGGAAGGGTGGCTTGAGAGGTGACAGAGGAGCGAGGAAGTGTGTTCCTAAGAGAGGGAACAAAATGTCCTAAGGCCTGGAGGCAGGGCTGAGCTCTGTGTGTCCCCAGGCAGCTAGGAAGCCAGCTGGTGGAGGAGGAGTGAGCCAAAGGCTGAGAACAGGGAGAAAGTTGCTGGACAGCCAGGCCATGTGAAGTTCCATGGGTCATTCACAGTGAGGATTTTGGATTTTATTGCAAAGCAGATGGGAGCCAATGGAAAGGTCTGAACTGAAGAGTGACAGGATCTGACTTACATTTTAAAGGAATCACTAGTTGTAGTCATCGATACATATTCATTCATCTCATTTTCAGTATTTTAAGATGCAGTGCTTTTGTTTGTTTCCATTTTATAGATGCCAAACCCAAGGCACAGAAAGCCTAAGTAACTTGCTCAGGATGCCATACAGCGAGTGAGGGGCAGAGCCAGGATTCTGTCTGAGCCCTCTAGTGGTTGGGCACCATCAGCTCCAGGAAGCCTCTTCTATGTGCTCCAGAATTGATTGCATGAGGAGCCCCTATGAACTTCACCTTCCTGAGCCTCAGTTTTCTGTAAAATGGATATGATAGCAACCACTCTTGCCTTACTTAATACACAGTGCTGTTGGCAAAACCAAATGAGATAAGCTGCAAAATAAATGACTATATATTATTAATTAAATTGTCATAAAACCCAGCTCCTATTTATCAAGCATCTGTGGGGAGCAAATTCCTGCTTATTGGGTCTCATTTAATCACCAAACCACTCTGTGCTGTAGGTGCTATTGCGATTCCAGAGAGCCTGGCACAGAGACAGCAGTCAAGAAACTTGGAGTGAATTAATAGCAATGATCTCATTGGATTCTTTTCTTTTTGTTCCACTGAGACTTCTGGAGTTCCCTTGTTCTAGGTTCCTCATGTCTAATGAATAGAATAATAATATCTACTTCCTAAAGAGGTTGTGAGGATATCCTGTAGACCAAGTCCCTTCCTAGGAAGCAATTAATCAATTAGTTTTTTTTTCTTTTTTTGCTTTCAGAAACATTCTATGCAAATAATACATGCAAAGGATTTATTTACATAGCATTAAATATTTTTAATGCAAATGATATGCAATACTATCTTGTTCTTTTCACTTAACAATGTACCTTGGAGATAATTGCATTATAATACATATAGACAACATTGTTCTTTTTTTAACAGCTACATAGTATTCCATTGTATGGCTGTTTTATAATTTTGTCTTTTGCTATTAACCAGTGCTGCAATGAATATAATTGTATGTATGCCTCCTGGCACACATACCAGGATATTGGTTGAGTAAATATCCTAAAGGAGAATTGCTGGGTCAAGTTATACATAAATTTAAATTTTTGATAGACATTGCCAAATTGCAAGTTACAGAGATTGTAGAAATTTACACCCTTCACCAGGAGTGAATAAGAGTGCTTATTTGTCCAGAAACTTGCTAACATAGTGTATTATTAAACTTAAAAAAATTCATGCTGTGGGATCTTGATATACATACTGTTTTTTGGTATGCTTTTTTTAGCTTAACATTAAGTTGCAAAAAAAGTTCAGTTTCAATAAATATTTTTCAACAAAATTTTTAATAGTTATTAACTATTTTGTTGTATACATGTTCCATAGTTTATTTGATTAGCTTTCTGTGGTCAGACAGTATTTTTAAAACTAATATGTTTGATAAATTTGACTGTTAAAACGAAGAATATTGCTTATCAACAGACTTGTGAAAAGGTGGAAGACATTCCAAACTAGAAGAAAATATTCAAAACACATGCAGCTAACAAGGGAGAGTATTTTTTTTTCTTTTTTTCATCTTTATTATTATTATTATTATTACACTTTAAGTTTTAGGGTACATGTGCACAATGTGCAGGTTTGTTACATATGTATACATGTGCCATGTTGGTGTGCTGCACCCATGAACTCGTCATTTAGCATTAGGTATATCTCCTAATGCTATCCCTCCCACCTCCCCCCACCCCACAACAGTCCCCGGAGTGTGATGTTCCCCTTCCTGTGTCCATGTGTTCTCATTGTTCAATTCCCACCTATGAGTGAGAACACGCGGTGTTTGGTTTTTTGTCCTTGAGACAGTTTGCTGAGAATGATGGTTTCCAGTTTCATCCATGTCCCTACAAAGGACATGAACTCTTCCATTTTTTATGGCTGCATAGTATTCCATGGTGTATATGTGCCACATTTTCTTAATCCAGTCTATCGTTGTTGGACATTTGGGTTGGTTCCAAGTCTTTGCTATTGTGAATAGTGCTGCAATAAACATACGTGTGCCTGTGTCTTTATAGCAGCATGATTTATAGTCCTTTGGGTATATACCCAGTAATGGGATGGCTGGGTCAAATGGTATTTCTAGTTCTAGATCCCTGAGTAATCGCCACACTGACTTCCACAGTGGTTGAACTAGTTTACAGTCCCACCAACAGGGTAAAAGTGTTCCTATTTCTCCACATCCCCTCCAGCACCTGTTGTTTCCTGACTTTTTAATGATCGCCATTCTAACTGGTGTGAGATGGTATCTCATTGTGGTTTTTATTTGCATTTCTCTGATGGCCAGTGATGATGAGCATTTTTTCATGTGTTTTTTGGCTGCATAAATGTCTTCTTTTGAGAAGTGTCTGTTCATGTCCTTCGCCCACTTTTTGATGGGGTTGTTTGTTTTTTTCTTGTAAATTTGTTTGAGTTCATTGTAGATTCTGGATATTAGCCCTTTGTCAGATGAGTAGGTTGTGAAAATGTTCTCCCATTTTGTAGGTTGCCTGTTCACTCTGATGGTAGTTTCTTTTGCTGTGCAGAAGCTCTTTAGTTTAATTAGATCCCATTTGTCAATTTTGGCTTTTGTTGCCATTGCTTTTGGTGTTTTAGACATGAAGTCCTTGCCCATGCCTATGTCCTGAATGGTATTGCCTAGGTTTTCTTCTAGGGTTTTTATGGTTTTAGGTGTTGGAAGTTCTGGCCAGGGCAATTAGGCAGGAGAAAGAAATAAAGAGTACTCAATTAGGAAAAAGGAAGTCAAATTGTCCCTGTTTGCAGATGACATGATTACATATCTAGAAAACCCCATTGTCTCAGCCCAAAATCTCCTTAAGCTGATAAGCAACTTCAGCAAAGTCTCAGGATACAAAATCAAAGTACAAAAATCACAAGCATTCTTATACACCAATAACAGACAAACAGAGAGCCAAATCATGAGTGAACTCCCATTCACAATTGCTTCAAAGAGAATAAAATACCTAGGAATCCAACTTACAAGGAATGTGAAGGACCTCTTCAAGGAGAACTACAAACCCCTGCTCAATGAAATAAAAGAGGATACAAACAAATGGAAGAACATTCCATGCTCATGGGTAGGAAGAATCAATATTGTGAAAATGGCCATACTGCCCAAGGTAATTTATAGATTCAGTGCCATCCCCATCAAGCTACCAATGACTTTCTTCACAGAATTGGAAAAAACTACTTTAAAGTTCATATGGAACCCAAAAAGAGCCTGCATCGCCAAGTCAATCCTAAGCCAAAAGAACAAAGCCGGAGGCATCACGCTACCTGACTTCAAACTATACTACAAGGCTACAGTAACCAAAACAGCATGGTACTGGTTCCAAAACAGAGATATAGATCAATGGATCAGAACAGAGCCCTCAGAAATAATGCTGCATATCTACAACCATCTGATCTTTGACAAACCTGACAAAAACAAGCAATGGGGAAAGGATTCCCTATTTAATAAATGGTGCTGGGAAAACTGGCTGGCCATATGTAGAAAGCTGAAACTGGATCCCTTCCTTACACCTTATACAAAAATTAATTCAAGATGGATTAAAGAAGGGAGAGTATTAATGAGCCATATGTAAAGAATTTCTAGAAATAAATAAGCAAAGCTCAACAACCTAATAGAAACATGGGCAAATGACAAGAACAGACATTTCAAATGTAGAAACATATATGACTACTATTAAATGTATAAGGAGATGTGGAACATCGTTAATAATGAGGCAAAGCAAGACCAGAATGAGATATTATTTTGCACTAATTTTTTTGGTAAAAATTTTAAAAAGGCCGGGCGCGGTGGCTCATGCTTGTAATCCCAGCACTTTGGGAGGCCGAGGTGGGCGGATCACGAGGTCAGGAGATCGAGACCATCCTGGCTAATATGGTGAAATCCCGTCTCTACTAAAAATACAAATTAGCCAGGCGTGGTGGCAGGCACCTGTAATCCCAGCTACTCAGGAGGCTGAGGCAGGGGAATGGCTTGAGCCTGGGAGGCGGAGGTTGCAGTGAGCTGAGATTGCACCACTGCACCACTGCACTCTAGCCTGGGTGACAGAGTGAGACTCTGTCTCAAAAAAATAAAAAAAATAAATAAAATAAAAAAAATCTGACAAACTAAGGGTTACAAGGGATGTGGAGTTGCAGAGGGAATGCAAATTGGTGCATCCATTTTGGAAAAACAGTTTAGTCTTATAAACTCAACTGGAAAAATTATAATCCAAGACCTAGTAATTTTTCTTCTGGATATAACCTAAAAGGCCAAGAAGCATATGAAAAAATGCTCAACATTACTGATCATCAGAGAAAGCAAATTAAAGTCACAATGAGATATCATCGTACAGCAGTCCAAATTGCTATTATTAATTATTATTGTTGAGACAGAGTCTCCCTCTGTCACCCAGGCTGGAGTGCAGTGGTGTGATCATAGCTCACTGCAGCCTTGATATCTTGGGCTCAAGCGATTCTCTCACTTCAGCCTCCTGAGTAGCTAGGAATACAGGTGTGAGCCACCACACCCTGCTAATTTTTTTGATTTTTAGTAGGGATGAGGTCTTGCTATGTTGCCTAGGCTTGTCTCAAACTTCTGGGCTCAAGTGATCCTCCCACCTCGGCCTCCCAAAGTGCTGTGATTACAGGCTTGAGCCACTGCACTTGGCCCCGAATGTCTATTAACAAAAAGTCACCAAATAACAGATGCTGGGGAGGATGCATAGAAAAGGGGATGCTTTATACATCCAACCAGGGGAATGTAAATTTGTACAAATTCTACGGAGGATAGTATGGAGATTTCTTAAAGCACTGAAAATCAAACGATCATTTGATTGGCAATCCCGCTACTGGGTATCTACCCAAAGGAAATGAAATCATTATATAAAAGACATATGCACTGTGAGGTTTAATCCAGCACTGTTCAAAATAGTACAGATATGGAATCAAACAAAGTGTCCATCAGTGAATGATTGGATAAAGAAAATGTGGTATATACATATATACACACTATGGAATACTATTCAGCCATAAAAAGGATGAAATTATGTTTTGTGCAGCAACATGGATGGAGCTGTAGGCCATTAAGTGAAATAACTCAGAAACAGAAAGTTAAATACTGTATGTTCTCAACTATAAATGGAAGCTGAATAGTGTATATGTGTGGACATAGAGCATGGAATAACAGACACTGGAGATTTGGAAGGGTGGGCGGCGGGAGGGGATGGGGGATGAGAAATTACTTAATGGGTACAATGTGCATTATTCTGGTGATGGTTACACTAAAAGCTCAGACTTCACCCTAGGCAATATATCCATGTAACAAAATTGCAGTTGTACCCCTTGAATTTATACAATTTTCCCCCTAATGCCACGTTTTCTAATATCAATTGGAAACAAATAACAGACTGTGGATGAAAAAGTGTGGTATTTTCCAATAATGGAATGTAACACAGCAGCAAAAAAACACAGAGGGTGTTTTAAATTCCTTGAGACGTCACCAAACTGCTTTCCACAGTGGCGGAACTAATTTACATTCCCATCAGCAGTGTATAAGTATTCCCTTTCCTCCACAACCTTGCCAGTATCTGTTTTTTTTTTTTTTTTTTTGACATTTTAATAATGGCCATTCTGACTGATGTGAGATGGTATCTTACTGTGGTTTTGATTTGTATTTCTCAGCAATCCCACTATTGGGTATATACCCAAAGGAATGTAAATCTTTCTACCGTAAAGACCTGCACATGTATGTTCATCGCAGCACTATTCACAATGGCAAAGACACAGGATCAACCTAAATGCCCATCAGCGGTAGACTGGATTTAAAAACTGTGCATATACACTATGGAATACTATGCAGCCATAGAACAGAATGAGATCATGTCCTTTGCAGCAACATGGATGGAGCTGGAAACCATTATCGTAAGCAAACTAATACAGGAACAGAAAACCAAACACTGTATGCTCTCACTTATAAGTTGGGAGCTAACCTTTGAGTATATAGGCACACAAAGAAGGAAACAATAGACCCTGAGGCCTACTTGAGGGTGGAGGGAGAGGACCAAAAAACTAGCTATCAGGTATTATGCTTATTACCTGGGTGACAAAATAATCTGTACACAAAACCCCCAATTTACCTATATGACAAACCTGCACATGTACCTCTGAACCTAAAATGAAAGTTAAGAAAAAAAAAGTAAATCAGAAAAACAAAAAACAAAAAACAACAAAAATTAAAACACAAACAAAGGGTGGAAAAGGCAACAATATGGCGAACTTCGATACAGCTGGCAGTGCTTGCACCTGTCCTGCCTCTAGCCCTCATGCTCACATCTTCAGTGTCCACCAGCTGGAGTGCACTTTGCCATCTCCACTGCAGGCTGGAAGCCCCAGGGAATTGACATTCCTTGGGAAGAGTTCTCAATCTTTGAATGACAGGAGTTGGTAAACCCCAGCTGCCTCACTGCCCTGGGTGAGATAACTCTGAAGTATATATATGTACACCCTGAGCTTCCCCAGAGAGGTTAAGCTCCAGTTGCCCTCAGTGGTGGTTGGTTTGATAACGCACTTAAAAAAATTCATTTCAATAGTTTTTGGGGTAAGGTGGTTTTTTGGTTACGTGGATAAGTTCTTTAGTGGTAATTTCTGAGATTTTAGTGTACCTGTCACCTGAGCAGTGTACCACCCCCTCCCAACCTCCCCACCACGAGTCCCCAAAGTCCATTATATAATTCTTATGCCTTTGAACTTTTATTAAAAAAAGAGATGAAACACACATAACACAAATTAATCATTTAAAAAGGAACAATTCAGTGGCAATGTTGTGCAACCACCACTTCTTTCTAGTTCCAAAACATTTTCATTATCCTAAAAGGAAACCCATATTCATGAAGCTGTTGCTTCTCATATGCTGTGCTTTTGTTGACTGTCTTTCCTTCCCTGTCTCATTTCTCTACCTCTATCCCAAACAATTTGCACTTGAATCCTTGTCCTAAGTCAGCTTTTGGGAGAACCCAAATGAAGGCACTTGGGAATGTCATATTAGGTAAGAGGAAAAAAAAATTCCAAGAAGTTACATGCAAGTTGATACTTATTTTTTAAGTTAAAAACTAAAATAAATAATACTTTTAGGTATACATATCAGATGTAAAAAGAGTGTAAAAATGCAAGCAACTACAATGATGACAATATTTTTCATCAACAGAAATTAACCTAGTGAGTTTCAATATTTAGGGTATGAGTGAAAATAAAAATGCAAGCAAGGCATTGATGACTGAGACTCAGGAAGGTGGCAACATGAGGTAAGAGGGGTAGGAAGATGGGCTTGGGAGACCACAGGGTTGGATGTGAGTTGTTGACAGGGTCCTAGGTTTTGTTGTTGATGATGAGTTTCTATAAGCTAATGATACTTAAAAAATGACTAATAAAATTACTAAAAGCATAGATCAGAGATAAGAATGTGTCATACCAAATATTATAATGAGCCCAATCTGTGCAAATAAGCAAAACCGACATCAATGGAATTCAAATAAAAAGAGGACAGTATTTAAATTTTCCAAGTTCCATGTGGTAGGCTGAAGAGTTTTAAAAAGTGTATTTTGTGTTGCTTTTACTTGAGAAGGGATTTAATACACTCTTCCTTTTTCTTCCCTAGAAGATCATCCAAAAGGTCATAACCTAAAAGCCCATTAATAGGGAGAAGTTATGTTAATGAGCACTGTTCTTTATGGCCTGTGATGCAGTCATTCAAAAGATCAGATTAGATAGATGTGTCAATATACAGAGATAGCCATGCTTCATTGATAAGATAAAGAAGTTGAAGATATGTTTTATATGATCCTATCTTTGAAGACAATTTTTTGTCATATAAAATGTGATAAGTAATTTATTATATATGTTGTATGTATATGTAACCATTTATATATGTATATGAGCATATATAATTATATATTGGAAATAACTTACCCAGTATTGTTAACAATGTTTTTCTATGTGATAGAATTATGAAAAGCTTCTTTTCTCTTTTTTTTTTTTTTTTTTTTGAGATGGAGTCTTGCTCTGTCACCCAGGCTAGAGTACAGTGGTGGGATCTTGGCTCATTGCAAACTGCCTCCCGGGTTCAAGTGATTCTCCTGCCTCAGCCTCCCAAGTAGCTGGGACTACAGGCTGCATGCCACCACACCCAGCTAATTTTTTTCTATTTTTAGTAGAGACAGGATTTTGCCATGTTGACCAGGCTGGTCTTGAACTCCTGACCTCAGGTGATCCACCCACCTCAGCCTCCCAAAGTGTTGGGATTATAGGTGTGAGCCACTACACCTGGCTGAAAAGTTTCTATTTTCTAAGTTATGCATATCTATATGGGTTAAATATTTTTAGTCAGAAAATCCAATAAAAATGAATAATAAAAAATTATGTATTCAGTAGATGTAGTTCTATAAGTTCTTATATAGTTATTGTGTTGTTATTGTTACTTTGTATAGCTACTCTGTTAGAGTTTGCAAAGTACATCTTCAACTAATTTCTCCTCCATCCATGAGTATGGGTAAATCCACACTGTCTTTTAAATTATGTTGCTTTCATTTCACAGAGCCATATTTTATCACCAATGACTTTTCCTCCCCATTTTAAAAGCTCTTTGAAAATCATTTTTTTCCCTTCCTGCTTGCTACTTTTTCCACTCTCCTGGCCAAGTGTACGTCCTGTGGTCTAGAGTTGCGCAGGCTGTTTTTTGTTAAGACCAGTTACTATGAAATATGATGTTCATGTGTGACATAGATAAATGTTAACGTCATTGTTGGCCACTCTGTAATTTGATGACAGAGTTCTGGGAGATTCTGTAAGGTGAGAAACTTTCTGCCTCTGACATTTGAAAACCCAGAGAAGTAAGCAATTTTAGAAAATTGAAAACATGAATGACAAGAACAAAAGAAAACAAAACTAAGTTCATTCCTTGGGTCGAGTGGTTATTCTTCCTCACTATGTCTGGGCCGGAAAGATTTCTTCTTCACATGTCCCTTGGCAAACTGTTATCCTTCTGACCTAATTTGGAGACTAGGTCTTCTCCAGTGGCTGAAATGGTGAGGAAATGAGATGCAACTGTATTTTGTTTCAGTTTTGTATGTACTTGGGTACCTTTCTTGCAGTGGGTCATGAGTTTCGGGCATCTTATAGAAAACCTGGGAGCCCTTGGTGCTGAAAAAAATTGAGTTTCAGATAGAATGTGCTTTTAGAACTCCTGATTAGAGAATGCTGGGAATACAAGTTTCTTGCTTTGTTTTGAAAGTTCTTTTTCCTCTAAACCACGCAAATGTTTTTTCTTGATGATGATGATTTTTTTTTTCCTACAAATGGGAACAAAAATGATTTTATTTTTTCTGCATAAAGAATAAAAGGAATATATATCTTTCTTTGAAAATTTCTCCTAGTCCAATTTTTTTTGACACCTTGTGAATTGTAACAGGAGGATTGATTATAAGCAGCTGTAAATTCTCAGTCTACTTAGTGTGCATAAGTGTGCCTTATCCTGCAAAGTAATTTTTAAAATGTGGACACTCACAATACCACCTATGACATAGTCTTGCCAAAAATAAATTGACCCTGAATCAATTAAGTCTCTAATTCCAACTGCAATGTACAGAAACTACAGAGGACAGAGGAACATGTAACAATAGCACCAAGAGGATGCATTAGCAAATTCCAGTCTGTCTTTGGTGATTAGAATGATGATTCCTCAAAGATGTCCACACCCTAATCCCTGTAATCTGTGACTATCTTAGGTTATGTGGCAAGGGAGAATTAAGGTTGTAGGTGCAATTAAGACTGCTAATCCGCTGACCCTGAGAAGGGTGAGATTTCTCTTGGATTATCTGGATGAGTTCAGCATAGTCACAAGGATGCTTATAGATGAAAGAGGGAGGTAGTAGAGTCAATATCAGAGTGATGTCATGTGAGAAAGACTCAACTGCATTGCTGGCTTTGAAGGTGGAGGAAGGGGGCCGTGAATTAAGTGGCTTCTAGAAGTTGGAAAAGCAAGAAAATGGATCCTCCTCTGTAGCCTCCAGAAAAGAACACAGCTCTGCTAACATCTTGATTTTAGTCCCTTGACATCTGTGTCAAATTTCTGCTCTCCAGAGCTGTAAGATAATACATTTGCGTTGCTTAAGCCGTTAAACTTGTGGTCACTTGTTGCAGCAGAAATAGGAAACTAAAATATGACCTGTTTATTTCAACAAAGAAAACGCATATCTAAAATGGAGATTGTAGTTGATGCTGTTGGTGCCTCCCCATAGTCGGCACTGGAGGTCAGCTGCACACTGCTTTTGGACACACTACGGCTTCCTGTGTCTCTACCTGAGGGTCACTCTGGCTGCTGAACTGTGCTGGCTCTGTCCACAGGGCAGGTGGGAAGTGCTGAGAGTTTATGCCCCAGGAGCAACCTTCTGCCAAGGCGAGATGGGAGTTGGTAAATAGAGGCTCCGATTCCCATGCTGGACATTGTCTGCAAGGTCCTAAGTCTCCGAGGATTTCATACCATCTGCCCCAAGTGGCTACTGTTTCTGAAGGTGCACTTTATTTGCTCATATTCCTTCTCTCTGGGTCATTTCTCTACTTCCTTACCATGTTTCCTGGGACTGCTTCCAAAATCAACCGTTTGCACCCAAATTCTTGTCTGCAGATATGCTTTTGGTGGAGCCCAAACTAAGACAGAGGGGAACCTATGGTTTTATAGAGACTTAAGAGACACAACAGTCTGTCACAATCTTTGGGCCTTATTTGGATACTGATTTAAACAAACAAACAAGCAGACAAAATACCTGAAAATCGTTAATGACATTGATAAGATAACTAGAAATCTGAACACTGGACCAGACATTTGATGATATTAAGAGATGATTGTAGGCCAGGCATGGTGGCTCATACTCATAATCCTAACACTTTGGGATGCCGAGGCGGGTGGATCACTTGAGGTCAGGAGTTCAAGACCAGCCTGGCCAATGTGGTGAAACCCCGTCTCTACTAAAAATACAAAAATTAGCTGGAAATGGTGGTTGGCACCTATAATCCCTGCTAATTGGGAGGCTGGGGCAGGAGGATTACTTGACTCTGGGAGGTGGAAGTTGCAGTGAGCTGAGATCACACCATTGCACTCCAGCCTGGGCAAGACTGTGTCTCAAAAAAAAAGGTGATTGTATCCCACTGCTGCCACCAATAAAAGAGGTGATTGCCAAATTTTGAAATGGGATAATGCTATTGTGGTTATGTTAAAACAAATAGTCTTCATCTTTCAGAGATACATTCTGAAATATTCATAAATACATTGATAA
This sequence comes from Pongo abelii, assembly GCF_028885655.2. Taxonomy (NCBI): domain Eukaryota; kingdom Metazoa; phylum Chordata; class Mammalia; order Primates; family Hominidae; genus Pongo; species Pongo abelii. Next base: position 114,688,985 of record NC_071995.2, on the reverse strand, counting down.
TTGATACAAGGTTTAAGATTTGCTTCAAAATAATGCAAGAGTTAAAGGAAGAGAGAGTGTAGATGAAAGAATAGCCATGAGCTGATAATTTTTGAAATTAGGAGATGAGTAGAAGAGGTTTATGACACTATTTGTCCTAATTTTATATATATTAGACATTTCCACAATAAAAAGTGTAGAAATGCCCACTTATCTAACACACTGCCTTTGAATCAGGTTGTGTGCGTACCATTGAGCAAGAGTAGTTTTGATTGCTCTTTGGGTTTTGGGGTAGACTGTGGGGTCAGATCAACCTGTATTCAAGTCTGATCCTGGTTTATCTTGGATGGTCAGTTGTGTGTGGGGTTGGGACAATCCAGGGGACTGGAAAGTGGGGGATAGAGGACAGTCTCTGGGAAGGAGGTAATTCCAAACAAAGGATGCTTCATGACTAAAGATATGGAAGTGAAAACAGACAGGAAGAACAAAGCTTCAGGCTGGGAGATTGATTTGAGGCTGCAAGGCTATATTACTCTGGGCTCTCCAGAGAAATTGAACTAATAGCATGCATGTGTGTGTGTGTGTATTTACATAGTTATAAATATAAGTAGTATGGTTATTTATATATATATTAGAATATGTATATAAAATAGTTTGAGTTTGTGTGTATATATATATATACACACATATATGTGAGCTTGTGTATATATATGTGTATATATGTGTATGTGTATATATATATATATCCAGAGAGAGAGAGAAACTGATATTTGTTTTAAGAAATTGGCTTATGCAATTATGGAAGATGGCAAGTTGAAAATCTGCAAGGTAGGCAGGCTAGAGGCTGAGAGGAATTGATGTTGCAGCTTGAGACTGAATGCAGTCTGGAGGCAGATTTCCCTCTTCCTCTGGGAACTTCAGTGCTTTTTTTCTCTTAATTCCTTCAACTGATTGGACAAGGCCCACCCACATTATAGAGGTCAGTCTGCTTTACTGTAAGTCTACTAATGTAAATGTTAATCTCATCTAAGAAAATACCTTCACAGCAACATCTGATCTGGTATTAGACCAAATATCTGGGTACTGCAGCTTAGCCAAGTTGACATATAAAATTAGCGGTCCCCAGGGGCCATTGTAGTACTCCAGAGGAGATATAATAAGAGTTTAAACCAGTACATTGGCAGTGACAGTTAGGAGGAGATAGTGGTGGCTCACATCTATAATTCCAGCACTTTGGGAGACCAAGGCAGGTGGATCTCCTGAGGTCAGGAGTTTGAGACCAGCCTGGCCAACATGGTGAAACCCCGTCTCTACTAAAAATACAAAAATTAGCCAGATGTGGTGGCACAGGCCTGTAGTTCCAGCTACTTGGGAGGCTGAGGCAGGAGAATCAATCGCTTGAACCTGGGAGGCAGAGGTTGCAGTGAGCTGAGATTGTGCCACTGCACTCCAGCCTGGGCAACAGAGTGAGATTCTGTCCAATAAATAAATAAATAAATAAATAAATAAATAAATAAATAAAGAGGGGATAGATGTGAGTGCTTTTGAGGTGTTAGAGTTCACATCACTGGGTGTGGGTAAATGAGTAGACCAAGTTTCTAGTACGGATATTGGGGTAACATTTAGCAACATGAGAAGAAAGAGGAGTCTAGGTTATTCCCAGGTGATGACTGAGCAGCTACTGTGTTCCTGGCATGGAGCTGGTTCTTGGGATATGAGAGAGAGTAAGATGGACAAGGCGTCTGCTCTTGTGGAGCATGTGATCCTGCAGGAGAGGCAGACACTGAACAGCCGTTATCAGTGAGCTGGGGGCTATAGGAAGAATGAATGCTGGGGGCGAAGGTATCATCGACAAAATGAACCAGGTCAAGAGGCTCAGGAATGTCTCTCCCCAGGAAGTGACTTGTAAGCTGAGCTTAGAGGAATAAGCAGGAGTTTGGCCATGAGGAGGGGAAACAGCATTCCAATTAGAGGGAAGAACAGTGAGCAAAAGTTCAGAGTCTGGAAAGAACATAGAGAACTGAGAGCTCTTATTTTGTATAGGATATTTGCTTTGAGAAGCAAATAATCATTCTTCTTCTTCTTCTTTTCCCTTGTGTGCAAATGGTATGTTCCTATATTGATCTGACCTAAAGCAAGTTAGGTTTGTGTATTGAAAAGCATGCCATGTCGTGCAGGCCTTCTTCAGGTTATTAAGAAAAGTTATCCCGTAAGGTTGAAATTCAGGATCTTCTAGGACTTTACTAACAGACTGACGAGCTTATAAATCAGTAACTGAACCCTGAGTGTATACAGGGATAATTGATTGAGAGGGTAGAAAGAGGGTTCAGCTGGAAGGAGATCAAGGTTCTAGTCCCCACTCTGCTGCTTCCTGGCTGTGTGATTTATTATTATTATTATTTTTGATATGTAGTCTTGCTCTGTTATCTAGGCTGGAGTGCAGTGGTGCGATCCGGCTCACTGCAACCTCTGCCTCCCAGGTTCAAGCAATTCTCCTGCCTTAGCCTCCCAAGTAGCTGGGATTACAGGCACCCACCACCATGCCTGGCTAATTTTTGTATTTTTAGTAGAGATGGGGTTTTGCCATGTTGGCAAGACTGGTCTTGAACTCCTGACCTCAAGTGATCCACCAGCCTTGGCCTCCCAAAGTGCTGGGATTACAGGTGTGAGCCACCATGCCCTGCCTGTGTGGTCTTGAAGAAGTTACTTAGCCTCTCTGGACCCTGATTTTTTGTGTCAGAAAAATTTGGATATTGGGCAAGATCACTTCTAGTTCTAGGATATTTATGATTCTATGGGTTTGGATGATGTGCAATAGGAAAAAAATACATGACGTTCTCAGGTAATTCCTCAAACACCAATATTTCTGTATTTGTTAAACATTGGCTCCAGGCAGACTCTGTTTCAGGTGCTGGGGATTTAAAGGGGACTAAGAGAGACAAGATTCTGCCTTAAAGGAACTAATTGGGCCAGAGGTAAGAGACAGACAAGTGGCAGCAGATGCACAAGCAGGGCAATTGCAGATTGTGATAAAGGGAGATTGTGTAAAGATAACAAACAGGATGATGTGAGAAGACCCTGTGTGTGTGTGTGTGTGTGTGTGTGGTTGTGTTGGTGGAGAGTATCAGATAGGGCCAATCTGAGAAGCAGCATGGAGCAGACTGAGTGATCACAGAGACTTAGCCATCCAAAGAGCTGGGAGAATGACAGGTGGAAGGAATGGCAAGTGCAAAGGCCCTGAGGCAGCATATAGCTAGCCTGCTGGAGAACAGGGAAGGGGCACATTGTATCAAGAAAAATGAATGAAGAGGAACATGGCTGGAGATGACCAAAAAGTAGCCATAGCCACACATAGCAGGCCTTGTAGCCTCAATGAGTTGGATTTTATATTTTATTTATTGTTAAAAATGTTTTCTCCTCTCAGCTCATACCTATATTTTTTATTTTTTTTTGAGACAGGGTCTCACTCTGTTGCACAGGTTGGAGTGCAGTGGCATGATTACAATTCACTGCAGACTTGACCTCCCGGGCCCAAAAAATCCTCCCACCTCAACCTCCCAAGTAGCTGAGACTGCAGGCATGCACCACCATGGCCAGCGAATTTTTTGTATGTTCTTGTAGAGATGGGGTTTTGCCATGATGCCCAGGCTAGTCTCAAACTCCCGGGCTCAGGCGATCTGCCCACCTCAGCTTCCTAAAGTGCTGGAATTATAGGCATGAGCCACTGCACCTGGCCAAAAGTTGGATTTGATTACCAAAAATGAGAATGCACTTAACTGGTGCCTCAGTCAATGGTGGCATTTAACTGAAATGAACTCATACTAGTCCCCCTGCCAAAAGATCCTCTTTCAGTGCTCCCCATCTTGGTAAATAAGCTATTTATGTATTTTACAAATACTTATGTGCCAGGCCCTGTTCTAGGTGCTGAGAATCCAGTGGCAAACAAAGCCAGTGGTCCCTGCTCTAATGGATATATAGGACAATGAGGGAGACAGGTAGTGACTAAGTGAACAAGTAAACAGGTAACATGCTCCATGGAAATGAGAGTTATGGAGAAAGATAAAGTAGGATTGAGATGTGGACATCTTTGGAGGGTGGTTATTCTGCCTGTCACACCCATTTGTGGGGATGGGCATTGCTGATTTATGGTGGGAGGCCAGGGAAAGTGTCTTGGATAAAGAGACACTTGAGGCGTTGTGGGAAGGAGGGAGTGAGCCGTGAGGATACCTGGGGAGGTGGTTCCAGGGAGTCGAAGTGGCCAGTGCAAAGGCCCCAAGGCATCACACGGGGAGGGAAAACAGAGGGAAAAGAAGCCAGAGAGTTTATGGAGGGCCTTGTATGTCATGGTATAACTTGGGCCTTGATCCTGAGAAAGATGCGGAACAAATGGAAGGTTGAGCAGAGGAGGAATGGGATCTCGGGTTCCATGGGATGCCACTGGCTTTGGGTGGAGAACAGATGATGGAGGGACCAGGCTGGACACAGGGAGGCCATGCGGGAGGCTTCTGCAACAGTGCAGGGAGAGGTGGCTTTGACAGGGCAGGTGGGTGATAGCTGTCATTGCCCGTCTTGGTAACCTGGGCTGCTGTAACACATCACCACAAACTGGGTGGCTTAAAACATTAGAAATGTACTCTCACAGTTTTGGAGGCTGGAAGTCTAAAATGAAGGTATTGGCAGGGCGTGCCCCCACCAAAAACCCTAGGGAAGAATGCCTCCTTGCCTCTCGCAGCTTCTGTGGCTCCCGGCAATGCTTGGCGTCCCTCCACTTGTGGCTGCATCCCTCTAAACTCTGCCTTCATGTTCACGTAGCCTTCCTCTCCACCGTGTGTGTCACTGTGTCCTCTCCTCTTCTAAAAACACAGTCATTGGGTGAGGGTTCACCTTAACCCATTATGACTTCATTCTAGCTTGACCAATTACATCTGCAAAGATCTTTTCTCCAAATAAAGTCAAAATCAGAGGTCCTGGATGTTAGGATTTGGACATATCTTTTTGAGGAACAGAATTCAACCCATGACATTGCCCATGCCAGAGTCTTGCGACGCATCCTGGAACCATCCTTCTTCCCCTGCACTGCTCACACCAGCCAGCCCCAGGTGCTGCTGCCTGGGCCAGGGCAACAGCCTCCTGTTCATCTCCTGTTCTCCTTGCTGGCTTCTCCGCCCATCTTTTCCCAATCCAGCAGAAGAGCAATTGTTTTAGGGTGAACATCTGATCGTGTCCTCTTGCTTGAAATCTTTCTGTGCATCCCCATTGCTCAGAGGAGAAAGCCCCAAAACCTTCCTTTAATCTTTAGAGCCTTGTGTGATTGGCCCTCTGTGGACTCACCAGGTGCATGCTGAGGTACAGTCCCCTTCTTCCTCCGTCCCAGTCCAACCACGTCCTCTGAGAAGTCCTCCCTGGCTTTTCCCAATTTAGGTCATGTCCCCTTTCTTTATGTATCAACATTACAATGAGATACTTAACCGTGTGAATATCTGTTTGATGTGTATCCCCCACTGGACTTTAAACTCTATGAGACCAGGGACTCTGTCTTGTTTATCCAGGTATCCCCAGAGCCCAGCACCTTGCCTGGCACACAGTAGGTGCTCAGTAAATGCTTGAATGAATGAGTGAGCATCCTGTACTTGATAGTATTCTCATTGACTCTCAGCCCCATGAATGGACATCATTGTTGCAGACTGATTAGTGCAGTATTTTTGACGAAGTTTTCCCAGTTTATGGACTTGGTACACACAATCAACTAATAATTGCATTATTAGTTATCCAATTATTTGTTCAATGACCATTTCCCTGGATAGAATGTAAATGTCACAAGGTCCTCTGTTCACCATTATTATCCCCAGCATGATGCCGGGGACACACGGGACATTATTGATGAGAGTGGGTAAATGGATGAATGAATGAATGAACCATGCCCAAATCTAGGCTGATAACATGCTTTTTTGCCCACACTCATCACTCACAGGCTCCATGTCTATACCAGCCTCCCCTCTAGTATTCGTTTCCTACTCCTACTGTAAAAATGACCCCAAATATTATTATCTTGCAGCTCTCCAGCCTCCCCTCTAGTATTCTTTTCCTACTCCTGCTGTAAAAATGACCCCAAATATTATTATCTTGCAGCTCTGCAGGTCAGAAATGGGCCTCCCTGGGCTAAAGTCAAAGTGTGAGCAGGGCTCTGTTCCTTCTGGAAGCTCTAGGGAAGAATCAATTTCCTTGCCTTTTCCAACTTCTAGAGGCTACCCGCATTCCTTGATTCATGGCCTCTTTCATTTTCAAAGCCAGCAATGGCTGGTCAAGTCTTTCTGATATCATCTCACTCTGCCACTGACTCTCCTGCCTCACCCTTTACTTTTTCTTTTCTTTTTTTTTTTTTTTGAGACTGCGTTTTGCTTCATGGTTCACTGCAGCCTCAACCTTTCTGGCTCAAGTGATCCTCCCACCTCAGCCATTCTCCCACCTCATCCTCCCAATTATAGTCCCGAGTAGCTGGGACTATAGGCATGTGCCACCATGCCTGGCTAATTAATTATTTTTTTTTTTAAGAGATGGAGTCACACTATTTTGCCCAGGCTGGTCTGGAACTCCTGGGCTCAAGCGATCCTCCCACTTGGCCTTCTCTAAGTGCTGGGATTACAGGCATGAGCCACCATGCCCAGCCCGCATGGACTCTTGTGATTACATTGGTCCCATCCAGATAATCCAGAGTCATCTCCCTATGTTGAGGTCAACTGATGAGCAACCTCAGTTTCACCTGCTCCCTTAATACCCCCTTGCCCTGTCACCCAGCATATTTACAGGTTCTGGGGATTAGGAAATGGACGTCTTTGGAGGGTGGTTATTCTGCCTGTCACACCTCTTTAATTTTCTTATTGTTTGAATAAAGCCTGCAGTCATGGTGTGTGCAGTGGGAAGACAGAAGGGGGAAGGGAAGGGGCTCACTATGTGTAGGGAGGACCTTTGTCAGTAGATCACACTTGAATGTAGGGTCATTGTCTGAAGCATTAGACTCAGCTTCAAGAGTCGATCTGTTTCCTGCTTTGCCAACCCAGACATGGCTATCCCTTAAAGAGGACTGAATGTGTATGAATCAATGACTTGGATTTGTTTTCCCACTGAGGGTGGAGCCCGTACCCCTGCCAGGGTAGACAGTGGGATGGTGCTCATGTCCCAGTGATGTGTGGGAGTGAAGGCGCCCTTCCCTCCACTAGCCTCCCAAAGTAAATGGAGGCCAAACCTCTGCCTGATTTATCTCTTCTCCTTGATCCTCCCTTGCCTATCCTTGGGTTTGAAACTCAGAAGGGAGAAAGAAGAGCCTGAGCTTTCAGCCCAGCTCCACTGCTCACAAGCTGTAGGACCTTCAGCATGTCGCCTCCTTGCAGCCACCCTGCTCTTCTGTAAATTGGGCATGATGAGAACACCTGCATTGCAGGCCTGTTGGGTGGATTAGACAAGGAAGGCATTTGCAAAGCACTTTGAACTTTGCATACAGTAGGTGCTCAATAAATGCTTGCTCTTGTGCCCTTGCCCTATTCTGGCCATGACTTGACTTTGCATTACTCCAGACCAGTCTCAGCTCTGCTATTACAGACAGAATGCCATTTTGGACTTGTCTTCAAGCTCATTAAAGAGTGTGCAGGCCAGTTGCGGTGGCTCACGCCTGTAATCCCAGCACTTTGGGAGGCCGAGGCGGGTGGATCATGAGGTCAGGAGTTCGAGACCAGCCTGGCCAACATGGTGAAACCCCATCTCTACTAAAAATATAAAAATTAGCTGGGTATGATGGCAGGTGCCTGTAATCCCAGCTACACGGGAGGCTGAGGCAGGAGAATGGTTTGAACTCTGGGAGGTGGCGGTTGCAGTGAGCCGAGATCATGCCACCGCACTCCAGTCTGGGTGACAGGGTGAGACTCCATCTTAAAAAAAAAAAAAAACAAAAAAAAACCTGTGTGCAAGACTACAATATGTTCTAAGAAGCAGCGACTGAACTTTGATGCAGGTCCAGCACTTGTATCAGGCAGGCAAATTTGGCAAACACTCGGCGATAGCCTTAGTGGAGCTGCAGACACCCTTGGTCCAGCTTGAGGGCAGATCACCAAACTGGATCACGTCCCAGTAAATCCTAACTAAAGATGCTCCCATCTGACTCACATACAGAGTATTTACTCAAGGAGTATTTGCTGAACACCAACTCAGCGCTGGGCACGTGGGCTTGGTGGTGGAGATGACATCATTCCCCCTGGGTGGCTGTGCTGCCTGGGAGATAACTCATAGGCCATATGTACAGCTTGGGAGCACCGGAAGTCCTTTTACAGAACTTTCCACATTTTAGGAGTGAAGGATGATAGGAATGGGGCTTTGAAGCCCTGAGCCCTTAATAGGCAGAATCCTACATGGTGTTTACTTCACCCTAAGGCACCCCAGCCTCACTTAGCAGTGCTGCAATTAACACAATACCACTGTCAGAATAACCTCTAACCACAGCCCCGGCTACATTGCTCACCTCCTTGGTGGCTTCTCTCTACTCGTAGGATAAACCCAAGCTCCTTAGCCCGACTTACAGGGTCCTCCCCAGCTGGGCACCCACCCACCCTCACTGCTATGCTCTGAATGTTTGTGTCCCGTCCCTAATTTCTATGTTGAAATCCTCACCCTCAAGGTGATGGTATTAGGAGGTGAAGCTTTTGGGAGGTGATTCAGTCATGGAGGTAGAGCCTTCTTGAATGGGATAAGTACCTATGAAAAAGGGACTCCCGGGAGCTCCCTTGTTCCTTCCACCGCGTGAGGACACAGTGAGAAGGCGCCATCCACAAGTCAGAAAGTGGTCCTCACCAGACACCAAATCTGCCCTCATCTTGGACTTCCCAGACTCCAGAACTGTGAGAAGTAAATTCTTTTAGCCGGGTATGGTGGCTCACGCCTGTAATCCTTGCACTTTGGGAGGCCAAGGCGGGTGGATCAGCTGAGGTCAAGAGTTCAAGACCAGCCTGGCCAACATGATAAAACTCCGTCTGTACTAAAAATACAAAAATTAGCCAGGCGTTATGGCTCATGCCTGTGGTCTCAGCTACTTGGGAGGCTGAGGCAGGAGAATTGCTTGAACCCGGGAGGCAGAGGTTGCAGTGAGCTGAGATCATGCCACTGCACTCCAGCCTAGGCAACAGAGTGAGACTCGGTCTCGAAAATAAATAAATTCTTTTTCTTTATAAGCCACTCAGTCTGAGGTATTTTGTTATAGCAGCTCAAACGGACTAAGATGGAAAATCTCTCTCAGCTTCATCCCTCTTTTCCACTCCTAGCAGCTAGAGTTTCTCTTATCTCCTCAAAGGCTGCATTTTCTCTCTCACCTCTTAACCCTTTCCTTGGCTAGTCCCTCTGCCTTGAGCACTGTTCCCTCCCATCCTTTGCCTAGCCAACTCCAATCATCTTTAGGCTTCAGCATAAATCTCACCTCCTCCTGGAAGCCTTCCATGATACCTCCATGCTAGGTTGTCCTCCTGTGCCCTCCAGATGGCCCTGAGCTCTGTCTTTTCCAGAACTCATCACTTTGTGTTATACCTGCCTCGTCCCTGTCTGTCTCCCAGGAAGACTGGAGTCTCCTGAAGGTTGAAGCAGAGTCTGATTTGCTCTCGGTTGCATCTGCAGTGCCTGTATTAGTTTCCCAGAGCTGCAGTAATTAAGTATCAAAAACTGGGTAGCTTAAAACCACAGAAATTTATTCTCTTACAGTTCAGGAAGCCAGAAGTCCAAAACCAAGGTGTCAACAGCATTAGCTTGTTTCGTGGAGCTCAGAGGGAAAATTTGTTCCATGCCTCATCCTCATCCTCAGCTTCTTGGGAAGTTCTTGGTGTTTTTTTTTTGCTTGCGACAGCATCACTCCAGTCTCTGCCTCTGTTTTCCCATGGTCCCTGCCCTGTGTGCCTTTCTCTGTCTTCTTTTAAGGACAACAGTCATTGTACTTAGAGCCCACCCTAATCCAATATGACTTTATATTAACTGGATTATATCTGCAAAGACACTATTTCCAAATAATTTCACATTCATAGGTGCTGAGGGTTAGGACTTGAACATATCTTTTCAGGGGACAATTAACTCACAACACTATCTACTTCATCTACTCATTGTAAATATTTGATGAATGAATGACTACAGAAAGAAGCAAACAGGTTGCCTAGGAGTCCGTCTTTTTTGAGGAAATGTTGAATCTGTGTTGTCACATAAAAGAAACAATGTAGAACAGGAAAAAGAAATGTACAAGAGAATTTAGATTAAAGCAGGCATTCACACACACCCACACACACACACACCCTTGCCAAGCGCAGCTGTGGGCTGGACAGGGGAGTGGTGGCCCTGGGCGGGATGCTGGGCAGCCATTCTCCTCCGTCCCTTCCGCCCCCTACCTGTCCACAAGGGCCGCGCTGTGGTGGGGCCCAGGCACCATTTTATTAGTTGTGATCCACTGTGGTTAATTCTCTTAATCTAGACTTACGTGCCCGTAAAGCCCAGACCTCAGGTATTGGATTTCCCTGATCAAAGGGCAACATGTGGGGGGCGCTGCCCAGGAGGGCTCAGCAAGGCTCGTAAACACGGCCCGGGACACACACACACACACACACACACACACACACACACACTCCAAAAGATGGGCCGATCAATGGCTGGGGTGATCCCGTGTGAAATATGACTGCCGCTTAAATGCAGCTTCTGGGATTTATGGCCGGGTATTAATCTACCCTGCTTAATGCCTTGACCTCTGCCCTCCAGCAATTCAAGGGACGGTGCCAGTGAGGCCAGAAGCTAATTCCATGGATTAAAGCAGAAGGAGCCCCCAGCATTTGGAAGTGTCAGGGACAGTTTAAGCGCTAGCAAAATGTCCCAGCTCTCCCTATTAATGGTGGCTGGGAATGGTTGGGTTTTTCAAGCAGGCAACACACAGAAGGATCGTAGAGGATAGGACCTTTTGGTAAATGCAATCAGTTTCCTTCTGTAGTCCAGGCCTGTATGTACTTAATTCCTCTCTCTTCCTAGCCTCCAGGACTCTGCACATCAATTTCTCCCTATAGTACACTTTGCTTTGTGCATAGTCAGGTTGCGCCTTAAATGCCACCTTCTCCAGGGAGCCTTCCTAGCCCCTATGCCTTGTTAATGCTGCTCACTTGCTCCTGAATAGCCTCAGAATTGTCGCTGTCATTTTTCTAGTCTTATTCATCCACCAAATTAAACTTCTGAGGGCAGGAACTGAGTTGTCACCTAAACCTACTAGAGAGCCAAACTCATTGTAAAAACTCAACCAATATTTATTATACGGGTGAATCAAAAGAATTCAAGCAACAACTAAGACTGCAATTGATTTTTTTTTTTTTTTTTGAGACAGGGTCTTGCTCTGTTGCCCAGGCTGGAGTGCAGTGGCTTTACCACAGCTCAATGCAGCCTCGACCTCACAGGGTCAAGCGATCCTACCACTCTCAAGTAGCTGGGAGTACAAACATTCACCGTCAGGCCTGGCTAATTTTTAAAATTTATTTGTAGAAATGGGGTCTTGCTATGTTGCCCAGGCTGGTCTTGAATTCCTGGACTCAAGCAGTCCTCCTGCGTTGGCTTCCCAAAGTGCTGGGATTACAGATATGAGCCACTGTGCCCAGCCCAGCTGCTGGCTTTTAGGGATAAAATACTTGCATTTGGTGTGTTAAGACTTATGACCATACATGTCCTCATCCTCCCTCTGAGCCTCAGTTTCCTCTTTAGTAAGACAGGACTAAGAGTAGTACTAATTACACACCACCATCATTTGTTCAGTTATTCCACAGGTGTTTATTGAGCACTTCATATGTGCAGGTGCTGATCCAGAATGGGGACAGAGCAATGAACAAAACAGACAAAACCCTTGTCCTGGTGGACAATGACATTCTGGTTGAGGGGTGACAGAAAATATATGAGCTAGTGTTAAGTGGTGAGGAACAAAAAAAAAACAGAATTGGGGAATGAAGATTTAGGATGAGGGTGGAGAGTCTGGAATTTTAGATAGGTGGCTAGGGAAAGTCTCATTGACAAGGTAGTAGCTTTTGTTATTTTTGTTTGTTTTTATTGTTATGGATCTTAATATTTAATTTTTAAAAATTTTAATTATGGATACATAATAGTTGTACATATTTATGGGGTACATGTAATGTCTTGATATAGGCATACAATGTGTGGTGATCAGTTATTTCTTTGTGTTAAGAACATTCTATTCTTTTAGTTATTTAAAAATATCCAATAAATTATTAGCTATAGTCACCATATTATGCTACTAAATACCAGATCTCTCTCTCTCTCTCTCTCCCTCTCTCTCTGTTTCTTTCTTTGATGGAATCTCACTCTGTCGCCAGGCTGGAGTGCAGTGGCATGATCTCGGCTCACTGCAACCTCTGCCTCCTGGATTCAAGTGGTTCTCCTGCCTCAGCCTCCTGAGTAGCTGGGATTACAGGCACGTGCCACCACGCCCAGCCAATTTTTTTTTCTTTTTTTTTTTTTTGTCCAGCCAATTTTTGTATTTTTAGTAGAGATAGGGTTTCCCCAGGTTGGCCAGGCTTGTCTCGAACTCATAACCTCAGATGATCCACCTACCTCAGCCTCCCAAAGTACTGGGATTACAGGCATGAGCCACCGCGCCCGGCCTAGATCTTATTCTTTCTATCTAACTCTATTTTTTACCCATTAACCGTCTTCTTTTAATACCCTCCTCCCACTACCCTTCCCAGCCTCTGGTAACCATCATTCCACTCTCTATTGCCATGAGTTCAATTTTCATTTTTTTTTTGGCTCCCACATATGAGTGAGAACATGCAATATTTGTCTTTCCGTGTCTGGCTTATTTCATAATGTCCTGACACTTAACATAATGTCCTCCAGTAAAGACTACAAAGTGAGGGAGAGAGACGTGTGACTATCTGGGCGTTCCAGGTAGAGAACGGCCAGCGCAAAGGCCTGAGGCAGGACTCTGCCTGGTGTGTTTGAGGAAGAGCCAAGAAGCTAGTGGGATGTAGAGGGAGAGTTGGGGAAAGAAGGAGGGATGAAAGACAGAGACTATCTGAGATTAAAATCAGTTAATATATATGAATTCCCAGCACTGGAATTAACTGAACCATCATCCATTCATACAAGGGAGTTCTATACAACTGTTAAAAGGAATGAAGTAGATGTGGATGGGCTCATACAGATATATCTCCAGTGGGTAGATCTTCAAGGTATAATTTTATTTTTTATTTTTTGAGACTGAGTCTCACTCTCTCCCCGAGGCTGGAGTGTAGTGGCACCATCTTGGCTCACTGCAACCTCTGCCTCCCGGGTTCCAGCAATTCTCCTGTCTCAGCCTCCCGAGTAGCTGGGATTATAGACATGTGCTACCACACCCAGCCAATTTTTTTTTTTTTTTTTTTTTTTTTGTATTTTTAGTAGAGATGGGATTTCACCATGTTGGCCAGGCTGGTCTCAATCTCCTGACCTCAAGTGATCTGCCCACCTCAGCCTCCCAAAGTGCTGGGATTACAGGCATGAGCCACCGCATTCTTAAATATTTTTAGAAACACATATATATTAAAAATACTGTGTGAGTAAAAAAACCTCCAAACCCAAAAGAGCATATTTATGTGTGTCTATACAGCTGTAGATAAATGCACAAGAGAATGTCTGGAAGAACACATACTAAAATGTGGACAGCGTCCAAATCTGGAGAGGAGGTGGGACTGGGGGAGATAAAAGGGGACTTGAACTATTTTACTCTTTATGCTTCTATATTATTGCTTAAGGTTTTCACAACAACCATGTACTTGCTTAAAGGATGCATTTATTTAAAAATTTTAGTAATCCTTTATAGGAGCAACAAGACAGAGAAGAGACAGGGACTCACTTTTTTTTTTTTTTTTTTTTTTTTTTAACCTCACCTTCTCAGGTGGATCAGAGAGCCTGGTGATCCACCTAGCCATCCTGGAATTTTAGTGGAATGTGCATTCCACTTGAGAAAGTTGTGGAAGTTGTGGAATCATGAATCAGAAGCAGGTTGTGGAAAGAGCCCTTTGTTGGAGTTACCAACAAAAAGTCTATGGCATTTTGCATTATTTGCCCACAAGAGCAAAATAAGGGACTGGAATTTTGTGATTAATTCCAGGCCTATCAGCAGCTTGGGGAGACTGATTCTCTGAAAGCCAGTGGTGTTTATTTCCATGGAAGGGTCTGCCTACAGATTTAGGCAAACTCACCCTAGGGAGTCAGACAAAACAGGAGCATGTCAATATTTTATGAAGATACAGAGAGCTCAATGCCTGTAGACCTTCAGGCTATTCTTTAATCTTTGGGAAGGGCTGCAGGGTGATCTCTTTGGTAGCCCTCTTAGCATTGATTCCCTCTTTTCATTGCTGGGCAGCAGCCACTAGAGTGGAAGGACAAAGCCCATATTTAGCTCCAGGGTTGGACTCTGACAGGCCCAAATCACACTGGGCCAGTAATTCCATCCCTCTTCCTGGCGATTGGATTAGATTGGGTGTGTAACGAAAAGGGTCAAGTCTGAGTAAGTCTTAGGATTTTTCTTGTTGACTTTAGGAATATCCAGTTTTAGGATGAAGACGACACTGTGTAAGGCAGTCAGAGAAGAATCCTGATGACAGCATTAAGTGCCTGGATCAAGCCACACCTGAATCCTTCCCTTTTCTCTTTATTGTTTAATTTTACTTCCTGTTATCTTAAACCAAAAGATTTATCAATGACACAGCTTGACAACTGAGATTCAGAATGCATGTTGGTAGCAGTTCTTTTCTATTTCTTAATTGTCAGGGAAATTAAGAAGGAAAATCATCCTTGTCCAGGAGTCTGGTGCATCAATTCTTGTTCAACCTGTGCTATTAACTTACTGTGTGACTGCATGTCATTTCTTCTATGTGACTTTCAGAGGACTCTCCTCTAACATAGAGAGTTGGGTGAGAGAGGATCTAGAAAGATCCTTATAGAGTTAACACTTTATGACCTTCTAAGTCCTCAAGGGTGTCGTAGGACATGTTGATACACCAACAGAGAACCTCTTAAGGTCTATGTGAAACCCCAGATGGGGCCTAGAAAAAGCTGTAACTGTGTCATGGTGGTCTGGAGTTTGAATGATCCCTTTGGTTTGGAGATAAGGAGCTGTCACTCTGTATATTGGGAAGCTGGCATGATGCTGATGGTGGAGGCAGTCGAGCTGGGTTTAACACGGCAGAGGGAACCCAGGCTGGGGCCTGCCCTGTTGGTAGGTGAGGTGTGTGTGACCAAAGTCACACTCTTTAATGACTTTCTGTATGTGATCTTCAATTGACTATTGATGTTTTAATTGTGTATTCCTATGGCTTTCTATATTTTATCAGAGTCCAATAGCCTTTGAAAAGCATAATTTTTGGAGAAGGAGCTCAGAAGCATGAACAATTCTCCATTCCATTCCCATTTTTGGGTGGCGTTGGTGGCTATTTTAAAGTCGGGCTTGAGATGCTTTGCCACAGTCATTCAGACACACTTGGGTCTATCTGGAAGATGATAGGAGGGACTTCCAGGAAGTCTGTTGGAATGAGTGACAGAGGGGCCTTCTTGGACAGGATGGGGAGGGTGCAATGCCTTCTGGGAGAGTATGGCTGATTCTGGCTGGGGACCCCATGGAATGGAAGACTGGCCTGGCCCCCAGGAGACTCGGGAAAAACAAGTGTTATGGACTCAATGTTTGCATACCCTCAAAACTCATATGCTGAAGCCCTAGCCCCCTTTGTGCTGGGATTAGGAGATGAGGCATTTGGGAGATAATCAGGCTTAGGTGAGGTCATGAGTGTAGGCCTTCATAAGGGTATTAGTGCCCTTATAAGAAGAGAAAGAGACACTGGAGCTTCCTTTCTCTACCAGGCGAGGACACAAGAAGATGTCCATCTACAAGCCAGGAAAAGATTCTGCACCAGGACCTGAATCAGCTGGCACCTTGATCTTGGACTTCCCAGCCTCCAGAACTATGAGAAGAAAAATAAATGTCTGTTGTTTAAGCCTCCCAGTCTATGGTATTTGGTTATAGCAACCCAAGATGACAAAGACAACAAGCCTATAATGAAAAATGGCAAAGTAACCAAGATGTCCTTCAAGAGGTAATTGGATAAACAAACTAGGACATCTACACAGTGGAATATTATTCGTCAATAAAGAGAAAAGTGACATAGCAAGGCATGAGAAGCCATGGAGAAAATTTAAATGCATATTTCTAAGCGGGAAAGATCAAGAAAAGGGTACATATAGGATGGTTCCAACTATGTGACATTCTGGAAAAGGCAAAACTATAAAGACAATGGAAAGAATAGTGGTGCCAGAGGGTTGAGAGGAGGGAGAGAAGGGTAAATAGGCAGAGTACAGGGGATTTTCAGGGCTGTGAAACTATCCTGTATGATACCATAATGGTGAATACTTGTCATTCCACATTTGTCAAAGCTGGCTGGGTACAGTGTCTTGCGCCTATAATCCCGGTACTTTGGGAGGCCAAGGGGGAAGGATGGCTTGAGGCCAGGAATTTGAGACTAGCCTGGGCAACATAGGGAGATCCCATCTCTACAAAAATTAAAAAATTGGCCAGGTGTGGCGGTGCATGACTTTAGTCTCAGCTACTTGGGAGGCTGAGATGGGAGGATCACTTGAATCCAGGAGTTGGAGGCTGCAGTGAGCTATGATTGTGCCTCTGCACTCCAGCCCGGGTGACAGAAGTAAGTAAGTAAGTAAGAAACAGAGTGAGACCCTGTTTCTTAAAAAATGAAAAACAAGAAAACAGCAAAAAAACTTTGTCATAGCTCACGGAACTGTACAACACAAAGAGTGGGCCCTAAAGTAAACTATGGACATGTATCAGTATTGGTTCATCAGTCATAACAAATGCACCACAGTAATGCAAGCTATTAATAACAGGAAGTACTATGTGGGAGGTGAGATAGGGAGGGGAGTATGTGGGAACCCTCTGTACTTTCTGTGTGATTTTTCTATAAACCTAAAACTCCTCTAAAAAATAGTCTATTATCAAAAAATATGCCAGAAACCATGTCCTCTAAAAATGTTCAGCCACAGGTAGGGCAATTTGTATGCTCCCGTGACAAAGTATAGCACAACACTAACACAACGACAACAACATCTGGCATGGGACTCATTCTAATCTCCACATATGGAATGCACTAGAGGCATGATCTACACATTTTTTATTCCATACCATTATCAGTAAATTTGTTTTTGCACATGTACTGCCAATGCGTGTACATCTATTTATGTTTAACTATATCCATGAATGACTGTATTAATTTATTGCATGCTGTCTTAGTTCACATTCCTCTTATGACAGGGACTGTGACAATTGCTTAGGTACAGATAGTTTATTGAAGGTGGTCCCAGGTAGCAAGAGTGAGGCAGTTGGGGAGAGAGATACAGGACAGAGGCAAATCAATATAATAATGGGTTAGTGAGTGGGTTGTCACTGTGGACACTGGGCTTGATTTTTGTCTCCTGGAATTCTCTGTCCAGAGAACAGGAAGCTAAGTTGTTTATCTACCTGCTTCTGCCTCCCATCAGTGGAGCTTTGCCTCCCAGGACTGTCCATGTCCCTGCATTTCTGGGGCTGCACAGGTGGAACAAGCGCTACAAAAAGCCAAAGCCCTGGGGCATAAGGCAGAAAGTTGAGTGAGTCTAGGGTGGGGCATTGTCAAAGCAAACTCAGCTTAATGCAAACATCTACCGTGGTTGCAGCCAAAACTGTGGTGAGCCAAAGGTTTGTGACATATGGCCCCATGATATCTGCTGCATTATAAATACACAGGATACACAAAACCAGAACTTGAACACCACAAATCCCAAATCCAAGTGCTATTATTTTCCTGCTTCCCAGTGGATCATTTTACACTTCCTTGGAGCTTGTGCACCTTACTTTGCAGATCTGCTCTGAAGAACACTGTCAGTTTCACCATCCTAGAACAGAAGTGTTGGTTAAAGTAGAAGTCTTTTCTTTTTCACTTTTAGGGGAGCTCATTGGGTGTTTAACAAAATACATTTGAAAGACAGTGAGATACCACTACACACCTATTAGAATGGCCAATATCCAGAGTACTGGCAATACCAAATGCTAGTGAGGATGTGGAGCAGCAGGAACACTCATGCATTGCTGGCAGGGATGCAAAGTGGTACAGCTGCTTTGGAAGACAGTGTGGCAGTTCCTTACAAAACTAAACATACTTTGACCATACAATCCAGCTATTGTGCTCCTTGATATTTACTCAAAGGACTTGAGAACTTATGTCCACACAAAAACCTGCACACGGATGTTTATAGCAGCTTTATTCATAATTGCCAAATCTTAGAAGCAAACATGATGTCCTTCAGTAGGTGAATGGATAAATAAACTGGTACATCCAGACAATAAAATATTATTTAGCACTAGAAAGAAATGAGCTATCAAGACATGAAAGACATGGAGGAAACTTAAATGCATATTATTAAGTGAAAGAAGCCAGTCTGGAAAGGCTGCGTATTGTATTCTTCCCACTATGTGACATTCTGGAAGAGGCAAAACGATGGAGGCAGTGAAAAGATTAGTGGTTGCCAGGGGCTTGGGGAGGGAGGGATAAATAGGTACTGTATAGAGGATTTTCAGTGCAGTGAAACTATTCTGTATGATACTAAAATGGGAGATACCTGCCTGTATTAGTTTCTCATGCTGCTGATAAAGACATACCTAAGACTGTGTAATTTATAAAGGAAAGATATTCAATGGACTCACAGTTCCACATCGCTGGGGAGGCTTCACAATCATGGCGGAAGATGAAGGAAGAGCAAAGGGATGTATTACATGGCGGCAGGCAGGAGAGGTGGTGCAGGGGAACTCCCATTTATAAAATCCGCAGATCTCGTGAGACTTACTACCATGAGAACAGTATGGGGCAATCTGCCCCCATAATTCAGTTATCTCCACCTGCCCCTGCCCTTGACACATGGGGATTATTACAATTCAAGGTGAGATTTGGGTGGGGACACAGCCAAACCATATCAATGTCATTACGCACCCATAGAATGTACAACACCAAGAGTGAACTCTAATGCAAACTGTGGACTTTGGTAGTGATTTGTCAATGCAGGTTCATTGATGGTAGCACCTGCACCGTCTGGTGAGGGATGTTAGTAATGAGGGATGCTGTGCATGTGTGGGGGAAGAGGGTGTATGGGAAATCTCTGTACTTTCTTCTCAGTTTTGTGAACCTAAAACTTCTCTAAAAACACAAAGTCTACTTTTTTTAAAAAAAAACTATTGGGAGAAAATTTTCGCAACCTACTCATCTGACAAAGGGCTAATATCCAGAATCTACAATGAACTCCAACAAATTTACAAGAAAAAAACAACCCCATCAAAAATGGGCGAAGGACATGAACAGACACTTCTCAAAAGAAGACATTTATGCAGCCAAAAAACACATGAAAAAATGCTCATCATCACTGGCCATCAGAGAAATGCAAATCAAAACCACAATGAGATACCAGTTAGAATGGCAATCATTAAAAAGTCAGGAAACAACAGGTGCTGGAGAGGATGTGGAGAAATAGGAACACTTTTACACTGTTGGTGGGACTGTAAACTAGTTCAACCCTTGTGGAAGTCAGTGTGGCGATTCCTCAGGAATCTAGAACTAGAAATTCCATTTGACCCAGCCATCCCATTACTGGGTATATACCCAAAGGACTATAAATCATGCTGCTATAAAGACACATGCACACGTATGTTTATTGCGGCGTTATTCACAATAGCAAAGACTTGGAACCAATCCAAATGTCCAACAATAATAGACTGGATTAAGAAAATGTGGCACATATACACCATGGAATACTATGCAGCCATAAAAAATGATGAGTTCATGTCCTTTGTAGGGACATGGATGAAATTGGAAATCATCATTCTCAGTAAACTATCGCAAGAACAAAAAACCAAACACCGCATATTCTCACTCATAGGTGGGAATTGAACAATGAGAACACATGGACACAGGAAGGGGAACATCACACTCTGGGGACTGTTGTGGGGTGGGGGGAGGTGGGAGGGATAGCATTGGGAGATATACCTAATGCTAGATGACGAGTTAGTGGGTGCAGCGCACCAGCATGGCACATGTATACATATGTAACTAATCTGCACATTGTGCACATGTACCTTAAAACCTAAAGTATAATAATAATAATAAAAAAAAACACTATTGGGCCAACACTAACATCAGAAAATTTCATATAACAATCTCAATTTCTTAACTTGAAAAAGTGGGATTTGGTCCACCACACTGGACTCCTAGTCCCATAGGATTGTTGAGAGGATACAATGAGATGGTCTATGTAAAGTGCTTGGTGCATACTAAGTACTCCATAAATATTAAGACTTAATTTATTTTAAATCCATGGGGTATGTTATCCTTATTGAGAATTGTTTGTGAATACCTACGGTGTGCAGGACTTCCACCGACATTATCTCATTCCATGCTCACAGCCACTCATAGTCCGGCTCCATTAATAGCATGGTCCTAATTGGCACCAAATCAACAGAAGGTGATTGGGGGTGGCCTTTTTAGATGGGGCAACATGGTCTCTGATTTGCTGCAATCCCCACCACGCCACTGTGTAAGGTTATGTATTTATACTGAGGTGCTGGCTTCATCGGTTTGTTTTTCTCATTTGGTGCTGAGTAGGAGGAGAGGACAGATACTTAAAAGGGCAATGCAAGCATCTCCCTCCTCTCATTGCCTGGTGGAGACTGTGCCTGGGCTGGGTCCTCCATAGGTAGAATGAGGAGGGGCTCTCTGCCCTCCTGTGGTTCTGTAAATTTATTGGGAGCAGCTGGCTGATTGCAGACAGACAGGAGCTTTCCTGGTGGAGGGAAGGACTTGTTGGAGAGAGCATTGCGATCTCAGACAACACTTACGAAAGTTTGCGTTCAGGACAAACTGCGTGCTGTCCAGTACAGTGTAATAGCCGCAAGCCATGTGTGGCTATCGGGCACTTGCAGCATGGGGAGTCCACATGGAGATGTGCTGAAGTGTGAAACACACACCAAATTTCAAAGACCTACCAATGACTCAGAATGTAAAATATCTCATGAATGCATTTTTCATGTTGATTGCATGCTGGAACGATACTATTTCTCCCATATGGAGAAGATGTTTTGGGACAGAAGGCTATTCATGGAGCCAGACTGTGAGTGACTGTGAGCATGGAATGAGATAATGTCAGTGGAAGCCCTGCACACCATAGGTATTCACAAATGAAACTCAGTAAAGGATAATACACCTCATGGATTTAAAATAAATTAAGCCTTAATATTCATGGAGTACTTAGTATGCACCAAGCACTTTACATAGACCATCTCATTGTATCCTCTCAACAATTCTATGGGACTAGAACTATCCTCATTTTGTATGAGGCACAGAGAAGCTAAGTAGGTTGCCTAAGGTCACACAGCTGGTAGGTGCCAGTGACAGGGTTTAAACACAGGTCTGTAGAGCCTCCCTATAAATCCTGGCAGTTGCTGGTATGTGTCTTGGCAGGAACTGTTAAGAGGTTTTGGAAGGCAATGCATGGCATGGTTTTTTGGTTTTGGATTTTATATGGCATTAAAATGGCAGGTGGTTTCATTTAGGTCAATTTAAATAAACGTTTACAAAACAGCTTAGGAGCTATTTGTCTCCATTCTAGGACTGTGATGGTGGTGGGTGACACACCCAGAGGAAAGTTCTCTGCCCAAGGTTCTGAAGAGCTGGGTAAATGACTTCCTCACTCCTTTCTCTGGGTTGTGGCCTGGAGGATCTTCCATGGCAACAGTGTTGGTTTCCACCTAGAGATCTAGTCTGGGTATTTGGTATCCTACCTCCAGGTGCCAAGTGTGGCTAAGGCTCCTGAGGAGATAGCCAGGGACCTAGGGATTCCCTACCCTCTTGGTTCTCTGGACAACAACTCTGCCCATTAGCTGTGACGGAGTTGTCCCTTCTGACCTTACATCTGGCCCTCGATATTGTAGTGGGAAGGCCTGGGGGCTTTCAAGCCACAAGGATGCAAATGGCAGCTCTGCCACTTACCAGCTTGGTACCTGGGTGAATGACCTGATCTTTCTGACCCTCAGATCCTTTATTTGTAAATTCAGTTGACAGCCATTTTTACTTAATCACATTATAAAAGGCTTACAAAAACCCAAAAGATCATAGGTTCTTAATTCAAAGACATCATCAATGTATCATTCCTTCAAAAAATATTCAAGTGACACCTATGGGCTGGATGCTATTTAAGTGCCAAAGATACAGCAGTGAATAAGGTGGACAAAGCCCCACCTTTTAGGAGTGTACCTTCTGGTTTAGGGAGTCAGACAAGAAAGAAAGGATAAGTATTACAAAGGCAACTAAAGCAGGATCAGGAGTGCTTTTATAAATAAGGTAGCTATTGAAGGCCTCCCTGATGAAGTGACATTTGAGCAGAGACATGTGGGACATGAGGATGCAGTACATGAGCATATTGGAGCAAAGGTATTCTAGGCAGAAGAGACTGCATGTGCAAAGGCCCTGGGGTGGGTCATGCTTGGCATATTCAGAGAACAGCAAGGAGCCCCATGTGGCCAAAGCAGAGTGAATGACAGGAAGAGAGGTGGAAGATGAGGTCGCAGAGGTGACAGGAGTCTGATCATGTTAACCATAGTAAGGATTCTACTCTGTATAAGACAAGATCAATGGGTGGGTTTTGTATAAAGGAGCAATCTAATCTGACTTAGATTTAATGAAGACAACTCTGGTAATTGTGTGGAGAGTAAACTATGAGGGCACAGGTGGAGGAAGCAGGGCCAGTTATGAGACTACTGCAATAATAATAATTGGCACCAAGTTATTATTGATGTTTTAGAGAAACAAAAAATACAATATATTGGCTGTATGCATCAGTTTTAAGACATAATTGGATTTCAGAAACTTTTTAGAATCAAGAAAGTATGAGACTTAAAAGTTTTTAATTGAAAAGGCTCAGACTGGAAACCCACTGTTTTGTTTCTTTTATTTCTAAACCTAATCTCCTTTGAAGCCAATAATAGGTAGATAGTAATGACCATGTTTTTGTAGCAGCATTTTGGTTACAATCCTAATAATTTTTTTGAGATACGTGTGTATCAATCAAATGATATAGTGACATTTGAGCAGAGACAGGTGGGACATGAGAATGCAATACACGCGAATATTGGAGCAAAGGTATTCTAGGCAGAAGAGACTGCAGGTGCAAAGGCCGTGGGGTCGGCCATGCTTGGCATATTTAGAGAACAGCAAGGAGGCCCATGTGGCCAAAGCAGAGTGAATGACAGGAAGATGAGATTAGAGAGATCCCAGGAGCCTGGCCACATAAACCATGGCAAGGATTCTACTTTGTGTAAGACAAGAGCTGTAAGTGGGTTTTTCAGAGGAGGAATCTGATCCGATTTACATTTTATAAACTCAATTGATACACAGATATCTCAAAAAACAAATTATTAGGGTTTTATTACTACCCCAGTTGACTAGAAGTAGGGTATGTGTTCAGTGATGCATTATTGAATATGAGATTCTTGTTAATCCAATGTTCTGATAAAGTGAGATTTATACTTTGTAACATCTGGGGAGGATGCTCTAACCCTAGTGACACTGACAACGGTGTGGGAATTGAACCTTAAAAAAAATTATTTGGCCCCATGACAGTCCCTAGATCCTCACGACTCAAAGTGTCATTTGAGAATCAGTGGATTGGCATCACTTGGGACTTAGTCAGAAATGCAGTCTCAGGTGCCAGCCAGGATCTGCATTTTAACAAGATTCCCAGGAGATTTATATGCTTTTTAAAGCATGAGAAGTGCCAGTCTGATTTAAGAGATTTGACAACCACTGCCCAAAATGAATGGTTCTTGACACTGGCTGCATCTTAGTTTCCCTGTGGTAGACAGGCCCTAAGACGGCCTGAAATGGTCTCACCACTGGATATTTATACCATGAGTGTTGGCTGGACCTGTGGCTTGCCCTAGCCAATAGCACATGGCAAAGGGCACGAGATGTCTCTTCTATAATTATGTTGCATAAGATTGTAGCTTCTATCTTGTTAGCTGCCTTTCTCCCTTGCTGGTTTTGGTGAGGTGGGTTGCCACAATGAGGAGGCTCACATGGAAAATAACTGAGGGCAGTCTCCAGCCAACAGCCAGCAAGGAGCTGAGGCTGTCAGTCCTGCAACCTGTAGGAAACTGATTATTGCCAACAACCTGAGACGCTTGGAAGTGGATGATCCATCCACAGTTGGGCCTTCAGATGAGATCCCACCTCTGGCCAACATCTTCATTACAGCCTCATGAGACCCTGAAGCAGAGGCCCCAGCTAAGCCATTCCTGGGCTCCTGACCCACAGAAACTATAAGATAATAAGTATGTGTTCTTTGAAGCCCCTAAACGTGGGGTACTTTGCTATGTTACAATAGAAAACTAATGGAATCACCTAAGGAACTTGAACAAACACAATAACAATACTTGAACAAAACACAAAAACAAACTTGAACAAACACAATAACCAGCATCATTTAATAAGCCCAACTTCTGGCTCATCAAATATGAATCTCTAGGGGTTGGTCTAAGCAGCAGTATTTTTTTTTTTTTTTTTTTTTTTTTGAGATGGAGTCTCACTCTGTCACCCAGGCTGGAGTGCAGTGGCACGATCTCGACTCACTGCAACCTCCACCTCCCGGGTTCACTCCATTCTCCTGCCTTAGCCTCCCAAGTGGCTGGGACTACAGGCGCCCGCCACAATGCCCGACTAATTTTTTGTATTTTTGGTAGAGACAGGGTTTCACCATGTTAACCAGGATGGTCTCGATCTCCTGACCTCGTGATCTGTCCTCCTCAGCCTCCCAAAGTGCTGGGATTACAGGCGTGAGCCACTGCACCTGACCAAGCAGCAGTATTTTAAAAACCCTCTCCATGTGATGTTGATGTGCAGCCAGATTTGAGGAGCCCTGCCCCCAATGTTGCTCTTAGGAAACAGTCTCTGACAATTATAGGTTTATTGGGTACTCTCTTTCCCCCTACACCTCCAACCCAATATGTGGTCATTTGAGCTTTCTGATTGTGCACCCCCTAGGTTAGCAAGAGTTTAATCTTTTCCCCAGCTTTCTTCCCCTTGTCTCACTCTGGGGTGAGGGGATTCTGGTACCCTTTCTGTCAGAAAGATGAAGGCCTTTGGGAAGATGGCCCACTGCAGGGATGTCTGATGACGCCATCCATCCATGGGAAAGGCCACTTAGTGCAGAACCCAAGGCCCAAGAGGCCCAAGACTCAGTCCACAGGGGCTTTGAAATCGAAGCTTTCATATCATATTTACACATCTGAAACACATCAGAGGGTGAAGGACAACTACAGGGTAATGGCTGGGAGGGTATCTGGCAAGAATGAATGTCTTGGGGACTAGATGAGAGACCTATGTTGACGTTCCCGTGACATCTCTCTGGGCCAGAACATTTTGTGGGGGGAGGAAGAGTGGGTTGGATGGCTGACATTGCACAGTCTGATGTTGGGAACACAGCCCTGGACACCTTGTGTTCTCTGGCCAGTGGCTTTATGACTCGGCCTGCCATTCCCCTGGCTTATGCTGGGTCATGTTTTCCAAAGATAAGCAGTTAAGGGGCATGTCGGAGACAGAGGATTTATGGCTAGTGAAACTCAACTTCTCTGGCCTGGCTGTCCCCTGACCCTGCCTGGGGATGCCAAGGCTGACATATGGAAGAATAACGTTTACAAGAGGATTTCCAGGAAGAAGAGCAAAAAGGATTTTCAGGAAGCAGTGCAAAGGATGGGTTTATACCTGAGAACTGTGCAATCTTTAGAGCTGGAAAGGGCTTGGAGGCCAATAATTGGGGATGCAGAGCGAAGTGGTCTAAGAGTGTTGAATCAAACAGCCCAGAATTTAAAACCTGGTTCTGTCACTTGGACAAGTGACTTAACAAACTTTAATATTCTCATCTCTAAAATGGAAGTAACAGGAATAAATATCATAGAGAGGTGATAGAATGCTTAATTGGGATGTAATGTATGCAAATGTATGTAACTATCTGGAAAAAAGTGCTCAGTAAAAGGTAGCTGTAAACTCACTTCTTTTTTTTAAATTAATTAATTAATTTATTATTATTATACTTTAGGGTTTAGGGTACATGTGCACAATGTGCAGGTTAGTTACATATGTATACATGTGCCATGCTGGTGCGCTGCACCCACTAACTCATCATCTAGCATTAGGTATATCTCCCAATGCTATCCCTCCCCACTCCCCCTACCCCACAACACTCTCCAGAGTATGATGTTCCCCTTCCTGTGTCCATGTGTTCTCATTGTTCAATTCCCACCTATGAGTGAGAATATGTGGTGTTTGGTTTTTTGTTTTTGCGATAGTTTACTGAGAATGATGATTTCCAATTTCATCCATGTCCCTACAAAGGACATGAACTCATCATTTTTTATGGCTGCATAGTATTCCATGGTGTATATGTGCCACATTTTCTTAATCCAGTCTATTATTGTTGGACATTTGGGTTGGTTCCAAGTCTTTGCTATTGTGAATAATGCCGCAATAAACATATGTGTGCATGTGTCTTGAGACAGAGTTTCACTCTTGTTGCCCAGGCTGGAGTGCAATGGCGCGATCTCGGTTCACTGCAACCTCTGCCTCCTGGGTTCAAGCAATTCTCCTGCCTCAGCCTCCCGAGTAGCTGGGATTACAGGCATGTGCCACCACACTCAACTAATTTTTGTATTTTTAGTAGAGACAGGGTTTCGCCGTGTTGGCCAGGCTGGTCTTGAACTCCTGACCTCAGGTGATCCGCCCACCTTGGCCTCCCAAAGGGCTGGGATTACAGGCATAAGCCATCGTGCCCGGCCAAACCCACTTTTTCTTTTTATGGCTGGGGGACCTGAGCTAACCAAAGGGGATATTATATTCTTGGGATGTTATTGGGTGGGGGGGCATACAAAATATTCCAGCAGAGGTCTGTCTGTTAGCTTATAACACGTGTGAGCAGTGTACTGCATAGGTTTAAGTTCATATGCATTTGTCTCCCCTGATTAACAAAGAGTTCATCAGGTCTTTTATTATCTGTTGTTTCAAAGCTTGTTTGTTAAAGGTCTTTCCAACATGGCCTGATGCCTTGTCTTGTGAAAATACTTGGCCCTCCTTTTTAGTTGGAAAGTTCTTGAGGACAGCTCATTCATCATTCTTAACTGTGGGGTCACTGCCCAACAAGGTATGAACAGTAATGGCTAATAATAGAAATAATCATTTGGATAGGAGTAGTAAGGGCTCACTTTACATAGCATTTTCCGTGCACCAAGGACTTCACGTGGATTGTTTTCTGTAAGTCTCACAGCTGTCTTAGTGAGTAGGTATGCAATAATGACCCCTTTGACAAAACGAGGGAGTTGAAACTCAGGTTGAGGTAAACTTGGCTAAGATTACAGGTGTGAAAAGTGTGACTGACAAGGATAAAATACGGATCCTGATCTATAACAAAGTTCCTTTTAAAAAAATAAAATTCCTTATTAGGAATAATGTTAAACCATTGTGTTTTATCCTTTGCTATTTAAGGGTACAGAAAGCAGGTTAGAGTTTATTAAAGCTCTTCTTGAAAATGCCCTCTTCTGATTAATCCCTGCGAGTTTATGAGAAAAGTCTCAGCATGAGATGGTGACCAGGATGACACACTCAAGGCAAGGAAGGCTGATAGCCCCAGAGTAGAAGTTGGAGGGAGCAGAAGGAGCCCTGATTTAGGAGTCAAATAAAGCGCAGTTCATGTTCTGGCTTTAGCTCTTAGAACTTATGAGTTCTATGTTTCAGAGCACAGCGTTCAGCTTTCCATTGCTTCAGTTTACCCCTTTAGGAAAATGGGATAATCATAATAATTACCTTGAGAGTTGGAGGGCAACTATCAAAAGAAGAGAAAGTGCTATTCAAATGTGCAGTGTTAATATTATTCGGTTCCATCTGACTTTCCTGGGGAGTGTGTTCAAGTCATGCATGCTGACCCCTTCCCCACCTTACTCCAACCCCCTAAACTCCAAAAATTCTCCTTTCTTTTGCTTAAGGAAACAAACAAACAAAACAAAACCCCAAAACCCAGAGCTAAAATATTTTCAACGACTTCTTTTGCTGCTTGAACAAGTAAATAAACCTCCTTGACCCAGGTTCTTACCTGTGAAATTGAGCTGAGGTACATTGTGACAACCTCACAAGTCTATGACAAGTACTGACAGAGGCTGATCATGCAAAACACTTGGCACAGCACCTGGCATCAAGGATGTGCTCAGTAAGTGTTTGCTCTGTGATTAAAGATTGCTCTTTTCCAAGGTTTAGAAGACCCTGCAAGTCTCACCCTTGCTCTCTTTGTTCTGTCTCATTCCTTGTTCTCCACAAGTGCTTTCTCCTTTCTGCCCTCCAGCAATTCAGCCTCCAACCACAGGGCCTTTGCACAAGCTCTTCCCACTGCCTGGCACCCTTCTCCATGCCCACTCTGACTTTTTAAACTTCGACTCATTGTATTTCAGCCCTCAGTTTAAGGAAGCCTTCCCTGATCAGTCCCTTCTCCTGAACTCTATGGTTAGACCTTTTTGTGAACACTCTTATCACAATGGGTAACTTCTCCTCAGGGTACTTATTTATAGTTTGCAATAATATATTTATATGTATGATTAACTGAGCTATTATTGCTATGATGGAAGAGATACTGTCTGTTCATTCTCCTCTTTGAATTCTCAGAGCCTAGAACAGCTTCTGACACAGAGGGAAGCTCAAAAAATATTTATTGGAAGAATGAACAAATGAAAGAACAAATGGAGTGATTTTTCTTATGGGGGTCCAGAAGCACAGTGGAACTTGTGACATCCCTGTGTCCTATTTCTTAGCTAAGCAGCTTGAATAGCTTGAAGTCACTTTGCTAGATTTATGCGGCCCTCAACTCCTGTTGTATTTCTGGGAAGCCACGGAGCCATGTCCTCAGGGCAGATTCCCATGGTCCTGGGGGTGGGGAATGTTGGCCACAGTGTTCCCCTCCTTGTGGTCTCGAAAAATATTTCCATGATGGATGGATGGATGCCCCTAAGGGACATGCCAAAGAGAACATCTGTGAGCTGACTGGGATTGATGGGGAGGAGAAAGGATGATCTCTTCTCATCCTTCTTCCACGGTCAGGGAAGCCCAGTCAGTAGAGATGTTCTCAGCCCACCCAGTATTAATAACAAGCCAGGCGTGGTGGCTCGTGCCTGTAATCCTAGCACTTTGGGAGGCCAAGGCAGGAAGATCACTTGAGGCCAGGAGTTCGAGACCAGCATGGCCAACGTGGCAAAACCCCGTCTCTACTAAAAATACAAAAATTAGCTGGGCATGGTGGCATGTGCCTGTAATCCCAGCTACTTGGGAGGCTGAGGCAGGAGAATTGCTTGAACCCAGGAGGTGGAGGTTGCAGTGAGCCAAGATCACGCCACTGCACCTCAGCCTGTGTGATAAAGCCAGACTCTGTCTCAAAAAAAAAAAAAAAAGCAATAACAAAAATAAAAACAGTGGGGACTATTCATTGAGTGCTTCCCATGTGCCTAGCACAGTGACCAGCATACAGAAGGGTCCTACAATTATCAATGGAGTGAGTGAATAAATATCAGAAATTGTAGTAAGCACTTTCCACGTGGAATTTCCTTTTATCCTCAGAGCAGCCTGATGAGGGAGGTTCTATTGTTATCCCCACTTTATAGTAAAACAAACTGAGGCTCAGAGACCTATGCAGCTGGTTCTCAGGCCCTCTCAGAAGCATTTGAAGGAACTCTTCTTTTGCCCTCTCTCAGCGTTTCACCATTTTTACCCTTCATAGCTACTACCTCTGATGTCCTGGGCTACAGTCCACAAGACTGACACATTGCACCCCATGTTCTCTCTCCTCACCCTTGACATTTGTTATCAGGGCATGGGGAGAGTCTGTTCGTGGACGTCCTTCTGTAATTGATGGGCTCATAAAATTTACAATGATAGCAGCAGCTGTTTACAGAGCCCTGCCCTGAATCTTCCTGCCATCTCTGAAAGGCAGATATTATTCTTACACCCTGATATGGTTTGGATGTGCATCCCCACCCAACTGTCATGTTCAATTGTAATCCCCAGTGTTGAAGGTGAGACCTGGTGGGAGATGATTGGATCGTGGTGGGGGCGGGGTGGGGATTTCTCATGAATGGTTTAACACCATCCCCTTGATGTTTGAGTGCATTCTCAAGAGATCTGATTGTTTAAAAGGGTGTGGCACCCCCTCCCACTCTCATGCTCCTGCTCTGGCTATGCGAGTTGCCTGCTCCCCCTTCACCTTCTGCCATGACCGTAAGCTTCCTGAGACCTCCCCAGAAGCTGAGAAGATGCAAGCATCATGCTGTCTGTACAGCCTGCAGAATGGTGAGCCAAGTAAGCCTCTTTTCTTCATGAATTATCCAGTCTCAGAGATTTCTTTATAGCAATGTGAGAACAGGCTAATACATGCCCATTTTAGACATGTTAAAGATGAGAAAATAATCTTACAGAGGTAAAATGAAGTGGCTTGCCTGGCATCACTGCTATTAGTTTTTAGGTCTGCCAAACTTGGTGGCCTAAAACAACAGAAATGTATTCTCCCACAGTGCTAGAGGCGAAATGTCTGAAATTGAGGTGTCGGTGGGGCTGCGCTCCCTCTGAAGGCCCTCGCGGGGATCCTTCCTAACCTCTTCCAGCTTCTGGCAGCTCCAGGCATTCCTCCGCTTGTGACTCCATCACTTGTCTCTGCCTCTGTCTTCACATGGGCTTCCTCCCTGTGTGTCTGTCTTCTTTTTTCTGTCTCTTATGAGGACATCTATCACTGCATATAGGGCTCAACCTAATCCTGGATGGTGTCATCTAGAGAACTGTACCTTTATTATCTCTGCAAAGACTCTTAGGCCCAATAAGGTCACATTCTGAGGTTCCAGGTGGATGTATTTTTTTTGGTGGTAGAGGGGTGAGCAGGGCACTACTCAAACTCACTGCAACATCCCTATGAATACTGAAACAAAGAGTTAATACCAGACAGGACCAATTCGAAAGCCCATGCCTTTAACGGTCACACAATACCAGGAGTGTTCCTATAGAAGATTTACAATGACAGTGAGCTTTCTTTGACCAATTTGGAACCTGGGGCCTGCAGCTCTCGACTCTGGCTTCTCTTCATGTGTGAATTTGAGTCTGTGTCAAATATATGTTTGCAATTTTCCAACAAAAAAGAAGAAAGTTGACTTGGCATTTAGGTTCACCCTTTCCCGCCTCACCACCACACAGAACTGGTCCAGCCACTAGGCATGTCCATGGGCTGTTCCTACCTCTGCACCCTGATCCATTTCATGCTCCCAGCTGCCTCCTCATTTCTTACCTCCTGTCCCAGTTGGAAGGCTTTATGTTGGCATTTTAGGCTTGAGAAGAGGAGAGAGGAAGGGAAATGCTAAGATGACCCCCTCATGAGGATGTTCAATTTATAAGCCAGTTGCGTGGAGGAAGCACAACAGTAAATTAGCAGATCAAAAAATGTAAGAGAGATCTGTGCTAGTCCAGTTTGCTTGGCTGGGTTTCTCAGCTATAAAACAAATTGCCTATTGAGGAAGGGTGTGACTTACAAGGAGTAACACGAGGGAATTTCTTTGTGGTGATGGAGCACTTCTGCATCCTGGCTGTAGGGAGGCTCACCTGTCAAACACTTATGCATATTTCACCCAAACTCTTTCCCTCTTGGAAAAGAGGGTTAAAACTTGTCTGCACTTTTTCTAGCTTCTCTGAGGTAGTATAATGCTATGGCTAAAAATCAGGCTCAGGAATTAGATCTGAGTTGGAAACCCAGCCTTCCCTATTATTGGCTGTGCAATTTTAGGCAAGTGACTTACCTCTTCTGAGCCTCAGTTTTTAATTTGTATAAAGTGAATATTGACCTCAGGACTATTGTGAGGATTCAATGACCTGCTAGAGATACAGTGGCCAGCGTGGTATCTGGTGCACAAACAACACTGAAGAAAATGCCAGTGATGACTACTATTATGATTTCTCAGCCTTACACACATCTTATTCAAGTCTTCATCATTTCATTTCTCCTTAGAGTGGGAATGCAGTAGTGATGCATGCTCTTTATCCCACCCAAAAAGGGCGGCTGGCCTGAGTCCCTGGTACTCAATGTCCCTGTGCCCTGATCCCGTCACAAGCTTGAGTTGCTCGTTCCCATTTCACCATGGAGCACACAACTTCTTTCTCTGCTTGTTTGTTCTTTCCTGTTTGCCGAGAGCTGACGTCATTAGTTTAATGCAGACTCCCAGACATCAGGGGCTGCGTCTCTGTAACTCGCTTTGTGTTTCTACTACATGGATGCTTAATAGTGTCTGGTGATGATGGTGTATTACAAATGACAGCTGAGTCAAGAATGCCCCTCTGCTGGCCTGAATAAGTCAAGGGGGTTTTGAACCATCATTCTTTCCACAAACAGTTGTTTAGCACATATTAAGTGCTAAGTAGAAGGGATGCAATGATGATTAACTTAGGTCTCTATCTTGCTTATTTTAGCGTAGGTCTTAATCTTGCTTATTTATGTGCATAATCTGAGCTCTTTGAGGTCAAGGACCATGTCTTGACCCCTCTCACAAATTTCAATGCTTAGTACAGTATCTGGCATATAGTGGGTGCTAAATACTTCTTTGTTTTATTCATTGTTGATCTGAGAATTAGTTTTGAACTATCTAGTGTAGGCTGGGCTCTGTGCTAGACATTGAGAATACAACAGTGAACCAGGCAGGCAGTCATCTGGAGGGGACAGATATGTAGATGAGTAATTACATTCTGGCAAGAATTTGGCAGTTCTGGGGTGGAGAGGTGGTGGGACCATAGAGGACAGATCAGCCAGCTCTACCTGGAGGAGGAGAATGCCTGCAGCCTTTGCATTGAGTCTTGGTGGAGGAGGAAGGGTCCCTCACGTGGAGGATGGAAACAAGGGTGTTCCAAGCAAAGGAAACAGCATGTGCACAGTCACAGAGGTGAGAAAACAGCTGGAGCTTTGTGAATAGCAAATGACTGACAACCAGTGTTCAAAGGATGGGTAAGAGAATGCATCTGGAAAGATAATTTGAAGGTAATAGGTAGCTATGAAAGAATGTCATGAAATGTCATAGTCTTGTTCTCGAAAGACCACTGTGGGGGTTGAATGGAGGACGACTGGGGCAGGTAAACAAATCCTTCTCTGACCCCCTTGGTGAACTTTGTGGAGAATCTCAGAGCCAGAAGCTCTTCAGTGGGCCAGCAAATCAGCTTTCTGAACAAAACTTACCTGATGTGTACTGTTTGGCAGTTCCCGTGGTGTAACTTTTCCCAGCGTGGCTGTCTTCAAGCTACCAACACGATGTCCCTGAATGCAGAGTTGGGAAAGAGATGTGCATGCACTTAGTAAGCAAGGTGGAAAATATTAGAGCCAAAAAGGCTTCATTCTGTCCCTTAGAGAGCTTCTGTAAGCGTCGACAGAGACAATGTGTGAGAAAGGAGCTTTGGAAATTGTAACTCAAATGTGAGGCAGTGGTCTGTGTATGTTCACCAGCATTCAATCTGTTCTTCCTAGCAGCATTACCTAGCATTTTTCTGAACAGGTTTATCTCTCTTAGCCATGTGGTTTGGGTGGGACTGCCCCAACACCCAGCTTTAAGACCCAACTAGTGCAAGCCAATGTACAAATCTCCCTCCACCATGCCCCCAGCCCAAACCACAAGCATTGGCTCAGGGTTGAGTGCTGAACCAATCCAGGCCTGTGAAATGCAAGAAGACATTTGTTTGGATTTTTGACAGACAGGCTTCTTTTCCCCTCTGAGAAAGCTACCATAGGAGACCCTCTTTCCCCCTCAGGCTGTGGGGAAGCTATATGTTCACTGTGTTGCTAATGGAAAGGAAGTTTCTAGAGCATCAGAGGGCCTTGTACAGACATCCAAATGTGTACAAACACTGTTCAAATCTAACAGTTTCCAAGACAGAATGGAGAGGGAGAGAGAGGAACTGGGTCCGTGTTTGAACTGATAGGTCCTTATTCTAACTTGCTCGATCTGACATGGAATTTTTTGTTTTGTGAACCAATACATCCTCCTTTTTGGTTAAGTCTATTCGAGTTGGGTTTCTGTCCTTTTTTAGTAGATGGTATGCTTCTGACTATCACTGGCAGCTCCACTACCACCATCAGGACCCACTTAATTTATGAAATGACCAATTCTGAATGGGCAGCATGCTTATAAGGCAGGTTACAAGAGGCTATAACCTCAAGAAGGTTTTAGTCCATACAGTTCACCCCATTATTGGGTGAAAGGGGCCATGAATCCACCCCCCTATGGGATCCTAGAAGACATCGATTGGGTTTCAATGTCATGATTATTTAGACAAATACGTATTAGCATCTACTATGTGTTAGGTTCTTTGTTCTCTTCCAGGGGTTGGAAAGCAGTAGAGATAAAAATATACCTCTGTGAAGAGCATACAATTTCCCACCTGTTCCCTTGTTTGAACTTCAGGCCATCTGAGGCAAGTAGGGCACATTAGATTTCCCTCTTTTGCAGAAGAGGAAAGGAAGGCTGAGAGAAGAAAAGTGACTTACTTCAGGTCTCCAGCTTCTGTGTGGCACAGCAGGGTCAAGGGTCCAGGTCTCTTGACTCTTTATAGGGAGCCCATGCCATTCTGGTTGGAAGCTTCTGTATTATATCTGCAAGCCCATGTGGGATCCTCTTGTCCTTTATTTTCTGAGCACATTGTTTGTTCCAGATCTTTTCTGCTTGCCCCTCCAGCTCCACTCTCCATCTTCCTTTACTCTCTGCCTAGGAAACTGACCCATGCAGATGGTACTGTGGACTCCCTTGCCCTCTGGCTTCTAGGTTGGGCTTGACCAAGGGCATCCTGGTGGAGGGGAGACAGGAGGAAGAGAGACTGCTCCCTTGACTCTCTCCTCGGGTTACCTTGGTCTGGTTGAGTCCTTGGACTCAAAGTCACTGCTTTTCTCCAGGAAGCCCTCTTCTTGGAGGGACACTGTCTCCTGGAGAGTTGCCACACACCTCTCTTTCTCTGGTTCTGGTAAAACCCCCAATTCTCCTCCTTTCAGCTCTAGAGATGATAAGAGTTCTACTGTGACTGGGTACCTCAGTATGGCTCCCTCAACCCTTCCCATGCATTTAAGAATAGCCCTTGAATTAGCCCTAGATAGTGGGTTGCATGATAATATCAAAAAGACATGTCAGGCCAGGCGTGGTGGCTCACGCCTGTAATCCCAGCACTTTGGGAGGCCGAGGCTGGCAGATCATGAGGTCAGGAGTTTGAGACCAGTCTGGCCAACATGGTGAAACCCCGTCTCTACTAGAAATACAAAAAAATTAGCCAGGCGTGGTGGCGGGAGCCTGTAATCCTAGCTACTCAGGAGGCTGAGGCACGAGAACCACTTAAACCCAGGAGGTGGAGGTTGCAGTGAGCTGCGATTGTGCCACTGCACTCTAGCCTGGGTGACAGTGCGAGACTCTGTCTCAACAAAACAAAACAAAACAAAGACAAAAAAAAAAAAACAAACAAAAACCCCAAAAGACATACATGTCCACATCTTATTCCCTGAAACCATGAATGTGGAAACAGGGTCCTTGCAGATGTAGTGAAGAATCTTGAGATAAGATCATCCTGGAATACCTGGATGGGCCCTAAATCCTATGACAAGTGTCTTTACAAGAGACAAATAAAGGAGAGACAAATAAGGAAAAGGAGAAAAGGCCATCTGAAGATAGAGGCAGAGGTTGGAGCGATGCAGTCACAGTCAAGGAATGCCTGGAACCATTGGAAGCTGGAGAGGCAAGGAAGGACCTTCCCTTAGAGCCGTCAGAGATAGTGTGACCCTGTTGACATCTTGATTTCAGACTTCTGGTCTCCAGGACTGAAAGTATAAATTTCTGTGTTTTTTAAGACACTGGGTTTGTGGTCATTTGTTACAGCAGCCACAGAAAACTACACTATTTTCAAATTATTCTAATCTGAGCATAATATATCCTGCTGGAACTCTTATAGATACTTTACTTAAAATACAAGTAGGTTTGGAGGTGTCATTTGTGACTGTGATGAGAAAAGAGAGGCAAGGGAAGGTGGGGTGTTTGCTTATAAGCCTGTATTCCCAGAGAAGGTTGGCTTTTCCTACCAAAACCCAGATCCCTGTCATTGGTCAAAAAATATGTACTGAGGACCTGCTATGTAACAGGGACAGATTGCTACAGCAGCAACATGGTCTGTGCCTTTATAGCTTATGGGTTAGAGTGACAGGATATCACAATGACTTAAAAGCCATTAAGTGGGGCACAGTTCTTGTTAGCTAAGGCTGAGTCACAAACTGCCCCCAGACTGTGACTTAAGATGACAACAATCTTAAAACAACAATGGCAGCAATATTGCTCACAAATCTGCAGCTTGGGCTGGGCTCAGTGGGGAAGGCTTGTCTCTTCTCCATGTGGCATTTGTTGGGTTGATTAAGAGCTGGGGGATCTATTTCCAAAGTGGCCTATTCATATGACTGGCAAGATGGTGCTTGCTGTCAGCTGGGAGCTTAGCTGGGGCTGTTTGCTGGGAGGCCTCAGTTACCTCCACATGGGCCTCTCCATGTGTTCTGGGCTTCCTCACAGCATAGAGATTGGGTTTCAAGGGTGAGTGTCCCAAGAGAAACCAGTGGAAGTGATATGGTTTCCTAACCCAGCCTCAGAGGGCATGCAATGTCACTTTTGCTGTATTCTACTCATGGGGACAGTCACAAAACCCCTCTTAGGTCTAAGGGTAGGGGAAATAGACTCCTACATGGACATTTTTCAGACATGTTTAAAAACCATTCAGGATCTACCTTGGTTTATGGCATCAAGGGAGGCTTTTTTGTAAACACATTTCTTCAGCAGAGACATGAAAAATAGGAAGAAGTTATCCAGGGAAGGAGAGGGTAGGAAGAGCCTTCTGTACCATCAAGAGAGAAGGTCATTAGGACAGATAAGAACATGTGTTTTGGAGGCTTGGAGGGGAAGACAGTGTGACTGAGGCAGAGAGTGATGGAGAACAGGGAAGAAATAAGAACAAAAAGGTAGACAGACTGGTTCACATAAGACCTTGTGGATCAAGTTAAGGTTTCTGGACTTTATCCTGAGTGTGAAGGGAAGCCCATCAAAAGGTAGAGCAGAGGCACTATCAGATATGCCTTTTAGGAAGGCCACATTTGTCACAATGTGGGAAATGGCTTGAAGTGGCACCACCAGGGAGGGTGCTATGGGAGTGGTCCATATGAGAGATGTTGGGGGCTTAGAAAAGGTAGTGTAAGGGGATGGAGAAATGGATGGATTAGATATGATAAGCAGGTAGAATTAGTAGGAGTTGGTGGTTTGATATACGGTATGGATGGAGAGAAAGGGTCCAATCAAAACACTTGGGGTGATTTGATTGAATAATTGGTCTCAATTCTTGAGTTCCTTGAAGACATATTACACATCCACAACCCTGCCATGGCCTCATGATTGGGTGGGGGTACTTTCCTGCCCCTTGACTCTAATACTTGCCATGGGACTTGTTTTGCCCAAGGGAGTGCTAGTAGATATGATGTGAGCAAGACTTCAACATGAGCAGAGACTTGGAACGTGCTTGTGTAGTTGACCTTGACCTCTTGTACTCTGGTGATGCACCATGTGAAGAACAGGTCCAAGTAGCTGCTGCTGTTTTTATAAAAGTCATGTAATCTTGAGCTGATGACATCATGGTAAGAGCTAGACATGAGAATATATGTACTTATTTGACATTTTAGTACTTAAGCAATATATTATAGACAGCAAGAAGCAATGTAGTATAGTAGCAATGTTTGTATCTGAGAAGGAATTGTAGACCTGAGCTCTAGAATGTGACATGTAGAGCAAGCTACATGATCTAGGTGACTGCTGGTACAGGGAGGGTGAAAGACACTTGAAACAGATCTAAACCCAGTTTATAGCCTGGAGCCCAGAGTCAGAATCTAGAGCATTAAGTTCATCCTAGCTCAGCTGGTTATAGTCAACTTACAGATCTGTGAACATGATAATAGATGAATGTCCTTATAATGAATTTTGGGATTGTTTGTTATGCAGCATTATTGTAGCATAGCTGACTAATACAGATGGCTTGGGTCACTGGGGCAATGGCTTTCATATGTTGCATTGCCACCACTTGTGTGTTTGCTAAAACAGTCAACTCTCTGATTCCAATTTTGCAGTCATGTGCCTGCTGTGAAACTCATGGGGGCTTAACTCTGTCATTTCTTCTTCTGATAACCTCTGTACTCCATACTGGGTGGGACTTGTGAGTATGTCACTTGAAGGAAGACCTGTGGGAAAATGAATCAGAAAATCAGGGAGTTCTTCTTCCCACTACCTCTCACCTCATTATTCTGCTGCCTGTTAAGCTAAGTGATTTAGAATACCTCAGAGCTTGGAGTGACTCAAAATTTATTTTAGGGAAGGACACACGGATGGTGACATGTGGAAGAAGTTACTTATCCTAACCAGATGCCCAACACTGATGATGTCATTGAAACGGAGGAAGACGGAAGCCCACCAAATCAGTATGGAACATTTCCTCTAGGAAACAGTGTGCCCTGATATATTAAGTGTTTGACTGTGTTCGGCACGAACACAACTTAGCTTTTCTTTTTATGAAAGCAATAAGCATTTATAAAATTCCACCCCTTCCACCCTTCACCTAACTTATAAGCCCTTTAGCTATAACCTTCTTGTGACCCTCAGTTTATATAGACCCAAGTCATTTAAAACTCAATCCAAGGTGAAACACGTTTCAGTCATGGTAAAATTAATTCCCTCAGTCTTCATTGGTCTGAGACCTCGTGGGGGGATCTGTGGTTTAAGGAGGGGCTGGGGAAAAGGAAAAGAAGGAGAGTTTTGTGAATAGAAAGGAGGCTTCTAACAGGAAAGATATTTTTAAAGCTGCATTTGGGTACTGTTCCGTTTGAAAGGAATTTGTTATAATGGCAATATATAAATCTTTGAATTGTCTCATAAATCATAGCTCTATACCCAGCCAATCAGAAGCCATGAAAACCTGGCACTGTGGAGCACTCAGTTGTTACTAGAAAGATCCTGTGTGGCTCCTTGGAAGTGGAATCGGAAAATTTGGCTACACTTGGGGGTGCGTGGAATGTCTTGAATTACTTCTCGAACATTTTAGATTTGATAAAACCCAAGACACAGCTTTTCCAGCCCCATTTCCCTTCTCTCCCACCCCCAATAATTATTAAACCCATGTGTACATCAAGAGAAGCTTAATCCATGTGTTTCTGATTCATTTACACTTAACTCATCAAAATATTGTTTTTACAGGGCTGTTTGTTGTCCAAAAAGCCTTTTTCCCTAAGCTTGAAAGCTTAACTTCTCAGAAGCAGGAAGCTGCCTTTTGCCAAGAGTAAATGGGTGAGAAGTCCAAAGGTCTCGGTTTTGAAGTATGTGCAACGAATGTTCAAACAGGTTCTGAACGGAGCCAAATCTACTTTTCTATCTCCAAGAAATCTCGAGAGAG
The DNA here is from genome assembly GCF_028885655.2 of Pongo abelii. Classification (NCBI taxonomy): domain Eukaryota; kingdom Metazoa; phylum Chordata; class Mammalia; order Primates; family Hominidae; genus Pongo; species Pongo abelii. The sequence goes on along the minus strand of NC_071995.2, from coordinate 114,649,335 downwards.
CCACGGGGCGGAAGTTTCAAGGAACATCGTCTCATCCCAAACCGCATGAAATTGCATTCCAATGAGAAGCATGGCCAAACCCACCAGAATACAAAATGCAGGGATGGAAGGAGACTGATGACGATGACCTTGTGAAATGAGAGAATTGTCTTGAAAGGGAGTGTTGTTACGGAAGATGCTGATTTCGGCATTCCCTGTCTGAAGTGCTAACTAACCTCATTGGGTTTTTGCTCTGCACCAGGTACTGATATCTATACTTTTCATGTTTATTCACTTACTTGACACCTGATGGAGGAGGTATTTTTCAGAGGAGGAAACTGAGTCATGGACAAAGTGAGTGACGTGCCTGAGATTGTTCCTCTAAGATGTTGCAGAGCTGGGATTTGAACCTAGTTTGTCTGCCTCTGGGATCGGAGCTGGCAAACATCACATGGCACTTTGTGGCTCGTTTGTGACTTGTCTGTCCATTGGAGGAAAATGGTTAGAAGTCCTACTCTGTGCCCCTCAGTGTGCCAGTACTTGGAGATACTTCCTCCAGATACTTCCCCATGAAACTTAATCTGGTGGTAGAAGACAAACATAAAACAAATAATTGATTTGAGCTCTGAGAAGTGCCACAAAGGCAACACACAGGTATAATAATGGGGGAGGGAGGGGTGGCACTTGGTCTGGGAGGTAGAGGAAAACTGTCTGTGTAAGTGACATTTTATCTCAGACCAGAAGAGTGTTGTTATGGGTTCAATTTCATCCTCTTCTTCCCAGCATTCATACATCAAAGTCCTAACCCCTAGACCTCAGAATGTGACCTTATTTGGAAATAGTGTTGTTGCAGATGTAATTAGTTAAGATGAGGTTAGAGTAGAGTAGGGTGGGCCCCTGCTATAGTATGACTGGTATCTTTATAAAAAGGGGAAATTTAGAGACAGACACACACACAGGGAGAAGGACATGAGAACAGGAGGCAGAGATCAGGCTGGTATTTCCACAAGCCAAGAAGTGCCAAAAACTGCCAGCAAATCACCTTCAAAAGGAGTATGACATCTTGATCTTGGACTTTCATATTCCAGAACTGTGTTTTTATCCACTCCCATTGTGGTACCTTGTCATGGCAGCCCTAGCAAATGAATACAGTGGGGAAGGTGCCAGTCAGGTGAGGAGGGAGTGGAGAGTAGGAGAGAGGGAAGAAGAAATGAAACCCAGGAAGAAGAGCTAGCACGTGCAAAATCCCCGAGGAAGGAGCGTGACACATTTGGGAAGGTTGAACCAGGGAGAGGGGAGGGTGGAAGATGAAGCAGGTGGAACCGGATTCTGGCGTCTCTAATACACAATGTGGCGTTTATATGCAGGACGATGTGAAACCAGTGAAGGGTTTTAACCAAGGGGCAACCATAATTGGATCTGAATTTTAATATCATTGTTCTGTTGCTGTGTGGAAACTGAATTTTGGAGGTGGTAGGAAGGAATAAATGTAGAACAGTTTAGAACCTATTGTGTTTGTGCCCAGGAGTTTCAGCTGAATTCTTCAGATTGGTTATTCTTCCAAACAGGCCATTTTCATCAAGCCATTTCCCTACTTAGACACATTCATTGTTTACAGTGTACCAGGCTCTGAAACTGTGCTGTCCAATATGGTAGCCACTGGCCACATGTGGCTCATTTAAATTAAAATTAAATAATATTAAAGACTCAGTTGCTCTATCTCACTGAGATGTGGCTATGTGCTCACTAGCTACATTATTCATTGAAAGTTCTGTTAGACAGCTCTGGTCTAGGGAAACACAGAGGAATAGGCACCATCCGGTCCTTGGTTTTAGATCAGTAAAAGAGCCCCAGACAATTGGATTTCATAGACCAGCAAGAACTTTTTTTTTTTTAATTCGTTTTAAGGTACATGTGCACAACGTGCAGGTTTGTTACATATGTATACATGTGCCATGTTGGTGTGCTGCACCCATTAACTCATCATTTACATTAGGTATATCTCCTAATGCTATCCCCCCTCCCCCCACCCCACGACAGGCCCCAGTGTGTGATGTTCCCCTTCCTGTGTCCATGTGTTCTCATTGTTCAATTCCCACCTATGAGTGAGAACATGTGGTGTTTGTTTTTTTGGTCCTAGACCAGCAAGAAATTTTAAAAATACACTAAGAAAATGAAAAGGCAATTCACAGAGCTGGAAAAATATCTGCACTGCCTATGACTGGTACGGGGTTCTGTAAATAATATTTTAAGATCTCCCCAAATCAGAAAATGAGAGAACAACTCAGTAGAAAAATGCAAGAGACTTAAACAGGGATTTTCCAAAGGGGAATATCTGAATGGTTAATAAATAGAGGAAAAGTTACTCAATCCTATCAGGAGTCAGAGAAATGCCCATTAAATCTGCAATAAGATGCTATCCACACCCACCAGAATGGCTCAGATGGAAAAGACGAACAATATCAGACTAAGGACATGCACCAGAGTTTCTAGGATTAAAAGACTATCCATACTAAGTGTTGGCAAGGATGTGGAGTGACTCAAACTCTCATAAGTGTTGATGAGAGTGTAATTGGCACAACCTCTTTGGAAAGCAGTTTGGTGTTCTCCACTAAAGACGGGGTGGCTTTATAATTTATTATCCAAACCAACTCACTTTCGGGAATGAACGGGGGAAGTGTTCACTGATTCCACAGGCATTGATTGGGAGAGTCCTGGAACGTACAATTAACCTAATCAAGATAGATATTCATGTGTATGATCCAGCAAATCCACACCTAGGTGTGTATGTGCATGTATGTGTGTAAAAGTGACAAAATGTTCTCAGTGGCGCTATCTGTAGCAACTCCAAACTGGGAGCAACCAGAATGCCCTTCATGCAGTGCGATACTGTGCATCATCAAAAATGAACTAATGTGTGTGAAATATAACAACAGGGAAGAATGTTAGAAATATACTGGGGCCAGGTACACAGCGGCTCATGCCTGTAATTCCAGCACTTTGGGAGGCCGAGGTGGGCAGATCGCTTGAGCCCAGGAGTTCAAGACCAGCCTGGGCAACATGGAAAAACCCTGTCTCTACAAAAAAATACAAAAATTAGCCACGTGTGGTGGCATGCATCTGTGGGCCCAGCTACTTAGGAGTCTGAGGTGGCAGGATCACCTGAGCCTGGGAGGCAGAGGGTGCAATGAGCCAAAATCACATCACTGCACTCCAGCCTCGGCAATGGAGTGAGATCCTGTCGAAACAAAGAACGAACGAAGGAACGAAAGGAAGGAAGGAAGGAGAGAAAGAAAAAAGAAAGAAAGAAAAGAAAAATGTTGGACAGAAACACCCATGTATGAAAGAATATATAACTTATAATCCATTTGGAATAGAAAACTAAAGGCAAGACTTTGTGTTGGAAATCAGGGTGGTGTTTTCCTTTGGGGAGGAGGGAGGGGATGATGAGAAGTGCTAGTAGAGGGGCTTCTGAGGTGCTGGCAGTATTTTATTTTTTGACCTAAATTGTGGTTACACAGGTATTCATTTTGTGATAGTTCAGCTGTACAGCTCTATTTTGTGCTGTTTTCTGTATATGTGCTATATTTCACAATTAAAAATCAATGCAAAGCTATTATCTAGGCTTGTCATAGAGTTGTCAGGTTTTTATTTCACCTAATAAGTAAATCTAATAGAATAATGGCTACCTTCCTTTAAATTCATCACTTCATAGGAGATAAAAAATTCAACATCAAAGTAGAAGGGATATAATTTTAAAATTAAGACCAGAGCTATAAAATAAATTTCTCATTTTGAAAAACTGACTAGACTGATGATGTAACTTTGATCATTTCACAGAGAGCCAGTGGAAATGTTTCCACAGACCCATTTTCGGAAACCTTTCGTTTAGTGGGGTCCCATCACTTACACAAGGCTGCCAAAGTCCCTTCTTTGGAACTAAAGAGGTCTTTTAAAATAAGCTAGGGAAGTGCAGGGATTAAACAAGGTCTAGTAGGTTTCCTTGCTGCAAGACTTATCAGAGCCTTTACCATAAAAAGATGCACTGTGACTCTCTAGGAGATGGATAAATAATGTGGCATTTCCCAACCTCATTTTCTAACAGAACCATGTTTCTGTTGAACCATTTCTAGGGACACGTTGTCAAAGGGACATACTTTGGGGACCCTAAGCCTATAGCAGGGGTCAGCAAGCCAAGGTCTGTAGTCTGGATGCCTGTTTTTATAAATAAAGTTTTGTTGGATCACAGTGATGACTATTCATTTACATATTGTGTATTAACTGTGATGACAACAGCGAAGTCATTGTGACAGAGACCGTATGAGGCCCACAAAACCTAAAATATTTATTATTTGAACTTTTACAGACAAAATTTGTTGAACTCTGGCCAGGAGGACAAAGTTTCAACTCTTTTTCTTAGAGATCAAAACTATCTAGAATCAGATGCAACCCAGCCTTCTTTCTGATGTTATGCTGATGAGTTTCCTGTGTATGAAAGATCTGTTTCGGTCCCGTACATTCAATGAAACCCTTCTACTCTTTGTCTTTCCCCAGTCATCCTCACTGGCTGGACTAATGGACCCATTTCTCACTCCTGTCCCTTTTCCATTCCACAAGCGCCTACTCCATGAAGCCTTCCCTGATTCTCCATCTCCATACAGCTCAGGATTTTGGCTTCCCGGATCTCCCGTTGCTTTTCCTCTTTAATAGCAGTTGCTGTAGATGGACCCTGTGTTATTTAGGATTAGATTGTTTGTAACAAACCTCCACATTTTGTTTTCATAAATAACCTAGATATTTATTTCTCTCCCTTTTAAAAGTTCAGAAGTAAGCAGTCAAGATCAAGCTTGCTGCTTTGCCATGGATGGCCTCCACATCCAAAGTTACCTTGTGGCTCAAGATGGCTGCTCTGGCTCAAGCCATCATACTCTTATTTCAGTCAGAAGAAAAAGCAAAGCTGCTTTTGCTTTGACTGAAACTTGAAATGTAATTACATGATTACACCTGACTGTAACGGAAGCTGAGAAATGCAGCTTCCCCCCACGCGCCGCCGTCCCCGGCCACATCCCCAGGCATCATGGTTCTAAGGAAAAAGGGGAGTCTAGGCTATGGAAGGAAAACCAACCATGTATCTGTGCAGTGTGAGATTTGGTCTATTTTAGCTCATTATCCTAGCATATTACCTACAGTGGCAGACATATGTGATTTCTGCCTGCTTAGCATGCATTTCTCCTTCTCCTAGGAATATTACTCTAGTTTTGTTTTGGGAGCACTTTCGCCCCCAGCTGGGGATGTCGATCAAGGTGCTGTTCCTTCCTCAGCAAAGGGGTAAGAATGAGACCCAGGACGATCAGCTGGACACTCCTGGAAATTGAAGTCTTAAGTAGAGTGATGCAAAGACTGAAAATGGGTTGGAGCTGATTCACCCAGACGATCATGCCCAGAAGAATGTCACTATTGGTTCCTCGTCCCTTGACACAATGCCTTGCTTCCTGTCTTTCCTGAGTCCTTTCTTCAGGGTTCATGAGCCTATTCATTCATCTTACAAGAATGTCCTGCTTTGCTTATGTAATCCAGAGTTGGCCTGTGTTGCCCATAACTGAGAAAATCCTCAGGATTACACGTGTATACTCAGGGCTTCAAAATGGCTGGATAGAATTAATCAATACAGATCACAGAACTTCCCTTTGCCAGCCTCAGAAAATGGTCCTGTTTGAATTGGATCAAGACACAGATGGTTCATACAACATGAGGCACCATTCAAAGAGGAAGAAACCACTGGGGTTTCAGTTGCCACAACCCTGAGTCTCCCAATATAGGAGGGTCTTATGTTTTACTTGCCCGTCAGATTCATAAATTTGAGATGGAGAATGTTAAAAAAAGACCCCAGTCCACTCCCTGGAGGCCCATGCCAAAATTATTTCCCTGCAATGGATTATTTATCATTGGTTGCTCATGGGTCTAGATCTTTGCAAGAATTGCTCTCTGCTAATGGTGGTATGTTTATATCTGGACCAACAAAGTCATGCCTGCCTCATCCCAACCACCACCAACACTATTTCATCTTAGGCCCCAAAGGCTCTTAAGAAATTTAGGCAAAGGCCGGGCACGGTGGCCCACGCCTGTAATCCCAGCACTTTGGGAGGCCGAGGCGGGTGGATCACGAGGTCAGGAGTTTGAGATCATCCTGGCTAACATGGTGAAACCCCGTCTCTAGTAAAAATACAAAAAATTAGCCAGGCGTGGTGGTACGCGCCTGTAGTCCCAGCTACTCAGGAGGCTGAGGCAGGAGAATCGCTTGAACCCAGGAGGTGGAGGTTGCAGTGAGCCAAGATCGCGCCACTGCCCTCCATCCAGCCTGGGCAATAGAGTGAGACTCTGTCTCAAAAAAAAAAAAAAAAAAAAAAAGAAATGTAGGCAAATGACAACTCAAGAGCAGGGTGTGTTCCAAAAATTTATTGTAAGTTGTTTGACAGGAACGAATAGGCGTTTCACCACAGAAGCAATGTTATGCCTGTGCAAAGTGGTACATAGGAAGGATCCCATTTTTGTTGTGCCCCAACACACACCACACTCATGTGTATGTTCACACACATATATATACTCATATATCTATCCATGCCTATGTAAAGCTATGTGAAAAAGTGGAAGAAATCACACCAGATTGCTAATGTGGGTATCTTTGAATAATGGGATAGTGAGCAATTTCTTTTTCCATGCCTTATTTACATTAAAAAAATTTCCTTTCAACGAATACAATTATTTGAATAATCCACAAATAATTACATATTTACAAAAAGAAAACATATTAAAGGGTAGTGCATGCCTCAGGACAGCACTATTCTAATAATTTAATTGCAGTGGTTTTAGAATATTAACATTTATAAACCAACACAAACTTAATGCTGATTTTTGAAGCTTATTTAAAAAATGGTTTCTTAGTGTAGCAGTAGGCTAAAAGCTGTGTGCATACAGGCACTGTTTGCTTGAGTAAGGTACCCCCAGTGTTAAGCAAGTAATGAAAGGGAAGAAGGCAGGAAAGAAGAAACAGGGGGGCCATGTGGTATGGTAGAGAGAGCTTTAGAAGACAGAGTCAAAATTTTAGGCTTTCCCCTAGAGCTCTGTCTTTACCGAGGTGTGGGCAAGTCATTTCTTGCCTGAGTCTTGGGCAAGTCATTTCTCACCTGAGTCTTGCTTTATCCATCTGCACAATGAGAAGATACGGCTACATTTTTCTAGATCAGCGATTTGCAAACTCTGGCCTGTGTGCCAAATCTGGCCCACTACTTGTTTTTGTCAATAAAGTTTTATTGAAACTCTATGTACGTTCACTTATATATCATCTATGGCTGCTTTCACCCTGCAATGACAGAGTTGAAGAGTTGCAATGGAAAGAGCTGATGATTTGCAACATCTAAAATACTTACTATCTGGCCCTTTACAAAAAAAGTTGCTGACTCCTGGTCTAGATGACTCTCAGTGGAATCTGTATGTGAATCTATATTGCCTAGGGTGTGGTTTTCCACTCCTGTGACTTTGGAGGTGGGGTATGCGTTTTCCTCCCTGATTGATCCTCATCACAATCCAATGGGGGGAGGAGGTGGTCAAGGGGGAAGCTTTTGAATTTTTGTGAGCCACCATAGTGTATGGTTCACCTCTTTACTCTCTCAATCTGCTACTGGAGGGTCAGCAAAATTGACTATGCTGAGAGGAGGAATTTGAGGGGTGGGGATGGAAAAATCTACCTTTAGGATGATGCTCTAAAGTTAGAAAATTGTTCGAGTAATTGATTGTGCTGTCAGCACCTTTAAACGATCTGTAAAATAGATCCTTGGGCCCTTCCTGTGCTGTCTCTTATGCCAGCTTATGACCATTTCTGAACAGTATCCTTCGATTCTTGGAAACATTTTTCCTTCCTGTGCAAAATAATCATAATCATTTTCCTGAAGACGATCAGGCAATGGAACCCATCCTGCATGTGTGTGCTTTTCTCTCTGATGTAATTGTCCTGCTCTTTCTGGACTCCTGAATTATAGATTATACTCTGCTTTGTGCCTTTTAATTTGGCCCATGGATACTGCAACCATTTCAACTGACCCTGCACTTTTCCCACTTACAGCTTTGCAGGCAAGACAGCCCTAATTTTCTGGACAAATGACCCTTTGCTGCACCAGCTGTGTCTAATCAAATCCTAGGGCTTCCTACTTACCAAAAATAACACTGAGTCACAAGTATTCACAATCTGATTCCCCAGGGAAGACAGACCCCTGGCCCGGAAGGCCTGGAGACCCCGAAGCAGCGTGTAACCAATGCTCATAATTGTCCACTCTCTGAAACATTACAAGAGCTTATTCCAAAGCACTCTCCCTTGCTCCCTTTAAAGCACACAAGCCATGACTCAGTGAGGGCTGGTTGGTCTTTGTTTCTCTCAGGGGAATCTGTCCCTATTTGACTCTGATTTCTGGGACAAACCAAGCAAAATATGGAGACCAAACACTTCTGAGTTTCCTTCCTTCCAGGCCCTCCTGCATTAGCAGCTCTTTTCAGATCCAAATCTTTCTCCTGAATCTTGTCTCTGCAGCCCACATGGTCATTGTATTTCTCGGAGGCTATTAAAAAAGGTTGGTATGAATCGAAGATGAGGGAAAGGATGACATTGTCATATTTTTGGCATGAGTCCACATTTAATGTCTTTCTTCCAAGGATGAAATAAAATAATGAATATAAAGTGTTTTCTAGAGCAACAAGCCTCAACCTATCACGTTTGCATGAATCCACTAAAATTCAGATTCTGGGCTGGGTGCGGTGACTCACTCCTGTAATCCCAGCACTTTGGGAGGCCGAGGTGGGTGGATCACGAGGTCAAGAGATCGAGACCATCCTGGCTGACATGGTGAAACCCTGTCTCTACTAAAAATACAAAAATTAGCTGAGCGTGGTGGTGAGCCCCTGTAGTCCCAGCTACTCTGGAGGCTGAGACAGGAGAATCGCTTGAACCTGGGAGGTGGAGGTTGCAGTGAGCCAAGATCGTGCCACTGCACTCCAGCCTGGCAACAGAGCAAGACTCCATCTCAAATTAAAAAAAAAAAAAAAAAAAAGAAAAATTCAGGTTCTGTAGGTCTGGGTAGGGCCGGGAATTCTGCATTTCTCTCTCTCTCTCTGTTTGAAGACAGGGTCTCACTCTGCTATCCAGGCTGGAGTTCAGTGGTGCAATCATTGCTCACTGCAGCCTCCATCTCCCAGGCTCAAGTGATCTTGCCACCTCCACTTCTCAAGTAGCTGGGACTACAGGCATGAGTCACTGTGCCTGGCTAATTTTTAAAATTTTTGGAGAGACGGGGGTCTCATTATGTTGCCTAGGCTGGTCTTGAACTTCTGAGCTCAAATGATCCTCCCACCTCAGCCTCTCAAAATACTGGGATTACTGGCATGAGCCACCGCACGTGGCCTGGATTCTGCATTTTTAGTAAGGTTCCAGGTGATGCTGATGCTGATGCTGCTGGTCTGAAGACCACACTTTGGATAACAAGATTGGGTAACACGAGAAGGTTTGAATACATAGTATCCAACGGCATTAAATGTTGGCTTCCTTTTCCAAGTATACGAGACCCTCAATAGCCCTTGATACTGACAAGAGGTAGGGCAGGGATCCAAACCCATGTCTGTGGATCTAGCCCACTATAGGGCTCTAGGACTTCTGGTATACCTGTATCAGGTCCAGAGGATAAGGTGAGCATAGGATATGATTAAACATTCTGTTCAAGCAACAAATAGTTATTGAGCATATGCTCCACCCTTGAAACTCAGTGTTAATTCTAAGTTTTGGCCAAAGTGGCTTTTATATGATCTCATTTCTGTCTCAGGAGTTTGCACTTGTATCCTCTGCCTGAATTGCTTTCTCTTGGTCTTCCTGTTGGCCAGGCACAGACCCATGAGAGATGGACTTGGTCAATGCTCTTTTCTGGGTATATGGTTGGCATTCAGTAAATGTTTGTTGGATGAATGGATGACCCAGAAGAAAGATTTGGTAAGCAACGTAACAAGGGCATTATTTAAACCACTTCCAATATTGCCTTTTGATTTCTCATTTCTGGCAGAATTTATAGGCTATCTACTAATATACTGATGGTGAATTATTCTTACTGAGCGAATAAAAGCTGTTCTCACGAAGACCTTTGTGTTACCACAGCATTAGCAGAGTCCCAGCTAATACATGTAATTAAAAGCCACAAAATCAGATACATGGGGTGTAGTAGTCTGCTAGAGCTGCCATGCCAAAATACCACAAAGCAACAGAAATTTATTTTCTCACAGTTCTGGAGGACAGAAGTCCAAGATTAAGGTGCCAGCAGGGCTGCTTTCCAGTGAGGCCTCATTTCTCAGCTTTCACATGGCATCTTCTTGCTGGTGTGTCCTCACATAGCCTTTCCTTTGTGCGTAGAGAGAGAGGTGGATCTCGTGTCATCTCCTCCTCCTCCTCCGTCCTTCCCCCTCCTCCTTCTCCCCCCTCCCCCTCCTCCTCCTCCTCCCCCCTCCTTCTTTTCCTCCTCCTCCTCCCCCCTCCTTCTTTTCCTCCTCCCCCCTCCTCCTCCTCCTCCCCCCTCCTCCTCTTCCTCCTCCCCCCTCCTCCTCTTCCTCCTCCTCCTCTTCCTCCTCCTCCTCCTCCTCTTCCTCCTCTTCCTCCTCCTCCTCTTCCTCCTCCTCCTCTTCCTCCTCCCCCTCCTCCCCCTCCTCCCCCCTCCTTCTCTCATGGCCCATAGATACTCCTACTCCCCCTCCTCCTCCTCCTCCTCCTCTTCCTCCTCCTCCTCCTCTTCCTCCTCCTCCTCCTCCTCTTCCTCCTCCTCCTCCTCTTCCTCCTCTTCCTCCTCCTCCTCCTTCTTCTTTCTCCCCCTCCTCCTCTCCCACCCCCTCTTCTTCTTCTTTTTTTGAGACAGGTCTTATGTTTTCCCTCAGACTGGAATGCAGTGCTGTAATCTTGACTCACTTCAGCCTCGACCTCATGGGTTCAAGTGATCCTCCTGCCTCAGCCCCCCAAGTAGCTGGAACTACAGGTATGCACCACCACGCCTGGATAATTTTGTGTGTGTGTGTGTGTGTGTGTGTGTGTGTGTGTATTTGTAGAGATGGGGTTTGGCCCTGTTGCCCAGGCTGGTCTTGAACTCCTGAGCTCAAGTGATCCACCTGCCTTGACCTCCCAGTGCTGGGATTACAGACGTGAGCCACCATGCCTGGCCAAGTGTCTTCCTCTTCTTATAAGGGCAGCAGTCTTATCAGATCAGGACCCCACCTTTGCACCCTCATTTAACCTTAATCACCCCCTTAAAGGCTCTATCTCTGAACAGTCACATTGGGGGTTTAGGGCTTCACCATATGAATTTAGAGGCGACACAGTTCAGTCCATAACCCTTGAAGAGATTCTGACCTAGGCTTAGTTGAGGTACGTGGGCTTGCAAATATATAGGGAACTCAGGAAAGCTTCCTGATGAGAGGGGCTTTAGGGTGCTCAGAAGCTAGTCTGTGGTTTCTATTCTAGCTCCTGCCATCAAGGTGACCCAGCTCTTTACTAAGCATGTGCTTCTTTCTGTCTCCCTTATTTTTAAAACAAATTAAAAAAAATTTTTTTTTTAATAGAGATGGAGTCTCACTATGTGGACCGGGCTGGTCTCCAACTCCTGGCCTCAAGTGATCTTCCCATCTCTGCCTCCTGAACTGTTGAGATTGCAGGCATGAGCTACCACACCCAGCCTCTGTCTTACTTCTAAGTGCATTTTCCCTGATCTCCAGCAGCACTTTATGTTTTCCCTTTTACAAGTCTTATCACCTGTTACCTTAATTGCTTTTTAAACTCTAAGCTCTGGGAGGGTGCACAGGACTTTCTGTTTTGTTCTTTGCCACAATTCCAGAGCTTTGTAGAGGTTCGGTAATCTTTGCAGGTTTAAAATGACCATGTAACCAAGCACTACAATCGAGGTACGCGTTGGGAAAAAGTCGAAGGCTTAGCATGCTGCCTTGATTTCTTTGGTTTGTGAAACCAGCAAACATTCATTGAGTGTTTGCTCTGCGCTAGGCACTTGCTAGGCCCTGGGGATACAGCGGTGAATGAGAAACACAAGGTACCTTCCCTCATGAAGTTGCATTCTACGGGGCAGGGGGACAGATGCAACACCAGTAAGCAAAACAAATTACAAGATAATTTTAGATAATGACAAGTGCTCTGAAGAAAGTGAAACAGAATCATGTAGAATAAACAGAGTAAGCATAAAGGATTTGTTGAAGGAAGGAATGAAGGAAGGGAGGAAGGGAGGGAGGGAAGAAAGGAATTGCTATACAAGGCTTCCTAATTGGTGTTTTCAGTTTCAAGCAATGCTAGTATGTTGCAGAATAATCAGATATACCCATGCGTTTTCTTGCTGCTTTCAAAAATTTTAACTTTTTTATTGAAATATAGGTGATCAGAAAAGTGAAAATGTTCATTGTAAAGCTTGATAAAATTTCACAAACTGTGTCCAGATCAAGTTGCTGAACTCCAGTGACACCTCAGAACCCCACCTCATGCTCCCTTCTGGACATTAGTAACACCATTCTGACTTCTAACTTGTGCTGGATTTTAAACCATCAGGGCCAATAACATTACAGAGTGGAATGCTAAAATAACATAACTTCTGGTTTGCAGAGCACACTTTTGCAAATGCTGGGTCCCAAACCGTGACATTTCACCAAAATACATGAGTTGGCTCTGTCCCAACAAACTTGTTAAAGTGGTCCTGTCCCTTCTCCTAACACTGGCTTCACAAGCTCTGCTCTCTCTTTTTGGTCTTTAACATCAGATTTTTTTTTTTTTTTTTTTTTAGACAGAGTCTCACTCTGTCGCCCAGGCTAGAGAGCAGCGGCGCAATCTCGGCTCACTGCAACCTCCACCTCTTGGGTTCAAGCGATTCTCGTGCCTCAGCCTCTCAAGTAGCTGGGACTACAGGTGAGTGCCACCAGGCCCAGGTAATTTTTTGTATTTTTAGTAGAGACAGGGTTTCTCCATATTGGCCAGGCCGGTTTCGAATTCTTGGCCTCAAGTGATCCACCTGCCTTGTCCTCCCAAAGTGCTGGGATTAGAGGTGTGAGCCACCACGCCTGACCAATATCAGCTTCTGACAGATGAAGAATTTCAAAAATATTCTCAAATGCTAAATGTCTCAGCACTAGATGCAAATCTCTCCACGTGCAGGGTTATGCAAGCATCAGAGAACGGATGGGGATCTTTTATATTTAGTTGATTTCATTAAACGCCTTTTACTACCCCCACACTGTTGCATTTGTCTTGTTTTTAATTTCCAATCTTGAGTCAACTCTGCTCTGCCAAGTTTTGTTAGAGATAGATGCAGAAGGGGTTTTAAATAAAAATTCCCATCTGTCCAGAATCTAGGAAAAATTCTACACAATGTTATATCAAAGGGCACATGAGTTGTCAACTTTCTGGGAGGGTTGGAAAAGCATGGAGAAATGCATTTCCTAGAATCTACCTTCCATCCCAGGCAGGGTTCATGCCCTGTCCTCAATTCTTAGCCAGAAGCCCTGGGGTTAATCTTCCTAAATGACAATTAACAGGTGGGGCCTCTTGAAATCTCTGTGGCAAGACCTCTGTGTCTATAAATCTGCAATGGGACCAATGCTCTGAATTCTTAATCAAGCCTGTTTCCTTTATTAATCTCCAAGACCGGCAGTGATTTATAAGCAGGGCTTCCATTTGGTCCAGAAAATGAAATTCATTTCACAAACCCATAAGTGTGGTCCAAATCAATTGGCCACGATACTTTCCTATTTCATGCTCTGTGTCACACTGATCTTTTAACTTGATTGTTCTATTACCGAGTATTCACTTAAAAGCCTTTGCTGGGTTTCTGTGCCTCACGAAAATAATATTAGCCCCAGCACAACGATCATTACTGATACTAAGATTGGGCTTTTAGATGACTGCAATTGGAAAGGGATAGTGGTGAGCTGAGACGAGGAGGAGGTAATGAGACTTGAATCATTGGGTGTCAAGGTTCCTAAATGATGGAGAACTGAGTAATCGTGGGAAACCCGTTCACATGCAGGTCTCTGGGCCCCACCCAAACTCTGCCAAATCAGTGTCTCTGGGAATGGGGAAATGATATCTTGAGAATTCTACAGCTGAAACTAAAAATTCTAGGAATACAGGGAGCTTCTCCCTCAGTCTAGCAATATCAGTTTGTTTATTTCTTCAGCAAATGTTTATTGAGCACCTGCTACCTACCTCAGGACCTACTCCTACCTGTTCCTACCTGTTCCTATCTCAGGACCTTTGCACTGGCTGTTCTCAGCTGAAACTAAAAATTCGAGGAATACAGGGAGCTTCTCCCTCAGTCTAGCAATACCAGGTTGTTTATTTCTTCAGCAAATGTTTATTGAGCACCTGCTACCTACCTCAGGACCTACTCCTACCTGTTCCTACCTGTCCTACCTGTTCCTACCTCAGGACCTTTGCACTGGCTGTTGTCTCTGACGGGAATGCTCTTCCCCACCTCCTCACTTCCTCACTCACTTTCTTCGTGTTTTTGCTTAGATTCATCTTCTTGGTGAAACTCACCCTAATCAATTCAACACGGCAACTTTCCTCTCCTCCATCCTCATTCCTTATTTCTACCATTTCTTTTCTTTTCTTTTGTTTTCTTTTCTTTTTGAGATAGAGTCTCACTCTGTCACTCAGGTTGGAGTGCAATGGAGTGATCTCGGCTCACTGAAACCTCTGCCTCCTGGGTTCAAGTGATTCTCCTACCTCAGCCTCCCGAGTAGCTGGGATTACAGGTGCATGCCAGGCACTGTGATAGGCATTTGGGATACATCAGGGAATCCATAGACAGGAATCCCTAGCTTCCTGGACATGGTAACCATTTAGTTGATTGCGGAGAATATAAAAAATAATGATTAACCCTCATCAAATATGCACTAGAATTTCTCATTTAATCCTCACCACAGACATAAGAATTGGTGCATACTACCACTTTCAGAGATGGGAAAGTTGATACTCGAAAGACTGAATTACCCAAGGTCACAGCTGATAAAAGGTGGATCAGGGTTCCAAACCCAGGTCTGCTGAACCAGCTTGCTACAGCCTGCTAGGAATTCTACGTCTACACTTGTTTCAGGGGCTAAAGTGAGGATGACATATAATCAAACACGTCGCTGGTTCTTCTGTGCAAGCCACAAATAGTTATTGAGCATCTACTATGAGTAGACTCTTTTCTCAAAGGTGGAGACTCAAGGATGAATGAGGTACCATGTCCAGCAGATGAGAGAGACACCTCAAAACACAATACAATGTATGCGATGGAAGTGGCAAGTGAGTTATAGACAGGATGCTCAGGGTGCTTGTGGCTGGGACTCCCAGCTAGATTTGGGGGTAAACAGAGGATTTGTGGAGGAGGTGGAGGAGAGTAAGTTGAAGGACACGTGGGAGCTTGCCAGGCTGGGGGAACAGCATGTACAATGAGGAAATGCATGTACAGGAGGCCCCTGGTTCTCAGCCTGGCTGGAGGTGAATGAGGGCTAGGGAAGATGATGCTGGAGAGGCAGGAAGAGCCTAAGCTTTGTTGGAGCTCTAAGGAA
Organism: Pongo abelii; assembly: GCF_028885655.2. Lineage (NCBI taxonomy): Eukaryota > Metazoa > Chordata > Mammalia > Primates > Hominidae > Pongo > Pongo abelii. Next base: position 114,633,732 of record NC_071995.2, on the reverse strand, counting down.
TCTGGACCTCCCAAGGGAATTAGGAAGACATGGGATACTTCAACAGTATCAGACTTAAATTTCAGAATGAGCCTTCCCCCTGTAATGGATTTGGAAAATGAGTTTAGGTGAAGCAAGAGGCTCATTGAGCCAGTTCAGAGGGAATGGGTGAAGGCATTCTTCCAGGATCCCTCGACAACCTCATTTGCGGTCTGTCTGTGTGCTGGAAAAGTCTGGGAAATGCCTCTTCGGAGAAACGGTGTTATGGTACCACTCAGCTGGGGCAATAGCCATCTGAGAAGAATTAGCTACACTTTGCGGTAGCTTCCAGGAGTCAAGAGTCAAGATGAGATAGGTGGCTGGTTTGATGATGTCAATACTGGTAGCCTGGAGCCTTGTCAGTTGGTGTCAATAATATTCAGATAATTTGGATAAGTATACAACACATTACCAGGCAATGGCCCACTCGGTTTGAGAAAAAGGCCATGAGTGTGGAACACACACTATTCATGGGGCAGATAGGTTGGATTCAGGGTTATTTCTGCTGATATCAGGAGGAAGTGAAGAACTGGGCCGCTTAAGCAGAAGTGTTAGCCCTGCTAATGGGTGCCACCTGGTGACCTTTTGGTGATAATGGTGTCAGACACATGATAAAGACTTGTGATGGCAGGAAACACCCTATGTTTACAGAGTAATTTTCTCAGCATGGGTTCAAAGTGCAAATTGCTTATGTTCATATTGCCATCCTCAGAACAGCTCAGGAAGGTGAGGGTATGCCTGTGTTAGCCTGGATGTTATTGCTGGAGTGCTGGACAGCACATCATATTGTTTGCACCTTCACCATCTTCTTCATTGCCATTCTTCTACTTCTTGGAGTCTTCTCTGGGCCAGGCCACACTAAGCATGTCCCATGTTCATGTCCTGACAGTGGTCACAAGGCCCTATAGGATCTGCCTCCTTATTTCTTCCCTGTCCACCTCCTTGGTCACTCTTCTCCAATCACAGTGCCTTCCTCGCTGCAGTTGACTGTACCAGACAACATGTTCCTACCTCAGGACCTTTGCCCTGGCTGTTCTCTCTGATGGGAACGCTCTTCCCCACCTCCTCACTTCCTCACTCACTTTCTTCATGTCTCTGCTCAGATTCATCTTCTTGGTGAAACTCACCGTAATCAATTCAACACGGCAACTTTCCTCTCCTCCATCCTCATTCCTTATTTCTACCATTTCTTTTCTTTTCTTTTTTTTTTCTGAGGTAGAGTCTCACTCTGTCACCCAGGTTGGAGTGCAATGGTGCAATCTCGGTTCACTGCAACTTCTGCCTCCCGGGTTCAAGTGATTCTCCTACCTCAGCCTCCCAAGTAGCTGGGATTACTGGCACATGCCATCATGTCTGGCTAATTTTTGTATTTTTAGTAGAGACAGGGTATCACCATGCTGGTCAGGCTGGTCTTGAACTCCTGACCTCGTGATCTGCCTGCCTCGGCCTCCCTCCCAAAGTGCTGGGATTACAGGCATGAGCCACCGTGCCCGGCCTTTCCACCATTTCTTTTGCCCTCCAATAGCACTTAACTTTTAACATTCAAAATAACTTACTATTTCTTAATGTCTACTGTCTGTTTCCCCTGCTAGGAGATAAGCTCCACAGATCCTGGCAGAGAGTAGGTGCTCAGTTAATGTTGAACACATCGTTAATCTCATCCTTGGAACGAGTCTATATGGTAGAGGCTCTTCAACCTCATTTTATGAATGAGAAAACTGAGGTTCAGAGACGTTAAGTCAGTAGCCCCATGTCACACAGAACAGCTGCCAATCTCAACATAGCTTTGATCCCAAAGAAGCTCTTACCCACCACTCTATGTTGCTCTGTAAATGTGGGTTGAATTGAGTGAGGGGCTTAGAGAAGCCACTTAGCTTTTGTAGAGTTACTCCTTAAGATGAAGAAAGAAACCCATTTTCCTGGAACCCAACCCCACACACTTCCTATGTGGTCAAATCTCTTCTCATTAGCTGCAGTCTTTGGTAGACCATTTAAGCCCTGGTTAGGCCAGCTGAGATGGGAACCCAAAATGATTAATAGATTTCAGGACATCAGGAAATGGGCTCAAACTTTACAGGCAGATTAACCTGTCTTGATAAGGTCTATTGGAATCACTGAAATTATTCCTGCCTCTGTATTCACTCCTACTGGACTCTAGAATTTCCCATGTGGGAACCCAGTACGCTTTATTACACTAATCTATTTATGAGCCTTAAAGGGACCCTGTTGTGTCCCTGCCCTGAATTTCCCCCTTCTTCATCTGGAAGCAGCTCTTCGATTTTTCGTTGGAAGACTACCTCTTTCTACTCTCAAGTCAATGGCTTGGGGTTGGGGGCTAACCTCCCATTAGATGCAGAGCTGGGCATGAGACTTGGTCACATCAGTCTGTGTAATCCATCCCTGAGCGCCAGTGATGGATTGAGGGATGAGTGTGAAACACAAATGGGTCCAGTGAGAATCAGCTCTGGGGCTTCGGCTGAAGCTTTTAGGAAAGAGTTATTCTCTATCAGGTTTCTAAGCTGGCTGAATGGGAGTCTGGAGTTCCTAGCAGCCTTTTTGGGAACCACAAATGGAGAGCCTGTCTGGGTATAAAATCAACAAAGAGTGGAGAGAAGACCTGGGAGTTGAAAAGAAACAGATTGTTGATAACATCATTTGAGCCCCTGGATCAAGCCATAACTGAAACCTGGGCCTTTAAACTCGAAAGCTACCCGAGCCAATGCGTTTTCTCTTTTTCTCAAGCTGTTTCAATTTGGTTACTTTCACTCAAAAGACTTCTTAATATAAATGGGCTTGGGTTTTAAGTTGGAGAAATAAACGAATGCGATTGTATCCCAACACAGTCACTTGAGGAATATACACTAAAAGGGGGTAGGATGGCTTCAAATTCTTCTTAATGAAGATGACTGATGGTACTCCAAATCACCTTATAGTCACCTCTATAAAGCTGCTCCCTTATTCCTTTAAATGGGAACTTGAGCTGGAAGATTCACGATTTTCTAGATTTGCGGTCCCTCTCAGCAAAACTGAGAATGCAAAAAGCGTGTTACCTGGGTCCTCTTTCCTCCTCTTTGAGTACTTTCCTTTTCCTTTGCTTCCACTGAACCTGCGGTGCTCCATCTGTGTGGAGAATTGAATGTCTGTGTGCTCTCTAATTTGTAGCACCCTTTAGCCCTCCTTTCCTGTGGATCAACTTATGTCTTTGAAACTTATTCTATATCCTGTTCCCAGAGTGTTAGACAGAGTGGACAGACTAATTTGTACTAAAGTGTAAATTGCTAATAATACAATGTTTTAAGTGGAATATCTAAATAGGGAAGCACTTTAATCCAAACAATGGGAGCTGTAGGAACTTCTAGAAGAAATTGGGGGAGATTTTTGAAGGCAATTGTTTTTTGGGGGAGTAGAGAGATTCCCATTATGATTGTCCGTCCATTCCACCTGAACGTGAGTTAGCCCTCCGCTGTTGAAGAAGAGTGGGGCATTTTCCAAGCTTTGCATGCTGTCAAAAGTCAGGGGAATAAAGGAGCAATGCTGGTTCAGCCAAGGCCTCTCCATCTCTTCTGCACTCCCTTCCTAGAGGGCTGGGTGTCTACATGCTGCTGACCAGGAGCCGAGAATAGCCTGGCACTGGTCCCAGAGGTCATCCTCCCCAACCAAGGACTCAGAGGACAGAACAGTCCATGCCCCATAGCAGTAGGTTTTCCACCCTAGCACCTGATAAGCTGGAGCTGAGTTTAACAAAAGCACATCATGGGACATGTTTTCAGGAATAAGATGCCCCTATCGGTCCCAAGTGGAGGGCGATGGAGACACTGGCTGAGTTAATGCATTGCTGGCCCAGACCCAGGCTCTGGCGGCCCATTCCTCTCAAATTCCTCTGTAATCAGCTAAATTAGCCCATTGATAGAACAGCTCATCAAGGGGCAGCTCAGAGGAGGGATTGATGGACGGTCACCTTTTCAAGGAGCTCCGGACTGGGGGATAAATGGCCCATTTACTCATGAGGTTGCAATTGAGTGTTTTCCCTACATCAATAATTTTTCCTTTCTTGCCCTCACTCTTCCTGGTCCTAGGCAGAAAGAGGCCCGTGCCACATCAGGTCTGATTCCTTCCCGAGCTTGAGTGCAAAGCTTGTGCTTAGCTTAACCTGCTCATTGCTGATGGAGCAGAGTCATCCTCTTAGAAGTGAAGTCTTCCCTTTATAAATACTGTAGCTGTCCAGAAAGCACAGGAGGCCCTTCCTACAGGGGATTATCCTACAGGAGAGAAAGAGTTGCTAATATTTCGGTCCCTGCAAAGTCTCTCAGCTTACAGGGTACTCCCACAATTATTTTATTTACACCAGTGAAGTCCTATTTGGGAATAACTTCAATATCAAAGCTGGTTCTCTGGAAGCGTCTAGCATTCATCTGTTAGAATCAACAGGACTTAAGACTAATTTCAGGAACTATGACTCAGACCTGCCAGTGTTTGATGTCATGCAAACCAGCCTTCCAAGGCTCACTTTATGAACAACTCTGTAAGTAGTTAGGTTGCAGAGATCACAAATAAACACCTAGAGGAAGAGCAGGGGGAAAATCATAACTAGCCCAGCTGGACCCATGTTATGAGTATTGATACTTGCAGTCTGGGATAACATTTTCAATGACAGTACAATGCATGGGTTTAAAATGGTTGTGTTTCCAAACAACTTGGGCAGACGCAACTATGACATGCACTGAAATGCTGTATAAGAGAGTACAAAAAGTGGCTTTCTTAAGAAAAAGATGCAGGCAAAGAATTGGAATCAAATTGTTCCCTGAAAAACAGTACAGGGATTTCTCAAAAAACTGGAAATAGAACTACCATGTGACCCATCAATCCCACTACTGGTCTAGCCAAAGAACAAAGAAATTAGTATATCAAAGGGATACCTGCAGTCGCATGTTTATTGCAGCACTATTCACAGTAGCAAAGATATGGAATCAACCTACATACCCATCAATGGATGAATGGATAAAGAAAAGGTGATAGAAGCCTCCAGATAACTGAATGGACAAAGAAAATATATACACAATGGACTACTATTCAGCCACTAAAAAGAATGAAATCATGTCATTTGCAAAACGTGGATGGAATTGGAGGTCATTATGTTAAGTGAAATAGGCCAGGTACAGAAAGACAAATACTGCATATTCTCATTCATATGTGGGAGCTAAAAAACTTGATCTCATGGATGTAGAGAATAGAATGATTCATATCAGAGATTGGAAAGGGTGCGGGGGATAGTGGAGATGAAGAGATGTCTGCTATAGGTACAAATATACGGCTAGATAGAAGGACTAAGTTCTAATGTTTGACAGTAGACTAGGATGACTATACTTAGCAACAATAATATGTGTATTTCAAAGTAGCTAGAAGAGAGGAGTTGAAGTGATACCAGCACATAAAAATAATAAACACACAGTGTGATGGATACCCCAATTACCCTGACTTGATTGTTATACATTCTTTGCCTGTAACACTCACTTGTACCTCATAAATATGTAAATTATCCTATATCAATAAAAGGGAAAAAAGAGATCTTGAGATGTAGAATGGGAGAAAGTAGATTTTCGACATCAACATTATTTTACACTGCATGTAATTAAAAAATACATCAAATTGATAAATTTCACATGATAAGTATTTGACTCATCTATTCCCTAGAAGTTCGTAAATTCATGTTGGTCAAAAATTCTTTTGTATGGGCTCTCCTTATATGTAGGGATGTCTTATACTTGGCATAGTCTTATATCCAGGTATATATAAGATATTGTGTATTTCTGGAGGCATAGGGATGATTTGGGGAAAGACTTGGAAACTTTTTCCTGCAGTTTTAGATTTAAACACTTTTGTGCTATTTTGAATGTGCTTGGAAAGGCAAGCAAGAAAAATAAAAACATGTTTATTTAGGTTAGCATTTGTCTAAGCAAATTCTGTTCTGGGATATGCTTCCCAAGAAAAGGGTTCTATGACCAAATAAGTTTGGGCAATGCTAGGCTCAATAGCACCTTCTTGGGAAGTCAAATGTACTTAAACTCCTAGAACTTAAGTTCCCTAGAATTACCAGACCTTAGAACCCCTTTCTTTACAGAACACTTACTAGTATCATACAGAACAAAATGGTATCCCAGAAACAATTTGGGAAATACTGAACTGGGACTATCTTGAAAATTTCAAGGAGTGGGGGAGTCACAAATATAACATAATTTGTACAATTATTTAGATAGCAGGGAATATTTATGTCTTTAATTTCCCATGCTAAGAGTCCATCCCCTCTTCCCTAAGACAGAATACACAGGTTGTTACTGTGTCCCCCAGGGAAGATTAGATTTTGTGACCAGGTAGACTTGGAATCAAACTCTGGCTTTTTTGTGTGTTGTGTGACCTTGAGCAAGTATCACCAACTCTTTGAGCCTCAGTTGCCTCCTTTGTAAAAGGGCACCAGTCACTACTTATCTTAAAGAGTTTCTATAAAATAGGAAATGAGATGACACAGAAGAAGTATCTAGCACAGCACTGGACAGTTGTAAGTGCTCAGGAAGTTGTTGCTGTTGTTCACCATTACATCTCTTCTCATGGCCCCTGAATGGTTTTACGTTTGCTGACTTGTCCCAGCCTCATCTGTTTAGAAGGCTTGAATTGAGCTGAAATAGGGGTAGGTATGGATTAATTTAGGGTGGACTTTATTGCCAATGCAATATATCTTGGGAATATGCAAATGCCCTCATCAATTCCCACCGAAGAGATTCAGAAAGACTCATTCAGCTATCCTACATCCCACCCAGGATACCTGCCCCAGGAGGGTGGCTATGTCCAGCTAGCTCACAGGAAATGAGACTGTTGGACATTTCAGAATTCAAATGTTTCCTTTTGAAAGGACAGTCAGCTTCCTTTATTAAAAAAGTCCACCTCATTGTATTTTAATGACAATTAAAATTCTACAATGTGCACATTTTACCGAATTTTACAATGTGCATGTTTACAGAATTTTACAATATGATGTTTAATGACAATGTGAAACATGCACATTGTAGAAATTTAAATATGGTGTAAATGTATGATGTGAACAGTGAGTCTTCTTTCACCAATTTCCAGGAATGAACACTGGGAGAGATGGGCAAATGTTCTTATGCACCCTTTTTATGCACCAAGAAGAAGAGGAACGAGCATGTTTTGAGTGCTTAACACGTGCCAAGCACATGAAAACGCTTTCCATGCACGATCTCCTTTTGTCCTCAGGCTATATTATGCACGGGATGGGAACTGGGTGTCCCCTTATTTTACAGATGAGGCTACTGGGGCTTAGAGGGGTTAAGAAAACCTGAGGTCACTCACCTAGTTAGTAAGGGAGCTGGGATGTGAACTCTAGTCTGTTCAACCACTTTTCAAATCCTTAGTTATTATAACACACACACACACACACATGCATGCACGCACACACCACATACAATTTTCTGTCACCAAATAGCATCATATAATTTATTTCTAATGACCTTTGACTTGCCTTTTTTTCCTTAATGATCTACCATGGACACCCTTCCTTGAAAGTACCTATAGCTCTAGTTCATTGTTTTTAGCAGCTGCATGGATTCCATTATGGGGATGAACATAATTTATTTTACCAGGTCCCTACTGATGGGCATTTAGGTAGCTCTGTCCATTTGCGACTCTTTCTTGTCCCTCCTGGGCCCCAGAAAGGCTGAGCTTCCTCCAGCTCTCTGGCTTGTAAGAGGAGAATCAGTGTAGCGACTCCATCAATCTAAGCTACGCAGTCTTTAAAAATACATAGCCCAAAAAATAAGGCTCCATTAAACAAACTTATAAAATATGAATGGGTTGCTTACCCTGCCCCTGCTCAAGAGCATACAGGTCAGCTCCCTGGAACTCAGGAAAGTGGAGCATCTGAGATCTTCCTCCATGTATTAACGAGAGCGGTATCACCCTGTCAGGTACGGGGTCTTGAATCCAATTAAATTGTGAACCTTAAATGGAAAGGACTCTAGTACTCTGATGAACCATGAAGAACAGCTAAATGTTGCTGAGTATGTTTGTGTGTGCTCATGCATGCTTGTATCAAATCTCACACTTAACCAAATTTGCTCAGATAAACTTAGTAAACCAATGAATTCACCAGGCTTCTAGAGCAGGGCAGGGTAGCTTTGTGGTTAAGGTCACGGACATGACGCCAGACCAACTAGTTTGGTGGCCCGGTCCTGCCATTTGTCAGCTTTGTGTAATGTTGGGCAAGTTACATAACTTGTCTCTACCTCAGTTTCCTCATCTGGAAAATGGAGATAGTCCCTGCCTTGTGGGGTGATGGTGAGGATTAAATGAGTTCAAATAGATAGAACAGTAAGTGCCTGGCACATGGTATCATATGGGGGCTGTCTATGATTATTATTAGATATGTACATGCCATTTTAAATATGTTTATTGCAGCACTATTCACAGTAGCAAAGACTTGGAACCAACCCAAATGTCCATCAATGATAGACTGGATTAAGAAAATGTGGCACATATACACCTTGGAATACTATGCAGCCATAAAAAAGGATGAGTTCATGTCCTTTGTAGGGACATGGATGAAGCTGGAAACCATCATTCTCAGCAAACTATCACAAGGACAAAAAACCAAACACCGCATGTTCTCACTCATAGGTGGGAAATGAACAATGAGAACACTTGGACACAGGAAGGGGAACATCACACACCGGGGCGTGTCGTGGGGTGGGGGGAGCGGGGAGGGATAGCATTAGGAGATATACCTAATGCTAAATGACGAGTTAATGGGTGCAGCACACCAACATGGCACATGTATACATATGTAACAAACCTGCACGTTGTGCACATGTACCCTAGAACTTAAAGCATAATAATAAAAAATAAAAAGAAAAAAAGGACAAAATAACAACACAAAATAGGTAACTAGGAAAACAAAGTTAAAAGACATCATCCACTAGTGATTTACTTCATGACATTAATAAAGAATAGAAAGAAACATTAAAAAAAAACAAAAAAATAAATATTTTTGAATATCACAGTAAATATATGGTCACTGATCAAGTAGTGTTGATTAGAAAGAACACAAACCACAACCTTACTCCCTCAAATCACCTGTAATCCCCCCAATCCAGAGAAAGGCTGCTCTGAACATTTTGGTCTATAACATTCCAAACATTTTCCTCTGTGGGAATACACTTTCACGCACACATGCACATGCACACTGGATATATGATTTAATTACACAAATCTTATATCTTCAGTCCTCTTTTATAACTTGGCTTTTTTTAATCTAACAAATTATCAACGCACCCAGAGTGTTTGTTTGCCAGAGCTGCCATTATAAGGTACTACAGACTAGATGGCTTAAACAACAGGAACGATGTTTCTCCCAGTTCTGGAGGCTGGAAGTCCAGGACCAAACTGTGGCGGGGTTGATTTCTTCTGAGGCTTCTCTCCTTGGCCTGCAGGTGGCCACCTTCTCCCTGTGTGTTCCCAAGGCCTTTCCTCTGTACCTGTGTCCAAATTTTCTCTTCTCGTAAGGACACCAGTTGCATTGGATTAGGGCCCACCCTAATGATCTCATCCTAACTTAAATATCTTTCTAAAGACTTTGTTTTCTTTTTCTTTTTCTTTTTATCTTTTGAGATGGAGTCTCACTCTCGCCCAGGCTGGAGTTCAGTGGCGTGATCTTGGCTCACTGCAACCTCCACCTCCCGAGTTCAAGGGATTCTCCTGACTCAGCCTCCCGAGTAGCTGGGACTACAGAAGTGCACCACCACGCCCGGCTAATTTTTGTATTTTTAGTAGAGACAGGGTTTCACCATGCTGGCCAGGCTGGTCTCAAACTCCTGGCCTCAAGTGATCCACCCTCTTCGGCCTCCCAAAATGATGGGATTACAGATGTGAGCCACCACACCCAGCCACACTGTTTTCAAATAAAGTCACACTTTGAGGTATTATACTGAGAGTTGGAACTTCAAAATATGAGTTTTGGGGGAGCCAAAACCAGTCACCTCATACTACTCATTATTGAGCTGGGACAAAGCTGGGAGAACCAGATATTCTCTGAACCTGGAATCACAGACATATTTTGTGTTATGTGAGGACTCTTAGTTGGTATTGGTGACCTGGAAGCAACAGTGTTGGGAAGGGTTCTGAGGTCCTATCTGGGCACAGTGAGAAAGATTATGATGATGTATGTTTTGTATAAAGGCCTGGGGAACGATGCCACTCAAGCAGCCCTTTTGGCTGAAGCCAGCTTGAGCCAACCTGCTTTAAGATTTATTTCTAGCCCATCCAATCACAGAGAGCAATCTGGAATGTGGCTTTGCCCAGGATATTTCCTCCTATTCTGACCACTGAGGTCTCACCAAGCCAAGGAGTGGCTGGTGCTTCCTAGTGGTGATGACGGCCAAGGAGTGGCTGGACAAGGCTGAGTCCATGTGGCTGACACCACTGGCCACATAACCCTCAGCCCTGCAGAATCATCTGCAGCTGGCTGGACTGGATTTTATCTCTCCTCTGAAATGATCAACTGCTTTGGGATCATTTGGCCGTAGCGGCTGGCGTTTACTCTGCTTGTGGTACTGATAAGTAAGGCCTGATTTGGGGTGAGGAAATAGAGTCTGTGTATATCCTTCCCTGGCTCACAGTTTCTTTTTGAGAGAGTGTAATCAGTTTATCAGTATTTTAAATTGTATCTTCCAGTGATTTGAGGATGAGCAAAAAAAGATGTATGAAAATAGGTTTTTGATATAATTCATTCATTCATTCCATAAATTAATTTAATGAATATTTACAGAGCAATTAAATGTAGTAAGCATAATCGCTCATTTAAGAGATGTAGAAAATGTTTCAATGAAGAGAGGATAAAGGTAAGAAAAAGAATTGTGGCAAATGAAGCAGAGAAAAAAGAACTTTCTCTTGTACTTCACAGTTCATTTTTCTTGACTTCCACCCCATTAGTCTTTCTCCTTCCCTCTTGTGCAGAAATGTTGCCATCCTAAAAACAGCAGAAGACTCTGGCATTGAGAAGAGAATAAAACATGTCAGTGTGGGGGAAGGTCTTAGAGATCAAACTCAGCTCCCACATTGCCCAGGTGGTGAAATGGAGGTTGCAAGAAGTTAAATAATTTGTCAAGGTCATACAAGTTGCTGGTGGAAGATCATGAGCCAGGAGTCAGGTATTCTTATTCTGGGCTCGATCACCTTCTTGTATGCCCTGAAGCTGACTCTCTTGGTAGCTTGGAACTCTCAAATCTGTAGAAATCAGGTCCTGCTTCATAGTGTTTATCGAGTATCTTCCTTTAAGGGAAGTTGCTAGACATTCACCTGAGATGCTTACACAACATTTTTCAGAAGGGATAAATTAATTTGCCAATTTATGTTCCTCTCACTCATGTATGAGAGCATCTATAATAATTCACCTCATCTCTATTCTTTCTGGATGTAGCCACTCAAAGCAAGAACCACCACAAAGCCAAAACTTTGCTAATTTGATTGGGGGGAAAAATAACATCACAGTTTTTTCTACTTTTATTTCCTTGATTTACCATGTGGTTGGGCATTTTCTTAAATGTTAATTACCTGTATGTTTTTATTCTATTCTGAATTGCCTATTCATGTCTTTTTCGCATTTTTCTATTGTGGAAATGTTGTTTTTCTAATTTATTACTAGTATGCTTTATCTAGAAATAGGGAGAACTATTTTTATAATTAAAATGTTAACCTTCTGGATGCAGCAAACTTTTTAACATAGATTTTTGCACATGATCAATAGGCTTTGCTATTTTTTAATCTTTTCCATCCTAGTGGTTATTTCACCAACTCTCTTCCTCCTAATTATGTGTGTCTTGCTTATTTTGTTTTTTGATTAAATCTCTTGAATCTTTGTCTGTATCTTCATTTTGAATTTTTATAATGCAAATTTATGATTTCTCCTTTTCCCTTTGTTAATAACCCTTTTAACTTTGCTTTGTGTTATTCTTTTCTAACTTCCTGAGCTACATTTATTCTTTTAAATATAATAATAGTAGCATTTAATACTATGACTTTTGCTTCTAATTACAGCTTTGGGCACGTACCCTGCAATTTAAAAAGTACGCAGTATTCTTATTATTGTTATTTTCTTTGTTGTAATTGTTGGGTTTGACTTTCCCTTTGTCTCAAATTATTTGGGAGAGTGCCTTTCAATTTCTAAGTGGTCGAGCTTTTTCAAAATACTTCTTAAAAAGTAATTTCTAGTTTTATTACCTTGCGGTCAGAAAATTCAATTTTCGGCAACTGCTCATCGCTTGATGTCTTGAGTTCAGACGCTCTGAGACAGGCCTGAGAATGTCCCTGCTCTTTAGGAGGGTTAAAGTCAGAAGGGTCTCAGATCCTGGATGAAGCTGAAATAGCTGACATCCTCAGGGGGTTCCTGTTCGCAGCCCTGTCATAGATTATTGTGATGGGTGTTGAGGAATCAAGCATTAGAAGGACGGTTTGAGATTCTGCCTTTTCCCCCTGTACATTTTAAAGTTAGAAGATGCTTAATGTTATCGGAGGCTAGAATTTTCTCCCTGAGATGGTTAGGTTTTGGGTCTCCACCTAAATCTCATCTTGAATTCTAATCCCCATAATCCTCCTGTGTCAAGGGAGAAACCAGGTGGAGGCAATTGAATCACGAGGGCAGTTTCCCCCATGCTGTTTGCTTGATAGTGAGTTCTCACGAGATCTGATGGTTTATAAGGGGCTCTTCCTCTTCACTCAGCACTGATCTCTGCCGCCTTGTGAAGAAGGTGCCTTGCTTCCCCTTCATCTTCCGTTATGATTGTAAGTTTCCTGAGGCCTCCCCAGCCATGCTGAACCGTGAGTCAATTCAACCTCTTTCCTTTATAAATTACCCCATCTCAGGCAGTTCTTTAAAGCAGTATGAAAACATTCTTATACATTCCTTTAGGTAGGTGAAAGTCTAAATGACGTAAGAATTCATATTCCCTGTCTACAAGGATCTAGGGTTTGAGGCTGCTCGTGTTCGTTTGTCCAGAGAGAGTCCCAGAATTGATGTTTCGTGAGGACTTGACTTTGCCTTGTGCTGGGTTGCCGCTATGCTGTAGAAGAACTGTTGGTCCATTTGGTTACTTGCTGCCCTTACCCTTGAGTTTTAAGAGGGAGCCTAGCCAGTTGGCTGGAACTACCTTTTTGATTTGCTGGAAATGCATGTTGTTGAACCGTGGATTTTCATTTGAAGAAAAAAGTTTTACCTGTTATAGAGTCCACTTAAAAATATAGAGCAACGGAGAGATTTTTATTTCCATATGGATTATGTTAAGGAGTGTGTGTGTGTGTGTGTGTGTGTGTGTGTGTGTGTGTGTGTGTGTGAATATGTACACATACATACGAAAGAGAAATGGCCCTATTATAGGAAGCCTCATTAAAGAGGCCTGGAAAAGGTTAGTTCATTTGCAGACTATACATCTTAATCTCCCCACACTGCACACTAACCTAGAAGGAGAGAGAGAATCTACAGCCAGAGAGATCCTGGCTTCATTCCAAGCCCTGGATCAAGTAGACCTTACTCTTTCCCGCCAGCTACCCATCATTAGCACTATATATTAACCCAGAGAAACTGTTCTCCCAAGGGGCTCCTGGAAATGGGAGAATGTGGAAACCAATTCAGAGTGGTGGAGACCCACACTTCTTGCCTGGACACCATTCCTTGGCTGGCAGGTGCACCTGGGGCTCAGGCCCCCTGAAATGGGGGTGCAGAAGCCAGGAGCATGTTATAGGTTAAAGCAGTGCTGATAGGTTGAGTGGCTGTTCACCTGCTGCTGGCTGGTTCCCATCTGTGTTAACAGCTTCCAACTGGCCTCATTATTTGGGAAACTGGAGGCCTTTGGACAAAGGCCCTTATGCCGGTTTTGCAAACATCACCACATCACCTGCAGGCTCTTTTCAGGTTCCAGGTTGCAAGCTCTGAGGAGTGGAAATAGGCAGGCAGGAGCTGGCTTCTGCCATTCTGGGCTTGACTCTTTACTTGTCCTTCTGAGTCTGTTTCCCTACGTGAAATGTGTGTTGGGTGGGGGGAAGGTGGAAACAGTTATTTCACCTACTCCTTAAGGTCACGAGGATTAAGGAGGAGGGAAGGAAGAAAGGAACTTTCTATTTTATTTATTTTTTATGGCATGTGCCGGGCTGTAGGCTGGCACTTCCAAACAGATGCTCAGAAAGCTTCTCCCTTCCCTTCCTGCCCTTTCCTTCACTGTGCCCTCTTGTGCTATGCAGCGCCCCCTCCCTTCTCCCAAGTCCCAGTCTCTGTCTTCCTGCAGCACCTAGTCTGCACCGTGCATTCTATCATTGGTGACGGAGCCCCTTGATCCCCAAAGTGAAGTCCGTACACCAGCACCCCCTGGAAGCTTGTTAGAGATGCAGAACCTCGGGCCCCATCCCAGACCTGGTGAATTAGACTCCACATTTTAACACTGTTCCAAGTGACTTGTGTACACGGTCAGGCTGTATAAGGGCGGCCAAAGCAGACTCTCCTCTACATGTGTGCGTGTGTTTGTATCATCCATGAGACCTTCTCCTTGAGTGGCTTCTGTCCTGGTGATTTCCAAAAACAAGAGGAGGCAGAGAATGTGCCTGTTCTGAAGATTCAGACATAAGAGGGAACTGACTTCTGGACACACAATGTCTTTCTCTTTGTCAGTGTTCTTTTGAGTTTTCTGATTTCATCAAAAGAGGGACTCTATTTGGGGCTTATCTGTCCTTAATACCTTATAAAGAGTACCCCCAATCCACAGGCAAGAACAGAGATAGGCCCAAGGCAAGGCTGAAGATGTTCCTGAGAGCTGGAGACAATTAAACATGGAGGAAGTAGGCAAGAGTCATTGGGAATGTTTGAGGCCAAGACTCCTACATCCAGATGCTTTCCTGAATACGTGGTCTTCTCAGTTAAAAGTAAGCTCTGAAAGAGAACAAATCTTATATCTACTTCATTTTGTATGGCTCCTCTTCCCCCATCTCAGAGTGATTCACAATGGGTATTCAAATATTTATTGCCTTGACCTGGATTTTGGTATGTAGAGTAGGAAGGTGTTGAGATAATTGTTGATAGTAAATACACCACAAACACGGCCATATTTCCCTTGCCTGTGTCCAGGGCAGACATTACTAATCAATTGTTGCACTCTTCCACACTGAGCTTCAATCTGGATTCAGCACTATAGAGCATCACCAAGTGATCAGAGTTGATTAGGCATAGTTGGCTTCAGTACAGATCTCCTGGATGCCAGGCTCCTGTCTAGTCTGTTTCTGAACAACCCACCTGAATGCTGTCACAAGTCAGGCACTGGTAATGGTGATGGACTTGATGTTGATAAAATTACTGTCCTTTTCTTTCCCTTTTGGTAAGAGTGGGTTTAATGGAAATCAATCACAAATGATACCTAAAATTTATTTTAAATTTGGAAATAACACACTAATAACACATGAATCAAAGAAGAAATCCCAAAAGAAATTAGAAAATATTTGAACTGAATGAAAATGAGAACACAGTATCTCAAAATATGTGGATACAGCTAAAGAAATGGTTATGGGGAAATTAATAGTATTAAATATTTCTGTTAGGAAAGAAGATAGGCCCATCCTAAATTTAAAAAAGAATAAATTAAACCCAAAATATATAGAATAAAGGAAATAATAACAGACAGCAGAAATCAATGAAATTATTTTTAAACACCAGAAAAACAATGGAGAAAAATAAATTTTCTGTAATGAACAATAAAATTCATATATCTCTAGGTAAATTAATCAATGAAAATGGGGGAAAATTATTAATGAAGGGGAGCTATCACTATAGTTTCTTTTAAAATGATAACAAGGAAATATCTGAAGCATTTTGTGTTGAGACAGCTTACAACCTTACAAGGACAAATTCCTTGAAAGATACATATTAACAAATGAATTTAAGAAAAATATAGAATATGGCTGAGCCCTCTATAATTGAATTTATAATTAAAATTTCTCCCAAACAGAAAATTCCAGGTCCAAAATGGCTTCATTGGTGAACTTTGTCAAACATCTAAGGAATAAGTACTACAAATTCTGTCAGAAATTTGAAAGATGGGAACACTCTCTAATACTTCCCAGGAGGCCAACATTATTCTGATATCAGAAAATAATTACAAGAAAAAACTACGTTATAACTCTATGTGAAAACAGACACTAAAATTCTTAACAGTTATTAGCAAGTCAAGCCCAGCAATAGATAAAAAGAATAATAGATTATGACCAAAGACAGTCTATCCCAATAATGCAAGGGTGGCTTAATATTAAAAACATATATCAGTGTCATTCACCACATGAAAGAAACGAAAGAGAAAAATTACATGAGAATGCCAAGAAGATGCAAAAAATAACTTACAATTGAACATTCATTTATGATTAAAAAAAACTGTCAGCAAACTAGGAATAGATATAACTACCTCAACCTGTTAATGGACACCTACAACTAACACTATTTTTCGAAAAATAATTTCAACATTTATTTTAGATTCAAAAAAGATTTATTCTTTTAAAAAATAATTCCAACATTTTAGATTCAAAGGATACATGTGCAGATTTGTTTCATGGGTATATTGCATGATGCTGACGTTTGGGGTATGAATGACCCCATCACCCAGGTAGGGAACATAGTCCCAACAGTTTTTCAGCCCTTGTCCCATCTCCTTCTCCTGGTAGTCCCCAGTGTCTATTGCTGCCATCTTTATGTCCATAAGTATTCAATGTTCAGCTCCCACCCATAAGTGAGAACATGTGGTATTTGGTTTTCTGTCTCTGTATTAATTCACTTAGGATAATGACCTCCAGCTGCATCCACGTTGCTGCAAAGGACATGATTTTGTTCTTTTTTTGTGGCTGCGACTCTGTTCCTTTTGAGACAGCAGCCACTCCTTGGTTATGGAGTTGGAGACTGAGATCCTTGGGAATAATTGATGCTTTTGGCAGAGATGGAACACTGGAACCTGTTCTTTTTTGGTTCCAGCATCTATCATGTTATTTTTATTTTTATTATTTTTTTAAGGAAAACCTGTCTTAGGTCTGGGGGTTCAGGTAGGGTAGATACCACTTCTGTACTCCAGGGACTAGCACATGACCAATCACAGCACTCCATCCCTCAGTGATTGGTTCAGAGAAGAGCATGTGACCCAACCCCGGTGAGTTCAGACCTAGGTTTAGTCCAGGGTCTAGTTCAGGTTTGAAGATGGACAAGAGTAAATCCTTTGAACTTTAGTGGCTTTTGCTTTTTGTTTCACAACTAAAGCAGCTAATAATCAATATAAAGGGATAAAGAGGCAAACCTGGAGGTGGTGAAGCCTGCAGGTGGACCCCACTTCCTCCTCATAATCTCATTGAGGCACATGTGGCCATTTGGTGGCCTCAGTAGACTGAGATGTTTGCCGTGTCAAAGTTGAGAAGAACAGACTTGCTGTCTTTTATAGTCTACCAAGTCAGCAGTCAGGATCAGGATTTATTACACATAAGGCAGTAATTCTGTAACTCAGAAGCCACATCAACAAGCTCTGACGTTCTAGGCCTTGAACACAGCACTGGGGCCATGTCTCCTTATCTACATCTTTGCTGTAAGGCCTGCTTTATAGGGCCAGTCATAACTTATCATCCCAGTCTACTGAGATTCCATCCTAGGACTTGTGGAACTGTTGGTAAAGAAGTGCTCTCTGTTTAGAAGAGTTGGATCCGAGAGGACATAAGGCTAGAGCTACTATAAGAGCTGCAGAGAGAATTTTCTTGAGGATGAATAAAAATAGAACTCCAAGATAAGGGGGCAGTGGAGGAGGTATCATAATCTAATGATTTCACTTGAGCCCCTGGATCCAGCCATGCCTGAATCTTGTCTGCTCCTAGACTTTTCAGGTAATTGAGCTAATAGGTTCTGCTTTTTTTGCTTAAGCCAGTTTGAGTTAGACTTCTGTTACTTCCACAAAAACAGTTATGACTAAGGCAGATGGAGAGTAGAATCTATGAAGTGTTCGGATTGAATTTTGCTGGTATTTAGAATTCATCAGAATGAATTGAGTCCTAGCAATAACCCTCTGAGGTAGGTACTCCTGCTATCCCCATTTTGCAGATGGTAAAACTGAGGCACAGGGGGTGAAGTAAGTCACCCAAGATCACATTGCTAACAAGTGGTGGAGCCAGGATTTGAACATGAGCCTGCTGAGCCCCCTCCTTGCAAGCTCTGCCTACTTGCCTGGCTTGGGAAGGAGAGTTGGGGAGAGGGGTCACATCTCTAAAGTGTTTCCTCAGCTGGTTGTCACCTCTGGAGCTAATGTCAGCTGATTGGTGTTGATATGCATTTAGTGCCCACAGCTAAACAACCTATGGCATCATAACTTAGAAAAGATGCCTGTAAAATAACTGAATATTGAAAGTCGTATTAAAAATATATTATTGCAAACAAGAAAGTACTTACAAACAAAGAAGAAATAAAACCAGGAAGATACATAAATGCAAACAAATAACATGGCAGAGCTGACATGTCTCTAATTCCTAGTTTAAGGCCTGGCCAAAATCTTAAAAATTATCAAGAAGACCATTTGAAATATGGGTTTATATCCACAATTCCTAAAGATAAATCTTACCTACAGTACATAGCATACTTTGGGACATTAACCAATAATAGAAGCACAGGTCCACAATCCATTGTCTGTAAACCTAAAATCTATAAAACGCTGAAAGTTAAGTTTTTGTGGTAAGTTTGAGATACACTTATTTGGCAATACCTGATCTGAATAGATATGAGGACATTGAGAGTATTTATTCTCTTTAGTGTAACTGATCATATTTGTCTCTTTCTCTGTGTGTGTTTAGAGTGCTAACCCATATCTCCATGGGGATGTTAACTAATATTCAATATACACACCAGCTTCTCTTCTTAAAATCCAAAACAATTCTCATTTCCGAAGCACCTCTGGGCCCAAGAGTTTTGAATAAAGGATTGTGGGTTTGCACAAATATATCATTTATAAATTAAGCATATGTGTAGTGTGGGTGCATAGTAAAACTATTTCACTGATTGGATATACCATCAAAATGTACAGGTGACAGTTATTGGGGCTCCAGCATAAACAGGAAGTGCTCCATGCTCACAGATCCTCCCAGCTGTAATTTTCCTGCTGTCATGTCATTGCGTGCTCTGTTAGTATTCCTTTTCTATCCTTGGTGAAATATATTGTGACCATTTTCTTTTTTGTAGAGTCGAAGTCTCGCTTTGTTTCCCAGGCTAGAGTGCAGTGGCACAATCATAGCTCACTGCAACTTCGAACTCCTGGGCTCAAGTGATCCTCTGGCCTCAGCCTCCCAAGTAGCTAGGACTATAGGTGTGCACCACCATGCCTGGCTATTTTTTAAATTTTTATTGTTGTAGAGACAGGATCTTGCTGTATTGCCCAAGTTGGTCTCAAACTTCTGGTCTCAAGCGATCCTCCTGCTTCAGCCCCCCAAATTGCTGGGACTACAGGTGTGAGCCACCATGCATAGTGGGTTGAGACCATGCTTTATCTGATGCTTAATATAGGTTTGGTACAAAAGAGGTGTGCAGTAAATGTTGAAAAACACATAAAACAAAGAAGAGAAAAAGGAAAGAAGGAAGGATGAGAAGGAGGGAGGAAGGGAAGGCAAAAAAAAAAAAAAGAAAAAGAAGGAAAGAAAAAAAGGAAAAGAAAGTGAAAGCAAAAGGAAACAGATAAGAAAAAGAAAAAGAGGGAAAAAGAAAAAGGAAAGAAAAAGAAAGATGGTGAGTGCTTTGGCTTGCCAGCCTTTTCTCATGTATTTCTGCTAGACTGCCATGTTACTGGCCCCATAATGGGTAACCTCCCAGCTGGGGTAGGTCATTGCAGTGCTCACCATAAAGGAAATAATGTCTTCTACGGTGAGTGTCCATGCTTGTGCCTAGTCTGCTAGTAAATTAATCTACTTACTCACTGTCTACTGCTTAGTTTAATCTGGCATGTTTTATCCACTTTTTAAAAATATTATGTAACAAACCTGCACGTTGTGCACATGTACCCTAAAACTTAAAGTATAATGTAAAAAAAATTTATTTGTCTAAGTTTTAAAAGATGCTGCATTTGACAAGATCTGTGGATGGATACTGAGACAAGTGGGCCAAAGTTGAAGGAGAAATAGGATATTTGCATGATCCTGACTATACTACCTTCCCCCAAGACATGTATTAAGTACAAAAGCATAAATAGTAATTTACAGTGGAGAAAACTGGCAAATGACACTAAGTAACCAAAGTTAGCATCACCAGTAATTAGACATTGTGACATCTTGAGCTTCTGGACACAATGCACTGAGAAGGATACAATGTCGTTTCTGTCATGTTCTTGTCCACAATGCATGACCCCAATCCAATCATAAGAAAAGTCAACAAATCAAAATTGAGGACCATTCTGCCACATAACTGGGCAGTCCTCTTTTAAAGTGCCATAAAAAGGCAAAGAAAGTGCAATTGTTACGTATTAGAAGGGATTAAGGAAACATGTTAACTAAATGTCAGATGGGATTCTGAATTGGATCCTGGAATAGAGAAAACTAGTAAAAAATGGGTAAAATCCAAATACAATGTGTAGATTAATTGACAGTCCTGTACCACTGTTAATTTCCTGGTTTTGATAATCATCCCCGAGGTTATATAAGATGTCAACACCAGGGGAAGGTGGATAAAGAGTATACTGGAACTTTCTGTACTATTTTTTGTACAACTTTTTATGTAAGACTAAAAAGGTAAAAATAAAACCTTCAGTGCTGCATCCTTACATAAAGGCCAATGATGTGGAATAACTGGCATTTTTACATACTGCTGGTGGGACAAAAAATTGAGAATTAGATTTAGAGGAAAGCCTTAATTAAACATGTGAGCCCCATTTGACCTTGCAGTCATGGCTTCCAAGAATGGACTCCAAAACAAAAACAAAGAAATAAAACCGAGGATAGGGGTACAAAGATATATGGCCAAAGATGTCCACTGCTGTGTTGTTTATAATACTGAAAAACTGAAGACAACCTTAATGTCTGCTACTGGAAATGGGGTAAATAAATTGTGGTATATCCAAACAATAGAATAAATGGGTGGCTGTTCAGAAAAATGATGTCAATATTTTTATATTGCTATGGAGACATGCCGGTTTTATACACAAGTGAAAAATTTAGTTAACAAAATAATATGTGTAGTATAATCTAGTGTATCTAAAAATGTCTTTAAAAGGCTGGAAGAATACATCAAACTGGTAACTACGGATATGGATGGGAGAAGGGATTATGCGGACATTTTTATTTTCTTTATATTTGAATTTTCACGATCACATCTGATGTGGAAAAATGAAGATATAGCTTTGAGAAACAGAGGCACAACGGACAGGTGAGAGCAAATGCAGTCAGCTCCTCCTTCTGTTCCCCCCAGCCAAGTGGGCTTTCCATATCTAATTCCTCACTTATCAAGCTCCATCGGCTGGAGCGGTGAATTCTGCCAACAAGAGATAATAAGCCTGTATAAAAGCTGCAGAATTGCAGGTACTTCCTGCTGACCAAGACCTCAGAGCAAAGGTTAAGGCATGAGTCTCATCTGAGTAATCTCCAGGCAGGTAGTGGCCATCTTGGGTTGGGCTCCTGAGAAAAGAGAATGTTGCTTCCTGGGGAGCCCCTGACTGAGCCTTCTTCAGGGGCTCAAGAATGGGAATGGGGGTCCGGGCATGATGACTCACTCCTGTAATTCCAGCACTTTGGGAGGCTGAGGTGGGAGAACTGGTTGAGCCCAGGAGTTCGAGACCAGCCTGGGCAACATAGCATGACCTCTCGTTGACTGGGTTCATAGCTCCAGCAGATGGAGCTTGATAAGTGAGGAATTAAACATGAAAAGTGCCACTGCAGGCATGTGGCACCATGCACAGCTAATAAGAAATGTCATGGTCAGCAGGAAGCACCTGCAATTCTGCAGCTTTTATACAGGCTAATAAAATTAGCCATGCACGGTGGCACATGCCTGTAGTTGCAGCTACACAGGAGGATAAAGTAGGAGGATAGCTTAAGCTCAGGAATTGGAAGCTGCAGTAAGCTATGATCACCCCACTGCATTCCAGCCAGGTGACAGAGCGAGACTCTGTCTCTAATATTAAAAAAAAAAAAAAAAAAAAGGAATAGGGAAGGAGGAAGGAATCCTAGAGGGTAGAGGAGGGAATAAGAGATGGTTCTTATGAGTCTGGATTCCAAGGATGAATAACCTTGGGCCATAGTGATGAGTCTGGGTTCTATTCTGGGAATGATGGTTCAGGAATGGGCATCGGAGGCCTGAACAGGCATTTGGGTGCCGTCTGTCCCCCTGGGAATGCTGCAATGTCCCCCTAATCCTCTCTCACCTTATCAGAGAAATGCCTCCAGCATGGAAATTTCCACACAAGGACTGAGCTGTAGCCAGGTAAATGGAATGTTATCACTAGCCCCCCATGATAACATGAGCGAGAGAGGCACAGAAGGGTGCAGAGGAGGGAGCACATTCTAGAAATGTAGGTATTTCCATGACTTCCTTCACATACCAGCAACAAGGGGGCTGGGAGGGAAAGGCAGTGACGTTGCTGAGAAGTGGTGGTAGTGAGCTTGGTCCAGAAACCTGCCATGTGCCAGCTGCATGACTGTGGGCTCATCACTGAACTTGTCTAAGCCTTGGTTTCTGCCTCTCTGAAATGGGTATAAGAACAGGGAGTGCCTCAGAGGACTGTTGAGGAATCAAGTTAGCACAAAGCCTGGTGCTTAGTGCATGTCCAGAGACTCCTCCAGCTGGGGACTGCAGTCCACCCTCAGAAAAAAAACCCATGAGCACCCGGGATGATGAGCTGCTGTGTCACAATTGTCATTGCTATTGCTGGTATTTTATGTCTATGAATCTCTTCAATTTCTATCATTCAAGCTCTGGGAATATCTTTTTAGCCTGAAGTTCGAAAGAAGGGTCTCCATAGTGGTTGAATGTGGCTTCAAATGCCCCTGATTTGAATAGTTTTCTCTCCAGTAAGGCACTTCTTATAACACCACCAATCTTCTCTACTCAATCCCACCCATGTCTTTGTTCGTGCTGTGCCTCCCTGCCAACCTGATACATCCTTTTCTTTTTTTCCTTATGTTCAAATTCTGCTAGTTCTTAGGTCCAGCCTCAATCATACTACCTCCCTGAAGCTTCCTCTAAACGTTGTTTATCTATGCAGTATCTCTCCAAAGCCTTATATTTTAGTTACTCTATGGTTTCCATTGTGTATGTCAATCGTGTAGGTCTTGCCTCCTCTACTTGATCCCTGAAGGAAGAGAGATGAATCCTTCCTCATAACTGCAAAATGGCAGTAAGGGCTCCAGACCTCACATCCTCTCAGCCTCATGTTCAAAGGAAAGAGAACTTTGAGCTTCATTGGCCTGATTTGGGTTAAATTTGATCTATGAACCAATCATGGTATCCAGGAAATGGGCAGTATGATTAGCTTAGACCAGGGATTGGCATATTTTTCTTAAGGGGCCAGATAATATTTTAGGCTGTGAACCATG
The DNA here is from genome assembly GCF_028885655.2 of Pongo abelii. Classification (NCBI taxonomy): domain Eukaryota; kingdom Metazoa; phylum Chordata; class Mammalia; order Primates; family Hominidae; genus Pongo; species Pongo abelii. The sequence continues at coordinate 114,610,092 of NC_071995.2, read as the reverse complement.
TGATCTCTATTGTAATGACACAACTCTGCTGTTAGTGTATGAAAAAAGTCATAGAAAATAAATGAATTGGCATCACTATCTTTGAATAAAACTATATTTGTAAAAACAGATGACTGACCCGTAGGCTATAGTTTGCTGACCTGGCTTAGAAAGACCAATAGAAGTGTTGTTTCTGGAGCAAGAGTAGGGTCATCAAGCCTTTCCAAACCATATGGACTGATTGTATGGAGGGTCCACAAAGGAATTCAGAGACTATTTTACTATGAGAAGAGTTAAAGGGTGATGGGCAGAGAAAAACAACTTACTGACTGCAAGGTCCGTTGCCACATATAAGAGTCTGAGCCATGAATCAGTATCCTTCAGTACCTTCAAGTAGATGAAGAGAACCAGGTCTGTCTGCTTAGGGAGCCACTTTACCCCCAAGGTGTTTTCAGGAGAATACCATGAAGTGGGGAGGAGACAGCTGATTAAAAAGCTCTCACATTAATGTGCAGCCTGTATCCTTCCAAACACTTTCAAACTTAGGATTTCAAAGTCTGCCTGCGAAACGGAGGTCAAGCATGTTATCGTCCTCATTTTACAGATGAAGATGTTACTCTCTAGGTACGACATGAAAAACTTGCAGAAATAAACAGCATATTCTATTTCATTTTATTTATTTATTTTTTTGAGATGGAGTCTCGCTCTGTCGCCCAGGCTGGGGTGCAGTGGCACGATCTCGGCTCACTGCAACCTCTGCCTCTCGAGTTCAATTGATTCTCCTGCCTCACCCTCCCAAGTAGCTGGGATTACAGGCACGTGCACCATGCCTGGCTGATTTTTGTATTTTTTGTAGAGACAGGGTTTCACCATGTTGGCCAGGCTGGTCTCAAACTCCTGACCTCAAGTGATCCACCTGCCTCAGCCTCCCAAAGTGGCACCACACCCAGCTGAGATAGCACATTCTAAAAATTGGCCATATAAGATTTGCAACCTATGTGCCACTGCTCTCCACCCCACTCTTATGGCAGACATCAATAGTCCATCACCATACTTCTTCCCACTGAACTCAGATGGTGTCTCAGAATCCTTCCCACAATAGAGCAGCCAATCCCAATGGATCAGAGTTGGCACATGAAAGGAGGAAACCCATTTGTTAGATTGGTTGACCATGTAGTAATACTTGTGGAATTGCCAAGTTACTTAGCACTACCACTTGCAGCTGTTATTTACTGGGTGCTTACAATCTGCCAGGAGCTGTGCTCATCTCATCTATGTTTTAGAATTCTAGGCACATGTCACAGATGCCATGGTACACATTACCAGTCAACTCTGGTTTCAGCCTCAGCAGCAGTGGATAGTTCCCCCATGAACTTAGACTCACCTTAAGCTGGCAGTCTAAGGGACTTGCTCTCTGTGTTTCTGTATTTGTCCTAGGTCATTTCTAACACTGAGCCTGCTAGGTGGCAGCCAAGCTCTGTCTAGGAGTGGAGGGACTAGCTGAATAAATACTCTAACCTCCCATTCTCCATAGGCATACACCTGGGAGGCATTTCGTGCACTTCTCTGGAGGTCCCTGCAAAATCAACAAGGTCCCTGCCCTGTTGCCTAGGGCAATGATCTTGAAAATACAGTCATAAAATGGCATTTTTCCTTCTCACTTGCTCACTCTTCCTTCTTGATATCACCTTCCAAGTAAATTACCTGTACACAGGTTCATGACTAAAGCTCTGCTTTCAGGAGAACACCAATGAGAACAATCAGGATACGAACTAGGGCAACCGTGGACCCCATTTTACCTGTTAGAAGACTAACTCTAAGAATCCAGGTAACTTCTTCAGGGTCACATAGCTGGTCTTTCTGATTCTAAAGTTCATACTGTTACCCACCAGGCAGTTCTGCCTGATCAGCAGAAATTCAGATCACAGGTGGGCACCAAGGAATGGTGTTCTGATACATTCAATGCTGCGTTTTGGCTGGTGAAAGAAACTGATTGGGTTTGACAGAAAGGAAGTCAGGCAGTTTTTTTTTTCTCCTAAAATTAACCTTACTTTCAGTCATCCAATTCAGGAATAATCATGCTCACTCTAGGGAACTCCACCAATGTTTCAGAGCTTCTAGATAATTAAAACATTTCATTAAATTGAATTCCATGAGAAGAATATGGCAAAGATAAGCTTTTTTTTTTTTTTTTTTTTTTGAGACGGAGTCTTGCTCTGTCACCCAGGCTGGAGGGCAGTGGTGGGATCTTGGCTCACTGCAACCTCTGCCTCCCCGGCTTAAGTGATTCTCCTGCCTCGGCCTCCTGAGTAGCTGGGACTACAGGCACCTGCCACCATGCCTGGCTATTTTTTTTTTGTATTTTTAGTAGAGATGGGGTTTCACCATGTTGGCCAGGATGGTCTTGATCTCCTGACCTTGTGATCCACCTGCCTCAGCCTCCCAAAGTGCTGGGATTACAGGCGTGAGCCACCATGCCTGGCCAAAGGTAAGCATTTCAAACCACACAAAGTGGAAATAATGAGGAAGCATTCCTTCGTCTTTTATTTTAGCAGTTTCAACCCAGGCTAGCCCATAGATACAGAGAAGGGTAGAGGATATGGCAAAGTGATGCTCTTCAAGGTATCATGGGAAACTCTTAGCTAGCTGGGTTGAGGTTGGAAAATGTACCCTTTCATTGACTATTTAGTTCTGAATGCAGGCCTCCTTGGTCAAAGGCCATTGTAGGTAGGTTCTTTTCAAATGGGCAATAGACGTCCAGTTGTCAACTCTTCTGAAGAGGAAAAAGGGCCCTAGAACTGTGGAAGCAGCTGGAATGAAAAAGCCACATTCTGAAACTGTTCCTGACTAGACAGACCCTGGGAAGGTGAGCAGCAATTAGGTGGGCGTGAGTTGAAAATTCAGGAGGAATGGCCACTCTAAAAGTTTCTCAATCTGAGGATGAAGTTGGATGTTTGTCAATTTCCCAGGATAAACAGCATATCCCAAAGTGGGAAACAGGCTGGTCCCCAACTCCACTTCTGTTCCTAGCTTTCCAGTTTACTCTTAAAAAACAAAACAAAACAAAAAGATGAAAGCTGTCACATGGGTAAGATGTCGCAAGCAGTTAGCTGCCCTGCCCTTCCATTCAATACATACCTCATTTGTAATATAAAGGAAAATTTCCTGTAGGTTAGTGACATTGGTGAGGATGTTGTAATGAGTCCATGACTGTGATATTTGTGCTCATACGTCAATTTCCAAAGGCATATACAATTTCTCTGGGACTTCTTTGAAAGCCATTCTAAAGATTAGTTTAGGTTCTGTGTTGATTATTCCTTTTGTTGTCCTCCGCACTGCTCAGTGCTCACTTCCTGTTGGGTTTGGCCAATAGAAGGCACCAGCAGGTGACTGGAGGGTGAGGGAGAGAAGGCCGAGGCATTTATTCAATCAACTTTCCACTCCCTGCCTTACTGTGCAATGGCTGCCTGTCAAAGGGCCCCACTTCTAGAGATCCAGCATTTACCAGGCTCTGGTGACACCATTCCAACCCACACCCTTTTAAGCCCATGGGTGGCAACAGCTGTGAACTACAGCTAGCCCATGGATGCATCACCAAACCTTCTTTGTTCCCTTAACCCTGGCACATCTCTGCAAAGAATCTGCTCATTAAACCTTTTGATAAACTCTTTTCAAGGTGCCACCTGCTTCTTGCTGGGATACTGACAGTGATAGAAGCCCTTCGCACAGTATCTTGTGCATGTCCTTTCTAGCAGTACCATTGAGAATTGTAAGTAGAGCAACTATTTAGCAAAGCACTCAAGAGTTCAGGCATTGGAGTCAGACAGATCTAGGTTTGAATCTGGCCTTTTTTTTCTTTTTACTCAATCACCAACTGTGTGACTCAGTTTCTTCATTTGAAAATGAGGATAATCTGAACTTAGAGTTTTTGTGCCAATTAAATGAGATGATGCACATTAAGCTTAGCAAGTGTCCACCGTGTGATAAAGCCTTGATTTTTGACTGTTATTGTCACTATTATCATCATTGCCTCATTATCTGTCTACCTCCTTAAGTTGAGGTGAGCTCCTTGGTAATGTAGTCCTGTCTGATTCATCTTTTCAGCCTCAGGGCCCCCCAAAATGCCTTGTAATTTAGATGCTCAAAACATATTTGTTGTTTGTTTGTTTTGAGACAGTCTCGCTCTATCGCCCAGGCTGGAGTGCAGTGGCAGGATCTTGGCTCAATGCAACCTCTGCCTCCCAGGTTCAAACGATTATTGTGCCTCAGCCTCCCAAGTAGCTGGGATTACAGGTACCTCCAAAATGCCCTGCTAATTTTTGTATTTTTAATAGAGATGGAGTTTCACCATGTTGGCCAGGCTGGTCTCAAACTCCTGACCTCAAATGATCCTCCTGCCTTGGCCTCCCAAAGTGCTGGAATTACAGGTGTGAGCCACTGTGCCCGGCTTCAAAATGTGTTTGTTTCATATAATAACATCATGGCAGAGACAATACCATGGGACCACCAAACTCTGCCTCATTTTCCTCTTGCCACACAAGAAGACTACATTTCCCAGCCTTCTCTGCAGCTGAGACCATGTCCTTGAGTTCTGGCCAACAAGATGTGGATGAAAGTGATGTATGCTCCTTTCCAGACTGGGCCATAAAACCCTAGCACGGTCTTCCAGTTCAAGAGCCAGCAAACATTTTCTGTAATAATAGTAAGTATTTTTGGCTTTTTGGGCCATGAAGTCTCTGTCCCAAACTCTCAACTCTGCCACAGTAGCACAAATGAAGCCATAGACAATATGTAAATGGATGAGCATGGCTATATTCCAATAAAACTTTATTTACACCAATAAAGAGATGGTGGACTGGATTTGGCCCACAGGTTGTAATTTGCTGAGCCCTTTACTAGTTCTCTCTCCACTTTTCATGGAAACCTTGGAAGCCAAGTGTTGCAGATTCTGAGAATGCCAAGATGGGGGGGGCCTGAGTCTCTGAAAGTCTATAGGGAGCAGGGTCCCCCTGCCCCCACCCCCACCAGAGTACACCATGACACGAGCTTCCATTGTGTTAGGTTATTAGATACTGCGGATGTTTGTTACAGCAGCAAACCTATCCTGACTCATAGATCAATGATCCAGAAACCAAATGCTCATGTCTGTAGCTGGGAAGAACAAAATATAAGAATTTAGATTGAGACTGCTAGAAGGATCATAGGAATTACAGTAAAAAAAAAGTTCACAGATTCAGTATTTTGTGCTTTTTAAATCCTCAGGAGCACAATCTCATTTGTAGCCTCATAACAACCCCATAAGTCAGGCTCAGCAGATGTCATTATCTGCATTCTATACATAAGGAATTGGAGGCTCAGGAAAGGGGGTGACTTGCTCAAAGGCATGTTGCTGGTAAACCACAGAGCTGGGTAACCCATCAAAGTCTCCATTCTCCTGGGGCAGTGCACTTCCCACCACTCCATGCGGTTATCTGCTATCCAGGGTATTATTTCCTTAATTTAAATAAGACCTCAGACTGCCAACATTTACTGATTCTCACTGTGTGCCAGCACCTGCTGTAAGCATCTTGCATATGTCATCTCATCTGAACCTTGGAGAGGTTAAGCCACTTGCCCAAGACCACTAAGCTCTTAGGTGGCAAAGCTAGGATTTGAACCCAGGTCACTCTAACTTGAAATTTCGCCCTCTGAGAACTGAAATAAGGATTTTTAGTGGGAGAAACCTCAGCTGTTTTTAGCCTTATCACATTTTAGAGCAATATTTAGATTATTTATTCAAAATATATTTGTAGATACTCCACCTGGTGGATTATCCACCTGTTTCAGGTGCTGTGGTAAGATCAGTGAAGCATATAGGCATTCTATGTCCTTCTCTTGTGGCACTTAGAGACCAGTGGGGTCTTGGTGACAGCTCAGGGACAGTCCAGGCTCAAGTCACCTGTGCATGGCCTAGAAAGCCTAGAAGAGCCCCACTTGAATTCCATCGAATGCATTCTCCAAAGGAGCAGGGGTTTTCTCTTACTAGAGAAGAGGAAAAGATATGTGAATTTGACAAAACAACAATATCATTTATAGATGCTTTATACTGTTGGAGAAGGTGGGAATCAAGAAGGATTCCTGGAGAAGTGACATGAGTAAGTTAAGCAGGCAATGAGTGGGCAAGAGGACAGTAATGGTGGTGTCAGTAAGACCACTCCAAGGAAGAAGGACAGCAGGCTTAAATATCTGGGGGCTGGGGAAACAGAATTTCGGTGCAACCACAGCATGGATCAGAAGGGATGGGAATGGGAAACAAGTAAAAGAAAGAGATTAAATTGAAGAGACCCAACAATGAATGACTTTGGCTACCATGTTGAGTTCTTTGGAATTGATCTTGTGGGCAATGAGGAGTCACTGAAGGGAGATAAGGAGCGTGACATTATCAGATCTGTGGTTCAGAAAGATGACTTTGAGAAAGCCTGTCTCATTCACAGCTGTGCCTAGAAGAGTGTCTGGCATATAGCAAATGTTCAAGAAATATTGTTGGAATGAATAGCTTAAGCACAGATTGCTATGAGAACAACAGAACAGTCAACTGACTCCTAATTTCTGCTTTATTGTTTTTCTTGACCCAGAAACCAACCTAGAACCAATCTGGAAGTCAGGGTCATCAGAAACTCTTTCTCCCCTAGGATGAAAAGTAATGCTGAGAGTATGTTGAAAAGTGCTTTTAGATTGGGGGTTCAAAGCAGTGTAAGTGACGAGAATATTATCTGTCATTTTCCTCATTCTCTCTGCTTTCAAAGGCCTCTGTCCTGCTTTATACCACATCCATCAGACGCCCTCATTTTCATATCTTCGCCTTTGTAATAGCAAGTGGCTGAATGTTGCTAACTGCCTACCCTCTATGCACAGAGGCACTGGTTCCTGGAAATGAAGGCAGCCTGCTGGACATCGGCAGCCACTGTCCTGGGGATGTTTTCTTTTAGGATCAAGCTTTACCTACAAGCCTGAAAAGAAACATCGTGTATCAGGATGTCTTAGGGTCAATTCCAGACCTTCTGGGCTCAGGCAAACCCCTTGACATATCAAAGTACTGGCATCCAAACTTACGTGTCATTGATGGAGACCAACTGATGTAGTTTTAATAAAGGAAGAGAATTGGCAAAGCACGGTGGCTCACGCCTGTAATCCCAGCACTTGGGGAGGCGAGGCAGGCGGATCATGAGGTCAAGAGATCGAGACAATCCTGGCCAGCGTGGTGAAACCCCGTCTCTAATAAAAATACAAAAATTAGTTGGGCATGGTGGCACGTGCCTGTAGTCCCAGCTACGCGGGAGGCTGAGGCAGGAGAATTGCTTGAACCTGCGAGGTGGAGGTTGCAGTGAGCCAAGATTGTGCCACTGCACTCCAGCCTGGTGACAGAGCAAGACTCCGTCTCAAAAAAAAAAAAAAAAAAAAAAAAGAATTTAGGTGGCACAGATCTGGGTTCAAAACTCCAGACTCTGTCACCTACTAGTTGTGTGGCAACTTAATTCCTGTATGCCACAATTTTCTCTCTCTGAAAAATGGACATATCTATTCTGTTTTGAGATTATTTGGGGGTTTAAATGAGCTAAAGTAGAAAAAAGTAGTAACTGTTTGGTAAAACGTAGCCATTTACTTCTGGAGACATTCAAGCTCATATGGTATCGATGCATGAGCCGTCATATGAGTCAGACACCCAACTGGGACAAGATGGGAAGCAAGTGGCAATTTTGGGCCTATTTTCTCTCAGTGCTTCTCCCTCACCTGTTTTCTCCTTAATACCCCTTTTCAGATCTGTTTAAAATGTCTAAGTAGTAGATAGTATGTATGTGTGTGTGTGATGGGATATGGCAGCAATTGTGGAATGCTGGTCAAAAGTCTCTTGGAGCTCTGTTGATTGCCAGTGATGAAATCCAAGTTCAAACCCTTATTGGCTTAACACCTGGAAATGGCAGGTATAGAACTGGTTTCAGCAGCCCACCCATGGGATGAGGGCTCGTTCTCTCCATCTCTAATTGCAGCTTCTCTGTTGGTCATATTCTCCCCTCCAATGGGTACTTCTTTTCCACGGCACAGTGGGTCGCGTGGCAGTGGGGCAAGGTCACAGGAAACTCTAAGCTACTATCATCTCAGCTTACCATCCTTAGAGGAAAGAGGACCCCTCTTCCGATCCACTTCAGACCATGGAAGGGCTCTGATTGGCCTGTCCTGGGTCACATGTCCACTACTTGAACCAATCACTGCAGCCAGGAGATGGCGTACTATACCATGGTTGTGCAGACTTTGGTCATGTGATCCGTGTCACACGTGATTGTTGCCACTGTGGGGTTCTGTGATTGGTAGTTCCATTAGAACCACATGGAGCTGGGGAAGCACATTCTCTAAAACCCTGTTTTATGTGGGAGGGGCCCTTTTACCAGAAAAAAAAAAAAAAAAAAAACACGGTAGAAGGGATGCTGGGCAGACAATAACGATGTTATCACTGCAAACATTTCCCTTCCTGTTTTCTCCCTGCCTCCTGCAAGAACTAGGGGATCTGTGCTTGTGTTTGTGCTCTGTAAACACTGGCTCTGTCAGGACCTGCTAGAGCTGTTGATAGAGGTTTGAGGAGCATGAGTTTGGGCTCAGACATGTCCGAGATCAAATTCCAACTTTTCTCCTTACTGGCTGCACTGCTTTGAGCAAGGTACATAACCTCTCTGAACTTCAATTTCCTCATGTGTAAAATAGAGATTATAGGTGTCCTCATGATAGTTGTGAAGATGAAATAAAAAGTGTTTCAAAAAGTGGTAGCTAGTATAATAATAATTACTATTATTAATCATCATAATTATTATTTTTAGGGCTGATGTGACACTCTGAGAAGAGTACCTAAGAGAGGCTTGACTCAGTGTTAAGGTTAGATTAGAGATGATCTAATTAATTACTTCATTTTACAGATGGAGAAACTGAGGTCCAACAGATAGCTTGACCCTTTTTCTTGAGGTCGAACTGAGGAATTGCAAAGACGAGTTTTTGCAGGAGACTGAGCCTGGAGCCAGTTAGCCTCGCCAAGAGCATTCAGAAATTATGAGGCCACAAAAATGCTTTTTGGCTTGAAGCGTCCAAATGGGTCACACCCATCTCACAGAGAGTCAGGTCTCCTTCTCCTTGCTACTGGCCCCTGTATTTCCAGGCCGGTGAATACAAATCTTTTTTTATTTTTATTTTTAATACTTTGTTCTTGAAAACTTTAGGATGACTGGGTCTTTTTGTATGGGAATTAGAGCTTCAAAAACCTTGGTTTTTGGCGTATTCCTCTCCCCAATACCTATATGGGTAGTTTTCTTTCCTCTCGCCTCCCCTCCCTCCCTTCCCTTCCTCCCTCCCTCCCTTCCCTTCCTTCTTCCCTTCCTCCCTTCCTTCCCTTGCTTCTTCCCTTCCCTTCCTTTCTTTGTTCCCTTTATTCCTTCTTTCCATGCCTCTCTTCTTTGTTCCTCTTCTCTTTTAGTATTTAAACATACAATGCCATGTTCTAGGCACTGTGCCAAGGGTGGGGTCAAAAAATCACTCATCTTTACATTTACAGTATTTCTCAAGTTCATCTTCTATGCCTGGCATTGTACCAAGGACCCTGGGCACTAAGGATGCAGCAGGAAATGCAGCAGACTTCATTTCTGCTCTTACAGGGCTTACATTTGAGTGTTTTCTCTTCAAGAACCTGGACGTTTAGTCTAGGTTGTCTCTTCTGTGAGAAAGGCTGGCGTTGGGTAAGGCTGGAGAGGTGAGTAGGACCAGAGCATGGTAAGACGTTTGGAGTTTCTTTTGAGGGCAAGGGACAGTCGCTGAAGTATTTTTAGCAGATGCGGGTCACTCTTGGGCTCATGTTTGAAAGGGGACACTGCTACCTGCCCACCTCTGTAGCATCATCTCACATTATTCCTCCCCTCACTCTCTGGGCTCCCACCCCGCTGACCTTCTCTTACTTTCAGCAATGTGCTGTCCTTCTACCACTTCCAGGCCTTTGCAAAAGTCTTTCCTTCCACCTGGAAAACCCTCTTCCCCTCTTTGCCTCGTGAACTTCTCATCCTGCAGTGTTCAGCTCAAATGTTCCTTTCTCTGGGAAGTTTGCCCTGATTTCTACCTCCACCTTTCCCTGCTGAACTAAGCCAAATCCCTGATCTATGCTCTCAAAGTATCTAGTACTTCTACTTTTCCTTGCAATGATCACAATTGAAAACAATTAATTGTGTAATTGTTAAATTTAGTTTTTTTTTTTTTTTTAAAGAAAAATATTCTCAGGCTATAAGCTCCACGTAGATAGAAGTTGGGTCTGTCTCATTCATTTTTATACTTCCAGCATCCAGGATTTGTCGATTTGTAAATATTTGTTGAATTTAAAAATGGGTGACCAAGGGAATGAGAAAGTGAATGAGAGAGTGAATGAATGAATGAGCAAATGAATGGTAAGTAAATAATAAATTAATGAGTTATCACCTATGATATTTGGGATGTGACCAGCCTAGGAAGCCTAAATCCTTGGAGCTCCTATGTGTTTTTTACCTGACATGATAACCCCTGCCCTGATCTAGTCTATTATTGTTTTTTTTCTTTTTTCTTTTTTTTTGTTTGGTTCAAGACCTTATGAATCACTTACTGGTCTTGCACTCACGTACCAAGCAGAAAATAGTTTTCATCTCTGTGTCTACTCTGATTGATTGCTCATGGCTGCTTGGAGCTCTAGGATTCAGAGACACTGGGAGGCTGCTTTGGGCTTGGTGGAGAATGCCACTATCTGTTAGCAATGTCTGCCATGGATACCTCAGGGGAAATGTATTGTCTTTTCCTCCTATTTGTTAGCCTTGGACTCCTGCGGCAACTGTCCCCTGATGGTGTGGTTCCTTTGAATCCTAAAACCAATTTCTCTCATTATTAGGAAACTTCAGTGCTCTTTGGGAATCTATGCTGACCAGAAATGTCAATTCTGCTGCTACTGCTTGGCATGTAGCATCTGTGTTTTTTTTTTTTCTCTCTCTCATTCTGTTCTTTTCCTTCAACTCTAGTTTCTCACAGGGTTTATCACAAACCCCTTGAGGGACCACTTAGCCCCATCTGGAAAATGCAATTGACAAATTCAATGGATTATTTTTATCTCTTGGGCTGAAACCAGAAAGTAAATCAATTCCCCCAGGGAGAATTTCTCAAAATGCAGTGTGAGATCAGCTGCATTCAAATCACTGGGAGCTACTTGTTGGTTAAAAAGTAGCTTTCCTCAACTCACCTTCTTCCCTTACCTCTCAGTTAAACATCAGATGGTGGCATTGTCCATAAAAGGCAGGGTGTGTGGTCTGGTGAGGACAAAGTGATTTCTCTGGCATTGTAAAATGAGCTGGGGGAGGAGGAGAAAAGGCTGAAGCTGCTGGTTCTCAGCTCTGACCTGCAGTTCCCAGCTTCCTTCAGCTAAATCCTACTCCACTTATTTTTAGCATGGGGCAATGGAAAAGGCAATGGGCCAACACCAGGAAATAGATTTCTAGTCTCCGATCAGCTGGTTATTAGCGTATGACTTTGGGGCTTCAATTGTCTCATCTGTAAACTGAGTAAATTAACACCATTACCATCAACCCTTTTGCTAAGAACACCACTATCACCATTATCACCCCAATCATCATATATCATCATCATCATTCCCATCATCACCATTTTCACCAACATTATCATGCCATCATCACCGTCAACATCATCATCATCCTCATCATAACTCCATTACCATCATCCTTATTCTAGGTACCACTTACTGAGCATTTGCTATGTGCTAGGCACTCTGCTGTTCACAATATAAGCATCTTCTCACTTAATCCCCACGACAACTCTATGAGGTATGTATGTATGTGTTAATACTATTATTCCAGTCTTACAGATGAGGAAAGTGAGACTCAGTGAGGTGAAGCCCCACTTTCCCAGGAAGTTATAGAGTTTGAATCAAACCTAGGCTGGTTTTTGTTCTTAACAACTAAATCACAAAGGCTTTCTAAATGTTCACTTAAGGTTCACTCTACATTAAAAAAAATCCTAGTGTCTTTTCAAGTTTTGCCATCTTCTGAATACAACCAGATATTTTCTTAATTAATGTGATATTTTCTTAAAAAACATGTTTCTTGGTAGAACCAGATGCATTAAATGATAAGGCTATTTTATGGAGCCACTGCTAGAGGACCTTCCTGGTTTTGTCCATGGGAACCTGAGGCTCACTATGCCTTGTCCATGGCCACATACCAAATTAGGGTTAGTCCAGGATGCCAGTTTTCCTCTGGGCAGGAGGAAAATTGGCAATGAGTCCCTTGGTTAATTTTCCCCGTGCTTGTAGAGAAGAATTAGAAAGCAGGATTTGGGATCTGTGAATCTGGTTTCAAAATCTGGCTGTTTTTTCTTGGTTGGTAAGTGGTTCAGCCCTCTGGGCCTCAGTTTCCTTACCTGTAAAATGGGGATCATAGTACCTACCTCATTGTGTGATCACAGGATTAAATAAGATAATGTCTTCAGAGTGCTTGCTTAGCATAATACCTGGCACATAATAAATACTTGCTGCTTCATGATTATAAGACCATATTATTATTTTTTTGCAATGTAGTTTATAAATATATATTATATACAATATATTATTATATTTTGTATTAACTATCTCTCACTGCTTTTTTTCTCTGCACATCATATTCCTCTACTATGCTATTCCACTAGAAGTAAAGGCCTAATACAAAGTGAACCGAACCCGGGATTCCCTTTTTAACTCAGCCTGCAGATTTTCAATGCGGCAAGATATTGCTGCAGTCATGTGGTGAGGTGCCTCAGGAAGCCCTCAGACTTGTGCCTGTGTGCGGCTGAGAAATTGACTTTTTCCCCCCAGTCAAATTATTAATTAGTTGCCTTATTGACTAATTTCTAAGCACTCAGTCAAATTGAGTAACCAATCTAATTTGGACGGGAGAGCAGAGAAAAGCTTTAGTTCATCCATTTTTCAATTGGGTGCATTTCATTGTCTGGAAAAGAGACTTGAAATAAGGTCTCAAATCCTTGTTCAAGCATGGAAAGTCCAGGGACTGTAATTATCGAACTGTCTTATCTTCATGTCTTCCGCTACTTTATAAAATAGGGCAAAAAATCCTTTCCACTTTAAAGATGGGAAGAGTTTGAAAGACTAATACCTCTACTAAGGTTAAATATTCAATACTGAAGGCCCACTCTGTGTTAGATACATTTATTATTAGTAATCATTATTAGGCACTGTTACGGGATTCTTACGTTATTCAAAGCAAACTGGGCATCCGGGATGGAAAGAAGTGGGCTGTCATATTTTTTTAATCTCTCTATTTTTATGTAGCTATTTGCTTTTAAGGATTCCCAAATCTTTGAAAACAACATCTCTAGCATCTTCGAAGACAGAAGGCAGTGAATATTGGTGCTGTTTAAAGGTAGGGATATTAAGGCCCAGAAAGTCTGAGCTGTTTTCTGAAAAGTGACAAACAGTTCTGCAACTCTTTGCATTGGCAGGGATCTTAAAACAGCCTTTGAGAGGGAAACAAAGACAAAACATCAGGGTTTGTAGACCTGACTGCAGGGCAGGCACTTTCTCTTTCCTTTTTGGGTAATACCGATGGGCAGTTTAGCTTCGTGGACAAGAGCGAAACAGTCCCCTATATTCCCCCATAGGAGTGGGGCCAAGGAAGGTGGCCCAAACCCCAGCCCCTTCTGTGAAAATCCTCTTAGGGGAAAACCAAAACAAACACAGCATAGTTTGGCTTTTCATTTGGGGGGAATTGCCTGGCACCACCCCTCCATCCAAAACATGCTTTTGATTTGGTTTTATTGGCTACTGAAAAGAATCATTTAATAGTCAAGAGCCAGGCAGTGACAAAGGGTTCAGGTAAATTAGTTTCAGTTCTTACGTAGACTGTCCTTCTTCTTTGGAATTTGAGCTTTAGAAAATAAAGCCTCCCTTACCACTTATTCCCTTTACCCCTCCTTACCCTTAAGCCTTTTAAAAAGGATTTTTCTTCCCCTTTCTAAATCTCTTCAAGAAAGAGTTTCTTTTCTTTCATACAGAGGGGTTGGGGAATTACATTTGTCAAAATATCCTAACATCAGTGCATGAAGAAAATTCAATGAAATCCAAATTAAGTGCATTAAAAAAAAGTGTTTTTTTTTTTTTTTTTTTTTTGCCTGGACCCTTAAAATATGCAGAAATACACCAAAAGAGAGCTTCAAAGCCTATTTTAATAACTAACTACGTACCTGCTGAAAGCATTTACTCACAGCTCCCGCTTTCGCTCCAGTCCCAAATGCTTAAAATGCAGTTAAAGTTTAAGCTTTTAGTATTAACGATCACTCACACAGAAGTGGCATCCATAAAATCTACAAGCCCGGTCTGCCATTACTTCATTGTAATTAACAATCTAGTAGTAAAGTAATGATCTCGAAATCTACAAATGGTGTGGAACTAGAGATTTAAATATTTGACAATATGTTGGGTCCTATAATTTGATTCTGGAACTGAGACTTTCCTGAAGGGAAGACTCCCTAACAGTTAATGTATTTCTAGGCATAGACCAAAAGAAATCCATTGACAATTCTAGGTCCCCTTCTATCCCAATTCTCCAACTTTTCATTCCATCTGTGTTTTGTCTTACTTTCTCTGTATCCCCAGTTTCTCTCAGCTCAAACACCCTGCGATTCTGTGATTCTTCTCTCTTGTTCAATACCTTTCCCATTGAAAAAGAAATTCAGTTTATCCAGAGATAGCATCAGCCATTGGGATTAAAATGCAGTATATACATTTCAGGTGACGTGCTGTAAAGACCAGCAAAGATATAAAATATCCAAGGGAAAACAAAAGAAAAAAAATGGCAGGCAGTCTAAGACCGGCTAATAGTTAAATAACAATTTGGTGTTTAGACATAAGAGGCTGAAGTTAGGAAACTTGAGGTTCACCCATACATTCTGGGCTTCTAAATCTGCCATCAGTAAAGGGGCACAATGGTGTGAATTTTTAGCCAAGCATCAGTTGAACTTTGAATTTCCTGAGTTTTTTTTGGACCGTATCACAGTGAAACATTATATTCTTTTCCCCCAAATATATATATAATTTCCTTTACAAAGAGCAAAAAATATTTTTCCCACCAAGCTACAAGAAAACACGTTATCTTTCCCAATAGGGCATCATCTATTATTGGTTTTTTGGAAAGCTAAAAAAAATGCTTCAAACAATGTTCTAAACCCGTTTATTGTGTTTTGTCAGATGAAAAAAACTGATTTTGATTTATTATTTCATGTAGATATTATATAGACATTTGTGTTCGACATTTCCTGAGAAATATTTCCGTTTCTGAGGTCTTTTAAAAATGCACTTTTAGAAAACTTTATTATTTTTTTTCTGTGCGTGTATGTGTGGTGGCAGATGAGGAATTCTTTTGAGGTCCTTCATGTTTAAGATGTTTAGTAACTAAAAATAATTTACTGGGAAATTATGAACTTTATAAAAGACCAACATTTGTTGAGAGTCAATTGCTTCCAATAGCCTTTTATTAAAGCCATTTTTCTATTCTTTCTTCTTATAATTACAGAATGTTTTAAATATGAGTAATTATACCTTGACGTATCTCGTGATTTAAAATGGACTTTTGAGAATGACAGCAAAGTGGTTTCTGCATTTTGTAATTCAATACAATCAAAAACAGTTAAATAATATGTATACAACTGGATGTGTTATTCTTTCAAAAATCAGTCGTAAATATAGACCTTTTTTTGGGCGGGGAGAAGGGGTGGGTGAAATTTCAGATTGGAACGAAGTTATAACCCACATCAGGAAAATCGGCACTTTAATGAGAGAAATGAAAAAGTCTTAATCACCAAAACCCCTCCAAAATGACACTTTGAATTACATCAGAACTCTACATGGCAATGCAAAATAAGAGCCTTTCATCTGAAAAATGAAATAGTTAATGATTTCAATCAGTTCGTACCTCCCCCAATTTGAGATCTGCATAACGTATTCAGTGCCTGGATTTCTTTTATATCTCTAAAATATTTATAAAAACAATTCATTCTCTTGTTTTCTACCTACCTACCCCCCTTTCAAGATGAAGGTAATTTGTTTTCTCTGGTAGAAGTTGCAGAGGGCAGCGGGGGGATTGGGGAAGAGCAGTGTAGTTATAGAAAGCACCAAATGGCATTTCCAAGCTATCTGAGAATATTAACGTTTGAGTGTGTCAGATCTGCCCAGAGGCAGGAGGCTTAAGATCATTTTTCTCTGCTGAGGTTTAATGATTGAATGCATTTTGTCTGAGGGAAAAAAAAAAGGAGGAAATAAATTTTTTGAAAAAGGTTCACATTTACAGAGAGTGCCTAACGAACTAGTTAACATTCTTACTATCAGGAAAGCCTAAACCATTCATAAATAAACCATATTAAACCACCTCTACCCACATGCAGCACTCTTTCTTTCAGCTCCCTTTAGCAATTTGAAGTACAGGAGATTAAAGTCCTTTGGAAATTTCCAAGGTCAGACCTCAACTAAAATAGGATTAAGGAGGTAAGGGGGGGGGGGGGGGGAGAAAAAAAAAGAAGAGAAAGGTCTTATTCCCTTTTCCCCCTTCTCCTAACTATCTGAAATAAATCGGAAGTTATTTCTCGAAATCCTCCTTTCCCCTGGCCCGTGGTGGCTCTTCAAAAGCTTCTGAGATTGTTTAAAATTTTTCCTATCCCTTCCTCCCCCCGTTGTAAGAAAAACAAGTAGAGTGGGGAAGGTAAGTTAAAAGGTTGACGTTAGGGTCCCTTCTAGGCAATACTCCAGGGGGCACTGTGACATTAAGAACTTTTGCTGAAAGCGGCTGCTAGTTTGATCATTACTGAAAGAAGAAAAATTTTGCAACGTTGCAACCATTTTCTCTTTAGATGTTCCAAACCAGTATTCCAACAAAGGAAATGAAAAAGGGAAACCCACTCTTTTCCCCCTTTTCTTTCTGTGTTCCATATGTAATGTTTAATTTCGGCACCAAGGACATACAGCTTTGAATCCGAAAACACACAAAGATAAAACAGCTCTCCTGCCCACAACTCTGTAATTGTTTCTTTTTCTTCTTCCCTTCCTTCTCTCCTTCCCTCCCTTCTTCCCTTCCTTCTCTCCTTCCCTCCCTTCTCTCCTTCCCTCCCTTCTCTCCTTCCCTCCCTTCTTCCCTTCCTTCTCTCCTTCCCTCCCTTCTTCCCTTCCTTCTCTCCTTCCCTCCCTTCTTCCCTTCCTTCTCTCCTTCCCTCCCTTCTTCCCTTCCTTCTCTCCTTCCCTCCCTTCTTCCCTTCCTTCTCTCCTTCCCTCCCTTCTTCCCTTCCTTCTCTCCTTCCCTCCCTTCTTCCCTTCCTTCTCTCCTTCCCTCCCTTCTTCCCTTCCTTCTCTCCTTCCCTCCCTTCTTTCCTTCCTTCTCTCCTTCCCTCCCTTCTTTCCTTCCTTTTCTCTTTATCATCCCCCCATAAATGTTTTCCTCTTTCTTTTCTATTTTCCCTTCCTTCAACTTCTCTCTCCCTTCCTTCCTTCCCCCGTCTTTCCTTCTCATTTCTAATTCCTCCCTACACATAAACAACAACAGAAACTACAACATCTTTCAGTCTACCTTGGTTGCATTTGTTCTTGCTCTTAATTTGATCCATTCTTTTACAGTCTTCCTGGACGTTGCTTGCCTTTTTGTTCATCAGATTTCAGCAAGGAGGGCTGTCTCGGTACATTTTGATAGAGCTTAACAGTAATTATGTAGGGACTTCAAAGCAAAACTACTTATGTGCTCTCTCTTTTTCTCTATCTTTCTGCATGCGAGCGTGCAAACACACACGCTCTCTCAATCCTAACCCCACTAAATCCAAACAACAACAAAATCCTTTTCAAACAGGGCAGAAAATTATGTGGAAATTAGCAGCTGGTATTTCGAATGTATGATGATTGCAGAAACCTCCCCAAATTTCTGGGGGAAATAATGAAAGGACCCTATAAAGAAATAGTGCTTCTTATTTGACTAGTCTTCATTTAAAATGTTTTCAGTCATGCCTTGAAATTTCAACATTTTAGACTAGGAATCATGAATAACCTGCAATGATATATATATAAAAAAAAAAGAGGCTGAGAGATAAATTAAATAGGATCTGCCAACATTGGGTCTGGTGCTGACATACGATTATTCCTAAATTGAATGATTTGGTCCTAGCAAATCTGTGCCTTTGAATAAGCCATTTTATGGCAAAGTACAAATATTTTGAAGAAGAGTTTTATGTATTAAACATTAAAAAACTAGACACAATTCTAGTTTTGTGTCTGCCTTTAAATAATCAGAGTTGGGCCATCAGGTTTCAAGGAAAAAACATTCATTCAATGAAATAATGAATAGCAAAGCTGGATGTTTCATTGACGAAATGTTTTCCAGGGATTTTGACTTTATTATAAATGAGGTTTTATCTCAGGAACTAAAAATACTAGATAGGAAGGAAATCAACGAAGGGGCTGAAAATACTAGGAAATATTAACCAAGTCCTCCCCTTGAAGAAAGATCTGGAATTTGTAGATGCCTCTGAAAGTCAGAGCAAAGTACAAACAAAAGAAACTGTTAGAATCCCAAAGACTTGTTCAGTGTAGAAAGCTTATACACATCCAACTAGTGAATGTATCTTCTTCAGGGTGGGTGCTTTTGAGGATAACAGATCAAAACATGCATGTGTATATATGCAATGTATATTACTTTTCATATATTTGTCAAAATTTATGTAGATGGCCATCTAGGAAAACTCCTACATGGTGCAGTTGGAAAGAGAGTATTTGATTTTTGCATGTTATTGACATACTTCCTGAGAATATTACAAATAAAAACATGTCATCCGTTCTTCTAAAGAAAGGCATCTTTCTTCTCTCTATTGATTTTGGCAAATTTACTGTCTAATTTGAAACCTGAAGTAATAGAGGCAAAATAAACCCTAAAGAAGGACATCTAACTATGGGATTTTCCATTTTCTCTCTAAGAGGTGGCAAAATTATTTAAAAAGGAGAACTCCCAGTGTTTCCTCTGGTTTTTAAAGGACAACAAAAAATGTAATAGCCTGGAAAAAAGAAATGAGTCCATTTGATCTTAAGTAGAAATGCTTATTTTTATGGGAAACGCCTATCAACCTAATCTTGAAATATACCTGAATGAGCTGAATTCTTGCTCCTTTGGCAGCACACTCATTCATTTCAGTTTCTTCTATTTATTTTATTTTATTTTTTGCCTTTGTTCTGTTATGGTCTCGTAAACTCTCAGTGGATCATAAATCTTTTTGCAAACTGTGATATGCTGATTTGGGGATCCAGATTAAAAGTGTGCAACATTGGAGTTTCAAAGAGTTTATTATTATTATCGATTAACGTAACACTGTAATAGTAATAACAAAAACATCAATAGTAAAAGCAATTATAAACAGAGTCAGTCTTTCCCAGATTGTTCATTTTGCCTTTAAATAAAAAAAAAAAGTGAAAAGAAGGCTTTGTTTCTAAATGCCTATTCCCAATAATGGAATAATGAGATATTAATATAGTAAAAAATTCACGTGTTCCTGTGCCTGAAGCTATACCATCAGGTTCTTTTGGCAGCCTTGAAATGGGGGAAGCGTTTAGTGGTGTGGGCTAAGCAGGAAGATGTCTTATAAAAATAGTCAGCAGATGGCACTCCAGCCTCTGCTTACTAGTTTTGGACCTGATTTGGGTGCTGTGCTGTTCTTGGACATTGAGACTAGTGTAGGGACAGGCACTTTGGGCCTGCTTTTGGATAGTTGAAGAAATATAGAGAAGGAAGAAGGTAATCAAGTCAAGGAGCTGTATTTGGTGGTTGCTGGGCTGACCGGCTCTTAAGAACCTTTTGCTAGAGCTAGAAAGGAACCATTTATCTTGGTATGGGTGTATTTTGCCCTGCCACACTGAGCAGGAAACAAAACTATTACGTCCTCAGATTATTCAGATTCTTTCAGGGATTCAGGAAAGAAATGAATTCTTTGGTTAGTGGTATAATTACAACACCTTCACATGCCCCGTGGTAATGGAAGACATTAAAAAAGTTTTCCTCAAACCTTTTCACAAAAATTTCTGCTGAATATAAATCATCACAATAGGAATGCCAGTGGTAGTGGGAGAAAAGGGAGATGATCATGTGTGGTTGTGTGTTTGTGCAGTTGTGTGCATGTGCGTGACATTGTTAGAAATGGGAAGGCAATTGACAGATGAATATGTTGTTGAATGATGAGGATAGTGGTTGAAAGCAAAAGTGACATATATTATGAAGATAGAGTCAAATTATCTGAACTAAAACTGGGGATGCACGAACCAAAATTTTTTCTTGACCACTTCTCAGTGTGAGAGGCAAGGATGGGAATTAGTTCAGAGGCCAAAAGGCTTTAAGTTCTGGGACAATGGATGATTATAGAAACACTGCTACAAAGCATCTAAAGTTGGAAGAGTCCTCAAAATCGGGGGGTGTGGGGTGATGGTATTTGGCCACCAAAGTTTGGGGAGAAAAGGGAAAAAGAAGTTTTCATTTTCATAGAGGCTTCAAGGTCTTCAAAACACAGCTACCAAGTGCAGTGAAAACCTCAATGTACTGGAACCTGGCCAATCAGAGCCAAAGAGGCAAATAACCAGGAAACAAGTGGCTATCAGGAATGTATTAACAACAGAAATAACAAAACTTTTTCATGATACATCCTGGAGTCTAAGTAAACCAGTTCTTTGTCTCTTTTGCATTTTCTGCAGCTCTAAATTTATATAAGACAAAAATCTATTTTTGTTTATTCAACATACTCTTTTAGAATTACAAACTCTGAGTTAGAAAAGCTGGCGATAGAATCCAAGCCCTTACTGAAGAAATGAATTCATCCCAATACAGAAATGATAATTGTGGATCATAGGTCCTTTGTTGGAACCAGAAACTGTGCTTGGTGTTCTACATTTATCATCTCATTTCATCTTCATCAAAATTCATGAGAGAGGTCTGTTGTCCCACTTTATAGGTGAGGAAACAGCCTCAGAGAGGTTAGGTCATTTGCCCAAGATCACATAGCCTGAAAGATAAGGCTAGAGTTTAAACACCTGGCAGAGTGAGCCTCAAACTAGGACATTTAAGCATGGTTTTCAAGCATACATTTTGAGGCAAGAAAGGGTTCTCTGTTAATGAAGAAAATCCATTGAACCAAAAGTCCCCTTGACCTTTCCTGGAGCAATGTCCCAGGGGAGAGAGATATTTGAGGTATTGAGAAATAGAAGTGAAAACTTACTGTCCTAAGGAGATGCCATTTGGGTGGAGGCTGAGAGAAGCCAACAATTCTTTTTCTTTAAGACAGTCTCACTTTGTCACCCAGGCTGGAGTGCAGTGGCGCGATCTCAGGTCATTGCAACTTCTGCCTCCTAGGTTCAAGCAATTCTTCTGCCTCAGCCTCCCCAGTAGCTGGAATTACAGGCATGCATCACCATGCCTGGCTAATTTTTGTATTTTTAGTAGAGACAGGGCTTCACCATGTTGGCCAGGCTGGTCTCAAACACCTGACCTTAAGCTATCCGCCTGCCTCGGCCTCCCAAAGTGCTGGGATTACAGGCATGAGCCACCGTATCAGGCCCAGCAATTGTTGTATGGCAGTGAACTTTGCACCACAAGTCTCGTAGAACAGAAGGATATCCAAGCCTGCTTAGGCCAGGCATGGTGGCTCATGCCTGTAATCCCAGCACTTTGGGAAATTCAGATAGGAGAATTGCTTGAGGCCAGGAGTTTGGGACCAACCTGAGCAACACAGTGAGACATCATCGCTACCAAAAAAAAAAAAAAAATCAGCTGAACGAGGTAGTGTGTGCCTGTAGTTCTAGTTACACAAGAGGCTGAGGCAGGAGGATTGACTGACCCCACAATGTTGAGGCTGCAGTGAACTGTTGCTGTACCACCGCACTGCAGCCCGGGTGACAGAGTGAGACCCTGTCTCTAAAAAAAAAAAAAAAAAAAAAAAAAAAGTCCTGCTTACCTGATGAAGTGCCATATGGGATACAGTAAGCCAAGGGTAAAATGGAGTTTTCTCAGGCTCAAAATTTGGAGGGAAAAGACTCTTCCAATTTTTCCAGCTCTCTTTCACTTTTCCCTACCATCTCAGTCCTAGTTCTTTGGAAACTGCCACACAGGAATACAATTGGAGGCCTGAGCCAGGGCCAGAGGGCCCTCCTGTCCAAGAATTTCTGCCTTCTCATTTGTTTTTCTTTTGCCTTCTGTCCTCACCCCAACCTTCTCTGTGACTTTGAAGGCTCCTTCCAAGTCACTTGTCTTAGAAGCCACATTGGTTGGTTAAAGCTCTGAGGCAAAGTTAGCTTGCTTGGAGAACTATGAGCAGACCTGTTTAGCTGGAATTACTTTGTAGGAACAAGTTGATTTCCTTGTTGGAACAATACTTGGAGAGATTGATTCTTCTGTGCACCCTGGGGTTGGGAATAAGGGTTGGACTATGACTGCCTTCATTATAATGTTCAGTACCCTGCAACCCAGCCATTCTAAGGAGGAAAATTCAACTTCTTCCTACCTGGACACTTCCTCCTCTAGCCTGCTCCCATTTATATATTTATCCTGTTCATGCAACAACTACTCACTGAGGGCTTATTATGTGCCAGACTCTAAGACTCGGCATGTAAAGGATTCAGATCTGGTAGGGGTGATGAAGCAGTGAGTGGTCATTTATAATAGTGCCATCAGCGCTGAGGGGCAGGGGTAGGCTGTAATTGCACCAAAAAGGTACTGAATTCAATTCTTCTAGATGAAGGTGGAGAGAAGGAGCAAAGGAGGCTTCTTGGAGGATGTGACATTTAAGCTGAGACCTGACACTGAGTAGCTTTAACCAGGTGAAGGGAATGGGGGAAAAAAGCATCTTTCAGGTAGAGAGATGAACACATGCCCAGGCATTGGTGGTAAGGTGGGGAAGCCAAGATGTCGTGCTAAGGCCAACTGTTCATTATCTAGATGGCAATGGAGAGCTATGGAAGGGTTTAGGGTGAGGGTTTGACTCAACCAACTCTAGCTATGGCTCAGTAGATTTGGAGAATTGTGTTTTCATAAGGAACATCGTCTTTCCAAAATATCAGTGCCACCTCCATCCATAGTTAATGCTGTCCCAGGCTCTGGGATGCAGAGACTCAAGAGAAAAAAGGTTGCATAGTCTCTTATTCATAGCTGACTTGTAATGATTAAACCAAAGCAGAACACAAGGGCCAGAATGCCCATCCCAGTAGCTGCAAAAATCAGGAAGAAATAAAACAAACCCAATGAAACAGTATCTTATAGGTTATTCTTGGTTCTGTTTCTTTTCTGGGAGGGGAAGCCAGATCTCAATGAAAAATGATTCTTGGCAGTTCCCAGTGAGCAGCAGCAAAAGAAACATTTTTAAAGACAGATTTTTTTTTTCTCTTCCAAAGAGTACCGTACACCACAAGCATCTTTTTTACAAAGAGAGAACATCTTGCGTGTTGTGACTTATTTCTTGTCCGCATGGCTGTCCTTCCCCAATGGAAGTAATTGGGGGAGAAAGGTCTGTGGAGCACATGCTTTGATGTTTGGGGGCTGGGGGGACCTTTTCAGCAAATGTCCATGGCAGACACAGTGATTGAGAAAGGCACATCCGTTTTGGAAAATGCCTGCTAATTAAATGAATGTTTTCAACTGGAAAGCATGTCTGAGCTGTTGAGATACATCCCCGATGAAGGTGGAAGGAATGCTTTAGATGTTGGCCTGAAACGGGTGTTTCCATGAGCTTTTCATACGCCTTGGCCTCGTCAAATCTCAGATATCACATCTCATTCATTAATTTATTTGCTCATTCAGCAATTGTTTGTGGAGCTCCTCTGTGCTAAACACTGTGGTGGGTGCTGGGTGTTTAGTAATGAACAAGGCAGTCACGCCCTTGCCCTTATGGGAGCTTGTATTCCAGTGGGCAAAACAGATCTTTATAAGAGCTCCAGTTCTTCTAAACACCAAACAGAAATAAAGAAGCTATAAAAATGTGTCTTTAAAGACTGACATACTTGGGTTCCAGTCCAGTCTCCCCTGTTTTTCACCCGTGTGCCCTTAAATAATTGCTTAGCCTTTTTCAGCCTTAACCTCCCTATCTATGCAATGAGCATGATATTAATAACTACCTATCTTAGAGGATGAGAGTGAGTATTAAACGATTTAATGTGTGGAAATTGCTTAGTTTTGTGTTTGGTCCACAGCAGCAGCTTGGAACATGCAAGTTATTATCAAGATTAAGAACATCAATGCATTTTAAAATTATAAATTCTGTTTATTGTTAAAAAAAATTCAACAAAAAGCACTTTGGGAGGCCAAGGCAGGCGGGTCACGAGGTCAAGGGATTGAAACCATCCTGGCCAACATGGTGAAACCCTGTCTCTACTAAAAATACAAAAATTAGCTGGGCATGGTGGTGCGTGCCTGTAGTCCCAGCTACTCTGGAGGCTGAGGCAGGAGAATCGCTTGAACCTGGGAGGCGGAGGTTGCAGTGAGCCAAGATCATGCCACTGCACACCATCCTGGCAACAAAGTGAGACTCCGTCTAAAAAAAAAAAAACAAAAAACATCAACAAAAATAGAAGCCCCTGAAATAAATGGTAGAGGTTCTCTTATCATACCCAGCCAATTCCAACCTCTGTACTAATGAAGGTTGCAAGTGACTGCAACTCCATGGGGCTTCACTATGAAAAAGGAATCTATTGATTTACTAAGCTGAAAAGTCTAGGGTATACCTACCCTCACATACAACTGGGTCCACAGCTTCAAAACAGACCATAAGCCTCTGCTTCTCTTCATCTTTCAGCTCTGCTTCTTCTGCATAGGGTAGTTCTTAGGCAGCCTCTTGCTAGGCGGCCCTGGGAACATTCAGACTTACCTATTCCCAGAGGAAAAAGAGCTCTTGGCTCACAGGTCTGGGCAAGGCTCTGGCTTGTGTCAGGTGCCCAACCTGGACTGCTTGAGAGATGCTGTTCTCTTTTGGCCAGGCTTAGGTCACATGTCCATCACTGGAGCTAGAGATAGAGTCAATTCCATCCAAATCACATGGACTGATAGAAGAAGGGGGACTAGTTTTGATTACCTAAAGATGGAGTCCTAGGTTGTCAAGACTAATAGACGTTGATTGGTACTACCCCAGAGGTTGTTACTTTTGTCAAACTTTGGTGTGTACACTTTCAAATCTTTTCTTGGTGTGTATATCTTTCCATATTAGTATCTGCTGTGTATATGTATATGCACATATATATAGTGTGTATATATATGTATATTTTTTCCAAAAATGGGGAACTTGTTTTATTCACTTAACAAATATATAAAATATGGTCAGCTCAGTACAGATAAATGATGTTATTATTTTTATTTCTTTTTTAGAAAGCTCAGCTTTCTCATCTAAAATTGTGTTATTTTAAATAAGATTTTTAAAACTGAAAGAGTCCTTGAGCTCATTTAGTTCAGGCACCTCCATTTTACAGATGGGGAGACTGAGGCCGCTAGTTGAGAGGGTCTCACTCCAGGTCACACAGTAAACAGTTCTTCTCACCCTTCTGACCATTGTCTTCTCCTTCTCTAAACTCATTTCCAATGATCTCAGTGAGCTTGGGGGCAGCTGGGGTCTGTAACAGAGTCTTGCACACAAATTACTGGAAGCACAAGGAGCAAGGAGAGGAAAACTGGGTTTTCCTTTGAGGGGAGAGGTTTTTTTTTTTTTTTTTTGGCATCTGTGTCTCGCCTTTGCCGACTATTGTTGTAAACCAAGAGCTGGATCTGGCTAGTTTTGTGAGGATGGTTAAATATTGAGCAAGAGATTCTTTGATGAGCATGGAACTAAATGATAATTACTGGTAAGCTCCACTTTTAGGAAAAAAGTGTATCTATCTATATCTACCTATCTCCCTCCAAATATACACCTCCAGACTGACTGAGTTATAGGGGAGAATGAAGAATCAAGCACACAAAGATCTAGAAACAAAGTCAACACTTTCTTGAACTAGGAGTTCCTGGCCTGAATCTTATAAATGAAAGTGCTATGCTGTCCAATACCATTAGCCCTATGTGGCTGTTTAAATTTAGATTAAGTAGAATTAGAGCTCATTAAAAATCCAGTTTCTCAGCTCCACTAGCCCCATTTCAAGTAGTCTAGCCACAAATGGCAGTGTGGCTACTGTGTTGAACAGCACAGATATAGAACTTTTCTGTCATTGCAGAAGTTTCTGTTGGATGGTGCTGTCTTAGACCAAGGTTTCAGAGAGAGCATCGGCTCTCCAGTTGCATCACTAGTGCTTGGTGAAATGAAGATTTCTGGGCAGCACACCAGGAAAACTACAACAGAAGTTATTAAAAGGTGGGCTTGGAATTCGTATTTTTTAAAAATATATTCTCTTAGTGACTTAGATGCACAATTTAAGTTTGAAGGGCACAAAGAAGGACAGAGAAGGATAAAGAGATTGATAGTACCAACATGTAGGCGGAGAATGAATGATAGGATTCACTGCCCATTCATGAGCAATCAGAGTGACTTATTCAATTGGCCTGCAAGATAATGAGTGAATAGTATCTGAGGTCCTAATACTAAGTTGTTACAGAGGTTTCAAGGACACGCTCATTATGAAAAATTCCTTTAAAGGATTCATGAGATGGTCTTAGAAGTGCTAATGTCATGAAAAGTTGTAAAAGAGGACCAAATCAATGGCTTATGATTTTTCTCTCAACAGTTTCCGTGCAACCTGTTGCTGTTGTCATTCAGGCTGATCTTTCTTTGTTTATGAAAATGAAAAAAAAATTTTTAAATACTCAACCCGTAGAATTAGATGTTAAATTTGTTTTTAGTTCCTTTGTCTCATTTATTTTTTCAAATTAAGCATGAAACATTAGCTTATAAAGTGTTGCATATCAACCATTCCTTATATTTTTCCAGCAATATTTTATCCTAAGGATAAGTCATCTTTAGAGTAATGTTATAGTTATCTACTGATTATTTCATCTGTCTCGGGTTACCTTTTCATGCTTGTCTCACATTGCTCTCTTCCGGCTGTGGACAGCCTCTTTAAGGTAATCCTGACTCTTGATGTTCACATCTTTGTGTAACATTTTCCTCTTGGGTGTAAGTGGGACCTGTAACTTTCTTCTAGCCAATAGAATATGACAGAGGTGATGGCATATCTCTCCCCTGATGATATTGCATTGTATAAGATACTTCTTGTTAGCAGATTTGCACTAGAGATTTTTCTTTCTGGCTCCTTGAAGTAAGTAGACATGGTGGGAAGACCCCAATGTCAAGGAACTTTGAGCAGCTTCTAGGAATTGCAAGTGCCCTCTGAAAGCTTAGGGAAGCCTCCAGCTAACAGCAAGTTTCCATAGCTGGAACTCTCAGTTCTATAGCATTAAGAAAATGAATTTTGGGAGTAATCTGAGTCAATGTGGAAGTAGATTCTTCCGAAGTCAAGCCTGCAGATGAGAACACAACCTGGTTGATATCTTGGTTATAACCTCCAGAAACCCAAAGCAAAGGACCTAGCTAGGTCATGCCTAGATACCTGACCTGCAGAAACTGTGAGACAGTAGATATATGTTGTTTTAAGCTACTAAATGTGTGATAATTTATCACTGAGAAATAGAAAACTTAATACAAACTGTGTTGTTTTGGATGAATTGATTAACATTTGGTCTCAGGCTTGCCAGATAAAAACAGGATATAATTGTATGTAACCTCCTAGGTTTGTTATGAGAATTAAATAAGATAATGTAATTCAGTGCCCAGTGAATGACTCTTTATGTTATTATTTCTTAAAACATTGTCTTTTGGTCCCAGCCCCTCTTCATTTCAGTCTGTAGGAGAAACTCTGACCTGAGCCGGTATACAGATATTTTGCTCATTCTTAAACAAGTCCTTCTGGTACATATTGTAGGTGTTAACTCCTCAGGGCTACACTTTAATGTCCCTTCCCTTGTGCTTCCTTCTCAGTGGAACTCCTGGCCATCAACCTTACCATGCCCTTCATTTTGTCTCTCTGCCCTCAGCTGTAACATTTATTTCAAATATTGCATTTTTTTCTTCTAAAATTTCCTTATGTTTCTTTGATATATTTTATATTTATCTGCTGAGAGGTTTAATCTATTTATTCATTATGAGCATACTTTCCTTTAACTCATTGAGAAAGTTATAATAATCACTTTAAGATCCTTATGTGATATTTACAACATGTGAGATACCTTGAAGTGGGCTTCTTCTGTTTGTCTCTTGATAATGGATTACATTTTCCAAGTTTTTTATATATTAAGTAACTTTGGAGTATGTCCTCAACATTGTGACTGATGTGTTTGGAGACTCTGAATTTTGCTGTATTCTTCCAAAGAATGATGAAGTTTTTGTTTTAGCGGGCAGTTGACTTGATTAGACACAGTCTGCAATGTGTCTCAGTTGAGGACTATGGCAGCTCATTTATTTCCAGCCTTAGCAGGAAACTACTTTAAGTCTGTTCCATGCAGGTGTGGTTCAGGAATCAGCTGGTGTCTTGGGAAGAAATTATACATAGAATTTGGGACTCCATTTCTCTTGCTTTTCTTTCCTAAGATTCTTCCCTCATTTTCTCATGGTTGGGCCCCCCTTGGGCTCTACCTTCTGGTTTCATAGGTCAGAAAGAAGGTGAGTTTTCTATTGGAGATCCAGCCATTTTATGTGAGGATATTTTATATAGGCCTATATTAAGGTGAAAGCTGCAACAATATGGAACTCACCCTATATCATTCCCTTCTTCCAAGTCTCACCTTCATTCCAAAATCTCCCTGCCATTGCTTATTCTCCAGTGCCTCTGGTAGGTTTTTATTTGTTAGTTTGTCCAGAGTTTAGAGTCACTATCTCCACCAGACAGCTTATTCTGATATACTGAAGAAAAACTCCTCAGCTGTGGCCTTCAAAACTCTGGACCTCATGGTCCCTGCCCTGGTTTGTATCCTAATGACTGGGGCCCAAATCTGAGATCCAGCCTTCCCATCAGAGGACACTTGGGGCTTGACCCTTGTGTCCTCTAATCCTTCCATCCATCCATCCATCCATCCACCCACCCACCCATCCATCTAAACTACATTTATTGAGAGTATGGGCTGCTTCTGACTCTGCTATGAACAGAGACCAGGAATGAATGAGATAGACATTGGATCTGAAAAAAAATTAGCCAGCTGTAGTTGCACACACCTGTGGTCCCAGCTACTTGGGAGTCTGAGGGAGGAGGATTGCTTGAGTCTGAGAGTTCAAGGCTGTAGTGACCTGTGATCACACCACTGCACTCCAGCCTGGAGGACAGAGTAAGACCCTGTCTCAAAAAAAAAAAAAAAAAAAAAAAAAAGACATGGGTCTTGATTTCATGGAATTATTTCTCTTCTGGTTTGTCCTGCTAAATACCCATACAGGCATGGGGTTTAGGGAGTGGGAAGAACAGACTGCTGCTTCCAGCCACCAAAAATGACACTATAGATAAGGATTTACGGACAATGGAAACATAGTTTATTTCCATATATTGTTTAAAGGGAAAAGCAAGTTAGGAAATACTAGGTACAGCAGCAGTAGCCTCTCTCTTCATGTGTGCGGACTAGCTAATGATTATTAAGCTATTACCAAGTACCTGCCTGTGGGCTAATTGCTTTACCAGTATCCGCTCATATAGACATCATGACAACCTCATTGGTGTAGAAGGGACCATTGTTGTCCTTATTTTAAGGCAGAGAATACCAAGTTGCCAAGAGGAAATAAGTTACTCAAGTTCTGGGTCATGGGCTGGAGGCGCTGAGACTCATATCCAGGCAATCTACTTCCAGAGTCATTAATGTGCATTGGAGACAAACACAAAATGTCTAAAAGGAGGTATTGTAAGGTGCTAATCATGACCAAGTGGTTATCTTGAGGAGGGTGGATTGAGATCTCTTAAATTTTCTTCAATTTGCTTATTTATATTTTCTACAATAATTTCTGTTGCTTTTGTAATAAGAAAGTAATTAATTTTAAGAGAAGCAGAGGTAGGGAGATGAAGACAGAGAAGCAGAAAGAGAGACAGAGTGAGAAAAGAGGCAGAGAGAAACAGAAAACAGGGTGAGAGAAACAGAACAAGAGAGAGGGAGGCATAGAGAGAGAGATAGAAAGAGACTTCCTTCCCCAGTGTGGAACATCAAATAGCTTCAAAGATGTAATGAAGTACTCCTTCCCAGCTTCCTGAAAAGTACCTCTCCTCTGAAACTTAGACTTTATTATTATTCACAGGAAAATAAAATGTAAGTCCTTGGAATGATCACTGAATGGCATCATGGAGAGCTGTGCTTTCCAGTATGGTAGCTGCTAGCCATCTTGGCTATTAATGATCAACATGACATGTGCTGTAAGTGTGAAGTACCTACTGGATGTCGAAGACTTAGTATGAAGAAAAAGGATGTAAAATATCTCATTAATAATTTTACATTGATTACATGGCAAAATGCTAGTGTTTAGGGTATACTGGGTTAAGTAAAATACTATCAAAATGAATGTGTCACTTTTGTTGTTGTTGTTGATGTTGTTGTTGTTGAGACAGGGTCTCATTCTGTTGCCCAGGCTGGAGTGCAGTGGCACCATCTAAGATCACTACAACTTCCACCTCCCAGGCTCAAGCAATCCTCCTATCTCAGCCTCCCAAGTAGCTGGGACTACAGGAGCATGCCACCACACCTGGTTAATTTTTGTATTTTTTTGATAGAGATGGGGTTTCGCCATGATGCTTAGTCTGGTCTTGAACTCCTGAGCTCAAGAAATCTATCTGCTTCAGCCTCCCAAAGTGCTGGGATTACAGGTGTGAGCCACTGCGCCTTACCCTAATGTCACTTTTTGTTTGTTTGTTTTTTACTCTTTCAATGTGGGTATTAAAACATTTTATATTATTATTATTATTATAACTAATTACTTGAGATGGGCTCTTGCTCTGTCAGCCAGGCTGGAGTGCATCCTCCCTCACTGCAGCCTCAACAACTAGGGCTCAAGTGATCCTCCTGCCTCAGCCCTTCGAGTAGGTAGGACCTCAGGCACACATCACCATGCCCGGCTAATTTGTTTTTTAAATTATTTGTAGAGATGAGGTCTTGCTATGTTTCTCAGGCTGGTCTTGAACTCCTGGCCTCGATTGATCTTCCTGCCTTGGCTTCCCAAAGTGCTGGGATTACATGCTTGGCCTTAGAAAATTTTAAATTACAAATGTGTCTGGTGTTATATTTCTATTGGACAGCACTCATCTGCATCCCCACGCTTTCCCAACCTCATGACCTCAGCTGAACATTTATGCATCAAAAGACGAAAAAGACAGACACAAACTCCAGCAATGAGTGCCCCTCCTCTGCCTCTGGAGAGAAGCCTCAGCTCACCCCTGCCACCTCGCCATGACTTCCTTTGCTGGAGGGGCCCCATCTGTGGCTGGTGTCTCCTGTGGTGCCATCTCCATTAGCACATTAAGTGGCAGTAGCTACAAAGTCCCTCGGAGCCCACTCTCCATGACACCCAGCCAGGGGCCTTGGGCTCTGATGCACCCAGGGATGGGCTGCCTTTTCTTGGAAGTGCCACTGTTGTCTTTTGGAACAGACACTCGCCAGGTGATTCTTTGCGGCTCTGCATTCATAAGAGCTTCTTTAGAAAGCAGAAAATGCTTCAAGCGAGTTTGGAGAGATGTGTGTTTACCAGAACAAATAATTTGCTCTCTGTCAGTCCTTGATTATATCTGACTGCTCTTTTCTCTTGAATTGAATTCAGGGGGAAAGAAACCAGTTCATTTAAAGCTTAAAAATAATTTCACATTAGCCTTTTTCTTCGCCCAAACAAGACTGTTTGTGTCTGTCTCAAAGCCCGGCTCTTCCGCTTGTGCGCACCTCTTTTCCCTGGTTTGTATTTCAGAGGCAACTTGCTTCCCTTTGGCCTTTGTTCTGCTCTGGTTTCTGTAAATCAGTTTACCTTGGCAATCATAACATTCTATAACACTGGGGAAGTGTTTTCATATAACTCCAGCTTCCTTGACGTGTATAAAATCTTTATGGTTTATCTTTATGGATGGGTGGGGGAAATGAGACTCATATCCAGTCAATATTTGGTGAGTGTTTACCACGTGCTCGATGCTGGGTGATGACCTCATATGAATTACTTCTCACAGCTTTGTCAAGTAAGTACCACCCCCATTTTACAGATGGAGAAACTGAAGCTCAGAGCAGTGAAGTGACTCCCCCCAGGTCTCACAACTAGCTAGTGATGTAGTACAGGTTTTCATCAAGGTCTCTTGACTCCAAAGTCATATTAATCTGGCAAATGAGGAAACTGAGGCACAAAGAGATTCAAAGGGCTGCAGCTGTTTGTAATCTTTTAGGAGCAAGTGTCAGCCAGATTACAGGAAACTGGGCTTAGGGGTGCGCTTGTTTATGTGTTTTCAGTATCTTGGGCTTTATATTAAAAACTCAGGTAAACATTGCATTCTGCTCCGTAGTATAGCCATGTTTATATGGCATAAAATCATTATATTTTCTTTTTTTATAAGAAAAAATTTTATTCTTGACAGATAGAAATTGTATATATTTATGGTGTCCAATGTGGTGTTTTAATATATGTTTGCATTGTGAAATGATTACAACCAAGCTTATTAACATATCCATCACCTCACAGTCACCAATTTTGTGTGTGTGGTGAAAACACTTAAGATCTATTTTCTTAGCAAATTGTAAGTACACAATACATTATTACTAACTATAGTCACCATACTGTACATTGGATCTTCAGAGCATATTCATGTTATAGCCAAAAGTTTGTACCCTTTGACCAACATCTCCTTGTTTTCCCTGTTCCTCGGCCCATAGTAAGCATGCTTCTACCTTCTGTTTCAATAAGTCCAACTTTTTTTGTACATTCCACATATAAGTGAGATCATGTAATGTTTGTCTTTCTGTGTCTGGCTTATTTCACTTAGCAGAGTGTCCTCAAGTTTCATCCATGTTGTCACAAATGGCAGGATTTTCTTCTTTTTAAAGGCTGAATAATAAATGGAATATCTATCTATCATCTACTTATCTATTATCAATTACCATTTCTTTATCCATTTGTCCACTGATGGACACTTAGGTTGCTTCCATAATTATATTTTCTCAATCCTCAAATAAGTGGATATTCTAGGACACTTTTTACTTAGAGTGGACCAGCAGCATCAGCACCACCTGGGAACTTGTTAGACACAGAGTCCCATACATATATATATATATATATATTTTTTTTTTTTTTTTTTTTGAGGCAGAGTCTCGCTCTGTCACCAGGCTGGAGTGCAGTGGTATGATCTCAGCTCACTGCAAGCTCCGCCTCCCAGGTTCACGCCATTCTCCTGCCTCAGCCTCCCGAGTAGCTGGGACTACAGGCGCCCGCCACCATGCCCGGCTAATTTTTTGTATTGTTTTTAGTAGAGACAGGGTTTCACCGTGTTAGCCAGGATGGTCTCGATCTCCTGACCTTGTGATCCGCCCGCCTTGGTCTCCCAAAGTGCTGGGATTACAGGCATGAGCCACTGCGCCCAGCCAGAGTCCCAGATTTTTAACACAGTCCTTAGTTGATTCATGTGCATATTAAAGTTTGAGTAGCACTGCTCTAAGATTACCTAACTAAATAATTAAATGTGCATTGGGCATCTGCCACGTGCCAGGCATTGTTCTGTGCACTGTGTTTACTGCAGGGAACAGAAGAGACAAAACCCTTGCCCTCATACACGTCCAGACAAGTAGTAAAAACACGTGTTGAGTAAGTATTTATAGGGGAAGGAGAGGTGCAAGGATCCTTGGGGACACATGTGTCTGGGAAAGCAGGGGAGGTCAGGTAGTTTCCCTGAAGCAAATGAAATTTCACTGGAGGCCAGATAGATGGGTACAATATAGGGTGCAAGGAGTCAGAAAAATGGGTGCTAGTGCTCTAGGCAGGGGAAATAATAAGTACCAAGGCTTCAGGAGGGGAAGTGGCTTATCCGTGCAAAACTGCTTCTTTCATTCACGTTCACTCATTCATTCAATCAACAAACCTAGATAAGATGCTTATTGTATTTGTAGTCAGCAATTTGCTTAATGATGGGGAAGTGCAGATGATGGTGAAGGAGAGGATGACAGTAATGAACACTTAAATAGCCAGATGTTATTCTAAGCTCTTTAAATATATTAATTAACTAATTTCATCATCATTAACAGTTCTGTGAGACAAAATCTATGTTTCCCATTTTACAGATAAGAAAACTGAAGCAAGGAAAGGTTAATTAACTAACCCAGGATGATGCAGCGGAGCCTAGATTCAAACCCACAATGCCTGGCTCTGGAGTTCCTGGTCATCATTATTCTCCGATAAGGAAGACAGACGGAAGACAGACATCTGCTTTCCAAAACCCTGTCCACTGCCATCCTAAGCAGACTTTTCCTTAGAAGCTTTTCCATCCATCGCGAATAAACATCCTGTTCTGAGCTTCTAACATCCAGTTGTTCTCTTCACAGATTTACTGGGGCCCCAGAAGGCACAACTCTCTAAGCTGCCTTACCTTCAGTGTCTCCTCACAACTCTGCTTCCCACTTGGATGTCCCTTGCCTGAGGAGCTAAGGTCTCTCTCCATCTCTGATCCCTGTGACTTAATGTTCACTCTCACGGCATATGTTTCTCTCTGAAAGTATCCCCTTATTTTTCCTATCTCCTGACAGCACATCTTTTTAAATACCCTTACACACAAATGCACATACACACACAGTGACACATACATACAGACACATGCACATTCCCACATCTGTTCACAGCCTCAGATTTATTTGCACACATGCACTCACACTCACTCATATGCACACCATCCATCTACCCCACGTCACATTTACATACATACCACATCCATTCACACACACACTCAAACATACACGCAAGCACACACTCAAATCCTATACATTTTCATTCACACACTCAAACATTCATACATACACAAAAATACCTCCCCCATACACACACACACAAACTCACACACATTGACACACACACACACGCACACACTGGTACATTCTCTATCACAGACACACATCACGGCCTTACTGGCTGCCATTCACCAAAGATCTTTGAAGTGATGTCAGAGAGGAAAAGTTCAAATGAAAATCAGATCTGGTAATTATAGGATTTTTCTACATGCACTTTTTTTTTCAGTCTGGACTTGAAAACAGAAGAGGCCCAGGCGATGAGAGCCTTTTTCTAGGGCTTGGGAAGTAAGCAAAACCACATTTAAGGGAGTGATGAAAACTCTCTACGTTGCTCTTAAAACCCACTTCGTAGCGGAGAAGAGAACTGGTGACAGAACTTTGTTGTCAACAGTTAGGTTTGCCGTTTACATCTTTGTGCAGTGACTTTTTGTGGGCTTTTCAAGGACATGGCCAAGGCCTTTCTCTTTTAAGACCCCATTTCTATCTAGAATAAGACTCTGAATACCATTCAGATCAACTCACTTTAGCAAACATTTATTGTGTGCCTAATATGTACTAAGCATTGGACAAGCCTCATGGGGTGCAGTGATGACTAAGGAGTGATCAGGGAGATGGAGGAAAGAGGTAAGTATTAGCTAGGCTATATTTGTTGCAGGGGACAGAGAGCTAAATGCAAATGGCTTAAGTAGAGGGAAACTTTGGGCTTATATAATTGAAACACCCAAAGGTATCTGGCTTCAGGCACAGTAGAATCCAGGGGCTCAGACATTTATCACATAACCACACTAAGTATCTGATGTGATCAGATAGACCACTTGAGTGGTGGGGTGGAGACTAGACTGGGACATGAATGGAAGCTGGAAGGCCAGTTTTGGGGAAAGGACATTGCAATAGTCCAGGCATAGGAGCGTGGTAGCTTGGACTAAGCGGATAAGGGGGAAGTAAGTGGATGTCAGAAATGAAGTAGATGGCAAAGACTTGGGATAGAGCATGTGAGGGCTAAGGAAGAGGGAGATATCAAGAATAATTCTTAGGTTTCTGACTTTGACATCTGGTTAACTGGCTGAGTTGGGATACCTTATCCAAGAAGGTGGGTATAAAAAAATCTAACTTAAGAGAGGTGGTCCCATGTGAGTGCTGTTTGTATGGAGTTCTTTCTTTATCCCTACAGGTTGGGTTTAAGCGAGTTCTAACGGTAGGGGATGGAGAAAGTGGAGCCATTTCCCTTTTTAATTTTAGGCCCATGTGATTATGCTGCTGCCAATTTGCCAATGCTGCAAAGATCAAATGGGCTAAATTTGATTTTTGAACATCAGCTGCACAACTGTTTGGCATCTGCACTTAGGTACATTTCTGTATCTCTCTGAACTTTAAACTCCTAGTTTTAGAAAATGTAGATAACATGTACCATCTAGTGAAGATTAAAGATAATATATACATAGATATTTCTATGTCCCTAGCACAGAGCCTGGGACAAAGTAGGAACATAATTAACAGCTGACTGGGGGAGCTAAACTGGAGTTGACCAGATCCCATGGCTGCAGTCATTAGGGCCTTTGTAGACCACTCACTTCTTGGAAGAGAGGCAGAACAAAGAGTGTGGACCAAGCAAGGGTGGTTTATAAGTAGGGAGGCAGAGCATAAGAAAATCTTTACTATATGGCAGGACTCTTAACTTTTGATGTATGATGAACCCCTTTTGTAGTTTGGAGAAACTATTTCTAAATGCACAGCATATACATAGAATTACAAAGGATATCAATTATACAATCATGTGCTGCATAAAGACTTCCAGTCAACAA
Source organism: Pongo abelii (assembly GCF_028885655.2). Classification (NCBI taxonomy): domain Eukaryota; kingdom Metazoa; phylum Chordata; class Mammalia; order Primates; family Hominidae; genus Pongo; species Pongo abelii. Next base: position 114,573,275 of record NC_071995.2, on the reverse strand, counting down.
TGGACCAAATATACTATGGTGGTCATCTAATAAGCTAAGGTTAATTTATTATTTAATAAAGGAGAAATTTAAAAATAAATTTAGCATAGCCTAAGTGTACTATGTTTATAAGCTCTGCAGAAGAGCACGGTAATATCCTAGGCCTTCACATTCACTCACCACTCACTCACTGACTCACCCAGAGCAACTTCCAGTCCTGCAAGCTCCATTCATGGTAAGCGCCCTATACAGGTATATAAGTTTATATCTCAAAAAATTGTTTTATTTTACTTTAAGTTCTGGGGTACATGTGCAGAATGTGCAGTTTTGTTACATAGGTATACACGTGCCATGGTGGTTTGCTGCACCCATCAACCCATCACTACATGAGGTATTTCTCCTAATGCTATCCCTCCCCTAGCCCCCCAACCCCTGACAGGCCCTGGTGTGTGATGTTTCCCTCCCTGTGTCCATGTGTTCTCATTGTTCAACTCCGACTTATGAGTGAGAACATGCAGTGTTTGATTTTCTGTTCTTGTGATAGTTTGCTGAGAATGATGGTTTCCAGCTTCATCCATGTCCTGCAAAGGATAAAAAGAATCACAGAGCCATTGAGTTTCAACCCTGGCCTCTTGGGATTTTGCAGATCTCAGGTTAAAAACACTTGCTGGAGGGTGAGGGGAGGGCACCTGTCAAAACACTTATCAAAAGTAATTTTGTGACTGTTAGAAAAGCTTTGGAACCATCAAATTCCCATGAAATCAACTGTATAAGGGGAATACCAATATCATACCTCTTTTTTTCCCCTGTGGCAGCACAAAAAAATTTAAATTCAAAGAGGGCAAAAACTATGAAAGCCTTTGTCTAACTCATAAGGGAGGTAACATTTAAACCCTGCTATCTGATGGAGCCACCTTCCATATCTAGGAAGTTTGAGTTCCTTTTTCACCTACATCTTTTCATTATCTAAGTCTACAGGAGTTAAATTTGACAAGGTAGGATGTTAACAGGAAGGAAATTTGGAAAGAGAGATGGGAACTTTACTGCAGGGCAGAAGGGTTAAAGCTGTCAGCTGCTGGAGATTTTAATAAGGAATGTTATGGATCTGAGACAAAAAAATTGTATGAGATAGAGTATGTGGAATGGCATTCTCAAAATCACACCTTCAAGGGCCAGCCAAGTGACATAAAGCAGTGAGGCTGACTTGGCCTAATGCAATAGGGATGATTGTGACTCAGGAACAGGAACAGGATGACCCTTATAAATAAATAGAAATTTCCATTTCTTTTTATTTATGGACTACAGGCTATTGGCATGCCATCTGGAAAGCCTGTCCAAATGGATCCTTACTTGGCTGAAGAGAAGTGGCTTGGTGGAGTCAGCTGGTAAAACAGCTCTGGGGTTGAGGGAGTGAATACTTGAATTTGAACCCTCTAGACCTGTGTGGTCCAATATGGTAGCCACTAGCCACTCATGGCTACTTAATACAACTTAAAAGTCAGTTCCTCCACTGCTCCAGCCACATTTCCAGTGTGCAATATCTCTATGTGGCTAGCGTCTACCATATTGAATAGTGCAGACATAGACGTTTCCATGACCTTAAGAGAGTTCCATTTGACAGTGTTGCAGACTCTGATTCTTAGGGCCTCCAACCTGGCTGTTATTTCCAGGAAGGAATTCAGAAAGTTTTTCTCACTGGGATTCTGCCCCACACAAGATGCTTCTCAAAGTTTGTGCTTGTCACAGGAAGATCTTGTGGCTTGAGGGTCTGGCCAGTCCCTGGCTATGGGTCTTGCTTGTTATAAGGAAGAAGTGTGGTGACAATCAGATAGCAGCATAGACTTGTCCATAAAAACACTTGGCAGTGGTAATCCTTGTCTAAGGAACAGGGAAGTTAAAAGCTTTGGAACCACACAAAGAAAATTTTGCATCCTGTCTGTGTAAGTTTGTGTAAGGTACTTAAACTGGGAAGCCTCAGTTTTCTTACCGGTAAACTGAGGATATGAATTTCTGCTTTTCAAGGCTGTTGTGTAGTGTTTGTAAGGTAATGCATGTGAAGCATTTTGCCTAGTGCCTGGCATTTAGTAAATGCTCAATCAAGAAAAGCAATTATTCTTAGAAGGCAGTAGGCTTCATTTTAGTTTTTATGATAGAGGGAGTTGGGAAGACTTGAAGAAGGTTCTTTAGAAGATCTTTCTTGAAGGGAAGTCCATCTGTTCCATTGTGTTTGTTCTAGAGTAAAGACGAAGTTTGCTTAATAATGGCCACACATTTTTTTCTCACGTGCCTTCCATGGAGAGGTGAGGTCTATGTCTCTGCCCCTTCAATCTGGGTGGGCTCTGTAACTGCTTGGCCAATAAAATATGGAGGAAGTGACATTCAGTTTGGGAGTTAAAGGCTAGAAGATTACACTTCCTGCTCACTCTCGAAACTCTGAGCAGCTATGTAAGTCAGACTACTGTGCTGAAGATTCCGCATGGAGAGGCTCTGAGACCACATGGAATGGGAGGTGGCCCAGCTGAGCCCAGCCTTCTAGAAGTCCCCACTGAAGCAATTTGGAACCCCCTGAACTTTCAGCCATTGGCTAAATACAGCTGAGTGGCCCTTAGTAAACCACATATTGAGAATTGTCCAGCTGAGCCCTGTCCAAATCCCTGACCCAGAAAATAATGAAAAATGAAAATAATGTTTCAAGCCACAAAGTCTTGGGGTAGTGTGTTGTGCAGCAATAGATAATCAGAACAGATGGCAAAATGTTTCTTCTTGAGTCCCAGCCATGACTGACTTTGGTGGCTGCCTGGATTACAGTGTTGAGGAGAATTTTTAAGCTGTATCTGGTCTTAGTAGGGAAGTGTGCTGATTGATTAGTAATGTCTGCCTTGGGTGTGTGTGACTAGACGGTGGCAGTAAGAATGCTGCCTCTCCTAGATATAGCTCAGGATAAAATCAGTTCTAACAGTTATTGGTTCTGTTATTTTTCCCACCAAAAATTATGGTAACCTTTCTGAGTGTTTGGGAATAAATCTAAGAAATTGCTTTGGGATGTCTCCCTTTATGTGCTTCTATAGTGCTGTGGAGTGTCAGGACCATTGATCAAAACTGATTGGTTTTGGTTTCTAGAATCCTTGATTTTGAGTTGTTCTGGGGGACAAGATAGGTTGTATTGTGAATGCGTTGTTTTGTAATACAGAAGACATGAATCCTAGCTTTGCCCCTACTCACTTGTTACCTTGGACACATTAAGTATCCTGTTGAGTCTGTTTTCTCCCTTATAAAATTGGGTTAATAAATTTTTACCAATTCACCTTACATGATAATTGTGTGGATCAAACCAGATAGTATATGGCAAAACCCTACATTAGGAAGCATTTTTGCTTTATTTTCTCAGGTAACCCACAAGTATCATAAGTAAGGATTATTATTTTCGTTGTATAGATGAGAAAAATTGAGCTAAGGAGGAGTATTAGTGGCAGTAGCAATAGTAGCATTGGGAGGCATTTTTGGTGAACTGTTAGGAGCAAACAGTCTGCAACTGGAATACCTGGGTTCAAGTCCCAGCACAACCCTTTACTAGCTGGGTGATGTTGAACAAGTGACTAAACTTCCTTGTCCCTCTCTTGTTCCTCATCCTTAGAGTGGGGTGAAGTGCACCTATCTTATAAAGTTGTCATAGGATTAAAGGAGACGGTACATGCAAAACCTTTAAGCTCTTATTTGGTACTTAGTAGACACTCAATAAAGATGAGCTTTCATCACTACTGTTATGCACACCTTCCTCCCAGATAGTGTGATGTGGCGATAGCAGAAGTCATGAAGGCTATTCAATATTTTCTGACTTTGTTCTGCAAAGAGTTGGACTTTCATGCAGTTTGGAATGAGGAGGGGCCGTGGCCAGGTGACTTACTTTGGCACTAAATGTGAGTAGAAGTGACGTGTCACTTCTGGGTGGAAATTTTAAGAGCTAGCATGCAATTAACAGCATTCTGTCTTTCTACCGTAGTAATAAGGAAGTTTCTAAATGTTGGCTGCTCTGTTAGCCTTGTACCAGAGTGAGGACAAGGTGGGCAGACCCCTAGATGATGTGTAAAAGAAACGTAGTGCAAATGAGAAATTGAGCTCTGCTGTTTTAAGGGCCTAAGACTGGGGGTTGTTGGTTACTGCAGTAAAACTCAACTTATCCTGACTGATGCAGTGATGAGGCACTACAAACTGGGCCATAGGAATCTTCATTTTCCCCAGATAAATGTTTTGGGGAATCACACTTTCATAACATTTTACAATGATTCCATTGTACAGATTCAAGCAAACATGAAGGGAAAGAAAGAAAAGTTCTTTAGCTTTTGGGGAGATGTTCTACTCAGTTTTTTAAATACCCTGAAATGGATTCTTACAAAAATGGGCTTGATGGAGAGTGGGCAGCTTTTATATGTAATAAAAACAGAAGCTGGTGTCATTGTACATGGGAAAAGGAAATCTACAAAAACCACAGAGTGTTTTAAGAGGTTAAAGGTAAAAGAAAATTGACTTATTATGTCTCAGTTAAATAAACAAAGGCTTCTTGAACCAGAAAATCAGAATGGGAGAATTTCTGGTTACCTTCCAACTTCTCAGAGATGTATTTAAAATATGGCATTAGTTGTATCTGGAGGTTTTGTTTTTGTTGTTGTCACCCTCCTAAACAGAGCATATAAGGGCAGAGAATTGCCCTTACATGTTCTGGGAGTTTTAGATGTTTCAGAAAATTAAAATAAAGCCCAGGTTTCCAGAAGGGGTTGTGGCCAGATCTTGGGAAAGTAAGGGTTTAACCTCGATCACAATCTATGAAATCAAAATCTGTGAGGTCCCCTGTGCCCCAATTTCAGAACTGTATTTAATGCTTTGGAAATATTACTATGAACCCTGGAAATGATGTTTTGGGGATGAGACACTCCCAAGCCTCTTTCTTGACAGTAAGTATTTTGGGGTGTGTGGTTAACATAAGAATTAATTGCCAGGTTCTTGTGACTCTGTTATTATCTGGGAAAGGAGTGGGGCGGCATTCACAGTCCCAGCAGGCACTCACATGGGCTTGTCTGTGGTTTGCATGCTATGATGTAAGTGGGGATAGTATTTGCTGGAGCCTACGTGTGCACAGCCATGGCCTAAGTGACAACAATGGTAAAGAGCACAGCCTTGGCAGCAGACAGACCTCAGTTTGTATCTTTAGTTCCACCGTGGTCAATTTACATTACCTCTCTAAGATTCATTTTACTCATCTATAAAATGGGCACGCTACTCCTTCTCAGGGTTATGAGGATAAACTGAGATAAAAATGTAAAGTAAGGCTTACCCTAGCACATACTATATGCTCAATAAATCTGAGTAATGATGAGGATGAGAATGATAACAGTGTCACAGGATGATGACCTGTGATGAGATTGGGCCAGATCTAAATCTTCAGTGACATAATTTCTGCCTGGGAAACACCATATTCAAGAATACAATTGAGATGGCCTAATGACCATTGGGATGTCAGGGTTGTGCCAGTGGTATCTGGGATTTTATTAGCTAATCCAGCATCCGTGGTGAAGGCCAGGTGCTTGCTTCCAACTTGAGCTTTAACCCAACAGTGAATATATAAATCATTTGTTTCTTCTTTTTAAAGCATTGCTTTGATAACTGATGACCAACTCTGAAAAGAAGGTCAGTCCAGAAGCTGTTGTGAATGATCAGGAACCAAATTTCATATGACTGCCTTCTAGTTATTCTAATTTTATTTAGAGCATCCTCTGTTCAAGAACTCACAATCACTCCTTCTTGTCTGTTAAATCAAGTCTGAACTCCATATCACAGAAAATAATTCTCTGTTCTTTACCCTAAGATAGTTCTTCAGCCTTCTCCCTTACTCATCCTTTAATGTATCTTATACTCCGCAGTCTTATGATGGCAAATACATGGCACTTGGGCTCTCAGGTTCCCATCCCATGTCCGTGGCAGACATCAAGAAGCAATCTCAGAACTCTTCTTCCGGATTCCTCAGTAGCTCACCATTGTCTTTAACACAGTACTCCAGTCAGCCACTCTCAATTGATGGGGCTTGGCATGTAAAACAAAGCTGATTTACCAATCCTAACCTAGGCAGATTGGCTTTCTTTCTTGAACATTCTAGATTTTTACCATGTTTAGATGCCTTTGAGTGTTGGCCATTTTGCCCAGGATTCCCTTGTCTCTGTATAACTAAGCCCCATTCATTCTTCAAGACTTTTAATATAGCTCATCAAGTTTCTACAAAGTAGCCACAGAATTATAAATCACAAAATGTTTCTGGAGTTAATTTGAAATCCTGTATGATAGCTTTTCCTGATGGCTCAAACTCGGTTAACTGCTCTTTGTCCTGATCTCATATAATATATATTACCTGAGTATAATTATATCCAACATATTTTTTAGCCTATGGTTAATAAAGGTTTACGTATCCTGTCTCTACAACTAGATTCTTGAGGGTAGGAGCCACATCGTTTTTTAGAGCAGGCAGATCTGAGTTCAAATCCTGTTTTTGTCATTTCCTTTGAAAGTGACCTTAATGTCACTGAATGTTAGCTTCCTTATATGTGAAATGAAGGCTCCAATAAAACCTACCTCTTGGAGTCTGTTGTGTCTGTTCAATGCATATAAATCCCTTAGTCCCTTTTATGATAAATAGTAAGGGAAAAAATATAAGTTGCATTCTGTGTAGAACACAGTGAGGTGCAGAGCCTTGAAACCAAATTCCCAATTTCAAACCAGTTTTGGCCTTTTATTTGCTCGAGGAAGTCACTTCTGAGTTTTACCTTGCTTATCTATAAAATGAGCTTTGTGGCATTAGTCTTTGGTTGGCTCCTGCTTGGATTTGCAATGTAAATGTAATCATGTAGTTGAAAGCAGAGGTGATACTAAAAATATTTAGCAATCTAGATGGAATGGGGATGAACCTGTTGCAACAGGTGTCAGCAGATGTTGGCTATAACAACTAAAATGGCCACTTTGAATAGTCACCCTTGGTAAGGGCATTCTAGAATGTGTGAAGCACTGCTCAGATGGGAACAATCCCTGTTGTCATTTATCCATGAGTAAATTGAAGATAGGATAATTTCCCAAATGATATCTCATAATATTATAGGCACCTGAAATAAGGCTGGCGCAAGAAGGTCTCTCAGTTGAAAACTACAGAATTCTAATGCAACAGGATTAAATGAAAATACATTTATAGGCTCAAGTTACTGAAAAAAGACAGCAGTGGATTTAAATTTAGGTGTGGCTTCATACAAGGGCTGAAATTATACATTCAGGACTTCATTTTATTCTATTGCCTCTTGGGTCCTACTTTTCCCTGTATGGGCTCCATTATCTGGAGGTTTTCCCTTTGTAATAATATGAAAAGATGATACTAACCATTCCAGATTCGTGTGCTATTCTCCTAGCCTGAAGTAAAACAGAAAATAACTCCTTCCCCCACACCCTCCCCTGGTAGTTCCAACAAAAGACTTGGAATTAAGCCTCTCACTCCTCTGATTGGCTGTCAGTTGTCATGTGCTTATCTTTGGACCAATCCCTAATGGAATGCTCTGATTGGCAGGGTCTGCTTCATATGTATATTGGTGGGAAAGGTTCACGCCAACTGACAGGTAGAATGGATCCTAGCCAGACTGAAAAAACAGCTTTCTACAGCCATGGCTTACTGCAAAAGCACCAGAGAATTGCAAGATGGCACTGTCCCTATCCAGGCTTGTTCACTCCCAATTTGTCATAAATACATGGCTCTCAGATTAAAACAAAGGGTATTGTGTCTGAATTCTTTTCTCTAAGAAGCCAGCTAGTCTGTGAGGCTCTGCTTCCACTCATTAATACATGAGAACACTGATCTGTCATCCCACTTCCTTCTCGCACACAGAGGATGGCATGGAGAAGATGCTTTAGGGTAGGGTGTTGGTGGGATATGTTGGCTGATGTCATATGGGTTTGGCAGGCTGTCTACAATGGCATTTGCAAAGTCTTGGAATCACGAAGGAAAGGAAAAACCACAGCGTGACCATCCAGACATTTCGTTCTTTCTCCTTATTTTTCCTCAGAGCCCTGGTACTTCCAGGGAAATTTAATCCTTATGTTTCTGTTTAATTTTCAGTCTACTTAGGTCAACAAAATGGAGCCTGTAAAGAACTATTTGATGTCCAGGAAGAATTATGAGCTTGTATATAAGCCTCTTAAAATGTGTGTGTATGCTCGTGCATGTGTGTGTGAGTGAATGTGTGTATGCATGTGAGTACTTAAGCTTTACTCCTTCAAAGCTCTGCATTCCACTGGATTTGAACTCATCGGAAAGTAAGGTTCAAAGCGCATAGAAAAATCTGAGACTCTACTTCCTTTTTCACAATCATGCTGGAATAATGGAAGCATAATGCATACTTCCTCATACCTGTACAATCAAGCGTGTAGATGTCGCTTTAAATGACAAGTTTTAGATCAAGTTCTGTATATTCACTGCCTCTATTTTCTTACCTCCCACTCTTAACTCCCTCCAGTCTGGCTTACGTCTCCATCTGGCCACTCAAACCAGTCTCCAGACAGTCCTTGAAAAGATCTCCATGATGCTGCTAAATCCAGTGGGGATGTTGGAGTACTCACTGTACTTGACTATCCAATGCGTATTTTCACTGCTCGTTATGTCATTTCTTAGTGGCATTTGACAGAATTGAGTACTCTCCTCTCTTGACATGCTTCCTCACTTCATGTATTACTCCGTTCTCACATTGCTGTAAAGAAATACCTGAGACTGGGTAATTAAACAGAAAAGAGATTTAATTGGTTCTGCAGGCTATACAGGAAACACAGTGGCTTCTGGGGAGGCCTCAGGAAACTTTCCATCATGGTGGAAGGCAAAGGAGAAGCAGGCATATCTTATATGGCTGGAGGAGGAAGAAGAGAGAGGGAGGTGCTACACACTTTTAAACAACCAGATCTTGTGAGAACTCTATCATGAGAACAGCAGCAAAGGGAGAAATCTGACTCCATGATCCAATGACCTCCCAGCAGTCTCCACCTCCAGTATTGGGGATTACATTTTAACATGAGACATGGGAGGGGACACAGATCCAAACTATATCACTTGACTTGAGTAACTTCATTATCTCCTATTAATCTCCCATTTTACCCTTATCCTATCTCTCTGGCTGTTTCTTCTCTATCTCTTTGCCTTATCCTCCTCCATCTCTTTGCCTTATCCTCCTCCTTATGTGTGGTCCTGAAAAAAGGAAAAATGTCATTAAATACATTCAACAGCTACGAAATACAGATTGAGCATCCCTAGTTTGAAAACCCAAAATCTGAACTGCTCTAAAATGCAAAACTTTTTGAGTGGTGACGTGATACTCAAAAGAAATGCTCATTGGAACATTTTGGGTTTTGGAGTTTTGGATTAAAGATGATGGAGTGGAAAGAGTAATGCAAATATTCCATATTCTGAAAAAAAAAAAAACTGATCCAAAACACTTCTGGTCCCAAGCATTTTGGATAAGGAGTATTCAACCTGTATCTGAGGATCTCTAGGCTTAGCCATAGACCCTCTTCTCTTGTTACCCTATATTCTCTCCCTAGGTGACTTTATCCAGCCCCATGGGTTTAATGCCATCTAAATACTAGTGGTTCTCAAATATGTATCTGTCTCACAGGCAACTCCTTTGAGCTCCAGGGCATATAACCAGATGTGTTCCAAACATTTTCACTTGAGTATCTCAAAGGCACTGAAAACAAAGTCAGGACTGAAATAAACTCCAAATGCTACCCTCCCAATACAGTAATGTGTCACATAACAATGGGGACACATTCTGATAAATGCATTGTTAGGTGATTTTGTCATTGTGTGAACATCACAGAATGTACTAACATAGATGATATTGTGCTCCTTTTGAAGGAGCTGGAAATTATTATTTTCAGCTTCTATTTTATTATTATTTTGGCTGGAAATTATATTTTAATATAGGTACATGTGATATGTTATCTCAGGGTAATATATTTACATTTAATGCATTAATATATAACAGTTATTACGTTTGACAATTTTCATATGTTACACATATGTTAAAGTTTTCCATTTGATTTTGTGAACAGAAACCATGTCTACCTTAATGACCATTATAGTTTCAGTGTCTAGCACATTTTTGCACACATGGTAGATATTTCAGGTCAGTCGGGGTTTATCAGTCTGGTGACCATGAAAATGTGCCACTCAGATCTCGTGTAATGAGACACTTTGTTGATTGATAGTCCCAGCTGCCTTCCTCCTGGATGCATTACCCAATTTGCAAAGAGTCGATGCTTCCCCAGCCAGTAACTGAGTTATTTAGGGGGTACTGATACAGGTTCCTTTCCACAGGCTGTGGAACTTCTTTAACAAGGAACTTTTGGCTTAAGGACTTTTCATTGGCCTGGCTAAAAGATTTTTAAAACTAAGCTACAGTCCAAGGTTCTTCCCACCCAATACTCCTTCCTTTACTATCTCTTTCTGTGAGTATTGGATCTTCATCATGGTCTGATGGCTCTTCCTGCTTATTACTGCTTCCTCCTCTTCATCCTTCACAGGTATTACCCCCAGTAGATCTCTTGCAGGTGTAATTTTGTCTTAGAGTCTGCTTTTTGGAGTATCCAGACTAACCCAGGTGGTACTAAGAGTGATCCAAGAAAGCAGAAAATAAGATTTTGAGGATTTGGGACTGGCCCACTCACAGCCCAACAGGCAAAGAAGACTCCATCCCAAGCGATCAAAGATGTGAGTCACTGATAGTCCCTGATGTGAGGTGGCAGCCTAATTGCTGAAGATATAACTGATGGTGACCCAGAAAAATACCCTGTTGGAGGAGAACATCCTTGCAGGTATAGTGGTTCAGACATTTGAAAGACACGGGGGGAAGGGAGCAATGCATTTAAAGACAGTGGAGTTGGCTAGTTATCGGTAAGTTATATTGATGCCCTACAGAGGAATAATGAGAATCTGATGGCCAATATCAAAAAATTAAAGGGTAAGTGTGAGAGCCAAAGAGCCTTTTATGGTACCTTACAAAGAAGATCTTACTACCTGAAATAAGAGAGTGGACACAGCTGAAAAGTAGACTCAGGACCTGATAGTCACAGAGCTCTAGAAAGGTTTAAATGCTCAGCCAAGGCTGATCTGTTATAAAATCTGGACCCTGGCTGGAAAAACCGCGGATTCTGACATAGGGAGGGATAGGGACATCTAGATGAATTCCCATGAATATTTTGTCTCTTAAGACTTCCATGAACCTCCAGAGCTTGAAGAGTTGGACTATCCCTTCTAGTAACTGCCGGAAATTCTCCCCTAGGAGATGCTCTAGGGATCTTGCCCTTATATCTAGGAACCACCATTTTCTTCCCACAACTTCTTCAAAAGAGGAATGAAGCTGGAAGCTGTGAACAGGAAGAATCCTCATTTCATCTTCTCAGCCACAATAGGGATGTGTGAGGCTCAGATATTCTTGTCACGCTTGGTGGATGGTGAGGGGTCTTTGACTGTCAATGACACACTCTTGCTAGGGGTAACATATGCCACCCTCTTGGGAGCTTCACCCACCTCCTCTTCTGGCTGCCAGGCCAATACCTAGGGTTAAATGTCAGCATAATCTGGCTGCAAACTTGGTTATGGATGAGTCAACTTGGTATGCAGGTGTAAGCTGGAGATGTGTAGTGCAGCATTACAGCCACATGCAGGGGCTGCTTTGAAAGAGAAGTGAATAGGGAAAATATTCCTAACTGCAAAGTTGTGACAGGTGGACCCTATTATTTATTTTATATAGAAGGAAAAGTGACTTGAGGTGAGAATATATATAGATTCCTGGACAATAGCTAATGACCTGGCTGCCTGGTCAAGGGCCTAGGAAAATGGCTGAAAGTTCAAAGGCAAGGAGGTCTGGGCTATAAGCATGTGGATAGAACTAAAGGAGTTGGTATAACGTGTGAAGATGTTTGTACACATATAAAAACATACTATAGAAAGCATACAAAAGTACTGAAACCACAAGTAGACAAAAAGACTTGGTCAGCTGGCATTCATAGAAACCCAATAAAATGGACTCTTTCTCACGGCTGATCTAGTGCTGCCTCTGAATGTCCAATGGGTCAGTGTCCAACACTGAGTCCTGTATGGCACTGTTCCTTGAGGAGAAAAGTCAGCAACTTGGTGGAAAGTTGATTATATTAGGCCCTTTTTTATCCTGGAAGGAGCAGCAGTTCATCAGGATGGACACTGAATCCAGGTATGGGTTTGCTTTTCCTGCCCATAGATCTTCAGCCGACACCATTATCTGGGTGCTTGTAGAATGCCCAATCTATATGTACGGAATTCCATGCAACAGAGCATGTGACTAGTGGACACAAATTTATAACTATTAGTTGTAAAACATACCACACACTCTAGAAAAAGCTAGCTTCATAGAGTTCTGAAACAGCCCTCTAAAGATGTAGCTGAAACACCAACTTGGAAGCAACACTGCGGATAGATGGGAGCCGCCTTTCAGGATACAGGGTATGCATTAGATCGGAGACCCTTACATGGTGCTGTGTCCTCAACAGAAAAAACTATGTGTCCAGTATCCAGGGAGTGGAAGCAGGAATGGCCTCAGTTAGTATCATTCCTAGTGACCTGTTGGGGGTGTTTTGTGTTTCCTGCTCCCTCTACTCTGGGTTCTTCCAGGTTGGAGGTCCTGGTGCCCAAGGGGACACATTTTTAGGGGCAGAACAAATGTCACATTGAACAATAGGCTACAGATGTAGCCAGGGTGCTTTGGATTTTCTGGGTCCAGAAATGAGCCAGTAAGGAATCATCAACCAGGAGGAATTATTGACCCTAATCTGTAGGAGAAGGTAGGGTTTTGTTTACACAATGGGGGCAGGAAACTCAACGTGCAGAGCTCAGGTGTGTTGAACTCAGGCAATCCACCTGGAGCTTCCTGCTACTCCCTTGCCTCATTATAACTGAAAATGGACATGTACAGCCTCACTGGCTTGAGAGACACCTCAAATGTGTATGGAATGAATGAATGAGTGGCCTCAACTTCTGAGAGCACATTGCCCACTTGTGTAATTACCGTAAGTGTTAGGGGGAAAACTTTGGTGAAAAGATTTTTCCAGAGTCCCAGGACTTCTTTATCAGTCACAGAAGGAATTCTCTTTACCAACTCCCCTCTCCCAATCTATAGAGTCCTTACAGAAATGAGACTCCAGGAGTCTGCTCTACAAAGCCACAACTCCAAATGTGGGCACACAGATGAAGTATCCTCAAGACCTTACTTTACAGCATCCCAGTTTTAGAGTTAAAAGAGCCTTTATAGGTCATCTAGTCCTAGAGACTAGGTGGGAAAATGAAGAATGAGAAAGATTGGGTGATTTGTCAGAAGTCATTGTTAGGGTTGAAATGCTAGTTGAAAATGCTACTTAGTTTGGTTACTGCTAAGTAGTGACTCCAGGGTATATAATACTAGTTGTTCTGATCATCATTATCATCATCATAATTATTGATATTAGAATAGCATATTTATTGAAAGAGTAGCCTGTATCAGGCACTGTGCTAATCGTTCTAACTCATCTAATACTTACAACAGCCCTATGAGGTATATATGAATCCAATCTCCAGTTTTAGAAGTGGAAACTGAGGCTCAGAGAGGTAAGGCAATTTGCCCAAGCTCACAGTGTTAGCAAGCAGTGGCTGAGCGTGAAAACAAAAGTCTGTCTCGCCAGGTTTGAGATGTCTAACCACTCTGAACAACCTGAAAATTTAGAAAATTTGCAATATTTTAGATACTGTTTTTAAAATTAATCTTAGTAGGAGACAATTACAGGCTGCTTCCCCCATTCCATGAGTACAAAAATATCAAAGTACTCATTGCACATTGTAAGAGTAAACAAAATAGCCCCTGAAGCCATCTGGATTGACCAGATGGGCCAATCAACACTCTTTCTTTTTAGTTGGGGAAACTGAGTCTCAGGCCCCGTAAGGCACCCGTGGATGTTGTTAGGGTCATCACTCAGGCCTGAGGCATCTCTGTCAGGGTTTTATTGAGCAAAGCTGCCTGCCGCCATATGCATTTAAATAATGAACAAGGATCAATACCTGTCTCTGTTCTTCTTGTCCACATTCCCTTGATGATGGCCTAAGAACAAGAGGCCAGATTCAGCACGGAACTTCAGCCTGCAGTAGCAGCTCATTATATCCTTGCTGTAGCTGAGTGTTCCCCACTAAGAACCACTAAAGATATTGAAAGGGGCGGCAGGAAAGGTCATAGAGAATTCACCAGGATCTAAATCTTGAATGCTGATGAGCTCATGTGGCTGCGTTTCCATAAAAAGACACTCATCCATCAACAAATGTTTATTCAATAGTCAACATAAACCCAGCTGGTAGACGGTATATCCCAGTAGTTAGTGTTCTGTGAACCCAGGCAGACTTGGGATCACATTTCATTTCTGCCGTTTGCTAGCTGGAAGACTTTGTGCAAGTTTCTTTGCTCCCTCCCACCTTCCTTCTTTCTTTTGTTACTTGCAAATTTATTTAGGTAAAACACACAAAAAGTAACAGCGCATTAATGTTAGGTGAGAGTGTGTGTGTGTGTGTGTGTGTGTGTCTGTATCACTATCAACTAGATTAAGCTATGGTACCCCATAATGTTCCCTCATGTTGCTTCCTAGTGTATATATACCCACAGCAAGAGGTAATCACTACCTTGACTTCTGTCTTCTATTGAGTAGTTTTGCCTGTCCTTGAAATTCACATAAATGGAATCATGCAGAATATACCCTTTTGTGTCTGGCTTCTTTCTCTCAACCTAGTAATTTGTGAGATTCATCCGTGTTGTGTGTAGCAATAGTTCATTTCTTATCTTGATATAGTATTTTTGCATGAATACACCACAATCCATTAACCCATTAATACAATCCATTCTCCTTTTGATAGGTGTTTGTACCATTCTGAGTGGTTAGTTTGAATAAAGAGGCTATAAACATTCTCATTCTCATATGTTTGCAGCATATGCAGTCCTTCTGTTGGGTACATAGCTAGGAGTGGAGTCAATGGGTCATTTTCCTTCTTTTTACTAGAACTTCACTTTTATTTAGAAAATGGTAATCATGATAATACTACTGCCTTCTTAGCATTGCTGTTTGGGGCTACTTTGATTATTCTTACAATGCACAATGAGTACTTTAATACTGTTGCACTCATGGAGTGACAGAAGCATTCTATAATTTTCTCCTAGCAAGTTTAATTTGAATGAGGTACATAGTCTAACACACAATAATCACCCAATACTAGCATTCTAGTTGTGTGTTTTCATGGTACAAGCTTAGAGAGTGCGGTCTTGACCTAAGCTCTTTTCAAAAGTCATGCCAACTTCTCATTTCACTGAAGATGACCATGAAGAAGTTGGACTGAGCATGCCAGGCCCCTCCCTGTGTAGGTTCTACATGGGAAGCTTAGGCACAGCACTCACTACCCACCTGCTAAAGTTAAAAGTGCATTCCTCCCATCAATATTTATTCAGGGAGCACTTTCTCCTTTGCCATTTGCTTTATTTCATCTCACCAAAGAGAAAGCCAGTATCTCACCACCTTCTGGCAGCCAACATGCCTGCAAACCAAGATCTCCAAAGAAGAGCCCTTTTTTATACCTGCATCCTTTTTTGAAATCTCTGAATTATCTAGATTGGCCAGATGAGCCTCTAAAAGATAAAAGAAACAAAGCTTGACAGGAAGGACTCTCGAGAAACTTGGAGTGTCCTCATGCCTCAAGAAGGGGCCAGCCTAAGAGGAGGGCACATGAGAATCTTTGGGCCCTTTCTCTCCAGGCCTGTGCCAGGCCCTTGTATCTACATGAGCAGAAACTTGGGTGGACCCGAAACAGACTGTGGTTGGAGCTAAAAGACAGCCTCAGAGATGCAATAAATCAAGGACAATTGTAAAGGTGCTTTGTGTTCTAGGATGTTGAAACATCTCTCTCTCTCTCTCTCTCTCTTGCTCACTCTTGCTCTCTAATGGAACCTTCCCCCAGGCACAATGAACTGTAGGCATAGGATAACATGAAGAACCACTCTCTGACCCATTCCCTTTTTTTCTTCTGCAAATAATTGGATGAAGTTTCATCTCCAAAAATAGCCCGTTGGGCTTGGAACACTTTCCTTCCCTTCTTAGGGCTCCATGGGATTATTGGATTATGAAGCAAAGGGTTTTTTTTTTTTTTTTTTGCTGGCATGGCTGACTGGTATTAGAGAGCTGGAAGCCAATGGCAGCTGAAGTGCATGGAATCTTTCAAGTTTAATAATATTAGACACAAATATATTGAACACTAAGTTTCAGGCACTGTGCTGGGTGCTTAACACTTATGATCTCAAAGAATTCTTATAATGATCTTACTATAAATAGATTCTCCCTTCCTCCCTCATTTATTTTCAGATAAGAAAGCAAGGAGGTTATCATTCAGGGTTGTTCAGTGCTGTAGTCTGAATGTCTGTGTTCCCTCCAAATTCATATGTTGGGATCTTAGCCCCAAATGTGATAGTATTTAGGAGGTTGGGCCTTCAGGAGGTGATTAGGTCATGAGGGTAGAGCTCCCATAAACAGGATTAGTGCTCTTCTAGGAGACCCCAGAGAGTTCTGTCACCAGTTTTTTCTACCATGTGAGGACACAGTGAGAAGATGGCCATTTATGAACCAGAAAGCAGGCCCTCTCGCCAGGCAGCAAATCTGCTGGCATTTCGATTTGGATTTCCCAGCCTCTGGAATGGTGAGAAATAAATTTATGTTGTTTAGAAGCCACCCAGTCTATGGTTGTAGAAGCCTCAAGCTGAAACATGCAATTCGAAGGTAGCAGACCCGGGATGAGAATTCCATTGTTCATGTCTTTCATTTGGAAAATGTATCATTTGTCAATAGTACTTACTACTATTGAAGTTTAATTTTGGGATTCCCCTCCCTTCCTAACATTTCTCACTGGTATCTATTTATTGTTCTAAAAATAAATATAATCAGTTTTATTTTGATAATTTTCCCCCCTTATACCTAACTCAGTGCTTGACAAAATCCAACCTTAGGACTTTGGGTCAAAATAACCTTCAACTGGTGGTCCATAAAATAAAATGATGCTCACCTAGCCTGATCTGTGAGTTCTCTTCCCGGCTGAAGAGTCTCCCTCTTTTCCAGCTTGTCTTGAGGGTGATAGTGGATATCTGTTAATTTTTAATTTTTATTTTTTACTGAGATGGGGTCTTGCTGTGTTAGCCAGGCTGGAGTGCAGTGGCTATTCACAGGTGCAATCCAGTACTGATCAGTACAGTAGGTCTGACCTGCTCCGTTTCCAGCCTGGCTGGTTCACTCCTCCTTAGGAAACCTGGTGGTCCCCCACTCCCAGGAGGTCACCATATTGATGCTGAACTTAGTGCAAACAAACACAACATCAGCATAGTGCATGACAACCCAGAACTCCTGGGCTCAAGGAATCCTTCTGCTCATCCTCCTGAGTAGCTGGGACTACAGTTGTGTGGCATGGGGCAGGCAACATCTGTTACTGTTATTGGCTGTCCTGCCCTTTGGACTGCCCTTTTCTGCTCCATGTCATTCTGGAGGTGGGACTTTAAATCAGGGGATCCTTTTTCTCCTATTCAACCTTTCTACCCAGAGTATCCCTGTCCCCTTGCAGGTGATGGATTGGTTCAGGGATGAACATGTGAATCCTTTGCTGAGATCAGGATGGATGGTGGGGAGGAGTGGAGTTATTTCCTTTAGAAATGATGAGCTTCGGCTGGGCACAGTGGCTCATGCCTGTAATCTCAGTGCTTTGTGAGTCCAAGGCGGGCAGATCACCAGAGGTCAGGAGTTCGAGACCAGCCTGGCCAACATGGTGAAACCCTGTCTCTACTAAAAATACAAAAAATTAGCCAGACATGATGGCAGGAACCTGTAATCCCAGCCACTAGGGAGACTGAAGCAGGAGAATCGCTTGAACCCAGGAGGTGGAGGTTGCAGTGAGCTGAGACTGTGCCACTGTACTCCAGCCTGGGCAACAGAGCAAGACCCCATCTAAAAAAATGATGAGCTTCTCTAGGAATAATGTATGCTTAGTGTTGTTGAGGGCCATCTTTGATTTTATGAAAGGGGTGGCAGGAAATGTCATAGAGAATTCACCAGGATCTAAATCTTGAATGCTGGTGAGCTCATGTGGCTGAGTTTCCGTAAAGAGATATCTATCCATCAACAAATTATTATTATTAATTGAGCCCAGAAGAAATATTAAGCAGTTGTGCAGGAAAGAAGATATGAGAGATAGGGTGGGGCGGGAGGAAAATCTAATGATCTATTCTAAAGTGAACTTTGGATTCAGCTGTGACTGTCTCAGCTACTTGGGACACTCATGAACATGTGCTGCTCAGTTCTCTCTGCTGTGAGTAGCAGCATAGTGGACATCTCCAACAGCTGTAGCTTTAGATCTGCCAGATGTTCACTTTGAAGCCCCATTTCCCCTGGGCTGCTCTCAGCCCATCCAATGACTGAGCATGGTACAGGTTCTAGAGCAGGATTATTTCTCTCCAAAGTGGGACTCATATAACGGGGTAAGAGGTCTTTGCTCTTGGGCTTCCTATTGGCTTTACTGAGACATTTTTTTTTTTTATCTGCACTATAGTCTGAGGCTGCTTCTTTCCAATCCTCCTTTTGTCCCTGTCTCCTTTCCCAGGTGTCAGACCTGGGTCATAGTCTAAATGCTCTCCTGGCCTCCTCCTGCTTCCTTTATTTTTCACAGGCAACTCCTCCAATAAGTCTCTTCACTGTCTAATTGTGTTTTGGCTTCTGCTTCCTGGAGGACCTGAACAGAGACACCACCCAAGGCATTCCATGTTTGCTTAATGAATTGGTTATGAATTGGCTCTGTCTCATTTTCAACCCAAATAATCTTATAGAAAATGGGATCTGGAAGGTAAAACTGCTTTAAAAACCATGGTTCCTGTAGAGACATTGGTTATAACTATTATTATTAAGATGCTAGTAGCCGGGCATGGTGGCTCATGCCTGTAATCCCAGCACTTTGGGTGGGTGGATTACGAGGTCAGGAGATCGAGACCACCCTGGCTAACACGGTGAAACTCCATCTCTACTAAAAATACAAAAAATTAGCCAGGTGTGGTGGCAGGTGTCTGTAGTTCCAGCTGCTCCGGAGGCTGAGGCGAGAGAATGGCGTAAACCCGGGAGGCGGACTTGCAGTGAGCCGAGATCGTGCCACTGCACTCCAACCTGGGCAACAGAGTGAGACTCCACTAAAAAAAAAAAAAAAAGGCTAGCAAGGCTGTGGAGAAAAGGGAGACCTTATATGCTGTTGGTGGGAATGTAAATTAGTCCAGTCACTGTGGAAAGCAGTCTGGAGATTTCTCATAGAACCTAAAACAGAGCTACCATTTGACCCAGCAATTCCATTACTGGGTATATACCCAAAAGAAAATAAATCATTCTACCAAAAAGACACCTGCACTCATATGTTTATCGCAGCACTGTTCACGATAATAAAGCCATGGACTCAACCCAGGTGCCCATCAATGGTAAGTTAGATAAAGAAAATGTGGTACATATATACCACAGAATACTACACAGCCATGAAAAGAACAAAATCATGTTGTTTGCAGCAACATGGATGGAACTAGAGGCCATAATCCTAAGCAAATTAAGTGAGGAATAGAAAACCAAATACCGCATGTTCTCACTTACAAGTGGGAGCTAAACATTGAGCACCCATGGACATAAACATGGGAACAAGAGACATTGCAGACTACTAGATGGATGAGGAAGCTAAGGAGGCAGGTGTTGGTTGAAAAACCATGTATCAAGTACTGTTCTCCCTACCTGGGTGACAGGATCCATACCCCAATCCTCAGCATGATGCAATATTCCCATGTAACCTGCACATGTACAACTTGTATCTAAAATACATGTACTTGGCTCATGCCTGTAATCCTAGCACTTTGGGAGGCTGAGCAGGGTGAATCACTTAAGCTCAGGAGTTTGAGACTAGCCTGGGTAACATGGCAAAACCCTGTTTCTACAAAAAAATACAAAAATTAGCCAGTTGTGGTGGCACATACCTGTAGTCCCAGCTACTTGGGGGGCTGAGGTGGGAGGATCACTTGAATCTGGGAGGTAAAGGCTACAGTGAGCCAAGATTGTGCTGCTGCACTCCAGCCTGGGTGACAAAGTGAGACCCTGTCTCAAAAATAAAAATAACAAAATACATGTGCCCCCTGTATCTAAAAGTGTTTTTTTTTTTTTAAATTGCTGAGAGTTAAATGACAAGAGATTAGGAGTAACCCTTGAAAATGAACAAGATTTCCAAACTTGAACAAGAAGAGAGGGTGGTAGGATGTCGGGTAAATCTCAATACCAATTTAAGTCTTGTCTGGGACTATCTTTAGGGTTGATGTCTAAATTCAGATCTCTTATTCTGTATCTTTTCTTCAAATCCACCTATCCCAAAGCTTCCTGGACATTGGCACTTGGCTATCTGTCAGGCACTGGGGACCCTACAGGTCTCAAATCTAACTTATTTTTTCCCCCACTTCCCGAATTTTCTCTTCTGTAATGTCCCTTAGCCTAAGGAATGTCCCATTGTCAATTCAGTAGATCAGAACAAAAATTCAGGAGTCATCCTGGACCCCTTTCTCTTCCTCCCTCCTCTGCATTCCATCAAACATAATTCCCCCTTTATGAAGGTCTCATGCCCTCCTTCTCTGTTTCCCTAAGTAAGGCACACAAAGTACCTTAGCCTGTGCCTGGCCTGTGGAAGTTACTTCCAAACATTAAATGTTCATTTCCATTACTTCAAAACCTGGGATCATGTAGACTTTTATAAGTCAATAATCAGCTTTTTAAAATTTATTAAGAGACTATATTAACTAAACTCAGAAGGCGGTTTATCCTCCTGCTTTCTTCTAGGAAGAGATCCCATTATAACCAGAATAAAAGGAATGGCCCCTGGAGAAAAGTCAACTTCGTGTGCCGAAGCAATGCTTTGTAAAATTTGAAAGCAATTCTAAAACTCGTTGGGTTGGCAGACTGACAAAAGGTTGCCAACTCTTTTGTTTGCCAAGTTAGGTAACATTTCAAAAATTGCTATCTGCAATTACTATCAGTTTGTAAATGTGGCACTTGATTAAAACTGTGCCTCAAAAGTTTTAGTTCTGAAGTGAAGCTGCTTTCAAAGAAGTAGCATCTACACAGTATCTTCCCATCTAAAGTCATCTTAGTTTTTAAATGACATAATGACCAATTCTTTTTTTTTTTTTTTTGTGATGCAGTCTAGCTCTGTCACCCAGGCTAGAGTGCAATGGCAGGATCTCGGCTCACTGCAACCTCCACCTCCTAGTGATAACATCTTCACCACATTTCCATAAGACTGAGGTAGCAACCAGACTCGAATTGGGTAATTGATGGTACATAATTATTCTTTCTTATCACAAACTTAAGTCTGCTATTTTGGCTTTCCCAATCCTGAGACAAGGAAGCCAAATTAGACACGAGGTTTTTTCAGAGAATATGGAAGGAAAGAAAAGCAAGAATGATCCCTAATAAGCACTTGTACACTCCCATCCTAGGGGGAGACTTATTTACATCCAACCTTACTTTACGTCATCTGTCTTTGTAGGTGCAATCTGACATCTAATCTTTCTAATCTGACAAATTTGGCATGAGAGAAATTTCAAACTCGTGACTTATCTGAGGCTTAATTTTCTCAATAGACAAATAATGCTGAGTTTTCCAAATTAATATAAGGATCTAATAAGATAATGTACATAGACTATTCAGTACAGTTCTGGGCCCAAAATATTTATTTTGGAATTGGGATCAGATCTATAAAATGTCATTAAATTAATCCTTACAACAAACCCCCAAAGAACCCCCATTTTAATGCTATGCAAACTGAGCTATAGCTCATTTAACAGAGGAGTTAAGTAACTTTTAATAGTAGGTAACACTTATTGGTCACATATAGCTGCTATGTACTTCGCTAAACATCAGCTCATTTAATCCTGACATCAACCACATGAGGTAGTACCCTTATACTCCGCATTTTACAGATCAGAAAACTGAGGCACAGAGAGGTTGCATAACTTGCTCACGTGGTGAGAGGAAGATGCAGGATTTTGCACTCAGGTTACTTACTCCAGAATCCACTTGCTTAACTGGGAATTGGAATGGTGGTGAGGCATTTGTCACGTGGGGGTGGTGCTGGTTGGGGATCGAGCAGAAGCTCATACAGATGCAGCTACTGCCTCAGCAGTGTATCTTTCCCTTGCCAGTATTTGCAGCTGATTCACCAGGATTTTCATGCTTCCCAAGGTCGCCTTGACTATGTATATGAGAGGAGTATCCGGGGCCAAGCCCAGCTGCTTTGGCAAGGATGTTTATAGAAAGAACGTCTCCTCCACACCCAGGAGGATGTGCTCTTTACACTCTTTGGGCTCCAAGAACCTGGCTCCAAAAGTATCAGCCATGCAAAAAAGAATAAAAAAATTGTACTTGCTCTCTTCAGGGGGAAGAAAAAGGCAAAAAACAAAACAAAAACAAAACAAAACAAAAAAACAAGAACAAACCTCTCCCATCCATCTGTAACCAAATATATTTTGTGCTTGGTTTCCTTGGGTGGCCTTCTCTTAATGGTTTCTAATTCATAGAGACAAAAAACATAAAACAATTTAAGGCATTGGCATGCTCAGCTCGGCAACCCAGTGTATTCCTGAGGGAGTGCTTTTGGCAGCAACCTCCTGAAGTTGGCCTAGCTAGGAGGCTCGGAGGCTCACAAGAACAGAGGAAGGTTTTTTTTTTTCTTTCTTTTTTTTCTTGTGCTGTTCCCTGCTTGCTGAGAGATATATGAGGGAAGTGGGTTGGCTGGGTAATTATCTGGCTGGTAATTACAGCCAGTTGTGGAGGAATACTGCATATTCCGAACGGTCGCCATGCTAGCTGGGAAGAACCCTCACCGAGCAATGGATTTATGGCTGGCCATGCAAAGCAGGATGTATGTTTTGGCTTGTGCACTAGGGAGAGCTCGGCCTCTCCTTCTTTCTTTGCCTCTCTCACTCTCTTTAATCTCAACTTCAGAAGGGAAGGAGTTGGTCGTTAATTCATCTGGATTTTGAAATTGGGCTTTTTCATGTGAAAGAGGCAAGAGCTGTGAGGATTTTGTTCATTCTGTCTCTGGTGTCACATCTACTGTATTCAGTTAATATTTACTAAGTGAAATAAATTCATTTACAAAGAGCATTGATATAATATCAAGCGATACTTACAGAACAGTTTCCAAATGCCAAAGCCCCATTATAAATAGCTTCCGTGTACTGTGAAGTGGATTCCCATTTTTATCTCTACTTTACAGATGAGGGGACTGAAGCTCAAAGAGGTGAATAACTTAACTAAGGTTACACAGCTAGAAAGTCAGAGCAGGTATTCAAATCTGGGCAGCCAACCACAATACTATATTATGGATGGATATGTGGAAGGCTAGATATTGGCACGATAGATGAAAGACTTTCAGAGAAAGTTAACCCCATCCCATTTATTTTTAGTGGATAAGAGAAGCACATGGCTGGATTCCAGGTTTAAGCAGTGAATTTGTAGCAGAGCCAGAGTTTTTGACACTTTGGCCAGAGCTTCTGCCTCTCTCTCTGTTGCCTCATTTTCTCCATGTCAGAGAAGTTTCTGAGTCCTAGAAAAGCTGCACATTCATATTCATAAACTCTCCCTCACCAGGCCTAGGTGCATTGAGGGAATCAGAGATGGAACCATCATCTTGACCGCAAGGAAAGTTAACCATCATCCTGGTTTACCTAGGACTGAGGGGTTTCCCAGGATGAAAGATGACTAAAAGTCTTGGAATGAATCAATCACTCTATCCTGATGTGACTTGGTAAACTCTTCTATAGAGAGCCTATTTAAACCTGTGTTCAATAAGCCTTTTAGGAATGTCATCCAATGTAGGGCTGAGGACCTGCGCTTCAGCATCAGACAGACCTGGTGTGGAATCTCACCAGCACCACTTCCTTATCAGTGAGTGACTTTGGACAGCTTACCTACCTCTCTGAGCCTCAGTTTCTCCACATGTAAAGTAGGGATGATGCTTACATCTGTCTCATAGGGTTGTCGTGAGGTTGAAATGAGATAAAATATGTCAGATAGTCAGCACAGGGCACCTCTAAGAAAATGTGAAATCAAGCTTCCGTCTCATGCTCTCACCACATAATTATAGTTCAATGTCAATGGCAGAGTCTGAAGTCGTCATACTCAGTTGGCTTCCGGCTCCTCTCAGCAGGAATGGCTGTTTTTTGTTATTTTCTGGGGTTGCAAACCCGAATGCATGTAGAGGCCAGGAATGAACTGAACCTACTATGTGCCAGATTCACCCATGTGATGTTTAGAGTCGCCCAACAACCCTGTGAGAGAGCCAGGGCTTCCATATTCATTTGTCAGATGAATAAACTGAGACTCAGAAAGGTAAAGAGACTTGTCCAAAGTCATTCATGTACTGAGTGGTTGAGGTGAGACTTGAACCCAGACAGCAGTCTGTCTCTAGAGCTTGGGCTCTTGGCCACAGAACTGCTCATTTTTTCATAACTGCATTGAATCCTTTTTGTGTGTGATGCACATTATTTAATGCATTCCTTCTTATTTTGCACCAAGGTATTTTGGTTCAATTTTTGTAATTTTATTTTACATCTCTGGAAACAATATTAGGGCGAGGAATGTCCTTTATCTCCACCAGGATTTCTCAACTGTGGCCCTCTTGACATTTTGAACCAGCTGGTTCTTGGTTGTGGGCACTGTCCTGTGTATTGTAGGATACTCAGCAGCATCCCTGGCCTCTACTTACTGGATGCCAATAGCACCCCCTTCAGTGTCTCCAGATATTGCCAAATGTCCTTTTCGCGGGGAGGTGCAAACTTACTTTCTCTTAGGAACCATTGAACTACACCTTTGTATTCTTGCATGGGACATTTCCCAAATCCAAATGTTTGTGCTATTTTTAAAAGGTTTTTGATGCTTAGTGACCAAATGTCATCCGCAAAAGTTGTACCAATTGATAAGACCACCTGCGGTGTGTGCAAATGCTGTTCCTCCTCATGCTTGCCAATGACAGTGTTACCCAGTACAGTCTTAGGGAATCCTTAAGAAGTACTTGTGTACTTCTAGATATGTAGAACAGACAGCCCTTTATAGATTGTCTAAATCTATCCTTTCAAGTAGGGAAAACTGAGGCTAGGAGGAACAAGGACTTGCCTCAGGCCACACAGTAAGTCAATGGCAAAGTTGGGGCTCTTCAAACCTTGATAAACAGCAACTTGTAACTGTCACCTGGCATCCCCAATAATAGCCTTGATCATCCCAAATTAGATTGAGTCATTGAGGCAAATACTATTTCCAGGATTTTTCTCCTAGATGGTATATTATTCCATAAAATTATTTTTTATTGTGCTGGCTGTGGATAAAGGCAGTATTTTGGTGGCAAGGCAGGGAGTGATGTATGCTGGGCAGTGGAAAGACTGGTAAAAGTTTATGGGCTTGTGGCCTGCTACAAACTGTGTTTATCGTTCTTTGTAAATTCTCTGTCTTTTTTTCCCCCCTTTGAAGTCAGGAGTGATGAGATCAGTGGCCTAATTGATCCAGGATGGGAAGAGACTATGATACTCACAAAAGATAGTGTTGATGGCGCTCATGCGGCTGCATGTGGTTCAGTTCATGAGCTCCCAAGAGGGAAGTGCTCCGTTGACCCAACTCAACTCGGAATGAGCTTAAACCCTTCCCCAGTGGCTTCATGGCCTGGTCTGTGTCTCTCTCTCTGACTTCATCTTCCACCTCACCTCCTTGGGCTCACTCTGCTGTAGCTGTGATTACCTGCTTTCTTTTCCTTGAAGAGCTGTTCTCAGGGCCTCGGGGCCTTTGCATTTGCTGTTCCCTCTGCCTGGGACTTTGTTTCAAGAGTTCTTCTTATGGCTGATGCCTTTGACTGCTTTAGGTCTCTGCTCATATGCCCCTGCTTCAGAGATGCCTCCTTGACCACCCTATTTAAAGAAGTCCTTCCCTCTAGTATTGCGTTAATTCATCTCCTGTTTAGGAGATGAGACTTCACCATTTACTCTGTAGAATTTTCTTATGTGTCTACTAGTTCATGGCGTGGTCTCCCTACTGGGGATGAGGACCTTGCATATCTGGTCCACAGGCTTATTTCCAGTAGCTAGAACAGTGCTGGGTTTACAACAACTACTTGTTAATGGAATGAAATAGTTGAGGGTCTACTCTATGTAATATCTGGAGAAATATAATCAAAGCAGAGAAATAAAATATGGGCACACAAGCTAATCACAGGAAAGTAGATGCAGGTGGTGTTGAATGTTGGCGGCATGGTGAATGGAGATGCTATGATAGTCTGAGGATGGAGCTGGAGGGCTGTGAGTTTTCCTACAGGCGATGGCATTGGAACTGGACCTTCAAGAATGCAAAGGGTTTGAATGGGTGGCGAGGAGTGAGTGAGGCATTTCAGGCCATGTGTCAGATGGGCTGTTGGTAAAAGGCTGAAATCTGCTCTGGAGACTGGCCCATGACTGTTTGGCCAAGGAGGCAGGGTCACTGACACAGGACAGCACACAGCACTGCATGTGCATGTTGGGCAAGGCTTTGGGACTTGAGTCTCACATGAGGATTGAAAGGTACGAATTGAAAAATAATAGAGCTCTGGAGTTAGATAGAACTAGGATTTAAATCTGCCATTGAGTAGCTGCATGACTGTATCAGTTAGCTATTGCTGTGTAACAAACCACTCCAAAACTTGATGGTTACAACAGCAAACATTTATTTCACTGATGCATCTGTGGATTGACTGGGTGGCTCTGCTGGTTTAGGCAAGTCTTCACTGGGGTTTTTCATGTGTTTTCAGACAGCTTCTGGGTCAGCTTGAGGCTGGCTGGTCTAAGATAGCTCAGCCCTGCCTGTCACCTTTGCTCCATGAGGCCTATTCTCCTCCAGCAGGTTAGCTAGGCCTTATTTTCATGCACATAGCAGCTCAAGTGGCAGGAGAGAGAGAGAGTGTGTTAGAGCGAGAATGAGAGCAAGCAAGAGAGAGAATGCAAGAGAGAGAAAGAAGAGTGAGTTTGCAAGATTTCTTGAGACCTGGACTTAGCACTAGCGTATCATCACTTCTCCTTTATTCTATTGGCCAAATCAAATCCAAGATCAGCTCTAATTTGAGAGGTTGGGAAACAAACTCCACTTCTTGATGGGAGATAGCTGCAAAGTGCCATTGCAAAGTATGTGAATCCAGGGAGGAGTTAAAGATTTTGACCATTTTGAAATCTACCAGGGAGACTTTGAGCAAGTGATTTAATCTTTAATCTTGCTTTTTAATCTATAAAATGGGCTTCAAAATATGGCAGGTACATTTCTTAGCATAGAGTCTAGCCCTGCTCAATAAATGATTATCATCATGGTTGTAACATCTTTTACCATCACTGTCACTGTGGGATGCACATGTAGTCTTAGGCAGAGACAGAAGTACTGAGTTCAGATCTGATTATTAGCTGTGCAAGACTAAGCCAGAGTAAGCAAGTTGGGTTCATTCAGAATATCTGCTTCCTGTCTGTAAAATGGGGTCATAGTAGCTGCTTCCTGTCTACCCCACTGTTGTGAAAGTCCTTTGCAAATCCATAGCACAGCTCAATCCCATTCAATAAACATTTATTGAGTGCCACTGTGTGCAGGCATTGTGTTGGGCATTAGGAGAATAATGAGTAAGACAAAAAGACCTCCTCTGTGTCCAGTAGGGGAAGAGAATTAAACAGGATGCTCTGTAATACAGTGTGATGAGCCCTGATGTAAGATAAGTATGTAATGAAAATGTAAATAATGATACATGATAAATGGTTAAAATCACACCTACTATTTACTAAGGGATTCCAATGTACCACTTCCTCTGTTAAACATGGGAATTTGTCTAGTACTACAGTGAAGAGCACAGACTCTCCCTGTGCTTGAATTTTGTTTCCACCATTACTGGTTGTGTGACCTTGGCAGGCGACTTGAACTCTCTGAGCCTCAGTTTTTGCCAGTGCAAAATGCGGTCAATAATAGTGATGGACTTATAGGGTTGTTGTGGGATTAAATGAGATAATCCATATAGAGCCCTTGAACTGAGCTCAGCACATAGTAAGTGCTCAATAAGGCAAATACATATCTATGTCATTAAATTATTTCTACAGTCCTGCAAATGAGGACATGACCCTCATTTTGTGGATGAAAAAACTATAGCCCTGAGGATCCCAGAAGTACAGAGAGCTATGGGAACACCAAAAAGGACATGAAATATTCCTGATCAAACTGGGGAGGCCAGAGAAACCCCAGATAGAGGTGGACCCACCAATTCCCTAGGTAGGGTTTTTGTTTTGTTTTGTTTTGTTTTGTTTTGTTTCTCTCTATCTAGTTTAGCAGGCACTGCTTGCCTGGTTCTCTATTTTTCCATTTTTAATTTTTGTGGGTGCATAGCAGGTATGTATATTTATGGGATACATGAGATGTTTTGATACAGGCATGCAATGTGAAGCAAGCACCTCATGAAGAATGGGGCATCCATCCCCTCAAGCATTTATCCATTGAGTTGCAAACAATCCAATTACACTCTAACACTACCCTAGTTGTGTAGTGGGTTGGTTCTAAAGTGACCATCCCCCGCCAAGTTATGTCCTTGTATAATCCTCTGCCGTTGTATGTGGGCAGCACCTGTGGCTTTCTTCTAACCAGTAGACTATGACACAGGGGATGGAATATCACTCCCGTGTCTATGTTATGTTGCATGAGACTCTGTCCCAGCAGACTGGAACCAAGGACTCTGCAGGCCTTGAAGATGCAAGCTGGTATGATGTGAACTGTCACATGGTAGGGAACTGTAGGTACCCTCTAGGACATGAGGACCTCAGTCTTACATCTGCAAGAAACCAAATTCTGCTGACAGCTATGTGAACTTTAGAAGAAGACCTGGAACCTCCGGAAAGGAATGCAGCCCGGCCAATGTGCTGATTGCATCCTCGTGAGACTCTGAGCCAGAGGACCCAGCTAAACTCTGCCTGGACTCCTGACCCACGGAAACTGTAAGATAATAAATGTGTGTTGTTTTAAGCTGCCAAATTTGTAGTAATTTGTTACACAGCAATGGAAAATGAATTCAGCTGGAGATCTGGCCATCCTCTGCTCAATATACGTGTTAGTGATTTTTAGTCCTTCCAGCTTTGAGTTCCACTAACATTTGCTGAGCAGTTGCATGTGTCAGCATGGCGTTTCCATGTCCTAGACACGATCTCATTTCATAGGGACTGAGAACATGCATCCTGAAGCTGCTTAGTAGCTTTGTGTTCTTGGGCAAGTTACTTACCCTCTCTGGGTCTTGCTTTCCTCATCTTCAAAATGGGGCTAAGTAGTAGCACCAGCTCATTTGGGTTATGTAAGGGTTAAATGACTAGTGCATGTAAAGAATTTGGAAGGGTACCTGGATGAACAATGCTTAAAAAGTCAGTGATTATAGTTAATATTAACAATATTACATATATTAATAGGACATTGTTGCTATCACTCTCATCATTACTAATTTATGCAGTAGTTGGTGAGTTCTCCATTTTACAGATGGGAAACCGAGGGCTAAAGGCAATAAGTGGCTTGCTTAAGGTTCCAGGTTTATTTAATGTCAAAGCAGGGACTAGAATCAGCCCTCTCCATTGTTCCTCTTTTGCCTGCCTCCATCTCAGACCCTTTTTTGTCCACAACTCCACATCTTTCTCCCTGTGGATATATTTTTGTTTTAGATGGGGTTTCGCTCTTGTCGACCAGGCTGGAGTGCAGTGGCATAATCTCGGCTCACTGCAACCTCCACCTCCTGGGTTCAAGTGATTCTCCTGCCTCAGCTTCCTGAGTAGCTGGGATTACAGGTGCCTGCCACCACGTCCAGCTAATTTTTGTATTTTTAGTAGAGACAGGGTTTCATCATGTTGGCCAAGCTGGTCTCGAACTCCTGACCTCAGGTGATCCGCCTGCCTCAGCCTCCCAAAGTGCTGGGATTAAAGGCGTGAGCCACCATGCCTGGCCACCCTCATGGATCTTTGTTTAAACTCATGACTTAGCCATTTCCAGTCAATAGTTGACCACTCAGGGCTTATTTCTCTCCTCTGGGGGCTGCCTCACCATGGAACTCACCTGGCAACTCACCTGTCAGCTGCTCACTCTGCTGACACCATGGACACATGCAACATTTATTTATTCATTCATTCATTCATTCATTCTTCTTTAACTTCTAGGGTACGTGTGCACAACGTGCAGATTTGTTACATATGTATACATGTGCCATGTTGGTGTGCTGTACCCATTAACTCGTCATATACATTAGGTATTTCTCCTAATGCTATCCCTCCCCCCTACCCCCACCCCACGACAGGCCCCAGTGTGTGATGTTCCCCGCCCTGGTTCCAAGTGTTCTCATTGTTTAATTCCCATCTATGAGTGAGAACATGTGGTGTTTGGTTTTCTGTCCTTGTGATAGTTTGCTCAGAATGATGGTTTCCAGCTTCATCCATGTCCCTACAAAGGAAATGAACTCATCCTTTTTTATGGCTGCATAGTATTCCATAGTGTATATGTGCCACATTTTCTTAATCTAGTCTATCACTGATGGACATTTAGGTTGGTTCCAAGTCTTTGCTATTGTGAATAGTCCCACAGACCACATGCATCTTTCTCTGAGCCTAGGGTGGGACCAGATCTTATTTATTTCTGAATGTCAGGACTTAGCCCTGTGTCTATTACAGAGTAAGAACTCAGCATATTTGTGAATAAATAAGTAAATGAATGAATTGAAGAAAGTAATGCAAAAACAAAATCCATAAGGGCTGTGAGTTTAGGAGAAATCTAGATCTCCCTCTACTTTGAATCCTGAGCCTAGAGAGGAGCTTGGCACATTCATTGAATATAGACATGACTGCACAAAGATGCTAATAACAAACAGAGTCCCAAGAGGATTCTGAACTGGGGACTCAAGAGGAGAGCAAGCCTTTTCTTATCTTTATATTTCCTTGCTGGGCACACAGTAGGTACTCAGTTGATGTTTGTTGAATGGATTACTAAGTGTATGCATGAATGAAGATAGTAATATAAAAACTGCCACAGTGCAACTGAGAATCGTGAGTTTCTCAAGTTAAAAGACTGACTTATGATCCATCTTGTATCTTGAACTCACCAGGCAATTCCTGGTACATACTCACCGGGCAATGCCTGGTACGTAGTAGGCCCTCAGATTCCGGAAGTCAGAAAAACTGACCATCAACCTTTGGGCAGATCAATGAAACCCATGCTCTGAACATCAAAGAGAACACAACTGCCCTTTGCCCTCCAGAGCCAGACTTTTTCTGCCTTTGCTAAGGTTTTTTTTTTTTCACTACTGTGGTTTGAAGCCAGTTCCTTAACATTGTGTAAACATGGTTTTGTGTGGTTAAAAATGTATTTTAAAAACGTCACTAATTACCCAATAGCCTGTAACCACTCTTTCAGGGACTTAATTGGTCTGTCATGTAAATGCCTAATTAGGGGCCTTGGAAAATGGGAGGGTTGGAAGTTTTGGTGTCCTGAGGCTTTCTGGCTACTTCTTTCTCTAGAGGCCCAGTGGAAACACTGGGGTCCCCTGCATCGGCAGCTGAAGGGACATTCTCAGGCTGCTCTGGGGCCCTGGCACTCTGGCCTCTGGGATGGTGCTGGGGCCGGAATGCATCTGCATGCAGCGAATCCTCAGGCTACTAAGCTTAATGGGAACCAACTGCCCCGGCCTGTCCTCCATGCCCAGCAGAATATGATCATTTCAAACCCAAATAACTCACACATGTGAAATTCTGGCTCCCCACTTTCCTTTTCACCCCAAATAGCCTGGGTTGCTACGGTCTGGTCCTTACTCATAGAACATCTACAATTCAATATGAGTTGCAGTCATCCAGGTGAAATAGGCAAACTCCTCAGTTGAACCCATTCTAAAGGATTCCATGTAACATCCCCACATCCCGCACTTTGTTGCCTTGCTGATGCCTCAAAGGACAGGGCTGATGTTTAATTTGCTCTGGACTAAAACAGCTTTTCATCCCAGGCTAGACTTTGGGCACCAACTTTTATTTGTCTCCTTGGAGATTTCTTTTTATGACCTCCCATCTGTGTGGGAAGGGCAGAACGGTATTGATTGCATCTGGTCAGACAGTAACCATTACTATAGAGATGTGGCAGTGGCTTGAGCAATGTCCAGGTCCCTTGAGCTTGTCCTGCTTCAAAGCTTTTCCCTGTAACCAGACCCCTGGCTTGATGGTAGGGTAATTATCAGGAGCCAAGGTTACCCAGCTCTGTGAAGGGCTGAGCCACCCTGGTCTGGGCAGCACATGCTTCCTCTCCTTGTCCTGGATCACACCAGTTGTCAAGTGTCTACCAAGTGCACATATAACTTAGAAGTTGGGAGAGAGATGGCAAAATGAGAGTCCTGCTTTCCTTACCTATAAGCCAGGAGAACATGCTCAAACCCTTTGTCCTTCTGAGCCTCAGTGACTTTATCTAGAAAATGAGTACAATGAACCAGTAGGCAAGTTGTTGTTAGGATGGAATCAGAACAGGATCTAACTATAAGATGTGCACCCTGTGAATGATCACTGTTACTTATGGATCTGCCTTTTTATCTGTAAAATGGGAAAAAAGCATCTACCTCATTGGCTTATGGTGAGGCACAAATGACTTCATGCACGTAAAGCTCTTAGCATAATGTCTGAGATGCTCTAGGTGGCCAAGATGTGTTAATCATTACTTTTGCAACTCTTACTTTGTTTTTATGATGATCTCCTTTTCGCCATTATCAAACTTGGAAACTGACAGATGGAGCAATTAAATGACTTGCCCCAGGTCATGCAGCTTGGAAGTGACAGAGCTGGGATTTGAACTCAAGTCCACATGATTCTGAACCTGTGGTTTCCATTTGCCCTGCCATCTTATCTGAGTTCATGCAGAAAGTACTAAGGTTGTGGGCAAGTGATGGGTACAAAGAAGGTTTATAGCTCTCAGTTACAAGACAAGGAGCAAATGAACAAAGAAAGACCACAATTCTGGGAAGAGGGAAGATAGTGGGGATGGGTGTGAAGCTTTCGTATGGCTTGGAGGCTGATGTATACAAAGGCAGGAAGAAAAAAGACACACATAGAAAGAGAACACGTATTTTTGTTCATTGCACTTAAAAGAAGCCAAAATGATTAATTGGTGATCTGATATTTTAATTTTTTGTGTGGACATTTCTTTTGCTTCGATGATGGCAAAACAGTTGTGCGTGTATAGGAGGACATTAAAAAATATTTTGTGATAGTGTTAATAAAAATACCCCAGGGGGTTATCTTTCTTTGTATGCTGTAAAGAGGGGTTTTCCTTGAGGTGAGAGAATGCAATTTATTGATTAAATGGTGAATTGATTATTATTTTTTAATCATCAACCTCCTTTGTGATTTTTAATAAAATCTTGAACATTCAGAAAAATAAAAGACATAAGAAAACATTACTCATCGTTCTTTTGTCCAAACATAACCACACTTAATGTTTTGGAGTGTTTTTGTTTCAGTGTTTTTTCTCTAATGCTTGAAAACACACACATAAGTTTAATAATAATATTATATACTGCATATCTCATGTAATATTTTAACATGAGCATTTCTTGTATTATTGTATTTTTTTTTTTTTAAGATGGAGTCTTGCCCCATTGCCCAGGCTGGAGTACAGTGGTGCCATCTTGGCTCACTGCAACCTCCGCCTCCTGGGTTCAAGTGATTCTCCTGCCTCAGCCTCCCAAGTAGCTGAGATTATAGGTACACACCACCACACCCGACTAATTTTTTGTATCTTTAGTAGAGATAGGGTTTCAGCATGTTGGCCAGGCTAGTCTCAAACCCCTGACCTCATGATCTGCCTGCCTCGGCCTCCCAAAGTGCTGGGATTACAGGCATGAGCCACCGCACCCAGTGTTTATGAACAAATTTTTAATAGTTTATCAAAGCAGGTAATTAATAATTCCTGTAATGTTGATATTCCGTGTTTTCTAATTCTTCACGATTACAAAGAACAAAGCAATGAACACCTTTTTTTTTGGGCATGTTTTTCCCTCCTCTCCCTACCTCCCCTCCACTCCCCTCCACTCCCCTCTCTTTCCTTCCTTCCCCTCCACTCCCCTCTCTTTCCTTCCCTCCCCTCCACTCCCCTCTCTTTCCTTCCCTCCCCTCCCTACCTCCCCTCCACTTCCCTCTCTTTCCTCCCCTCCCCTCCCTACCTCCCCTCCACTCCCCTCCCCTTCCCCTCCCCTCCCCTCCCTTTCCCTTCCCCTCCCCTCCCTTTCCCTTCCCCTCCCTTCCCCTTCCCTCCCCTTCCCCTCCCCTCCCCTTCTCCTCCCCTCCCCTTCCCCTCCCCTCCCCTTCCCCTCCCCTTCCCCTTCCCCTCCCCTTCCCCTCCCCTTCCCCTCCCCTTCCCCTTCCCCTCCCCTTCCCCTCCCCTTCCCCTTCCCCTCCCCTTCCCCTCCCCTTCCCCTTCCCCTCCCCTTCCCCTCCCCTTCCCCTCCCCTTCCCCTTCCCCTCCCCTTCCCCTCCCCTTCCCCTTCCCCTCCCCTTCCCCTCCCCTTCCCCTCCCCTTCCCCTTCCCCTCCCCTTCCCCTCCCCTTCCCCTTCCCCTCCCCTTCCCCTCCCCTTCCCCTTCCCCTCCCCTTCCCCTCCCCTTCCCCTCCCCTTCCCCTCCCCTTCCCCTTCCCCTCCCCTTGCCTTCCCCTCCCCTTCCCCTTCCCCTTCCCCTTCCCCTTCCCCTCCCCTTCCCCTCCCCTTCCCCTTCCCCTCCCCTTCCCCTTCCCCTCCCCTTCCCCTCCCCTTCCCCTCCCCCTCCCCTTCCCCTCCCCTTCCCCTCCCCTTCCCCTCCCCTCCCCTTCCCCTCCCCTTCCCCTCCCCTTCCCCTCCCCTCCCCTTCCCCTCCCCTTCCCCTCCCCTTCCCCTCCCCTTCCCCTCCCCTCCCCTTCCCCTCCCCCTCCCCTCCCCTTCCCCTCCCCCTCCCCTCCCCCTCCCCTCCCCTTCCCCTCCCCCTCCCCTCCCCTTCCCCTCCCCCTCCCCTCCCCTTCCCCTCCCCTCCCCTTCCCCTCCCCTCCCCTCCCCTTCCCCTCCCCTCCCCTCCCCTCCCCTTCCCCTCCCCTCCCCTCCCCTTCCCCTCCCCTCTCCTTCCCCTCCCCTCCCCTCCCCTCCCCTTCCCCTCCCCTCCCCTTCCCCTCCCCTTCCCCTCCCCTCCCCTCCCCTCCCCTTCCCCTCCCCTTCCCCTCCCCTTCCCCTCCCCTCCCCTTCCCCTTCCCCTCCCCTCCCCTTCTCCTCCCCTCCCCTTCCCCTCCCCTCCCCTTCTCCTCCCCTCCCCTTCCCCTTCCCCTCCCCTCCCCTTCTCCTCCCCTCCCCTTCCCCTTCCCCTCCCCTCCCCTCCTTTTCCCTTCCCCTCCTTTTCCCTTCCCTTTCCCTTCCCTTCCCTCCTCTCCACTCCCCTTCACTTCCCTTCCCTTTTCTCTTCTTAAAGCTTGGATTTTTCTTTTGGATGAATTCTTAGGAGAGAACTACTAAATCCAAGCTGTGGAAATGTTAAGGTCCTAGGTATGTATTACTAGGTTGCTTTTTGATCAATATGTTCCCTGTGACATCTTGAGGTCTCTTATTTTCCGGTTTCATAACTATGAGGACAGCAAATAGTCATTTATTCTTGCATTTCTTCATTCCTTCATTCACCAACATCTACGGAGCCTCCACTTTGTGCCAGGAGTTGTGGGTATGTTTCTGAAGGCATAACTATTGGGCCTTATCAGCTGTGTGTTGGAAGTCACAATGAGTCAAAGATGTGGCTGATCTGAAATTTTCAACTGTTCTTTGGGAACTCGCCCTCAGGGGTCTCCAAAGGGACTCCTGACTCTTTTTTGGGGGTCGGGGTGCTCGGTGGTCCAGCATTTCTAGGAATGCCATCTTATTGTACACTAGCACCCAGCTTCTGTGGGACAAAAGCAGCAAATGCTCATTGTTTGAGCTCCTTGGAGCGAATACTTAAGTGTCCAAGTAAGCATTAAGCACTCTGCCTCCTCCCCACCCCTTCTCTCCGACAAAGCTTTTATACGGAGCACGAGTGCCCATAAATAACAGACCAACCTATAAATAAATACAGCTGGGAGCCCACAAAAGCCCTTGACAAATGCTGTTTATTTAATTTCTCAAGTGTGGTCCATTTGGGATCCAATTGGAAAGGCCTGCTAAGCTTTTAAAAGGCCAGCTTATGTGCTTAATCTTGATTCCCCTTTGGAGGGGCCATCCTGGCATCTCCCCCACACCTGCTTAGTTCAGTAAAGCAGCCGAGTTGTCTATGAGGGATTTGGGACAAAGGAGGGTTTCTCAGGCTCTTCTCAATGAGGGGCACTCAACTCTGGACAGGTCAAACTCACATCATCGTTAATCTCGCTGCAACCTAGCCGGTCTGATCTGTCCTCATTATTCATTTACTAGGTGGGGAGGTCTGGATCCTTCCAAACTACCTACCAAGGAGTGAGGAAAACAGCAGTAACAGCAATGTGGAGCCAGTGTGGTCATCTTGCTGTGAAGTGTCTGACTCATTAATTATTTCAGCAGCAAGCAAATCAGGCAGCACATCACAGAAGGAGAGCATCTTCTACGAGCATTCGAATGGCCATACGGGACCCTCTGCTTCCTGCCCCAGGGCCTTTGAATATGCTCTTCCTTCTACTTGAGATATTCTTCTCTTCATTTTCACATAGTCAATTCCAGCTTCAAGTTGCAGCTTCTATGCTGCTGCTTCTGGGAAGACTTCCCTGCCTGAAACCATCCCCCCTCCAAAAGAACAGACTACCAGTTTCTTTGTTATGCTTTCTTACAGCATCCTGTACCTCTCTGTTGTGGTTCTGTTCACAATTTCCAATTAAATTATCTACTGTGCAATTATTTGTTGATGACATGTCTTGCTCACTTTTGCCCTGTTGCTCATGCTGGAGTGCAGTGGTGCAATCTCAGCTCACTGCAACCTCTGCCCTCCAGGCTCATGCAATTCTCATACGTGAGTCTCCCAAGTAGCTGGGATTACAGGTGTCTGCCACCATGACTGGCTAATTTTTGTATTTTTAGTAGAGACAGGGTTTTACCATGTTGACCAGGCTGGTCTTGAACTCCTGGCCTCAAGTGACCTGCCCGCCTCGGCCTCCCAAATTGCTGGGATTACAGGCGTGAGCCACCGTGCCTGGCCCTGTCTTGCTCACTTCTTATTTGCTACACCCCAAATTTGAGCCACCATTGCCACTCAGCAGAGCAATTGTATCTGGATCCTCATGGATCTCTGTTTCCCCCAGCCTCCACCCCTGCAGCCTCTGCTTACCATAGCAGTCAGAGGGACACCTTGAAAATATAAGTCACGTCATGTCCCTCCTCCGAGTGAAAGTTTCTTTACAGTGGCTTACCAAGCTCTATAAGATTTGACCTGTGATCTCCCTAATATCATTTTTGGCCACTCCTCACTTGCACATTCTGTTCCAGCCACCCTGGTTTCCCTAGGGCTCCAGAGCAGTCCAGGCACACTCCTGCTATTGCCGTAACTGGCCGTGTGGCTCAGTCCTTCATTTTCAATTCCTACACAACTAGCATGTCATCCAAAAGGCCTTCCCTGATCGCTCTTACCCCTCCCTAAGAATCCTCTCCCTTTGCCTGGCTTCATTATCACCCATTGCATTCGTGACCACTTTACACAACATGCATTTAGTCTGCTCATTGTTGATCTTCTCTTGCAAAGCATGCAAGCTCCATAATATTTAGTAGTTTTTTTTCCTGC
This sequence comes from Pongo abelii, assembly GCF_028885655.2. Lineage (NCBI taxonomy): Eukaryota > Metazoa > Chordata > Mammalia > Primates > Hominidae > Pongo > Pongo abelii. Next base: position 114,535,328 of record NC_071995.2, on the reverse strand, counting down.
TGTATCCCCACTGCCTACACCAGTCCCTGACGCCACATAGGAAGTGCTTTATTAAAATATTTGGCATAAATAGATGTCATATTTTAATCAATGCAAAGCTTTGCATGGGTTTAGCCAACAAGTAAGACAACTGAATTCTTGAACTGGGGCTTCCTGATCTTGTATGGGATTTATCAGCAGATATCTGTCCATCTTGCTTTTCTTTTCCAGCTACAGGCAGAGATTGTACAACAAAAGTCTTAGAGATTCCTGGTGGAATATAGATAGTTAGGAGGTAAAATGTCCTTCCCAGGAACAACATACACTGGGGCCTATTGGAGGGTGGAAAGTGGGAGGAGGGAGCGGATCAGGAAAAATAACTAATGGGTACTAGGCTTAATACCTGGGTGATGAAATAATTTGTACAACAAATCCCCATGACACAAGTTTACCTATGTAACAAACCTGCACTTATACCCCTGAACTAACAAGCTTTTAAAAAAATGCCCTCCCCAAGAAAGACCCAAGATAGGGAGAAGAATAGGGCCTCCTGGTAAATATGGAACCAGTGAGAAAGGATACACTCTGGGAAGACAGCTGGGATGCCACTGTGACCAACTTGTCCTGGGGCCCTGTGGTGTGTGGGTTTGTCGGCTGCCCAAGGAGCAGGATGGGGCAGAACCAGCCAAAGGCGAGATTAGCTTGGACTGAGCTTCAGTGTCCAGCTTTGGCTGTCGCTGAATTCCATGAGAGACTCTGACGTTAGACTCTCTTGCTTGCGATCTTGTTTGCCTACGTGAAAAAGCCCCAACTTGATGTTTATCCCAGGAGGCAGAATGGGAAAGTGGAAGGAACACGGACTTGGAATTCAGAGGGTCCCAGTTTTGAATCCTAGTTCTGTCACTCATTAGCTATTTTTATGACCTCTTTTGGGAAATTACTTCGCCTCTGAGTTTTGTTTTCTTTAAAAGTAATCCTACCTCCCTCCAAGGATCTGCATACCTCCTGGGCTTCACCTGATGCTCCTCTTCCTCTCACCTACTGTGTTCCAGCCACACTGGCCATTTTCCTATTTTTTGAGGCAATCCTGTCTCAGGACCTTTGTACCTGCTCTTTCTTTTGCTAAAATGTGCTGTTCCCAGTTCTGCAGGCTGATTTCTTCTCATCACTCAGGTTTCAGGCCAAATGTTCCCTCCCCAGAGAGGCTGTCCTTGACCACAATATCAAAAATCGTCTCTAGCCACTTACCTAATAGGCAGTCACTCTGTTATATGTTCGTTATAGCATTTAATATTATTTAAGAGTATCTTATATATGTGTTTATTCACCTGTTCAGTCTTTGTCTCTTATTCACCACTAGATGTTAAGTTCTGTGTGAGTAGGGACTTTCTCTTATTTACTGATTATTTCCTCAGCATCTGGAACAGCTTTTGGCACATGGTAGGTGTTCAATAAATATTGGAAGAATGGATAAATGGTTTGTTATAAGGAATAAATGGATTGTGGTAGAATAATTGCCAAAAAAAAGCTGCAATTCTTCATCCATTATGCACACTTGCAGTGAATTTGCAGCTAATTCCATCAAAAGATAGGGTCAATTGCTCTGCCTAAGCTGAATCTAAGCTGGGCTTGTGACTTACACAAGCCAATAAAATGGTGGCCATTAAAAGAGGCCATAAAATGCTGCCAATGTGACAGCATGCCAGTTCCAAGCCTCAGCTTCACGAGGTTTTACATGCTTCTAATCTATCTCACGGAAACCTGACTTCATTATGAGAGACATGTGATCCAGTCACCCTATCACCATTCAGTAGTGGGACATGTGAATGAAGCCATACTACACAAGCAGGCCCTAGCCAACCTAGCAGCTGAACACAGATGCATGAGACAATCCAGCTGAGATCAGATGAACTAACCCAGATCAACAGCAGCAACCAGCCAAGACATAGACTTAAGAAAAGCCACTGAGTTTGGGGCAGTTTGTCATACAGCAATAACTACCTTATACATGGAAGACACACATGCACACACACACACACGCAGACACACACACATCCCAGACACATGCTTTTAGCTTGACACATAGTAGGTGCTTAATAACTGGTAGCTACTTAGTGGTGTGGGAGGTGTGCATTATCTGGTGGTTGAAGAAGCCTTTTCCATGTGGGGATCATAAGTTTAACCATGAGTTGTGTAGCCATTGTATTGACCAGGAGATATGTGTCCCCATTAGGCCCTGGACAGTCCATTTCTACTAATAGCAAATACCTCTCATGCCTTGCACTTGGTCCCTTGACCTCTGGGTCAGAAGAGTATTGAGAAGCCATATGCAGACCTGGCTCTTTGTTTGACCTAAATAATACATGCATTTTCCTCTTTCTATGATGTTTTTAGGCCACTGATTTATGGCAATGAACATGCCCCTCAACTTGCCCTGGCTTTTGTTAATGACCTATCATGAATTATCCACAAAAGAAATGTTAAACGAGCTAATTAGACATTAACCTTACATTATAGATCAACCACACAATTGGATCCTTCACAGCTACAAATGTGATAGCATAAAGCATTAAGTATTGATGGTCCCAGGAAGGGCTGAGAGAATGGAGGGAGAGAAGCAAAATGAACCAGGAGAGGAAAGCATTGAAGACACCTCCTTGCAAGCCTGCTGGCAGGAGGGGCGATTGGTGGGACTGAGTCAACCTGCCTGGGGTTTGAATCTGAATGTACTCACTTATTTGCTGTGTGATCTCATCAAATAAAGAATGGTAACATAGAGCTCTCACAGAGCTGTGAGGAGTAAGTGAGATAGCATATCATAAGGGCCTGCCATGGACAAGGGTCCGCCATGTACAAGAGCCCTGAAACAGATTCTCTTCCCTCTCCTTTTGGAAAATTTGTCTTATACATCCCTCACTCCCCATCCTGTAAAGATAAGCCATGCTTAATTCTAGGTAGAATCAAGTTAGTATTTTTTGAGAATCAACTTTTATTTTAGATACGGGGGTACATGTGCAGGTTTGTTACATGGGTATAGTACCCAGGTAGTGAGCATAGTACCCAATAGGCAGCAGTTTGATGCACAAATTAGCAAAGTCAAGTTGGATAACATCCTTCTAATAAGTAGCTAGGTGGCCTTGGGAAATAACTGTCTATATAATTACGAATAATTTTACATATAAATAATATGTATGATGTATATATGTATATACAGCTATACGTTGGGGTGTGTGTATATATTTGTGTGTATGTGTGTGTGTCTATGTATGTAGTACTTTACAGCATACAGAACACTTTCTTATCAATAAGCTAATTTGATTCACAGAGCATGCCAGAGAGGCAGTCAGGGCATGCTTGATTTTCTCCATTTAACAGATGGCGAAATTAAAGGTCATATGACTTGTTAAGGGGTAGAGCCAAGAGTTGAACTTTAGTCTTTAATTCTAAGTCTTGTTTTATTTTCATGATGCCATTCAACCTCTCTCTCCAAGTTGCTTCCATTATTGAGAAATGGTCCTCAATTGTACAACGCAGGATGTATGGAGCAAGCTTGCTCTGCCCACACTGCCTTCTGAAGGAAACTTTCCTGGCCTGAGTTTTTGTTATGTAGGCAGCCATGTTGTGTATCACATGACGCTGCTCCCTTCATTCACCCTAGCCATAATTTATTGGATGAGAGGTGGGCACCTGATCAAAGGCAGCCAATCAGTAGGTTTGCCCACGAGTAGGGGTGAGACTGGGCAATCAGATGATCTCTTAGGAACATAAACTAAGTGGACCCAAATGTGAGGAAGGGCAAGAGGTTGAGGTGGGCCTGGGGCAGACAGGAGCCAAGTTGGGGCAATATTCTGAGAACAGGAATGTTATAGAGTTGAGGGTGATGGAGCAGGTTAGGAGCAGACACAGACAGGGAGAGGAAGGGTGAGGAGAGAAGAAGGGGAGGAGAGAAAGGGGTGGAGGGGAGAGGGATGGGAGGAGGAAGGACAAAGAAAGAAGGGACAAAAGAGAAGAAGGGATAGGAGAGGAGACTGAGGAGTTGAGAAATTGCTTTGTATCCTAATCTATTCTGTTCCATTTGTAGCCCCTGCATATCCTCACCACCTTTTTGCTTTGAGATAGCAGGAGGGGACTTGACACAGTGATCATCAAAGCCCAAATTCTGGGCTTCCTGAGCTCTGCATCTGTATATTCTTGGCATGACATGGAGACAAAGAGCGTGCATACTACTTCACTGAAAAATAATTCTTGACCTCCTGTCTTCCCAAGCCTATTCGGTGGCTATGTGGAGGAGACAGAGGAGCCTTAGGCAGAATTCTGGGTCTTGATGGAATTCAACATGAACACATGCCTTTTAACACCGTCACAGAGTGTGAAGGGACTATGACAGGGGAGTTGGATGGCTGACACCATGGTGAGTGGCCGACTTTACAGATGTGGGATTCCCCACCCCACTCCAGGGGTGCCAGGGCATAAGGTCTCCATGTCACATGGTGTCAGATGTCCTTGTAAGATGAGAGTCTACAAAAAACCCTCCCTGTTACACCTGTGTAGATGATGAGTCATAGGAGCTCAATGCCATTGCTGCTCATGTTACTCACTGCATCCCTGGGATCAGATACTCTCCCCAAGCCTGATTCCAGAAAGCATTGTGAGGAAGTAAAGCATTAATTAGAGTGGTAGAAAAGTGAGTAATATCAGGTGTCACAAGGCCATTTTTGGGTGGACTTGGTGTGAACCTATAATCAGGAGGGTCAGTTTCACTTTGCTTTCTACACCTGATGATTGTGCCGGTATTCAAGATTTCCACTGCAAACTCTGGAGTGGCTGAAAACAGTTTGTCCCAGGAGCTGAAGCCATGACATATTAATAATGCATTCTGGATGCTTTGAGTTTTATTAAAACTGAAAATATATCTATATTAAAAACAAGTAGTGGCTAAATTTCATTTTGCAAAAAATTGCTGTGGTTTTGCTCTTTTTAAGGCTGTTTTCAAAGGGAAAATACATTTGAAACCGCCAAATTACTTTTATAATCTTTTCCTTTTTTGAGCCCTAAATTAGTGAAGGCATTTGGAGCAGTAATTGAGTGGATATTCTTGGCCTACTTGTGGTGAGGCCAATCATTCTGAACTCAGGTGTACAAGAGAAGGGCAATTATCACCTATATTCTATATGCTTCTAGAGGAGAGTTTTCATGCAGGAATTTGCTAAGCACCCTGTCTCATGCAAATGACAGTGGAAGATTTAATAACCTGAGGTTGTCCTGCCTCCCTAAATCCCCCAACTAGCCTTCCTTCTTCCTACTTCCCCTTCCAGGTGCCTTCTTGTTCTTCTATTCTTTTTTTTCTTCTGAAGGCAGGGTCTTGCTCCGTCACCCAGGCTGGAGTGCAGTGGTGTGATCATGGCTCACTGCAGCTTTGAACTCCTGGCCTCAAGCAATCTTCCCACCTCAGCCTCCAGAGTAGCTGGCACTACAGGAGTGTGCTGCCATGCTTGGCTAATTTTTTTAATTTTCCACAAAGATGGGGGTCTCACTATGTTGCCCAGGCTGGTCTTGAACTCCTGGCCTCCAGCTAGCCTGCTACTTTGGCCTCTCAAAGTGCTGGGATTACAGGTATGAGCCACCCTGCCTGGCCATTTTCTTTTATCCTGATTTACTTCTTGCCTCTCCTCCCCTTGCTTTTTAAAAAAATTGTGGTAACAGTTATAAAGTCTACCATTTTAACTATTTTTAAGCATACAATTCAGTTCATGTTGTTGTGCAACCAATCACCACCATTCATCTCCAGAACTTTTTCATCTTCCCAAACTGAAATTTTGTACCTGCTAAATAATAACTCCCCCTTTTCCCTTCCCTCTAGCCCTTGGCAACCACTGTTTTACTTTCTATGTCTATGAATTTTACTACTCTAGGTGTCTCATATAAGTGGAATCATATGATTTGACCTTTCAATGTCCGTTTCTTTCTGTTAGCACAATACTTTCAAGTTTTATCTATGTTGTTGCATATAGCAGACTTTCCTTTCTTTCAAGGCTGAATAATAGTCCATTGTATGGATAGACCACATTTTGTTTATCTGTTCATCAGTTGATGGACATTTGGGCTGTTTCCACCTCTTGGCTATTGTGAATCCTGCTGTAATGAGCATAGGCATACAAGCATCTCCTTGCCTTTGCAGCCTTCTTCAGAGAAGTATTTAAGGTCACACAGTGGGGAAGTGTCCTTCTTCAGGGTCTCACCCTGCAGCCTCTAGCTTTGTTTTTTATCCCATGTCACAGTCAATGGGCCTAGTCAGACCAGCCATGTCTAAGGATACAACAAGTATGGACCATCAGCTTGGTATGTGGTTTTAGGGTGGGTGGGACTGGGGAGATAGAATAAAAGAGGTGGGGTGACAGTCAGAGGTGGTGTCCAATGGGGCATGCATATTCTAAATGGCAGGGCAGGATGCTTGAGAAGAAAGAGCTTGGACTTGGTGTTACACCATCCAGGGTTGAATTTAGGCTGTGATCCTTACCAGCCTCAGCTGCCTCATATGGAAAATGGGCACAATGTTTCCTATGCTCCGGGGGCATCTTGAAGATGAAAGGAAACAACGTGTGCTCAGGGCAGGCATGCAGGGGTGCTCGATGCTGCTCGGCTTCTTCCGGCTTTACATAGTACAGACCTTAATCAGCCCTGGAGCGCAGAGACCAGGGCGTTCAAAGGACAGATTCTTCCACTATGGTTTCGGGAAGAGAAGTACTAAAAATCTGAAATCAGAATTTGTTTCAGGAAGGGGCGGAGGGTGCAGTGGCTCCAGGCCTCAAGTTTCCTCCAGGAAAGTCTCACTCTGTGGCTCCCTGCCCTGGGAGACCTCTTCGGCTTCCAAGAAGCTGTGGCTTGAACTCCATCTTCTTTTACATCTTAAGATCCAGATCCTCATGTTGGTATCTTCATGTTGGAATGATGCCTTCGAAGCCCTTTAAACAGAGCTGGCTTTTCTCTTCTTTGCCATTTCTTTCCTTTATTTAGTGTGCAGAAGGGGGCTGTCTCCTGCCCAACCTTGGGAAACCTGCCTCTGAATGGGAGTTCCACCCAGCAGTTGAAGGAAGGAGAGAAATCCTGGGTTCCCATGTCCTGGATGAAGGTGGGGCCTTTTTCCAGATGTTAGGGCTTCTGCTTTCTTGTGTCCAAGAAGGGGAAGTCTGAGCCCAGCAGAAAGAGGGTATGGTCCTGTCCCTGTGGCTCGTTTGACAAACATTTCCTGAGCACCTACTATCTGCCTGGCTTTGTGTTGGGTGTGTGAATGTAGCAATTGATGTCAGCTTGTTACCCTCATGGTACTCAGAGTCTTGAAGGAATGGCAGCAGCAAGTGAAATGACAATGCCTCTTCAGCAGGATAAGGGGAGTAATGGTGAGAGGCACAGGGTGCCATGGGAGCAGAGAAAATGAGCAGCTAATGCAGGGAAGCCTTCCTGGAGGAAGGAGTGTGACCCCAGAGAAACCTATGAGATGCAGACAAAATAGCCACATTAAGAAGCATAGAGAGGCCAGGTGTGGTGGCTCACACCTATAATCCCAGCACTTCGGGAGTCAGAGGCTGGAGGATTGCTTAAGCCCAGGAGTTTGAGGTCAGCCTGGGCAACACAGTGAGACCTCATCTCTACAAAAAATTAAAAATTATCCAGGTGTGGTGGCTCATGCCTGTAGTCCCAGCTACTCAGGAGGCTGAGGTGGGAAGATTTCTTGAGCCTGAGAGGTGGAGGCTGCAGGGAGCCATAATCCCACAGATGCAGTGCAGCCTGGGTGACAGAGGGAAATCCTGTCTCAAAAAACAAAACAAACAAACAAAGAATTAAGGAAGCACAGAGAAGGCATGGTATGGGGAAGAAACTGTGCAATGATCTGGATATGAAAGGGATCAATTTAGTATTGCTGGGGAGGGCAGTCATCAAGGGATAGAGAGCATGAGAAATAAGTTGAAAAGGTGAGCAGGACCCAGGCCACGAAGCCTTTTACGGGCTGTGTTAAGGAGTTTGGATTTGATCTCAAGACCACAGGAGCTACTGAGGGCATTTTGGCAGGAGTCAGATTTGCATTTGGGAAGTTCCTCTTAGCTGCAACAGAGTGAGTCTGGTTGGATTGGAGAAGGGCGAGGAAGACAAAGAAGCCATTAAAAGACAAAATCGGGCCGTTTTGGAGGCAACAGAGGCTGGGTTCCTTCCATGCATGGCTCAATCAATTCATGGCCCTGAACCTTTATTAAATACCCGAGGGTGTATCCAGTATGGTACCAAGCCACCCAAATCGACACCACTCATCCCCACCAGATGGCTGATACCCAGCAAGCAAGCGCCTGCCTGGAGACATGATGGCCAAGGAGGGAAAATGGATTTGAAGATGCAGACTGGGAGGGGGTGAGGGGAGCATGTCACTGGAGGAAAAGGGGGAGAGAGGTATAAAGGTCAGCTGGGGCTTGGGCTTGGCATGAAGATTTATAGCCTCCCCAGCTCTTGCTCTGGTTCTACCTCCCCCTCCCCCTCACCCACCCTCTTTCTCTTTCTGGCGGCATGTTCTAGAGACACACATTATCTCTATTAATACCAGCCACAAGGTCATTACTCAGGCACCAACTTTTCCTCCAGCATAAATATTTATACAGGACTGACCTGTGGCTGCTGCGTTTTCCTTTTATTTGATTCCTGCCGCCTTTTGTGTCTTGCTAGTCTGTCGGATAACATGTTTAGCTCCTCTGTCTGGAAACTTCGGAGCCAGTCAAGTCTCAGGGAATGGTAGGGGGGCTGGGGGTGTGGGGGGGTGCTTGGGGTGGGGGAGGAAGGAAAAGAGGGAGGCAGAGTGGGCACCTCTTGCCCAATACCAGTGAAAACCTAAGGGGTGAGAGTGAGGGACTCTTGATAGGCTGTTTAATAACAGACTGGCAAAGTTGTAAAGGAAAAGACCCACAGTCGGGGCTCTTTTCTTCCTCAAGCCTGCAACACCCCTCTGCTCCCCACCAAAAACAAAAACAAAAAAAAAGCAAAACTTCAGGTCAGAAACAGACTTCCCTTAAAGCTAATGAAGCTTAAGTTTGAGGACCCCACATTTGCAAGAGCCTCTTCTTGGGCCCTGAGTGGGGGCCTTGCAAAATGTTCCTGTGGTCATTATTCTTAAAAAATTTGCAAAAATGAGATATATTTATACGCTTTCTCTTAGAGGTCCTCCCTCTTGAATGAGCCATAGGACCCCAGGGCCTGGATCGGTTCATGGTGATTTGAATGATATACAGCTCTTTTGCCAGCATTAAATGTTGAGATGTAAATATTGCATGAAATAATATTAACAGTAATAATAACAACCATAATAACAACTGCTAGTTTTAAAGAGCCCATTGCATACCAGGCTTATTTCATTTAATTCTCACAATAATGTGGAGATAGGCACTGTCATCCCTAGGACACAGATGTGGAATTTGGGACTCAGGGAGGTTGTTTCACCCAAAGTCCCACAGCTGGTAAGTAGAGAAACTAGGACATGGACCCAGGCTTGGCTATGCTTTCCTCTAAACTTCTAAAATTGGGAATAACTGAAGGCACGTATAGCATGTCTGCTATGCACTGGAAATTGAACAAATGCGTATTTTCTTTCAAACTTTCTATGAAACACTCTTGCAAGATAGGAAGAGAATATTGGCTCTGTTCTGCAAAGGAGAAACCAGAGGCTTGGAGAGGAAAGTAACACTGCTAAATCGATACAACAGATACATCTCAAGACAAAAGAGATCTGGCGTATTTGATTTTTCCCCAGCACCATGAGACCAAATATACGGTGAACAAAGGTTGGGAGGGAATGGCCCTAATGCAGTTATGTTTGGTAGTGCAACTAAAGGTGGTTTTCTTTTCTTTTTTTCTTTTATGTTGTTTTGGCAATTTCGTAAAGGAAATTTCATACATTTCCTAAAGGAAAAATAAAGATGCCAGAGAACCCCTGTTTCTTTCCCTCTGCAGTGGATTGGGTATGAGGCCTATGTAGGGACTGCCAGCCTGGAGCAGAAGGTGCCATGTGTCAGAGTTGTGGTGAACACTGGTGTAATTGTGATGTAGGCGTGGTTGATCAAGAGTAGAAGCCTGGTGCTTTGGAGGACTATCTCTCTGCTCTTGGATTTCCACAACTCACTCCCCTACAGCCCATATCCCAGCCTTGCAATGTGTTCCAGTGACTCCTGGTGGACCACCAGCCTCCTCTAAGAGAAGGGATATGTCCTTTTCACTCACAATGTGCCCTCAGAACCTAGCACAGTATCTAGCACAGAGTGTGTGCTTTGTAACTGTTCCTTGCATGAGTGAATGAATGAATGACTTCTCACTAGAGACTACCTCTTAGAAGCATTTAAAAGTTAATGAAAGCTCTGAAAATTAGAGAAATCCTTAAAGACATAAGGGGTCTGTGTTCACTTCAAAGGATACCAACACAGAGCACAGCAGGGGAGATCTCAGGATTTGAAGTTGGACAAATAGCCATCTTTTTGCTATCTAGTGGTGAGACTGTCTTACCCATTGGAACAATGACGGGTGGACTGTATGAGTTCTATGTGGTGAGGCAGAGGTGGTGAAGTGAAGAGGAGAGAATAGTTTGGTTAGGAATGATAGCCAGACATGGGCTCCAGTCACCACTTCACCAAGACTAGCTGGTGACACCCACATGCCCATCCACCCTCCCATATATCATTCGTTGGTTCGTTCATTCATTCATTGATTCATCATTCTTTCTTTTCTCTTACTTAATTTATTACCTAACCACCCACCATCCACCCGTCCATCCAACCACTCATCCACCCATCCATCCATCTATCCATCCATCCCTATCCATTCATCTATCCACCCATTCATCAACCCTTGCAGCCATTTATTCATTCATAGCTGGTGTCTGATATGCAATGACTCATCCTCTCTATGCCTCAGTGTCCTTACTGGAAAAATGGGAATAATCACAATACCTAATTCATTGAGGTTTTACAAGGATTAAATTAGTTAATACATATAAAATATAAATCTGTTAAAATAATTCCTTGCACAAAAGGCAGATCAATATATGTTATCTATGATTAGGAATGATATCTATGAATTGAGAGGTATTGTATTCATAATAGCAGTCATAGTAGTTCTCATTGGTCAAGTGCTTACAAAGTGTAAGACATTATTTACTCCTTGTGAAACTCTATAAGCTGTTTACCCTTACTGTCATGGGTCCCATTTTGTAGGTGGAGAAACTGAGGCATAGGGCAGCTAAACCACTTGGCCAAGGTCACATAGTCTTTTGACAGGGGCAGATATCAATCCAAGTTTGACATCAAAGTTTGTGGAGACGAATTTAAATACCAAGGCTAGGCAAGTAACTTCAATGGATGAAAAGGACCATGAGACAAGGGTTAAGCAGCTACAGGTGTTTTGATGAAGCACAATAACCTAGTATCATTTTCTTTTGACTTTAAACTGATTCTCAAGCTTGGCTGCCATGTGAATCAAGTGTGGATTTTTGGAAAACGCTAATGCAGGGTGCCATCCCTGGAGATGGTGAATATGACTGGCATGGGGGATGGCACCTGAGCAGCAGGATTTTTGTAAGTTTCCCAGGTGATTCTAGTGTATAGCCAGGACAAACAGCCTTGTGTAAAAGTACTGATTGAGCCCAGTAAAGGCAAAAAACATGCTAGCTGCCATATTCAGCTAAGGAGTCACCAATTTGCAATCTTACCTGGAGATATAATGGCTTTGATTGAGATGAATCCATCCATTCATCCACTCATCAACTACCTACCCACACATCCATCCACCCTCCTATATATTATTCATTGATTGATTGATTGATTCGTTCATTCATTCATCTTTCCTTCCTTTCTCATACTCAATTTTCCATCCATCCATCCACCCATCCACCCATCCACCCATCGATCCATCCATCCATCCTTGCAGCCATCCATTCATTTATTTGTCTACCTCCCCACTGACCCATTCATACATTAGTCCATCCACCCTCCCAGTCATCTATCTTTTCATTCATCTATCTATCCTCCCTCGCCCTGCTTGCTCTCTCCTTGCTCCCTTGCTTTTCTCCCTCCCTTCCTTCTCTTTCAGCAGACCACAGCCTGGCTTGATGCTCAGTGCAGGCCTCTTTGCAATGGCACAAATTCAGCTTTTCCCCCTTCCCTTCTCTCAAATGTTCCTTTTCCATGACTAAGGTGCTAGTGAACCTCTTTGAGGTGCCTGGTGGAAGTTAGCCAGAGAATGAAATCTGTTTCTGTTTTTCCCTGCGTGGCCTTTCTTTCCTGAGGGAAGTCTCTTATAAACACTTCCAGCACTGGAGGATGCCAAGACTTTTGAAGAGCTTCTCCAAGTTGAAAGGCAATCTTGAGTACATACCTGGTGTGTGATGATCTGGATCCATGAGGAGTTTTAAGTGGGGTGCTGACCGTGCAACCCAGGACAGGCCTCAGGGGCTTGTTTCTCCTCTGAGGGCTGGCAAAGGGCAATGGTAACACAAGGGCAGGACTACAAAGGCTGTTCCTGAGTTTCTGACATGAATTTTTAGTTCAAGAGTCTCTCTCTATTCCAACTTCTAAAGCAAGGGTTCTCTCTTGGTGCTATTGTCATTTTGGGCCAGATTATAATACTTTGTTGTGGGGCGCTGCCCTGGGAATTGTAGGATTTTTAGCAGCATCACTGATTTGTATTCTCTAGATGCCAGGAGTGTCACTCTCCCTACACCTGCCAATTTTGACAACTAAAAAATGTCTCCAAGCTGGGCGTGTAGCTCACATCTGTAATCTCGGCACTTGGAGAGGCCAAGGCAGGAGGATTGCTTGAGGCCAGGAGTTTGAGACCAGCCTGGGAGCATAGAAAGATCTTGTTTCTGCAAAAAAATTAATCATAATAAAAAATACATAAATAAATACATTTAAAAAATAGCTGCGTATAGCAGCATGTGTCTGTGGTCCCAGTTACTCGGGGGGCTGAGGAAGGAGGATTGCTTGAGCCGCTGTATTTGAGGCTGCAGAGAGCCATGATTGTGCCACTTCACTCCAACCTGGGCAACAGAGTAAGACCTTCATTCTTAAAAAAAAAAGTCTTCAGTCATTGCTAGATATCTCCTGGGGCAAAATCACCTCAATCAAATCCCACTATTCTAAGCCAAGCCCATAGTAATTGGCAAGATACCAACCACTGGAATGTTCTCTTTTAAAATTATGATTGTTAATTATAGTAATAGCTAACAAAATCTTTAAAATAGGCTCAGCATTATACATGTCATTCTCTCCAGTAATAATAACATGTGATAATAATAGTAATGACAATTAACACTGATAGAATTCACCATGTGCTTGGCTTCATGTATGTTAAGGATGGTGGTTCTCCACTATGGCTGAATGTCAGAGTCGCTCAAAGAGTTTTGAAATTCATAATGCCCAGGCATACCCTAGATCAATTACATTAGGATCTCTGGGGGTGGGAGCCAGAGTTATCCGGGTGATTCCATTGTACAACCAAGATAGAGAACTTCTGATCTAGGATGACTTTATGTCCAGGTTTTCCCAAGACATTTTACTGTGTACATCCATTGTCCCAGAAGAGTAAAAACATTCACTTCTCAAAGTGCCACCCTTTGGACAATAAATTATGTAGTTATCCCTTGTACATATCATACCATCTTCTTACCAATTCTTACAGAGAGGACTAGATCCCCAGATATGCCTGTGAAGATCTGAGACCCAGAGAGATGAAGGTGTTGGCTCAGGTTTGCACAACTTGTAAATGGCACAACAAGGTCTCAAACCCAGGTCCCATTTCCCTTTAGAGCTTGGGCTGCTGTCCCTGTACTGCACTGCCACCCATACCAGCCTCAGTGGAGGAATTCTAGGCATATTAAGCAGCTGAACCTTTATGAACAGTTGGTCTGGGATAAGGAAAATTTTTCTTTTATAGTGAAAACATTTAAATGTTTCAAGATCCTAAAGTGTCTCTTTTTTTTTTTGAGACAAGGTCTCACTCCATCACCCAGGCTAGAATGCACTGCAGCCTCAGCTCCCTGGGCTCAGGTGATTCTCCCACCTCAGCCTCCTGAGTAGCTGGGACTACAGGTGCATGCCACCACACCCAGCTAATTTTTAAAATTTTTTTGTAGAGACAGGGCTTTACCATGTTGCCCAGGCTGTTCTGGAACTCGTGAGCTTAAGTGATCTGCTCACCTTGGCCTCCCAAAGTGCTAGGATTACAGGCATGAACCTCTGTACCTGGCCCCTAAGGTGTCTTTAAGATCAGCAGTGCATACATTTTTCTTATTGGAATATTCCTTTTTTTTGTATGTAAAAGCAACACATGGCCAGGCACAGTGGCTCATACCTGTAGTCCCAGCACTTTGGGAGGCCAAGGTGGGTGGATCTCTTGAGGTCAGGAGTTCGAGATCAGCCTGGCCAACATGGTGAATCCCTGTCTTTATTAAAAATACAAAAATTAGCCAGGCGTGGTGGCATGTGCCTATAATCCCAGCTACTTAGTAGGCTGAGGCACAAGAATCACTTGAGCCCTGGAGGCGGAGGTTGCAACGAGGTGAGATCGCACCACTGCACTCCAGCCTGGGTGACAGAGTAAGACCTTGTCTCAAAAAAACAGAAACAAAAACAAACAAAACACTTTTTTTTTTTTTTTCAGTAAGGGTAAGCTAGGTTGTGCTGTGATAACAAACAACTCCCAAATCTCAGCAATCTTGAAAGCAAACAAAGACAAATATGTTTATTTCTCTTTTATACTATATGTCCACCTTGGGGCAATAAATTGTTCTCTGCTTGCCATGTAAGATAGCATGTCATTTAAATGCTACAGTTCAGAAGTGACACATGTCATTTATACTCACAACTCATTGGCCAAAACTAGTCACATGGCCTTACCCAAACAGAAGGAGGCCAGAAAGTGAACTCTTCCTATGTGCCTAGAAGCTGGGGAGCTAAAAATACATGGTCAGTAGGAATGACAACTACCTACATGTTCATTGAAGAAAATTTGTCAAATGTAGAAAAGCACGAAGACAAATAAACACCTAATCCCAACTCTTAGAGATAATTACTGTTATATTGGTAATGTTTGACTTTATATCATTTTAGTTTTTCTTTCTTTGGACACACACATTTACACACACACATGCACACATACATACACACCAACATGGAATTATAATTAATACCATCCATATTGGTTTTTTTTTCATTTAGCAACATATTATTTTCTAACTTCTCTGATCTTGAAATATTTTACAAATTTTTCAAATACATGACATTCACAGTTGAAGAATATTCCATTGTAAAATTACATATAACTTTATTTAATTGGATCTTTGTTGTTGGATGTTTAAGTTCTTTCTATTTTACCTGTAATTCTGCAATGATGATCTTAGACATAAATCCGTGTGTCTTTGATTCTTTCCTTAGGTTAAAGTTTTAGGAGAGGAACTGATGACTTGATTGGTAAAAGTATTTGCTAAATTGCCACTGTGAGGTTAGCCAATTCATATTTGTTATACTAGTTCATACTCCTACTAGTAGTATGGGAGAAGACCACATGCTCTGCCCTTCCCTATTGCTAGCCATTATCAGACCTAAATCTTTGACAATTTTGAGAAGAAGAAAATAAATATATTTTTGTTGCATTTCCTTATTTACAACAGTTTAACTTTTTTCATATGCTTTTTAGCTTTTATAGTTTTGCTTTCATGAATTGATTGGTTGATGTACTTTCTGACTTTTGTTAGTGTGTCTACCCTTTTTACTGATTTATAGAGATCATTATAGCTTAGGCCTTTTAAATTAAACCTTTGCTATCTGTATTAGTTTATTTTCATGCTGCTGATAAAGACATACCTGAAACTGGGAGCAAAAAGAGGTTTAATCGGACTTACAGCTCTATATGGCTGGGGAGGCCTCAGAAACATGGCAGGAGGTGAAAGACACTTCTTACATGGAGGCAGCAAGAGAAAAATGAGGAAGAAGCAACAGCAGAAACCCCTGCTAAACCCATCAGATCTCATGAGGCTTATTTACTATCATGAGAATAGCACAGGAAAGACCAGCCCTTGTGATTCAATTGCCTCCCCCTGGGTCCCTCCCACAACACTTGGGAATTCTGGGAGATAAAATTCAAGTTGAGATTTTGGTGGGGACACAGCCAAATCAAATCATTCTGCCCCTGGTTCCTCCAAATCTCATGTCCTCACATTTCAAAACCAATCATGCCTTCCCAACAGCACCCCAAAGTCTTAACTCATTTCAGTGTTAAGCCAAAAGTCCACAGCCCAAAGTCTCATCTGAGACAAGGCAAGTCCCTTCCACCTATGAGCCTGTGAAATCAAAAGCAAGCTAGTTACTTTCTAGATACAATGGAGGTACAAGTATTAGGTAAATATAGTCATTCCAAATGGGAGAAACTGGCCAAAACAAAGGGGTTACTGGGTCCATGCAAGTCCAAAATCCTGCAGGGCAGTCAAATTTTAAAGCTCTAAAATGATGTCCCTTTGACTCCAGGTTTCACATTCAGGTTACACTGGTGTAAAAGGTGGGTTCCCATGGTCTTGGGCAGCTTTGCCTCTGTGGCTTTGCAGGGTACAGCCTCCCTCCTGGCTGTTTTCATGGGCTGGCAAGGAGTGTCTGCAGCTTTTCCAGGCACATGGTGCAAACTGTTGGTGGAGCTACCATTCTGGGGTCTGGAGGATGATGGCCCTCTTCTCATAGCTCTGCTAGGCAGTACCCTAGTAGGGACTCTGTGTGGGGGCTCCAACCCCATATTTCCCTTCTGCACTGACCTAGCAGAGGTTCTCCATGAGGGCCCCGCCCCTGCAGCAAACTTTTTCCTGGGCATCCAGGCCTTTCCATACATCTTCTGAAATCTAGGCAGAGGTTCTGAAACCTCAATTCTTGACTTCTGTGCAGCTGCAGGCTCAACACCATGTTGAAGCCGCCAAGTCTTGGGGCTTCCACCCTCTGAAACCACAGCCTAAGCACTACATTGGCCCCTTTTAGCCATGAGTGGAGCAGCTGGGACAAAGGGAACCAAGTCCTTAGGCTTGGGACTTGGGAATTCTGGGAGATACAATTCAAGTTGAGATTTGGGTGGGGACACAGCCAAACCTTATCACTACCATAACTTACAAATATATTCCGTCAATTTTCTAAGTTTTTTCCCCCTTAACTGATGGTTTTTTGTTGTTGTTGTTGCCACTTGGCTTTGCTTTTTGATGATTGGATGGGTTTTGATTTCTTCATACAGTCGTACTCATTAATATTCTGCATTATGGTCTTTGCCATTGACTTTATGCTTGGAAAGACCTTTCCCATTAATAGTTAGGAAATTCGTTCATATTTAGATTATTCATATGAACTGTTTAGTTCACCTGTAATTTAGCCGTCTGACCTTACTGAAGCCACTTAACCTCTCTATGGTTCAGTTTCCCATCTCTAACCTGGTAATAATACTACTACTTCATACAGTGAGTAAGATTATTAAGTTAAGTCATATAAAGTTTAGTGCCTGACACAAGCTTAGTCTAATCAAGTGTTAGCTTCTTAGTTAAGGCTATTATTAATTTTTCCTAATAGTGTAACCTAATAGTAATCAAATGTCCTAATAACTTTTATCAAACCATCTGGCTTTTAAATTTGTTTATTGATATGTCTATTTTCTTTATATTAATGCCACAGTTTACGTTTTTAGATAAAGAGATACTAAAAGTTTATATTATGGTAACTTCACTCTCCTTTTTAGTATCTCTTTAGGGGTATTCTCTTTATGCTTAGTGTTCTGAAATTTTATAGTAATGCATTTAGGAATAGGTATTTTTAAATTTGTGAACTGGGCATTTAGTAGATCCTTTCAATCTGAAGATTTATGAATGAGAGGCTTTAAATATTTTATGATTTCTTTGACAAGTTTGTTTTCTTCATTATCTCTGTCCTTTCTTGAAATTTCATTTGTTAAATTTGAAGGTGTGCCCTCATGTGCCCTGCCTGTATCTTCAAACCCCTTGGCTATGTGCATCCTTTCATTTATCATTTTCTTGGGTAGGAATCCTTTTGTCATGTTTTAAAAGATCTGATTAAATAATTAAAGAGGATGAGGAGTTTATAGGTCATGGCTACTGGATCGCAGAACCAAAAGCTGGGAAGAACATAGATATTTTGGGGGAAGTCCAGAACACTTTGAGTAGTTAAGAGCCCAGGGTATAAAGACTCCCAGCAACTTCAAGGATGACCTCTGGCCTTTTCTTGAAAATGGCAGATGCCAGGCAGGTGAGAAATTCATTTGATGTCACACATGCAGTCTGGGTTCTTGAAGGGCTAATACACCTTTGCATGATATCTTTGCCACCATTGGAGTTTAAGGCCTCCCATCCCAAGTGACCTTGCCTCCCAAAGGATGTTAAGTGCACCAGCATAAAAATACTGTTTTCTTGGAAGGAACTGATTTTTAATGACTGGAGGCTGATATAGAAAACATTTTAAAGGCAGGTCCAGGATGATAGGATTCAGTCTGTATGTGCACATTTGGACACCTCTCTACTCCCTACAACTTAAGTCCATGCTTAGGTCAGGTGCCAATGAAAAGCATTATTTGGAGTCAGAATGACCTGGGTTAGATTCTGGTTCTACCACTGACTTGCAGTGATACCTTGATCAAGTGCTTTAACCTCTCTGAGCCTCCAGTTTCCTCATTCAGGTAATAAGGGCAATGATACTCATTTTCTCATTGTGTTTTTGAGAAGTTTAAATGAAATAATGCCTATATCTATTATTAGTGTTGCTGTTATTATCATGATTATTATTGTAATATAAATTATGGTAGTTATTATTACTATGTCTTCTTTCTCAGATGTCTTTCCTTCTGGGAGGTCACTGTGAGGGTTATTTGGAACTTCCATGTTTTGTCCTGCAGCTTCTTATGCAACCCAGGGTCTCAGAATGGCATGCACTGGAACTGCTGGCCAATTAAAATTTATTCTAGGCTGAGTTCTTTTCCATGGGGGCTCCTTTACAGAACTCTTTTGGCTCAGTGGCTGTAGTGGGTTGAATAGTAGCCTGCAAAAACATAGTCCGTATCCTAACCCCCAGAACCTGTGAATGTGACCTTATTTGGAAAAAGTGTCTTTGCAGACATAAATTAAAGATCTTCAGATGATATTATCTTGGAGTACCTTGTGCCCTAAGTTCAATGACAAGTGCCCTTAGAAGAGTGAGGCAGAGGTTGATTAGACAGACACACAAACACACAGAGAAACAGGGAGAAGGGCATTAAGATGGAAGCAGAGATTGGAGTGATGCAGCCACAAGCCAAGGAACACCTGGAGCCACCAGGTGGCAGGTGGAAACCGGAAAAGGCAAGGAAGGAAGGATCCTCCCCTATAGCTTTCAGAGGGGGTGTGACCCTGCTGAAACCTTGATTTTGGACTTCTTGCCTCCAGAACTGAGAGAATAAGTTTCTGTTGTCATAAGCCACCTAGTTCATGGTAACATTACATTAGCCCTAGGAAATTAATAGAGTGGCCTGACCAGGGGCATCATTGCAAGTGCAATCTGGGGTCAAGAGTCCTAGATTAAAGGCCAGGAGACCTGGGTTCTCAGCCTGGCTCTGTCATTAACTTGTGGGTGATCTCAGATAACTCAATATTCCCCTGAAAACCTTAGTGTCCCTATCTATGAGATGAAAAACTGGCTCTTCATGGGTGGTAAGCTCTTCCAAGCCAGGCAATTCATGCAAATGAGTGAAGTGAGCCTAGGGTGGTAGCATACCAAGGAGAAATGGTACCTGGGGAAAATGGGGGGCCCTGGTCCCCCTAAAGCACACAGCCATCACTCAGCTCCTGAAAATTATTGCCAGACAGGAATTCCAGCGCAATGTTGCCAGAGTTTAATTTTCAAGAGAAGAGAGGAATTGAGATTTTTATGTAAAATCAAATTTTTGAATATCCGCCATGGATTCAAATTTATTAGAGCATGACATGGGCCAAGCAAAGCAATCTTGCAGGCCAAAAGTGACCTCTAATCTAGTTCATCTTTGAGGTCTCTCTCTAGCTCCCAGTGCTGTGATTTTCTGGCTTATGGGAATACCCACAGGTTCCAGAGCCTTGTCCTTGGCAAACCTGGGATGGTAGCCTGGAGAGGAGAGCAGGGGCATGGCAGGAGGAACTTGCTCACCCACTGAAGCTGAGCGGGTCCTGCTGGCAGAAGGAAACCAAAGCAGCTTGGTCCACAAATGCCGAATTTAGTTCATTTTTCCCTTCTTGTGAGCCACTGGAATTCAGGTAGCAGGCTTGATTTTTATGTGCAAAGTGTAAGCTCACTAGTCAGCCTGGGCTCCATGGTGCCTCATAAATCATAGGCTGTTTTTATTATTAATAATAAAATCCAGCTGATGCCAGGAGAGCTAAGGAAATGCAGCGTGGGAGAAGCAAGGCTTGAAAGTAGACTTATCTTGCACCCATGAACAAATGATTTGAGAATTTAGAAATTTTCCCATTGCAATGCAGGCTTACGCTTGTTTTCACCCAGCATGTGTTTGTGGAACACCTACTATGTGTGGGTGCTGAGAATACAATGGTGCCTAAGGCAGATGTCTTCTTGTTATCATGGAGTTGAATCTATTGGGAAGGGAGGGTAGATAATTAGGTAAGCAATTCCTCAAACATGAAAAAAACACTCATAGAATGGAGTTTATGAGAAATCCATGGGAGGGGGCAAAACGTCATTCCCGATGGGGCTGACATTTAAGCTCTCGCAAGAAGG
This sequence comes from Pongo abelii, assembly GCF_028885655.2. NCBI lineage: Eukaryota > Metazoa > Chordata > Mammalia > Primates > Hominidae > Pongo > Pongo abelii. The sequence continues at coordinate 114,514,551 of NC_071995.2, read as the reverse complement.
ATGTATGAAAAGCCAGTCATGCAGATAGCCAAGCAAAGAACAGGAGAGCAAGAGCCAGAGCCCAGCTGAGGGTAACAGGTCCAGAATAGGGGCTCCTGTATTAAAGAATCGGTGATGTGATTAACTTCTCTGAGTGTCAATATTCCCATCTGAAAAATGAGAGGCCTGGACTGGACAGTCTCTGGGGCACTTCGAGCTCTGCGAGCTCATGAATCTTGGGTGACAAACTGAAATTGAGATGGATTGGGATATTCCCAGCACCTGTTTGGCCTTTGTCAGTCTGAATAATAATTTTAAAAGCAGCTCTGTGAAGCTGTTGAGGGTGGAACAAGACATTTCCAACTGCCAGTTTCATCTCCATTAAGGGTGGCAGTGACACAGGCACACCTATAGATGCCTTAAGATTTGGCACCAGACTGGAAGACTTCCTCTTTCTAGTAGTGACAATTGTGAGATGGTTATAGTCTATTTACCATGTGCCAGCCACATGCATTCTTCACGTGCCCAACAAATATTTTTCAAGCATCTACTCAGTCCCAAGCACAGTGTTAGGTTTGAGGAATACAGCAGGGCATGAGACATGCAGATTGCAGGTGGTCAGAGCTCAGAGCAGTGACCGTGGGCCAGAAAATATTGGCAGGGATGAGATGCCAAAACTAAATAGTAGCTGTGGGGTAAGGCAGAAGAGAGAAGAAAAGAGAAGAAGACAGGAGAGGAGAAAGGAGAGAGAAAGAAGAGAGGACAAGAAAAGAGAGGAGAGGAGAGACAAAAGAGAGAAAGAAGAAAGGAGATGAGAGGAGAGAAGAAAGGAGAGAGAAAGAAGAGAGAAGAAAAGAGAAGAGAGGAGAGGAGAGACAAAAGAGAGAAGAGAGGAGAGGAGAAAAGAGGAAGAAGAGAAGAGGCAGAGGAGGGGGAGGAGAGAGGAGGAGAACTCAATCAAGGAAGGTACTGGAGGCCAGGTGTGGTGGCTCATGCTTGTAATCTCAGCACTTTGGGAAACCAAGGCAGGAGGATCCCTTGAGCCCAGGAGTTCAAGACCAGCTTGGGTAACATAGTGCGATCCCATCTCTACAAAACATAAAATAATTAGCAGGGCACGGTTGTGTGTGCCTGTAGTTCCAGCTACTTGGGAGGCTGAGGTGGGAGGATTGTTTGAGCCCAGGGGGTTGAGGCTGCAGTGAGCTGTGATTGCACCACAGCACTATAGCCTGCCTGACAGAGCAAAGGAAGACTCTGCCAAAAAAAAAAAAAAAAAAAAAAAAAATCAAAAAAGAAAAGGATGGCACTGTTGTGCACTCATGGATGACCTCCTTGAAGAGTTGATATCTGAGCAGATATCTGAAGTTGCCAAAGCATTCAATCCAGTGAGCTCAGGGGAAGAGCAGTCCAGGCACAGGGAACAGCACATACAGAGGCTCTGACATGTGAACAAACTTGGCATGTTCGACAAAGGCAGTGGGGTTGGGAATGGGGGTTGAAGCTTAGTGAACAAAGGAAAGAAGTTAGGTTGGAAAAGAAGTTGGAGAGGGGTCAGGGCCAGAAAATGAAGGGCCTTTTTGTTTCAAGCACAGAGAAAGCCTCCTGAAGGATGTTAAACAGGGGAATGATGTGACCTGATTTCTGTTTTGCAAAGCTAGTCCTGACTGCTGTGTGGAGAATAGACTGTGGAAAGGCGAGAATGGAAGCAGAAAGACCATGTAGGCGCTGAGTGAAATTGTCCCGGCAGTGGACGACAGTGGCTTGGAAGCAGTGAAGGTGGGGCAGGTGGTCATTTTTGGGACATATTTTGGAGATGAAGCTGACACAGTTTGCTGATGGACTGGCTACAGGTAACCAGGGAAACTGGAGGAATCAAAAGATGGAAATTTTAAAAATGCCCCTAAGTTTTTGGCTTACTTGATCCAACAGACTTTCATACTTCATATTTAATCCTCACAACTGCCCATTTTATGGCTGAGGAAACTGAGGCATCTCTAAAGGACAGAACAAGCAAATGCAGGTTGGCCTGCCACTAGAAGCCACAAAAGAGCCTTTCTGCTTGAGTTCCTTCTTCTCATTTGCATCACTCCATTCTTTCCTTGGGGACTGGCTTGCCACCCAGGATCCAGCCCTTTTCCCCTTGCTTTGGGTGAGAGACCTGGCTGGCGTAGCTCAGTCGGGTAACCCCTGAAATGTCAGATCCCATCGACTCTCCCCAGGCAGAGATTAGCGGGGCAGAAAGTGCCTCTGGAACCCGCTCGGGGAAGTGTGTCTCACCAACCCTTTGAATGCTGCCCAGGATCTCTGTGCCTCCCTGCTCCTCTGATGGCTTCTAGCTTTCCACTTGTGACAGCTTCGGTGATCTCCTGTGACAGGGGGAATATGCAGCCACAGGGATGCAGCTCCATGCCCGGGAAATGTCACCTCCAATTGATGTCACAGAGGAGAGAGAAGCAATTAAGGCGCCAGCCCATTCTTGAAGCTCTAGCTCCAGGCAAACTGTAGGGGGTGGAGAGGGAGATGGAGGCAAACTGTAGGGGGTGGAGAGGGAGATGGAGGAGGAAGGAACAAGGAAGGGATGGCAGCAGGGAAAGGGTTGAAAGCAGGGCAAGTTAGAGAAAGGTGTACATCTTCTACCACAGAGTAGGTGCACAGTAAGTATTTGTTGAATGAATAAGTGAAGATTGCGGTGGATGCTGTAGTGTGCCACCCAATGCCGCCCCCCCACCCCAACCCACCTTCAGAACCACAGGACTCATTCCCTCAACTCCAGAGAGTATTCAATGTTCATGGCTCACAGCTGAGTCCCTCTGCAGGCACTGCCCTTGAGTGAAGGAAGTGGCTTGCTCAGTCTCTGGGGGAAATCTACATGCAGTGACTATTCAAAGCAGCTCTGATGGGCCATCCCAACTCTTAAGCTCCATATAGGATTGACTGAGACCTTTGGTACAATTGCATCACAGCCCAAGTTCTCCCTGTGCCCAATCATGTTTCCCTCACTGACTTCCTTGTGTGACTCCTATGAACGCTTCCCAATGAAGCCCCTGTATGCAAATCTCTCTCCAAGACAACCAGACCTAAGGCAAACACCTTACATGAACAAAAGTATTAGTATATGACTAGTAATAATGTTCACTTTTCCCTTTCCAAATCAATTGCTAAATTAAACCCTGGACTCTCCAGTGCTGTGGAGAATCTGGATAATGGGTGAAATGAAGCAACAAAGAAGTCATAAAGGATTTTTAATCTACATAACAGAAATCCCCATGATTAGGTAAGAGGCAAAACAACAGAAAGTCTGTGAAGGCAGAGTTTCAGAGATTGATATTTAAAAAGGGGAGAGAGAAGGTTTCCCTGGGTGAGGTTGACATCTGAATGGCGGGTATTGAGAGAGGGAAAAAATGGGGACAGAATTCTAAAGATGCTTGTTGTACATTCTCAACATACCATCTCCTCCTTGCTTGAGGTTTTCTTGAGAGAGCAAGTAGAGATTTGGATAGTTTTACTTTGTTTTCTGACTTTAGAAACTGGGCCACATGGGATTTTGGGTTTATTTGGGTTACAAATATGGCTGAGTGAAAAGGGTGATGACAGTGAAAGAAGAAAGGATAAACACAAATTAGCAGAAAGAATAAAAGAGAGAGAGAGAGATGGATAACACCCCTATGGTTGGAGAAGGGTCATATAGAAGCAAAGAGAAAGATAATGAAATTAGAGTGAGAAAAGGCTATTCCTCACAGTGTTATACACGTTGGACAAATTTCTGACACACTCAATACCCTTCTATCAGTAAAACTACCCTGCCTTTAGCTCCCTGTGAGGTAAGCAGACACAGGCTGATCCTTGCACAGGGGTTGGCACTAATTGATTAAAGGTGGAATATTAATTAGGATAAGGCCTGGCAAGTACAACAAAGGGCAAAATAATAGTGACCTAAGGAAACTGAGAAGTTGATTTCTATTTTTTGTAACAGATCAAGCATAAGCAGTCCATTTGGCATGTCTGTCACACAGTGACAGGTTCCAGTCCCAAGCTCCTTCTGTCTCATTTGTCTATATTAGCACTTGGCATCCACTTGTGATCTAAGATGGCTCCTCTAGTTCCAGCCATTGATTCTGCATTCTATGCAATGGAATGGGAGAAAGGAGGTGTAGAAGGCAGGTTCTTCCCTTCAGGGTATGACCAATCACTTAACTTCCCATTGGTCAGAACCTAGTTACAATGGCCATGACTTAGATTCACAGGAAAGAATGGTGAAAAAATGAAGATTTTTAAAAATTTTTTTATGTTTATTTTTATTTTTTTTGTAGGTGGCCATGTGCCCAGCTAAAATGTATGGGTTCTATTACTAAAGGAAGAGGGAGGGATGGTTTCTGAGAGGTAGCTTGCAGTCTCTGATCAATGGTGATCTAAACATAGGCTGGCTGAGGGCTGATGGAGTGACCTGCAGCAAAAATGGCCTGTTGGGGGAGTCAAAAAGGATGGGGAAGAGAGGAGAATGGAGTAGGTAGGTTCTGAGGGAGGAAGAGGCAGAGGGAGTGGCCAGTTCTTGAGCCGTGAAGTCTCTTTCAGTTCTCACTTCTGACCATAAGGATGCTTAAATATCAGTTAGGATGCTTTTGGCTGGGAGTAACAAAGAACTCCCATTCAAACTCAGGCAATAACTAAAGTTGTATAGTCATGTCATAGGAGTCCAGAGGTAGAGGGGACTCCAGGCATGGATTGGTGAGCAACTCAATGATGTCTGTTGATTCAGTGATATATTTACTCCATCATCTTCGTCTTTGGCTTCATCCTCAGGCTGGCTGGTTCTCCACATGGTCACAACATGACAACCAACAGCCACAGCACAATGGGTTTCCTTGGTCACACCTGGTAGTAGAGGTTGAGAGAGAAGTAACTGTTCTATACTCACATGCAAAAAAAGTTCTTCACACCAGTTAGATTGATTCAGCTTAGATAATGTGCTACCCCTGAACTAATAGAAGATGCTTACTGATTTAGACCAAGCCGCTTCCACCTTTGGAGATGAGGATGGAGTGGATACCTGGATAAAACCAGGGCTTTGTTAGGTTTCTATTGGTAAACCTAAAGTTTCCATTCACCTTAAAATAAACCCTCTTTTCTCTATGGCAGCCTGACAGTTCTTCACCCTGGTGAACCAGAGTGACGCATTCATGTACCAATAAAGCACTCAAAGGCTAGCTACTCCAAAAGTACTGAAGGAGGAAGGGAAAAGAGTATAAAATGAAAGAGGTGGCCATACATGTGAGTGAGTTCCAAGGTACTGAAGGAAGAAGCCATTGCCAGTGAGCTCCAAGGTCGTTAGGGACAATTTATGTGAAGGAGAGAAGATACAGCTCCAAGTCATGGGAGGCCACTTCAGAGGAAATCCAGGGTCATCCAGGAACACGTTAAGCAACTTTCAGGTTAGACATCAAGAAGGGGAGTAGAGAGCTCCTATTCAGCATGGCCAGGGGGCTCATGGCCAGGGCAACAACTTGCCAAAATGGAAATCAACATCCTGCTGATCTCCATTTGGTGGCTGCATCTGGGATGGTAAATAGGCATTACTCCAAGGGCCACCCTGATTGGTAGTAGCCCTTGAAGCACATCTTGAGAAGGACTTAGAGTCCTGACTAGTGGACATTGCTGAGCTACTTGGTCTTATTCTAAAGCTTGCTTTCTTGGCTTTGTCCTCTGCCTTTGAAGAGCTATTCCTTAGAAGTTGGATATCGCTTCCCTTTCGCATGAGCCTTTCTGGAGATGGTCTGAGTATGTTTCCTGTCCTGTTCTTATAAGAAGCCAGCATGTCAGAAGGACAGGGAAGAGTCTCTGGAGTTGGAGTGGACCAACCTGGCTTTGAACCCCAGGCTTTGAACCAGTTGAGTGAATTGAAGATGTGATTTCTCTTCTCTGAGCCTCAGTTTATCTATGTGTGAAAAGAAGAGAAGAATGTCTACTGAAAGGGATGATCCAAGGATCAGATTTAATGGATGTAACAGATCTAGGATGGTGCTGACTCTGAATTTATGAAAACATCTTGAACAGTTGCTCTGGCTCTGGTTCCTCCAGTTCCCAAGGTCATAGAACACGTTTTGTTCTTACAATTTCCTTCATTATGTCCTCTTATTCATGGATAACTGTAATTTCCAGCTGTGCTGGAGACTAACATCATCCTCATTTGGATATTCAGATGCAAGTACAAAGGCTCAGGTCCCCTTCTTGACATTCATGAGTTTAACTGTGCTCTTCACTTGGGATTTTTACAGCTAAGTACTTTGGACTTTACACCATTTTCTTTTAAAATGGTGTATGTCTGGACACGATGAATGAATTCATGGCACTTCAAGGGCAGATCTAGGCATTGACATCTATGAATTTATAATTTCTTTTTGATCAAGCCAGAGCTGGCAAAGGGTAAAGAAACCAGAGAGAGCAAGAGGGTCATTTGAAATTACTATCCTTTTCAGGTTTTATACTCCCATCTGGATTCCCCCGCTGAGAAGCAGGCTGGACACTCAGGAAACCCATGCCAGACAGCTAGCTAAGTCCTAGAAGTCAGCTCCTGATGGTATTTGGCAACCTTGGGCCTCGCTGGGCCAAGGGTTTAGTGCCAAGAGTAATTGTGATTTACACCCCTAACCTCTTTGGGTGCAAAATGGTTTTGATTAGATGCATACCATGTTTATTAAGCCTTGCACAAGGCAGTCTGGGGGCTTGGCTGTTCTGCCATAAAAGAGAGGGAGATTTACACGGCTCCCTGCAGGATTCATTTAATCTCTTGGGGATTTACTGACCTTCAATTAGAACTGTTAAGTACTGTTTACATGGTCCCTAATTCATACAAGACCAATGTAAGGTTGAATTTTGCTTTCATTAAGGACCTATGAATCAAGAAAATAAAAAATAATAAAAAGTCTTTGCCAAGCAAGATGTGATTTGGGTTAAGGAAAAAAAAAAGAATATCAAAAACAAAAAGCCATTAAAAGTTGAAAGCTTTACTTTGTCATCATTTAGGAGTGGACTGATAGTAAAGCGTTGACACATGTTTAGGATGGATTTTAAATTTTAAAAATCACGTGATTTGAGATTTTTTTGGGGGTGAGGATTAGCTTTATAGTTTTAAAACTGTTTCTTACAGTGACCTGGGAAAAGACAGTCCCTTGAATTCTTTTCTGTTGTTGAAAATTGGGATTCCTTTGTATTCCCTAGAAGGAAGAGTACCATGTATCTCTTATCAGAGTCAATTGTGCAGACAGAAAATTGCCTTTAGCTGTGCCTTCAAACTGAGATACATGAACTCCAAAGTGGGTGTATACAGAATACCAGGAATACATAAAACCATGAAGCATCATTTATGTGTATTATTCAAGGATTTGGGGAAAAGCATACCTCTTTAAAAACATTGAAGAAAATACAACAGTATTAGGTCAGAAGTCACTCAAAATGCTTATAGTAGACAGGCAAGTGGAGAATAAGTATGCTGGGCTGGGTTGGGGACTGTACTAAAGTGAAGAAGTCATGTTCCATCTCAAGAGGCACTCACTGCTGCACCACAGGCTCAGTAAATATTGTTGGATGAACTATTAAAAAGTGGTCACCTCTACTCCTGGCTCTGGAACTTGTTCCTGAAGGACAACGCTATGCAAATTGCTCAGAGCCACAGACTCATACTAGCAGAAGCCAGTTTAAACCCTTTGACACATTATGGGCATCACTTCCAGTGTCTGCCTTGGACACAGAATGCATAAGCTATGACAGCCTAGAGTTGTGTAAAACATATTCAACCACAGGATAGCATGATAATCACAATAGTTGCAGCCAACAATGATTAGCAGCCTGATTAGTGATTAGTGATTGCCTACCAGATGCGTTAAGTGCCTTGTTTACATCATGTCACTAAATGTCCCCAACTGTCCTGTATGGTAGTTATTATTGTCATTGTTTGACAGATGAGGAAACTGAGGTTTAGCAAGGTGAAGTCACTTGCTCAGGTCACATAGTTTGGAAGCAGCAAGCCATGCCTCGCCCCCGATTCCACAGCCCAGAGCCTGTGTTCCTGGCCAACATGAAACATATGAAAAGGCTGAGGTGAAAGTCTAGCGCTTCCTTTTATTATGCAGCTTGGTTCCAACTTAGAGCGGAAGCTGGGAGTCAATTTTCATACTTTCACATAAGCTTCTACCCATTGGTGTCCCCTCCTGTGGAATGAATTATTCCCTGAAAGATGAGTTTGTGCACCCTTGATGAAGAGGGAGCCCAGTGAATCTTAACAGCATTTTCAACATCCTGATACCCAGTGATGAGACCAACATGGGTGTTCTCAAGGAACAGAAAAATTTCAACATGGGTTGAAATTATGAGATTGAACAATACTCAGTTTGGTGACCTGGTAATGGGCTTAGCAATTTTTTTTTCCTTTTTAAATTGTGGTTTAAAAAAACCCTACATTATCTACACTCTTAACAAATTTTGAAGTGTACAGTATAGTATGGTTAAAGGAAGTACATTGTTGTGAAGCAGATCTCTAGAACTTTTTCATTTTGCATAACCAGAACTCTATACCTTTTGAACAATAACTCCTCATTTCCCCCTTATCTCAGCCCCTAGCATCCACCATTTGACTTTCTGCTTCTATGAGTTGGACTATTTTATATACTGCATATAAGTGAAATAATGAAACATTTGTCCTGCTGTGCCTGGCTTATTTCACTTAGCATAATGTCCTCAAGCTTCATCCATGTTGTAGCATATGGCAGGATTTCTTTATTTTTAAAGGTTGAATGACATTTCATTGTATGTATATACCACACTATATCAAAATATAGTGTTTCCACCTCTGTGCTACTGTGAGTAATAATGCAGTGAACATGGGTGTGAAAATATTTCTTTGAGATCCTGTTTTCAATCCTTTTGGATAAATATTTAGAAGAGGGATTGCTGGGTTGTATGGTAGTTCCATTTTTAATTTTTTGAGGAAACTTGATATTATTTTCCATAATGACTATACCATTTTACATTCCCACCAACAGTGCACAAGTGTTCCAATTTCTCCACATTTTTGTTTTTAAAATTATTATTTTTGATAATGACCATCTTAACAGGTATGAAGTGATGTCACATTGTGGTTTTAATTTGCACTTCTTAGATGATTAGAGATGCTGAACATATTTACATATACCTGTTGGTCGTTTATGTCTCTTCTTTGTCTTTGGCAAAATTTGTATTCAGGTCCCTTGCCATTTTTTTTTTTTTTTTTTTTGAGGCAGAATCTCTCTCTGTCACTCAGGCTGGAGTGCAGTGGTGTGATCTCAGTTCAATGCAGCCTCCACTTACTGGGTTCAAGCGATTCTTCTGCCTTAGCTTCCCCAGTAGCTGGGATTACAGGCACGTAACACTACACTTGGCTAATTTTTGTAATTTTAGTAGAGACAGGATTTCACCATGTTGCCCAGGCTGGTCTCAAACTCTTGGCCTCAAGCTATCCACCCACCTCAGCCTCCCAAAATGCTGGGATTACAGGCATGAGCCACCGCACCTGGTTCCTTGCTCATTTTTTAAATTGGGTTATTCAATGCTTGTTTCTTTGCTGTCAAGTTGTAGGAGTTCCTTTATATATTTTGAATATTAACCCCTTATCAGTTATATGGCTTGCAAATATTTTCTCCCATTCCGTAGGTTAACTTTTCACTCTGTTGATTGTCTCCTTTGCTGTACAGAAGTTTTAGTTTGATGTAGTCCCCCTCGTCTGTTTTTGGATTTGTTGCCTGTGCTTTTGATGCCATAATTAAGAAATCATTGCCAGTTAACTTAGCTCTTGACTGGATACATTCCAGAGTCTTTGATAGGGAAACTTCCGTACCTCTACCATTAGTGGCTTAAGGTCTCTGTCTCAAGTTGAGTTTTTCTAGAAGCATCTAGAATTTGAGGACCAATAGTTTAGTTGGGAATTGATTCTAGGAATCACTGGTAGGGCAGTAAGGAAGTGAAAATAATGTATTAACAAGCAAGTTACAACCCGGAGCAACTGGGGCTCTATCCCACTGATTCTGGGTTGGCAGATAAAACACAAAGCTCCAGTTAAATTTAAATGTACATAAACAAGCAATTTTTTTTTTTTTTTTTTGAGATGGAGTTTCACTCTTTCGCCTAGGCTGGAGTACAGTGGCACGATCTCAGCCCACTGCCACCTCCGCCTTCTGGGTTCAAGCGATTCTCCTGCCTCAGCCTCCCAGGTAGCTGGAATTACAGGCACCCACCACCATGCCTGGCTAATTTTTGTATTTTTAGTAAAGATGGGATTTCACCATGTTGGCTAGGCTGGTCTTGAACTCCTGACCTTGTGACCCGCCCGCCTCTGTCTCCCAAAGTGCTGGGATTACAGGTGTGAACCACTGCACCCTGCCTAAACAAGTAATTTTTTTGTGTGTGTCCCACATATTGCATAGGGCATACCTATCCTAAAACTTGATCATTGTTTATCTGAAATTTAATTTTAACTGGCTTACTGTATTTTTATTTGCTTAATCTGGTAATCCTACGCTAGGGACTTCTGGGATATGGTATAGAACGTTCTTCAGTGTTGTCTCATCTCTGAGTTGAGAGGCAGGAGACCTGAGCATTTATCATCTACCTTATATTCATCATTGGTTGAGGGCTACCCTTGGGCTAATTAGCTCATGAAATCATTCTGAACAGATGAAGGAGATGAAGAATAAAGGCTTGCCCAACCCCAGTAACCAGAGATTCTCTTCATCTGCCCTTGTCTAATGACAATGTGGAACATGGCAACAGAAAACAGTTTCTCCCTGCTTCCTCCCTCTCTCCCATCCTGTTGTCCACATAGTAATGTATAATGAGTGTCGTTTCAGTTCTGGATGCTATACTTGGTCATTTTATCTATATCAGAGGTGTCAGCCTATTTTAGGCAACAAAGTGTTTTTAAAGCCCTGTTTTCAATTCTCAGGAGAAGGCATGGTTTTTCTTGGGTAGTCTTCCAACATTCTATACTGGCAACAAATTCTTCATGTTATTTAATGTTTTATAATTTACAAATCTTTATTTAAGTGCAAATGAATGATCCTTTTATCTGTATGGTATAGCAGTTTTGGGCATGAACTTTGAACTCAGACAGAAATGGGTGTGAATTCTGCCCCCAGGGCTTGCTAGGTGTCAGATTTAGAAAGTGGGCAGATCATTTAACCTTTCTGAGCTTATGTCCCTTGCCTGTGGAGTGGTGATGAGTATGGTGCTTATTGTATAGGGTTGTATGAGAGCCTGGAGAAGCTAAGTCATGCTATAGTAATGACCTATCCCTAAATCTCAATGGCTTAGAGAAATACAGGGTTATTTCTTCCTCATGCTACATGTTCTTTGCACATTAGCAGGGGCCTCTTCTCTGTTATTCTCACTGTAGGACTAAGAGCAATATTCACATAGACAAAAGATGGTTCAAAATAAATTAGATTAAGGAGTTGGAGCAACACCCACTTTTTTTTTTTTTTTTTTTTTTTTTTTTTTTTTTTTTTAACCTGATGGAGAGTTTAGTTCATCTCTAGATAATTCCAGATGGGATTTTCAAGGTCTGTATTCAGTGGTGAAGATGACTACCTTAGGGACAAGCAACTGGAATTTGAGTACAAGAAGCTTTGGGGGAAGTGATTCCACCAGGAAGTACTGATAGAGAAGTGAGAAAATGAGAAAAGAAGGGAAAGGTGCCAGTACAGGGTATGTTAGTGGGCAAATATGACTTTCTAGGCAGCAAGGGCTCAATGGTGACCAAGGCCCCACTAACTGGCATGGCACTTGCCATGGTGGCAAGGAGAAGATTATGAGCATCAGGGTCATACATGGGCAATTAAATGTTCCAGCAAGGCAGTCACAGGCATAATTTTAACCCGCACTATATTGGCCAGAATTAATCACATGGCTCAACCCAAATGCAAAGAGTATTGGATTGTGCAGCTGCCCTAAGGGCTGAAGGAGAACCAGACGTATGGTTGTGCAGTGCTTATGTCTATCAAAGATTGTTTCAGGGATTCAATGAGATAGCATTGCAGGGATTCAATGAGATAGTACAGAACCTGGCATATAGCAGATGCACAATAAATGATAGCTGCTCTCTTAATTATGATGATTGTTTGCCCCATTATAATCTGAACATTTTAAGAAAAACCTTCTCTTCTAATAATGCTAATATTTACCACTCAATGCTTTCAACATGCTGGAGACCCTGTCAAACAGCATCCTCACAACAACCCCATGAGGTAATAAGTATTTTCCATCCTATTCTTCAGTTGGGGAAACCAAGTCTTAGTGAGGTTAAGTATGCTTCTCAGGCTCACAGCAAGTAAGTGGTACAGCAGCCATCAAAACCCAAAGCCCATGCATCTGGCATCACACTCTAGCGTCTCCTTTCTCTACTGCCAGCACTTAGCATTGAGCCTTAAACAGAGGAAGGGCTCTGAATATTTGCAGAACTGACTGAAATAACTTTTTTTTCTGACTTTGTAAGTGCCTCAAAGACCTTCCAGCTACTCTTTCCTCTAACATGCCTTCTCCTTAAAAATGGCAAGGTGCCCAATCTTTCCAGACTGTTGGCCAAGACAGTCTTCCTCTTGCCATTTAATTACTGTATGTAGTTCCAAGATCTGGCATTCCTCATCACCCGAATTCCCTTTGGATCTTCTTCTTTTCCTGGTCAAATATAGAGATATCTCTGCTGTCCTCATTACAATTCCAGGGCATATTTATAGGTACTATAATTCTTCCTCATGTAAAAATAAAAAGTGGGCAATAAGTTCCGGAAATGTCCTAGACTATTAGAACAACCTCCTTAAAGTTTTAAGTGCTTGCTAATATCTAAAATTGCTACACTCTTAGGGTTCTGATCATTTTCCTATCCTAGCCATCTTAAAAACTATATTGGAATTTAATTTTGGGGGCCCTTTGGGAATTTAACTACTTCTCCTTCCCTTTATTCAGTTAAAGGCTGAAAATATCAGCTGGCTCTTATCTGATTCTTTCTCTGTTAACAGTATGTTGAGGAAAGCCCCCCTCCCACTCTGTGGGGTTTTTTTAAACCTTTTTTTTTTTTTTTTTTTTTTTGGTGTGTGGTGGGGTGGTCATGGTAGACAAATAAAAATAATTCTGAGGTTATCTGAGAGCTGACATTCCATACAATAGCAATAAGAACGTTTTCCAAATTTAAAACTCTGATGGAGGAAGTGGGTTACAATAGGAGCAACCTTTGACCCTGACCAGTCATAATGGTTTCCTGGATTCAGAGATATTATGGGTTGGAGCCAAGGGTTTCAGCAGAGAGAGCACAAGATGTGTTAAACTTAGAACACAATGTGCGAGTTCCGGGTGGGGCCGTTGGAGGACATCTTTCTTTCTTTCCGGTGGAAACGATTCCTTTACAAACAAGGAACTGGATCTTTCCCACTGTCCAACCCGTGTCTGTGTATTTGTTCTGCTGCTGATTTTAAAAGGAATTTTGCGTGTTTTTGAGATCTCCAGACTCTGAAAGTCTTCCCTCTGGGGACCGTTTGTAAGGATGATTCATCCCCCAAATATTTATTGAGTGATTGCTATGTGCCAGGTCCTGTTCTAGATGCTGAAATATAGCTAAACGTAGAAAATCAACCAAAAAGCCCTGTCCTTGCAAAGTTTCATTCTATAGCACAATTCCTTAACCTCGGCACTACTGACATTTTAGGCTGGAGAATTTTTTGTCGTGGGGGCTGTCCTGTGCATTGTGGGATGTTTAGCAGTGTCACTGGCAGAGCTACTAGATGCCAGTAGAGCAAAAAATTACTCTTTTTGCCTCCAAGATATGTCTGCAGATGCCATTCTATAGGGAGCAAGAATAACTGTTCTAAAGGGAGAACAGTTCTATAGAGACAGTGACAGACCGTAAACTGTGAACTATTTAATACTAAATAGGTAAATGATAGTTTGTTGATGGTCAATACATATATAGAGTAGGTGAAGGGGAGTTGAGTCTCACTGGTGCGATGGGGATGGGAGATTGTTGTAATTTAAATGGTGTGGTTGGGGAAGTCTTTATTGAGAAGGTGACATCTGACAAAGACTTGAAGGAGGCAAGGAAGTAAGCCATTTGGTTATGGAGGAGGAAGATCCCAGAAGGAGAAATACCCTGGGTATGCACTGGGCTGTCAGAATCACCAAGGGAATCAGTATGGAGTTGGGGGAGCTGGAGATAGGGCCCAGAGGGGAGGCGGGAGATAAAGGAAGTGTTCAGACTCTGCAGCATGGAGGCTTTTGTGGCCATCGTCAAGGCTTTGCTGTTGTCTGGGAGGAAAGGAAACCATTGTTTTATTTTGAACAGAAGCGTGATAGGATCTACCTTAATGTTTTAACAGGACTACTCTGGTGGCTGCTGCCTTGAGAACAGACTTTATGGGGGCAAGGAGAAAAGCAGGGCCATCACAGGGCCATAACAAGTCAAACGTTGATGTCAGGCAACAGAGGGGCCTGGCCGGATGGCTGTAGGCTTCCACACACATCCTTCTCCCCTTCCATAAAGACACATATACAGGTCAGCTTGTAGCTGCCCTGGTATGGTAGACCATCAAGGGAAATTAAGTGTGAATTTGTCTTATTTTCCTTATTGCCTTTTGTTGTTAGACTCTGTCATAGGTAATGTCCTGATTTTCATTTTAGAAACAAAGTATTTGTAGGTGGAAGATCAGATTCCCAGGTAATTATAATAATTAATAATGCATGATAGAAATAATAAACTAACAAGCACTTATTATATGCCAGATGTTATGCTAAGCTCTTATTATTCATTATCTCATTTAATTCTGTCAATAACCTTATGAAGTGGGTACTCATCATTTCTTCTACAGTCTAGATGAGGAAACTGAGGGTCAGAATGTTCAAATGATTTCTCCAAACATTCAGAGCCTCAAGCCTCATTGATTGGTGTGGGAGAGGGATGAACAGCCAGCTGATGTGGAAGGTGGAAGTTTCATGATTGCCAGGGACACCAGCCTCATGTTTGAACCCCCTCCCACCTCTCTCCTGAACTTGTCATAGAGACAGCAGAGAGGGGTGACAGACATGAATGTAAAAACTCCTCTCCCTCAACTCTTAAACCTTGTTAGCTGGAACCAGAGATGGTGAGCTGTAGGTGGAAGGCAGTTTAGAACTAATTCCCACCTTTAATGGATGGGGCTGGGGAGCATTGGAATTAATAGCTCAGGTTCTTGAATCCATAGACCCAGGTTCAAATCCCAGCTCCACCATTACGGGCTCTGTGATCTAAATCAGTTACTTCACCTCTCTAAGCTTTTATTTCTTCTCCTCTAAGATTGGAATAATAATCATATAGATGCTGTTTGGTGCCCCGCCCATAACTCTGTGCCCCCTCTCACCTCTCAAGCCAACTACAGCTTAGATTGACAGTTCCCAAAATGCTGACATTTAGTCCTCTGCCCAAGGGCTGTCTGACTGCAGATACGTGCTCAGCCCAGGATGGTCAGAAGTATCAGAGAGTTGATGCTCCCTGAAGCAACGTCAACCAATGAGGAATGGGGTGTGGTAAATAAATACCCCTTATTTATCCACCCCATTTCCTCCCTGGGCCAACTCTGAGGTGTGTTCTCACAGCCCGTAAGGGGCCCATGGCAAGACCGGGCCCCAGTTACCCACCACGGTAACTGCTCAGCAAGACACCCTTTATATCTGCGCTCCTGCCTTTTATTCCCTCCAAGACTTCCTGGGGTTATCCCCAAATAAACCACTTACAGAGAAATCCTCATCTCAAGACCTGTTTTGGGGGAGGAAACCAGACCAGGACAAGTAGTGAGTAGTGATCACCTCCTTAAATTGCTGTGATGGTTAAGAGAAAGTACATGTAGAGTTGTTAAGTACTTAGCATATTGGCAGAAACATATATAGAATAAACACTAGAAGAAATGGTGATGATGATGATAGTAATGAGGAGGAGGGGGGAAGATGGAGGAGGAAGAAGAAGAAGAGGAGGAAGAAGAAGGAGAAGAAGAGGAGGAGGAGGAGGAAGAGGAGGAGGAGAAAAGGAAGAGGAGGAGGAAGAAGAAGGAGAAGGATGAGGAAGAAGGAGGAGGAGGGGAGGAGGAAGAAGAAGGAGGACGAGGAGGAGGGGAAGAGGAGGAGAGGAGGGGAAGAGGGGGAGAGGAGGAGAAGAGGAGGAAGAGGGTGATGAAGATGATGACTGTGATGAAACAAAGGCCCAGAATGAATGAAGTCGGTGTCTGATGGTGGGGTAACAGGTTGTGGGGGCCAGGCAGGCAGATCCACAATGGAACCATCTCCTGTCCACATTTTCTCCTGACCCCTGAGTTCATGGAGCTTCCTTTGGTGGCCAGTGCTCTCCAGGAGATACCCTCCCCTGTGCTCCCTTACTCCTCCTGAACAACTGGCAGTCAGTGAGTCAGCTGAGTGCTCACCAAACACCATTCTGTTATAAGACTTGGTGGGAGGGACCAGGAATTATAAAATCCAGTCCTTGCCTGAGCTATTCCTCCTTCATGTGGAAAGCCAAATCTTCTATCCACGAATGTCCTTCTCCCTATTTTCCTCTTGGACTTTCACCTCGGGTTCTGCCACTGGACAAGTGGACACACAGCCTTGGGACAAGTCTGAATATGTTGTCTCAAGACTGTTATTCAGCTTCATGTGTGAGGTGGTTGATTTCCTGTCTTGCTCATTCACTCCAGAACACCCTGTTCTTAGATCAAAAGACCTGGAAGTTTCCAAGTCAACAAATGCCATTATGTATTTTGAGTGCAGAAAACTTACTGAACTCAATTCTAATGCTCCCTTAGCCACTGATGAAGGGATTCAAGTTAACTTTTTGATTTGAGCAATGTTAACATTTGACTTATGAGCTCTAGAAGGTCAGAGGTGAAAGAGACCTCAGTGGTAACCCCTTCCAACCCTCCCTTATTCTATAAGAGGGAAACAAAGGGACAGAGAGGTCACTTTACCAACATGCTACACTGGTAGAGAGCAATATATCCCAGCATAAAACTCACTTCTCTGGACTCTCAATTACTTTTCTCACTCTATTGTTACTCACTTCTTGTAGGCCAAGTCATCAAAAATGCACTAGGAGCATCTTTTGGTCAAGGACAAATCTTTTTGTGAACAGTTGCTTTCTTTTTCTCTGCTCTTTCATAAGTCTTGATTTTCATTTATCAGGTTTAAAAAAATCAGAACAACCCTATGCTTTGAAATAACGAAACTGTAAAGAATTTCTATTTAACCTCAATGTCATGAAAGCATGAAAAGCTACATGTTGAAATGAATGGTAGGTTTTTCATTCTAAGTAAAATGTAATTCATCTAACTGATTTGATTGAATCTATTATACCTTCTGAAGCTTTGTTTTTTTTCTGGGTAAAATGGCCAACCCACTGAGCTGTGATAGAAGGAAGAAAAGCCAGAATGAAGAGAAAAACTAAAGGAAATTTATAGAAAAAAATTAGAGCCTACATATATGAAAACGCTCTACGTTAAAACACTAGAGAAAGCTCACAGAGAACCAAGAAAATTACATTTTTGGCACCCATCTGAACTTCAGAATTATTCATTTGTGTTTGTTTATTTATATCTTACTTTATTCCTCCGGAAAGGAGCTGAAGGAGCAATGTCCTCCTTCAGATAAGATTATTAATACACAACATTCATTGATCATTAATCATATGCCAGGAATTTCATATGCATTATCCCATCCAACTTGTTTATCAAAGTAACTGTTGGAGGCAACTATTCTTATCTCCATTTGTAGGAGGTCAAATGGTGCCCCCAACCCCCTGCAAAAAAGATATATCCACCCGGAACCTGTGAATGTTTGCTTATTTTAAAAGAGTCTTTGCAGATGTAATTAAATTAGAGATCTTGAGATGAGATCATTCTGGATCATCTGAATGAGCCCTAAATCCAATGATGAGTGTCTTTATAAGAAGAGAAGACACAGACATGGAGGTGAAGGCCATGCAAAGACAGAGGCAGAGATTGGAGTGACGTGTCTAGAAGCTGAGGAGTTCTAGGGGTTTCCAGCGGTCACCAGAAGCTAAGAGAGAGGTGCAAAACAGATCCTCCTTCAGAGCCTCTGGAGCCACCTCCTCTGGAAGAGCCCCTACTTTCACCTTGATTTAGGACTTTTTTGGCTTCCAGGACTGAAAGAGAATAGATTTCTATGTTTTAAGCCACCCAGTTTGTGGCAATTTCTTACAGCAGCCCCAGAAAGTGAATGTACTATTTTATAGATGAAGGTACCAAGGCCCAGAAGGGTTAAACAACGTATCCAAGTGCCATAGCTGGGATCAAATTCCACCAATTTATGGCTGATCCAAACATGAGGTTGGATTTTTAAAAGCAGCATAAAACGCATAAAGAGATGCATGAAAAAGCATTCTCCAAATGCTAATGGTAAGTATCTTAGGATGCGGAGGTTTCGGGTAACTTACTTTCTTCAGTATTCTTAGAAATACTGCTCACATTTTCTAAAGTAATATTGACTATGTAATTTGAAGAAAAAAATTAAATCATTTTTTCTGAGGGACAGCCACAATGAAAGTGTTAACTGAAAAAGGCAGCACACAAACCTGTAGAGAGTAAGTAATACTACAATTGTGTATAGCAGTCCATTTATTTTTCTTTCTAATTTTTTAAATTATACTTTATGTTCTGGGATACATGTGCAGAACGTGCAGGTTTGTTACATAGGTACACATGTGCCATGGTGGTAATATCTAAAATCTACAAGGAACTTCAACAAATTTACAAGAAAAAAACAAACCACCCCATCAAAAAGTGGGTGAAGGATATGAACAGACACTTCTCA
Source organism: Pongo abelii (assembly GCF_028885655.2). Classification (NCBI taxonomy): domain Eukaryota; kingdom Metazoa; phylum Chordata; class Mammalia; order Primates; family Hominidae; genus Pongo; species Pongo abelii. The sequence goes on along the minus strand of NC_071995.2, from coordinate 114,495,711 downwards.
AAAGAAGACATTTATGTGGCCAACAAACATGAAAAAAAGCTCATCATCACTGGTCATTAGAGAAATACAAATCAAAGCCACGATGAGATACCATCTCACGTCAGTTAGAATGGTGATCATTAAAAAGTCAGGAAACAACAGGTGCTGGAGAGGATGTGGAGAAATAGGAACACTTTTACACTGTTGGTTGCAGTCAGTTTTTACAGAAACATCATGAGGTAGGTATTGATATGGCCCCATTTTACAGGTGAAGAGCCCGCGTCTCAGAATATACTGAGGACATATTGGAGCCATTGCATTTAAAGTCTCTATTAAAGAGAAAATGCCCTTATTCTCTCCATCTCTTTAGACCTTTCTTGAGTCTGACTTATAAGCCATATTGCTAGAAGCAAACATTTTTGTTCTCTCTCAGACTAATCAGTATTCAGGTCTGCAAGTTACGGAGGAAGAGAGGCATGAATCTTCTTACCTCTTCCATTCTCAACCAATTTATTCTATTTTTAATTTTTATTTTTGGAGACAGGGTCTCACTGTGTCATCAAGGCTGGAGTGCAGTGGCACAATCATAGCTCACTGCAGCCTTGGCCTCCCAGGCTTAAGTGACCTCACGTCAGCCTCCCAAGTGAGTAGTTGGGACCACAGGTGTGTGCTACCATGCCTGGCTAATTTTTTTATTTTTTGTAGAGATGAGGTCTCACCCTGTTGCCCAGGCTGGTCTCAACTCCTGGGCTCAAGTGATTCACTCACCTTGGCCTCCCAAAGTGTTGGGATTACAGGTGCAAGCCACCATGCCTGGCCCACCTGGGGAATCTTTTAAAAGATCACCTGGGGAATATTTTTAAAAATGTAAGTTCTGGTGACAGAAGGACAAATTGGCATGATTCTACTTATAAGAGGTATTTAAAATATTCCGACTTACAGAATTCGTTCTTTCTACGTGGAAAATCAGAAAGTTCCCTAAGTATTAAAGACTTTAATCTGGGGGTAAAGAGAAAAGACAAAGACATGAGATCCTAATTCCGCTCTTTTAAAAAAAACCTAGAAGAAGCTTTGTTCTCTTAAGCTTACACGAGAATGTGGATTTTTTCATTGGCAAGTCTAAACCTATTGTCAGCAATTTAAATCTGCAGTCTGGATCTTAGTGGCTTGGAACTGGCTTCTATCTGGTCCATAATTTAGCCAAGAATATAGAAAGAAATGCAAGCAGAATCTCTTATTTTTGGGGATTCAAGATGTCTTGGCTCAGTCACATTGGACATTTTGAGGATTCTGGCAGACAACATCAGAGAAAATTGGACTTGAAGGGCATCTTAGCCATAACCACCACTCTCTGCGACCTCACGACATGCCCAGCTCTGTGGCACATGCTTTATAGCCATCATCTCATGGAGGCCTTTGAACAAATCTAAGAGGTAAGCACTATCATCTTCAATTTCCAGACAAGGGAGCTGAGTCTTAGTAGGTCATGGAGCTTGGGAGCTTGGATGTGGCAGAACCTCAGACTGAATCAGAAATATCTGTTGTCCTCAGGCCCTTGACCCCTCTGTGGGGCTGCCCCTCCAGCCCTGGATATTCAGAGCTGTGTGTGAGTGGATGGATTAGAATCGCACAGATTGAATGTCCTTTAAAATGCAGGAGGTGTGAACTTTGGAATATGCATTATGTCTAAAGGCATCAGTGATGTTATGGGGAAAATAATTTGAGGGAAAGCAGCAAAAGGTAATGGAATTAATGATCAATGTCAAGAATGGGTGCTTTCTGGACCCAGGCTGCTTCTCACAATGGTGTGATCCTGAAAAAGTACTTTCCCCTTTCTGGGCCTCAGTTTCCCCCTGCACACATGTGGGACTTGTTCTAGAATCACCTGAAGAATCTTTTAAAAAATATTAAGTTCTGGTCACAGAAGGACAAATATGGCATGATTCCATTTACAAGAGGTATTTAAAATAGTCCGACTTACAGAAGCAGAAATAGAAGGATGGTTGGCACAGGATGGTAGGAGGGGGAAATGGAGAGTTTGTTCAGTGAGTATAAAGTTGCAGTTACACAAGATGAATAAGTTCTAGGGATATGCTGTACAATAGTTAATGTACAGTTAATGATATGGTGTGCACTTAAAAATTTGTTTTAAGAGGATGAATTTCATGTTAAGTGTTCTTAACACACACACACATGCACAAACACATACTGCAAAGGGATACAAGGACACCATTGGAGGTGATAAATATACTTATTACCTTGATTGCGGTGATGACATCATGACTGTATACACTTGTCCAAACCCATCAAATTGTATACATTAAGTATGTGCATTTTTTTCTGTATCAATTATACTTCAATAAAGCTGTACAAATATATAAGTTCTAAGATTTATCTTTGACTTTTAAATCCTGATCTTCTAGGAGACTCTTATCCATTAATTACTTAAACAAATGTTTATTTATATTTTCTAAGCATGTAGATGCTGGAGATGAAATGGCCTGCTTGTGAGCATTCCATCAGTAAATAGAATAGTGCACTCCAATTAAGGTAATTTGAGGAGTTTTCACAGAGGGACTAATATGAAGGTGTGGGCAGGATATAGAGGAAGCAGCAGGGATAGCAACAGTGGGGCTTTTATAATCTCTGGACCTGACGGAGTCGGGGGGGAGTGTTCACCTGACCCTGGAAGGACAGAGTTATGGAGATGCCTCCTTAGAAGAGACATGACCTTCACCGAGAGCAGTTTCTTAACCTTGGCACTGTTGACATTTGGGCTTGGGTAATTCTTTGTTGTGGGGGCTGTCCTGTACATTGTAGTCCCTGTCCTCTAACCGCCAGATACCAGCAGCACCATCACCCCTAGTTGTGGCAACCAAATATTTATCCAGACATTGCCAAATGTCCCTTGCAGGGCAACATTACACTTGATTGAGAACCACTGACCTAGAGATGCAGTCAGCTTGTGGGGATGCCACAGAGAAGGATGTGTCACCCCATTCTCCCACTCCTCTTTCCTTTCAATTTCCTGCTGAGATTTCCCATTGGCCAAGACTCACCCAGAAATCAGAAGTCCAGGGAGTGCACTGCTGCACTCTAACAAGGCAGCTCTGAGGCTGAGAGCAGGAGGAGAGTGGTGAACAACATGTGCAGTGGGGTGAATGGAGACACAGCACAGGCAGTGAACACAATGAATAAGACCCCTGTGCTTAGGCACTCACAGTCTATTGGTGACAGGGGTGGATGGAGAGGCAGAGAATACACACAAGAAAATTTCTGAGCATGATTAGGAGTATAAAAACAAGCTGAAAACCCAAATGATGTAGCAATGAATGGCAGAGCTCTCTGCAGAGGTGAGAGTTAAGCTAAGACCTGAATGACAGGATGGGCCTAGCCTCTTAAATATTAGGGGTGGGTGAGGGGGCACGATATTCCAAGCCAAGGGAACAGCATGTGCAAAGGCTCTAGACTCTGCATTTATTTATTTATTAGTTTTTACTTGTTTCATTGATTTGTGTTACTTTACTGGGGTATGATTTATATATATAGTAAGATATGCAAATATCAAATGTACCAGTTGTTGAATTTTTGCAAATGTATTTACTCGTGTAACTATCATCCAGATTCAGATATAGGTCATTCCCACCTCCCCAGAAAGTTTCCTTGTGCCCCAAATCCTGCCCCTCTGGCCTGCTATTGTCCTGACTTTTATTACCAGGCAAGATCAGCTTTGTCTGTCTTTGAATTTCATAGAAATGGAATCACACAGCATGTACTTTCCTGAGCCTAGATTATTTCATTCAACATCAGGTCCACGGGATTCATTCATGTTGTTACACATATCAGCAGTGCCTGCTTCTTTTTATTGCTGAATAGTATTCCATTGCATGGATGTGCCACTGTGTGTTTGTATCCATTCTCCTGTGGGGGGATATTTGGTCTGTTTCCAGTTTTGAGCTCTTATGAACAAAGTCACTGTGAGCATTTGTATACAAGTATTTTTGTGGGCATATGCATTCATTTCTCATGAGATGTAATTTCAGGGTCACAGGGTAGAAGTCTTTTTAACCTTATTAGAAATTATCAGTTTTTCATTATATATATCTATATATATACACACACACATATATATACACATACATATATACATATATATACATATATACACACATATATAATACATATATATAAAATACATATATATATATATATATATTTTTTTTTTTTTTGAGACAGAGTCTTACTCTGTCACCTAGGCTGGAGTGCAGTGGTGTTATCTGGGCTCACTGCAGCCTGTGCCTCCTGGGTTCAAGTGGTTCTCTTGCCTCAGCCTCCTGAGCAGCTGGGATTACAGGCACCTGTCACCATGCCCGACTAATTTTTGTACCTTTTGTAGAGACACGGTTTCACCATGTTGGCCAGGCTGGTCTCGAACTCCTAACCTCAGGTGATCCGCCCACCTAGGCCTCCCAAAGTGCTGGGATTATAGGCATGAGCCACCATGGCGCCCAGCCCCATTAGATTTTGATGTGAAGGTAGGCTGGGAAATCACCAGATGAGAGGGTTTTCCTAAAGCCCACTCTGGCTTGGAAATTCTAACATTCCATAGTGATTTTTCCTCCATTGATCCTAGTCTAACTAAACACAGGTCTATTTCTTGATCCATCACAGGGTCATCCCTCACCTTTATCCCCAGGTACCATGTAGCCCCAGGTAAACTGTGCCCGAGGGCCAGCCACATGTGCTGGGTACCTGGAAAAACTGCCTGTAGCGCCAGCCTCCCGCCTCCTCCTGGATGCATGTGTATTAAATCGTGGTATAGTGGCTAATTCTTTGCAGCTTGCAGGTTGCTGCCTCCATTTCAGCAGACAGGAGGGCGCCCTGACACAGTTAAAGATCACAAGCTTTGATAACCTGCCCTTCTGATTTATAACAGTCCGGGTCTCCACGTTCACCTAATGAGGGGAACTCGGAGTGTCAACCTGTTTATTAAATGCTCAGAACCATGTGTGAGCCGGAATGAGGTAAGAAGTCAATCATATTTTCATTTATTCTGCGTGTCCCCTGCCTGTTCATTCAGGCCTCTCTCCCCGAGACTGTCAGTCTGCCAAACTATTTCTTTTCATCTCCAAAGGGGAGGACTTTAGGATAGATCATTTGCAGAGACGGTCGGGGTCCACAATGTTTGCACTTCCCTACTGATTTCATAGGTGTTTGGAAGTTAATGATACTCAACACCTCATGATTCTTTCCTATATGTCAAACAAAGACATGAAAGGGAAAGTGGCCAGAGGGGAGAGGTAGGGGGTGCAGGGTGGGGAAGACAGAAACGTATCCATAGCTTTCCCTTTCCTTCACCCTAGCCCTGGAGAGATTGGAGAGATTGTGAGTCTTCATGCAAATGGAAGATGGATTAATCTTCCTGAAGTTGTCGGGATCTAACGAAGTCTTAATTCATCTTCTTTAATTCCCTTTAAAATGAAAAAAAAAAAGCATAAATTAAAATAACAAATGGCCCGGCTGCTTTAATCTCCACTTGTTCTCACCCCCTTCCCCTTTGCAACTTGGTCACTGTCATTTTCTTAATCTCCGGAGATTCCGCCCTGATTCCTTTCAAGTGGCATCAGCTCTGTCTCTTAGGTTTGGTATTCTGGAGTTGGCATAAATATTTCTGCCTGTTTGAGGCCCCTGGCTGGATTCTGACCTTGGACATGACTGGGGGAGGGGGCAGAGCAGGCCACACTCTGAAGTTTACTTGGCAAGATGAGCTCTAGGTGGCCCAGTCTGAAGACCCGGGAAGAGTTCTGCAACCTCACATCTGTGACTCAAGCAGGCTTTACTGGAACTGCTGGTCTATATTGTTCTATTCTTGGATTCTTGGTGCTTTCTTGTGATACATGATGGTACATGTAATGAAACTTATTCATTAAGTGATACATTGTTTCATTTAAAATAACCTCAGGAGTAAGCTTGTGAATAATTCAAACTTCATATTCGTTTTTCTTTCACTGAAATTGCCTTCTTTTTTTTTTTACTTCTAAAGCATACATACACACATTTTCTTGAGATTAGAAACTCTTTTTAAATTTTTTACTTCTAAAGTACACATACACATGTTTTCTTGAGATTAGAAACTCTGTTTTGTCCTTTGAGGGTTTATTTATATAAGAAACAAAGTAGTAAAGACCTGCATGGTTAAGCAAAGGCATTTGCTCTAGAGGACCAACATTCAGGCTCCAATAACGTCATCCATTAACAGTTTATACACCAACCCCATTATCACTGGATTCTCATTACATCTGTGTGGATCAAGCAGGACAACTCATTTCTCGCTTCATATTCTTTTTCAGTTCCTGTATCTTGTATATTGCCCTGTGCCCAGCTTAAAACAGATGCTACATAAATATCTGTTGAATGAGTGAACAAATGGATGGTGAATAAACAGAGTTGCCTGATTGTGCATTGTGCAATCTTTAACTTAAATTTGGTCTCTGTTTGTTTTTGTGTAATGGTGATAGAGATATCCTGGCTTGGGGCAACATGGAATAGCTGAACACCTGTGGTAGATGGGCGTTAATGTGGCCGTGCCTGTTTTCTCTGTCTTTCTTAGTAACAGAACCTCCATCTTTAGCTGGACAATGGATAGCTGGAATGAAGACATTTCCCAGACTTCCTTCCAGCAAAGTGTGGCCATGTTCTGCCCATTGAAATTTAAGTGGTGGTGTTGTATGGTTAATGTCCTTAAAAAGACAGCTGGAACAAACCCCTTGTTGCTTCTCTCACTCCTCCATAGGGTTGGAATGCAGACATGAGGGCTAGAGCCCAACAGCTATTTTAGACTATGAGGCAGGAAGTTAAGAAAGGTAGCACAACAAGAAAAAAAGCAGCTTGGGCCTCCTCTGATTATTAAACCACCATATCATACTGGATTGCTTGTCTCTGGACTTATTTCAGGAGAGACAGACATGAACTTCTAGTTTTCTTAAACTAATATTTTGGGTGTTTCATCACATGAAACCAGACCTAATTCTAAGGAATTCAGTATGGTTTTTAAAGACCTGGAGTTTTGCTTATGGGTACTAGCAGCTGATACAGGTTAAAACACCTTAGAGATAAAACACCCAGAAGGTAGTGGCCATAGAACAAATGGCCCACACTCTGCTGATTAAGAAACAAAAATTGTGATTGATTTCAAAGAAATTAGTTTGGACCTTCAATGGAACAGACATGGTTGACATTCTATTTTCTGAAATAAACATATTAAAGAATAAAAAAAATTCTATAAGCCTGAGACCAACCTAGAACTGATAGATAAACTTGTAGATCAATTTATAGGGGACATGTCAGGATGAGAATAAGCATGAAGCACCCAGCACAGTGCTCAGTGCGATGCAGTCACGTGGCAAATGTCAGTTTTCCGTATTCCAGTCTCTTGCATCTTCAGCATCTGTAGCTTTGCAGAGTGAGCAGAAACCAGGGCCAGCAGGGCTTATCCCATAACTCTAAGGAGTTTGGATGCTATACTGAAGCCAGTAGAGAGGGAGTTAACATTTCATTTCAGATGTGCCTATTAGAAGAATCCCCTGGATTTTCTCTGTGGGGAAAAAGATTTGCTAGTGAGTAGGAGGCAAGAGGCCAGGAAACTAGTGATGCAGCTGTTGCAGGGATCTAGGAGGAAGAGGATAGGGCCTTGGACTTGGGCAGTGGATGTGGGGAGGCAGAGGAGAATTTGGATGAGAGGGACATAGAGGTGGAGTCCACAGCATCGAGATGCTGATTATTTGGAGGTTGACCTAGAAGGGCGCTGGAGCAGTCAAGTGGGAGAGGAAATCATGGTGAGTCCCCAGGTTTTCAACTTGAGCTGGATCAGTTGGTGGCATGTTCTCTGTGACAGGGTGGGAGAGAAGTATTTGAGTGAGAAGTATTTGGGTGAGACAAAGCTGTGTGTCAGACTCTTTGAGTCTGATGTGCCTTGTGAAACATCCAAAGCAAAGAAGCACAGTAGACAGTTGGCTCTATGGGTGAGAGCCTTAAGAGAGGCCTGCACCCAGCTTGTAGGATAGATCAGAAAGCGAGGCTGACATAACAGTTATGAAGGAAATCTCCAAACTGCTTTCCACAGTGGCTGAGCTAATTTGCATTCCCACCAATGGTGCATAAGCATTCCCTTTTCTCTGCAGCCTGGCCAACATCTGTTCTTTGACTTTTGAATACTGGCCATTCTGATGGGTGTGAGATGGTATTTCATTGTGGTTTTGATTTGTATTTCTCTGATGATGAGTGATATTGAGCACTTTTTCATGTTTGTTGGCCATTTATATGTGTTATTGTGAGAAGTGTCTGTGCATGTTTTGTGCCCACATTTTAATGGGGTTATTTGGTTTTTGCTTGTTAAATTATTTAAGTTTCTTATATATTCTTGATATTAGAGTTTTTTTGGATGCATAGTTCGTGAATATTTTTTCCCATTCTGTAGGTTGTCTGTTTTTTCTGTTGATAGTTTTGACCCAGCAATCTCATTACTGGGTATATATACAAAAGAAAATAAATCATTCTACCAAAAAGACCTGCACTCATATGTTCATTGCAGCACTATTCACAATAACAAAACCAGAATCAACCAAGGTGCCCATCAACAGTGGACTGGATAAAGAAAATGTGGTATGTATACATCATGGAATACTATGCAGCCATGAAAAAGAATGAAATCATGTTCTTTGCAGCAACGTGGATACAGCTGGAGGCCATTATCCTAAGTGAATTAACATAGGAACAGAAAATCAAAAATAGCATGTTCTCACTTATAAATGGGACCTAAACACTGAGTACTCATGGACTTAAAGATGGTAACAGTAGACACTGGGCACTACTAGAGGTGGGAGGGAGGGAGGAGGCAAGGGTCGAAAAACCAACTGTTGAGTACTATGCTTTGCTATTTGGGTGATGGGATCATTTGTATCCTAAACCTCAGCATCATGCAGTATACCCAGGTAACAAACCTGCACATGTACCCACTGAATCTAAAATAAAAGTTAAAATTATTAAAAACAAAAAGAAACGTGGGGAGGGGGTGTGGATATATACAGTCTTTAATTAATTCTTTTTTTTTTTTTTTTTGAGACAGAGTCTCACTCTGTTGCCCAGGCTGGAGTGCAGTGGCTCGATCTCAGTTCAGTGCAACCTTCGCCTCCTGGGTTCAAGTGATTCCCCTGCCTCAGCCTCCTGAGTAGCTAGAACAACAGGTGTGCGCCACCATGCCCAGCTAATTTTTGTATTCTTAGTAGAGATGGGGTTTCACCATGTTGGCCAGGCCAGGATTGTCTCAAACTCCTGACCTCAAGCCTCGGCCTCCCAAAGGGCTAGGATTGCAGGCATGCACCACTGTGCCCAGGCCTACCCTTTAATTAAAAAAAAAAAAAAAATTCCACAATGCAAAAACAAAGTACCTATTGACCTGAGAGTCTTTCAGGAAGAAGATAGAAATGGAAGAAAATGTCAGTTATTTTCTTGGTGTGGGAGGTACGCTTTTTCATTCATTCATTCTGACAACACGTATTTATTACATTCTCACTATGTTCTAGGCACTATGCGTTGAGCACATGACAATGAACACAAGAGACAAAAAATCCCTGCCTTCATGGAGCTCACAGGGCAATGGACACTGTGGGAAAACCGAATGAGACATCTCAGTCTTGAGAGGATTGCTATGCTTGATGGCTCTAATTTAATCTATAGGGCTTGCAAAGGCACAAGAGGGTTGCTCATTCAGTTTGGGAAGATCTGCACCCTCAGAGAGGGCTTTTATTCAGCTAATAAACATTTTTAAGACCCTCCCCTATGCTTTAGGCACCATCTTGGACCAATGATGCTTGAGCATAGGGAGAAAATATTAGAGCTTCTATGTATATATTTAATTCAATCTTTAAAAATTTCTACTATTGAGTATGTTTCATACTGTGTGAGGAGTATTACTAAGTAGTGCATGTATATAATTTAAACATACACTTAAAATATATACAATTTAAAAATATAATTAAAATATATATCCACATACTGTTTTAGGAGGTAGAGTAAGCAAAAATATTTTGCTCACAGGGATGAATGATCAAGAAACTTTTTATAACTGCGGTTGGGGGTCAGCAAAGGTTTTCTTAAAAGGCTGGATAGTAAATACTTTAGGCTCTGTCAGCCATGAGGTCTTTGTTGCAACTACTTAACTCCATCATTGTAGTATGGAAGCAGTCATAGTCTATGTAAATGAATGAACATGCTTGTGTTCCAGTAAAACTTTATTTGCACAGACTGGCACTGGATCGGATTGGCCTGCTGGTTGTAGTTTGCCAACCCCTGGTCTAAGTAATTACATGAGTAGTAACAATAGAGTGTAATAAATAAGGCAAGTAAAGAGTGCTATGAAGCATAGATCATTTTTGTTAGGAGGATGGTCAGACAGGAGTCACCTGAGGGAGTGATATTTACTGAGATCTGGGAGGTGAGCCAGTGCTACCTTGACAAAAAGGAGTTGTAGGAGTGTTCCAGTCCTACGGGAGTGAGAACACATACCCCAGAGGAGCTGGACGTGGCCTGTGCCTTGAACTGTAAGGTGCTGGGGGCTCCAACAGCAAATGGGGACAGATAGCCCTGGACTTAGGAGCCATTTGCAAATACCAGGCCTGATGGAGAAATGATGTTCAGAAGTCTTGAGGCCAAGAGTGCTTCTCTGGAACTGCGTTTGCCTCTCAAGACAGAATCCAGGGGAGGGCATCAATGAAGAGAGAAGTGGGATGGGTGGCTTTTGGCTGGGGCTGTTTTCTCCCTCTCATCAACACCCTCCAGCAGGATGCAGCCACAGCAGCTGCTGGCCAGCTCACTGCTGGACAGTAGGGCTGTCAGTTTCTGATGGATCAAGGGTGCCGGAGGGATGCTGTCATTCTTGGTCTCTGGGGTTGAGCTCCTATGCGCCTCCTCACCAGAGGCCCCTGATGAGGGGGCAGGTCACTTCCATCAGTCCTGAGGCCTCCCTCTATTTTGATGATGGAAATAAACCCTGCCCTTATATTGCTATCTTTTTGCAGCTTGCAGGCAGAATAAAATGTAGAATCTGCCCATCCCCCTTTTCCTTAGCAACTCCTCCACCCCAACTGTTTTATACAGTCAAGATTTTATTCAGAAATGTAGAAACCTCTGGTTGAGTTTTTTCACTTTGTTTTAACCTATTTGTTCTAGGCCTGGGGGAGAAGAGAAATGGACTGTTATTTTAGAAACCCATGTCTAGCGTCCCTCCTCTGTCAATCAGGAACCTGTAGCTCTCTCTGATAATAATAGTATCTTGTGTATGTGTGGTGTGGTTAATAGCAAGTTTGCTTTCAATCCACTTCCTGTACTTTCCATGCTGTGCTGTTCTTTATCACAGGGAGCTATGTTTCCCAGGCTCCTGTAAAGGGTTGGCCAATGGGAGAAGTGCTGGAGGGTGGGGGAAGCGGAGAAATCAGGTCATTTCTACCCTTCTCTCTGTTTCTGGGGGCATTATCAGCAGCTGCTGTCTTTTCTCCCTGTGTTTATCTCCTTTCAGATAGCCCTTTCTTCCATTATCTCAACTGTGTGGGCAGCCCCTTCCAGGGCTGTAGCACCTACTGGATACCCCAGCTCCTGGCTCTGGCAAAATCACCTTCTCTTGTTGTCCCTCCAGCCAAAGGGGAATCCATATTCTCCATCCTTTGGTTTGCTTCAGGCTTTCCTCTTGGCTTATCAGCCCTTCCATGATCTAGGTAGTCAACTCCCTGTATTAAACTCCTTCTGTTCAAAAGACCTTTAGTGATTTCTCTATTCTCCCTGGATCCTGAAAATTACATGCAGCATCTCACAGTTAAAAGGTGCTGTTGTTTTTCCATGATCTCATTTCAATTTTGACATGCACGACCTCAGGAAGGACATCAAGGCTGGTGCTATTACACCATTACACCATGATATAAAAAAGATAAATGGTTAAACATATTGCCTGAAGCCCTGGATTAAGGCAGCATGACTCCATGGAGCCAGGCACACCTTTGGATCCCAGCTTCATTGTATCTGTAAGGCCTCTAGTAACTCATTTCATTTTTCAGCTTTTTAAATCTCTAAATTGGTAATAAGAATACAGGTATCATGATGTTCTATAAGACACTTAGCACACTGTCTGATATGTAGTAGAAACTCAACAAATATTGGTAATTACAGTAGAACCTCTCTTTACCATCCTCTGCTCAATGAAGAGTTGGCCCTCTCTATCCCCTCTGCAAGTAGACTAACTGCTGTGCAAAGCTTGTTGCACGCTTTGGTAAATATGCACCTCAAGATGAAAGAGAAATGTGCAGGTTCTCCTTCATCTTGAGGTGCGTATTTACCAAATGTCAACCTTCTTGGTTCCCAGACCTCTTTGACTCAATTATACTTGTTCTAAAAAAATAACCTAATGACATTTAAGCTCCAGGACCTCACGTGCACTGACCCCTCCCAGGGCCCTGGGAGGAGCTCTAGCAATGTGCTCAGGAGGTCATGTTATGTTAAAAAATTTTCTTTTAATTAATAAACTTTATTTGTAGAGTAGTTTTACATTCCCAAAAATGTTGATAGGAAGATACAGATATCCCACAACCCTGTCCCCACACTTGCACAGCCTTCCTTATCATCAACGTGCTCCCCACACGTGTTACAATTGAGGGACATACATGGACACATCACCTGAGTCCATAGTTTACATTAGGGTGTCACTCTTGATGTTGTCATCCTATAGGTTTGCACAGATGTATGATGACATGTATCCACCATTGTAGTATCATACACAATAGTTTCCCTACTCTAAAAACATTTCCTGTGCTCTGCCTGTTCATTCCTCTCTCCCTCTTAATCCCTGGAAACAACCGATCTTTTACTGTTTCCATAGTTTTGCTTTGTCCAGAGTGTCATATAGCTGGATTCATGCAGTACATAGCCTTTGCAGATTGGCTTCTTTCATATAGCAATATGCATTTAAGTTTCCACCATGTCTTTTCATGGCTAGATAACTCATTTCTTTTAGGGCTGAATCATATTCCACTGTCTGGATATACTATAGATTATCCACTTACCTCCTGAAGGTAAGTGGTTACTTCCAAGTCTGGGCAGTTATGAATAAAGCTGCCTACACATCCATGTCCAGGCTTTTGTGTGGATATAAGTTGTCAATACATTTGGGTAAACATCAAGGAGTATGATTTCTGGATTTTATTGTAAGAGTACGTTTAGCTTTTTTAAGAAATTGCCAAACTGTCTTCCAAAGTGGCTGCACCATTTTGCATTCTCACCAGCAATGAATGTGAGTTCTTATTGCTCCACATCCTCGTCAGCATTTGGTGTTGTCAGCGTTTTGGATTTTGACCATTCTAATAGGTGTTTAGTGGTATGCCACTGTTGTTTTATTTGCAGTTCCCTAACGACCTAGGATGTGAAACATCTTTTCACTTGCTTACTTGGCATCTGTGTATCTTCTTTGGCAAGGTGTCTCTTCAGGTCTTTTCCCCATTTTTTTTAATCAGGTTGTTCATTTCCTTGTGGTTGAGTTTTAAGAGTTCTTCATATATTTTGGATAAAGTCCATTATCGGATATATCTCATGATATTTTTCAACATTTTTCAAAATAAAATATTTAAATTGTATTGGTTAAAACAAGTCTCTTTTCACTCCTCCCAAATGTCAGGGGCCACTAGAATGACTGTTAAAATAAAGCTGATTTAGGAATATATTTAGACTGGCTTTAGTGAGATATATTTGTGTGAGTTAAGGTCATTTCTATGTTCAGTTGTTTCTAGCCATCCCAATGTAGGAATGGGTTCTAGAACTGTTCCTCCTCTTACTATGCCTGCTTACTGATGTTGTGATATTCAGGTGCAGAGTCAGAGAACATGTCACAATATGAATATGTTCCGTGTTGCCTGGCACCAGAGGTATGTGTGTTGTGGAAGAGAAACTCTGAACTGTAGAGAGTCAGAATGCTCAGTCATCAAACCCACAAAGCTGTAAGAGGATTCCATTAGAATGACAACTTGTCAAAATAGAAGTTCCTTTCTAGCAGAAATTTGCTTGTAAGTACAGCTTTACCAGGTGTACATACCCCATATTCCTTTTTTTATTGAATGGGAATCATGTAAAATAGAATTTATCCATTTCTGTGGGTCCTGGGTACACCCTGAAGCAGTATACCAATGGTGATTATTTCTGTACATGAACTTGTATATTGTATGTATTTCAAATATAAAAACAATGTAATCAACTATGCTTAAGAAAATACTGAATTATTCTACTCTTCCTCTAGAACGTATTATTCCCAAATTATTGTGTAAAGAAGAAATGATTAAGAGTTTGTAGCCAGAAGTTGTAGGATAAAAAATATTTTAGTGATATGAGAGGTAGTTAATTAATACAAATATTATGATCATCTTCTCTGGATTTTGTGATATTTGTAGTATTTTCATTTTTAAAAAAGCAGAAATTTGTGATTCATATTGTGACGTTTTCTCATTCTAAATAAGCATCTATGTTTTGTAGGTAATTTTATGTTTATAATTTTCTTTTCTTTTCCTCTGAAAGAGCTTCCAAATTGTATAAGCTTCAGATCCCACACAAGCTGAATCTACCGCTTCTTGTTATTGTAATTATGCAATTTAATAAAATTGCATATCAGTCAATAAAAATGACTGTGTAAAAGAAGAATTGCATTCATAAAAATGAAACTGCATGCTTCAGAACACCCCATTGGATTTGAATTGCTAAAAACACTTGCAGTTGAATTAGGTGTGGATGAGAAAACTTAAGAGATTAGGAGGAAAATAATCTTGATAATTTGGAAGGATTCTTCCTTTAGACTGCTTTGCAGCAACTTTTGTTTCCTACCTCAAAAAAGCCAAAACTGCAGCCTGCAGGTGAAGCTGTGGATGTGTTTTATAAAAATGGCAAAGTAGAACCCGGATATTTGCTAACTGACTTCTCGACAGAGTGCTTCAGACAGCCTCTACCAATAGTTGAGAAATGGCAGCTGAGAGAAAACCTAATTGTCTTTTTTTTTTTTTTCTGGTCCACCTACTCCACTTTACAGATGGGAAAACTGAGGCCCAGAGAAGCAAATTGTATTTCCTAGGGTCACACAGCCTAGGTCTCCAGACTGGATGTCCTTCTGTCTTTCTGCAGGTCTGGGTCAGTATCTGTAGCTGGGAGAGGCGGTGGGGGAAGGGAGAGGGCAGGCAGGACTTGGAGCCTTCCGCATGCCTAACTTGTTAGGGCGTTCATGATGTCACAATTAGGAAGGAAATGGAGAGGGGAGGCCTCGGAAACCCCCCAAAGGCCCTCTGATTGCGCCCTGCCGAAACCCTCGAGGAATTACTCCCTGGTCCTCTCACAGTGGCTGTGGTCTCAGCCTGAGATAAAAGGCCAGAAGCAGGAAGGTAAATCTGATGGAGCTTCCTCCACCAGCCCCACCCCTTCCCCAAATGTGCCCTCCTTCTCTTGGATATAGAACACAGTTAAAAAAAAAAAACAAAAACTGAGCCCAGTTGCCATGGCAACCACCTGTGGTCTGGATTTCTGGAATCACTAGCCAGAGAAGAATCAGGAAAATACAGTATGATTCTACTGGAAGACCCGCCACATTCCTGCTGTGCGGTGTCCTTGTTCACGAACAGCCTTACCCATCGGTGAGAACAGATAGGCAAGGGTGTGGGGCTATTGCACTCAGGACAGTGGAGGTCGGGGCTGGGTGAGGTATCCCAGGTGGAGAGAACAGGGATCCTTGGGTTGACTGAATTCTCTACTGCTCCCTTGTGAAGCTGACAGGCCCAGGTTCAAAGATCAGAGGGCAGCTGGCAGTCACCTCCTTCCTTCCTCCCCTGGGCATGAGGAGGCTGAACTGGTCTGCCTGGAAACCCACTGTTTCCTTTTTGGAGGCTCTGGCTGCAGCTACCTATATGGATTGGCATTCCAGCTGTCTCCCATAAAGCCTCCAGCTCTTTAAAATCCCCAGTTAAAGCCTAAGTTCCAATAAAAATTGCCAGGCTGGGTTTGGGGCAAGGTATCCGCATCTTCTACATAGGCCGAGGACGCTGTAATGAGCCTGACTAGGAGGCACAGTCCTGGGCTGCTTCCCCTCATTGTCTGTAACTAAGCACACATGAAAGCAAGCTGTAGATTAGCTGAGACCCAGAGCATCTGAAAGACACTCAAAGAGCCAAATCAACCACTAAAGGAGTTGCCAAGAGGAGGCAGGGAGGGGGTCTTTAATGGTCCATTTGCAAGAGATGAAATTTCTAAGCCTTAGGAACTTGGATACAGCATGGTGAAGTTGCATTTTAAAGGTTTCAGGAGAAAAGATAAAAAGTTAGAGGGTTAGAGGTGACTCTCTTCTGGCCGCTTCCCTGAAATGCATGCCAATTAGACAGAATTCCTTGCACGTCGTGAGTCCTTCAAAAAATATTTGTGAAATAAATTAATGAATGGGATATGGTTTTTCCTATCACACATTTCTGGAGCCAGTGGCCTGATTTGTTATATAATATGTGCTGCAGAGGGCAAGGCCAGGCAGGCACCACAATGGAAAGGGGCAATTCGGAGCAGAGACTCCCTTTCTGTGCTTCCAAACTTCTATTTTGCAGACTGTCCTATAGAGCAAGTCTTAAAAACTCCAAGACCTACACAGGCAAGATGGGGGTGTGTGATGGTTAATATTGAGTGTCAACTTGATTGGACTGAAGGATGCAAAGTATTTTTCCTGGGTGTGTCTGTGAGGGTGTTGCCAAAGGAGATTAACATTTGAATTAGTGGACTGGGAAAGGCAGACCCACCCTCAATCTGGGTGGGCACAATCTAATCAGCTGCCAGCGCGGCCGGAATAAAAAGCAGGCAGAAGAATGTGGAAAGACTAGACTGGTTTAGTCTTCTGGCCTGCATCTTTCTCCCATGCTGGATGCTTCCTGCCCTCGAACATCAGACTCCGAGTTCTTTAGCTTTGGGACTCGGACTGGCTTCCTTGATCCTCAGCTTGCAGATGGCCTATTGTGGGACTTCACCTTGTGATCGTGTGAGTTAATACTCCTTAATAAACTCCTCTTTATATACACATCTGTCCTATTAGTTCTGTCCCTCTAGAGAACCATAACACAGGGTGGTACATGAATAAGGTGGGCAGCGATGGGGGTGGAGGGGGCTCTGGTGGTCTGGAGAGCCCATGTCCCATCCACCAAAGGGGACAGCCATTGCCCAGCTCCAGCCAGTTGTGGCTATACAAGGTTTTAGGTCCAGTCACCAGATCGTCTGGCTTTTCAAGAACCTCCAGAACTCCAAATTTTTTTAAGTTGATATCTCCTACTTTAAAAATTACAGCAATGAATTCAAATTGCTAAAAGCACCATGTGGCCAAACCACATTCTGTTGAAGGACACATCGGGACCATGGGATGCCACTTAGTGAACTTGGATTTAATGTTTTGCTTCATCCACTCGTCAGTCACTGTTTGTTGGGGGAGATGCTCAACCTGAGTCACGAAAGGTGAGCCGGATTTGGCCAAGTAGGCAAAGGCTGGACAAGACCGGCATTCCAGGCAGGGGGCACAGCAGGTGCAAAGGTGTGGAGGGATGCAAAAGCACCACGCCCATGGGGAAATAGAAGGTCACTGGGCATGGCTGACACCAAAGGGGCAGTTTGGATGGATCTTGGGGTGGGGACAGGTGGGCGATATGACACGAGCCATCGGAAGGGTGACAACTCTAGTTTTGATGGGCATAGGGTCGTTGCTTGTAAAGAAACCACTTTACACTCAGTTGTCAATCAAGTTGATTTGACTTATGACTACAGTGAAGATTTGGAGTCTATCTAAACCATGAAGCTGGACAGGCCTTCCTTAACACCTGGTTCTGGAGCCGGGTGATCAAGGTTCAAATCCTGGCTCCCTAAACTGTAGCCGTGTGACCTAAACTACTTATCCTCTCTGTGCCTCAGTTTCCTTATCTGTAAAATGGAGATAATCACAGATTGGATTTGAGGATTGAGGGAGTTAACTCATCTAACAAACATAGGATGATGCTTGGTGCACGGTGAGCAATTGACAATTCCCCCCTCTTTCTATTATAACCTCTCTTTTCCTTCTTACGTAAAGGGGCCAGACACATTCCTTGCTGTCTGGCCCTGGCCTTGGCAAAACACGGTCTGTGAATCAGAGGTTTAAAAGCTCTTTTCCTGAGCTGAAGATTCTGATTTCGTGGCTGTGCACACAGGAAATAAAACCCCGTTCTTCTAAATGGACTGGGAGAAGTATGAAATTACGACTAAGTTGGTTTGGAGCTTTTGTGTGGGTCTTTCACGAAGAGACAACCATTAATCATGCACAATTACCCTGACCTTGGGTGAACTACAGTCTCTTGAACACAGAAGATTTCACTCCCGGGGGGTGTGGAGATGCAAAGATGTCTGCTCACCATCAGAGCACAGAGAACCAGCGCCTAAATGGCCCAAGGTCCAGCACGCTTGTTTCTTAGCCTTAGAGACTCCCCTCTTTCCAAGATCTGCTTTCACACTCAAATGCCCTTTCCAAGGAAGCATGCATAGTTAGGGAAAATAAAAGGCTTTGGAGAATAGGGTCAAATCTGTTTCTGCTATTTAATAGTTGTGTGTATGACTTTGGACAGGGGCTGTATCCTCTCTTGTCACCTCAGTGTTGCATGTTTAAATTGGGGTGAATAATGCCTATCTCATCAGTTCATTATGTGGACTAAGAGACATTAAAAGGGGTGCTGATGTGAACATCCCATTATGCAGTGGAGCTCAAAGCCTCAGGGAATTGAAGGCACTTGTGCATGGTTGGACCCCAAGTTATCTGGGGTCTGACATATAGTGTTTGCCCAACAGATGATTGCCTCAGCCTAAGAACTGGCCTCTCTAGGTGGCCCCACCCCAGCCAGGAACTGGGGGAGAAGCCTTCAGACTCCATCATGATAGAGGATGAGATTTTGATGTATATAGGTTTCCTCCCTCCTCTCTCCCTCTCTCAGATTCTTTCCTTCCCTCCCCGCTCCCCTTCCCCTCCCCTTCCCCTCCCCTTCCCCCTCCCCTCCCCCTTCCCTACCCCCCTCCCCTCTCCTTCCCCCTCCCCTCCCCCTTCCCTACCCCCCTCCCCTCTCCTTCCCTTCCCTTCCCTTCCCTTCCCTTCCTTCCCCTCCCCTTTCTCGCCTCCCTTTCTCACTTCTTCCCTTTCTCCTCCTTTCTCCTTCCTTTCCTTCTTCCTCCATCTCTTCCTTTCTCTTTCCTTTCCACTCTTCTTTCCATTCTTAAACTCTTAATGAGCATGTGGGACAAGCCAGGCATTGGGCCTAAACACAGGATAATGTAAGACTGTATCTTCCTTCATGTCTCACCACAGGATGACAAACGCAGCAGGCATTTAATATGTTGCCTGTCTTTTGTGCTGTGGAAATGATCATTAAACTGATTAATCCATCAAAACTCTTTCATGTTTCAACTTTAATTTTTTTAAAAACAAGACCAAACCAAGCATTTCCCCTCAGCTAAAATATTTTACATGTGACCACAGTAGAAAATTGGTCCCTGCAGAAAAGTACTGAGAAGAATATAATAATTAATACTACTGCCACTAAATTTAACCACTGTCCACATGATGCTGAATTTCCTTCCAGTCTCTTTCTTCTGCAAGACGTATATTTATTTTGTGTAAGTAAACTCCTTCTGAGTGTATATATTTGTGCATTCTGCTTTCATAACAAGTGTATTTTTCCATTAAGCAAGTGCAGTGTCTCCATTAGTCATTTATTTCTTCATTCACTCAATCAGCATATACTTTTGGAGCACCTACTGTGTAATTTTCCTAGATGCTGGGGACACAGAAGTGAGTGGTATGAACCCAAATACCTGCCCTTTCAGATCTTACTTTCTAGTTCAGAGAAATAGTACACAAAACAAATGCATAAAATATATAGGTGTGAGATGGTAATACTAGATGTGATGAAGAAAAATAAAGGAGGAAAGAGTGCCTCTGTGTGTGTGTGTGTGTGTGTGTGTGTGTATGTGTATGTGTTCAAATTTTAAACAGGGTAGTTGGAGAAGGCCTTAATGAGAAAATGGCACCTGGGCCTAGAACTGAAGGAGGTGAGGGAGTCAGCAAAAAGAACATCCAGGCAGAGGGAACCACCGTGCAAATGCCCCGGGGTGAGTGTGTGCGGGTGCATTTGAGGCACCTCATGGAGGCCACAGCGGCTAGAAGAGAGTGGCTGGGGTTGGGGAGAGTGGTAGGAGTTGGTGTCAGAAAGATAGCAGGGAGCAGATTTTTGAGGGCTTGTGAGACCCTGTGAGCTAGGGTGAGGACTGTGACTTTCATTAAGAGTACGATGAGAAGCTGTCAGAAAGTTTTGAAAGCATAAGCATCATGTGAATTGATCTGTGATTTTAAAACCGATCTCTAGCTGTTGTGTTTATTACAGGCTGTGATGATTAATATTAGGTGTCAACTTGATTGGATTGAAGGATGCCTAGATAGCTGGTAAAAGTATTGTTTCTGGGTGTGTCTGTAAGGGTGCTGCCAGAGGAAATTGACATTTGAGTCAGTGGAGTTGGCGAGGAAGACCCATCCTCAGCGTGGGTGAGCACCATCCAATCGGCTGTGAGTGCAGCTGGAACAAAGCAGGCAAAAGAAGGTGGGATGACCTTGCTTGCTAAGTGTTCTGGCTTTCATCTTTCTCCCAAGCTGGATGCTTCCTTCCGCTCTTCCTGCCCTTGGACATCAGACTCCAGGTTCTTCAGCCTTTGGACTCTTGGATTTATATCAGTGATTTGCCAGGGTGCTCTTGGGCCTTTGGCCATAGACTGAAGTCTGCACTGTTGGCTTTTCTATTTTTGAGGCTTTTGGACTCAGACTGAGCTACTACTGGCTTATTTCTTCCCCAGTTTACAGAGAGTCTATCATGGGACTTTGCCTTGTGATGGTGTGGGTTAATTCTCCCTAATAAACTCTGTCTTATATATACATAGATCCTATTAGTTATGTCCTTCTGGAGAACCCTGACTAATACATAGGCTGTAGGAGACATAGATAGAAGCCAGGAGTTCAGATGGAAACAAGCCAGATGAGAGTTGACAATCACCAGTTCTTAGTATGACCTTCGTTGTTAATGAAGGCATGATATTCTGCCATGTGGCTGTGTTATAATTTACCTAGTCATTTTTCTGAATTGGACATGTGATTATTTCCAATTTGTATTCCTGTCCCACCCTTACTTATGAACCCACCTGAATAATTTTCTTCAGTTCCATTCCCAACTGAAATATCATATTCTCTTTGACCCTATTAGGAAAGACTGTGTGAATTGAACAGTGCTTAGAAACAGGGCAGAGGCCTTTCTTCCTGGTGGTGTGGATAGGCTCTTTCCTGGATAAATTAGGCTACACTGACAGTCATCTCATTGTGAATCCCTTTTGCAGATTTGGGGATCTGTAGGGATGCTGTTGGTGCCTTACCTGATCCCCTGGGATCCTCTTTGGCAACAAGTCTTTGCATCTCCCAGCTGTTGTGTAGGGTGCTGCTAACTGCTCATACCTCCAACCCTTCTTCAGAGAATTGCTTTGGAGCAACTGGAGCCACTTTGCCTGCAGGAAACTGAGAGTTTTACATTCCCTTCCATGGCAGCCCATAGTCAGTGACTGGCTTATGCTGGGGTACAAAAGTCAAGTCTCCTCATCTCAAGGTGTGCAGTGCCATTAACACCCCAGGGCTCCCGGTCAGATCAGGATGAGGCTAGACTTCACCTGAAACCACATCATTGCCTGACTTCTTCCACTTTTCTATCTTGTTTCTTCCATACCAATATACGTTTCTCTTAAGGGCACTCAATAAATCACTGGCACCTAATCCTTGTCCCAGGCTCTGCTTCTAGGGCATCTGGCCTAACCTAAGACAAGGCCATTTGTCCTATGTATAATCAGTCAACACAGACATAGACACACTACCTATTGTTTTCTTTATTTACTTGCCTTGATGCCAATGTGCTCTGTTATGTCATTGATTCATGCATTGATTTTCAATTTAAACAGCACCCAGAAGTATAATGATACCCTTCCTAAATGCATAGTGTGTGTTTCAGCATCAGAAAATGTGGGTTTGAGTCCTGGCTTCCCTATTTTGCTAACTATACACCCTGGGCAGTTCCATGGCCTCTTTGAGCCTCAGTTTTCTCAGCTGTGAAATGGAAGCAATAGTAATGCTATCTCAAGTCAGGCACATGAAAAGCACTTTGCTTCTGAGAACAGTTATGATTCACCATAAATATGACAGTTAAAGATGATAATTGGGAAGTATTGATCTGGATTTTCATCAGATTTCTGAGATACGGTTTTACATGGATGCTTGGCCCTTTTAATTTCATACATGAAAAATCTCTCTCCAATTCATAAATTTCACCAAAAATTTAGGCTCAGGGCCACCTTTATTCAAGGGTTTCAGGTACAACATTACCACCAGGTGGTAGTGTGGTTATATGTCCTAAGCAAAGCAATTTGTCCCTCATCTTCCAAAACTACTACAAAGGTTTTGTGATATATTCCATTCTATGTACTCCTACTCTCTGTAAAAGCACAATAAAGTCATGCAGAATTCTCCAATGCAAGTTGTACACTTGCCAAGGTATTTTTAAAAATTCATTTGCAGGCTGACTAAGTAAAACTGTTTGAACAACTGCAACCAGACTCTCTTGGAGCAAAACCAATAAAAATATCAACCAGGTGATAAATTATGGAATGTATAGATTGGGAGGAAGTTTCCCTAGATGAGTTTTGAAGAAGGTTTATCACAGGAAGTGGATGAAACCCAGGATGTTGTTTCCATACAAAGGCCGGCATGTGCCACTTGTCATACTTAAAATTCCATTCCATGCAGAATTTGGCCTACAGTAGGTGCTCAACAAATGTTAATAGAATCAATCAGTTCATCAATCAATCGGCCCACACATGCATGAATAAATGATTAAGGACTGTAATGGCAGAATGTATTTTATCTGTAGGATAAGCATTGAGAAACTCATCTGATATAGGCATGTGCTTTAGTTTTTGGGGAAAATGAACTAGATTGAACAAGCAATGTAAATAGGGTTGAGGTGTCAATTATCTGTGAACTTCCTTTTTAAGCTGAGACCTTGAGGAAGGAAATTGTTTGGAAAACTCTGCTGTAGCTGTTAGGAACTTCCTGGGCCCTGAAGAAAACCAGTCTTGACTCCACGGTGTGAAAGAAGGGAGGAAATCTTGAAGCTCTGATTTTCTTTCCCCCAAGATACCAATTTCCCTTGGCCAGTCCTCATTCTCCATTCAATGATCTAACCCAGGCAGACTCGCAGCCCTCCTTCTAATTCCCTGTAGCAAATCTGAGACCAGGACAGGATGTCAAATAGCATCTCCCTAAAAGCTCTGGGATGGCACAAGGGAAATAAACTGAGAGGACATTGAGAAGAAATAGATGATTTGTCCCACTAGCTAAGTTACATTCCTCTTTGGCTTGAAGCGTCTTTAGGGTGTCTTTCTGCCTATTTCCTGGCTATTGATGAAGCAGAAGCCAACATTTTCCAACAAGCTGGAGGTATTCCTGATGACATCTAGGCTGCTTGAAGTTGAGATACGGAAGAACTGGGCCTAAGGAAAGGAAGGACTTTTCCCTCTTGTGTTTGTGTTAGCTAAAAATGCAAATGACTGCAAATCATGGAAAACCTAATGACAGAGGCTTAAACCACCCACATATCAGAAGTCCTTATGAGTACGCAGTAGATTGTTGGCATTGGCTCAGTAAGCCAATAGCATTCTTTTGAGAACTCCTGGGATTCTCTTGGGCTCTCCCTCATGGCCACAAGATGGTTACTTCCTGCATTGCCAGAGGGGAAAGAAGAAAAGAGAAAATGGGAAGGTCCAGGTTAAGGCTGTCTCTTTTTACCAAATTATAATGTTCCCAAAATTCTCCCTTGTGGGCTTTCATTTCTGTTTCCTGAACAGGACTAGTCCCATAGCTGCAAGGGAGGCTGACCATGTTCAGCTTTCTAGCCTCTACAGCAGATGGTAGCCAGGGAGAAGGGAAGAGGAATAACTCTTGGGTCTCTAGTCAGTAGTGTCGGCCCAGTTTCTACAGCCTGCTTTCCAAGTTCCTATTTCTTACCTGGGGACCTGCATCTTACCTGATAATTCACATCTGGAATGCCCACATATATGAGAAGACACCATTCCCTTTCTGCCACAAGAAGCACCATAACAATCAGACCCAGATCTGTCCATGCGAGAGATACCCAAAGACGACAGCTAACATCTGCTAAAGACTTACTTGCCAGGCACTGTGCTAGGTATATCACACTGAACTTTTTAAAACCCTAAAAATAACTTTGAAATCACTCCATTTTACACATGAAGAAACCAAGGCCCAGAGTTGTTGAGGGACTTGTCTGACTAAAAAGAGACATATTTTGGATTTGAACTAAGGCAGTGTCATGGTCTTAGCCATGATCTTAGCTGCAATAGGCATGTACTCAGCTGAGTTCATTCAAGGCTGTCTTCTCTGCTATCGCAGCAACCAGTGACCATTTTCCTTCTTAGTCACAGACATGCCTGGGGTCCCTGCACCCACCCTGCTTTCAGGATCTGTTGATGCTATTCTTCTAGGCCGGCAGTAAAATGACATTTATGAGGATTTTTCCCTTTGAAGTGGGAGTGTTTGCGCATTTCACTTTAAAGCAAGGGAAAAAACAAGAGCTCAAGCAGATAAATAACTGCAGCCTTGGCGAAAGAGCATGACGCCTACGGATGCAGTCACTACTCATATCAGGTCATCTTAGACGGAAAGATCTTTATTCGTCTCTCTCAGCTGACTCTTTTTATGAACTGCTTGCCCCCACTTCCATCTCCTGTACTTATAAACAAACTGCCTACTTTTGATTCTTTTTTAGTTCTTCTCCTCTGTAAATGTTTCTTTCTTTTGCCCTGTATGTTTCTTTGGGGTGAAGGGACATGTTTCACAATTCTCAGGTTACAGTATTTGCCCCGAAGATTTGGAATGAGATAGAATTTTGGAATATTGGTGTTGCCACTTACTAGCTGTTTGACATTGCGGGGGTGGCAACTTCTCGGAATCTCAGTTTCCTCCTCTATAAATTGGGCATGATAATATCTACCTCCAGGATTGTTGGGGGAGTCACTCTAGAATGGTAAATTTCCTGAGGAAAGGAATGTGCTATTTCTACCTTTTCTAGGCTAACTGCAGAATCTCATTGGCCCTCCCTCAAATTTTGATATGTTCACTTATGTGTTATACGTTACAATATGCTATCCTATCCTATACATCCATTCTCCATCCAGCACCCATTCATCCATCATCCATCATCCATCCATCCTTTATCCATCCGTCTGTCCATCCATCCATCCATCCATCCATCCATCCATATCTATGCAACTATAGGTGATGTGTCTTCAGCATATACCACTGACTTCTTCTACTGCTGTCACCTGGGAAACTCACGCCATTTTCCCCCTGGATTATTCCAGCAGCCTCCTAACTAGCCTTTCTGCTCTCACCTGTGTAGCCCTAAAGTTCTATTTTCAACACAGAGGCCAGATTTATTTTGTTAAAATATAAAATTGTGTCACTTTTTGCTCCAAACCCCCTAATGATTCCCATCTCACTCACTGTAAAAGCCTAGTTTTTATTATGGCCTGCCATCACCTCTGACCCCATCTCATACGTCTCTCTCTCTCTGTTCCAGCCACATGGGCACCCTTGTTGCCCCTTGAATCCTCCAGGCATGGTCCTGCCTTGGGGACTTTGCACCTGCTGTTCTTTCTGTCTGGAATGCTCTTTCATCAGATATTCTTGTAGAGTCCTTACTCCCTCAGGGCTTTGCACAAATATCCTCTTCTCAGTGAGATCTTCTCTGATGGTCCGATTTAATATTCCCACCCCTTTTCTACCCCCACAACTCATAAGCCTCTTCTTTTTCCTCTGTATTTTCTCTTTAGCATTTATTACCATTTAACATACTATATACTGTATTTATCGTCTCTCTCTTCCACCATCATATAAACTTTGTGATGGCAGAGACATTTGTCTGGTTCTTTGCTACATTCCTTTACTTACATTCCTATTACCTAGAAAATGCTTGGCATAAAGTAGGTCCTCAGAAAATGTGTTGAATAAGTGTGTGTGTGTGTGAGACACACCCACCATCATGTAATATTGGAAGAAAGAACCTTACCCAAAAGAAGTTTTATAATATATATGAAAAGTCTTTACAGTATGTGTCCACTTAGAGACAGGAATATTAGTTTCCCAAATGTTTTCTAAGAAAATCTTCATGGATGTGTCTAAGAGCCAATTTAGCTCTAAAGATGTTCATTCATGCATTATTTATGATTAAAAAATGAAAACAACTAAAATGTCTGAATAGGGGAATAATTAAATAAATTAAAGTGTTCTATATGCAGGCATTTGTGAAATGCTGTAGTGCTAATCGACACAGAGTGTCCATGTCAGGTTAGAAAGCTCATGAATGCATGAAAAGATACTGCTATGGTTTGAATGTCTTCTCCAAAACTCATGCTGAAGTGTAATTGCCAAGGTAATGGTTTGGGAGGTAGGGACTTTAAGAGATGATTAGGTCATAAGGACTCCACCCCTGTGAATGAGTTAATACTGTTATCACTGGAGTGCATTAGTTATCAAGTGAGTGGGCTCCTGGTAAAATAATAATCTGGTCTCCATTTGCTCTCTCTCTGTCAAGCACACAATCCCTTGCCATGTGATGTCCTCCACCATGTTATGATGCAGCAAGAAGTCCCCACTGGATGTGCCCCTTGATTTGGGATTTTCCAGCCTCCAGAACTTTGACTCAAATAAACATTTCTTGTTTATAAGTTACCCAATCTCGGGTACCTAGAAGACAAGACAACAAAATATTAGCAGTACTCTATCTTGGGGAACAAGTGTAATTTTTATCTATCTTTGTTGTCTTGTATGTTTTCTTTTTTTCTTTTTTTTTTTTTTTTTGAGACGGAGTCTCGCTCTGTCACCCAGGCTGGAGTGCGGTGGCATGATCTCGGCTCACTGCAAGCTCCACCTCCGGGGTTCATGCCATTCTTCTGTCTCAGACTCCCAAGTAGTTGGGACTACAGGTGCCCACCACCATGCCCGGCTAATTTTTTGTATTTTTTTTTTTTTAGTAGAGATGGGGTTTCACTGTGTTAGCCAGGATGGTCTCGATCTCCTGACCTTGTGATGTGCCTGCCTCGGCCTCCCAAAGTGCTGGGATTACAGGCGGGAGCCACCATGCCCAGCTGTCTTGTACATTTTCAGTAATAAACTCTAATAGGTTTTGTAACTTAAAAAATAAAGATTTTTGAAAGAAAGTTGAATAGCATCATTTCAAAAAGTGATCTCAGGTGAATTAGGACCAAACTAGCTCTATCAAGCTTAGAAAGCTGATTGTAATAAACAGTGAAGGCCAAAGGATTTGCATTGTACAAGCTTCCCACCCTACCTATTAATGCCATGTTTATTCTTCCTGCTTGTTGATATCTGTATCTGCAGAGGCTTAAATGAAGTTGATAGTCAAAGTAATTTATGTAGTTTGCTCAGTCAGACACATCAACTCTGGGGAGAAAGAAAAGACACATTATGCTTGTCTGATTGTAAATAACTCAGGTTGGGGGTTTCCATGGATATAGTTTATCCCATGGCCATTCCTATCTTCTTCCTTAGGCCACTGCAGGCTTCAAGGAGACCCTGAGGTAGTAAATGGTGGCTAAAACCAATACTGCTGTTTACCCTTTTAAGTATTTTGAGTTCCTAACAGCTTCCTTTTTTAACTCCTTAGAGAGGAGATAGGGGTGGTGTGGAGTAAAGGTCAACAAACTTTTTCTGTGAAGGATCAGATAGCAAATATTTCAAGCTTTGCAGGTCATAAGATCTTTGTCACAACTACTCAGCTTTGTGACTGTGGTGTGAAGGCCGCCATAGATGATATGTAAGTAAATGGTCATGGCTGAGTGCCAATCAAATTTTATCTATGGACACCCAAACTTGAATTTCCTATAATTTTTACATATCACAAAATACTCTTCTTCTTTTGAACTCCTCCCACCATTTAAAAATGTAAAACCAATCTTAGATTGTGGGCATATGAAAGTAAGTGGTGGACTGGACTTGGCCTCTCAGGCTGGAGTTTACTGACCTCTGGTGTAAGGAATGGAATGGAGATTTATACTACTGAAATTACTATTATTTTTAATGATGTGGAAAGAGTGCTTTTTTTAGTTAAAATAAATGAGTATACACTTTTATAACACAGGGTACCAGATGTCATGAAAATGCATATTTTTCTGATGCACAATATGTAATTTTTAAACTGGCTCAGATATTGTGTCAGATCAATTGATAACTGCAATATATAAAACATATGAAACTAATTCCAGGAAATACCTGATATTTATGTCCTTGGGTCTGAATTTCTGAGCTGTCTGTGTGTAGGGATGGAATTTGGTTTATTCAAAGAGTAGCAGGTTATATATCTTGATGGTTACATTAGCTCAATATTTTGTTTCCTTTCTGGAGCAGGTAAGCCTTACAGACTGTTTTAGTTTGCAGCAATTACATTTGCTTATCGCTATGAAACAGAATTTCATTTGAAGCCAGTTATTAATGTCTAAAATGCGCTTCCAGGAAATAATTTTGAACATTTTATTTATTAAAAAGAACTCAATGTTTGTTCAAAGGCATTGATGTAATTTACAAAGTTCGATATTAGATATTTTATGAGGCAATATAAAAATGCCATTTTGCAAGGCCCCATTGCTTAATTGTACTGTGGCACATTCAATGTCAGTATAAGGTGCTATTTTGTATTCTGCTTTTATGGCACTAATTAGTAAGTTTATTAAGAGAATTAGCAAACAAAAAACCTTCCACTCTTCCCAGCCCTGGATTCTTCTGATTTGCTGGTTTATTTTTATGAAACATCTTTAAAAGGTACATAAAAGAAGCCTCTTTACTTATACACCTTTTAGTGCCTCACCTTTATGGAAAAAGAAGAAATTTGGGAATTTGATTACATCTGGAAAATCTGGGACACATGATACTGTATCAGATCTTGCTATGCCTCACCAATATTCTCTTTGCACTTGTCAAGTACATGCCTATGGTGCCAATGCAAGCACCTGAGACTCTCCACCTGAGGGCTTTGTCTTGGACTCAGTGAAGGGCAGGGTAGAAATGCTGGGGAGTCAACACCCCAGGGGCAGACCTTTATCAACAGTGGACGGGTGTTAGAGAATAAATACTTGTCTTCTTCCCCACTTGGGGAACATACCTTTAAAGCATGTTCTATGCAGTCTTTCAGAGTTCTCCATAGGATTCAGTTTCCAGTTGGCCACTGTGGGAACCTGCTCCACAATGCAGTGTATCAGTTATCTACTTCTGCATAACATGTTATCCCAAAACTTAGTGACTTAAAGCAACAAATACCTACTATTTTACAGTGGGGTAGGGTTTCAGATAAGGATTAGTTGGGTGGATCTGGCAGGTTCTCTCATGAAGTTGCAGTCAAGATGTTGGCCAGGGCTGTGATCTCATCTGATGGCTTGACTGAGGCTGAAGCATCTGTTTCCAAGCTTACTCCCATGGCTGTTGGCAGGGGACCTCAGTTGCTCACTACATGGGCCTTTCCATAGAGCTGTTTGAGCGTCTTCTGACATGGTTTCTGGTTTCCTAGAATATGACAATGGCTGTCTACAGAAACTAACAATTTGTTCTTCTTTTCAGTCTGGGACAATTTTGTCCTCTCTATTACTCAGGATAGACTAGTTGCTAAAACCACCACCACAACAAAAATCTTCAAAATGTCCATGGTTTAACTCAAAACAAGTTTGTTTCTCGCTTGGTGGCAGAGCAGGGGTGGGGAAGACCCTGCTCCATGCAGTCATTCAGGGTCCCAGGTGCCTTCCATACTGGGCTCTGCTTCCTTTTATTCTTTACCATCTTCTCAATCCAGATGGCAAATGGGGATTGTGAAAACAGCGTGGAGCTCCTGAGAAAGACACTTTTGTTAGGGCAGCTGGGCTTGGAAGTGGCACACCTCAAGGCTGCCCAAGTTCATTGCCCAGAATTCACACTCATGGTCTCCCCTAACTTCAAAGGAGGCTGGGAAATGTGATCTTGTTGGGTGCCAAGGGGAAGGAAGCTAAGTGGGTTTTTGGGGAGCAGCCAGCTAGGCTCTCCTACATCTTCTAACAACCCCCAAAGAAATGGCAATAACTCAACCCCCTTTATTGAGCTCCTTCACACAGGTCAAACCCTTTTCCATGTTCTGCCTTTTTTTTCAGTCTGATGACACTTTGAAGCAATAGGAGAAGCAAATGCATATGGCACTGACTGTAGTAACTTAACCCCTACAGCAACTCTCTTAGGGCTATTTGCCTTTTATATTATTTGCATTTTAGAGATGAGGTTTTTATTTGCATATTATTATTTGCATTTTAGAGATGAGGAAACTGAGACACAGAGAAGTTTGGTCAATTGCTCAAATCACACAGCTCAACAGTGACAGGGGTGGGATTTGAACTCAAATCCTGTGTCCTTTCTAAGCCATAGCTGGAGTGTGACTCCCAGGACTGGAACAGCCTTGTTTTGATCTTCCTTGGGAGGAGTGAACGCAACTGTGCTGTCTAGTGTGATAAAAATCTCTGCAGCCGTTGGAGCTCAAGGAGGCTCTTCCCAGATTATCCCCCTTCCCTTTCCTAATGAGCCCGGAGACGCCGGCAGGACGGCGGCAGCCAATGGACAATTAGCGGAGAGGGCTGTCCCAAACGGGCTGGGCCCAGCATCAGGGCCCTAAGTGTCTGCTTATTAAATCACAGCTTGGCCTGGAGCCCGTGGCTCTGCCCCTCTCCTCCTCACCGGGACGCCACACACAGCCCTTCTGGAGGCAGCCCCCTGGGATAAAGCTCAGCCCACAGGATCCGGGGAAAACACAACTAGAGAAAGGCAGGAAGACATTCCGGCCCAGCACAAAGGCCCAGGCGTCAGAGGAGATGGGTGGGCACATTCCTCTGGACAACAGCAGAGGGGATCACCACGCACCTCCTGCGTTGGGTGTGAGGTCAAGCTTCTCACCTCTTTGAGCCTCAGTTTCCTCCTCTGTACAATGGGGATTTTCCAGTGTCTGACTCACCAGGATTACATGAAGTGATGCTCATAAAGGCTTAGCACCTGGCTTGGGGCAGTGTAGGGATCTGAACAATGCTCTCAGCTACTTAACAAAATGCAGATTCATTGAACCAACCCCACACCTGGGGGCTGGAGCTAAGGAATCTGCTTTGTGTAGATTCTACACCAGGGCCAGAAGCACAGTATAGGTGGATAAATAATGCTTTGAACAGAAGTCAGCAAACATTTTCCTCTAAAGGTCTAGAGAGTCAATATTTTCAGCTTTGCTGGCCACACTGTCCCAACTTCTCAACTCTGCTGATACAATATGAAAGCAGCCACAGACAACGTGCATTGAATGGGCCAGGCTGTGTTCCAATAAAGCTTTATTTGTGGACACTGAATTTTAAATTTCATATCATTTTCACATGCCATAAAATAGTTTTCTTTTTTGATTTGTTTCTCAAGCCTTTAAAATATCCAAACTATTTGTAGCTCATAGGTTATATAAAAATAGGCAGTGTGTCAAATTTGGCCCAAGGGCTGCAGTTTGCAAACCGCTGTTCTAGAACAGTGCTGTTGCTTAGAAATATAATGTGAACCTCCTGCATAATTTTTAATTTTCTAGTAGCCATATTTTAAAGCAAAGTTTAAAAAAAACTAAATGAAATGTACTTTAATAATATAATCAATTTAACCCAGTATATACGAAGTATTAATTTTTTACTTATTTTTATTTTTTGAGACAGGGTCTCACTCTGTTGCCCAGGCTGGAGTGCAGTGGTGTGATTCCAGCTCACTGCAGTCTCAACCTCCCGGGCTCAAGCAATCCTCTTGCCTCAGCCTCCCAAGTAGCTGAGACTACAGGCACCTGCCACTATGCCTGGCTAATTTTTTATTTTTTGTAGAGATGAGATCTTACTATGTTGCCCTAGTTGGTCTCATACTCCTGGGCTCAAGCAATCCTCCTGCCTTAGCCTCCCAAAGTGCTGAGATTACAGGCCACTTATTATCATATGTGCACCCAGACTATCATGTAATCAATATAAAAGTATTAATGGGTTATTCTACATTCTCTCTCTCTCTCTCTCTCTCTCTCTCTCTGTGTGTGTGTGTACCAAGTCTTTGAAAGCTGGTATGTTTTACACTTACAGGGTATCTCAGTTCAGTCCAACTCATTTCAAGCACTCTATAGCCACCTAAGCTGGTGATTCCACTGGTGGATAACACAGCTCTAGATGACGTGTTTTTTGTCTGATGTCATGCCAGACTGTGCAGTGGCTTGGCCATCCTCTCATTCACAGAATGAAGAAACTGAGGCCCAGAGAGGAAAAGCAGCTTGTCTGAGGTCACACAGCAATGTGAGCTGCACAAAGTGCTTACTGTGATTTCTCAGAGGCCAGGGTCTCTACCTCTCTCTACCACACTTATGCCCGAATCCTGTTTCTACCAAAACTGCAACCCTGTTAATCCTGATGTCTGATAACCACCATCTTTCCAGCACACCCTCTCTGAAATGCCACCTCCCACAATTCCTCACCTCACAGGGGATTCTAGTGTCTTGGTTTCTTCCTATCCTTCACTTCTTCACTTTCCACCTCAACCCACCATTTCTAAGACCCAGAAGTCGGAGTCGCCTTGCTTATACTTTTGCTGTACTTGCCCTCCCTTCCTCCCTTAGAGTGCCTGGAGAAAACCTAACCCATCTTGGCTTCCTCACTCCTTTGTCCTTTTCTGGGGCTGCAAATTGCTGGGGGACCACCATGATGGCGAGTTTGCTGCACCGACTTGCTAGGCAATAGCACCCAGATATTCAACAGCACACATATGTAGTTGTTGCTATGATATGTGGTGAGCATTGATAATCAGCTGACTTGAAGTAAAGGAGACTCCGCAATAATCCGGGTGGACCTCATCCAATCAGTTGAAGACTGTAATAGTGAAAACAGGTTTCTGGAGAAGAAGAAGAAGTTCTGCTTCAAGACCGGGGCATCAGCTCCTGCCTGAGTTCCAGCCTGCCCTTATGGACTTTGGACTTTGCCAGCCACCACAATTGGTGAATCAAATCCTTAAAATAAATCTCCTCTTGATTCTGTTTCTCTGGAGAACCCTGAGTGACACCACAGCCCTCTACTGTGCTGATGCTCTTACTTTGAATTCCTGCCCAATCCCCTCTAGAGAGCTGTTGGTGCCACTCAGAAATGCCATTGCTTTCTCACTGTCTCTTGTCTGTCTTCAGCC
This sequence comes from Pongo abelii, assembly GCF_028885655.2. NCBI lineage: Eukaryota > Metazoa > Chordata > Mammalia > Primates > Hominidae > Pongo > Pongo abelii. The sequence goes on along the minus strand of NC_071995.2, from coordinate 114,462,266 downwards.
CCTGTATCCCTTCCTCATCCTGCCCTGACCACCTGTAACAAAGAAACACCCAAACTCCATCAAAGTCAGGACCCCCTTAAACCTATTTTGTTTTGGCGCCCCACCATGCCTCAATGAACATCCTGGATATTGACTTACTTATTTTGTTTGATGTCTGTTTCTGTAAGCTCCAAGAGGGCAGGGACTTAGCTTAGTTCCAAACCTAGAATAATGCTGGGGCATAGTAGGGACTCAACAAATGACAGTTGAAAGAATTGCTGAAGGCATGAGCTCATTAAGTTACTCATTTTATTTTTCTTCTGAAGTGCGCACTAGTATTAAACCCCATTTTACAGATGAGGCAACCGAGACTCAGATTTAAGTCACGTGTCAATATCTGCAGGGCGAGGAGGTAGCAGAGCCAGATGTGAACTCAGGCCTGTCTCTCTGTCTGACTGGCTGAATGCTGCTGTTGACTGTCAGGTGCCAACTTGGCAAGCCTGCTGTGAAGGAATGGTGGGAAACAGTTGCCCAGTCAGCAGGGATGAAGCTGCTGGCTGCACTGAACTGAGAGCTGGGGCTGCAGGCAGACGCTGCAGCTCACGATTGTGCAACCTTGGCCAAAAACTTGCTTTGCTAAGCCTTGGTTTCCCCATCTGCATCATGGCAATCATCACACATACTTTGCAAATTTCTGCTTTTACTAAATCTGCTAAAACCAGCCACATTCCTCATAACCACGGTCAGGACTCGTCTTCTCTCCAGACTTCCTTTTCTGCTTCCCCATGAGCCCCAGCCTGACCCCCTTGAGATCATAGACACCCTCACTCTGGTTCCTACTTAAGGCCCCTCTCCCTCCAGCTAACACGCCCAGACCGGGAGTGACTTTCCGTATTCCCTGGGGTTAGTTCCTCCAACATCTGCCACCTCCTGGATGTCAAGTCCTGGAGCCTCTCAAATCTTTCATCCTGGCAGCCCACTCACCCTGCAGCAGGCCCTACCTGCTGCCTGCCGTGCTGCATAACGGTGTGATCTGGCTCTGCCTCATACCGGCCAGCTTTGTGACCACACGCACACATTTCCTCTCTTGGAGTCTCGGTTTGCACATCTGTAAAGTGTGGACACACTGCTGAGCTCATGGGGTTTATGTGAGCACTGAAAAGAGATGCAAAAGTGTGGACCAAGCATCATCATGGCACATAGTAAAGACTTGTGCCCAGACTTGTGTGCTTTCTGTTTAAGTCTTAGAATCAGGTAGACCTGGGTTCGAACTCCAGCTCTGCCTTCCACTAGTCCTGTGGTCTTGGGCAGGCAACATAATCTCTCTGACCTTGTTTTCCCTTATGTCAAGTGTGGGTAAAAATGCTGCTTCTCTTATTAGGTGTCACGAGGATTATTTGAGAGTGTTTGTGGCAGTGGGTGCTGTAGGGCTCACAGTAGCCTTGGTTCTCCTCTTTTCCCAGGTACACATATAGACTACATTTCCCAGCCTCCCTTGCAGTTAAGTGAGGGTCGTGTGATGGAGTTCTGGCCAATGGAAGGTGGGCCTGCCTCTTAACAAACTCCTACATAATTCTCCATGCCCTTTCTTCCCTCCCCTATCAGCTAGATGCAAATATCCTGGGATATAATGCCCTAGAGCCCTGATTCTCAAAATGTGGCCCCCTGGATCAGCAGCATCTCCCAGGTACATGTCAGAAATGCAAATTCTATGTTCCAACCCAAGAACTACTGAATCAGAAACTCTGGGGGTGAGTGAGGCCCTGCAACCTGTGTTTTAAAAAGCCCTCCGGGGGTTTTCGATGCATGCCCAAGTTTGAGAACTGCTGCCCTGGAGGATGGCAAAGACTCGAGTGAGAAGGAGCCTGGGTCCCTGAGGAAGTAGAGCACATCCTTGCTGCCCCATAGATAAGCTACTGAGTTGGGGGATTGCTTGTTATAGCAGCTAGTATTTAAAGTAATTGGCACAGACTAGGTACTGAAAAGTTGGAGTCTATTATTACAGGTTTAGCATGAGAGTTTTGGAGAGCATCAAGGAGCTAGAGTGCAATGGCAAGGATGGGACAGGATGCCATGTGCTGGGGGAGCACTTGCAGCACATGCATTCAGTAATAAACTCCTGTCTGCATTGCAGCTGCTGGGGGTAGGTGGTGGAGGGATATTGCCCACAGTGAATGACCTCCCCAGGCAAGGTGGCAGGAAGCCGGAGACAGGCATCAGCTCAGCATCCTCCGATTAGCTGCCATCCCTGACCCCATCAAGGCTGGAGGAAGTGCTGGCGCTTACCAGCAGTCAGGCCCACCTGCCTGGAGGCCTGGCTGACTCAGCAGTTGGGGTGGCGGCACCTGAAGGTCTCGGGCTAACAGAGCCTCGCTTATTCCAGAGATCTGTAAAGGGTTAGTGGGTGGGGGGCTGGCAGGCGGGGAGGAAGTATCAGGGAGCAATCACATGAGGTCAGGCTGACCTCTCAGCCCAGCCCCGGGGGGCAGACATGTCACGTGTGGCCAGGCCAGACCTTATTTTCTTGGAGTTCTGGGGAAGGGACTGCTCCAACAGTTGGAAAATTTCCACTTACCAGGAGCTGTCTGTGTAGTTGTGTGGAAGAATGTCAATCACTATGGTTGGAAGGATTAGAGAGCATTTGCAGTCCACTACAATGCCCAAGGCCACCTGAACACCTGGGACCATCCATGTGGTCCTCCCCAGTCCTGATTAGCATCATGGAACGCATTTATTGATTGCACACTGACACCTGGAATGGCGCTAAGCATTCCATGGACATCATCTCATTTACGACCCAGGATATCACTCCCCGCCTTTCACAGATGGGGAAATGGAGGCACGGTGAGGAGCAGCCACCTGCCTTGGTTGACTCCTGGGTGAAATGGTAAGGTTGAGATTTGAGTTAGGTGGGCTGACTCTGAGGGCCTCATTCTGTAATTTTTTTAAACTGTGGTAAAACTGACATAAGATTTGCTATTTTAAATATCTGAAGCGTACAATTCAGTGACATTAAGTGCGTTCACATTGCTGTGCACCCCAGGGGCCGCTATCCATCTCCAGAACTTTTTCATCACCCCAAATTGAAACTCTGTATCCATTAAACATGCACTTCCCATTCCCCTCGCCCCTATTCCCTGGTAACGACCATTCTACTTTCTGTCTCTATGAATTTATAAGGGACCTCTTATAAGTGGAATCATACAGTCTTCATCATTGTGTGCCTGGCTTATTTCACTTAGCATTACATCCTCAAGGTTTATCTGTGTTGTAACATATATCAGAATTTCCTTCCTTTTCAAGGCTGCATAGTATTCCATTGTGTGTATAGACCACATTTTGTTCATCCATGCATCGGTTGATGAACATTTGGGCTGTTTCCACCTTTTGGCTATTGTGAATCATGACGCCACAAACATTTCTGTACAAGTATCTGTTCGAATCCCTACATTCTCTTCTTTGGGGTGTTTAGCTAAAAGTAATTATTGGGTCAAGTGATAATTCCATGTTTAAGTTGTTGAGGAACCTCCACACTGGTTTCCTCAGCGGCTGCACCTTTTTACATTCCCAGCAGCAATGCACACGGCAGGTTGGATTCTTAACCACCATGCTGTCCTTCCTCTCTGAGTAGCCTGCATTTGTCCCGCTATGGAGGGCACCGTGCTGTCCTATCTCTCCATAGCCTGCAATTTGTCCTGCTTTTGTGGAGAGGCAAAGACTAAAACACTATCCCTGCACCAAGGGGGCTCACGTCCTGGCAAGCGTAACACCTTGTCTTTATAATGCAGTACTTGGGTTCAAGCCTCACGGGTGTGGGAGGCAGGCCATTTAGCATTGTTATCCTTGTTTTGCAAAGGAAAAAGGTGACGCAGAGCAATGATTTGTAGTATGCCTTAAGGTTACTGTTTCCATGGGACCATCTGGGACAGTGGAGGCCACCAGTACACACCTTGTGGACCCCCTTCTGGAGACCATAAGTAATGCACCTACCTTAGCCCCAGCTACAGGGCTGAGCCAAGGCCACGCCTCCAGGGAAACTCCCAGCCAATGAGTGTACGTATAGGGGCTCTAAGGCGGGCCTGCCGATTCTTAGGAGACCCAGGCCTCCCTGCATGGCTGACCTGGGTGTGAGGATGCCCCATCATCATTGTCCTTGTGTTAAGATTCTCCCCCCAGACCTTCTGTTCCCCTCTCCCCTTCACTCAAGGTCTGATAACTTCCAGCCTGGTCAGGCTTCGTCTTTATTTTCCTTCTCATTGGCGCTTCCTCTAATAAAACCCCTGAATGTTTAATCCTGTCTTAGTCTGCTTCCTGGAGAATTCGGACTAATTCACTGAGCTTATGGAGGCTCAATCACCTCTTTTTAAAGGGGAGGTGTCCTTTGTCCTTTGTCTTGAGAACCAAGGACAAAAAGAATGCCCAAGGTCAGGCCTGGTGCGGTGGCTCACACCTGTAATCCCAGAACTTTGGGAGGCCCAGGCGGGTGGATCAGGAGGTCAGGAGTTTGAGACCAGCCTGGCCAATATGGTGAAACCCCGTCTCTACTAAAAATACAAAAATTAGCCAGGTGTGGTGGCACGCGTCTGTAATTCCAGCTACTCTGGAGGCTGAGGCGGGAGAATCGCAGGAACCCGGGAGGCGGAGGTTGCAGTGAGCCAAGATCATGCCACTGCACTCCAGCCTGGAGGACAGAGCAAGACTCTGTCTCAAAAAAAAAAAAAAAAAAAAAAAAAAAAAAGTGCCCAAGGTCAGTGGAAGAAACAATCATTGGAATTTCCTCTCCTGACTCTCAGATAAAGCCTGGTGTGGTACATTATCTGACACCAGGTTGGGGAGGAGTTTCGGGATTAGGGTATTCAGAGGGAAAACTATGGAGCTGTTGGTGGGACAGTCTTGGGGAAATGCCTTCCAGACAGAGGGAAGGGTTAGTGCAGGGTCCCAGAGCAGGAGTGGGCCTGCAGTGTTTGATGGAAGTAGAGTGGGTCTCCCGCAAGGTCAATGAGGGATAGGGTGCCGGGAGTCAAGAGGTGATGTCAGTGGGGAGGACAGGGCTGCTGCCCTAGACCCAGGCAGGAGTTCGGATTTCATTCTGAATGGGATGGGGCCCTAGTTGAATGCTTTAAGTTGAAGGGTGCTGTGACTCAGCTTACATTTAGAAGTCACTCTGGCCATCATGGGGAGAATGCACAGAGAGAATGCTGCACCTGTGATGGGCCTGCTGCTCACGTCTAGATAAGGAAGCTGGTTCAGGGTCAAGAGGCTGCTGCAGGTTCCCAGGTGAGAGAGACAGCTTTGGCTTAGACCATGGAGAGTGAGTTGCAATGGTCAAACTGCAGAGGGAAAGCTAGGGGGATTACACTGTGCAGAACTGGATGATCGAGCCAATGATGGGATGTGGTGGGGGGGAACAAAGAATTTGAGTGTCCCAGGTTTCTTGGCTGCTTGTGTACTCACCAAGAAACAGTCATTGAGACTTTTCACTTCCGGAAACTCTGCGGGATATTGACATAGAAAGGGCTTCTCCAATCAAAACCTGCATGAGGCCAAGTGTGGTGGCTCATACCTGTAATCCCAGCAGGTTGGGAGGCCGAGGCAGGAGGATCGCTTGAGCCCGGGAGTTCGAGACTAGCCTGGGTAATGTGGCGAGAACCTGTCTCTATGAAAAATACATTAAAAATTAGCTGGGAGTGGGGGCATCACCTGGAGTCTTAGCTACTCAGGAGCTGAGATGGGAGGACCCCTTGAACCTAGGAGGTTGAGGTTGTAGTGAGCTATTGCATTCCAGCCTGGTGACAGACCCTGTTTCACACACACACACACACACACACATTTTAAAAAGTTGTATAATTTCACATCAAAACAAAGGGTCACAATTTACTAAAAAGTGTAAAGCAGAAGGTAGAAGTTCTAGTTAATAAGTTTTACCTAAATGTCCTGAAAACTAGTGAATTCTTTTTAAAAAAGCTATTTTTGTGCTTATAGTTTAAATACCTGGGTTTGAACTCAGGATGGGTACCTTACTTGCTGTGTGACCTTAGGCAAGTCACTGCAACTCTCTGAGCCACAGTTTCCTCTCTGTAATTGGAAGCAATAATGCCTTCTTCTTGGAGATGTTATGAAGAGTAATTAAGATATGTGCTCCAGGACGGAACCTGTATCTAGGCAATTTTTAAAAACCAAATGCATTTTATACATACATTTCTAGGTTTGTCATATTTGTATATTATTTACAATATATAAATGTATTTTTTCAAAAATATATAACCAGCACTGTGATTTCACTGATGTTATTACTTAATGTGAGGCTAAAGAAAAAAATACTGATATTTCAGGTGATACATGAATATTGTGAAAATGGAAAGGTAGATGCCTCGCCAGCCAAGGTTTGGGAGCACCGAGATCATGGATGCAAATGCGTTCAGCAACTTTGGGTACTCAGTGGGTGCTCCAGAAATGCTGGTTGAATGCATGTCTTTGGAGAAAGCATCAGAAAGAGGGGCCCTAGCTGCTTTTCAGTGGACTTCTGCTGTGTCTCTGCCCTCAGCTCCCTCCCCTCTTTTTCCCTTCCCTCTCTCTCCTCCCCTCTCTCCGGTCTTTACAAGTTTATCAAGACTACTCTGCCCCCATCAGGGCTCTGGGCAGGTCCCTGAAGAAGATTAAACAAGATGAATATTTCATAGCCCTTGACTGACAACTGCTGAGGACCTGTTGTGGGTCTGGCGCCCACATCTAGTTAAGGAAGGGGGACAGGCAGAGGGGAGGGGGAGGAAAAGCCCATAGACTGAGCCATTGATCCGCTGGGTCCAATCTGCACTGATGAAACGCTCAGCTTCCAGCTCCCAAGCCAAAGGCAGCAAGTAATGGGTTTTAAGAGGCACAGGGCCAGTGGTAGCCCAGCCACCCAGCCCCCTTGGGGCCCACAGAGGCACCACCAGGCCCCCAAAGACCCATTTCTCTGTCTCCAGCTGTGGTCCCTCTGTCCTCATGGTGCCAGCCCAGTCCTTTTAACAAGCTGAACTCATTGTTTCCGACGCCTCCAACTCATTACCCCATTAAGGCCTGACGCCAGGCTCCTTTCACCAGGGGACCCAGATGACAGGGTGGCAAGGCGCCTCTCCGTCTGGGGACTCTGAGGAGGTGGGCAAAGACCCCAGGTAGCCTTGGAGTAATCCCATGGAGGCAACTGTGACAACGTGGAATCCTCCCTTCCATCTACTCCTTGGACACTGAGACTGGGGATAGAGGCGGTCCTGCTGACAAGGCTGAAATGTGGATTATTACTCTTCTTACCCCAGCTGTTCCTACATCCAAAGCTACTGATGCCACTTAACCCCACCTGTCAATGGAGGTGATAGATATTGAGAATGCCTTCTAGTATTTTGCTCTAGCAGGGAAAAAAGAAATTGTTTGGTGCTCTAGGGTTTTAAATGACTCAGTGACAATAAAATGCAAGCAGGGGCATTGCACTTCAGGCTGTTAAGAGTGTGACCTGGTACATTAATTTCCTATGGCTGCTGTTATTAATAACAATTTACTACAAATTTAGTGGCTCAAAGCAACATGCAGTCATTATCTTGTGGTTCTAGAGGACAGAAGTCTAAAATGGGTGTCACTGGGTTAAAACCAAGGTGTCAGCAGGGCTACTTTCCTTCTGGAAGCTCTAGAGGAGAATCCATTCCTTGCTTTTTCCAGTTTCTAGAGGCAGCCTGCATGCCTCTGCTTGTGGCCCCTTCCTCCACCTTCAAGGCCAGCAGCGTAGCATCCTCACCTCTCTCTCTGGTTTTATGGTCACACCTCCTTCTCTGACTTTTTGATGGACCCTTGCAATTTCATGGGGATAATCCAGGGTAATCGCCCCATTTTAAGATCCTTAACTTAATCACATCTGCAAAATCTCTTTCGCCATATGACCCAGTGTATGCACATGTTGCCTGGATGAGGATGCAGACATTTTTGGAGGGTCATGATTTGGCCTATCACTCATGGCCTTGAACAGACTTTCTCTGACTCTGTTACTTGCTAATAACTCTATGACCTTTAGTAAGAACTTCATCTCTCTGAGGTTCAGCCTCTGCAAACTGGGGGCTGTAAGAGATGGCTTCTTAGGTCACTGGCAGATGAAATAATATAAATGAAAGATCTGGCATTTCTAGGTGACTTAATGTTCAATGAGTATTTGTTATTTGGTGGGCATTGCTAATCTAACCCGAACAAGGTAGCCATTCCCTGCCCTGGGATGGAGTTACAGACTTATGGTTTTAATCAGAGTGAGCTTTCTAATCTTTAAATTTTTACCATGCAAGCTTTTGTCCAAAAAGGTCAGTTGAGTTTATGGGCACTGCTTAGACTGAAGAGTGGATGGGGGACCTGTTGGCCTGGCACTGCCCCCATTCCCCAATTCCCTCACCAAACCCTTGCTGGTACCCATCACGGAGCCATGGAACTAGTCGTTTCTGAGGCTCAGCTTTCTCATGTATAAAATAGGTATGATACGGCCTCCTTTGCAGGGTTGCTGAGAGAGCCAGAAGTAAACCATGTAGAGTTCCTGACATTATGCATAGAGTAAGTGCATAATGTCTGGGACAAGGTGCTGTTGGTATCTTTACAAGGTCTTTTTCCCTTGATGCTAACCCTAACTCTGACTCTTGAGAGTTTTTGTCAAACCTGGAACCAGCAGATGGTTTGTGGAAGCTGCAGACTGAACCAAGAAAACTACACATTTGGGTCTTTCTTCTCAAACTCCATTGGGGCTTGTCTTAAAGTCCCTTAACATCTGACTTCTCCAGAAGCCACCCTGGCTTTGCATTGTGGTGCAGTGAATGCCAAACCTCCAAGTCCATGAACCTGGAGCAAAGAAAAAGATGGATCTGGAGAGAAAAGTACTTGTCTTCCTTGAGGAGCAAGACTTGAGTTCCATAGTAAGAGGGTATGAGGTTTTCCTTCACTCAGTCCTGGAAGAAGGACACGAATGAAAATGAACACGGTGGTCTTCCACCATTCCCACCACAGGGATGTCCTTGGGTTGCCCCCACCTCTCAGTGTGGTTCAGGGGAGAAGGTCTTGGACTGGGAAGCTGGCTGCCTGCATGCAAACCTCTGCTCCGGGCTTCCTGGCTGTGTATCCTTGGGCAAGTAACATCTCCTCTCTGAGCCTGAGGTTCCTGGTTGCAACAGGTGGAAAGATCCCCTGGATAAATAATGAATACAAGGGCTTAGCTCAGTATCTGACTTCCATCAATTATATTCAATAATTATAGGCAATTACTTATTATTACCCATCAAGCAGAGAAAGCATGAAAAGTAAAAAATGACTTTAGGTAGCACCCAGTGTTAAAGACATACAATGGTTTCTTTTCAGTGATGCATTGCAGAGAAAGAGCAAACACAGCTTGAATCCTAACTTGCACATAGAAGACAGAACTCCCAACCTTTCCATCTTTGACTCTCCCAGAACCTCCTGGATCCTCAGGTTAGAGACACTTAAGGAAGCCCAGAAGGAGAAAGCTGAGTCCAGCCCCAGCCCTGCTTTTCTTGCCAGGCCATCAGTCTTGGGCTTATCTGTGCTGTGGATGAGAGGCAGTGACAATTGGAGTGTACTTGTCCTCTGGCCCTAAGCTCTTGCCTATGTCCAGGTGACTCCTGACCTCTGTGGGTACTGCAAGGCACTAGAAGGAATGGAGAAAGAAAAGAAGAAAATATAGAATTGGAGCAGCCTGTAAGTTATCGGATAACATCACCTATTTAATGTCAATTAGTGTTTTTAACAACCAATTGCTGTGCCATTAACTTACAATAGCAACCTTGGGGGCATGCCAGCATGCTCCCGCAGACTAGCCTGGGCAGCCAGTTGGTGCGGGGTGTGCAAAGCAGACTCAGATTGCAGACTGATTGCAAGTTGGCATTGCTTGAGCAGGGTGCAGGTGGCCGGGGAGCAGGGAAGAGGGTGCCCGAGGAGCAAGGCATTTCACTAAGTGGATATTTATAGCAGGGCTCCTGGAATAAATGATCCAAGGAGAGGGCAGGAGGGGTGAGCTTGCTGGAGGTTGGCCAAGCCTTGGGTGCTGGATCCTGCCAAGCTGCAATCGCAGTGGCTCTCTTCACTCCAGAAGCCTGGCTGCCCAGTGGTGGGGAAGATAGGGAATGCTTGTTAGGGTACCAGGTGGGGGCAGCTTTACTTCTCCACTCTTACACTCTTAAATATGGACCTTGAATCAATTGTCAATTGTTCATTATCTGTGGCCTTTCATTTCCTTAATGTTAAAATGTCACGATGGTCCAATAGATAGCACCATGAACATCATTTGTGTGTCTTTTTTTATTTTTATGCTTTGTAGACAGGGTCTCACTATGTTACCCAGACAGGTCTTGAACTGCCAAGCTTAAGCAATCTTCCCACCTCAGCCTCCTGGAGTAGCTGAGACTACAGGTGCAAGCCACCATGCCCTGCTAGTTTTTGTATTTTTTTTGTAGATATCAGGTCTCACTCTGTTGCCCAGGCTCATTTCAAACTCTTAGCCTCAAGCAATCCTCCTGCCTCAGCCTCCCAAAGTACTGGGATTATAGGTTTCAGACACTGCACCTGGCCATTCACTGACTCTGGTGGCCACCCTCAAAGATGTCCCTCAATAATACCATCTTCTGATATCCATGTCCTCATGAAGTCCCTTCCCATACAGAGTAGGGCTGATCTGGGTCACCAATAGGATATTGTGGAAATTATCTTGGTACCTGCTGATCCTGAGTCACAAAAGACACTGTGGCTTCAACCTGCCCTCTCTTGGGTCACATGCTACTATTGTTTGGATCTAGTTCATCCCTACCACATCTCATGTTGAAATTTGATCCCCAGTGTGGCAGTGTTGGAGGTGGGGCTTGGGGGAGATATTTGGATCACGAGGAGGGATTCCTCGTGAATGGCTTGATACTGTTCTTGCAGTGGTGAGTGGGTTCATGCTCTGGTGAGACTGGATTAGTTCTCTTGGGAATGGATTCATTTATAAGACAGTGGGTATTTTTAAAGCCAGGAGGCCCCTTGGGTTTGGGTTCTCTTTGCATGTTCCCACTTTCCCTTTGACCTTCTCTGCCATGTTTTGATACAACATCAAAACCCTCACCAGCAGCTGAGTGGATACTGCACCATGCTTCTTGTGCAGCCTTCAGAGCTGTGTGCCAAATAATCATCTTTTGTTTATAAATTACCCAGCCTCAGTTATTCCTTTATAGCAACACAAAATGGACTAAGAGATTTTCTCTGAGGTAAGCCGGATGCCATATTTTGAGGACACTCAAGCAACCTTAGTGAGAAGTCCACTTATGAGGAAATGAGGCCTCCTGCCATCAGCTAGCATCACCTTGTCCACCATGAGAGTGTCCCATGGTGGAAGCAAATCCCCCAGCTCCAACCTTCAGAGGACCGCAACCCTGGCTGATATTTTGACTGCCACATCATGAAAGATCCTGAGCCAGAATTGCTCAGCTAAGCGACTCCTGAGTTCCTAGTCCACAGAGATAATGTGAGAAAATAAATGGCTATTGTTATTTTAAGCCACTAAGTCTTGGGAATATCTGTTATGCAACAATAGAGAACTAACTCACTAACCTGTTATCGGCTCCTAGCCCAATGTTTGGCATGGTGGACATCTAATAAATAGCTGTTTGTGCATGAGCACATAATATTATTCCATAAGGTTGCTTTGTAGGTTAAATGAGATAATCTATGGAGGCCCTCAGCATAGTGCCTGGTGCTGAGCAAGAGCTCAGTAAATAACCACCCCTGGCATCATTGTTATCTTCATCATTACCAGTATTAGTTGTCCATGTTGCCAGAGGCAGCAGAGTCTCTGGTATTTGACTCTCAGAGGGTTTAAGCAGCGTCTGAAGAAGAAAAAGAGAGAAGCAGGAAATGATCAGGGAGAGCAGATTGAGGGAAAAAGAAAAAGACAAAGACTGATAAAGAAGAGAAGAAAGTATAAGAGAAGTGCTTACGTATGGCTTGTGGAGTCAGGAAACCTGGATCCCTGCTCTCACTCTGCCCTAACCACTGCGAGTCATCAAGCAAGCCCTGTTGGCTCTCTGGACTCATTTCAAATGAAGTTAACATCCTTTGTCCATCCTCCTAGGGTAGTATAATAGAAAAAATGGGAAGGGGTGGGTTCTGGTTCTGATTTTGCTATTACTTGGCTTTGGCAAGTTATATCATCTTCTGAACCTATTAAGCATATTGTGAAATAAAGGGTTTGGACTCAACAAGGAATCTTTCCAGCTCTGGAATCCAATAGCAGACTGATTTTTGCACATGGCATTTCTGCACATAAGGTGCTGAAGTGAAGGTTTTGCTTGGAGAGGGAAAATAGAGTGGATATTGGCTGAAGGGGGATTCAACCCATAGTCTGAGTACCCCTCAGGATCTGAATTCACTCCTAGTACTCTGAGCCCTTTATGTTGGAATCCAGACAGAGGGACATAATCTCCAGAAACATTTTGTTCATGTGGGTTGTATATGGCTAGATTCCATTTCAGTTCATTGGTTCTCATGCCATACTGGTTGTTAAAGATTTTGCTTATCATGCACTGCCCAGAAGTGAAAGTTAAGGAGACATATTCTCTCCCCTCACCCACTTCTCTCTGGCTTATCCATCCATTGCTAATGTAGACAACTCTACATATTTAGAATTTATTGGCTCAAGAAGGAGTTATGAAGTGCCTCCTCTGGGCAGGACCCTGGGCATTTAATGGCAACCAAGATAGACACAACCAGTGCCATTGTTGTGTTTGAGGTGCGTGTGTGTTCAATTTCTGATTCTTTTCCTTATCTTCCGTATTTGGATATTTGTATATATTCTTTCCTTTCCTCTCTCTTTCTTCTCCTCTTCTTCCTTTATTTTTAGAAATTCCATCTCGTGAAATTGATAGCCAAAGGACGGATCTTCAAGGCAGCTTGTAGTTTTGCAGGAAGAGGTTTTCATCATCATAAGTATTGCAAATGGCAGTGTTATGGGAGTGACTGTCAGGCAATCTGGAAGTTGGGAGTCAGGGAGAATCTCCCCAGGAAGGAGGTGTTGCAGCTGAGACCTCCAAGGCCCTGGAATTTGGAGGATGGTCTCTGTGCCAAGGCAGCTTCACCATAGTGGTTAATAGTTCAGAAGAACAGAAAATCACGGCAGGGCTGCAAGCAGCTTGAATGAGGTGGCTGAGTCCAAGAAATTCAAGGTCACAGAGTAAGCTGATGGCTCAGAGTCTGGACTATTTCAGATGCAAAAAACAAAAGCCTCCTCAGGTTACCCTGGGCCCTAAAGGGGATTTATTGAACACACATATTCAGGAGTCCAGAGTGGGGCTTACCTCAGAAGCTGTAGGGACCCAAAGGGTGGCCCATATTCCCCCTATCTCCTTATTCCTGGGTTTGGCTTTCTTCTGTGTTTTTCCTTTTCTCTCTACCAGAAGATGGGCCTTCTATCCATTTGTGGACCATTCAGCCAGGAGGAGAAGTGACTGGCTACAGGAATCCCAGGCTCCACATATTCCAGCCTACTGGCCACACAGCATACAAAATCCTAGGGAAGGATTCCAATTGTCTGGCTTGAGTCATCCAATCAGAGGTCAGGGTGATGGTCCCATCAGAACCACTTGGAGTGAGTGAGCAGGAGTAGCCTCAAAGAAGGGGGGCACTTTTACCAGAATAACAGGGAAAGTGAGGCTGGAATGACAAAAACAACCTCTGTCTACAGAAACCAAGTTTAATATTCACTCTAGTTATAGTACTTCATCAATTAACATGATTACTTCTTTGACCCTCTCCTGAACATCAAAACTCTTGATAATTTGGTCAAGTTAGAATGCCATTGGCCAAGTGCAGTGGCTCACGTCTGTAATCCCAGCACTTTGGGAGGCCAAGGCTGGTGGATCACCTGAGGTCAGGAGTTCGAGACCAGCCAAGCCAATATTGTGAAAACTTGTCTCTACTAAAAATACAAAAATTAGCCAGGTATGGTGGCACATGCCTATAGTCCTAGCTACTTGGGAGGCTGAGGCAGGAGAATCGCTTGAACCTGGGAGGCAGAGATTGCAGTGAGCTGAGACTGCACTACTGCACTCCAGCCTGGGTGACTGAACAAGACTCCATTTTAAAAAACAAACAACAAAAAGACTGCCATTGTTGTGTTTGAGGTGTGTGTGTGTGTTCAATTTCTGATTCAGGCAGATGTTTTAAAGAGGAAACCTATTTCTAGCTATTCTTCTATTCTTAATCTTTTCTTTTTTTGAGACAGAGTCTCATTCACTCTGTCACCCAGGCTGGAGTGCAGTGGTACGATCTCGGCTCACTGCAGCCTCTGTCTCCCAGGTTCAAATGATTCTCCTGCCTTAGCCTCCTGAGTAGCTGGGATTACAAGCGTGTGCCACCACACCTGGCTAATTTTTGTATTTTTAGTGGAGACAGGGTTTCTCCACGTAGCCCAGGTTGATCTTGAACTCCTGACCTCAAGTGATCTGCCCGCCTTGGCCTCCCAAAGTGTTGTATGTAATACACGCTTGTAGGCGTGAGCCACGGCACCCAGCCAAGGAAAGCTATTTCTTAAGCTGGATAATGGGTTTATGGGTGCTTCTGAAACTGAAATTTGCATACCATTTATCTAGGGGTGTTATTAAAATATAGATTCTGGTTCAGCGGGTCTGGGGTGGGGTCCTGAGATCCTACATTTCTGGCAAGCTCCCAGGTAACGCTGATACTGCCTGTCCATGAACCACACTTAGCAAGGCTTTATATTAATCTAACTTTCAGACTAGAGAGGGAGAATAGGAAGAAAGATGGCTGTTTTAATAGAATTGAGTCAATATACAATCTCAGACTTGATGAAAAATTTAGAGATCATTTTTCTCTCCAGAAGCTCTTGCCCAGTTTTTGATGAGCGGGAGACACTTTCTCTGTGCCTGCATTGACTACACCAAGACCACCGCACCTCCCATGGGCATCTAATCAGGTGAATCTGGATGAATTTGAGAGTGGGGCAATAAAGTGGCGATGAAAGGACACCACGAAAGAGTTAAACCTTCTAGGAAGCAGAGTCCAACAGGCCCAGGCAAATGCAGAAGGGGTTGACCTGGCTCCAAGGGTTAATACTATTTTGTTTTCCAGGACTATTTGTTATATCAGGTTAGCGCAGGCAGAAGGTCATGGGGGTCGGCGGTCCCCCTCGCCATCCCCCTCCTCTCTCCCCTTCCCCCTGTCTCCTCCATTTGCAGCCTCACTGCCTCCTTTAATCGGATGACCCCAGACACTGAGCTTTCCTTGGGATTTTCTTGCCAGCGCCTTCAGACTCGTTGCAGCCGACGCCAGCCGTCTCCCTCGCCCCGGCCCTCAGAGGCAGGCGCCCAAGCTAAAAGGCACTTTGCGAGAGGGGGAACCGTCCACTGCAATTTGTGCTGCGGTTTCTCTGGACAAGAGCGGATCAAGACAAGGGTCCTTTGTCGTCTTTTGCCTTTTCTTCTTCATCTTCCCTTTATTTCTCTTTGTATAAAATTGGTTTCTTCTCTTTTCCTCCTTTTGGTCACGTTTCTTTTCCTTATCTTCCGTATTTGGATATTTGTATATATTCTTTCCTTTCCTCTCTCTTTCTTCTCCTCTTCTTCCTTTATTTTTAGAAATTCCATCTCGTGAAATTGATAGCAAAAGGACGGATCTTCAAGGCAGCTTCAAGGTTCCAATCCCAACCTGATGAGGTTTCAAATCCCAGCTTTGCACCTGACAAACTAGAATGGGACTCTACCACACTGAGCCTCAATTTACTGATTACAAAATGAAGTTAAGAATCTCAACCTAATGGGCTGACTGTCAAAGTTAGCCAGAAAGCATATGTAAAGCACAGAGTCTGGTATACATGGGTGCCCAATAAATGTTAGTCTTTTCATACCCTTAAGCCTTTTCCCTTTCCTCTCTGCTGTTCCTTTTTTTTCCTTTAGCTATGTTGCTTTTAACAACTTTCTTTTACATTTCTGGAAAATTATCTACAGGTGGAGAACCTCTATGCAGAAAGTATGATGGTGTTGTAACAGGGACCTGAGTTTGCCACTTAATCGCTGCACAGCCTTGGGCAAGTTTATTGAAATTCTCTAAACCCCACTCTCCTTTTCTGCAAAACAGAATAGGATTTCTTTCCCTCTGGTGCAGTGGTAAGGATTAAATGACATCATGTGAGGTGGCACCTATCACTGAGCCCCGTGGCCACTACTTAGTCTCTCTCCTGTCACTCACTCCCTCTCAGTCAGACTTTATTTCTACTGTAACAGAGTTCACTATCAGTGCTCACGTGGACAGGTTAAACTGTTAGTACTCATCCCTCTGCTGAGCCATTTGTTCATCCATCTGTACACCCATCCATCTATGCATTGTCCATCCATCCATCATCTATCTGTCCATTTATCCATTGTCCATCCATCTATCCTTCATCCATACATCCATCTATCCATACACTCATCCATTTACCTTCTCAATCACCCACCTGTCCATCCATTTGCCCATCATCACAGTCACCCACCCACTTATACCTCTATCTCAATTTTGCACTTATTCATTCATTACTCCACCTGGCTACCACCCATCCTATCCCATCCCAGCCCATCCATGTTTGTCATCCCATGCATCCATCCATTCATCCCATACTTCCCCATTGTATTCAACCTCACATTTATCTACCCATTCCATCTATTCATCCATCCATCCATCCACCTATCCATCCATCCACCACCTACCCATCTATCCATCATTCATCCATCCACCCACCACCTACCCATCCATCCATCCACCCACCACCTTCCCATCTATCCATCCACCCACCCACCTACCCATCTATCCATTCATTCATACTTCCATTTACTCATTAATTTGTCACTTATTTACCTATGCATCCATTCATTTATTCAGACTGGTTGCATAATAAGTAAGATTGGCCTAAATTATACCTTATCATAAAATTCTACTAGAAATTTCTAGAAACGGAAGAAAGAAATAACAATAACCACAACAGCAACATGATTTTGGAGCCATAGCTCCTTCTATTCAGTCTCCTCATGGAGCAGGTGGGGAGGAGGAAAGGGGCTTTGCTCTTGAGCACAGGAAACATGCAGTTGGGTAGCTTAGTGGTTTTTAAACTGGGTCACAAGAATCCAAGGCTTCTGTGGTTGTGTTAAAGGGGTTGTTGACAGAAGGGCTGCTACTTCAAATAGAATGGCTCTCCACCCTGTCTTCCTTTTATATGGTCTCTGTTTAAGATTTAATTTGAAAAAAAAGTTACTCAGCTGTTATGGAAAATTTTTAAAGCACAAATATAGTCACACATTTTAGATACTAAAGAAAAGTTCAGAAAAATCTGTGTTTTACCTTGCCAACCATAGAATAAAGAGGTATTCTCTCACTCATGTAGTTTTTTTTTTTTTTTTGGCGTGCTTACCATAAGCCAGGTAGTGGGCTAACAACTAAATGGACCATCTCATTTAATCCAATAATGACTCAGTGGGGTTGGTATCATTATCTCCATTTTTCAGATGAGGAAACTGAGGCTGATAGACATCAAAGTACTTGCCCAAAGTCACACAGCAATTAGAACAGTGGAGTTAGGATTTGAACCTAGGAATTTTCTCCAAAATGCAGCCTGCCTGCAATGGGAGGCTAATTACCCTCTAAGTTGTGGCCAAAGGGGCACTGGAGAAGAAATAGCAATAGGGCTTGTGTTCTTATGTCTTTCTTGGTTAGTTCTTCATTTCCTCTTTCAGCTTTTACAATGAACACCAGAGGGGATGATGAGACTCAAATACCCAACAAACTAACATTATAGATTCTTGGATTTAGAAAGGACTGAGGTTAGTGCTTTTTAAACTGGGTTCACCAGAGACCAAATCTGTTCCCCAAGATTCTTCAGAGGTTTCTACTGGACATGATCAGAGGTCACTGTGTCATGATGGGTGTTAAACAGACCTGGCTTCAGGTCTAGGGCTGGCCAGTTAGTAATTCTGTGACCTTGTAGAAGCGACTTTCTTTCTTGAAGACTCAGCTTCCTCACTGGTAAAAGGGAGACAGAAATAATACTTATGTTATAGGGTTACTCTGAGAGTTAAATGAGAAAATGCATCTAGAATGTTACATAGAGTTCCTGGCATATAGTGACTGCTCAGAATTTTAGCTATCGTCTTCATCATTGTCGTCATAATTATCATCATTTGTGGCTCCATATGAGTAAGAACCTGCATGACCTAATGGCACTAAAGCTAAAGAAATGGTCTGAGAACCAGTGACCTAAGAGAACATGATCAGCAGTCCTTCCCAGATAATAATTATTTTTCTAGGATTTGTTTATAGGTCTTAAAGTGACTTTCAGGCCTGGCACAGAGGCTCACGCCTGTAACTCCAGCACTTTGGGAGGCTGAGGTGGGCAGATCACCTGAGGTCAGGAGCTTGAGACCAACCTGACCAATATGGCGAAACCCCGTCTCTACTAAAAATAGAAAAAATTAGCCGGTCATGGTGGTGGGCACCTGTAATCCCAGCTACTCGGAGGCTGAGGGAGGAGAATCACTTGAAACTGTGAAGCGGAGGCTGCAGTGAGCCGGGATTTCGCCACTGCACTCCAGCCTGGGCAACAAGAGAGAAACTCTGTCTCAAAAAAACAAAACAAAAAACCCTCTGGTGTTAACCAATATCATTGCTATAGGCTTAGAAAATTTCAAAGCTAATGGCTGGAACTGGGTTGGAGTCTTGTTGCCTTTTCTTGTTGGGAATGATCTGGGATTAAAACAAAATTTTGAGTTTTCATTATTTCCCTAATTAAGAAGAGTGTGTGTATGAAAGAGAGGGGGTATGAGGGAAGGAGGGGAGGGAGGGAGGAAGAGGGGGAGAAAGAGGGAGAGAAACTTGGAAAAGCTTTCAAGCCTCTCTGAATATCATTCCCTTGTCTATAAAATGAGGCAAATACTTCCAAGTATGGTTCCACCACAGGCGCTGGAGAGAGAATAAAATTAGAAAAGACAATATTTGCTGAAGGAGTTCTATATATCCAACCACTGCTTTCAAACACATTATCTTTCTCTATCCTCACTACAACCACAACTCCACGAAATAGCTATTATTACCCCAAATGACATGATGAGGAAGCTGAGGCTTGCACAGGTGCAGTAGCCTGCCCAAGGGCAGGTAGTTAGAAAGTACAATTCATTTGTTAATTCACCAACTATTTATTTGGTACTGCGGAATTCACTTCTCTGTGTATTTTAACTTCTGTCCCCAAACAAATGTATGCAGAAACCAAAATACCAGTTTGAGATAAGAGTGGGCTTGGCTTTCACTTTGTGATTGTCTTGTTAGATTATTATTACTGGTTGTGGTGGTAGAAATAGTGATAGTATTTATGTCAAAGAGAGAGGTAAGCAAATTATACCACTATTGCTGCTATAAATAACCACTTCTATATACTGAGCACTGGCCTGGTATATGTTCTTGATCTATGAGCTTTACATGGTCACCTCACTTCCATTCTAAGCAAGTAAGTCACTCTTTTATCTCCATTTTACAGATGAGAAACTTGAAGGAGTCAGTCCACAATAATTTCTGGAGCATCTACTTTGTACTATCTGCTGTTCTAGGCACTGTGGGTTCACTGGTAACAAGGACAGAACTACTGTCCCCAAGGAGTTATGTTATAATTGGTGGATGGGAGGACACAGATTAGGAACACAGAAACAAATGAGGTAACTTCTGTCACTGGTAAGTGCTTTAGAAGAAGAAATAGGGTCATTACATAGAGGATGATTGCTTTAGGAGGTCAGAAAGGGAGGTGTCTCCGTGGAGGTAACATTTAGTTCAAATTTGAATAACAAGAAAGAGGCAGAGACCAGCAAATGCTACACATGCAGAGGTCCCAGGGCAGGCACAGAACAGATAGAGGTGGATTAATGGGTTTATGTCCCACAAGCTGTTCTCTGCACTTGAACTCAGGGCTGTTCCCATAACCAATATTCTGAACCATCCTATTCTACTGCCTGCCTGGATACTCAATCAACTGGGGAAGACTGCAGGTAAACTATGACTCTGCTGAGTATTTTCAGGGAAGAATTGTCCAGAGCTGTCATTTCCCAGGAAGCCAGCCAATCTCTTAGGAAAATGCCAAGGATGCTTGTCCCAAGAGAAAGTTGAAAACCAAGCCTTAGATACCTGTAGCTCTTGGTTGGCCAAAGGGTAAAACTCCAATGAGAGCTCATGGTCATGCCCACTGTAAAGCAAGTGAAGTTGTCTCATCCTGGGGTAGCTGTTAAATGTCATGCTTGTCCTCCCCAAGAAGTCCAAATATAAGCTGTGCATTTACTATGCTCTGGGTTGGGGAAGAAGGGGTTCTAGTGTGTATAAGTTGGTACTTCCCAAACTTCAGTGTGCTCCCAAATCTCCTGGGGAATCTTGTGAAAATGCAGATTCCCATTCAGTAGGTCTGGGGCAGTATCTGAGATTCTGCACTTCTAAAAAGTTTCCAGATGAGCTGAAGTCACTGCTCACAGAGCATACTTTGAGCAGCAAGACTATACAGTGCTGAGTATTTCAGAACAAAGAAGAAAGATTACAAAGCAGTGATTGTACCAGCCACTGCTGATGGAATATTTATTAATCAACAGATGGCCTTTCATTTTGCCCTCCTGATATGGGTTGGGCATTGCCATTATCTCTGCTTTACAAGTGAGCCACCTGAGGCACTAAGAAGTTAAGTGCCTTGTCCAGTGTCACCAGATGGATGAGAGGTGGAGCTCAGACTGTCTGCCTTCCAAGTGCACCTCACCGCCTATGTCTCTTAGGCCCCCTACTTTCCACCTGGAGGATCGAGTTTCCAAGTGGGTCAGAAGCTGCTCTCCAAAACTGGTTGGATTTCACAACTGGATTAATAGACTCCGTGCTGTCTCATGTTAAGTAGGCACACACCCAAAAATTTTAGGTTCACCTGTCAGGTGCAAGTGTTTCAGTGTATTCATTGCCAAGACAGAGTTTCTATGCCTTATAAGGAAGCATCCAGCATTGCCTTTGGAAGGATTTTAGGTGTCAAAGGAGTCCCACCTGCGGGAATCTTGACAGGCTCAGCTAACCCCATTTTCCAAAGACCTCAAAACCCAGTGGTCTGGATGAATGAGAATAAATGTTTTGGGTGCAACATGAACCTGACAAGCTCCGCGTAAGGTTCCCACCATTGTGGAAAACAGGTCAGTGGAGAGCACCAGATAATAAGTAACTCCAAAAAGGGATGATGGGCTAAGTACAGACTTCTAGTTCTCAGGGCATTTGGCAGGGACCTAACCTAGACCTGGTCTGGGGGTTGTTGAGGGGGTGTCATGGATAAAACAATGTGCTCCCTGCCTGGGACAGCAAGGACGTTTGACCCCACTACTTATCCTCCCTGCTCGATTCCATCAGCTGCAGCCTGTTCCAGGGTTTATTCAGCACTGGCCAAGAAAGCAATGCCATTTTCTCAAATAACAAAGTATCGGTAGAGGTTGCCCCCTCACTGAATCTCCCCAACAGCAGGCACGAGTTTCCAACCCAGAAAGACATAGATTCAGAGGGAACTCAGAAGTATCAAGGATTCCCCTCTCCTCCTCCCTCCGACAACCGCTGCCACCCCCACCCTAAGCCCTCCCCACCCTTCCTCCCTCCGCCCCGCCCTCCTCCCCGCCCTCCTCCCCCCAGGAGACTGGAGGAACTTGGCAAGCCATCTCGTCGCCAATCAATCTGTGGTATAACAATTAGCACTTAGGCACCACTCATGCTAAACACACGCTTAGAAAACACTTAAAAAAAAAAAAAAAAAAAAAAAGGAAGAAGAGTCATCAGAGGTAGAAGCCAGGGCAGAACCGGTGGGGGGACGCCAGGGAGCGGAGCCAGGAGGAGGCTTGGGGAGGAAACAGATCAATGCGCTGCGGAATGGAAAGCATCTGATACCCTATTATTGACGAGGCCAAAGCACTTTGAGGCGTGTTTCCACCGTGAGCAATTAGTCTGCGAGACCGCAGGAGTTAAGCTAACACTGGTAGCCCCCCCATCTTCCAGTTGGATGACACTTTCATTGGGTAGCGAGCCCCCGCAGCAGTGGCGCCAGCCTGCAGCCGTAATGGGGCCCATCCGCGGAAGGCCGAATGCTCCAGTCTCCCAGAAGGCCCCCCTCGCGCCCCCCACCCCGCCCCGGCTCCCCCCACCCCACTCCGGGTAACAGAATCCAGTCGACACAGAGTCTGTCTGCGCGCCTGCGAGCTGCCTAAATTGATTGTAATGGTTTTATCACGCGCAGAAAGAGCTGGCTGTTTTCTCGCCTCTGCTGTCGGCTTTCATAAACGCCTAGGCAGGAGGAAGTGATTCCTCTTCGGGAGCACTGGATCAGATGAAAGGCAACTTTTGTTTGTCGGCGAGCAGCTCGCAGCCTCTGCCACTGCCTGTCTCCAGCCCTGCTCCAGGCATCCTCGCTGGCTGTGCACACAACAGAGACTCAGACAGCGTCCCCCAACTCACCCCACCCAACAAACAGCAGGGGGTGGGGGACTTGTTTCTGGAGCCAGTTCTGGGTTCATCTCTGGAGGCTTCAGTGTTTGGGGCAGGGAGTTTCAGGGACGGATTGGGTAGAGAGAAGAGTTAATGAAGATGGCAGATGATGATCAACAATGATAACAATGAAGATGAGGATAGCTAGCTAGTATTTCTGAGTGTTTATCCCCAACCAGGCAGTGTGTTTAAGCACATCGTAGATATTTCTTGGAATTCTTACAGCGATCTTATGAGACGTTATTTCCCCCGTTTTGTAGTTAGGGGAATTGAGGCATAAAGAGGCATGTGAAATGGTCAAGGTTATCCAGGGAGCAATGAGAGGAGTGAGGGAAATTAGAGCCCAGTTCTGATTCCTAATCTGGTTCATTCTGTATACGCCATATCGCTTCTTTAAATTTGGTAGGGCGAAAAGACATGCTGTCATAATACCTCAGGTACTGGGTATTCCCCAAGGATTGCGGAAATTTGAACCTTTGAATAATTTAGGCTTAAAAGAATCTAGACTCAGCCAAAAAAAATTGAAAGCTAAATGAAACACCCTTTGGTCCAGCCCCGCTTAAATATTCGCCAAGTTCTTTTTCATCACCTGGTCTCTAATCTCTCTGTTCCCTCAGCCTGGAATTCCAAACTCTACCCTAAATATGCTTGTGAGAATGCCTAGACAGTCTTCAAACATAACCTCTTCCTGGAAGCCTCTTTCTTCCTATCCCTTGCACCCTGTCCAGACTTCCATGGCCCCAGCAACATTTCTTTCCACTGTGTTTCTTTATTACCTATCTTCCCATTAATGTTAACTCAGTGTGTATTTGTTGAGCTCTTACAGTATGCCAGTCTCCATATTAGGCTGAAAGCTCATTGGGACATGTCTTATTTATCTTCACATCCACAGTGCCTGGCCCATAGTCTGGCCCCAGCAAATGTCAGTTTCATGAATGATGACCAAGATCATAGGCCAGCCTCCTGTTTTTGCAAATAAAGTTTTATTGGAACACAGCCACACCCATTCATTTATGTATCCTCCATGGCTGCTTTCATGCTACAGTGGCAGACCTGAGTAGCTGTGACAGAGACTGCACGTTCTGCAAGCCTACAATTTTACTACCTAGCTCTTTACTAAAATGTTGTCTGATGACTGATCAAGGGGATGATCAGATAATTTTCCAAACTTTTCATTTTGTTTTCTGTATGTAGCTAGCATACTATTTTTGAATAGCTACCTGTGCAGTTTCTACCCTCTAGTAAATTGATTGGATACATGGATCTCATTTTCATGTCTCCCTGTGCCTATAACCTTTGGTAGTGCCCTCCTACACAGTTTGTGGCTTGAGCACATGACCTGTTTTGGACAATGGGGTGGTAACAAACTCACTTCAGACACTGGAAACAGTGATTTTTTTTTTTTTTTTTTTCTGCTAGTCACCACCATGACAACCCCCTGCTGGAAAGGCATGAGTCATCCCAGCTGAGGACATCCTAAATCAGCCAGCCCCCAGCCAACCTACCCACTGACCACAGATGCATGAGTAAGACAACTGTACCTAGCACACATCAGTAGAACTAGACAACTTGTCTCTAGACAACTAGACAACTAGACTCAAGTAAGATGGTTGTTGCTTTGAGCCACCAAGTTCTGGCTTAGTTTGTTACACAGCAGTAACTAACATACATATACTTACGGGTGTAAAATTTATGACTCCAAACCAGGTGTTTTAGTGAATCACCTGCAGAAATGACCCAGGCATGCACCATGAAAACAAGAATTACTTTGTGTGTTTTGGAGGTGGGTGAAGATGGAGTGTAGTCTATTGTTTTATAATTTTTTATAACTTTTTTTTGAGATGAGGTCTTGCTATGTTGCTCAGGCTAGTCTCAAACTCCTGATCTCAAGCAATCCTCCTGCCTCAGCCTCTTGAGTAGCTGGGACTACAGGCATGCTGTGCCTGGCACATTTATCTGTTCTTCCTACTTTGGAAACACCTCTGTATTTGGGGAAAGTGGTCAGAATCATTTAAAGAAGGTGAAATGCCAGTCTGCAGTAACAGTTTTCTGGCAATGTCAGGGAGTGATCCTGTGTTTTGCAGGAAGGACTAAGCCAAAGGATTTGATGCAACAGCTTTGGAAATTATCTGGATTTTATTGATCAGGGTATCCCTTAGCTGCATTGGCAAAAATAACCAAATCGGGATGTAACCATGAAATTATGTGTCCGCTGTGCTTGTTTCTAATATTGTAGAGCATGGGTCTATAAAAAACTACTGGAACATGCCATTCTTTGCATTTCAAAGCCTGGAATTCAACCAGCAGATAGTTTTCTATGTGTTCTTGAAGATTTCTTTTCTCTTCTTCTTCCCTCTGCTCCCCCGTTCTCTCTGTTCTTATCTCCTATTTCATGTTCTCAAGCTTCTCTGCATTTCTACACTGACTTTGGGTTAGGGTGTCATCTGTCTTTAGTACACCCAGCACAGTAGGAGAAACTGTGAGAAACACACTGAAGACAAATTTGTAATTTATTCCCCAACTAAAGGGGCTGACCCCTGCTTTTCATAAGGAAACACAATGGCTGTCATTAGCCCCTTGGTATTGGTGGGAATTTCCTGCCTACATTACATTCTGGCTAAAATCTTTAAGGCTACAATCCAGGCACAAGCAGAAGAGATGGCATGAAGACCCTATGCTCCCAGCACCACTCCCCCGCAAAAAAAAGAATGTGACCAAGGTCAGAATGAACAGATGGATTGGGAGGAGAAAGCCAGAACTCCTATTCCACCCTGGAGCAGGACTCAGGCCTAGGGTGATAGGTGGTAAAGTTATAATATTTCTCCAAGAGTAAAGTGGGAAGGATGAGCGTTGATAATCCCAAGGGCCCATGCACTCTACAATTCTAGCCTGGGAGGATTCAAAGTGGAGTCCACTGTGATGATGGAAGGGAAGCTGAATAGCATGCAGTTTAAAGAAGTGCAAATGGATGCGCTTGTACCTGGCAAGTGAAGTCTTGAGTCTTTTATAAGGTGGTCCCTGAGTTGGTCAAGATATTGCTCTCAGGGATGTTGGGAGCAGAGCTGTCTTGGGAACAGGTCTGCAGTAGGGGAGGGGGTGAAGAATGCTGGCAGATGGTGTGGGTGAGCTGCATAGCAATTTGGAAGAGGACACATGTTTCCAACCCAGATCCCCCCTGAACACTCCCATGGTCAGTGGGGTTCTATTTGAGCCAAAATGAGGCTCAAAGATTGGTTTAAGTAATGAACTTGTGAGCCCTTTCTATCCCATAAAACACACCCAGGCATTGCTAGAATGAATTAATGAGATGTTTGTTCATTTCCTACGACTACCATAGCCAAGCACCACAGACTGGGTGACTTAAAACAAGAAAAATGGATACTCTTGCAGTTCTGAAAGCTAGAAGTTACAAATCAAGGTGTTAGCAGGGCTGTGTTCTCTCTGAAGGCTCTAGGAGAGAATGTGCTGCATGTCTTTCTCTTAGCATCTCCTGGTTGCTGGCAATCTTTGGCATTCCTTAGCTTGTAGATGTGTCAGTCCAATCTCTGCCTCCATCATCACGTGGACCTTGTCCTGTGTGTCTTCACATTTTTCCCCTGTGCATGGCAGCCTCTGCCATTTCTCTTCTTATTATTAAGGCACCCCCATCATATTGGAGCAGGGGCCACCCTAAGGACCTCATCTTAACTTGACTCCATCTGCAAAGACCCTATTTCCAAATACAATCACATGCACTGGTATGGGAGTTAAGACTTCAATGTATCTTTTTAGGGGACACAATTCAACCTGTGACAACATGAAAAAAAGCCTATCATGGAAGATATCTATGCATTGGCTTCTAGTGAGGAGTTAAGGAGATTTAAGGTGTTCCTTATCATACCTGCTCACCTCTGAATGCAGCTGCAGCTGCTGGGCAGAGGTTCCTGCAAGCTCAGACTCAAATAGACAGTATGCTATCCATACTTTGATTTTGAGAATGTCAAAGCCAAAATCCAAGACAAGGAGGGCATCCTGCCTGACCAGCAGTGTCTGATATTTGTGGGCAAACAGCTGGAGGATGGCCACAGTCTCTCAGACTAGAACATCCAGAAAGAGTCCACCCTGCACCTGGTGCTGTGCCTGTGAGGTGACATTATTAAGCCTTCCCTCCACTGGCTTGCCCAGAAATACAACTGCGACAAAATGATCTGTGCCAGTGCTGTGCTCACCCCCATGCTGTCAACTGCCACAAGAAGTGTGGCCACGCCGACAACCTGTGCCCCAAGAAGAAGGTCAAATAAGGCTCTTCCTTCCCCGAAGGGCCTCATGGCCCTGAGGATCAATAAAGTGTCCCTTTCATTGACTGGATTAGACAAAAAAAAAAAAAAAAAGAAAATGGAGGCAGAGTTTGGGGTAATGTGTCTATAAACCGAGGAGTTCCAAGGACTACTGTCACTACTGTCAACCACCAGAAAGTAAGAGAGGAGTAGGGAACAGATCCTCCCTCCCAGCCTTCAGAAGAAACCAGCCCTGTGGACACTTCAGTTTCCCACTTCTGGCCTCCAGAACAATGAGAGAATGGATTTCGATTATTTTAAGCTATCCAGTGTGTGGTCATTTCTTGCAATAACCCTAGAAAATGAATACACCTACACAATTCTATAAGTTAATGATTACCGTATTAATATTCCACTTTACACATGTGGAAACTGAGGCATAGGGAGTTTAGTTAACATCTGATTGGCCAGGAAAGAGTGGAAATCTGAATTTAAATCTACCTGTCTAGTGCAACGTCGTCCTCTTAACCATGCTCTAGACTACCTTCCTGAGAGCTGACTGCATTTCTTCTGTGTAGAAGGAGAGTTGAGGGGAAATGAGAAGCAGTTTTTGTCATGGAGATTTGTGTAAGACTAGGGTCCAGGTAGTTCTGTTTTAGGGCCCTGGGTGACAAAAGGCATGCACCATGGCTGGGTGCAGTGGCTCACACCTGTAATCCCAGCACTTTGGGAGGCTGAGGTGGGCAAATCACTTGAGGTCAGGAGTTTGAGACCAGCATGGCCAACATGGTGAAACCCCATCTCTACTAAAAATACAAAAATTAGCCAGGTGTGATGGCAGTTGCCTGTAGTGTCAGCTACTTGCAGGGCTGAGGTACAAGAATCGCTCGAACCCGGGAGGTGGAGGTTGCAATGAGCTGAGATCGTGGCCCTGCACTCCAGCCTGGGTGACAGAGCAAGACTCTGACTCAGAAAACAAACAAACAAAACAACAACAACAACAAAAACAAAGCATGCACCAAGAAGATCATGAATAAACTTACTAAATGAGGGCTACCCCTGGCCAATCTAAGCAGTAAGTAGGGAAGGTAAGGGCAGGTGAGTAGGAAATGATTCTGCAATTCCACAGGTAGGGGACATGAGTTGGAGACCTGTGGGTGTTTAAGTTAACATAACCTTCTTTGGATCTGGAGGCTGGAAAGTCCTGGGAAGGCTTGGAATGATTGTCACCAGCCAAATGAGCCTTTGTTATATAGAGACTCTGTAGGCCATATTTTAGACAGAAAGGTCACAGAGTGGGTGGGATGAGGCCTTGGAGAGTGAGGTAAGCTTAGAGGTGGAGAGAAGCCAAGAAGGAAGCAGGCAGGGGTCAGGATTAGAACTTGGAAACAAAGGGCAAGTCCAACTTCTCGTGGATACTCACTGCACCCGGACACACAGTGACTCTGCAGCCAGGTGGCTCCCAGCCAAGCCAGCTGGGCTTGTGGGGCATAGGATATCCATGGCACTGCACAAGAATAAAGGGGATTGAGTTGTTAAGGGAAACTTTTAGATGAACTAGAGGGAATGTCTTCCTCAAAGTTGATGTGAATAAATGGAGAATCAGAGCTCTAAGAGGAAAGCCGGCACCTTCAATTCCCAAAATAGAAGCTTCATGGATTCATTAAATGAGTATTATGTGCCCAGGTTGGCACCTGCTGCTGGAGTCTTTTTTTTTTTTTCCAGATGGAATCTTGCTCGGTTGCCGAGGCTGGAGTGCAGTGGCGCAATCTCAGCTCACTGCAACCTCTGCCTCCAGGGCTCAAGTGTTTCTCCTCCCTCAGCCTCCCAGGTAGCTGGGAATACAGGCATGTGCCACAGGCCCAGCTAATTTTTTGTATTATTAGTAGTGACAGGTTTTTGCCATGTTGGCCAGGCTGGCCTCAAACTCCTGATCTTAGGTGATCTGCCCGCTTTGGCCACCCAAAGTGCTGGGATTACGGGTGTGTGCCACCATGCCTGGCCAGGAGTCTTTTAAAATAAGAGAAATTAAGCATGTTTGAGGAGATGTTTGTTTTTGACTGAGGAAATAAAGATTATATATGAAATTCTCTGGAGAAAATGGCATGAGGGTGCATATTCACAAACAGAATGATATATTTTAAATCTAACTTCCAAGGAAGATGAGAGAAGGTGGTAATAAGGTGGACATAGAAGATAGACTCTTAGGTTGCGAAGAGAAGGCACCAAAGATTAACTTAAGCCCTAGCTGTTAAATACACATCACACATTACTCTCTCTCCTCTCCTGCCATGACCCATGGCAGACATCACTAATCCATCATGGTACTCTTTCCTGTCCAGGCTTCATGTTTGCAGACACTGTACTAGACAGGCACTACCAGAGGTGGCATGAGAAGTGAAATCCCCTAACTCTCCTACCCTTAGGTCATAAGAGTTTATTTTATAAAAATGCAGGGAAGTATGAAAGCATAGGGAATAACACAGTGTTTCCAAGACTAGGCTATAGAGCAAGCCTCATGGAAAACAACACCAGTGTTTCACTTCCATTCAGGATCCAGCAGCAGTTCTAGTAACCTCGATTCACCCTGTATCTCCCTCAGAGAGAGAGGGAAAGAGAGAGAATCTGATGACTGAAATAATTTGTCATCAGCCAATATGGCATGACAGTGACTATCCTCAAGATAACTTATAGATGGCTGGCTTTTATTATGAACCCCTCGTTTCAATTACATTTACATTGAATGGCAACTCTTTAATCCAAGGGTCAGCAAACTTTAATGAAAAGGGCCAGAGAATAAAAATTTTCAGCTTTGCAGGCCATGCAGTCTCTGTCACAGTGACTCAGTTCCATTGTTGTAGCACAAAAGTAACCACAGATAATACGCAAACCAATGAGTGTTGCTGTGTTCCAATAAAACTTTATTTACCCAAACAGGTGCCTATGGTCTAAAGTTTCCAACTGTTTTAACCAGTCTACTGTGGCCAGGGTAGTGGGATCACAGAGTACAATAATGACATCATAACGCAGAAGGAACTGTGTTCTTCTCAGAAGAAGACCACATGCTTTATGCTTTGCAGGTGTTGAGTGTTTAGTGGACTCTCTGGGGTGGCACTGGAGTCAGTAGCTGGGGCTATGCTTGTCAGAAACAGGTTCTAAAAGGTATCTGGTGGTTTTTAGTAAACTAAATTGCATTTATCTTTGATACTTTTTTTCTGATGTCTTCCTCCTTTTACCATTTCCTTTTTGTGTATAATAGAGATGGGAAGTAGGTGGCTTGCCCGTTATCATTCCCTATTGCCTCAGTCCTGGCAGACATCACTAATCAATCACAACACTCTTTCTCCCTGAGTCCATACATGACTCAGAATCCCTCTTAACATACAACAGTCACAACCAATCAGTCACAGGCCGCCCTCAACAGGCAACCAGTTTGCTCTGATAGTCAGAAGAAAGTAGAACAGAGGAATGACAAAGAGATTTGAGAATAGACAAGTTCAAAATGGAATTAGAACCAAGATTCCCAACTCCTTCCTATCCCTGGGCTAAAACCCTGCTTTAACAGATTTACAGTAGATAAACCGTGGGGCAGATTTTTAAAAATTCCTTGTCAAGTTGTTAAACATTTTTCCTGTTTTGGCAGATGTTCTTACTCTGCCACTTTTAAGGGTCTGTGGAAACTGCATTTCAACTACTTCCTGGGGGAGCCTTTGTGTGAAGTCTGGTACATCTTTCCAGTTGAGCTGGGAAGAACATTGCAGCACAGATGTTTGCAACCCCTTACAAAGTTCCAGACCTGGCAATATCTATCCAATGTGCCCCTGTGTCAGGCCCAGAGCCCCAGCGGGCAGCCCCAGTGGGTTTTTTTCCTGCTGTTGGAGCAGCCTTTGCTCTAGGCCCACTGTGTGGCAATGGCACCTGGAGGAACATTGCCTCTAAATGTTTCCCCTCTGGTCACCACCTTCCAACTCGCATGTTAAGAGGAGGAGAAATCAGCTTTTAACACCATCCAGTGACCCTCCTTAAGCATCTGCTTCTGCATTTGATCTAAGAAATTGGGGAAGGTCGGATCTGGGCTTGGAAGGAGTGAGAGGTCTTGTCAACAGGCGATTCCAGCCATGAGGGAACAGGAGTAATCAGAGGCAAGTCTGAGAGTCTGGGGCAGTCAGAGAGCTCACCTGGAAAATATTTCAGGAGAAGCTGTCATGGGCATTCTGAGTGCTGACAAGATGTGTCAGGGAAGTCCACTGGGTGCTTTTAGGAAGCAGTCATTTTCTCTCGCAGAATCTTGCTGGGCTTTCAAGTTAGGGGCCCAGAGGGAGTTGGCTGGCATTGAAGAATTAGCCAGAAGAATTGGAGCAGCAACTGTGGGAAAACAGCATGTTTGGGGCTGGAACAAGTTTTTTCTTTTTCTAAACCCTATTTGCTCCCATTCTCCATTCTCTGACCTCGCTGGTGAATGTAGCAAATGATTTGGCCTCCGTGCCCCCATTTGCAAACTGTAGTACAGTGGGGATGGGCATGGACTCTGCATCACACTTTTTGGGTTTGAGTCCCAAGCCCACCACTTGCTAGCTGGGTGATGTTTGGCAGGTAACTCCTTCTCTCTATGTTTGTTTTCTCATCAGTAAAATGGTAATAATAATAGCTCACACCTTGTAGGGTTGTTAGGAGGGTTAGAAGAGCTAATTCAGGTAAAGGATTTGGAACACATGATAAGCATTGGTATTCACTTGGTGTATGTGTTAGACTGTTCTTCCGTTTCTATAAAGAAATACCTGAGGCTGGGTAATTTACAAGGAGAGGAGGTTTAATTGGCTCACGGTTCTGTAGGCTGAATGAGAAGCATGACGGCAACATCTGCTCAGCTTCTGGTGAAGGCCTCAGGAAGCTTGCAGTCATGGTAGAAGGTGACAGGAAGCCAGCATGTCACACACTGAGCATGGAAGCAAGAAAGAGAGG
The DNA here is from genome assembly GCF_028885655.2 of Pongo abelii. Taxonomy (NCBI): domain Eukaryota; kingdom Metazoa; phylum Chordata; class Mammalia; order Primates; family Hominidae; genus Pongo; species Pongo abelii. The sequence goes on along the minus strand of NC_071995.2, from coordinate 114,430,515 downwards.
GAGGTGCATATGCTTTTAAACAACCAGATCTTGCGTGAACTCACTCATCACCAAAGAGATGTCATTAAGCCATTCGTGGAAGATCTGCCCCCATGATCCAAACACCTCCCATCAGGCCCCACTTCCAGCGTTGGGGATTATATTTCAACATGAGATTTGGAGGGGACAAATATCCAAACATATCAGTATATATATGAAGTCAGGTTTGTTGACATATAATTTACATTCAGTGAAATACAATATGCCCTTTTTCAATGTACAGTTCAATGATTCCTCACGAATATTTATGGGCATGTAACCACCACCACAACCAAGCTATAGAACCCCTCAGTCACCCTGAAAGGTTTCTTCTTTCTTCTTCCCTCACCCCATCCCCTGCCAGCCACTGATCTGATTTCTGTCCCTATAGTTTTTACTTGTCCAGAATGTCATTTAAGGGATTCATTCCATGTGTAGCTTCCTGTGTCTGACCTTTTTCACTGTGCATAGTGCTTTTGAGATTCACCCATGTTGTTGTGTATACAGTAGTTTGCTCCTTTTGATTGCCAAGTAATATTTCACTGTGGTAGTCAGTTCTTGCATTGCTATAAAGAAATACTTGTGACTGGACAATTTATAAAGAAAAGAAGTTTAATTGGTTCACAGTTCCACAGGCTGTACAGGAAGCATGGTGGTATCTGCTTGGCTTCTGGGGAGGCCTCAGGAAACTTACAATCATGGCAGAAGGCAAAGAGGAAGCCAGCACTTTACATGGCTGGAACAGGAGGAAGAGAGCAAGGGGGGAGGTGCTGTATGCCTTTAAACAACCAGATCTCTCAAGAACTTACTCACTATCTTGATGACAGTACCAAGGAGGAAATCCACCCCCACAATCCAATCATCTCCCATCAGGCTCCACCACCAACACTGGGGATTACATTTGAACATGAGATTTGTGTGGGGACATGGATCCAAACCATGTCAGTATGGTTGTTCCATATTTGGTCTATTTATTCACCTATTGAGAGACATTTGGGCTATTTTCGGTTTTTGGTGATTATGAAGGATGCTGTTGTGAACATTCACATGCAAGTTTTCTTGTAGATGTATGCTTCATTTCTTTTGGGTTAATACCTTGGAATAGCATTACTGGGTAACATAGTACGAGTATGTTTGCGACAAAAGAAACTGCCAAACTGTGTTTTCAAAGGCTGTACCATTTTGCATTCTTACTTTCAGTGTGTGAAAGTTCTAGTTGTTTCACATCATTGCCAGTTTCTGTCATTTTCTTTTTCTGGTTTAAAATGTTATCCTTTCTGGTGGATAAGTAGTGCTATTTCATTATGGTTTTAATTCGAATTCCCTGATGATTAATAATGGTGAGCATCTTTTCATGGGCTTAGTTGGCAAATATATCTCTTCTTTGGTGAGCTTTTGGCTTTTTTAAGAGTGAGAACAGAGTTTGCATGAAGCCACTTAACTCTTGTTCTTAATAAGACTGGAGTTCAAGGTAGAGGCCATATATATGTCTTTGGGTTTATTCTGTTTTGAGTGGTGGATGAACCTGTGTAACTGAAGGAACCTGAGGGTTCAGATTGGTACTGGCTGCAATTGTTTCTGTTTTTTTTCCCTCCCTTGGCTCTGCTTTCTGCTGTATTGGCTTCATTCCTGGACTCCCTACAGCTGCCTCTGGGAGCTACAGGCCATCTTCTAAGGGGGAAAGATGGCAGCAGTGCTCTGGGAATCTCTATCTCCCCAAACCCAAGGTCAGCACATGGAACACATGCTTCTCTCCTAGCTTTCTCACTGAAAGGTTTTGTGAGGCTCATTAGGTCAGCTGGCCATCCAAGAACGAATCACTGTGGCTAATATCTAGGTGATGTCTGCCCTGGGAGCTGGGGTGGGGTCCATGCTGGCTTCAGGGACTAAGGGTGGGGGACAGTTGAATACAATGAATTGTTAGACCTAGCCTTGGGGGACTCCACTCTGGCCTCTTCGGGCTATGTCCCTTCCCACAGGTTGGGAAGTCCATGGGGCCTAAGGGAAGATTTTGCTCTGGGTATGTGGAATCCCTGAATTCCATACTTTTATATTTCCAGGCCTTATTCCAGGCTCTGCATAGACCTCCCTGCATCTGTCCTCACAGCACATTCTGATGCTTCTGGTCCTTGACCCGAGGGACAGTTTTTAAGGGGGTGGTGCACTTGAGTCCTGGGGGTATGGAAAACTGGGCTGGGCTGCTTTCCTGACACTTCATTTTCCCACGGGAAACTCTGGAAGCCTGAGAAATCTAAATTCAAAGCTGTTCCCCTGGTGTCAGCTTCCTTTAAGGAACATAAAGGCTAGGTCTAGTGAGATGCATGCTAGGGGCATCTTATGAACAGAGCTTGCCCACCTTGGGCTTGTAGAGGTGGGGAGAAACCTTGGGACCTTGTGGGACTTAGTTTGTCCTCCTGCCCTGCATGTAATTGGATCCTCCAAGAATCCCATACCAAGGTAGGATTAAATGTGCAAGCATTTTATTAAGAGAAATACCTATGGGAGGAAATAAAGTGGGACCCAGCTGGGGAAGGCTGGGTGAGACATGCAGGTCTGACCCAGAGTAAAGAAGAGAAGGAAGGAAGGCAGGGTGGAAGTGTTCTAGACCATGGTACAGCCTAAGGAGGTTCAGCAAAACCATGCGGGGGAGGAAGGCGATCCTCAAGCCAAAGTCCACCATCCATAAAGTCCCATGTGCATCAGGAACAAACCTGCCTTAGTGTCCCTGCTGTTGTCAGTCACTGGCTGGGGGCAGCCGTGGGAAATGCAGCCCCTTCTGAGCAAAACAGTGACGAATGTCATAGTTCAGTGCTGGGGTCCTCAGTCAACTTCACCTCCTGTAGTTACGGGTCTGCAAGGTGCACACTTATCGCCTCTACACCTTGAGACCTCACATATTAGGGGTGGACCTGACTTGATCCCTAAATGAGGAAAGTTACTGGAAAATTGGGAAGTGGATCCTGGGGACAGCAAAGACTCCCAGTGACCCAGGACACTGAAAACGAGCAAAATTGAGATATCCTGGGCCTTAGGAATATTGCTTTGAGCTCCGTACAGCCAGGCAAATCAGGACTATCAGTCAGTTTGATAATGGAAACCAGGACTCCCAGTCTCTGGCCTTATCTCTAGTGGTAGTTTGGGAAAGCTCCTACTCTTACTAGCACATGAGTCACCCAGAAATCTTATTAAAATACATCTTCAAATAGCCTGGCATGTTGGCACATGCCTGTGGTCCTAGCTACATAGGAGGCTGACATGGGAAGATTGCTTGGGCCTGGGAGGTCAAAGCTGCAGTGAGCCATGATTGCACCACTGCACTCCAGCCTGAGTGACAGTGAGACCCTGTCTCAAACCAAACAAACAAAAGACACTAAAAATGCAGCTTCAGAATTGGCAGGTCTGGGCAGGGAATGAGAGGTGTGGTCCTCAGCCCCCAGCGGATGCTGATGTGGGGGTGCACAGGCCACATCTTGAGCAGCAAGGAGATGGAGCTCTGGCATGAAATGGGTGCTTGAGAAAAGGTGGTTCTGATAACCCTTGTGTTTCCCCAGAAGAGGGCTGTGTAGATCTTTTGCTCAGACTCCCACAAACATTTCCAAATGGGGTCACTTCTGCAGAGCTGTTGCCAACTGGGGAACAATGAAGTGACACGAAGCCGTGGCACGAAGAGAGGCTAATGGCCGACACGTGCTTCCCTTGGCAGGTGTGGGGAAAGCTGGACCGGCTGAAGGGGAAGCCTCTAATTGGCGAGGGAAGTCACTGGGCTTAAACAGGATGCAGGGAGAAGACTCCATCGGGCCTTGGGATTGTGCTTACAGGGAGCACACCAAGAGCAGCAAAGGCCAACTCATAGAATCAGCGATGAATCTTTGTGTTTCAGCAGAAGGAAAGTGGAGCCAGGAAGTGAAGCCTTTCCTGGTCATTGGACTTTCCATTATGGGAGGCATCCCACTGGATGCAGGGGATGCCTCTGAAAAGTCCCCTTGAGCAAATGCAATGTGCCCATTTGCACAGCACCTGGCACGGTACTGGTTATGCATTGGATTTTTTAAATGATCTGTTTGTTCACTTATGGCTGCTGCAACAAATTACCAAAAACTTGGTGGCTTAAAACAACAGGAATGTATTCTCTCCTAGCTAAGGGCATAGGAAGTTTGAAATCGGTAGCACTGGGCTGAAGTCAAGGTGTTGGCAGGGCCACACTCCCTCAGGAGGCTCCAGGGGAGAATTAGTTCCGTCTCTCTTTCAACTCCTGGAGGAGGGCTCTAATTGGTGAGGGACAAACAGACTGAGATACTACCTGTGTGTGGTGCTTAGAGACAGGCTGCTTGGGTTTATATCTCAGCTTTGCCACTTGCCAAAAGTGTGACCTTAGGCAAGTTCCTTTTCCTCTCTGAGACTCAGTTTCTTCATCGGTAAAATGGGATTGATAATCATACCTGGTATCCTCAGCTTGTGTTAGCATCACTCCAATCTTAGCAGTGATGGCTTGTAATCTCTCTCTGCTCCATCTTCACAGCACTTCCTCCTCTATGTGTGTCAAAATCTCCCTCTGCCTCTCTATTTTTTTCTTTCCCTTTTTTTTTTTTTTTTTTGAGACAGGGTCTTGCTCTGTCTCCCAAGCTGGAGTGTAGCAGCATGATCATGGCTCACTGTGCAGCCTCAACCTCCTGGTCTCAAGTAATCCTCCTGCCACAGCCTCCCAAGTAGCTGGGACTATAGGTATGTACCACCACACCTGGCTAATTTTTGTATTTTCTATAGAGACAGAGTTTCACCATGTTGCCCAGGCTGGCCTCGAACTCCCAGGCTTAAGTGATCCACCCCCCTCGGCCTCCTAAAGTACTGGGATTACAGGCATGAGCCACAGCACTTGGGCAGCCTCCCTCTTATAATTAATGTGTTTAGGATCATTCCTATTTCAAGACCCATAACTTCATCCCATTTGCAAAGATGTTTTTATTTTTATTTCTATTTTACCATGTGGGGTAAAACATGGTAAAAAAATATTTAACATTCACAAGTTCCAGGAATTCAAAAGTGGATATCTTTCGGGGCACTAGTTCTCAGCCTACCATGTTATCCTTCTTCCTCATTAGGATATAAGCCCCTTGGGGGCAGGGATTTTATGTTCACAGTTATGAACAAGTGCCTATAAGAGTTCCAGACATGCATTAGAGGCTTGATAAACATTTGCTAAATGAATGAGTGAATGAATTTCTAAGACAAGAGGAAGGAAGTTTGCTATTGAGAGACACCTGCACAGAATCCTTTTGTGAAGGATTTTTGATCATCTGAATAACTGCCTTTCATTCATGCTCTTAAAAAAGTGAATCTTCCAGCATCTCAGTGACTCAGTGATGCCCACCTTCCCTACACAGGTTGAGAGGTCATTCTTACCAACAGCAGCAAAGACCAACTCATAGAATCAGCGATGAATCTTCGTGTTTCAGCAGAGGGAAAATAACCGCCTTTAGCTCACCTCGCGATTGCTGTAGCTTTTCATGCCAAAATTTCATTGAAAGTGTCTGAGTGCACACAAACAGACTGAAGCACCGCCTATGTGAGGTGCTTAGAGACAGGTTGCCTGAGTTTACACCTCAGCTTTGCCACTTACCAGCAGTGTGATCTTAGGCAAGTGCCTTTTCATCTCTGAGGAAATTGTCTCAGGGATAAACGAATGAACCATTTGGTGACTGGATGAACCCACAGTTCATCTCAGCCTGGCAGTTTGCCATGATAATGTGTCTTCCAAATGTGCACAGAAATAATGTGGATCCCAGCGCAAGTAAGACCACTGGGCATTAATAACCAATACTTTGAGAATCATGTGATGTTTAATTTTAATATGTGCATTTGGTCCTTCATAACTGGCTCCTCTTCAGGGTGTGTACTTCAACTCAGACAGGGTGCGCACAGGTCTCCTGAAGATGCCATTATAGATGTCTGCAAATAAATGAGTGAAATGTAAGACTATCTGGTCTCTCTAAAGTAAAAGGAGGCAGTGCTTGGGGTCCTTGTCTTGCTTTCAGTCTTAATTAGCTCTCTTTTGTCCTTGCCCCAGCTTCAGGAGCTTACCAGTGTTTTGCCCTTGAGCCCTGAGTCCTTGCAAAGGCAGATGGAAGTTCAACTGGATTGAATTGGGGCAGCTTTGCCCACCAGCTTCTTCTCCCGGGCCTTTGGAGATGGATGTTTGGCCAAGACCTTGTCCAACTGGGGCACCTTGGTCCAACAGCCTTTTCTTGGAGGCTCTGGGGGATAAGTGCTTGACTACTAGTCCAAAAGTGGAAATAGGGAAGTGTGACCTTGGCCAAGTTACTGAACTTCTCTGAGCCTCAGTGTTCTCCTCTGCATTGACTTGCTCTGAAATTCAAACAAAACAATGCACCTGAAGCCTCTACAATAGGGTCTGGGACACATTAAGCACTAGGAACAGTGTTCCTCTTCTCCACCTCCTCTTTCTCCTCCTTACAACCATTTGAGTTGGAAAGACCTGGCTTTAAATATCCGATCAGTTATTAATTTTTTAGCTACTATTTTCTCATAGGGCAATAATAGCACCTTCCAGTGTTATGAGAAGTTAGACATGTGATCGCTGGAATCAGATAACCAGAGTTCAAATCCTAGTTCCTCCTCCTACCAACTGTGTGTCTTTGGGCGCTACTTTCCCCCTCTCTGTGCCTCAGTCTCCTCATCCATGAAGTGGGGAGAATACTACTACCTATTCTTTGGTGTTGTGTGAATTAAATAAATTATGCCACGTGCTTACAATGGAACCTGGCATGTGGTCAGTGCTTAATCACGGTGTATTACTGTTGCTTTTTATTATTAATATTGTTAGTCTTCTTTGAGAGATGCATGCAGAGGATGTGACACCCAGAGAGCTCAATAAAACATATGTACTGTCATCTAAGCAATCTTCTGCAGGTCTGGGCAGGAAGGGTTCACCCCTATTGGGGAATTGAAGGGACTATGGTCTTCATAGGGAGGACCATATGAGCGATTTGGAAAAAAAATCACAGGACCCTAAAGGATGGGTACGCAGGCTCCTAGCTCTAATTGTTGAATCACATTCCATCACCAAGAATTAAATTATAGACCATTAGGATTAGAGAGATACTGAAGTGTCACCTAGTCTACGATTTTCCAATCACTCAGCCTTTCACTCATTCATCGAATGTGTATGTTTAAAACACATACTCTGTGCCAGCCGCTGTTCTAGGAGATAGAAGTGAATACAACAGGCAAGGTCCCCGACCTCATGGAGCTGACATCCTGGTGGAAAGAAGTCATCAAGAGATGCATAAATAATATGCTCGTGATATGGACTAGGCAGAAAAGTAAAGCAGGGAAGGGGTAAAACTGTGTGAGGCTGGAGATGGAGTAGAGAATAGGGTGGTCAGAGATGGCCTCCCTGCTAAGTTGACATTGGAACAGAGAGTCAAAGGAAGTGAGAAAGTGAGCCATGCACTTTGCCTGGGGGAAGAGCATCTGAGCAGAGGGAATGGCATTGCAAAGCCCCAGAGTGGTCAGGTAGAGAGTGTGTTTAAGGAGCAGTGAGGAAGCCCATGGGCTCAGAAGGATGAACAGAAGGTGAGCATAGCTCAGGGAGTTAGGGAGACATGGTGACCAGAGCACATGGGGCCCTGTGGCCATTGTAAGAATTTGGCTTTTACTCTGAGTGAGATGAGAGCCATGGGAGCCACGGGAGGGTTTTGAGCAAAGAAGGGGTGTGATCTAACTATTGCTTCTTAATATTTAACACGATCACCCTGCCAGCCTTGCTAATAACAGGCTGAAAGGGGACAAGGGCAGGAGTGAAAAGCCAAGGTAAGAGGCTACAGCTATCTTCAATGATTCTAAAGATTGGGCAGGTACTACCGGGTTACCTGAGATAGGATTTGATGAGCTGAGGACCAGAATTAAATACTCTATATCACATAGAGATTATCCTCTTTTCAACTTTCCTTCAATCTATCTGGTTGGACTAAAAAGAAAGTTTCCCCATCTTGGAGTATGTCTTTAACATTTTCCCCACTGTTGCTAATCTCTCTCTTTAATAAAATGAGAACAGTCACAGGTGAAACACCTTAGGTGGGCAACTGTATCCAACTAGAATTTAATAATGCACTTGCTTTTCTTACATTTATTTTTTAACAGCTTTATTGAAATTCACATAGCATACAACTCACCCGCATAAGGTGTATAATCTGGTGGTTTTTAGTATATTCACAGAGCTGTACATTTGTCACCACAATCGATTTTAGAATATTTTCACCATCCTTACAAGAAATCTCATGCCTCTCTGCCATCACCCCCACCGCTCCCATCTCCTCCAACCCTGGGCAAGCACTAATCTACTGTCTACTTTCCTTCTATGTCTGTAGCTTTCCCATTCTGGACATTTCATATGAATGGAATAATACAAAGCTTCTTTCACTTAGCGTCATTTTTTCAAGGTTAATCCATGTTGGGGCATGTGTCCATGCCTCAGTCTATTTTATGGTGAAATCATATCCCATTGCATGAACAAACCACATTCTGTTTATTCAGCTAATGACTTGGCTTTCTACTTTTTTTTGCTATTATGAATAATGCTGCTATGACCATTTGTGTACAATTAATTTGTGTGTGTGAATGTATGTTTTTATTTATCTTGGGGTATATGCTAGGAGGGGAATTGCCGGGTCATCACCATTTGAGAAACTGACAGTTTTCCATAGTGGCTGTACCATTTTCCATTCTCACCAGTGGTATAGGAGGTCTCCAACTTTTCCACATTCTCCCTAAACTTTTTATTTGTCTTTTTGATTACAGCCCTCTTAATGGGTATGAAATGTTCTTCCATTGTGGTTTTGGTTTGCATTTTCCTAATGACTAGTGATGCTGAGCATCTTTTCATGTGATTATTGGCCATTTGCATAATCTCTTCAGAAAGATATCTATTCAGGTCCTTTGCCCTTTTTTTTTTTTTTTTTCTTTTTTTGAGACAGAGTCTCGCTCTGTTGCCCAGGCTGGAGTGCAGTGGTGCAATCTTGGCTCACTGCAACCTCCACCTCCCAGGTTCATGCCATTCTCCTGCCTCAGCTTCCCGAGTAGCTGGGACTACAGGTGCCCACCACCACGCCCGGCTAATTTTTTTTGTATTTTTAGTAGAGACGGGTTTTCACCGTGTTAGCCAGCTTGGTCTCGATCTCCTGACCTCATGATCCGCCCACCTCGGCCTCCCAAAGTGCTGGGATTACAGGCTTGAGCCACCGCGCCCAGCCTGCCCATTTTTTAAATTGGGGTCTTTGTCCTTTGTATTATTGAGTTAGTTGTAGGAGTTCTCTATATCTTCTGATACAATTCCCTCATCAGATACATGATTTGCAAATAATTTCTCCCATTCTGTGCATTGTCTTGTCACTTTTTTGACTTGCTGCTTTTTATGTAGTTACTTTTTTGACAAGTGATATTGGTTTTCCAGTAAGAACTATGTTGTGAATTTCACCTTTAAATGAATTTACCTAAAAAATGTGAAGCGGTGGCTGACCCCTTTTATTTTACACATGGGAAGACTGGGGGCCCTGAGAAACCCGAGGCAGAAGTGGGGCTACCAATCGGATGCCCTGATCACCAGCCCCTGCCTCTTTGCACCACCGTAAGCTTTGCTGGGGGAGGACACATGCCAGCATTCTATCCCATCGATTGTGTGTGCTTGTTGAGTGAACAGGAAAGAGGCATCTTGTCTGTACGTTACTGCGGTTGCCCGTGGACAGGGTAGCTTTTCACAGTGCAGAGCAGCGTGATAGGGTGTCTCTTGTCAAGCTGAGTGTGTGGGCATGTTACAGAGCCCACTGTGTGTGTGGGGGGGGTGGTATGTGCCAGGGCACCTACACTCAGATGTGAACGTGAGCTTGTGTGCACACATGCATTACATGTGAGCACTCAGCCACAGTGGGTGGGAATTAGGAACATGTTCTACCTTTGCAGACTGAGCACAAGAAATAGAACATGGGATGTGTGTGTGCTTATACTCAGTACAGGCTGACCTTGTTTTGACCTTGAGCTTCTCTGCATTCAGTCTTCTCATCTATAAAGCAAAAGAGAGCTGGGCTAGAACAACTCTCCCCATGCCTCTTTTTACCTGCAAGTTTAGTTCAAATGGAAACTGTGTATCAGTATTCTACCAGGAAAACTACTATCAGGTACAGCGGATAAGAGGAAGACTCTGGGATGAGACCAGGGTTCAGCAGACTTTTTTCTTTTTCTTTTTTTTTTTTTTTAATTATACTTTAAGTTCTAGGGCACATGTGTACAACATGCAGGTTTGTTACATATGTATACATGCGCCATGTTGGTGTGCTTCAGCAGACTTTTTCTACTAAGTGAAAGATAGCAAATACTTTTGGCTTTGTGAACCATCTGGTCTCTTTCACTATTCTTCAACCCTGCCCTTGTAGCACAAGCAGAGGTAGACAATATATACATGAATAGACCTGGACTGTTTTCTAATAAAGTTTTATTTACAAAAACAGGTGATTGGTCATATTTGGACCCTGGGCCATAATCTGCTGTCTCTGTGTTAGAGAGTCTGAGCTCATATCTCACCTCTGTCACTTTCTAGCTGTGTGAGCTTGGGCAAGTTATTTAACCTTTCTGAGCCTCAGTTTCTTCATGTGTAAAATGGAGATGATTATCCTACCTTTTTCATGAGTTGTGGTGAGGACTAGAGAAGGTATTTCATAGAAAAGTCCCTAGCATGTAGTAAACATTCAATTAATGTTAGCTACTATAGTGGCATTCTTATGTATGTGCATGTGTGTGCCCATGTGTGTTCACTCTGTGAGTGTGCTCAGCAGGCATGCACAGGTTTAGCACACATTGCCAGCATGGGTGATCATGGAGATGTGCACCCAGTGCATGCAATATGCCTACTGGTACAGAGTAGATATATATATATGGGATGTGTACTCGTGCTGGTTATGAGCTGAACAAGTGTGGGAGTCCAGACTTGAGAACACAGAGTCTGTGGGTGCGTGGAAAGCTTGTATTTGGATAGGAAGCTGAGTGAAAGGAAGACAGTGGAGGGGGAAAGGTCAGACCAAGCCTTAAAGAATAAGAGAAAGACAGAGAAAAAGCCTGGACTCTGAAAAATTAAAATACAGGGCAGAGGAGATAAGTTTGACCAAGACTTAGCAGGAAGATGTGAGCAGGGAGGAGCCCAGGGCCCCTAGGGGCTCTAAATGGGGCAGGTCTGGAGGGTTCCCAGGCTAGGCTGGGCCAGAGGATGAGGCATCCATGGCTTCTTCCCACGGAGAAGGAGGTGCCCATCCAGCCTGGGTAATCCAGAGCCCTGAGATCAGATCCTATAGTTTGAAAATGGAGAGGCCCTGAGCATAAAAGAGTACAGTGAGAAATGAACACAGGAACATGCACACCTCCAAGATCCACCCAGAATTTGAGAAGGTCAAATGCCAGCCACAGAGACCTGAATTCCTATCCAGATTTCATCACGGGCTGCCTATTTGACTTCTGTCTATTTATTCAGTCTCCTTCACTTTCAATAGCCCCATCTCCAAATGGGAGACAGTAACCATTTTAAAAAGCTAACAGCTACTGTTTCCTTCTAATGTATCTTACAAAGTATCCATCAGATCCCTGGGCTTCATCTATGTGAATCCACTTAATCTTCACAACAGCCCTAGGAGGCTGATGCTACTATTACGCTCATTTGGCAGGAGAGGACACTGAGGCACAGACTGATTAAGTGACACAGCTGGGATACCAACTCAGGCAGGAGCACACTAGAGGCCTAAATCTTCACCACTTGATCCTAACAAATAATTGCGCAAACTGCCTTTCAGCAGTGGCTATATATCCTACAAAAGAAATGTGCATGGCAAGCATGGTGGTGGGCACCTGTAATCCCAGCTACTCAGGAGGCTGAGGCAGGAGAATCACTTGAACCCGGGAGGCGGAGGTTGCAGTGAGCCGAGATTGCGCCATTGCACTCCAACTTTGGTGACAGAGCGAGACTCCATCACAAAGAGAAAAAAAAAAAAAAAAAGAAAAGAAATGCACACAGCAATCCAGTCTTTGAGGTTGGGAACAGGGGTAGGCAGGGATGCTAGGACTGAATGCTTTCTGTTAGACACGAATTCCTGTGTGCTTTTGGTTGCAAAATTCCATTTCTCATGTGGGAAAATTGAGGTCTGGTGGTACGTTGTTGGGTGTGGCTCACTTGCTGCATCACTTATCTGGCCTTGAGTTTTGGAAGGCTGCCCTTCGATAAATGGTCAGAAGGGACCAATCATGGCCTACTTGGGTGCCTACCTTGCTGGCATGAAGAAGCCTTCTTGAGCCAAGATTTAATTAATTTTAGGAATGCAGCCAGAGGAAAGGAAATTTGTGTTTGTACCAGGAAACCATGCAGAGGTGACCACAGCCTCTCTTCGCTGAGCCAATCCGTGGTAGCTGGGGGACATGACAGGCTGTTCCTTTCACTGTCTTCTGGCTCTCTGTGTTTCCTTGTGAGTGTTCGAACATGTGGCATCTGCAAGGAGTGACAGGTGCTGTGGTCAGGGTAATGCATTTTGTAGATCCCGTACCATGGGAGAGCCAGGCAGCTGCTCTGAAATCCAAGGCCGCACTCATAGGGAGACCATGCTTCTCACTATGGCTCCCAGCTGCAGGAAGTCTTAGACAGGTGCATTTGTGGGAGACCTGGGACTACTCTGATGGCCGACTCGGGCTGGAGAACTCCGTGACAATCTTGAGGAAACTTCCTTAGATGACATGGGAGCCTAGCACTCTGCTATTCAGCTTCCCTTCTCTTTCCCTTTCACTCAAGAACGGACTTATTTGTAGCCTGACAGCTCTCCCAACCTTTCCAGCTCCCCCACCCCCAGTTTTCCCTCACGTATCTTTCCACTAAAAATGTCCTTGTAAGTTTCACATCTTTTTGGCAACTACATCTTGGAGGACCAAAGCTAACACAGCTGACAAATATCCACAATGTGCTGGATGGAGATTGTTTTCTGTCTGCCCCAAATTCACTGAGAAGCAAAAAGAAGCTTTGATTTCCCCAAAAGGCTACACTTACTCCTGCAGCAAAAGCAGATGATAAAGGTGACATTTGTCAGGATGATGGCTGTCAATACAGATCATGAGGAGTTTATCCGAAATAGATTTTTAAAAACTCAGGTGCTTTTTTTGCAGTATTCTTACGTCAGGCTTGGGTTCGTATAACTGGCTGTGGCCCTTACTAGCTGGGCAAGTAACTTTGGCAAATCATTTACCATGCTACGTCTCAGTTTCTTCATCTGCAAAACAGGGCTGGTACAAAATCTTGCTTCAAAAGGTGGCTGAGAAGAGTTGATGACACAGCTCATGGGAAGTATTGCAGGGTTCCTGGCATGTACTAGGTGCTCAATAAATGTTAGCTCTTCTTATTGGTGCAATGACTACTATTACTCACTTTTGTTATTTTATTCTCTCATCCAAATGGCCCACTTGGAGGAGAGATTTTCATCTCCATTTTACAGATGAGAGACTGAGGGTCTGGAGCATTAAAGACATGCCCACAGGCATCAGGAGAGAATATAATAATATCTAGGTGTGGAGATATACGAGACTGGACATCCCATTCTTGAAGACCTTTCAACCTCCCTATCATTTCCTACATGCTACACTCCCCTCGACCCACAAAAGATACTCCAATGTTGCTGAGGTTCTATCTACAAATTCTAGCTGAGTCAATTTTCAGTTTTCTTTTATAGTTTCTCTTGGGGAGGGCCATGAATTATTGGGCTGGTGCAAAGTAATTGCAATTTTGACCTTAAAAAGTAATGGTAAAAACTGGAATTACTTTTGCACTTAATAAATGTATTTCCTGCTATCCTTCCTAAGGACAGGCACACTCCTGTTGACCTCCAACTCTCCAGCAGAGCAGAGACCTGGGCACCCTGGCTGGCTCAGCAAAGGAGCTCAGTGAAAGAGCTGGCCCATGAAGGAATCCCTTCAAAACCGAGCTTAAGTCCTCTTTCCAGAAAGATGTGGTTGGAGTCTTTTGCCCACCCATTGCACAGACTAGCAGAAAGTCCCATGCTGGCAGAAACGTGGCCGTCCACCACTGGGTATCTCCAGAGTAAGAATGACATGCTGAATGGCTCCGTGGCCACTTTTTACATTAGCCCACCAATAGCAGCTCCTGGAAACTGATTGTAGGATATGTTAGTCCCATATTCCCTAGCCAGAGTGCATGCTTCCCAAGGGCAAGAGGTATTTTGCTGCTGTTCACTTGTCTCCTTATGTGGTCAGGTACACACAGGGTATGTGGCACCCGCCTAGTTGCTACTGAGGCTGGAGGGCAGTGGTAAGGTAACTGGGTAACAGTTTTTGGGGGTTTGGGAGAGGGAGCCTGTGGGAGGTGGGTGGGGAAGACTGCGTTTCTAGCAGATGCCTGCGTCAGGCCTGCCAGCTCCTTCAGCTCCTCCAGATTCCAGCTTCAACTTGACAAGGGCTTTCTCCTAGGCCTCTGGCCTCCACCTGGGATTAGCTTCTAAGCAATCAGAAAGCACTTAAAGATATAAAACACCATGTAAAGATGTAAATAATCCCCAGTAATTTCACAGAGAATTAACTCTTTCCTAAGGCCGTTAGACCTTCCCTGCCCAGGTTGCCTGGCTTGGAACTGAGTAATCATGACGTCAGCATGTGTTAGATGAGGGAATAACCTGGAGAAGGTCCTGGCCCCAGAGCCGCATTGAAAAGACAAGGGAGACTGTGGCACAGGGAAGAGGAGGGGCTTGTTGAAACATACACTCCTGAACCAATACTGAAGTTAAAGCCAAAACCAAAACTTGGGCCTGGGAAGGCTTCTGCTTTCTGTTTGAAAGTTTCTTGCTTCAAGGAAGATGTCCAAAGCAGTGCAGACTGTATAATATGGCAGAGCCCAGGCTCCTGAGTGGGAAACCCCTGTTTCTGCAACTTACCAGCTAAAGCTCTTAGAGAAATACTTTGCTCTTATAAGACTCAGTGTCCATATCTGTGAAATGGGCTGAGATGTCAATGGAGTCAAACTTACAAAATATGTTTATGTAAGGATTAAATGAAACAGTGTTCATAAAGAGCTGAGAACATCTTAAATGCCCAATTACATAAGCAATCAATAGCTATTATGGCTATTATCATCCTCTCCCACACCTCCCCCATATTGGTACCTCCTGCTGCCTTCTCCAGTTGGATGGATGTTGAATCTATCTTTCTGGTTGCTCAGACCCCAAACCTTGGGAGTCATCTTTGGCATCTCTCTTAAAATAGATCCAGAATCTACCCTCTCCCCACTTGAATGTTGTTCCCTGTTTCCACTCTGTTCTCCCCTGGGTTACTTCATAGAGCAGGGATCAGTAACCTATAGCCCCTGGGAATAATCTAGCTTGCTGCCCTTTTATTGCACAACCATGAATTAAGAATGGCTTTTACATTTTTCAGTGGTTGGGAAAAAAGCAAAAGAAAAATGATATTTCATGACACAGAACAATTATATGAAACCCCAATTTCAGCATCCATAAAGTTTCATTGGGATGCAGCCCTGCCCATTCATTCACACACTGAATATGGCTGATTTCATGTTATAGTAACAGTACAGGGCATTTGTGACAGAGATCATATCGTTCACAAAGCCTAAAACATTTACTATGTGGCCCTTTCCAGAAAATGTTTGCCAACCCTGTTTTAGATGCTTCGTAGGCCTCCCTGTGTCTATGTTTATTGCCCCACCATCTGGTCCCTACATAGCTTTCAGAGTCATCATTTAAATAAGGAAGTGTGAGGCCAGGCGTAGTGGCTTGCACCTGTAATCCAAGCACTTTGGGAGGATGAGGTGGGAAGATTGCTTGAGCCCAGAAATTTGAGACAAGCCTGGGCAATGTAGCAAGACCCCATCTCTACAAAAATTTCAAAAATTAGCCAGGCAAGGTGGAGCACACCTGTAGTTCCAGCTATTTAGAAGACTGAAGCAGGAGGACTGCTTGAGCCTGGGAGGTCGACATTGCAGTGAGCCATGATCGTGCTATATTGCACTCTAACCTGGGCACCACAGTGAGACCCTGTCTCTAAAAATAAATAAAAATAAAAATAACTGATCATTCATTCCTCTGCTCATAGCTCTCCAGTGGCTCCTGAGTGACTCAGAATAAAGGCCAACATCTTCACAATGGTCATCGAGGCCCTTCACAATCCACTCCCCAGTTCTCTTATTTCTTGGGATCTCGTTTACCTTCTGGTCTCCCCCTTGCTTACATTGCTCCAGACACACTGGCCTCTTTGCCACTCTTTAAATATGGCAAATAGATCTCTGCCACAGGGCCTTTGCACTGGCTGTTTCCTGACTGACAAGGCTCTTTTCCCGGAAGAAGAGGGCACATTCTCTCACCTCCTTCAAACCTCTACTCCAATCTCAATGAGACCTATTCCAATTACCCAGCTTAATCCTGTACCTTGTCCCACTCCCTTTGGACCTCCTGACCCCTCTTACTCTGTTCTACTTTTTTCATTATCCTATTGCATCCATCACCTTTTAAAGACCTAGCTAATCTCCTAATCTATTCTGTTGATCACTTACTGACTGTCTCCTTCCGTTAAGGTGGGAAGTCCTCACTGGCAGATGTTTTTGTTCAGATTTGTTCATTTCTGTACCCCAAAGCCCCAGATAGATCCAGCTTCCAAATGCATGACCTGTGTGGTCGCACAGGGCCCCTGTGCTAAGAAGGACGCCTGCCCAGAAGGACCCTGTACTTGGCTCAGTGCTCTGTTGCCACCATTTTGAACTACTAAATAAGTTTTGAGCAGTGAGTCTCACGGTTTCATTTTGCATTGAGCCCTGCCAATGACGAAGCCGGTCCTGACTATAGAAACATATCAGGCACACAGTAGACACTCCATGAGTATTTGTTGACTGAATGAATGATTCATATCATGATTTAGCTCCATGACTTTCTTCCTGCCTCTCTGGGCGCTGTAGCCGCCTCTCCCCCTCCGTCCCTCCCCCACCCTTCCCTTTTGAAAGAGTGTATACTGATGGAAGCGGACAAGGAGAGGAGTCAGTCCGGGGATCAGGGAGCCCGGAGAAGATCGCCTGCAGCAACTGAGAAGACACAATTACTCCAGCAACTGCCCACCGACCGCAGCTCCGAGCCTCCACTTAATGTAATTGAGTGTGAAGGCCGGCTGGAGACACAGGCGCCCCTGCTGCCCCCTCTCCATAATATAGACACTATTGGTTGCTAATTGGCGCCAGTGGGCTGGTGCTAATTGTCCTAATGCACTCTGCTTGATGGAGGACGACGCTGCGCAGGACAGAGGCGGGGGCTCCTTGGGAAATGGTGGGGGTGGTGGGTGCCCAGCACCAGCAGACACTGATACAGTGTTCATAAAAGTTGGAACAGGCTTTAATTTTGCATCAAGTATTTAAGCGGGTTTGGGGTGGATATTGAGGGGGAGGTGGATCATGGAGCTTTGCTTGCGGTAACCCGCAAGGGGCCTGGGGAATAGGCCCCCTGCCATCCTTATCAATGGGTTATCCAGACGGCTGTGTCCCCAGCATTGTCTAATTAATTGTGTGAATTTCTAATGACCTACTCTTTTAGCCCCCTAGCTCCTCTCCCAAGCCCCCAACCCCCGCCTCCTCCATTCGAGCTGCTCCCTCTTGTTCTACTTGTTTCTGAACACTGTGCTTCAGTGATGAGACCTGACATCAGCCACAGAGGGAGGCAGCATTGAGCAGAGGGAAATGCAGGGAAGCTGGGCATAGCCTTGAACTCATCACGTGGTCTCAAGAAACTCACCTATCTCTTCTGGGTCTCAGTTTCCCTAGCAAGTGACCGTTGGGCTACTGAGTGTTAAAATACTGCATCTCCTCCGACTGTGGCACCTAAGATCTTCTTAGAGACTGGAGAAATATGCACATATATTTGAATATATACTTAAATATATTGCTATGTTTAAATATATGCATATATTCAAACGTATGCATATATTTAAATTTGCAGCCAGGCTTGGTCTGCAGCTAATCTTGTTCTGCTTACTTTGAAATATATGTATATTACTATATTATCCTAACACATACTATATTTTTAATAATGACACAAAGGTGTGGTGTGCTGGTAAATGCTTAACAATTAGCTCTCCAGGGGAAAACAGCGTGAACTACAGAAATTGCTAATTTCCATGGTATAAATATTGCCACCATAGTAGATATCAGGCTGCCACTGTGATGTCACAAAAGGCAGAGTTTGGAAGAAATGTGGATTAGCAAATTATTATATAGTATTTCCACCATACAAACACAATAGATGAAAATAACCTCAAGTGTAGTGATAATAGAATAATATAAAATAATCAGGAAGCAATGAGTTTGAAGTATTTATCATTTTTTCTTTGGAATAACTTAATTCTAAGTTCATATAATTAAATTTTTCATGATGGCTACTGTTAATAAACAGCTACCAAAAGTTCTGAAAACTTAACAGTGGCTTTCCTGTGCCTGTACAGGCCAGACCCAGCACCTCATTGTGTGTGTGTGTGTGTGTGTGTATGTGTGTATGTGTGTAGCACACTACCCATGAATGCCATGATTTCTCAGAGGGAGTGCATAGAACAAAATTCAGTTTAAAAAGAATTCAACTTAAAATCAATACAAAGATGAATATTGAATAGAAAATGGCCTAGGTGATTTGTACATATAGTAAATATCATGAAGTTGTTACTCAAAAGACTAGATAGTTGACCTTTGAAAAGCATGGATTTGAACATCATGGGTCCACTTATACACTGATTATTTTCAATAAGTATATTGAAAAACATTTTGGAGACTTGTTGCAACTTGAAAAAACTCACAGCAAAATTGCCTAAGTATAAAAGAAATTAAGAAAAAGTTAGATATGTTAACAATACATAAAATATATGTAGATACTAGTCTATTTTATCATTTACTACCATAAAATATAAATGTTTATTACAAGACGTTAAAATTTATCAAAACTTATGCAAACAAAAGGAACATACAAGGTGCCATTCATAGTCAAGAGAAATATAAACAAAGATAAAGATACAGTATTAAGTCATAACTGCATAAAATTAACTGTAGCCCATACTTTGCTACTGGGATAATTTTGTAGCCACCCCTGTTGCTATTGCAATGAGCTCAAGTGTTGTAAGTATCCACCTAAAATGCTATGCAACACTAATCATCATCTCCAAGTGAGCAGTGCCTCTCTCCAGTAAATTGCAGATTGCAATAGAAAGTGTTCTCTCCCGGTTCTCACGTATTTTTCCTTATGTTTAGTGCAATACCATAAACCTTGAAAAACACCGTGGGACCCATATGAAGTGCCACTAGTGATGCTGGAAGTGCTCATAAGAAGCAGAGGAAGGTCATGACATTACAAGAAAAAGCTGAATTGCTTGTTATGTATCTTAGATTGCGGTCTGCAGCTGCAATTGCCCGCCATTTCAGACAGACAATTCATCTTACAAACAGATGGCATAAACTTATGGTAATGATAAATACAGTACAGTGCTCTAAATGTATTGTCTCTTCCTTATGATTTTCTTTTCCTTTTTCTTTTTTTGAAGCACGGTCTTGCTCTGTCACCCAGGTTGGAGCACAGTGGTGAGATCATGGCTCACTGCAGCCTCGACCTCCTGTGCTCAAGCTATACTCCCGTCTCAGCCTCCAAAGCAGCTGGGACCACAGGCATGCACCGCTGCACTCGGCTAATTTTTTACATTTTCTTTGTAGAGACCGAGGTCTCACTATGTTGTCCACGCTGGTCTCAAACTCCTAGCCTCAAGTGACCCTCCCACCTTGGCCTGTCAAAGTGCTGGGATTACAGGCATGAGCCACCATTAGGAAAAAAAAAACTACATTCATAATAGAATTTATGAAAATATTTATATTCCCAATAGATTGTATTTTATACAATGGTTCTAGAACACAGCATGTATTTTCAAGATGTATTAATACAATCCATAGTTTTCATTCAAAAATGAATAAAAACATTTATCAATTTCAAGTATCAGGGCCCATGAAATGTCATACACTTCTATAATATCATGTAGGCTTTTAGAATTATTTTGAAATCTTGTTTTCTGAAAGCCTCTGAATAAATTGGCTTTGACTAAGAAAGAGAGTAAAGATTCAGCAAAATACTGGTCTTATTACAAGCTAAAATTGGGGACTATTAAGAGTAGGTAGTAGATTTTCCGTATGTAAAAAATCCTATTTGTGGATTTTTGGGCTTCTGGCAGAAGTAATTCAGAGGATAATATTGCTAATTTTTTTTTTAACTTTTATTTTAGTTTCAGGGGAAGATGTGTAGGTTTGCTCTACACATAAATTGTGTGTTGGGGGTGGGTGGGTGTACAGATTATTTTGTCACTCGTGTAATAAGCACAGTACCTGGTAGGTAGTTTTTTAATCATCACCTTCCTCCTCCTCTCCACTCTCAAGTAGCCCCAGTGTCTATTGTTCCCTTTTTTCCAAGACACCATTTTTCTCTCCACAAACAAATTGTCTCAATGTGCTTTCCCCTAGATTTGTCCCATGATGCTGTCATTCTTGCTTTTCAGTTCTAAATATGGACTAGGGGCTTGCAAGCTCCAATGCCCCCAGAGGGCAGACAGGGATTGTAAATGCAGGAAGGCAAGCCAGCTGAGGCAAGACAAACTGGGGAGTCTATACTCCTCTACAGGGGTCGATTCATCAGTACTGCACCAACCTCCTCCTCTGTGGGTGGCCAGAACTCTTCAGAGAAGCTGGAAGTGATGATTTGAACATGAACGTTGTTAAAGTCACATGGGAGACAAACGCAGCCCAATATGGCCTCTGAAAATCTTAGACAACTCAGAAAATATGAAGAAGAAAATAAAACAATTCATTTTTTCTAAAACAATTCATTTTGAAGTCCTGAGCCACACTGAAGAAGTCAGACTCCCCTAAGACCACCGTACCGGAAATACTATGTCAAGAGACCAGGGCTTCAGGCGGTTCCAGCCCTTAGTTTTGCGGGTCAACCCATCTGAGGACCAAGTTATTGAGAACCAGAAGGAGGCATTCCCATACAACCCTGCACACATGGAAGATTCATTTTAAAATATATGTAATTTTTACTGTAAGTCAATAAGTTTGAGGATTTTTTTTAGTATAGCAAGAGATAACCAGAACATGGACTTAGCACGTCCATGATATCAGCAATTCAGTTGTTTCTACTTCTTAACTCTCAAGCGTAATATTACAATGAATATTGTTGTGTATTCACCTTTGCCTCTCTTTCAGATTATTTTCTTAGCTACAAAATTGTTGGATCTATAGGAGTCTGGATATTGTTGGGGCTTATGATAACTATTCTGGCAAATCGCTCTCTCAGAAATTGAACAAATCTATTTATGATAATTACTCTCCCTAAAAGTTGAATCAATTTATACTCTAACCAGCAGTGAATGAGAGTCCACCCCTTTGGGCACTTTGACATATGTATTTTTAGTTACGTGAGTGTGGCTAGTCCTGAGTTGTCGAGGGAAGAAGGGGAATTGGAGGAGGGAGCCTTAAGTACCCTGGTCTTCTGACTGGACAAATGTGAAGGGAGGATGAAAATTCATTCCTAGTTGAGAGTTTGCAGTCTTGAAAGCTGAACTGCAGTTTTGCTCTTTACTGAAGCCGTAAAAAGGATTTGCTGAGTTAATGTCTTGCATAAACAAGAGCTCAGTGCCTGACCCTGGTGAATATCCCTTGCCTTAGTTCATAAATTCAGGTGTATTCTCATGGTGTCTTTCTTTGTGGTTGTAATAATCATACAGAAATGACATAAAACACAGCCATTGGCCTCTCCAGGGTATGTGATGAAATGTGGGCTTGGTGAATGTTGCTGTAGTTATAAGCCAGGATTTGAGTGGTACAGCCTGAGACAGAAGTGGCCCAGACTAGCTGGGGCCAGGAATCTGTGGGGCGACAAATGCTGCACAGGAAAGAAAGTGACCTAGAAAAGAAATAGCAACAGAAAAGGTATGAGAGAAAGATAAGGGAAGGTCCCGTATCCCTCACAAGCAAAAGAATCTGTTCACAAGTTGAGCCTGGAGAGAAAATAATTTTCATTGGCTCCTAGCACCTGTTTATACCGTTACTGAAGCTAGATTTGCTTCTTCTTGTTGCTGTTATTACCATTATAGTGTAAAGGCTAGAAATACCACTTATTTAGCACTTATACCAAGCACAGCATCCAGTTCAGCACTATCACACTAAATCCTTTGAAGAGTCTATGAGAAAGACTGTATACTTGTGCCCACTTTACACATGAGGAAACTGAGCCTCCAAGAGGTAAATTGACTTGTCCAAGTGTTACAGTCTGTTTCCCAGCCCTGGATGCAGCGGGATGATGGTGGCAGGAAGAGGTTTTCTTCCTTTCTCATTGCTTTCTCTCATTTTTCATTTTCTTTCCTGATTGTGCTTCTACGTGAAAGGGAATATTTGTTAACATTGAGAGGAGGTATAAATTCTGCTAGCAAAATTGCACCTCAAAATTCCTCAGTACAGTGGATGCAGGACTGGCTACATAATTTGTGGTACTCAGTGCAAAATGAAAATGCAGAGTCCCTGCTCAAAAAAGCAGGGAAAAGGGCCATTGAAGTTACAAAAATATAAAGCCGCTTCCTTTCTTCTGTGGTCTTTCTCTTGACTCATCATGGTATTCTAGGAAAATGCATTCTATCTAAAGAAAAAAAAGTTACATCATTAGAATAAGGTTTTTTACAATTCATATTTTGATTCTGCAAAGCCAGTTTTAAATGCAGATACCAGAGCACCTGGCATTTCACTCTGATGCAGAATCACAAAAATTGCCCAATTTGTGCACTGTGGCTTCTTCCAGGAGGGTGCCTGAAGCTGGCCAGAAGAGATCAACATAAGCCAGACTTGGGAAGGTTGGGAGGAGGAACAGAGGGTCACACTAGGGACAGAGCCAGTTCAAGGGCATGCTTCTTAGGCACGGTATTCTTAGGTCGGTACATGCTCTCACAGGCACCCAGGAATCCTACCCTGCCATGCAGGGTGTGCACAAGCTCATTCAGGTCTGATGGCTGCTAGGTCCTCCTGCCATCCTCTCTTCCCTCCTGCCATCCTTGCTTTCCATTAGCCCCAACTCATGATGGATGGGGAACCCTCAAGGGTACTGCAACTTCTGCACCAGGATGCGCTAGATACCTGAATCAGCATAAATGAGAGCTTGTCCCTATTGAATTGCAGCCTCTGGCCAGTCTCCAGCTGGGCAGAGGGTGGTACCGCCAGCCCAGAGTGAGATGGCAGTCACCACGATCCAGGTGGACATGCAGCAAGGTGCATGCTGCTACCCTGACTTTCTCCATACTCAGGCCCCACTGTGAGTGGAAGGTAAAGCGACTGCTGGGCAGGGCAAGGAGGAGAAGGTGGAGGTGAAATCAGAAGAGAGGATGGCCAAGGAGCCACCCCAGGAAAAGGATGAGGTGGCAGGAGGTGGGATAGTTCATGAGCCCAGGATCCAAAGCACCATGTGTGCTCCCTTGTCCATTGGACTTGATTTACACAGACTACTAAATTCAGCATGAACCGTAAGATATGAGCCTCAAGCATGGGGCATTCCTAGTGCAGAGCCCTGTGCCAAAGCACTGGTCCCATGTTCTTGTAGCTAGTCCTGGGCAGGGTGGACAGTGACAGCAAGAGGAAGTTGTGTTTACACCACCTCTGGATTCTCAATCTTAATACTCATCTCCTTGTAATATTTTTTCCCTAGGGGGTGTTTACGTTCGTCATGGCCCAGAAACAAGGATATAATAAAAGGGTTGCTTCTAGAAAGTGCAAGACATATTAACGTTAATATTTATAATACAACTAATCATGATTAGTGTCATTTATTAAGCACTTACTATTCACCTGGCATTGTTCCAAGGATTTATACAACATGATCTGGTGAGTATTATTTTTGAGCCCATTTTCAGATGTGGCCACTGAGGTACACAGAGGCTAATGAATTTGACTCCCAGATCTGGCAGCTGGTAAGTAGTGAAGCTGCCATTATGACCTTGAGCAGCCTGGCTTGGGAGCACACACTTACTCATTGTGCCTCCCTAAGCGTTTGTTGAATGACTGAGTGATGGCTTTCAACAGAGCTGGAATCAGAATAGCATGAGAGGTGAAGAAATGCAGAATTTGTTGTAGGTGCTGGTTGAGTTAGCAATGGAATGTTGAGGCTGGGCAGGGTTCTCCATCCTACAATTCCGGGAGAGAGTGAGACAATCAGGGGTTTGATGGGCCGAACATCCTATTCCCATTGTTTGGGAAGAGAATATGTGATGGATAAGAACAGTATCACTGGTCTCTAGAACACCACAAGGACCACAAATAGCAGAGGGAAGAGGGAGGAAGCCAGGGGAGCTTTCCTTGGGCTCTGGAGGTTAAGGCTGATGCTGAAGCCTGGGAGACAGGATCGAGTGGGAAACACAGATGCCTCCTTTCCAAGGCAGCTGCTACCCCGCCAGGATATCTGGCATCTGGAACGGGAGATGGCAGCATCTGGTATGACATAAGGGTCACACTGGCTCCCCTTCCCTTTGCCTCAGCAGCTGCTTAGATTAATCCTTTCTCAACACACCTGCCTGCCTGTGCTGACATTGTTTCATCCAGAGTAACATGTGATTATCTTTCTTACCATGATGGGGGTGACCATGCAATCTTATCATTGCTGGGCATCCACCCTGTGTCTAGCCCTGGGCCCAGCAGGGATGACCTTGCTGGGAGCCTTTCAAATAACACAATGAAACAGATTCTACTATTCCCATTTTTACAGATAAGGAAAACTATGCTTTAGAGGCTCTCTAAGTAATACAAAGCAAAGTCTGGACTCTAGCCTGGCACTTGTCCTGACTTCAAACCTCATGCACATCACTGTTACACCAAGCCACTTCCTGGAGCAGGGTCAGGAGCTGGTTAAGAGCATGTCCTTTGGTGCCACACTGACTGGGACCTATTCCTGGCTTGGGCGACCAACTGTCCTAGTTAGCATGAGACTAAAGGGTCTTAGCTTTCAGTACTAAAAGTGGGACAGTCCTGAGAAAGTTCCTAGCTCCTGGCTGAATTGGGCAACCTAAACTCTTTGTGCCTCAGTTTCCTGGTCTGTACAGTGAGGATAATGATAGTGTTTCCAGTGCGTGTAAAGCATTTTAGAACAGTACCTGACTTATAGTAAGTCTATGGGTTAGCTAGTTCCACTGATTTGGTTATTGCTGTTGCAGTTGCCAGTTCAAAATTTTAGAAGCAGTTTGAATACTGTTGTTAAAAGCTCAGACTTTGCAAACAGGTAGATCTGGTGCACCCCCTGCTCCTCACTGGGCTGACTGTGTGGCCTTGATCTGTGTCGCCCAACAGCTTGGCTCTGCCATTGGATGAGGCTAATGGTCTTGGCCAGATGGTGCAGGTAAAGCTTTGGGCACAGTGCCTGGCACAGGTGAGGCCTCTGTGCATAGTGGTAGCTTGGATTATTACCAGTTGCCTTCCTGTGAAAGCTTTCACCTTCTCCCTCCCCTTCTACCTCTTGCTTTGCTCCATCATCCTTTGAGGCCTTAATGCTAAGTCATCAAGGGAATCTGAAACGAAAGTCCCAGTCTTGAGTTGCACTTGTTTCTCCCAAAAAGAAAGGATTTCAAGAATCCCACCCCAAACCCTTTTCTGTGCGCAACCCCAAGCTCCTTTGATGGAGGCAGAGTTCGTCTAGGTTGGATTACTCTGCTCTGGAGGAATTGAGGTTCAAGTGCCTTGTGGCTGAGGGACCAGTTGGCTTCCTCTTGACTATTTAGGGTGCTAAATTCTGGGAAAGGCAAGACCTACATGCAAAGATTAAGTTAATTCCAAATGAAAGTGAATCTCCTCTATGGCTAGGAGTTGAGTCTCTTTGAGGTGATGTGTCTTACAGGGAGCGGTCAAATTTTCCATTCATTCTCTCATTCATTCAGTCATTCTCTTCACGATTACCTGCTGCTTAGACTTTACAAATGAAGCAGATGATGCCAATTAGGCCCCAACCTGTTTTCCTAAAGAAATTACAATTTTTTAAACAACTTAAATGTCCCAGTTTATAAGGATGAGAAGATGAAATAATCAAATGACTTGCAATATTTAATCTATTAATTAGTTATAGAAACTATATTTTAAATTTCTTACTATGTGGCCGGGCACAGTGGCTGACACCTGTAATCCTAGCATTTTGGAAGGCTGAAGAGGGTGGATTGCTTGAGCCCAGGAGTTCAAGACCAGCCTGGCCAACATGCTGAAACCCCATCTCTACTAAAAACACAAAAATTAGCCAGGCGTGGTGGCACACGCCTGTAATCCCAGCTACTCAGGAGGCTGAGGCATGAGAATCGCTTGAACCTGGAAGGCAAATGTTGCAGTGAGCCGAGATTATGCCACTGCACTCCAGCCTGGGTAACAGAGTGAGACTCAGTTTCAAAAAAATAAAAATAAAAATAAAAATAAATAAATAAATAGATTTCTTACTATGTAACATAATATATTAATTTACAAATATCACTTCCTCGCCATCCCCCACCCCCATCACGTTTCAAAAAACTGTTCCTTTGAACTCTTCCCATGCATCTTCACACTGGTGTCTTTTTCATCACTGAGGATGCTTTTTCAGGCCTCACTTAGTAGCCCCGATGGATCACCTTCACATCTATCTATGTTGTTGGTGACACAGCCCTTTTTCTCATCTCAGCATGACACCATCATGAGAGATGTTATTCTAGCCCACAAGAACCCACTCATGTATTCGCTACACATTATGATAGATTTGTTTTATTTGTCCTGTAGATTTATGTTTATTCTGTCTCTTCTACAAAGGCTTATTAGCAACAATTTCTAACACTTTCCCTTGGTAGATCATATTCTTATGATTATCTACTAAATCTATGTTAATATTTTTGCCTCCCTCTCTCTTTTTAAGTGATTCCATCAAGTGACTTACAAGTTTCTACAAATAGCATTGACTTAGGTCATTTCAGACTGACATGTTGTACAGAATAAGGAATTGGGAGTGCATTACCCTCTACATATGCTATATGCAGTATGAAAACCTTTTTAAGGCCTGCAGCATGCAGATGATAGTAACAAATGCTATATGGTAAGGCTTAATAGATTGGTTGGGCAGACAGGCTTCAATATCATCATTACCATCATCGTTATCATTAGCAGTCGCCATAGCAACAGTAAATTCAACAATGCAAAAGCAATAAGGACTGTTTCACTCATGTTGCTGGGATATAATATTTAAGGAAAAAAAGAAAAGTCAGGTAGAATCTCTTCCCAAAGTTAAGGTTTGCTCTGGAAAGCCAACTTGGGAACTTTCTAAACTCCAAAACACTTACCTGAGGTTATAGGAAATTGGGGTTCTTTTTGTTTTGCCCAAGCGTTCAGCACAGACTGTAATGTTCCAAGGGCTTAGGGGTTTGGAAGCCTAAATCCAGGATCAGACAATGTAGTGGAATTAGTCTCACTTAAAGGCAACCATAGAGCAGGCTCTGTGCTGGTACCATTGCCTAAGAGATGTCATTTCCCACCCCAGCAACTCAGGATACTACTAATGTATCCTCTTGTTTAAACTGCGGGGTGCTGGGAGCAGTGGCTCACACCAGTAATTCCAGTACTTTGGGAGGCCCAAGGTAGGAGAATCACTCGAAGCCAGAAGTTTGAGACAAGTTTGGGCCACAAAGGGAGACCCTGTCTTTACAAAAAACTTAAAAAATTAGCCAGATGTGGTGGCTAATTTTTTAAGTTTTTTGTAAAGACACCCTGTAATCTCAGTTACTTAGGAGGCGAAGGTGGAAAGATCGCTTGAGTCTGAGGCTGCAATGAGCTGTGATCATGCCACTGCACTGCACTCCAGCTTGATGACAGAGGGTGATCTGGTCTCTATAATAAATAAGTAAATAAATAGCAGGGAACAGACTAAGAGATGTAAGGACTTAGCCCAATGTCACACAGCTTTCTAAGGCCTCCTTCAATCCACTGGGCATCCCCAAATCTTATCCTTTTCTATTCTCCTTCCCTTGTTTTTCTCAAACACAACACACTGTTCTCTTTATAGCAGAAATCACATTTTGTCTTCATGTGCTGAAAAACCAAACCAAACCCTTATCTCGTGTCTGTCTCTCCTGGCCGTCTCTAAGCTGTGCCAGGGAAGGATCTTTGTCTGTCTTGCTTGCTGAGTGTCTAGCATCTTGCATGAAGCCCAGCACATAGCAGATGCTTAATAAGAAGCCTCTATGGTATGAAGTAAATATTAGACATGTTTCTACTGCAGGCTCCAGTCCAATAGTGGAATCTCAGAGGGGACAGTGCTCCTCTAGAGTTACAAGACTGGGTCCGTGATGCCTTTATCTGTGTGAGTGTGAGAATGGCTCCCTGACGCCATCACCACTGTCAAAATTATCATGATAATGATAATGATAACATAATAGTCTAGCTCTGGGAGAGAGAGAACCGTTTAGCTTCCTGACAGCTATGCTGAGGCTAAGCCAGATAAATGTCCTCTTTGCCCTTCATTGTCAGTGAGTTGACGTCCTCAGCTGTTGAATCTCAAGTGGAGAGCCTCAGTTTGAAAGGGTTTGAATGGACCCAAAGGCATTCACATGGAAGGCAGTTCTAGAGCCTGGCGTGTCTCCTCCCATGCTCCTGGTTCAGCATTCTCCATCAAATGTTAGAAGAAGGGGTGGGGAGGCCTGGGGAAAAAATGTATTACCCTCAAGTAAATATAAGAGCAGAGAAAAAACAATAGCCTGAGTGTTAGGCACTGCATTGTGGACTTTATATCCATTCTTTCCAAGTGTCCCAACAATTCTGTAGGTACACAATCTGACCTCCTTTCTTTCTTTTTTTTTCTGTTTTTTGTTTTGTTTTTTGTTTTTTTTTGTTTTGTTTTGTTTTTTGATTGAGTTTTACTCTGTCACTCAGGCTAGAGTGCAGATCTCGGCTCACTACAACCTCCACCTCCCAGGTTCAAGTGATTCTCGGGCCTCAGCCTCCTGAGTAGCTGGGATTACAGGTGTGCGCTGCTACACCTGGCTAATTTTTGTATTTTTAGTAAAGCTGGGGTTTCACCATGTTGGCCAGGCTGGTCTCGAACTCCCGACCTCAAGTAATCTGCCCACTTCAGCCCCGAAAATTCTGGGATTATGGGATTACAGGTGTGAGCCAACGTGCCCAGCCATATATAATGATATAAAAGCTCAGAGGTGTTGAGTGACTCACCCAGGGTCACACAGCTAGTGAGAGGCATAGCGAAGATTTGAGTTGAGATTGTCCAAATCTGAAGCCTGTTCTCTCCTGGAAACAACAGCTCTGCCTGAGCCCAGTCTGTGGCATAAATACTGACTTCCTTCTGTCAGCTGCAGGAAGTGGGAAATTAGTTCCCTTTGCCTCCTTCTGTGGAAAAGGAGGCTGAGGATTGGGTGACTGATGGGGCTGGGGCGAGGCCCCCCGATCAACCAGTAGGGTTTTAATTAGCCCTGCAGAACCTGGCATTAAGGAGTGAAACCCTTTGACCCAGCAATTGCACCATTAGGAATTTCTGTAACAAAAATACACACCGGGACAAAGTTATATGTATGGGATATTCATAAAGCATTGTATGTTAGAGCCCAAACTGGACACAACCTAAGAGGCCAGCAAAAAGGGAGTAAGAGAACCTCTCATTGGAACACAATGACAGGGGAGCACAGCCGCTGAGAATGCAGGTCCCTAAGCACGAGTTTGAGTCTGGATTCTATCACTTCCTAGCTGTGTGATTTTGACATGATGTGTAATATGATCTTTTTTTGTAAAGAACTAAATATGAGAAATATTAAGTTCTGTCTATAATGTAATTTCTTTGTTTTTTTAAATCTACTCTACAAAGGCAGGTCTTTGTAATGTAATTTCTGAAAGGATACATCCATAGTGGGTTAAATTGTGTCCTCCCACCAGCCAAAATTCACATTCACCTAGAACCTCAGCATGTGACCTTATTTGGGAATGAGATTTTTCAAATGGATCTTGAGATGAAATCATCCATTTAGAGTAGGCCCTAAATCCATTGACTAGTGTTTTTATAAGAGAAAGAGGAGGGAGATTTGGACACAGTAAGATACATACAAAATAAAGTGACAGGCATGGTGGCTCACGCCTGTAATCCCAGCACTTTAGAAGGCCAAGGTGGGTGGATCACCTGAGGTCAGGAATTCAAGACCAGCCTGGCCAACATGGTTAAACCCCCTGTCTACTAAAAATACAAAAATTAGCTGAGCATGGTGGTGCAGGCCTGTAATCCTAGCTACTCCGGAGGCGGAGGCAGGAGAATTGCTTGAACCCAGGAGGTGGAGGTTGCAATGAGCTGTGATTGTGCCACTGTACTCCAGCCTGGGTGACAGAGTGAGACTCTGTCTCAAAAAAGAAAAAGAAAGAAGGAAAGAATGAACTAAGAAAGAAAATAAGGTAATGTAAAGACACAGGCAGAACTTGGAGTGATGCATCTACAAGTCCAAGAACGTCAAGGATTGCTGGGAGCCACAGAAACTGGGAGAGAGGCATGGAACAGATTCTTCCTCCAAGCCTCTGGAAGGAACTGTTCCTGCCATTACCTTGATTTTGGACTTCTGGTCACCAAAACTGTGAGAGAATAAATATCTGTTGTTTTAAGCCACCCAGGTTGTACTTTGTTATGGCAGCCACAGGAAATTAATAACACGTACTGAAATAATGAACACTCGCTACAAGAGCGTGTGGCTATGATGCTTGTAGGTTTCCAGGTTTTAGTGTTCCTAGTTGTTGGGATATTTTAAGACCGTAAAATTGTATTTTTAAATAGTCAGCCATAAAGTTCAATCAGGGACTCTGGGTTTCATTCAGGCCCACAGAAGTGGGTTGAGAAAAAGAGAGAGAGAGACTGAGAGAGAGAGGGAGAGAGATTCTAGCCCAACTACTGGCTCCTGTCCCCATATAAACCTCCCATGGTCTTGCACCTTCACCATGAAGCCTAAGTCTTCAGCAAACAGCCCATCCTTCCTGCCTCATGTTATAGTCTTTGGCTTCAAAACCTCAACCTGGGACACTCCTGGGGAAGGCAAAGCCCTTGGGGGGGAAAAAAATCTTTTTTTTTTTTTTTTTTTTTAATAAAGTAAAAACCGTCCTGCTTGCATACAAGAAATTGTAGAAAAAGTTTATTTGCTGATCATTGTTCGAATCTTGAAATACAATCAGTTCACATGGATGTAACCAATTTGAATGCCAGTTGTGACTCCATGCTAGCCCACCACAGTCTAATTTGACATTATTAGTACAAATATATACATAAATTAATTGTCATTAGCACATGAACTACCTTCTCACTTTCCAGCTTAATGTTGCTTCCAGTTTCAACCATTCATTGTGGAACTCTTAACTAGCCTTATTGGTCGAATGTATTCTGTTCAACTCAGAGAAGCATGGAAGTGGTCAGTAGGATTGGTGGTCCTTACTTGGTCATCACAACAAAGGCTGCAGGTTTGTACTGAAATCTATAGTAGACGGTGATCTTTTTTCCTATCCAGGCAGAGTACCTAAGGACAGCTATGAATTCTGCAAAGGAAATGAGAGGGGACAAACACGACAAAGAGGCAGCATGACCAGGCCACTGTGAGTCCTATATTTCAACAAGGGTAGGCCAGCCCAAATGGCTTTCCTTATCTACTTGAACCAATGGTATGTTTTTCTTCTGAAAAATCTCACCCATGGTTGCATTTCATTGCACCTAGTAAAATTTAAAGAATTTAGAGGAAAAAATTTAAAGAATTCCCCAAATTATTACATTTTCGGAAGAAACATTATATATAGGTTCTCCGAAACACTATGTTTTTTCATTGTCTCCCCTGCCCCTGAACATGTAGGTGTTTGGATCACTTGTATTTTTTCTTTGACAACTTTTCTTAAAAGTCTACACCTAAACCTTGTGTGTCTACCTCTGGGAAGGTCCTGACAGCTTTACCTGACTTTGCAAAAGTCCATCTCTAAGCTTCCCCCAAAAAGGATAACAAATTGCAGCCTTAAAGATGCCAGACCCATCAGCATTTCTTTATGATACCAGGTACATTTGCCTCTGTGATTTTTCTCATCCTATCCTCTCTACCTATCCTCTTTTCTCTGTCCTAGAAAATTTTCATTCACCCTTTGAGGCCCTCACTCAGATTGAGTCAACTGATACATTCCTAGCTCTGGCCAGAGATGGGAAACGTGATGGTGCAAATAGCAGACATGGTCATGACCATCCTAGCAAGTGGGTTTCATTGCCATCATCCATCAAAGTTGAGGTGCAGAGAGGTGAAGTCACTTGGCCCAGACACACAGTCAGAAGTTGGCAGAGCCATGGGGCCCAACACGAATGCTAAGCTGCTTCAACTTTTTTTCATATGGCACCCAGCTCTTGAACATTCTAAGTGGTCCATAAATACTTGAGAGGAGGAGAGAAAGATACATAATATTTGTACATCAACTCATGCCATGTGGGCTGCTTACATTTCTCACTTCATCCTTTCAAGAAACCAAGGAGGTATTATTCTCCCTATTGAACCAATGGAGAAAGTGGAGTTCAGAGAGGTGAAACAACTTGCCCAAAGCCACACAGTGTGAATGTGACAGAGCTGGGATATGAGGCGGGTCCTGTGTACTTAACCATTAGACCTGTCTACCTCTCACACTGCTAGAATCTCCTTGTTTCTGCAGGGTGAACTGAAACCCGGAAAACATGCTCTGCTTTTGGCCATCTCAAAGGTGGGAGGAGCCAGAGAAAATAGAGAGTCTCTTTGTTCTATCCCAAAGGCAAATAACATGAGTTCCCAAATTCAGGCCAATAAAGCAAATTTATTATGGCCACTTCAGAGGAGGCACAGCGGCTTGTCTGTGTCAGGGGATGCAGTGGGCATGAACCCCTAGATTGGCCAACTAGCAGCACAGTTATGGTTCTCAGTGGATTCACACTGTTTTGAAAGGCCATCAGGCACTGAGAGGAAACAAGCAAAGGAGCGTTATAAATTCATTACAGAAACTAACTGCTTCCATTTGTGCATGTGGCAGAGGACTCGGTGGCCAAATAAAGTGTATGACTCCTTTGTCCATAACTCTGCTCTCTGGAAGCCAGGTCCTGGTCAGGCCACACCTTGTGGGAGCAGAGAGACAAATCACTTAAGATTGGGGACCTTGTTTTGGAAGCTGGTGGCTGTATTGGTGCAGGGGTGAGGGCTTTGGGAGGTGGTCAAGTCCTGCCTACCCTTGAGGGAAGTGTGTCTTGCCTAGAATCCCTGGTGCCCTGAGCGGCCATATTTTGTGCCATAAGATATTCTCTTGTTATTAGGGCAGGGCCCCAGACACCTTGATTCATTGAGTGACCAGCAACTGTGACCAGAAATTGACTGGCCTGAGTTGAATAGATGACGATGCCAATCCATTTCCTGTTTCATCAAATCGGATTTGGGACAATGAGACACTGTGCCAGGGGAGCTGTGAAAGGTAACTTGAAAGACCAGGAAATAGATGCCAGATCAAAGTGGCCATTTTGGGCCACTGACAACTGATGTTGTGGAGAAATTGACCTCATAAGAGGAGGAAAAATAGCCAAGAGACACAGAGGGAAGTGGAGATGCATGATGGAGAGGTTGGGGGCCTGGGGAGAGGGGAGAGAGCAAAAGAAAAGGCAACTGATGGGTTCCAGGTACCACTTTTGTTTTTTGAGATGGAGTCTTACTCTTGTTGCCCAGGCTGGAGCACAGAGGCATAGTCTCCGCTCACTGCAGCCTCTACCTCCTGGGTTCAAGCGATTCTCCTGTCTCAGCCTCCAAGTAGCTGGGATTACAGGCACCTGCCACTGCACCCATCTAATTTTTGTATTTTTAGTAGAGATGGGGTTTCACCATGTTGGCCAGGTGGGTCTTGAACTCATGACCTCAAGTGATCCACCTGCCTTGGCCTCCCAAAGTGCTGGGATTACAGGCATGAACCACCGCACCTGGCCAACTCATGTTCCATTTTGTATTAAAAACAAAAACAAAAACAGAAAAACTCACTTTTCCTATAGGTCACTTGAGTAAATAAATCTCTGTTTCAACCAATAGGATTTTAAGAAATTGGTGGTCATCGTTTTCAGTGTAGGAATCTCAACCCCATGCCCGTAGGAGCCAGGCAAGTACTGTAAATGCCTGGTACAGGCTGGGCACAGAAGAAACAGGGAGCAATGAATCCTGGAGAAACAGAGGCCACATGCCCTGGAAGGAGGGGAAGTCCTTACTGAGCTCTGGCCAGCATTTGCCATAAGAGGATGTGGGTTTAGATGCTATAAAGCTGGATTTTAATGAACCTCTTCTAATATGTAAATATAGATAACTGACCAGACGGAGTGTCTCACGCTTGTAATCCCAGCATTTTGGGAGGCCAAAGCGGATGGATCACTGGAGGTCAGGGGTTCGAGACCAGCCTGACTAACATGGCAAAACCTCGTCTCTACGAAAAATACAAAAATTAGCTGGGCGTGGTGGTGGGCATCTGTAATCCAAGATACTTGGAAGGCTGAGGCAGGAGAATTGCTTAAACCTGGGAGGCAGAGGTTGCAGTGAGCCTATTGCACCACTGCACTCGAGCCTGGGTGACAGAGTAAAACTGTTTAAAATAATAATAATAATAAAAAAAACTAAATAAGTACTGATAACTAATTTTAAAAATATGATGAGGGCCACACAAGCTCACTTGCATGTCTGCTGCACCCTTTGGCTTTTCCAGTTTTTGGCATAGATTCTGGAACTTTTTAACAACTGAGTGGCATTCAGCATAAGACAAATGTATCTGAGCTACTCACAGGCGTTTAAGAAGCAACAGTCATTGTTTACAAAGTATTTTCCCCACCGTACAGACTCTGAAACTGGTGTTATTGTGATTTTTCAATTGAATTGTACTTAATTCAAAACCATGATTTAAAAATGTTACTGGTAGGAAGTGAGTAGAGTTTCTATAGAATAAAAAAAATCAGGCTGGGCACAGTGGCTCACGCCTGTAATCCCAGCACTTTGGGAGGCCAAGGCAGGTGGATCATGAGGTCAGGAGATCAAGACCATCCTGGCTAACATGGTGAAACCCCGTCTCTACTAAAAATACAAAAAATTAGCCGGGCATGGTGGCGGGCGCCTGTAGTCCCAGCTACTCGGGAGGCTGAGGCAGGAGAATGGTGTGAACCCAGGAGGCGGAGCTTGCAGTGAGACGAGATCGTGCCACTGCACTCCAGCCTGGGCGACAGAGCGAGACTCCGTCTCAAAAAAATAAAAAAATAAAAAATAAATAAATCTAACCAAGTGTCTTGCAAACTACTCAGAGACCTAAAGTCCAGCTTGGAATGTCATCCTTAATACATTGGTCTGCAAAGCAGCCTAGTGTGAATGGTCTTTTTTTTAAAAAAAAAAAAAAATTAATCTTACATGGTGAAACCCCATCTCTACTAAAAATACAAAAATTAGCTGGGCATGGTGGCACATGCCTGTCATCCCAGCTACTTGGGAGGCTGAGGCAGGAGAATCGCTTGGGCCTTGGGAGGTGGAGGTTGCAGTGAGTTGAGATCACTCCACTGTATTCCAGCCTGGATGACAGGAGTGAAACCCTGTCTCAAAAGAAAAAAAAAATCTATTTTGCTTATTAAACTGTAGTTTTTTTCCTAACAATTTATAAGCTTACCACTATGTATCTGAAAACATCAAAATTAATTTCTTTTCAAATGCTTTACTTTTTACTGATTTTTTTTCATAACTTCCCTTTTTCCGGATCTGATTTAATTATGTTTTACTTTATTTCCTTGATTCTGCTGTCTGACCCCCTTAGAGATTAGAAATTTCATATTATAGTTTATTTGCTTACCAACATGCCTGGGTGATGAAGTATGGCCATTAGTCATATATGTGGAGGCAATCTGCATTTATTTTTAGAAAAAATTATTTGGTAATTAGGGTGTATGTTCATCTGGTATCCTTCTCCTGAGGGCAGTTCTATGCTGAATTTGGAGACCAGTTCTGAGACCTGGGGTTTGCAGTTGGTTGTCAATGAAACTTACTGAAGTCCTTTTTTAACTTTTCCTATGCCTAAAATGAGGATGATCGTGCCTCCCATGGTTGTTGTGAAAGTGAAAAAGAGGATGAAGGAGAAGAGGAGCTGTTTAAAGTCAGTATAAATATTAGATTTGAGGTCAGTATTACAACTGCATACATTAAAAACACGACTTCTAGAAGCTCAGGACACAGTTGGTGTCCACATGTTATTGAGTCATTTGCTTGCCACAAGGAAAAAATTCAGCTCAGCATGGAGAGGAAAAGCCTTTCTATAGCCTTCATTCATTTGGGAAGTATTCATCACACATCTGTGTGTTTTTGTGAATACAGGGGATCCAAGGTGAATCATGACAGCCGTGGTTCCTGCCCTTATAGAGCTTACTGGCACACTATGATGAGGAAAGTCAGGGAAGGCTTCCTGGACAAGGTGTCATCTAACCTGAGATCTGAGAATTAATTGGAGTTAGGGGAAATGGGCTGGAATTGGAGGAGTGGGAAGAGCAATCTAGGAGGTGGGCAGAGCATGGGCAGTAGCTCAGAAACAAGAGAATCTATGGAGTTGTATTAGTCACACAAAGCTGCGTAAAAATGCCACACTTCAAAATGTAATAGAGCAAAATAACATATGGGTTTGGAATCTGATGTATCTTTGCATCTGACGTATCTTTGCATAAGGCCTTCACTGACTGTTGGCTGGAGGTATCAATTTCTTGCTACTTGGGCATCTTCATAAGAACTACTAGCATCATGGCAGCTTGCTTTCATTGCAGGAGACAGAGAGCAAGAATACGAGTGTATAATACATTTCAGAGTCTTTCTGTAACCTCATCTTGGGATGACATCCCATCACTTTTGCCATATTCTGTTCATTAGAAGTCAGTCACTACTTATAAGTGGTAGCTAAACACTGGTACTCACGGACATAAAGATGGCAACAATAGACAATGGGGACTACTAGAAGTGGGAGAGAGGGAAGGCGTTGAAAAACTAACTATTGAGTACTATGTTCAGTACCTGGATAATGGGATCAGCCATT
This sequence comes from Pongo abelii, assembly GCF_028885655.2. Lineage (NCBI taxonomy): Eukaryota > Metazoa > Chordata > Mammalia > Primates > Hominidae > Pongo > Pongo abelii. Next base: position 114,393,305 of record NC_071995.2, on the reverse strand, counting down.
ACTCAAACCTCAGCATCACACAATATACCCATGTAACAAACCTACACATGTATCCATTGAATGTAAAATAAATGTTGAAATTATGCTTGTTAAAAATTAAAGAATGAAAAAGAAGTGAGTCACTGAGTCCAGTCCACACTCAAGGGGAATTGAGTCCACAGTCACAAGTGTGAATTCAGGAGGAAGGAGCATTGGTACTATTTTTGGGGCTGCCTACCAGAGGCATGTGCAATGATTGAGAGTTTAGTCTACATGGAGTACACCGTGTGAAAGGAAGGGTAGTATGGGAGAAGACTGGAGAGGTGACTGGGCACCAGACTGTGCAGGCAAATAAACCATTTTAGGGATTTAGGATTTGATCCAAGAATAATAGAGAAACTTTAGGATTTGATCCAAGAATAATAGAGAAACTTTGAAGACAGTTAAGAAAAGCTGAGCTATAATCAGATTTTTCACTTCAGAATGGTCACTCTGATTGCAGCTTGTGAAATGGATTGAAGAGAGGCAATGGTTGTTGCTAGAAGACTACTGCTGTCATCCAAGCAACCAAGATGGTGGCCTCAAGTGGGAAAGTGGTGAAGAGGACAAAAAGAAGTGGAAGAGTTTCAGGGATATTCAGAAAGTCAGATAAGCAGGACTTACTAGATAGATGTGAGAAAGTTAAGTTAGGGAGGAGAAGAGGTCAAGAATGATTCCTACAATTCAGACTTGGTGGTTGGATACATGATGGATATTCCTTGAGGTGGGGACCAATAGAGAAAGGTGAGTCTGGGAAAGAAGATGATGGGGTTGGTTTGGGACATGTTACATTTGAAGGGCCTGTGTGGCACCTCCAAGTGGAGATGGCCAGTGGGCAGCTGGCTCCTTAGTTTTCAGAACAGCAGGGAGATTTGAGAGTCACCAGCATCTGCCACCTAATTGCAGCAATGGGACTTAATGAGGTTTCCCCAGAGAAAGCTGGTTTGCCTCAAAGAGGACAGGCCCAAATTGCCCAGAGTAGACGCAGGGCCCTTGAACAGAAACATGTGGGAAAGGTGCCAAGATCCAGTGTAGATCTGCTGTCATGACACCTACTGGAAGAGGAAGATTAAACTCTATGGCTCTTGGGCATTGTCTTCTCTTTAGAGTTTGCTATGATGCTTTGTTTTCTGAATTATATGATAGTTGATTATTTTCAGATGGTGAGTAGAGTGAGAGTTCTATTTCTCTCGGTCTCACTTTCATTTCTGTTCTCTGAACCTGCAAATAGAAGTCGGGGTTTTGGGAAGAGATGGGGTGGATTGGGAGGATCAATTCCTTCACCATTGTAGGCTCATAGTTTACTCTGTTAGTTCAACACACAACTTTTTAGGGTTGTGGAGTACCCCTTTACCTTAAGTCTTGAAAAGTTTCGAGAAGCAAATGGATAGAGACCATTGTTTCCCTGTACTTAAACTGCAGAGATAACAGAACATACTAGTTAAAAGCATGAATCCTGGGGTCACACTGTATGGGTTCAAATCCCAACTTTGCCACTTGCCAGCTATCTGACCTTGGAAAAATTACTTACTATCTTTATACCTCAATTTCCTCACCTATAGAAAGAGTCAATAGTAGGCTGTGTCTTATAGGGTTGTTGTAAATGAAGGAAAGACTTAGAATGGTGCCTGGCATGTTAAAAAAAATATTGTATATTTAAGAGTTTATTGAATAAAAATAGAACAAGTGCAGTTATGAGCACCTTTCGGGTTGCTGCCCAGCCCATAACTCTTCATTTCTGAGAAAGTGACTCTCATTCACCAGAATGATCCTTAGCGGCCATGCTAGTATCATGTGATCCTCCCTGGTTGCAGCTCATGGGATCAGGCATGAGCTTTAAAACCAAGTTGGGCCAATCAGGTTCTTTCTCACACGACAAAGAGACATTAGCTAGTCTCTGTTGGTGGCTGCATGGTATGGGATGCTAATTTCTCTTATGATGTTGGGGGATAGAGAAAGCCTCCTGGCCATGGAGAGACAAAAGGAAAAAAAGACCAGGTGGTCACAGAGACAGAAGCTTGGAGAGAGGTTGTCTGGGCTCATGATGCCTTTCTAGTTCCTCCTAGAGCCAAACTGTCCTTCTTGCACTGACTTCTGCCAGACAGCTGTCTTTCCTTCTCCTAATTCCCTTTTGGAGTTTAAGCTAATTTGGGAGGTTTTGGTTACCTGTTATAAAATAATTTTCTCTAAAGAGGGCTCTATTTGAGATCTCTTCCTTTTGGCCCTTCTAATTTCATATTACCCTTCTGTACCCTGTTCTGTGTCCCAGGGGCTGCCACTTGCTGACTATACACAGTCAACAAAGCCTTCTGGCTTCCAAGTAAGTGATATGGTTTGGCTGTGTCCCTACTCAAATCTCATCTTGAATTATAGCTCCCATCATTCCCACATGTTGTAGGAGGGATTTGGTGGGAGATAATTGAATCATGGGTACAGTTTCCCCCTTACTATTCTCAAAATAGTGAATAAGTCTCACATGATCTGATGATTGTATAAGAGGAAACCTCTTTTGCTTGCTTCTCATTCTCTCTTGTCTGCCACCGTGTAAGATGTGCCTTTTGCCTTCCACCATGATTGTGAGGCCTCCTCAGCCACGTGGAACTGTGAGTCCGTTAAATCTCTTTTTTCTTTATAAATTACCCAGTCTTGGGTATGTCTTTATCAGCAGTGTGAGAATAGGCTAATATGGTGAGTTCAGCCAATGGGAATAGGGAAGGAGGAGGAGAGTAAGGGTGGGATATTCAGTCCCCTGCCCCACTTCCTGGAGAGTCTCTCAGGCTGGCCCTCCTCCTCAAACAGAGGCATACTGCTCAATGTCACTTTTTCTGGGTTCTGGTTAGCTTCCTTCCACTGTCCTTGGGGGCCCAGGGATGGTAACAGGTCTGTGGCCACTAGCCCCAGGTTTCTGTACTACACTTTGTGCTTGCCTTCCACCTACATCTTTCTGCTTTTAAGTATAGAACCTTCAAAGCTAAACCCATCTGGAATCATCTTCATTTGGGTGTGCCTCTGCTTTTCTATTGGTACGCTAATGGATTTTCTCTTAAAGCAGATAAATTGAGGCCCAGAGTGTGTTTATGTACAGGTGTCCTCTCTTTGCACAAAAGTGTGGAAACATGAGGGCTGAAACCATGCAAAGCAATCTTAAGCAACAGGAAAAATTACAATTGTGCTGTGACCTTTGATTTTTTTCTCCAAGCAGTAAAAATCCTTTTACTGTTGAATATAAGTGTATAGAAAAATGCAAACAATTAAAACTCTTATTTTGTACACTGTACTTTAAAACATAAAGAACATTGAGAACTATGTTTTATTTCTTTATTAAAATCTTATCTAGTGGTTTGAACAACGCTTGCCTTCACTTGATCTGTAAGGAAAGTGAACGTCTCTTCAACACCTTGACAAGTCAGACTCCTTTCAAGGTTTGAATTCACTTCCAGCATTTTATTCTTTGCCCTTTCAATGCTGTGGAATATCTCCAAGAGTTCCTTTAATGTGAAATTTCTTACTGATATTACCTTTTCTAGGACACCTTCAGCTTTTTATCACTTTCCTCATTTATGTCAATGAGTTCACCTTCACCAAGTTCCACTAGCTGTCCATCCAGGGTCCCTCACATGGTGGCAGTGTCCATGTTTCCACAGTCAGCCATATGTTTTCTGTAACTCTTTACATTTTATGTAAATTTAACTTCCAGCATTATCAGCCTTCTTGCTGCACTTTCATCTTTATTGGTCAATTCCTTCTTTTGATGATTCAGTTGTATAAAATGACATGCAGGTTGTTCCCTAAGGGACAAGGAGGCAACACAGTGACATGTTTTGCTGTCCATGTCTGACCTGAATAACAGACCCACAGTGACCAGACTTGGAACAGAGTGGCGTGATCAGTCACTGCTCAATATACACATCTGTTATTTCTGCTGTGACTGAAAGGCAGCAAAGGTTGTATTTTATACAATCACACAGTTAATATACTGCAGTAACTTAAATTTGAACTATGTCATTGGGGAACTGACATTATTTAAAATTTGCAATAAGTAGAATCTATGCATATTGGAACTATGCATATGGAACTGTGCATATTGAAACTAAGCAGGGACTTCGTGTGCTATAATTGACTGCTTTCTTATGTGTTCCAGTAAATTATAATCTCCTTGAAGGCAGGAATCATGCCTTTTTGTTTGTTTGTTTGTTTTTTTGTCCTTCCAGAATCCAGCCCAGAAGGTGGCACAGAACTGGTGCCTAAGAAACACTCACTGAGTGAATGAATGACTTAAATTCCTCACCCAGAATCTCATATGTCATGAGAGACATGTGAAGATGCGATTCTAGACCAGAAGTCAGTAGACGTGGTCTTCCATTAACCAGTGTGCCATTTACGACTAATCTGTTTGCTCTTGGACCTTAGTTTTTCCACCTGTTGAGTGGGTGAAAAGAGTTAGATTGAATTTGCATTTTGTCTCAAAATGTTTCCCAAGACGGTTGTCCTGAAAGCAGAATCTTAGAAATAGATTCTGTGCTCAAGTCAGCTTGGGAAACATTGACTGTTCTATCTCCCTTTCAGAATTCACAATGAACTTTAGACACTAAAGCTTCTGAAAAGTCCTGTAAGAAAGAAACAAGTTTCACTTTATTTGAACCAGAGTTTCCCATCTCTCTGTTTCCCTCCTTTATAAGATTTTACATGCAATACAGCTGATATTCCCTAGAATATACTTTGGGACACTCTAGTGCTTTTCCATTTTAACATTTCATGGGTCTGGAAATCTATGGGGGTGCTGCTATGCCTGACCCCTGGGCAGAAACACATCTCAGTGCGAGTTGTTGAAGGAGCATCTCCAATATGTATCTTTGCAAGAGAACACATGCAGATGAGCACACAGTAGCTGAGACGCACAGTCTCCTCTCGGCACCTGGAGCTGGAGCTCTGTTGACAGCATAGGGGGCTGGCACATGTGGGGCACACATGTATGTACTGCTTTAATCCTTCCCGTCTCTACATTACTTTCCAATTTAAAGCATGTACTTGTGTACCTCCATGCTTCTGTCATAGACTGCAGATGACATCTCTCCTTATCTCTGACATGACTGAGAATTTTGGAGGTAGACATTAAATAGAAAAGCCTAGGATATTTTACGTGTATTGATATTCCTGAGATGGGTTGCAGTTTCTGTGCTATAGATAGACAGATCATCAGTTGATCTCTGTCTCTCTCTCTCTCTCTCTCTCTCTCATCATAATGTTTTCTATAGATAGCCTTTGAAGGTGACTTTACTTGAAAGATGTGGTCATGTCATCCCTAAGATTCACTTAATAATCCTCCTGCACCATGGAGGAGGATTAAGGATGGCTGGAGAGGTGGTCAAGGATAGAGTAGTTAAGGAAGGAATTTAGAGTAAAAGGTCAGGGATAGGCTGATGGATTAAGGTGGAGTGTGAGCAAAGAATGGGGGTTATGGTGAATTATGCTGGTGGGCTTTGCATGCTGCTATTCTATTGCCTTACCCCGAGGAAGGAAACTAGATGCCTCTGTGGGGGTTGCAGCCTGCCTAGAGAAATGTAGGTCAATGTGTGTATTGACTTTTCTGTGGTCCATATGGGTTTCACGTGCATGCACAGAATGTTCCATGTTTTGGTTGTATTTTCTCTGTGTGTGTGCATGTGTGTGCATGCATGAATTTACACATTTGATCTGTTGTTCTTTGATCCTTAAACTTATGTTTGAGCTCTTATTATGCACATATTTCCATGATAAGTTCTTACCAGACTTTTCCAACATACTCAGTTGTCAGATGGACACACATTTCCCAAGTCACAAAACCGTCTCAAAGGTACATAGCCAGAAATGGTATTCCCTACTAAAATCCACTTTCACCAAGATGGTGGCTTTGAATGTCAAGTGGATAGGAAGGGAAAGATTTCTTAAGAGGAGGCCATGGCACTGGACCCAAGAAGAAGCAGAAGTTATTAAGGAAAGGGCCAATGGCAAGACCCAGGAGGAAAACGTAAATGGGAATGACTGAGAAATGGATGAGTCACCAGAAGATCAACTAAACAACTGGATAAACAAATCCCCAACCACAAGAGTCTCTCCTGCACCTGACTGTGCAGTCAACCTGTTAAGTGCAGATTCCCAGGGCCCACTCTGGACCTTCTGATCATAGTCTCCTGGGTTGGACTCAAGAAGCTGTACTGGAGGTAGATAACTGTACAAAGCTACCTACATCCTCAGGGGCTTTGTAAAGCCAGCCTGGAATTATCATAGGATGAGTCTTTAGGTAATTAGGCCAATTGGAGCCTTCTAAGTGTAGTCTGAGGCTCCTCCCCACCCCACTGCCATGCTCTTCATCAGATACAAGGGCAAGAAACACTTCCTCTATTACCAGGAATAACTTGGATCTGATTCGTAATCTTTGAGGACTCTGGCTGGGTTTCATTTTCTAGGGCTGGAGCTTTCAGGGGAGGGCATTATCCTCTGTCTGTCTGTCTTTCTTCTCTTTTATGTCTTTCTGGCTAGGTAACACAGAGCTACAGTCTTGCCTCTTAGAAACTGTTCCCCGCCCCTACATGTCTAGTGTCAGTTTGCAGCTGAGGCAATACAAGGTGAAGGAGAGCTGGATTCAAGGTTGACTTTGGCCTGAGGCTGTTTAGACTGCAAGCTTTAGAAAAGAAACCATTCACAGTGGTGTGACCCAGCCCCGGTGACTCTTAAGCCCTGCCGTGGGATTTGTCACGAAAGCCTCAACTAATAACACAATGCTATTTTGCTTCCCATACGTCTGGCATTGTGATGACACTCTTTTGGGAAGGAGCAACTACCAGGATTTGGTATTTCTGGTTCCTTGTCCAGAATATTTGCTAAATTTACTTTCATTTCTATGAAAATTTCTAATGTAAATACCCAATACTTAGAGGGAAGGCGGAAGCAACATTTGTTTGAAGACCTACTATGTGCCACTATTTTATAACCATCATCTCCTCTGATCCTCACAATAACCATGTAAGGTTGGCATTTTAGCTCCTTTTTATGGAGATGGAATCTGAAAGAACAGTGACTTTCCTTTCTTGGAGGGTTGATAAATGGCAGGGGAAGGATTCCAGCTGAAATTTGGGTCTTCTGAGTATATATTATTTCCTGGACATGACCCATCTTCTTGAGGCCAGCTTAGTCCTGGCAGCCTTAACTTGGCACCCTGCAGAGCAGGAAGGGAGATGAATAAAGGAAAAGAGTCATGTGTTATCTTAAATATTACTGTGGTTTTTACAACACCTTAAAAGAAGAATCATTCTCAGTCCCCTAACTCACCAGTGTCTGGAAATGGAATTAACCAGACCACAAACTGAGTCATGTGCTCCGGCCCATAAGGAATTTTTGCGAGGGTGGAACAATAAGAGTATTTTGGGTTTTCATCGGGTGCTGTACTTAACACCACAATGTCACCTGCTATTGACACAGTGTCGTCTTGTCATGAATTGGGAAACATATTTGTTGTGGATTGGCGGTTTGGGTGAGAACTAGGAGGAGCTTGGGATTGTGGGCCTGGCAGGGGTTTTGCTGGAGAGGGTGTTGGGAAACAGAAACCACAGTGCAGTTATGAGTGTCTCCAAGTTGAAACGCTACTACTGTATTGTTGCTTTTCTATTCTTCGTACTCCAAGTCACTCCCAGGATTTCAATTTTTCCCTTCACCTGTTAGGCGGGTTGTTGATAAGTTTTGCAGAAAAGAGTTAGGAGCTTCAAGATGAGGTAGAGCCTTTTTCTTGGAAGTGGGGTGGGAAGAGGTGGAATCTTCTTGCCTTTGAAGGTGTTGCTTTTGAAACCTTCACAAAAACTGCCAGTCCATGAGATATAAATCATGTGAAGCCATTTTAGTGGATGATTAAGAACCTGGGTCCCAGAACTTTCTATGATAATTTGAATGTTCTGTATCTGCACCCTTCAATGTGGTTGCTACCAGACTAATACTGCTCTTTGAGCACTTGAAATGTGGCCAGTGGGACTAGGGAATTGGATTTTAAATTTTAAGTATAGATGCTCGTTGGCTTACAATGAAGTTACATCCCAATAAAAGAATTATAAGTTGAAAGTATTCTATAAGTCAAAAATGCATTTAATGCACCTGACCTACCAAAGAGCATAGCTTAGCCTAACCTACTTTAAACATGCTCAGAATACTTACATTAGCCTACAGTTGGGCAATATTCTAACACAAAGCCTATTTTATAGTAAAGCATTGAATATTTCATGGAATTTGTTGAATATTACACTAAAAGTGAAAAACAAAATGATTGTATGGTATTCAAAGTATGGTTTCTACTGAATGTATATCACTTTTATATTATCATAAAGTCAACAAATCTTAAATCAAACCATTGTAAGACAAAGACCATCTGTACTGTACTTCAAAATTAAAGAGTCACATGTGCCTAGTGGCTCCCATATTAGACAGCACAACCCTAGAGTTTGTCGATTTCAAGAGTCCTGACTCTACCACTTTGTAACTGTGGTTTTCCTAAGGTATTAGGAAAGCTGTGTCACCATTATGAGCCACAGTTTCCTCATCAGTAAATAAGGATGAAAATGGTACTTACCTATAATGTTAATGTGAAGATTCAACAAGGTAATGTATTGAAGTGCTTAGCATGATACCTGGCACTGAAGCTTTCAATGTTAGGGAACAAAATCTGAGAAAGGAGGAGACTAAGAGGGTGGAGATATAAATGGATCTTGGTTGTCTACTGAATAGCCATTCCGTCTTTTCTGCCTTAGAAATAGAGCTCTGATGTTTTCCCGAATTACTTGGTCAGTCATGCACCTCACAAGAAGACGAGTCCCTCCTCAGCTCCCATTTCACAAGAAGGTGGGTGCCTGAATCATGTCTGGTCTAAGCCAGGCATGATGGCTCCTTTCTGCCTTCCAGCTCTGAAATCGTGCTAAAAACTGCTTAACTGTAATGTCTCAAAGTCTTTCCTGCTTCTTGAAAGTCTCCAGAATAGTGCATTAACTATTTCACCAGTTATCTACCCTGAAAAGCCAAAACAGGGATGATGTTTTGAGGTCAAAGAGGAAAATTTATTTCCATCTATCTGGTATTTCTTTCTGTGCTTGAATTCTGGTTCTGCTTCTCCAGATCCTTCATCTTTTGCCTCCTAATGTTTCCCTTTATTTCCCACCAGATGACAATATTCGAAGTCCTTGTGCTTGGATACCTTGTGACCTTGGGACTTCTTGGTTGCTGGGCTATTGGTCTTGATGACTAGAAGCAACTCACATGTTGCTAGGTTATTGGAGGCAGCCAATGGTCAGACAGACTTCTTCATGCCTTCTGCCTGGTGGAGGTGCAAGCTTTGAGGACAGGAAAAGGCTTTTAAATGGCCAAAGCATGGCTGAGTCTGTACTCATTAAGGCATGATATACTCAAGGTCAACTAAGCTTGATGGGGCTACAAAGACAGGATGAAAGACAGACAAAATCATAAGTTTTCTGTTATGAGTTTACTGGATCTTGGGAGTGGAGGTAATATGTGTATGTGAGTGGGGAAGTGAGAATTTCTGAGAAAATATGATTTCTTGAGACCTGTTTCCTTTGTGATTGTTTACAAGTTTGTTTACTTTATATCTCAAAACAACCATCCTTCTCTACACACGCCAAAGGCTTATAAATATTCGGGAGTTGACACTCATTTTAGTATGCAAGTCATCAGCCTTTAGACCTGGACAAAATTGTAAATGGTATCCTGCTCCCAACTCATCTCCTTATCAGACTTATCTGTGTTACACAGCAGACATGAAAACTGAATCCACAACTCCAGACTTCCATGTTAGTATTTTTTTCCAATGAAATCTTTTGTTTTTTTTTTTTTTTTTTTTTTGAGACAGAATGTCACTCTGTTATCCAAGCTGCAGTGCAGTGGCATGATCATAGTTCAGGGCTTACAGCTCACTGCAGCCTCAACCTCCTGGGCCTGAGGAATCCTCCCACCTCAGCCTCCCGAATAGCTGAGAAGCTGGGAATACAAGTTCATACCAGCACACCTGGCTAATTTTGTATTTTTTTGTAGAGATAAGGTTTTGCCATGTTGCCCAGGCTGGTCTTGAACACCTGGGGCTCAAGTGATTTGCCCGCCTCAGTCTCTCAAAGTGCTGGGATTACAGGTGTGAGCCACTTTGGCTGGCTTTTTTTTTTTTTTTTTTCTTATTTGGAGTCAGGGTTCTTGCTATGTTGCCCAGGGTGGCCTCAACCTCCTGAGCTCAAGTGATCCTTCTGCCTCAGCCTTCTGAGTATCTGGGATTACAGGTGCACTCCACCACACCTGGCTCCAGTGAGATCTTTTGGCCCACACTCAACCACTTCTTACTTTCATCCTTCCTCCCCAGGAAGCCTTCCCTGACCTCACTCTTCCTGCCTGGATTAGGGCCCTGCCTACATGTTCCCATGTGCTTTGTTATCTCACAATACCAGCCACTGTACTGTACTTAACTGCTTACTTCTCCATTACCCTGATTTTTCCTTGAGTATAGAAGTGACTTTGGTTTACCATTGCCAGTGGCATATTGATAAATGTTTACCAACTAGTTCTCTCTTGAGAGAGGTGAAAAAAAAAAGACCATGATTTATAGTGTCTTCCCATTTCTGTGGTGTAAATACTGCTAACACTGTGACCACTTTCAAGCTACCAATGTAATAGCACTGAACACAAATTTGGGGAGAGATGTACAGGAACACAGTGTTACTCCGTATTTCTACTATGCAGATATAATAGAGGAAAATAACTGTAATAGAAAATATATAAAATGATCAGAAAGTGCTGATTTTGACTAATAATTATTACATTTGTCTTTAATATACTTTATTGCAATGTAAGTATATATAATTTAAATTTTACCTATGACGATAATAAGCAACTGGCTTGTATATTTCCTGAATATGGAATAATTGACTGTTGTGAGACTTTCAAGCTGGCCCCAGTGCACCCCTGGACATTTGTGACTCAGAATATCCATTATACAGCGGGTACTAGCAGCACGCTTTTTTTTTTTCTTTAACTCCTGTTTCCTCCTTTTTCCACCTCCCCATACCCAGACAAAAGTCAGATTTGGTAAGAAATTTTATACATATATGAATTATAAGTTTGTACTGGTGAGACCATTCTAGTTGTTACAATTTTGAAATATTATCATATCATCTAGTAGACAACTATTTCTTTGATCTCCCTAAGTGTCCTCCTGTACCCAGTGGCTACCTCAGCACCTCCCTTATGACTTCCAGACAATACAGTGACACATCAATTTGTTGGGTTAATCCCTGACACTACAGTTGCTCTTGAGTGTCTCTGCCTGATTTGACTCCCCAAAGAAAGCACTATGTTGACTTTTGCATTATCTCTTGTTGCATAAAAAATCCCCCCTAATTTAGTGACTCAAAACAACATGTACTTATTATCTCAGTTCCTGTTGGTCAGGAATTTGGGCAGGGCTTCGCTGAGTGATCTATCTTAAGGTTTCTCACAAGGCTCCAATCAAGCTGTCATCCAAGGCCAGGGTCTTATCTGAAGGCTCAACTGGGGAAAGGTCTGCTTTCAAGCCCATGTGATGGTGGGAAGACCCAGTTCCTTGTGAGCTATAAGGCTGAGGGTCTCAGTTCCTCACCAGCTGTTGGTTGGAGGCTATCTTCGGCTCCTGGCCACATGGACCTCTTAAATCGTCATCTTGTTGTATCAAAAAATGCAAACTGAGAAGGTGTGCACATTGAGAGTTGGCCAGCATGACTATAGTCTCAACTTATTGTAACCTAATCATGGAACTGACATCCCTTCAACAAAGTTGTATTCTATTAGAAACATTTTACTCAAGGGAAGCGGATTATACAATATTGTGCATACTGGGAGGTTGGGATAAGTGGGATAATCTTAGGAGTCTATCAACTGCAGTTGTCAAATATTTTGACCATTACTCGCATGTCTTGCCTGCCACACTCCATGCGGGCAGACATTAGGTTTTGTGTATGACCATGTTTGTAATTGTCAGTACTTGACACATAGTAGGTACTCCACAATATTGCTTCCCTTCCATTGTTTCCACTGTTCTGTCTTTTCTCATGCTTTCTTTCCATTTTATATAGTAAATTCAGTGTAGAGCCAAATATCTCTATGAAATGTACTTTCCTGAGTCAACCAGAATCAACTTTAGAGTCATCTCAGATTCTATGGGATCCTTGCTGCTGCTGCTCTTTCAATTGACAGAGTAAAGCAAGAGTTGATTGTAAGAGGGATTTACCATCCCCCCCAACCCATCACCAGGTCCCTGGGACTGTAATTCACTGAAATACCCCACAGCAGTCAGTGAACTTCTCCCAAACACTTAACTCATGCCCAAAGGGTAATTTACTTACTCGGTACCCTGGTTCCCTAAATACTCCTATAACAGAGATGTAATTTCTCATAAGGAGTTAGGTGGAAGGGACCCCAATGTAAAAACCTCGATGATCCAGGAACATGTATTTCCCATCACACCTTTTCACTAAATCTCTCTATTTGTGTATTAAAATAAAACAGCCTTGAATACCTATTAAATAGTACAAGAGATCATAACCTAATATTGCAACACAATTTCTCCTAGTACCTTGGGGGGAAATAATTCATTATTATTTTTCTATATAACTCATAAAATGGGGAAATGATTTAATACACAGAGTAGAACTAAATTGTTTCTAAAGTGACCAATTTTCACAATGTTTAAAATGATACTGCATTCCCTAGCATGGTTCCAATATCCTTTGACACTTTGGAAAGATTCTGGGGAATGTCACCAAGCGTGGATTGGGCTCTGGCCTCTCCGTGTTTCCATGTAGAGTTTCCGATGCATCTGGGCCCAGGAGAAAATTGACAAGCCACCACCTGGATTCATGCCGCAAACACATACTCTGGTGGTTTCACGACCTCTAATTGTCTGTCCAGGAAATCGTCTCGCCTCAACTCAGGTCCTGAATTTCACTAAAACCCTTTCAAAGTCACAAATGTTAACTTGGTTTTGTTTAGCATTTTGAGCCAATTTCTAAGAGCTCTTAGGGGAATAAAAATGACATATATAAAATTCCTAGCATGTAGCAGTGAGTGACACATACTACTTTCTAAGTGCCTATTTCAAATGTTTTTACACATGATGATTCATTTTGACCTTACACTAACCTTGTGAGGTAGGGATGATAGCTATCCCCATTTTACAGATGAGCAAACTGAGGCAAATAGGCTTGGTCTCCCTGTCCATGCACTAAGCCATGATGCAGCATTACTTCTATAGAAGAGCATCAAAGATCAGTAGTAATTCTTTTTAATTCTTTTTTTTTTTTTTTTTTTTCTTGAGCAGGGTCTCTCCTATTGCCCAGGCTGGAATGCAGTGGTGTGATCTCGGTTCACTGCACCTTCTGCCTCCTGGGCTCAGGCAATTCTCCTGTCTCAGCCTTCTGAGTAGCTGGTACTACAGGCGCACACCACCACATCCAGCTAATTTTTTTTGTTTTGTTTTTGTAGAGACAGGGTTTTGCTGTGTTGGCCAGCTGGTCCTGAACTCCTGAACTCAGGCGATCCTCCCACCTTGGCCTCCCAAAGTGCTGGGATTACAGGCGTGAGCCACTGCGCTAGGTCAGTGGTAATTCTTATTATCTGGATATTCCTTAAGACTATGGTAAACTCATCAAAGAGACAACCAGGATGATTTCCACAGACTCACTCTGGACCTGTAATTTTTACACTGGATTTTCCACTGTGTTAGATCTATGAGCTGCTGAATTTAAAAGGAAAAGAAAAAAAAACTTCATGGTAATATAAGTTTGGAAAACTCTCAGAATTTTGGACTAAAGACTCTGAGGAGATTTGTAGACAAAGAATTTGTTTAATTTTATTTAAAGAAATGATTCTCATACTTAGTTGAATGTGGAGTAATTTTGCTTAGCATATTATACACAGCCTCCCCTTTCTGTGGACGGGGGTTCCACAGACACACTCTGAGAAATCCTGCTTCTTCTAGGTAGTTAGAGGATCAAGCGTCTCCTGGGAAAGCAATAGACTCTCACTCCTCCAGGGTCTTGCAGAATGGGGATAGGCTTTCTCAGCACTAGGATATCCCAAGACTACATTAAGGTTCCTAAAACAACAGTAGTAAATGTAACCTTCTGGAGAACTTTGCAAGTGCCACCAACTATGTCTAGGGCTTTCTGCATTTTAGCCCCTGGTCCTCAGCTGAATGGGAAGACACCAGCTGGTATTTTCCATGTGTCCTCTTGCCTGTGGATGTCTTTTCTGATGATGTCTCCAGTAGTGACCTTTGGAGAAGTTGTGGGTAAAATGAGCCCCACAGATTTCCTGCTTTGGGGAGCAGAGTCGACAGAAAACCTCAGAGTAGTTGCCTGTCTGGACCCTCTACTGCATTCCTGCTGAGATCATGTTTCCCCTGAGCTGTGTGCAGCCAGTGACCAAGCCTGGGGACAGGATATGATCTCAGGCCATGCCTGCAGTCTGCAGGCTCCTCTAACAGAGGGTGTTAGCTTGAGGTCTCCCCATTAGCCTGGTCAAGACTTGGGAGTGCACAGTGGTCTAAGGCTCTTCCCTCCCAGTTTTTCCTTCCACATCTTTCCTTCCCCTTCTCCTTTCGGAGGTGTCAGGCCTGCACTGTGGTCTGAAGGGTCTCCCTGCCTACTCCTGCTTTTTCTTCTTAATCCTTCATGGATGCTTCCCTCAATTAACTACTTGCATATCTAACCCTGCTTTGGGGTCTACTTCTCAGAGGATCCTAAGACAGAAGCCAAAACATCCATGCCTTCTGCTGGCATCTGAGAGCTAGATGGCCATGTTCCAGGTTCAAATCCTGCTTTTGTGGCCTAGAGGAGGAGTCTGCCAATGATAGCCCATGGACCAAGTCTGGCCTTGCTGTCTATTTTTGTAAATAAAATTTTATTGAAACACAGCCAGGCCCTTTCATTTATCTACTGTCTATAGGGGCTCTCATGCTACAAGGGCAGAGTTGAAGAGTCACAGCAGAGATCATATGGCCTGCAAAGATGAAAATATTACATCTATTCACTGGCTGTTAACAAATAATGTTTATTACCACCTGAAAACACCCATGATCAACACGTCTGGTTGTTTCAATAGAGTTTGGATAAATAGCCTGTCACCTACCCTTAGTTTCCATCTATTTCTTTAAGAAATAAGGAAACTGAGAAGCAGATATTAGAGTTCGTTTGACAGATTGTTACTGAGTACACTCAATTCATTTCAAGGCACTGGGACAGGCATTCTCATTTGTTCAACATATGTTTACTGAGCACCTACTAAATACTAGTTGTTAAGGTAGGAGCCAGATTGGATACATTCATTCATTCCTTTTAACAATAATTTACAGAGCCCTGACTTTGTGCCACACTAGGCAGGGGAGACATAAAGGTGGATCTTATGTGGTCTCTGAGGAGCATCTCTGTTGGGGGCAGACGCTGTTGTTGAGCTCCTCACCACTTTTTTCTTTATTTTTCCTTTACAAAACCCCCAATTTATTTAAGCAACAGTGAGCCAAGCCCCAGAGAATGATCACAATTGATCTAGGTCAACATCAGCAAACCCCTTTTCCTTGGCTAACGATTGGTCCAGAATAGACAATTGGTTCAAAGTTGGCCAGTAAGATATAAGCAGCATCCTGATACACGTTTGCAGCAAAGATTTCCTTCCATAATAAAAGATGTCTGTAAGGACAGAACACTTTTCCATCAGCCCCATTTCTCCCTACTTTGAGTTCTATCTTCTGAGGGCTAGATGTCGACAGAGACAGCAGCCACTTTGTGACCATGAGGGGAAGGCCAGGAGAATATAGAGGTTGTCCAGATCCCTGCCATCATCAGCCACCCCAAAAACTCCAGAGTTGCCTAAGACAAGATTCTTGCTATGTGAGAAAATAACCTTCCATTCATTTCAGGCACCATCAGCTGGACATTCTCTTCCTTGTCTCTCAGAGTACCCTCAGTAATGCTCTCTCCCCGAGAACATATTTCTATTTTTTATTTTTATTGTATTAGAGATGGAGCCTTGCTCTGTCACCCAGGCTAGAGTGTAGTGGCGTGATCCTGACTCACTGCAACCTCTGCATCCCAGGTTCAAGCGATTCTCTTGCCTTAGCCTCCTGAGTAGCTGGGATTACAGGTGCGTGCCATCATGCCCAGCTAATTTTTTGTATTTTTAGTCGAGATGGGGTTTCACCATGTTGGCCAGGCTATTCTCAAACTCCTGACCTCAGGTGATCTGCCCACCTCAGCCTCCCAAAGTGCTGGGATTACAGGTGTGAGCCGCCGCGCCTGGCCTCCAAAACCTTTTCATTCAAATCTCAATGGCCAACCAAGTCTACCCCAACCTCATCATTCCCAAGAGAGGCTCTCCCTGAGATAAGCTTTCTGAGATGTGACCTTATTTTCTCTCTACCTTATTCTCTCTCTATGTGCTCATTCTTTTCTTGAAGAATATTCCTTTGTGGGCCAAACCTAGACCTAATAATCAAGAATATAAAAGGCAGACTAGGGCGTGGTGGCTCATACCTGTAATCCCGGCACTTTGGGAGGCTGAGGCGGGTAGATCACTTGAGGTCAGGAGTTCAAGACCAGCCTGACCAATATGGAGAAACTCTGTCTCTACTAAAAATACAAAATTAGCCAGGTGTGGTGGTGGGTGCCTGTAATCCCAGCTACTCGGGAGGCTGAGGTAGGAGAATAGCTTGAATGCTTGAACCAGGGAGGCGGAGGTCGAGGTGAGCTGATCGTGCCATTGAACCCCAGCCTGAGCAACAAGAGTGAAACTCTGTCTCAAAAAAATAAAAATAAAAATGAAAGGCAGATCAACCCAGTAGTCTACAACCTTGGCAGGCTTCAAAAGGAGAGAAATCTGTTTCTCATTTACACGTGGGCACTTCCTTTTGCAGTCGGCAAAAGGAACTGGGGCTGTGGAACTGTTGCAAGGAAACCTACCCAGCACAAGCTGCTCACAGCACAATGCAGACCTTTCAGAGACAAGATAGGGTGGAACATGAAAGAAACTTCACATCCCTGGGACCATTGGCTATGGTGGGCATGAGGGTAAAGACGGGAATTGGATAAGAGAAGTGATGCATTCTGGGGTCTAGAGGGGCAAGAGGCAATACAGTGGACTCAGTCACCCTTTTTACAAATCACATTACTCAGAGCCACAAGGAAATAATGGATGTGTAGAGATGCTTTAATTTTACTCTGTGTTTTACAATATTTACAACAACCTAATGAGGGCAATATTACAATCACTGTTTTGCTCATGGGGAAACTGAGGCTCAGAAAAGTGAGATGTTACTTGCTTGGTGCAGAGATGTGATTTGGATTGCCAGAGTTGATGATACAAAAGCCCACATGGACTCCACCTTTCCCTGTGTTTCCTCTATGGTTTCAAAGGCTTCTAGAGTTTTTCTCTTTTATCCTGTCACTTGAATCAGGAGGAAACTTGGATATTAAAAACACCTCCAAACAAAAGAGCTTACTGCTACAATAACAATGACAAAAAATGATAATAATAACATAGTTATTATTTATTGAGTGCTTAGCATGTACCAAACACTGTGCTCAATTTTTTTCTTGATTTTTTCTTTTCTTCTGATTTAATTATCATACCAGCCCAAGGAAGTGACAATTAATAACATTTTACATGAGAAAACTGAGATTTGGAGAGATTAAGGGATTTACCCCAGGTCCCAGGACTTGTAAATGGCAGAGCTGGGACTACCTCAGGTGTATCTGATGCTAGATACACATCCCTGGGACCATTGGCTGTGCTGGGGATGGGGTGAGGGTGAGGATGGGAATTGGGTAAGAGAAATGATGAGTTCTGGGGTCTGGAGAGGCAAGAGGCAATATATGCGACTCGGTCACCCTTTTAACATAGCCAGGGCCTGTTAACTTCACTGGATACTGCCTCTCTAAAGAATGCCTCACATTTGTCTCCATCTCTCATTATAATGTTTAGCCACCTTTTGGTGATCTGTTCTATCTTCTACTTCACATCTCTCCTGCTGATGTTCATGTCCAGATTCACTTCTTTTGCCCTCAGTGTAGATGCCAAATGGGCATGTGTTTGTGTGGGCATCTGCCCATTCTATTTTTCAGCTGTTCTGTGTTTGGCATGCATTGGGGGTATTAGAAATAGGAGTTGGAGGAAGCAGAGGCCTCTGGGGATTGAAGAAGGGGATGTTATTAACTACAGGCTTTTCTAGGGGAGCCCGTGTTAACTATTATGAGCCAGCAGGTCAAGTGCTCTAAGACAGCCACATCTGGTCAGCAGCTCAGCTCACTGCTTGCAATTTGTGGCTGGAGTTTTTTCCCATCTTACATGGAAAAGCAATATCATCATAGAATAGAGTTTTAAAGGACAAATGACAGAACAGCTCACATAGCTGTGACAAACAGAGGCACACCGTTTGTGTACACCCTGGCAAGTGCACCAGGAGGGCTATTTAGCTCTTGCCCGATGGCTGCCTGTCCTGCCATCTAAGGGAAGAAGAGTCTGAACCAAGCTTGCAAACTCCACATCCTTTTTCCACCATATGTGAGGCAGGGATTCATGGTTACAAATCGGGCTGTGGGGTTCAGAAAAATCAGTGCTAGGATTTCAAATCTTTCCTTGTGCACTCTTGAAGAAGTACCTTTATGTCCCTGAGCTTTGGTTTAGTCAGTTGTGAGGTAACAATGGCAGTCTTCTTACAGGATATATGTGAAATTTGAATGAGGTATCAGAGGTAAAGAAAAAAAGTTTGCACAATTTTGGCACATAGTAGGCACTCAGTTAATGATAGTAGTCCTGTGGCTGTGAATATAAATTCTAGAGGAAGACAATAGTTTTATTGGCATCCTTTGGAAACTCACACTGCTCATCCTAGTTCCAGAAGACTGTTTTCTGCAAATGTGCAGAATTTGTAGTAAATGGGCATGTTTTGATTAGGAAAAAAGTCATCTAATAGTAATTGTTAGCAAAGGTAGACATTACAAGAAATTTTTAAGAATAAAATGAAAAACCTGTCCAATGTAACCATTTTCACAGTAAGCTCTTTGGTAGGTTTCCTTCCTAGCTGTCCTTTAGTGCATGAGTTGGCAAACATTTTCTGGAGAGGGCCAGATAGAAATATTCTCTGCCTTACAACCATCTGCTCTCTGTTGTAAAGATTCAACTTTGCCATTAATAATGCATGGCCATGTTCCAATGAAACTTGAGTTTGAACACTAAAATTTCAATTTCGTGGAATTTTCAGGTTTCATGAAATATTATTCTTTTTTGATTCCCCCCTCCATTATTTAAAAATATAGAAAATGATTCTTAGCTCATAGGCTATTCAAGAGAGAGAGTAAGCTGGATGATGCCTATAGATCATAGCCAATTCACAAGAACCTGTGCCTAAATATTTGCAGGCCTTTACACATACATTGCACACTTAGATTCTAACAATATGTACAATTCCGAGTCCTGCTTGTGACACTTGTGGATCTGAGCATTGTCCGGTGCCACCAAATCAATGAAAGCCTTATTTTTAATGGCTGTTCCCTATTTCAGTGTGCAAGTGTCCATGATATATTCTTTAACAATTTCCTTTAGTTTGCATTGTAGACAACCTACATTTATTTTGTTATTAGGGGCAATGCTGTGATGAAATTTAATCTATACCTTCTACGTGGAAAAAAGATTCTTGTAAGTTCCATAGAATTCTGACATTGTCTTTATCCCTAACTCAGAACAATCCTCATCCACAGACCATGGAGAAAGAGCTGTGCAGGTTGCATCTAGCTCTTTAGAGAACAGAATGAATTTTAGAGTAACTTTGGGATGTGTAGATGGAAACTTGGCTAACTCACGCCCCTTCCAACAAACATCTTGGATCCTGAATCCCATCTTCTTGCCCTGCATCCATTGTGACCTACATAAGCAGCCACTCCCAGATGCCATTATGGGAAACTGAGATCCACAGAAGTTGTGATTTTGCCAAAGGTCATTCAGTAAGTTAGCAGTGGCATTAGATTTAGAACTTACAACACCTTAGTTTCTAGGCTATGTTGGTCAAGCATCTTGAGCAGATAAATTTTACTAATAGAAAAGGAACAATAATGATACCGTTGTATGTGTGTGCGTGCACACACACTAATACGCGCACAGGAAAGAAAGAAAAATGTGCTCTGGCCCATCCATTCTGTGCCAATTTCCCCTGTTGGGACTTAGTTTAATCCAACCTTTTGGCTTGTTCATCATGTGCACCAATTTCTTCCTTTCCCGGAAACAAATCGAGGTGATTCTTGAGCTCATGTACACTCCCACTTCCCTCACCTCCCCATTTAACATTTTCCATATGTGTATTAACCTAATGGGACGCCAGCCCCCTTGTTTCCCGAGATATCTGATGCCTGTATAATGTTCTTGAGTGTTTAAACCTCAGCAGTATGAAAAGTCTTTCTCTTTTTCTTCTGCCCTTACATGAATGGGGGCATTTCTTTGGAATCTCATTTCCGTTGTGTGTGAGTCCCATTCCTTTATTATTACTGCACGTACCTGGCCAAAAACTCATTTCTGGACCTCTGAAATCACTTTGTCTCCATCATTAAGAGTGAGAAAGACCCATGGAATTCCATGAAATTCTGATAATGGATCAGGGGCTGAGGAGTCTAATTATTTGGACAGTTGTTTATGGCTAAAATAAACATTTGAGAGGATTAACGGTTTGCAGATTGGAACACAGGCCCTGAGGGTTCAAGTGGCTTGTCCAAGGTCACACAGCATGTTAGGAGCATAGAACAAGCATTCTGAGTCACCCAGATAAATCTAACTCTTGTCCACCCTCACAAGACAGCCAGTGAGAAGAGAATGAAGACTCATCCCCAAATTCCTGGGATTAACATGAATAGCTGTAAGCTAGAACTTGACAATTCATCATCCCTTATCAGCTTGGTGCTTCTTGTCATGAGAAGCTTATGGGATGGGATATACATATATATATAAAATATATATGTGGATATATATATGTGTATATATATACACACACACACACATCTATATATGTATATATATTTATATATGTGTATATGCATATATGTGTGAGATATGGTTTGGCTGTGTCTCCACCTAAATCTCACCTTGAATTTCAGCTCCCATAATCCCCACAAGTTGTGGGAGGGACCCGGTAGTAGGTAATTGAATCATGGGAGTGGGTTTCTCCTGCTGTTCTCATGATAGTAAGTCTCATGTGATCTGATGATTTTATAAAAGGCAGTTCCCTTGCACATGCCCTCTTGCCTGCACACATGTAAGACAAGCCTTTGCTCCTCCTTCCTTTCTGCCATGATTGTGAAGCTTCTCCAGCCATGTGGAACTGTGAGTCCATTAAACCTCTTCTTCTTTATAAATTACTCAGTCTTGGGTATGTCTTTATTAGCAGAATGAGAATAGACTAATACAGTGTGTGTGTGCACAAATATATTAGATGTAAATATGCATCTCTGACACATATTTGTTTTAAAAAACAAGTAGAGTGAATTAAGTGGCTGGGCATGGTGGCTCACACCTGTAATCCCGGCACTTTGGGAGGCTGAGGTGGGTGGGTCACTTGAGGCCAGGAGTTTGAGACCAGCCTGGCCAACATGGCAAAACCCTGTCTCTACTAAAAATAAAAAAATTAGCCAGGCGTGGTGGTGCATGCCTGTACTCTCAGCTGCTAGAGGGGCTGAGGCAGGAGAATTGCTTGAACCTGGGAGGTGGAGGTTGCAGTGAGCCAAAATCATGCCACCGCACTCCAGCCTGGGCAACAGAGTGAGACTCAGTCTCAAACAACAACAACAACAAAAAGAGTGAATTAAAATCAATGAGCAGTTGAGAGAGTTGAATACGTTAATACATTTGAAGGGCTCAAAATCTACAGAAACAGTTATAAGATTTTAAGGTAAAAAAACACTATTACATTATTTATTAAACTGGGCAAGAGCAAATTAAATATTTACATTATTAAAAGTCTCACTTTTGTAGTCTTTAATGGCATTAAAAGTTTTTTGAAAAATAGCAGTATTGATAATAAAGATGGGAGCCCACTGTTGCTGAATCCTTACTCTGAGTCATTCAAAAAGTCCCATTGGTTCTTTCAACCCTGTCCAAGATTTTCTTTGCATGTGGCGTCCTGTTACTGCATGAATGATCTGGAGAGCCTCTAGATGGATCCATTCTTGCATGCTATTTCATCCCATCTTC
Source organism: Pongo abelii (assembly GCF_028885655.2). Taxonomy (NCBI): domain Eukaryota; kingdom Metazoa; phylum Chordata; class Mammalia; order Primates; family Hominidae; genus Pongo; species Pongo abelii. Next base: position 114,371,012 of record NC_071995.2, on the reverse strand, counting down.
CATTCTAATTCAACAAATACATATTTGCTGTTAGTATGTGCTAGGTATTGGACAAGATGGAACATAAGCTGTAGCTGCCATACTTCCCAACTTTTTGACCAAGTCTGGATTTAAAGTGGTCCATCTTTCCCTTAGTCGAGCCAATAATCTCAGCTGAGGTTTAGAAAACATGCTTAATATATTAGGTTGGTGCAAAAGTAATTACCATTACTTTTAATGGCTAAAACAGCAATTACTTTTGCACCGACCTTAGCTGGGGATATATGTCTCCACAGTAAAGGGAAGCTGTGGACTGGAATGTTGAAACCTATGACAGACTTTATCATTTCTCGTTCTTCTTCAGCTATCCTTAAATTACTCCTCAAACAACTGCTTCTTGGGCCTTGGGACTTAGAAGTGACTTCCCTTTTGCCCCCATTCCAAGGTGAAGGTCTTTGACCTTTCATTCCCACGTTCTGTTCCCTGTGTTGTAGGCACTAAGAGAAGAGTAGTGGACAAGTTTAATCCTTGTGCTCATGGCAGTTACAGGCTGGTAGGGATGTCAGCCACAGCACCAGTCATTACTGTCTGAGCTCCAAACTCACCCTCTATGCTCTGCCCTGTAATACTAAGGCCAGGACTCTGAAAATGTCATTTATGCTTTGCCAGAGGCCTCCTCTTGGGCTTTGCCAATGGAGAGCAATAGAGGGAGATTGAATGGCTTTGAAGATGTGAAGGGACTTGTGCTTTCCTGTCTACACGTGGCCCCTATGAGCACCGGGTTTCCTCCTCTACTCTACTCCCAGCAGCAGTGGTGCTTTCTCGTATCAACAGGTAAATCCCATTGGTATTTTTCTCCAGTGGTTTGCCTTTTTTTCCAGTGGTGTTCCCCCTTGGAAACAACAGTACCAGCTGAGAGTGCCCCTTCCTCAGAAATCAGGGATCTAGCCAATGGGAGCCCTTTTCTGAACTCAGAATCACTAGCCAAGTTTCAGTTTCATGGGGCCCCTCCTTTAAGTTTCTAAGTTTTAGTAACTCTAACATCTTCCCTTTAGTCCCTAATCCTAGGACTGGTAGCAGCGTGTTTTAGTTGCTACCTTTGAGATAACCGGTTTCAACAAACAACTGCACGCCAGCCTCGGCAACAGAATGAGACTCCATCTGGGGGAGAAAAAGAAGATAGAGACAGGATGAATTAGTATTTTATGGGACTTAATATGTTTAAAGTATCCTCATTTCAACATGCAATCAGATTAAAATAAAAAACCATGAATGGCAAATTTTACATTCTCTTTTTAAGTCTTCAAAACCCAGTGAGCATTTCAAAACCCTGTCTTTGACACCCAGTGAGTATTTCATACACGCAGTACATCTGAATGGGGACTCTTCACACTTCAGGTGCTTAATGTGTCCAGTAGTTGCCATATTGGACTGCACAACACAGCTCTAAAGCCTGACTACCCAGGTTCACATTCCAGCTCTGCCACCAATAACTGTTTAACTTGGCTAAGTTTTTGAATCTCCGTTTCCTCATCTGTAAACTGGAAATAACAATAGGTCCCACGTTATAAGGCTGTAGAGAGCACTGAATAAGTTAACACATTTAAAGAGTTCAAAACATACAGTATCAATTATCATAACTATTTAAAAACAACCATCCTACTGTCAAAGGTGTAGAATCACTTAGACAGGCCAGTCATGGTTGTACATACACCAGCCAGACATTTGTTGCTGGCATCTTCTCAGCAAAAGACTCGGGGACTAGAAGAGAGGATAATTTTAAAAATGTGGTTTAGAATCCAGTATACGAGTTTACCCCAGACCCCGTAGGGTTCATGGGGTCTTAGAGTAGTTCTAAAGTCAAGAATCTACTTCTGCCTCTGTCTCAGCCCTTTTTTCTTTCCTTTTGCATTTCAGGGAACTCTGAAGCTCATAAAATGGGAAAATCCTAATCAAAACACGAACATTTCTCATTTTGGAACTGGGGCTTAGGAGGAAGCATTCTTGAGTCACATAAACATGGGGAAGGGTTATTCTAATCCAATCAAATGAAAACTGGCAATTAAATTATGAGGATGCTACCAGTACACCCAGCTTAGGCCAAACTCAACTTGCTCCTGCAGTGCTGAAGACTGTCTCTTCCTTCAAAAGACCAGGCAGCCATGGCAATGATCTCCCTTCCTTTTAATCCAGGGATAGACACATATGCCCCGAGCTTGGGCTTTGGGCTTTAATGAAAACATGGAATCCACTGGGAAAATAAACTCGCTCTCCTCTTGACCCCATCTGAACTCCCTCCTCCCTCTACAGAGGTGATAATTACTGAAGGCTTAACACCTCTCCTGTATCTTTATATACCCAGTCCTGGGAGGGAAATAACAAGAATTCTTAACACTTCAGAGAGCATTTTCCTTGGGTGAGAATGCAAGGGGGTTAGTCAGGATGAAGGAAGTTCTTGAGTTCTGACAGTGGGGTAACTGGAAGGAGGTAGACAAGCATTGGTCACCTGGAACGGGATGGTAGACAAAGCTTCTTCCCATGGCCCTGAATCCCCGCTGGTAGGGGTGGAGAAGCTCAGGTTTTAGCCTAGGTGAGGCTTTCCTATTTAACTGTCCAAAATGTGTCCCTGTCAGTAGCTTCCATTACTCTTAGAAGGAAAGCGGGACTTTTTGCCAGAACCAGTAATGCCCAGAATCTGATGCCTCACTTTGGTGTGGGCACCTGCTCTGGAAACATTTCCATTTTATGGGCCTCAGGGCCTTTGCACGTGCTATTTGCTACATCTTGAGTCTGTTTTCTTTCCTTTCTCTCCACGTTTTACCTTTCTACCTTATTTTAGGTCTCAGTTCAAATGTTACCTTTTTAGGAATGGAAATAACCTTAATATTTACCAATATGCACTAGTGGAATATATTACGGTACAAGCACACGATATAACGCAATGCAGTTATTTTTCCTTTTTTTTTTTTTTTTTTTTTTTTTTTGTTTGAGACGGAGTCTCACTGTGTCACCCAGGCTGGAGCGCAGTGGCACAATCTTGACTCATTGCAACCTCTGCTTCCCGGGTTCAAGCAATTTTCCTGCCTCAGCCTCCCAAGTAGCTGGGATTACAGGCATGCACCACCACGCCTAGCTAATTTTTTTGTATTTTTACTAGAGGAAGGGTTTCATCATATTGGCCAGGCTGGTCTTGAACACCTGACCTCAGGTGATCCACCCACCTTGGCCTCCCAAAGTGCTGAGATTACAGGCATGAGCCACCATGCCCGGCCAATACAATGCCATTTTATAAAAGAATGAAGAGGCTCTTTCCATAAAAATAAGGAATAGTCTTCAAGAAAATCTAATGTAAGAAAAGAAAAAAAATGAAAGGCATAAATATTGTGTGTAAGAGGCCACCGTATGTGTAAAAACAGAAATATATATATAGTTTTTCATATTAAAAAACTTCCTGTGTGTGTATTTGGTAGTATGTACATATGTACATAGACTATTTTGCTGGTCATCTCTTAGAAAGAAACTGGGGACAGGGAATACCTGGATATCCTTTTATATTTCCTGTCTATTTAGTGACAAAGCAGGTTATAAAAATGCATGCCAAATATTATCCTATTTTTACATAAAATCATATACCCACTCATACAGAATAGGACTGGACAAATATACAACAAAATATATGATTGTGGAGCAATTTTTGGGGGTCACTTTTTTCTTCTTTTGTACTTTCTATTTTTTTTTCCCAATGAGCATATTATTTTTGTGATTTGAAAACTAAATCATGACATAGAAGCAGTGAGAGGCAGTTCAGCCTCGAGGTTGAGGGCACAGATTCCAAGGCACACTGCTTCAGTTTGAATCCTGGTTTGTTGCTGTCTGTGTGACTTTGTAAAGTGGATTAACCTCTCTGTGCTTCTGCTCCTTCATTGGTAAAATAGATGTGATGATAACAGGATGTAGCTCCTAGGAGTGTTGTGAAGATTAAATGGATTTATATGTACGTGTCTATGTGTATATGTGTTTGTAAAAGTAAACACAACATATAAATCCATTATTGCAATTTTTTGTGGGGGGACAGGGTCTTACTCTGTTGCCTAGACTGGAATGCAGTGGCATGGTCATAGCTCAGCCTCCCACGTAGCTGGGATCCTCCCACCTCAGCCTCCCACATAGCTGGGATCCTCCCACCTCAGCCTCCCACGTAGCTGGGACTACAGGCATGCACCACCATGGCTGGCTAATTTTTTAATTTTTTTGTGGAGATGTGTTCACCCTCTGTTGCCCAGGCTGGTCTTGAACTCCTGACCTCAAGCTGTCCTCCCACCTCAGCCTCCCAAAATGTCGGGATTACAGGCGTGAGCCACTGCATCCTGCCTACTATAGCAGTTTCTGTTATTATTTTTATTTTTAATAGAAATATGCAAGATGTTCCCTATTTTTAAATGTGCAAAATAATAAACTAAATTTTAAAATATGCATTATAACAGCTAAAAATAAATTGCTATATATACATCTAAAACAAAGCCACAACCTGATCTTTTCTTCCCTGAGCTGGTCCATCAGTGGGAATATTCCCTCTCCAAAGCATATAGTCTTGACCGCTCTGGCATGGTGCTGTGGAAACCCTGGGGACAGATGTCGGCCTGCCACCAGACTCCCCGAACACCCTGAACACCCTGGAGCTGTGAAATGTCAGGTGCCAAGAGCGAGTATTCTACATTCATCATCATGGCTGATACTTTTCGATCGGTTTCCGTGGTGAAGGAGAGGGAAGGCCCAGGACAAGTTCGCACTGGCATCTTCCTTCAGAGCCCTGGCCCCTGCCTGGGTGGGTGCATGCTGACTGGCTGACTTGGTATGACAACTGGCTGAGCAGCTTTGATAAATTAAATATTTCACTCCAAATTTGCAAAACAGCATCTCCTGGCAAGTCCAGCAAGCTCACATAACGCCTGTAATTCTGGGCTAATTAGCCTAGCAGGTCATTGGCTGGTGTGCTGTTGTCTGTTTAACTCTCAGATAGGCTGAAAAAATGTTGGTTTTAGAAAGGAAGGAAAAGGTTTAGGATTCAGCCAGCATGTCATTTTGCCTGGTACTAAGATTTCCTTCTAGTCACCTTGAAACCCCAGTAACTTCCTGTGTGGGAGCCTTACTATGTGCTAAGTATGTTAGGAAACTTGACTTCTCATTTAATCTGATCAGTAAGAGGAACATTTAGGGCTTCTGTTGCAAGGGCTAGAAAACCCAGTTCTGGTTGATTTGTGCCAAAAAGGCATAATTGAAAGCTGTATAGTTATCAACACTATTGGCTTCTGAAATTGAAAAATCCTGGGGTCAAGCAGCTTCAGGGATGACTGGATCCAGCACCCAGCTGTTGTCCTCAGTGTCTGACTGATTCCCTCTCTCCTGCATGGGCCCCTTTCTCACACTGCATCTTTCTGCAAGGACACGGGATGGTTGCCAGGACTTCAATCTTTATTTCTCTCTAGTTTTGTACTCCAGAGAAGCAAAGCGAGATGCTCTTTTCCAGAAGCATTAGCAAGAGTCTCAGGATATCTCATTGCCTCTTGAAGACTCATGTGCCCATCTCCAAGCTAATCCCTGAGACCACAGGATGCATTGTACAAATCATGCTCATCGGTAGGGTTCCCCTACCCAAACCACAGGGGTGAAAATTGGGAAGGGAATTTTTTTCTGAAAGAAATTCAGGGTGCTGCTTTTTATTTATTTTTTCTTTTTACAAATATTTTTGAGACAGAGTCCTGCTCTGTCACCCAGGCTGGAGTGCAATGGCACACTCATGGCTCACTGCAGCCTCAACTTCCTGGGCTCAAGCGATCCTCCCACCTCAGCCTCCCTGATAGCTGGGACTACAGGTGCATGCCATGACACCTGGCTAATTTTTGTATTTATTTTTATTTTTATTTTTTGTAGAGATAGGGTCTTGCCATGTTGCCCAGGTTGGTTTTGAACTCCTGGGCTCAAGTGATCTTCTTGCCTCGGCCTCCCAAAGTGCTGGGATTACAGATGTGAGCCACTGCACGAGGCTATGTTGCTTTTTAGAAGGGTGAATGGTTATTGAAAACCAACAGATGTTTATAAGAGAGGAATATTATTAAAATTCCTACTCTATAGTTGAGAAAACTAAGATATAGAAAGGTTACATTACTTGTCCAAAATGATACTATGGGTGCATGCTTTGAATTCAAGTTGGCCTTACTGCTGAGCCTGTCTTTTAACCATGACCCTCTACTGCCCTCTCGTCCTGCCCTCCATGCCCATCTATTACACCATCTAGTTGCCTTCCCCTTGTTTCATCACACTCTCATCTATAGACCTGGAAAATATAGATCCTTAGCTTTATACAAAGTTTATTTTTAAACAGTGGAGAGTCCTGCTAGGGAGAATTTATGTCAGGAATCACTTTCTTTTCAGATGAAATACATAGGCGGTCATTTGTAAATTCTGTGTTTTTGTTCATTTCATTGATATGATGAAGCATATGGTACATGGATAATGATAACAATAGCAATACTACTATCACTATCATTGCTATGACTACTGCTACTAGCTAAGAGTCATCTTAGCTAATGCCTGGCATTATATTAAGCATGTCTGCATTTAATTCTCAAAACATTTTTATAATCTAGCTACTACCATTATGCCTACTTTATATAATAATTTAAAAAATCAGAGGATAGGCACAAGAAAAGTAGGAAGAATGAATTATACCTACTATTTGATAGCACAACAGCATGTCTGTAGTCAAGAATAACTTAATCGTACATTTTAAAAAGCTGAAAGAGCATAATTGAACTGTTTGTAACACAAAGGATAAATGCTTGAGGGGATGAGTACCCCATTCTCCACAATATGATTATTTCACTCTGCATGCTTGTATCAAAACATCTCATGTACCCCATAAATATACACACCTACTATGTACCCATAAAAATTACAAATTAACAAAATTACAAAAATTAAAACAAAAAAATAGAATAACCTCTGTGGCAGCCGTTTGTCAAAAGACAAAAGAATTGCCTTTATAATAAAGGACTTCCAAATGACAAATAAGAAGTTGTACATTGTACCACTTTAATAAATATTCTGTAAAAAAATGAAAAGTAAGAAAAAAACACAGGTACAGAGAGGTTAATCAACTTGCCCAAGGTCACACAGCAAGGAAGTGACAGAGCTGGATTCAAACCCTGTCAGTCTGGTATTGCCTCTCATCACATTAAGCTTGTGATTTCGTTGGCATCGTGCTAAGTTTGGGGGGGGGAAAGATTTACAGAAAAATAAAAATACATATTGCTGGTACTTGTGCTGTGTGGAGAGGCGTCAAAGAATGACAAGTAGGTTCAGATTCACAGTTGCTTGGAGTGAGAACAGTAGCTTAGAGTCCTCCACACTGGTGCATGAGTCCATTATATAGGGGAGCAGAATTCTTTTGGAAAGAATCCCCAAGGTGCCATGATTGCCTCACCCCCAGCTAAGGGCCCTGGCCACCATTGTATGCCTGATAAGTCCAAACTCATTAGTTATCCTGTTTAGACCATGGCAGTTACCTTACCTAAGATGTGCCAATCAGAGGTTTCTCCCTGATAACTTAGAATAAAGAGAGAAGAAATAAAATACACACCCACTCACATGCATATTGATTCATTCACTTTTAGTGGTAGAATAAATAACCTGCAAACCTGGGCACAGTGGGATGCCTGCTATGCAGGTCGGAGAGGCAACTGGAGTCTGCTTGCAGTTAAAGAGAGAGGAATGAAGCCAGCCTGTAGCCAGAGACAGAAACAAGGGGTAAAGAAAAGGTCCCACCTGGGTCCCCAAGGACCTTTTTTCCTGTTCTAGTCTTGCCACAAGTTCAGCTACATTCCAATCTAGCTATTTCGAGTATCTCCTACCTAAGAAACCTCCATCAGATTTCTGTCACTTACAACCACATGAATCTAACCTACTCACCCAGCTTAGTCTTAAATGCTCAATTTCTCTGCCAAAGGCTGGGTCAAGCCAACAGAGCCAGTGAATGTTCAGGGGGACCATATCCAGAGCAGGCCTTCCCTTGAACCCTGAGGCTCAGCTGAAACTGTGGTTTCAGACAGCAACCTACAAGAACCCTTACCATCGGAGCCAGGTGAACCAACATGGATTTCTTTCCCCACAAGGTCAGCGAAAACTGGCACAGTGATTTCCCTTTGTCAGCAGTCAAATTGATCATTTTCTCAGGCTGCCTGAGTAATGCCAATTCCCAAGCCTTAGATGTTTGCTATAGAAAGCTGTCTCTTCTCCTGGATGCCCTGGGGCCTTGTTAAACCTCTCTCTTCAGTGCAAGGAGTCAATGTCCAATCTCAGAAATGGCCCCATCTCACAATCCATCCAAGGGGGTGGGCAAGATTAAAATCCCTGGTGTCACTGCTGGAGTCTCACTGTCTCTCTTTAGGGTTGATAGTTAAAAATTCATGGTTATTTTCAAAGAAGAAAAAAATGCTTAAACTGCTTTCCTATTTGCAAACATTCCCTTTTTGATTCAAAATCAAACTTTTGTCTAGACAGGCAAGGGCTTTTTGCTGACATATCCTGCCAGTTCAGAAACCTTTAGGTTTTCCAAATGCAACATCCCCGCCACTTCCAGGCCATGGGTCTCCAGCATCATAGTGCTTCCAAACACATTCTCTGAGCAGCTCAAAGCAGAGCTAACTGGATGGGGAGGCCCAAGATGAACATTGGCAGGTTCTTCCTTTGGCTCCGTCATCTTCCTTAACAAATTATCTACACTGGCAGCTATACAGACTCACTAGCACAGTCTAGCTTATTTTCGTGTTTGAAGCAGCTGATAAAAGACTATCACCCAAGTGCTGCTGCTGTTTCTCTTTCTCCCTCTTCTTCTTCCTGTTTGTCTTCTCTTCTATTCCGAGTAATATGTGTTCACTTCAGAAAACGTAAAGATTGGATAAACACTAAGAAGAAAATAAATACCTCCTCCAATAATATTATCCTGTTAAAAATTTTCTCTGAAGATATATACATATATCCTGTCTTAGTCTATTTTCTATAACTTAGTCTATTTGCTATAACTGAAACCGCGGACTGGGTAATTTATAAAGAATAACAATTTGTTTAGCTCATGCTAACAAATTGAGGCCCTTCTTGCCGTGTCATGACATGGTGGAAGGCACCTCATGCCAAGACAGAATCAGCATGCTAGTTGAGATCTCTCTTTCTCTTATAAAGCCATCAGTCTCATCCTGGGGGCCCCACCCTGATGACTTTATTTAATCCTAGTGACCTCCTCAAAGGCCCCACCTCGAAACACATCAATGTATGAATTTAGGAATTAAGTTTCCAACACATGAAATGTAAGGAAAACATTCAAACCATTGCATACCCTATAGATGTCTACATGAGTATCTCAAAAATTGTCCAAAAACTTTGCAACTTAATCAATAAATTTTATTATCTCAGTTTCCACTGGTCAGGAATTTAAGAGCAGTTTAACAGAGCAGTAGTGGCTCACGATCTCTCATAAAATTACAGTCAGATGTTGTTGGGACTGCAGTTTGATCTGAAAGCTTGATTGGCTCTGGAGGATCTGCTTTCAAGTTTGGACACTCCTATGGCTGGGAAGTTGGTTCTAGGTGTTTGTAGGAGACCTCAGTTTCTCACCAGGATGACCTTTCTTTCCATAAGCTGCTTGAGTGCCCTCAGAATATGGCAGCAGGCTTCCTTCAAAATGAGAGATCAAAGAGGAAGCAAAACAGAAACAGCAAAGACATTTTTTATTTAGACTTGAAGTCATACTCCATCATGTGTGCCATATTCTATTGATCACAGAGACCAGCTCTGACATAGTGTGGGAATGTAGATGAAGACGACCCAAGGATTAGGAGGCAAGGATCCTTAGGGTCCATGCTGGTGGCTAGCTACCATTATAAAAAATATATGATATCCATAATTTTTAAACAAAATATGGTGCTGTAGTATATATAACAACTTGCCAGCCATATGAGCGAGTCATCTTGAGGAGATCCTCCAGCCCCAGCCAAACCTCCAGATGACGCTGTGTCCTCAACAACATCTGACTGCAACTTCCGAAGAACTTCAGAGGCAGAATTGCCCAGTCAGGCCACTCTTGAGTTTCTTAGCCACGGACACTGTGAGATAATACACTTATTGTTTTAAGGTGCTACGTTTCTATGACTTGCTGTTTTCAAAATCAGTACGGTGTGATCATCTCCTGTTGCAAATAAATATAATTTTATAGCATCATTCTCAATGGGTCCCTAGGGAGGCAGTTGGAAATATGTGTTGTGTGTAGGTGGGGGTGTTTTGGGTAGTGACAATAACTGGCAGACACTCTGAAATTGGGTAGGAGCCAGGTAAGAGAGCAGTGATAAACATTAACTATTTCTGCTCATCTATGTTTCCAATTGTCTTCTTCTTTAGAGGATATGAGGTGATTACATTTTCCCTATCATTTAAAATTAATTATGACCATGTGACTTGCTTGGCCAGTGACATGTGAGAAGTGGTAGATGTAACTTTTAAGTGGAAGTACTTAATTGCCAGTGCGCATCTCTACAGCTCTTTCTTCTCTTACCAGAATGGTCATGGAAGCACATGTCTACACAGTGCCTTTGTCAGCATGAGCCACTGAATAATGACAAGCAGACACTCCTGTTGAGGGTCTTACATGTAGCATGAACAAGGAAGGAATTTTTGTCGTTTTGGGTCACTGAAATTAGGGGTGTTTTTGTTATTGCAGTTTAACCTCACTCACCATGACTAATGACTAATGCACAGTCCCAAGGGAGAAGGTCATCCAGGTCTCCCAAGACTGGGTCCAGAACCCATCTGCTGTCAGATCTATTCTTCACCCTTCTTTTGCTTGACTCTGTATCTCAGGAGCTGGTCTCTGCAAGCTGCAGGTCCCAGCTTTTCCATCACTTTGTTTGCACTGGTGGTACTCATGACATATTGGAGGGCAGGGGACAGGAAATGCCCAGAGTATTCTCTCCCCTTCTGATATGGTTTGACTGTGTCCCCACCCAAATCTCATCTTGAATTATAGTTCCCATAATTCCCACCTGTCATGGGAGGGACCTGGTGGGAAGTAATTGAATTATGGGGGCAGGTCTTTCCCATGCTGTTCTCGTGGTAGCGAATAAGTCTCATGAGATCTGATGGTTTTATAAAGGGGAGTTCCCCTGCACCAGCTCTCCTTGCCTGCCACCATGTAAGATGTGCCTTTGCTTGTCCTTGCCTTCTGCCATGATTGTGAGGCCTCCCCAGACATGTGGAACTGTGAGTCCATTAAAGCTCTGTCCTTTATAAATTACCCAGTCTTGGGTATGTCTTTATTAACAGCATGAGAGCAGACTAATACACCTTACTTTTTGTCCCAGGACACTGCATCTTCTTTTTGTATTCAGCAGTCTCCACAAGGCCCACTGTGGTTCCACTTCCCACCAGGAGACCCCAATTCTGGGCTTCAGTCACATCTCCTTTTCCTTCTGTCCCCCAGTCTTGGGGTGGCAGGAACTCCCTGCTTTGGTTATTCTCTGAGTCGCTCACCATCCCCTTTGGCCTCTCAGATTTTCCATCCCTTGGGTAATCCCTTCCCTGCATTAAAGTCCCTCAGTTTCACATACCCACAGTGGTTTCTGTTTCCATGATAGGACCTGAACTGTTATCGAGAGCTGCCTCTGTTTCAGGAACTGTGGAAATACAGGGAATACAGCAAAGAATAAGCCAGACCCAGATCTGCTCCCATGAAAACTTACACTCTTCTGATGGAGCAGACAGGCTTACAACAGTGATTGCTCCATAAAGGGGCATTACAGAGCCCTGTATACCTGGGACCTCTAACACGGTCTTGGGGATCAGGAAGGACTCCTTGAGTAAGTAGCATTTTTAAGCTGAGATCTGACATGCCTAACAAGAGTTAGGCATGAGAGAAGTTTTTAGAATTCCCCGACCAGGAGGTAGTGGCCAGCCCAGCTAAACTTTTTGGAGCCCCTTTGCTGACTGACATCAGGGGTGTAGCCAGCAGTGCTGGGTCTGGCTGTTCCCTGCTCCTCTGTGACCTGGCACCTCCACTCATTTTGCTTCCAGTGATCAATCAATTGATTGCAAGTTGCACTCACTCTGGTGATTTGGATCCAGCAGCAGATGTTTCTGAGCACCAGTTGGTTCTGCAGTGAATATGGCTGTGATCCCAGGGAAAGCACAGCATAACCATGTTGGGTTCTTGGCTCCTTCAAGAAAATGGCCAGAGAACATGGAGATTGTGACCAGAATATCCATGCATCCACCTTCGATTTCCTCACACATGTTCTGAGCACCTGCTTGGAGCCTGGCATTCTACTAAGCATTGTGGTGGGAAATGGCTGCACAATCAAGTAAAACATTCTCCCTTTTCATGAGGAACCCATGGTCTAATGGGGGAGAAAGCAACCACAGAGAAAACAATTGCAGTGTATTTCAAAGAGTACATAGGGAATGAAGAGGAGAGAGTGAATGACTACCAGGGTCATCAGAAAGAACAGGGTATTGAGGAATGAGTAGTAGTTTGCCAAGTGAAGGAAAATGAAGTATTCCAGGCAATGGAATAGTATATGCAAAGATAGAGATCTGAGAATAAAAAAAATCCATTGTGGTGGTGTGTGCCTGTAATCCCAGCTACTCAGGAGGCAGAGGCAGGAGAATCGCTTGAACCTGGGAGGCTGAGGTTGCAGTGAGCCGAGATCGCGCCATTGCACTCCAGCCTGGGCAACAAGAGCAAAACTCCATCTCGACAAAACAAACAAACAAACAAACAAAATGTATTGGACGTGTTATATACAAAGACTTGTGAGCTGAAGTGTAGGGTGCTCAAAGTATAAGGCACATAGCTAGGAATATATGAGGAAAATGTGGAAGGGTAGAATAAGGCCAGATCATGAATGGCTTTGAATGGCAGGCTGAAGAGTTTGCATTTAAATATTTTAGGAGATTAGAATGGGGAAGTGCTACGGCCTCACCTGTATTTCAGAAAGACCAATCGAACTGTTTTGTATAAGTAGGATTAATTTGTTTATTCAACAAGTATTTATTGAGTTCTTACTATGTGTCAGGCATTCTACAAGGTGCTGGGAATAGCAGTGAACAAGACAAATAAGCACCCCACCCTTCTTGAGCCTTCAGTTTAGTGTGGGAAATAGATAACAAACAAGAAAGTGAATACATACACACACACACACACACACACACACACACACACACACAGTGGTGCTAAGTGCTATGAAGGAAAATAAACAGAGCAATGTGATAGTAACAGCTGGGTACTACTTAGATATTCCAGAGCTGGCCTTGGATAATCTGGGGGTCTGGGGGTGTTGCATGAGGAAGTTGTTCCTTTGAGATAAAGTTATTGTCCATGGAAGGAGATAAGATTGAATCTGAATGGAGGACAGATGAGAATTAGTGTAAACGAATGTGAGTTATGCAGAAAGAAGGGGAGATTTGGGAGACCTAGAGAAGGTGACATACTCAGGATGGGACACATTGAGTTTAAGCTGTCTATGACAGGGACACATCATGTCTTTACCTAAAGTTGGGTCATTTTTTTCCTGGCCACACAAGTAGACTTCATTTCCCAGCCTCTCTTGCAGTTAGGTAAGAGCATGTAACTGAATTCTGTTCAGTGAAATATGGGTAAAAGTAGCATATACGCCTTCTAGGCCTGGCCTCTAATACTCCCACATAATCTTCCAGGAATTCTCCTTGCTCACCTGCTAGCCAGATGCAGAAGATCCAGTAGAGGATTCTGATATCCTAGAGCAGATTTTTTCAACTGATATTGTGGGCCAGATGATTCTTTGTTATGGGAGACTGTTTTGTGTATTATAGGGTATTTAGCAGCATCCCTGAACTCTGCTAACTAAATATCAGGTTGCCTCTGCCTCCAGATAGCCAAAAGTATCTCTAGACATTGCCAAATGTTTGTGTGTGAGAATCACTGCCTTGGAAGATGGCAAAGCCATAATGCAGAAGCTGCCTCGGTCCCTGAATGACTATGTGGAGCAGAGCTAGCCCTGCTGATTTGTACTGGACTGTGACATGAATGAGAAATACATCTTTATTGTTATAAGCCCAAGAGACCTGGGTATTGTTTGTTACAGCAGCTTAACCTGCCCTAACACATCATTCACATCGGAGCTCATTTAGGTCTGGGCTGTAGTTCCAGACTTTGGAATTATCCATCAAAGCCGAGAGAGAGCATGGAATGACCAAGAGTGAGATGAGAAAGGCTTGAGACCTGAATGCTCAGGAATAGAACACGTAAGACAAAGGAGGAGGAGGAATCCCCAAATAAGGCCGATGACAGGAGGTAAGAGGTCAACCAGCAGAGGGTGGTGCCATAGATGCTGATGGAGGAAAAATTGGAAACTCAGCAGGGAATATGGGTAACAGGAACTTATTTGTATTGCTAGCTCTCAAGTGAATGATAACTCAAACCTAGAGACTTACGAATCTGGGAAATAAATAACAACCAGCATGGAACAAAGGCATAGAAGGTCAGGCAGCTGTTTTCCATCCTGGCACATGCCTTGGCTCTGTAGGCAAATCACTCTTCTCTCTAACTGTTTAGAGAGCTTTGTTATGTTTTCCCATTAAAGATCACCATTGCAAGCCTTACAGGATAAATGAAGCAAAAATCTATGCAAGGCTTCAATCTGGCTTCCACTCCCTTACAGCCCAACCCTGGCCCCCAAAGAAAGGTGTTATGTAAATAAAAAATACTGTCATTACAATGTGCTGGACAAGTGTTTGATAAGGATCAGAGGAAGGCTGGGGCCCCTAATGACCACTAGTGGTGAGGGAGGTATGATTCCATCCTTGTGTTTCAAGAAAAGTTTGTAAAGGAAGCCATGTGGCAGAGACTCACTGGGATGGTTTAAAAAATGAAGGAAATTCCCCATTTCCTGGTTGTAAGAAAATATGGGTGGAACAAGTCTTAAATGAGCTGATCATGGCTCTGACTTTGATGTTGGATGAATGACAATGATCTCCAAGGCAGGAACACAATGTAATGAACTTGCCTGGCTTTTCCATGAAAAACAAAATCACTGAAGGGGTCTTGTGTTGGAAAACAAAGGCGCTCTGACTGCAGGGCGGGGAAGAGGAAGGCTTGGGGGGTGTTCTTAAGCTGTAGCTAATGGGAATGAAGGCATGAGGGCTACTAGCTTAAAGTGGTGGGGCCATGCTGGATTTTGTAGGGGCATCTGCAGTGCTACTTTTTTAATTTAGCAAACATTTATGAAAGGCCTACTGTGTGTCTTGACTTGTACCTGGGTCTGTAAGGATGGAGATCAATAAGCAAATCCACAGTCTAATAGAATAGTTAGAACACTTGATTCTTTTCTCCCTTCCTCTCTCTCTTCTTTCTTCCTTTTTTTTCCAACCATATTTATTGAGAACCTACTGTGTGCTAGGCACTGTGCTGGCAATGGGGATATGATAATGGACACAGTAGATATGGTTCTGTCTTCAAGGAGGCCAAGGTCTAGCTGGGAAGACAAAGCAGTAAACAAGCCACGTGAGAAAGTGTGTGTTAAGGGCTATGAAGTACAGAGAACCCTGGGTGCTCACATTGGAAGCATGAGAGTGGGGAATCGGGCAATAATAAAGTAGGCAGGAGAAGGTGGGATTAGTTCCATAAGGGAGGCCAGGCTTCAGAGGCAGAGGAAATGACATTGCTTAAGCTGGGTTTTGAAGGATGAAGAGGAGCTCTCAGGAAGACAGGATAGGGGAAGGGCTTTCCACACACAGGGAACAGCAAAGCAAAGGCATGGAGGCTTCAAAGAGTAAACCGAGTTTGTGGCAACTACAAATAATACAGGATTATTGGAGCAGAAAGTTCAAGAAACAATAAGACAGGAGCCCTGAACAATAAACAGAAGTCAGATCATGGAGGGGCATTTAGACCAAACTGGGAAGTTTATTCTAAAAGTAATAGGGAGCCATAGAAAGACTGTGAGCAGGAAAGTGACATGATCAGGTTTGTGTTTTGTCAAAAGCCCTCTGGCCACTGAGTAGATGACAATCTGGAAACGTGAGACTACAGAGGTGAGTCTGGAAACCACATACCAGATGGCATGTGTGGTCAACCTTGGCTTCAGGTCAACCTTGGTTCTGCAGTTAGAAATGTGGAGCGAGGGTCTCAGCCCTTTCTATAAACTGTTGACTTCTTGCCTTGCTACTGGCTGGTGGCAGAGACTTGGGATAATTGTGTTTCAATTATTACTGTTGCACATTAAAATATGCAACCATGAGTCAGGTGGTCAAAGCCATTGCTGGGTGGTTGACTGGAGGGTTAGGATTAGATTGGGGTTGAGAATTAGACCCGTTACTCAATTTCTCCAATGCGTGATACGGCTTTGGGTGCACATGTGGGTGTGAGGCTACATATTTCTCCCTAGAGGTAGGCCAAGAAGACACTGATCTCAAAGGTGAAAGCTAGCCTTCAGGGGTTTCCCAAACTGCCCCTTGAAAAGGAGACGGAAGCAGAGCTTATTGGTTAGGAGCACCCATTTGATATTAAATCGATCCAACCTTTATCTTTTAATAGTTGTGCAAATTATAGGACCTGTATCCTCTTTCTGAGCCTCAGTTTTCTTCATCCGTAAAATGAGCACAAATGTGGTGTGCAGTAAGTGCTCATTCAATATCTCCTGACATTTTTAGGTATTTGCAGGCTTAAAAATCAAGATGTCATTTTGGCCTTTCTTTGAATTTGTTTTTACTACAGTGTTTTCTTATGTCACCTCCACTTTTTTTCTTATCAAGTCTCATTCTCAAACAAGTTATCAATGATTCCTAGGTATATTCCTGTTAACAGAGTAAAGTATTGAGTTGGGTTGGAGCCTTTTCTCCAAAGAAACAAAACCAATAGTGTGTGTGTGTGTGTGTGTATGTGTGTGGACATTTATCTTAAGATTTTAATAAGGAACTGGCTCACATAATCATGGGGGCTGGCAAGTCCATAATCTGGAGGGCAGGCTGGAAGGTTAGAAACTCGAGTAGAAGTTAACGTTTGTAGAAGAATTTGGTAGAAAGGAATTCGGTATTTCAAAAAGGAAATAGGAGCCTCGAACCAGCACCATAACCCCATCAAACAGAAACATGTCCTTATGTGCACTAAGAGTTGTACCCAGAATATTCCCAGCAGCAAACAACTTGAAACAGCTTAAATACCTACACAGCATAATGGATACATGAATTACTATGTATTTTCACAGTAGAATACTGTCTGGTGGTGAAATATGAAATGCTGCTACATGCAAACACATGGATAAATCCCACAGACATAGTATGGAGAAAAAAACCCAGACACAGAGGAGTACAGCTCTATGATTCTGTATATTTAAAGTTATAAAGGTAAAAACTAGATTATAGGGAAGTAGTCAGTATATTCACCTCTCTTGGTAATTGCACCCCGATTTTCCCTCAGGATACCATTCATTCCCTCACTTCTAGTCTTTGACTTCCAAAGGGAAGGGACCTACTTCTTGTCCCAGTTTGGTCAATCAGCAAATTTCATCTCCTGGACCTCAGGAATAGATACAGGGTCATGAGACCCAATGCAGTCCAATGGCAACCAACAATGCTAGAACTCTGGCTGGAAATAATAGGAAAGAAGAACTCTTTTTTTTTTCCACTGGGATTGCAGAGCTGGTAGAATATCTGTTGGGAACTGCTGGTGGACATCTTGCCACCATGAGATGCACCTACTTAAGAATTAAGCCAATACAAGCAGGCCTGAGACATGGCTTCAGCCAGTCTGAGTTGATTTCCCTACAGAAGGACAAGGAAATGTCTGTCTGTTCTAAACCACATCAACACCTGGATGTGTGACAGAAAAGGAGTGAGGACGCTGGGCTCAAGGAGTGATGAGGATTCACCCTACATTTCCTGCCATTGCCATTTTTCCTGGCTGGTAAGGACTCCGGTAAAAAAGACCTGAACTCACCCGGTGCCACAGGACATTAGAAAGTGCATCTCCTTCTCCTACCCACTTTGTCTCCCAGATCTCAGTTTTTCCTTCCTTAAAATGGGTATGCTTGGGCAGTGCAGCCATTCTGGTTGGGCAGCATGTTAATTTCTGCTAGTTACTTCCCTATGTCTGCTCCTGGCCTTACTGAAAACTTCAATGTCTTAATAGTAAAATGGTAACGTGTTGGGCACTCGATATGCACAAAGCACATGCTAAGTGCTTTATCAGGGTTGTTACCCCTTTGAACCCTCAGGGCACTCACCCCGCAAGGAAGATGCTGTCCGTATCTCCCCTTTGCATATGGGGGCAGTAGCCAGGGAAGAAGGACACATGGGTCGAGGTTGGTGGACTGCCACACAGAGGTGAGCCAGGACTAGATTTTTCATGAGAGCTTGCTTCCAATTCGATATAGCCTTCCAGTTTCCAAGTGGCTTTTATCTCCTCATTAATTCTCACCTGATTTCTGGAACTGATTTCTTATTCCCATTTGATAGATATAAATATGAAGTTTCAGCAAGGGGCAGGGAACTTGCCCAAAGCCATACAGAGCTGCTGCTGCTGCTATTTATGATGCTAATGATTGACATCCTATAAGGAGCCCTCAATTAGGTCCCAGTTACATGCGGCTTAGGAGAGGGAGGTATGATTATTATCTCCACTTTACAGCTGAAGATACTGAAGTTTAGAGAAGGACGTCACTAAACCCAAGTTACTTGGCTGATTATGATGGAGTTAGAATTGGAACCCAGGCAGTTGGGTGTCCCAGCTCTCTCTTAAACACGGTCATATATTCTCTTTCCAGAAACAGATCTGAAGTCAATCCCTGAGCCCCCTGGGCCATACACTGTCCCACTATTTCAAAAGAAACTCAGTGAGGAGAGGGCAGAGGGAGAGTATGTCCAGCATCTCGGCCTCATTGTTTTCCACTTGGCAGCCCCCTCCAGTTCAGGTAAATAGAAGAGATTCCGTCATTGTTTGTCCCTGGTCCTAATGACTTTCGTCTTTGTGTCTTCGGAGCCAGACCTCACCCCTGGGAAGCTGGCCTGGGGCCTGAGAGGCACCAGCCGCCTCTGTGAACAATGGTCTTTGTTCTTCACACTTTCCCTATCAAAGCCTCACAGCAGGGATGGCCTTCAGAGGCGATGGGTGATGTGATAATTCCTGTGCCAGGGCTGAGGAGGGGGGCAGGAAAGGAGGGGTCAGGTCCAACTTTGACCCAGTTAGTTACTCTGGGGTCTGCTGTCCTGCCCTGGTAAGAATAAACTCTTAGCAGAGGCTATGAATAGCTTGGGCTTATTAGCTCATCTTGTCTTCTGTGAATTGTTCTCCTGTTATCTTCTGGGAGTAGCAAGTCTGGAAATGATGTTGGTGGACAGGGAATATTAATAACAATAATAATAATTGATGATGATGATGACGATGATGATGCCTGGCTATATTTACTGTGCTCGTACCATGTTCTGGGTATTCTGCTAAGAATGACATATACATTTATATTTACATTTACAATGCATTACATTTACATTACATTTACATTTAAACCTAACTGCAACCTTGGACGGTGAAAACTGTTACGTCAATTACTGTGCATTCTCATTGTAATTCTCCATATTTTTCAGATGAAGAAAATAAGGCTCAGCTGGGAGCAGATAAGTTGCCCCAGGTCACAGAACTGGGCCTTGAACCCAGGTCTGTATGACTTCAAAAGCCAGTCCTCTTAACCACTGGGTTCAGATGGCTCTTTGTAACAATGAGCAGCATGAGAAATGGGCAGAGGAGGTGAACTGGGGGCAGGCACACTAGAGTGCTCCCAGTAAGTTGAGTCACGTGACCTTGGGCTGGTGCCTGGAATCGCTAAGCCTCTTTGTCCTCATCTGTAAAATAGGATAGGTCATCTTAATGCTTGTAATCTCATTGCAGTGCAATGCCTGCAGGAGATAGAATCTGCCCTAGATGGTTCAAACTATGATAGTTTAATTAAGCGACTACTTACAGCGGGATGGACGGGGTTAATCACATGAACATGAGGTGCTGAGGCATCAGGAGTCTAGCAACAGTGGAGAGCTGTTCACATCTATAAGCTGAAGTAGGAAGAAAAAAGGAAGGGTTTCAGGAGCCCAGGCAGGGCAGGGGTCATGGTGGATGAGTCACTTGGCACAGGTCAGGGACGGACACACCCCTCCAGAAATGTGGTTCTGAATTAGGGAGGAAACAAGGAAGAAACACCTGGCTTTTCTCCTTCTTCCCTTTGATCTCCTGCCAGTGCTTCCTATTAGATGACCCCAGCCAGAAGCAGACCACAGAGGTGCTAGGAGGTGTCATCCACAGGGGTCAGCTTCAGGGGCACAGGACAGAGAAGGGTAGAGAATAGAGGGAGCTGGCAAATGGAGACTAACTGCAGGCCCATCTTCTAGGGTCCTTGTGCAAAGGGAATAGGGCTTTTTTATGGAAAGCATCTGGTCTGCAAGAGGCACACAATAAATCAGTTCTGTGACTGGAAAGGGGTCCTGATCCAGACCCCAAGAGAGGGTTCTTGGATCTTGTGCAACAAAGAATTTGAGGCGAGTCCATAGAGTAAAGAAAGTGAAAGCAAGTGTATTAAGAAAGTAAAGGAATAAAAGAATGGCTACTCCATAGACAGAGCAGCCCCAAGGGCTGCTGGCTGTCCATTTTTATGGTTATTTCTTGATGATATGCTAAACAAGGAGTGGATTATTCATACGTCCCCTTTTTAGGACATACCGGGTAACTTCCTGATGTTGCCATGGAATTCGTAAACTGTCATGGCGCTGGTGGGAGTGTAGCAGTGAGGATGACCAGAGGTCACTCTTGTCGCCATCTTGGTTTTGATGGGTTTTGGCCAACTCCTTTATTGCAACCTGTTTTATCAGCAAGGTCTTTATGACCTGTATCTTGTGCTGACCTCTTATCTCATCCTGTGACTTGGAATGTCTAACCTTCTGGGAATGCAGCATAGTAGGTCTTAGCCTTATTTTACCCAGCCCCTATTGAAGATGGAGTTGCTCTGGTTTAAACACTTCTGGCAGCTCTATTTTGCAAAGTGTGTACTCAGTGCCAGACACAGGACGAAGCCCTGGAAATCCTTGTTGGTATACAATGGTGTCATCTTTTCACAAGAGGCAAAACGGCATCCCCACAAAGGGGGCAGATGCTAGAGCCAGATAGCCTGAATCCAGGCCCTGCTCTTCTGCTGCCCAGTTTTATGACCCCAGGAAATTCATTTATTCTTGTGCCTCAGTTTCTTCATCTGCAACAACAGTAGTACCTACACCTCACAGGGATTGGGAGAGGATCGAATGAGTTAAAACATGTGATGCTCTTACCCACTGCCTGGCCCTTTGTCAGTCCTCAGTAAATGCTGGCTATGATATTTCAAGATGCTTACATTCAAGAAGGGCTGTCAGACAAATCAACTAAGTGCAAAGTCTGATGTGTTTTCGCAGTGTAAGGAGTGGGTATTGATTGGGGAGCACAGACAGGAAGCCTGCTTCGATCAAGTAAGACCTCTCTGAGGAGGTGATGTTTCAGCTGAGACCTGCTGGATGATTGAGAAGCCTCCAGGCCCAGAGAAGAGTGGTCTGGGCAACAGAAAGAGCAGGTGCAAAGGCCCTGAGGCAGAAACAATTTGGGATGTTCAAGGAACACAAAGAATACCATCAAGGGGAGGAGAAGAGTATTTGAGGTTAGAGAAGTGTCATGGGCCTTGTAAGCCAGTGCAAGGAATTTAGATTTTCTTCCAGCAAAAAAAGAAACTCCTGGAAGGGTGTTACAGTGAGAAGCGACATGACCCAATGTGCTCATCTGGGTCCTCCAAGATGCAGATTAAATGTGGAAAGGTTTTTTTAGGGGAAGTGCCTGTTGGAGAGAAAATGGAGAGAGAGCTGGACAGGCAGGAGAGCTAGCTGGAGGACTGGCATACAGGTCTGATTCCTAGTGAAGGAGATACAGAGAAGCTTGGGTGGAAGCATCCCAGGCTGCCAAGCTGTCCAAGAAAGATTCATCAAAGCCATGGGGAGCCCTTGAACTATGAAAGGAATTCTGCATCTCCCAGGAATGGGCCTGCCTTAGTATCCTGCCGTTTTCAGACATTGGCTGGGGATGGCCCCCAGAACACATGGCCTCCTGTTCATGCAGGGAGCTCCAGAGCCCAGCGGCTGGGCCCTCGGGCCACTGGGCTCCCTGTTCTTGTTGTTCCACGAGGTGCGTTTTGCCCCATTTGACTTGCATTTTCAGACGTGCACTTCGGCCATTCTAAGAAGACAGGCTGAGAGGGTGGACAAGAGGTACGCTGATGACCGTTAAAAGCTCTAGTGCCAAAGGCTTATGCAGGGGGTTGTATGGGCAACCCCAATTGGGGCTCAGTGTGGAGGCCAGACAGAGGTGTGTGCCTCCCAGTGAGCTGGGCCCTGCCTGGCTCCATCCCTGCCTGTCCAGCCTCCTGACACCCCCACAAATCCCCTGTCTCCCCGGAGGAAGTCAGGCCTGTAGCCTGGCTTCCTGCTATTATGCCATTTTTACAGCCTGGACTTGATTTAGGTGTTACGCTCTTGCTAAGAATATGCCCTGACACTTGAAAGGAACTTTATTATTGTCCTAATTTGTGAAGAATTAGTCGTTGCTTTTTTTTTTTTCCCCTGCTCCCCTTTCTTCTCTGCAGGGTCAGGCTGGAGCCAAGTTATTGTTGTTAAATTTAGATCTGAAACTATATTGGGCTTGGGCTGGTGTCTCTGTGCTTTCACTTCTTAAAACAGGAAGGAAGGCCCCAGCTGGGGGGTTTCACAGAGCCAAGAAGCTGCTCTGAAGGCCTCGGGAAATGTGTTTTGGTGGAAACCACTAGATACGCTTAGAAAGGACCAGATTCAGAGAGTGTCTTGGTGTGGTTAAATTGAAAGATTTTTCCTTGGCCTTCTGATATGCCTGTGGGCCAGGTCTGCAACTGCGGTAGGTTACAGCATGGGCAGTGAAAGCCATGTGACTTTGGACGGGGAACTCCTGCTCAGCTGCCTCACTGCCTCAGTTTCCCCATCTGTAAAATGAAGATCATGATGTTACCAGAGGCTGGTGGTGGATTAATTGAGGTAGCATTAGTAAAGTGTGTAGCAGAGTGCCTGAAGCATGCATAGGTAACATGTGTGAGCTCTGGGTTTCCTGGCTGGTGGAGCTCAAACTTAGAACAAATCAAGGAAGGTCTCAGAGATAAAAAGAATTCCATGGTAAAGCATTAATTGATCAACTGATTGAACTTACTAGTTACTTGAGAATTAATACCAGCAAGAGTTATTAAGAAATAGCAAAAATCATTTTGTGATATTAGCTAATGTTGACTGAGCGATTTCTACATGTCTGGAACCAGCTAAGTCCTTGATGTATGAGACAGCACAGAGCATAGTGATGAGCGGAGCTCTCAGAGCACTTGGTTCACAATCCCAGCTCTGCCACTTAGTAGCTGTGTGGTCTTAGGTAAGTTACTTTACCTCTCTGAGCCTCAGTTTATTTTATTTATTTTATATTTTGAGATGGGATCTCACTCCGTTGTCCAGGCTGGAGGGCAATGGCACAATCGTAGCTCATTGTGGCCTGGGCAGCAGAGCAAAATCCCATCTCAAAATAAAATCCAATATCTTGACTGGAACCTTCTGAGAAACCCTCAGCTAGAGCCACCCGGTTAAGCCACTCCAGAATTCTTGATTCACACAAATGATAAGATTTTTTTTTTCTTTTTTAAGCAGCTAACTTTTGGACTAACTTGTTACATGACCATAGCTAACTATATGACCTTATGTAATTTGCTTGATCTCTCTAAGCTTCAGTCTGCTCATTTGTAAGATGGGAATAACAGTCTTTCTCTTAGGGGATTGTGGTGTTTAAATAAAATAATTTTTAAAATAATAGCAAATGTATAAGTAGTTATTTCTAAGTACCAGGCACTTTACATAAATTAATTCCTTACAGCATTGACAAATTACCAGAACTTTAAAGTGTTGGTAAATGGTTGGCCCACATGTGAAGGCTGGACTAGGGGTGGAGGATCTGCCTTGGCTGTTTGGTAAGAGGCCTCAGTTTGTTGCCATGTGAGGTTCTCCTCAGAGCTGCCTGAGCATCCTCATAATATGGCAGGTGGCTTCCTCCAGAGCAAGTGATTCAAGAGAGAAGGAAGAAGCCATACTCTCTTTTATGACCTAACCTCAGAGGTGACATACTATTACTTCTGCCATATTCTATGGGTCACACTAACCAATCCTGATACAACAAGGGAGGGAATTGAATAAAGTTGAGAATGCCAAGGGGTGGGAAATATTGAAGGCCATCTTGGAGGCTGCCACCCTGGTCACCCTGTGGGTAGATTACGGAGACAGGAATTGAGTTTAGACTCTGCATTCTGCCTTGATTGATGTGTCCTGCATCTACCACACACCAGGGACCCAGAGCCTTCAAGGTGCTCTCAGGCCAGGAGAAAACTGATGAACAATGGAGCAACTGCCTCAGCGGCAATTGAGGTTAGAATGTGGACGGTGAGAGCTCAGCAGAGGGGGTCCTTGTGCAGACTGGGGGATGAGGAGAGTTATTCTGGTTAAGAGGCTTGAGAAGAGCAGTTGGGGAACAGGAAACAGCATATGCAAAGACCCAGGGGTGAGATAATGGGGTTTACTGCAACTGAAGCATGGAGTTCCTCTTGGGGAACTGTGAGAGATGAGGATTGAGAGACATCCCAAGGGTCACTTTCCATGAGGGCATTGTAGGCTATATGACAGAGACTGGGCTTCATGCTCAGGGTAGTGATAGCCATTGAAGGTTTTTGATAAAAAAAGAAAAATGTTCAAGTTTATATCAGCCACAAGAGCACAGGACCTGAGATTAGAAACAAGACATCAAGTCTCCATTGGCCTTTGGTTAGACCATCTTTGCTAAATCCCTGCCCCACTCCTAGCTCCAAGGTACTCAGATCTGTAAAAGGGGGACAATCATTATACCGACCTCATGGGCTTGTGGGGCCATGGAAGTGAGAGGCATGAGGATGAATAGGAAAATGTAAAGGGCTCGACAGATGGGAGTTCTCCTCTGAAATCATTGTAGTGGTGTTGGTGAGGCAAAGGATAGGCCAAGAGACTTAGAGATCAAGAGTGGGAAAATGGGAGACGCATTGGCTTTGTCTCCAAGGCCCCCTCTGCAGCCAGACTTTTCTCAAGATACCATTCCTACTTGCCCATCAGTGGGGTGTGGGCAGGAGAGGAAGAGCCAGGACAGGTCTGAGAGCAAGTCCTTGACCCTTGAGCTACATATACTTGAGGAAAAGACCTCATAAAAGTGGAAAACCCAGCACTGCCAGAATCCTGGCTTCTCTCTTTGCAGGCTACATGATCTGGAGTCACCAATTAAACCCACTGACCTGGGGCCACCAGTTAAACTCACTAAACATCCATTGGATCATCTGTAAGATGGGGATGCCCATGTCAGCACCATACGGACAGGCATCTTTTCTGCCTTGTTCAGCATTACATTCCTAGTACTACAGCAAATATTGGCATACAGTAGTTGCCCATTAAATGTATGTTAAATGAGGAAAGGAATTTTCACTGCATGATTATCTAGAAATCTAGCTTCTATGGCTGTGGCTCTATGGTGAGATCTAGCATGTCTATCCCTCCTTATCATTGTTTATGCTGTTCTCTTGTCCTAGAATACTCTTCCCTGTTTCTCCATTCATGCAAGTAAGCCAAGCCTTCAACCCCACTATGTTGAAATGGCCTCTGCTTCTGAGTTCCCTATGAATATGTAAGGAAAAACTCCTGGACCCACCACCTACTAGATCTGTGACCTCAGGCAGGATCTATGACCTCTTTGTGACTCAATTTCCTTATCTGATAAAATGGGGATAATGTTTCTACTTATAACCCATAAGGTTGTTTGAAGGTTAAAAAAGATAGTGCCCAGCACATAGTAAGTGCTCAAATGTAGTAGCTCCAAGTTTTATTAATTTCCCCCTCCAGGAGAATCCAGAATCCTTGGTGCTTCTGTAACTCACCCTGCTTCCCACTATCCTTACTATCATTTCTGCAGGGCTTCATTGTCTGTCATTTCTCCAACAAACCAAACACACTCCTGCCCATGCAATTCCCTTTGCCAGAAACACTGTTCCCTCAGACATCCACATGACTGACTTTCTCACTTCCTTTAAGTCTCTACTCAAATGAACACTACGGTGATAATAGACCTTCTGGACTCTCCACTTAAAATTGCATTGCTCTCCCTATTGAAATAGATTCCATTCTCCAGTCTTGGTTTTCTGTGTGGCATTCATTTCCACTTGAACACATCTCGTCTACCATATTCATTTATTCACCTTATTTATTTTGTTTTCCACCATTCAAATGTGAGCTTCTGAGGGCACAGATTTTGACTGTTATATACATGCTGTATCCCCAGTGGTTGTTGAATGAATTAATAAAAGAGTGAAGGATTGAATAATCTATATAAGAAAGGGGAGGTTTGGGAAGGAGGGAATTAGGACAAATACGTAATGCATGCAGGGCTTAAAACCTAGATGACAGGTTGATAGGTGCAGGAAACCACCATGACACCTGTACACCTATGTAACAAACCTGCACGTTCAGTACATGTATCCCAGAACTTAAAATTTAAAAAAATTAAGAAAAGAAAAGAGATGTTTGTTTCTTCCACTGTCTTTGTCACGTATAGGTCCTGGAAAGTTAGAGCTACTGGTCTTCCTTCAGATGAGAGGAAGAAAAAGGGCTCAGAGAGGTAGAAGACTCCTCCAGAGACCACACAGCCAGTAATAGCAAATACTTAAATATCATTCACTACATACTGAGGACTGTTCTAGACTACTCATTTTATAAGAGATGTGTATTATTTACCCAGGGATGCTATAACAGAATGCTAGAAACTAGTTGGCTTAAGCAACAGAAGTGTATTGTCTCATACTTTTGGAGGCTTGAAGACCAAGTTCAAGATGTTGGCAAGGCCATGCTCCCTCTGAACACAGCAGGAATAATTTGCTCCAGCCCTCTCTCCTAGCTTCTGGTAGTCCTTTGACTTGTGTCAGCATAACTTCAGTCCTCACATGGTGTTCTTCCCGTTTGCAGGCCTGTGTCCAAATTTCCCCTGTTAATATTGAATTAGGGGCCTATCTTACTCCAACAGGACCTCGTTTTAACTAATTAAATCTCAATGATCCGATTTCCAAATAAAGTCACATTCTGAAGTACTAGAGGTTAAAACTTCCACATAGAAAAGTTAGGAAGACACAATTTAATCCAATAACAGGAAGGAAACTGAGGAGCATTATAATCGTTTGCCGAAAGTGAACACAGCTAGTAGGTGGTGGAGTCACTGTTTGAACCCTGGATGCTCTGACCTGGAACCATGACACCGAATGCAACCGTGAACTTGAGCACCCAGAACTGGGTCTGAGTGCTGTGTTTTTGCATTGAGTTGGCCTAGAGGGAAGAATGGTCATGGAGGTTAAGTGAGGAGATGATTATCCAGGCAGGTGGTTAATACCCAGAAGCTTGGCTATCCTTCAACATACAAACAAGGAAAGCACTTCCCAGTAGAGGCAGCGGCAAGAGGGTGCAGAGGTGATGGAGATTGGCAGGTGGCACTTCCTCTCCCCCCAACTCCATTGCCTTCCCCCCTTCCCTGCCCCCACCCTCCAGCCCGCCACCTGGATAGACAGCAGGAGACAGCTGTCTGATGAGGGAGAATGGAGCTTGAAAGAGGCTGCTGAGAAGGGCAGAAACATGGTTCTTTTGATGACTTTATAGATTTTCCTGCACAGAAAGACATTCCCACTCCTTCGAAGGATGGGGGTGAGGCTCAAGCAGAGACAGCAATATCTGTCATTCATTTTTCATAATTCAGAAGCCTGTCAATCACTGGAGGGGACCAAGGTGGGAAGGGCTGGTGAGGGCTGGGGGCAATGCAGATGGGGTTATGGAAGCAGAGAGGAAAGGCCCTCTGCTGTACTGACTCCTTGGCCACCCAGCTGATGTCACAAGACACTTGGAGCATGTGCCACTGCCACCATCCCAAACCATCCTGGCTGAGGGCAGAATGAAGGCAGGCTACGTGTCTAATATATACTTTTTTTAGATGTGGTTGGTGTAGCATAACCATCTAGAGGTTAGTGGGATTTACTTTAGTCAAGACACTGCCCCCAGATTATCACATTTAATCCTCACAAACCCCAAGAGGTAGATATTTTATTTCCTTTTTACAGATGAAGAAACTGAGGCCTAGAGAGATTAAGCAGAGCCAGGATTTAAACTCAGGTGGGCTGGCCTCAAAGCTCATGCATTTCACCACTGTAAACATCCACTTTCTGAAGGTTGAAAACTTCCAGCTCGCTCCAGCAATCTCCTTGCCATTATCTAAGCAGTTTTTCATTAATTAGGAGCTTGAAGTTATCTAATGGAAAAGAGTTATCTACTGGGAAATTTCATTTGTGCTTCTGATACGTCCATTTTCTCCATCTGCAGCCATCATCCTACACAAAGTCTCCATCTCTTCTGGTCTTGATGGACAACCTTAGAGGCCTTAATGAGCCTCTCAGCTCTTGCCTCCTGTTAGTCCATTCTGCATGGAGCAATCCAAGTGGTTTTTGAACAAACACAGATCTAGGCAGTTTCTCAATAACTTAAAAGCTGAATTACCACATGATGCAATAATGCCACCTACATATATGCCCAAAAGAATTGAAAGCAGAGATTTAAAGAGATGTTTGTGCACCCATGTTCATAGAAGCATCAGTTGCAGTCGCCAAAATGTGCAATCGGCCGGGCGTGGTGGCTCACGCCTATAATCCCAGCACCTTGGGAGGCTGAGGTGGGGGGATCACGAGGTGAGGAGATCAAGAGCCAACATGGCAAAACCCATGTTAGTATTTCGTATTAAAATACAAAAAAAAAAAAAAAATCAGCCGGGAGTGGTGGCGCGTGCCTGTAGTCCCAGCTACTTGGGAGGCTGAGGCAGGGGAATTGCTTGAACCTGGGAGGCGGAGGTTGCAGTGAGCCAAGATTGTGCCACTGCATTCTAGCCTGGCGACAGAGTGAGACTCTGTCAAAAAAAAAAAAAAAAAAAAAAAGAAAAGAAGGTGCAATCGACACCAGTATCCATCTATGGATGAACAAAATGTGGTCTATACACACCGTGGAATATTATTCAATCTTAAAAGCAAGGAAATTCTGACACATGCTACAACACGGTGAAACTTGAGAACATTATGCTAAGTGAAATAAGCCAGTCACCGAAAGGCAAATACTGTATGGTTCCATTTATCTGACGTACTTGGAGTAAATTCACAGACACAGAAAGCAGAATGGTGGTTGCCAAAGGCTGGCAATGGGGGCAAGGGGAATTATCATTTAATGAGTATAGAGTTTTAGTTTCTAAAAGATGAAGAGTGCTAGAGATGGATGGTGGTGATGGTTGCACATCAATGCGAAAGTATTTAATAACACTAAACCATATGCTTAAAAGGGTTAAGATTGACAATTTTTTGCTATGTGTATTTTACCACAGTTAAAATTAATAATTTTTAAAAACTAAAAAATCAGATCATGTCAATTGGCTGCTTAAACTGTGTTAATAGTGCCCTTTGCTTTAAGTGTAACAAATATTTACCTTGGGCTGCAAGATCTAGGTGACCTCTCCTCATCTTTCTCAGCTCATGTCTTAAAGTAAGGGAGTGAGATTTCATAATGTTCCAGTGCTTGCAACAGAGATAATAATCGTGGTTATGATAATTATAAAGACAGACTCTAAGGTGGTCCCCATGACCCCAATGGAGAGGAGCATGACTTGGGGGCGATGGTCCTGTGATCAGCCAGACCTGAATGTGAATCTCTGCTTTGAAATTAGCTGGCTGGGGGATGAGGGCAAGTGACCTCCTGTCTCTGAGTTTCAGCTTTCTCCTCTATAATATGGGCTGGCAATGCTTATGATGGCATACAGTCTTTGACACGGTGCCTCGCATATTGCTAGTGCTCAGCAAATAGTGTCTACCCATCTCTATTTTTCTATTCTCCTGTCTCTCCAGCTGTAAGCCCAGTATGGAGTGAACGATCCAAGGCTGTAAGTGAGGTTGATACTTCCAAGGGTGAAGATGTGAGTTCTTTGCAGTGGATCAGGGAAGGCTATTTGAAGAGGGAGGATCCTGGCTGGGTGGAATGTGATTGTCAATGTGGAGAGCTACAAAATGAAAGCTGGCAAAGCACAAGGCCTGTTAGTCTTTTCCACATCTGTTTGGCTGTTCTTAGCAAGTCGTGTTCCTTGCTAAGTTCCAGGCCCTAGGTGCAGAGAATGACCTCTCTCCACACTCATAGTCTACTGAAGATCTCCATGAAAGATCTCTGCTTAGTAATGTGGGGTTCATATAGTGTGGTGACTAACAGCACACACCCTAGAGCCAGATGGCCACAAAGCCCAGCTGTGTGACCTTGAGCCCGTCCCCCTCTCCACAGTGTCTTCATCTCTACAATAGAGATAATAGCACCTACCTTACAGGGGCATGCTGGGATCCAGGGAGGCAATCCATATAAAGCACCTGGAGTTATAGCGGGTGAATCCTAAGCTTTCGAGAAGCCTTAGCTGTTGTTAATATTCCATCTTGCCTGGCCTTATCTGGGTTTACAGAGTATTTTGAACCTAAGCACTTTTTGATGTCTGATTTGCATCACCATGAGATACTCCTTCTTAATCCCTTCTCAAACCAGAGCTCCCTGTGAGCAGGTACCCCATCAATTCATCTGTTTCTCCTGCACCTGGTATCCAGTAGGTGCTTTATAAATGTCTCTGGAATGGAATTCTCAAGATTGGCAAGGAGAGGAAAGAGGTCATGAGGAACAAGGAGGCCTTGGAAGGAAGGAACAGGTTTTGGGTCATTGCAGGAGGTGGCTCTTCTGCACAACTCTAGAAGAGAACTTTATGTCAATGGAACAGGCATTGTTTTTAATCATTTAGAAATGTTATTATGAGAAGGGGTCTATAGGTGTCACCAGGCCCCCAAAGGAGTCCCTGGCATGTGAACTTCCAGAAGAAGATGTTAAGTAAATGGTGAGAAGGAAGGACCCTTGGGGTCTCTCTCCCCTTCCTCTTCCCACCCCCTCATCTCTTTCTCTCTTTTCCTCCTCCTCCTCTTTCTCTTTCTCTCTGTCTCCCTACCTCCCTCCTTTCCTCTCATTCCTCTTCTCTCCTCCTTCTTCCCTTTCATCTCTCTCTTGCTGTCTCTGAATTATTGTGTTATTCTTGTGCAGCTGACATTGCTTTCTTTACCTGTGAGAGCATACCTGGACAGTTGTGGGTTCCCTCTGTGTGTGTGTATATATGCCTGGATGGCTCTGTATATATCTCTATGCATATGTAGTATCATATATATTTGTATACCTGGTAGCTGGCATGTTCTTTTTGGGGCCCTGGAAGTTTGTGTCTATGTGCATGAAGGGTTTCCTCTATGTATGTGTGTGTTTCCTCTATGTATGTGTGTGTGTTTACTTAGATGCTTGTGTGCCTACTACACCTGGGTGGCTCCAAGCTTTTGAGTGTGTACACTAGGATATTTATCCATATCTCTGTGTCTCTGCATGTCCTCTCGATGTTTGCTTTTCTCTGTGGGTTTATGCCTAGATATCTGTGTGCTCCTGACTGCCTCTAAGGGTGTGACCCCTTGTGTGATACTCCTGGAGGTCTGTGTATTTCTCTATCTCTTCCTTTCCCAAGAAGCTAGGATTTTTCTGCCATTGCACATCCTTGAACTTGCCAAGATGATGCCAATAGGTTGAACTTTCATGATCTACACCGCAGGTTGGCAAACTTTTCCTTAAAAGGTAAGACAGTAAATATTTCAAGCTTTGGGAACCACACGGTCTTTGTGACAATTACTTTCATCTCTGCCTTTGTAAATTCTAAGCAGTCTTAGATAATATGTAAATGAATGAGTGTAGTTGTGCTCCACTAAAACTTAATCTGTGGACACTAAAATTTGAATTTCATATCACCTTTATGTGCCATAAAATACTCCTTATTTTTATTTTTGAGATGGAGTCTTGCTCTGTCACCCAGGCTGAAGTGCAGTGGCACAATCTCGGCTCATTGCAACCTCTGCCTCCCAGGTTCAGGTGATTCTCCTGCCTCAACCTCCTGAGTATCTGGGATTACAGGCACATGCCACCGTGACTGGCTAATTTTTGTATTTTTAGTAGGGACAGGGTTTGCCATGTTGGCCAGGCTGGTCTCAAACTCCTGACCTCAGGTTATCTGCCCACTTTGGCCTCCCGAAGTGCTGGGATTACAGGTGTGAGCCACTGTGCCCGGCCAAAATATTATTCTTCTTATTATTGTTATCAACTATGCAGAAAGGTGGAAACTATTCTTAGCTCACGGGACATACAGAAACAGGCAGTAAGTGGATTTGGCCCTCAAGCCTTAGTTTGCGGACTCTAGGTCTATACACATGAAATGGGCATCCCTCCTTTATCCTCTTCCTGCCTAGTGAGAGTTGACTGTCAAGGGCAACTGCTTAACCCTTTGTGGGCTTAGCACACAGACCTGCAGCCTGCCCAGGAGACCTGGAGACCTGAATCTCTGCTTTGCAATTGACTGGCTGGGGGATGAGGGCAACTGACCTCCTGTCTCTGAGTTTCAGCTTTCTCCTGTATAATATGGGCTGACAATGCTTACCTTGGCATAAAGTCTTTGACACTGTGCCTAGCACATTGTTAGTGCTCAGCAAATAGTGTCTACCTATCTGTGTATATTTCTCTATTCTCTTGTCTCTCCAGCTTTAAGCCCAGTCTGCAATGAATGAGCCAAGGTTATAAGCAACATGGGTACTTCCAAGGGTGAAGATGTGAGTTGTTTCCAGTGGATAAGAGAAGGCTACTTGAAGAGGGAGGATCCTGGCTTGGTGGAATGTGACTGTCAATGCAGAGAGCTACAGAATGAAGGTTGGCAAAACACAAGGTCTGCTACCCTTTTCCACATCCATATCAGTTTGGCTGTTCTTTGTTGTCATGTTCCTTGGTAAGTTCAGCCCTGGATGACAGAAAGCTATGATCACCTATCCCCCAGAATTTATTGAAGATCACCTTGACTGGGCTTTGAAGCTAAGATCTGTTGAGAACAGAATGGACAAACCATCTACTTTTGAGTCCCAGTTCTGCTACCTACTAGCCTAATTACTTTTGGCAAGTGATGACATCACCTTTTCAAGTCTCAGTTTCCTCACCTGTAAAATGGGTCTACTAAATGCACCTTCTGTGTCGGGCTGTTGTGAAGCCTCAAGACATGATGGGCATGCATTTAGTACAATTTCTGTTGAATATGAAATGCTCAATAACTTTGGCTACATTTTTGGTCATTCCCAAGTACAGTGAACCCCTCAAGAGGGGAAAAAAGACTTCTGCCAAAGTGACCTGGATTTTTGTGATTCAGCTTTTGCTGTGCTTTTCAGACTCTTAGGTTATCTGGAAATGTGACTCTGGCATTTCTATGAGATTCCCCAGATAAAAACCTGGATAATTATCGCCTTTGCCCCTTTAATGAGCTATTAAGTGGCTTTGCTTAATTAATAGAGCAATTATTTTTTAGAATGCTGGCCTCTGGGGCCCTCCCCGGTCTTGAAGCTTTCACATCCCTACTTGCTTTACCAGGGTAACAAATGGAGACATCTTTCTGCTTCTTCCTCCTCCCCAGGGATGAGAGGCAGGTAAGACCATAGGTCACTGAGGGATCAGTCTTGGCAAAGATGCATGCAGGTAGCCCTCAGAAAGTTGCCCTCAGAATTTAACCTACACGTTTGCCCCACATGTAGGCCCCTGGAAAAAGGCCTGCTCCTGCAACCACAACTAAAACCCTGGCTTCTTCTTGATCATCCTTCACCTGACATCATGGTAACCTGCATGATGTCCCATGCCAAGGGTTTAATGACATTTTGACTTAATGTGTGTGACTTTTTAAATCTTGGAAATACTATTGCCTACCATGCGGTGGGATAAACAAAAACCCGAGGTTCAAATCTGCTCTTGCCACTTCCTAGCTCTATGACCTGAGAAAGCTAATGAAATTCTTGTAACCTCAGTTTCCTCATCTGTTCAATGGGGCCAATAATAACTTGGAGAATCCATTTTAAACAGCCTGCTCAGGAAAAATGTCCCCAAGTCTTCCTTTATTGTGTCACAATCCTGCTCAATAACCTCCCATGGTTTCTTGCTACCTTTGGAGTAAAGTCTAAGGATCTTACCCCAGAATTCAATGCTTTCCATTATGTGGTTTGGACTTACTTTTTCCTATCCCATCCCCTTCCATGAACCACCTGATCTATTTGAATTGGTTTCTTCGTGGCTTCACTATACCATGCACTTTCAGCCTCTTGGTTTTTGCTCATAGATCCCTGTTACATGAAATGCATTTTCTGTTCCTGCTCATCTATCATAACTTGTCCTATCTGTACCACTTACTAGCTGCATCACCCTGGGCAAGCCACTTTGCCACCTACATGAAACTTTTCATCTGTAAATGGGGGAATCATAAAATGACATACTCAGGGTGCTCTATCCAGGAGTTGGCACAATATTACACGTTAAGAGCAAAGCAGGGTGCCTCATGCACAGTAAGCTCACAGTTAGCAGTCAGTGGTTTTGCTATAGCTAAAATCCTTCTCCCTCTCTAAGCACCTTTCCTAACAACTCAGGTTCCTTTTGATTCTTCTCTTCTTACAGCTCTAAGAGCAATTGCCTCCCTGAAGCTCCATCCAGCAGCCAGGCACCATGGATATTTTCCTGGCCTTCCAAACACATCAGACCCCCTCTTGGCCCCAGGGGGTTTCCTTCTGAGTGTGATGTGGGGTATTGATTATGGCCTCTGATGTCCTCACAAGTGTGCCTTATCTCTTGTTCTTGTAGGATGTCTCTTACCTGACCCCTATGCCAGTATCATGATTCAAAGCCTGAGTCGAAAGTTCCTGAATTCTATCTCCAAGAGCAGCCTTTTAAGCAGAAAGGTCATTGTCAGGATCTTTAGAAGAGAAAGCTTGGAACAGTAACCCCCGGGAAATATTCTAGTTTTGCCAGATACTGGAGAATCAAACGAGTAAGGGAAACTATTCCGTGCAGTAAAGTGGTTCTTCCGACACACACTTGGCTTTAGACCTTGCAAAGCTCTTACACTCAAATTACATTTCTCAGTTAAGACTCCAGCACCACTGTGAAGTGAATACTGTTGATCCCATTCCACAGGTGGGCAAACTGGTTTGGAGAGGTTAAGTGAATTGCCTAAGTTCACACAGAAGGTAAGCAACATAGAAGGGGCTTGAACTAAAATTTTCTTTCCCCAAATTCCAAGCACTTTCAACTACTCTGAACTTACTGTGTCAGAAATCCCCCTTTTTAGCTAAGCACAGGGTCACCAGGCATAAACAACTACATTGTCCAACTTTACTTGTACTGCGGCCATGCAATTAAGCTCTGGTCGATGAAATAAAAGAAGAGCTGATATATGGAACTCCTGGGAAGACAGGTTTTTGTTTGTTTTGTTTTGTTTTGTTTTGTTTTGGATGGAGTCTTGTTCTGTTGTCCAGGCTGGGGCGCAGTGGTGCAATCTCAGCTCACTGCAGCCTTTGCCTCCCAGGTTCAAGTGATTCTCCTGCGTCAGCCTCCTGAGTAGCTGTGATTGCAGGCGCCCACCACCATGTCTGGCTAACTTTTGTATTTTTAGTAGAGATGGGGTTTCACTATGTTGGCCAGGCTGGTCTCAAACTCCTGACCTCAGGTGATCTGCCTGCCTCAGCCTCCTAAAGTGCTGGGATTACAGGCGTGAGCTACCACACCCGGCCCTGGGAAGACAGTTTATGGGGTGTTGATCTGGCTGGGAGAAGCCTATTTTGCCCCTCTGCCTTTCCTTCTGCTTTAAGCTGCAATTTGAATGTGATGGCTGGCGCTCTAGCAGCCATTTTGAACCAGGAGGCAGCCATGAGACTAGATTATGTGCCAGAAAGTAGGGCAAAAATTGAGTCTTGGGTCCCCCATGTCCCCACTCACCTGCCATGTCAGCCTTGATCTGCCATCTCTCAACTTCTGTTAAATGCTGAAGAGATAAGCTTCTACCTTTTTTTGTTTTGTTTTATTTTTTTGAGATGGAGTTTCACTCTTGTTGCCCAGGCTGGAGTGTAATGGTGCTCACTGCAGCCTCTGCCTCCTGGGTTCAAGCGATTCTCCTGCCTCAGCCTCCCAAATAGCTGGGATTATAGGCACCTGCCACCATGCCCAGCTAATTTTTGTATTTTTAGTAGAGACGGGGTTTTACCATGTTGGCCAGGCTGGTCTCAAACTCATAACCTCAGATGATCTGCTCACCTCGGCCTCCCAAAATGCTGTGATTACAGGATTGAGCCACTGTGCCCAGCCTAAACTACCTTGTTTAAGCCACTGTCATGTTGGATTTTTCTGTCACTTGCAGCCTTCTTCCTCCTATACTTGCTCTGATTCTGGCTCTTTTTAAATGTTCTTATGGCATCTTGTACGTTTTCTTCATAATACTCATCACAGCCGGAATGCATTATTTATTTTACAATTGTTATTTAATCTACATTTCCAATAGTGTGCAGTTCATTGAAGGTAGGGACTGTGTCTTTTCTTATTTGTTGTTACACCTTGGCACATGGCAGAGGGCCAGGCCAGAGGAGGCACTGATGAATATTTATAGAACGAACAAATATTCCTTGCTCCCAACCTCTCCAATAGGTCCCGGGCAGTTAACGCAGGGAAGGGGAAGCCTGCATCTTTCTCTCAGCCTTACACGCTCACTTCTTCTCTCCAATGGATTCCCTTTGCCTGCAAATGCCAGGACTTTCGGGATGAACTAGTGCTACTGGGAAGAACCAAGTTCAATACACTCAAAATGTATATTTTCCTTTGTCTCCAAGTCTCTATCATGTGTCTTCTAAGTCACCTTTATGCTTAGCTATGAGAATAAGTCTAAGGAAGATGGAAAAGACAAAAGACCCCAAGGGAGCAATTCTCTTTTCTGATGCACTTTCAGTTCACCACTAAAAACAAAGTGAATTTCAGGCAGAGAGAGTGTAGACAGAAGTGTAGAACTTACTGAGCTTGTACCATTAGCATCGCAATTGAGCTGCAGGACCTGGCATTGATGCAATCTATGTTCATTTCCCAGACCTGCCACTTTCTACCTGTGTGACCACAGACCCTTCCTTTGACCTCTCAGAGCCTTGGTTTTCTCATGTGCAAAATGGAAACAGTTAAATTTCCCACCTCATAGCTTTGTTGTGGGGATTAAATGAGGAAATTTGAGTGTAGGGTGTAGCAGAGTAAATTCCTCTAAACTGGGAACTATTTTTATATTTTTATTCACTGTAATCCATTTAGAAAGGCTTGCTGCTGTGACTGTTTTGTAGCACTGATCCCATTCTGGGCTTCTTGAAACCTTCCAGATGAGCTGAAAATTGACTGTGATGGATGATGGCGCCAAATTGGAAAGAAATAATTCATTCTCTATCAGCCGTGCAGATGATATACAATGCAAAGTGCTCGTGTCTAGCCTCACTCCCCTCCCCCCTAGTAAACCTCTCTTATTCTCTTAGCAGGTGTTCATTATTCCCTTGCCAAACATCCATATAAGCGAGTCTGGTTTTATCAAAGGGCAGAGAGTATAGGGTCCTTGGACCAGGGTGTGCATACAGATGTCTTTTAACAGACAGAGTAGCTTTCATGTGGCCTGTGGGTGACAAACAGCTAATCCTTCTTACCAGGTTCTAAGTTGAAAGGACTCTGGTGTGGGTTTGGTGTGGAACCTAAAAATCTATCATTTGCTTTACTGATGTTACTGTTTCCAAGCAGTGCCTGCTTGCATTCTGCTTGGAATCAAATCCAAAGGTTTCACTAAAACACTGTAAGAAAGAGGACGTGCTCTAAAAGGGTGCTGAATAAAGGGAGCATAAAACTTCGGTCTTCGGGATTCCAGATTTTTAGCTGTGCAGGTTATCCAACAAAAAATGATGGGACCCCATGGATGCTGGCAAAATAAAGTTGCATCTAATAAACATGTTGGATGCTTGCACCCAGTCAACCATCAGTACCCAGTGGTTCTCTGAAAGTGGTTAATGCAAGATTACAGTACCCCGTGAGAAAGTGTGGGCTAGTTATAGCAGCCAAATAAGCTGACTTTTAAAAAACGGAGGTGAAACTCACATACCATTAATTAAACCATTTTAAAGTGAATAATTCAGTGGCACTTGGTATATTTACACCGTTGTGCAATCGTCATCTCTATCTTGTTCCAAAAACACTTTCATCACCCCAAAGGAAAATTCTGCACCCATGAAGCAGCCACTCCCATTCCCTCCTGCTCCCAGCCCTTGGCAACCACCAGTCTACTTTATATCCTTATGGATTGGTCCATTCTAGAAATTTCATAAAAATGGGATCATACAATATGTGACTTTTTTGTAACTGGCTTCTTTCGCTTAGCGTAAAGTTTCCAGATTCATCCACCTTGTAGCATTATCAGTACTTCCTTCCTTTTTATGAATGAATAATATGTCTTTGTATTTATAGACCATGTTTTATCTTTTCTTCCAGTGATGGGCATGTGAATTGTTGTCACCTATCTGCTATTATGAATAATGTTGTTATGAACATTTATGTACAAGCATTTGTTTGAGTATCTGTTTTCATTCTTTTGGGGATACACATCAGAGTTGCAGGGTCATATGGTAATTCTACGTTTAACTTTTTGAGGAACTAGCTAATCTGTTTATACACACATGTGGTACACTGCCGGTGGACTCTCAGAAAAACCTGGGGTGGAGAGAGCTCAGTCAACTAAGCTCTTGCTTGAGCAAGGAGGAAGAGTAGCCAAAGAAAGTTGGGGTTATTATTGTTACTGCAAGCTTCTCTAATGCTGTAAGTACTAGGGAAAGGTTTACACTGGAAATACAGAATTTTCCATTTTGTACAAAGTGCTTCCCTTACCTCATTCTCTATTGATTTTCCCAGTAGTCGTTTGTGAACAGAGAATTGGGAAGGATGTGCAAATTTTATTGGGAATTTACAGATCGAGGGGAGTGTCCTAAACGTGATCCTGCCTGTTGCTACATGAAGCAGGTGTTTACGCAAATCTTTGGTGCAAATAGTTGATGTGGAGTCTGGCACTTTCTGGACCTACACTGGCTGGAAAAGCTATCAAGTGCATGCAAGAGCTGCCCCACACCTGACCTCTGTTTGTGTGCAACTGTGGTTCCGTACAGGGCGGGGAAGCCACCCGCTGTGGAACATCAGCGTCGCCACCTCTAATTGTTGGGCCCGGAGCGAACTTCCTGACCTGGGAGGTTGTTCTCAACCAGGAATCAGCACCCTGTCATGCTAACTGAGGTTCCACGAAGAACCCAAGTCAAGTTCTTCATGGGTGGGGATCCTAGGAAGGGGCGAGCTGAACATGGAAAATGCTCAGGGCTTTTTCTACCTTCCTCAATTTCTTCCCCTCGATTCCCTCATCAGATGATAAGCTCCTTAAAGGTATGGACCTTATTTTCACTGTTATTTTTATCTCCACTGATAAGGAAACAGTAAGTGCTTAACAAATGATAATGAATAAATGAATATATGCATTAATGACTTTTATCTCTTTCGAAGTCCTTGGACAGGAAGAGAATGATATAAAATATGAATAACAGCCTTAGCCATCAAAAAGAGGTTCTAGGTAGCTCTGTGCTTCCAAGGTTTTCTCCTATGATTGATCCTGCAAACACTCCAAGAATTTAGGACCTTCCCAG
Organism: Pongo abelii; assembly: GCF_028885655.2. Taxonomy (NCBI): domain Eukaryota; kingdom Metazoa; phylum Chordata; class Mammalia; order Primates; family Hominidae; genus Pongo; species Pongo abelii. The sequence continues at coordinate 114,331,167 of NC_071995.2, read as the reverse complement.
CTGCTGTTCCTGCTACCTGGATGCTGTTCCCACAAGTAGAGTTCACTCTCTCATTTCTTTCACATCTCTGCTAGATACCAGCTCCTTATAGAGGCTTTCCCAGACCATCACAATAAAAAAAATAGCAGCCCCTAGCCCTCTAAATTGTTTAAGCCAGTTAATATTTGACACATCCAAAAGAATACATGTAGCATCTCGTTAAGTTAGAAAGACCCAATAATAAAATCACACCTTTGAGTCTGCACTCAACTGAAGAGCTGAAGCATATCATAGATGGTAGAGCTGTTTCTGGTCTCTGCTCTAATCCCATCTGCTTTCCTGACCCCAACTCTACCCAAGCATCACTGCCATTGTGGATTTTTGTCCTTTTCTGGGCTTTGTATATTATGTAGCATTTATCAACACCTGACGTATCATATCATTATTTATTTGTGAACTTATGGTCTTTCTTTCCTCAAATCTAATCTCCATAAAGGCAAAAGGTGTTGTCTGCTCCTTGTTGTGTTCACAGTGCCTAGTACACAGTAAGTCCTGAATAAATATTTACTGAATAAATGAATGAATCAATGAATGAATTAATGTTGGTTGTGGAAAGCTTTTCTTATCCATGATTGGTGCTTCAAAGGAGAAGGGCACAGACAGGCATCTTCGAGGCTGGTCTGCGTAACTCATGACCGGTGCTGGGCTTGCCCTGGCTCCCAGATATCTGTATTTATTTCACATTATCTTTTTCCACCATGACTTTAATTGCCTCCCATACAACCTCCACACACATATTCATCCCTTCTCTGCTTGGTTACTCCTCTCCAGCCTTCAAGGCTCAACCTGGGCAGCACTTGGGAATGATTTTCTCCCTGTGCCTAGGCTGGGTTTGATGCTTCTTCTGGGCCAATAATAACGTAGAGAATTTATTTTACAACGCCTGCCCAAAGAGTCCCCCAAATCTTCCTCCATCATGTCACTATCCTGCTCAATAACCTTCCATGGCTCCTTGTTAACTTTGGAGCAAAGTCTATGCGTCTTATCCTGGGATTCAAGGCTTTCCATTACGTGGTTTGGATCTACTTTTTCCTGTCCAATGTCCATCTGTGAACCACCTGCTCTATCCAAGTTGGTTCTCACTGCCCCATCTAAACTTCTTCTGGGCTTCCTCTTTCCTCTCCAATTTTATCGCCCTCATTTTACAGCACTGTACTTATTATTTTGCTTTTTCCTGAATGCCACAAGAACTTTATTCCTGCAACTGCCCTTCATCTCTGTGTCTTAGCACCTAGACCATAGAGCTATTCTAAGAAATGGTGTGAAGGAAATGATCAGGTGACTTCTGTTTCATCTCATCACACAAGGAGAACATTGAGGAGAACCCTAAGAAATGAAGATTTCTAGCTTTAGTATGAAGAATAGCTATTCTTCTGAGCAATTGGCTTGGTTTTGTGCAGCTATTTGGAATCACACAACTTTCTAATTCCTCTTTTCACATTGGCTGGCAGGAAGCTGAGGGGCAGATGCATGGTCCATCCTGGCAAATCAACAGAATATATGAGGAATCTCAGCCTCCTTTTCTGCTGTTTTATGCCCTCGCGATTGATAATAATTTCAGGGAAAAAAGTTGTCTAACCCCATTTTACTTTGGGCTATTTTTGTTGCATTTTACATAGCATTGAAAGTGACTCGAAGACCTTTCCGGAGTAAGGCAATACATGAGCTAATTCTATTAGTTTCCTTTTGCTGTAATAACAAATTATTGCAAGTTTAGTGGCTTGTACAGTTCGAGAGATCAGAAGTCCAAAGTAAGTCTTATGGGGCTAAAATCAAGGTGAGGTTTTCCGGAGGTTCTAGGGAGAAACAGGTACCCTGTCTTTCCCAGCTTCTAGGAGCCACCTGCGTTCCTTAGCTTGTGGCCCCACGTCACTTTCTTCTCGCTTCTGTCATTGCATCTCCTCTTCCTGACCCTCCTGCATCTCTCTTGTAAAGGCCTTTATAATGGAATTGGTCCTGCCTAGATAATTCAGGATCATCTCCTGTCTCAAGATCCTCAAATTTATCACATCTGCAAAGTCCCTTTTGCCACATAAGGTCACACAGTTACCAGTGCCAGGGATTCTGGGGATTAGGAATTGGACATCTCGGAGGTTGGAGGAGGAGGGAGGGTATTATGCAGCCAACTACATCAGCTTGTCAATCATCTAAGTTACTCGTGACATGAAGTGGTACCTGATGACCTGGGATTTTCATCAGGTAGTGTAGCAATTATCTTTCATGAACTCTTAACAGGAACAATGAACAAAAGTGAGATGGAACTTTTATTTTTGAAGTTCAATCTTTCCAGGGAAACCAGGGTGTCATTCTAGATAAACTAAAGAAATAAATCCATCCTGAGTCCACATCTCAATGGCCTCCCCTCTTCCACTACTGGAATTTCCCAGTTCATCCTCCTCGCCCCCATCCTCTCTGCTCTTCTCTAGCTTCTTTTACAAGGAGGTGCCCCGGCCCTTAAGCAATTCCCTGAAGATCAAAACCTGTGCGCTTTCCTCAGCCCAGTGTGCCCCGAAGCTGACATGTCTCTTGGTGACTTGGAAGCACTGCTGACACCCAGTTTTAATTAACCAGCTGAAGAAGTGTTGTCTTAGCAGAAAGTCTAAAGCATTTTGAAATAAGTTCTTGACAATTCAGCTCCCAAGGGAAAGTCCAGCTTGCCTTTCTGGTTTGCTGTGTTTAAACCTTTTGATGACTCCGTAAAAGTCTGACCTTCTCGGGCACCATCAGGCAAGATGCTTGGAACAATCGCTCTTTCTCTTTTGCATTGTGATTTTCTTCATGTTAATTCTCCCTGGTTGCCCCCAGCAACAGTCCTTTCTTTCCCTGCAGAGCCTTACTTGCTCTGTTAAATCCAGTCACTCCCATCGATCAAGTAGATATTTCTGGATGTGGCAATCAAATTCCAGGCCCCGATGGGAGTATAAAGAATTATATGTTGTCTCTATTCCTGTAGTGCTCATTCCAGGCACTGCTGCAGTGGAGAAATCTGAAAACAAAAGGCTTAAAAACCCTGACTATGTTTCTCTTACAAGATCGAACTTCTCAGATTCTATCTTGCCCAAAGAAGGAAAGTCTGGGGACAGAGGCTGGCTTAAGTCTTTTGATTCACTTTATTGGCTGTGTACACTTTAGTAAATTACTTGAACTTGTTGAATTTCAGTTCCCTTTTTGGCGGGTAGGGTGGAGACACACACACATGCATGCACACACACACCAGGGCAAAGATCTATGACAACAAAAATATATTCCTGAAACTTGGCTCCTGCTACAAAACTTAAGTAAATACATACAGAGAAGCATAGATGAGTGGGGGGAAAAGTATAGTCAGAATTAATGGGTTATGCTATTATTTACCGGCTGTGTAGAATTTTTATTTTCTCTGTCTTAGTGTTTCCTCATCAGTAAAATAGTCATAATAATGTCACCTCAGAGCTAGTTGGGACTTTAAATTAATTCATATGTGCAAAGTGTTTAAATGCATAAGCAATAGCTATCATTATTTTTATTATCATTCTGTAAGATGGAGATGATCATTAGAGTTTTATGCAAAGGACTGGGTGGTAAAAGGAATACAATAGATGTTATCTATTATTATCATGGACAGTTGTTCTGTGCATTTGGGGCTGGGTTTAAGAAAATGTGATCATGGTTAGTGTGGAAGATTGATAGAGAGGATTTAAGTTTGCTAGTCCAAAATGTTTAGAAAAGGCAAGAGGAACAAGAGTTTTCACATAGGTGGAAACTGACTGGTAGAAAGTACTTTGGGACCATGATTGAGGAGACTGAATTAGATACCAAAGCAAAGATAAAGAATTACATCCTTCCAGCTGAACCTTGTCACTACAGATGATGAATGATAGAAGTAATTAAAGAAAAATCGAGCTGAGATGAACCTTTTACCTTTTAGCTCATCATAAGCTAGTAGCTGCTTTTCGTTGGTCAATATTTACCTCCTGAACTGAGAAATGGGGGTCAATACTTACTTCCTATTGTTAGTACATCTATTTTCTGTACACTACATGTAAGTGGCCTATACACACAGGCACCAATACATTAATAGCTATATCAATAGAAAATCAACAATAATCATTTATTTTTAATGGTCATCACCACTGAAACACCAAGCAGTGCAATATGCTTAAGACAAAGAAGGAACACTTAGCATGATAGATGTCTGTGGATAATTGATTTAGGTTAACAACTTCCTTTCGTAATGGTGCTAATTGCGTTAATCAACAAGCTGATTTCATCAGAGACTTTCAAAGGCTCATTCTGGAGGTTGCCAGATCTTTCCCTGGTTGATGAGTTAGTTCCCCAAGTGAAGACACCCAACCTCGATTCATAATCATCAGCAAAACTGTTTTAGTGATGGCTTACAGTCCAACCGACTAACCTGTTCAGCAGTTTGTGGCTCTGTTAGAATTCATGGGCCTGGTTAATTGGGCAGATCAGGTCTAGTGCAGTGTATATTTGGTGCTGCTGCTGGTGGTGTTGTTTTGGGCTACCCAGAATATTTTTTCTCCTTAATGTAGTCCCTCAGTTTCCTTTATGGGCAACTCACCCAACTTCATTCTGTGTTCTTCCAGTGGACAGATAGTCTATGTGTGAAACCAAGAGACGCTGTCTTGGAAATTGAAATCTTCAGCAAAAAGATCCAAGGGTAAGAGAAAAAAATAGACTTAGAACACATTAACTTCAGCGGGAGTGTCCAGACAAATCTGCCAGCCTAGTAGGTACCTGCTTTCAAGGGCTCCAGGAGAAATTCCTAGTTGCTAAACCTTAGTCCTTGAAGTTCTCCCATACCCTTTTAGTGGAGTTCCTTTTGGCTTATGTTACCAGAGTCAGCTACAATCAAACAGTCACAACTGGTTCGGTTGTCAAACTGGCTTTATCACCGTGCCAATTCTAATTAATTGATAATGGTTACATGGAGTGTTGTGTTAAGAAGCATTCAGAGGATTCATCCAAAAACTGCGAAGAGTGTAGCACTCAATTAGAAATACTTGTGTAGAGGAAGTGTTGGGGGAGGACCAATGTAGGCAGCAGGGCAGAATATTACTAATGTCAAATACATGCCAGGGGCCTAGAGGCATAGAGCACTGTGGTCAAGGAGGGTGGAGGAAGGGGATCTAGAGCCAACATGCCTGAGTTCACATCCTGCTTCTCCCACTTCTTAGCTGTGTGATCTTGGACAAGTCACTTAGCTCTCTGTACCTTGGTTTCCTCAACCGTACAACGAGGATGCCAGCACACCCTTTGTAGGTTGTTGTGAGAATGAAATTGGTTAATAGCAAGTGAAGGACTTAAGATAATCTATTTGGCCCACAGTAAGGGCTCAATAAAATGTTACCCATTACTGCTGGTGTTGTATCTTTGTTGTTATACTTGGGGTGTAGATGGTTGCAGCCTGGGCAGTGAAGGAATGCCTGAATAGACAGAAGAATGGATGAGTTGTCATTTTGAAGGAAAGCAATCAATTCCAGAGTAGTCTGCAATTTAAAGTCTGTGGCCATTGCCATCATTTCCTTGATTTGATTCTCTGAAGTCATCTTTCTACTATACACCTGTGTGCAATTTGGGTCCAATTTTCCTTTATTAGGGTTTCTATAGGAGCTAAAACTACAAGAGCAAATGTTTTTTTCTCTCTCTCTCCCTCTCTCCCCCTCTCTGTTTACCCCACCCCACTCCTGTATTTAAGCCAATGTTTCTATTTCACATCTGCTATATCTTTTTCTTTAAATAGGTCATATTGAAAGTGTTTATTTCTAGCCATTTCCTTTTGCTCGTTACTAATATATGTTGTTTTGAGAAACTATTTCAATCTTTTTTCTAAGGCAAAGTTAGTAAACTCTAAAAAATCCCAACTCCTTGGAATCTTAATTTGTCTAATTCTTTATAGGAAGCTTATTTAACAAATTTTAACCCTGATCCAGGAAATATTCTATATATGCATCTAATACAAATAATATCTATCTATCCATCCATCTGTCATCTATCTTTTTAAACTTTTTTATGTATGTATGTATGTGTTTTTGAGACAGAATCTCACTCTGTTGCTCAGGCTGGAGTGCAGTGGTTTGATCACAGCTCACTGCAGCCTTGACTTCCTGGGCTCAAGCGATCCTCTCACCTCAGCCTCCCACATAGCTGAAATCACAGATGCTCACCACCATGCCCAGCTAATTTTCTTTTTTTAAAAATTTTTAGTAGAAACGAGGTCTCACTATGTTGTCCAGCTTGGTCTGGAACTCCTGAGCTTAAGCAGTCCTCCTACCTTGGCCTCCCAAAGTGTTGGGATTACAGGTGTGGGCCACTGCACCCAGCTTACCTATCTATGTATCTCTCTTATATTCATTAATTCCCTTTTCTTTACAACAGCTGATGTTTATTCGTCTCTTATTATGTGCCAGCCACTGCGCTGAACACTTCTCATTTGAATGTCCTGAAAACCTCGGAGGAAAATGCTCTTTCCCCCTATTTTACATATGAGGAAACTGAGGCACAGAGTAGTCCACTGACACTATGACTAACGGTGGACAGGGCTGTCATCTGGACCTGGGTGGGTCTGGGTTCCGCAATGCCCACTGCTGCCTCCAAGAGCTGTTTCTTTTCTTTTTTTTTTTTTTAATTTAATTTAATTTATTTTATTTTTTTGAGACAGAGTCTCGCTCTGTCGCCCAGGCTGGAGTGCAGTGGTGCGATCTTGGCTCACTGCAAGCTCCGCCTCCCAGGTTCAAGCCATTCTCCTGCCTCAGCCTCCTGAGTAACTGGGACTACAGGCGCCCGCCACCATGCCCAGCTTTATTTATTTATTTTTTATTTATTTTTTATTTTTAGTAGAGATGGGGTTTCACCATGTTAGCCAAGATGGTCTCGATCTCCTGACCTCATGATCCACCCGCCTTGGCCTCCCAAAGTGCTGGGATTACAGGCGTGAGCCACCGCGCCCGGCCCCAAAAGCTGCTTATTTTCAAAATGTCATAAACATAGAAAGGCAGAAAGAAGAAAATAAAAGCCTACCATATTTTGAGTAAGTTGAAGGATGCTTATTTTGATGTATGGGATTAATAATGACCATAGCTGATACTTATTGAGTTCCTGGTTAGTGCCAGGCAAGGTGCAATGCTTCATAAGATTATCACATTTAATTTATACATCGGGCCTCTAAGGTAGGTGCTATTACTGTCCTCATTTTGCAGATAGAGAGACAGACACTTCCAGTCTTTTTTGGGGGTCCCAGAGTGCTGCCCTGACCTGAGACAAGATATCAGGTTAAAGTGCTTTATTTGGGAGTTAATCCTGGAGCACTGGGTGGGAAGTGAGCAGGTCACCTCTGCAGGAAACGGGGGCTCAATCCTTCCCAGGAACACTGAGAGTCAGTGCAGAGCAGGCACTGCAGAGAAGAGTCCAGCTCCTGTCCGTCAACGATTGAGGGCCACTGGGTGGAAGCACCGATTCAGGCCACTTCCTCCATGGCCTGTGCATAGGCAGAAAAAAAACCTCAGGCTGAAGAGTCCAGGTGCTGACAGCTGTAAGTCTGACTACTTGCATTGAAATAGGAAAGTGAAATATAAGACTCAGGGAGCTGGGGGCTGGGAGGGCACATGGCATTCACCACACTCAGGTGGTTAACTTCTTTACTCAAGGCTACACAGCTGCTACCTGCAGCCAGGTTAAAAAGCCAAGTCTTTGCTTGTTTAAATAATCTGAGAGAGTTGATGGGAGTGTAAATTAGTTCAACCACTATGAAAAATAGTGTGGCGATTCCTAAAAGACCTAAAAAACAGAACTACCATTCGACCCAGCAATCCCATTACTGGGTGTATACCCTAAGGAATAAATTATTCTACCATAAAACACGTGCACGCATATGTTCTTTGCAGCACTATTCACAACAGCAAAGACATGGAATCAACCTAAATGCCCAACAGTGGTAGAGTGAATAAAGAAAATGTGGTACATACACACCATGGAATACTACATAGCCATAAAAAAAGAAAAAGATCATGTCCTCTGTAGGAACATGGATGGAGCTGGAGGCCATTATCCCTAGCAAACTAACGCAGAAACAGAAAAGCAAATACTGCATATTCTGACTTGTAAGTGGAAGCTGAATGGTGAGAACACATGGTCACAAGGAGGAGAACAACAAACTGTGGCCTACAAGAGACGAGTGTGGGAGAAGGGAGAAGGTTGGGAAATATATTGTAACTAATGGGTACTAGGCTTAATACCTGGCTGGCAAAATAATCTGTACAATAAACCCTCATGACATGAGTTTAGCTGTAGAACAAACCTGCACATATACCCCTGAACTTGAAAGTTTGTTTTTTTTTTTCTTGAGATGGAGTCTTGCTCTGTCGCCCAGGCTGGAGTTCAGTGGCGCGATCTCGGCTCACTGCAAGCTCTGCCTCCTGGGTTCACACCATTCTCCTGCCTCAGCCTCCTGAGTAGCTGGGACTACAGGCACCCACCACCACGCCTGGCTAATTTTTTTTTTTTTTTTGTACTTTTAGTAGAGATGGAGTTTCACTGTGTTAGCCAGGATGGTCTCGATCTCCTGACCGTGATCTGCCCTCCTCAGCCTCCCAAAGTGCTGGGATTACAGGAGTGAGCCACCGCACCCGGGCAAAATGAAAGTTTTTAAAAGTTCCCCTTAACAAAAATAATCCGAGAGAAAACTCATGGGTTCCCTATTCCCTTGCCTTACTTGTCTTTCCCCAGTCATTCCTTATCCTCACCCTGCCCAGGTAAAATCTGTGGACCTCATCAACTTCAGCAATCCATGAAGGCCTGGCTTCTGGGAAATAGAAAACTGCATTTCATATGTTGTTTTGTTTTTACCAATTTGGTGGATGGGTGGTGGGGGCTTGTCTGAGACACTAGTTCCTGTTGACTTCTGATTAAAAATGACTTCAATGGAGTTGCCTCCTTTCTATTGAAGGCTAGTGCATTACCATTAGTAAGAGTATTGACGTTTAAAAATGAGCCTGTTACTGAACCTATTTAACAGCTATTGAACTACCCATGTTTAAATATTTACTCTGCGCGATTCCAACCTGTTGGTCCTTCTTCGCCTCTGACATTGGATAGATTGTCAGAACTTCCATCTCTGCAGCTTCTGTGAAAAGAACACTTCAAACATTATAATATTAATTGGTACATTCAGGAGACTGGGTGTTTAAAGAAAGTGGATTTTATGGGTAACTGAGATTTAACATAAAATCTGGATACCTGGCACATCCAACCTTTTGTGTGGGTAATCTTTGTATCTCATTTGTTCATTCGTTCATTCATTCATTCATTCATTCATTTCATGCCTACTATGTGCCAGGCACAGAGTAGTGAGATAGGCCAGCCTAGAGAAGTCTGTGAAACTACATATTTCCTTGTGTGTCTTGTGATCCATCATTTAAAATATCTCCTTTCATCCAAGTTTGAAGATATAAGACAGAGTTTCCCAAATATTTGGGAGTCAGGTTGCTTTGAGAATGTGATGGAAGGCAATGAGATTTCTCATACGAGCTCGTCATTTTGCCTCCATTTTCAGTATGGTTGGTTATTCATGGGTCTCTGGATTCTGGGAGTCAGGGAAAGAACATGTGGATGTTACTTCTGGAAGTTCTGTCTCTGTTTACTAAACTTTTAATAGGCAATCATTTTTCTCCCCATTTGTTTTCTAAAATTTGAGCAAGGAAAATGGTATCTATTAATTGAAAGTTCTAGCCCTTTAGGAATTTATACTCTGAATGCTAGTTCTTTGTGTTTTCCAGCTATTCATAAACTCACTTTTTTTACTGTTTTTTCCCCCTTTTTCCTATTTTTTCTTTAAAATTCTTTTTTTCTTCTTTTTTAGAGACAGGGTCTGGCTGTGTTGCTCAGGCTGGTCTTGAACTCCTGACTTCAAGGGATCCTCCTGCTCTGGCTTCCCAAGTAGTTAGGATTACAGGTAGGACAAGCTACTGCACCCGGCTTCCATAAATTCACTTTATATGAACAGTAAAAATCTCCTTCTCTACTTACAAGAAAACAACCTTACTTTATACTCATAGGACAAATACACAGAGATTCAAACCCTCTCTCATGATTTATGAACATTTCTCTATAAAGGTAAGAAATGATCCCTATCAGCATTTAAACCTTGCTCAGAGTTTTGAATCACCACAACCCCTGCCAAGCCTGGTTCATTGCTAAAGCACTGGAATAATGGAACTAAGCCTATTTAATGGCATTTTGACATCTGAAATTCTATTTCTAATTGTAAAATTTTAAAACATTTAATATAAATCTGTTTCTGATGCAATGTGTAGTATATTTAAATTGTGGAAAGCTTATTAAAGTATATGCCCATGATATTGTCTTACATATGTTCACATATAATAGTTTCCATTATTAATCATTTAGTATATATTATTTTTTAAACATTTATTTTAGGTTCAGAGGTACATGTGCAGGTTTGTTATATAGGCAAACTGTGTGTCACAAGGGTTTGGTGTACAGATTATTTCATCACCCAGGTAATAAACATGGTACCCGACAGGTATTTATTCTTATCCTCTCCCTCCTCCCATCCTCCATCCTCAAGTAGGCCTCAGTGTCTGTTTTCCCCCCCTTTGTGTCCTTTTTTTTTTTTTTTTTTTTTTTTTTTTTTTTTTTTTGTTTGAGACAGAGTCTCACTCTGTGGCCCAGGCTGGAGTGCAGTGGCTCAATCTCGGCTCACTGTAAGCTCCACCTCCTGGGTTCACGCCATTCTCCTGCCTCAGCCTCCTGAGTAGCTGGAATTACATGCGCCCACCACCAGCCTGGCTAATTTTTTTGTATTTTTAGTAGAGATGGGATTTCACTGTGTTAGCCAGGATGGTCTTGATCTCCTGACCTCGTGATCCGCCTGCCTTGGCCTCCCAAAGTGCTGGAATTACAGGTGTTTTAATTGTTTAGCTTCCACTTATAAGTGAGAAAATGAAGTATTTCGTTTCCTGTTCCTGTGTTAGTTTGCTTAGGATAATGGCCTCTAGCTCCATCCATGTTCTTGTAAAGGACATGATCTCATTCTTTTTTTTATGGCTGCATAGTATTCCATGGTGTATATATACCACATTTTCTTTATCCAGTCTACTGTTGATGAGCATTTAGGTTGACTCATGTCTTTGCTATTGTGAACACTGTTGCAATGAACATACACATGCATGTGTCTTTATAGTAGAATGATTTATATTCCTTTGGGTATATACCCAGTAATGGGATTGCTGGGTTGAATGGTAATTCTATTTTAAGTTCTTTGAGAAATCGCCACACTGTGTTCCACAATGGCTGAACTAATTTACACTCCCATACTTGCATTATTTCTTTTAATTGTTACAGCAGCACTATGAGGCAGGTATTGTTATAAGCCCGTTTTTTAGAAGATGAAAAAGAAGTTGAGAGAGAATATTAGTCCAAAGATACTTGCATATGCATTTTTATAGCAGCACAATTCGCAATTGCAAAAATGTGGCACCAACCCAAATGCCCATCAATCAACAATCAACAAAAGATAAAGATATTGTGTACACTACCTGTGTATACACACACACACACACACACACACACACAATGGAATACTACTTGGCCATAAAAAGGAATGAATTAATGGCATTTGCAGCAACCTGGATGGGATTGGAGACTATTATTCTAAGTGAAGTAACTCAGGAATGGAAAACCAAACATCGTATGTTCTCACTCATAAGTGGGAGCTAAGCTATGAGGACGCAAAGGCGTAAGAATGACACAATGGACTTTGGGGACTCGGGGAAAGAGTGGGAAGGGGGTGAGGGATAAAAGACTACAAATTGGGTTCAGTGTATACTGCTCGGGTGATGGGTGCACCAAAATCTCACAAATCACCACTAAAGAACTTACTCATGTAACCAAACACTACCTGTTCCCCAAAAACCTATGGAAATAAAAAAAATAAAAAATAAAAATAAAATACTAATGTTTTAGGATAAAAGAAAAAGAAAAAGAAATCCAAGTAAAAGGTGGTGAAGCCAGGATTTGATCCAAAGTTCTCATGCACCAAATCTCATTTGTTTAATATCATTTCCATTATCCAGAGGCAACTTTTGTTAACATTTTGGTGTCTTTCTTTATTCTTGATTCTTAAAACTTATTTAAAGCTATTAAATATTATATTTTGTATTCTGCCTTTCGTCCTAGCATCAGAAGTCTTTCTTTTACATGTCAGTAAAAGCTTTCTAAATATTTTTATTTGCTACTTAATTGCTAGCTAACCATTCTGCTATTAATGAACTTGTAGGGCCTTTCAAGTTTCTTGTATTATAAATAACACCATAAAGGACGTCTTTAAACATGAACATTTGTGTAGACTGATTTTGAAAATCAGGTTGTGGATCTGAGTTCGATATGTTTGTTTTTTCTTTTTGTTTTTGGTAAGTCTTAGGGAGGGCAACATATTTTTCAGGTCAAAAATGAGTCTTTGAATTTTACCTTATCTCTGCCCTAAGCCAATTTCTCAAAGTCGGACTCTTAAAGATACTTGACTCATCTTCTTTTCTACATTGCCTAAGTGAGTTTTTTATTTTATAATGTTTGACAACTCAAATAATATTTTTGAAACATTTGAAGTATGGGCTATCTCATACCATTTATACATGTAGGGAATTGATGAGCAGGAAACCCCAAGAAGTGGAATATTCAAATGAATTTGATGATTGGCCTTGGAGTGTGTTATATGGATTACCTTGTAGGTTGCATTCAGCTAGTAATGAAGTGATTTCGTATTCTCCAAATATTTGCTGACTCCAAATGAATGAAGAATTTGAGAGATATTTGCTGTGTAGCAAAAGTAAGCTCATGTGGTGGTTTGCTTAAAATCCCACCCGTATTTTCTCTCTAATCATGTAACTTGTCACAGTGTATTATAGTTTCTGGTAGATTCATCTTTATCCTCCACTAGATCAGGAATTTCAGGAAGCCATAAATATACATCTGGTATACCGTGGCTGATAATATAATACCTGGCACATGGCCGGTATTCAGAAAATTGTGTTAGAAGGAAGCAAACAAGTGAGAAAGCCAGTCGTAGACAACCTTGCAAAAACAATTCTTGAGAAATGACTCTGCTTGTTAGGAACCACCATACATTGGAAAATTCTTAAACCTTCTTTTCAAGCATTATAAGAGATAATGTTTTAGAACCATAAGACTTGCAGAAAATGGCGAACTTAGGTGGCCTCTGGGGTCAGAACTTTGAGGACATGGCTGAAATGAGCTCAATCACTCTTTGAGTTATCAAAACTGCACTAATTCTAGGCTCACCCTGAGGAGGAGGGTTTCAATCTAATTGGGGGGAAACCTCTGCCTTGACAAATAGTCACCTGTTTGTATCTCATGGACTCTAAGAGGAACTGTCTCAGGCCATGAAATGCAGGCTGGACAAGCCCTTTCATGCCCCTTCACAGAGCGCTTTCTTTCTTTTGTTTTCGAATTCATAGAATGTCACGATCCATACAGGATGATCTGGCCCAAACCCTTCACCTGCTAGAAGGGGACACTCTGGGGTCAGCCTCTTCTGTTCTGACTCAGATAGCATCTCTTGGCGCCAATTGTGCAATTATTGGCCTCGCGTGACTCCTCAGTTTGCTCTTCATCTTCTGCTCTCCTCACAGGCTATGAAGGACAAGGATTAATTTATGGTGCTATGAAATGCACTGGCTTATCAAGGGTTTTTATGGGTTAATGTCCACAAGCTTCACCTTCTTTACCTTTGGTCCTGGAGATCATGTTTACAGTGCAGGTTTGAACTTAAGGGAAGGGGTTAGGTGAGGAAGAAGGCAATTAAAGGACTCACAGTCACCTGCTGGCCCATTCAGAGCAGGTAAGACTTGCCTAGGTGTGGGCAGGGGGCCCTTCACCCAGAGCCCTATCTCTGGAGGAAGATAAATTCACAGTTAATAAAGATAAGGGCCTGAGAGAAATGCCATTCAGGACTGCATTGCCAGCCCAGCCCAGCCGATCAAAGCCAACGGTGACTAATTCTCTTAATGGGAAATACCGGGGGTTAGAGAAGGTTTTGTGTCACAGGGTTGGTGAGGAAAACCAGCTTGGGCAGTCATGGCTTTGAACCCTACCTTTGTCACTTAACAGCCACGAGATCCTAAGCAAGCGTTTTTGCCTCTTTAAGCCTCAGCCTGAGGGATCTCTCTTTCTTCTGTCTTAGGCCTCTTGAGAGCATGAACTATAATGGTGTATGAAAAGCAACTGGTGACATGCTGGGCACAGGATAGCTAATCAATAAATGTGAATTTCTCCCTTTACCCCCTTTCCCCTTTTCTTCTTTTGATGGTGCCTTTGAAAATAAACTCATTTGGAGGCTGGGCGTGGTGGCTCATGCCTATAATCCCAGCGCTTTGGAAGGCCAACGCAAGCGGATCACTAGAGGTCAGGAGTTTGAGACCAGCCTGGCCAAGATGGCAAAACCCCGTCTCTACTAAAAATACAAAAATTAGCCAGGTGGGGTGGTGGTGCATGCCTATAATCCCAGCTACTCGGGAGGTTGAGGCAGAAGAATCGTTTGAACCCAGAAGGCGGAGGTTGCAGTAAGCCAAGATCACACCACTGTACTCCAGCCTGGGTGACAGAGAAAGACTTTGCCTCAAAACAAAACAAAACAAAACAAAAAAACTAAATTTATTTGGTTTGCTTGTATCCTTTCATTCATTAAGCCATTGATTCATGTGACAGACATATAAAGCACTTACTAAGTGCCAGAATCCAGGCTCAGCATAGAGCATATTTAAAATGTCAGATGCAAAATTCATCCTTATGAAGCTACGGTCTAAAGAGGGGAAGAAACGTTAGTTCAGATAGCTACCACACATTGAACACTTACGACATGCGGTACTTTTCCTGTATTTACTCATTGAATCCTCATAACAACTCTGAGGTAGATACCATCATGATCCCATTTTATGGATGGAAAAACTGAGGCACAGGGTCATGAAGTAACTTACCCCAGATGCCACAATTAGTAAGTGTCAGAGTATAACTGTACCCTGTAGCCCATGTGCAGAAAACCACTGGGGTGTTACAAGAAGATAACTATTAACCCTTTGCACTTGGCGATTTACCCATTTGGGGGCTGTTGGTGGAATTTGGCTAATTTGGTTGTGCACCCCCTTGCTAATCCAGAGTGTGTGGTCTGTGGCCTGGCAGCATGGACATTCCCTGGTTGCTGGCAAGAAATACTGAATCTCAGGCCCCACCTCAGACCTGCTGAACCAGTCTCATTTTGACAAGGTTCCAGGGGATCTATGTGTCCGCTGGAATTTGAAAAGTGTTTGTTTATATGTCCAAACTGTCTTTCCACTGGTATAATTAAAATAACAACTAAAAAACCACCCAGGTAGTGCTATTATATAGCCCTGAAGTCACTGGGTTGAGGAGACCTTTGAGATGCCCATAGGAAGTAGCCTGGGCACCCCTTAAGTGGCTTGACCCCACATTTCTTCAAACCCCTTAAGACTCTGCTATCACCTACAGTGTCTTCCCTAAAGTCATCAGCGGGGTTCAAATGTTCCTTGGCATAGAATCTCCTGCAATGCTTCCTAAGCAGAGATGTTGACCTGCAGAACGTGCCCTGTTGTGGGCATGGGTGGGGTTAGGGTCAGTTTCTGGTCCACTCTCCAGCATCCTTATGGCCCTCATCATTATCTGCAATGACATGAGTCATTCAACTGTTCACCTCTTCACCATAGAGTCATTCCATTAGACTGTCACTTTCATGGGGGCAGCTATTTACCTGGCTCAGTTACCTCTGCATCCCAGCACCAGGAAGAGACCTGGCACATAGGAGGTGTTCAATAAATATTTATTGAATGAATGAATACATGCAGAAACCTATTCTAAACCTTTTTTTTTTTTTGAGACAAGGTCTCACCCTGTCACCCAGGCTGGAATGTAGTGGTGCACTCTCAGCTCACTGCAACCTCCCCTTCTGGGACTCAAGCAATCCTTCTCTCTCAGCCTCCTGAGTAGCTGGGATTACAAGCATGTGCCACCATGTCTGGCTAAGTTTTTCTGTTTTTTGTAGAGATGCGGTTTTGTCATGTTGCCCAGGCTGGTCTCGAATGCCTGGACTAAAGCAATCCTCCTGCTTCAGTCTCCCAAAGTGCTGGGATCACAGGTGTGAGCCACTGCGCCTGGCCTAAACTTTTAAGTAAATAATTCCCAAACTTTAGTGATTGAACAATGATTAGAAATAAATTATGTGTCACACCCTGCAATTGACCACAGCTCTTCAGGGTGCCTAAGAGGGCTGAGACTGGAGAACAGCCCAAACTTACCCATTATATTAATTTAGTACTGCTGCTGCAATGGAATTACCACAAATGCAGTGGCTTGAAACAACGCATATTTACCACTTTACAATTCTGGAGATAAGAAGTTCTAAAATCAAGGTCTTGGCAGGGCTGCATCTCTTCTGGACACTTTAGAGGAGAATCAGTTTCCTTGCTTTTTTTTTTCCTCCTAGAGGCTGCTCACAGGCCTTGGCTCACGGCCCCCTTCTATTCTTCAAAGCCAGTAGTTGCACTGCCCTGATCTCTGCTTGCCTTCACATCTCCTCCGTCTCTAGCTCTCCTGCTTCTTTCTTACGAAGACCCTTGTGATGACATTGGACCCTCCTGGTTAATCCAGCATAATCCCCTCATCTCAGGATCCTTAGCTTAATCACATCTACAGAGTCTCTTTTGCTATGTAAGGTCACATATTCACAAGTTCTGGGGATTCCAGGGATTAGGATGTGGAAGTTTTTTGTGGGGGAGGGGTTGGGCATTATTCTGCCTACACTGACTTTACTGCCCCCCCCCGCCCCCAGAATAAAAGTGAGTTGAGGCTGGTATCTCCTTGGAGTGGTGTCTGCTATCTAGATCCATCATTGCTCATCTATCCCAGGCTTTTTCTGTGCGATGACTCTCTGGGTCTCTTCCATTTCATTTCCTCCAGGATCCTTCCTCCGTTTTATGCCATCTTTCTTGGTACTTTAGATTCTTAGGATATTCATGCTGAACAAATATTCATTTTTATTATCAATTTTTTTTAGGACAGGGACATCCAACCTTTAGGATTTAGTGTTAATCACTAATTGTCAACTAACTGTCAATCACTAATGAATCAACTAAGATTGTCCACTTTGGATATGCCACCTTGACAAGAGCAGATTCCAAGGGTCATGGGATACATGATACTTATTATTTTCTGGTGATGGGTGATACTTATTTTGGTTTTTGTTTGTTTGTGTGACTTTCGTACCACCCTTGAAGATAATTTGAATACTCTTAGGAGGGTAACCAAACTAGACCAGGATCTTGGAACATCTGAGAATAAACCTGAAATCAATTCATCACATCTATTACATGAAGAAATGGTTTCTTTGGCTCCAAGCTCACCAGGTGGATCCCAAGGGAGAAACAGAAAGTGGCTTCAGAAAATAAACCCAGATCCATGGTCCGTGAATGGCGCCACCCAATGTCAAGAAGTGACAACCTGGCTGTGAGAAATATGTCTTGGTAGGCACCCTTTCCTCTAGAGTCCAATGAGGATAAACTACAGCCCTGACTGAATTCAACAAAGAGCGTAGGACTAAGTACTGGCACCAAGGCCTTGCTCTCAAAGTCCTGTCATTCTAAAGTTCCAGAACTTTCTTTAACTTAGGCAGTGCTGTCAGGCAGAGGCTTTTGAAGGGCCAGATGGGACCCGCGGAGAAGAGGTTAATTCTTATTACTCTTGGGTCATCTCTCCTCACATCTCTTTATAACTCATGAGATACCTGGCTCCTGACGGACTGTGTGAAGGAGGGTGTGGCCCCCACGTCTGGGCCTCCCCTCTCCTGCTTGTGGGGCCATCATGTTCTGATTAGTATTGATAATTGATTTATACAGCACCTTTTACGAGCCTGCAAATACTGGCTGCAACCAGCCTGTGTGTGGACACACGCATCACTTCACTCTCAGATGATAAGCTGCCACCTCACGGGGTGGGCAGGGAGGTGCGGCGGGCGCCAGTCACCTCGATGGCGCCAACGACGTGACAAGGAGACAGTTTGCTGGAGGAAGTAGGATAGCACCTTATCTCTGCTGGCTGGGGTGGGGGACTGGGTGGAGGTGATTCTGGGCTTGTAATTAATAACTTGAAGGGTTGGACTTGTGAGTACCCCAGGTCAGGGAAGCATCTTTTGGCATAGGATAGGGTTGCTTAATTACCCCATTATTTAGACGAAAAAACCCAAAACAAAACCCTGAGATGCTGATGGAATAAAAGAATGCCAATGGCAGAGATAGGGTAAAGCCAACATATCTGTGAGTCACATCAGCGTGTAACCTGGGGCTGTATGCCTTTGTTTCCCCTGCCAAGCTGAAGCAGATGGTGAAGATGGTTATTCAAGGCTCACGTCATTGGTCACCATATTGCATGGGGCTTGGGGTGCTCATCTTATATTTTGAGGTATCCTAAATTAGTGTTTGAAGGAAGCTGAGGGTTTACAGGGCCCTCGTTTGAGCTTTGAGAAGTCCTGTCCTGTCGTAAAGAAACTCATTAAATTTAATTTAGTTCAATATTTCCCAAACCTACTTGATGTGATCATTTTGATGAGGGTCTACCTGTTAGAGTTCATTTAGGATCTTTACTTATGTTTTCGAGAAAAATCAGCATCAGGTAGTTTAAAAAAAATGAGTTCTGAATTAAGTCAATTTGCTGGTGGTCTCGAATGAGATCATTCATGTAGAGACAGGTTCTACAACTTACTAGGTGGGTAATCATGGGAACGTCACAGACCTTCTTGTAACCACAGTTTCCTCATTTATAATAGTACCCACTGCATAGGGATGAGGCACAGTGCCAGGCACATAGTATCTGCTCTGTAAAGATAAGCTATTTCTTATTTTATCATCATGAGGAGCATCAATATGTCCATCATCTTCATCAAATAGCAATGCTCTCTGAGGAGAAATGAAACATTTTGGTAGATCAAACAACAACAACACCACCCAGTTTTCCAGAAAGGAGGGATGAGATACAGAGAAAACTTTCCATGTTTGCTCGGATTCTAGTGTCCTATTCCTTGGGAGGTCAGTGGGTAGAATTCAGACTCACCTAGGAGTAAAGGCCAAGCTCAGGAATGAGTTAGAGCTCTTGAGTGGCCAAGTGGAAGGATTCAGAGACCAGGAATAAAGTAGGAATTCCCTAGGAAGCCATGCGATGGGGTGTGGACTGAGATGAGGAAGAATCTAGAACTTTGGCAGAAACATCTGAATTAGAACTTTTCAACTCCATTCCACCCAACTCTAGTCCATGTTCCATGAGCAAAGGGTGGCATTACCAAGTCAATAGGGGGACGGCAGCACATGCTTCCCATCTCGGAGAGTCAGGAAATTGATCCATGTAGTAAAAGCTTTGAGAAGTCTTGCAGTAAAGAAACTCATTACATTTAATTTAGTTCAATATTCCCCAAACCCATTTAATTCCTGGACTACCTCCTTCATTTTATTTTATCATTTCATAAAATAATACACATTTTTACCTAAAGATACTTTAGGAGAGATTGATTTAGACCATGAGAATTTGGAAGAATTGTCTCTTCTAAAGCTGGAAAAAAAAATAGAGATTTTAAAAATCGAATCTATGTGTTTTTAATGTATCCTACTTGAACATCTTTTTTTTGTTTGTTTGTTTGAACTTGTAAAGAGACTCACCACCACTTCTAAATTATTGTGTTTGTGTTTGTGTTTGAAGTGTTGGTCTGGATTTTGCAGCTATTTTAAATGGCTTACTTAAAGGATGAGGAGGGAGGAATAGCCATGTTCCCAATTTGTGATAATGTCAATACTATTTATAATCCTGTCGATACTAGTCGCAATAATGTGTTTTTATGATCATGTCAATACTATTCGTGATCATGCCAGTACAATAGTAGCAACAATTGTCATTGATGAGTGCCGTTTATGAAGTCCTGTCTGTGTACCCTTCCCTACGGTAAGTAGGTGACATGTATTATGTCATGTAGTTCTCCAAATAGGAAACTGAGGCTCAGAAGAGGTAGGTAGCTTGCCCAAAGTCATGTCACTAGACAGTAGCAGAGCCAAATTTGAAATCAGAACCAACCCTAAGAACAAAGCCATGGCTCTCATGTTGCACCTCACATGCAGTTGCTAATTCTTCCTTCCCACCTCCATTCCGAATCCTCTCTGAGTGACTCAAGGGGCGTACCTAGTATCAGGGGCAAGAGTTTCTCTGAGTGATTGGAAGCTGCGGCTCAGGACCTAGAAGGCTGCTGAGTCACCAGCAGGCTGTGCTGTGGCAGAGGCAGCCTTAGAGAGGGTAGATGCATGCAGGTCTCAGGCTGCTGGGGCTCTGTCCTGTGGACCTTGTCCTTCGGGTGCCAGACACAGCTGTGTGTTGTCCAGGTGTCACTTTCATTTTCTGAGGCCCACACTTGCGCACACCCAGAGAGGCTGTACATGTGCACCTTCTTGTTATGTACCCAGGAGGGGTACTAGCCACTCTGGTTTGCCCAGGACTGTCCTGGTTTTAGCACTGAGAGTCCTATGTCCTACAAAACCCTTCAGGCTCTGGCAACTGGGGACAGTTGGTCACTCTAAATAGGTCCTTTGGTCTATATAGAGCCCTTAGGTGAGACTTATCTAAAGGCAAAGGGAAGCTAAGTTCAGGGCCTTTAAAAATAAGTAGTTTCTGCAACAGAAAAATGCAGTAGAATGCAGGAAGGTCAACGCTGACTATCAAAAAAAAAAAAAAAAAAAAAAAAAACCCAAACTCAAAAACCCTCCTTGGAAAAATTAAAAGAAAAATTTTTTAAAAATCCTCACCAAGTCTTCATTGAATCCAGCACTTACTAATTCAATAAAAGTGCTTGTAAAATAATACTCTTCTACTCCTCTGTTACTAAGTTGTGAGTGGTTAATGAATGCCATACTCCTTGCTCAGCCCCTGACGTACAAAACTTTATTGAATTTGTACGATTATCCCAAAAGGTAGGCATTATTATCATTATCTTTTTTTTTTTGAGACACAGTCTTGCTCTGTCACCCAGGCTGAAATGCAGTGGCACAATCTCAGCTCACTGCAACCTCCGCCTCCCGGGTTCAAGCAATTCTTTTGCCTCAGCCTCCTGAGTAGCTGGGATTATAGGCGCCCACCACCACACCTGGCTACTTTGTGTATTTTTAGTAGAGATGGGGTTTCACCATTTTGGTCAGGCTGGTCTCAAACTCCTGACCTCGTGATCCGCCTGGTAGGCGCTATTTTTATGCACAATTTGACAGATGAAGAAACTGAGGCTCAGTTAGATCACTTGCCTAAGGTCACAGCTAGGAGGTGCCTGATGCAGGTGACTTAGACTCAAGTGACCTGAGAGCAGGCTGTAGGCACTCACCACCCACTAGGCCATACTGCTCCCTCCGCTAGCTAGTGATGGACACTTTAAGAAATGAATGTCTTTGGCTCATAATCATACCAGAGTATGAGCTTTCTGAGGGTAGCCTCTTATTCATGAATGTATCCTCAGAGAACCCAGCATGGGGCTATGCACATAGTAGATGCTCAGTTAATGTTTGCTACATTGTATTATAGTGAAAAGAAATTTATATTTTCTTTGCCCATAGCAAAAAAAATATTTTGCAGCAGTCCTGGTCTGTTTTCTTTATTTATCCACCAGAATAAAAGCCATTTTAGCAGGGGGAGGTGGTTCACGCCTGTAATCCCAGCACTTTGGGAGGCTGAGGTGGGTGGATCACTTGAGGTCAGGAGTTAGAGACCAGCCTGGCCAATATGGCAAAACCCCAAGTCTACTAAAAATAAAAAAATTTACCTGGATGTGGTGGCATGTGCCTGTAATCCCTGCTACTTGGGAGGCTGAGGCAGGAGAATCGTTTGAACATGGGAGGTATAGGTTGCTGTGAGCCTAGATTGCACCACTGCACTCCAGCTTTGATGACAGAGCAAGACTCTGTCTCAAAAAAAAAAATCCATTTTAATATATCTGTCTCCATATAGGATTATAAACTCTTATCATATATGTACTTATACATAAACACACACATATATAAACATATATATACAACACACACCTAATACATAATATATATAATAGGTGTTATACACACACATATACATGTATATTTATTTATTTATATAGACAAGCCCATACTCTTTTATTCACCTCTGCATTCCAACTATTATCACAATGCCTGGCACATAGCAGGGGCTAAATAAATACTTCTGGAGTGAAAGAATGAATAAATGCAAGCTGCCCACAAGAAAAACTCTGAATAGAGAGATCTGTGTGCTCCTAAGGAAATTTCCCCACATGCTCTTTAAACCACATCTGGGCCTCATGTGAGTCCAGCAATTTCAGTATGGAGGGCTGGGCTACATCATTTATGAAGAGATTGTCTCAGGAT
Organism: Pongo abelii; assembly: GCF_028885655.2. Classification (NCBI taxonomy): domain Eukaryota; kingdom Metazoa; phylum Chordata; class Mammalia; order Primates; family Hominidae; genus Pongo; species Pongo abelii. The sequence continues at coordinate 114,308,656 of NC_071995.2, read as the reverse complement.
GCCTATTTCATGGCAGAAAACACGCAAACACACTCTCCATTTCCTCTTTAAGCTGGTGCCATCAGTAACTGCTCCAGTCAGTCCCACTGAGAAAGGGCAGCCCAGGGGCTTCAGGTCTGGGTCCCAGGGAATATCTGCAGATGAAGAAACTATCAAATCATAATAGCAAACACACACACAGCACTTTACTTTGTGCCTGTCTCTCTGCTGAAATGTTATGCATAATTAACCCAATTATACTTCACAACAACTCGATGAGGTTGGTATCATTTAATCCCCAATTTACAGATAAGAAAATGAAGGCTTATGAGGTCATGTAACTTGTTCAAGTTCACAGATCTTGTAAGTCTGGCTTGAGCCCATGGTCCTTACTCCTTTAAGGCATTCTCTATAACCTGTAAAGCAAAAGATGACGGGGCACTTGGGTGACCATTCCCATAAATGCTACTATGTGGTATATATTATGCAAGGGGCTGATATTCCCAAAGAATACTCATTTCTCAAATGGCACAAAAATATTAAAAATAGCTACCACCATTGAGCAGTCCCTATATGTGCACAGCTTCTGGCCATTTGCTTATTAGTACAACAGGAGGTAGGTGCTTTTTCTCATCTCCACCATATAGACAAGGAAACTGAGGCAGAACAAGAGACAATGGCTTATGCAAACTCAGACAATAGAAAGAGAGTAATTGGGATTTAATCCAGGACTTTCTGACTCCAAACCCATGCCTGAACGCATACCATAATACTTTATTATCTTAGAAATAACAGGAAAAATGTGGGCTCAGTAGGTGAGAACTCCAGGAAGCTTGAGCAAGGGCTGCATTTCTTCTACTACACCAAAGCAAGCATGGGTAGGTAGCAAGAGAAGGTGATGTGTGAAGGATGGATCATACTATGCTCTGGAAGCATAGACCTGCCCCCAGTTTTCCACTGTTTTCTGAATATGCCACGTGTTCCATGACTCTCTTGACTTACGCTATTGCTTCTTTCTCAAAAGCCCTTTCCACTCTCTCCCACTACTACCTGTTTGACCAATTCTTCCTCATCTTCATGACAGTTCAAATTATCGCTGCCTCTGCAAATTATCCCCAAGCTTCCCCAAACTCCACCCTGTCACCTCCAGTAGTCCACGTCATGAACCCTAATTCTATCTAGTTCTAGTCTCCTTTCATCTAAATTTATCTAGTGGAGAGGGGAACACACTAGTTCTCTAAGACGTTCCTTAAGTAGAAAGAGCTTTCAGGGTCAAATATAGTTGGGGAGTGCTGCTAACTGTATGCTGCCAAGTCAGGAAAGTTTACAAAGAGACACTTGCAGAGTAAAGGCCCTGAGAAGTCCCGCAGTGAAGAGAACAGCATTTCATATTTGACAATGGAACACTTCCCCTCCCAACCAACTTTTCTTTGGCAGTAGCATCCTGTTCATGGAGCAGATTGCTGTAGTTATTTGTTTGTGAACCTGCCTCCTCTACCTAATTGTGAGTTTTCTTCAGAGATTGTTATTTTATGATCTCTAGATCTCCAACACTGGGTTAATGTTTATTGGGTTGAATTAAAGTGGTTTCACAGGCAAACCTAAGCAGAGGCAAAGCTGCCAAATCCTGTATGCAGATGCCACATAGAAGGAAAGCTTGTCCTTCTTTCCACCCTCACTGCCCCACTGGGCATTTGGCAACCTTCACACGATCAAATAATAAGCTTCCTCGCCATCAATCTCCATGGATGTGGGTGCCCTCGGGATGTGACAACTCATGAAAATTGTGGTTGAACACATTTTAGCCTTTCTTTCTAAATTCCCAGACTTTGTCTTTTTGAGCTGTCTCCAGAATCTTCCCAAGGGGGATTTTCCTTGTTCCTGTCAACTAGAGATTTATGTTCCTCATGTGGACTTTTCCCAGCTTAGCTGAATTCTTAGTTGTGGGTGTGTTCCTTCAGGCGGAAGTGTGTGAAGCAGAGGACGTTGGAGAAACTGCTTTGTAGTGAGATTCTTAGACTAGTTCTTACCTGCGAGGAATAATTTGCAAGGTGATGTGGTGTAGTGGAAAAGACGTTGGCTTCTGGAATCAGAAGAGCCTAGAGTTTGCCTCCTGTAGCCCTCTGACTCTGGGCATGTTCCCCAACCTTTCGGATTCTCCTCCACATCCTTATCTACAAAGTGGGAGTGACCACATGTGTCTTGTAGGATGTAGAGAGCACAGCTGTTATCGTTATGCATTGTCTTCACTTTGGATCCTGAGTCCTACTCTTGTTAAGGTCTCCTCCCCTCTCATCATCTCTTCACCACCATCATCAATTCAACTCACTTTTGGTGTTTTGTTTTTTTTTCTGCATCCCTCCTTCCAGCTGTTCCAACTTCATAACCTTACCTTTCTTCTTGCATTCATGTGCTCGATATCCTACTTAACCTGGTTCTCCTTATGAATCTTTTTATTTAAAAATCTCAATTTATGTGTATTTTTGAAAGAAAGTCTTATTTTGTACCTCTAGGTATTAGTGGGCTTAATTAAAATGTAATCAGTTGAATCGATCCAGCTGTTAGAACTAGGACTTTTGCCAGAAAACAGGTCAGGACGTATGTTTTCAGTACTTTTCCCCACAATTTGGCATGACTTTGATGGCTGAAATAATGTTGGGCCACAGTTGTGTCACTGAATGCCGGCCCTAAAGGGGTCTTGTTGCCTCGTACCTAATAGCTTTCAACAAAAGAATTTGGAAAAAGCACATCAAAGCAAACCATGCAAAAGCAGAAGAAAAGAAGTAGCTAAAATCAAACAATAAGGACTAAAAAATGATCAAAATTTGGTAAGTAAACTTAAGAGATTATTGTTTGAGAAACAAATCTTAAAAGAGCAAGTTACAGAAAAGCTTAACAAAGAAAAAAATGAGGAAATCCAAATACCCCAAGTTAGTGGTGAGAAACAGGATATGAAGATATGAAGGGAATATTTAAAGTTATAGGAGTGTTGTATATATTTCTGCATCAAGATTTCTCAACCTGGACACTATTGACATTTTGGGATGGATAATTCTTTACTGTGGGGCCTGTCTTGGGCATTGTAGGATGTTTAGCGGCATCTCTGGTCTCTACCCACCAGGTGCCAGTAGGACCTCCCACCCCTAAGTTGTGACAACTGAAAATGTCTCCAGACATTGCCAAATGTCCCTTGGTAGGCAAAAAATCACTTCCTGCTGAGAAACACTCTTCTATATTAATCACTTTTTAAAAAATGTAATGACATGACAAATTTTCTAGGGAAATATTAATAAAATTCATTAAAAATTAATATATGTGTGTAAGTATACAGGTATGTATGTGCCTTTATACATGTAGAGAAACCAGGGAAAACATTTGCACAACTATCAATATGTCATCTTTAAAAAACAAAATCCTGAGTCAGAGGAATTTATCAGGGAAGTACTTTCCATCTTCAAGAGATAAGAAGTCATCATTCTCTATAAACTGCCAAGGTGACCAACTGTCCTGGTTTCCCAGAGTGGTTTTCTGGGATGTGGGGCTTTTGGTGATAAAACTTGGAAAATCTTAGGGAAATCAGGACAGTCCTAAAACCTTCCCATAGATAACGGCAGAGAATACACCAGGGCAGCACTAAAATGAAAAACTGCAGGCCACACCCACTTATAAATATAAATGAGGACATAGTAAACAAAAAAAAAATCGACCTTAAATCATGCTGTATATAAAGCTAATGTTTTTATTTGTTTGCTTAAGAAGCTCTGTTCAGATAAAATCATTTGTGAAGTCTTAATTTGTTGCAACAGTGGTACTGCGAATAGAACCTCCTTCTGGGTCTTCTGAGTCTCTCTTTTCCAAAATCCCAACCTCTCCTTCTTTCTTCCCCAATCTTTCCCTAAACCCACTCTCACGTATTTCCTGAGGGGCTCCATGGAGCTCCCAGTGCCTTCTGGAGCACAACTGGAAATCCTACATTAGAAGGATAACCACCAAGGTGAAGTAGGGTCTATACCAGGAATATAAGATGGTCCAACAAGGTTATTTTGACACAGGTGAAAAAGGAATCCTTGGTAAATTCAAAATCCATGTGATTTAAAACAAGAATAATAAACAAGCTTTCATTAAACTAGAAGTAGAAGTATGCTTCTCTAACATAATACTGATTTTCTTTTCCAAATCAATAGAAACATCATTTATAGTGGAGCCCTTCCCATTGAAAGCAGAAATAAGGATGCTCATGATTACTTTTTAGTGATTTTTAAGAAGTTTTAGTCAATGCAATAAGGCAGGAAGAAAACTACATAAGATGAAGATAAACAAGAAATAGAGACATAAAAATATAATTATTTGCAGATGATCTGATTGAATCGATGGAAAACTTTAAGAATAAGAGAGTTAAAAAAGGAAACAAAATCTTCTCTAGTTTAAAAAATTAGCCTAATAAATTTTGAAAAAATTTTTCAAAGAACTCATCAAGATTAAGCAAAAATGATCTTAAAATTAAATGAGAGTAGCCATAAAGTTTTTTGTGAAAAATAAGAGAAGACTTACATTACCAAATTTAAAACATATTATAAAGCTACAGTAATTAAAACAGTATGGGTCTAATGACAAATAGACAGATGAAATTCAATATAAAATCCCATGAATCATCTCAAGCACAGATAAGAATATTTTATTTGTTTGCTTAAGAAGCTCTGTTCAAATAAAATCATTTGTGAAGTCTCATGATACAGGTGTCAGTTCAAATCAATGGAGAAATGATCAGCAGGTGAAGAATAATGCTGTGACAAATGATAAATTATTTGACAAAATAAAACCCTTACTTTATGTCCTGTAGTAAACTTAGTAGATTGCATCACATATAAAAATTGAAATTATAAATGAATTAGAAAAAATATAGATGAACTTTTATTGAACTCAGGTTGGAGTTTTTTTAATCATAAAAGATGAAACTACAAGTTATATATTAAACCAAATAAAAAATTAAAACCAGAAAATATACAAATCAAAATAAAGAGGACTGTAAGTTGAAAATATAGACATCATGGAAGTAAAATGATTAGAGATTTTATTATATGAAGAGTTAGTGTAAATTAATAAGATAAATGTATAGATAGAAAAATCAGGCTAGGGATATGAATGGCCAATTAAAGTTATAAAAAGATAATCAACAGCAGCATTATAATAAAGTCAATGCAAATTAAAACAAGACGATAGATACTGGTTTTTTGCCTATCAAATAGAAAAACAATATAGAATAATAATTATTTAGGTGATGGGAGTAAGAATCAGATTATCAAAGATATTCATCCAGATATATATACAAAGATGGTCATAAAATTACAATAGGGAAAAAGGAAATTAGCTGTTCAGCAGTAGATTCTTACAAAAATATGTTATAATGCAAAAAAGGACAATCACGGCTGGGCGTGGTAGCTCACCCCTGCAATCCCAGCACTTTGGGAGGTGGAGGTGGGCAGATCATGAGGTCAGGAGATCAAGACCATCCCAGCTAACACAGTGAAACCCCGTCTCTACTAAAAATACAAAAAAACTAGCCGGGATTGGTGGCGGGCGCCTGTAGTCCCAGCTGCTCGGGAGGCTGAGGCAGGAGAATGGCGTGAACCCGGGAGGGGGAGCTTGCAGTGAGTCGAGATCGCACCACTGCACTCCAGCCTGGCCCACAGAGTGAGACTCCATCTGAAAAAAAAAAGAAAGAAAAAAAAAGGACAATCACATATAGTGATTAAAACCATGATCTTAAAGAATAGAAAGAAGTATTGGTGATAGATAAAATTAAAAAATGTTACAGAGTAATCTAAAGAGCATGATAACATTTTTTGCCACAACCCCAAATATATAGATATCTACAACTAAGCAAGAGTGTAAAGATGGAAGAAAGCATATAGTGCCCATGGTTTTCTGATTGGTGACTTTTATTTTCTTCTTAGCACATTTTTTTAATGTCCTGAATTCTTAAGTGTTGCTGCTTTAGTCATAAGAAAAACATTAAAAATATTATAAAAATAATTTCAATATGGCTGATCAACAACCTGACTGTTCTTTGAGCAGTCTTCATTTTTAACACATAATTATTCACCTATGTTATTTAAGATTTGTCAAATCTGTAGGTCAGGGATAAGCAGAATGTTTAGTGGTATGATGGCTCAAAAGAGATTCCGATCCATAAATATTTTCCTATGGGGGCTTCTCAGTGCATTTGAAATAAATTGTTTTAGATTAAAAATTGTCCTTTCCTTTCCTCTCAAAATTCAGATACCTCAGAAGAGGTAACAGTATGAGACCTCCAAGGTGCTCAATAAATATTGGTTGACTTGAATTGAATCGAAGGCAGTGGCAGTACAAGATAACTTTGTTTATGACATAAGTTTTATCTAATAGGTGTAATTGATTTTATTTCTGGGGTTACTCTGTAATTGGGATGTGAAGAACAAGAGCACATAGGAATGCTCAGTATAAAGGTATAGCCACTGAAAAATAGGTAAAGAATGGAATATGGGATGCATAAAGCACATTTCTCTAAGCACATAGTTTTTCTCAGATTCATCCTTATAATTGCCATATTCTTGGCAGATAGACATTTGATTGGTTGTTGATACTAATAAAATATTCATTCATCCATTTATTCATTCACTCATTTATAGCCCCGAGAAGTCCACGAGCCCTGTGGCTTAGTCTCTAGTCTCTATCACTGTTAATGAAACAAACAATCAAAAGTTAATTTCCTATAACTCAAGTTTTTTATTTGTACTTCCTGTACACTGTGAAACAGACATAAAACCTATGGGCCATGGACCATTTCTCTTATTTCTATTCTCTCTTCTTGTGATTCTGTATAATAAAATCTGAATATTCAGTAGAGCAACAGTTGAAGCCTCCAGGAGAGAAAGGGAAATAAACTGAAGGGCTAGACCAGAATTCTCTGTGTGTAGCCAGAAGGACAGATGCCTGCTATGTGTTAAGCACTGTTGGAGGTGTTTGAGGTACTTCACATCCCTTCTTAATTTTTTTTTTTTTTTTTTTTTTTGAGATGGAGTTTTGCTCTGTCACCCAGGCTGGAGTGCAGTGGCGTGAATTTGGCTCACTGCAGCCTCTACCTCCCGGGTTCATGCAGTTCTCCTGCCTCAGCCTCCCAAGTGGCTGGAACTACAGGTGTGCGCCACTAAGCCCAGCTAATTTTTGCATTGTTAGTAGAGACAGGATTTCGCCATGTTGGCCAGGCTGGTCTCGAACTCCTGGCCTCAAGTGATCTACCCGCCTCGGCCTCCCAAAGTGCTGGGATTACAGGTTTGAGCCACTGTGCCCAGCTCCTTCTTATTTAATTCTCATACTAACAATACAAATTGGATAATTTCATCCTCATTTTGTAGATGATGAAATGGAAGTTTATATCCAACATATATACTGACTTGCATATATCTAATTTAGGATTAAGATGAGCATACCTCCCACTTTACTTTGTTCAGTCCCACAGTTTACTTCTGTTGTCTTGATATAACTGGTAATAGCGTCTTTGGATGATTGGATAAAGAAACTGGTATTTATATGCAATGGAATATTATTCGGCCATGACAAAGAATGGAATCATGTGTTTTGCAACCATATGAATGGAACTGGAGGCCATTATCTTAAGCGAAACAACTCAGAAACAGAAAGTCAAATATCATATGTTCTCACTTATAAATGGGAGCTAAATATTGTATACACATGGACATAGAGTATGGAATAATAGTATTGGAGACTTGGAAGGGTGGGAGGAAGGGAACGGGTGAGGGATGAGAAATTACCTTGGGATGAGAATTTATATTGTCACCTATTAGAACATTACTAGCTTCAAATGACAAGAAACAAAGATTCAGAAGAATTAGACATCAGGGATTTTACAATCTCATAGACCAAGAAATGCAGTTAAGATGGTTCCAGGGTTGAGTAATTCAGCAACTCAACAATATCATTGAAGTCAGAAGCTCCTTCTGTCTTTTCCTTCACCAGCCCCTCTAGGTTGCCTCTGCCTCTGTTGGTTGTGCCATTTCAGGTGTGACTTTCTCTTGTACACCCATGGCTGAAGCCAGAAAAATGTCCATTCCTTCTGTGTTTATTTGCAGAGCAAAGAAACCTTTCCAAGTAGCTCCTCGAAGATTCCTGCTCACGGGGGGCACATGTTCTCTCTTCATCCAATCATTAGCAAGAAAATGGGGGGAGGAGGTTACATGATTGGCTTTAACCAATCGGGATTTTTTTCAGCAACTTAGGAGTGATGAAAGAAAAACTGGACTCTTCTAGAATAGATGTGGAAGGGGGTGGTTGGGTAGGCCAAGCATAGCAACTGCTACAAACTAGTAAGTGAGGAGAGGCCAGCCAGTTCTAAAGGACCAGAGAGACTACTATTTCCATCTCCCCAGCCGCCCTCCCTTAAACACTGTGCCCTCCAAGGGGTTATGTCTGAAGGTTGGGCTTGGCGGGGTAGGTCACTGCTTGAGAGAAAACGCAAACCAATAGCTATAACAATGTAATAAGGCCTGTAGGAGCCTATGAAGGCACTGGAGGCATTCAAGAAACAGTGGCTTTTTTACAGTGTTAAAGGGTGAAGAGGAGCTTGCTCTATAGCTGTTAGTAGGGGCCAGTGCTGGGTATTTCAGCTAGAGGGAGCTGCGTGTACAAATACTTGGAGATGAGAAAGAACCTAGTGTGTTCACAGAACAAGCGGCACTACGGTAGTGATAGAAGAGGAGCTTGGAGAGGTGAGCAGAGCCACATCCCAAGGGGCAGGTGTAACTTGACAAGAGGAGCAGATTTATTCCTGGGGAGTCATTGACAGGTTTAAACCTGAAAGCGGTCAGACTTCCTATTGTTCCTCTAAGGAAGTTCTATTAGCTAGGAGTCAAGACTTCCAGGGCAGATTTCTTTTCTCTTTTCTTTTCTTTCTTTCTTTCTTTTCTTTTTCTTCTTTCTTTCTTTCTTTTTCTTTCTTTTTTTCTTCCTTCCTTTCTTCTTCCTTCCTTCCTTTTTCCTTCCTTCCTTTCCTTTCCTTCCTTTCTTTCTTTTCCCTTCCTTCCCTTCCTTCCCTTCCTTCCCTTCGTTCCCTTCCTTCCCTTCCCTTCCCTTCCCTTCCTTTCCTTCCTTCCTTCCTTCTCTCTCTCTCTCTCTTTCCTTCCTTCCTTCCTTCTCTCTTTCAGATGGAGTCTCACTCTGTTGCCCAGGCTGGAGTGCTGTGGCATGATCTCAGCTCACTGCCATCTCTGCCTCCTAGGTTCAAGCGATTCTCCTGCCTCAGCCTCCCAAGTAGCTGGGATTACTTGGGTGGTGTGCGCCACCACATCCAGCTAATTTTTGTATTTTTAGTAGAGATGAGGTTTCACTGTGTTGGCCAGGCTGGTCTCGAACTCCTGACCTCATGCGATCTGCCTGCCTGCCTGCCTTGGCTTTCCTAAGTGCTGAGATTACGGGCATGAGCCACCGGACCTGTCCCTTTTATTTCTATTTTTGTTTAAGGGGCTGGAAATCCCAGCTGGTGTGTTGTAGAGAGATTACTCATGGCTAGGGGCGAGGTGCACAGCTCTGAAAATACTTGATTTTGGAACTTTTACAGAAGAAGGACATCTCTTTTCCCCATCTATGTATTCTTGAGACTTTGTGGCAGAGCCTGCTATATGTTCACCAAAATTCTCTTCTTCTGCCTGTTGGGCACAAGCTACATTATGTTCCCCAGTGTCTCTGGGAGTTGAGTAAGACTCTGTGACTAAGTTATGGCTGATGGATGGTGGGCATTAGTGATATTCCCAACTTCCAGGCCTGGCCCCTAAAAACCTCCCACATCATCCTTCATGCTCTCTCTTCTCATCTATTTGCCAAAAGAAGAAGACTTTAAAGACATAAAAAATGCAGAGCTACCAAGTGGAAGGATTCTGGGCTCCTGAATGACTGCATGGAACAGAGCCCTCTACTGACTTGCATTGTATTTAGTTTTATTGTGATAAACCACTGAGACTTCAGAGTTTTGTTTTTACAGCAAATAAAACATACTTTGCAGGTGTTTGTGCACCCTTGAAATACAAGGGAAAGTGGCAAAACAGCTTCTTGATAAAGTCAAAGAAAATATACTGAAGTATGAGGAACAGTACATTGATGAAGACTCAGAGGGGGCTTATCTGTGAAGTAAAGACAAGGAAGTCTCATCTTGCTTGGCTGTGGTGAGGGCTGCATGATACCATGTATGTAAAGCACCTAGCACGAGTTGTCTCTTAATGGAATAAGTTAGGAAAAGTGTTTTGGAGTTGGTAGCTATCAGTTTTATAAATATCTGTAAAAAAGAAATAATAAGAATATTTACCTCGGTGATTTTTTGTAAGAATTAAAAGAGATGATGCTTTTAAAGCACTCACTTAGTACAGGGCCTACAAAATAATATGGAAGCTTCTATAACAGTAATTACTGCTTCTTATCGACATTACTGCTGTAAGACATGACTGGGCTGTGACAGCAGGAGGTTTTAGGAGGGAGAAAGCGTTTCAGGCTGGAGCTGTGTTGGGAGTGATGGAGGGAGGGGCAGAAAAGCAGGGGGGCGGCAGGGAGAAGGGGAGATGAGATGCATGACACCAGGTGGAGCAGTTGAAAAGCTCTGTTTACAGCCCGATGACCACTTCTGCCCAGACTGAACCTGGATCATTCCAATTGCCACTGGGCACACATCTCTGCAGCATGCTGGCGCCTAATCATATCTCGAGTGCTGTTTCCAAGAAGCTCAAAGGGCTTTCTGGAAGTTATCTGCTGGCTTGACCCAGCAGCCCCATGTTATCATTCCCATCTCACAGATGGAAAAACAGGACACCGAGTGGTAAACCTACTTACCGAAGATCACGGTGTGAGTCAGTGGCCTGCGTGCAATCAGATTCTAGATTTCTCCATCGCAGGCCCCTCCTGCGGCTCCTCCAGGCTAGCTTTGGGCTGGGCCGCCAAGCAGGCTGCATTTCTTTTTTCTCAAAGAGAGCCACTAAGCATCCAGATTCTGCATGTGATTTAATTATTAGCCAGATCCTGATCTTTGATGACAAGACGTTTGATTTACAGACTAAATATTCTCCTAGGTGCTGGCAGACATTCTATACTTTTGTTCCTAGCATTTATTATAAAAATCTTCATATAAACAGGAAAGCTGGAAGAATCGTAGTCAATACCTGTATGCTTAGGAGCTAGATTCTACAATAGACACTTTGTTTTATTGTAATTTATTAGCTGAACTACTTACTAAGCAGAGAGGTGAAGTTGTCATCTTTGACAATGATAGTCAAAGTAAGTGATGCTATTAAAAATTATTTAAATATCTGGAAATGATTAACAAAATGGTTTAAAAAAATTTAAGTCTTTCAACTCACCGGTAGACTAGTATTTGCTATCAAAGTGAGGTTACAGTAGATTTCAAGAATGTTTGCATGCTTAGTATATAACCTAGCGTGAGTCTTTAAAAATAAAATGTCATGGCATTTCACTAGATTGGTCTAGTTTTAAAGAGAAGACCCCGTCTCCAAAACAAACAACAACAAAACCCAGAGATCTGGGAGTGTGGCCTACCTGCAGCCCTGGAATAAAGATACACTTACTTACTTTAAGGATACTATATATACTTAGTGACTTTATACACATTTAGGGGAAGTGTGTATTAAGTCAAAAGATAGAAACTGCTTGATTAGAGACTTGAAAGGGCCAAATAAATTGTTAGATTAAGTGTCTTCTTTTATGGATAAGGCCCAGAGATGGCAAGTCACAGAGCAAAGGCACTGACAGAGGAAATACACTGACAGTATTAGACCAATAACTTTCTTATTTATCTATTTATTTTTAGAAATAAGATCTCACTGTGTTGTCCAGGCTGGAATGCAGTAGCTTTTCACAGGTGCAATGATAGTTCACAATAGCCTCGAATTCTTGGCCTCGAGCGATCCTCCTACCTCAGCCTCCTGAGTAACAGACTACTGGCATGCACCACGGTGCCCAACTAGACCAAAACTTCTTATACTGGAGGCAGAGTTGGTGAGAACTACTCAAATGGCCATAGCATTTTGTCTCTCTCCCTTCCCCCAATTCCAGCCATCCCAGAGGCTTCAACACACAGGCTCTTTCTTTACAGGGATATGTGAGCTTAAACAGTGAGCATTAGTTATGACTGCTGCCACCAGAGTGGCTGCCAGAAATAGCCCTTTTGGGGCCTGGTGTGGTGGCTCACGCCTGTAATCCCAGCACTTTGGGAGGCCAAGGTGGGTGGATCACCTGAGGTCAGGAGTTCAAGACCAGCCTGGCCAACATGGTGAAACCCTGTCTCTACTAAAAATACAAAACTTATCTAGGCATGGTGGCGGGTGCCTGTAATCCCAGCTACTTGGGAGGCTGAGGCAGGAGGATTGCTTGAACATTGGAGGTGGAGGTTGTAGTGAGCTGAGATCACACCACTGCATTCCAGCCTGGGCATCCTGGGCAACTCCATCTCAAAGAAAAAAAAAAAGAAATATCCCTTTTGGGGAGTTGGTAGGGGGGGAAGTGTTGGCTGGGCAAATTGGCTTGAATGTGGATCTGAGCTCTCTTCATGAAGCAAAGCTGCCCAATGAATGTGCTTTTGGCACTACCTTGTTGACCTTCTTGGCCCAGTGGCTTTGCCCCAGATGCAGTTTCTGAGATGCTGATGCACGGCAACTCCTGAGCCCCCTTGTTGTTTAACCACTGATACTTTCTGGATGCATCCCCTGATCAGAAAAATGAATGCACAAATAAACCCTATGTCACTGTTCTTCTCCCATCGCTCCTGAATTTATTCAAGCGCAAAAGGGGCTGGTTCCCACGGAGATCCCTGCTTGCGTGTTTGGTGCAAAGCAGACCACCAGGCCAGGACCCATTCAGGTAAATCTAGCCCCATCTCTTGACCCCCAGAGCCATCTCAGAAAGGATGGTTTCTAAGCTCCTGGCAGAGGCTTGCACCGCAGGAAGGAAGCAGCAGAAACTCACATCCCTGCTGTATCGGTTTGTCATCTTTGGCCTGTGCAACCCTCGGAAACCTTAATCTCTCCGGGCGTCAGTCGGGATTCTGTCCCCTGCACTCAACTCATTTAAGGCAGGGGGGTGTGTATTAATAATGAAGATAACCAAACAGCCCAGGCTGTGATATTCCCTGACCTGCCCCCAGGCGGGCCTTAATGACTGTTTGTGAAGTGCGCCAGAGCCTTAGATGAAAGGCACCCAGGTGAGCACAGTCCTGCCCCCTGAAGTCAGGACACCTGCTGAGCCTGGCCCCTTGTGGGGTCCAGCTGTTCCTGCAACCGCTGGCTCTGAAGGCCTTGCCCCTGCAGGCGGGTCGGCCATGGAGAAAGTGCCACAGGACGCTGAGATGGGCAGGGGACACGCAGAGTTATGGGGAGGGGCCCAGGGGGAGAAGAGGAAAGGGAAGATACAGATAAATGAGCGAAAGAACGGAGAAGTGAGAGGGAGTTGGGGACGCAGAGAGAGAAGGAGGACAGGCAAGGACTTGGAGAGACAGGGAAGGCAGAGAGAAGAGGATAGGCAGGTCAGAGTCAGAAAGATGGACAGAGGGAGAGAAGACAGACACAGGGAGAGGGGAGGGACTGGCTCCATGTTAGGTGAGGAAGAGAGAAATAGAACAGGGAGACAGGGAGAAACTAAGAGGGGATGCTAAGAGAGAAGAGAGAATCAGCAGGAGGTGGAGAGAATCAGAGAGGTGGGGAGTGGGAGACAGAAAGGTCAGAAGTGCACAGAGACAGGTACAGGAGACGGGGGCAACTGGAGACAGACACACATGCACACACACACACACACGCACGCACACACACACATGCACACACACACGAACACGCGCGTACACACGCTCGCGGCGAGGGCTGGGGAGGGAGGGAATTTAGGGCAGAGGCGCAGACAAGAGACAGACATGGGCAAGTCCTACACTTTCGGGAGAGACATCGCAAAGGGAGAGGGAGAGGAAGGGCAGGGGAGGGGAGGGGAGCCGACCCCGCTCCAGCTGCCCACCCACCCCCCCGCCCTTCCCTAACGCCAGCATCCTGCGCCCCTCCCCCGCCGCCTCTTATCAGCGGCGAGCGCGGCGCGCGGCGGCCTTGGGCTCGAGGCGGCGGCGCGGCGCGGGGCCTGATTGCAGGTGCGCCGGCGCCGCCGAGTCTGCAGCGGCCGCTCAGTGGCCGGCCCGGCGGCCGGGCGGGTGGCGGCGGCAGGCACGGCGCGAGCGGGGGCGCGGGGGCGCGGCCTCCCCTTCGCACGCAGGGCGGTAGAATGAGCCGCACGGCCGCGCGCCGCTCGCCCCGGGCCGGCCGTGAACTTGCCGGGGCCGCCTGCAGGGAGAGGCGGGCCCCGCTGGCACCTGCCGCCCTCCGCTCCCAACCCCGTCCACGCCCGGGGCTCGCAACCCAAGCGGACAGGAGACTGCTGGCTACTGGCATTGTCACGACGCTGCTGTGTTTGAGCAACATCTATCTTGAGAGAGATTAATAAAAACAGCGACGTTTTCCAAAGATGCCAGTGTTCACAGGACATCCATTGTTTTTTACTTGCTTGGCTGAAGTTAGCAGAGTCTTGAATAGCAGGGCCTACCTGGCTTTGCTTCTGAGCTTTGCCTTTTTCTAACTGTGGCCTTGGGCTAGTGTCTTGCCTCTCTGCATCGCTATCTTTTCCCCTGGGAAACGGGAAGAATAAAGGTGTCTGCGTCACAGGGATGCCGGGAGGTTAAAGACAGGCAAAGATATAAGTGGTTCAACAGTCCCCAACACATAGAAGCTGTTCTGTAGGACCAGGCTGGTGTTATCATCATTAGTGGGGCTGGGGAGGGCTTGACAAAGGAGCTGGTGGACATCCACCTCCTGCTAACCCCAAGGATCGGTGCCTCAGAGTCTCCTTCCTCTGGGCTGCAGGAGGCCAGGAGTCCTGGGTGTGCCTGCTGGCCTCCCTCGGGAATGGCCAAGTCAACTCCTGGCTCAGGGTCCCATATTCCTTCTCAGAAAAATGGGCCTTGGGCAATCAACCCCGACTCTAATAACCTGTCTTTCCCCGACGGTTGCCGAGGATCCAAGGGTAGGGTGGCTACACGCCTGATTTGGTATTGATATCTGGTTCTATCTCTAAGAGCTCTGTAGCTTTGGACCAGGTCATGTCACTTCCCCTAAGGCGCAGCTTGGCAATAGCAGCAGTGGTGCCTAGGGGCGTTGTGGGGATTATCTGGGTGCTGCAGCCCTGGAGCTGGGACTTTCAGACCTCCCTGTGTGAAGTCCTGCAAGCTGAGAGCCTCCAGATGACCTATCTTAAGATCCACCCAAGCATGCCCAGCCAGGACCAGGCCTCCCAGCTGCCCCCAACCAATGACTGGCCATGGCAGAGGTGCTAGAGCCCAGCCTCTCCTGCCTGGTTTGGGACTGCTGTGATGGGCGATCTTTGTGGGCCACTCCTCATCACCAGGCAGAGACTTTCTCGGAGTGGACCACACCTATCGCTGCAGGCTTTCCTGCCCAATCCTCCTTCCTTTCCTTCTTCCCCTGTGGGACCTGCATCCTGATGTGCAGGTTCTCCTGGACTACTCCTGCTTCATTCCCCTTTATCCTTCACAGACATCTCCCTCAGTAAATGTCTCATTCCATCTAGACTTCCGCTTCCCAGAGGACTGAAACTAACACAATGAATTAATATGTAAAAGACTCATACAAAGCCCCCAGTAGGAGCTAGGAACTATTATTACTATGATGATGATGCATTCCTGCAGTCAGCATTCTAACTGAATATCCTGAGCAAATGAGCCTTTTCTTCCTTTCTGTCCCATTTTCTCTCTATTCTGCAAACACTTCCCGAGAGACCCTCCCAGATGCCAAGCTGCATGCTTCCTGCTGGATTTACAGAGCTCAGCCCCTCCCCTCTTCCTGCCCAGCAGGGGAGACAGAGAAGAAACAAGGATGATGAAAGCTTGGATAGGCAGAAGCAGCAAAAGGCAGCAGGCTGGAGGAGGGAGGAGCAATCAGGGAAGGCCTCCTGAAGGAGATGACATGTGTGTTACGTCATGAGAGATGAATGAAGTTATTCTGATCACCCAAACAGACGAGAGGATCCATACCCAAATAAGTTAGACAAATGAAACACAAACCTGTGGTGGGGCCAGGTGGGAAGTTTTCTTTTGGGAGGGTTTGAGAGTCTTTCTGGAAAGGTTGACATTTAATTTGACACTGTGGTATAAATACGAGGGCTGTGTTGCTGAATGGTTAGATGAGTGGGGGTCTCAAACTAGTCTGCTCACCAGAGCCAGGCAGGTCAGAGACATGAGTGATGGGGAATAAGGAGGCCCCTCATCCCCTCATCTGCCAGGAGTTGGCTGCTCTCCATTTACAGTCAACGGTTGCCACATGGAAATGCAAGCCCAGGGGGCTAGATTTTCTGATTTTGCAAGGAAAGCTGGATATTTTAATGTGAAATTTCTCGTTTTCTTTTATCTTGATGACTCAGCAAAAAAACCAAAACACACACACACAAAAACAAAAACATGAAGGGAAATGTAAATAAAACCAACAAACAGTGAGCAGGTTGAACAAAACATATCCACGTGCCAGATTTGGCCCTGGAACCACCAACTTGAGACCTCTGGGTTGAAGCCTTGATGTTGGAAGAGAGGGCAGACCCAGATATCAGATCAAACAGGACCTTTGATGGACGTGCAAGCATTTTACTCTTCAATATTGACAAGGCCTCTGACCACCTAGCCTCCCTTGAATTTGAGCTCTAAGCGTTTTGGGATTTAGCATGAACTTTAACCCTTCTCTTAAAATCAGCTGCTCCTGAGACAGCCTTGTGCAAAGGCCATTGTGGTTCAAACAAGGAGGCCCAGAGGGTCCTAAGGCTGCAAACACCACGTCTGAGCACTTTCTTCCAGCTCCTGGTGGGTTTGCCACAGGGCAGGACGCGGAGCTTTCTAGAACCACAGGCTTGACTCCCATTTCTCCCTCACTAAAATGATGGCTCTTTCCTTAATCCTTTCTTGGGGCTGCCCCATCTTTTCCAGTTTTCATCATCATTAGGACTGGGGCATGCTGACCCACACACTGAAATGAAGCAAATCAAATAAAATATAAACAGACCTGTCAAAATCCTTTCAAAACAGCCAAAGGGAAGTTCCCTCAAATTAAGGCAGTGCCTACGAGCACAGTAGTCAGAAAGAAAACCTTTTAGCTGCAACCAAGAACATTCCCAGCTGAGGTATTTCATTATAATAATGGCCTATCTTGGATAGGCAATTTAAGAGAAAGGTTAGTGGCTGAATACGTTCTTGTCCTAAGAATGCCAGAAGGCTATACAACAGGAGCCTGTACATTCTTCAGTTGGAGGCAGGGAATTTGATTTGGTACAGGTTTATTTCCCTGGTTTTGAAGCCTAGGCATTGAAGATAGTCTTTGTTTTCAGACTTCCAAGGGAGGCTTGGCTGACAGACTCCGATGGGAGCCTTTGATTACTTCCGACTACCCATTAGTTAATTGCTCAGAGGTGAGGAGCTTACAGGGCAGGTCTCTGATGATCCTCGGGGTACCCTACTTGCAGTGGGATTAAGTCAGTGAGATGGAGCACACGCATGCCTCCAGGTCCTTGTGAATCCACACAGTCCTCCCTGTGTGTCCCAGGGAGAGCAGACTCCAGCAAGAGCCCAGCCGTGGCAGTGTGGTTCTGGGGCCTCCAGAAGCGGGGACAGGCCTTGAGAGTGTTTAGTTACCGTGGAGGAGGGAGACTTCCATTCATGGATGCACGCAGGGGCTATTTACTGAGGGCCTACTCTGTGCTCCCTGGGTGTGGCCGCAGGCAAAATGGAGTTGATGCTCTCAAAGAGTTGGTTCTTTCCTGGCAAATGGCTATTAAATAGATACTTATACAAATGGCTTGATTCTGGGTATGACATATGCAGTAAAGTAGGATAAGGTGTGCATGAATTTCCTATGCTGCTGTGACAAAGTACTACAACTGGGTGGCTTAAAACAACAAAAAATATATTCCCTTGCAGCACTGGAGGCTGGAAGTCCAAAACCAAGGTGTTTGTAGGGCAGTGCTCCCTGTGAAGGCTTTGCAGGTAAAATCTTTCCTTGCTCCTCCCGCTTCTGGGGAAACCCTTGGCTGCATCACTTTCTGCTCTCTGTTGTCACATGGTGTTTTGCCCGTGCGTCTGTTCTCCTTTTCTTATAAGGATGCCAGTTCTATCAGAGCAGGACCCACATGGTGACCACATCTTAACTTGATTCCATCTGAAAAGACCTGATTTCCAAATAAGATCAAATGCTTAGTTCCTAGGGTCAAGACTTCAACCCATCTTTTGGGGGGATGCAATTCATCCCCTACTAGCATACTGGGAGAACTGATGTCGTTTTGTGGTGGTAGGTCAGGGGAGTTGTAAGGCTTCTCTGAAAAGCTGAAGCCTAAAGAATGTATAAGAATGTGATGTTTGTTTCTGAGGAGTGGAAAAACATTGAGGTTAGGAAGGGTTTGCCCAGGCAATAAAGGCAACCAAGGAAACAGGAGAAGACCCAGTGATTCTTTCCAAAGTCTTCCAAACTTGTGTCAACAATCTTATAGCTAAATCCATTCTTCCCTATCACACCAAAAATATTAACCAGATGCACTTTTACTTATTCCTAAGAAATTTCTTCATGCTAGGCTTGTGTCTGGCCTTGTATGGGCCTCAGGTAAAGATATTAAAATCAAACCAAAGTAGAGAAATTAAAATCACGTGGAAAGTGTTTTTGTGGATGTCCTGAGTGAGAAAATGGAAGAGATGAAGATAAAAGTAAGAGGTGTTTCAACAAAGGGGAGAAGAGACTAGGCTTTGGAACATGGAAAAATGGGTTTGAATTCCACTTTTCTTGCTTCTGAGCCTGCGTGAACTTGGCCACAGAAGGTAACCTATCGGTGCCTTGGTTTCTTGTCAGCAAAATGAGTTACTAATAACCCCTGTGACTCCAGCTTGCTGTCCAGAATAGGTGAGTTACTGTCAGCAAAAGGCAAAGTACTGTGGCTGACATATAGTAAGCGTCCAATAGATGGTGATTACCATGAAGACTTGACCAGGGAACTAAGGAGAAATTATCCACACATGAGATGTTAAATTCTAAAAGACATAGCCAAATAGCAAGATGGAAATAGAAGTGATAGCACAAAGCAGAGAATGATTAGTTGTTCAATGAATTGAACAAATAATAATTGGCATAAGAAAGAGACTGAGCTTGGGAGCGGAAATGTTTCCGATGAGATGGACTCACAGGGTCAGTAGGATTTAGTTATGCGGATGGCGGCAAGGTGAGGGCGTCCCTACAAAGATAATGGGGTGAACAGAGTCATGGACTGGGTAAGTTTTAGGTGTGCTTTGAAAATAAGGAATAGTTTGACTGGAAGCAGATGGCCCAGTTGAGAAATGAAATCCTGGCCCATGTTTGTAAAAAGGAGCTTGGGGCTCATAGTGGTTTCAAAACACATCCACAAATTCTTGCTACTCTGCCTATCAAGAGGTGGATGCTAATTCTGTCCCCTTGGATATGGAGGATCTTTGTGACTTTTGGTAGAAATGATACTATGTGACTTCTGAGGCTAGGTGGTAAGGTCATAAGGAGGTGCACCTTCTGCCTGGCCCTCCCTCTTGAGACATTCACCATTGGAGCTTTGAGCCCATGGTAGAGGGAACACAGAGAGAGATGACAGAGAGCAGAGATGTCCAAGGAGCCCGAGCTAGTTGAGCCCCAGTGGTTTAATCTCCCCAGCCCAGATGCCACATATGTAAAGGAGAAAGCCTTCAAGATGCCTCCAGACCCTGCCACTATCTGACTCTAACACAATCCATCCTGCTGAACCTAGTTGCTTCCTAGAACTGTGAGAGATGAGAATAATACATGATGGTTGTTGTTTCACGTCACTAAGTTTGGGGTGGTTTGTTACGCAGCAAGAGATAACCAGAGCAGGGCTGGACTATGAAAGTCAGCTTGAAGAATTTGAACAGTGGCCAGTGGGAGCCATGGAAGGTGTCTGAGCTGTGAGCAAGATGAACAAAGTGGTGCTTTAGGAAGATTAATCTGAAGACTTCCACCAAGTAAGTGTAGAATAAGAAGAGATAGATGTGAAGACAACTGTTAAGAAGTGGTTAGAGGTTTGAAAGAATATTAACTGTAATTCTTAAATGGATGAATCTGCTGAGATTCTGGCTAGAACACAAAACATTTGGGACAGATGATTTTTTCACCCATTCAATTGTAATCCATCCCTGAGAGTTGAGGATGTGGCCAGGCCAGGCCATTTGTCTGCAAGTAGGGTCCTGCCTGCTACAGGGTACGGAGTGTCAGAACTGTCCAAGGACAGATGACAAGGAGAAAAATCATTGAGGTAGAGACAAGGATGCAACAAGGCATTGTGTGAGGTCTCTAGGCCTATCTGTACCTCTCTCCCAGCTGCCGGATCTGGGGTTGCGGGCATGAGTAGTATCTTAAGTGAGTTTAGGATTAGCAGGTAAATCTTGGTGAAATCTCAAGTGTGTAATTTACCACATGAATCACCTGGTAGAGCATTAACATAAAACTTACAGCCTGGGGTGGCAATTAGTGCAATTAAACAGCCTAAGTTGCTTTGGAGTTGAAGGTACCTCCATTCATAGGCAACCTAGCAGATATACTGGGGGAAACTGGAGGAAAAAGTCCTCACAGGTAATTCCAGGCTGGAGTCCTTGGGAACAGCCACAGAATGTGCATGACCCTTTTAAAAAATGTAGAGTCATTTTTGGAGGAGGCAGGCACAGGGTTGGAGGGACCTCTTGTGTCTTAGACTTTCCTCTCAAAAGCTGCAGCAATTGACAGAAGCTGATCAAAAGCATTGACCAGGACAGTGATTCTTCTGAGTGTGGTCCAGCTCTGCTTGCATTAGGATCATCTAGAGGCATGGCTTCCAGATGCAGAGTCCAAGACACCACCCCAGACCTATGGCCATAAGAGTGGCTGGGAGTTTGGCCTGGGAATGGCTTTTTTTTTTTTTTTTTTTCCTTTTCTGAGACAGGATCTTGCCCTATTGCCCAAGCTGGAGTGCAGTGACACAATGACAGCTCATTGCAGCCTCAACCTCCTGGACTCAAGTGATCCTCCTGCCTCAGCCTCCTGTGTAGCTGGGACCACAGGCGCATGCCACCATGCTCTGCTCATTTTTAAAAATTTTTTTGTAGAGACAAGTCTCACTTTATTGCCCAGGCTGGTCTCAAACTCCTTGGTACAAGCGATGCACCTTGGTCTCCCAAAATGCTGGGATTACAGGCAGGAGCCACGACACCTAGCCTGGGAACGACATCTTTAACAAGCAGCTTAGCGCTTGCTCTGAAATTTGAGAAACCTCATCAAGTATTTTAAGAGAAAATTTCTTCCTGGATTTCTATCCTAGTTTGCACATGAAAAGAGTGTTTAATTTTCTTTTTAATTATAAAATTAACACATGTTCACTGCACCCAATTAGGAAAATCTGGTCTGCTTTTAATAAGTAATTAAAGATGGAACATTCACGAATGATTCATCTGGAAATGCTCACTGGATTGTCTTCTACTTACCAACTTACATCTTTGGATAGTGATTTATAGCTAAGTTAGCTAAGGGAGTGAGAGGGAAGAACATTTCTAACTTGCCTAAGTGGCCAACCACAGGAGAGCTGCCGAGCATGAGAACTCTAGTTTGAACCCTTTAGAAGTTCCTGGGACAGGCCAGGCTGGAACAGCAGAGCTATAATTGAATGGGTGAAAAAAATAATCTGTCCCAAATGTTTTGGGTTATAGCCAGAATCTCAGCAGATTCATCTATTGAAGAATTATTTATGATGTGCCTACTATGTGCCAAACATTTCTGAAACACTGGAGTTGCAGTAGCAAACAGATCTTGTGATTCCCTCCAGTTCTGGATTCTGGTGGGGTGAGGTGCTCACATTGGTTGCAACCTGGCCCAGGGAAAGTAGGTCACAAGAAGAAAGCAAAGCCACATTTATTCACCTTTTCAGGAAAGGCTTCCCTTTAAGAAAAACCTTCTGAGAACCTTGGACAAAAGACAATTTCGTGAAATGCTGTTACAGAGATTTGAGAATCTCACATACTATGTAAAGTGGGGGTTGACAAATAGTGATCAAGAGGCTAAATCTGGATCATCGCCTATTTCATGGGAACACAACCAGCCTCATTTATTTATTTACATATTGTCCAAGGCTGCTTTTGTGCAATAGCAGAGTTGCATAGTTGAGACAAAGACCCTGTGGTCTGCAAAGTCGTAAAGAGTTACTATCTGGTCCTTTCCAGAAAAAATTTGCCAAGATCCTACTGGAGAGAATGCCACGTGCCTCAGACATTTAGATTTTCTAGGCAGTCCATAGGATTGGGTAAGAGAGTGAAACATCAGGTCAGTCTGGTGCTCTGGAGTTTAAGAAGAGGAGGGACCTCCTGCCTCTGCAATCCGGCATGCATCTCTCTTGCTAGGTGGCATTCTTGGGCTTGTTGAGGTCAGATGACAATTCCATCAAAGGTCACACACTTTCTCTGCTCTGTGGGCTTCCCTTCAGGCCCCCAAGTGATGTCTGGGAGTCTCACCTTAATCCACCAAAAAGACCTGAGTGGGAATTTAAGCCTTGTTTGGTTCTTGAGCCCCGTGCTGCAGATCTGCAGATAACATGGGAGCACAGCTGCCTTTGGGGCCTGAGGTTGATAGAGATCAGGCAGAAGGTTGTTTGGGAAGACACAAGGTGGGGCCATAAACCATCTTGGCAAGACTCCCATGCCAGTTACTGGTTGGATTCTTCCTTATCCTCCATCTGCCAGGGTTCCTCTTTGTTGGGGGCTGTAATTACAGGTAGCAGGGTTGCTAAGAGGCTTTTAATCCCTAGATTTACTGGTTGGTTTTATGCTCCTAGGTGCTTTTGCTCTTTTATTCTCCAGCAAATTGGCTAGCTGCATGAGAAGTTCAAACCCTTGGTGTATTCTGCCTCCTGGGAGGTTAGTGGTGCTTTGTGAAGGCTGCCAGCTTCCAAGCGGACAATTGAATTGCCCCAGAGCTGAGTTTTCATCAGTTTCCCGAGCTCATGACTTGAAGGGCCTTGACCAAGGGCTTGGAGAGGAAAAAGGAACCGGGCGGACCACGAGCAGAGGTTTAAATCTCACCTCCACCTTTGGAAATTGTCTGGCCCTGGGCAAGGACAAAGCCTCTTTAGACTTCAATTTTCTTCTCTGTAAAACGACCGAAAAAGATGGGTGAGAGGATTGAATTAAATGCCATATGTTGCCAACTCTATCGTAGGTACTCAGTAAAAGTGAGTCTTTTCCCCTGTGGCATCTTCTGTTCTGAAGCCGTATGTGGTTCCCTTCTACTGACCTGATCAGACCTAAGAAGGAAAAGAGCCAGTGGAGCATGGGGAGAACAGTGTTTCAGACAGAGTGGACAGTCAGCACAAAGGCCCACGGAGAGTGCGGGGTGTTCGGGCAGCACCTGGAAGGCTGGGATGACCAGCAAGGGAGACAGGGGTGGGAATTTTGGGGTGGGCAAATCAGCAGGGGCTGCATAAAGAGTTTGGATCTGATGAAAAAAAAAGGAGATGCTCCAAACAGGAGAGCAATTTGATCTTGCAACAGCTTAAGATGATTGCTGTCTGCTGCAACGTGAATTCTGGCACACCCTTTTTTGTAAGGGCTTGGTGGATAGCTTTGTCCAAGTGACCTTCCTGGGTGCCTGAGGTTTCAGAAGCATCGTAGATCTGAAAGGGTTGGGGAAAAGCCTGTTCTCTTTCCAAGCCCAAGCTGAGAGCCTGGGATTCTTGGCTGGTGCTGCATAAAAGCTCTGTGATTCTGCAGGAAAGAAAGGCATTGGGCACAGGTGGTGGTGTCTTGCCCATGCTCTTCCTGCTGGTTGCAGTTGTCTCCATGACTTCAGCCCAAGGAGAATGAAGCACACTGTGTGGACAGTCACTAAAAACCATGCTGTGTTCCCTGAGGGCTTTGGAGTCAGATCGATCTCACCTTAAATTGTGGCCCTGCCACTTTCTAGTGTCAGGTCTTTTTGAGTCTTGATTTTTTAATTTGTAAAATGTGAACAATAGTAGCCCTGACTTTATAACATGGGTCTGAACATTGAGAGAAGTATTGCATGTCATATAGTCATAGTCATTCAAATACCTGGTATGCACTGCTATTGTTTTTATTAGCTGCAGGGCTACTGCCACAAGTTTTTCCTTTTGATAAATTTGAAAAATAAAGGACAAATATAATGATAGTTCCTGTATTAATCAGGAACTCTAGAGGGACAGAACTAATAGGATATATACATATGTGTGCGTGTGTGTATATATATATAGAGAGAGAGAGAGCGAGAGAGAGAGAGAGACAGAGAGGACAGAACTGACTCTAGTCA
Organism: Pongo abelii; assembly: GCF_028885655.2. Classification (NCBI taxonomy): domain Eukaryota; kingdom Metazoa; phylum Chordata; class Mammalia; order Primates; family Hominidae; genus Pongo; species Pongo abelii. Next base: position 114,284,231 of record NC_071995.2, on the reverse strand, counting down.
GTTCTCTAGAGGGACAGAACTAATAGGATATATATATATATATCCTATTAGTTATATATATATATATATATATATATATATGAATTTATTAAGTATTAACTCACATGATCACAGGATCCCACAATAGGTCATCTGCAATCTGAGGAGCAAGGAGAGCCAGTCTGAGTCCCAAAACTGAAGAACTTGGAGTCCGATGTGCAAGGACAGGAAGCATCCAGCACGGGAGAAAGATGTAAGCTGGGAGGCTAGGCCTGTCTCATCTTTTCACGTTTTTCTGCCTGCTTTATATTCTAGCCGTGCTGGCAGCTGATTAGATGGTGCCCACCCAGATTAAGGGTGGGTCTGACTTTCCCTGCCCACTGTCTCAAATATGAATCTCCCTTGGCAACACCCTCACAGACCACACCCAGGATCAATACTTTGCATCCTTCAATCCAATCAAGTTGACACTCAGTATTAACCATCATAGTTTCCAATACTTCCAATGTCCAGAATTTTAAGAAGTGTTAATACTTATAGTTTTACATGCTGATTTGTGAAGTCTCATGGGCTTCGAATGTGAGCCCAGTGATAAGGAAGAAGCTCAGATTTTATTCTTAGATGGACAGCTTCCTAGCTGTTGAGAATTTGGGCAATTCGTGTCACCCCTCTAAGCCTATTTCTTCATCTTTAAGATGGCAATACCTCCTTCGGAACAGTGATAATTGATATTTATAAGGAATGTCATGGAAATTACATTTCAAATAGTTTAGTGTTCAGTGCATGTTATTCTAATTCCTTGAAAGATGGTCATTTATACAGCAGATAATGTGACAGGACAGCATGCTGTATGCTTAAATATGGGGTTCAGTATGCTAAGTGTCTGGTGTGGCCACTGCCTGGCATATTGTAGGTGTCTGGTTTGAGTTCCTTTTCTTTGGCTGATGTGAACTCAGTGCCTGGGTTCTGAAGTGAAGGCTCAATGTTCTCTCTTTGACACCTAATCCTCCTTGAAAACTGGGCCATAGTTGATCTTTCCAGAAAGCGAAAGGCCCTTTGCTCTGAGTCACGGTATGGTTGGGATGTCAGCATTGTCCCCTGGAGCCAGAGGACCTGGGAGAGGAACTCCTCCCTGGCTCAGGGCCTGGACCACTGCCCAGGAGGATGTGTCCGCTCGGGGGCCCAGGCTTGACCAGGGAGAGGCTCCCCTTTGCAGTCCTGGTGCCAAGCAAGGTTCACTGCGGTCACTTGCAGGCCCCAGAATGGTTCATTGTGGAAGACTTCCCTTCTAATCTCCCTGAGCCACCCTTGCCCCTCCTATCCATTCAATCAGAAGCTTTTGAAAAGCAAGACCAGATCATACCACTCACCCAGTTTCAATCTTCTGGTGGCTTCCACCGATCCTGGAGTAAAATTCAAACTCCCATCGTGGCTCATGCAGCATAGGGCCACATAGTATAGTGGTCCAGGCCTTCCAGGGTATCTGTTTTGCTCCTCTGCCTAGACCAGTGTTCTCAGTGGGGGGATTGTGATTTTGTTCCTGGGGGACAGTTTGGCAATGTCTGGTTGTCACAACTTGAGAGAGTGTGATGCTATTGACATCTAATGAGTAGGGGCCATGGGTGCTGCTAAACATCGGACAATGCTCAGGGCAGCCCCCAACCGCAAAGAATTATCTAGCCCTAAATGTCAATAGTGTCAAGGTTGAGAAACTGGTATAGACCTCACCTCTCCCAGGAAGCCCTCCCTGAGCTCTCTGGGTTGAGTAGATACATCCCTCAGTTCCCACAGATCCCTAATCATTCCCATTGCAGCCTGCATCACTCTGCATGGTCCTTAGATTCCGAAGAGCCTGTATGTCACGGCACCTTATCTTTGTCTTCGTTCCCCTCTAGTTTGTGAATCCCCCTCTCCTTCAGGGGAACGGGGATCACATCTTATCCACAGTTGGGTCTCCAAGGTCTAGTATAGAACCTGATACATTGTGGGCACCCAGGACGTTGAATGAATGAATGGATGAATGAATGAATGAATGAATGAATGGAACAACAGCCTGAGACTCAAGAAAATGTATCTTCTTCCTTGTCCCCATTGTATTCCCACTGGGTGTGTCATTAACCTTGCTCTCAGTTTCAATCCCTCCTTCCAAATTGGCTTAATAAATTATCCATATAGCCTGATCCTTGTGAAATAGCATGAGCTAGCTTGGATGGAAGTGTACTGAGCTCCATGTAGGAGAGAAGATCTACCCTTTTGCAGTAAGACAATATTATTTTCATGTGTTACTCTGATAATATCTGTTAGCCCTCTGTGCCTAAGGGAAGCCCTGGATAAAGAAAGGCTTTGTGCTCTGAATAGCAGAGCAATAGTCTTGTGGATCTTAATCTCTTATCTGTGACTTTATTTTGGAAAACTGTGCTCCTAGCTCCACCCTGTCCCCAAATCCTTGCTAATGCCTTCAACAAAGATCCCTGGAATGGGAAATATAATTGAGTTCATCCTAGCCAGGAATCCGCACTCCCTCTCCCGGTGGGTGGAGGGACTTGTGGGACCCACCCTTCATTCATTCTGGTACTATCAGCTCTCTACACACCCTTGAGAATCACCATGTAGAGTTTAAAACAATGGGGTTTGAAGAGGAAAGACAAAACAATAGATTTGGGGTTCTTCCCCTCAGCCAAGGTTTTTCAATCTTGGCACTGTTGACATTTAGGGTTGGACAATTCTTTGTAGTGGGGGCTGCCCCATGCATTGTAAGATGTTCAGCAGTGTCCCTCCATTTCACAATGGCAACTGTTGGCATTTGGATTTGGGTTGGGGGAGGACATTGATGAAGATTTTCATCTGTGTCAATAATGTAGGAAAGAAAGATTAACTCTTGGAAAACCTTGGAAAAGATGGTCCTGAAGTGTAGCCTTAAATTTTTCACAAGCCAGCTAGTGGCCTTAGGCAAGTCAATGGACTTCTCTGAGTCCTAATGTCATGATGGAGAAATGAGATATCTATTCATTCTTTACTCACTCATTCACTCACTCACTCACTCACTCACTCACTCACTTTCATGGGTTTACCATCTAAAACCTGGTCATTGCTGTCCTATTATGTAAGTGGCTCCTATAATGACTTAATCCTTAGACCACTCTGCAAAGTTATCTCTCTGACCTCATCTCCTGCTCTCCAACCTCCCATACACTCCTGGCTTCCTTGCTGTTCCTCCAACAAACCAGGCAAACTCTCACCTCAGGGCCTTTGCACATGCTATTTCCTCCACCTGAAATAGCCTTCTTCAGGTATCTGCATGGTTTGCTTTCTCATATCTTTTACATCTTGTCCTGAAATGTTACCTCCTCAGTGATTCCTTTCTGGACCCTTTATCCAAACCTGCTACTGCAACATACACACACACACACACACACACACGTGCACACACATGCTCTCTCTCTCTGTCTCTCTTCCTAGCCTCCTTCCCTGCTCTAATTTTTCTTTGTCTAATTTGCTATATAGTTTTCTTATTTATTTTATTTCTTTATGGTCTATCATCCTATACAAGAGTGAGGGTGGAATCTGTGTTTGTGCTTCGTTCACTTGTTCACTGCCCTATCTCCAGTCCCTAAAACACTGCTCAGCCAAAATTAGCACTCAAATACTATTTTAATAAGTGAATGGACAAGTGAATGAAAGGGATTTATTACTTTTGTTTCATAGAAACTGAGGCTCTGAAGGGTTGAATCATTTGTCACTGCAAATAAAAGGCAGATCCAAATTTGATTCTTCTTCTGCCTGTCTCCTGAGCTAATAGGCCCTGTTGAGGTAACTGACACCCTCTGCCTGGCTGGAGGAAGACAGGAGTTAAATACATAATTATGTATAGAACGAACTAATTGTGATTTTAGTAGAGCTGCTGTGGACAAGTGTAGAAGCTTATGGTGAATTCATCAAAGAATTGATTCAAGTATTTAGGACCACTTTTCAGATCTCTTTATCTTTTTAACAAATGAAGGGGGGGGCAATCCTATCTCAACAATACGATATCAATGTCCATTGCCATTTTAACAAAAGCCCAAATGAATGAAGGGAAAACCATCACCGGACAGCATATGTTTATCCTCATTGTTTCAAAGCTAACCGGTCACGGCATTCTGTTTTTTAAATAGACTTTCTGAAAAACAACAATATCCGCCTGCCATCCACACCCTCCCTAACTCCTCCAAAACAAAACTGCCATAAATAGGACTTGGGAAGCAATCACTGGCTGGTGCTGACTCAAATATGAACAGTAGAAAGTTCAGACTGCATCACACAATGGCAGGTTCCTGGAGGGAGTGTGTGTGTGTGAGTGTGTGTGTGTGCATGTGTGTGTATGTGTGTTGGCAAGGCCAGGGATGGTTGCTAGAGTCTTTTCAGTTGCAGAATGAGGCCCGCCTATCTTGTTTTTTGAATGCTCAGATGCACACAGAAGTAAAATGTGGGATTCTGATGTATGAGCAGGAAGTTCCAAGGCCGTGACACCTGCTGCTATTGATGGCAACATAAAAGCTGGCACACGTGGCCTTCCCGCTGAGGCCTTCCCACTGAGGCCTCCCCAGGTCTGGCTGTCCTTGGAAAACACTCACATTGTGTGCTCTGAGGTCTTAGGGGATGCCCTTGGCCTGACCTCTCACAATAAAGACAGTGGGCTGTCACTGGGAGCTTCTCCCATGCAGGCCCTGTTCCAAGCATTTTGGGCAGCATACTGACTCATTCAATCCTCAGGACACTTGGAGGCAGGGCCTATTTCCTTCCCCTTTCTTTGTAGGGAAGGTGTAGGTCAAAGAGGTAGAGTGACCCGTCTCTAGGCACAGAGCTAGGAAGTGGCTAGAATTTGCATAAGGTGAGCTGCGTCCAAAGGTGGCATTGAAACCTCCCCATATACTTGCTCACACCCTTGGGCCTCACCTGACTTTTATCCAGTGTTGCAAAGGCCCTTGCTCTGAAAGAAAATAATGTCAACACCCCTCACCACCCACTAATTTAAATGTCTATTGATTCCCTTTTTAGATAACCCTGATTTCTGGAAATCCTCATATCAACCCTCTGTGTATTGAACAGCCCTGTTGTTTAGGCATAGAAATTCGGGAAAGTGAAAGAACTTGGATAAGATTCTATAGCCAGGGAGTGGGTAGAGTCATGATTTGAACCTAAAAATGTCTAGGTCCAAAAATGTCTATATTCATTCATGTCTATGTTCTTTCATGAGTTGATTCATGAATGTCTTGTATGTGGTCCTTGCTCTTACTTTCTCCAACAATTTTGGTGTTCTATTGCCTTCTACTAGTCATAATAACCTTGCTGGCTGATTTTAGTCTTCTCCCAGTTCTAATTTGTAATCTGGGACAAATTGTGTCATCTGTTCGTGCCTCAGTTTTCTCATCTGTAAAAGGAGAGGATCACGTTACCTGCTTCAAACGATCATGATGACAAAATGAGCTCATATAAGCTTACAATTACATGTGGCATGTGAACAATTTTTGTTATTATAGCTGCTGCTATTATTATCATTATTTCCTATTAGAAGCTGTTTTTCCTTTTGTCCAACATAAACCTTTCTATTGAGTCAGTACTGTCTCTTTGTCATTTCTACCTACCCATCTTTACTTATTCAGGACCCTCCTGCTTCAAACATCCAAATTCTACCAGCTTTCAAGAGCTGCCATCTTCATGAAGCCTTCCCTGGTTTCTCTAGATCTCATGGTCTTGTTTCCCATCTCCAAGTCACTCCAGCTTATGCCAGCCACCTCATCACAGGATCCTGTGCTGCCAGGAGTATGTCCTGTTTCCAGAATGTCATTGTCCCTTCTCCAACCCTACTAATAGGGCATACTAATAGTAGCGCAGTATGACACACACACTAATAGGTGTAAGTCAAAGAGGCAAAGTAGGTCAAATAGGCATGTGGTGTACCATACTGCCCTACTATTAGTGTACCCTATTTCCTGAGTAATGGTCCTCTCCTGAATCAGGTGCTGATATCTGGACTTTGTACTCTGTAGGCCAGAGAGTGAAGAAAAGTGTCAAGACTGCTGTTGGGGACAGCGAAGATCACTGGCCTTTGGGTCTGACAGGGCTCTGGGTGTGTATACCAGCTTGACCGACTATCATCATTCAACCTCTCAGGTCTTCTTGTAAGGTTCCTTGTCCATTACATGGCAGATAATGTAGCCAATTTTTAAAGGTGGTTTAGAAGTAACCAATGGGAGAATGAACATGTAAGTGCTTACAGCAGAAATTGGAATAGAACTTCCTTATAACCAGGAGGTTGAGGCTACAGTTGGCCATGGTCATGCCATTGCACTCCAGCCTGGGCAAGAGGGTGAGACCCTGTCTCAAAAAAATAATAATCGCAGCTCAATATTGATCAGGCATTTACTATGAGCTAGACTTTGTGCTAAAAATTTTATATGTGTTATTTTCTCATTTAAATAATTATTCGAATGACACAGCACAAGCAATAAAAGGAAAAACAGACAAATTGGACTTCATCAAAATTAAAAACTTCTGTATGTCAAAGGTCACTATCAAGGAAATAAAATTATAACTCATGGAGTAGGAGAAAATACTTGCAAATCATATATCTGGTCAGGGGCTAGTATCCAGAATATACAAAGAACTGTTATAACTTCAACATAAATAACTCAATTAAAAATGGGCAAAAGATCTATATAGACATTTCTTCAAGAAAATCATACACAGGCTGGGTGCGGTGGCTCACACCTGTAATCCCAGCACTTTGGGAGGCTGAGGCAGCTGGATCACTTGAGGTCAGAAGTTCGAGACCAACCTGGCCAACATGGTGAAACCCTGTCTCTACTAAAAAATACAAAAATTAGCTGGGCATGGTGGCCTGTGCCTGTAGTTCCAGCTACTTGGGAGGCTGAGGCATGAGAATCGCTTGAACCCAGGAGGCAGAGTGCAGTGAGTGATATCGCACCACTGCACTCCAGCCTGGGTGACAGAGCAAGACTACATCTCAAAACGAAAAAACAAAAGAAAAAGAAAATCATACACAAATGGCCAATGCTGAACGTCACTAGTTATCAGAGAAATGCAAGAAAAACAACGATATCCCACTTCACACCTAGTAACGTGGCTAGATTCAAAACGTCAGAAAGTAACAAGTGTTTATAAGGATGTGGAGAAATTAGAACCCCCATAAAATACTGATGGGAATATAAACTAGTAAAGTCACTGGGGCTAACAGTCTGGCAATTCCTCAAATAATTAAACATAGAGTTAAAACATGACCCAGCAATTACATTTCTAGGTATATACCCACAAGAAATGAAAACGTATGTCCACATAAACACCTGTACATAAAGGTGTATAACAACATTATTCATCCTAGCTAAAAGGCACAAGCAATCCAAATGTCCATCAACAGATGAATATATAAACAAAATGTGGTATATCCCTACCACGAAATATTAGTGAGCCATGAAAATGAGTTAGGTGCTGATACATGCTACAATATGGATGAACTTTGTAAACATGAGGCTAAGTGAAAGAAGCCTCATGAAGCCTCAGAGAAAATTTGTTTCCTCAGTACAAAATGATAAGAAGATAGCCTAGAGACCATGAGTTTCTCCCCTTTTATTTCTCAGATGTAGAAATCAAAGCCCAGGGAAGTGAAGGGGCTTTGCGCAAGGTCACATAGCAGGTGGGTGGCAAACTGAGATGAGAGCTCAGGCTCCCAGGTCAGGGTTTCTGCTCCAAACTGCTCCCTGGCTTCATTTGTCCTGTCAGAACTCCTGTCCTCAGATGTGTCTCATACCGATCCTTCAGAACAAGCTTGTCCAACCCAAGGCCCACGGGTCACATGCAGCTCAGGACAGCTTTGAATGTTGCTCAACCCAAATTTGTAAACTCTCTTAAAACATTATGAGATTTCTTTGTGGTTTTTTTTTCCCCATCAGCTATCATTAGTGTTAGTGTATTTTATGTGTGGCCCAAGAAAATTCTTCTTCCAGTGTGGCCCAGGGAAGCCAAAAGATTGGACACCCCTGCCTTAGAACATCACTGAGTACAGGGCTTGTCTCTCTCTTTGGCTTCGACACCTATGGGTCCTGAGAGCCAACCTGAACTTGTTCATCCCCAGTGTGACAATCATTCACTTAGCCATCAACACCTGGCCCGCTGAACTGTTGGAAGGATTTAGAGAGACAAGGAATTTGCCTTGTGTGGGTAGATGCTGAAGATGCCCTCTGGGGTTTCAGCATTTAATGTTTTCTCCTTGTCTTCTGATTTTCTAAAGGGAAATCTTTCTTCTCTTTCTCTTTCATTAGTGGAATAAAAGGAAGGAAGACAGACACACAGAGAGAGTTTGCCCTGGTTACTCAACAAAGGCGCACCACAAAGATCGTGTTTGTTCATCCCCGAGGCCTTGGGGCCCTATTAGTCTTCCTGTAATCTTCAGAGTGGCATTGATGAACTCGAAGCCCTTCCTGCTCACCAGTTTTACCCTCCCTTCCTCCCCCTTCTTCTCCCCCAATGTCTTCTAAGCTTCCAGGGCTGCCCGGTGACTGGGAATTGGGCAGAGCCCTGTTGCAGTGATTTTGCAAATCAGCCCCACTTGTCTCTGGAGTTCTGAACTTTTCAGTTTTGAAGGAATCTAAGCCCCTGTAGGAGGAGCCCTCTCACCTGCTGAGGTTGCCTCATCTGGTATCAGGGCACTGCCTGGGAATAATAGCAACGGCAACACCAGTTAGTAATGGCTGCTTCATATGGCCAGTTGACCACGTGCCAGCCACTGCTATTATCTCCATCCTCACACAGCTCCACGAGGGATGCACCCTCGCATCCCCATGTGACAGCTAGGGAGACTAAGTCATAGAGAAGTCACTCAGTTTGGGTTCCAGCACTAGTGTTTCATGGCTGCATTATACCAGGTGCCCTACCAAATGCTTTACATGGATTAACTCATTTAATCCTGTTTATGGCCTAACCAGGTAGTTACTAGCATGATCCCTATTTACAGAGTGGAGAATACTGGGGGACAGAGTGGCTCAGTGACTTGCCCAAGGACACACAGCTAGTAGGTGATAGAGCTCTATGCTGTTTCCCCAGCAGCAGTGACTTTTGTAAATACCTTATGGAATGATAAAGACATAAGTATTTAGGGCTGGATGGGGCTGCAAGGAACACCCAGCTGGAATATTATAGGTCGGGAAATAAACCCAGAGAGGCAAAGCAGCTCATCTAAGGATATATAGCTGGTTAGCTGGGGAGTTTCTGGCAGAGTTGTGAAACAATAATGACAATAATTATTGTATGTAAATATTTAAAGATATTCTTATTATTATTTTAAAAATTGGAATGAACTTTGAAGACCTTTTATAAATGCACGCTTCATTCTGTGCAGATCAAATTGTAAAATTATTAAAATAATAACTACTATTTAAGCACACCGGAAGGGGCATTTGTGAACACCCTTCACACATATAACATAACACACACATAACACATATAACACACATACAGTGCACAATACAGAACATACAACACAATGCATATAGCACACACACAACACACACTCCTCTTCCTTCTTTGAGTGGCACTGTGGTATTTGGTGTGTTCATGTGTGTGTTTTTCTCCCCATATAGGGTCATGGGATCTATGTGCTAGAGCAAAGCATCTTGGCTACCCCCAAGTTTAGTTTTCTGATACAAGGGTGGCATGGACAAAGGACAGGGAAGGTGTGGAGAAAAGGACTTTGGAGCAGATGAATGGGGGCAGCACAGAGAAATGAGCAGGGGTGATCCGACCTGGCAGCACTTCCAGGGAATCATTTCCTAGTTTTCCAGCCAAGAATAGGATGGCCTCAGAGGCTCTGAAAGCCCGCATGCCAGGGCCAGTAGAGGTTGGGTAGGGTAAGCCCAGGGTGACAAACAAAAAGCCAAAGACCCTCCAGTTGCCTGTTTTTAATCTAAGCCTTATTTAGGACCCAGAAACTGACCATAGTTCATCTCACTGGTCTCCCAGAACAAAGTATCCTTATGTGGGAGAGGCACAAGATCATATCTAACATTAAACCACACCATGAAAAATATATTCCTTTTTCCTTATTTCTACTCATACCTTGAGATTTCTTTGATGGCATGTTTCGGTTGGATGCTAATACTTCTTTACTTCCTCCCCAATACCTGCTAACCTCTCTTAGAGCGTACCCTTCAAGCCTTGGGCCCTTGTTGGAATCATCCAGCTAGAATTTAGCAACAATGTTTTGTATTCTTTGTCTTTATTTTTAAAATTTATTTTAGACAGGGTCTTGATCTGTCACCCAGACTAGAGTGCAGCAGGCCCGTCATGGCTCATTGCAGCCTTAACCTCCCAGGCTCAAGCGATCCTCCCACCTCAGTCTCCTGAGTAGCCAGGGCCACACGCATGTGCCACCATGCCTGGCTATTTTTTTTTTTTAATATTTCACTTTTTATGTAGAGACAGGGTCTCTCTGCCTTGCCCAGGCTGGTCTCAAAATCCTGGGCTCAAGTGATCCTCCCACCTCAGCCTCCCAAAGGGCTGGGATTAAAGGCATGAGCCACCATGCCCGGCTGTCTTTATGTTTAAGGTGACTTTCTATTTAAAGGATTTTACTCTAAATAAATTTCCAATTACTGTAGCAATATAGAGTTTACCTTTTGAAATAAATATATTTAACAATAAAGTGAGTTGGCATAAAGAAAATCATCAAGTATCATAGTATAAGTGGTACATAGATGTCACAAAAATCATGAAGGTAATACAAGAATGCTTAATGTTTGGGGGCAATATCAGTCTAGGTGGAAAATGAAGAGACAGAGGACAGGGTTAGCAGGGACAGAGTGTTGTCTTTTTTGATTCACATGAGGGTTCTGCCTGTGCTAGCTCTGGGCCTCAAGTGGGCCTTGGGTAGGGAGGGATTTGGATGGGGTCAGGCAGGATAAGCTTGCTGCTGTAACAACCCCAACACGTGAGTGGCTTCACCCAATGGAAGTTCATTCATCTCACACTAAAGGCCAGTTGGGTGGTCCTAGTTAGTGGGATGTCTTCTACGTGGTCATTGAGAGACCCAGGTTCCCTCCATCTTGTGACTCTACCTTCCTCTAAGGCCTCAGTTTCTCTGTTTTGCCGGAAGAGGACCTCATGGGGCAGTTTTTATGGGCCAAACCTGGATGTGACGCGTTCCACTTCTGCCAGATCCCATTGGCCAGACTCTGTCACATGGCTACCCCAAACTGCAAGAGAGGCTGGCAAATACTATCTCATTGTCTACCCGAGAGGAATAAGAAGTGAGTTGGGTGAGCAGACAATCTGTCTCTGCCCTAGATGATTAGCTAAGTTATTGACGCAATATTATCGCGTGCCTATCATATGACAAACAATTTTGCATCCCAATTTTATCTAAATAGAATTTACTCTTTTCCTGTGGATTTGGAGATAATGTCTGAAAAATGAATTGCACTTACCATAGTCTATTTAAATGATCTTTTCAGAAATGATGACCCATCTTCAGCAGAGGTTCTGGAGAAGAAGGGCCATATCTTAGACATTATTCTCAAATACCTAACCTTGAGCCAGGCACAGAAATGTTTTGTGGAAAAGAATATAGAAAAGAAGTTTCTACAGACAATGACCACATCAGACTCATGTTTGACTAACAAGTTGTGTTGCCCATGAACAGCCACATTTCTCACTCACATCATGGGCTCTTGAGCCCAGGACAGATCCCAAGGCTGCAAAGAAGCAGGCTTCTGGCTCAGCTCCCCTATGTCCCTTGTTGTCATGGGGACATACTGTCTGGCAGCTGTCAATCAAGAAAGGCTGGGAATCCTAGATGTTCTTCAGGGCCTCCTATCAATGGCCTGATATCCTTTCTTTTACCCAAAGCAAAACTGTTATTTTACCTTTTATGGGTGGTATTTTCTGCTCAATAAGATCTGTGTGAACTCACCTGTTGAACACCTCCACGGGCAAATTCCTTTAAAGAGTAGGGTTTAGAGAGTTTCCTAGATGAATGGTGAGTATAGATAGCTCTTTCTAAAATGCTGAGTATGCCCTGTCACTGTCTAGCTTTAAACAATTCATCCATCCATTTTTCATTCAGCCATCTAATGTGTATTGTGGATTAATTCAGTACTTTCAAATTATACATAGTCCTTGTGTATGTTGTATCTTTGGACATCACCTTTGGTGATAGCTTGTATTCTGGGTGTTCTAACTCCCTAAATCCAGAACACCTTACAAGCACTCATAATGTTCTAGGGTGTTACTATCTTCCTATTCGTGTTATTCTATAGTTCAGATCACATTATAAAGAGTATATCCTTCAACATATATCCCAAAACATTTCCCATGTCAGTAAACATTATTTGTAAGTATTATTTTAATGCTTCCACAATATTTGGTTATTCGTCAAGGATTGCTAAGTAGGGGAGGAATACTCAGATTATATTTCCTTTCTAAACTTTAGAATGCTGGTTCCAGAACAATATGGAGGATGGGGGATGGGGACAGAAACAGATGAGAGAGAAGGAAAGGTAGGAGGCTGGAGGAATAGTCCAGAAAAGAGCATTAGAACTAAGAGGAGCCAAGTGTATTGGCTGAGGGTCTGGGCCCTGGGACCAGTATGTCTGCATCTATATCAAAGTTTGTACACTTACTATAATGGCCGTGTTGCCTTAAGCAAGTTACTTAAGCTTCCCTAGTCTCAGTTTCCTCATCTGCAAAATAGTTCTAACAATGGTACTTATGCCATGGAGTCATTTGGGAGCTAAGTGAGCTAATTCATGTAAAATGCTCTATGAAATATGTCATAATTTATGAATGTGATAGTCTATAATTCATGTAAAACTACTCTTGAACAGTGCTTGACATGTAGAAAGTGCTCTGTTAGCCGGTATCCTTATGGTAGCTGGTAGCAGGACAGATAGATTGCAATACATTCCAAATACGGACAGCATGGCCAACTGGTGAAGCATGGTAGTGGGGACATCAACATGATTTTGAATGACTGGGTGGGTGATGGTTCATCTGGCCCAGATATGAAAGGTTAGATGGACAACAACCTTGAGAGAAGGATGGACAATTGGATGTGAGCCTCGTTGACCCCTTGTGACCTCCTAGCTCCATGTCCCCAACAGTGGGTAAGGGACTTCTCTGTGCTCAACAAGTCCAGGGTCTGGCTTGGCTGGGCTTGGCTTAAGAGTTACTCAGGGTCAGGATACATATACCCTCTGCCATCTCTCTCCTTCATGCACCAATCTGAAGAAGATTCCAGGCTCTAAGATGCTTGATTGTGGGAGAACTCAGGACAGTAGCCATTTCTACATTGGAAAATAAAAATGGGATATCCGCACCACCTTCTCTTTAAATCTTCCCTCAGGTCTCTTTGGTCTTAGGATGCAAGCTGAGCTCCTTAGCATGGGCTTTGCTTTATGAGTTCCCCTGAATGCAGACACTGAGATGGAGTCTAGTGCACAAGATATTTCTGGTATGTTCTTGGCATCAATCCTTGTGCAATGGCAGGGAAAGGAGCAGGAGTGGGTATGAACAGAAGTGAACAGGGATGCAGTTGACAACAGCCTTGGCCAGCCCCATGGGGAACTTTGGAGCTAGAATGCTCTTCAGCATTTTCCCTCATTGGACTGGAATGGCCAGATCTTTATATTTCCACATGAATCAGTCATGGGATGTGGGTCTCTCTGAGAAGGGGTATGGCTGCAAAGCTGCTCTCTGCTACTGGGGGACTCCTTGAAGGGGTTGATTAATGAAGGCCAACTGCTGACAGTGCTCTCAGCAGCCAGAGCACATTTTTTCTTAAAGAGGGATCTAAGTGTATCTCTGTGTCCACTCCAGTGGCCTGCTAGACCCTACTTGATTGGGGCCTAAAGAACTCCTAGTCTTTTCTCACCTAATTGACTTTTCTCTCTGATCCAGCCACCTTAACCTCTTTCCATTGCCTCAAGTGCCACATGATGTTTTGTGCCACAGGGCTTTTGCTCATGCTCTGTCTGAGATGGTTTTTCTACCTGTTTTAATCTGACTGATACCTACTTGTGTTTCCAGTCTCAATTCAAATGTTACTTTCTCTTGGAAGCCCTCCTTGAAACCTAGATAACATTCAGGATCCCCCATTTCATACCAGCATTGCCCATTGGACTTTTCTTTCATTGTTTGCAGTTCCAGGTATATTTGTTTGAGTCTTTGCTTGGTAGCTCTTTTTCTTACTAGACTGAAAGCTCCATGAGGGTAGGGTTTGGGTTCCTGGCCCATTGAGACAATCAAAACGGATTAATTTCCTCTTTTCTCTTCTCTGGGCAATGCAATAACTCAATCTTTGACATATTTCTTATTTTGATTAAAAAATGCATTTATAGGCATTAATATTTAAAACTTCCACTATGAGGACAGCAAGTTGGAGGACAAGTCTCATTGTTTATCCTTTCAGCCACAAGTCACAAAATATTTTTTAAAACGGCTTTAGCAAAAGGCAGACCTAACTTTACATTCTCCATCTGCCACTTGATAGCTGTGTGACCTTGGGTAAGCTACTTCACTTCTCTGAGCCCCTGTTTTCTCATATGAAAATTGCCCCCTCTTAGGATAAAATGGGACATTGTCCACAGCCCGGCATAATACCCGGCACAAAGCAGGTGCTTGATGAATATTGCTCGTTCCTCTTCCCAGAAGCAGGGGATTCAATTACTGCCCCAGTGGCTGTCTGTCAAGAACAGCAGCAGGAGACCAGTTTCAGACAAACATGCTGGCTTAATTGCCTCACCCTTCTTGCTGCTGACCTCACTGGGGCCTAGGCTTGTTTGCCTTGGAAGATGTGCTGATGGCTCCCAAGGTGGTTTGTTTAACTGATGGCCTTTGAGGGCTGGGGCAAGGGATCAGGAGACCCAGAGGCTCCTGGTCAGGTCAAAGGGGTTTGACAGACAAGTTGGGACAGAAGTCTAGTGATGCATTGATTGAAAGTGGAATGACTTGTTAATCTCTGTTGATTTTGGAAAGATGGCTCTATGTGCCACCTATGAAGACAGGTGGGGCTTTTTCATTCCTTGGTAATGGCTTGGGTATTTAAACACTCCAGACAGGAGGATGTGTATTCATGAAGGAGGCAATTGTAGGCAGTGATTTTCCAGGCCCAAAGAGTCCCTGGCATCACATTCCCACTGTTCTAGATGTTGGATGGCAGATGTTGGTAATGGGGCATCACATCTGGTGCCCTGAGAGCCACATAACCTCCTCCTTCTTATTCATCACCTTGATGAATTACTATCTGTTGGACTCCCATGGTGAACTAAGCACTAAGATCTAGAATGGGTTGCAGTTGGGTTCACTAATCACATTTGGTGTGTCTCTCACAAGCAATGTGCAAATCAAATGATAATGTTTAATGTATCCAAGGAGTTTATTATTAAAATGAATCTTATGGGATATTCTACAATAATCTATTAATTAATTTGCTAAGTAATCATCTTTGTAATTTGTTAACTGTGTAAATGTATCAGTTGGTCATCATCCGTCTATCTACCCACCCTTTCACTCATTCACTTACTCATGCACTCACTTCTTTGTATGTTCATTCATGCATTCATTCACTCGTTCATTAATTCACCAATTTATCTGTATAGTCATTCATCTATTCCTCCGTATGTTTAAGTATCTATCCATCTACCCAGCTATCTACTCACTTTTTTTTTTTTGAGATAGAGTCTCACTCTGTCGCTCAGGCTGGAGTGCAGTGGTGTATGATCTCAGTTCACTGCAACCTCTGCCTCTGGGTTCAAGTGATTCTCCTGCCTCAGCCTCTGGAGTAGCTGGGACTACAGTCATGTGCAACCATGCCTGGCTGTTTTTTTTTTTTTTTTTTTTTTTTTGTATTTGTGGTAGAGATGGGGGTTTGCCATATTGGCCAGGGTGGTCTCAAACTCCTGGCCTCAAGTGATCTGCCCACCTCAGCCTCCCAAAGTGCTGGTATTGCAGATGTGAGCCACTGTGCCCAGCCCTATCTATCTACTTTTAATCCATCCATCCATGCATTTATACATACATCTATCCTTCTATTTTTCTAACCACCAACCCATTTATCTATTTATCCACCCAACGTCTGTCTATTCATTCATTCTTTTTTCTCATTTTAAAATTTATTTATTTTTTTTTTACTTTTATAACTTTAGGGAGTACAAGTGAATTCTTGTTACATGGATAGACTGTGTAGTGGTGAAGTCTGGGCTTTCCGTATAGCCATCACACCAGTAGTGTACCTTGTACCCATTAGATAACTTTTTGTTCCTCACCACAGTCCTACCCTCCCACTATTCCCAACTCCAGTGTCTATTATTCCACTGTCTGTCCCCGTGCATACACATTATTTAGTTCCTACTTATGAGTGAGAACATGTGATATTTGACTTTCTGCTTCTGAGTTATTTCACTTAAGATAATGGCCTCCGGTTCCATCTGTGTTGCTGCAAAAGGCATGATTTCATTATTTTTATGGCTATGTAGTATGCCATGGTGTGTGTGTTTGTGTATTACTTTATATATAATATATATAACATTATATATTATAATATAGTACATTATATATAGTAATATTACATATTAAAAGGTTATAATTATATGTACTATATATTATAGTACTATATATGAAGTATCATATATATGTGTATGTGTGTTTATATATATAATGTGCTACATTTTCTTTATCCAATCATCCATTGTTGGACACTTGGGTTGACTCCATATCTTTGCTATTATGAGTAGTGCGGCAATAAACAATCAAGTGCTGGTGCCTTTTATGTAATAATTTCTTTTCTTTTGGATAGATACCTCATTCATTCCTTTCAAATTAATTATTCCTTCAGCAGGCTTTTACTGAGTACTCT
Organism: Pongo abelii; assembly: GCF_028885655.2. Taxonomy (NCBI): domain Eukaryota; kingdom Metazoa; phylum Chordata; class Mammalia; order Primates; family Hominidae; genus Pongo; species Pongo abelii. The sequence continues at coordinate 114,267,349 of NC_071995.2, read as the reverse complement.
CCCCTCCCTGTCTCTAGTTCTATTCTAGGCACTAGAAAGATAAGTCCCTGGCTTTCCAGAAGCCCATGGTCTCATGGCAGAAGCCAATATATAACTAGACAATTATCATCCAGCAAGACAAGTGAGAATCAGGGTTTCATAAGGTTGGGCATACCTTTATGTTCAGTAAATGTCAGTGAATTCTCCAACTCCCCAAGTGTCTTAGGAAAAACCATCTTTATTTTTAAGATGAGATGGAGGGAGCATGTGAAGCTAAGGATAGATGCCAAGTTAACCCTTCACTTTTCAAAGTCTTTCACTCCTTTTGCAAATATCTGTCAGTTTTTCAACCCTTTCCTTCTTTCAAGCAATCTCACTTCTAGAAATCAGCTTGGAAATAACCCAAGTATCCAACTACAGAGAACTTTCCATACGTTATGGTACCGCTAAACAATGGAGCACTGTGCAGCTTCTGAAATGCATAAGGTAGAAGTTTATGAACTGATATGGAAAAGAACTCAAGATATATGTTTAAATAAAGAAAATGAAGCCCCAAACAGTGTGTCTAGTACAATCACTCTGCGAGGGTTATGTGGGATGACACAGATGTGACCAGTTTCTCCCCTATTTGTAATAGATCATTTTTTAATTTTTGGCTGCAAAGAGAAACTTTCTGCAAAGGTCAGCTTTTACTTGCTTTTGCAATCCCAAAAAGCTAGAACGGTGTCTGGCGTGTAGTAGGCACTCCATAAATATTTGTTGAATGGATCAATGAATGCATGATTGAACAACAAACTGTTGTTTTTTTGGGAGATATGGAATTAAAGGTTTTATTAGGGACTTTTGGCTTTCATTATATTATATAAAATATATGAAATGTTTTATCATAAAACTTTTAAAATTTAAAAACAAAGTTGAAAAAAAATCCCTGAAAGGCTTCAACCCTCCTGCTCTCCAGGAAGGGATTGTACAGTTGGGTGACATGCCTCTGCTTATCCAAACTGTTTTTCATGTCTAATTAGAGAAGGGGGCCTTCTGTGTTTTAAGCTTCCTCTCTCCCAAGGGGAAAATGCCAGACCTGTCGGAGAAAACAAACAGCAGCCTGTGTGTGTGTGTGTGTGTTCCTGCCCAGGCGCTTGGGCCTGTAAAACCTGGACCCCCTTTCTGGGGTAGGAACCTACGTTAGGGAGCTGTTGACAGTCCCTCTGTGTTCCCTCTTGCACAATTCCAGGGACAGCTCAGCAGCTTAGAAAAAGGAAGAAAACAAACAAAAACATAGGCTGAGTCTGTTTGTTCTGAGGAAACTAAGAGAGGTGTTTGACAGTCAGTAAATGTCAGCTTGGCTATTGTTTTTAATCTGTAACATGGGAGGCAGAGGTGGGGTTGGGAAGGAGGAGGACAAAGGGGGAAATGTGGAGAAAGGAAGGGCAGTGCTGGGCAGGGTCTCCCTCAATGATGACTGCAGGCAAAGTGGGTTACATTGGACTGGTTAGGGGACTTCTGAGGGAGCTGAACTGGGACTTATCCTGTGAGTTTGTAGGTGGCAGGGACTGGGTCTCAATCATTTATTCATTCACTTCTCTATTTATTCATTCATCTCATTTTTCAGTCCTTCACTCCTGCCTCCCTCCCTCCCTTCCTCCCTCCCTCCCTCCCTTCCTTCCTCTCTCTCTCCCTCCTCCTCTTTTTCCTACCTCCCTCCCTCCTTCTCTCCTTTCTCCCTGCTTCCTTCCTTCCCTCCCTTTTCCTCCCTCTTTCCTTCCTGCTTTACTCCCCACTTTCATTTCTTCCTTTTTTCCTTTCTACCTTCCTCTTTCCTTTCTCTTTCCTCCCTCCCTGTTTCCTCTCTCCCTCCTTCCTCTTCCTTCCTTCCTCCCTTCCGTTCCTCGTTCTTTCCTTACTCCCTCCTTCCCTCCTTTCTTTCTCTCCTCTCTTTCTCTCTCTCCTTCCCTCCTCCCTTCCTCCTTCTCTCCTCCCTTTCTCCTTCCTTTCTTTCTTCCTTCTTTTCTTTTTTTCTCTCTCTTTACAACTATTTACTGAGTGCCCACTACATGCAAAAAACTCTTCTGTGTGCTGAGGAATGTGACAGTGAATAAATCATGTAAAGACTCTGCTGTCATGATGCTTCCAATAGGTTGTAGAGACACAAGCAAGTGTGTTAAGCAGTTGTAAATGCTAAGATGAAAAATAAAGTTGGATAAGGACAAGGCATCCTGATCGGGGGCTGTTTTAGTAAAAAAAATCAGGGATCATTTTTGGACATTTCAAGAGAGATGTGATTGAAGTGAAGGAAAGAACCATGTCGTTCTCAGGGGAAAGCATTCTGGAGAGAGTGAAGAGAAAATGCAAAGGTGAGAAATGCCTGGGATATCTGAGGAGGAGCAAGTTGTTCAGTGTGGCTGGAGCAGAGAAAGCAGGGACAAGGTGTGAGGTAATGGGGTCAGGGAAGTGAGCAAAGGACGGATCCCATTGGGCTTTGCAAGCTATGGTGTGGGTTTTATTGTAATTTGACCTCAGGTCATTGGGGGCATTAAGCAGGGTGAGGGTATATGGCTTAAATTACTGTAACAGACATCTTGCTTGACTTGTGAAGGACAGAACATAGCGGGGCACAAGCAGAAGCAGAGAGACCATTTAGGAGGCTGTTGTAATTGACCAGGTGACAGATCATGATGCTCAGGGCCAGGGGGGTCATGGTAGAGGTGATAGGATGTGGAAGGATTCGGTGTATACTTTGAAGGGAGAATCAATAGGATTTGCTGATGGTTTGAGTGTGCATTGAGAAAGACAGGAATCAAGGATGAAACCAAGGATTTGTGCTGAAGCAACCGACTCAATGGCTTCTCTGTCTGCTGAGATAAGGAATACTGCATTGTTGACTCTGTACATGTACCTGGTATTTGCTCAGTTAGTGTTTGCTGACCGACTGGATGAATGAATGAAAGCTATTTTGGAGGGGGGGTGGAGGGTTGGGGGATTGTCTTAGGATTTCTGATACATTCAACAAACATTGATCAATTGTCTACTATATATTAGATTCTGTGCTCAGTGCTGTGAAATATATCAATTCATTCAACAGACATTCAGTGAGTTTTCTGATTTTAGGAGCTGGAAGAAATATAAGGGAATAAGATAGATATGATTAAGCCTCTATAAGGACTCACTTCTAGATAGGGAGGCAGGTGTTAGACATGTAAAGAAACAAGCAAAACATTTCCCAGCTGTATTATCAAACAATAAAATAATAAAGGAAAATAAATAAAAATAGTGTCCAGGGAAGGCATCTCTAAGGGGGAAACATGTAATCTGAACCTGGAAAATGAGAAGGGCTGAGTCACATGTAGAAAAGAGAAAAAGCCATCCAGGAAGAAAGAATAGACAGCTCAAAAGGCCTGGGACAAAAATGAGCCTAAATACATAGCTCCCAAGGCAGAAAAAAAATTGTATGGCTTGAGGTTAGTGAATGGGGCAGAATGACATGAGATAAGGCTGCAGATGAAGGCAGGTGCCAGATATAATGATGAACAAGACAGAGACCTTGCCTGCAAAGACTTACAGGCTGCTAGAGGAGTCAAAGGGTATATAAAAAAGGTGAATAAAAGAAAGAACCTGCCAAAGGACCTACAAGGTGGCCTTGATATTAGAGCTAAGTCTATGTGTTAGGTCTTGGTTCACACAAAGGTATGGAAGACACACTCAGTTCCTTCTTATCTTCCTCTCACTCAGCATCATAATAACATTTCTGAAGTCAGAGCAGGTCTACATGGCAAAGAAGGGAAAGACATTCCAGTGTGGATATCCTGAAGCTACACGAGTGTTTCAGACCAAATCCCCAGAACTACAAGCCTCAGGGAAACACATGCCAGGCTGTACAGGATCCTACATGCAGTCCTGACGGGACCCACTGTGCTGAAGACTGATGCATTATTGGTCTTTACTCCAGTTTTAAACATCTGCTGCAAGTAAAAGTGTTTTTTTCCTTCTTTCTTTCTTTTTTTTTTTTTTCTTGATTGTGAGCCTATGGGGTTCCAGAAAGTATTATTCATTCATTCAAGAAATATTCGTTGAAGGCCAGCTCTCTTCCAGGTACTATGCTTTGTGCAAAGGAGACTCAGTCTTCCCTTGTGGAGTATGCACTCTAATGAGATCAAATGTCATTAAAGAGGTAAGTAAAATAATTTGCATAAAGGGTCATGGCAAGGAGAAGTTTGGGGCTAGAGGAAGCACCTTGCCGTGGAACATCAGGGCAGGCTTCTCAGAGGCAGTGACATCTATTCTGAGATCTGGAGAGGGGGCAAATAGCTAGATAAAGTGGGGTGAGAAGTGTGAAAAGTAATCCAGCCAGAGGAGCTGGATATTAAACAGCCATTCATTCTTGTGAGTATTCCAATATGTGATGATTGAAAACTCTATCCTAAACCATATCACACTCCAAACAGAAGCTGCCTTAACTGGCACAATGGCAAGTGTCAGGTTTGGGGTCAGCTGGGCCTTGGGTTATATCTCAGTTCTTTCAGTTACTCTCTGTGTGAACTTGGCCAGACCATATCACCTCCCAGGGACTCAGTTACCTTGTCTTTTAAATGGGGGTATTAACATCATTCTACTCTCAGGTTTGTGGGGATTTAATAAGTTGACATATGTAATGGGCCCAGTGCAATATTGGACACATAGTAAGTGCTCAGAACATCATAGCTATTTTTCTTGTGCAAGAATAAATTGGTACTATAAAAGAACTGGTTGAATCTATTAAAGTTGAGTATGTGTCTTTCTCCGATGCAACAATTCCACACCAACGTGGAAAATCTAACAGAAATGTGCTCATATGGTCATTAAAAAACATGTAACAGAATACTCATAGTAGCACTATTTATAGTAGCCCAATCTGGGAACTGCCCTGATGCCCACCTAGAGTAGAACAGATAAACTGTGGTAGATTCATGCACTGGAATACTACACCGCAATGACCATGAATAATCTTCAATTCACACAACAGCATGTGTGAATATCACAAACAGGGTTGACTAAACAAAGTCAAAGACAAAAGATGACATAGTGTATGATTGTATTACATAAAGTGTGAAAACAGGTAAAAACCAATCTATGATATTGGAAGTCAGGATAAGGGGTACCTTGTGGGAGGAGGTGTTAATAATAGAAGGGGGGGATGAGAGGGACTTGTAGGGGGCTGGTAATGTCCTTTTTGGGTAATCTATGTGTCTGTTCTATGCTGTGTTCCTTTTGGAAAATTTATCAAATGGTAAACTTATGATCTGTTCATTTTTTTTACTTTTGGGATGTTATACTACTTCAATTAGAAATCTTAAAATATAGCTATTCACAGAAGTATTCACATAAGTATATAAGTCAATGAAAGCTACCATTGTTCTGACATTTCAGGCTGGACTCTAGACCCCACTGGATGTTAATGTTGCTTTGTAGAATTTTTAGTCACATTTTTTCCCCAGCATGTTAGCCAAACAGTGGTCAGTGGCTACTCTTTCTGCTCACTGGTCTGAAAGCAGTGCCTGCTCTAATGACTTGTTCTTTCTTCTGGATTCTCTCTTGGGTTTGATGGCTTTGGTCTTTAGCCAAATTGTAACTGACTTACCAGAGTTCTAATTTGGCTTTGTGGCTTTAAGAAGCTCTAAAGTTCTCATTTGGGTATCTGAAGGTGGATTATTTGGGCATGGGCTTTGTTGATTGAATTGCAATATTTTCTCTTGATTCTTTGAGTGAGGTAAGCTATAATGTGAATCATTGTTTTGTCCTGAGCCAAAACTTTGTGGCAGAAAATTAGCAAAAGCAAGAACTTGCAACTGTATGCAATATTCTTCTAGCACATCTGGACATCTCATAGGCAGTCTAGAGAAACAACAACATTTAGTCAGCAAAATGGCTCGTTAGCTCCTTCTCCATGTTTCCATTTTATGTTCCTAAAGATTGGGTTTATCTTTCATGGGCAGAGATATTCTATTTTTACTTTGGAAACATTGACCTCTGCTTTGCCTGTGCATTTTTTTTCACTCAACGCAACTAAATGGGCTGAGGGTAGATGAACAATTTTACAGGAGTCTGAGCAGAAATAGTCACATCTCCCATTTACTGTATGCCAGGCACTAAGTGCTCTTCTTATAAGCTCATAACAAGAATCCCAAAACACAAGAATAATCACTGCCTATATTTAACAGATGAGGAAACTGAAGTTTAGGCAATTTCAGTAATTTGTCCAAGGTTGCCCTGGCAAAGAGCTAAAATGGGATTCTCACTACATTTTGATTCTTACACCCTTGATCTTTACCATAACACAATTAAACATTTTTAGAATTCACCCAATTTCTTGGCATCCAATTTTTCTCATCTGAAGAATGGGGCTGATTAGACCCCTCTTTCAGGGTTATTGTCAGGATCAAAGGAAACAATGCACTTCTAAAATGTAAGTGGTTCTTGTTCCTACATAAATTAGTTCCAAAGCAATACTTTCCATCAGTTACTAAGCTGTGTAAGCCAAGTCCTTTCCCTTGCACAATTCCAACCTCAGGGTATTCATCTAAGAATGTTTCTTAGATGGTGTAGAGGTCCCGGTGTGAAGAAGAAAGACCAGAAAACTGCTGGGACTGAAGAGAATGTAATCTTTAGTAGCCCTGTTGAATTCATCCATAGATAAATTCCTCCAAAGAGAGGTTCAGCCAATTTCCAGAGGAATGATAAGGAAAGTTGGCTCTTTCTGAAATATTGAGTGCATCCTGTCACTCTTTGGCTTAAAAGAGTTCATCATTAATTCATTCATCTAATGATTATCAAATATTAAGATTTGGTAAGACATAATAATAGTAAAGCACTTACATTCTAAGCTGTGTCCTAGGTAATTTACAAATATTTACTCAATCCTCCCAACAGCCATACAATACGAGGTTGGATATAAATGTGTGCTTTGATTATATGACTTGAATCTAGACAGTCTGGCTCCAGAGTCTGTGTTTCTAATCACTGCACTATACTGTCCTTCGGTCTCCTGTGATCTGTTACCAGCTATTACCTGGAATGATATCTCCCTAGTGGGGATGTGTAACCCTGGATTGGAGTGACATTTATCACTATTGCAACATGTCTACCAAACATTACACACACCAGACATTTTCTGCGAATACAGGAAAGGGTCTTACAAGCTATATAAAGGCATTTAGATGCTCCCTCCAGATTGGAGACCACACCTCTTCATGTGAACATGCATATTTATCCCAATATTGAAGGGATTGTACCTTTCTCTCTACCCATGTAGACTGATATGCTTTGAGGATAGGGTAGCATGATGTTTAAAGCTGTATCCCCTACTCTGTCAACTTTGAATGAATGGATGCATAAATGAATGAATTGTGTCTTTTCTCTTTCTTCCTGCCTACCCCACTTGTACATTATGTGCTCACCATGTTGAAGTTTATCTTTTTCATAGCTCATAATTTTTGAGTACTTACCAACTGCCAGGTGCTGTGATAGGTGCTTATCCCACAGAATCTTCATGATAACTACCATGGTTTCAATGATGGTGTCCCCTCTAAAATTTATGTTGAAACTTAATCCCCAGTGCAAGAGTATTAGGTGTGGCCTTTGGGAGGTGATTAAGTCACCATGAATGAGATTAGGGGTCAAGGTTGAAAGAAACACCTTGTGGCCCTTCCATCCTTTGCCATGTGAGGACATCTTTTGGAAGATGCAGCAGTGAGGTGCCATCTTGGAAGAGGAAATAGGGTTCTCACCAGACACCAAAACTGCCTGCTTGATCTAGGACTTCCCAGCCCCCAGAACTGTAAGGAATAAGCTTCTGTTGCTTATAATTACCTAGTCTGTGGTATTTTGGTATAGCAGCACAATTGGATCAAGACAATAACCCTGGGAGGCTTATAGTTGTATTAGCCCCATTTTAGAGAGAGGGAAACTGAGAAGCAGAGAAGATAAGTCATGTGTTTATAACACGTAGGCCCAGGAGTCCCCATGGTTTTCCTGGCTGCGCCATACCATTTCACACACCCTGCCTTTGCTCAGGCTGCTTCCTGTGCTTGAAGCACCTTGTTCCTCACCCATCCTGTTAGCTGGGCACACACCTCCCCAGTTTTTCCAAGGCTCAGATAAAGTCCCTCTTTCTCTATGGATTCTTTTAAGCTCTTCTCAAGGAGAAATGTTGATTCCCTCTTTGGTGCTTCCACTATCTTTACTAACACTTCTTTTCCTTTTCCTTTTAGCCATGTAATAACTCAAGCACACAGAAAAATACATACAGAGAATAAATGTCACAAACACCTATAGATAGACATTTAATGAACATTACTTTCTCATACTTTTTTCAGTTTTTTTAAAAAATAAACTTTATATGTACTTTCTCAAAGGGAGGAGGATTTTTTTTCTTAGGCAAAGATGATCTACAAGGGCAAAAGAAAAGTAGATGAAAAGTAGTTGAAGGGAAAACTTGCTTTATTACACTGATAATTATGAAAATAGGTCATAAAATCTCAGTAACCTGAAATAACAGTGAGACTTTACATGTCATAAAAATTACCGGGAAGTACCAATTATTAAATGTTATAAATTTGAAAGCAGTTATAATTTAAAAGTTCATTTATTTTGACCTAGGAATGCTTCATTTAGAAATTTGTCTTGCTAAATAATCATGGATGGCTAGAACAGTTTACTGTCAAGGAAGTTCATTGCAGTGTTGTGTAGAACACTTGAAAAAATGGAAACAACTAAAATGCATGAGTAAAGAGGCTGATTATAAAAATCACGGTTTATTCTTACAATAAAATTCTAAGCAGCCAATACAATGTATGCTGCTGAAGAATTCTAAATGTAATGAAAAGTTATTCATGATACAGTAAATTAAGATGGCAGAATAAAGAGTACAATACCAATTTTATGAAAAAGACACTAATAAATGTTTATATCTCTAGCTATGTTTACAAGTTTGTAATTAATTATATACAACTATACCAATATCTGGGTGACAGAATTATGTGTAATTTTTTCTCTCCGATGCTCCTGTATTTTATAACAATAAACAATCATCTTTGTAATTTAAAAATAAGTTTTTTAAAATGGAAAATATTAATAGTATAGACAAAATAATTACATTATTTTAATGCATTGTACATCTTACATGCTCAGCAGCAAATGAGTCTTGGTAAGTACAAAGAACTATCTACATCAAAATTACTTTCCAAAATGGCCTTTGTTAAAAATGTGTGAGATCAGAAGGTCTTGGGTGATAGCTTATTTCCCGAATGTGTTGTTCCTAACCTGACAGGTATGCTGTTGAACTCTGTGAAGTTCATCTGAAGGATGAACTTAAATGTAATTTGACGATCCCTGCCCATCCTGTAAAACTGGAATCTGAATATTCTTTTAAGAGAGTGGGGGCTTTGTGATCAGTTATGCACAACTGACAGAGTGGGGACGTGTCTAGGATCTGGCTTAGGTTGGCACTCATGCTTGGCTGTAGAGTAGAATGCTGGAGCGACTGGGAAATAAGGAAGTGGCTGAGATACAGGAAAAGGGAAATGCAGGGGCTACCAGGGCAGAAATAGATGTGTTTCCCACAGGGCCTTCATCAGTGCAGGAAACAGAGGAAAAGATATTGTTTTGAGGCACAGATGGGGGCCTCAAGTATATTGTTTCAGGTGTGTGGCCTGTGATCATCGGGGGCAGAAAGGAGAGGTCTTAGGCTGTGTCAGAATGAGAATGGCCTTGGTGGCCCATGAGCATTGGGACCACCAAGGGACATTCTAGTGGAGATCTGAAATAGGTCACTTCTCACTTCCAGGATCCAAGTTCCTCTGAGACCTTGTAGCCCAAGGAAATTAGACTGGGCATTGGAATCAGACATACCAGCCTTTAAGCACCACCACAGGCTCTCAGTCTCTCTGAGCCACAGTTTGCTCATTTGCAAAATGAGTAAAATAGGACCTAACTGTCAGGGTGGTTGTTAAGATTAATGGAGATACTAGAGTTAACATGTTTACTGCAGTGCGTTTTCAAATTAAACTCTCAGTATACAACATATGCTTTCCTTGAAAGCATAGCAGGACAATCCATTACTCACGGTACAATATATTTTGCAAAAAAAATTACCTTCAGGTATAACAATGTATCTGGGTTTATGATGACTATCCTCTACACCTCTTTCTTTTGATTTGTGTAAATTGCCTGAAAACCAGCCTACCTGTGAAAGGTATGGAAATGTTGTTAATGTATGGATTCGAGAATTGAGGAAATCATTTCAGATTCATGGGGTCAGTTCCTCTAATGCAATATGATAACGTATTTCAATAGATTTGTGGGGATGTGAAGGAAAAAAGCCACCACTATCAAAACACTACTTTCATCATTACCTTTACCACCACCATTTTTATCACCATATCCATCACCACCACCAAGAGCAAGACCATCACCACCACCACCAGCATTAACCCATCAACACAACCACTATTGACATTGTTAATAATAATGGCCTTCACATCTTTGCCAACACCACCATCATCACCATCACCACCACCACCAACAATAACAACATAAAGAAAACCAGGAAACCTCACTTTTCTGTCCTGAAGATAATTCTTAACCATATTTAAGGCACTGTGGTAGGTTGTAGGGAATTAAGGATGAGTAATAATGGTCTCTGTCTTCAAAGGTCTCACTGTCAAGTGTATAAAGCTAAAATGGGTGCTCTTAGAGGGGCGAATTACTAGTGCCTAGATGGAGAGTCAATGCATAACTGGTTGGGGGTGGGAATAGATGAATGTGGTCCATTTTGATAGAAGAGGTAGAATTTTAGAAAGTCCCTAAAAGATGTTAAATTTCCCCTTGACCAGAAATGGCAAATGGAATGTTCCTACTCCGTATCTTCTGCCCATGGTAGACATCCATAAACCACCATAGCTGACTTTACAGCTGAGCCTGAAGGTGGTGTATCCACCTCAATACAGTGCTAAGGGCAGCCCAACCAGCTACAATGAACTGGAGTTGGCTCTGAAGAGAAACACTTTTCACCTGCCTTAAGTGAAAAGGCAAAAGCGCCTTAGGGCAGGTACCTATCTTGCTAACTGTTATATCCCCAAGGCTAAGCCATGGGCTTGGCTCCTAGATGGCTTTGAGTAGTACTGAATGAGTGGTTGGATGAATGGGGATGAGAGAGTATTCCATGTGGAAGGCAGGGCATGGGTAGAATCCTGAAAGCAGGAAACTACAGTGTGTGCTTGGGGAACAGCACACAGGTTTTGAAAAAGAATGAAGAGGGAGACAAGATCCTATTTTGTAGGCCCTTGAATGCAACTACTAAAGGTATTTGAGAAGGAAAATAGGATAATGTAAACTATTTAGATAACCTGCATAAACGATAGTCTAGTCACAGGTGGCAAAGTAGTCTACAGATGATGCTAATAAGAGCTAATTTCCTGGATCCCTTGCTGTGTTCGGTTCTGATCGTTTAAAAATCCTTCCAGCAATCCTTTGAGTTAGGTGCTATTATCATTTCCATTTTACAGATAAGAAAACTGAAGCATGAAGAAAAGTAACTCACTTAGAGTCACACATATAGTAATTGGTCATGAATATCCGAATGGGTTAAATCCCTTTCTGAATGAAATTGAAAAAATATTCCTTCTTTGTCTTACAATGTTTTAGCTAAGTTTTCTTTATTTCCAGTTAGAACCAAAGAATTCATTCCCTTCCTTCTGTAGCAGTGGGGGGCAAGAAACTCATCTCTTATGAAGCTAATGGCAGCTGTTCTTCCCTCTCACCCAGCTGTCTTTTCCTGAAATAGGATAGGACAAGAATTCTAAACTTTCAGATACCAGGGAAAGAACCCTGGAGTTGGAGATCTGAGTTTGAATCCCAGCTCATCCATCATACTCATCTGGGTAACCCTAGCAACCAACGTCACCACTCAACTCTGCTCCTCATCTGTCCATGGAAACATACTCATCTCCGTACTTGGTTCATATGATCCTGGTGAGGATTGGTGAGGTTGTCTAGATGCATTAAAACATTTTGTATAACGTGTACACATACAGAGTCTGCAATCTATTTGTCCTTTGTGGCAAGTACCATGCTCATATGAATATAGTTATTTCTATAATAAAAATTATTATTTAATATTTGGCTCTTGAACTCAGCTGGCAAGTGGTTGATTCAGAGACCTCTGATGCACTCTGCCCATCCCGTTGCCTTGGCTGTCTTTGATTCCAGCTGCTGTTTGGTGTCTGGTTCTATGCAGGGTCTGACCAGATTTCACGCAGGGGCAATGCACAGAGTTCCACCTCAGGTTCACTCTGTATACCTCTTGCTCCTGGTCCCAGGTTTTTGCTTTTGTTGTCACAGTCTGGAACTCAGCAGAGAACCAAGTCTTCACCCACCCGTGTGTAACCTGGAAGTGGCAGGAATTTAATGCCTGTTTGGATGAGCCTTTGATGAATAAGGGATGTGAGCAGGAGATGAAAACTTCCTTTTCCTTCTCCCAAGGCAGACGAGCTGAGGCACATTCCCAGTGGCTTTCATGGTGGCACAATAACAACACCTTCTTGTATTAGCTCTCTTCCGCCTGCAACCCCTCCCCGCCAACTCTGCTCCTCCAGCTCTCATTTGTTCCCTGGGATCACATCTGCCAGCAAAGTAAAAACACATATATCTCTGTTTCAGCCTGTTTTCTGGGGAACCCAGGCTTAAATAATGTTGACTCTAGAATTTGGATCTTTGACTATTCCCCCTGTCACCCACGCATCTATCCCTCACTAAAGAGACTAGCGCAGTGTCTGGCACATAACAAGTAATAAATAAACACTTAATGAATGCATGAATAAATTAACAAGATGCTTATAGCTGTAAGAAATTACACAAATAATTGGATTTATCAATCTAGGTAGCAAAGTACGGTGGTTAGAGGGCAAGTCTTTGGAAGCGAACAGCACAGTTTGAATACCAGCCCTGCCACGTATTAGCTGTGTTATCCTGGGCAAGTTACTTGACCTCCATATGGCAGTTTTCTTGTCTGTCAAATGCATAGAATAGTATGTCAAACATAGGAGGGTTCAATGACACCCTTCATGTAAAGTATTTTACACATAGCCATAAATCAATCATTGAAATTATTATTCTTAGTAATAGTAGAAGTACAGATATTACATGAGAAATAATATATCAGAAAGCTCTAGGATGGGATTTGAAAGACACACGTATGACTTTGGGCACATCACTGGATGTGCCCTTATTTTTTAACTTGCTTTCTGCAGGGACAATAATTGCTAATCCACCTACAATTTATGTGATAATTGTGAGAGGATTTTACAAAGCATAAACAGTGCTAAAAAATGAAAATGATTTATTTTGCTCTGTGATATTGGTGGTGGATGGCACCGACCAGAAAGCATGTCTGGTGGCTGGAAAAAAGGCCTTTCCTTTCGGAAGACAGAAATTCATCTGTCATTTCCGAAAAGTGATCTCCCTAGCTGACCACAGTGTGATCACCCGCTGAGATGTAAATCCTGGAGACAGGCAAAGGGAAACCGGGTTCCTGGAGGCCCTGAAAGGTGAAACCTGCGCCATATTTCACATGTGGCTTAAGCCCATTATCGCTGATGAAAACAAGATTTTTAAAGGACATGCTTCTTTCACTCTTCAGCTTCATTCAATGAACTTTTGACCAAAAGCAGGAGTGTTGTGTGCAGCCAAAAAATTCCTGCTATTTCCCACGATGTCATTGGACTGAGATATAGGATAGATTTTTTTTAATCTAATCTGCAGAGTAGAGGTGCTTCTCATTTGATAACATGTTATCATCTTATCATCTTAACATGCAAGGTACCGCCCTTACCTCATTTTATTACGTTGTGTTCTGTTGTTTCATATGGTATTGCATTGCGTTGTATCTGTTGTAGTTCCCTCTTTCATCCCAGTCCCACTCCCATCTCTCTCCTTCACTCACTGAAAGCATCTGAAGGCATTCTCTTTTACATGTCTGAAATATGCCCTTAAGTACTTTTCCTTCTAAAACATAGAGTATGGTTTTGTGCATGTGCTTGATTTACATAAAAGTTATCGAACTATACACCTTACTTTCCACTTGAATTTTTTTATTCAACGTCATGTGTTTAAGACCTCTCCTTGTTGCTGGATGAATATATTAAAATATATGTGTTTATCTTTTGTGCATGTGTGTGTGTATTTATTTCCAACTAATGCATAGAGTTTCATGCTACACATTCCTTACAGCTTCTGCATCATTCCTATAGAGGTGGTCAGGGTTCTCTAAAGGGACAGGACTAATAGGATAGATGTATATAAAAAGGGGAGTTTATTAAGGAGTATTGACTCACACGATCCCAAGGTGAAGTCCCATAATAGGCTGTCTGCAAGCTGAGGAGAAGGAAGCCAGTCTGAGTCCCAAAACCCCAAAAGTAGAGAAGCCGACAGTGCAGATTCAGTCTGTGGCTGAAGGCCTGAGAGCCCCTGGCAAACCACTGGTTTAAGTTCAAGAGTCCAAAAGCTGAGGAACTCGGAGTCCAATGTTCAAGGGCAGAAAGCATCCAGCATGGGAGAAAGATGGAGGCCAGAAGACACAGCAAGTCTAGTTCTTCCATCTTCCTCTGCCTGCTTTTATTCTGGCCTCTTTGGCAGCTGATTAGATGGTGCCCACCCAGATTGAGGGTGGGTCTGCCTCTCCCAGTGCACTGACTTAAATGTTAATCTCCTTTGGCAACACTCTCACTGACACACTCAGGAACAATACTTTGCATCCTTCCATCTAATGAAGTTGACACTTAATATTAGCCATCACAGGTGGATACCTACGTTGTTTCCAGCTCCTTTCCACCACTACCACCATACAGATCTGTGTAAGATTTTCCCAGGAAGTAGACTGTTGGATCCTAAGATATATCTTATTTAAATCAGAATAGATTTTATTCAAGTCATGTTGAAATAAGGATGTCAAAGCCACTTGGTAGGTAACTTTCTCGGAACCCTTCCTCTCTATGGGTGTACATTTACTTGCATTTGTATAAAGAGGGGTTTAGATGAGAAAATATCTAAGGATCCTACCACTATTAAGATTCCACGACTAATTTTTAAGCCAGCTGTGTTTATCAAACAAATGCAAGGAAAGCTGGATGAAATCTGGTAGTCCATCATCCAAATATTTGGAAGTAACCAGATGTTCAGCATCTTGTAGACACCACCTAGGAGGCCTTTGTCAGTGTTCTCAGGTATATTTGTGTTATTTTAGTTTCCTAAGAATTCTCCTTGCTCAGAGAGCTGGTATAGATTCAGGTTTGCAAATATCCTGCAATACTTTAAGAATTTGGGTTTCAACTTAACTTAGGCTTGGCATCTATGTCTATCTATCTGTCTATCTATCTGTCTATCTATCTATCTATCTATCTATCTATCTATCTCTATCATCTATCTACCTACCTATAATTTATCATCTACCTATATATCTATATCTATCGCTCTGTCTGTCTAGCTACCTGTCTTCTTTTATCTATCTATCTGTTTATTTTGGGAGGGTTTCAATACTATAGGGCTAATGAGAACATTGACTCTGAAGTCAGACAACATGGTATCAACACTTGGGGGGTCAAAAAACTAGCTGTTTGACTTTGGGCAAGAAACCACTTGGCACTCAGTTTCCTTATGTACATGTTAGAAAATGAAAGTAATAATTCTGACTTCATTAGCTCATTGTGAAGAACACATGCAATCACATATAGTAAGAGTATAGCTCAGGACCTGGCACAGAGTAAATCCTGTGGTCATTTACAAAAAAAAAGTCATAAATCTTTTGACACTCTTCTCATGGGAAAATAGAAAATAGAATCTATGACCCTTCCAATTGAATCTAGGTGGGCTTTTGATTGCTTTCATCAATGAAGTATGGCAGAAGTGATACTATGTGACTTCCAGGGTTAGGTCATAAAAGGCAATGCTACTTGTGCCTTACTTGCTGGGGTACCACTGAGCCACCAGGTGAGACATCTAACTACCCCTAGGCTGCCACAGTGGGTAGGCTACTAGGAGCTATGTCAGCTGACAATCCCTCCTGCATCCAGCCTTCCAGCCATCCCTGTCAAGGCACCAGACACTTGAAAGTAGATTTTCTAGTCCCAGCTGTTTTAAAGTTTTCCCACTTGACTCTAGATATAGTGGAGCAGAGCTCACCCAGTTCCTCTGTGCCTTGTCCAAATTTTTGACTCACAGAATACATGAGATGACCATTGTTTTATGCTACTACATTTTTTTTCTTTTTTTTTTGACAGGGTCTGACTCTGTGTCACCCAGGCTGGAATGCAGTGGTGCGATCACAGCTCACTGTAGCCTTGACTTCCCAGGCTAAAGTGATAATCCTACCTCAGCCTCCAAAGTAGCCGATATCACAGGCATGTACCACCACAACTGACTATTTAAAAAAAAAAAAAAATTTAGAGATGGAGTCCACTTATTGCCCAGGCTGATCTCAAATGCCTGGGCTCAAGCGATCCTTCCACCTTCTCCTCTGAAACTGCTGGGGATTACAGGTGTGAGCCACTGAGCCCAGACACTACTACATTTGGGAGTAGATTATTATGCAATAATAAAAATGAGACCACCCTATACTATTCATATGACTTGTGTCTTTTGGTACAACGCAGATATTATGCCTTCTGTGAAGAGGTGTTCTACCACTGATAGTATCTAACATTTACTGAGGGCTTACTGTGTGCCTGGTACTGTGCTAACTGCTTTCCAGGGATGTATTCATTTATCCCTCACCATGGCATTATGAGGTGGGTACTATTTTATTTATATTTTAGAGATGTGGAAACAGAAGCCTAAATAATTTTCCGAAGGTCAAGTAGCAACAAGTTGGTAAGCCTGAATTTGAACTCTGGTCTCTGAGGCACATAATGAGTATTCACAGAATGATTGCTTTGGGCATTACAGTGGTAAGGATGGCTTTCATTTCTGGTAGAACATTGACCATGAGATGGTAGATCAGAGAAGTTTCCATCCTCTACTTCTCAAAAATACCACCCCCTTTCCTACTTCTCATATGAAACTGACCAGGTTTTGCCAGAGAAACGATGTGGCATCAGTTCTTCCCCAGGTGGGGTGAGGCTTCCTAGAGAAATCCAAGAGAAAAGGCCCTCTATGTTTCTGTCACCAGGAAGGAAAATTCTCTGCAGAGGCATAATGAACAGGTATACAATTTCCTAACATGGTGAGTCCCCTCAGAACTGAGACAGTGCCCCCACATCTGAGGGTGCTGGATGATTGGGACTGAGCAGGTCTGGAAATGGGTAGAAGACCCTCACGCCTCTTCTCCTCCACCCCCACCTTACATCCATAACTTAAGTGAGCATGACCAGAAAGCCACTAATAAAAACATCTCCACCGGCTCTATTTACCCAGCTGTGTATCTCAGGATCTGTCTCTGACATTTTTAATACTCTCTCATTTCTCTGTCCTCCAAGGATTCATTTGAAGAAGCCCACAGGGATGGGTGACACTGAGGAAACAAAACCCAGGCCCCCTGGCCTCCTACTGAGCGGTGCAGAGCATGCTGGGAGATCACCTCTACCTGAGGAGCACAAAAGACCCCAGGAGTGGAGGAAGCTGGCCTGAGGCCAACCGGACGTAGCAGACTTGCTGGGCCCAAGGAGGGAGGTCTGGTGATGGAGCCTCCAGTACATATCCTTCCAATCCTAAGGTAAACAGCGCTTGGGGCTTTGGCTACAGGGAGGGTGTGGCCCATTGAAGTGGGTGGTACAAGGCGGGTACAAGGCAGGCCTTCTGATTTTTTTTTTTTAAACTGTCTTATGAGTTATACTGTACCTACAGAGAAAACACAACAGGAAACTTAAATGAATGGCTCAATGAAATTGCAAACGTTTGCCCAGATCAAGACCTAAGATGTTATTAGCTCCTTAGAAGTTTCCCTCCTGCCCTCTCTAAATTGTTATCCTTCATCCACACCTTTCCCCAAAAGTGACCTCTTTCTGGATTTTTAACAACAGTTTTGTCTGCTTTTTCACTTAATATAAACAAAATGCATTCTTTTGTGGTTGATTTATTTTCCTGAACATTGTGTATGTGAGCTCCCTTTCTGTTGTGTCTGAAGCTTTTGTTTGTTTATCATTGAATGTCATTTTGTTGCATGATGATATGATTATTGATTGATTCTTCTGTTGAGGGGTATTTGATTTATTTGGGGGTTAGTGTGAATAGTATCATTATGAGTATTCTTTTCCCTCTCTTGGTACACTCATTTCTGTTAGGTACATACCTAGGAGTGGAATTGCTCGGTTAAAGAATGCGTGTATATTTTTATGTATGTCCACATGTTTTCAAAAGTGTTTGTACCAAATTATGTTCTACCATCAACGTGCAAGAGTTCAGGTTGTTCCACATACTTGGCAGCACTTGGTATTGTCTGTATTTTGAATTTGTAGTAGTTCTGGTAAGTGGATAGTAGTATCTCATTGAGGCTGTAACTAGCATTACTATGATTATTATTGAGGCTGACCAACAGTTTATATGTTTGCCATTCTTTTGCAGATCTTTTATGAAATGCCTGTTTAAGTCTTCTGCCCATTTTTTAAAATTGGGTTATCTCTCATTTTCTTATGGATTTCTGAAGCTGTTTACATATTCTGAAAATGAGCCTTTACTAGGTGATAAGTGTTGCAAATATCTTTTTCTTTTCTGTTACTTGACTTTTCACTGTATTAATAGTGTGTCTTTATGAACAGAAATTCTTATTTTATACACACACACACACACACACGTATATATTTCCTTTAAATATGATTTTTGGGGAGTGTCTTTTGTTTTTGTTTAAGAAATCATTCCCTGCCTGAATAAAAATTTTAAAAAAACTCTCCTATAGTGTTTTCTAGAAACTTTATTGTTTTTACTTCCATATTTAGATATACAATATATCATTTTGTTCTTTGATTTTTCTCACATCATACAGCCTTCTTTTCTATTCCTGGGATACCCCTGAATCTCATGTCAGAAAAGATATGCAGCTTTATGACTTATCAGCAAAAGTGATAGCAACAACACAATCATAATAACCGAGATGCGTGCAAGACCTTGTGACACACATTTCCATCCATTAACTGATTTAATTCTTTCATATCAGCCCTTGGAAACCGTTGAAGTGAGCATCATAATGCCCATTTTAAAGATGGAAAGAGTGAGCCTTAGAGAAAAGTAACTTGCTCAAGTTCACATAGCTGATAAATAGTAGAACAAGGAGATTCAAATATAGATCTGCCTGGTTTCAAAATATATTCTCCTTTTATCCCCTGGTGTTGATTAAGATGCCTTGAGATTACTAAGTCCCTGTTACTCACAGTTTTGTGTAAGATTTTCCAAGAATCTTACAGGAATTTTGTGTGCAGCCAAAAAATTCCTGGTATTTCCCATGATGTCACTGGACTGAGATATAGAATAGGTTTCTTTTCACGTAATCTGCAGAGTAGAGGTGCACCAGAGAGTTCGGTTATCAGAGGGTTGACATTTTGACTTGCCTAGGGAAATAAGAGTTTCTTTACTTCTAGTCCTCCCTCATCCTTTGGGAAGACTCGGATGCTTTTTTATAGCCTGGCTGATCTCACGGTAAACGATACAAGCAGCAGCTTTTAAAAATCTGAGTTGCTGCTTCGAGTAATAGAAATGCCTCTAGAGTTTGGTAGTTAAAGCCAAAGCAGATAGATAAACACTAGTAGCTGCCGAAGGTGGTGCATGATGTCAGTGGAGAACAGGCAAGGCAGGTCTTTCGTAGGGGACAGCCGTTGTTTGACCTGGCAGCGCCCTCACTTCTTCAGGGACTGGTACTCCTTTGATAAACTGCTCCTGCCTCCTCTCTAAACATATGGTTTGAATAGAGGCTGTCCATGCTAGCTCCCCACCCTCTTGGGCTGGGTGATTGGTGCAGCATTGGACACACCATCCAACAGAGCCAATGAGGTGCCTTCCCTGGGATTTTTCCAACCAAAGCAGGAAAGAAAGTCTGTTCCTATTTTGATACATCTCTGAGGAACACTTCCCAGGCAATAAATATCTATGAAATGAATGAATGAATCCCCACTGCCAAGTGAACTCTCAGAGGGTATCTCTGTACATAGTGAGAATTTATCATGCTTTTGGATAAGTACGTGAATAAATTAGGAGAGCATGCGTGTGTTCATAAATGGGCATGTAAGAGAGTAAGTGAATAAATAAACAAGGGAATATATACTCCGCAATTCTGATTGTTTATATTTCTCATACTGATAGACATTTGCATTCCAAAGAGATCCACTTTGTTCCAGTTATCTTTGCTGTGTAACAAAGTGTCCAAAAACTTAATGGTATAAACAACCATTTCATTAGGTAACAGATTCTGTGACTCAGAAGTTTTGATAGGAGAAGGTGCAGACAGGTGTTCTCTGCTCCAAGATGTCTAAGGTCTAATCTGGACATAATTCAATGGCTGGGATACGTAGGTGCTAAGTGAAGGGATTTCTAGGTGATCCCAGCTCCCAGGACCTGTTACCTAAACCAGACCATGGCACTCCTCTGTTCAAAACTAACAGCTCACTCCAACCTCGTGACCTTTGCACTATAGCCCCCTCTGCTTGGAATTCTCTGATACAGAAATCTGCAAGGCAGATTTACTTACAGGAGCTGGGATCACTTAAAAATGCCATCGCTTAGCACTTACATATGGCCTCTCCATGTGGCCTGGGCTTCCTCTTAGTGTGGCAGCCTCAGGGTTAGTTGGAACTCTTACGTGGTGTTTTGAGGTTCTAGCATAAGTGTCTTAGTGGACAGGGAAGAAGCAGTATTGCTTTTTACGAAGTTACACAATATAACTTTTGCTGTACTCTATTAGACTCTACTGGTCAAAACCTTAGAAGTTACACGATATAATTTCTGCCATACTCTATTAGACTCTACTGGTCAAAACAGTCACAGCCCACCCAGGTCTAAAGGATGGGAACACAAACCCCAACCGCTGCATGGGAGGGTGCAAGGTCATATTGTAGAAGAGCATATAGAATGGAAAATATTGTTGTGTTCGGAAAACAATCAGCCACATGATTTAAATCAAATAAACTGGTCTCTGGGGGAGTTTTTAGTTTTAGGAAGATATTTCTCAGGACTCCTGAAGTCAAAGCTTTAAGATGACCTCTTAGAGGATCTGTATATACCCTAGCAC
Organism: Pongo abelii; assembly: GCF_028885655.2. Lineage (NCBI taxonomy): Eukaryota > Metazoa > Chordata > Mammalia > Primates > Hominidae > Pongo > Pongo abelii. The sequence continues at coordinate 114,246,138 of NC_071995.2, read as the reverse complement.
TGTCTAGAGCAAACTATCCCACCAGGATTCACCAATGGAAATAAGACATAGTAGGTCGAATAATGGCCCCCAACTATGTCCACATCCTAATCCCTGAAACCTGTGACTGTGTTATCTTACATGACAAAAGAGTCTTTGTGTGTGTGATTAAGATAAGAACCTTGAGATAGGAAGAGGATAAGAGAGAAGCAGAAGTGTCAGAGTCAGAGAAGGAGATGTGATGCTGGAAAGAGGGCTGAGAGAGATTAGAAAAATGCTACACTGCTGGCTTTGAAAATCAAGAAAAAGTCCACAAGCCAAGGAAAGTGAGAGGTCCCAAGAAACTGGAAATGGCAAAAAGTGGATTCTCCCCTAGAGCCTCCAGAGTGGACGCAGTCATGCCAATGCCTTCATTTTTAGCCCAGTGTAACCCACTTTCAGATTTCTGACTTCCAGAACTTGTAAGATAATATAATTTTGTGGTTGTATGCAAATAAGCTTGTGATTATTTGTCACAGCAGCCACAGAAGACAGACACATACAAGAAGAGCCCTTCAGCTTGCTGTCTGGTTTTGACTCTTAGACTTGATGCCCTCAGAACTTGGAAGACTGCAGGTTGATTGCTCATTGGTTGCTCACTTTTAGGCAGTCTGCCTTATGAAATAAGCTACAATGGATTCTAAAGCTTTACTGAAGTATGTCTAAGGAGAAAAGATTTGCAAGGGACCTCAATGTTTTTTTCTCAGTCCTTCATCACTGAAGTGCTTTAGAATCTTGCTACTCAAAGTGTGGTCCCTAACCAGCAGCATCAGTGTCATCTCGAAGCCAGGTAAAATGCGGAATCTCAAGGTGCACCCCAGAGCCACTGAATCAGAATCTACATTTTAATAAGATCCCCCGGAGATGTGTGTGCACATTAAAGTTGGAGACACTATTTTAGAGATCTTATTGCATCACCCCATCTTTCCAGAAGTCTCCAGAGTAAAGGTGAGTGTGGTTGTTTCCTTCTTTAAAATAAAAGAAGTGGCCTCGAATTTGAGCAGGCATGTCAAAACAGAACTAACGTCCCCAGCTACTGATGCAGGGAGTCCAATTCATGATATGTGTGGGGCTGATCATTGCCACTTAATGCTGTTTCTAGGCTGAGCAGAGGACAGACACCTGTGTGCTTTCCTCAGCAAATATGTACAAAGCAAAGTTTGCAACGTTTCAGGAATGAGGCCAGAGGTTTCACCCGGCTGAGGAGCAACGCTCTCTCAAGGATAGATAAACCAAAGAATTCTCCTCATGTTTCCTTCAAAATGGTCGTAATTTAATTTCTGTCCAATATTGCCTGGGCACCATTGCAGACTCTCAGAAGCTGGTATTTTGTTTTGTTTGAAAGTCATGCTGTTGGGCTGTTTCAACTTAAATTCTCCCCAAGTAAAACTGTATAAATGCCACGTTTCTAAGTGTGCAAACCCCCAGAAACACACATATGGGGTGTACCAGAAATGTGGTTGTGGAAGAGACAGGCAGTAGACTGCGGCAAGAGAAAAAAGTAGCCTCAAGACTTTTTAGGGCCAAGATACTTTGGGTAGGTCCTCGGTCAAATTCTGCCTTGATTCCAGGCCCAGTGATTCTCCTTTCTAGAAATGAATTCAGACTTAGAACTAGCTAAGAGGAGAAGGAAAATGTTGAGGAACTGAAAAGGAATTCTTGAGAATGAGAAAATGACAGCATCAAAAGAAAGGGGAAAATCATTCTTTTGCCTGGGGGGAGGTAAATTGCTTTTGTTTTCCTTTTTTTTTTTTAAAATTTTATTTCGTTTGGTGATGTTGCAGGGTAGTAGAAGATTTTGACATCTAAGGCTCAGAACTAAATATAGGGGCTTTCTTAAAGATGTGTGGAACTCCGATAGTTGGATTTTTCACATTGGGTTTTCTTTAATCACGCTAAGACTCTTTTAGGGGCTGAGTTTCTGCATGATCTATTATTGTTCAGAGTAAGAGAAGAAGGATGGTTTGATTTAGAAGTGGTTAAAAAATGAATTTTAAAAAACAGTATTGTGTTAACAATCAATACAGAATTGTGTCTAACCAATTACACAAACAACTAACCAAAGCCAATTACCATAAAGCTTAGTATGTAAATATACAAACTCCTCAAGATGGCAGGATTACAAGTAAGTTGAAAAATGTAAGAGAATGGGGGACAGACTCTTAAGAGTCTCTGGCAGGCACTGTGCTGGGGTTTTGCACACATTATCTTCCTTTATCCTCACTACATTCCTACAATGTGTGTTGTTGTATTCCAATTTTACTGATGAACTGAGCTGAAATTAACTGGAGCTTATTTCCTTGTGTTCACAAAGATGAAGTATGAAGTTGAGATTTTAAGTTAGATCTGTGACTTGGGCTTTCTGGTTTCTATGGATCCTCTCCTTGTTGACCCATTTTACAGATAAAGAAACTGAGGATCTGCAATGGAATCATCCAGCATTATCCAGCTTTTTTTTTTTTGACGGAGTCTCACTCTGTCGCTCAGGCTGGAGTGCAGTGGCACAAGTTTGAATTTTGGCTCACTACAATCTCTGCCTCCTGGGTTCAAGCGATTCTCCTGCCTCAGCCCCCTGAGCAGCTCCCTACAGGTGCATGCCACTATGCCTGGATAATTTTTTGTATTTTTAGTAGAGATGGGGTTTCACCATGTTAGCCAGGATGGTCTCGATCTCCTGACCTCGTGATCTGCCTGCCTCAGCCTCCCAAAGTGCTGGGATTACAGGCATAAGCCACCGTGCCCAGCCTCATCCAGCTTTTAACAATGTTGGGCTTCAAACTGGGGAATCTCTGTTGTCAATGTTAGACCTTGTGGTAGATTAAAATTGCCCATATGAAGGAAGTTCTTTATGGTGATGAAATAGTTCCACATCTTGACTGTGATGATGGTTACCTTTGTTTACATGTGATAAAATTTCATGGAACTCTGCATATGATACACACACACACGATTACATGTAAAAACTGGTGAAGTCTGAATATGGTCTGTTCCTGAGTTAAAAAGTACTACAGTCAATTCCCTGTTTTTGGCAATATACTATGATTATGTAAGATATTAACACTGAGGGAAGCTGGATGGGGTTAAAAAACAATCTCTCTATTTTTTTTGCAACTTTTTGTGAGTGTTGTATAATAACAAACAAACAAAATGACCACTCTGCAAATTCTTTAATGCTCCTCCAATGGAGAGGTGGTGTCTCTGTTCCTTTCCATCAGATCTGGGAAGATTCTGTAACTGCTTGGCCAGTAGAATACAGTTAGAGTGATGCCGTGTCAGGTTTCGGGCTCACACTCTCTGTGGGATCCCTGCACCATTTTGCATAAAATCTGACTCTCTGGGACTGCCACGCAGAGAGGCCATGTGCAGCATTGCAGTCAACAATCCCAGCTGAACCTGGCCTTCCATCCATCCCTGCTAAGTCACCAGTCACATATAGGGGAAGCTGACTTGGACCCTCCAGACCAGCCCACTCTCCAGGTGATTAACACTGATGAGTTCCATTGATACCACTCAGTGCCCACCCAGCTGAGTCCTGCTCCAGTTGTTGACTCACAAAAGCATGAGGCCTAATAAGATGATTATTGCTTTAAGTCTCAATGTTTTGGGCAGTTTTCTGTAAGACAATAGGTAATAAATAGACTTTTTGTTATCTGATAGAGAAAAACAAGGCTGATGAAAGGTGGTTAGATGATGTGACATAGGCATATGCCTTCCTTTCACTGGGCTGAATACTGTAGGTTTCACCTTGAACACCACTTCCTCCAGGAAGCCTTCCCTGATACTGTAGACTGGATTTTGAGATGCCTCCCTCATGCCTCTCCTTCCCTACCTTGGTTAGCAGGCATCAGAAATATCCTGATATTATACTTTATTTCTCCCTTTCCTACTAGATAGTAGACTCCATGCAGGCAAGGACTACTGTTGGCCTGTTGTTGTTTTTAAGTGTTGTGGATACATAATAGTTGTATATATTTATGGGGTACATGTGATATTTTGACACACGCATACAATGTGTAATGATCAAATCAGGGTGACTGAGATATCTCTCACCTCAAGCATTTATCATTTTTTGTATTCGGGATATTCCAATTTCACTCTTCGAGTTATTTCAAAATATTCAATAAATCATTGTTAACTATAGTTACCCTATTGTTTACCAAACTCCAGATCTTATTCTTTCTATCTAGCTGGATTTTTATACCCATTAATCAGCCCTCTTTTTCTCCCCCTCCCCACTACCCTTCCCAGCCTTTGACAAATATCATTCTACTCTCTATCTCCATGAGATCAATTTTTTTTTAGCTCTCACATATAAGTAAGAACATATGATATTTGTCTTTCTGTGTCTGGCTTATTTCACTCAGCATAATGTCATCCAGTTCCATCCATGTTGTTGCAAATGATAGGATTTCATGCTTTTTATGGTTGAATAATAGCTCACTGTGTATACGCACCACATTTTCCCGATCCATTCATCTGTTGATGGATGCTTAGGTGGATTCCATATCTTGGCTATTGTGAATAATGCTGCAGTAAACATGGGAGTGCAGATATCTGCAAGGACTACTTTTGCCTAACATCATTACTCCACTCTGTCTAGTATATAACCTTCAATATGTGATCGCTGAATGAATAAACAAAGAGATGAATGCTCTCCAAAATCCGCCTTAGCTCTAGCCTTCTTCATTGTTTCTGGAGCTTTAGGGCAGGTAAGAAGGTTCCAGGTGTGTCTCCAGTACTTCTGAGACATCAGCCTTATCTCTGGGACTCCCAAGATCCTAAGTCCACAAATCCACCTGGTAGGCAACAGCTCAGAGGCAGCAGGAGCTGGGAGGGCAGGAAGGCAAGAGGTGTACTTGCCAATCCCCTACCAAGCCGGTATCTCCTGGTTTTCTTCTTTCCTGCTCAGCTGCTTCAGCCAGAGGAAGGCCGTTGCCACAGGCATCTGCCTCCTAGGTCATCACCAGGAAACTCTCTAGTATCACTAGGTGTTTGTCCCTGCAGTGTCCTGTGTCCCTGTTTAAATCCCACCAGGGGGTGATCTGGCTCCTTCTGGACTGCCCTTGAAAATTCCAGTCACACTGACATAACAAATATTTACTGAGCATCACTCTCTAGCAAGGCTCTGGGCTGGGCAAACCCTCAGCCTCCAGGAGCTTAATATCTCAGTGGCATCTCCATCTGGTAGAAGATGAGAGATGAGAAAAACAAAAACATAAACAAAAAATCCGAACCATTGGTCTGTTCCTAAAGAGGTCTGATGGTAAGCTGGAGCCAGCACTCATGGGCTTGGAAGAATCAGATGAAAAACTTTCAAGAATTTTGTGAGTTAGTTATGAAGCCATCAGTAGGTTAAGACTGGCCATGGTGAGAATATCTGCATGGAGAAAATCAGTAAAGGCTAGAATCAAGCTCCCTCACACCATCAAGTTTACCAGCACACCACTGCAAAATTCAAGTCCCCTCTCAACTTGTTTTTCTATATGAGAAATGGAGATATAAGTCCTTATCTCCAAAGATTTCACAAGTATTAACATAGCATGGTGCTTGGCATGTGGCAGGTGCTCAGGAATGACTCTGGCTTCTCTCTTCTTCCTGATCTAATATTCAAAGTTAACAATGGGTTCAATTTTCCTTTCAATGTATGGATTGATGTATCAACATCACCGAATAGGAAAGAGTATACATTTTAAGACAGAGCATGGGACTGTTTCCCGGGATGAATAATTCTACTTTGGAATGTTCCTAAAGTTTTCCAGGATCTTGTTCTCCCACCCTAGCATAAATAATGGAGTAGGGAGGACAAAGTCAGGCAGAGATACTGAGGGGGCCGATAGGTGAGTGTCTGGGTAGTTTTTAAGTTGTGCAGTTTAGGACAAATGTTTGAACAGATCATGACACTCAGGATACTTCTGTTTGGTCATTCATTCAAAAGCACATTCATACATACATTGAGCATCAGAATAGGGAAGTTATTCTCTGAGCTAGACTTTGGATATGTAGCTCTAAACAGATGTGTTCCCTGAAGACAACCATGAAGCAAGTCATTAAAAGTACACAGGTGTAATTGAAGGAAAATACAGGCCACTGCATGGGCATATAATAGGTGGGAATAATTTTAGTTGGGAAGGCTCCTCTAAGGCAGTGACATGTCAGAAAAGATTCAAGGGAAAAAATTCTCTTGTCAGGCTAATGGGACATGTGGCAGACAGACTTTAGGATGGTCTCTGTGATCCCTCCCTCCTGATACCGCATGTTATCCTGTCTCCTTGAATGTGGGTGGGACCTGTGACTTGCTCTGACTAATAGAATAAGGCCAAGGTGACATGGTGTCACTTCTGTGATGCCATTTCATAAGACTGCAGCTTTTGTCTTGCAAGCAGATTCTCTCTGTTGCCATCTTGGTTTGCATGTTTAGATGAAACAACTATGTTGGAGAAGCTTACATGGCAGGGAATGGAGAGTAGCCTCCAGCCAAAAGCCAGCAAGGAATGATGGCTCTCAGTCCAACCGTGCATGAGGAACTGAATCCTGTCAAAAGCCCAATTGTTTAGAAGTGTATCCCTCCATAGCTGAGCTTTCAGATGAGACTCCAGCCCTAGGTGACAACCTGATTGCAGCCTTTTGAGAAACCCAAAGCAGAAGACCCAGCTAAGTCAGGCCCAGACTCCTGGGCCATATAATAAATGTATTTTGCTTTTAGTTTTTGTTTAAGCGAAGTTTGTGGGTGATTTGTTATGCAGCATAGCTGACTGATACAAAGAGTGAGCAAGAATGTGTTCCAGGCATAGAGAACCATATGCATGTAGGAGGCAAAGAAAATAGAGTCTGAACATGGAGGAAGACCAGTGTGATGGAATGAATACAGGGTGATGAGAACTGAGTCAGGAAAGTAAGACCAGGTCATGTCCTGCAGTCCCATAAGGGCCATGGAAGAGATTCTGGCTCTTATCTTGGGGACTCTGGGGAGTCAATAATAGCAAAAATGTAGACTCAACCCAAATGCCCATCAATGATAGACTGGATAAAGAAAATGTGGTACATACCATGGAAAACTATGCAGCCATGAAGAGGAATGAGATAAAAGCTGGAAACCATTATCCTCAGCAATCTAACACAGGAACAGAAAACCAAACACCACATTTTCTCACTTATAAGTGAGAGCTGAACAATGAGAACGCATGGACACAGGAAGGGGAACAACACACACTGGGACCTGTGAGGGTGGGGGAAGGGGAGGAAGAGCATCAGGATAAATAGCTAATGCATGCAGGGCTTAATACCTAGGTGATGGGTTGATAGGTCCAGCAAACCACCGTGGCGCATACTTACCTATGTAACAAACCTGCACATCCTGCACATATATCCTGGAACTTAAAATAAAATAAAATTAAAAAAAAATTGAAGTGCAGAGCTTAATAAAATTTGCTTTCTAATATGCCTATCTGGCTGCAGTGTGAAGGGTGGATTGGAAGGGCAAGGCAAATGTAGGGAGACCACATGGGTAAGATGCCATGGTGGCTCAGACTGGGAAGTGAGAGTAGATTCATGGAAAATTGGACACTTTCAAGGAATATTTTTGAGGTCGAGTGGGTAGGATTCAATGACAGATTAGACATACACAGAGGAAAACAGGACCATCTATTGAAATGAAGGAAGAAGTTGGTGGTTTGAGTCTTTTAAGGGAATTAGAACTACTGGATCAGTCTGGGGAGCTTGAAGGCTCATGTGAATGTTGGCCTTTTGATCTCATCTTCTCTATGGGATTGTTTTCACCTCCCTTGGGCAGGACATTTCAGGATTTGCCTAGCTACTGAGCCCAATGAACATACTGTATAAAGATTTCATTAGCATGTGGAGAAGGCCTGGGTGCAAAATAAATCACTATGTCATTTTGCTGATGCTAATTATTTCATCTAAAAACAATCAAGGGTGTGACTATTGCTTGATCAGAGAAAAGTTGTTTATCTCCCTGGGGGAGCCAAGTCAGAGCCAAAATGATATGAATTTATTTGGAATATATGAAGTTCCCTACCATCACATTGTCTATTTAACAGGGATAGATTATTTGCAAGAACTGTGTGTGTGTGTGTGTGTGTGTGTGTGTGTGTGTGTGTGTATGTGATCTACACAGGAAAGTGAGCTTGATCCTTGCCCTGAAGGAGGTAAGATTCTGTTTAGAAAGGAGGGACATGAATGCATTTTTCCTTCATTTGTGCATTCACACAATTTTTTTCTCTTCTTATGTATAGCTCATTTGTAAAGGCTTTGGTAATTGCCCTAGCAAGTTGCTAAACTTTTTGTACCTTGGTTTTCTCATGTGTGAAGGCTGACAGTCTGCACTTAAAATCTAGCTTTCTGAGTTCAGGTCTTGCTGGAGCAAAGTCAGGTTTTCCTACTAAAATATAAGCTCCATGGAAGCACAAATATATTCATTTTATTCACTGCTGTGTCCCCAGTGCCACAGGAGACTGCCTGACTCAAGAAGTATTTGCTGAGTAAATAAATGACATAATATGTGTATAGCATATGACATCTAGAAAGCTCAGAAAATGGCCCCTGTTTTCATCTTTCTCTTCTTCCTTGCTCACTCTTCTTTCCCTGCTCTGTTCCTCTACCTCTGTCTTCTCACCCTTCTCCTCCATTATCTTCCTCTTGGTTTTGGGAGAAAGAGGAAAAGCACCCTCTCTCCCTGCCGGGTGATTTATTGTTGGCTTGCCCAGCATGTGTAAACCACATTTATTTCTTTTCACATTATGAAATCAGAGGATTATAGTGCTATGGGACCTCAGTTCAGTTCTTCCTTTGAAAGGATATCTATATTTAGGGAGGTCATTGGTGAGTATCACAGCTGTTCCTTGGTTTAGATACTACTTGCCTCAGCTGTGGAAAAACAAAAAATTACCCTGAGAATTGAGAGGGTGAGCAGGCTAGACTTTAAATCACTGCTGCTCAAAAGGGAATACTCATAGTTCCTTACTGATTCATCCATCCATCCATCCATCCACCCATCCATCCATCCATCCATCCATCCATCCATTACTCACTCACTCACTCACTCACTCACTCACTCACTGGTTTATTTATTCTTCTACCCAATAGGTATGTTAATCAGCAATGTGCTCAATCTTGTGCTAGGAATGGGGAGTATCATGGTGACCAAAAAAGATAAAGGTTCTTCCCCTACTTCTTGATAGCCTATAAATTACCTGCACAGTGTAGTGTAAAACTGTATACCAGGAAGATGTTACATCTTTTTCCTGAAGAATTTTCTACTTCTTGATAGCCTATAAATTACCTACACTGTGTAGTGCAGGTAATATACAGTTTTACTCAATAGCAAGCAACTGACATGTTAATTCTATTGTAAAGTAGATGGGCCAGATTTTTCCATGTTGTTGCAGACAGCACTACTTTCTTCTTTATTAGGGCCAAATAATATTAATATATATTTGAATATATATAAAATATTTCATAAAAATAAAACATTTTCTTCATCCATTAATTCATAGATGGACATTGAGGTTGCTTCCATGACTTGGCTATTGTAAATAATGCTGCAATGAACATGGAAGTGTAGGTATCTCTTTGACATTCTGATTTCAATTGTTTTAGACATAGACTCAGAAGAGAATTGCAAAATTATATGGTAGTTCTACCTTTTATTTCTTACAGAACCTCCATACTGTTTTCTCTAGTGGCTGTACCAATTTACATTCCCAACAACAGTACACCTGGGCTTACTTTTCTCTACATCCGTGCCAACACTTGTACTTTTTTTCTGTTTTGGATAATAGCCAAAACAGATGTAACAGGTGTAAGGTGATAGCTCATTGTGGTTTTGATGTTTATTTCCCTGATGATTAGTGATGTTAAGCATCTTTTCATGTATCTCTGGGTCATTTGTGTATCTCCTTTAGTAAAATGTATATGCAGTTCCATTGCCATTTAAAAATTATATATATGTATATATGGATGTGTATATATATATTATATATGAGTGTGTGTGGAGAGTTTGTAAGCATTCCTTATGTATTGAGCTATTGACCTTTCATCAAACATATGGTTTCTAAATATTTTCTCCCAGAGAAAATATTCGTTCCAGAGGTAATTTGGTTGATTGCTTTCTTTTAATTTTGTTGATTGCTTCCTTTGCTGTGTAGAAGCTTTTTCATTTGATACAGCACCACTTGTATTTGAGCTTTTAGTTGCCTTTTAGTGTCATATTAAAGCAATAATTGCCAAGACCAATATCAAGACACTGTTCTTCTATCTTTTCCTCTAGAGTTTCAGGTCTTATGACTATATTTTTAATCATTTCAAGATTATTTTTGCGAATGTTGTATGAACGTGGTCCAGTTTTATTCTTTTGCATGTAGATATTCCATTTTCCCAGCATTATTTCTTGAAGAAACTGTTCTTTCCCTATTGTGTATTTTTGACACTGGTCAAAGATCAGCTGACCATACATTATAGGTTTATTTCTGAGCTTTTGATTCTATTCCATTTGGTTATATATCTGTTTTTATGCCAATATCATATTGTTTAGATTAATGTAGTTTTGTAATATATTTTGAAATCAGGAACTGTGATGTCTCCAGCTTTATTTTTCTTGCTCAAAATTGCTTTGGTTATTTGGGATCTTTTGTGGTTCCCTATCAATTTTAGGATTGTTTTTCTATTTTGATTAAAAAAATAGAAAGAAAATGCCATTGGAATTTTTATAGAGATGGCGTTGAATCTGTAGATAACTTTGGTTAGTGTGGCTACTTTAACAATAACAAATCTTTCAATCTGTAAATTTGGAATATTTTTCCTTTTTTTGTGTTTGCTTTAATTCATCTCATCTGTGTTTTACAGTTCTCACTGTATGAGTCTTTTACCATCTTGGTTAACTTTATTCTTAAGTATTATTTTTATACTATTGTAAATGGAATTGTTTTCTTAATTTCTTTTTGAATAGTTTATTGTTAGTGTATGGAAGCACTATTGATTTTTTAGGTTGATTTCATAACCTGGAACTTTACCAAATTTGTTGTTTTCTGTTTGTTTTGTAGGTCTTTTGCTCCTCCCTTCCTCTCTTGCTATCTTCTTTCATGATTTTGTTTTTGTAGCTACATACTTTCTTTACTCTTTATGTTTTTTGTGTCTATAATAGTTTTTTTTTCCTTTTGGTTGCTATGAGGCTTGCATAACACATCTTATAATTGTAACAGTCTATTTTAAGCTGATAACTACTTAACTTTAATTGCATATAAAAACTCTACACTTTGTCCCCCCGCCACAACTTTGTATAATTGGTGTCATAATTTACTTATTTTTCTATTGTGTTTCCATTAACAATTTTTGGTAGCTATAGTTACTCTTAATACTTTTGTTCTTTAAATTTTATATGAGGGTATAAAAGTTAAAAACTGATTTGGGCACCACCATTACAGTATTATATTATCCTATATTTTCTATATGTTTGCCTTTACCAGTGAAATTTATACTTTCCTATGCTTTTATTTTACTGTTAATCTTCCCTTTGTTTCAACTAAAGAAACTTCTTTTAGTACTTTTTTTATGGCAGGTCTAGAAGCGATAAACCTCAGTTTTTGTTTGTCAGGTAAAGTCTTTATCAATCCTTCTCTTTTAAAGAACAGTTTATCTTGGTGTGGCATTCTTTTTTAGCAGTTTTTTAAGAAATACTTTGAATATATCATTCCACTGTCTCTTGGTCTGCAAGGTTTCTGCTAAGGTACCCACTGATAGTCTCATGCAGATTTCCTTGTACATGATGAGCCTCTTTTGCTGTTTTCAAAACTCTCTCTGTCTTTGATTTTTTATAATTTAATTTTAATGTGTCTTGTGTAGATCTCTTTAGGATTAGCCTATAAGGAATTCTTTAGGCTTCATGAATCTGGATGCCTATTTCTCTCACCAGATGTAGGAAGTTTTTTGTCATAATCTATTTAAATAAATTTTCCTTCTCTGTCTCTTCTTCTTTTAGGACTCTAATCATCCATATTTTTTTTTGGTTTGATAGTGTCCCAAAAGTCCCATAGATATTCTTCACTCTTTTCACTCTTTTGCTTTTTGTTCCTTTGACTGGATAATTTCAAATGACTTCTCTTAGAGTTCACGGATTAAACTCAAATACTTGATTGCATTTACAGTTGAAGTTCTGCATTTATTTTTTTCAGTTCAGTCAGTGTATTATTTAGCTCCAGAATTTCTGTTTGGTTCCTTTTAATTATTTCTTTATCTCTGTTGAACTTCTCATTTTGCTTATGTATTGCTTTTCTGATTTTATTTAGTTGTCTATCTGTGTTCTCTTGCAGTTCGCTAAGCTCCTTTAGGACAACAATTTGGAATTTTTCATCAGGCACCTGACATTCTCATTTCTTTAGATATTCATTTCTTTAGCATTTGTTACTAGAGACTTATTTTATTTCTATGGTAGTGTTGTATTTCCCTAATTCTTTGTAATCCTTGTAGCCTTGTGTTTGTGATTGTGCATTTGAAGAAGTAGTCACCTCTTTCAGTCTTTACAGTCTGGCATGGAAGGCCCTTTATTAGCCTGGCCAAAGATTCTGAGTGAGCTGTTTGGTGGAGACCACAGAGGGGCCCACTTCCAGGATCCACAGGTGGGTGGGCAGATGGACTTGGTGCCTGGGTCTATGTGTGGGTCTGCTGCTGGCCTCTGCAGGTAAACTTGCTGCCAACAGGGTCTTTGGGTGAACAAGTCTTCTGCTGAGGGCCACAGGCAGGCAAGTGGGCCTGGTACTTGGACCCACAGGTGGGAGGGCTTGGTGCCGGGGTCTGCAGGTTGGTGGGCCTATTGCTGGCATCTGCAGGTGCTCCTCTTCCTGGGGGGTATGGACAGGTGGTCCTGCTGCCAGTGGCCAAGGATAGATCTTCCACTGGGACTCCAAGCCAGCTGTTGAGATCCGTGTGCTGATTGTTGAGAGGCCCTGCTTCTTTTTGTTTTTAGCTACTCCCAAGCAATCTAACTGTGTTGGCTCCCTCAGTGTTCTGGATGAGGCATAACAGAAGTAGGCATGTCAATTAGCACCCCTGAAGAGCATTTTCCCACCCTTCCTGAAGCAGTGAACTGAGGCAGTCATAATTGTGCCAGGTGATCTGTGATCCCTGGCCTTATCTGATTGGGCCAGTGATAGTTTATAGGTACAACTCAAGTCAATCTTTTTTTTTTTTTTCTTTTCAGGAATTAAATTAAGAGACAAGGGGCTAAGGACAAAGAGTCTGTAAGGTCATGCATGGTTGGACCCAATGTCTCCTGATGGCTGATAGCACGCAGAAAAAGGAGCAAGTGTGTAAAGTAACCTGGTGGTCAAGGGAAGAGAAATAAAAGTATGATACAGCAGAGATGAGCAAACACATGACCCATAAGAGAAGCACTGACGGTCCCAGAGAATTGCATTCTGCTTCTTAAAATTGGGTTTGTTGAGATTCCTCAATTTTATGATAAACCCTCATTGCTTAAGTTAGCTTAAGCTAAGTTGTCCGAGTGTCAGTTTCTTAAAATCTAATTAAAGGTTGCTAAGATAAGAAAAGAGATAGAAAAGAATTCTAAGACATGATTCTTGCCCTCAATGAGTTTACTGTCTAATAAGAATAATATCAAAAATTACAACAGCATTAGGTATCATTTGCTGAAATCACGCTATATCTCAGATTCCTTGCATTACCATATTTGGGCCTCATAATCCTCTGAAGTACATAGAACTATTTCTTTTCATTATATTGACAAGAAAGTGGGGCTCAGAGAGAATCAGTTACTTGCCTGCAGTCACACAGCCAGTACACGTTGAAATCTAGTATGGAAATTGGTAGTCTGCCTCAGAGTCCTCTCTCTGAACAACGGTATGCTTGGCTGACTAGTTAGAGAAATAAGAAAAGTAGAATCACAGAGAATGAAGTGAGTGGCAAATGAATAAGAGTGACCATATTATGCAGATTCAGAGAAGAGAAACGTTTACTGTGGGCTGGTGATAAGCAGAGAAAGGCAGTTAAGTTTTGGGGACCTGAAAGGATTGCATCAATAAATTAAAGTAATTTCACAATAATGGATTTAGATTTAGAATGCTTATTGATGGATAGAACTGAAGTTGATAGTTTTAAGGGAAACGTTTTGGTCCTAGGTATCAAGAACCTTAAAAATGCCCTTAATGTTTAGCAAATTAATTCTACTTTGGGGAATACGTTACGAGGAAATAATATTTTATTGATGCAGAAGATGCCCTACTGAAAGCCAACTTATAACACCAAAGAGTTAGAGACAACCTAAATGTTCAGCATGGGGGACTGGTTAAAGCATGTAACATCCACTTAGTGATGAGCTATTGCCTCTGATTTTCAATCCCATCCTTCCATGCTTGGCTTTGTGATCCTGGAGATAAGACTGTGCACCCACTTTTCTGTGAAAAGTTGTGCCAGTAGGTGGGTGTGAAAAACAATGAGAAGCCTGGAGGAAAAGAAGAGTCTTGCTTCTTCCCGGTCGAAAGATTAATTTCAGTAGCAGCTTCCAAATCTACTTTGCCGTTTTCCACTCTATCAGAACTAACCTCACTGGGCTTCCTCAAGGATTCCAGTAAACCATCCAGATAGTGCCTTATTTTCAGAAGTCTGGGTCTCTGCTATGCTGTGCCTACCTTTAGCCTTACAAATCAAGTTTAATGGTACCAACATCTTTCCTTTGTTCTCTGGTCATAGGTGTGGACATTGCTTCTCAAGGGCTACCTTGGTGATAGGTCATTATGCCTTATATGTCTTTTCGCTTTACTGTGATTGATCAATAAGCCATGCAGGATGATTCACATTGCAGAGAAAACTTTATCCTTTTCCTGCTGCTGGTGAGTTAGCAAATTTTGGGGTGACAGTCAATGAGCTAGCCACCTCCAGGAGATAGTAAAATTAATTTTGACATGATACACAAGATTCTCCTTTACTACCTGCTTAACAATTCCTTACGTTACATTCTCTCTTGGTACTAGTTTGTTCTCGCATTGCTATAAAGAACTACCTGAGATTGGGTAATTTATAAAGAAAAGAGGTTTAATTGGCTCATGGTTCTGCAGGATGTACAGGTAACATGGCTGGGGAGGCCTCAGGAAACTTACAATCATAGCAGAAGGTGAAGGGGAAGCAAGCATGTCTTACATGGCTGGAGTAGGAGGAAGAGAGAGTAAAGGGGGAGGTGCTACACACTTGGAAACAACCAGATCTCATGAGAACTCACTTGCTATCACGAGAATAGCAAGGGGGAAATCCACACCCATGATCCAATCGCCTCCCACGAAGCCCCACCCCCAACATTAGAGATTACAATTCAACATGAGATTAGGGCGGGAAGAGAAATCCAAACCACATCACTCTCTTAAAATAACTGGTGTGCTATCTTTCTCTAGCCTGGACCCTGACTGATAGAGACAGTTATGCAAAAATATATGTAACATGTGGCAACATTTACTTTCTAATATTAAATGGGTAAAAATAGGAAGTAAAACTGTAAGAACAATATGACTGGAAGCTTGTTTGTAATGTGTAGGAAAAAAGAATAAAAACAAATGTAAAAAAAGTGACCAGTGGCAGCCTCCAATAATCAGTAAACACATCCACAGGATAGAAAGTCCCCAAGATGCTACTTGGCTAAATCCTTCTCCTGCTGCATCTCATGAGAAGCCAGCATGTCTGGATTGAGACACTTCTGAATTTTTTTCTACTGGGTCTTTTCCTTTCCTTGCCTTCCCCCTTTGGAGACATGGTAGGGTCCTGGGTATCATCTACAACACAAAGAAACTTGGGGAGGCTCCCTTTGATGTGGGCATAGTCAGGGACGGAATCGCCTTAGGAAGACAGCCTGATGGATCTTGGGCCCCATTTCTATGGCAACAAAGCTGCAAGGCCTGAAAGTCTGATTTTGTTTTGGGATGTGGTGGCTGCTAATTATAGGCAGCTCCAAGTCCTTTTGCTCTTCCCTAGAATGGTCTCTATTTGTTGTCAAGGTTTATTTACTTTCTTTTTTGGACTTCAGTCCTCCTACCCTTCTTGCACTTTACCCTTAAATATGTGAGTGAATATATATATATATGTGTGTGTGTGTGTGTGCATTCATTCATGTGTGTGCTGTATATATGTGTGTGACTCTATATAGATGTGTGCACTCTCTATCTATATTTATATATATATTTATATATATAGAGGGAGAGAGAGAGAGAGAGAAATCTTTGTTGTATTTAGTGCTGTGTGCTTTACCGGTTGTTATGGAAACCAAAAGCCAGATTTGAGCAGAAGGGCCCAAGGTGTCCCTTAGCCCAGCTGAAAAGCACAGGAAACAATTTTGGGCCCCAGGGATGATGAGGAGAGATGAAAGGAAGAGCATAAAGGAGTGGAAGGGGGTGAGGATGTGGGAAGAAGATGAGTTAGACGGGGCCCACTAAGGCTCATTCATCAGAAGACGTACACGTACGTGAGTTGGCCAGGGGCCTCTCTTAGCAACTGGCACATCTTCAATGAAGATTCTCTATGCTGCACTGTCTGCTTTCTTCTTTCCTAGAGTTTGATCTGCAAACTTGTCTGCTTGGAAGGCTGACTCCGCCTTTGGGGCCCTGGTGAGTCCTTAGGAGGAAAACGTGGCAGGCCTTCCACAGGCTCCCTCCTGGGACTGATGCACACACAGGCAGTGAGGGAGGCAGGAGCCTTCCTTCCTAGTCTCAGTCTAAGTCACTTCTGTCCAATATGGTAGCCACTAGCCACATATGGCTATTTAAGTAAACTAAAACACAATAAAATAAAAAATACTGTCTTTTCTCTGTACTTTCTGCTCAGTGTTTCTGTAAACCTAAAACTGCTCTAAAAAGTGAAGTCTATGAATTTTTAAAAAATTTAATTCCTCAGTTGTCCTACACACATTTCAAGTGCTCCTAACCACATAGCGACTGGTAGCTATTGTACTGGATGAATAACGCAGATGTAGAATATTTCCGTCATTCTAGAAAATTCTATGGAACAACTTTGATCTCAGTAATAGTGTGCCCTTCTGGACTAATCCTTACATATTCCAGAGCAAAGAGAAGCTATTCATTCATTCAGCAAATATTTACGCCTTGCCAGAATTGTTCTGGGTGCCTAGGATTTCATTGGGACAGACATACTTCTGCCCTTGTGAAGTTTATGTGCTGGTACATCATAGGTGTTAAATAGATACAAATGGAACATGACTATGGGGAAAAAGAAAGCAGGTGAAGGAAGATAGAGAAGGCTGGGTGCTGGGGTAGTGGAGAGTGCTCTATTTGATAAACGGTATTCAGAGAAGGCTCACTGAGAAGGTGACAGATGGCAGAGCAGTGGCCTGAAGGAAGGGAATGAGGGAGTATGCCTTGCAGATTTCTGTAGCAGAGAATTCCAAGCAGACGGGGCTGTAGTGCAAATGTCATGAGGTTGGAGCATGCTGCTCATTTTGAATAGAGGAGTGACATGGTCTGATTTAGGATGTAACAGGATCCCTCTGGCTGTGAAATGGAGAGTACGGGATGCCACAGAGTGACCAGTAAGAAGGTTGGTGCCACATCCTGAGTGAGAGGTGACGGTGGCTTGGACCAGGGAGGTAGCCGTGGGAGAGGTGAGATGTGGTCAGATTTCGGGTGATACTCTGAAAGTAGAGCAGGCAGGACTTGCTGCTGGATTCATGTGGGGTGAGAGAAAGAGGAGTTGAGGATGATGAGAAGGATAGAGTTTACAATTATGGAAATGGGGTAGATGGCGGAAGGAGTGGTTATGCAGGGATGATAATCAGTATAGTTGTGGAAATAGCAAGTTTGAGATGCCTACTAAATATCTGAGTGTTGATCTCTTTATATGAGTGTATTCATTCAACAGGTATTTGCTGGGCTCCAATACATATCCAGGACTCAGTCATTTGCATATAAGAGATGAGCATAACTCCTTATTTTCAACTTTCTCTAATTGATCCATTAAAAAATAAACATCTTTTTTTTCCCTTTGTTTTTGCAGCAGCTTGTACTTTAAACTCTATATTTAGCAGAGCACTGGGATGACTGACTTGGTCCCTTGATTCTACTTTTTTTTTTTTTTTTTTGCAGTTCACCTAGTTCACAGCCAGACACTTTGCTGGGTTGCAGAGACACTAAGAACATAAAATGCCAGCTCAGCCCTTGATAAACTGACAGCCAGTGGGAGTTGCTAAGGCACAGGACAAAGCACATGGGCTTTGGGCCCATCAAACCTGATTCATAAAACAGGCTCTACCGCTCACCAGCTCCTTAGCCTGGGGCCACACACTTAACCTCTCCGAACTTGTTTGCTCGTCTGTATAATGGAGCACCTGACACCCAACTCACAGGACTGTCGGCAGGATCAGAGAAAATGCGTATACATTCACCTGCACAGTACCTGATATATGTAAGTGCTTATTTAATACATGGTGGTTAGCATTAACTTTACTGTTACCAAATGAAACAGACACATAATAGGAAAAATTATCATATATATTGTGTTAGGCACTTTTAAAAACAGATCTGAATAAAGTGTTAGGAGACAGGATAGCAGAGGGTAGGAATATGGGCTTTGGAGATAGATGTTGATTCCAAACCTAGCACCTCCATTCATGCAGTGAGTTGACACTGGGCAAGTGCCTTGGCATTTTGATTTGTAAAATGGGCACAATTACCTATTAGTACCAACTCACAGGTATGTTGCACATTTTTTTTTTAAAGAGATAGGATCTGACTCTTCTCACCCAAGCTGGAGTGCAGTGATGTGAGCATAGCTCACTACAGACTTGACTTTCTGTACTCAAGTGATCTTCCTGCTTCAGCTTCCTGAGTAGCTGGGACTATGGGCCCATGACACCATGCCTGGCTGATTTTTGTACTTTTTGTAGAGATAACATCTTGATTTGTTGCCTAGAGTGGCCTCAAAACTCCTGGCCTCAAGTGATCCTCCCGCCTCGGCCTCCCAAAGGGCTGGAATTACAGGTGTGAGATACCTCACCTGGCCTGGAAGGTTGTGAATTTAAAGGGGATGACACATACAAAGGGATTCACACTTTTTTTTTTAGCTATAGGGCTTGCTCAATAAATGTGCATTGCTGCTATTTCCACAGGAACACAGGTGGCCAAAGAAACCTCTTAAGAGGGAAAAAACGAATCACAGGGAATATGCTCATATAAGAAATTAGGGAAAGAAAAGAAAGAAAACAAAACAAAGCCTTTTTTTTTTTTTTTTTTCTGGGTATAGGAAGGCATCCCAGGCTGCTTCATCATTGCCCTGTCCAGTTCTGACAAATATCTTTGACATCCCCAGAGAGAACACCGAGGCCCTTCAAGATTTTAAATTCTCCGAGAAGTCTTCAAAGGTCTACTTTGACTGTAGTAGAAGAGTGACTGGTATCTTTGGAATGGTTTTGAAGCTCAGTGGTAAACATGTCTTTTGGGTTGTATTCTTATCAAGGAACATGTAAATATACCAGCGTGCCCTCTCCCTGAGTCCCCAGGAGCCTTGATGTTTTCCTAGATGTCAACTCCAGCACTTCCATGAGTGGTAGAGGCAGTGGATGCTCGTTCTAACCAAGGTGGTGCAACCAGTTTGTTGTAGGTGTAGTTTTCCTGAACTGGTAAATTGTCCAAAACTTTCACTGACTGTGCAATCAGTCACTCCTTGTGCTACTTGCAGACTTGGTTTGCGGCCTGACCTACTTCACGTTTACACAGGCCCGAAGCTTGCCTGCAAACGTCATCAGGGAGCTAGAGATGACGGGCAAGGAGTGATTCATTTCTTTGGCCGTGAGGTGCTTAAAGCAACTCATTTGTGTGCTTGGGGTAACCCCCTCCAAAGTTAAGCAGGCAAGGTGAGCCTTGCTCCATCTGCCCTCAGTAAAGAGATGGCATCCTGCTGGTTATCTTGTTGACATAGCTGGTCCTGCTTAACCGGGTGAGGCAGAGTGTGAAGAGCTTCTTCTGATGATCAGGCAAACCTGGTTATGAACTCCGATTCTGCTACTTAGTACCTGTAACCAAATTGCTCAAGTCTCTCTGTTTCTCTAGTTCCTCTCTTGCAAAATGATTTATGAGTGGATTAGATCTATAGATGGCAACATTGTCATGAAAGACTGTTGTATGGATTGAACACACAATAATGTATGCCCAATACCTGTTCAATAGATATTAATAAACTCATATTTGCTGACTGTGTGCCAGGCACTGCTCTAAGCACTTTACGTTTATCAACTCATTTAATCTTCCTAACAAGCCCATGAGTTTGTGTTACTATTGTCCCCATTTTACAGATGTGGAAACTGAGGCAGAACAGTGAGGTCACTTTTCCAAGGTTACACAGTTAGTAAGTGGTCAAGCTGGTATTTACAGGATGGCAGACTCCGAATTTCATGTCCTTAATTACAGTTAATACTCCCTTTCAATAAATGATCCCTGCTAGAATTTTATCAAGCCAGTCTTTACTGGGTGTCCTTGTGAGTTTGAACACCACTAGGAATCCGGAAATAACCCCAAGCTTGTCTTTTTCCTACCGTGGAAATAAGTGACTGATCCCTGGCCATCAAGATCTGTATAATTCTATACACTTATTTATAGCAAGACAACTAAATTCCTCCCACTCAGTCTCTCTCTCTCTCTCTCTTACCCCCAGAGGGCCTTTCAGTAGCTTATTTGGTGTGAACCCCATCCAGGGAAAAAAAATTTAGTTAAGAAAAACAGGAATTAAGACATCAAGACAGGTTGCCGACAGGACCTTTGATCTGACCAGAAATAAATAGAAGCTGCTGAGAAGTCTCTTGCCTGATTTCCATCTAAACCACTAGAAGTCAGACCCAATTCCTGAGGCTTCAGGCTGGCCCCAGGACTTGTGAGGACTGGGGTATGATCTCCACTTCACAAGGGGAAGCCAGTGGCTCTCTGAATCTTCCTAGAGTGCCCTGTGTCCTAAGGATGGGGTTGGGCGGGGGAAACATCCATTGAAATCAGGATGGAAGAAAAGTTCCTGAGGTGAGTCTGACTTGGTGGGGCAGCAGAAGATAAAGCTCATTGACAACGGGCTTTACCATTTGGGAAATGGTAGCAAGTGTAGCAGGCATTTGCTCATCCCTTACCATGTACCAGACACTGTGCTAAGTACTTAGATGCATCATCATACTTCACCATCACAGCTATGCTAGGAAGTATGGAGTATAATTATTTCCCTTTTATAGATCAGAAAACTGGGATTCAGAGTGTCTTATCAGGTTGCCCAGGGCCATAATAGCTAAGGCACAGCAGGGCAGAGATTTGAATCCAGGTTGTATGATTCCCATACCTGCTCATTTAACCAGTAATCTGTTCTGAAATAATGACTGGAGCCTAGAAAGTTGAGTTTCTCAAAGGAAATTTTCTAGTTTGCTAATTTGGTTCTAGAGCTGCAGGATTGTAGGGGCAGCAAAATGAATATTGCCATTTATTGAGTACCTGCTGTGTGTCCAGTATCATAGGAAAGATTTTTGAGGGTCAAAGAGGGGTATACAGGCCAGGACTTGGGGAAGGAGTGAGTGAAGGACAGGGAGGATCCAGAGATGGCTTGATTAATAGGTGATGTGGATGCTGCTTGCTGAAACATTCACCAGATTAGGACACTGAAAGAAAATACCTGGGGGTGAGCTGGTGAGGAGATACTGTGATTATCCTCCCAGCAGCCATTCCCTTTATTTCTTACAAACAGATTTTGCCCCTGCTTTGGACTGTTCTCTAAAAGTGAGCCTGTGACCCAATTCTAATCAATGAGACTTGGATGGAGGCTATGATGACTCTAGAAATGTTGCTTATTTATTGATCGAAGGAGAAGTGATTCTAGAAAAAGGCCTCACCTCTCTCCTAGACTTTCTACCTCTGACTGAGCTCATGATGCTTGGAGCTGTGGCTACCATTTTGAAGGCATGAGTTGATGAACAGGAAGGGAAGTGAATGCATTGAGCTTGGGGGAGTAGATGAATGGGCAGGGCTTACCTTGATGTCCAGTGGAGTGGCTGCCCCAAACCTGGAAAGCAACTGCCTGTCTATAGATGTCTGAAGATGTCCAAATTAAACATCTCCAAGGTTTAATGCAAGGTGAGCTGGCTTTTCTGTTAATTGCATCTGAAGGCATCCTAACTGATGCTGATGTAAGTTTAGTCTCTGGTCTCTTAAGCATTGGAAGTCCCTGTGAAAACTTCCTGATCATGATTTAAAAAAAAAAAAAAGAAAAGAAAAGAAAAAAGAGAGAAGTGGCAAAAGGGGAAGGTGGAGGCAAACTATTCACTGTGCTGGGAGAACAGAGTGAGGAGGTTTGAATGTGGTTGCTGGAACTGAATGATAAAAGGCTTTCGAACAATCCAAATCTAGAGCCTCCCAAATAATAGCAATGTAGAAATTGGCCATCTGAGTCAATGTCTGGTTCTCACTCAGGCCAGAGCAGGACGAAACACTTTTCCTACTGCCTTGAGAAAGCATGGGCATCTCTCCCTTGGTATCTTTTCTCAGCATGCAAGTTTCAGATGCCAGGACTGTCACAATGAGGGGAGAGGGTTCATGAAATCATGCCCAGCCAGGGGCAGTGAAGCTAAGACTAGGAACCTGGGTAGAGGGAGCTTCTCTGATTTTAGGGCCCCTCCCTACCAGCCAGCTGGAGTTGGAGATACTCTCAGCAAGGGGACTTTGCCAGCATGAGTAAAACCAGTTTCCTCTGTGCCATGCTCCCAGGCAGCCAGATGCAATTTACTCTCCACCTCTACCCTTCCTTGCATCCCATCTGCAAGCATTTGAGTGTCCTCTAGTTATGGGGATTGGAGACCTGACCTCTTCCTCCCTCTCTCTTCCTCTTCCCTCCCTCTTTCACTTCCTCCTGCGACATCTGAGAGGGGCTAGCATCCTGGTTTGTCACAGTTACAACCTTTGAAATTCTTCCCCGCCCGATCTCCTTCTCCACTTCACTCCCCCATCCCTGGTTCGAATACTTTCCTGTGTACCCTCCTATTTGGCACCAGATGTTAGAGGTTACAAACCGGCCGCCCTAGCTTTTACATCCTCCTTTATTTCACTTGCTGCCCGTCTTTCTGCGACTCTGCCCACAATCCCCCACCCCCACCCTGGAGTGTGTGTGCTGACCTCCACGTGCTCCCAAATCAACTGATTGCACCGGAATCCACTTAAAGGTGAAAGGATAAAGCAATTTTCTTCAAGATGTGGCCTAAACTGTTTAGTCTTGGAGGTCTCCAAAGGGCAGAAATGAAAGGTCCCCCCACCCCCACCTCTGTCCCAGAGAGCCCAATCTGGGCTTGCCTCCGTCTGGGTAATTTGGAATAGCTTAATCTTCTGTCTCTGGGCAGGTTTGTCAGACCTCTGCAGAATTAGGCCCATAATGCACGGGCAGTGTCGGTGACTGCCTGGTTCACTGACTTGAAAATTAAAAGAAAAAAAAAAAACCTAAAAACTAATAATCAGTCGTTTCCACATCGGAAAGTCTGGAGGCATCAATCCGAAAGGAGAAAGATGTAATGCATTCATCTGACATGAGGACAGTGGGCTGTGACTTTATATATTTAATTGTTAAGTGAGGTGATTGTAAACTGGGGTTGGAACCAAAAGACAGACGTCTGCTCTCAGTGTACTCCACTGCCAAAGCACACACAGATGGATGGATTTGGCCCTCGAATATTTTTGATTGAGGAATGTTGGACTGTGACTGTCTAAAGGGCAGGAAGTTGGGAGCTGCATGCTCAGAGGTTCCAGGCTCCAGAATTATTACACAGACCCAGACCCAAATCCTGGCTCTTCTCTCTATTAACTGTGGCCCTTGGACAAGTCACTTCTCCTCTCTGAGCCTCAGTTTCCTAAAAAACCTGCTGCGAGAATTGATGGGGTGAAGCAGTTAGCATGCACTTGGTACCTGCTACGTGATGTTAATGTTAATTAGCTTTAAGATTTGCCTTCCTGGCCAGGGTGTTGAGGTGTGATACACATGGAAGGACAAGAGAGCCAGAGAGGTTTTATCTTCCTCATAGGAGTGGTGTTAGGTTCCCTTTGTCTCCAGTCATGTTTCTAAGCAGTCCGCAGGGCACACTGGTCTGGCTGAGCACAGCTCCAAGCAGAGCTCCATTGTGATCACCTGGTGGTGGCTTATCTGTTTCCACCAGGAGACAGTGAGCTTCCTGGGGGAAAAAGCCATGTTGAGCTTGCTCAATAGTGTAATCTCCAAGCAATTAATTCACATAGTGAATAAGTGTGACTTTCAGCAGGTGACTTTATTTGAGCCTCAGTTTTTCCAGCTGGAAAATGGGACTCAATGTAGTACTTTCCCATAGGAGTACGGTAAGAATTGAATTAGACAATCCCTGAGCAGTGCTTGACACATAGTGAGTACTCAATGCATGTTGGCTGTGTTACTATCATGATTATTCTAGTTGTCCTCAAAGAGCTGTCCCTTGTGTCTCAGACATCCCACTTCCAACTCTCCTTACCATCTGCTGGTAGTACTTTCTTCCCTTATGGAATCTCTGTTTAGCATCAGCATCCCGTGGGGTCGAGGTGCTGGCAAATTGTACTAAGTGAAAGCTAAGAGAGCTTCCTCTTCTGTTCTCCCCAATTCTAGGCAACCGTCGAGTCTTTGAAAACCCAAGTGAATTTCAATCTTTTTGCCAAATGCCTTCACATAAGTTTCAAGCTATACCCAGAATTCACAGTGGTACGGGCAATCTATTTGACCTCATAAAAGCCACTTAAAGGCAAATGTGTACACCCAGCAATTCCACCTTTCCATTTCTCCCCAAGAGAAATAGTTGCAATGCTCATAAAGAAGCACATAAAACGATGTTCACTGCCACCCTGCTTGCAGCAGCAGAAAACTGGAGACAGCCTGAATACCCACCAGTAGGAGACTAGTTAAATAAATCATGGCACGTCCTTGCAATGGAAGCATGCTCAGCAGTCTTAAGCAATGAGGATGATCTACAGAAGGGTCTGCAGGACATATTGATAAGTGAAAAAAATTGCAGAACAATTGCATTTATGTAAAAACAAAATTAAGCGTCACATTGAACGTTATATGTATCAGTGCAGATGCACAGAGAAATGTCTGGAAGGATGCCCAGAAAACTAGTAACAGTGAAACTGAATTAATTGGGTTGGGAGGGAGACGAAAAGAAATCAGAGAGAGATTCACTGCCTGTTTTTTTCCCTGAATGTTAGATTTTCTTTTTTTTTGCGATAAGAATTTACTATGCATTCTTACCATAAATGGGAAAATGAAACACACTCACACATAGGAAAGGTTAAAATTACAACTCTAAAGAACATAAGCTCAACACAATTCCGTAAAAATGAACACATCCCCAATGACTTGCAACACTAGAATGAAGATAAGTTGTGACATATTCTCACAATAGAAAACTATATGCTAATAAGAATAAACACACAATTAGACACGACGACACAGATAAGTCTCTCCAATGTAACAGTAAGTTAAAGGAGTTACATACAAAGAACCGTGCTATATAATTCCATTTATAGAAAGAAGAAAACCAGGCAAAACTGGAAGGGGCTGTAAGGAAGCTTCCAGATGCACAGGAATGCTCTTTCAAGATCTGGGCACAGGTTACACCAGTTTGTTCAGTTTGTGAAAATTCATTACGCCGAACATTTATGATTTGTGCACTTTTCTGTATGCATGTTAAACATCAGTAAACATTTCCCCAAAAGTCAATACATTAAAAAAATGCTTTTTTTATATGACAGGGGATAAAAGCCCTTTATCTTCCTAGAAATACCGCCATAAACCAGTCTTAACCATTTTCGAAGCCTTTAACACAGTAAACAATCATTTATTTAATGAAGGGAGGAGTCCATAGCTTTCATCAGATTTTCAAAGGGAACCTTCACCCCCTGAAAGATTAAGAACAAATGCTCATGCTGTTTTGCAGAGGTTGGAAAGGTGGGGTGGGTGATTACCCCCCCTAAAAAAAAACCTTGAGTTAAATTTATTTCTCGCACTAAAGGTAACAGCCACACAGTATCCAGCGAAAGGATGTTGGAAGTGGGGAAGGTCAGGGTGAGTTCCTCCAACAGCCGCCCCCTCCAAGGTCTTGGTCAACCTTGCTTGCTTTCTTGCTGGCGGATGTTCACCTTGCCATTCCCCACACATCTGCGGTTTATGGCGGTGTGTGATGCTTACAGGGTGATTTATAGCAAGGCTCAGGCTTGGGGAAAAGGTTTCTAGAGGAAGGTCCCCCCACACTCGTTTGTAATTTAGGGGCATTTCTTGAATTCCCCAGCCCATTGGTTCCTGGCAGAAAATGAATGTGGGTCGTTTCTGGGATAGATGCTCCCCAACATATGTGTCCCTGTGAAGAGAGATGGATGGTCACGGGAAGTGGTCGTTCCCCATAAATCACAGCATTTAGAATACATTGTCTCTTCTTATGAGATATGAGAGAGGGAAGAGAGAGGGTGGACTCACGTGCAGGACACTGCACAGGAAGCGGTGGGTTAGGGGGCAGAGGGGAGAACAGGGGCTGCCTGGGATATGGCAGCTTAAAGAGGCTTCGTCCCGGCAATGGTGTAACATCACCAGGCCACATGGTGGATCTCTCCCTGCATTTTTGGAGTCTTTTCTGACTACCTGGCATTGGGATGCTTTGTCTCTTTCCTGGGCTCACTCCCTTCCCATCTTTTGTTTCCCTCTCTGATCTGTATAGGGGAAAGGCATGTATAGACCTGGGTTTAAATCCCAGCTCTGTCTCTTACCAGCTGTGTGAACTTGGGCATATTATGTAAGGTCCCGGATCTAGAAAATGGAAGTACTAAGCCGACCTCATAGGGTTCTTGTAGGAGATTCAATGAGATGTTAAATGAAATTAAGTGCTTTTTACAGGACACTTAGTTGACTCTCAATTCATAGTAGTTACTACTTTTATTTTATTTTTAATTAATTATTATGTTTTTCAAATGGGGTCTTACTCTGTTGCCCAGGCTGGAGTGCAGTGGTGCCATCACGGCTCACAGCAGCTTTGAACTCCTGGGCTCCAGTGATCCTCCTACCTCAGCCTCTGGAGTAGCTGGGACTACAGGCACAAGCCACCATGCTTGGCTAATTTTTTAAAAATTATTTTTGTAGAGACAGGGTTTTGCTGTGTTGCCAGGCTGGTCTCAAACTCCTGGGCTCAAGCAATCTGCCCACCTCGGCCTCCCAAAGTGCTGGGATTACAGGGGTGAGCCATTGCACCTGTGCATATTAATGACTATTTTTTATACCTTCCTGTATACCCATGGTTGTCAACAGGGGTTGACTTTGTCCCCAGGAGATTCTTGAAAATGTCTGGAGACATTTCTGTTTGTCATGCCACATTTGGGGGAGGGTCTGCTACTGGCATCTAGTGCGGGGAGTGCAGGGATGCTGCCAAACATCCTACCACGTGCAGGACAGGCCCCTACGGCTGAAAACTGCCCAGCCAAAATGTCAGTAGTGCAGAAATTTAGAAATCCCGCTTTAGGCCGGACATTTGGTATTTTCTCTCTTTGGTATTCCCATACTGTTTCATCCATCCTTCCCTTTTGGCTTTATATCATCCTGGATGATGAAGTTATTAATAGTTGTCACATTTCCAACATTATTGTTAGACATCACACATTGGGCCTACATTCTGGCTTTGCCACTTACTGGCTGTGTATCCTTGGATGAGTTACTTAGGCTCACTGAGCCCCAGTGTCCTCACCTCTAATGTTGGAAGTCGACTATGAAGATGAAATATGATCATGCACAGGAATGATGGCCCAGAGCACTGCTCAAGAAAACATTGTGCATCATCAGTGTCCTCAACAACCTTGAGAAGCATGTGACCTGCTGGAATATCGAAGTGCATGGCTGGCTCATTCCTGTGTCCTAAAGTTCTTCCTCTCTTACCTCTTCCATGACTTTCTCCTAGTCCCCTCTTTTTCCTTTAGTTTCTTTTCTTCCTCCCTTTCATTTCTTCTCTTTTTTCTGGCTTACCCTCAGGCAGGAACAGAGGGGTCCCAAACCCTCTCTACTGTGGTTACACATGCACAATTTCAAAGCCTGCTTCTGAAGACAATGTGGCCTGTTTAAAGGCGAATGATTCACTTGTCTGGTTTCTCTTTCACTCCCCGCCTCTGGCTATTAAAGTTTGGTTCCTGTAGGAGGAAGGGGCGAACTTTGAACGTTCCTCAGGGCCTTCTTATCGTGTCACCCACACCCCCGGCTTTCCTCCCTTGGTGGTGAGAGCTGGGATCAGAAACTCTTGGGCAGGCTGCCTTCCTCTCTCCTCATCTGAGCCCCATTCACCCTGTTCTCCCTGCTGACAAGCAGCTGACAGCCACGTGCAGCTGGGATTCCCTGTACATCTGAGCACCACCTGCCCGGCAACCCCCTGGACCCAAACAGAGAGGAAGGCCTCTGTCCTTGGCTACACCCCTGCCTCTTCTACCCAGGAAGAACCTCACCTCTCAGGGGCTTTGCTTAACCGAGATCCACTTAAAGTAAGAAGAGAGCCCCATTCAACACCGATGAAGTGTATTCAATATGCCAGGCACATTGCTAAGTGTTTTACATGCATTATCTCATTCAAGCCTCACACCAACCCAGGGGGGTGGCCATTTTGTCATCCATATGTTAAAGAGGATGAAACTGAAGCTCACAGAGATGTAGTCACTTGCCCAAAGGCACACATTTACCAAGCGGAGAGCTGGAATTTGGACCCGTGTTCCTCGGATGTCAGAGCTAAGTTGACTAACTTGTCCAAGTTTGCCTGGGACTTTCCCAGGTTTACCACTAAAAGTCTCAGGTCTTGGGAAACCCCTTAGGCTCCTAAAAACCAGGTTGTCCTATAATCAGAAGGAGAGAACGCAATGAGACCAACCCTGGTACTACGAATTCCGAGCATTTTTAAATAATAATATTCCCTCCATTCCTCTCCCTCCTTCCTTCCTCCCTCCCTTCCTCCCTCTTTTCCTTCCTTCTTCCCTCTCACTTCTCCCTTCCTCCCTCCCTTTTTTCCTTCTATTCTCCCTCCCTCCCTTCCTTCCTTCCTTCATTCCTTCCTTCATTCCTTCCTTCCTTCTTTCCTTCCTTTCCTCCTTCCCTCCCTCCCTTCATCCTCTCCTTCCTTCCTTCCTTCTCCCTCTCTCCTTCCTTCCTTCCTTCCTCCCTCCCTCCCTCCCTCCCTCCCTTCCTTCCTTCCTTCCCTCCTTCCTTCCCTCCCTCCTTCATTCCTTCCCCATGTGCTCTACTGCTGGAGAAGAGATTGGGCCAGCAGTGACTTTTGTGTGAGAATCAAGAACTACTTAAAATTGACAATGCCTGGGTTTGGAGAAAGCCCCTTTCTGGTGCCAAGGTTATGCACAAAAGAAGTGTTGCTCCTCTGTGGGTTTAGGATCTTCCCAGGACGTTCCTCAGCCCTTCCCTGACATCCTTTCTACTTGTGGTCATGTTTTCCTGGGTCACCTTCTGTTTTCTGAAACACCACTTGGCAGTGGGAGCTGTGTGCTTAGTTGATGGGATCCAGTCACACAATATGTAGAACAAAGCCTGGTACTCAAGGCTCTTTGGGATCTCTTCCAACCTTACCAATCTGTGGGAGAGTCTGACTAGTGTGTCTCCAAAGCCATATTCTCTTCCTCCTGGCCATTCACCTAGACTGCACTTCCCAGTCTCCCTGCAGGGAGGTGAGGTCATGCGACTGAGTTCTGACTCTAGAATGAATATAGGTGGAAGTGGCATTTATCATATGGTTCGTGCATAAACATTGT
Organism: Pongo abelii; assembly: GCF_028885655.2. Lineage (NCBI taxonomy): Eukaryota > Metazoa > Chordata > Mammalia > Primates > Hominidae > Pongo > Pongo abelii. The sequence continues at coordinate 114,216,316 of NC_071995.2, read as the reverse complement.
CCATATGGAGTCCACCATGCTTTCATGCTTTTTTTTTTCTTCTTCTGTGTGACCTTAGGCAATGTGAAATCCACAGGACAGAAGAAACCTGGTTCTGGAATCCCCTCTTGGAAGTTAGCTGCCTGCTGATTAATAATACTTGTTGTTTTGGATTTTATGTAAGCTCAAAATATACTTTATTGGTGTGACCCAATGAGATTTGAGGATTTGTTTATTACAGAAACTAGCATTGCCCTAACTAATATATATCCAGTCACATTTCTCTCCACTCTAATACACAAAAATCTCTATGCTGCTCAGAAGAGTTTCCATCTCCCCCACTACTGCTTATATGTCTTCTGCCTAGAATATGTTCAATTGCTTTCTTCCTATTTTAAACTATTCATCTTTAAGGCCCAAGCTAAGTGCCATCTCTTTGTTTGTATTTTTCTTTTATTATTATTATTATTATTTTTTGAGACAGAGTCTCGCTCTGTTGCCCAGGCTGGGGTGCAGTGATGCAATCTCAGCTCACTGCAACTTCTGCCTCCCAGGTTCAATGATTCTCTTGCCTCAGCCTCCCGAGTAGCTGGGACTACAGGCACGTGCCACCACACCTGGCTAATTTGTTGTGCTTTTAGTAGAGATGGGGTTTCACCATGTTAGCCAGGAAGGCCTCGATCTCCTGACCTCATGATCTGCCCACCTTGGCCTCCCAAAGTGCTGAGATTACAGGCCTGAGCCACCGCGCCCAGCCTATTTTTAATTTTTGAGTCTTGCTCTGTTGTCCAGACTGGAGTGCAGTGGCACAATCACAATTCACTGCAGCCTTGACCTCCTGGGCCCAAGTGATCCCACCATGCCTGTGCTCCCAGCTACTTGGAGTGCTGAGATATGCGATTTTTTTTTTCTTTCATGTAGAGCTGATGTCTTGCTATGTTGCCCAGGCTGGTCTCAAACTACTGAGTTTAAGTGATCCTCCTGCCTTGACCTCCCAAAGTGCTGGGATTACAGGTGTAGGCCACTGTGTCTGGCCTACATCTCTTTGGTGAAGCCTTCCCATACCACCTATCTTTCAAGTCAACCACAGTATCTCTATCATCTGTTTTTTCATTTATTCATTCTCTTAACAGGGTTTATGAGCACCTTCATGAATGTCCACTGCTCTATGCTAAGCACTGAGTATTTAGAAGAAGACAAATCCCAGGCCACACTGTCTTAAAGTTTAGTGAAGACAGTAGGTGAAACAAAAAATAGACATCACAATCCACTGTAATAAGTGCTAAGTTTGGCAATGCACAGGGAGCTGTGGTTACATTGAGAAGGAATGATAGGCTCAGTTTGGGAAGAGCTATATTCAATAAATAATCACTATTGTTATTTTGCCAGGTCTCATATTTAGTCTGTTAGCAAAAGTCAGTGGGCAATCAATGGCCCTCTGGATGACCCATCATGCACTGTCTCTCTTTTTTGCCTCATTTTTCACCATATGCTACTCAATGGTTCCAGCTTGTCATCATCATATCAGTCACTAGAGAAAAAACTTGTTCAGAGAAGGGAAGACTTAAATGAATGGGCAACAGGCCTAATGAGAAAGGGGTGTTGGGTATGGAAAGCTGTGGAGGGAATCTGACATTTATTGAATGACTACTGTGTGCCATACACTACCACCTTTTATTTCACTTAACCAGCACAACAATCCTGTAAACTTAGTATTATTTTTGTGCATGTTTTATAGAAGAGGTAACTGAGGTTCAGGAATGTGACATTACTTGCCAAGTTCTTGTATCAAGGAAGGGATGGACCCCCTAGGTTTAAAGCCTTCCTGAAACCAAGCTGCCAACCACAATGCTGCTGTTGGTCAGGGTTCTGGTAGGAGAGAGGAGGCTCACTCCACAAGAGAAATGGAAGAAAATTTAATTAAGGGAACACTTGCAAAAATGTGGGCAGGGTGAAAGGAAGTCCATATGCCTAGTGAAACAACCTGGGATTGGCGATAGTCTGAAGTATTACCTACTCTAGGCCAGAAGAGATTGGTATAGGGAGGCAGACATTACCAGAACCAGAGCAGTAGCCACAGGAAAGGGCCTCTAGGCAAGATATGTTGCCTTAGTCATTGCCCATCCCAGACCCAGCAGAGACAACCGAGGGAATAAACACTCTGATATCTCCCTTCTTCCTCCTTCCTATTCCCTGTGAATGGCTTCCATTGGTCAAACACAACTGGAATTCTGAAGACAAGGTATCCTGTTCCTGTTGACCTTGTAGGACAGCCTTCCAGGGTGGAAGTTGAGGTGCAGGCTTGAGCTGGAGTGGTAAGCTACAAATGGGTGGTTTTGTTTTGAGTTGTTTTTTCTGGTTTTGTTCTCCCTTTTCCTTTTCTGTGGAAGGCTCTGGGCTCTCTCTAAGGCTCTTGTCTTCACATTGTAATGGGCTGTCTGTTTAACTTCCTTCTCTGTTTTCTAAAGAAGCCATCTTTGGGAGGCCTCCTTTGTGTTCTTGTTTCATTAGGAAAAGTTTGCTTCTGTTTTATTCAATCAGTGGTCCTTCTGCTTTGCACAGTGACCTATTGCCTCTCATATACACCTAATTTAAATGATAACAGATTAAACCTGCACCTTCCAGTGGTTGTTTTTTGTACTGTATTTATGCAACTGTATTTCAGTAGAAATAAGAGAGTGGGCAAACTTAACAATAGTTTGACCACAGACCATAAATTCCTGCAGTTTAAAGATTCTGGGAGCAGATCTCTCTGGAAAATATGACCTGGGGCCAATGTGGTCATGGTGGACCCACGAAACTTCCTTAGCCACAGGAGTTTTGTTAAATAGTCTTTGTAGTTTATGCTCTATCATTTCTTGGATGGATCTAAAAATTCACTCATCACTGCTGAGACAAATTGTACCAAGCACAAGGACCACCGATTGAATAAAACAGAAGCAAACTTTTCCTAATGAAACAAGAGCACAAAGGAGGCCTCCTAAAGATGGCTTCTTTAGAAAACAGAGAAGGAAGTAAAACAGACAGCCCACCAGGATGTGAAGACAAGAGCCTTAGAGAGAGCCCAGAGCCTTTCACAGAAAAGGAAAAGGGAGAACAAAACCAGAAAAAACAATTCAAAACAAAACCACCCATTTCTGATTTCCTGAGTTTTCAATATGGGGATCATTAACAGGAGCATTCTGGCTAATCTTAATTGCTAGGGCCGAGGAAGGGAATTGCCGGGGTAATCAGATCCCAAAGCATACAGGGCTTTATAGATTAAAGCAAAGTTATCTCCTAATCCCATCAAAACGTCATAATCTTGTGTCACAGCGGCATCTAAACACAGCTGATTGAGATGCCACGAGTGCTGAATCTGGGATCCATCACAGCCTTGCCGTCCGGAAAGCAAATAACCCCAAATGAGAAGATTGGATTTAGTGTGGTCTGGAGATATTTACTACAAAGGCCTAAGCCCTGGCTCCCTCTCTCCCTTGGGCTTTGCATGGGGAAAATTCTAGTATCCCCAGATGCATTCCTTCTAAAGAAAATTTTCCCCAAATGGAAATAGATTCATCATTTTTGCTGATTATAAAATTAATGTGTGCCTGCTGCAAAAAAAAAAAAAAAATGCAGTCAATACAGAGAAATAGGAGGAAGAGAATAAAAAGCACTCAATCTCACCAGCCAGAGCAACTATTGTTAGTCTGATGTGTTATCTTTTCAGAGCTTTCTTCTGTGCACATGCACACATACATGTACGATACGTATCCTCCCTCCCTCTCTCTCTCCCACACACACCCTCACACCCACACACTCTCTCTGATCCTCTTGTGACATCTGTATTCTTCTCTTACACTCCTAAGATCAGCGCCTGTGCTCTCCATGTAGACTAAGCATGGCCAATCCATAGCTCTCACCTCTCCATCTGCTTAGTTTCACCAACCAGCAGAGACTGACTAGTATCTTTGAATTCCATTCCAAATCCCAACAAGAGAGGATCCAATGTGCCCTACTTCAATCAGTTATGACGTTGCCATAGGGTCACATATACATACACAACTGTTATACAACAAAGTACCCTTGCTGGAAATGGGGAGGAGAAAGTAGGGGACTGGTGGCAGCTCCCAGCATCACCCCAAACAACATCTAATACATTTTAAGTGGTCCTAGTTCATGCCCAGCTCCTACAGAGAAGAAATGGTCTGCAAAAGTCTCAATTTGCAAGCTGAAACTAGTGAGTAGCTCACTGAAGTCTGAGATCCAAGACTTATTCTTCCAAACTCTGGGGTTGCTCTATTTTATCAGTTATGCCTCCACTATGGAAATGTCACAAAGTCATATAACAAATAAGAATTTGAGGCCGGGCACAGTGGCTCATGACTCTCAGTTCTTTGAGAGGCCAAGTTAGGCAGATCACTTGATCTCAGGAGTTTGACACCAGCTTGGACAACATGGTGAAAACCCATCTCTACCAAAAAATACAAAAATTATCCAGGTGTGATGGCACATGCCTGTAGTCTCAGCCACTTGGAAGGTTGAGGTGGGAGGATCACTTGAGCCTGGGGGGGCAGAGGTTGCAGTGAGCTGAGATCACACTACTGCACACCAGCCTGGGCAACAGATTGAGACACTTTCTCAAAAATAATAAATAAATAAAGTAAAAAAGAAGAAGAATTTGAGAATACAAAGAAAGATAATTGAATACTCATACAACGTTTTATATATAATTTTGGGGGGTTCAAAGACCCCTTTAACTTAGAAGTTTAATTTATGGATCCAATATTAAGAACCCCGTTTTAGAGGAAAATAATACCCATGTATTTAAAATATTCTTCAATAACAAATTGAAATGTCTTCTACTTGTGTTCAACAGAAAAGCATATTCTACCCTCTCTTGTAAACTGATGATATTCAGGACCCACAAGCTGAAAGGGTTTTATCTTTTCTTGATACTGATGCAGAAGTCCCAATTCCTGGAATCCCCAGCTACGGAGACCTTCAGAAGACCTCCAGGATTCCAGCAGCATCAGGGTTGGTCACCATCTTTGAATCACTGGTGTCTTAGTTTTCTCTTCCCTCTCTCTCTCCTCTCCTTCTCTTTCTCTTGTCTATCTACATGCTGAAGTTTCTCTGCCTCTGCCTGTGTCCTTTCTTTTTCCTTCCTCTATGTTTCTTTTCTCCCTTTCTTATTTGAATGCTTTTAATATACATTTCACATTTTTTATGGATCAGATTTGCTGACATCAGGAACAGCTAATAAAGTTAACATAGCCTAATTACAATAATAGATTGAGAAGTTATTCAAGTTGCCTTTTGCTGGCAGCTCAAATCTTTGTGTCTCGGGTTCAAGCCCAGCCTCTGAGACTCCCTTGCTCAAACTTTTCAGATATTCCTCACCTCACTTAGACTACTTTCTCATCTGTAAAATGGGTGTGAAATATACCTCTACCTCACAAGGAGGTCAGGAAGCCTCTGAATGAGATAACATATGGTTTAGCTGCCATCAAATATTAGAAAGACATTATGTTAAAGAGGCACTTGATTTATGCTATATAGATCCAGAAGGAAGAATTAGCAATTGTTAAAGTTGAAGGAAAGTTGAGTTTGGCTCAGGGAAAAGGAAAAATTGCTCTGAGCTGTCCAAAAGTGGAATAGATTGTCTCAAGAGATACTAAGCTCTCTGCCACTGGGAGTATCCAAGACAAGGCACAAAAACCAATGTGCTTGGATATTAAAGGAAATTCTAGGCACTGTGTACCAGTGTTGACCTCTGACTTCCCTTTTAGTTCTAGTATTCTTGATGCTTAATACTCTTGCATTTTTATACCATACCCTTTATTTTCTGTTTTCTTTTCCAGAATCATAATTGTTGGTTAATTTCACAGAGCTTTGGGAGAGGTGGGCTGATCTAGAGGTGAAAGACACTAGAATGTCTGAATTTGAAAACTTATTATTCCCTAACAGCAAGATAATTGCCTCCTTTCTCTTGGCCTTTGTTTACTCAGCTTGGCAAGAGACAAGCATGCCCCACTCTGCCTCTCTACCCGCACTGATCCAAAAAAGGTACTGTATTAGTCCATTTTCACATTGCTGATGAAGACATACCTGAGACTGGGAAGAAAAAGAGGTTTAATCGGACTTATGGTTTCACATGGCTGGGGAGGCCTCAGAATCATGGCGGGAGGTGAACGACACTTCTTACATGGCGGTGGCAAGAGAAAAATGAGAAAGAAATAAACAGAAACCCCTGATAAACCCATCAGATCTCGTGAGACTTACTCACTATCATGAGAGTAGCATAGGAAAGACTGGCCCCCATGATTCAATTACCTTCCTCTGGGTCCCTCCCACAACACTTGGGAATTCTGGGAGGTACAATTCAAGTTGAGATGTCAATGGGGACACAGCCACCAAACCATATCATTCCACCCCTGACTTCTCCAAATCTCATGTCCTCACATTTCAAAACCAATCATGCCTTCCCAACAGCACTCCAAAGTCTTAACTCATTTCAGCATTAACCCAAAAGTCCACAGTCCAAAGTCTCACCTAAGACAAGGCAAATCCCTTCCACCTATGAGCCTGTAAAATCAAAAGCAAGTTAGTTACTTCCCAGATACAATAGGGTTACAGGCATTGGGTAAATACAGTCATTCCAAATGGGAAAAACTGGCCAAAATAAAGAAGTTACAGGGTCCATGTAAGTTTGAAATCCAATGGGGCAGTCAAATTTTAAAGCTCCCAAATAATCTCTTTTGATTCCAGGTCTCATACCCAGGTCACACTGATGTAAGAGGTAGGTTCCCACAGACTTGGAAAGCTCTGCCCCTGTGGCTTTGCAGGGTACAGGCTCCCTCCCAGCTGCTTTCACGGGGTGGCATTGAGTGTCTGCAGCTTTTCCAGGCACACAGTGCAGGCTGTCAGTGGATCTACCATTCTGGGGTCTAGAGGACAGTGGCCCTCTTCTCACAGCTCCACTAGGCAGTGCCCCAGTAGGGACTCTGTGGGGGGGCTCCAACTTCGCATCTTCCTTCCACACTGACCTAGCAGAGGTTCTCCATGAGGGCCCCGCCCCTGCAGCAAACTTTTGCCTGGGCATCCAGCCATTTCCATACATCCTCTGAAATCTAGGCAGAGGTTCCAAACCTCAATTCTTGAGTTCTGTGCACTTGCAGGCTTAACACCATCTGGAAGCTGTCAAGGTTTGGGGCTTCCACCCTCTGAAGCCACAGCCTGAGCTGTACATTGGCCTCTTTAGGCCATGGCTGGAGTGGCTGGAACACACGGCACCAAATCCATAGGCTGCACACAGCATGGGGACCCTAGGCCCAGCCCACAAAACCACTTTTTCCTCTTGGGCCTCCAGGCCTGTGATGGGAGGGGCTGCCGGGAAGGTCTCTGACATGGCCTGGAGACATTTTCCCCATGGTCTTGGGGATTAGCATTAGGCTCCTTGCTATTTATGCAAATTTCTGCAGCTGGCTTGAATTTCTCCTCAAAAAATTGTTTTTCTTTTCTACTGCATTATCAGGCTGCAAATTTTCTAAACTTTTATGCTCTGTTTCCCTTTTGAAATGGAACGCTTTTAAGAGCACCTAAGTCCCTCTTGAATGCTTTCCTGCTTGGAAATTTCTTCTGCCAGATATCTTAAATCATCTCACTCAAGTTCAAAGTTCCACAAATCTCCAGGGCAGGAGCAAAATACCACCAGTCTGTTTGCTAAAACATAACAAGAGTTACCTTTGCTCCAGTTCCCAACAAGTTCCTCACGTCCATCTGAGACCACCTCAGCCTGGACCTTATTGTTCATATCACTATCAGCATTTTTGTCAAAGCCATTCAACAAGTCTCTAGGAGGTTCCAAACTTTCCCATATTTTCCTGTCTTCTTCTGAGCCCTCCAAACTGTTCCAACCTCTGCCTGTTACCCAGTTCCAAAGTTGCTTCCACATTTTCGGGTATCTTTTCAGCAAAGCACCACTCTACTGGTACCAATTTAATATATTAGTCCATTTTTATACTGCTGATAAAGACATACCCAAGACTGGAAAGAAAAAGAGGTTTAATTGGACTTATAGTTCCACATGGCTGGGAAGGCCTCAGAATCATGGTGGGAGGTGAAAGGCTCTTCTTACATGGCAGCAGCAAGAAAACTGAGGAAGAAGCAAAAGCAGAAACCCCTGATAAACCCATCTGATCTCATGAGATGTATTCACTATCATGAGAATAGCATGGAGAAGACTGGCCCCGTGATTCAATTACCTCCCCCTGGGTCCCTTCCACAACACGTAGGAATTCTGGGAGAGACAGTTCAAGTTGAGATTTGAATGGGGACACAGCCAAACCATATCAGGCACAGTGGGGAATGTCTTAGTAGGAAGGGTTGATTAACCCTGTGATGGGAGTTGGTGCACATACTTGGAAGTGGAATTAGGCTGGGGATGAAGTGTACCACATAACAAGAGGAGGCATTTGAGTTTCCATCAGAGGAACTGCAGGAGGAAGGGGAAAGAAGCCAGGTACTGCATTGGGCAAAGGATGGAGAACACTTTCCACTGATGGAAGCACAAGGAGGAGTCAGCTATAGAGAGGACTTGCCCAATGAGGAGCTTTCATTGTTTTTTGTTTTTTTGTTTGTTTGTTTTGTGTGTGTGTGTGTGTGTGTGTGTGTGTGTTTGGTGAGTGTGTGATGTAAACATCCTCTCCCCTTTGCCCTGTGGAACCTTCAGCAAAATCTGCTTAGCTTACCACTGAATGCTTTTGATGCGAGCAGTTGTCTGCACGAGCACTGACATCAGTTAAAACAGAGAAACCACGTGGGGCTGGCTGACTTCAGGCTTATATCTGTAAAATGAGGACAGTAGATGGTCTCTCATCTACAGTGAAGGGTGAATGCAGACAGCATGGAACATGTAGCCGGCTACTCAGTACATGCTTCTTGAATGTATAAGCTCCCCATAGAATGTGAATGCAGTCTTTTTCTGGAACTGTTGCATTTTTCTCTCTGAGCAATGACCAAGCACTCAGATTTTTCTGAGCGTTGGATTTCACGTTTACCTTGGCCTGGAGAGTGAGGCAGGAGCAGCTTGTGCATGCTGGGGAGTGCTCCAATACTTCTCTTGATCTTTTTTCCCCAGCCCTATCACACTACAGCCTCAAGCTAGTTCTGGCAACCTGGACTTTTCACTGCCTGAAATCCAATCCAACAGAACATTTTCTCATGGGAGAAAAACATTAATAGAGCTATTCAATGGAAATGTCTAGCTCTGAGAGGCATTTTTTTTTTTGGAAGGAAGGAAAACCATACTATATTACTCAGATAATTTTTCCCCTTCTTTCCAGAAATCCTATGATATCTCTGGATGTATTTCTCTCTCTCTCTCCCTCTTATTGTTTTTCTGAGGCAATAAATGCCAAATAGACTAATTGCACACCAAAACATTTTTATCTACTCTAATGTATTCTGCTCTGTGAATGACTTTAACAGAACAGGTGTAAGGTACAAGCTGGTGCTGTGCAGGTTTCCTTTCAATAGGAATTTTGTTTTTGGAAGGTTCCATAGATAAATCAATGCCAAAGGTTCATTCAGGCAACTACCTTTTACTGCCTCTGCCCAGGACAAACTGACACCGTATTGATTCCTTGGGTTAAGAGAAAGTATAAGTTAACACGGGTGAGAAGCCATTGCCTTTCTTCTCTCAGCACTAGCAGTATGAAAAACACTGGCCTCAAATTAATTTGAAGTCAAATTCTGTCTTTAGCTGGGGTGAAGGGAGAGAGGGGAGAATGGAGGGAAAAAATAAGGGCTATGGGTACTTTACCCATGAGTTGATGTCTCGCTTCTCATTTCCAAAAGAACAAACTCACTACATGGCATCTCCAGTCTCAAATACTGTCATGTGATCTAAGGGTGTCTTCACTACAATATGTGGGCTAGTTCTTTGCTGAATACCATGGAAGACCAAAGCTGATAGTGGTTGAAAACCTCTTTACATGACAATCTGAAGTCCAATTTTGTAGAACTGGGAAGCTGATTGGAGAGAGAGAAGCACCTCCAGGAAACTTTTGCTTATAGTGGCTGCCATCAGGAATCTGAAAGGGCATCTATAAGACAACAGATAAATCAGCTCAGCAAGAAAATTGGTTTGTTAGGTTAAAAAATCAGTTAGATATTGTAATAATAAATACTGACTACTGATATGATAAAAAGCTATTAATAATAATTATAACCATTATCAGTTGAATATTTAACAAATACCTGGATTTGACTATAATAAAATTAATTGACAGCATACAATGAGTATTTACCATGTTCTAGAACTCTTCTAGGATCTTTGTTGTATATTAAATCACTTAATTCTCACAACAATCCTGATATGGATTGGCTGTGTCCCCACCCAAATCTCTTCTTGAATTGTAGCTCCAATAATCTCCATGTGTTGTGGGAGGGACAAGTGGGAGGTAACTGGATCATGGGGGTGGGTTTTGCCTGTGCTGTTCTAGTGATAGTGAATAAGCCTCATGAGATGTGATGGCTTTATAAAGGTGAGTTCCCCTGCACACGCTGTCCTTGCCTGCCACCATGTAAGACATGCCTTTGCTTCTCCTTTGCCTTCTGCCATGATTGTGAGGCCTCCTCAGCCATGTAGAACTGTGAGTCCGTTAAACCTCTTCTTCTTTATAAATTACCCAGTCTCCAGTATGTCTTTATTACCAGTATGATATCTAATACTGACTAATATAAATCCCATGAGGTAGGTACAAGTAATGTATAGATGGGGAAACTGAGGCACAGTGAGTCTAAAAGGAGATATGGTTAGTATCTGAATTCATCCTCATTGTGATCTCTTGCGAGAGGTAGCATAACTCCCATTTTATGGGTGGGGAAATTGAGGCTATGTAATTTGCCCAAAATTGCTCACACAGCCAGAAAGTAGCAGAGGTGAGGTTTGAACTTAGGTCTGCCAGTGTACTTCTAACACAGTACTATCTTGCCTCCTGGGCTGGCCTGGCATCTATAGACACACGGTGGGATGGCTGGACATGCTATTCATTCTTTACACTTCTTCCCATGACACCATACTGATCCTGAGGGGGAAAAAAATGTTGAGCTGTTTGGAGGGATTTTTAACACCTGAGCATCTGCTGCCTCAAATGACCTGAAATGAGAACCACCAAAAGAAATGAGGTCAGAATTTCACCTTCATAGGATCTTGCTCTTCTTTTTCTCTTTATCTTTCTTCTCGTACCCCTGAAAAGCCCTAAAAAAGGCAATTTGGTGATGCAGATTCTGCAAAAGATATCATGGAGGTTAATGAAATATGATTAAGCTCAAAGGCAGCCTTTAGAGCAGATGAGGACCTATCAGAGATCTATTGCTCCAGCACCTGTTTCGAATAACCCTTCATTTCCCCTGATCCATGCTGCCACCTTTATCAAACACTAAATCATTGAATAAAGTCTATTTCTGTGTCCACTCTTCTATCTCTTCGAGCACATTCTCTCAACTCTTCCTCCAATGCATATGATCTGATTATTGTCACTAGTTAACATTATCATCTGGAAAGGCAAATACTTTCATCCTTGGAAAGAAATTCTTGGCTAAACTTGTACATTTACTCATCCAAAGGAACTTGAAAACTACTTTGCCACCCTCCCGCCCCTTAGTGGCAACTCACAAAAGTAATCACTGGTATTTTGTTTTAGAATTGCATTGCATCTGAAACAATTGGAAGGAAATGGCATCTTTAGAATGTTGAATCTTTTCGTTCAATCAAATATTTTCATATGCCTTTTAGGAATGTTTAGTAATTTTTTGCATATGGTATTATACATTTTGTATTGTTTTCTAGGCATTTAATAAAAATGGTTGCTATTGAAGCTGAGTCCCTTTTATTTTTTAGCCATTTGTTGCTGTTTAAGAAAACTATTGATTTCCGAATGTTTTATGTAGTATCTGGTAATGCAACTAAACTCTTTATTGGGTTTCGATGATTTTCAATTGTTTCCTTTGTGTTTTCAGGTAGAATATTATATCATCTGCAAAGGACATTTTTCTCCTTTTTTATGTCTATTAATCTATTTCTGTCTTATGAATTCTTATGTTGCCTATATCTCCCAGGAAAGATGTTAAATGCTAATGGTGATAGTGAACATCGTCTCAGTAGGTTGATATAAAAGTAATCGTGGTTTTTGCCATTACTTTTGCACCAACCTAACATTTCAATTCTAACAAAAATACTTATACGAGTCACTATTAAATAGCACTCTGCATGTGGTTTTAAGATAGGCAATCTTTAGAAAGTTTTATGAAAAATATCTATCCTTCTATTCCAAGTTTTCTGAAAGATGTTTTGGTAAAATGATTTTGATGTTTTTTTAATGCCTTTTATGAATCTATTGAAATTATTATACATTTTTACTTTGGTATACAGATGAGCTATTTTATATTGTATTCTAGCATAAGCCCTCACTGAACATAAAGACTCATGTTTTTAATGTAATATTTAAGTTAACTAATAAGGATTTTTGCATTTATGATTCTAGGTTAGTCTGTAGCTTTCTTCTCTTGTATCAATTTGGTCTTCCGCTATGTTGCCAGTGTCACAGCTGCAAAGAATGCAGTACGCAGTGATTCATCTTTCCCTATGGTCTAAAACAAATGTATATGTATGGCATGAAAATTACCAATGTATCCATGTTGAAAAACTGACTATTAAAATTGGCCTTTGAATCTTTTTGGGGGATAAAGTTTTTGAATACTGTCTTCTATGATGCTTGTTCAATGATGCTTGTCCTCTGTTTCTTTAATCTGGTAACTTCTACTTCCAGAATATTGATTATTTTGTTGTGATGTAAATTATGTGTGTATTTAGATAGTGTGCTTTTTATTTTAAACATTATGGTCATACAAACCGTATATCTGATAAAAGGTTAACATGCAAAACATATAGGCCCGTTGTGGTGGCTCACGTCTGTAATCCCAGCACTTTGGGAGGCCGAGGTGGATGGATTACCTGAGGTGAGGAGTTGAAGACCAGCCTGGCCAAAATGGTGAAACCCGTCTCTAATAAAAATACAAAAATTAGCTGGGCATGGTGGTACATGCCTGTAATCCCAGCTACTCAGGAAGCTGAGGCAGGATAATCGCTTGAACCCGGGAGGTGGAGGTTGCAGTGAGCTGAGATCGGGCCATTGCGCCCCAGCCCGGGCAACAAGAGTGAAAATCTGTCTCAAAACAAACAAACAAACAAACACGAGGAACTCCTACAACTCAATAGTAAAACAAACCCAAACCCCAAAACCCAAAACCAAATAACCTGATTAAAAAATTGGCAAAGGATCTGAGTAGACATTTCTCCAAAGAAAATATACAAATGGCCAACGGATATATGAAAAGGCGCTCAACATCATTAATCATCAGCAAAATGCAAATCAAAACAACAATAAGACACCATCTCACACCTGTTATCTCTTATGTATCACTTATTATCTCACTCCAAAGATAATAAATGTAAGTGAGGATGCGGAAAAAAGGGAGCCTTTGTACACTGTTGGTGGGAATGTAAATTGGCACAGCCAGTATGGAAAACAGTATGGAGGTTCCTTCAAAAATTAAAAATAGAACTACCATAAACTCCAGCAATTTCACTTCTGAATATATATCCAAAAGAATTGAAATCAAGATCTCAAAGAGATATCTGCACTTCATTACAACATAATGTTCATTGCAACATTATTCACAATAGCCAAGACATGAAAGCAATCTCAATTCCTATTGATGGATGAATGCATAAAGAAAATGTGGTATATACATATACTTTTATTGAGACTTTAAAAAGAAGGAAATCCTACCTTTGTGACAACATCAATAAACCTGGAGACCATTATGCTGAATGAAATAAGCCAGGCACAGCAGAACAAGTACCACATAATCTTATGTATACGACGAATCTAACATAGTCAAACTCATAGAAGCCTAGAGTACAATGGTGATTGCCAGGAGTTAGTGGGAAAGGAAATGGGGATCTGTTGGTCAAAGGGTACAAAGTTTAGTTATATGAGATGAATGACTCCTAGAGATCTACTGTATAGTATAGTGCCTATAGTTAATAATACTATATTACATACTTAAAAGTTTGTTAAGAGATTAGATCTTATGTTACCTGTTTTTATCACAAAAAAATAGTAATAACAAATAAAAAGGGTGGGAGAAGCCTTTTGAAGGTGATAGATGTGTTTATGACTGATTGTGGTGATGATCTCACGAGTGTATGCCTATTTCCACACTTCTCAAGTTGTATACATTAAATATGTGCAGGTTTTTGAACATCAGTCATACCTCATTAAAGTGGTTAAAACTAACCCTCATGTTTATGTTTTTCTTTCTGTTTTCTAATATTATTTGTAGTTTCTTTATTCTTTCAGCTAGTTGTGTGTGTGTATGGGGGTGTGTGTGTGTGTGTGTGCGTATGTGATTTTTTTGTGTAGACAGGGTCTAACTATGTTACCCAGGCTGGTCTTGAACTCCTGGACTCTGCTCAACAATCCTCCTGCCTTGGCCTCCCAAAGTGCTGGGATTACAGGCATGAGCCGTTATACACCCGGCCTCTCTCAAATACATTTACTTTACTAAATATCAACATTATTCAATACTTATGAACACTTGTAATAGCTACCAATATGTGAGGCACTGTTTTTAGCACTTGACATATATAAACTCATTTGCACCTCACCTAATTAAGTAGTTGGTAATTTCCTCCATTCTACAATGGAGTTATTGGACACACAGAGAGGCCTAATGACTTGCCAAAATCACCCAATTAACAGGTGATGAAGGTAAAATTGAAGCCCAGATTATCTGGCCACAGAGCCTGGGTACATGGTACCAAATGTGTAATAGCTTAAATAATATTTAAAAGGCAGAAGAACTGATCTTATTGAAAAAGAGAGAAGGGAAATAAAATGATATGCAGAGATGTTAAATATGTCAATGATCTACCTTCCAGGAGGATTGATCCAAGAAATTTTTCCATTCATTTATTCATGCATTCATTTACTCATTAACTCACTATTTAATAGATGCTTTCCAAATATTTATTATACTCCTAACAACAATTCAGCCACTAATCCAGGTGCTTGAGAATCCTTGCCTTTGTGGATCTTACATTCTAGTTAGTGGGATGGAAGCAAGGGGAAAGTAGAGATGACAAACTTTTTGCCACAAAATATAACATGTAGATGGCATTTGGATACATGATTAGGTTACTATATTCTGCTGTGCATGTGTATTTCTAGTCAGCTGTGTTTATTCTATAGATGATCCTGTTCTACAAATAGTTACTAGCAAGTGCAGGGCTGTATTCATCCATTCTCTCATTGCTATACAGAAGTATCTGAGACTGGGTAATTTACAAAAAGAAAAGAGGTTTAATTGGCTCACATTTCTGCAGGCTGTACAGGTTCTGGGGAGGCCTTGGGAAACTTACAATCATGATGGGAGGCAAAGGGGAAGCCGGCAACATCTTACATGCCCAGAGCAGGAGGAAGAGAGCTAAGGTGGAGGTGTTACACACTTATAAACAACCAGATCTTGTGAGGACTCCCTCACTATCATGAGAACAGCAAGTGGGAAATCCACCCCCATGATCCAATCACCTCTCACCAGACCCCTCCTCCAACATTGGGTATTGTAATTCAATATGAGATTTGGGCAGGGACACAAATCCATATCAAGGGCCCTAGAGTAAATGTAGGAGCCAGATAAGCACTAGATGAGGAAACTGAGACTTGAAAAATTTAAATCTGTCCAACTTCTCTTAGGAGATAGTAGAGTTGGACTTATCTATGTGACTTTCACAGGGAACAAAGAATTGGAGTCTGACGCACCTCTACAAGGGCTCTGCACAAAAGAGAAATTAATCCAAATTTGTTGAATGAATGAATGATATAATTCTCAGACTTCCAGGGAGGTGAACATGATTTTAGAGAATTCCAATAATCAAAAGCTCGTTCTGAGAAAAGATGAAATCGACCTCAGTGCCCATAGGAAGCAGAGACATTTAGCTGGTACCAGGAGACCTTTAAATAATGACGTGCACACTCCAGGCGCTCTCAGATTGAAAGAGACAGGCATCTCAATGGCTTTCCCTGGGCCTCACCTCCCCCTTTGGTCATCAAGGCAGACTGGAGCTGCAGACGGGACCCGCTGCCTTCAACACAGGCCTTGCATTAGATGAGTGTCAACAGAGATTAGCTCAGCCTCACATGCCACCATTTGCCATTTGTTAGGCCACCTTCACCAACCCCGTAATCTAATCTTGGCTGGAGCAATGCCTCTTCCAGGTTAAATGTATTAAAGGAGCCGGGGGACGTGGGCTGTTCAGGGCGGCCGTGGCTTCTCCCTTTCTGACAAGCCTGACCCCACTCCAAACCCCTCATCCCCAAGAGACGCCAGGGGTCAGAACCTCCTTGGTGTAGAAGGGAGCAAAATGCTAACAGAGAGAGACGAGAGGATATTGGAAACATATTCTCTGGGCCTCCGTGCTTTAGAAATTCGAGAAGAACAGGAGGTGACAAGTTAAAGCTTTCACTGCTGGAAATATTTTTCTTTTCCATGTTTCAACAAGAATTTGATAAAGATATTTGTGAGGTTGGAGAGGAGAGGAGGAAGCAGAGAGAGTCCTAAAGCAGATGGTACCTGAAGGAAGGGAAGGATACTTTAGACACCTTTAGAGGAAATTTATGGGGGACAACTTTCCATGGCACACATTCATTCTTATTACATGTGTTTTTAAATCATGTGACATTTTTAAGCAAGTAAATGTTTCATCAGCAAATTATGCATTTATTTTTCCTTTGAGTTCCTTTGAATCCCTGACTTGGTGTAGGGGAATATCTGTGTAGTTTCCTGCTATTCTCACTCCACTTTATTAATAGAGTCAAGATGAATGATTTTCCTTTTTCTTCTGAACATACCTGGAACCCTCTAGCTCCTGTGGTTGTTCTCATGATGTTTTTCCTGCCCCCAAATCTCCCTCTACCCCCATTCATCATTCATCTCTGCAAATCCAAGTTTAGTAGGTTTTATCTCCTATTTATCATTTTTTAACTCCATTCTTGAAAAGTTTGAGAACCACTACCTTGGGCCAGCCACCATCATTTCTAAAATGGTACCAAAAGAGTTCATTTTAAAAATATTTAAATTCATGTACCATCAGAGAATGGCACAGGTCTCAAGTGTCCAGCTTAATAAATTGTCACAAACTAAACACATCGTGTAATCAGCACCCATGAGAAATAGAACCTCATCAAACCCCTTGTATCCCTCTTTGCCCGGGGGCAACTGGTATCTGGACTTGTAACACCATAAACTAGTTTGATTTCTTTTTATACTTTACCTAAGTGGAATTTTAAGGCATGCCCTCTCTTGTGTCTTATTTTTGTGAGAGTCATTTGTGTTATTGTGGGTAGTTGTAGATCATTCTTTTTAATCTCCTTATAGGACTCATTGTGTGAATATGCCACAGTTATTCAATTATTTCTTAATTCTACTGTTAACGGGCATTGGGCAGTTTTCAGTTAGGAATTCTTGATTTTTATTTTATTTATTTATTTATTTATTTATTTATTTTTGAGATGGAGTCTTGCTCTGTAGCCCAGGCTGGAGTGCAGTCGTGTGATCTCGGCTCACTGCAACTTCTGCCTCCCAGGTCCCGATTCAAGCAATTCTCCTGCCTCAGCCCCCTGAGTAGCTGGGATTACAGGCACATGCCACTATGCCCAGCTAATTTTTGTATTTTTAGTAGAAACGGGGTTTCACCCTGTTGGCCAGGCTGGTCTTGAACTCCTGACCTCGTGATCCGCCCATCTCGGCCTCCCAAAGTGCTGGGATTACAGGCATGAGCCACCGTGCCCTAGCCAGGAATTCTTATAAATACCACTACTATGAATAGTCCAGGTCCTGTCTTCTGGTGAGCATATTATACACCAGAGAGTTCTTTTTCAAATCACAAAAGTTCAATTGTTCCCCTCTTTCAAATGATTTAACAGATCCTTATTGCTTTAAAGATAAAGACAAAACAGCCTTCAAGGGTCTAGGGAATCTGGCCTCTGCTGACTTCTCTATCCCAACAACAGGTATCAGAAGCATAACTGTGTGCAGAGACCAGGCAGAGAATATAAATGAGAGAAGTGGAAGACAAGTGTGAGGCAGTAGAGATGGGTGGAGACTATGGCAAATTAGAGAGACAAGAAGTAGAAGATACATGTTCCTGGCTGACGGTTGACACATGCAAATCTGGGCCCCCTGTGGCCAGATTTTCCCCCATATAAAAAATAAGTTGAAAGTTTATATGTTTATGTGAAATCTACCAATTTTTAAATGATAACCATTTCAAAAATATTTTTCAACAGTACATGAATGCTCCAAAACACACGTTTTAAAGGGTAGCATCTGGCTCTTGAATCTGCAGTTTGGAACCACTGGTCCTTATTTATCCTTCCAGACTCTGAATTCCTATTACCCCCTGCATTGCCTACTGAACTGCTCTTACCTCCCCATGTTCTTAACTCTAAGCTTTGCATTTTCTATTTCTTCTGCCTGGAGCATTTTATCCCTTGCAGACTCTTTCACTCTTAATCACCATCTTCCATCAGGTAATCCCATCTGAATCCTCGAAGTGAGTAAAGGGATCCTCTGGTACATTCTTAAGGCATTCTGCCTTACTCTTGTCATAGCACCTAAAACAGTGCCCAGGACTTCAACAGACCAGGCACATAGAAGGTGCTCAACAAATAGTACATGATTAATGACACTTACAGAACTGGAATTGTGTTTACATGTCTATGTCCCCTATAAATAACAAAACAGATCCCTGTCACATCTCTGCTTAAAACCTGATGTAAACTTCTTAACAATTTCAACAACCAATATTAGAATCTCAAATGGCGACAGGGACATGGCGAGTAAGAAATGTGTAAAGCAGACTAAGGGGAATGATAGGGAGTCGCCGGGACTGTGGCAAACTGAAGAGTGCCTGAAAGATCCTTGAGTAAAGGGAGAACATCTTAATCTTCATTCCCCATCACAATACCTAGAACATGGCAGGTCCTCATTAAATATATTCTCACTCTAGGTTTTCAAGGGATCAGTGGAACAATTCATATACGGGGTACAGTATTTCCTATCTGCTCTCCAGAATGGCATACACCAAGGATAGGGTAATAAAAGGCACATTTGGCAATACAACTGAAGGCAGAGAGAGCAAGAGAGCAGACAGGCTTTTAGCATAATAGCACATCGATAGGTGAAGAGAAACTGAAAGTCATACTTGGAAGATGATGTGACACCATCCCCATTGTCCTTTCCAGAGATGAGCCTGACAGACTTGAATTACTGACAACCCACAGCAGAAGCTGAAGAGGTGAGCGGGCACCCTGGTGAGGTGAGAAAGAGATGGAGAGAACTGACCCACAGAGAGGGATGGAGGAGAGAGCCCCAAGATGTGGTCATGAGGCAGGAAGTACCTGGTTACGAGGAACTGGGGTGGTGTTTGAAAGAGAGGGTCCAGGAAGGGTGCCCCTGAGGATGTGCTTTTTGTACTTTGTTAAGTAAATAATGAGAAACAGCCATGTCTCAGGCAGAGAGAAGCTCAGGAACAAAGATCCTGGGACAAGAACCGGCTTGGCATTTTGGGGAAACAGAAACAAAAGCCAGGGGAACTGGGTGTGTTGAGGCTGGGGAGCTTGGGACAAGGTGGGCTCTGAGCAATGCTCCAGGGCCAGGTGGGAATGGACCCTCAGTGCCGTTCCACGGAGTGTGGATTTTACTTTCAGTTAGGCAGGAGCTTGCTCATTCTGAACTCTAGCTCTCTGCTTTGGAGGTGACTCAGCTGTCCCCTTGTTTTTTCTCTGATTCTTGGCTTCTGTTCCTAGTACCACTGCTCACGCTCTTTCCTCCATGCCTGGGCCCCACCCAACCCCACTGAATCATTGTTTCTGGAGGAGGAGCCCAGACTTGTGTAAGCTACTAAAGCTCTGCATGTGATCCTCATGTACATTTAATATAGGGAACCAGTGGATTTCTCTTGCTCTCTCTTTCTCTCCCTCTGTCTCTCTCTGACTCTGTTTTTGTCTCTGTCTCTCTCTCTCCCCCTTTCTGTCTCTGCCTGTGTGTGTGTATACATCTATGCATACACAGTATTTAGATACATAATTATATATATGATTATCTACCCATCCATTCACCCCACCTATTATCTGTGTATCTATCTATCTATCTATCTATATCTATCTATTTAATCTAATCTATCTACCTACCTATCTATCATCTACTATCATATAGCTATCCATGTTTGTTTTATCTATCTATCCATTTTTAATTAAGCAAAAAAGAAAACTTCAAAGAATAGTAAAATGACATCATCTTTATGTCTCTTAGTATAACATTGATATAAACAATAAAAAGGAAACACAAGGAAAGAAAGAATGGGTAGATCTCACTAAATAAAATAAAGACCTTGTTTTGCTATGATTTGCAACACTACAATGATTAACCAGGTACCTGAGTATTTTGGCAGATTCATTTGGATGTCCTTTGGAAAAATTTCCGGAAGTGGAATTGCTTACTCAAGGAGTATTAAGTTTTAAAAACTTTCAATACATATTGTCAAATTGTTCCCTTAACACTTAGACCAAATCAGGTCTCCTCAGTATCATTTATTTATTTATTTATTTTTAAAAAGATAACTAAAAGGCAAGAGACATACTGGAAATAATTTTAGCTACATATATATTCAACAAAGGGTTAAGTGCTCTTTTACATAAAGCAGTCATAGAATAAGCAAAATTCTAAAACCCCAAAGGAAAATAAAATGGAACTGGGACATAAACTAATAAGTGAAAGAGAATGAAAATTTCGCTAATGAATATTTAAAACTATATATATTCACACACATTAGTTACCAGAGAAACACAAGCCATAATTGCAATAACATATTTTACTCTCAAATTTGTGATTAAAACCTACTTACCATTCTTGTGAGAGTGTGATGAAATGGACATTCATAGAATGCTAATGGGAATCTGAGTTGGTATAAGCTCTATGGTAGCATTTTGACACTGCATAGCAAAACTCTTAAGAGCATTCATTTTTCTTAACTGCATGATTCTACTTTTAGTGTTTTTTTCTAAAGAAATAAATATGCAGAAATATTTTGTCATCAGCTAATTCATTGTTGCAAATAATAGCAGAGTTGGTATGACCTTTATGGAAAACAGTATGGAGGTTCCTCAAAAAATTAAAAATAGAGGCCGGCGTGGTGGCTCACGCCTGTAATCCCAGCACTTTGGGAGGCCGAGGTGGACAGATCACCTGAGGTCGGGAGTTCGAGACCAGCCTGACCAACATGGTGAATCCCCGTCTCTACTAAAAATACAAAATTAGCCGGGCATGGTAGCGCATGCCTGTAATCCCAGCTACTTGGGAGGCTGAGGCAGGAGAATCGCTTGAACCCAGGAGGTGGAGGTTGCAAGCTGAGATCGTGCCATTGCACTCCAGTCTGGGCAACAAGAACAAAACTCCGTCTCAAAAAAAAAAAAAAAAAAAAAATAGATCTACCATATGATCCAGAAATCTCACTACCGGTTATACATCCAAAGGAAGGGAAATTAGCATGTCCAAGAGATAGCTGCACTCCCATGTTCATGGCAGCATTAATCACAACAGCCAAGTTATGGAAGCAACCTATGTCCATTAACAGAACGACATATAGATGAAGAAAATATGGTAGATATACATTGTGGAATAATATTCAGCTTTATTTTAAAAATCCTGCCATTTGTGGCAATGTGCATGAAACTGGAGGACATTATGCTAAGTGAAATAAGCCAGCAACAGAAAGACAAATATTGCATGATCTCTCATTTATATGTGGAATCTAAAAACATTTAACCCATAGAAACAGAAGGTAGAATGCTGGTTTTCAGAGGCTGGTGGAGGGGGTGTGGTTGTTGGGGAGATGTTTGCCAAAGGACACAAAATTTCAATTAGATAACAGGAATAAATTCACATCAGCTCTACAACAGAATGACTAGAGTTAATGATGTACTGTGTTCTTAAAGAAGAAAAAAATAAAATGGCCAAAAAAATTAGAACCTGAATATTCAACAAAAAAGACTGGTTAAATACATCATAGAATATTACAGCCTGAGAAAATGATGTCATCTATAAAATCCAAGATATAGAAATGATAAGAAAAAAAGACAGTATGCAAAAATGTGCGTACAGAGTGATCTCCATTTAAAACACAGTCACTCCCAGCTTATGCAATTGTTTTTATTTTGGAAAGTCTTGTGCAATTCAAATTTTGCATAAGTCAAAAAGATCCTTTGTAGTCACTGCATATTTTAAAGTTGCAAAACTTTTGATGTGCCTTTTGTGTGCATGTAGTTCGAACTGCTATTCAAATATTTTCCTTTTTATTTTTGAAGTAGCCAGGGTTCACACGAAACGGAGTGAGGAGTTTTTTGAATATCCCCCATAGTGCCTCGCTTTGTGTTGGTTGTTTAATCAGTGCTTGGTAAACACTTGTTGGATTTATTTGTAGGAGGCTGTGATGGTTTTACAGATGCTTATCAAATATTTCTGGCTCTCCATCTTTCCCAAATGTAATAGACAATCTCAGATCTCCTTGCACTTAGGGTCATGTGATTAAATCTAGCCAATGAGTTGTGAACTTCTTGATGGGCATTTAATGCCAATGTGAGATCCACAAGAGATCTTTTTTCCTCTGCTCTTGTGAATGGCAGTATTCCAAATGATAGTTCCTCCATTATCCTTATTCTTAAAGTGAGGATGGCATGGAGCAGAGCCCTCAGCCAGCCTGTGATGAACATGTAGCATGCACAAGAAATGAGCCCTTGTTATTTCAATCCATCAAGATTTGGGGGATGTTTGTTACTGCCACAAATCCTAGCCCCTTGACACTCAAAGAGTGACCTGCAGACTGCCTGCATCAGCCTCATCTGGGGGTTTGTTAGAAATTCAGAATCTTAGACCCTTCTTTCAGACCTACTGAATCAGGGACTGCATTTTTTGTTTTGTTTTGTTTTTGTTTTGTTTTTTTGAGACAGAGTCTCACTCTGTCACCCAGGCTGGAGTGCAGTGGTGAGATCTCAGCTCGCTTCAGCCTCTGCCTCTTGGGTTCAAGCAATTCTCATGGCTCAGCCTCCTAAGTAGCTGGGACTACAGGGATGCACCACCACGCCCAGCCAATTTTTGCATTTTTTGGTAGAGACAGGGTTTCACCATCTCTGTCTGGTCTTGAACTCCTGACCTCAAGCGATCCACCCACCTCAGCCTCCCAAAGTGCTGGGATTACAGGCATGAGCCACTGCACCCAGATCTAGGAGCTGCATTTTAATAAGGGGTCTCAGGTGATCTGTGCACATAATAAGAATCCCAGAGTTCTGCTCTAGCCTATCTGGAATGATACTCAGGCGAAGGGAAGCAGAATCCGTGGAAGTTGAGAAGTGTACGCAGAAGCCTGCATTCCAGCAGGTAAGTCACTCAGCTTCTCTAAGTCTCAGTTTTCTCATAGAGATTTAAGTGAGAATCCAATAAAAATAACGTACACTTCATAATGTATATTTTAAAATAAAATATATTATGTATATTTATCTATTATATATATTTACCCATAATGCACATTCAATAATGTACATCATGGGTCCTAGTAAATGCTCAATAAATGATCGTGGGCATTATCATTTCAGAAAGAGTATAGATTGCCACATGCCGGGACTGGAGTCTTGGCTTTCTAAAGATCTTTTCCATTACCTCTGCAGCAAGAACGACATCTTCTAAAGACTCAGGATGGCCTCTAATGTAAGGATTCAGTAAATATTGATCAATTAACCCACCCACGATGAGATTCCTGTCAACCACTTAATCACCTTCAAATGGCATGTTTATTTACTTAATTCTTCTTCTGCCCTGTTTCTGCAGCTTCACGGCCTAATTCCCTGATCCTCCAACCAGGAGGCCTCCCCAGGCCTGAAAGAAGTGTTTGTAAAGGTAAGAACAGCTGTTAGCTTTGCATGCTTTTGTAGGATCAATGTTC
This sequence comes from Pongo abelii, assembly GCF_028885655.2. Lineage (NCBI taxonomy): Eukaryota > Metazoa > Chordata > Mammalia > Primates > Hominidae > Pongo > Pongo abelii. Next base: position 114,192,231 of record NC_071995.2, on the reverse strand, counting down.
TATCCCTCTTATGCCTACAGAGGGCCACTTTCTCTGAGAACTATGGAGAAATTGTTCAGCAGCAGGTAATAAACACACACACAACACAAACACACATACAACACACGCACACACACACACGCACACACACACACACACTTTCTATTTCTATCCAAGGCAGAGAAAAGTGAATACCCCAGGGAAAGGACCTGGGTAAACACAATGATGATTAGACTGTTCACCACTTGCTTTTCCTGGAGAGAACCATCTATAGTATGTTTGTTCATTCCACCCTAAATCTTCCTGTGAGGAAGAAAATGCAGGGATTATTTATCTTTTTGTATTATGGAGAAACTGAAGTTAAGTGGCTCCCTAAGGCCATAGAAGACAGTGCCTACCAGGGCAGTGTTTGGAGTCAGGCAGGCCTGGGGATGAAGCAAGGGACCACCGAGGACAAACCTGCGGCATCCTGAGTGCAGTATTTAACTCTCTAAGCCTCAGTTTCTACGTGCAGCTCCTCCTGGCTGGGAAAGCCCCGCCCCATGCACTCTGTGATGTCGATTTTGAGTTGTTTTTAAAATCAAGGGTTTGGATGCAATTATCTTTACAGAACTTTCCCATGCATGGAGCGTTAACTCATCTAATCTTCCTAATGAGAGGAAGAAATTGAGACAGAATCAGAGAGAAGAAATATAGGGGAAGAGAGAGAAAGAGAGAGAGGGAGAGCTGCTTATAGGAAACAGCATTTCATCCTTTATTAATAACAACCACATAAACCCAAACTACACTCAAAAAACTGATGCCCACTATGAGAAGGAAATGATGCTGAATCTCTGACATGGGGACCAGCAGTCCCAGTTTGCCACGGACTAAGGAATTCCTAGGACATGGGACTTTCAGTGCTAAAACCAGAAGAGTCCCAGGAAACCCAAGGTGAGTTGGTCACCCTCATCTTTGATCAGGCCACACAGATTACAAACTGGCCCAGAAAAGATGGCATTTCAGGGAATGCTGGGGCATATGTAAAAGAGAGTGTGGCTAGAAATTTCAAGAGAGGAATTGAAAATCTCCATGGGCACCCACCACCTTCCTTCCTCATGCATGGCCTTGTCTGAGCTGAGGTTTGCAAGGGTGGGGTTGCTGGGCCAGGAGTTGGATCAATTTTTGGTAGGAAAGGGAGGTGGAGAGAGAATGGGAGGAATTGAAGCACAGAAGCTCTTTAGAAGATAGACACCAACTAGTAAAACTTTAAGAATAAATTCAAAATCGGAAATCACGAATGTATCACAAGATATTTTTTAAAAAGATGGGGATCATGTAATTATAGAGGAGACGAAGGCTTGCTTTCCCCTGGCATTCCCTTCTGGCAGGGAAAGAAACCAACAGGGCAACTTCATCACGCTGATTCCTTCACGCTCTGGCAGGCAAGTGATAAAATTATCAGATGAGGGTCCCCAGTTTCGTCTCCTACAGCCACTTTCGCCAAGTGTGCCGTGTCTAAAATAATGAAGGTGGCTTGATTAAATGTTCACTGGCTGCAACCGCTGTGCTAATTTGGAGACGGGCTTATTAGTTTAATGACCACTCCAAATCATCAGAATTCACTAGCATTAGTGCCGCGGCTTCATCCGACCTCAGCCCAAGGCTCCAGGCTGCCACTTCGCTGTCGCCATGTCTCTATTTATATCACCCCTACTTCTCAGGGAGGACAGTGTGTGCGTGCATGTGTGAGAGAGAGAGCAGGCACACATACATGTGTATATGTGTGTGTAAACATGCAAGCATCACAACTGGGACTTTCTATGCACTTTATCTGCATAATGATTTTAGCTTTTCTTCCCCCAAAGAAAAGTTGTTGTAGACTTTTTCTGTTTTTAATACCTCCATACATGTGCAAAGAGGGGCTCTTAAAGTGCTTTGGTGAAATATTCTTTTTCATTAGACTAAGGAGGGGAAAACCCAAATTGCTTACAATGACCCACAGGCTCTACGTGGCCACCTACCCTCCACCTGCTGGGGGGTATCTGATTTCATCTCCTGCACGGTTCTTTTCCTCACTCTCCTCCAGAGGCACAGACTTCCCATAATGCTCCTCAAACATACCAGGCATGATTGCCACCTCAGGACCTTTGCACTCACTGCCTCCTCTGCCTGAAACTCCTTCCCAAAATAGCATCATGGAATACTCCCTTACCCCTAATTGTTGTTCAAATGTCACCTCGGGGAGGCCTATTCTGACCATCTTATTTAAAATCATAACCTCCCTAATACCTCCCCCTCCACTTCACTCTGCCTTATTTATTCCTATCAAATACACTACATAATTTACATACATATCATATTTAATGCCTGACCCCCCTACACACACTGTGTCACTGTTGCCTGTTTTGTCTACTGTTATATTTCCAGTGCTTAGAACTACCAGAGAGTTGGTGCTCAATACATAGTTGTTGAATGAATAAATGAATGATCCCATAAATGCATGAGTGGTGTCAATATACAAGGAAATAAGGATCACCATGGACTCAGGGGAAGTCTTTTATTGGTTGCCTTTCAGCTGAGCTGTCACTGGTGGTGTTACTTGGCACAGATGAAGGTGAACAGGCCAATGTAATTCTCTCTCTTTCTGTAAGTTAGCTGGGAGGACACTGAGTGGAGGTGACAGGGAAGTTTGGGAGCTAAAAGGTTATACAGAGAGGTCGTGTGGGGCAAAGCTAAGGCCGGAGGAATCATGGTAACTTGAAGCTGTAAGGAAGGAGGTGCTATAAGGGACAAGGAAGATATACAGGTGAGGAAATGAAGAAGACACTCAAACATGAAAAGTGAATAGAACTGAGTTACATTAGGAGAGTAAAGGTCTCCAAATGACTGGCCCTGGGTATTTACTCCAGCGACATCATAGCTAGTATCACCTTCCAAGAGGTTTTTCTCTACCTTGCTTTTGTTTGGGGTGTTCCATGAGATTTTCCCTTTCATATCTCTCTTTCTATCCACCACCGTCTTGGGGTTATAAAGTAGGTTGTTAGACAACAAAAAGACCCTTGCTAAAATATAGGGGCTGAGAATTCTAACTTGTATTTGACTTGATTCTTCTTTTTCTCATCTGTAAAATGGGTCAGCTGTAGGTCAAATACTAGTGGTCTCCAGAAACATAGCTTAACCCTTCAAGGAACAGAGAGGTCTACGGATCTCTGCCCCTGTGGGTTCATACAGAGAAAAGGGGTATAATGAGAGATGGGGTATAATGCAGAAAGATGTTTTTGAGTGCAATTACTTTGTCTTTAAAATAAACTTTTAATTATAACAAAAGTGATAAGGATTCAATGTAGAAAACATGGGAAATGCAGAGATAATAAGGAATATTTTGTTCCTTGGAATATTTTGCCCGTTCCTTCCTTCCCCCTTCCCTCCCTTCCTTCCTTCCTTTCTTCCTTCTTCCCTCCCTCCCTCCCTCCTTCCTTTCCTCCCTCTCTCCCTCTCTCCATTCTTTCCTTCCTTCCTTCCTTCCTTCCTTTCCTCCCTTCCTCCCTCCTTCTTTCCTTCCTTTTCTTTTTTTCTTTCTTTCTTTCTTTCTTTCTTTCTTTCTTTCTTTCTTTCTTTCTTTCTTTCTTTCTTTCTTTCTTTCTTTCTTTCTTTCTCTCTCTTTCTTTCTCTTTCTTTCTTTCTTTCTTTCTCTCTCTCTTTCTTTCTTTCTTCCTTTCTTCTTGACAGAGTCTCACTCTGTCGCCGAGGTTAGAGTGAAATGGTGCAATCTTGGCTCACTGCAACCTCCGCCTCCCGAGTTCAAGCAATTCTCCAGCCTCCTGAGTAGCTGGGATTTCAGGTGCCCGCCAACACGCCCAGCAAATTTATATATTATTAGTAAAGACATGGTTTTGCCATGTTGGCCAGGCTTGTCTCGAATGACCTCAAGTAATCCACCTACCTCAGCCTCCTAAAGTGCTGAGATTACAGGCCTGAGCCACCATGCCCAGACTTTGGTCCTTATTTCTGCAAAGATTATCTGCCATGAGTATTCCTTGATTCTAAGGTACATACATGCTCTCCTGATGTCTGAGATCAGGACACATCTTAAAATAAAGGATAGGTACATATATTTAATATTTCACACCATTCATCTCATACCCCTCTAAATAAAAGAGGACATCAAATCAATATTGAATCTTATAATGAAAATCATCTTAGATGAAAATATAACACTGTCTCTCTTTCTCTCTCTCTTAGAAAAATGGCATCGTGCTCTTTGCTGGTCTGCTTTTTTCTCATTTCATTTTAACCACACCAATATCTGGAGCTTTGGCCAAACAACTTGGCTTCTAGAAAATGTGGTAGGGAGTTTTCAAATGAGTGTGAGTTTCGCCCTTCCCTTTAACTCTCTAAATTGGTTTCTTAGGAATTAATTCCATAGTTCTTTTTCTAGATAATGTTTTAAAAAATATCTTCACATAAAAAACACAATCCTTTTTTTTTTTTTGAGATGGAGTCTCGCTCTGTCACTAGGCTGGAGTGCAGTTACTCAATCTCGGCTCACTACAACCTCTGCCTCCCAGGTTCAAGTGACTTTCCTGCCTCAGCCTTGCAAGTAGCTGGGACTATAGGCGCGCGCCACCACACCCGGCTAATTTTTGTATTTTTAGGAAGGATGGGGTTTCACCATGTTGACCAGGATGGTCTCGATCTCCTGACCTCATGATCTGCCTGCCTTGGCTTCCCAAAGTGCTGGGATTATAGGCGTGAGCCACAGGACCTGGCCGATCCAATCTTAAACTTACAACTTATGAGTTTTGTGACCTTACACAAGAGTCTTAATCTTTCTGGACTTCACTTTTTTGATCTGCATAATGGGAACAGTAATAGGACCCCTCTCTGTGGGGTATCTGAAAGGATTATATGAGGTAATGGATGTAAACAGCACTTACGAAAACACATAGCAAGTATTCCATAAGTGGTAGCAATATTAAAAGGTTAAAAATTTGAAAAAAAACATATAAACACAAAGAGAAAAATAACAATGATCTGCAATTTTGTTACTTAAAATGAAAACTACCTTTTAATTTATATTCATCCACATTTTCTGTACATTCTTAAGTATTATATACACCCAGACACACACAGGCATGCACTTATATGTTCATAAAAGTGAGATGAAACTGTATATATCTTTTAGTAAACAACTTTACCCATTCTACAATAAAGTATAAATATCTTTCCAGGTCAACTCCCTTAGATCTTTTAAATTCCAAGAACAAAAGATAAAAGAAGTTCTACCAAAATACAAACAACAAGCAACAACAACAACAATCTTCCTACCTTGATGTGTACATCTGTAATTGTGGTGTTAAAGTTGTGTAGGGAAAAAGGGAGAAAGCTTCATTTGTCTTCCTCCAGCTTGAGTTGATAGTTGGTGATTGGACTAATGGTCCCATGTACTGTTGTAACTTCAGGAACCGCTGTGAAACAAGGATTCATCAAAGAGGGGAAGTGAGAGGATTTTGTTTGCTTATTTAATAAAAAAAAAGAAAACCTAAAAAAATAGAGATTTCCTTTAGCTTGGAGGTATGGTTTAATTAGAATGGTTTTCTCCTGGGTTTTTGTGCCCTCATTCTCCACCTCTCCTCCATAAAGCCTGCCTGAGAAATGGCTTCTTAAATATGAACAAAATCATCCTAATTATTTAATCTACTCTTATGGAACACAGCATGTGGAAAAATGCGCCCTCAGTTTGACCTTCTGTGGTAGAGAAAAAGAGAGAAAGTCTAGATTTAAAAAAACAAACAAACAAATACAATGACAAAAAGCTCTTCTTTACTTTGACTGTTTTGCTCTTGTCTGCTTAATTTCTCTTAACTGTGGGCTCCTTAAGGGAAGATACCCTATCAGATTTATTTGTGCACCCTCAGAACCTCCCTAACACAAGGTACAGATCTTGGAATGAATAAGTGAATGGATGAATGAATGTAAAAGGGAGTGATTTGCAAAATCATTGCCAGCTTTGCTATTTTTCTTTTCTCTTAGACACGATCAGTAATAGAAGACTACTACATTTTATTCGTCTAAGGAAGGGATGTTCTTAAACTTAGGTTTCCTCTACCTTCTTTCCTCAGAAAGAAAAAACAATAAAGATTCCTATGAAGAAATTATAATAAAGAGGAGGCCATACACAGTGTTACATAACTCAAATTGCAAACTGTGATTGGTTTTGGTAGGGAGGTGGGATTTGGGGGATGAGGAAGAGACTTCCTGCCAACAAGCTCCTCACATTTCAGTGCCCTAGGTAATCATCCACTGGAAATCCTCTTAAAGCCCACGTTCACGCATTCCACATTTAAAATGCATAAAACTTTTGATGATTCAAAAAGGTTCTGTGAGGTTGATGTGGTGGTCAGGGCCATGTGAATCCTAGGCCATGTGAATCCTCATACCCCATAATATGGCTCGAGGGATTTCTCAAATCCCATGTTTACGAAAGTGAGCCTTACGCCCTTCTGTACACTTATACATGTTTAATGGATTGTCTTGAAGTGTGAAGAAACAAAGGTGTGGAAGTCAGAGCCCATTTCATTGTCTATGGAGCCAGGATCCCAGCAGAAAAAAAAAAAAAATGCATTCAGCTGTTTAACTGAGAGACATTTCCATAAGGGCTATTTACAGAATTGTGAGCTGAGTTAGGAGAACCAGAAATGGATGATGAAGCACCATCAGGGACTTCTAACAGCAGGAAGTTGTCACCAACCCTGGAACACAAGGGGCAGTGGGAGGAAAAGGACTCTTGGGGTCCAATGAAAGCTGGAGCCATAGAGGTGAAGTCACCCAGTGAGTGGTGTAGACACGGGGAGCCACAAACCCTTTCAGATATATAATACAGAAGCAGAGAGGGAGTAGAGGCATTGATACCCAAGGTCTCTCTCTTGCCACCCTCAGTCTTCTGCTGGTGTTTATCACTGGTCAAACTCAACTGAAAGCCAGCAGTAAGGGAACATGAGTTTTATAGTCTGCGTGCATCACAGAGAGGACAGAGCAAGGTAGAGAGTTAACTTTTGAGATGGAATTGGAGTTAGAATAACCAGCATCCTTGATTCAAGGTGGTAAAAGGGAAGACAATGCCACCTGCCTATTTGTTGAGGAGACTGAGTTGACAGGAACAAAGTTTATTGGGTGATATTCTCGTGCAGAATCAACATAGAAGCTCCTCATTCTTTGGGAAGAAATGTTCCCTCCAATTGTATACATTTGACATTGGTCCGAGTGATGGATGGAGAGAAAAAATAAAGGATACTAGGTCCTCGGTGTGTTGTTTCACATGAAGACCACAAAGATTTTCTAGCTGAGAGATGTATTCTTACGGTAACCAGCTTCTAATAGTCCTATCCTTGTGTAGTTCCCTCCCACATTGTACCAGGGTTGGTCTGACCAATGGCATACAGCAGAAGTGATGGTGTTTCACCTCTGAGATTAGATAACAAAAGAAATTGCAGGTATATTATCTCTCCCCCATCCCCCCCTTTCCTGCTCTCCTTTTTCCTTCCTCCCTTCTCCCCGCTCTCTTCTCTCCTCTCTGTCTTTCAACTGATCACGGAGGGGGCAGGTGGGGGGAGCTATTTTGGGAGCAGCCCTGAAGAGAGACCCACATAGTGAGAATCTGAGACTTCCTGCCAACAGCCACATGAATAAGCATCGAAATGAATTTCCCTCAGTCAAGCCTTCAAATGAGATGACAGCCCATCTGACTACTTGACTGCAATGTCATGAGAGACTCTGAAGCAGAACCATGTAGTTAAGCTGCTTCCAGATTCTTGACCTTCAGAAACTGCGAGCTAATTCTGAGGTTAAATGCATTTGCTTCTTTTCAGTAATGATTTGTAACATGCATTGGAACCTTTTATTTTATGCTTATTGTAATCTTTCACAATGCCTGGGATTCACACTCTCTTAACTGTGTAACAAAGTCCTTGTCTAGCCTCTGAGACTCAGTTTCTTCAATTTTCAGTGAAGATCACAATAATCCTATCAAACGGGTTGTCCTGAGGATCAAATTGTTGTCCAAAATACTTACAGTATTCTAATTCCCTGGGATAGTGCCTAAAACAGAGTAACTACTTAACAAACTTAGTTGTTATCATTAAAGAGGGAGAAAAATGGGTTTCAAATACTATTTATAATTAAGAGCATGGCGCCAATGAGACCTGAGATTACAGTTTGCCATTATTGCATGGTCTATTTCAGCTCTGTTATTTCTCTTGCCTCGAAGACAGTTCTGTTCTCTCACAATTGCTGCAATGCACAGTTTCCCAAAACAACATGCAGTTCTGCCAACCTCAGAGGTTGAAACATCCCCCTCCTGACCATGGAGAATTGACTGTCTCCACTCACGCCTCCTTGGCAGAAGGGGAATCCCTGATTTTCTGGACATGCTTTGTCACTCCCTGGGTGTGAGCCAGATCTTGCTCATGATTTCCATTCTCTAATGACTCAGGGATGAGTATGTGACTGAGTCATAGGGAGCCGGTGGGGTGTGGGTGGCTGTATGGTGTTTATACTGAAATCACTGGGGATTGGGGCTTCATAGAAAATAGCAACAATGAGTAGATGACCGGTTCAGATGTGAGTTCAGCAAACCACCAAGGCACGTGTATACCTATGTAACAAACCTGCATGTTCTGCACATGTATCCCAGAACTTAAAGTATAATTTAAAAAAAGAGAAAAAAAAAGAAAATAGCAACAATGAATAGGGAGTCAGAGCAGCTCACCCAAGCTCTGTCATGTTTCACACTTAACCTGGGAAAATACACCAACTTTCCTTGTGCTAAAAACGGCCAAGTTTTTCAATCAGTAAGCGCATCTTCTTTCTCTCTAAGAATGATGTCAAGAGCACTATTAACAGCTTTTGTCTTAAAGCTTGAGCTGGCCTTCATGACAATCTTCCCACTTTGGCAAGAGAGTACATCCATTTCAGTTTTCAACTCTCCCTTACTCCCCAGAAGCAGGTAAAAAGGAAAAGCAGCAATGAAAACAGTAGCTGTCATCCTGTGTCAATTACCCTCTTAGGCATAGAAAACTCTGACTGCAAAAGAATGGAAGAAAATTGCCAAGTGGACAGAAGGTTGAATCCCAGTATTTTCTCTCCAAAGCAATTCACCTTTCAGACTACACATATTCAAAAAAGCATATGGGCCGGGTGTGGTGGCACATGCCTGTAATACCAGCACTTCGGGAGGCCGAAGTGGGGGTATCACATGGGGTCAGGGGTTTGAGACCAGCCTGGCCGACATGGTGAAACCCCATCTTTACTAAAAATACAAAAATTATCCAAAAATTATACAGATTACACCTGTAATCTCAGCTATTCTGGAGGCTGAGGCAGGAGAATCACTTGAACCCAGGAGGCAGAGGTTACAGTGAGCCAAGGTTGTACCACTGCACTCCAACCTGGACAATAGAGTGAGTGAGACCCTGTCTTAAAACAAACAAACAAACAAAAGCATATGTACAAGCACATATTTAGGGTCATGCTGTTTACAATAGTGAAAAATAGGAAGCTACAAAAATGACCATCTATTCGTGACTAATTCAACTAATTCATATACTTTCAAAAGTGGTATACTCTATAACCATTAGCAAGAATATGCTATATTTATTTGTATTATATACCGAAAGGATTATAAATCATTCTACTATAAAGACACATGCACACATATGTTTATTGAGCCACTGTTCACAATAGCAAAGACTTGGAATCAACCCAAATGCCTATTAATGATAGACTGGATAAAGAAAATGTTGCACATATACACCGTGGAATATTATGCAGCCATAACAAAGAATGGGTTCATGTCCTTTGCAGGGAAGCCATTGTTCTCAGCAAACTAATACAGGAACAAAAAAGCAAACACTGCATGTTCTCACTCATAAGTGGGAGTTAAACAATGAGAACACCTGGACACAGGGAAGGGAACATCACACACAGGGGCCTGTCAGGGGATGGGGGGCTGGGGGAGGGAGAGCATTAGGACAAATACCTAATGCATGCAGGACTTAAAAACCTAGATGATGGGTTGATAGGCGCAGCAAACCACAATGGCATGTGTATACCTAAGTAACAAACTTGCATGTTCTGCACATGTATCCCAGAACTTAAAGTAAAATTTTAAAAAGATAAATAAATAAAAAACAAACAAACAAAATCACACACAGGAATGTACAAAATATCTATTAAGTGAGCCACATCACAGTATAATAGGAATAGTGTAGTTCCATTTCTGTTTTGAATTATCCTCTGAGTGTATATGTGCATATATTTATTTGAATAAAAAATTTAGATGTCTGGAACATTACATACTAAACTATTAACAGTAATTGGGGGTGGCCTGGTTTTGGGAAGGATGAGAAGAAAAACAGCTTTTACTCTCTACAAATCTCTAAAATTCTATACTGTTTGAAATGCTAACCACAAACATTTGTGGATGACTTTTAATTACTTTTTATTAACCAGCTTAAAAACGGAGAGGTATAAGACATGGTACACTGGGTTTCTTCTAGTTTCTCTGCAACAAACAAGTTATGAACAACTAGCTAGTTTTGGAGAGAGGCCCAAAGTATAGGAGAAGGGGAAAAAAATGAAGGGATGTGGGAGAAAGAAAAGAAGGAAACTGGACAGTGGGAAGAGAAAATAACTACACGAGTATAGTCCAACAGGAGCTATGGAAGAATTCTAAAGCTCTAGACTCACCTGGAAGTTTGCTAAAAGACAAACTTGGGGCTCTAGCCCTGGAGATCTTGAGTCAGTCAGTCTAGAGAGGACAGGGGAAACTGCATTTTCATGCTTCTCCCAGGTGTCTCTCATTAGAAACCATAAACAATGGGGTTAAGGCCCATCTCCACAATCACTGCCTCTGCAACCTTGGACAGGCCGCTTGACCTCTCTGTCCCTTTGTTCCCTCATCTATAAAAAGAATTCCTTACACTCTCATTCTTAAATGTGAGTTTGTGTCACAATAGCCTGAAGGGCTTGTTAAAATGCAGATTTCTGAATCTCTCTTTCTGCAAATTTCTGAGTCATTGGGTCTAGCAGTGAGCCCGATAAGTTTGCATTTTGAACAAGTTCAAGCGCTGTGGATGCTGCTGGTCTAGAAATCACTTTTGAGAACCAGGACTTTACCATTGAACAAGCCACAGGTTGCTGTAAGTAAGGTGCAAACGAAATCATACATGAGTGAGTGTTTTGAAACTAAAAAGGCTCATGTCACGGTGGTTAAATGTATCATTAACATCCTGCCTCCTCTACTTATAACTTTACAATTTGAGGAAAAACATCATATAGTCTTCCGGAGCCTTGATTTCCACATCTCTAAAATGGGTGTAACATTTGATAGATGTGAAATTTCTGTGAAATATGCATTAATTCTCACATGATTACCACAGGAATGCTGGGAAGATTAAATCATTTTCAATGGAGAAAGTGTCTACCTGTGACAATTTTTGCTTTTATTACTGTCAGTGCTAAAATACTGTAAATGAGGAAAAAAAAGATTTGGGCACAAGGGGAATTCAGCTATAATTTATCAAGCCTCGTCTGCATGCTCAGGGGTGGCCATTCAGTGAAAATTGAAGTAGCAGGAATCTCTTTGCCAAACCACAGCAAGAACTCAGGCACTGGGCTCTGGATCCTGATACAGGTGCACTGTAGAGTGGGTCATGTGACCTTGGATAGAGTGGGTCATGTGACCTTGATTCTAAGATCCATTATTCCCTTGCTTGGAATTGGAAATCTGAGAACTTCCCCTTGGGACTCTTGAGAAATCAGACAGTCAATATGATCAAGAGCTGGCTGGAAAGCCAGGCTCTTTTCCTCCAGACCTATTTGGATCTTGTGGCCTTGAACATCCATGGGTCCCTTCTGCACTCTGAGCCCAGTTCACCCTCTGTGTCCCAGTTTTTCCATCCCCCAAACTCCCAGATCTTCATGCGGGTTCTGCGAAGAAGTGGCAAGAACACAAACCCTAACACCAGCATCCTGCCCATTGGTAGCCAAGCTCTGCTCCTCCCTGCTGCATTCTGATAGGGAGGGGACAGATAAGAGTTGTTGAAAGAATTGAGTTAACCCAAGGGAACCACCTGGCACATAGTAGATGCTTTCCCAATGAGATCTGTTGTTCTCAACACTCCACCATGCCTATCTGGTCACTGTCCCTTCCAGGGACACCATAAAGTGGCTGAAGGACTGTCTTGCCAGGGACATGACTTGGCTCCTCCCTACTCATGAGTTTCCTGCCAGCCTTCCCCATGACGTCTTTCATTGCTTTTCAGTCCATGATTCATCTAAGCAAACGCTTAATGTTTTTTGTAAGCATGCTCACCCCAGTTCTCCATCATCAGGGCCACACGGGAATAATGCTCTTTTAAATAACAGATTCTTCTTTCTTCTTCTTCTTCTTTTTTTTTTTTTTTTTTTTTTTTTTTTGCCAATTCTTGGGCTCTAATTTTAAATAAGAGATTCTTATTCTTCTTCTTCCCCCCTTTTTTTTTTTTGCCAATTCTTGGGCTCTAACTCAGATTATCTGCATCAGGTTCTTTGGAGATGAGGCCACTTCCACATTGTTAACAAGTTCCATGGATTCTCATGCATGGTAAAGTTGAAGAATCACTGTTCTCCACAATTTTGTGTCTGTACAGGAGAAGTTGGCCCAGAGATGTATGTATATTATTATCATATATTGTTAAAGCTATTTTGATAGATAACATCAATAACAATGACTGTAACCATTGAGTATTTACTAGGTGTGAGACCTTATAGCAAGGTGCAGACAGCAAACTACAGCCCGCTCGCCAAATTCAGCTCACCTCCTGTTTTTGCAAATGAAATTTTGTTGGGTTCTGTACTGTCTATGGCTACTTGCACGTGCCACAGCAGCAGAGCTGAGTACTTGCAACAGGACCCCAGGGTCAGCACAACGGAGAATATGTACTCTCTTCCCTTTTAAGAAAAAGAGTTTGCAGAACTCTGCCACAGAGATGAGCACAGACCCTGTGTGCTCAGATACTGTGTCCACTCTACCGTGAAATCATGGTCAGCCCTTAAAAGTGATGCCATAGAAAAATAATTTCTGCTACTGAAAAATGCTCATATTGGAGAGTGAAATAAAAAACAGAGAGGCTAGATTTCAATCTTGAGCAATTATTGCTCTGTGCCTCACTCTCCTTATTGGAAAAATGGCAGCAACAAAAATAGTTCCTCCTGGCATTTGTGAGGATTGAGAAGACTAAAGTAAAGGGCTTGGCCCCATGTCTGACACATCATAAATGCTTTAAAGAAACCCACAGTCATTCCTTAATCTGCATGGTAAGTAAGATTTTCATTCTCTCCAAGTTGCTTTTCCACTTATACTAAATGTTTGACAAAATTTTACAAAAAGTTATGCATGCCATATGAAAGAACAAAGTCATGCCCTTTGCAGCAACATGGATGGAGCTGGAAACCATTACTCTAAGTAAACCAACAAAAGAACTGAAAGCCAAATGCCTCATGTTCTCACTTATAAATGGGAGCTAAACATTGAATGCACATAGACATAAAGATCAGAACAACAGTCACTGGAGACCACTAAATGGGGGAGGGAAGGAAAATGGCTGAAAACCCACCTATTGGGTACTATGCTCACTACATGGGTGATGGGATCATTTGCATTCCAAACCCCAGCATCGTGCATGATACCCATGTCACAAATCTGCAGATATACCCCCTGAATCTAAAATAAAAGTTGAAAAATTTTAAAAAGTTATGCATGTGCTTGCATAGCTGTATGATAGGCAAAGGCACCTGTTTGCTGTTTGCTTGTTTATTGTCAGGATGGGTCCTGCCTCCTGGAACTTTGCTCTATCCCCACTTACTGTTCTGCAGGACCTCATGATTCTCAAAGCAAATCACCCGTAAATTGCTCCCTGGCACAGTTTCCAGTTGCTACCTGTGATTTTATTTGCCTGTGGATTTTGTTGATAACAAATGCCTCTGTGCCTTTATACAAATTCCTCTTTTCTTCATCTGGTCTTGGTTTCTCTGTCTTTAAAAGGGGAACATTAGGAGGAGATGGTCTGTGAGCCCCTTTCCAGCTCTCACATTCCGCTGCCCTGGGATGGCGAAGCAGCTTACGCACTTGAAGTTCCCACCACATCCAGCCTCCTCACTGTGCTCTGGGGAGAGGAAAGCCTGTGAAACAGAGCTTCCCTCCTTCTGGGCTGCTGGGTGTGGTGATCCTTTCAGCAACTCTGGAATCTGGATTAGGAGCTTGAGCAATGACCCTAAGCCCTGCACTCTATTTAATTTCCTTGATTTATAGCCAGGATTTCTGGCACCTCCAGGGGAGAGAGGTACTGCCATCTCAGTCTGATTCCCAGGCTGAGCCCACAATTCCTCGGCCTGTTTATCCACCTCTTGCTACAACAGAGTCCATCTCCAGGGGCCATTGTGCACCTCTTTTGAATGAGGTGGCATAGCCAAACGCTGGCTCCTCTCCACCCACTAGGATTTCCTCTCGTGGAGGTGGCTTTGGGTTCTGATGATGCACACATCCTAGCCCTGAAGGCTGCCCAAGGGACAACGTGTGAATTTTATCAGCAACCCCCAGTGGGGCTTCCTTGGACCTCTAAGATCCCATTTGTTTGTCTGACATTGGAGGTGGAGATCAGCACAGCCCCAAAGGTAGAGCTTGGTGAGTCTTGGGGCAGCTGGAGGACGTGTGCAGGCCAGCAGTTGGGAGCAGAAGCCCTGGGGAGGGAGAGTTGGCTCCAGCTTCAGTTGGCAGTCCTGGGTTAGAGGGGAAGTTGAGAAGGGAATCCAGGATCTGACAAGACCCAGGAGGGGAGGAGGTCAGGATGGGGAAATAAGGACATGAGAACTCTGTCCTCCTTTCTCATGGCTTTCTCCTTTAACTGGAGCCAGATTTGCTTCCAAAGCAGCTGGTGTAGCCAAGCTGAGGCCAGGGAACTGGAAACCTGGACATGTCCACAAGCAATATGGATGCGGAAGTTGTTGCTGTGTATACAGTAGGTGTCCCCACAGATGCAGGAAGCTTACCTCCCACTGGTCCTTTGCCCAGATGCCAGTGTTGACACCTGGCACAAGTCTTCAAGCAGCTCAGTCTCCTTCTTTCTTTTTCTCCCTCTTTCTTCTCTTTTACTCATTATTCTTCTATTATGGTCCTCTTTTCCTAGCTTTCCTCTCTCTTCCTAGCTTTTTCTCTCCCCTTTCCCTTGTTCTCCTGTCATTCTCACTATCTCCCCATCTTCTCTCCCACTCCTCTTTTATATTTTCTTTCTTCTTTTTATTCGGTTTCCTCTTTGTCTATCGCTTGTATCCCCTTCCTTTCTTCTGTTGCACTTCTTTACCTCCTAAAGCAGTCATCCTCAGTGTGGTCCCCAGACCAACAGATCAGCATCACCTGGGAACTTGTTAGAAATGCAAATTCTCTGACCGCACTCCAGACCTGCTGCCTCAGCCACTCCTGGAGTGGAACCTGACAATCTGTGTTTTCGTAAGCCTCCAGGGGAGCCGATGCAAGCTAAAGTTTGAGAATCATGATATAAGAGGAAAATGGCAATTTTCAAAAAAAATGGAGTATCTTTGAGTGCTGATCCAAAAAGCCCTCATTTCTAAACATGTAAAGCCCTCTTGTACCCATTAGCTAATTTGGACATTGGACCACCAGCCTGGCTGAGATGCTTTCAGAAACAACACAAGCAATTACACTCAAGTTCTCTGATTACTATCAGGCTGCTAAATCCCCTCGGCCAAACTATGTCTTTCCTGTTCCTGGACTCTGCCTTGCTTCCTCTCCTTCTCCAGTTGCTTTAAGGAGTAAGACATCAGGGGACACTGGACCTTATATCCAGCAGCTCATAGTCAGGATCAACATTTGGCAAAGTGTGTTCCTCAGATACTGATAGGGATATTAATAGAAAAGGGTACCGTAGTCAAATGCAGGTGGGGAATGCTCAGTGAACAGATTTCTTGATTGCAGAATTTTTTAGAGTCCAAGTGCGTAGTGGCTCTTGGTTGTTCTTTTTTTTTTTTTTTTTCCCAAGGCAGAGTCTCACTGTGTCACCCAGGCTGCAGTGCAGTGGCACGATCATGGCTCACTGCTGTCTGAACCTCCTAGGCTCAAGAATCCTCCAGCCTCAGCCACCAGAGTAGCTGGAACCACAGACGTGCACCAGCATACTGGCTCTTAAAAGAGAATCGGTGCTAGTAGCATATCCTGAACTTAACGACAGAGCTCTATTTTCCTCTGGGCATTGCACAGGATAAGTACATTTGGAAGATGCTAATTTAGGAATTGATAACCTTTCTCCTCAGGAGTGTCACCTGTCTTAGGCAGTGTCTGGTATGGAGGAAAGGAACCAAGATGGTGCTCAGTAGAGTATTTTGACCTTGAAAGGGCCTGTGCATGAAGAGAAAGGTCATGTTCAGAAGCTCCTGGGCCTCCTGACGTGCCCACTTGTTGGTGTCTAAGTGGGTGATGAACAGCCTTTTGTGCTCAGATGGTGAAGCCAGCTTCCCTCCATGATACTGACTATACTCTGATTTCAGGAGGAAGAATAAGAAAACTATCCTTAAGTTGGTCTTTCTTAAAGATGCCCAGAACATACCCCTGGAGATTCTCTTTCAGTAGATCTGGCATGAGGTCTGGGAATCTAGAATTTTTTAAAGTTCCCAGGGGCTTTGGATACAAAATGAGGGCTAAAAGCCACTGGTTTACATGAATCCATGCATGGTGTTTAAATAATGATATGCTCAGGGAAATAGAGAAACCAGAGCTATGTCCATAACCTTTGAAACAGACATAAGGGAAGACAGCCAGATCGTTTTTCTAACATCATACATGGGGCCCTCAACAGGGAAAATGGACTGTGGTTTTGCTTGGGGGTGGTAACATTGAGGTGGGAGTAGAGAGAGAGCTTCTTATTTTCCTATAAACCTGAAAGATACAAAACCATGGTTTAGATCAGTGACAAATAACCCTGTTTTTTTTTTCAACAGAAAGAATTATTCAGGAAAAATAAAACAATTTTATAGCCTATTTTTTCCATTAAACTTGAAAATAGTTTTATTGAGTCCCACAAGGGGGAAATGTGTTTTTACCATTGAGATGATCAACCTGCTTTTAGCAGCAGAAATCTTTTCTCAAGAGAAGCCTTATATTTAAACTCCAACATATACCATATTAAAAAAGGTTACACTGCTTGAAGAGTAGATGGGAGATCTGAGGTCCAAATAAGTGGGTCATTTTCTCACTGAGTTTTGGAGGTAATGTAGGCATTTTGGGGGTACGAGAGAGGGAAACCCATATCCTACTTTCTGGATTCCTCCCCCTGCCAAAGTCAATGAGAAAATCAGCACTTCTCTCCCTCCACAAAAACGTTATTTTCCAAGAATATTAAATTAGTCACAACATGACAGCAGCTTCCAAATTTTTAACATGGTACCAAATCTCAAACTACATTTATTTTAATGAATTGAGATTCTAGCAATTGCACTTAAAAATTCTCTTTAATTTTTAGAATTCACATCACTTAAACTTCTACAGAGACTTCATAGTTGTTGCTGTTTTTAAACTGGGATTTGATAGAGTTCATGACTTTTTCGTCTCATCTGAAAAGACTACAGCAACAATAACAAAATAAACTTAGTGTATACTATCCTTATTCTTGCAGGAAGAAGTAACTGGAACAGAATCATCTGGCAAAATCAACTGAGAAAAATGGAAAAAAAGTACCACCTGGCTTCTTTGCTAGTCATATTTTTAGTGGCAATAATACCCAAATAATGTGGATCCCAATCAAGGTAATAAACAGATCCATCATCTTCCAAAGTTTTCTTGTGTCCATTTGTGTGTGTGTGTGTTTGTGTGTGTGTGTGTTAAGAACACTTAACATGAGATCCACCCTTTTAACAAATTTTTAAGTACACATTATTGTATTAACTACAGGCACTATGTTATACAGAAGATCTTGAGAACTTATCCATATTGCATAACAGAAACTTTATACCCAATGAGGAAACAACTCTTCATGTCCCTCTTTCCCCAGCCTTGGCAACCACCATGCTGTTCTATGCTTTTATGAGTTTGGCTATTTTAGATTTCTCATAGAAATGGGATAATGCAGTATTTATCCTTCTGTGACTGGTTTGTATCACTTAGCATAACGTCCACCAGTTTGATTCATATTGTATGTAAATGGGAAGATTTCCTTGTTTTTTTAAGCCTGGATGATATTTTGTTGAGGTTGCTTCCACGACTTGGCTACCTGTGAGTGCTACTTGGAAGTGTAGATTATCTCTTCAAAATCCTCATTTCAATTTCTTTAGCTATAAACTCTGGAGTGGAATTGCTGGATCATATGGTAGCTCTATTTTTAATTATTGGAGGAACTTCTATTTTGTTTTCTAAAATGGCCGTACCAATTTACATTCCCACCAATAGCATACAAGAGTTCTTTTTTTCCTACATCCTTGCCAACACATCTATTTTCCCTTTGAAAACAGCCATTCTAATAGGTATGACGTGATATTTCATTGTGGTTTTGATTTGTGTTTCCCTGATGATTAGTGATATTGAGCACCTTCTCATATATGAGAGGACTTCAAAAGTTCATGAAGAAAAACTTTATCTTTTATATTAAAAGATAAAAATAAAAAATGCAAACTTTATTTTTCTCAACATAAGAATCATCAACTTCAAGACACTTCTGCAAGCAGTAATACCAGCCATTTAGTCCATCACTAAAGAACCAAGGGTCTTGGGGATTTAACCACGTTAAGACAATATTTTTTATGTTATTAACTGAAGAAAAATGGGTACCATTTAAATATTTTTTAAGATTAGGAAACCAAAAGAAGTCAGAAGAAACCAAATATGGACTGGAAGGTGGATGCCTAATAATTTTCTATTCAAACTCTTGCAAAAGTGCACTTGTTTGATGAGAGGAATGAGCAGGAGTGTTGTTGAAGTGGAGAAGGACTTTCTGGTGACGGTTTCCCAGGTGTTTATCTGCTAACACTTTAACTAACACTCTCATAATAAGCAGATATTATAATTCTTAGGCCCTCCAGAAAGTTAACAAGCAAAATGCCTTGAGCATCCCAGAAAACTGTTGCCATGACCTTGCTCTTGACTGCTCTGCTTTTGCTTTGACTGGACCTCTTCCACCTCTCAGTAGCCATTGCTTTGATTGTGCTTTGTCTTCAGGATTATAATAGTAAAGCCATGTTTCATCTCCTGTTACAATTCTTCAAAGAAATGTTTCAGAACCTTAATTCTACTTGTCCAAAATTTTCGTTGAAAGCTCTGCTCTTGTCTGCAGCAGGTCTGGATGCAGCTGATGGTGTTGGTGCCATTGAGTAGAAAGTTTGCTCAACTTTAATTTTTCAGTTGAAATTGCATAAACTGAGCCAACTGAGATGTCTGTGGTGTTGGCTATTGTCTCTGCTGTTAATCATTGATCCTTTCCAATTAGGTCACACACAAGATTAATTTTTTCCTTACAAATCATTGTGGATGATCTGCCGCTGTGGGCTTCGTCGTCAACACTGTCTCATCCTTTCTTATAGTGAGTTATCCATTTGCAAACAGCTGATGTCTTTGGGGCATCATCCCCATAAATTTTTCATAGAACATCGATGATTTTACCATTCTTCTACCCAAGCTTTACCATACATTTGATGTTTGTCTTTCCTTCAATTTTAGCAGAATTCATGTTGCTTTGATAAGGACTATTCTCAAACTGATGTCTTATCCTTCCTAGTGCCTCCAACTAGATCCTGTTGAGACATTGTTGTAACAAGTTAATATAAGTTTATTTCCATGTAAAAAATTTTGAAATCCATGCCTAGCTTTTTTTATAATACACATCTTCCATGAACATTTTGAATTCCTTTTGTACTTGGCCATTTGTAAATCATTGGAGAAATATTCATTCAAATACTTTTCCCATTTTAAAATTATGTTATTTGTATTTTTGCCATCGAGTTGTAAGAGGTTCTTGTATATTTTGTGTATTAACCCCCATCAGATAAACAGTTTGCAAATATTTTCTCCCATCCCATAGGTTGCCTTTTCACTCTGTTGATTATTTCCCTTGCACTGCAGAAGCTTTCAATTTGATGTAGTCCCACTAGTAACTTTTTGCTTTTGTTGCGTATGCTTTTGGTGTCATATCCAAGAAATCATTGCCTAGATTGAAACTTCTCAACCAAGAAAAGCCTAGCACCAGATGGCTTCACTGGTGAATTCTAGCAAACATTTAAAGAAGAATTGATGCCAATATATTTCAAGCTCTTCCAAAAAATTGAAGAGGAAGAAATCCTTCCAAACATATTTTATTAGGCCAGAATTACCCTGTTACTAATGCCAGACAAAGATACTATACGAAAAAAAACTACAGGCTAATATCCTTGATGAACATAGATGCAAAAATTCATAACAAAATACTAGCAAATCAAATTCAACAGCACATTAAAAGTATCATACACCATGAAAAGTGAGATTTATCCCTGGGATGCGAGGATGGTTCAACATACACAGATCAATGAATATAATATCCCATATTAAGAGAATGAAGTTTAATAAGCATATAATCATCTTAGTAGATGCAGCAAAAGCATTTGACAGAACTCAACACCCTTTTATGACAAAAACTTTCAGCAAATTAAGTGTAGAAGAAACTTACCTCAAAACGGTGAAGGCCATATATGAAAAGCCCACAGCTAACATCATACTCAGTGGTGAAAAACTGAAAGTGTTTCCTTTAAGATCAGGAACAAGATAATGATGCCCACTCTAGTTACTTCTATTAAGGATGGTACTAGAAGCCAGAGCAATTAGGGAAAAAATGAAATATTTAAAAAGACATTCAGATCAGAAAAAAAGTAAAATTGTCTCTATTTGCAGATGGCATAATCTAAAGACTCCATCAAAAAAGTGTTAGAACTAATAAATGAATTTAGTAAAGTCACAGGATACAAAATCATCATTTAAAAATGAGTTGCACCAGGCATGGTGGCTCACCCAACATTTTTGGAGGCTGAGGTAGGAATATAGCTTGAGGTCAGGAGTTTGAGACCAGCCTGAGAAACATAGTGAGACTCTATCACTACAAAAATAAAAAAAACAAACAAATTAGTCAGGCATGGTGGCAAACAACTGTAGTCTCAGCTACTCAGGAAGCTGAGGTGGGAGGATTGCTTGATCCTAGGAGGTCGAGGCTATAGTAAGCCATGATTGGTCCACCGCACTCTAGCCTGGGTGACAAAGTGAGACCCTCTCTCTCAAAAAAAAAAAAAAAAAAATCAGCTGCATTTCCATACACTAAAAATAAACTATTGGCAAAAAAATTAAGAAAGTGACCTTATTTACAATAGCATCAAAAAGATAAACATGCAAAAACAATTATGTTTCTACAAACTACCAATAAACACATGGACACAAAGATTAGAAAGTACAATACCATTTACAACAGTATAGCTGCAAATCTGATAAAGCATATACAGGACTAAATGATATACATATACTAAAAAGTGCAATATGCCAATGAAAGAAATCAAAGAAGGTCTAAATAAAAGGAGAGACATACTGTATTTAAAAAAAATACTTAGAAACAAATTTAACTGTAGAACACTGGTACAGTGAAAAGTACAAAACATTGATGAAAGCAATTAAAAATGACACAAATAAATGGAAAGAAGTCCATGTCATGGATTTGAAGAGTTAATATTGTTAAAATATCTACACTACCCAAAGTAAATCTGTAGATACAATGCTATCCCCAACAAAATCCCAATGACTTTTTTTTATAGAAATAGAAAATGTTCTCTTTTCTTTGTTTCTACCAGGGTTGAAGAGAGACCTTTTGTGAGGAGTTTGAAGGGGGAATGTCCTTGAGTATGTCGAAGAAAATTGAGGATGGTAAAATGTTCACTGGAAGTGACATGGGGTGAGCCATGAAATGCATCCTCAATGACATCCTTTGATAGACTCAGATAAAGAATGAAATTCCTTTTCATTTCATTGATTGGCTGTTTGATATGGTTTTGCTGTGTCCCTGCCCAAATCTCATCTTGAATTGTAGTTCCCATAATCCTCATGTGTCGTGGGAGGGACCTGGAGGGAGGTAATTGAAACATGGGGGCAGTTACCTCCGTGCTGTTCTCCTGATAGTGAGTGAGTTCTCACAAGATCTGATGGTTTTATAAGGGGCTTCCCCCCAACCCCTATTTTGCTCATTCTTCTCCTTGCTGCTTCCATGTGAAGAAGGACGTGTTTTCTTCCCCTTCTGCCATGATTGTAAGTTTCCTGAGGCCTCCCCAGCCATGCAGAACTGCGAGACAATTAAACCTCTTTCCTTTATAAATTACCCAGTCTCAGGTATGTCTTTATTAGCAGCATGAGAACAGACTAATACACTGTTGAAGGACACTTTTTGAACACTTCATCACTCAGAGGTGAAAAATCAAAGGGCAATTATGCTGCATTTATAAACAAGTGTTTTTGCTACATTTCTTTAAAACTACTCATTATTTAACATTTTAAAAAATCAGAATGGCTATGCCATGACTAGTGAATAGGGAGATGTGAATAATACACATCTTCCATGAACGTTTTGAAGTCATTGAAGCCTTTAGTAATGGACTAGATGGCTGGTATTATTGTTTGCATAATCCGCATATTTGGAAGGTCTCAGTTCCTGGGCTACCTTACCCTTGCTCCTAGTCAGTCTGAATCCTGTGCACCCCAGGGGGCTTAGGACAGTGGTTCTCCAATTGGGGTACCTGGACTAACAGCAGCAGCATAACCTGGGAGCTTGTCAGAAATTTACATCTTTGGTGCCCATCCTGAACCTGCTGCATCAGAAGCCATGGGGGTAGGGCCTGGCAACCTGTGTTATTCTAAGCCCCCCAGGACATTCTGGTAGTCACTCACGTTTAAGCACCCCTGGCCTTTTCCAAGGTTTTGGTGGCTAAGCCTCTGTTACAAAGCTGCCCCTTTTTCCTGAATTCCCCTCTCTAACCCTGGCCTCACCCTTAATTACATGGCAAAGGTGTGCATGGGGGTTAAGAGTTCAGACTCGGAAGTCAGGGTTCTGGGTTCTAGATTCAGCTGTACCCCAACCAGCTGGGTGACCATGGCCAAGACAGGTAATTTATATGTATTTTGATTTCTTTACCTGTAAAGGGGAGATGATAATAATAATAGTGTTTGTCTACAATAGTGATTGCAATGATTAAAAGAGTTACGACGTTAGGGAACCCAAGCAGTGCCTGGCACATAGTAGGTGCTCAAGATATGTTACTGGTCGGGAGCAGTGGCTCACACCTGTCATTCCAACATTTTGGGAGGACAATGGGGACAGATCACTTGAAGTCAGGAGTTTGAGACCAACCTGGACATCATGGTGAAACCACGACTTTACTAAAAATACAAAGAAAAATTAGCTGAGCTTAGTGGCACACACCAGTAGTCCCAGCTACTCGGGTGGCTGAGCCGGGAGAATCGTTTGAACCCGGGAGGGAAAGGTTGCAGTGAGCCAAGATCGTGCCACTGCACTCCAGCCTGGGTGACAGGTGAGACTCCATCTCAAAAAAAAAAAAAAATACATTACTAATTGCAGTTATCAGTCTCCCACCTAGCAAGTAAGTGCCTTAGGTAGAGAATACGTGCTCTGATGGATTTTTGTCTATGCAGTGCCAAGCTGCAGGCTAGATACCAAGTAGGCACCCCACTGCATCCCCCTTGGTCATGGTTTGCCATCCCTGGCTAAAGTTTAGATGTTGTCCATTGTACTTGTTAAAAAGACAAGGCACTCATTTTTTCTTTTCTTTAATTGAACACTTCGTGCATACCAGGCACTAGGCCAGGCCCTGTGCAAACATTACCTCACATAATCCTCATTGCCAGTCTAGCAAGAAAGGAATGTCCTTACGTAACAGAGTAGAGGATAGACTCAGAGACACTCCGTGGTTTCCCTGGTGTCAACAGCTGGGTAAATGGCAGAGCCAGGATTATAAAGCAGGTGTGTCTGAACTCAACATAGAGGTTTCCTCTAGAGAAGAAGAAGTGAACTCTCTAAGATAGAGACTGCCTTTTCCTTTACTAGAAATACTCTTATAACCTTTTCTAATTATAATGTGACCTATATTTGTTTAAAACTTCAAACAGCATAGAAATATGACATATATGGCAAGTGGACATATTCTAGTAACTCTACCTACCAAGAATAAACACTTTGGTAATCCAGTAGGCATAAGTCTGATTTTTTGAGTACACGTAAAAACACAGACATTCACTGTTTTTCTTAATAAAAAGCAAAATCATACTTTACATCTTTTTATACATTGGTATTTTTAACTTAATCTACTGGGAAATCTTTGCATGTCAATACATCCATTTGCTAATGTCACATGGATTGAAAATTAGATCTCCTGGCTCCTCCCAGCTCTGTCCCATTCCAGGACCATTTTCTTTATGCCAATTGCCAATATTTCTCAGCCAAAAGCTGAGATTCTTGGCAGAGTTTTTCACTTGACCCAGTGTACCTTCATGTGTAAATAGGCTGTTCTCTAATTATAATTCATGATGTTTGCATGTAATAGAAGTCCTGCCCGAGAAGTGTTAACTTCATTGGATATCAACCACAGAATTTTTTTCTTCCAAATCACCACCCCCCTCCCAAAAATAGAAAAAAGGAAAAGAAATGGCCAGGGCTATAGACAGGCCTTTATTTCTAATACATTGCCTGAGCCCTTGTATTAGATCATGTTTTCTCTGGCGAGAACTGCCCTTGTATTTTTTTTTCCTGTCCGTTTAGTCTATAAATGAAATGGAGTTACTGCCCCTATTAAAATGGAACATTGTGCCCTTAGTTTGCTCTTAACGGGTGGGAAAACCCCATTAAGTGTTTGTGAAATATGTCTTAAATACAGGAATTTTAATCTAGTGGTCTAATAAATCCCTCTCCTCTACTCAAATGAAAGTCTTAGGTTTTCCGGCATCTGTTCAGTTATTTGTTCACCAAAACTTCTTTACAAAAATCTGACCCTGAGAACTACGAATTAAGGACGTTTCTTCCATTGGGATTTTTTTTTTTAAAGATATATTTCAAAGTAAGAAGGAACTTTGACAGGTGTATTTCATGGTAAGACACTATTTTTGAAACGTGCCTGGAATTCTTGCTTTTCTAGGGTAAAAGCCATGAAATCTCTATGACTGCCCCAGGATGTGACAACTCATAATATTCTAAGACCCTAAGACTTCGTAAAATTGTAAGTCCATTCCTTTGCCTCAATGTTTGATGGCTTCTAAAAAGTACACTCTCCTTTGGGACCATATTTCACGGGAGTTGGAAAGTTTCTCGTTAGCACATCAAGCTGGATATAAGTAGATTAAATTCATCTCTTCTGCATATTTCTGTCTACTTTTTTTTTTTAGGGAAAAGGTGTTTATTAGGAAACTCTGAGTATATTTTCTGGTGTAAGTTCTATCTTTAAATTGGAAGCAATAGGAGAAGATGTACACTTACATTTGACGTCAAGGTTCATATTTTTTAGCCCCAACAATTTAATATTTATTTCCTAAAATCAAGGGCATTTCCCTTTATAATAAAAATTTAACTATTAAATTCGGAACACTAGTATTGACACATTGTTACCCTATAGTTCTCAGATTTAATTCAAGTTTCGCCTATTGTCTCTATGATGTGTTTGTAGGCTGGCATGGCGGCTCACACCTGTAATTCCAACATAATGGGAGGCTGAGGTGGGAGGGTTGCTTGAGCCTAGGAGTTCAAGACTAGCCTGGGCAACGTAGCAAGACCCATCTCCACACACAGTAAAAAGATTAGCCAGGTGTGGTGGTGTGCACCTGTAGTCCTAGCTACATGGGAGGTTGAGGAAGGAGGATCACTTGAGCCCAGGAGGTCGAGGTTGCAGCAGTGAGCTGTGATCACATCACTAGAAGATCCCATCTCAGAAAGAAAAAAAAAATGATGTGTTTGTAGCCAAAGAATCACACGTTACATTTGGTTTTCTTGTTTCTTTTAGCTTCCTTCCAATCCAGAGCAATTCCTCAGTCTTTCCTTGACTTTCCTGTGTGGCCAGTGTATTTCAGCAGAATGAGGTAGAATATACTTTAAAATAAACAATATCCATGGGGATCCTACCTACACTGTGACTTTCAAAATGGGATGGAAATAGGAAGGGAGCATGTTCCAGCAAACATCTGGGATTGATACTTCTCAAAAAGTTCACTTGAAATCCGTGGTTGTGATGTGATTCATTTCCTCTTGCATAAGGAGTAGGTCTCACTGCTCAGGTATTCATTCACTCACCAACTTCCTTCCTTGCTTTATCCCTTCCTTCCTCCCTTCTTCCTTTCTTCATTCCTTCCTTACTCTTTCCTTCTTTCCCTCCCATTTTCTTTCTCTATCTTTTCTTTTCTTTCTTTCTTTCTTTTTCTTTCTTTCTTTCTTTCTCTTTCTTTCTTTCTTCTTTCTTTTTCTCCCTTTCTTCATTCCTTCTTTCCTTCCTTCCTTCCTCCCTCCCTCACCCCTCTCCTTCCCTCCCTCTCTTTCTTTCTTCTTTTTCTTCCTTCATTCCTTCCTTTCTTCTTTCTTTCTTTCTTCCTTTCTTTCTTCTTTTTCTTCCTTCCTTCCTTTCTTCTTCTTTCCTTTCTTTCCTCCTTTCTCTTTCTTTTTTCTTTCTTTTTTCTTCCTTCCTTCCTCCCTCCCTCCTTCCCTCCCTACCTCCCCCTTTCTTTTCCTTCCTTCCTCCCTTCCCTCCTTCCTCCCTCCCTCCTTCCCTCTCTCTCTTTCTTTCCTACTTTCTCTTTCTTTCTCCTTCCTTCCTTCTTTCCTTCCTCCCTCCCTCCCTTTCTTCCTTCCTTTCTTTCTTTCTCTCTTTTTCCTTTTCTTTCTTCTTTCTTTCTTTATTTCTCTTTCTTTCTTTCTGCCTCTTTCTTTCTTTCCTTTTCTCTTCCTTCCTTCCTTCTTTCCTTCCCTCCCTCCTTTCTTTCTTTCTTTCTTTCTTTCTTTCTTTCTTCTTTCTTTCTTTCTCTCTCTCTCTTTTCTGTCTTTTCTTTTTCCTTTTATCCAGGCAACAAATATTTGAGTGTCTATTAAAGATAAGGGGGAAAAAAACATAAATGCACTTTCCCAGTGAGTATGGACCTCAGAATCCTTCTCAACACAGCATCTCCAACCCATTTCTTCCTATAGGCATGCTAGAGGAAAACATAAGAAAGCACATCTTAGGTGGCCAGGGAATCCCACACACCTTGTGAAACAGGGACTTACATGCAGAAAATACTTATGGAATTAATTTAACCTGGTGTTAAATAATCTTTCCTTTCAGGATAGGAGAGGAGATGAGTCAAAGAGCAAAAATAAAACAGAGAAGAAAAGCACATAATATAATATTGAGTCAAGTGTGTGCTTGTTCCTTTTGTTGCCTATCCTGAGGAGGACAGATGCCTGGAAAATTCGAGTTGCTAAGAGCTGGGGATTGTCCCAGATACTATTATGAAGATAAAAGAGGAAGTGGAACTGAGTTCATTAACAGTGACTAAGAAAACCCTTAATGCTTGTTTTAGTTTGTGATTTTAGAGATCATGCCCGACCAATCGGTTCTGCCCTGAAATAGTTTCCTGTCAGAGTCTTGACACTTGAAGATTTGATCATTATTCAGAGTATTTGTAGAAGTTCTTTTCTGAGTGGAGAAGGGGAAGAGGAGTGTAATACAAAAAATCTTGCTTATTTTTTTGGAATAATTTTTTTTACTGGTGACAAGATCTATAAACTTTGAGGGTAGATTTAACTTGGGGAAAGAATAAAATATCACAGAGAAATAATCATTAAAAATAAATAGATGGTTTACTTGGTTATACTAATCTAGAGTCCAACAGCTAAAATGCAATCATGATATTTTGTTAAAAAAAAAAAAGGTAAATGGGCTGGGCATGGTGGCTCAGGCCTGAAATCCTAGCACTTTGGGAGGCTAGGGTGGGTGGATCGCCTGAGCTTGGGAGTTCGAAACCAGCCTGGGCAACATGGGGAAACCCTGTCTCTACTAAAAATACAAAAAATTGGCCAGGTGTGGTGACACACGCCTACAGTCCCAGCTACTCAGGAGGCTCAGGCACAAGAATCACTTGAACCTGGGAGGCAGAGGTTGCAGTAAGCCAAGGTCACGCCACTGCACTCCAGCCTGGGCAATGGAGTGAGACTCTGTCTCCAGAAAAAAAAAAAAGAAAAAAAAAGAAAAAAGTCTCAATGAATGATAATGTTTTTTTGTGCCTCACTTGTAAATGCCCATTTAGACATTTCCAAAGGCCATGTTCAAAAAGGAATTCCAAGAACATTTGGTGGGAAGGGAATGGCATCGTATTTGTTCTGAAGAAATACTTGTGAAAAGTGGTCATGTGACAAACTCATTCAGGTAAGGTGACTAAAAACCTACGTTGTCACTTTATCATTGCCTCCTACTTCTCTTTTGACTGGTGCCTAGAAAACAGAGATCCAAAAGAGGGAGAGAATTATCCACAATTAAGATAAAGATTATTTTAGGGGAAAGGGAAAGGAAGGAATGAGAGCAAAAAGTGGGCCCTGGGGGTATTTTGAGACACTGCTTTTGGCCATGCTTTGCTGCCACTTGGCATGGCGACCCTGGCCTTGTGTGCTTAGAGTCATCTGATAGACGATGGCCGGAAGCCGACTATGACAGAGGCTTGAGATATTGCAGATCGGGTTGGGGAAGGTCAAAATAATTAGTCATTGGAGATGATATGAGGAAGAGAAGGAGGGGGAGGTTGGAGGAGTGGGTGCAACAGAAACAGTTCTAGTGTTGGAGCCGAGGAAGCCAACTCTGAAACATTTGGACCTTTGTTGTCTGACATTGCTTTTGCCACTCCTTCTTCCCTCCTCCCACCTTTGCCTTCCCCAACACCTCCTCCAAACTCCCCTGCCCTCTATCTCTGGCCCCACTGATGACCCCTCCATGTGAGTCGTAGGCTTTTACTACCCATGATTTCTTTTCTCCAAGCAAAAGAGAGAAGAGTTTATTTCATTCTCAGCAGCATCCCAGGCCAGCCTCGTCAAAGGTGAGATGCTCCCAGGGTGACCTTCCTTTAGGACTGCCACTGGGCGGGTCAGGGTGGAAGACATTCCAAGAAGCAAGGGGGCACTTTCTGAAAGCGCTTTTATTACCCACGCTGCTGCCCTAGCCCTCCCCCATCATTCAGCCTACTTTGAAATTAATTAATGCACAGCTCAGAGAATGCAGGCTTTATCTAATAAAACCTCTCCCTTACTCTGCCCTCGCTCTGAACCCATGCCTCAAGCATTTTAGTGAATTTGAGGCTGTTGACGTGGGTGGATTGACAGCCCTTGATTTGGGAGGCCTCTCTCTTTGACTGAAGACAGGTAGAGACAGTGGTGGTAGCAGCACCCAAAACAATCTGGCTGTTTCTCTCTCTCTCTCTCTCCTGGAAACACCCAGCCTTGGGGGCCAGGGCTGAGCTTAGATGCTGCCTTCTCTGGAAAGCCTTTTTAAAGTCATGGACACTTATGATTCTCAAACTTTGCTGCATGTTATAATCATCTGGGGGAATTTTAGAAAATCCTGATGTTCAGGTCACATCCCAGACTAACCACGCTAGTTTCTGTCCGTGTGATTCTAATGAGCAGCTAAGTTTGAAAACCAATGGCCAAGATCAGTGCTTCTTAAGCTTTAAGTTGCAAATGAACCCTGAGTGAAGATGTTAAAATGAAGATTCTGATTCAGTAAGTACGAGGTGAGATCTGATATTCTGCATTTCTTGTTTGCTCCCAGGTGACAATGATACCACTGATACACAGACCACACTTTGAGAAGCAAGGTTCTATAGCAATGGTTCTCAATTCTTACTGCTCATCAGAATCACCCAGAAGGCTTGCTGAAACACACACTCCTGGGCCCCATCCTTGGAGATTCTGCTTCAGTAGGTCTGGGTGGAGGGCCTGAGAATTTGCATTTCTAATAATTTCCCCGGGTGACTGATCCAGGAACGACAGTTTGAGAACCACTGGCCAAGACTGCTTTGCTCATGCCCCTCCCAGGTCTTTCAGAGTGCCTAAGCTGACTTTGTCGCGGCAATCATTTATTCAATCAGCTGGTGTTTACTCGGACACTTCCCATGCTCCAGGGGTTGTACCAGGCACATAGGAGGCAGTGCCTTGTAGCTGTTGTCAGCAAGAACTTTAAATGTGGAAGATGCGTTGTAAATTCCAGCCTAGGCTTTTTAGCTTCCTAACTAGGACAGATAGTTTTATCTATACAATCTGTCATAGAAGCTATTATATGTTGGAAACTCTGGAAGATCTATAATTACCCTTAACACTCAGCTCTACTTTGTAAGTTACATTTATTTATTCTTAGTTTCTAAATAGGATTACCATGGCCAGTGCCTTTCTAACAATTTTAGAGTCATTTTACTTGTGAGATTAATGGTTTGAAACTTGGGTTTTGTCAGAGATCTCTAGACTGACCTCTAGAGACAGGCGTGTTAAGAATTAACAGCCTTTAAATTCTGGGATACATGTGCAGAACGTGCAGGTTAGTTACATAGATATACATGTGCCATGGTGGTTTGCTGCACCTATCAACCCATAATCTACATTAGGTATTTCTCCTAATGCTATCCCTCCCCTAGCCCCCCACCCCTCAACAGGCCCCGGTGTGTGATGTTCCCCTGCCTGTGTCCATGTGTTCTCATTGTTCAACTCCCACTTATGAGTGAGAACATGCAGTGTTTGGTTTTCTGCTCCTGTGTTAGTTTGCGGAGAATGATGGTTTCTAGCTTCATCCATGACCCTGCAAAGGACATGAACTCATCCTTCTTTATGGCTGTATAGTATTCCATGGTGTATATGTGCCACATTTTCTTTATCCAGTCTATCATTGATGGGCATTTGGGTTGGTTCCAAGTCTTTGCTATTGTGAACAGTGCAGTAATAAACATTCGTGTGCATGTGTCTTTATAGTAGAATGATTTATAATCCTTTGGGTATACCCAGTAATGGGATTGCTGTGTCAAATTTTATTTCTGGTTCTAGATCCTTGAGGAATTGCCACACTGTCTTCCACAATGATTGAACTAATTTACACTCCCAATAACAGTGTAAAAGCGTTCAGTGTTTCTTTAACAGTAAAGACATTTTCATTATCAAATAATGATGTTCATGTTTTTCTAGAAAAGCTATCATTACTCCATTTGTTTAAACTTTGATCTTGAATAAAAATAAAACAAGCAAAAAAAAAATTAACAGTCTTCGGCTAGGCGCAGTGGCTTGTGCCTGTAATCCCAGCACTTTGGGAAGCTGAGGCAGGTGGATCGCTTGAGGTCAGGAGTTCAAGACCAGCCTAGTCAACATGGTGAAATCTGTCTCTACAGAAAATACAAAATTAGCTGGGTGTGGTGGCACGCACCTGTAGTCCCAGCTATTCAGAGGCTGAGCTAGGAGAATCACTTGAACACAGGAGGCAGAGGTTACAGTGAGCCGAGATCACACCACTGCACTCCAGCCTGGGTGACAGAGCAAGACTCTGTTTCAAAAAAAAAAAAAGAAGGAAAGAAAGAAAGAACTAACAGCCTTCTTTCTAGAAGCAGGGATCTGCCCAATTAGCAAGGAGATTGGGTGGACCAATGCTGGGAATAGAATCCTGAGATTAAAGATATTGTTATTAAAAACATCTCTAATGTCCTTTGAAGTGAGGAGGCTCATTGCCTTTTCCCATTTCAAGAACCTCAGCAATTCTGAGGCACCAGAATTTTCCCTTTAAATCTAACTTCTGTCTTTCTTACTTTATTATCAGTCCATTTTTAAGCCATATTACTGAGATATGATTCACATTGAAAAGCTGTGCATATTTAATGCATACAACTTGATGAGTTTGGAAATAAGTGTACACCTGTGAAGCTATCACCACAATCAACACCATAATCATTTCAATCACCTCCAAAAGTTTCCTTCTGCCCTCTTTGTTTAATATGGTTATTATTATTGTGATAAGAAGACAATGTAAGATCTATCCTTCTAGCATATTTTTAGTATACAATAGAATATTGTTAACTATAGCCACTATGTTGTCCTCTGGATATCTAGGACTTATTTATCTGGCATAATCAAAACTTTGTATCATTTGACCAATATCTCTCCATTTCACCCTCCCTGTAGGCTTGGCAACCACCACTCTGCTCTCTGCTTCTGTGAGTTTGACTATTTTAGATTCTTCATAGAAGTGGGTTCATGTAGTACTTGTCCTTCTGTGCCTGGCTCATTTCACTTACCATAATATCCCCCAAGTTCATCCACATTGTATCAAATGGCAGGATTTTCTTGCTTTTTAAGGCTGAATAACCTTAAAAATATGTATATACCAATTTTCTTTATCTGTTTATCTGTCAGTGGACATTTAGGTTGCTCTCATGTCTTGGCTATTGTGAATAATGCAATTCTGATTTCAATTCCTTTGGATATACACCCAGAAGTGGGATTTCTGGATTATATAATGATCTATTTTTATTTATTTATTTTGAAACAGTCTCGCTCTTTCACCCAGGCTGGAGTGCAGTGGCACCATCTCAGCTCACTGTAACCTCTACCTCCTGGATTCAAGTGATTCTCCTGCCTCAGCCTCCCAAATAGCTGGGATTACAGGCATGTGCCACCACACCCAGCTAATTTTTTATTTTTATAGGGATGGAGTCTCATCATGTTGTCTGGGTTGGACTCAAACTCCTGGCCTCAAGAGATCCACCTGCCTTGACCTCCCAAACTGCTGGAATTACAGGTGTGAGCCACTATGCCCAGCCATGATGACCTATTTTTAACTTTTTGAGCAACCTCTGTACTGTTTTACATAGTGGTTGCACCAATTTACATTCTTACCAAAATTATACAAGAGTTTTCTTTCTTCCATATCCCCACCAAAACTTGTTATGTTTTTAAGACAATAGCCATCCTGACAGGTGTGAGGTGAGAGCTCATTGTGGTTTTGATGTGCATTTCTCTGATGATGTTGAGCATCTTTTCATAACTATTGGTCATTGGTTTATTTTCTTTGGGAAAATGTCTATTCAAATCTTTTACTGCTTGAAAAATCTGGTTCTTCTTCACTTCCTTCTTTCCTTTCTTCTTTTCTTCCTCCCTTCTTCCCTTCCTTTCTTTATTTCTTTGCTTCCTCTCTTCTTTTTTCCTTTCCTTTTTTTCTTTCTTTCTTTCTTTCTTTCTTTCTTTCTTTCTTTCTTTCTTTCTTTCATTCTTTCTTTCTTTCTTCTTTCTTTCCCTCCCTCCCTCCCTCCCTCCCTCCCTTCCTCCCTCCCTCCCTTCCTTCCTTCCTCCCTCCCTCCCTTCCTTCCTTCCTCTCCTCTCCTTTCTCCCTTTCTCTCCCTCTCTCCTATTAAATTGTAGGAGTTTCTTTTATCGTTTGGATATCAACCCTTAATGGTATATACAGTTATGGTTTGCAAACATTTTCTCCCATTCTGTTAGTTGTATTATCATTTTGAAGTTTTTTTGTTCTATGAAGAAGGTTTTTAGTTAGATATAGTCCAATTTGTCTGTTTTTGCTTTTGTTGCTTGTGCTTTTGGCGCCATATCTAAGGAATCATTGCCAATGTCAATATCAAGGATACTTTTTCCCATTTTTTCCTAGGAGCTTTATAGCCTCAGATCTTAATTTAAATATTTAATTCATTTTAAGTTTGTTTTTGTGTATGGTGTAAGATAAAGGTCCACTTTCATTCTTTTGCACATGGATATCCAGTTTTACCAACACCATTTATTGGACAGAATACCCTTTCTCTAAGTGTGTTCTTGGGACCCTTGTCAAATATCAATTGACTATATATTCAAAAGTTTATTCCTGGGCTTTCTATTTGTTCCATTGGTCTACATGTCTGTCTTTATGCCAGTACTGTATTGTTTTAATGCCTGTAGTTTGAAACACATTTTCAAATTAGGAAGGGGTGATGTTTCCAGCTTTGTTCTTCTTGTTCAATAGTGCTTTGGTTTCTGGGTAACTTGTGGTTCCATAAGAATTTTATAATCTGTTTTCTATTTCTGCAAAAAAAATGCCATTGGGATTTTGATAGGATGGTATTGAAACTATAGATAGCTTTGGGTAGTATAGACATTTTAAAAATATTAATATTAATTGTATCAGTCCATTTGATTTAGGTGTCATCCAATAGTCTGAAGGCTTACTGAGGATAAGAATTATGTCAGGATATTTCCCTTTTATCTTTCTTGATTAATGGGCTGCTGGTGCATAGTAAACATTAACTGAATGAATGAATGCAGAGATGAAGATTAAGGGCCTTGAGGAGAGTGGAGGAGCTGGAATTTGGACCCAGCTCTATGTAAGTTTAGAATCTCTGCCCTTCCTAAGAATTAATTTTTGCAGGCACCTGAATTCACTCATATGTCATTGAGAAGAGGCTATGGACTCAAAAGACTGGAGTCCTTTTGTAACAGCTTTAAAGTCATAAAATGAAAAGAACGAAGATTTCTTTTAATATATTGACAAATTTTAGCACATCATAGAAGGGGTTTTCCTGTGTTATTGGAGATACTTCTAGGTCATGCATTGTACAGCAAAACTACAAATACTTAATTATTTTTCTACCTTACCTAAAATGTGTTTACCACTCTAGCATGTTGCTCTCCTAATGACTGCTATGAAGCAGAGCCATGGGTTCTTTGTATGTCCCAGCCTACCAGAGTCAGGTGGAGCCATGTCTCCAATTCTGTCTATTGGGCTGAGGGAAGAGGGAATACATGTCATTCCCGTGCCAAAGCACACAAATCAGATGTGGGTTCTCCATGAGCTCTCTTCCCTTTCTGTGGTGACCATGGCAGACTAATATTGCAGATGATGCAGCTAAGACTAGGTAGTCAACGGATCCTGCCATCATCCTCAATCCTTGAATGGCTATGTGGAGCAGAGCCCCCTTACGTTACCTGCTGGGCATACAACATGAATAAGAAATCAACCTTTATGATATTGAATCACTAAAATTCCAGGGAAATTGTCTGCAAAATAGTCTAGCCTCTTTTGAATAATTTAACTCCCAACAGAACAAGCCAAGTTTGTTCTCTCATGGGGATCTTTGTTAAAATTGATGGTCTTCCTGAATTATTTCCTTTTTCTAGCAATTCAAATTGTACCCGGCTCCCACCACCCATTTAACCTGTGACACCGTCATTGGCAGCCATAGTCAACAATGATTTCTTCCTGTAGTTCATTCATTTCATAAATATTTCTTGAGTATTTATTATGTGCCAAGTAGATTAAATAAAAATTAA
This sequence comes from Pongo abelii, assembly GCF_028885655.2. Lineage (NCBI taxonomy): Eukaryota > Metazoa > Chordata > Mammalia > Primates > Hominidae > Pongo > Pongo abelii. The sequence goes on along the minus strand of NC_071995.2, from coordinate 114,156,868 downwards.
TGAGCCTAAGTACTAAGATAGAGAAAGTACATGTTTCCTGGCCTTAATACCTCTCTAGGACCTTTTTAGTCTCTGATTACCTTATTTTTTCACAATGTGTTTATATGATCGTCTGCTATAGTTTTATGAGTGTTTGGCTGGCCAGGGAGGATCCTGATGTTCTTAAATAACCTTTCTTTTGTGCCCTTTTCTTCTCTCTTTTCTCTTCTCTGTGAATCTTTGCTGCCTTAGGCTGTCAAATAAACACATTGCTAGGAGGGTCACCTCAACCTGTAGGAACTTCCTTCCTGCCAAGAAGTTGGTTCATTCATCACTGAGCATCATCATCATGGAATGTAAGTGCACGCTTTGCTCTGGGCTGTCACTCCCACTGGGACTTGGACCTGGACTCAGTCAGCTGCTTGATTTTCAGAAGGGAGGCTGACCCTGTGGGGTAGACAAAAGCTTGTTTTGATAGTCATCACCACGTGGAAGCTGTGTGTATGTGCCAATTTACACAGCATCAAGGTGTTAAGTTTGCTACTTGGAGTTTGGCTCCATCAGGTAAAGCACTGCAGGTTTAGGGAAGCTTAGTTTTTCCTGGCTTTGATGCTCTCCTCTAGATGGAAGGGGACCTGTAACAGCTAAGTTGAGAGGTAACTGGTGATACCCAGTCCCCAGATTGGGGAAATGCCCTGCTTAATGTAGCACAGTGAGTGAGGATCAGAGCTGGAACTAGAAGCCAGGACTCATGGGTCCTAATGCAATGTCCATCCTTTTGTATCATACTCTCTGGCTACACTTTTCAGGACAAATATTATAATTATTTCAGCCTCCCTTATGAGACAAAATTATCTAAATAAAAATAATAATTAATACCGATAATTTCTACCATATAGTTAACACTCAGTCTATACCAGGCTTGAACAGGGTAGACCATATACTAAGAGGGTAGTAGGCCCTCAATAGATAGTAATTGGATGGGTGAATGAAAGACAGCATAGCAAAGTGCTTAAGAGGAGGGGTGGGGTTCAGATCCTGGCTCATACAGTTACAAGCTGCAAGACATTAGCAAGTGAACACAACCTCTCTGTGCCTCATTTTCTGCAATGTTCACATTGGCATAATAATATTTATAACCGTTGAAAGGACTGAATGAGGTGGTGCAAGCAAACACTTACTGGCATGCAGTGGGTGCTTGATAACGGGAAACCCATTACTACCCTTATCATCATCATCGTCATCATCATCGTCATCATCTTCACTCTTGCTTAGAGTAGAGGGAGGAACAGAGAAGATTAAAGTTAGAGGCAGGAAGCCTACTTAAGATGCTATTGTAAATCCACTCAGTATCTCCCATTACTGAGCCCTTTCCACCTGCCAGACACTGTGCTAAGTGCTTGATGTGCAATATCCCTGGTAACATCATTCTGAGTTTTATGTGTACATTAGACAAAATAAACAGCAAGCAGGATTCAAAATATTTGTCCCCACTCCAAAAACAAACCTGCCTGTGTCATCACCATGAGCCTTGTCCCAACATCCTAACTTTGTAAGGCATTTTCCAAAATCAGAGAAGATTCTGCACAATAGAAATTTGGATGCTGGGCCACTGAAAGTTTCACAACTAGAGTCCCCAAAGTATAGTGCCAGCCACCATTCTTCTATGGGGATTCTAGTTTCATCAACTTTATCACAGGGGTTGCTGGAGAAAAAGTCATAGATGTGATAGATGCCCTGAAGCCAGAAACAGCTGTGCCCAGTAGCATCAAACATGAATAGGACTCTGAGTCAGTCTCATATTCTTTTCTCATAGGGACCAGCGTTTCTCTTTCACCAAAGAAAAATGCTTAGGGAAGCATTACCCTGCCATATGTCAGCCTTGACGGATGAGCCAGTGCTACAATGGATTTACCAATCCCATGACATTGTAAAAACTTTCTCAGACCTAGCCACAACTTTGGTATTCTTTCTGAGGACTTTGGGGAGGCAGACCAATCCTTTCATTGGTCATCTGAAAAAAAAAAAAAAAAAAATGAGTCACTACCAAGTCGGTGGGGCTGAGCTGGGGTCTGTGGAGAAATTTCATGTATAAGTTTGGTAAAGCTTCCAGGTCCTCTGGATCCAAGGCAGATCTTGACAATTCAGAACAGTCCTGTGAATTGCTCTGAGGCCATCTCCATGTAGTTCTCCCATGCAATTAGTTACATCTCCTCCTGAAGCTTTCAGGGGATGAGCAATTTGACGAATAAAAACAAACAAACAAACAAAAACTTGAGACTTGAGTGCAAATTATTATTTGGAGATCTTACCTCCTAATGACCTTATTTCAATGGCAGCTTACCGAGTTTGGTTGAAGGTATGAAAGTAAGAAGTACCTCTACAAATTTATGTAGGGTGGAGGTGGCATGTCCAATTGCCCACATGACACAGTGCTTCTGCAATGCAAAGAACGTTCAAGAATCATCTGCTGTAGGAATGACAGAGAAGCTTCTTCTCAAAGTCTATCTTTTATCAGTGGGTAGTGGCTCCCTGAAACTCTCGGCTGAGGTAGATCCTGAGACCTCATTCGGGTTCAACAGGAAAAATAAATAAAATGATTGACTAGTGATGTCTGTTGTGGATGTGACAATAGAGAGTTATGACCTGTGAGCCAAATACATACTCTCCTACCTACTGTCCAATTTTCTCATTTTCTAGGTGGGCAATCTGAGTTTCACATAAAAGTTACTTGCCCAAAGTTACATAATGTACTACAAGTTAACTCCACATTAAGTTAACGCCAATGTGTCTTTTCTACCACATTATAAAATTTAGCTCCAATCACCCATGAGAGGAAAGCAGGCTGATTAAAGAAAAAAATTGTGTATGGCCTCACAATATAAGTTAAGTTTAGTTTGCTGGTTTCCACCAACATCTAACATATTGGTGACTTATGCATTGTGGTTTATTTTAAAGCTGCCCCCATTTTTTTTCTTTGCAAAGAGCCTGAATTATTTTAACGGACCACTTTGTGCCAGCCATTTACAAGCCATGGGAACTTCTTGAATTTACACAGTCGGATTAAAGTTATTGTGAAACAGGGTGATGCAGCTTTCACAGGGGATATCCAAGCAACAGGGGTTGTTGACTTGTTATTTGTTGAGTGATGGGCCCTAAACTTCCCCCAGTGATATGTTACACCACCCTGATCCTTTTTCTCCCATTTCCATGGTGTCCTCTTCCAGACTGGCTGGCGCAGCTGAAAAATAAACACTGGGTGTCCCCCGCATATGGTGTGAGGAGTGGGAAGAGAGGAATCATATTTATTTTAGATGCACCCTGGAGATCTTGACACTAATGCGTTTCTATCTCTCTTCTTAATTCCATGAGTGGACGCTTAATATGATCTCTGGTTATTGCAAGGGAGGAAGCCAGTGTGACAGCGAATCTGGGATCCAACCCAGACAAAAGTGGGAAAGCAAATATCTTGACAGACCAGTATGGAAAATTCTCCTTTCTTTAGAAGACAGATCTGTCCTCCTTATTTAATCCCCGACACAGCTGCTCTACTCAGGGCATAGAGACATCAAATGAAAATGGATTCTGATTTGGGAATCATAGGGGCAAATCTAATTTCAGATAATTCCTTTTTCCACAGTCTCACCCTGCGGGAAGTTCCAGCCAAGACATAGAAAGAGGACATTACCTGGGGCAGGAATCAATTGCCTGTCACTGGGGATGCCTGCAGATCATTGTCCAGAGTGGCTGCTGTTCACTGAGTGTTTCCTCTGTGCCGGGCACCTTGCACACCTTATTTTCAGTCTCCGCAGCTGCCTTGTTGAGGTTGGCTCTCTATTCTTCTGTTTCACAGTTGGGGAAACTGAGGTTCAGAGATGTGAATGAATTTTCTCAAAGGAACATTAGGTATTGGTAAGATTTCATTTATCCATTCACTATTAAATATTATTAAGTAATTACAGTGCTTTAAGAACTCCATGTAAATGGTGGATTTGAGGCAAAACTTTAAAAGCTGAATTACATAAGGAGTTAACATTGCAAAAAGCTTAGAAATTTATGTTCCACGTGGAGAAAACAGAGGTTATGTCTTTTTGGTTACAAGTAATAAAATCCAGAGGCTATCTCAAGGGAAAAATAAAGCACTAGATGGTCTACCAAAGATAGAGGGGCAGGTGGATTTTGGGAAGGGGTAGGAATGAGCAGCTAGAAAAATGTGGCTTACGTTTTCTCTCTTTTCTGTCCCTTAGCTTCATAGCTTTCTCTTTCTCATGTGTAGAGTGATCAAAGATGACCACCACGAAACTCTCATACTAAAGATTAAAACACAAAAATAGGCCAGACACAGTGGCTCATGCCTGTAATCCCAGCATCTTGAGAGGGTGAGGCAGAAGGACCGCTTGAGCCCAGGAGTTTAGGATCAGCCCGGGCAACATAGCAAGATCCCGTCACTATAAATAATAACAAGATTAGGTGGACATTATGGTTCATACCTATGGTCCCAGCTCTTCAGGGAGCTGAGGCAGGAAGATCCCTTGAGCTCAGAAGTTTGAGGCTGCTGTGAGCTATGATTATGTGGCTGCACTCCAGCTTGTGTGACAGAGCAAGACCCTGTCTCAAAAAAAAAAAAAAAAAAAGACATCTAAATAGAGAAATAGAGCAACTCTCCCTCTCAGAATCCTGGGCACAAAATTTCTATTGGCTTAGCTTCTGTCAAGTGTTTAATCCTAGTCACATATCAGAGGCTGCGGGGGGATGGGGTCATATGATATAATATGGCCTCGGGGGGATTGATCACTGTGGGTGAAGGACTCAGTTAAGGTGGCATTAGAAGGTGGACAGATAGCTTGAAAGATGCTGCCTCACCCAGTTGCAGAGCTAAAAACCAGACCTAAGTGTGTCTAAGTCAAAACACTACAGTTGACAACCAACTTCATATCTTCTATCATTTCAGAGTAGCACGACACTGGTCAAGAAAGCCCCACATGTCAGTGATTTGTGCCTCCCATATGGTCAGTGCTACATTGCGAGGAAGCATGCTGAGCACGACAGTGTGCTCTACACCTGTGTGGCTACCATGTTTTGGTTTGGTTGCCTCCATATAATGGAGTGGTTAAGAGTCCGGGTTCTGGGTCTGGAACACCGGAATTTGAGCCCCAGCTCTGCCACTGTGTGCCCTTGAGAAAGCTAACTGCCCTCATTACATGTGTTGGTCTTCTCATCCATAACAGGCAGATAATATTAGCTTCTAGCTCAAGGGGTTATTGCCAAGATCAAATGAATGAGTACAGATTTAGACTTATTGAACAACAGCCAATAAAGGCAAGTTGTTTTGAGATACTCAGACTGGACACCATGGGAAACAATGATGAAAGACTCTCCCACAGAGGGACATGGTGTGATAAGTCAGGGGTTGCAATATTCCGGAAGCTCGGTCACCATAAGGAAATGATAGGTCCAGGCATGATGGACACAGTTCCTTTGGAGTCATGTTCCAATTACCACATGGGACCATGGTCCCAGATGCTGACCAAATCTGCTGGCCCAGCTTGGCTTCATTAGTCCCCAAAGATCACCCAGACAGATCAAAGAAAACCCATCCTCAACCAGCCAGAGATTACTCAACAAACCAATGACTGTTCCACCAGGGATTGGAATTCCAACTTGCTGGCTAGGTCTGGAGAAGGAGGAGGAGGTGGAACTGTGTCCTTTTTTCCAGTATGGACTGAGAGCCAACCATGTGCCAAGGCTGGGAGGAGGTACTGAGGTTGCAGAAAGAAAGGCCCAGTCACAGAATTCAGAGAACTCAGAGTTCAGTGGGGAAGACACGGGCATCCACAATTACATGGGACAATTCATGTTTTTCATTGTTCTGGTAAGAATTTAGTGGGATTATAAAAATAACAATAAAAACGAGAACAATAAAGTGAGATTAAATGAGATGCAAAAATAAAATATGTAATTTCATGAAGAAGTTAAAACAAGGGGAAAATGAGAGAAGAGGGGATAAAATGTAGCTGGAGTTAAATAAGTGGCTGAAGTCAAGAGACTGGATTTGGAGCCTATGGTCTGCCTCTTCTGAGAGAGCACGGTGAGCTTGAGAAAGATAGTCTACCTTCAGCATCTCTGCTTCCTCTTCTGTAATGTGGGGATAACAAAAATCATATGTGGATTTTGTGATGAATGAATGACAGCAGCTCTACATAGCACCTTACACAATGTAGGGCCTGTTAGAGGTGGGGATGAAGTTTCAATTATGGGCTAATGGTGCAAAGCTTGAGATCACAATGCTTTGCCATTCACCTCTTCTCCCTAAAAGGGTCCTAACAGAGGGAGCTTTTCACATAAGGAATACCCGCCAAGCAGGAAGCAGGCCACTGCTTTATTAATAACTGATATGAATGAATAACCTAGCCAACATTCAATGGCACCGAACACCGAGCTTTCTAGCAGAGCTAGGTTTGGGATATAAATGAGGGCTTGGTTTGGGATATAAATGAGGGTTCCTTCTGCTATACACTCATGGCAAGTTTCTAGCCAGACTAGCTTCCTCATTTCGGAGAAGGAAGAATCAGAATAGCAAACAAAATAAGCACATATACATCATTTGAGTTGGACATACAGTCCCTGAGAATAAAGACTACAGCCTCCCTTGTCACTAGATTTGGCCATATGTCTAAGCTTTGACCGGTACATTATAGGATCTTTCCTAAAAAGACAGCTAGCTCAGACCCTTGTTTATTTATTTGTTTTCATTTGTTGTTCCTTTCTCCTTCCTGCTGGTTGGAAGGTGAATAGCATGGTGACAGTCCTGGCAGTCAACTTGGATTACATGAACCTGGACCACATCCTAAAGAAGGCAGGACCAAAATCTGGAAGGAGCCTTGGCCTCTGGGGACTTGACCTGCAAAAGCCTCCCATTAGCTCTAGACTTCTTCCCTTCAGATTTATATGTGAGAGAGCAGGACACTTCTACTGCGGGTACGCTGCTGTTAGTTTGAGACTCTGTTACAACTAAACTTAGTTCTAATGATACAAAGAACTTGGGGCTTAAAAAATATAAATATCAGTGTCTAGAATCATAATTCAAAATCATGGGTTTTTAAAAAAATACATAATTGAATAAGACATGCTCCCAAAAAGTTCTCTGCTTGTTATTCTTTCAAACTAAAAAGAGTCTTTGAGCCTCCACTGGATGTCAGGTGCCGGTGGAGGATGTTACAAAAATCCAAGGATGAGTGACATTCACAAGGGTTTGTTTTATGCATCACTGGGGCTTTTGTTTCATGTTGGAAACAGCTTATGAGGTAGGTTTGAGTATGGACAGAATTTGAGAGAGAGAGAGAGGAGGGAAGGAGAAAGAGAGAGGAGTTAGGGTGGAAACTAGTGTTTCTAGGAGAGTTAATAGTAGGACTAAGACAGGCATAGTGGCACACACCTGTAGTCCCAGCTACTCTGGAGGCTCAGACGGGAGGAGGGCTTGAGGCCAGGAGTTTGAGTCCAGCCTGGTCAACATAACGAGACCCCATCTCTCTAAAAAAAAAAAAATAGTAGAACCAAAGGACATGAGGGGAAAAGCCCTTTTCCCAATTTCAATATTTAGCCATGGTCTTTGTTTAATAAGAGAGTCTATTTAATTGCTTAATCATGATGACTTGATTCCTAATTCCTGTTATCTGTGTGACCTGACACAGGCTCTGATACACTGTCACTTCCCGGTAGATGACGGATGCTGCAGTTGTTGTTAGATGTTCAGACCAATGCAAGCAGAAGAGCAGGGCCCACCGGTAGCACCTTTTGTTCTATGTAAGTTTTCGTTTCTCATTTGAGGCATAGGGTATTCATCTCAATATAACCCAACACTAGCTCCTGCCCTGTATCTTCAGGACTGTAGCTTATGGTCAAACAGGTTAGGTGATGGATGACTCTGGGGAGGGCCACTGACATTGTCCACAGTGTGATTCGCACTGGGATTGTGCAAGAGGCTCAGTTTACACAATCATCAGCAGAACTTCACCTAGTGCCTCTCATTAGAGAAAAACATGGAGGGGACAAATGCCATTTCATCTTTTGTCATTCTTTGGCCCAAACCCTCCACCCCACTGGAATGCCAGCTTCAAGAGGGCAGGGATGTTTTGTCTGTTCTGTTCACTGCCATATTCCCAGTGATCAATAGTAAAATGAATCATATTTGCAGTGTTACTTATGGAAACACCTTTATTCCACCCTGTAATCTCCTGGAAGCTTCCATGTCTCAACCACGTGCCATAAGGTCATAAAGAAAAAAAAAAAGAAAAAAAAATGGAAACTTGAAAATGGGCAGAACAAATGTTTCTGTTCCCTAAATATATTGCTGGTATCTAGCGCTGTGTCTGATTTCCCCACCATTTTATTTTTGGCCCTGATCTCGGAGGCTTGAAGCATTAAATCATCACTAGACAAGGGTGAGCACAGGCTGTTAGAACAGAACAAGTTCATGGTGCTAACGGATCCTCCCAGCAAGGATTGTGATCTGGCACTGTGAGAACAGCATCTTATTGTGTGTCTGTGGCCTGAGAAGACAGCACCCTGGCATGGAAAAGTGTGGCCTGAGGCTCTGGGTTGCTGGGTTCGCTGTGGAGTTTATTCTGTCATGTAGTCCCCCAATCATCACACCCATGCCGTACCCTGACTCATCGGTTATTGGGTGTAATGTCTCTTTATTCAGTAATGGGGATTCTTTTCTCTTTAACTCATTAGCAACTCAGTGATAACTGCTACTTCTTGCAAAAAAGCATTTGCAAGCTCCACTTCTGCCCATTCATGGGAAAACACACACCCGACTTCAGTTCAGTACCTAAGTGTTCCAGGCTCTATGCTACACACAGAAGAGGTGCTGTCTCATCAGTACTGTACCACACTCCTGTGAGTCAGGAAGAATTAGCCGCATGTCTAACCTTCCTAGAGAAATTAGGAAAACTTCCTAAGATAGTGCTACTAGCTAATATCTGTAGAACTTATTGCATGCTCAACTAGACCTTTTCAACTCCCACAGCCACCCTAAGTGAGAGGTAAGGGTAGCTGTGCCCATTTTACAGATTACGTAACTGAGGTGCAGTTACTCAGGAAGTGAGGGAACCAGGATTCAAGTCAGCCAGTCAGCACCGGAACCCACACACTGAATCCAGGCCTGAGGTTGGGGTTGGAATCCAGCCCTTTCTCCCCATCTGCAGGCCCCAGTACCAGGAGCTCAGTCAAACAGGTTTTACAAACTCCTTTCAGAGATCTGGCATACAAATGAATGATGCAGGTTAAGGGTATACAAACTTTCTATTGTTCCTGAAACAGCATTGTCTCAGTGTTTCTTTAGTTGTTTTTTTTTTTTTTTTTTTTTTTTTTTTTATTAGGTAAAGATGTAGGTACCGGAAATACATTACTGTATCCTTAGCTCAGCTCTGTGAATGCCAGAAAACAAGTAAATGCAGATAATGTAGAAGCAGAATCTGAACTCAGGGAACAGCTTTCCTTCCAAACAGTTTGCCTTGTATGCAATGTGGTGAACAGGGAACACTTTTGCACTGCAGGTGGGAATGTAAATTAGTACAGTCACTATGGAAAACAGTATGGAGACTCCTTAGAGAAATGAAAGTAGAATTACCATTTGATCCAGCAAGCAACTACTGGGTATTTATCCAAAGGAAAAGAAGTCATTATATAAAGAGGGCACATGCACACACATGTTAATAGCAGCACAATTCTCAATTGCACAGATATGGAACCACGCTAAGTGCCCATCAATCAACGAGTGGATAAAGAAAATGTGGTATATGTACACCATGGAATACTATTCAGCCATAAAAAGCAATGAAATAATGTATTTTACAGCAACTTGGATGAAGCTGGAGGCTGTTATTGTAAGTGAAGTAACTCAGTTCACTGAGTTACATATTGGAAAATCAAATATGGTGTATTCTCTCTTATAAGTGGGAGCTAAGCTATGAGGACACAAAGGCATAAGAGTGATATAATAGACTTTGAGGACTCAGGGGAGAAGTTTGGGAGGGGGTGAAGGATAAAAGACTACCTACTGGGTACAGTGTACACTGCTTCAGTGATGGGTGTCCTAAAGTCTCAGAAATCACTACTAAAGAACTTATCCATGTAACCAAAAACCACCTGTACCCCAAAAACTACCGAAATTAGAAAACAAAAAACCATGAAATGGATGTCTCATCAACAAAAAACAAAAAAACAAACAAAAGAAGTTTGCCTCGGCAAACAGTTGGGGTTTTCACAAACTTGCTGAGCATCACCTAAGGCCTGTGCTTCCTAAGGCTACAGGCAAATTCTTTTTTAAGTTCCATTTAAAAAGAAAGTTAAGGTGATAAATCACAGATAGATAAAAAGCTTTTGCAAACATGAGCTTCTCTCTGCAGCAACTGGCTTTCAGAAGGCAGATTGGGGCAGCCTGCAGATCTACCTGCAATTCTTGGTCCTGACTGTTGTTCTGCAACTGGAGTTAAGGAACCAGACAACATGCCCAAGATTTATGGATTCCATTGTTTATGACATGTGTTCCTCACATATGTTCCCTCTGCCTCACCCGACAGGGAACACCACATCACAAGGTCTGTGGGAGTTGGAGAAAACTCTTGCTGACTCCCTGAATATAGTCCCAGTGGGAACCACCTTGGGGAGAGGCTCTCTCCAGCTGAACCCTCCAGTGCACAGTATGCTTGGCTGCAGAGGCTTGGAGTGAGAGAGGAGATCAGGGTCCAGCTTCTCAGACAGCACTCACTGGGGTAGGTTGTGTCTGGCACATTTTCAGCAACTGTTTTCAAAGTAATAATAATAGGAATTATAATCTAAAATGAATGGCTTCCACATGTCGCTCTGCTTGTTTAAAATTCAGGTCCACAGCCCTACTTCTTGAATTCCCAATTAAGAAGAGTTTGAAGGAATCCAGTGATCTCTGCAAATTAGTTTATCAGCAACTATGACATTTGAAAATCACTGATCTAAGAATGTCAACGTCCTGTTCACAGACATTTCAAAGTTTCCTGAAATAATAGTTCAAGACTTTCTTTGAGAGTGACTCCCCTATGATAACAAAGCGAATGCATGTATATGAAAGTATATAATGACCAGAATAGTCTGGCAATCCAGTGAGTATCTATGATGTGCTAGGCACTGCACAGAAAAGTTTACATGCATTACTGCATTTAATCCTTTCTGCAAATTTTATCAGGAGAGGGTTATGAATGCACCCATTTCACAGATTATAAAACCATGACTCAGAAAACAAGAGCTGCCGGAGGTCACACAGCTAGTGAGGAACAGAGCTGTGATTTGGGCCCAGGTTAATTTTATTTCCATTTGATTCCTTCTTTAATGAAAACTGGGCAGAAATCAGTGTTTTAATTTTCCTGAAAAGGAAATTGAAATAGGGGAGAGTTTGGGAATCTGTATTAGTTTTCTGTGGCTGCTGTACCAATTTACTACAAGCTTGGTGGCTTAAAATAACAAAAATGATGTGTTTTCTCACAATTCTAGAGGCAAGAAGTCTGGAATAAGTATCACTGGGCCAAAATCATGGTGTCAGAAGAACTGCACATCCCCCAAAACCTCGAGGAGAGAAGCCATTCCTTGCCACTTCCAACTTCTGGGCCTCCAGATATTCTTTGGCTTGTATCTGCGTCACGCCAATCTCTGCCACTGTCTTCACATGGCCTTTTCTTCTGTGTCTCTCCAATTTGCCTTTGTATTTCTCCTATAAAGACACTATCATTGGATGTAGGGCCTACCTGGATGATTTAGAATGATCTCCTGTCGAGATCTGTAATTAAAAAGGGCCTTTTTCCAAATGTTACATGGTGAACATGTTTTAGGGGGACTAGCATTCAACCTTCTATGGCGTCCTCTAGCTAGGAAGTGGTAGAAGCAGGACCTAATGTAGATCTAGCCACGATCCCACATGGATTGCTTAGACTGCATCAATTGTGAATGACAGACACCCAGTGCAACTTAAGCTTTCTGCATTATTGTTGAATAGGGGGAGGAGGAAATGGCGGATACAGAGTCACTGTAGCTGAAGATGCCAAAGGTAGACATTTCTAGTTACAGACATCATCTACATTTTGTGGTCAGGGCTCAAGCCATCTCTTGGGCAGGCTTTCTTCACCCAGTAGGTGAAATGTCTTCTGATAGCTCAACACCCACAGTCCTCTAGTGCAGCCAGTGGAAAGTGACTTCTCTTTCCATTAACTCAAGAGAAAAAGCCCGAAAAGCTTTGGCCCTGCCAAAATCACATCACCCTGGTGAAATCACATGATCAGCCCTAAACCAATCACTCTAGCCAGGGAGATAATTTATTCAATAGCAACAATAAATATATATTGAGTACATTCAGTGTGTCAGGAATTCTTCAAGACGTATAAAAATACCCCAGCAAACAGAAGACAAATTCCTACCCTCATGGAACTTATATTCTAGAGGAAAATGCAGACAATTAACATATAAACAAATTTTAAAAACTGTCATTCAAATTCAGACAGAGAGTAGAGCTATGTAATAAATTAATTAGGGCAATGTGCTTAAAAATGGCCAGAGGTTGTGTGGACTCCTTTAGCCAGTATGATCAGTTAAGACCTCTCTGTAGAGGTGGTAGATGAGGTGCAACTCAAGTCACAGGAGGCAACAGTTTAAAGATTTGTGGAAGATCCTTCTAAGTGGAAGGAATAGCAGGTGCAAAGACAGTGGGGTGGGGTAAGAACAAGCTTAGAGGAACAGAAACATGGACAGTACAGCTTGACTATAGTCCATGAGCAGAAGAGAGTATGAGATGGAGTACTTCAGTGGTGAAGCTGGGATCTCAAAACCAAAATGTGATTTCCAAGCCATCTGCTCTTTAGCTCTTTTCTATACAACCTTGCTCAGGAGAGGTATGTCTGTCCACCAAGCAAAGGTCTCCTGTGCATTGTGTCACCCCTCTCACTGCATGGCTAGATGTTCTTTGAGCAGCTGGAAGATTGTGAATATGACACCATCTATCTGGTGGGTGATTTTTGCTCCTTCTGGTGTAAGAGGATATAAGTAGGGAAATAGAACAAGAGTTAACAAACTCTTTAAGGGTCTCATTGGATCTTCACCCAAACTCAAACTTGGTCCAAACAAAACACTTTGACAATATTTAGGTGTGAGTGGGGGAGTTGATAAATGATGTTTTCTCTTTTCTCTTCTTTTTCACTTTTATACGCCTCTGGGTTGATGGTTTCTGGCCAAGGCCAGAGGTACTAAAATACCACAAGAAAGGAGAACTTTGAAGTGATCATCTGTTCAGCCAAGAAGGAGGTGGTGCTGCCTAAAGGTTCACCAGGAATGCGATCTTCTGGAACTTTAGACAGAGTTCCTAGGAGGCCCCCAGAGACAGACAGATGCCTTGGAGTTGATTTGGAGAAACATCTGAACTTCTGGATGGAGTTCTGAACCGAGCCTGAAACCCTCTGGGAGCCTTCATTTGCTCCCAGACAATCCATGGAAACACCTGTTCCAAGTCTGAGCTGACTGGACCACCACCTTTGATTTTGGAAAACTCAGAGACCAGATCTTGAATCGTCCTTTCAGAATGTAGTCTGGAATTCCTTGTTCTTCAGTGCAAAGATTTAGATAAAGTTATTTGACCATGTGAATGACAGATCTGAGGATGTGATGATTTTATTGATAGGTCCTACTGGACACTTCCCTGGCCCAGCAGCATCAGCACCTCCCGGGATCTTGCTAGAAATACTAACTCTCAGGCCCCACCCCAGACCTGCTATTTCAGAATCTGTAATTTAACAAGATCCCAGTTAATTAGCATGCACATTCCAGTTTGAGAAAAGTGGCACTAAACAAGCTTTGTCAAATATGCAGTGTGCTCCCATTTCTCGGTATTGTGCCTGTGACAGGCATCAATAATCAACCAGAGAATCACTTCCTTCTGAGATCAGAATATTCTCAAGTCATGGCGTCAGGTCGCAGTGACCAATCAATGGGAGTTGGCTCAAAATTAAACCTATCTTCCATACTGGTGTCAACACTTGAAGAAAGCTCTTTTATTTCCACCCATATAGACATCATACATGCCTGATAAATGTTTGTGGAATGAATGTGTTTTCCCCTAGCCTTGTTTCCTGTGATATTCACGCTATTGCAGTCCATACCCAGAGAAAATCAGAACTTCACTGAACAGCTGGGAAGTTCAGCAGCTGTTCTAGGTATTGGATTTTGCTATTGGCCATGACCTATTGGAAGGTTGAGGTGAGGTTGGAAAGATGTTAGGGATGGAATGAAGACACAGGGGAACCCATCTGGCTGTGGCACATGGACCTCAAACCATGCAAGTTTTCTTTTTTCTTTCTTTTTTTTTTTTTTTGAGATGGAGTCTTGCTCTGTCTCCCAGGCTGGAGTGCAATGGCGTGATCTCGGCTTACTGCACCCTCCACCTCCCAAGTTCAAGCTACTCTCCTGCCTCAGCCTCCCGAGTAGCTGGGATTACAGGGGCATGCCACCATGCCCAGCTAATTTTTGTATTTTTAGTAGAGGCGGGGTTTCACCATGTCAGCCAGGCTTGTCTCAAACTCCTGACCTCAGGTGATCCGCCCACCTCTGCCTCCCAAAGTGCTGGGATTACAGGCATGAGTCACCACGCTTGGCCGCAAGTTTTCTTCAGGACATGGCCCCCCGTATTCCAGCTCTACAAGGTGGCTGCTGTGTGAACTAGGCTACATGCAGAAATGGGACTGTGGGGGGAGTCAGCAGGGAGGGCAGACCAACAGCCCTGTAAGACATAGCAATAATGATTATAAATAGCATCCTTCTGACCGCCTTTTGATGTACTGTCCAAGGCCAGGTGGAAAATCTTTCCTCCCCTGCCTTTCCCCACTAATCACCTTCCCCTCATTTTTCAATAAAGATTCTGAGCCCAGTCGGTCGCTTGTCAGGAGCATTTGTTTCCCATTAGAATACCTTTTGCGATTTTGGTTTGTTATGCTAGATAATTGCTTTAATAACAAACTGAGGAAAGACTTTTGAACATTTTAGGAAGTAGCTTTTTTTTTTTCTTCAATGAAAATTAACAGAGACTGACAGAGAATTTGGGAATAGTGAAAGAGAAGAAAAGAGGGGTTGGGGAGGTGGGGGTTTGGGGAAGTTCAACCGGTGGGCACAGGTGAAGATCATCAGCAGGCAGAGAATTGTCAGAGGCATGGATGCTTGTGAATGGAAGGGGAAGCTTAAATATTTGGCAGGCTTGTCAGGGGTAAGCATGAAGCAACGTTACCATTTTGTCTTTCCTGTGATTAAAAGGGATAGCGTTCCAGGGTATGTGTTGTTTTCCCCCAGTGGTGGGAAATGCATTTGGGAGTCATGTCCTCATAGAATTTGCCCATCATACCTAGGAGTACCCAACATATTCTGTGTGTGAGTGATTCATTAAAACATGTGAAATGGCTGAAGAAATATATTTGTTACTTAACAAACAGAAACAAGAGTGCTAAGTATCCTACATAATCGCTCTTCTACATTTTGCTGTGTTAAAAAAAATCAAGAATGGATAACACTTAGAGTGTTTACTATGTGCCTCAAACTGGTCTAACCCCTTTACATATATTAATGTGCATACACTTTGCAGCCAGCTCATTTTTATCTCTATTTTGTGGATGAAGAAACTGAGACGCAGAGAGGTTAAGGTTAAAAATGCATAATAAGTAAATGGCAAAGACATATTTGGGTGCTGGAAGTCTAACTCCAGAGTCTATGTGTTTCAGCCTCTCCATGTACTTTGTCTCAGTGATAATTGCAGAAACTGTAGTATTGGGCTGCCTTGTATTGATCCCCTGCTGTAAAAACAAAAACACTAAGTAGCGTTTATCGAAAGCCCTGTGTGTCAGGTGCTGAGCTAAGGACATTGCATGAATAATAAGTTGGAGGATGGTGGGGGTGGGGCCACTGCACTTGCCCAGGGAGTATCGATGTTATTCCGGACTAGGGAGGGGTGATTAGGGGAGGTGACCAGATTCAAAATATATTAGGAATATTTTAGGATCTGTGTGTATAGGACCTAGCAATTGATCAAGCATGGGATGTGAGCAGAGAATGATGTTCCTGTTGTATAAGAAAAACAATACTTGATCCCTGGGGAGGAGGACTCTCTGAAAAGACTCCTACTCTGGCAACTGTGGGTGGTAAATCAGTTTCATTTCTTCTGCCAAATCTGTAGAATAAAAGCAGCTACAGGGTAGAGAGCTGGCTTTTTATCCAATGCCATGTTCCATAGTATCTAGAACAGTGCCTTGTACCTTTGCAGCCCTGGATTGATATAGTTGATGAATAAATAATTGGAAGTGGCTGCCACAAGAATTGAGACTGCATCTGGACTCACAGGATGGGAATCTGTCAACACTGGCTGTGGGTGTGGAGAGGAGACATAGAGAGCATATCCTGTTTATCTAGCATCCCACGGGGAAATTTATTTATTCTTTTGTTCATTCATGTATTCAATCACTTACTTATTCAGCAAACATTTATTGAGCACTTACTATGTGTCAGGTCCCTGGGCGGAACTCCAGGGATATGGCATTTAAAGCAACAGACATTGTCTGTGCCCTGATGGAAGCAGAGGACCTTGACTCAATATTTTATCAGCTCCAAGGAGAGCTTACAACCCCAAATCCTGGACTACCACGAGGTCAATTGATCCCATTAGTGCCTAGGAGCAACAAAGGACCTTTCTGGAAGAAGTAGTGCTCAGAGCTTCCAGGAGCAAAGGCCCTGAACTTTTATGACCCACTTCCCTTTGTTCCCTTCACCAGAGTATGTTGACTTACATGCAAAACACAACTGCATCCACAAGCAAGGGCTAGGAGCCTCGTTTGATGTCTTCAACTTGTTCTACTGTTCACTGGGTCATGTTGCCAAAGCTCAGACTGAGTCAGCTTGTCCAGCTGTAGAACGGGTTCATATGTGCTCATTAGAGAGCCTTGGGGTACTTTGGCATGGGCATCTCAGGGGCCCTGGAAACTGGTAATGATCATAATAACCTGTGATACTTGTACAACTCTCTAGTCTTTTCAAAGAAAGCAGCCACATCTAAGTTATTCCACAACATCTTGGGGGCAGAAAAAGTAGGGTTATTATCCCAATTTTACAGCTCCAGAGACACAGACAGGTTCAGGGACATGCCCAGGTCCACAAACAGAAAACTGTGATAAGGTTGATGTTGAAGGGACTTGGAAAAATGAATGAAAGAGAGTGAAACAGCCACACAAACATGTGTGCATGTGCGTGTGTGTGTGCGTGTGTGTGTTTCACTCCCTAGAAACCTCATGGCATGTTCATGGCTGTGAATAACTACTTTTTTTCCCTCCCTTCCTCCTTCCCTGCCTTCTTTTATTCCTTTCTTTTTTTTTTTTTGTAGTATCTATTTATCTCAGTGACTAATATGTTAACTTCTCCCTTTAACTAATATGTTAAATTCTCCTGCTCAGTGGTAATTTTATTCCTCATTGAAAGCTAGAGGCAGCACTGTATGCTCTAGGGCAGGGGTCCCCAGCCCTCAGGCCATGGACTGGTACTGGTCTGTGGCCTCTTAGGAACTGAAACACACAGCAGGAGGTGAGCAGCAGATGAGTGAGCACAACCACCTGAGCTCTGCCTCCTGTTAGATCAGCAGCGTCACTAGATTCATATAGGAGTGTGAACCCTAGTGTGAACTGTGCATGCGAGGGATCTAGGTTGCACGCTCCTTTTGAGAATGTAACTAATGCCTGATGATATGAGGTGGAACAGTTTATCCCAAAACCACCCCCACCCCGACCCCAGATCCTTGGAAAAATTGTCTTCCATGAAACCAGTCCTGATGCTGAAAAAGTTGGGGACCACTTACTGCTGTAAGGCAAAGCTACACCCAAGGACAGTTGGAACAGAGTGGAATATGATGCAGAACACACATGAATTCAGGGGTGGAGGAGCCAAGCAGAGCTACAACATCTGTCTCCAGTGGCAAATGAGAGGGAGATCCCAAGAGTGCACAGTGGATAAGGGACATAAGAAGCCATCCCCTGCAGGAACTCAGCTTCCTGAGCTCAGCTTGGAGTGCAGAGTTTTACGTGCTCAGGTTGAGGAAGCGCTTGCTTCTCCTCTCCCACTTGCCAAAGTTCTGTGTTAGGGGTTTCCAGACTTTAGTGTGCCTAGGAACCACTCAGGGAGATCATTAAAAATGCAAACTCTGGGGCCTTCCCCCAGAAATTTGAATTAAGTAGATTGGGGGCAGGGCCCAGGAACCTGAATTTTCACAAGCAGCTAGTGTACACACCTCACTTAAAGAATGATCACAATATGCTGACATGACACATCTTGGCTGTGATAGAAAGGTAGAGGTTAAAAAAACAGGAAACTGAGGTCTCAAGCAGAACTGTCCTTGTCATTGGGAGTGTCACTGAGGATGAATATACCCTCTTTCCCTTCCCTAGAGTTTGAATGTCTGCTTCCAATCAGTTGATGGGACCTGAGGAGGCCAAGCCAAGGAAGTTTGTTTTTTTTTTTTTAATTTGTGGCAATGTTTTCCAACTTGAAGTAGAGTTTGGGGAAAGATGGGGGAATAGAAAACAGGATTGGTGAGAGAAGATGGTATGACAGATCAAGAGGAAGAGGGAGACAGTATTTATTGGCCACCTACCAAGTGCGAAGTGTGTTATGCATATTGACTTCAATATCTAATATCTACAGCTCCTTAGGATGGCTGGAATAGGCTTTGAAGGCAGGCAGGTTTGTGGCCTAATCTTGACTCTGTCACATATAGGCTGTGTGATCTTGAACAACTGACTTCACCATTCTGAACCTTGGTTTCAACATCTGAAAAATGGGAAGGGTTGTAGCATCTGCCTTATAGGATTGTTGTAAGAATCAGTTATCCCTACCCATAAAAAATGTATTTATTAAGTAACTTCAGTGGATGAGGCATAGATAGAGACACCAGAGATACACCAGTAGGCAACTCAGGGAGAAACCTTACCCTCGCAGGACACATATTCTAGTGGATATGCACAAAATTCTTGGCATGAGCCATGAGTGGACATCATTATCACCATGGACACTGAAGCTTGGGAAGCTCAAGTCGCTTACTCCCAGTCCCACAGTTGGTTAGAGGCCAAGCAGGGATTTGATTTTTGGCATGTTACATTCTAAAGACCCTGCTCTTCAGACTCTCCCTTAGTCAGGGCACAGGAGGGAAAACCCAATTTTAGAATTCATGGAGAAGAGTAGAACTCTCAAAGTAGAGGAATGAAGATAGGTCTTCTGGAGGGTCTTCTTGGAGAGAGAAGACAAGCCTAGGCTGGTGTGACTCATGGGTCTTGTTGCTCTAAAAAAGCTTTTTTTCTCTTCCTTTCCCTGGGAGACTTGGAGTGAATCAAGAAACCCAAACAGGAATGACCCAAGATTGAACTAGTCTGGCAAGGAGTGGTACAAGGAAGAAATCAGCCAAGAGATGAATCCATTCCGACAAACAAGGGTATTTCTTGGGCACGGGCCAGGGTAGCACCAACTCTGGGAGCTTCTACAGCATAGTCTAGCGGAGGCAGGAGAGGAGCGGGAAACTTATTTTTGAACTTGGAGCTCTCAAAGATGAGAAGGAACCTAGCTATTCTTAGCTGTGTCTGGGGGCCTAGCAAAAGCTTTCTTGCTGAATTATAGACAACAAGAGCATTTATTCACTCACTGCCTGTTGCAGCCTGGCTGCTAAGCAGATTCCAGGAGATGTTATCTGGAAGGTGCATCACTGTGTACAAATATTTCAGAGGTCAAGACCCAACACAGAGCTTGAACTTTTCAGGGCCTGGATGTGTTTATCAAGGGATGGATGTTTAGGCTTCATTTCTGGGTGTTGGGTAATCTTGCAGTCACTTTGGAGAGCTGCTAACGGCAAATTCTGGTTGCCTTATGAGGCTCACAATGGAGTCCAGCAAGCATCAAAAAAAAAAAAAAAAAAAAATCTGCTTGCATGGATAGGTTCTGGTTTTGCAGCTTTAGAACATTTTCGGACAAGCGTCCTTAAATCAAAAGGTTGGAAAGTCTAACTGTTCCATGAGGATTTTCCACAGAAGTGTTTCTAAATTTTTATTATTGTGGAATGAATATTTGGAGAACTTGTTAAAATGTAAATTTTGTTAGGCGGTCCAGGGTGGGACCTGAGACTATATGTTTCTAACCAGCTTCCAGGTGCTGTGAATCCTGTTGGTCCTTGAACCAGAATTTCAGTGGCAAGTTTCTTGGGTCTTTTGACTGGCTTCTTATAGCCACATTGCCTATTATGCTGGCTGGAAAATTCGTTTGTATCAGTTAGGAATACATTCAGCTGCAAGTAATGGAACACACAACTTCAGTGGCTTAAATAGATAAGGAATTTTTAAAAATTATTTTTTAATCGACAAATAAAAATTGAATATATATATAGTATATAACATAAATATGTTTTGATATATATATAAACTGTGAGGTAGCAAAATCAATCTAATTAACACATTCATTACCTTTCATTTCTGTGTGTGAATGATGAGAGCTTTTTTGTGTAATAAGAACATGTAAAATCTACTCTGTTAGCAGTTTTCAAGATTGCAGTACACTGTTAGTAACTACAGTCACCATGTGTACAATAGATATCCTGAACTTCCTCCTCCTCTCTAACTGAAATTTTGTGTCCTTTGGCAAACATCTGTCCATTTCCTCTCCCCTGCCTCCAGCCCTTGATAACCACCATTCTACTCTCTGCTTCTATGAGTTTGACTCTTTTTCAGTTTTCATATAAAAGTGAGATCACGAAGAATTTGTTTTTCTGTGTCTGGCTTATTTCACTTAGCAAAATGTCTTCGAGGTTCATCCATGTTGTCACAAATGACAGGATTGCCTTTTTTTTAATGCTTAATAGTATTTTATTGTGTTTATATGATCCCCAAAGCACAGGCAACAGAAGCAAAAATTGACAAATAGGATTACATCAAACCAAAAGGCTTATGTACAGCAAAGGGAACAATCAACAGAGTGGAAAGATGACCTACAGAATAGGAGAAAATATTTTCAAATTGTACTTCTGATAAATGATTAATACCCAAAATATATAAGAAACTCCTAGAACTCAAGGAAACGAATAACCTGATGAAGAAACAGGCAAAGGACATGAAAAGACATTTCTCAAAAGAAGACATACAAATGGCCAACAGGTTTATGTAAACATGCTCAATATCACTGATCATCAGGGAAATGCAAATGAAAACCACAATGATTTATCACCTCACACCTGTTAGAAAGGCTATTATCAAAAAAAAGATCATGAATGTCGGCCAGGGTGTGGAGAAAAGGGAACTCTTGTACACTGTTGGTGGGAATGTAAATTGGTGCAGCCACTATGGAAAACAGTATGGAGGTTCCTCAAAAAACTAAGATAGAACCATTCGATCCAGCAATCCCACTTCTGAATTATATACCCAAAGGAAATAAAATCAGTAAGTCAAAGAGATATTTGTACTCCTATGTTCATTGTATTATTCATATCAGCCAAGACATGGAATCAACCTAAGTGTCCATCAATGGAAGAATGGACATGGATGACAGATTTGGAAGCTACCATATACAAAGTCCAGAGGAGGACCATTCCAGTGGCTGACTGTTAGCATCAGTGATCCGAAGTTTTTCATTCTTCCTCTCCTCCATGCATCCTAAACATTGCAATGGATAGAAGGTTTATGCTTCTTGCAAATTCATATGTTGAAATCCTAATACCCAAGATACTGCTGTTAGGAGATGAGGCCTTTGGGAGGTGGTGGGTCATGAGGGCAGAAGTCTCATGAATGCAATGAGTGTTCTTATTTAAGGGGTCTGAGAGAGATCCCTTGCTTTCCCCTTCGGCCATGTGAGGTTACAGTGAGAAGATAGCTGTGTATAAAGATCAGGACCTCATCAGACATGGAATCTGCCAGCACCTTGGTCTTGGATTTCCCATCTCCAGAACTGTGAGAAATATTTTTTTGTTGTTTGGAAGCCTCTCCATATATGGTATTTTGTTATAGCAGCTCAAGGATGCACACAAATGCAAAAATGTCTGTTGCAGCTTCAAGCCCCATGTCCACATTCCAGTTATGAAGAGCATCCAGAAAGGGGGTTTTCCCCAAGACCCTCAGTTATGTCTTTTTGGTCAACACAGTGCTGTGGCTTTCTTGAACTCCAGAGAGCCTGGGATCACAAATATTGTAACTAAGTACCTTGCTACCCTGAACAATATTGCAGTTCTGTTAAGTTGAGGAAGGAGGGATGGAGCGGATATTGGGTAGGCAGCTAGTAGTATCTGCCATCCTGTTTCCTAACAATCTACACCTAAAAGCTACCATTGGAAGCAATTGGACACTGCTGAACTTAAAAAAAAATCTACCATTATTAAGAACTTAGTACGTGCTAGGCACTGTTTTAAACACCTTATATGGGTTATTCTATTTGGTCCTTAAAACCCTTTGAGGTAGAGATTCTTAGTATTCTCAATGAACTTGTTTCAATTTCTCAAATATGTCATGTTACTCTCTACCATGGGGCCTTTTTATGAACTGTCCCTATTATCTATAATGTTCTCCTTGAATCCCCTTTGCCAGTTTGTGTGCTGGTAAATGTTTAATAACTGGCTTTCTAGGTAGGGGTGGGTGGATAATAAAACAAAAACCTCATCTACAGCACTTGCTAATTTCTGTGGTGTAAATATTCCCATGGCCAAGTTTCAAGCTACTAACATGATGTCACTGGACGAAAAGTTGGGATGAGAAGGATCATAAAACCTCATTATATGGCATTTCCCTTATCAGGGAGTGATAAGCTGTGAGAATTTATCGCTTTGTTTTTAATATAGCATTTAAAATTTTATGTTTGTATCATTTAATTCTTAATAAGTACTGTGCTTAATAACCAGCTTGCACAGTTCCTGAACATTGCACTATCACTTCTCACGAGGCATATGGGCGGGCTTGAGCATACCACAGCTGATGTCCAAATGATGCCTACTCTTTCTTCAGATTCCAATTCCTTCTCTTCCTAGGGAAGCCCTCCATGCAGCTCGCACCATGTGGCCTCACAGACAGAACTCGTCTTCATGGGATTTAGTATTAGGCTGGTGCAATTACAATAGAATTATAACTTTGCATTTATTTGTATGAGTCTTTGAATCCTGTCCCATTGGGCAGGATTCTGTCTTTATTCTTTCCTCATCATTCTATTCTGGGAAACTTCCAGTGCTGGCACATAGCAGCTGTATAAAAATTATTGTCAACTGAATGAGGGCAAAGAGAGACGCAGGAAGGTAAGAAAAAAAAAAAAAAACACGTCTGGTCACTCATGTTACTGAGGTGGGATAAATACTCAGGACTATTCAATTTCAGAGTTGTGCGTATGTGTATGTGCATGCGTATGTGTATGTGCACTTGTGTGATTGTGTTTGTGCAAGTGTATGGATGTGTATATAGTTGCAGGATTGCAGCTGGAAGTGAAAGTTGGCCTACATATTGAAACAAAATCAGTTGATTAACTCAATACCATGATAGGGTAACATATAGGCTCTGATTCAATCTTTATGACAATCTTTATGAAAAGCTTTGGGAAAACCTTGTATAATTTCTCTCTCAAGGTTAAGAAACTAAAAATTTTAACCGTGGCCAGGTGCTGTGGCTCATGCCTGTAATCCCAACACTTTGCGGGAGCCAAGGCAGGCAGATCAGCTTGAGCTCAGGAGTTCAAGACTAGTCTAGCCAAAATGGCAAAGCGCCATCTCTACAAAGAATACAAAAAATAATAAGGCATGGTGGTGTGTGCCTGTAATCTCACCTACTCAGAAGGCTGAGGTGGGAGGATTGCTTGAACCTGGAAGGTCAAGGCTGCCGTGGGCCATAATTGTGCCACAACACTAGAGCCTAAGTGACAGAGCTAGACCCTGTCTCAAGCAAACAAACTAAAAATTCTGACTGGCTCAAGGCAATCACAGCCAATCCAATCTCTTGGTCTGCGATTTGGTTAATGGGTAGGCATGTGACTCTGCTCTGGCTGGGAAAAAAAAAAAAAACATGAGGGAAGTCTCTTGGGAGCTCATGAGAATGGTGTTCTGCTCTTATAAAGGAGGAGAAAGGATAGTGATGAAGCAATGATACAACACTCAGATTAATGATTAGCTCCCTGGAGGGAGTAGGAAGGGAGAGAGAGATAATTGGAGATGGGCATACAGGAAGATTCCATAGCTTAATTAAGTCTTGTTTCTTTCACTCATCAATGAGTTACAGGAACATTAATTAATTTTATTCTTTAAACCCAAAATGGCTATACATTACATATAAACTATGTAGACTTAAAGTCATATATAAGTGTGTGTGTGTGTGTATATATATATCTGGGTATACTTGTTTATATGAAATAATTCAAAATGAAAATATGCAAAAATCCCCAAAGATAGGAAAAATAGTCTATTCTTTACCTGGACATTATTGTGTCTGGAAGAGATGCTGAGAACTGTGGTACATGTCTTACAAGTAGAAGAAGCTGCTAAGCTTGGGTCCATTCTACTCTTTCTTCTCATTCTTTTAACAAATATTCTTTGAGCATCTATGTGGCCAGCATCAGGCTGCATCAAGAATATAATTGTGAATGATTTGGGGGCTTTTGATGATTTGTTTAGGCTACTGAATGAACTGATGTTGGGGTAGCCTACCTCTGGGTGACCTGTTTTGCAGCTTTTACACCTCTATAGATACATACATATACATATATAAACTATTCATATAAGACATCACTTTGAATCGACTTGGTCTGTTGCCTGTAACTGAAGTTACCCTGACAGATGCAGGCTTTAGCATGTTTTGCTTGCTTGTCTCATGGCTAGGTCCCCTGCATGTCCCTGGTGTCTGGTTGTACATTGGTAAGTTGAAGCTTGGTGCATATGAGCACATCCCTGTGATTTACAAGGCAAAGGGACAGGGGCTGTGAAACCATTCATAGCAGGCTCCAGAAGATGGCCAAGCAGGAGGGATTGGAGCCAAAGAGAGACTCTTTCTCATCCCTGGAAAGAAGCAAATTGATGAGTTTCAGTTACAGAGAATGGCTTAACATTGCATACATCATGATTAAAAGAATGCGTGATCTCTTTCTTGATTGGATCTAATAAAACCTTTGTCTATTAACTAATAAGTTAAAAAATCACATGCAAAACCGTTTGAGTTATAAGCCATAAAGCAATAAATAAATGAAATTACATTTTAGAAAAAAGCCCAGGCTTCAGGCAGAGCCAGTAGGAGGCCCCTGGGAAAGCATCTTTGAACAGAGATTTGGGGTTTGGTTACATCTTGTCCCTCATTCTCACGCTTTCTGCTCATGGGTTTCAACTGAAACTTCAGTTTGGCTGCCTTATCCCAGCTCCAGGAAAACCTGCTGACAAACCTGACCTCCCACATTCACCTTTAAGTTCCAGCTGGGGTGGGGCCTGGAGAAACCCCACGTATCATCAGATAGATACTCTGTGATCAGGCCAGGCACGGTGGATCACGCCTGTAATCCCAACACTTTGGGAGGCTGAGGTGGGCGGATCACAAGGTCGGGAGTTTGAGACCAGCCTGACCAACATAGTGAAACCCCGTCTCTACTAAAAATACAAAAATTAGCTGGGTGTGGTGGTGCAGTACGCACTTGTAGTCCCAGCTCCTCAGGAGGCTGAGGCAGGAGAATTGCTTGAATCCGGGAGAAGGAGGTTGCAGTGAGCCGAGATCACTGCACTCCAGCCTGGGTGACAGAGCGAGACTCTGAAAGAAAGAAAGAGAGAGAGAGAGAGAAAGGAAGGAAGGAAGGAAGAAAGGAAGAAAGGAAAAAAGGAAGAAAGGAAGGAAGAAAGGAAAAAAGAAGGAAGAAAGGAAGGAAGAAGGAAGGAAGGAAAGAAAGAAAAGAAAAAAAAGACACTCTGTGATCAGTTTGGTACGTCCATCAGTGAGCATTCACTGCATACCTACGATGTCCCAGGCCTTGCTCTCAGTGCTGGCATACACAATGAAAAAGAAATACTCCCTTTCAACAATCATGGCTAAAATTTATTGAGTGCTTACTCTGTGTTAGGCCCTATTCTAAGTGCGTTACATTTTTACTCCATAAGACATCTATGCAGTAGGTAGAATTTTTAATCCTCATTTTCCAGATGAAAAAAAGCTGAGGTCCAGAGAGATGAAATGATTTCCCAATATCATACAACCAGTAGCCAGAGAGCTAGTAAGTAAATTAATATGTTCAAAATGAAACTACTGATCTTTCCTAACGATACGTCTTGCTTTCGGCCCAACCTGTTCCGCCTTCTGCACATAGGCTTCTGAACTTGAGTGCTATTGACATTTGGGTGGGACCCTCCTTTGTGGTGGGGAGCATCCCTGTGTGTTAGAGGATATTTAATAGTATCCCTGGCCTCTACTCATTAGATACTAGTAGCACCTCTGAATTTGTGACAATCAAAACTATCTCCAGATATTGCCTAATGTCCCCTGAGCCTCTTTCCTATGGCTCTCATCAACTTCGGAGTCCTCTATGACTCTTCTTTCTCTCACACCCCTACTCCCCAGGCATCAGGAAATTCTGTTCTCTTGACCGTCATGCTCTACTCAGAATCTGACAATGGCTCTCCCCTCCAGCCTAATCCAAGACACCTTCATCTTCTCCCTGAATTGTTTCATTCGATTTCTATTGTTCTTCCAGCTTCTGTTCCTTTCTTTTACAATTTATTCTCAGCAGAGCAACCAGAGGAATGTTTTTGGAGCATAGTTCAGAGTGTGTCACTCTCAGCTCAAAATGCTCCCCAGTTCCCTTGGAGTAAAAGCAAAGTTCGTACAGTGCCCTACAAAGTCCTACCTGATTTGTTTCCCTCTTGTCTAGCTCCTTGGAGAGGTGCCTCTCTTACTTCATTATCCACTATACTCCCTGTCACTCAATCTGCCCCAGGTTACTCTGGTTTTCTTCCCATTTTTCCAAAACACCAGATATATTAGCTCAGGCGGCCATAATAAAACACCACAGACTGGGTGTTCTAAACAACAGAAAGGCATTTTCTTCAGTTCTGGAGGCTAGAAGTCCAAGATCAAGACTCCATCAAGGTTGATTTCTTATGAGGGCTCATTTCTTTTTTTGAGATGGACTCTCACTCTGTCCCCAGGTTGGAGTGCAGTGGTGTGATCTCAGCTCACTGCAACTTGAGCCTCCTGGGTTTAAGTGATTCTCCTCCCTCAGCCTCCCAAGTGGCTGGGACTACAGGCCACCACACTTGGCTAATTTTTATATTTTTAGTAGAGACAGGGTTTCACCATGTTGGCCAGTATGGTCTTGATCTCCTGACTGCGTGATCCACCCACCTTGATCTCCTAAAGTGCTGGGATTACAGGCATGAGCCACCACGACCAGCCATGAGGGCTCATTTTCTGGCTTACAGAAGGCTGCCTTCTTGCTGTATCTTCACATGGTTTTCCTCTGTGCTCAAGTGCTTCTGGTCTCTCTGCCTCTTCTTATGAAGATGCTCATCCTATTGGACTAGAGCCCCACCCTTATGACCCCATTCTACCTTATTACTTCCATGTAGGTCCTCTCTCCAAATACAGTCACATTAGTGGGTAGGGCTTCAACATATGGATTTTATGAGGGCGCAATTCAATTCTTAACATAAGAATGCTCCTGCTTTTACACTGGCCATCTCTACTCTGGAATGCTCCTCTACCAGTTATCTGCATGGATAACACCCTGTCTCCTTGCAAGTTCTTACTCAAAATTTCCCTTCTCTGTAAGAACTGACCACCCTCATTAAATTTTTATCTCTTCCCTCAGTCACTTCCTTCCACACTCTCAATCTCTCTCTCTGTGCTCCGCATTTTCATTTTTGCACAGCACGATGAGTGCCTTCTAGTATACTATTGATTTTGCTAATTTATTATGCTTACAGATGACTGTCTTGGTGGTCCACCCTATCATTGGAATGGCAGATTCATTGTCTGTTCTGAATACAAGTGTATCCCACCTGCCAACTAAAGCACCTTGCATAGAATAATGCTTAATAGTCAGTGAGCCAATGGAGACAGCGTAGATCCAGGCTTTGACACTGGGCATTGCAGCTCTAGGACCCATGCTCTTAACATCTAACAATATTGCCTCTCAGGCTAGGGTGGGGAGGAAATAAATTAATAGATAATTCCCAAATAGAATGATTAGTGAACTAATTAATTTATGTGCAAAACGCAAGGTTAGCAGAAAAGACTGTTAAGTCTTTGCCTGCCTGGGGCATGTGTGTGCATGTGTGTGTGTGCATGGGTCTTAAGGGGCAGGGTATTATTCGAGAAGAGTTCCCAAAAGAAAACCTGTAGACACTTGCTCTTTGAAAACATCAAAAGTAGCTATTTATTACCATTACAAAAGAATACATACTGGCTGTCAAAAAAGTCAGAAACTACAGATAACCAAAAATAGATTGCTATATTCCCATCATGTTTTAATATGTTCATATGCATGGATTTCAGAACTATATTTGTATTTTTGACCATTAAGATGGAATTATGCTGCAAATGCTAGCTTGCCGTCCACTTTTTCCATCTCCCATCTTTTAGAGGCGTTCTTTTTTTTTTTTTTTTTTTTTTTTGAGACGGAGTCTCACTCTGTTACCCAGGCTGGAGTACAGTGGTGCGATCTTGGCTCACTGAAAGCTCTGCCTCCTGGATTCACGCCATTCTCCTCCCTCAGCCTCCCGAGTAGCTGGGACTACAGGCATTCACCACCATGCCCGGCTGATTTTTTTTTTTTTTTTGGTACTTTTTTTTTTAGTAGAGATGGGGTTTTCACTGTGTTAGCCAGGATGGTCTCAATCTCCTGACCCTGTGATCCTCCCACCTTGGACTCCCAAAGTGCTGGGATTACAGGCATGAGCCATCGTGCCCGGCCACTGTGGGCATTCTTGAATAGGTCTTGAGGGATGAAGAGGAGTTCGCCCAGCTAGCAGAGTAAGGAAAGGTGTTTCTAGCAGAGGTATGAGGATGTATGAAGGCACACAGAAAGGAATGAGACAACTTGCCATGCTTCAGTTGCTTGGCATGAGCCCACTAGAGTGTAAGGTGTGGGAAGACAGGCAGCTGTGAGGCTGGAGAGAGAGACTGGAGAGAGATCAGCAGGACATTACGCTCTCTAGTAAGAGTGTGGCTTTGTCCCATGAGCAGGCTCATGTTTCTCCAAGTGTGAAACATAAGCCTCCAATGGGATGTGAGAAGATATTAGGAGAAAATGACACAGAATTGCATGAAGAGAAACTTCCTGTCTTTATTATGTCTTTGCTTTTCTAATTGAGCAGGGCAGAAAGTCTCTGTTAGTGCTAACATGCCCTTAACACCCCTCCAGCACTTGTAGTCTCCCAACTTTAAAAAAGAGGAACATCAGGCTCCAAGCTTTTAATAATCAACTGCTTAGAATGTTACAAAATAATTTTGCCCCATTTGTGGTTATTTTTACTATTATTCAATCATTTATTTCATAAATATTGAGCACCTATTAATGTGCTGGCCATGGTTCTAGGTGCCTCTATGTATGGCAACTGAGTGTTTTTCTATTTATGGTGATAGTATAATATGATTATGGTATAATATTTCTTTGGAACATGCTATGGGCTGAATTGGGTGCCTAAATTTATATGATGAAATTGTAATTTCTGGTAGCTCAGAATGTGGCTGTATTTGAAGACAGGGCCTTTAAAGAGGTGTTAAATTAAAATGAGGTCATTTTGGAGGGCCCTGATCAAATAGGGCTGATGTCCTTATACGAAGAGGCAACTAGGGCACAGATAGGTACAGAGGGAAGACAGAGGAAGAAGATGTCATCTACAAGCCAAGGTGGGAGGCCTCAGAAGGAACCAACCCTGCCAACACCTTGATCTCAGACTTCCAGCCTTCAGAACTATGAGAAAAGAAATTTCTGTTGCTTAAGCCCCTTAGTCAGCGCTACTGTGTTAGGACAGCCCTAGGAACTAATACTGTACATAAATCTGTTTATGTTATAAAAGCAAGTACCTTTCAATGAATAATGTTAACTTATTTTATCGGTGGAATGAGGACAAGGCAAAACTCATGAAAGTAAAACACAAAAACATGAGCCTGCAGTACAA
Organism: Pongo abelii; assembly: GCF_028885655.2. Classification (NCBI taxonomy): domain Eukaryota; kingdom Metazoa; phylum Chordata; class Mammalia; order Primates; family Hominidae; genus Pongo; species Pongo abelii. The sequence continues at coordinate 114,126,699 of NC_071995.2, read as the reverse complement.
TTCTTGAAGGTGATAATGGAAGAACTAGATTCGTAGGTTACCCAAGAGGTACGGAGAGCCATGGATGAGTCTAACACGAGGGACCCATAACATCCAGTCTAAGGGCACTTGACTGCTCTTTTTTCCAGATGTGGTAAACTGTGTTGTAGTTGAGATATATCCACTGTCCCTGTGTTTGTCGGTGCCTAACCTGCCCAGTGTAATGAGGAATCTGACCCAAAGTCAAATTGTCCTACATGAACCCTCTCCTCCAGCCAGACCTGCCCCATTGCTCTCTGATTCTGTGTTTCATTTACCCACCTGGACTTTGCTTCTGCAGAACCTTCTGCATGGCAGTCGATAAGACCTTCACTGCATGTCTTCAATTCCCACAGTGATAGAACGGACATTATTAAAAATGTTTGTTCCTGTCTTTATGGCATCTTTCGTAAAGAGATTCTTCAGATGGGAGAATTATAACTGCCTGCCCCATTGATACCATGCTTATCACATGGGTTCCTTTGGTCAGTGAAGCATGAGTGACAAGCACCTCTGAGCATGAGCCTTAAGAGCCCCTGAGTGTTCCATCACCATCAATCTTTCTCCTGGAAAAAGGAACAAGACTGAAAATACCTCAGACAGAGCCTGCTCCTTCAGCCTGGGCCCAGAATCTAGAGTTGAGCTGAAGCTGACCCACAATGGCCATAGTGTATGTGAGGAATATTTTTACATGCCCCTAAGGGATTTTCTTGTTAGCATAGCATAATATAACCGAGGATGACTGATACACCCTGTCATTCTTAATTCTTAATTCTTAATTCTTAATTCTTCTTCTTCTTCCCCTCTTTCTCCTCCTCTTCCTCCCCCTCCCCCTCTCCTTCTCACTCATCCTTCTTCTTTTTCTACTTCTTCTTCCTCTTCCTCCCCTCCTCCCCTTCCCCCTCCCCCTCCCTCCTCCTCCTTCTCCTTCTTCTTCTTCCTCTTCCTCTTGTTCTTCTCCTACTCCTTCTCCTTCTCTTTCTCTTTCTTCTCTTCCTTCTCCTCCTCGTCCTCGTCCTCCTCCTCCTCCTCCTATTATTATAACTGAAGTGATCTTGGACAACCCATTGCATTTTAGGGGGACTCAATTTTCTCATCTGTAAAATAGAGCTTAAAATACCCAGACGTTCCAAGAATGCTGTTATTTAATAAAAAATGCATAAGACAAAGCATTAAGATATTTAGATTCTGGTTCACTCCTCACTCTGTGCAACCTAAGGATGCCCTTTTAAATCCTGTGGACTTCAACTGCCCCATCTATAACATAGAGCTGTTCACACCAGCCTAGCTGATGTCGCAGAACGGTGGTGAGGCTCAAGTGGGAAGGGGAGAATGCAAACACCTCAAAGTGAAAATCATCACATGTAACATAAATCATCATTTGCACAGACAGTGGAAGTGCTGTTTCCATTTTCTTTTATTTTTTTCTCTGCCTCACTCTTTGTTGAGTATTCTGTTAAAAACAAAACAAAACAAAACAAAACAAAACACACCTCTGTTACCCAAGAGAGCAATATCAAAAAATTAAAACTTGCTCTTAAAAAAAAAACTTGACCCCAGCTACAATCACTGCTGGGCTTATGAGGGCTCACCCTGCCCCTTCAGCAGTTATTTCTTAAGCCTGTCTAACGTTTAGGTAGAAGAGCCTGGGGATTGAGAGAGACCATTACAGGTGCTGTCTGCTCTAGGGCCCAGAGAGGAGTCCACAGATGCCCAAGTTCAGAGGCAGTGCTTGCAGCAATCTTGTTGTCTAAGTGTTGCATCATTGTAAGGTGTGAGAAATCCTGAGATTTCTCACTGTCAGGAACATAATCAAATGAGACTTGGAAATAAAGGAAATCTTATGCTCAGACATGTATTTTTTTGAAGACTTGGCGACACTGATGGAAAATATATTGCTACCACAGGGAATAACCCTATGGGCTGGCAGACATTGGGCCCTGTGGCCCTGGGGACCCTCACTGCATAATCCCCCAGATTCTTTAGCAAATGTCTGTTTATTTCCTTAACTAGCATCCCACCACACATACATATGCACATAGACACTGTATGAATTCCACACACCCTAAAATCTGCTACTCCCAAAATAAGAACCAATGTTCATTGGATATTTATCCAATAAAACTTGTGATACTTATACTTGTGAGAATTTAATTAAGACAGTAACTGCAAAGCACTTGGCATAGTGCTTTCAATGTATATACTATATACTGTATATATATATACACGGTATACTGTATATATATACAATATATACTGTATATATATACTATATACCGTGTATATATAGTATATATATACTGTGTATATCACAGTGTAGATATAGTATATATATACTGTGTATATCACAGTGTAGATATAGTATATATATACTGTGTATATCACAGTGTAGATATATATATATACACAAGCACACATACACACACACTTTTTTTATTTCAATAGCTTTTTGGGGAGCAGGTGGTGTTTGGTTACATGGATAAGTTCTTTAGTGGTGATTTCTGAGATGTTGGTGCATCCAAAACCTGAGCAATGGACACTGTCCGTGATGTGTAGTCTTTTATCCCTCATCCTCCTTCCATCCTTCTCCCTGAGTTCCCAAAGTCCATTATATCATTATTATGCCTTTGCATTCTCATAGCTTAGCTCCCACTTATAAGTGAGAACATAGAACGTACAATATTTGGTTTTCTATTTCTGAGTTACTTCACTTAGAATAATGAACTCCAATTCCATGCAGGTTGCTGCAAATGCCACTGTTTCACTCGGTTTTATGGCTGAATAGTATTCCATGGTGAATATATATCACATTTTTTGGATACTTACAGTTTTGCCAGGAAGTGTCCCAATAGCTTTGTGTGTGCCGATGTATTTAAGCTTCATTATGCCTCTTGGAGTGGGAAGTGTGAATATTTATTATTAGAGTTATCATGAGAAAACTGAGGCTCAGAGTGGTTAAGGAAGTTGGCTGAGATCACACAGCCTGTATGTGGGGATGCTGGGATTTGAACCTAGGCAGTGCAACTCATATAGATATACTTTTTGCCCCACAATTATATAAAGCATGTCCTAGTCCATACCGATAGTGAAATTTCACTACAGTATTTTTTCTTCAAAGCACATCAGAACAACTTTGACTCATTGGATTTTCTGTTCAGCTTAATCCTAAGGACAGAGATTTTTCTCCATGGATCAGGGTAGAGAGATTTTAAACAAGGTGCTCTCTTGTAATCTTGTCATAAGGAATCCAATTCAAGCTATACTACTCACCTGTTATCAGAAAGAGGTGGGAAATATATCACTGCACCTCTACTGTGTTGGAGGCCCTCCACGCTCACACATGGGAATCCTTGGGGAACATGAGATGTGGGGACAGACATCATGTGGCAAATGGGGCTGAATGGAAGTGTTAGATTTTGGGTGTAGACCTTGATGTCACACAGCCCTAGGTTTAGATCCTGATGTTGCTGCTTACTTGCTGTGTAGCCTTGGCAATTTACTTTTGGAGCCACACTTTGCTCATCTGCAAAAAGGGGGATGGAAATAAAAAGACGTCACTGGGTTGTGAGAATTCAATTAGGTTAGTAACTGCAAAGCACTTAGAATACAATGCCTGTGTTTTAGTCAGAATTCAGAACCAATAGGATATGTATACATTATATAGAGAGATTTATTTCAAGCAGTTTAATCACATGATTATGGAAGCTGGCAAGTCCAAAATTTGCAGACTGGGGACCCAGAGAAAAGTCGATGTTTCAGTTCGAGTGCAGAGGTTATCTTCTAGCCCAATTCCTTCTTACTTGAGGGAGGTCAGTCTTTGCTCTTGTCAGGCCTGCAACTGACTGGCTGAGGCCCACTCCCATTATGTAGAGCAATCTGCCTTACTCAAAGTCTACTAATTTAAACATAAATTTTATCCAAAAAGTACCCTCACAGGCATATCCAGAATAATGTTTGTCCAAATATCTGGGCTTTGGGGCCATAGTGAAGTTGACACATAAAACTAACTATTGCAGCCTGGCATGCAATAAATATTGAGTAACAGAGAACTATTTCATAAGTGGAAAGTAGGTTAAGAGAAGTTCTATGGGTAGAATATCAATTAATATCAATACATTTTTCTTATTGCCTGTTTTCCCCACCACAAAGTAGGTTTCATGAAGAATATGATTTTTACCTATTTTTCACCACTGATTCCCAAACAATTAGAATAGTGCCTGGCACAGAGTAAGCACTCAATAAATAGTTATTGAATGAATGAATGAATGAATGAATGAATGGCAAGTGCCCAACTCGCGTCTCTTATATTTTCTTTCATCTCTAGATCTCAAAACACTTTTATCTAGAGAAGAACAAATGTCTTGCCTAGGGCCTCCCATACCATGAAATGCGCTTTGTAGTCCAGGGAAGGTGTGAGCTTGATGGGCTTAATTTGTCTTAGAAATTCTTCAGACTTCTTCATACAGTCTCTTGCAGCAGAAGACCTAGTTTGGAGGTGGGGTTGAGGAAGTTCATATTCCGCAGATTATACCCAAGAATGACTTTGAGGGCGAGCTCTGAAAAGCCTCAGCAGTTGTCTGTGGCTTCAGTGTGAGAGATTCCAGAGTTTGCAAACCACAGGAATTGTTTGCTAAATTTTCCTTCCCTTTCACACCTGTCTCCTCACCTCTTTCTCCCCAAGGGCCCCTTCAGCCTCAGCTCTGGGGCTGACACCTGCTCCTCCGAGGCTAGGTATTAAGAATGAGTGACAGGCTACCAACTGCGGCCTCAGCTCCCGGCTGTACCCATGCCTCATACCTCAAAGGCTTAGCACAAGTTTCAAGCTGTTTCAGGAGCTCTGGTAACTTGGACCTTACTGTGAATTGCTCCTAAAACTGACTGTGAGTGTGGTAGATGTTGTCACTCACTCAAAAACCTCACATCCCCTTCTTCTGAGCCAATGTAACACAGTTTTGTAATGATTGAGGATTTCTAGATTTGGAGGAAAGGAAAACATTTCCTGAGTCTCGGGGATGAGCATAATAGGCTCATATTATGATTCCTATAATCCTGCTCCCGTTTTCCAGGGACTGATTTGGAGGTGAACAGTGCCAGCTGATGAAATGAAGGAAGAAGGCAGGTGAAGATATGAGGCTTCCCTTTCCAGGTAAAAACCTTATAAGATGGTTGGGTCACTCTTGTCCCTGCTTCCTGCAATTTGGGAATATTATAACTGAAGCTGCTGCAGCTATCTTGTCACCATGAGGTGTAAGTATGGTCATGGAAAGCCACTATACTAAGGATGACCGGGTAAAATATGGAAAGAAGCTGGGCCTTTGATGCCATTGTTGAAACCCTGAGTCAGCCCAGGAACTGCCTACCGGTAGTCTTTTTGTTGAATGAGATAACACATGCTTGAATTAAGATACTGTTAAATAGGAATATTGTCACTTGTAGCCCAAAGCGTTCGTAACTGATGCACTTAGCATTTATCCTTACTCACACTGAGCCATGGTCTGTGCTTGGTGTTTATAAACATTAGCTCAGTCAACCCCCACAACAACCTGTTTATTGTGCCCATTGTACAAATGAGAAAACTGAAACCCTTAGAGTCTAAGAAACTTATTGAAGGTGGCATAGCTAATAAATGGCAAAGCTTCAATTCAAATCCAAGGTTAATTCTAACAACGATGTCCTACTTTAATGCTCTTTACTATAGCATGATTTTTTTTTTGGAGGAAAAGGGAATATTGTCTTTGTTCCAGAAAAGAAGGAGAATTATGGTAAAGCATGTTCCCCCAGACTGATTTTGCTTCAAAACACAGGGCTCCAATATTTAGATGGGAACCTGAGAATACAAAGAAAGAGTAAATGCCCTGAAGACAAAACCCTGGAAGAGATGCTTAACTGAGAAGGGAGTGTGGTTTTTGTCTGCAATCTTCCAGAATTGCAGCCCACACCAGGGGGGTGCATAATAGTTATTGTGTGGCAGTACTTCAGACATAGACTGTCATTGTGGCCTCTTGGACAGTCTAGTATGGTCCCTTCCTCCCTCTCTTTCTTTCTTTCTTTTCTTTCTTTCTTTCTTTCTTTCTTTCTTTCTTTCTTTCTTTCTTCTTTCTTTCTTTCTTTCTTTCTTTCTTTTTCTTTCTTCCTTCCTTCCTTCTTTCTTCCTTTTTCTTTCTTTCTTTCTTTCCTTCCTTCCTTCCTTCCTTCTCTTTCTTTTTTTGATTGAGACAGGGTATTGCTCTGTCACCCAGGCTGCAGTGCAGTGGCATGATCATGGCTCACTGCAGCCTTGACCTCCCAGGCTTAGGTGATTCTCCCACCTCAGCCCCCTGAGTAGCTGGGGCTACAGATGTGTGCCACCACACCAGGCTAATTGTTTGTGTGTTTTGTAGATATGAGGTTTCATCATGTTGCCCAGGCTGGTCTTGAACTCCTAGGCTCAGGCAATCCTCTCACCTTGGCCTCCCAAAGTGCTGGGATTACAGGAGTGAGCCACCGTGCCTGACTTGGGATAATTTTCATAACACCTGAGAATGATGCTGAAGCCCGGAAGGATTCAGCAGGGTGGAAAAGGAGGAGTAGGGCCCCAAGTTTCAGGCAGTGGCAACACTTGGGTAAAACACCCAGAAAACATGAGAGGAGGGTATGTCCAAGGGTCTACATCAGGGTGTATAGATGGAGAGTGCAACAGAGAAAGAGAAAACTGGCTGGACAGCGCCCCATGAGAGAGGATCCAGGATGGGTGAGTTTGAAGCAGGGGAGTCACAGAGTCAGATTTCAATTTTAGAAAGCTGGTTTGGCTGTGTCTCCACCCAAATCTCATCTTGAATTGTAGCTCCCATAGTTCCCATGTGTTGTGGAAGGACCCCAGCGGGAGATCACTGAATCATGGGGGCGGTTTCCTATATACTATTCTCATGGTAAGGAATAAGTGTCACGAGATCTGATGGTTTTAAAAGGGGAAACCTCTTCCACTTGGTTCTCATTCTGTCTTACCTGCTGCAAAGTAAGATGTGCCTTTTGCCTTCTGCCATGACTGTGAGGCTTCCCCAGCCACGTGGAACTCTGAGTCCATTAAACCTCTTTTTCTTTATATATTACCCAGTCTTGGGTATGTCTTTACCAGTAGCATGAAAACAGACTAATACGCTTCCTGAAATGGATTTGGTGATACTTCTCATTGAGGTGTCATGAACTCACATTCTGGGGGTGGAGGGTGGTGAGTGGGGTGATTGCAGGTGGCAGTGACATAAGAAGAAACACAGTGAACTATATAGACCCAAAAAGGAAGGTGATGTAAAGTGGGCAGGCAGCCTGGGCAACATAGCAAGAGTCGATCTCTAAAAAATAAAAATAAAAAATTATGCGGGCATGGTGGTGCATGACTGTAATCCCAGCTACTCGGGAGGTTTAGGTGGAAGGATTGTTTGAGCCCTGGAAGCCAAGGCTGCAGTGACCCAAGATCACGCCACTGCACTCCAGCCTGGGCAACAGAGGGAGACCCTGTCTCAAAAAAAATTGTTTTAAAATAAGTAAAATAAAATGGGCAGTCCCCACCCCGTCTGAAGAAGTCTCCTTTTGTGTAGCAACAACAGATTTTTGCCATCAGTAAATAGAAAGTAAGTGGGGTCGCTGGATCATGTGGTCCTTCTATTTATAATTTTTGGAAGAACTTCCAGTCTGTTTTCCATAGTGGCTTCACACATTTACAGTGTACGAAGGTTCTCTTTTCTCCATGTCCTCTTCAACACTCGTTATGTTTTGTTTTGTTTTGTTTTTAAAGTAATAGCAATTGTAACAGGTGTGAGGTGATATCTCATTGTCGTTTTGATTTGTATTTCCCTGATGATTAGTGAAGTTGAGCACCTTTTAATATATTTGTTGGCCATTTGTATGCCTTCTTTGGGGAAATATCTATTCAAGTCCTTTGCTCATTTTTAATCAGGTTGTTATTTTTGTTATTGAGTTGTAGAAGTTTCTTATATATTTTGGACATTAAAATAACTGATATTATGAGATGTATAGTTTTCGAGTATTTTATCCCAATATGTAGCTGTCTTTTCATTCTGTTGATTGTGCTTGTTGCTGTGCAGAAGCCTTTCAGTGATGTCTATTTTTGCTTTGGTTTCCTGTGCACAAAAGAATTAAAAACAATCTTGAAAAGATTTTTGCACTCCCACGTTCATTGCAATATTATTCGCAATAGCCAGTAAATGGAAACCACCTAAATGTTCATGGATGAGTGAATGGATAAAACCATACATACCATGGAATATTATTCAACCTAAAAAAGAAAGGAAATTCTGACATGTGCTACAACACGGATAAACCTTGAAGACATTATGCTAAGTGAAACACGCCAGTCACAGGAGGACAAATCCTGCATGAATCCACTTATATAAAATATTGAAAATATTAAAAGTTATAGATGCAGAAAGGAGAATGGTGATTGCCAGGGCTTGGAGGAGGAGGAAGAGTGGGAGTTGCTGTTCAACGGGTGTAGAATTGCACTCATGCATGATGAAAAAGCTCTAGGGATCTGCTGCACAATGTCAGGCCTTATAGTTAACAATACTTTACACTTACAAATTGTTACGAGGATAGATTTCATGTTGTGTGTGTTTCACTGCAATAAAAAATAAGAAAGACAATGGAAAGCAAGAATTTTTACTCTTTCCATGGAAGCCATAACAGGAAATTTTTAAGTGCAACATCCCAGTTTTCTCGATTCTAGTGTAAGTAATTCACATGATTTAAACTCACTGTTTGGAAGATGCTGTCAGTGCCCTTCCCATATCTCTTACACCAGAGACCAGCACACTTTTTCTGTAAAGAGGAAGATAGTAAATACTCTCAGCATTGCAGGCCATACATCTCTGTCACAACTACCCAACTCAGCCATTGCAGTGCATAAGCAAATAGGCATGGCTGTGTTCCTATAAAGCTTTATTTACAAGAACAGGCAGCAAGCTGTTTTTGGCCAATGAACAGATCCCTGCTTAGATCATCTTAGATTAATTTGAAAACCTGTTATCTCTCTTCTGACATTTTTCTGGCCAAGGAGCATGCTTGGCCATGCTCAGGGAAAACTGGAGGTGCTAGAAAGCCAATACCCCTGGAAACAGCCCTCAAGCCCCTCTGTTGGTAGAGCTGATGCATGCTCTACCCAGTCTCCCAGAGTTTCCCAGTGAGACTGAACTCCAGCTGCCCACAGCTGTAACCTGCTCAACATCACACCCTTGATAGGCCACTTACCTTCCTTGCCTCCCTTCAAATCTCCCCTACCAGTATTTCCTGAGATTACTTCCCAACCTTCTTGCATTTGTGCCAAGTTCTGGTTCCAGGGAAACCCAGCCTAAGATCTAGTGTTTGATCTAACCATAGCTGTGGGGCAATTTTGATCCTCATATCATTCATTCACTCAGTCACTTATTCATTCATCAATTCAAATATCTTTCTTGAGGGCCAAAAATGCAGAGATAAACACGTCTAAATGTCAACCCACAAGGAACTTAACCAGGTGAAGGGAGAGACTCACAAAAAGAAGTCCAGTGAAGGCACCATGAAGCTCCATGGAAGGCAGAGTGAGTGATCATCTGCAGCAGGGATTAACAAAGTATGGCCCATGGCCAACTCCAGCCTCCTGCGTCATTCTGTAAATAAAGATTTACTGGCACACAGCCACATGCACGATCTACTTACATATTGTCTGTGGCTGCTTTTCCATTATAGCAGTACAGAAGTGCTTTAGAGTAGTTGGGTCAGAGACTGTATGGCTGGTAAAGCCAAAAATACTTACTATCCTGCCCTTTACAGAAAACGTGTGCCAATCCCCAGTCTATATGACTAGAACAAAAGGAGATGGGAGCCATGCTAGTGTATAATGGTTATGAGCTCTGGATTCAAACCACTTAAGTTCAAGTCCTGATTCTGTCTTAATAAATATGTGACTTACAGGCAGTTACTTAACCTTGCAGAGCCTCAGTGTTGCCTGTCTGCAGAAAGAAGGCATCATGACAATAGCCTCTCCCACATAGGGCTCTTGTGAGCACTCAAGGAAACTCTGTGTGTAAAGAATTCAGCATGGCGGCTGGCACCTAGGAGGTGCTGGGGGCACTCAGCTCCATCACTGTGTGAAGGCATCTTCAAGAGTCCCTGGTTGGACATAACTGGAATGCAGCTGCTGAGCTGCACACTGCATATAACTGAGCACATTCCTCTGATTCCAACTCACTTCTGGGACCCAAGCCTCTTGGACTGCCTACCAATGAGAACTGGCATGGGAAAGGGACACATTCCATCAAATTATCCTTTTTTGCACAACTCAGACCTTTGGTCTTCTAAGGGAATTCCCAGCTTCCGGGAGGTGGTGGGTTGCAGCTATGGGGATGGAAACAGTTACTCTGAGGCCAGACATGGCCTTCGCCTGCTGAGCAGAGAGACGGGCTGTACTCCAGGAGAGCCACCCAAGTTGCTGACCGCTCTGTTCTCCTGTGTCCCCCAACCATCTGTGCAGCAGAGGGCTGCTAATTGGGGTGCTGTGGCCCCGGACGTCACAGATGATGCAATCCAGGGAGTTATCCATGGGAGTTGCTGGCATTCAGTCTCAGGGAAGCCATCGGGCAGAAACTGTTCCCAAGGGTCTGCCTAACACATCTCTCAGCCAGGATGTGTGATGGGGGCTGAAGCTGGGGCCCTGGTGCCTTCCGGCCTGACATTACTATTTCTAGCAGATGACAAGGGTCTGACTTCCAGAGAAATTGGAAGGCCACTGGTTGGAATCCCTAAGTTATTTAAAAATGAGAACTGAGTCCTCTCAGCATAATGGCTCAGATGAATGGTGCTACCAAGCAGAGTTCTGAGACTGACCCCAAAGACAATGAATTGTGTAACTACTCTGCAACATTTACTTTGCATTGTGAGCGACCTTCCCCAGACATCCTCAACTCTACTGGAAAACACCTAGATTTCCATTTGTTTGTTTCTCTTTAGCCTCAAGGCCTTTGCATTTGCTGTTCCCTCTTCCAGGAATGCTCTTTCCTGCAGATATCAACATCCACCCTCCCACCTCCTCCAGGTCGCTGCTCAAATGCCATCATATCAGAAAGACCTTTTCTGACCATTCATTTAAGTCATACTTTCATATAACTCTCCATCACCTTTTACTCTACCCTGCACAGATCTTCGTAGAACAAATCACCACTTGATATGTTGAATAGTCATACCTTAATGTTTTTTCTATCTGTGGTCTCATTTCCCAAACCAGCCCCTGATGAAGTTCAGTGGAACCAGAGACCTTGTCTGTCATATTTACTTCTGTGTCACTGGTTTCTAGGCCAGTGCCTGGCACATGGTAGGGGAATAAATAAATATTTTTTGAGAGAATGTTTGCATTGAGCTGGTAGTAATCTTTCACTCAAATATTTCTTACTCTTTGATCTAGCACTAAGTCACATCAATGCTACCTAAAAATCCGCGTGGGCATTGCTATTGACACCAATAATTATACTGTTGCAAAATGGATTTTATGTGAATAATAATGACTGTGGTAGCCATTGTTATGTTACGCTCTATAAAGCACAAGATTAAGATTAAGGTTAAGATTAAGATTAAGATACAGCACTACGAGATAGGATGTATTACTATCCCCACTCTAGCGATTTAAAACCTGGAATCCTGAGAAGAGAAGTTGCTTGCCTGGGGCTCTCCAGATCCTAACTGGCTGAGTTGTGGTTCAAACTCAGATGCAGTGACAGTGAAAAGTCAGAAAGCATTGCTCAAATGCAAGTTACCCCTTCTGCCTCTCATCTGAAAACGCATCACTCTTGAAAGACTGGTCTTTGGGCAACTGTAAACATTCAGTTCCAGTATCCCATGCACCATGGGCCTGCAATAGGGCAGGCATTGCCCTGGGTACTGACCTAGTCCTTGCTATTCTAATATTTTTTGTTTGTTTTTTGAGACAGAGTCTCGCTTTCTCACCAAAGTTGGAGTGCAGTGGCACAATTTCAGCTCACTGCAACCTCCGCCTCCTGGGTTCAAGTGATTCTCATACCTCAGCCTCCAAAGTAGCTGGAATCACAGGTGCACACCACCACACCAGGCTAATGTTTGTATTTTTAGTAGAGACGGGGTTTCACCATGTTGGTCAGGCTGGTCTCGAACTCCTGACCTCAAGTGATCCGGTCGCCTCAGCCCCCCAAAGTGCTGGGATTACAGGCGTGAGCCACTGTGCCTGGACTATTCTGCCTATTCGAATATTTTAATGCACATGAAGCATATACTGCCCAAGCCTTGCTGAACACCCCTGTGTGCCAGCCCAGTGCTAAACTGTTTACATACATTTTTCGCATTGATCTTCACAACAGACCTGTAAAATAGATATTGTGTCCTCCCATTTTCCACAAAAGCTACTGAGGCTGCAGGACATTTCAAATCTCAGTTGCCCAGAGACACTCAGTCCACGCGGGGCCAATCATGTCATTGTCTGTCTCAATGTGGGAAATTGGGGGAAAGTTTTCATTTTCCATTTACAGTCAGGACAAACAAACAAAAAAGCAACTCATGAAGGATAATGAATGGAGGCTGAGTAAAGCATAGGTGTCCAATGCCCCAACGTCTTGCAATAACCAAATCGTCATTTCTTTGTTTTCTCCTCCTTTGTCCTTATGTGTTAGACATGTGGTTTTATGGTTTAATTAGAAAAATGGTTGCATTCAGCCAGTATCAAGGAGGAGGCCTTCTAACTTCTGGAAGCACTAGAGCCTCAGATGGTTGTGATTAGGTGGAAGGAGAGGTATAGAGACTGTTGGGTGCAACTCTTAACCATTTAGCGCCTTCAAGAAAAGTTGGCATATCACATCCACTACAGATGGCTCTTTAGCTCAAAGATGGCTTAATGAATTCCAGCAACCAATTCCCAGTATGCCCCTGCCCTCTTCCCACAAAATAAATTCCTCTTCATTCATTGCATTTGGGACACATCCATGCTCATCTTCTTTCTGCAAGGACATGGTTGGACCAGAGTCTAGGCTGCTCATCTGTGTGTATTTAGGCTTCATCTTCTCCTGGAAGAGGCATCAATGATTTTCAAATGGAAAAAGCTTGGCGATAATTTCCAAGAGGAGGATCTTTTTGAGGGAATGAATAGTGCAATGTCTTCTTCAGTGGCTTCTTTTTATTGAGCTGGGAGAGCTCTCAGAGAGGGCTCATGCCATCTACCCATTGGTCATGCTCTAGCTTGAGACTTTCTTTAATTATTTGCAGAACATCGGATTTCTCTCCCCAGTTATGCTTGAGTTACTTAAAGGTGGAGACTGCATCTGACTTGATTCTAGATGCCCTGAAACTCCCCTTGAATTCATGTGTTCTATGAATATAATTTGACCGGTTGGCTGGCTAAGGTGAACTATTGTTTTCATCACAGGAAAGAAGTAGCCTCCAAAATAATGATAGTTATTTTGCAAATGCTGGTTTTGTGCCAGGCATTACGCTGAATATTTTATAAGCATGTTAGTCTATGATATCATCTCTTACCTCAATGACTCCAATAAACTCGCAACCATTGATCTTCATAGACTCTACTTTTCAGACAGTCCATTCAATTGTAGAGCAGCCAGGTGATGTTTTAAAATTATAATTCTCATCATGCTACTCCCCTGTGCAAAACCCTCCAGTGGGTACCTATAGAGTTAAATCCAAAAGTCTTGCTGTGATCTGTTTCTGCCTGTTCTGACATCATGCCACACTCTGGTTCTCTCTCACTGCAATTCATCCTCTCTTGTTTTTGCTTTTTATCTATGCCTTTTACATCCCAGGCTTGTTCTCACCTCACAGCCATTGTGTTGCTGATCCTTCTGCCTGGAACACTTTCTTCTCATTGTTCACAAAGCCTGACCATCCCATGTGGGTTTTAGCTTAAATATCTTATCGTCAGAGCAGCCACTTGTCCAGCTTACTTGCCACTGAATCCCCAACGCCTAGCACTTTCCTGATACTCATTAGATATTTGTTATTCAATTCATTCCTCCCTTAGATGTTAGTTTTAAACTTGCAAATAATTATCTATTTTCATCCACTAGATATGCACTGTCCAATACAGTAGCTATCAGCAAAATGTGGATATTTAAATGTAACTAAAATTCATTAAAATCAAATCAAATTTTAAAATCCAGCTCCTCAGTTGCACAGCCATATTTCAGTAGCCCCTAGTATCGTGTGGCTGTGTTCAGTGGCCCCTTGTATCTTCAGTAGCCAATAGCCACAAGATGCTAGGGGCTACCATATTGAGCAGTACTGATGTAGATCATTTCCATCATCATAAGAACTTCTTTTGGGTAGTTCTGCACTAGAACATAAGCACCCTGAGAGCGGGTAACTTGGTCCAACTTATTTACCATGGAATCCTCAATGCTTACCTCTCAGTTGGTGCTTAATAAGTATTTTAATATATGTATTAACAATGTAAATGTTAGTTTGCAATTTACCAATTATAAACCATTCAACAATAATTATAATGTAACAATAATAATAAGCAATTATTGAGGATTTACCACATGAACTCCTTGTGCCAACCTCTTTCCATGGATTATCTACTGATCCTTTAACTGAATGAGATCCTGGCTGTTACTATCCCACCTTTCATTACCAACACCACACAGGAGAGAACAGACTTTCTCTTCTGGGAAGTGGGAGTCATAGAAAGAAGCCAAGTCTTCCAGAATCTTCACTGGGGGGTTGTTTTCCCCATGCAGATAACCTCAGGCTGCCCTGCGAAACGGCCTCACCACTGGCTCTATCTTCATTCCAAGGAGTGGTGGTTATTTCCCTCACACAGACAGGAGAACAGGGTGGGATACATAGCCTCACCTCCTCTCCCATGTCTCCGTGCATGCCTGAAACAATTACATCAATTGGTGTGGACCTGCGGTGCTCAGGCAAACTGCACTCTTTGGGTTCTTGTGCTCCATTTTCTGAAAATGGGTTGCATTTTTTTGTTTTTTTTTTATGTCAGACGCTTACCTTGCTCTATTTCCTGCTGGTGAATAGTTGAGGGATTCTTGCTGAGATGTGAATGGTCCCCACTGTAGCATAGCATCTAAATTTGTAAGTTGCACCAGACAAAGTAGACCTCTTTGAATTCGGGATATACAGGGACCTAACAAGTTTGGTTTGAAGTGACGACATAACACACTATGATTCAGAACATCTAGATTCTAGAACCACCACTTCCACCATTCAGCTTTGTTAGCCCATGAAACACGCACATTCTTACCTGGTTAAATAGTGGGAGCTGGGAACATCAGCCCTGGAATCAAATGGTGGGTTAAATTCTTAAGTCTAGCACTTATCAGCACTGTGTTCTTGGAGAAATTACCCCTCTGAGCCTCAGTTTTCTCTGCTGTAAATTGGGGATCATGGCAGGACCACTTCAATAGGTTTTTGTGATGATTTAACATTTATAAGGCATTCATTATTTTTCTTATTTTAAATCACTTATCTCAAAAATAAATGAATCTATACAAGGATAGACACATATGTTGTGCATATAATTTTTTCTGGATTCAGAGATGAACAGTGATGATGATGATAATATCTATGTCCCTACAATGTGCCAGACCCTAAACAAACTGCTATGTAATAATTATTTCATTCATTCATCACTGCAACCCCCTGAGGTCAGTATTTCTATGTTTCCATTGTAGGAAAATAAAACTTTAAGGTTAAATTACTCCTGTAAGGTCACTCAGCAAGAAAGTAAAAGAGCTGAGACTTGAACCAGGTCTTATCTGGGCCTAACACCAGTAAGTGCAACCTCTCTGGGCCAGTTTTTTCTTCTGTAAACTCAGGATCGTAGTTGCCATTTTAGAGGCCTGATGAGAGGATGAAATAGAACAGTATTGCAAAGTGCTTAGCATAGAATACCCGGTAGAATTTTCTCTTTGGAGATGGTAAAGAGAAGAAAAGAGAGAAGCCTAGAAAGAGCAAACAGAAGAAGAGGTGGCAATAAGAGGGGCCTGGAGATATGAACTAATTAAGGGCTTCATCACCAGCTCAATGATGTGTCAAGATGACAGTCAGTCAAGCAGATAAGGGACGATGAGTTAACATCTCCTGGGGGAAGCCCAGGGCTGAGATTGGCTGGCAGACAAGAGCACAACAGTGAAAAGGAAGCTGCCAGAAGGTTATTTACATGAAATTACAGTGAAAGATTTGAACTATGCCACCCTGGTGGCTTTAACCATCTCTTGGTAAAGGCAAAGTCCAGTAGCCCTTGGAATGAATCCAAGGGCTGTATGAGCTAATGTAAGTACAGTGGGAATGGATATTTGGGACCATAAAGGACAGTATAAAAAGACTCATAACCAAGTCCTTGGAATCCCAGCTCTTACACATTTTGTCTAAGGGCAAGTTCAAGTGTAGTGCAACTTTCAGGTATGGCTGTATCCGGATGCCCAACATGATGCCATCAGGAATATTTATCTCACAGTCTCTGCTTTTAAGCGCTACCTCTTCTGCACTGACTCTGTCCTAAGGCAAGTTCTTGCCCTGTGGTGTAAATATGGTTCTGTCTCTTAGGCTGGGTTCCCTCAGACGTAGACTCTGAGACAAGGATTCCAGTGCAAGTGATTTATCAGGCAAGTGACTCTAGAATACTCTAGTACCGAAGTAAGAAGGGAAGGGAAGAAAGGTGCATTAATAAGAAGGTTATCACTGTGGACATTTGATGTTCAATCCCACTTCCATGTATGAAAAAATATGGTCCTCACCCTGCTGAGACCTCTGGGGCACAGTTGAATGCATGTCTCATTCCAGAGATGAGTGAGCTGTGCTGTTGATTTTCTGACTTCCATCTACCACTGGCTGGGGGCTGCTCCCAGGAGCATTAGCTTCACAGCACTTCTGTGTGCCCTAGGCAAGCGCTCGGAGCATTACAGTCTCTCATGCTCAAAGGAGAAGGTGTTAGCATGCTTGGAAACAGTCAGCACCAGAGGAATATAATGAGGCACAGTGACATCTATTTCTCCCCACCTTTCCCTCTATCTGCAGGAAAAGTTCTAGGTCTGAATCTCATTAAGCTGACTTGGGTCATACGCCCTTCCTTGAATCAAGCACTATAGCCAGGGGTGTGAATGATGCCAATTAGCCAGACTCAAGAGAAGAGAGTCAACCTTGTCCCAACTGCACGGACCAAGAGTGGGGTGGGGTGGTACCCCAGCAAAAAATGAGGTGCCATGACCAAAGAAATCTGAGTAAATTCTAGTCCAACAAAAACAACAGAAAAATATTGACTCATCATTCAACAAGTGACGACTAACTTTATCACCTTCCACCTCCTAATTTAGATGAATATCTTTCCTTTTGGAAGAGCAGGACCATTTCTGGCCCCAGAGCAGCAGTCCCACAGGGGACAGATACAAAAGTGAGTGTGGTTAGTCACTTTTAATTGCTCAAATTATCCTGAAATACACACACACACACACACACACACACACACACACACATACACACGTATATATTTTTTTAACAGAGGCTTTGAAGACTTGTTGCAAATGTTTACATTTAGCCTAATGGAGCTAAGTCTCATTAATGACTGTGATACTGTTTGGGTTGGCCCTGGGTTTTGCAGAGTGGGTAATAAACACAATTCATATGCCCGTGTGGCACTGTTCAGTGAGGGGATGTCAGTAAAGGAAGCTCCAACTCCTCTTTTTCTCTTTGTAATTTGGCATGTGACATCTGGGGCTATTTCCTCATAGGGCCCTTTTGCAGTAATGTAGTTTAAGTACTTTGGAAAGGTGCCTAAGTAATGGCTATTATGTAATTTTCTTTTAAAGGTAGAGGAAATGACAATGAAAGAATCAAGGGGAGGGCTGAGGATCTGTGTCTGTCCCTCTCCAATGTGAAAATGTCAGAGGGCCCCCTTCACCCAGGGTAATTGCAAAGCAAACAGAGCTCAGGGTTCTTACAAAGCCAGGACTGCTATGGAGAAAAAGCAAGGTCAGCCAAGAGGGGCTGGTTCTTTCACCTGCATATAGTCTCTGAAACTCCAAATAAATGGAAAAAATTAACCCCCAACAAGCTGAATATGTTACCTGTAGCAAGTAAATTTTGGGGGAAAAAAGGCTGAAAGCAAACTGGTGTTATTAATAATCGACTAGCAGCTTGGTGCTACTGGGCTTTATTTGCTCATCTGTACAATGGGCACAACCCACTTCTTAGGGCTACTGTGATAACTAAGTTAGATAGCACTTACAATGTGCTCTATGCACTGTAGCAGGGATTGCCAGCTGTCTGCCGAGAGCCATTTTCTTCTTTTTCCATAGCACTGCACTATGAGTTTTACCTAAGCACACAACTTCCTAGAATAGATGTCATATTTCCCAGCCTCTTCTGCTGTTAGATGTGGGCTTATGGACTAAATTCTGGCCATTGGGATATAAGAGGCAGTGCCCTGGGGCAGCATCCGGGACCCATCCTTAAGAGATCACTGATGTGTGGCCTTTGCTCTCTCTCTGCTCCTTGCTTCATCTTGCTACCTGAAACATAGATGCTGCCATCTTGAATCTTGAGACGGATCTGTGAATGAGGGATGTGTGTGGAGGGACAAAAGGACAGAAGAATCCTGGGCTCTGGACATCACGGTGCTCCCCACTCGTTCTTTCCTTTCAAAGTCACTGTTAACTGGGGCTCAGCAGCCAAACCCTGTTCTGGTTCTTTCACACAGAATTTGGCATAGTTCACAAATCTAGGTTTTATAGAAGGCTCTCAAATTTAGCTCACACTAAAATTCAGCATTTTCATCCCATCTCTTACTAGATACTTTTCCTTATATTAATCTCCCTAGGTAATGTGCAATTCCTTGGAAAGAAATATATTCTGTTCTTCCCTTTCCTGCCGCCATGCCACAATGGTGTCTCGCTGAGTGGGCAAGAAGGGTGAGCACCTTATATGACTTCCTGAGGGAAGGAAAAGCCAAACTCCTAGGGAAGCCCAGGCAGCATCTTCTGTCTTCTTGGTTGCAACTTGGCCTCTTACATTTACAGCTGAAGCCTTCGGCCAGTGCTGTAAATCTGGCAGATTTGAGCCTTGTTCTTAGACATGGCCCCATGGTAGACGTTCTGAGTCCCTACATTTGCACTACTTTCTCACAACAGAGTGGCAATTCTTTCCCACTCTATCGGCTGTCACTTTAGTTGTGTTGTGTTCCTTGCCCTGGAATTCCTTTGTCGCCACCTTTCTACACTGGAACCAGAAGTATCTTGGAAAAGTTCAATCTCTAGGTCCATGTTAGCCCAATTGTGATGGTCACTGAGTCTACTTGGATGTAGCTTTGTCCCCATTTGGTAGCCCCAGACACATCACTTACTAAAATCACAAATGAGAATAGGGACTTTGTTGAACACTATGACGTGTCACTCTGATTCCTTTAAGGAATGAAGAATTTATTCCTCCTACCACTGGAGAACTGAAAAAACTGTCTGCACAAGGTCATATCTCCCTCCAGGGTTACCTGCATCCAATGACTGGCAAACTTGGGGTACAAAGTCCCAGAGCTTCTGGCTCAATATGGGACATCTCTGAAGACCATCCCTGCTCCTAAGCTTCTCATGGGCTCAAGTGAGTCCCATGTTGGGATTGCATCACAGCTCCATGTTTCCCTCTGCCCAATCTTGTTCCGCATCTTGTTAATAGGGTATCCCCTCCTTTCCACAGGTGTTGATTCTAAAGGAACTCTTTAACAAACATCCTTAGGCTAAAGTTGGTCTCAGGGTCTCCCTCCCAGGGAACCCAATTTGCAACAGGACCAGCCATTTCTCTGTTAATCTTCTGCACTCCACAGGCCCGTCTTCTGATTGTTTCACCCTACCTCTTCTGTTTCCACTTTCATCTTGCAACCCCTTAGGGCCAGATGGAATGAACAATTTCCTCTTCTTCTAGTTACCTTTTCCCATTAGCAGCAAGTCTCATGGCTTAGCTACCAAGAATCAGGACTCAGAACCAGAGCAGAGACTGTCTGGAGAGGGCTGGGGCCATGGAGGGAGACACTGTGCCAGGGAAGCTGAAATCATGGGCAAGACAAGGCCATTCCAGAGACACCTCTTAAAGCATGAAGAGAGAAAAACCCTGGCTCTTCCCATATTCCCACCCTCTAGGATTTTACCAGTTCTCCGCATTGACTGAAACTAACTGGAAACCAGTTAGCAAAGGAGACTGGAAAATGTAGTTTGTGGGGATCAGCTCTCCGCAACACAGAACCATGGAGAGGAAAAATGGGGAAGGGATCTGAAAGGAAGCAAACCAATGAGTGTCAAATGCATTAGCATATTAAATGCTATGTGCAGGCAAGCCAAGACATGTGTTTAAGTATTTCTCACACATATCTGGACATAAAACTTTATGATTCATTTACTTATCAACCTATGATCTTATTGCATAATAATCTCAGCAGAACTGTTCAAAGCACATATTTTAGAACACACTGACTTCAACAATCCCCTACACTGGTTTTCTGTTGTTGAGCATTTAGGTTGCTTCTACTTTTTTTTCTTTTACATTTAGGATGATCATTTCCGTGTTGGTTTGCATAGACTCCTTTCCACTCTTTCACCAGCAAGCCTCACTCAGCCTTTGTAAATCTACTTGACCATCGATTTCATCAAGAAATTATTTACCTGGCAGTGAGTCGTGGCATGAAAAGTGACTTGTTGTAAATGAAAAGCCTGACTTGGTTATCCAAACCTAGGCCATAGAGTACAGAATGAATTGAAGACATAGTACAGTGTATGATGTGCAGATACTGGGGTTTTGGGATGGATTGCTGCCCTTTATAGAGAAGGAAGGTCCTTTCATTGCCTTCTATCCCCTTGGTGATGTTTTCAGCCCTCGTGGGTTGGGTGATGGCAGCCTATTGTATCTAGCCTGGAGCACCCTCCCTCATCCTCTCTGCCACTTTGTTCCTTGCAGAAAACCTGGAAGGGCTAAGATGCCAAGTTGTTTTGCAGTATTAATCAATCAGAATAAAACCACTCTCAACTAGGCTGAGCAATACGGCATCTTGTTAAAAAGAAGAAAAAATTTTTAAATGTCTATCTCACAATGAAAAAAATGGCTCTGGTAATGCTCAGTGTTTGCTGGGAGTGAATTGTTCCTTCTTTCTGGGTTTTGTGGGTATTGGATTCTTGTGCTGATATTTTTGTGCCTGTAAAAGATGCCAAGTTCTTTGAGCTTTGTAAAGATAGAGAGAGGATGTAGGAAAGGGAGAGTTTAGCATTTGGGACATTTGTTTGCAACCTAAATGTTTGTCTGATTGTTTTACTAGAGCATTGAAATTCAGCCTTGAGCTTTTCATGGTAAGCACCTTCTTTAGTCACTGGAGAAATCCCCACTCGAGCTGGACATAAATAATAAAGAATTGTAGCAGCAGCAACAGCAACAACAATACTTACAAAGTGTCTTGTGTCTGGCTTTACATGTATGGATTCATTTAATCCTTACCACAACTCTGGAAGGTAGGCTGCTGTCATCATCTCCCTCTACATGTGTAGAAGCTGAGGCACACAGAGGTTAATTCACTTTTCCAAGTCTACCCAGCTTGTCATTTATGGAGCCTAAATTTGAACCATAGCAGTGAGGCTCCAAAGTCCATTCTTAGCCCCTCTACTTGGCTCTGTACAACTCTGTCTAGTGCAACAACTTTGAACATGCTGTAGCTCTGCCCTGCTCAACCTGCTTTTGCATGCTTTTGAAACACAACACAGGCTTGTTGGGCAAGAGAACTACAAGCATTATTATTCTTTTTGCATTGGGAAGTGAGGCTCAAAAGTCCTTTTTTTTTTTTTTTTTTTTTTGAGATGGAGTCTTACTCTGTCACCAGGCTGCAGTGCCGTGGCGCAACCTTGGCTCACTGCAACCTCTGCCTCCTGGGTTTAAGTGATTCTCCTGCCTCAGCCTCCCAAGTAGCCAGGACTACAGGTGTGCACCACCACGCACAGCTAAGTTTTGTATTTTTAGTAGAGACGGGGTTTCATCATGTTGGCCAGGATGGTCGCGATCTCTTCACATCATGATCCTCCTGCCTCAGCCTCCCAAACTGCTGGGATTACAGGCTTGAGCCACCATGCCCAGCCCTAAAGTCCATTCTTAGCTCCTCTTGTTGGTTCTGTATAACTCTGCTTAGTGCAACAACTCTGGACATGCCGTAGCTCTGCCCTGCTCAACCTGCTTTCACATGCTTTCAAAACTCAACACAGGCTTGTCAGGCAAGGAAACTATGAGCATTATTATTCTTTTTGCAGTGGAAAGGGTATTGGAGTTGGAGTTGGAGTTGGAAAACCCAGATTCTTCTCTACATTTCTGCCAGCCACAGTTGCATGGTCTTTAGTGGGCTTTATATCACAATTTTGGGTTTAATCCCAGCTCTATGAAAAATTCAGTGAAGGGCTTGTGCCCATTAAAAGGCACAAATGTTCTTATTTGTAAAAGATTCACATTTTACAGATTAAAAGAATAAGGAGAAGAGAGGTCTTGTCACTGCCCCAGGCCACCCTGAAGTAAGGGATCAGGCTGGTGCCTGTGAGCCAGGTCTTCTGATACTCTACCCAGTCGTTTTTTGTTACACCAGGATCTCTAAAGGGAAAGGTGAAAAATACTGCTGCTGTGAGTGACCATCCTACCCAAGGGTTGTCAGCTGTCAGATTGATTTGTCTGCGCAGAGAGTGCACTTACAGTCAAAATCAGCAATGAAATATGCCCTCCTGTATCTAGCTGACTCTGGATTCTCCAAAGGTGGCAAATCAGAGAAGCTGCAATTGACACCTCTCTGTCACTGGCACTGCCACAGGATTGAAGTTCAGATAAGCTGCACAGCGTTGATTTGATGGACCACATATCTCAGGGGACTCTGGCATCCAAAAGGCCTCCTACTGAGCATAGGCCGTATCATCAGACAACAAATAAAGCATGTGCAGCCTGGGCTTCTGTGTTTCCTTTACTTGTAGATGCCTCCTGCCTTGTTTTAATCGCAGAGCATCAACAGTCACAGAGGAAACCTGGAAAAAAAATAAAACATCAAAAGGCAAAGAAGATGGATGGTAGGTTGAATTTGTACCCAGGCTCATCAGTACGGGTGGAGGGATGTATCTCTCAAGACCTGGTGGGAGTAGGGCTCCCCAAGCACCCCCCCGTTGCCCCCACCACACACAGACATGCAAAGGTCTGAGACTCAAATCCACCTTGATCATAGCCCCACCTTAGTTGTTCGTTTCACCTCAGTTGGAACATTGGAAGTTCCACGTAGAGGAGGAGTGTTGTGAATGGACAAATCAGAGGGAGGAAGACAGTTACATCATGTAAGAGGATGCTTGTGCTCTCCTTTCTTCACCTGTTATCCAAAATCCTTCTCTCTTTCCAAACCCCAGTTGCTTGCCTTTAAGTCAACCAACATTTTTTTAACTACCTCCACATTAGGTCAGCAGCTCTGGGCAGTGAGTCAAATCTAAATTCTGCCTTCTGCCTGTTTTGGGGATGGCCAGAGAGCTAGGAGTAGTTTTGACATTTCTTAATGGTTATATTTTCAACTGTTATATCAGTCCCTACCTGAGAGTCTCAATTTTGTCTCTTGGTCCACAAAGCCTAAAATATTTACTATCTATCTGCTTTTTACAGAAAAAAGGTCAGTGCCTGATGTAGGTTATTCAATATATCATCATATCTGCCATTGAAATATCTCTCAAATTTATTGATTCACTTATTCATTCTTGTCGGGGAGTTGCTTATGCTTTATAAACCTTGTTTTCTCCACTGTAATCAGAGGGAAACAATCATACCAATCATATAACATTAATGTGAGAATTAAATGAAATGGTGCATCTGAAGCTTTTTCATTTATTTCCTAGCAAGTGTTATCTCTCACTATAGTTATTTTTGGAAGCTAGGCTGTGCGGTGTATGAACACAAACCCAAATATACACATTGTATCATGTGTGTCAAATGTATGCATATACAGACACATGTCTGTTTGCCTGCAAGTCCTGGGAGTCAGTAAAATATAGGAGAAAATGCAGGGGTGTTATACAAGGACACTTTGGGTTTTAAAGGTTTGCTCTGACACTTGTTGGCTGTGTGACCTTGAGCAAGTCATCTAAACCCTGAGCCTCATTTTTCTCACCTGTAAAACATCACTGATCACGTAAAACCCCTCTCATAGGGTTGATGTGAACAATAAATAAGACACGGCAATGAAAGCCTGACACAGAGTAAGCACATGATAAATCTTGGCTATTTTATACATATCCATTTGCACGCTCATATTTTTGCAAACACCTATACATGCAGAGTTGCAAAATCATCCTCCAATTGTTTTAGTAAAGCATTCTAAATTGCCTGCATATTTTTGTGTAGAAGCTCCTCTCTTTAGCTTATGTCAAGGACTGTGTGGCCTGCCATATCCCAGGCCAAGGCTGCAACCTCATTCTCATTTGGACAAATCCAGGAACCTTCCCAGTCACTTGAACGTGGAAGCAGATGGAGAAATAAATATCTTGCTTCAGGTGGTTCGTGCTTTCTTTTCAAAATGCCCCCAGCTCAGAGAGTCTTGTCAGCTCTTCTCTGCTCCTTCCTGAATCCTGAGCTCCAGGGTGTGTCAGGGGTCAGAGAGCCCATCTGCTGCCCAAATCGACCAGTAACATCCCAGGCAGAGTCGATCATTGAATTCTGCTACAAGACTCAGGCAACTGTTGGGGGCTCCATCACCCAGAGCTCAGGGGACACACTTCATATGGTGTATCCCACCCTCCTCCTGGCCCTCTCTGGCACTAGAGTGTGATCTCCCATCTGAATTATTGAAGGTCCCATAGAATAATGCAAACCTGGAATCTGGGAATGGACAGGAGGTTTGGAGGGAGAAATGCGTGCAGCTTGGGCAGGCTACACACGTCACAGGCCTAGAGACACCGTCCATGTAGACTGTGGGTGAGGGTTCTCCCTAGGGCTGGCCATGCAACCCCACACAGTGAAACAGGCAGATCTGGATGGAGGGGCACAGGAGGAAAGGCAGTTGCTGCACCAGCATCAAGCCGGTGAGATAGATGCTGGCCCTGGTGGTGATGAGGCCAGCATGAAGGGGCTGCTGCAAGGGGTACAAGAAAGAGGCCTGGGGGCTGTCCACACCCCACACTGGAGAGGGCAGAGCCCAGGAGTGGAGATAGAGCTGTTGCTCCCAGCCAGGATGGGATGCTGGCCTGTCTCATTTACTTTACCTTTTGGTGATGCTGTTTCATCTCTATGGGAAGTCTGTTCTGGTGTTAGTTATCATCTCTGTCTTCCAGCCTCAGTTCCAGAAAAGACATACACATGTATACACACAACCCACAGAGACACACACAAACACATATAGAAATGCAAATACAAAAGATAGACACAAATACCCATATAAACACACATATAAACAAACACACGCCAACACACACACACACAAATGCATATACACAGGTAGAAGCAAACAAAAAAAGAAATACAAACCCATACACAGAGATACAAAAACATACACAGAGATACAAAGACATACACAGAAACACAAAGAAACAAACACAAAAGCATATAGAAATGCCCATAAACACACACATGCAGAGAAACAAAAAAACACAGAAACACAAATACAGACATAGGCACATTCAAACACACGCAAAAAACACACAAACACACACAGAAATGAAGACTCAAAAAGATAAACAAACATCCAAATAACACATGTCAACACACACAAATACATGTATAAACACACAGAAACACAAACACAAAATACAAACAAACATAGAAACGTAAACACAAATGCACACACAAACACACAGACAAAAACAAACACAAAAGCATATGGAAAGACACATGCGCACAGAAACAAAAGCACACAAGAACACACACACAAAAGCACCCACGAGCCCATATAGAAATGCACCCACACGCACACTGCTGTGGCTTGCATTCATGCAGAGGACTTGGGCCCCTCTGGCCCTGCTGATGCCATTGATGCCTTGGTGCGATTCCTTCCAGAGCTGTAGATCCTGAGCAACAAATGTGATCTCCATTTTCTTAAGTCCTATAAGGCCAAGGGCAGAGCCAGGCAGAAGAGCTCTGAGGGTCAGAAAAATCGTCAGGCAGCCACCGGCACGGGTTCAAATCCCTGCTCTGCCACTAAGTGATGACATAAACCAGACCTCCATTTTCCTTTTATAAAACGGGGGGGTTAATGCTCCCTTTTCCCGAGGATTAAGTGTATTAACACACAAGGTGCCTGGATGAGGGCTCAGTGAAGTTATTTTCATTAACACTGACTCTCAAATACTGCCATCTCAGGGTTCTCACCTGTGCAGCTTGGGGTTCCCATGCGTAATGACTCACTCAGTTATTTCTGGAATCCCTAGCGGTTGCCTCACACACATTCTTGAAGAGTAGTCTGTTTTCCCATTATGATGACCCCCGTTAAGGTGCTGCCTCCAAAGCCTTGTGGGAGGTTCTCTCTCAATCTCATATGGCTAGGTTGCTGGAGTCCAACACAAAACACCAATTCTGTTCAAGCACTGTTTCTTGGTCCTCCCAAAGCTGCCAGCCCCTGGGGATGCCCATTCCTGCCACATTCACTGTGGACTTTATCATCAGAGCTGCACTGTGCTGGACAAAGCTGGGGTGTTGACTGATGCCCAACTCATTCTGATGCCTGCAGTCCTATCAGTACCAGATTTACCTCCTCTCTCAAAGTCCATATGAAAGCCTCTCTTCTCTCCACCCTCCCTTCCCCTTCTCTCCTTCTCATCTTCCTCCTCATCTTCTTCCTTCCTCTCTTCTCTCTTCTTCTCCTTCTTCTCTCCCTTCTTTCTCCTCTTTTCCTCCTCTTTCCCTTCCTCCTCCTCCCCTTCCCCTTCCTCCTCCTCCCCTTCCTTCTCTTTTCCTCTCCTCCTCCCTCTCTCCCTTATAACTGAGACCTAGGGCATAGGCAGCCCCATGCCTGCTCCATCTCCCTCTCTTTCCTATCCTTTCCACCTCTTTCCCTGAAGCTTGTCTCAAGCTGCTTTCTGTTTGCACTTGAAAGACAGTGCCTCAGTATGGACATTTCAGGCCATTTTTAAGTGCAATTTTTAATGCAGAACAGGAGTGGACACAAGAACAGTGCGGGGGGTCGGCGGCGGGGAGCGGTGCCACCCAATAGAATGAGCACCTCAGCTTGGAGCCAGAAAGACCTGGAGTAAAATCCCAAGTCTGCCGCTTGCTGGCTCAGGACAACAGTCACGGAATGTGCCACTTACTAAAGAGGGACACAGCCAGAGACATGTCAGTGCTACTGACCTCTCTGAGGTTCCCCCAGAGGCCAGGACTCTGTCCAGTGCCATAGGACACCACCTTTCCATCCAGAGGAAGCAAACTGCTTTATATCCTCCATCTCCACCTCCCCAGTCCACAGAGATGGAAAGATAAGCTTAGTAGTGAGGAAAAGGAGGAAATTCAGAGATCCAGCAATAATCAGGATCAACTGACCCTTCAACCACCACACACAGGCAACCCAAACATGTCTGCAGCATTGTGTGTGGATGACCCTTATGGAAAAAAAGCTATAGAACCCTTCCAAACAGACTTCCTATATCCAGAAAGCTGTTTATGTGGTGGTTATGGCTTTGGGGCTTTGGGGGTAGACAAGGCTGATGGTGAGTCCTGGTTCTAGAACTTTCTATGCACTCATGGCATGCTCTTTGATCTCTGTAATCTTCAGTTTCCTTAGCTTGGAAAATGGGCACCATGATGCCTCTTGATGCCAGGTATTCCACTCATCACAGAGTAAGAGGCTGGCATTTCAATTGTGTTGTTATTATTATAATGAGCTGACGGATGAAGAAAACATATCTCTGAGTATGAGAAAGCCTAAGACAGAAAGACTGGGCACTATAATGACAGGCTTTGTCTCTGTCTTGCTTTTGTAGAAAGCTGGGCTTAGACTTATGCCTTGGGTTAATTTCCTTGTGTCTCCCTCTGCCCCCTCCTTTCTCCTACCTCCTTCCTCCCTATCCTGCAAGGGTGAAGTTAGCACACCACTGGGGTTAGCAGGAGGTACAAACTGGATTAGATGTTAAATCAATTTGGTCTTCCTCCCCAGGGGCGGCACGGGCAGGTTCCACATGAATAATGATTTGTCTGAGGCAGCAAACTGGATTATTTGATCAAAAAGGGGAAAAAACAACTCATGTTCATTTTTTAATAATGGCTTTTGCATCCAGTCTCCAAGCTTGGCTAAGAGGGGAGGGAGAGAGAGGGGGTGGCTGTCGGGGAGGATAAGCTGGAAAGGAGACAGTAACACAATGCTTTTTCCTCTGAGATCTCCTGCTCCAACCTCAGGCTAGAGCAGGGGCTGCCAGATCCAGCCCCCGGCATGATCTTGTTTGGGTATGGCCTGCAAGCTCAGAATGATTGTATGTTTCTAAATCTTGGAATAAAAATCAAAGGAATAATAATATTTATCTCAAGTGCTTTGCAATATGTCATAGTCTGTTGTATGTCTTTGCATCTATTACAGCTCATTTAATCTTTACTATGGATAAAACACTACAGGTTAATTTATAGATAAGAAAACTGAAGCTTCTGGAATAGGAGTCTCAAATTCAGTGCTAATTGACATTTGGGGCTGGGTCACTCTTGGTTGTGGGGGGCTTTCTTATGCATTGTAGGATGTTGAGAAGCTTCTGTGGCCTGTACCCACTAGATGCCAGTGGTATCCTTATGTAACCAAAAATGTCTCCAGTCAAATGTCGCCTGGAGAGCAAAATCATCACTGGTTAACAATCTCTATTCTAGGATGGTTAAGTAAGTCATCAAAGATCATATAGCTACTGACTAGTTTAGCTGGAATTCAAACCCAGGGAGTCTTCCCCAGACACTCTCTCCTAACCAGCTTCTCCATATAAGAAGTTCTCCAACACTAGGAGGGTGGTACAGCTGTGCTAGGAGACATTGGCCATGCCTTCTAGAGAGTGCTTATGTGGGAATATCAGTGTTTCAGAGAAACAAGGAAAGGATCTGTAGAATGAGGCCATATTTCTACCACGATGGTAGGGAACACTAACCTTGTACCCTGTTTATACCAAATGTTAATCCCCCCTGATTTGGTTTGGCTGTGTCTCCACCCAAATCTCATCTTAAATTCCCACATTTTGTGGGAGGGGCCCGGTGGGAGGTAATTGAATCATGGGGGCAGGTCTTCGCCATGCTGTTCTCACAATAGTGAATAAGTCTCACCCCTGCACAAGCTCTCTTGTTGCCTGCTGCCACACATGTAAGATGTGACTTGCTCCTCCTTGCCTTCCACCGTGATTGTGAGGCCTCTCCAGCCATGTGAAACTGAGTTCATTAAACCTTTTTCCTGTATAAATTACTCAGTCTCAGGTATGTCTTTATTAGCAGCATGAAAATGGATTAATATACTCCCCAAAACCAAAATTCCATTCTTCTCATAAATAGACATATCACAAAAATAATTGCATCCAATTTGTATTATTAATCCAAATTTGTCTATTAAAAACATTTTGGAAATTTGGGGTTCTTTTTGGATAATATCCTCAGTTTTCCCTCTTTTTCCACAAGGCCAGATTTACCGAAAGTAAACCTGGCTCTTTATAGAAAGTTTGTTGATTCCTGTTGATTGCACAAAATGGACAACTGTGGAAACAATCTTCATGTCCATTGACAGGGCTGTTTTATGAAGAGAAGCCATTGGTTGGCTTTGGTGATTGAGCACAGATTTTAGAGCCAGATAGTCTGGGTTCAAATCCCTGCCATGCCACTTACTGGCTGTGTGACCTTGGGCAACTTACTTAACCTCCTTGTGCTTTGGTTTTTGTATTTGTAAAATTAAAAAAGAAAAGAATCTGCCTTCACAAACTACTGAGGGTTCATCCATATAAATAAATTTATACCAGTGTAAAGCTCTCAGAACATTATCTGGCTGATAGGAAGTGCTGTGTAAATATCAGCTATTATTACGACTGTTGTTACTACCTTCACCCTCCTCGTGGTTACAATCTTTGGAAAATCCCAGTTCAAGCTACCGTTGTGCAGCGCTGAGCCACACATGTGGTCTCCCTGCAGTCCTTTCTCATGCTTCTTTGTGGAATTCACCTTTTCCACTTCTCGTTCCCAACACATGGTTTTGGTTTTTCTTTCCTCCTACAATTTTTATCATCTTCCTGGAGGTGGCCAGATCTAGGAGTGAGAAATGGCAAGTATGTGATTGCATTTGAGGAAGGAATCCCCCTGAGCTGGACCTTCTCTTGGCTCCCAAAGCATTCATGAAGACTCAACTTCTTTTTAACAGATTTCTTCAGAAATAGAAAAAGTATAAAAAGTATGTATAGCCCATCTTCGTGTGGCCTACCCCTCTAACCGTCTTGGAGTCGTCCCATTTTCTCTTGCTCATCCGAAAGTCCTGGGGTCTGACCCTTTCCTTTTGTCCCCAGCAGCTTTCTGAGGAAAAATCGTGGGCTGATCTCTCCCAGGGTTATCTGGAGAACTGGGGTCTGCACCTCAGAGTGGGGTGTTTGGGTCTGGAAACATCAGAGAAACAAAAAACGTGGAACTACTTAAAGATATATCAGCATTTATGAATGCTTACTAAAGTACCAAATGTTGCATGAAATACTTTGCATGTACTTTTTATTTTATTTTAAGTTCTGGGGTACATGTGCAGGATGTGCAGGTTTGTTACATAGGTAAACGTGTGCCATGGTGGTTTGTGGCACCTAAGTATTAAGCCTATCATGCATTAGCTATTTTTCCTGATGCTTTTTCTCCCCCACCCCCTCCCCCAACAGGCCCCAGTGTGTGATGTTCTCCTTCCTGTGTCCGTGTGTTCTCACCATTCAGCTCCCACTTATTAAGTGAGAACATCTTTGCATGTATTTTCTCATTTAAATTCCAGCTGCATAATGGGTAGGTTCTATTATTATCACAATTTTAGGTGAAGAAATTGAGGCTCAGAGGGGTTAAGTCACTTGCCCAGGCATCGTATCAGGAAATGGGCAGAGCAGATCTTTCTGGCTTTAATGCCTATATATAAACTGACATATATTGATTTGACATATAATGAGCCACAGGTGAACCCAGGTAAAGGTGAAGCTACATGTAACTATCCTATTTTTATAACTTTTATAATTATTTTGAAATTAAACAATTTTAAAAGTTAATTTTTTTTTTTTTTTTTTTGAGACGGAGTCTCAAAGGCTGGAGTGCAGTGGCACAATCTCGGCTCACTGCAAGCTCCCCTCCCGGGTTCACGCCATTCTCCTGCCTCAGCCTCATGAGTAGCTGGGGCTACAGGCGCCTGCCACCACGCCCGGCTATTTTTTTTGTATTTTTAGTAGAGGCGGGGTTTCACCATGCTATCCAGGATGGTCTCGAGCTCCTGACCTTATGATCCGCCCGCCTTGGCCTCCCAAAGTGCTGGGATTACAGGCGTTTAAAAGTTAATTTTTTAAAACAGATAGTAATTGTACTTCTACTGTGTGCCAAAAATGGTCATAAACTCTGGCCTCATGGAACTTTCATCTCATACAGGGGTTGCCAAACTACAGCTCAGGGGCCAGAGCACCTCCCTATTTGTCTGGGGTACTAGGATGGACAAAGGGTCAAATTGATGGCTCACTGCTGATAATCTTCAGTAGCAGGAGATGCATATTTCTCTGTGCTTGCCTTTCCTTTATTGTCACTGTGCTCCAATTCACTGGCCTGCTGTCCGTTTTGCAAGTAATGCATTTTGGAACACAGCCATGCCCCCTTATTAGTGTATCACCTATGGCTGCTTCCATGTTACAATGGCAGAGTTGAGCACATGTGACAGAGACCCTATGACCCACCAAAGCTGAGAATATTTACCATCTAGTCCTTTCAGAAAAACAAAATGTGCAGGAGGTATATAACTTAGTAGGGCATTTGACTACAGGGAACGTTTGCTGTCCCCCTTATATCAGTCTGCAAGAGCTGCTGTAACAAAGTACTGCATATGGTGGCAGGGTGGGGGCTTAAACAACAGAAATGTATTTTCTGAAAGCTTTGGAATAGAAGTTGGGGATCAAAGTGTGGGCAGGGTTGGTTCTTTTTGAAGCTCCTCTCCTTGGTTTGCAGTGGCGGCTTCTACCTGTCTACACATCATCTTCCCTCTGTATGTGTCTGTGTCCAAATTTCTTTATTTTATATTGACATCAATCCTATTGGACTAGGGCCCATATTAATGACTTTGCTTGAACTTAATTACCCGTTTAAAGATCCTGTTTCCAAGTAGAGTTACATTCAGTGGTGCTGGTAGCCAGGGTTTCAACGTATGAATGTGGGGGAGATGCTATTCAGCTCATGACGCCCCTGGTGTAGTGAGAATGAGGACGACTAAAAAATTGCCTAAATATGGCTCATGAGAGAGATGCACAAAGTGCTGTGGGACAGAATAGGAAGATGTATCAGGCTTCTCAGTGGAGGTGACATTTTAACGGGCTCTTAGAATAAATTTGTGTTTACCAAGCAGAAAATGTGACTGGACATCCCACAGCAGCATGTACCACATTTAGAAGGCTTAGGGCACGTAGAAAACCAACCACAGACAGAACTACTACACACTGGAGTTCAGAGAGTCGCTGTAGCGACAGGATCCTGAATCTAGAGGTTGAGAAGTTGTTGCCCTTTTTTTTTCTGCATCGAGGCTACAAATTGCTATCCTGTGAACCGAGGACCAAGGGGAGGACCACAGGGAACTGTCTCTCAGGAAGCCGATGCCTTCAGAGTAGCGAGTCCAAGAGACCCGGTGAGCAGAGGCAGGTCTGAGAATTAGGAAGTCAGAATTTCTCCCCGGCCACGGTTCCATCAGACAGAGCCTTGAGTCTCAGCCACCTCTCGCTTATGGGATTCCCATTATCCACCCTGGATGTTGAATGGTTCTGGCAGCCTGCACGGCCGGGAGCACAGACCCAGGGAAGCTACAGAGAAGAGTCGGTCTTGCCAAAAGAGCTGCTTCCTCTTGCTTCTAGGTCCCATTAGACCATCCAACCAGCATCCTCACATAGGAAGACAAACAGTAACTTCTCCCCCAGTTCTTCCCCCCTGCCTCCCAGAGGCCTGGTCATTAAGAGACTGCTCACATCACAGCTCTGCTCGAAGCCTTCACCAGCCCAAGGGGCTTGGGTGTTTCTTTTTTCTGAGGGGGTTTCTTCCCTCACTTCCTCTTTTCCCTGCTTCCTACTCCCTAAATGCTGGCATTGGCTCAGTGACATGACTGTAATATTCTGAGGCCAGACCGTTTTTTGGAGCAAAATCAGCCAAGGATTTTGTTGGCTAAGTGGGGAACATATTTCATTCCTAGTTCAGAAACACCAGCTTAGGCCTGACAATCAATTGGATTCCATGTGGGGAAATCATGCCTCACCTGATGGATGTGATCAAACACACACTGGCCATGAGAGTATCTCTTTCTGCCACTTGGGGATTAAGGTTTTCTACAGCTCTTTCATTCACAGTGTCTCCATATCATACAGGAGACGGCACTGCTCCATAAATCAGGCTGTGGAGGACAGTCAAGGTCATGAATCTCCTTCAACTTCACCCTGTGACCCTCTTCTCAACCATCGCCATCTGGGGCTGTGCTCACACGGCTCTCAGGCAGTGACCCTGGAAGGGAGCATCCCAGGGGACCCTGCTCCAGAGACAGTGAACTCATCCCTCCTTTCTGCTCCCCAGCCCTGGTGCTGTCTTAGCCAGTGGTGGGGAGAACAGGGGACTGGTATTTATTGAGCTCCTACTTAGTGCTGGGCACAGAGTCAGGCACTATGCATGTGTCCCAATAGCCCTGCTAGATAGGTACTGCTGTCATTCTCCTTTTACAGACACAGAACCCAGATTTAGAAAGCTTGAGTAACAATGCTGGAGCTGGCCTTGGCATCCCAAAGGCCATGACCTCACAAATTAGTCCTTTCCCTTCCCTTCTCCTCCCCTCTCCTCCCTTCCCTTACCTTCCCCTCCTTCCCTCCCTTCCTCTCCCTCTCCCTTCCTCTCCCTGTCCTTCTTTCTTCTCCTTTCCTTTCCCTTCCTCTCTCTCTCTTTCTCCCTCTTCCTTTCCCTCCCCTCCCCTCCCCTCCCATCTTCCCCTCCCTTCCCTCCCTCCCTTTTTCTCCCTCCTTCCCTTCCTCTCCTTCTCCTTCTTTCTTCTCCCTTCCCTTCTTTTCCCTTCCCTTCCCTCCCTCTCCCCACTCTCCTCCCCTCCCCTCCCTTCCCTTCTCCTCCTTCCTTCCCTCTCTCTCTCCCTCTCCTCCTCTCCCTCTCCTTATTTCTTCTCCCTCCCCTCCCCACCCATCCCTTTCCCTTCCCTTCTCTTCCCTCTCTCTTCTCCCTTCCCCTCCCCTCCCCTCCCCTTCCCTCCCTTCCCCTTCCCTAGAGGCCTGATTGCTGAGTGCCTGCCATGTTTCAGAAACTACAGTCAGAAATGAGGCCACCTAATGAGAACCAATCCAGCACAGCCTCTACCCACATGGAGCCCACATTACAGTGAAGCTTAGGCCTGACTTAGCTTCACTAAGGAAGTGAAGCTCCCTTCCTTCTTGTGGATTTCTATGAGATTTTGTTTCCCTAAGACCTGACACATGTTTTGGATATAAAAATAATACTCATGATCATGGTAATACAGATAATAACAGTAATAAAATTAATGAGAGGGAGGAGGCTATTCCTCACTGACAAAATGAAAATAACACCTATTACATTGAATTTTAAATGCTCATTAAAAAATCTCTGGACACATTTGCCTTATAATCCATGTTAAGTCCCGTGTAGTCTTGTTATGACGATCTAACAAGTTCGGTGTCTGCAAAATGCTTAGTATCCACCCTCTAGGCACTATCATTTTGTCAGTTGACTTTTGCGAGCTGAGGTCTTCCCAGGTCCTGGGACTGGCAGAGGGTCCTGAGCACTTTAATTTCTCATTCTTCTCTTCCAACATGACTCCAGATAGACTCTGTGCCTTTCCAGCCTAATCTGGGTGACTCCCTGGCTGATGTCAGAGGCCCCTAAACTGCTTCCCCAAGAAAAAGAGGCCGTGTCCCCTGGGATCTGCCACACCAAAAGGCCACTAATCTGGGAGAGCAGAGCTCTAACCCTGATTCTCCATGTGATCTTGGGCAAGTCACATAGTGTCCATCAGAGTCAGATGTCACTTTAGCAGTGATTTTTGTTAAGCACAGTCTAACCTGAACATTCATTTCTGGGTCTGAACTTTATTGAAACTAATAGGATTAGATAAGACTGACATTTGGGGATCATGAACTTGACTTTCAAGTCAGGGAGTGAGGTGGGAATTCCAGACACATTAGCAAGTTCAGAGGAGGAAATCTTTGGAGGAAGGGGGACTGCTGTGGATTCTGAAGTGACCAAGGAGTATTTGGTGCACACCTGTGTAAACCACAGAGCTCTGTGGAGCTGAGCCCCAAGCAAGATACTAAGAAGGCGGGGACCTTGGCAAGAAGGCCTGGCAAGAATCAAAGGGTATACTCAAGTCAGGAAATTTTGGGGAGAATTTAAGGAAGAATCTAACTGCAAAGATTGGGCAGGGTGTGGGGAAACTAGCAACGAGTGTGACAGAACCTCATCGGGGAGCTGGTAAGGAGGGGAGAAGGCTGTATACACCTGAGAGGGTAAGAGGAGCGAGTGGGGGCTCAACCTGGAGTTGGATGGCTGTGCAACAGGGTCACCCAGCAGGAGCTGTGAGCTCTGGTGGAGGGACCAAAGTCTGTGATGATACCATAAGAAGCAAGCAGAGGGACTGAATGCATCAGCCTTTCTCTCCTCCCTCCACCCTCTGTCTGACTTCCCAGTGCTCTCATTGGCCAAATCCAGCCAGAAGCCAGGAGGTACAGAAGACCATTGATGCAGTTTTCCTGGTTACTTTTCTCAGGGCAGAATGCTGAGTGGAGAAGGGGGAATAGTGGCTGTGTTGGGGAAACAGAAGACATATTACACAAATACCCACTCTCTGATTCTCAACGTCCACCTTTCACCAATGAAGAGCTGGTTTCATTCCTTTACCCAAGCAGCAGAACCCTTCCTTCACAAAGGATGATGTGTAAAAAATCAACATCTGGTTGGGTGTGGTGGCTTATGCCTGTAATCTAGCACTTTGGAAGGTCGAGGCAGGAGGATCAATTGAGCCCAGGAGTTTGAAACCAGCCTGGGCAACATAGCAAGTATCTGCAAATAAAAAGAAAATAAATAAATTAGCCGGGTGTAATGGCATGCACCTGTGGTGCCAGGTACTTGGGAGGCTGAGAAGGGAGGATTGCTTGACCCTGGGAGGTAGACGCTGCAGTAAGCCATGATTGCACCACTGCATTCCAGCCTGGATGACAGAGTGAGACCCTTTGTTAAAAAAATCTCAAAAAGAATAAAACAATAACAAAAACCAACCACCAAAAAAAAGCAACATCCAGAATATAAAAAAGTAGTCTGTGCTGCTTCCAACAGGGGTGGCAGGACACAGTCCCCACCTTCCTAGCATCTCCCTTGGGGCTCAGCTCCCCAGAGCCCTGGGGTTCACACAGGTGTGCACCAAATACTCCTCAGTCCCTTCAGAATCCACGACAGTCCCCCTTTCTCCAAAGATTTCATCCTCTGAACTTGCTAATGTGTCTGGAATTCCCACCTCACTCACTGACTTGAAAGTCAAGTTCATGATGCCCAACTGTTAGTCTCATCTAATCCTATTAGCCTCAATAAAGTTTAGACCCAGAAATCAATGGCCAGGTTAGACCGTGTTTGACAAAATCAGCACCAAAGGAACATCAAAAATGTCACTCTGAGCTGGAAACAGTAGTTACTTCTTGACTTCTGGATCTCTCTCTTCTATCTTCTTTCATCTGTTTCTCTTCGGCCTTTAAGATTGTGTTATTTCTCTCTCTCTCTCTCTCTCTCTCCCTCTCCTCTCACTTTCTCCTCTGTGTGTATGTCTTCAGAACAGACTATACAAATATTTGCATTAGAACTCACATCCTCCTTCTCTGCCATATGACAAGTGATTGCTGGTTTCAACTGTCCTAGGCATTTTAGTCTTATGGTAAAGAGCATAGACTTTGGTAGCAGAGTGCCTTCATTGTAAGAAATAAATAAGATAATGCATGTAAAATACTCGACACAACTCCTGGCAAGTAGTAAGTACTCAAAGCAATTTTTATTGTTACTTTCCTAAGTGTAACATACACTTCATCTCTAGGGTCTCGTGCCCCAGTTGCTACTGAATTCTCAAATCTGGAGTTCCCAGGCACTGGATTTTTCCACCAAGATAAATAAATGAATACAATGGAGGAATAACTGAATACTTACTATATGCTAGATACAGGAACACAAAGGCCAGAAAACAAAAGACATGATTGCAATATTCTTACAATATTCTAGGGAAGGAGATAGACACCATCCAGGATGCAAAAAATTGCTGTGAGGACAGACACGGAGGAGAGAGTAATTTTTCTTCTTCCTGGGAGAATCAGAGAAGCTTCACAGAATGGATGTTAAGGTGTTAGGTCTTAAGGGTGACGAAGAGTTTGAAACTTTCAGGATAGACATGAGAACATTCCAGACAGGGAAACAGCACCCACTTGGTAAAGGAACCTGCTGACACAGCACATATAGATCAGCCTTCCAAGGCCCCAAAGTGGGTGGAGAAGGGTGGATCATGATCTGAGAGCATCATATGTTCATGCATTCACTCAAAAACCAATTTTTTTTGAACAACTCCTACGTACCAGGCACTATTGCAGGTGTCAGATGTAGATAAAGCCATGAGCCCATCTGAAATAACACTCTACCCTCCTGCACCTTACATTTGAGTTAGCAGAGACAGACATATCAAAGTTTACAGTTGGATGGTCTAGCAAGCAGAATAATAGCACCAAATGATTCCACATTCTAATCCCTGGAATCTTGGGACATGTTAGGTTACATGGTGTATTAGCTCATTCTCAAGCTGCTAATAAAGACATACCTGAGACAGAGTAATTTATAAAGGAAAGAGGTCTAATGGACTCACAGTTCTACATGGCTGGGGAGGCCTCAAAATCATGGCGGAGGACAAAGGAAGAGCAAAGGGACTTCTCACATGGTGATGGGCAAGAGAATGTGTGCAAGGAACTCCCCTTTATAAAACCATCAGATCTCTTGAGATGTATTCACTATCATGAGAACAGTATAGGGGAAACTGCCGCATAATTCAACTATCTCCACCTGGCCCCATCCTTGACATGTGGGGATTATTACAATTCAAGGTGAGATTTGGGTGGAGACACAGCCAAACCATATCACATGGCAAAGACATATTGAGGTTGCGAACGGATTTAAGCTTTCTAAGCAGCTGACCTGAAAATAGGGAGGAGATTTTTCTGGATTCTCTGGGTGGGCCTAATGTAATCACAAGGGTACTTAAAAGTAGAAGAGGGAGGCAGAAAAAGAGTTCAGAGGAAATGGGACCTCAGAGGTATGGCTGGAGAGGTGCAAGGTTGCTGGCTTTGAAGGTGGAGTAAGATGGAGCCGAGTGCGTGACTTCTAGAAGTCGGAAAGGGCCAGGGAGTGCATTTCCTCTAGAACCTCCAGAAGAAAAGCAGCCCTGGTGACACCATGATTTTACTCCACTGAGACCTGTGTTGGACTTCCATACTATAGAACTGTAAGAAAATAAATGTGTGTTGTGTAAGCTGCTAAACTTGTGGTAGTTAGTTACGGTAGCAAGAGAAAACTAATGCAGGTGATGATAAAAGAAAAATGGTTGGAAAAATAAGGTCAAAAAGGGAGCTAGACAGGTATGCATGCTCTAAGCAGAGAAATAATTCAACCTTCAATAGGGTGGTCAGGAAAGGCCTCTCCAAAAGATGATATGTGAACAAAGACCTGAAGAAAGTGATGTGGAAAGCCATGCTGATATCTGGATAAAGAGTCTTCATGACTCTTAAGACTCAATACCTGGAGGAATAGAGAACAAGGGCCTGGAGGTGGCAGTTTGTCTGATCCGTGCAAGGAACAACAAAAAATCCTGATGGGGTGGGAACAGAGGATGCCAGAATGCTAATAGGGCATCCAGATTGGGAAGGACTTTGATTTTCACTTTGGTTCCCATGGACATCATTGGGAGGCTTTGTGCAGATGAAAGAGACATGCTGTGACTTATCTATTAACAGAACTGCTCTGGCTATTGTATTGAAAGTAGACTGGAGTAGAGAGTACCGTTTGAGGCTATTGCAATAACACAGG
The DNA here is from genome assembly GCF_028885655.2 of Pongo abelii. NCBI lineage: Eukaryota > Metazoa > Chordata > Mammalia > Primates > Hominidae > Pongo > Pongo abelii. Next base: position 114,087,393 of record NC_071995.2, on the reverse strand, counting down.
CAAGAGATGAGAGTGGCTTGCACTGAATCAGAGCAGCAGAGGTTATAACAAGTGACAAGAGCCATGCGGACATTGGTATGATCCCCGCATAGAAGTTGAGGAGGGAAGGAATAGGAGTTGAAACTTGATGACAAAAGGCACAGGAGTTGAGACTTGATGAGAAAAGGCAGCTTAAATTCTTTATTATCTGGAGAACTGAGCTAATTACAAAACTTCCCTCAATTTCTTTTCATGGTTGACTCAACCCTTCTCATCTCTCCCTAAACCTATCTAGATTTGCAACCTGGAGCCTTTCTTAAGGTCTTAGAGGTCGGCTCCCTGTTGGGGACAAGGGTGCTTCACACAAAAGCAATTGGAGTCCACATGGGTTGAACAGGGGCGGTTCAGTCATGTCTTTATTGAGCTGCTCCCTGTTGTTACCATATGCAGAGGCTCATTTATTTATAACTCTCTGGTCAGCATCTTCCGAAAGACTCGTTACTGTCTGCGCCCTACACTACGGGGAGTTGCATCAAGGAAATGCATTAAGGGGAATCAGCAGGAGGCAAGGGTACCACTGGTCAGGCTCCCTACCTCTCAATTATTTATTGCTCATAATTTCCAGCAAATCGCTGGCTGTTTATTGGTGATCATCCATTATTGAAGCACTTCCTAGGGCCAGGGCCAGGTTTTCGGGAGCTAGAGCTGGGGTGTACTCTTGAAAGCTGTTAGACACCCCCTAGGGAGTATGGGTTCTCCAGAGTGGCTGGTCATCCAGCGAGGATATGCCTTTTAATTGTTGGCTTTTGTGGGAGCCTGGGATTGGTCAAGATCCAGCCTGTGGTTTACCATCAGTAATTGACAGAGCCCTGATGTTTTAGGAGTGTGTGTGTGTATGTGTGTGTGAAGTTGCTTTGTCTATGGGAATGACCCTGGGCCCCAATGGTTGTGAGCTTTATGCTGTTCACAAGAGCTTGGTGCACCATCTTAGGAAACCGCTACTACTATCCATCCAAAAACCTGGGATTTACCCTCTATCTCTTGCTTTCTTCTTTCCATGTAGTCTATCTCAGGCTCTTCCAACCCATCAGTGAATCCTTCTTACCCTACCTCCAATATTTATATATTCCACATTTTTCCACACCTCTAAACTTTTGCCACCATTGCTTTCCTCTAAGCCACCACCATCATGTCCCATTTGGGTGACTGCATAGCCTCCTTCCAGGTCTCCTTGCTTCTATTCTTGGCTTCTGCTAATTCATCCTTCACCTGGAAGCCAGAGGTATCTTCTAAAAACTTAAATCAGACACCATTACTCTCATTCTTGAAAATACTTGAATGATTTTCAATTGCACTTGGCATAAACTGCTTTGTGTGGTGTACAAACTAGCTCTTCACCAACTAACTCAGCTTCATTCAGCTCAATTTCACCATCTCACTGCTCCAACCTCATGAGCCTTTGTCAGTTGCTTGAGCAAGCTCTTCCTGCATCAGTACCCTCGCACAAGTTCTTCCCTCTTCCAGGAGTGCTCCAAATTCAGAACTTCCCAGGACTGGTCCCTTCTCATAATTCAAGTCTCAGCTTTAAATACCACTTCCTTGGAGAGTCATTTTATGTGGAGCCTATCCACGTCCTTCCATTCTCCATCAATGGATTCTGATTTCTTTCGGCATAGCTCTTATATCATTTGCCAATGGTTTATTTGTTTGCTTGTTTTGTTTTAAGATTCAGACTCCATCACTAGATTGTAAACTCTGTAGGATCATCGCTAACGCTTAACGTAAGGCTTGACATGGAGTAGGTGCTCAATAAATATTGGTGAGTAAATATATGAATAAATAAATGAATAAGGTGACCAGTTATAATCCCCAAATAGTGCTCATCAATCCAAAAACTGTGTGCCGTCTTCTAATATGTCCCTAATCTCTGATGACCAAACCCACCTCATCTTATCAAATGATGTTTCCACAAACATTAGAGGATCTTAGGATGAAGGAATCCAAGTCGTCCTCCCTCCTGAAATAGAGATCCCAATGCAACAACCCGGACAGATGATCACCCTCCTCTGCTTGAATACTGCCAAGCCTTGCACAATTCTCATCTCTGCACTCGGGCTTTCCATTGTGGGAAAACCTTGACTTCCTTATAACAAATCAGAATCTGCCTTCCTGGAAACATCCACCTTTCAGCTTTATTTTCACAGCTTAAGTAAGAATGTGGACTCTTGAGTTTGCTAGACCTGAGTTTGAATACTGACTCCTCCAATCACTATAAGACTTTGAGCAAAGGCTTGAACCTCCCCAAACCTTAATGTTATTACTTGTAAAATAGAGAAAACAATGTTATTATTGTACCAGATATATAAGTGAGACAGTGTTTGCAAAGTGCTTAGCACAGAGTCTGATAACTTTTGTGATTTGTTTTCCTCCTTCCTGGATCATATGGGCTCCTTCTAGGTGGAAATAAAATCTAACTGCACCCTGTCTATGATACAGACCCATCTCTAAAATAAAACTGTTAAGTAAGATCTTCTAAGAGCCTTCTCAACCTAAAGCTCCAGGAATGTTTCAAAGGACCAAGACATAGCCCCTATTATGATCAAAAATATTCACCTTCGCCTTACTCATATCAGACAGAATGTATGAGGTTCAGCTTGACAGAGTGAGGATGAATGAATAACTCCAAGAATAATTAACCTCCTGGAATATTTTTATTGTTTTAGATATCTTTTTAATGTTCATATAATTTAATGAAAAACACAAACTCCATTAGCCAAATTACATTCTACTATTAAGTCCAGGCTAGGAAGAAAGCTAATGAGATTTTTTCTTGACATTCTTCTTTCTGATCTCCCCCATGTTTATTGAGAATTTACAAGTTGATTGCAAAAGTTTGTCTCCTAACATTTTGTTGAGTCTGTGTCTAGTTACTTTCCATGTAATGCAAAAATGCCTGTGGAAATCCCAACACAGTTTCATTGCTTATTGGATAAAATAGCTTTATCCTAGGTCAGAAAAATCTAAACTCTTCCCCTGCACAAAATTAGCATTGATAGTTGATAGGTAAAGGAAATACTAATTCAAGAATTAACTAATTGCTTTTTTTCCAATTAGCTGATCTTTATTTATTGACTGGGTACCTACTAAATTTCCACTTAATCATATATTGATGGCAGATGATGTACTAAGCGGTCTAATTTATCGCTAGGAGACTTTTGATATGAACCATGTCTAAACTCCCATGGATCCCAAGGAAATCCCATTCTGCCTTGAGAAATCTAGGCCAGTACAAAAGGAAAAGAGCATTTCGGAGTTCTCCAAATATACACAAATGGATAAACGGGATACTGGCTTGGATTTCGACAGGTAGCTAAACACAGTAGCATCAGGATTCTAACCCCAACTGTTAACGCTCAGTCCTCAGTTAACAGTCCTTGCACTGTTTTTTCTAGTACTTCTGGAGTTTAATTTGTTTTCTTCAACATGTTCAGGAAGTTGCTTAGTGCTGAACTATATGACTCAGAGCCCTGCTCAGTCTTCCATAAGGGAAGTGCTCTGAGATGAATCAGGGATATAAAGACCGTCAGGGACAGGGTCTGTCCAAACGCTCAACTCTCTTCAAAGGCTTTGAGTCCTGGGGCAGCAAGTTGATGGGCATCTAGCATCTCTCCTCCATGGTTCTGGTCTTGCTCTATCTTGGTCCTGCCCGGGTAACTGTGCAGGGGGTCCTGCCCGGGTAACTGTGTATTAAATCTCCACCTCATTAATTGACAAGCACCTCTTGGCTCAGTCCTCTGCTTAAAGCTCGAGTGGCTCCATCCAGATGCCGCGTGATGATGAATATGAGCATAAGCGCTAGCCCTGGAATCAGGCTCCATGGATTGGATTTGCTAACTAGCTGTGACATGTAATGATTTTATATTTAAAATCAAATCTGTGTTAACAAGTGTGAACTGTAGTTAAGGCTATGAATGTTGAAGAGTTTAGAAGTAAAGTATTCCAATATCTGCAACTTATAAATATAAAAAAAAGAACATGGATTGGTGAGTGGTTAGAAGTAGTCAGAAATATGAAGGGATGGATGGATGTGTGATAAAGCAAATCTAGCAAAATATCCATTATAGCAGCTAAATAGGGGATGTGCAGATGTTCCTTGTACAATTCTTTCAACTTTTCTGTATGTTTGAAAGTTCTCATGATAAAATTTTAAGAAAAAATCCTGAACCAATCAACTGATTTAATTAAAAATACATACATACATACACGAGTAAATAAATAATCTTCTCTATTTACTCCCTTCCTAAAAACCCTTGCATGATCCCAGTCACCTTTGGGGTGAATTCCATGCTCCTGACCAAGCCCTTCTCAGGCAGAGTTCTCAATACCTCTTCTGCTTCACCTCTTCTTACTTCCTGCCTCTCAATGCATCCGTCCGCAGCCTGCAGACTACAGTGTTTCATACCTGCATTCCTTTGCTCTTGCTGGGTCCTCCAGCTGGGATGTGCTTGTCTCGCTCTTGCTCCCTCTGCCTGGCCAACTGGTACTCATTCCTTAAAAACCGACTCTGTCCTGAGGCTTTTGCATTTGGCATTTTGAGTATCAAAAGTTAACTCAAGGGATCCCGTTTAATTCAGTTCATCATTCCATCCATTTGCCATCCCAGCCTGTCATCCAAACTGATAGCCATTTCTTCAGACTTCCTGTCACCAGGAAATACAATAAACAGACATCTTCTGTTTTTAATCAATTCATTGATAACAATGGTATGAGCAGGCAAGGCTGCTGCTGGAGCCCTGCCATACGGATTCATAACCATCCTCCTGTGTGTCTCCAATTCTTCATCCACCCCCACTGGGTGAGAATTATGCAGCCTGCAGGGAGGCCCACAGATGAGTGCAGACATCTAGCCCACCTTTACCATCTTTCCTGAAAATGCCTTTTGACAACCTATGCCAAATATCTAAAGGAAATACTAATTCAAGAATTAACTAATTGCTTTTTTTTCCCAATTAGCTGATCTTTATTGACTAGTTAGAATCAAGGTAGACAATCTGCCATCTTCTCTGATCCAAAAAGAAAAAATGAGGTCAAGTTGGCAGAATATTAAAAAAATAAAATAAAATAAAATCCATTTGGCCCCTGCTAGTCACAGCCTCGTTTTCCAGGGTCTGACTCACCTTACCCTATGGGCAGCTCTCTTGCGCCTCCTCAGCCTTCTCCACTCTGCTCTGTTGCAGGAGGCTGACCCACATGGACTATATCAGCAGCTCCCTTGCTTCCTGGTGTCCACTGGGTTTGGGCAATGGGAGGCACTGGCAGGAAAAGAGTGAGGGCCGGGCTTTACCCACTGGTCTCCTGTATGCCAGGGCACTGGGGTTTCCCTGTCTCCTTCTTCTGAAGCCCCTTGCTTCTGTGAGATGGCAGTCCCTTTCAGCTCTCACACTCTGGCTTTTGAAAACTGCTCTCATAGGATTTGAGGTTGTAACAGCTTCCTCATGTCAGTAATCCTGGAGTGCTTCCCTACCCTAGTTGGTTTCCCTATAACCAGCTGCACCTCCTCTATTTACATCTAAGATAAATGCTCCTCCTTTAAATTCTCCTTAAATTATCCAATTTGAGTGGGACATGCCAGCCTGCTGAGAGTCTGACCTCTGTACCATCTGTTTTTAGAACCAGGCTGAAATTACTCTCTTAAGACTAGGATATCTCTGAGAGATGATCCTTGGGAGATGTGTGTTGTTTCTGCAAAAGTGGGACAGTGCTCAGCAGGGAAATATCATCTCTATGCTCCAAGCCTGAGTGTTCAAGAACCTCTCTATCTTGCTTGATGATTCAGAACCTGGATGTGATGACAGCAGATATCCACGCACATTGCACATACATTCATTTGACAGATAATTCGAGACCTCCTATGTGTCTGGCAGTATGTGAGTCAACATGCAGGCAGTTGATATGAATCCAGTGTGGTCAGTGGCCCTAGAAGAACTCACAGTCTAGTAGGGTAGTCACAAATTTAAAAATGGAAGCATAAGGCAATATGCTGTATGCACAAAGAGAAATAAAATCGAAGGTCTTGGGAACATAGAAAAGAGTTTAACTCACCAGGGACAGGTTGGAATGAAAGGGGAAGCCTAAAAGAGTTATGGGACATTTGACTTGGGTTTTGAGGGTTGAATAGGGGTTTTTCAAGGAGGTGTATGCCAAGCAGAGGGAATGACATGTACAAACAGATATGATCCCTGCTAAGTCCCAGCCATTGGTACAGGGATAGCCACAAGGTCTGACTTGGACCATTAAAAAGTCAATCCCAGGGCCTGTGCAGAAGCTATATAAAGAGAGTCTCTTTTCTCCTGAATGTTATGGGGTGAATATGTGAGGTCTAGAACTTCTCTGCTGCCATTAAGGAAGATATGAGTTACCAAGGGTTTGCTATGTGGTGTCTGACACAGCAGAAGACAAAGTGGAGAGACATAAAGAAACTGGGCCCTCTGTGCCATTGTTTGAACGGCTGGATCAAACCTTACTTGAAGCCCATATGTATCTTGACTTCTCAGTTACATGAGCCAACATATCTTTTTTACTGTTTAGTGTTATTTACTATTAAAATACAGTAGTCCTCTCCATACATAGTTTCACTTTCCACATCATTGTTAGTCTCTCTCTGTGCCTAATTTATAAATTAAAATGTATCATAAGTTTGTATGTATAGGAAAAAAACATAGTATTTGAAGGGTTTAGTATTACCTTCAGTTTCACTGGGGTCTTGGAACATATGCCCTGCAGATAAGGGGGAACTACTCTCTTCTACACTAATAGCAGACAGGCTGAATTCTTCCTGGGATATGAAGGGGAGATGGAGTAAATATCACTCTAGGCACAGGGAGTGGCAAGTCTGAAGTGAATATAAGATATGAAAAGTACATGTTTTGTAAAAGGAGGCATGAGAGTTTGATGAGATCAGAGGTATGGATAAAAGAAAGAACAAACAGGAAAAAAAAATAGACTTGAGCCGAGTTCTGAAAGGTCTTTCTATGTTCTAGGTGGCAAGTAGACATTTTTCCCTTGACAATAGGGAGCCACAGAAAGTTTTACACAGGAGAGTAGCATGAACAGTTTTATATGTCAACAAACAGGCACCTGGACTTGGGTGATGCTTTGGCAGATGGTTTGGCAGACTTCTTCCTCCTACCATGTTTTTCTTCCTTCACTGAGCCAGATAACCACCTTGCTCACAAGAAAAAGGCTACTAAAAATGTATTTTGGCTGGGCACAGTGGCGCAGTCCTGTAATCCCAGCACTTTGGGAGGCTGAGGCAGGTGGATCGCCTGAGGTCAGGAGTTCGAGACCAGCCTGGCCAACATGGTGAAACCCCATCTCTACTAAAAATTACAAAAATTAGCCAGGCGTGGTGGTGGACACCTGTAATCACAGCTACTTGGGAGGCTGAGGTAGGAGAATCACTTGAACCCAGGAGGTGGAGGTTGCAGGGAACCAAGACAGCACCACTGCACTCCATCCTGGACACCAGAGCAAGACTCTGCCCCGCCCCCGGGCACAAAAAATATATATATTTTATTGATTAAAGTTGGTCTACAAAACCTGCTCCAAAGAGCAACATCTTCCCAGCCAAGCACTTGCCTACTAGGTGCCAAGCCTGACTCCTTTCTCAGGGAGAGTTTGAGGTGACACCTGGGTATAAGGAGGCTGCCTTCTCATCTGGGAGCTCAGGAGAGAGAAGGGATGCCCACTGGAGCGCCGTTTCCAAGATTGCTTTTCCGATTCAGTGGAGTAAGGTGGTTTCCTGTTCTAAATATTTAACATGATGCTGTTGGTGTGTCCTCTAGGGGACGAGAACTTACAAGCTGATGTTTATGAAGGGAGAGGCGATGAAGACCAAAAGACACACATTCAAACAAATCTGACCAAACAACTTTAATCCGACCCCCACTCGCAGAACTGGAGGAGCGCTCATGATTTATGGCTTTGCTTGCGAGAGAGAGAGAGAGAGAGGATTTAAAAAAAAAAAAAAAAAAAAAAGCTCTTCATTTTGCTAAGAGGGGCTGCATCTAAAAGAAGCAGCTTTGCTTGGACTCCCTTTGAAACCAGAAACCCCACTCCTTTTGCCCTGTCGGCTTCTGAACAGAGCCAGAAAGAATGCTCTATGTACACTTTTAACCTTCCTCCCCTTCCCAAGAAAGGGCTCTGGAAGTTCTCTTAGTAGATTTGCCTCTTGGGGAGAAGGGAGACCCCTGCTACAATAGGCAAAGGGCTATAGTTCGGTATTTGCATTTAGGAAGTCTGGGAGGTGTCTGCGCGTGTGTGTAAGGGCATGCTTGAATTTTAAGGTCAAATGGCAATTTTTGAACACCGAGTGCTGTGCTGGGATTTGTGACTTTTCATCAACCTTTCTTCTCAGGCACATTTTCTGGGGACAAGGTCCCTGAGAGTCAGAAAGAGAAACTAAAGTCACTAACTGGTAGCAGAAGCAAGTTAAAGGATAAGGTAGGGTCTGAGCTGGGCAAGGAGTCCCATTAGAGAAGAGATGGGACTCAGGAAGCTGATGTATAGAATGAAGAATTACAGCGATGGACTTTGAGACAGAACAGTCTTGAGGAGTTGTTAGCAGAAGTGGCATTCAAAATATTAACAACTAATGTGGCACAAACAGAGGTCATTCAGAATACATGTCAGCTGTAAACAACCAGTAAAACTGCACCAGTGCATACCAACTAGGACCAGTACCAGATACTAAACGGTATTTAGTATTTAGTATTACTAAATACTGTAGTAATATATATATACATATATACACATAAATACATAGTATTTACTATTTACATAGTATTACTAAATAGTAAATGAATATGTATTTCCTAAAAGAACTACGACAGTAGTATTTTGACTTGACATAAATTGAGGATCATATCATAGCATAGCAGCATGGTTGCAGAAAAAAAAAAATTACTTATGAGCTACTAGATGAGAAAACTTTCTAGCACAGAAGAAGTTCCCAAAGTGATTCCACAGAGGAAAAGCTCAACTGCCTGTCAATGTGGCTTTTTGATCAAATGAGTCTGGAGAGCCATGGGTTCAACGAAGAGTGACTTTTCTTTCCTGACTGCAGGACTTGTCAGAGCCTTGAACATGAACATGGGTGTTATGAATATATCTGGGTAGGGTGAGGGGAGGCAGTTAAGAGCACATGACAGGCCGGGCACAGTGGCTCAAGCCTGTCATCCCAGAACTTTGGGAGTTTGAGGCGGGGGAATCACCTGAGGTCGGAAGTTCGAGACCAGCCTGTCCAACATGGTGAAACCCTGTCTCTACTAAAAATACAAAAATTAGCCGGGTATGGTGGCATGTGCATGTAGTCCCATCTACTAGAGAGGCTGAGGCACAGAATCGCTTGAACCCAGGAGGCAGAGGTTGCTGTGAGTCACCAAGATCACACCACGGCATTTCAAAAAAAAAAATAGCAAATGACATTGCTCAAGCTTATTTGAATGCAGAATTCTTTTCTTAAGGACCAGCTTCTGGAGGCTGTAGTACTTAGGCAACACTTCGGGGAATGGGGCACTAAAAATTGCTCCTATTTGTCTAGAAATAATTCACTGTCAGTGGAGGTGATAAACTGAGAGAAGATAGGGCTGCTGGGGCCTTCTCACAGGGAATCTATATTAGGGGCTGGGTCTCAGACCAGGTGAATTCGAGAGCCCATTTCCATTCTGGGATTCTGGGAGTCTGGGACCCAACAGGACACACCAAGAAAGCCAGCCCTTACGAGCTTATGACCATTGCATTGTTATCCAAAAAAGAAATTTATTTTCCTTCGCAATGTGCATTGCTCCCTTTTAGATGCTATTCACGGTTATCAATATTATTATTAGCAGCAGTTAATATTTATAAAGTGCTTAGCACATGCTAGGCACCTGCCAGGGTGTACACACTTTACCTCATTTAATGCCTTCAGCAAAGCAATGAAGTGAGTTACTATCTTCATTTTACACAAAAGGCTCAGAGAAGTTATGTTGCTTGGGCAGTGTCACACAATTAGCAAGTAGCAGAGCTGAGAAGCAAATCCACTTCTGTTTATAGGGTCTGAGGTTGACCATGGAATGAAATCTGGAATCAGAAAAAATCCTGATTTACAACTATGACCTTACCATTGACTTGCTGTGTGGCATTGAACAAATTACTTGACTTCTCTGAACCTCAGTTTTCTTTGCCATAAAGTAGAACCCATCAAACAAACTGTGTTCTTGGGTTGCATCAAAAGAGGTATAAGTGAGTAGAATAGGGGTATACAGTTACTCATTCATTCACTTACTTATCTATCCGTGATTTCAACACTCCTTGAACACTTAATTTGTTATTATTTCTAGAAATCTCAGATGCGTATGAAGTACCGCATGTCTCATTAGGTGATGAGAGAGGTTTTTTCTAATCTGGGAGTTCATCCCTGACTTTACAAAAACTCACTGTACGAAAAATCACATTCAGTGCCTCAGTTTCCCTATCTCTAAAATAAAGGATTAAATTTACATGCCTTCCAACTCTAGCTCTAAAGCAGTGGTTTCCAAAGTGTGTGCAATGAATCGCTCACTTTAAAATCACCTGAAATGTGTATTAAATGAATATTTCTGTACCTCACCCAAGACCTACTCAATTTTAATGTCTGAGATGGAAATGTGCATTTTTAATAATAAGCTCTCTGGTTAATTTGTATGCCCACAATTTGAAAGAATTGTTCTACACGATTCAAGGACAACATTTCTCAAAGTGTCTTCATGAAAAACAATTTTTTTACTCTCCAAAGTTGGGGTTCATGGACAAAACAAGTTGGGAAAGGTTAATAAGATCTAAATCATTTTTGGAGATTTGCAAAGTACATTAGCATATCAAAGGCTCTGAAAAGTCCTATAGTAGAAAAATCTATTGAAGAAAATGTAACCAAGTATTTCCCAAGTATATCCCATATTTGATGATCAATTTTTTTCTGCATACTAACCCCCTACCTCGCCCAGTCACCTATCAGGCGTGCTAGAAAATTAATGTTCCACAGAGCACATTTTTAGAAAAACAAATCTAGGTGATTGACATAAATTATATCTGTGGACACTCAGAGTTGGAGCTCATAAATAGCATTTGGTTGCCCAATAATGGAAATGTGAAATAAATGGATTCTAGCTTGAAAGGTGTGTTGCAGAGTTAATAGGAACCTACTCACCTCTATTGGAAGCTCTCCTCAGGAGCACTTAGGAACTCCCTAAAATAGAATACTTAATCCTTTACTCCTGACTCAGGCAAAGGGAAAGCAATGGCCTGGGTGATTCAGCCTTTTCCTCCCTGTTGAAACTGTTGACTTTGCCATATAACCTCTTTGATGGTGCTGAAGTCAGGACTTTGCTCATCTTCCAGGCACCCAGTTTAAAAGAGCTGAGATTAGCTCAATGACTCACGAGTTTTCCCTGCCACTTGCATGTGTTATTCCAGAACAGAACCCAGGCTGGCAGCGCCATGTGTGAAATTCCTCGGTGCTGCTCAGGCCCAGCCCTCAGGCTGCTGGTTAGATGGCCCAGTCAACGTAACCTTCTCATGCTAATCCCAAAGCTTGCAGCCAATTGCCAAGGTGGACACTGGCTGACCTGAGTCACGATGATGCAACTCTAGCTTCCTCATTCTCCCTGTGCCCTCCTTCTTTGTAAATCCTGGTCAATTTCCAGAACTCAGAGCTAATGGGGGACGTGACTCGGCCACAAGAGTTTCAGGCAGCACCTAGTCCCTGAGCCCTATGACATGCCAGACAGCCCATGGAAAGTAAGAGGGAGAATCTTCCTCTTACTATTTCAGAACTTCTCAGCTGTTGCCTCAAAGTTAAATGCAGATGATCAATGAGTGGAAAATTGGCTTGGAAAGAGCAAATTGGATCTCGTGTCATCGTGAGATTATTTTACAGGACACATGTAGCAGGTCAAAAGTTGGAGACCAGATAGACATTCTCCATTTTCCTTTCCAGTTCATTGATCCATCTATTCAAGCTAGAATGCAGCCTCCCACTAGAATACGGGTTCCATGGAAGCATATCACTTTTCTGTTTTGTTCACCACTGTATTCCCAAGACCTAACTTAGTGTCTGGTATAAAGCAGATGCTCAACAAACAAATGCTTGTTGAATGAGTTCAACCAACAGTTTGGCAGATTGAAGGTTGTCATAAATTGTTTGGACACTCTTATGTTAAGAGGTGATGTGTTTATGACTTCTTAAATCTGAGCTTTGTGACGATCAATAGAATACAGTAGTTGAACTTTAGACATGGTGTCTCATAGCACCAGAAAACCCAGGGAAAAAAAAAGCAGCAAGGTTTCTTATGACCTTGCTTTGGAAGTTCCAGCCATTAGTTCCACCATATTCTGTTGGTGAAGTGAGTCGTTAAGGCCTGTCCAGATTCAAAGGGGGAGGGTATTTAGTCTCTGCTTCTCAACAATGCATGTAGCATGAGCTCCATTCCCCAAGGATTTAGCTATCTTCTCAACAGGAAGAGAAGCAAAGAATTTGTGACCATTTTTAACCTACCACACCTACCTTTCAGTATTGTTGAGAGGACTAAATAGGATGATTTATACCTGGTGTTTTTCTGCACATTAGGAGAGACATCCCTTCCTCTGGGTTAATACAGCTATTTGGCAAGCAGTGATTGGCCCGGGATTTAGCACCTCTGTGCCTCCTTAGCAAGCTGGTCTTGGGCAGGGTGCAATCTGCAAAACTGTGCACAGCAATGCTGCCTAACACATAGAAAACCCAGCAGATGATATATATTGCTAAAATTAGCTGACACTGTCACTGCAAAGGGCGTCAGCTGTTTTGGCCAACCTAATATCTATTTCTTTTCTTTCTGGTCTTAGCATGCTCATTTCCCTTTTTGAAAGTTGTTCCCACCCACTGTTGTTATATGCAATCTCTGTGGGACAGTCACTCAAACCCTGACTGCCTAGAGCTAAGAGGCTGTCATGTGATCCAGGTTGATCACATGACTTACTGCTACTTAGATCCCAAGTCCAACCAGCTCCCTGACCCCTCTGACGTCTGCTTCTTCTGTTTTGTGAGCTACTTCTTCCAATTCTTCCAACACTAGCATTTTGGGCTTATGTTAGCCAGGATAGGTTTCTGTTGCTTACAATCAAATAACCTGTAAAGATAGCTATTCTGGTGTCTTGATCATACAGGTTTATTTCTTTTCCTGGATACACCAACACCTTTGTCACTGGGCTCTTTCTCATGACCTCTTAGTCCTAGCAGTTGGTAAAATGTCATGTCTAACATTTGGTTGGTATTTTCTCTTCTGGGTCAAACCATGAGCAAGTGGCTCAGTGCAATAAAAAGTATGCATCAAGGTTGAAGTTGGTCAGTTCAAACATGTTCTAAATTCAAGCTGTGTGACTGTGGTCGAGTTAGCTAACATCCAAGTCTCTATTTATGTATTTTCAAAATAAGGATAATGCCTGTTGTTTACATGGGAAGGAAGTCAGTACCTGCTGGTTCCCTTCCACCTATCATGAGTGTCTGTTTGCCCAGCGCAGAGCTAGGCACTGGGAGGGATACGGAACTACATGAGGCATAAAGCCTATGCTCATGGAATTTGGGGTTAGGGAATGCAGATTAAGCCACACAAAGAGACTAACAACTATAATGTGGCAGGTGGGCCTTGTGAACAGAAAGCTATGCCAGTATGTATCCCATAATAAAAACCTTGTTTCCATGGCCAGCTCAGGACTGAATGCTTTATTCACACACTTCATTCTTACCATAACCCTGTAAGGTAGATATAATGGTTGTTCACACACCACAGATATGGAAAGCGTGGCTCCAAGTCATACAGTCAGGATTTGAACTCAGAACATCTGACTCCAAATTCATGTGTTTAACTAACACAGTATGCAGCCTCTTGACTGTACCCAAATCCCTGCCTGTGGGTCTGCTTTGTGGAAGAACCCAAACTAAGGCCAGAAGGCACTGGGAGGTTTTAAGGCAGGGACCCAGCAAGATGATGAAAAGCATTCAATGATGATAAGATCAGAGACTTAGAAGGGCCACTTCAGGCTGGGCGTGGTGGCTTACGCCTGTAATTCTAGCACTTTGGGAGGCCGAGGCAGGCAGATCACTTGAGGTCAGGAGTTTGAGACCAGCCTGGCCAACATGGCAAAAGACTATCACTACTAAAAATACAAAAATTAGCCAGGCGTGGTGGTGATCACCTGTAATCCCAGCTTCTCAGGAGGCTGAGGCAGGAGAATTGCTTGAACCCAGGAGGCAGATGTTGCAGTGAGCTGAGATTATGCCACTGCACTCCAGCCTAGGCAACAGAGTGAGACTCCGTCTCAAACAACAACAAAAAAAGGAAGGTCACTTCAAAGATGGCTGGCACAGAAGACAGATTAGAGGGAGGACAGTGTGGAGTGAGTGATGGGCACCATGCAGGAGGCTGCTGGGGACACCTCGCAAGCCAGAGCCAGTGCAGTGAAAGCAAATAGAGTGAAGGATACTATGAGTGCCAGGGTGCCTGTCCCCCAAGCAAAACAATAGAAGAACATTCTTCCGGCCCTGACTCAGGCTGGCCTATCTCTCAGCTCCCTGGAGCCACAGTAAATCTCAAACCTATAGAGCTTTTCCAAGCCCCCGAGTCCAGAGTCTGGGAGTGGTAATCCCTTCAAAAGAGTGTTCAGAAGTGGAGGGTGGAGCCGAAGGTGCTTTTTACAAGGCTAGAAAAAAAAAGAATTAAATTAGATTAAACACATACATGCACATACATACACCCTCAGCTATGCCCATGGGGGAAAACACAGCTATTACTATTTACTCCAAAAATCTGGAATAATTTGTGGGTTGATGAAGAAGACAGGTTATTTATGGTGTGGGGTAAGAGGAACTTTCAGCTTCTGACTCTCCCCAGTAAGTAATGACCAGCCTGAGGTGAGGTTTTTCTCCCAGCCTTGGAATCACTTCTAACAAACAAGGATATTTGAAGGGAGGCAAACTTCATGGGCACAAGAGAAAAGGGAAATAAATAAATAAAATAAATAAATAAGGAGAAGGAGTGAGGGGAAGCAGTGGAAGTGTGCTATGTTTTGAAGTCTTAGAACTGGAAGCAGTCATAACTTTTCTGGTGCGAGAGGTGCGCAGAATAAATGCTGCTCGTCACTGCAGGGCTTTGCAGCTCAGATGGTATCCATTAGCACCCAGGAAGTACCCTCCTCACCCCCTGGCTTCCCCCAGCTTCCTCCAGGCCACCCTGTATTTCAAGAGCAAGAGACTCATTGCCATACTTGGCCAGTGGCCCAGAAATACTTTTAGTGAAGTCATTGCCCACTTCTCGCTTTCCCCATGATGTTTTTTAAGCCTTTGTGGCTATGCATATCCAGGCACCTTCAAAGGGATGCCCTGGGTGGGATCAACCTCTGCTGCTGGCCAGCTGCATGACTTGGGGTCTGAATTCAACCTCTCTGAATCTCAGGAGCTGCATCTAAGCAACTAGGATGAAAAACAACATCTAGGTGTTGGAAAGATGAAGCGAACTAGCTGGTGGCTGGGAAAGGGGCTGGTATGCACTAAGCACCTAAGGCATGCAATTAACTTTCTTACCCAGACAAAGAAACTTCAGGGCAGCCTGACTTTCCCTTTACTTATTTGCTTGTCCAAACATTATGTGGTCCTCCCAAAGCGATGAGTCTTAATCAACTGGGAAACTTTTGTACAAAACGTTGATGTCCAGGCCACCCTCCACCCACCGTCTGCTGACTCTGGTTCTGGTGATATGGAGACAGGCATGGCCACTACTGGAATTTCTTCAAAGCTTCCCATATGATGCTAATACGCAGACAGCACTGAGAACCACTATCTTAAGAGTTCATCTAGCCTAGAAGTTGCCCATCCTGGCTGTTAGCACCACCTGGGGACAGGTCCTTTTCTGCCACTCTCCCTGTACTGAACCAGCATCCCTAGAGGAGGTACCTTGGATTCTGTACCTTAAGACATTCTGTGAGTCATTCTAAGTTCAATGGAGATGTACCTTCTTCTGGGAAGGTTTCCCCAGTGCTCCAAGTTCAGGCTGAGGAACCCTTTTCTATGCTCCCATATCCTCCCTGCCTGGCCCCCAATTATAGCTCATCACTACCCTGTATTGTCACCTTCATCTGTTTGTCCACATTTTATTATGTCAGCAATGTTCAGCATTATGTCCTCGGCTCCTAGCCCTGTGCCCCACACAGTAGGTCCTCAGTGAGTATTCTTGGAGTGCATGAATGGATGGGAAACCTTTATTTCTCTACCCCTACCTCTCACATTGCATCCCAGCAGTGCCCACCTATTCCAGATGGACTTCTAAGCTTTTGTAAATGCAGTGCCCTCTGCCTGCGGTCACTTGGAGGTGATGCTCCCTGGACTGGCTAACGATGATCATGTCAGGGTGATGGAATGCAGAAAGGAGCATCTTACCGCACCAGAGAAGGCCTCAAGCCACCCACAATTCACACGCTCTGTGGAAATTGATCTGAGAGCCATCCTGCTCCTGCCCTCTATCCTTGACTTATGATTTATAATTAGTGATATGCTCTCAGATAATGATCTTGGGCTTGGGAGTTGGAGAGCCTTGAGTTAAAATCCTTATCATTTACTAGCTGTGTGATCTTGGACAAATCACTTAACCTCTCTGAGCTTCAGTCTGTGCTTCTTCAACGTGGAGGTGACTATGTTCAAATTGCAGGGTTGCAGTTAGGATTGAATGAGGGAATAGCAAAATTTTTACACATTCATACTCTGCTTTAGGAGCCAGTACTCTACTTTTCAGTACTAATCCCTGAAAAGTAGAAGAAAATCTGGTAAGGAGGGTGTTATAATAATCAGCATTTTGCAGAAGTAAATGGAAGTTCAGAAAGGTTGAGTCACTTGTTTGAGGTCATCAGCCAGGTATTAGTGGAGCCAACCCTACCCTGCCTCCCAGGTGTTTGCAGAATGCCCCTCCCCAACAACTGGGACATAGTAAGTGCTCAATAAACACTTATTCCCCTCTGCTCCTCCTTGGTTCCCTTACCCATAACTAGTACCACATAGAGGAAGAGAGACTTCTAAGGGAAAATCAAATGTCTCAAGTGCTGATAACTAAGCTCTTAGGATCCCCTTATCCCAAGATGAGAGGTTTGTTCTCCACCTCAGAACTTACCCTAAACATCATTGTATCTGCATTTGAGAACCTAAGCAGGGCCAGGAAAGATCCAGATGAGTTTTGCTGGTCAAGCGGAGACCGGCTAATGGAGAAGGGGTTGTTTCCTCCCCACCCTCCTTGCCTCGGTCGATTTGCATTGATCCCAGTTCAGCTGAGTGAGAGCCGTCTTTCAAAGTTTATTCTGGTGTCAATTTTTATAGTTCTCCCCCACAGATCAATACCGTGCAAAAAACATTAAGGCAAACTTTGTGAAAGCCGATCGTTCAATATGAGTTTTATGAATGGCTCCCAGCCCCAGCTCTAAGCATTTGGAAGTAAGTGGTACCTTTAATCGGATGAGTGATAGAAGCCAGTCAATAAGGGCTGCTTTTTCAGCCCTCGGAGGAAGAAGGGCTGAACCTCTGACTCCCCTTATCAAACGCATTTCTTTTTCACAGTTGGAGAAGTGGTTAAGAGCCCAACCCTAATGATAAATAAACCAATTTTTAACTACAGAACAAAAATAAGAACAGGCATTTCACAGCAAAAGGAAATCCAAATGGCCAATAAGTGTAAGTAAAGATATCCATCCTTGTTGATAGTCAAAGAAGTGCCAGTTATAACCAAAAGGAGAGATTTTTTTTCCCATAGCCCTCGGCTTGGCAAAAACTGAAAAAACAGGCTTTGCTGAGCAACGGAGAGCCAGCCTCAGACTCTGCTACTGTCAGAGTAAGTTGATGTGAACCCAACTTGAGATGCAACTTAGAACTGTCATGTAAAGCTAAGGCTTGCATATCCCACCATCCAACAAACATGCTTGCAGGTAGGTAGGCACTAGATCCTCAGATACATGGCCCAGTAGATATACATACTGATGTTCATTGTAGCATTGTTTAGACGAAGGGAACTGGGTAAACAACCTTGAGGTCCATGATGAAAGGAGTGATTAAATCCACTATCATGACATCAGATAATGAAATACTGTACAACAGTGAGACAATAGCGCTATCTGCATCAACACAGATCCCTGGAGAACAAAATAATGAGTGAAAAAGTTGTTGTTGAGAAATATATACATATAGTTGTTGATAAAGGACATTATATATATATGTATGTGTATATATATACATCATATCCTTTTTATATACGTATGTAATGATACGTATATAAAAAGTTTAAAAACACACAGCAATGCTATGCAGTGCTAATAAATAAATGTGAGATAAAGGAATGAAAACTTATGGAAAAATAATTGCAAATATTGGGGTGGTGTTTATGTTCCACTTGGAGAGAGGGAAATGGGGGAAGAAAGGGATACACAGTAAGCTTCTATTATTTTAGTAATGATGTAGTTCTTAAAACAAACAACAAGAACCACACTAAAGCAAATATGATAAAATGGAAGTTCCATGAAGCCGGCACCATCTGTTTTGTTCACTATATCCTCAAGGCCTAGAACAAAGCCTAGCACATAGAAAGTGCTTAATAACTATTTGCCAAACAAATGAAAGATAAATGTAATGAATCTGGGTTTGGAATACACGGTGCCCTTACATTTTTCTCTATAATTTTATTTGCTGGCAATATTTCACTGGGGAAGTGGTAAAGAGGAGGAAAAGGAGAAGGAGAGAGCCAGACAGGCCTACCTACCTACAAGCATGGGCTTCAAATCCCAACTCTGCTAATTTAACACGGCCTACCTAATGCTGGGCCTATTTTCCACTAATACGTTGTGGGTGCTGGACTTTTCTTTTGTTTTTTTCTTTTGTCAGGGCTGGTGGAGAGGGGAAGGAGACAATGAACATTGCTGAAGCAAACAGATAATAATGTCACTGTGTATTTTTATAAAGCATTTGGCATGCACCATCTTATTCACCCATGATTCTAAGCCCCACACACATTACAAGTAGTTTAGAGTCTCCTGGAAGATGCTCATTGGCCAGCCTGCTTAATCAAGTGTTGACTGACATCTGGTCACCAATCTAAGCTCATGCATTGTGGTGTCAAAGCAGCAGTTATTTCAATTTTCTTTTATTGAACACCTACAAGCACTGGGTATCACCAGCACCAGTTGTGCTGAAAACAAAGCAAGTTAGACATGTTTTCTACCCTCTGGGAGCTCAAAAACTCCAGAAAACACTAAAACAAGGCAAAGAAACTGACCTTTAAAGCAAAGGTATAAATAATGCGCAGTGTACGAAGAGAGAAAGAGAAAGAATTTCCTACTAGGGGAGGAACAGCTCCTAGAGGAGGTGTGATTTTGCCTGCAAATAAATAAAACATGTATCCATCTCATTGGAGGCTGCTGAGTGGATGTCAACAACTTCAAGACCTCACCAGACTATGGTCCCTTAGGATCTCCAACGGATACACCAGGGCCTCTGTGTGTCTCCAAAGAGTATCAAATGTCTTCAAAAAATTAAGTGTGTCATGATGGGGCATTTCCCTAGGATATTCCAAGCAGGAAATGAGAGTTTCAGTAGGTACTATGTATAGGGAGAAGATTAGGTCCGAAAAATTCTGGGTTGGGCAAACCAAGTTGAAGAACTCCAAAATCTGTGGCCAAAGAAGAGAATGAGACAGAGGACACATCGGCTGTAACATAGCCTCTGTACACATTCGGATGGGAGACGTATATATTAGGCACAGGTATACACATGTGTACATATGGTTCCACGTGTATAGACATACCTGGTTGTGCATGTCTGTGGCATGCTTAGGTGTGCATGTGTATGTATGTGCGTATGGATGTGGATATGTGTGCAAGTTTCTGTGTCAGGGTCTACGTTGGCAGACGTATTTGCATTTTATACTCAACACTGCATGCAAGGACTGTGCATATATGCATTCTTATATATAACACAAATATATATGAACCAAGTTGCATGTATGCTTGAGTGTGAATGTGTGTAAATATACATGCATGTAGGTACATATAGGCATGTATGTCTATCTGTGCAAGTGCAGATGTATGAGTGTTTTTACATATGCAGATACAAGTGTGTCAACTTATATGTCTATGTGAAAAATATGTGAGCAATTTTGTATGGCTGTAAATGTGTGTGATTGGATATATGTCTGGAAATGTTTGTTTGGATAAATATATAGGTATGTGAGATGTCTTCATCTGTGTTTCTATGCCACGCTCCATGACTCTAGGTAGTGTGCTTCTGCACACATGTGCATTAGATAGGAGTGTGTATTTGCTACATGGATGTACATGTGTACCTCAAGCTGTGTTGTGTGGGCATATGCGTATCAGTGCAAATGCACTTAGAGATGTATTGTGCAGGAGTGTGTGTGAGTGGTATACGGACCCATAGATGTGTTTGTGTATGTGTTTATGTAATAAAAAGTAGTGATGAGGTTGATTTTGCACAGGGAAATGTGTGTGTGTGTGTGTGTATGTGTATGATTTGCCACTGCCTGCTGATGCAGAGACAGACAGTCTGGCAATAAGGTGCCTGGAGAGCCTGACCTCAGACCCTAGAGCCACCCATGAATTGGAAATGAGAAGTTACCAATCGCACATCCAAGGCCTCGGCCCAGCTGAGTGTGGACCTTGCATTGGGTGACAGGCCCTTTCCACGAGTGGATGCCCTGCACCCCCATGGGAGAGGAGCTGGCTGGGGATGGCCAACCTTTTGGGTAGGGCTGGTGGGACTTCATTTGTCCCTTGCCTGATGTGCATGGGCTGTGTCCTTTCATGATGGACTCTGAAAGCGGCTGACTCAGCTTCCTAAAAGGTGGCAGCATGGTCCAGGAGAGTGAAACCAGTCGGGCAGGGTAGCAGTTCTCCATTTGTTGGAAGGCTATGGTGCATGGGAGAAATGGGGGATGTGGGTGGAGAATCAGATAAGGGTTCAGATTCTGGCTCTGTCACTCATAGGCTATGTGAACATGGGAAAGATACTTTCCTGGCCTCACATGTGAACTGTAGGATGTGTCTGTTGGGCCCTTGTGAGGAGAACCAGTAAAACATCTTCAGCACAAGGCCAGTCACTCAACAAATGGAAGTGACTGGAGTGTAACCTCTCATTTCACCCTCCCAATAAGCTCTGCTTGTTAGAGATGCTGAATTCCCTAAAGACATCACACTCAGGCTTTGGATTCAGACAGAACTGGGTACCAAGTTCAGCTCCCTCACTTGTAAGCTATGTGCCCTTGAACGAGAACCATTACCTCTCTGTGCCCATCCAGTAATGAATGGCTAAACAGATCGTATGTATCCATAACATGGAATACCACTCAGCAATAACCTGAAGCAAACACACGATCTATCTGTAACCCTAGCCCTAAGCCCTAATCACATGCATGCATCTCAAAACCATCATGCCAAGGGGGAAAAGTCAGACATGAAAGATAACATACTGTACGATTCCATTTATATGAAACTGTAGAAGAACGAAAACCATTTTGTCAGAAAGCAGATTGGTAGTTGCCTGAGGCAGGGGGAGGTGGGTCAGGAGGAACTTTTTAGGGTGAGGACACTATTTCTTTTTCTTTTTTTTTTGAGACGGAGTCTCACTCTGTCGCCCAGGCTGTAGTGCAGTGGCGTGATCTCAGCTCACCGCAAGCTCCACCTCCTCCTGCCTCAGCCTCCTGAGTAGCTGGGACTACAGGTGCCCGCCAACATGCCTGGCTAACTTTTTGTATTTTTAGTAGAGATGGGGTTTCACCGTGTTAGCCAGGATGGTCTCGATCTCCTGACCTCGTGATCCGCCCATCTTGGCCTCCCAAAGTGCTGGGATTGCAGGCATGAGCCACTGCGCCTGGCCGAGGACACTATTTCTGCGCCTGGCCGAGGACACTATTTCTATCTGTATTGTGGAGGTGGTGATGTTCTTGGTTACAGGATTGTGAGACAGTGCCTAAATCCATCCAGTGGCACAGTTAAAATAGATGAGTTTTATTGTATATAAATAAAACCTTAATAACTCAAAAAGAGGGAGACAGTAGCATAATATGACCCTGAGTGACTGGGGGACATTTTAGATGGGGTGGTCTTAGAAGGCATCTTTGAGGAGGTGCCATTTGGTGACAATTGTAAGAACTGAAAGAAACACTCAGGCTCAAGTAAGCCTTCCCCTCTCTGGCCTGGAGCCCAGTGGTGTTTCCCCGGCTCCAGAATGTTCCCAGGCCACATTTACCTTCCTCCTGACCCTCAGGCAAAAATCATTTCCCGAATCTCTCACCACTGGGCACATGCTCACTTCCCCTGACCAGGACCCGGCCAGTCCTGTTGTTCCCTAGTAAATATTTTAGTGCCCGTAGAGACTAATGGTGCATCATCAATGGGAAATTGAATGTAAATCATCCCAGCTTTTCCGTCACCCCAGAAATCAATGTTCACACATTAGGGCTATTAGCTCATTAGGAAACCTTTGATGGATGGCGTGGGAGCCAGCAGCCACACCTGGAGTCCTGCCTCTGTTCTTCCTGCATGGATGGAGCTAAGCAGCAGGTGGTGGAGAGGGAACACACTTTTCAGAGTGGACTCTCCCCTCAGCATCAGTAGAAGGTGGTCTTCAGCGGGCTATCCCATGCTTTTCTTCCCTAAGTCCCATGACTGCATTTGAGGTTTTGACTGCTAGCAGAGAGAAAGTCTGAGTGGGATGGTGTGTTTCTAGAGTTGGTGCTCAAATTGCCCATTTATTCATTCAACAATAATTTATTGAGCGCCTACTGTGTGTCCAGCCCAACTGGCTATCAAAAGTCAACAACACGTTAACACCCTTTGACCTGGTAACTTCTCTTCATTTATGCAAAGAAATGTGCATACAACTTTGGCTAAAAGGATGCTTTTTGCAATCGTGTTTGCAATGGACATAAATGATCTAAATATTCAACAGCACATTACTCACACTTGGGTGGTGCTGATGTAAATAAACCTACTGCACTGCCGGTCAGATAAAAGCATAGCACATACAATTATGTACAGTGCATAATACTTTATAATCATAATAAATGGCTATGCTACTGGTTTGTGTGTTTACTACACAATCATGCACTTCCTAATGATGTTTACTGCCTAGTGATGTTTCTGTCAATGACGGACTGCATATACAACAGTGGTCCCATAAGACTGTAATCTGTATTCTTACTGTATCTTTTCTGTATTTTGATAAGTTTAGATCCACAAATACCTACCATTGTGTTACAATTGCCTAAAGAATTCAATACAGTAACATGCTGTATGGGTTTGTAGCCTAGGAGCAATATGCTACACCATACAGCCTGGGTGTGTAGTAGTCCGTGCCATCTAGTGAAAGGACAGTCAGCCAGGCACGGTGGCTCATACCTGTAATCCCAGCACTTTGGGGGGCCAAGGTGGCCAGATTACTTGAGGTCAGGAGTTTGAGACCAGCCTGGACAACATGCTGAAACCCCATCTCTACTAAAAATACAAAAATTAGCCAGGTGAGGTGGCACATGCCTGTAATCCTAGCTACTCGGGAGGCTGAGGCACGAGAATCTCTTGAGCCTGGGAGGTGGAGGTTGCAGTGAATAGAGATCACACCATTGCATTCCAGCCTGGGTAACAGAGGAAAACTCTGTCCGAAAAAAAAAAAGAAGAAAAAGAAAGAAAGTGGTCTATGATGTTCACACAGGGATGAAATCACCTAAGGACTCAATTCTCAGAAGACATCCTTGTTGTTAAGTGACATATGATTGTATATTCAAACATTCACTAATTTGTAATACATATTTATGTAATATGTTAATTATGCATTCACTCATATATACTTATACACATGAATATATATTATATAATATATATATTCAGTTGTATATATACATATATTCATGTATATATACATATATTCATGTATATATATATATGCTCAGAGAGCTCTATATTATTCATGTGTATATATGAATATGTATAGTCATGTATATAAGTGTATATATATGAGTGAATGCATAATGTATAACTATATTTATATGTACATACATTAATGTATATATATTTATATGTATATAACTATATTTACGTTTACCTGATAAAAATTAACAGTAGTCACTAGTACTAACACCATTTTTGTTCTTATAAAGCTTACATTTTTAGAACAACTATTTGAATGGGAAAAGACTAGAAAAAAATACCCAACACATTAACATTCCTTATCTCTGGGTGGTGGGTTCATGCACCAAGGTTTGTATAAATTATATATTATTGTTCATATATTAGATATTATATTACGTTAATTATATCATGTTAAATTTATTACATTTATAGTATATTGTATATAACCATATATGTATATATGTTGTGACTGTGATCTCTGGCTTTTATATACATATATAATATATGTATGTTGCTTCTCTACTATTTCTTGTTTTTTCAATGAACAAATATTACTGATGCAAATTGAGTCAATTAAAAGTGTAAAGATAATGGCCTCCAAATGTCTGTTGGTGACAACAGACACATAAATACAATACAGACATATACCCAAGGAGATCAACAGATTCACACTCATTTCTGTGACAACACAGACATGGCCCATTACACGCAAGCACACCCATGGGGACACACAGCCATGCACCATTGCAAATACAGATGTGCAGATATTCACATAAACACACAGACACACAAGCCTGCATGCTTGATTATAAACCTGCCTACCTACATGTGGACATGAACAGGCAGGATGCCCCGAGTTCCTTTGAGTGTCAGGGCTGCGCTCCTTTCTGCCACTTCTCTCCTGTGGAAAGAGCGTGGGGATATGGCAGGAACTGGGTGTTGGTTTTCACAAAAGCCCAGGTCCACATCTGCAGACTTGTGAGGGATGCTGCCCCCACAGCCCCACGTTGGCAGGCAGAGTACAGGCAGCCAGCCTGGAAGAGTACAGATTGAAGCAGAGGTGAGGGTTGCCCCCAGCTGTTGTGGGGGGAGGGGGTTGCTGGGAAAAGAGATTCTGCCCTCTGCCCTGCAAAAGCCCCAGACGCTGGGCCCTAAAGCAGCCTCTTTGATTCTCCTTTGCCCTCAGAGTGGGCTGGGAGGCCCACAGGGAGAAGCCTGCTGAGATTTCTAGAGCTTCCTATTTGCTGAAACCCGCCTGTTCCCACAAATCCCAAAATAGAGTCCCTGGCAGAGATGTGAGCTCTGAAATGCAGAGACAGCTGCAAAGAAAAATAGTGGAAGGGAGAAAGCAGGAAAGCTGTCTGCTTTTCCCTCAAGCCTCAGAAGGATCTTGGGGCCGGCAAGGGCATCGAAAGGTCACCCTTCTAAGCACCATCCCCTTGTCTCCAAACATACTTAAAATTATGCCTAGTTAAAGAATATAAACTTGCTCAGAGAGCTCTAGGGAAAGGAAGGACATCTCCTTGGGGCAACAGGGAACATCTGCAGTTTCTCTACCGTCCCTAGACATTCTTTTCTGAGACTAACTTAAAGTTTTCCTACTACAGCTATCTCTCATCATTCTCCCTCATGTCCTCTTGTCCTCTTGTTCTTCAAAGGACACTAACTTCACTCTTCTTTTCCAGCCAAATGAATCAAAATAGCTTTTTGATATGTATTTGCTAAGCAGCTACTCTGGGCAAGGTGCTGTAATGGGGAGGTAGAAGAGCTAGATGTGGACTCAGTTTTCAAGGAGGCTTCACCCACATAGGAGATGACAACTATGAAAACACCAGGTCATCAGGCAACGAGAACAAGGAAGAGAAAAAAACAGAGTATTTATCATTTTCTTGTGTGCTTACCGTGTGCCTGGCACTGATCTTTCCAACTTAGAAGCATTATATCCATCTAATAAAACAATTTCATAACCATAGCAACAATTATCATTTTATCTTATAGGTTAGGAAACTGAGGCAAAAAAGTAAAAGAAACCTGTCCAGGTCACACACCTAGAAAGTAGAAAAGCCAGGACAAGACCCGTAGCAAAGGTACTGAGCCATTTTCTAGTCACATTGGTTTGGAGCAGTGACAAGCTCTCTGAGCCTCAGTTTCCTCATCTTTATAATGGGAACAGTATCTTAATTTAGATGAGAACCAAATGATTAGATGTTTACAAAGAATTTAGTGGAATTTGCAGGCACAGGAAATACTTAGTAATAACAAAAGTGGTGATTATTGTATCAGTTAGCTGTAGCTGCATAACAAACAATCCTAAAATGTAGCCATTTATTATCACTCAACAGTCCTGGAGTCAGTTGCATATTTCTACTGGTCTTGGCTGGGCATGCTGTGTGGTTTTTCTGGTCTCATTTGAAACTCACCCACATGTCATACAGTCAAGTGACTGTTGGCCAATCTTTGATGGTCTTGGCTGTAATAACTAGCTCTCTTCCATAGAGAGAAGACAAAGACCTGCTGTAGACCTCAGCAGGCCAGCCCAAGCATGTTCTTGTGGCAGTCGCAGAGGTGAAAGAGAGTGCATGGAAACACCTGAGTGGTTTTTTCAAGCTTCTACTCACATCAAGTTTGCTAGTATCCAACTGGTAAAAGCAATTCATATGATTTAGTCCAGAGGCAGAGCAGAAGACAAAGTTGCAAGAGCATAGACACAGGGGGCTATGCAACCAAACCATCATTTAATCATAATTAACACCCAAGGGCATGCATTTGTACAGAAGTCACCTGCCGTTAATCTTACTGGTGGTGGTCACTGTTGTGGTCATTACTGATAGGTAGTAGAGGAGGTGCCATGAAACCACAGGACAGACCGAACCAAAGGAATCTTCATGCAAGAAAAATTATTTCATCGGACCCTTGAAGGCCAAGCAAAAGTTTGAATTTAAGAAGGCAACAATTTGGAATGAGAAGCATTCCAGGTGGAAAGAACAGCTTGCTCAAAGACAAGAAAATGCCATGAGATGCCCACATTTTGATAGTAATGGGGGATAGAAGAGATACGGAAGCAGAATGGCTCCAAAGGTGGAGCACAGCCATGGAGGATTAGGGTGTTTCAGGAGAGGCAAATTACGAAAAAGTGAGAGAGAGGAGACTAAGGTCTGGAGAAAAGTCAGCAGATGTGAAGATTAGGTGGTCTGGGGAAACCACATCTGAGGAAGGCAGAGGGGGTGAGAGGAGCATGTGGAAGTCAACAAAATGAAACATGGAGTCCTCTTTGAAGACACTTACCAGTAAACAGGAGGAACATGCCATTGGCATTTTCATTTTGCAAGTGAAAAAACTGAGGCTTACAGGCTTAAATAACAAGCCCCAAATCCCTCTTTGAATTAAGTGGTTGAGCGCAATTCATCCATCACACCTTCCATATTGCCTCAAATTCTTCAGCTGCTTTTCTTTTAAAGGGAGGCGCTTAGAGGCACAGAGCTACAGAGTCTCAGGTGGGAAAGATGCAGCGGGGTGCACACTGGGAGAGGGTGCAGATACAGAGCATGCTGCTGCTGACTTCGCCGTTTTGCCCTGCAGACCTTGATAAATCTACAGGCTGTCCCAGGCTTGCAGCCACTGGCCTCTGCTTAACAGGCCCCAAATGCCAAGCCCTCCTCCCTCTCAGATATTTATTGGCAAAACTTGCTCTGGGGACAGCCTTTGTCCTGCCCCTCCCCTGTCTGGGACTCTAGCCCCTGTCCTGCAGCCTCCTTCTTGGCTCTGTGTCTATTGGATTTCTTTTAAAACAGCACACAAGCCCAGAACTCTGAAGCTGAAGATCCCTGGAAATCTGGCAGGTGTTTGGGAACAGCGTGGGCCTCAGCAAGTTCTTCTTGGAGCAGTGTCTACTCCTGCCTCTACTTCTTGGCCAAGATTGCAGCTCAGAGTGGAGCCCTGGCTTTCTGACATGGTCACAAATGACTGAGGGAGCTTGTCCAGCAGCCTTTGTTTATTTGAGGTTCTGTTCTGGAAGGGATCGGCATCCTGAGCAAAGAGGTGGTGGCAACTGAGAGTATTAAGACCATGACAATGGCCAACATATGGAACAGAGCAAAGAAGGTACAACAGTAGGAAGATAATGTATGCACAATATCTGGCATGCAGTAGGCAATGAGTAAGTGGTTTCCTGGTTGAATGAACAAAGGAAGGAGAGAGTAAAGAAAAAAGGAAGGAAGAGAAGAAAGGAAGGAAAATAGGAGGGAAGGAAGAACAGAGGAAGGAAGAGAGAGACATGCTCTGACTGTAGATCAGGACACCTGGGTTTGTATCTGTATTAGTCCATTCTCACACTTCCAATAAAGACATACCTGAGACTGGGTAATTTATAAAGGAAAGAGGTTTAATTGACTCACAGTTCTGCATAGCTGGGGAGGTCTCAGGAAACTTACAATCATAGTGGAAGGGGAAGCAGAACATCCTTCTTCACATGGCAGCAGCAAGTAGAAGTGCCGAGCAAAAGCGGGGAAGCCCCTTATAAAACCAATAGATCTCGTGAGAACTCAGTATCATGAGAACAGCATGATGGTAACCACCCCCATGATTAAATTACCTTCCACTGGGTTCCTCCTATGACACGTGCTATTATGGGAACGACAATTCAAGATGAGACTTGGGTGTGGACACAGCCCAACTATATCAGTATCCCAGTTTTCTTACCCAGTAGGTATGTTTGTTGAACCTCAGAGTCTAATAATTACTTTCAGAATCTGATAAATGGGGTTAAGAAAACATAGCCCTTAAAGATTCAGGAGTAATTAATAAATAAGAAAGTCTTAGAAATAATTAATCGCCATATACTAGCAAAGTATAGGCTCTGGATCCTGACTGCCTTGGACTGAATCTTGGATCTGCCATGTATTAGCTGTGTGACTTTGAGCTAGTTGAATAACCTCTCTGTGCCTCAATCTTTTCATCTGTAAAATGGAAATAATAAACATGCCTTCCTCCTAGGGTTGCTGTGGAGGTTATCTAATACTTGTGTAGTGTTTAGAATAGAGGCTGGCACAAAGTCAGGGCTTAACAAATGTTAGCTATGTTATTATCAGAAAGGGGAAGTCACTTGTTCAAAGCCACACAGAAGTAACTGGCAGAGGCAACCTAAGTCTGTCTGATCCCCAAAGCCACACTTTTAAGCACAGGCGATGCAACAGAGATAGAAAGAGGCCCTTCCTTTGTCCGCCTTCTTTTGCTCTCTTGTTAACTCCAGGCACGGGTGCCCCAACATGCTATGTCCCTGGTCAGGGCTGGGAAGCTTGCTGTCGTTCTGTTCCCAGCCAGGGCATGCTCTCTTTTCAGTTTCCATTCTTGAAATGGGCCAGAGCCTCTACATAGGGAAGAAAGAAGGTCTGCAGGCAGGCTTGGCCACCCAGCCACGCACAGCTCTGTGGGATTCCTTTCTTTCTGCTTTTCTCTGCATGTCAGCATGACAGAGACCAGCCCAGGCCTGGTGTGCCTGGACACTGTCTGTCCCAGCCTTGCCCAGAACGCCCCACAGGGCAGTCCTCCAATTCTGGAGGCAGACACCACAAGCAATAAACGAATGGGCTGACCATCGCTGGGCAGCTAAGAATAATAATAACAGTAACGAATTGCATTGTTTACTGCGCATTAGGAACAGGGCTGCAGTCTTTACAAATAGGACCCTGTTGAATCTTCACTTCATCCCAGTGCAGGCTTTCTTATTAGTTTCCTTTTCACAGATAAGGAAACTGAGGCTCACAGAGGTCAAGCTCTTTGTCCCAAATCACACAGTTTTAAGGAGCAGAGCCAGGATTCAGAGGCAATTCTGTTTGGTTCCAAAGTCTGGTTGTTATTCTCTATGGTACAAAGACTTACCTGGTTGGCTGCCGTGAACACTTTTTTCTTCCTGTTTTATGCAATTGGTCCAATACCAAAGGCCAGCTGAGAAATTAGTGATTCCTCATCACAGACAGTGACAGAGCACCTAGGCCATCTGGCCCTGCCTCTCCCTGACCCTAGTGTGTAAGGCTCGATATGATGAATGCAAACACATGCAAATCATATGCAGAGCTGTCTGTCCCATTTTCTGAATTCCAAAGGGGCCCTCCAGAAAACTCTAGATCATTATTTCCTAAATTTTAGATATTTAAATACCATTTATCAATTCATAAAATCTGCATGACTACTTACTAATATTTTTTCTTTAAACCCAACTTATTTTCTTTACCAAAATACATTCACCCCAAAAGAAGAAAACTGAAATCATTAACATAAATAGAAAACCATTACCACTGACCACAAATAGAAATGAAACATACAAATAAATGTAATGAAAACTTTACAATGGTACTAGTAATCTCAGCTTGGTATTGTGGCGTTCCTGAAACTGAGGAGGATATTCTCTCTCTCTCTCTCTCTCTCTCTCTGGCAAAGGAGGGAGTAAGCATTAACTACCACAAATTTAGCCATTGAAAACAAAATATTATATTACATATCCGTAGGTCAGAAGTTTCGGCACAGCCGGTCTCTGTTCACTTCTGAAGGCCCTTGGGTTACAGAGCTGAGGTCTCCATTCCCTTGCTGGTTGTCAGCTGAGGGGCGCTCTTACCTCCAGGAGACCTCTCTCAGGTCTTCATGCAGGGCTCCCCACCTCTCAGGACCAGCAATAAGTCCTTCAGTCCTTGTCATGCTGCCATCTTTCTGGTTCTCTGCAGCGGGGAGAGGTTCTCATGTGACTACACTGGTCTCACATGGATAATCTGGGATAATCTCCCTTACCTAGGGCCTTGACCTTACTCACACCTGCAAAGCCCCTTTGCCAGGTATGGGAACATCTTCACAGGTGTGAGTGTCTTAGGGGGCTGTAAATCTGCCTACCACAACACATTAGCAGCAAACTGAGATGGTCTTGGTAGAATTACAAAAACAGAAGAGAGAAGAAGGGAGGTGGAGGGAGAAAGAAAGGAAACAATCAGCTCACTGAATGACTCTACATAATTTAAAGTCCTGACTATGAACCACCTAAAATCATTCCTGGAAAATTCCTTGCTCTTTCATACATCTTGCCCTGCCATGATCACAGCTGATAAGCTTTAGATGCCCTCAGTGGAAGGCATTATTTCCTTATCCTGGTCTCCAGGTCTGGGTCTGGCCAGGCATTGAGCCTCCATCTAAAACAGGAAGGAAGCAATGAAATGTCTCAGAAAGATTCCCCAAGAAGTTCTCGTCTTCCTTCTGGGCTGCCTGGAGATCCCACAAAACTCTCTAAGCTCAGAGTTGGCCCTTTCAGGTTTACTTGCTGCCTGAGAGCAAAGGAGCCCCTTCCAGCACTCTGCACCCTGCCATGTGCCATTCAGCCATGATCCATGCAGGCATTAACAGCAGGCCTGGGGAAGACAAGACATGTGTGCAGAAAGCGTTGGGTGGCTGGCTTCTTTCTCTAACAGGCCTGGTCTCTCGCCCTTTGCTAATTACTTTGATCCTTTGCACTTTGTAAAAAAGCCCCACAACACCAATTGGTCCCCTCTGGCTTTAACCTTGCAACCCAGTTGGCCCTTGTAAAAAGTGGGGGTGGGTGCCAGAGGGGGGCCAGGCAAGCCCACATACAGGCACACACAAGTATCCAGATCTGCGCTGACTGCCCAGGGTCTGTTTCTTTAATGGTTCCCTCCCAAGACTCTCACAAAAAAGGACAAATAAAACCCTTTTTACAAGATGGCAGGGCTGCGTGTAACATCGACTTCATCAACAACCAGTTCTTTCGTGAGTTCCTTTGCCTTTTAACATACTTTCCTTCCAGATCTCACTTTCTGCAACTGGCTGACTCCTTCTTGCTCGCTCTTGCTTTTTGCAGCTCTGGAAAGTCTCCTTTCCCACTCCCTGTCCCAGGCCCAACCCCGACCCTTGCCAAATCCTCACTTTCATCTGCTCTTGCTCCTTTTCCCCATTCTGTGAAGCTACCGAGGAAGCAAAGTGGATTTGCCATTTGGGGAGGGAGAGTACTGGTTTGCAGGAACTCAAGAAGCTGGAAGTAAAACAGAAGCTTGTTGAATTTGATGAGTATGGGAAAGATAGCCCTGTGGGCAGACGGAAATAAGGACCAGGTTTTACTCTCTTCGAAAAAAGATATAGAGGCTGGGTGCAGTGGCTCATGGCTGTAATCCTAGCACATTGGGAGGCCAAGGTGAGTGGATCACTTGAGGCCAGGAGTTCAAGACCAGCCTGGCCAACATGGCGAAACCCCATCTCTACTAAAAATACAAAAATTAGCCAGTGGCGGTGCATGCCTGTAATCCCAACTACTCAGGAGGCTGAGGCAAGAAAATCACTGGAACCTGGGATGCAGCGGTTGCAGTGAGCCGAGATCACACCACTGCGCTCTAGCCTGGATGACAGAGCAAGACTCCATTCTCAAAAAAAAAAAAAAAAAAAAAAAAAAAGAAAAAACATAGAATAGAAACAGCCAAAACCTCACATTTGTGTTTTCAAAAGTAGTTCTTCACCTCAGCCTGATTGACATACATGATTGTATCAGAATTACTTGTGATGTTTGTTGCAAGTTATTTGTTATGCATAATAAAGTCCTAAAGTTGCAAATTATTTACTTTTTAAAAATAGAATTTACTTGATTAAAAGCTATCCCTACTATAGAATATATGTAAGTCAGCTTTTGCTGCATGACAAACTACCCCCAAACTTAGTGGCTGACAAAACACCATTTATTTCAATCACGATTCTTTGAGTTAGCATGAGCTGAGTTCAGCTGGGTTGTTCTTCTGGTCTTGGCTGGACTCACTGATGTGTTTGCAGTCAGCTCTGGTATTGGCTGGGGGCTGGCTGATCAGGGGAATCTTCAGCTGCAATGTCTTGCTCACATGTGTGGTCTTTCCCTGCTCCAGTAGGGTGGCTCCAGCTTGCTTTCACGATGGGGTAGAATTCCAAGAGAAAATGCAAGTGTGCATATGGCCTCTTGAAGCCTAGGCTCAGCACTGCCCTCTGTCACTTTTGATCTTTTCTAGTCACCAAAGCAAATCACAAAGCTGGCCTAGATTCAAGGACAAGGAAATAGACTCCAGTTCTCCACGAAGGGGATCTGTAACGTCACACTACAAAAAGCACAGATACTGGTATAACCGCCCAATGGGTTCACCTTGCCCACAGCCCAGACAGAGCCCATTTATCAGGACAGGGGAACTGCGATAGAGAGTCATTCACAGAGAGCTGGTTGTGCAGGAGACTGGAGTTTTATTATTACTCAAATCAGTCTCCCTGAGCATTCGGGGATCAGAGTTTTTAAGGATAATTTGGAGGGCGGGGGAAGGCCAGCGAGTCGGGAGTGCTCATTGGTTGGGTAGGAGATCAACTCGTGGGAAGTTGAAGCTGTCCTCTTGTGCTGAGTCAGTTCCTGGGTGGAAGTCACAAGATCAGATGAGCCAGTTTATCCACGTGGGTGGTGCCAGCTACTCCATCAAGTGCAGGGTCTGCAAAATATCCCAAGCACTGATCTTAGGAGCAGTTTAGGGAGAGTCAGAATCTTGTAGCCTCCATCTTCATGACTCCTAAACCATAATTTCTAATCTTGTGGATAATTTGTTTGTCCTACAAAGGCAGTCTAGTCCCCAGGCAAGAAAGAGGTTTGTTTTGGGAAAGGGCTGTTACCGTCTTTGTTATAAACTGTAAACTAAATTCCTCCCAAAGTTAGTTCAGCCTACATCCGAGAAAGAACAAGGAGAGCTTAAAGGTTAGAAGGAAGATGGAGTCAGTTAGGCTAGACCTCTCTCACTGTCTCAGTCATAATTTTGCAAAGACAGTTTCACTGGGAAGCGAGAAGGATTGTGATCATTTCTCTACTCTGACATAATTTATTTCTTACTGTTATTCTCCTGAATTCTAGTCCCATGAAAATACAATCGGTATTACAGGAAATACAGGAGCATGTGAAAAAAGAACTGTGGCAAGTTGGGGCCCACAAAGTGAATAAGCTTGCATGCAGGATTTCTCAACACCTTCAATCACCAAGATGCACGGTGAACCTTCACAAGTGGGAACCACAGGCAGTCCAAGCCATTTCCAAATTCCCAAATGTACACCCTTTTGAAGGGAGCATCTCTTAGGATTCATATTCTGTGAAATGTATTTTGGGAAATACTACTATGATAACATAACTATGCTAATTTGTATCAGATAGAGGTTTTTTTTTGTATGTGTGAGATAGGGTCTCACTCTGTTGCCCAGGCTGGAGTGCAAGGTCTTTCTGTGTGAAAGGTAAGAGTTGCCACAATGGGAAGTTTCTTCTTACCGGAGTAACTTCCAGAGCAAGGAATTGTTACTGATATATTGCTAAGAGTTGGAGTGATTCTATTATGGTGCAGATTTCCTCCTGGGATGTTTTCCTGGGAGGAGGGCCAGGCAGGGGAGGTAATCAAATTGATGATAACTAAAAGTGATCACCAAGACTCCTCCCACCCAAAGACAAATGCTCTGGGACATTTCCTTCTAGTCATTTTTCTCCCATGTATTTTCTTTATGTGATGGGTTCACTCAAGTTCCTGCTTTTTGTTTTAACTTAACATTATGCTAGAAGCATTTTTTAAAGATCAGTTTAGTAGTAACTCAATATTCTGCCTTATAGATGTCATATTTTACCTTATAACAGCCTATCCCCTATTTTGGATATATTTTTTTTTACCCCAAATTTTAGTATCTGAAATCAGAGCTTCTACATCTCAAGAAAGTTGAGGGTTTTTTATTTGTTTTTCTATTTTGTTGGGTTGTTTTGTTTTGTTTGTGAGCACAGAGCCTCAGAGAGAAAATGAAGGCATGGGCTTTTTATTTGCTTTTTTGATGGCTGAGGAAGCACGATTGGAAGAGCAGTAAGATCAAACCAGTTCTCAACATTTCCATTGCTGGGGTCCCAGTTGGCAGTAGGAAGAGGAAGATTCTTTCATGTTTTCAGATAAATTGCACTTGTGGTCTTGCCAAACTGCATGCAGGATTCAGGGTTGGCTTGGATTTGAGGTCTCACTCACAGCTGTTAAATCCTCCCAAAACCACAGGCCAAATGATCTTGTTCAGGGCCTCTGAATCATTTATCTCTCTCCTGTTTCTTACCTACCTTGAATCCAGAAATCATAGAAGAAAGCCTATTATTAGAAAATGGGTTTTTTGGTTTTTCAGAGTTGAGAGAGCTCGGGGGTTGGGGGTGGGGGACCGAAAACCTCAAAACATCGCTGGTTTTGAATTTAGCTTGTATATAATTACTTTCCCTCGGCTCTGGACTAGGTTAGGCTTTTTCCACAGTTCCTGAAGAGTGTGCTCTGTAGTAGTTTTCCACAAGTCTGGTCTGAGAAAGTCAGCTGCAGGGGCAAAACACTGTGAGCATGACAATTTCCCTCAGGCTTGCGTTATGAAAAGGCAGGTCTTAAAAGTCTCCCAGATTTCTCCAGGTTCTTAGATGCCTTTGGGACCCAAGGTCAACAACTTAAGTGTTCTGAGCCTCAGTTTCTTCACCTGTAAATGGGGGTACAATGGGAAAGTGCCATAAATAAATTAAGTGAACTATCAGTTTTATGTGCCAGGCACTATCCTAAGTGCCTTGCAACTAAAACTCTTGTCCTCCTCATGACAGCTCTAGGAAATAAGTCCCATGGTGATTCCCCAGTTAACAGATGAGAAAATTAAAGTCAGAGAAATTGTGAAAAGTACCACGTATAATTCCTGTCATCCAGCAGGCACTCCATGTATCAGATGAGCTCTAAGAGTCTCTGCCGTCCTACTCATGACGTACGCCATTGCTTGTTTAACTGTTCGACTTCCCAGGGACGGTAAGCTCTGTGAAAACAGGGGTTGTGACCAGTCTACAATTCATTGTATCCTCAGAACCTACTTCAGGTTCTGGCCCACAGCGGACACTCCATAAAGGTTTATTGACTAAAGAAGTGGATGAATGAATGAATTCCAAATTGGTAATAAGTCAGTTCTATGCCCGCAGTCTAGTTAAAACTCCTTCAATTCCTCACCCTATCTGGTATTCAGGAATTTGCAGAAAATAACTCAAATAAAGTACAAAAAAACAAAAGAGAGAGGGAGAGAGAGTGTGGGTTGTTGAGTGGGGATATGGACCCTACTTAGATCTGAACAGCAGAAACAAACCTCCCTCCAACAAATTGCTTAAACACGGGCTCCTATCACTTTCTCTGTTCCCCTTGCTCTTGAAAGAAAAAAGATTCAACATAAAACCCCTATAAACAATACACTTATGGAACAAGTTGGATCAAATATCTGAGTTAATAAAGAAAGCCCAGACTCATGAAAGTTTTGCAAAACCAAAGAGACAACTATAAGAATAAGCAGAAGTTTTGGAAGATATTGCAGAAAACATGATGAGAAGCTTTGTTCACTTTTAAGCCAATAAATTCTAGACCTGAGATGCAATAAGTAAGGAGAGTTGGTTTGTCAGGGTCTGCTATTATAAAATAATAACATACAGTAGAAAATAAGAGTTTTAACATGAAAAACACCAGCATAAGTTGGTGGCAAAACAGATTGAGTATTCAGTTCAAGAAATATGGAGAGAGTGCCAACCATATATATGACAGGTGCTGTGTGACATGCCGAGTTCATGATGATAGTAAACAGGATACACACTCTCTCTTTCTCTCAGAAGCCTTTATCACATGGAGAAATCTAGAGGAAACTTGAGCAACACTATAGAAAATCTGGGACAGTATAGATTGACGTAGTCAATGAACAATCTAGCCACCAGATTCAAAACTTAAGATCTTAAGTGTAGAAATGAGTTTGAGAGCAGTAAGTTATTCATTCAGCAAACACATGAGCTAAGTCTTATTGTGAAATGGAGAAAATTTATCTTGTGGATTATCTGCATCCTCCTACAGTATGTTTTTATTGCTTTTTGATTTCCCTCCCTGTCACCTTACAAAATTCTCAATCCTCTCTTGCCCTATCCTCTCGTACCACATACCCCAAAATTTAAAAGTTGAGTCTCAGCTACTTGTCACTGTAAATAGGAATGAAGAAAGTAATTCACACAAGGATGCAGGTGATTAAGTATACCTTAATGCAATTTGCAGCATTAATAATTAAATGTAAACCAGCATTTTCACTTAATGCCATATTTATTTCTCCTAGGGAAACAAATCTTTAATTGTAGAATTTCCAGAATAGAGGTTTTGCTGTGGCAAGACACAAGAAATGCTACCTTTTATAGCTATAGTTTTTTTTGTAAACTATTTGTTTCAGTGTCAACAGTTTCAGCAAACCCTTTATTAAGCCCCTAATATATGCTGGTTGCTTGAATAAATGCCATTTGCTTATTCCTCATAGCAACTTCAGCAC
The DNA here is from genome assembly GCF_028885655.2 of Pongo abelii. NCBI lineage: Eukaryota > Metazoa > Chordata > Mammalia > Primates > Hominidae > Pongo > Pongo abelii. The sequence goes on along the minus strand of NC_071995.2, from coordinate 114,050,052 downwards.
GAGGTCTTGAAAAGTAAGGAAAGGTTTACAGAATGGGGAGAAGCTCTGTATGTGAAGGCTACAGCTTTTGCATAGCAGTAGAATCTTAGGGAGAAAGGCTTATGAGGTGGGCAGCTGAAGCCCTTAGGGAAAGAAGGGAAGAAAATAGTAGCAAAGCATGAAAATAAGAACCAGACAGTGGAAAATAGCAATTATAATGGCTGATTTGCGTAAAACGCTAAATTTGGGGCCAGGTCCTGTGTTCAGTGTTGACATACAATATGTCCGTGAACCATTACAGCAGACATGAGAATGTAGGCACAATTGTCATCATCATGCCTGTCAGATAGTTGAAGAAACAGGCTCTGGGACATACATAACCTGACCAATGCAGTTCAGCCAACAAACATCACAACCCCAACTCAACCCCAGTCTTCCTACCGCTAGAACACACTCACTGACTACACACTAACTGACCACAGGCTCACTGACCACACGCTCACTGACCACACACTCACTGACCACATGCTCTAGCGTGGCATTGCTAGGACACCATGTTGGCTTTATTCTATAGGGGAGTCAGTGGGGAGCTCCAAATGGTATAAAAAAGCCAAAAAAAAGGCCAGGCCTGGTGGCTCACACCTGTAATCCCAGTACTTTGGGAGGCCAAGGCAGGTGGATCACCTGAGGTCGGGAGTTTGAGACCAGCCTGGCCAACATGGTGAAACCCCATCTCTACCAAAAATACAAAATTAGCCAGGCGTGGTGGAGCATGCTATAGTCCCAGCTACTCGGGAGGCTGAGGCAGGAGAATGGCTTGAACCCGGGAGGTGGAGGTTGTGGTAAGCTGAGATTGCGCCATCACACTCCAGCCTGGGCAACAAGAACGAAACTCTGTCTCAAAAAAAAAAAGCCAAAAAAGATGCCTAGGTCAGTCTTTGGGCATGAGACCAAGTCTGAGAGTGTGGTTAGAACAATGTCTCATCCCTTCAGGTAGAATAAGAATGATCCTTTTTGTACTTATAAAGAATTAGTATATATTTTTCCCTTAGACTTTCCCAGGTTCTTCAGAAATGGTGCCATACAGAAGAAGGTGAGGTCCTGACCAAAGTCCTTTGGAGGACTTTAGCCAGACCTGAGCCCCCGTTGGTGATCTGCCTTCCCCTCACCAAGAACCAGAGTTGGAGTGTTTGTTTATTTGTTTTTACCCATTGAAATGTACACAGCAGGAAGTCAGTGGACTGGGCCTAAGGATCTTTCACCCAGTGTTAGTTATCACAGCATAACGCTCCACTCCTCATAAGCTAGCTTTGCAGACAGGCCTTTTTGAACCTTCAGTCTGGACTCCATATTGAAACACTGTTAAACACGCAGAGCTTAGTTTCTTTCCAATCACTAATGTATGTCAGTGAGTATCTTTCTATGCCTTTAATTCCTAACAATGACATCATCGTCATTCTCAAAGCAGAATCAGGCCCTGAGTTGGAAAGTGACTCCCAGGGAAACCTAGATGGATTTGGGTAATATTCAAGTTGTTCTCTTGGCCCTCAACTCTGAGGTTGAGCAATAATCAAGGAAGGCAGATAATCTCTGGTATTGTCAGAGATTTCAATCTCTTGACTGAGATGAAAAGACTGGTCTCCATTTCCCTGGCTCAGTGGTCAGTAAGAATGCATCTCATCTCACAGGGACCATGGGAGCCCCAGGCCTTGGCCAAAGTCCAATTTACTATGTCCTCCTAACTAGGCCCCAGATGGTATCACAGAATCATAATAGAATGTCAGAGACCCTTTGAAATCAACTTGCACTCATTTTACATTTGGGACCCCTGCAGCTCAAGGAGGTTAAGAGCAAAATAATAGGCCATAGAGTCAGTTGTTCTATTAACAAGTATTTCTTGGGTACCCACTGAGCTCCAGGCCCTGACTTGGAGCTTCCGGGCTGGTAGGACAGGCAGACATTAACACAACTATTACACGTGATGAACTAAATTCATATCCATGCACAGATGGCTGCAGTAAAGCAGAAGTTGTAGGGGCCAGGGAGCTCTTTCTAGGGTGCAGGTGGTGACATTTATGGAAGGATTTCCTGAGGGAGAAATGCATGAATAAGAATGTGAAGGAGAGGAAGCCAGGTGATGGGCTGAAAGAAAAGGTATTCAAGGCCCATGCAAAGATCTGGAAGCTGAAGGAAATATAACATGTGAAAAACCAGAAAAGGCCCTGCATGGGTGGAAGGGAAAAGCAGACAGACAAGGCCAGAAAGAAAATCAGCAGCCATTCCAGCCCTGGAATCCAGGGCTCCCGGCTCTTACATGGAATATAATTAATGGTAGAGGAAAAGAAAATGCAAATACAACTAAAATGCAGACCCTGCCAACATACTGACGTAGAAAAGTTTGCTTTGAAGGTCTTCTTACTTTCCCATTTAAGACCCCTTCACACCCTCCAAGTTCCCTCCCTTACCCCCAGAAAGGTCATGTTCTCGCTTTCTCTCCCTTCTGCCAGTGCTCAAACCTGGTTTTAGATTTCTGACAAGCTGGAAAGGCAGGGAGAAAAAAAAAAGCTAATTCTCAGGAAGGTGGAAAGAACGGCTCTAAAACAACACTTTACTGAGTGATGGTTATCCCCCCTACTTCACAATCTGCATGTAACCTGGACATTTACCTGGCCTGAAGCAACCCATCCTTTGTTGCCAACTTTCAGGGAGAGAACTTTTGAGGTAGAACGAAAGAACACAACAATAAACTCTTGTGCCTACCACTTTAAAAATAAGTGTCATGTTTCCGGACCAAGAGATGACTGTTTGCAGTCATACTGGGCACCTTCTGTATCCTAGGTGTTATTTCTCATCGCGATACTCTACAGTTGGATAGTGTCTCCATTTTATAGATTGAGCGTGCAGAGAGACTTTGAGAGGGAAAGTGCCCTGGCATGGTAGGTCTCACTGCTAATCAAGCCAGGGGCAGGTTGCAAAGTCAGGCATTCAATTTCTGAAGTCACTTGTCCCTGGAAACCTCACTGCTCAGTATACATCCAAAAGAGGCAGCCTGTATGGGCAAATTTGCTGGCCTTCCTGGAGAGATTCAGTGGCCATTTTGCATGCAATGGGACTATAAACATTTTCACATACATGGGAGAGGTTGGAAAAAAGACAAACCACTTCCCACCTCGTCCGTTTTGTCCATCTTGGTTCAATCCATGACCTTGTACACCTAAAGGACTGCAGGAGCCTTCTCACTGGCCTCCCTGGACTTTATTCTCTGTGTGGTCTGAACTAGGCCCCAGATGGTATCACAGAATCATAATAGAATGTCAGAGAGAATGGGCACGCCAGGATGAGCCTGTTTAAATGTACAGCAGATCGTGTCACCTCTGTCCTCAAACTCTTCAATGACTCACTCATGACAAGTAGTAGCCATATGATCTGCCCCTTCTCCTGCCTAGGAGCTCTTGACCTCATCTCTCACCATGTCTTTCTCTCTCACTCTGCTTCACATCACTGATATTTGGAACATACCAGGCACACTCGCACCCCAGGGCCTTTGCACCGTAAGTTTCCCCTGACCAGAACATACTTCTCGTCATCCAGCGGGCTCACTCCCTCACTCCCTCAAGGGCGTTTTACTCAATTGTCACCTTCTCTGTAATGCCTGTGCTGAGCACTCGATTTTAAATTGTCACCTCTTCTACACCTTAACATTTTCAGTCTGACTTATGTCATCCTATCTTTTTTTTTTTTTTTTTTTTTTGGAAACAGAGTCTCACTCTGTCATCTAGGCTGGAATGCAGTGGCACCATCTTGGCTCACTGCAACATCTGCTTCCCTGGTTCAAGTGATTCTCTGCCTCAGCCTCCAGAGTAGCTGGAACTACAGGCAGGTGCCACTGCCACCATGGCCGGCTAATTTTTGTATTTTTTGTGAGACAGGGTTTTGCCATGTTGGCCAGGCTGGTCTCAAACTCCTGGCCTCAAGCGATCCTCCTGCCTCAGCCTCCCAAAGTACTAGGATTACAGGCGTGAGCCACCACACCCAGACTGTTCTACTTTTTTTTATATCATTCATGACATTGTAATATTCTATGTAATATATTCATTTTTATGTTTGCCATCTCTCTTCTTAAATTGAACTCAATTCCCCAAGGACAGTAATTTTTATCTACTTTTCCTTTCACTATTGTTATGTCCAGCACCTATTGTTATGTCTAAGGAAATAATAGGTCCTTCATAAATATCTGTTAAATGAATGAATGAATGGATAGTAATGTCTGAGGAGTCCCCCAGAGCCGAAAGAGACAGCTGCAAAGGTGTTGATGAGCACACAGTGTTGCAAAGAACCATCAGGCTTATTGTACTTGAGGCTGTGAGTACTCCTGAAGCAACCTTATACAGGAAATGGTCTCCTCTCTGGGCTAAACAGGTAAGGTCTGCAGGGAAGACACTACAACTTGCTGCTGTTCCACAAAGCAGCAGTGAATACACTGGGGAGAAACAGTGGCCTCTTGAACACAATCTCTAGTCGCCTTGGAGGTCAGCTAGGAAACAGATTATCACATTGGGATTGGTGTTTCTTACTGTGTGATGGGGCCAAGACTAGGCTAAGGGGAGTGAGACATTTGCCTTGGGGGTGAAATTTAAGGTGGTGCCCAAAGACTCCATAATACATACTCCACTGCAGTGTTTTAAAAATAAATACTTTGGGAGGCTGAGGTGGGGCGGATCACCTGAGGTCAGGAGTTTGAGATCAGCCTGGCCAACATGGTGAAATGCTGTTTCTACTAAAAAATACAAAAATTAGCTGGGCGTGGTGGTGCATGCCTATAGTCCCAGTTACTTCAGAGGCTGAGACAGCAGAATTGCTTGATCCTGGGAGGCAGAGATTGCAGTAAGCTGAGATTGCACTACTGCACTCCAGCCTAGGAGACAGACAGAGACTCCATCTCAAAAAATAAATAAATAGGCTGGGCGTGGTGGCTCACATCTGTAATGCCAGCACTTTGGGAGGCAGAGGCAGGTGGATCACTTAAGGTCAGGAGTTTCAGACCAGCCTGGCCAACATGGTGAAACCCCGTCTCTACTAAAAATACAAAAATATTAGCTGGGCATGGTGGTGCATGCCTGTAATCCCAGCTACTCAGGAGGCTGAGGCAGGATAATCACTTGAACCCAGGAGGCAGAGGTTGCAGTGAGCTGAGATCATGCCACTGAACTCTAGCCTGGGTGACAGAGTGAGACTCCATTTCAAAATAAATAAATAAACAAACACAAAGAGAGAGAAGGAGGGAGGGAGGGAAGGAAGGAAAGAAGAAGGAAGGAAGGAAGGAGAGAGAGAAAGAAAGAAAGAGAAAGAAAGAAAAAGAAAGAAAGAAAGAAAGAAAGAAAGAAAGAAAGAAAGAAAGAAAGAAAGAAAGAAAGAAAGAAAGAAAGAAAGAAGGAAAGAAAGAAAGAAAGAAAGAGTCAGGCTCCACGGCTCATGCCTGTAATCCCAGCACATGGGAGGCACGGGAGTATCGCCTGAGCTCAGGAGTTCGAGACCAGTCAGGGTAACATAGACCTCGTCTCTACCAAAAAATCAAAAAATTAGCCAGGCATGGTGGCATGCGCCTGTGGTCCCAGCTACTCAGGAATCTGAGGAGGAAGGATTGCTTGAGCCAGGGAAATTGAGGCTGCAGTGAGCAGCAATCACACCACTGTGCCGCAGCTTGGAAATGGGTGCAGCACACCAGCATGGCACATGTACACATATGTAACTAACCTGCACATGGTGCACATGTACCCTAAAACTTAAAGTATAATAACAATAAATAAATAAATAAATAAATAAATAAATAAATAAAATTAAAAATCAATTTAAAAAATGTGTGGTGAAGAAAATATCAAACATTTCAATAAAGACAGGATCCAACCCTGCATTTGTACAACTCAGCCTTACTTGCCTCACCCTAATCCCAGCCCTGGTTTCAACAAAACTTTATTTATAAAACTCATGTGGCCAGTTTGTGGTCCATAGTTTATCAGTTTGATTTTGTTAAAAGATTGCATTCAAATGTTATTTTTCTTGATTACTGAGGTGCTGGGTGCTCCTTAAAAGCTGGGTCCAAGGTGAACAGCTCACCCTTCTCATGGTAGTCTTGGCTCTGCTGTGTGAGCCCAAGCAAATGACTTCAATATCTGAGCCTATGTGTCTTCCCTTGTAATAAGGGTTATAATGATGGTCCCAGCCTGCAGAGTTGTAGTGAGGATTTTGCAAGTAAAATCCATTTTGCACAGTTACTAGCACTTGATAAACGGTGATTGTGGCATTGTTGATGTTGCTTTTATGGGCGCTTTCTCTGACCAGAACTAACTCTGGGGCTTCAGGAGAATTTAGAGAACGTGGCATTCTCTAAGGATGTGGCTATTTTCTCACATAGGAACATGTCTCATTTTGGTCCTGGGCTACCTGAGAAAAAAATTGTTCAGCCAAGGCCAGAACGAGTTGCCTTGTGGACTGCCAGAGTTCAAAACTCCATCATAGGGTGGCCGAGACTCTTACTATGAATTTGAACTTGTCCTGCAAAACTAAAGTGTTTCAGGACCCAGGCATGCAGCACTGTAAAAAGGGGCAATTAAACCTATAAAACCAGGGTTTATAGGGGAATTTATAGTGTCAGAGGCTTTTTATAGCTTTTTTAGATTAGTTTAAATAGAGGAAAAAAGAACAGGGGAAAGAAAAGGAGAGGGTTTGAAACTTGAGGAGACTTAAAAGTTGAGAAAGAAGCTTTTAGGAAGCACAGAAGGGTCATAATCGGAGGCACATTTTTCCCATCTTGCTGTCTCTTTCAAATTAAGCAAAAAACAAAAAGGCAAGAATTGCTGTCCTTAATCATTGCTCTTTGTCATGTCCTTAACTGTCTGAGAAGACAAGCAGGGCATGGAAAAAGTCCGGAAGGCGGGGCTGAAGAAAGAAAGTGGGTTTTGGGAAAACTAGCAATTCTCTTGGCCAGCTCTATTCTCGAGGCCTCAGGAACAAGCAGCCTCCCTGTGTCTGGCAGGTCTACGGAGTGAGGAGCTGATCTGCAGCGGGAAGTGTCCTCATCAGCCATACAGTGACTCTGGGCCTCAGGCTATAGGCCACCTGGAGAATGTAAGCAAGTTCAATGGTCCCTCAGAAAGTGGCCTGAGAATCAGCGATCTACCTGGCCATTCTCCTCCTCCTTCTTTGTCCTCCAGACATAATAGTCTCTTTCCTCTTTCTTGAAAAATCAGTGTTCTTTCTGTTTCTGGACCTTGGCTCATGTTCCTCCTTCTGCCAAGAATGCTCTTCCACCCTGTTATTTCAGGTTTCTCAAAGTCAACTCCAGGGTTCATTTCTTACCAAAAATAAATAAATAAATAAATAATCTTTTCAAGATATTTAGTAAAACAGGCAAGATTCATAATTGCAGATATATGCTCTCACTGTATGGAGAAAAAATACATACATATATATACACATATAGAGGATTATAATAGTTGTAAATGTATAAGTATTTGGGAAAAGATAGGCAACAAAATTGTAACAACATTTGACTCCAGGGAGGACAATGAGGTATCCGGAAGGCACAGGAGAATACCCACTTTTTCCCTGTCTCCCCTCTTGTAAATTTTAGCTTTTGTTTCATGTGCATAAATAACCTATTCAAAACTTAGTTTCAATTTTATTTTTAAAAATATCTGAAATCTTTGGACGCGATAAGTGCCATAGTTTTGCAAGATGTTATGGGGAAACTTGGTGATGGGTACACAGGGATGTCTCTATATTATTTCTTAGAACTATATGTGACTCTTGTTAAAAGAAATAAAACTTCAGATGAATTAAATTTAACAGCATTTAATTGAACACAGAACCATTCGTGAATCTGGCGGGCCTTAGAACCAGAAGAGGTTCATGGGACTCTCCTCCACAATGTGGACAGGAAGCATTCACAAACAGACAACATAAGTGAGACAGAGAAACAGCTTAACTGGTTATAATTCCCTGGTTGCCTTATTTGGACATAGTCTGATCTGCTGGCCACTGACAATTGGCTGAAGCTTGGCTGCTGTCATTGGCTGAGACTCAGCCAATTACCAAAAATAAAAATAAAAAATAAAATACTTTTAATGAGGCTTCAGTTTGTTTACATACTAAATTAGGTTGCAGTATATTACTCAAGATACAGGGGCATCCTCAGGCCACGTTTAGTTTAACACTTTATACTTCTCTCAAAATAAAAAGTTTAATTTAAAAAAAAAAGTAAACTCAATTCCTCAGGAAAACCATCACCATCCTCTCCTGCCTGGTCCCACCCAGAAGGAGCTCACCTTTAACCAGTGTGTAAATTGTTTAAACCCCACATCAGTCCTAATTGTTTGTAGGTAGACTGTTCTGATTGTTAGCTATCTTGAATATCACCTCTAAGTATTTATACTTCATGCCAACCTAAGATGACTTCCTCAAATGCACTTGTCCAAAACCTAATTACATAATTGAAAAGATTGTAATTTACGTCTCTCCCATTAGACTACAAACTCCCTGAGGGTAGGAACCCAGTCTTGCTCACTGATCCCTACCCCCCTGTGCCTAGCCCCGGCCTTGTGAATGGCCAGATAGCGGCCCCAGTCAACATTTATTGAATAATCAAACTTGAATAATCAAACTGAGAGGTGAAGCAGGAACTCGGCGTCTTTATCAACAACGATTTAAGCTCAAGTAAGCAGCCTTCCTTTTACACATCTAGGATTCAGTAATCAAGTGGTTGTTTTTTGGTTTTGTTTTTTTTTTTTTTTTTGAGACAGAGTCTTACTCTGTCACTCAGGCTGGGGTGCAGTGGTGCAATCTCGGCTCACTGCAACCTCTGCTTCCTGGGACTCTCCTATCTCAGCCTCCGGAGTAGCTGGGTTAAAGACACAGGCGCATACCACCATGCCGGCTGATTTTTGTATTTTTAGTAGAAATAGGTTTTCACCATGTTGGTCAGGCTGGTCTTGAACTCCCGACCTCAAGTGATCCGCCCACCCTGGCCTGGCCTGGGTTTAAAACCTTTGGGATTAAAGGTGTGAGCCACCGCACCTGGCCTCAGTAATCAAATTCTAAAAGGGAGAATTGGATTGGATTGACTTTCCCCGTTTCATAGGCAGCACTCCTATTGGACTGATTTGATAATATTCAATATAAACCCTTCCTATTGGGCCAGTTTGATGTCATTCAGTATGAATCTCTCCTATTGGACATTGTAGCAACCATTCTGGATGGAGCATTCCTATTGGTCGCCCGGACAGGTGTGGGGCAACAGCTCTTCAAAGTGCTTTCAACCAACCATAATGGCTTTCGAGGCTGCATTCTCATCTCTCTTACCACCCTATAAGTTGCCTAGAATGCAAATTTTACAGCATCTGCATCTTTTATCTGTAGAATAAAGGGCTTTCTTTTGCCAGAATATATCACAGAGCAGATAGATACATGAAAGGAAGTAAAGGTAATGATAAAGAGCAGGCACCTGGGTTTATCCCAGCTTTGCTGCTAACTAGGCAACATGAATTGTTTTGTGACTCAGTGCTCTCAACTGTAAAATGGGGCTAATAACAATATCAGCCTCATAGTGAGCATTAAGTATTAACATATGTCACGAGTTTAGAGCAATGCCTGACGTACATTGAGCACCTAACAGTGTTAGCTGAAAGCACTACTGGAAGCAGTTGAAGAATCCTCATGTCAAGACAACAGCTTGATTTTCTTCCCAAAGCCAATCTAACTCAGTTTGAAATTTAGGTTCTGCCACAAAAGTAAAATTCAGTTCCCTTGGTGAAAGGGCTTAAACTCTGCTGTTTTCTGTCCTGATTATAGGTTTGTTCAGCTGATGTAACCCTTGTTTTTCATTCAATGTACTCAAGAATGACTGGGTTGATTGTTTCTTTGGCTAGGGCCCTAAAAAGTTATTGAATATTCATTCAGAATTTTATTAAATGCTTAAATACATTATTTCATTATAATTTATTTCCTCATATTTAATTATAATCTTGATCCTGAAATAATAAATTATAAAACGCATCAAGCACCAGGTATTATCTTCACTCATTTAATCCTGGAAAAGGCCCGACAAAGTAGACACTATTATTATGTATGATATTAAGTAATTTTCCCAAGATGACAGAGCTAGTAACTGGTGAAAATGTGTTTTGAATTCAGATTTGGCTAATGTTGCAATCTCCAGCCCTCCTATCTCCACCCTCCCTGTTGTATAATAATAAAAAATGTAAGCAATTATTGTGTGCAATAGCAATATATGTGCAATAGCAATATGTAAGCTTCATATCCAAAGTTATGATTTTCTGGGGTGTAGAGACTTTGACATACACAATTCACGCAGATTATATCCAAAAGTGTGTGTGTGTGTGTGTGTGTTTTCTCACACACGAGGTATTTCCCCAGGTTTTTTTTTTTTTTTTCTAATTCTAAGTAAAGTTTAGATTCAACTTCTGTAACTCAAAGATGCATCCACGTTTAGGCAAATTTATTTTGAAAAAAGATGCATCACTTTATTTTTTTTTAATTTAATAAAAATTTTAAGTAGAGGGTTTAGCTATTTAGAAAACTTTTATTAAACAAATATATCACTCATTTTTGGAAAATTCGATGTAATTTTAAGTAGAGTGCTTTACTACAAACTGTAGTAAAGGAATATGTATAACTTTTTTGTTAATTAGAGAAAATATTAAGTAGAAGGTTTAGCTATAAAAAACCATAATAAAAATATGTATTACTCATTTCTTTGTAAATTGGTTAAATTTTTAAGTGGAGGGTTTAGCTATTTTTAAAAAAGAATTATTATAGTGTATTCATGTGGAAAAATGAATGTTTAATAATATAAATAATCATCTCTACACATCACCCCACATTATGCACATACCTCCAATTTTTATGCTTGGATTTTTTAATATTGGGTCCATCACTTAGATATCCCAGTAAGCAGTAGAGTTTGGAGGTTAGAATTCATTGCATATTTTCTATACCCAAATATCTTTAAGGGCCTCCAGTACTACAGAATAAAGCTCCAACTATTTAGCTTAGTAATTGAAGCCAGCCAAGATTGAATCCAAATATATGAGTTAGTTTTGCTTCTTTGTGGTTTCTAATAGCTGCTCCTTCATCCTGCACCATTTTTCCTGGGCAGGAAACCCAAAGGGACAGCAATCAGGAGGAAGATTTCGTCCTTGCTTTCTGTCTCTCTGTGGAAGTGGAATAATTCAATTAGTCCACATATGTAAGGCCTAGTTACCCAAAAAGGGAAGGTGGTCATGAAGCCAAGTCGATTCACTGTTCATTGTTCTCTCTGTCTTCTTCTTTTTTCCTTGCAAGCTAAGTATAACGGAAGTAAATCAATCCACACTGGAAGAAAAAAAAATACAGGCTTATTTTCGCAATTTTTTTTGTTTTGTTTTTTTGGATCAGAAACACAGGACTTCCCAAATCAAGTTAAGTGAGTCCCAGATGTGGACTCATTTCAAATGAAAAACACACCCCATCATTTCAGGCAGAACTCTGAGGAAACCGGTGATTGCAGTGCCTGGGACAAGAAGAGAATTTCTCTGGAGAGTTTGTCCCAGTCTGTGGAGAGGAAGAGGAATGGGGAAGATGAAGGGCTGGCATGCTTCTCCTTTCCCTGGGGAGATGAGAGATGGAATTCAGGTTAATTAGGTTTAGGGTCACTTGAGAACCAGTCGGGAGCGTGGAAGGCATCTTTGAGTAGTGCAGAAGGATGGTTAGAATTGAAGCTGCCACATGTTGACGTCTGGTTTTATTAATAAGAAGGCACTAAATTCATATTACACATCCAGGACATGTACCGCCGGAGACAAAAAAAAATCAACAAGAAACGACAGTGACGTTCACACTTATGGGCATTCTAGAGAATTCTTTTTCCAAGGGAGAATGGTAGATGGCAGCCGGAATGCTGAGAAATGACGTGATGTGCAAATTAATATATTTCTTTTAAAGGCCAAAAGAAAAGGAGGGCCTTTTGACAGCGTTTGGTTCAGGCATAAATTTTCAAAGACTGATCAAGACGATGACATGTCGCATGGACTTTCTTTTAGTGTTGGACCATGTAACCAAAGACATCTCTTGGTGAAAGATCCTCCTTTTAGCAACTGTAATTCACATTTTCATCAATGTCATGCTGCACGTAGATGAAAACAGCCATTTAAATGTTTTTCTTCTGTCTTTTTGTAATAGGTTTGATTTTACATTTCTTACCATCTGGTTTGTTGAACAGAAATATGGAAGTACTTTTACTCTCTATATGCTTCTTATGGGGCTTAGTCTAAGATGTGGCCCTTTCTTTTTTTACTGAACTGGACTTTAATGCAGATTCTCCCCCACCTCATCCCTCCCACAAAAAAGGTCATTTTAGTATTTTGGCAAAGCCCTTACCCTTCATTTGGCAGTACTGGTTAACCCAGCATAACTGGATTAAAATGCAACATAACTGCATTTTATGATGAACTCCTTAGCCATTTCTTCCAGAGCACACACTCTATCCCACCCAGCTATGCATTCCCATGGCATCACAACAGAGTTTATTAAACTAAATTGAGCTAGATGAGTTAATGTAGCTTTTCAATAATTATATTTCTCAAATTGGTTCCATTTTGCCAATATTACTAGCATGTATTGAGTACCAGCATTTTGCTTAGAGTTTAAAATATGCTTTCCCATTTAAGCCTCATCTCTATCCTATGAAGTTGCTAATACGCCATTTCTACAGAAAAGGAAAGCAAGACTCAGTGGCAGAGCTGGGATATAAAGCAACTTCCATTTACAAAGCCCCTTGCACTTCACTTGTATCTTGTACTGCCACTCAGAGCCAGACCTCAAAGACAGCACAGGCACTTGGGAGGGAGTGTGTATAAACCATCAGGGAGGGTTAGAAAAGGCTTTGAGGTAAGGAGATACCAAGGTCATTATTAGGTTCTGGCCTTGTATGGAGGCATATGAAGTCAGACTTGAGTGAGCATGAAACAGGGACATTTAAGGAGGTGGGCAAGGGGCAGCGGCACCCAATCCTATGTCCAAAATACACATTTTAAAAATTCCCTGGCTTTGAACCTGTAATTAATTTCCTGTGGCTTCTGTAAAAAAATTGCCATAAACTTGGTGGCTTAAAACAGCAGAAATGTAATCTCTCAGAGTCTGGAGGCCAGAAGTCTAAAAATCAAGGTATTGCAGCAAATAGAATCATTTTTTGCCTCTTGTAGCTTCTGATGGCTACAGGCATTCCTTGGCTTATGGGTACATAAGTCTAATTTCTGCTTCCATCGTCATGTCTTTTTCTCCTCTTTGTCTGTGTCTTCTGTCTCTTATAAGGACACTTGTCATTGGATTTAGGGCCCACCTGAGGTATCCAGGATAATCTCATCTTGAGATCATTAACTTAATTACACCTGCAAAAACCCTTTTCCCAAATGCTTTCTCAGGGCTAGGCTATAGACACATCTTGTTTTCAGGAACCATTATTCAACTCACTTCAACTTGTAAATCAAATATTAAATAAACGGAATCATTGAAATCCTAGACTAATGTATTAGTTTGTTCTCACATTACTATAAAGAGCTACCTGAGACTGGGTAATTTATGAAGAAGAGAGGTTTAATTGACTCACGGTTCTGCAGGCTTAACAGGAAGCACGGATGGGAGGCCTCAGGAAGCTTACAATCATGGCAGAAGGCAAAGGGGAAGCAAGCGTGTCTTACCATGGCTGAGCAGGAGAGAAAGAGAGTGCAAAGGAGGGAGCTCCACACATTTTTAAACCATCAGATCTCATGGGGACTCACTCACTATCACAAGAACAGCAAGGGGGAAGTCTGTCCCCATGATTCAGTCACCTCCCGCCACGCACCTCCTCCAACATGTGGGGATTACAATTCAAGATGAGATTTGAGTGGTGGGGACACAGAGCCAAACCATATCAACTAGTAAAGTGAGATTCTGTGGAGAAGACAAGGACCATGAATATGCCCTTATCCTCTCCCCTTAGCACTTGGCCCCACATCTCACACCCAGGAGGCCTCATCAATAGCTTCTCTTTGAGGGCCAGTGTAGCCCAGCAGAAATGGCATATGCTTTGGCAAATTCTGACTTAAATATTGACTCTGCCATTTCCTAGTTCTGGCTTCAGCTAATTCATTTCACCCTTTGAGCTTCAGTTTTCCCCTCTGCAAAATGGGATTGATCCTAGTGCCTACCTAGTAAAGTGGATATAGGAGGTTTAAAAAGTAGGAGAACCAGCTGCACACAGTACTCATTAAACTGGTTGTATCATGGACATGTTCATTCATGCATATTTACTGAACATATATTTATTTCGTGTATATTTCATCCAAATCTGTTGAACACCTACTATGTACTGTCACTGTCCAAGATGGTGTGAGTATAGCTGTGCAGGTGATCAATGGTGCCTGCTCAGATGGTGTTGGCATTCTGAAGTGGGAGGCTGAATAAGGACAATAAATAAATAAATACAAACACATACACATAGAATCTTTAAAATAAAGGATTATTCTAGACAGTGATAAAAGGAAGAAGAATTTTCAAAAATGGCACATTATAGATGACTGGGGAATGGGGGGGATGATATTAGTTAGAGCAGGTGGTCAGGGAAGACCTGTGCACAGCAATGGTAGTTGAGCTGAGAAGAAGCAAACCAGAGAGCAGAAGAAATGGTGTCCTGGGCAAAAGGCATGGCAAGTACCAAGGCCATGAACCTTGAAGATTGGTGCTTTGAATTCCTGATGACAATGAAGTCCATGTCTAATAGAATCTTTATATTTATTTTATTTTATTTTTTATTTTATCATTATTATTTTTTTGACATGGAGTCTTGCTCTGTTGCCCAGGCTGAAGTGCAGTGGTGCAACCTTGATTCGCTGCAAACTCTGCCTCCCAGATTTAACCGATTCTCCTGCCTCAGCCTCCTGTATAGCTGGGATTACAGGTGTGCACCACCATGCCTGGATAATTTTTGTATTTTGAGAAGAGATGGGGTTTCATCATGTTGACCACACTGGTCTCAAACTCCTGACCTCCAGTTATCCTCCCGCCTCGGCCTCCCAAAGTGTTGGGATTACAGACATGAGCCAACCCCTCTGGCCAGAATCTTTATATTTATAGAATGCTGTTGATAAAACCAGTGGATTCCTCTTTCAATATGGCAGTCATTCACTAATTTTGTTGACCAAATATTTCTGCTTCTCTGAAATTCCTGACCCCCTGATGCTCAAGAGCTGCATACAATTAGTTTCACACAATGAGTTGGAGTGTAAGGAATGTGTCACCTCTGGGTAAAAGTATTGGAGGACCAATGTGACACCCCGCTGAGCTCTCTTGCTCTAGAATGGAGACTGATTAGTTAAGATGTTGGCTTATCCATTCTCCTTGGTATCTGAGGAGAGTCGCCCTGCTGACTCAAGATTACCATGTAGAGTGAGTGAAAACAGTAAGTGAGAATAACCTCTAGATGTTTAAAGTCACAGAAATTCTGGAATTGTTTGTTACTGCGACAGGATCTAACCTAACCTGACTGAAACACTTCGTTTTAGTGAGTATAACCCTACACCTTCTCACCATAGTCCTTCCACACCTTGTTGGGCTTAGGTCACAACTGAGAACAAACCATCATCTTAACCCAAGCTGCTGGTGGCATAGGCAGGTTCCCATGCCTCCTCCAGACAGAGATGCTGAGATTCCAGAGGAATTGTGTGGGCAGTGCAAGTTCAAATGAAATAAGAGCCTTCCCAGGAGATGCAGCTGCCGGCCTTCACCCCTATCAGCCTGGGCATCCCTCACCAGGGGCATGGGCTCTGCTATTCCTCCTACACACTCACACTCCCTCCCCGACACCATGAATCCCTTAAATACTCCCTAAGTGGGCTTACACAATCCCACTGTTGCCAACAAGCCTGAGTGCTCCAGCCAGCACGCCTGATCCCAGGTCTGCACAAGGCACTTCTAGGGCATGCATTACTCATCTCTGGGATGGGAATAGATTACAAGTGCATCTGGTGTTGGGAACAAAATGCCTGAGCCAACACAGAGTGGCTCCTTTCATTCTTCTAAACCAGGAGTCTGCACACCAAATGCTCTTAGGAGCCAGGCACCAAACCAAAATGAGTGAAGTGGGCCAGGTGGGGCCAGCAGTGAACTTGAGAGTGCACGCTTCTTCTGAAAGGCAACCCCTGCCTGGCGCCAGTGGGTTTGTGTTGCCAGATCTCCCAATTCTGTGCAGAGAAGCCAGACATCTATATTTACACAGAATATTTAGTCATTAAGTATTGGCAACTAATTAAGGAATATTTAAACACTGTGGTTTTCATTGGTGCTATTTACCGAGTAATTCCAGAACTGACCCTGCCAAGGAGCAAGATAGAATCACACTTTCCCTGTCCCCTTGAAGTTAAGCATGACCACGGGTCTTGCTTTGGTCAGTAAGATGTCAGCAGAAGTGACTCTCATCACTTCCAGGTGGAAACTATAAAAACCATTGTACCATCCACCCAGACTCTTCCCATTGCCTTATTCACTATGGAAACACATATAGAGATAAGGCCCCCAGCTAGGATCTTGAGTTATTATAATAACAAATAAACAGTGTAACCCCACTGACTTCACCAGCAGGAACACAATGAACATGTAGCATGAGCAATAAATAAATGTTTTCTACTTATGCTTCTAAAATTCAGGAGCTGTTTGTTACTGCGGCATAATCTAGCTTATCATGACTGACAAAAACACTACACACAAAACAAGTGTATGGCCAGATGCTCCCGTTTCCAATCTCATATGAATCGTTTTTCTCCTCTTTTTCTCTTTCCTGTTTTTTCTACCATTTTCTTCTTTCATCATTCCTATCTTTTCTGCCCATTCAACAAACATTTTCCAGGACATGGAATATGTCTACATGTAGGGTTCTGGAGATGCAGCAGGGAGCAAGACAGACTCGTGCCTGCCTCTCTATCACTTTCAATTCACAGGAAAGATAAATATCACTACATAAGACTAGGAAGCACAGGGCAAAGATTGTCGTGAATACAGATTAGTCTTTTTTTAAAACAATTATTGTTTTGTATATTTGAGATTTGTAATACGTCATTGGAGGATTCACATACACAGTAAAATGATTACAGTAGTGAAGCAGATTTGCATATCTACCATCTCACATAGTTACATTTTTGTGATGAGAGCATCTAAAACCTACTTACTGAACACAAATCATGAACAGAATATAATTTTATTAACTTTGTTCTCATGTTGTACATTGAACAAAGGCATGTACTTATTCATTCTACATGCCTACTATTTTGAATCTTTTGACCTACATCTCCCTCTTTCCTCTTGACCCACATCTCCCTCTTTCCTCTTGACCCCACCCCAGTAACCATTGTTTCATTCTTTCTCTGTATTTGAGCTCTTTCTTTTATATTCCACAATAAGTGAGATCATGTAATATTTTTCTTTCTCTGTTTGGCTTATTTTACTTAACATAATTTTCTCCAGTTTCATCCATGTTGTGGCAAATGGCAGGATCTCCTTTCTTTTAAAGGCTGAATAGTATTTCATTGGCTATATAAGTTTATCACATTTCCTTTATCCATTTGTTTATTGATGGGCATGTATGTCTTTTCCATATCTTGGCTATTGTGAATAATTCTGCAATGAACATGGGAGTGCAGATATCTTTACAAGGTGGTGATTTCATTTCTTTTGGGTATGTGCCCAGAAGAGGGTTTTCTGGGTATATGATAGTTCTATTGAATTTCTTTAAGAACTTCCATACTGTTTTCCATAATGGCTCTACCAATCTACCTTCCCAATGACAATGTGCTGGGTTCATTTTTCTCTACACTATCGTCAACGTTTGTTATCTCGTGTCTCTAAAGCTATCCTTACAAATGTGAAGAGGTCATATCTCATAGTGGTTTTCATTTGCATTTCCCTTATGATTCGTGATGTAGAGCACTTTTTCATACACTTGTTGGCCGTTTTTATGTCTCCTTTGGAGAAATGTCTGTTTAGGTCCTCTGTCAACTTTTTAATTGGGTTATTTGTTTTTCTGCTGTTGAGTTGTAAGTGCATTCTTTATAAATTTTGAATATTTACCCTTTATCAAATATGTGCCTTGCAAGTATTTTTCCCAGTTGTCTTGTTTTTTTTTTTTTTCTTGGCTTGTTCTGTTTGTGGTGCACAAGCTTTTTAGTTTGATGTAGTCCCATTTAGTTATTTTTGCTTTTGTAGACTTAACTTTTGTTGTGATATTCAAAAAATCATTGCCAAGACCAATGTTGAGGAGCTTTTTGCCTGTTTTCTCTTCTAGTTAGTTTTACGGGTTCTGGTCTTACATTTAGGTCAGACCTAAACATTTAGGTCAGGCCCCAGAGTCTCCAGCAACCTCCAGCCTGCCCTAATGTCTATGTCCTTTTATGAGTCCAGGAGCCTCCAATCCACAGGGTCACACTTACTCTCAGACCCCAAAAAAGGTGCTTGTGTGTAGTTTTGCATAGCATGGTTTTACTATGAGCAGATTTGTTTTAGAATCCGGCCAACTTGGTTCCATTCCCTGCCTACTGGCAGTGTGACCTTAGACTTCAATTTTCTGTTGAGTGAGCAAAATACATCTTCAGTCTTGCAGGGTAATAGATGAGGATGAAGTATAACATAGCAAGTGTTCTGCAGAATATCTGGCCTACAATGGGTGCTTAATGAATGGCAATTTTCTTAAGGGGACAGATATGGGCAAGATGAAGCAGAGGAGTAATTAGAGTCACTTTTAGTCAGAAGCTGGGACTCAATGGAAAAGAATGGGTTTAAATCTGTGGGCACTGATGCTCAGCTGCCTGGGTTCAAATCCTGGCTGGCTCCACCCCTTACTCTAGTTGTATGACAGTGAGCAAAACACTGTACTTCTCTGAGCCTCAGTTTCCTCATCTGTAAAACAAGAATTTTACCAATAATATTAAATATTTGACACCTAGGGTTGCTGTCCCAAGTGTCAGGCAAATAATAAAGGTAAAGCACGGGACTGAACCTTTATGTTTTTACTATTGTAAAGTCCGACAACACCCCTGATTTCCAGTCTGGTTTGAAAGCAGCCGGACTGCTACTGGACAAAGTCAGCTACTGCAGAAGAAGCGTTCTCCAGCCCGGCCCTCCTCCAGAATCCACCTTTTGAAACCAGCAGTTTAAATGTCCGACAAGGCCTCATTGTTTTCATCTCAGCCAAGAACACATGTTCGTCCCGTGCATGTGCACTTACCTTTGAAATGGTTAGCGGTTGGGTCTCACACTCAGCCTTTTCCGTCTCTGAGACTGGATAGTGGGGCTGCCCTGGAAATCTGATCCCCACACCGTCCCCTTCCCAAACCCTTGATTCTAATCATGTTGTTTCTCAGACTTGAGTTCACCTATAAATCATTTTTAATGACAGTTTGAGAAGAAAGAAGTCGCAAAGCAAATCTTACATGACGTTCTCATCACCAGCGGCATTTAATATCCTAAATCAAATGCTTTATGGCGTTGCATCGCTGGCATTGTGTGAAATAAAGGAAAGCTATTTTTTTTTGCCTTTGTGCACCTTTTATGTGCTTGGGGTCACTCACGTCAGGGAATTCCTGGCTGTTATGCTTGGGGAGGCGGTCATCTTGTGGGGAGTTAGGATGGTCGGAGGGTGCACCGGGATTCTTGGGGGACTTTTACACAATGAGGCGGCCTGTGCAGCAGTATCCAGAGCTAGTAATATGAGAAAGTTATGAGAATATAAGCCAGGCCTGATCTGGGGTTCCTCGCCATTCACCTGAGGGGCCCCTTCCCTTCCAGGGAAGTTGACACAGTGAAAATCAAACCAAACCGACAGCAAATAAAAACAGGCTCTACCTCTCCCCACATCCAAACCTGAGCCAGACTTGGGAATAAATGTGAATGAGCATGGCCATGCTGAACTTCTGCGCTCCCATTCCCTTCCATCTGACACATATTTTCTGAGCATCTTGCAATATGCCTACAATGTGCCTGGCTGTGAGCTTAGCGGGATTCTTGAAGTCAGAGTATGTCTTCACAGTACCCTAGTCCCCACCTGCACTTTCATTTCCCATTTCTATCTCAGGGCAACTCAATGCAATTCTTCTCAGTGCAATTTAATCTATTTCAATTATCAGAGCTGGACTAGCTCCTGGTGGAAGAGCAGCTCCTAGGATGCTTGTCTCAGGCTGTGGTTTTCAATGAGTCAAAGACCCAGGAATGTGCAAAACAGGAGCATGGTGAGATCAGGGTCCACTATATACACCTAGAACACGGACTGACCTATGGTAGGCACTCAGTAAGTGGTTAGTGTATGAATGGTTTAGCCAAAGAACCAACAACAGAAAAAGATGGTCAAAATAACACTGTAGGACAAGCTTTTTTTTTTTTTGAGATGGAGTCTGGCTCTGTTGCCCACTGCAGTAGTGTGATCTCAGCTTACTGCAACCTCCACCTCCCAAGTTCAAGCAATTCTCCCGCCTCAGCCTCCCAAGTAGCTGGGATTACTGGTGTATGCCACTGCACCCGGCTAATTTTTGTATTTTTAGTAGAGGCAGGGTTTTTCCACGTTGACCAGGCTGATCTTGAACTCCTGACCTCAAGTGATCCACCCATCTCTGCCTCCCAAAGTGCTGGGATTACAGGTGCGAGCCATTGCTCCCGGCCAGGACAAGCTTTTGCATCAAGCTAGTCACCTTCTTTCACTGTCTTTCACATGCTTCAGGAAGAGGATGTGGAATAACAGCTCATCATGCTCATCACGCTCACCGTAAAGAGTCATTTCTATTAGCAAGAGATATGTCTTGATGTTCCACAACAACAAATCAGAAAGGCTTAAGTTCCTTTCCTGCCTTTGATTTCCTGGGAATGTAGTACCTCTTCTTGACTTACAAGCATTCACAATGGGCTAGGAGGAAGGTGAGCTAAGTCCTAGTAACAGGCTACACTCTGCCCTCCTGTTCAGAGGCTGCGGCTCATGCAAGAGGGATTACAATCATAAGAGCAATATTAACTTCTGCCATATGCAGACCCTGAGCTCAGACCTGTGCATGTCTCCACTGAATTAGACCTCCTCACACCCTGGAAGAATGAAGCTTGGAATAACACCCACATCAGAGAGGGGCTAGGAGCAAAAAATTAGGTGATAGGGGCTGAATGCTTAGCACTGTGTCTGCTGTATACTAAATGCTCAATAAATGTCAGCTTCAGTGGATGGTTACCATCCTCAGTTTACAAGTGAGGAAATTGAGGCTCAGAGAAGATGAGAAAGGAAAGTACCTGTAAATTGAGGCTGGGGAGGTAATGAATATTCAGAAGACATGAACTTCCCAGTCATGGTTAGGAGCTTATCCTAATGCTGGAAAAAGGTAACTTTGAGTAAGTTATTTCACCTCTCTGAGATTCAACTCCCTCCTCCTAATAGTAATAAGTGATATATATGGTTATCTGCTTCATACTTTAAAAACCTTTGAATATTTGCTATTTCATAAGATTCTACTTAATAAAAATAACTTCCTCATAGTGTTCACATGAGAAATAAAAGATAGGTAAAAGCTGGGCAAAGCACCTGGAAATTTGGTAATTTTTGAATACACAGGAGTTAGTTTAATTATCATCTCCATAACTTTCATGGATAAAGGGAGAAGTCAGATATATTTATGTCAGTACCAGAGGCAAAGCTGCTAATGTATTTTTCAATCCTGTCATGGGGGCCCCATCCCCACCTCCAGGGCTTGGTGATATGGGATCAGCAATTTCCTCCGCCCAGCCACACGGATCAATTATTCGCCAGCTGCTCTTAACCCCCACTTTCTACCTCAGGGCAGAGCTCTCCAAACCCGACCACCCTCCTTTGAACCAGAACTCTGGAATTATTGTTGGGGGATCCCAATCGCTTTTCTTTTCTTCTTGTCCTGGGAAAGCTGGGGGATGGGATAGAGGGCAGGTGTGCATTATAGGTTAGGGCATAATGAGGGAGAGGAGGCGAGTTTCAGGAGGATGTGTTAGCTAGACCTTGGCTTCCCTGAAGCTAGGCAGCCCTCAGAAACATCATTTTCATCTTCATCATCATTATCATTTTCATTCTTTTTTTTTTTTTTTTGAGACATGGTCTTGCTCTCTCGCCCAGGCTGGAGTGCAGTGGCACGATCTCAGCTCACTGCAACCTCCGCCTCCCAGGTTCAAGCGATTCTGCTGCCTCAGCCTCCCAAGCAGCTGGGAATACAGGTGCCTACCATGACCCCCGGCTAATTTTTGTATTTTTAGTAGAGACAGGGTTTCACCATGTTGATAAGGCTGGTCTCAAACTCCTGACCTCAAGTGGTCCACCCATCTCAGCCTCCCAAAGTGCTGGGATTCCATCGTGCAAGGCCCATTTTCATTCTTTTTCATCCAATACTACTACTGCCTCTTTATCTCCAGCTTCTCTTCCTCCTCCTCCTTTTTCTTCTTTCTTTCCTCCCCCTCCTCCTTCCCTTCTCCCTTCTCCTTCTTGCCCTTCTTCTTCCCCTCCTTGCTCTCCTTTCCTCCTCTCCTCCTTCTTTTCCTCCTCCTCCTCTTTCTCCTCTTCCTCCACCTCCTCCTCCCTGTCCTTCTCCTCCTCCTCCTCCAGTAGACAATAGTGCTATACTCCAGACTCCCTTCTATATTCTGTTGCTATCTTCCCTTTCTAGGCTCCTATTCTACTTGGAATTTTAGGTCTCTCTTCTCTCTGCCTCCATCATGATTCATAATTACTCCAAGTTTTAGAATTTTCCTGTTCCTGCTGTCTCCTCACCCTTGCCACCCACGCTCTACAAAACCTACCTATTCTGGGTCCAGTGGGCTCAGTGGCATTTACTAGATCAGAACAAATTGTGAACTAATTGCAGCTTTTCTTGAACTTCAATACCTGGGACCAGGAAAGCTCAATTGTAGAGAAGATTGAACCATGTTTAGGTTCAATTTAGGATAAATTGAAAACAGGTCAAAATAGCACAGGAGAACTCTCCACCCTCTTCAGTAGTGTTCCAATAAAACCAAACCAAGGAATATTTAAGAACTTAGGCCACTTTGGGGGTATCTGCCTTGTTCATCCCTTTACTACACTGCACCATTCTATAGAAATAGGCTCCCTGAATACCTGTACCCAACAAGACCATAGTTGATTAGATCAGAATTAGCCATTTCTAATGCCAATCAGAGTGCCTTTCGAAGGAATTTGGAATGGGCATTGCAGGAGGAAGTCAATGTTTCCATAAAGTTGGAACTATGCCATGTGGTGAATGGAAATACTGGGGAGTATGCCCCAATATTTCCAAGCCCACATGAGCAAGGAATGTGAAATGATGATGATGGGGCTTGTGGTAATAATGATAGTGATGATGGTGGTAGTGGTGTTAGTAGCGATGATGAGGGTGGTGATGATGGTGATGGTGATGGGTGATAATGGTGATGATAGTGATGATGATGGATATGGTGGTGATGATGCTGATGGTGATGATGATGGTTATGGTGGTGATGATGCTGATGGTGATGATGATGATTATGGTGGTGATGATGCTGATGGTGATGATGATGATTATGGTGGTGATGATGCTGATGGTGATGATGATGGCAATGGTGGTGATGATGCTGATGGTGATGATGGTGGTGATAGTGATGGTGAGGATGCTGATCGTGATGATGATGGTTATGGTGGTGATGATGACGGTTAAGGTGGTGATGATGCTGATGGTAATGATGATGGTTATGGTGGTGATGATGCTGATGGTGATGACGATGGTGGTAGTGATGGTGATGATGCTGATGGTGATGATGGTGGTGATGGTAATGATGATTATATAATGATGGTTGTGGTGATGGTGATGATGATGGTTATTATAGTCACGATGGTGGTAATGGTAGTGGTGGTGATGACGATGATGATGGTATTGATGATAATGATAATGGTGATGAGAGTGAGGATAGCCAAGATGTATTGAACACTTACTCTCTGTCAGCCACTTGAGGGGTTTATATACATTATTCTTTAAAGCCCTATGAGGTAAGACAGCAAGAAAGTGAGAAATAGTGTTTTACCTTATAGGTGAGAAAAGTAAGTTTTCCTAAACACTCAGAATTTGGAACTGATGGGGGAAGGGAAGCCCTTCAGCCTAGAAAGAAGAAAGAAGCAAGTGCAGGAGACGGAGAGAGAATTTTCCACAGGGTCCCAGTTCTAGGCCTTTCTTTTCCCTACCTTAACACCTTGATTCTATGAGACATCCCAGTCCCATTTTTCTCAAGCTTCAGTTGACTTCTATGACTTTTAACCAAACGAGTGTTAGCAAATAAAGGCACTGAACTTTCTGTAAAGAGGCAGTGATTCTTCCTAATAGAGTATGTGGTGACTTTTGAAAAGTTAACTTTGAACCAGAGCCAGAACGAAGATTAGGCAAATGAGACACTTAGGGCACACAATTTAAGGAGGTGCTCATTCTCAGGGTCGTGTAAGTGAAGGGCTGGCATTTTCACAGGCCTGAATGTGAGTGCCTCCTTAAATTTTGCATGCTAGGCTCCTTGCTTCCCTCACTCTAGGTTCAGCCCTCCTTTAAACAACTTCCTTTCCTTTTCTACCTAGAATTTCTCCAGCTATAAAGTGAAGAAATTGAATACCGGACCACAAAGAGTCATTTGGAGCATGATATTCTGACTCTGGCAAATAAATGACATACTTGCTGCAACCTCCACATCCTGTGTCTGTGGCAGACATCACTAATCAAATGTGGCCTCTTTTTCCTGAGCCTGAGCATGTTATCAGAATCCATCTCCACCCAGAGCCATGAAGACCTGCATCAAATATTTAGATTTGGCAAATATGAGGAACCCTCTCCAAGGGCAGGAGCTGCTTTCTCAAATCTCTCTCCCCAGCACCTAAAACGGTACTTGATCCAGATGAAGCTCTGCATATATTTTTTCATTAAACTAAAGCCTGGCCAAGAATGTGTATGGAGAACTACTTGCCTTTGCTCTCATATATAGGGACTTACTGTTCATTTGAATACACAAATATGCTGTCTCTCTCTCTCTCTCACACACACACACACATACAAACACACATGCACTTCCATGTACAATATATTATGGCCTACATGTAAACTAAGGCTAGATTAAGATATTTAGAGGCCCCAAACAATGAAAAGATAATGATCTCTCCAATTCTTATAAACTTCAAAATAATCATTTAAAATCAAAATAATAAGAGTCCAGAAGTCCAAAAAGTTCTGCATTTTGTCATAATAACTACCATAATGTATAAATAATCAACTATGAATGTCATTAAATAAAAGGATGGGAGTTTAGTGTCTATGATTTGCTGGTGGCCAAGTAAGCCCTGAGATTTTGTGGGGAGGATAAAAGTAGAACCATAAACAACATCATATACACGAGTGTGGACATGTGCACATAACAACATACACTCACACTCGTGTGCACAGACTCAAAACATTTACAATTACACACTTACATGAGCACAAACATCCTAAACATGCATACACATGAGTTACCTTACATAGATCTACACACATGTATGCACTTGGCAAAGCACACATACCTATAAATGCACACGATGGCATATACATTCTGCCCAAATGTATATACACACATACATGCATACAAGCTCACTCACACATCCATACAAAAATGCACATGTATGTGCGCATAAGCATTTACCTGTACATAAGCACGCACATACACACACTGACCCAGCCTGAGACCTCACACATACCATGCCTCATGCTCCTACTCACACATAGACACACTATACACATGCTGTGATGGTTAATATTGAGTGTCAACTTGATTGAAGGATGCAATGTATTGTTCCTGGGTGTGTCTGTGAGAGTGTTGCTGAAGAAGATTAACAGTTGAGTTGGTGGATTGGGAGAGGCAGACCTGCCCTCAATGTGAATGGGTACCATCTAATAAGCCGCCAGCAGGGCTAGAATAAAAGCAGGCAGAGGAACGTGCAAGGATTAGAATGGCTGAGTCTTCTGGCCTCCATCTTTCTCCTGTGCTGGATACTTCCTGACCTTGAACATCGGGCTCCAAGTTCTTCAGCTTTTGGACTCTTGGACTTACACCAGTGGTTTGCCAGGGGCTCTCAGGCCCTCAGCCACAGACTGAAGGCTGCACTGTCGGCTTCCCTACTTTTGAGGTTTTGGAACTCACACTGGCTTCCGGGCTCCTCAGCTTGCAGATGGCTTATTGTGGGACCTCACCTTGTGATCGTGTGAGTCAGTTCTCCTAATAAACCTCCCTTCATATGTACATCTATCCTATTAGTTCTGTCTCATTAGAGAAGCCTGACTAGTACACACACACACACACAGACACACACCCCAGTAGCAAATGCCCAAATTCACACACACATACTCCCACACGCCCACAGACATACAGGTACATGCAGATGCACACACACATGCACACACACACACGGTCTGCTAGCCTTCCAGCATAAGCCCCCAGGAAGGCTACCCCTCTGCAGGCTTGTGCTGTCAGGGAGCCTGGTAAGAATCATCGGGGCAGCTCGACAGTGATAACAATTTCCAGAGCCAACAGAAGGAAGCCTAATCCACAGTGAAAAGCTGACAGGGCGGGCGCCTCTGCGTGCTTCCTGCCAGCTCCTGCTAACTCAGCCTAGCGTGGGGAGGTGGCAGACTCTTTGTCCCCTCAAGCCATGTCATCTCCTCTCTAATGATGCCAACGTTTTGACAAAGCCGAGCAGCACAGCCGGTAGGTGTAAAGTTGGAATTAATTTTCTTTTGGAAGGTCAAGTGCATTAATGAGCTTTTGGCTGACTGGTATTGTTCTTTTTACCTTTTTGCAAGATGGAGAGAAAAAAAAAGAAAAGAGAGAGGAACATTCTTTCGTGGAGCTGTTTCGTTCTTCCCTTCTCCTCCCTTCAGAAGTCTTGGCTCCTTTTCCAGAAGCCCAATAAACCCTGTGGGCAGACACATGGGCTCAGATAAGGCCTGCCTGGTAGAGTTTATTCCAGCCACCACATTTGGAAAGTCTTACCAGGAGACCCACCTTGAGAAATAGGGTGTAAGTAAAGAAGAATAAAATATACTCCTCAGTATTTAAGGAGTTTAAATAGATAAAAATTTAGAGAAACAGATGAGTTTCATCATATATGCCAATTCTGATTGATTAGTAATGGCTGCCCACAGCTGTGGAGAAGACATTGTGGCCACTTCAATGGGCAGGAGGGTCATGATTGATTAGTGATGTCTACCTTGGATATCACCTAAGGCAGTTGTAGCATCCAGAAAGCTATTTTTTTTCTAAAAGAAATTCCTACAATTCAACATGTTGAACATAAATAGAAAACTCAGGAAATAGGTATATTTAAAACCTTTAAAAAAATTAAAAATAGCTCATAAGGAAACTTAAGGAAGAAACTATATGTAAAGCAGGAATTGTAAACTCAAATGCCTTTAGGAGCCAACAAGGTGACATGAACGATTAATGTAGCCCAGATGGGGCCTCTGCTGAACTCTCGAGTGTATTTCTCATTTAAAGAGGGGAATTGCTACTTCGCTGAATTAATTTCTGCCATGGACGAAGGGGGGCCAGATACTATCACACCCACAATTTTTGTTTCCAAGAGAAATCAGAAATACTGGTGATTTTTTCAAAGTAAAAATTTCTTGATTTTTACTGTTGCCAAAAATTCTTTCTTTATGTTTTCCAAATCACTCCATAGGCTCCACAATATCTTGGATTTGTCAAAAAGCAGCGAGTTTGGGCCTGTCTTTTAGAGTAAACTGGGAGTAGTATAGGAGAAAGCTCTCGTTATAATGTTTGGTGTAATTCCACATCTGTTTTCCCCACCAGGCTTCATACTCACTGTGGGCAGAAAGCATACGTGTGTGTGTGTGTGTGTGTGTGTGTGTGTGTGTGTGTGTGTGAGTGTGTCTAATTCATGATTCTGCACCAGCAACTGCAAGCCTGGTACACACTAACACTCAATAAGTACATATTATATGAATATATGGGTGGACCAAATCTTACCCTAACCTATAAAGTCATGTTGCGTGGCACAAATGTTTCCAAGATTTTTTTTTTTTTAACATTACCTTCTCTTCTTTAACTCTGGGCAGTAAAGAGTATTTCCTCTTATTCTACCTTCAGTAAGAAGAATCTGATCTGTCTACATCCAAGCTCTACCTCTTACTACTATGTGACTTTAGGCGAGTCACTGCACTTCTCTGAATCCCAGTCTCCTCACTTGTACAGCAAACATCATCATAACACTTAACCTCACAGGGCTGTCATGACAATTAAACTGAGTGAGCCTGTGTAGTTTGTTTTGTAAACCAGGAGAATTTTGAGAGTGGACGGCAACTCTGTAAATAATTGCTTTGGGACATGGAGGATAAGCTGGGATTTTCCCACGTACTCCAGAATGTCACCCTAAGCTATAATAAATAAGCTGATCCATACAAAGCACTGGGAACAGTGCCTGGCATTTAGGACTCAGCAGTGTTAGCTGACATCACCGGAGGACCCCCGTCAAGCTTCTGTTCTACTCCCTTTTAGTCCTCTGCAACATGGAGTAATGAAAAGACCTTAGTCTTCAAGGTTTTCAGTTCTGCCACCTGAACCTCAGTTCAGCCAAAGCCTAGTTGAGCACCTATTTTGTGCTCTGCTCTATACTACAGCAGAGATAGCAGCTGAGTCACACATGAAACGCTGTTAATAATTTGGACAGGCAGCGTATGTCGAGGAAGAAATGGAGACTCTCTGGCAAAGAGAACAGCTTAAACAAAAGGTGAGTGTTCAGTTGATGGGCTCTTAGGCATGATTCAGTGAGGACCAGATACTCAAAGGCTACAGATACAAAGGGTTTGTGAGTCTAAAAATTCAAGCTCTAAAGATGGTGTGCCTGGGTTTTGGACACATTTCTTGTCTTTTACATCATCCGTGAAAGACCTGCCAAGAGAGGGTTGTGCACCGAGACGCCAACATGAAAACAACTTATTTTCTTGGGAAGAATCTCAAAGACCAGTGACCCAATTACCAGATCATATTTTAAAAGGATGTTGTAAAGTTCCCTTGTTAAGAAAGAGGAGGAGAGATAGTCACCACCACCACCACCCCACTTTTATTACTGTTTATTATTACAGAGATCATATACAGAGAAGGCAAACTTAAAAAAACAAATCCTCCAAAGAAAATGAAGCCTTCTTTCTAATCTGGGAAAACTCAATGGGATTTGACTGAGATAAAATTCCAGTCTCCTGTCTCAGTGACCCTCCAGCAATTGCTCTGCAAATGTGACATTTGCTCATGTCCATCCTCCACATTTTGTTCATCTGTTCCTGTCTCCCAAACAGGAGGACTCTGATGGGGCAGACACACAACTTGCTTGTGAGCAGAAACAGCTGGGTGCTCCTCAAACCCTGCACCTTCAGAATTGGATGCCACCAGGGCCTGTCTGACTTGCTTTGCTTTCTTCCAGCTTAGGAGTTTCTCTGAAAGATACCAGCCCAGAATATGAATGCCTCTACCTGCATACCCAGAATCCGAGACAGACGTTCTTGCAAATTGCATCTTTTCCAAGAACACTTCACTTGCCCCATTCTTAGATAATTCAGTCTCCCCTTTTCTTGCTGACAATTGTTGCTTGAACCACTGAAGAACTTATGCTATATCATGGTTCATTGCATTTGTTCTTTCACTGGGAAAGTATTTAATGAGCGTACACTATATGACAGATAGTATTCTAGGCACTGAGGATACAGTGGTGAACAAGGCAGTGCCCCTGTCCTCATGGAGCAGACATTCTCAGGCTAGATGTACTTCCATCGTTCATCTGCTTGATAACTTCTTTCTTATCCTTCAAGATACCATTCAAAGACCATGTCTTCCCCCCAAATGATCCTGTGATCCCCCGCCCCCCTTGGAAAAACTGACTCCACTCTGCTTAACCATTGCTTCTCTGGCCTCTTTTTGGCTTGCAACATTCTGCCTTATTTTATAGTGAGTAGCTGATGTGCCCACCCAGTAGTACTCACAATAAATATGGGCTACTCACTATTGGGAGGGTGGTATCTGAGATCTAATGGACTGAGCTTGAAGCCCACCTCCTCTACTTCTAACCGTGAACTTGAGTGATTGACTTAGCTTCTCTGGGCCTCCAATTGCTCATCTCTAAAGTGAGAATCATAACCATGCCTACCACATAGGGTTTCTGTGAGTATTAAAGGAGATAATAATAAATCACCCATTTAGCACAATACCTGGGGCATAGGAAGAGCTTAAAAAATCTGCTATTATTAGTCTTTTATTAACAAATATTAATTGGGCACTGTGGCAGACATTGCTATCACCAGTGCTAGCTATCTTTTTTGTCCTAAGCAAATAGGAGAGACTACACTTCCCAGCCTCTTTGAATTTAAGAAAAGCTGAGTGACAGGTTGTAACCAGAGAAATATTAACAGAAGTGACATATGTCACTACCAGGCTAAAATAGTTAAAGTTTCCTGTGTATTTCATAGCTGTCTTCTGCTGCTGCTTAAACCAATGACTCCACAGTAGATGGGCCAGGAGATCTGTTCTAGCTGTGCCGTTCTAAAGATGGATGGATTTGGTGGATGTTAGGGAAGTCAGTGCTTGAGTGTACCAAAATACATTCCGTAGCCAACTGTATGTGAGCCTACAGCTGGAGGCTTGGGAAAACCAAGAGACTCATCCCCTAGCTCTGCAAGACCCCAGACATAACTTGGCTTAGCTTGACCATGAAAGGTAAGCAGTCATTTTCCAGGTGATAGACATCAGAAAGGGGTTGAGAAACATAGTCTTCCTTTCCAAGAAAGAGAGAAGACCTGGAAGAAAGTGTGCAGGTCAGCAGGGTGCCACAGCTACTAGGTTTTAGTCACTCTCTGTGCAACGAGGCTATTTGCAAAGTTCTTTACAAACTTTATTTTATTCAATTCTCATAACCACCCTTAGGCATCAATGTTTGTTTTTCAGATGAGGGAATGGGCTCAGAGAGATGAAGTCAGATGGCCAGATGGCTGATATGTAGCAGAAGTGAGGTTCAAATCTAGGCTTGTCTGAAGTCCAAATCTCATCACCAATTGTTTCTGCTCTGGGAGCAGCTCCCTAGAAGAGTAAGCAAAATGAATGACCATTGGAGGCTTTGGAATCTTAAAATCCTCGGTTCCAATCCTGACCTCTGGCTAGCTGTGTGACCTTTGGGAACTGGCTTCACTTCTGTGAGCGTCTATTTTTCAATCTGACCACAAAGCTCTTCTGTTTTACTGTAAAGATATTATAAGAGACATATGGGAAGGTGCGTAGCATGGGACGCGGCGTGTATTGACCACCACAGCAATGTGAATTCTCTTTTCTACTCCCATCAGGAAAGGATGGGGTGAGATAACTTCCTTCACTCTCCCCTCACCTGCCCTGACCATAAAAAGCCTAGAAAACCTGGGAGAGCTCCTTTTGAAAGGCTATCCTTTTTGGCAGCCAACTTTGAATTTCTCAGCTATCATGTGGAGCTTGGAGTTCTCACATCTGTGATGGATGAGCAGAGAATATAAACACGTAGTTAGTGTTTGAAACCGCTGGTTAAAATTGGGAGGGAGGACAGGCCAAGGTCCAGGACTTTAAACAGAAAAATAATACATATTTTCATTAAAATGAAAAAAAAAAGGTGAGCAGAAAAGGAAGCTGCACAAATCATTGAAAATTTATTTGACCTGCTCGAAAACTTTAATTGCTGGTAATGGCCAACGCGTTTGGTGGTATTTTATTAACATTAATAGATTTTTACATGCTATTTCTCACATTGCTCTCCAAGAGCCTCAGGAATTCATCAAATATGAAAAACTAGTGCTCTAGGTTGTTCAGTTAAAGATGTCCTCCTGATGAGGTTTCCCACAAGTTAGAGACCTGGAGAAAGGAGGCAGCACAGGATTGATGTTCACTGTCAGCCTCGGCAGGGGAGATAAGAAAATAGTAATAATCATGAATGTTTATCAGGTGCTTACTCTATGCCAGGCACTAGGCTAAGCACTGTGTGTGTGTGTGTGTGTGTGTGTGTGTTTTATACACAGAATAATCCCATAAGGAAGGTACTCTAAGCATCTCTGTTCTACAGATGGGAAAACTGAGGCTTAGATTTTGAAGGTAGTGAGAATGAAGAATAAACAGAGAAACATTAGCCAGGCTTTGGAAACAAGCAGATGAGGGCTTTTTCCAGAGCTGCTTCTTGTTACCCATGTGGACTTGAACAAGTTAGTAGCTCATTCTCTGCCTGAATTTTCCCTTTTTAAAAATTGGGTTTTTTATCCTTATTTTACAGGTGAGATACTGAGACCCAAGGTCACCAAGCTAATAAATGGTGAGGCCAGGACTCATTAAATTGTCTTGAATTTGGTCCAATTGCTTATTACTGCATGATGAGCAACCTCAGAACTTAGTGGTTTAAACCAACCATTTTATCTTACATATGATTTTGTAGGTTAAGAATGTGAGAAAGACAGCTGGGAATTTCACCTACTATACACATGGATTTAGCTGAGGATTCACTAACTTCACTAAGTTAGGCTTAGAGGATTTAATTCTCAGATGTCTTTTTCATTCACATGAGCTTCTTTTTCTCCACCTGGCATCTCATCCCCCCAGAGTCCCTGGAGGGCCTCTCTATGTGGCTTGTGCTTCCTCACAGCATGGCAGTGTCAAATAGTTGGACTCCTTATATGGTGTTTGGCTTGCACCAAAATGAGCATCCCCAAAGACAAGAAGTGGAAGCATCGTTTCCACCATAATCTATTGGTCAAAGCAATCACAGATCACCTTTCTCTCTTGATTCAATGGGAGGGGATCTAGATCACACTTCTCAATGGAAGGAATGTCAAAGAACTTACACCTATCTTCAGTCTGTCTCACTGTATGTAGTAAGAATCCAATAAATGGTAGATCTTACTTAGAAAATAAATCTATAAAATGGATGCCGCTAATACCCACTCACTACCCAAGGTGATTGGAAGCATTAATGAATGCAAATTACAATGCTGGATAGTTGGCAAAACACAGATGCATAACACAGTAAGCTTCATCTCTTTAGTGACTACTAAGATTCTCTGGCCAGAGAGGTAGGTACTAAGATTCTCTGGCCCAAGTGTAGGATTGCCAGATATGACAGACTATATCTCGTGACATTTGTGTTTCAGATAAACAGTAAATACTCTTTTAGCATAATTATGCCCCATGCGATATTTAAGACATTTTTCAACTAAAAAATTATTCATTGTTTGTCTAAAATTTAAATGTAATTGGGCATCCTTTTCTTCTTTATTTATTTGCTAAGTCTGGCAATCCTACCTGTGTGTAGATGGAAAAGCTGACACAAAGAATTCTAATTTTATTCTTTGGCCACAGAGTTGAGGAAGATTGAATTTGAAATTTGAATTATACACCAGCCATGGTCTGTCCAGACTTGAAGCTCTCCTTCCTCCAGTCAAACCAGGAAAGAAGCAGAAGAGGAAGAAGATAAAAATCTAATGTCTTCCAAACCTTCCAACCATCTTGAGCCTATCAGTAAGGGTAGGTAGGCATTCAACATTCAATACATTTATCTAGTCATGCAGCTCACTATAAAGTTATGCAGCCTTGGAGAAGTGACTTAATGTTTCTATACCTCTCATCTATAAAATGGGGGAATAATAACAGCAATTTAACCCAGAGGGATATTGTGAGGAATAAATGAAGTGAAATTTTAATAGTTTCTGATCTGTGCTAATTGCCAGCATAAAACACATAATCATCAAATTCTGCAATAACTGAACCAATAGAAGTATTAAGAAGTAGTAAGGGATGAAAGAGAGTGATAGTGAGGACATCTTCACAGAAGTTATAGCTAAGTAGGGTTGTGATAGATGGAAAGAAGTTTGCCAAACAAATCAGAAAGAAAAGCTTCTAGGTCAAGGGAATGGCACATTTAAGGGGATAGAGAAACAAAGCAAAAAGTGAAAGAAGCTCCAAGTAGTTCAGTGTTGTGGAGGTATGGAATGGAGTTTGAAGTTCTAGGGGCAGAGTGATGGGAGGGGAACCAAGAGACAGCCCCTCCAAGGCTTTGGATACCGGGACCCTAAAACAAGTCTCAAACAAGGATGGACCCAATGAGTGTTGCATTTTGAAAGTCCAAACCATTGCACTGGGTAAGATGAGTGAGCATGTTAAGATTAGAGATAGAGAGACTTTTACACTATTTCAAGCAGCGAGACTCAGATTCAAAGCAGTAGAAATAAGGACATATACAAGAGAGGAGCTCAAAGAGAAATTTCGAGTGTAAAGGGAAGGGAGAAGCGCCAGATTTCCAGCTTCCAGCCAAAGCGGGAAATTTGACTTATATAGTAAAACACTGAAAAAAATACATTAAACACAAATATCCCTTTAATTGACAATTTGGTCATAAAAAGAATGCCTATAATTTGAGGAATTTCTGTATCCCTAAGGACCACTGGAGTGGTCATTTCCAGTAATGCCCCTCTAATTTTCCAGTGGAGGGCACTATGAGCTCATCCCAAAGGGAAGCAGGAGGAGGTAGTCCAGAAAGTAGTAGTCTGTAGTTGTCATACTAGTGGTAAGGCTAATAAGAAAAATCCTAATAATTTAACTGCATTCCATCCTAATCTAATGAGAACTGCTATATATTGAACCACTGGTGTGTGTCACACATTGAGTTAAAACTTTCATTGAATTAGATTATCTTATTCTCACAGCATCCTATGAGGATTAGTCAGATCTCATTTTACAGATAAGAAAACAAAAGCTTTGGTGTGTTCCCAGTCACTTAGCTAGTAAGTGGTCGAGATCCAGGGATCTGTGAGCTTGGGCTCTATGCTCTTAAATACCATGCCAGAATTCAGTATTTCTCAAGCACCAATCTATCATCCCCATCTACACACCACCTACACTATAATTGACTTAATATTATTTTTAATTAAATAAATTTTGACTTACCATAAATAAGAACGTGATAAATATAGAGAAATCCATAAACATTAAAACAGAGGATAGCCATTGAAATAAGTACTGTATATACAATACTATGTGTTGAGTGCAAAAAGTCATTTCTATGAAGTTCAAGGTCAGCAAATAGTCTATGGGAATAACAGTCAGCATAGTGGTTGCCTTTGGGAGGTGGGGGTGGATGGATAGGCTGGAAAAACATGGAGAAACTTTGTAGGGCAATGGCAATGATTTAAATCTTGATTGGGACGTTGGTTACTTGAGTGTAACATTAGTCAAAAGTCATTGAACTGTAAACTTAAGATCTATGCATTTTATAGCATGTAATTTTACCTCAATAAAGCCTCAAATTTAAACTTTTGTTATTATCTTAAAATAAGGTTCGACATAGATTTACATAGATGTACTGACTCCATAAACCTTAAACAGGTGTGCCTTTTCTAAACATTTGTAATACATAAGGATTAATTATTTTGTTTATAGCATGATTGGTCTGTGTTGCATTTTTGTGTAAATATTTTTTGAGGTGTAAACATTTAAAATACGCCATATTTTCTGTTACAAGGGGCTTATTTTGATAGAAAAAAGTTCTAGACTCTCTCTCTTAGAAGTTGTGTAACCTTAAGTAAGTCATTCATCCTCTTTAGTTTCAGTTTCTTCATCCATGTAATGTGTTGATGACAGTGAACATATCCCAGATTGCAGTGGTGCCTACATACAAATGTAGGTGATGGTAAAAGCGCCTTTCAGACATGCAGAAAATATAGAAACATAGTTAATATTTTAGCAAATAAAATGTCTTCCTTAATGAAGAACTAGCTGTTTCCTAATTAACTGAAATGTGTGACCATTCATTCATTCATTAATTCATTCATCCATTCAACAAATACTTGGGTGCCCATGATATGCCAGGCACCATTCTAGGTAGAGAATACACTCCAGCAAAAATAATAAAGGAGGTGAATTGATTATATATTGAAAATGCTGAGCATTCAGGCTGTACTCCATAAAGAGTGGTTATTATTATTACTACTAATCATTATTGGAAGCAAACAAATCCTCAAAGACAGTTATAAGGTGGCGGGGGGATAGAGAGAGGTTGGTTAACTAATACAAAATTACGGCTAGCTGGGAGGAATAAGTCCTAGTGTTCTATGACTCTATAGGGTCATACAATAATTTATTGTAGATATTCAAATAGCTAGAAGAGAAAATTTTGAATGTTTCCAGCACAAAGAAATGATAAATGTTTAGGTGATGGATATGCTAATTGCCCTGATTTGATCATTACACATTATATACATGAATCAAAATATCCACACTGTACCTCATAAAAATGTACAATTATTTTATGTCCCTTTTATGAAAGACAATTTTGCTTCATTCTCCTTCACCCACAAGTCTTCAATATTTTCCTTTCTCTTACATCTCCAGTCCAAATATAGAATTATATGAGCAATAGACTTTCTTTTGAGGCTCTCTGTAATCCTTTCCCTTCTTTACCTTCTATTTGGGAGAGAATGGTGTACCATATCTTTTTCATCATTTGGGGATGGTCAACAGAGTTTTTGTATAACTAAGGATGGGAAGGGCATTATCTCTACTGGCTTTAACACACAGCAGGAAGGTCAGCAGGGCTCCACCCTAGTCATCACATCACCTGGTGGAAAGAGGAAAGAATGCTTCCTATACAAACGTGGAAGCACTCTTGTGTAGGCAGAGAGGGTCACCAGGCTGCTTCCCCATCATCTCTACAGCACTTAGTGGGAAGAGAGAAGGATGTGACATCTTTAATGGAGTTCACCTAGATTAGAGCAGGTACAGTCAAAAAGGTTCTGCCCTTTGTCTAGGCCTTTGACTAGAAGAATAGGGTTTTTTGGGGGGGTGGGGGGACCATTAATTTTGCCTGCATCCATTGGTGTTTCTGGGCTGCAGGATAGTCTACTGTCCAAGTTTAGACATATAGAAGGCTGAGGTTTCTAGCTAATCTACTTTCTTTTCTCTACCTTTCAGAGTCTTCTGATAGTGGCTTTATGTTTCTTTGTTAGAGATTCTAGTTGTATTTATCAGGAGAGATAGAATGGAATGGGCGTACACCATCTACTTTCACTATAACCATTAGATAATTCCTTGTCTTGAGAAGTTGGATTTTTTGCAAGTGGCTGTGTTTTTTAAAAAAAAGTGTCCATGAAAATCAATGTGGAACAGAAAATTAAAGTGACGGTGACCAATCTGATTCCAAGGTTTGAGAAATCATAGTATCCAACAGGTACCCATATCTCATTACTCTGCAAATCAGCTTATTTAAGTATGATATAATATTTTTTCTTTCAATGTATGGTATTCTTTTTCAAACAGTGCTAAATTGCCAGGACATACTTATTAAAAAGTTTTGGAGTGAATGACTTCATAAACAGAATTGTTATGGACTTTATGAAAAAAAATACTAAGATACTAAAATCACCCTAAACTGAGAAAGTCTAGGAACCTCTAGTCTAGAAGAAAGACCTATTCGAACTCAGAAGCAAACAAATGAATTAACCCAGAGAAAACCTGGAAGGCAAGCAAAATTTTCACTTCTCTGGAGTGTTGGGGCGGGGAGAGACATGCAAAACACAAAACAAAGCTGGTGTGCTGGTCCGTTAAAAAAAAAAAAAGCCACTTTGAGCTTTGTTACTGCAAAGCTCTTTATCTGAGGAGCTCAAAGAGCTTTATTACAGGTAAATATCCTTGTCTCCAGCTGCTAATAGGAGAGGCCAGGCCCAGGGAGATTAGCGGAGAATGCCTATTTAAGGTCACATAACAGTCAGTGACAAAGTGGAGACTCACAGAGTGGTCTGTAATGGGATTTGTCTGCTGTCTATTGTATCAACCTAAGAAGCTTGGTGTGTGAGGGCAAGGCTCCAATGCCAGAGTTTGCAGGAGACAGGGCATCTTAGCGTCGCAGAGTGCAACCACAGAAGCGACTTGGAGGGCTATTGAGTATGTCCCCCTTATTTTTCCAGACCCCACACTGAGGGTCTGAGAGAGCAAGGGATTTTTCAAGTTCGTACAACCTATTTGTAGCACAGCCAGAAGGAGAATCGAGGGCTCCTAACTTCCACCTATTTCTCTCTTTGAGTTTTCCTCGTTCTCAAGTGATTTGTCTAGGGAAACCTATTAAAGAAATTCAATTTATCTAAGGCTGGCTCAGTCGAACCTGAGTTGGATCAAAGCTAGTAGAACATTGGTAGGGATTTGGAAGAAATTAGAGAGGAGTGATAAAGGCAGACTTGGGGTCAGAATCTTGGCTCTGTAGAAGACTAGTGTGGGACCCCAGGCAAGTCGCATCTCATCTCTGTGCCTCTGTAAGAAATGTTAAGGTCTCATTGCTCCCTAAAATGCTCCAGCCTTAGTAAAATCTACTTACTGATTGCAAGATATTTGGATCTCAGTTTCTCCTTCTGCACAATGGGATATTCATAGTGCCTATCTCAAGGAGTCCACAGAGAACTTCCATATGAGGTGCTTATCATAGAACTTCATGCCTGGAATTGCTTTTATCAGTGTTAGCTATTTTCATATCCACAAAAACAGTCTGCTCACACCATCCAACTTGAAATATTTGGGAT
The DNA here is from genome assembly GCF_028885655.2 of Pongo abelii. NCBI lineage: Eukaryota > Metazoa > Chordata > Mammalia > Primates > Hominidae > Pongo > Pongo abelii. The sequence goes on along the minus strand of NC_071995.2, from coordinate 114,011,389 downwards.
GGATCTACCCAATCTTCTATACTTGATCATTCTTCCATAATTTTTTTCTAAATCCACACCCATGTTCAAGCTTTTGATCCAACTAAGATGGCCAGGTAAATTATAGGACACCCAGATAAATTTGAGTTTCAGATAATTAATAAGCAAATGTGTTTAGTATAAACGGAGTCCCAAATATTACATGAGATACACTGACACTTACAATTTAATGACCATTTATTTGTATTTAAGCTTACCTAGCATCTTTTATTTTCATTTATGAAATCTGGAAACCGTAGCAGTGAGCCAGTCTTGGGTCTTAAAATTCTGGTTCTGGAAAAATGCTTGCCTTATATTCCATGTTCCATCTGAAGAGTCAAGACAAGCAGGATTTAATCTGTGGCTACGATTTTCTTCATATAATGGGAACGGGACTAGCATGCCTTCTCAAAGCTCAGTCACATTATGGTTTGGTTTCCCAAATTTTAGCTGCCCAGTGGATTGGAATAAGGAAGGGAAATAAATTTGTATTGTAAATAATTGTTTTAGTTTATAGAATGATGTTCAAACCCTAGTTCCAGAAACTTCTAGCAAGAGAAACCATATAAGGAACCTCAAAGATGTGCTGCCAGAACTACCTAGAAATGATAAGGGCATCCAGATTCATGCTGATAAGAGAGATAAAGAGAAGATCTATAGATGTTTAAATTCTGAAGGATGAAGCTAAGTTGCTAGATCTGGAAGGTGTCCTGGTTTGGAAATTAAGAATGATGAAATCTTTCTATGACAATGTATTGTTCTGTCACATGGAGTAATAATAGCTGAAGACTTCATTCTTATTGCCCTCCCAACTTCTCTAATTAACCTCTAAAAAATAGGTCTATAGGCTGGTGGTTAAAATTACTGGTTTCTGGTTCAAGAACATGGTAGACATATGGTAACCTTTAGCTTCTGTTATACCCAGCTTAACCACTTATAGAGAATTTTCTAGGAGTGCCCCAAAGTCAAATGGTTTCTTGCATTGTGGGGCCCCTTGAACAAAGTGATGTAAATTCATGGGAAAATCACTTACTCCTTATCCAAGTCCATCTATCTCTACTGCCCTGCAAACTCTCATTTTAGAGAATATGAAGCTGGGAATCTGAGAGAAGCTCCAGGATGCCTAAAGTCAGATAGTTTGATACCCATGATGCAGATGGGGCAAGGATGAGGCAGATAATTAAAGTGGCAGAAAAACCTCTTCTCTGAGTCTCGGTTTTCTCATCTTCGAATGGGACTAACTCTATATGCTTTGCAGGATTGTTGTTAGCAATCAGATGAGATGCTACACATAAAGCTTAGTGCAGTGCTTAAGTGATTTAACTAGCAACAACTAATGTGTGTGTGTAAATAGATCAATATTATACCTTTCTAAGAGTTTTCTAAAAACTATGAAAGAATCTGTCAAAATAGCACAGATCAAAATTTTATTGTACCAGCTATTTATTTCTATCACTGCACTATTTATCTTTTTCTAGACAGATAGATAGATAGATAGTGGATAGATAGATAATTATGACATGGATATGATGGAAAGAGAGAGAGGATGGATAGAGAGAGAGATGGATAGACAAATAGATAATGATGACATGAATATGATAGAAAGAGAAAAACAGAGAGAGGTATGGATGTATGGATAGATAGATAGATATAACAGATATGATAGAGAGATAGAGAAAGAGATGGGTGGATGAAGATATATATATATATGTGTGTGTGTGTGTGTGTGATCTTGTCATTTGTTCCCTTGATACATTGAATAAACATATTAAGTATGCTAAATCCATACATGTTCAAACAACATTGACTCCATTAAGTGCGTTAAATAGATTAAGTGAAAGAAAACAGGCAGATGAACTGTGAATTCCTTCCATTGGCCTCTCCAGTTCTTACCCTGCTACAGGGCTGCAGTTGAACTAAAATAGTTGTATTTACTGAGTCTAGGTGGTTCTCACCTCCTTCCTTCCCTTCCTACTGTCTGTTCCACTCTTGCTTCTCCTAGCATCTCCTGTCTTGGCTATAGGAGGCTGCTTTCTCAGCTTGACCCCTTGGGGCTTTCTAGAACCTTTTTACTTAAACATATATTGACCTAGGCCTTACTTCCTTGGGTGAATTATGCCACAGGCAGCAATCTCCGGGTCATAAATTAACCTGCAACCCCATGCAACTGTCTGCTAATGATGTGGATGGTGAAACAGTGTCTTTGCTGAACTGGATGAACAAGGGCTCTCTAAATTTTGTCAGCTGACAGCTCCCACTCTCCTCCTCACCTGGCTGGCTTTTCTATGATTCTCTGTCTGATATCATCTTTATCTTGCCTCCTGCATTCATGACAAAGATAAAAGGACTCCATCAGCTTCCAGGAAGCCAAGGAAAGAGAAGGAGCTTGATTTCATTACCTGATACATAGTAGGTGTTCTGTACATATTTGCAAGTGATTGCTGACTAGAAAGAGCACAGCATGATGTCTGCTATGATTGCTGCTATTATTCTCATTCATCTCAGCACTCCTTAGAGCCAAGCCAGAGCCTTGTTCAGACTGATTTCTCCAGGCTCTACAAGAGTGCCTGTCATACAAAAGGTGAAATGGAGACATGCTGGGTGAATTCCAGGGATCAGAATTTCCTCCTTTATGGGTCATTCTTCTTTCTTCACCAGCATTTTTGCTTTGTAACCTTCTGTCAAAATGCTTAGCTGGGCTGAGTTGGGGTCACGGGCTCAGATAAACATATTGACTCAATGTCTCTCTCCCCTTTCTTTTGCACTTTGAATGAATTCCTTTATAGCCATCTTATCTCCTCCCTCCAGGAGGTCAACAGAGAATAACTTTTTATGAGTTTGAGTTGATGAATTTGTAAAATATTAATTAGCATCGTAAAAGAAATTTAGGGTTAGTAATTCACCAAGAAGCTAGCCCTCTTGGTCCCATCTCCCGGAAATATCAAGTATCTGGAAGACCCCCAACTCAAGACCCACAAAACTTCCCATCAAACAGAATGATAATGATCTCAGAGCCACACATTTCTGGCATCTGTAATTAACAGAGCACTCTCCTTTCTTTTAGCTTGGTTGTGCTTTCTGATTAAGTCTGCGTTGGCAGGACAGGTGTTACAGCAAACCCGTTTGTCAGATGAAAAAACTGGGGCCTGTGTTCATAAAGTAGCTCTTCTCCTGAAGGTCTCTTTACTGGAACAGGATCTGAAGAAGCAGGAAATCATGTGCAAAAATGGTACTCACCAACAGAGCTATTACTACCAATAATACATATGCTAAACATATTACATCCATTAACTCATGTAATTCTCACAGCAACTGTATGAGACGTGGGCTAGAGCTGTCTTCATTGTATAGATGAGAAATTGAGGGCCATAAAGGTTGAGTAATTGGACTAAGGTAGGAAGAAACAGTGATAGCAAGGATTCCAACTCAGGTCTGTCTAACTCCAGAACAGCATGTGTAACTATTGTCTTGTTCTGAGTGGCAGTAGTTGTGCTTGGAAGCATTATTAGTCTGAATCCATAAACCCTCTGAGAAATCCAGGGATTGGCTTCAGAGGGCTTGTGAGCTCTTTGAAATTGCATTCACAGATTTCACTGTTTGTGCACCATTTGAAAACAGAGAGAGCGTCTATAGCTATCAACAGATTATGACGGGGGTCCATGACACCAAAATTAGGGACCAAAGGTTAGGCCCAGAATTAGAGCATGAGTAGTAAAAGCATCTGACAACCTCAGAACCATCCAGCTGATTAAACTGTTTATACTCTGCCGCCAGATGCAGAGTTCTTTTCTTTTTGGTTTTTACCCCCCTGGCGATTGACTTTGGATAAAACTGAATAAGTGAAGGAGCCATCTAAAGCTGTAAATATTATAGGAAGCAAGAAGCTGAGCAAGTGGGGCCAGCATTCCTGAGGCCTGGAAGAGCAGGAATGGCCCAGCTTGCCCAAGGATCAAAGGAAAGAGGCAAACCCTTCATCACCAGGTTTCCACATCAGCACCATTTAGGGCAGGAAGATGTCAAGGGGGAAGGATTTCTTTGAAGTGTCGAGATAAGAACCGTCTCCACCTCCCTTTAGTGTGAAAGTCATTCCTCCAGGAGCCAGGGGAGGGTGTGAGGCATTTGGCTGTCTATATGAGGGCTGGAAGGAACTTATCAACTGAGGCAGACACCTTCTTGGCTCCAGGCTATGTCTGGACTCGGCCACAGATCTTCAGTGGACATAAAGCCTTAAAATATATGAAACGCTGAGCCACAGTACCTTGGTGCTCTGTCTCGGGTTGTGGATAAACTGGCTTTAGAGTTGAATAGTGGAGTGGACAGGGCCTGCATTCACATCAACTGGGTACACCTTGTTCCTTCTGGCTGGGCAAGTTGAGGCAAGTTACTTAGCCTCTCTGAATCTCAGTTCCAATGGGAATTATAGTCATAGCCCCCGTATCTAGAGTTTATTTGAAAATCAAATGAGATTATGCACACTATTTCCTTTCCACAGTATCTGTTGCACAGGAACATTTAAAAAATTTAATATCTGACTTAATATATCTGGTCTAACTGAACTTTAGAATCAAAAAGTCAGATGACGTGACATTCTTTTCACAAATATTACTTTTATCCTATTTTAAGTGGTTTTAGTTGAAGGGTAAGATCCCGTGTTTCTTCCTTTTCCAACATAGGCATGATACAGTAGCTGAGAGCAGATTGCTGGCATTTGAAACCTGGCTTTACCACTTAATAACTGTACAAACTTTGGGATGGAAAAGTTATTTAGCTTCTCTGTGCCCTTGTTTTCTCATCTGCAAAATGAGGATGTTTTACAAACGTTGATTATCAGAATTAACTAATTTATCCTAGTAACAGTTAGAACAGTGCTTGGCACACAGTAAGCTCTTAATAAGTGTGGGTTTTAGTTTGTAAGCCCCTGCTACCAGCATCTGTAGCTACCAATAACTATTTGTTAAAGAGAATTTATTGAGAAACTGGAGTGTACCTAACATTAGGTACCAGGATTTAGAAGCATCCATTGGCCTTGTCCCTAAAATGCTTACATTTTAATACAAGGAATGATATATATCCATCCAGTTGCTCATTCAATCAAAAAATTCAAGGCTTAAATTAGGTTGGACATTTATTCCCTCTATTATAGGATAGTTTGGATGTTTCAAGCTGTGGTGTTCATGGGGATTCTTTTCTCTGCTGGCAACACCCTTGGACACTTGCACTACCCTTCTTTTTCAACATCCTTTAGCTTAAATGCCACTTATTCCAGGAAGCCCTCCCTGATTTTGGATTAACTTAGTTCTCCCTATCTCTTTTTTTTTGAGATGGCATCTTGCTACGTATCCCAGGCTGGAGTGCAGTGGCATGATCTCGGCTCACTGCAACCTCCACCTCCTGGGTTCAAGCGATTCTCCCGCCTCAGCCTCCCAAATAGCTGGGACCACAGGCATGTGCCAACATGCCCAGCAACTTTTTTGTATTTTTAGTAGAGACGGGGTTTCACCATGTTAGCCAGGATGGTCTCGATCTCCTGACCTCGTGATCCGCCCACCTCGGCCTCCCAAAGTGCTGGATTACAGACGTGAGCCTCCGCGCCCAGCCTAGTTCTCCCTGTCTTATGCCCCATAAACCCTACTTCCTCCATCATGTTTGAATGATTGGATTAATGTCTGATTTCATCATTCTTTAAATTCATAAAGATAGGCTCTAAATATGCCTTTCTTTTGCTACATCTCCAGCATCCCATGTGGTGTCTGGCACATACAGGCATTCAAAATATATTTGTGAATGGACAAGTAAAAGAGGGAATTTCTGGGTGTAGATTTCCTCTGTTGGAAAGTATTCTTAATTTTCCCAGGCCATCCCAATGGCAAGTGATATTTCCACACTGCAAAGCTGAGCGGAAGTGAGTTCTGAAACTTTCAGAGCTCACAAGATCCTCTGTGGCAGTCAGTCTAGGCTAGCTGTTTTTCAGATGAAGAAACTGAGTCCAGAGGTAAAGGGATGCATCCAACTGACCTAATGTGCAGACCTGGGACTGCAACTCAGAACTTTTAACTCCTAGAATCTTCCGCAAGACAAAAGGAGTGGAATTCCCTCACTAAAGTTGATAATTCCTTTAGTGCAGAATAATTGGGACTTGCCAATTATTCGGTTAGAGATGGAGGTGACTGAGGCAGTTATTTGCAACAAAGTAGCTTTCTCATTAGAGGTAAGTATTGGGGTATAGTAAGAAAAGAAAATTAAATAAAAACATTGGTTCAAGAAAACAAGGGCTCAATTCTTGTATTATCTCAGAAAACCCACAATGTCTTCATTTCTAAGTGGGTATGATGATGCTTTATTATGGAAATTTTATATTTTACATGAAGCAATGCCTGTGTGGCATAGTAAAGAGTGTGAGGCTGGGTGTGTAGTGGTTTGTACCTGTAATCCCAGTGCTTTGGGAGGCCAAGGTAGGAGGATTGCTTCAGGCCAGAAGTTCAAGACCAGCCTGGGCAACATAGTGAGATTCTGTCTCTACAAAAAAAAAAAAATTCCCCGGCATTGTGGTGCATGCCTGTACTCAGAAGGCTGGGGCAGGAGGATTGCTTGAGCCTAGGAGTCCAAGGCTGCAATGAGCTATGATTGTACCATTGCACTCCAGGCTGGATGACAGAGCAAGACCTTGTCTCTACATCTCAAGAAAAAAAAAAAAAAAGAAGGAATTTGGCTGGGCTTTGTCTCTGGTTTCTAAATGGGAAACTCTAAATCTTTGGAATTTCCTGAGTAATAGGAGTCTTTGTTACTCATGAGCCTCTCAGACCATACCTGAGTTTATGGTAAGAGATGAAGTGACTCAGGATGGGGGCTGGTCAACCAGAAACACTAATCACACAGTTAGACATTTGAGGCTTCGAGACAGCCTAACCACTGGGAGGGGATGGCTGATGAAGACCAAGTTTGACCATGTGGTCCACGATTCAATCCATCATTGCTATGCAATGTAACCCCAATAAAAAATCTAGACACCAAAACTAATGGAGCTTCCTGATGACCAAAAACACTGATGTGTCAAGAGGGTGATGTACTCCGATTCTGTGGGGAGAGGCACGGAAGCTCTGTGTTCGGGACCCTCCCAGACCTCAGCCTTATGTGTCTCTCCTTTTGGCTAGTCCTGATTTTGTATCCTTTGTAATAAAACTATAATTCTAGGTATAGTTATTTCCTGTATTCTCTGAGTCATTCTAACAAATTATCCAACCCCTTTCAAGAGTCATGCACTCTTGAATTTTCAGCCAGCTGGTCAGAAGTGTGAGTGGCCTGGACACCCTCAAGCTTGTGGCTAGCATCGGAAATGAGTATAGTCTTACTGGGGAGTGTGTCCTTCACTTGTGGACTTAGTGCTAATACCAGCTGGTGGTTAGCATCAGAATTCAGTGTAGAATAGCAGTGTGTGAGATGCTTATGGTAGACTGAGGCCACACTGGTTTTGTCTTTATCACAGTTTCCTTATTTCCCTTCCTGTGGTGGTCTCAGAGCCCACCTTCTCTGCTGGCAACCCACTTCATGTGATTTGGCTGGGGTCAACAATCCCTTCACGCCTCTGTCACACTAGTGGACACTTAACTGAAAGCAAATTGTTCAGACTTTCCTAGGACTTTTCTATAGGAAAGATGGTGGCTTTCAGCTGGAGGATGTGAACTGTGGTTCTCCACTGGCCACCATGCCTGTCATGTGGATGGAGTGTGCCTGAGAGTTGAAGAGAAAGACAGCCTAGTCAATCCATGAGTCTTGGATCAAATAACACTTCAGAGGAGTATTATTCAGTTGCATGAGATAATAAGTCACCATTATCTTTTCATTGTTGTCGTTGCTAAAAGTAATTTGAATTGGGTTCAAAAGTAAGCTTACCATCAACGGTGGACTGGATAAAGAAAATGTGGTACATATACACCATGGAATACTATGCAGCCATAAAAAAGAATGAAATCATATATTTTGCAGCAACATAGCTGGAGCTGGAGGCCATAATCCTAAGCGAATTAATGTAGGAACAGAAAGGCAAATACTTCCTGTTCTCTCTTATAAGAGGAAGTTAAATATCAAATATACATGGACACAAAGAAGGAAACAATAGGCATCAGAGCCTACTTGAGAATGGAGGGTGAGGATTGAAAAACTTCCTATCAGATACTCTGCTCATTACCTGGGTGACAAGATTATCTGTACACCAAACCCCTGTAACACACAGTTTACCTATATAACAAACCTGCACATATAACCCTTGAGCCTAAAATAAAAGTAGGAAAGAAAAACATAAAGTTTAAAAGTAGGCAAATCCTCAAATTTTCCTTTTAATTTGTAGCACACAACAACCTACACTCCTCCCTTCAATGAATAATGTAAATTGCTACAGATTCTTTTACCTTTATTGAGAGAAGTGAGGTCTCATACCTCTACACTGGAGACTATGCTGGCCCTACTGATCTATTTGACTGATAGAATGTGGTAAAAGGGATATTGACTTCTGATACTTGATCAAAAGAAGCCTCAAGCTTCTTCTCAGACTTTTTGGAACCATCACTTTGAGGCAGGACACCACTATGTATGAAGTCTGACCTCCCTGGAACTGCCATGCTAGAGAGACTACCCAGGGAACACTTAGAGGACATGCCCACCTGGCACCCAGCTGGCCTAGCCACTCTCCACCAAGGCAGACCCCTCCATGGAGACTCCAGACAATATATGAAGCAGAGACAAGTCAGCCTCACTAAATACTGCCCAAAGAACAGGCCCACAGGCAGGCTCGCAGGCCCTGAGCTTTAGGGGGGTTGGTTATGCAACAATAGGCAAACGAAACAGACAATATAATAATAATGGTAAACCTTTCCCCAATGGTTCTTCCTAGGTGCCAGGTACTCAAAGGTACCATTTCATTGCTTCATCAAAGCAACTCAGACGGCCATGATCGTGCCACTGCACTCCAGCCTGGGTGGCAGAGCAAGACCCTGTTTCAAAAAAACAAAAGCAACCTAAGGAGATAGGTACTATTACTAACTGCATTTTAGAGATGAGAAAACTGAGGGTTAGAGAGACAAAATCACATGCACAAAGTCACGAAACTTTGAAGTAACAGAACCAGGACTTCAGCCACTTGGATTCCAAAGCCCAGACTCTTAACTGCCACATTCTACTGCCCCTTGATTATGCTGTGACAGCCGTAGGCATGACCCCTTCTGGAAGTTAGCCAAATCCACGGAGCTTTTGTCTTAAACAGAGCCCTGGCAATAATCAGCACACCCCAAAGGAGAGAGTTTATTCACAATGCCGTGGACAAAGTTAAGAGGAGCTAGCAATGATGAAGAACCTTCTGGAAAATCAGAAACACACTACCTACCACCCTTATGCCTGAAATGTCATCAGAACCCGGTGAGAGCTGAAGCTGTAGGAGAGTGAAGACAAAAGATATTACCTGCCTTCCTTAGAGAAAGGGAGCCACTGCAAACCTGCCAGTTTGCAGAACGAAACAGAGAAGAGAACGAACCCCAGCCTCTTTCCTCCCTCTCTCCACTCTCCAGTGTGTGCCTTCCATTGGCCAAACCCAAATGGAAGCCAGCGAGAAGTGGAGCCCATTGAAGTAACCCATGCTGGTCAGTTTCGTGGGCACAGGGCAGCATGGAGAAGGCCACAGAGTGAGCCTGAGCCAACAGCAATGCATTATTCATGTCGTCCTTCTTTCCCAGACTTGGTACAGGTGGAAATTAGACATCCCAAAAGTCAGATGAAAATACATGAGATATATTGTCCTCCTGGGGTTTCTGGAGTAACTAAACCCCATATCCAACTCCATTGATTTCTGTCACCTTTCCAGAGCTCATTTCCAAAAGGAAATAACACCTGCCCCAAAACTCCACCTGCTGCATGCAGCCACCTCTCTGAATCTCCAGCTGCCAAAGGCTGACAGTAAGTCACAGGAGCGTATTGATTTCTCAAGGGAAAGATGAGCGAAGTGAAGGCAGAACTCCTCCAGGCACTGGATGAAAACCCTTGTGCTGGAAGGTGAATGAGGCAAGCTAGGACAGGGAGGCGGAGGGGGGATAAAACCTTGCAGCCACAGTCTTTTCCAAGCAAAGGAAAAGATCTAAAGAATCTCTTCTACACTGAACACAGTCAACAGTTAGCTGAAGAACTTCTGAGCTTTGCATTTGACTTCATTATATGCTTTTTGATTTCCTGGACTAAGCAGACTGCTATTAATTAGTTTTTGTTCGGGTTAATCCAGCTTTTCTTTCATTCTCCCACTAAGAGTTTAAGTTTGAAATGTCACTAACAACCTGGATAATTTAGTGTCCAAACCCTCAACGGTCAGGGAATTAAAGCTAATGAATAATATGTTCAACCAATTTAATTATAGAAGCAGTTCATTAACATATCAAAAGACTTTAAAATGTGCACCCTCTTTGACCCTAAAATTTCCTGTCTAGCAAATGTTTTTTTCTGAAGAAATGATTATGAATGTGTACAGATATTCATTTAAAATGGTGTTCATTGAATTATTGTTTAGGTTTGCAAAGACTGGGAACAATCTAATATTTAAAAAAATAAAATAATAATAATAATGGCAATAATAACAGCCAAAATAATTATCATGTCAAATATTTAGTGCTTCCCATGTACCAAGCACTATTTTAAGCACTTTACTTAAATTAGCTTATTTCATACCGAAAATAATCCTATGAGTTTGATGCTGTTATTTTGACCAATTTAGAGCTAACAAAACTGAAGCACAGAAAGGTTAAGCAACTTGCCCAAAGTTACACAGCTTGCACATGGAGCCATGCAGGCTCATGCATAACTTTTGCCAGGGCCAAGGCAAGGGAACAAATGAAAGTCTTCAGACAATTTGAAAAGTCATAAATCAGGCCGGGTGCAGTGGCTCACGCCTGTAATCCCAGCACTTTGGGAGGCCAAGGCGGGTGGATCACGAAGTCAGGAGATCGAGACCATCCTGGCCAACACGGTGAAACCCTGTCTCTACTAAAAATACAAAAAATTAGCCGGGCGTGGTGGCCAGCTGCTCGGGAGGCTGAGGCAGGAGAATGGTGTGAACCTGGGAAGTGGAGCTTGCAGTGAGCCAAGATTGCGCCACTGCACTCCAGCCTGGGTGACAAAGCAAGACTCTGTCTAGAAAAAAAATAAAAAATAAAAAATAAATTTAAAAAGTCATAAATCAAGCTAATTAACTGTCAAATAATATTTTTTCCATTGTCTTATCTGAATAAATATGCTTTTGTAATGATTGAGAGGCCAGGTCTGAATGTTGAATCCTCAGACTCCTTGAATCGCTCTACCCGGATATGGGGGTGTGGAGAGAACCAGCCCATAGCCAACAACTGGCCCCTTTCTTTTCCCACCCCCAGTTTCATCCCACACTGTCAGAAGACACAGCAGATGTGTGTGGACATGCCAACAAGCACACTGAAGCTCCATTGACACCCCTCCACCTAAATAGTGGCCTCCTCACCTCCCCTTAGGTCTGAGGGTACATACACTGGAAATGTCATCATCCTCAGGGAGCCCAGAGAAAAGCCAGGACCAGCCCTAGATGCAGATTTAGGGCTGCAAAAGCAGGAAATTATTGTGTCCCAGGTATCCGGAATGTGGTTTAGAAGGGGGCATGGGTTCTTAAAAAAAGTGCATGTCTGGCTGGGCACGGTGGCTCCTGCCTACAATCCCAGCACTTTGTGAGGCTCGACGTGTGTGGATCACGAGGTCAGGAGATGGAGACCATCCTGGCCAACGTAGTGAAACCCTGTGTCTACTAAAAATACAAAAATTAGCTGGGCGTGGTGGCACACGCTTGTAATCCCAGCTACTTGGGAGGCTGAGACAGGAAAATCACTTGAACCCGGGAGGCGGAGGTGGCAGTGAGCTGAGATTGTGCCACTACACTCCAGCCTGGCAACAGAGTAGGACTCTGGAAAAAAAACAAAAAAACGCATGTCCTCACCCTACAGACTTCTCACCTCATGGGAAGAGATGGGGCAGGAGGAGGGCCAGAGTGGCATACTGATATCTCAAGGGAAATCAGTAAACACTGGAGCATGGGTCCATCCAAAGCAGGGATTCCTTTTACCCAGGTCTAAGATGGTGTTGAAACTGGCATTTGAACCCAAATGAAAACTTGTGCTCATAGCCATTACACTAGAGTGCCCCTCAAACTGAGATTGCCTTAACAAATTGAGGTACATCTATAAAATAGAATACTATTCCACCATTAAAGAGTGTATATATAACCATGGAAAGTTATTTTTAAAATCTTACAGGTGGTAGGAAAACCGGATATAAAATAGTAAATACACTGTGATACTTCTGTGGAAAAAATGATTGCTTGCTACATATGTAGAAAAAACACAAAAATAATACACAAAAATATTAACATATATTAGTAATGGTCGGATTTGGGATAATTTTTATTTTTATTCTCATTCTTTATCTGTATTTTCTGGGTTTTTTTTAAAAGAATGTGAACTGCTAATTATTAGAGCAAAACACAACGTAAGTTGTATTTAATAAGAACAGTTCTTGCCCACCAGATTACAAAAGGCCATACTGGCACCCACAGGAATGCTATAGACTGAAGGTTTGTGTCCACCTCCAGAATTCATACGTTGAAATCCTAACCCTCAAGGTGATGGTATGAGGAGGTGGGGCCTTTGTGGGTGATTAGGTCATGAAAGCAGAACCCTCATGAATGGGATTAGTGCTTTTATAAGGAGACCTCAGGGAGCTCCCTTGCCCCTTCTGCTGTTTGAGGACAGGGTGACAAGATGCCATATATGAGTCAAGAAGTGGGCCCTCACCAAACACTGAGTTTGCTGTTATGTTGATCTTGTACATTCTCACCTCCAGAACCGTGAGAGATAATGTCCATTGCCTATAAGCCACTCAGTTTAAGGGATTTTTATGTGAGAAACCCGAACACACTAAGACAAGGAGATACCAAGATGAGAGAGATCAGTGTGGTGAAGCCGATTACAAAGCTGTCTGTTCATGTCATTTCCACTTCTTGTACACACAGGAAGTCTATGTTTCCCAGCTTCCCTTGCAGTTAGGTGGGAGCCAATGGAAGGTGAGCAGAAGTGATGTAAGCCATTTTCATACCTAGCCCCTAAAATGATTGCCTTTGGCTCTCTCATTCTCTCTTCTTTTGGTATGATGTCAGAGGCCCTGTGTTCCAGAAGTCATAGCTATGAAATGGTGAAGGGATGCCAAGTTTACATTATCACTGAATGAGCAGAGAGACTAACCATCCTGGTTTGCCTGTTCAGAATGGAGGGAGTCCCTGGGTCTCAGGATTTTCAATGCTAAAACCAGGAAAACTAGGGCAAGTTGGTTAATTAAATGAGCAAGAAATAAAATTTTATCCTCTTAAGTCTCAGAGATTTTTACATTAGCCTGATACAGCAACAAAGCTTAGCCTCTCCAAACAATTACACAAAAAAGCTCAGGTCCTAAAGGCTGAAAATTACAGCCTAATGCTTAGTTCGGCACTCTATGTATCCTTGTGACCGTTAACAGTTGACTTTAGCTCTCCAGGCAACCATTCTGCGATCCATACAAAAGAGATGACAATTAAACCTACCCCATGGTGTCACTGGCAGAATTAAATAAAATGTAGATTTTGTGAAAATTCTTTGTAGCTATAAATCCCTGTGCAAATGTGAGTTTTTATCGTTGTTAAGACATAAAATCAGAATCTAGTTAAAAAAATACTTGCATATAGATAATTTAAAAGGCAGACAATTGATACTAGAATGGTGATGTACATTAATTATTGGAAGTAGAGAAAAGGGAGAGATTAATTCTGATGAGAAGTAGGAAAATTCAGAGTTGGAGAAGCTTCTTAGAAGAGACAGCAGTTTGGAAGTTTTAAGATCTAGGGCAACATGTTTATTGCAGCACTATACACAACAGCCAAGATACGGAATCAACCTAAATGTCCAACAATGGATGAATGGATAAAGGAAATATGGTATACATACACAATGGGATACTATTTGGCCATAAAAAAGAAGAAAAGAATAAAATCCTGTCATTCGTGACAAGATGGGTGAAGCTGGATGACATCTTGTTAAGTGAAATAAGCCAGACACAGAAAGTCTAATATACATGATCTCACTCATATGTGGACTCTAAAAAAGTTGACCTCATAGAAGTAGTACATAGAACACGGGTTACCTAAGACTGGGGAAAGTAGAGGGAAAGGGGATAGGGAGAAGTTGGTTAACCTGTACAAAAGGAATAATAAGTGATAGGATGGATATGCTCATTACCCTGATTTGATCATTACACAACGTATACACGTGTCATGACATCACATTGTATCCCATAAGTATGTACAATTGTTATATGCCAATTTTAAAAGATAAAAATGAAAAGACACAGGGTAGGATTTAGAAGGAAAGGAAATGCTGGTGGAAGAGTCAAGTGCTTCCTGAATTTCAGTTGTGTGCTGACTATGTATAATGTGGATCTGGATTAAATTCTGGAGATAAGTTGATGAATAAGGCATAGTTTCTGTCCCCAAGAGATGAAAAAAAAATATGTGGATGGATAGATGGATAATAGTAAGATGATATATAGACAGATGGATATTTAATGTAGTAGATTCTTTCCCATGGTATTGGCCACTTAGTATCGTTTGGAAAACTTTCCTGTATTTAGAGAATTTCCCACACATGAGCCCTATCTTGCCAAAATGCAAGTTAGATTCATTTTTCCAGCCTCTCTTCCAGTTATGTATTTAGCCTAGGCTCCACCATTCAGACACTCCCAGCATAAAAATAGGCTTGCATAGTTATCTATCATCTGGTATGGTGGAGATAAAGGTGTCCAGATTTTAAGGTAAGCAATCTTTATATCCAGTTCCCAGTGTCACTGGTGAGAACTGCAATGTTCACATGAGCTGCGATGTTGGTGCCAAGAAAGGAATGGCAGTTTTTACTGTGGCAGCCATCATAGGATGTGCTTTAGATATTATTCTTGGTTCCCTACACTATAAGCTTGACTCTACGGGCCTCCTAGAGATTCTGTGAGTCACCCCATATCTTTTAACAAATATATATTTGAATTAAACCAGCTAAATTGGGCTTTGTGGTTTGCAGCCAAGAATG
This sequence comes from Pongo abelii, assembly GCF_028885655.2. Taxonomy (NCBI): domain Eukaryota; kingdom Metazoa; phylum Chordata; class Mammalia; order Primates; family Hominidae; genus Pongo; species Pongo abelii. The sequence continues at coordinate 113,996,216 of NC_071995.2, read as the reverse complement.
CTAATTAGACCAACAGACAGAAGAGTAGTTAGATAGATGATACATAGCTAGATGATAGGTAGAATATATATATATATGTATATATATATATGTGTATATATGTATATATATATATGTGTATATATATGTATATATATATGTGTATATGTGTATATATATGTGTGTATATATATATACACACACACACACACATATATATGAATAGGTAGATAACAGATAGATAGGTGATAGAAGATAGATGATAGATAGATAGATAGATAGATAGATAGATAGATAGATAGATTTTGCACAAAATATAAAATAATCACCTGAAGGCACTAGAGAGTGACTGAGAGCAGGAAGATTCTAGAAAAGAATTGATACTGGGAAGGAAAGAACTGCACTGAGTGAGCTTCCTATTTTCATTGCTTCTATTCTAGTCTGAGAGCAGGCACCGATCTGCACCAGTCCAGAAAGGAAAGAGCCAGAGAGGGAGTCCTCCAGATTGTGTATGTAAACTCTACTCACATCTCTGGTTGGCTCCTGAACCATACACACATGGGTGGACTCCAAGAAGCCTAGCAAAAGCTAAAAGAACTGTACTGAGAATTGAGTTTCTGCCTACCAAAGGAGAGATAGTACTTGCACTCCAAATTCAACTAAGTTAAATAGTTGCTAAAACCAAAGACCTGTCTATGCATGTATGTATGTATGTATGTATGTATCTATCTATCTATCTATCTATTATCTATGTTATCTATCTATCTACCTACCTACCTGACTACCTATACATCTGTCCATCTGTTCTCTTCAAGGGAATGTAACAGACTTCGGAGTTTCTAGAACATGACACTCACCACATTCAGGATATAATCCAAAACCTCTCCAAAGACAAATGAGCAGTTTGACCTGAGAGAAGCCTTGAGTCATTCATTTATTTCAAAAATATCTGTTAGGCTCCTCCTATATGTCCAGCATGCTAGAAGCTTAGGATACAATTATGAACCCAGATTAATTCGCTCTGTAACAGATGTTTGCCAAGCTCCTACTGCATGTCAGTTACTCTACTAGACTGGGAATATTGTGACTAAGTATCACGGTAAGCACCTTACCCTCATGAGGCTTTTATTTTTGAAGGAAAGGCATTCATGAAGCACACACTTACCAATACTGACTGGGATTTGTATTATGAAGAAGTTCAGGAGATGGAATGATCCAGCATACTGCTCTGCCAGGATCCCCAGGGAGTGTGGAAGACTTGTTCCATCTTGTTAGCGCTTGAATGGAGACAATTGTGCTAAACATATTTTGGCCTTTTACTCCTTAGTAGTTATCCAAAGGCCCTGGAGCTTTCACATTTGTGCCTTTCACACATTCCTTTGTATTAAGATTTTTTTTCTTAAAGAAGAAAAGCAAAGAAACAGGAAATACATACACACACACATACACACAGACCCCACACAAACCTTTTTCTTCCAATAATTACATAACTGTGAGAAACCATTCCAAGACATGCCGTATAACTCTACCAAACCTATAAACGTCTTGAAGCTTTGTTGGCAAGTAGGTCTATGCCAACAGTACATAAAATCCTTCATGGCTGAGTGTCCCTACAATTTAAATTCATATACAAATGTCTGGATCCCTGAAACCAACTCAACAGAAGCCACAAGCTTAGACATCAGCTCTCTCAAACAATTACAAATTGGAAATCCTCATTGGAAAAGTAGAGTCATTGTTGAGGAGGGAAATAGGGAATTATGGTGAGAGGGATCTGGGGGCAGGGGTGGGAAAAGAAGAGGTGTAAACTCCAGGCATGAAGATTGCTTAGGGGAGAGAGGGATTATTCAAAGGAAATTGCACCGGGAAATGTAACCTTGAGTAGGTGGCTGATGGTAAAATCAGTTTTTAGTGTGGGCAAGCTGCTAGACTCAAGAGGCAGAGGGAGTGTGAAAAAATGTACTCTGAGTCAGAGACTGCAAGTACCATGCCAGACCTCTTGGGTGGTAGACCAGGGGCAGAAGGTATAAAAAGTGGAAGAGAAACAGAAAAGAGGTTTGGAGAAGGGAGGGAAGCCCAGTTGGAGAGCAGGCCAAAGGAAATGCCTTTCTTCATACAAAGGGAAGAGCAGGCTGTTTTGGGGGAACCTGTCGACTTTGTCTCTCTCCACCGCACCTTCCTTAAATTGTAAGGATTACAAGAAGCTACCATAAGAATCAAAGAGGAAAATTTTTCACCGAAAGCAAAAAAATGATTGTACTTTTTGTACCCTTCTCCCCAACCCATTCGATGGAAGGAACAACAAGCTCGGAGATTTGCTCAGAAACTCTCTGGCTTTCAGACAACCAACACAGAAAGCGGAAGTGAGATTGCTGATCAAAGATAAAACTAGAGAGAGCTTACAGAAGATCAAAGAAAGTGAATACTAGAATTCCATGTGGAGATCCAGAAGCCACTGGGTATTGACCAAAACTCTCTGCATAGTTTCAAACTCCTGAATCCACTGTCCCCTGAGCAGACCTCTGGCCCACCTGCTGAGATGTGTAAAAGATAGCATGGGTTAGTGCTGCCAGCCATCCTGTGTTCAGAATATCGGAGCCTGGGTCCTCAGCCCCTGCCTCTGGGATTTAAGTCAGATTTGCCAGACACTGGGGGTTTTGGGTGAGGTGGAGGGCACTGGGAAATTAGATTCCAAGCCTGTCCTACAGGGACTCCTGTCTAATTGGACGGAGAGAACAATGAACATATAGAGATGCTGGGAGGAGAAGATTATTCTTTTCCTTCCAACTTGACTCACGCCTCAATAAATTTTTCTGCTGAGTGTGGCAAGAAAGGTAACAGGTTTGTTTTTTGAAATCACCCTTTCAATAAGCTGAATAATAGCTAATAATAACAGCACCAGTAATACTTAACATAAAGGCACAGAGCAGTATTTATAGTACACTATCGTGCACATAAAAAGAGGGGAAAATAGTCCATTTACGTATTTCCTTGTATGAGCATAAAACATTTCTAGAAGGATAAATAAGAAACTAACATAACTGATTATCTCAAGGAAGATGGGAACTGGGTGGTTAGAGGTCTAGGGGCCAGGATTGAGGGTTTTGTTTTTTTGTTTTTGTTTTTGTTTGTTTGTTTTTTGTATTTGCATTCTCCTTTCTGCCTTATGAACCACGTGAATGTTTTGCCCATTCAAAAAAGTCTTTAAAGCAATTTTCAAGAATACAACACATTGTTATTAACTACAATCACCATGTTGTACAACAGATCACCTGAACTGAATCATCTTGCTTAAAACAAACTTTCTACCCTTCGATCAACAGCTCCCCATTCCCTTCCCTAACCCCAGCCTCTGGTAACCACCATTCTACTCTCTACTTCCAGGAGTTCAACTTTTTTAGATCTCACATGTCAGTGAGATTATGCAGTATTTTTCTTTCTGAGACTGGCTTATTTCAGTTAACACAATGTCTCCCACGTTCATCTATGTCATTACAAATGACAGGATTTCCTTCTTTTTTTAAGACTGAATGATGTAAAAGTAATTTTTTTCTTTATTTCTTCTAAAAAAAAAAAAAACCGGATATATGTGCAGAACGTGCAGATTTGTTACACAGGTATACGTGTGCCATGGTGGTTTGCTGCACCTATCGACCTGTCCTCTAGGTTTCCTTCCCTCACCCCCCACCCCCCAACAGGCCCTGGTGTGTGTTGTTCCCCTCCCTGTGTCCATGTGTTCTCATTGTTCAGCCCTGACTTGTGAGTGAGAACATGTGGTGTTTGGTTTTCTGTTCCTGTGTTAGCTTGCTGAGGATGATGGCTTCCAGCTCCATCCATGTCCCTGCAAAGAAGATGGTCTCCTTCCTTTTTATGGCTGCATAGTATTCCATGGTGTATATGTACCACAAAAAATAATTTTTAAAATGTGTTAATATTTACCACAGGCCTACTGTGTGCCTGGCTCAGGGCCCAAAATGAGGGTTAGGGGTGAATAATACAAAATCACTGTAAATATCTGATAGGCTGGCAAGGGAGGCAGCAGGTGAACCATTAACCATGCAGCACAGTGCAGGGAAGCAGTGTGCAGGGAGGCTGCTAGGGCGGAGTGGCTGACAGTGAAGTTGGCAGACAGAAGTTCAAGTCGAAAGACTGGGAGTCAAGTCCTAGTTCATTCACTTCCTTTGGTTGTGAGCTTGAGTAAGTTATTAGGCCTCTCCAGACTCAGTTTTCTTGCATACAGTGTGAGAATAATAACGGTAAGGAAGAAAAAGAAAAAGGAGAAGGAAGAGAAGGGGGAAGAAAAACAGGAGGAGGAAGAGAAGAAGAAGAGGAGAAAGAAGAAAAAGGGAAGACAATGGTGTGGATGATGATGATAGCAGTGATAGTAAAGATAATGATGATGGTAACAATCTCAATAAATGGTTGTGGGGATTAAATGAGATAATGTGTGTAAAGTGCTCAGCACAGGATTTGATACAAGGTTACCAAATCATCCAAGATAATGATTAATAAGTTTAATAGTAGTAGTTACGGCAGTTGTCTCAATCTCTTTGGGATGCTATAACACAGTAACATCAACTGAATTGCTTATAAATAACAGAAATTTATTTCTTATAGTTCTGGAGGCTGGAAAGTCTAAGATCAAAGCACCAGCACATTCCATGTCTGGGGAGATCCTGCTTCTTCACAGATGTCAGAATTCTCAATGTAACCTCACACAGCAGAAGGGGCTGGGGAGCTCTCTGGGGCCCTTTTTATAAGGACACTAATCTCATTCATGAGTGCTCCACCCTCATGACACAATCACCTTCCAAAGGCCCCTCCTCACCATACCATCCACCGGAGATTAGAATTTCAACATATGAATTTTGGGGGTCATAAACATTCAGTCCATTGCAATCATGTTACTGAAGAAAGATTCAAAGAGCAATTAACTGATATGGAAGATTGTGGAAAACTTCAAGGGGATGAGGCATTTGGGCTGACTCTTTATAGAGAAAATGATGGGCACAATGTCAGCATCTGCAACAGGACATCAACAGACAGAACAGCTTGGGCAAAGGCTTTTAGCTAAGTGGGTGCATTTGGACTCTCTGTTGTGTTAGGTCCATATAGTGAAGTTGTAAATCAGATGACAGGAGAAGCAGAGGAAGAGAGGAAGATTTCAACTGGAAATGCCAGATCCATGACACCTTAGAAGTTATGATATTTTCTTGCCTTTCTGTCTCTCCATCTTAACACCTGGACACCGTCTTGCCAAATCAAATCCATCCATACTTTGGCGGAATATTTCACGTAAGCTCACTCACTCTGCAGAAAGCAGACATAAGGACAAGAGTCATGTTATGTTTATTTTTTTTGTTCATAATAATAACAGGTGAGATAATCAACTATTTGTATTGTTTACACCATGATTGGTCAAGCTTTATGCTACTTTTATCCAATGCATCTTGATAGATAAAAGTCACAGTATTAGTTCAGCTGTATTACCTTTGTTTTATCTTGGGGTAGAGATACCTCTGTGGCTAGTACTTGCTCCAAAATACTGGGCTACAATAAAAATTGAATATTGACTATATTATGTTGGGATAACATTTTAGTATTGGTGGTTATCACTCTGATAGTTACTAGATATTTTAGGAATGCAAGTCTAAAATATAAATTTCTTGTTATTCTTTCAAGCATTTAGATCAAGTTGACTGAAGAGTATCCTGAGATTCTAAAGTGTCCTCTTTATAAAGTGTTACCATTTGAAGTTACTAAACGTCCCTTAATCTATGGTGTCCTGATATTGTGACAATTGAGGGCTATACGATAAGATGCTGGATGAAGTTATACCAGACTCTAGATATCAGAGATAATACCTGATTTTGTGTTTTTGTGTTCATTGCAACAGCCCCATTTTCCCAATGTCTAATTTTATGTTTGATATATACTAACATTTTAAATGGGAGAAAATATTTACAAACCATTGATATCTAAAATATATTTTAAAAACCTCCTACAACTCAATAGCAAAAAACCACAAATAAACCAGTTTACAAAACGGGCAATGGAGCTGAATAGACATTTCTCCAAAGACAGAGTTTTCAAAGTAATTTATCAGCATGAACAAGACAGATGTTCACAAAAGCATGGTTCTAAACTCTTTGTTTTCACCTATTGAAAAGCTGGCACTGTTCACACACACACACACATATTTATGTATACATATATATCCATGTAAATATGAATGTGCCTGTGTACATACATTTAATATATATTTCAAAAAGTCTTCTTGGACATCAAATGACTCCTGCAAAACAACAAGTTGATGAGTTAAGTGTAAATGAATCAGAAACATGTGTCTTGAATTGTCTTCAAAATACCCTAGGGTTTAAAATGAGGGGGAAAAGGTACTTGGAGGAAAAAAAAACCATTTTGGGTCTTGCTGAACCTAAATCATTTGGAAAATAGTTTAAGATGTTTGCTAAATCCAAAAAGCAGCTTTGCTCCTACCACATGGCCATGTCAAAGTGACTCTTCAGATGAGCTTAAGCCTAATTTTAATTTCTTGCACATGTGGTAAAAACATCTTGGAGGACTCTCCTAAGCCACTGTTCAAGGGAGTGCCCAGAATTTGGGGGATTTTTGTGCATCTCATTTGCTTAACAATGACCACAGGCCCGGCTTTCCTCCTCTTTCTTGTTACACAGGGCAGCGCCTTGTCTGATCTGCTTTGCCTAATACCTGGGCCGTTGGTATACCCCCAGGGGTCATCATTTCCCTGCATGCTGAAAGCTTTGGGGACTGGCTTTCTAGACCCCACTCTTACTGGTTTCCGCTGAGAGGCTTGCTTATGCTTGAGAGTACACACATGAGCATTTGCAATATTGTTTCCAGGTCTTTGCAGAATTTCCTCCTTAATCTACTCCTAAGTAATCACTGCAGGATGCTCCTTATTAGCAGGCTGGGCAAATCCCCTGGAATTGGGGTCATTAGGCATAGCTTCTAGTACTCAAAATATCCCATGGTCCTTTGGGGTATCTCTCCAGCTGTGCAGATTCATCCAGACAGCCCAGAAGGGACCTAGGAAAAATTGAAAACAGTGGGTTTCCATGGTAGTAGTATCATCCCCTAAAAGGAGTGTCAGAAGCTTGTATGGAGCATACTTTAATTGTTCCAGTGATGCAGGGGTGGCATTACTAGCATTTTGCAGGCAAGGGCCAGGGATGCCTATCCTATAATTAAACAGGACAATCTCATACTGTAAAAAATTGCCCTGTATCCTGCAAGACTTTCATGTAGGTGAAAAAACTGTTAATTATCTGAGCCCATAACCTAACCCTGTTTTATTCATTAACACAAGTCCTTCTTCCTCAGTTGCAATGTATCCCAGATTTTCCACACATGCCACACTGCCATGTAACCCAAGGGAAAGTTGGACTTGACTATGTTCAGGACAAGATGGAAAAATATGTCACTCATGACAATGCCATTAATACAATTTGTGTTGCCAGCATAGCACACCCATATCCATCGGGTGCTGTAGTCACAGCAGTTCTACATAAAGGTGCAACATGGGATTATTTGCTATGCCTCCTCTTTGCCTCGTTTCTCACTTGAACTGCAATTATGGGTGTGTGTGGGTGTGTGTGTGTATAAATTATATGTATAGGCCTTATTATCTAAGGTTTTCATTTCAGCATAGTAAAGAGAGGTTACAAAACATGTGATACAAGAAGGAAGAATTAATTCTGATATGAGACGGAACTCTTGTATGAAAGCCATTGGTGCCAAACAATAAAGTAACATGGAACCAAAAGTTAGTAAGCCTGGGTTCTCGTTTGTGTCTACCACTTATTGTGTGATCTTGAGCAAGTCTCATTGCTTCCCTGAGTCTCAGTTTTCTCATCTCAACCATGAGAACATCACACTTGAACACTGGGTCATAAACTTCAATTCCTCAAATGTCTCAAATGTAGTGAGTGAAAAGGGCCACATATTTGCCTATTACGCCCAGAAAAATATTCTTCATTTCTATGGTGGGAGGTCCCCTCTACCAGTTTTCATAAAGAATGCAACAATTAGAGACAATGTTTTACTTTACCTCTTTTTATAGAAATATCACCACAGATTAATTTCTTAGGACTTTGAGACTACAAGTGCAATGATACATAACAATTGAGACTTGGCTTCAATGATAAAGACACAAGAAAGAGAAAACATAGAAAAGTGTATCAACTCATTCCTATCAAAAAGGAGAAACCATTTCTCAACTCCTACCAGTGTTTGCTAAATATCTATGCTTTCATGTTCCCAGATCTTTGAAATATCTAAGAGAAGATGGAAATCTAAAGTTTTATGCGACATCTATGTTTAAAAATTGGTTCATCTGAAAGAAAATTAAATAATGCATCTGCCTATAAAAGCCTAACATCTATGTGTTATAATCTGCCCATGGTCCTCTAGTTAGAGATCTCTAGAAGAAATAAATTCTAAGAATGCTTTTAGCTCTGGAAATCTAGTATTCTAAATCAGGAGTCAGAAAACTTTTTCTGTAAAGGAACAGATAGTAAATAGTTTAGATTTTGCAGGCCATAAGGTCTCTGTTGCAACTACTCAGCTCAATCCTGGCAGTGCGAAAGCAGCCACAGACAACGCTTACACGTGGGTGTGCTATGTTCCAATAAAACTTTACTTACAAAAAAAAAAGATGATGAGCTGAATCTGGCCCTTTATGACCTTTGTTCTAAGTAGATCACTCTCTACATCAGCCTGCAAACAACCATTAAAAGCAAATAGCGATTAATGAATGTTTGAAGTTCTTTAGAAAATAGTTCAAGATCGGCCAGGCGCGGTGGCTCACGCCTGTAATCCCATCACTTTGGGAGGCCAAGGCGGGCGGATCACAAGGTCAGGAGATCAAGACCATCCTGGCTAACAGGGTGAAACCCCGTCTCTACTAAAAATACAAAAAAATTAGCCGGCCATGGTGGCGGGTGCCTGTAGTCCCAGCTACTCGGAAGGCTGAGGCAGGAGAATGGCGTGAGCCCAGGAGGCGGAGCTTGCAGTTAGCCGAGATCGCGCCACTGCATTCTAGCCTGGGCGACAATTGTGAGACTCCGTCTCAAAAAAAAAAAAAAAAAAAGAAGAAAACAGTTCAAGATCTCACTTGATAACTCATTTGGGTGATCTCTCTTCATTGCACATCCAAAAGAGCAATTGCGTCAGTACCATGGCCGTCCCTTTCCTTATTTACATGTAATTTTTTAAAAGGACCAGTTTGTAACATTGAAAAGTCTATAAATGTGAAAAAATGATTTGTGGTGTATAGTCATAATTGACTAATGGGGATGTGGGAAAGCCTGTTTTGCGTTTAGATTTCTGATATCATCTTGTTACAGTGTCTAGAATATCCCCTTTGGTTAAAGCAATGCCAGAAATCTTGTTGGGAAATGGTGAGAAATCCTGACTTTGCCAGATGCTTGGTTGCTGGATTAGTCAAACGAGTCGGGGGAAGGAAGACTGTAAGGTGCACGGCCAGCCTGGTGCCCCAGCCCTGGGTATCAAGAGCAAGCCCCGCTCGGTTTCTCAACAGATGTGTGCCTGAGGCAAGTCATTTAACTTCTTAACTGTAAAATGAGGAATATGAGCTCATTGATTTCAAAAAGTCTACAATTGTGTAATTTCTAAAATCCCCCACCCATCCCACTGAACCAAATGAGAATTCTAGAAAATGTTTTACAATGATAGGAGCTGATTGAACAAGCATATATTGGATGACTATTGCTTTTATCCTCTCGAATCCACTTTCCTTTCTTTGGGTAAAACCCCACAGTGCTCCCTTTGAACTATCACCCTTCCCCTATTCTCAAGCCATACAGGAAATGTCAGCTGATTACGGCCTTTGGTGCTGAGAATGGGCACATGACAGTTCTGACCAATCAGAGCATGCCATTTTTTTCTGGCTAGTGATTGGCTCAGGAATGAACATGTGACTTGAATTCACCAATGAGAGTCACTTCTCAGAGGTCTGGGAGAATAATAAGTGACTTTCTTTGTCTAGCCAAGAGTGATAACCTAGAAAGATATAAACCTGGAGCTTATATACAGCCATCTTGGCCAGTTTCAGAATGAAGCCAACTAAGAGGAAATAGAGCTGATGGAAGAATAACTATAGGTTCTGACAATATGGTTTAAGTGCCTGAGTGCAGTCATGACTAAAGCTAATTATATTTCTCCAATATTCTTCTTGTTTACATGAGAAATAAACTCCTTCAAAAAATGTTTACATGACTTTAAATAGGATTTTTTTTTTTTTTTTTGGCAACCAAAGAATAAGTGGCCAAATAGTAGGAATGTGAGTACAAACTGCTGTATATTTCCTCAGCCACCACCTTTAGCAGGGAAGAGATTTTAGGCTCCAGGAGACCTTGATTCTTGTCCCAGCTCTGTGGTGCTGACGATGTGACTCTGGGCAAATAGCTTACTCACACTGTGCTTCAGTTGCTTTTTCTGTCAAATAGTAAAACCTGGTTAAGTTGATGAATGGCTCAGAGATGATGCCTTAATCATTTGGTTCTAAGAGATAGAAACCCACTCTAACTCAAGTAAGAAGACATTTATTGCAAAGGTCTAGGAAGCTCTCAAATCGCTCGAAGGAGTAAATATATTTGAGCCTTACAAGGGCCTGGCATTCCCTTGATCTTTTCTTTTGGGTGTTCTGGGAGTCTCCTATCCACTTTTTTTGTTTTTTTTCAGTGTCTCCTATTTTCTTTTCTTTCTTTGTAGATGAGTATTATCCCTATTAAAAATCTCCCCAGACTTGGCAGTGCTAATCTCAGCATTAAGTGGTTCAAACCTTAGCAGTGCCCAGTCATTATCTCAGAATCTCCCATTCCAGATTCCCAGGGCAAATAAATTGAATTGGCTTAGCCTGGACCAGGAATCCAACATGTGGTCACAGAGGAAAGGTATGGCAGCCCCCTCTGGGACTGCAGAGGGACAAATTCTCCAAGGGAAGAGTAGGTAAGAAAGAACCTCACACAATTCATTGCACATAGTAGGTGCTCAATAAACATTACTATTTATTCTTACTTTTTCCCCTTCTTCATTTTCCAACTCCTTCAATCTTTTTTTTCTCCTCACCATACCCTTCTTCCTCCTTTTCTTCTTCCTCCTCCTCCTTCCCTTGCTCCTTCTCCTTCATCTTAATATTATCAATGGTATTTGTATTACTATTAGCATAACTTTCATTTCTCAAAATCTCTTCCTTAATTTTGAATGTGAAGAAATGAGAAAATAATTTGATTTCTAAGCATAAGTTTTACAAAAGATCCTCTTTGATTCTTAATTCCATCTTTAAAATGAAGCTAATGATAACTGACCCCTCATGTTATGGAGCAGTTGGGAGAGCAGAACACAATAATGAATTTCAAAGAGTTTTGTCAATGTGAGCATTGTCATTACTGAGAATGTCCCTCTCTGTGCTCCATCCTCTTGAAATTACTAATAACAATATAGTATTCAGTCTGTGTTTTTCTAGTACCCATAAAAATAAGTGCCATCTTAAGGCTAACTAATTTCTCCAAAAAACAATGCAGACCTCCCTTTTTTTAAACAAGAGATTTTTCTCCAGTGGATTTAATTAGGTCATGGTTCAGTGGACCCCAATAAGTGCCCTTGAAGACTTTGCTCTTGTCCCTTTGAAATGGCACAATCTATGAAAACCAGAACAGAGACGTGCTCCTTATTACACTATTATTTAATCTGGATTCTCTCCAGCCTGAGCCCTTCCAGGCAACAGCAGCTTCCAGTGGAGTGGGTGATGGGAGGCTGGCCTCAGAATAAACACCATGTGATTCCTGGAATTTGGAGGCTGTCTCTTTCCACTGCCCTTGCACTCTCTTCGTCAGCAGATCCTGGGTGCTGGGCGGCTTTATTACATCCTGGCGTGACCGAGGCAGCCACTTAGCTTGTCAACAGCCAGCAGCCAAGAGAGGAGTCTTCCATCAGTGCCTGACGTTTGGCCAAGTCCCCCATTGGCTGCAATGGGCCACATCCTTAGTGAGAACAGAACCTGAACAATTGGGCTTTTGTGCTGATGGTGACCTGGGTGCTGCCTGATCTGGATTAGACCGGCTTGAGCACAGGAGATGGGTGAAATTTGTTCATGTTCAGGACCCCTGTGCCAAGGGCTTTTTTAAGGAGGAAGTGTAGAGTCAGACAGACTGGGTTTGAGTGTTGTGTGACCCTGCAGTTGCCCTTACCAAGACATTGTTTTCTTTTTCTGAAAAATGGACATAAAATCTACTTCTCAGATTTTTCTCTAGATTATGTACAACAATGTATTTAAGCATCTGGTGAAAGCCTGGGCCATATCACCACTTCAAAAATCAATAGCTATTATTCCTATGTGTGAACTTGAGATTATAGGCAGGGCAGTAGATCCAACCCCTCTTTTTTGTTTCAACGCAGTTAGAGTTTTGAACTGCACACATTAAGTATGCATATGCCAAACAAATTTAGCCAAAAGGTACTTTTAACATTTTTTAACATTTAGAAACAGAACCTACAAATAGAAAATATGCATACATGATCAATTTAATGATTAAATCAAGTGTGCATACAACTATCACCTAGGTCGAGAAAAAAAATATTACCAGCACCCAGAAGCATTCTATGTCACTTCCCAATTACATGCACCTACATTCAACCTAGAGCTGACCCCTACTATGACTTTTATGATAATTATCTTCCAGCCTTTCCTAATAAATTTTGCCACCTATCTATGTACCAATTAACAATGTAGTGTGCTGTTGCATAGATTTAAACTTCATAAAATGAATCATATGGTGTGTATTATTTCTGTCTTTTTTAATCATTGTGATGTTTGAAAGATTGATCAATGCTCTTACATATAGCTGTAGTTCATTCATTTTCATTGCTGGAGAATAGTCCACTATTCAGAACTGTATCTTTGAAACAGTTATAAAGCAGCCTGCTAACTCCTGTGTGGTGCAGAGCCTTCGAAGATGGTCACCATGCGTTCCTCCCCATCTGTACATGTGTGCTGTCCCACTGCAAGTGGTGGACTCTGCCCTCCTCTCCTTGACCCCAGGATGGCCTGGTGACTTGCCTTGGCCTACACAATGTGAGAAAATGACCTTCTAAGATTTCTGGGTGCAGGGCTTAATATGATTAGCAGTTTCTGCCTCTTTGAAGGCAGCATCATTTAAGAAGTTCAGTGACCTCCAGCTCACCATTCTGTGATATAAAGCCCAGGGTGTCTATGAGAAAGGCCATGTTGGGAGAGAGAGCAATGCTCATATAGGCCCCAGCTGTTCCAGCCTTCCCACCTACAACACTGGTCATGAGAGTTTCCACATACACTTTGGACATTCCAGCCTCAGCAGATGTCATGTAGAACAGAAGAACTGCCCATCTGAGCCCAGCCCAGCTTGCAGAACTGTGAGAAAGAATAAGTTGTCATTAATGTTTTTTTGATTGACAAATAATAATTGTACATATTCATGGGGTACATAGCATATTTCTCATCTTTTTTTGATCGACAAATTTTCTTTTTCTGGAAAATGGACATAATACCTACTTCTCAGATTTTTCTCTAGTTTATGTACAACAATGTATTAAAGCATCTGGTAAAAGCCTGGGACATATCACCAATTCAAAAATCAATAGCTATTATTCCTCTGAGTGAACTTGAGATTATGGGCAGGGCAGTAAATCCAACCCCTCTTTTCTGTTTCAACAGAAAATTATTTGATCAATTTTCTGATCAAAATTTTTTGATTGACAATAATTGTACATATTCAACCTCATCTCAAACATTTATAATTTATTTGAGTTGGGAACATTCAATATCCTCTTTTTTTTGGATTGACAATAATTGTACATACTCATCCTCATCTCAAATATTTATAATTTATTTGAGTTGGGAACATTCAATATCCTCTTTTCTAGCTATTTGAAATTATCTAATACTAACTATAGTCATCCTTACCGTGCTTTAGATCATTAGAACTTCTTCCTATCTAGCTGTGATTTTGTACCCTTTAATAAATCTCTCCAATATCCCTCCTTTCTTCCTACTTTTACCAGCCTCTAGTATCCTGTAGTCTACTTTTACTTCTATGAGATCAACTTTTTTAGCTTCCACATATGAGTAAGAACACACAATGTTTAATTTTTTTGTTCCTGGCTTGTTTCACTTAACATAACATCCTCTAGTTCCATCCGTGTTGCCTCAAATGAGAATGATTTTATTATTTTTTATTGCTGAATATTTAAATTGTCATTTTAAGCTCTTATATTTGGGAGTAGTTTGCAATGCAGTAAAAAGATAACTGAAAAAAAAAGTTAGCTGGGCAAAAATTTTTTCTTTCCCTTAGACCTTGCATATTTTTTTAGCAAGTTTTGCTTTTTTAATGAAATGATATCATTTACATCGTCATACATTTTAAAATGCATCTCATGCTGCCTCTTTTTTTCATCAGCCTTTCATCCCCACCTTTTAGTTATGTACTTGTATGTGTTTGTAAAAACAATACTGGGTTTACGTTAACAGATGCCCCCATGAAATTAAAAGAAAAATAAAGCTATAACTAAATGCAAAGATTTGAGGTTATATTTTATGTGTGAGCATGTGTTTAATGGATGGATAGTGTAAGTCTGCACTAGAATTGCCATGTAACCCTGTTCCCATAAAAGCATCTTTTCAGATAAAAACATAAATTTATTTTAATTAGCATACATTGGTTTCCTTTTGAAAATAGGGGTGCCATCTTACATTGACAATAGAAGGTGAGGGGAAAAAAAAAGCTTAGGTCTTGCTGCCTGGAGCTCTGCACTCTGGAATAGTTAACAGCCTTCCTCCCAGTTTACTGCCCTGGGGTGTGGGGGAATCAGAAATAGCAACAAGCCTTTCTGCATTTGCACAAATGTAATTGCTTCTAATGCTACTTAAGTTTCAAAGAAGCCTTAGCATTTTCACTTCACTGGAGCTTTTAGGTTCATTTTTCCTTTCAAAGGCTGCATGTATCGAATGTTCTATAAAAGAATGAATATGGGGGAGAGAGGGAAAGGAGGCTATGGAAACTAACTGCTTTAAAAAATAATAAAAATATTATAACATGGTTGATTAGTTCCCAATACAATGGACACTTTGGAAGTTCAAGGTCTTTGCAAGGAAATGGCAGAGGCTGATTAAAGCAGACAGAACTCGGTTTCAATCTGGATCCACCACTTACCAGCAATTGATTTTGGGGGAACAACTGATGTTTTCTGAGCTTCAGTTTTCCTATCTGTAAATGGGACTAAGGAAAATCCCACAGGACTGGAGTGAAGAATCAAAGACGTAATCTACCAGTCTACCTAAGGGCTGAGTCCAATGTCTGGCAAATAATAGATCCTCAAGGAATGTTGACTCCCTGCCATATAGATAATTATAGGAAATAGTTATGGAAATATTGACAGTACATCTAGAGGACAGTGGATTAGGAAACCATTTCATCAGAGAAACCAGGAAGATTCCAGAGATTACCTATAAATGATCGTCCTCTGGATGGAGATATGTTGCATGTCTGCTGTGGCATCAATAGCACTGCCTGGGGCCTCAGGCACAATTGGATGGCATTGAGCAATCCTAGAAAAAAATTCCATTGTTTTTGTGGTTTATTTTGACTTCTACCAGCTGGAGACAAAGGCCTGAGGGGAGGGAATGAGGTTTTAGGAACCTTAACCGAGAGAAGTTAAGCAGTAAGTCATTTATTTGGACAATAGATAGACCAACATAGACAGCATGTCTAGATTTTCTAAACATTAATTAAAACTCTCCAAAACCTAGCAAAGAAAGACACGAAGCTAAAGCTGTTATTTTCATACCCAAGATGCAAAAGGAAGGAGTTTTTGAAGAACAATATTGACTTAGCACTGAATTAGATGCTTTATATTTAATATCCCATTAATCCCCCATAAGACCTTATTTTCTCCCACTTTTCAGATATAGAAATTGAAGCTAAAAACACTGAAATATTCTGGACAACATCACTCTAGAAAAACATTTTCAGAGCTAAGATTTGAACCCAGGCCTAATTCTGAAACCCATGATTTTAACCCAAGGGTTGTCTTGCTTTACTGAGGTTAGTCAATGGGATCCTACTTACAGAGATGAGATAAATTGGAGAGGGGGTAGAAAGCAGTGAAACACCTATTCTCTAAAAGTTTATGCTATGACTAGAATACCTAGGTCAAAGCTGTGCCGAAAGGAAGGGGTGCATAGGGAGATCTAGTGAAAGGGAGGAGGACTGAATTGGTATAAGGATGGGGACCCAAGAAGAACCACTTCAGGTGAGGTCAAGACAAGGAAGCAAGTAGCAGATTAGAAGTCCTAGAAGTTAATAGAAATTCAAGGCTTGATGTTTAAGCACAGTCGAAGAAAATTGTTCAGGATTAAGAGCATGAGAAATTAAAGAGACCCTCTGTCTTGATGTTATACATCGAGAGGCCAAATGTGACCACAAAAAGGGCCAAATCAGAAATGAGGTGGTAGCCTCTGATTACTCCAAATGACAAACTTGTCCTGTTGAATGTCATGATCCTGCTTTGAGATAGATGCCCAGGAAGGAAAGAGTGTAAGTCAGAATCCCAGGAACAGAAGATCAGAAATGGATGGCTATCCACTTACAGCAAGCTGGATGAGATTGGAGGCTATGATTCTAAGTGAAGTAACTCAGGAATGGAAAAGCAAACATCACATCTTTTCACAAGTGGGAGCTAAGCCATGAGAATGCAAAGGCTAAGAATGACACAATGGACTTTGGGGACTCAGGGGAAAGAGTGGAAAGGAGGTATGGGATAAAAGACTACAAATTGGGTGCAGTGTATAGTGCTCAGGTGATGAGTGAACCAAAATCTCACAAATTACCACTAAAGAACTCACTCATGTAACCAAGCACCACTGTTCCCCAATAACCTATGGAAATAAAATAAAATTAAAAAAAGTGGATGCCCATCTCCAGTTCAAATGGATTCTTCAGTAGGCATTTGTGCAACCTGAACTTTTCACTTGTCTCTTCTGGGTTCTCTTTCTCCAGCTTTCTTGCTGTCCCCTTTACACTCTTGAGGTAGTACATTCAGGTGAAAATGAATATATATGACATTAAACTCAATCTCTTTGCTGTACAAAAATTTTTCAAAGGCTCGTTATACCCATTCCCAAAAGTGCCTGAACTCCTTGACCTGAAATGCAAAGCTCAATACAACCTGATGCAGCCAGCAACTTACCTTTTTATCCGTCCCTTTACACTTCCCAATATATCCATTGTTTCCCATTTTCGGAATTCCTGAGGTCTTTCTGTCACTCAAGAGACTCATTCGCACTGGATTTTTGTCAGAGTATTTTTCATGTTTTTGCAGCATCTCTGATACAAGTATTGAGAAGATTTACATGTTATTTCACCTGTCTGTCCCACCCCTGGCAAAGGTCTTGACAGTGAGGAGAAGCCTGCAAATTACTGAAATACACTCGAAATGAAGAAATATGTGAACAACGGTTCCTGGAATAATGAAGTACTTTGGATTTAACACTAAAATGGGTTCCAAATGAGTACCAAGAACTGATTGACAATTAGACTTCCTGAACTCTGTCTTCACATCCAAAGTGGTATCTTATCAGCTTTTTTCTTGGTTTAGTTTACTTAGATTAAGAAAAATGTTTGTTGATAGTCATTGCATGCCAGGTTTTTTCTTCTAGGTATTGGAGATGTAAAAATGATTAACACACAGTCTTTAACTTGAAGAATCTATAGTTTAGTAAGACAGTTTAATGTGTAATAAAAATTTAAATTTAAAGTTATATTCACTACTATTTATTAACCACTTATTGTATATTTGAGGTTTCATAAGCATTATACCTTTCTATTTTCAAAACTTTGTGAGACTTTTGGTTCCAGCCATTGTGGAGTAACTAATACCAGACACACCCTCTCTCATAAACAAACATATGAAGCAACTGTTTTCAGACATTGGACAGCAGACAGCACAGAGCTGTGATCTTTGAGAGAAGAGAACACAGAAGGCTGGCTCCACCTTCACCCCGGATTTTTACCTGCAGCACAGAGAAGTGGAGCCACAACGGACAGTAGCTGTGTATAAGAAGTAGAGATTGGAGTTTGGAGCTGCAGATGCAGCTGGAATTAGTGGGACAGAACAGCAGAAAGGAGAAGCTGCTCTGATAAGAAACAGCAGAAATTTGCATGGGAATCCCCTTCAGTTTTGGCCAAATACTCAACTGTGCAGGTGTAAGGTAGGGCTCTGAAACTTAGCCTGAACAGCCACTGGCTGGGGCGAAAGAAGTGGGAGGTGCTGTGAGTGAGAGATCTCAGAGGTTATGGGTGGCTAGGAGACATTGGAGTGCTCACAAAGAAAAGGGAAGACAGTGTGTTGAATAACCCAGACATCATTTGACACCCTCAGAAAGTTATTGCTTTAGGAGTAGAACTAGTCTAGCCTTAGAAGAAGGGCTACTTCTCACTTATCACAATAAAGCCTAAAGAGACCACTAAGATCAGCCTCAGCATCTAGTAAATTAACTGCCTGCAAAGGAAAACTAAATTCTCTTTAAAAGAAGCAAAAAATCATTCAGATTTTTAGCAAAATAGACTCAGCAGTTTCCAAAATGCAATAAAAAATTACTAGACACACAAAAGACAGAATGTGTGACTTTTAACCAAGATGAAAAAGACGATAGGACTATAATCAGGGGACATAGATGTTGAAATTAGTACATAAGATTTTAAAACATCTATTATAAATATGTTCAAGGAAATATGTTCAAGATAAAAAATAATGAGTGAAGAGATGAGGAATTTCAACAGAAGAATGGAAACGATTAAAAAGAATCAAAAGGAAATGACAAGAACTGAAAAATATAGTATCTAAAGTTTAAACAGATTTCACCAAATGGGTCTGATATCTGATTGGACACTGCAAAAGAAAAGATTTCAGAACTTGAATATGGATAAATACCAACTATTCAAACTAAAGTGCACAAAAAGAAAAAAATGGAAAAAAATTAACAGATTCTTGGAGGCCTAAAGACAATATCACAGTCTAAATATATGTGCTTGACATACTAAAAGAAGGAAACAAAGAAATTCAGGTAGAGACAATATTTGAAGAAATATTCTTCAAATATTCTAAATTTGATTAAAAATATTAATCCACTGGTCTAAGAATCTCAACAAACCCAAAGAAAGAGAAACACACACACACACACACACACACACACACACACACACACACAGAGCTAGTTACATGATAGTTAAATTGTTGAAAACTGAAAATAAGGAAAAGGACACATTACATACAGGGAACTGTGTTAGAATTAAGAGTTAACTTAAAATGCCATATCCATTGAAAATATCCTTCAAAAATTAAGACAAAGATAAAACAAAAGTAAAAATAACAAAATAATTAATCACCAGCCGTTCCATCTATCAGAATTGCCAAAGGAAGTTCTTTAGACAGAAAATTAGAGCTACACAAAAAGATGAAGAATGCCAGAAATGGCAAATATATGAATAAATAGAAATGGCTTTTAACATTTTTTCTTAATTTCTTTAAAAAAAACAATTGTTTCCAGCAAACATAATAACAATATGTTGTGGGGTTACAAAAGTAAGATAAATGCTAACAATGGCACAAAGGACATGAGAAGTAAATACAAGCGTACTGTTATAAGGTTCTTACATTAGATGAGAAGCAGTATGTTAAAATTAATTCTGGGTGATAAGTCAAATAGTAATTCTGATTACACTATAAACTAAGGGTGCATATTATCGTTCTCAAGACAAGCACTAAACACACAATAGAGAAAATTAAAATGGTATACCAAAAATAGTAAGAAAGAAGACAGGAAGGGAATGGGGAAAAGAGTGAGAAAAATAGCTAGGATAAATAGAAAACAAATAACAAGATGGTAGACTTAAACCCAGGCATATTAATAATTATAATGAATAATATGAACTAAGCCCTGAAATTGTAAGACAGAGATTGTTGGACCAAATGTAAAAGCAAGACCCAACTATATTGCATTTACAAGAGATGGGCCATAAATGTAAGTACAAAGATAGGTTGAAAGATGGAAAAGATACACAAGTACTAACCAAAGAAAAGCTAAGGTGGCTATGTTAATATCAGATGAGGTAGAATTCAAAACATGGAGTGTTATTAGAGAGGAATAGGAGCATACTATAATGATAAAAGAGTCAAAAACATCAATTCATTAAGACAACATCATAATTCTAAATATATATTGTGGTTGAGTCTCCCAAGTCTACCATCAATTCCTTTCTTCCTTATCTGTGGATATTATGCCACACGTCAAGACAAAGGCTTTATTTCCTCTTCCCTTGAATCTGAGCTGTCCTGTGACTTACTTTGATGAAGACTTTCTCTTCTTGGTTCCAATTCTTGCAAAACAGCCCTTGCCATGGATTTAATTCCTGCCAGTTAACTCTTAACTCCCCTCCTTGTTCCTCCAGCCTAAGGGCATTACTATCTTAACTGCTGTTGCTAATCTCTCGGTTGCCTCACCGTTAAGCGTCTTCTATACTCTTCCATCACCTGGGTAATCCATTCTTTATAGTAAATTCCTTTTATGTAAAAGATATAGAATGATTTCTATTTTCCTGGTAGGACACTGACTGATACAGGGAGCTAATGAAGCTTGTTAAATCCATTTGCCTTATGGGAAAGGTAGGGTTCAGCACTGTCCTGAACAGGTTCTTTTCTGTTCTACTCTGGTAGGCTGGACTCAGACCTCTTTGGCATCCATAATAACTTGTGGTCCAGCAAAATGTTGACCAACTTTGATCTGCCATTAAAAAATGACTTTTTACAAATGGAAAACCTTTTCCATCTGTATGATTTAAACAGAGTAATCAATGTTTAAATAATAACTGCCCTCATTTTGGGAAGTCTGTCCACTTCTGGCAGCTCTCTTGGACTTGTCTGAGTCAAACTCGGTTGCCTTGGGTCTCTCCTGTACCCCCTCCCCAGGACTGAGAGAAAGTGCAGAAGTTATAGTTGGCAGGCAAGACACCTATGGTCAAGTCTGGATCTAGCAGGTCCTCGGACTTCTCTGAGACTTGGAGGTGTGATCCAGGAGTTTTCTCCAAACTGTCATTCCCTAAGTTTTCTCATCAGGCTAAAATAAAAAGAGACTTCATGTAAAGGATCCTAAGTAAAAACTTGCAAAGATCTAATCTGAATCTTGAACACGGAATTCTAGAGGAATGTGACAGCAAGATTTATAAACAACCAGACCTAGAATTGTCCTTAGAGATTGTTCTGGTTTGAATATCCCCTCCAAAACTCATGTTGAAACTTAACCCTCAACGTGACAGTATTGAGAGCCGAGGCCTTTAACAGATAAGTGGATCATGAGGCCTCCTCATGGATTAATGGGTTAAAGAATTAGTGGATTATCAAGAGAGAGGAACTGGTGGCTTTATTAGCAGAGGAAGAAAGACCTGAGATAGCACGAAAGCATGCTTAGCCCCCTCACCATGTGATTCCCAGAGCTACTTCAGGACTCTGCAGACAGAGTCCCCCACAGCAAGAAGGCTCTCACCAGATCCAGCCCCTCAACTTTAAACTTCTCAGTCTCCTGAACTGTGAGATACAAAATATTTTTCTTTATAAATTACCCAGTTTCAGGCATTCTGTTATAAGTAACATAAGTAACATAAAAGGGACTGATACAAAGATCATCTAGTACCTGAAGAGGGAATATGAGGTTTGACTGACAGACCCAGGTTCAGATTCATCCCTCTCCCTTCCTGGGTACCTGATTCTATCAGAGTCCCAGCAGGAAATAGATGGATAGCTCAGACTTAGCTCAAGAGAGGTTAATGCAGGGACTTCTACAGAGTGTGCACATGGTTAAGAGAACCCATAAGAGATGGTGACCTACCCAGGAGATGACAATAGTGGACAACCATCACCAACACAAAATCTGACGGGAAAAGGGGAGGGGACAGCATTAGCAGACCGACCAGAGTTGGAATTATGGAGTAACAACCACCCAGCAGGAGCTATGGCTATGGAGAAATACAGTCACTGCCAAACTGCAATAAGATGGACAGGGACCAGGGAGAAAAAACACCTGGCTTCTCTCTTCCTGTCCTCCGATGTCCTGCACGTGTCTCCCATTGGTCAAATGCAACCAGAAATAAGAGAGCAAATGAGTTCATTGATGCAGTCCTTATAGGTCAGCCTCCTGTGGCTCACAGCAGAGTTGAGATGGGTAAAGAATGGCTCAAGCTAGAAAGGTTGGGTGAGGGAAATGGAAGATTACTAGCACAGAGATCCTCTGAGCTTTAATGTCTTCATCTGCAGGAAGTGAATGATAACATCATTTTGACATGGCTGTCATGGAGATAAAAGTAAGTAATACATGAAGGGTTCCCAAATATGGCTGTGTTTCAGACTCAATTAGGGAGCTTTATAAAGATCTAGAATATTTACTCCATTTATACCTAGTAAATCAGATGTCCTGTGGTGGTGCTTATAAATGCAATAGATTTTTAAAGTTTGCATCCACTCTAACGACCTAGTTTGAGGAATTGTTGATGAATTACAGTTGTCCTTCTATATCTGTGGGGGATTGGTTCCAGAACCTCTCTCAGATAGCGAAATCTGAGGATTCTCAATCCCTGATATAAAATGGCCATAGTATTTGCATATAACCTATGCACATCCTCTTGTATACTTTAAATCATCTCTAGACTACTTATAATGTCTAAAATAATGTAAATGTAATATAAATAGTTGTTATACTATATAGTTTAGGGAATAATGATAAAGAGAAAAATGTACATGTTCAGTACAGATGCAATATTTTTTCATATATTTTCTATCTAGGGGTTGTTGAATCCATATATGCAGAACTCATGGATATGGAAGGCTGACTGTAACTGACTAAAACTCAGATTTTGGAGCCAGACAATTATAGGCTTGAGTCTTGCTGCTGCCACTTCTTTTGTTTTTTTTTTGTTGTTGTTGTTTTTTTTTTTGAGACCAGGTCTTGCTCTGTCACACAGGCTGAAGTGCAGTAGCAGCATCTTGGCTCACTGCAACCTCCGCCTCCCAGGTTCAAGTGACTCTCCTGCCTCATCCTCTTGAGTAGCTGGGATTATAGGCACGAGCCACCACGCCCAGCTAATTTTTGTATTTTTAGTAGAGACGGGGTTTCACCATGTTGGTCAGGCTGGTCTCCTGACCTCGTGATCTGCCCACCTCGGCCTCCCAAAGTGCTGGGATTACAGGCATGAGCCACCGCACCTGGCTCACTTCTTAACCTTGAGCAAGTGACTTGACTAATCTAAACTCAATTTCCTCCTCTGAAAAACAGGTATGATCATGAGACTATATTGATTATGAGCATTCATAATCATGTATAGAAACACATGTACAGTGTTTCTCACACAGCAGCCCTCAACAAATGGTAGCTTTTTTGACAATGAAAAGTGAGGAAAGATCAAGACATTGCCTGATTGCAGCTTTTACTTTGAGGAAAATGGAAGTAATTAGAGGGTTTTGAGAAGAGGAATGAAACAATTTAAATTTTTTAAACAGAATTTCTCTGTATTTAGTACAAACTGTATCTGGGCAAGGGCAGAAACAGTGAGACTATGAGGAGGCATTTCAGTAACTCAGGCAAGAAATAATGGTAGCTTGGAGATCTATGTGTGTGTATCCATCATATATAATGCCCATTTTAACAATATATCTAATAATATATTTTACTTGCAAATAACCTCTTTACCCATTGAAATGATGGCAGCTTGCTCTTTGAGCTGGCTTTGTTCTTGAGCTTCTTGGGGGATTTGGGAAATATCAAAAGCAAATTCTAGTCAACTTGGTAAGACTCATGGTTCCAACACCTTTCCTGCTCTAGGTTGGAACCTTGCTGAAGAAGAAGCTTTAAGCTGTATTTCTTTCATTGAAAAGGATTTTCTTTCCTTTCTCTCTCTCCCTCTGTCAATTTCTGATGGTTGTAAGCTCATTCTAGACTCTTCTTTTTCTTTTTTTGCTGAAACTGGTGGTAGCCTAGCTCTATGTCACATGCATTTCTACTCTACTGAGAAGCAGTGAGATGAAGGAAGGACTTTGAATACTTTTAAGATCTATGTATATCTTATGCTTAAAGTTGCACCTTGTTCATATTATAAATCTAATACATATTCCTTTCACATGACATGGTGAAAGAACATAGACTATTCCTTAACCCCCATGTGGTAAGTGATTTATATACATAGCCTTATATGTTAACAATAATCATCATTTAGCTATTGCCTTCTCCATCTTCAGATTAAAAAAAAGTTCAAAGCATTATTAACTTGCATACATTCTTGATCAGTGTGCAAATGACTAAGTGGCAGTATTTGAATCTAAATACCTTTTGACTGAGAAATTCCCATTCTTAAACTCTGTGGTACACAATCCTCTCCCCTGCAAAAAAATAAAAATAAAAAAGGAAGAAGAGCATCATCTATATGATTTATTGAAAACCTACTGTATACCAGGTGCTTTATGATTGTGTTTGCTTATAATAACAAACCTGAGAAGCTGATATTTATTCCATTCAATTGTAGAACTGAATAACAATATCAAAAGGAATCATCCATTTAGTGATTTACCTATATCCGGCAGAATGCTAAGCATAATACACTCTCATTTAAATTTTTTAAAAAGAGCAAACTGAAAACCAATCTTATGCCTACCACCTGGAGATAACCATTATGTGTATTTTAATGTTCATTCTTTGTGTGTTTTTCCGATAACTATTTTTTCAAACAGAGGATCATATACTCCATAGTACATTATCCTCTCATTTTCTCACTCACAAATGCATCATAAGCATCTTTCCATGTCATCGAGCTTTTATAGCATCAGTTTATAATCATTGAACAGTCCATTTTCTGAAGGTATCATAATTGATTCAGTAATTCCTCATTGTTAGACATTTGGCTTTTTCCATTTTTACCATTGCAAATATCATTGCAATGAACAGCTTGTAGTTAAAATTTTGAGGTCTCCTGTGATCTCCCTAAAAAAAATTGCTTGCAATGGATTTGCTGCACTGAAGCCTTTTCAAAGGATTGATTCTTTTGGTAGATAAATTCTCAACAGTATTCTGATTTCATTGCAGTTTTTGGTCTCACCCCCAAACTGAACATGTTAATTTATTAAAAACAAAGAAATAAAAATTGCTAATTTGCTAGGTGAAACATGATAAGTTACTGCTATGTTGTTTCTATCTTATTACTGGTGAAATTTAATATTTCATCATGTATCTGTTGTCAGTTTGAGATCTGTGATTCTATATCTAGACTGGTGTCCTAACATAAGTAATAATGCATGCTAGGGTAAATGTGAGGCCTAGCAAGATTCATCAATTTGAATTTTTTCCCCTTTGTATAATTGCACCTTTTCAAATTGTTTATGTGGTCTTCATTCGGTGACCAAGCTGTAGACCTGGCTGGTGTCTTGTTAACTGTTCCTTAGTCAGGGGAGACACTGTTTCTGGGGAGACACTGTTTCTGGAGAGACCCTTACCAAGTTAGCAGATGATGTGACCGTAGGCCTCATACATGCTTAAGCCAAATTCTCCTCCTGCAATTGACAGAAGGCTGTAATGCTAATTCCTTGAGGGCAGCAACCAAGTCTTGTTCATCTTTGTGTCCCAAAGGAGATAATCAGTCATCTGGCTACAAAATAAATAGATGATGAACCACCTAGGAGAAGGAAAAAATAAGCAGAGATTTTTCAACCGAGAGGAAGAAATACTGGTTGAATGTGCTCAAGCAAAAATGGGAAGTTAGTGGAAAGAAGTAAGTGTTCTCACAGAATGCAGAGACAAAAAAAGCTAACCATGGTTAAGAATAAATGAAATCCTCCGAAGCAAAGCAGTTTCTCTCATATTCTCTTTCTCTCTTAACCTGATTGCTTCTCATTTGCTTTATTCTCCCCTCTATGGAAGAACTTTCTCGGCATCTCTGCACAAGCACAAAACGCGCCAGCCCCAGCTTCCGGCAAGGTCTCAGTTCAGTGCTAATAGTGGCAGACTAGTGGTTCTAAATCTCCGCTTCAAATTCCCAGAAGATAAAAACCTGATTAACCCAGGTCAGTTAAGCTCTGACACTTGGTCCAAACTCTGTTAAAGTAAAGAGAGGTTATTACCTGTACTGCTGATTGCCTTTAAGGATATGTTGGCTTGTTTGTTTATAATGTGTTTATTCACAGCCTATCTCAACTAGATTGCAAGTGCTAAAAGTACAGGGACAGTTGCTGGTTTACTGCTGTATCCCCAGCATCTAGCACAGTTTCTGGTGCTACATAACAGGCACTGCATAAATCCTCGCTGAATGAAAGAAGAGAATTTTATTGTCTGACCTGGGGGAGGTATAATGGCCTCAAGAAAAGTATGTGTTTCTTATGGAAGGTAAACTCCCAAATCTCCATCACTCAGAATCCCATACAGCCCAAATCTGCATGTGGTGGAGAGGATGCTGTAGAAGAAGTCACTGTGTGCTCACCAAACCCATTTTCCTGTTGTCCTCAGCTCATAGTTTTACTGCATTTCCCAGACTCTCTTGCAGTCAGGCAGGGCCATGTGACTGAGGTCAGCCAATGAAAAGCAAGAAGATGCACTGAGGTCCCCTTTGGCTCTGCCCCCCATGAAGAACTCCTTTATGAGCCTCCACGCTCTCTCCGCCATCTATGAATCTGGAATCAAAAAATTCCCAGGCTCTGGGGATGCAAGAGGAAAAAGAAGGAAAAAAGGAGGGAAAGGAGGAAGGAAGGGAGTGAGGAAGGAAGGAAAAGAGGGAGGGAGGAGTCGTGGTCTCCAAGTTATTACTCATAAAAATGTCATCTAGGAGAGCCACCCAACCAAGTTTGATTGTTGCTTCAGCAAGTTATAAACTGTTATGGTGCTAATCCATTATTGTTGGTGCTGTTTGTTACAGTAGTTATTGTTACTCAATGTGAATAACACAGACATCTAGAAGAAAGTCAGTCTGGGCTGGGAAATTGGGCTCCTGCCAGAGTGTTTGGAATAATTTGGAGAATTTCTCACTTTTTTTTAACTTTTATTTTGGGTTCAGGGATACATGTGTTATATAGGTTAACTCATGTCACAGGGATTTGGTGTACTGTTTATTTTGTCCCCCTTGTACTAAGTCTAGTGCCCAATAGTTACTTTTAGTGATTCTCTCCCTCCTTCCCCCCCTCCACCCTCAAGTAGACTTCAGTGTCTGTGGTTTCCCTCTTTGTGTCCATTAATTCTCACATATAACCCAATTATAAAATGGGATAAGAACCTAATCGATATTTCTCCAATAAAAAGCTACAAACACATTTAATAAAATGCTCAGTATCATTAGTTATTGGGGAAATTCAAACAAAAACACAATGGGATATCACTTCACACCTACTAAGTGAGAACATGGAGTATTTGGTTTTTTGTTCCTGCATTAGTTTGCTAAGGATTAATGACCTCCAGTTCCATCCATGTTCCCACAACAGACATGATCTTGTTCTTTCCACTCTTGATAACTATTATAAAGATGCTTTTTGGAATTTCACCATTTGTAGTTTTCATTTCAGTCATTGAGAGGAAGGCAGGGCAGGACTCATGAGGTCCATTTTATAATGTGGGGAATGAGTCTTTCTTGATGTTGGAGTACTCTGTCCGAGACTTTTAGCTAGTCAGGGGCACCTGAGCCTCATGTCTTGTAGTCTGATGGTCTTTCTACACCATAATGATGTGCTGAATCCAAGCATAATGATGTGCGATATTCCATCTGCACAGAGATCATCACATACATCACTGTATGCTAGGATTTCTCAACTGTGGCATCATTGACATTTTGGAGTGGACATTTTCACAGGGGGCTGTCCTGTGCATCCCCAGCCTCTACCTACTTACTAAATGCCATTAAGCACCTCCGCCACAGTTTTGACAACCAAAAATGTCTTCAGATATCGCCAAATCTCCCCTGGAAGGCCATGTCACCCACAGGTGAAAATCACTGCTGGAGAAATTACTTCATCTTCATAAAAGTTTTGCTTTTATGTTTCCCCTGAAACTAAAATATGGGCTAGAAAACAGCTATTCTTCCTAAGCGAGATGAATGATGTAGAATGTGAAATAAAATTGAGAGAAAATGTGTTACTTTCATGTGTTCTGTTCACGTATGGAGATCATCTTTAGGAATGGTGTGACTCTCACACCACAATGGTTCCTTCTTTATTTGTCTATGATGGAACTTAATTCCTATTTGGAGCTTCAATTTCACTGGGTCACAAAGGCTTCATCTCTCTTAAGTGAGGCCAGTCACACCCAATTCTGGTTTCTTCATCTACCTGGAGCTCCTCACCTCCACATTTCTTCATGGCTGGGGTTTAGATCTAGAGGCCTGGCTGTAGGGTGCATTAGCTCCTTGGCCACCCTCTTTCATTCATCCCAGCACAGGCTGAGCTGTTCTTGGTGCCTGTCATGTCTTCTTAGTTGGTGCAAAAGGATCACTTGAGCCTCAGCCCTTTATCAGGGCTTATCAGGACCTCCTATCTCCTTCAGTGACCCCCATGCCACCCTTGAGTCTATGGTAGGGGTCTGGCACATCCCACCTCTACTTCATGTGTTTATTGTCTCTGACGATAGCTTCCTCTCTTCTTCCACTCCCTCACTGTGCCTGGTTCAGGTAAACTGTGAGAGGCTTGCCATGTATCTGGGTTCCACTGAGGAAGGGAGGCAGGCTGGCATTGGGGAGAGGCAAGTAGGGTGACTATTGAAGGAGGCTCTTGCCCTCAGATATTGATCCTCACTGTGTGATCTTGAGAGTGAGTGCCTTGTTAGGAGTGAGGTGCCTAGGAAAAAGAATCAACCACCCCAGAGCTGAAACCATACAACTCTTAAAGGAAAGTGATATTGTTTGGCTGTGTCCTCACCCAAATCTCATCTTGAATTGTAGTTCCCATTATCCCCATGTGTCATGGGAAGGACCCAGTGGGAGGTAATTTAATCATGGGAGCAGTTACCCCCATCTGCTGTTCATGTGATAGTGAGTGAGTTCTCACTAGATCTGATGGTTTAATAAGTGGTTTAAAAGCGGGTTTTCCCCACTTCTGCTCAGTACTTCTTCCTACCACCATGTGAAGAAGGACGTGTTTGCTTCCCCTTCTGCCATGATTGTTTTTTGAGGCCTCCTCAGTCATGCTGAACTGTGAGTCAGTTAAACTTCTTTCCTTTACAATTCCTTTATAAATTACCCAGTCTCAGGTATGTCTTTATTAGCAGCTTGAGAATGGACAAATGCACAAAGCATATGAGTTAATAATCATAACCTTGGATTTGGCAATGGCTTCTAAGATAAGACATCAAAAGCATGAGTAAGACAGAAAAATAAATAAACTAGACTTCCTCAAAATAAAAAAAAAACTTTTCTGCATCCAAGGACATCAAGAAAGTAAAACAATAACCTACAAAATGGGGAAAAATATTTGCACAAAGTATTCCTGATAAGGGTTTGATATTTAGACTATATAAAGAACTCCTAAAGCTTAGTTAAAAAAAAAAAAAAAAAAAAAGGACAAACAACCCAATTATAAAATGGGATAAGAACCTAAATAGATATTTCTCCAAGAAAAAGATAGAAACACATTCGATAAAATGCTCAATATCATTAGTTATTAGCGAATTTCAAACAAAAACACAATGGGATATCACTTCACACCTACTTAAATGACTATATGTATTTTTAAAGATGGAAAATAAGTATTGGTAAGGATGTGGAGAAATTGAAACCCTTGTAAATTGGGGGTAGAAATTCAAAATGGTGCATCCACTATAGAAAACAGCTTGGAAGTTTCTCAAAAGGCTAAATATAAGATTACCATATAACCCAGGAATTCCACTCCTAGGTATATACTCAAAAGAATTGAAAATAGGAACTTAGATATCTGCACACATATGGTCATGGCAGTGTTACCCACAATTGCCAAAAGGTGGGGACAATCTAAATGTTCATCAGAAAATGAACAGATAAAAAAGTGTGGTATACAACCTATACATAAACCACTTTCATATCTGCCTACTAATGTATGGACTTCAGAGTAAGGTGGCCTATGTCGATTTTTCCCGGATTGTTCTTTTGTTTATCGTTTTTTCTCCCTTCCTCCCTGCTATTTTCTCTTCACAGCACATGAGACTTCACAATCTGCTAAAATGAGCTTTTGGGATCTACCCATCTAGGAATAAAGCATCCTAGCCATGAAGGATAAGATGAAGCCTGAGACCAGAGACTCATTTTCTTGTAAAATGCTTTCTCCGAAAGATTTTAACAAAGAAAAGTGTGGGGGCCGGGGGGGTGGGAAGTGAAAGGAAAATATCTCGGGCCCCCAAAGTAAGGAAAACTCAACCCGGGAACTGCTGAGGGCAAACCTGCCTTCCATTTTATTCAAAGTCACTCCTCTGTTCACTGAGCTAGATGCACATCTGATTTGCCTCCTTTGGAAAGGCTAACTGGAAACTCAAAAGAATGTAACCCTTTGTGTATCACCTATCTGTGACCTGGAAGCTTTGAGTCTTCCTGCCTTTGCTTCCAGTTGTCCTGCCTTTCCAGACCGAACCAATGTACTTCTTACATATATTGATTGATGTCTTACGACTTCCTAAAAATATAAAACCAAGCTGTGCCCTGACCACCTTGGGCACATGTCGTCAGGACTTCCTGAGGCTGTGTCACGGATGCATCCTCAACCTTGGCAAAATAAACTTCTTAAATTACCTGAAAAAAAAAGTGTGGTATAGCCATGCAATAGAATATAATTTAGCTATGAAAAGGAATGAAATTCTGATATATGCTACAGTATGGGTGAACTTGGAAAACGTTATGTTAAATGAAATAAGCCAGACACCAAAGGACAAATATTGTATGATTCCAGTTATTTGAAATATCGAGAATAGGCAAATTTATAGAGACACAAAGTAGATTAGAGGTTACCAGGGGCTGAGGGATGGAGGGAATGGGAATTATGACTTCATATTTTTCTGTTTAGGGTGATGAAGATTTGAAAATAAAGGTGATGGTTGCTGTATTCATTTGTTCTCATGCTGCTAATAAAGACATATTTGAGACTGGGTAATTTATAAAGGGAACAGGTTTAATTAGCTCACAGTTCAGGATGGCTTGGGAAGCTATCATGGCAGAAGGGGAAGCAAACATGTCCTTCTTCACATGATGGCAGGAAGGAGAAGAATGAGAGTGAAGGGTGGGGAAGCCCCTTATAAAACCACCAGATCTCATGATAACTCATTCACTATCACTATACTAGCATAAGGGTAACTGCCCTCATGATTTAATTACCTCCCACTGGGTCTTCCCATGAGACACGGGGATTATGGGAACTACAATTCAAGATGAGATTTGGGCGGGGAGACAGCAAAACCATATCAGTTGCACACATCATGAATATAATTAATGTCACTTAAAATGCTGAAAATGACTGATTTTATGTTATGTTTATTTTACCACAATAAAGAAATATTTTTAAAAATAGTGAAGTTACTAGGGCATAAAATTGAAAGAAGAAATCATTCTCAGAGGCATGGAAGTGGAGGTTCTGCAGCTGAGAATGAAAGCCTCCTTCAGCTTTCACCCTAGCTGCTTCATTTCCTTATCTTAGTCCTGGCTCTGAAGGGAGGCACAGGACCTCCTATCTCACAGATCTCTAAACCCTGCTACAGGTTTGATTTCCATCCAGCAAGGACAGGGCAGTCCCAAGGTCCATGTCAGGGACTCAAGCCGTTGTCTAATGCTCTTGCTTCTGCTTCCACACTTACATTCTCCAGCAAGACACTTTCTCCTTTGGCACGAGAAGAAATTTGCCTTCCGTAACCACTCGTTCTTCCAGTCTTCTGTTTATGGCAATGATATTATGTCTGGATTATTATAGGGCTTAGTTTTTTTAACTTAAAAAAAATCTGGTAAAATATAGATAACATATAATTTAATATAATATATACAACATAAAGCTTAAGGGTACAATTCAGAAGGCTTAGATTTTTGAAGCCCAGAAACCTAGATTTCTATAAAGCAAATGGTCTGAATTCGAAAGCTATTGTTCAGCATTTGTAAAATGCTCCTGGAACTGTGACTATTGCTGATTTGATGGGAGAAGCATGAGCAAGGAGAATGGGGAATGTAAAAGAGAGCATTGGCCCACTGTTCACTTCTATCCAATAGAGGATTAGCCCACTGCTCACTTCTATCCAATGGGACATTGGCCCACTGCTCACTTCTATCCAATGGGACATTGGCCCCCTGTTCACTCATATCCAATGGGACATTGGCCCACTGCTCACTTCTATCCAATGGGACATTGGCCCCCTGTTCACTCATATCCAATGGGACATTGGCCCACTGCTCACTTCTATCCAATGGGACATTGGCCCCCTGTTCACTCATATCCAATGGGACATTGGCCCACTGTCCACTCATATCCAATAGGGCATTGGCCCACTGCTCACTCATTTCCAATGGGACATTGGCCCACTGCCACAATTTGAAAAGCTGTATAAAATTTATTCCACCAACATGTATTTAGCTATGAATGAAAGGTATAATAATGATGAATGAGAATAAAAAGCTCTTTGTAGCTTACAATGCACTTTCCTTCTAAACCCTAAGCTCTCTGAGGGCAAGAATGAATTTTGTGTTGCTGGTTACCATCTCTCCAGTGCCTGTGAGCGGCCTGAGACATGTAGGGGCCCAATAAATGCATTCATGTATCTCTTAACAACAGGGATACCTTCTGAGAACCATGTTGTTAGGTGACTTTGTTGTGTGACCCTCATAGAATGTATCTATACAAACCTAGATGATATAGCCTACTATACACCTAGGCTATATGGTATAGCCCATTGCTCCTAGGCTACAAACCTGTACAGCATGCTACTGTACTGAATGCTGTAGGCAATAGTAACACAATGGTAAGGATTTGTGTATCTAACCACAGCTAAACACTGAAAAGGTACAGTAAAAATACAGGATTATAATTTTGAGGGACTGCTGTCATATATGTGGTCCACGATTGACTTAATAATAGTTATGCTGCATATGACTATAATTGTTGAGTGAACAAACAAGTACATAGACTTTTGTTTGAGTCCCAGCATGTCCCTGTCTCATACGAAGAGCTAGTTTTCTTACCTCTGTTTTATAGAGACAGCAACCGAAGCTCAAAGGCCTAAAGTGACAAAACTGGGGAGAAAGGGAATCAGGATTTGAGCCCACAACCCAGCAACATGTACTTTGAAACTGTGAAATCACTTGCCAAGCAAAACACCACATAACTGGGGTGATATTGAGATTGATTACCATTCTATACAAGTCATCTGAATAAATACATTGTATGTTATTATGAATTAGGATATCAACACTAACGGGCAAACATTATTGAGTTCTTACAGTATGCTAGACCCTGTATTAAGGGAATTATATAATTAGCTTTCATTAACCCTCAGAATAACCTTGGGAGAGGCACACATGGTTCCAGTTTAAGAATGAAGAAAGCAAGTGTCAAAAAGTTGAAATAATTTGCTCAGTCTCTCAGCTCCCACAGAGCAATGCTGGGATTTGAACCCAATAGTTCTGTGTGACTCCAAAGTTTATGACACTTAACATGACAATAGACCTTGATGGGCCCCTAGGCTATGTGTGTACCAACCTGGGGAAGCCACCTAATCCTGCAGTCCATGGGAATCATTGGCAACTGACTTTGGAAAAAGAAGCACGGGCCTCTTTAGTGGCAAAAGTTCATGACATTTAGGTTCAGTCAACCTGCCAAACAGTGTCTGAGGGAAGAGGGAGAGGGGAGTCAAACATGTTGACATTCTGTCATCTTCTGGTGTCTACAGAATGTTACACACCCAGAGTTAGAAAGCACTGTGGTCTTGTTCTTCAGATGTTTGAGACTGTGCTGCCCCATTCTCTGTGTGTCAGAGCTCCTGCCTGACAAACAGTGGGACTGATATTATTTTCATTAATAATAATAGCACTGCCCTTTCCTTTGTGTGCATTGGGTGTTCTGGGCTTTGTGTAGAGGGTTTTTTTTTTTAAATTTAAGTTCTGGAATAAATGTGCCGGACATGCATGTTTGTTACATAGGTAAACATGTGCCATGGTTGTTTGCTGCATCTGTCAACTCATCACCTAGGTATTAAGCCTTGCATGCATTAGCTGTTTACCCCACCCCCCCCATGACAGGCCTGGGTGTGTGTTGTTTTCCTCCTTGTGTCCATGTGTTTTCACTGTTCAGCTCCCACTTGCTGGTGAAAACACGCAGCATTTGGTTTTCTGTTCCTGTATTAGTTTGCTGAGGATAATGGCTTCCAGGTCCATCCATGTCCCTGCGAAGGACATAATCTCATTTCTTTTTGTGGCGGCAGAGTATTCCATGGTGTATATGTACCACATTTTCTTTATCCAGTCTATCATTGATGGGCATTTGGGTTGATTCCATATCTTTGCTATTGTGAATATTGCTGCAGTGAACATATGCATGCAGGTATCTTATAATAGAATGATTTATATATTTTTTTGGTTATATACCCAGTAATGGGATTTCTGGGTCAAATAGTATTTCTGGTTCTAGATCCTTGAGGCCACACTGTTGCCACACTGTTGTCCACAATGGTTGAACTAATTTACATTCCCACAAACAGTGTAAAAGCATTCTTATTTCTCCACAGCCTTGCCAGCATCTGTTGTTTCTTGACTTTAATAATTGCCATTCTGACTGGCGTGAGATGGTATCTCACTGTGGTTTTAATTTGCATTTCTCTAATGATCAGTGACGTTGAGCTTTTGAAATATGTTTGTTGGCTGCATAAAGATCTTTTTTTGAGAAATGTCTGTTCATGTCTTTTGCCCACTTTTTGATGGAGTTGTGTGTTCTTTTCTCATAAAATTGTTTAAGTTCCCTATAAATTGTGCAGAGGGTTTTAAACGCATTATCTTACTCTGTAAAGTTCTAATAGTAACCCTGCTTTCCATAAGAGAGCACTATTAAGGCTCACCAGTGGGTAAGAAATATGACCAAGGACACTCACATAGTATGTGACTATAGTGGGTTGAATAGTGGTCCCAAAAAGATATATCCTCCAGAAATGGAATGTGACCTTATTTGGATATAGGGTCTTTGCAAGTATGACTAACTTAAAAATCTTGAGATGGGATGGTCCTGGATTAGGGGGAGCTCTAAATCCTATGACAGGTGTCCTTATAAAGAAAAGGCAGGAGATTGGAGACACAGACAGAGAGGGGGAAGGCCATGTGAAGACAAAGGCAGGTGCTAGAGTGATGTGTCTCCAGGCCAAGGCAGGCTAAGGATTGCTGGCTACTATCAAGAGCTCGGAGAGAGGCATGGAATGGATTCTCCCTCAACACTCCAAAAGGCACCAACCCTACTGATAACTTGAATTCAAACTTCTGATCTCCAGAACCGTGAAAGGACTTTGGTCGTTTTAATCCATCCAAATTTGGCAATCTCTTATGGCTGTGTAGGACACTAATACAGTGGCTGAGATAGAATTTGGATGCAGGTGACATCAGTAACCTCTAAGTCACACATTTAAAACCAGCTTTTTACTTCTCAATGGATTTGCTTTATTTCTTCATGTTCATAAATTCAATGACTCAGAGTACTTTAGTTTTCAGAAAAAAAATGCACATATGCATACACACGTGCACACATAGGAAGACATACATATGGATACTTCACTGAGGTTGAATGACCAAGAAGCTTTCTCATCTATTTTCCTTTTATGATTACTAACTCTCAAGAAAATACCAAAAATTAAAAAAAAATCCAAATTGCCACTGCAAGTTTGATCAAGCAGGCTGTGGGAGAAATAAGCAAACAAGCAAACAAAAACTTCAGTCTTAAAATGCAAAACCAGAGACTTGGATCTTTTTTAACATTCAGAATGTTATTTTATTAACATGAAGCCTTTTATCTCTGGATTCCAGACAACTTTAAAGAGGGAGAGAGTGAGTGTCGTTCTGGTTCTCATTTGATGTTGCCATCGTGGGGGATTGGAAAGATGGAAGGAACTACTGAGTTTAAAACATTTGCTGTCATTTTCCAGAGTCAGTAAAAACCAGAAATAGTCCAGACTTACAAGCATCCGCATTAGTATCTTCTCAGAATTCACCATACTCAAACTGAGTATCATAGATGAAATTGCCTACCCGCTTTATAGACCATCCGGAGAACTCAGATGTATCCTTCAAGTTCCAGTCTTTATGAGATGCTTTCCTTGATTTTGTCAACTCCATGCTCTCTCACAAAGCAATGTTGACTATCCCACACCTGTGCACACACTATGGTTTGTATGCACCTCAAATACACCATTCATGATACTTTATGCTATTTGGTTGTGTACAGGTCTCTCCCTTTAGAAGAAGGGTTTTTATTCCAAGAACTTACAGAGAGTCAATGAATGGGTTTCAAAGGAAGCTGTCAACCCCTTGAAACTATCTGAAAAATTATATAGAAACATGTAACTTGGGGAATAGAAACTCCTTAGGCTGAGTTCCCAAAGAACTTCAAGGTTCAAACATGTTTAAAATCCACTGCACTAAAGATGAAATTCTTCAAGATTTTATATCTCTATTGCCTTGTACAGCACCTGGGCCAGTGACATGAAAAGTGCCAATTGCTGCATAAAACTTTGATGAAAATTTAGTTAGATTCTAAGTTGCTCTGTTTTTATGTTTGAACCATTGGAGCTGTAAGTGAAGAATTGTAAAATGTTCCAAATCTGTGCAAAATTATAAGTAACTTTAAGCTGACTCACAGCTTGTTCTTCTCTTAAACAAAGAAAGGTCAGGTGTCTATTCTATCAAGAAGCTCAACACTTAAAATAGCTACCACCCTTTGCTCTCAGAAACTCACTTTCTAGCTGTCCCAGCAATTCAGCACCTAAGAATTTATCCTACAGATCTATCAGCATGAATGTACAAAAATACATGTATATGGATGTGACAGCAAAAAAATATGGACTCAGTTGAATGTCTATCAATAGGTGCTATAATCCTTTAGAACAAGGCCATCAAAATACTTGTCAAGGGCCAAGTGGTAAATATTTTAGGCTTTTTGGAACGTACAGCTCCTGTCTTTAGCAACTGCAACTACTCAACATTGCCATTATAGTGTCAAAGCAGTCACAGTGCGTAAATGAATGCACATGGCTTTGTTCCAGTAAAACTTTACTTACAAAAATAGGCAAGAGGCAGAATTTGGCTAGTAAGTGGTAGTTTGTTGACCTCTGCCTTAGAATACTATATAGCTATTAAAAAAAAAAAGACTTGTGGAAATGTCCACAATTGTTTTAATTTGCAGAATAATATAACTAGCACACGCATAGTGCTTCTTATATGACTGACTCTATTTGAAGTACTGTGTTATTTTATTTTCCCTTCATATACAACCCTATACGTGTAGGCACTCTTATTCCCATTTTACAGATGAAGAAACTGACACTTAGAGAAGTTTCGGAACCAGTTTCTGACCACAGAGTGTGGACTGGCAGAGCCCTGATGTGAAGCGAAAGCCAAAACCATAGTGCCACATGGGAACTCCGTCATGAATAAAGCCCCAGCTTTGCATGACTTTTTTTTTTTTTTGAGACAGAGTCTCGCATTGTCACCCAGGCTGGAGTGCAGTGGCATGATCTTGGCTCATTGCAACCTCTGCCTCCCAGGCTCAAGTGATTCTCATGCCTTAGCCTCCTGTGTAGCTGGGATTACAGGCGCCCGCCACCACGCCTGGCTAATTTTTGTATTTTCGGTAGAGATGGGGTTTCAGCATGTTGGCCAGGCTGGTCTCACACTCCTGACTTCAAGTGATTCGCCCACCTCGGCTTCTCAAAGTGCTGGGATTACAGGCATGAGCCACTACGTCCGGGCCTTTGCATGACTTTTAGTATCTTTGCCTTAACAGTCATCCTCACCACACTCACAGGAACCTTTCATTAGGTGCTTGCCAGAGGCCAAGCCCTGTGCTAAGAACATCATGAGCATGATCTCCTTGAACCCTTACCATAAGATGTATGCTATCACTGACTCCCTTTTACGGATAAACATAACAAGGTATTGGTGAGGCTGATCTGGGGACCCAGGCTGTGGGAGTGGACAAGAGACCTGAAGAAACAGTAGCAGAGAGTAGTGTTTGCAGACTGGGCTAGAGTCACCTCTGAGTGTTAATCCCAGCTCTGCCTCTTCCCAGCTACGAGACCTTGGGCAAGTCCCATAACCACTTCATCTCTCCTCATCTTGGTTTCCTTATAAAACATGGATAAATCCTCTCTCCCAGAATCCTGAGGGTTAGATGAGATCTTACTGGCAAACATGATACGTGGTATTATAGCAAGGACTCCAAAGATGTTAGCAATTAAATAAGGATGTGGGGAGAGGGTGCTTGAGAGCCATCACAAGTCAGAAAATGTTACCAATGGCTGGTAAACTTCAGATCATAGACCACATTTGGCCCATCACTTGTTTCTGTAAATAAATCTTTATTGGGACACAGCCATGCCCATTTGGCTACATATTGTTTATGGCTGTTTTCATTCTGCAATGTCAAAGTGGAG
The DNA here is from genome assembly GCF_028885655.2 of Pongo abelii. Taxonomy (NCBI): domain Eukaryota; kingdom Metazoa; phylum Chordata; class Mammalia; order Primates; family Hominidae; genus Pongo; species Pongo abelii. The sequence continues at coordinate 113,957,512 of NC_071995.2, read as the reverse complement.
TAGTTGTAACAGAGACACAAAAGAATAAGTTGTAGCAGATACAAAAAAAAAAAAATTGACTACTGGCTCCTTACAGAAAAAGTTTTCTCCCCAGTCTTGATTCTTGATGAGATATAGAGATCAGGGCAATAGGACATCATCTTGACTTTGTGTAGAGGACTATAACATCACCCATCAATATTCAGGATTCCATCTGACAGAATATCTTTTCTATCCCATTGAATTTTGGCATGGCCATGAGACTTGCTTTAGCCAATGATATGTGAGCAAAAGTGATATGTTTACTACTGGGCAGAAGCTTGAAGAGCCATTGTGTTTTACCACATTCTCATTGACTTCTGATACAGTGACTGTTCCGCCAGCCTGGAACCGAGAATGAGGATGACAATCTCACTTGGCTGACCCTTGATGGATATATTGGTTAAGCCACTAAGCTTTTTGGAGTTGTTTGTTACTGTAACACTTCACTCATCCTGACTGATACATGCTGAGCAGCCCTGAGATTGTTCTTTTATCAAGAGGTTAACATTAACAGAAATTGGAGCAGCCTAAAGAACCCAGCTATCTTTGAGGGCTTATAGGTCTGGGCTTCCTATCCTCATTGAGCTGTGAAATGTTTGGCCCTCTGAGTGTCCCTTTAGAGCACAGAGATGTTAAAAGACCTGTCTCAAAGTAAAAAAAAAAAAAAAAAAAAAAAAAAATGAGGACTTTGGCTCCTTCATTCCTGCCAGAAGTTGTTAGCTTTGAAAGTAGCTTGGCACAGAAAAGATTTGGAGTCCAACAGACATTGCTTTATACCCTTAATGATCCATTCATCATTTTTTTCAATGCACATTTATTGATTACCTACTATGTGCCTACTACTTAGCACCTGTACGTGCTGCTAAGAATACAGTTGGGAGTGAGACAGACACTAGAACTGGGGAGATGTATAATAGGTAAACCAACAGAAATATGAATGTGATAACTTTATGTCAGAATTAATACTCCAAGGACAACAAAAAGTTTAATGTGACATTGTGCAATAGTTTGGGGTGACATTCAACAGGGTGGTTGGAGCAAAGCTAAGGGAATGAGAAGGAGCCTTTCCTGTGAAGATCTGGGGGAAAAGCATTCCAGGCAGAGGGAAAAGCAAGTACAAGGGCCCTGAGGCAAGAACAAGGTTTGTATCTAGTCCAGAAAGAAATATTGCTCGTGTAGCTGGAATATAATAAAAGCTCACATTTGCTTAGTGCTTCACACATGCCATGCACTGGATAAATACTTAACATATACTCTCTTATTTAATTAGCACAACAACCCTATCAGACAGGTACTATTATCCCCATTTTATAAGTAGAAAAAGTGAAACACAGAGATGTTTAATGACCTGTCTAAAGATCAAAAAGTTAGCAAGTGGCAGGACTAGGATTTGAACCTAAGCAACCTCTCTCCAGAGCCCATACTCTTAATTATTGCATGTACTGCTTTGCATGGAGAATGACCAGCTCTGTCAACTTGGGCAGGTGGCTTAGATTCTCAGAGCCTCAGTTTCCACACTGGTGAAACTAAGGCAAAAGAGAGCTGCTGTGACTGCTAACACTAGTCAAGTCACTGTTTTATAATGGTAACACAATTGAAGTTAGTTCTCGTCTCTTCAACTTTTTCAATGAGCCGTTGTTCATTGAAACTAAAAGGGCATATAAAGAAAATCATGTTTAAAGAGTTTCCATTCTGATATTTTCTCTGAGGGTACAGACATCTATTCAGACACAATTAAGTATTTTTTAACACATAGTGTGGTGAGATAGTAATGTCTACTATCTTATGTGTGATTAATGAAATCTGCTAATATAAACAGTGAGAGGACAGGCACTCTGATTCTGCCAGTGGCTACTAATTAAGGAGGTGCTGCTCATTTTCAGGATGAAAAGGGAACTGCTCTGTCTTAGCTGTCTGTAATAATTTATCAAGAAGTGAAATTTTAAGGACATGACCCAGAAAGAACATGAGAATTTAAAAATCTCTCTTTCCCTTATAATAATAATATTAAAAATCATAGCAATAGTACTATAATGTACTAAATGCTTCCATGTACCAGGTACAAATTAAGTACTTTGCAGGCATATCCCTGTTTAATCCACTCAGCAGCCCTCTCTGGTAAATATCTATGCTGTGTTCAACCTTCAGATGAGGTAACTAGTGTTATAGCAGACAAGGGATGGAGTATGAAAATGGCACTAACCATGACCTAGTTAAAGAAGCAAGTTTGGGATTTGGAGAAAGGAAAATCTGTGGAATTGTCCACATTTTGTGACATGTGTATATGGGGCACTACGGGAGTAAGGGTGGCAGGGAAACCTAAAAACACACATATTCACAGACATGTGTGCAGACATGCAAACACATACTACATGGTCGAGAAAGAGTTGACTAACATTTAATAAAGTGTAAAATCCTTAAACCTGTAATAATTTTGATTATAAGCTATCACTAGATGTAGAAGACAGCAACCCAGAGAAATATAACACACACACTCTTGCGTGTTGGGGTCTCACTTTGCACACTGACAAAGAAACGGTGTACAAACCCAGGAGTGGTTTCCCAAAGCCTGATGCACGCCATCAGTTATTCACTCATCCCATCACAACAACAGTGCTCATCGGAATGGAGAGTGAGGGTGAGCCTGGGGATTATACGGGAAGTAAAAATCACAGGAATGGATGATTGATTAGGTGGGACAAGCGTGGAACGAGATGAAGTTGAACAAGACTCCAAGATTCTTCCAGTTTGATTGAGTGGAAGGCCAAGCATGCCACGGAGGCACTGGGGAACAGAAGTGCAACAGCAGGTTAGGGGGAAGGTGTTAAGTTCTGTTTTGGACAGTCCAAGCTTGAGGTGCCTGGGGGACATCCAGGAGCAGATGTGAGGAGACACACGTGGGTGTTTATGGGTCTGAGGTTTAAGCAAGAGATAAGTTAAAAGCCGAGAAGTGAACTAAGGGTGAACCCTGGGACATACTCTTGCTGAAGAAGTGAACTGAGGAAGAGGAGTGAGTGGAAAAGTCTGAGAAGAAACATAAAGGTCGAGTCAGGCACGGTGGCTCACGCCTGTAATCCCAGCACTTTGGGAGGCCGAGGTGGGCAGATCACCTGAGGTCAGGGGTTCGAGACCAGCCTGACCAACATGGAGAAACCCCATCTCTACTAAAAATACAAACATTAGCCCGGCGTGGTGGCATGTGCCTGAAATCCCAGCTACTCGGGAGGCTAAGGCAGGAGAATCGCTTGAACCCGGGAGGCGGAGGTTGTGGTCAGCTGAGATTGCGCCATTGCACTCATGCCTGGGCAACAAGAGCAAAACTCCATCTCAAAAAAAAAAAAAAGGTCGAATTCAACTGTTTCATAGAATGACGTAATTATTAAGAAGGTGAAGAGGGCTGTGGATAGGATCAGACATAACCAGGAAGCAGAGGGATAAAAGGAGAAAGGCAAATGTGTGAAGGAAGACGACGAAGTGGCTAAAAAGGAGGGTGGCATATATGAGACCTCAGAGTCCTTGTACTTCATTATGGTGGCCAAAGTCACATCCTGTAATCTAGACTAGAAGACCTCCTTCAGCTGCCTTTAAAGATGGCTCCGTGTTTTACAAAGAACAAGGACCTTGGCGTGGGCAGCCCTGAATTTAAATCTGGGCTCTGTAACTTCCTAGCTGAGTGATCTTGGGCAAAAATCTTCAATTCTCTGAGCTTCAGTATTATTATTCAGCAGCTGAAATGGGACTAATAATGTTTTACTCAGAGAGTCATTTTAAAAATACATCCTGGTAGTGATACATTTTCTTTGTTTCTTTTTTTTTTCTTTTTTTGAGACAGAGTCTCGCACTGTTGCCCAGGCTGGAGTGCAGTGGCGTGATCTCCGCTCACTGCAAGCCCCACCTCCCAGGTTCATGCCATTCTCCTGCCTCAGCCTCCCGAGTAGCTGGGACTCCAGGCGCCTGCCACCACGCCTAATTTTTTGTATTTTTAGTACAGGCGGGGTTTTACTGTGTTAGCCAGGATGGTCTCGATCTCCTGACCTCGTGATCTGCCGCGCTCGGCCTCCCAGAGTGCTGGGATTACAGACATGAGCCACCGTGCCAGGCATGTAGTGATACATTTTCAGTACAAGTATAGATTATTCATTTTATCCTCACCTCATTGTGTATGTTTGTATGAGTGTGGGTGGGGCGTGTGTGTGTATGTTTGTGTGTGATTACGAATGATCAAAAAACTAAGACGAAGGGACTTTACGGACTCCAGTCATTGAAAATTCCAGAAGAATCACTTTCAGACAGAGCTGGGTTCATGGATTCAGATGAGACCAAGTCTTTTCCTTGTTCTGTACTCCAGCTTGGCTTCCCCTTGAGTAGGCTCCATTCTGAGGGTGATGTTGAAGTGGCCGCTTCCAGCTTTCAGCAGACTTTTTTTAAAAACCACCTTACTGAAGCATGATCGACCAAATGAAAACCTGTGTATATTTTAAATACACACAGTTTGGGATAAGCATACACCCAGGAAATCCTCACCACCATCAAGTCAGCTGACTTCTCATGCTCTTAGCAACAACCACCTGATAGCACATAACCGCCTTCTCAAGGGCTCAAAGAGAAAACTCAGTGTTGAGTCTTTGTTGACTCCAATTGGTCAGACTTGAGACACATGCTCATTCAGATCCAATCACTGGCCAGCAACACTCTGACTGGCTGGGCCTGAGAGGGTCACATGACATCCCTGGAACCCAATCTTCCAAGGACTGAGAATGTAGAAATCAACATTTTGTTAATAAAAGACTGGATATTGGATATGTACACTTTACAAAGGACAACTCGTGTGTGTGTGTGTGTGTGTGTGCATGTATAAATTTTCCTAGTTTATTACTTCATAGACATGTTTGGGTTTATTCCCACCTCAATCATTCTCATGGTACTTCATGAATATAAGAAAGTTGCACCAAGTACCTGGTCCATGCAGTTCTGTCTGGGGCAGGCACTGCAACGTGGCGTCACCCAGGATCTTTAGCTCCACTGTCTCCCTGGGAACCTAAGAAGAATGCCTTCTGCCTCTGCTGACTCAGCGGGTTGACAAAGACCTCTGACACCCGTCTGGCCTTTCCCGGAACCTTAAGAAGGAAGAAGAGAGAGCCTCAGAGGGCAGGTTTAAAATTAGAAGGGAGTGCAACACTGCTTGTGGTTCTTGAACGTCAGCCATTCGGGAGGAATGGGAGATAAGGTGGTCAAGAGACAGGAAGCATTTATTTAAGATTCCTATCACACTGGGAAGCTGGAGAGGGAGTTTAGTTCAGGGGAAGAACAGGATGTTGCCAGGATCTGGGGCAGGGCCAAGGGCAGGGGGGTATGGAGGGAACGGATATTGAAAAGAGGGAGCTAGTCAGCCAGGGTTTAAGGAGAGAAGGTTTGGAGAAGTCCCAAGCAGGAAGTCAGCCAGGGAAGAGGCCCCTAAGGAGTTCAGGTCTCTTCAGTCGCAAAAGGGAGATGGATCTTCTCTTGGAGGAGCTTGGATATCTTCGGTGAAGCCGGTGTTTCTGGGTGGTCTCTTTGGAAGGGGACTCCATTTAACTCTTGTGTGAGCTCTTGGTTTGGTGTTCTCCCTGGTGTCTTTCTGCTGGTCTCCCAGCTTGGAGGCCACCATACTGATATTCTCTGAAGGGCACCACCCTGAAGTTCTGCCTTGACATTGAAGGCTACAGAAAGTTAAAGGTCACATTGGTTGCAGACCTTGTGGTCAATTTCCATCCCACATACATGTGGGGGCATAGTGGTGAGTACAACCATGTCCCTTTTTTTCCCCTTAGGGAAAACACATAGTTTGTCCAGTCTTCAAAAAAGACCCCTTAGTAAAATGCAAATCTAGTGAAGAAAATCTATGAAAAGGTCATTTGCAAAATGGAAAAATACAAGCCACCAACATACACCAAAGGAAAAACTATAATCATCATTCAAATAACTCACAACTGCATTACTGTGGCAAGCCAGGTATTGCCATGAACCTTGGACATACATTAATTCATGTTAATCCTTTTGACAACCCTAAGAAGTATTTTCTTCATTTCATAATACAGTCCAATAAACCGAGACATGCAGGGGTTAAGTCCCTTGTCTAAGATCACAGCTCCCAAGTGGCAGAGTTGGAAGGAAAGAGGATTGTATTAACGGCCTAATGGATAAAAGCTTGAGTTTGCAGCTGACAAAACTGGCTTTGGGAAAGTGACTTGACCTCTCTGAGCCTTAGCTTACCCAGTGCAGAAAGTGAGTATGAGATAGGACCCACATCACGGAGTTGCAGAAAGGCTTTAGCAAGGTAGCATATGGTTAGCACAGTGCATTTGTATTTAGAAAAAGTGCAATAGACAGTCGACTTTTGTTATTCTTGATTTAGAGGTTCTACTATAGCAGCCCTCCCTGTCTACATCTGACAGGGATTATAAAGAGTCCACGCCTGACAACAGAGGCCAGAAGCCTCAAAGAGTACGGCTGAGCTGTATCCCACCCTCACCCTCCTCTCCTGGCCTCTTCTGCAGACACAGCTGATAAGACCCCCAAGGGCACCTCCCACTCACCCACTAACCAACCCTCTGGGGAAGCACCTGGACCACAGGGGATGATCAATGACAGAGTAATTGCTCAGCTCCACACCCACGGTCCATCTGGAGAGACACCCTTGGATTCAAGACTAAAGGCTTCCAGGAAAAGTGGTGAGGCTCAAGGTCATTGGTCAGTCAGTAACTGACCACCTTGCCTCTGGGGACAGTCTGGAGCTCTCACATGAACATTTGCCTTTCTTATTCCCAGGGGGAGTGTCTGCTCCCTTTTGCTCTCTAAAGAAGCAGTCACACATTATTATTACTACTATGATTTTTGCTACCATTGATTTAATGCACCCATGTTCAGGGCCCTATGCTAAATGCTTTACATGAATTTTGTCATTTTATCATCTCTGTAACTCAAAGTGCTGGGGAGTATTTTTAGCCCTATTTTACAGCATGCTCAGTTTGTTCTCAATTGCCTCAAGCTTCCTCAGCTGAAATGATCCTCTACCATCCATTTTTCAACTGACCTATTTTTTCAAGTGGGCAAGTTAGCTCCTCCAGGAAGCCTTCACTAACCATGGGCTAGGCTGGGTGACCTGTCGTGGTGCCCTCGTCCTTCCCCATCTTCACAGCACATTGCATGTCTGTATTTACCCAACAATCTGAAATATTTGCTTACTGCTGGTCTCCTTCATGAGGTTATAAGATCTAAGAAAGAAGGGACTGTGCTTGTCTTGTATTCTATCTGGCTAGTATAATTGCACATAGTGGGTTCCCCATGAAATATTTGTGGAAGGGTCTGATGAGACCACATTCAGATGAGTGGATTCAATTCTAGATACTCTTGTTTATTAAGGGAAAGAGGTGCACATCACTTCTGGAGGTCTCTCCTGGAGAAACTCTTATATTTTTGCACAAGGAGACATATACAAGTATGTCCATTACAGAATAATTTATGATAGAAGAAATTGGAATCAACTGAGATGTCCATCAACAGGGGACTGGATACGTGCAGTCTGCATGCACATGTTTTAATACTGCAATCAAAGTAGACAAACCAGAGTTATGTGTGTCAACAGGGAGATTTCTGAGAATAGGGGGAGAAAATTCTGTTTGCAAAGTGATTCATAGCCCATCTATGAAATTTAAAACACCCAAGAGGACCTCTATATTTTTAAGGGTTCATGTATAAGTATGGAAAATTATATTAAAATGAGAGTATATGCTCTGAGTTCATAATAGTATATTGTGTTTCTGTGGATAGCCTGGTTGAGAGCACAGAATTGGAACCAGGAGTATGCATAGAGAGGAGTTTAGCTTTACTGTGATGTTCCGATGGTATTTAAAAGCTGTGCATTCGTGTATTCATTGAGTAATTTTGAAAAGTGTAAACATAAAAGAGAGACAGTTACAAAATACGCTGACACGTTCATAATGGTTTATTCCAGATGGTAGAAATATGGGTGGGTCTTGTTTTCTTCTTGTTTTTTTTTTTTTTTTGAATTTTTTTTTATACTTTAAGTTCTGAGGTACATGTGCAGAATGTGCAAGTTTGTTACATAGGTATACATGTGCCATGGCGGTTTGCTGCACCTACCAACCCATCATCAACATTAGGTGTTTCTCCTAATGCTATCCCTCCCCTAGCCTCCACCCTCCGACAGGCCCCAGAGTGTGATATTCCCCTCCCTGTGTCCATGTGCTCTCATTGTTCAACTCCCAGTCATGAGTGAGAACGTGTGGTGTCTGGTTTTCTGTTCTTGTGTTAGTTTGCTCAGAATGATGGTTTCTAGCTTCATCCATGTCCCTGCAAAGGACGTGAACTCATCCTTTTTTATGGCTGCATAGTATTCCATGGTGTATATGCGCCACATTTTCTTTATCCAGTCTATCACTGATGGGCATTTGGGTTGGTTCCAAGTCTTTTCTATTGTGAAGAGTACCAATATAAACATACGAGTGCCTGTGTCTTCATAGTAGAATGATTTATAATACTTTGGGTATATACCCAGTAATGGGATGGCTGGGTCAAATGGTATTTCTAGTTCTAGATCCTTGAGGAATCACTACACTGTCTTCCACAATGGTTGAACTAATTTACATTCCCACCAACAGTAAAAGCATTCCTATTTCTCCACATCCACTCCAGCGTCTGTTGTTTCCTGACTTTTTAATGATCACCATTCTAACTGGCATGAGATGGTATCTCATTATGGTTTTGATTTGCATTTCCCTAATGACCAGTGATGATGAGCTTTTTTTCATATGTTTGTTGGCCACATAAATGTCTTCTTTTGAGAATCATCTGTTCATATCCTTTGCCCACATTTTGATGGGGTTGTTTGTTTTTTTCTTGTAAATTTGCTTCTTTGTAGATTCTGGATATTGGCCTTTTGTCAGATGGATAGATTGCAAAAATTTTTTCCCATTCTGTAGGTTGTCTGTTCACTCTGATGGTAGTTTCCTTTGCTGTGCAGAAGCTCTTTAGTTTAATTAGACCCCATTTGTCAGTTTTGGCTTTTGTTGCCATTGCTTTTGGTGTTTTAGTCATGAAGTCTTTGCCCATGCCTATGTCCTGAATGGCATTGCCCAGGTTTTCTTCTAGGGTTTTTATGGTTTTAGGTCTTATGTTTAAGTCTTTAATCTATCTTGAGGTAATTTTTGTATAAGGTGTAAGGAAGGGGTCCAGTGTCAGTTTTCTGCATATGGCTAGACAGTTTTCCCAACATCATTTATTAAATAGGGAATCCTTTCCCCATTGCTTCTTTTTTTCAGGTTTGTCAAAGATCAGATGGTTGTAGATGTGTGGTGTTCTTTCTGAGGCCTGTGTTCTGTTTCATTGGTCTATATATCTGTTTTGGTACCAGTCCCATGCTGTTTTGGTTACTGTAGCCTTGTAGTATAGTTTGAAGTCAGGTAGCGTGATGCCTCCAGCTTTGTTCTTTGGCTTAGGATTTTCTTAGCTATATGGGCTCTTTTTTGGTTCCATATGAAAATCAAAGTAGTTTTTTCTAATTCTGTGAAGAAAATCAATGGTAGTTTGATGGGGATAGCACTGAATCTATAAATTACTTTGGGCAGTATGGCCATTTTCACAATATTGATTCTTCCTATCCATGAGCATGGAATGTTTTCCCATTTGTTTGTGTCCTCTCTTATTTCCTTGAGCAGTAGTTTGTAGTTCTCCTTGAAGAGGTCCTTCACATCACTTGTAAGTTGTATTCCAAGGTAGTTTATTCTCTTTGTAGCAATTGTGAATGGGAGTTCACTCATGATTTGGCTCTCTGTCTCTTATTGGTATATAGGAAAGCTTGTGATTTTTGCACATTGATTTTGTATCCTGAGACTTTGCTGAAGTTGCTTATCAGCTTAAGGAGATTTGGGGCTGAGACGATGGGGTTTTCTAAATATACAATCATGTCATCTGCAAATGGAGACAATTTGACTTCCTCTCTTCCTATTTAAATACACTTTGTTTCTTTCTCTTGCCTGATTGCCCTGGCCAGAACGTCCAATACTATGTTGAATAGGAGTGGTGAGAGAGGGCATCCTTGTCTTCTGCCAGTTTTCAAAGGGAATGCTCTTAGTTTTTGCCCATTTAGTATGATATTGGCTGTGGGTTTGTCATAAATAGCTCTTATTATTTTGAGATATGTTCCTTTTTTTTTTTTTTTTTTTGAGACAGAGTCTCGCTCTGTTGCCCAGGCTGGAGTGCAGTGGCATGATCTCTGCTCACTGCAACCTCTGCCTCTTGGGTTCAAGCTATTCTCCTGCCTCAGCCTCCGAGTAGCTGGGACTACGGGCACTTGCCACCACACCTGGCTAATTTTTTGTATTTTTAGTAGAGACAGGGTTTCACCATGTTAGCCAGGATGGTCTCAATCTCTTGACCTCATGATCCACCTGCCTTGGTCTCCCAAAGTGCTGGAATTACAGGCATGAGCCACTGTGCCCAACCTTTTTTGAATGTTTTAATCTCAGAGAGGGTAGGAGGGACATAGCGAGGCAGGAAATGGGGAAGAAGGAAAGAAGGAAGGAAAAAAGAAAGGAAGGAAGGAAAGAAGGAAGGGAGGGAGGGAGGAAGGCAGGCAGGAAGGCAGGAAGGAAGGCAGGAAGGAAGGAAAGGAGGGAGGGAGGAAAGGAAAGGAAAGGAAAGGATAGGAGAGGAGAGAGCAATAAGAATTTGTATAACATAGAGAATTTGGGAAGTAAGGAACTGGGAAACTGAGGCAGATTAGTAATAGTTGTAGAAACAGAGGTTTTTGGTTCAGGAAAGTTTCAAACCCCACCTTCACATATTCTCTGGGGGAGAAAATAGAGCAAATTAAAGACGCTAAAGATACAGCAGATTTCAGCACAATATAATAGAAATTCTCATTAAAGACTTTCTGATAAATTTTAATTACCTAAACATATAGTAACTTATCTTCCTTTAAAATATCATCTAATGCTACAAATAAGTTTGGAGCCTTCTTCTCTCCCTGCTCTTCCAGAAGTAGCTATTGTCAATTTGTTAATTACCTTTGTAGAACTTTTCAAACACCTTTGCACCCATGTCTTTACCATAGAAAATATATAGCTTAGTTTTTTGTTGCTCTAAGCATGAATAGTCTTACTACACTGTACTAAATTTTCAGCAGCATGCTCTTTTTATTCATCATTGTTTCTCTGAGATTTCTCCATAGGGATACATTATAGACTTAGTATGTTCTTTTTTATGACTATATAATGTTCCATTGAAGGAATATTTTACTTTTTTTGCATCACTGCTTTATTGGGAGATATACAGGTTGGTTCCGATTTTTTTGCTAATACAGTGTAGCTGTGAAACCCTCTTTACCCTCCTCCCGCATCTCTGTAAGGGTGTACTTACTGGACAGTAGGAAGAGCACGTTTTCAATTTTAATACATTCTGTCAATTTGCCCAAAGGAGTGGTAGATAATGATGAGATATCTGGGACTAGACTAAACCACCTTGCAGGAATAAGTTCCTCATCTCTGCAAGTGTCCAAGCATTGGCTGGACAGCTCTTGGCATGACTGTTGTGAAGGGTTTGCTGGCCCTAAATAACCATCAAGGTCTCAGCCAACAGAATAATGCTATGATCTTGCATCTCCCTGCAGCGGGACCTCCACTTGATACAACTCACGCCAAGATCCCCAGCTGCAGTGACGAGGAAAAGTCATCTTTTCTGCAAATTTGGAAGAGCTATCAGGGACATGTTTTCAAACCACATGTTTCTTGTTCCAATTGTGTTATATTTTATTCTAGCTGAGGACATCATAGCTAAATCCCTCATGTTTTGTTGGAGATTGGAATGAGTAGGCTTGGGTCCAAATCCTAAATCTGTACCAAGTAGCTCTATGATCTTGGGCATGTTTTTTGACTTCCCCATGCATCAGGGTTTTTTGTCCATAGAATGGGAAAATCCATACCCCTATTTCATGCTTGTTTTGATGATTCCATTGGTTGGTGGATGAAATGTGCCTAACATTTAAACCCATCTTCTAACTGTTGTTACTAATGGCTGCTGAGTTTATTACCCTGAGTGGTTGGGGGGTGCAGGGTGCTTGTCACCACACAGGCTGGCTGTCTTAGAGATGCAGAGGTTGGGAGAAGTCTTTGCCCTTGGACAGGAAGGAGATTCAAGGTTTAACCAATCCATGGCACTCATTGCGGTGGCCAGCAAAACCCTTTGTTTAGCATTTTATCTTTTTCAAAGCATATCTATTATCTCATCTGTTCATCAAAGGCCCCTGCAAGGAAGTCCAACAGAGGATAGGCCCAAGGAGAGATGACTCAGGAATCTGAAAGTCAAGGCCAGAAGCTTCTCTGACAAGCAGCTCATTGGACTAAGTTTATCCGCTGATCTTGGCCTGGGAGGAGGGTTAGGCTGTCCAGGCCAGGCCTGAAATACACACAGAGAGACTTCCTTTTCCCTGACCGCGGACTGCACTCCTAAGCCTAGCCAGATGGGCTGCAGATGTGAGCTCTGGGCTACAAGGGAGGCCAGGAGAATGAACAAGACTTACACCCTTGCATGGGATTCTAAGTCCCAATCCAGGTCCCACAGTACCATAGGAGCATCATGCTGGGATCTTGTGTCTCTCTCTGAGTTCAAATTTACAGAGTTTTGGACTCAGGAAGGTGATGCTGGAGATATTGTCATGCTTCTGCAATGCTGGTAGCTGTGTCAAAGAACATCTCCGGCAACAGCCATCACATCTTGCAGCCTTCAGGTCAGCTTGGAAAGAAGCCACAGCCTCGTGTCATTCCTGCAGCCCCAGCAAGCACTGGAAAGCTATGAGGTTGCTGAATGCCTTCTTCCAGTGGATTTCAGGTCCTCCCTTGCCTCCTCCTTCTTTGGCCTATTCCAAAGTTCAAGATCCCTCCCCTCAATGCTATAGCTTCAGCATAGCCATTGTTGACTTTTATGTCAAGGGACCAATTGCCACTGTCAACTCATTCAGAGTGGAACTGTTTGGAGTTCTGCTTTGGAAATCATAATTCCCTGTCTCCAAGAGAGGCCTCAGGAACTTTGCTTCTGGACATGGTTGAGGAAAGGTTCCTGGCTCGGCCAGACCTGGGTTTTGCCATCCATGGCTGTGTGACTTTGGAAAAATCATCTCACCTCTCTGATCTCAGGATTCTCATTAGTGAAAAGTGGGGAATCATCCCTACCTCGCAGGGCCATTGGGAGGATGAAAGAAAACTCATTCAAATGCCTTCTATAGTGCCTAGCGTGGAGTCCACGTTTCTTTAGGGGCGGCTACTGTTGCTCTGGTTATTATTATTGTCATTATTGGCAGGGTACTGCAGAGCAGCAGCCTCTCTTCCTTCCTCAGCCGGATAGTCGTATAGTCAGATGGACCTGCATTCTACTCTCAGCATCCCCTTACTAGCTGTGTGGCCTCAAAAGAGCTACTTAGCTTCTCTGAGCCTGCCTCGGTTTCCTTATATGTAAAGAGAAGTTTAGAAAGTTTAATCCACTTCTCTAAAATCTCGTATCCACTAAGGAATTTCAACTTAAACCTGTTAAGTTCAAGGCGCTGAATTGCTTAATTATTACACATGAATATTTTGATCACATTTATTAATATTTCCCTTCACTATTTTTCTTAAACCTGACCTGGAAGGAGGACTATCTGAAAATGATCTCTTCTTCAGATTTGAAAGTTCTGTCTCAAAGTCCAGGTCCAGCCCAGCAGGCCATCACTTTCCTCTGCAAAATAAATAAATAAGTAAATAAATGAATGCAAGCAAGTAAGCAGCCTAAAATAAACCATAGGAGAGTGGTTTGGGGATTCTCTGGAAATATTCACAAAGAGGATTTGAAGAAGGCAACTGGGATTTGCCCAACTCCAGAAAGGACCTTGATAAAATCTGCACATCAAAGGAAGCACAAGGCTTCAAAAGGCAGGCTCTGGGTTCTGCCCTTTCTGCCTCCGGGCATGACTAACTGGTTCACCTGCCGCCAAAGCCAGAAGTTGCAGAGCAGGGAGCTAGGGGTTTTGTGGCAGGCACCTCATCGCGGTCAAGAGAGTGTCTCTGGAGGCTGGCACAGCTGGCTGGACTTTTCCAACCTTTCATTCCCCAGCTCCGGCATCTTCACCTGGGCTCCAAACATCCAATAGCTCTGTGGATGGAATTCAGGGCACTTGTGAACCTGGACAGAAAGAAAATACGTCACGTCTTTGCTGACTAGCCTCAAACTGAAATTAAGTATTTCTTTCTGTTAATTCTGAATATAGGCAACATATATGTAGCAGGATTGGGAATCTCTGTGACTTTGTCACCAATAAAAATCACTGATATTGGCATATCACATCACATATCTCACAGAGAACTTGGTATCCTTTAACCTCATACACCTCTGCCATCGTGGTTGTTATTAGATCTGCTGCTGGGACTTGATATTTCATGAGTTGAAAAAGAAGCACAAATATCACCATATTACAATTTCTTTCCTATTTGATAACTGTATTTCAATGCAGTTGATTTCTTTAGTAATCTTATTTATCTATCTTATTTTACGGATCTTAAAACACTATTCTGAGAAGGGGTCCCGAGGCTTCAGTAGACTGCCAAAAGTCTATGGTGTGCATACACACACACACACAGGCAATATCAAAATCCCTGTAGAACAGCCGATAAACTCTTTCAGCCTCGGTTTTCTTATCAGTGAAATGGTTCTAAGAATCCTTTCAGTGCATTTGTGAACAACACCTGTACCCATGTGTGTGAAAGTGCCCAGCACATAGGAAATACTCAATAAATGTTAACCTCCCTTTTTCCTCTTGACGGTCACCTGCATACAACCTTCCCTGGGCCAAGAAGTAGTGTATTTACCACCTGCCTTCCATGGCCTCCCTTGAAGGGCTGGTTGCTACACACTGGCTCACATTTATCCCCCCCGAATAAAATGCCCCTCCCACACTGCCACGACACACGTCCAGTAAGAGGGAGCTTGACAAGATCACAAATATTTGAACAATCCTTGGGGTAACACAGGGCAATGACCCCAAAGTACGTGCTGCACCGGCTGAAAGTTTATCCTAGAATGACAAACGTGACAACTCACAAAGTGAGGGGGGAAAGGGCCAGATAAGATAAAAAGCACCTACAGAGCCTAAGGCATACCTCGTGCAAAGAGGAAGAAATTTGCACTGAGTGGCATCAAGGGAGTAAGACCACCAAGTCAAACAGTCTATTTTCTAGAAAGTTCCCAGCATCTGGGGTATAGTATAGACAGTTCATGTAAATGCAGCTTTGTAGCTGTGTGACCCTGGGTAAGATGTTGACCTTCCTGTGTGGCTAGGAAAAATCAGAGAGATCACTGTAAAGCACTGATGTGCTCTTTGAACAGAGTAAGCCTTCAGAAAATGATACATTATTGTTCTTATTACTAAGATTATTATGTTGATATATAAAGTTGCTAATATCCCAGACTCAGTAGTCAGAGAGCCCGCTTCACCAATTAAAAATATATACCCTTGGGCCACTTTAAGTTTTTGTGTCTCGGTCTCTTCATTGCAATATGGAACAGCATTAGTATCTTGTAGGGTGGTTGTGGGAATTAATTGAGATAATATACAAACTGGGCTTAGGCTGGAGCCTGACACAGAACAAACACAGATTAAGTGTTAGCTATAAATACTATTATCATCATAAATTACTACAGACTGGACATAGAGAAATGGAGTCATTGGAAAGAAACAAATGAAAAAGAGAATTTCTTGGTGAGATAGAGATCTAGACCAAGGGTAGACAAACCATCCTCCACATGATTCTGTAAATAAAGTTTTATTGGAACACAGCCATGTCCATTCATTTATGCATTGTCTGTGGCTGCCTTCACACACAGCGGCAGAGCTGGGTAGTTGCAACAGGGACTTTGTGGACCACAAAGATGAAATATTTACTATTTGATCCTTCAGGAAAAGTTTGTCTCCTCATGTGGAGAAATGGCAGTATCTTGACAAGATGCCCCATGGAGATGCTAATGAGACATTTGACAAAAGCTAATTATTATTTTTCTGTGTTGGTGTATTATACAACTGGGAAGAATAACATCCTTTCTTCTATCCACCCATGTCTATATCCATCTACTCATCTATTTATATTCAAAAAACATTCAGACACTATCCTAGGTGTTAGGGATGGAGAAATGAGCTAAGTCTATCTGGGCAGGTGACAAGTGAATGGGTAATTGCAATTCAGTGTGGCAGATATTGGAAATCAATCAGAGCTAATCCACCCCATGGTTTGTGTGAATTAGAAAAAGGTGAAAAAGGTATTCCCTTGGAGCAGTCAGGACTTGGTGGGTCAATGGATCTCATCTCCCATTGGCCACTTTGGCCAGACCATTTTCACAGTGCCCAACCTGCACAACTTTATATGGCAGTCCTGAGAGCAGTCACTACAGTGTGCAAGTGGGATTGAGAAGGGCAAAGTCACATTAGGGAGGAATCCAGGGTAGAGGTGTCAAGTGAGACTTCATGAAGTAGGAAATGAGAGCTGAGTCTTGAGAGGGGAATAGAGGACGAGGGGGATAAATGGGATAGAACAGGGGATAGGGAAGACATTCTCAGGTAAAGAAAAGTACTTGAGTAGACAGGGGGGCCAGGATGAAGGTGGGAAGGGTCTGGTGGGTACTGACCCTGCAGAGAGCACAGTGTGGTTACAGCATGAATTGCTACAGGGGTAATTTCAGACCCCATCAGCTCCCCTCTGTTTTATATTCTGATCATAACTCAAATCTGCTTACTTCTCTCTAATGCTACCATCACCTTCTGGACAAGACCATCAAGAACTCCCACCCTGATGACTGCCAAAGTCATCTCAATGGTCCTACCAACACCTCTCCTGCTGTACAGCCAGAGGGATCATTCCGAAGTCAATCTGATGATGATTCTTCTCTGCCCTAGCACCTGCCATGGCTCCTCCATGCTCACAGATCAAATCCACACTGCTTAATGTGCAATCCAAGCATGTTTCTGGTCCAATCTCTGCTTTATCCATTTTCATACTGCTATAAAGAACTGCCTGAGGCCAGATGCGGTGGCTCACATCTATTATCCCAGCACTTTGGGAGGCAGGTGGGTGGATCACAAGGTCAAGAGATCGAGACCATTCTGGCCAACATAGTGAAACTCTGTCTCTACTAAAAATACAAAAAAATTAGCTGGGTGTGGTGGCACGTTCCTGTAGTCCCAGCTACCAGGGAGGCTAAGGCAGAAGAATCCCTTGAACCCAGGGGAGGTAGAGGTTGCAGTGAGCTGAGATTGCGCCACTGCACTCCGGCCTGGCGACAGAGGGAGACTCCGTCTAAAAAAAGAAAAAGAAAAAAAAAAAAAAAAGTACTGCCGGAGACTGGGTAATTCATAAAGGAAAGAGGTTTAATTGACTCATAGTTCAGCATGGCTGGGGAGGCCTCAGGAAACTTACAATCATGGCTGAAGGGGAAGGGGAAGAAGGCACCTTCTTCACAAGGCAGCAGGAAGGAGAAGTGCTGAGCAAAGGGGGATGAGCCCCTTATAAAACCATCAGATCTCATGAGAACTCACTCACTATCATGAGAACAGCATGGGAAAACCACCCCCCTGATCCAGTCACCTCCCAACATGTCCCTCCTGCGATGCGTGGGGATTACAATTCAGATGACAGCATGAGATGAGATTTGGGTGGGGACACAGCCAAACCATATCACCTTTCCCCAAAAATGCTTCCCCATCCTTTTTCTTTATATTTTTGTAAGTTAGAACTCCTGTTTCTTTCCTTTTGTACAAATCAGCCAAGTAAACAGTTTTATATAAATATGTATATCCTCAAGTAAACACTATATAGATACTTCTTTCAACATATAAGCATTATATATATATAATGTTTATATATATGTTGTTTGCATATACAAAAGTACAGATATAGACACAGAAATAGATGTAGATATAGATATAGGTTGCACGCCACCTTGGTTCAGGGAAGGCCACCTAGAAACCTCATCACTGGTCTCCCAGCTTCTGTCTTTGCCCTCCTGTAGTCTCCAAAAAGCAACCAGAGGGATTTTATTATAACCTAAGTCAGATCATGTCACTCTTCTGGTCAAAACTTTCCCACACTGTCTGTCTCACTCAGAGTAGAAGCTAAAATCCATTCAATAGTCCACAAAGCCCTTCAAAATCTGGCCTAAATTATTTCTCCAACTTCATCTCTCACTGGTTTCTCACTCATTTCACACCACTCCACTTTTAATAGCCTTCCTGCAATTCCTCAAACATTCCAGGCACACTTCCACCTCGGGACCTTTGCACTGGCTGTTCCCGCTTCCTGGAAGACCCTTCCCACAGATCTCTGTGTGACATTCTCTCTCTCTCTCTCTCTCTTTTCTCAACCCCCTTCAAGACTTTATACAGATGTTGCCCTCTCATAGACATTTTCTGTTATAACCACGTTTACAATGGCAAACCATTCCTAAACTTTTAACTTTTTTTTTTTTTTTGAGAAGGAGTCTCACTCTGTCACCAGGCTGGAGTGCAGTGGCGTGATCTCAGCTCACTGCAACCTCTATCTCCTGGGTTCAAGCGATTCCCCTGCCTCAGCCTGCTGAGTAGCTGGGATTACAGGCACCTGCCACCACGGCTGACTAATTTTTTGTATTTTAGTAGAGATGGGGTTTCACCATGTTGGCCAGGATGGTCTTGATCTCCTGACCTCGTGATTTGCCTGCATTGGCCTCCCCAAAGTGCTGGGATTACAGTCGTGAGCCACCGCACTCAGCCTTTTTGTTTGTTTGTTTGTTTGTTTTTGAGTTGGAGTCTTGCTCTGTCTCCCATGCTAAAGTGCAGTGGTGCGTTCTTGGCTCACCACAACCTCTGCCTCCAGGGTTCAAGTGATTTTCCTGCCTCAGTCCCACTGAGTGGCTGGGACTATAGGTGTGTGCAACCACATCCAGCTAATTTTTTGTATTTTCAGTAGAGACAGAGTTTCATCATGTTGGCCAGGCTGGTCTCCAACTCCTCGCCTCAAAGTGACCCACCCATCTTAGCCTCCCAAAGTGCTGGGATTAGAGGCCTGAGCCACCATGCCCAGTCTCTTTTGTTTCTTTATTGCACATGTTACCATACCATATAATTAATTATTATTCTTTAAAAATCTGTTTCTATTGCCTTGAAAGTTCCATGAGAGCAAGGATTTATGTCTATTTTGTTTACTGTAACATCCACAGCAACTAGATTAAACCATGGCATATAATACATGCTCAGTTAATACTTGGGAAATGAATGAATCCCCTCCTTTAATGCAGTCAGTATACCTTTATTAGTGCATTAATAGATCCCTTTGATGTATTTGTTAGCCATGTCACACTATGAGTATACACTGATGTTTTAGTTGCCTCAAACCTTACAGTTTTTGTTCCTTAGTCTGTGTTACTTACCATTGTAATGATTTAGGACAAATTTCTGTGCTCCCAGAAGCCAGCAGTGCAGACAGAGTTAACTTGAAGACTCAGCATCCCACTGGGTGTCCCAGAGACCCTCCTCGTGTCCTGACTTGTTGACTGGCCGCCTTTTTTGGGTTTGCTGTAGTTTGTTTACCTTGGACTGTGCTTTCTCCCTGCAGTTTGCTGCCCTGGGCCTCTGGTTTGAAGTCAGCTGCCCAATGGCCTCGACACCGTCACCTTGCCTCCAGCCACGGGCCATGCTCCACACGCCACCAACACTTTGGCCAGGGGGAGGGGAGAGATGGCTTAATCGTTACAGGTCAACACCCAACCTGGATCTGCCTGATGGACAACAGTATTGATAGTCTAGCTGACCCTTGTTCGACAAGCTGACATTCCCCATATTTCACAGGCTGATGCTGGACGTGCATCAAAGAGACTGTCAGGTCACCAAACAGCTAATTAAAGCAATAAAGAGTCAAGAAGGCTAAATGGCCCCTTTCTTCCTCGGGAGCCTAAGGTCCCTTGTGGGAGCCTAAGGTCCCTTGTAGGAACCTGCATGTTTCCTTCTTCCCTGGAAATGCAGTTCAAGATTGAGAGGATATTGGGGAATGTCCCAGCAAGCCCTCCGATCAGAAAAAAGATGAAGTTAAATTCCAGACACTGGATTCCTATCTCGCTTTTGACCCAGGCCCACCTCCACCATTATTTCCATTTTTAGGAGTTCAATATGAGTGTGCAAACTAGAGTCCCCAAAGCTCATTCCTCTGGGAGGAGTGTTTGAATAGAGACCACCTGGATTCTGGTGGCATTGATCATTACCAGGTCTACATGACCGAGGAGTAGGATTGAAGGTGTTCACCGGGCCCATTCACCCTGGCCACCTTGGCAGTAGAAAGAGTAACAAATTTGTAGTCAGATGCCCTGGGCATGAACCCAAGCTCTGTCACATGCTAGCTGGACGGCCTTGGCTTAGTTCCTCAGCCACTCAGCCTTGGTTTCATCATCTCTAAAAGGCAGATGAAAGTAAGGTCAATATTGGAGAATTGTTGCAAAGATTAAACCAGTGATTCTTAACCCTGGCCCTACATGGAAATCATTTTAAGTGTTCTGGAACACAGCTTTGTCCAGGCTCCCTAAGGCCAGTGGATTCAGAATCTCTGGGGCTGGGTCTTGGGTGTCTTCTGTCTTTAAAAAAGTCTCTTTGGATGAGTCTTACATGCAGACAGGGCTAAAAATCGCCAGATTGAATGATATAAAATGATCGCTGAGCTCACACCAGGACTGGCACATAGTAGGGGCTTTGTGAAGACTAATCCTGTTCCCCCTGGCACCTGCTGTCTCTAAACTTCACCTGGACTTGCTTTAAGGGAAGTACATGAGAGTTGACATTAAGCAGTTGTCCCTAAACATTGCTTTTATCTTGAGGACCTCTACTGCTCAGTTATGAATAAGATCCAGTTTCTCTTTCTTCCCTGAAGACTGTTCCACCCAGGTCTTTTCTATAATTCTGTGTCATCATCTCTCAGGACCTTTGTTGACATATCCCCAAGAAGCTACTGGCATTGAGTCTGATATATGGCATCAATTGCCTCCAATTCCTAGTTCAAATGTCACAATGTCACTACAGCCCTGCTGAGGGAACCTGAATCACACCTCTGTGTATTAGGTGGCCAACCTGAGAAAAATCTATATTGGACCAGAATGGAAAACATGGCAGTGACATATCTGCAAACAAGTGTCGCACAGACAGTTCACCACCCAGAAAGATGTTGACTTCATATTTCATGTATCTCATCTCAGAGAATTTTTAAAAGAGTGAAAATGGAAATGTATTGAGGTGCTAGCACAATGATATTATAGCGATTTATCCAGGCCCTATGCACATGGCCTTCTCTGTAGACTTGGGTGGGACATTTCGCCTCTCTGTACCTCAGTTTCTTCATCTGTAAAATGGACATATTAATGATATCTCCCACGTAGTGTTGTTTGAGGACCAA
This sequence comes from Pongo abelii, assembly GCF_028885655.2. Lineage (NCBI taxonomy): Eukaryota > Metazoa > Chordata > Mammalia > Primates > Hominidae > Pongo > Pongo abelii. Next base: position 113,936,006 of record NC_071995.2, on the reverse strand, counting down.
ATGATATACTGCACATGAAGTACTTAAAATAAGGTCTGCCACCATATACACATGGAATACTAAGCAGCCATAAAAAAGAATGAGTTCATATCCTTTGCAGGGACATGGATGAAGCTGGAAACCATCATCCTAAGCAAACTAACACAGGAACAGAAAACCAAACACTGCATGTTCTCACTCATAAGTGGGAGTTGAACAATGAGAACATATGGACACAGGGAGGAGAACATCACACACTGGGACAGGTCAGGGGGTAGGAGGCAAGGGGAAGGAGAGCATTAGGACAAATACCTAATGCATGAGGGGCTTAAAACATAGATGACGGGTTGATAGGTGCAGCAAACCACCGTGGCACATGTATACCTATGTAACAAACCTGCACGTTCTGCACACGTATCCCAGAACTTAAAGTAAAATTTAAAAAAAAAATAAGGCTTGCTACATAGTTAGATCTCCATAAAGGAAGAGATGATTATTGCTATTATTCAACACATTTCTATTGGATGCCTCCTATAGGCCAGTCAATATGGAGAACTAAGAGGTACAAAGAGGAAGAAGACAGAGACCCCAGATTTGCCAACTTTATGTTCTTGTTGAGGAGAGAGATGCATAGAGAGAGAATATTATTACAGATCAGCCAATATTTACTATGGGCCTCCTGTCTGCTCGTACTGGCCTAAGATCTTGAGACACTTCAGTGAACAAAACAGACAAATTTCCTTGCCCTCCAGGTGGTTATATTCTATCAGGGAGAGATTCCTTAAGGAAATTCATTAATGATTTCCTTAATGAATCCTTAAGGAGATTAATTAACGAAAAATAAATAGATAAAACATATAATATGTTAGAAGGGGATCCCAGGTGGTTATATTTTAGCAGGGAGACAGAAATTCTCTAAGAAAAATAAGGAAAAAATATATATGTTAGAAGGTGATAAGGGCTCTGGGAAAAGAATGGTGGGAACGTTGAAAGGATTCTCTGGCATCAAAAGGAAAGGGCACTCTTCGTTCCTGAGAGGAGAAATCAGCATCCCACCCAAGTCTACAAAGAAGGCCATGCATATAGGGCCTGGATGAATCGCTATAATATCATTGTGCTAGGACCTCAGTAAGTTTCATTTTCACTCTATGCATTTAAGATGGCGTCATGTCCTGCATTGCAGAAATTAAAGGTTGGTTGTCGCTAGCTGCCAAGCTCATTCTCAGACTCCTTGACTCCAGGATGGGTCAGGAATCATTCATTCTATTGAATAGATGGAAAAGCTGAGAAAATGGGCAAACCGTGATTTCATCCAAGATTTCCTGGGAATTTGTAAACAGATTTAGAAACATAAAATAGATTAAGAACCCGAGTTTCATATTTGAAACAGGCCTGGGTTAGAGCCCCTGCTCCATCGCTTACTTTAGGAAAATCATTTCCCCTGTGTGAGTCTCAGCTTCCTCATCTGTAGAATGGAAATAATAGTATCTGATGGTTAGTGTGAGGACCCAGTGAGCTCATGTTTGCAAGACATTCAGCACAGTGTCCCGAATGTGGTGACACTCCAGAAATCACAGTTGAATTTATTTTTCAGACTTATTGATGATTTCAAACTTCTGACAAACATATGTGTTAGAATGTGTATATGTGTGCATATATATACATACAACGTCATCCAAAAGTAAATATATATTATATATGCATGTGTAAATGTGTACTGCATAATATGCATATGTGTATGTATGTTGTATACATATATGTGTATTTGCGCATGCATGTACACGCCGAGTTTCACCCAAAGGTGATTATGACAATGTATGCATGTGTATATATGCACCTGGCATGCATATGTACGTATGCATTTTATATGTATATGTTTATACATATATATATGTATGTGCATATGAATGGGGTAGGTATGCATATATACTCATGCAAGGGTAATTTTTAATATATGCAAATTATGTGCATATATGATCATGTGTATGTACATGTATACATGTATTTACGTGTATATATACTATATCTATGTGGTGTGCATGTGTGTGCATACTGTATATGTGTATGTGCATGTGTGTATGCGTGTGTGTGTGCGTGCATCTACACACACACACTCAGTCCTTGAGCTGTTTTTCTCTACAGGAGCAATGAAGACAAAAACTCCTTACAGCCTGTGTGATTCTCAACTTTCCTGGCCCCAGCAGATACTGGGTGTATATTCCCAGATGTGGCAGCCTGCCTGGCTGAATCCCAGAGGCCTAGCACGTCTGAGATAAGGCAAAACCTTCTGAATGCCATGGCAGGAAATAGAATGGTTAATAACTTTAGTGGAGAACCTTGAGATAAAATGGGTTAAAGTGTTTGATTTTTGCAGCTCTGTAAAGTTACATTCGGCTTCCAGTCCTTTCTTCTCTCCCCTACTCTCTCGCCCTCTTTTCCTGCTTCCTGATGAAAAATATGCTCCGGCTTAATAGAATTACTCTCAGAGCCATCAATGCAAACGCTGTTTCAGGGCAATCTCATTCGAACAAATGTATTTTTATTCGAACAGTGTTACTTGAAAAATTAAATCGCTGTATCTGTTCCCTTTTCCCTCCCTCCCCCCAGCCATCCATACGGCCCTCACGATGGGGAGGAGAGGCGAGCAGAGCAGAGCTGAACTGTTTTTAAATGAATTTGATCTGATTTAATGATTCGTCTCCGCATTAATTAACAGTGAAACCAGCCAATATGTTGTGTCATTCATAGATGTATCCACCGGCATCCGTTTTATTTTTGGAGTTGACTGAATGTATCACTCTTCAGACTTATTGTCTTTGAAAAGTTCAGAGCTAGATTAGAGGAGGTCTGGTGGAGACATGGGGACTGGACGTGTCCACATGAGTGCAGGTGTGTGGGGGTTTGGGAACATCTGTGGTCCAGTGAAATAGGGGCAGCTACCCAGAGGTTGGTACCAAAGAGATCTAGGTTCGAATCTCAACTCAAGTGCCCAATAACCATTTGATTTGGGGCAAGTCTTGCCACTGCTTTCTGCCTCATTTTCTCCCTCTGTGGGTTGGGGCTAATAATTGTGACCACTTCCTGAGGAGCTCGTGAGGGTAGGATGACTGACTACAGGTGCCTGCAGGGCACTGGAGATCAAAGATGGCATCATCTCCCGGATTGTAGAAATCAAAGGTTGGTTACCAAAGCAGCAAGAAAGCACAAGGAAGTCAGGGATAAACTTCCCCAGGCCAGCCTATTCAGGAGGCCTTGCACCTCGATTGTGTTATGGAGACAGGGCCAGCTTCATAACCTGCAACCTGCGCAGTCACCCAGAGCCTGCACACCGAGGGACTTCTCCTCCTTTGGTCTGATGCTCTCCCGTCACCACCCTAAAATACTTAATAATTGTATCTTTTCGTTGCATGTGAAGTCTGACAGGACAACGAGCAGAGGAGACGTGTCATCGGCATCTCCTCCACCATTTCGTGTCCTGCATCTGCATTTAACATGTGCAATACCTGAACCGAGTTTTCTAGAACAAGGGACCCACATTTTCATTTGGCACCAGGTCCTGCAAATGATGCAGCTGGTCCTCTACAAAGAGACTGTCCTTGAGTGATCATCTGTTTTAAAAAAGCAGTACTAATGTTTTTTTTTTTAAATGATTCTAAAGAAGGTGGAAAAATTGTTGAGCACCTGCTTTGTATTGAATATCACACTTGGTATCACATATCTCATGCATTTATGACTTTAAAATTTTCTAACATAGGTATTTTGTTTTAGGGGAACTGAGGTTTGAAAGAATTAAGTAATGTGTTTAGGATCCCATAGCTAAGAAAAGATGACACCAGATGAAACCTTGTCTATCCATGAAACATGGACTCAGCTTTCTCCTGCCTTTTTCTTTTTTTTTTTTTTAATTCCTTCTCTCCAGTCCTATTTCCTCTTTCCTCATTCCCTCCCACTCTCTTCCGCTTCCTTCATACATAGAGGTCTTCAGTGAGTGCCGGTTGATCTAAAGGGAAGTGAAACGAACTCACTGTAATTTTAATGATTGATCAGTTAGTATTTGAAGCCCCTCTTCAGCAGGCATCTACACTTCCCAGAGTTGGGGTCTAAGCTAAGCTCAGACACCATATGCCAAAAAACCATGCTTGATGAGTGGGAAACTGCTGAATTTAATGTCACATATTCCCTAACCATTCAAGCCATCAAAGAAAGCATATGGTTGTGTTGAATGAAAGTTCGTTCTTTCTGATTTCAAATGAGGCATCGCTGTCACTTAGCGTCTTTTAAAACATAAATTGAAATGATTTTCCTGAAAGTGTACACAGAAAAATAACAGGTTTGCTGTTTAATCTTTTTGATCCCTAGGACAATGCCACCTCTCTACATACATTTTATTGAAACCAAAACACCCTACAAATCACTTAAAGCAATAACAGCTCTGTTTTCCCCATAGAAAGGTTTGGTCAGAACAATCTTCAGGAGACTGTACTCAGAAGAGACGAAAGAACAGGTCCAGGTACAGAATTTGAAGTTATGAAGTCTAGTAGTAACCTGTATTTAGCACCTACTAAGATGACAGGCACTTTAAAGATTTTACCTCATGGACGGGCCTGGTAGCTCAAGACTGTAATCCCCACACTGTGGGAGGCCAAGGAAGGCAGATCAGTTAAGCTCAGGAGTTCAAGAACCAGCATGACCAACATGGAAAAACATACAAAATACAAAAATTAGCTGGGCGTGGTGGTGCACACCTGTAATCACAGCTACTCAGGAGGCTGAGGCAGGAGAATCACTTGAACCCAGGAGGCAGACGTTGCAGTGAGCCGAGATCATGCCACTGCACTCCAGCCTGGGCTACAGGGCAAGACATGTCAAAAAAAAAAAAATAATAGAAAAGAAAAAAAAGACTTCATCTCACTTAGTTCCAACAACAGCCATAGGTAAATACTGTTAATACCCTCGTTTAATTGATAAGGAGGTAGAAAATCAGAGTCAGTAATCTGCCCATACGGCTAGAAAAGGGAGACACGAAACTTCACAGCCAGATATCTTGAACCCCAGAACCAAGATTCTTAACCAGGACTCACTCTGAATTTACTCTTTGAAGGAAGCAAAGGATGGCTGTCTCGGAGGAAGAGGTAAATGATGGCATTCTCATTCCTCTGGGGGTTGACCTTTTCTAACCAGCTAATTATTTTAATGGCAGGAGCAATTCTTATTCACTAAAATATCTGCTCTGATCTGATGTGTTTCTTGATCTGTTTCCTCTCCCCTCCATTGCTCTCTGTGCCAACCCACTCTGCTGCTGCCCCCATTGACCGGAAGAGTTAGGCAAATAAGTCCCCTTCAGTGTATCTTTTGGCAACTTCTGAGTATAACAAGAATCAAGTTGATCTGGAGCCCAACAGACTTGGATTGGAGTTTTAGCACTCTTCTTACTAATGCTGAGCTATTGAGCAATTTATATCATGTCTCTGCACCTCAATTTCCTCATTTGCAAACAGGGATAACATGGTTGTAGTGGATAACGTAATATGCTACCCAGTTCTCCCTTTGGGAGTGAGGGACCTATTCTCTCACATCCTAGGGGTGCTGCCACCTGCTACTCCTCTGCTGTCAGTCTTCTTTGGGAATTGCCATAGCTGCAAAGAGAGCTACCTCATCCAAGTATCCCCCATCTTCCCAGGACAACTGCATCCCTTACCGTAACTGGGGGACACTCTGAAGTTTATCTGGCTTTAGAGCTCCCCGTGGAGTTGACTGAGGCCCTTGTTCAGACTGTAAACCTAGCTTCTCCCTTTTCCCACTCCTGCTTCCTTTCTTTCACTTCCCCTGCTACTGATTCCGCACATCTTCCCCAAACCTCCTGTATGTTCTTCTTCATCTCAGAGAGGAGAATCTGACTCTTGACAAAATCCCTTAAACTAAGTCCTAATTCATTGTTAGCTGTTATTTTATGATTTATTTGGGGGAAAATATACTCAATTGCCTTCGATGTGCTGGGTGCAGTAGTAGGCACCAATGGTAAAAGTCAAGGCTTAACAAACTTGAAAGTTCTTGAAAGGGTGATTTGAAGGAGCAAAAGTATAGTCATGGTGTCTTTAGGGAGACCTATGTTAATAGACTCCATATGTAGGATTCATTGAATCTGAGTTCCCTTCCCTTGTATCCACCCACTTGGCTTAGGAAGAGGAAAGTGCAGACTCTGACAAGGGGCAGGGATTGACTTGCCCAGAGACACAGAGGAATGGGTTTGTTGTGCCTAAAAAGAGAGCCAGATCTTCTCATTCACAAGCCTGTTCTCCTTGAGTGTGGTCCCCAGCCTCCATCTGGATGTTCCAGGGAAGTTCCTCCCATGTCTTAGCAGGGATGGCTGTGCCAAAAATGATGCTTCAACACAGGTCCCAGTATTCTGGCAGCCAATGATGGGTGACCAAGAATAAATTTTACCACGGGCAGGGTGTCTTCTTTCTTCATCACCACCATCACCATCATCATCAATGATTGATGAAGATGAGTTCATCGTCACTTTAAGACATTATCCCACATAATCCTCCCAATAATCTATGACATTGTGAAGAAAACAGATGTTCAAAGAAGCTAGGCAAGGGAAATTACACAGCTATTTGCCATTACTTTTAATGGCAAAAACCACAATTACTTTTGCACCAACCTGACAAAAAAGAACAGTGCTAGGATTCAACCCCAGGTTGGCTGGCTGCAGAGCACCTCTCTTAACCATTAAGCTATCTGACTCTCTTTGTGTGCCAATTCTTTAAGCATCATACATTCATTCCACACATATTTCCTGAGCACTTTTTTTTTAGCAATGGCATCTCACTCTGTCACTCAAGCTGGGGTGCAGTGGGGTGATCATAGCTCACTGCAGCCTCGAACTCCTGGGCTCAAGCAACACCCCCATCTCAGCCTCCTTCCTGGGTAGCTGGGCGCAAGCCACCTCTCTCATCTCTTCATTTTTTATTTTTAGCCAAATAGAAGTATATCAGATCATAAACCTGAAGAAGAAGCCCTTTTGGAAAAACACTAAGAGGTATACGGGGCAGGGACCATGCTTTTTTTTTTTTTTTTCTGAGATGGAATCTCCCTCTGTCGCCCAGGCTGGAGTGCAGTGGCATGATCTTGGCTCACTGCAAGCTCCACCTCCCAGGTTCACACCATTCTCCTGCCTCAGCGTCCTGAGTAGCTGGGATTACAGATGCCCACCACCACACCCAGCTAATTTTTTGTATTTTTAGTAGAGACGGGGTTTCACTGTGTTAGCCAGGATGGTCTCGATCTCCTGACCTCGTGATCCGCCTGCCTGGGCCTCCCAAAGTGCTGGGATTACAGGCATGAGCCACTGCGCCTGGCCTGGGACCATGTTTTATACTCACTCCGTAATAATGAAAATGAGAGCAAACACTTAAGTTGTGTTTAACGTTTCCTAGACACCATTGCAAGTCCTTGGCCTATCAATGTGTGACTCACAAAATTCTTACAACTGCCAGCAGGTGAAGAAAGCTCACACAGCTTGTGAGTGTCAGAGCTGGGATCTAAACCCAGGTGCAGCCAGGATCCATGGCCCCTGCTCTTGGGGACTAGGCTTTAGTCCAGGGCTTACAAATTACAACCCATAGGCAAAATCTCACCGTTGCCTGCTTTTTATATAAAGTTTTATTAGAACACAACCATGCCTGATTATGTATCTGTTGCCTATGGCTGCTTTGGGGCTACACTGGCAGAGTTGAGTATCTGCAACAGAGATCTTATGGACCACAGAGCCCAAAAGATTGATCTGCTGGCCCATTACTGAACACGTTTGGCACCCCTGCTCTCCAGCCTCTCTTAGGGCCTCACATGCAGGTCTCTCAGACTTCACAGCGTAACTTAACAAGGTGGATATTATTATCTCATTAAGAAACAGAGACCAGAGGGAAGTTAAATAGTGAGTTCAAATTTAGCAGCCAAGGAAACGGCAAAGCAAGTACTTATTCACAAGCCAGCTGATTCCAAAATGCATGCCGGTAATGCATTTTGGGCTTTACCAGTGTGCAAAGAAACACGTGGACAGCTGAGCAGTTAGCTCTCCGAGGGGAGAAGTCTTGTCAGTCTGCAAGGCTGGTGTTATTGAAACAGTGAAATAAGCCTCCATGCCCCCCTCATACTTCCCCACTGAGCCCAGTGGCCACTTAATACAAACTGCCCCTTCCCTCTTGCAGCAGGTTCCCCCATCTCTCGCAGTTAGAGTGTCGCCGGGACGGAGAAAGCCATCCATCTTCATGGGATGTGATCGCTCCCAGCAGGGCGCTGCCTCCCCAGCCGCTGAACCAACAGGACCCTGACAGGCATGATGCAGTCTCCATGGGTCACCTTCACTGTCCAGGGCTGGGCTCCTGTGTAGGAAGTTCTGGAATCCAGAGGAGTGGAGATGAGGGGAGACACCAGGCAGCTATTTGTAAATGAGCAGCACAAAGGCTGATTCTGTATAGGCACCTGGAGAGGGCAACAGGATGGAGAGAGAGCAGCCTGACAAAGTGGAGTCTTTCTAATAACAATAATAACAACAACAACGATAATAATCAACAACAACAATAACAATAGCAAACTCAGAGCCCTTATTGTGAGCCAGGCTCAGGTCTCAGGGTTGTGCATATGTTAGCGCTTATAGTGTATAACAATCCTATGAAGTAGAATGATTATTCTCCCCATTTTACAGAGATGCAGTTCAGTACCTTGTCCAAGGTCACAGAGATAGTTGCTTACTACCTTCGGCAAATCAGAACGCCAGACCAGGCAGTCTGTCCCTGAACTGCCACCCTTGCCGCCTCTTCCAAGGCTCCTGTTGAGAATGCAAAATACAATAGGTAGAATTCTGCATGCCCTAACTTCACATCACAACTGCATTTCTTCTCTGTCATTTCTGGAAGGGCTCTACTGCTTGCAAAAATTTGACCAGAAGATCAAGCACAGAACAAAGGTTATTATGTGTGTTGGTTTAATCATTTATTCTGCAAATATTTATTCAGCACCTACAATGTGCCAAGCACCATGCTACATTTAGTGGAGCAATACGGGGGGGAAAACAAGCAAGTTTAAGGTTTAAAAGGCTTAAAATCTATGGTGCAAACAGATATCAAACCAATGCTCAAGGTATGGTTGTAAATTTGCAAGAGGGAAAGGATGCAGTACACCAGGCACATGCAATAGCAGGAGCCCAGAAAGGTTCTTGCAGAAGGGAGACTGGCGCCGAGATCTGAAAACGGTGTAGGAGTCAACTTGGGAAGGGAAAAGCAACCCAGGCAGAAGGAACAGCATGGACAAAGGCCTGGTGTCTGAGGTCTGATGCAGCATTCAAGGAATCGAAAGGCACTCAGTGCAGCTGGAGTACTGAGAGTGCAGAAGCCCAAAGCACACTTTGAGGGAAGAAGGGTAGGTAGGACCGCCAGGACTTTGTAGGTTCTGGGAAGCCTCTCGGCCTTTGTCCTAAAAGCAACTGGGAGCCACTGGAGAGTGTTTTAAGCTGGCTGTTCACAGACTCAGAATAGCAGATCCCATTGGCTGGGAAGAGGAAATTTGGTTTGGGTTTCACCATCCTGCAGTAGGCAGTCACCATCCACTGCCACACCCACCAAGCACATTCAGGACAGGAATCTAGAGAAGGGCCAAAGAAATTGGAGACAGGCAGTGAGGAGAGGGTAAGGCCTGGGCCCTGGCAACAGGTGAGAGGGAGAGAGGGAGACATAAGCAAAGAGAGCACTATGCACTCTGTCCCTGTCATTTCACCACAGTGAGGCAGCAAAAAGAAAATCTGGGGACTCTCCTACTCCCTACTTTCTCAGGGAACGGTAATGTTTGATGATTTGTCTATTGGGATAAGTAATATATATTATCAATTAATAATAAGTGTTCTAGTTACTACTGCTATATAATAAACCACTACAAGACTTAATGGCATAAGACAACCATTTTATTTATGCTCACTCATTCTGTGGGTCAGGAATTTGGACAGGGCACAATGGGAACAACTTGTCTCTGCCCCACAATGTCTGGGGCCTCAGCTGGAAGATTTGACAGCTGGGGGTGATCCAATGGCTAGGGGCTGGAATCATCTGGAGGTGTCATCACTCACGTGTCAGGCACTTGATGCAGGCTGTTGGCTGTGACATCAACTGGGATGTTGGCCAGAACATCTACACGAGGCTGAAGCTTTTCCACATGTTCTATTAGTGTGTGCCTGTTGGGCTTCCTCACAGTATGGTGACTGAGCTCCAAGAATGAGTCATCTAAGAGAACAAGGAGGGAATGCATGGCATTTTTATGAACTAGCCTCAGCAGTCACATAGCATCACTTCTTCTAGTCTATTAGTCAAGTCAATCACAAAGGTTCCCCCCAGGTTCAAGGAGACATAGTTCTCACACTCAATGGGAGGAGCATCAAGGGTTACACTATGAGACAAACATACGGGATGGGAGATGTTGACCGTCTTTGGGAAATGCAAAGTGCCTAAAAATCATAGCTAACACTGAAGTATTGCGTTCTATAACTCAATTGGTGGAGTATTGCACCAATAACTCTTCTAACCACATTATGTGATACTATCCTATCAGGTGGGTACCATTATTATCTGCACTTTGCAGATCAGTAAACCGAGGCAAAGAGATGGTTCTTTTGTTTGGGATGGAGTGCAATGTGGAATAGCCCTTTAGTGGAGAAAGAAGAGGTTATCTTGTGGGGGCTGGATGGTGGAAATGGGGCTGAGAAAAACAAATTGTTCTACAGCAATTGTTCCCAAAGTGTGGCCCCCAGACTGGCACTATCAGCATCGCCTGGGAAATTGTTAGAAATGCAGATTCTCAGGTCCAACCTCAGACCTGCTGAGTCAAGAACTCCAGGGTTGGGACCAGGTACTCTGTGTTTTCACAAGCCCTCCAGGTGATTCTGATTCTGATGCATGTTCAAGTTTGAAAACCCCTGCTCTGTATGATACATGAATGGGCTTTTAGCTTCTGCAGGCAGATCGAAAACGGGAGGTAAGATCTCAAGGAAAGATTGAAGTGGTAAGAAGAGAGAAGGGTCTGGAAAGAAGGAGATTTGAGAATATAAGTGGAGGCAAGAGAAAATAGAAAGACAGAGTTAGTGAGAAATTTCCTGGGGCGGCATGTGATTGATAAATGTCCAGAAACAAGCATGCTGAATATTGAACTTGAAGTTGTTTCTTGTTTCAGGCTACAATGAGCCTGTAACAGTAAAATCCTATAAATATAGGACTTACATATATATATATACACACACATATACACACACACACACACGTATATGTACATACACACACACACACATTCTTCCTCTTATACCCTTGTATAGTTCTATGTGCTTCCTGCAAAGCACTTGCTTAGATCCAAAGCCCTTTATATTGTAAGTCACAGGCACCCAAATCAAACTAGACTAATTTTAAAAGATGCTTTATTGTTGCATGTGACAGCTAAATGTAGGGATGGCGCTACCCACAGACTTTGGAGATTTAAAGTATAGCTCTCCTTCCCTGCCCAAATCTTGGTTCTGCTGCCCTCTTTTATGTTGACTCATTATTTTTTTTCTCCTGAAAAACGGTTCTTCTCCATGTGGCTGGAGGTAAATAAGGAATGTCTGCAAACAGACAGCTCCATACTAACATCCTTTCCATTTCCTTCCTCCCATACATACGTACAGGAAGGGACTCCAATTGGCTCTGTCTGGGTCATGTGTTCACCTTTGAACCAGTCACAGCAGCCAGAATAAGGGACTGTGATTGGCCAGCATGGGTCACATGTGGACCCTTGAGAAGATGGATGCAGTTAGGTATTATCAACAGGCCCAGCTAACCACATGGTATGGAGAAGGAGAAATTTCCTCAAAGAAAGTGGAATATCTAGGCTCAAAAGTCGGGGGAAGATGTTGAACAACAAAAAAGAATGCACATCCATGTCAGCAGCTATCACATATCTGTTTGAGTGATCATTTATTTATTTAACCTTTGTCTCTCCAACTTAAGATCCCGTGGGGAAAGGGACTATTATTGCGGGCCATAGTGCTGTACCCCTAATGCTTAACTCAGTGCCTGGCACCAGTAGGTGCTCAATAAAACCCTCAGCTATTGAAATAGGTTCTGGAGTATTTTGCCATGTGTCTTATAAAAGTTTGAGACTTTAACAAAAGGAATTTGAAGGAAAAGAGCTGGAGAAATTAGGAGCATCCTGTCTTGAGACATTTGAGGGAGAGAGAGGAGGGAGTTGGTTCCTGACGCTCTCCCTCTCATGGTCTCATTGATACAGATGGAGCAGGGACTATTAGTCCCATTTTACAGATGAAGAAACGGGCTCAGAGAAGCCCCTCAGCTGGTAAGTGGAAGAGTCATCACTGAAGCCTAGATTTTACTCCAAAAAATTTAGAGCAAATTATGAACCTCCTAGAACAGAGTTAGAGCTCCCTGCCTCCCACAACTGCCATGTAGACTCCTGAACCTGTCCTTTCCACCCCTGCCAGTTCCTCTCTCACTGAGCAAGCCGCTAGCTTCCCCATATAAGCTGGATTCCCTAGTGCTTCGGAGTGCAGGAGGAAGCAGTGGTTGGGGAAATGCCATTAGAAATAAAAAGCACATTGTTCTCCCCTGTTCTTCCCGCCTCCAAACCTATTTCCCAGTGGGCCTGCTGATGCTGAACCAAAGAGCCACACTGCAAGATAATGAATCATGACAGCAGAGAGAGGAGGAAGTGACTCCAATCAGCACTCTCCATCCGGAAGGCATTCAGCCTTGAATTATGGCCTGGTGTAAGAAGGGGAAGGAATCAGTATTCCCATTTGACAGATGTGAACATTGAGAAAAACAGAGTGAATTTCAGCAAGTGTAACTGGGTGGCATTGAATCATCAAGGTCCAGTCCTTTAGCTGGGCTCCAGGGAAAGGGTGAAAAATTCACCCAGAGACCTCTTGGAGATAGTAATACATTACTTGATATTAGCATTCTAGCTCATTCATATACTTTCCCCCAAGTCCATTCTATATCCGTTTGAGGTAAGTTTTATTATCGAGCCCATTTTACAGATAACAAAACTGAAGCTCAGAGAAAATAAGTAACAGGCTAAGGTCTTGCACCCAGTGAGTGGTTTCTAATCCTATAGGTGCAATACCGTTGCTAGTTCCACCAGGAAAATCCTCACCTGTTTGTGTAGGGCTCATGCCAATCCTAACTTAACATGGTAGAAAAAGCATTGAGGGTCATCCTGAGGACCTACTATGTACCAGCCACTAAGCTAGGCCCTGAGGATACAACCCTGTGACCCATGGAGCTTACAGTTGAGTGGGAAAGACAGCTAGAAAATTATATATGTGATATCTGCTGACATGAATGTCTTCTCTTAGTCATTGCTGCACATCTCTCCCCACTTTCTGAGCACAAATCACCCACTTTTTGGGGGAATTGTCTCTTCTCCGTGTCCCTTACACCGTGAGTAATTCTACTCATTACATCTGGTTCCTGACACCCCTACCCCACTAAAGCCCAAGGGCTAGACATGTGACCTATATTGGCCAATAATAGTGTTTCATCCCTTTGGCTGCAGTGATTGATTGGGTCTTGAATGGGCACATGATCCAAACAGAGCCAATTGGAGTTCTTTCCTTGAAATTTACATCAAGAAACTGGGAGAGGAGAAATGGTAAGAATGTAGTTACAGGACTATCTGTAGACACATCTCCAACCCCAGCCACACACAGAAGACCCATTTTCAGAAGAAGAAAATGAGGTCTTATACAAGAGGACAAGAAAACCAAGATGTGGATGAAAGGGAGAGAAAAAGAGATGTATCAAGTCCTGGAAATCCAAGGGTGAGTGTCCCAAGCAGGAGAACGAGAGCGGGGCTACAGCGACTATCATCAACTTAGCCTCAAAAGTCATAAGCCATAACTTCTACCATATTCTATTTGTTAGCCTGGTACATAGTCAAGGAGAGAAGATTTCAGTGCCATTTTTTATGAGAAGTGTATCGAGGGATTTGCAGACGTGTTTTATAACCACGCCATCTCCTGTTTCCCCTTACTCAGCTTGGGGCCATGTTCTTATATTCTTTCCAAGGCTAGAACCCACAGGAACTGCAAGTTATTCTTGAATATCTTTTAGTAAGATGATACTGCCTCATTCTGAAGAGGAGAGAGGGAGAACAGGAACAGGAGACAAGGTCCCTATAACCTTTTCTAGCTATTTCCAAGGGAGGAAATGAAAAGAAGCTAGTAACCACGCTTCCCATTAGTAAGAAACTTTACAACTCTCATTATCTTTCATATCCAAACAGGCTTGTGGATTGGACAAGGTAATATTGTCCACATGTCACAGAGGAGATACTGAGGCTCAGAAACAGAGAAGGGAATTGCTTGTGATGGCAGATACTCAATGCAGTCTGGATTCTACATCTCAGCTCCCTAATTTTCTCGGAGTCCATCCTCTTATTTCTAACTCGTGCATCTTGATCCTATGAACTATGCACGTCTCAGATCATATAGTAGAAGCTGGTCCCGGCAGTGAGGTTTACACCCATCTTAACTGCTCCATAAAACCTCATGAGACTTCCTCGAATCCAGAGAAGTTAAGTCCTGACACTTTAACAGCTCGTTCACGATACACAAACCAGATGGACCCGAGCCTTGAATCCATTTCGCACCATCAGGCAGCAATCACGTTATAGGCTCTGCACGCTGGCTAGGCACAGAACCCTGCTCTTTGTTCTGTCCACAGACACCCTGGGGCAGGGGTGTGGGATACCTATTTCCTGTCTTGCATCTGTTTATAAATGCGCCACCAAAGAAGAGGGGCTGTTGGCCATTCCCTCTGGATTTAAAACACACTTTCAGCTCCTCATGAACTGAGACAGGTAGGATTTTAGGAAACTGGCATCCTCTGAAGAAATTAACTGAGAGATGAGATTTCTTTAGTGACAGCCTTCGTGTTGTAAAAGATAAAAGTGTAGCTTTTGGCTTTTCAGTTTCTAGGAGTGGAAAGGAGCGGTTAGATCACAGACTCCGGGTGCATGAAAACTTTGCACCCTGATGGGTCCAAACTCCGACTCTGCTACTCACGGTTGATTTGGAGCAAACTCCTGATACTCTCAGCCTCTCTTTATTCATCTGTAAGATGACTATAAGGATACATTATTGCATAAAGTTGTTAGATGTAGACTAATCGTGAGCACCACATAACTGGTGCACAATGTATGTGCTCAGTTTGATCTAAGAGCTCGGCAAGGCAATACAGGAAAAAGTACTGGCCTTATGAGGAATTCCATCCAAGAAGTACACAACTGAGCGCTTCCCAAAAGGTGATCCAAGGGACACTGGACTCAGAAAACACACACTCAGGAAAACACACACAAAAGAAGGCCTTTCTTCAATTCAGTTTGGGAAATTTTGAAAGAGACAAAAATAAGCAGGCTCTTGTTAGTTTTGTTTGTGCTGCAGTTCTTCTCAGGGTCTTTATCATGCTAATATAGCCTGTGGATTTTCCAGGTGGTCAGGCTGAAGGATATATAAGGGTGTGAACAGGCAGATAGATGATAGTTAGACACATAGATGGATAGATACATACTTACATACAAACACACATACATACATAGACATGTTTCCCCGTCTGAGCCTCCGTTGACATATTACAGGGTCCTTGTATTTTACAGAACACAATTTTTAAAAAGTCGTGTAGAAGTTGTTGAGAGGTCCCTAAAAGTGGTGAGTTGGGTTGATATTCAAGTAAAGGGAGTCATCTTGGACTGAAGAGGGACTTCCCTTTTGTTTTGGGAGAAACAAGAGGTGAAATTTTGAAATTTTAGTTATGGTTCATAGTAGGATTGGAGTAGAAAAGGAGGAAGTTGAGCCAAGAAGTCGTGGTTTCCATGTTCTCCCTGAAGCAGGGTGCAAGATGACCTCTGAGAGCAAACCAAAAGGTAAGAAGGATCTTGGAGCAGAAGGAGGTGATGGGGGATTAAGGCTCGGCAGAGCAAGGGTGGGAGGTGACCACAAGGGGCAATCTTTTGAGTGTGTAGAGGAAATCATCAATTTTTACCAATGGGTAACCTTATGTTTTAGTGCTCTAAAAGGTTATTTTGAGGCTGGGCATGGTGGCTCATGTCTGTAAGCCCATCACTTTGGGAGGCAGAGGTGGGCGGATCACCTGAGGTTGGGAGTTTGAGACCAGCCTGACCAGCATGGTGAAACCCCATCTCTCCTAAAAATACAAAATTAGCCCAGCATGGTGGTGCATGCCTGTAATCCCAGCTACTTGGGATGCTGCGACAGGAGAATTGCTTGAACCTGGGAGGCAGAGGTTACAGTGAGCCAAGATCGTGCCATTGCACTCCAGCCTGGGCGACAGAGCAAGACTCCGTCTCAAAAAAAAAAAAAAAAAGAAAGAAAAAAAGTTATTTTGAAAGAACTTTACAGAATTAAGGAACCCATATTTTCCAAAACAATTACTTTTTTGGTTAAAATGTATAAAGAGAAGTGCATTGCCTTTCCTATCACAGATACCAAGGTCAGTTGGAAGAATCAGGAATATCTGCCCCCCAATAACAGGAGTTACTTTAAAAAGATATGTATATACTAGGCTGAATATAGACCCCAGAAATAAACAGGTCCTAATCCCTGGAGCCAGTGAATATGCGACTTTATGTGCCAAAAGGGTCTTTGCAGACATGATTAAATTAAGGAGCTTGAGGTGGGGGGATTATCCTGGATTAGTTTGGTGAGCCCTAAATGCAATCAAGAGTGTCCTTAAAGAGAGAAGCAGGAAAGAAATGTGAATATAGGAGAGGAGAAGGTGATATGAAGCAGAAACAGAGACTGTAGTGACATAGTCCTGAGTCAGGGATGCCGCAGCCACTAGAAACTAGAAGAGGCAAAGGGCTGATTTTTTGCTGAATCAGGAACCAGCCCTACCAACACCTTGATTTTAGTCCCATATGATTCATTTTGGACATCTGGCCTCCAGAACCCTGGAAAATAAATTTTTATTGTTTTAAGTCACTAAGTATGTAGCAATTTGTTACAGCAGCAAAAGGAAACTAATACAATAGGTATGTATATATGTATGGATGTGTGTGTATGTATGAGTGTGTGTGTGGGTGAGAGAGAGAAAGGGAGAGCATGTGTGTGTATTTTCCACACCACATTATTATTATTATTATTATTATTATTATTATTATGGAGTCTCGCTGTCACTCAGGCTGGAGTGCAGTGGCGCGATCTCAGCTCACTGCAACCTCTGCTTCCTGGGTTCAAACAATTCTCCTGCCTCAGCCTCCCAAGTAGCTGGGATTACAGGTATGTGCCACCACACCTGGCGAATTTTTGTATTTTTAGTAGAGATGGGGTTTTACCACGTTGGCCAGGCTGGTCTCAAACTCCTGGCCTCAAGGGATCTGCCTGCCTCTGCCTTACAAAGTGCTAAGATTACAGGCGTGAGCCACCACATCTGGCTCCCACAACCACCTTATAATAGAGACTGTTAATATCACCTCCACTGTGCAGGTGGGGATATTAAGATGAAGAGATTTTAGATATCTAGCTTTAGGCTGCACAGGTAGAAAAGCGTGGAGCTAGGCCTCAGATGTGAGGATTCTATGCTCTTAACTATACTATGCTTCCCCGCATGGGGTTATGAGTGTTGAGAAGGCAGGAAAAGGAGCGACAGTCAAGGACGTAAAATGGATAAGATGGTAATAAGAAGGAATGGGGTCCGGGCATAGAGTGGCTCATGCCTGTAATCTCACCACTTTGGTAAGCCAAGGTGGGAGGATCGCTTGAGGCCAGAAGTTTGATACCAGGCTGAGCAGCATAACGGGATCCTGTATCCACATAAAAAAAATGAAAAATTATCCAGGTATGGTGATGCATGCCTGTAGTCCCGACTACTCAGGAGGTGGAGGCTGGAGGATCGCTTGAGTCCAGGCATTCCAGCCTGGATGACAGCATGAGACCGTGCATCTGAGAAAAAAAAAAGGGAATGAAGGAATGAATTACAGGATGATTTACAGTTGGTAGGATGAACGGGACACTGGGAGCAGCCTAAATATTCAAGAATTGAGGATGGGTTAGGCACCACATAGCCCCTGACACTAGCAACAATACCATGAGTATTTGGGGGCTGCATTCAAGTTCACCTCTTGTCTGCCAGCTGTGAAGGACTTGACCTCTGTGAGCACCGGTTGTCTCATCTGAGAAAGTGCTGTAATAATAGCAACCATCTTGTATTTTGTGTTGTTAGGATTAAATGAGAGCATACATGAAAATGGTCTAGCTCAGTGTCTGACAGTACCCACTCAATAAAAAGCTATCATATTAGTTTTATTAGTACCACGTAATACCACATAGCCATCAAGAATCATGTTGGCTTTTTTGTGTTAAAACATAGGCATGACACAGCAAGTAGTAAAAGGTTAAAAGGTTAGAAACTAGTCAGTCGTTATCAATGCAGAGAAAGAAAGTTCTTTCTCCGGGAGAAAGAACTGTTTTTCCTGGGAAGTAAAATTATGATTTTTTTTCTTTTGTCCTATTTTTCAAATTGTGATAATATACACATAACGTTAACTTGACTATCTTAACTATTTTAAGCATACAGTTCAATAGTGTTAAGTATATTTATATTGTCTTTTGTCCATTTTATTTATTTTTTACATTTTCTACAATAAACACAAATTGTTTTAGTTAACAAGTTATAGCAAAACATATTTTAATATAGTTTTTATGCAGAATAATTAGCTAATAAAAGGAATACAAAGAAAATAAAGCATAAGGCTGTGCATGGAGGCTCACGCCTATAATCCCAAATTTTGGGAGGCTGAGGTGGGAGGATCATTTGAGCCCGGGAGTTCAAGACCAGCCTGGGCAACATACTGAGACCCCGTCTCTACAATTTTTTTTTTTTAATTAACCAGACATGGTGGTGCACACCTGTAGTCCCAGCTACTTAAGGGGCTGAGGTGGGAGGATCTCTTGAGCCCAGGAGGTCAAGGTTACAGTGAGTTATGATAGTGCCACTGTACTTCAGCCAGGGTGACAGAGTGAGACCCTGTTTCAAAAAGGAATAAAAGAGAAAAGAAAAGACAGAAAATAAAAGAAAGCATAGGGTGGAAAAAAATCTTTCCAACATGTAAGATAGTCTGAAAGACATACCATGGAATACTACACAGCCACAACTAAGAACAAGGTGATGTTCTTTGCAGGAGCCTGGGTAGACCTGGAGGCCATTCTCCTTAGCAAACTAATGCAGGAACAGAAAGCCAAATACACATGTTCTCACTCAGAAGTGGAAGCTAAGGCAGGGCGATGTGGCTCACGCCTGTAATCCCAGCACTTTAGGAGGCCGAGGTGGATGGATTGACTGAGCTCAGGAGTTTGCCACCAGCCTGGGCAACATGGTGAAACCACCACTCTACTAAAATACCAAAAATTAGCCGGGCATGGTGGCACATGCCTGTAGTCCCAGCTACGTGGGAGGCTGAGGCAGGAGAATGGCGTGAACCCAGGAGGCAGAGGTTGCAGTGAGCTGAGATCGCGCCACTGCACTCCAGCCTGGGCAACAGAGCAAGACTGCGTCTCAAAAAAAAAAAAAAAAAAAAAAAGACAAAAAGCTGGTAGAAATAACTGGGTAAAAGATATGAGTAGTCAGTAAAGATATACAGTAATGGTCAACCCCATTAGAAATAAGAGATGCATACACATGGGATAAGCCATGGGCAGACATTTTAAGGTGCTATAACCATTGTTGGTGAAGGTTGAATCATTTTCCCTACACCCTCACTAACAATAGGAATAAGCTCTTTACCTCATTCTGAAGAGCAGTTACATTCTATCTGACAGCATTGAAAATCCTTTCTGCTCTGGCAGTTTCATTTCTAGAACTCTCTTCTAAAGAAATGTCATTATATGTACAGTGACCAAAGTACTAGCAGTGTATTGCAGCATTTTTGCATTCACAAAATTTGGAAAGCAATCTGTAAGTAAATCAATGGAGAAATGCTTAAATGAATTATGGCATATCCATATTATGAAATATGAAGTAACTGTCTAAAAAATGAAAATGAAATATATGTACTGACATGGAAAGATGCCCATGATATTAACAGAAGAAAATGGAAATATCAGAACAATGCATGTAGTATGTACCCATCTATGCTTAAACATAAAAATTATACAAGGATCACTGTGCATACATGTTTGTGTGGATATGCATTCAGAAAAAAGTCTATTAAGATTGACCACAAAATCTTAACAGTAGTTGTCTATAGAAAGCACCGTGGGATTTGCTGAGAGAAGTAAAAGAGAAATTTTCTTTTTCACTTTTTTTCTTGCCTAGAGCATTTGGATTTCTTTATTTGCAGTGAACGTGCAATAATTTTATAGAAAAAATAAATAAAGAAGTAAAAGCACGAAGCGTGTTGTCAAAGGGGGGTTTTATCATCGCTGAGCATTTGCAAATGACTTTGGAGGCAGATGCTGCTGATGTGTGATCTCCCTAAAGGGGTCAGGAATCCATGCCGGGAGGCTGAGCTGGATTCCCCCAGACCAATAACTATCCATCTTGATCACAAAATCAGGAAGTTACTTCCACCACCTCTCTCAATAACTCATTCCAAGGCTTAATAACCTTTCCTTGCAGGAAGTTCTTCCTCTCATCACAGCTAAGTCCTTCCTGCTGCCCTGTCAGCCCTAATGAATGGGTCTCCCTTCCCTCCCTTCACTCTTGGGAATCAAGGGCCAAGAGTGAGGGGCAGGGCAGGGGCCACTTTGATTTTCTGCAGTTTGTCCCTTCTGTCCCGTATTGTGGCAATGCCCCGAGACCTTGGCATGGAAGTGGCCATAATCTTCTATTACAGACAGAGGTTGCTTTGCTGAGGCTTCTCTCTGCAGCAAAACTCCAGCCCAAGGGGTCCCCAAGGACCCCCAGTCTGCCCATCCCCACTGCTGGACACTGTGCACTACACAAACGCTGCCTCCCTGGCCTCTTTCCTGTCATATTTTATGCATCCTGATGGTCACTCAGGCCAAGATTTACAGAATTCATATCCTTTAGAGACGGAGGAAAATGGGAAACTCAAGATTTACTATCCCCCCAGGAAACGCTAGGAAAAGGTAGACCCAGGCTCTTAGGGGGGTGTATAGAAGTGAGGTGGGGAGACAGACAAACATTTATTTGGTCATGGCCTCAGCAAAGTGGTGCCAGGGGTCTGCTTCCCTGAACAGCAAGCACGTTTCTTCTAGAGCCTTCTTTCCTCTCCCAGGCTTCACTAGAGTGTGTGGTGCAGGACCAGTAACTGCAGATGGCAAAGATCCAATAAGGTGGACTCCTACTCTGCATAAACTTGGGATTCCCAGAAGGGGATAAATAAGTACATCAATAATTCCCATCCACAGCAAAGATGTTCAGACTCTTTTCAGGATGGTAGTGGAGTGCACACACTTGGAAATCAGTAAAGATCTCAGTAGAGGTTTGTGACTTATTAGCAGAGGTATTTGTGGAAGTTATTTTAACCTTGTTGGGTCTATAAAGTAGGATTGATAACAGCACTTTCTTGGTAGAAATTATGTGTGTATTTAAGGAAGCATTTGAAGGACTTTGAGCCAGACTGTCCAGGTTTAATTCACAGTTGTGTGAATTAAACTCAACAGTTGTGTAATCTTAAGTAAGTCACTTAACTTTTCCATAGCTCAATTTTCACACCTAGAGAATGGGAATGATTATAGGAATAGTACCAACCTTATGGCGCTAACATGAGTTCATATATGTAAGTTGCTTGGAGCATTGTTTGAAACATAGTAAATGTCATATGACTGTATATTAACATAACGAATATGTGTAGAAGATAAATCTGGGTGTGTTAAATTGTGTCCGACAATTCCAAGACAACACTGAACTCTGGGGATTAGGTCGGCATGGCTTAGTAGGTTAAAAGCTGACTTGTTTAGTGGAGGTGCACACATGCATAAAATTAATCATGACTCATAACATGTGTGCGCTTTGCTGTATATACATTAGACATCCATAAAAATAAAGACATAATTATTTTATTTGCATATTTATTTGAGACAAGGTCTTGCTCTGTTTCCCAGGCTGGAGTGCAGTGCTATGACTGGGTTCACTGCAGCCTCAACCTCCCAGGCTCAAGCAATCCTCCCACTTCAGCCTCCCAAGTTGCTGGGATTACAGGCTAATTGTTATATTTATTTATCTATTTATTAATTAATTAATTTATTTATTTATTTATTTGGTAGAGATGGGATTTCGCCATGTTGCCCAGGCTGGTCTTGAACTCCTGGGCTCAAACGATCCTCTCCCCTCGGCCTCCTAAAGTGCTGAGATTACAGTCATAAGCCACTGCACATGATTTAAAAACATAGTACTGCACATGGTTTAAAAACATAGTAATTTTAAAATAAAAATATGAAAAGTGCAGACTCTGTAGTCAGATTGCTTAGGTAGACATCTACGATCCACCATTGGCCAGCTATCTCACCATGGCCAATTTACATGCATTTCTTCCTCTTTTTCTGCAGCTTTGAAATAGAAATGATATCAGTACCTAACTCAAAGAGTTAGTAGGGTTTAAATGAGATAAAACATGGAAAGCTCTGAAAAAATTGTCTAGCAAACACTAAACAATATTAGAATTTTAGTGGTCCAATGAGTGGCATAGAGTGAGAGTCTTAGGTTTGCAAGTAGCTATGTCTATTCCTAGTGATGTGGCCTTGGGACAGTCACATCTCCTTTCTTAGCTTCATATTTCTGCTTTACCACATGCAATAGTAAGTCCTAATTTGCAGAGTTGTTACAAGGGTTAGGAAGAACATATGTAAAATTGCATTGATATGCATCTGGTCCATGGCAATTGATCACCATCAGCATCATCTTCATCATCATCATCATCATCATCATCATCTATAACAACATCATCTTTATCATCTATTATAACATCAATGTCCTCATCATTATCTGCAACAACATCAATGTGATGATCATCACCACTGGTCAGGAGGGAGCAAGTCCAAATTCAAAATAAGAACATACTTCATCAAGATGGGACCAGATGCAGATGTGGAAGACTGAGGATGCAAAACCAGAGCTAGAAGTGGATTGAAGGACCTCCTGCCCCAGGCTGTGGCCTTATCCCGCACAGTCCACCATCCCTTCTTTGTATTTCAATCAAAAAAGACTCCAAGTATTGAAAACTGAGAGGAACAAGTGATTTGAACAGCCCTTGAAATAGGGTATGATATGCCTCATCCCCTTTTTCCTCTCTAGGAATCCACCAAACCCACTCCTCTACTCAGCAGTGGGGCCGCCTTCTCCAGCTGGGGAATTCAAGATTCTCAGGTGCCTCTGCTTGGTAACTCCATCACACACACTTCCTGGACTGAGAACCAACTCAGTTTGCATGATACCTCAGTGAAGTCTAAGGAGATTAGATCTGTAGGTTGCCCTGAGACAATAATAATCATTGATGTTTGTGTTAGACCACTTTGTGTTGCTATAAAGGAACACCTGAAACTGGGTAATTGATAAAGAAAAGAGGTTTATTTGGCTTATGGATCTGCAGGCTGTACAAGCATGGCACCAGCATCTGCTCAGCTTCTAGTGAGGTCTCAGGAAGTTTTTAGTCATGGCAGAAGGCAAAGGGGAAGCAGATATGTCACATGGTGAGAGAGGGAGTGAGAGAGAAGGGTGCAAGACAGAGGAGGAGGTGCCAGGCTCCTTTAAGCAAATAGCTCTCACACGTGAACCTGTAGACCCCACTTATTACTGCGAGCCCCAAGCCATTCATGGGAGATCTGGCCTCATGACCCTAACACTTCCCACCAGGCCCCACCCCCAACACTGGGGATCCTATTTCAACATGAAATTTGTAGGGGACAAACATCCAGGCTATATCAGTATTATTATCTAGTGCTAAGAACAGTGCCTGGTGTGCAGTAGGCGCTCAGTAAATTTGTTGAATAAATAAATGGTTTCAGCCTATATTTATGGAGTGCTTATTATGTGCAAGACAATAAGCTCAGCATCTTACACACATGTTTTTAAGTAAGCCACACAACGAGCCCATGAGTAGCCTTCTATCACCATCTCCGTTTTACAAATAAAAAAATCCAGGCACAGAGAGGTGAAGTCATGTACCCATAGTCACACAGCTAGAGAGTAGCAAAACTAGCCTTCAACTCAAGTTGAGACTGATTCCCAAGCTGGTACCCTTTCAACTTGTTTCACTGCTACTTCATAAGTTCATGTGCCGTCTACCTGCCACCCCCACCCCTCTGAGCTCAGTACTCACCCAAGTGTCTTGAACCTGACTAGGCTTTCAGTAACTGCCCTTGAATGAATGAACAAATGTCACAGACCATCTGCTGAAGTCTCCCTGGGAAAATACATCTTTTTAAACTTTCTAACGAGTTGAAGCTTCTTTCCTCCCCAGCTCCCTTGGGCCTCTTAAAACTTCAGGAGGATGCAGCAGTCCTCAGCATAGGAGCCAACAATCAATGGGAGATTAACATCCATAACTTACAGAACACTATGATTATTTTTCCTCTTCAGCCCAGAGCCCCTGGATCTACAATGTTTTCTCGAAGTGACCCCAAGACAAAGGCACTTTATGGTCCTGGTCTCCATGGTTGCACCTGAAAAAGAGCAGGGTGTCACTTGCCCCGTCACAAGGTTATGTGAGGTCAAACTGAGAAAGTTGGTAAGGAGAGCAAGCTTGGTATCGGAAAGCGCACAGTTCGAATCCCAACTCTGTCCTTTATCTGCCTTCTGACCTTGAGCAAGAGAACCTTTTAGAGTCTCAGTTTCTGCATCTCTAGAAGGAGAATGTTAAGATGTTGATATGTATAATGTGAATAACACTTACTTTATAGGTTATTGTGACGTACTTGGGTTGCTGTTAGAAATATACTGTGTGTTAAATAAATGGAAACTATTCCCACTCTCTTTGTTTTGTTCTAAGATGTCATGGATTTAAAAATTACTTTTGTTTTATGGAGGAAAATAGGAAACTTGGGTGCCTTAACTGTGCACAATGATTCTAAGACTCATCTTGGTTTCAGAAACAAGAGAATATGAAAAGCAGTGTGTCTTAGCATTAAAGATACAGGACATTGTTATTACCGTGATGAATGTGAATACACTTTGTCAACTATAAAAAAAACACTGAATAAACAAGGAAGGCAAAGAAAGTAACTAAAATAAGGTGGGCTTTATTATATACCCTTTGATAGGTCATAAAACCAAGACTGGGAGAAGTCAATCACCTACTGTAGGTCACACAGCAAGTGATTCTCAGCTTTAGTTTTTATTTACTTTTCTTTTCCTTCACTTGATTTGATTTTACTTTGCATTTTTTTCTTTTTTTTTTTTTTAGATGGAGTCTTGCTCTGTCGCCCAGGCTGGAGTGCAGTGGTGCTACCTCAGCTCACTGCAAGCTCCACCTCCCGGGTTCACACCATTCTCCTGCCTCACCCTCCTGAGTAGCTGGGACTACAGGCACCCGCCTCCATGCCCGGCTAATTTTTTGTATTTTTAGTAGAGACGGGGTTTCACTGTGTTAGCCAGGATGGTCTTGATCTCCTGATCTCGTGATCCGCCCGCCTCCACCTCTCAAAGTGCTGAGATTACAGGCGTGAGCCACCGCGCCCGGCCTACTTTGCATTTTATTTTCTAAGTTTATGCACTCGGGTCTTGGCTAAATCCTCTGCTCTAGAGAAACTGATATCACACTCTTTATTATTACCTGGTCCGCGGTTGGTAGATTGGTCCATTTTCTTGTGTGTGCTGCCAATGCTACACAATCCCAAGAGCCTCCCTGAAGAACTCTGTCAAAAGAGATTTTCGAATTCATACCTGAGGGCAGTGGAAAAGGCTATTGTTATCAACTAGTGATGTCTGTCGTGGGTGCTGAATGAGAGAGTGGTATTGAGCGTGCCATGAATTTTCTGTGTCTGAAGCAATCCTCTGAGATCTAAAGAGAGGCCTAGCTCACAAGAACTGGAAAGGCCACTGGAGATCACCTGGTCCAAGCTTTTCACTGTGTACATGAGGGGACAGAGGCCTGTAGAGGATGAGCATCTCAAGGAAATGCAGAGAGAGGGCCCAGAATCAGCCAAGCACACTTTCTCCTGCAAAGAGGGTCACCAACCACAGGTGTTGGTCCAAGGAGAGTTGCCTGTTGGCAAAAGACCTTTACAAAGGCCACCCTGGAGAGCCCATTCAGGTCTTTGCTTTCTGACTTGGCTGAGCAGGCCCCTCTGACCTGCCAGGGCCACAAGGAGGTTCCCTCAGGGGCGATCAAGGCACTTCAGCCCTGGCAGAGGCTCCCAGAGGCATTTGCTGCCTCTCAACTCCCACCGTCCAGGGTTTGAATGTGTTTACTCTGCTCACAAAGTGGCTTCCTGTTTCGAAGAGGAATGAGTTTTTTAAAGGGTTATAAATGTGATTCAAAAGGCTTTTTGGACATCAAATGGCTCATAAAAAATGAAACGTTTCAATGATTTCAGCATAAATGAATGAAAAACACATGGTGTATGCCTCCTACTCTTTTGTTGCAACAAAAGGTTCTGGTAAACCAAAGAAGTGGCAAGTGATTTGGACCTCAATGTACCTGAGACTTGAGTTTCCAATGCCCAAACTGGAGCTTCTATTGCAGGCCAGGGAATATCTGAGCAGAAAGGTTGCTTCACGTGGAACAAGCTAAAACATAAGGGAAAACATTTCCATAGAGCTTTATTTATTATTATTATTTTTTTTGAGATGGTGGGTCTGTTGCCCAGGCTGGAGTGCAGTGGTGCAATCATGGCTCACTGCAACCTCTGCTTCCCAAGTCCAGCAATTCTCCTGCCTCAGCCTCCCAAATATCTGGAATTACAGGCAGGTGCCACCACGCCTGGCTAATTTTTTTATTTTTAGTAGAGACAGGGTTTTACCATGTTGGCCAGGCTGGTCTCGAACTCCTGTCCTCAAATAATCTGCCTGCCCCAGCTCCTGCGATACCATAGTGCTGGGATCACAGGCATGAGCCACTGTGCCTGGCCAGTTTTTTAAAGTCTATTTTAACTGTCCTGCTGACCTTACTTATATCATCATGTACTCTTCTAAAGCAGAGTTTCTCACCCTCGGCACTATGGAATTTGAGGCTGGATGATTATGGTGGGGGCTGTTCTGTGCATTGTAGGATGTCAAGCAGCATCCCTGGCCTCCACCCACTAGATGTCAGTAGTGCTTTCCCCCAAGCTGTAATAACAAAGAGTGCCAAAGATTCCCTGGGGGACAAAACTGCCCACCTCCCATTGAGAACCTCTGTTCTAGAGTCAGAATTCATTATTGTAGAGTGTTCTAGAGCCAGTAATGTTGGGATGAAAGTGAGGGTAGATGAATGGATGGCCTTCAGGGAAAGTAAACAAAATTAAACTCTAATAGGAAATTTAAAATAATTAAGGGTCTGCATTTTTATAGAAGGCATATGCAAATTATTATTTGCAGTATTCTATCCTTTACATGAAAGTAATGTTGAAGGGTCACTTAGCTAACGCACAACATATATCTGATACACAGCCAAGAGCCTGAAATGGGCTGAACTTCTAATCAGCTTGATGAACTACTTATATCAAAAGCAACACATTGTAGCGTGTGTGTGTGTGTGTGTGTGTGGTCAGGTGGGAGCTAATGTGACCATCATCCTGGTTAGCCTAAGATTCTGATTTTAGTACTGAAAATCCTGCATCCCAGGAAACCGTGTGGATACCAGCAAACAGGAACAGCTGGTCATCCTAGTGGGAGAACAAAAGAGCTTTTAGAGAAGCCCATTACATACTGCTGTAAAGATGGATGTTAACACAGAAAAAAGATAATGAACTCCAAAAGTCACTCACAAACACACATAAATCTTAAGTATATAGGGCCATTTGGTGTAAGAGAAGTAGCCTTCCGTATCTGAACTTGTAGGCATCCTTGAGTTTGTTTCAGCACCACACAGTAACTGAGGTAGAGAAGGACCCCTGAGCATACAATAAATATTAGTTCTTTGGGGGGTGAATGTCAATGAAAACGATGAAGTAGGTAATTCTAAGGACCTGTCTCCCTACAGCAGCTTTGAAAGATCAAGCAAAAATGGGCACACTCAACATTTTCAGAACTCTGGGAAATAGTCAAAGGTTTATAACAATTAATCAAATGCAAAATTTTGTAAAAGCAACTTTAAAATGGTAGGAAAGCTTTGTGACTGTTTCCTTGCCCTGCGCCACCCTCTTTCTCTGCTTGGTGGTGGTCTTGAAAATGACAGCTGCTTTCCAAGCGTGGGACCATGGTTCTGGTTTTAAGGGATGTGGAGTAGACCTTATTGTCAAAGAATTATGTTTGTCTGTTTTAACTTGTCTGGGGGCTACCTGAAGGAATGACCAGGGTGCTTGTCTTTATTATGCCCAAATTGGAACTGGGCAGAAAAGTAGCTACTCAGAGTACATTTCTTCAAAACATTATAAAGCAAATGAACAACTGACTGTTGGCTAGGATGAAAGATACAGTTGAGGCAAACAGTAAATGTGTAGGAAGCCTGAGAGGACAAGCTAAGGAGAGAGTTTCTTTGGGAAATAAGGGCATTTAAAAGCCATCATATATACTTGGGAATTTAGACCATGTGCATTCCCAGGTTAGGATGCATGATCAGAAAAGACTATAAGTTGTTAATTTATGGTCTTCACAAGTTTTTAACTCTGGCTAATATTTAGGCTTGGAACAAACAGGAAGTTAAAGCTAAGTCTAATTTGTAAATGGCCTGGCTACACTTTAAAAGTATGTTCCAATACAGAGCTCATCTGAAAAGATGGGGATAATTTGTGTACTTTTCTTTTCTTTCTTTTTTCCTTCTTTCTTTCTTCTTTGAGGGAGGGAGTTCCTAAGGCTTAAGGAAATTTCTTTCAAAATACTAGCCAAACACAAGTTGAAGAAAGAGACTTCAGAGGCAACGCATTACAAAGACTACAGAATGTACACAAATAGTTTAGAAAAGGCACTAAACAAATCAACAGCTACAATCCACAGCAAGCAACAAAAACAAATTCTGAGGAGGGGGAGGAATCTGATGCCCACAATCACTACATTTTAATATTCAAAATGTCCAGTTTTCAACAACAACAAAATGATTAAGCCTACAGGAAAGAAGAAAGTATGGACCATGAATGGGAGAAAGCCACAGAAACTGCCCCTGAGGAAGCACAGGCATTGTACTTCAGTTCATGTCAAACCAGATAAAAACTTTAAACCAACTGTCTTAAATATAAACAGATTTTTTTTAAGACATGGAAAAAGAGCCAAAGGATACCAAGAGAAGGATGTCTTAACAAATAAAGAATGTCAGTAAAGAGAAAATATAAAGTGGAACCAGGGAGAAATTCTAGAGTTTAAAAATAAAATAAATAAAATGAAAATTTTATGACAAGATTTCAATAGCAGATTTGAGGAGACAGAAGAAAGAATCAATTAACTTGAAAATAAGTCAATTGACGTTATCCAGTCTGAGTTGCAGGAAGTAAAAAAGGATATAGAAGGATGAACAGAGCCAGGGAGACCTGTGGAACACCTTAAAATGTCATATGTGCAGTGGGAGTCCCAAAGGAGAGGCAAGAAAGAAAGAGGAACAAAGGATATTTGAATAATAATGGCTAAAGACTTCCCAAATTTGATAAAAGACAAGGGTTTACACAAGACAAGGGTTTCACTGAGAGAAACCCAGTGAACGATAAGGATATATGCTAAGGAATTCAAGACCCATTGTAATCAAACCGTCAAAAGACAAAGACAAAGAGAGGAGAGAAATAACTATGAGAGATACTCAAATAACAGAAACACCCAGTTTCTCATTAGAAACAAAGGAGGCCATAAGACAACAAGATGGCATATTTGAAGTGCTGAAAAAAAGGATGAGGTGGGAAAGATTGTTAGCCAATAATTTTATATCTGGCAAACTACCCTTCAAAAATAAGAAAAAAATTAAGATATTTTGAGATAAACAACAGCTGAGGAAGTTTTTCATTAGTAGATGTGTCCTATGAATCTGCTTAAGAGAGTATTTCAGGCTAAAATGAAGACATAGTAACTCAAAGTCACACAAAGAATAGTAACTCAAAGTCACACAAAGAGACTCAATGCTACAGAATTTTTTAAGTAAACAAATAAAACAATAAGTATAAATCTGTATTGATGGTGCACAATGTATTAAGACAATACATTGTGACAATAATAACATAGACAGGAGAAGTGCTGTATAGAAACAGTTTTTGTATGGTATTAGAGCTAAACTGATATAAATTCAAACTAAATTTTTATAAATTTAGGATGTTAATGTAATTCTCCTAGTAAATACTAAGAAAATATCTTTAAAAATACAGAAAAGAAAATGAGAAGGGTATCAAAATCGTTCACTGCAAAATATCAATTAAACCATAAGAAGGCAATAAGGAGGAACTTAGGAACAAAAAAGATATAAACTATACAAAAAATATATATAACAATGGTAGAAGTAAGTTTTTCCTTATGAGTAATTACTTTAAATGTAATGGATTAAAATCTTCAGTCAAAAGACAGACATTGGCAAATTGATTTTTTTAAATGACTCTACTATATATTGTCTACAACAGACTCACTTTATATCTAAATATGCAAATAGACTGAGAGTGAAAAGTTGGAAAAAATATCGTCCATGTAAGTGGTAACCAAAAAAGAGTGGGGGTGGCTATTGTAGTATCAGATGAAAGAGTCAAAACTTCCTACAAGAGATAAAGGTCATTATACCTGGAGGAATGGGGATTCTTATATGCTGTTGGTGGGACTGTAAACTAGTACAGCCATTATGGAAAACAGTATGGAGGTTCCTCAAAAAGTTAAAAATAGGACCACCACATGATCCAGCGATCCCATTACTGAGTATTTATCTAAAGGATATGAAATCAGTCTGTCAAAGAGATATCTACACTCCCATGTTTATTGCAGCACTGTTCACAAAAGCTGAGTGATTCAATCAAAGTGCCATCAATGGGTGAATGGATAAGAAAAATGTGTTGTACATACACACAATACAATACTATTCAGCTATTTAAAAAAAACTGAAACTGTCATTTTTGGCAACATAGACGCATCTAGAGGACATTATGTTAAGTGAAATAAGCCAGAAAAAAAAGATAAATGCCTCCATGATCTCACTCACTTGAAGAATTTTAAAAATCTGATCCCATAGAAGTACAGAATAGAATAGTGGTTAACAAAGTCTGGGGAGGGTAGGGGATGAGGAGAGATTAGTCGGCAGGAACAAAATTACAGATAGGTAGGAGAATAAGTTCTGGTGGTCTATTGCACAGTAGGGTGACTATAGTTAACAATATTGTATTGTATTGTATATTTCAAAATAACTAGAAAAGAGGATTTTGAAAGTCCTCAACTAAAGGAAATGATAAATGTTTGAGGTGATGAATAAATTAATTATCCATTGTTTTATATATATATACACATATATATAAACAGTGTAAATACGTACCAAATGTACCATATATGTACATATGTACCAATGTATATATGTACCAAAACATCACATTGTACTCCTTACATATGTACAAGCATTATGTGTAAATTAAAATTAAAATAAAACTTAAAATTAAGTCTGACATGAAAAATAGATTTATTCGATTAAGACCATTTCAAATTTATTGTACATATTTGGAGAAGCAAATAATTAGGCTCACCTGTGAATCTTACTAATGATATTGCTACTGATATCTGGTTAAAAGCAATAAGAAAAAGAGAGACAGAGAGAAAGAGAGAGAGAGAGAGAGAGAATATTGAATTAAGTGTTTAAACTTATAGGAACAAGAGACCCACAGTTAGTGTAGAAGATTATCACATCTGAAGAAAATGTCCCCAAACCCAAAAACTCATTGAGGAAGCTAAATATAAAAATGGTATCTTTCAAGAGTAAAGAAAGAGAGCAAAGAGGAAATGTGACACCCCTTGCCCACCATCCCCCAGGGAGACAGGCTGGGCCAAGAGACCAGACTTATCTACTCTCAGAAGCAGGCCCCCCACCCCCAAAGAAAAGAACATCATTATATATTGAGAATAGAGTAAATTCATCAAGAAGATATAACAATTATAAATATATACACACAAAATAACAAAAGCCCCAAAATATATAAGAAAAACAGTGAAAGAATTGAGAGAGAAATAGACAGTTTTACAGTACTAGTTGGACGCTTCAATACCTCGCTTCTGATAATGGATAGAACCTTCAACAGAAGATCAGTAAGAAATGGATGATTTAACACCGTAAATCAAATATACCTAACAGACATGTATTGAACATTCCACTCAATTCAGGAGTACACATGGAACATTCTCCAGGATAGACCATCTACTGGGCCACACAGAATTCTCAATAAATTTAAAAATTCTGAAATCATACAAAGCATCTTCTCTGACCACAATGACTTGAAACTATAAATTAATTTCACAAATATGTGAAAATTAAACAACACACTCAAAGAATAAATCCCAAGAAAATTGTAAAATATTTTGAAACGAATGAAAACAAAAGCATAAAATACCAAAACTTATGGGATGCAGTGAAAGCCGTGCTTAGACAGAATTTTATAGCTATAAACACCTTCTTTAAAACAAATCTCTAATTAGGCTGAGTGCGGTGACTCACGCCTGTAATCCCAGCAGTTTGGGAGTGACGTCAAGGTGGGTGGATCACTTGAGGTCAGGAGTTCGAGATCAGCGTGGACAACATGGCAAACTCCTCCTCTACTAAAAACACAAAAATTAGCTGCCTGTAGTCCCAGCTACTCGGGAGGCTGAGGCGGGAGAATTGCTTTAACCCAGGAGGCGGGGGTTGCAATGAGCAGAGATCACACCACTGCACTCCAGCCTGGGCAACAGAGTGAGAATCTGTCTCAGGGTGGGGAAAAACAAAAAAAAAAACCTCTAATTAATAACCAAACTTTACATCTTAAGGAACTAGAAAAATAAGAACAAACTTTACTAAAAACTAGATGAAGAAGAGAGAGAATGACAGGAAGAAAACAAAAGAAGAGATAAACGAAAGAGAACAGGAAAACAATGAAATGAATTAACAAAACCAAAAGTTGGTTCTTTGGAAAGATTGAGAACATTGACAAGCCTTTAGCTGGACTGACAAAAAAAAAAAAAAGAAAATAATAAAAGATGCAAATAACTAAAATCAGAAATAAAAGTGGAGAAATTACTATCCACCTTACAGAAATAAAAAGGCTTTTTAGAGAATACTATGAACAATATGCCAACAAATTATATAACCTACATGAAGTATAATAATCTCTAGAAACACACGAATTACCAAAACTGGACTCAAGAGGAAATAGAAAATCTGAACAAACCTATAACACAACAAGTAAAGAGATTGAATTAAAAAAAAAAGATTACGTCTCCACCTGTGAATTCTACCAAATGTTTAAAGAAGAAATAACATCAAGTTTTTTCAATCTTTTCCCAAAAAAAAAAAAAAAGAAGAGAAGGAAACGCATCCTGACTTATTCTATGAATGTAATATTGCCCTGATATCAAAGCTAGACAAAGATGCCATTACACACCAATTAATGCAGATGCAAAAATCCTTAACAAAATACCAGCAGACAAAATTCAACAGCTTATTAAAAGGTTTATGCACCATGACCAAGTGGTATTTACCCCAGGAGTCTAAGGGTGGTTCAAGGAGTCCAAGAGCAAGACTCCGTCTCAAAAAAAAAAGAAAAAAGAAAACCAATGTAATGCAACATTTTGA
The DNA here is from genome assembly GCF_028885655.2 of Pongo abelii. Lineage (NCBI taxonomy): Eukaryota > Metazoa > Chordata > Mammalia > Primates > Hominidae > Pongo > Pongo abelii. The sequence continues at coordinate 113,902,169 of NC_071995.2, read as the reverse complement.
TAAAACAAAGAAAAAATATGTAATCTCATTCAAGCCAGAAAAAGCATTTGACAAAATTCAATACCTTTGATAATTTTTTAAAATACTCATAAAATTAGGAATGGAAGGGAATTTCCTTAAATTGAGAAAGAACGCTTATGAAAACCCCACACTAAGCATCATAGAGAATTATGAAAGACTGAAAACTTTCTTCCTAAAATCAAGAATAAGGCAAGGGTGTCCACTTTCATCACTGCCATTTAATGTTCACGAGAAATTCTAGCCAGAGCAATTAGGCAATAAAATAAGTAAATAACTTGAATAGAAATTTCTCTGAATAATATATACAAACAGTCAATAAGCACATGAAAAGATGCTCAATATCATTACTTGTTAGGGAAATGCAAATGAAAAAACACAATGAGATACCACTTCACCCCCACTAGGATAGCTATACTTTTTTTAAAAGGAGAATAACAAGTGTTGATGAGCATTACATTGCTGGTAGGAGTGTAAAATAATGCAGTCATTATGGAAAACAGTTTTGCAATTCCTCAAAATGTTAAACATAGAATTAACATACAATCCAGCAATTCTACTCATAGGTATATACCGAAAAGAATTGAAAACAGGTACTGAAATCAATTATTGTACAGATTATTGTATCATAACAGCACTATCCACATTAACCAAAAGGTGGAAGCAACCAAAAGTTAATTTTATGTTATGTAAATTTTATGCCTCTGGGTAAGTGTGTGTGTGTGTGTGCGTGTGTGCATATGGATGTGTGTGTGTGTGTTTCAGAAAAAAATTTAAAAAGGTTAAGTCTTATTGTATTTTTTTTCTAAAGACAGGAAATATTAAAACTTGGTAAAACTTGGTAAGAATGCTTTCCAGGCAAAATGACCCAAATTTGGCAAAGATAATATTAATCTGGATGCTGAAAAATGCAAATCATAGTTATTTGGAAAATTCCCCTCAGTGAGGAACCAGTAAGAAACTAGGACAATTGTCAACAAATGATTTCTGTTCTTCAATCTTCAGTTTGATCTCTAGGGAACTAAAACACCCAGTTATCCGGGAACAGCTGACAATTTTCTAAATGGTATCTGGTGGCGGGATTGACAAACCAAGCTAACATCAAGGACTCCATGGGTTGTGATATAAAGTGGTTATTTCAGCATAAATCTCCAGGTGGAACAACTTGTTTTCTCACCAACAACCTCCTTTGTTTTGAAATCACAATACTAATAGTAATAGCGTCAAGCACAGCAACCTTTTATTAACTGTTTTCAGACACTGAGATAAGAAACATTGCATATATTGCATAACTGAGCACTCTCAAAGAGTTGAAATTATACCCGTTTCACTGATGGAGAAACTGCTCACAGAGAGGCAGTTTCAAACCAAGATTTAATGTCTACATTCTAAAGAGAAATCAAATTTACCATCAAGCATTACAAATGAGTATAATGAGTTTCTTCCATGAACTCCGCAAAAACACCAGCAATTGCATTGCAATCTGACATTCCACTCACCCCTGCTTTTCTGATATTGTTGAAGGCAAAAACATCCTTTGTCCTAGAGGTTCACCATTCAATATAGTAGCTTTTAGCCATCTGCGGCTACTTAAATTTAAAATAATTAAAATCTAAAAATAAAAATTCAGTTCCTCAATTTCACTACCCATATTTCAAGTGCTCAACAGTCACATATGACTAATGTCTATCGTATCGGTCAGCTTGGCTATAGGACATCTTCATCATCACAAAAAGTTTTAGTGGACAGCATTGTAGAGAAATGCTATGCCACCAAATTTCTGATGCTAGATTGACAACCTTGTGGCTCTTCTCTTCTGATTACCTTCTCACAGTTTAGCAAACAATGTGTGTGAACATGCAAGTGTGTCTACATATCATGCTTCAAAGAGCTGAACTAACAAACTGAGCTTGTCCATAGCAGTTCTGAGCAGGCATGGCACAAATACTCCTGGCCCTGAGTTGATTTATCTTGATGTTTGGTTGAATTCCTCACATTTTGGTTCTCTTTGGTAACCTTTTCACCCCGTTCTTTTTTAAGGTGGCTGGCTGTTATAATTCATCATGAACGCATCTCACTCCAGGCCTGGCTCCCCTGACAGAAGGAACAGCCGGTCTTCAAAAGGTCAAAGGCAATTTTCTCCTTTCGTCTTTCTCAGTTTCCAGCATAGATTTGTCACTCTGAGAAAGCATGAATTCTGGATTTGATGTACTTTAATTGATTTCACCCTCAACAAGTCAGACTGTCCATCAGCTCTCTCCTTGGGCTTCCCTGAACTTTGCTTAAGGCTAAGGTTTTCATCCGTCCCTGGAACCAAGCTGTCACCAAGCAATTTACTCCCCTTACCAACTCTCAGGACCCATCTCGTTTACACTCCTGTAACTCTCCAGAGACAGAGGAAGAGATATGCAGGAGAGATGGTAGAAAGGAAAATTAAGGCAGAAAAAAAGAATGGGTAATGGATGGAAAATCCTTTTCCTTTGTTGCCTTTTTGGGTGAATTTGTCAGACTTTTTCTACAAATTGTTAACGGGGTGAGATCATGGAGAAAAATGGGTGGGTGGGTGAATGAATGGATGATGCTTTGATAAATTCATGGGTGGGTGTACAAATAGACACACAGATAAATGTATAAATAAATGAAAGAATACCAGGCACAATCACCAATAACTTGATTCATTAACAGATCTTAAAGTTTTTTATCGATTACTCTACATATGCCGGAAACAAGTTACAGGTGCTGGAAGGATGAGAAAGCATCTGTAGTCCCTGTCACCAAAGAGCTCACACTTCAAGAAGGAAGGAGGGCATGCAGCAATAAGAAATTGCAGAATAGATTATATTAAGGATATTTACAATATTGTGAGAAAAAAGGGGGAAGAGTGAGTTTCAGAGACACCGCATGGAAACCCAGGAAATAATGAGTTTTAACTGAATAAATTAATGTATGTCAAAGTATTTTCTGGGAGTAGAAACCCAAGCTGCCTGTTCAAGACTGTTCCTAGGTCAAATGATAAAGCACAATATGTGGATGCCCCTGAGTTCTCTCTGTTTTCCCCTTACTCGTGTGAAGAGCATGGGCTCATGTAAATTTGTATCTTCCTTCATGAAGAAACGTTTAGGAATAAAGGGGCCAGGCATGATAGTGCACACTTGTAGCTCCAGCTGCTTGGAAGGATGAGACAGGAGGATCACTTGAGCCCAGGAGTTGGAGGCTGTAATGACCTCTGATTGCGCCACTGCACTCCAGCCTGGGTGTCAAAGCAAGATCTTGTCTCTGAAAAAAGAAAAAATAAAAATAAAAGGAGTAAGGGATTAATTAAATATATTACATCTCCCAGGCATTTGTGTATTTTGAGAGGTTTTCCTAGACTAAGATTCCTCATAGAAAAGAACTTAGTCATATATTCAATTTAGCCTTCGGTTTTATCTCCAGGAAACTAAAACACCCAGTTATCTAGAAATAGCTGATAAGTTTCTAAATGGTATGAGGTGGTGGAATTGACAAACCAAGCCAACGTCAAGGACTCCGTGGGTTGTGATGTAAAGTGGTTGTTTCGGCATAAATCTCCAGGTGGGCCACCTTGTTTTCTCACCAACAAAGCCTGGTATGTAATTGTTGGTTTGTGTCATGATGGAAAGAATGTCCACCACCTTCCTTCTGAAGCCTGGAGAAGACATTTGTAAAACCTGGGTGCTGTCCATGGTTCTAAGGGCATTTGGCATGTTATGGATTTCTAGTATGAAGAATACAAAGAACACCCAGGATGACAATGATCTCTTGTACAAAGTTCTTCTAAAGGAACAATTTTAGATTGACTACCAAAAGTTCCATAAGGGATAATGACTTTGAGTGTGAAGATAACCTTACTGAAGAGAAATGTTAAGACTTTAGTCCTGAGTTCAAATCCTACCTTGGTCACTTCTCTGAGCTTAGTTTTCTCTTCTATCAAATTCTACTTTACCTAATTATTGAAGGAATTGCCTGAAATAATGAGAGGAAGTAGAGGATAATAGTAAGGCTGGGCGACAATGCACATCCATTCTGATTGCCGCACTTAACTTTGTGACCTTTCTCCTTCTGTGTGTCGGTTTCTTCAATAATAAAATATGGTTGGGATAATAGTACTATTATCCCATAGAGTTATTATGTGAGAATGAAACAACTTAGCTTAGGTGGAGTAACTTAGAATGATGCTTAGGACATAATAAGAACTCATTAAATACTTGTCATTGTTTGCTATTATTAGATCGTTTCCACATCATGGGTTATGTGTCTGGACCCTTTGTGAAGAAAATCCGGCTTTATCAACAATATTTATTCTTTCAGTTATTCTTTCATTCATTCACCCAATTCAGAAAATAGGTACCAAAGATTCACTCTCTTTCTAATCTTCCCCACCACCAATTACAGAGAGTCAAACATTTATATGGCAGGATACCTCGACAAACACTCAAACTGGATTAAAGACTGAATGTTGCTATTTAAGGTTAAAGTTATTTAAGAACCCTTCCAACTTTATTTTTATAAATTGAATTGAACTGAATTGAGTGTGCTAACTATACTGGTGCAGCATCTTTGAGTTACCTTTGGTTCTGCTGATATTTTTGTTCTGTTTTGGTTTTATCTATTCTTGAATTATTCTAATGGATCCCATTTTTAGTGAGATTTTGAGAATGTTAAAATGACATAGCACATAAAGTATAATTTCAGTTTCTTCCATCTGGGCCAGAAACACAATAGGTGTGTGGCAATTATATTCAGTGAAGGCAGGAATAAATACATGCGTGAATAATGTGAAATTATTTTAGCTTCTACATCTATTTTTATTTCTTATTAATCTTAAGATGTCAGAAGCAGAAGAGCAGTAGGGGTGAACAACTCAACAAAATTCCAAGTTGGCTTTTAAAAAGTGTGTGAGGCAGTACTAAATAGTAATGTACCCTAAGCTCTCCTTTATTGACTTCTTTATTTCCTGGGCCTCCAATTCAGGGATTAATCCATCCAATTTATTTGCTTTAGCCTCAGAAAGCAGTCCCACTTTCCACAAGGACAAAGGCTTAGAGCTGCTAGAATGAATGGCTCTGGTTAATTGATGTATCCAAAGTCTGTCTGTACATCAGCCACTCCATCTGTCTGCTTTTGCTTAAAAAGGCGCCTTCCTTAACTCGTGCTTTTTGTATTTTTCCATAAACTAGTTCTACACTTTGGGAGAAGGAGCCTGGTTGAACATTTCCATCTTCTTTCCTGTTTTAAAAAGAAAAACAATCATCCTGATCTGTCAGTTTGAATAGAAGTGTACTTTAACAAGATCCTAGGAACTTATTTTCTGCCCCATAGCAAGGTACTCATTGTGCAAGTTCCTGCACTTGCTGATTCTGTGAGGTGCTCACATGAAGTCACAATCTAGAAACTGGTGGCAGGTTTTTAAATGTGTCTTAATATTGGCTGCCTAGGTACTTCTTAAAGCAGATTTATGCTGCATTTTAAAAATCCATTATGCTACATTATGAGCTTATTGTCCATCCAGATAATATTGATCAATTTTAGACTTCCAAATCTGCGTGTATAATTGTCCCATGCAATCAAAATTGTTTATGTGTGTAGTATGTTGAAACGTTTATAAAATTATAAATTGGAATTATTTACATATGCCACAATATATTTGATTATCTTGAATGCCCAATTTATATCACCATTCATTGTCATTTTTTTCTCTATTTCATAATCTTTGCTGGTGACTTGACTTTTCTCTATAGAAGATACTTTTCAGACCACTCAAAATTAGTGTCTTTGACAGATTATTTTAAAGTAGCACATCTTGTGTGGTTTGTTCATAGAGTTTGTTCATTATTTAAAAATTTGGCATTAAAAAAGAGACTAAAGAAAAAAATTAAAGTCAACCTTAATTGCATCTCTTAGAGATAGCCACTGTTATTTTTGTCAATTTTATTTTGGTCTGTATGTGTGTATATGTTGCGTGTATATGTTGTTTGTGTGTGTGTGTGTTTATGTGTTGAATGTTCACCAATTAAGATCATATTACCTTTGCAGTTTTACATCCAGCATTTTTCCCACTCAGCTTTATATCATAGGCAATTTATTCTTTTAAATGCTTTTCCAAAACACAAAACTTTTAATAACTACAAAATATTCCCGTGTATAAATGAGATGTAATTAAGTTAATCATTGTTAATTTTTGACACACAGGTATTTTGCAATTGTTTGCTGGTGTGAATAAAGCTATGACAGACATCTGTATGTTCTAAGTCACTTTGCTGATTGAGTTCTTATATTTAAGTTCTAGAAAAAGAATTTAAGACTTCAATACCCATGTTTCAAATTCCTGCAGCACCTCTATAATAAAAACTATCTTCTACTCTGTAGTTGATTGAGTTATTAGCTTAGATTTTAACTGTGTTCCTCTCTATCTGTGCCCCTTGCCATCTAACTTTGCAGTTAAGTGTACACACTAAGTGCACTTCCTCATCCATTGACTTGGGGTTCAGCCATGTGACTTATTTCAGCCAATGGGATGTTAACAGATGTGACATAAACAAGGACTTGAAATGTGCTTGCACCACATGGCTTGTCTTCTTCCACCTCCACAATCTTTACGAGAAGTGCATGTCCTAGATAGATCATTGGTCCCAAAAGGACTGTAGATGCACAGAGCAGAGCTAGCCAACTGGATTGAGGACTTAAAATTTGATTCAAAAGCTATTCAGTTAAGCCCAGCCCAGATCAACCTACTTCCAGGCAATCTGCAGACACATATGAGCAAGCCCAGCTGAGATCAGTAGAGCTGTCCCCAAGGAACCTGCAGATATGGGAGAAATAAATGCCTATTGTTATATGGCACTGGGATTTGGTGATGGTCATGCAGCAATAGCTAACAGATCTACCCTTGGTAATTTAATGAGAAATTTAGTCCTTCATTTAATAACAAACAAATGGTGGCAATACAACATAGTGGTTAATAAAAGAGTCTTGAGAGCTATCTGGACCTAAGTTTGAATGACCTTAGGCATATTGCTTAATCTCTGTGAACCTCAGTTTTATGGTCTGTTAAATGGGAAGACTATCAGTACCTACTTTCTAGAATTGTTATTAAGATTAAACCAGTTAACGTCAGTTAACTGATATCAGTTAATATTAATAAAGTGGTACAATGCCTATGTCCAAAATAAATGTCAATAAATGATTTGTATTGTTTTCCACTAAGGAATATAGACCTCTTCAGATCAGAGGTCTATATTAGAATTAATTACTTCTAGAATCTTAGGCTAAAACAGTGTCTGGTAAATAATAGGCATTCAATTAATATTTGTTGATTAGTGATTGTTCTTTGCTATTGTTCTTCTACTTAATAAAATGAATTGGAAACAGAGGTGGGTAACACCCCATTGTTTGCTAGATCTAGAGTTTCTTCTTTTGCTGAATTACTTCCACAACGATAATAATCTACTGAGTTTACCCATCAGTGACAATTTTCTTGAAATAAATAAATAGGCGTGTTATGTGTGCACTGCATGATGGAAAGATCTAGCTTTCATACTCCATAGTATCATAATTCCCCATCGTCATTCTTAGTATCCAACGATCCTCTACACTCCACCACCACCAGTCACTGGATAGGGTCGTAGGGTGATTGTAGACAGATGTGGACCTAAAAAGAAGTTTTATGCTGAGCATTAAAGATATTCAACAAACTCAACACACATTTCTATAAAAGTTCTACTAGATGCTGCTTAAAACAAGAGGGACAGGGCTATGGTTTAAAGTTGCACAGGCCATGTCTGCCTAATCTATAAGGATTAAAATTTTTTAGTGACCTTACTGTAGGAAAAAAAACTCGAGATGTTTCTATTGAGCTTTCTGCTTTGCAGATAAATTGTTTAAATGAAAGCTCCTAACCAAGATTAGCACAGTGCCTGGAAAGTTATAAGCACTCAGTAAATGCTAGCTATTATTTTCATTGGAAAATATGGTTAATATTGATAGAACTGGTGATTGTAAGTTAATTGCAGTTCCCCACTTGTGGCTGTAATCAAAGTAGAAGCCCTCCTTTTTAAAAACCAATCTTGGGTACAAGCAGTCCAAAACATAATACTAGGACATTTTAATTCATATTTGTTACTCCAAGCATCTATGCATCAATTCTTTATTGAACACTTACCATGAACTAGATACTGCACTGGGTACTGAGAATACTACAGTGAGGAAAGTATTCTCAAACCAAAATCCCTTCCCTCACACAGCCGACATTCAAGTCAGAGAAGCAGACGGGAAACAAATAAGAAAACATGAATAATATATATATGTATTTTTTTGACGCAGAGTTTCACTTGTCGCCCAGGCTAGAATGCAGTTGGCACCATCTTGGCTCACTGCAACCTCCACCTCCTGGATTCAAGTGATTCTCCTACCTCCGCCTCCTGAGCCTCTGGAACTACAGGCATGCACAACCATGCCTGGCTAATTTTTGTATTTTTAGTAGAGACAGGGTTTCACCATGTTGGCCAGGCTGGTCTCGAACTCCTAACCTCAAGTGATGCACCCACCTCGGCCTCCCGAAGTGCTGGGATTACAGGCATGAGCCATCACTCTTAGCACAAGAAAATAAATGATCAGTTACTGAGAATTTTCAGGAATAAAATAAAAAGAAGGATGTAGTTCACAGTGATGAGATGATGAGATAATGAGATTGAGTGGTCAGGAAAAACCCATGTTCTCTTAGAACTGTAGTTCTCTATGTTTATTGGGTCTCCATTATCTTTAAAAATCTGATGGATTCTATGGACTCTCTCTCCAGGAAAAAAATATATATATATATATATATATATATATATATATATACAGGCACACAGGGCTCACATGCATTGCTTATATTTTATTGAATCTCTGCTTTAGACACTCATCTAAGTCCTATCTTTGGCCGTGACATCCTGGTAGCAAAAGCAGAAGTAAGAAATATTCACTTCCATATTGTCTTAGAACAAATTGTCAAAGCACACCACTTCTCTGACTTGGAAAAAACAATTGTCTGAACTCTCAATAGCTGGTGCTTGCATGTTTTGACATAGAGGTACTATGCCTTATCGTCTCTGGCAGAGTTCGCTTGCTATGTACCAGAATTCTTGCTCCCTCTATGACAGGTTAAAGCTGGGATTCAGAAGCCACTATCCACACAAGGACTACATTTCCCAGCTACCCCTTCTTAGTGGTACAGTCATGGGACTAATTCTTGCCAATGAGATGTGAGCAGATGCTGTGGATGACACTTTCAGACCAAATCTTTTAAGAAGCCTTCATCTTGCTATGGTTTCACTTCATGCCAGCTGAATGCCGGTGATTATCGGAACCTAGGAAAAGGTGAAACCACACGATAGGGGAAATCTGGATTCTGAAATCACTACATGAAGGAAAACTACTCACCAAGTAGAAAGGTTCACATTTTTTATGTGAGTGACAAGTAAACCGAAATGGTGTTAAGTCACCAACATTTGGTATTACCCCTAAATGATATTTCCTAAAGTGTGATCCCTGAAACGGCAGCACCAACATCACCAGGGAGCTTGTAAGAAATGCAAATTCTCCCACTTCAGAAGAACAAAGTCAGAAACTCTGGAGGGGTGGGAGGGACCAGCAATCTGTGTTCTAATTGGCCCTCCAGGTGACTGGGAACCACTGCTCTAAATACATAATACAGTGCGTACGAATGGGGGTTATAAAATCTGATTTCCTTGGTTCAGATCCTGGCCCAATCACTTATGAGCTATGTGATCTTGGGCATGCTACTTAACTTCTAGTGTCTCAGCACATTGCTAGGTATGGATATCTAAGGGTAGATCACAATAGTATCTAACTCCCATGCTTTGACATGAGCATTAAAGGAGATCATCCATGTAGAGGGCTTAGAACAGTGTCTGATGCACAATAAGCGCTTAGAAAACTAACTGTAATGCTTATCAAACTGACAGCCAAGTCTCAACCCCAAAGTTTGCATAAAATGGACTTTTCATTTCTCCCCCTCTGCTTAAGGCTATTCCCATGCATGCTTGAATCGTGGGCACATCTGTCCTGGCAGGCATTCATTCCATCAGAAAATGATTATGGAGGTCCTTCCATGTGCCAGACATCATGCTAGGATCCAGATCAGCAAGGGAAAACAAGGCAGACTGGATCCCTGCCTGGTGATAGGCCTCTGACCTGGCCGACCCCACTGTGGCCAGACAAGCAAGGACGGTGAACAAACAGGTGGCTGAACTGGACCCTGAGGGAATAAGACCAACACATTTTTTCTTTGTGCAAATTTCTGGCTGATTTTCTTTTTTCACCCATGCAAGAAGATGCCCTTGCTTTTTCCAACAGCCACCCTGTGTGCAGACTAATCTTTGAATCTATGTTCTCTAAGCTGCTTTAAAATATGATGCTCAGTGGTTTAATCCAAAGGCTGTAGAAAGAGCCCTGATGCCAGGTGTAAGCATACTTTTAAAGAAGAAGGCATACTTTCAAAACTAGCACCTGGGGCCAGCCAATTAAATTCCTCAATGAAAAATGCATGGACAAATGGAAGGCTGGATGCTCCACTTTGATTCTTACTCAACTCTGATTGGCCACAGGTTTGGCAGTTTTGTTTCATTGACCAAATGGTACCCATCACCCCCTCATGGGGACTTGCACCTGCCCTCAAAGGAACCAAAGCTGCCAGCTCCCCTCAGCCCCTTTGAACGTTCCTTATCAGCTTTAATACTTAAAGCCCTAGAATTTGTCAGCTTAGATTCCCCACAATTTGATGGGCAAAGGGGTGTGCGCTCCAAGCAGCCTGCCAACTTCACCGTCACAGCTGCAACTCTCCACAGACGCTCTGCTGTGGAAATGCAAAGAATTTTACAAAAGAGTCACCCTAACCTCACATAGTCTGTGAACTCCAGTCCCTCCTGTTCTTTCCTGTTCTTTCACAGGAGATCCAATTTCTCTCTGACTCAATCTTTGTCAGGGCACAAGGTCAACTGGCTGGCTTCTTATACTCCTATGGTCCCAGATGTATAGAGTGGGCAAGAAATGAAGAAAAAAAAAGAAAAATCTGTGCCCATGGCAGACATCAATAATCAATTCCAGAACTTTTATCCCTTGACTAGATCCATCCTCCAAATTTGTGAGTGCTTCAGACAACCGTCACTAATTAATCTTGCTGGTCATTTAGACCTATTTGCCATTACAATCTAAACCAGCCCTTATACAGAAAATAAAACAATGAAAACAAGAAAGGCGAATGACTTATATCCATCTTCAAACAGTGTGTGTGAGTCAAAATTGAGATTAGAATTCAAGTGTTCCTAATTTCCAGTCTTGTGCCTTTCCTTATGCCAAGAGACCATCAGGCCCCTTGAAGTATCTGGAGATCCACTCCACCTCTCCAGATTGAATAGTCCTAAATAAATGACCCATGAAATGTTCTCGGGTTCAACTTTCATCTCCCATCAGTATGCAAGATAAATGGTGTATTAGTCGGCTATTGTAGTAATGCTGCATAACAAACCATCCCACAAATCCAGTGACTAATAGCTACAAGCATTTATTCTCACATTCATGGGTCTGCAATCAACTGTGGCTCAGCTGACGTGGGCCTGGCTTGGCTCCACAACTCCACATATGCTGCACGTGTGTTTATTCTGGAGTTCTGGATAAAAAGGCAGTGACTACCTGAGTCATGCCTTTCTCATCATGGATTAAGAAAGCTCAAAACCTGAACCAAAACATGCAAGCATGTTTAAGAACTCATGCATACATCATGCCCTCTAACATTGCACTGACCAAAGCAAGTCATATGACCAAGCCCAAACTTAGCAGCACACAGAAAATCTCTGCCCACATTAGTAAAGGGAGGGAGTGAATGTTTGCTAAATAATAACATATATTATTTAAAACATGGCTTTTAAAATTATCAAGAAACCTTTCAGGGAGGGTTTGGAGAACAGAAGCCTTTTTTTCACGGTGAGATTATACCAGGCTTTCACTAGAGAAAGTTGATAAGCTGCTGAGCACCAGACTTAATCTCTGAGAAAGCTAAATCATGTATTGTGTTAATATTGGCTCTCTGGTTTTATTGCTGATTCTCCTGCTTTAATTCTCACCCCATGTAAGACAGATCATGAATATTTTAGTGGCCAGACAGTGAACTCCTCAAGAGTCACCTTCATGTCTTCCTTAATGCTGGTGTTTTGAAAATATGTGGGTTTTCTAAAAGAAAGTGTTGAATAAATGATAATGTCATGGTGGTTAAGAGTATGGGTTTGGGAGAAAGAGTAAGCCAGATTCAAAGCTAAAGCCATCACTTATTGGCTGAGTATACTTGGTCACTTGTCTAACCTTTCTAATCCTCAGTTTTCCCCTCTGTGAGTTGGGGGTAGCCATATCTGTCTTGCTGGGTACCTATTAAGTAACATAATGTAGACAAAATGTCTGGTCCACCCTAGGCTGTCAATATATTCTAGCTCATATTTTTATTCATCCTGTATTAAAACTAGCTTAAATCACTGAGTTCCTCTGGTGCAGTAGCCAATAGTGGCACTAATCTAATATTTCTCATTCTTTTCTTTTCAGGCACCTAGAAGAATTGTACTTCTTGTCCTCTTTTGAGGATAGGCATACCCATGTGCTTTGCTTTGGCCAATGAAATATGAACAGAAGGTACCTGTGTCCCTTTGGAACAGAAACTTTAAGAGCCATGATCAATGATTTCCATGTTCATTTCCCACTGCTGTGGTCACTACGAAAACACTTGTTAAGATGAACTCTATATCAGCCTGGATCTCTGAGAGACTTCATGGAGCAGAAATCCTCCAGCCTATATGCATAGTGTATGTAGTATGAGAAAGAAAGAAACTCATGTTAAGCCACTGAGATTTGGAGGGTGGTTCTTACTGCAGCATAACCCAGCCACTGTGCCTGATATACTTGGTATTATTAAGTTATATACTTAATATATACTTGATGATATACTTGGTATTATTAAGTATACTTGGTCTACTTACAGAATATTATGGATTATATTTTCAGAAAGATTTATGTTGCAAAGAAACCAGTTATACCTGCCGGTATACCAGTACTTCCCCATATCTACGGAGTAGCCCTCTTAAGTCACAGAAGTTCAAGATTTAGAAAGAAATAAAGAACACTCTGATTTATGCAACTAAAGCCTCAGGAAGAAAAGGTGTGGAGCTGTCCTCACAGGCCACTGTGTCTAGGAACTCAAATCCTATTCTCTTTTTTTCTTTACTTCACTCTGCTTCTCTCTGCATGCTGCCTTCTTGTGTCTTCCTGAACTCTGACTTTCTCCAGGCAATGAGAAAGTGGCCGAGTGGCCATAGGTGCTCTAGGCTCATGCACCATTAGCTTCAAGATCCTAGGACCATGTTTCCCAAAGTGTGTCTCAAAGACCATCTTGGATGTGAATTGCATGTGCATATATTCCAGCTCCTCTCCAACTTTACCATACTGATTCAGAATTTTTAGTGGCTTAGCCTGGGAATCTGCATCTTACCATGTTTATCAAGTGATCCATAACCAAAGTTGCATACCTAATCTAGTAAAGGACCATGAAAAGCCTGGCAGGAGTGGTGGAGTGACAACGTGGGCAGCCCCACTAGGCTTACAGGGTTACAGGGTTAGGGTGAAGGAGACACAGAGTCCCCAAAGTTGGGAGTCAGGAGAAGGGATGCATGAAGCGTACACACAGCCATGGAAAGAAATTGTGAGCCCAGACAGCGCTCCAGTCTGGTTCTCCTATAATTGGGAAAATACTCTGAAACCTAATCTACCTGAAGACATAAAGCAGAAAAAAACAAATCTTCCTCTCCTTTAAAGCCATTAGCAAGTTTCAACTTCTAAAAAGTGGGCAGGGTACGGTGGCTCACACCTATAATTCCAGCACTTTGGGAGGCCGAGGTGTGCGGATCACCTGAGGTCAGGAGTTTGAGGTCAGCTTGGCCAACATGGTGAAACCCCATCTCTACTAAAAATACAAAAATTAGCAGGGCATGGTGGTACGCGCCTGTAATCCCAGCTACTTGAGAGGCTGAGGCAGGAGAATCTTTTGAACCCAGGAGGCAGGGGTTTCAGTGAGCCGAGATCACACCACTGCACTCCAGCATGGGTGACAAAGGGAGACTCTGTCTCAAAAACAAAAAAAAAAGTGCATTATGAGGAGGAATTATTAGCTCCTGAGCACCTATTCCAAGCTAAGTACCCCTTGACACTCTGCAGAGAATGCCAGTGTTTGGCTAACACAGCACCCATTCCCTACCTCTCCTCTTTCCCATGCCTGCAATTCTAGAGGGTGCAATGTCAGATTCCTCCTTTATCAGCTTCTCTTGCAGCCATAAGTTATCATGAATTGTCATGATGTGACCCGAGCCACATCGTGGCCAATGAGACGTCAGTGAAAGCTACTGAGAGCTTCCAGGAAAGACTTTATTTTCTTAAAAAAAAAAAATCTGACATTTCTCCCATCCTATACCTTGAAGGTGGACATGATTTCTGGAGCTGAAGCAGGTACTTTACAACCATGAGGTAAAGGCTAAGAGTATCTTAGAGACGTTCCTCTGATATCGTTCTGCCATAAACCCATCCCAGCAGGTGTTGGCCTCCAGATTCCTTGTTGTGTGAGACAATTGAATGTCTTTGTGGCGTTAGTCACTGTCAAATTTCCTTTTTCTTGCAAATGAATGAATTCCCATCAGTTATGTTTCCTGATTTACTTCTCATGATAATATAGGCATTATCATTCTCACTTTTTAAGTAAGGAAACTGAGGTTAGTCAGTGAAGCAGGTCATTTATTTAAGATCACAAGTCAAAGAAGCAATGGGACTAGAATTCCAAACCAGATTTGCATGACTCGAGGGCTCTTTATAAGAAGCCTCCTACCTGCATGGCTACACATTTTCTTTTCTATTTGTTTTTGTCCTGCCTCTTAAAACTATCATGTAATTACATTTTTTATGTACTAACATAACAGTCAGGAGAACAACAAGTACAGTGCCTGAGTCACAGAAGATAATCCGACCATGTTCAAATAAGTGTTCATTATTTGAGGTTTATTAAGTAAAGGTAGGAGACTTAAATCAAAGACTGAGGATGGGGAAACGTGGATTCAATATTCCAAAATATTTATTCATGAAGTGAATAATCCTCGCCCCTTCTACTGGTATCACTTAGCTGTTGCTATGTAACATACAACCCCAATACTTAGTGACTTAAAGTGATAAACATGTATTATTAAAAGTAATTGCAAAAACCTCATTTGCTTTTGCATCAACCTAATAATGTCTCCTGAGTCTGGGAGAAGGCTGGATGGTTGTGTTTATCTTGGCTGAGCTCAGTTGATTTAGGCGGGGCTTATTTTTGTGCCTATGGTCAGCTGGGGGAGTTAGCTGGGGACTGGCTTATTTAGAATGGACTTGGTTGAGACATGAGTTTCTCACATGCTTTGCATAGGCTGGTCCATGTTAGTTCATGAGTGGCTGGCAGGGATTCAAGAGTGAGCAGAGTAAGCGGAAATCTGTTAGTGCTTTTTAAGCCCTGGTTTGTATCACACCTGCCAAGGGCCAAGCAAGTTACATGGCCAAACTCAGAATCAAGGTGTGGGGTAAAAAATCCTTTGCCCTGGGTGGGTGTGGTGGCTCATGCCTGTAATCCCAGCGCTTTGGAGGGCCGAGTTTGGTGGATCACCTTAGGTCAGGAGTTCAAGACCAGCCTGGCCAACATGGTGAAACCCTGTCTCTACTAAAAACACAAAAAATAACCGGGCATGGTAGCAGGTGCCTGTAATCCCAGCTACTCAGAGACTGAGGCAAGAGAATTGCTTGAACCCAGGAGGCGAAGGTTGCAGTGAGCCGAGATCGTGCCACTATACTCCAACTTTGGCAACAGAATGAGATTCCATCTCAAAAAAAAAAAAAAGCCTTTGCTCTAAATGGGAGAAGAGTTGGGGACATCACTGCAATAAACCTGCCATAGATCCCATGATGGATAAGTAAGAAGTAGCTATGTCTATAACCTAGGCCTGAATAACTGCTGGCCTTCCTTGGAGAGGTGAAACAGCAGAGCATGAAAGTGAGGAGCTATTCCCTAAGCAGCCCAGTAGGGTGGGAGACAGAAGCATTGTGCCTTAGAAGACCTGAATTTTGAGTCCTGGTTCTGTCATACACTTTCTCTATGTGACCTTAAGGAGAGAGACCACTTTTCTTTTCTGCTTTGGAATTTCTCTAACTAGAAAACGATAGAGACAAACTTTCAGAGGCCAGCAACTAGAGGCCCACAGACTAGATCTGGCCTATGTATTTGTTTTGTTTGGCTTGCCCAGTATTCTAGTTTTAATTGAGCCAACATTTAAAAGTTAGAATGTTTCAGATAGAAATCTGGATTTCTGACTGATATGGTTTGGATTTGTGTCCCTACCCAAATCTCATGTCGAATTGTAATCCCCAGTGTTGGAGAAGAGGCCTGGTGGGAAGTGATTGGATCATGGGGGTAGATTTCCTCCTTGCTGTTCTCGTGATAGTGAGTGAGTTCTCACGAGATCTGGTTGTTTTAAAGTGTGTAGCACATACCCCTTTGCTCTCTCTTTCTCCTGCTCTGGCCTTGTGAAGACGTGCCTGCTTCCCCCTTAACCTTCTGCCATGATTGTAAGTTTCCTGAGACCTCCCCAGCCATGGTTCCTGTACAGCCTGTGGAACTGTGACCCAGTTAAACCTCTTTTCTTTATAAATTACCCAGTTTCAGGTATTTCATTATAGCTGTGTAAGAACAAAACCATATACTGACTTTACTCAAAAATCCTGAAAGATTCAGCAAAGTTGGGTCAAGATTCCACTATGGCAACAATGGATGCAGCTGAACTATGGATCCTTATCTGGGATATGCATTGCTCTCCACTATCTGACCTACTACAATCTCACTTACTCCATAATGTCTCCTAAACACTAAGATTTTTCTTACGCTTGGCTGAACTCACTCATTTAAATTCACCTTTTGTCACTGTAGACATTTGAATTGGGTTTCCTGGACCAAATAGTTTGAAAGCTGGACTCCGTGAGTCCACGGCATTGTTTTTTTTTTTTTTGGTGCTCAATTTCACAGGTCAATACAGAAATTCTCCCATCAATTCCCCTTGATTTTAGGCCAGTGAATCTTAATCCCATGGGAACTCAAATCCATTTGAAATTCTGATGACATCAATGGGCAGAAAAGTGCTCATATAAGCACACAGATGTTTGAACACATACACACACACATACACAATATCACATAGTGCTTTGTCTGTCAACCTCCGTTATCATAGAAGATGCAATTTGTCTGTCTTGCAGTCTATGGTGAACTTCAAGTTCTCCATCAAAGTATTCCCACCATAGCCCTGTCTAGACAATTTTCAGATCTATTTAGGACTCCAGAAAAGCATCTTCCCCCAACAAAATTTCTTATAGTCAGAGGTCACCATCTATTCCCAGTTCCCTCCCCATTTCCCATTCACTCTTCCAAAGAACAGAGAGGAAAACAAGCAAGTTACAGCCAAGTGACCCACGCTGAGAAAAGAGCAGAAGTCAGCAGGGCCCTGACCTTCCTGTGTAGGTAACAAATTGGATACCATGTTTGCACTGAGCCCTGGAGGGAGGGAAGGAAGGGGGGAAGTAGGGAGGAGGAGGGCAGTGTGGGATGGAGGTGGGGTTACAGGGTCAGCCGACTTGGCTTTAGGCATCCACATAGCAACTCCATCCACCCCTTCCCAGGAAGCAGCCACTGCTGCAGGGCACACAGAGGGTAGCAGCTGGAGGTCAGCAGAGGCCAATACATGCACACACAAGGGTGTGTTTGTGTGCTTGGGTGTGTGTGTCCATTCCCAGCCAAGGGCAGGGAAAGCTACTGAGTTGAATTCTTTTAAGAGATCTCCAAGGACTTTCTGACCCAATCCCCACTTATTAAACATATAATTACTTTCTTTTTTCTTTCCCTGCATTACCAGAAGACAGTGTAGTTTGGCCTTTAGGTACACAGTTTCTGGAGCTAAACTCCCTGAGTTCAAGTCCTACCCGGACCACTTAATAGCTGTGTGAATTTGGAGGGTAACTTAACCGCTAGTTGCCTCGTTTCAAAAGAAAGGGAGATAGTAACAATGACTTCCTCAAATATTTGAGGAAGTTAATATGCATAAAAAGCTAATAAGCACAAACTATAATTATTCATTCAGCAGACACATATAGAGGAGCCTATATATGATGTATTAATTTTCTTGAACATCTAGTCTGTGCAAAGCAATGTTCATTTTATGGAAATTATATTAATCTTCCCCCAGAGCCCTGGCACAACACATGCATTTAATTCCCATTTTACAGATGAGGAAACTGAGATTCAGGGAAGTTGGGTCCCTTGCCCAGGTTTACACCACTAATGAATGATGGAAACAGCCAGTTCCATTGCATTTCAAAGCCCTGGCTCCTAATCAATTCACTGTGATCTCCAATTTTCTTTCGTATTCCAAACACCCAGGTCAATGTTTGACATATAAGTGAATGAACCAATGATTGGTTCTGCCATTCTCCCTTTCTTTGCTCTTTCCACTTTAACCTTTGTCCAGAGGCAGCCCTGAGGAAGCCATACACTTCTTGGATATGCACATCTCTTTTCTCTTTCCTGCTCCTTGATGCTGTTCCATCAGTCTTCATCTTCACTACTCAACTGCCATCCATCTCTCCTACTAGTAACTCCTTGGAAGTAAGGCTCCAAATATTTCTCTGGCGCTGGAGGAAACTCATTCTTTCTGGTTTAATTCACCCCGTCTGGCCTTAATTGCTTTGCCCTGTTGTGAAAGGAGACCTCCCATGGCGACGGCCCCAAGGATGGGTTGGGGGGTGGAAGGGTGGAGGAGGAAATCGGGGTGAGCTGTTGAGTGGAGAGTGGATTAGTCCAAGGCCAATGGGGCAACGGAAGTTGGGGATCTCGGAGCCTGTGGCTCCAGACCCACCCTTGGTTGTGATGTTTACGATTGAACTTGGGCAGGAGCATGTGTCTGGGGGCTGTGCTGGCCTCCCTGGCCCCTACCTTGAGTGTTTGGTCCTGCAGCTCATTAAGCAGTGACACTTAGCACATCATCAAACTGCTTTACAGGCACAGCCCACACAGCTCCTGGCCTCTGGAGTCTGCAGGTAGTGGGGGGACGCTGACCTCCCAGCAACTGGAGCTGGGACTGGGTGGACACACAAGGGGATCAAAAGACCTCATGGGAAAAACAGACCAAGAACTGGATTAGGGCACCAGGACCCCTGACCTTTCACCCCCAGAAATTATACAAGACTAAGGTGCATCGGAAACAGGGGTTCTTGGTGTGGTGTCATGGAAAAAACATGGCATTTGATGTCCTGTGAACAAGGCTCAAATCCTGAATTTGCCACTTCCCAGCAACTGTGGAACACAAGCAAGGTTTTTGCCTTCTCTGACCCTCTGTTTCCTCAATAAGGCCAATAGTACCTACCCAGAGGGCTGTTGCTAGAAATATTGGGATGATACATATAACATGTTTAACCCAGAACAGGCAATAAATGGTGATTATTTGAACTACCTACTCCTACTTTCCCACTTTCTGAAGAGCAAAGAGATCAACGGGATCAGGCTGACAACTATTAGTTTTACCCCCATCCTCCCTCCCACCTCCGTGCCCTTTTTTGGTGTGTGAGTCAGTTCTGGGCTTGGAGCTCTGAAAGTAGACTTTGCCTTTTAATGTCACAAAAAATCACAATAAGAAATCAACAACAAAAATAAAGCAGCTTCGAGTTAACAAGTGTCTACTATGAGCCAGGTGCATTCTCATTCCAGATAGATAGATAGATAGATAGATAGATAGATAGATAGAATCCCATTATGTTTTCACAACTCTGTGAAGCATCTACAATAATTATTTCCATTTTACAGAGGAGAAAACTGAGGCTCAGAAGGACTAAGTCATTTGTCTCATGTCTCATGAGTAAAGCTGTGATGTAAACCCAGATCTATTGACTCTGAGTTTTCATTCTTTCCAACGTTGGATAGCCCTTAAAAGGGGTGGGAGGGAAGAACAGCATGTTGGAGACCCCTGGCAGATCAGGGGGTGCTTCTGGTCCATGTCCCCTGTCCTGAGTTCTTGGAGGTCCATTTGCAGATCCCCTAATTTCCAACTATCCTTCAGAAGCCTCAAATATATTCCTAAATCTCTTTGAAACAGCCCTGGCCAAGAAGAGCCTGCTTTCATGGTTGATGTGCAGTGATGAGGCAGGGTTAATACTTCATTAGGTCATGGTGCCATTTTGCAGTTCATGGATATTCGGTAACACAAGCAACAACAAACTCACAAATTCCTGGGCTTCACTTTCTCTGGGGGTGCAGGCTCAGGATGAGGGCTCCCTGAATGTGGGCATGAGATAAAAACCTGTGCCTGATTCTCATGAATGTGTGGAGAAGATGCTCCGGGACTTTGGGATAGTGGACCCATCCTCTCTCCCACTTCCATGCCCGTTTTTTGGTGTGTGAGTAAGTTCCAGGCTTGGAGCTCTGACAGTAAACAATCCTCTTGGCCTGCCTGAAAGGTGAGTGTATTTTGTAGAGATCCTGTATTCATTTGCTGGTCTGCCATAACAAATTGCCACAAACTGGGTGGCTTAAACAACAGAAATATGTTGTCTCACCAGTCTGGAGTCTAGAAGTCTGAGATCGAGGTGTCAGCAGGGCTAGTTCCTTCTGAGGCTGTGAGAGAAGATCTGTTCCATGCCTCCCCTCTAGCTTCTGGTCATTTGCTGGCAATCTTTTGCATTCCTTAGCTTATATTAAGTTGGTGTAAAAGTAATGAAAATAATTGTGATTTTTGCCATTACTTTTGAGAGCAAAAACTGCGATGACTTCTGCACCAACCTAATAGAAGTATTGCCCCAATCTCTACCTTCATCTTCCCATGATGTTGTCCTATGTGTGTGTCCATCTCCAAATTTCCCCTTCTTATAATGACATGGGTCATACTGGATTCAGGCCCTCCCTCATGACCTCATTTTAACTTGATTACCAAATAAGGTCACATTCTGAGGTGCTGGAGGATTAGGACGCTGACCTAGGAATTTTTCAGGGGCACGATTCCATCCATAATAGTTCAGAAAGAGAAACAGGACTCACTCTTTGGTCAGTCTGACAAAATCCATGGACCCAATTCCTCAAGTCAATTCACAGGAACATGTGCATTTACAAATGTTATGTGATTTTTAGAAGTTCATGGACCTTCTGACACACGGGGTCTAGGACCAACAGATTAGACCTCTGGTAAGTTGCCAAGATACAAATGTGTCATGAAGTCAATGACAGCAAGGTGGGGAATGTGGTGAGCTAGGTAAGGTCTGGAAAATAAGATGGGAAGTTCAGTTTGGAACATATTGAGTTGAAAGTGCAACATTAATATGTTGCATGGTGACAGTACAATATCCAATTCCAAACTGTCAGCTTGGAAGGAAGTATAGGACTTAATATTGAGTCCTTTATTCTTTGTTTCTCTCCTCCTTTGTCTCTCAAAGATTTCTTGTACAGCCAATATATGCTAGGCTGTGTGCAATATATGCTGGGCATATTAAAAACAGTGAGAGCATATGTATCCTCAAGGAACTCACAGGCTAATGTGAGAGTAAACATATGCATGTAAGTAAATTTATATAGGTATATAGGAGTATGTGTGTATATTACAATATGTGTGTGTATATATATACTATATATATAGTTATATACATATGTACTTACCTACCTGTATGGATACCTGTAACTTTATGGTAGGTAATACACACACACAAACCCCTATACGTGCACACACACACACACACACACACACACACACACACATATGTACATAGGGTAGATAAGTGCATATGTACCAAGGAGGGGTAGGTATTAATTGCCTTAACTGGTTGAAAGTTCAAGTTTGGACTAACTTCAGCTATAGTTGGATCCAAGTACTAAAGAAGCATTTGCAGGCCTTGGTCTGTAGTACTTTATCATTGGTTCTTCTTTCCTCAACTTTGGCTCTACTCTTAGGCAGGACTGCCCTCATGATGGTGCATCAACTGCCAGTAGCTCCCAGCTTACATCCAATTCAGCAACCCAAGTGAAAACAGAATATTTCCCCACCTCAAACAATTTTAGTAGAAGTTGTGTTAATATACATGTTAATATACATATGTACATATACACATGTATATATACAGGTAGGTAAATGCATATGTATATTAACACAACTTTAATCAAATTTTCTGCCACTTGTTATCAAAACAGTTCTTACCAATGTAATAGTTTCATCCAAGAGGCCACATCTGAGTTAGAGCATAGAGGTCCATGTGAAAGGGCATCTGTGCCAAAGAAAAAGCTGAGCAAGGAATGGGAGCATTATTTAGGTTGATCATATATAGACAGAGGAACCAAACTAGTCAAAGGATAACATTTGAAATAATGTTTGCACAAATGTGCCATGAAATATGGAAAGATCCTTGAAGAAGGTAGAAAGGAGTTCACCTTTAACCAAATGATTCCAGCTGAAGGCAGTGTTGCAGGGTCCTTGTACAGATGAAGACTTGTGAAGCCCAGACAGATTAAGTTAATTGTTAAATGCCTCACTATTAACTAACCAATAAGAACAAATCCTAGGTCTTCTACTGAAATTGTTTGAGGTGGGGAAATATTCTGTTTTCACTGGGGTTGCTGAATCGGATATAAGCTGGGAGCTACTGGCAGTCAACACAGCACCACAAGGGCAGTCCTGCCTGAGAATACAGCCAAAGCCTAAGAAAGAAGAAACAAAGATAAAGTGCTACAGACCAAGTCCTGCTATTGCTTCTTTAGCCCCTGGATCTAACTATGCCTGAAGCCAACCCAAACTTGAAATTTCAACCACTTAAGGCAATTAATACCTACCTCTCCTTGCTACATGCTGTGATTGATCTACTCTCTCTTTGGCAGTCAATTTACATGCTGAAAGTCCTTTATGAACTCTGTGGCTGTACTAATGCCTGTAATTTTGTCTGAGGGTCCCTTCTGCAGCCCCTGGACATAGAAATACTCTCATTATCATGTGGAAAAAGCCAGATGTGCCAGAGACTTAAAAAGCCAAGCATAGAAAGACACATATTGCATGTTCCCATTCATATGTGGGAGCCAAAATAGTGGAACTCATGGAGGTAGAGCATAGAATAACAGATACCAGAGGCTGGGAAGGGTGTGTACATAGGGGTAAGGGATAAGGAGAGGTTGGTTAATGAGAACAAACGCATACTTAGATAGAAAGAATAAGTGCTAATGTTTGATAGCAGAGTAAGGTGACTATAGTTAACAACAGTGTATTTTATATTTCAAAATAGCTAGAAAAGAGGACTTGAAATGTTCTCAGTGCATAGAAATGATAAATACACAAGGTGATGATGGATGCCGTAAATACCCTGACCTGATCATGACACAGCCATGCATGTAACAAAATATCACAGGTACCACATAAATGTGCACAAACACTATGTAACAGTTAAAAAACAAAAAAGACAGCAACAGCCCTCAACTAATTATTGCAGGAATTGAATAAATAACTTCCCCAGTTCCCTTGGCCCTCAACTGAGATAACTTGCTGTCAGCCAGCATTTCCCAGGGGGTAACGCTCCAGTTGCCCTCACTATGACTGGCTTAATAACGATGCCCTTTCTTGACTTCCTTCTCTTTCCTGCCTCGTTTTCCACTAGCTTGCCATGACCTTCTGGGATCATCTCCCAAACAAATTACACTTACCTCCTTGTCTCAGGCTCTGCTTCGTAGGGAATCCAAAAAAAACCTCACATACCATTTTTGTCAGTCTTAGGTCACTGAAAATTGTGTTTCTACATCTTACAGCCAACAGAGTCCTGACTAATGTACCAGATTATGAGAGAAATGTCCACAAGCACTGGAAGTTACTAGAACCATGTTCCATTGATAGAGATGTCAACATCCTTATCATAAAGAAATTTCTCCATCCCAGGGAGAAGCAGAGCAGGTACCTTGGATCCTCAATACTTAGCAGAAATGCCAGTCTTCCCTGAGGAAGAGGGCTTGGGGCATTAACAGAGAAAAGGGAGGTGCCTGGATCATTCCATTGAGTGTCTCCCCATCCCATGAAGAGCAGAAACCCTGGATCTTGTAAAAGGTCCCATTTTCTTTTCTCATAAATGTTGCAGGCTCCCTGCTCCATATATTGCTGTTAATAAATTATACCCCACCTCTCTTTTAAGGCCCTTTTGTTATAACTCAGGCTCCCAGTTCCATTAACTCTCCATTACTTGAACACTTCATTATGACATTTTTTTTGCAAGCTGAGAGCATGGCTCCTGACACCCTCAGCCAGGCAGGAGGCAGAGATCAAAATGGGCCATTAAGTTTCTGTGGCCAATGCACAATTTTTTTTCCAGAGTCTATTTTCTGCTGCTTTTAAAATAATGGACTCAAATGTTTCTCTTCTCTAGCAAACTCATCAGTAGCGTGCCAAGGACAGAGCCTGAGACAGAAAGGTTAGAGTGGCCTGAAATGCAACTGTTTCCTCACATTCTTAATTTTTCCCTAGCACGGAGGAAGGTTTAATCCTACTTAAGGCAAAGCTGTTCTTTTGGGTCACTGGCTGAAATTCACAATGCAGGCCATTGTGGATCATACTTTAAAGTCCTAAGCAGTGGTCACAAATGTATGATCCTAAGATGTTGACGAGGGAATGCAGCCCTTGGAAGTCTGGGAAAGATAACCCTTCATGTGTCTTCCAAAGCCCAAGTGCTCAATGCTATGCTTTCAGGATGCCATCTTCTATTCTTGTTTCTGATGGCTTCCTCTGGGAACATAAGCCAAACAACGGGGAATAAAGCAATTTGCAAAATATAAAAGGAAACACAACATAGGCACATGACATTTGTACATGCTTCATACATAAAATGCACATCCAATGGATATGCATCTACATAGCCAGCATATGTGGCTGTGGGCTTCACATGCATGACATCATTTCATCCTCTCATGAACCCAGGAAATTGAGAATTAATATTATATTCATTTCCCAGAAGAAGAGACAAAGTCACAGAGAGGATAAATTACTCACCCAAGCCCACATAGGTGTTAAGTATTACAGTCTGGTTGTGGCTTTGAGCAGTCTACTCCAAGAACACATGTTTGTAAAAATATTGCTCAGCTGCGGCCGGGTGCTGTGGCTCATGCCTGTAATCCCAGCACTTTGGGAGGCTGAGGCAGGTGGATCACGAGGTCAGGAGATTGAGACCATCCTGGCTAACATGGTGAAACCCCATCTCTACTAAAAATACAAAAAATTAACTGGGCATGGTGGTGAGCACCTGTAGTCCCAGCTACTCAGGAGGCTGAGGCAGGAGAATGGCGTGAACCCGGAGGGCAGAGCTTGCAGTGAGCCAAGATCGCACCACTGCACTCCAGCCTGGGTGACAGAGTGAGACTCTGTCTAAAAAAAAGTAAATGCTCAGCTCCTTCTTAAATTTTCAATTAAACTGAAACGTACATGGGCACGTGGACATGTTCACTACACTCATCATGCACATACCCAAATATTGTATACCCATGCCAACAGGATAGTGGGTACACTTCACCTTCGGCCTGGCTGCAATGCTCTCAACCTAATAACATAAAAATCAGTCCTTTTATGTGGACAAGGCCTGACCATTTACAAAGCACTTTCACATACATTAACTCATCAGCACTGAATTTGCTGACAGGGCCAAGACAAGAAATGGACAAGGGAAGTGTAATACATCATTGACCAAAATAATAATTTGGCCCTTTAGATAGAGATTTTCATCCAAGGATAAATTATACCTTTTAGGCACATACAGGCGAGATCAATAGTCACAGAATCTTCATACCATAAGGGATCTTAGAAATGACTGTCTTAGTCAGCCTGAGCTGCCACAACAAAGTACCATAGACTAGGTGATTTAAACAACACAATTTTCCTGATGTATATGTAACCAGATAAATAAAGGAAGCAAAACAACAACAACAACAACACAAATTTATGTCTCATAGTTCTGGAATCAAGATTTCCAAAATCATGGTGCCAGCATGGTTAGTTAGGTTCAGGGAAGGGACCTTTTCCTGACTTGTGAATAGTTGACTTTTTGCTGTATCTTCACATGATGGAGAGAGAGTTCTGGTCCTTTTCTCTTCTTATAAGGGTACTGTATTAGTCTGTTTTCATGCTGCTGATAAAGACATACCCAAGACTGAGCAATTTACAAAAGAAGAAGGTTTAATGGACTCACAGTTTCATGTGGCTGGGGAGGCATCACAATCATGATGGAAGGTGAAAGGCCTGTCTTACATGGCGGCAGACAAAAGAAGAGAATGAGAGCTAAGTGAAAGGGGTTTCCCCTTATAAAACCATCAGATCTCATGAGACTTATTCACTATCATGAGAACTGTACAGGGGAACCACCTCCATGATTCAATCATCTCCAACTGAGTACCTCCCACAACATTCCATAATGGGAATTATGGAAGCTACAATTCAAGATGAGATTTGGGTGGAAACACAGCCAAACCATATCAGATGCTAATCCTATCATGGGACCTTCACCCCCCTGACCTCTTTTAAACTTAATTACCTCCCAGAGGCCCCACCTCCAAAACCATCCCATTGGGGATGAGGGTTTCCACATATTTGTTTTGTCAGAGACACAAACGTGTAGTCCATAGCAATGAACTAGCCAAGGATTTTGACTTTCCAAGTGGAGAAATGGAAACCCGGCAGAAGGCAAGACTCTCTGAAGATCATAAAGTCACATAAGGGCAGAGTTGGCTGTTTGAATGCGGGATTCTTCATTCAGCCAGGAGGCCCACAGTAGAGGACTGCAGTCTTTGCTATAGGACAATTAGAATTCAGGCTATGACACTGTATAACTTTAAACAAGTTTCTTTTGTCTCTAGTTCTCAAGTTCTTTATCTATAAAATGAAAAAGTTGGATGTTCCAAAGTATTATCCATGAAAGACTAGTTTCATGGGAAGTAGATAAGCATCTTGTCTAGAAGTGTCTCATGGTCAAAGATATTTGGAAAAGCTGTGTTGTTCAGAGTGAAAGAAGTTTCCCAGCTGCAGGACTTGTCAGTGGCTTGACTTACTGAAGTCATTTTTTGTTTCTAAGATGATGGTATGGAGAATTTTCCAAATTTGCGTAACAAACATGGAATCTGCATCTTATGTACTATCTTGAAGGATTAGAGTAGTGCAGAATCCATGTGAAAAAATGTGGCTGAGATGAATTTTGGAGCCTCATCTAGCTCTAATATTTTATAATTTTGAATGTTTTATTTCTTGACTCTTCCTTCATTTTACTGACATATCATGTTTCCTAGGATTGCTATAAGAAGGAATCACAAACTAGGTAGCTTAAAAAAAAAAAACAGAAATATAGTGTCTCACAGTTCTGGAGGCTGAAACTCTGAAATCAGTATCACCGCACTTTGAAACCTCTGAAACTCATAGGGGAGATCTGTTCAATGCCTCTCTCTTAGCTGCTGGTGGTAGCCCTCAAGCCTTGGAATTCCTTGGTTTATAGCTGCTTCACTCCTATTTCTGCCTCTATCATCATGTGATGTTTTCTTTGGTATATCTGTCTCTCTGTCTTTTTTCTTTTTCTTATAAAGACACCAATCATCTTTGATGAGGGGCCCATCCTACTCTAGCATGATCTCATCATAACTAATTACATCTACAATGGCCCCATTTCCAAATAAGATCATATTCTGAAGTCCCAGAGATTGAGACTCCAATGTTTCTTTTCGAGAGACACAATTCAACCCATAACCTATTCAAGCCATACATGAATGGAGGTATGACAAGAGATTTCTCAGCTTCAAAGAAATGAGGAGCAAAAAATTATACAACTGGCTGTACTGGCCACTTTATAATCAATCAACTAACAAGTAGTTGGATTTTTGCATGGTCAACTTAATTGATCATTAAAGTCAACAGTCATAATTATACTTCCAACCATTTTCCTTTTACATGTCCCCCAAATTCCCTACACACACACACACACACACACACACACACAGAGCATTTTCTCCCAGCTTTCTTGAAAACTGGATCAAACAAGCTAAACTGGCAGATTGAATGGTAGGGTTCAGCTATTTTGATGGCCAGAAGTACCAAGTGTACTTGGTTCATTTTGGTGGTGTTCTAATGCTGGCCACCAGACTTCAAGGCAAGCCACGTCTATACACAGTCCAAACTGACATGTCTTTGTCTAGCTATTGTGGGATGTCTTTGGTCAAATTAGTGGTTGCTTTTGGTGCCTTTAATCATCTTGCTTCTGATCTCAATATTGCCCAAGCAACTGACCAGCCTGGTTCATTCACACAAAGACTCAGTTAAAAATAAGTCAACCACACAATCTGTGTGGTATCGTGTAGGAAAAAGAAAATAACAAAACTCTGAATTTTACATGTGGCTTCTTTTTTTTTCTCTCTTTTTTCCCTGTCTCAACCAGTCATGTAGACACAACTGCAGAAAGATTGCCATGCTCGAAGGAGAAGGGGTGGGGGGATGACAAGAATAAAACATATACATCATTTCCATTGGAGTATTCATGAGATCTTGAAGTTTTACCCCAGTGAGAAAAAGCTTGGCCCCTTATTGATTAACCTCCTAGTACCTTCAAATCAGAATATGCTGGGAGCTATGTATGCTGTCCAAAACTCCAGGTCAGTGTGGTGGGGAATGGAGGTGGGGGAATGAGGAATTAAACCAGATTGAAATCAGTTTTTCTCCCAGGCTGGGGAACTCTAGGATTCCTCAAACCTCAAAAATGGAATTGCTGTTCTCTCAAGTCCCAGAGTGGCTTGATTCCAAGCCCCTGCAGCCAAAGCCTAAAACGTGGCTTTACTTTCAAGAATTTGGCCCCAGCATGATGGGGATATGGTGAAACACTTGGAAAAATCAAAAATTGAGAGCTCTCGGCAGCCTACGGATCCCACTAAGGCCCATGGCAAACTGGCCTCTGCAGACGGGCTCTCCTTCCTGATGGAGCTGTCTGCCTAGTTGCCCAGATGCCTCACCTTTGGGAGAGAAGCTGTGCTCATGTTTTGGAATGCTGAGAGCTTCTTTGTCCTCCTTCCTTTTCCCCACTGCAACCTTAAGGCTCAGTGATGAGGCCACAGCTGTTTATGTGCTTAACTTTTCTTAGGATTTTTTACTTAAGTTACTTGGGATTTTTTTTTTTTTCCTGAGGCCCCTGTTTCTTGCTTGGCTCGATGAGGTGTGCTAACTTCTCCAGACCTCTCCATATCTCTGCAAACACATGCCATGTACCTATGTGGTAATCCCGAACACCAAGGAAATTAGAACCCTGGATGAAAAACAGGGGGCATGTAGGTTTGCTAAAAATAAAGTAAGATTAAAAATTCCAAAGATGACTTTGAAAAACAGCTGCAAGTTTCCTGATCAAAACATAGCCTTCTGGGGTTATTTCCAGGCCAGGCTGCCTGCCAAAGGCTGTGATGAATTCTAGGCTCCATATGGTGTGTCCCATATAATGGAGATTTGGCACCAGTGAATTCCAGACTCTAACCTGCAGTTCCAAGGCCTGCCCTCCTGGAGATGGGGGTTTACAAGAATTGAGTTCCATGATGATCTGAGACCAGAGGTCTTTCTTCAGTTCTAAAGGAGGGTTTCCATGCAGACCTCTTAATTCTACTGTGATCAAGTGAAAAGGCCCTGGGCTTTGGAGTCCCAGATTCATGGGATCAAATCCTTGCCCTTTTACTTACAGGCAATGCATGTTCAGACAACAAATTTAACCTCTCCGAATTTCAGTTGTTGCATCTATAAGAGGAAAATTATCAAGCCTATCCTGTGTGGCTGAGTGAACTTATGGATAAGCTAATGAAAGTACCTGGTACTATATCTGATATATACTAGATGCTCACAACCTGGCGCCCAACCTTATTATTATATCCCTTCCATTTTCCCCACTAGAACACGGAGCCAACAGTCAGTATAGAGCATTCTAGGCCAGGTACTGAAGTCTCTAGAAGTCAAGAACAGTATCTGGGAAATAAAGGTTCCATTCCGGAAATGTTTCTTGAGCACTCTCCTTGTACCAAGCTGTTCTAAAAGAGTTCAATGTGTAACAAAGGAAATGTGTGCATGTGTATTACTATCCACTGATGTACTTTTCTCTTCTCTCTCTCTCTTTCTCATTCTGCTACATCGATTTTGCCATTAAGTCAAAGCAACAGAGTGATTGCCCTAGAGAATGGAAAGGTGGCTTCCACCTAGAACAAAGAGCTCGTAGAGTAACAGCAAAAGACGGTATGATAAAAGGGGAGTTACTCTTAGGCAGGCAGGAAAAGAAGAAAGTACATTCAGAGCTGGGCAGTCAGAGAAGGAAGAGTCTCTGGTCAATCCCCAGCAAGACTCTGCACCCCATTACAAGAGTCAGTGGAGGCAGAATCATCTATATAGGTTTGGAAAATCTAACTACATCTGGGTGGTGGCCCCATTTCTCTGGGATGGAGGCTGTACATTGCTGAGAGGTACCTGGGAGCATGGATTGAGAGGAGGCCTTCAGTTCCCCAGGGTTTGTGGTAGCATCTAAGTTCCCATGTATCCCAGTGGGAAGTGTTAAGAGGCCAGAAACACAGTGTTTTCTGGGATCACAATGTGGGAGACCTTCCAACCCTGGCCAACATCAGGGGTCAAAAATGGCACGGCAGCATGGCATCTAGTGGGTAGGCAAAGCCAGCCTCCCATGGCAGAGCACAGTGGAGACTCAGTGGAGGGTCATCCTATTCCACACCCAGAAGCCTCCCAGGAGATGAAGCAGAGAGCAGAGACAACTTGAAAAAGGAGATACAGCCCTTACCAGGAGTTTGAATTGGCTGAATATTTATTAAAGAGATAGTTACCTCTAGTTGGCAAATTTAATTTTTTATGCCATTAATGGAAATGGACACTCCAGAGCAAAATTAAATATAAAAACTGAAGAAAGCTAAGTTTTGTTTCTTAAATTCTTCAGGGTACCTCTGAATCACAGCATATGAAATTGAAATTTAACCCTCCTGCACATGAGTGCATCGCAGTATGCTGCCAGGTGAGCAAACAGAGGGCAAAGAGGGAGGGGCTTTTAACCCAGGCTTGGGAGACTGGCTATAAGGAAAGCTTCTCAAGGGAAATGAGCCCCAAGTGAATTTGAAGTATCCTGAGGGGTGGGAAGGATCAAGGTCAGGCAGAGAGTGAGGAGTAAATCTGAGGCAAGACGGACAACATAGACCAAGGTAGGAAGCAGAAATATGTGCGAAGCAGACAGATTCTCTGCAATTTGAAAGTGGTGGAATGCCAAGTGCAATTCTTTCAATATTAATGGGCCCCCTACTGTGTACCGGGTGCCTCGTAGGAGGATCCAGAGGATGCAAGAGTGTGGTAGGGAAGGAGGAGTCTCAGCTGGGATCTCAGGAGATGTCATGAACTTGGGACGTGGAAAAGGAAAACTGTGCTGTCCAAAGTCACTTCAAACCCCAGAAGTGTGGCAGAAACGCACAGTGAAACACCTTCCATGTCCATGCTAAACGTTTAGGTGCAGCCTAGGTGGGCATCAGGATAAGGGAAGGGGTGGGAGGGGTTAACTGAGTCACTTCTGTCTCCCAGATCTGTCCCCTCCAACTCCTGGGCTGACACAGACCACCTGCCAAAACCAAGGCTATGGTTCCTTTCTCTGAGACATTCTCATCTTCCCTGCAGGGGACCCATTCCCACCAAGGCTTAGGTGTCTTCCAGACTCTGTCACAGTGAGTCCCAGGGTGTTCTGACACACATGACCAACTCCATGCAGGCACAACAGAGAGCAGGTTAGGGTCTGAACCTCATTTTCTCTCCTGCCAGCTCCTTAAGGAAGAGCATCTAATACCCCTTCAAGGCACTATCACCCATCTAGAGATGGGCATGAAAGACAAGGTAGCATAGGTTAGCATATATAATGCAGGAGGCAATGGAACATTATGAATGGAACATTGTCACCGGCCACTTTGCTATAGTATTTTCAACTTAAGAGTTTGCATATGACTAAAAGCAATCATAAAATTATTTTACATTATTTTCATGAGCCAGGAAATGCTTTGAATTCATTTTTGATTTTTTTATTTCAATTGCCTTCTCCTCCTATGCCAGCCCCAGCCCAGGAATAGGAGTCAGGGTGAGGTGACATCCAGGCATGAAACTGAGACTAGTGTGAAGGGTTATAGAACTGACAGATCTGGGAACTCATCATGGATATGCCACTTTGTAGCTGTGTGACTGGGAAAGTCACCTGAGCTCTCTATAAAATGAAGATTGAAGTACCTAATTCCCAAGGATATTGTGAAGAATAAATGCATGATAGCTTAGCATCAAGCTTGAAACATAGCTGGTGATAACTATCATCAACAACTGTGGCAGTTCTTTAAAATAGCCACACATTTTTTTTGACCCTCCTCCTATCAAGAGGTGGGGCCTGTATCCTCCCCACTCAACTCTGGGTGGGTTTGTGACTTCTTTCATCAAAAGAGTATGGTGGAAGTGATGCTGCCTGATTTCCATGGCTAGGTCATAAAAGGCCATGCAACTTCTGCCTTGTTCACTAGAACACTGAAGCACAGGTTCCTGGAGAGAGTATGGTTACTTTGAGGCCACCATGCTGTGGGGAAGCCCAAGCCACAATGAGGGATCAGATGTAAGTTCTCTGATCCAATGCCTGAGCTAAGCCCAGCCATCACTCATATAAGTGAGGGAACCTCCAGATGTTTCCAGCCCCCAGCCTTTAAGAATCTTCCCAGATGAAACTTGGTCATCATAGAGCAGAGACAAAACAACCCTGCTGCTGTCCTAATCCATAACCCTGATCCACAGCACCCATAAGCATAATGAAATAGTTGTTGTTTTAGGGCACTAAGCTTGGACTGGTTTATTAAGCAACATTAGATAACTGGAACACCAATCTTCATTATTATCATCATAGATTTTTATTCAAGGTACCATTTGGTAGAGATCTTTATTTGATATATTCTTAAATAAAGTATACACACTGCAATGCAGTGTCAAATCTGAAAATAAGCATTCTTCAGCAAATATCAAGTGTGTTTATTTAACCAATATTTATATGTTTGCAGAGCCTGCAAACAACTGATGAGCTGGTAAGCATTGGCATGGCAGCTGCTAACATGTTCTTGCAGGAATTTTTGCAATTTATTAGTATAATAACAGATTTTACAGGTATCTGTGGCATATAATTATGACCCATATTACATGTCACCAGCTTATTGCTTGACTTTGCTTCTCTATTAACAAAAAAATGCTGTGGATTTTACATTAATTGCAATGAGAATTAATGGCTACTTCCAGGCCATTTTATCTGCAAAAGAACATTTTAGGTTTGATTTTGTTTGTTATCCAGGAATGAGACTATTGAGATACATGGAAGACTATCTTCCCTACTGTACTATAAGCTCTCCCTTTTTTTTTTTGAGACGGAGTCTGGCTCTGTCACCCAGGCTGGAGTGCAATGGTGCGATCTCGGCTCACTGCAACCTCCACCTCCTGGGTTCAAGCGATTCTCCTGCCTCAGCCTCCCGAGTAGCTGGGACTAGAGGCGCGTGCCACCATGCCCAGCTAATTTTTGTATTTTTAGTGGAGATGGGGTTTCACCGTTTTGGCCAGGATGGTTTCCATCTCTTGACCTTATGATCTGTCCGCCTCAGCCTCCCAAAGTGCTGGGATTACAGGCGTGAGTCACCGCGCCCAGCCTGTAAGTTCTCTTAAGGCAGGAATTAAGTATTACCTTCCTTCTCCCGTTCCAGGACCTAATACAGTGTTTCATATATAGTAGGTATAAAAGGGTATGGTAGCCATGAAGATGTGACACTCAGGTCTCCTTTCAAGAAATAACTTGCCATTCAGCTGCAAGGAGTGAAGTTAGTAGACAGCCCTCAGCTGCAGCACCTTTGAGATCTACTTCAGCTTTTAAATCAAAGCCACATCTTTCCTCAGGAGCCCCCAGCCAAACACTGAGCATGGGAGAAGTACCAGAGCCTGGCCGGTTCTGCCCAGTGCAGGACTCCTCTAATGGGAAATCTCAGCTCTGGAGGAGCTCCTCATTAAGTTGGTTCAGACTTTGTTGGATCTTCATTGTGATCTGAGGCTCTTTTTACCTACTCCTGTTTTCTCTGCCTTTATCTTTCACAAGCATTACCCCTAAGACATGTCTTGTATTTCTCACTCCATTTTAGCATCTGCTTCTCATAGGTCTCAATGGACACAGGGAGGTGCTAATCAAATTCAACCTGATTACATAAGACAATATCTATTTGAGAAGATAAAGCTTTGATTGATGCTATAGACTGAAAACTTATGTCCCCCCCTCCAAAATTCCTATGTTGAAACTTAATCCCCAATGTGATGCTATTTGAAAAGAGGGCCTTGAGAAGTGATTAGGCCACGAGGGTGGAGCCCTTATGAATGAGATTAGTGCCCCTCTCAGTAGTGCTCCAGAGACTTTTCTCACCCCTTCTACCATGTAAGGACATAGCTAGCATTTCTCCCACCTGCTTTTCCCAATCCCTCAAGTATGTTTCTAAAGAAGAACATTTACATTGCAGCTTAAAGTGGCTGTCATTCCAGAATTTGTAATTCCTCCAAATATTAGCTGTGTGGAAACTCATGGTGGGCCTCAAACCTCCCTCATTCTATATTTGATCTGACAAATGAAAGGAAATGACACAAATAAACCAGAAGAGAAGAGCCTAGGATCTGGAGGCCTACAGACTTGGGTTCAAACCCTGTTTCCCCACTTACTACCTGTGAAGCTTTGGCTGCATAGACTGTTTTCTCTGTCCTCCACTGCCCATCTAGAAAAAGGGGGTAGCCAATATATCATCTTGATTTATTTTTCAGCTCATGGTAGACAATATGAACAAGAGGAAGAAGGAAAAAGAGGAAAAGGAGGAGAGGATGAGAAGAATGGCCAATCTGGGGTGCCAATGTGATTTTGAACCAGGCAAGAAACTAGAAATTCAACCTGGAGAACTGGACTTCCATTGAACCAAATGATCCCATCTTCCTCTTGGACTGGCATTTATTTGCTGAATACCTCCATGTTCCTATCTCATGCTAGCCTCTCTGTTGGTGCAGCTCTGAAAACACTGTAAGAATACCATCCATTCTATGAGGGCTGGGAGGGTGGCTGTATCCATGTCTGAAGCATGAGGTAGGTCTTCAGTAATCATTTGGTGAATGAATGAATTTGAATGAATGAATGAGCGTGTGAAGCTTTCACTAGCCATGAAACAGCCTTTAGTCCTTTGTCAACAACAGCATAGGAATTATGGCTCTTTGGAAGCCTTGCTTCTTACAAAATCCGCATCTCAGCCACAAAGAAGGAGGCCTGGCAGTTATTAGAGAGCCTCTTGTTTGTTTGTTTTGCAAATGAAAATCAGAACTGAGGAAGCTCACTGCAGCCAGCTGCAGGGTTCTGAGTCAACCCCTTCAGTGTCACAGAGCCAGTGGCTTCTTTTCAGTACTACATTTTGAGGGAGATGAGCCTGAAGTAGTAGGAAGAGAGGGTGCTCTATTGAATGGAGTCCCAGCTCCAGGTTAAAAGTTCTGGAGACCTGGTTGAGCTTCTAAATAGCTCTAGGAGCTTCAGAAAAATCCCTTGATTTCTCTACACATTTGTTTCTCTGCCTAAAAATTACGGATTAAACCAGTTAGGCTCCAAGCACCTCTGAATTTTACCATCCCAACACCAAAATCAGTTTGTGCCTGGAGTGAAATGTTTCTTGGCTGAGTTGGAGTGGGAGAGGGCACATATGAGCCTGTCTGTGGAGTCTGTGCCACATCACAAGAGGCGTTTTTCCCTCTACATCTAATCATAATCCTAATAATGATGATAGTAGTAATAACTATTCATTGAATGTGTACTGTGTGCTAGGTGCTCTTTCAAAACTTTATGTGGGTCCTATTTTAATCTTCACTATAACTCTGTGAGGTAGATGCTAATATAATCCCCATTTTACTGATGAGAAAATTGCAGAACAGAAAGGTTCAATGTCTCGCCCAAGGTTTTAGGTAAGTGGTGGAGCTTGGATTCAAACCTACGAGATTAGTGCAGGATCCTTTATTCTCTACCCTTTGGGTTCCCAATGTCCTGTTCTCCCAGACTGCCTATGTCTACTCAGAAATGTCTTAAGCTTTCAGAGAGAGAGGAAGGCAGTGAGAAGAGGCAGTAAGCCATAGGTATAGTGAGAAGGCGTAGATAGCACCCAAACCCTGACTCCAGTCCTAACTATCCCTGGGACTTGGGGGAGTTCTTCTGCCCTCAGGTCTCAGTTTCTCCGTCTGTGAGTTGAAGTAGTCACCCATGGGAATATCCAGGAGTGTCCCCAAGCTGATTAGTAAATAAGAGAATCTTACACCAGAACTCAGAGAAGAGCTTCCAAGAGTATATAAAATCCAAGGAGTTGTATGAAAAATGTTGTGTGTGGGCATTTAGCTATGGGGATAGGAGGTTCATGGCTCACATTAGTTTCTGGAAGCGCATGCGCCAGGGAACTACAATACAACAGCTTCATCAGTGTAGACTCTCAGCAGCTAACACATCAGAGGCAGGTCACTCCTGTGATCATGGTGTCGGGGCTCAACATCTGGTTGTTTAAAATAAAAAAGCCAAATAATTGGCTTCATTTCATTATCTCCCAATGTCTAGAAATTTCCAGAGTAGAAAGCAATAACTTGACATCCTTAGGCTCAAAATCTCTCTCTTTACACACAGTCCCTCTTCTTTCTCCAAGAAGGAAAGTCTCTCTTGCACTTAATACCCTTCAGAATAAGCCAGAAATATGCTGTCACCTGCAAGAACTTCCAAGTAGACCCAACAGAGAAGTGCCATGTGGACAAGGTGTGTGAATATACAGCCTGCAAAAACAACCAGGACTTAGCATGTCCTCAGCCAAATGCTTTGGTGCAAAAACCTTCTGTGTGTGTGTGTGCACGCGTGCACATGCGCGCGTGTGTGCATGCAGTGAGAGAAGGCAATAGGCTGCTGTAGTAAATACACCAGAAGGAAAGACAGTCAGATATGGGTGGGAATCCCAGCTCCTCTCCTTATCAGCTCAGTCATTTCAGATGAGCTCCTAACCTCTCTGAGCCTCAGTTTCCTCCCCTGTAAAATTCCAGCAATTTCACAGTGCTGCTCTGAGGACTTAATACAATAACTCATGTAGTGAAGAATTCATGTATTGCAGCTGCCCCACAAGCAGAAGTAGCTCAACATATGGGAGTCCAGATGCCTTGGTGACCTTGGAAAATTCTTCTTTCTTTTATTTTTTCCCTCCCTCCTCAGCCTTAATTTCTTCATCTGTAAAACAGAAGTGAAATGACAGAGAAGGTTGATGTGTTAAGCTTTCTTTTACTTATGGAGCTCTGGGGGTTTTTCCCACCCCCAAATAAAATCTCATGGGGAAACCCAATGCATATAACCATGAGAAACAGTGGCTCAGGTTCAAGGAGAAACAGCAGACTCCAGCGGACTGAACCTGTCTTAACTCCCCTTGTGCTGGTGAACCTCACAGGTGTCGGGCTGCTGTGGAAAACCAGTATGCCACTTCAGTATTTCCCAATTTTCCTTAATCTGTGCAGCAAACCCACACTTGCCATGGTTATGTACTACTTCCATTATTTATCTACTTAATATTTTTCTCAACTCAATTGCTTATCAATTGCTCAAATTTAATTTAATCCGAAAGGAAGCTACATGTCATGACATCAGGGGAAGACCAGTATCTATTTTCATAAATAGAAGGTCATGTGAATCAAGTGTATAATGAATACTGGATTTATTTAACCTGCTGAAGGTTGACTCCCAGGGATGTCATCTCTCTTTCTTAAAAAGGAGGATTCACAAGGGGTAAGAAAGCATTCAAGGACCCTAGCACCCAGCTAAGGCTTTTTCCTTGTAATAAGCAGGATGGAAAGAGAAGAGAAAGAACTCAGCACCAAGCGTTTCTCCAGCTGTGTTGCTCCAGGTTGCTTTTAATTGGCTTCCACATGTGGCATTGTTGAGAAGCACTCTATGATCACTGTAGTAGGTTTAATGGTGTCTCCCAAATACCAAAGCCCAAGTCCTAACATCCCCCACCACATAACTGTGAATGTGGCTTTATTTGGAAATAGGGTCTTTGCAGATGTAAGAATCTTAGGATGAGATCATCCTTAATTTAGGGTGGACCCTAAGCCCAAGGACAAGTGTCCCTATCAGAGAAAGGAGAGGGAGATTTGATACACACCCAGAAAGCCATGTGAACATGGGAACAGAGATTGGAGTGATGCAGGCAAGATCCAAGAATACCTGGGGCCATCAGAAGCTGGAAGAAGCAAGGAAGTATTCCTCCCTGGAGGCCTCAGAGGGAGCGTGGCTTTGATGACACCTTGATTCTAGACTTCTGGCCTCTAGGACTGTGGAAGAATACATTTCTCTCATTTTAAGCCACCTGTTTGTGGTCATTTGTTGGGGGCAGCCCTAGGAGATGAATGCAATCACTAAACCTGTTCCCAATGTAGCATTCATCAGCCTAATGCCGTATTTTTTCCTCTACGTCCTCTTTTACCAGAGGTCAGGAGTTGCCATTTCAGAAGAAGCTCCCCCTTCCCATAAGAGATCTCCCTTCCCCTTGCAAAGAAGTGTCATTGGTTTATCCTAAGAAGCAGGGAAGGTAAAGACATTGAATAGGCGTGGCCAGAAGACGCCTCTGTGTTCTCAGAACTCACTGTCTTGGAAATCTATCGGCTCCCATCCTCCCTCCCTTTACTCCCAGTCCTACCTGAAAGGTCCATAAAGAGAGGAAGGACGAGTCTTCATCTTGGTGAACCAAAGTGTAACTTTGGGTCGCTACTTAAGAAAAAAAAAGAACCCTCATGAATAAACCATGTCTTGCAATTTTTTTTAAGCCATAATTCCAGAGCGAATCAATGGTTGGAACTTCCCAGCTTAATGCGAGCCAGATTCCTGCCTCTTCACCCTGTTTCCCTCTCTCCAGCTCTCCCTCTCTTTTCCTTGTACCAAAAGCTGTCTGCTAAACTTCTAAAACACCCTTTGCCTTTTTGACCCTTCAACTTCTCTTGAACTTCAGAAAAAATTGGGGAAATGGCACTGAGTGAACTATATATAAGTCCTGGGCGTGTAGGGAGGAGAGGGGGGAGAGGGGGCCATGCGGGGGAGAGGGCTCACCATGAACTTGGGGCCTCGGATATTCGCTTGGGAAAAAAAAATTCCAACTCTCTTCTGTTAATGGAATTAGTAAATATTTGTTGCTCTGTTCTAGGCCGGTGCCCCAGGGGGATATCTGGAGGAAGGAAAAAAAAGAAGGCAAATAAAAAT
Source organism: Pongo abelii (assembly GCF_028885655.2). Taxonomy (NCBI): domain Eukaryota; kingdom Metazoa; phylum Chordata; class Mammalia; order Primates; family Hominidae; genus Pongo; species Pongo abelii. Next base: position 113,862,662 of record NC_071995.2, on the reverse strand, counting down.
AAAAGACAAGCTACTTTTCTGCTCCTTTCCCCTCTCCAAAGACACTAAACAGACAAGTTGGAGGATTAGAATGAGGCCTTGTGTGGCTGCTGCGAGCAGGAAGTTGCAACGGGGCTTTGCAGCAGGGAGGGGGCCATGGTGGGGAAGAAGCAGGCCTGCTATCTGGTAATGGGAACGCCATTCCTGCCTAATGAAATGATTGCTGGCGGAGTTCCTGAGTTACAGCGCAGCCTGCACAGCCCCTGGCTGGCTTCCTGGAGCCCACAGACCCTGGGCTGGGGCCGGGCCTGATGTGCAAAGAGCATGCAATGAGGCAGGGAGAGAATAAGAAAGTGACAGAGAGGGAGGTGGTGACAGGGATGAGAGACAGAGAAGTGAGCAGGGGAATCAGAGATCAATGGCTAGATGGAGAGAAAATGATAGAAACAGTGGCAGATGCGCAGCCAGCGACATACAGAGAAAACAACGGATGGGGGCAGACAGAGGAAGAGACTCGACAAAGAGCCTCTGTCAGGCCCAGGGAGATGGATGGGAGAGAATCAGAGTGGAGGACCGAGCCAGGCTGAGGCTGAGAGATGGATGGACAGGAAGAGACCTGGACACGGAGGGAGAGAGAAGCGGAGATGAGAAAAACAAAGACGTGGAGAGACAGAGAGAAAGATGGGGCAAGGCAGAAACCCTGACTCTCAGAAGGAAGTGAAGAAGAGGAAAGAGCCAGGCAGTGGAAGAGACAGACATGGAGACAGGGTCACAGACAGAGGAACAGGAGGGAATAAAGATTCAGAGAAAAGAGACAGGAGGTCCAGAGAGAAAGGCAGTACCTTCCTGCACGTGGAGAGTTCAGTGCAAATGGATCTTTGTAAGACTTCATCGCCTTGACAGGAAGTGAGGTCTTAATAGACATTGATTATAAAATAAAGAGCATGTTCAAATAGGACAAAATAAGGAAGGGGCAGGAAAGAAGAATAAAAATCCTTCCCTATTGTCCTGCTGCAATCATTCTCTGACTTCTTCAACTTTTAGCAGATTTTACAATAAATGCGTGGATGGCCTGGAACATTTTCACCTCATGTACATTGTTTCTGGCCATCCAAGTAGCCTCCAAAGAAGATGTTATGACTTCTACTCTTTTTTAGTTGAAGAATCTGAGAATTAGGGAGGTGACATTACTTACAACATAATACAGAGAGGAACGGGCTTGAGTTGGGGCTCTAGTGTGGGTAGACAAAAAGAATATAAATGCTAGAAAGGGGGAAAGGTTGGAGGTTAAGTGTTCTGAGGACCTCATTTTGCTCAGGAAGGGCTATATGAATTATTACATTGATTACAGTGATTACTCATAAGCATGGTAAGAATCAAGTGTGCCTATTTAGAAAATAGAAATAGAGCCAAAAACTTCTGAAGAAGGAGAGAAGAAAAGGTGGGTGGGAAGGAAAAGGTGAAAAAAAATTCTCTCCACCTAATACAAAAGAGAAAAGAAGGAAGAAAAAAGCAAAGACAAAAAGAAAAAAGATGAAAATATGATTAAGTAGAAATTGCTAATGAAAATGCAAAATGGCACAGCTATTTTGGAAGACAGTTTGGCAGTTTATTACAAAACTAAACATACTCTTACCATATGATTCAGCGACCACACTCCTTGGTATTTACCTAAAGGAGTTGAAATCTTACGTGCACACAAAAACCTGCACACAGATGTTTACAGCAGCTTTATTCATAAATGTCGAAAGTTGAAAGCAACCAAGATGTTCCTCAGTAGGTGAATGAATAAATAAAGCATCATACATCCAGACAATGGAATACAGGGTTATTCAGCCCTGCAAGGAAATGAGCTATCAAGCCTTGAAAAGACATGGAGGAAATTCGAATGCATATTATTAAGTGAAAGAAGCCAATTGAAAAGGCTCACACTGTATGATTCCAACTATACGACATTCTCAAAAAGGCAAAACTATAGCGACAGTAAAAAGATCAGTGGTTGTAAAGAGTTAAAGAGGAGGGAGGACTGAAGAGGCAGAGCACAGAGGATTTTTAGGGCAATGAAACTCTTCTGTGATATACTATAATGGTGGGTACATGTCATTATACGTTTATTGAAACCTACAGTGAACTCTGATGTTCATTCTTGGTGTTGTACGTTCTGTAGGTTTTGGAGTTGGAAGATAACGATGTGTCAATGTGGGTTCACCAATGGCAGCAAAGGTAGCACTCTGGCGGTGGGAGGGGGTATTGATGATGGAGGAGGCTGCGCACGTCGGGGCAGAGGGTGTATGGGATATTTCTCTGCCTTTTCCTCAATTTTCCTGGGAACCTAAAACTGCTTTAAAAATAAATACAGTCTTAAAAAGTAAACGTAAGTTGAAACCTCATAATCAGAAGGTAGAAATAAATCCATACTAGTCTGGAATCACATTAATCATAATGGGATTAAACTCTTCAGTTAAAAGACAGAGAATTGGGAATGATTTTTTTTTTTTAAATCAACCATGTGCTTTTCCTGAGGCATACATAAATTAACAGAAAGTTGAAAATTAAAGATTAAAAAAAGATTCTAAATAAATACGAATCAAAAGGAAGCTGGTTTTGTAATATGAATATCAGACAAAATAAAGTTTGTGGTAACCCAGCTTTCTGTGACATCAAACTATGGGCTCTCACTCTTGGCACACAGGGCCGGGCCTCTATGATCAGACATCCAGGGCATTGCAGGTGGGGTTGTGAACTCAGATTTCACAACTAGTTTTTCATGAGGCACACATTAGGCAACCACTCTCTCTTACCCCTTGCCTTTTGGTTTCCCACCCTGCGCTATGAGACCTATTTTCTGGTAATGATGCATCACAGGAGAGGGAGTACAAGGAAACCACCTTGTGAAATGGTGAGTCACAGAGGCAACAGAAAGAATCAGACATTAGGGAGAGAAATGGGGGAGAACGGGTTTGAGGGGTGCGGACCAGCTTCCCCCTAGAAGGCTGCTTTTCATTGCAGTGAAACACACCATGCTTTCTTATGTCTTCTCCTCCCATGATGTCATCTTATTTACTCAATCTGGAAATGTCCAGGTTACCACTGAGTATGGGTAGCAGTTTTCTGTTTCCTGTTTGTATTAAGAAGGCAAGAGCTGAGTTTCTTGGAAAACCTAAGTATGTGTGGGTTCTTATGATAGATTTAACCAAGAACAAAGTACTTGCCAAATATCAACCTTTTGCTGCTTGTACTCCTCATTGTGCTGAGGAAGAATAGAGCATTGAGAAGAGGATAGGATGGTGGGAGCAGAGGGGGAAGGCCATAAAATAGATAGCTGTCAATTGCTAATGTTTTTGGCCATGACTGCATCCCAGTAACACTACACAGCTTACAGTTCTTCAATGACTCGCTCTTCTGTGGCTTTGCACACGCGTCTCCCACTACCTGAAATGTTTTCCTCGCCGCATGTCCCCCACTCCCTTTAGCTCTTTCTATTACCCATTTTTCATGCCAGAAAGCCTTCCTATCCTGAGTATAAATTAAAAGCTCCTTCTTTCAGTGCTCTGTACTTATTTATGTTAAAATACTTATCACTCAACATTGTAATGACCCATGAACTTGTCTCTCCCTCACCACTCCCTTTTCCCCAAAAGTCATAAAAATCTAAAGGGAAGAAAAAACATCTCTTCTTCCTTTTATCCCTCTGCTCTGCATCAGGCTAGGTACACAGTTCGACAAGAGCCTGACATGTGAGGGGGATGAATGGTGGAAAGTCTCCAATCGAGGACCTTTGCTACCTTGAACTGCAGCATCAAGAACTACACCTTTAACCCATCCACAGAGACTGAGCTTTCCACAAATTTGATTTTCAGAAACATGAAACAACAAAGTTAGAAGGCACCTTAAGAGAATCTCTTTTCCACCTGGTTTGTAAATGAATTCTGAATACCTTCACCATACATCAACAGGGCAATCTCACTTGGTTCTTATTTATATCTTACACTTTCTGACCAGCTTCATTTGAAGAAATGGCCCATGATTTTTTAAAAATAAAATTGTTAAGCCACCATCCATCTGATCAAACCCTCATTTTACAGAATGGATCCCCAAGGCCCTGAGAGAAGGAAGGAACGGGTTCAGTGTTGCATCTTGCAGCTATATCTCACCCCTGCGTTTACCAGGTGTAAAATCTTGATCAACTGACTTAACCTCTTTAAACCCCTTTATTTATCTGTAAAATAGGGGAAGAGTGAACCTATCTCATATGGGGTTGTTGAGAGTTTCAATCGGGTAAGTTAAGCCATGTCAAGAGTATAGACATTCAGTGAATGTTACTGATGATGATGATGATGATGATGGTGGTGGTGGTGGTGATGAGTGTTGTTGTTATGCACTATTATTCTCTCTCCATCCAGTACTCTTTCTACTCTACACAGCTAGCTCTGAAACCTAATGTAACACGCCAGTGCCCCAGCCAGAGTTTGAGGAAATGAAACACAAACCACCCAGCAGCCTCGTTCTTCAGCTGCAGTTACCCCATTAACAGCAGAACAATCTTGTTCTGGATCTTCTCCATCTCCTGGCAGCCAAGCCTCAGACAAGGGGCTCTTAAAACACCAAATTTCTCTAGAAGGAAAGATTAGGAGGAAGTTCTCACCGCCCAGTATTGAGGAACTGAACTCCCTTTTCTCAGCTTGGTTTTTCCTCCATGCCTAATGTCTTTCTCCTGAGCCTGACTTGTGGAAGCTCTCATTCTGTAATGAGGGGCTTGACTTGTGGAAGCTCTCATTCTGTAATGAGGGGCTTGACTTGTGGAAGCTCTCATTCTGTAATGAGGGGCTGCAGTGGCATGAGAAGCCTCCAGTTTCCCCTGCCCACCTGGAGAAAAAGGTGAGGCTGGGTTGGTTGCAAAGAGCCTGAAAAGTGCCTTGGTTCAAGGACTTATTCTCCCCAGCTTCTAGGGGTGTTGCCAGGTGAATGCTTTTAGCTCCCAGCCCTCTCTAGGTATTGACCTCAGATCCCCCCTCACTCAATATTACATCTTCCTTCAAGGACAGCTCACATCCAAAGATAGGTGTGGCAAGAGAATTAAGGCATATCACCCTGTCCCCAGCTGAAGGGTCATCCCATTTTCAGAACCCCCATGGGGACAGTTGAACCTTTGCTGAGACTACATCACAGCTCAACTTCTCTTTCCACCCAATCCTCATTCTTTTCCTTCCCTTCTAGCTCCAATATATGCCCAGCATATTAATCCTCACCCAAGAACCTGGTCCCTAGGGAGTCTGCAACCGCCAAGTCAGACAAAGTGAAAGGGGCCAATGTGAGCCCCTTGTCTGAAGCTTGGCAGCTCAGAGATGGAGAAAATCCAGAATGAGATAGTTTTGCTGTTAATGGGGTAACTGTAGTTGAAGAACAAGGCTGCTGGGTGGTTTGTGTCTCATTTCCTCAAAGTCTGGTTTAAGAAGTGTCATTTGGCCAGGTTAGCAGGACCCAGGCTTGAAACCCATTTTTATGCCCAAGACTTAGCCCCTCTACTAGAACAACAGGCCCACCTAGACCACCTGGGTCCAGGTCTACCAAGTGGTATCCACATCACAGCAGCACATGGGGTGATTGCAGGTGGCAACAGACAGGCATTTTTAAAATTTGTTTTCAGGTGCGTCCAAAAAAAATCTACCACTAGAACGTTTAAATCCCCAAGGTAACAAATTTTTTAGCTTTGGACAAGTCTACAAATGTAAGATGATGAACAAACTGAGTGTGTAATAGATTTGGTGGTTTGCTGATAGGAAGAATCTGGAAATGCCAGGAAAACACTGCTTTCATTTTGCAGATGGAGAAATAGGAGTACAGGGTAGGGAAGACATGACCCAAGGTCATCTGGCAAGTTAGAGGCAAAACTGGGGCTAACAACCAGCTCTACAAACTGCGGTTTGGGGTTGGTCTCCCCCTGCCCTGACCTCTGTGTGACAAATCTTACTGACTGAGGAACCAGGCATCCTAGGAGGCATTGGATAGCCATGGAAGTACCTGAGATGCAGGAATTACTGTCCAAAAAGTACAAGCCTTAGCTCAGTGGTATCTGCCATCCACAGACAAATCTTTCCATAGATCCAGTGTTTGGCCCAGGTCTCCTTGACCTCCCTCCCCAAGCCCATGCAAGAAAAGTCAATAGGTTCACGCCTGTAATCCCAGCACTTTGGGAGGCTGAGGCGGGCAGATCATCGGAGGTCAGGAGTTCAAGACCAGCCTGGTCAACATGACAAAACCCCATCTGTACTAAAAATACAAAAATTAGCTGGGTATTGTGGTGCTCATCTGTAGTCCCAGCTATTCAGGAGGCAGGAGAATCGCTTGAAGGTTGGAGTGAGCCGGGATCGTGCCACTGCACTCCAGCCTGGGTGACAGAGACACTGTCTCAAAAACAAGCAAACAAAAAACCGCAACAACAACAAAAAATGAAACAAAAAAACACCACCTGGGTTCTGGGTTCAAATCCATATTTCACCACTTCACTAGCTCAGTGACTTGGGCAAGTCACATTTACTCCAAACCTCTTTTTTTTTTCTCATCTAAAATGGACATAAATGCCTGCTTCATCAGGTTTTTGGTGAGATTTCAATGAAACAAAATATAAAAATCCCATAGCACAAAGTCTGGTACATTGTTGGCACTCAGTAATTGTGAGCTGTTAAAGATAGATGTGTATGAGGGATTTTCTTTTCCTAAGGGAGAATGTTTCAGTTAGCTATTGCTGTGTAACAAACGAACTCAAAACTTCAAGGTTCAAAACAAAGATGATGTATCATTTTTCACAGTCCTATGGGTCAAGAATCCAGGCTAGGCATAGCTGGGTGGTTCTGTTGCCCCAGTTTAGGGGCATTGTTTGGGTTCACTTACTGCATTTAGCTGTTTGCTGGGCTGAGCTGGAAGGTCCACGTGGGCTTCCTCAGATGCAGGGAAGCTCAGTATTTCTCCATGTGGTCTTTTGTCCTCTGTGGGATGTTTCATTATTCAGTAGTAATGTGAGCTTCTTTACAACCTGATGGCAGGCTTCCAGAGTGAAGGTTGCAATCACCAGGCCTGTTAGAGCCTAGGCCAAGAACTGGCATAACATCACTTCTGCTATAGTCTATTGGTCAAGGAAGTCACAAGCCCAGCTAGATTCAGAGTGAGGAGAAATAGATTCTACCTATATTTGAGTGAAGCAGTAAATGTGATCCAGAGTTTTCCGGATTATCCAAGTGGTCCAAGCCACTGCCTCATGCACCCAGACTCCTTTTATACCATGCTCCCCACCTCTCCCAGAGTCCTGTGTATTATATTGTCATGGCATACATCCTCTAAACTCTACTTGTTCTTAGCTACTATCTTTCCCTCCCTTTTCTTTGCCTGGCTAACTTGTCCTCATCATCCTTTGGTCCTAACCCAACCGTCACTGCCTCCAGGAAGCCTTATATTATCCCCCAGATTGGTATGATACCCGTTATTTACTTCTCTAGCATCCTGCACCTTTTCTTCTTAATACTCATCACACCTGTAAGTAATTATAAATTCAGTGTCTCTTGCCTTCTAAATATGGTCCCACGAGCTTTGTTCATCACCTCATCTACAGCTCCTGGTTCAGTGCCTGGTACCTAGTAAGCACTCAGGAACTGGCCATGGATGTCTTGAGCAGAAGTCTTGATGTTTGTACTCCAGACTCACATTGGCCCCTTTCACCTTGTCTGACCTTGAGGTTGCAGATTCTCTAGAAACATTCTGGGGTAAAGATTAATGTGCAGGACATATATTGGAGCTAGAAGGGAGGGGAAAAAAATCAGGATTGGGTGGAAGGAGAAGTTGAGCTGTGATGCAGTCTCAGCAAAGGCCTCAACCGACCCCATGGGGGTTCTGAAAATGGGATGACCCTTCAGCTGGGGACAGGGTGATATGCCTTAATTCTCTTGCCACACCAATTTTTGGATGTGGGCTGTCCTTGGAGGAAGATGTAATATTGAGTGAGAGGGATCTTTCCAGCTGAGGTCAATACCTAGAGAGGGCTGGGAGCTAAAAGCATTCACCTGGCAACACCCCTAGAAGCTGGGGAGAATAAGTTCTTAAGTCCTGAAATGGATATGGGTAGCACATCATGCAATTATGACACTTAATGTTAACCTTTCAATGCCATCTTTTTCAAGTCGATCAAATGGAGACTTTAAAAAGTCTCAAACCCCAAAGAAGGATCTCCAGTAAATCATGGATCTGGAAGTATTTGGAAAAGGAGGATGAGAAGAAGGAAGAACTCTGCCAATACCATGAGTTATCAAGAAGAGGGAGACTCTCTGGTTCCTGACCAAAGTTTGTCAATAGTAAAATGTATTTAACTCAAACACATCCACAGACTATTTCAATAGAAAGGCCTCAGGTAAGTTCTCAATACCACTAGCACCCAGTTCATCCCCTTGGAGAAAGACTCGGGTGATGCCCTAGCCAACCTTGAAGCCATCTTCTGTGGACCTTAAGAACATTCTCTTGTCTGCAGTGATTTCCTAAGGAGAAATTCCAACACTGAATTCTTTGACCACTGCATCCATATTTACATGAACAGGCACTGTCTGGCCAGGGAGTGGTGACTTCTGCTCCAAACAAGAACACAAGGTCCTAGGGACGTGAGAAAAAGAATTCAAGTTGTGCAGAGGTTTACGTTGATGGAAAAGCCCCACCATGTGGCCTCAGCAGTTCCTCCAGGTTCTTCACTGTCTGGAAAACCACAGCAGAGGAACTCAGACATATGATCTCAGACCTGCAAATTTTTGCCACCACTTCTGCTCCCAAGTAGAGGATGTAACCAGGAAACTTTCTTTTATTTGCATATGTGTGTGGCATGCATCAGATCCTTTAAGGAACCAAGACACAGGAGTGACATCATTCCCAGTAACCAAAATGCCAGTAACTGTTGGCATGGATGCAAGGACTACTCCCTGGTTGTCCATCCTGGCAGCAGGAAGAGCAAACAATTCAGATTATAGGGCAGAGCCCGGGCAGCAAAGGCCAGTAATAGGATGGAGAAAGAACCTCAGATGGCCTGAGAAGATGGCAGAATTCCCAAGCTAAGACTCTTACATATATTAGATTTTATCGATCACTTACTACGTATTAGGCACTGGGCAAGGCACTTTAAGTATTTCACCTTGTTTGCTCCTCAAGGTCACCTTGTTCCCATTTTACTGATGAGAGAGCTAAGGCTTAGAGAGGGGAAGTGACTTCCCCAGTGGTTAAGTGATTTTAAACGAATTTGAATCCAAGTTTCCAAAGCATAGGCTCTTAAACATTGGTTGCATTGTATAGCCTGGCCAATTTGCTTAAACTGAAGGAGTGTGCAAATGAATTCAGCCAAATCTTACATCTAAGTGAGTGGCTGGGTTAAATAATCATAAAATTATGCCGTGGACAATGCAATGCAGCTCTAGATGTTTCCTGCTCTTTCTGCACTTCCTTTCTTCTATCTCTTCCTGTGTCCCTCTGTTTCTTTCTCCTTTCTTTCTCTCTCCATTTATTGAGCTCTGATGTTATGTCAAACACTGCAGATATACAGAAACTTGTACCATTAGTTCTGTCCTCTGTGTGTCTTCTGGAAGATTCAATCTCCTGGGGAAACCAGAAATGAAAGCAAATTATTTCAATGCAGTGGGATATGGGATGGTGCAGAAATTCAAAGAGCAGCCCCCAGGAACACAGAGAGATGACTTAGATGCCTGGAAAGGCTTTAGTAAGGAGAAGCCATTTGAACTTAGACTTGATGGGTAAACAGGGAGCCCCCTGGGCAAAGAAGAGGGAGAAAGATAAAGCTGGAGGAAGTCACCACGTGCAAGGCTATGGAGAAGGAATGAGTTTGGCAGGCTGGGGAGACCCTGGGATTGGGTGGAGGCCCAGGAGGAGAGTGGAGGATAGCCAGGCTCCAGAGAAAACCCATATCGTTTATGACAGGCCTTAAATGCCATGCTAAAGTGGCCAGACTTGACCACACAGGCACTGGGGAGCCCCACCAGATATTTAAGTGGGGTGAAGACAAGATGGGTTTTGTATTTTAGAAAGATCATGAGGCAGGTGTGTGCAAGATGGACAGAGGATAGAAAAGAGTGCTGGAGAAACTGAAGATGAGAATCAATCAGAGATTGCTCAAATATCGCAGCCGAATGGATGAGGGTCTTCTGGTCACCATTTCTTCTGGGGTGTCTGATGCCCCTGACAAACTCTTTATCCCACTGCCTCAGGGATGCCATGTTTTACCCTCTGCAAGCATCTGTCTCTGTAGCATCTATAGGATGATACAGAGAGGGCAATGCCTATCTGAAAAAGAGCAATCAAATGGTGGACTTTCAGGCTGACCAGACTATAAAGAGATATTTCAAAGGTCTTTTCACACCTCCAGAGCCCACCACTTATTCTAACTTGACTATTGCAGGCTGATGTCTTTATATTTCATTTTATTTCCATAAAGCCTTCATCTGGGTACAACAGACTTTGGGCTGAGATTGGGGCCTGCCTCTAATCCTACTGAACAGACCCATGGCTGTTTTCCCCCCAACATCCTAGAGCAGAGAAGAAAGGGTCTGGCAATGGCTACTCTCTCCCAGCCTGAAATAAAAGACAATTTGGCTGGTGTTTTGAGCTCTCAATTTCTCCAGCCACCCTCTCCAGCAATGCCCCAGTCTCCATTAATACTATTACTTGAGATGACATTTCCTCTGACTGTCGTCGTCTCTTTTTTTTCCTCCTCCTTAATTCCCTAATTTGTCCTAATATGCCCATTGCCTGTGTATCAAGTCATCCGTGAAGCCGCCCCATTTCCAGGTTTCTTCCTCCCCATCAGCCGAGTCTCTGTCTCCCACAGAAATTAGAGGGAGGCGGCTGCAAGCCCGCAAGGGCAGGAAATAGAATTAGGGGACGTATTAATTGGGACATCAAGTCGGATTTCGTTCCAGGCACTTCCTTCCGTTAACCACTTTGAAGCTTCCCCTCTGTGGCTCTGTTTCTCATTAGAGGGAGCTCTTAATGGTGAGTGGTGTTTACGCATGGTGCAAATATGTCATGCCCTAGCCTTCGGACTGGCAGGCCCAGCTGATTGGTGAGGGCAAGGGGAGGAAAAGGCCAGCCAATGGGGTCAGGGTGGCAAAGGTGGAGGTGGTGCTTGAGAAAGGACGTCGGGGAGAAAAGAAACCACAGAGGTGTGTGTTTTAGGCGGATGAGAGGGATTCCACGAGGGTCCCATTATGTTAAACTTCCCCTTCCCTGCAGTTTCCAGGCTCTGCAAATGTATTCATAAAACAAGCTCCTTTCTTCTTCTTCTTCTAGTTATAATTGTGCTTTTCCCAGCCAGTCATGAGGTTTCTGGCTGGTGGGTTTCACAGATGCCTTGGCCAACACCTTGCAAACCGGCTGAAGTGCCCTGTCTGACACGGAGAAAGGTGCCAGGACACCTTGTCCCTCCTAACTCTCAGTTTTGTCAGCATTTCCATTTAGGGACACTCACTGCCCTCCTTGGCTCTCTGCCTGACCCACCCACCCCATCCACCCCACGTCTTTGAGGTCCTGTCTTTGCAAAGGCTTGCACCTTTGTGGGATCCCCACTCAGAGGCGTCTGTGCCAACACTAATTCACGGCTGTGAGAAGAACCCATTTGCGGAAGAGTATTGGTTTTTCCAAGGCAGCCAAAACCACCAGCCTCCCTTGCTGGGGAAGAGAAGAGAGAGGAAGAGAAGAAGCATTTGTTTCCCATGATCTGTAGTGGTAGCCCCATAAAACAAACATTTCCGGCAGACTCTAATCAGGTTTTACTGAAGCTCAACTGTGGGTGTGTTTTGTCCTAATCCCCGAGACAAGGAACCCCAGAAAGGAAACTCCTGTTGCTCTGAGGTGGAGGTCAGGCACTTCTGCCGCCCCTTCAGCTCTGACAGCCAATGCAAACACCACAGCCCTGCCCTGGACACCCTTCAGTCCTCTTGAGCAACCAGAAGCCAAGAAAAAGCAACAGAAGTCCATGTGAAAAGTGGAGAAGACAAACCTCAGCCTTGAGTGGCAACCAAATCAAACAGCAACGCCTCATCAGCCAGTTCACAGACATGAGGGCAAAGGGGTTTCATTTTTTCTTTCTCCTCCCCTCTTCGGCTTCCTTCTCCTCCTTCTTCTTTTTTTATAATTAAAAAGAAAAAAAATACTCATTACAACCTAGGACTTTAAGAAGTAGGAAGGGAACTGGGAGTATTAGCAAGGCTGCTTGAGAGATCCAGTCTTTGTCTTTGAATGGACAAAGACCATGAAGGCTACAATGTCTCATCTCTGGGCACATATGTTAAGAGTGTTTGGGGGTCGGGTGCAGTGGTTCACGCCTATAATACCAGCACTTTGGGAGGCTGAGATAGGTGGATCACTTGAGGCAGGGAGTTAAGAGACCAGCCCGGCCAACATGATAAACCCAGTCTCTGCTAAAACTACAAAAGTCTCTGCTGGGTGTGGTGGCACATGCCTGTAAACCCAGCTACTTGGGTGGTTGAGGCAGGAGAATCACTTGAACCTGGGAGGCAGAGGTTGCAGTGAGCTGAGAACGTGCCACTGCACTCCAGCCTGGGCAACAGAGTGAGACCCTGACTCAAAAAAAAAAGAGTGTTTGTAATGACATAAATCAATGTATGCTAACTTCAGGGAAAATGTTGAAGAAATTATAAAGATTTGGGGTTATATCTGGGAACTAGAAGAATCTCAGGTATCCAGACATTTCTCTTTCTCCATTTCTCTGTCTCTCCCCCACCTTTTTTTTTTTTTTGAGACGGAATCTCACTTTGTCACCTAGTCTGGAGTGCAGTGGTGCCATCTTGGCTCACTGCAACCTCCGCCTCCCAGGTTCAAGCGGGCATGCACCACCACATCTCGCTAATTTTTGTATTTTTAGTAGAGACGGGGTTTCACCATGTTGGTCAGGCTGGTCTTGAACTCCTGACCTCAGGTGATTCACCCACCTCAGCCTCCCAAAGTGCTGGGATTACAGGCATTAGCCACCGGGTGCAGCCCATTTCTCTTTCCTGATTCAATCTTTCTCTCTCTCTCTTTCTCTCTCCCTCTCTTCTATTCTTCTATTCTTCTTCCTCACGGCAGATCATCTTTTCCTTCTTCCTTATCTCATTGGCAAGCGAAAGATGGCTTCCTGTAGTAGTCACATGAGCATATTACTGTCCCTGCAACACAGAATCTTCATCTAAGCTTCAGTTCTGTCTTCTTGGGGAAGATATTTTTTATTTGTCCCCTGAGGCTAGATGCCATTTCTGGTCAGACAATTGTGGTGGGAAGAAATGAGTCACCTTGGACAAAGGCAGGTGCAGAGAAACCGCCCCTGCGAATTGTGGGAAGAAAAGCAAGGGCACCATTATCTGCTGACAGACACCCTGCAATTCTCTAGTACATTCCAGTCTCAGTGACTTCATGTTTCTTTTATCCTGGGAACTACTTTCGTTCATTTATTTTATCTGTTAACTTCTTTATTCATCAAATATTTGTTGAATATCTGTCACCCTTTGGTCTTATTTATCTTTTTCCATTTACATAATGACTATTCATTTAATAAATATGCCTATCATGTGCCTGAGGTTATTCCAATATACAAGATATGCTAGTAAGTAACCAGTTATATGTAACTTTCTCCTAGCAAAACAATTCTAATCATTGCATCAAAAAAGAAATTTACTTTTATGAGCAGTTCTCAAACTACAAAGCAAATTTTGTACGCTCTCAATCCAAAATGACTTGGCCAGGAAAGAAGAAACACTTTTTCTGTTTAATCTGCCTCCTTACAAAACCCAACTGGAAGATTTCTGTGCTGTAAACTGACAGGGTCAGCAGGGTGGTGAGGGGAAGAGTCCCTCCTACTCTGGAGTTGAAGAATGTTAGATCAAGTCTATTCATCAGGCTAATGACAAAACCATTAGCCAACAAGAAGACAGGCACATCTCTGCCAGACACATGAGACTTGCAGCAACTAATAAGCAGAATCCCCACGGAAATGAATTAGGGGTCAAAGTAGAATCATTTCATAGCCTCTTCTCGTGGGAGCGAAAAATGGGTGTGATGTGCTTGTCTCCTTGTTTTTTAAATATTTCTGACCTGTAAAATGCCAGTGGAATGACATATCTAGCAGATGTTCCTCAAACATGAATTATCTAGAACCCTGAAGTATTTCTACCCTGACAGACCTGCTGATGCAGAAAGACAGATTGACACCTTTTTCTTCTGCAAACAAGAGGAGTGAGAAGACAGATCTTCCAGAATGTTATGACTACCCTGGGGTCCCCAGGCGGCAAGTCATCCAGCAAACGTTTGTGGGGCACCTACTGCATGCCAGGCACCTTTCGAGGCACACGCTGCTGGAACCAAGGAACTACAGAATTAGGACTTGGCCATTTATGTTTGGTTGCAGAGTCCATAAGTCCTCCTTGCAATAAAACATCCAGAGGAAACTGACAGAGGAGCAAAATTCATCCCAAAACTGTGCACATTAAAGGGGGGAAAAGAATTCCACAAAACGATGAAATTTTCAGCTGAGCTGTAGGAAAACAGACTTCCTCTCTTCCTCTCTAAAGAGCTTATTTTTTTTCCATAAACCTAAAGCCATGGCAAAGGGACAGCAAGACTCAGCCAGGATGGCAGCAGACTCATTGGTTGCTGCCCCTTTGAGGAACTTTTCTACTTTAACTCTTCCCTGCCTCTGCCGTTCAGCATCAAAATGTTATTCTCTTTTTCAGGACTCTGTAGGTAAACAAGAGAGGCGTTGTGAGCTCCCCCAACTCTGGAGACCTTGAAGTAGGAGGAAACAAGCACCAGCAGGGCAAGGGAAAGGAAGAATAATAGCAGTCACTGTGGCTACCTGCGTATCCATTGAAAACCCTAGTCATGGTTGTGATTTTTTGCTTAATATCCAACTTTCCTCAGTGCAAGGTCCAAGAGAGCAGAAACTATATTTGGCTTGTTCACTGGATGTGTTCTCAGAGCTCAGCCCAGCCACTGCCACATGGTAGATGCTCCATAACTGTTGGTGCAATAAAAGGATCTATCTACATTTGCCTGATTTAATTCTCCCAGCAAGATTGGATATTAATGTCCTCACTTTCCCAGTGACAAAACAAATTGACTCCTCTCATCTGGTAGGTATTAATACCCTCATCTTATAGGGCAGGAGAGCAAGCCTCAGAGAAGTGAAATAACTTGCAGGGGACAGATGACTAAAAAGGAAAATGCAAGAGTTTGTTTATGAGCACTGCTCTATTTTTAGTGCCTAGGACAGTGCCTGCCACATAGAAAGAGCTCGCCAAATAATGTTGAATACATTGAATAAATATAAGTACAGAGCTGGGACTCTAGCTGTGGGTTGTTCCACTACCCCACACAGCCTTTTCTTGGGTGGCATTTCTTGGCTAATACCCCCTTCTACTTGTCCTCTGCCATGACCTACACAGAATACAAAGGTCTTTACACTCACTGAAGCAGATGAACCAGCTAAATATTCAAACTTTGGAATCAGATAGACATGAATTCAAGTCTCTACCATCGGGTGACTTGGGCACGCTCATGTAACTTCTCAGAATCTGAATCTCGACATGTGATTCTTCCAAGAGGGAGCCTAGCTATGACTGGCCAACTAGCCCAACTAGCTCAGCTAAAGCCTGTGGCTTTAGGTACTCCTTATGTTCCAATAAAAAGAGAGGTTTATGCTGCTAGCAGGCTGGGATTGGTGACCCTCTCTATCAAAGGAAAGCAGAAATTCTGATTTACAACATGAGCTGGAGGAGTCTGAATGGAACTAAGGGGATTCCTTGGGTGTCTTCCAGCCCCATGCAGCTACATACAGTGGTCAAAGTGAATGGAAAATTATGGCAAGTCCTTCCATTTAAGGACATCAAGGATTTAGTTCTCCCAGAAATAAAGGCTTGGATCACCTCATAGGGTAAATAAACTCAAACACAAAATATGGAATGGGATGTGGAAGGGTAGCAAATCCTATCCATGGCCTTATGAGTTTTTATGAAAATTTATTGTATCTTGTTTCTTTGTGTCAGATATACATTGATATGTTCTAAATACTTTTGATTATCTTTCTTCTCCTTTTCACAGACTATGGCATATGGGAATAGTTTAATTTGTCATTTCATAGGTTGCAAGATATTGAAATAGGGCACAAAATAGTAGAAGAAAATAAACTTGACCCAGGAAGCTTGTGCTTGTGGCTAAGTGCATTCACTAACAAGATATGGATTTTTTTCACTCCTACAGGGAGGAGGCAGATCTGTCTCTGCTTGTATAGGGAGATGCATATATTTGAGTAGTGTAAATACTTGGGTGGTGGGGAGGCAAGTTGGGCTCTTGAGAGGATGAACAATATTAGTCGTATCTTATGTTTTTTTCTGCTTTGCACCTACTGTGGACTGAAGTTCTGTGAATGTTTGTGTCCCCATGCCAAATTCATATATTGAAATCTTAACCTCCAATGTGATGGTATGGGGAGGTGGAGACTTTGGGATGTAATTAAGTCATGAGGGTGCACCCCAGAGAGCTCTCTTGCCCTCTTTGCACTATATAAGCACTCAGCAAGAAGGCAGCCAAGCCAGGAAGACAGCCCTCCCCAGAACCCAACTGTGCTGGCCCCCTGATGTCAGACCTGCAGCCTCCAGAATGACGAAAAACAAATTCCTGTTGTTTATAAGCCACCCAGTCTGTGGTATTTTGTTATAGAAGCTCAGAGGAAAGAAGCTTGGATCCACTACTTCTTCCTAGAAGTAACACCTGAGATGCAAATTCTTGTGTAGGTTATTTACTGAGGATATGTTTTCAACTTGTAAGGTTGTGAGGAAAGCAAGATAAGGAAGGGGAGAAACAGAAAAGATGTGTTTTCCAGTGCAGCGCAGCATCAGCCCGGTCCTGAGGGGAGCTCTAGAGTGTAAATTGCATCATAGGGTCAGTACCTTTTTGAGATAAGGGAGAAATACTGATGGAAAAATTGACTGCATTGCATGCTGGGGGTGGGAGATGGGGAAAGATCTAACTCTCAGGGACCTGTGGGTGAGGGAGTGCACATCACACAGGAGTAGCACTCTGGAGAAGATGGTAGGTTGGAGTTCTTTTTTTTTTTTTTTTTTTTTTTTTTTACGTGTGTATAAGATTTTTATTATCAAAAGATTCTCTAAGAATTTCAGTTTGGTAATTTTTTTTTTCATCCCACATTGAAATTTTAACTACATTTTTCGGTTGGAGTTCTTAACAACAGCACCTGCACAGCCAGTTAAAAGAACCTCCAGGGATCTGGGAGGACGCTGTTTTAATTACCTATTGCTGTGTAACAACTCACTCCAAAACTCAGACACTTAAAGTAAGAATAAACATTTATTGTGTCTCGCAGTTTTCATGGGTCAAGAATTTAGGAGCAGCTCAGCTGGGTGATTCTGGCTGAGTCTTTCATGAGGTTGCAGTCTTGATGTTGTCTGGGGTTGCACTCTCATCTGAAAGCTGGAATGGGGCTGGAGCATCTGCTTCCAAGTTGAGTCACTCCCAGCTCACACAGCTAGCAAATTCATGCGGGTTTTTGGCAGGAGGCCTCACTTTCTCCCAACGTGGGCCTCTCCACATGCTGCTTGAGTATCCTCATGACTTGACAGCTGCCTCTCCCACAGTAGGCAATCCAAGAGACCAACGAAGAAGCACAATGCCTTTTATGACCCAACTCTAAAGCTATGCACTGTTTCCTCTAGCATAATCTATTGCTCATACAGACCATCTCTGATTCAATGTGTATGTGTGTACGTGTGTGGGGGGGGGGGTGGGGGGGGGGTGCTACACAAGAGTGTAAACACCAGAAGGTGGAAATCATGGATCACGGGGGGAGATCAAGGGACTTGACTACCATATCCCAATTTTATTTTGAGGGATCCCATATCGTGCATTGGTGGCCAGGGAATTTTAGGTGTTTGCCTTTCACTACAGAAGTTGGGAGATACAACCAGAAAATAGTCATATGACTTTAGTCCACCCAATCAGATGCCCTGTCCCAAGACTTTGCATTTTTAGTGAATTAGTGAATGGTGCAACAGGAAGAGCAGTTCCAGGCCATTCACCACAAGCAGAGGTGTGCTGACCTGAAACTTCCCACCATGGTACTATAGCTATGGCTCTTGCTCTCCTGCCTCCTATAGCTTCCATAATTCGTTCTCACTTTCTAAACCCAGTTTGCAAAACCTCCTGCCAGTGCTCAGTTATCCAGGCCATGCATCAAATAAATTAAGTTTTGCTTAAGCCAGTCAGAGTTGGCTTATGTTTCTTATAGTCATGTCCCTTGACTGATATACTGCTTTTTCCATATTTTCTGGAATTAATATATGTTTATTTTATACTTGGGTGGGGGCAGGGTGTGGAGAAAAGTCCTTTTTGAGGTACTAAAGTACTCAGGCCAAATTAAAACTCTTCCTAAGCACGTCTTTCTTTTTGCCTGAATAACGTATTTCTCACCTCATTCAGACACAGACATACACAAATCCACTAAGTTAAAAAGAAGAGGGAATGTGTAAGACCTGTGGGGTTTTGGCAGTGGGTCAAATTACCATTCAGTCTGTCGATTGTCACCTGATACTATGCTTTTCTGAACATTGGCAAAACACTGCTAATACTGATGGCTAGAGATAGAATACAAGATGCCTGAGACATGAAAACAGCCTTTCATCCCAGGGTCTTCCTTTATATTAGAACCTGTGATGCTCTTAAGACTGAGGCCAGAAAATCAATAGAATGAAGTTGTAAAGTCTGTGGCCTGCTGAGATCTGGGTGCTGGAGAATTAAATACAGGGAGGTGGTCTCATCAACACGATTTTGTCTTTTGATTTTTCTTTTTTATTTTTTGAGACAGAGTCTTGCTCTGTCATCCAGACTGGAGTGCAGTGGTGCCATCTTGGCTCACAGCAACCTCCATCTCCTGGGTTCAAGCAGTTCTCATGCCTCAGCCTCCTGAATAGCTAGGATTATAGACACGCACCACCATGCCTGACTAATTTTTGTATTTTTAGCAGAGACAGGATTTTGCCATGTTGGCCAGGCTGGTCTCTAACTCTTGGCCTCATGTGAGCTGCCTGCCTCAGCCTCCCCAAGTGCTGGGATTACAGGCATGTGCCACTGCACCCTGCCTGATACAGTTATAAGAAAGTCCAACTCTCTGCTGTAGGACAAAGAGGGAGAAAGAGAGGGAGAATCAAAACATGTCACTGTGAGCACATGCTCCAAAGAGTGAGATGGGAGGGTAAATTTGGTCTTCACTCTGTCTGAGCATCCACTATATTGAGTGTCATTCTAGGGGCATATATACATGGCCCTTAAACACAGCTGACTGTTTACATACAACACGCAACATGCCCCTTCAATACAGTCAGCTACTTTTTCTGGTTCTCGAATACAGAAAGAGATCTTCAATGATGGAAACAAAACTGCATCTGGTAGACTTATAGAAGGATGAGATATTGGTCTCTAGTACAGCAATAGTCTAAGGGAGATGTGGGGATCTTTTTATTTTATGTTCAGATTGCTTTATGCTGTCACTGTACATTTAGTTAACCCCCACATAAGAAGTAATCCATCTGTATGGTGTTTTTTCCTGACCTTCTCCAAACTTATAAAATAATTTTGACCAGTTTCTCAGAGACTGCATAGCAAATGAAGCCTGAATGAGTATTTGGGTTCCCCTCCCCAGTTAATTTGGAGTGCTTTTTCTCTTTTTCTTTAACAAGTTCACAATGGCCCCAAGAGGCAGGTGATTTTGAACCTGACAAAGAAGCATTCCTGCCTGCTGGGATGACAGGCTGCAAAAGTTAAGTAAAGATTGAAGTAAAAATAGACAATAAATTTCAAGAGAGAGAGAGAGAGGAATACAAAAATATCCCAGGGCAACTGAAAACTGTCATCCAAACATATGAAAATGTTCCAGATAGTTTAATGATAAGCAGGAAATTGCTAGAAAAAAACAACAGTCATAGAAGGAGAGAACTGCTGTTAGGAGGGAGGATTGAACTGAGCTAAGTGTCTGTGTCATAGAGTTTATTATTTTATTAGTTTTAATAGTTGGACAGATAAGCTAATAGCAATAGGATTTACTTTAAAGATCAACACCGCAGACTCTGCTGTTTATTATTCGATAGTAATGTGTCTCTAGTGAGGGGAATATTAAATCTCATAAAAAGCCATTCCTGCAGTTGATCCAGGCCCTTTCCAAGTTGCACGCACATGGATTTTCCCCTATTAGTTCCCATCTCTGGCAGGAGTTTTGTTTGTATAATACTTACAGGGACATCTGCTCCTTGGGAATCTGTGAGAGCCATTTCAGCTCCTAGTCTGGGTTCTATGACCAGAGAATGGAACTGGAGATCACCTTTCTCATTCTTTTAGCAAGAGCTGATTAACTCATTTGGATCCTGAATATACTTGGAGTTTTTAAGTTTCTATCAGTATCCATTTATTGGATTCTAGTGTAATTTTGTTACATGACTATATTGTACAGTAGTGAAGTCAGAGCTTCCAGGGTATTCATCACCCAAATAATGTATATTATACTCATTAAGTAATTTCTCATCATCCACAACCCTCCTGCTCCCCCAGCCTTCCAAGCCTCCACTGTCTATCATTCTATATCCTGAATCTGTATCTATGACATAGATGGGAAACTCAGTGTGAGAGATGGGACACCTATATCTCTGAAAATTACTGTGAGAGTTAAAAGCAATAACACTTTTAACTCAACTAGCATAGTGGCTGGTAAATCCAGAACACACACCCACTATATAGGGAAATGGTAAGTGTAGCAGATGTTTGTGGATTCTGTAGTCAGAATGTCTCGGTTAAAAGTCCTAGTTCTGATGTTCACATAGTTCCAAATATCTCCCCACAAGATACTCATTACTTACACAGGGAAAAATAGACACTTTACAGTGGAGGAAACTGCAGAAACGACCTTAATCAAATGATCAAAGCTAAACCTCACCAATAACAGGGCACAGTGCCAGCACATACCTTCTAATACGACACACTGCAGGGAACATAACATTACTTCTGTGCTGTTCCTGCCAAAAGCACCCACCATAAATCTAATGTGACAAATCCAAATTGATGAACTTTCTGCAAAATAACTGTCCTGTACTCTTTAAAACTGTCAATGCATCCAGCAAAATAAAAGACTGAGAAACTCTTCCAGATTAATAGAAACTACAAGACATGACAATTGAATGCATTGTATGATTTAGAATTTTTTTCTTTTCACTTCTTTCTTTTTTCTTTTTCTTTTCTTTTCTCTTTTTTCTTTTTCTTTTTTTACTTTGAGACAGCATCTAGCTCTGTTACCCAGGCTGGAGTACAGTGGCGACATCACACCTCACTACAGTCTTGACCTCCTGGGCTCAGAAGATCCTCCCACCTCAGCCTCCCAAGCATACCACAGGTATGCACTAGCACCCCAAGCTAATTTTATTTTATTTTTTGTAGGGACAAGGTCTTGCTGTGTTGCTCAGGCTGGTTTCGAGCTCCTGGGCCCAAGGGATCTGACCCACCCGCCTCGACCTCCCAAAGTGTTGGGATTACAGGCATGAGCCACCATGTCTGGGCCTTCTTTTACATTTTTTCTTTCATTTCTTTTTTATCTTGTTTTTTTTTTCTTTCTTTTTATTGTTTTAGCAATAAGTACACCATAGGGACTATTTGGCAATTGGTGAAGTATGAACAAACTCTGTAGATTAAATCATAATACAGTATCTGTATCCATATCATTCCTCTTATTTTAATAGCTGTTCTGCAGTAATGTAAGAGACCATCCTTGTTTTTGGGAAATAAACACTGATGTATTTAGGAGTAAGGTGACATTAAACCTTCAACTGATTCTCAAATGGCTTAGAAAAAAATAAAAGTAGGAGGATAAAACCAATGGGGTAAAGTGTTAACATTTGGGGAAACTGGGTAAGGAGTATACAGAAATTTTTTTGCAACTTGTGTACAAGCCTGAAATTATGCTAAAAAAATTAAATGGAAAAAAAAAAGCAATCTCAGCTTTGTCACTTTGGAACTTATCATGACTTGACTTCTCTTATCCTCAGTTTCCTCATCCCAAAATAAGGATTTTCATACCAGCATATAGGACATTTTCTTTCAATTGACATGGCCAAGACACTAAAACATAAGGTAGTTAAACTTTTCCTTGAGTGAGGAGATGGGTTACAGAGTCAGGAATAAGATAAAAAACCAGGACATCTACTACACATGTTTCCGAGTAATAAAAACTGTGATTTTGGGCTATGGCTGTTCCCCCAATGAACTGTGTCAAATTGGACATAGCAGGGAATCCTCCTTGAAATAATGTTTCCATTTCAAGGTTGCTGTGGAAATCAAATGAGATTATCTGGGAAAAGAACTTGGTGCAGTGCCCAGCACATAGGAGGGCTTAAGTCATGGCGGTGCACCTTACTGGTTTAATGATTCCTGGAGGGTAAGAAACCTCCACTGTGCCTCATCACCATGTGTTTTGCTCTTGCCTGCTGGTCAAGTGGAAATTCTTTCTAGAAAGTCAGTTTGTTTCAGTCAATGACACTCTTATCAGGGTGCCAGCCAGACGATCTCACCCACCAGCCTCATCGAAGTTTCAGGCTGGGTGGCTGCTGACTGATGCCAGGACTGCAGCTCAAAGCAGTTCGCTTAAACACACACACACCTGGTTGAAGGTTCACGATGAGCAAATCCAAGCCAAAGTGACTGGGGAAGGCAAATTAGCATAAAATTGAAAAGGCTGTGATCTATCTCTTCAGAAACAGAGCTCTGCAATGTTCTGCCTTTTATAAAAATTCCCTGTGGATTTCTTCCTGCTCCTTCCTCACCAGCTCTCCCCACCTCCAACCACAACACACACGCAAACACCCTAGCTTTCTATACTCTGAAAAGCACTCGCTTGCTCAAGTAATCCAAACTCTAATTTATTTAGTCCTCATGTTTCCAAAAATCCTCTAAGAAAAGTTTCTCCCCACCATTCTGCAGACAGTAGTCATTCCTGGGCCACCCACCGAGAGCAGTTCTGAGCTCTTAATGAATTGGTCTTAGGCCATAGGAAGTTCACATCCAAGGGGCAAGGCAAAGGCTGCCCTGGAAGGCCAGCTCTTACTGAGAATTCAGATGTCCGCAAGAGCTACGAACCTGATATCACTTACAAGGCACCAAAGGAAAAGCAGCAACCATTTATTCAAATCAGCTGTCTATCCGGAATTCCTTTAACAGAAGTCCATTAAAGCCCACCACAATCCTGCGCAGTTACAATTCCCTCTGACTACAATGTAGATTGTCACCTTCTTCCCCTGGGGAACCACCCTCTTCCTTCAGGCCCTGCTCCTGCAGGGAGACCTTTTTCCCATAAAGCCCTAGACTTGATTCCCTTCCCACTGCTTGATCCCTCCATAGCCTGAACTTCATTAATGTGATGGTTAATATTGAGCGTCAACTTGATTGGACTGAAGGATGCAAAGTATTGTTCCTGGGTGTGTCTGTGAAGGTGTTGCAAAGGAGATTAACATTTGAGTCAGTAGACTGGGAGTGGCAGACCCACACTCCGAGTAGGCATCATCTAATCAGCTGCCAACACAGCTAGGATAAAAGCAGGTAGAAGAACATGGAAAGACTAGACTAGATGAGTCTTCTGGCCTCCATCATTCTTGCATGCTGGATGCTTCCCGCCCTTGAACATCAGACCCCAAGTTCCTCAGCTTTGGGACTTTTGGACTTACATCAGTGGTTTGCCAGGGGCTCTCAGGTCTTTGGCCATAGACTGAAGGCTCCACGGTCGGCTTCCCTACTTTTGAGGTTTTGGGACTCACACTGGCTTCCTGGCTCCTCAGCTTGCAGACAATCTATTGTGGGACTTCATCTTGTGATCATATGAGTCAATTCTCTTAATAAACTACCCTTTATCTACATATTTATCCTATTAGTTCTGTCCCTCTAGAGAACCCTGATTAATACAACCACACACACACCCATTACACTTAATTGTAATTGCTTAGGTAATTGATTTGCTCCAGGGCTACAAAAGCCACAGCTAACATTTACTGAGTGTGTATTATGTGCCACACTCAATGTTCACTGCATGTATTAACTCTTTTATTAATCTCTCAATGACCCTCTGAAGTCAGTGCCATTATTACTATCCTGCTTTACAGATGAGGAAACTGAGGACCAACGAGGTGAAGTGACTTGCCCAAAGGCACACAGTCAGGAGGGGTTAATGCCCAGGGTCACACCCAGGCCATCCGGTTGCAGTTTTACATGGACAGCTGGCTGTACTTTCTAGGTTAACACATCCCTAAGGAAGGTGCCTACCTTCAGAATCTAGTAGAAAACAATGATGGAGGAACAGAGCAAATACGCACAATGTGTGGTGGGTGCCTGTGCTCATTATCAAATATCCCCAGTTCTCCCCTCCCAGTCACATGAGAGGCTCTTACTTCCTGGGTGCTTGTGGCTGGGCAGGGCCATGTGACAAGTTCTAATCAATAGGCTGTGAGCAGAAGCTCCCTGTGTATTACTCAGGCCACACTATTTAACATGTATGTGAAAACTGTCAAAATTACCTTATCTTCTGCCATGAGAACCAACAATGTTTGAGATGGTGGTCCCTGCATCAGTGGGCATCCCTAAGTGATTCCAATAAGTGGAAATCCCCCGAGACCCATGATGGACAAGCAGTGTGAATGTAAAATAAAACTGTTATTTTAAGCTATGGGGACTTTTTTAGGTCAGCATAATCTGGCATGTATCCTGCCTGATATATAATGAAGGGAAAACAAAGCAGTTAAATGATAGCTAGATGCTTTTAATTATATTGAAGTTAATATACCTATATTGATGTTAGTATCAAGTCTCTGAGTCCAAGGTCTGCTCTCTCTATGTCAAAAGGGATATAGCCACCATGGAATACTATGCAGCTTTAAAAAAGAATGAGATCATGTCCTTTGCAGGAACATGGATGGAGCTGGAGGCCTTTACTCTTAGCAAACTAAAGCAGAAACAGAAAACCAAATACCACATGTTCTCACTTACAAGTGGGAGCTAAATGATGAAAACACATGGACACACAGAGGGGAACAGCACACACTGAGGTCTATCAGAGGGTGGAGGCTGGAAGGAGGGAAAAGATCAGGAAAAATAACTAATAGATACTAAGCTTAATACCGTGGAAATTAAATAATCTGTATAACAAACCCCCATGACATGAGTTTACCTATGTAACAAACCTGCACATGTACCCCTGAACTTAAAAGTTTTTTAAAAAAGGAAATATAGGCTGGGCACGGTGGCTCATCCAGCATTTTGGGAGGCCAAGGCGGGCAGATCACAAGGGCAGGAGATCGACACCATCCTGGCTAACACGGTGAAACCCCGTCTCTACTAAAAATACAAAAAATTCACCGGGTGTGGTGGTGGGTGCCTGTAGTCCCAGCTACTCAAGAGGCTGAGGCAAGAGAATGGCATGAGCCCAGGAGGCGGAGCTTGCAGTGAGCCAAGATGGAGCCACTGCACTCCAGCCTGGGCAACAGAGTGAGATTCCATCTCAAAAAAAAAAAAAAAAAAAAAAAAAAAAAAAAAAAAAAATTAGCCAGGTGTGGTGGCAGGCACCTGTAGTCCAAGCTACTCAGGAGGCTGAGGCAGGAGAATGGCGTGAACCCGGAAGGCAGAGCTTGCAGTGAGCCGAGATCATGCCACTGCACTCCAGCCTGGGTGACAGAGCAAGACTCTGTCTCAAAAATAAATAAATAAATAAATAAATAAATAAATAGGAGATACAGCAAGTTACAGAGAGGAGTTAAATGCTAGCATGAAACTCCCTCGAGTTATCAGAATGATTAAATTCTGAGTGGCAATTATTTTTCCACTTGTGAGTCAACTTTATTTAAGTACAACCTCAATCATACAGTGGCCAAAATTCCACAAATAGGGTTACATTAATTAATTAGAACCAGGGCAACTTCTCCCCCATATCTGTGGCCCATGGACTGAGGATAAATTGAGACATTGGTCAAAGTGGACAAATAGCCTTCCTTTTATCTTCTTCCCAAATGCTTCCTTACTCTTTTCTAAAGGTGCCTTATATGCACTCCAGAAAACCATGATTGGAAATGCAGATGCTAATTTTAAGAATTCAAAGGTAGGTACAAAAAAGAAATTTCTATTGTGCCGTAACAGATTAAAATTCTACCTTTCATGAACCTATGAATTTCTTTGATGACCGGTGGCCACTTCTTAAATATATGTGAGTTGGAGCCATCCAGGTGTCATAGCCTAGAGGAGGGCTCCTTAAATTATGACACTTGACCACCCAAATAAAAATCACCTGGGGAAATGTAAAAATATTCAGATTCTCAGATCTCTGAGGATGGGGGCCTGGGAATGTTCATTTTTATCACTTTCTTGGGCTATCTGGTGTCACTAAAGATTGAGAAGCTCTGCCCTTAGACTAGGTTCACCAGGAAAACAGGGAGTCGGGCTTCTAGGTATTTGAGGAAAAGCCTAGGTGCAGCTCACCACAAGAACATTCTGAAGAGCCACAAGTTGGCTCACTGGCCTCCTCAAGGAACCAAGGTATCCAGGTGAACAGGAAGGTGAGCACACACAAAACTATGCCTTCCCCCACAGAATCCCATCTCAGTTGTGGGGTTAACTGAAACTCTCAACTGATCAGCAAACAGCTATCTCTTGACTACTGATAATTGACTACTGATAATGGGCTCAACTAGATAAAAAAAAAGAAGGATCTATACAGCCCATGCCTGCAGGGAGGTTTTGAAAAGAGAGATTTTCATTCTCTCTATCTAGGAGAATCAGTAAAACACACAGACCCCTTGCTGTTGTCAACCTTGTTCTTATGAAAAGGAGGAAGAGCGAGAGATAGAAAAGGAGGAAGGGAGGGAGGGCAAGAAAAGGAAAGGGAAGAGAAAGAAAGGGTAAGAGAGGAGAGGACATGAGTGGGGAGAGAAGGGAAGGGAGAAAAAGGGGGATAGGGAGGGAGGGAAGAGGGAAAGGGAAAAGAAAGAAAAGAGAAGAGAAGGAAGGAAGAAAGAGGAGAGGAAAGGAAGGTGGGAGGAAGGAAAAGGAAAGAAAGGAAAGTGAAAGGGAAGAGAAGGAAAGAGAAGGAAGGGAGGCAGAGAAGGGAGGAAAAGAGGGAAAGAGGGATAGGGAAAGAAAGAGAAGGGAGGAAGAAAGAAAAAGAGGGAGAGGGAGGAAAGGAGGGAAAAAGGGAGTAAAGAAGAAATAAAAGAAGGAAAGGAAGAAGGAAGGAAGGAATGGAGGGAGTAAAGAAAGAAGGAAGGAAGAGAGAGAGGGAGAAAGGGAGGAAGGGAAAGGGGTGGGGAAGAGGGGATAAAGAAGAGAGAAAAGAAGAAAAGAGAGAGAGAGAGGGAGGAAGAGAGGAAGGTAGGAGGGGGAAGGAGGGGGTAAGAAAGAAAGAAAAAAGGAAGAAAGAGAGGGAGGTAGACAGGAAGTGGGAGGGAGAAAGAGAGGAAGGAGGCAGGGAAGATGGGAAGAAGGGAGGAGTGAGGGAGAGAGGGAAGGAGGAGGAATTTAAGTCCATGTGAATCAAGGTTTTCTGTTACTTGCTGCCCAAAACATTCTACCTGATATTTATCAGCATCATTGCCGACAACATCACCATCAAGGGCTAGGGCAGGATTCACTGTTCTCCATGGAGAACAAGAGACTGCACTTGTCCTTACTCAGAATACACTTCCTGTCCAATCTGAAACACACTGTTCTAGAATCTACATTGGGAAGAAAAGAAGGGCAGAACTCAGAACTGGTTCTGGTCCCAGGTCTGCCATCGACCATGTGACTTAAGATGAAAGCTGAGGTCTACTTTTTACATCTACAGAATAAAGAGGTAAAATCAGATGTCATCTGTGTACTCCAAGGATTTTAAATGTGGGACCACACAGATAGTTAACGGCCATATTTAGTGGCTGTATTAGGAAGAGGGAGGAGACAGCTCACAGGTTGCTTTTAAAACTTTGTAGTTTTAAAATAGTTGGGAATATTTTAAAAGGCAGATCAATTTCTCATGCAACTCAAGGTTTTTTATTTCTTTCAAAACATTAGTCAACACTGGATCTACATTTACACATGGCAACAATTGGCTCAGGGCCAGCAGCTGCTGTCTTTAATTGAGGCAAATTTGCTTGAGTTAACCACACTCCCCACTACTCCCCATTGCCTCCCAACACTGAGACTAAGTGTCAGCTGCCTTTTATCATCTTATACCCAACTCACTTACTAACTTTCATTTCCTGCCCGGTCTGGGTAGACACTGACTTTGCAACCCCAAATAAGCCAATAGTCTAAGGCTTCTGGGATCCAAATTCTCTGGGGCCTTTTAAAGTAGATTGTTCTTATCTTCATATCGCATCCTCATCCAGAACCCAGGATCCCAAAGGCCTTGAGCAACCACCTGGGAATACTGCCCCTGCCTCTGCTTGCATATGGTCATTCTCAAGGACCAGCTTGTTTCTGGGTTATGTTTTCCATTTCCTCTTTGGACACTTCTGTTCCTTTCCTGCTTTGAGGTCTATGTTCCAGCTCATGGGTGGTCAGTTCCTTGGGCTAGATGAAGGATTTTTCCATAATCACCACCTCCTCTGAGCCAGTTTAGAGTCTGAGATTTACATTTGCATTATTAAGTTATTCACTGCTGGGGAGCTGGCACTTTGCAAACTTTTAGAATAAACAAACACATCCGCCTCTCAAGCACAGATTGCAACAAATGTTCTGCCTCCAAATATTGGCCACATATATTTTTGCCTAACAACAACAGTCTTAAATAATTGATGTGTTCTCTTCAGTTATCTGAAGTTGTAATTCACCAACAACTTAACTGTAATCTCCTGCTCCAGAGTTTGGGTGACTTTGGTTGAAAGTATCTGGTGGCCTTCTTGGAGACTCATAGCATGTATTAGAAACAGCTTGATTACTGAGCTGAACACTACGACTGTACATTTCTTTTTTTTTTTCTTTTTTCTTTTTTTGAGACAGAGTTTCGCCTTTGTTGCCCAGGCTGGAGGGCAATGGCATGATCTCGGCTCACTGAGACCTCTGTCTCCCTGGTTCAAGCAATTCTCCTGCCTCAGCTTCCCAAATGGCTGAGATAACAGGCGTGCACCATCATGCCCAGCTAATTTTGTATTTTTAGTAGAGATGGGGTTTCGCCATGTTGGTCAGGCTGGTCTCGAACTCCTGACCTCAGATGATCTGCCTGCCTCAGCCTCCCAAAGTGCTGGGATTACAGGCGTGAGCCACTGCACTCAGGTGGGATGGTACATTTCTGATTTAGACTTGGATGAATCCCTTTCTGCATTGGCCTCAGTTTTCCCCTCTGTAAAGAAAGGGGTGAATTAAGTTGATAGTTTTCAAAGTGTATGTCATAGAACTTTGAACTTACTAGAAGGACTCTCCTAGAGATGACAGGGAAAGCTAGTAGGGAAAATGTGGTACTGTTCTTTTCAACCATTGACACCTCACTGTGTTCTGTTTTATGTGTCCCAATAGTTAATGGGGTGGAGGGGTGTTGTTCTGTGAAAGAAGAAAAGAAAAATGGCAGGTAGGAAAGAAAGAAGAAAGGAAGAAGGGAGGAAAGAAGGAGTAAAGGAAGAGAGAAAGGGAGGGAGGAAGGAAGACCATCAGATTAGTTGAAATGACTCTTCTAAGAGCTGAAAATCTAAAGATAATTTTTTTTTACTGGAAATCAAATATGAAAGGGTCTAATTTAATCTGTCTTTAAACTGGGGTATCTTTGATCTATCCCAAAGCAAAGAGTCAGTATGGTGATTAAGAGCATGGATCCTGAAACCAAGCTTTCTGGGTCCAAAGCCCAGGCTGTTTCACCTGATATCTGGATGTCTTTGGTCAATCTAAGTATAGCATCTCTATATTCAAGTTGCCTTCCCTAAAAAGCATGGTAATATTAAATAGTACTCACTAATGATTTAATAAATAAGTTAGCACATGTAAGAAACTTAGAGCACCTGGCATGTAGGGTGCCATCTCAGGCCCCTTTACAAGCAGGTCTGGCTTCATCAGCAGCAGATTTACATTCATTTATTAATTTGAGCAAACATTATTGAGAACCTAGTCTGTTCCAGGTGCTATGCAACCTATTCAGAATGTTAAAATGGAAATAAGCATGGTCCCTGTTCCTAAGACCTTACCGTCTGGGAGGAGAAGGTGTATAACAAGCTAAGTGCAAGAAACATTCCAGTAGCTGCAACTATCTGGATGGAGCACAGCAGAATCAGGATGGAAAGGAAGGAGCCAAGGTTTTGATACCAGCTGCAGAGGCAGCAACAGCAGCAGTACAAACCCTGTAATATGCATTCTATATGCATCCTCACAACAGTCATGTGAAGCTAGAGTTATTATTCATCCCTAGTTTACAACTGACAAAGCAGAGGGTATAAAGTTAGTCTGAATTCATTCTATGAGCAAACAAGAGAGCTAGGAATCAAACCCAGGTCTTGCTGAGACCTGCGCTTATGTTGCTTAACCTTGCCAAAAGGAAACTGAGCATAAATACTTGATTGCTGCAATATCTGTTCTCCCATTGCTTCCACAAACCCCTGACTCTTAGCTAAGTACATGAGCATTGAGAATAAATACTACATTACCCAGCCTTCTTTGCAGCCACGTGGTCACATGACTCCAATCTGAACCAATAGTTATACCCTTAAAAGGAAGGATCATGCCTCTCTCTTCTTGCCCTCTTTTCTCCAGCTGGAATGGAGGTGGTTATGTGCAATCTTAGACTATGTCATTAAGAGCAACATTCTAGAATTGGCAGAGCAACAAGGCTGAAGGAGCCTGTGTCTCTGCACGGCCTTATGGGATGGAAACTGCCTTGTATCATATGTGTGAGAAAAATAAATGTCTATCTTGTTTAAGCCTGACAAAAGAAGAGAATTTTATGTCCTAATAATACAGATTTATGTATGTGTTATATTTCTACACTTCTTTTTAAACTTTTTTTTTTTTGAGACAGAATCTTGCCCAGGCTGGAGGGCTGTGGGGCTATCTCAGCTCACTGCAACCTCTGCCTCCCAGCCTCAGGTGATCCTCCTGTCTCAGCCTCCTGAGTAGCTGGGATTACAGGCATGCACTACCACACTTGGCTAATTTTTGTGTTTTTAACAGAGATGGAGTTTCAACATGTTAGCTAGGGTGGTCTCGAATTCCTGACCTCAAGTGATCCACCTGCCTCAGTCTCCCAAGGTGCTGAGATTACAGGTGTGAGCTACCATGCCCAGCTGTATGCATTATATTTCTTTAGGTAAGCTGTAGCTCCAAGAAACTAGGGCTTCATGTAGTGTATCTTGAGCTTACCCAAGAGAAAAGCTTTAGCCTCTAGTACAGTTGACATTTGGTCTGGCTAGTGTCTACAAAATTCAAATAATCCATGAATGTGAGGGAGGTCACCATGGAAACAATGTCTTTCAAGCTATAGAACCATTTTGCCAACTCGGTAAAGCTTTGGGAGTCTTTTGTAGCTGCACCACAGTGAACCCAGGGCATATCAAACAGATGGTAAGAGATCCCCTGCTCATCAAACTACACATATCATGCCCAATACCAGTCCCACTCCACATGCCACCCAGTCAATCCTTCTTCATTAAAATTATTAATATAGTCATTATTATTAATATGACAGCTGTCACTTAATAAGAGCCCACCTTGCATATTCTCTGCCATATTAAAAATGTAATATAAGTAGAGGTTTTAATCCCTATTTTACAGTGGGTACAACTGGGGCTCAGAAAGATTAATTAACTTTCCCAAGATCACAGAGTTAAGAGCAAAGGTAGGAATTCAGCATTTTCCGATGCCAGAGACCCACCCCTCTTATATAGGAATGTAATCCAGAAAGAGCTGGGTAGACCAATTCCATTGCCTCTGACTCACTTTCAGGAAAGATGTGACCAGTCCAGACTGGTTGTAATTGGGTCTCGCCTAAAAGCAGCCCTTTATCCCCAGCTCTCTGCCTCCGGGACTTCTTTCAGAAACATAATATATTTCTCACTTTTGAAATCACTGGGTATGTTTACAATAACCCATGCTCTCTCTCACATCTTAAAGCCAGGCAAGTCAAATCCAAATTCTTTATCTTCCTGGTCTCCAGACATTAGTGGACTAAACCCAGCTTGCTGGGCTTGGTCCCTAGTTCTGTTCCCTTCGTTCTCAAACTTGCCCCTTTCCCATGAAGCTGAAGCCTGGGATGCCTTTTTGGAGATGAGCTTTGCACAGAGTCCAACTCTACACTTTAATTGTACCCTAACCCTTTGACCTATGATAGATCCCGCCTTAGCTTTCTCCAAGAAGCCTAAGCTCCCAAACAATGACATGGCAACGACCGCCCCCACTCTCTGCTGCTCATCTTGCATCTTAGCCAGCTCTCAGCCTATAATTCTTTCCAAACTTGCCTGTATAAAATAATCATGTACATGAAGTAAAACAGGAGCCTCATATACACACTTAATAACTCTTGTGTACTGTACAAGAGGGAATTCAACTTTATAACCCCCATAGCTTTTGAATGGTTCTCATTTAGCTTTGCATTCCTGGTGTGAGATCTGAAACTTCTCTCTTTCTGCCCCAGAGTGTTGCTGCCTTTTGAAACTGTTGTGTCTCCAGATTCCTTGGGACCATTTCATCTCCATCTCTGCTTCTAATTGGGGGATTTGTGTATTGCTATTTAGCCCTAGAGCTAAATGTCAGGGTTTCACTTAAAATCCCATATTTTGGGAACTGAGTACATTGTACTGGAGAATCTTCAAGTAGAGCATGTCAAAGTAGATGGAATTAAATGGATCAGGTAATCCTCCCATCCAAGAGCTCAATTGCAGGGTAAGAAGATGGGCTCCTACCCTTGGTATTCATCAAATCCCCTGTGTGATGTTGGCCAAGTCATTGGTCCTCCGTGGGTTATTTTCCTCAAAGATAATTTTTCTGTAGTAGGTGGCAATTTCCCTGTGTCTCCAGTCAGTTAATTGGGCAATATCTATCCTCTAAGTAAGTCTTAGATTTGGGGGGTGGGGGGCAGTCAATATCAAATCCTTTCTTGTACTGACTCCATAGGCATGGTCATACTCATTAAAGTAGCAACAACAGTATACAGCTGTGTTTTTAAAATTAGCTTTATTTTGTAAAATATGCACAAACAGTGGCACCAAAGGTTATGGAGAACAGGAATTGAGAGATGCAATTAATTAATTTTATTAGTTTGGACCTTGAGCAAATATCCATGGTGCCTGGTCTTTGCCAGACACAGTGGTTGACACTGAGAAGACAGATAAGCTGAATGTAACCCTCGGCTTACATCTTCAATCGCATTTCACTCCCTACCTTACTATACACTCTGGCCACACTGGCTTGCTTCATGTTCTTCGAGCATACAAATTTCACTCTTGCCTCAATGTCTTTGCATGTGCCATCCCTTCCAGTCAGGATTTCCTCCCTGCTAGTCTTTAGATGCCTTCTGGGTCTCAATACAAATGGCTTCTTCCATGAGAGGACTTCTTTCCCAGCACCACCTCGTTCTCCAGCACTCTCACCTTCATCTCCATTATATCATCTTCATGGTGTGTGTCTCATTTGAAATCATGCTGGCTATGTGATTGTTTGCTGGTTTATTAACAGTACTCTTTTCTCCCACTGGACCATAAGTTCCTTGAGGTCAAGAGGCCTTGTCTTTCATATTTGTCTGTATCTTCAAGGTCTAGAACAGTGTTTGGCATGTAGAAACGTTCCATAAATAGGGAAGAATGAATGACTAGGGCCACAATCAAATGAGCTTTGGAGTTATAGTTTTTAAAATGCACCTAGCTAGCTGGGCACGGCGGCTCACGACTGTAATCCCAACACTTTGGGAGGCTGAGGTGGGCAGATCATGTGAGGTCAGGAGTTTGAGACCAGCCTGGCCAACATGGCGGAAACCTGTCTCTACTAAAAAATACAAAATTAGCCAGGCATGGTGGTGCACGCCTGTAGTCCCAGCTACTCTGGAGGCTGAGGCATGAGAATCACTTGAACCTGGGTGGTGGAGGTTGTAGTGAGCCAAGATCGTGCCCCTGCACTCTAGCCTGGGCAACAGAGTGAGACTCTTGTCTCCAAAAAAAAAAGAAAGAAAAGAAGTAGTAAAATGCATGTAGCTAAATCTGTCAGGCCCAACCTTGATTGTTCCCTTCAACTATTCAACACCTACATTCTATGATACAATTTCTTTTAGAACAGTGTATTTGTTTGTCTGTTAATTTTTTTAAATTTTTTAATTGGACATATTTATGAGATACATAATGTATAGTAATCAGATCAAGGTAATTAACATATTTATTACCTCAAACATTTATCATTCTTGTGTTGGGAGCATTCAATATCCTCCTTTTAGCTATTTGATACTATATAATGTGTTATTGTTAACTAGAGTCATCCTACAATGCTGTAGCACACTAGAACTTATTTCTCCTATCTAGCTGTAATTTTGTCACATTTAATTTGTCCCTAACCCCTCTTCCCTTACCCTTCCCAGTCTCTAATATCCTTTTTCCACTTATTATTTCTGTGAGATCAGCTTTTTTTTTTTAGCTTCCACATATGAGTGAGAACATGAAAGGTTTCAACTTTCTGTGCCTGGCTTATTTCACTTAACATAATGTCCTCCAGTTCTGTTAATGTTGCTGTGAAAGAGAGGATTTAATTCTTTTTTATGGCTGAATAGTGTTCCGTGCTATTCATCCACATTCTTTATTCATTCATCTATTTTTAGACACCTAGGTTGACTTTATATCTTGGCTGTAATAAACACGGGGGTGCAGATGTCTCTTTGATGTACCGATTTCCCTTCCTTTGGATAAATGCCCACTAGTGGGATGCTGGATCATATGGTAGTTCCGTTTGTAGTTTTTTAAGTGATGTGGTTTGGCTG
Source organism: Pongo abelii (assembly GCF_028885655.2). NCBI lineage: Eukaryota > Metazoa > Chordata > Mammalia > Primates > Hominidae > Pongo > Pongo abelii. The sequence goes on along the minus strand of NC_071995.2, from coordinate 113,827,657 downwards.
TGTCCCCATACAAATCTCATCTTGAATTGTAGCTTCCATAATTCCCACGTGTTGTGGGAGGGACTGGGTGGGAGATCATTGAATCATGGGGTGGTTTCCCCCCATACTGTTCTCATGATAGTGAATAAGTCTCATGAGATCTGTTGGTTTTATAAGGGGAAACCCCTTTCACTTGACTCTCATTCTCTCGTCTGCAGCCATGTAAGACGTGCCTTCTGCCTTCTACCATGATTGTGAAGCCTCCCCAGCCATGTGCAACTGTGAGTCCACTAAACTTCTATTTGTTTATAAATTACCTATCTCAGGTACCTCTTTATCAGCAACATGAAAATGGACTAATACACTGAGGAACCTCCATACTCTCCTCCATAGTGGTGTGTTACAAACACTTAACCCTTAATTCAAAAGAAAGCCAAATCTATAGAGCAGTCACCGTTAAGGTGTGGAGGATGTAGTTAAGGCAAGGGTGCAGTCTGGAGCCCCACCCATTTTGCCCCATCCCACCTTCTTTCTGCTGTCCTTAATGCACCTCTGTAGCCTCTCAGGATAAATTTCCATGTTTTATAAATCATTCTGCCAAAAAGGCACATGCACTCATATGTTCATTGCAGCACTATTCAGAGTAGCAAAGACATGGAATCAACCTAAGTGCCCATCAATGGTGGATTGGGTAAAAAATTTAAAAATGTGGTATATATACACCAAGAAATACCACACAGCCATAAAGAGTAATAAAATCATGTTCTTTGCAGCAACGTGGATGCAGCTGGAGGCCATTATCATAAGTGAACTGATACAGGAACAGAAAATCGAACACTGCATGTTCTCACTTATAAGTGGGAGCTAAACATTGGGTACACATGGGAGCAATAGACACTGGGGACTACTAGAAGGGGGAGAGAGGAAGGGGAGCAAGGGTTTAAAACTACCCACTGGGTATTATGCTCACTACCTGGGTGATGGGATCATTTACACTTCAAACCTCAGTGTCATGCATCATACCACGTAACAAACCTGCACATGTACACCCTGAATCTAAGATAAAAGTTGAAATTACTTTTTAAAAAATTTCACAGTTTGACAGAAACTTTCTTTTAGTTCTGAAAAATGCTGGCAAGTATGCTATGGACAAATAGGGAGCCTCTGAGGTCAAGTCCTTTTAAGAAGTACATGATTATTTCAAGAAATACATACTAAGTGTGTACGACATCCCAGAAATTGTGCCAGTTGCTGGGATACAGTGAAGAACAAGACAAGCACAGTTCCTGCCCTAGAAGACATTATAACCAAGGGATTAAAGGAAATTCTACTAGGGTAAAGAACATAAATGGGATTCCGCACTCATGGACTAGGCTGTGCATGAGCTAACGTATTCTGGAAATATGTGGGTATATGTTTTGCCTAAAGTTAGTGAGCATGCCACAGGTCTAGTGTTCCACACAGCAGGCTTTGGGAAATGCTTGTCAGGGCCAATTGCTGTTAGCATCATCAGGGAGTGAACTCTATACTATTACCAATTTTCAAAGCATTACAACATAAAAAATGTAAATAATCCTGGATGATTCAATCTGTTTGATCTCTGATGATTCATAAGGCATTTTGAGATTCCTGTGTCTTGGATCATCCTTTAAACATGGGTTATCTTTGTAGTTGGAGCATGTGGATGTATCCATTAAAAGAACTCAATATCTAGCTGGTCAGCTTCAAGAAGGGTCCTGTTTTGTGTTTATATCAGTTTGTGGCCGTGTCTCTTGTACTCACTTTTCTAGTCACTCATAAGAGTATATAATTCTTAGAGCAGAAATGCCTATAGAGAGATTTTCACCTTGAAAAATATGCCTCCTCCCCAAAATCAGGCAGAAAAATCCAACCAAAGGAGAGAGCTCCTGTCATTCATCCTGTCCCTGGGATGGATTTGCTTCTTGCTATGTGTTTCCAGAATGCTGTACATACAATTATAGATAGCATTTATCACAGTGATTATTACTCATGACAACCAGTCAGTGCTCGGTATTTTGTGCCAGGTGCTTTGCAAAGTATTTTCCATATATTGTTGCTTCTACTTCCAACATTCATAGGCATTAGGTCCTAGCACTACTCCTGTTTTAAGGGTGAGAAGACTGAAGCTCAGAAAAGCTAAATAATTGTCCAAGACCACATGATGAATAAGTTGAATTCCATGATGAGTAAGTGGGACTCCGGAATTTAAACCTAAGCCCATATAATTCCCACGTCTACACTCTCTCTTCCATATTTCCCAATTAATGACTTAAGAATCCATCACCACCAGTTTGGATCTTCAACTTCTTGAGTTACATATTTGAGTTTCATTCAGCATAATGCAGTTCATGGTGTCCAACGAGTGCTCAGGAAAGCTAGTTGAATGAACTGTGAGAGGCAATATGATACAAAGAAGAGAGCTTTGGGTTAAATAGCAAGAAAATTGGATCTTTCTTCAGAATATGTAAGTAATCTACCATGTGACCCTGAGCAAGCCCCTTCTTCCTCTCTGAACCTTGGTCTTCCCATCTGTAAAGTGGGAGGATTGGGAAAGATGATTGCTAACACGATCTTTCCCTCTGAGTCCAAATGACCTATAGTGGGAACTGGTGCCACATAATTCAAAAAACATCAGGATCCCCAAGAAGACAGACATAGTGTTGTTTGTTTCTGACATCTTCAATGCTTAGCAGAGTGCCAGGCATACAGTCATGTTCAATTAGTACTCACTGAATAAATGAGTGGATCTTGAGACTCATCCCAAGCTCTGCTGAGCATAAACACATCCCAGACCCCACATCCCAGAAAGAAGCAAAAAGCCACTTCCTTGTAAGGGAAGGTGGATCCACCAGTGAAACACAGCACTGGCTCAGCCCTTCAAGAATAAAGTGGTTGGAGTCCAGCCACAGGGACAGACAGAAGCTGGAGATGGAAGGCCCCCCAGCATCCCCTCACCACCCCACCCCACTCATGAACTTAAATTCTTGGGTCAGATCTTTCATCACCAGTATGTAGCCTCTGGAAAACACAAAGGAGAATTGTCCAAATCTTGTTTTGTAAGCTTTGCCTTACATATCACCCTCCCTAAAACAGAGGAGGAAGAGACTCAGAAAGCCAAGAGACATGGCCTTCCAAAAATCCCCTGATGGGAAATAAATAAATAAATATATCAATCCAAGACATCATTTTTTCTTAGTTAGGAAAACATGTTTTCCTTGTTTGCTGACCCTCTAGCATCTTGGAGCTTGGGGAGTTGACTGGGTGCCTAGTATCCATGAACGTTTGCAAGTTCATCACCCTGACCTTCTTGGCTGTTAAATCTTAACACTGGTTGCTGGAAAGTGTTTTGACTTTAAAAAAAAAAAAAATCTTTGTTTGCTTTTTTTTTCCCCCAAACACCCTCATCATAGAGCTCATACTTTGGGACTACGTGTAAGGTTTTGTCAGGTAGACTACAGATTTCCACACAGACAGCCAGAGTTTTCTTTTTCCCATGGACTCCCTGGAATTCACCTGAAAACTTACTGGTTATTTATGTTCTAGCATACTTTCAGGAAAGCCATCCAGGACTTTGTATCCACAGGAAAACTGACAAATCTAATCAATTCATGAGATACTGTTCTGTAAAGTCTTATTCATTTGGATGCCATCAGTTCAGAATTTTTGGATAATTCAGACAGTCTGGATAGAAGTTTCCTTTTGCACAGCTCTACAAAAATAGTTTCTTAACAAATTGATAATGCAAAGCAGACTGTCGGAGCAGAGAATGAATTGTCATCAAGTCCTTCAGAATAGCATTCACTGAGAAGCAGTCAATGGTTAGTTACAAATTATTTTTATCATATAATTAAGGTGAATCCCAGGCAATACACCCTATCTTAGGAACATCATGGTACAGGGGCAAAAATATGGCTTTCATTGTGTCCAGCCATGGGCTCAAATTCCAGCTATGCAACTCATGAGCTTAAATTACTGTGCAGAAGCCGCTTGACTTCTCTGAGTCTTAATTCTGACATAAGGGAAAGTTTGTGGGACGGACATGAAAATTGGAACTCATAGGAAAAGACAAAGTTTCCTAAACTATGCTCAGAAGGACTTTAAGTCTATAAGATGTTAACACTTAGTGCATGAAAAAGGGATCCATGGTTTAAGAAGTTTGGGATAAGCTATGCTAAACAAAATTAAATGTGTTTGCATGCTTGCTTTGTTTATGTGCAGGCCTTCTCAGAGCCTTTGATATTATGCTTTATATTGTGAATGTCCAAAAGAAGGTTATCAGTTTTCCTCCTAGGGAACTATGATAAATATGGCAGTAATTATCCACAAATTGAGGGGCATCTATAAGGAACTAGGGATAGTATTAAAGGGTGGATCCAAAAGTGTAAATATTAGTCCCTACACTAATAAAATTGAAAATGGAATTGGTAAGACAGGACTGGTCCTTGGCAAACCCAACAGGAAGGCAGAGGGCAGGAGAGTCCATTGATGTGTCTGTATAAGTCAGTTTCCAGAGGCAGAGAGCAGGGCAGGGAAGGGTGGAGGGTGACCTAAGGGAAAAATAGAAAATATTTGGGATTGAGACACTGTTTTAGAAAGAGTTGTCGGGATGATCCCTATGAGAAACTGATGTTAGAGGGGAGACTTGAATGAGAGGCACCAATGAGCTTTGCAGAGATGTGGGGAAAGAACATTTCAGGGAACGCCACTTTGGGATCTTAGGAGAAATTCACAGGGCATAATGAAATAGAGGGAAAGAAGGTCAGTTGTGACGATGCGTGAATGAGGTGAAGAGTATCAGCAAGTGAGGTCTAGGGGCCTTGAGAATAAGAAATTCATTTAAAAAAGAGAGAAATCTCTGATGCTTACAGCTGCAGAGAATGAAACAGAAGCCCCCCCACCCCCACCCCCAACATTTGAATAAATGGAGGGGAGAATGGTATTGCCAAAACAAATGATACAAAAATGACACAGAGGCAGGAATTCACCTTGCAGGTTGGGGCAACTGGAGGGGAACCCATCCGTGGATGATGTAAACCATTTCTTCCAAACCTCCTCCCTTCTTTCCTTCCTTCCTTTCTAATATCTTTATTGAGAAATAATGTACATGTGATGAAATTTACCCACAGAAAGTATACAACTAAATGGATTTTAGTATATTTATGGAGTTGTGCAACCATCACCACAGTCTAACTTTCCCATCAACTTGGAAAGAAACCTTGTGCTCATTACAGTTATTTCCCATTCCCACTCCAGTCCCAGGCAAACACTTATCTACTCTGTGCCTAGAAATTTGCCTTTTCTGGACATTTAAATAAATGAAATCATAGAATATGTGGTCTTTTACATCTGGCTTCTTCTACCTAACATCATGCGTTTGAGGTTCATTCATGTTGTAGCGTGTTTCAGTGCTTCATTCCTTTTTATTATCCACTAGCGTTCCATTGCATGGCTATGCCACGTTTTGTTTATCAGATCACCAGTTGATGGACATTTGAGTTCTTTTCACTTATTGGCTATTACAAACATTCATGTACAAATTTTATGTGGATTAATGTCTTCATTTTTTTTTATTAATGCCTATGAGTGGAATTGCTGGGTCATGTGGTAAGTCTATGTTCAACGATTTGAGAAACTGCCACACTGTTTTTCAAAGTAGCTGCACCATCAACTCTTTTTCTTAATTTGTGAAATGTGTGTGTCTTCATCTTTGTCCTCAGCTGACTGGAGCAAACAGGAGCACATGATCTAAATTGGACCAATCAGTTTTTCCTCCCTAAGATCTTCTTATGAGGACATATTGATGGATGTATGTTTGTATCTACAGTAATCTGAATAATAGACATGTGCAAGTGACATAGAAAAGCTGACCACAAAGACAGGAAGTTGACCTATAGAGAGAGAAACAGAGATGACAAGCCACATGAAACCAGGAGAGGTGGACAAAGTAGTCTCAGGTCCTGGGTTTCTGAGTTCCTGGTTCCAGGCCCTGATGAGGCCTATCATGCACCTTTGACCTTGTCATCTTCAACATATCCCAATGCCCTGTAATACCTTCCATTTTTTATATGATTTATGGTAAATTTTTGCTTCCAACAACTAAAAATTCCTTAACTAACTCAATACATTTTGCCTATAACAATGACTGGGTACAAGAATAAAATAGGCTTAACACTTAAACTATAACAACACAAGCATTTATAAGGTACATACGATGTGTTCAGCACTATATGAGTGCAATATGTCCTGGCCTTCAAATAGCACACAGTAGGGTCATTAAAGTTCTAGCAAACTGTTACAGAAGAAATAGAGACGAGCATAAAGCAGATGAACAATTTTTTTAATAGAGAGCTTTTTAAAAATGTTCAGGCTGGGTGCGGTGGCTCACGCCTGTAATCCCAGCACTTTGGGAGGCCGAGGTGGGTGGATCACGAGGTCAGGAGACCGAGACCATCCTGGCTAACACTGTGAAACCCTGTCTCTACTAAAAATTAAAAAATAACTGGGCGTGATGGCGGGCGCCTGTAGTCCCAGCTACTCGGGAGGCTGAAGCAGGAGAATGGCATGAACCCGGGAGGTGGAGCTTGCAGTGAGCCGAGATCGCGCCACTGCACACCAGCCTGGGCGATAGAGGGAGACTCCGTCTCAAAAAAAAAAAAAAAAAAAAAAAAAAAGATGTTCAGGTAGGTCCTTGTACAATTTGATGGAAAAAAATAATGTAATGAAAAGCTGCCAAGATTATGGAGTTAAAACTCCTTAGGTGCTGAAAGAGCTTGAAATAAAAGACATTCCTTAAGTACCAAGCATTATAATTATATGCTCCTTTAAAGAACCACAGTCAGTTCTCCTGGTGACTAATCTTAATCGTCTGTCAAGAACTGGAGATGGAGAAGTAACACGAATGTTGGGCAGCATTGTCTAATTCTGGGGCCATCTTGTGGCTTACTTTCTTAGGTTCCCCCAGGAGCCTGTCTGTGTCATAACAAAGACTTCATCACAAATTGCTTCCTTGATTCTCCCAAACTTTGCCAGGGAGGAAAAGATAGAAAAGAAAAAATAGTCTCAGTGAAGGAAATATATGAAAGATCATGGGGAAGGAAATACAGCAGATAAGTTTCTTTTTTCTTTCTTTCTTTCTTTTTTTTTTTGAGACAAGGTCTCACTCTATTGCTCAGGTTGCAGTGCAGTGGCTCAATCTCGGCTCACTCCAACCTCCACCTCCTAGGTTCAAGCAATTCTCCTGCCTCAGCCTCCGGAGTAGCTGGGACTACAGGCACATGCCATCACACCTGGCTAATTTTCGTATTTTTAGTAGAGACAGGGTTTTGTCATGTTGGCCAGGCTGGTCGTGAGCTCCTGGCCTTATGTGATCCACCTGCCTTGGTCTTCCAAAGTGCTAGGATTACAGGTGTGAGCCACCATGCCCAGCCAAAAGTGAGACGCTCTGGGGTAAATTTCTTAATTAAAGGGTCTACATGTTTCCTGTTATTTGTCTGGTTTCTCAATAGAAGATAAGCCCCAGGAGGGTAGGAACTGTGTCTGGAGTGGTCACCATTGAATCAATATTCTTCTAGAATAGTATTGGGTGTATAGTAGAGATTCCATTACTACTTGTTGAATAGATGAATGAAGCAAAGTAGAATATTTCTTACTTCTTTATTTCTCAGTTGATGTCAACTTAAGATCTTGCCAGGAGGTACACAATACAAGAAAAATATTTCAGGTGATAAACTGTGGAATCTCTGACAACATGTGAAAGACCCAGGGGAGCCTCTCACATGAGATGTGAGATTTCAGCAACTGCAGTGAAGCCTAGAAATGAAAAAATATTGCATTTCATGTATGCATGTATATTCCTTTGTTCATCCCATTGTCATTAAATGTGCTAGGTTCATGCTACAACCAGAGATGATTCAGTGGTACCTCGTTTATAGCAGAAAGAACAGACTTGTGAAATGGTCTTTCTTCAGTGACTTACTACACTCTAGTCCAGCACTGTACAGTAGAAATCTAAGGAAACCCATGTTTGTAATTTTAAATTTTCTACCAGCCTGGACAACATGCAAGAACCCCGTCTCTACCAAAAAAGTTACAAAAATTAGCTAGGCATGGTGGTGTGCATCTGTAGTCCCAACTACTTAGGAGGCTGAGGTGGGAGAATCACTTTGAGCATGGGAGGTGAAGGTTGCAGTGAGCCAAGATTGCATCACTGTACTCCATCCTGGGCGACAGAGCAAGACCCTGTCTCAACAATAATAAATAAATAAATAAATAAATTTTCTAGTAGTCACATTTTAAAAAGTGAAAAGTAACAAATTAGTTTAAATAATACATTTAAGTGATTTTATCCAAAATATTATTCTTTCATCATGTAATTGACATAAAACTTATCAGTGGGACACTTTACATTTTTTTGCATCCTAAGTTTTTAAAATCTAATGTATATCTTATGCCAATAACACATCACATGTGGATGCTCAATTTTGTTGAAAATTCTTGATTTATATTTAGAATTCACAAAACTTACAGTCAAAAAGACTTTAAAAGCCTTCCAATAGCTGAATCACGTCAGGTTTTTTTTTTTTGTTTTTTTTTGTTCTGTTTTGTTTTGTTCTGTTTTTGAGACAGAGTCTCACTCTATCGTCCAGGCTGGAGTGCAGTGCCACGATCTTGGCTCACTGCAAACTCCACCTCCCGGGTTCACGTCATTCTCCTGCTTCAGCCTCCCGAGTAGCTGGGACTACAGGCACCCGCCACCGCCCCCAGCTAATGTTTTGTATTTTTAGTAGAGACGGGGTTTCACTGTGTTAGCCAGGATGGTCTCGATCTCCTGACCTGGTGATCTGCCCGCCTTGGCTTCCCAAAGTGCTGGGATTACAGGCATGAGCCACCGCGCCCAGCTGAATCATGTCAGTTTTTAAATCTGAATTTAAAGTAATCAACTTTAAATAAAATACAAAATTTAGTTACTTAGCTGCACTAGCTACACTACAAGTGCTCAGTAGCCACAGTGCCTAGTGGCTACCATATTGAATAGCATTGATAAAGAGCATTTCATCACTGCAGAAAGTGGATGGTGCTGCTTCGGGTTATCTAAGAGGACTACAAGCATTGAGCAAAGGCATGTGTTTTGCCCCATATTGTATTTCCTACCACAGTAATTAACACTTGAGATGTCAGCAAATAATTGCTGAAAAAATAAATGAATACATAAATGAATGAATGGCTATTGTCACATCACAGAGGTTGGAGGGTTTAAATAAGACTTTATAGAAGAAGAGACATTTATGATAGGTTTTCATGGATGAGTAGGAGCCTATTAGTCAAACATTAATAATAAGACAAAGACAGAGGAAGAGCCTGGTGTGTAGGTGCTGAATTATTTTTTTAAGTCTAATATGTTGTTAAAAGGGTATTTTGTCATTCATTTGTTTTGAAAATCAAAATGAAATCAAACTTTTGCAACAGTCAAGATGAAATCAAACTGCACTACTTTCTAGCTGTGCATTCTTGGGAAAAATCATTTAACCTCTCTTAGCCTCAGTTTTCTCATCTGTGAAATGAGAGTACTAATTTCAAAGGGTTGTTTTGAGGACTAATAAAATAATAGATGCAGAGTGTTTACCACAGAGCCTGGTACATAATAAATGATCAATCAATGTTCATTGTTGGTCATTATTGTGTCCAGTGTTTAGTGAGAGTGAGTTGTGGTAGAGAAGGTGCTAGATGCCACTCTAATATCTCTTCTCCTCTTTCCTAGTGTCAGAACCCTGGCTATTTTTTTTTTTTTTTTTTTTTTTTTTGAGACAGAGTCTCCCTCTGTCTCCCAGGCTAGAGTGCAGTGGCTCGATCTCAGCTCACTGCAAGCTCTGCCTTCCGGGTTCACGCCATTCTCCTGCCGCAGCCTCCCGAGTAGCTGGGACTACAGTCTCCCGCTACCACGCCCGGCTAATTTTTTGTATTTTTAGTAGAGATGGGGTTCCACCATGTTAGCCAGGATGGTCTTGATCTCCTGACCTCGTGATCCACCCACCTCGGCCTCCCAAAGTGCTGGGATTACAGGCGTGAGCCATCACGCCCGGCCAGAACCCTGGCTTTTAACAGTCCAGAGTTATGTCCTGGCTGAAAACCTAATTCTCTCAGTCCTTTTATAGCCAAGAGCAGCCATCAGACTGCGTTTTCATCAATAAAGTTTTGCATAGAAGTGTTGTGTGTTATTTCCAGGATGTTTTTGTAGAGGGAAAGGGTCTTCTGCTTTTCTCCTTCCTGCTGTTCTGGATGCAGGTGACATGCTAAGATTGGCAGATCAGGACATTATGCAGCACCTTGGTTCCTGATGAGTGAGAAACTTCATGTGAGAGCAGCGGTAGGCAGTCATTTCCAGTCTTCTTTCACTACAGAACCAGCTTGCCAAGGACCATCTCTTGGGACTATCGTTCTGTGAAACAGAGTTTGAGAAATATATTTTAGGTGATCTGGAAGGAATGATGAGGTGGTTAGTGGCTGAGATTCAGTGAAATCCATCTATAAACAGTGGGTGAGCCTTCTGAACTTTCGGGATGTTGGAGGAATGGTGAGATTTCAGCAGGGGCAATGGTCACCTCGCAGCCTCATGGCTGGGCCCAGTCATCAGTCTGTGAGGTCAAGGGGACCGTAGGTGGTTTGGTGGCCAACAGCAGTGACTGCTTCACCATATGGCGTGGGTTTGTAGTTTTTCTGCCATGCAGCTGCGTGTTTATTGTGGTTCTCCTGCTGATTGTCAACTGACATTAGACACTAAAGAATGTTCCCGTGCCTCTCAAATGTATCGTGGCTTCTCATAAACTTTTGTTTGTTGTGGCTGAAATATGGGACGATGAGACCTTTTTCAGCCTGTATTTTTGGAGCAGCTGTTTGATGTTTGTAAGAGAACATTTCTTTGTGTGCTTTAAACCACCATAGATGGGAGTAAAGTCAAGATATGACTCCTTACTGCACTTTAGAGAAATTTTATCACGGCTTTGGACAACATTTTTCTTAAACTCTCTACCAAAACTTGGTACATCAAGCTAAGCAAATTGGAATTATTCACAGAGAGGAAAGTATCTTTAATCCCCAACTAGGTTGTGGTATCCTTATAAAAGAATTAAAGTAGGCATTATTCCAGAGACTCACATGAATTTTCATTATCGTAGCCCAGCACAGAGCTTAAGCAATTCTATGCTACTAGAGTTATTTCTTTATCCTGCAGCACAGGCCAAAAATTGGGTCCTTTGATTTGCTAACCAAGGATAGCATTCAGAAGAAATGAAATAGATCCATCGGGCTCCTGTGCCTGCCAGGCCAAGAGAGCATTGAGGTTATAAAACCTTATATGAATATGATATTATCAATAAATGAGAATTACTATTGTTAGAGTTATTGTGATGATTTTCAAATAACCCTGACAATTATATGTTTCTAATGCTAAGAACAGATAAATTCCATTAGCAGCTTCCCATAAGCATGATGCTAAGTGCTTTACACAAATAATCTCAAACCTCCCAATAATCCTAGGAGGTAGGAATTGTTATTAATGGCATTTCACGGAAGAGGAAAGTGAGGATCAGAAAAATTAAGTAATTGCCCAAGGACGTACAGCTGAGACTGGTGTCCAACCTAAGGCTACTAGACTCTCAGGACCATGAGCTTAACACACTATTCTGCAATTACTGCTTAACAGCTAGTATACAATCAAGTAATGAGACTACTTTTTTTTTTTTTTTTTTTTTTTTTTTGAGATGCGGTCTCTCACTGTCGCCCAGGCTGGAGTGCAGTGGCACGATCTCAGCTCACTGCAACCTCCGCCTCCCTGGTTCAAGCAATTCCCTTGCCTCAGCCTCCTGAGTAGCTGGGATTACAGGCGTGTGCCACCATGCCTGGCTAATTTTTTTGTATTTTCAGTAGAGGCGGGGTTTCACCATGTTGGCCAGGCTGGTCTCAAACTCCTGACCTCAGGCAATGTGCCCGCCTTGGCCTCTCGAAATGCTGGGATTACAGGTGTGAGCCACCGCGCCCGGTTGAGATTGCTACTTCTTCAGTGACCATGTTTACTACGACTCCATGGGGAAAGCATTTGGGAAGACATTTTTTCTGAATGCATTAAAGAAATGTATTGCTGGACTTTCTTTTTCTCATCCTTAAAACAGGATGCTGACTTCAACAGTGTGTGGTGAGGATTAATGAGGCAGTGAATGACAAGGATTCAGAGAGATGGTGGTAGGAGCCTAAGTCTCGGCTAGTGGGATTTGAAATGGTGGGCTTTTAAATTTTCTCATTGGCGTTAGTTCTTTCAGTGTACATTTAGTTTTGATTCAAAAAAGAAAAAAAATAGATTTTCAACATGGAACCCAAGACTGTTCAACTCAACGCTTTCCATACCATTGCAGCCTCTGCAAATGAAGTTGGTGGTCGCAGTTAGTCATGATTAATTCTGTTAGCCATGCACGTGTCTTAAAAACACAACTGCCAAATTTTGTGAGCTGAGATGTTCCCAGTTCCCACCCACAGGCATGCATATGTAGGGATTCCAAAGAGGGTCTCCAGGCATGGCTGAAACTTCTCACATGGGGCTACTCTTGTAGTCGGGAATGAGGCTAGGCCAATCCATCCTGGGTCTTCAGGAAGCATCTTGGCTTTCCAAGTCTTGGGCAATATTAGCCAAGAATTGTTTATCTGTTTTGATTTTTGCACTCTTTCCAAGTCGAGGACATCTGTGAAGTGTTTTCTTGATTGCAAATATGGACCCTCCTTAGTTTGCTTGTGTGTGTTTGTTTTTTGTTTTGTTTTGCTCCATCTAGAAGAATCACCAAAGAGAATAAAGGTACTATTGAGGGAAGAAGCTCACCTGACAAAAAATAAAATAAGGAAAATAACAGGAGTGTCACCGTATTTATAATGTTGCTGCCAAAGGCCATGTGTGCATTATTGGATGTTAGGAGCTGGTGTAACATTGAGGGGAAGAAAAAACAAAAAACCACAGACTAAAGTCAGACTATGTTGTGTTAAACTCCTGGCTCTGCTCTTTACAGCTGTGTGACTATGAGTTAGTTACTTAACCTTTCTGAGCCTCAGTGGCCTTTTCTGCAAATTGAGAAGAAATGTGGTAAATAATAATTGTAGGCTATATTTGTTGGATGTTTATTATGTGCCTTTAATTCATTTAATTCTCAGAACAAGTCTTTCAGCTCAGTAATGCTATGCCATTTTAAAGAAAATCAAGGTTCAGAGATGCAATACCAGGAAAGGACTCCTATGCTGTCTGCCTCTGGAGAATAAGTGCTTGCCTAATTACGGAGTTAACACACAAGGTTGCTCTGAGAATTCACTGAGAAGATTCACATAAAATGCAGCCTCCTAACCAAAAGCAGAGGCAACAAAAGCAAAAATAGACAAGTGAACCTACATCAAACTAAGAAGCTTCTGCACAGCAAAGGAAACAAGCCACAAAATGCAAAGGCAACCTATAGAATGGGAGAAAATGTTTGCAAGCCATATATATGATAAAGAGTTAACAATCCAAAATATATAAGGAATTCCTACCCTGTGTAACAAAAATCAAATAACCTAATTAAAAAGTGAGCAAAGGACTGTACAGACATTTCTCAAGAGAAGACATTCAAATGGCTAACAGGTTTGTGAAAAGCTGTGCAATATCACTAATCAGAATCAAAACCAGGATGAGATATCACCTCACACCTTTTACAATGGCTATGATAAAAAAGACAGATGCTAACAAATGTTGGTGCAAATATGTACGCTGCTGAGGGAAATGTACACTGATACAGCCATTATGAGAACAGTATGAAAGTTTCTTAAAAAATTAAAAATCGAACTATTATATGATCCAGTAACCCCACTTTCAGGTATTACTCAGAAGAAATGCAATCAATACTTCAAAGAGAAATCTGCATTCTCATGTTCATTGCAGAATTATTCACAATAGCCAAGATATGGAAGCAATGTAAATGCCCATAGACAGATGAATGGATAAAGAAAATGTGGTACAGATACACAACGAAATATTATTCAGCCTTGCAAAAGAAGAAAATCCTGCCATTTTCAATAACATGAATGAATCTAGAGGACATTATGCTAAGTGACATAAGCCGGGTACAGTAGGACAAATACTACACCATCCCACTTATACAAAGAACCTAAAGCAATCAAATTCATAAAAGCAGAAAGTAGAATGCTGGCTGCCCAAGCTGGGGGATGGAGGAATGGGTGGAAAATGGGGAGGTAATTATTAAAGAGTAAAAAGTTTTAGCTATGCAAGATGAGTAAGTCTTAAAGAACTACTATACAGCATAGTGTCTATAATTAGCAATACTGTATTGTATATTTTTTAATTTGGTAAGAATAAAAACTTATGTTAAGTGTTATTATCACAATAATAATAATAAAGAAGGTGGGAGGAAACTTTAATAAGTGATGAATATGTTTACTGCATAGATGGTGGTGGTTTCACATACATATCTCCAAACTCATCAAGCTGTATGCATTAGATATCCACAGCTTTTTGTAGGTCAATTATACTTCCATAAAGTGGATTTTTAAAATTCCCTTATTTAAGCCCTAAAATTTAAAAAAGAACAGAAAAAATACCTGTTACCTCCTGGGCATGACATACTCAATTAAAACAGATTTATTGATATATAGATAGAGTGATTGAAAAAATACACACACACAAAGAAACTTCCACCTCTCAGAGCTAAGAGAAAAAAAGGAAGGTGAGCAGAAAGGAATTTTCAGATAATGAGAGCTTACCACTACAATGAAACCATTGATATCCAACACTGAAGGGTCCAGAGGGGGAAGAGATTTGACAGAATGTGATCAATGTGGGAAAAGATGAATAAAGCCTCTATTCTCCCTAAGACCGCAGCCACTGAGGCATCAGGATGTTACATGGGAACATCAGCTTCCAGTAGGCCAACAGGTCAGGACTGTCAGGAAATACCTGTGGGTCCAACTAACAGGAATGTGGAGAATCTTCCATGTTAGAGCCAGTGACAATGAAGAACTATAAAGCATCAATTAGAGCCTTGGAGCTGAGCCCTGGAATTGATCTCTTCTTATTCCAAATTTTCAAAAGGTATTTCCACTTGCAACTTTGTAGGTACTACACCATTTATTGAGCCACTGCTATTTCAGAGTCCTGACTTAGGTGCCGTGGGAAATAGGAACATAGCTGTCACCACCATGGAACTTGTAATAAAAGTGGAGACAATTTAAAATCCATGTGGTAGAATTAAAAGTAAGATTGAAATAAAGGTAAATTGCAAAGTATATGAATGACAAAACATCACATCCACATAAACGCCATAAAAACATAAAAAGTATTGAACCAAAGTTCTGATTATCTGAAACCATCAATTGACTCGAATTCCTTTCTTCTATTTCACTTTTAGGAAAAATGAATGGATCAAAAAAATAAATAAAACTGGATTCAGAAATTTAGTCAAAAGGACAGCTCAGGGCATAGTCAACTTTACCACCAGAATATTTCAACTTCATTTCTGGATATCTTTTATTTACTTTCACTAGACTGCCAATTTCATGAGGTTGGGGCCACATTTTTCTGTTTGTTGCTGCACCCCTAGAGTCTAACAGAGTGCATGACACTTAGTAAGAGTGCAATAAATATTGGCAGGATAAATGCTGACCCCCAAGTATCCCCCAGGTACTCAATCACCAAAGAAAGATTTCAATTGTGATCATCACTGGCCAAGAAAAAAGATGCAATAATTTTATAAAGATTTTCAAAAATGAGGTGTGGTAGATTAAAGCTGACCACAAATTCTTTGCTAATCCTCTCATTCAGAAATGCAATCTAATTCCTTCCCTTAGAATCTTAACTGACTTTAATGACTTGGTTGACCAATGGAACGTGGCAGAAGGGACATTCTCAAACTTCTAAGACTAAGTCATAAAAGGACTTTTGAGTTCTACATGGGCCTCTAGAGAGAATGTTCCTCTTTCCATGAGGCTTTGGCTGCCATGGAAGAAGCTCAAGTACACTGGGGTCTCTGTGCTTGGGAGAGGCCATCTGTAGGCAGCCCAGTTAAGTCTTCACTGAACTGGGTTCTAGCCGGGTCCTCCAAGTCCCCACAAGGCACCAGAGTTCAGAAAATTATTTCTGTAAAAGGCCAGATAGTAAATATTTGAAGCTTTGAAGGCCATATAGTCTCTGTCACGACCAATCAACTCTGCTGTTCTAGCATGAAAGTAGCCACAATGCATGAATAAATGAGTGTGGCTGTGTTTCAGTAAAATTTCATTTACACAAACAGATGCCAGACTGGATTTTGCCTGAAGATCATAGTTTGCTGACCTCTGCTCTAGACCAGCCCAAGTGCCCTCTGCTAATACTGCATGGAACAGAAGAATCATCTAGCTGAGCCCTGCCCAAATTCCTAACCTGCAAAATTATAAGTTACAATGAAACAGTTGTTGTTTTAAGCCACTAAGTTTGGGGCAGTTTGTTATACAGCAACTAATAACGAGAACAAAAGAGCTGGAACCAAAAAAATGTTTGGGGTAAGGAAGGTAGGGATAACTCTCACTCCATTCCCCATAAGCACCACAGTTGCTACACATGAGCACTGAGAAGAAAATACAGGCATAATCACCCGGGACTGGATTATAAGGTGAGACTATCCAGAAGTAAAGAGATTTGAGCTAAGAGTTAAAGAGGATGTTGCAGATGGGGGAAGGACAATAAGAAGAGGGGTAAAGCACTGGCAGTGTTGGCAGGACACCCTTGTTGCACCACTCCAGGGACTCTGTTGCTGTTGTAGTTCATGTGAATAGAGCCACCTGGAGATGGTCCTCATGGTAGCCCAGGTTAAGAAAGATCAGGAGGCAGTCTAAACAAGCTCTGGAGTCAGATGGACCTGGGTTCACAACCTGGCTCTATCTCTTACTAAATGCATGATCCTAAGCAAGCTATTTAACCTCTCTGAAGCTCACATTCCACATTTCAATAATACACTTCTATGTAAGTAAAATTTCTGGTATATAATAAGTCTTCAATAATACAGCTTTAACATATATGTGTAAATATATAGATGTGTATGTGTGTTCATGTACACAAACATATTTATAAACAAACAGAAAACCTACAGGGGCAGTGGAGTAGAGTGTGATTGAAAGCAAAGGTTTTCCAAAGCATTTGTTGGTAAAAGTCATCAAATGTGCATGGAGCCCTTGCTCAAAAATTGTTAGAAACTTTCACATATTATCGTAAACACATGTCAATGTATTTAAGAATCACTTTGGGGTCTTTGTTGAAATGGATACCCGCCTCCTCCCCCATGAGATTCTGATTCAGCAGGCCTGAACTGGGATCCAGGGATTTGAGTTGTCGACAAGTACCAAAGGTTTTGCTGATCCAGAGAGTCATCTGACCACACTTTGAGAAATTTCTTTCTGTAAGCCTCACAACATGAAGAACAAGCTCAAAGACGTCAAGTGGCTCACCCAAAGTCACCCAGTTGCACAATGCAGAGGTGGGTATCTTGCTCCCTGTTCCATCCTCTTGACCCTATCAAACACCTACCTACAAACCAGGTGTGATGGCCATTGCTATTTTTACTGTGTCCCCAGGTTCCCATTTAAAGGCCTGGCATTGAGCAGCTGCTCTGCGAATATTGGCTGAATAGAATTGAATCAAAGTAAATCAAATGTCAGAGTTCAAAAGAGTTTGGGAATCTTCCAATCCAATCATCCCATTGTATAGATGGAAAAACTGAGATTAAGATGGTAGAAAGTGGTAGTCCACACCCACACAGAGAACAAAGGCCTGGATTCTCAGCTCAGCATGCTTTGCTCTCCTCCATTTGGGACTTTGCACAAAAATGACATGCTAAATAAATGCGGCATGCATTCTGGTCAGTGGTAAACTGAAGCCAAGAGTGATCAAATCCCACCTAGTTCCCATGACACTATAAATCTCGGCATTATGTTAAACGTGGTGGGTAGCAGAATTACCAAAATAATAGTGAAATCAGTCCTTTCTTGGTCTGGTAAAATTGCTCTCAACCTGTCACTCTATTATTCCATGTTATGGCCCTTGGATCAGTCTAAACAATCCCCCTTCTATAATTAAAAAAAAATTCCGTTGCTAATGTCCCCAGCCCCCTTTAGTGAAGGGAGCAGCTGCCAGGTGGGATAACGGAATGCCGGACATGTGAGATAGCAGGGCCAACAGCACAATGAGCTATTACGAGTTCCGTTTATTTTGCTTGGACAACAATTCTTAGAAAAAGGGAATTAAAGGCTGGAGTCTACACCCTCTAAACTTTTCTGGACAATGCATAAACTATCTCTTTTTACACAAAGTGTTGTTTTGTCATCCGTTTGGGCTTGTAATTACAGCTCCCGCACTTCACGAGCAAGGGAAACTTGAGCAAATAACTTAGCCTGTGTGTACCTCAACTTCCTCAAATGTAAAATGGGGGTGAAATAATAGCATCTACTTCTTGGGATAGGAAGATGGAAAGGAATAATTTATGTGACGTTCTTGGCCCAGAGTAAGTGCTCAATAAATGTTTACATGTGGTGCCATTTGCAGTTAACAGCCTGACAATGGAGTTTTCATTTAGTTCTTTATGTTGTAGACTCTTCTACAACCCGAAGACTCTTCATTTAGTTCTTCTTTGGGCCTATACACTCTCCAGCACAGTTTCCATGTAGCCGGGTTTAAGAAAGTTGATTTGGGTTATGTCTTACTAAGGGCCCATAAAACAATCACAGTGTGAGAACAGAAGGTAAAGTTCTCTCTTGAAACCAAAAACATGAGACTTCTTTGCTTTTATTTCCCTTCAGGACACCCATAATGTTTTCTGTTTAAAGGCGGGTGAAACTGGGAGAAGTTATCAGGAGTGACAGAGAAAGCCAAGAAGCCAACAAGCCAACTCTCTTCCATCAGAGAACAGAAAACCCCCAACACATGTCCCCAGACTGTTCTCTCAGAATGCTAAGGTGGGAGAGGACTGTGGGTTGATCCAGTTTAGTAATCTCCAAACCTGGCCTTGCTTAAGAGTCTCCTGGGGAAGCCTGTAAAAAATACAGATTCATAGGCTTTGGCTTGTAGACTCTGACTGAATAAGGCTAGAGTCTGGGAATCCGTCTTATAACACCCTTTGCCCAGGTGACTCTCATGTAGAAACACTAAAGATGGAATTTGGGAACCACTGATCCAGCTTAATTGTAACAGATGGAGAAACCGAGGCTCAGGGAAATCAATGATGTGTCTAAGGCCAGCCAGTGTCAGAGATGGGTCTCTAATCCAGGCTTCTGATTCAGCTACACTACACCCCTTGGAAATATTTCTAGGGGAATCTAGTGTATTTTCTCAGGTTGGCGTTGTTGTTAGACTACACATGGAGAATCTCAGCCCCTTCTCTTTAATCTCCAGGTCTCAGAGAACCATGAGACATCCTCTGGGAGACCAGTTGGGAATCAGTCGTTTAATATTTCCCCATTTTTCCCAGGGGTACCTTCTCCCACACCCTTATCTTCCCCCTTGCCCAAGCAGAGTTCACAAAATAGGTAGCTAAAACCAAACTGGGGAATAGAAGCATTCTGCCAGTTTGTAGAAACAGCCATTAAAACTATTAGCAGAACATTGACACCAGCCTGACTAGGAATTATTCTTTTTTTTTTTTTTTTTTTGGGGAAGACTGGAATGGTTTTAACATCTCTGATTGCAACTACTGATCTGGGGACACAAACCTGGTATTTAACTCTGCATCTGCTGGTGCAGCAGCTCTGTTAAATGGCCCCTCAATGGCGGGGCACCACTCAATGCTATCAAGATCTTTAATCTTGAAAAGCCACAAGATAGGACCCTTCCCCCATTTTTGTTGCATGTGGCTACCCAGGACTCAGGAGCAAATGGATTAATGTTTCAAAGCCTTCTGAGGTATTTGGATACATACACCTGATAGTCTAGATTCTGGGAGCTCAGGAGACAGAGTTTATGCCCACATGCTTTATGGGGCAGACTTTGCTATGGCCCTCATAATGGAGGTTCCACTTATGGCAGGAAATAAGATTGTATACAGAAACCCCAAGATGAGGAGAGTATCTGGTAACAGGCCATTCTCCAAGCAAGGCTGGTATTCCAGTAGATAGGCTGGGAGAAAAGCACAGAGTGAGAGCATGACCTTTCTCTTGTCTGTTTGTTGACCTAACCTAACACCTTGGTAATGAAGGGACACTATAGATGCTTAATGAGTATTTAGCAAAGTTCACCTCACATCTCTGTCCATTCAGCAGGGAGATTTCAATTCCTAAGGAAGAAAGCAATGAAAAGTGAAATCAACCTTGCAGTCAGCAGACAGACAGACCTGAATTTGGTTGTTAAGTCATTTACCAGCTGTGTGGCCTTGGCCAAGTTGCTAAACTTCTTCGAGCCTCAATTTCTTCATTTATAAAATGGGGGAGGCGGAGGTTGCAGTGAGATGAGATCACGCCGCTGTACTCCAGCCTGGGCAACAGACCCAGACCCTATCTCAAAATAATAATAGTAATAATTAATAATAATAATGCCTAGGAGTGTAATTAGTGATGTAATATATGGAAGCACTCAATAAATGGTAGTTGTTGCTGAGGTTGTAGCAGTTACTATTTGGATGGTTCAAGATTCCAACATATCAGATTCTCATCCCCTAGAAAAAGGGAACCTGAGGCTGCTGAAAGCCAGGGCTATTCCCCAAAGGTTTTATTAGTTCTTTAGCTAGGACCTCTATGTTTGCAAGAGACGGAAGCCCAACTCAATGGGTTTAAGGAAATAAAAATAATTTATTGATTCACATAATTTAAAAGTCTAGGGGTGGAGTTGTCTGCTTTCAGGTATGATTGACTTCAGGTACTCAAATGATATCATCAAGCTTTAGTTTCTCTCCCCATCTTTTAGTTTTATTTTCTACTGGATTGAATTTATTCTCAAGATGGCAGCTTCATCCTTATACCCCACTAGCCTGGCAAACCCAGCAGAAAGAGAACTCCAGTTGTCCAATAGTTTCAGTGAAAACCCAGGGGCCTCCCCTCATTGACTCTGACTGTGGCAACTTAGATTATGTGCTCAGCTTTGCACCAATCACCGTGGCCATAGGGAAGTGGAACTCTTATTGGCTAGGCTGAGTCACGTGATTCTGCCTAATTACTGAGACTGTGCCTAAAGTCAAATGGGCGAAGAATGGCATAGGGAGCATCCCCTGCAAAGTGCTGGGATTACAGGTGTGAGCCACTGCACCTGGCCTCTGGTGAGGGCATTTATATATAAAACCTCCTGGAGGACAATTTAGCAACAGCTATCAAAATTCAAATGCACATACCCTTTAAGAATTCTAGGAATTTATCCTACAGTAAAGGGCAAAATAATCTATATACAAACACTGTTACTAATAGCAAATGATTGGAAACAATCTAAATATCCATTCACCAGGGGACTGGCTAAATAAATGATGGTACATACATACAATGGAATATTATAAAATGACAGCTGTAAAAAAGAATGAAGCAGCTCTTTATGTAATGATTTGGGATGAATTATAGCATATATTAAGTGAAAAAGGCAAGATGCAGAATAGTTACTACAGTGCGCTATTTATATTAAAAACTCACAGGCATAGCAAAGAAAATTATTCATAATTGCTTTTAATAAGCATAAAAATTCTCTGGAAGGGCTGGGCATAGTGGCTCATGCCTGTAATCCCAGCACCTTGGGAGCCAAGGAGGGAAGCTGCTTGAGGCCAGGAGCTTAAGACCAGCCTGGGCAACAACGTGAGACCCTGTCTCTAAAAACATTAAAAAAAAAAATCTCTGTAAGGAAACTGATAAATGGTAATTACTTATGTGATCAGAAGGGAGCAAGACTTTTCACTGTATACAATTTTACACTTTTTGATTATTTAGCCATGTAAAATATATTGTCTGTTCAAAAATTAAATATTTTAAAAACAAGTTATATATATAGTACAATCTTAATTTAAAAAAATATATAAATGCCTAGAAAAAAAGAAGAAAATATACCTAAATGTTAGAGTGGTTATTACTGCTCAGTGTTGGGTTATGGGTGATACTTACTTTCTTCTAAAGTCTTTTTCGTATTTTCTGAATTTTCAACAAAGAAAATATATTACTTATATATTCAGAAAAAAAAACGGCATAGGGAGCATCGTGGAAGGAGAATCAAGACAAAGAATGAGAGAATGAATTATGAAGAAACAAAAACAAGAGTTAAACCCTCTACAGTGAGCGTTCAGGTAGGTGGGACAGCTCTCCCCCACACACGGAGGTAGTTCCTTAATCTTAGGCGCAGTGGGAGAAGCAGTGCTTGGAGGTCAGGCCAGGTCAGCATCAGATGGAGTTCTAACCCAATTCTTCAATCCTCTTCAAAGCCAGACTCAGCGCGGGCTCTGATGGCACCAGTGGGAGAGGTTAAAGGATGCAAAGGGCAGAGGAGCCAGTGCAGGATTCTGATTGTCTAGGCTTGTGTCATGTGGCCATTTCTGTATTCAGAGGACTTACATACAAAGATTATTGACTTTTTGTATTTTTCAGAGTTCTCCAGAGAAACAGACCGAATAGGGTGTGTGTATGTGTGTGTGTGCCTGTGTGTGTGAACAAGGAGGAATAGGGCTTCCCTTGCTCTGGTGGTGCAGCCTTCACTACAGTGCAGCCTTCATTGGTTTTCTCTCCTTCTGTACCTCACTTCCCCATCCCTCCCATTGCTTCCCAGGATCACATCCCAGATAAACCACTTCAACCCAAATCCTGCTTCTGTGTCACCACCTTAAATCCAGCCATCCAGAAACACAATTTGGGTCATCCTATTCCCCCATGTAAAACCCACCATTGCTCTCAGAAGAGCCCAGATTCTTCAACAGGGAATACAAGGTTCTCCAAGTTCTGGCCACTGCTGACAGTTTTGGCTTCATCTCCTGCTCGCCCCCACATACCACTCTACAGACTTCTTGGAGTCCCCTGAAAAACACCAGAGTGGGGCCTGCCTCCAAGCCTTTAAACACACTGCACTGTCTTCCAAAAACTCCCTTCCTGACCCCCATTTCCTCTGCCCCCATCAGCCCCATTTGGATGAAATGAACTCTTTTCATTGAAGATAAACTCAAGAATTTTTGTGTCCTAAAATCTTTTCTAACACTGGCCTCCACCCCCAGGGTCAGATATCTGCTCATTAGTATTTCAACTTTACCCTGCACATCTTGATTAGAATATTTTCCATGCTCCAGTGTACATGTACATCTTTCCCATTTAAAAAGGACATTTTTTTTTTTAGACAGGGTCTTGCTTGGTTGCCCAGGCTAAAGTGTGGTGGCACGATCATGGCTCACTGCAGCCTTAACCTCCTGGCCTCAAGCAAACCTCCTACCTCAGCCTCCCAAGTAGCTGGGACCACAGGTGTGTGCCACTTTCTTTGTAGAGGTGGCGCCTTGCTGTGTTGCCCAGGCTGGTCTCAAACTCTTCGGCTCAGGCGATCCTCCTGCCTTGGCCTCCCAAAGTGCTGGGATTACAGGTGTGAGCCACTATGCCCAGCCAAGGAGACTTTTGAAAGTCATGACAATACCTTATTTTATCCTTAGATTGTAGGACAGTAACTAGTATGTTACTAGCAATTACACAATGCTAGTTGGATGAATAAGGAAGTACTTTGAATAACCCAGGAAATATTAACACCCACTCTCACCCCTTTGCCCATAACTCGCTTTCTAAGAAAGAAAAAAAAACAACATATTTTAAAGGGGCTCTGAAGTTGATAGAATATTGATGTATTAAATGTGTACTGGTAAACCTTGGCCCAGTAGCTAGGAAGTTAATATAGAATAATGATAATGAAAGATGTTTTGTAAACTGTTAAGTACCAAGGATATATTCAGTGGTGTTTTTATTACAAACAGCATCAACAATTTAGGGAAACAAGAAAAGTAGGAACCAGGGTGCCTTGTTGAAGGTCTTTCAGGAAGTAAATAGGAAAGACAGGATTATAATGAAGTTTCTGAATTTTGTCCCAACATTTTCTACATGTAAATAGGCATCTAAAACATGACCACTGATGTGGAAATAAAAGATAGTTCAAGCTTTTCCTGAAGTTTGGAGATAAGAGTCAGAATCCAATGACTCATAAGAGCAGCTTCCACTTGACAGCCCTGATCCAGGCCCTTTGCAGACAGTATCTGGAAGCCTTATGACTGCTGTCTCATGAATATTTTAACTCCAATTGACAGAAAGAAAACAGAAACTTAGAGGGGTTAAGTCACTTATCTGGAGAGGAGTTGAAGGCCATATATGGTGACTCATGCCTGTAATCCCAGCACTTTGGGAGGCCTAAACTGGAGGATTGCTAGAGGCCAGGAGTTTGAGACCAGCCTAGGCAGCATAGTAAGTGAGACCTCTGCCTCTACAAAAGAATTTAAAAAGGATCAGGCACCATGGCTCTCGTCTGTAATCTCAGCACTGTGGGAGGCCAAGGCAGGAGGATAGATTGAGACCAGGAGCTTGGGACCTGCCTGGGGCAACATAGTGAGATCCTGTCTCTATTTAAAAAAAAAAAAAAAAAAAAAAAAATTAACTAGGCATGGTGGTGCATGCCTGTAGTCCCAGCTACTCAGGAGGCTAAAGTAGGGGGATTGCTCGAGCCCAGGAGGTAGAGGCTGCAGTGAGCTGGGATTGTGCCGCTGCACTCTGGCCTGGGTGATAGAGCAAGACTCTGTCTCAAAAAATAAAAATAAAAACAAAAAAATTTTTTAAAGAATTTTAAAAATAAACAAATAATAAAAAACAGAAACAGGTTGAGCACAGATTCAAACCTAGACATGGTTAATTCCAAAACCTTTCATCTCCTGCCTCACACACTCTCAGAAAGAGAAGGTGACATTGCTAAGGAGTTCTGTGTGTCAGGCACTTGCTTACTGTAATCCTCATAATAACACTGCAAGGCGGCTTCAGTTATAATCTCCGCAGCTTTGCAGATGAGGAAACTGTTTCATGGGAGGTCAAAGGTCGAACAAGAATTTGGCTCCTTTGAACATGAGAGGCCATGTTCTTTCTATGCCTTCCTGTGTCTTAGTTCTGGCTGTTCATGAGAAAAAAACAAAGAGCTTTTGAAAAGCTATGAATCTCCAGACACCATCCTTTTAAAGCCTGATACAGTCATTGCCACCACAAAAAAAAAAAAACAAATGTGGAAACAAATTAGGTGGGTGAAGGCAGAAAGGAGAGGAGTTTTCTTCAAGCCAAAGCACCACACAGAAATCCAAAAGGATTTCTGCAAATGTGCACCCCTTGTCCTGATACTGACAACTTTGCAGTTGAGGAAGTAGAAAACTCTAACCTCGAATGGGTATGGCTTACAAGACAGCAGAAACGTAGAGTCACAAGAGAAAAAAAAAATTAAAAGTATGAGCTTACTTTAAGGTGGGGGTTTCATAAGTGGCTCTCTTGGAGTGGTTAAGTGATAGCGCAGACACACAAATAGCTACTTGGCAGCCTTGAAATGGGATGAGTTTGTTTTAAAATTCATAGACATGTAAAGATATCCAGGACATGGTAAACAAGCCAACAGTGAAACACCTCAAACAGTATGATCCTGTATGTAAGCACAATAGGAACATACTACTGCAATTTTTAGAGCATAGTAGCATATACTGGTGGGGTGTGGTGGGTTACGCCTGTAATCCCAGCACTTTGGGAGGCCATGGTGAGCAGATCATCTGAGGTCAAGAG
Organism: Pongo abelii; assembly: GCF_028885655.2. NCBI lineage: Eukaryota > Metazoa > Chordata > Mammalia > Primates > Hominidae > Pongo > Pongo abelii. Next base: position 113,801,887 of record NC_071995.2, on the reverse strand, counting down.
TTCAAGAGTAGCCTGGCTGTCTCTACTAAAAATAGAAAAATTAGCCAGGCATGGTGGCATGTACTTGTAATCCCAGCTACTCAGGAGTCTGAGGCAGGAGAATTGCTTGAACCTGGGAGGCGGAGGTTGCAGTGAGCCGAGATTGCACCACTACACCCCAGCCTGGGCGACAGAGTGAGGCTCCATCTCAAAAAACAACAACAACAAAAAACATTGTAGCATATACTATAGTACAATAGAGTATAGTACAGTGTAATGTAGTAGATACTATATGTGTGTGTATACAATATAATCGTATGATGTTCATATACATAGTAATCATTCTGTGTAAATACAGCAGTAAATAGTAACTATAGTAGCAATTGTACTGTATTATGCATATATAGAAAATATGAATGTTATATATGAATATAGTATGATCCTGTTTGTTATGTAGTTGGAATACACATAAATATATAGAAGGATGCTCATCAAAATATTGATAGTGGTGGAGTTTGGAGGGATTTTTTTCTTTCCTTCCTTCCACAAATATTTATTGAGCTCTAATTTGTCCCAGACATCATCTTTCTTCCTTATATCTTTTTTTAATTGCTTGAAAATTCAAAAGCATGTCTTTATTTTTACCTCGAAGAACAGATAATTTGAAAATAAAATGGGCTCCTGTCAATATCCCCAATAACCACAGATGGAGACTTTGCTGACATTTTCGGGAGACCCAGGAGAAGTGAAAAGATAGGGAGAGGAGAGGCCAACATGGACTCCCCCTGCCTCCTCCTGCCTGCCTCTGCACACTAAGTTTTTTTCCTTTTTTTGGTCGGGGGTCACCATCTGTACATTTGTTCTGCACAAAAATAAAGCCATCCATCTCCCTTACGGTGGTGTCATGTAAGCTCAGGAAAAACCGCAGCGCACAAGGGGGGCCCTCGGTGGGAAAAACACTTATCTGCCTCGCCGAGTTCAGAGCTCCCCCGAAGGCGTCCTTCGCTAGACTCAGGGGGTGGGTTTTGTTTATTCCCCTGGCTCACAATGAAATGTCAGGAACACATGCTCAGGGTGAGGTGGGGCCCTACCGAGGTTAAAAATGGAACAGCGGCTTTGATCTCAGGCCAACACCAATGACGCTTGGGGTTGGGGCCAGAGGGAGACGTCATGTTCCCTCGCTGTGTCTCCGCAGAAGGCGCAGACATTCCCCTCCTGACTCCAAGAGCAGACGCAGCCCCAGACTGGAAAATGGACGGGAGGCACCACACAAGGAGTGAGGCCTGGGGAGCTGGGAGAAGCAGGCCTTCTGTGGGTGGAGGGGAGGGCCTTCTCTGCTGCAAGTGGGAAGCCTCCATCAAAAAGTTCACTATCTGATGATGCCAGGACTTGGAATGGAATCTTCAGGGGTGGCTGGAGAGGGGACAAAGGTCAGCAGGCCAAGGAATCTCTTCCCCCTTGACAGGAATCTGTGGCCGCCATTTTATACTCACCTCCCTAGACTCTCTTCCTGTGGTACTCAGAAGGCCTCTCTTTCCTCAACCAGCACGTATGTGTTGAGGGTCTGGTCTCGTCTAAAACCGGACTGAGTGCTGGAGATTGAACAGTGGCAACATCCAGGCTTGGTTCTTCTTTTCCTTAAGGTCTGGTGGGAAAGAGAGGTGTGGGACAGAGAGTAGAAACATGGTGGGTTAAGAGTTCTAAGGAGGGTGCATAGAGGGTACAGGAGACCACACTGCAGGTGGTAACCTGGGCTTGGTAGGGGAGGGCAGGGAGGGAATCTTAGAGAAAGCTGAAGATATGTAAATTGAGGCCTGGAGAATGAAAATAAGAACTCACTAGGTAAAAGAAGTGAGGGAAGAGTGCTCAAGTACAGGGGACAGCATCTGATCTCAAGAAAGGCAGAGTGTAGATGGGAAGACTTGAAAGGATGAAACACAGGTGTGAGGTGAGAGAGAAGGTGCAGTGCGTTTGAATAAATATGAACTGGCTGCTCCCATTCTTAACCACTTTTACTACCAAGTTGTTCCACTGCTTCTCAGGGGGGTTGAGTGAAGAATTCTCCCTGCATTCTGTTGCTATAATAAACCACTGTAAATTGCACAGCTTATAAGCAACAGAAATTTATTTCTCACAGTTCTGGAGACCAGAAGTCCAAGATCAAGGTACCCATAGATTTAGTGTTTGGTGAGGGCCACTTCCTGGTTTATAGACAGCCATCTTTTTGCTATACTTTCACTTGGCAGAAGGGACAAATGAGCTCCCTTGGGCCTCTTTAATAAAGGCACTAATCCTATTCATGAGGACTCTCCTCTCCCAACTTAATAACTTCCCAAAGGCCCTATGTCCTAATATTTTTACCTTGGGGCTTAGGATTTCAACATATGAATTTGGAGGAGACACAAACTTTCAGACCACAGAAAAATCATTATTCTAATTAGAGTCAACATTTTCATTGAGCATGCACTATGAGCCAGTAACTCTTAAATATATGATCTCCTTGCATTCTCACAAAAAAACTCTACCAATTTAATAATCTGAAGACTGGACACAGTGGCCTATAATCCCAGCTGCTCAGGAGGGTCAGTCAGGAGGATTGCTTGAGGCTGGAAGTTCAAGATCAGCCTGGACAACATAGCAAGACCCTACCTCTAATCATCATCATCATTATCATCATCATCTGAAGGTCAAAGAAATTACTTAAACCCACCAAGGTTATACAGCAAGTGTATATATGTCAGGAGGGGGCAGGATTTGAAACCAGTGCTTTGAATACCACTTTTAGCACTTGTTCCATCTTAGTAGAGAAGGATTTCCTTACTCCACTTTGGTGATTGAATCGCTTCCCAGATTAGAGATAAAAACTTCATCCATCTGTCAACTGACCCATTCAGTCAGTCAGTGGTTGCACATTCGTTGGTGTCTACTTTGACAAGTCCTCATCTCTCCCTCTCTACCTTCTCTTGCCTGTCTCTCAAAGCATCCCCTGGAATATTTTTACACCTGGATTATGGGAGGACATCTCAGTCTTCTAAGAGAGGATGGAACCTCAGAGATGGAGCTGTTTAGGGTTTTCTTTGCAGCTTTACTTAAGGTCATATTTTAAAATTCACCCAGTTGCTTTATCTGGTGTTATACATCAAAGGCCATTTGGAAGTGCCTCTGGGCTAGGACTTAGAATATCTTAATGTCTTGAGATGTGTTAAGGTCTAAGGCATGGACTTGAAATTTTAGAAGTAGAAATAAATTTTGAGATTACCTAGTGCATCCTCCTGGTTTCATAATTACAAAATTAGGTACAAAAAGAGGAGGCAACTTTCCCAAAGGCGTATGGATATTTGATACAAATGTTTGGTTATATGGTATGTGGAATATACTTTGCTATTATCTACCAATTCATGATAGGTTTTTTTCCCTGTGTGTGGATATTCAAAATCTTAAACGGCTTCAAGAATGAGGAACAAAAGTAAGTATTTCTTACTTTTTTTCTTCTGATAACAGCAATAATGAAAGTGTCCATCCTTTCTCCCTATAAGTATGCAGAAATGTGGGTGGGTTGAATACTTCCTTGTAGCTCTTAAAACCCTACAATAAAGTGTGGTTAATAGGCTATATTACAGTTATTTTGTAACCAAGATCTAAGCTACAGAAAAGAAAAAAAATAAAGACACACACACACACACACACACACACACACCCCTCCATCACTGAATACTCTCCTATATAAAATAGAAAGATAGACCTAGACCCAACAATCATGTCATGACAGAAAATGAACTTCAAAAAACACTTGATATCAAAGATTTGACATCACCTCTGAGTGTCATGATATGATGGATAGTCCCGAGCTGAAAGAGTTTATCATCACCTTCATGATCATGGAATCTCGTGGGTTAGAGAATTAAGTTTTCAGATGCTACCATTTAAGCTTGGGCCCAATACAATGGAGAAAGAGGACAAGGTACAGGAGTCTGAACATCACTTCATCCTGAGCACTCTCACTGATCTCCAGTGAGTTAGGACCCTCTCTTCATTAGACCAAATTTATTGTATAGTGTCTAGGTGTCTGTCCTCTCCAGTAGCTTATCAACTCCCTGAGAAACCACGCCTGTCTGGTTTGTTCTTATGTATCTACCGCCTATCACAATGCCTAATGTGTAGCAGGCATTTGACAAATAATTGTAGAATGCAATACCAAATGCTTGGGTATTTGGATTACACATGAATTGAGTGTCACCAAGGAAGATTCTAGAATTTTCTTCTTTATAATTTCAGTATTGGTCTTTTGTTAATCACTAGGGTTTTTAAAAAACTCATCGTATTTCTCATAACTAACACTATTAGCTTGCTTTAAATGAAACTAGTTCTCCTTTATCTGAAGGCTCATGGAAAGTAGATTTATAAACAAGAAGACTCAGCACGCTGTCTTCACACCCCGAAATTCTGGTATGGGCAAAAAGAGAAAAGACATTTCCTCATTCACTCTGCTAACTCTTTCTGTGAAAGCTGCTAGGAAGAGTCATAAATCTCCCTATTGTGTGAAGTCCATTTTCTCAAGAGCAGCAAGCAGAAAGATGAAGTCATAAAAGGCACTAAAGCAGGTATCCTAAAACCCCATATCTCTGTCTCAGAGGGTGGCGTTCACAAAAGACATCTGGAAAAGAAGCCTAAAAAAGCCTGCACCCCATCAGATGCAGAGGCAAAATTTGAGGAAGCAGGGTCAGTGACTTCAACAGAATTGCCACCCAAAGAGTGACAGAGCACGACTTTCTTTGTCTTCCAGTGACAGGTGACACCATCACACAGGCGCCTCCCCAGCAAGGAGCCAATGCATCATGTTCATTCTTCTGTGGCTAAGCCACCATCAGCCTTTTTAAAACAAAGCAACTTTAACACCCAAGGAATGTTGCTGTAGCAGAAAATCTCATATCACTTCTATTGTAGGAGCTGGGTGGCATGGAAACAAGCCAAGGGCTACATGCAAGAAAAAGAAATGAGAAATGAAAACAACTGGAGTGGTTATCAAAGAAAAGGAGACAGCCAGATTGGAAGACAAGGAAGTTATTGGTCTCTGGATGTTCCTGGGCTGGGTAAATTTGGGATTTGTACATTCTGAGCTTTATCTCTGGTGGGGTCTTCTGCTGGTCTGTGGAGAAGACAAGGAAAGTGAAACAAGCCACCTTGGTGGGGGCATTGTGTTCCCTTTAAGCTGCCCATGGAACCACACCCTGAAAATTCTGGATTTTCAGGTGCTACCATCTTTCCTGGATGGAATCATGCCACCTCTTTTGTTTTTTTTCTTAATGCTCTTGGCTGAGAAGATTAAATTCTTGGGTGGGCCCAAGCAGTGTGGCTTCACTCTGCCGTTTTCTGGCTGTGTCACATTAGGCAGGAAGTTTTATCATCTCCTGAAGTCACACTGTCCTGCTGTGTAACATGGAGACGCTAATCCGAACATCATTGGATTATTTTAAATATTTAATGAAATCAATGCCTTAAAGAGTCTGATTTATAGAAGGCAGATATTCGCTTCCTTCCCCTTTCCTCTGTTTCCTCTGTGAATTAAAATTCTCCTTATTAACTGCCAGAAACAACTTGGTGGAAATTACTTTAATAAGCCAAGTCTGAAAGATGAATAAAGAATTTCATTCCTTTCACTGAGAGAAGATCGCGCATCTGGAAACTCAGGATATGGTGACCATTCCTTGCATTGTTTTGGTATTTATTTATTTTCTTAATAATCAGTGCAATGACAGCAATGGCATCCTACATTTGAGAAGTTACTGTACTTGAAAATTACTCCTGAAATATATGGAGGCCTTTATAGAAAGTCAAACAATTCTAGAAACACGTTGCCAGCAAATAAAGAGTGAATGGTGGGGGCTGGAAAACAGTCTACCTTGTGGGAAATTTTCAATTTTGAACAAGTGGCATATAATTGAGTAATAATAGTAATTAGGCCGGGGGTGGTGGCTATAATCTCAGCAATTTGGGAGGCCAAGGCGGGTGGATCACTTGAAGTCAGGAGTTCGAGACCAGCCTGACCAACATGGTGAAATCCTGTTTCTACTAAAAATACAAAGAAAATTTTCTGGGCATGGTGGCAGGCACCTGTAATCCCAGCTACTTGGGAGGCTGAGGCAGGAGAATTGCTTGAACCTGCGAGGTGGATGTTGCAGTGAGCCAAGATCGCGCCATTGCACTCCAACTTGGGTGACAGACCAAGACTCCATCTCAAAAAAAAAAAATATATATATATATATATAAAATAGTAATAAAAGTAGATGTAATTAAAATAATCATAGCAATAATAATAGCTCCCATTTCTTAAACACCTACGTATGCATTGGGCATTCTCTGAAACACTTTCTGTATATTATCTCATGAAATTCTCAACACAAGTCTCCCAGAAAGATATTGTATTATTTATGTATTTTACTGAAGAGGAAGTCATAAAGAGGTGGCAAGTCTTGCCCTAAGTCTTGCACCAGTATGCAGTGGAGCCAGGATGGGAATCTTGATCCTTCTCTCTTCAGAGCTAGGAGGGTGTTTTTATTTTTACCATTTAGGGACTATTACAAATCTTTTTTTTTTCTTTTTTTTTTTTTTAGATGGAGTCTTGCTTTGTTGTCCAGGCTGGAGTGCGGTGCAATCTTGGCTCACTGCAACCTCTGCCTCCCAGGTTCAAGCAGTTCTCTGCCTCGGCCTCCTGAGTAGCTGGGAATACAGGTGCCAGCCACCACACCCAGCTAATTTTTGTATTTTTAGTAGATACAGGGTTTCACCATCTTGACCAGGCTGGTCTTGAAATTCCCGACCTCGTGATCCACCCACCTTGGCCTCCCAAAGTGCTGAGATTACAGGCGTGAGCCACCGTGCCCGGCCACAAGTCTTTTTCTTATTCTGTCTGTCTGTCTGTGATATTCTGTTTTTATGTCTCTCAGTGTGTCTCTGAATTTTTCTCTCATCTCTGTCTCTCACACACACACACACACCCAACACCCCCACACTACACATACTATACACAAAGATTCACAAACACACACCTATACACATAGCATACATCCACACTGCACACACACGTATATCACACACTTCATATCAGACACCACACTCACACAAACACAAAAGAACCATGCAGACATATACACAACACACATGCTTACATATACACACACACATTCATACACACCTTCCACACAGACACACATGCACACCACACACAAACCCATATGCATTATATAGTCACATTGCATGTACATACCCATACACATAACATACATATACTCTATAAACACATGTACACACAGCCATGCACATACTTAACATTCACACCTTACAGACACACATATCACACAGTCACACTGCATGTGCATATCCACAAACATAACACACATACTCTATACATACATGTATCACTCACACTGCCATACACTTAACATCCACACCCTACAGACACACATACCACACACACACTCCACGCACACACAGTCCACACATAAGTCATATGCACATAAACAAACACCTACCAAACAGACACATACTTCATACATACACACACACACATACACAGAAACACACTGCACTGGTCAGCACTGGTCAGCAGTTTGGCTAACACACTTGATCCTGTATTTTTCTTCTTCATTTTTTTTTTTAAACACAGTCTTTCTCTGTCGCCCAGGCTGAAGTGCAGTGGTGCAATCTCGGCTCACTGCAACTTCCGCCTCCCAGGTTCAAGTGATTCTCCTGCCTCAACCTCCCTAGTAGCTGGGATTATAGGCACCTGCCACCATGCCCAGCTAATTTTTGTATTTTTGGTAGAGACAGGGTTTCACCATGTTGTCCAGGCTGGTCTTGAACTCCTGACCTCAGGTGATCCTCCCTCCTTGGCTTCCCAAAGTGCTGGGATTACAGGCATGAGCCACTGTGCCCTGCTTGATCTCTGTATTTTTCTAATCCCACATTTGCAGACCAATTTTGGTAGAGTAAAATAGATGATAACTCAAATGCCTAAAACCACTATTAGACATTTTGTATTTGAAATATTTTTGCTGTGATTCTTGGACCAAACCTTTCAAAGCTCTAGGAGTTTTATTAGTCAGGTTTTGAGATTGGTTTGCACTTTTGGAATGATCCTCTTAAACCTTAAAACCATAGATACTTGTTTTTTCTAAGAACCAGAAGATCAAGGTTCTAGTACCAGCTGTGGCACTAACCAGCTTAGGAGGTCTCACTGCCTCGCTGGTTCTCAGTTTGCAATCTATATAACAGGGGACCTGCATCCCCAGTTGTCCTTCCCTTACTCCCCAAGCCTTCTTTCCAGAACACTGAACCTTCAATAAACAGTTTGAAAATTATGAGACCAACTAATCCACCAAATCTCTTCTACCTCTGCAATTCTGCAATGTTGTGAAGTTATGTAAAGTTAATAATAATGATAATAATAATAATATTGACTGTGGAAAATATGATGCAAAAAGAAACAGTCATAGCACATAATCCAAAACCAAAGATAAATGGCATCTTGGGTATTCATTTTTGTATTATCTGTGCTAAAATGCCACTCGGCAGCATGAGTAATTAAGGGTTTCATGATTTGGTTTTGGCCAGCCTTCAGTAATTTGTACTTTTGCATCCACAAACTCAACCATTGAAATATCCCAAATCCCAGTCATCTGACCCCATGTCTTTCTTATTGAGGAATTAATGGCTGGAACAGTGGGAGACAATTCCTATTATAAAATTATATTTTGTATATATAATATTGCTTATTGGAGCACTGTTACTCGTGCCCTCCAAAGTCTGTTCATCAATAACTAACTTAATGCATTTGGAGAGGCCACAGACTGAATTTAGTCTTCCCCTCATTTCATTGTGCACTGGTTGATCTTCCAAATTCAACTAGTTACACTGGCATCTGGCCACCTCGAGGAGGTAGAACAGTTGTGTAGATATAAATGTGTATAAATAAGCGGATTTGCATTGGGCCAGACTTTGGGTAGCTGGTAATAAAAAGTGATGAACAAACTCAAGGGGCTAGAGAACATCACCATGGTGCAATGCTTTGGAATGGGAGTGTGCGACTTAACTCTCTGATTTAACCAAAAATGGTCTTTCATAACCAGAGCTGTTATGGAAAACTTGGTTGACTACAAGTTAAACTATAACTGCAGATAAGGGAAGAGAACTCCAACTCAAGTCAAACTGTCAGTGCTTAGAGTAATCAATCAGAAGAATTGCAAGACATATGCTGAATGTGGCACCTCAAAGTGAAAACAGATGGACTAATGTGTATTGATCTCCAATGGCTTGTTGACACCCTTTTGAAACAGAGGCAATAAAGAGCAGTGCAGGGCGGGGGGTACTTTAAGTGGGGAGGGGTAAACCATGGGGGATTAAAAAACCCTGCAGCAAGGACTCTTTGCTGAACTCTGAGCTTAATTTCAGAATATCACCCTGAAGTCTTTTGAGCCAACAGCTGGAACTTAGAGAAGATGGAGGGCTTTGTTTCTATCACCACCTGACCAATTTCTCTACTCTCTCTCACATGCTTATTTTTATTCTCCCATTCATTATTTTTATTCTCTCATCTCAGCTTCCCAAGCTCCTGCAACTTCTAGATAATTCAACAGGAAGAACACAGGTCCCACAGGATGGATATTCATGGAGGACTCAGCCCTCCCCCAATAAAGTGCATATCACTTTTTTAGGGGGCCTCCTAACTTGTGTCTAAATTGGGATTAGAAGCCACACAACTCAGAGGCCATCATCTTGCTCCAGACATTCCCTCTGCACTTTTATTATGTACAACAGGCATTGCCACCTTCTTCCTCCCTAATGTTCTGGAGTCCTTGAAATGCCAAAATGAAGTGGAGGGTTAGAGAGAGGTGAGAAAACATGTCTTGGCCCCTTTTTGTGTTACATTAGCAAAATGTGCCCTTGGTCTAGACTGGCTGGCTTACAGATAGCGTGGGAATCTAAGCCATCCAAGGAGAGTGGGTGTCATTGGATTATCACTTCCCAACAAGTAGAAAAGGCACCCACAATAGAAGGAGGTACAGGTTGTGAATAAATAGGGCTATTCACTATTAGTTAATATGGAATCCTCAAGCATATTAATCTCAGACTATCATAGCCCAACTCAGGCTGGGGAGAGATACTGGTCACACTTTCTGTTTCCATCTCTTCCTCCTATTTTCTCCCTCACCACCACCTTGATGGTGGAACAGGAAGACAGTTCCTTTGGTCTTCTGTTCAATGTTATTCCTAAGTATGGCCAAGTGGTTACTAATGAAACCACCAGGCATCACCATACCAGTCAGGGGGTCTCTGAAATAAGACAGTTGGGGTAGCAATGGGTAATCTGAGAGTGAGATCACCAACCAAAATGGGCCAGGTTATTTATATAGCTTGGGCAGAGGAAGGAGAGCAAATCTTGGAACTTTCCAGAATGACAACATCCCCTTACTGAACCCAAACCGTTCCTTCACCTCCCTCTACCCCAAACCCCAGAGCTTGTTTTATCATTTACTTAGTGTACAGAATAACCACTCAATATTCAGGGACAAGGGTCTCTCTTGGGCTTCCTCCCTCCTCATCCCTCACTCAAGGAATTTTGCAGATAAATCACCATGTTAATCCACTTGCCTGAGAGTTATGGGCTGTAGTGAAGCAGGAGAATGTCGAAATGGGACTTGGGGATGGAAGGAAGCCCTTGATGACAGATGAAGGGTGAATGTGCAGATGGGCAGCCCCCAGCACAGATGGACCTTCCAGAGAAGGGAGTGACACAGTCATGGGGATGGGGTTCTCTGCTCAAAACAACAGAAGTTGAACAGGCAAAGAGAGAGTTCAGGGAAAGGGAGGAAAAGAGTTAACTGCTTCAGGGAAAGAAAGCACTGTTCCAATTATGAGTGAAGTTGAGGAGGTAACCCTGTTTGATCTGAGATGGCCCCTTCAGACTACAAAGTGTTTGCTCCTGGGATAAGAGGCTGGCTGGCAATAAATACAGAGGGCTTCACTGGGCCTGGAAATCTCCTTCCACACTCTCTTCTTATTGACAACTAGGTTCGTAGACTTGGCGACCAATGTGAAGGTGGTGAGGATAGAATCAACCTCTTCACTCCATGACTTGGGGGGGTCTTTACTGATGAGATGACTTGGAACTGGGATGAAGGAAAAGTCCGACAGGAAAGAAAGAAATTCTTGGCTTCCATCTTTGCTGGAATTCTCATCCATTGTTGAGGGGTGTGTGTGTGTGTGTGTGTATTGTTTGTGTCCATGTAATGTGATGTAGTAGAGAAATATGTGCTTATTTATCTGACACAAACTCAACTATTGACAGAGAAAGAGAGGAGAGTGAGAATAGTAAATAATATAGTCAGATCTCTGCTCACCACTCTGTTTAATAAACACTTTACCCTACACAGAGGGCATAAGATATGTCTCTGTTGTTCCCATAACTTGTCCAATTCCCCACGTGTCTTTCATAGTTTGGCAATTTAATAGATTTTTCTAAGATAATTTTATCTTTATCAAATTATCTTGCTGAGTTTAGACAAATAGCACTGTCTGTATTTGTGTATGTATGCAGCACTTTGGGAGTGTGTGGCTATGCGTTGTGTTTAAATGGGTGTGTGCTGTGAATACATGCATACGTGTATATGGATACTGTGCACACTTGAGGGTGTGTGTGTGTGAGTGAATTGTGTTTGTATGCAGGTGTACAATACTGAGTGTGTTCTGTTGTGAATCTGTATATATTGTTGCATTGTGTATCATGCATATTGGTATTCTGCTTATCAGTTGGATGTAACCATGCTGAGGGCAGAGGTAGAAGGATTTAACACTGATAATCAGGGATAGTTCAGAGGAAATAAATTTCTGCGACATTCTCAAATGCATTTTCTCCCCTCCTCTGAACAGTTATTTAAGTTCCTATAGCTGAACTTACCCTCTGCTGCTGCCTGGAACTGACAACGATGAGTGTGGGAGAGTGTTTATGTGTCTCCATGTACATCTGTGAGTCTGTTCTATAAGTATGTGTGACTTTCTCAATTAGATTAGAAGCTGATACAGAATGTTGTGATCCCCTTCGCAAATAAAGAATTTATTCCCACCATTGTTAGGAGTTCTGCTGATGGGTGATCCACAGATATCCGCTCTCTTTGGAGATTTCCAAGGAGGGCAGTCAGTGGCTGGTCAACACAAGGGTACGAGACCAGACTTCTCACTCCAACTTGGGACATCTTTGAAGGGCCATCTCAGCTCCCTAACACCCCTTAGGGTTGACTGAGGGCATCCCTGGGACTGCATTGATCCTGGTTTCTTTCCTCTCTTCTGAAAGTGTCAATCCCAAGAGCACCCCTAAAAAATATCCTGCATGATAATTTCCATCTCAGAATTAACTTCCAAAGAACCCAAACTGCAATGCCACAGCAGAAACCAATCCTGCAATCACTGGGCCGTAGTGTGGAGTGGATGTTACGGGATGATATGGTTTGAATATGTGTCTCCTTCAAATCTCATGTTGAAATTTGGTTACCAATGTGGGCCTAGTGGGAAGTGTTTGGGTCATGGGGGTGGATCCCTCATGAATGGCTTGTTGCCCTCCTTGTAGTAATGAGTAACTTCTCCCTCTATTAGCTTATGTGAGAACTGGTTGTTTAAAAGGGTGTGGCACCCCTCCCTCTCTCTCTTGCACCCTCTCTCTTGCCATGTGGCACACTTGCTCCCCCTTCACCTACTGCCATGAGTAAAAGCTCCTCACCAGTCCTCACCAGAAGCCAAGCAGTTGCTAGCACCATGCTTGTACAGCCTGTGGAACCATGAACAAAATGAACCTCTTTTCTTGATAAATTACCCAGTCTCAGGTATTCCTTTATAGCAACCCAAAATGAGCCAACACATTGGATGTCTATTTCAACCTCTCCCACTCCTATATTCAAACTCGTTCATTATCATGGTTATAAACTCAGACTCCACTTTTACACATTTGCTTTCAAATCCTAACCTAGTAGCCATGTAATAGTGGAAAAGTTTCAACCTTTCTGCATCTCATTCACTATAAACTAAGAAAATAATAATGCCTACATTCCAAGGCTTATGAGAATGAAATGAAGTAAGACAAGCAAAGCCCTTAGTCAAGGGTCCAGCACAGAGTAAACAATGAGTAAATAGTAGCAGCTATTCACTGTCTTGTTGTGTGCACGGTAGGTGAATTATCCATAATTACTAATGAGAAAATGTGTAAGCTAGAGTTTCTTGGGAGATCTATATCAAATAAATCAGTTACAAAATGAATGCTATACCAATGCTCCTCTTGTCATAGGCTTGAAATTCCCTTAAATGAGGATGTGGGCACCAAAATTATGGAGGCTGAACAGCAAAGGACATTTGTGCTTGCCAGCACTCTCTGTTCCTGCTACTTCCCAAGCTGCACGTTTTCAGACCTCCTGGCCAGCCAGATTCGTGTTTAATATTGTGGAGGGAGGAGGAGGGAGGTGGCAAAGAGACTCACCCTTCAGATAATATCAAAGTGTATGAAAAAGTATGGAAAGGAAGTAGCCACAGGATCAGTCAATTGTTGTTGCAGAGGAAGGTGGTAAACAAGGTCCCTCCTGCGTAGCCAGCCTCCAAGATGAGTCTTGCCTTTTGGTAGTCACACACTTTTATACTCCTCTCTTATGCTAAATAGGGATGACCGGCAAAACCAATAGGTTATTGTAGAAATGTCAGATTGTGACTTCCAAGACTAGGTCATAAAAGGCAATGCAGTGCCTCCTTGCTTTCTGTCTTGCATCATTTATTCTGAGGGAAGCAGCCAGTGGCCATGTTATGGAAATGCTCAAGCCACTCTCGGAGAGGCCCATTCAGTGAGGAACTGAGGACTCCTTCCAGCAGCCATGTGAGGGTGCCATCTTCGAAGTAGATTCTCCAGCCCCAGTTGAGCCTTCAGATGACTACAGCCCTGGGTGACATCTTGACTGCAACCTAGACACTGAGCCAGATCCACCCAGCTAAGCCACTCCTGAATTTCTGACCCTTAGAAACTGAGATGATAAATGTTTGCTGTGTTAAGCCTCTAAGTTTGGGGGCAATGTGTTATATAGCAATAGATAACTGATATACCATCACTTTTCTTTATTTGGAGAAGACACAATTTACCCAAATTCAGTTATTAACTGAAACTATATGAAATTGTCAATATGGACAATTTTGAAGCCACAAAATGGCAGTGTTGGCCAGGTGCAGTGGCTCATGCCTGTAATCCCAGCACTTTGGAAGGCCAAGGCGGGCAGATCACTTGAGATCAGGAGTTCGAGACCAGCCTGGCCAACATGGTGAAACCTCTCTACCAAAAATACAAAAAAAAAAAATTAGCCAGGTGTGATGGTGCACACCTGTAGTCCCAGCTACTCGGGAGGCTGAGGTGGGAGAATCACTTGGAGCCAGGAGGAGGAGGCTGCAATGAGCTGAGATCATGTGACTGCACTCCAGCCTGAGCAAGACCCTATCTCAAAAAACAAAAACAAAAACAAAATGGCAATGTTGTATGTATAACGTCTACATTGGCCCAGGTAGGGGCTCAGGTTCTGGGTAAATACAGTTCTGCTGGTAGAGCTACATTCCAGGAAAGGCCCAAAAGTAGGGTCTTCAGTTGAAGCTGCTGTGTTTCTGAAAGCTAGAGTCCTTGGAGAGCAAAATCCTCCCAGCTCACCCAGTTGCACATGTTCTCTACTTCCCAGGGAGTTCTTAAAGCAAGGAGGGAACCCCAAAGGCCCTTCTAACAACTCTTCCTCTTTCTTGATCTCACAGTGCTGCTTTTTAAAAGCCCTGCAGTTCATCAAAGCTGCAAGTCAAGAGGCATCCTGCAGCAGATAATTAGAGAGATTGGTTCATGGGCCCTGGACACAGCACTCCTGCAAAGCCTCAAAGAGTCCCTGGTGAACCATTTGCCGGCTTTAATTTCTCAGGGGCTGCTTCAGCAGGTGGCCACTAGCAGGTAGTCAATAGGGACCTTCTGGCTGAAGACTGGGGCCTCTTTGGAAAGGTCAAATCCAGAGGCCGGAGGGCATGGCTCAAGAGGTCACGGGGTCAGGATCCATCACTGTGACAGATGAATCTAAGCATGTCTCTCTCCATTTCTGGAAGCAAGGCCAAGCCTCTTGAGACAGAGAGGTGGCAGGGGGAGGGTGTTGGGGGCTCACAAAGAAAGGCGAGTCTGGTGTCTGGCCGGCACCTCTCAACTGGTCTTCATTAGGCCAGCCCGACAACCCTCTCTTCTGCCGCCCTCTGTCCCGCACTGATGGGGTGCTGTCTCCAGACCTCTCAACTGTTCCTCATTAGGTGAAACAGTGCGCTTTTGTCTGCATGAAGCCTTCTTTGTTCTGCCAGCATGGCCAAGCTAGAAAGCCAGAAACTGATACAAAACAATGCGACTCTATCCTGAGGGGACCCCCTCCCTCCTCGATCTTCCTCCCCCTGGCCGGACAAGGAAGGGCGACTTCTCCCTCGCAGTCATATCCCTGGATGTCTAGCTAAGGATGTGTTCACTGGAGCAGAAAAAAAGTGTTAAACATAGACCAGTAGCTCCCAAACTTGACTGTATATTGGAATCACCGGGAGATCTTCAAGTCATGTGGATGCCTGGCCTCCAGCCCCAGGCATTCTGATTTGATTGGTCTGGGGAGCAACTTGAGTATTAAGACTGAGAAGACCTCTCCGTGTGACTCTAATGTGCAGCAAAGTTTGGGAACTACTGGCAGAGATGGAGAACTTCTATCAAATACCATGCCCACCTGCCATCCTTCGCGTACTTTAAAATCAGGGGATGGTACACCTTGCAGGGCATGGTGCATTCATCTGAACATTCATCTGCTGGGCAAGCAGGAAGGCTTTACCTGCACGTGACAGGTAAAGCTGGTCTTTACCAGCTCTGTCTGAGAAGGCAATGTGGACACAGCCCATTCAAATGCAGAGGGGTGTTTTCATCTTGGCTTTCAGCATCTTAAATTGTGCACAGATATTTTAAGATCCCCTCCAGTCACGCACCTCTTCTTCCCACCTGATCCTTACCACTGAGCTCTCTCCGGGCGGGGCAGAATCCACATCCTCAAAGATAGAACTGGTGACAGAAAAACTTGGCTAGAGACAGGTTGTCTTTCCAGCTTCCATTCCCAAAGCAATGTTGAAGGGGTTATTCATGCAAAAGCTATTGAATCCTGATGTGTCTCCATACCTGCTACTTGTCTATAGGCAGAGTAGGAAGATGGGTTGCAATTTCAGGACAAACAAAGGCTCTCTTTTCCTATTCCAGCAGGCCCTAAATTATTTCTCCTCCCAACATCTACTAGTAAAAGTCTCACCTCTTTGTCGCCCAGGCCTAAAATGGCAACATCACAGATTTACATAGTTTAAAGCTTCACAACTCTGTTTTCGAAAGTGGATGTTAGGTAGCAATGCCAGATTCCAAAAGTGAAAACGTAGGACTCCCAGTTAAATTTGAAATTCAGAGGAACAGCTAATAATTTTCTTTTCTTTATTGTTCACCTGACATTGAGACGTAACTGGGAGTTCTGTATTTTATCTGGCAATACTAAAGAAAGGAAAAGGTTAAGAGCTATTTGCAGGCCGGTGTGAATTAATTCAGCTAGTTGGCTCTTTGCTTAGCTGATAATAGTGTTTGATGGAATGAAGCTTCTAATGGGGACAAGGAGGTAGCATTTTTTTTTTACTTTAGGAGGCTGTCTGGAAGGATTCTAAGGCCACAGCAATAAATAGGGAAAAGAACGTGCTGATTAATTAACCATGTTTACCATCGGTCTGGGATGGCAAGTGAAGGCACGTAAGCCATACATGTACAGCGATAGGTCAGCATCCTAATGACATGTAATAAATGATATCACTGGGATATTTGAACTTGGGGTCATTTTATAGGAAGAAATGGACAAGCAGTGTTTATCAATGAAACTGTACAAGAAATGGAAAATTGGCTGAGTCTTGAAAAATAAGAAACTATTCACTACATAGAAACTATGCTTTTTCCTTCTCGGACTTGTTTTTTGCTCTTCCCCTGAAGCAGCTCTTCTTATGCCAGGCACTCAATAGGTGCTTGACACATAAGCACTGACTCAACACTTTGAATTAGAAGTCACAGAGGGAGACTAATGGAACAGATTTTGAGCACTACTCCCCTTTCTTCCATCAGGCATCTAATGAGTCATCTAAGGTCATGCGATAGCAAAACTGTTGGGCCTATAGAAAAAGTCTTTTAAGACATCCACGTCATTAAGTTTTCCTGCTCTTCCAGAGATCTGGAGTCAACGAGTCCTCACCCACACACCTCCATTCTCCTGCATTACTGAGAACCAAGGCTCCTTCCGGACTACAGGCATTGAACCAAAACGGAAGTGGAGGGCCACCCTTGAATGGGAATGCCCACCTTTGCGTACATTTCAGATGGCAGACGGAACCCATTCATCAAACTATAAAAATTCCCTCCACTCTCCAGGAAGAATGGCCATGAAGGGCTTGTAAATACATGTCTTCAGGTTTAAACAAATTGCATCGTTATTTTTATTTTTTGAGAGGAGTCCATGTGAAGGGAACTAGAGGCATGCTTGGGTGTTTGTCCTGCAGACAATGCATGCCTGGGTCTTGTGCTGTTTCCGTATCTTCTGCCCAAGCCAACTGGCCAGCCTCATGGCCTCTCAACAGGAGAAGGGTGCCAATTCCTAACATTCTATTTTCATACTGTTTGATGATAAAAATCGCCCCAGCAGGGCGAATGGCAGTGAACAAAAACAGGAAGCAGCCCCCTGATTAGATAGGAACAGGGTGGCTTGTAGAGTAATAAACAAAATGACTAAGAAGATAAATGAGAGAAACATGGATGCTGCCATCTCCTTCCTGAACAGGCCAAGAATAAATGGAAAGAAGAAATCAGGAAAGAAGTCATGTCTTGGGCTCTAAGTGGGGGGTGAAGGAGGCTTGCTCTGCAACATCACTTTGCAGGGGCCTTCCTTGACTTGCCTCTTGAGTGAAGGCCATCAGGACAACTATCTGGTTTTCAGTGACTTCCTTTGAAAATATTACCTAAGTGATTTAGTACTCTGCTTTGATATTTGGAGATCCTTTGAAATCTGTGATCTTAGAGCTTTAGCCAAACCAAGGTTCCACTTTGTCATGTTGCTACTCTTGGACAGTGGTTCTCAGTTGGGGAGGGAGATGGTAATTTTGCTCTCTAGTGGGCATTTGACAATGTCTAGTTAGTTGCCACAACTGATGGATGCTGCTGTTGGCATCTAGTGGGTAGAGGCCAGAGATACTGCTAAATATCCCATAACGCCTAGGACAGCCCCTAGCAACAAAGAATTATCCAGCCCTAAGTGTCAATAGTAGCAAAGTTGAGAAACCCTGATGTAAGGCAAGTTAAGATATAAAAATAGGCATAAGTTTGGGTATGGACATAGGCTGGGTATGAATGTGGACATAGATGTAAACATAGACATATATTGAACCCATTCTGCAATGAAATCTTATTTCTTTTTCTTAAAAAAATAAAGACAACTTCATTTCTGATACAAAATCTTCACAGGGATAAATCACCAGGAAAGTGAGACTTAGACATTCCCCAATAAAGACTCAGAAGCTCCAGGCCTGCTGTAAGCATGGGCCTCACCTGGTTATCCTGACCAGGGCCTCATGATGAGAGCACATGTTCAAATTCCACCTATAACATTTACGTCCTATGTGATCTTTGGCAAGTTTCTTATTCTCTCTGAGTCTTAGCTCCATATTTATGACGTTGACTTAATAACTTCTATTTCTTATAGCTGTGATGATAATGAATAGGATTTCATGAATAATGGCCAATACATTGTCTGTACCCTAGTCAAATAGAAGACATTCAATGAATTGCGTCTGTTATTGATCATATAATCATGAACATGCTTGGATTTGAACGTACATTCAGGTATTTCTCCTTAGTACTTGAAGGGCTCTTTGCAATTGGAAAACATGATTTAGGGTACCAGGATGCTGAGATGGGACTCTGTCTCAATTTCAGCTGATGCCCCAAGGAATTAAGAACCAATAGGTAAGTTCATCAAGTGGTTTCCTTGAAGTCTCATCATCAGGAGGGATTGTGACAAGCTGAGATGCAGCTAGAATGCACAGTCACTTTGGATAGAGGCCTGCATTTCCAGCAGTCAGGAAACTGCTAGAATGGGCTCTCCATGGCACCAGATGTGAGCCAAGTGACCATGTGGGGGAGTCAGCCTGGAGCCTTCAGGTACTGTCTTGGGCAAAGTGTTGGAAATCCAATTTCCACGCACAAGAGGCAATCAGCAGCTGCCTTCAGTTTGAGTCCTTGTTCCCTGCACAGTCCCCAGGTCTGGGCCACCCTTCACAGAACCACACTACTGGTGGGTTTGGGTGTGAGTGTGAGTGTGCACCTGTGTATGTAAGGAAGGGAGCTATAGAGAAAGCACATCTTCCTGTGGCCTGGAAAGATCAGCTTTGTGCTGATTTCCTTCTTTTTTTTTTTTTTTTTTTAGACAGGTTCTAGCTCTGTTACCCAGGCTGGAGTGCAGTTTTGGAAGTCCATCCAGGTAGCAGAAGCTTTAGCACCTTCTTTTGGAAGGTGGGAATATTTAGACTGGTTGCTTTCAAACCTTAGCCAAAATTCCATCAGAAAGTCCCATTTAAATACATGTACACTAGGATGAGCTAAGAATAGAACTCATATCATGATAGGAATACCATTTATTCTAATAGCTTAGAGTTTTAAGTGACCCATCAAATGACAATATATAAATACGGGGCAGGCCTGACATCCAGCATCTGTGCCTCCCCGCCATTACTGCAGTGCAGGCTCAGATTGCTGCATAGACCTCATCATTGCAGGAGTCTCAGAAGATATTGTTCTCCTCAGTACTGTGTTTGCTGTAAGAAATGATGATAAACCTCTGTGATATGTTCTACAGATGAATTCAGAGGTTTTAGAATGAAGAAAGAATTTACCTTTGACTAGTCTTAGTGCTGGACAGGGTCCTTGGCACATAATTAGCCCTTGGTACACATTTATTGAATTAAATGGGCACTCATGCTGTAGCCAGTTGAATGTGAGATGTGTGTCCTCTCTATTTAACAAAAAACGTGGGTCACACTAGCCAGTGTCTTACCCTAATCATGTGGAGTAAAACAGGGGTTAACTAGCTTCCAGAATTCCTGGATGAATCACTGCCCACAGCCCCCACTGTGTTCCTGGCCCCAGGCTGGTCCAGGGGAGGAAACCTGACCTATAGGAGATCATCTGCCTACTGGCCAGTCACCAGTGTGTCATACAGGGCACTGTCCACTGAGACATGACTCAGACCATAAATTCTGTTCTCAGAATTTAGAATTGGGAAACCGAGCTGCCAGTTGGTGAGGGTCACCAGTAGCACCAGGTCAGGATGTGGGGAGTAACGAGACCATGGCCATTGCCACTATGAGGAATGACAGACTAGGTGAGAAAAGGAGGATACAGCAGACTCCAGAAGGGAGAAAAAATGAGAAAGGCCATGGGGCCCCAGATAGGGGCAGAAATGGTGCCCTTTACTCCCTAATTCTCAATTCCAGCTTTCTCGAGGTGTCCTTCCTCTTCCTGCTTTTGGCCTCTGGGATCTATCCTATTATTAATAACCCATTAATGATAATTATTATTATTAACATTATTCTGTCTTATTGAGGATAACCTTACAATGAAAATTCCTTCAGCTTGAACCTGTGTGAGTAGACATATATTCCTCAAACCCCAAAGAGCCTTGACTAAAGTAGTGACCCATGTGAGCACCACGGGAAATGAAAATCACTCAACATTTAGTGAAGGAGGTTGTGATCATAAAAGCTGGCTGAGAGATCCACATGGGGCATCCTTAACATGAGTAAACTGGTGGATTAACCTGCTAAGTTGCATTTTCATAAAGAAAAAAGATTACTTCATTTGATAAGATATGAGAAGCATGGTAAAAAGGAGTTCCAGGTATGCTATATGCTGTTGAGGGATGGTGATATCTTTTTTTGTTTTTGTTTTGTTTTGTTTTTGTTTTTGTTTTGAGATGAAGTCTCACTCTGTCACTAGGCTGGAGTGCAGTGGTGTGATCTCGGCTCACAGCAACCTCTGCCTCCCGGGTTCAAGTGATTCTCCTGCCTCAGCCTCCCAAGTAGCTGGGACTACAGGCACGCACCACCACGCCCAGCTAATTTTTGTATTTTTAGTAGAGACAGGGTTTCACCATGTTGGCCAGGATGGTCTCAATCTCTTGACCTCATGATCTGCCCACCTCGGCCTCCCAAAGTGCTGGGATTACAGGTGTCAGCCACCGTGCCCAGCTGAGGGATGATGATATCTTTAGACTGTGACACATTTATGTTCTTCCCCAGGGGGAGCACAATCCTGTGAGATGGTTAGGCTTCAGGTGCAAGGAATATTGATTCATTTCCTTCCCCCAAAGAAATTCTACAAAACTCACTGACTTCTCAGGGTCCACACAAAAGACCAAATAACTATTTCTGTCCTTCCATATAATGTAAATTCCTGAATGGCCACTACAGAAAAGTCAAAAGGGAAAAGAATATTTGTTGTAGAGGAAAATGATACCAACATGGAATGAGAAATAGTGCTAAAGATGGAAAGAAAGATCCAGGGAGAAAGATAGCAGGATAGGGAGAGAGAGCAACTTTCTCTCAGAGTCTCTATAGTCCTGAAAACAGGTCTATCTTTCAACGTCATAATTAGATGAGCCAATAAATTACTTTGTGTTTTTTTTTCTTTATTTGGGTTTCTGCCGCTTGCAACCACAATAGTCATGGCTAATAGAGTGCAGGTAATGAAAGAACCCAGTGACATATTGTAAACTATGTTCTTACTAAGATTACAATATGGGTCTCCAAATGACACCAATCCCGCTGCCACCAGCCCTGTCACATTCTGATTCACCGTAAAATAAGAAAGAGTGTAAGATAATTTTTTTTTTTTTTTTTGAGACAGAGTCTTACTCTGTTACCCATGCTGGAGTCCAGTGGCTCAATCTCGGCTCACTGCAACCTCCACCTCCCAGGTTCAAGTGATTCTCCTGCCTCAGCCTCCCAAGTAGCTGGGATTACAGGCACCCGCCACCACATCTGGCTAATTTTTGTATTTTTAGTAGAGACAGGGTTTAACCATGTTGACAAGGCTTGTCTCGAACTCCTGACCTCAGGTGATCCATCCACCTCAGCCTCCCAAAGTGCTGGGATTACAGGCATGAGCCATCATGCCTAGTGTAAGATACTGTTAATGGAACTTTCCTAAAGGGAGTTAAGTGGAAAAATGGACCTGTGATCACAATAATTAGTAAAAGATGGAGTTAAAGAAAATTATTCTTACACTGAAAACTATAAAACATTGATGACAAAAATTAAAGCAGACACATAAAAATGGAAAGATACCCTATGTTCATAGATTGGAAGAATTAATATTGTTAAAATGTCCTTATTAACCAAAGCAATTAGCAGAATCAATGCAACCTCTACCCAAATTCCAAAGACATTTTTTACAGAAATAGAAAAACAACCCTAAAATTCATATGGAACCACAAAAGACTCTGAATATAAACAAAGCAATTGTGAGAAGAAAAAAAAAAGTTGAAAGCGTCACATTACTTGACTTTGAAATATAATACAAACCTATAGTAATCAAAACAGTATGGCACCTACATGAAAACAGACACATAGACTAATAGAACAGAACATAGAACTCAGAAATAAACCCATGCATTTGCAGCAAATTTTCAACAAGGACACCAAGAATACACAATGGAGAAAGAATAGTATCTTCAATAAACAGTGTTGGGAAACTGGATATCCACATGCAGAAGAATGAAATTGGACTCTTAGCTCATACACAAAAACGAGCTCAAAATGGATTAAAGACTTAATATAAAGCCTAAAACTGTAAAACTCCTAGAGAGAAAAACATAGGGAGAGAGCTCCTTGATGTTTCCCTTCTCCTGGCGATTATTTTTTGGAATATGACACCAAAAGCACAGGCAACAAAACCAAAAATAGACAACTAAGCCTATATCAAACTAAAATGCTTCTGCACAGAAAAAAAATCAATAAAATGAAAAGGTAACATAAGGAATGAGTGGAAGAAAATATTTGCAAACCATATATCTAGTAAGGGATTGATGTATAAAATATACAAGAAAGTCATATGACTCAATAGCAAAAAAAAAAAAAAACCCACAAAGGACATGATTTTTTTTTTTTTTTTTTTTTTTTTTTTGAGACGGAGTCTCGCTCTTTCACCCAGGCCGGACTGCAGTGGTGCTATCTCGGCTCACTGCAAGCTCCACCTCCTGGGTTCACGCCATTCTCCTGCCTCAGCCTCCCGAGTAGCTGAGACTACAGGTGCCCACCACGGCACCCGGCTAATTTTTTTTGTATTTTTAGTAGAGACGGGGTTTCACCATGTTAGCCAGGATGGTCTCGATCTCCAGTTGCAGGTCTCCAGTTGGGTTCAGCATCCCTGAAGCTATGCTTCCATAGTGCTCCAGTGCTCTGTGCATTTCCAAGGGTGGCAAAGATGAATAAATCTCTGCTATAATTCCAGAACCTTCTACGTGTTTCCAAAAGCAAAAGAAATGAATACATTTCTGGGGTTGTTCTTGTTTGAGGATGTGGCTAAGGACTTCACTTGGGAGGAGTGACCAGATCTGGATGATGCTCAGCAGACCCTGTATAGGGACAAGATGCTGGAGACCAACAGCAGCTTGGTATCCTTGGGACACTGCATTACCAAACCTGAGATTATCTTCTGGAGCAAGGATCAGAGCCATGGACAGAAGGGCCCAAAACACAGCCTCCCAGCCATGTGAAGGTGTCTGCTACCACTTTGCCTTGTGCCATAAGTCAGAGTTCCCTGAGACCTCCCCAGAATCAGATCTTGCCATGCTTCCTGTACAGCCCACAGAACCATGAGCCAATTAAACTTATTTTCTTTATAAATTAAAAAGAAAAGAAAGAAAACAAGTGTGAGCAAGGATATGAAGAAGAAAACCCTTGTACACTGTTGGTGAAAATGAAAATCAGTGCAACCACTATGGAAAATAGTATGGAGGCACCTCAAAAAATTTAAATCAGAAATACCATATGATCCAGCAATCCTACTTCTGGATATATATTCAAAGGAATTGAAATCAGGGTCTTGAAGAGAGATCTGCACTTTTACATTTATTGCAGCATTATTCACAATAGGCAAGATATGGAATCAACTTCAGTGTCCATCAATGAATAAATGGACAACGAAACTGTGATATTAAAAAAAGTATATATTTATGGTATATGATATAATGTTTTGATATATGTATACATTGTAGAAAGGCTAAATCAAGCTAACTAACATATGAATTACCTTGTTTTTTATCAATTTAAAAGTAATTTTTTTTTTGGCACAGGGTCTCGTTCTGTCACCCAGGCTGGAAAGCGGTGATCTCAGCTCACCGCAATCTCCGCTTCCCGGGTTCAATCGATTCCTATGCCTCAGCCTCCCGAGTAGCTGGGATTACAGACATGCACCACCACACCTGGCTAATTTTTGTATTTTTAGTAAAGATGGCGTTTCACCGTGTCTCTCAGGCTGGTCTCGAACTCCTGGCCTCATGTAATCGGCCTGCCTCAGCATCCCGAAGTGCTGGGATTACAGGCATAAGCCAATGCACCCAGCCAACTTTTTTAAAAAAGTAAAGATAATTATATATATGTGTGTATACACACACACACACACATATATATACACACACATGCACACACACAATGGAATGTTAGCCTTTAAAAAGAAGGAAATCCCGCCATTTGCAGCAACATCGATTAAACTGAAGGTCATTATGCTAAGTGAAATAAGCCAGACACAGAAGGACAAATACAGCATGATCTCACTTATATGTAAAATTTAAAGTAGTCAGATTCATAGAAGTAGATTATAGAACGGCAGTTGTCAGGGGCTGGAAGGAGGTTGAAAATGGGAAGGTGAAAATTTTAGTTGTGCAAAATAAGTAAGTTCTAGAGATCTGCTATAGAGCATAGTGCCAACAGCTAACAATACTGTATTGTATACTTAAAATTTGCTAAGAGGGTAGATATTATGTTAAGTGTTCTTGGTACCAAAATAATCATCATGATTATCATCATAATGGGGGCAAGAGAAAACTTTGGAAGGTTACATGTATGTCTACGGCCATGATGGGTGATGGCATCATAATGTATAGTTTTTTCCCAAACTCACTGAGATGTATACATTAAATATGTACAGTCTTTTATATGTCAATCATCCCATAATAAGTGGGTTCAAAAATGAAAGAAAATAATTCTAGTTTCTTTATTATTATCAGACTTTTAGAGCCTTTGGATTGTTAATTATATAATAGGACTCTCTCAAAGAAAAAAAATAATATTCAAATATTCAAGGAGCTAATAAAAAAAAGCTTTGGAGATGTTGATCAAGGGCTTACTTCTGAGCCAGTTTAATTACCTTTCATATTCTGTTTAGGAGAAACTACATTGTACCCTATGCTGACATGCATGAAAAAGAAGAGACACGCTAATAGGAGAGGGAGAGCGTAGGACATTAGGGTGGAGGTAGATTTACTTCTGCCCTTTTCTTTTCATTTACTTCCAGCCTAACAGTCAAGTGATCTGCCATGTCCCAGGCACTGAACGATGTGTTAGTGACACAGAGATAAACAAGACAAAATTCTTGTGTCCAGAAAATTCTAGTCACAGAGAAAGAAAAGTAATGATACCTCAATACATGGTGGACCCCCTTAAAAGGAGAAAAGAATGCTTCCTGGCAAAGAAGATGCCCAGGGTATCAGGAAAGGGGTAGACGGCATTTTGAATTTATGTAAAAAGTAAGCAAGCCCACCCCAAAGCTCTTCTAGTTTTAAAATTGACAAGTCATACCGTCTGCATGACCCTTTCCAAATGTATCTGCTGCTGAGCCTCTGTTGGCCTTCCCAAGGCCACATGGTTAACTTTTGCTACAGAACAGAGATCAGCGGAAATAATTGACATAGATTAAGCTACAGGCAGGTTGTATAGATCATGGGCCCAGATCTAATTCCTGCCTGGTCCACTCAATTACACAGGAGCTTCTTACTGGAGAAGCAGGTGTAGTTACTGTAAATAAGTTCAACTTTGGGCATGAATGTCATTGGGTAACTGCATTTGCCATGCTTGGGTGATACATAAGGTAGCCATCAACGGCATGATTGTGGAACTTACAAAGATATAGCCAGCCTTTCCTGACAGTCTGGTATCCTCAAGGCAGGCTAGGATAGGAGATAGAAAATGCACTGATAGACTATCAGGAGGCTGGAGTGCTAGTCCTGGCTCTCTCTTTGATTCATTGTGTAACCTTGACTTAAATCCTTTCCCTTTGCCAGGTCCATTTTCCTTTCTATAAAATAAAAAATTAGCTTAAAATGCCAAGATAGACGAAGAGGGCAGAACAGTGGTAGATATATCAAGAATTGAGTTAGATAGAAGTGAGCTTAAATCCTGACTCAACTTATGTAACCACCCTAGGTCTCAGTTTTATCATCTACACAATAGGAATCACAATTGTTCCTACTCTTGTACGATACCTTAAGAGCATGTCTATTATAGGCCTGGCACATAGTAGTCACTCAGTAAGTATTCATTATTAGCATGGCCATTAGTATTAAGATTCTGAGGTCATTTGTTTATTCAACAAGTTTATTTAAATACCCTTTATATCTTAGGTACTGCACTAATTTTTAAAATATGTTACTTATCTATTGCTGTATAATGAATTACTTGAAAACTTAGTAGCTTAAAATACAAGCAAATGTTTATTATCTCTTAGTTTCCATGTGTCAAAACTTAGCTGGAACCTAGTCCTGGCTTAACTGGGTTCCCTGCTTCAAGGTCTTTCATAAGACTGTAATCAAAGTATTGGCTGGGACTGCAGCCTTATCTGAAGGCTCAACTGGAAATAACTATTTCTTACAGGTTGTAGAACAAAGGGCCTTGGGTCTTTGTTAGCTTGTGTCTTTCCTTGCCATGTGAGTCTCTCCTTAGGGCAGCTCACCAAGTGGCGGCTGGCTTCCCCCAGAGACAGTGAGCAAGAGAACCAGAGAAGGCACACAAGACAGAAGTCACTATCTCTTTGTAACCTAACCTTGAAAGTGATATTCCATATTTTTGTTGTATTTTATGCATTCGAGTGAGTCAATAAGTCCATTCTTCACTCAAGGGGAGGGAATTGCACAATTATACTCAATACCAGGAAGTGGGGATCCATTGAGGGTCACGTTAGAGGCTGCCTGCCAGATAGGGGTACAAACATGGACTAAGTCACAGCTGCATTCAAGAAACTTATATTCTAATGGGGGAGACTAAGATGGAAACTAATAAACGTAAATATAGGAGTTTGCAGGGGATAAAGAGAGGGCACAAAGAAAAGAGTGATTCTACATGGTGATGGAACATGATGGTTCTGCATTGAGGGGTAGGGGGATAATGAGGTCTGACACTCAAGAGTGAAAGAAGCAAGACCAGAATCCAGCTCAATTTCTAGCTCTGCGAATATTACAAAGTCTCTGGCCATTCTTTCCACATTGAATGGCGAATTCCCTTGCATAAGGTCCTAGGGTTAAGAATTGACAGAGCCAGAATTCGAAACTAGATCTGTAGAAAGTCAGGCTCAAGCTCTTACTAATGTCAGCTTATTGCCTTTTTCTCCCGAGTCCCCAGCTGATACAGTGTGGATATTTGTCTCCTCCAAATCTTATGTAAACATTTGATCTCCAGTGTTGGAGCTGGGGCCTGGTAGGGCATGGCGGGGGGTTTGGTCCTGGGGGTGGATCCCTCATGACTGGCTTGGTGCCTCATGAGAGTAGAATGCTGGATGCTGGGGACAGGGAGCAGGGGAAAAGGGGGAATTGCTATTCAACGGGTGTAAAATTTCAGTTATGCAACATGAATAAGTTCCAGAAATCTGCTGTACAACATGGTGCCCAGAGTCAACAATACTGTACTGTGCCCTTCAAATTTGTATAAAAGGGGAAGTCTTATGTTAAATGCCATTACTACAATAAAAAAAGTAGGGGTTGGGGAGGAGGGATTTAGTTTCCCAAATGACCAATGTTGAAACTTAGTGACAAAATGCCTAACTTTGCTCAACCTTACCGTCTTCAACTGTTACATTGGTCTAAAACAGCAGTTACCTTATAGGGTGATCTGAGGATTCGATGACATAGCCCATGTAAATATTTGGCTTTGCACATGATAGAGGTCTAGTGAATGTTTGTTGCTACTGTTTTTTGTTAGCAGCAGCAGCCATAGCCTTATTACTCCAGCACCCAAACAGGTGCCAAGAATTGATGCCCTTCCATCACATATTACTTTGCACAGCAATTGTTTCCAGCCAGCTAAAGCAACAAGGCTGAATGGCAAGTCAAAACCTCCAACCCCATCTCAGAACAAGGAATATTCAATACACTTCACAATCTAATAAAACATTCCAGGGAACCCTAGGGGATTGAACTCTTCAAACTGAAAATTATAAAAACAAGTTATTTTATCATATCTAACAACAGTCCAGTTGTAAAGTCAACAATGTTCTGATTCTTAGAATGAACAAAGTTTGAATCAAGTTTTGGCAAGTTCTCTGAAACTATATATTTACATAAATTATATGATACCATAAGATGACATGTTCCCTTCACATCGGACTTTTTGCAGTAGGATCATAAAGAGGGTAATTTTTCAGAAATACTGGAGGGCTTCATCAATTTTCCTAAGGGCCTCTCTTAATCCTTTGATATACAAATCATTCTCTTCTGAAGCACCTGTCCTGTCAACTGGCCTGATGCTACCACATTCCCATCCATCAGATGCTTTGCTTGTAATTAGAGCCTTTCTCCAGCAAAATTTCCATCCACTTTCTGAAATCCTGCATCTTTTGCAAGATTTGCAATTTCACTTTGCAATCCATTTGCATTTAATTTGCATGGTATAGTCGGATACCTATAGCATCTGGCAACCTGTGAGGGAGTGTCCAACAAAGGTATTGATGCACTAGTGAGTAGTTACACTCATGTAAAACGGGCTGAGAGGTTTGCTGGGGAATATGTGCATGAATTTCTGGTGATTATTTTTATATCATAACAATGTGGGCTTTCCTGTACAATGTGTTGTATAGGGCTCAAATGACAAATTCCTAACTTGTGGGGTCCCCTCAACTTTGTTTCTAACCCTTAAATGCACGGGATATCATCCGGTGTCTGTTGCAGTTAATTCTCCTGACTTGAACTATTCTAAGTTTCTGTCCATAAAAATGAATATTTCTTGACCGGGCACGGTGGCTCATGCCTGCAATCCCAGCACTTTGGGGGGCCAAGGTGGACGGATCACAAGGTCAGGAGATTGAGATCATCCTGGCTAACACGGCGAAACCCCGTCTCTACTAAAAATACCAAAAATTAGTGGGGCATGGTGGCGTGTACCTGTAGTCCCAGCTACTATGGAGGCTGAGGCAGGAGAATCGCTTGAACCCGGGGGGCAGAGGTTGCAGTAAGCCGAGGTCACGCCACTGCACTCCAGCCTGGGTGACAGAGCGAGACTCCATCTCAAAAAAAAAAAAAAAAAAAAAAGTATTTCTTGACTAAGCCCTCCAGACACTTCAGCTCTCACACATTTTTTATTGTTTCACATGAATCAGTTAGTTCAGACTTGCTGGAATTGTGTTAATGTCAAAAATTGAGTAATAGTCCGAATAATAATTTCTAATAGTTAGCACTGAGCATTAAACAAAGGGTGTTTATATGCAGAGTCTTCGTTACATAAGAATTTATTATCCAACTCTAACACAGTAACGAGGTTACATCAAGAGGCAAAAAGCCATTTATAATATAAAAAAGAATTGAAAGGCCACTTATAAAATGAATACCCATTCCAATCTCATTCCCCACATAATGGACTCAGTTGGTGACCTGGAACAAACAATTTCATCTCTCGTGTCCTCAGTTGCCTCATGTATTGTTAACTGAACACAAAATTATCCCAAATTGGAGATTTGCCCATTAACTGAGATGAAACATGGAAAAGATTTTCAATCAGTACGCTGAAGTAAAAAGAAGGGTATGTGCAAGCAGAACCAGAGAGTTGTCCCTCAATGTCAGTTTTTCTTTTCCACTATACTGACAGAACAATTGAATTTTAGCTGGGCTGCCCAGTTCCCACCTCCCTTGCAGCTAGGTGGGAACCTATAACTAAGTTCTGGCTAATGAGACTGAGAAAAATGTGTGTGATTTCTGTGTCATGCTCTTAGAGTGAAGGAGCCTATTTTCCCTCACATTGATCTTACTATTTCCACTGTTTATATTACAAATTTGATGGTGAAATAACTAGAAAAGTGTCAATGATGAAAAATACCCTAAGGATGACAAAGAAAAAAAGAGAGACCCCAGCCACTGAACACTCCAAGATGCAGAGCCGCCAGATTAGCACAGTCTCTCATGTGCAAGAGAAATAAGTGTCTACCCTGTTTAATCTATGATTTTGGGGGGGTTTCTCTGAACTGTCTTCTGAACTATATCATCTGGACTATATTCTACTGAGATTTTCCTCTTTCCTGCCACAACATTAAATACACTTTCATTGGAAGGCAATATTGAGGAGTGGCTAAAAATATGGGCTCTGAAGTCAGATTGCCTGTCTCCAAATCCAGCTCCACCACTCCCTGGCAATATGTTAAATTTAACCTGTCTAAACCTTGGATTGCTAATCTACAAATTGGTTATAAGAAGAGTAGCTACTGCTACCTCATGAGATCAATATAAAGTTTAAAGAGATAATGCATGGGAAGAATTTAGCATAATGGCCAGCACATACCAAGTATTCAATAAATTTTAATCATGATTGTTGCAGGGAAAGGTGTTTTCAAGGCTGGAAAACACCCCAATGCTAAGTTCATTTGGGGGCTCTAAAGCTAAAATGGGGACTTGTTCATACAAACTTTGGCTCATCTACGAAGTAGATTTCCTTTTGCAATATGACTTTTTTTCTCTTGGCAAGTTCGCAAATTTTGGGTTGGAAAAAAAAGGAAGAACATCATCATCTCTCACCCTTCAGATTCAGTTTGGGTTTAGGAGAAAGTGTCAAGGATATAGTAGGGCCAGGCAATAGTTGACACCCAGTTTTTTTCCAAGACTGTAACTGTCCCTCTTGCCACATGTGCTAACCATACACCTGCTCGCTCTCAGATTCTTTATCTGTTCTGTTCTCTTCCAAGTCTTAAGGAGCTACATTTTCCAAGCTCCTTTGCCTTCTTGCTTCCTTGTACACTCAGCCAATAGGAGGCTCTGGTGGAAGACTAGAGTGAGGGAAGAGGACACAGTTGAGTAGTTATCACTTCACACACCCATCCGGCTCTGGCAGAAGCTACAGCTGCTTGATAATCTTGGCTACACTTGAAGGTCCTGGCACTTAGCCTCTGATAGTAAAAGCTCCTCTTTTTGTCCCTTTTCTTTAGGGACAGTAGTGACTTCCTGCTATTGGTAAACTCTAGGTTGCTTTACTTTCGGCTTTGTCAGTTCCTCTGTCACATATGGATTCAATTTCCTGTATTAAATTCTCTCTGTTTGAAGGACCTTTAATGACGCCAGTTTTCTTGCTGGACCCTAACAGATAGAAGATGGTAACTTCAGTGTTGAATGCACTGCCTTGTATGTGCTGGGGAGTCAATGTCTATTTGTTGAATAAATGAATACTTGGAGGAGAAGTTGATATAATCACGCTGAACCTGGTCCTCCAACCACTCTAAGCGCTGTGAGACTAAAAACACCCCTTATGAGATGCTCATTTCTGCTCACAAAGGCTCTCAGCTGGCTAAATCACAAAATATATCAAAATATTCATCTTTCAAAACCACATTTCTGGTCTGGTCCCCCAGAGTAGTAAATCAAGCCCTCAGGCCCTCAATGCCCAAAGGTGCTGAAAAATCTCTTCTGGGGACCTTCTGGTTATAGGATGATCTGGCTGAAAGCAAGATAGATGAGGTGGGTGGAGGTGGAGAGGGTGTAGAAGAAAGCCTAACTTCTCTGAGAAGCTATTTATCTCCAGACAGCAATGTCATTCCTGGGGAGCAGCAGAGTGCTTACAATATTTGTAAATATCTATTTGGCCCCAAGAGTTCTCTCCCGTGGAAACAGCTAACAAACCGAGCTGCCTGAGTTTACTCCTAATGCCAAGACATGTTCCAGGGGCTGATTATATTGCTGTTTTATTATATGGAAAAGAAGATAGACTGTATGTGCAAGGGGCCAGGAGAGGTGATGGAGAACTCAGAGTTGAAAGCAGCAAAGTTGCACTTCCAGGTTGATGAGGTCTTTGTCATAAATATCCAGATCTAGAAATGAAAATTAGAATTGGCACCAGCTCTCTCCTTGAAGCAGGAACTGCCCTCTTGACTCAGAGTTCCAAAATGTTCAGGCACATCTGGCTAAGCAAATGGTCACTTTACCAAGTTGCCAAACAAAACCTGGAAATTGTGAGTACATGGGAAAGGACCTCTCTCCAAGAAAAATAATAACCCCAGGTGATGTCACCGCTGCCGATCTGTGGACCACACTTTGAGTGGCAAGCTGATGCATTAATCTCCTGTTTATGTTTCATAATTTAAAAGCCCAGTATCCAAAGGAGTGAGGTGGTTTCCATCTGCTCACAGCACATTCACGTCCAAGGTAGGACACTGGTACAACTCAGGGTCTGCTGGAGTATGCCCCTTGTCAAGACAACACATTTCCTACACATGCTGAAATGTGTGTCCTGGGATTTTCCTGGGACATTATTTGATTTGTCTCTGAGGATTTCATTGTTTGTTAAGATCTTATGAAAAAACAACCCCCCTCCCCCACAAAAAAAAGACAAATGAAGATCAACTTTGCTATTTGTTAAGAACTAAATTTAAATTACTAAAGAAACTATTTTGAGTGCATAATTTCAATTTTTTTTTTCCATTTCATCCAAGCCGACAAGCTCAATTACTTTTTTGTGATGACATTACAATGAGAATCATTGATTTTTAGAGTTGGAGGCAACTTTGAAGTTCAACCCCCTCCACGGTAACAATAATAATGTGTACCATTCCCCAAGCACTTGCTATGGGTGGTGTGTACTGGTCTAAGTACTTTACCTATTTTATTCGTATGGTAGCCTGGACCAAAGTGTGTTCCTAAGAATATTAATCTCACACTATGCTCCACAAATTAAAGATTCTGTGATCCAAAAACTTTTGCAAAACTTGTGGTTTCCTAGGTCCTTCTCAGGGAGACAAAATCAAAACGCACATGGGCATACAAGAGACCTCAGGAAATCCTACAGTAGGAAAGCCATTGCATTTTTTTAAAAACTGCTTCCAAAACATCTTTGTCTGTGCACTTCTTATTTTCTAAAATCCAATTCGCATTTCATTTCAATTAGTTAGATACTCAATTTCTTATTCATATGCATTGCCATATTTAATTAAGATGGAGAAGGCCTCTGGTATCTTAGAGTTTTCAACCATGAAGCTTATTAACAAAAGTGCTGCTGAGCACTTTCTTAACCAGAAAAACGATGGCTGAGATCCAGCCATTTTTGTTAAGAGATTTAAGATCCTCTAAATGAAGTCTTCAAGCAAATCTATGGGATATCTTCAAACACATCACTCGCTCCTCACCCTAGCATAAGTCAGTCTCAGATGAGTTATAATCGATATTTAAACAACTACAAAGGTGAAGGCTGACCCTGAGCGTTCTTCCCATCCTTCCCCACAGTCCACTTGAGATGTTATCTGTGAGGAGTAAACAGGCCCGTCCCCAAAGTCTTGGCCACCCTGGTGTGATATCAAACAGCTGTTCAGCGGCCCTGGAAGCCGGCTCCCATCTTTCTCCTGCTAAACTTACAGCAAGTTGAGCTTCCTGGCGGGGCTTCTCTTTGAAGTTCAAGAGGGCCCTGTGTATGGTATGTGTGGGAAGGAAAACTAAGATTCATCTCTCATGGAGCCATCTTTTCCATGAGAACGGAGTGTCTTTCAGGAAGAAGGGGTCTAATTCAGCACCTTAAATAATAAAAAAGTGGTAACAATAGTAACCCACATGACATTTATAAAGCACTTACCAGTGTCAAAAATAGCACCAAGTACTGTCTTAAGTGCTTGCTAGGAGTTAAAAACTTTAATGGTTCCCCTTTTATAAATGGGGAAGCAGGTTCAGAGAGGCTAAGTGACTTGCCCAAGGTCACAATAGGAGACGAGTGGTGGAGCTAGGTTTTAGTTCCGCTCAGAACTAATTTATTTGTTCCAAAACTGGGTGAAACAGTGGAAACAAATGTTAACTCTCAAAAGCATCTGAGAGCTGGAATTGAGGCTCAGGCCAGAGACCTCTGGACCTCTGCCCTCTGTGATTATATGGGCATTTTCCTCCCATAGCAGAATGGATCATCATTTTGCACATTCCTATGCCCTTCATCACACTAGTGTAAATGTTTGCTTGCTTGTCTCTTTCCCACACTAAGTTGAGAGCTCCTTGCTGCAGGCACTGAGGTTATTAGCCTTTAGCCTGGTGGCAATGATTATGATGACAGCTACCAATTCTGGAGAGTTTATCATGTGCCCCACCCCAGGGCTGATATCAAGCCAGGTGGTGACCATTCTGACTGCTTATGCACAGGTTGTGCTGAGTGTTAAATAATCCAGTATGATCCCTGCCAAGCACTATGCTAAGTGTCTTTGCCTGTCTTTTCTTCCTGAATCTTTACAGCAACTCTCTGAGGTGGCTACTGCTGTTATCATCCCATTTTACAGATGAAGAAACTGAGACCCAGGGCAGCAAGATTATATTTGCTTGAAGTCACCCACTTAGTCCATGGTGGATGGAGCTAGTTTCTAGCTAACTATGATTAGCCTGAAAAACAGTTCTTTTATTCATTCATTGATTTATGCATCAGTTTCCTTATTCATTCAAGAAATTTACACTGAGCATAGTATTCATGATCTGTGGCCCCATGACAAGTTACCTCAAAACTTAGTGGCTTAAAACAAAACCAAGCATTTATAAACTCATTTTTGTGGGTCAGCAATTCAGGAGTGGCTTAGCTGGGTGGTTGTGTTTCAGGGCTGCTCATAAGGCTGCAGTTACAAACATCACGTAGGTCTATGGTCTCATCCGAAAGTTGGACTGGGGCTGGAGGATCTACTGCCAAGGCAGCTCACTCCCATGGCTGTTGGCTGGAGACCTCAGTTGTTTACTTCATGGACCTCTCCATGGGGCTGCTTGAGAATCCTCACCACAGGGCAGCTGGCTTCCCCTGAGCAAGTGACCCAAGAGAGAGCAAGGTGGGCATTGCAATGTCTTTTGTGATCCAGCCTCAGAAGTTGCACAACATAATTTTTGCATTGTCTTATTGGTTATACAGGCCAGACTTCTTCAGTGGCATTGGGGGTTGGGGGGGTAGGATTTATACAAGGGCCTGGACAGCAGAAGGCAATGTTGTTGACAGCCATCTTAGAGGATGCCTACAACAAGCAACTACTCTGAACCACAACCAAATGTAGGCATCTGAATAATATAGAGCTTCTGATCTAATGGGGATGACAGGCATTACTTATGTAGTCACATAAAGGAATACATGGGATTGGGGGCTGGGAGACAAATTATATGCTTCTCTTAGAGTGTGGAATAGTGGGACAGTGGTAGGTCTTCTTATGTTTTAACTACCTATAAAGCTGTACCAATGCATCCCAACTTAATGTCAGCCCTGGCTGCAGTTAACATGGTTCTTGCCCTTGTATCCCCAATTTCTCCTCCATTGAGGGGAAGACATCAATATCTCCTATCTCAAATCTCAAAATAAAACCTTGTAAACCTGGTCACTAGAAAAACACTCAGTAATGCCTGTTATGGGTTGAATTGTGTCAACTCTAAAAAGGTATGTTGAAGTCTTAAACCCCTAGTACCTGTAAACGTGACCTTATTTGGAAAAAAAAAAAAAAAAAGGCCTTTGCAGATTGAGTAATCAAGTTAAGATGAGCTCGTACTATGGTATGGTAGGCACTCCTGCAATATGACTGGTGTCTTTATCAAAGGAGAGAAATTTAGACCCAGACACAAATTTAGGCACACATATGAGGACACAGACGCAGGGGAGAGCACCATGTGAGATGGACAAATGCAGCTGCAAGCCAAGGAACTTCAAGGATTGACAGCTCCTACAGAAGCTGAAAAAAGCAAGAAAGGAGCTTATTCAGAGTATTGAAGGAAGCATGGCCCTCCTGACACCTTCATTCCAGACTTCAGCCCCCAGAATTCTGAGATAATAAATTTCGGTTGTTTTAAGCCACCTAGTTTGTGTGGTATTTTGTGTCAGCAGCCCAGGAAACTAATACAATACTCAAATGTTGAAAAGAAACTTTAGGTTCATTTCCAGCTCAGCATTTCCATTGTATGGATGAGCAAAGAGATGAGACCCTGTTAGAGGAAAGTAGTTGCCCAAGGTTACCAAGCAAATGTGTGCCCAAACTAGGCCCAATCCCCCAGTCTAGGGCTTAGAAGGTACCTTTTTTGTTTGTTTCTTGTCATCGTCAGGCTCCAGTCATCCTCAATGCTGTTATCATTTATTTTTGCTGCAAGAAAGAAGGAGGCTCTGGAGTCTGTGTTTTCCAGCTCTGCCAGGCGGTCTGTTTTTGCTGGCTTTGCATGAAAACGGCCAGGCTGTTGGCTCTGCGGGGTAACAGGCTGACTCGGGGTGTGATGTGAGTTGTAAGTACAATGACAAACGGCTCCGGGAACAGCCCTGGGCACAGTCTAGCAGAGTGAACCAGAAAACCACA
Source organism: Pongo abelii (assembly GCF_028885655.2). Taxonomy (NCBI): domain Eukaryota; kingdom Metazoa; phylum Chordata; class Mammalia; order Primates; family Hominidae; genus Pongo; species Pongo abelii. The sequence continues at coordinate 113,764,986 of NC_071995.2, read as the reverse complement.
GCACGTCAAGAGCATCTAATGGCACCATGTGGTTTCTTAACGCCAGTCTCTGCCCTCCCTGCCAGGGTGCTTGTGAGCCCAGAGGGACTTTCTAAGTCTTTGTATCACTCCTTGAAGAGGAGGACGAGGGGAAGAAGAAGGAGAGAGGGTTTCTGCTTGAAGGCCTCAAAGAATTCATTTTAGTACGCATAATTACAGCCTTTTATGCCAACTCTGATTCAAAGGTGCATAATTTTTGGCATGCCCAAATAACATAGAGGATGGGACCCGGGTAACAACAAAAGACGAAAGAAATAAAGAGCTGAGTCAGGCAGCTTCTAAGAACTGGAAACTGTTGGATGGCACTAGAGCCATGAGTCAGCCCCCTTGGAGATAGCCTCACTGCAGGGTGGACACATAAGCCAAGCACTTACAGATGACCTTTCGTCGCCTTCAGCTGTGACGTTGGCCATCAGGAAGTGAGACAGCATCAACCTTCTGCCTGTCCTTGTAGCCTGAACATCTGGTTTGAGACACTGGAGAACTTGTCTGATTCAGGAGAAACTAGGGGATTTCTCTGCAGGCAAGAGGATTGCAGCATCCTGAGGCTGTCCCTGACTTTGAAATCCATGGAAGTTTCAGCCCTGGCTCAGTTGCTCATTTGCTATAGGACAAAGTCAGTTTGCGCCCCTGAACTTCAGATTCTTCATTTGTAAAATAAAATATTAATACCTTCCGTGGAGGGTTATGAAGCATCACCCACAAGCTTCCATTATGGACCCTGAAGTGAGATGACCAGTGGATATGGAACCTGGCCCCTTCCTCCCACTTGCCAGCTGGGAAATTTGTGGGAAGACACTTCAAATCTCCGTGGCTCAGTTTTGTCCCCGCCAGCATGGGTCTGTAGTGGATGTTATGGGGCTAGGCCCATACTCTCCCTACACCATGCCCATGCAGGCCGATTCAATGACTTCTTACTGTAACCGTGAGTACCTATGATTCTTTGCCTGAGGGATTTATTTGGCCTGCATGTGGGACCTGCTGGAAATGTTGGGATTGACTCCTGGAGGAGCCCTGCACTGTGATTCACTGGAGTTGGGGCCTGATCACCGCAACTTCCTTGCCATTTGGTGAGACAGCCCTGGGGTGCAGCCTTCCTAGAGATTCCCACGGGGACCACATCCGAGTTGCCCACAGTAGGGATGCTGGTGACATGGGGCAAGGGCTGAGACTTGATGAACTTCTTTCCTTTCCCATCTTACCTCTCCACTTCCTTGCACATGCTTCTTCAGATCTCCTCTCAAATTCTCCACTTAGACTCAAATCCTGTCTCAGGGTCGGCTCCTGGAGGACCCTGATCTCAGCACTGCCTCACAGAGTTACTGTGAGGATGAAATGAATAAATAGATAGAAAATTCTTAGAGGAGTGTCTGTTACATGGCAGGATTGAGATAAACGATTAGTCTGATCATTGTGAGGATTTAAATAATCTGGGAGCCAGGCTCGGTGGCTCATACTTGTAATCCCAACACCTTGGGAGGCCTAGGCAAGAGGACTGTTTGAACAGAGGGGTTCGTGACCTGCCTGGGCAACATAGCAAGACCTCATCTTATAAAGAAATTTTAAAAAATAAAAAATAATAATAATCTGGCATGTGCCACATATAAAGCACCTTAGCCTAGTGCTGGGCACAGAGTAAGGGCTCCAACCACGACTGTGTCATTTTGCAGATGTGGAAACTGAGGTTCAGAGGCCGGAGGTAACTGTCCTGAGGTTGCTTTCCATAGCGGTGGAGTTCCGATGTAAACCTAGATTGATCCTGCTCCTTATAACCTCCTCAGAGGGAGAAAAGGGGAGCAAAATTGCGACTATTAGGACAGAGTGTTAACATCGACCCCTGAGCCTCCTTTTCCTTGGTTGGCTGAGAATCCAGGAGCTTGAACAAAAGCAGCTTTGGAGCCTGAAGCCCTGCAGATACAAGGCATGTAGAAACAAAGCTGTGTCTCTTAAGTCCTGGCTGGTGACCCTTCCCCGAAGCTATCCATCATCTTGAACAGGGATTTTATGCACCCTGTACGCCAATCACCTCTTCAATTACCTCTCAGGAGGAGGGAGAAGCCCAGTGGTATCTGATGTCCCATTTGATTTAGGGTAAGTCACACTTAAGAGGGCATCTGAGGTTAAAGAACACAGAATTCTGGGCCTGTTTATAAATCAACAGGCTTGAGGTTTTCATTATTCACCTTCTAGATCATGGAGTGATATGACTCACTGGATCATAAAAGAGATCAAATAGCTTTGTTGCTAATAATTCTTTCTCTGACCCACTCTCTGGCACATTTGGTTTGTAAACAGAGTTTTAATGGCATCCCTTGCACATAATAACATAATTTCTTTATAGCACCTTGGCCGCCTCGCCACTCTTGGCTGTAATCAGGTTTAGGTTTAAGCCTCCCTCATTTGTGGGAGCTAATGTTGTTTGGTGTTTTAAGAACTACTTAGGGCTGGGGATATTGCCCTTTGAAAGGATTGAACCAGCTCCTTTCAGAACACAGCACTCTGATGAGTCCGGCCTAGAAGCCATGGATACTGTTCCTGGGACCCAGAACTTTGAGATCCCTGACTCTGGCCCCCACTCGGGTTCCCCAGGGAAACCCTTCCTATGCAAGTCCTCAGTGACCTCAAAGGTGGTCTCTAAAATTGTCAGGAAGGTAGAATCAGCTCTTGAAGCCACATATCATTGTATGGGTAAGACAGGATTGTTCATTAATTCACCATCACATACAAAGATGCTCCAGGTTTGAAGGTAGTAAGGGAGTGGCTTGGTGATCACAAAATAGTTTGAGAAACAAGAAAGAAAAATGTTGAGGGGTCATTAAAAGGATGGAAAATATCCTTTAGGACAAGCTTTCCCAAACGTCAGTCATTTCTGTACCACTCTACAATGTGAGCCAAATCTGAGCACCCTCTTATTATTATATATGTATTTTGGGGGGTTTAAATGGACTTACTCTATATACATTTAAATGTTTGCCATAAATAGGAAGTAACTATAAAAAGACATGTGGGTCCACATCTCTAATCCAGAACCCCCAGGGCCAGATGTGTTTCAGAATTCAGAACTTTCTAGACTTTAGAAAGGCAACATGGTCATATACCCCCAGGACTGCACCCCTTATTAGGTACATTCATAGTTTTGCAGCATAACCTATTACATATTCACATTAAGATAGATTTTTTTATTCATGATGAAGATCATCATTATAGCAAAATGAAAGACTTTTTAAATTTTTTTGACATTGTAATTGTACATATTTATACATTACAATTTGATGTTTTAACATATCTATAGTTTTATCATTCCTTTGTGGTGAGAATACTCAAAAGCTTGTCTTCTGGCTAGTTCACAATATACAATGCCTGACTCCTAACCATAGTCACCCCACTGTGCAACAGAATGCCAGGACTTGTTTCTCCTCTCTTATTGCAATTTTGTACCCATTGACCAACATCTCCCCATCTTCCCCTATTCCTGCTGCCCCTTCCTAGTCTCTGGTATCCACTGTTCTACTCTCTACTTCTATGACATAAATTTTTTAGATTGCACATATATGTGAGATCATATGGTATTTGTCTTTCTGTGTCTGGCTTATTTCACTTAATAATGTGATGTTCCATGTTGACACAAATGACCAGATTTCATTTTTTATGGCTGAATAATATTCCATTGTGTATATATGCCATTTTTAATTTATTCATCCATTGTTGGATGTTTAGATTGATTCCATATCTTGGCTATTGTAAATAATGCTGCATTAAACATAAGAGTACAGATATTTCTTTGACACGTGAATGCCATTTCCTTTGTACACCCAGTAGTAGGATTGCTAGATCATATGGTAGTTCTATTTTTAATTTTTTAAGGAACCTCCATACTGTTTTCCATAATGGCTATACTAATTTACAGTCTAACCAACAGCATGTAAGTGTTCCCTTTGCTCTACATCCTTGCCAACTTTTATTTTGTCTTTTTGATAATAGCCATTCTGACTAGAGTGAGGTGATATCTCACTGTGGTTTTGATTTGCAATTCCCTAACGATTAGAGATGTTGAGCATTTCTTCATATACCTGTTGGTCATTTGCATGTCTTCTTTTGAGAAATGTCTATTAAACTCTTTTGCTCATTTTTTTTATTATACTTTAAGTTCTAGGGTACATGTGCACAACGTGCAGGTTTGTTATATATGTATATATGTGCCATGTTGGTGTGCTGTTCCCATTAACTCATCATTTACATTAGGTATATCTCCTAATGCTATCCCTCCCCCCTACCCCCACCCCACTACAGGCCCCTGTGTGTGATGTTCCCCTTCCTGTGTCCAAGTGTTCTCATTTTTTAATTGGGTTACTCGTGAGGACTTTAGGGTTTTTTTTTTTGCTTTTGTTTTGTTGTTGTTGTTGTTGTTGTTGTTTTTGCTGTTGAGTTGTTTAAGTTCCTTAAGTTCCTTATATATTCTGGATGTTAATCCCTTGTCAGATATATAGTTTGCAAATGCTTTCTCCCATTCTGTAAGTTGTCTCTTCACTCTGTTAATTGTTTCCTTTGCTGTGCAAAAGCTTTTTAGTTTGATGTCATCCCCTTTAAGACAAATTTTTTAAAAGGCTATACATAATCTGCTGTCTGTTTGGGTTAAGTATAACTATTAAATGGTTTATGTAAAAAAATCCATTTTCAGAGCGTTTAGGACTTTGAAATTTCACAAAAGGGGTTATGAGCCCACACAGTGGGGGTAAAATAAGTGTGATTAAATTCCAGCTGAATATGATAATGTGCCTGAAGAAATGAGCCAGAGAGAATTATGCTTCCACATTCTAGTATCAACTTGAGCCTCTCTCTTAGATAAAATGGGAAGGACTGGATGAGAAATGAAAAAACAATAACTGCTCAGAATGGACTTCAATGCTGCTTGATTTCAGGCAGTGGATCCCCAACATCATGCCTAGGAACCCCAGTGGCGTGTGTCCCCTACATGAGGAGATGCCTATCTATAAGGAATGAGGCGCTCAGTAGAACTAGCTAAACCATGGCATAGATGTTCAGATTAAAGGAGTCTTAAGTTTCCATCTATTTCAGGGGTTGGCAAACCCTTTTTGTAACAGACTAGATAGTAAATGTTTTAGACTTTTTAAACCATACAGTCTCTGTCATAACTACTTTACTGTTGTAGGACAAACACAACCCAAGAGGATATCTAAACAAATGGGCATGATTGTGTTCCCATAAAACTTTACAAAAACAGGCAGTGGGTCATGTTTTGTCCAGCCTTTCACTAACACTTGAGGAAACTGACACCAAGAAGGAAACTGACTCACTCAAGGTGATTAGTAGCAGAGCCAAAATCAGAAGCTGCCAATCTAAAGAAATAAAAAGAAAGAGGAGAGAGAAAATCTCAGCTTCTATCTTCAATCCTGGGAATCATTTTAAGGCAAAGTTTCTTGGAAGTCACTCTTCACATTCCAACAAGAAATAGTAGGTTCAAAGTGAAGCAAAGGCGGGGAGTTTGCATGGATATTTAAAAGAACATACTTAGGTTCAAGGATAAAATGCTTGAAAAGACAACAGAACATCTGTGAAGGGTCCATCTTTAGACATCCCCAGCAGGAAAACCATCTGCTGAAATGGATCTGGCTGAAATTTTTCTGCCCTGGGCAAAGGGGGTCTCAAGCTTCCTTATTATTATAGAATAATCTGACCTATTTAGAGAGGTGTGGGCACCAAAGGGGATTAAGTCTAAAAGACTCCAATCAAAAGGACATTATTTCTCCACTCCATTCAATTTAACAAATATTGATGGCACTCTGACTTTGTCCAGGCACTGTGCACGTCTTGTTGAAGATGGAAGTATGGTCTCTGCCCTTAAGAAATTTACAATTAAGATACAATGTAATTGGCTGGGCACGGTGGCTCATGCCTGTAATACCTGCACTTTGAGATGTTGAGGCAGGCGGATCACCTGAGGTCAAGAGTTCAAGACCAGCCTGGCCAACATGGCGAAACCCCGTCTCTACTAAAAATACAAAAATTAGCGGGGCATGGTGGCAGGCACCTGTAATCCCAGCTACTTGGGAGGCTGAGGCAGGAGAATAGCTTGAACCTGGGAGGCGGAGGATGTAGTGAGCCGAGATCGCGTCACTGCACTCCAGCCTGACAGAATGAGACTCCGTCTCCAAAAACAAACAAACAAACAAAACAATGTGATTATTTTTCATTCTCAGGGAATAAGGTGCTACAGTGATAGAGAAAAATTAGTTATTAAACTTTCTCAAGGAATGAAACAGCTTTGAGTTGTCACATTCATGAAAAAAAAAAAAAAAGAATAGCAATGGACAGAGGAAAGTACAGGGAAGGCCCACATCACTCTCCATTCAAAACTACATGGTCAAACAGGCTTCAGTAACCTCACTGGATTCCCCAATGCACAGTCATGTCAATAGGGAAGGGCGTATTATGAAGTCTCTTCTTCCAATGCCCTTTTGCCCTATACAAAGAGGCGGTGGCCGCACTATGGGATTCTCTCCCATGTCAATTCAGGGAAGAGGCGTCCGAGAGAGATAAGCATGGAGTAAATAGAGAGATAAACAGGCAGAGGAAGAGTTTGAGGAGAAAAAACAGAATGGCCAAAGAGGAAGAGGCAGAGAAAGAAGAAGGAGAAAGAGAAGAAGATGGGAGAGGAAAGGAGAAGGAGAGAAAAGGAAGAGGATAACAAAGAAAGGGAGAAATGAGAGGAGGAGAAGGATAAGAAGAAAAGAGAAGAGAGGAGAAAGGGTATCCTGGCAATTGCATTCAATTCCAACTACAAAGGGCACAGAGGGGATGTCATATGTGGCATTAGAGGCCTCTGCTTCCTTGGGAAGGCATTGGGAGGCTTCAAGTGAGGGAATAGTTAATCAGATTTATACTGTAAGACAAACTGTGTGCCTTCCACAAGAGGATAGGCTGATGGAGATAAAATGAGAACAGCAAGGAAGCTGTTGCCATTGTCTGGCGAAAAAGATGGAAGAAGGCACAGAATTGAGCTAGCATGAGAAAAATCTGTCCTTGGACAGTGATGGGCTGTAGGGCCAATAATGAAGTAAGACTTTCATCCATGTCTCTGGATCCAGAAACTTGATGTTTACTGGGATAGGAAGCACAAAAAAACAAGGCAAGATTCATTATGAGTACAAGAAATCCCAAGAACATTCTTAAAAGAGAAAGGGAAGAGGAGAAGAAGAAAGAAGCCTAACTCCTGAGCACGTTAACAAGCACCATCTCATTGAATTCTCCCAATGAGCCCATGTGGTTGGCATTATATCCCTTTTTTTACAGATGTAAAAAGTGAACTTCAGGGAAGTTAAGTAATTTGTCCAAGGGCACACAGTTGTGGATCCAAACCATCTTTCCAGCTCCAGTGTCTGTTGACCTTTTTATCTCTATCAGAGACACATGAACTGAAAGACATGTGTATTCTATGCCTTCAAGCTGGGGTGCCACATATGGGAAATGGGAAAGGAAGATGGCTATAATCTGGTAGTGGATGTAAATGAATCCCAGGTCTCTTTGGACACCAGATGGTAGGCACCTGGTCTCCAGTTCTAAACCCAGGTCTTGCCAACAGGTGAGACTCCCAAAACAGAGGATCTAGAGGAATCTCTTATTTTATCATACCAGGAGGGAGGAAAAAGGAGTCTGTTTTCAGGCTGTTATGCAGTGCAGGGCCTGGTTGGCATTTGGGAAAATGAATCCTTCTGGAAGGAAATGAGGCAGGGCAGCCAAGTTCCTAGGATTATATCTCTGTCACCTGGAAGCCTTCTGCCAAATGACCCCAGGGAAGAGTCAGTCCAATGAAAGATAGGTTTCGTCTCTAAGTAAAACTTGCTTCTAGGGCACCATGAAGCCCCAGGAGGCTGCGAAGAGTCACCTTGAGGGAGGCAGAAGTGGTGAGAGGGAAGTAACAAGCATAATAACAGCTCATCTCTGTGGCCCCTTTCATCTAGAGATCTCAGAGCCATTTACCACCACCCAATTAATTTTCTCAACATCCACTACACCATCAGCTCCCAAAGAAGGTGTCATTATCGTCCTTTTATGAGCAAGAAAACTTAGAGGTTAGTTGGCTGGCTCAAAGCCACAAAACAGTTGTAAGGCAGAAACCAAATTTGAGATAACTGCCTTCCTCTGATCACAAGGAACAGGAGAGAAAAGACTCATTTGTAGGAGGGGCCCTGATTACCACTCTTAATCATTCATTTATTAATCATTCATTTATTCATCCACCTATCCATCCATCCTCCCATTTGTTCATCCATCTAGCCATCATTACTTCCTTCCATCCATTTATTCATCCATCCAACCATCTCCATTGATGCATTCATTAATTCACTCATTTAACAACATTAACTGACATCCTGCTATGTGCCAGGCACTGTGCAAAGTGCTGACAATTACAACCATGACCAAAACAAACCCAGGTTATTAGTTCATTTTCACACTGCTATAAAGAACTGCCCAAGGCTGGGTAATTTATAAAGGAAAAAGGTTTAATTGACTCACAGTTTAGCATCACTGGGGAGGCCTCAGGAAACTCACAATCATGGTGGAAGGCAAAGGGGAAACAAGGTGCCTTCTTCACAAGATGGCAGGAAGGAGAATGAATGCAGGAGGAACTACCAAGTACTTATGAAACCATCAGATCTCATGAGAACTCACTCACTATCACAAGAACGGTATAGGGGAAACCACCCCTATGATTTAAATACCTTTACTTGGTCTCTCCCCTGATATGTGGAGATTATGGGAATGACAATTCAAGATGAAATTTTGGGTGGGGAACGCAGCCAAAACACATCACTCACCATCTAGTGATTCTTCAAATAATTTTTTTTTTTCCATCGCGACAGGACTTTGCAGCTGACAAATGTATTACCTTTTATAGAGTCTGTGAAATAAGGATTTTAATTTCTATTTCACAGCTGAAGAAACTAAGACTTAAGCAGGCCAAGTAACTCCACAGAGCTAAGGTCTGGACCCATCGTGTGTGGAGCCTTTTGACACTTTACAGCTTCTTTATTAAGCTGATCTCCCCAGTTCCTGGGAAAATTCCCCACAAGAACTTGATTTGGTGAAGGGTTTTGCACACCTTTATCCAGCAGAAGGTCATGTTACCAATAAAGCTTTGAGTTGACTAATGAAGTAGCTAGACTGATGCCCACACTGAACTTAAACCAGAAAAAATAGCAAGTCTGATTAAAATGATCAGGGTCTTCAGGTGTGTGAGTTAAACCATCAACTAAGGCTGAAGGGCATATGAAGTCAATTGATTTGGTAATTTGCTTTGTTTCTGCTCTGATATGGGTCAACTATGATAGTCTCTTCAACAGGCACCTGCTACCCTTCATAGATGAACCAATTTTTCTCTGTTTCTGTTAGAGAGCACCAAGATAGAGAAATGAGACAAGGGCCTGGCTGGTCATTCCAGTATTGTGTGCCTTTTAAAAGCAGCAAGGGCATCCCAAGGTGACATTAGCACCATTTAACAAACTGTGCATTCAGAAATGGCCATGTCAAACTTCTCCACTAGATTGTGAGCTTCTTGAGGATAGAGTCATGTCTGTCTGACTTAGCAAAATCCATAACCCTAGTCTAATCATGAGAAAAACATCAAACAAACCCAACTGAGGGACATCCTACAAAATATCTGACCAGTACTCCTCAAAGCTGTCAAGGTCATCAGAAACAAAGAAAGTCTGAGAAATGGTCACAGCCAAGAGGAGCCTAAGGAGATGGGACAACTAGATGTAGTGTGGTATCCTGGATGAGATCCTAGAACAGAAAAAGGACATTGAGGACACACTAAGGAAGTTTGAATAATAAAGTGTGGGTGTTAGTTAATCATAATGCATCAATATTGGTTTATTCACTGTGACAAATATACCATACTCATGTAAGATGTTAATTATAGAGGATACCGCATGTAGGACAGGTGAGAGCTCTATACTATCTTGATGATTTTTCTGTAAATCCAAAACTGTTCTGAAACTTTTATTTTAAAAAAATGTATAATTGAACAGTATAATAAAAAGTGAGGCAGAATGAAGAGGAGAAATTTCTTTTTGGCTTTTTTAGTTACAGTCTGATAGAGGTTGTTTCTTTCTGTGACTGTGTGGATATTCTTGTGTAAAATGTACTCATCACCCATTCCTTCCATGCATAGGTAGCTGTTTATTTTTTCTGTTGATTTCCAGGTTCTTTGGCTACCTGAGGCACCTATGGTCATCATCTTGCTTATACGGAGGCAAAAGTTGTATTGGGGTGTATCTATTCTGTGGGTCCTCAGCCCATCTTATTGATCCTGTTGTCCTCTTTCCACTCATATCCTTAAGTCAAAGGCCATACATCAATGGGACCATAGACTTCAACATGGAAGGACAAACCACCAATGAGGAATGAGGCAATATTCTCATGAAAAGCCACCATAACCTGTACCCTGTGCCATCACAAGCCAGGCCCGAGGTTGGGATATTGCCTGCCCTCCAACTATTCCCTGAGTAAGTGATCACTATGGAGGCTGCTAACTGGGAAACATGGGGAATCCTAAATTAGTCCTGGCAAATGCCTCTGCACTAATAACCCTTGGCACTCCCCTCACACCTTTCATCCAGGTAATCTCAAAGAACTTGTCCAAACGTTAATTAATCTGGCCCACAACACCCCTGCTATTATTAAGCCCATTTTACAGATGGAAAAACAAACGTGAAGCGATACCACTTGGGCGATGAGTTGGTGGCTTCATCCCCAACCCAGTCGCAGGCTCTGTGAGGGAAGGAGTGAAGTCAGTAGGTGCAGCAGCTGGGTACTCAGTGACCCCTGGTCTTGCCTCTAGTTTCTTAGCAATATAGAAAGTCAAATATTGGCCACAGGGGAACAAAGAGGCTTTAAAATCAGACAATTGGGTTTTGAGTTTGTGAATTGGAAGTTGACATACTGTGTGACCATGGGGAAGTTCCATAACCTCTGTGTTCTTCCATTTCCCCCAATTGTTAAATGAAAAGTAAAAATTACCTTACTTCCTCTCACTGGGGGAAGATTTAGAAGATAGTGTGAGTATAGTCAACTGGGGGCAAGAAGGAAATCAGATTCTTGCTGAAATTCAATGCCTTAGATTCTCACTTGAGCCTTTAGGATGGAGCTCAGAACCAGGGAGACAAGATCTCAGAACGGGGAGCTGAGGGGTAAGTATGAGGGACAGAGCTTAGGGAGTAGTTAAAAGGAAGTCAAGTAAGTTTTGATTGAGCCTTCAGCCATCAGCAAAGAGGGGGCCTCCAGGAAGCATGGTGTCACAGGATATTCCAAAGGACTTCTGTTGGGAGGAGAAAGTTTCTGACAGGAAAGTTGAAGGGGGAGAGGGGAATCTTCATTCTGTACCAATCCTCCTGCCCCACCAGTGAACCAACTTGCAGGTGGCCTAGCTGATTCTAGCCAGTCAAAAATTGGAGGAAGCGGAAATCTTTAATTCATAATGGACAAATGCTGGAGCCTGGGAGCTGGTTCCATATGTTGTTCCCTCTGAATAGTCACGAGATGCATGGTGGGCTGGGCACCCTCTTCCTGACCACTTTAAACAGGGGAGCTTTCCACCTGAGTACCAACTGTGAAAAACATGCCCCACTTCTCTCCCATCTCACTGTGCAGCTGAGTGACCTGCTGGGCAGGCACAACAGCCAAGGTGACTCAGCATTTGAGTCATCCTCTGTGTCCCACACATGTTCACACACACACTCACATACACACATTCTCACACTAACACACATGATCACACACACTCTCACACATGCTCACACACACTCTCACACACTTTTATACACACACTCACATCCTTGCACACTTCCTCACACATACACACTCACACACTCTCACACTCACACATGTGCACACACTTTTCACACACACACTCACATACACTTTCTTGCACACATTCACACGTGCTCACACATTTTCCTCACGCACATGCTCACACACTTACACACTTTCTCACACACACGCTTACACACATACACTTTCTCACACAAACACACATGCTCATACACTCAGTTTCTCACACATGCTCATGCATATACTCACACTTTCACACACACACTCTTTCACATACACACTCGTACACTTTCTCAGACTCACACACAGTCACACTCACATTCACACACAATTCTAACATACACTGACGTTCCCACACATTCACACACTTGCATGCACATGCACTCATACTTTCACACACTTTCTCTCTCACACACCTTTACACTCTCACACACTCACACATTCCCCCCACACAGTGTGCACACACACGCTCACGCTGTCACATTCTCACATTCATACACACTTGCCTTCTCTCTCCAGCCACTCACATACTGTCACACATTCCCACACACACTCACACACCCTTTCACAAACAGGTAGGCACACACACTCCCACACCCTCAGACATGCTTTACACACATGTACACACACACTCACACATTCCCATGCACTCTCACACACTTTCACACACGCATGCACACACACATTTCCACACACTTTCACACACGTATGCACACATGCACACAGTCACATTCTCACAGTCTCCATACACTCACACACACACTCACATTCTCATACACACATTCTCACTTATTCGCACTCTCCTACACACTTTCATACACACATAGCCTCACACACATGCACACACAGTCCCTCACACTCTCACACACTTTCACACGCATGTATGCACACACACACTCACACTGTCACATTCTCATGCTCTCCACACACTCACACACACTCACATTCTCACACTCACACATTCTCACTCATCACTCTCTCACACATTTTCATACACTCACACATAGCCTAACACACATGCACACACAGTCTCACACACTTTCTCACACTCACACACTGTCACACACATACACACTCTCACACTCACACACACCCCATTTCATTTGAACCATGTGGATGAGCAGTTCCCAGGATCCACGGAGCACAAGAGGTTCCCAGAGGAGCCCGCAGTCTCCTGAACTTCCTGCTGAGCAACCATTGCCTGTATCTTGCTTCTCCCACCAATGATCTGGTGTGAAGGAAGAGGTGAGCGAGAGACAGAGAGGAGGGAGAGAAGGACAAAGGAAGAGAGGGAGGGAGATAATATTATACAGGCTTCAGAAGGGATCAGGCATAGCCTTCTCTATCACCGCATCCCTTCTGTAGTAGATTTCAAGAAATGCTTTACTGAATGACATCGAATTTCTATAAGATTCCCCCTCTCTGCTGCCTTTGTGGACCTGTCCAGTAAATCTCCCTGCCATCCTAGGGCAGGGTAAAAGCAGAAGGGCGAAGTCCAGGCTGGAGGGCTTAGCTCAGGAGAAGGCAAATAGCCAGGCCATTGAAACTGTGAGTGACTGAGTTGGTATGTGAGGAACAGAAAAATGGAAAGAGGGGAAAGTCAGCTTACTCATAATACAAAGTTGTTACGAGAATGAAACAACACAGTGCGTGCTGAGCCCTCATCACAGGGCCCACACGCTCCTCACAGGTGCTGCATAAATAAATGCTAATAAGTTGTAAATAACAATGCAAATAATTGGAGCCGCCATTTAGTGTCTTGTTCCCATCCTAGCCTGAATAAACGCTTAAGATGCATTCACGAGGTGGGGTGAAGTGAAGCAGGCTGGATCTAAGTGAGCTATACTCTCATTCACTCACTCAACATGGGGCCAGGTGTGCGTACACAGAAGTAGACACGTGTCAGGGCATGTGCACAAACAGATAAGTAGGGTACTTTCAGAGTGGCAAGTGCAATGGATAAAATAATAAGGCAATAGGGCAGAGAATGATGACTGGGTGGGGGGTGAGGATAGTTGGAGAGGGCCTCTGAAAAGGTGACATTGGAGCAGAAAGACCTAAGTGATGAGGAGCTGGCCATGCAGAAATTGGCAAGAGAGTCGCAGACAGTGGGAACAGCAGATGCAAAAGTCCTAATAAGAACAAGCTTGGCATATCCAAGGGCTACATGGGGTGGGAGGAGGGGATCCCAGAGTAATTATTGAGTGCAGATGCTGGGAGAAGCTTCCCTCTTCCCATGGTGATCTCAGAAAGCAGGCTGGGTATCGATACTGGATCGGAGACGAGCACAGCTGGATCTGAGAGGGTGGACCTTACCTCACTGTAAGAATCTGAAGGCCAATGAATAACTCCACTTCCAATCTTGGACACGATGGTCTTCCATATGGGCAAAGACTCTAAATGAAGGCCATTTGTTCCAGAAATGCAACATGCTGCTCACTCAATTTGAAAACCTCCAAGGACAAAAAAAATAAAACTCTGTATGAAAGAGAATGCTTGGTAATAAACATGATGCAGCATTAGGACAAATACCTAATGCATGCGGGGCTTAAAACCTAGATGACAGGTTGATAGGTGCAGCAAACCACCATGGCACACGTATACCTACGTAACAAACCTGCATGTTATGCACATGTAATCCAGAACGTAAAGTAAAATAAATAAAAATAAAAAATAAAGAAACATGATGCAGCAATGCTCACTTTCCAAACAAGATGATGACTTTATGTTTGTTTTTTCACTTGGGAAAAATGAAGCACAAAGGATGATAAAATGCTTAGTTAAGAATGAAAATGCTTTTAAAGTAAATTCCGCATGCAACTCTGTAATCGTACCTCTGCATAGGAACCAGAACTAACCGGTAACATTCTAAAATAAAAATTTTGTTTTGTCTTTGGGTGTTAGGATAATAAGCGATAATTTTTTCTTTTTGCAAAATATTTTCAGTATTGTCACACCACCTTTCTAATTTAAAGGGGAAAAATGTATAAACACACTCTGGCAACTTCCAATCTACCCCGGAGATGAAATTGGAGCAAGGGGGCCGTTTCACAGCTTGCCTTAATTTTGTTTCATTCTTCTATACCCTAAGGAGGTTGTTCATCATTACCTGGCTACAGAATTGAATAGGTGTGAAATCCAAGCTGATAGCAATACATCACTCCCTATTGAACTTCAAAGCTCAGGCCAAACTGCCTATAAAAATAGTTTTCATTCCGTGCCTTAATCTCTTTCATACATTTTCATTGTGAGGAGTTTTTTCGGGGGAGTGGATTTTAAAAGTTTTACCATCCTTTGGGTGAGTAATAGGTGACAGTATGCATAGCATAGTGGAGCCGGGAGAGGGGCAGAAAGCCAGAGTTCCCAGAGTGTTAATTTTGGTTCATGATGAGGCCAAGCCTGGACCTTATCAGACACCTTTATCAGAGCAATCACTAACAAGGTAAGTACGAAAACCATACAAAGACTTCTCATAACAAATGTCTTTATAAAAGTATTTATCAACTGCCTACTGTGGACAAATAATTGAGCTGTGTTAGAGTGGATCGTTTTCTAATTCCACTGCCCTAAAGCCTTAGTGTTGTACAACAAAGAACCTGGAAACAGCCCGGTATGTTTAGGGCTTTGATAGCTAAGATGCCCAAAATTACGGCCTGCATCCAAAACTTCCTTTTTGCAAATAACTGTCTTTTCTGAGGAATGAGGGGTCCACTTATTACTCAATTATGCATGTTACTAGTTTTTATAATTAACTAGAATAAATTACAGAATGTGAGGGTCTGAAACTGGAGAGACATTTTTATCCAAAGAAGTTAAAATTTCCACCTGCAAATGTAGAAACAAGTTGTAAAGAATAATAATAACAATAACAATAACAACCATTTGTATAGTGCTTATGATGTGCCAGGCACTACTCTAAGTACTTTTGTATTCATTGATTTAATTCTTCTGACAACTCTTTGAGGAAGACATTATCATCTTTTTACAGTGGAGGAAACTGAGGCACAGAAAGGCTAAACAACTTGCCCAAGGTCACACAGCTCTTAAGGAGAGGAAGTGGAATTCCAAACGCATGAAGTCCAGCTTTTATTAAACCATTCTTCTACATTTTCAAAAACCATTATTATTACTAATTTAGCTACTGCTGATTTCATGGCTATTGGCACTTTATAGTGTGTAAAATGTTTTTGTGTATCTGTCCCATCTACCTTGCTGGATGTGATAAAGACGATTTGAACAGGATGTATGACTTCATTTCACAGATGAGAAGAATGACACTCAAAGAGGTTAAATAAAGTTGTATTTGTAGTTGTACTTACGACTTAGAAGCTTGTATTCACCACCCCTAATCCATGTGGACATTGCATGACTTGGGCATGAGATCAACTTTATAATTATGTTATAAATAGATAAATCTCCATTTTTCTGGTTGGATGTGTAGAAAAGAGGAAGAAAGGCACAAAATAAATTACACTGACTTCAAACTAAGAAAAGGAGGGAGCAGAGAAAAGGATGCTTTCCCCAGGGACATCCATTTTCAGATGGGATCCAAAATGGCGCCTGTCTTTTGACAAGTAGAGCGGCAGTGTGCTCACCCTTTAACCAGTCAGTTGCAAAGGATCAGGGAAAAAAGGGCTGAGAAAGAGAGTTTGGAGACAGCCTTTATGGAGTGAGTAATTACTGTGTAGAGTGGGCAACTCCCCCAGGAAGCAGAGAAAGTTGTAACCCTGAGCATATTTGAAGAAGAGGAAGACAGGCACTTATAGGAAATAAATGATGTGTTCTTGGGGAACGAGACAGGCTTATATGAATTGCAGAGACCTCTGCTTTCTGCAAATGCTGCTTTTAAACAGTAGGTAGGAGCTGGAGCCAAAACGACAAGGACAGGTTTATGTGGATGCCCCTCGTTTTTGAGTCAGTGTCAACCTTCTTGAAAGCATGGCCATTGTCGGAGATGAGTTCAAAGCAGTTGGTAGAGAACAACGCTTCGTTGTAGGCTGCTCTGCCAGTTTCTCCAGCACCCTTGTCCGCTGATGTCCACTGCAATGCAGATGTGTGCTGCTTGCTTCCTTCATGTATCATTTCTTCTAGCTTTTTCACCTTTACACTTCCTGTACCCTCTCCCCACCCAGCTCCACCTGGAATGACCTCTATCTCCTTTGTGTGACTGGCAAAGTCTAACTGTTTATCCCTGAGCTGTCAGCACCTCTGAAAACAATCCTTTCTCTTCTTCCCTGGGCAAAATTAGGTCCTTTCTCCTTCATGCCCTCCCACCCCAGCACCTTATAACATCCCTACTTTAGAGCATTTGTATCTTCATATTTCATCTGTTCATTAGTCCATCTCCCCAACCAGATTCTGAAAAACCAGAGGGCGTCGATCAAGCACAACGCAGTTAGGAACAGACTTTGTGGTCAGACCACTCATATGGCCTCGAGCAAGCTCCTTAATTTCTCTGAGTCTTAATTTTCTCATCTGTTAAATGGGGATAAGAGTAATAGCATGATTTCTGTTAAAATTAAATGAGATAATGTAGTTTAGCAAATCATGTAACACAATGCTTAATTGTAATTATTATCAATTCATCTCTAAATCCCGAGTCTAGCACCATGATAAGCCATGGAAAATACTTAGTAAATGCTAAACACAATACTTTTTGGCATTTCTTTCAGCATAAAGCCTTTGTGTTCAAATTTAAACTTATGTAAAACAGTATAGAGAATTTTTCTGAGCATCAGTTCTGGAGCCAGATATCCTGAGTTTGAGTCTGTGTTCTGCCACACTAGCTATGTGGCTTTAGGAAAGTTATTTATTCTCTCTGTGCCTCAATTTTCTCTTCCATGAAATGGGAACAATAACAGTATCTAATTCAAGTGTTGTTATGATGAATAAATAATTTATGGAAAATGCTTAGGATAGTGTAATTCATGTAAGAAGCATTTTATGAATGCCTGCCATTAGCTATAATTAGGATCCCAGTATACAAAAAAGTTAAAGTAGAAGAAGCAATGGGATCTGTAGCTCTGCCCAATCTTTTACCTCAATTCCTCCCCACCCCCAAAAAAAGCTTCTAAGGATAAAACCATGTTTTCAAAGCAATGTTCAGCAAATGGATTTTGAAATAACTGATGTTAGCCTAGAGAAGCCCAAGTTTCTCTGCTCCTATCTGCATCAATAAGACAGATGGCCAGTCTTGTAGGAGAAGAGATTTCTGTTACAGTTATCTTTTGCTGTGTGACAAACCACCCTAAAAACTCAGGAACTTAAGATAATGACAGTCATTCATTTTGCTCACAAATTTGTAATTTAGCAGGGATCAGCAGAGATGGCATATTCTGTTCCATGCAGTGTCAGATGGAATAGTTCCAATGAGGATAGAGTATTCCTTTACAAGATGGCTCATTCACATGGCAAAACTGTCATGTCAGCCTGGGACCTTGATTCCCCTCCGTGTGGACTTCATCATGAGGTTGCTTGGACTTCCTCCCAGCATGGCTGCTGATTCCAAGAACAAGTGTTCCAAGAGGCCCAGGGAGAAGCTGATTTTCGTTCTTATGACCTAGGCTCGAAAGTTCTAGAATAGCACTCCCACCACATTCTACTGGCTGAGCAAGTTGCTAGAGCCAGACAGGTTCAAGAAGAAGAAAATTAGACTCCACCTCTCAGAATGAGGAAGAATAGAGAATTTGTGACAGTCTTCAATCTGCCATATCTCTCCCAGGTGACTGGACCAAGCTGGAGACACCCCATGAGCCCAAGAGCAGCTTTCCTTCCAACTCTGCTAACACCTGAACAGATCTCCTTTTGATTTTGGTCTCTTTGAGAAGTTCTACAACAGCTTTTTCTGAATCACTTTGTCTAGTTTTGTGCAAACAGTAACTGGGGCATCCAGAAGAATGTACAGAGCAGAGAGTTGGTCAAAAATGTGTTAGTCCTGAGAAGAAATAAAAGGGAGACTAGACATTAAATTTGGGAAGGACAACAGCCCGACACATATGGATTAAAAATATATCACCCACAATGAATGAAATGTTAATAAATAGAAATAAAGAAGTATTAAGTTTCCCTAGTCATAGCACAGAACCATCCACATAGCAAATTCCGTGTATATATTTGAGGATACTGATAACAAAGAGCTAAAGGGCACATTCCTTGCCCTTGGGAAATTTATCATCTAATGTAAAAGTCAGGCATCAACAGACTAAAAAGGCTATGAAAGGAAAGGTATTACTGGGGAAGAGTAATGGATTAAGATATTGAAGTCTTGGGTTGGAATCCTGGTTCTGCCATTTATTAGTTGTGTAATCTTTAGTAGCTGAAGAATTGATTCAATCTGTCTAAGCTTTAGTTTCTCCATTAACCTCTTCTGTGAGAAAGAAATCAAATCATGTATGGCAACATTCTTGCCAACCCAGCACAGCACTGGCCTAAAGTAGGCATCAAATAAATGTCCCCAGTCTTGTCAATTGCAATTATAACTAATAAAGCACCCAAAAGCATCAGGTTGGCACATAGCCAGGAGGGTTAGAACATCAAAACTGATTTGTTTAAGAGATGTAATAATATTTTCAATCTTGGAAAATTCCAGGAAAGGCCAGGAGACAGACATCTACTCTGGATAGCTTAGAAGACAGTGGATACATTGGAGTTTATGGAACGCCTAAGAACCAAATGTCCTTAGGCCCTAGGTTGCAAATTCCTGGGTTAAACTGTCATCCTACTAAAGATAAAAAATGGACTCCTGCACCCACCTCCTCCTACAGGCTAGACTAAACTAGGCATGCCATTTTATGCTATATATCTCCTCTTTCCTGCAGCTCCTGTTGCAATTCAATAATCATTTGTGAAATTACATATTTAATTGACAACACACTAGACTCTAAGCTCCTCATGAAAGCAAAGGCCAAGCTTGTCTTACCCACCCTCAAATCCCCAACATCAAGCCCCCTTTTGCTACACAGTATGCCCTCAGTACATATTAGTTGAATTAATTACATGGTCATTCGATGGAATTTCCAGTTGTGGGTTTCCAAGCTCCTACTCCAGCCATCTGACCAGAATTAAGAACAGGAACTTGATCCCAGGCAGAGGTTTCCAGACAGCAAGACATCTAGGCATAAACCCACAGAGCCAACGCTTTGCTCCCTGGCCTCGCTCAGGGGTCCCACAGATTGCACGTGTTTTGCATATGGAACCCCATTGACGTCACTTGGAATTTCACGGATGGAACAAATGAAAAGGTGGCAACAGAAGTTTGCAGCATGAAGCTGTCAAGAAGAGGTGCTTTGTGACTAGGACAACAGAGAGCATGTGCCCTGATGAATGAGAGGCAAGTGGCATGCTGATGGGGGACAGTCATTGGCTGCCCTTTGAACACACTGGGGTCAAGGCCCTGTCCCGCTCACTTGGTCCCCAACATTGGAAGCTTGGGCTGGTTCCATAATAGCAGCCTGGCCCGACTTTCCATCCTGCATCCCCCTCCTCACCCTTGGCTCCTGCTCTCTGCTTCCCTCCCACCAGTCCCCAGACAAAAACAAAAGGCCCATTACGAAGTTATTAGCTTCGTCTCGCATATCCCACGGAGTAAGACAACTGCCAACCCCACTTCAACTTAAAATGTTTAACAGATTTGCACACATCTAATTTCTGTCACTGTGTTTACAGTACAAGGAACCCAGAGAAGAAAGCAGTGGAGAAAAGTAGTAGGGTTGGGGTTGTGGGGGGACAGTGGAGGAGGCAAAAAATAAATGCCAAACTCCTTCAAAGGGCGACATTCCTCCTTGTGGTTTGCAAACACTTCCTCTTTCCCCAGCCATCCTGTAATCAGGCTCCAGTGCTCACCAGAGGAGTGTTTACATCCAACACCATTACCGGCAGGGGAGACAGGCGAAATTAAGGCCTCTGGTCTCTGTTCTCTGAGGCCCCATTATCTTTTCCCTCCCCTTTACCCCCTTTCATCAAACGCCTCCAATATATGAAGGGGTAAAAGCCTTTAATGGGATTTTGAAGATCTTAAAAGCCAGGCGGTTTGTTTAAAAAGGAAAAAGACCAAGAGTGGAGCATAGCCTGGGATCCCTGGGTCCATTTCTTGAAAAAGGGAGCAAACTTTGTTCCATTTTTTCCCGTCTGCCAAATCAAGTGTTGGGTTTGAGGTTTATCTTGGATGGACAAGCTGACCACACAGAACTGCCAGTGCACAGCCCCCTTTCCAGGGATGCTGAGAACTAAGTCCACGGCACTCTCCAGGCCTGGCATCTTCCCCCCCATCTCTCCGTTGGAGCCATCCCCAAGATCCAAATTGGCACCAACATCCCCAACCACAGTTAACTGAGCCTAATGGTGGCCAAGGGAACAGGAGAGAGGGGAGACAGCAGTCAAGGTCAAAGGAAATATTGCATGTTGGCAAATCCAATGGGACGGATGTTGGGAAAACCCCAGTCATACACAACCTCAAAGTTTGGTTAGGAGAGAAACTGGGTTTTCCAAAGCAATAGTGCTATTTGGTATTCTCTTTCCACTTACTTGGGCTAGTTAGGCATTGCTGAATCAGCGTTAGATTGGCTTGGGATGTGTTGCGCCACAGTTGTCTGGAGGAGCCATATTGGGTTGAAGAGTGATTTCTTAAGAACATTGCATCTGCATGGTGCATTGCATTGAGCTGTGCTGTATTGAAGACGTTGTTGAATTTGTGGTCAAAATTTGAGTAGAATATTGGCATGTAATTTTGTATTGCCATAGTATTATTTTGATCTCTGGTGCCACATAGGCTGTAGTATTATTTCAGAAGACATGTTGAGATGCAATACTGTGTTTGTTCAGGACTGTTGTTGAGTTGGACTATAAAGTCACATTGGCGTGTGGTATTGTGTGGTTAAGTGGTGTGGTAACACCATCAAGCACTGGTTCTGTTCACCAGAGGAACTGACTCTCCTAGCAATAAAACCCAATCTCCCCTCCCACTGTTGCCACGTGGTGCCTCTGCACAGAAGCTGATGGCTTTCAGGAGACAGGAGACAGAACCGTGTCTCTGGGAATCCCAAGGGAGACCTTGAGGTCATCAGAGCTCAATTACTCAGATTGATGATTGGCTGAACAGCACGTCAAAATCCCTGGGACTCTTCTACAAAGTGCAATGGGTCTTGAATTACTGCACTCTTTGGTTTCCCTCATGGCAACAGCCTCCCCTCAAACTGCACAGAACTTCTGACCAAATCTGAAGTTCTGCTCCTTTCCTTGTGCACTTCAAGAAGTTTCCTAAACTCACTAGGACTTGGGGCAAAGGTAGTCCAGCCCCAAGGGCTGGAAGTGACAAAATGTGCCCTCCTCCTTATATTGCTCTCTGCACATCAGCGGGCACAGTTTTCTCCCTTGCTTAAAGGAACTGTCAGCAAAGACCTTTTTCTGAGGACATCTGAACATTTTGACATTTTTTTTTAAATAATGGAGCCAAGTGGTGCCACCTCCAAAGAGAATAACAATCACAACAATAGCAGGTACCATTAATCATATGCTCACAATGGGCCAGGCACTAAACTAAGCACTTTATATGCCTTGCCTCATCACATACTCCCTACACCCCTGCGAGGGAGGTATCTTTAGCTTTGTTTGACAGATTCATTCAATTATTTGTTCAACAATTATTTTAAGAGCAACTGCTATGTGCTGGGCACTGTTCTTAGCACTGGGGGTGCAGCAGTGAACAAAACATGCAAATACCACTGCTTGCCTAGAGATTCCAGCCTAAGTTTTCTTATTATTATTTTTTTTTTCTAAGGCAAAGTCTTGCTCTGTTGCCCAGGATGGAATGCAGTGGTGCAGTTTTGGCTCACTGCAACCTCTACCTCCCAGGTTCAGGCGATTCTCCTGCCTCAGCCTCCTGAGCAGCTGGGATTACAGGCATGCACCAGCATGCCCAGCTATAGCCTGGGATCCCTGGGTCCATTTCTTGAAAATTTTTGTATTTTTATTAGAGACGAGGTTTCACCATGTTGGCCAGGCTGGTCTCGAACTCCTGACCTCAAATTATCCACCGGCGTCAGCCTCCCAGAGTGCTGGGATTGCAGGCATGAGCCATCACGCCCAGCCAGGAAACTAAGTCTTAAATAAGTAAAGACCCTTGTACAAAGCCACACAGCTTGTGACTAGCAAAGCTCAGACTCGGACCCAGAACTGCTTAACTCTAAAGCCCACAGTTATGACAATTACATATCATACCTTATGGAAGTCACTAACTTGTCCGGATTTCTGGATTTTTTTTTTTTTTGGTCTTTTTTTTTTGACAGAGCCACGCTCTGTTGCCCAGGCTGGAGTGCAGTGGCACAATCTCAGCTCACTGCAACCTCTGCCTCCTGGGTTCAAGCAATTCTCCTGCCTCAGCCTCCAGAGTAGCTGGGATTACAGGCACGGCCAGCTAATTTTTTTGTGTTTTTAGTAGAGATGGGGTTTTGCCATGTTGGCCAGGCTGGTCTCAAACTCCTGGCCTCAAGTGATCTGCCCACCTCGGCCACCCAAAGTGCTAGGATTACAGGTGTGAGCCACTGTGCCCGGCCTGGGTTTTGTGTTTTTGATATCAGCTACACTGTCTTAGATGCCAGTTGCTTGGTCATTGTCCATTAGATGTCAACACAAATAACACAGTGTGCAACCTCTGCAGGCTCAAGTACTAATATGTTCATGGAGGTCTGAGGCTGAGTCCAGAAAGAAAGAACTGACAGGGAGGAAGGGATAAAGTTTTGCTTCTTCCTTGTTGGGTAATAGCTGACATCTCTGAGCTCTCAGAGGCATTGCCAGCATGGGAGAAGAAATGTGGGTGAACTGTGGGCCAGGCCAGAGAGAGCTGTTGTAATGGAAAAGGGAGTACTTTGTTTTTAAACTAACAACAGTTTGTATATGGGGTCAAGGCTCCCCTTCCTCCTTGATACTGCAGAAGAGAGGGAGGATTACAGAAGAGCAAGGAATCCAAGCTTGAGAGACCAGGGTCCAAATCCTAACTGTACCTTTTCTGGAGACTGGGTTAGTCATATTGCCTCTCTGAGACTCAGTTTCTTCAACTGTTAAATGGGAATTTTTTAAACACCTAATTGACCGAGCTGAGGTAAAGAGTGTTAAACGAGAATATTGTTGGAAAGTGCTTTGCCCATTACAAAGAGCTGCATAAGTGTTAGATAATCCACCCGTCTTCCAGAGATCAACCTTCAAATTAGGAACTATGAAATTATAAGCTCAGGAGCATCAAGAGGCTAACCAAGGTCTTCAAAGTGGGGAAGAAAGCCAAGTGGAGGTTGTAGGAGAAATAAAATGGAGTTCACGTTGATGTATTGTATATATCTCAAGTCCTGTGGTTGGTGTATGTATGTGTAGATAGATAGATGATATAGATAGATAGATAGATAGATAGATAGATAGATAGATAGATAGACAGACAGATAGATAGATAGATAGATAGACAATTTCATTTTGAGAAACCATATTATCCCTGTTTCATGGTTGAATAAACAGCTCTTCAAAGAGGCAAGCCAGCTTTCCTGTGGTCACGCACAAAAAAAAATGAAAACACTGGGATTCAAGTTTAAAATGGCCATCTCCAAAACCCATGTGTTTCCCCCAATTTGTCACCACATTTGCCCAAAGCACTCCCTAAAAGAAAACCTATGCAATTAGATTTACATTTAAAGGCTCAACCTGTCATTATTACCTGTCTCCTCAAATAAATAGACCCCCAACCCTCAGTCATGCCACTTACAGAAGCCCCTAAATGAAGCTAGTTGTCTCGTCTGAGTGGCTTCCCTGAGTTAGGCAATGAATGAAGTGACCGCTTCCTACCCTTGCATCTTCTCCTGTTGCCTGGCCCTTCTTCACACAAAGCAGATTCTTATGTGTGAGGCAGAAGGTGGCTGATATGGGGAGCCCCTTGTTGTATTGAGGCTCCATGTCTTGTCTTTTCTAAACATAGGACAGCATTCTCGATATGATAGTGTTCCAGCTTGTATTGTTTGGGGCCCATCCTCCAATTCTAGTTCTGGGTCCTGTCCAGGACAGCTTTCTTCTTCCAGACTGTCTCCAGACCATAGACTTTAGTGCTCAAAATCCAACCTCCTTCACTTAGTAGCTGGCTAACGTTAGGCAGGTCATTCAACTGTCCCTCGATCTCAACACAAGACTCCACCCTGCATTCGAGTTTTCCTGTCCCTCTCTCTCCAGATTCAAGTCCTGCCAATCCAGCTCACTAAATATTCCTCAAATTCATTCTCTTCCCTCTTTTCCAATGCCACCAGCATTCACTACCTCTATTTCTCTCTTGGATTTGGTCTTACTACTTCCACTCTTGCCTCCACCATCTCTCCTTACTGTAAACAGAATGAGCCTTTTTAAGTATGCAAATTAACTCATCATATTCCCCATCCGGCCATCCAAAACCCTTCAGTGGCTCCCTATTACTATAAGGCAATGAGCCAAATGACGAACTATGTCAGCTCTACAGTCTGGGGTCTTACCAGCCTTAAGACATTGGCCAGATGGCTCAACCTCTCTGCTTTGGTTTTGCAAGCTGTGCCTATAACTCAGAGTTGTTGCAAAAATTAAATGAGTTAATAAATTAAAACTTCTCGGGAAAGTATCTAGTAAACAATAAAGAACTTAGTAAATATCGCCTTTTATGGTCATCTTCATCATCATCATTACTGTGGTTATTATTTGAATAAAGTCCAAAACTCTAAGCATGATATACAGGGGCTGGAAAGACCTGTTTCTTGCCTACCTATCCAACCCTATCTCTCTGTGTCACCCCTTGTATTCTATGCACCAGCCATTCTGAACAACCTTAGTCCTTGGGTGCAACACAAGGGCAATGACTTACGCATAAAGATGTTCATCACACTGATGTTAATTATAATAAAGATTTTTTAAAAGCTAAATATCCATCAATTAAAAATAGTAAAATTGTGGTATAATGAAAAGTTACACAATAATTTTAAATTATGATTGTAATGAATATTTAATGACATGAGGAAATACTCAAGATATGACAGTATATGAAAAATGATGCAAAATTCTATCTACAGCATTATCTCAACCTGAAGGAAATAAATCAAAATATTTAACAATGAGCATCTGTACTGCTAGATTATGGGTGATTTTTTTTAATACTTTACCTATTTTTCAAATTTTATAGAATCAGCATGTATGACTTTCACAATGGAGAGGAGGAGGAAACATAAAAGAAAAATAAGAAAAAGACAGAGGAAAAGACTCACCTTTTTTGTTTCAAATTTAAATATCTAGTAATGAGTTAATTTCATCCAAACTCACTCCCCACCGCCCACCCACACACAGACAATTGTCATCATTTTCCTCTTTCTCCTGTGTTCATAAAAACAATATTTTCACTTTGGATTCTAAACAATTGAACTGAAAACTTACAAGGAAAATCAATTTTTCTCCACTAACTAAATTAATTTGTTAGGCTCCTCTCCCAGAATAAGAGAAATCTTGAAATTAGAAGAAAAAACTGCTCCAATTTAGAATAAAATCTAAAACAGATTTAGTAGCAGGGGGCAAATGTATATTAAATTTAGAAAAGGGAAGATAAACAAATCATATACTTTTATACCAGGATTTTGGAGTGCTGTTTCTATACCTAAGCTAGAAATTGTTGCCTGGTCAACATGCTGTATCTCTCAGGAACCGAGATATCCCTTAATGTGCTATTTGGTGATAGTGGTGGGATGTGGGGCGTGTGTGTGTGTGTGTGTATGTGTGTGTGTGTGTGTGTGCGTGCATGTACACGATTCTTGGGTTGGCCAGATGTTCTGATGTACTCAGACTTAATCTCTGTCCGTGGGATGCTGGGTTGACCAGATGTCTGAAGTGTGTGTGTGTGTGTGTGTGTGTGTGTGTGTGTGTGTGTGTGTGTTGAGAAAAAAGAGAATAAAAGGGTAAAGGGTACAGCAACGTTTACTATCTCCCTGCTCTAATAAGTTATAATTTCCTCTCAGCCTGCCTTTTTGGTGGGAACAGTAGGTTCCCATACCAACTGGAACGGGGAGAGGGAATGGGTATGAGGACCATTTGATGGTTTGTCAAGATGTGTACTCTAGCACCTCATTTTTTAAAAAATGTTTTTAAATGAAAAAGCTTTGCACCATAGACAAAAAGTGGCATTAATATTCTTGCAAAAGAGCAAAGAACCTCATCCTGAAGGATGAGGGATAATATGACTAATATATCATTAGGAACCCCTAATGAATTAAAATAGTATTCACATTTTCCTCTGATTTTATGCTTGGTTGTGAAGCATTTCAAAAGGAGGGAATCAAAGAGACAAGCACTGTGGCTTACATTGTTACTTTGACATTACAAATAAGTGTATTTATGACGGCATTATACAGTTCATATATTTTCCTCTAATAGTGCCAATAAAAAGATGGCATTTTCCCAGCGTCTGCTCTCTCTGCTCATGTTTTATGTCTTACTTTCCTCAACAGCCTGTGTGCTCTTAAGCAAAAGGCTAATTTTTTTTTAGTGAAGGGGAGGGGAAGCCAGGGTTCTGTCTTTCTACCACTTGATTGTTATTTTCTATTAGTCCTCAGAAAGGCAAAATGCAGTGGCTTTTCTTTTTTCTATCAAGAGATATGCCACACACATGCACACATTACTAACAGCTCACATTTTTCAGAGTTCTTACTGCCTACCAGGACCTGGACTTTGTGCATATGACTGCAGTCTACCTTCATGACAAGTTTATGAGGGCAGGTACTCTGATTATTCCCACTTTTGAGATGAAGAGACTGAGGTTCTTAGAGAACCCAAGGCCACTCCATATGATCGAGGACTCAGGTCCCTCAAAGTCAGTGCTTCTGACAACATTCTTTTGTTTTTTGTTCTTTTCTTTTATGGTTGAGGCTTTCACTGCATATAATGGATAAATGGTCCAGTTCGCAGCCCAGGTTTCAGAATCACTGAGCCTTTAATCAGGCACATCCCCCTTTTGGATTTAATGGAAATACCAGTTAACTTCCGTCAATAACCATCTTAGTTTCTTCTTGCATAGGTCTAGCTATATGACCTTGAATAAGTAACTTAACAATCCTGAACATCAGTTTTATTATGCTGGCACAGAATATGAGTTTAAGAACTGTGATTCATTCATTCAAATAATATTCACTAACCTCATCTTAGGGTGTTGGAAAGACGCCAGGTGCTGAAGGAACAACAGTGATAATGACATAGTCCCTACTCTCACAGAGCATGCAGTCTGGTGCAAGAGAAAAACACACACAGTGGCCAATGTAAGTGACTGTGACTAGTCCTTTGATGTCAGTACCACATTGGAGCTGCTTAAGATTCCGACCAACATCTGAAGCAGCAATATGCAAAATTACTTCAAAGTTATTTAGAAATGTTATGCCGGATATGGTGGCTCATGGCTGTAACCCTAGTACTTTGGGAGGCCAAGATAGGAGGATCACGTGAGCTCAGGTGCTTGAGACCAGTTTGGTCAACATGGCAAAACCCCATCTCTACAAAAAATACAAAAATTAGCCAGGCATAGTGGCACACGCCTGTAGCCCCAACTACTCGGAAGGCTGTGGTTGGAGAATGGCTCGAGCCTGGGAGGCAGAGGTTGCAGTGAGCCAAGATTGTGCCACTGCACTCTAGCCTGGGTGACAGAGCCAGACCCTGTCTCAAAAAAAAAAAAAAATACCTAGAAATATTTTATCATAAATGCTCCACTCTAAAACAAAACAAAAAACTTGTAGAAGTCAACAGGGCTTCTGCCAGATGATTTAAGGTATCAATTGTGGATACAGGAATCAAACATGCTTTGGGGCTATCATAACAATGACTAGAGATTATCACATCAACAAATTACTGCTCCTGTCGACCAATATCTTTTTTTATAAATATATACCTGCCTGTCTAGGCATCCATCAGCAGAATTGAAATGTGAAAAGTCTTGCTAAGTGACTGCCAGCCAGAGAGTAAAGATATTTTTAAGGATTCAGCAAGACTATACTCTTCAAGATATTCTCAGACTCTCCCCACCTTAAATCTCAGTGACTCTGCTGAGTCCTCCAAAACAGGGTTTCTCAGCCTGGGCCCTATAAACATTCTGGGCCATGTAATTCTTTGTTGTGGGGGCTATACTGTGCATTGTAGAATCTTTAGCAGCATCTATGACCTATATCCACTGGATACCAGTAGCACCTCATCCTGCCCCACTGTGACAATGAATAACGTCTCCAGGCATTGCCAAATGTGCCCTGGGGAGGCAAAATCATCCCCAGTTGAGAATCACTGGTCTAACACTAAAAGGACCTCTATGTTTTGAGGGAATTAAGATCAACTTATAATCTAGCCCAGCATGGCCTGGTCCCTTCTAAGATACCTTTTTTTCCTTCAAGTCAGGGATTAGGAAGGAAGTCATCAAATGTTTCATTCATTCATTCTCTCACTCCCTCATTCAGCAGATATTAATTGATGGGTAGTGGCAGTCCTCAGGCACACTCTGATACAAAACCGCTGAGCACTGTGACAATGTCCAAGTAAATGCCATTCAGGACATGATCTGAACTAACAAAGCTGACTGTATTAGCCCATTCTCACATTGCTATAAAGAACTACCTGAGACTGAGTAATTTATGAAGAAAAGAGGTTTAATTGGCTCATGGTTCTACAGGCTGTACAGGAAGCATGGCTGGGGAGGCCTCAGGAAACTTACAATTTTGGCGGAAGGCAATGGGGAAGGAATCACACCTTACATGGCCGGAGCGGGAGGAAGAAAGTGAAGGCGCAGGTGCTACACACTTTTAAACAACCGGATCTTGTGAGAACTCAATATCATCAGAACAGCAAGGGGGAAGTCCACCCCCATAATCTAATCACCCCCCACCAGGCCTCTCCTCCAACACTGGGGATTACAATTCAACATGAGATTTGGGAGGGGACACAAATCCAAACCATATCATTGATCAAACCACATAAGTTCTTACTTTGATGCTGCTGCTAATTTCTTGAGCTAGTCCCTTTTCTCAAACACTCAGTTTCTTCACCCGTAAAATGGACTTGATATATACTTTCTAAACATCAGTCATTTGGGTGGTATCTTCAGAATTTCTACCATACTCACCATCTGTATAATCATTTACAAGCATATCTTGTATATTGTGCTTTGCTTTATTGCACTTTGCAAATATTGCATTTTTTACAAATTGAAGGTTTGTGGCAGTCCTGAGTTGAGCAAGTCTATCAGTGCCATTTTTCCAACAGCATGTGTTCACTTCATGTCTCTGTGTTGCATTTTGGTAATTCTCACAATATCTCCAAATTTTTTATTATCATTATTTTGTCTGTTATGGTGATCTGTGATCAGTGATCTCTGATGTTACTACTGTAACTGTTTGAGGTGCCACAAACTGTGCCCATACAAGACAGCAAACTTAATCAGTAAAAGTTGTGTGTGCTGACTGCTCCACCAACCAGCCATTCCCCCATCTCTCTCCCTCTCCTTGGGCCTTTCTATTCTCTGAGACACAACAGTATTGAAATTAGGCCAATCAATAACCCTACAATGGCCTCTAACTCTTCAAGTGAAAGGAAGAGTAGCACAACTCTCACTTTAAATCAAAAGCTAGAAATAATTAAGCTTAGTGAGGAAGCCATGTTGAAAGCCGAGATAAGCAGAAAACTAGGCTTCTTGCACCCAGCAGTTAGTCACACTGTGAATGCGAAGAAAAATTTCTTGAATGAAATTAAAAGTGCTACTCCAGTGAACACATGAATGATAAGAAAGTGAAACAGCTGGCTGGGCATGGTGGCTTACTCCTGTAATCCCAGCTTCTTGGGAGGCTGAGACAGGAGAATCACTTGAACCTGGGAGGTGGAGGTTGTAGTGAGCTGAGATCGCACCACTGCACTCCAGCCTGGGCAACAGAGCGAGACTCCGTCTCAAAAAAAAAAAAAAGAAAAAAGAAAAGAAAAGTGAAATGGAGAAAGTGTTAGTGGTCTGGATAGAAAATCACACCAGCCACAACATTCCTTTAAACCAAAGCCTAAAGTTAGATCAAGGCCCTAACTCTCTTGAATTCTATGACAGCTGAGAGAGGTGAGAAAACTGCAGAAGAAAAGTTGGAAGCTAGCAGAGGTCAATTGATGCAGTTTAAGAAAAGAAGCAGTCTCTATAATATAAAAATGCAAGGTGAAGATCAAGGACCAATGGAGAAGCTGCAGCAAGTTATCCAGAAGATCTAGCTAAGATAAATGATGAAGGTGGCTACACTAAACAGATTTTCTATATAGACATATAGGCTTATGTTGGCTATATGTTGAAAGGAGATGCCATCTAAAACTTTCATAGCTAGAAAGGAGAAGTCAATGCTTGGCTTCAAAGCTTCAAAGGACAGGCTGTCTTGAGAGGGGCTAATACAGCTGGTGACTTTAAGCTGGAGCCAGTGCTTATTTCCCATTCCAAAAATCCTAGGGTCCTTAAGAATTATGCTAAATCTCCTCTGTCCATGTCTATAAATTAAAAAACAGAGCCTGGATGACAACACTTCTGTTTACAGCATGGTTTACTGAATATTTTAAGCCCACTGTTGAGATCTACTGCTTAGAAAAAAATATTCCTTTTAAAGTACTACTGCTCATTGGCAATGGTGTGGTCACCCAGAAGCTCTGATGGGGATGTACAGGGAGATGAATGTTGTTTTCATACCTGCTACACAACATCCACTCTGCAGCCCATGGATCAAGTACTTTTGACTTTCCATTTTTATTATTCAAAAAATACATTTTGCAAGTCTATAGCTGCCATAGATAGATATATAGCTGCCAATTCCTCTGATAGATCTGGGCAAAGGAAATTAAAAACTTTCTTGGAAGTATTCACCGTCTGGATGCCATTAAAAACATTCGTGATTCATGGGAAGAAGTCAAAATGTCAACATAAACAGAAATTTGGAAGAAATTTATTCCAACCCATATGGATGACTTTGAGGGGTTCAAGACTTCAGTGGAGGAAGTAACTGTAGATGTGGTAGAAATAGCAAGAGAACCAGTTAGAAGTGCAGCTGGAAGATGTAACCGAGTTGGTTGAGTCCTTTTTTTTTTTTTTTTTTTTTGCAACGGAGTCTCGCTCTGTCGCCCAGGCTGGAGTGCAGTGGCACAGTCTCTGCTACTGCAACCTCTACCTCACAGGTTCAAGCAATCCTCCTGCCTCAGCCTCCTAAGTAGCTGGGATTACAGGCACCTACCACCACATCTGGCTAATTTTTGTATTTTTAGTAGAGATGGGGTTTCACCATGTTGGCCAGGCTGGTCTCAAACTCTTAACCTCAGGTGATCTGCCTGCCTCGGCCTCCCAAAGTGCTGGAATTACAGGCGTGAGTCACCACACCCAGCCTGAATTGCTTGAGTCTTGTAATAAAACTTTAACAGATGTAGAGTAGTTTCTTATGGAAGAACAAAGAAAGTGATTTCTTGAGACAGAGTCTACTCTCAGCGAAAATGCTGGGAACATTGTTGCAGTGACAACAGAAGACTTAGAATATTCCATAAACTTAATTAACAAAGTAGCAGCAGGATTTGAGAGGATTGACTCCAATTTTGAAAGAAATTCTACTATGGGTAAAATGCTATCAAACCGCATCACATACTACAGAGAAACCATTCATGAAAGGAAGAGATAATCGATGCAGTGATCTTCATTGCTGCCTATTTTAAGAAATTGCCACAGCCACCCCAACCTTCAGCAACCACCACCCTGATCAGCCAGCAGCTGTCAACAGTGAGGCAAGACCCTGCACCAGCAGAAAAATCATGACTCACTCAAGGCTCAGGTGATTGTTAGCATTTTTAAGCAATCAAGTCTATTTTAATTAAGGGATGTACATTAATTTTTAGCCATCATGCTATTGCACACTTCATAAATTATGATATAGTGTAAATTAACTTCTTAAAAAATACTTCCATTTTAGGTTCAGTGGCACATGTGCAGGTTTGTTATATAGGTACACTCATGTCACAGGAGTTTGTTGTACAGATTATTTCATCACCCAGGTAATAAGCTTAGTACCCAATAGTTATTTTTTCTGATCCTCTCCCTCCTCCCATTCCTTACCTTAAAGTTGTTCCTCTCTATGTGCCCATATGTTCTCATCACTTAGCTCCCACTTATAAGTAAGAACATACTTATAAGCTCCCATTTATAAGTATTTATGCAAGTTTTCTGTTCCTGCATAAATACACCTTTTCTATGCACTGGAAAACCAAAAAATTGTGTGACTCACTTCATTGCAATATTTGCTTTATTGTGGTAGTCTGGACCTGAACCCGTGATATCTCTGTGGTATGCCTGTACTTCCAATATTTCAATATTAAATCAACTCTTTTTATTTACTTAATGTCACAAGGAAATTGTATGACAGGCCGGGCACGGTGGCTCACACCTGTAATCCCAGCACTTTGGGAGGCTGAGGTGGACAGATCACTTGAAGTCAGGAGTTTGAGACCAGCCTGGCCAATATGGCAAAACCCCATCTTTACAAAAAATACAACAATTAGCATGGTAGTGCATGTCTGTAATTCCAGCTACTCTGGAGGCTGAGGCAGGAGAATCACTTGAACCCGGGAGGCAGAGATTACAGTGAGCCGAGATTGTGCCACTGCACTCCAGCCTGGGCGACAGAGCAAGACTCTGTCTCAAAAAAAAAAAAAAAAAAAAGAAAAAAGAAAAGAAAGAGAGAGAGAGAAAGAAGGAAGGAAGGAAGGAAGGAATTGTATAACATAACTATATATTACATGTATATATAAATTCATTGTCACATTCGTATATAAAAGGTAACCCCAAAAAAGAAAAACAGTGAAAGCAAAACACAGCTATCAAATTCTAGCTGCACTGGCCAGGGCAATTAGGCAGGAGAAGGAAATCAAGGGTATTCAATTAGGAAAAGAGGAAGTCAAATTGTCCCTGTTTGCAGATGACATGATTGTATATCTAGAAAACCCCATTGTCTCAGCCCAAAATCTCCTTAAGCTGATAAGCAACTTCAGCAGTCTCAGGATACAAAATCAATGTACAAAAATCACAAGCATTCTTATACATCAGTAACAGACAAACAGAGAGCCAAATCATGAGTGAACTCCCATTCACAATTGCTTCAAAGAGAATAAAATACCTAGGAATCCAACTTACAAGGGATGTGAAGGACCTCTTCAAGGAGAACTACAAACCCCTGCTCAAGGAAATAAAAGAGGATACAAACAAATGGAAGAACATTCCATGCTCATGGGTAGGAAGAATCAATATCATGAAAATGGCCATACTGCCCAAGGTAATTTACAGATTCAATGCCATCCCCATCAAGCTACCAATGACTTTCTTCACAGAATTGGAAAAAACTACTTTAAAGTTCATATGGAACCAAAAAAGAGCCCGCATCGCCAAGTCAATCCTAAGCCAAAAGAGCAAAGCTGGAGGCATCACACTACCTGACTTCAAACTATACTACAAGGCTACAGTAACCAAAACAGCATGGTACTGGTTCCAAAACAGAGATATAGATCAATGGAACAGAATAGAGCCGTCAGAAATAATGCCACATATCTACAACTATCTGATCTTTGACAAACCTGACAAAAACAAGAAATGGGGAAAGGATTCCCTATTTAATAAATGGTGCTGGGAAAACTGGCTAGCCATATGTAGAAAGCTGAAACTGGATCCCTTCCTTACACCTTATACTAAAATCAATTCAAGATGGATTAAAGACTTAAATGTTAGACCTAAAACCATAAAAACCCTAGAAGAAAACCTAGGCATTACCATTCAGGACATAGGCATGGGCAAGGACTTCATGTCTAAAACACCAAAAGCAATGGCAACAAAAGCCAAAATTGACAAATGGGATCTAATTAAACTAAAGAGCTTCTGCACAGCAAAAGAAACTACCATCAGAGTGAACAGGCAACCTACAAAATGGGAGAAAATTTTCGCAACCTACTCATCTGACAAAAGGCTAATATCCAGAATCTACAATGAACTCCAAAAAATTTACAAGAAAAAAACAAACAACCCCATCAAAAAGTGGGCGAAGGACATGAACAGACACTTCTCAAAAGAAGACATTTATGCAACTAAAAAACACATGAAAAAATGCTCACCATCACTGGCCATCAGAGAAATGCAAATCAAAACCACAATGAGATACCATCTCACACCAGTTAGAATGGCAATCATTAAAAAGTCAGGAAACAACAGGTGCTGGAGAGGATGTGGAGAAATAGGAACACTTTTACACTGTTGGTGGGACTGGAAACTAGTTCAACCCTTGTGGCAGTCAGTGTGGCGATTCCTCAGGGATCTAGAACTAGAAATTCCATTCGACCCAGCCATCCCATTACTGGGCATATACCCAAAGGACTATAAATCATGCTGCTATAAAGACACATGCACACGTATGTTTATTGCGGCATTATTCACAATAACAAAGACTTGGAACCAACCCAAATGTCCAACAGTGATAGACTGGATTAAGAAAATGTGGCACATATACACCATGGAATACTATGCAGCCATAAAAAATGATGAGTTCATGTCCTTTGTAGGGACATGGATGAAATTGGAAATCATCATTCTCAGTAAACTATCGCAAGAACAAAAAACCAAACACTGCGTATTCTCACTCATAGGTGGGAATTGAACAATGAGAACACATGGACACAGGAAGGGGAACATCACACTTCGGGGACTGTTGTGGGGTGGGGGGAGAGGGGAGGGATAGCACTGGGAGATATACCTAATGCTAGATGACGAGTTAGTGGGTGCAGCGCACCAGCATGGCACATGTATGCATATGTGACTTACCTGCACATTGCGCACATGTACCATAAAACCTAAAGTATAATAATAATAATAATAAAATTAAATTAAAAAGAAAAAAAAAAAACATTGCTGTCAATTAGAGGTTCTAAGCATACTGCCTTCTCTCTCCATATTACAAACCAGGCCAAACTGAGACTATGTATGTGCCAATGAGAAGTGAAAGAGGCTTGCAAAGGGAAAACCCTCTCACCATGTGATTCGAAATCATTTATTTTCACATTTTTGGGCTATCTCAATTCATGCACACCTACCAATATCATGCGTGTCACCTTTTAGGAAACACAGGACAAGCTATGCCAGTACTAGTTTTTAATGCCTTGCTTCATTGGCCTTGCTGGGCGGCCTCATGTAAATGACATATTCTAAACTTCAGTTTTCTCATCTATCTAATGGAAATACCATCGCTGAGCCTCAAGGCTGTTATGAAGAATTAATAGCATATGTAACCTTGTTTTGCTTTCCAAGGTTTCGCTTTAGCTGTAACCTTCTAGAGAAACCAAGTCTGTGGCCAGGCATGGTGGCTCATGCCTACAATCCCAGCACTTTGAAAGACAAAGTCAGGAGGTTCACTTGAGGCCAGGAGTTTGAGACCAGCCTGGGCTACATAGTGAGACTGTCTCTACAAAAAAAAAAAATTAAAAATTAGCCAGGCATAGTGACATGCACTTGTAATCCCAACTACTCCGGAAGCTGAGACCAGAGGATCGCTTGAGCCCAGGAGGTAGAGGCTGCAGTGAACTATGATTGCATAACTGCACTCCAACCTAGGCAATAGAGTAAACTCTGTCTCTAAAAAAAGAAAAACTTGGCAAGTGGCTCACACCTGTAATCCCAGCACATTGGGAGGCCCAGGTGGGAGGGTCACTTGAGGTCAGGAGTTCAAGACCAGCTTGGTCAACATGGTGAAACCCCGTCTCTACTAAACATATAAAAACTAGCCAGGTGTAGTGGTGCTTGCCTGTAGTTCCAGTCCTGGTCTAGCTACTCTGGAGGCTGAGGCACAAGAATCTCTTGAATCCCAGAGGCAAAGTTTGCAGTGAGCCAAGATCATGCCACTGCCCTCCAGCCTGAGTAACAGAGTGAGACCTTGTCTCAAAATTTTAAAAAAATAATAATTTTGAAAAGCAAAACCAAGTCCCACAACAGTATTTGTAGGTGGCCATTTGAGTAATTCTTAGGAGGTGGCACAGCACAACAAAACAAAATGAAGTCTTTCCAGTTCACCACCCTTCAGCTAATGGTCTTAGCCATTCACTTAGCCCCTCTGAGTCTCAATTTCCTTGAGTATAACACGGAATCAGTAAAGCACTACTGCCTGCCCTTACTATATATATCCACGGGATAATGAAGGCTCTTTATGAGCTGCCAGGTGAGAGATGTGCATATCTGCAGTGACTTCAGAGCTACTGGGAATGAACTGTACCTCTCTGGGTGTTCTCAACTGTACCCAGGCAGGTAATGGGGCAGCAAGAATGGGATGCTTGGGGGTGGCTGCTGCTGAGAAGAGGAGCTACATAAGAAATATTTTGGAAGGAGGTGCAGATGCCTGGAACTGGGTAAAAAGTTCTGCAAGGCATCCAAGGAGGGAACAGAGAGGCCAAGAAGCCGGGGGTGAGGGAGAGAAGAAATGGAAGAAGGCGTCAGGAGTGAGGAAGGGGTGACTTGGAAAACGTGCCCTCTGGTATCAGAATCCTTGGCAGGCCCTGCACTTTTGAGGTTCAAGTTTGTTTATTCTTGGCAAAATGCAACTGCCTGTTTCTCAGAGAAAAGTCTTTAAAAGGCTTATAAAATCTACTCAAAAGGCTTTCTGGACATCAAATAGCTCATAAAAAGGAACATTTTGATGAGTTAAGTGTAAATGAATCAGAAACATACGGATTCCATTTCGCTTAATCTGCCATTGGATTTAGAAATGAAGGGGAAAACTGCTCAGAGCCAAATTCTTCAGGGGCTTTGCAGACCCCCAAAACCTTTGAAAGCCATTGGCAACGTGAGGCGAATCCCCTGCAGAACTTCGCATTGCCCTCCTGAACTTGAGCCTCTAAGAAAGGCCCCCACTGGAGGATTCATTCTGAGTCATAAAGAAAAGAAAAGGGATAAACATCATATGTTTACTATGTTCTGGGACCTTTACTTGGCATGTCACAGCTACCATTTGCTGAGAAGGGGACACACTTTGTGTCATCTGAGAGATAGGGGAGCACAGATGATGGTGTCACCAAGAAGATGGGGTGCTAATCTCACACAGCTCCCCCAAGGATCAGCTCTGTGAACCAGGCCAAGTTAAACTTATATCCCTGGCCTCAGTGTCCCCATCTGTAAAGTAGAGCAAAAAGAGGCATGAACCAGGTGCAGTGGCTCATACCTGTGATCCCAGCACTTTGGGAGGCTGAGGCAGGAGGATCACTCGAGCCCAGGAGTTCAAGACCAGCCTGGGCAAAACAGTGAGACCCCATCTCTGCAAAGATTTTTTTTAAATAAATAATATTTTCAAAAAGGGGGCATCTAGGTAGAACTGCAGCAAGGGTTAAATTTAAAATTTTTATAAAGCGTCCTAACTAGTACCTGGTACCTAAAAAGGACTTGGTCAAGATTGGCCATCATTATAATACACAAACCTGGTAGAGTGAGCACTATTGTCATCCCCACTTTAAAGTCAAAGGAACTGAGCCCAAGAATGGTCCAGAGACTCATCCCAGGTCCCACATCCACCTGAGTAGATGCATGATTTTGAGTAGTAGATGTATGATTTTGACTTGAAGTCTGTGATTCAACAGCCCCAGGTCTTGTCACTGCACTCCACCATTTCCCCAGAGGACCCAGGGTCCTAGCAGAACTGATTCAACTCCAGGAACCTGGAATTAATGTCCCAGTAAGGTTGGTGCTGGGGATCTCACTCCAACCCCATACTGGTGGCTGGAGGTAAGCTGAGACGGGCCCTTTTTCAGAATGCCCAAGGTCTATCTGATGCCAAGACCAAACCAGTCCATACCCTCCATCAGAGGTGTTGAAGGATATTGCTGGCTCCAAAGCTTTTGACAGGTTAATGGAATTACAGAGAAGCTGAAGATGAAAGGAGGGGGAGAAATCTGGAATCTTGCTACATTTTCCGTTCACTGTCTTTCTGGCTAAGTTTGTGTAATATGGCTGTAAAAATCCACAAAGCAAAATCCAAAGTTAAAAAAAAAGTGCATGTAAATCGGCCAGGTGGATAATACTTGGCATGTTGTACATGTTTTCACACATGGTTGTATCAAAGGGGATAATTATAGCATATGGAAAATAGTACATATTGTTTCCATATGAGAGATAAAGAGAGAGTGTTATAAATGATTAAAAGGACTTAAGGGTGTAGAATGTTCTCTTAATGAGAGGAACTGTTTGTGTCCTCCTAGAATTAGTATTTTTTAGCAAGAATCATAAAAGTCTTTCTAGTATTCCGATAGAAGGAAGTCTTCCAAACTTCTTTGTGAGTCGATGAAACTTCTTCATTAAAAGTTAGATAGATTAGCCAAGCATGGTGGCAAATGCCTGTAGTCCTAGCTACTCGGGAGGCTGAGTTGGGAGGATTGCATGAGCCCAGGAGTTTGAGGCTCTGCAGTGAGTCATGATCACACCACTGCACTGAAGCCTGGGTGATAAAGCAAGACTCTGTTTCAATGAGAGAGAGAGAGAGAAAGAGAGAGAGATTAGATAGAATCACTTCATTGTTAAGGAATTATGGGGACAGGTCTTTTTGCATCTCACTTCTTCACCAACAAGCCTCACAGCCAAACAGCTGATGGGGTTAAGAAAGCCTGAAGCCCCAACAACAAAAAGACAAACAACCCAATTAACAAATGAGCAAGGAACTTGAGTAGGACATTTTTCCAAATAAGATATACAAATAGCCAATAAGTACATGAAAAGATGCTCAACATTATTTAGTCATTAGGAAAATAAGACCCTGCTACACACCCACTAAGGTGATTATAATCAAGAAAACGAAAAATAACTAGTGTTGGCTAAAAACAAACAAACAAAAACAAGTGTTGGTGAGGATGTGAAGAAATTGGAACCCTTACACGTTGCCAGTGGGAATGTAAAGTACCTGTAATGTAAAATGGAATGCCGTCCCTGTGGCAAACAATCTGGAAGTTCCTCAAAAAGTTAAACATAGAGTTATCATACAACCCAGCATTTCAACTCCTCAGCATATACCCAAAAGAACTGAAAAAAGGTACTCAAAAAAATATCTGTACACTAATACTCGAAGTAGCAAAATCCACAATAGCTAAAAGAAAGGAAATATGGCCAGGTGTGGTGGCTCACACCTGTATTCCCAACACTTTGGGAGACTGAGGTGGGAGGATCACTTGAGCCCAGAAGTTCGAGACCAGCCTGAGTGACAGAATGAGACCCTGTCTCTACAAAAACTAAAAAATTAGCTGGGTACAGTGGCACACGTCTCTGGTCCCAACTACTTGGGAGGCTGAGGTGGGAGGCTTGCATAAGCCCGGAAGGTAGAGGGTAAAGTGAGCCGTGATGTCACCACTGTGCTCCAAGCCTGGGTGACAGAGTGAGACTCTATCTCAAAAAATAAAACAGTAAAATAAAATAAAATAAAATAACCAAATAACCCAAGTGTACAACAGATAAATAGACAAACAAATATGGCATATCCGTACAATGGAATATTAGCCATAAATTAGTGATACATGCTATGAGCCTCAAAAACATTATACTAAGTGAAAGAAGCCAGACTCAAAATATTACGTATTGTACAATTCCATTTATCCGAAATATCCAGATTAGGTGAACCCAGAGACAGAGCAGACTAATGGTTGCCAGGGGTGAAAGGGAGGAAGGAATGGGGAAAAACTGCTTACTGAGCAGGGTTTCCCTTTGTAGTGATGAAAATATCATTGAACGAGATATAAGCGATGGCTGCACAACACTGTGATTGTATTAAGCGCCACTAAATAGTTCGCTTTAAAATGGTTAATTTTGACCGGGTGCGGTTGCTCATGCCTGTAATTCCAGCACTTTGGGAGGCTGGTCAGTCACCTAAGGTCAGGAATTCGAGATCAGCCTGGCTAACATGGTGAAGCCCCATCTCTACTAAAAACACAAAAATTAGTTGGGCATGGTGGCCGGCACATGTAGTCCCAGCTACTCAAGAGTCTGAGGCAGCAGAATCGCTTAAACCTGGGAGGCAGAGGTTGTGGTGAGCTGAGATCGCGCCACTGTACTCCAGCCTGGGCAACAGAGTGAGACTCTCTGTCAGAAATAAATAAATTAATTAAGTAATTAATAATTTTATGTTGTGTGAATTTCACCTCGATAAAAATAAATAAATAAATAAAGGCTCGAGCTCACTTTCCTGCCCTCCACCTGCCAGAACCAAGAACCTTGGCATTCAGCTCAACACCAATAGCTGTAGTTTCCCTGGCGTTGGCCTCCCAGGGACTGTAATTCCTTTCCTGGGATGAAGCTGGATGGGCCCCAATGGTGAATATCTGCTTGCTTGTTTGAAGCATTTTAATGAGATGCAGCTGCATGGGACCTGGATTTTCACAACCTTTTTTCCTTAAATCTTTACCTTTGTTATTCCCTGGAAAAATAATCCTGACAGATCTAGAAGGAGCTGGCCATTCAGATCTTTGTCATTCTCAGTATCTGGGCAAGCTGGCTTGAATGACAAGGAAATCAGCATCCATGAAGAATAGTGTGTCTTTGTAACTTGGA
This sequence comes from Pongo abelii, assembly GCF_028885655.2. Lineage (NCBI taxonomy): Eukaryota > Metazoa > Chordata > Mammalia > Primates > Hominidae > Pongo > Pongo abelii. The sequence goes on along the minus strand of NC_071995.2, from coordinate 113,723,489 downwards.
GGTGACCTGCCTTGATGCTGATAATAATATAGATTCAAATCTTTCTTTGCCTCCTACTCACTGTGAGCCCCGGAGCAAGTCACTACCTTTCTTCACCTGTAAAATGGGAACAAGTATTATTCTTCAAGACGCTGTGAAATTAACAGCTTTTGGCATATAAAAATTGTTTAAATAGGCCGGGCACAGTGGCTCACGCCTGTAATTCCAACCACTTTGGGAGGCTGAAGTGGGAGGTTCGCTTGAGTCCAGCATGAAATCAGCGTGGGCAACACAGTCAGACCTTATCTCTACAAAAAATAATTTATAAAATAAGCCAGGCATGGTGGTGCACACCTGTAGTCCCATCTGCTTGGGAGGCTGAGGCTCAAACTCACTTGAGCCCAGGAGTTTGAACTATGATCGCAACACAGCACTCCAGCCTGGGTGACAGAGTGAGACCTTGTCTCTTTGAAAAAAAACAAAAGTCCAAATAATACCATTTATGTTTATTTGTCACTATCCAGACCTGGTCTAAGAATTTTAAAACAGGGATAATGGGCCGGGCCCGGTTGTTTGCCCCTATAATCCCAACTCTTTGGGAGGCCAAGGCAGGTGGATCAAGAGGTCAGGAGTTCAAGACCAGCCTGGAAAACATAGTGAAACCCCGTCCCTACTAAAAATACAAAAATTAGCCGGGCATGGTGGTGCATGCCTGTAATCCCAGCTACTCAGGAGGCTGAGGCAGGAGAATTGCTTGAACCTGGGAGGCGGAGGTTGCAGTGAGCTGAGATCGCGCCATTGCACTCCAGCCTGGGCGACAGAGCCAGACTCCGTCTCAAAAAACAAATAAAATAAAATAATAAAATGAAATAAAATGGGGATAATGATGCCCAAGAAGCAACAAGACAGATGCAGAAAGGGCACACGGGGGATGGTATTAGCTTACTGATGCTCCACCATCCTTGTAAATTTGGAAATAGATAGACTTTCCCCTGTACTACATGCCTAGGAAAACTGCAGCCCAGGGAGGTTAAATAACCTGACAAACGTCACACAACAAATCAGCAACTGAGCAAAAATTAGATCTCTGGTGTCTGTGACTCCTAAGCTGCTCCCTGTGCTTTGGGGTAGAATCTATGAATGAAGATTTAGAAGCATCCCTCCAACTGGGTAGGTGCTGACTCCAGCGTGACCCTGAGTACTGCATGCTCAGTGATATGGGCCCACTAGGGTCATGTGCTAGGTCAGAAACGGTACACTGGCAGAGTGAAGAGAGCCTTCCAGCTGAAGACCACCAACTCCCTGCATCTCTCTGGCAAGCAAGAAAAGGAGGGCTTTAAAAAATCCTCTTTTTAAATATTTATTTCTCAGAATTTGTTCATTCAGCAAATATTTATTGATTTCTTGTTATGTGCCAGGTTCTGTTCCAGAAGCCAAGAACATGAGGTCCCTGTGCACATAGAGCTGACATGCAAGTAGAGAAGATACAAATGTACAAGTTAGGGAAAAATCAAGAGAATTTCAGAGTCATAAGCAGTGTGAAGAAAATAAAATGAGGAAGTGTGATTAAAATGTGCAGGAAGCCATGCTAATTTCCATTAAATGGGCATAGAGGTCTTCTCTAAGGGGATATTGAGTTGAAACATGAATGATCAGAAAGGGCCAGCAAAGACCTGGGGTAAGAGTGTTCCTGGTAGAGGGAATAGCACACGCGGAAGCTATGAGGTAGAAACAAGTCCGACATGTTCAAAGAACAGAGAAGCTGTGTGGTTAGGGTGGTGTAGGCCAGGTGGATAGGAGACAAAGATAAGAGACAAAGATAGGAATGAGCAGCTCAGGGCCAAAGGATGTAGGGCCTCATGACTTTCAATTACACAAGAACCTTACCATAGACGACTTAGACAATGCAGATCAAGTAAAAAATTGAAGAGTGCATGGTCACCTGTAATCCCAACACCTGGAGAAGACTGATCAATGATATTTGGGTGCATGTCCTTTCAAACATTTTTATTTCATATCCAATTATATAAATATACAAATATGCATTTACAAGAGTAGGATAATATAATACATCCATGAAACTGGCTTTTAAATTTATTTTATTTTATTATATATTACTGAAAATATTATAAACATCTTTCTCAGTCAGTACACTTAAATATACAGTGTCTGGGACATAGACACTCAACAAATTTGTAGAAGAAAGGAATGAAGGAAGAAAGGAAGGAAGAAGGAAAGGAGAGCGGAAACAGAAAGGAAAGAAGGAAGGAAAGAAGAAGGGAAGAGAAGGAGGGATGGAGGGAAGAGAAGGAAGGATGGAGGGAGGGAAGGAGGGAGGGAAGGAGGGAGAGAGGGAGGGAGGAAGGAAGGAAGGAAGGAAATAAGGAAGGGAGGGAGGGAGGGAAACAGGGGGACAGAAAGAGAAAGGAAGGATAGAGGGAAGAAAGAAGGAAGGAAGAATGAGAGAGGGATGGAGGAAGAAAAGAAGAAAGGGATGAAGAAAGGAAGGAAGGGAGAAAAGGAAGAGGGGAAGAAGAGAAGGAAGAAAGAAAGAAATTATTCTTAACTGCCACTTAGCTTTCTAGTGCCTGAACATAGCTTCATTTCTTAACCAATCGCCTATTGTTGACATCAAGGTCATTTCCAGTTTTTCCTGCCATCAGCAACACCACAGTGATCATCTTTGTCTTCACATCTCCATGCTCTTCTCCAATTACATCCTCAGAATTAACATCCTAAAGTGGAATTTCTGGGGAAAATGGTTTGCACATTTTTAGGGAACTTGCCTCTCCAGAAAGATTTATCAATGTGGCCTCACATCAGTAAAGTTCAAGGGTGCTGGGTTGCCCTCACTGACACAAGTAAAATGTTTTCTTAAAAGAGAGAGAGGGCTGGGCACGGTGGCTCATGCCTGTAATTCCAACACTTCGGGAGGCTGAGTTGGGTGGATCACTTGAGACCAGGAGTTCAAGACAAGCTTGGCCAACACAGTGAAACCCCGTCACTGCTAAACATAGAAAAAATTAGCTGGGTGTGGTGGCACATGGCTGTAATCCCAGCTATTCGGGAGGCTGAGGCATGAGAATAGCTTGAACCCAGGAGGCAGAGGTTGCAGTGAGATGAGGTTGCACCATTGCACTCCAGCCTGGGTGACAAAGCAAGACTCTAGCTCAAAAAATAAATAAATAAATAAATAAATAAATAAAATAAAAGACAGAGAAAAAAATAAAAGCAGAGGCATCCAGGATCGGTTTCCTGAGCATCGTTGCATTTCTGTTCATAAAACATCACCTTACTTCACTGCATCACATGAGCATCTTTTTCTGCCTAGAAGTTGAGAAACTTCCTCTGCTGGCCCTCCCTGCTTCTTGGGACATTTCTAAAGTGAACCACTTAGACTTCAAGAAATGAGACCAGCTGACAGGGAAACAATCTTTTCCATTTCTAGTGTTGGTGTTACTGAAAGAACTGCCCCAGATGAGATGCTCCCCTTTCTCTCTGCAAAATTAAGAGGTGCAAAAAGATTCCTGGTGCTGACTGCCAACCCCTTTCATAAGCCACTGGTTTTAATATTGGTTTGGCAGCTCTGATAACGATTTCTTTTTTTAAAGCACAGGGTTTCAGGCCAACTTCAGAATGTGGCCATGAATCCAGCTATGAACTCGGCCATGAACCTGGCCTGAGCTATGACTGTTTACAGCACTTCACACGTTCCTGCCATCTTTTAACCAAAGCCCCTTTCCACAGTTATTCCTTTTGTCTTTCTCCTTCAAGAAAAAGCTCAAAGTTTTCAAATTACAGAGGGAAGAACAAGTGAAGATGAGACAGGCCCCATCTACAAATCCATGGGGTTTCATAATACTAATAACGGTGCAGCTCAGTTGTTGACGTACTCTCACATCTTTCCACGTAGGAGAAATACTACTGTTCCCAGTTTGAAGATGAGGAAACTGAGGCCTGGAGTAGAGTGTAAGCTTTGCCCTCTCGTCACATTGTGGTCAGCAGCAGCATTGGAACTGGAATCAGGATTTCTGGTGTCTGCTCAGTGTTCTGTGAATGTGTGTCTTCTCTCCTATAAGCCTGTGTTTCAAACATCTCCCTAATCATGCTCCTTTCTTTTCAGCACGAGGGAGTTGGGAATGCAGAAAGCTGATACATGAAAAACTACACTTGCTGGTCGGTCGCGGTGGCCCACGCCTGTAATCCCAGCACTTTGGGAGACCGAGGTGGGTGGATCACCTGAGGTCAGGAGTTCAAGACCAGCCTGGCCAACATGATGAAACCCCATCTCTATTAAAAATACAAAAATTAGCTGGGCATGGTGGCACACACCTGTAATCCCAGCTACTCGGGAGGCTGAAGCAGGAGAACCACTTGAACCCAGGAGGCAAAGTTTGCAGTGAGACAAGATCGTGCCACTGCATTCCAGCCTGGGCGACAGAGCAAGACTCCATCTCAAAAACAAAAACAAACAAACAAACAAACAAAAAACTACACTTGCCAGGGACATGATTAGAAAAGCCAAACGTGGGCAGACAAAATGGAAGGAAAACTCTCTCCTGCCATTTCACCAACCCAGTGGGCTGTCCTGAGGCAAGGCTCTTCCTTCCCCTTTTGAAACGGGTGTTGAAGGTCCCGGCTCCATCTCTGCCTCAGGCCCAGCAGACAGGAGTGTGTGCTGGGTGGGATGTGCCCATTCCAGCTCCAGGAGGAGACACAAGCAGCACCCCAGACTTCCCAGCCCAGCACTGCTCTGATATTCCCGTTGAATCTGGAGACTGGGAGACCTCAGAGATCTGGCATAAAAGGGAAGCAAAGCTTGGAGAAGCATCCTGATTTCTTTGGGGTAGGGATGGGTCTTTTAAGTCTTAAGACTTCACCCTCGGGCCCATGAGATGCTTGGGAGAAGTTGGGGTAGGAAGGACACAGTCTCAGGGACGTGAAATACACACAGCTGGGGCTGATAGAAATGCCTAAGCACTCGGACTAAATAAAAGCAAGCTTCTCCTTTCTGCCTTAGAAAAAGGAGAAGAGAAAATGAAAGGAAGGAGAAAAAAAGAAAAGAGAAAAGGAAACGTCACACAAAAAGCTGCATCCTCAGGCAGGTTCATAAAAGGAGCCCTTCAGACCCTGAGGCCCATTCGTCTCAGTTATTTTTCTGAGGTTCTGTTGGCTGTGTTTCCATTGGCTCAATCTGCCCATGCATTTACCTAATGTTTATTATCTATACCTGAAAGACCAGGCACAGCCGTCCCAGAACAGAACTTAGGCCTTTGTTATTCAATGCACCTGCAACAAACTTTTGGCCCGGAAGAGGCCAGGCTGCCTGTTTATCCAACTCCTCCCTTCCCAGGTCCCAGTCCTTGCTTCCCTCTCCACGCAGCCAGTCAACCATTAAAAAATTATGCACCCGGCCAGGAGCGGTGGCTCCTGCCTGTAATCCCAGCACTTTGGGAGACCAAGGTGGGATCATCGCTTGAGCCCGGAAATTTGAGACCAGTCTAGGCAACATGGTGAGACCCCTGTCTCTACAAAAAAGAAAAAAGAAATTAGCCAGACATTGTGGCACATGCTTGTAGCCCTAGCTACTTGGGAGGCTGAGGCAGGAAGATCCTTTGAACCCAGGAGCTCAAGGCAGCAGTGATTTATGATCACGCCACCGCACTCCAGCCTGGGTGACAGAGTGAGACCCCGTTGTCTAAAAAAAAAAAAAAAAAAAAAAAGGAAACAAGCAAAATGTCACCCATGGCTCAGACAGTGAAGAACCCAGAGAGAAGAATACAGGTGGGTCTCTCTTTACCTAGACCAAAGGAGGGCCTGCATGTGCAGTAAAATTTGTCAAAAAAAAAATATGTCAGAAGCTTTGATGTATTCATCTTTCTTTCTTCTTTCTTTTTTTTTTTTTTTTTTTTTGAGATGGAGTCTCCCTCTGTCGCCCAGGCTGGAGTGCACTGGCGCGATCTCGGCTCACTGCAAGCTCCGCCTCCCGGGTTCACGCCATTCTCCTGCCTCAACCTCCCAAGTAGCTGGGACAACGGGCGCCTGCCACCATGCATGGCGAATTTTTGGTATTTTTAGTAGAGATGGGTTTTCATTGTGTTAGCCATGATGGTCTCAATCTCCTGACTTCGTGATCTGCCCACTTTGGCCTCCCAAAGTGCTGGGATTACAGGCGTAAGCCACCGCGCCCGGCTTTTTTTCTTTTATTCTTTTTTTTTCTTTTTTCTGGAGAAGGAGCTTCACTCTTGTTGCCCAGGCTGGAGTGCAATGGCATGATCTCCGCTCACTGCAACCTCCACCTCCCGGGTTCAAACAATTCTTCTGCCTCAGCCTCCCAAGTAGCTGAGATTACAGGTGTGCACCACCACGCCCAGCTAATTTTGTACTTTTAGTAGAGACGGGGTTTCCCCATGTTGGTCAGGCTGGTCTCGAACTCCTGACATCAGGTGATCCACCTGCCTCAGCCTCCCCGAGTGCTGGGATTACAGCCGTAAGCCACCATGCCCAGCACCATCTTTCTTAAGAGCTGTGCTGTATGTTGTGTCTCGGATTTGAAGAACCTGACAGCTATAGGAAGGATGATCTGGCCAGGTGCCGTGACCTTGATGTTAGTCTCCTTTTACAGATGAAGAAACTGTGAAGTTAAGTAACTGACCACATTTCACAACAAACAAGTGGCAGAGCCAGACATGTAAGCTAGGCAGTCGTAGACCACAGCCTGTGTTCTAGAGCTGTGTGATCCAGTAGCGTAGCCACCGGCCACGGCTGCTGAATACTTGAAATGTGGCTGGTTCGGATTAAAATATACTGTAAGTATAAACTACATACTGGATTTTCAAGCCTTAGTACATTAATAGAGAATATATAGTATCGTTTTTACATTTTTATCTATATATTTTATATTTTTATCCTGGTTTTATACTTTCATATTAGTCACATGTTGAAATAATATTTTTCCATTGGGTGAAACAAAATATGTTAAAATGAATATCAAGTGTTTCTTTTTACCTTTTTTAAAAATGTGGCTACTAGAAAGTTTAAAACTGCATCTATGGCTCACATATTTCTATTGGACCGTGCAAATGGAGACTGTTGCTACTCACAGGATGGATCAGCACCACATTGGCATCCCCTGGGAGCTTTTGACAAATGCAGGCTCACCAGCTCCACCGTGTATCTACTTAAGGCAGAATTTGCTTTAAAAAATAATGATAATACCATATCTACTTAAGGCAGAATTTGCTTTAAAAAATAATAATAATATTAGAGACGGGCTCTCACTTTGTTGCCAAGGCTGGTCTTGAACTCCTGGGCTCAAGCAATCTTCCCACTTCAGTCTTTCAAAGTGCTATGATTACAGGCATCAGCCACTGTGCCCAGCCCAGAATTTGCATTTTAACAAGATCTCCAGGAGAGTCATGTGCATATCACAGTGTGAGAAGCATGAAAGTCCATGTTTTTACCAGGTGGTCTCCATGGACTTGTAGTATCTGTATAATAGGAGGTTGTGTATATATATATATATATACACACACATATATATACACATATACATATATATGTATACACACACCTTTTTTTTTTTTTTTTTTTTTTGAGATACAGTCTCACCCTGTCGCCCAGGCTGGAGTGTAGTGGCCGGATCTCAGCTCACTGCAACCTCCGCCTCCTGGGTTCAAGCGATTCTCACACCTCAGCCTCCTGAGTAGCTGGGACTACAGTCGCACGCCACCACACCAGGCTTATTTATTGTTGTACTTTTAGTAGACACAGGTTTTCGCCATGTTGCCCAGGCTGGTCTCAAACTCCTGGCCTCAAGTGATCCTCCTGCCTTAGCCTCCTAAAGTGCTGGGATTGCAGGCATGAGTCACCACACCTGGCTGGTTTTATATGTTTTTAAAGGGGAAAGAGGATGTTATAGGAAGCCATAATTAAATAAGTTAGACAAAGCTCAAATTGGCAAAATCAAACAGGATCCTTTCCTGTAGGACACCGCAGGGCCTTTGATGTGTTGATGTGCCTTGTGAATTCTCAAGAGGAGTACATGGGGTGCAGGGCCCCTCAGGTCCATAGCCAACTGATTATGTGAGCTTGAACAAGTTACCACCCCTCTCTGTGTCTTTGTTTCCTCTTCTGTAAAACTGGGGTTACAATATTATTGACATTCTCTTAACCAACCTCCTCTTGACCTACTCACCAGATTTCCCTCCATGGATTACAGTTGACCGTTGAACAACATGGGTTTGAACTGCACAAGGCTGCTCGTATTTTCTTCTGCCTCTGCCACCCCTGAGATAGCAAGACCAATCCTTCCTCCTCTTCCTCCTCAGCCTACTCAAAGACCATGAGAATGAAGACCTATACGATGATTCACTTCCACTTAATGAATCATAAATACATTTTCTCTTCCTTATAGTTTTCTTAATAACATTTTCCTTTCTCTACCCTTCTTTACGGTAAGAATAAATAATATAATTTTATATTATTGTAAGAATATAGTATATAATACATATATAATATAGCATATAATACATATATTATACAGTATATTGTATATAGAGATAATATTTTTAAAAGACAAGTTCATTGACTCTGCCATTAGTAAGGCTTCCAGTCAATAGTAGGCTGTTAGCAGTTAAGTTTTGGGGGAGGGGGCAAAAGTTATATGCAAATTTTTAACTGTGCAAGAGGGGTGGGTTGAGGGAGGACCCCAACTCCCTGCATTGTTCAAGGATCAACTATATGTCGATAGTTACTAACACCCCCAGAAATACTTGAGCTGGAAGACTCCTCCGTGGAATCTCATTCAAACCAAGCCCCACCAGCTGAGCTATATGATCACCAGCAGTTACTTGTCTTTGTTCCCAAGCCTATTGATGCCAGTTGTATTCATAAATGTCATGTAATTTAATTATATATCATGTAAAATATTAGTAAAAAAAGAGATGAGTTGAACATGAGATAATAAGTTGAACACCTTGAAAACAATGCCCTTTCTGTGTATCAGGCTCTAGTGCTAAATATATGTGTCCCATCTCATTTGACCCTCACCACAACCCAGTAAAGTAGCTATTATAGTCCCCTTTTTGGCAATAAGGAAACTGAGGCACAGAGAGGCAAGGCAACTTGCTCAGTCACGCAATTCCTAAGTAGGAAGGCCAGGATTGGAACCCAGGGGGTCTGACTCCTGGCCATTCTCTCATAACCCCTATACTCCTACCTCCGGTCCAATGAGTAGTAATTCTTTGCTGCCAGAGTTACTACTGAGGCTCTTTCAAACTTCTGGACTCTTGAACAAGGTAGAGTGGGAAGAACCAGCTTCTAGCCCCAGCCCTTCCCAACTAGGCAAGGCACTGTCCCTGCTGGGTGGCAGGCCCTCCATCCATTCAATGAGTTAGATCAAGGCTTTGCAAAAGCTTCTGCAACATCCTAGAGGATTCCAGAGAGGGAGGGGAAAGGCCTCCTACCCCTACTTCACACCCCACACACACACTTCATGCCCTATATTGTCTATTTTAGATATTGCATTACAATTTTGTTTGTTTGAAGGAAAACAAAAATGTTTGAAAACCACTAAATGAGAAAGTGTCTTTGAGCTTCTGTTGCCTGCATAGTGAGTGGAGAAGAGAAGGGGGGAAAGCGGGTGTTTAAAGATAGTGCCAAAAGGAAGGAAGCTCGCATCTGTTTCTGGATCATCCCATCCACATCAGATGCCAAGTGAGGGTTTGATCTGAGCAATGAGAAGACAGGAGGGTGGCTCAATCAGAAGGTCCAGAGGAGAGGAACAAAGAGAGTGACACTAGGACAGCGGGATCAGAGCATCCTACAGGCAGAGCTGGAAGAGTGGGAGCCAGAGCTCTGCACTGTGCTGCAGGCCACTGCATCCTCAGCCCCCACCTGGCCAGCCCTCCTTCCCTGCTCATCATTCCATTATACAGATGATAAAACTGAGCCCCAAAGAAGGCACATGGCTTCCCAGGGTCACTCATTCTTTCATGCATCCATTCAACATATATTCCCAGACCACCGGCCAGGTTCTCAGAAGTTAAGACAGTCCCTTCTGTATTTAGAGGCTCCTGGGAATATTCACAGATGAAGAAAGGTCAAAATGAGACATAAAAACCAGGGTACAGCGAGTGTGGGGGCTCACACCTGTAATCCCAGCACTTTGGGAGGCCGAGGCAGGCCAAAATTTATTGGAAACTTCCTGAGACAGTATGGCTGTGTGTACGTGAGGCCAGGAGTTCGAGACCAGCCTGGCCAACATGGCGAAACCCTGTCTCTACTAAAAATACAATAATTAGCCGACATGGTGGCAGGCGCCTCTAATCCCAGCTACTTGGGAGGCTGAGGCAGGAGAATTGCTTGAATCCAGGAAGCAGAGGTTGCTGTGAGCTGAGACTGTGCCACTGCACTCCAGCCTGGGCAATAGAGTAAGACTCCATCTCAAAAAAAAAAAAAAAAAAAAAGAGAGATAATTAAAAGATTTATGAAAAAAAATCAAAGGATGTTTATGTATAACTCTCTATATGGGATATACTCCCAGTATGGAACATACATTTGGAGTATTGTGACAAATGTCACCTCTTTTCCCTGCTTTTGGGACATTTCTGTGTGTGGATGTGTGACTATTTGGAGATAACCTCAAACGTCTCAATTTGAGACCCTTCATGAACGTGAGGCCAAGAAGACATAGTCCTAAAGGCATCTACTGTAAGCTACGCCTTATTGAATGTTGGAAACAGAGAATCTGTTTTCCTCCGTGGCTGGCTCCCACATCAACTGGGGACACTCAGGGGTACCCAGAGGCAGAGACAATGCAAACTGCTCAGCATGTGATAGGGAAACCCAGGAAGCTAGGGAAGCCCAGAGAGGAGGAACTGCAAACCAGAGGGAGCAGCAACTCCCAGCGCAGACAGCTGTTCCCCCCACAACCCGTCAGGCCTCGAGAGCTGATTCTGCTAGACCTGTTCTCTTGCTGCCCAGGATGGACTGCAAGCTTAGGGAGTCCCGTGGCTTGAAGGACTCAGGGAAGAGTCCTCTGGGGAAGCCAGCCCTGACAATTTTGCAGCCCAGTGGCTCAGCAGCCATCTTGCCAAGACACGGCCTTCCTCCCTAAGAGCAGAGACCCCCGTGCACCCCAGCACACCCCACGTCAACAGAGTCAGAACGTATTAGAGTGGAGTTTTGCTCCCCAGTGCCTCTTGTCTCAGCAAAGCCAACTAATTCAGATTTAACCTTCCTCTTAATAGGCCGTGTTGCTGAGCCCTCTAATTAATGCCACATGTTTCCCTCAGCTGTCATCCTGAATAAATGTTTACAAAGCTATTAACGTACTGTATTTGTAAACCGGGACCACTCGGCTTTGGGGAGTCATGTGGTACGCATTTTCTCCTCAAAGATGGAAAAGACTTAGTAATAATAAATACATTGTTTTGCAGGGATGGGAGCAAGGCGTTGCCTGAAAAAAAAAATTTATTGCGAGCTTCCTGAGACAGCGTGGCTGTGTGTACGTGAGGAATCAGAGCTCTTCCCGAGTTCAGAGGAGCTGCCAGGGGCTGGATTTGGCCCAGGTAGGGGCTGAGAGTGGGGGAACTCCAGGGACAGAAAAAAGCAAAATGCTAGTTTGAGATCTGAAGACCCAGGCTCTGATTCCAGCCTCCTTGTTCACCAGCTCTGTAGCACTGGGCAAGCCAGTTTTCTTCTTGGGAACTCAGTTTTTCCATCTGTAAAATGGGAAGTTGAGATTTACAAGGGTTTTCTGTGTTTGATCCAGAATTCGAGTCTGATTCCTTCTCTGCTTCAACTTCTACAGAAGCCCTGGAGTGGGTCTTGTGTAAATTCTTCAAAGGTACCCATGCCCCTAAAGATGAAGTCCTGATCTCTGGACACAAAATCCCAGACCGAGCGTAATCTGCTCCACTGGCCTGTCCAGACCCAGCTCTGATTATTCCTGCCTTCTATTCTAGCCAGGCTCAATTGATTGTCAGTTTCCTAAAAGGAGCCCTCCTCACTCTCACTTCTAAGTCTTTGCCTATGCTGGATTTCCTACCAGGAGCACCTCTTCCCTTCTGTCTGCCCTATTTCTACTCACTATTCATGTCTCAACTTCTAGATCACTTTCCCTAGGAAGCCTTCCTTAACTCTCAGTTCTGGATGAGATTCCTGCACCCACAAATGCATCCACAGCACCCCGAACATCTCCTCTCTTAGGACCATTTTGTAGTGGCTTATTTATATATCTGCCCACTAGAGCGTGAGCTCAAAAGGAGCAGGGACGACGGCTATTCGACTAAATGCTGTGTCCCAGATGCCTCACAAATGGGAAATACTTTCAATTAATGTTGCTGGAAATACATGAAATGACAGGTGACAAGTGACAAAGAACAATGCGGGGGCCTTTCTAAACACTTTGTAGCTCCAGGAATTTTGGTCCATTAACACACCATCCTGCAGTGCCCTTCCTGTTTCTCTCAGTAATACCAATAAGGGGCTCAGAGGCTGGGCGTGGTGGCTCACTCCTGTAATCCCAGCGCTTTGGGAGGGCGAGACGGGCAGATCACCTGAGGTCAGGAGTTTGAGACCAGCCTGGCCAACATGGCGAAACCCCATCTCTACTAAAAATACAAAAATTAGCCAGGCATGGTGGCGGACGCCTATAATCCCCACTACTTGCGAGGCTGAGGCAGGAGGATCGTTTGAACCCAGGAGGCAGAGGTTGCAGTGAGCTGAGATCGTGCCACCGCACTCCAACCTAGGCAACAGAGTGAGACTCCATCTCAAAACACAAACAAACAAAAAGAAAATAAGGGGCTTAGGTTAAGTGACTTGCCTATTATTATACAATTAGTCTTGGACAAAAACTGGGATTTGAACCTAAGACTGTTAGTCTCTCAAAGCACAGACTCTTTATTATTATTATTATACTTTAAGTTCTAGGGTACATGTACACAACGTGCAGGTTTAGGTTTGTTACATATGTATACATGTGCTATGTTGGTGTGCTGCACCCATTAACTCATCATTTACATTAGGTATATCTCCTAATGCTATCCCTCCCCACTCCCCCCCACCCCATGACAGGCCCCGGTGTGTGATGTTCCCCAGCCTGTGTCCAAGTGTTCTCATTGTTCAATTCCCACCTATGAGTGAGAACATGCGGTGTTTAGTTTTCTGTCCTTGCGATAGTTTGCTCAGAATGATGGTTTCCAGCTTCATCCGTGTCCCTACAACGGACATGAACTCATCCTTTTTCATGGCTGCATAGTATTGCATGGTGTATATGTGCCACATTTTCTTAATCCAGTCTATCATTGATGGACATTTGGGTTGGTTCCAAGTCTTTGCTATTGTGAATAGTGCCGCAATAAACATACGTGTGCATGTGTCTTTATAGCAGCATGATTTATAATCCCTTGGGTATATACCCAGTAATGGGATGGCTGGGTCAAATGATATTTCTAGTTCTAGATCCTTGAGGAATCGCCACACTGTCTTCCATAATGGTCGAACTAGTTTACAGTCCCACCAACAGAAAGCACAGACTCTTAACTATGGTGATATCCAACCCCCTAACAGTGCTACCAGCAGCGGGACCACCACCACCCTCTCCCCTCCCACGTCTATGCCCTGATACCTCACATTTGCTGATGTAAATGGCTTTAGCACTCTACTCCAGCTTTTCTCATGCATTTGTCATCATGGTTACCTAGAATGTGCTAGTAAGGATTCTCTGTGTGTAAGCGACACAAAGACAATTCTAACTAAAACTAATCAAATACAGAGATGGGGAGGAATAGCAACTCTTCTGTCAAGCCACAGAAGGGGCAGAGGTGAAACTGGCCTTGGGGATGCCTATAACCAAGTCTCAGACCCAGCCAGTCCCTGTCTCTTGTTTCTGTCATCCCCACTTCTCCTTTTGGGTTCCTTTAATTCCCTCAGGCTGGACGCCACCAGGAAGCCAGAATGGAAGCTACACCTACACAAACAACAGCAAGGACAACACTCTTCTCCACCAAGGCCCTTGGAAAAATCCTAAGGAAGCAATTTGATTGGTCAAGACTGAGTCACATGTTCAGGCTTGGACCAATCACTGTGGTCAGAGGTGGAATGCTGTGATTGGACGTTCTCGTGGAAGCTCCACTGTTAGAAGAGAAGCAGTTTCCAAAAGAAAGTGGATAAAGATGTTTCTAGAAGAAACAGTCCCATCTATGGCAGAGGATAGATGATGTCCTTTATTTTTAAAGTCCCAGTTCCTTCCTATGGGGCTATATAGCATGAATCTTCATGAAGTTGAAGTTTTACTTATTTACTTGTTTCAGCTCAATGCTTGGAGAGAAAGACAAGACAAAGCCAAAAGCCAGCACTGGGGAAACAAAACACTAGCTGTTCCTGATGCAGCCTCTTATCCTCCTGGAGTTCACCTTTTGATGGAGAGGATAGGCAAGTTAACACATAAGCAAAGTCCAGTGGGTAACTGCTCCCACAGAGGAAGGCAAAGAGGGATTCATTGCCAACTGAGCTTTGCAGAGTGTTTTTTGAATGGAGAGGAGGCACCTGTCATCCCAGCACTTTGGGAGGCCAAGGCAGAAGGATCACTTGAGGCTGGAAGTTCAAGACCATCCTAGACAACATAGTGAGACCTCGTCTCTACGAAAAATGAGGTGGAAGGGTTGCTTGAGCCCAGGAGGTCAAGGCTGCCGTGAGCCATGATGGCACCACTGCACTCCAGCCTGGTGACAGAGCAAGACCTTGACTCAAAAAATAAAAAAATAAATGTTATGAATGAAGAGGAGAAAAAAAAGCCAGGGTTGTAAAATGGAGCAATGAAACGCAGAACTGTTAAATCAATAATGCCCAAGACTGCACCTGGCACCTAGTAGGTGCTCAATAATATTTTGTTGAAGGAATAAGTTACTGAATGAGAGTAACATGTCACAGCTAAGGAAAGGAGAGTGTCCCTGCTTGATTACAGGGCTTGAGAGTTGGGACTGCATGGATTTGAATCTCAGTTGCAGCACCTACAAGTTGTGCAAATTGGGCAAGTCACTTCAGCCATCGGAACCTCAGTTTCAGCCTCTATAAATGGAAAATAACATACCTACCTCTTGCTGTTCAGGATGGGATTCAATAAGCTCTCCAAAGTGCTTGGGCTGGTGCTGAGACACCACAACGTTCCGGTCTGTGGCAGAGGATAGATGACGTTCTTTATTTTAAAAGTCCCACTTCCTTCCTCTGGGGCTACATAGCTTGAATCCTCATTAAATAGATGTTTTACTTATTCATTTGTTTCAGCTCACATGCTTGGAGATTGGAGAGCAAGACAAAACAAGACAAAGCAAAAAAAAAAAAAAAAAAAAAAAGCAAGACAAAGATTTTTGTAAGAGCTAATGTCCCTTACAACAAAACATAGCTTTCCTGCAGAATCTCTCCATGGTGAATTGAAAACGGCTTTAACTGGTTTCATTCCAAACAGCAGAAACAATTGTTGCCGACCTCACAGCTTTTCTGCGGGAGAGCAGCCTCTGCAAAGGGTATTTGGGCTTGCCTGTCTCCATTTAAAAACTCGTGTGGAATACCAACCCAGTTGAAATAGCAACGCTTCTAAAATTGCTGCTGATGTCCTAGAACGCAAAACCCAAGGAACATAGTCCCCTGGCTCTGCTCTAAGCAATACATATGCTCTGTATTTTGACCCTGTAAAGCCAGGAGCCCGGAGTTCTTCACAGATATTGGCAGCCACCTGAAGGTAACAAGACAGCCAGGCCAGAAAGGATGTTGAAACTATTTTGAGGGTTCTATAAATCTACATTAACATTTTTCTTTTTTTGGGTCCATCATTTCTCTCTCACCTCTCCCAGCCCCTTCTCTTCTTCCAATTCTCTTGCTCCCTCCCTCTTCCATGACAATGGAAGGAAAATATTAAAATATTTATCCCAGCACATAAGTATTAACTACAGAGAACTCATCACCAAACAGGCACATAGACAAGGGCAGTGCCCTCACTTCCACTTTGGAGAGTATCCCTCTTTTGTATTCCCCCTGGTGCCTCCATGAAAACTGCCTCTTAGGCATAACTCTTGGCTCTCCTGGGTTCAGAATTCCTGTACCAGAAGTTTAGCAAGACCATATTTGCTTTCAGCTGCATGAAGAGCCCACAGCTCACATCCAGCCTAGCTTTTTTTTCTTTTTTCTAGCTGGAGTCTCACACTATCACCCAGGCTGGGGTGCAGTGGCACGATCTCAGCTCACTGTAACCTCCGTCTCCCAGATTCAAGCAATTCTCCTGCCTCAGCCTCCTGAGTAAGTTGAGATTACAGGCGCCCACCACCACCAGCTAATTTTTGTATTTTTAGTAGAGATGGAGTTTCACCATGTTGCCCAGGCTGGTCTCAAACTTCTGACCTCAGGTGATCCGCCCACCTCATCCTCCCAAAGTGCTGGGATTACAAGCGCGAGGCACCGTGCCTGGCCAGCGTCCAGCCTTTCGATTCCTGGCCACCCCTTGAGTGTGCATAGATGGCAGGGCCCCTACTTTCTCTGGCCCAGGAACCTGGGCTGAGCAGGCTGAGTGGTTTTATTTAAAACAGTGCTTCCCAAAGCCAGCCAGCGCTGGCTTCATGGGCGTGGGACCTGCACAGTTGCATGGGGCCCTGCATACAGAAGAGCGCACCATGTTGCTAAATGCTCTGCTGTTGCTGTCTTAAAATTCTTAATAATTTTTGAGCAAAAAACCCCACATTTTCATTTTTCACTGGGCCCGCAAATGATGTTGCTTGAGATGCATAACCATGCACTGTACAGGAGATAATTTTAGCCGCTCCACAGACCAACCTTTTCTTAATTCAACTGGCTACACGTGTACATTGCTGTATGTGTTAGAATCAGCATGGCACTCAGTGATCACACTCTCCTTTTGCAGTTCTTATGACTGAGGAAGAGGAAAAATCTACTTATGGGAAAAAGTGAGTCCACTTAAAAAAAAATAGGAGGTGTATTAACTACAGATCCTACTCAAATGTGGCAAAAGAAAAAGTGAGGGAAGTAAATAAATTTGAGAATTGCTGAACTTAAAGGACCTCGAAGAGCTTTCTCTCCACCTCCACCAAATCACTAACTACAAAATATCACTAGCCCCACAACACTATTACTCACCTGCTAGCTAGAGTGCCTGGAGTTCTTGTACTGTGGCTTATCAGAATGTACTCTAACTCACTATGTGCCTTTGGACAAGTCTCTTTGTCCCCCCGCATCTCAGTTTGCCCGTCTGTAAAATGGGCCAGTTCTTTCATCTTAAAAATCTTGGATTCCCTTGAGTTAAACCAATGGTTTGTAAATGCTGGTCCCCATACTGCCTGCATCTGAGCCACTAGAGGAGGTCATTAGAAATGCTCAGCCCCAGGCCTCAGCCTGGGGGATTCAGTAGGTTGGAGGTTAAATTTTGGAATATTTTAAACCAACCTTCTCAGAACTTTTGATCAGCAGCCAGTTTTGAGAGCTTCTAAGTTAAAATATTTAAAATCACCCATTCATCATTCAACAAGCACTTGCTGAACAATCCCTGTGGGTCTTCCATGGCGCAGAGTAACAGAGAATTAGACCATCTCTACCTACCGACGCCCTGCAATGTCTGGTTGCAGGAAGAAGTTGAACAACAAAGCAATCATATCTACTTCCTGTGTGCCAGCTACAAAGAGTTGCATGTATATTAACTGTGGCACACTGGATCTTTCCAAAAGCAGTCACAGCAATATTGCCAGTTCCATAATTTTGCCAGTCCATCAAGCAATGGAGTCTATTTCCACTCTCCTTGAAACTGAGCAGAATTTTCTGACTTCCTCAATGAGCAGAAAGAGTAAAAGTGACTCTTTGTGACCTCCAGGAGAAGTCATAAAAGGCAATATTTCTTCCACCTGGCTTTCTTCTCACTTCTCTCAGGATGCTCACCATTGGAACCTAGCCATCGTCTTGTAAGGAAGCCAAGTAGCTACATGGAGATGCTATGTGTAGGTGTCCCAGCCATCTGATCCAACTGAGGCCTCACCAGTCTCCAAACGCAAGAGCAAGCAAGCTCCAACTCCATGCCTGTAGCACTATAGGTGCCCCTCAGAGCTCACCAGCCCCTACCTTGTTTTCCCTCTCATCTCTCTTCCGTGCAGCCTTTCTCTACCCTGTGACACACGGGAGCCCAAGCATTATTCAGAGCCCTTTGCACTTTTTCGACCAACAGCCTCGTAATACTATTACTGCTGATGGCTTTTCATTCCCAATGCCAAACCTGATTTGGAGTTCACAAGGCTGAGGGTTTCAATCCAGGCTCTGTGGACAGGCTCCGGGAGCCCTAAGTGACTGTAGCTTACAGACAATCCAATTGTTATTGACATTTGTGTCTGATTGTTCATCAAGGAGGAGCTGTCTTGTAGGCCAAATCATTCTATTACCCGGCCCCCCTTTCACCCTCCCCACTAACGACAAAACACATACGCACCATCAGTGGCAGGCCAATCAATCGTAATATCACTCTACATCTATCAGGGTCACTTTTGTGTGCCTGAGTTTGGGGGCGGCTGGGGGAGGGAAAAGGGAAATGGGAAGAAAAAGGAATGGATCTAAATTTTTGTGCTATGAGGATCTGAAATGGAAGCATCTACTGAAAACAGAAAAGAATCAATTTCATTGCAAAAGATATCCATAAATATCTATGTCTGTATCCATATTTATATCTATATACCCGACTACTTGGAAGGGTAATTCTTAAGAGGCATGTCATTTGTCCGTTCATTCTGCTTGATTGTGTCCCAGAATAATATCTAGTTTTAACTTGAATGAGACTTGGGTTAAGCATACTTGATCACAATAGATCCAATAAGTTGATGAGTTACCCTGCCCCCCCCCAACATAAGGCATCTCTCATTCATATCATAAATCTTTCCCCTATCTTATCTAATTCTATTTTTCCAGAGTCCACCATTAGCCAGACTACCCATTTTAGTGTTATCTTGAGAAAGCTGAAACCATCAGCCTGCTGCAACTGTTGGCTGTATCTGACTTCAAGTGCTCTTACAATTCTCATTCATTCCAAGAAAAAGTGAAGACCTCAAACCATCAGTCAGACGAAAGCCATTTTGCAAGGAGTGGTGAAAGGTTTGCACTGAACTGTCCACACTTTCTTGGACTCTAAACAATAACACACCTTTTTAGAAGGGCTGTCACGTGGATTGGTCCCTAAGTGGATACAACAATGACCCTGGTTTTCTCAGCAACAGGACTGAGCTAACTCACAAACACCAAGGCTCTTCTTTGCTCAAAAAGAAAAAAGTGGGTATATTAGAGCAACAATGAATTCTACACACTACTAGAATGGCTAAAATTAAAGACTGACAATCCCAAGTGTGGGTGAGGATGTGGAATGATTGAAGCCCTCATACCTTATTGATGAGTGTTAAGGGCTGAACTGTGTCCACGCTACATTAGTGTATTGCAGTCCTAAACCCCAATACCTGAGAAGGTGACTGTATTTGGAGATAGGGTCTTTAAAGAGGTGATCATGTTGAAATGAGGTCATTAGGATGGATGGACCCTAATCCAATATGCCTAGTGTCCTCAAAAAATAGGATATCTGGATGCAGACATGCACAGAGATAAGGTGATGGGAAGACACTGGAAGAGGCAGCCAGCCACAAACCACAGACAGAGGTCTCAGGAGAAATCAACCTGCCAATACCTTGATCTCAGACTTCCAGCCTCCAGATGGTGAGAAAATTAATTTCTGTTGTTTAAGTCACCCAATCTGGGTATTTTGTTATGGCAGCCCTAGCAAACCAATACAGTTGGGGTGCAAAATGGTGTAGCCACTTTAGAAAACAGTTGCCAGTTTTTATAAAGTTAACTACGTACTAACAAATATAAGACAGAAATCTCATTCCTTCTCCTCCATCTCCAGAAGAGATGAAAACATATGTTCATACAAAGACCTAAAAATGAATATTTATAGCATAATTATTTACAATAATCCAAACTATTGAAACAACCCAAATGTCTATCAACTTATGAGTGAATAAACAAATTGTGGTATATTCATATAATGGAATACTACACAGTAATGAAAAGAAACAAATCATTGGCACATAGAAAAACATGGAGGAATCTCAAAGCATTCATTGTATTAAGTGAAAGAAGCCAGACACCAAAGACTGCATATAATTTCCATTTATATTACATCCTGGGAAAGCTAAATCTACAAGAACAGGGAACATATCAGTGGGGCCCAGGGGCTGGAGGTGAGAGGAGGGAATTTATTACAGAGAAGCACAAAAGAACATGTTTGGGTAATGGGATTGTTCTATTTCTTGACTGCAGTGATGGATACATGTCAAATTCATCAAACTGTATCCTTAAAAGAGTAAATTTTATTGTATATGTTTCAGTAAACTTGACTTTTAAAAATAATATTATAATAATGAGCTATCCTTCTTTGCCCAAGAGGCAAATTTTTTAAAAAAAATTAATAACATTCAGGGCTGGACGCAGTGGTTTACACCTGTAATCCCAGCACTTTGGGAGGCCGAGGCCAGGAGTTGGAGACCAGCCTGGGCATTATAGTGAAACCCTGCATCTACCAAAAATATATACAAAAATTAGCTGGGCATGGTGGTGCATGCCTGTAATCTCAGCTACTCTAGAGGCTGAGGCATGAGAATCACTTGAACCCAGGAGGCTGAGGTTGCAGTGGGCTGAGAGCGCACCCCTCCAGGCTGGGCGACAGAGTAAGACTGTTTCTCAAACAACAACAACAACAACAAAAACAAAAGAAATTCAGTATTGGTGAAGATCCAGTCAAACAGGTACTTTTATGCCCATGAAAAAAAAACTATTGGATATTTCTTTTTGTTTGTTTGTTTGTTTTATAATTTCAACTCATATTTCAGAATCGGGGTACATCTGCAAGTTTGTTCCATGGGTATATTGCTTGATGCTGAGGTTTGGAGTATGGCTGGTCTCATCACCCAGGTATTGAGCATGGTACCCAATTATTAGATGTTCCCATTAGAAACACCTTTCTGGGAAACAAATCGGCAGTTCTCCATCAAAATGTGAAACGTATTATCTTTTGACTCAGTGTATCTTCCTCTAGGAATCCATCCTGCAAAACTACTTGCATATTTATAATAGGTACATAGCAGTATTGTTTTTCATGACAAAAATAAGACAGCAATCTGTGGAAAAATTTATCACAGAGACAAGAGCTCAAAAATACCCAACTAATGACATGAAAGAAAAGGAAGTAGAGGCAAGGACAGAGGGGAGATCTCTGTACATGTTATTCAATATGTTTATTTATTGTTTAAATCTTTTATAGAGAGAATTAATTCACACATTGTATAATATTTATTTTTTAACCCTGGGCCCACAACTCCATTTTAATAAATAATAAAATGTTCTTACTCCACTATCCTCTTAAATCGTCCCCTTCCCTGTTCTCTCTTTATTGATACATGTACTTGTCATCCCAAACTAATTAATTCATTAAGACAGGCCATTCATTTATATTAGCAGATTTTAGGCAAAGAAATTCTTTTAAAAAATATATGCTAGTGTTTATTAGTGCATGATTATCAAAATGATGACAGTGACAATATTAAAAGTCATGAAAGTAGAAAAATTTGTCTGACTTCATTTAAGGCAGACCTGATGATCGAAAGTGTCATATGCTTGTGAAGATTTGCTCAGTGTTAGCTCAGTGGCAGGAACAAAATAAGGATGACAGGAGAATGGAGAAACTGTGGACAATTTATGTCACTGAAGAGGGATTAGAAAACACTTAGGGGAAGAACAGATGGATTGATGTTAGATCCAGGTTTCCTTGACCTTAGAGGGTAAATATAAATCAAATTAACTTCAATTACAGAGAAAAACACCAAGTTCCTTTGGAACGAGGCTATAATCAGGGACTTTGACTTTGCAAATACCTGCTGTGCTTGCAACACTCGTCCACCGGGGCCACCGTAGGAGACAGCCTGGGTTTCCTCCAGTTCCCCACACCTGGAATTGAGCAATAAGATATTCCCTTTGTTGTTGAACTCATCAACCTTGGTGAAGCCAAAGGTTTACTTGAGCTACTTGAATGATTGGAAAGTAGGATGGAAAACAGGTATGTCCTTGAGCTATAGTCTTTTCCTGGGGCCATTTCTCCTCTCCAATGAGAGAATTATATCTCATCTTGGAGATTACTTGAATTTTTCCAGATAAGGGTTCTAGAAGTGATGATCTCATTGAATTATTTCTTAGTGGGTTTTAAGTTGAAAGTGGGAAATCAAATAATAGGGAAAATACCTATTCACTATGAGAGTTCCTTACCAGCTGGTGTCTCAGTGTCTTTGCCA
Source organism: Pongo abelii (assembly GCF_028885655.2). NCBI lineage: Eukaryota > Metazoa > Chordata > Mammalia > Primates > Hominidae > Pongo > Pongo abelii. The sequence goes on along the minus strand of NC_071995.2, from coordinate 113,701,128 downwards.
AATCTTGTGATTTTTTGGCCACCCAATCTAGGGTGGGAGTGAGGGGAGATTCCATTAAATTCAGGGTCAGCAAATTATTCCTGTAAAGGGCCAGATAATAAAAATTTAGCCTTTGTAAACTTTATGGTCTCTATCACAGCTACTCAACTCTGCTGTTGTAGAGCAAAAGCAGTAATAGATGACATGTAAATGAGTGGCCATGACTGTGTTCCAATAAAACTTTATTTATGGGCACTAAAATTCAAATTTCATATAATTTTCATATGTCACAAAATATTATTTTCCCTTTGATTATTTTTTCCAAGTATTTAAAAAGGTAAAAACCCCATAAGGACACATGCACATGTTATGTTCACGAAAACACTATTCACAATAGCAAAAACATGGAATCAATCTAAATGCCCATCAATGATAGGATAAAGAAAATGTGGTACACATACACATGAATACTATGCAGCCATTAAAAAGAATGAGATCGTGTTCTTTGCAGGAACATGGGTGGAGCTGGAGGCCATTATCCTTAGCAAACTGACACAGGAACAGAAAACCAAACTAAGTGGGAGCCAAATAAGAAGAACATATGGACACAAAGAGGGGAACAACAGACACTGGGGACTGCCTGAGGGTGGAGGGCGGGAGGAGGGAGAGGATCGGAAAAATAACTATCAGGTATTATGCTTAGTATCTGGGTGATGAAATAACCTGTACGACAAACCTCAGTGACATGAATTTACCTGTATAACAAAACTGCAAATGTACCCTTGAACGTTAACGTTTTGTTTGTTTGTTTAAAGATAAAAACCATTCTTAGTTCTTGAGCCCTACAAAAAGGTAGTGGACTGAATTTGGCTTGCAGGGCCTAGTTTGTCAACACCTGAATTAAATCATCTTCTCATTTACACTTTTTTGTTGCAAATATAATTGTTTTGAAATATCCCTCTTACTAAAGCAATGTCTTGACAGATAGATTACTAAATAGGTAGATAATTGATGATAGATAGATAAATAGATAGATAGTTGGATTTTTTTAAAAAACAAACAGTTGATCATTTGGGATATTAGAACTAAGCCCCTTGAAGGTTATGCTTATCACAATGCCTAGCACATAATATAGGTCAGTAAGTTTCTCTCAAATAAATGGAGAAAAGATTAAAGGAAGAAGAGTTTAGAGTTTTGTTTTCCTTCCTGGAAATGCCAACAACACTTCTTTCTTTAAGCTATGAGTGTTCCAGAAGACAGGGAGAGGCCAGGTGTCAAACACTGAAGTTTTAAATGAGATTAAGAAAATGAAGGCAAATTACCAGCAGTTTGTTGGACAGAGGTGAATCGCAACATAAGAGCTCAACTGCAGTATCAGACCAAGATGGTAGCCTGGCAAATTATTACAACAGGTAGCACATGTTTGGGTTGGTCTTACCAAAGGGAGAAGTCCAAGTGGGGTTGGGGAGGGTTGGGGGAAGGGAGAGAGGGATATCTTTCTAACCAATTATATTGGTTAGAAATTTAACCCCAACTACAGTGGCTTTTAATGTTTACATTCAGGATTTCACTTTTTCTATCATAAAAGAATCCCTGAAGTGGATAATTAAAAACAAGGCAATTCTATCAACTTTTCAGGGAGGCAGAGTCAGGCTCCTTCTATCTTTTCCCTCTACCCTTGGGTCACTGCCTAGGATAAGATGGCTGCTGGAACTCCAGCCATTACATATACGTTCCAGATTCTAGGTGCAGAAATCAGGGAGAGGAGAGGATAAAAGTCCCGAATCAACTCTCTTAACCAGTCTTTTCAGATATCACACACTTATCAATAGCCAAAACTTAGTCATATAACAAATTTAGCTGCAAGAAAAGCTTAAAAACATGTTTTTTTAAATTGGCACTCACAAAAAACTTGAGCCCTATTTCTAAGGAAATAGAGGAGAAAAGATACTGATAAAGCAACTAGTCATATCTGCCTTAGGAATGAATAATGGTTGATGAATTGATTTATTCATAAAAAATTATTGTATGTTTACCATGCTTGCCAGATAAGGTTATAACAGAGAAAAAGGCAAGTCCCTACTTTCATGGAACCCAAGTTCCAGGAAGGAAGAGACACATTAAATAGAATCTATCATGAAGGTCTTTAAAGTACAAGTGATGGAACATATAAACTGGGTGATCTAATCCCAGGGACTGGCAAACTCTTTCTTTAAAGGGCCAGAGAGTATTTTTTCTAAGTTTTCTGGGCCATATATTGTCTGTCTCAACTACTCAACTCTGCCATTAGGGAACATGTAAATGAGTGGGCATAGTTGTGTTTCGATAAAACTTTATTGACAAAAACAGGCAATTGGCCAAACTGGGTTGACAGGAAATAGTTTGTCAACTCTCAATTCAAGCCAGTGTGAGAGGTCAGTTAAAATCCTACTGAAGAGGCGTCTTTTAGGACAAGACCTGAAAGACGATCAGAAGTTCATTATGAAGGAAGGAGCAGGGCAGAGGGTTCCAAGCAAAAGGAACAGCATTTCAAAAATCTAGCTGCGTCTTCAAGGACTTTAAAGAAATCTAAGTATTTTGGAGTAAAACAAGCAAGAAGCGAAGTTACAAAAGATCAGTTGGAGAAGAGGCTGAAGCCAGGGCTTTCTTAATGGTCTGTACTGTATCTTAAGGGCATATAAAGTGTCTGTTTTTAATAAGGAAGTGACATGATTGGACCTGCATTTTTTTCCGTTCATTGTGGCTCTTTGAGTGAAGGGATTAGAGGAGCCAAAAGTAAAGGTGAGACATTCATCATAATGGTGAAAATGAAAAATAAAATCTGATAACATCAGGCGCTGGTGAACTGTTCTAATTCACAGCTCTTCTGACACCAAATGTGTGTGGATTTTCCTCACACCAACTAAATCTCCACCTCTCCAGATACCAACTAGATGTCCTGCAATTCAGTTCAGTTCTGTCAACTAACTACCCGAAATTAGTGTCAGACTCCACGCATTTAAGAGCTCAGTCCTCCAAGACTGCCCTCACATCCAAGACTGCCCTCACATCAGATACCAGTCACAACTCTTTGGTTCCCAGCTAATCCATCTTGCTGTCCAGCTTGGCTACATATCAGAGGTTCCCAAAACCTCCCACCTCAGGTTCAATATTTTGCTAGGATGGCTTCAGGAGCAACTCAGGATGCAAATGGAAGAGATGGATAGGATAAAGTGTGGGAGGGGAGGGGTGCATGGAGTTTCCATGCTGCTATGGTTTAGCTGTGTCCCCACCCAAATTTCATCTTGAATTGTATCTCCCATAATTCCCATGTATCATACGAGGGACCTGATGGGAGGTAATTGAATGATGGGGGTGGGTCTTTTCCATGCTGTTTTCACAATAGTGACTAAGTCTTATGAGATCTGATGGTTTTACAAATGGGAGTTCCCCTGCACAAGCCCTCTTGTCTGCTGCCATGTAAGACATGGCTTTGCTTCTCCTTTGCCTTCTGCCGTGATTTTGAGGCCTCCCCAGCCATGGGGAACTGTGAGTCCATTAAACCTCTTTCTTTTGTAAATCACCTACTCTCTGGTACATCTTTATTAGCAGCATGAGAACAGACTAATACACCCACCATCTCTGGGTGAATCACCTTCCCAGTACCTCCCTCCATGTGTTCACCAACACGAAAGCTCTCTGAACTCCATTATTTAGAAGGTTTTTATGGAGGTATTATTGATTAAATCATTGGCCATTGGTGATTAGCCCAATCTCCAGCCCCTCTCCCCTCCTTAGGGGTCAGGGAGTGGAGCTGAAAGTTCCAACCCTTGAATTGTGCCTTTCCCTCGGTCACCAGCCTCCATCCTGTAGCTATCCAGGTGTCTCTATCTGCCAGTCAGCACATTTGCATATAAAAACATTCTTCTCACTCTGGAGGCTCCAGTGGGTTTAGGAGCTGTGTGCAGGAACTGGGGGTGAAAGTCAAATATTTATTTCTTTGTTATATCATAATTGGCAAATAAATGGACAACCTAGGACATATCATAAGCTTCTGGTGGGCGGATACATTGGTCCAACCATTTTGGAAAATTGTTTAGCATTTTCTGCTAAAGCTGAACATACCCCTTTCCTGACAGCAAATACTTCTACTCTCAGATATACATTTAAGAGAAATGGGAGTGTTATGTTCACCAAACACAAATGTCCATAGTTGCCCTGTTTGAAAAAGCCCAAAACTGGAAACAATTCGAATGCCCAGCCATAGCGGAACAGATAAATAAATTGTGTTATTCTTATACTGTACAGGGTGTCAAAGGCAACACTGAGAGTAATCTAATCAGTCCATAATTACGTGCAGTGACATAGATTAATTTCACAAACACGAGATGTGCTGAAAGAAAGAAACCAGACATGAGAGTACAGTAAGTTCTGCTATGGCATCGTATGTGTACCTAAAAATTACTGTGCTATGTAAGTTCACTCAATAAAAACCACAGAGTTTATGGGGGAAATGGGATTGGGGGACATACTCAAAAACTTTGTCAGTGACACATTTTTTAAAAAATAGGAACATGGCCAGGTGTGGTGGCTCACAGCTGTAATCCTGGCACTTTGGGAGACCAAGGTGGGCAGACACTTGAGGTCAGGAATTCGAGACCAGCCTGGAAAGCATGGTAAAACCCCATCTCTACAAAAAATAAAAAATAATTTAAAAATTAGCCGGGCATGGTGGCATGTGCTTGTAGTCCCAGCTACTTGGGAGGCTGAGGTGGGAGGATGGCTTGAGCCTGGGAGGCGGAGTTTGCAGTGAGCCAAGATCGCGCCACTGCACTCCAACCTGGGTGATAGAAACAGATCTTGTCTCAAAAAAAGCATAATCAAAGTGATAGCACAGTTTTACACATGTAAAATGTTTTTTTAAGTGCATAAATACTACAATAAATGTGGGACTTTAGAAAAGTCCTAAAGTTTGCTTGTGGGAATGTGCATTGGAAGGGTTGCAGCTTGTGAGTTTTTGGGAAGTGGCAAGAGGTTGTCTGAAATCAGGAAGTTGTAACACCAGATGGGGATGAGGATGGCTCATGACAGTTGCAGTGAACTGAGGAGGGAGCAGCTGGTAGATGTTAGAGCAATGTGTGTTTTGTGTATTCCTCCGTGGCTCAGTTCAGCTGGGTGCAGTTTTCTACATTTATTTAGTGTTTCTCACAACAAAATTACACATAAGCACATGCAAAATTTGCCTTATGCTCAAATTTTTCCCTAATATATCAATCACCTGAGAACAAACTTACATTTTCAAAACAAGCATTATAGCAGAACTGGCTCTACATATTGGATGATTCCATTTTCTATAAGCTTCAAAACCAAGTAAAGCTCTAACCATGTGTAAGAAGTCAAGATAGTGGTTATCCTTGGGTGAGGGAAGGTAATTGACTGAGAAGGTGGGTGAAAGGGCTGCTGAGGAATATTGTGGGAATATTGTGTTTCTGGGTGCTGGGCACATGCTGGGTTCATTTTGTGCAAATGGGATGGAGCTGTATCCTTCCTACGTTTGCATTTTGCTGCATTTATGTTCAACTACAATAAGATATTAACTATGGATGAGTGATTAAAAACAGGGTCTCACGTAAAACAAAGCAGCAAAGGCAGGAGACTAGTTAGGAAGGTGTTCTTGCCTTTTAAGTAAAAGGGCCTATAATCCCAGCACTTTGGGAGGCCAAGGCAGGAGGATCACTGGAGGCCAGGAGTTTGAGACCAGACTGGACAACATAGTAAGACCCCATTTCTACAAAAATTAATTAACTAATTAAAGGGAATGGTGTCCCAGACCAGGGTGTGCAGAGGAAGGGGCAGCCGTAGATGGCTGGAAGGTTGTCTAGGCTATGAAGTGCCATGACATAATGAATATAAGGAAAACTGGTGAATGAAGACTCCAGGATAACTTTCAGGTTTCTCTCTTGGGTGAGGAATCAGACTGGCCACAAGACAGGAAGCTTCCGTTTGAGATAAGCCCTGTAGTGTTTCACACCCGTCAGATTTTCCTACAACTGTGGGCAGAATTGAGCAGCTTGAGGCTAAGTTCACACATTGCTAACAAACATACAGGCATTTATTTAATTGGATCTACAGGATCTATCCTCTTTCTTGAAAGAATGATGATGAGTCAATGTTCCCTTACGAAGATACCTTCAAGATTTCACTAAGCAAAGGCCATAGTAAGAGAGTTAGGGTTAAATAGGATCTTGGCATAGATGGGCAGAACAGAGGAGAATCCAGAGATCCTGAAGGCACCAACCTTCAAGACAAAATGGCATCTGTTTGTGTTTCCTTCTCCGCCTTTAAAAAGCCATCTTCCTCCCTCACTCACCCCTATACAGTAAATAACTAGGACAGTAAAGTTTAAAAGACTTGTGGCCCGGTGTGGTGGCTCACACCTGTAACCCCAGCACTTTGGGAGGCAAAGGCAGGTGGATCACTTGAGGTCAGTAGTTCTAGACCAGCCTGGCCAACATGGTGAAATCTCATTTCTACTAAAAATACAAAAATTAGCCCGGCATGGTGGCAGGCACCTGTAGTCCCAGCTACTCGGGAGGCTGAGGTGGGAGGATCTCTTGAACCCAGAAGGCGGAGGTTGCAGTGAGCCCAGATCACACCACTGCACACCAGTCCATGTGACAGAGTGACACTCCATCTCAAAAAACAAACAAACAAACAAAAACAGTTAAAGACTTGTAAAGGAGGTCAAGAAATCTAAATGTTTTCAGTTTCATTGTTTAAGATGACTTACTGCTCCATGGTTTAGAGTTCAGAAAGAGTTCTTTTTTAATTAATTTGTAATAGTGTATGCTGTTATTATTTTTTGTATATCAAGGTTCAACTCTGCAAAGATACAAACCCAACCACTCATTTAATTGTCTTCTTTATGGGAGGAATAAATGGGTTTAGGGTTGACATGCCGCAGGCATCCAAGCCCTGTCTCAGCTAGCGCATTTTCAATCTGAGTAACTTAAATCCCAAACCTCCAGAGGCCCAGAACTTATCTTCTTCATCTCTTGTAAAGGGCTGAGCAGACTGTGGTATTCAACAAGTCATAAATAATGCTATATGGTATATCAATAGCATGTGCAGGCTGGTTGGGAAAGGCTGATTCTGATCAAATCAAGGCCCAAACATCACCCAAGTCTTGGGTTTCATCCAAATGTGACCTTGTGGTAAGACTTTTTGAAAATTGAGAGGAGAAATGTACCTGTTTCCCTGCATTTCCTCCATTCATATGGATGTCCTTGCAGGTAGGAGGATCAGGTTTTTCTAGAACGGAAGAATCTTTTCCCTTTCTACATATTACACATGATTCCTCTGGTTTCATACTTCATTGGCCTTCAGTTAATATCTTGTTAAATAATAATAAAAGCTAACATTTATAAAGCTCTTACGCTGTGTTGAGCACTATAATCATTGCTTTACACGGTGCATCTCCTTCAACCATGACATTGACACCATGAGGTAGGTTTCATTATTAGCCCCATCTTACAGAAGGAAGGGTGGGAGTTCAGAGGGGTTTAGTCACTTGCTCAAAGTCACCAGCTAGTGAGTGGTAGAGCATGATTTTAACCCAGGCTTAGAACCACCCTATTATACTATGTCTGTAAATCATGATTGAATATCCTAACCTTTGTGCCTAAATCTAGACCAAAAAAAGGAGGGAATGATTGAGACTCAGGGAAAAAAATAACTTGCCAGGTGATTCTTGAGTGTTTTTGGTTTGGTTTTTTGAGACGAAGTCTCACTCTGTCACCCAGGCTGGAGTGCAATGGTGCAATCTCAGCTCACTGCAACCTCTACTTCCCAGGTTCAAGGGATTCTTGTGCCTCAACCCTCCAAGTAGCTGGGATTACAGGCATGTGCCACCAAGCCCAGCTAATTTTTTGTATTTTTAGTAGAATCAGGTTTTCACCATGTTGCCCAGGCTGGTCTCAAACTCCTGAGCTCAGGTAATCTGCCGGCCTCGGCTTCCCAAAGTGCTAGGATTACAGGCATGAGCCACTATGCCTGGCCAGATTCTTGAGTGTTCAAGCCTCAGAGGAAGTAATGCATGATGCATAAAACAGTTGATTGGCTCTAAGTATAACCAACTCCTTAATGTCACAGAAACTTGGAATTGGGCATTGAAAATAACTTCAGATATTATTTAGTCCAACCCTTTATCCTTCCATGGAATAATGTATCCTCTGCTTACATACGTCCAGGGCTGGGAGGCTCACTACCTCAAGTACCTTGAGTGGCTGGATGGGGAGGTTATCCTTTCCTCACCTTTAAACCTAAGCAATAAATTGGTGCCTAAATCCTGTTGCTTCATTAGAAATACACATCCATCCACATAAGTCAACACTGCTTGGTTTGTTCTCTGGAGAAAACAGAGGATACCAGAACTCATTGAGCTCAAGTTTCCATATGCTACACCCAGCTCCTTAATCCCCAAATCTACAAAAGCAAAACAAGATGGCACTGTTTTGTGGTGCATTCTGGGAGGGAGAAAAAAGTTTTGAAAGTTTTGAAAGTTTTTTGTTTTTTGTTTTAACACGGGGTTTTGCCATGTGGCCCAGGCCGGTCTCAACCTCCTGAGCTCAAAAAATCCACTCACTCAGCTTCCCAAAGTGCTGGAGTTACAGGTGTGAGCCACTGCGCCCAACATCACATATTCTAAGGAAATGCCCAGGTAACCTCTGCAGCTCTTTCTCCCCCTTGGTGTCCTCTCAATGGCACAGGGGTATCATTCTCTTTCTCTGAACATCAGGGGTTCAGAGAGGACCTCTCCCAAGGCTGTAGTCCTAACTTTTAGCCCACCCTACTTCCCTTCTCCTACCAATATCCAGCCACCTCCACCCCCTTAATCCCCAATGCTTGCTCAGGTGAAACAGTTGTGGTGACAAGTATTGTCCATGAAACCAGAGTAACCTGTGTTTATGTCCCACATTGATTGTGTGGCCTTGGACAAGCGTTTTAGCCATTCTGAACCTCAACTGTTCCATTCGAAGACAGGCTTAATAATACCTACCTCAGTCCAGGCACGGTGGCTCACTGTAATCCCAGTATTCTGGGAGGCCGAAGCAAAAGAATTGCTTGAGGCCAGGAGTTCAAGAGCAACCTGGACAACACAGCAAGACCCTATCTCTATTTCTGAAGGAAAAAAATTAGTAATAATAATAGCTACCTCAGAGGGATACAGCATATATAGAGGAATTAGTATCTAGTCCCTAGTACTTTAAAAAAAAAAAAAGGCTCAATAAATACTAGCTTCTTAACGTTGAATCACACAACTGTTTTTCTCCATGCTAAGGGAATTCTGTGGTGTGAACAGGCCCCAAGAGAACTGAACGCTCAGTTCAGGATGACTCAACTGAAAACAAATCTTCTCTTCCAGGCCTCCCTGCTTCACACAGAGTGTTAGTATTCTTTTGAGTCCAATTTTTGGATCACTTCACCCAAGGACACACAGACCATATGCAGCTGAGCCAACGCTCCAACTCAAGTCTGTGCAATGCCCAGACCCCTGCCTTCTCACATGGGCACCTGGACATAATTCAGGACCGAAAAACAGAGGTCTGCATCTCCAATCCACACAGCCACTGCCCCTGCAGAAATAAGTACAAAGTGGGTACTCACCTATTTCATTCTCCCCAGCCATTTGGAGGGGTGTCATTTTGCAAGATCCCCAAACTCTGAAGAATATAGCATTCCTACAAGCAAATGACTAAGGTGACTTTCAAACTGAACACTCAATACTGGGCCCTCTTTTCACCTGGCATAGGTGTGTCTTTCGCAAAGGGGTTAAGCTAGCTGTGCTACCTCCCCAGATGTCTTGAATTCTAGCTCAGGGCTCAAGCTGACAACCCTCACCCTTAGCAGGTTCTATGAACACATGCCAGCTTTACCACCTGCTAGCTCTGAAATAATATCCATTTGTGTACTGATCTATAATGTATCTCTCCCCACTCATGTGAGCCCCATGCCAGGAGGGGATTTGTGTGTCTCCAGTGCCGTTTCCTGGTGCCTAGAACCATGCCTGGCACTCAAGAGATGCTGAATATATATTTGAATGAATGGATGAGTGAATAGACTAGCAGGCCTCTGTTTAATCATCTGTAAAATTAAGATTGTACTTTCTGCTGTGTGGTTACTGTAAAGATTCAATAGGAACGCCCATGTGTGCAAAAAGCATGTCTTACGTGGACTCACAGAGTGTAAATATTTGGTAAGTGGGTGCTATTTAAAACAGATACACAGCACATACACAGACACACAGAGACAGGGACAGACAAAAAGACAGACACAGACAGACAAGTACAGATAGATATCAGGGCAGATAGAGACAGAAAAATGCAGACGTGCAGACAGACACAGACAGACAGATGTACAGACATATGCATGGACCCACACTCACACAGACACGCAATGGGACACACAGGAAGCAACAGGAATTCATCCCAGCTATGGCTCTGTTCCCTCACACACAGCCAACCTCCGCCCCAGCGCACCCCAACACCTCCCCCCTCCCCCGCCACCCCCCCAACTCCTGTTTGGAAAGTTGGGCTGGCAAGGCAGTTGGATTGGCTGAGACCCCTTCAGCGGTTTTATTTTTCCGAGTGCGGTTTTGAAGCGACATGGCAAGTAATGAGAGGAAATAATTCTGCTCATTGTTGAACAACCAGAGTACACCGTGGCAATGTGTATAACAGATGTGTGTGTGGGGAGGGATTTCTATACATGATTGTGTGCCCCGGTCTGCCTCTGAAGATGGGGAATTCAAATTGGCATTTTGATTCTTTTTAAAGGAAAGTAAGCAGTAGGAGAGCTTGAGCCCACTCCAGGGGTGTATTAAGTTGGACGGCCCTGAACATGTGGAGCATTGCCTGCAACCTGGCTCCTCCAAGAGAAACCATGAATGCATGCTGATGTTAATTCCTCAAATGTATACGATATCACACAACCGAGTTTTATCTTTACTTCCCCCAAAAAGAATCTTTAAAAACTTTAGACAAAGCAAAAAGCACTTCATGGCACCATCTAGACAAGCCTAGGACTCTGGCTACCTTTGACTTGTAGCTGTGATATCAGACCTGTCCCTTGCTTCCTATAAAATTCACTTCATGTCTCTTCTTAATGACAAAGCCCACTCTCAGGCACTCCTGCCTGTCCTGCGCACTAAATATCTCCCCTTCCTCTGAGTTCTCCCAGCGCTTGCGTTTTAAGTCAAGGATGCATTATCTTATCTTCGTTCTTACTAAAGAGGCCTCTGCCAGAGGTCAAGGTCATGCTCTTTCTCTCTTGAGAAGCCAGCAGCTTCCTCTGGTCCACAGGCATCAACTACACCCAAGATTAAAACTGGCTGCAAGTGATCTACAATTCAGCCCCCGGACTTGTTTTGTTTGGCTCACAGAGTGTTGGCGCACATGATATGTTTTTTTTAATTTGATTTATTTGCCAACATTTAAAAATCAGAAGCTTTCACACTGAAAAAATTCCAATTTTCTAGCTTTTCTTGAAAACTTGAAAGTTGTAGCAACATTAAACCTACATTTCTACAAGGTCATAATCAGCTAGAGCTGAGTGGTGGGTGGTCCCTTGAGACGGGATCCTGCATTTTGCCACAGTCCCCACCACTCCCTATTGCCCCTTGCACTGTGTCAGTTGCTGTTTATCATTGAGCTTCAGAGAGTAATAGGTTTTATACCCATGTCTTTTGGCCTATAATCCCAGCAACTTAGGAGGCCAAGGCAGGAAGATTGCTTGAGGCCAGGAGTTTGAGACCAGCCTGGACAACATAGCCAGACATCATTTCCACAAAAAATAAGATAAAATATGTATATTTATTTTAGTTAAAGGCCAGTGAGTGCACTGTCTCATGCTTCTAATCTTCATATTTTGCGAGGCTAAGGTGGGAGGATTGCTTGAGGCCAGGAGTTCAAGATCAGCCTGGGCCACACATTTTTATTTTATCTATAAAAATAAATAAATTTAAAAAATTAGCCAGATGCAGTGGCACACACCTGTGGTCCCATCTAGTCAGAAGGCTGAGGTGAGAGGATCACTTGAGCCTGGGAAGTCAAGGTTGCAGTGAGCTATGATTGTGCCACTGCACTCCAACCTGGATGACAGACTAAGGCTGTCTTTAAAAAAAAAAAAAAAAAGTATACCCATGTCTCTTTCAAAAGTGGAGAAACAAGCCAGGCGTGGTGGCTCACGTCTGTAATCCCAGCACTTTGGGAGGCCGAGGTGGGCGGATCACTTGAGGCCAGGGCTTCAAGACCAGCCTGGCCTACATGGTGAAAGCCCATCTCTACTAAAAATACAAAAATTAGCCCAGCATGGTGGTGGGCACCTGTCATCCCAGCTACTAGAGAGGCTGAGGCAGGAGAATTACTTGAACCCAGGAGGTGGAGGTTGCGGTGAGCCAAGATCACACCATTGCACTCCATCCTGGGCAACAGAGCGAGACTCCATATCAAAAAATAATAAATAAATAAATAAACAAACAAACAAAAGTGGCAAAATGAAGGATCATAATGACTTATTGGTTGGTGCAAAAAGTAATTCCAGGTTTTGACATTACTTTTTAAATGGCAAAAAAATGCAATTATTTTTTGCACCAACCTAATAATAACAAAAATAAAAGCTGGCCTTACCTGGAGTATTAGGCCCTTACCTGGCGTATTAGGCCCTTACCTAAGTTCATTATGTGAATGCATTCATTTAATCCTCACAGTGAAGCTCTGAGGGCTGGTAATGGGTGCTATCTTATCATCATTATTATCACTACAATCACTCTGTTTTAGAGAATAAAAAACTAAGATATAGAAGTTAAGATAGATGAGGAAGGCCATGTTTTTCAATGAAACTAGGACATATTCTCTGTGGAAATGAAACCTGTTCTACATTCCATGTCAGCACCTTCTATTTGTCCCACAGATCTGCTCTCCACCCCTCCCCACTCTGCTTTCTGTCTGTGGAGAGTAATCCTTACGGATCATCATGAGTCCCTTCTTTGGCTTCAATTTGGACACATGGGGAGGAAACGTGAGTGTAAGTGAGTGAGGTTGGGGTATACACTCCCCAGCTCCCTCCCAGTGAGGTCACTAAGTCTCTGCAGGTTGGCTGAGTCCTTCTACCCAAGATCAGAGCTCCCATAGAGGATCTCTCCATAGAATCGCCCTCTTCAGTAAGGTCTCTTTCAGCCTAGGGGAGATAACGGCTCCCAGGTGTGAGTAGCCTAGGCTTCTGCACTATTTCTTTCTTTCTTCTTCTTCTTCTTTTTTTTTTTTTTTTTTTTTGAGATGGAGTCTCACTCTATCACACAGACTGGAGTGCAGTGGCATGATCTCGGCTCACTGCAACCTCTGCCTCCTGGGCTCAGGCAATCCTCCTGCCTCAGCACCCCGAGTAACCAGCGCCACAGACACATGCCACCATGCCCAGCTAATTTGTGTAATTTTAGTAGAGATGGGGTTTCACCATGTTGTCCAGGCTGGTCTCGAACTCCTGAGCTCAAGCAATGTACCAGCCTTGGCCTCCCAAAGTGCTGGGATTAAAGGCATGAGCCATCATGCCTGGCAATTCTGCACTATTTCTTGTTGGTTTCATTCTACCTCATTAGTTTCCCTACATCTTGCCTAGGCATTTGTAAATAATCTCTTGAGTAACTTCCCTTCAAATGGCCCAGTTGGAGGGTACCATCAGTTTCTGGCCAGGAGCCTGCCTAATACATTTCTGATCAATTTCATTCATTTGTGCTACCTGCCCAACCTTACAAGATATTAGTGTTTGCTACCCCTGAGCTAAACCTGAATTTTATAGAAGGCACAAGAGGAGTTCAGTAAGCTTACCTATAGCTTTCAAAATATTTTTCTTTCCACCAATGTCCTGGTAAAACAATCTTTGACTCAATAAGTAAGCAATTTCTAGAACCATTTCTTTGGGTTGAGAGACTCTATGAGGAAAAAAAAAAAAAAAAAAAAAAAACACTGTCACTTTGGAAGGCCAGGGTGGGAGGATTACTTAAAGCCAAGAGTTCAAGATGAGCCTGGGCAGGACAGCAATACCCCATATCTGAACAAATTTTTTTTAAAAAAATTAGCCAGGCATGGTTGCACACACCTGTAATCCCAGCTACTCCGGAGTATGAGGCTACAGTCACTAATGATTGCACCACTTCACTCCAGCCTACTTGGTGACAAAGTAAGACCCTGTCCTGTCCTAAAAAACAAAAGAGCACTGGAATAAGAGTGAGGAGTCCTGATTTATAGACAGAATGTCTTCCTCTAGAAATGTAGTTCATCTTCAGAAACAGAGAAGCCAGACAGCCAGCTAGGCCTACATCAGATGCAGTTGTGTGAGACTGTGGCCCCCCACAGGGTCCTAACAAGCCTTCCCAGGGGAGAAGGCTACCTGCCCAGGGGAAAAGGCTGCCTGCCCCATCCCTACATCCCCTCAAGCCTTGGATAAATCCCCCTTCCCCCAAATAATTACAGTTGTGCAGCTATAGCATGAATGTTTGTTTCTCAACAAAACTTAAACACTGTCTGTGTGAGAAAGGAAGACTTATCTTAACAGAAAAATCAATCAATGCTGTTAATAAACAATGTGCATGTTATCTGGGAACAATGGGCACTACAAGGCCCACCAGGTCACTTGGCCATCCTAGAGAAGCATGTTTCTGGATAATCCCAGAGCCCTGGCCAGGCCTCTCCCACCGGTCTCCAAGAGTAATCTCATTATTAAGTAGTGGATGAGATCAGAATTGTGGAAGAGGCCCCTTATAGGCTAAATCAGTCCTCAGCCAGAAGCAGAAGGAGCGAGAATGTGATGGCACATCCTCATTCTTTAGCACATGTCTACTAAGGGCTTCCTCAGTGCCAACCCCTGACCTGGGTCCTGGAGCTGCAAAGGTCAAGTGCGAGATGTTCTCCTGATTCCCTGGTGGTCCACATCCCAGGGGCACCCACACACTTGAAACCCTGCTCGAACAGGGTTTTCAAAGTGCCAGAGGGTCACAGACACAGTCGTTTATAGCAGGGATTTATTCCCCCCAGCTCAGGTGTGGAGATTGAGCAAACACTGGAGAAAGGACGCCATAAGCAGTGGGAACGGTACGTGCAAATGCAGAGATGAAAATCTCATGTATCTGGAGAACTACAAGAAGATCCGTATTGCTGATGGTCAGGCATTCCAGAGACCACATCCATGCATCCACCACATTAGAACATAAACTCCCCAGGGTTAAGGATCTTTTCTTTGGTTCATAACTACAGTGCCCAACACATAGTAGCCGCTCAATAAATATTTGTGCAATGAATATATCCAAACATCTACCAAGAATGTTCTAGAAGAAATATTCTGCCAGGAAATTAAACACCAAAGAGAACACAGACCCAGCTTTCTAGGTGCTCACAAACTAAAGTACGTGGTTACAGGTAAGGAAATGGACAGCTGTCTTACAATGTGACAAACACTAAGATTTGGGAGCAACTAAAGTGAACGTCTTAGTGAATCAAGTAAAAACCCTAGAGAAAGTGATGTTGGCCAGGCACAGTGGCTCACACCTGTAATTCCAACACTTTGGGAGGCCAAAGCGGGTAGATCACTTGAGGTCAGGAGTTGGAGACCAGTCTGGCCAATATGGCAAAACCCTGTCTTCACTAAAACACAAAAATTAGCTCTGTCGCCCAGGCTGGAGTGCAGTGATGCGATTTCAGCTCACTGCAACCTGTCTCCCAGGTTCAAGTGATTGTCCTGTCTCAGCAGCCTCCTGAGTAGCTGGGATTATAGGTATGCACCACTATACACAACTAACTTTTGTATTTTTAGTAGAGACAGGATTTCACCATGTTGGCCAAGCTGGTCTCGAACTCCTGACCGCAAATGATTCACCTGCCTTGGCCTCCCAAAGTGCTGCGATTACAGGCATAAGCCATCATGCCTGGCCATTTTTTTTTTTTTTTTTTTAGACAGAGTCGCTCTGTTGCCCAGGCAGTGGTGCAATAAGGGCTCACTGCAACCTCGACCTCCTAGGATCAATCAATCCTCCCACTTCAGTTTCTGGAGTAGCTGGGACCACAGGTGCATGCCATCATGGCTGGCTAACTTTTTTTTAATTTTTTTGTAGAGACAGGGTCTCACTATGTTGCCCAGGTTGGTCCTGAACTACTGGACTCAAGTGACCCTTCTGCCTCGGCCTCCCAAAGTGTTAGGATTACAGGCATGAGCCACCAAGCCTGGCCACAAATGAGAAAACCAGGCCTTCAGGTGCAAAGTGCTCCCTGTACAGGGTCATAAGGCTTAAATCACACAGATAACTGAGACTTGAACCCAGGACCATGAGCGCAATGGAGGTATCTTGTAGCTAGAGAAGGCAGGTAAAGAAAGGAACAGAGGCAGGTGAGTCACTTTATCTACATGCACGTCTTCCTGGCTCATGAATGCAAACCCAGGCCTGGGTAATTAAGGTGGAATGAAGGTGGGGAGGAAGGAACAATAGGACTCATTCTCCACCTACTTGGGTATGGTGGTTACCATGGAGACCAATCAAGGTGATGGGACCAGAGATCAAAGGCCTCAGGATTTTCTCCTCCACGCCAGTTGAAAGCTCCACTGTTGTAGCTATTGGAGAACCAGAGAACACAGTTTGTTGTCTCAGTTAAAGAAGAGACAGTCTCATAGCATCTGCTTCTGAAGCTGTGGGTAAGACGGGGTCAAATAGTTGTGCCCTTTAATGATTATGTTTTGTTATCTTTTATTTTTTTAAAACCATGCTTGTCAAAAACTCAAGCAATGGATACTAAACAGGTACTCACTAAAAAGAAAATTCTCTCTCCTAATTGGAGTCTGAGCATTGATACTTTCTAAAAAGACACATAATAAATGGAAAGCCGTGGCTGCCGTTGTGAAGAAAAACTGGGAGGCTATGGACAGGAAAAGGGAGGAGTCTTCCCTCTATATCCTTCTGTGTTTTTTATTTATTTTTTAATTGAAAAAATATAAACTTTAGATTAAAATAATAAATATACTTTTAAAACTGAAAAAGTATAATATTTAACCAACACTTAAACATTGGTTATATATCTTATAGACCTTTTCTCCTTGTATAGAAACATAGATATTTAATGTATATAATTATTAACTAAAGATGAAATTATTGGAGGAACTTGTACCAGTCTAGCTCATTCTTTTTAAAGATTTCATGAGGCCGGGCACAGTGGTTGATGTCTGTAATCCCAGCACTTTTGGAGGCTGAGGCAGGAGGATCGCTTGAGACCAGGAGTTTATGACCAGGCTGGGCAACATAAGGAGACCTTGTCTCTACAAAAATAAAAAAATTAGCCAGGCATAATGGTGCATGCCTGTGGTCTCAGCTACTCGGGAGGTTTAGGCAAGAGGATCACTTGAGCCTAAGAGTTTGAGGGTGCTGTGAGCTGTGATCATGCCACTGCACTCCAGCCTGGGCAACAGAGCAAGACTCTGTCTCAAAAACGAAAAAAATGTTTTGGGAACTTCTGTTAGAGCACGATGTAGTCAATCTGTCCACGGACAAGTAGGTCCCTACCTTTCTTTAAACAGAGAATTTAAAATTTTGCCCCTCCAGTTTTATGAGCTCACCTAAGTCATCCTGATCTAAAACAGAACAGGGCAGCTCCTTGGGGACATCAACACGAGGCCAACTCAAAGCTTGAGCATTTTGACAACTGAGTCAGGCAGGCCCCACAACCTGGTGGACAGATGCAAGAGCTCTTGAATCAGACTCTTTAGCCCCAAATCTGGGCTCTGCCCTTTACCATCATGGGGACTTGGGGTAAACCCCGACATCCTCATCTCTTAAAAGGACACCAGGGTGTCTATACCAAAGGGTATCTTTTGAGAAGCAAATGAAAAAAATCTGTATGTAACACCCAGCCTACTGCCTGGTATAGAGTACATAAGTACCCAGAAAATGACTGATTTTAGTATCATTATCAGCATCGTATTATTACTTCCTCCAGGATGACCATTAGCTAAGCCTTTTTTCATCCGCCCCCTCACTCAAGACATACTAATGGAGTGCCTAGTGTGTACCCATCTGGAGTCCACTCTGGAAAAAGATGAAAGCTTACCTCAAAAGAGAACTGTAGGCAGGGCACAGTGACTCACGCCTGTAATCCCAGCACTTTGGGAGGCCGAGGTGGGTGGATCACCTGAGGTCAGGAGTTCAAGACCAGCCTGGCCAACGTGGCGAAACCCCGTCTCTACTGAAAATAAAAAAATTAGCTGGGCATGGTGGCCTGTGCCTGTAGTCCCAGCTACTTGGGAGGCTGAGGCAGGAGAATCACTTGAACCCAGGAGGCGGAGGTTGCAGTAAGCCAAGATCATACCATTGCACTCCAGCATGGGCGACAGAGTGAGACTCCATCTCAAAAAGAAAGGGGGGAACTGTAGCCAGCACTGGCTCCAGAGCCCAGAATTTCACGTTATGCTTCTGATCTGAGGTTGGCCTAAACCAGCCCTTCCAAAAAGAGGAGTGGGGTGGAAGGGAACTTACCTAGAGTTCAAAGTCCCTGATTACGGCTCCAACTACTGGGACAAAGTGTTTGTTTTCAGGACTCTGGAAGATGTGCCCAAAAGAGATGTTTCAAGAAAAATTTCAGGTAGGTCCAGGAAGGACTTCCAGAGGCATTTTACTCACATCTACTTCTAAGCCAGTGGACTCACATGGGAAAAATCAGTGTGGATTCAGGCTTAAGTTAAATCATTATGGGCCAGTGCAGCAGCACACACCAATGATCCCAGCTCCTAAGGGGGCCAAGGCAGGAGGATGGCTTGAGCCTAGGAGTTTGAGACTAGCCTCGGCAACATAGTGAGACCCCATCCATACAAAAAAATTTTAAATATTAGCTGGGCTTGGTGGTGCATGCCTGTAGTCCCAGCTACTCAGGAGGCTGAGGTGGGAGGATTGCTTGAGCCCAGGAAGTCAAGGCTGCAGTGAGGTGTGATCGCGCCACTGCTCTCCAGCCTGAGCAACAGAATGAGACCCTGTCTCAAATAAATAAATAAATAAATAAATAATAAAATAAATCATCCTAATAATAGTAATAATAATGATAACAATATTAGCTACAATTTATTAGGCATTTGTTATGTGCTGGGCTCTGTGCTAAGAGCTGTCCATGCATTATCTAATTTAATCTTTCAATAACCCAAGAGATGTGAAGTGTTCAGATCTACAGCAGATGAGCCATCAGCTCAGACAGATTAAGTGGCTTGCCCATGGTTACACAGTCAATAAACACCAACACAGAATTCTGACTCTAAAGCTCATGCACTGAAGCTGTCTGCCACTCACAAGTGGAAGAGAAAAGACTCATCAAACTTTGGGAGTATGGACTTCTCTAAGAGACTCAGAAAACTGTGGCTCCCTTTTTCATGCTCTCACAAAGGCCATCACAAAGAACACTTGCAAAGACCGTGGGAAACCAGAAAGCCAACAGCAACAGCCCAGTGGTCAGCAGCCCTCTGGGTGTGCTCTGGGGCCTTGCACACAGGCTGGGGCAGTGGGGCACAGAAACCTGAATCATTTCGCACATGGCAGCAGAAGACAATGGATGACATTGTAGGCCTCGGCAGCTAAACCTGAGAACCCTGGGGACCTGGCCACATCTCTCTAATCGGATCCGAAAGCTGCATTCCTTCAGTTCCCCCCAGGTTGCTGCGAATTCCTCCAGCTTATTAAGCAGGTAAGACCCGTCTTTTTGATATAAAAACAATAGGCTGTATGCTAGGCTGGGCTGAGACCTCACAGAAAATAAAACTTTTGCAGCACAAAGCCTATCACCTCAAACACACATCTGGAAAGCATTTTCTATTGATATAAAAATGGATGTACGTATAATACATATGTGTATTTATGAATCTGGTGTATTAATCACAAAGGCCACAGTGAAAAAGGGCCATTCGTACCCCAAAGCCAGCCCCAATGATGAGCTTTTGAATGACTTTGGGGTTGCCTTATTTCAATCAAGGTCAAAGGCTGGGTGGGGGATGTTCATATATACACCCTCTTCTTCCCCATTCTTGGTTTCCAAAACCCCAACTAGGACAAATTCTGTCTAGTTTTTTCTAGTGTCGTAGAGCACATACATCTGAAACTAGAATATGCTGTTGAGGTCTGCTGGTTTGAGGCTCTTCTAAAGCTCTTACTTGACAGAAAGCCAGGTTTCTTGGAAGACTGAATTTTGCAAAAGAGCTAGTTTGTTTGCATGGCTTCATTAAGAAAAGAACTAGCATAAGGAGAGAGTGGCAGGAAAAAAGAGTTGCACTATGAAGTTGCAGGTAAAACAAAGTCATTGTGAGTCTTCTACAGCTCCCACTGATACAGGATAAAGAGTGATGATTGTTGTCTGAACTTTGCAGGGTCTGGTCTCCCAACCCAGTACTCTGTATGAATAATATCGTGTTCTAAAGGCCTGGCGCAGTGGCTCACGCCTGTAATCTCAGCACATTTGGAGGCCGAGGCAGGTGGATCGCTTGAGGTCAGGAGTTCGAGACCAGACTGACCAACATGGTGAAACCCCATCTGTACTAAAAATATAAAAATTAGCCAGGTGTGGTGGCGCATACCTGTAATGCTAGCCACTCGGGAGGACGAGGCAGGTGAATCACTTGAACCCGGGAGGTGGAAGTTGCAGCAAGCCGAGATTGCGCCACTGCACTCCAGCCTGGGCCACAGAGCGAAACTCCCTCTCAATAAATAAATAAATAAATAAATAAATAAATGGCTAGGCAGTCATTCCTCAGAGTAATAAACCAATATACACTTAAAGGCTATGTTACCACACTTGTTAAGGTATCAGGAACAACACAAACTCACAATCACAGAAAACAGTTGTGAATTCTCTAATCAATTAGAAGCTCACTGCTTTTCATGTGAGCAATTCTGGTGTGTTCTATAGTGAAGACCAGCAAGAGGCTATTTACCCAAGAAGAGTTGGTTATTATGTTAGTCAGGACGGGCTGAGTTATGATGTAGTAACAAACAATCCCAAAACAACTATGAATTGAAGCAATAGAGGTGTATTTCTTGCTTTCTCTGCTTTTTTTTTTGATTCAGCTGGGAACTCTCCTTGGCCTAGTCCATGTCCAGGGACCCAGGCTGAGATAGAGTAAGAAGTCACCGTGGAAACACTGTATCTAGCTACAGCAAAAGAGAATAGTGAGTGTCACCATACCTACCAGCTCCTAAAGCTTCCATCCAGAAGTGACACATCTTACACCCACTCACCTTTCAATGCTCAATGCAAATCACTTGGTCACTTTGAGGAACTGTGAATGCAATCCCACTAGGTGCCCAGGAGGAGGAAAAATGAGAAGTATTTGGTGGACAATGCTAACAAAAATAAAAATAAAAATTTAAAGGAAAATACAATAATTTTTAAGAAGTGGGTGATGTCATAAAAATAGGGCCTAATATTTACAGAATGTTTTACACTTTATAAAGCACTTTCATTGATATCATCACATTTTAAACCTTAAAACCATATTTCAACATGTTACTTTTTGTTTGTTTTTAATAAATATATTCATTCAAAGAACATATATTTGGGGCCGGGTGCAGTGGCTCACGCCTGTAATCCCAGCACTTTGGGAGGCCGAGGCAGGTGGATGATCTGAGGTCAGGAGTTCGAGACCAGCCTGGCCAACATGGTGAAACCCTGTCTCTGCTAAAAGTACAAAAATTAGCTGGGCATGGTGGTGGGCACCTGTAATCCCAGCTACTCAGGAGGCTAAGGCAGGGGAATTGCTTGAACCCAGGAGGTGGAGGTTGCACTAAGCCGAGATTGTGCCACCGCACTCCAGCCTGGACAACAAGAGTGAAACTCCATCTCAAATGAAAAAAAAAAAAAACATACACACACACACACACACACACACACACACACACAGAGCACATAGTAGATGCCCCAAATATATATATATATGTGCCGGTCATTGTTTCAGATGCTGGGGATGTAGTCATGAATAAGACAGATAATGTTCTGTGTTCTTGTAGCTTATAGTCTAGTAAGGGAGGCAAATAATAGGGCAATAAATGAATAAATATAGAATATAGCTGGGATGATATTTTAGACTCTTAAGTTAAAGACTGTGGGAAGCCAGAAAGTCTAAAATATCATCACAATTATATTCTATACTTATTATTATTTCTAATATAATCACAGCTTGCATGTTTAAATGAAATTGGTTTATGAAATGAACCATGAACCATGAAATACGGCATTATTGTAAGAAATATTAATGATGCCCATGATATATTATTATTTATATGTATTCTATATTTATTATTGTTTCTTATACAGACTCTAAGTTACTCCCCTCCATAAGTCCTGCCTCCTGGTGTTCTCAGCTTTATGTAATTCCCTCTTTGAATATGGGTGGGACCTATGACTTGGTTCTAACCAATAAAATATAGCAACAGTGGTGGAATGTCATTTCTGGAACTATGTTACCTTATGAAGACTCTGTCTTGCTAGCAGACTCACTCTAGAGACTTTTAAGAAACTTTCCACCTGTTTTTCAAACTGATTGCACCATTTTACATGCCCCCAGCAGTGTATGAGAGTTCCAGTTCCTCCACATCCTCATCAACACTTGGTGTGGTTAGTGTTTTTCACTCACTTGGTGTTTTTGTTTCTTTGTTTGTTTTTTTGAGACGGAGTCTTGCTCTGTCACCAGGGTGGTGCAATCTCGGCTCACTGCAACCTCCGCCTCCCAGGTTCAAGTGATTCTCCTGCCTCAGCCTCCTGAGTAGCTGGGACTACAGGCACACACCACCATGCCTGGCTCATTTTTTGTATTTTTAGTAGAGATGGGGTTTCATCGTGTTAGCCAGGATGGTCTCGATCTCTTGACCTCGTGATCTGCCTGCCTCGGCATTCCAAAGTGCTGGGATAACAGACATGAGCCACCACGGCTGGCCCACTTGATTTTAAAGAGTCCAGGTTCAGCTGATGGAGGTGAGAGGTACTAGAACTGCCATCCCAGAGCCCCAGAGTAACAGTGAGCAGGAGGGCTAAGGCTTTTTGAATTTAGGGATACTGAACTTGGTGTATTAGGGCAACATTAGCTGCTGTAACAAATTGACTAAAAAATTTTAGTGGTTTCACACAATGGAAATGTATTGTTTATGTTCACCTAAAGCTCTAGGGTGGGTATTCCCCCACATGATGATTCAGAGACTCAGGACTGCTACATACTGTGGGTCTGCCATCTCTTAGGAACTCACAGTCTTCTGCAGCCATCAGCTCTACAGGGGAAAAGAAGACAAAGAAGCCCTATTACTTTTTGAAGTCACCAACTCAGGAATGGCTCACTCTGCTCATATTTTATGTGTAAGATCCAGTCACACGGCCCTAGCTGGTTGCAGAGGAAGCCCAGAACTATTGTCCTTACCTACACCATGACCTCCAAGTGACAACTCCTCACTCCGGAAATGCCGAGAGGTCACAAATGTTTGTTGGGCATCTCGCCATCTCTGCCATGCCCAGGCTTATCTAACACAGCAAACCCAGATGCTGACCCCAGCCCCAGAAGGACTGAGGAAGAACCACTGTTCTTGACTTCCTGATCCCCCATGGAGACCCCAGAAGGGGAGGTCCAGATCCAGATTCAGCTGAATACTGCAAATTGCCAGCATAGCTTTCCCATTACTACATTCTAAGGTCTGCCCAGCCACTTCCTGCCAGCTCTCCCCACGACCTCTCGGTTCTCCCAAACAACTCTAGGGGCTTAACCACAGCAATTTTACTACTCTTGACAGAACCAGCTTTTGGAGCCAAAACAACATGTGAGCATTTTCTATTCACAGGAAAGTGGGTGGGTTTCAGCAAGCCCCCACAAGGCTCCCTCTGAATTCACGTTTGGGTAAGAGTACCTGGGGGAAATTCTTCCAGAGGCAGAGATTTCCAGATCCTTCGAACATGAGAAGTTGACTAACAAAAAAATAATAATAATAGCAGCTACCATTAACTTGGTACTTCCTGTGGTGCTTTACTGTGCTCAGCATTCAATGTGCATCTTTGATATTTCTCATAATAATGCTGCACTTCATGGTTCATTTCATAAACCAGTTTCACAGACAGGAAAAACTGACACAGCCCAGTAAACTGACTTTTCCCAATGTCACTGGGCCATTAGCAGAGCCAGAATTTTACCCAGGGCCATACTATTTCAAAGCCACATCTTTTTCCTCTATACAACAGCTCTTTCCCTAAGTAGCCAGGCATCATAAGAATTTTCTCAGCCTGCTCTGAGAATATCAGCAAACTCTCTGTTTGCCAGCAAACTTGCCAGGACCATTGGGAATCTGTAATGACTTTCTTCCTCAATCTCTTTGGTTGGTGTTCCACCTGGAAGGTGGAAAGTCAAAGTGAGAGTGGCCATTTAAACAGTTGAAATGGGAGTGGAGTAAATGGTGATAGGAATGAACTGAAACTATCTTGGGTGGTAACTCAAAGGGGCTTAGAGTATAAAGAATGCCCTTTTGGATCCTGAAAGAGCCGCTTACGGTGGTGGGTGCCTGCAATCCCAGCTACTTGGGAGGCTGAGGCAGGAGAATCGCTTAACCTAGGAGGTGGAGGTTGCAGTGAGCAGAGATTGTGCCACTGTACTCCAGCCTGGGCAACAGAATGAGACTCCATCTCAAAGAAGAAAAAAAGAAAGAAAAGGGCTGTGATAAATTTGAAGATTCTTTCCTTCTCTCTAGCATCATGTTCTCAGAAATTCTTCCTGTGTTGCTCCATTCCAATTCTGATAAATGATTGTTTCATGTGGTTTTGTCTAGTTTTATCTGTTTTTGGTGGAAGAGAACTGACTTGAATTGAAACCTCTTTCCATGCCTGGTTCAAACCAATCCCTATACTGTAGTGGTTATGAGCCCAGAGTTGGAGCCAGGGTCCTGAATTCCCACCTCTGACATCTTCTGGCTCTTAATCTCTGACTACTTGCTTAACATCTCTGTGCCTCCATTTCTATATAAGTGTTTTTATGGTTATTATTTATTTAATAAATGGAGAAACAAAGACCCAACATGACACCTGGCAATTTGGTGGCAGAACCTAAATCTCAGGTGTCCTAACTTCCAGTCCAAAGCATAGAGAAAAATAATGGCATGGAGATAATAGCTGTAAGAATGTTAATTCTCTAGAGCATGCATCAATATTATTAATATAAAGTAAGGCCGGGTGCAGTGGCTCATGCCTATAATCCCAGCACTTTGGGAGGCCAAGGCATGATCGGATCACTTGAGGTCAGGACCAGCCTGGCCAATAATGCTGAAACCCTGTCTCTACTAAAATATAAAAAAATTAGCCAAGCATGGTGGCCCATGCCTGTAGTCCCAGCTACTTGGGAGGCTGAGGCATGAGAATTGCTTGAACTCGGGAGGCAAAGGTGGCAGTGAGCTGAGATCACACCACTGCACTCCAGCCTGGGTGACAAAGCAAGACTCCATCTCAAAAAAAAAAAAAAAAAAAAAAAAAGAGTTCGGGGCTGCAGTGAGCTATTATTGCAACACGGTATTACAAACTGGGCAACAGAGCAAGACCTTGTCTTTAAAAAAGCAAAACACAAACAAAAAACGTGGCAGGACATGGTGGCTTACACCTGTCATCCCAACACTTTGAGAGGCCACGGTGGGAGGATTGCTTAAGGCTAGGGGCTTGAAATCAGCTTGGGAAACATAGTGAGACGTCATCTCTACAAAAAATTTTAAAAAAAAAATTTAGCCGGGTGTGGTGGCATACACCCGTAGTCCCAGCTATAAGGGAGGCTGATGCACTAGGTTCACTTGAGCATGGGAAGTTGAGGCTGCAGTGAGCCATGATTGTGCCACTGCACTTCAGCCTGAGAAAGAGAATGAGACTCTGTCTCAAAAAAAAAAGAGAAAAAAATAGCCAGGCTGGGTAGCACATGCCTGTAGCCCTAGCTACACGGGAGAATCACTAGAGCCCAAGAGTTCAAGGCTGCTGTGAGCTATGATCATGCTCGCTGCACTCCAGTCTGGGTGCCAGAGTGAGACCATGTCTCTAAAATAAACAAATAAATAATTAGCCCCTTTGGTAGCCTTTCTCTCAGAGAGCAGAACAGTTGATAGAATGGGAAATCAGATAGGTGAGTTTTGCTGGGGAAGAGATGAAGGAAATGTCTGGAGCACTGGGCTGAGGACCATGGATGGACCCTGATTAGCCAAGGGTATCAAAAACCACTCCTTCAATGATTTCCTAATTTGTCATGACCTGCATTGGGAAGGAGCTCATTTCCTTCAAGTTCATCCTGAAGCCTTGGCTTAGACCTGAAACACTTGCAGAAAGATGGATGCGGGTGGGTTTCTATTTCTTTGCAGCATCCCAAGTGCCCAGCTCCCAAACTTCTCTGAAAATGAGAGAAAGCCATTCTCCAAGACCGTCTACACTATTTTCCACCCCACTCCACTCCTCTGCCCACCAACAGGGAAGTAGGAGGCCTCCCACCAGAACCTCAGCGGGTGCCAATACAATTCTGGCACCACTCACAACTCGCTCCATGGTCCTGGGAAAATGACGGAACTCCTCAGCACACTCATTTCCCTATTGCCAGAACGAAAACAATAAAATCCACTTCTTAGTGAGCCAGGGGAATTAATTACTTGAGCATTTATTAAGTGCTTTGAAGATGAATGTGTGAAGTGTTCACTTTTTCCCTTCCTTACCCTCAGGTTTTCCTAAGCAGGACAAGAAGTCAATAAGAGCCAAGTCCACAGCTTGCATGGAAAGTTCAGGATGTTTCCTAAGGGCACGAGTAGCCTATTAACTCTTACTTGAGTTTCAGCCTGCGCGGTACTAGGGATAAAATGAGTTTACAGAAACTCTCACAGAAAGGCCTTGGCTCAATTCTCCTCCAATAGCAAGTCAGAAACTTTCACAGAGCTGTTTGAGTCTCTTCATTTATGTATTCAACCAGGATTCATTAACACTTTCTGTGCACCAGGGATTGTTTTGGGTGCTGAGAATACAAGAATATACAAAACAGCAAAAAAATTATTTCATTCTAGAATTTATATTTCACTGGGAATAGTTTAGGAGAGGACACACAATAAACAAGAAAGACAAGTTTTATACACACACATAGACTATGTGAGATGGTAAAACGTGATAAAAAGAAAAATAAGTCAGGAAAGGCAGATAAACAAAAACATGAGAGTGGTGGAGAGGAGTTGGTGTTTGATGAAGGGTAGACAGGCAAGATAGCATTTGAGTAAAAACTTGGAGAAAGAAAAGGGGGAGCTATGAGGATAAATAAGGGACAAGTGTTCCAGGAAGAGGAACCTTCATCAATAAAGGTACGAGGCAGGAGCTTATCTAGAAGGTTGCGTGAAGGACAGTATGGCTGGAGTGGAAGAAATTCAGAGGGGAATAAGGAAGAGATGAAGGGAGATGGGTAATGGCGTATGGAGGGGAACAAGTCATGGAAAGACTGAAGGGTATTAATATTAATACTTTGGCTTTTATTTGAGTGTAGTATAACTGGAGGTGGATGGATATTTGGATTAATGGTGGTTGGATGATGGATGGATGGATGGATGGATAGATGGATGGATGGATGGATATTTTAATGGATAAATGAATATTTGGATGGTAGATGTATGTTTGGATAGATAGATGTTTGGATGGATGGATGAATGTTTGGATGGGTGGATGGATGGATAGACAGATGGATATATACATGTATTTGTCAGAGCATTCAAGATTTTTGGTTGTAACCAAATGACTCTAACTGAGGCAGAAAATAAATGTTCTGGAAACTGGGTAGCTCATAGAATGTACAAGAAGTATTTGAGGCCAGGTGTGGTGACCTATGCCTGCAATACCAGCACACTTTGGGAAGCCGAAGCAGGAGGATTGCTTCAGCTCAGGAGTTTGAGACCAGCCTAGGCAACATAGCAAGACACCATCTCTACAAAAAAATCAGAAAATTAGCCAACCATGGTGGTGTGTGCCTGTGGTCCTAGCTACTTGGGAGGCTGAGATGGGAAGATCACTTGAGTCTGGGAGGTCAGGCTGAAGTGAGCCATGATCATGCCACTGCACTTCCACCTGGGTGACAGAGCAAGACCCTGACCAAAAGAAAAAAAAAAAAAAAAGGAAGAGAGAGAGAGAGGACAGAAGGAAGGAAGGAAAGAAGGAAGGAAGGAAGAAAGGAAGGAAGGAAGAAAGGTAGGAAGGAAGGAAGGGAGGGAGGGAGGGAGGGAGGGAGGGAGGGAAAAGAAAAAAAGAAAGAGAAAGAAAGGAAGAAAGAGAGAAAGAAAGAGAAAGAAAGAAAGGAAGGAAGGAAGGAGGGAGGGAGGGAGGGAGGGAGGGAGGGAGGGGAAGGGAAGGGAAGGGAAGGGAAGGGAAGGGAAGGGAAGGGAAGGGAAGGGAAGGGAAGGGAAGGGAAGGGAAGGGAAGGGAAGGGAAGGGAAGGGAAGGGAAGGGAAGGGAAGGGAAGGGAAGGGAAGGGAAGGGAAGGGAAGGGAAGGGAAGGGAAGGGAAGGGAAGGGAAGGGAAGGGAAGGGAAGGGAAGGGAAGGGAAGGGAAGGGAAGGGAAGGGAAGGGAAGGGAAGGGAAGGGAAGGGAAGGGAAGGGAAGGGAAGGGAAGGGAAGGGAAGGGAAGGGAAGGGAAGGGAAGGGAAGGGAAGGGAAGGGAAGGGAAGGGAAGGGAAGGGAAGGGAAGGGAAGGGAAGGGAAGGGAAGGGAAGGGAAGGGAAGGGAAGGGAAGGGAAGGGAAGGGAAGGGAAGGGAGAGACAGAAAGATTTGAGTGGAAAGTGATATGATTTCACTGATGCGGTTGTGCTGGATGTCTTCCGTCTGGCTCTCTAGATCCACTCTCCACCCTTCTTCATCCTGTTCTGTGCCCAGGAGGCTGCCCTGTATGGCCTAATTCAATGTTTTCTCTTGCTCTGGCATAAGATCAGAGAAAGGGGTGACTGTGTTGACAAGGGATCTATGCCCCGAGTCCACTCCCTGCCAGGTCATCACAGGTTGACTGTGTCTGTACCAAAGGCCACAGCTGGTCAGGAGACCTCTCCATACCCTGTCTCCAGATTCTAAAAACTGCTCCCTGCTCTCACCCCTTCAGGCCTAGGGCTGGTAATGTTTCCAGTCCCAGAGTACTGTGCTATTCCTGTTCCTAAACACAGCCCACACTTTTGTTAATAGTTCCTTTGTGAAACTCTGCAAATTCCCAGATTTGAATATGGTGTTTGTTTCTTGTTATTTCCTGTCCCTGTTGATGTATTCACCTTTTCATGCCCAGTGTCTAGCTGAGTACCTGTTATGTTAGAGAAATGGATGGGCAAATGATGGATGAATGGATATTTGGGTAGATACATGGATGTTTAGATGGATAACTGTTTTCAATTGGTGGATGGATGGATGGATGGATGGATGGATGGATGGATGTATGGATGGAAAGATGGATGGGTAGATGTTTTCAATGGATGGATGGATGGATGGAGGGACAGATGAATGAATGGATGGGTTTTACAGAGCAGTCCAGATTCTTAGTTGCAACCAACTAACTCTAATTGAGGTAGAAAATAATTGTTTGGGCTATTGGATGGCTCACAGAATTTGCAAGAAGGATAGTGGGAGAGAAACAAGGGAGGCAAAGTGGCAAGAACACCAGACAACGTATCAACATAGTAATAGCCAAGTTAGGATGCCTCAGGTCTCGCCGTCACCACCACTGCCCACTGACCCTGGGATAAATGCTAAGTGGTTTCAATGTCACTCCAAGGTTGTTATTTCTGTCCTGGGCAGGAATATCTAATCAGCTGAGCGGTAATCACTTGACACACCCTAGCTTCTAGGGAATGGAGAGAGAAAATATGCACCACTACCCACCTTCACCTCGCCCCCAGCTTATGTAGAGATTAGAAGCCTTGTCTCTCCTGTTTTCTAATTTCCCCTAAATAAGAAAGATATTCAGATGTTAAGTAGCTACACACACATACACACACACATATACACAACACAGTGAAAAAATAACTTGTCCAGAATGTAGCCCACCAAAAGTATGCTTAATAAGTGGTTTTGTGAACAAATAGCCCTTCAAAGAAAATACAGGATTATAAAGCTGGTCTCTTCCCTCAGCAAGCTTTATTACTGGTGCAAGAGAAAGAGCAAAAGCACAAGAAATAAACTTTAGAGATCTAAATAAACCTGGTAAGTCAGAGTTCCCAAAATTGGTCACCCACTAAACTAGTGTCTTATGATACTGTATAAGGGGAAAATGCTCCATAATCAATACTGCATTCTTGACTGCCCCCACTTAGAGATTCACATTAAACATTAGCACATTAAAGGCTCTGAAAAAGGCTGGGCACAGTGGCTCACACCTATAATCCCAGCACTTTTGTAGATCGAGGCAGACAGATCACTTGAGGTCAGGAGTTTGAGACCAGCCTGGCCAACAGGGCAAAACCCTGTCTCCACTAAAGGTAAAAATTAGGCAGGCATGGTGGCAGGCTCCTGCAGTCCCAGCTACTCAGGAGGCTGAGACAGAAGAATCGCTTGAACCAGGGAGGCGGAGGCAGAGGTTGCAGTGAACTGAGATTGTGCCACTGCACTCCAGCCTAGGTGACAGAGTGAGACTCCGTCTGAAAAAAAAAAAAAAAAGCAAGCTCTGGAGAGTCTACAGGAAAAAAAACAAAAAAACTTGGATTTTCTCTAATTTCAAACTGATCTACCATGGAATCATTTTTCATATAACGTCCTCAGCCATCATGGTTTGTAAAAGGGAAGCTGTTATCAGGTGTTGGTGGAATCTGGAAATAAAATGGATGGAGCAGAACCCTTCTGAAGAAAACTTCATATTGGAACATGATCTCTCACTATGATGGGGGGCTGGTGGGAGGAAGAACCATTTCCTAGGAAGATCTGGATTGATAAGGAGACTCATATTTGAGATGCGAAGATAGAGATGAGGAGATTCTGGAAAGAAGATATTTGAGGAAGCATTCACCTTCCTTCTTGGCCCTGTGTCATCATGGAAGTTGGCAATAGTTCTTGGAACAAGACTGAAACTCCCCAAGACCAACCCCATTCTTGTCCAAAATGCAGACAAAAGACACAACTAAAGAGAGGTCAGTCCAACCACTCATGGACCCTTAGCTTGTTCAAATGAAAAGAACATTCAAGACAAATCCAGAACATCTCAAAACCAGGGTCCTGTTGAGTTTCAGAGCTCTGTCTGACCTCTGAGTTCTGTCTGGGTTCTGTCTGTCCCACTGTTGGAGAAACTGTGACTTACACAAAATTTAACACAGCTTCTTGACTACAAGACTTCTCAGAGCATTTAATACACAATCATCTTTGTCAATCTTCAGTATGGGGATAGAGGATGCACATTTCCCCAATATATTTGACCAACAATCCTCCTCTGCTTTTAAATAGAAGATCTATCCGAATGAGCATTCCATAGAATACACTTTAGAAAATTAATGATAGTCCAACTCCCTTTTACAGAAGAAGAAACTGAGACCCAGAGAGGGAACATGAACCTGCCTAAGCTCACACATCAAGCAGAGACAACAATGAAATTCAAGAATCCTGTCTCCTTCCAACATGCTGCATGTTAAGGAGGGCATTGTTAAATAACCTTGAAACTCAGTTCCAAGAAATGAAAGGTAAAGTTCTCTTTAATTTGTTATGAGGTGCTTATGGATTAAATGCCTAACAAGTGCACACACAAAAAATATTTTTTTGAAAGGCAATGAAATTTGGAAAAGTTACCATCAATGGTTTAAAAATCCAATGTAGAAGGAAGAGAAATGGTTGTGAGCAAGTTGTTGTTGAGAGTAGACAAGTGTGGATCTCCACTTGGATGGAATGATCAAAGTTTCATAAAGATTGGAAATAACCAGTTAGTTTTTTAATAGATCCACCTCTATCCTCTGCCCACCAACACTTTTCCCAACGTCACTGCCTTTAGCTCAGAGCCTCAACATCTCTTTCCCCAGCGCAACTACCACAGGCCCCAACCATCAACATCATCCCTGCCCAAGGGGCCTTGCTAAAGTTTAAATTTGACTATGTCATTCCACGTTCCCTTCAGAGCAAAGTCCAATTCCTTGCTGAAGAATATGAACCCAGCAGAGCTTTCAAGCCGCATCTCCTATCACATGTTCCCTCTTGCCCAACACTGGGACTGTCTCACTGTCTCCCAAACATTATCCACTTTTGTATTTCTCTCCATGCCTTTGATTATGCTTTATGCTCTGCCCAAAATGCACACTCCTATCTTCACTTGGAGAACTCCTCATCCTTCAAAGCCCATCTTCCATGCTCTCTCCTCCTTTAAGTGTCTCTGTTGGCCCATAGTAGAGTCTACTTTACATTTATTCATTCAAAAATCAAGGGACAGACCGGGCATGGTGGCTCATGCCTGTAATCCCAGCACTTTGGGAGGCCGAAAGGGGGGGATCGTTTGAGCTCAGGAGTCAAGACCAGCCTGGCCAACATGCTGAAACCCCATCTCTACTAAAAATACAAAAATTAGTAGCAGCGTGGTGACACGTGCTTGTAGTCCCAGCTACTAGGGAGGCTGAGGCAGGAGAATCACTTGAACCCAGGAGGCGGAGGTTGCACTGAGCCGAGATTGTGCTACTGCACTCCAACCTGGGTGACAGAGCGAGACTCCATCTCAAAACAAACAAACAAACAAACAAAAAATAATTCAGGGGTTTATTAAATACCTACTCTGTGCTGGTCACTGTTCCAGGGGCTAGGGAAACAGAAGTGAATAGGAAAAACAAGGTCCCTGATCGCATAAATTTAAAATCAAAATCCCAGCTACTCAGGAGACTGAGGCAGGAGGATGGCTTGAGGCCAGGAGTTTGACACTAGACTGGGCCACATAGCAAGACCCTATCCTTTAATAAATAAATTTTAAAAAAGAATTTAAAATCTATTGGAAGGAATAAAACCAATCAACAGTTAAAAAATTAAATAAGCTATTTCAATCTCAAAAAAAAAAATCATCAGTAATGCTGTATGTGTAAAAGCACAGTCCATCTCCCTGAACATGCCACTTCTCAACCTCCCAGGAGGACATCTACAGGATAGAGTAGCAGGCTGGGCATCAGAAGAAGCTGATCTGGGAGCCAGAGCTTGTGGCTCCTTTGGTGTCACAGTTCCTCCCCTAGGGCAGAAATTATCAAGGTTAATAATATGGCCAATAAACTGCAGGCTGGGGTGGAGCGGGGTCCAGAGATCATGATTATTAAGCTCTGCCTGATGCCAGGATGAAAGGTCGTCTATTAAAGGAGTAGTGCTATTAGGGCAGAGGTGGGGCAGGTCCTGGCTTTAGCCAGTGGCTGCAGAAGGCCTGGGGATCCTCTACATGAAAGTGCCGCTGCAAAGGCAGGCTGTGATTAATCAGAACTGTCATTAGCCCTCACATTACCGGCTTGCCAGGCCTTCACCCAGAGGACAGCTTGTAAAATCACCCTCCAATGCACCCTGAAGAAAATCTCATGGTCCCAACCCCAAATATCCCCAGCCTTTGTCCACCATTCAGATCCCTACACACCAGGAGGAGCTAGGTACCTCCCGTGTGCCAAGACCATCCCACAGATGGTATCTAATAGGTTGTTGTAGCAACAACCTATTGGATACTAATGCTATTGCCCCAATTTACAGGTCAGGAAACTGAAAGCCAGAAGGATGAGGTGACAGCTGGAGTGTGACAGAGCCACAATTCAATCCCAGACTTTCTGATGTCAAGTCCAGAGCTCCTCCTACCATGCTCTGCTTGTTCCAGGCCTTTCCTAACACACTGTCCCCTGACCAGGGAAGATTCTTTGTGTGTGTGCGCGTGTGGGTGTGTGTGTGTGTGTGTGTGTGTGTGTGTGCATGTGTTTGTTCTGAGACAGAGTCTCGCTCTGTCACCCAGGCTGAAGTGCAATGGCATGATCTCAGCTCACTATAGCCTCTGCCTCCTGGGTTCAAGTGATTCTCCCGCCTCAGCCTCCTGAGTAGCAGAGATTACAGGCGCCCCCCACCACGCCTGGCTAATTTTTGTATTTTTCATAGAGATGGGGTTTCGGCATGTTGGCCAGGCTGGTCTCGAACTCCTGACCTCAAGTGATCCACCCACCTCAGCCTCCCAAAGTGCTGGGATTACAGGCGTGAGCCACCGCGCCTGGCCTGTTTTTGGTTTTTGTTTGTTTGTTTGTTTTTGTTTTTGAGACAGGGTCTCACTCAGTTGCCCAGGCTGGAGTGCAGTAGCACAATCACAGCTCACTGCATCCTTGAACTCTTGGAGTCAAGCCATCCTCTCACCTCAGCCTCCCGAGTAGCTGGGACTACAGGCAGGCACTACCATCCCTGGCTAGTTTTTAAATTTTTTGTAGAGACTGGCCCCACTATGTTGTTGAGGCTGGCCTCAAACTCTCAGGCTCCAGCGATCCTCCTGCCTCAGCCTCCCAAAATGCTGAGATTACAGGCATGAGCCACCACATCCGGCCCCAGGGAAGGTTCTAGGGCAGCAGCTAAGGTATAGAAAGAAAAAAAAAAAACCACCACTGAGAAATCTTGGCTTCAGATTTTCATTTCTTCCCTCCTGCTTTCTCTAATAAATTTGTCTTCATTGCTCTAAGGACCTTCCAGATTCTTCCAGATTCTATAGAAACATTGTGGATCTTTCTCAAGAACACAGCATGCTAGGATTCCATCAGTCTTCAGAGGGACAGCATTTTAGAATGTTCAAAGGCTGAAAAGAAGGTGAGTCTTGGTAGAGATTGAGGAAATATTGGGAATTTTCTTCAAGCTGTGATTGTCCTCAACTACAAACCTGTTCATCACGTGTCCCAAGGCTTCCAAATCCATTAGGAGCATTCTACAATAAGAGTCATGCTACTTGGGATTTTATGTAGGATTTCCCAGATGTTGAGAACCCTACTTCAGTTTTCCCATTTGCAGAATGGGAACAATTAACTTCCACAAGATTAAGAATATGAGAAAATGCTTTTTGCTCTCTCTTTTAACCTCCCCTTTTTAATAGCATCAAGCTAGAAGTACTTAGCCAGGGCTTTCATGAATCGTTCATTCATTCATTCATTCATTCATTCATTCAACAAATATTTATTGAGCACCTATATGATGCCTAGTGCTGCTTTTGACCCTGAAGAGAAGGTCAACAGTAAGACATATACATATACGTATATCTGTGTGCAGAGAATCCCTAGCTTCCTTTGGATTCTCCAAGGGTTCTATGAACCAAAGTTAAAAAGCCACAGGGCTATGATATTATGAGGTGGAAAAAAATACTTCTGTTTCTTGGGGTATGTTTTCAGAGTAGCATTTTCAATTGATTTAATCCAGCTAATACATCCTGTGTTCCCATCCACTCACCAGTGTGTTAAGACATGGCCACATAAATTCCTTCTGACCCACAGGCATTATGGGTCCCTGTCCCAGCTTCCCCCTACTGCCACTTCTCCATCTATAAAATGGGATTAATGATAACCCCCAAGGATAGCATCACATTAATGAGCTGAAGAGACAAAAGTGCTTTGAGCTCACTGAAAAAGGGTGGGGCCAAGAGCAGTGGAGGCTGAAATGTAGCTGCTGCCTGTGAGAATGTAAGTTTATTTCCTGCTCATGGGAGCCCAAGAAGTATAAAAGGACAGTCTAGCCTCCTGGGGTGAAGCCTGAACAGACGTTGGAAAGGGACAAGTTTCCAGAGTTATGGACCAAAGTGGGAGAGGAGGTCATGCACATGTGTTTACCTCCGGGTCACTGGTTCCAAGGCAGCCTGGCAGATCTCAACTGAAAGTTACTGCCATCTGCTCCGTGACCTCAATCCATTTGCTACCATGCACACTGTAACTGGCAGCCCGAGTGGGCAGGCTGGCACCAACTGAGACTGAAAATGGGTCACTCCCTAGAGCCCTAAGGCCTGGCCTGGGCCCTGGAGTGGGGCAGGGGGTGAGCAGGGAGGGACCTAGAAACTCCAACTACAGTAATAGCTGTAAGAGTAACATGGGTGAAGTTCTCATCCTCTTGGAAGTTTCTGGACTCTCCACCGTTCCTCAGCTAGGGATCCCAGCAAGCCACGCTACGTGCATTCCATGTAACACCCCCATTCACAGGAACCAGGTGTCAGACAAATCAGAAAACAGAGCATCATGGGGCATATGGTCAATTTCATATGATAATGACAGCTTTTTATTAAGAAGCTACAGTGTGCCAAGCAAGAAGTTCAGCTCACGCCCAGTGTTACTTCATGCAATTATCAGCCCATACCCAGGAGGTATGCACTCTTCCCTTCAATTTACAGATGAAGAAACTGTTCAAGGTCACACAGCATGAGGTGGGGGGCCAGATTTGAACCCAAGACTGTGAGGAGTTACTGTTTAAGGGATATGGAGTTTAAGTTTAGAACGATAAAAAAAAATCCTAGAGATGGACGGTGGTGATGGTCAGTGTGGATCTACTTAATGCCACTGAACAGTGGAGTCAAAAACGGTTAAAATGGGGCCAGGCTCATGCCTGTAATCCCAGCACTTTGGGAGGCCGAGGCGGGCAGATCACCGAGGTGGGCTGAGCTCAGGAGTTCGAGACCAGCCTGGCCAACATGCTGAAACCCCATATCTACTAAGAATACAAAAAGTAGCCAGACATGGTGGTGGGTGCCTGTAGTCCCAGCTACCTGGGAAGCTGAGGCAGGAGAATCACTCGAACCTGGGAGGCAGAGGTTGCAGAAAGCCAAGATTGTGCCATTGCATTCCAGACTGGGTAACAGAGCGAGACTCAGTCTCAAAAAAAGTAACATAAAATAAAATTAAAATAAAGGTTAAAACGAACTTTGCTCTGAATCTAAAACTGCTCTAAAAAATAAAGTCAAGGCCAGATGCCATGGTTCACACCTGTAATCCCAGCACTTTGGGAGGCTGAGGCAAGAGGATAGCTTTAGGTGAGGAGTTCAAGACCAGCCTGGGCAAAGTAACGAGACCCTGTCACTACAAAAAATAAAAATAACAAAACTAGCCAGGCATGATGGTGCACACCTGTAGTCCCACCTACTGGGGAGACTAAGGCAGGAAGATCTCTTGAGTCCAGGAGTTTAAGGCTGCAGTGAGCTATGATTGTACCACTGCACTCCAGGCTCAGCAGCAGAGCAAGACCTTGTCTCTAAAAATATATATGTTAAAAAAAAAGTCAAATAAATGTTTTAATGGCATTAAAATGGTAGTTTTTGTTATGTATATTTTGCCACAATATAATTAATGAATTAAGATATCATTCTCTATCAAGAGGTCCCCGGTTCGTATCCAAGTGCCCTCTCCTGACTCCAAAAAAAGATATCATTCTCAAACTCCTGACCACAAGTGATCTTTCTGCCTCAACCCTACAAAGTGCTGGGATTACGGGCATGAGCCACATGATTCCTGGCCTAGGCAAGATATCATTCTTAAAGGAAAAACAAAGTATACATTCCCTTGCGACCCAGTGAATCGATCTAACCGAGACAATTCCACAGGTGTACACAGGGAGACATGACTCGGCGCGGTGGTTCACGTCTGTAATCCCAGCATTTTGGGAGGCAGAGGCAGGTGAATCACGAGGTCAGGAGATCGAGACCATCCTAGCTAACACGGTGAAACCCCGTCTCTACTAAAAGTGCAAAAAATTAGCTGGGCTTGGTGGCACATGCCTGTAGTCCCAGCTACTCGGGAGGCTGAGGCAGGAGAATCACTTGAACCGGGGAGGCGGAGGTTACAGTGAGCCAAGATCACACCACTGCACTCCAGCCTGGGTGACAGAGCAAGACTCCGTCTCAAAAAAAAGAAAAAAAAAAAAAAAGAAAGAAGCTGAAATGCAGGATTGTTTGTGATAATGAACCACTGAAAATAACATATATGCCTGCATGCCATGCATACAGCAATAGCTAGTAAATGCAGTGCATTCATTCAATGGAATTCATTCCACTCAGTGGAATGCTATACAGCAGAGGAAATATGATGAATTTATTATTACTAACATGGAAAGGTCTCTTAGGAATGTTGTTAAGCAAATAAGAGTAACAATAGGTTACAGAAGTATGTACACAGTATGAATTTTTACAATGTAAAAATACTAATACACCAAAAAATACCATTTATTTTCTGTCTCTGTGTGTGTGTGTGTGTGTCTGTGTGTCTGTAGTCAGTTCTGCTACAATGCTTGTTTTGAAAACATAAATTTTGGCTGGGCTCACGCCTGTAATCCCAGCACTTTGGGAGGCCAAGGTAGGCAGATCACGTGAAGTCAGGAGTTTGAGACCAGCCTGGCTAACATGGTGAAACGCTGTCTCCACTAAAAATACAAAATTAGCTGAGTATGGTAGCGGGTACCTGTAATACCAGCTACTTGAGAGGCTTAGGCAGGAGAATCACTTGAACCCGGGAGGCAGAGGTTGCAGTGAGCCGAGATCACACCATTGCACTCCAGCCTGGGTGACAGAGCGAGACTCCGTCTCAAAAAAAAAAAAAAAAGAGAAAAGAAAACATAAATTTCCTCCAATGTGATTGATATATTCAGGAACAATTTGAGCATAACCAAATTTTGTGTTTGCTATGCATGATTTTATTCAAAAGAAACACTGGATGAATGCAGAAAACTACACCCAGCTGAACCAAGCCACATAGGAATACACAAAATAAACACACTGCAAACACCCACCAGCTGCCTCAGCAATCTCGACGTGCTACGAGCCACACCCATCCACACCTGGTGTCACAACTTTAAGATTTCAGACAACTTCCCTCCACCGCTTTCCAGGAACTCACAAGCTGAAACCCTTCTGATGCCTACTTGCACAAACAAACTTTAGGACCTTTCCAATGTACCATTTTTATTGCAGCATTTACATGTATTTTTAACCATTTAACATGTGTAAAATTGTGCTATTATTTTTATTAGGTTCCTATTTTTTTACGTGTCACTGACAAAGTTTTTGAGCGCTGTTCCCTTCCCTATAACTTTTTTTTGAGACGGAGTCTTGCTCTGTTGCCCAGGCTGTAGTGCAGTGGCACGATCTTAGCTCACTGCAACCTCCACCTCCCAGGTTCAAGCAATTCTCCTGCCTCAGCCTCACAAGTAGCTGGGATTACAGGCATGCACCACCATGCTTGGCTAATTTTTTTGTATTTTTAGTAGAGATGGTGTTTCACCATGTTGGCCAGGCTGGTCTTGAATTCTTGGAATCCAATCACACCTCTGCCTCCCAAAGTGCTGAGATTACAGGTGTGAGCCACCTGGCCCGGCCACCCTATGACTTTTAATGT
Source organism: Pongo abelii (assembly GCF_028885655.2). Lineage (NCBI taxonomy): Eukaryota > Metazoa > Chordata > Mammalia > Primates > Hominidae > Pongo > Pongo abelii. The sequence continues at coordinate 113,661,802 of NC_071995.2, read as the reverse complement.
GTGATTTTGCATAGTGCTTTGATTTTAATTATTGTAGCAGAACTGACTGCATACTTATTTTTTGCCTAAAAAGATACTAGATATATTCTTATACACACACATATATGTTCATGGATGTGTGTGTATGGATGGATAGAGTCCACTTTAATAAGCTGATAGCAGTCAGTCAATTTATCATTAGGGATGGAGAGACTAAAGGAGGTGGCTACAGAGATTTTAGTCTTCTTTATGTAGGTTTAATATTTTTTTAAGGAGAGTTTTTAAGTCAGGTCTTAATTGTATAGCTAAATTTTTAATTGTTTTAGAAAAAAGAATGCACTATTTGTACACCCACCTTCTTAGCAACATTATTCCAACAGCCAACTAGTGGAAGCAACCCACGTGTCCATTGATGGATAATGGATAAAGAGATTGTGATAGATCCATGTAATGGAATATTACTCAGTGTTAAAGAATGAGAAAATCCTGTCACATGCCACAACAAGGATGGACCTTGAGGACATTATGTTAAGAGAAAGAAGCCAGTTACAAAAAACCAAACACTTTTTCTTTCTTTTTTTTTTTTTTTTTTTTTGAGACAGAGTCTCAGAGTCTCACTCTGTCACCCAAGTGAAAGTGCAGTGGTGCAATCTCAGCTCACTGCAACCTCCGCTTACCAGGTTCAAGGGATTCTCGTGCCTCAGCCTCCCGAGTAGCTGGGATTACAGGTATGCACCACCAAGCCCGGCTAATTTTCGTATTTTTAGTAGAGACAAGGTTTCACCATGTTGGCCGGGCTGGACTCAAATTCCTGGCTTCAAGTGATCTGACCGCCTCGGCCTCCCAAAGTGCTGGGATTACAGGCGTGAGCCACTGCACCTGGCCTCATTTACTTTTTTAACAGCAGCTGTCCTAATGGGTGGGAAGTGGTATCTCCTGTGGCTTTCTTTTTTTTGAGACTGAGTCTCACTCTGTCTCCCAGGCTGGAGTACAGTGCCACAATCTCAACTGACTGCAACCTCTGCCTCCTGGGTTCAAGGGATTCTCGTGCCTCAGCTTCTCGAGTAGCTGGGGTTACAGACGTGTGCCACCACACCCAGCTAATTTTTTATTTTTAGTAGAGACAAGATTTCACCATGTTGGCCAGGCTGGTCTCAAACTCCCGACCTCAGGTGATCTGCCTGCCTCAGCCTCCCAAAGTGCAGGGATTACAGGCGTGAGCCACCACACCTGGCCAACAAATACTTTTTCTGCAGGGTTGTTAAACTAAGGTAACAAAATAAAAAACAAACAAAACAAAACAAAAACCAAACACTGTGTGATTCTACTCTACATGGCAGCTAAAGTAGGTAAATTCATAGAAACAGAAACTAGAACAGTGGTTACCAGGAGTTTGGGGGAGGAAAGACCAGGGAGTTGGTATCTAATAGGTACAGAGTTCCTGAGTGCAGTGGCTCACTCCTGCAATCCCAGCACTTTGGGAGGCCAAGGCAGGAGGATCGATTTAAGACCAGTCTAGGCAACATGGCAAGAACTCATCTCTAAAAAAAAAAAAAAAAAAAACGCTTTTAAACAGCCAGGTGTGGTGGTGTGCGCCTCTAGTCCCAGCTATTGGGGAGGCTGAGGTGGGAGGATCTCTTGGGCCCAGGAGGTGAATGCTGTAGTGAACAGTGATCATGCCACTGCACTCTAGCCCGGGCGACACAGCGAGACTCTGTCTCTAAAATTTAAAAAAAAAAAAAATAGGAATAATAATTGGCACAGAGTTTCCGTCTTGAAAGATTAAAAAATTCTAGAGATTTGTTGCAAAAAAAAATGTGAATAAACTTAACGCTACTGAATTGTACATTTAGAAATGGTTAAGATGAAAAATTTTGTCATGTGTTTTTTTAACCACAATTTTTTTTTAAAGGGAGGATCCACAGTAACAAACCAATATACCATATTAATTGCATAAATAAAGCAACATACATGCAGGTTATGCAAAAAGGTATGGAATAACCCATTCTTTGCAGCTTCTAAAACAATAATTGGCGGCATATAAGTGAACAAATGCTAGCTGGTTAACGCTGGTTAGTGGGCCTATTGGGTTGGTTGGCTGATTGATTGGCGAGGGCACAATGCCCCACCCAGAGGCCTAACATGACAGCAGAGTCAGGAGGGTGCCATAAATAACATGTTAACGACATGACGTTCACAAGGCCAGGAATTCAGGAGGCGCCGCGTTGCTTTGCCCCTTTTGAATTCGCCGTGAAACCAGATCCCGCCTGCCTTCTACCAAGAAGGTGCCCGGAAAATCTGCAACCCAGGCACACAAGCAGGAGAAGTTTCGGGCCCAAGGGCTACAGGTCAGCCAGGGTCTCCAGCCCCCCTGTCCTGTTCACCACCCACAGATACCCCTGCCAGCTGCTCCCGGAGAGAGGCCCAGAGCTGAAATGGCACGCCTGCGTGCGTGCCGCATAGCAGGAGGACAATTTTGGCAGGCCTCTATGGGAAGCTTGCAGAACACCTGCCTCTGGGGTGTGTGGGGGCTGACCTTCTGTAGGGCTCCCACTTTCCCAGGGCCCTCCGTGATCCTCAGACGTGCCCTGGGCCCCGGCCACCGCTTTCAGCAGCAATCAGAGTAATGGCCCGCATCTGCTCCACTGATGAGTGGGTGGGTCGGGGAGACACAGCATTTCCAAGCAGTTGTGCTTCCAGGATCTCAGAGCAGCGGGGTGGGGGGAGGAAAGGCAGCTCCAGCCAGCTCTGTCCCTGCCAACACGACTGGGAAACGCCATCTCCTCATTCAGAATCACCTTTCCCACCTCTTGGCCCACTCAGACAACCTTCAAAAGCTAGTTAATATCTCCTTCTCTAGAGAGCCTCCCATGAGCCCAGGTATCCCACCTCTGTCCACAGCCACGGAGTTTAGAAGCCCTGATAGTTGGATCCTCCTTGCCCAGTTCACTTCCTGGCTTAGAGGAGGCTGCCTAAAGCAAACTAAACAACAAAGGAAGGAGGACAAGGCCTTCTTAGTGTGGAGCTGCTGAGTTGGAAGTCAAGAATCAAAGGATCTGGCCAGGTGTGGTGGCTCACACCTGTAATCCCAACACTTTGGGAGGCCAAGGCTGGTGGATCACTTGAGGTCAGCAGTTCAAGACCAACCTGGCCAACATGACAAAACCCCGTCTCTACTAAAAATACAAAAATTAGCCGAATGTAGTGGTGCACACCTGTAATCCCAGTTACTCTGGAGGCTGAGGCAGGAGAATCGCTTGAACCTGGGAAGCAGAGGCTGCAGTCAGCCAAGATCACACCACTACACTCACGCCTGGGCAAAAGAGTGAGAATCTATCTCAAAAAAAAAAAAAGAAAGGAAAAAAAGAAAAGAATAAGTAAAATGGTTAATTTTATGTTAAGTGAATCTCGACTCAATAAAAGAAAAAATATTTCCAGGATTTCAAATCCATCTCTAATTCCTCCTATTTTTAGAACCCCCAAAGTAACATCATTTTCCTGTTTCATAGTTGGGGAAATCAAGACCCAGAGAGGAAACAGAAATGGCTTCTGCTCTTAGATTTGGAGCTATTGTCAGGGTCTCCTGACTCCCCATCCATGGGTCTTTCTGTCACCATGATGCCCCTTGGGCCTCATCCTGCTCCCAGCCAGCTGTGTCCCCTGCCCAAGTTTTCTCTCTTGAACCTGTTTCCTTCTACATAAAATTGCTGGCTTGAGCAAGACATAATACCTTTCATATGATTTATGAGAGCATCTGGATGGCCACTAATTTTTACTCTAATAGTTTATTTTACCATGTACTAGAAAGTAAATACAATTGGCGGGGCACAGTGGTTCACGCCTATAATCCCAGCACTTTGGGAGGCCAAGGCAGGCAGATCACCTGAGGTCAGGAGTTCAAGACCAGACTGGCCAACATGGAGAAATCCCATCTCAACTAAAAATACAAAAAAAAATTAGCCGGGCATGGTGGTGAGCACCTGTAATCCCAGCTACTTGGAAGGCTGAAGCAAGAGACTCACTTGAACCCAGGAGGTGGAGGTTGCAGTGAGCGAGATCATGCTACTGCCCTCCAGCCTGGATGACAAGAGTGAGAGTCTGTCCCAAGAAAAGAAGAAGAAGAAGGAGAAGGAGAAGAAAAATACAATTAGCAAATCAAACTTTCAGCAATAGAGACTGAAGTGTGTGTATCTAAATGTTTTCTTTTTAAAAAAAACTTTCATGGGCTGGAAGTGGTGGCTCACACCTATAATCCCAACACTTTGGGAGGCCAAGGCGGGTGGATCACTTAGGCCAGAAGTTCAAAACCAGCCTGGCCAACATGGGGAAAACCAGTGTCTACTAAAAAAATCCAAAAATTAGCCAGGCATGGTGGTGCACACCTGTAATCCCAGCTACTTGAAAGGCTGAGGTACAAGGATCACTTGAACCCGGGAGGTGGAGGTTGCAGTGAGCTGAGATTGCGCCACAGCACTCCAACCTGGGCAACAGAGCAAGACTCTGTCTCAAAAAAATAATAATAATAAAAAATGAAATTTTCATGAATGCTTGCTTTCCTCTAAAAAATAATTCTTGCATTTGCCACACAAAAGCTAGAAAGCTTGACTATGTCTGTATCCCTTATTGATGGGAAAAACTCATGTGTGCAGGCCTTAAAATAGATGTTTATTTATTTTTTTAAGTGAGTTGGTTTAGAGGAAAATATGAAGAGAGTAATCCTACAGGTGGTGTAATCATGGAAAAACAGAGCTAAGAAGGAACGTGGCTGACTGAAGTACAGGACTTGCTGGGTGGCAGCTGTGACATTCTACGAGCCCATGGCAAGCCTTGGGCTTCCCCTGCCCCCTAGCATGGCTATTTAGGGTTCCAACCTAAAACACACCAGCCGGGATTGGCAAAGAGACAGGTGGGGCCTTGCGGGGACCCACAGTCGGGGAAACATATGAAGCTTTGTCTCCCAGCAGCCCCACACTCCATACAACTGTTGGTTAGGACCCTTGGACTCCATCCCTGGTCTGCCCAGCCTCCTTTTTAGCTCCTGTCCCCTGGTTCCCCCCTTACCTCCCCAGATATCTACATGGTGACATCATCCTCCAAGCCCAAGCCCTCGGCTAGCCGCCCTGCTGAGAAGGGACTTTGAGGGAAGGACGGAGGTATAACCTCTCCAAGGGAAAGTGTCTACACTGAAACCGTGCCCAAAAAAAGTATTTAAATTGAAGCCCAGGGGCATACCTTTCTGAGGGTGGAATTTGAGGCCATGTGACAGGTGGCAGGGGGACACATTTTTGGACGGTGGGGGACTTGCCAATATCTTTTGAGCACATCCCCTAGGCAGCTGCTGAGACCCACATTTGGACAGGCAGGCAGTTCTTTTTCTGGGCAACTTCATTTCAGGGGTGGACAAGTTCGGCCTAGCTGGGCTGGCTGGAGGCTCTCAACTCCTCCAAAAGTTACCTTGCTACACACTTTCTCCCTGGCAAGCTCAACCAAGCATTTGGTGGAGCTGGAAGAATGTAGACGTTGGAGTTGGACAGATCTGAGTTTGAGTTCTGGCTCTTTCTCTGGCCAGCTGTGTGGCTATGGGTGTGCCCCTGCACCTCTGGGTCTCAGGCTCCTGCCTCCAACAGGAGGTGGATAATTCCAAACTTTGGGCTTTGGTTTGAGAATGATCAAAATGGATGTCCACAGAAGGCGGTACATTGTAGGTGTGGATAAGCAGTGTATTATTTTAAAGAAAAGGTGAATTTTCTTTTAAACATAGCCCATCAGACTATGGCTTGAGGACTAAAAAGAAATGTCACCCAACAAAATATAATCTGGGTATATGTATATTTAGGGATAAGGGATGAAAACATGAGTAGATGGAGAAAGAGAAGAAAACATTCCTTTAGACCAGGCTCAGTGGCTTATGCCTATAATCCCAAAGCTTTGGGAGGCCGAGGCAGGAGGATCACTTGAGGTCAGGAGCTTGAGACCAGCCTGTGGGCAACATACCGAGACCTCATCTCTTCCAAAAATTTTAAAATGAGCCGGGGGTGGTGGTAAGCTACAGTCCCAGCTACTCAGGAGGCTGAGGTGGGAGGATGGCTTCAGCCTGGGAGTTTGAGGCTGCAGGGAGCTGTAATTTCATCACTGCACTCCAGCCTAGGGGCAACTGAGCGTGACCTGAAAAAAAAAAAAGAAAGAAAGAAAAAGAAGGAAGGAAGGAAAGAAAGGAGGGAGGGAGGGAGGGAAAGAGAAGAAAGAAAGAAAAAGAAAGAAAGAAAGAAAAGAAAGAAAGGAAGGAAGGAAGGAAGGAAAGAAAGAGAAAGAAAAGGAAGGAAGGAAGAAAGAAAGGAAGGAAAGAAAGAACGAACTTTCCTCCAAATACATTTTTATACCTCTGGTTATTGAACCAGGCAACCTTATTACCTACTCCGAAGATGAAATTTACAAACGTACATCATGCAGGAAAGTAGCCTAATGTCCGCATTGTCCACCCCCCGCCCCGACCCCACCCCCCGCCATGCACACCCCCGTCCCCACCCCTGATCGCAAACAAGGGCATTGCTTTGTGTCTCCCCTTAAGGCAGTTTGTAAAGAGCCCGAGTAAGGAGCGAAAACGAGGGCAACCCTCAAACAAGCTGTTGGACTTCGCCAAGCAACTGGCCTCCCCATCGCTAATTAAGTTAATCCGGGTGGGTTTTTCTTTTCTTTTCTTGCCTGATTCCCTCCTGCAGAATCAGCAGGAACACCAAAGAGAAATGTTCATGGTAACCCGCCAAGCAGGCCTTCTCTTCAGCTGACAAGACGCATTAACGCCACAGAGAAGGGAAACTTCCCCCATACACCACACGAGTAATAAAAAACCTATTTTGTTTTCAGCTGACCACACAGCGCATGTGCCAGGGTAAATAGATCTCCTTTCTGCGGCTTTTCACCCCCTTCTCCTCCACCATCCCCACCCTCTTTCCATGTTTGGGGAGTTTTGATATGTCATAACATTGTGTCTGTTTATCTGAAATATTTCCACTCAAAATGCTTGTTTGCTCAACCAGACTGACATGTTGACAGAGCTCCCGACAGCTGAGTGACTCCGATTGGAATAAAATGTAAAGTAAACACATTTGCATACAGTTTATATACAGCCTGGGTCTGAGGAAGCAGAGGAAGTAGGGAGATTGAAATCCGAATTTCTTATCTTCCATCACCCTGGCTTTTGGGGACCCTCCCTTCTTTTTTCCAGCTCTCTGCTCCCGAAATGCCTCCTGAGTCATAGGCTCAGCCTGCCTTTGGGGGTCCGAAAAACGTCCTTTGTAGTTTCTGCCTGATCTAGTTTCTTCCCTTCCTCGACGGGTGCGTTTGAAGGCTTGAGTAATTTTCTTATGAGCTCTGAGAGCATGAGCCCAGGCGAATCCAAACAAACGAGCTGTGTGTGTTTTGAGCAGATTCCATCCTTCTTTGAGCCTCTTTTTGTGAAATGAGGGAGTTGCACTCAAGTTGATCTCTTGGAGATTTCCAGTGTTGATCTTCTGTGTAGCCTGTCTCAGATACTCAGGAACACCACACTTTTAATGGTTGAGCTGTCCTGTCCTGGCACACAGAGACTAACTTGCTTTTTTTTGTTTGTTTTTTCTTTTTTTTTTTTTTTTTTTTTTTTTTTGAGATAGGCTTTTACCCTGTCGTCCAGATTGGAGTGCAGTGGTGTGGTCCCAGCTCACTGCAGCCTCCAACTTTTGCCTTCAGGCCATCCTCCCACCTCAGCCTCCCAAGTGTCGGAGGTTATAGCCACAAGTCAGCACAGGCATTGAAACTAATTTTCGCTTTCTTTTGTTCTCTTCCTTCTTTCTTTCTTTTTTCTTTCTTTCTCTCTTTCTTTCTCTCTCTCTTTCTTTCTCTCTGTCTTTCTTTCTGTCTCTATTTCCCTCCTTCCCTCCCTCCCTTTTCTTTTCTTTTCTTTTTCTGAGACAGAGTCTTGCTCTGTAGCCCAGGCTGGAGTGCAGTGGTGTGATCTCAACTCACTTCAACCCCCACCTCCCAAGTTCAAACAATTCTCCTGCCTCAGCCTCCCAAGTAGCTGGGATTACAGGCGACCACCACTATGCTCGGCCAATTTTTGTATTCTTAGTAGAGACGAGGTTTCACCATGTTGGCCAGGCTGGTCTTGAGCCCTTGACCTCGTGATCTTCCCACCTCTGCCTCCCAAAATGTTGGGATTACAGGCGTGAACCACCACACCTGGTCACTTCCTTCCTTTTCTTTTTTTGAGACAGTCTCTCACTCTGTTGAGCAGGCTAGAGTGCAGTGACATGATGACAGCTCACTATAACCTCAAATGCCTAGACTCAAGAGATCCTCCCATCTCAGCCTCCCGAGTAGCCGGGACTACAGATGCACACTACCAGTCTGGCTAATTTTTTAAAATTTTTTCAGCCTCCTGCTACACCTGGGCAAGGCTAATTTCTCTTTTTCTTTCCTTTTTTTGAGACGGAGTCTCACTCTGTCTCCCAGGCTGGAGCGCAGTGGCGCGATCTCAGCTCACTGCAAGCTCCGCCTCCCAGGTTCACGCCATTCCCCGACCTCAGCCTCCTGGGTAGCTGGGACTACAGGTGCCCGCGACCACGCCCGGCTAATTTTTTTTTATTTTTAGTAGAGACAGGGTTTCACCGTTGTTAGCCAGGATGGTCTCAATCTCCTGACCTCGTGATCTGCCTGCCTCGGCCTCCCAAAGTGCTGGGATTACAGGCTTGAGCCACCGCGCCCAACCAACAAGGCTAATTTCTTTTTATATATATATATATACTTTAAGTTCTAGTGTACTTGTGCACAACATGCAGGCTTGTTACATATGTATACATGTGCCATGTTGGTGTGCTGCACCCATTAACTCGTCATTTACATTAGGTATATCTCCTAATGCTATCCCTCCCTGCTCCCCCAACCCCACAACAGGCCCTGGTGTGTGATGTTCTCCACCCTGTGTCCAAGTGTTCTCATTGTTCAATTCCCACCTATGAGTGAGAACATGTGGTGTTTGGTTTTCTATCCTTGCGATAGTTTGCTCAGAATGATGGTTTTCAGCTTCATCCATGTCCCTACAAAGGACATGAACTAATTCTTTTTTATGGCTGCATAGTATTCCATGGTATATATGTGCCACATTTTCTTAATCCAGTCTATCATTGATGGACATTTGGGTTGGTTCCAAGTCTTTGCTATTGTGAATAGTGCCACAATGAACATATATGTGCATGTGTCTTTATAGTGGCATGATTCATAATCCTTTGGGTATATACCCAGTAATAGGATGGCTGGGTCAAATGATATTTCTAGTTCTAGATCCTTAAGGAATCGCCACACTGTCTTCCACAATGGTTGAACTAGTTTACAGTCCCACCAACAGTGTAAAAGTGTTCCTATTTCTCCACATCCTCTCCAGCATCTGTTGTTTCCCGACTTTTTAATGATCGCCGTTCTCTTTTTTTTTTTTTTTTTTTTGAGACAGTGTCTCGCTCTGTTGCCCAGGTTGGAGTGCAATGGCATGATCTCAGCTCACTGCAACCTCCACCTCTGGGGTTCAAGCGATTGTCCTGCCTCAGCCTCCCAAGTAGCTTGGATTACAGGCAGCCACCACTATACCCAGGTAATTTTTTTTGTATTTTTAGTAGAGATGGGGTTTCACCATGTTAGTCAGGCTGGTCTCGAACTCCTGACCTCAGGTGATCTGCCTGCCTCAGCCTCCCAAAGTGCTGGGATTACAGGTGTGAGCCACCGCACCCAGCCTAATGATCACCATTCTAACTGGTGTGAGATGGTATCTCCTTGTGGTTTTGATTTGCATTTCTCTGATGGCCAGTGATGATGAGCATTTTTTCATGTGTCTGTTGGCTGCACAAATGTCTTCTTTTGAGGTGTCTGTTCATATCCTTTGCCCACTTTTTGATGAGGTTGTTTGATTTTTTCTTGTAAATTTGTTTAAGTTCTTTGTAGATTCTGGATATTAGCCCTTTGTCAGATGGGTAGATTGTAAAAATTTTCTCCCATTCTGTAGGTTGCCTGTTCACTCTGATGGTAGTTTCTTTTGCTGTGCAGAAGCTCTTTAGTTTAATTAGATCCCATTTGTCAATTTTGGCTTTCGTTGCCATTGCTTTTGGTGTTTTAGTCATGAAGTCCTTGGCAAGGCTAATTTCTTAACTCTCCCCCATCCTTAGGAAATGGAGCTCCACCTAATTCCTCGCTGCTTCTCTCCAGTTTCATAAAGGAATCCTAAGACAGCACTCAGAAAATCCAGGGATAGCAACGCCTTGTCTAAGTCTCCATCTTATACCAGTGGTACACAAGACTAAAAGAGTGCAGCACTTCTCTAAGCATCACACAACCTCAGAATCCTACTTAACACAGTGGTCCCAGTAGCTAACACGCTGATTAGAGTTGGCTTTCAAGATGCAAACCATTTCTCACCTCTTGTCTAATCCAGTGGTTCTTAGAGTGGGGTCCCTGGAGCAAGAGCAGTGATAATCAGGAGGTCTTTGGTGGGATCCAAGACTCCCCATTTCTAACAAGCTCCTGGGTGGTCAATGCTGCTAAGCTGAGGACCACACTGTGAGTAGCCAGCCTGTGACCCCAAGCTGAGGACCACACTTTGAGTAGCCAGCCTGTGTCCCCCTATAACCTACCCCTCCAAATGCTGCCAGCCTCTCAGATTCCCATTTGCAGATTCACTTTTGTTCCTCATGCTTGTCAGACAGTCCCAAGACTACAGCAAACTGGACCCGACCACCACATGAGTACATTTCAAAACGGGTATTGACACATACCGCAAAGAAAAGGAGTATCAAAGCACAGCATTTGCCTAGAGAAACCCAAACACTGTGAAAGGGCTGAAAGATAAATTCAGGCAAATATGTTTGCATACAGTTGACAGGCTTTTGCCTAGACCCAAACTGCTCTCCAGGTGAGTGAAGCCACCGTTACAACTTGCCTGGGGCCTGGCAGAGCTTGGCAGAGCTTGGCAGGAGGCAGGAGGCCACCGTATGATTGCAGAGCCTGTGCAACTGACCCTCCTTTCTGCCTCTGAGAACCTTCCCTCATCAGAGGGGCTGGATCTCAGTACATGATTCTGACACTCTTGCCCATTCCCCGAGCAGAATGGGCAGTCAACAGTGGGTTACTCATAGCACCACGGGCTACAAGCCTCTACCCTAGGGAAGGGGCATGAAGGCAGCCTCAGACTCTGTAAGCACCACTGGATAGAGGCAAGAGAAGGGGTCAGGTGGGGTGGCTCACACCTATAATCCCAGAGCTTTAGGATGCAAAGGTGGGCGGATTCCTTAAGCCCAGGAGTTCGAGGCTGCAGTAAGCTATGACCACTCCACTGCATTCCAGCCTGGGGGGGAAAAAAATAGGCAGAGAAGGGAGGACTACAAGGAATCCTAATTTATTTAATCGTAGAATATGGGATGCCTCAAACTGGGCTGTGCCTGGTCATACTTCTTGCCTTTTCCTACCTGTTCTGTGCTAAACCCAAAATGCATTACCTACTCTTCTCTACTTGTTCAATTCCAATGTTAAACTCACAGTCCTCCTCTTCATCATACCTAACATGCGGCGAGCACCTAAAACTTGCCACGGACTGGGCTAATAATTTAACCAAAATTAGTTTACCATAATGCCACCACGTAGCCCTTTATGAAAGATCAGGCCAGGCGAGGGGGCTCACACTTGAAATCCCAGCACTTCGGGAGGCCGAGGTGGGTGGATCACCTGAGGCCAGGAGTTCGAGACCAGCCTGGCCAACGTGGCAAAACACTGTCTCCACTAAAAATACAAAAATTACCCAGGCATGGTGGTGTATGCCTGTAATCCCAGCTGCTCGGGAGTCTGAGGCAGGAGAATCACTTGAACCCGGGAGGCAGAGGTTGCAGTGAGCCGAGATTGCACCACTGCACTCTAGCCTGGGCAACAGAGCAAGACTCCATCTCAAAAAAAAAAAAAAAAAATCAGAAAACAGAGACTTGGAGAAGAAAGGTAGCTTGCCCAAGGCCACATCACTTATAAGTGGCAGAGCCAGGGCTTGAATCCTGGTCAATTGGGTTGAAGAGCCAGTGCTTTTGAAGGCTCAGAGCAAGCATTCGTTCCTCCAGGAGCTCTTCCACAATTACACACTCTCATGCAGGCCCTCCTGTGTGTCCCCAGAGTACTCTCTATGTGACCTCTATTGTAGCACTTCCTGCGCCATCTTGCTTTGCACCTCAGGGCCTTTGTATTTGCTGTTCCTACCACCTGAAATGCCCTTCCCCAGCAAGTCTCCAGTCTTTACCTCATCTGGGTCTGTATTCCTTTTCAATGGCTGCTGTAACAAATGATACAAATTTAATGGCTTAAAACCACACACATTTATGATCTTCCAGTTCTGGAGGTGGACAGTTTAAAATGGGCTGGCCAGGCTGTGTTTCTTCTGCAGGCTCTAGGAGACAGTGTATTTCCTTGTCTTTTCCAGCTTCTCCAGGCAGCCACGTTCTTGGCTCATGGCCCCACGTCCACTCCTTCCATCATCATATCGTCTCTGACTCTGACCGGAACCACCCACCTCCCTCTAATCAGAACGCCTGTGATGATCTAGGGGCCATTTGGATAATCCAGAATAATCCTTTCAACTCAAGAGCCTTCATGCAATCACCTCTGAAAAGTCCCTTTTGCCGTGTCAGGCAACGTCCTCACAGGTTCCAGGGATTAGGACATGAACATCTATTTGGGACCATCATTCTGCCCACCAGAGGATTTCTGTGTCAGATCTAAACCAGCATCTTCCTTCACTTTCTGCCGTCCTTCCTTGATTTTTTTCCCCAGAGCATTTGCCACCATCTGTTATATCCTGAAGTTATTTGCCTATCTGTTACCTGTCATTCTCCCACAAAAGAAGAGTGTCTCTTATGTACTGCTGACTCCCTTGAACAATGCAGACACACAGTAGGTGTTCAATAAAGGCTTTTGAATAAACAATGATTTGTTTATTTATTTATTTGTTTGTTTATTTATTTGAGACCAAGTCTCACTCTGTCGCCCAGGCTGGAGTGCAGTGGCATGATCTCAGCTCACTGCAACCTCTGCCTTCCGGGTTCAAGCGATTCTCCTGCCTCAGCCTCCCGAGTGGCTGGGATTACAGGCACGCACCATCATGCTCAGCTAATTTTTGTATTTTCAGTAGAGACGGGGTTTCACTGTGTTGGCCAGGCTGGTCTCCAACTCCTGACCTCAAGTGATCCGCCTGCCTCGGCCTCCCAAAGCGCTGGAACTACAAGCGTGAGCCACCATTCCTGGCCTTGAATAAACAATGATTGATGTCATGGTGGATTGTCCGGATTTCTTTTGTCACTGGGACCCCAAGGGCAGAGGCCCTGTCTGATGGCTTCATCTTCTCAAACATGGGCTAGATGAACCTACTTTCTCAGCCCTGCTTTTTTGCAACCACTAGCCCCAGGGAAAATAGAAGAAATCCTGAACTCCACACACTAGAATTCACACAGCTGAAGAGTGTCCCAACACCCTAGGGGCTCCTAATGGGGAAATTATACACAGACAGAGGAAAATGGGGTGTTGGTAATGTCACCCCCATCCTGAGTAAGCCTGCCTGGACCAGGCTTTTCTGTCCTGGCCCCAAGTTCTTTCCCAGCCTTGTCAAACAGCCAAGTGATTCAGCAAGAAAGCAGGTTCTTGCCACCTTTATCCATACGTGGGTCAGGGCCACATCCTGTCTATGTGTTCATTTCTAAATACAAGAGGAGAAATGAAACCCTTCCAACAGTGGTCACATGATTTTTTTTTTTTTTTTTTTTTTTTTTTTGAGACTGGGTCTTGCTCTGTCACCCAGGCTGGAGTGCAGTGGCACGATCTCGGCTCACTGCAATTTTTGCCTCCCAGGTTCAAGCAAGTCTCATGACTCAGCCTCCCAAGTAGCTGGACCACAGGTGCATGTCACCATGCCCAGCTGATTTTTTGTATTTTTGGTAAAGACAAGGTTTTGCCATATTGCCCAGGCTGGTCTTGAACTCCTGAGCTCAAGCAATCTGCTCACCTCAGCCTCCCAAAATGCTGAGATTACAGGCGTGAACCACGGCACGTAGCCATGAGTTCTTTTTTTCTGCTCCCAACTTTCTACCAACTTTATCCCACCATCCCCTTATCCTAGAGTTGGTGTTTGAAAATGCTGTGGGAGAAAAGAGAATGAAAAACAAGAAATAAAATCTGATTGTTTTGCTTCTCTGCTTAAAACCATCCTATGATGGGTGTGGTGGCTGATGCTTATAATCTCAGCACTTTGGAAGGCCTAGGCAGGAGGATCACTTGAGTCCAGGAATTGGAGACCAGCCTGGGCAACACAGTGAGACCCTACCTCTACAAAATTAGCTGGACATAGTGGCACATGCCTGAACTTCCAGCTATTTAGGAAGCTGAGGTGAGAGGATCTCTTGAGCCTGGGAGGTCAAGGCTGCAGTGGGCTATGATCGCACCACTGTACTCCAGCCTAAGCAACAGAGTGAGACACTGACTCAAAAAAAGAAAAGAAAAGAAAAGAAGGAAAGAAAGAAAGAAAAGAAAAAAACCTTGAGTATCATTTTCCTGGCTTCATCTCTTACTAGCTGTGTGGCTTTGGACAAGTTGCTAAATTTCTCTGTAGCTCAGCTTCCTTAACTAGGATATGAGGAGAATAAAAGTGTCTTAGTCTGTTTTTTGCTGCTATAACAGAATATCATAGACAGGGCAATTTACAAAAAACAGAAATTTATTTCTCTTAGTTCTGGAGGCTGGGAAGTCCAAGATCTTGGTGCCAGCAGGTTTTGATGTCTGATGACAGCCCAGCCCCACTTCGAAGAAGTCATCTTGAATGTCTCATCCTATGCTAGAACTTGTTATGTGGCCTCAATCAACCGTAAGGGATGTCGGGGGGCAAATGGAGTATTTGGGGAGCACTCCTGTGTCCCAAACTTCTACTGGGAGGAACACTACTGCTCACATGGCCGAAGAGCAGAAGAGAATAAACCCACTTGCAAGCCCTTTTATAGCAGCATTAATTCATTCATGAAAGCAGAGCCCTCAAGACCCAAAATACCTCCCATTAGACCCCACCTCTCAAAACTGTTGCATAGGAGATTAAGTTTCCAACACACGGATCTGGAGAAGACAACAACATTCAAACCACAGCGAATAGTAACTGACCTCTGTCCTAAAGGACACAGTGACTCGACTTGATATATATAGTGCTCAGCACAATGCCTAGCACACAGCAAGTGCTCAAAAACTGTGGAATGTATTTTGGCAGTTCCTCAAAAAGTCAACGTCAATCTATCATATGACCCAGCAAGTCCACTCCGAGGTAAATACCCAAAAGAAATGAAAAAAATATGTCCACATGTCCACACATTGTACGTGAATATTCACAGCAGCATGCTACATAATAGTCAAATGTTGAAAATACCCCAAATGTCAGGCCAGGCGAGGTGGCTCATGCCTGTAATCCTAGCACTTTGGGAGGCCGAGGCGGACGGATCACAAGGTCATGAGTTCGAGACCAGCCTGGTCAATATGGCGAAACCCCATCTCTACAAAAAATACAAAAATTGGCTGGGCATGGTGGTGTCCACCTGTAGTCCCAGCTACTCAGGAGGCTGAGGCAGAAGAATCGATCACTTGAACCCAGGAGGCAGAGTGAGACTCCAACAAAAAATAAATAAATAAATAAATAAACCCAAATGTCTATCAATGGATAAATGGATTAACAAATTGTGGTGTATTCCTAAAATGGATTAATTTTCAGCCATAAAAAGGAGTGAGGTACTGGCACATCCTACAACATAGATGAACATGAAGACATGATGCTGTCAAAGAAGCCAAATAGAAAAGGCCACATATTGGATGATTCCATTCATACGAAATGTCTAGAATAGGCAAATCCATAGAGACAGACAGTAGATTAGTGCTTGCCTAGGGCTGGAGGGAAGAGGGAATGGGAGTGATTACTTTATGGGAATGAGGTGTTCTTCTGGGGCAATAAAAAAGTCTTGAAACTGGAGAGAGGTGGTGTTTGCACAACATTGTGAATGCACTCTATGCCACTGAACTGTACACTTTAAAATGGTTAATTGTATGTTCTGTGAATTTCACTTCAATTTTTTTTTTTTTTTTTTTTTTTTTTGAGACAGAGTCTCACTCTGTCACCTAGGCTGGTGTGCAGTAGTGTGATCTCAGCTCACTGCAACCTCCACCTCCCAGGTTCAAGTGATTCTCCTGCCTCAGTCTCCCGAGTAGCTGGGATTACAGGTGCCCATCACCACACTCGGCTAATTTTTGTATTTTTAGTAGAGACAGGGTTTCACTATGTTGGCCAGGCTGGTTTAGAACCCTTGACCTCAGGTGATCCACCCACCTCGGCCTCCCAAAGTGCTGGGATTACAGGCGTGAGCAACTGCACCTGGCAGGCCTCTTTTCTAAGGGCACTAATCCCATTCATGAGTGCTCCATCCTCATGACCTCATCACCTTCCTATGTCCCCAACTCTTAATACCATCACACTGGAGGTTAGGTTTCAACATATGAATTTGGGGGTGACACAAACATTAGACATAGCAGGAGGGGAAAAGGAAAAGAAGGCCCTCCTCTTCAGTTGGCCCAACAGACCCAGGTCTTCCAAGAGCATGCTAGGTTCAGCCTAGCCCCAAACACATTTAGCCTGCAGCACTTCATTCCGGCTGTAATGAAATTACATGTGTGTGCTTATAGGGAAAGGGAGCCAGTATGGTTTTGATTTATTTATACTCAGCTCCTCGGATGCAGTAGGGTAGTTGCTGTTTGATGTCAGAGCCTTTCTGCAAGGACTTTGCAGGAGCCTCATTTCTCTTTGGTAACAAGAAACCAAAGTTAGCTCCGACTAAATTGTCTTCAAAGTCTGAGTGAGGAAGTTGCTCCAAGAAGTAACTTACTAAAAGAACGCGTTCCCTCATTCAAGTAGGTATGAAATAAAGATCCGGTTTCCAGGACCCAAGGGCTTTCCCCAAAACTCAGGAACTCAGACTTATTCCCCAACATATTAGGAGCCTTCTAGCAAGGGGTAATTTCAGAAGAAAGAATAGAGATAAAAGACCTTTGCCAAAGACTTGCTATGACACCAGGGACTTTACAGATATCCTCTTAATCAAACTCTATTTTTCTGATAAGGAAACTAGGCTGGGAGAAGTAAATAGGATGGATTAAGATGTTGAGGAACTGGGCTTGAAACCAAATAGGGCTGATGCATCTATATTATTTCAGTTTAACCCCTTGTTGCAGTTACTATTGCTGTGTAACAAATTGCCCCAATGCTTGTGATATAAAACAGCCCATTTTATTATGTTCACAAACTCTCTGAGTCAGGAATTTAAAAAAGGCATAGTGGGTGTTATGCATTGAATTTCATCCTTTGAAAAAAAATAGGTTGAAGTCCTAACCCCCAGGCCTCCAAATATGACCTGATTTGGAAATACTGTCTTTATAGAGGAAACCGAGTTAAAATGAGGTCTTAAAGGTAGGCTCCAATCCAGTATGACTCGTGTCCTTATGAAAAGGAAAAATTGGTGCCAGATGTGGTGGCTTATGCCTGTAATCCAAGCACTTTGGGAGGCTGAGGCCAGAGGATCACTTGAGGCCAGGAGTTTGAGACCAGCCTGGGCAACACAGTGAGACCCCAACCTCTATAAAAATATATATTTAAAAAATTAGGCCAGGCGCCGTGGCTCAGGCCTGTAATCCCAGCACTTTGGGAGGCTGAGGTGGGTGAATCACCTGAGGTCAGGTGTTCAAGACCAGCTTGGCCAACATGGTGAAACCCCATCTCTACTAAAAATACAAAAATAGCCAGGTGTGGTGGCACATGCCTGTAATCCCAGCTACTCAGGAGGCTGAGGCCTCCGATCCTCCCTGAGAATCACTTGAACCCGGGAGGCAGAGGTTGCAGTGAGCTGAGATTGCACCACTGCTCTCCAGCCTGGGCAACAGAGCAAGACTTCATCTTAAAATAAACTAATAATTAAAAAAAGAATAGGCTGGATGTGATGGCACACACCTGTGGTCCCAGCTACCTGGGAGGCTGAGGTGGAAGGACTGCTTGAGCCTGAGAGGTCAAGGCTGCAGGAAGCCATGATCACACCACTGCACTCCAGTCTGGGTGAAAGAGCAAGACCTTGTCTCAAAAGAAAGGAAATCAATACATGGACTGAACAGAGTGTTAGGGTATCAGGTCTTCATATCCCCTTCAACCAGCCCCACTCTTCTTCAGTCTGTTTTACATATTGGAGTTCTGCACATGATTTTGCTTGAAGAGAGGTTTCCAGAGTTATAAAAGCACTTTCATTTTACAAGATGGGAGGTGAAAACTGAGTTCCAAACAGAAGTAAGATTTGCCCAAGGACATCAATGACTCAACAGAGGTCTTAAGAGAAGAAAGCAAGTTTTAAGACATAGAAGTGGCCAGGTACAGTGGCTCACACCTGTAATCCCAGCATTTTGGGAGGTGGAGGCAGGTGGATCACCTGAGGTCGGGAGTTCGAGACCGGCCTGACCAACATGGAGAAACCCTGTCTTTACTAAAAATACAAAATTAGCCTGGCATGATGGCACATGCCTGTAATCCCAGCTACTTGGGAGGCTGAGGCAGGAGAATTGCTTGAACTCAGGAGGCAGAAGTTGAGGGGAGCCGAGATTGCACCATTGCACTCCAGCCCGGGCAACAAGAGCAAAACTCCATCTCAAAAGAAAAAAAAAGACAAGCAAGCAGTCAAAGAACATGAAAAAAATGTTCTACATCACTAATCATCAGAGAGATGCAAAACAAAAGGACAATGAGATACTATTTCACACTAGTCAGAATGGCTATTACTACAAAGTCAAAAAACAACAAATGCTGGTGAGGCTGCGGAGAAAATGGAACGCTTATGCACTGTTGGTGGGAATGTAAATTTAGTTCAGCCACTGTGGAAAGCTGTCTGGAGATTTCTCAAAGAACTTAAAACAGGGCCAGATGCATTGCCACACACCATCAATCCCAGCATTTTGGGAGGCCGAGGTGGGAGGATCACTTGAGCTCAGGAGATCGAGATTATCCTCAGCAACATAGTGAGACCCCATCTCTACGAAAAAAAAAATCCCCACAAGTGCACATCTGTGGTCCCAGCTACTCTGGAGGCTGAGGTGGGAGGATCTCTTGGCCCAGAGAGGTCGAGGCTTATAAGAACTTAAAACAGAACTACCGTTCAACTCAGCAATCCTGCTACTGAGTATATATCCAAAAGAAAATGAATCATTCTACCAAAAAGACACCTGCACTTATATGTTCATTGCAGCACTATTCACAATGGCAAAGGCATGGAATCAACGCTAAGTCCCAACAACGATGAATTGGATAAGGAAAATGTGGTACATATACACCATGGAATACTGCACAGCCATAAAAAAAGAATAAAATCATGTCCATTGCAGCAACATGGATGCAGCTGGAGGCCATTATCCTAAGTGAATTAACGCAGGAACAGAATAGGAACTACCACATGTTCTCACTTATAGGTGGGAGCTAAACATTGGGTACTTACGAGCATAAAGATAGGAACAGATACTGGGGACTACCAATCGGCGGAGGAAAAAAGGGGGGCAGGGGTTGACAAACTAACTGTTGGGGCCAGGCCCAGTGACTCACGCCTGTAATCCCAGCACTTTGGGAGGCTGAAGCGGGCGGGTCAACTGAGGTCGGGAGTTCGAGACCAGCCTGACCAACATGGAGAAACCCCATCTCTACTAAAAATACAAAATTAGCTTGGCATGGTGGCACATGCCTGTAATCCCATCTACTCAGGAGGCTGAGGCAGGAGAATTGCTTGAACCCAGGAAGTGGATGTTGTGGTGAGCCGAGATTGTACCATTGCATTTCAGTCTGGGCAACAAGAGCAAAACTCTGTCTCAAAAACAACAACAACGAAAAATAAACTGTTGAGTAATATGATCAGTACCTGGGTGATGGGATCATTCATACCCCAAGCCTCAGCATCATGCCATCTGCACAGGTAACAAACCTGCACATGTACCTTCTAAATCCAAAATAAAAGTTGCGGGGAAGGCCAGGCATGGTGGCTCATGCCTGTCATCCCAGCTCTTAGGGAGGCAGAGGCAGGAGGATAGCTTGAGCCCAGGAGTTTGAGACCTGCCTGGGCAATATAGCGAGATCCTGTTCTCCACAAAAAGGAAAAAAGAAAAGATTTTTTTTAAAGTGTAAAAGTTGGGAAAAAGGAAAGAAAAAAAGCTTCCTGGCTGCCCATCCTGTTTTCTTTCTTTCACTACTCATCCTTTGGGGGTGAAGGTCCAGACAGCATGAGGACATAAACATATGACATTCCATAGATGTTTGGTGGCACTATTTCGTGTGACTACACTTCAAAAGCTTGTTTTCCCCAGCTGGGCCCCTGTTCTTCACTGTTCTGAGAATAAAAGATGGTGCCTTCATTGCGTCAAGTACCCAGGCTCCAAGGCCAACCAGGAACGTGGACTGGGCCTCCCTCCCAACAGTGGTGGCCTTACTGAATGCCCTTTCAGCAGAGGGGAGCGTGGGCGGGGCTGGCAGAGCAGGCCCAGGGCACAGGGTTAGCCCTGATAACCTGAGATCAAAGCAGCCTGTCAGCAGTGTCAGCTGAGAGGCAGCCAAGACAAGCGATGCGGGCAGCTTCATCTCCCCGCTGGCCCTAGAGCAGGGGCGAGGAAAGCACCACAGTTCCCGGAAACTATTTCTGAACAGGCTGGAGGGAGCTCCTGGTGCCACTGCTCATTCCAAGCTGGCTCTGAGTCCGTCTCCAGCTCTCTCCTGCACCATGCGTGCTTTCCTCTCCCAGTTCCACTTTAGTTTTTTCCCGCTGTTTCATCTACAATTTTCAATTTTTTAAAATTTATTTTATTTATTGATTTTTTTTCTTTTTGAGACAGGGTCACACTATGTCACCCAGGCTGGTCTTGAACTCCTAGCCTCAAGCAATCTTCTAGCCTCAGCTTCCCAAAGTGCTGGGATTACAAGCATGAGCCACCGCACCAGGCTTTCCATTTTCATATAGACACATGCATACACACATAATTAATATTTGTCTTCTCAGACCAGACGTGGTGGCTCATCCTATAATCCCAGCACTTTGCGAGGCCGAGGCAGGCGGATCATCTAAGGTCAGGAGTTCGAGACCAGCTTGGCCAACATGGCGAAACCCCGTCTCTACTAAAAATACAAAAATTAGCCAAGCATGGTGGCATGCACCTGTAATCCCAGCTACTCGGGAGGCTGAGGCAGGAGAATCGCTTGAATGAGGGAGTCAGAGGTTGCAGTGAGCTGAGTTTGCCCCACGCACTCCAGCCTGGACGACAAAGTGAGACTCTGTCTCAAAAAAATAAAATAAAATAAAATAAAAATAGATTTGTCTTCTCTTCCCTGCGACATTTGCCTCTTTCAATGTCTGTTAGTCTCTTTCTCTCTCACAGGTCCCATAAGCAGGAGATGGCTACTGTCCTGTCTACCTCCCTGGCTAATACACACACAGCAGTCTCTCCTCCCAGTCTTCCCATTCTCACATTCACAGACACAGTCTTCTTCCAGCTTCCCTTACACACACGTGCACACACACACGCACACACACATGCACACACACACACCTGCCCGGGTTACAGTCTCCAAACTCTCTTTTAAAAAAAGAATCCAGAGACAGCTGCCAATTAAAACAATAAAATCTGCTTGCCTTCCTTTCTGTTATTATGAACTCTGGGACCATTTCCACCAGCTGATGTCTGGATTTTTTTTTTCCTACAAGGTGTTGACCCTTTCATTTGCAACTGGAATCAACAGCCACTGTTCCTCTCCAGCTGTGGCCCCTTTGTCAGCTGGGCAGCTCACAGCTGGCTGATTTTCATAGCCTAGCTACCTCAGCACTTTTGCAAAGAAAATGTGGGGGAAAGACCAGGTGCAGTGGCTCATGCCTATAATCCCAGCACTTTGGGAGGCTGAGATGGGCAGATCACTTGAGGTCAGGAGTTCGAGGCCAGCCTGGCCAACATAGTGAAACCCCATCTCTACTGAAAATACAAAAATTAGCTGGGCACGGTGGCGTGCGCCTGTAGTCTCAGCTACTCGGGAGGCTGAGGTGGGAGAATCGCTTGAACCTGGAAGGCAGAGGTTGCAGTGAGCCAAGATCACGCCACTGCACTCTTGCCTGGGTGACAGAGTGAGACTCTATCTCAAAAAAGAAAAAAAGAGAGAAAGAAAATGGGAGGAAAGTTTGGAAATCTACACTTCCAGTATATCATCTGAGAGATTCTAGAATCTTCCCCACACCCAAAGTTTGAATTATCTTCTCTCTCTACCCATAAACTCACACATGGTCTCCTCACTGTGTGTCCAGATAGGTTGCAGGAAGAGAGAGGGAGAGGAGCATCCACATATCGCTACTTTCTGCTTTAGGCATCTGTAGGCTTCAGAACTTCATCTGTCATATTGGCAGGGATGGCGGATGGGCAGGAGGGGGAGAAGATGGTTCAGGGAGCCATGCCATTGCCGAAAAGTAAAGAGAAGAAAAGAAGCATTTCGACCAGGCGTGGTGTCTCACTCCTGTAATCCCAACACTTTGGGAAGCCGAGGCAGGTGAATCACTTGAAGCCAGGAGTTTGAGACCAGCCTGGACAACATGGTGAAACCCTGTCTCTACTAAAAATACAAAAATTAGCTGAGCGTGGTGGCGGGCATCTGTAATCCCAGCTACTCAGGAGGCCAAGGCACAGAATCACTTGAACCCCGAAGGTGGAGGTTGCAGGGAGCCAAGATGGCACCACTGCACTCCAGCCTGGGCGACAGACTGAGACTCTGTATCAAAAAAGAAAAGAAAAAGAGAATTTGGCTGGGCACAGTGGCTCACACCTATAATCCTAGCACTTTGGGAAGCCGAGGCAGGCAGATCACTTGAGGTCAGGAGTTCGAGACCAGCCCGGCCAACATGGTGAAACCTCATCTCTACTAAAAACACAAAAATTAGCCAGGTGTGGTGGCGCGTTACTCTAGTACCAACTACTCAGGAGCCTGAGAAGGGAGAATTGCTTGAACCAGGGAGGAAGAGATTGCAATGAGCTGAGATTGTGCCACTGCACTCAAGCCTGGGAGACAGATTGAGACTCTATCTCAAAAAAAAAAAAAAAAAGATGAAGAAAAGGAGCATTTATTGAGCCCCTTTTGTGTGCTGCATGCTGTGTGTACCTACCTCCTAAATGCATTGGAAGCTGTCATTGAGAGGCAGTGGGCATGTGTGCACAGATCTCAGCTCACTGCAACCTCTGCCTCCTGGGTTCAGATGACTCTCCTGACTCAGCCTCCCGAGTAGCTGGGATTGCAGGCATGTGCCACCAAACCCAGCTAATTTTTTCATATTTTTAGTAGAAACGGGGTTTCACCATGTTGGCCAGGCTGGTCTCGAACTCCTGACCTCAGGTGATCCATGTACCTCAGCCTCCCAAAGAGCTGAGATTACAGGTGTGAGCCACCACATCGGGCTGAGTTCTTTCTTTCTTTCATCCTCTACATTGCTTGATAACTCTGAGCTTCATTTTCCATATATATAATCTTATATTTGTTTATGTGTATATATTTTATGTGTATTATATATATATATATAACATATATATATATATTTTTTTAATAGAAATGGGATCTCGAACTTCTGGGCTCAAAAGATCCTCCCACCTCAGCTTCCCAAAATGCTGGGATTACAGGCATGAGCCACCACCACACCTGGCCTCGTTTTCCACCTCTGAAAAAAAGGGGGATATTAAGTCAAACGCTACGAAATGACAAGTTTTATAGGTCAGAAAATGGTCAGCTACATTGGCAATGTCATGTGCTGCAGCCAATTAGGACCAACATCACAGGGCTCTTGGGAGACTCAACTGGAAAAAATACATGTGCAAGACACACATGCTAGCTGGCAGATTATAAACACTCAGTACATATTATGTGTATTTATGACTACAAAAGCAATATTCAACAAAGACTGATACGGTGAGATGTTGTTGGACATACACCAAAGGCCTGTCCATAAACATTGTGTTGGGGGAGATATGGCTTTGTTAGAGGAAACCAAAAAATGCCACTTTGGAAGGGACCCTGACAAGACATAGAGCTTAGCTGGAGAGTTCCTTGGTTAAAAAAAAAAAAAAAAAAAGAAAAAGAAAAAATTTTCTTGGCCTCGGCATTGAAAATTCTGATTCAGTACGTCTGAGATGGGGGCCCAAGAATATACAATTTTTACTCTCTCCCAACCCAGAATTCTCTAGGATAAGTGAGCCCATTTCCAAAACAAGTTAATTGGAAAAAGTAAATAAATAAATAAATAAATAGGAAGGAGAAACAGAAGAATAAAGAGAGAGTATATAGAAAATATAGAAATGTGGCCAGGCCTGGTGGCTCATGCCTGTAATCTTAGCACTTTGGGAGGCCAAGGCCGGTGAATTGCTTGAGACCAGGAGTTCGAGACCAGCCTGGGGAACATAGCGAACCCCCATCTCCATATTAATTAATTAAAGAAAACATAGAAATATAAAGAGTAAAGGCAATTTAAGAGACCCAACCAAAGGCAATGTGTGAAACTCATGTGGATCCTGATTTAAACAAAATAACTGTATATATATATATGGGAAAATTTGGACAACTACTAGATATTTGATATTTGATGATCTTATTATTAATTTCAAGTATAATAATGGGCCAGGCATGGTAGCTCACACCTGTAATCCCAGCACTTTGGGAGGCCAAGGAGGATCACTTGAGGTCAGGAGTTTGAGACCAGCTTGGGCAACATGGTGAAAGCCCGTCGATACTAAAAATACAAAAAAATTAGCTGGGCGTGGTGGCGCACATCTGTAATCCCGGCTACTCGGGTGGCTGAGACACAAGAATTGCTTGAACCAGGGAGGTGGAGCTTGCAGTGAGTCGAGATCGTGCCACTGCACTCCATCCAGCCTGGGCGACACAGCAAGGCTCTGTCTCAAAAATATAATTAATAAATAAATAAATACATACGTACATAAAATAATGGTAATGTAATTTTGTTTAAAAAATGTTTATATTTAAATCCGCATACTGAATTACTTGTGGATTAAATGATGCAATGCCTGGATTTTGCTTCAGAAGAACCCAGCAGAGGGAGAAAATTCAAGTTGGTGGAGGTATGAATATAACAAAATTGGCTCTGGGTGATGACTATTGAACCTGGACGTCTTCTCTTCGCTTTTGCATATACTTGCAAATGTCTGTAGCAATCTCCCACCTGATTCTTAATCAGTTTTGGAGATCATTAAAGTAATCAACCCTCTTTGTACTAATGGGAATACTGAGACCTAGAGAGGAGAAATGAATTGCCCAGTACATTAAGGGCAGAACTGGGACCAGACCCCAAGATGTCTCTGCACTCACCCATTGACAAGCATTTCTGTTTTCTTTTCTTTTTTTGCGGGGGAGACGGAGTCTCGCTCTGTCACCCAGGCTGGAGAGCAGTGGCGTTATCTTGGCTCACTGCAACCTCTGCCTCCCAGGTTCAAGTGATTCTTCTGCCTCGGCCTCCTGATTAGCTAAGATTGCAGGCGCACAGCACCACACCCGGCTAATTTTTGTATTTTTTGTAGAGAGGGGAGTTTCACCATGTTGGCCAGGCTGGTCTCGAACCCCTGACCTCAAGTGATCCGCCTGCCTCGGCCTCCCAAATTGTTGGGATTACAGGTGTGAGCCACCATGCCCGGCCTCACTTCTGAGCCCTTACTCTGTGCCAGGCACTCTGGTAGCACCAGATAACATGAGGATAACATGGTTATCCTCAAGTGGAGAACTCAGCCATTTGGATCAATAACTGTAGAGTAACAAGGACAGTGATTCCTTGAGGAATCACTGATACTCAGTGAGAAACAGGGAATCTCCCTATCTCTCAGCTCCATGTCTCACATAGCTGACTCCACCCCATGCAAGCTCTCCTTTCATTGTTCTCAAAAACAATCCCAGAAACTCCAGGCTAACATCCTACCAATTTAGCAACCTCAGCTAAAAAAGTGCTCTAATTACTTAGAGTCGGGTTAAGTGTTCCAGGAATGAATTGCGTTGTCCTGGCTTAGATCACGTGGTCATCCATGAACCAATCACTTCGGCCAGGAGTCAGAATACTCTGATTGGCCAGATGGTCATGTGCCCATGGGCCTTGGAAATGGGGGTCAGCCTCTTGCCAGTTTTATACACATAGCAGAGGAAGAGCATTTTTCAAAGGAGAAATTAGGATAAGTCACACAAAAGGCCAAAGCTGAGCAGGAAAAATTGTAGGTACCCACTGTGTATGTCGGGCTGGTTCACGGAGGCGTAGCACTACAGTTTAACGCATAGATCTGGGCCCCGTATCCCTGGGTTTGAAGCTGCCCTCACCACTTTTCCAGACCTTAGGCAAATGAGAATCTCACCAAACAACAATTTCCTCATCCGTAAAGTGTGTAGGAGACTAGGGTCAGCTCAGAGATTCACAAACATCAGAAAGAGTGCCAACAGAATAAAGCATCTATCACATAGAAGGTAGTAAGGACAGTAGATATTATTACTTTGAAAAATCTTAGTTCTCAGCCAGGTGAGGTGGCTCCTGCCCTGTAATCCCAGCACTTTGGGAGGCCAAGGCAGGGAGATCACCTGAGGTCAAGAGTTAGAGACCAGCCTGGCCAAAATGATGAAACCCCACCTCTACTAAAAATACAAAAATTAGCCAGGTGTAGTGGCCCATGACTAATTCCAGCTATTCGGGAGGCTGAGGCAGGAGAATTGCTTGAGCCCGGGAGGCCGAGGTTGCAGTGAACAGAGATCTCACCACTGCAGTCCAGCCTGGGCAACACAGCAAGACTCCCGCCTCAAAAAAAAATTCTTAGTTCTCAATGCCTATAAATATCCTAACTCCTATTTACCAAAGGGGCTTCTCTTATCTTTCTCTGCCCTCTTCCTCGTTTATTTGTTGCATTGTCTTTTTTCTTGCTTAGATTAAAGAAGCACACACACAGAGTCAACCTGATAATGGCACTCATAAAACAGAGGAGGGGACAAAGATCTGGGGAGTTCATCTATATTTAACTGTGAGCAATCAGAGGCTAGTGTAGTGGAAAACATGCAAAGGGCTTCCAGGAGGAAAGAGAATATTAAAATTGCAATTTTCCCAATCACATCGAGACGTCTGTTTGACAGAATGCACAGGACTTCTGTCAAAAACTGTGCCACATCTCCAAGCAAAAAGCAAATAAATTGAATTTCTGTTCTGTGACAGTGTGGGCTAAGGGTGCTGTCAGCTTTGTTCCAATTTTTTTTTTCTTTATTTTTTTCTCTCCACAGCATTCTTTTGTAGCTGTCTTTGTGGAATTTGTTCCTGGTTTCCCCCACAATCTCCCCACCCTTTTTTTTTTTTTTACACAGAGTCTTGCTCTGTTGCCTGGGTTGGAGTGCAGTGGTGCAATATCAACTCACTGCAACCTCCACCTCCTGGGTTCAAGCCATTCTCCTGCCTCAGCCTCCTGAGTAGCTGAGATTACAGGCACATGCCACCATACCTTGTTAGTTTTTGTTTGTTTGTTTTTGTTTTTTTCTTTTGTATTTTCCGTAAAGACTCCTGACCTCAAGTGATCCACCCACCTCAGCCTCTCCAAGTGCTGGGATTACAGGCATGAGCCACCATGGCTGGTTTCCCCCTTTATTCTTCCTCCTTCCACAAAGGCTGGATCAGACCTCAGCCTGCATGTGCCATAAAGCTGCACTGTAAAGCTGCCAGTGACCCCACATAGGCTCCAGGATACAGCATAAAATCTATTGATCAGTTTCCAGCCTGGATGCTGATTTCTCCAACAGAGCCCATGTCTACTCCCTTTTCAAATGGCCAGTGCTGGAAGCCAAGACTGGTTAGACAGGCCAGGCACGGTGGCTCACACCTGTAATCCCAGCACTTTGGGAGGCTGAGGCAGGCAGATCACTTGAGATCAGGAGTTCAAGACCAGCCTGGCCAACATGGTGAAACTCTGTCTCTATGAAAAATACAAAAACTAGCCATGTGTGGTGGCGCATACCTTAATCCCAGCTACTCGGGAGGTTGAAGCAGGAGAATTGGTTGAACCTAGGAGGTGGAGGTTGCAGTGAGCCAAGATTGCACCACTGCATTCCAGCCTGGGCAACAGGGAGATACTCCATCTCAAAATATAAAAATGAAGATTGGTCAGGCAAAGGAAGGTCGTCAGTTGGTGTCCTAAGCATTATGTGGTTGAACTGACATTGGCCAGGGGTTGGCAAAGGACTGGTGTGATCTATAAGCAATGGGTGAGAGGATGGCACAATTTCAGAGGTATATTTAAACACTTTCTTGTACCTCAAAAGCCCCAATGGTTTGGAAGCCCCAGTCCATGACGACGTTTAGTTGTAAGCTGGTTCCTGAAATTCCCACTGGTATCAATGGAGCCCCACTAATAAAAGATCAGCATCCTTAGAGGGTTCTTGGCTGCATTTATTAGGGAAGCTCCTCCATCATGATGCCCAAGGTCACCTTACCTCATTCCTCAAGGCATGGCTCTCCTTCCTGCCTTCCAGGGCACTGCTAGGTCACCAGCCTTAGAGAAGCAAGAGAGAGCAAAGGCTGAAGACATAACACACCTAAGTCTCACTCCTTAACAGGCATTGAGGTATTGGCAAAGCCCAAAGCAATGTGCCCAGAAGGGATGGGGTATTCAAGTGGGGTTTCAATCTGTAACCAATTCAGAGGAATTTGGATCAATTACACTCAAAGAAGACATAGCTAAGGAACTCTCTCAAATGCCTTCCAGGCTGGGCATGTTGGCTCATGCCTATAATCCTAGAACTTTGGGAGGCAGAGGCAGGAGGATCACTTGAAGTCAGCAGTTTGAGACCCGCCTGGCCAACAAGGTGAAACCCCATCTCTACTAAAAATACAAAAATTAGCCAGGCATGGTGGTGCTCTCCTGTAGTCCCAGCAACTCAGGAGGCTGAGGCATGAGAATTGGTTGAATCTAGGAGGCGGAGGCAGCAGTAAGCTGAGATCATGCCACTGCACTCCAGCCTGGGTGACAGAGTGAGACTCGGTCTCAAAAAAAAAAAAAAAAGAGTGGAAATAGCTGACCAGTTAGGAAGTTCTTGTGAGAATCAAGGAGTAAGAGAAGGAGGTGGCCTGAGCCCAGACAGTGGGTAAAGAATGAAGACAAGCCAACAGCTCCAAGAAATATTCAAGAAATAGGATTAAAGAGATAGTTTTAGGCAAAGAAAACAGGGTTGAGCACCTAAAAAAAGACTTCATCTTAGGGGGAACCAGTCTAAAATATTCCCCGTACTGTTAGTTTATATACCACAAGGGCCCACTGGAATTCTTTTTTCTTAGTAATTGCACTCATGGACCTATTATATCTCTACACATCCCTGTGTCTTGTGCATAGTGCTTAATCTGGCTGGCTCTGAGGTCAGCCTGCCTGGCTGTGGTTCCATTATTTAGGGTCTTCATTAGAAGCAGGCAGAGTCTAGATGTTTTTTTTTTGTTTGTTTGTTTTTTAAGATGGAGTCTGGCTCTGTCACCCAGGCTGGAGTGCAGTGGCGTGACCTTGGCTCACTGCAACCTCCACCTCCTGGGTTTAAGCGATTCTTCTGCCTCAGCCTCCCTAGTAGCTGGGACCACAGGCGTCCGTCACCACACCTGGATATTTCTCTGTATTTTTAGTAGAGATAGGGTTTCACCATGTTGGCAAGGCTGGTCTAGAACCCCTGACCTCAAGTGATCTGCCTGCCTTGGCCTCCCAAAGTGCTGGTATTATAGGCGTGAGCCACCATACGCAGCCTGAGGCTAGATGCTTTTAGTGGTTCTCTTTGATGCTCTATTTAGTAGGTGAGAAGAATTAAGACAATGAGATGTTGAAGGCTCCAGAAGCTTCAACACTAGAAAGCCAGTGCCCTGGTCCAAACAAAAAGGCACATGATCTTATATGAGACCCATGGCAGTGGAGTGAGGGGAGCAAGCTGGTTTCCAGGAGATGTTATTCTGTGTATAAGAGAAAAAATGCTTTCAGGGTCCCAAAGCTTATAGTTAATATGGAAGAACTACTGAATAATCTCCTGCCCTCTTGGGGATGGCGTATTTATTTGTCAACATGTCCTCAAATGCCAGTTGATTGATGGTACAAGTTGCTAAGTTTGTTCCTTCAGTGGATCGTATCCAAACAGATTGTCCTAAGGCTGAGAAGAGCAGGAACCAAAGGAGAATGCTTCGTGGGTAAATTCATGACCCTGGGATCAATTCACATCACTCTATCCAGATCACAAATGGGAGTATTCTACATGGACACCGACCTTCTTTCATGAGTAGGGTGATTGAACCATCCCAGTTTGCCTTGGATATTCAGTGTGCTAAAACAGGGCAAGTCAGCCAGGCACAATGTCTCCTGTCTGTAATCCCAGCACTTTGAGAGGCGTAGGTGGGCCTATTGCTTGAGCTCAGGAGTTCCAGACCAGCCTGGGCAACATGATGAAACTCCATCTCTACTAAAAATACAAAATACTTAGCTGGGTGTGGTAGTGTTTGCCTGTAATCCTCTACTCTGAAAGCTGAGACGGGAGGATTACCTGAGCCCAGGAAGAGGCTGCAATGAGTCATGAATGTGCCACTGCACCCCAGCCTGGATGACAGAGGGAGACCCTGTCTCAAAACAAAAAAAGTAAAATTAAAACAAGGAAAGTCTCATGCAAACCGAGCTGGTCACCCTATCCATGAGCCCTGCTTTGACCTCATGTTGCCATTTTGAATGATGTCCTTTTTATTTTATTTTATTTTATTTTATTTTATTTTATTTTATTATTTTTTGAGACAGGGTCTCACTCTCTTGCCCAGACTGGAGTGCAGTGGCGCGATTTTGGCTCACTGCAAGCTCTCCACCTCCTGGATTCAAGCAATTTTCCCACCTCAGCCTCCCGAGTAGCTGGGACTACAGGCACGTACCACCATGCCTGGCCTAATTTTTGTATAATTTTTTTTTTTGAGACGGAGTTTCACTCTTGTTGCCCAGGCTGGAGTGCAATGGCACGATCTCGGCTCACAACCTCCGCCTCCCAAGTTCAAGCGATTCTCCTGCCTCAGCCTCTCGAGTAGCTGGGATTACAGGCATGTGCCACCATGCCCGGCTAATTTTGTATTTTTAGTAGAGACAGGGTTTCACCATATTGGTCAGGCTGGTCTCGAACTCCTGACCTCAGGTGATCCACCCACCTTGGCCTCCCAAAGTGCTGGGATTACAGGCATGAGCCACCATGCCCAGCCTTGTATAATATTTTTAGTAGAGACGGGGTTTCACCATGTTGGCCAGCCTGCTCTCCAACTCCTGACCTCAGGTGATCCATCCATCTCGGCCTCCCAAAGTGCTGGGACTACAGGCATGAGCCACCACACTTGGCCCAGATGATGTCCTTTTGGGGATTTCAGAAAATGAATTAGTGATTTGGGGTCAACTTTGTTGGGAGGAAAAGAAAATCAGCTTGCTGCATTACAACTATTCCATTCATCTTTTGCAATGGAAAGGGAATTGGTATAGCCATAGTAGTTAAGATTACAGCCTCTGAAGCCAGAGGCAATGAATTTAAATCTTTGCTGTCCCAGGAATTTGAGATTGCAGTGAACTATGATCACACCACTGCAATCCAGCCTGGTTGACAAGATTTTTTGCATTTGAAAAGAATCCTTCTGGCTGCGGGTTAGAGAATAGACTCTTGGTTACAGAAGGAGGCCAGGCACAGTATCTCATGCCTATAATCCCAGCACTTTGACAGGTTGAGGCAGGAGGTTCACCCAGGAGTTTGCGACCAGCCTGGGTAATTTAGGAAGACTTCATCTCTGAAAAAAGAAAAAAAAAAAAGCTGGGCGTGGTGGCGCCCACCTATGCTCCCAGCTACTTGAGAGGCTGAGGTTAGAAGGATGGCTTGAGTCTTATCTTTTTCAGGCAAGCAATAATGTGGTGGTAGCCTTGTTTTGACCATAGCTTAACCTCTTTATATACATTATCTCAGTTAACAACATCTTCAAGGTTTAGACAACTCCCTTCCCCTGGAGATAACCCATTCCTTCGTAAGGAACGACCTGATTGTCATGCTTTCCTCTTATATTCAACATGTTCAGTAACTTGGTCCAATCTCCTCAGCTACGCATTTGCAATGAGCCACCTTGTAAATGAACTGTATCAGCTAAGGTATCCTGTAGGGAGAATAATAACAGAAATTCCTCAAGGAGCTGCCTCCAGTGGGAAATTCCAATTGAGAGATTAAAAGCTCTAGGGAGCTTGTGATCCAGAGGACGGAGACTAGGGTGGGGTTTGATGAAAAGTTCTAATAATAACAGCTGATGGTTTTGAATGCCTCAGACAAGCCAGACACCATGTTCAGCATTTTCAATGCATTTTCTTATATACAAGGAATGAATTACAATCATTCAGATTTTACAGAAAAGAGCAAAGTTTTATTTATTTATTTATTTATTTATTTATTTTTAGAGACAGCGTCTTGCTCTGTCACCCAGGCTGGAATGCAGTGGCACAATCATAGCTCAATGCAGCCTCAGTCTTCTGGACTGAAGTGATCCTCCCACCTCAGCCTCCCAAGTAGCTGTGACTACAGGTGTGAGCCATCACACCCGGATAATGTTTTTAGGTCTCATTATGTTGCCCAGACTGGTCTGGAGCTCCTGGCCTCAAGTGATCCACCCGCCTCGGCCTCACAAAGCACTGGGATTGCAAGCCTGAGCTTCATACCTGGTCTGTTTCTAACTTTTCAACCAAGAGTCTATTCTCTAACCCGCTGCTAGAGAAATTTTTTTCAAAGGTAAGGTGGTGATTTTGATCATTCCAGATGTATACATGTATGGAAACATCACATGGTGCCTCATAAATACATAAAATTATTACTTGTCAGTCAAAAAAAATGTTTAAGGCAGACAAAAACTAGAAACCACCCTGGTGTGCATCAACAGGAAAAGAGTTAAACAAACTGGTGTATTCATATAAAGAAATGCTACTTCACAATAAAAAAGAAACTATTGATACAAGTTATAGCACAGGTGAATCTCAAATTATGCTGAATGAGAGAAAACTTTGTACACAAGCCTATGTACTGTATAATTCCACTCATCTAAAGTATTAGAAGAGACAAAACCAACATGGCAGAAAAAATCAACAGTGGCAGATTGGAGGAGGCAGGGAGGAGTGATGACAATATTATCTATCTTGATAAGGATTTGGGATGCAGAAGGATGTGCATTTGCAAGTATTTAGAGAGTGATATCCTTAAGATTTGTGCATTTCACTGTGTGTAAATTTTCTCTTACAAAATATGAACAGATATTGAATTCTAGTTAATGATATGCAGACTGAAGTATTTGGGGATAAAGTAACTGATACCGCTAACTTAGTATTTTTGGTTTTGCTTGTGCTTTTGCTTTAGAGACCATGCATGCTGCTAAACCTGTAACTTACTTTGTAATGCACAAAACAAAAGATAAATTGATGGGCTGGGCACAGTGGCTCATGCCTGTTCCCAGCACTTTGGGAGGCCGAGGCAGGTGGATCACCTGAGGTCAGGAGTTCGAGACCAGCCTGACCAACATGGTGAAACCACATCTCTACTTTAAAAAAATAAATAATTAGCTGGGTGTAGTGGTGCATGCCTGTAATTCCAGCTACTTGGGAGGCTGAGGCAGAAGAATCGCTTGAACCTCGGAGGTGGAGGTTGCAGTGAGCCAAGATTGCACCATTGCACTCCAGCCTGGGCAACAGGAGTGAAACTGTGTCTCAAAAATAATAAATAAATAAATAAATAAATAAATAAATTGATGAATAATTGAGTAGATGTGTGATAAAGCAAATATAATGCAATGTTAAGTATAGAATCCATACAGATGTCATATAATTTTTCAACTTTTCTATATACTTGTAACTTTTTAAAATGAAATCTGGGGGGTGTTAAAGGGATAACTTCTTGTTTAAAATAGCAAGAAGTGACATTATTCAGATGCAAAACCAAAGCTCTTAACAGTCCTCAAATTCTTCAGGATCTGGGCCTTCCTCCATCCCCAACTCTCTGGCCTGATTTCATGCCATCATTTGAATGTGTCATTTCCAATGGCGATTGAACCCTCTCAACCATCTTTTTTTTTTTTTTTTTGGAGACAGGGTCTTGCTCTGTTGCCCTGGCTGTAGTGCAGGGGCACCATCACAGGTCACTGCAGCCTCAATCTTCCAGGCTCAAATGATCCTCCCACTTCAGCCTTCCAAGTAGCTGGGATCATATCTGGCTAATTTTTTTTTTTAATTTTTTTGTAGAGATGGGGCCTGTCTTGCCCAGGCTGGTCTCAAACTTCTGGGCTCAAGAAATTTGCCCACCTTGGCCTCCCAAAGTGCCAGGATTACAGGCATGGATCACTACACCTGAACCTCTCAACCACTTTACTTCCAGCGGTGGCAACTCCTTGCTTTTCTTCAAACACACCAAGCACATTCCAGCCTCAGGGCCCTTGCATTTGCTGTATCTTCTACCCGGAATACTGTTCTGCCAGAGCCTGATTCCTTAACTTCTTCAGGTCTCTGCTCCAATATCACCTCCTCACTACGTACAATAGCATTTCCTTTCTCCCATCACTTTATTCCTTTGCTTGCTTTAAGTGTCATGTTTTATTTTTTTTTAATTAATTTTTTTTTTTTTTTGAGACGGAGTCTCACTCTGTCACCCATGCTGGAGGGTAATGGTGCAGTCTTGACTCACTGCAACCTCCCCTCCTGGGTTCAAGCGATTCTCCTGCCTCCGCCTCCCAAGTAGCTAGGATTACAGGGGCTCATGACCATGCCTAGCTAATTTTTGTATTTTTAGT
This sequence comes from Pongo abelii, assembly GCF_028885655.2. NCBI lineage: Eukaryota > Metazoa > Chordata > Mammalia > Primates > Hominidae > Pongo > Pongo abelii. Next base: position 113,626,853 of record NC_071995.2, on the reverse strand, counting down.
AGAGACAGCGTTTTACCATGTTGGCCAGGCTGGTCTTGAACTCCTGACCTCAGGTAGTCTGCCCACCTCAGCCTCCCAAATTGCTGGGATTACAGGTGTGAGCCACTGCGCCCGGCCAAGTGTCATGTTTGATCACTGGCTGACACAATATTCATTTTGTTTGTTTGTTTGTTTTGTTTTGTTTTGTTTTTTTGAGACGGAATCTCGCTCCATCACCCAGTCTAGAGTACAGTGGCTCAATCTTGGTTCACGGCAACCTCCGTCCCCTGGGTTCAAGCAACTCTCCCATCTTAGTCTCCCAAGTAGCTGGAACCACAGGTACCTGCCACCATGCCCGGCTAATTTTTGTATTTTTAGTAGAGATGGGGTTTCACCTTCTTGGTCAGGCTGATCTCAAACTCCTGACCTCAGGTAATCCACCAGCCTTGGCCTCCCAAAGTGCTGGGATTACAGGCATGAGCCACCACACCCGGCCAATAGTTGTTTGTTTATTGTCTGTCTCCTCTCACTGCAATGCAGGGATTTCACTTTGTTCTCTGTGGAATGCCAGCATCTAGAATGGCCCCTGGAAGACAGTGCACTCAATAAATACTTGTTTCATAAATACAGGGATGAATGAGTATGATGCTGACACTACCAACAGTAAAAGCTAATCTCAACTGAGAACTTGGTAAGTGCCTGGCACCATGCTAAGCGATTTACTTCCATTATCTCATTGAATTCCCCAACAAACCCATTACTATTTTCACAATTAAAAGATATAGAAAACTTCTACAATTTAGGAAGATTAAGTGATTTATCCCCAAACAAGTGTCAGAGCTGGGAGAGTCCAACCCAGTTTTGTTTTTGGCCATTCCAGAATCTTTCCACCTTGCTGTAGGGCAGGGAAGATCTCCTTCTTCTAGAAAGAGATAAATGTGTCAGCTTGTCTCCAACATGCCCTAACTGCCGATATAAAGACCCAGATGCCTGTAGACTTGGGGGCATCAGACTCTCAATCATCAAACTTCCTGTGATATTTTGTGTCTGCTGTCCCCCAGACTACAAGGGTTAAATGGGCTGACCAGCATTAATGGACTATCGACTTCTTAATCAGCTCTTCTATTTCGGGGAGGGTGAAGCAAGAGGATTGCTTGAGGCCAGGAGTTCGAGACCAGCCTGGGCAACATAGCAAGACCTCATTTCTACAGAAACTTTTAAAAATTAGCTGGGCATGGTGATACGCACCTCTAGTCCCAGCTACTCGAGAGGCTGAGGTGGAAGGATGGCTTGAGCCAGGGAGTTGGAGGTTGCAGTGAGCCATGATCATGCCACTGCACTCCAGCCTGGGCAACAGAGCAACATAGCAAGACCCGATCTATTAATAAAAAAGAAGTAAAAGAAGCAAATGCTAGTATTGTGAGGAACACAGTAGACCATGTATGTAAAAGGATCTAACACAGTGAACAGGACCCAATAGGCCAGGGGGAATATGATAGTTCCATGTCCACTTCCCCAGCTTATTTTCACAATAAAATCTTCGGGGTGGGTCGGGGGAGGGTGGTAAGGGATACATGTTGTTTCTTGTTCAAAATAACTTCTCCTTTTATTCAGATGCAAAACCAAAGCTCTTGGGTTGGGTGCTCACGTTTGTAAACCCAGCACTTTGGGAGGCCGAGGCGGGAGGATTGCTTGAGCCCAGGAGAATTTTGTTCTTGTTTGTTTCTTGAGTCAAGGTCTGGCTCTGTTGCCCAGGCTGGAGTGCAGTGGTGCGATCTAGGCTCACTTCAACCTCCACCTCCCTGGCTCAAGCCATCCTCGCACCTCAGCCTCCTGAGTAGATGGCATTACAGGCGAGTACCACCATGCCTAGCTAATTTTTGTATTTTTTTTTTTTAGTAGAGACAGGGTTTCTGCTATGTTGCCCAGGCTGGTCTCAAACTCCTGGCCTCAAGCAATCCTCCCACCTAGGCCTCCCAAAGTGCTGGGATTACAGGCGTGAGCCACCACTCCTGGCCAAGCCCAGGAGTTCAAGACCAGCCTGGACAACATATGAGACTCCATCTCTATAAAAACAAAACCAAAGCTCTTAACAATTTAGTTCAACAGTTCTGCAGGATCTTGGCCTTCCCTCATCCCCAAGTCTATGGCCTCCTCATCTCATACCATTATTTGAATGTGTCCTTTTCAATGGCAATTGAATCCTTTCAACCACTCTACCTCCATCCCTTGTGGCCTCCTTGCTCTTCTTCAAACATACCAAGCACATTCTGGCCTTCAAGGGCACCTTGTCTACTTCAAGGACACCCTGAGACACACTTGGATAATTCTGACTTTTAGGCAATGTCAATCTAAATAACAAACAGGGAGAAGCTCTCTAAAAGAAAAGATGTTTGTTTGGGAGTAGAGCATTGCAATGGGAATGTGCATGCCGTAGTAAACTATGTGCGCATTCAGAAAGGTAAACGAAGACAAAGGTTTTTAATGGACAAAAATGTGGAAGATTACATAATTGTTTTGAAATAATTATCCTTGGCTACAAAGATCAATAACAAGGGTGATGCCGGTCTGAAGTTGGACAGGCAGTTGCTGGGCAGATGTCCTTGCAAAAGCAATTTTTTTGTGTTAAGGTTGCAGTGGCCTTTGTGCAAGGCTGTGGTATTTGCAGTCTTTTGTGATGTTTTTGTTATCAGTCATGCAAGCTGGAGAACCCTCTGCGTGTCCTTCCCCGGCTCTATTTGTCAGGGTTTTCTTAATATGAGTGACTCCATTTTGGGTTCTGACAATTTCACAGCAAACTGAGCTAAGTGCTCTGCGTTAGAAACTGATCACAGGCTATGTATTTCTCTCTTTGTCTACATGTTACAGATAGGAAAGCTAAAGTTCAGAGAAAATAAGCAACTTGTCCAAGATTACAGTTTTTAAGTTGTGGGCATGGCCTGGTTCTTGTCTTGTTCCTCTCACGGTAGAGAGAGATAAATTCCAACTGAGGAAATCTAGAAAGGATCCTTGGAGGAGGTGATCATTTCATTTCATTTCATTTCATTTCAGAGTCTATCATTGTGGCTTAAATATCTGTTTTCTGTAATACCACATTGGACATCCCCCTAGGAGGCTGCAGCCTGAATTCTTTTATTTTTATTTTTTATATTTTTAATACATTTTTAAGATAAAAGAGACAGGGTCTCACTATGTTGCACAGGTTGGTCTGAAACTCCTGAGCTCAAGTGATCCTCCCACCTCAGCCTCCCAAAGTGCTGGGATTACAGGCGTGAGCCACCGCACCCAACCAGCAGCCTGACTTCTATAACCCAGAGCTTTGCCGCTTCCTTCTGGCTTTGACTTGAGCAAAAGTAGGCATCAACAAGAGTCCTCTCTTCTGAGCACAAATTAAACCCTCAGTTTCACAAGGACCTCTGCCCAATACCACCTACCCTAATTTTCCTAATGTTCCTCTCACCTAATGTTCTCACAACTAAAGAGATTTGAAAAAGACCCTGTTCAAAGACTCTGAGAGCTCCCTTCCACCGGTTGGTTATATCAGACCTACTTTTTGTCACTTGGTTAAAAAAAAGAGGGGGGGGTTGGGAGGGACCACAAATACAAAGGTATCCTTAGGATGGATGAACCACCATGCTGCCCTTTAAAATATGTATGTTCTGTATATTTACAATTATTTGTTCTGGAGGGATTTCTTCTCTTCCTTCCACATCTCCTAGCTGTGTATACAATAAAAAGGATGGGGCTGGACATGTAAGACTTTTTTTTTTTCCCCTGCTGTGTTTATCCACCCAAGCAAGTATTTTAAGTACTTTGTTTCCATTATGCTATTCTGAGCCCATTACTTGGTAGGGTGATTAAAGATTGCTTTTGGCAAGAGAAGAGAAGACAATATGTTTGTTACTTCCATGTTAGCCTTTCCCAGGCAGTCTTCAAAGGGAAAAACATGAACACATGGCATACAAAATACATACTGGCTTCGTAGTGGGAGCCCTGGAGAACGTCTGGCCCTTCACCTTTGCCTGAAATCTGAGCAGCTAGGACAGGAGGCGTGACAAGGGTTCTTTCTAGGGCATCTTGGAGACCGCCCACCTCTCGGGGCTCCTCTGTCTCCCTCCTTGCTTGTGTGTTCTTGAATTCTTTCCCTCGGCTGGGGTCTTCTCGGGAACTTCCGTACTTTTCCACCAATATTTGGATGCAGTGATGCACAAGACAGATGAGCTCTCTACCTTCTTTTATTGTTATTATTATTTTGCAAAAAAAATAAATTGTTATTATTATTTTGCAAAAAAATAAAGACAGGGGTCTCACTATCTAGCCCAGGCTGGCCTCGAACTCCTGGGCTCTAGCAATCCACCCACCTCGGCCTCCCAAAGTGCTCAGATTACAGGCATGAGCCACCATGCCCGGCCGAGCTCTCTACTTTCATGGAGGTTAAAGTCTGGTGCAGTGCAGAGACATTAATAAAAGAATCACACGCCCAGGCATAGTGGCTCACGTCTGTAATTCCACACTTTGGGAGGCTGAGGCGGATGGGTCACCTGAGGTCAGGAGTTCGAGACCAGCCTGGCCAACATGGTAAAACCCCGTGTCTACTGAAAATACAAACATTAGCTGGGCATGGTGGCACGTGCCTGTAGTCCCAGCTACTTGGGAGGCTGAGGCAGGAGAATCATTTGAACCTAGGAAGCGGAGGTTGCAGTGAGCCAAGATAACACCACTGTACTCCAGCCTGGGTGACAGGGAGACTCCGTCTCCAAAAAAAAAACAAAAAACAAAAAAACAAAAAAAAATGGGAGTGGGGAGAGGGGAGAGAAGAGACTATCCAAAGGGAAAGAAGGTTGGGTAACCTAGACCCACAGAACAAGGGCAAGAGTAGCAGGAGATGTAAACAGGGGTCAGAGAGGTCAAGGGAACCTATAGTATACACACATTATAGGTGATAAATATTATTTAGTTAAAATAGGAGTGGAAGGAGGAATCTATTCCTTGTAGAATAGAAGCCAATCCCTGCTTTCTTTTTTTTTTTTTGAGATGGAGTCTCCCTCTGTCACCCAGGCTAGAGTGCAGTGGCATGATCTCGCCTCACTGCAAGCTCCGCCTCCTGGGTTCACGCCATTCTCCTGCCTCAGCCTCCCAAGTAGCTGGGACTACAGGCGCCTGCCGACACACCCGGCTAATTTTTTGTGTTTTTAGTAGAGACGGGGTTTCACCGTGTTAACCAGGATGGTCTCGATCTCCTGACCTCGTGATCCGTTCGCCTCGGCCTGCTTTCTTATCTTAACAGCTGGGTGGCCTTTGGGCAAGACATTTAACAGCTCTAAACCTCCATTTCCTCATATGTCAAATGGGAATTCGTAAGTCCTGCTTTACAGGATTTGTGGTGCATAGTGGGAGCACATTAAGTGTTAGCTTCCTTTTTTGTTCCCAATTGCCTTTGATGAGTTTGACTTTTCTCTCTCTCTCTCTCTTTTTTTTTTTTTTTTTTTATTTGAGACAGAGTTTTTCTCTTGTTGCCCAGGCTGGAGTGCAATGGCGTGATCTCTGCTCACCGCAACCTCCGCCTCCCCAGCTCAAGCGATTCTCCTGCCTCGGCCTCCCTAGTAGCTGGGATTACAGGTGCCCGCCACCACACCTGGCTAATTTTTTTGTGTTTTTAGTAGAGACGGGGTTTCCCCATGTTAGTCAGGCTGGTCTCGAACTCCTGACCTCAGGTGATGCGCCCGCCTCAGCCTCCCAAAGTGCTGGGATTACAGGCGTGAGCCACCACGCCCGCCCTGAATTTGACTTTTCTTGTTTCATTTAGCATCTTGGGAGACCCGCAGGAAGCCAAAAATAAACAAATAAATAAAACCCATCACTGTATTTGCTTATATGCTTGCTTGCTTATTTGAATAAATGCCCAAGACCTGTCTCTCTGGCCTGGGGGCCTAATTCCTTGCAAGGTTGTTGTAATCCCTCATCCTCCATCCCTCAGATTGGATGGAGTCTCCTTGAAGTCAAGCAGCTGATCTCTCCCCAGGGTCTTGGGAACATTAGCACCTCCCTGGCCTATCTTCCAGACTATTGTGACAAGCAGATGAGATAAACGGTGTGTGAGGCTCACAAGCCAAAGATTCCCGTTCCCCTCCCTGGGCTGGAAAAAAATCTCCACTGATCTAGACAGGGTGACAAGTTGCACAAATGCATTTTCCCTGAATGCTCTCCTTTCAGTCAAGGGCCCCTTGGATTCAAAATGGCATCTGCAAGTTCAGACATGTCCAGACTGCTTAAAATGTCTAGGAGTCTTTCTCTTCTGGAGCCAAGTGGGCAACTTCAGAAACTCCACCCGCTTATGTGGAGTGAAGGCAGTGGCTAGTGCAGCCCACGTGCTTCCTTTGCACCAAGGCCTCTTGAGTGTGGGCGCCATGCTTGGTTGTTTTATATACCTCTCTTTGTTTCATTGTCTCCACAATCCTGTGAGAGAGGGAATGGCCTTCCCATTTTTGCAGAGATCAACTGAGGGATTCAGTAACCAGCCTAAAGTCTCCATCTTGACATGGAAGAACAGAATTCCTGGGTCACTGTTCAATGGTGTCTTGATGACCAGTTAGCTAGCTCTCCCGCTTCCTTCCCCGAAATTAGATTACCTGGGTCCCAGGGAAGCACTCTGGAAATTCTCAGGTCAGATGGAGGCCTCAGTGTGAGGTTTCCTCCTTCAAATGCTGGATTTGGATTTCTGGAGACTCCAGGCTAGTTAACTAACATCTGCCTTAACTCCAGCCCTCTTTCCAGCACTCTGCTACCCCCACTTTAGTTCTAAAAGGTGTAATGACAATAATAATCATAATTGGCACAATTTATTAAGCACCTGCCAAGCACTAGGCATAGAGCTAAGTAACATGTATTTTCTCATTTAAAGAAGTTAGGAATCCTACAAAATGACTATTAATGTTATCATCTCCATTCTACAGATGAGAAAACTGAGGCTCAGAGAGTTAAGAAGTCTTCACTCAAGGTTTCAAATAAGTAAATGGCAGAGCCAAATCTAAAATTTGGTCTGGCTGACCCCAGGCTCTCAACCACCTGCTCACTGCCTGCTTTTCTGGTTCTACACTTTTACAAAGGTCTCTGCTCAAAAAGATTGTATCAAACCAAGCACAGTAGTGTGTACCTGTGGTCCCAGCTACTCAGGAGGCTAAGGTGGGAGGATTGCTTGAGCCCAGGAGTTTGAGGCTGAAGTGAGCTATGATCGTGTCACTATACTCCAGCATGGGAGACAGAAAGAGACCCCATCCCTTTAAAAAAAAAAAAAAAAAAAAAAAAGGAAAGAGAGGAAGAGTGAAGCAAGCAAGCAAGCAAGAAAGAAACAAAGAAAGAGAGAAGGGAGGGAGGGAGGGAAAAGAGAGAAGAAAAAAGAAAGAAAAGGAAAGAAAGCAGAAAGAAAGAGAAAGAAAGAAAGGAAGAAAGAAAAGAGAAAGGAAGAAAGAAGAAAGAAAGAAAAGAAAGAAAGAGAAAAAGAAAGAAAGAAAAGAAAGAAAGAAAAAGAAAGAAAAGGGAGGGAGGGAAGGAAGGGAGGGAGGGAAGGAAGGAAGGAAGGAAGGGAGAAAAACTGCACCAAAGTCCAGTAAAATCCTGCCCTTCCAAACTGAGGACTAGCCCAGCCTTCTGTGGTTCTTCCACCTCCACCTCAGGGCCTCAGTTTCCCCATTTGTGGAATAGGGAACTGGACTAGATGAGCTCCGAGGTCCAGCTCAAACTCTGCCAACTGCACCCCAACATGAAAACAGCTCCTTGTCCTCAGCCCTGTCCCTGACCTGTATCCTTCCTACGATCTTTGTCTCCTCAAAAGGAAAATGGGTGAGAGCCTCAACAATTCGCTGTTTCACTCCCTGACTTCAAAAAGGGAGAGCAAAGTGTTGAAAGTCACAGCTGAGCTCCTTTTGTCCTCACAGTAAATGCAGTCTGGGCTTCCCCTTCAGGCTACTCTCATTCTGGGAGCCTAGCCTGGCATGTTCCCTCTGGAATTCTCCCTCATTTGACTAGCAGGAGAGTCTAGTTCCCTAAGGTTGGAATCAAGGTCATGCCTTGCAGGCATTTAGCCCCACCTTGATGGTGATCTTCAAGAACTATGTCTTTTTTCTAAATCATCCAAATCATCATTATCAAAGTTGTTCTTTAAATAAGGACCCCAAATTCTTTACCCAGAGGGCATCTTCATTTGTGAAGGAATAATTCAGCACAGGTCTTCAGGCCCATATTCGCAATTCCAACAGCCCAGAACTCTGGAAAGTGGCAGTTTATTTCCACAATGAATTTATTGGCAAAACCTGACCTCCTTTGAACTTACTTTTTAATTAAAAAATAAAAATTGGCCTGTAATTCCAGCACTTTGGGAGGCCAAGGCAGGCAGATCACAAGGTCAGGATCAAGACCATCCTGGCTAACACGGTGAAACCCCGTCTCTACTAAAACTACAAAAAATCAGCTGGGCGTAGTGGCGGGCGCCTGTAGTCCCAGCTACTCAGGAGGCTGAGGCGGGAGAATGGCGTGAACCCGGGAGGCGGAGCTTGCAGTGAGCCGAGATCGCGCCACTGCACTCCAGCCTGGGCGACACAGCCAGACTCCGTCTCAAAAAATAAATAAATAAATAAATAATAAATAAATAAATAAATAAAAATAAAAATTGGCCAGGCGCAGTGGCTCACACCTGTAATCCTAACACTTTGGGAGGTCCAAGGCAGGTGGATCACTTGAGGTCAAGAGTTCAAGACCAGCCTGGGCAACGTGGTGAAACCCTGTCTCTACTAAAAATACAAAACTTAGCCAGGCGTGGTGGTGCGCACCTGTAATCCCAGCTACTCGGGAGGCTGAGGCAAAAGAATCGCTTGAATCTGGGAGGTGTAGGTTCCAGTGGGCTGAGATCGTGCCACTGCACTCTAGCCTGGGTGACAGACTGAGACCCTGTCTCATAAATAAATAAATAAATAAATAAATATGCATATATGTATGACATACAACAAGATGTTTTAGAAAAGTCTTTTTTGTTGTTGTTTTGTTTGTTTTGGGGGTTTTGTTGTTGTTTTGAGACAGGGTCTTGCTCTGTTGCCCAGGCTGGAGCACAGCGGCACCCTCATGGCTCACTGTTGCCTCAACCTCCCAGGCTCAAGTAATCCTCCTGCTTCAGCCTCCCAAGTAGCTGGGACTACAGGCACCTACCACCACATCCAGCATTTTTTTTTTTTTTTTTTAAGAGATGGTGTCTGGCTATATTGCCCGGGCTAGTCTCAAACTACTGGGCTAGAGCAGTCCTCCCCGCTCAGCCTCCCAAAGTGCTGAGATTACAGGCATGAGCCAAATTGTGCCCAGCCAGAACTATGTCTTTAAAGCCAGAGAGAGCTAGGTTTGAGTCCCAGTTCTGCCATCAACTATCCCCATTTTCTTTGTCCCTATGGAAGACACTTATGGATTCAACACTTATGAAGGTCCTACTATGTGCTGGGAACTGTGTTATGGGGCACAGTGCTAAACAGAGAAATGGTGTTCCCACCTTCTTGGAGCTTCCTTCCTCATTGGAAGAGTTGGGAGAGTGGAGGCAGATGGCAGGCAAATTCATAGGAGATTTTCAGAGGTAAGTAAGACACAGTAAAGGAAATGGTGAGGGACGGGAACACCTTCTTTGTACGGAGAGGACATCTGAGGAGAGACTTGGTCATGGAGTCCATCCTAGGAAGGGCTCAGGAGAGACCACCAGGCAGAGGGAAGGGCAAAGATGCCTTCTCCACTTAAAGATCAGAACCAGGTGCAGTGTGGCTGCAGGGGCGTGAACTAGAGGCTTTGTAGGACACAGATCAAAGTTTGGATTTATAATTAAAATTTTAGAAAAATTTAAAAAGAAAAAAGAAAACAACGTTTGGATTTTATTTGAATGCCATGTGAGGCCACTGGAGGATTTTAAAAGCTGTTTTCATTTTTTTAATTACAAAAGCAAACCGTTGGAAGAAACTGACAAACATTCTCCAACGCTGGCGATCTAATTTTGCATTCCCACCAGCAGAGTTGGAACATTCCAGTTGCTCCCCATTTTCCTCAACACTTGGAATGACCAGTCTTTAATTTCAGCCATCGCTGTGGTATCACATTATGAGTGGTACCACACTGTGGTTTTAATTTTTATTCTCCTGATGATTCATGATGTAGTTTTTTTTTAGGTGCTTTTTGACAATTCACATAGCTCCTTCTGTGAAGTGTCTTGAAAATCCCTTTGCCTATTTATTTATTTATTTATTCTTAAGATGGAGTCTTGCTCTGTCATCAGGCTGGAGTGCAGTGGCGCAATTTCAGCTCACTGCAACCTCTGCCTCCCGGGTTCGAGTGATTCTCCTGCCTCAGCCTCTAGAGTAGCTGGGACTATAGGCGTGCGCCACCACACCCAGCTAATTTTTCTATTTTTAGTAGAGACAGGGTTTCACCATGTTGACCAGGATGGTCTCGATCTCTACCTCGTGATCCACCCACCTCAGCCTCCCAAAGTGCTGGGATTACAGGTGTGAGTCACCATGCCCGGCCTTATTTATTTATTTTTATCTTATTTTATCTTATTTTATTTTTTGAGACAGGATCTCGCTCTGCACCCAGGCTGGAATGCAGTGGTGTGATCTCAGCTCACTGCATCCTTGACCACCTAGACTCAAGTGATCGCGCCACTTCAGCTTCCCGTGTAGCTGGGACCTCAGGTGTACGCCACCACACTCATCTAATTTTTCAATTTTGTAAAGACAGGGTTTTACCATATTGCCCAAGCTGGTCTCAAAGTCCTGGGCTCAAGCAGTCCTCCCAAGTGAACCACCAGATGTGGCCTCCAAAAGTGCTGGATCATAGGCAGTCTTGGCCTCCAAAAGTGCTGGATCATAGGCATGAGCCACCAGACCCGGCCGCCCACCCTCATTTTTTTTTTTTTTAAGACAGTCTTGCTCTGTTGCCCAGGCTGGAGTGCAGAGCCATGGGTTCAAGTGATTCCTCTACCTGAGCCTCACAAGTAGCTGGGATGACAGGCATGGGCCATCACACTCAGCCAATTTTTGTATTTTTAGTAGAGATGGGGTTTTGCCATGATGGCCAGGCTGGTCTCGAACTCCTGGCCTCAAGTGATCCACTCACCTGGGCCTCCCAAAGTGCTGGGATTACAGGCGTGAGCCACCGCACCCAGCCAGCCTCCATTTTTTAATTGTGTCATTTATCTTCCGATTAGTCACTTACAGATGTTCTTTTAATATTCTGATACATATCCTCTGTCAAATATGATTTACGAATTATGTCTCCCGGACTATGACTTGCCTTTTCATTTTCTTAACAGTGTCTCTCAAAAAACAGAAGTCTTACATCTTGATAAAGTCATTTATTTTTATTTTGTGGTTTATGCTTTTCTTGTACCAACTAAGAAATCTTCTCCAGTCCAAAGTCGCAAAGATTTTCTAGTGTATTTTCTTCTAGAAGTTTATTGTTTTAGCTCTTAAATTGCTTATATTGGGGTAAAAAGTCAAACACTTACCATACATCTCGGTAATTTCAGTGTTAAATATCTACCCATGAAAAAAAATCATATGTCCACAAAAAGGCTTACAATTTTTTTTTTTTTTTTTTTTTTTTTTTAATTAGAGACAGGGTCTCGGCCAGGCGCAATGGCTCACGCCTGTAATCCCAGCACTTTGGGAGGCCGAGGCGAGCGGATCATGAGGTCAGGAGTTCGCGACCATCCTGGCTAACATGGTGAAACCCTGTCTCTACTAAAAGTACAAAAAATTAGCCGGGCGTGTTGGTGGGCTCCTGTAGTCCCAGCTACTCGGGAGGCTGAGGCAGGAGAATGGCGTGAACCCAGGAGGCGGAGCTTGCAGTGAGCCGAGATCGCACCACTGCACTCCAGTCACTCCGTCTCAAAAAAAAAAAAAAAAAAAGAGAGACAGAGTCTTACTCTGCAGTGAGCTATGATTGCACCACTTCACTCCACACTGCATTACCCAATGTGCAGTGGCGTAATCACAGCTCACAGTAGCCTCAAACTTCTAGGCTCAGGTGATCCTCCCAACTCAGCCTCCAGAGTAGCTGGGACTACCAGCACACAACAAAAATGAAGTTTTTTCATTTTATGGTAGAGATGGGATCTTGCTATGTTGTTCAGGCTGGCCTCAAGTGATTCTTCTGCCTCGGCCTCCCAAAGTGCTGGGATTATAGGCATGGCCACTGAGACTGGTCAGGACTTAAACTTGTATGCTCCTACCAGCATTATTCATAAGAGGAAAGAAGTGGAAATAAGTGTCCATTCACAGGTCAATGACTATACTGTAGTACTCTCCTATAATGGAGTGCTATGCATCAATACAAAGCAACCATTGATCTCTGCAACAACATGAAAGCTGAGCTCAAAAACATGATGCTGAACAAGACAAAAAATGCCAGATAAAAAGAAGCTTATACTGGGCAATTTGATTTCTATGAAAGGATAGAAATGATTGCACTCATCAACAGTGACGAAAGGCAGATCAATGGTCGCCAGAAGCCTGAGGGAATGGGTGGGGGTGGGCAGGTGGCTGGGGAGCGTGGAGGAGGAATTTTAGGGAGTGAAGAAGAATGTTCTACATCTTGATTGTGTTGGTGGTTACACAGCACTATGTTTTGATAAACATTTTATCATCAGGTAGGATTTGATAAGCATTTTATCAAAATTTATTGAACTGTACACTCAAAATTGGTGTGTTTTATTTTATGTAAGTTATATTTCTCCATAAAGTGGAATTACAAAATAATAAAACAGATGTTGGGGAAGAATGGGTGCAGGGTGAGGACAGAGAGGAGAGTTAGGCCTCAGGATCATCCGAGTGGAGGACGAGGGGAGGTTGGTCCAGGGAAACAACAGGGAATGGTAATTACTGTTGTTGTTTTTCTGCCTTGTCCTCCCCTTGAGCCAGGAACAGGCTCTCATTTGTAGCTGCACTGACCATTTCCCCCACCCCACAGCCTGCCTTCTTCTCTACTGAGTCATCTCTCAAGGTTATTGTAGGCAACAAAGGCTTTGACTTACGCTGGACATCTCCAAGGGCTGACGCACATGCTCAGGAAACCATGTCACCGACCAAGGTGACGCGGAGAAATCCTGTGATGCCACCCCCAGGCTCCCAAGCCCTCTGTCCTCTAACCCAGCCACCGTCTCTCCTTTCCAAACGTCTCCTAGAGCCTAGGTCCAGAGCAGTGAGGATAGCTGATAAAATCTGAGAGCGAGACACCTTCTTAGTGACTGTGTTTGTTTCCCATGGTTGCCATAAGGAAGTATAGCAAATTCACAAATCGGTGACTTAAAACAAGAGAAATGTGTTCTCTTGTGATTCTGGAGTTCAGAAGTCAGAAATCAAGGTGTTCGCTGGGTTGGTTTCTTTTTTGAGGCTCTGAGGGAAAATCTGTTCCTTGCTCCCCTCTTGGGTTCTAGTGATTACTGGCAATCCTTGGAATTCTTCAGCTTTATAGATGAGAACGACTCCGATCTCTGCCTCCGTCTTCACATGGTGTTTCTCTGTGTACCTCTGTGTCCATTTCTCGTTTCTTATAAGAATGCTGGTGCTGCGCGCTGTGGCTCACGCCTGTAATTCCAACAATTTGGGAGGCTGAGGTGGGCGGATCACTTGAGGTCAAGAGTTGGATACCAGCCTGGCCAACATGGTGAAACCTGGTCTCTAATACAAATACAAAAATTAGCCAGGTGTAGGCCAGGTGTGGTGGCTCACGCCTGTAATCCCAGCACTTTGGGAGGCTGAGGTGGGCAGATCACGAGGTCAGGGGTTTGAGACCAGCCTGACCAACATGGTGAAACTTCGTCTCTACTAAAACTACAAAAATTAGCTGGGCATGGTGGCGGGCACCTGTAATCCCAGCTACTCAGGAGGCTGAGGCAGGAGAATTGCTTGAACCTGGGAGGTGGAGGTTGCAGTGAGCCGAGATCATACCACTGCACTCCATCCAGCCTGAGCAACAGAGCGAGAGTCCATCTCAAAAAAAAAAAAAAATTAGCCAGGTATGGTGGCACGCACCTGTAATTCCAGCTATTTGGGAGGCAGAGGCAGGAGAATCACTTGAACCTGGGAGGCAGAGGTTGCAGTGGGCTGAGATCGCACCACTGCACTCCAGTCTGGGTAACAGAATGAGACTCCAGCTCAAAAAAAAAAAAAAAGAAAGAAAGAATGCCATTCATTAGATTAGGAGCCACCCTAATCCAATATGACCTACTATTGAGCACCTACAGTGTACCAGGAGCCATGCTGAGACTTGTTCACACATCATCTCATTTAAACCTCACAATGTCTTCAAATAAATGAGAAAACTGAGGTTCAGAGACCTGAGTAACGGGTGCCCCCACATCCATTCAATCCCCTGAACATCTCCCAATGGTCTGCCTTGATTACGTCTGCAAAGACCGTATTTCCAAATAAGGTCACATTCACACGTATACAGATTAGGACTTGAACTTTATTGTCTTTTCTAAGGGACAGGGTCTTACTCTGTTGCCCAGGCTGGAGTGCAGTCATCCCATCAAAGCTCACTGCAGCCTCTACCTCCTCAGCTCAAGTGATCCTCCTGCCTCAGCATCCAGAGTAGCTGGGACAACAGGTGCATGCCACCCTGCTTGGCTAATTTAAAAAAAAAAAAAAATTCGTAGAGGCAGGGTCTCACTATGTTGCCCAGGCTGATCTTGAACTCCTGGCATTATGCACTCCTCCTACCTGGGCCTCCCAAAGCACTGGGATTACAGGTGTGGGCCACCATGCCTGGCCTTGAATTTTTTTTTTTTTTCTTTTTGAGACAAAGTCTCACTCTGTTGCCCAGGCTAGACTGAAGTGGTGCTATCTCGGCTCACTGCAACCTCCATCTCCCGGGTTCAAGAGGTTCTCCTGCCTCAGCCTCCCAAGTAGCTGGGACTACAGGCACCCCTCACCTCGCCCAGCTAAATTTTGTATTTTTAGTAGAGATGGGATTTTATCACGTTGGTCAGGCTAGTCTCAAACTTCTGACTTCAAGTGATCCGCCCACCTCGGCCTCCCAAAGTGCTGGGATTACAGGCATGAGCCACCGTGCCCGGTCTGAACGTATTTTTTTGAGAGATACAACCAAACACAGTACAGAGACCTTATTTTCCTCTGACCAGAAAGAAGCCCCTAGGGGTCCAGCTGGCTGGAGAATAGGAAGGGAGGAGAGAACACTGACCTCAAAATCACAAAGGTGCAGAGTTCAAATCTTGGTTCTGCCACTAATTTGCTGTTTGATGCTGGTCATTTAACTGCCCCTCTCTGGACCTCAGTTTTACCATTTGTTAAATAAATCTTTTATGGCTGGGTGCAGTGGCTCACGCCTATAATCCCAGCACTTTGGGAGGCCGAGGCGGGTGGATCACCAGAGATCAGGAGTTCGCGACCAGCCTGGCCAACATGGTGAAACCCCATCTCTACTAAAAATACAAAAATTAGCTGGGCATGGTGGCATATGTCTATAATCCCAGCTACTCGGGAGGCTGAGGCAGGAGAATCACTTGAACCCAGGAGGCGGAAATTGCGGTGAGCCGAGATTGTACCACTGCACTCCAGCCTGGGAGACAGAGCGAGACTCCATCTCGAAAAAATAAATTTTAAAAAATGATAAAATAAAATAAATCTTTTATCCCCTGAATGGAATTGCTGCACCTAAAATTAACAACGAAGAAGAAGGAGGAGGAGGAGGAGGAGAAGAAGGAGAAGGAGAAGGAGAAGGAGAAGGAGAAGCAGAAGGAGAAGGAGAAGGAGAAGGAGAAGGAGAAGGAGAAGGAGAAGGCAAGCACGGTAGCTCATGCCTGTAATCCCAGCATTTTCAGAGGCTGACACAAGGGGGGTTGCTTGAGGCCAAGACTTCGAGTCCAGACTGGACAACATAGTGAGACTCCGTCTCTATTAAAAAAAAAAAAAGAAAAAAAGGAAAAGGAAATTACTGAACTTTTAAGACGTAATGGATGTGGTTAGCATTTATTGAGCACCTACAGTGCACCAGGAACCATGCTGAGACTTTACACACATCATCTCATTTAAACCTCACAATAACTTCAAACAAATGAGGAAACTGAGGCTTAGAGACCTAAGTAACTGGTGCCCCCACATCCATTCAATCCCCTGAACGTCTCTCAGTGATATGCCTTTCTGTGCTCCATTGCATAGTATAAGTGTCATCATTTCTTGCTTGGATTCTAAAAAGAGCTTCCTTAGTTTTTCCCCTACCCAAATCTATATCTTAAGCCAGAACGACATTTTGCTAATAAAAATCTCTTTCATAACGTTCCTCAATGGCTCCCCATGACCCTCAAAATTAAGCTGAAATTCCCAAGAAGGCTCTTCAGGCCGTACATGATCTAAGCCCAAGCCAGACTCCATCCTAATCTCACCCTGCTCCCTTCTCCAGGTTAATACTTAATTCTTCCTTCAAAATTTAGCTTAGATGGCCAGGTGCGGTGGCTCATGCTTGTAATCCCAGCACTTTGGGAGGCCAAGATGGGAGGATCACTTGAGGCCAGGAGTTCGAGACTAGCCTGGCCAACATGGTAAAACCCCGTCTCTACTAAAAATACAAAAATTAGCCAGGCGTGGTGGCGGGTGTCTGTAATCCCAGCTACTTGGGAGGCTGAGGCAAGAGAATCGCTTGAACTCAGATGGTGGAGGTTGCAATAATCCGAGATTGCACCACTGCACTCCATCCTGAGTGACAGAGTGAGACTGTATCAAAAAAAAAAAAAAAAAAAAAAATCAGCTTAGATACCACTTCCACCAGGAAGTCTTCCTTGCCTGCCCCTCAGGTATAAGTCAGGTCGGCCTACTCAGTACTCCAAGAACACTCTGTTATCACAGCACTCAGCACAGTGTGGTTTTGTTGCCTGTTAAGTTGTCTATCTCCCCCAGATGGCAGTGGGTATGCACAGAGCTTCACACATTGCGTCTCGTGTTTACCAAATGCCCTGAGCCATCTATCACAAGTACATGGAGAAAGCTAGGACTGAAAGCCATTGCTCGCTGACTCCAGGGACGTGTTCTGTCTACTGTTCCACACGGGTGTTGCTGGAGACAAAAGAATCTGTCTAGACTAGCAGGCCCCAGAGGGGCTAGGCCCAAGTGTACAAGGGCTTGGAATAGCAAACACATGCTTCCATTTTCCAAACCCACATCCATGTCAGACATTACTAATGGATCACCACATTTCTTCTCATTGATCCCAGGCTTAACACAGGGCCCCAGCCAGTCTCCATCAGTTGACTCAAACTTACACGTAAGGAGCCAGGCAGGGTGGTACATGCTTATAATCCCAGCTAGCTAGTTGGGAGGCTGAGGCAGGATGATCACTTGAGCCCAGGAGTTTGAGACCAGCCTGGGCAACATAGTGAGACCCCGTAACTACAAAATTAAAAATTTTAAAAATTAGCCAGGCAAATTGTTGTTGTTTTTAAATTATAGACAGGGCCTCAGCTTGCACCTGACATGAAGTCTGTTTACCATTGTTATCTATTGCCCAATGACCCTGTTTTGTGGACCAGAAAAAATGAAGCTCTGTCTTTCCCAATATCACGTGCAAGTTCATGTGAAAGCAGAGACAGGCCCTCTCCACTCCCAGTTTGGTGTAATTTCACCGCCCCTCCTGGCATCTGGAGACAAGCTTCTTATGCTATGTGGTCAGCCTACCCTAAGGACATCTAGAGAAAGAAGCTTTCTTGTGAAACTGGGCCAGTAGACTCATAGAAGACTCTAAGGACGAGAACACCTTCTAGAATGACGCAGGGGACTTCCTTAAGTTTCCTGGAGGCAAGCCAGGCATGGAGGCTCACGCCTGTAATCCCCAAACTTTGAGAGGCTGAGACGAGGGGATCATCTGAGCTTAGGAGGTTGAGACCAGCCTTGGCAACATAGCAAGACCCCATCCTACAAAAAATAAAAAATTAGTCAAAAGTGGTGGGTGACCCTGTAGTTCCAGCTACTCAAGAGGCTGGGATGGGAAGGTCACTTGAGCCCGGGAGGTGGAGAGACCCTGACTCTAAAAATAAATAAATAAATAAATACAATTTTAAAATTAAAATTGGCTAGGTGTGGCGTCTCACTCCTATAATCCCAGCACTTTGGGAGGCCGAGGCGGGAGGGTACCTGAGGTCAGGAGTTCAAGACCAGCCTGGCCAACATGGTAAAACCCTGTCTCTACTAAAAATACAAAAATTAGCTGGGTGTGGTGGCCCATGCCTGTAATCCCAGCTACTCAGGAGGCTGAGGCAAGAGAATCGCTTGAACCCAGGAGGCAGAGGCTACAATGAGCCGAAATCACACCATTGTACTCCAGCCTGGGCAACAGAGTGAGACCCTGTCTCAAAAAAAAAAAAAAAAAAAATCTTTTAAACTAAGAAACCAACATTGGTTCATTACTCTTAACTAAACTCTAGATCTTCTTCAGATTTCATCCATTTTTCTGGCCCAGGATCCCATCCAGAGTACCACGTTGCCTTGAACACATTCTCTTTTTGATAAATACAGTTCCTGGATGACTCCCTTTCTCCTGGCATGTAATTCCTTCTCTCACTTAGAAATGAATTTGTCTGTTGTTTTGCTTTGGTCTGGCTCATCCCCTCTCTCCCATTTTACAAATTATAGTTTAGGGAAAAGTTTCACCTGATTCTATCTAATATTGTCAGCAGCCCTTGTCCACCACATTCACTTTTCCTCTTTCTGTTTTAAAGTCTAGTTCACATCATCAAAATGGCCACTAGCACTTCCTGAAAAACTTGGCAACACATTTTACTGTATTTCAAAAAAAAAAAAAAAAAGTTCTGCTTTTTTTTCCCCCGTCTCCCCACCCCAAACTTCGTTTGTTCTTTTATGACTAAGGATATTTATCTCCTGCTTGCTTTAGAAGTTTATGAGCTGCTTTTGCTTTGAATTCCAGGCCAAGGTCAGTCTTCCTTTTGTCATGATGTCACGGCCTGTTGCCGTGGTTACCCCTGTGACATCATCAGACCAATCTGGGGGCCTGCTGGGGCAGGGGGGAGAGGGGCTTTGAAACCGTTCCTTTCATCTGTCTTTGGTGAGGGCAGTGTTGCTGCTTTTTATAAAAGTTTTTGAGAATGGCGAGACACTAAAGGGAAGAGTTAATAAGATTTACTATCCCCCAAAATGCCGCAGACCCCTAAAAGTCAGGCCACAATCAAAGGCTGCAGGCTTCTGAAGGGAAAAAGGCTAAAGGAATAAACGCATTTCCAAAAACCAGAACTCTGTATCTGTAAAAAGACCACCAGTATGCCACAAGGAGAAACACGCACGCACGCACGCACGCACATTTGGCCCTCTCAACAAAATTGCCTCTAGATGGAATGTATTTCACGAGGTGTCCCTTGGTCTTTAATCTAATCTAATCTGTCTCTCCCTCAGCATAAAAGCAAAAGTAAAGAAAAGAATTACAAACCAGGAATGCTTGGTTTGAAAGGCTTTTTAATAAAAGGAGAAAAGAAAAAGAACAAAAGCCGAGTGAACACTCAACAGACAGTTTTCATGTCACTAAAACAGCATCTTGAAAAATGTTAATCTTTTTTTTTCTTTTCCTTAGGGTCAGGGGAAGGGAAGAAAATGTGTTTTTATGGTGAACATGTGTCAAGAGGACTCCATCCCGTAAACTCGGTGCCCACAATAAGTATATTTGTGTAGTAATTAATGTGAGATCAGAGACACAAGTTTTGCCAAAAGGCCGTTGTCAGTATGGGGTACATTATTTAGGTCAAGAATCCAGTTTTCCAAATGTGGTATACATTGCGCTCGCTGTAATTAAGCGTTTTGTCATCTAACGACAAAGCGAGCAAGAGTGACTCCCAGACGGATTATACCTAAAACACAGTTTCCAAATGTTTCTTCTTGGCAAATCTTTTAAGGAAACTCTATGCAGAAGGAATGTCAAGACATCTGTAATTAGATCTGGGAGAAAAGGGTGGAAGGAAGATTACTGGGCTATTTTTTTTATTTTGTCTCTCAAAGAGACCCCCTGTAATTCCACATCCTGGCTGTCAAGAGCCTTATCCATCACGGGTTCCTGGGTCATCTGTCTTTGCATTCACTTTCTTGCCGAGGTCTCCAGTAACACCCTTGCAATGCCAATTCTCCTCCGAGAAGTTTACCCACTGTGAAGACAGAAAGGACAGCGTCCAGAGTGTCTTGGGCCCGGCCCGTTCTTCGAACTCGGAAGATTTTGTGTCTGAAGGTTTCTGCTCTGTCATGTGCCTGGAGGTCTTATTAAGAAAGCAGAGGCCAGGCGCGGTGGCTCACGCCTGTAATCCCAGAACTTTGGGAGGCTGAGACGGGTGGATCATGGGGTTAGGAGATCTAGACCATCCTGGCCAACATGGTGAAACCTCGTCTCTACCAAAAATACACAAATTAGCTGGGAATGGTGGTGCGTGCCTGTAACCTCAGCTACTCGGGAGGCTGAGGCAGGAGAATCGATTGAACCAGGGAGTCGGAGGTTGCAGCGAGCCAAGATCACACCACTGCACTCCAGCCTGGTGACAGAGGGAGACTCTGTCTCAAAAAAAAAAAGGCCGGGCGCAGTGGCTCACGTCTGTAATCCCAGCACTTTGGGAGGCAGGCGGATCACGAGGTCAGGAGATTGAGACCATCCTGGCTAACACGGTGAAACTCCGCCTCTACTAAAAATACAAAAAGTTAGCCGGGCGTGGTGGCAGGCGCCTGTAGTCCCTGCTACTAGGGAGGCTGAGGCAGGAGAATGGCTGAACCCAGGAGGCGGAGCTTGCAGTGAGCTGAGATCATGCCACTGCACTCCAGCCTGGGCGACAGAGCGAGACTCTGTCTCAAAAAAAAAAAGAAAAAGAAAAGAAAGCAGAATGGAGTGCAGTTTGTAGGTCCCAGGGCTGCAATTTGGAAGACATTCGTATTGCAAGGGAAATTGAAGAGGGAGCTAAAAGGATCCTTCCAGCACTGTGCATTTCAACCTTTTGGAGGGGCCACAGCAGTAGGGGGGTGCATATTGGGGTGCATAGCCCCATCTGGGTCTGATGTTGGATGTTGGTTTGCATCTGTTTCTAGTTTTGTATGTTGGTATGGGTCTGCTTGTGCATGAATATGCTCCTGTACGCCTGTGGGTCTTTTGCATGTGTTTGCAAGCATGTGATGCCTCGCTGTGCATGGGTCTGGGGGGGTGCTGTCTCTGAGCATATTGCTGTGTGTGTTTCAAAGGCTGCTATGTGCTTGCCACACGCTCAGGGGCATTTATAACTTTATGTATGTGCATGAAAGAGCAACTGGGAAATATACTGCATTCATTATACTTTATACTCCCTTTTCCAACCAACAGGCTATCTGCAGACCTCTCAGCTCCTCATCACCCAAATACGATCTTAGGGGGTTCACAAAATAAAATAGGTCATAAATCTCAAGACTGGCTAGAACCTGGGGAGTTTTAGACAGAGAGAGGAGAGAGGAAGGGCGGCAGGAGGGAAGTGGGTAAGAAGGGGTATTTTGATGAGGAATCTCTGCCCCTTCATGAAGTACTTCTCCGTGATGCCAACTTAGAGGCAATTTGCTCTTAGTACTAGGTGGGATCAGTTCAAGCGTTTGGGGATTTCTCCTCTCACTCGACCCCCTCCTCTTCTCCGTGCTAACAGTCAAGAACAGATGTGCCCCACTTTAATAATGCTGACCAGCTGGGGAGGCTGCAGCAAATGTCCACAGTTTTTTCCCCAAACACTGATGTCTAAGGAGGCCTCTGGGATGAAGACAGGGGTCTCTCAGGCACATTTTGGGACCCTCTTGCTTCCAGAACCTTCCTCAGGTTTCCCCGAAAGAGGACAGTAAAGAAAATATGGAATGCCTACAGTCTGTGCTTTTGGCATCCATGTGGCTGCACTGGTGTCCATTATGACCCAAGATGCTACAAGTGTAATATTCTGGGGTCCTCTGGACTGAGATGGGACCAGCATGCGTGATAGGATTCAGGACAGAGCCGCGAGGCCACACTTTCCATTAATTAATTAATTAATTAATTTTTAAAGGCAGGTATCTCCCTCTGTTGCCCAGGCTGGAGTGCGGTGGCACGATCATAGCTCACTGCAGCCTTGAACTCCTGGGCTCAAGTGATTCTCCCACCTCAGCTTCCTGAGTAGCTAGGACTACAGATGTACTCCACAATGCTTGGCTAATTTTTTTTTTTTTTAAGTAGAGATGGAGGTCTCACTATGTTGCCCAGGCTGGTCTCAAACTACCAGGCTCAAGCCATCTTTATGCCTCAGCCTCTCAGTGCTGGGATTACATATGTGAGCTACTGGGCGGACTCACTTTCCCTTCATTTTTATTTATTTATTTTTTTTATAGAGAGACAGGGTCTCATCTCACTACATTGCCCAAGCTGGTCTCGAACTTCTGAGCTAGAGTTCTCCCATCTCAGCTTCCCAAAGTGCTAGGATTACAGGCATGAGCCACCACACCCAGCCCCATTTTTCCTTTAAATGGCTAAAAAGAGGCAAGCTCTGATTGTCGCCCACGTAGATTATTTTTTCCCCTCCAGAAGATGAAAAGGGCCATTTGTTTGTAGAAGTCTCAACCCGGCATATTGGTCCATTTCATGTGTCAGTTTGCAGTTTTCTCCCCTCTGAAGGGCTGCTTGGGGAACACAAAGGCAGGAAATTCGATTCTACACGGGCCCCGTGACATCTCTGTTTGAGGGTGTGTGTGTGTGTGTGTGAGTGAGTGTGTGTTTGTATGGCGGCTGACAACGTGTTCTCTTCAATCAGATCATTGCTTCATGGTCTTATTGTCCCTGCAGCTTTAGAAACAGCTGGGGGGATTCTGTAAGAATCATTTGAATAAAACTTCTCATAAACTGTCCACTACAGAGTTTGGGAAGATAAACCTGTACTGTTTGGATTTTTTTTTTTAAGACAGTCTGTTCTGATTTTCCAAATGTATTTCTTTAATATATGTGCTCCTCTCAGCACATATATTCCGTTTTTTTTTTTAGAGACAGAGTCTTGCTCTGTCACCCAGGCTGGAGTGCAGTGGTGAGATCTCGACTCACTGCAACGCCTGCCTCCCGAGTTCAAACAATTCTCCTGCCTCAGCCTCCCAAGCCGTTGGGAATACAGGCATGCACCACCACACCTGGCTAGTTTTTTTGTGTTTTTAGTAGAGAGGGGGATTTGCCATGTTGGCCAGGCTGGTCTCAAACTCCTTCCCTCAAGAGATCTGCCCGCCTCGGCCTCCAAAAGTGCTAGAATTACAGGTGTGAGCCACTGCGCTAGCCTCAGCACACATCCGCTTCTAATTCAGGTGCAACATACACAGAAAACTACACACATAACATACGCATACCCAGCATTCAGATTAAAAAAAACAGACATCCCCAGAAGTCCCCACAGTGTCTCCTTCCAGTCAGTATGCACTAGGATAAAGCAACCACTCTCCTGACATCTAACAGAATCGATTAGCTCTGCATATTTTTGTGCTTTTCATCAACAGAACCACACAACATCACACTTGAGTAGCTGGCTTCTTTCCTTCAAAATTAAGTGTGTGAGGCCCGGCATGGTCGCTCATGCCTGTAATCCCAGCACTTTGAGAGGCTGAGGTGGCTGGATCACCTGAGGTCAGGAGTTCAAGACCAGCCCAGCCAACATGGTGAAACCCCATCTTGACTAAAAATATAAAAAAATTAGCCGAGTATGGTGGCAGGCATCTGTAATCCCAGCTACTCGGGAGGCTGAGGTAGAAGAATTGCTTGAACCCGGGAGGCAGAGGTTGCTGTGAGCCGAGATTACCCCACTGCACTCCAGCCCGGGTGACAGCTAGACTGCCTCAAAAAAAAAAAAAAAAAAAAAGAAAGAAAGTAAAAAATGGGCTGATTCAGTAGTATCTCGTTATTACCAAAAGTATCTCATCAATCAATACTGAAAAAAAAAAAATTAAGTGCGTGAGATTCACCACATTGCTCTATGTATTTGTAGATCGATGACTTTTCAACTGGGGTTCATTGTGTGCGTCAGGGGATGTTAGACAATGTCTGGAGACATTTGTGGTTGTCACAACTGGGGGTGCATCTAGTGGATGCAGACCAAAAATGCAGCACAACATCTTACAAGGCCCAGGACAGGCTCCCTCCCCGCCGCCCCCCGCCACACACAAATTACCCAGCCCCAAATTTTAATAATGCAGAGATAAAAAATTCCAGTTTGGATCCATCATTGTCCTGGCTGTGCTTTGATTCCTCTGAAACACCATTTTTAATACTGCCTGGATGCCTGGGCAGGCACAGTGGAGTTAGCCTAAACTTCAAGTTCAAAGCTTCAGCTCAGAGGCAAGCTTACTGACCTCTAGTTTTATCCCTGAGGTGGGAGCAGGGAGGGTAGAAGGGGAATGGGATTGGATGGGAAGACGGAAGGGAGCAAAGGAGGGTCTTTCCCTAATGATTTCTTAATCTCGTCTGCTGATGAATTTGACCTTAGAAGGACGTTGCAAGCCACATCTGCCTCTTTGGCAAGCAGGGGAAGGAAATGACAGAAAAGTTCTTACAGAGCCACACCGATGTACACAGACATAAACAGACAACCGCACAAGTCCAAACAGACACCCCCCACAGCTCTGAACACACACATACACACGCACGCCCACACACGCACGCACATACATACTCACCAGCCAACACCCGGCCACAACAGCAGGCCCCAGAGACACACGCTAGAGGAGAAAAGAAAGACCAACACTGTCCTTAAAGGGGCCTCTCTCCACATCCAGCTATTTAAAGAAATAGTTAAGCCGGCCAAGTTCAAGGAAACCCAGCCAGGGCAATGACCACTTCTGTCTCGTTCACCACCGTATAATGCTTGGGCCTAAACTCAGGGTTTCTCCACCTCAGCACTCTTGATATTTCCAACTGGGTAATTCTTTGTTATAGGAGCTGGCCTGTGCATTGCAATATATTTAACAGTGTCTTTGACCTCTACAAACTAGATGCACCCCAAGTTGTGTTAACCAAAATTGTCTTTAGATATTGCACAGTGTCACCTGGGGACATCACCCCTAGTTGAGAACTACTGACCTAGCCCTGTGGTGGACTTATAGAAGCATCCTCCAAATGAATTTTTTTTTTTTTTTTTTTTGACAGAGTCTTGCTCTGTTACCCAGGCTGCAGTGGAGTAGCACGATCATGGCTCACTGCAGTCTTGACCTCCCAGGCTCAAGCAATCCTCCCACCCCAGCCTCCCTAGTGGTTAGGACCACAGGCCTGTGACACCGTGCCTGGCTAATTTTTTAAAGTTTTCGTAGAATTGGGGTCTCACTATGTTGCCCGGGCTGGTCTTGAACTCCTGGGGCCAAGGAATTCTCCCTACTCAGCCTCCCAAAGTGCTGGGATTACAAATGTGAGCCACCATCCGTAATCCCAGGCCCAAATGAAATATGTGTTGATTCAATCAATGAGCCACTCTCATTCCTTCTTGAAAATAAATGGGGGCCAGCTACAGTGGCTCACGCCTTTGGGAGCACTTTGGGAGGCCGAGGCGGGTGGATCACCTGAGCCCAGGAGTTCGAGAACAGCCTGGCTAACATGGTGAAACCCTGTCTCTACTAAAATACAAAAATTAGCCAGGCATGGGGGCGGGCGCTTGTAATCCCAGCTACTCAGGAGGCTGAGGCAGGAGAATCGCTTGAACCCAGGAGGTGGAGGTTGTGGTGAGCCAAGATGGTGCCACTGCACTCCAGCCTGGGTGATAGAGCCAAACTCCATCTCAAAAAAAAAAAAAGAAATGGGCTCCCAAGAAGAGTCAGCTGATCTCTCCTCTTCAGCATCGACATATATCAAGAGTTAAAAACAAAACAAAGTCGGCATGGTGGCTCACACCTGTAATTCTAATACTTTGGGAGGCAGAGGCTGGCGGATCACCTGAGATCAGGAGTTCAAGACCAGACTGGCCAAAATGGTGAAACCCCATCTCTACTAAAAGACCAGACTGCCCAAAATGGTGAAACCCCATCTCTACTAAAAATACAAAAAAAATTGGGCAGAGTGGCACATGCCTGTAGTCCCAGCTACTCAGGAGACTGAGATAGAAAAATTGCTTGAACTCAGGAGGCAGAGAGTGCATTGAGCCAAGATCATGCCATTGCACTCCAGCCTGGGCGACAAGAGTGAAACTCCATCTCAAAATAATAATAATAAAAAAAAATAACAAGGCCAGATGCGGTGGCTCACAGCTGTAATCCCAGCACTTTGGGAGTCTGAAGCGGGGAGATCACCTGAGGTCAGGAGTTCGAGACCAGCCTGACCAACATGGAGAAACTCCGTCTCTACTAAAAACACACAAAAAATAGCAGAGCATGGTGGCAGGCACCTGTAATCCCAGGAGATTCACTTAAATCCAGGAGGTGGAGGTTGCGGTGAGCTGAGATCACGCCATTGCACTCCAGCCTGGACAACAAGAGCGAAACTCCATCTTGAAAAAAAAAAAAAAATTGGACCTAAGTCCTGGGCTTATTCCTCTACCTGGAATCCCAGCCTCTGAGACTAAGGCCTATGCTGGATTCTGCCTGGGTGGGGGCCATCTCTGCCATCAATGACAACCTTTGAAGAAGCAGCCCCCAGAGAGATGCCTACGCCACATGTGCCTGTCATTTGATTGAGGGACATGAATGCACTTTTCTGGACGCTGATTGGGTTTTAATTGTGTTTGGAACATTGTGCTCCCCACGCACCGGCTGAATTTGCTTTTGCATTCAGAAACGTTTTCACCTTCTCTTTTCTCTGGTGTGTCTGCCATGCTGCAGTTGGTGGCAGTGGGATGGGCGATTGGGACCAGATACTGCATCTGTGGAATTTTCCACACATTAGCCAAACCGGATCTGGAGCTTTCTTTGTTTTAACCCCCCCGAGGACATATGAGTCTGGAAACAGGCTGGGAAGTGGGACTTCCGGCAGACTTAGCTGTAGGCTTAGGTGTCTACTGTCTGCATGTGGGAGGTAGGTCAGCCTTCTACCATCATCTCCAGCAACTGAAGGTCATACAGTCATTCGGCAAACATCCTCCAAATGACAGAGCATATCAGGCACTGAGGTTACAGAGATAATATACCTGTTTCTGGCTTTCACGCAGCAAGAGAAAGACTACAACAGCTCCTTCAAGCATTTATTTTTCAGGTAGTCTTCTGTACACTTTATAAATACTCACTCAATGAATCATAAAAGTAACCCTATAAAATAGGTTTGTTTTTTTTTCTTTTTTGTTGAGACAGAGTCTCACTCTGTTACCCACACTGGAGTACAGTGCTGTGATCTTGGCTCACTGCAACCTCCACCTTGTGGGTTCCAGTGATTCTCCTGCCTCAGCCTTCCAAGTAGCTGGGACTACAGGCGAGCGCCACAACGCCCAGCTAATTTTTGTATTTTTTGTAGAGACAGGATCTTACCATGTTGGCCAGGCTGCCCTCAAACTCCCAACCTCAAGTGATCCACCCACCTCGCCCTCCCAAAGTGCTAGAATTACAGGCGTGAGTCACCACGCCCAGGCAGGAGTATTTTTTAACAGCTTTATTGAGGCGTAGATATACAAAGAATGGGATATATTTATTTATTTATTTTATTTATTTATTTTTTTAAATAGAGATAAGGTCTCACTATTTTGCCCAGGCTAGTCTTGAATTCCTGAGCTTAAATGATCCTCCTGTCTTGGCCTCCTAAAGTGCTAGGATTACAGGCGTGAGCCACTGAGCCTGGCCAGAACTGGATATATTTAATGTGTGTAAGTTTGATGAGTTCGAATGTGTGTGGACACCCGTGCTACCACCACCACATTCAAAGTAATAGACATATCCAACACCTTCCTAAGTGTCCTGTGTGCTTTTGTTTTTGTTATTGTTTTTTGTTTGTTTTTCCTGTGATAAGAACATTTAACATGAGATCTACCCTCCTATCATATTTTGAAGTGCACAATACTGTATTAACTACAGCACAATGTTGTACGGAAGACCTCTGGAACTTACTCATCTTGCATGACTGAAACTTTATATCCATTGAACAACAACTCTCCATTTTCCCCACCCCCAGCTCCTGGCAGGAGCTTTGCTTGTTTGTTTGTTTGTTTGTTTGTTTGTTTGTTTTTGTAAGATATAGGATCTCACTTTGTTGCCCAAGCTGGAGTGCAGTGGTGCAAACATGACTCACTGCAGCCCCAACCTCCTGGGATCAAGTGATCTTCCCACCTACGCCTCCCAAGTAGCTTAGGGACCACCAGTTAAATTTTTTTATTTTTTCTTTTTTGTAGAGACGGGCTCTCCCTGTGTTGCCCAGGCTGGTCTCAGGCTCCTGGGCTGAAGCGATCCTCCTGCCTTGGCCTCTCGAAGTGCTAGGATTACAGCTGTGAGCCACCACGCCTAGCCAAAAAGTTCATTCTTTTTCTTCATCACCTTTTTAAATTTTTTTCTGTATGACCAGTGTTACTTTTTTTCCAGTTTTATTTGACAAACACTGGAAGAATAGGTTTCTCTGTTTCCATCCTGTGTAGACCATGGACTCATTTTGGTAAATCATGAAATAATCATCAAGAATCTAGATCTGGCTCTAAGCTGCAGGTTCACAGCACACCTGGCCACAGACTCTCTCCACATAGCTTTAGATCTCACCCTAGAGCATGGACTTTGCGGCTATAAGGCAGAGAAAACTCTCCTAAGACAAAACTGGAGCATGGGCCAGGCACGGTGGCTCACGACTGTAATTCCAGCATTTTGGGAGGCTGAGGCGGGAGGATCGCTTGAGGTTAGGAGTTCAAGACCAGCCTCACCAATGTGGTGAAACCCTATCTCTACTAAAAAAAAAAAAAACCCACGAAATTAGCCGGGTGTGGTGGCACATGCCTGTAATCCCAGCTACTTGGGAGGCTGAGGCAGAAGAATTGTTTGAATCTGGGCGGTAGAGGTTGCAGTGAGTTGAGATCGCACCATTGCACTCCAGCCTGCGCAACGAGAGCGAAACTCTGTCTTAAACAAACAAACAAAACAAAACAAAAAAACTGGAGCATGGTTCAACTCAAAAGCATCCCATGATTCTAGTTACAAAGCAGCACTCTCAAGGGTGCAAGTTCTAATGCTACAGAATGTTTCTTCTTGGTAAACATTTCTGGAATCAAGATTTAACCACTGGCCACCGAAGAAATGCCCCCTGGAAGAATCTGACTCAGGCCGTCATTTGCCACACAGTCCTGCATCTGTTATAATGACCTGTGCAATAACAAGGGTTTACAAAGATGCCCCACTGCCCTCCCTTTATTTGGGTTAAATGGACATAAATTGTGAAGGCCTCTCTGCTGGAGACTGGGAATTCACAGAAGGAATTCCTAGTCCCTGCACTGTGGAGCTCAGCACTGACTCCATTTGCAAATAAACAAGTCCTTCCAATTTTCTAGCACTTTACAAAGTAGGAAGCATCTGCCAGACAGAGGCAAGAGTTGAACAAGAAGCCAAGTGTAGCATGAAGGAGTCCAAATGTATCTCCTAAACCAAGAGGCCAGACCACACAATAAGAAAAGTTAGGGGCCGGGGGCAATGGCTCATGCCTGTAATCCCAGCATTTTGGGATGCTGAGGCAGGTGGATCACCTGAGGTCAGGGGTTTGAGACCAGCCTGGCCAACATGGTGAAACCCCGTCTCTACTAAAAGTACAAAAATTATCCAGGTGTGGTGTCACACACCTGTAATCACAGCTACTCAGGAAGCTGAGGCATGAGAATTGCTTGAACCTAGGAGGCGGAGGTTGCAGTGAGCTGAGATCGCACCATTGCACTCCAGCCTGGGTGACACAGTGAGACTCTGGCTCAAACAAAAAAAAAAAAAATAAGAGTTAGGAGCAGGGATTGGAGACATAAGAGACCAGTGAGACATGGGAAGTTAGAGTCATAGGTGAAGGCAATGCCCAGAACAGGCCTAGCTGTAATGATAATGTTTTAGATGCTATGCCTAAACCATTGCTTAGCTGATGCAACACCCAGTCCCAGCATCCCTCTCCCTTCCTGCCGCCTACCACGAGTCAAAAAAATGAAAGATTCACGTTCCTGGCCTCTTGGCAATTACAGTTGACCATATCGCAGAGTTTGAGCTAATAAAATAAAGTCTTGCTCTATCGCCCAGGCTGGAGTGCAGTGGTGTGGTCTCAGCTCACTGCAACCTCCACCTCCCATGTTCAAGTGACCTTCCCATCTCAACCTCCTGAGTAGCTGGGATTACAGGCGCGCGCCATCATACCCTGCTCATTTTTCGTATTTTTTTTTTTTTTTTTTAAATAAAGATGTGGTTTTGCCATGTTGGCCAGACTGGTCTTGAACTTCTGACCTCAAGTGATCTGCCATCCTTGGACTCCCAAAGCGCTGGGATTACAGACATGAGCCACCACACCTGGCCAAGTTTTGATTTCTTATAAAGGAGAAATGCTCAAGAGGAAAGCCTTCTTTCTGGTGCCACTCCTTTGTCTTAATGGCAGAGATGTGATGCCTGGAGCTTAGGCAGCCATCATTGAACAAGAGGCAAGCATGAGAATAACAAGAGAAAATACTGAAGACGGTGGAAGTGTAATAGAGAAAACTGGGGTGCTGGTGACCTCATAGGGCAGCAGCCCACCTCTGGACTACTCATCATGTGAGAAAGATAGGCCCCTCATCATTTAAATGACTGTCAATTGGATTTTCTGCTACCAAAAGCCGGGTGTGGTGGCTCACGCCTGTAATCCCAGCACTTTGGGAGGCTGAGGCAGGAGGATCACTTGGGGTCAGGAGTTTGAGACCAGCCTGGCCAACATAGTGAAACCCTGTCTCTACTAAAAATATAAAAATTAGCTGGGCGTGGTGGGTCGTGCCTATAATCCCAGCTATTTGGGAGGCCGAGGCATGAGAATTGCTTGAACTCGGGAGGTGGAGGTTGCAGTGAGCAGAGATTGCGCCACTGCACTCCAGCCTGGGTGACAGAGCGAGACTCTGTCTCAAAAAAAACAATAACGAAAACAAAAACCTTCCGAGCATATTTGAATTTCCATCTTGCTAAACAGAGTTGTGGGTGGGGTGGAGCACCTTTGTTGGTTAGGCTGTGGGTGGGAAGCAAATTTCATCTGATAAAGTGTTGGCAACTAAGCTAAGAGGTGTTTGTGAACAACTGGAAATAAGCTACCTATGCAACTGCAGGGGGGGTATCAGCTAAAGCCTGGTATGTCATAAAATTTCAACTCAATTTAATTTTATTTTTTTGAGACAGGGTCTCACTTTGTGCCTAGGCTGCAGTGCAGTGGCACAATCACGGCTCACTGCAGCCTTGACCTCCTGGGCTCAAGGGATCTTCCTGCCTCAGCCTCCCAAGTAGTTGGAACTACAGGAGCACACTGCCACATCCAGCTAACTTTTATATTCTTTATAGAGACGAAGTTTGACCATGTTGCCCAGGCTGGTCTTGAATTCCTGGGCTCAAGCAATTTACCCACTTTGGCCTCCCAAATTAATTGCTGGGCCTATAGGCATGAGCCACTGAGCCTGGCCCATGATGCTTCTGACAATGGAACACAACTGAGCTCCTGGTGTAGAGACAGATTTATTGGCATGGAGAAGCACATTCTATATTGCTAAGGTTTGTAAAAGCAGGTTAGCAAACAATCTGAAAAGAGAGATCTAGAAAGGTGTTCACTGGGGCCGGACACGGTGGCTCATGCCTGTAATCCCAACACTTTGGGAGGCCGAGGCTGGCAGATCACGAGGTCAGGAGATCGAGACCACCCTGACTAACACAGTGAAACCTCGCCTCTACTAAAAATACAAAAAATTAGCCGGGCATGATGACAGGCGCCTGCAGTCCCAGCTACTCGGGAGGCTGATCCAGGAGAATGGCGTGAACCCAGGAGGTGGAGCTTGCAGTGAGCCAAGATTGCGCCACTGCACTCCAGCCTGGGTGGCAGAGCGAGACTCCGTCTCAAAAAAAAAAAAAAAAAGTGTTCACTAGGAGGTCAATAGTGGGTACAATTTGGGTTTTTATTGTTCTTGTTATTTCTGTATTATTTAAATATATTAGAGGCCGGGCGTGGTGGCCCACACCTGTAATCCCAGCACTTTGGGAGGCCAAGGTGGGTGGATCACTTGAGGTCAGGAGTTCGAGACCAGTCTGGCCAACATGGCGAAACCTTGTCTCTACCAAAAATACAATAATTAATGGGGCCTGGTGGCATGCACCTGTTAAGTCCCAGCTACTCAGGAGGCTGATGCAGGAGAATCGCTTGAACCTGGGAGGCAGAGTTTGCAGTGAGCTGAGATCACACCACTGCACTCTAGCCTAGGCAACACAGAGAGACTCCATCTCAAACTATACATATAAATAGATAGATAAATATATTATGTGTAGAATATATTATAATATAATATTATATATGTATATGTATATGATTTACCTGATAAGTAGAACCATTGACAGTATATGTGATATGTACCTGGTACAGTGGCTCACACTTGTAATCCCAGCACTTTGGGAGGTTGAGGTGGGAGGATCTCTTGGGCCCAAGAGTTCAAGACCAGCCTGGGCAACAGTGAGCAAGACCCCATCTCTATCAAAAAAAAAAAAATTAATTAGCCAGGCATGGTGATGCACACCTGTAGTCCCATAGTGGTGCACACCTGTAGTCAGGAGGCCAAGGTGGGAAGATCACTTGAGCCCATGAGCTCAAGGTTACAGTGAGGTATGATCACACCACTGCACTCCAGCCTGGATGACAGAGTGAGATCCCATCTAAAAAGAACAAAAAAGCAAGCTGGACTTCGTGGCTCACACCTGTAATCCCAGCACTTTGGAAGGCCAAAGTGGGTGGATCGCTTGAGCCCAGGATTTCGAGACCAGCCTGGGTAACATAGTCAGCTCTTGTCTCTTTAATAAATAAATAAGTAAATAAATACCAAGAAGTATATGCGATACAATCTTATTTTCATTTAAAATGCATATACCATACACAGAAGAAGACTAGAAAGATATATGGTAAACTATGAATGGTTAGCCCTATGTAATGGGATTACAGGTGATTTTCATTTTCTGCTTTTTCCTTATCTGCCTTTTCTACTTCTCCTATAATGAATATATATTACTTGTTTAATTTTTCAAGTGTTGTTGTTTAAGAGCTGCTCCTCTTATTATGTTTGCCAAAGCCTCAGAGCCTCCATTGGGAAATACGTTAATCCAATCAAAATCTTCTTGTCCTGGAAACAAACTCCAGGGCTGGTCTACTGTGATTTTAAGTGTCTAGGAGGATATGAAATTAGGGGAGGGTGGGAGTCCCCCATTCTCTGGTCATTGTCAATTTTATAAAGATGGCAGCCTAAGGAATTCCCTAAACTACTTGATCCAGCCAGGTGGTGTTGCCTTTAAACTCCAAAGCCAAAGAGGGGGTGATAAGTGGGAAATCCCACTTTCTGATACCAGAGATAAGAAATTCTCCTGCTCTTCTCCTTCCAGATAAATAACGCTGACCCACCACCCTCCATGCAGCCCCTCTTGGAAGAAGAGTCATAAAAATATGGCAGGCAAAAGCATCTGTAAAAGGATGACGGGATGACATAATGCCAGGAAAATTTATGATCAATTTAGCAGACAGAGGTGGCTGTCAGTTTGGGGGCTCTCCAGAGTTCAAGCATGCCCATAAAAGAACTCAACAACCCAAAGACTCTACTGGGAGGAAGAGATCTCCCTGCAAATCCACCTGTCACTGGTGAGCAGAAATTCCCTGAGGGAGTGGGAATTGGTATATCTGTGTCTGGAACAGCCAAGGATGGAAAGAGGAAGACCCTTGGAGTGGACAAAGGGGACTTCTCCAGTGATTTAGGGCTCTGGATCTTCCCCCCAGCAAAAGTCCTTCTGGTGCCCTAGGGGTCTTGAAAAAGTCAGCCCACAGAGGGACAACCATGGAAAACGAAACTCGAGGGGCTTGGGGTGGGAGGGAGTGTCGAGGCCCAGTTGCTGCTGTCTGGTAGAGCTAACACACAGGCCCCAAACATGCGTGACCTCTGGTTCACATCAGCACTGCTGATCAAAAGCAAGCAGCTCACTCCGCCCAGCCCAGGCCTCCCCATCCAGGGAGGATTCAAAGCTACTGGCTTCATGGCTGGTGTGGCTTCCATTAACCCAGAGGTTGGTGTTGCCGACTTCGAGAAAAGTTGAACATCAAACGTAATGAATCACGAGAAACCAATAGCTTGGGCCAGCTCAGTGACCTTTGAAAGAAAGATAATATTACTTAAAATGAACATAGCCGTGGAACCATTAAGATAAACAGTATTGGTTCGAACTCACTTCAATTTCGACTGCAGACAGCAGTCTGGGAAGACTTGTAGGTGCCGTTCTCCTCACCATGGTTTGTCTAGCCCCTATCTTGCTAAGTCAAGCACATGTCTTTCACTGGCCCCTAGATAAATAGTAAGGAAGATGCCACGCTGGGGATTAGGAGCACTGCAGTTGCTGAAGAGAGTATTTTCCATCATGAGATCTTTGTACGTCCAAAGAATTTCCGGCATCAAAACCAATGAAATGCTCATCTTGCTTTCCTGCCCATTGTTAGGTACACAAATAAGTATCAGTAGCCCTGCCCCAGCATCCACTAGGGTTCTAAAATATCATAGACAACCCAAAGGATAGTGTGTGTGTGAATATGTGAGTGTGTGTGCACGTGTGTGTGTGCATGTGTGCGCATGCTCACGTGCCATCCTTGTGTGTGTGTGTGTATATATATATATATATTTTTTTTTTCTGCATTGTCCAAACGTTTGCATGCAAATAGACATGGGGTATTTTGTGATCCAGACAGAATCCTCACTTCAAGAAACCAGATCAGTTTCAGGCAATTCCTGGGTTCAGCGAGAGGCCAGTCTACCCAGAAACGTAAACCAGTTCCAGCCAGGGTTAGGTGAATACTCACTAGACAGACGTATTGGCCCCACATAGGTTCAGCTCAAACGCACACACTGAAGTACATGCACACACACACACATGCACGCATGCATGCACACACTAATTTTGTGCTTAGCTGTCATAAAACTTAAGACACTTATATGAGGGTGAAAGGTCAGGAGGGGGAAGCATTATTTTCTGTTATTAATTACACCTTATCCATTCTACATGTGCTGCACTCGTCTTAGATAAAGTTACAGTTCTATTTTATTAGGAAGCCTCCAGGATCATGTAAAGGGGGATTTTGGATTGAGACAAAGGAAATCACAGGATGGGGAAGGGGGGGTCAGGGGTTCATTTGTTCTCCTGCTCAGAAGCCAAGCCAGGCTTCTCCTCTGCCATTTCCAAGACTGAATCTGCACATTCTTGAAATAGCTCATCCTGCAAATGCTAAATGAACCTGGTCCCTAACCAACTCAGTCCTGAGCAGGCTTTGGGAGAAGAGAAGGAAAGGAGAAGGCAGTGAAGGAGAACAAGTGGGGTAAACCACCGGCCAGGCTGCTGCTGGGTTCAAAGACAAAAGTGAGGCCAGCCAAGGGGAAGACTTGAAAGTTCAAGTTCAAATCTGTGTCACCCCTGCCTGCCTTGCAATGGGTAGCTGCCTGCAGGGATTCTTACTGAACTTGGAGCTCCCATGAGGGAGGAATAGGCCTGGGGATGGAGTGCTGGTTGCTTATAGGCAGAGGGAAGCCCTCGTGGTCAGACAGAAGGGACCCTTGAGCCCCATCACCCCTGGCTAACAAGGAGAGAAAACTGTCCATTGTGGGAAAGAGGGACCAAGACTTCCCAGACCAAAGAGGTTGCAAAATGGCAGGGTGGAAAGGGGATTGTAAGAGAGTAGAATGCAGCCAGAATAAAACTCCAGGACTAAAAAAAACCTAGATTTGAATCCTAGCACCAACCTTTTCCTTGGTTAAGTCGCTAGCTCTCTCCGAGCCTCAGTTTCCCCAATTTGGAAACAAGGAGAAATAACATCAATAATAGCATGGATAACACTACGGTCACTAACAGCCACAATTACACTAAAACCACTGCAACACACAGCAATAAGGATAATAAGCCCTTCCTACGGTACTGTAAGATAGCATAATGAGAAGCACATCAGGACCCATAAATCATAGCGCAGATATAATTTATTGTTATTAATATGATCTGCCCTGTCCTTCCCCAGCCCCTCGGGCTGCCAGGAAAGTCTGTGCTCTGTCATCATGCACTTGAAGACAGGTTGTTTTGTCCCTTCTCTCTTCTTGTTTCTAATCACAATGTTCTAATTCTCCGGCTGAGGTTGAATTCAATTCTCAGTCGGAGCTCGATGCCATATATTACCCCCATCCAGGATAGCGATCTGGCTTCTGTCTTCTAAGCACTCCAGAGCCGCCAAGTGCCGAGCGCTTACTATGTGCCAGGCACGGGTTCCACTTTCCGCATTAGCAATCACATTTACGGCTCCCAGCAATGCAGCCAGAGAGGTATTTGTATAATATCACCCCCATTTCACACAGGAGGAGACTAAGGTTCAGGGAATTGATCTCCTCCCAAGAATGTCTCGCTCCAAACGAGCACGTTCTTCTGCCAAAGTGCACTAACACCGTGCCATCGGGTCTTTGGACAACTTGGTGAGGCAGACTCCAGCTTACTGCAATGGTCATGGTATACACAAGGAAACAAACTCAAGCAGGACCCTGCTATCTCTTGAGTTCAATTAAACATTCACCAACCCTCAACTGTGATTTCAAGGAACATGGAAGACGAGGAGGAGGGAGGGAGGGAGGGAGTGAGGAGGCCGCCTGCATGAAGTTGGAGCATCTCTATCTGCACATCAGAATGTTTCCTGGGGGTTCTGCCAGGAATTGAGGCCTGTGGGCCCCACTGGCAATCCTGCCAGTGAATCCAAGGTCCCAGCTCCCTTTGATCCTCTCCACAGTTCATCCCTCCCCTGATGGAATCCCACCTTGCAGACCTGATGTCTAACCTGTGATATCCCAGTAGTGTCCCCAAGAGCACCAGGCTAGCCGGGGGACTTTGAGGTCTGGTGACACTGAGAGGGACTCAATGTTCTGGGAGAGAAAAGACAGCCAGCTTCCTAGGGATAGAGCACCTCCATGTGCCGGATATTACCTTGCAAGTCCCCTCGCTGCTCGTTCACTTGTTCCCTATATTTTTTTCTTTTTCTTTTTGAAACAGGGTCTCGCTCTGTCGCCCAGGCTGGAATGCAGTGGTGCGATCATGGCTCACTACAGCCTGGATCTCCCGGGTGCTCAAGTGATCCTTCCACCTCAACTTCCCAGTAGCTAGAACTACAGGCATATGCCACCATGCCCAGCCAAGTTTTTGTAGAGATGGGATCTCACTATGCTGCCCAGGCTGCTCTCGAGCTCCTGGACTCAAGTGATCTGCCTACCTCAGCCTCCCAAAGTGCTGGGATTCCCGGCGTGAGCCACGGCCTCTATTTCTCCTTATGTAGCTGAGTTTTCATGTTTCTGTTCTGCAGGTGTCGTCTGCATTTCTGATCCTCTCCTTGGCTCTGTCCTTCCGTAGAAGAGAGAATTTGTGGGTAATTCTCTCTGTCTCGCTCCCTTTTCTTTTTTCTTCTGCTGCTTCTTTCATGCTCTCAGACTTTTAAACTTTTAACCTCTATCTTTTCCCTCTCCTCTCTGTCTCTCTCTCTCTTTTCCTCTCTCTCTCTGCCTGACTCTTTCTTTCTTTGTCTCTCTATCTCTCCTCTGTCTGTCTCTGTCTTTGCTTACATGGCCTCTACCCCATCTCTGCCTATTTCCCCATACGTGGCCTGCCTGTCCATCCTCTGTCTGCCAGAGCACCGGGAAAGCCCAGTCATTCCACAGAACAATTAGCAGCAGCCACCAGGGAAACATGGTTCATGGTGATGAGATTCACCCCGGTCCAAAGCCCATCCAGGGCACGCAGGGTTTGGACAAACCTGTCTAATACCTTCCTCACCTTCTGCCCATCACCGAAAACAAGCCTGTGTTTACAGAGGACCAGGGTCATTTCAAATAACTGAACATGTTATTAGGAGACAAAACACTGCTGACAAGGATTCCTGGGAGGTTTTTGCTATGTGGGGGGTCAACAGCCTCCATTCTCCCTAAGAGGCTTCCAGACATGCTCATCAATTTCCAATTTACTGTTTAGTCCAACATTGCTGGGGGCTTCCAGGCCCACACTAGGAGGCTGGCTCTATATTTTCATGTTTTCCAGCCAAAAATGTCCCTTTGGCTAAACCTTGGAGCTCATCTACATTTTGAAACATTGTGAACCAAACCAATCCACACATATGAAGGGCCAGGGTCTCCTTGGCACAGCACCACCTCTCACCCCAACATACAGACATTTATTAGGCAAGTGTCTGCCAAGAACCCAGCATTTGCTGAGCCATTTGACTAAAATTCCTCCTTTTTAAATATTATTTGTAGAGATGGGTTCTCCCTATGTTGCCCAGGCTGGTCTCTAACTCCTGGGTCTAAGTGATCCTCTCACCTCGGCGTCTCAAAGTTCTGGGATTTAAATTCCTTCTTTTAGTTTTAACTTCTCAATGGAAGTGAACAGTATTAATTTTCTTATTGTAAACCGAAGGCTGAGATTCACGTTAAACACAGTGACTTTTCCAAGGTCACTCACCCAGTGTGATAGCAGCCCTGCTGAACCGCTCTCTTTCGCAGGCAAGAGAGACAGAGTAAGAAATGAGCCTGGGCCAGGCACAGCAGTGCACACCTGTAATCTCAGCACTTTGGGAGGCCTGGCCTGGGGGATCACTTGATCCCAGGAGTTGGAAAACAGCCTGGACAACACAACGAAACCCCGTCTCTACAAAAAATAAAAAATTAGCTGGCCATGG
This sequence comes from Pongo abelii, assembly GCF_028885655.2. NCBI lineage: Eukaryota > Metazoa > Chordata > Mammalia > Primates > Hominidae > Pongo > Pongo abelii. The sequence goes on along the minus strand of NC_071995.2, from coordinate 113,588,006 downwards.
TGGTGCACACCTGTAGTCCCAGCTACTCAGGAGGCTGAGATGGGAGGATCACTTGAGCTCAGGAGGTTAAGGCTGCAGTGAGCTGTGATTGCACCACTGCCATCCAGCCTGGGTAACAGTACATGACCCTGTCTCAAAAAAAAAAAAAAAAAAAAAAAAAGCCAGGCATGGTGGCTCATGCCTGTAATCCTAGGACTTTGGGAGGCCGAGGCGGGTGGATTATCTGAGGTCAGTAGTTCGAGAAAAGCCTGGCCAACATGGTGAAACCCCGTCTCTACTAAAAATACAAAAATTAGCTGGGCATGGTGGTACTCACCTGTAGTCCCAGCTACTTGGGAGGCTGAGGCAGGAGAATCGCTTGAACCTGGGAGGCAGAGGTTGCAGTGACTGAGATCATGCCATTGCACTCCAGACTGGGCGACAGAGTGAGACTGTCTCAAAAACAAAAGTGAAAAAAGAAATGAGCCTGAGCTTTGATTACTGTTTCATGCTGATCCTTGTCTCACTGATTTTCTTTCTCCTCTCACCGATTTGCATTGGAACCGGGTTTTGTTTCTGCATTTTTGTCACTAAGCTTCCGGCACCCATCCCCGTGCAGAAACAGAATTTCTCCTCTCTAGAAAACAGCTTTTTTGGCTAGAGAAACGCTATTTTCTCCTCCATGTAGGGGCAGGAGGCATTCCGAATAGTTAGCTTTTGGAAGGCAAATTTGGCATCCGGGATTGTTTTCTGCCTTATTAAACTTTTCAGAAACTGTATCTCTTTTAAACGCCTATGGGGGCTCTCCCCCCACCCAATTCCCCCTCCAAAGGACCCTCTCTATCAGCCCACACGTTCCCTCATTCCATCTGTCAGAGGCTGGAGCCAAAACATGTCCCAGGAAAGCCGAAGGAAGGGGCGAGGCAGGGAGAGAGATGTGTAATTACCATCACAGAACCTTTGAAAAGTATCTTGAGCAAATCGAGTTTGTCTAAAACGCATCCAGCGTTTAACATTTAATAGGAGCTGATCAACTTAATGCACCACATGCGATGGGTAAACGGATCCTTCCCCTTTAAGGGCCTGTTGACATGATGTGAAGGAGAAAAACAGTTGTTATGATTCAGAAACTCAGGATGAACCCAATTAATCAATGCTGGGATGATTTGAATCATGTGGCCAAAGCTTGGTCACCTCTCTGATATCCTATCCTCAGCCCTCGGAAGATGCAGACGTGATTAATGTCACCTGTGACCACCACGTCTCCAGGCAAGACACCCCCCAAACCCGTCAGACAGAGAAACAAATTAGATCCAAAGGTACGGGATCAGTTTCAGAGGGGACAGGCCCCCAGCTGGGGAGGGGGGTGGTCTCTGGGGGTGCCTGGCCTGGCCCGTTTGTCACAGGCGGGCAGGAGATAGAGGCCAGACCATGTGGGGGCTGGGAGAGAAAGAAGGCTTAGAGATGGGGTGCTGGTAGTAAGGGCATACGACAGGCTCAAACCTCAAAGCTCAAAGTGCTCGGCTGGGGCCCTGCGCACGCCTGCATCTTTGATGGTTTTTTTTTTTTTTTTTCTTTTTTTGGTACAAAAATAATTGCTCAAGCTTTTCCTCCCTCTTAGGGTTACAGTCAGTCGTGTCTGCCCTGGGCCTTGGCTGGGAGGAAATGAGTTTGAGAGAGAGAGGGTGGGTGAGTGTTAATCAGAGTTATTTTGATTGCTTTGAAAGTCTGTGCCTGTTATACATACACACACACACACACACAGACACACACACACACACACACACAAATGTTTTTATCCCTACTCCAAATAGCTTCTCAAGTTCATGAATTACACGATGGGGCCTCCTCCTCTTTTTTAAATCTTCTGATTCATTCTTTTTTGTTCCTTCCTCTTTTTTGTATCTTTTATCTCCCCCTCCTCTCCTACCATCCTTCTTTTATTCATTCAACCAACATTTCTAGGAGTGCTGGAGGCACCTCCGGGAGACTTCCTGGGAAAGGAAGATAAGATTCTGGGAAAGATAAGCAGCCTAAGATAGCAAAGATTCCCATTTCCTCATTTTTCTCACCTACTTCCCAAGTCTGTGATGCTGAAGTCTAAATGTCTAAAATCCTGTTTTGCAGTTCCCCCGCCTCAAAGCCTTTGCTAGCCCTGCTTCCACTTGGAGCATCAACCCCTCATCCTTGGGGATAATGGACTTTTCCATCAAGGCTAGCCCCAGATGCTTCCCCATAACGTCATCCTGGACCATCCAGCTATCATCAAGCTCTACCTCCTCTCAAGTCACTGGAAGTACATGCCAAGACTTCCAGAGCCTTATTTACATTGTCAGTGCTGTATTCCCAGCACCCAGCCCCTAGCATGGTGCCTGGCACATAGTATGTGCTATAAGTATCTGTTGAATAACTGAATGAAGAGTGCTATAGAAAATTTCAGCTTGACATCACCCTGTTGACTTTTTTCTATTTTCTTTTCTTTTCTTTTCTTTTTTTTTTTTTTTTTTGAGACAGAGTCTCACTCTGTCATCTAGGCTGGAGTGCAGTGACATGGTCTCAGTTCACTGCAACCTCCACCTCCCAGGCTCAAGTGATTCTCATGCCTCAGCCTCCCTAGTAGTTGGGATTACCAGCGCCTGCCACCACGCCCAGCTAATTTTTGTATTTTTAGTAGAGATGGGTTTTCACCATGTTGGCCAGGTTGGTCTCAAACTCCTAACCTCAAGTGATCCACCTGCCTCAGCCTCCCAAAATGCTGAGATTATAGGCATGAGCTACCACGCCTGGCCCCATCCTATTGACTTTACAAATGTCCTCATTAAAAAATAATAATAAATACACCTTGTCTTCTTCCAGAAAGATTTTAAGATTATTTGCACTGCAGATTCCTAGACCAGGAGAAGTTGGATTCTATAGGTCAGGAGTGGGCCCTGGAATCTGGGCCAGAGGGCTCTGACGCATGCACTCTTCAGAGAACTGAGGAGCTCTACTGGGGACAATAGAGAACCACTAAAGGTTTGAGAGTAAGAGCATGACTCTTTCAGTTACGCGCTTAAAGAGGGGCATGCCGGCTGCAGTCTAGGAGCTTCAGTAGAGGAACCGGGGTGGGTGGGAGAGAAGGGTTAGGAGACCACGTGAGGAATAAGGATAGAAGTTCCAGAACTTTCTTGTGAGCTCAGAGGCAGAATCTTATTAAAAGAGGGTTTAGGAGACTTAGCATGGTTTACTTGGGGTATTTTAGGAGAACAAATGGGGACTTCAGAGAGGCTAAAACCATCCCTTCCTAGGCTTTATCTCTACATGGAAGCAAGTGCCATGAAAATGGAGAAATTGGCAAATCACAAAGTTGAACTATGTGTGGGGAAGGAGTAAGTGAAAGAGAGAAAGGAAAGTTACGCCCCTTCTCTACTTTTATTTCTTCCTGTCTCCATTTCTGAAAGCCCCTCGGCGACCCCCAACGCTCCAATTCCAGCGGCACCCGCACCCCCAAACCTGCAGGGTCTGCAGAGACCAGACTCAGCTTCTCCCCTCCCCGGGTGCTCACAAGAGCATCTGGCCACGGACCCTGAGCTCTGGCCATGGCATCTGTTTGCAATGTTTGACTCGGTAGTTTTATTTCTGCTTGGTGGTATAATATAAACTATCCTGTTACACGGCAGGCAGGCTGGGCGCAGAGCCGGGACGCTCTGCAACTCTGCTGCAGAACCAAAAGTGAAGCGTAAATGAGCTGGTGGGCTTGGATGAGGCCCCCTTTGCAGTCAGAGGAAACAGCGGCTCTCCTTCAAAGTTCTCCCTGGCTTGGGCCTCTGCTGTTTCAATCCCAGTGTAGCCTCTGGCCGACCCCTGGAATCTATACCACCTACAACACCCATGAATATGCACACACACAAATAAACACACACATACCCCACCACATCTTGTCCATTTCTGAGGCCTACAGAGCTACATCAGAAATCCTGGCTACAAGGACGAATGTCAGTTAAAAGTTTGACTTCTGAAGTGAGCCTGTCTGCCTGTGAATTGTTGCCATATGAGCTTGGGCAAATGCCCTCCCCTCCCTGGGTCTCAGTTTCTTCATCTGTAAAATGGGCTTCACGATAATTACCCCTATGTTACAGAGCTGTTCTGAGCCTTTTATGAGGCAGTATTTGCGAAGTGCTAAGAGTAGCACCCTGTGCGTGGTGTGCATTCAATAAATGTTGGCCGTTGTTACAAACATTAGGATGTTTGAAATGAAATTCAGGAAAGACCAGCTCGCATTGGGAGCAGCAACTGGGTGTCACCATTACACTCACCCCAGCATGAAGGAAATTCACATCCTCTCAGGATGCCGGGGCAAGAACAAAAGGAAATCACACACCTTTCCCCTTTTCCCACAGGATCCCCTTTGGGGTGGGGGCCCAGTCCTCTATTTGGAAGTAGGAGACAGGTAGGCTCCCATGCCTGACTCCCCAAAGAAACAGATATTGGAGGGGAGTTCTGCTGAGATTTTTTTATTTTTTGCTGAGATGGGATCTCACTATGTTGCCCAGGCTGGTCTCTAACTCCTGGGCTCAAGCAATCCACCCACCTCTGCCTCCCAGGTAGCTGGGATTACAGGCATGAGCCACCACACCCAGCCAGTTCTGAGGGTTGATGGAGGGCCAGGAATCCCCTCCCCAGCTTCCTGATTTCTCATGTCAATGGAGGAAATTGAGGTGAAGAAAGGACAGAATCTACACTCTGGGAGGCCCTGAACTTATCCCAAGCTCAGCTGCCCTTGGGTGGATGTTCTTGTCCCTGACTGTGGTGGGAGGACAGACTTCTGCCCTACCACAGACCCTGTCTTTGGGCATTCCCAATGACAAAGGGGCAGTCTTCATGCCCTGGATCCAGAGGGACAGTCCCTGTGCCCAGCACCCCAGCAGCCTCCCTATGGGAGACTAAGAGACAGCCTTCCCTTTTCTGTGTTTTTCTCTGCCTTTAATGCTCAGCCTAGAACTTGGAGTATGTTAGGTGCTCAACAAAAATGTGTGCTCACAGGAGCATGCTGCAGTAATTAAAGTGTGTGTGTGTGTGTGTGTGTTGGACCTTCATGAGTGTGTGCACACATATTTGATGAGGACGCTTGTATCTTGGGGAGGTCCTGTGAATCTGTGATACATGTGTGTGCGTACACTCATGTCCCTACCGCTGGACATGAACTCTGTGTGCCCAATGAGTGTCTTCTGGAGGCCCTGCCTGACCACAGACAACCTTGGGAAGCCCATGCTCAGATGGCCACTCCAGACCTGGCAAGATGAAAATTTTAAATTGGAGATAGGTTGTGCTGGGGTGGAAGTAGGGTTATTGAAAACCACTTAGGCTGGGTGCAGTGGCTCAAGCCACCTCAAATCTGTAAACTCAGCACATTGGGAGGACTCAATGGGAGTTCAAGGAGTTCAAGGTCAGACTGGACAACATAGCAAGACTCTATCTCTACAAAAAATAAAAATAAGTCATTTTATTTATAAAAATGAAGAAAGTAGTGGCCCTCACTACTCAAGAGGCTGAGGCAGGAGGCTTGTTTGAGCTCAGGAGTTGGAGACTGCAGTGAACCATGATCACACCACTGCACTACAGCCTGGGTGACAGAGCAAGACCCTGTCTCTAAAACAAAACAAAATGAAATTAATTTACATTGATTTGGTTTTCTGTCCACCGCTGGCCACAAATCACATTGACTAGTTCTCCCATTTCATTCTATCTCTGCTCTCTGTAGCTTTGTGTGTGTGTGTGTGTGTGTGTGTGCACGCGCATGCCTGAGTACCCTGTCTCTATCTTTCTGCCTCCAGGCCTGCCTCCATCTCTCTTTTCCGTGTTTCTCTGGATCCCGCTCTCTTTTCTGCATGAGTTTGACTCTGAGTCTCCTTGCTCTCCTCCCTGCCCCATCTGTGTGGGTCCAGCAGCCTGCCCCTCCCTGATGGCCTGTGAATCGTCACTCAGTGGCCCTGCCTGATCCAATGCGGGGCCCCTTTGTTCACAGCGTACCCCCACAAGCACTCCTCCACCCCTGCATCACCCTCCAGACCCTGCTTTCCTTTGCTCCTTCCCAAGTGGCCACCTCTCCAGCCCATAATGTGAACAAAATGCATGCCCCCGCTAACCAGGAGAGCACTCAGGCATGGAGAGGTGGGAGACAAGAGTCACAGCTTGGCCACCCACCATATTACCCCTGGGGCCATTAAGGAGACACCGCATCACCATTCCCTCTGCCCCACAATTCTTCCCCGCTTCCGCTCAAAGCACCCCCGGGCAGCCCGCAGCACCCGGCAAGGGCAAGTTTGTGTTGAGGTTGGAGGCCAAATGCCTTCCCTGACTCTGGGTGGCCTTGGCCAAGTCAATGTCCCTCTCTGAGTCTGTAACATAATGCCCAAGGCTCCACCTGACTAACTGGAGGGACACTGCAGTGCACCCCATGCCTCCCAGTGCCTGGTGGCATCCTTTACTCCTCCCGTTTCCTGAAGCGGATGCCGAAAGCCTAAAATTTCTGTAGTGAAAAGGTCATCTACCCCACAGAGTCTCAAGGATGGGAATCTCAGGATAAATCAACCCCAAAGCATCCATCAGCACATTTCTGCAGATATTGTTCCCAGCTTAAATAATACCAATAATTGCAGAAACAGTGGACTTCCTGGGACTCTGGCTTCGGGTGTCTGTGGTCATGTCAAGGACAGTGCAGCTTAATGCCCAATTTACGGCTGGGAGGAAAGGGAGATGGGAGTTTTCGGGGGTTTTTTTGTTGTTGTTTGTTTGTTTGTTTGTTTTGAGACGGAGTCTTGCTCTGTCGCCCAGGTTGAAGTGCAGTGGGGCAATCTCAGCTCATTGCAACCTCTGCCTCTGGGTTCAAGAGATTCTCCTGCCTCAGCCTCCCAAGTAGCTGGGATTACAGGCGTGCACCACCTCACCTGGCTATTTGTGTGTGTGTGTGTGTGTGTGTGTGTGTGTGTGTATTTTTAGTAGAGATGGGGTTTCACCATGTTGGCCAGGCTGGTCTCGAACGCCTGACCTCCAATGATCCACCCACCTCGGCCTCCCAAAATGTTGGGATTACAGGCATGAGCAACCCCACCCACCCAGGAGTTTTCTTCTCTCTGTCACATAGCCTCTGCATGTCCCTTTCCTTTCCCCTCTGCCTAGCTCTGATCATCTGTATGTCTTTCCCTGTCTTGGGCCACTTACTAGCTGTGAATCTTAGGCAAGTATTTTCACCTCTCTGAATCTCAGATGTTATACTGTTAATTATAATACACCTGGCTCACATTAGGGGCTAGAAAAAGTACAGCCCTTAAATAATAGCAATAATAATAATGAGGTGGAGGAAGGTGGGCTGGGTGAGGGTCTGCCGTGGACTATGTCTATGTGGGCCTAATATCAGTTTATATGCACCTAAGCTGCTGTGGTTAGGTATATATGCAGGCATTAGCATGCAAAGCTTTTGGGCTTGGAGATCCTGAGCCAACACCCATCTTGAGTTCCACACCCCCAAGAAAAAGGAGGCCCCACACAAATCCCAGTGATGAGGAGACAATCTACTTCTCTTGCGGAAGCACATGTAGCCTGTTCCTGGGCAGGGATCAAGAGGCCCTTTGGGTGCCTGACAAAGAAAGAGTGCTTCTTCAAAGGTACAGTGAACCTCCAACTGCCATCACCCTCCAGAAGCCTGGGAGCCTCGATTTCATAGAACTTCAGGATTGAGGGACCGGTTGTGCTTGGCTCTGCTTCCTGGCTGTGGCCTCATGAGCTTCTCTGAACATTATCACCACCAGTGCCTGAGCAATTAAATAATCTGTACCGCCATGATTTTGCATGATTTGCATGTTCCCTATACCACCGTGATTTTGCGGAAACTGAGGCCCAGGGAGATTGAATGACTTGCATAAAGTCATAGTAAGTTGAGGACAGAAGGGAAACACAGTTCTGTCTCAGGCTGTCTCAGGCCATACCCTTTCTTCTTCGCTCAGAGCTGAAGGAAGTACCCCGGCCTGGAGTGGGGGCATGGGCAGTTATTCTGAGACCATTTGGATTCCCTTTTTTTTTTTTTTTTTTGAGACAGAGTCTCATCCTATTGCCCAGGCTGGAGTGCAATGCCTCAATCCTCAATCTTGGCTCACTGCAATCTCCGCCTCCCAGGTTCAAGTGAGTCTCCTGCCTCAGCCTCCCGAGTAGCTGGGATTACGGGCATGTGCCACCACACCCAGCTAATTTTTTTTTTTTTTTTTTTTTTTTTGTATCTTTAGTAGAAACAAGGCTTCACCATGTTGGCCAGGCTGGTCTCAAACTCCTGACCTCTTGACCCGCCCACCTAGGCCTCCCAAAGTGTTGGGATTACAGGCGTGAGCCACCTTGCTGGCCCTTTTTTTTTGAGACAGAGTCTCGCTCTGTTGCCCAGGCTGGAGTGCAGTGGCATGATCTTGGCTCACTGCAACCTCCGCCTCCCAGGTTCAAGTGATTCTCCTGCCTCAGCCTCCTGAGTAGCTGGGACTACAGGCGTGCACCACCACACCCAGCTAATTTTAGTATAGATGGTTTCTATACCACCTATGGTATAGAACATGGTTTCACCATGTTGGCCAGGCTGGTCTCGAACTCCTGACCTCAAGAAATCTGCCTGTCTTGGCCTCCCAAAGTGCTGGGATTACACTGGATTCCCTCTTGACTTAATGTAAGACCTTAGGTCATACTCCACCCCTCACCAGGCCTCAGTTTTCCCATCTAGAGGGTAGCAGGACCTACCATTCTCAGATCCTCTCATTCTATTTTGCAACTTGCATCACAGAAAGTGAGAACCCACTTCCGCCAGAATATGCCAAATTCACATGAAGTTAGTGCCTGCTGTGGGCCTCCTTCCTACTAGGGCAGGCAGCCCAGCTGCACGGCTGAACTAATGGCTTAACCTCTCTGAGCCCCTTAAAGGAAATGATTGAAAGTCCTTACCTACAGAGCTGTTAACTTAAGAGCTTAGCTTATGGTAAGTCCTCAATAAATGCTGCTGTTTTTAAAACAGACTCTCACTCTGCTGCCCAGGCTGGAGTGCAGTGGCACAATCTTGGCTTATTGCAACCTCCGCCTCCTGGGTTCAAGCAATTCTTGTGCCTCAACTTCTCGAGTACCTGGAATTTCAGGCATGTGCCACCATGCCCAGCTAATTTTTTTATTTTTAGTAGAGACAGGGTTTTGCCATGTTGGCCAGGCTGGTCTCCAACTCCTGGCCTCAAGCAATCTGCCCACCTCGGCCTCCCAAAGTGCTGGGATTACAGGCATGAGCCACTGAGCCTGGTGTTATTATTTTTATTTGCATCACCTGATTTCTGCCACTGCCCAGCTTTGATTACAAGACCTGCCTCTCATCTCCTCCACTGCCCGTTTTGCCCTTGGACTAAGAGGAGATAGGGTAGGAGATAGATGGTGGACAGCCCTCAGCTTGCTGGCTGGTGCCCCGGCTAACTGCCCAAAGCCAAGGCTATCCACCCCGGAGAGGCCACCTTTGAAGTGACCGCCTTATGTAACTGCCCTATGCCCCCTCCCATCTTCCTGTTTGTCCCCAGAGCAACCTTGGGGAGGAAAACTGCAGCCTAGGACCAGTAAGCCTGAGGTTTCTTTCATGTGACTCAGGAGAGAGCTGGGAAGGGCAGAGAGGTGCATATTGTTGGTTAGGGGTGCCTCTGCCTGAGTTTAAGTCCTGCGACCAGCTCTTTCTAGCTGTGTGGTCTTGGGCAGGTTACTCAGCTTCTCTGTGCCTCAGTTTTCCTATCTGTCACGTGGAAAGTACCTAATGCATAAAGACATTGTGGAAAATATGTAAGTAGACAGTTTAGAACAGTGCCTGGCACAGAATTACATGCTTAATAAAGGGCAGTTGTGGCTGGACACAGTGACTCATGCCTGTAATCCCAGCACCTTGGGAGGCTAAGGTGGGAGGATCAGTTGAGGCCAGGAGTTCAACACTAGCCTGGCCAATATAGTGGCACCTCATCTCTATTTTTTTTATAACAATAAACATTATAAATATATATTAAAAAGGGCAGTTGTTATAGGTACTTAATTTTTTTTTGTTTTCATGTTTCTTGTCAGTATGTTTTCTCTGACAGGATACAATGACAAGCACCCAGTTTCTCTGTTTTGTTTTGTTTTGTTTTAAGACAGGGTCTCTCTCTGTTGCCCACTCTGGAGTACAGTGGCACAATCACAGCTCATTGAAGCTTTGACCTCCTGAGTTCAAGCAATCCTCCTGTCCCAGCTTCCTGAATAGCTGGGACTACAGGTACAAACCACCATGCTTGGCTAATTTTTTAAATTTTTTATAGAAGGCCGGGTGCAGTGGCTCATGCCTGTAATGGCACTTTGGGAAGTCAAGGTGGACGGATCACTGGATGTCAGTTCAGACCAACCTGACCAACATGGTGAAACCCCATCTCTACTAAAAGTACAAAAAATTAGCCAGCGTGGTGGTAGATGCCTGTGATCCCAGCTACTGGGGAAGCTGAGGCAGGAGACTCGCTTGAACCTGGTAGGTGGAGGTTACAATGAGCTGAGATGGCGCTACTGCACTCCAGCCTGAATGACAGAGCAAGACTCCGTCTCAAAGAAAAAAAAAAAATTAGAGACAGGATCTCACTATGTTGCCCAGGCTGGTCTCTAACTCCTGGCCTCAGGCGATCCACCTACCTCTGCCTCCCAAAGTTCTGGGATTACAGGCAAGAGCCTGTAATCTGGCCTGTAACCTGGCCTCTGAGATTTAAAAGGCTATTTCCTTTGCCCTACTTGAACAACCAATAAAGACATAAGCCTCAATGGTAAAATGAAAGGGGAGTGGTATTTAATAATCGTACATTAAGCTGTAAGATAATTATTGTTATTCAGAGCACTTGCTCAAAAGTGGATTTAGATCTTAGTAGGGTGGCTGAGAAACTAACCTCATCAGTCAGCCTCAATTTCTCCCACCTGGAAAATGGGGTTAACACCTAGCCACAAAACTGGCTGAAAATTGAAGGAGGCAATCTGTGGAAAGAACAGAGCTGGACACTTACTGAGTGCTGAAGCTTACTTCAGTTGAATCACTCCTTGTGTGTCTCCACTGCCTTCCTTCCCAAGACTTTTTTTTTTTTTTTTAAGATGGAGTCTGGCTCCCTTGCTCAGGCTGGAGTGCAGGGGCACAATCTTGGCTCACTGCAACCTCTGCCTCCTGGGTTCAAGCGATTCTCCTGCCTCAGCCTCCCGAGTAGCTGAGACTACAGGCACACGCCACCACGCCCGGCTAATTTTTGTATTTTTAGTACAGAGGGGGGTTTACTATGTTGTCCAGGCTGGTCCCGAACTCCTGACCTCAAGTAATCCTCCCGCCTCTGCCTCCCAAAGTGCCGGGATTACAGGCGTGAGCCACCGCGCCCGGCCCCCTTCCCAAGACTTCTAATGTGGGTTACGGAATGTGTACACACACACACACACACGCCCACCATAACCCTTGAGAAGAGCGGTCGTAGGGGCATTTATTCCAGTGTTTCACCTCCCCTCCCGCTTTTTGTCCTCCCAAACAGTCCGAAGGCGGCTGCTGAAAGGCTCCAACCCACTGGAACTCTCGGAGTAACCGCCTCCGCATCCCCTCGCGGGTGTAGACCGAGACTCGCGCGGACGGGAGGGAGGAAGAATGTTTGCGCAGCCTTCAAACGACTTGGCAGGCAACAAGAGGGAAAAGGCCGCTCTAGGGAGAGTTCAAATTGAAATTACACGGAGGGAAGAACGTGCAGATCAGCGCTGAAGCTCATTAAAAAAAGCGAGGTGACTGAGAAGAACAAACACGCCTCCAAAAGGAAAATGGAAAAGTTCGTAAAATGCGCTCTTCAAAGCCTAGCCAGGGGGCGCGGTGGGGGAGGCGGGCAGTGGCCGCCGGGCAAGGCCGCTGCCCCCTGGGCCTGTCCGCCTCGGAGTCTGGAAGGGCGAAATTGGCCCAACTTGCCTTTCCTCTAACCAGGGAGGTCGAGCGCCTCTCGCCCCCTCCTCCGAAGCGCTTCTCCTGCTGGAAACCAGAGGGAGTGGGAAGAGTGGCCCGGAGTTCGAACCTAAGCAGAGACGGTGGTGGCGGGGACGACGTTCCCAACGGGAAGTCGCGCGCAGGGACAAAGCTAAGTCCTGAGAATTAGGCCGAGGCTAGATCATTCGTTCGCTGGACATCGGGCATCGTTTGGGTTTTATTCAAACCCGTTGGAAAACCTTAAAGTTCTAGGCAGGGGAACAGCACGACGTGATTGGATCCTCCAGAGTAGAATCTAGACAGTCCCCCTCCAACCCACTCCCAACTCCCCACAACTCTCCCAGCATCTCCACCTCCTCCCACTTGGGAGAAGGATGAGATCGATGAAGTTCACGCGGTGCGCTCTGCAGACCTCGGCTGGGAAAGCCCAGCGCACCCCTAGGCGCACCGGGAAGCGTCTACCAGAACTGCCTCTGGCTCCCCGGGTCAAAGTCCCCACCCTCAGCCTCCTTGTACAATTCATTAACTTTGCAGACACCCGTTTTATTCGCCGGATCATTCCCGGACGCTTTAGAGAAAAGCCTGGGCATTAACCTCACGGCCCGCGCGCGCTGCCCGACGTCACCACAAGTGAAGGATTCTCGGAAAAGATCAACCGCGCCAGCTCCCGAATCCCGGCAGCCCCTCGCCCGGGTGTGCCAGAGTCGACTTCTCTCTCTCTCTCGGTCTTAGTGGACCTGAGAGAGAGAAAGAAATTTTCTATAAACCACTGAACTGGGGCAGTGCCGGAAATTGTCCTGACCCGGTACTCTGTAGCTTCCAAGGTGCTTCCAATCCCATTCGCGCCGCAAGGATCCCACAAGATCGGGAAAACCGAGGCTTGGGAAGGGTTGGGTGCCCCAAAGGCAGGCTGCTTGGAAGAAACGGAGCCGACCTGAACCCCGCGTTTGCAGGTTTCAAATCGCGGCGCGTTTTGAGAGGCCTTTCTGACCCCTCAGAATTATTAGTTCGAGCCCCCTGGTCTATCCTGCTCGGAAATTCGGCCTCTGATCGAGGAAGCCCTGTTGGGAAGAGGGCTGGTTATTCCCTTGTCTTCCTCCTCACCGCCCCTACTCCATCCAATCTCTTTCCCCTTCTCCCCTTCTGAGTTTGTTACCATTTCTTTGTCAAAGCCCCACAACATAGATGCAAGGAGATGAAAACCCACAATTTCTCACTCCAGAGCCTGCGCCTGCGTTCACTGCATCAGGGTTCTCGAACCTTAAGGAGCTCACAATCACGTGGGGGCTTTGTTAAAACAGGAATTCTGGGCCCCGCCCCCGGACACCTCATTCAACTGGTCTCAGCTGGGCCTGAGAATGCGCATTTCTAACCGGTTCCCGGGGTACGTTTTGGGAAGGACTGCTCTGTGTGTTGCGTTGATGCCCTCTAAGTTCCTTTGTTAATAACAAAAAACCCTCTTTAGAGGAAAGTACGTCGTTCTTCTCTGTGTGTCCTCAGCACTTACACAAGGCTTGCACACCAGTGCCTAATAAATATTTGGGCTTAATCATGAACGCTTAGAGCTGTCACCATGGTTTACAGATGTTTAGCGTGTGCCTGGCATTTTTCTGGGCACATTAGGAGTGTCTGTTTAATGCTAGTGACAACGGTGGGAGTTAAGACCCTTATTTTGACATAGGTGGCTCACAATGGGGATGCCAGGGACCGGGAGAGAAGACTCGAGGAAATCGTGCCTGTACCCAGACACATGGAAGCCAAGGTCTACCCAAGGGACAGAAACCGCTGAGTCCTGCTCCACCAACCTGGGACAAACCAGCTTAAAGGTGCTGTTCAGGAAGACTCAGCTCTCTCCGCTGGTAATGGCTGGGAAAGGGCGGAATCACCTTCATAGAAGACCTGCACCTCCAGAGTCCCTGCACCATGGAATATGTGCCCCTCATACCCCTAAACGTCCACCTTGCAGTGCTTTTGTATGCCGGTCCTTGGTTGGCAAATGGAGAGACCCAGCGCCAAGCTTTCTACACGGGAATCACCCCTCAACCTTTCTGAAGGATCCAGAACCTCTCTCCAAGGCTTGGAGGCCTCGGATTCTGGAGGATTCCACAACTTAGAGTCAAGAGGGATGGCCTATCCAAACAGTGGGGGTGACCTGGAGGATCTTAGCATTCCAGGCACAATCCTAGCCTCGCCTGGGAGAACTGCCACTCAGGTGAGGGTCTTGGGCCTGATGCTCCAGGAGGAGGGAAGAAGCCCCTGGAGAGATGTGGCGCTCCCATTTTACACCCTCCAGATAGCTCTGAGGCCACGCTCCTGGGTTCCAACTCCATTGAGTCCTGCATGCAGCTCGGTGTTCCCCGGCCACATCGTAAAAAGATTTACAAGACTATGTTAAACTGGCAGTAAAAACAATTAACTTTAATGGCACCTTGGGTGGGTGGCTGGGTGGGTCGGAAGGAGGGAAGGAGGGCGGGTGCTTCCTCCTCTTCAGACTGGGAATCCAGGTGAGGGAGGGGACCCGCTTTCAAGTCCCTTTTGGGTTTCTTCTATTTGCTCCTCCAGGGATACTCCACTGGGCTCTGGAGTTCAGAGGTTCAAGGTTAAAGTGAAAAGAAGACTGAGCATGGAGACTACAGGAGACTTCAAGTCCCACTTGACAGTCCCTGGCTAACTGATCCTAAACAAGCCTCTTAACCTCTCTGAGACTCAGTATGCTCATCTATGCAATGGGAATTTGTAAAAATAAAAATAAAATAAAAAAGCCTCCTCTGTCAGGGTTATGAAGATTGCAAGTGGTAGCAATTTGGAATTACCTCCCACCACACCTGGCATGTATGTCTGTGTGTTTGTATGTATATACATAAAGCATTGTGTGTGTCCTGTGTGTGTGTGTGTGTGTGTGTATATATATATACATATACACACACACACATATTATAAGCATTTATTAAAATTGCATGTGTCTCTGTGTGTGTGTGTATATATATATAAGCATTTATTAAGATTGTATGTGTCTGTGTGTGTGTATGTTTAATAAATGTTAGTTTCTGGAGTGCTCAGGCTTTCCAGGTGTAAAATGAGGTGAAAAGACCAGCCTTTTGCAAAGGTCAGAGCCAGCTTTCAGAACCCTCACTTAGCCAGCACCACTTAAATGTTGGTTTCCTGCTAAAATTGACCTGCTTGTCCAGCCAGTGACCCCGGAAGTGACCCCATGCTTGGGTAGACAGCAGCCCCAGGCTTTGAAAGCGACCTGGATTTCTGGAGCGCTGGCAAGGAAATGAGAGTGGCTGGGGGTAGGGGCAGGGTCTCTGCCTCCCGGGTCTCCTGGTCCAGTCCCGGAAAGCCCTAATTCTGCAGGTCTCCCTGGCCTGGAGACAATTAACCATCCATTTCAGAGAGACCTCTGTCTGTCTGTGTCTGTGTGTGGCCCTCTCAGCCAACCAGGATGAGGGAGGGATCCCCCACCAACCCCCACCAACCTAGGGCTGCCCATGTGAAGACACTGCCCATTGGCCTGTTGCTGTGCTTTGGGCAATGGGTGGGGAAACAGGAGAGGGAAGAAGTCATCATATCCCCATCCTCCTCTCCCAGCGGCCAGTTCTGTATGCTGCAAAAGAGGTTGTTCCTGCCTTAACCTGCACCTCTCCCTAGGACCCAGTCAGGCCCCATCCATGAGGACTCTGGCTCTGCCCCTCTCTGGTCCAACCACCTAGGAGTCCGTGGCTAGATGCACTTAAGCCTGGAATGAAGCTGCTGTCATCAGACTCGAAGAATCCATTAAACACCAGATCCTGCATCCTGCCTTCTTCCTCCATGGGTTACCAGCAGCAACTCAGTACCAATCCCATTCATTCTGTACCTCTCTCCCCTGGCAGATACTTTCCCCTGTTCATTTCAGTTTAAAATTAAACAAATTTTAAAAGTTGAGATAATGATGGAAGGTAAGGTGAACAGGATAAAAATGTTGGGAAGCCGAGCACGGTGGCTCACGCCTGTAATCCCAGCACTTTGGGAGGCTGAGGCGGGTGGATCACGAGGTCAGGAGTTCAAGACCATCCTGGCTAACACAGTGAGACCCCGTCTCTACTAAAAATACAAAAAAGTAGCTGGGCGTGGTGGTGGGCACCTGTAATACCAGCTACTCAGGAGGTTGAGGCAGAGAATTGCTTGAACCTGGGAGGCAGAGGTTGCAGTGAACCGAGATCACGCCACTGCACTCCGGCCTAGGCGACAGAGCAGGACTCCATCTCAAAAAAAAAAAAAAAAAAAAAAAAGTTGGGAAAAGCCCAGTGATCTGAACCTGGGTATAAATCTTGGTTCTGCCACTTAAGCTCCTGGGACCTTGGACTTACCATGTAGGCTTTCTGAGCTTAGTCAATATATCTATCTGTAAGAGATGACTGTCGGGGCCAACCCTATGCTTAGCCACATCGGATTCCCTTTCTCTCTGCTTAAAGTGGTGTGTGTTTCGTTTCTCTCTCTCTCTCTCTCTCTTTTTCCTATACCCCATCTCAAAAGAGAGAAGTGTAGCACAGTGCTTTCAAGCAGGGGCACTGCAGACGGACTGCCTTGGTTCGAATCTGATTCTGCCACTTACTAGCCAAGCCACTTTGGATGCGTTACTTCTCTCTTTTTCCTCTTCTTTTTTTAAAATATTATTATTATTATTATTATTATTTTGAGACAGAGTCTTGCTCTGCCACCCAGGCTGGAGTGCAATGGCATGATCTCGGCTCAATGCAACCTCCACGTCCCGGGTTCAAGCGACTCTCCTGCCTCAGCCTCCTGAGTAGCTGGGACTACAGGCGTGTGCCACCACACCCAGCTAATTTTTGTATTTTTAGTGGACACAGGGTTTCGCCATGTTGCGCAAGCTGGTCTCAAACTCCTGACCTCAGGTGATCCACCTGCCTCAGCCTCCCAAAGTGCTGGGATTACAGATGTGAACCACTGTGCCCAGCTCTTGATGACTTTTTGAACCATCACATTAACTAGCTTTCCTTACTTCTGGAGCTCTAGTTATGAAAAAAAAAAATCTTTTTTTTTTTTTTTTTTTGCTGAAGCTGGAGTGCAATAGCACAATCTTGGCTCACTGCAACCTCTGCCTCCCAGCTTCAAGTGATTCTCCCACCTCAGCTTCCTAAGTAGCAGGGATGACAGGCTCATGCCACCACAGCTGGCTAAATTTGTTTTTCTTTTTTGAGACAGGGTCTCACTCTGTTGCCCAGGGTGGAGTACAGTGGCGCAATCTCAGCTCACTGCAACCTCCATCTCCCGGGTTCAATCAATTCTCCTGCCTCAGCCTCCTGAGAAGCTGGGACTACAGGCACGCACCACCACACCCGGCTAATTTTTGTATTTTTAGTAGAGATGGAGTTTTGCTATGCTGGCCAGGCTGGTCTTGAACTCCTGGCCTCAAGTGATCCACCTGCCTCAGCCTCCCAAAGTGCTGGGATTACAGGCATGGGCCACCGCTCCTGGCCTAATTTTTGTATTTTTAGTAGAGACAGAGTTTCACCATGTTGGCAGGCTGGTCTCAAACTCCTGACCTCAACTGATCTACTTGCCTCAGCCTTCCAAAATACTGGGATTACAATAAAAAGTCTTTATTATTTAAGGCCAGAGTTGGGATTTTCCTTGCAGAAAAAAAAATATACATATATATATATACACACACATATAACTAATAAAAATATATATATATATATATACACACACATAAAACTAATAGACCTTTTTTACTGAGTGACCTTGATTGGAAACCCATGGTGTGGCCTCTTCAATAAGCATCCTCTGGCAGGGTTGGGGAGTGGGGCACTTTTCTCCAGATGTGCTCTTGCTCTCTGTCTCCACTGGATTCTGTGGTCAGATTTTAGGCCTGCATTCTGCTCTAGCAAGAGATGCTGCCTGACTCTAAGGCCACGTCAAAAAAGACCATTCAGCTTCCGCTTGGTTCTCCCAGAACACATGTTCTCTTGTGCTCAATCTCAAGAATGTCTTACTTAGAATTTGGTCACCATGACATGAAGAATCCCAAGATGCAAGAAGAGGCCATGTGGAGGTCCTCCAATCAACTGTCCCAGCTGAGGCCCGCCTTTGAGTCATCCAGCCCCAGTTCCAGACATATGAGTAAAAGAGGCTTCAGATGGCTCAGGCTCTCAGCTATTCAAAACACGCCCAGTCATTCAAGTCTTCCCACCTGAGGCCCAGACATCACAGAGCAGAAACAAGCTATTCCCACTGTTTCATTCCTAGATGCCTGACCCACAGAATCTGTGAACATAATAAAACAGTTGTTCCTAGGCCACTAAGTTTGGGGTGGTTTGTTACAGAGCAGTAGATACCTGGTACAATGACATGCATCAGTCTAAGCCTCAATTTTCCCATCTGCAAAATGTGGATATGAGGGTCTTCCAGAGGAGATCCGGGAAGTGAGTGTGCCCATATAAACAGCAGATGACCGGAGACTAAGGCCCACTGGATTCAAGAGATTATAATACAATGTGCCACTCAAATAAAGTGAGGAACACATACTAGGCACCCCGAGATTCTCAACACCCAAATTCCCTCCTCCCTCCAGCCACTCCCAGAGAAACTCAGACCAGCTCTTCATCCAGACCTTATGTCCAAAAGGAATCCCCACACCCCACACCCTGCCACCACCAACTTTCCTTTCCATTCCAATCAGAGAATTAATTTCCAGAAAGCAAGACTGCCAACAGCAGAAATAAATCACAACAGAGCAGGAGATGAACATTATCTAAAGTGAAACAATTTAGCAAAAATCTCTCCCCCTCCCTCACCCCACTCCAAACCAATAACAATTCAATTATTTCGCCGTCACTATAAATGATGGAGCAGCCATGTGGCATCCCTGGCGTGGGAAGGGGAAAGCTTTGGAAAAGGAGATGAAAACCAGCCAGGGGAACATGCTGATTAGACAAACAGGAGGCAAAGCAGGGAGGTGCCCAGCCCTGGGATCAGGGAAAGGAAGAACAGCCAGCACCCTCATGTTCACTGGCCTAACACTTTGTTAGACATGATGCTGTTACATCCATTACTGTGCTTGACCTTCTGAGAAGGCCCGATATGTTGACTGAGATAATGTAATCCATCCCTATTCAAAAGACACAGGAAGTGGTGTTCAGAAAAACATTTTTAAAATTTTATTTGAGACGGAGTGTCACTCTGTCTCCCAGGCCAGAGTGCAGTGGCACAATCTCGGCTCACTGCAACCTCCACCTCCCAGATTCAAGTGATTCTCCCACCTCAGCCTCCCAAGTAGCTGGGATTACAGGCATGCACCACCACGCCAGGCTAATTTTGTATTTTTAGTACAGGTGGGGTTTCACCGTGTTGGCCAGGCTGGTCTCAAACTCATCACCTCAAGTGATCCGTCCACCCCAGCCTCCCAAAGTACTGGGATCTCAGATGTGAGCCACCATGCCTGGTCCAGAAAAACTTTTAGATGTAATAAAAGGAGCTCTCAATTTGGAGTGGGAAGAAGTTGATGTGTTCATTTAACCCATGACTGTTTTGTCTTTCATTTGGTTTTGGGTTGGGGTTTTGTTTTTGCTTTTGTTTTTAATTGAGACACGGTCTTGCTGTGTCATCCAGGCTGGAGGGGCAGTGGTGTGATTACAACTCACCTTAGCCTCGACCTCCTGGGCTCCAGCGATCCTCCCACCTCAGCCTCCCGAGTAGCTGGGACTACAGGTGTGCACCACCATGCTCAGCTAATTTTTAAATTTTAAGTAGAGGTGAGGTCTCTCTATGTTGCCCAGGCTAGTCTCAAACTCCTGGGCTCAAGCAATTCTCCCACCTCAGTCTCCAGAAGTGCTGGGATCACAGATATGAGCCACCATGCCCAGTCCCATGACTATTTTGAAAACCTACAAAAACGCCCATGCCTAAATACCCTGACTTGATCATTACATGTTGTATGCATGTATCAAAATAACACACGTGCCCCATAAATATTTGTACACATTTGTACAAATATATACAAATATTATGTATCAGTTAAAATGTTTAAATAAAGATAAATACTTTTTAAACACCAATGGAGCTTACATTTTACTATAAAGAGAAATATAATCAAGCACAAGCAACATAAGTAAGGGAATTCCATGGCTTGTTAAAAGGCAAGATGTAGCCGGGCACAGTGGCTCACGCCTGTAATCCCAGCACTTTGGGAGGCCGAGGCAGGTGGATCATTTGAGGCCAGGAGTTTGACACCAGCCTGGCCAACATGGTGAAATCCTGTCTCCCCTAAAAATACAAAAATTAGCCAGGCATTGTGGTGCAAGCTTGTAATCCCAGCTACTCAGGAGGCTGAGGCACAAGAATCACTTGAACCCAGGAGGCAAAGGTTGCAGTGAGCTGAGATCATGCCACTGCATTGCAGCCTGGGCGACAGAGCGAGACTCTGACCCCCTGCAAAAAATAAAAATAAACTAAAATAAAAGGCAAGATGTGCTATCGAAATAGAACAAACAAGAGCAAGGTAGTTTGGAGGGGGAAGGAGAGGTTTGCAATTTTGGATGGGGTGGACAGCAGAGGCCTTAATGAGAAGGATCATGTGAGCAGACTTGAAAGACATGGAGGGGCCGGGTGCAGTGGCTCATGCCTGTAATCCTAGCACTTTGGGAGGACGAGACAGGTGGATCACCTAAGGTCAGCCTGGCCAACATGGTAAACCCTATCTCTACTAAAAATACAAAAATTAGCCGGGCATGGTGGTGGGCACCTATAGTCCCAGCTACTCAGGAGGCTGAGACAGGAGAATCACTTGTACCTAGAAGGCGGAGGCTGCAGTGAGCTGAGATCACGCCACTGCATTCCAGCCTGGGTGGCAGAGCAAGACTCTGTCTCAAAAAAAAAAAAAAAGAAAGAAAGAAAGAAAGAAAGACATGGAGGAGGCTGGGCACAGTGCTTTATGCCTGTAATCCCAGCACTTTTGAGAGATGCAGGAGAGAGGATTGCTTGGGTCCCGGAGTTCAAGACCAGCCTGGGCAACATAGCAAGACCCTTTCTCTACAAAAAATTTAAAAATTAGCTGAACATGGTGGCGTGTGCCTGTAGTCCCAGCTACTTGGGAAGCTGGGGTGGGAGGACCACTTGAGCCTGGCTGGTCGAGGCTGCAGTGAGCTATGATTGTGCCACTGCATTCCAGCCTGGGCAACAGAGCAAGACCACATCTCAAAAAAAAAAAAAAAAAAAAAA
Source organism: Pongo abelii (assembly GCF_028885655.2). Classification (NCBI taxonomy): domain Eukaryota; kingdom Metazoa; phylum Chordata; class Mammalia; order Primates; family Hominidae; genus Pongo; species Pongo abelii. The sequence continues at coordinate 113,566,813 of NC_071995.2, read as the reverse complement.
TTAAAAAAAGATAAAGAAATGATACAGCAGAGAGGAAGGAACTAGTCCTGCATCAAAGAAATCTTTAAGCAAAAGAAATGATCAGAAGCCCAGTTCTACCACTTACTAGCTAAGCGACCTTGAGCAAGTTCATCTCTGATCCTCAGCCTCCTCATCTGTAAAAGGGGTGTCCTGTTCCCTAGAGTTGTTTGCAAAGATTGTGAGATGATATGTGTCAGTGCCTCCCAGGGTACCCAGCTTAGAGTAAGTTCTCTGGTCTCAATTTTTATAGTCAGTGCTCTGCAAATCTTAATTTGCAGAGCATTTTCCTTCTCATCTTGCAAAAACAAGTTCCATCAAGTATCCCCCAACCATAAAATTAGTATTCCAGTCCTAGGAATTAACAGACTACAGGACAATCCACAAGGCCAACCATCTCCACCACACTGGGTGCCTTCTAAGTGCCCGGCACCCTGCCAGCCTCTTTCCAGGCGCTTATCTCAGTCACCCTCCCCGTCATGCTATGAGGCCAGTAATTACTATCACCACGCCAGCCTCAAAGCCTGTGCTCTCAAATTCCCATGATGTCACATCACTAAGCAGGTCTCAGCTGTCACTTCCAGCCCCCTAGAAGAGGCCACAGATACGCAGGTTGCCCAAGGGATGGAAAGAACTGGAGGAAATTCTGGCCTAAGGTACAGAATCCTGTCCCTTGAGTGGACGCTGGGAAGACAAAATTCTGTCACTATCCCCAGAGACCTGTCTGAGCTGGAGTGCCATTGTGTCCTCACTCAGAGGTCACTATCTGAACTCAGTGGTCTTGAAAAAGGTGGTATAGCATAAAGCTTAAAAGCCACTAGCTTTATTAAAGTCTTTGAAAAGTCTGCCAGAAATTCAATCTCCAGGAGGATTATATAATAGGCAGATCTCCCAGCCATTTTAACTGAACAGTTCTTAGAATTGGTATCCTTGAAAAATTTCACCTAACCACTCAATATGGTAGCCACTAGCCCTGGGTGGCTATCGAGCACCTGAAATGTGACTAGTCTGAATTAAGACACATTCTAAGAATGAAGCACACTGTATTTCAAAGGCAGTACAAAAATAAAAAGAAAGTAAGCTGTCTCGGTAATAATTTTTGTATTGAATACGTGTTGAAATGATGTTATTTTTGATATATTGAGTGAAATAAAGTGTATTGCTAAAATGGAAAAAAAAAAAAAAGCCACTAGCTTTTAACATCTAGCCAGGTACAGCAGAATATACCTACAGTCCCAGCTACTCAGGAGGCTGAAGCGGGAGAATTCCTTGAGCCCAGGAGGTTGAGGCTGCAGTAAGCTATGATCTTGCGACTGTACTTGAGCCTGAGTGACAGCAGAGATCTTGTCCTTAAAAAATAAATTAAAAATAAATGCATACATACATGCATACGTACCCCTTTGTCCTGGGTTCAACATCCAGCCTTACCACTTACAAGCAAATATGACTCAAAGGAAGTTGTGTAATCTTTCAATGCCTCATTTTCTTCTTCTGTAAAATGGAGATAATGAGGAGTTGAGTCCACCATCTCTCTCCCCCTTGGCAAGACCCCATTGCAATGGTCTCTATAAAAAAAAATTAAAATAGGCCAAGTGCGGAGATTCATACCTGTAATCCCAGCACTTTGGGAGGCCGAGGCAGGAGGATCACTTGAGCTCAGGAGTTTGAGACCAGCCTGGGCAACAGGGTCAAACGCCCTCTCTACAAAAATTACAAAATTTAGCTGAGTGTGGTAGTGCACACCTGTTGTCACAGCTATTCAAGAGGCTAAGGTAGGAGAATCACTTGGGTCCAGGGGGTCAATGCTGCAATAAGCCAAGTTCATTCCACTGCACTCCAGCCTAGGCAGCAAAGAGAGACCCTGTCTGGAAAGTAAAAATAAAGTAAGTAAATAAGTAAGTAAATAAATAAATGCATACAATAAAATTTAAAATGGGAATAATGTCACCTCCTTTCTAGGGTTTTAGATGATGCTTTGCAAATAAGCTTGCCGGGCACGGTGGTTCACACCTGTAATCCCAGCACTTTGGAAGGCCAAGGTGGGTGGATCACGAGGTCAAGAGATCGAGACCATCCTGGCCAACATGGTGAAAACCCATCACTACTGAAAATACAAAAATTAGCCAGGTGTGGTGGCACACCCCTGTAATCCCAGCTACTCAGGAGGCTGAGGCAGGAGAATTGCTTGAACCTCAGAGACAGAGGTTTCAGTGAGCTGACACCGTACTCCAGCCAGGGTGACAGAGCGAGAGACTCCGTCTGAAAAAATAACAATAATAATTATAATAATTCCAAAGGCATTTGTTATGGGCTGAATTATGTCCCCCCAAAATTCATAATTTGAAGCCCTAATTCCTGGTACTTCAAAATGTGGCTGTATTTGGAGACAGAACATTGAAAAAGATAATTAAGTAAATCAGGTCTTTAGGATAGACCCTATTCCAACATAACCAGTGTCCTTAGAAGAAGAGAAGATAGGGGCTGGGCGCGGTGGCTCAAGCCTGTAATCCCAGCATTTTGGGAGGCCGAGGCAGGAGGATCACTGGAGACCAGGAATTTGAGACCAGCCTGGCCAACATGGTGAAACCTTGTCTCTACTAAAAAATAAAAAATAAATTAACTGGGCAGGGTGGCATATGCCTGTATTCCTAGCTACTTGGGAGGTTGAGGCAGGAAAATCACTTGTACTGGGAAGGTGGAGGTTGCAGTGAGCCGAGACTGTGCCACTGCACTGCAGCCTGGGTGACAGAGCAAGACTGTTTCCAAAAAAAAAAAGACGAAGAAGAAGAAGAGAAGAGAAAATTAGGACACATGGAGAGACACCCAGAGCACACATGGACAGAGGAATGACCATGCAGAGAGGCAGCAAGAGGGCAGTTGAGGAGAGAGGCCATGCCAGAAAACAACTCTGCAGGCACCTTGATCTTAGACTTCCAGCCTCTAGAACTGTGAGAGAATACATTTCTGTTGTTTAAGCCACCCAGTCTGTGGTATATTCTTACGGCAGCCCTAGCCGATTAATACAATGTTCTGTTGTTTTTGTGTTTGTGTGTGTGGGTGTTGTTGTTTTCTTTTAAATTTTTATTTATTTTTGAGACAAGATCTGGCTGTGTCACCCAGGCTGGATGACAGTGCAGTGGTGTGATTATGGCTCACTGTAGCTTTGACCTCCCAGGTTCAAGTGATCCTCCTGCCTCAGCCTCCCAAGCAGCTGGGACTATAGACATGCGCCACCATGTCTGGCTATGTTTTTGATGTTTTGTAGAGAGAAGGTCTCACTACGTTGCCTAGGCTGGTCTTGAACTCCTAGCCTCAAGCGATCCTCCCACTTAGGCCCCCCCAAAGTGCTTGGATTACAGGCATGAGCCACCATGCCCAGCCTGTTTTGTTTTTAAGGTAAATTATTCTAGGCTAGTTGTGATGGCTCACACCTGTAACCTCAGCACTTTGGGAGGCCAAGGCAGGAGGATGGCTTGAGGCTAGGAGATAGAGACCAGCCTGGGCAACAAAATAAAAACAAACAATTCTAAAAGAAGACGACACAGCCGGGTGCGGTGGCTCACGCCTGTAATCCCAGCCCTTTGGGAGGCCAAGGCGGGTGGATTGCCTGAGCTTAGGAATTCAAGACCAGCCTGGGCAACATGGTGAAACCCCGTCTCTACTAAAATACAAAAAACCAGCCGGGCATGGCGGCGTGCTCCTGTAGTCCTAGCTACTCGGGAAGCTGAGGAAGGAGAATTGCTTGAACCGGGGAGGCGGAGGTTGCGGTGAGCCAAGATCGTGCCACTGCACTCCAGCCTGGGTGACAGAGCGAGACTCTATCTATCTCCAAAATAAATAAATAAATAAATAAATAAATAAAATAAAAGAAGACTACAGGTCCAAAAAGAAATTCAAAGAACCACATCTTCTCCACTACACTCTCAGGCAGGCTCACTCAAGTACCCACTCCAGACTGCTCCAGTTCTTTGTGGTTGTTCTTGCCCTCTGGTTTCTCCACCACTCAAAGCAGTGATACCTAAAGAGCAGAGCGGGTCAGGTGCAGTGGCTCACACCTATAATCCCAGTGCTTTGAGAGGCCAAGGAGGGAGAATTGCTTGAGGCCACGAGTTCAAGACCAGCCTGGGCAACATAGCAAGACCCCCCATCCCTACAAAAAATAAAAAATTAGCCAGCCATGGTGGTGCACACCTATATTCCAAGATACTCGGGAGGCTGAGGTAGGAGGCTTGTTTGAGCCCAAGAGTTCAAGGCTGCAACGAGCTGTGATTGTACCACTGCACTGTAGCTTGGGTGACAGAGCAAGACTCCATAGTATAAAAATAAAAATAAAGAGCAGAGTCCCAACCAATATCTCTTGTCTTTGTACTCCTTGTATCTTAGTCCTTCCATTTCCTAGGAGGATGGCCTTGGGTAAGTTAAAATCTCTAAGCCTGGGCCCCCTGTGGTGGCTCATGCCTGTAAATGCAGCACTTTGGGACACTGAGGCAGAAGGATCACTTGAGGTCAGGAGTTCGAGACCAGCCTGGCCAACATGGCAAAATCCCGTCTCTACTAAAAATATAAAAAATTAGCCAAGTGTGGTGGTGCATACCTGTAGTCCCAGCTACTTGGGAGGCTGAGGCAGGAGAATCACTTGAACTCAGGAGGCAGAGTTTGCAGTGAGAGAGATTACACCACTGTACTCCAGCCTGAGCATCAGAGTGAGACTCTGTGAAAGGAGAAAGAGAGAGAGAGAAAGAAAGAAAGAAAGAAACAAACAAACAAACAAACAAACAAAGGGAGGCAGGGAGGGAGGGAGGGAGGGAAGGAAGGAAGGAAATTCCCAGTGCTAATGCAACCATTAGCAACCAAATACACCAAGCGCCTATAACAGCACATGGCACATAGAAAGTATGTAACCAATTAGGCCGGGTGCATTGGCCCACGCGTGTAATCCCAGCACTTTGGGAGGCCGAGGCAGGCAGATCATTTGAGGTCAGGAGTTCGAGACCAGCCTGGCCAACATGGCAAAACCTTGTCTCTACTAAAAATACAAAAATTACCTGGGTGTGGTGGTGCATGCCTGTAGTCCCAGCTACTTGGGAGGCTGAGGCAGAAGAATCATTTGAACCCAGGAGGCAGAGGTTGCAGTGAGCCAAGACCACACCATTGCACTCCAGCCTGGGCGACAGAGCAAGACCCTGTCTCAAAAAAAAAAAAAAAAGAAAAGAAAGGAAGGAAGGAAGGAATTATGAATTCTATTATTTTTTCTTGTGCTTTCTCTGATACACATGGTCCATACTCCATGACAGAAGGAGAAGAAGGAAGAAGAGGATGAGATAAAAGAGGAAAAAAGGAACTATCAAATACTGTGCACTTAACTGGTGTCTGGCACTGTCTGAGTGCCATATACATGGACATTCCTTTTTTTTTGGACTTAGTGCCTGACATCAAATACTTGGCCATGCTTAATTCTTATCATAACCTTCCATTTTACAGACAAGAAAACCGAGACCTAGAGAGGTTACGTTACATCCTCAAGGTCACACAGCTGATAATAAAAGCAACGGATTAAGCTAATAAACACATCCTTTAAAATAAGGCTCCCACTAAAAAAGGGCTGGAGGGTGGCTGGGAGACATACGCTCAAAATTCTTCTCCAAGTGTGACAGGGACTCACTTGAGCCTATGGAGTGCTGACAGGTGGAGAGGGTGTTTGTGCAGGGCTTGGGGACCACGCCACGGTTCCAGGAAAACCCCCATGCACCTACTGAAACACATCCAAGAGTTCTCTTTCTTTGAGTAAAACACTCCCAAGGTCACTGAGTGTGTTCCCAATCAGAGGGTCAAAAAGGACGAGGGGACAGGCCAGCTCTGTCTGAGATGCTTATCCCCCACCCCACCCCCACACATGGATCCATGCTCCACCAGGGCTGGGACACCACCCTGCACCCCTGCAGATGCATCCCTAGCCCCATGGCCTCTGCCTCTGATTGGGCTCAGTTTACGGGAGGCATGGGCAGGAGGCAGGAGTAAGTTCCAGTTGGGGTGTCTCTTCCCTGTCCTCTCCCTGGAAGTGGTTGTGAGGCTCCATGACCACAGCTCATGCGGGACAGCCCCATCCCCACAGTTCCAGCCCTTGCTGGGCTCCATACACCCCAGTTCCGGCCCCTGCTCCCTCTATTGCTGGCCCCAGAGTGCTTAAACATCCCTTGTTGGTTTCTTCAGCCATGTCCACCTTTCTATAAATAGTCCCGTATTAAACACTTCCTGATTGAACAGAATTGAATGAATTCTGTTTTTCCCAGGACCCTGATCACGATAAAGTTAGTGCAAAATTGGAAAAAAAGATCCTAGTTTCTAATTGTCTCTCCAAAACTCAGTTTCAGACAAAGGTAAAGTAGAAGTCTAAAGATCTTAGATGACCTTCTGAATCTAAAATAAAAGCTGAATTTTTAAAATATTATTATTATTATTATTTTTGAAACAGTCTCCCTCTGTTGCCCAGGCTGGAGTGCAGTGGCATGATCTCCGCTCACTGCAACCTCCACCTCCCAGGTTCAAGTGATTCTCCTGCCTCAGTCTCCCAAGTGGCTGGGACTACAGGTGTGTACCACCATGCTTGGCTAATTTTTGCTTTTTTAGTAGAGACGGAGTTTCTCCATGTTGGTCAGGCTAGTCTCAAATTCCTAATCTCAAGTGATCCGCCCATCTCGACTTCCCAAAGTGCTGGGATTACAAGCGTGAGCCACCGTGCCCAGCTGAAATTATTTATTATTTTTTAAAATCTTAAATGGCCTCAGATATCAGCTCTGTCCAGCTCTCTCCATACGAGTTCAGACCACTGTGAAGAATGAACTAAGTCTGGTGACTATATCTAGACAGACTTCAGTTCAAATCCTGATCCTGCCAAGGCTGTGAAATTTTGGACATGCCACCTACATTTCCTGAGCCTCAGTTTGCTCATAGAATGCACATTTTATAGGACTGTTGCGTGGAGGCCACAGTGTATGGAAAGCGAATCACTCAGCACCTAGCCCCATAGTAGGTGCTCAGTAAATTATTGTTCTCCTTCTCATCTTTCTTCCCCTTCCCTTCTCTAACTTCCCCCTTCTTCAATTCCTGTCCTTAACCCAATAAGGAAAGAAGTGAGAAAAAAAAAAAAAAACATCAACACATCAGGATTGCTTCATGGTTCACAAAGAACTTTCACAGCTGTTACTTCATTCCTTGAAGCAAACTGAAACTCTTACATGTGAAAGGCCATAGCTTCCAAATGTCTCCAGCCAACCAGATCAGGAGCAGAAGACACCAGCCTTTAGAACAAAAAGCGAGAAAAATCAGGGTTTCTTGAAACCTTAATTACCCATCAGTTATTACTTGCTCTGAAACAAACCACCCAAATGTAATGGCTTCAAGCAACCACGATGTATCATTTCTGATGGGTGGGCTTGTGCTGGACAGTTTTTGAAGTAAGGACCCCTAAGATAGCCTCCCTATATGTCAGGGCTTTGTAGGTTAAATGCTGGAAACTGAGTCTTGACGTGAGCTCTCATCACTCAAGGATCTAGTTGAAGCTTCCTTCCATGGTACCAGGAGATCAGGAGATGTCACAAAGCATCATTATCCCCATATCCTGGCTTTTTTTTTTTTTTTTTTTTTTTTTGGAGACAGAGTCTTGCTCTGTCTCCCAGGTTGGATTGCAGTGGCACAATCTCGGCTCACTGCAACCTCCACCTCCCAGGTTCAAGCAATTCTCCTGCCTCAGCCTCCTGAGTAGCTGGGATTACAGGCAAGTGCCACCACACCCGGCTAATTTTTGTATTTTTAGTACAGATGGAGTTTTGCTATGCTGGCCAGGCTGGTCTTGAACTGCTGGCCTCAAGTGATCCACCTGCCTCGGCTTTCCAAAGTGATGGGATTACAGGTGTTAGCCCCCACACAGGGCCCAGACTCCACCTTTTGGTAAGAGGAGGGGCAAAGGCCTAATACAAAGGAGCATGGAAGGAATTTTTGCAGCCATCCTTGGAATCCCCCATTTCATCTCCCTGACCCCCGACAAGTAATTTGCTGTATGGCATAAAGCTGGTATCCTAACTTTGCTATTTCTCATTTATACCTTTAGATCTCTGGAGAGTCTGATCCTTAACTTATCCACCACTGAAGGTCATGAGGAATTTATCACAATGTGACCAAGTTCATCCTACAGTCTAACCGACACCCACCCTCATCATCACACAACAAACTTGGCATTTCTCCTTAACTGAAACGGAGGTTAAATTCCCAAACATACAGGCTCATGAATCAGGAACTATACAGTCCTTTGCACCCAGCTCTTTTTATTTGTAGATCAAACTGAAGCCCAGAGCTGTTGAGTGACTTTTCTCAGATTACACAGAAAGCATGGGTAGAAGGGAAATTGAACGCAGGTGCTGGTGCCTAATCTCTTTCTCGCCTCCCTTTAAACACTTAAGGCTAGGGAAATTACAGTTCTCTGTTCTTCTGATCAATTGCCCCCAGTTGGCTGGCGTAGGCAGAAAAGTGCCTCAGTTTCCCCTATCAGGCTGTTGAAGTTGACCATCCCCCCCCCGACCTTTCTCCCAGGTGTGCTGTGAACACTAATGAGTTAACATGTCTACAAGCCTAAAGAACCTCGCTTGAGATATAATTACAGGGAATTACCATCCACAGCCTTCTGGGAAGGATCTTGTCAGAGTAGGTAAATAAATTATATCTCGTGGTTCTCCCTTCCCCATGGGCTGATTAACTCTTCTAGAGAATGTTCCCCAGTGATTGAGGTGACGGAACCCTTTTTACCAGCCCATCCTTCCACCATTTGGGGCTCCCGTCTGTCTCCAAAGACTCCCCGGGCTCCCAGCCTAGAAACACATGGCTTCTAGGGCCCGATTCTTCTGAGAATGGGCTCAAACCCCTTGTTAGGAGCCTGAGTAGGATGCCCACCAGCCTCAGCTGCAGACCCAGGTGAGCAGGGTTCTAAGAGTTAACCGTCCTCTGCAGAATTCCTGGGTAAATACCATCCAGGCTGCCAGATTCATTGCCTTTTAATGCCTCCCTTGTCATTCCATTAGCCTTTCCTTCTGATACCTCTATGGTTTTCATCTGACTTCTCCCCACCCCAAATATCATAACCCCGGGTTAGGTTTTTTCCATTAGCTCCTGCACTGAGGTCTGGGCAGAAAAAAATCATTGGGCTCCCCCACCTCAATGAAATATTTACTTAGATCTTCCTTATCTGTTCCCCAGCATCTTGCTGCTTCCCTCATTTTCTCCCATAAGCTGCCAATCTCCTCTTCCCGCTTCTGAGAACTTCTCAATAGAGCTGTTGGCTGCTTGTTAAATTGACCTCCAACTCAGCCCACTCATTACCCCTAGAGCCTCCTCTTTGTTTCTATTTAGCCAATGCGTGCCTTGAACTATTGTCCCAAACCTGGCTCCTACAAATTCCACAGCTGGCCACACCAGTCCCCTGTTCAAAAACCTTCCATAATTTGCCATAGCTCAAGAACTATGTGCTGGCTGGGCACGGTGGCACACGCCTGTAATCACAGCACTTTGGGAGGCTGAGGTGGGCGGATCACTAGAGCCCAGGAGTTTGAGGAGGTCTCACTATGCCTGGGTAACATAGTGAGACCCCCATCCCTACTAAAAATACAAAAAGTTAGCTGGGTGTGGTGGTGAGCACCTGTGGTCCCAGCTACCTGGGAGGCTAAGGTGGGAGGAGGATCACTTGAGCCCAGGAGGGAGACTGTAGTGAGCCGTGATTGTGCCACTGCACTCCAGCCTGGATAACAGAGTGAGAACCTGTCTTAAAAAAAAAAAAAAAAAAAAAGAGCAATAAAAAGCAATGTCCCGACTGTTGGGCCCAGCACACCACAAAACCCTGGCAGTGTTGTCTAATGTCTGAGACACATGATATGGATCCAGGTTGACTGAGTTCAAATCCTGACCCAGTCACTCCATCTATCCATGACCTTGGGGTAAGTTACTTGACTTCTCTGTGTTTTAGTTTCCTGATCTGCTAAAAGGGGTGACAACAGTACCAACTTCCTAGGTGATGGAGGAGGGTAAGGCTAGGATGAGACTCCATAGGTATTAAATGTTTCACATAGCACTGGCACAGGGTAAGTGATCAATAAATATCAACCCTTGGCAGGGCACGGTGGCTCACACCTGTAATTCCAGCACTTGGGGAGGCTGAGGCGGGCAGATCACCTGAGATCAGGAGTTTGAGACCAGCCTGCCCAACATGGCAAAGCCCATCTCTACTAAAAATACAAAAAGTTAGCTGGGCATGGTGGCAGGTGCCTGTAATCCCAGCTACTCAGGAGGCCAAGGCAGGAGGCTGAGGCTGTAATCCCAGCTACTCAGGAGGCCAAGGCAGGAGGCTGAGGCTGTAATCCCAGCTCCTCCTGGGAGGCGGAGGTTGCAGTGAGCCGTGTCACTACACTCCAGCCTGGGCAACAAGAGTGAAACTTCGTCTCGAATAAATAAGTAAATAAATAAATAAGTATCAACCCTTATTACTTGCCAACCCAATCGCCAGCCATGCACCCTTATACCTTCAGCTCACCCTGGTTCACTCCACCAAATGATCTGCCATTCTCAGAACACTCTCTGCCCCTATTCATCTCTATGTGCTGCTACCTCTGTCTTGAACATCTCTTCTTCTCCAACACCACCTGGTGAACTCGGCTTATGTATGTGGTGCATCCCCAAAGTCCCCTCCTCCAGGAAGCATTCCTTGATGCCTCCCTCGAAGTCTCCACAGCACTGAGCAGCAATAGCCACAGTTGTAGCCAGCTGCTATCCTTGTCACATCCTGACTCCTGAACCTCCAAGGCTCAACCCAAGGATCGTCCATGTTAGAAGTCTTTCCGGGCATCATGCAGCAGACTCTAAAAGCCTGGCATGTTCTTTTTTTTTTTTTTTTTTTTTTTTTTTAATTAATTTTTTTTTTGGAGACAGATCATTTTATTTTATTTATTTATTTATTTATTTTTAGCAGAGTCTCACTCTGTCGCCCAGGCTGGAGTACAGTGGTGTGATTTTTGCTTACTGCAACCTCTGTCTCCTGGGTTCAAGCGATTCTTGTCCCTTGAGTAGCTGGGATTACAGGCAAGCGCCACAATGTCCGGCTAATTTTTGTTTTTTGGTAGAGACAGTTTCGCCATGTTGGCCAGGCTGGTCTCGAACTCCTCTTGCCTTGGCCTCCCTAAGTGCTGGGATTACAGGTGTGAGCCACCACATCCAGCCCCTGGCACGTTCTTGATGAGTGAACAAATGGATGAATGAATGAATGATAGATGCTACCAACCCAACTTTATTTTCTTCTCTATCCTATCTTTGTTGATTTGCTGCTGTGTATAGAATTTTCTTTGTTTCATATCTTTATTCTCTCTCTCTTTTTTTTTTTTTTTTGGATACAGGGTCTCGCTCTGACACCCAGACTGGAGTGCAGTGGCACAATGACAGCTCACTGCAGCCTCAACCTCCTGGGCTCAAGCAAACTTCCCACTTCAGCCTCCCAAGTAGCTGGGACTATAGGCAAGCACAACCATTCCCAGGTAGCTTTTGTATTTTTTGTAGAGAAGGGTTTAACCATTTTGCCTAGGCTGATCTTGAACTCTTGGGCTCAAGTGGTCCTACTCGGCCTCCCAAAGTGCTAGGATGACAGGCATGAGCCGTGGTGCATGGCCTTATTCTCTTTTTCTATACTGATCTTTTGGGCCACATAAACTGTTCATTTCCTTGGTTTTTTTTTTCTTTTTTGTTTTTTTGTTTTTTTTTAGACAGAATCTCACTCTGTCACCCAGGCTGGAGTGCAGTGGCACAATCTCGACTCGCTGCAACCTCCACCTCCCAGGCCCAAGCAATTCTCATGCCTCAGCCTCCCAAGTAGCTGGAATTACAGGCGTGCATTGCCATGCCTAGCTAAAATTTGTATTTTTAGTAGAGATGGGGTTTTTCCATGTTGAGGAGGCTGGTCTGAAACTCCTGATCTCAAGTGATCCACCGATCTCGGCCTCCCAAAGTGCTAGGATTACAGGCATGAGCCACTGCACCTGGCCTCATTTTCAATTTACAATATTTCAACCTGGAGAAATGATGCTCAGCTCCTTCATTCATTGATTCATTTCAGCAAAATGTACTGAGCCCCTACTGTGTGCCTGGGAAGGTGCTGTGTTGTGTTCTAGGAATGCAAATGTGACCCAGAGTGAAGCTTCCTAACCTCATAAAGCATTAGGGAAGAAGACAGACAGCAACTGAAGGATCACATAAAAGCACAATTCTGATAAGTGCCATGAAGGAGAGCTATGGGGCTAGAGAGGGTGTGTGATAAATGGTTTACCCCTCACCTGAGGGGTTAGTTAGGAAAGGCTTCTCAAGAGCAATGAACTTTGAGCTGAGACCTGAAGGATGAACAGAAATCTCTCAGTAATAAGAAGGCAGCATTGGCCAGGAGTGGTGGCTCACGCCTGTAATCCCAGCACTTTGGGAGGCCAAGGCAGGTGGATCACGAGGTCAGGAGTTCAAGATCAGCCTGGCCAAGATGGTGAAACCCTGTCTCTACTAAGAATACAAAAAAATTAGCTGGGCATGGTGGCAGGTACCTGTAATCCCAGCTACTCAGGAGGCTGAGGCAGGAGAATTGCTTGAACCCGGGCAGCAAAGGTTACAGCGAGCCGAGATCGTGCCATTGCACTCCAGCCTGGGTGACAGAGTGAGACTGTCTCAAAAAAAAAAAAAAAAAGAAGGCAGCATCCTGGGTCGTGTGGCAGAGAAATCATGGCAAGGATGGGTGATGAAAAGAAAATCAGGGCCCAGCATGGTGGCTCATGCCTGTCATCCCAGCACATTTAAGAGGCCAAGGTGGGAGGATCTCTTGAGGCCAGGAATTTGAGACCAGCCTGGACAACATAGCAAGACCCCATCTCTTTAAAAAAAAAAAAAACAAAGAAAGAAAGAAAAAAAATAGCCAGACAAGATGGTGTGCACATGTTGTCCCAGCTACTCAGCAGGCTGAGGTGGGAGGACCACTTGGGCCCAGAAGGTTGAGGCTGCAGTGAGCTGTGCTCATGCCACTACACTCCAGCCTGGGCAACAGATTGAGCCTGTCTCTAAAGAAAAGATGAGAAAAGAAAAGAAAACCAGGGGGTCTTGTATCAGTCAGCTACTGCCACGAAACAACCACAAAACCTCAGTGGCGTACCACAAGAAGCACTGGTTTCTCCTGTGTTTGCAAGTTGGCTGATCTTGGTGGGCCTCAGCCAGGCTGCCCTGCTTCAAGCTGCAGGTCTGACAGCTTAGCTCCAGTGCAAGGTGGGCTCCAGTCTGCCCCCAGGTGTGTCCATTCTGGGTGGGCCCCAGGCCAAAGGAACACTAGCTCTCCTCACAGCAGTAACAGAGGCACGAGAGGACAAGTACAAACAAGCAATGCCTCCAAAAGCCTGGGGTCAGAACTGGCCCACAGTCATTTCTGCTCACCCTTGATTGGCCAAAGCAGATCACATGACAAGCTTAAAGTCAAAGATCAGAGGGAAACTGCCTAATCTCAGGCATAGGGCATGAATACAAGGATGTGAAGTGTTGTTTTGATTTTTTTTTCCTTCTTTTTTTTTTTTGTAGAGATGAGGTCTCGCTATGTTACCCAGATTGGTCTCAAATTCCTGGTCTCGATCTTCCCACCTTGGCCTCCCAAACAAAGTGCTGGAATTATAGGTGTGAGCCACCACACCAGGCTGGGATAAAGTTTTGGTGTCAATAATTCAATTTATCACAAGGTGAGAGCAGAAAAAATGACTGAGAGCGTGAGACTAATGGATCTGGAGAAGAGAGAGCAGGAGCTAGATCCTGCAGGGCCTTCCAGCCTATTAAATGTTGGTCCTTCCCTTAAGAGTAATGGGAAGCTATTGAAGATATATAATGTAGTGATAAAGAATGATTTGATTTGATTTGCATTCTAAAATGATCCTCTGGGCCAGGCATGGTGACTCAGGCCTGTAATCCCAGCACTTTGGGAGGCTGAGGCAGGCGGATCACTTGAGGCTAGGAGTTCGAGACCAGCCTGGCCAACATGGAGAAACCCCATCTCTACTAAAAATACAAAAAAAGAAAAAAAAATTAGCCGGGCATGGTGGCATGCACCTGTAGTCCCAGCTACTTGGGAGGCTGAGGCAGGAGAATCGCTGGAACCCAGGAGGTGGAGGTCACAGTGAGCTGAGATTACCCCACTGCACTCCAGCCTGGGAGACAGAACAAGACTCTGCTAAAAATAAATAAAATAAAATTATCCTCTGTAAAAAGATAAAAATAAAATGATCCTCTGGCTGCTGCTATAGAGAACAGATTAGAAAGGACAAAAATAACAAAAATTCCACATGCCCTATACCTTCCAGTTCTACATGTGTTTGAATGTGTGAGAGTGTATGTTTATGCTTCTACAGGAACACGCCCAGATCTTCCTCAAAGAATGTGGCACCCTGGGATTTCTCTTTTCACACATCTGAAGAGCAGCTAATCTGTATATCACCTGGAACTGTATCAATTCTATTGATTCATCTTGCAAACTCCCCACAATGCACACCTTCCCAGCACAGAGTGCAGGAAATTTCCCATTTGTTTTATAAATGTCAATTAATTTCACTCCCAAAAGGTGTTTCCCTTATTGTCATAATTACCATAATAGCAACAACCATCTCCAAACATTCTGCAGTGTAAAATTTGCCAAGGATTTTATCCAAAGGCCCCAGGAGATAGAGCAGGACGCTCCAGCCCCATTTGATAGATATCGTAGGTTGGAGAGGTTGTCTGGCTGGCTTTGCTCACCATATCTGGGATAGAAGAGTCTGAAGCCAGATATTTTCACTCAAAACCCATAGCTCACTTTTCTGCCAGTTTGCTTGTCTGACTTAATCACGAAATTTCAATCAATAAGCCCGGTTGCTGCTGTTTCTCTAGAACATTTTGACCAGTGGGAGCCATGACTAACCTGAGAGATAGGTTCAGATATGAGTCTACAACTAACTCCCTCACTTCTGTCTCAGGCTCTGAGAACACCACCGACCCCCCTTCACTTGCAAACATTCCTGACAGTCTCTGGCTTCCCTCAGTCAAGGGAAACATCCATCTTAAGAGTAACCAGCCAGAAAAACCTGTTTGCCAGCAAAAGCGCACCATTTTTCACAAAGACACAGAAGGACAGAGGCTGTGTGAGATGAACAGCCACCAGCCTAAGAAGCAAGGAATACAATCTGACCTTTCTTCTACCACCATGAAACCACACCTCGGACTCCAGTTTTGCACCTGACCATCACGGGATAGAAACATTGCAGAGGGAGGGTGGAGATTGTGTATTGAAAAACAAGGCGGCACAGCAGGACTGCAAGTTTGCAAGATTGGAGCGAAAACTCAAGCTGCTTCTCTCTTGTCAGCCTTTTTGAATGAAAGGAGATTTACTGCTAGCATCAGCTGACAGTCTTTTACAGCCATTGCAAATGGATTTGAGCCAGCAAGGTAGCAGATGAACTGACCACGGAGGGACCCTAGAAGGCTCATTTTAAGACATATCCAACATCATGGGGCAATAAAGTGGCACTCCTTGCCAGAGAAAAGGAAGAAGGAGTCAGTTGGAACCTTCGGAGGCCGACACTGTTAAACATGTGGCCCAACTGCTGAGGGTTTCAGGATGTAAATGCTTTTCAGTATCACTTGCTCAGCCTGGCACTTTCAGTCCATTTAGTAAGATCTGCCTGCAGTGTAGGCAAAAGTCTTGAGATCCAGTTGATGGGGTATTACATTTATTATTGATAAAGGTGGAGGGGAGAAAATGGCTTGTGTCTGGGTAACACCTGGACATTGTTGCCATTTATCTAGCAGATAGTTGTGATTTATCCATAGCTGCTATGTACGCCCCTTTCCTGCTGGACCGCTCATTTTGTCTTAGTCTCTTTTTCTTTTTTACAGGGTCTCACTCTGTCACCCGGGCTGGAATACAGCGGAGCGTTCATGGCTCACTGCAGCCTGGACCTCCTGGGCTCAAGCAATCCTCCTATCTCAGCCTCCCAAGTAGCTGGGACTATAGTTGCATGCCACCATGCCTGCTTAATTTTTTAATTTTTTTGTAGAGACGAGGCCATGCCATGTTGCCCAGGTTGGTCTCAAACTCCTAGTCTGAAGCAAGCCTCTCGACTCAGCCTCCCAAAGTGCTGGGAATGCAAGTGTAAGCCACCGCACTGGCTTTTTTTTTTTTTGGAATAAAGGTGATTCTTTAAGTACAGAATTAAATGTAAACTATTAATATTAAAAGATATCCCAAGTAAATAAATTCAGAATTTAAAAAATCCTTTTTTAAAAAGAATACGTTCTCTGGCATAAAAATATATTTCTTTCTTATTTATTTTTTAAATTTTTTTGTAAAGACAGGGTCTTGCTATGTTGCCCAGCTTAGTCTTGAACTCCTGGGCTCAAGTGATCCTCTCCCCTTGGCCTCCCAGAGTGCTGGGATTACAGGCGTGAGCCACTGCACTTGGACAAAAAATACACATTTCAAAAAATAAAAGAAAGTGGTGCATTTCCTCTGGTTGCTCCCGATCTCCTAAGGGTTTTCCCTCACCCCACATTCCCCTGGAGGCCTGGACAAAGGCAAGCTGAGTTGATCCCAGTGGAATTGGGGAGGGGGGAGATTTGCCTCTCAGGGAACCCAAGACTGAGCAGCCACACCAGCTTCCTGCATGGTGTGTGCGTGTTTCTTCTCTCTCCCCTCTATAAACCAGTGATTAATGCTTTGCAAAGAGGCACAGACACACCTCCCCCGTAGCAAGAAAGCCCCTGCCAGATTCCCCAGACTTAATTCTGCTGTTAACACCCCTCAGGCAGAGGGGAGAAAAGTAAATCCCCTCCTTCACCAAGCCAGCCTGCGGGCAATGTGGTTTGTTTAAAGTCTCTTGGCTGAGCCACTGACCTGCCTCCCGTGAGCTCTGAGGGAGCTAGCACTTTAAAACGAAAAATGGAAAAAATATTACCCCCTTCCCTGAAGCAGTTTCCGGTTTTTATATATCATTGCCCAGGATCCCCCTAAATTGATGAAGGCTTTGGCAGGAGAGCCTTCCTTTACTTCTTCCAGAATCAGTGAATAGTCGGAAGATCAGAGAGATGAACACTTTCCACGGAGTTTCATGGGCTCCCTTTCCTTTGGTTTGTAAGCAGAGTTCTGACTGGTCTCGAAATTTAGAAAATGCCTGATGAGGTTGTTCCCTCCACCCCCAGATTGTTCATGAATAGACCACTGGGTGCAAGAACAACTCCTATGCACATTTATTTTTAAATATTATCCTTTGGAATTTCCGTCTCAGTGAAGTTTAATTCATATGTCAACTTCACAAAAGACATATATAACTTAGAAATGCAGATATATACAGATATTGAATAGCATCTACTCAAACCTTAGTTATGAATTATGTGATGTCCTTTTAAGAAATTTGGGGCTGGGGTGATTCTCAATCTGCCACCCAGGCTGGAGTGCAGTGGCATGAACTTGGCTCACTGCAACCTCCACCTTACTGCTTCAAGCAATGTGGTTTGTTTAAATTCTCTTGGCTGAGCCACTGAACTGCCTCCTGAGTAGTTGGGATTACAGGCGTATGCCACCACCCCTGGATACTTTTTGTGTATTTTTAGCAGAGACGGGGTTTTGCCATGTTGCCCAGGCTGGTCTTGAGCTCCTGGGCTCAAGGGATCTGCTCGCCTTGGTCTCCCAAAGTGCTGGGATTACAGGAGTGAGCCACCACAACTGGACGATTTTTTAAAAAGAAAGAAAATAATGGATACAATCAGGGATGGTTGAGGATTACATGGAGAGTTCATAAGATGATGTAATCATTGTCTTTTGAGGTGTGTTCAATAACACTATTGTGGTCATGTTGTTTACAAACAAACAAACAAACAAAAAATCATACTCAGGCTGGGCACTGGTGGCTCACGCCTGTAATCCCAGCACTTTGGGAGGCTGAAGCAGGTGGATCACCTGAGGTCAGAAGTTCGAGACCAGCCTGGCCAACAAGGTGAAACCCCATCTCTACTAAAAATACACAAATTAGCCCGGGCACCGTGGCTCACGCCTGTAGTAATCCCAGCACTTTGGGAGGCCGAGGTGGGTAGATTACGAGGTCAAGAGATCAAGCCCTTCCTGGCTAACACGGTGAAACCCTGTCTCTACTAAAAATACAAAAAAAATTAGCTGGGTGTGGTGGTGTACACCTGCAGTCCCAGCTACTCCGGAGGCTGACGCAGTAGAATCACTTGAACCTGGGAGGTGGAGGTTGCAATGAGCCAAGATCATGGCACTGCACTCCAGCCTGGCAACAGAGCGAGACGAAAGAAAGAGAGAGAGAGAGAAAGAGAGAGAGAGAGAGAGAAAGGAAGGAAGGAATGAAGAAAGAAAGGAAGAAAGAAAGGAAGGAAGAAAGGAAGGAAGAAAGAAAGGAAGAACGGAAGAGATTTGATTTGCCCCATTTTATTTTATCTTTTTTTTTCTTTCTTTTTTTGGAGACAGGGTCTTATTCTGTTTCCCAGGCTGGACTACAGTAGCAGCATCATAGCTCACTACAGCCTCAACCACCTGGGCTCAAGTGAGCCTCCTGCCTCAGTTTCCCAAGTAGCTGAGACTACAGGTACACGTCACCACACCCAACTAATTTTGTTTTTGTTCTCAAAGATGAGGTCCCACTATGTTGCCCAGGCTGGTCTTAAACTCCTGTGGTTAGCCCCATTTTACAGATAAGCAAACTGAGATCTGGAAGGCCAAAGTCACTTGCCATGTGGTACCAAGACAAGAAAAGGCAGAGTGGGGCAACCTCTGAGCTAAGACCCTTAGCCATTATGATTTTTTTTCTTTGTGACCTTAGACAGTTACTTTTCCTGTCTGATCCTCAGTTTCTCTAGGTGTAAGTCCTAGCTAAAAGGATTATTTTCCTCTTAGCTCTTCTTCTTCTCCATTACCTTTCTTTCTTTTTTTTCTCTCCATTATCTTTCCTTTTTTTTTCCTCAGGAACATGTCAGAGGCAGCCTGGTGTGGAAGAAAGAGAAGTGGAGCCCAAGTTCTAATTCTAGTTCTGCCTCCTGCTATTTGAGTGACTTCAAGCAAGTTAACCTTTCGAAGCCTCACTTTCCCCAATGGTAGAATGGGAAAGAAAATCATGAGTAGGCCAGGCACGATGGTTCGTACCTATAATCCCAGCACTTTGGGAGGCCCAGGCAGGTGGATCGCTTGAGCCCAGAAGTTCAAGACCAGCCTGGGCAACACGGTGAAAACCCATCTCTACAAAAATACAAAACATTAGTTGGGCGTGGTGGTGCACACCTGTAATCCCAGTTACTCAGGAGGCTGAGGCATGAGAATCACTTGAACCTGGGAGGCAGAGGTTGTGGTGAGCTGAGATCATGCCACTGCACTCCAGCCTGGGCAACAGAGCAAGACTCCGTCTCCAAAAAAAAAAAAAAAACAATGGCTAGAAAGAGCCTAATTCAGAGTCTAATATAGAGGAAGTGTTCAAGTAAAGGTGAGTCTCTTGTACCTTTCCCCTCTCATGCTCCCCCTACAACCCCCAATGTTCCTCACCTCCCTCAGCTCTTGGCCAAAAGGTCACCTTCTCAGTAAGACTGCCTCTGACAACCCTTTAAAATTAAGCCCTGCCATCCCTATGCCTGAACTGCCCGAACTGCTTTATTTTTTCAATGTTACTTTTCACAATCAAACATGTATTTTATCTGTTTTTGTTTATGATCATTCTCTCCCCAACTATAATGTCTTTGGGGACAATAGTTTTTTGTTTGGTTTGGTTTCTTTGTTTTTTTTGTTGTTGTTGTTTTTTTTTTTTTGAGTCAGGGTCTCACACTGTCACCCACGTTGAAGTGCAGTGGTGCGATCTCAGCTCACTACAACCTCCACCTCCCAGGCTCAAGCAATCCTTCCACCACAGCCTGCAGAGTAGCTGGGACCATAGGCGTGTGCCAGCATGCCAGGCTAATTTTTTGTCTTTTTGGTAGAGACAGGGTTTTGCTATCTTGCCCAGGCTGGTTTCGAACTCTTGAGCTCCAAGTGATCCGCCCGCCTCAGCCTCCCAAAGTGCTGGGATTACAGGCTGAGTCACCACGCTCAGCCAGCCTAATAGTTTTTAATGTGCTTAATTCACTGCTACATCCTGAGCCCCAGACACATAGTAGGCCCTCGGTAAACATTTGCGGAATGGGTGAATGAGTTAATGAATGAATGAATGAGTATCAGACCTAGTATTGGTACCTTTAGATAAAGCAAGCAAAGAGCATGGCGTGGATCTTGCGTAGTGTAGCTGATTCACAAATGCTTTTGTTCTCATTTTGCCGGGACCCCAGAATCCACTGAGATCATCCTGTTCAACTCTAAGCCATGTTTGATTTACTTATGGGTGTTCTGAGTTTCCAGCTTTCTTATTTCTGTCTGTCACTTAAATCAGCCTCCAAATGCCTGTCCCAGTGGCTCAAAGTTCTTGAAGCCGTATTTCACCAAGAAAAGTGAGTGCTGCTGTCCTGGGGCCATTTGCAATTTCCCTTCCATGAGCAGAGGTGTTTCACTAAGTGCTCTGCTTAAAGGCAAAAAACGCTCCAGTTCCTGACTTATCTTTGTGAAGGGATTACTTGGTGCTAAGGTAGGACTTGTCTACAGATCCTTTGGGGCAAAAAAGCTGCAAAGGTGTTTACAGGGTGATGTTGGGGGAAAAGGGGAGGGAGGGATTCTTTTTCTGGGTGGAAAACTGAGGTTTCAGAGGGGCCAGAGCTGCCCAGAACTTCACCCCAGAGGTAGAGTGTGCGTGTATTAGAATAGAGGTAGTGATAGACACTTTTAGGAGAAACTTCCCTCCCCAAGCCCTGTCTCTGAGCCAAAATCAGCCTAAGCCAGACCTTGCTCTTTCCTGGCCCTCTGGGAAATATTCCTTGAAAAGCTGTTCACAGAATGGATTTTCTATTCCACAAAACCTGTCTCTTTGCCTTGGCTCGCGGTACAAGCACATTGCCCCAGCTTTCAAAACTGTGCCGATTTCTCATAAGAATCCTCCTCTGTCCCTATAGGGACCAAGAGACCAATTAGTTACTTAATAAGTCAGGGGTTCATATTCTGTTATCTTCCAATAGACTTTTATGGGGGTGTGGGTGCCCATGGACAGAATTCATGGATCTGTGAACTTGGATGGAAAAAAAAAATCACACTTTCATTATCACTAAACTCACAGTGAAATTAGTATTTCCTTCTATTATGAATATAGACAACAAGCCACAGGGGGGATTAGCAGTGGCTGTGACTAGGTCACCAATAGAAATCTCAGGTGTTAGGCCAGGAGCGGTGGCTCACGCCTGTAATCCCAGTACTTTAGGAGGCTGAGGCAGGCAGATCACCTGAGGTCAGGAGTTCAAGACCAGCCTGGCCAACATGGCGGAACTCTGTCTCTACTAAATATACAAAAATTAGCTGGGTGTGGTGGCTCATGCCTGTAGTCGCAGCTACTCAGGAGGTTGAGGCAAGAGAATCGCCTGAACTCAGGGGGCGGAGGTTGTAGTAAGTCGAGATTGCACTACTGCACTCCAGTCTGGGCAACAGAACAAGACTCCAGCTCAAAAAAAAAAAAAATAGAAATCTCAGGTGTTTGTATATAACATTACAGGTGTGACTGGGATCCTGAAATGTTGTTCTGCTCATCCCAACTTCAAAAGTACACTATTAGAGCATTGCACCATGGCTCACACCTGTAATCCCAGCACTTTGGGAGGCTGGGGCAGGAGGATCTCTTGAGCTCAGGAACTTGAGACCACCCTGGGCAACATAGTGAGACCCCCATCTCAAAAAATAGTAACAAGGCCAGGCACAGTGGCTGACGCCTGTAATCCCAGCACTTTGAGAGGCTGAGGCAGGCAGATTGTCTGAGGTTAGGAGTTTTAGACCAACCTGGCCAATATAGCGAAACCCCGACTCTAGTAATAATACAAAAATTAGCTGGGCGTGGTGGTGTATGCCTGTAATCCCAGCTACTTGGGATGCTGAGGCAGAGAGAATGGCTTGAACCCGGGAGGGGGAGGTTGCAGTGAGCCGAGATTGCGCCTGGGCGACAGAGCGAGACTCTGTCTGAAAATAGTAATAATAAAATAAAATGTCAATGTAGTATATATTACAGTTCCTGCCCCCACCCTTGCCCCATTCTATCAGTAAGGCAATGGGGACACAGATACTTTCCCAGTGCCTGTTAATTCCCAGGGAAAGTGCCAGGCCTTTCCTTGTGGCTTCTCTGGTAGCTGGTGCCCTGCAATCTGCCTCCTCCCAGTTCTCCTAAACCTCTGTAGGGCCTGGGCTAGAAAGTCAGGGACTCCAAGTTCCTGGCGTGGGTGTCAAACATCCCTTCTGAGTGCCCTGGCTCCAGGGTCCCCCGTCCTGAAGGGCCCAGCTGAGTGCGGCTTTCATCAGCCTCTGAGAGGTGGCAACAAGTTTCAGGGCAGGGTGCCTGCTGCCCACTGCCCCCACTTTTGCAGACCAGGCAGAGTGCTGGGAGGACTGGAAGCAAGATTCCAGAGGCATCTGGAAGTTATCAGTAACTCAACTGTCTGGCCAGTGGGGTGGGGTGAGGCCAGTGGCAGAGGGCAGAAACTGGCTGGAGGGTAGAGCGAGGAATCCCACACAGATTCCTGGGGCCAGACCCAGCTCCTGGGGGGAAGGGGTGGTGATGAGCTGGCTGCAAACCCTGCACCCTTCCCAGCCCTCCTTGGGCAGCAGCACCAAAGACAGCTGAAAATTAGTGATGATATTTGTCTGAGAGGAAACAGAGAGGGAGGAGCAGGTGGGCAGAGAAGGAGAGAAACAGGCAGCCTGCTCCACTGGGCAGCACTTGAAGACCACGGCAGGGAAGGCGGGGCTGGGCAAAGCTCACCCTCTGGTCCACTTGAAGATTCCTGCTTCAAAACTAACCCTGATGGCTTCCAGACAAGTCGGCACCAAGGGTCATTTCTGGAGGCTGTAAGTGTTGTCGATAGCAGCTGTAGGGACAGGTGTAAATCAGCCTGTGCATTCCTCCCCTCGACCCCTCCCAGCTTTCTGCACCTGAAGCAGGTTCCATTTATTACTGCAAGCCAGCTCGGGAGGTCTAAACACACACACACACACACACACACAGAGGCACACACGGATATGCAGGCATGTGCCCTGTGGGCACTTTTTTCTTTTTCTTTTTTTTTTTTTAGTGCTCCTTTAAAGCAAATTCTATCAGCTGTTTGTTAAAGCAAAGCAAACAAGGCTTCCCAACAAAAAAAAAAAAAAAAAAGAAAGAAAGAAAAGGAAAAAAATCCTTGATTTGCTACCTTTTAAAATGCTTTTCCTGGCAGACTGGGAGGCAAATAAGGGGGGAGGTAGAGTGAGGGAAGTTGAGCTGCAGTTTATTTGAACTAGTTGGAGTGATGAGTTGGGAGCCTGCAGGGGGCAGGGGAGGGGGTGCAAAAGCGGACTTCACCTTCACCAGACTACTCTCAAACCTTCCTCCTCATCGTCCACCAGCATCCTGTGGTTCAACAAAGTTCTGTTTTCCCAAGAGGCTGGGAAGGAGGCTGCCCTTCATCATCCCCTCCCTCTCTGTTGCAAGCAGGAATGTCTAGGAAATTGTGCAGCCCCTCTTTATTGGGCCAAATGCACTCTGGGAATAGGGAGGACTCTGGGGAAATCACATTTTCTCTTCTTGGCCAAGTAGTCCCTACCAACCAGAACTTCCTAGTGATTTTGTGTGGCGTGCTGTTGGAGTGGGGAAGAGGCTTTTCTGCGAAGCCAATGACAGAGAGAAACACAATGTCTCTTTTCCCAAGATCCCAGCCACACACTCTCCCCCACCCTCTACCACAAAGGCCCTGCTGGGGGCCCCTGGAAACCCCTAATGAATGAGAACCTCTTTCCTAAGTTGCTAGTATTTGATGCTTTATATGGTTTTGAAAACCATATTCCCCAAGGGCTGGAGACTATTCGGGAATTGGTCAGTTTGAGCAGCTCACTCGTGATTTAATGGAGGCATTTATACCGCTCTAGATAATCTCATATGTATGTCAAGTAATACATCGGGAGGGTGGCCTGGCTCTCTGGCTCTCCATTTCCCCACCATCTTTCTTATGTTTCCTTTCGGCCACTCCTTTCCTATGCGCTTTCCTTAGTCCCCACTTTCCCCACTTTCTCTGCCTCCAGGTGCTTCTCCCTTTCTTTGTCTCACCTCTTCTCTCTCTCTCTCTCCCCTCTTTCTCCTCCCCCCCACCTTGCCCTTGCACTTGCTTCTTGCTCTCTGCGTTTCTTAATCTTTGTCCTTTCACTCCACCCCCAGTCCACCTGATCCATCTCTCTCTGTCATTGTCTCTTCATCTCTAACCTTTATCTCTTCTCCTCTTCTCCTCTCCATGCCTCTCCCACTCTCTGGGTATGTAAGGGTCTCTTTTTATCTTCCATGCCTGTCTGTCTTCCTCCCTTGTTTGTCCTTCTTCCCTCATTCCCAAATACCCTCTCTCACTTTCTCTCACCCTCCCTCCCCAACTCCACTGTCCTCACTCTTTTCCACCTTTCTCATCTCCTCACCCTCCCACCAGATGCTCAAGCTGGGGGGTTGAGAACAGCCCCAGCTCTTGCCTTGGTGGATCTGCAATTCCCCAGAGAACTGGGAAGGGGGACAGTGGGCTTCTGCTGCTGGCTTGGAGTTTTGCAATTGTAGCCTGGCTCTAGGAGTCGGCACCTCAGCCTCACATAGCTTCAGTGAGAGACAGGAGGTCTCTGGGCCTCCCCAGGAGTCAGAAATTCTCTGTGGTCCTGTTTATATGCAGCCCCCTCCTCATTTTCAGAGATCATTGCTGCAAGGGCTCCACCCATGGATGCTCCAAGCACCCACTAATGTTCCTTTATTCTCTACAAGTTCTTATTTCTCAATAGGTCTGAGAACTTTTTCTCCTGACCTCAGGAGATGGAGAAGACCTGGGCAGAGTGGAGATGGTGGAAAAGGCAGGGGATTAGATTCAAAGTTAGGACACCAGGGTCTCTGAGCCTAGCTGGGGACTCTAACTCCAGTGCAAGGAGAGGAAGGGAGCACTTTGTCTCTGGGATCCGTCACAGTTTTGAGATCCCAGGATTCAAGAAAGGGACTCACAGGAGCTAACTCTTCAGTGGGAAGCTTGATGGAGGATCTCACTTTAGTATCAACTTGAGGAGAAGACAAGTAATGGGGTTTCAGGCTGAGATGGGAACAGCACTGGGCAAGAGAAAGTAGGAATAATAATAGAAGGCATAATATATGCCAGGTAGTCTTCTAAGAGTGTAGACTGTGTATATACATATATAATGTATATAAAATCTGTGCTTCAGTAAATATATATTTTATATATCATGTATATATCAATATATGTGTATATTTACTATTGTATAGATTTATGTATTTACACACACACACACACACACATACATATACACATGGAAGCACAGAGTTTAGCAAGTCCAAACAGCTAATGATTCATGAGCACTCACTGTGTGCCAGGGGCTGGGCTGAGCGATGCATATGCATGATTTCACTTACTCCTTGCAATGCTCCTCTGTGGGAGAGCCTAAGAGTCTCATTTTTTTCAGAGGCGGCAAGGGAGGCTTACAGAGGTAAATGGAGGGATACAGTTCCAAGCCTCCAATATGCCATCTCCTAAATTCCAAATGCTCAGCAGGAGGTCGGCTAACACTTCGTTGAAAGCCGCTGACCCGGTCTACAAATGTCAGCAGCTATCACAGTGAACCAAGCAGGCCCACAAGGGACTGCCTCTGCACACACCTGAGTGTGCACCTGCTGGCTGGAACCTGGCTTGTCCTCGCCTACACACGCAGCCTGGCACACCTGCGTGGCAGAGTCCCACCAAGCTGTGCGTCCCACTTAGGGGAGACTGGGGCCATGGAAGTTGGTGTGCTCCATTCCTAGTGTGGAAAACAAGACATTCCCAGTGTTTCATCCCCTCCTCTGCGCATGAAGGTGGGTAAACGTCCGCGGAGTGGGACGAGCTGGAAGGCGGGTGGCTCTTGGCGTCAGGCAGGAGTTCTTCCAGTGTTGACCCCCCAAACCCCGTCCATGTACAAGAACCGCAGTCTTGCCACCAACCAACCCATTCGCCGACCCTCCCTCGCAGGTATTTTGCCCGTCCCTTCTCTGATCTACAAGGAGCAGGGAAATCGAGGCCCAAAGTAGTTGACTGGAAGCGCGCGAGGGAAGCTCGCCAGGCTCTTGCGTGCGCACCAGGCTGGGATGTGGCGAGCGGAAACCACAGTCCCGGGCCTCCTGCGGGCGGCGGAAAGCAAAGCCAAGCGCGGCGCAGGCACCTCCGGGCCCTGAAAGAAACCAAAGTTGGTCAAGCTGGCAAAGGAAAAAGAAAATAAAAACGCGGCTTGGGGCCTTTGGAAAGCAGGGCATTCTCCGAATCATCCGCTGGAGTCGCTACTTGAACCTCCAGGATGTGGCGTGGGGAGAGGCAGTGGGTCTACAGAGCAGGGGATGGTGCGGAGACAGATTGGGTCTGCTTCTGCAGCTCGGACCTTGTGGCCGGTAGATAGATGTCTATGCAGATCCAAGCCGCGAGGCGTGGGGCAGCGGCGCGGATAACTGGAAGAAAGAGGGGAGATTCTGACCTCAACTTTCAATTCCGAATTCCACGTGCATTCGAGGAAAAAGAGACGGAAAGACTAGGGCAGAGGGAGGGAGAAAGAGACAAAAGCAGAGACTGAGATAGAGACAGACACCAGAGAAATACTAGGAGGACCAAGATTCGGGCCTTAGCGCCAAGCTTAAAGGAGCGAGGCGATTCCAGCGACCCTCGTCCTGTCTGTAAACATTTGGTACCAGGCCAGGCCAGGCAGACATGTGATTCCCTGCGGCCCTCTCGGTGTCAAGCGGCGGGCAATAGGAACCCAATGTCCACCTAGAGGGGGGAACCCTCGGCCTTGCCTCTCCTTTGCTGTGTGACTCCAGGAAACTGTCTCTACTTCTCTGAGCACCAAGTTCTGTCAGTTTAGTTCTGGTAGGGCAACCAGCACGTGGAGCAAAAAGGCCTTGAAATATGGTCGGGCGCGGTGGCTCATGCCTGTAATCCCAGCACTTTGGGAGGCCGAGGCGGGCGGATCACCTGAGGTCAGGAGTTCGAGACCAGACTGGCTAACATGGTGAAACCCTGTCTCTATTAAAAATACAAAAAATTAGCAGCCAGGCGCGGTGGTACGTGGCTGTAATCCCAGCTATTCGGGAGACTGAGGCAGGAAAATTGCTCGAATTTGGGAGACAGAGGTTGCAGTGAGCAGAGATCACGCCACTGCACTCCAGCCTGGGCAACAGAGTGAGACTCGGTCTCGGAAAAAAAAAAAAAAAAAGGGCCTTGAAAAAAATTGGGTTTAGGATTTGTGCCTGCCCTCCCTTCCCCCATCAGAGCTGCTTCTGACGAAAATACCCGATCACCCGGATCTTCAGTGCCTTAGTTGACGCGGGAGTGCTTGAGAAGAAATGTTAGATGAGAACACCGCAGGTACTCAATAATTGCTCCTGTGTTGCAGGTCTGCCTTAATTCTAAATCTCCGTGGAGTGAGGACACAGGTCGCCATTACCAAGCCCTCAAAGCCCTGAATGATCTCAGAGGGTTCTAACCGCCTTGGGGAGGGTGAATCCAAGGTGACCCAAGGGTGAAGAACCTATCCAGCAACACACCTCAGGCCTCTGGGCTCCAAAGCCAGCGCTCATTTCCATCCTTTCCCCCTAAGTCAAGGATTCCCAACATCCCGAAACCACCCAGTCCCAGATGCTGCCAGGCTGAGGTTGGGGCTTTAGAAAGAGCAACCTCAGGGAGGAAAGTTTGGAGAGGGCAGCTGCTGGGGTGAGGGGAGGAGCGCCTGCAGGTGGGAAACCTGGACAAAGTTCAGGAGAGAACCAGGGAAGCGGAAGGGGGACGGCGATGGTGAAGACTGGGGAAAAAAAGAGAGAAGTGAGGAGAAAGAGAGGGAGAGAAGGAGAGGGAGAGATGGAGAGGAGAAGGGGGAGAGGGAGAGAGAAAAAAGGAGAGAAAGAAAGGGAGACAGAGAGGAGATAGAGAGGGAGAAAGGAAGGGGGAGATAGAAAGGGAGGGAGAAGGGGAAAGGGGAAGAGAGAGAGAAAGGGAGAGATAGACGGCGAGAGAGGAGGGAAAGGAAGGAGAGGAGAGGAGAGGAGAAGAGAGGAGAGGAGAGGAGAGAGGAGAGGAGAAGAGAGAAGAGAAGAGAAAAGAAAAAAAGAAAAGAGAGGAAACATGACGGACGCTAGAGGAGAGGAGAGGAGAGAAGAGAAGAGAAAAGAAAAAAAAAAAAAAGAAAGAAAAGAAGAGAGGAAACATGACGGACGCTAGAGCTCGCAAGAGCGCCTGGGTCTGCTCTGCGCGCAGGGTGCCGGGCTCAGGACGCCTGGGCGTCCAAGCTGTGTTCCCCACCGCGCCCCACTCCGCCCAAGGGGAGAGCCCCACGGACCATTGTGGCTTACACAAAACCCACGCCCCAAGAGCCTTTGCCAGGCCGCTGGGACTTGATTCATTTCTTGACTAATTAACTGGAAGCTACGTCGCCCCTTCTTTCAGGGCCCAATTAATTCGCCGCGGGCGGTGGGGCGGGGGCTGTGCCGCGGAGGCGCCCGCCTGGAGCCCCTTTGTGAAGGGCTGTCTGGGCCATATTGATTCTAGACACACATGCGTGCGCGTACACACACACACACACACACACACACGCGTGCGCGCGCGCGCACTTTCCCCTCGTTCCTTCGTACTGAAAAAAGAGGGGGCGGTAAAGATCTGGATTTCCAGAGTTTAAGGTTTTTGTCAGACTCGCACTCCCCACCCACCAATTGCATTTGCTTCCAGAAGGAAGGGACCAAAGAATACAGGCAGTTTTCAAATCTGCGCGGGAAAGGGTTAGATGGAATTTCTCTTCCTAAAGGGCAAAGATATAAAGAAAACAGATCGCTACTGTGTACCTACTGTGTGCGTGTGTCGGACTCCTACTGTTTTGCTGTTAAAAGTCGGACTCCAGTTAGACAAGCCCCAGGGTAAATTCCAGCTCCCCGAAGCACTGGCTGTGCGACTTCGGGCAAGCCTCTGTCTTTCTCTGCGTGTCTCTGTTTCCTCGTCTGGAAAGTGGAGATCACTGAGAAGGCTCCTGCCTCATTAGATTATTGTAGTTGATGAGCTGATGTGTGGGAGAACTCTTAGAACATTGTCATTTTCCTATTTCACAAATGTTCTCGCCAATAGATCGCATTTTGTAAGAAACTCATTTCTCAGGTGAGGAACCCGGAGCTAAGAGGTGTGGCCCCGCTGCGCAATGACCCGGGCGTCTGATTCCAAGGCCGAGAAGTTCAAGAACGAAATCTACTAGGGAGCTCTGATGATTTCACCTCTCGGTGGTATGGGCTACGCCAGCTGGGTGGAAGTGGGGGGGGGGGGGCTCTCCGGGCCCGGTGTACCCCTGGGCTTATCTGAGTGGGACTTGAGGCTTCTTCCTGCCCACCCACCTCCATCCTTCGTCCAGTTCAATAATGACAGCGAGGAGGCAGAAACCCTAAATCCTGAAACATTTTGAGTGGAACCCAGCACGCAGGAACCTGCGAGATTTTTCCTTTTCGTCGAGGTCCGCATCGATTGTATTGACCTCCCTGTGGGGCAGCTTATCTCCTTCATCGATCAACCAAACGAAGTCTAGGACAGAACTGTAGACCAAAGGAAATCGCAAGCGTCTTTGCAAAGCTGATGGGAAGTAACCCAGCGGCTGCTGGAAAACGAACGGGTGACCTAAGCCGGTTCCACCCCCTCCCAGGGCGTCGGCAAAAGGAGCTTCTCACCCCACTGCCTCTTATTCGATCACTAATTCATTTTTTAGTTTGGTTCTGTTTTTAAAACAAAACTTAAAGAAAAAATAGTTTATTTGGTCAGTCAACAAATATTTGATGAACACACTGCATGTGCCAGAGACTACGCTGAGCATTGGGGTACTAACGGTGGGGAGAGGTCTGTACAGAAGCATAAAACCCTGGCGACGGGGGAGGGGTTATGGAAACCTCTTTACTGTCAATTTTTAACATTGTGAAGGCGCAAGACTCCCTAGTTGTCTATCCCAAAGTTTTCTGTTTGTGCAGAGCGGCAGTACTACCCACTTGTAGGCAAGGCGTGTGCTCTGAGTGCAAGAAACGGACCGGAGAGTTTAGAAGTTAGGGCCTTTGAGCTGGGAGCTGGGGTGAGCAGATCTGGGAAAGTCTTTTGCGGGACAGAGGCTGGGTGTTAAGCTCCGGCTCCCGCGCACGCCTGGCGCCCGCGGTGACCTCGGCCAACCAGGTCAGTAACGCTGTCTGGGTTTCCAAGGCTCCCAGGAGCAAAAAATCACCCAGCCCTACCTCTCCACAGTGCATGGAAGAGCTAAGGCTGATTAAGTTTGGCCTTTCTGTCCAGAGATCTTGAAATTAAGCCCTCTCCTGTCCCACTCTTCGTGGGCCTCGATTTTCCTCATCTTCAACATGGGAATAATAATATATTTTTACCTGAGTGAACAAAAGTCAGGACCATAAGCATTAAGCTGGAAGGGACCCATCTTTTATTCACCCCCTTGTCTCCAGTACTTCAAAGACTATCTGGCACCTAGAAGCGTCTCAATAAATATCTGTTCAATGATGGAGTGGAATTTTCTATCCATTATACCAAACCTCTCTTCCCACTACCATCTTAGAATAAGTCTGCTTTTCACTCTCTTATTTTATATATCAGAATCCGTTTGGGGGAGCAGCTAATCAATTGAATACTGGTTCTTTAAAAATGCAATTTGGAAGTGGTTATTTGTTTTACAAATGCAGAGAAAATGCCCCTCTTAGTCGCCTTCTCTCTCTTTCTTTCTTGACTTTCGTTCCTGTATTGAATGATTATTTATTGAGCAGCCATTAGCTATGAGCACTGTGATCAGAGCTGGAGAGATGAGGAACCTCATCTCTTACAAAATAGGAAACCTAATTTTAGACACTCCTGCACAAACCGTGTAGCCTATTAACTTTATTTGGCTATAATTAGCAGTCTTTTTTCTTTTCTGCCTAGCTCTTCAACTTTTGACAAGATCATAAAGGTGAGGGCATTGCTTGGTACACAATAGGAGCTCAATAAGTGTTGGATGAAGTTATTCTTCCTAATATTGTAGTCCACAGCTCCACTCTCAGATGAGGTCTTAATCACCTTGACAGAGACCTTTTCAAATGACTACTGAAGCCAGTCATACAATGGACTGAGCAGTCCTCTGAGGGGTCCTATGCCCATGAGATTAGATTAGATTAGAACACACTCCTGTGTTCCCAATTCCAGATACAATTCAGATTGGTTCCAGGGTAAGGTCAGCCACTCCAATTTCTAACGAGTGGACCAGGGCTGGGCAGGCACCAGATTGGCCTTTGCAAAAAGGGATGTGGGGCCCTGAGGTTCCTAAAACCATGCACCGTTTGCAGATCTCCACACTTGTCTGGCTGTGGTCCTTTCCAGACAACTCTTCCGCAAAACACACACACACATACACACACACTCACACTCACTCAACATCTTTCCTGGTAAACAGGAGTTAATGCGGTGCAGGCAGAGCTTTAGAAATGAGATGCTAGTTTGCGCTGAGAACCCTCTTCCCCCACTTCCTGGCTTGCACCTAACTTCTCTTGCCCCAGCTCCCACATTTGGCAGATTCCAGGTGGCCCTCTCCTGCCCCAGCCTCCAGGAGCAGCTTTGGCCTCTTGCTATATCTGGAATTGCCACAGCAGAGGCTCAAAACCAAGGCCTCATCCCAACCCAACCAGTTGGCCAGGCCCTCTGGGGCACACAGAGGACACTGTCCACTAGCCAAGTCTCCCCTAAGCGCCATCCAGCAGAGACTGCAAGGGCACCCTCTGCAGGGGTTCTCTATGAGCCTCTCCAGAAGCGAAGAGCAGAGGTTTCCAAGTGGGAAGCAATCCACTCCTTCTCTACCCCTGCAAATTGGGGCACCTCCATCTCCAGCCTGGGTCCTGTACTTCCTTCTCTGCTTCAGAGTGATTCAGGTTCACCTAGTGTTCAATTAGCCGCTTTTATTTATGCACAACATGTGCACTGGACTGGGGAGTTTTTTAAAGAGAGAGAGAAAAAGTGTTTTTCCTACCACTGCCTGGAAACTTTCCTGTGGCAGCTGAGGGGTTCATCCTGGGCTGGGTGACGCTTGCAGCTCCGTGGACATGTTAAGTCCTGTCTTACTAATTCTACACCTATGCCCTTATTCTGACTGGAATCAGGCGCCTTAACTCCCTGTCTTTGCATGCAATACAGACTGTTCAACTTCTTCCCTGAGGCCCCATGGGTGCCAATCCCCCGGTAATGGGTCTCCTGAGTAGCAACTTAGTGTGCAACAAATCCTAAACGGAAAGAGAGAAAAATGCCCTCTTCATGCGCCCAGAATGTTATCGCTAATTTTTTGGAAAAGTGCCTGTGTACACACATATTATATCTATTATTGAGTGGGTTAGTGGGAGACTAAAAACACCGAACAACAGTTGTGGTGTGTGTGGGGGGGTGGGGGGGTATATTCTCCAATTCCCTGGTAATTTGTAACAGACAGATTTTATTGCTCCAAGAGAAAAGGAGTAATCGTGTAGCTGCAAAACAAATTTAGTTCCGTCTATATTGATGAAATAGGAGTCTGCCCGTGGGGTGTGATTGTGATGTATTTCTATAATCTGAGATTTAATGTTATATTCTGGGCTACTTGTAATGTCCATATACACACTGGTACCCACAAAGAACAGTTTAGAAACACACATGCATATTCTTTGACATTTAAATAACGCAATGGGAGATGGGCTTAAGGTTGGACCTATACACGACTCAGTAAGCTCTCTAAACATTAGGAAGATCTAAACTGAAGCACTAGAAAGGTCCGTGACTCTGTTCTTCCTAGGAAGCCAGCCTCACCTCCCCTTCAGATTCCATCTGTAGCAATCTTCTTATATCCCTACTAGAGGGAATTTCTTTTGCATTTTACTCCTGCCTTACCCAACCTCCCCAACTCAAAAACTTCATCATCCAACTGCAATATCCCTGTTTTACAGAAGTCTGCTCCACTCCCTTAAAAAAAATCATACGTCGAAGTCAAAAGGTCTTTCACTGACTCCAACAATTCTCAAATTCTACATGGAGACATGCAATGAAGGAGCCTGTCCTGGTTGTATTCACTGCATCAATACGCGCACATAAAAGTGAATGCAACATCATATTTTAACTTGTCTGATAGAAAAATCCCAACTGTGCCATACCGTCTTTCCTCCTCTCCCTGTTCTCAAAAGAATTAGAGTCCCAGGAAGTGGGGAAGGGGTGGGGGCTGGGGGTCGGGAAATGAAGTTGCTTGGAAGGGAAGCAAAAAATAATTCGAGGCACTATTTACACCTGCAAACTTTGGATGGCTGTATTCGGCCCCAATTGGCTTAATTGTAAATCTTTTCCGCATGGCCCCAACTCCTGGCCTGAGCGTCTGGGTTTAATAATGCGCCTCGGCACCCCAGCAGGGCCAGGCTGAAATGAGAGAATCCCCCGCTCCACCCCCATCCAGCGCAGAGGTAATTAGAGCAGCGCCCCCCACTTCCCCATCCATCCATGCTTGAGGTACCAGACTCAGACATGTGGAGAACTCGTGTTTTACCGTCTGAAGACAAGAAGAGCCTTTCAAAAGCAAATGTCCTCCCCCAAATCAGAAGTGGAAGGAAGCTTCCCCTCCCTCCCAACTCTGCGCGTTTGGCTTGCAAGGAGCGAATGGGAAAGAGGGGTGTCTGCACTAGAAGCCGGAGACAGGCTCCAACTCCCTGGGCTGGCAGCGTAGGGTTGACCTGTTTATAAAACTTGCTGCTAAGAAAACATGTAAAAACACACCCCAGCGGTGGGAGAGAACTCTCCCTCCCTCCAACCCTCCCGGCTTCGTGCACGAAGATTCCCCCGCTCGGCTTCGTTCTCTCTGAGCCTGTTATTCTCCCCAGAGCCATCTCCTTGCAATTGCTTTTCCACCACTTTGGGAGACAGAGAGTCCTACATTTCTCTTTCATTTTTGGTTACCCCTCCCCGCCCCCCACGGCCCCCCGCAAGGTCTTTACCGTCCACTCCCGATTTGTCCTTTGCAAGCGGAGGGAGGGAGGAAGGTAGCAATCAAGGCGGCAGCAAAAGACAAATCGGAGGGGGTAGGGCAGGAGGTGGAGGTAGGTGAGCGGCTTCTAACTGAATCCCTGCAATCTTGATCTTAGTTCTCAAAAGGAAAAAGAGCTGCGCTTCGCTGCCCTGGGTCCGCCGCGCTTTCTTCACCCCCTACCCAGGGAGCCCGCCGCGCCGCGCCGCGCCCCGCCCCGGTAGCTGGAGAGGGAAGGCAGGTACCCAGCGCAGGGTTACCTGCAGGCGGTTCGCCGGTTCCCGGGCCTGTCGGGACCTTGTCGCGACCGAGAGCTGGGGAAGGACAGCCTGTCCGAGACCTTTTTGCTCTCCTGCAGGCCTGTGCAGCATTTGGGGCAAGATCCGAGCCCTGTCACCCCCTTCCACCCTTGGGTGAGAGTGGAATCCGAGGCCGTGAGCTGCTTCTCCGGTTCCGTGCTCAGCGAGGCCTGGATCCGCACCGAGGCGCGTCCAGCTTACGTATTTGCAACAGGGGTAAGGGGTGGGGTGGGGGATCTAGGTGAAGCCCCCCGGGGCGGAAACATGGCCAAAAGAACCTTATGGGACGCTCTGGGCTGTCGCTCACTCCCAACTCCTTCCTGGGGCTCGAAATCTTCCTTTCCCAAGCGAAAGGAGGAAAGGGCGCTGCGAGGGAAGACAGAGGGCAGGTTCCCGATCCAGGAAGGCCGGTCCTTTCCACTCGCCGGGAGGATTTTTAGTATCTGGTTCAGAGATGAAATGAATTGAGGCCCGGGAGCCAGTAAAAGCAACTACTAGGAAAGGCACTTTCACAATTCCAAACATTCTCTCTCTTTCTGTGTGTGTGTGTGTGTGTGTGTGAGCGCGCGCGTGCGCCTTCCTCATTCCCCTTCCTCTAAAAATAAATTAAAAAATTTTTGAAAGGAAGAGAAAAAAAACTTATCTAGCCCTCATTATTCAAACCCCAAGCTAAAGACTTTTAAGGGCTTCTGGGATCTCTCGGGCCACAACCTTCACCTAACCCTTTATTCGGAATGGGAGAGAGAATAGTCTCTCCAGTCGGCACTAATCCGTCCCTGGATATCCTACAAGACTTGAGACATTTTAAAATATGCAGAATTTGTTTGTATTATTTGGAGTCAGGGATGATTGGTTTGGGAGGGACACATCCCAACTCAAAACACAGTCACATTGTTGAGGCCTCTAGTTTCTTTTGCTCACATGGGAGGAGGAGGAGGCTACGCAGAGTGTCATGAAAGTAAGACTGACACCCTGCAGCTACTCTTCTGCCCAGTGGTCTGGGTGGCCATGGTACAGAGTCAGTGATCGTAGAAGCTGGAGGGGGTGGGGGGCTGGTGCTCAGTTCAAGTTTGTGTGAAGTGAGTCTGGCCAGAGAGTTTGCCTGGTTGCGAGACCACTGCTCGGTGGCAGGGCAGGCCTGGGGTCAAGATCCTGAATCCAGGACCTACGTCCTGACCTTGGCAGCAGATTTTCACGTCTTCTATTTGCCTGGCACCCCCCAGAGAAGGAAGATCACCACCCTGTGTTCTAGGACCAAAATAGGATAACTGCACAGAAGGTTAGATTTTTTCCATAGAGGCATGTTACAGCAGGAGGGTTTGCATCTGTTTTCAGTGCAACAGTAAAACCTGGAACCCTTCAAGTGCTCACACTACCCCAAATCCTGTGCCCATCTCGAGAAGGTAAATCCTTCCCTCAAGACTTAAGTGCCCCCAGGACAGCTTCATCTCTAGGGTGCATCTGTAGGTTTGATGTTATCACCTTCCTTCTCTCCTCACCCTAACTGGATTTTCAAGACATGAAAACATTTGCTTTGGGAACACGGGTGTGCTGGGTGGCTGGCAAGAAGTGGAGGGAAGGTTGCAAGAAGGAAATGGAAAGAAGAGGGAGGAAAAACACACACGACGACTCTGTGCCCACGGCTCCCTTTCATTTGCATCCTGCTTGGAAATAAATGAACCCCCAAACACCAGTGAACTTTCTACTCTCACTCTCGTTAATTGAAACCCAGTATGGGAAATAGTAATGGATATTGTGCTCAAATTGAGAAAACGTGTCTGGGGCTATGAGGGGAGAGTTAGTTCAGCAGATTTGGAGGAGCTGATCTTTCTTTGGCCTGTCAACCTTCCTGACAGTGCAGTCATTTAATTTGCTATGCCCTCTTGCTTACAGATCTTCCTGTGCCCTCTGCCACATATGCTCCCCGGGGGCGAAACCCCACTCTGCCTCACAACCCTGCCACCTAACAACACTACCAATGATAATGGAAAGAACGAAACAGCAGCAAACCACAGAAGTAAATTCTCCCATTTGAATGTCACCCTCTGTCTGCATGGGAGGACTGTTAAATTTCTCCTCCACCCTCTTAAAGTATTCTGTCACTTAGTCCCTCTACCCTCCAAGTAAAATTTTGATACAAACCTCTGAGAGGCCACTTACACCCTTACCTGTCTCGACTGAAAATCTGGAAAGAGGATGTTGAAGAAAGAAAGGTGCTGGGTGGTCAAAAGTGCCTGGGGCAAAAGTCAGCTCTGGCCTATGTCTTGGTGGTTCTGGGTCAGATGAAATGAGAGAAAAAATTCCTGGCCCCTTCCTTGTGAATTCATTTCTGCTGGCCTAAGTAATGCCCATTGCATTATCTTTTTTTTTTTTAAGTAATTAGGTAAAACACACACACACACACACACACACAAAGAGAGGGTTGAAGATATAGATTGACTTGAAATTAGGAAACCACAATTGGTTCCCTTTCCTGAGAGAGGAAAAAACCTTCACAGATGTAGAAAAAGCACTCTCCCCAGACACACACACACATCCTTCAATCTTACCTCTCTCATTTCCCTTCTACCTTATCTAAATCGCTGGCTGTGTACAAATTTGCCATTTTGCAGGGTGATCAGCTTTGAGGAAAGGTAGGTGCTAATAAGAATAATATGCAGCGCAAAATGTTTTCATTTTGCCTCTGCCAAAAACATATTTACATTAAGGAGGTATGATGAGCATGGATTAAGTGCATAGCAAATGATGCTCTAGAAACGGCATAAACCAACTGGCACCAAACTGAGCCTCTGTACTAAAAATATTGCTTCTCCAAGCTAGATAACTTTCAGTCTTCTCTCTCTGAAACATGCTACAGATGCTTGCACTGAATTGCCCAGATCAATAATTTAGAGGAATGTCAGAGGATAGGGGAAATGTGTGTTACAGGAAAGCTCCGTGCTGCTGGGGCAAGTAGGAAGCTGGGAGCTGGGGGCTATAGAGCTTAACTTGCAGCTCCTCACCCTAGGTTCCTGCCCTGGAAAAGATGGGGAGGTGGCTTTAGAGCTTAGGGAGCAAGGATGGGGTTCAACTCTGGAGAAAGGGGTGGCTTTGGAAATGCCAAGAGGAGAAGGTAAAATTGCCACCCTAGGCAAATGCACACAATGTTTTTCTATCTCTCAAGACACTTTATCTTTCTAGTCAAGGAAGTGAGGGGAAGGTGTTTGCTTCAGCCCCAGGAAGAGGGATCTCCAGGCTGTCATGGTTGCTGGGAAAGATGAGGGAGGGAAAGAGGGCAGAGTACGGAGGCACCAGGTCGGAAAGACAGGAGAGAATTCAGACAGGACCAAAACAGCCAGAAAAAATAGAAAGAAAGGATAAAGAAGATAGAAAAAAAAAAAAACCTGAGAAGTTAAAGCCTGGGAAATAGATACAAGACAAGAAAGAGAAATGGAAACCAAGAACAAGATTGATGCAAGGAGAAGAAGAGAAAGTAGAAGGAAAAAGAATAAGAAAGATTCCAGACACACATTCAAATAATCCTAAATAGGGATGAACAGAAAGACAAGGAGATAAAAAGAAAAGGCGGGGGAGGGGGGTGGGGAGGAGAAAGAAAGGAACGGAAAAAGAAACAAAAGGTGAATGTCCTGCCCTGTCTGTATGGTCCAACCAAGAAGCTAGTGTCTGTCCTGGAGGGAGGAAAGGTGGGGGAGCCCAGCCTGTCTCCAAGGGACTGACAGGCAGCTTCTGGACCAGAGAGGAACTAAGCTCTCAAAGCAAGCTTTGGGGAGGAGGAGGGGATGGGGGTGCATGGTGAGTGGAGACTCCTGGAGGAAGAGCAAGCCTCCACTGGGTTCAGCACTGCCAGGGGGAGAGTCAGGGTTCGGGGTAGCATAGCAGTGCTAATGTATGTACCCCAGAGGGGTAGGGGGTGCTAGGGCAATTTGCAGGAGGACCACAAACAGTAAACTAGGTACTTCCCAGAGAGCTACTTCCCTGGGATCCGTGATAAGAAAATCACTTCCTCAGGTGGGAGAATTGAGCCCGAAAGAGAATGGGAGCCCTAGGGGGGCAGGCACTTGGTCAGTTTCAAAGTTTGTCAATATCAAAAGAGGCTGGGATCCTGAGATCAAATGGGCTGGGGCACTGGGCAGAAACGAGGAGCCATTGCCAAACTGCCAGGATGACCAGAAAGCCCCTCCCCCAGGAAAAGTTCATATATGAACCCACCCCTGTACGAAACTTCTTAATTAGGTTTCATACCCCCGGTGAATCTTGGATGCCCTTCTGTCAACAGAATTCCCAATTTAGTGACACCTCGGACTGAAAAGAGCTCTGCGGCAAACGGGGGTGAAAGTTTAAGAGGGAATAAGCATATAATACTCCCTTGCCAGACCTCACACATGCTGAAGGGAATATTTACAGCAAACTGGCCAAAGTAAACGACCCCGCCTACCCACCATCCTTTTACCCTCCTCCCCGCCTTTTTTGTAAACTCCAGATAAACACCATTTGATCACAAAAGGGTCGGTTTGTCCCCTTTATAGTTTGAGGCAGGCAGTGCGGCAGGGAAAAGTGGCGTGGGCTGAGCTTCCGTCTCGGGCAAGGCCAGCTTCTTTGCCGGCACCGTGGCCTGGGCTAAAGACAGTTGGTTTGGTTTGGTTCCCCCCGACCCCCACCCCGACCCCACCCCCACAAAGGAACATTATTTTCAGGGTCCTCCCCCCACCCACCTTTAACACTCGCCTACTTGCACTCGCACTACTTTAAATGCTGCGGGCATTGCAGATAGAGAGATTTTTCAGTTAATTTACTTGTTTAATTCCAGAGCTACAATTAAGTGAAAACTCTTTTTGCGAAAAGGTGGAGGAATATTTCAGAGACGCCAGAAATTATCTGGGTCTTTTCTGACCCGGAATCTGCCCTCTTTCTCCCTTCTCCTGCCCTTAAGTCACCCTCTTCTCGGACTCTGTTGAAGGGCAGGCTCTTTCAACGTCTCTAGTCTGTCTTTTGTTGAGTGTGAGACCGAAGGAAAGAGGATCGAGAGAAAAAGACCGCAGATAGCCGGCAGCTGGAGCCTAATGCCGGGGTCCGGGGAGCGCTGGCCTCGTGGGTTCTCCTGGAGGCCAGGCCCAGCACAAGCCTTCGGAACACACTGGCCAATGTTTAACCCGAATGCAGTGGCCACCAGGCCGCTTTTGTTTGTTCGCAAATTAATCACCCAGCGCATGGCCGGCGC
Source organism: Pongo abelii (assembly GCF_028885655.2). Lineage (NCBI taxonomy): Eukaryota > Metazoa > Chordata > Mammalia > Primates > Hominidae > Pongo > Pongo abelii. The sequence goes on along the minus strand of NC_071995.2, from coordinate 113,527,047 downwards.
CAGAGTGGGTTTATCACCCACCGGGAGGGGGGCGCGCCGGGCACGCAGAGACAAAGAGGAGTTCGCACCTTCCCGCTTTTGATCCCAGAATTACGGCGGCCTCCCTGCCTAATACGAGCCTCCTGGGGCCGAGTCTGGGAGGTCAGTCATAATTGGCGGAAGTTTGCAGACCATTAGCAAGATGTCGACATTTTCGATTCGAACCCCGCAAACTTTCCTCTCGTTCTCTGCTTCGCGCGCTGGAGGTGGGGGTGGGAGAGGAGATGGGGGTCAGAAGTAGAGATCTGGGGTGATTCCAGGGTTAAGTTAGAGCTATGGGCAAAAAATAGGCAATTGAGGGAGGAGGACAGTGTGAGGGGCAGAACTCCCTCTCAGTCCACCCGCGGAGCCAAAAACAAGTCTAGACATTTTTAAGTAAAATCCGCAAGCTCCCCTCCCATTTCCAAAGCAGACAGCTGGCCAGAATGCGGAGGAATGTCTCTCTGCTGTGCGTGGGACGCTTGGGGGCACCGAGTGGGTGAGGAGGGGGTCGGTCACAATGTGGTTGTAGAACTACTTTGCTTCCACCCCAAGTGGTGGGGCAGAGATTGGCCTGCGAGGGCAGAGATTGGCCTGCGAGGGCAGGCAGGCAAAACCAGATCGCTGGGATTTGGGGCCGCTCTTGAAAGAGCAGCGAAGGGGCCCCAGGCCCCGGAGGCGAGCAGTCTGGGGGAGGGGGTGCACTTTTTTTTCTATTTCTTTCTTTTCTCTTTCTTTTTTTGGGGGGGGGCGTCCCCAGAGACTCATGAAACCCTGCAGTGACCTCCGTGTTCTGTGTAAGGCGGGAAATGGCCTGGCCTTTGGCACCCTTCAGGGTGGGGCGGAGGGGATGCGGGAGGGGGTGTTATGAGCCAACACTCTGGGGCACCATCACCTCATTTTTTTCCCTCTCTCTCCTTTCTCTATTTTAACCACTGGCAGAGACAGACAGAGAGGACGCCAGAGAAAGACAGACTGAAAGGGAAAGAAAGGGGCGAGATGGCGAGCCAGACGGAGTTCGCAGAACCACACTTTTCTCTCTGGTGACTTCAGGGAATTCTCAACGCTGGCGCCAAGCTCTCTTAACCATGTGCGTCAAAAATGCGAGGCTGGAGAAGCCTGTCGCCTCAAAAGGTCCTCCCCTATCTCAGCGTGGTTGGCCCACAAGAGCACTTCATTTTCACCCTTCCCTTGCTGCCACGTTGGGGTTTCGAGGTTGCTGGGGGTTGCGGGGGTGCACAAGGCAAAATGCGAGAGAGGCCTGCGCTGGCCTACAGAGACACACACATCCAAAGCCCTGGGTCTCTTAAACCCCTAAGCCCCCAGATCAGCCCTTTCTTCGTTCCCTTTCCATCGAAGAAGCTTTCATCTCAGGAAAGATAAAAGAACATTGTTTTCAAGATTTCCCTCCATCTAAGCAAGGATGGTCCAAGTCATTGGCCCTCAGAATCAAGAACTGTGGGCTTAGGCGAATCCTCTGACCCCGACCGGGCGCTGCGGTAACAGAGTTAGCAATTCGGCGATTGGTAAGATCCGGTCGTTTCCCTCCCGTCCGCCTAAGAGGAGGCCCCCACCCTACCCGTACTAAAAACAGTCATCTCGCCTCTGAGGTGGGGGTTTCACGGTTTGTTTTACAAATTCACCCTCCCTCCCCGACTTCTGGCCAGATAAGTCCCCGGGGTGGAGAAAGAACTGAGGCACCGAGAGATAAGTGCGATGCCTACAGAAGATACCAGGCTGGCGCGCCTCCCCCAACCCACTCGCCCACCCCTTACCCTCTGCTGTGCACCCAGCCGGGCCTCGAGGTGAGAGCAGCGGCTTGGAGGGGACAGGCTCAGAACCCAGTCTCTCGCTGTGCTCGCTTTGTCCAGATCCTCCATTCTCTTCTCTACACCCACACCCACATCCAGGTGGAATATGGGGGCCCGCATGCAAATGAAAGACGAGATCCAAAAGGGCTGGTAAATGCATTTCATAAAAATCCCAAGTCCATCTTCCCCAGGAGCTCAGGCAGGGCCAGCCGCGCAGGCTGTGTACTTGTTTGTGTGTACGTGTTTTTCGGTGTGTGTTTCAGTCCCAGTGTGTTGGCGCGTGTTCGAGTACAGATGCACCGGGGGTGTTTGGGTCTCCGCACATGGCTGCGGGTGGGGCACAGTGGAGAGGAAGCCCACACATCCGTGTGCTCCCCCAGCCCAGATGCAGGGGAGACCAGCACCGAGACACCCGAGCTCGGGAGCCCTTTAGCGGCGGCCGGGCGGAGCTTGGCTCCACGTGGGACTGGAGAGCACGCAAGCCTGGAGTCTCGGCGCTCGCCTCTCTGCTGCCGCCGGCTTTTGTAGAACCGAGTGGCCGGATGGCAGCTAGCCGAGAGGCTCGGCCACCCGCCCGGCTCGCCCGGGGCCGGGAGAAGGAAAGCTGGAGAGAGAACCGGCCGCGGCGGTCGGAGAGGCGAGCGGAGTGCAAGAAGGCGAGCGCCCCTGCCCGGCGCCCGGGCGCGCTCTCCGCCTTCCCCGCCCGGCTCGCCTGCTCGCTGGCTCCCTCCCTCTCTCCCTCCCCCTTCCTCCTTGGCCCTGCCTCCTCCCTCGATCCCCGGCTGGATGACTGAGGCATTTCAGACGTGGGCTGAACCAGAGCGAGCGAGCTCAGGGGCTGCAGCGATCTCTCGATAAGCCACCTAGAGGCGACTCTGTGCGCGCGCTCCCCAGTGGCTCCCGCCCTCCCTCTGATCATGTTGACATATTCACAGGACAGGCAGTAGTACCGATGCGGCGCTGCGACGTTACAGTTTCCGACACCTTCTTTTTATAACTCAGCTCTATCCCCCAGCACTCGACCTGTGAAAACCACGCCTATGAAGCAACACAATTGGTCCGAAAGCGTCAAAGAGCCAATCAAGAGGCCTCCGGCTCCCCGCAGCCCACAGCGCAGCCCGACCTTCTAGAGCCGCCGAGCAGACGCCCGGTGAATTCTAGAGGCGGCGGAGGGTGGCGAGGAGCTCTCGCTTTCTCTCGCTCCCTCCCTCTCCAACTCCGTCTCTCTCTTTCTCTCTGCCCCCCCCCCTTTCCCTCCGTTCCATTTTTTCCCCCTCTAAATCCTCCCTGCCCTGCGCGCCTGGACACAGATTTAGGAAGCGAATTCGCTCACGTTTTAGGACAAGGAAGAGAGAGAGGCACGGAGAAGAGCCCAGCAAGATTTGGATTGAAACCGAGACACCCTCCGGAGGCTCGGAGCAGAGGAAGGAGGAGGAGGGCGAACGGAAGCCAGTTTGCAGTTCAAGTTTTGATAGCGCTGGTAGAAGGGGGTTTAAATCAGATTTTTTTTTTTTAAAGGAGAGAGACTTTTTCCGCTCTCTCGCTCCCTGTTAAAGCCGGGTCTAGCACAGCTGCAGACGCCACCAGCGAGAAAGAGGGAGAGGAAGAGAGAGAGGGGGCGGGGGAAGAAGAAAAAGGTAAAAAGTCTTCTAGGAGAACCTTTCACATTTGCAACAAAGGACCTAGGGGCTGGAGAGAGATTCCTGGGACGCAGGGCTGGAGTGTCTATTTCGAGCTCAGCGGCAGGGCTCAGGCGCGAGTCGAGACCCTGCTCGCTCCTCTCGCTTCTGAAACCGACTTTCAGGAGCGGCTTTTTAAAAACGCAAGGCACAAGGACGGTCACCCGCGCGACTATGTTTGCTGATTTTTCGCCTTGCCCTCTTTAAAAGCGGCCTCCCATTCCCCAAAAGACACTTTCCCTCCTCCCTTTGAAGTGCATTAGTTGTGATTTCTGCCTCCTTTTCTTTTTTCTTTCTTTTTTGTTTTGCTTTTCCCCCCTTTGAACTATGTGCTGCTGTTAAACAACAACAAAAAAACAACAAAACACAGCAGCTGCGGACTTGTCCCCGGCTGGAGCCCAGCGCCCCGCCTGGAGTGGATGAGCCTCTCCATGAGAGATCCGGTCATTCCTGGGACAACCATGGCCTACCATCCGTTCCTACCTCACCGGGCGCCGGACTTCGCCATGAGCGCGGTGCTGGGTCACCAGCCGCCGTTCTTCCCCGCGCTGACGCTGCCTCCCAACGGCGCGGCGGCGCTCTCGCTGCCGGGCGCCCTGGCCAAGCCGATCATGGATCAGTTGGTGGGGGCGGCCGAGACCGGCATCCCGTTCTCCTCCCTGGGGCCCCAGGCGCATCTGAGGCCTTTGAAGACCATGGAGCCCGAAGAAGAGGTGGAGGACGACCCCAAGGTGCACCTGGAGGCTAAAGAACTTTGGGATCAGTTTCACAAGCGGGGCACCGAGATGGTCATTACCAAGTCGGGAAGGTAAGCAGTGGGGGTCTCCTCCCCTAAGCTGTTGGAGAGTTTTTTCCTCGCTTTATTTCTCTGCTCCCAGAACAGTCGGTTGGTCGGTTATTACGGCTTGGACGAAAAGTTAGTTCCCCTAGAAATGTATGCACAGACTTCCAGGCCCTGCCCCAGTGGCAGGAAATTTCAGCTTATCTGGGCATCTGCATAGGTCTTACATTTGGTCTGCATCCTGGGTTCCCTCCCGAACAGACAGAATTTTTCAGTGGAGTGTAGACATCCCTGCAGGGATCAGAAAAGAAAAAAAAAAGGCACTCTACTGCAAGAAACTCACTCTTCAAACCCTCCTGGAACATCCTTATTTCTTTGTTGATGTTGTGTTGTCTGTTTTATTTTGTTCTCAGAGAGAAAAACTTAAAGCCCTTTCCTTTTGTGGGGGTAGCAGGAGGCCTGACACCATTCCCCGGCCCTTTCTGCCCTCCAGTCTAGCCTCTGGGTCTAAAGGGGCCTGCTGCTGCCCTGGTCAGAGAGAAATCGAAGGGCATTTTGGTTTGTTTGCCCACACTACTTCACATGTCTGTAACCCAAGGGCGAGTTCAGCAGGCAATTTTGCATAATTTAAGATTATGTTTGCAGACTAAAGGAGCCAGTGAGGAGACACACACTGCTTTTTTAATGTGTGAATATTATCAACCATATTTTACATAATGTTTAAAGGTCCTTGCCTGACCAAAACCTGCCTGGAAGAGAAGATCCTGTAACAGTCATTTAAAATCACTGATTTTTTTTTTTTAATAGCATTGAAGCCTGTAAAGGCATAAAGTTGATACAAAAATAAAATCCCCTTCATGATATCTTAAGCACTCTGTCTCCTTCCAAGCTAAATGAGGCCAAAATTTGGCATAAAATCCTCCTCAAACTCACAAGACATTTAGTCAGTTTTCCAGCAAAGTGCTTCCTTGCTTTCTTTTAAGTCAAGACTACAGAATGCCAACCCTTCTGTGAAATTAACAGCAATGTGGTGGCACAGTCTTGCAGTTTTGGACTGGCCTAAGAAGTGGGGGAATGTGTTAGCAGCTCCATGGGCAGATCGGTTATCAGGCCCGGGAGTGCACCGAAGTCTGCAAAATTCGTTCTGGGAACTCACTGAAGTCCAGTTTCACTTCGCCCACAGCGGGATTGCTATTCTGCAGCAGGGAGGGGTGCAACTTGACGTTCATTTCCTTGATAAGTTTAACATTTTCTCATCAATGGGTGGTGGAAAATTCTAGTCTTAACTGACCGCGCTTTACAAAAATCTTACCCCAACCTGTTTAGAACTAGATACCCACAGAAAAAGACATGGGCAAGAATTTGCTATCAGGAGGGCAATCTGTAAAGTGAAGCAAGGAAAAAAAAATTTGAAGAAATTGTTAGACAATGTAGAGAAATGCAGTGCCACAATGCATTTGTTTTGAACCTTGGGACGTCTAAATATGGTGAAACTGAGACTATTTAATACATTAATTGTGGAAGAAAACGATTTTGCAGCCAGTTGCCTCACTCTGAAACATATAAGCTTTTCAGTCACAACAGAAAGTCTTAGACTTGGTTTCAATATTATATGATACATAGGAAATCAAACCCAAGATTATGGGTGGTTTATCTTTCTTTTTCTTTTCTATTCTTTCCTTTTATAGGCGAATGTTTCCTCCATTTAAAGTGAGATGTTCTGGGCTGGATAAAAAAGCCAAATACATTTTATTGATGGACATTATAGCTGCTGATGACTGTCGTTATAAATTTCACAATTCTCGGTGGATGGTGGCTGGTAAGGCCGACCCTGAAATGCCAAAGAGGATGTACATTCACCCAGACAGCCCCGCTACTGGGGAACAGTGGATGTCCAAAGTCGTCACTTTCCACAAACTGAAACTCACCAACAACATTTCAGACAAACATGGATTTGTAAGTTTCATTGCTCTCTTCAGTAAAATTTTCCTCCTTCTTCACTCAGTCAAAGGCAGTGCTTCCCCATTTCATGAGTTTCAGCCCAGACTTCTCCTTTGCTTCTCCCTAAGCATAGAAAACTTGTCCTTGTCCAGAAAAAGGATTCGGGGTGTTTCTCTCCAGATAATGAAGGCCTGGCGTTCTAAAAGAAATGGGGCAAGAAAACTTACCGGCTTGTGTTCTATAGCAATTCCAGCTCTTTGGTAGATTCCTGACCTGAGAGTGAAGTTAAAAACCATTTTTCAAGAGCTAAAATCAATTTCAAGGCTATGTATTCATAAAGGATTTGTTTTGTTTTAAAATATCATACTTCTGTTTTGAAACCAGCCATATTATTTTCTCAGGAGAGTTTACGTTTCGGAGCCTTGACTCTGTTGGTTAAATGGTGTGAATACATTTATAAAAACTCGTTCTTTTACTAAAAAAAAGAATTGGGCTTAGGTGGGAGTCCGGCTTACCCTAAATGAGGCTTAGATCTTCAGAAAAAAAATGGTTTATGTGTTGGGAGTGTATATATGGATTCAGTGAGAGTGCTTAGAAACTTAGAAAACTTGCATTGCTTGTAGATATCAGGCAAAGGACCTTTTGCGCCTTTTCCTACCCCTCCCCAACATTTCAATAAAATAAACAGCGTGATAAGCAAGGAGTAAGCAGAAAGATTAGGCCCAGGAAGACGCGAATGGCGCGGAAATATCTTCAGCGGGCAGGAATTGCATTTGAAGCCCTTGATTTGATTAAGGCATAAATATTCCTCTCTAGAGTTCAGCCTTTCAGGCCTTTAAGTGGATTGGGCTCGTCAATTAGTGGGCGCTTAAAGTACTGAATCATTTTGTAAATTAAAATGCATGTTTTTCTCTATCTTTTAAGACTTTGGCCTTCCCAAGTGATCACGCTACGTGGCAGGGGAATTATAGTTTTGGTACTCAGGTAGGCTAGGGTTCAAGGTACGAATGATCCTTAGATGGTGAGGGTGGGGGGGCCCTTTGGCAACTGAGGAGCAATTTGGATTCTCCAGAAGATAACATCTGTGGAGCGAAACGTACCCAGGGGGTACTCCAAGGAGGTGGGCTCGGTACAAGCGTGGTACCCTGCGGTGGGGAAGATTTCAGCCTGGCAGGGGTCCTAAGATCCCGTTTGTTCTGCTAAATCCTTGTTTTATGTATGTCTCCTCTTCCCTGACCCTGCAGACTATATTGAACTCCATGCACAAATACCAGCCCCGGTTCCACATTGTAAGAGCCAATGACATCTTGAAACTCCCTTATAGTACATTTCGGACATACTTGTTCCCCGAAACTGAATTCATCGCTGTGACTGCATACCAGAATGATAAGGTAAACTCAAGGGGCTTTCCTTTTTAATGGTGATATTTTGCCTTCCCCTTAAAAGCTGCTTTAAGTCAGGATGAGAAAGTTACAAGAGAATGGAGATGAGAGTCTTGAGTTGTCTTTTGTGATTTGTGGAGCATTTGGGGGGAAAGGACAATGACACCTCGAGGAGACAGAAAAACACCTTGACTACGTAGGAACAATGCTGAGCAAAAAAATGCCATACTAATTTTGCCACAGAGAAACTCCTAAAACTGCTGTCATTGATGCTACCCACTCCTCCACCCCTTAGGCATTGTCCTGTCTGTTTTAGGGTTCATCTTCTTCCCCTTGGGGAAGAAGGATCAAGAAGTCACATTCAAAAGGAACCAGCTAAAAATTTAAGGCAAAAGCCATTTGGGATCCTGGGAGGAGAATCCTAGTAGAGACCAGCTTTTCTCCCCTAGCCAGAAATCCTGAGTAGCTGGTCTGGTTTTTATTACCTTTTATGCTGCTGTGTTTTTTATGATGTGTGTGTGTGTGTGTGTGTGTGTGTGCGCGTGCATGTGTGTGCATGCATGCGTGTGGTTGGAAAAACCTACCCTGATCACAGGGTCATACTAATCGAGTTGTCTGAGGCTTTTGAGTTGAGGTGGCCAAAGTCACCACTTCATTTGAATTCCCCCCCTCCCCCAGGCCTGAATCTGGAGGTTAGAAGGATCCCCAAAAGGGAAAGCGCCTGATATCTAAAGCTATGGTGGCCTGAAGGTCATGGGTACAGAAAAAGTGGCCCTTACTGCTCATTCACCAGTTCCCACATTGGCTGTTAGCAGTTATGGGGGTGGGAGGAGGGACTGAAGACCCCTGCTCTGCAATCCTGGACTTCAAAGAGAGTCCATTTTACCTGACAACACACTTCATTTTGAACTCACTGTCATTGTCACTGTCCTTGGGTCCTCTGTGGACTTCATGACGGGGATGTTCCAACTAAATTTCTTTAGTGTAAATACCAAAACATGATCTTCTCTCCCAGTGAAACCTGAAGTCTTGGATAGAGCAATTTATTCCAAGAACATGAATCCAACCAAGGGTCCCCCTTTCCACCTCTGAGTAACTCTGTGTATATAACTTCTTCTCCCCACCAAGGGGAAGGGATTTGAAAGATTACACACTATAGCATTTTTCTCAAAGTGCAAAATGCATGTGCCCTCTAGACCCAGAATCCTGTGAAATGAAGTTGTTAATGTAATAATAAAATGTAGCATTTTTGATCAGACAAAAAGGCCATGAGCCTTCTCCACCTAATGGCCATGGCAGAGCATATAAATGAAAACAAATGTTTCCAGTGGTCATTCAGTACTGTAACTGTCAATATTGTAATTTCCTCAAACCACCCCCCAAGCAAAGAAAAAAAAATAAACTCACTCTGGCACTCACTCCCGCACAAGGGTAGTGAAACCCCATAAATCATTTATTGGATTCATGGAAAAGGAGTGTGTGTGTGTGTGTGTGTGTGTGTGAAGGGATTATGCTATAATTTATGATTAATTGCACTGTATAAAAATCAAAATGAAAGCATAATTTTAAGATCTACAGGTTTTCCCTCTTGATGACTTTGACAACACTTCCATGTCTAAACCCAAACTGTTGGCTGCCCAAAGAAAAGAATTTCTTTGAGTAATTTCATCACCAAATCCCTGGTTTGGCCTCATATAGGAGATACAAGCCCTGCCACAGTTTCCTTATTATCTCCTTTCCCTGGCATATCTATATGACTTCTGTTGGCAGTCACATCTCTAGACTTGTTGAGTTGGGAAAAACACCCTCAAAACATTCTAGAAAATGAGAACAATGTCTCTGTCTTGCTTGTGTCTCTTCCAATAGATAACTCAGTTAAAAATAGACAACAACCCTTTTGCAAAAGGTTTCCGGGACACTGGAAATGGCCGAAGAGAAAAAAGGTGAGTTGAAACAATCATTTATTAGATAGTTTAGAAAAATCCCTTTTTTTAGGATCCAACTCTGAAGTGTTAGAAGTGAGATGCAGGCACTTATCCTGAGAAGAGAGGGTGGAAATCATTCACTTTCCACACCGCTACATGCTTGCCGCTATCCGTATACCCAGGACAAGTACTTTTCCTACCTCCTTACCTTTAAGGAAATTAACTAGGCTACACCATACTTATCTCTGGAAGAGAAGCATCAGGGATAATAGATTATACAGGGATGCCTATTAATTCCTAATTAATTTAAGCTCATCCTAGGCAGGTCCCACAAGGAACCATGCCATTGACAAAATGCTTGGGAATTTTTGCAGTCCTGTCTTCCAAATACCATCAGACAGAGCTGGGGCCTTTGGAAAGATGTATGGCTCTCTCCCTCCTTCGTGGGGACATGTATCATTTTGCATTAAGTAGACAGTTGGAGAGTATATGAAAGAGGGTCTCCCCTCCCCCACCCCTTTTCGAAGAATTTCTAAAATCCAGAAAATCATCCCCCAATTTTTAACCTATCCCCTTGGGGCGGGCATTAAAAAATAATTGCTAACAGCTAAATATATTTTTTTTCCAATTAATTTGTTAGTAAAACTATTACAGTAAAGTGCAGCATGAAATAACCACTTCCTCCCAATCTTAGCAACCATCCAAAATTTGGGTATGCTGGGGACAGACAGCATTGTGTTTGCAGGATTGGACACCCAGTTCTCCTATATAAGGCTGGCAGTCCAGCCGTCTCTGACTAGATCCAGCCTCTCCTCCTGCTTTTAAGTAAAATTTCACAGCCCAAGCAAATGCCTTTTCCTAATGAAACCCCATCTTGAATAAATGCAACTGAAGCCTCCTTCCTTTCTCCCTAACCCTGTGCCACACTCTTTAGCCCAGTTAGAGGATCAAGAACAATGCTTGGGTCTATGTGGCTGCTCTGGGGCAAGCAGATTTCAGTGAATTAGCGTTGTCCCTGGGCAGCAGGCAGGGTGTGAGGTATGTGTGTGCTGCTTTGGAAAGGGTAAGGGAAACAAAGAGGGGAAATGTATGTTACATTCTGTAACCTGGGTGTGGGCTTCTGCCACAGAAAACAGCTCACCCTGCAGTCCATGAGGGTGTTTGATGAAAGACACAAAAAGGAGAACGGGACCTCCGATGAGTCCTCCAGTGAACAAGCAGCTTTCAACTGCTTCGCCCAGGCTTCTTCTCCAGCCGTCTCCACTGTAGGGACATCGAACCTCAAAGGTAAACCATGTCACCTTTGTGATCACTGGACTCCAGTTCCCCGTGGCCTGGAAGAGTCGAAGGGGGATGAGGCACCAACCAGGGCACTTGCCCTTTAAAAGCTAGAACCCTTCTAAACATCCTTAAACAGAAGCCAGAGTTCAAAAAGGGCTATCAGGTGTGCCTCCCCTTCCCCCCTAAGGCAGTAGGAGAGCACAGAGGCCTTTCCCCCAGATCCTTATTTGGCTGGTGGGGAGGGGAGGTGGGTGTCTGTTTGCATACTACCTCTTGGCAAGCAGCTTTGAAAACCTGCTTGAAGCACTTCTCTCTTTTCTCTCTGTCTCTGTTTCTTTCTCCTCCCATTCTCTCCAACCAAGAGAGGCTCCAACTGCTGACTTTTCACTGTCTTTGAACTCTAGGTTACAATGTGTTGGACTGGGTAGGGGGGAAGCAAGGGATTCTCTGCCACCTGGAACCGAGAAGGTGGCCTAGAAAACATCCAGCTATAAAGCAACAACTGACCTGGGAGAGGAGGTGGAGCAATGGGGATCTGCGGTGGGGGTAGAGCTGGGGGAGGGGGGTGAGGAGTGGACTAGATGGCTCAAATCCCCCCTCAGTTACCTGTGTTTAAAGAGCAAGCACTATTTATTTGGAAAGACACACACACACACACACACACACACACACACACACTCTCAACGGGAAGAAACCTGTTTTTTAGTGAAATAAAATGCAAGTTCTTTATGTCTTCAATCCATTTAAGCTTTAAACATAAAATAGGATCCCTTTTTCTTTTCTTCTGGTGGAACACCCACAGAGGGTGTGGTAAAAGCAAAAAAAGAATCTATGATTCTCCCCGGGCGGTGAGCTGTCTGTCCGACACTCATCTCTCTCTGCAGGGACTGGGGCAAATACAAAAGGTTCAACTGAGTACTGGTGTTGAAGGACAGGTGTCCGTTCTGCCATTATCAATTCAGATGTCAGGGTTCTTGCCAAACAAATCCTTCCAGAGTAATTCACAAATTTGTGGAAGGTGCTGCTCTCTGTCATTCACTGATTTTTTGATAGTAATTAGAATATGTTCCAGCTGTGAGTTTTAATGTTACTTTTTACTTTTAAAAAGTTAATTTGCAATCGAATGGGGAAATGCATGTGAAATCTGCCACTGTAGGAACTCAAGAAGTAAAACTCATTAAAATAAGAAGAGCTACTGATTTGGGGGTTGTCCATCTAAAGGAAAGTTTAAACTCTGGGTAAATACTTTAAATTCATAATCGCTTATTGAATTTTCCAGCCATGTTGTTGGGCACGATTATCCCCATTTTGCAGATGAGAACACTGAGGTGCAGAGAGGCTAAGAGGCTTTCCCCGGGATTACACAGCCACTAAGCCACGAGCTGGGATTCCAACTTGGGAACTAGAGTTCCATTGGCTCAGACTGGAGCTAACGCCCTTCTGCCTTGGTTTTTTCCTTCTCCTATGGTAGATTTATGTCCCAGCGAGGGTGAGAGCGACGCCGAGGCCGAGAGCAAAGAGGAGCACGGCCCCGAGGCCTGCGACGCGGCCAAGATCACCACCACCACGTCGGAGGAGCCCTGCCGTGACAAGGGCAGCCCCGCGGTCAAGGCTCACCTTTTCGCTGCTGAGCGGCCCCGGGACAGCGGGCGACTGGACAAAGCGTCGCCCGACTCGCGCCATAGCCCCGCCACCATCTCGTCCAGCACTCGCGGCCTGGGCGCGGAGGAGCGGAGGAGCCCGGTTCGCGAGGGCGCAGCACCGGCCAAGGTGGAGGAGGCGCGCGCGCTCCCGGGCAAGGAGGCCTTCGCACCGCTCACGGTGCAGACGGACGCGGCCGCCGCGCACCTGGCCCAGGGCCCCCTGCCTGGCCTCGGCTTCGCCCCAGGCCTGGCGGGCCAACAGTTCTTCAACGGGCACCCGCTCTTCCTGCACCCCAGCCAGTTTGCCATGGGGGGCGCCTTCTCCAGCATGGCGGCCGCCGGCATGGGGCCCCTCTTGGCCACCGTTTCTGGGGCCTCCACCGGCGTCTCAGGCCTGGATTCCACGGCCATGGCCTCTGCCGCCGCGGCGCAGGGACTGTCCGGGGCGTCCGCGGCCACCCTGCCCTTCCACCTCCAGCAGCACGTCCTGGCCTCTCAGGTATGGATCCTTCTTCCTGCCTCCTCCAGTCTTTCCACCTTTCGTCCAGTTTCCCTGTCCTTTGCCAGCAGACCCTCACCCGATCCCTTTGGCCTAGTAGCTGTAATAATTTTTACTGAGCCATTACCAGGTTCAAGGCTTAGCTCATGGAGTTATTATGACTTCATTCTCCCCATTCACCCCAAAAAACTTTAAAATTTTTCCTAAGTTAAAGGCTGTTTCCAGCAGAGTAGATAGTAATAAAGATAACAGCTAGACACAGCACTTACTTTCAGGCATTCTTCTAAGTGCTTGCTCTGTATTGACATATTTGACCTAACCCTTCAGGGGTACTATTATCACCTCCACTTTACAGATGAAGGCAAAGATGCCCAGAGATGTTGAGTCACTTGTCCAAGGTCACACAGCGGGTACATGGGGGAGCTGAGACTCAACCCCAGGCTGTCTGACTCCAGGGCCTCTTTGAGGGTTTCTGATTTTAGCTTCAGAGCTGACATGTCTCTTAAGTGTCTCATAGCCAACCCTCCCCCAGGAATGGGACTCTAGGCCTGGGGAGGGGAAGTGACTACTTCCTGAGTAGGAGTTCAGTCTTGATTCCTCCAGCCTTTCCTCCCAGTTCGACGCTCTTCTCCCCATCCCCAACCCCAAGCAGACCAGCCTGTTCCTCAAAGGGTTAATGGTTTGTGCACACGTGGGAAATGTCAGAGGACAGGGATAAGCAGGGACTGGGGCAGGCCTGGAGGCCTGTGTGTGGCTCAGACAGCTGTGCTGGGGGGAAGTCTCAGGCGGCTGGAAACACCCTGAAGTCGATGAAAAGATTCTATGAGGTTTTGCATGCTGTTGCCTTTTGTTTTGTCTGAGCACATTCGTCTCCCTTCCCTGCGCCAAGAAGCCAGATTGGCCTCCCCCTCCAGGGAGGAGGGAGCTGAGGAAAGGCTTGGCTTCTGGCATTTCTCAATTTCTCCCATCTCCTCTGCTGGTTTCTTCTGGAGACCCTGTCCTAGGTGGGCAGGTGGTTGGTACACCAGGGACTGCCTGAACAGACAAAACCTTAAGGGCACCACAAGGCATGATGCAGAGAACTGGCCCAGGCCAGGGTGCCTGCATCTTAAATGCTGCTTCTGCCAATTCCCAGCTTAGTGCACTCCTGAACTCCTGGGGCCTACCTCGGCTTCTCACCTGGAACACCATTGAATCATGCTGGACAATCTCTTTGTCTCTGTTTATAACAATTGCCCTTTTATTTCCCTCCCCCAGCCCCAGTTTCCTTTTGCTTAAGATCTTCACTGTTTGTGTTTTTTTTTTTTTTTTTGGAGAAACTTCTAGGATTGGGGTGGGAGGATGGGGGTTGGGGAAAAAGAAAGACTTAAAAAATTATTCCTAATAATTAATGTCCTCTGGCTTCCCCTTGGTTACCTTTGTGGGGTAAACTGAATCTGTATCCCCATTTAACAGGTGCAAGGAGGTTTCCTGGGGGCTGCACTGTGTGCAGCATATTGCAGCTTTCACTCATTTAATATCTACAAAGTCCTCAATAAGTATATGAATTACTTATGATTTCCCTGTTTTTTCTTCCTATAAGGAAGCTGAGGCACAAGTTAATCAAAGTCTCTTGGCCTAGGGTGACACAGCTAAGATTTGTACCTAGAGATTTCTGAGTGTTGACTTCTCTCCTGCCCCCACTCATCTCCCTCCCCCAAAAAACACAACAACAACAACAACAACAACAAAACATATCAGGGATTCATGGCTTGCCCAATGTTGGAGGGGGAGAAGAGAGGAGATGGATGAGATAGGCTCCTCCCACCCGGCTGACTCGCTGTGTGTCTCTTTTCTCACCCCAGGGCCTGGCCATGTCCCCTTTCGGAAGCCTGTTCCCTTACCCCTACACATACATGGCCGCAGCGGCGGCCGCCTCCTCTGCGGCAGCCTCCAGCTCGGTGCACCGCCACCCCTTCCTCAATCTGAACACCATGCGCCCGCGGCTGCGCTACAGCCCCTACTCCATCCCGGTGCCTGTCCCGGACGGCAGCAGCCTGCTCACCACCGCCCTGCCCTCCATGGCGGCGGCAGCGGGGCCCCTGGACGGCAAAGTCGCCGCCCTGGCGGCCAGCCCGGCCTCGGTGGCGGTGGACTCGGGCTCTGAACTCAACAGCCGCTCCTCCACGCTCTCCTCCAGCTCCGTGTCCTTGTCGCCCAAACTCTGCGCGGAGAAAGAGGCGGCCACCAGCGAACTGCAGAGCATCCAGCGGTTGGTCAGCGGCTTGGAAGCCAAGCCGGACAGGTCCCGCAGCGCGTCCCCGTAGACCCGTCCCAGGCACGTCTCTTCATTCCAGTCCAGTCCAGGCTGCCGTGCACTTTGTCGGATGTAAAATAAACCACGGACCCGCCATGGCGTTAGCCCTTCCTTTTGCAGTTGCGTCTGGGAAGGGGCCCCGGACTCCCTCGAGAGAATGTGCTAGAGACAGCCCCTGTCTTCTTGGCGTGGTTTATATGCCCGGGATCTGGATCAGATTCTGGGGGCTCAGAAACGTCGGTTGCATTGAGCTATTGGGGGTGGGAGTTCCAACATTTATGTCCAGAGCAACTTCCAGCAAGGCTGGTCTGGGTCTCTGCCCACCAGGTGGGGAGGTGTTCAAAGACATCACCCTCAGTGCGGATTTATATATATTTTTTTCCTTCACTGTGTCAAGTGGAAACAAAAACAAAATCTTTCAAAAAAAAATCGGGACAAGTGAATACATTAACATGATTCTGTTTGTGCAGATTAAAAACTTTATAGGGACTTGCATTATCGGTTCTCAATAAATTACTGAGCAGCTTTGTTTGGGGAGGGAAGTCCCTACCGTCCTTGTTTAGTCTATATTAAGAAAATCTGTGTCTTTTTAATATTCTTGTGATGTTTTCAGAGCCGCTGTAGGTCTCTTCTTGCATGTCCACAGTAATGTATTTGTGGTTTTTATTTTGAACGCTTGCTTTTAGAGAGAAAACAATATAGCCCCCTACCCTTTTCCCAATCCTTTGCCCTCAAATCAGTGACCCAAGGGAGGGGGGGATTTAAAGGGAAGGAGTGGGCAAAACACATAAAATGAATTTATTTTATCTAAGCTCTGTAGCAGGATTCATGTCGTTCTTTGACAGTTCTTTCTCTTTCCTGTATATGCAATAACAAGGTTTTAAAAAAATAATAAAGAAGCGAGACTATTAGACAAAGTATTTATGTAATTATTTGATAACTCTTGTAAATAGGTGGAATATGAATGCTTGGAAAATTAAACTTTAATTTATTGACATTGTACATAGCTCTGTGTAAATAGAATTGCAACTGTCAGGTTTTGTGTTCTTGTTTTCCTTTAGTTGGGTTTATTTCCAAGTCACAGAATTGCTGTTAACACTAGAAAACACACTTCCTGCACCAACACCAATACCCTTGCAAAAGAGTTGTCTGCAACATTTTTGTTTTCTTTTTTAATGTCCAAAAGTGGGGGAAAGTGCTATTTCCTATTTTCGCCACAATTGGGGACGGAGTGCCACTTTCCAGCTCCACTTCAAATTCCTTAAAATATAACTGAGATTGCTGTGGGGCGGGGGGCGGGGAGGAGGGCAGAGGCTGTGGTTTGACTTTTTAATTTTTCTTTTGTTATTTGTATTTGCTAGTCTCTGATTTCCTCAAAACGAAGTGGAATTTACTACTGTTGTCAATATCGATGGTGTTTTGAATTGGTGCCTATAGAGATATATTCACAGTTCAAAAGTCAGGTGTTGAGAGATGGTTTAAAGACAAATTCATGAAGGTATATTTTGTGTTATAGTTGTTGATGAATTCTTTGGTTTTCTGTATTTTTTCCCTCTCTTTAAAACATCACTGAAATTTCAATAAATTTTTATTGAAATGTCTTTGGGCCTTGTGTTAAATGCTTTTTCTTTGGGAACGTTTCCTGAAGGTGGACAGTCAGGGGAGGCTTTAGTCTCTTCTTGTTCTGAGTTTACCCCCTTCCCTTCGCCTTTAAATAATTAAGACCGCCCCCAGCGAACCAAAATGAGATGTCACTCAAGTTACAAAGCTAAAAACAAAAGTCCCTTACTTGAGCGAAGGGAGCCACTTCAATCTGAAATTACTTTTCCTTTAAATTAGGGGAGCAAAGCAGGGAGACGGAAAGGGGCCTGATGAGAATACAGAAAGAAGAGTAATTTCAGATACTTTTAAGTTTTAATGGAAAAAGACTGACGTGCTCCCTAAGTCAGGTTTTCCCACCCGAATCCGACCAAAAGTAAGCTCAGCAGTACGAATGTTTTTCGTTTTAAGCTCGCCCTCCCTTTTGACATCAATCTGGGGAATCCAAGTCAAAAATATCTTCTTGCACCAGTGTGTTTGGCTCGGGGAAGAGGCCAGCAGAATGCCCCAGCAGTCCGAGCGGGCTTGGCTAGGCAGCAACCCTCCAGGTTGTAGAAGTGGACAAGACGCAATGCCTTTCCACTCGGCAACCCCCCACACAGCCTGCAGTCCCTGGTGCCTCAAATTGAACCCGGCTGGCCCAAGGCGCCCCTACGAAGCCCCATCCATCCCGAGTTGTGCGTGCGAAGCGCGGCCAGCTCCGCGAAAACTTAGCTGTGTCACGCGAGGGAGGAGGGAAATTATCCCCGAATGGGGAAAGGTAATTCCAGGGTGCACATTTCACCCCCTCCAAGGCAAAAGTCACCCAGGAGGCTGACATCCTCCCCTAGTCTCCCCTTCAAACCCGTCTCCAGGCTGTTCGGGGAGTTGCCTTTTGAAGCTCAATTTATCTTTGAAACATTCAATAAAAAATGATGAGGCACTGTCAGTCTTTTGGTCTCCCGACCCCCAGCCTCGCCTCCCAGGTGTGTGTCTGTTGGGGGGCGGGGGCGGCACGGGAAGGTTCGAGGGTTAGTCCTTAGCCCTTTTCTTGCCCTGGGGGCCATGACGTGAAGACCCAGCTGGAGCCTGCCTGGCGGCTGCCTCCCTCCCCACCCCCCACCCGCCACCCCCTGGAGCCCGCCAGCCCGGCCCCACGTCCCTGTCACCTTCAGGCCTCTTGAATGACCGGAGAGGAGGACGCCCCCTCCCTTCCCTCATCCTGTACTTGGAAGAGATCGAGGTCGAGACCTTTTGGAGAGCGGGGCAAAGCCCCTTCCATCTCTGGCCAGGCACGTGGGGACCCCTACAGCCTCCTCTGCGATGTCTCCGGGGGTGGGAGGGAAGACAGACAACCAGAGTATGTTGGTGCGGAGTCGCGGGGGTGGGGAAGGGGCGGGGTGCGCTGCGGGGGTGGCAGGGCCTGAGCTGAGACGGGCCCTGGGGACCTTTGAGGCTGGGGCTCCCCCGAGGACTGGGAGATTTCCAGGGCGCGCGCCTTCCGCGCAGCGGCTACAGCCTAAAGGGGGCAGCTCTGGATCCAGCGACAATGCGCGGTGTCCGCGCCTCTGAGAAGGTGGTAGTTGGCTGGTTGCGCTCTCCCGAATTGGGGAAAAAAGAACTCAGCCTCAAAAAGGGAAGAAATGCTTTTTCTTTTCTCTTCTTTCTCAGTCCAAATTTGCTTACCCCTCCCCTCTCTCCCCCCGCCCCCGATTTGGGGACCCTGCTCAGACGTGTGTCCAGCCTCTCTTACTGGCGTTCCTCTTTTTTTTTTTTCAATCTCCGGTGTATCTCATTTGTATATTGTGATGTTAATGAGTAACTCCTGTAGCGCTGATGGGCGGGGGGTGGAGGGGATGAACGGCTCGCAGTCTCTCTGGATTTCGCTGCCTATTACTCACCTGGCGCCGGTCGCAATCTCGCCGCAGGCTTTATGGTGGCTGCGGCCGCCCCAGAGGCCACTCAAGGCAGGCGCCTTCGCCTTTTTTCTGGGCTTCGAGTGCCACCTATCTGTCTCGTCTACGAATGCGTCCAGGCCGCCGCAGCTGGCTCGGCACCCCAGCGCCTCCCGGGTTCCGGAACTTGGGCGCTTCGCCTTTGCCCCTTCTCATCCCCACCACTCCCAGCCCCACTCCCCTCCTCCTCCGTCCCCAGCCCCATTCTCAGCCTCGGAAGAAGCCGCCTTCCCCTCTTTCCTGGATATCACTTTCACTCCTGTTTGTGCCTCAGATGAGAAAAACAGTCCTGCCCTCCTCTGGGTTTCCAAAGAATGTTCGAAAATTCAGTGCGGGAACCCTGGCTCGTAATTCTCTGGACATGTTCCTTGCTGCTTCTTGTAGAGACCTCTAGACCCTTGTTCTGGACCCCGCCTGGCAGGGGATAACCTGAATTCGCGATGGGTGGATAGAGAAAGGATACCTCCTTCCCCAACAAACACACCTCAAATTCTGCCCTGGGGACAACTTGCCTGTACCAGGATGCTCTCTTTTTTACTCTACAACTTTGGAAGTGTTTGTTTTTTAACCTGGCCGCGTCTACAAGGACAAAGGCCATGACTCGCGGGAGCAGCAGTCCCTACGAGGGTCAGCTACCGCAGCCTGCAGGGCCCAGCGCCTTCGTGATTTGTAGATTTAAGGTGACAAATGCGGGTGCCGGTCAGAGGCCTCCAACCCCTGCCTGTCGGGAAGGTCGGCTCCAGTCCTGGCTGCGCCCTGGCGTCTGAGACCGGCGGAGGGGAGGGGATGGGGTCGCCTTTTGCCGTGCTTTGAGCCGCGGGTGAAGGCGTCCGGGTTCCTGCTGACCTCCCGGCGCTAATTGCAGGGGCCGAAGGGCGCGCTCGGGCAGAGGCAGGGGTCACGACCTTGCGGCCCCCTCCTCCCGAGGTCCCTGCAACCTGAAGGAGCCGGGTGTGTGCAAGAGGGCGCGTGTGTGTGCGCGCTCGCGCGATTAGGGCCTCTCTCTAGATCTGCGCTGTTCTGGGACCCACCCTTTCTTTGTGGGGACAGTTCCTGAAGCGTAGGCCCTTAAAAAAATTTCCATCCAAGAAGGAAAACCCAGGTTCTGACCTTTCCCCTAAGCCAGCAGACAGACAGCCGCCTTCAGGCTGCTACGAGAGGCTTGCAACGCTTCACGACAGCGCACTTTCTGCCTCGCTGGTTTCCAATGTGACCTCACGGCAACCAGCCAAGAGAGTGGCTGTTGGGATGCAGCTGCGAGGCCGCCAGCGGCGACCTGGGTTCTTCTGTAGGTAGCCCAGTATAGACTCCTATCTATGGGTAGCTCTTGGGTGTCTGTGTTCTGGGGCCGAGAACTGCAGGTGTTAGAAGGATATGTGTATGTTTGCGTGTAGCTGTGCGTGCTCCATCTGTAGCTGTCTCTTCCAATTTGGGTTTAGAAGTTCATGCGCAAGACAGTTCCGGATGTAGATGCATTTGGTTGTTTTATAATCAAGATGCGTATAATCAAGAAGTATATGTTGCAGATGTCGGAGTTCAAAGTACACGAAACAAGAATAATATAAATACTTGGCATACAAGGGGCACGTGCACAAGCCAGGCACTCGGTGAAGCACCCCATAAAAGTGACCCCCGTTAGCCTTCACAGTTAACCCTGTAAAGTATATATGATCTTTATCTGTTTTACAAGAGGGGAAACTGAGGCATAGACCATAAAATCACTTACCCAAGATCCGCCGGGGAAATTATGGAGCCAAGATTCAAACCGAAGTGGGCTCCAGGATCCACTGTAATTCCCTTTCCCAATTCAGCTGGGGGTGTACGTACCTGCGGTGCATATGTCCCGGATTTACAGAAATCTGAGGGGATGTTCTGGATTTTGGAGTGTGTCGCAGGCTTTTTTTTTTTTTTATGCGAGAACGTTTAAATTTCTTTGTGCATCTGTCGTGCAATGTAAAAGGACAGCTTTTATTTCGGCGTCCCACTCCCCGGCCAACCCTCTTCTGTGTCCTGGGACGCCGGTCCCAGCTAAGACCGCGGTTTTGGGGCCTTTGTTCCCAGGTAGAGGAAGAGAGAGGCTGAATGGGGGACGCAATACTCTATTTAAAAATGCCTGCGGCGGGGCACTGAAGCTGATCGCGTTCTGGTCCCGATCTGAACCGCGAGGGAAGCTGCGGGGGAGAGGAAATTACAACAGCGCTGGCGTACGCCGGGGCCCGCAGGGCGACCATCACGCTGACGCCGGGGTTTCCCTCTCCCGCGGGGTCTGGAACCAAGACTCGGGCTTTGGGTGTCTGAGGCTTTCTCTACTGGCCTCAGATCCTCCCCCGCCTCCCTAGCATTTGCTGTGTTCTGTCTACCCAGGCGCGAAGGCCGAGCCCAGTCCGGGGACTGCAGGTGGAGACGCCGCAGGCAGAGAGATCTTCGCTCTTTCTGGATTCAACCGTGCCCAGCTTCCAGTAACCTATGACATTTTAGTTTTTTCCGCCCTCTCACTTCCAATGTTTTGGCCCCAGCTAGAAGCCCAGGAGTTCAGCTGGTGGAAAGAAGGATTCTACAGAGAAGCCGGCGAAGGGGTGCTGAGGGTGCAGCCCCGCGAAGGAAAAGCGCTGCCTAGTTACCCGGCGGTGCGGCCCAGGTTCCCGCAGCCTGGACAACTGCAGGCCCCACGGCCCTAGAAAGCCAGAGCTTGGGTCTGGCTGCACACTGGGTACGGGTGGAAATAACTGGCTTGAGTAGGGAATAGCGCCTGCCCCCAAAACGTAAGGCGCTTCTGTCCCGCGGCTGGGGTGAATTCTGATGGCCTTTGGGTCCCGGGTCTCCCCAAAGCAGTGAATGAGACTCAGGCGCAGCCTCTGGAATGGGGGGTCAAAAGAGAGGAGGGTTTTGTGGGGGTGGGACCCAACCAGTTGGAATCTGTCCGGGTACTGTCCGGGCGGTCGGGCTCTTCCCCTCACCACCCCCGACCCCCACCATCGCCCCCCACCATCGCCCCCCCACCCCCCCGCCCCAATTCCAGCGCTCCCAGTCAGCCTGTCTCTTTGAGCTTTTGAAATGTGATCCCCACGCCACTTCGGTTTCCCGCTAATGACCCGGGCTCTGGTTTCGGGTTGGGGAATTGCACCCGGAGGACAGACTCGCTTCCCCAGGCCCGCACAGCCAACTCTCGCCTAGATCCTCTTCGCGCCCGCGCGGCGGGCCCAGGAAGGTGCACCCCTTGCCTCCCAAATGTCCCCAAAGCGTCAAGAACACCGCAGGCACAGAACCGACAGTCGGGCGCGAACTTTTTTCCTAACACTTTTGCGCATTGTCCACCCCAGTCCCCACCGCGGGCATCTTTGACAAAACTTTTTTTTTTTTATGCCGGGACCAGGCGCCCTTCACTTGCGCAGAAGCGCCAGCTGTCCCCGGTCGTTACCTTAGTCACCCTCAACCTCCAACTCTCCCACCCCAGGCATACAGCCGCAGTGGGAGCCTGTTAGAAGCACCAGCGCTGAATATGTATCTGCCAAATGGCGCACCCACCACCCCAACCGACACCCGGCTTCTCCCCCCCACCCCGCCCCCGAGTCACCTACTCTTCCAGAGCCAGCACCCTTGAGCTAATTGGGGATTAGTCCCAGGGCTAGGACTTCTAACAGGAAGAGAGGGATAAGGACTTCCCGTGAATCTCCTGAAATCATACGCAAGTTTGTTATTGTGCAGAGGTGCACATTTCTCGACGGGATCCTACAATTTATCTCAGATTCTCAGAAGTGTGTGAGCCCAAATAAATTAAGACCCCCCCATCACTGCTCTGGGAACAATACGAAATGAGAGGATTGGGGAACATTTAAGGTGGTCCCTAACGATTCTAGTCTTGGCTAAGTAGAATTTAACTTTAGAAGATTTCTCTCTGTGTCTCTCAGGGAAGGACGCTATTTTCTTGCTTATCTTAAATAGTCTCCAGACCCCAAGGCCTCGGGCATTGTGTAATTTGTTGCATAATTAATGACATTAACTTATCAACCCAATGGTTATGAACAATCATTATCGCCCTCCAATGAATTCTATGTTAATTTCCTGTTGCTAGGGCCACCCCCACTGGGCTATCACAGGTAATAAAAGGAAACCACTTTTCATAAAACAACATTGCTTTTTAGTCGGTGCCTCCCACCTCAAGATCAAGGGTAAAATGAGCTACAGGGAGTCCCCCTCATGGAGAGATTATTGGGGTCGAGGTTGGGGGTTCCCTGGCCCCTGCACCCCTACACCTTCCACCTCCACATACGTCAGGATGACATGTGCTATGGACAGGTTTCACCCATGTTTGGGTCTTCAGAAAGGCTTAGTTGTTTCCATACCTGGTGGAATGGGGACTTTTTTTTTTTTTTTTTTAATGTTTTACCCTTATTCTTGTGATTGCTTGGAGAGGGGTTTGAATTTTGGAACATCAGAGTGAATAGTTTGGAAGGGGGTAGTTTGGGGCCTGAGAATCACCTGAATCTTTTCCTTGGGGCAAAAATGAACAAGAGGGAGGCTTGGACCTCTTTCAATGCAGGTAATTCCCTTTCTCTTCATTGCTCAGCAAAGCCTAGAACAAAGTAGGCACCTACCCAAAATGTGTGTGGGTCAAGTTTAAATGTGCCCAGGAATCCCACTAATTTGGAAGGCAGAGGTTATAGTAGTTGCAGTGGATGTATTTTCTCTGTCATTGCCCCTCTTGTGTCTCTTTCACTTTTTATTCAGGTAAACATACCAACCACACATGAAAATTCGCAGACATAAAGAAATAGTCTAGACACTGCAGAATGTTCAAGGGAAAAGGTAGTTATTCCTCTTTCCTCCCCTCTGTTAAAATAGGATTGCAGGGAAGTCCCTTGTCGCTCTTAGGCCCTGACTAAATAAATGCCTCTTGGCGGTGCTTGGCCACTTAGGGATGGATTTCTTCCTGGCGTCAAGGAAATCAAGACTGATTTCAAACAAAATGATGTAAACCAAGGCTACCCACTCCTCTCCACTGCCACCATCCCACCCTCAACACTTCCGTTTCAGTTCCTCACAAGAAATTCCGCCTGCCCACCTCTATTCTACCCCAAACTTCCCTTCAAGGCAAATCACAAAAGTACGGATGATGAGGCCAATGTTGGGTGACAGTCTGTGTCTGCCTCGTCAGCAGGTGGGGACACGATACCTTTTCTCTATTTGTCAATAAAAAGGTCATTTCTGCACTGGTTTTCATTGCCATTAAAGTTCTTCTGGTGTTATTTCTTCCACTTCTTGAAACAACCTTGTCTCTGAGGTGGGGCAAAGAGGTCAAAACAGAAAGGGGGGGGACTGCAGTCTGTGAGCACTACCTCTTGGTTCCTCCCAGAATGGGGGAGTGGGTGGTGCAGGTGGAGGATGGGGGAAATGCAAGCTACCTGTTTTGCAAAGAGCAAGGAAGAGAGGATACATAAATGAAAGAAACGCCGTTTGCCTCTGCCTTTGCTAAGCTGCTCTTTTGCCGCCATCTGCTGGTGCCATAGGAAAGTGCATGGGGCTTTTCCAATACTTCTGGGAGGCTGTCACATACTTATTTACGTATCATTCATTTATTCAGCAATTAATCATCACTGGGACATGGTCTCTGTTCTCATGGAATTGCATTCCAGTGAAGCAAACCCTATGGCCATTTCCTGGAAACTAAGAGATAGAGAGAATGGTGGCAAGGCAAAGAACTATAATTTGGAGGCAGAAAAATGGGACTGGAGTCCCAGCTTTGCCACCTACTTTCTGAGTGTCCTTTGGCCAGGTGGCTTAACTTTTGTTGGTCTTAATTCCTCATAAAATAAAAGTGGAATAATGATACCCACATCCTTACAGGCAGATGTGCTGTAAAGAGCAAGGGACAAATATCCTTGCAAAGCACCTGCTCTGTCAATAGTTCCTACTTCCTTCCTGTTTTGGGAATTCCAACAAAGGCAGATTTTTTTTTTTTTTTTTTTTTTTTTTTTTTAGGCAGGGTCTGGCTCTGTCACCCAGGCTGGAGTGCAGAGGCACACAATCTCAGCTCACTGCAACTTCTACCCCCTGGACTCAAACAATTCTCCTACCTCAGCCTCCCAAGTAGCTGAGACTATAGGCTTGTGCCACCTTGCTTGGCTATTTTTTTTGTATTTCTGGTAGAGACAGGGTTTTGCCATATTGCCCAGGCTTGTCTTAAACTCCTCAGCTCAAGCAATCCACCCGCCTCAGCCTCCCAAAGTCCTGGGATTACAGGTGTGAGCCACCATGTCCAACCTTACTTAGCATTTTTTCCCTCTTGAGCGTTCTAGAAAATTGCTTCATCTCCTGTGCCAATTTCCATTTTCACCAATCTCCATCTATTTAATTCAACTGATATTTATTTATTTATTTATCTATTTATTTATTTATTTTCTGAGACTGAATCTTGCTCTGTCATCCAGGCTGGAGTACAGTGGCATGATCTCGTCTCACTGCAACCTCCACCTCCTGGGTGCAAGTGATTCTGTCTCAGCCTCCTGAGTAGCTGGGATTACAGGCATGAACCACCACACCTGGCTTATTTTTGTATTTTCAGTAGAGATGGGGTCTCACCATGTTGGCCAGGCTGGTCTCAAACTCCTGACCTCAAGTGATCCATCTGCCTAGGCCTCCTAAATTGCTGGGATTACAGGCATAAGCCACTGTGCCTGGCCTCGATATTAACTGAGTTGAGATTCAGTGTGTGGGTTAAAAATACTCCAAGATGAGTAAGATGAGGTTAGTCTTCCAGCTAGCTGTCTTTTTTTATGAGGCCTTCTCCTGGTCCCGCACTTAACTGGGAGAGGTCCAGGATGATTATGCCAATTCTAGCTGCTGCTAGCAGCCTTTCCCACCAGTGGTAATCCTGGCCTTATGGGGTTCCCCAAATCCACTCCTGACTGCCTCCCCTCAAACTTATTGGTCCACACAGGACTGACCCCACGGCCCTCATCAGCTTCCTGTTTCAGTGACTTCTGTGGCATCAAGTCAAACCTTCCCTGCCTCCTATGGCATGCTTGATCTGGCCCCCACTTCTCTCTCCAGACTCACTTTGCCCTCTATTCTTATTTTATTTTGTTTTTTGAGATGGAGTCTCGTTCTCTCACCCAGGCTGGAGTGCAGTGGCATGATCTCATCTCACTGCAACCTCTGCCTCCCAGGTTCAAGTGATTCTCCTGCCTCAGCCTCCTGAGTAGCTGGGATTACAGGCATGCACTACCGTGCCGAGCTACTTTTTTTTTTTTTTTTTTTTAAATGGAGTCTGGCTCTGTCGCCTAGGCTAGAGTGCAGTGGCGCGATCTGGGCTCACTGCACTTCTGCCTCCCAGGTTCAAGCAATTCTCCTGCTTCAACCTTCTGTGTAGCTGGGATTACAGGCACGTGGCACCACGCCCGGCTAATTTTTGTATTTTTAGTAGATGGGGTTTCACCATGTTGGTCAGGCTGGTCTCGAACTCCTGGTCTCATGATCTGCCTGCTTCGGCCTCCCAAAGTGCTGGGATTAAAAGTGTGAGCCACCGCTCCTGGCCGCTACTTTTTGTGTTTTTAGTAGAGATGGGTTTTGCCATATTGGCCAGGCTGGTCTCAAGCTCCTGGCCTCAGGTAATCCTCCAGCCTCGGCCTCCCAAAGTACTGGGATTATAGGCGTGAAGCATCACGCCCAGCCTATTTTATTTTTTGAGACAGAGTCTTGCTCTGTCGCCCAGGCTGGAGTGCAGCAGCATGATCTCTGTTCACGGCAACCTCCACCTCCTGGGTTCAAGCAATTCTCAGGTCTCAGCCTCCCAAGCAGCTGGGTTTACAGGCGCCTGCCACCACAACAGGCTAATTTTTTGTATTTTTAGTAGAGATAGGGTTTCGCCATGTTGGCCAGGCTGGTCTCAAACTCCAGGTCTCAAGTGACCCACCCGCCTCAGCCTCCCAAAGTGCTGGGATTACAGGTGTGAGCCATCGCGCCTGGCCTTCTTTAAAATCAAACTATGCTGCCCAAGTCATCATACTTCTTTTCTCCTACTCAACATCTTTGCACATGCTGTTCCCTCAACCCAAGGTTTTTTAGCCTTGGCACTGGTGACATTTCAAACTGGGTGATTCTCTGTTGTGGGGGGCTGTCCTGTGCACTGTAGGATGTTTAGCAGCAGCACTGGCCTCTACCCAGCAGTTGCTAGTAGCATCCTCTTCTCTAGTTGCGACAATAGAAAATGTCTCCAGGCATTGCCAAGTGTCCCAGGTCGGGGGAGAAGAGGCAGATCACCCCTGGTTGAGAATCACTGCTTTAGCCTGAATTCCTTCCCCACCATTTTTTTTTTTTCAATTATTTTCTTTTGAGACAGGGTCTTACTCTGTCACTCAGGCATTGGAGTGCAGTGACACCATCATGGCTCACTGCAGCGTTGACCTCCTGGGCTCAAGTGATCCTCTTACCTCAACCTCCCAAGCAGCTGAGACCATAGGCACACACCACCACACCCGACTAATTTTTTTGTTTTTTGTAGAGACCGGGTCTCACTGTGTTGCCCAGACTGGTCTCGAATTCCTGGGCTCAAGTAATCCGTCCACCTCAGCCTCCCAGAGTGCTGGGATTACAGGCGTGAGCCACCCAGCCTGTTCCCCACCTTCTCTTCGGGTTCATTTCAGCACGTGCATCACTTTGTCCAGAAAGTCTTTCCTAGCCTCCCACACTGCTTTAGGTCTCCCTGTTACAGGTTTTCAGGGCCTCTAACACCTCTTCTACTGAGCAGTTAATAATTATAATTAGATAACAAATTCCATAATGAGATATTTAGTATATGTA
This sequence comes from Pongo abelii, assembly GCF_028885655.2. NCBI lineage: Eukaryota > Metazoa > Chordata > Mammalia > Primates > Hominidae > Pongo > Pongo abelii. The sequence continues at coordinate 113,499,459 of NC_071995.2, read as the reverse complement.
CCCCCTAGGGGAGTGTAAACAACTCACCAGCAAGGACCTGATGGGTGTTATTCACTGAACTGCTATCAGGAGACCATGCAAATAATGGGCAGTTAGTGAGGGCTTCTTACAAGATCACGAGCAACTGATCAAAGCTGACCTCAAAGTCTGTTTAGCTGCATTTCCTCTACTTGAAATATTTGGGTCATTTGGGACTTTTCCACTTGTCACTCCAGCCTTTCTCCTCTGTCCTTTCAACAGCACCAACAAAATACAGACTGCAGGCCAAGCCCAGCCTGCCACCTGTTTTTAGGAGGCCTGACATAAGAATGACTTTTACTTTTTAATATTGATTTATTTGTTTGATTATCTCTTACATGGAGATGGGGTCTCGCTTTGTTGCCTAGGCTGGTCTCCCACTCCTGGCCTCAAGCGATCCTCCTGCTTCTGCCTCCCAAAGTGTTGGGATCGCAGACACGAGCCACTGCACTCAGCCATACTTTTTTAGATGGTAAAAGAAAAGAAGAACAATACTTGATGACATGAAAATTACATGATATGCAAATTTCAGTGATCATAAATAAAGATTTATTGGAACCCAGCCATGCCCATTCATTCACATATCATCTTGTTTCAGCAGGGACTGTATGACCCTCCAAATTGGACATAATTATTATCTTCTTTTGCAGAAAAATCTTGCCGACTCCTGGTCTAAAGGAAGGGATGGCTACTACATCCATTTATCAAAATAGAAAACTGTGTTACAAACCACACAAAAAAGTCCTAGGCCAGTTTACTGTTGCAATGAGAGAGAACCAAAAAAACAAAAAGAAAAACAAAAACACGTAGACCAGGGGCCCAGTCTCTTGAAGGCTAGGCTCCCAAGGTGCTAATGAGGCTAATAATAAGAATTTAAAAGTTACTTTGAAATGAAAATGAGCTAGAGCCCATGAAGACATCCAGCATTTAGTAGGTCCTCAATAAAATAACCTGTTCATTCACAAAATGTCCCCTCCTCAGGGCAGGGTCTTGGAGAGAACACGTTGGTTGCAGGATGTCTCATCTTAAAATGAGTTAGTCAAAGGTTAAAAATAACAGATTGTGGGAATCAAAGGAAGCTGAATGGTGGTGGGTCCTGCAGGCTCAAGGTGAAATCAGCCTTGTCTTAGATTCCACTTCCAGTGAACTAAAACCAGAATGCCTAAAGCTGAAAGACAAAAGCAGAGGCTCCTCTGAATGGAGGGTTTTGTGATTTGCTTTCCTTTAGGCTGAATGGGGAGACATAAGGTCATGTTTACTCCTTTCTAATGCTTGTAGCAATTCAGTGCACGCAAAGGAGACTACAATAATTTTTTCTCTTTCCTTTCTTCTTCCATCCTTTCCTAGTGCAGATAACAGCTTTGGCTGGTCAGAAGTTAGTGAGTTATCTCAATTGATTGTTCACAGATCAGTTACAGATTGAACTCCTTATTCTATTCCTTCTCCTTTTCTCACTACTGTATTTGACTAGTCTTTCTAAAAAATAAAATAATAAATTAAGAAAGAATGGGTGCGGTGGCTCCTGCCGGTAATCTCGGCACTTTGGGAGGCTGAGGAGGGTGGATTGCTAGAGCACAGGAGATTAAGACGAGTCTGGGCAACATAGCCAGAACCCATCTGTACAAAAAAAAAAAGTTTATTCCAGTGTGGTGGCATGTGCCTGTAGTCCCAGTTACTCAGGAGACTGAGACGAGAAGATCGCTTGAGCCGGAGAGGTCGAGGCTGCAGTGAGCTGTGATGGCACCACTGCACTCCAGCCTGGGTGACAGAGCAAGATCTTGTCTCAGAAACAAATAAACACACAAAACCCAGCTTTCACTGTAGGTTAGCTGGGGAAACTGAGGCTCAGAGACTGTAAGTGATTTGCCCCAGATTCCCCTTCCAGTGCTTGACTTCATCACAGAACACAGGGCCTCCCTCTCTGCGTCCCCTTCCATCACGATGCCCCATTGCCCTGGTCCTCTCAGCTTCTGCCTAAATGACAATCTCCTTATTAATCATCTTGAAGCCCCAGGACTTACAGAAGCCAAATCCAAGCCGAAAATGGAGGCAGTTACCCAGATAATTTAGGTAAACGTGGGGGTTGTGTTGTGAGTGTTTTAACATCCACATCTGAGTTATTGAGTAATTGTTTCCCCTCCTGCTCCCCATTGTGTTGTTGAAGAGGCCAATTCTCCACAGACAGCCCCTGTTTGTTTTGTCCCCGGTTGAACAAGGCCTGGTAGCTAAGGAGAAAGGGCAGGAACAAAACCACAGGGAGAGAGAGGCGGACTGGGTGAACTCTGGAGGGCCAAGCCAATTTGTGTTTGAGGTCAATCACCTTTGTGCTGCCACAAAAACCCCATCCAGGAGGCACACTCGACGCCCTAGCAATTCTGCTCTGTGAAAACACTCCCAACATGTAATATCAAAGCAGCTCTGGTGTGCGTGTGTGCGCATGCTCAAAAATAAAATTGAGCAAATACAACAGAGTTTTGGAAAAGAAACTAAAAACAAGTCTTCTATAATTTCTTACAAAAAAAAGAGTGAATTTTAGAGTCAGATATGTCTGTCCCCCTCCCCTTTCATGCCTCCCATTTGCTTAGGAACTGTGTGACCTTGGAAAGGGCTGAAGCTTCTTGGAGACTTCACTTCCCTCCTCTTAAAACAGGGCTGATAATAATCCTTGCTTTATGGGGTTGTTGGGAGATAATGCAGATCCCGCACAGAGCCCCCCAGGGACTCCAACAGTAAGTTTGATGCACGCCTGCTATTATGATTATTCGTGGAGTCTGAGATCCCATCTGCTAAAGTGAACACAATCACATGCATATCCAGAAACAAGGCAACTACCCCCAGACCTCCCAGCCGGCCAGCTTCTTTCCTGGTCGGCACACCACGGTGAAACAGGAAGGCTGGTGCCCCACGGACACCCGAACAATGGGAAATCCATGCATTAAAATTTTATAGACTGCGGCAGCCCAGTTCAAAAGAAACAGGCTTTAAAGAAAAGCAACCTGGTGTCCAGTGACATCAAATAGAACCAGGAGCTCCAAAGTACATAAGCTTCTTGTCTCTGTTCTTATTTATTTATTGCTGTTGCTCACGCCAGTCAGGGCAGCAGGGGGCTGGCAGGCTTACTCATGGGCCCAGATAAGGAAGTGGAGGCGTAGAAGGGTTAAGTCCTGATGTCAGGACTCAAAGCCATTTCAAGGCCAGAGAACTCCACGTTCCATAAACACAAGGGCAACCCGGCAAGCCAAAAGGAGCACAAAAATGTTGAGTGTGAATCAAAACATATGTAGTGATGCTAAAAATCAAACAGGTGTGCTCTCGCCAGTCATTGCGTGTCCATGGCAACCTTCCACTGGAAACAGCCATTCCCAACCCAATTTCACATTAAATTCACCTGGGGAGCCTTAAGGGTTCCCAATGCCTGAACTCCACATCAGACTGGTTGAATCAGAGTTTGGGGGATAGGCCCTCTCTGACTTTTTCTTTTCTTTTCTTTTCTTCTCTTCTCTTTTCTTTTTTCTTTTCTTTTCTTTCTTTGCTCTTCTCTTCTTTTTTCTTTTTCTTTCTCTTTTCCTTTTATTTTTTTTTTTGAAACAGGGTCTCACTGTATTGCCCAGGCTGGAGTACAGTGATACAATCATGGCTCACTGCAGCCTCAAACTCCTGGGCTCAAACAATCCTCCAGCCTCAGCCTTTCAGGTAGCTGGGACTACAGGCATGCACCACCATGGCTAGATAATTTTTATTTTTTTTATTTTTTACTTTTTGGTAGAGACGAGGTTTCACCATGTTGCCCAGGCTGGTGTTGAACTCCTGGGCTCAAGTTATCTGCCCACCTCAGCCTCCCAGGATGCTGAGATTACAGGTGTAAGTTCTGGCCCAGTATTTTTTTAAAGTTTCCCAAGTGATTCCGAAGAACATCCACACCATTTGGAGATGTTGGCAGTTCCTACAAGCTACTCACAATCTCATTAGTCGTTCTTAGGGGTGAAAAAAGAAAACAAATATTTTCCACTTTTTGAGTTAAAAAAGGCTTTGAAAAGAGTGAGAAAGGCCGGGTGCGGCGGCTCACGCCTGTACTCTCAGCGCTTTGGGAGGCTGAGGCAGCCAGATCACTTGAGCTCAGGAGATCAAGACCAGCCTGACCAACATGGCAAAACTCCATCTCTACAAAAAATAGCCAGGGTAGTGGCATGCACCTGTAGTCCCAGCTACTCAGGAGGTTGAGGCAGGAGGATCACCTGAGTCTGGGAGGCAGAGGTTGCAGTGAGCTGAGCTCGTGCCACGGCACTCCAGCCTGAGTGACAAAGCCAGACCCTGTAAAAAAAAAAAAAAAAAAAAAAAAAAAAAAAAAAAAAGAGAGAGAGAGAGAAAAAAAAATTTAACTCTAAAATTTGGATTGGTTGTTTCCTATCTGGGCTCCAGCTTTAGTGGGTCCACAGTCCTCTGAAATGTTAGTTTTCTGACACTGTATAGATGTGCATTTTTCTGGGTAGATGATTCATAGTTTTCTTCAACTTGTCAAAGTACGTGGATAACTATGCCCCTCTCCTGAAAAGTTAAAAAGTCACTGCTACAAGATTAAATCAAGTATATTCCAGGAAGGAGATTGTGGAGGGCTAGAGATAAACCTCGCTGCACTCCATCCACTGCTGTTGTACGCCACACTTTGTTGAAACTGTTCACATGGCCTTATCTTCCATGATTCTCTTGGCTTCCATCAACTCTGTGGACCATGTGTCCTTGACACTGCTTTCTTTCCTCAGCTCTCATGACTCCATGGTCCTCTAATTCTAATTATCTCCCTACATCTCTGGCCATCTTCCTACCCAGTGCACAGGTAAAAGTTCTCACCTCTTCTCTCCTCCCCTCCCCTTCTGTTCCCCCTTTCTTGGAACCTTGTTCTGTCACCCAAGCTGGAATGCAATGACATGATCTCTGCTCACTGCAACTTCTGCCTCTTGGGTTCAAGTAATTCTTGTGCCTCAGCCTTCCAAGTAGCTGGGACTACAGATGCACACCACCATGCCCAACTAATTTTTGTATTTTTAGTAGAGATGGGATTTCACCATGTTGGCCAGGCGGGTCTTGAACTCCTGACCTCAAGTAATCCTCCTGCCTCGGCCTCTCAAAATGCTGGGATTATAGGCATGAGCCACTGCACTTTGCCAACAGGTTCTTTCTTTTTGCCCATGCTTTAATTCATGCTTTAATTCTGGATTTACATCTTCGGTTCCTCTCTCTTCTTGGTCTCCTTATTTCATGGTTCCCTAATAATATATTGGCTTCAAAATCAGTCCCTGTCTGGACAGATCTTTCTCTTGAGTTCCAGGAGCAAGAGAAAGAACTAAGTGTCTCCACCTAGACATTTCAATGATAACTCAAAGGCAGTATATTCAACCTGAATCCATTATCCTTTCTCCCCCATGCCCCATCTGCAATTCCTCTATCATTGATGATTTCTATCCATCCACCCACCCATCCACCCATCCATCCATCCATCCATCCATCCAACAATTATCTACTGAACCCCTCCTCTGTATCAAGCACCATGCTAAGTGCTGAGAACACAGAGATGCCCCAAACAGATATTCCCTGCCCTCATGGAGTTTACAGTCTGTAGGAGACAGTCCTTAAGCAAGAAAACACACAAATGAATGTAAATGCACATCATGTGAGAATATTTCTCAAAGGGAAGAATGGGATTCCAGGTTAAAAAAAAAATTTGAACTGATTCACCATCCCACTGGAGTCAGATATATCCATAAGAAATTCGAGAATAACCTGGACATTTTTAGGATGGTCTTGGATGGTTTTCTCAAAGAAAACATCATTAGTGCTGAGACATGAATGACAAATTGGGGTTAACCAGGTGGCGAGTAGAGGGATGTTTAAGGGATAAGGCATAGGGTAGTCAGCAGACTCCCAGGAAAAACAAGGCAGTGGGCCAGGCATGGTGGCTAACGCCTGTAATCCCAGCACTTTGGGAGACCAAGGCAGGCAGATCGCTTGAGGTCAGAAGTTCCAGACTAGCCTGGCCAACATAGTGAAACCCCATCTCTACTAAAAATAGAAAAATTAGTCGGGCATGGTGGTGCATGCCTGTAATCCCAGCTACTCGGGTGGCTGAGGCGGGAGAATCACTTGAACCTGGGAGACGGAGGTTGCAGTGAGCTGAGATCGTGCCACTGCACTCCAGCCTGGGCAACAGAGCAAGACTCCATCACACACACACACACACACGAAAAAAAAAGAAAAAGAAAGCAGCAGGCTTCATCTGCCAGAGGAAAGCAGATCCATGAAAGAATAAACCCGAGAAAACAACCGTTCCCATGGCACAAGATGGAGATGGGTAGTTTGGCTGCAGCGAAGTATATGACATCACCATAGCTAGAACACAGTGGGATGAAGTTCAAGTATTTATTTAGTAAGTATTTATTGAGCATCTATCATACAACTTGCACTGTTACCGATGGGCACAGTGAGGATCAGACCCTACACTCATGGAACTCATTGCCTATTCAGTTTCTGCTTAAGGGAAGGAACGTTAATTGAACACTTTGCAAGTCTTTTTTTTTTTTTTTTGCCATCAGCCTGTTTAGAGATTTATAAAACCTATGGACTCTTTCTCAGATTAATGTTTTAAGATGAATAAAATAAAATACATAAGATTTCAAAGAAGACCTATTATATTGAAATACACTTCTCAAAAACTCCTATGCTTGGACTTAAGGGGTATCTTCAAGGTGAAGACGATGACTACAGCTGTTACATCCAGAAGCTGTAAACTTTTTTTTTTTTTGAGAGGGTTTCACTCTGTCACCCAGGCTGGAGTATAGTGGCACAATCATGGTTTACTGCAGCCTCGACCTCCCAGGCTCAAGTGGTCCTCACACCTCAGACTTCAAGTAGCTGGGACTACAGGCATGTGCTGCTATGCTCAGCTAATTTTTGTAGTTTTTGTAGAGATGGGGTTTCACCATGTTGCCCAGACTGTGTGGCACTTAAAAAAAAAATCATCTATCCAACTCCCTGCTCTAAGGGTGTGGTTATTGGACAACTTCAACTTCATTCATTTAACTTGCCAAACGGATTCTACCTCCCCACTAGGGTTTTCTTTTCTTTTCTTTTTCTCTTTTTTTTTTTTTTTTTTTTTTGAGATGGAGTCTTGCTCTGTCCACCCAGGTTGGAGTGCAGTGGCGCGATCTCGGCTCACTGCAAGCTCTACCTCCCAGGTTCACGCCATTCTCTTGCCTCAGCCTCCTGAGTAGCTGGGACTACAGGTGCCCACCACCACGCCCGGCTAATTCTTTGGTATTTTTAGTAGAGTCAGGGTTTCACCGTGCTAGCCAGGATGGTCTCAATCTCCTGACCTTGTGATCTGCCCACCTCGGCCTCCCAAAGTGCTGGGATTACAGGTGTGAGCCACCGCGCCCGGTCCCCATTAGGGTTTTCTAAAGACGACGCCTTGGTCAGGAGACTCAAGAAACTGCCTTGCTGTTGTAGGGTTCCTTGTAGATTGATAAAGTAGATTTCTTTCTTTCCCTGTTTTTGTTTTAGAGACAAGATCTTGTTCTGTCACCCAGGCTGGAGTGCAGTGGTGCAATCATAGCTCACTGCAGCCCCAAACTCCTGGGCTGAAGAGATCCTCCAGACTCAGCTTCTCAAGTAGCTGGGACTGCAGACACATACCACTGCACCTGGCTAATTTTTAATTTTTTTTTTTTATAGAGATAGGGGTCTCACTATACTGCCCAAGCTGGTCTTGATCTCATGGCTTCAAGCAGTCCTCCTGCCTCAGTCTCCCAAAGCACTGAGATTACAAGCATGAGCCACCACCCCCAGCCGCAATATCATTCTTAATCTTCCCAATGACCCTATGAAGTAGGTGATCCCCTTTCCTCGGTGGGAAGAGAGAAAATTTGAAGAGCTAGATTGATGGTCCAAACTCACATGGTTAATAGATGGATTAAAGTTCCAGAACCAGGCCAGACGTGGTAGCTTATGCCTGTAATCCAAGCACTTCGGGAGGCAGAGGTGGGTGGATCACTTGAGTCCAGGAGTTTGAGACTACCCTGGGCAACATAGCAAGACCCTGTCTCTACAAAAAATTTAAAAAAAATTAGCTGTGCATGGTGATGTGCACCTGTAGTCCCAACTACTGGGGAGGCTGAGGTGGGAGGATTGCTTGAGCCCAGGAGGCAGAGATTTCAGTGACCTGTGACCACACCACTGCCCTCCAGCCTAAGTGACAGAGTGAGACCCTGTCTCAAAAAAAAGAAAAAGAAAAGAAAAGAAAAGAAACATTATAGAAGCATTATTCTGCATCCCTGTATATCCCCATAGAACAGAACGCTCTATTTGTTCTTCATAGAAAATGTGAAACGTAATGAGAAGCTTTGGCCAGGAAAGAGTTGTTGTGGAAGAAAACATTGTCCCTTAAAAGCCAGAATCTGGTCGGTCGCGGTGGCTCACGCCTGTAATCCCAGCACTTTGTGAGGCCAAGGCGGGTGGATCACTTGTGGTCAGGAGTTTGAGACCAGCTTGGCCAACATGGCAAAACCCCATCTCCACTAAAAACTACAAAAATTAGCCAGGCATGGTGGTGGGCACCTGTAGTCCCAGCTACTCAGGAGGCTGAAGTGGTAGAGTTTCTTGAGCCTGAGGTCGAAGTTGCAGTGAGCAGAGATCATGCCACCACACTGCAGCCTGGGCGACAGAGTGAGACTCTGCCTAAAAACATATATATATATATGTATATCCAGAACCTTCTACATGTTGGGCTGTAGGAGCTTCAGGTGGTTTCTTTTCTTTTCCTGGGTCCTCTGTTTTTACCCCTGTGAAATGGGCACATTGGACTAGTGAAACTCCCAAGGCTCTTGGCATCCATGTCACCATAAAATTCAAGACCATATCATGCCCCCTTCAGTTAGCTTCTTTTTCTAGAAGATTCCTCATGTTTGGCACCAAATCCTTGAATTAGTGTTTAGTTAGCTGAAAGCCATGAGACCGTTGAGGAAAAAAAAGTGGAAGGCACACATTTATAGTCATGGGACCCCATAACCATCATCTGCCTTTCCTCTGGACTTCAAAACACGCCCAAGCTCCATTTCCTTTCTGTGGCAGGATTCATTTTACGAGCTCAGAAGGGACAACACATGTCCCCCATCCCGTCAGAAATGCCAGGACCCACTTTCTTGTTGAATGGCAGGATCGGCGCCCACAGACGGGGGGGCGTCCTTGGCAGGAGGTTTAATGAGTTTTCTGTCTCCAGGGTGCTGGATGATTCCGCACCCTCTTTCTCCCAGGCTTGGACCCTGCGCTCCGCCACCGGGTGGCTGGGGAGAACAATCCACTCTTTCTGGAACTGACATCAGTCCATGGGAGTGGGAAGGAAGTGCCCGAGAATGGGGGCTGGGGGGCAGATCCTGCTGACACCAGGGAGACGACAAAAGCAGGCATTGCAATGTCAGGGCCCTCCAATAACGGCCTTGTTGTCCTTCCCTTTTCCGAGGGTCAGAAGGGAGCCCTGGCGGGGCGGAAACGGGGTAAGAATGCAGTGCCATTGTCCCTGACGGGGAGGCTCAAGTGGGCCCCCTGTCAGGCCCCAGAGTAGGCTCTTGAAGACCACTTCAGACGGACCCCTGAGTCTTCAGGGATTAATTAAGGGCAAGTGGGAAGAGAGGGCTAGCACACTCCAGCTCCGGGCTCCTGAGGGGTGAGGGCTGAAGGCTTTAACAGAAAATCAAGAAGAATCCACACTGTTTACTTTTTAAAAAAGGATCAAAAACATCATCTCTGTTTTCTAAGGTGCTCCTCCACCCTGCCTTGATAATCCCAAGACACAAGGTATTGCAGCTAAGGGACAGGCTCAGAACTGATAGAAGGCTGGTATTAAGGACAAATTCAATTTTCTGTCTTTCTTTTTCTTTTTTCTGAGACAGAGTCTCTGTCACCCAGGCTGCAGTGCAGTGGCAAGATCATAGCTCACTGCAACCTCCATCTCCAAGGTTCAAGTGATTCTCCTGCCTCAGCCTCCCAAGTAGCTGGGATTACAGGTGCCCACCACCACCCTTGGCTAATTTTTGTATTTTTAGTAGAGACGGGGTTTTGCCATGTTGGCCAGGCTGGTCTTGAACTCCTGACCTCATGTGATCTGCCTACCTGGGCCTCCCAAAGTGCTGGGATTACAGGCACAAGTCACCGCACCCAGCCAAAAATCTAACTGTTTATGTGTAAAGCACAAATATATATCAAGCACAGAGACATACGCAGTGTGTCTGTCATATTACAATTTCATGGGATTGGGACATTAGGAACATGTAGAAAGGATCCTCAGGAAGTGCAGTAATGAAAAGATTGAGAACACTGGCTGAGAGTGTATAAATTCTGGTGCATTCAAAACCCAGCTTTGCAACTTTCTAGCTGTGTGTCCTTGAGTTAGTTACCTAACCTCTCTGAACTCCTTGTTTTCATACGTGACATGTATCTAGCAAGCATTCCATCACTTACTTATTTTTATTATCAGGAATACATAGACTCAGTTTTCTCACTGTATGTCTTCCAGGATTTGCATGCAAGATTCACTAAACTAGAATCCTATGTTGTTGCTCAGGCACTGCAATTCTCCAATCTTAACACAATTGTTCGACAATTGGTTAATTCAGGTTTTATGATTAGGTGTGCTGAGTGCCAGAGACTCAGAGATGGGGAGTACAGAGCCTGCCTTTGAGGGCCACAGGCTCCCATTCTGACCCATTACATTTCCTTTGTGCCTATCAAAAATGAGGTGCAGGAGAGACACCTGAGAACACACAGCTCTGTCTGTTTTCAATCAATTTACTACTATCATCATCATATCCTCAGAAATCACGCCACGTTCCCATGCTTTAGCCATAGTGAGGATCTTCCAGAACCTTCCATTTTACCTTGGGCCCACTATGTTCTGAGTCCTTTGGCCACGTCATCCTGTCAATATCACCACTTTTGTTGGGCTTAATCCCTATTTTGCAGATGAGAATGTGGGTTTGGAGAAGTTATGTGACATCTCTATGTCCACACAGCTAGTCACGGCAAATGAGATTGGAACCTAGATTCCCCTGATTCCGAAGTTCTCTACATAATTTAATCTTCAACAAACGGCCTCCAATTTATTTATTTATTTGTTTATTTATTTATTTCAGAGACAGGGTCTTGCTCTGTTTCCCAGGCTGGAGTGCAGTGGCACAATCGTAGCTCACTGAAGCCTCACTTGAACCTGGGCACAAGCATCTTCCTGCTTCAGCCTCCCAAGTAGCTGGGACTACAAGTGCACATCATCACTCCCAGCTAATTTTTTCTAATTTTTTTTTTTTTTTTTTTTTTTTTTTTTTGCAGAGATGGGGATCTCACTATGTTGCCTAGACTGGTCTCGAACTCCTGGCCTCAAGCTATCTCCCATCTTGGCCTCTCAAATTGCTGGGATTACAGGCATGAGCTACCACACCTGGCCCAGCCTCCAATTTAAATAAAATAATTAAAATAATTGACTTTCATTGACTGGGAACTACTGTATTACAGATATTACCTTATGCCAGATATCATACTAAGTGCTAATGGACATTATAGCAATTAATTGTTACAGCAACCCTTTTATTCTCATTCTTCAGACGAAGAAACCGAGACTCGACAAATTAAAGCCATTTGCCTATTCTCACACAATACAGAAGCGGGAAAGACTGAGTTTGAATCCAGGCCCCACACCTGAGTGTGTGCTTCTAATCACTTCACTATGTCCCATCCATTCATTCACTTTTTTGCCGCAAGGTCTTGCTCTGTCATCCAGGCTGAAGTGCAGTGGTGCAATCACAGCTCACTGCAGCCTCACCCTTCTAGGCTCAAGCAATTCTCCCTCCTCTCAGCCTCTGAGTAGCTGGGACTACAGGCACACACCCCATAACCTGGCTAATTTCTGTATTTTTTATAGAAATGGAGTTGTGCCATGTCACCCAGGCCAGTCCTGAACTCCTGGCCTCAAGCGATCAGCCTGCCTTGGCCTCCCAAAGTGCTGGGATTGCAGGCATGAGCCACGGCACCCAGCCCATTCATTTTTTTATTCAAGCAAATCTGTACTGAGAATTCACTAGACTGTGATTGCGGAGGTCTCTCCTGGTGGCTGCTCCTCTGAGGGTTTTCTCTCTTGGTTTCTCATTGCCTCTCTTCCCTTCCCCAAAACTTTAAAATATGGCTGGAGAGTGAAAGTCCTATTGTGAAATCTGATGGGGTAAAGGTTGGGAACATGCTGCTTCTCCCTCCCTCTGGCAGGCCAGGTCTGGGGTGCGTTATGCTCATTCTGTGAACTGGGCCAAAACATTTCACCCTTCTGGGTCTCAGTTTCCTCATCAATTAAAACAGGGATGATAATACCAGTCCCGAAGTGTTGTGCAAGCAAAAGAAAATCATGTGGGCCAAACACTCATGAGAATATTAACATATGAAAGGTCCCTTCCCTGGGAACGGAGATCCACTTCTGTCCACATGGCTGGAACCTTGAGCAGGGTCAGATGTAAGAGCAGAGGGACTGGACCTGGCTTCCAGACTCTTAGGAGACCCGTTTGTCTGTCGTGTTCCGGCTGTCACTGTGTATCCTGAGCCATGGACAAAGAAAAGTCTCGCTCTCTAAAGCCAGATTTCACTCACTCATTTGTTCATTCATGAACTCAGTCATTCAGTCATTTACTCATTCACTAACTTGGTCATTCACATATTTATTTCTTCTATAATATTTAATAAACTACTGTTCATTATACGAAACATTTCACAGAGTTGCCTGGTACTTGCAGCCATGAACAAAGACAGTGAAGGTCACTATTCGAATTCTAGGACACGGGGATAGGAAGAGAAAAATTCAACTAAAAAATGCACGTGATAAATACAGATTATGGTAAGTGCTATGCAGAAAGTAAAATAAACAGGCTGAGACACAGTGCCAGGGAGGGCCCAGTTTAGATAGAAGGGTCTAAGAAGGGAACCTAAGAGATGACACTGGAGGGGAAATCTAAAAGAAACAGACAACCAGGGCTGGGCGAGGTGGCTCACGCCTATAATCCCAGCACTTTGGGAGGCCGAGGCAGGTGGATCACGAGGTCAGGAGATCGAGACCATCCTGGCTAACACGGTGAAACCCCGTCTCTACTAAAAATACAAAAAATTAGCCAGGCGTGGTGGGGGGCACCTGTAGTCCGAGTTACTCGGGAGGCTGAGGCAGGAGGATGGCGTGAACCCGGGAGGCAGAGCTTGCAGTGAGCCGAGATTGTGCCACTGCACTCCAGCCTGGGCGACAGAGCGAGACTCCATCTCAAAAAAAAAAAAAAAGAAATAGACAACCAGTAGGAAAGCCCAAGATGGAGGTCTCTGATCCCCTTCCCAATAGCTTTGCTGCTATTATCGTTAAAATGCCATTAGGACTCATTTTTTAAAAACTGAAATATAAAGGAATTTTTTTAAGACAGAGTCTCATTCTGTCACCCAGGCTGGAGGTGCAGTGGCGCAGTCTAGGCTCACTGCAAGCTCCACCTCCCAGGTTCATGCCATTCTCCTGCCTCAGCCTCCCCAGTAGCTGGGACTACAGGTGCCCGCCACGACGCCCGGCTAATTTTTTTGTATTTTTAGTAGGACGGGGTTTCACTGTGTTATCCAGGATGGTCTCGATCTCCTGACCTCGTGATCTGCCCACCTCGGCCTCCCAAAGTGCTGGGATTACAGGCGTGAGCCACTGGGCCTGGCCATAAAGGAATTTTTAATTAATAAAATAATATACAAGAGGGTGCTTAGTATGGACATAGCAATTTTTTTTTTTTTTTTTTTTTTTTGAGACAGAGTCTCCCTCTGTCACCCAGGCTGGAGTGCAGTGGCGCGATTTTGGCTCACTGCAACCTCCGCCTCCTGGGTTCAAGCTATTCTCCTGCCTCAGCCTCCTGAGTAGCTGGGACTACAGGCACCCGCCACCACGCCTGGCTAATTTTTTTGTATTTTTAGTAGAGAATGGGTTTCACCATATTGGCCAGGCTGGTCTTGAACTCCTGGCCTTGAGATCCGCTTGCCATGGCCTCCCAAAGTGCTGGGATTACAGGCGTGAGCCGCCATGCATGGCTGCATATTTTATTTTTAATAAAAATATTGTCTTGACCGGGAGCGGGGCTCACACCTGTAATCCCAGCACTTTGGGAGGCTGAGGTGGGTGGATCATTTGAGGTCAGGAGTTTGAGACCAGCTTGGCCAACATGGTGAAATCCTGTCTCTACTAAAAAGACAAAGAAATTAGCTGGGTGTAGTGGTGCATGCCTGTAATCCCAGATACTTGGGAGGCTGAGGCAGGAGAATTTATTGAACCCAGGTGGTGAAGGTTGCAGCGAGCCAAGATCATGCCACTGCACTCCAGCCTGGGTGACAGAATGAGACTCTGCCGCAAAAAATAAATAAATAGGCCGGGTGCGGTGGCACATGCCTGTAATCCCAGCACTTTGGGAGGCCGAGGCGGGCGGATCACAAGGTCAGGAGATCGAGACCATCCTGGCTAACACGGTGAAAGCCCGTCTTTACTAAAAATACAAAAAATTAGCCGGGCGAGGTGGTGGGCGCCTGTAGTCCCAGCTACTTGGGAGGCTGAGGCAGGAGAATGGCGTGAACCCGGGAGGCGGAGCCTGCAGTGAGCCGAGATGGCGCCACTGCACTCCAGCCTGGGCGACAGCAAGACTCCGTCTCAAAAATAACTAACTAACTAACTAACTAACTAAATAAATAAATAAAAATATTGTTTTGTAATTGAATTATTTATTTACAGTATTAAGAACATTTTGTTTCTGGTCCATATCTTCGCCATTTTATTTTTGAGACAGGGTCCCACTCTGTCACCCATGCTAGAGTGCAGTGGTGTGATCACAACTCACTGCAGCCTCCACTACCCTGGCTTAAGCGATCTTCCATCTCAGCCTCCTGAGTAGCTGGGACTACAGGTGTGTGCTACGAAGCCCAACTAATTTTTTAATTTTTTTGTAGAGATGGGGTCTCTCTGTGTTGCCCAGGTTTATCTTGAACTTCTGGGCTCAAGTGATCCTCCTGCCTTGGTCTCCCAAAGTGCTGGGATTACAGGCATGGGCCACCTGCCCTACCCCTTCACCATTTTAATACTTGCAAAATTTGGCAAAATATGACACGTTATGGTTCTATCGCCGTTCTACAAATAGGTATTTCTATTGTCCATACAAATAGACATTTCATTTGCTATTTAATAGGCAATATTTTTGCTCTTTAAACCCTTGTTCATTCACCTTAGTCTCCTCCCATGTTATGGATTCCCCCAGGATATATTCCAAGAGAGAAAAGAGTAGGAGGCATGTTTGAGGTTTACGATACATTTCACCAAACTGATCTTCACAGATTCATACTAGCACCCACCCTGAAGGATAATATCTGAAGAGACCTGTCTCCTTTCCTCCCTTTTTCCTAGTAAAGAGGGAAGGAATGAAGACTTGCCTACTGGATCCCAGGCAGCCTGCTAGGGAGGGCTTAATTAGGGCTAATGATTTCTTGTCTTTGTGAGGACAGCTAGATGCCACTGGGTCGGGGAACCTCAGCCTGAAAAGGGAGACTCTCCGTAGACATTGAAATGCAACCGTCTCTCTCTCTCTCTCTCTTTTTTTTTTTCTTTGAGACGGAGTTTCGCTCTTGGTGCCCAGGCTGGAGTGCAATGGCACGATCTTGGCTCACCGCAACCTCTGCCTCCCAGGTTCAAGCAATTCTCCTGCCTCAGCCTCCTGAGTAGCTGGAATTACAGGCATGCACCACCACACCCGGCTAATTTTGTATTTTTAGTAGAGACGGGGTTTCTCCATGTTGAGGCTGGTCTCGAACTCCTGACCTCAGGTGATCCTCCCGCTTCGGCATCCCAAGGTGCTGGGATTACAGGCATGAGCCACCACGCCCGGCTCAACCGTCTCTTTTTGAAAATGGGTGGGATGGTTTTTCCACCGACTGGGGACAATAGCCCCAGAGCCTTAGAAAAACAAAGGCAGGAGGCCGCTGGGGCCAGCAGCTGCTTCTGGGGTCAGGTCCACCAAAGATGTCCTAATTTATTCATTTACCTGCCTCTTGCCTTCGGGAATTTTAAGAGGAGAAAACAAACATTTATTTATTCATTCTTCTTCTTGTCTCCAGAGATCTCAAACTACCTCAAGATCTAGTGATCTGAGGAATGAACTCAGTGGAATTCTGCAAACTCCGCCTAAGCAAAAGGTGCTTTAGAAGGATGAAGTGGTGAAGAAATGGAATTTGGGGGGATAATGGTCTTTGAAAACATATGTTCTGAAAAATTTGAAATGCATCCAAACATAATGAACTCCTCCCTTCCTATTATGCAGTTTCAACAATTATTATTATTATTATTTTGAGATGGAGTCTTGTTCCATTGCCAGGCTGGAGTGCAGTGGTGTGATCTCAGCTCACTGCAACCTCCGCCTCCCAGGTTCAAGAAATTCCTCTGCCTCAGCCTCCTGAGTATCTGGGACTACAGGTGCATGCCACCATACCCGGCTAATTGTTTGTATTTTAATAGAGATGGGGTTTCACCATGTTGGCCAGGATGGTCTGGATCTCCTGACCTCGTGATCCGCCTACCTCGGCCTCCCAAAGTGCCAGGATTACAGGCATGAGCCACGCCAGGCCTTTTTTCTTTTTTTTTTTTGGCAGAGTCTTGCTCTGTCGCCCAGGCTGGAGTGCAGTGGCATGAGCTCAGCTCACTACAACCTCCACCTCCCAGGTTTCAAGCGATTCTCCTGCCTCAGCCTCCTGAGTAGCTGGAATCACAAGCATGTGCTGCCATGCCTGGCTTTTTTAGTAGAGATGGAGTTTCGCCATGTTGGCTAGGCTGGTCTTGAATTTCTGGCCTCAAGTGATCTGCCTGCCTTGGCTTTACAAAGTGCTGGGATTACAGGCATGAGCCACCATGCCTGGCCAACAATTATTATAATTTTGGACAAAGACATTTTTTGTAAAGATCTTATAGGTCCCAAACATTCTTATTTTGGGGAGACCCCTTACCCACATCTTAAAATGCACCCACATTACATAATAAATACAATTTTATATATTTAAAATAGCTCAATTGTCAACATAAAGTTTTGTTGTTGTTGTTATTTGAGACAGGGTCTTGCTCTGTCACTGAGGCTAGTGTGCAGTGGTGCTACCAAGGCTCGAGTGATCTTCCCCTTTCAGCCTCCTGAGTAGCTGGGACTACAGGCATGCACCACCATGCTCAGCTAATTCTTTTATTTTTTATTTTTACTTTTTGTAGTGACAGGGGTTTTGCTACATTGCTCAGGCTGGTCTTGAACTCCTGAGCTAAGTGATCCTCCTGCCTCGGCCTCCCAAAGTGCTGGGATTACAAGCATGAGCCATTCCACGGGGCTGACATCAAGTTACATTTTGTCCACATGTAAGCATTACCTTTAATGTGGCAATCCTCCCTTCCTTGGGTCATCTGAAAAAAGGTGTCTCTTGCACCCAGCAGTTAGACTGGCCCTTGTTGTAGATATGCAAAATGACACCTAGATCAAGACAAAGGATGATTCACTAGTTGAAAACCTTTTAAGACAATGGGGCTTTAGGTCCAGGAGCCTGGAGGAGGAATTGTCAAAGATTCAACACAGACTTTCCCTACTGATGAAAAAAAAAAAAAATCAAAGAAGTGAGTTTTTTTTTCTCCTTTAATTTTGCTGTCCCATATTGAGCACTTCCTCTGTTCCTCAGATTGTGCCAAAGTCCTTGCCATCCACATTTGATACAGAGGAATGACAATTGTGCCACATCATAGTGCTGTTGTGAAGATGAAAGGAAACCCGTCTAGATTGCACAGTGCTGGCGCCGAAAACACACTGAGCCATGCTCGCAGTTAATATTCTTCTTCCTGTTGTTTCTGCTGTTTTTATTATCAAACCGATGTTATTCCTACTACTCATTTTTAGAGGGCAATACAGGCTCAGAGAGTTAAAGTAGCTCCCTTAAGATCACACAGCACCTGCCAGAATGTGAGTTCAAACTCTTGCCTTATCCACCAGATGATAAGTTCTCCTGTGGTCTCTGCAGTGAAAAACCCCCATGTTCAGAATCTTGTCTCCATCACTTACAGATAAACCCGTCATTTATTCCATCTTCTTTGAGTGTTCGTGTTCTCTTTTGTTAAACCAAGATAACAGTTATATCTACTTACACACTGGCCAAAGGCTTACCATCAGGTTATGTGAGAAAATCTCTGTAATTGGCAACATCTCCCCTGGATGTTAGTTATTTTTCTCTGTCTATTACTATTTTCACAAAGTAAGGCCACAAATAGATTAAAAGGGGGAGTAAACCAAGAAGCAATAATATGGGAGTGTCAGCAGGTGACATTGTAACATCTCACAATTGTGTCCTCACTACTTGGCCCACTGTGTGTCTCACACACATTAGATGCGAAAGAGAGAGAGAGAGAGAGAGAGAGAAAGGAGGAAGGGAGGGATGGAGGGAAGGAAAAAAAAGAGAGAAAAGAAAATAGAAACAAAAAGAAAGAAGGCCAGGCACGGTGGCTCATGCCTGTAACCCCAGGACTTTGGAAGGCCCAGGCAGGCAGATCACCTGAGCTCAGAAGTTTGAGACCAGCCTGGCCAACATGGCAAAACCCCGTCTCAACTAAAAATGCAAAAATTAGCCGGGTGTGGTGGCACGCGTGCATAGTCCCAGCTACTCGGGAGGCTGAGGCAGGAGAATCGCTTGAACCTGGGAGGCGGAGGTTGCAGTGAGTTGAGATCGCACTACTGCACTCCAACCTGGGCAACAGAGTGAGACTCCATCAAAAAAAAAAAAAGAAAGAAAAGAAAAGAAAGAGAGGAAGGAAGGAAGAAAGGGAGAGAGAAAAAGAAAAAAGAGAGAGAGAAAGAAAGGGAAGAAAAGGAAGGGAGGGAGGGAGGGAGGGAGGGAGGGAAGGAAAGAAAGAAAGAAAGAAAGAAAGAAAGAAAGAAAGAAAGAAAGAAAGAAAGAAAGAAAGAAAAGAAAAGAAAAAGAAAGAGAGAGAAGGAAGGAAAGAGAGAGAGAGAAGGAAGGAAAGAAAGGAAAGAAAAGAAAGAAAGAGAGAGAAGGAAAGAAAGAGAGAGAGAGAGATACATTCTTAAATGAAAGCTCCTATCCTATGGGCCCCATGGATCAATGGATGGGCTTTAGGAGGGGAGTAGGTCTAGGAATTCTGGATAATGGGAGGCCACCTACCTATTCGGTGTGTGCATTTTCCTGGGAGAAGAATAACAGGTCTTCCTATCAATCAGACCCAATAAACTGCTCTTATACATTTATGTATAAATATATTTCATTTCTTGCAAAGACAATTTCATAACAGAAACTAACAACATGTAGACCAGGCACAATTCCACCAATAATTTGGGGTTCCCTTTTCCACTTTCTCTTCCTGTCCTTGTATTCAGGAATTTAAACAGAGCCATTGTCCTAAAGAAGATAGCATTTTGAAATTCACTTATTATTATTATTATTGAGACAGAGTCTCGCTCTGTCACCCAGGCTGGAGTGCGGTGGCACAATCTTGGCTCACTGCAACCTCCACCTCCTGGGTTCAAGTGATTCTCCTGCCTCAGCCTCCCAAGTAGCTGGGATTACAGATGAGCGCCACCACACCAGCTATTTTTTGTAGAGATGGGGTTTTGCCCTGTTGGCCAGGCTGGTCTCGAACTCCCAACCTCAAGTGATCCACCTGCTTCAGCCTCCCGAAGTGCTGGGAATAGAGGTGTGAGCCACTGCACCCACCTTCACTTATTATTTTATTATTCTTATTACTCAATATAATACATTCTCCATTGTTGCTTGATAGATTTTACGTTCATCATTTTAATCATTAAATAATAGTTCACTCCCTTATATAAGAACGCATTTAATACATGCTGGTTGTGAGATTTCAGTTAATGTAACAAATGAAGTTGGAATGCTGTTTGGCACATAGTCAGCGTCATCATAAATACTGATGTTATTTCAATTTTATCCTCAAACCTGTTTATGAGGTTGCCATTATAATGACACCCATTTTATAGATGAGAGAACGAAGGTACAGCAAGTTTAGTTAGCTTGTCCTAGGTCACACAGCTAGTTAAGGAAGGAAGCCCAAGAAATTGGTGAATTAACAGTTTCTGAATTCCTGCATCTTCCAGCTGGCCCACTGCCCACCTTAGGGTAGCGCTACTTACAGTACAAAGAACCAAGCCTTTGATGTGCTAATCCCATTTGTTTGTATGGAGATCAGAGGAGGACACCTGGATTTATTTATGCAGTTCCTGACTCCAAAAGCCCCTATCAGGCCTCCTGAGATTAGATAGATTAGCTATTTAAACTGTATTGTTTGATTCTTGCTCTCCAAAGTCAAGACTTTCCTGCTCACCCTGCACTCCAGCCTGGTGACAGAGTGAGATTCCACCTGAAAAAAAAAAACAAAAAAAACCCCACAAAACAAAGAACAAACAAACAAACAAACAAAACACAAAAAATACACCAAAACTCAAAATGCCATTCCAATTTCCTTTTCTTTTTCTCCCCCTCTTCTGCTTAGTAACCTATAATGGCCACCCACAATCTCCAGCTGGGAGTCTACTTTCCTCACCTCTAAAATGAGATTATAGTCAGAAGTTTCGAAGAGGATGAAGTGATAAAATATATTTAAAGCTCAATGTGTTGCACATAGGTTTTTTGTTGTTGTTTGTTTGCGTGTCTTTTGAGATGAAGTCTCTGTAGCCCAGGCAGGAGTGCAGTGGCATGGTCTCGGCTCACTGAGACCTCTGCCACTCAGGTTCAAGTGATTCTCCTGCCTCAGCCTCCAGAGTAGCTGGGACTACAGGTGCGCCACCAGGCCCGGCTCATTTTTGTATTTTTGGTAGAGTTGGGGTTTCACCATGTTGGCCAGGCTTGTCTTGAACTCCTGACCTTAGGTGATCTACCTGCCTTGGCCTCCCAAAGTGCTGGGATTACAGGTGTGAGCCACCGCACCCAGCCAAGTTGCACATAGTTTCTACACAAAATGAAGGTATTATGACTCTTCATTTGTTGTTGTTGTTGTTGTTAGAGAATAAGTGACATGTCCAACTAGTTAGAGAGCTAGCATTACCTCGATCAGCCTGGTAAGATTTGCAGGCCTACAGCTCTCTCTCCCCTTTGCCAATTTCTTCCTTCCTTCCTTCCTTTCTTCCTTCCTTCCTCCCTTCCTTCCTCTGTTTTTCTTGATTGCTTGCTTGCTTTTTCTGAGACGGAGTCTTGCTCTGTCACCCAGGCTGGAGTGTAATGGCATGATCTCAGCTCACTGCAACCTCCACCTCCCAGGTTCAAGCGATTCTCCTGCCTCAGCCTCCAGATTAGCTGTGATTACAGGTGTCCACCACCACACCCGACTAACTTTTTTGTATTTTTAGTAGAGACGGGGTTTCACCATGTTGGTCAGGCTGGTCTCGAACTCCTGACCTCAGGTAATCCACCCACCTCAGCCTCCCACAGTGCTGGGATTATAGGCGTCAGCCACCGCACCTGGTCTCCCTTTGTCAATTTCTAAAACACTCCTGACCCACCCAACAGTGATTACATCCAGTTTCATTTAGGATTGGGAAACGCTTTCTCTTCGAATAAGAAAAAAGGGA
This sequence comes from Pongo abelii, assembly GCF_028885655.2. Taxonomy (NCBI): domain Eukaryota; kingdom Metazoa; phylum Chordata; class Mammalia; order Primates; family Hominidae; genus Pongo; species Pongo abelii. The sequence goes on along the minus strand of NC_071995.2, from coordinate 113,477,755 downwards.
AGATAATCAAACAGTCAAATACTCGAGTGGCCACAAGATGGCTCTCCCGGGAGGCCCGGCTTGGATTAACCCCCAGCGTTGATTCCTTAACACCATTCCTTCCCTGAGAAACAGTATCCTGTTTGGGATGCCAGACCCCCTTGGACTCTCATGGCTCCAGCCCTCAGGACTGTGAGCCCCTTGGAAAATGACCCGAGTCTGCCTTTTCTTCTGGTCCCTCTTGATTTCTTTCTGGACACACATTTTTGTGGGTGCTGCCACTCGCTATCTGGCTTGGTTGCCCTCTGGGTTTTCAGTGTGTGCATACGAACAGAGGACACCAGATAGCTAATCTTACCTCTGACCAACCCTCTCAAAGGCACAATCAAGATAGAACCCAGGACTCACCTTGCATTGCAAACCTCAAAAGCCAGTTGAGCTGAGCTAGTGAAGACACGCCTCAACCATCTCTATTTTGGGTGTTTCCTGCATTCCAGCCGATAAGGAGACACCTCTGAGGAGCCTGAACTGCCTGCCCAGAAGGCAGAGTGGGTGAAAGTTTTAAGACAGTCTGGGCACACTCAGGGTGCAACAGTGAACACCTCTTACACAGCGCTGAGCATTTTCCAGAACTGTCTTTCTTCCTCTGTCTCTCTTGACTTTCACAGCAGCCTGCCAGGGCTGACAGGCAATGGGGCCTTTTGTCTTTTTGTTTGTTTGTTTCTTTTTATGGAGAATGAGGTCTTACTATGTTGCCGAAGCAGGACTTGAACTCCTGGGCTAAAGCTATCCTCCTGCATCTGCCTCCCTAAGTGCTGGGATTACGGGTGTGAGCCACCGCGCCTGGCAATGGGCCCTTTAAATTTTTTTTTTTTTTTTTTTTTTTTGTAGAGACAGAGTCTCACTATGTTGCCCAAGCTGGTCTTGAACTCCTGGGCTCAAGCAACCCTCCCACCTTGGCCTCCCAAAGTGCTGGGATTACAGGCATGAGCCTGGCAATGGACACTTTTGAATAGAGGAAGATGCTGACGTTCAGAAAGGTTAAGGAATATGCCTAAGGGCACCAAGGTCACAAACCCTAGAATTTTTCAAGGTGATGACTTCCAACTCCTGGTCCCCAGTCCTCTGTGTGACCCCTCCCCTTCAACTGTGCTGTATTTAAAATCTTCTGCTAGAAACCAGGACTTTCAGGAAAGACCTGTTCACCTTTTGCTGGTTCTGAAGTAAACAGGTCTCAAGCTGTTCTTGGATGACAGTGAATTCAGGGACTGCAGTGTTTTCACTAGGCCTCAAGGGCATTGGCACGTCCCCAGAGATTCCGGAGAGATTGGGGAGGATGAAAGGATGAGGTCCCTGGTAATTCATGTGCACTGATGGTTGGCTTGCATCAGACGGATACAAGTTCAGAACCACCTAGAAGTAGTTTATTTTGGAAATGTGGATGCCCACTTCTGTGTCCCTGTACACTGCCATGTGCGCACCCACCAGGAACACCTAGATTTTTTTCTTAAAGGGCAATGCAGTTAATTTCACCATGATCAAAACTTGAGTAGATACGCCATGAATTCAGTGCCCAGGAAAGAAAATCCACAGAGGTATAACTCCATATTTTTCTTGGAAATAAATTTGGAGCAGCCATAAAAGTTTCTGTGTGTGTGTGTGAGTGTGTGTGAGAGTGTGTGTGTGTGAGAGAGAGAGAGAGGAAAAAAGAAAGAAAGAGAGAGAAAGAGAGAGAAAGAAAGAAAAGAAAGGAAGGAAGGAAGAAGGAAAGAAAGAAAGAAAGAAGAAAGAAGAGAAAGAAAGAAAAGCAAACAGCAGAGAGAGACTAAATTATTCCAGGACTGATTTATTTAGCTGTGGCTAAAAGATTTTTTGTTAAGTAAGACTCTTTAGAGATTACTTTATTTTTGACATATATATATATATTTATTTATATACATATATTTTTTGAGATGGAGTCTCACTCCGTTGCCCAGGCTGGAGTGCAGTGGCACAATCTAGGCTCACTGTAACCTCCGCCTCCTGGGTTCAAGCCATTCTCCTGCTTCAGCCTCCCGTGTAGCTGGGATTACAGGTGTGCACCACCACGCCTGGATAATTTTTGTATTTTTAGTAGAGACGGGGTTTCACCACATTGGCCAGGCTGGTCTCGAACTCCTGACCTCAAGCGATCTGCCCACCTTGACCTCCCAAAGTGCTGGGATTACAGAAGTGAGCCACTGTGCCTAGCTTGTTTTATATATTATTTTTCATGTATTTGGCTAATTTCTGGATATTTTTAAGGATGGAGTTTTGCCATGTTGCCCAGGCTCGTCTTGAACTCCTGGACTCAAGCCATCCACCTGCCTTGGCCTCTCAAAATGCTGGGACTATAGGCATCAGCCACTGCACCCAGCCTTACTTCCACTTTTTTTTTTCTCAGATGGAGTCTCGCTCTGTCGCCCAGGCTGGAGTGCAGTTGCAAGATCACGGCTCACTGCAACCTCTGCCTCCCAGGTTCACACCATTCTCCTGCCTCAGCTTCCCGAGTAGCTGGGACTACAGGCACCCGCCACCACGCCCGGCTAATTTTTTGTGTTTTTAGTAGAGACGGGGTTTCAACGTGTTAGCCAGGACGGTCTCGATCTGACCTCGTGATCTGCCCGCCTCGGCCTCCCAAAGTGCTGGGATTATAGGCGTGAGCCACTGCGCCGGGCTTTTTTTTTTTTTTTTTTTTTTTTTTTTTCACTCCCTTACATTGATCCAGAGCCTACTACGTGCCAGGTATTGTGTAAGTGCTTCTTCATTTAATTTATCCTTCTCACAAACTGATGAGGTAGGTAATATAATTATATCTCCCCATTATACAGGGAAGAAAACTGAGACTTAGAGAGGTGGAGAGATTTTTCCAAGATGCTTTAGTTGATCTGAATCTCATCCCAGGAATGTGACTTCCGGAGTGCCTCTTCACCTCCTAACTTACCCATCTAGGCCAAGGTTTCTCAGTGTGGCCACTGTTGGCATTTTGTACCAGATAATTCTGCATGGTAGCGGGCTGTCCTGTGTAGAATGTTTAGCAGCATCCTTGGTCTCTACCAGTAGGTAGGTGCCAGCAGTAGCATCACCCTCATGTGTGACAACAAAAAATATCTCCAGACAATGCCAGGTGTCTGCTGGGGGCAAAATCCTCCTCCTAAAAACATGAAAACCACTGTTCTTTGCTAATTTCTCATTCCTAAGATGCAGAGTAGGACCCAAATATACTTTGCCAGAATGTAGGAATAATTGATTGATTCTTTTTTTTTTTTCGAGACGAACTCTTGATCTGTCACCCAGGCTAGAGTGCAGAGGCATGATCTCAGCTCACTGCAAACTCTGCCTCCTGGGTTCAAGAGATTCTCATGTCTCAGACTCCCTAGTAGCTGGGACTACAGGCGTGCCACCACTCTCAGCTAATTTTTATATTTTTAATAGAGACGGGGTTTCACCATGTTGGCCAGGCTAGTCTTGAACTCCTGACCTCAGGTGATCCTCCCACCTCGGCCTCCCAAAATGCTGGGATTACAGGTGGAGCCCCTGCACCTGGCCAATTTATTGATTCTGGAGTTGGTTTATGTATTTCTCCTTCATTCTTGCAAAAACTGTATTCACCTTTCACCTTCTCCAGAAACCTGGATCCACTAGTGGGTTCCCTCCTCTCTATAATATGGCAAAGCACGTTAGTTTTACTGTATCCTTTCTATCTCTCTGGGTTTCAGGTCATTTTGTGGCCCTGGCTAAACCCTCCCTGTTTGGCTAGACTGGGAGAAGGCCCTGAAGGTAAAGCCTTTGTTTTTGAGGGCTGAGCACTGTGGCTTATGTCAGTAATCCCAGCACTCTGGGAGGCTGAGGTGGGCAGATCACTTGAGGTCAGGAGTTCGAGACCAGCCTGGCCAACATGGTGAAAACCCATCTCTACTAAAAATACAAAAATTAACCAGGTATGGTGGTGCACACCTGTAATTCCAGGTACTAGGGCGGCTGAGGCACAAGAATCACTTGAAGCTGGGAGGCAGAGGTTGCAGTGAGCTGACATCGTGCCACTGCACACCAGCCTGGGTGACAGAGAGAGACTCCATCTCAAAAAAAAAAAAAAACTTTGTAATCCTTTTTATCCATCTTTGATCCCAAAGCAAACCCCAGGGCCTGGCACAGAAGAGGTGTCAATACCTGTTTCACAAATGGTGAGCAACGTATAGGTGGGTAGCCAGAGAAGACATTTAGGCAAAGGGATTAGAAGTGAGTTTTCTTGGCCAGAAGCGGTGGCTCACGCCTGTAATCTCAGCACTTTGGGAGGCCAAGGCGGGTGGATCACCTGAGGTCAGGAGTTCGAGACCAGCCTGGCCAACATGGCGAAATCCCGTCTCTACTACAAATACAAAAAAAAAAAAAAATAGCCACGTGTGGTGGTGGGTGCCTGTAATCCCAGCTACCCAGGAGGCTGAGGCAGGAGAATCGCTGGAACCCGGGAGGCAGAGGCTGCAATGAGCCTAGATCCCACCACACTCCAGCCTGGGCAACAGAGCATGACTCCATCAAAAAAAAAAAAAAAAAAAAAAGTGAGTTTTCTCTTTCACCTGCATCTATTTCATGTATTTGTGTGTTCTTTGAATTGGAAAGTTAAAAAAACAAAACAAAACAAAAAAAACACAGTAAGAATGAGCCACTTTTATGTCATACTAAGCACTTAATAGTCAGTAAGCTGAATTCACGATATGCTTCCAAATGAATTTTTTTTTGAGACAGAGTCTTGCTCTGTCGCCCAGGCTGGAGTGCAGTGGTGTGATCTCAGCTCACTGCAACCTCCGCCTCCCAGGTTCAAGCAATTCTCTGCCTCAGCCTCCAAAGTAGCTGGGATTACAGGCACCCGCCACCACGTCTGGCTAATTTTTGTATTTTTAGTAGAGACAGGGTTTCACCATCTTGGCCAGGCTGGTCTTGAACTGACCTTGTGATCCACCCGCCTCGGCCTCCCAAAGTGGTGGGATTACAGGCGTAAGCCACCGCACCCGGCCTCCAAATGAATTAAAAAAAAAAAAATCTACACAAAGACATACAGCAAAGTGTCAACAGAGATTGCCCCTGGGTAGGGTTAATTTTTCTTTTATGCCTCTCAAGGGTTCCCAGGCAATACATGAGTGGTGCCTGTACCTGCTCTGGAATGGATGAAATCCAGCATCACATCCTGGCTCCATTGCTCACTAGCTGTGTGACCTTGGACAGGGTCTCACTTTGTCACTCAGGCTGGAGCACAATGGCACGAACATGGCTCACTGCAGCTTTGAACTCCCAGGCTCAAGCAATCCTCCTGCCTCAGACACCCAAGTAGCTGGAACCACAGGCACACGCCACCATGCCCGGCTAATTTTTGTATGTTTTGTAGAGATGGGATCTTGCCATGTTTCCCTGGCTGGTCTCGAACTCCTGAGCCCAAGTGATTTACCTGCCTAGGCCTCCCAAAGTGCTGGGAGTACAGGAGTGAGCCACCACGCCCGGCCTCACAAGGTCATCTTCTAAGCTTCGATTTGTTCATCTGTAAAATGAGATGAGAAAAGCAGGGACCTCCTCTGAAGGATTTGGAATGATTAAAAGAGATAAGGAATGCAAAACAGAGTGCTTAATAGGGGTTTGATTAATGCCAATAATTCACATACTGTTTTTATCAAACAGGTATTCTTTTTCTTTTTAACACAAAAATAAGATCAAAGCTAATAAATGTGATTTTTAAAAAACTCTGGGTGAGAGGGTTATCAGGACACCCCTTCCCCCTTAGCCCCATGCAAAAGTCCTGCACAGCAAGGACAACTGGGTCACAGAGTGCCCCGGGGAGGGCCTTGAGAAGCCCAGCGGCCAATTTAGAGGAGCCTGTGCGGCTCTGAGCTCGGAGCTGACTCAAATCAACATGGAGGCTCCCTGATAACATACCTGCACTCCCAGAAGAAAACAACACTGCAGAGAAGCCCCAAATTGTCAAAAATCTCAAATGAATTGTCCATTCTTTGTCTTTGAGGTTGATTTAATGATATTTTGCTTTCCTAATCATTCAGCCAAGGTAGGTGAGGAATTTGTCATTCCCCTTGGTGTCCCCAGAAGCAGCCAGGGGCTAGACACTGACGGCTGTGGAGACAAATATCAGAGCTTCTACTATTCAAGTGCTAATGGCCTTGTTTAACCATCACAGCAACCCCACAGACATTTCTGCTAGTTCGCCCATTTTACAGGTGAGAAAATTGAGGCTGAATGTGATCTTAATTTACCTATATTCAGGACACCTTCAGGATAATTAGATCTAGCCTAGCCTGGTGTCATTTAGAAACTTGCTCCTACTCAAAGTATGGTCTGTGGACCAGCAGCAGAGCCCCAGAGTCCATAAATATGTAGCGTCTCAATCTGTTCTAGCTACTGAATCAGAATTATGTTCAGGGCTGGCTTTGTTTGCTGTTCTCTGTGTCCTCTGTCTATTCCCATGGCCTTAGACCAGGCCACTATCAGCTCTCATCTGAATCACCCTCGACAGCCTTTAACTGCCCCCTCTTGCTCCTTCTCAACCAATCTGGCATTCCCTTCCTCTATATCTTTCAATGGCTCCCTATTGACTTTGCATTAACTTCCTAACATAGATTTTAGGGCACTTCCCATTCTGGATCCTGCCTTCTCAGCCTTCATCTCACATCTCACTCTTTCATTACAGCCCATGCTGCATGGTCCAGCCTCATCCAATGCCCTTCCTGGCATGCAACCCCACCTCTGGAACTTTGTCCGTCCTCATCACCTGGAAGATGCTTCATTTTTTCTCTATCCCTGGATTGATCTTACTTGCCCCCCTGTTCTCACTGGAGCACTTCTTCTTCGAGGAAGTATATTCCAGCCCCTTGAGCTTGTTCCATCCCATAGGAGTTAGCATGCCTGCTTGCTGATTTGTCTCCCTTTAAGATTTTAAGCACTTCAAGGACAAAAGTTGTCTTACTCATCAATGCAGCCTCGACACTTAGCATGAGATCTTGCACGTGGTGCACTTCCGCTGCATTTATTTTATTTATTATCATTTTTTGAGATGGAATTTTTGCTTTGTTGCCCAGTCCGGAGTGCAATAGCACAATCCTGGCTCACTACAACCTCCACTTCCTGGGTTCAAGCGATTCTCCTGCTTCAGCTTCCTGAGTAGCTGGGATTAAAGGCGCCCACCGCCATGCCTGGCTAAGTTTTTGTATTTTTAGTAGCGACGAGGTTTCACCATGTTGGCCAGGCTGGTCTAGAACCCCTGAACTCAAGTGATCCACCCACCTCGGCCTCCCAAAGTGTTAGGATTACAGGTGTGAGCCACACCATGCCCGGCCTGGTGCATTCTCAATAACGGCCCTCAGTGTCCACTTTCTGGCTGCTTCTGGGTACACCAAGGAAAACAACTGATTCCTTGTCAGCCTGAGCTGAATAATTAGGAAAACTAAATATCATCACATCAACTCCAAAGACAAGAAACGAGAAATTCATTTGAGATTTTTGAAAATTTAGGGATTCTCTGCAGTGCTTTTTTTTTTTTTTCCCCCCAGGAGTTCAAGAATATTGTCATGAATGAACTTAAAAGACTCTGAAGTTCTGTCTCTTATAACTGGGCACTTGGAGTGAAAGCCCCTATGTTGAACATCTTTCTCATGGTGCTGCAAGAGCCATCACTCTTGGGAACTTTAGCCCTTTTATTTTATAACATATTTTTTTGTCTCTGTGATACAGAACTGCATAGGATATATGTGGTTTAGCCAATACTTATAAAGTGAACATCAGTATTCACAGCATGCGAAACAGCAGCCCCCCAAACTCCCCAGGTATCCCTTCCTCTTCCCCACAAGTAGCCACTACCCTGAATTTGGGGACAATCATTTCCTTGCTTTTCTTTATAATTTTACCCCCTACATAAGGATCCTTAAGCAATAGAATTTAATTTGGCCTCTTTTGCTTTTGAACTTTATATAAATGCAACAATGCTTGATGTGTTTTGGGGGTCTGGCTTCTTCCCCTCAACATTCCACCTGTGAGATTTCTCCGTGTTGTTCAGGGTAGCTGCATCATCCATTTTCATTGCTGAGTATATTTCATTGTATGGAGATGCCACTGTTTCTCCATTCTATTGCTGATGGGTGCTGGGGCTGTTTCTAGTATGGAGCTATCATGCAAATAATGTGTGAGCAACATTCTTGGCTCCATCTCCATCTTTTGGAACACATGCACCTGAGTTTCTCTAGGGAATAAATCTGGGAGTGGAGGTGCTGGGTCCTAGAATCTGCATATATTGAACTTTACTACATATTGAGACACCATCCTCCATAGCGGTCGCAGTACCTTTACTCTTGGTCTTCTGAGTAAGAATTGGAGACACTGGGAGTTTTCTTCTACAGCCTATCTCAAATCTCCCCGCAAAGGTACATTATAAATTTAAAAAGGAGGAAGAAAAATATTTCTAGTCCATAATCTCGAGTTGCCCAAGGGCTTTTTCTTTGACCTGCAGAGGCAAGTGGTTGCAGAGATGGAAGCAGGAATGAGGCGGTCCTCTCTTTGATGCCTATCTGAGTTTGGAGGGGGTGGGGGTGACATTTGGGCTTCACTAGTGAGTCAACCAGGAAGAATCTTCCCAGCTGAGATCCATCTGCCCCACCGCAGGTAGCATAAGAAGGGGAGAGAAGCTGCTCTTCTGGGCAGTTTTCAGGGCAGAGCCTGATGGTGGCCTTTTGGCTCACATTTGTTTCAACAATAAAGAACTCATCGAGTATCTGAATTGTATTTTGTTCTTTTCCTCAAATGGAATACTTGTGTGGTGCTTTCGAGTTGTGAAGATGACGCTGTATGTGTACACACACACACATTTATATGTAATTGGTGAAATGTGTATGCACGTTAGGTAATAGAAATAACTGTGCTGTGATTATGTAAAAGGAGAATGTTCTTGCTCTTAGGAGATGCACACTGAAGAACTAAGGGATAGAACTTCTTGATGTTTTCAACTTGCCTTCAAAATTGTTCCACAAGAACTAAGGGATAGAACTTCTTGATGTTTTCAATTTGCCTTCAAAACGGTTCCACAAGAACTAAGGGATAGAACTTCTTGATGTTTTCAACTTGCCTTCAAAATGGTTCCACAAGAACTAAGGGATAGAACTTCTTGATGTTTTCAACTTGCCTTCAAAACGCTTCCACAAGAACTAAGGGATAGAACTTCTTGATGTTTTCAACTTGCCTTCAAAACGCTTCCACAAGAACTAAGGGATAGAACTTCTTGATGTTTTCAACTTGCCTTCAAAACTGTTCCACAAGAACTAAGGGATAGAACTTCTTGATGTTTTCAATTTGCCTTCAAAACGGTTCCACAAGAACTAAGGGATAGAACTTCTTGATGTTTTCAATTTGCCTTCAAAACGGTTCCACAAGAACTAAGGGATAGAACTTCTTGATGTTTTCAATTTGCCTTCAAAACGGTTCAAGTTAGGTCTGGGGTTATATGTAAAGGTTTGTTACATAGATAAACACATGTCACAGGGGTTTGTTGTACATATTATTACATCACCCAGGTATTAAGCTCAGTACCCAATAGTCGTCTTTTCTGCTCCTCTCCCTCCTCTGACCTTCCTCCCTCAAGTAGGCACCAGTGTCTGTTGTTCCTCTCTTTGTGTTCATATGTTATCATCTCCACTTATGCATAAGAACATGCAGTATTTGGTTTTCTGTTCCTGTGCTAGTTTGCTAAGGATGATGGCCTCCAGCTCTATCCATGTTCCCACAAAAGACATGATCTTGTTTTCTTTTTATGACTGCATAATATTCCATGGTGCATAGGTACCATATTTTTTTTTATCCAGCCTGTCATTGATGGGCATTTAGGTTGATTCCATGTCTTTGCTATTGTGAACAGTGCTGCAGTGAACATTCACGTGCATGTGTCTTTATGGTAAAATGAGGCAATTTTGCATACATGGAATTGTACTACACTTGCTGGCTTGCACACTTGGTTTTTATTCAAGAATATATTGTTGTTGTCTCGTCATGTCAAAGTTTACCCACATTAGGTCAATGTTGCTCAGCATTTGTTAATACAAGAACCCTTAAGCTTACTTAACCAGTTCTGTTTGGTTGGTTTTGCCCTATTGTTGAACTTTCCATTTTTCCAATTTTTCTGCTATTATAAACAACACTGCAGTGAACATCCTTCCACACAGATCTTTGCTTGCATGTCCCAATAAGTTTTTTGGTATAATCAAGTACTTTTTAAAAAAAGTTTAAAAATTTTTAGTGAAAAACTTCATTGTGTGCTTAATCTTTTTTTTTTTTTTTTGGACAGAGTCTTGTTCTGTCACCCAGGCTGGGTGGCATGATCTCAGCTCACTGCAACCTCCACCTCCCAGGTTCAAGTGATTCTCCTGCCTCAGCCTCCCGAGTAGCTGGGATTACAGGCATGCATCACCATGCCCAGCTAATATTTATATTTTCAGTTGAGATGAAATTTCATCATGTTAGCCAGGCTGGTCTCAAACTCCTGACCTCAAATCAAGTGATCCACCCACCTTGGCCTACCACAGTGCTGGGATTACAGGCCTGAGCCAATGTGCCTGGCCTTCATTTTAAATGACTATTTATTGTGTTTTGATCCTTACTGTTTGCCCACAGTGCTTTACTTTACATGTTCTCATTTAATTTTTATAACATCACCATGGTGTGGGTACTGACATGATACATATTTTAAAGATGAGGAGACAAAGGCTTAGAAAGGTTAATGACTTTTTCAAAGTCATGCAGCCAGCTTTATCTAATTCCAGAAGTCTGGGGTTCTTAAACGATTGGCTTTGCTTAAAGTAAGAGGCGCCTGCAATTTCCTTCTATGATCAAACCACACAAAAGCCAGGCTGATTAGACTTTTGAGGTCCCCCAAAGGTCATGACCAGAATTGAGGTGGGCGTGGCGAGGCCGTGCAGATTCTGCTGGAGCTCTGCTGCCCCCTGGTGACAATGCTCTTTCATTGCTTAGATGGTTAGTCCCTTAGCAGCGGCCAGTTGTAGTTAAACTCACACTCTTTAGGTAACAATAAGACTAGCAACGGAACAGTCATTATCTAAATATTTTCTGAGACTCTTCACGGAGAGTTACATACACTATCAATCCAAGCCTTGCAAAGTAAGAGTTATCCCCATGTCAGAGAGAAGAAACCAGGGCTCAGAGAAGTTAACCCCTCCAAGGTCAAGCGGCTTAGTAGTTACAAAGCTAGAGTTCCATTCCAGTTCTTGCTGGTCCTTAAGTGTACACCCTTTCTACTGCCCCATACATCTTCCTGATCTGGCACAAAGCAACATCCCGGAAATCCTTCAGTAAACTTAATCTGAGCCAAAGACAGTTTGGTACAGAGATTTCAAGTATGGATTCCAGGGTCTGATAGTCCTAATCTTAATCCTGCCTCTGCCACTTTCTTGTTCTATGACCTTGAGGAAGTCACTTGACCTCTCAGAGGGCCATGTGAAAACAGGGATGAGATAAGTAATGCAAGAAAAGGGCTCAGCCCAGGCGCTGGCATTGAAGAGGCAGCCAGTGAACTAAAGCTTCATATCAAGGGAATAACAAGAGGCCAGGACTGAGAAATAGCACAAGAATGAGGCCAGTGCACTTAGAGGAGAGGCGGAGAGAGTTTGGGAGAGTTGAGTTGAAACCAGGCTCTGTTACTGACACAATGTGAAGAGGTCCCTTTGCTCTCTGGGACTCTGTTTCCCCTCTGTCAAAGGCATTCTTTCTAAAGCTACTTATTGACATGCAGCCACTGCTCTTGGACTAAAGCAGATGCTGAGCCTCACAATTTTCTCATTTCTAAAATGAGAACGAGAATATACAACTATTCACGGCATTTTTTTTTTTTTTTTTTGAGACAGAGTCTCATTCTCTCGCCCAGGCTGGAGTGCAGTGGCATGATCTTGGTTCACTGCAACCTCTGCCTCCCAGGTTCAAGCAACCCTCCCACCTCAGCCTTCCAAGTAGCTAGGAATACGGGCACATACCACCCCGCGCGGTTTCACTGTGATGGCCAGGCTGATCTCAAACTCCTGGCCTCAAGTGATCCACCCGCCTCGACCTCCTAAAGTGCTGGGGTTACAGGCATAAGCCACTGTGCCCAGCCATATTCACAGTATTCTTATGAGGCATCAAATATGATGGTGCCTGAAAGTGGCTGTTTTGTTAATAAAAGGGGTACATGAGCTCTGGTCTCAGCAGTCAAGGAGAGGAGCTTGGATGTCTTGAGGGAATGAAAAGAGGTAAACTGATGACTAACATTTGTTGAAGGTTTAATATTTAATATTTGCCAAGCACTTTTCTGAGCATTCACAAATATTAACTCATTTAATGCTCACATCAGCTTTATGAGGGAAGCAATTTTACTGGTTGGCTGTTATGGGTGATGGCGGGCCATGTGACCCAGAGTTGGCCAATCACAGATTCCTATGTCCTGGCCTCAGTGATTAGCTCAGGGAGAACCATAAAACCCCAGCCTAACCAATCGGATCATTTCTAGGCATTATGTACCTCAATGCTGGAGGCAAAAGGCTTTTCTTTTTAGCTTTGGGGTGCTGAGGTGATTGATGTCAATCACCTGAAGCTGCCTGGAGCCATGCTGTAGCCAGGAAAACCCAGCTAAATAGCTTTAGAATGAGACCAATGCATTGAGAGGCAAGGTAGAAGAAAGTTAAAGAGGGCTAAGTTGAGACCAGCCAATATTGTTAGAATCTATGTAACCACATTTTCCTTTCTACATACGTAAATCAGTGAATCTCATTTTTCCCTTAAAGCTAGTTTGAATTGGGATTCTGTCACATACAACTATTGGCTCTCACCAATGCACATATATTAGTCCACTTTCGCACTGCTATAAAGAAATACCCAAGACTGGGTAATTTATAAAGGAAAGAGGTTTAATAGACTCACAGTTCCACCTGGCTGGGGAGGCCTCAGGAATCTTACAATCATGGTGGAAGGTGAAGGGGAAGCAGGCACCTTCTTCACAAGGTGGCAGGAGAGAGTGAGTGTGAGAAGGAGGAAGTGCCAGACTTTAAAACCATCAGCTGTCGTGAGAACTTACTCACTATCAGGAGATCAGCTTCGGGGAAACCACCCCCATGATCCAATCGCTTCCCTCCCTCCACACCTGAGGATTACAGGTCCCTCCGTAATCCCCACCTCAATGTGGGGATTACAACTGGAGATGAGATTTGGGTGGGGACACAGAGCCAAACCATATGACCACATACACAAATAATGCTAATAGTTATGGCCACCAACATAATAATATTAATAATAATGTCCTTCTAGATGATTGGCATTTGACATGGTCTTCGAGACTCAAACATTATCCCCCCTGTGAACCCTTACTGGAGGGACTTCTTCTGGGTGAAGGTAGTCACTTTATAATGAACGGATTTTACGTTATTTTCATCATTGTTGTGTTTTTTATTCTATTGTATTATAAAGTCAGATGCACCTTGTTTTTATGTCTTCTTGACTTTGCTCATTCTGTTTCTTCCAACTGATTTGTTCTCTTCTTCCCCATCTGTAAGAGATCAGTTTCGCAGTCATAAAGAGGATCAGCTTCTGAATCAAACAGAACTTGGTTCAAATTCCGCCTCTTCTACTTCCTAGCTCTTTGACCTGGGTCAAATCACTTCCCTCTCTGAGCCTCAGTTTTCTCATCCATAAAAATGGGTATTCTAATGGTACATGATACACAAGATTGATGTGATTTGGTTAAATTCTGGAAGTTATCTATAATTGCTAGTGAATTGTTTAATATTATTTTATTATGGAAAGCTGTTTCTTGCTCGTGTTTGGGGTCGTGGTCAAAGTTCAATGGATAGGAGGCTGGATTGGAGGAAATGCCTCTGTTTGAATTTTCCCATCACAAATTTCAATCTAGGCTAATCAGCATGTGTATCAGGGGCTTAGCGTAAGCTACCATTTATCCCCAGAGATGAAGGAATTCCCATAAAACCTTAGACTTCCAAACAAACATCTTCCCACACTCAGCACATCCCATTCCCACAATCTTGGGTCTCTCCAAGGAATACAGCAGCAGCAGGCAGGACATGAATGAGTCCCATTGTGGAGAGACGCTTTGCGAGATGCCCATGCAGGACTCTTATTTAAGAAAATAATTCTTGATAAAGTGAAATGTCTCTGTCTGAGTAATCCATTTTGGGGACTGACTTTTGGGTGTCATGGTCCTGATAGCAGATGCATAACTTTGATTCTTCCCAGCTTTACCTGGGGTGAGTGTTCCTTATCAAAAGCATGTGGGTTCTGCAGCCAGAGAGACATGGGTAGGAATTCTGGTTTCTCCACTTACTCGCAATGTGATCTTGGTCCTTCAGGTCCTAATTCTACATCTGTAAAGCAGGGATATCTTCCAAAGCAGCTGTTTTAAAGATTAAATTAGATGATGTCTCTGCCCAGTGACTTGACACATAGTGTTCCAGGTATCCCTAGCTTTGTGGCAAGCTGCCTTAAAACTTAGTGGCTTCAAATAGCAACAATAGCATTTTGCTCATAGATGTACAACCTGGGAAGGGCTTGGTGAAGACTGTTTCTCTCTGCTCCACTCAGCAACAGCTGGGATGGCTCAACAGTTGTGGGCAGAGATCATCAAAGAGCTCACTCATTCACATGTCTACTGGTTGATGTGGGCTGCTGGTTGGTAACTCAACTGAGGTCATTGGCCAGAACATCTACCATGTGGCCTCCCCATGTAGCTTGGGCTGCCTTACAACATGGTAGCTGGATTTCAAGGGTGAATGTCCCAAGCGAGAAAAGGCTCAGATGGAATCTCTATCATTGTTTATGACCTAGACTCAGAAGTCACACAGCCTTCCTTCTGCAATATTCCATTCACTGAGTCAGTCACAAAGGCCTGCTTAGGTTCAAGAGGAGGAAAAGTAGCTCTATCTCTTGATGGGAGGGTGCCAAGTTTCTGGAAGAGATTATGTCACCAGAAATATTGCTTTAATCACTTTTGGAAAATACAAATTGCCTTTTTTTTTTTTTTTTTGAGACAGAATCTCACTCTGTTGCCCAGGCTAGAGTGCAGTGGCATGATCTCGGCTTACTGCAACCTCCACCTCCCAGGTTCAAGAGATTCTCCTGCCTTAGCCTCCCGAGTAGCTGGGACTACAGGCACATGCCACCACACTCAGCTAATATTTTGTATTTTAGTAGAGATGGGGTTTTACCATGTTGCCCAGGCTGGTCTCAAACTCCTGAGCTCAGGCAATCTGCTCACCAGGGCCTCCCAAAGTGCTAGGATCACAGGTGCGAGCCACTGTGCCCAGCTTAAATTGCCTCTTTTAATGGATGCCAAAGAAAGAGCAATTCTTATGATCCCTCACTCTCTGAGCATTACAAATATATTTTCTTTTTTGTTTGCTTTTTGTTGTTTTTGTTTGTTTGTTGAGACAGGGTCTTGTTCTGTTGCCCAGGCTGGAGTGCAGTGGCACGATCATGACTCACTGCATCCTTGACCTCCCAGGCTCAAGAGATCCTCCCACTTCAGCCTTGGGAATAGCTGGGACCACAGGCACGCCGCCATGCCTGGCTAATTTTTTAATTAACCGTAGCGACAAGGTCTCACTCTGTTGTCCACTCTGGTCTCGAACTCTTATGCTCAGACCATCTGCCCACGTTGGGCAAAGTGCTGAGATTACAGGTACTGACCTACGTACATATTTTCTAAGACATGTATATTCTCTTACCTGTAAGACAGGAATAAATAATACCTGCTTTGTGGAGAAGTTGGAAAAATAACAAACAGCATATGAAAAGTCCCGATAGGTAGTAGGTGCTCAATAAAGAGTGATCAAACTAGCAACTCATGGCCAGGCATGGTGGCTGACACCTGTAATCCCAGCACTTTGGGAGGCAGAGGTGGGAGGATCACTTGAGCCCAAGAGTTCAAGACCAGCCTGGGCAACATAGTGAGACCTTGTCCCTACAAAAAACACAAAAATTAGCCTGGCGCAGTGGTGCACAGCTATAGTCCCAACTACTCGGAAGGCTGGGGTAGGAGGATCGCTTGAGCCCAGGAGGTCTAGGATGCAGTGAGCTATGATCATGCCATTGCACTCCAGCCCGGACAACAGAGTAAGACATTGTCTCAATAAATAAATAAATAAACAAACAAACAAATAAAATAGTAACTCACATTTGAACACATAGATACAGGGAGGGGAACATCACACACCTGGGCCTGTCGGAGGTTGGGGGCAAGGGGAGGGAGATCATTAGGACAAATACCTAATGCATGCAGGGCTTAAAACCTAGATGACGGGTTGATAGGTACAGCAAACCACCATGGCATATGAATACCTATGTAACAAGCCTGCATGTTTTGCACATGTATCTCAGAACTTAAAGTAAAATTTAAAAAAATAGTAACTCATATTTATTGAGCCATTGCCAGGTACCAGGCACTACTTTCTGAACACTTCATTGTGTTTTGTTTTATTTAATCCTCACAAGAACCCTATTATATAGGTTGTATTATTATTACTGTTTTACAGATAAGGAGGCTGTGGCTCAGAGAAGTTAAGCACCGTGCTTCAGGATCACACAGCTAGTTATCAGGACTCCCAGGATTCAAACCGAGGCAGTGCCGCTAGAGCATGAAAGCTTTCAAACACAACACCATACTTCCTCTTAATGATGTCGTTTTGTTCTCAGTATAAGGATTTACAGTGTGACCCAGTGGAAACTACTAAAACCATAGACCCAAGAGACAGGAGGTAAGCTAGAAAAGGCAATTAAAGGCTGAGACTTGATGGGCATCTGGTGCCAGTGAGGTGAGGGCTGAGGTTGGTTTGTGCCTTACACAGCCATGATCAATAGAGCCTACAAATGACACCCTGAGCAGGTAGACGTGAGGATTCCTGGTCACCTCTTGGTTGAATCCAGCTAGCCACTGAGGCAGTCTTTTCCCAGTATCTGCTCAGCTACCACTTTGCCTTGCCAAGAAGTTGAGCTTTTATTACATACATAATTTTGCCTTGGTTTTATGACGAAATTAATATGGATTCATTGTAAAAATGAAAAGGCAAAAGTATATACAGAAAAAAGGAAACATTTTAGCCGGGCGTGGTGGCACATGGCTGTAGTCCCAGCTACTCGGGAGGCTAAGTGGGGAGGATCCCTTGAGCCCAGGAGGCTGAGGCTGCAGTGAGCCAAGGTGGCACCTCTGCACTCCAGCCTGGGTGACAGAGTGAGACCCTGTCTCAAGAAAAAGAAAAAGAAAGTAAAAGTTTTCTCTAATCCCTTATCCTCCAATGTCACTCCCCAGAGGAAATCACCATCTGTAGTTTAGTGGGTTGCCTTCCTCATTGTTTTATTTTATTTATTTATTTATTTATTTATTTATTTATTTATTTATTAGACAGGGTCTCACTCTGGCTGGTTGCCCAGGCTGGAGTGCAGTGGTACAATTATGGCTCATTGCAGCCTCGACCTCCTGGGCTCAGGTGTTTCTCCCACCTCAGCCTCCTGAGTAGCTGAAATTACAGGTGCATGCCACCATGCCTGGCTAATGTTTTATATTTTTAGCAGAAATGGGGTTTTGCTCTGTTGCCCAGGCTGGTCTCACACTCCTGGACTCAAGCATTCTGCCCACCTTGGCCTCCTTGAGTGCTGGGATTATAGGCATGCGCCACTGCACTTGGCCCTTCGTTTTTTTTTTTAAATATAGAAAACATTAAATAAGGCAAAACCTATTTTCTTGCAACTTGCTTTTTTCTTCTTCTTCCATTTAACAATATATCAGGGACCTCTTACCATAACAGTACATTTAAACTGCTGCTGAGTGCTCCATAATACAGCTGTGCTTCTGTTTATTTCACTAATCCCCAGTTCATGCACACTGAGGTTGTTTTCATTTTTTTGTTGGTTATAACCAATGCTGCAACAATTACATTGTTGTATGCCTGGGTGAGCATTTCTGAAGGATAGATTGTTTTTCAATTTTGTTGTAAATTTTAGATTCGGGGGTACATGTGCAGATTTGTTACATGAGTATATTGTGTGATGATGAGTTAGAGATTCAATTGAACCCGTCACCCAAACAGTGAGCATAGTACTTCATAGGTAGTTTTTCAGCCTTTTCCTCCTCCCCTCCCTCCCCACTTTTGGAGTCTCCAGTATCTGTTGTTCCCGTCTTTATGTCCATGTGTACCCAATGATTAGTTCCCACTTGTAAGAGAGAACATGGGGTATTTTGGAGTTTTGTTTCTGTGTTAATTTGCTTAGGATCATGGCCTCCAGCTGCATCCATGTTGCTGCAAAGGACATGAGTTCATTCTCTTTTTTATGGCTGCATAGTATTCCATAGTGTATATGTACCACATTTTCTGCATCCAATCCTAGATTGATTCCATGTCTTTTCTATTGTGAATGTGCTATGATGAACAGGTGAGTGCAGGTGTCTTTTTGGTAGGGAAGGATGGATTATTAGAAATAAAAGCCAGGTGCAGTGGCTCACGCCTGTAATCCCAGCACTTTGGGAGGCCAAGGCAGGCAGATCACGAGGTCAGGAGATCGAGACCATCCCGGCTAACACGGCGAAACCCCGTCTCTACTAAAAATACAAAAAATTAGCCGGGCGAGGTGGTGGGCGCCTGTAGTCCCAGCTACTCGGGAGGCTGAGGCAGGAGAATGGCGTGAACCCAGGAGGCGGAGCTTGCAGTGAGCTAAGATCGCACCCCTGCACTGCAGCCTGGGTGATGGAGCGAGACTCCATCTCAAAAAAAAAAGAAAGAAAGAAAAGAAAAAAGAAATAAAAGACATAGGCCAGGCATGGTAGCTCACACCTGTAATCTCAGCAATTTGGGAGGCTGAGGCAGAAAGATTGCTTGAGCTTGGGAGGTCAAGGCTGCAGTGAGCTGTGATTGTTCCACTGCACTCCAGCCTGGGTGGCAGTGAGACCCTGTCTAAAGAAAGGAAAAAAAGAAAAAGAAAAAAAACCCAAGAACAGCAAAAAAATAAAAATCAACAAAAACCACCTGCTCCTTAACACACGCAATTTAGGGTCTTTGCCTTCCCTACTCCCCTACCAGTGCTACCTGGGGTCACCTCCCAAATAAACCACTTGCCCTCACATCCTTGTCCCAGGGTCTGATTCTGGGAAAACCCAGCCCAAGGGAACGCTCTTCCTGGACAGTTGCTTCCCACGAATACACAGATGACATGGATGCACCTCCTAATCCCAACCCCTGTGCTGCTTCTTGGTTTCTCTCCAATGTCAGTGCTGGAAGTGATCTATCAAACAGCAAGGATGGGCGTTGAGGCCTCCAGGATGTAGTCACAGTGGGAGAATATAAGACTATATTGGCAGGCCTAGATTCCCGTTCTTGCTCTTTTACCACGAGCTGGTGGATCTCAGGCATGCCACTCATTTCTTCTGAGCCTCAGTTCTCCCCCTTACATAATGCCTGGTCTTATTGGTGGTTAAGATGAAATCACCTAAAGCTGCACTTTTGTTTAAAATTAAATATAAGGGCTGGGTGTGGTGGCTCACATCTGTAATCCCAGCACTTTGGGAGGCCGAGGATGGAGGATCATTTGAGCCCAGGAGTTCAAGACTAGCTTGGGCAACATAGTAAGATCTTGTCTCTACAAATAAAGAAATGTAAAAAGTTAGCCAAGCTAATTTTTTGCAGTGATCTCGGATTTTTGCAACTTGTGCCTTCCGGTTTAAGTGATTCTCCAGCCTCAGCCGCCCAAGTAGCTAGGATTACAGCCACCCACCACCATGCCCGGCTAATTTTTGTATTTTTAGTAGAGATGGAGTTTCACCGTGTTGACTAGGCTGGTCTTGAACTCCTGACCTCAGGTAATCCACTCACCCTCACCCTCCCAAAGTGCAGGGATTACAGGCATGAGCCACTGCACTCAGCCTGGAATGTCTTCTTTGAAGGCCTTCACTGAATTCTTACTTTGGATTTTATTTCATTCAGCTTAGTCAATTGTCTTTTTTTCCCCTTCTTTTTTTGAGATTGGCTTTCACTGTCACCAGACTGGAGGTCAGTGGTGGCACGATCACGACTCATGGCAGCCTCAATGTCCTCGGTTCAAGTAATCCTCCCACATCAGCTCATGGGGTCGCTGAGACCACAGATGCACACCACCAGGCCATGCCTGTGTGGCTAATTGTGTGTGTGTGTGTGTGTGTCTGTGTGTGTGTGTGTGTGTGTGTGTGTGTGTGTATAGGGACAGGGACTCGCTATGTTGCCCAGGCTAGTCTTGAACTCCTGGGCTCAAGTGGTCCTCCCGCCTTGACCTCCCAAAGTGCTGGGATTACAGATGTGAGCCACCATGCTCCTTCAAAAAACATGTTTTGTTTTTGCATTAATATGAAAATGTAATAAGAAGATATTAATATGAAAAAATTCAAACAAATACAAAACGAGAGTGAATGGCTTTATGGACCCCCATGTACCCACTACTCATAAATTAATTACTGGTTTTGAAGTTACTTGTAACTAATGGCTAATCTCAGGGTTATCTATAACTCTACCAAGAGTAACCGCTATCCAGACCTTTTTTTTTTTTTTTTTTGAGACGGAGTCTAGCTCTGTCGCCCAGGCTGCAGTGCAGTGGCGTGATCTCGGCTCACTGCAAGCTCCACCTTCTGGGTTCGCGCCATTCTCCTGCCTCAGCCTCCCGAGTAGCTGGAACTACAGGTGCCCGCCACCATGCCTGGCTAATTTTTTTGTATATTTAATAGAGACAGGGTTTCCCCATGTTAGCCAGGATGGTCTCAATCTCCTGACTTTGTGATCCGCCCACCTCAGCCTCCCAAAGTGCTGGGATTACAGGCGTGAGCCACCACGCCCAGCCTATCCAGATGATTTTGAAGCAAATCTCGCAAATATTAAACACAATTCCTACTATTCATAGTGGAGACATTTCCTTTAGCAGCTGGCAGAGAAGGAGGGGAGCAGGAACTATTCTCAATCACCACTCGAGATACCCAAAAGTGTGTGAGAAGAATGGAGTTATCTGTGGGCACAGGGAGTCGTGCCCAGATTTGAAGAGTTTCCAAGTCAACAGATAGACCTCATGTGACCTGTGACCTCAAATTGAGCAGGAACTGGCCACCGAGGCATTGGGTGTCCCCGTCACCTCTGCTCTCACCTAAGGCTTTGATGCTACAGACTGAGATAGCTGCTCAGCCATAAATCTCAAGCATTGAGAACTTCAGTTTCAACAGCTTTGTGATTCTCCCTGCCCTCTCCACCCTGTGATGTTGAAATTTGTTGCTTTGCTCCATGTTCTAGCCGTGGGTGTAATTATTGTCGTGGGACCAGCAATTAACCTTCCACAGAGTGACCAATGACTCTCTGGCTGAGTGTCCTGTGGCAGAGGGAGACAGATTGTCGGGTTCCAGCGGAAGTGCTGGGATGTCTGCTCTCAGGGAGGAGGCAGTGGGCAGAGGACACTGGGGCCAAGGAAGGGTCAATTTTTCCCACTGGTCTCCCCAGAATGAGAGCAGGGAGGGTATCTCTGAACTTCACGAGGGAGAATAATATCTGCATTTGCATTTTGGAGATGCTGAGCCAGGCTGGAAAGTGTCCCCTTTCTAATTGTCTCTTAGAAAGTCCTTTATTTACAAACAGTTCCTGTCACATAGTAAACACATACATATTTCTTTATTTTTATTTTTTGAGACAGGGTCTTGCGCTCTGTCACCCAGGCTAGAGTGCAGTAGTGTGATCATAGCTCACTGCAGCCTCGACCTCTTGGACTAAAGCAATCCTCTGCCTCAGCTTCCCAAGTAACTGGGATGACAGGCAGGCACCATTATGCCCCACTAATTTTTTAAAAAAATTATAGAGATGAGGTCTTGCTATATTGCCAGGGCTGCTCTGGAATTCCTGGGCTCAAGCAATCCTCCCACCTCAGCCTCCTACAGTGTTGGGATTACAGGCATGAGCCATCACGCCCTGCCCTGCCGGTAAATTCTCTCCCTACAAAGGGAAAGAATTCTGACTTCTATTCTGACTTCTCTTCTGACTTCCATTGCCATAGATAATTTTGCCTATTTTTGAACTTCATACAAATAGGACCACACACTATATTCTCTTTTATGTCTGGTTTCTTTCAGTCATGTCTGTGAATTAATCTAACTTACTGCATGTGGCTCCAGTTTGTTCTTTTTCATGACTGTATAGTATTCCATTTCATGACCATAGCACATTTATCCTTTCTGTTCTCAATGGACATTTGTTTTGTTTTGTTTCCCAGCTTCGAGGTGTAGCAAATAAATCTGCTTAAAATATTCTTATGCATATCTTTTGGTGCACATAAGCACTCATTCTGGGGGGAGTATGCATTTAAGAGTGAAATTTCTGGGTCATGGGAACATACACATGTTCAATGTTATTAGATACTGCCAAGCAGTTTTCCAAAGTGATATTGCCAATTCACATTCCCAAAAGCATTGTGTCCTATTGCTTTACAGCCTTACCAGTTGCTAGTACTGACAGTCTTTTTTAAATTTTATACATTCTGGTGGAGGATCATGAGACATAAAAGCTAGAACTAGTGTGTGATACAGTGTGACAAAGAAAAATTATGAACGCATTGTATTCACAACATCCAAGGATGCTTTTGGGACAAGCTTTCTTCCTATCCCCACTTTTGGGCTTCAGATTTTGGCAATCACTGGAAGGGACTTAAAGCTGGAAGTAGGGAGAAAATAGAAAGATTTGCACTATCTTAAAGGCTGAAGATAGGAAAAAGGCAAGATATTTGAAATCAGCGTCCCAGTAGCTCCTACCTGTTGGCTAACTCTTTCCTCTGACGTGTATATCATAAAGGCCAAGCTTCTCCATTAGACAGAAATTCCTGTTGTAACCTGTATAAAGTCCAGCTGCCTGTGGTCCAGTCCCCTTCCAAGTTGCATTCACAGCAATAGCAATCTGGCAGGGATGTCCGCTTCTGTAGGATCATTCTGAATTAAGGTATCTACTGTGATGAGAAGCATATCTGCATGTGTGCTAGAGACAAGAGTGACCTTGACCTTGATCCAGGCGATGTCCCACAAATGCTAGCCAGCATAAATTTCCACAAGCATGAGCATAATATGTTATAAGTTCCGCTTCTAGTAGGTAGGTATTCTGGAAATATTCTAATGGCTGCATATGAATCCATCCTTAAATCTCCCCAAACTCTTGTTCACTCATATTTCACTGGACAGAAACCATGAACACTTAGCTTAGCCTAAGCTATATCAGATATGCCCAACTCTTTTAAAAATAAATATATTTTTAAAATTTGAGTAGTATTATTTTGAGAAAAGAAATTTGAAACAAACCAGAGAATTTGGGTGTGAAGTGATCAGAATTTCCAACCATTCTCACAGAACGGTGGGGATATATCACTGAGGAAGAAACACATGAACAAGAAAAATAAATGTATTTAATTTCTGATCTGATTCATATGTACATATATATGTGAATGTATATACATGATTTCATATATATACATGATTTCATATATATGTACACGTTTACATATATATAAGTACATATATACTGTATTTAGTTTCTGACCTTATACTTTATATATATGCATGTATATAGTGTTTGTCTATATGCAATTGTGTATGTAAATCATACATATGAATGTATGCATATATGTATGCATCTACTGTGCATAGGTATATATATGAGTGCATGTATATATGTATATATGTGTATGCATGTATACATATATCTGCAATTACATGATTAGCTTTTTTAATGAGACACATGTTTCTTATATGTTGATTAGAAGAAGAGGTTAACTCTCTCTTTAGAAAGTCTAGAAGATGTTCCAGTAGCCTCTCTAGAATATGTGATGAGATGATACCACCTTCAAAGAGGCACTAAAATATGCTAGTTGGGAGCACCAGGATCTCACAGACTTGGGGTTAAAACTCGCTCCCTGCTGACGAGCCGTGGTGTGTTGGGACTCTCTGAGCCTCTGTTCCTTTTTCTTTTTGTAAAGTGGGAGTAGAAATACCATCCTCTTGGGATTTTTGTGCCCTTCAAACAGGGTGATATGTGCAGGGCCTGTGTACGTGCACGTCCAGTGCCTGGTGTACATGAAGCATGTGGTGAGTGTCAGCCGCACTCATCGTGATTCCGACGTGGGTTGAGGCTGATTTCCCATTCTGGCCACCATGTGGGAAGTGGGTCGGAGTGTGCTTTGGGTGGGGCGTCAAGTGCTCTGGTGGAAGGGAAGGGATAGGGCGTTCGAGATCTGTGAGAACCTGAAAAAGAGCTACCAGGGGCCACTGAATTCTTTCTCCTTTTGCTGGGACAAGGGAGGTGGGAGATTTTCTGGCAC
This sequence comes from Pongo abelii, assembly GCF_028885655.2. Lineage (NCBI taxonomy): Eukaryota > Metazoa > Chordata > Mammalia > Primates > Hominidae > Pongo > Pongo abelii. The sequence continues at coordinate 113,453,374 of NC_071995.2, read as the reverse complement.
CTGGTACCTGGCAGACAAGAGGGAAACAGGGAGAGAGATTCAGTGGGAAATATAAAATCTTCCTGTTTATACTCATGTTTGTCTTCTTCCTGCGTGATGTAACCTCTGGGGGCCATGAGACTCTTTATTATATTAAATATCAGGGGGCATTGAACCGGAGTTGTGCTACACTGTGCTGGGAAATGCCTTGAAATGGTAGGTTATCGGTAAATAATGATCCCTTCTCTTTTCTTCAGAAGTCAACATTCCCCTACAGGTATTATCATCTCATGTCATCTTGTGACCTCTTGATGACTTCTTATTTTTACAGTGGGAATGAGCTCAGAGTGTGGGGAAAAAAAAAAAAAAAAAAATTCCAGGCTGACAGTGAGGAGCTCTGTGCGGGGCCAGAGTCCAAAGTCTTCATTCACTCAATGTAAATATCCACACAGTGTCCCTGCCACTCAGTTCAAGCTTCAGGAATCACTCAGACACAGCATAAAGAAACCACTGCGTAAAGGAGTCACCCTATTAATAAGTGACTTAAAATGTGCAGAATGGAAATAACCTAAATAGACTGGGCACAGTGGCTCATGTCTGTAATCCCAGCAGTTTGGGAGGCCGAGGCTGGTGGATCACTTGAGCTCAGAAGTTTGAGACCAGCCTGGCCAACATAGTGAAACCATGTCTCTACTAAAAATACAAAAATTAGCTGGGCGTGGTGGCATACACCTGTAGTCCCAGCTACTCGGAAGGCTGAAGCAGGAGAATCACTTGAACCCAGGAGGCAGAGGTTGCAGTGAGTCAATATCGTGCCACTTCACTCCAGCCTAGGCAACAGAGCTAGAATCTGTCTCAAAACAAAACAAAAAGAAATGTCCAGGAGATGGGGATGAGTTGAAACTATTTATTTATTTATTTATTTATTTATTTATTTATTTATTTATTTAAGACAGAGTCTCACTCTTTCGCCCAGGCTGGAGTGCAGTGGCAGGATCTTGGCTCACTGCAACCTCCGCCTCCCAGGTTCCAGTGATTCTCCTGTTTCAGCCTCCTGGGTAGCTGGGATTACAGGCACACACCACCACGCCCAGCTAATTTTTGTATTTTTAGTAGAGACAGGATTTCACCATGTTGGCCAGGCTGGTCTCGAACTCCTGACCTCAGGTGATCCCCCCCCGCCTCAGCCGCCCAAAGTGCTGGGATTACAGGTGCGAGCCACCATGCCTGGCTGAGTTGAAGTCTTATAGCATGTTTGTAAAGAATATTATACTGACTGTAAAAACAATTTGTTTACCTGTATGATTGACCTAGGAAGACAGCTGTAATATTTTCAGTAAAAAGGTTGGTTCGAAGATAGCATATTTAATATTCTTATAAATGTTAATAATGTTTTATCTCTGGGTGTTCGATTATAAGATTCCTTTTTTCCCCTAACTGCTTATTTGTATTTTCTATTTCTCCTGCAGCAAAGTTGAATTTCCTGTGTAATTAAAATAATAAAAGCAAATATAAAATAGACAGAAAAGTAAAACTAGATTTGTCCCGTTAAAAGTATGTCAGGATTAGGCAGGGCGCAGTGGCTCACGCCCATAATCCCAGCAGTTTGGGAGGCCGAGGTGGGCAGATCACTGGAGGTCAGGAGTTCAAGACCAGCCTGGTCAGCATGGTGAAACCCTGTCTCTACTAAAAACACAAAAAATTAGTCGGTCATAGTGGCAGGCATCTGTAATCCCAGCTACTCGGGAGGCTGAAGCAGGAGAATCACTTGAACGCTGGAGGTGAAGAAGGTTGCAGTGAATTGAGATCGCGCAACTATACTCCAGCCTGGGGCAACAGTGAGTCTCCATCTCAAACAAACAAACAAACAAACAAACACACAAAAGGTGTCAGGATTAAAAGGGCAGTTATCTGCCCAATGATGTGCTACCTGGTAAGTAGTAGAGTTGAACCCAGGTCTCCTTGTTCCCAAACTGAATCCAGTAAAGGAGGCTGCTATCCACTGGAAAAAAAGAAAGTCATGGCACATGAGCACCTGCTCAACATCAATAATCATCTGGCAAATGTAAATCAAAACCACAAAGATATACCACTTTACATCAATTAGGATGGTTACTATTAAAAACAAAACAAAACAGAAAACACAAGTGTTGGCTGGGTGCTGTGGCTTATGTCTGCGATCCCAGCACTTTGGGAGGCCAAGTCTGGAGGATTGTTTGAGGCCAGGAGTTCAAGACTACTCTGGGCAACCCAGGGAGATCCCATCTCTACAAATAACAACAACAAAAAATTAGTTGGGTATGGTAGCAGGTGCCTGTGGTCCCAGCCACTCAGGAGGCTGAGGCTGAGAGGTTGAGGCTGCTGCGTGAGCTGTGATTGCACCTCTTCACTCCAGCCTGGGTGACAAAGTGAGATCCCGTCTCAAAAGAAAATATAAATGTTGGCAAAAATGTGGAGAAATTGGAACCTTGTGCACTCTGGTGAGAATGTAAAATGGTGCAGCTGCTAAAACAGTAGGGCGGTTCCTCAAAAAGCTAGACATAGACTGTATTAGTCAGGGATCTCTAGAGGGACAGAACTAATAGGATAGACATATATATAAAGGGGAGTTGATTAAGGAGTATTAACTCACATGATCACAAGGTCACAATAGACCTTCAACAAGTTGAGGAGCAAGGAAGCCAGTCCGAATCCCAAAGCTGAAGAACTTGGAGTCCGATGTTCGAGGGCAGGAAGCATCCAGCATGGGAGAAAGATGTAGGCCAGCTAGTCTAATTTCTCCATGTTCTTCTGCCTGCTTTTATTCTGGCCCCGCTGGCAGCTGATTAGATGGTGCCCACCTAGACTGAGGTTGGGTCTACCTCTCCCAGTCCACTGACTCAAACATTAATCTCCTTTGGCAAAACCCTCACAGACACACCCAGGATCAACACTTTGCACCCTTTAATCCAATCAAGTTGACACACAATATTAACCACCCATAGACTGACTATATGATCCAGCAATTCCACTGCTGGGTGTCTACCCAAAAAAAATTGAAAGCAGGAACTTGAAGATATATTTGCACACCCATGTTTATAGCAGCACATATCACAGTAGCCAACGGGTGCAAGTAAGCCAAGTGTCCATTAACAGATGAGTGGATAAACAAAATGCAATGAATCCATGCAATGGAATAGTATTTGGCCTTAGAAAACAAGGAAATTCTGACATGTGCTACCACATGGATGAACCTTGAGGACATTATGCTGACTGAAATAAGCCAGACATATAGAGACAAACACTGTGTGATTCCACTTATAGGTGGTACCTAGAGTCATCAAACTTGTAGAGATAGGAAGTAGAATGCTGGTTGCTAGGAGATGGGTTGGAGAGTGGATGAAAGGTTATTGCTTCATGGGTGCAGTTTGAGTTTTATAAGATGAAAGAAGTTCTGAGGATGGACAGTGATGGTGTTGACACAGCAGTGTGAATGTATTTAATGCTACTAAAATGTATATACACCTAAAAATGGTTGAGATGGTAAATTTTATATTATATGTGTCTTACAACAATTTAAAAAAGTAAGGTGAGGGGAAATTAAGCAATGGGTCAATGAGGTGTATGTTTTAGATTTTGTGTGAACAAGGCCAAACAGATTATAATTTTTTAAAAATATCAGATCTGGGAGAAGCAGGCAGAGATAGAGGCTGTCAGAAAAATAACATGTTAAGAATACATGTTTGGCCAGGCTCAGTTGCTCACCCCTGTAATGCCAGCACTTTGGGAGGCTGAGATGGGGGATCACTTAAGGTACGGAGTTCGAGATCAGCCTGGCCAGCATGGTGAAATCCTGTCTCTACTAAAAATACAAAAATTAGCCGGGTGTGGTGGCAGACATCTGTAATCTCAGCTACTCCGGAGGCTGAGGGAGGAGAATTGCTTGAACCCAGGAGGTGGAGGTTGCAGTGAGCCGAGATCACACCACTGCACTCTAGCCTGGGTGAGAGATAGGGACACTGTCTCAATAACAACAACAAAAAACATTTTTTTTTCTCTAATGGAGTCAGACCATTTAAGCCATTTGTTGTACTCATGACAATCTATCATTCTAAGATTAGCTAATCCTTGTACTATATTCTCTATGTAATGAGAACATTTCTCTTTCCTATTTTTATATTTATTTATTTATTCAAGATATAGTCTCACTTTGTCACCCAGCCTGAAGTGCAGTGGCATGATCATGGCTCATTGAAACTTCAAAATCCTGGGCTCAAGCCATCCTTTTGTCTCAGTCTCCTGAGTAGCTGGGACAATAGGTATGGGCCACCCCACCCCTATTTTATGATTCTTAAAAAAAAAACAAAAAAACAAAAAAAAACAAAAAAACCTTATAACTCTTGTTTTCACCAAAAGTGTTGATAGAAAAGAAGTGACACAATATTATATCAGAAAATCTCTTTTTTCTTATGGCTATTAAATTACCTGTTCTTTGTGTTTGTTTGGTTGTATTGCATAAATATTATTAACATTAAGCATTCAGTAAAAGCAACACAATTTCTTTTTGCCAATTTTTATGAAGGATTTTTATGGCTGGAGAAATATCAAACAGGTGAAGAAGCTTACGAACACCATCAGAAAGTACTGAGCTGATCAAACCCAAGACATTTACAGTGGCTGCCATGGACCCCTTTAGCAGTTGGGAAAGCTCCAACTCCATTTCAGGATGTTTTTCATGACATAAAATGCATAGGAAGGAAACCAGTTCTATTAAAAAAAGTCATCACAAATTAAAAAAATACAGTCATCAAAATGGAAAGAAATTTTGTACATAGAAATACGTGGCCGGGCATGGTGGCTCATGCCTGTAATCCCAGCACTTTGGGAAGCCGAGGCAGGTGAACAATGTGAGGTCAGGAGTTTGAGACCAGCCTGGCCAACATGGTGAAACCCCATGTCTATTAAAAATACAAAAAAAAAAAAAAAAATTAGCCCCGGGCGGTAGTGGTGTGTGCCTGTAATCCCAGCTGCTTGGGAGGCTGAGGCAGGAGAATCGCTTGAGGTTCGCTTGAGGCGGAGGTTACAGTTAGCTGAGATTGTGCCGCTGCACTCCAGTCTGGGTGACAGACTGAGACCTCTCTTAAAAAAATAAAAATTAAAATTAAAAAACCCAAATAGAAATATGTGAAGTAACAGGAAGAAAATGAATGTTTATGAGGCTCCACTAGGCACCAGAACCACATGTTATGATTTAATCTTCACAATATCCTATTGTAGAAGGAAGTGTTACTATCATTATTATTGTCATCCTCTTTTTGTATATGAGGAAACTAAAAATCAGATAGGTGATGGGACTTATTGAAAGTCACACGCTGATACGGTTTGGCTGTGTCCCTGCCCAAATCTCTTCTTGAATTGTAGTTCCTGCAATTCCCACATGTTGTGGGAGGGACCTGGTGGGAGGTAATTGAATCATGTGGGCAGTTTCCCCCTTACTGTTCTCGTGGTTGTGAATAAATCTCACGAGATCTGATGGTTTTATAAGGGGTTTCCCCTTTCACTTGTCTCTTATTATCTTTTTGCCTGCTGCCATGTAAGATGTCCCTTTGCTCTTTCTTCGTCTTCCACCATGATTGTGAGGCCTCCACAGCCATGTGGAACTGTGAGTCCATTAAACCTCTTTCCTTTATAAATTACCCAGTCTCAGGTGTGTCTTTATTAGCAGCTTGAGAACAGACTAATACGCACACCTAGTAGGTGATGGATGGGATTCAAGTCTGGGGCTACCTGACTCTAAAGGCCTGGAAAAAGAGAGAGAAATTAAGAAGAATTGGTGAAAATAGTGGCAGATTAATAATGATGACAATGATGGTGGTGGTGGTGAGGATGATGATAATGATGGAAGCTAAAGCTTATATAGGCACTGTGTTAAGAGCTTTCCATGTTAACTCCTTTAATTCTCTCAACAACACTGAGGCAGATAATCTTATCTCTATTTTACAGATAAAGAAATTGAAGCACAGAGAGGTCAAGTAACTTTCCTAAGACCACACAGCTCATCAGTGACCATTCAAAGTCAAGCATGACTATGCTCTACCGCCTCTTGGACTAACATTAACAATGGGCCAGACACGGTGGCTCATGCCTGTAATCCCAGCACTTTGGGAGACCAAGGCAAGTGGATCACATGAGGTCAGGAGTTCGAGACCAGCACGGCCAACATGGTAAAACCCTGTCTTTACTAAAAATACAAAAATTATCCAGGCATTGTGGCACATGCCTGTAATCCCAGCTACTCTGGAGGCTGGGGCAGGAGAATCGCTTGAACCCGGGAGACAGAGGTTGCAGTGAACTGAGATCCTGCCACTGCACTCTAGCCTGGGCCACAGAGCAAGACTCTGTCTCAAAAAAAAAAAAAAAAATTAACAATGACCTAAAATTAACTTATTATTTACTTGTTTACTTAAGTATCGTCTGCCTTCTCCACTAGAATAGAAATTCCACTCTAGAAAGTTCTTTGTCTTCTTGAGGGCTATATTCCAAGAGCCCATTGCATTGCCGTGCCTCACACCTGTAATCCCAGCACTTTGGGAGGCCAAGGTAGGTGGATCGCTTGAGGTCAGGAGTTCAGGACCAGCCTGGTCAACATGGCGAAACGCCATCTTTACTAAAAATACAAAAATTATCTTGGTGTGGTAGCGTGCATCCATAGTCCCAACTACTTGGGAGGCTGTGGCAAAAGAATTGCTTGAACCTGGGAGACAGAGGTGTCAGTGAGCCCGGATCATGTCATGGCACTCCAGCCTGGGTGACAGAGCAAGACTCTATCTCAACAAAAACAACAAACAAAACCAAAAAGCTTTATTCAAATATAATATTACTAGACGACCGGCAATGTTTTCCCAAAAAGGCAGACGAGGTAATTCAAATTTACAGGTCAGAGACTTAGAATTGTATACACCCTTTTCCTGTAACGTGTGAATTTTTCAACTAAATTAAGGTAAAATGAAAATGCTGTTTCTTTTGTTTTCTTGTTTCAGCTGTTACAACGTGAATATTTTGAATGAATCAATAAAGGAATAAGAGCTGAGAAAAGGAGTTAGAGAGGCAACACGGCCCAGGGAGGAGCACAGGATGCACTAAGGAACTTTTGCCGGCAGAGCTGTGAGTTCAAATATGCCGCACCTCTTTCCTGAAATATCACATTAGAGCTGGAAGGGACCTTGTGGGAGCATTTAGTCCACCAACCTATTTAAAAGTGGGGAAAGGGAGACCAGGGCCACATCATGGATGAATGACAAAGTCCAGGCTCGGTTTTCTGCCTTAGAAGCCAAGGCCTGTATTCTCAGCCACATGGCTAAATTCCCTGGCTTCAAGAGCCAGCTTCATTACATCCACAAAGCTTGTTTAAGTTTATCCTTCAGCGGGGACCATCTGAGGCTGCAACGTGGAGCTCTTTCCAAAAACAACTGTCCTTGTGCAGAGGTCTGCATGGTGAGACCTGGAGGTGTGTGGTAGCTGTGGGGGCTGCAGGAAAGGGGTAAACCTCATTTTCATAGCTGGGCAGAGAAGGAAGGCAGGCCAGGCCCATAAGTACTATAGGCCATGGCTCTCATTTCCTTTCAAATAATTCTCTCAAGCTGTATAAACTTTCTGCCTGAAAAATAAATGACTGCCCCCTTAAAATAAACATTTACGCCATCCACTTGCCTGCATTCACTGCCCAAGAATGAGGCTCACCTATTACTATGCCCAGAAGCTTCCGCCAAAAGCCTGCAAACTTATATTTTTCTCCATGACCCTCAGTAACCACTATTCCACAATCACCATCTCCCAGAAACCCATCAAAGCAAAAAGAAAGAAAGAAAAAAGAAAGAAAGAGAGAGAAAGAAAGAAGGAAAGAGAGAGAGAAAGAAAGTAGGAAAGAAAGAAATATAGAAAGATAGAAAGAAAGAAAAGAAAGAATAAAAAGAAAGAAAGAAAGAGAAAGAAAGAAAGAAAAGAAAGAAGAAAGAAAGAAAGAAAGAAAAAGAAAGAAAAGAAAAGGGCATGCAGGTGAAGTACATGATAATAGATTTGTGTGAAAGCAGGGATTTAGTCTCATAAATTCTGGAGTCAAGCCACATTGCATACTTGAAAGGAGAAATCTAAGAGAAAGGTGGATGGGTGTCAACATTTCTAATAGAATAGGCAATTGGACAATCTATTTGGTGATTTATTTCTTCTTCTTCTTGTCTTCTTCTTCTCCTCGTCTTCTTCTTCTCCTTTCCTTTTCTTTCCTTTCCTTTCCTTTTCTTTTCTTTTCTTTTCTTTTTGCTGGAGTGCAGTGGTACAACCATAGCTCACTGCAGCCTTCAACTCCCAGGCTCAGGTAATCCTCGTGCCTCAGCTTCTCAAATAGCTGGGACTACAGGTATGTACCACTACACCTAGCTAATTTAAAATATATATATTTTGTAGAGACTGGGTCTCACTATGTTACCCAGGCTGTTCTCAAACACCTGGCTTCAAGCAATCCTCCCATCTTGGCCTCCCAAAATGCTGGGATTACAGATGTGAGCCACCATGCCTGGCCTTGTTTGGTGATTTCTTGAGAAGGAGTTAATGAGAAATGAATGAAGTAAGAATCACCTGTAGATTTCACCTATTTATTCATTCATCATTAACTGAGCCTCTATTATATGGTAGGTACCAGGCAGGCACAGTTTCATTATTATAGTACAATTGGAAAACAGCAATTATGTTATTTATACCATCGTAGTGACATAGCTCTGTTATAATAACCACCACCACTAACAAAAATGCCTATTAGAAGAGTTCTTCCTCTTATGCAAAGTATCATTGCAGTTTAGCCTCTGAAGTCCTCTTGAGGAAGGTGGTGGTATTATCATTGTTACTGATGCTTATCCCTATTTTGCAGGGGATAAAAATGAAATTCCAAGAAGTACTTTTATGTTAAGGAATTGGTATAACTTTACTTAGCACCTCTTCTGAATTGTTGGTATTAAATTGTATTAAAATGTTCTGAGAAGAACAGGGTTATGTTACTTACAAAGCTAAAATGGAGGGGGCTTTCACTTATTCATTTATTTGATAATTCATTCACTTATCAACATGTATCTGTGATGTGCTTTTTATACTCTTTTTATACACTAAACAGCAGGCTCATTATTCAGTTGTCTAGGCTTTTATTTCTTTCCTTTTTTTTTTTTTTTTTTTGATGGATTCTCACTCTGTTGCCCAGGCTGGAGTGCAGTGGTGAGATCTGGGCTCACTGCAACTTCCATCTCCTGGTTCAAGTGATTCTCCTGCCTCAGCCTTCTGGGTAGCTGGAATTACAGGCATGCACCACCACGCCCAGCTAATTTTTTGTATTTTTAGTAGAGATGAGATTTCACCATGTTGGCCAGGCTGGTCTCAAACTCCTGACCTTAGGTGATCCACCCTCCTTGGCCTCCCAAAATGCTGGTATTACAGGTGTGAGCCACCATGCCCGCCTGTCTGCCTTCCTTCCTTCCTTCCTTTCTTCCCTCTTCCCTTTTCTCCTTCCTTCCTTCCCACTGTTCCTTCCTTCCTTTCTTCCCTTCTTTTTCTTTTTTTCCTTTTCTCCCTCCATCAGTCCTTCCCTTTCTCCCTCCTTTCCTCCTTCCTTTCCTTTCTATCCTAATCTTCTTAACCTCACCTACTTGATTTTCTAAAACTTACTCAGAAATGCTCAGATGTTCACAACCCCTCCTAGCCCTACCAGTGTTACTCTTACAGTCTGGATTCCCTGAAAATCAGATCCTAAGACAAAGATTCAAATGTACCAAGTTTATTTGGGAGGGGGGTATTAGGAAACACCAGCAGGAAGGTGGGAAAGTGAGACAGGGAAGAAGGTCGATAAATGGTGCATAGTCACACCAACTACCGCTGTGAAAAGCTGCGGCTCCATCCTGCTGGGGGATGCTGGCAGGCAGTGTCAGCATGAGCCTCAGAGTCATTCCAAGTGGGGAGAGAGAAAGGAGGGGCATTATCCACTAACTTCTTGCCATCACTGGTTGAGGGCTGCTTCCAGAAGCATCAGTCCACTCGATTTCCTGTCTTGCCCACACATTCAGGCTTGGTTTTTGCACAGGCTGAGTTCTCCAACATTCCTAATAAAATAGCCCTCACGTAGAACGTCATAAGCTGCACTAAGCAGCTGTATTATTCCCACTTTTGCATGGCTATAAAGACACTATCTGAGCCTGGGTAATTTATAAAGGAAAGAGGTTTAATTGATTCTCAGTTCCACATATCTGGGGAGGCCTCAGGAAACATACAATCATGAGAAAAGGCGAAGGGCAAGCAGACACCTTCTTCACAAGACGGCAGGAGAGAGAAGAGTGAAGGAGGAACTTCCAGACACGTATAGAACCACCAAATTTCATGAGAACTCACTCACCATCACAAAAACAGCATGGGAGAAACTGCCCCCATGATCCAATCATCTCTCTCCTTCAACACATGGGGATTTCAGCTCCCTCCCTTGACACATGGGGATTACAATTGGAGATGAGATTTGGGTGGGAACACAGAGCCAATCCATATCATTCTGCTCCTGGCCCCTCCCAAATCTCATGTCTTTTCATGTTTCAAAATCAATCATGCCCTCCCAACAGTCCCCCAAAGTCTTAACTCACTCCAGCATTAACCCAAAAGTTCAAGTCTAAAATCTCATCTGAGACAAGGCAAGTCCCTTCAGCCTAGGCACCTGTAAGATCAAAAGCAAGTTAGTTACTTCCAAGATACAGTGGAGGTATAAGTATTGGATAAATGCTCCTGTTCCAAATGTGAGAAATTAGCCAAAACGAAGGGGCTACAGGCCCCATGCAAGTCCAAAATCCAGTGGGGCAGTCATTAAATTTTAAAGCTCCAAAATAATCCTCTTTGACTCCACATCTCGCAATCAGGGCACAGTGATGCAAGGAGTGGGCTCCCACAGCCTTGGACAGCTCCTTCAGGGGCTGGCATTGAGTGTCTCTGGATTTTCCGGGTGCATGGTATAAGCTGTTACTGGATCTACCATTCTGGGGTCTTGAGGACATTGGCCCTCTTCTCACAGCTCCACTAGGCAGTGCCCCAGTGGGGACTCTGTATGGGGGTTCGGGGGTTCTGGTCCCACATTTCCCCTTCACACTTCTCCTGCAGAGGTTCTCCATGTGGGCTCCACCCCTGCAGCACACATCTGCCTGGATATCCAGTGGTTTCTATACATCCTCAGCAATCTAGGCTGAGGTTTCCAAACCTAAACTCTGGACTTTTGTGAACCTGCAGGCCCAACACCACATGGAAGCTGCCAAGGCTTTGGACTTGCACCCTCTGCAGCAATGGCCTGAGCTGCACCTTGGCCCCTTTTAGCCACAGCTGGAAGCTGAAGTGTCTAGGACACAGGGCACCAAGTCCTGAGGCTGCACACAGCTGTGGGGTCCTGGACTTGGCCCATAAAACCATTTTTTCTTTTTAGGCCTCCAGGCCTGTGATGGGAGGGGCTGCTGCCAAGGTCTCTGACATGCCCTGGAGACATTTTCCCCATTGTCTTGGCAATTAATATTTGGCTCTTCATTACTTATGCAAATTTCTACAGCTGGCTTGAATTTCTCCCCAGAAAATGGTTTCTTCTTTTCTATCACATTATCAGGCTGCAAATTTTCCAAACTTTTGTGCTGTGCTTCCCTTTTAAACATGAGTTCCAATTTCAGACAATCTCAAGTTCAAAATGTTGCAGAATTTTTCTCCTTAGTTCAGCTGAACGTCTGTAATTCAAGCTACTAGGGAGGTGGAGGCAGGAGAATTGCTTGAACTCAGGAGGCAGAGGTTGCACTAAGCTGAGGTTGCACCACTGCACTCCAGCCTGGGAGACAGAGCAAGACTCCATCTCAAAAAAAAAAAAAAAAAACTGAGTTCTTTTCACACAACCAGGAAAATTTAGGCACATAGACACACTGAATGAAGGGTGGGTAGAGCAGGATTTTATTGGGCAGAAAGGAAAAAACTCAGAGTCCTGTTAACAGGCCATCCACCTCTCAGATTGAATCCTAGGCCACCACACAGGAGCGGAAGACACCAGGCTTCTCCCCCTTCTCCCAGTGTGTAGGTAGGCAAGCTCAGACAAGGCCCTGGGCAGGTTTCTTCAAAACAAGTGTTTACATCAGTTACTTTTGTGCAGATGGGTGGGTCGGAGATTCTCTGGGGACCCCTTTTTATCTGCCTAGGCACTTGGCTGTCTCAAAAGTTATACGGATCTCTAAGGCAGGGGCAAAATGCTGCCAGTCTCTTTGCTAAAGAATAGCAAGAGTGACCTTTGCTCCAGTTCCCAACAAGTTCCTCACCTCCATCTGAGACCAGCTCAGCCTGGACTTCATTGTCCACATCCTTATTAGCATTTTGGTCAAAACCATTCAACAAGTGTCTAGGAAGTTCCAAACTTTCCCACATCTTCCTGTCTTCTTCTGAGCCCTCCAAGCTGTTTCAATCTCTGCCTGTTACCCAGTTCCAAAGTCACTTCCACATTTTCAGGTTATCTTTATAGCAGCACCCCCACTCTCTGCAGTGCCAATAAAGACAGTATTTGAGACTGGGTAATTTATAAAGGAAAGAGGTTTAATTGACTCACAGTTCCACATGGCTTGGGAAACCTCAGGAAATTTACAATCATGGTGGAAGGCAAAGGGGAAGCAAGCATCTTCTTCACAAGGGAGCAGGAGAGAGAAGAATGAAGGAGGAACTTCCAAACACTTATACAACCATCAGATCTTGTGAGAACTCACTCACTATCACAAGAATAGCATGGGGGAACCATCCCTATGATCCAATCACCTCCCTCCCTCAACACATGGAGATTACAGGTCCCTCCCTCAAAATGTGGGGATTGCAATTTAAGATGAGACTTGGGTGAGGACACAGAGCTAAACCATATCAGCAGCCTTGGGTGACTAGAAGTGAGTGGTTGGGGGTATGGAAGGAAGCAATAGTGCCTGCTACACTCTCCAAGGTCTATTTCTAGACACTCCAAAAGTCCATGAGGATATAGGGTCTTCCTGACTATGATCAGATAGATCCATGCAGCTATGAAGTCCTTCTGTTCTAGATCCTGCCCTCAGCATTTCCCTGAACTGCTGTCCATAGATGTCCTCTGTGCTTCAATGTCCCCTGAATTCCTCCACCACACTGCTGATGCTCACTGCTGGAGTGAACATCCATGGTTGTCCTGATATCATGGTATTGCACTCGGCCCACTTAACTGTGTCCCTAATGCACACATAATGTCCTAGAGCATCTTGGGCCATGGAGTTAACTGTCCCATCTGCTGCCTCCTGGTCCAACCATTCACTTCTCTCTTGTTTTTAACTGTTTGATAACCTTTCCCTGTGGTCCTCCCCAATTCCCTGTGCTTCTACTGGTGACCAGGCACAGTACTAGTCCCCAGAACCCAGGCCTACTCAACATACTAACCCTATCCACCTACTACAGTGACTGGCCCAGGGAGTGGATATATGATCCAATAGAGCCAATCAGAACTATTCCTTGGGATTTTATACAGACAGCAAGAGGTAGGAGACTTCCTTTTACTCTGTGGTTGCATGTTGAGAGGATGTTGAGTTGGTGCTTTCTACACCCATAATTGCCCCTCCTCCACCACAATGGGAGACACATAGGTGAAGAAGATGAGGATGAGCCAGCAGCCTCCAGGGAGGAGCAAAGCCAAAAGAGAGAAAGAAAGAGGGAGGGAGGGAGGGAGGGGGGGAGAGAGAGAGAGAGAGAGAGAGAGAGAGAGAGATCCTCATGCCATCAGTTGACTTGCATTCACTGTCTGCAACCAGCTCCTGCTTCAACCTTTCCAGTAACAGAGCTCATTATTCCTACTTTTGCCTAAGCTAATTTGCATTGGGTTTCCTGCATTTATTATGCTTTCCACCTACTGTGAGTAGAGACACAAGGAAATGACTTCTTTTCTTGTCTTCTTTTAGATAATATTTCATGGCAGAGAGCCCTTGATGCTGATCATTTAATTATTTTTTCCTTTTCTTAAAAAATGTTTTTTTTTTTTTTGAATAGAGACAGGATCTCGCCATGTTGCCTAGGCTAGTCTCAAACTCTTGGGCTCAAGTGATCCTCCTACCTTGGCTTACCAATGTGCTGGGATTACAGGCATAAGCTGCGACGCCTGGCCTTTTTTTTTTAAAAAAAATACAGAGTCTTGTTCTATTGCCCAGGATGGAGTACAGTGGCATGATCACAGTTCACTGCAGTCTCAACCTCCTGGGCTCAAGCAATCCTCCTGCCTCAGTCCCCCAAGTATCTGGGACTACACATTTACACCACCATGTCCAGCTAATTTTTGAATTTTTTGTGCAGACAGGATCTCACTATATTGCCCAGGCTGATCTCAAACTCCTGGCCTCAAGTGATTCCCCCACCATGGCCTCCCAAAGTGTTGGGATTATAGGTGTGAGCCACTGTGTCTGGCCTATTTAATTATTTCATATTTACCACCTAGCAGAGTGACATGGAATACTAGTGACATTTACCTTTTACTTTTAACACTACTCTCTCCTCAGGACACACTGGCATTAGAGGTGAGAGAGGCTGGGTTAGGGGGCATACGAGACCCATTTCATGTCACACTCAGGACTAACCACTGCACTGATGCCTTCCCAAAATGCAGGCCTTGTGGTAAACATATTGGTCTTCTCTCTGATGCATAGGAACTTTTTTTGCCCCCTTGAAAATCTGATTTCTTTTGCCTGTCTCCCCTGCCCCAAGTCTATCAGACATGCCTGTACATACCTCAATCCAATTTCTTTCTTTTTTTCTTTCCGTCCTTTTTTTTTTTTTTTTTTTTGAGACAGAGTCTTGCTCTGTCATCCAGGCTGGAGTGCAGTGGTGTGATCTCGGCTCACTGCAACCTCCACCTCCCGGGTTCAAGTGATTCCCATCCCTCAGCCTCTCAAGTAGCCAGGCGCCTGCCACCACACCTGGCTATTTTTTGTATTTTTAGCAGAGATGGGGTTTTACCATGTTGGCCAGGCTGGTCTTGAACTCCTGGCCCCACGTGATCCGCCAGCCTCAGCCTCCCAAAGTGCTGGCATTACAGGCGTGAGCCATCGTACCCAGGCAATCCAATTTCTAATAATCATAACTTCTATTTATTGAGAGTATACAGTTTCTTCATTACCTAAACACTTCACCTATACTAATTCAGTTGGTCATCATAAAATCCTATAAGTCAAAATATTGCTAACATCTAAGTGGTGAGAAACAAAGCTGAGATATGTGTCCAAGTTCAACATAGGTGGTAAGTGGTGAAGCCAGGTGGAGTGACTACAGAGTCCTTCACACTTTTTCTTTCTTTTCAGTTTCTTTTTACCTTTCATTATGATTATTTTCAAGCATACACAAAAGTAGAAAGAATAAGGTAATAATCACCTAGCTTCAACAATAATCATTATTTTGCCATTTGTGTTTCATCATTTCTCCCTCTTTTTGTTTTGGTGGTTTTTGTTTTTTTTTTTTTTTTTTGATGGAGCCTCACTCTGTCACCCAGGCTGGAGTGCAGTGTCATGATCTGAGCTCACTGCAACCTCTGCCTCTCAGGTTCAAGCGATTCTTGTGCCTCAGCCTCCTGAGTAGCTGGGACCACAGGTGCGCACCACCACACTCAGCTAATTTTTGTGCCTCAGCCTCCCAAGTAGCTGGAATTACAGGCATGTGCCATCAAGCCTGGCTAATTTTTGTATTTTTAGCAGAGATAGGGTTTCACTATGTTGTCCAGGCTGGTCTTGACCTCCTGACCTCAAGTGATCTACCTGCCTCGGCCTCCCAAAGTGTTGGCGTCTGAGCCACCGTGCCCCGCCAGATTTTCTTTTTTTTTTGAGACAGAGTCTCGCTCTTGCCCAGGCTAGAGTGCTCACTGCTGCCTCTGCCACCTGAGCTCAAGCAATCCTCCCACCTCAGCTTCCCGAGTAGCTGGAACTACAAACATGTGCCCTCCCACCAGGCTATTTTTTGTATTTTTGCAGAGATGGGGGTCTCACTATTTTGCCCTGACTGGTCTTGAAATCCTGGGCTCAAGTCGTCCACCCGCCTCAGTCTCCCAAAGTGCTGGGATTACAGACATGAGCCACCGTACCCGGCCTACAATTTCAGATTTTAAAGTTTAGTTCACTAATCAATTTTTAGTTGATTTTTGTTTATGCTGTAAGATAAGGGTCAAGTTTTATTCTTTTCCATGTGGATATTGTTTTTCCAATACTATTTATTGAAGAGACTATTCTTCTGCCATCGCATCTTCTTGGTGGCCTTGTTGAAAATTAGTTGATAGTACATGCTTGGGTTTATTTCTTGTCTCTCTTCTGTTCATTGTTCTATGTGTCTGTTTTTAAAGCATATAGAGTTTTTGTTTGTTTGTATGTTTTTGTTTCTGAGATGGAGTCTTGCTCTGTTGCCCAGGCTGGAGTGCAGTTGTGTGATCTCAGCTCACTGCAGCCTCTGCCTCCTGGGTTCAAGCAATTCTTGTGCCTCAGTCTCCTGAGTAGCTGGGACCACAGGCACATACCCCCACACCTGGCAAATTTTTGTATTTTTAGTAGAGATGGGGTTTCACTATGTTGGCCAGGCTGGTCTTGAACTCCTGACCTCAAGTGATCCACCTGCTTCGGCTTCCCAAGGTGCTGGGATTACAGGCGTGAATCACTGCACCCAGCCCACGTATAGGCTTTTGAATGTGACTTACTTTACTTAGCATACTGCTTTTGCCATTCATCCATGTTATTGAGTCTATCAGTAGTTTGTTACTTTATATTGCTGGGTAGCATTTTATTGTATGGCTGTATGGGTCAAATGGTGTTTTCAGTTCTAGATCTTTGAGGAATTGCCACACTGTCTTCCACAACCATTTTGCATTTCTATCAGCCATGTATGAGAGTTCTAATTGCCCTCTATTTTGCTTTCATTTAATACTCAAATATGTTTTTTAATCTAAAATGCCTTTCTATGGTTTATTTATTTGAGTCAGAATCTATAAAATAACCACATGTGGTATTTAGTTAATATGTCAGTTAAGTCTCTTTTAATTAGTAATAATTTTCCTTCCTCTTCCTCTCTTTAATGTCATGCATTTATAAGGAACCAAGTCATTTATTCTAAATTTTCCACATTCTGGACTAGGTTGATTGCATTCTTGTTTCCTTTGTCCCCTCTATTTATCATGATCCAAATTCTGAATGTGAAACTTGACTAGTCCCAAGCTTAATTTATTTTTTGACAAGAGTAATTCATAGGTGGTATTATATATTACTGGTTGATTATATCAGAAATACCAAATACCTACTGTCTGGTTGGTAAAAGTCCAACTCATCTATTATGAAGTTTACAATCAAATTTTCATTGAATTATTTTATCAGTCATCGCTAATTATTGCCTAGTTCTGTTATCCCATTAGGAGATGCAAAATGATTTTATATGTCTATCTTCTGCATCTATGAAACGGAATTCTTATATAAAGAACTATCCCTCCTCACCTATTTATTTACCATGAAATATAGTTTGGACAGAGCTGGGAGCAGTGGCATGCACCTGTAGTAGCAGCTACTCCAGAGGCTAAGGTGGGAGGATTCCTTGAGCCCAGGAAGTCGAGGCTGCCGTGAACTATGGTTGCACCACTGTACTCCATCCAGGGTGACAGAGACCCTGTCTCATAAACAACAACAACAAATATACCATTTGAACAGAGAAGGCAGGATAAATGCTTCATTACTTCTTTTTTGTTATTTACTAGTGTCTAGTAGGATGAGTTGCTGCCATAGCAAATTCAAAAGAGGACCAAAGATATTTTTTCTGTATTATTGTAAATTCATAATTTTCTATATTTGAATTCTAATTTTTGAAGAAAGTTCAAAATCTTTTCCACAGGTCGCATTCAAATCAGATGGTATGGCTAGACCCTTGTTTGAAGTCCTCTAGGCATTTCCCAACAGTTTAGGTGACATTGTCAGCCAAGGCTCACTGCGGAACATGCTATGTCCTTCTCTACCCAGGCTTGTCTGAGTCTCATCTCTGGACCAGCTGAGAGACCTTGATACAGATGCCTTTTCCTTTCCCCAAGCCATAATACAGAATGTCAGTATGATTTTTTATTTACTTAACTTAGCTAGTTTGAGTTGAGTAAATGAAGCCAAAACAGAGAATTTTTGTCTGTAACCGGGAGCTCCCAAGGGTAGGTCAAGATTTTGGTCTATGTTGTATTGAGTTCCAGGGATGTCATCAGAATTCCATCTCTCTCTCAATTCCTGGCTGTTGAGAATTTGTGTTGGTTTCATTCTAGAGCAGGCTGTGTTTGCAAAGGGGCCCTAGAAGCTCTTACACAGCCTGTGGGGTCATTGTTAGGCTCCTTCATATTCAACCACTTATTATGGACGAAAAGCATACTCATCATCAATACATGGAGGTTATTAGCTGCACAATGAATTATAATCATGCAATTTTAAAGTTTCATAATCATTAGTTCTAAGCTTTACCAAGTGAGTTGTGACTCAGATACTCAGCAGTACCACAATCTCTAATAGGTTCTTACCCACAGGTGCTTTGTCTCTGCCTGGGAATTCATCTGTTGCAGGTGTGTGCTTGGACGGTGTCAGGAGTTGGCTAGAAGTGGCTGGGAGATGGTATCCCAGGGGCAGCCCTCAATTAGTAATAAGCAGGAGTTCAAGGATAAATTCCCCAGTTCCTCATTTGTCAGCAAGACATCAACTTACAGAGTCTCCCAGAAGTCTCCAGGAGTGCCGAGACCAACTCGGTCGGAGAGACTCTAACCCAGTGGCGTCAGAGGAATTAAAGACACACACACAGAAATATAGAGTTTGGAGTGGGAAATCAGGGGTCTCACAGCCTTCAGAGCTGAGAGCCCGAAACAGAGATTTACCCACATATTTATTGACAGCAAGCCAGTGATAAGCATTGTTTCTATAGATTATAGATTAACTAAAAGTATTCCTTACGGGAAATAAAGGGACAGGCTGAAATAAAGGGATGGGTTTGGCTAGTTATCTGCAGCAGGAACATGTCCTTAAGGCACAGATCACTCATGCTATTGTTTGTGGTTCAGGAAGGCCTGTAGCAGTTTTCTGCCCTGGGTGGGCCAGGTGTTGCTTGCCCTCATTCCGGTAAACCCACAACCTTCAGCATGGGCACCATGGCCATCACAAACATGTCACTGTGCTGCAGAGATTTTGTTTATGGCCAGTTTTGGGGCCAGTTTATGGCCAGATTTGGGGGCCTATCCCCAGCAGAGGAGAATTGAGTCCCAGCTGCCCACAGTGGTCACCTGCTCATTAATGAATGGAACTTGTGTTGGCTTCTTTCCTTATCTGTCTCAATCCCCAGCTCTACTAGTGGTGCTTCCAGGGGTCCCTCCCAAATAGATTAAATGCCCTCAAATCTTTATCCCCAACTCAGGAGGAATTCTGCCTAAGACAAATCATAATTTAATATACAAAATGTTTCTTTTTTTTTTAATGTAGCAAACAAGATACACACAAATTGGAAATATTACCACTTCTAATATTGGTACTCAAACATAGACTTATTACTGTTACACGATTTTTATTTCTTTCTGGTAAATAACTTTACCTGCCTAGATTCAGGAGTCATATTGAAATGTCAGACTTATTGCAGGTTAGGTGAAGATGGGATGATGGTTGACAATTGAGGACTGGGGACATGGGACCTGGACAAACTTTCAAAAGCCTCTTCCCAGTTAGACAGCCCCCTTTTAGTGTTACATCATTTGGCTCTTCACAGGAAGAGCTGTCTGAATGATCAGCTCCAACCAAATCAAATAAATGTTGATGATTTTATAATCCAGTACAAAAGACAGCACACACCAACCAAGTGCTGTTTAGATTATTTTACTGATATAAATGTAAGGATAAGTAAGTGCATGTTTATATATGTGACATATATCATATATACATATATAAGAATATTTATTATATATTCTGTTTATATATGTTTTATATATAGTTTTTTTTCTCTTGCTAGGATGTCTTATATATTTAATCTATATTTATTACTATTATTTAAAAATTTTTTTTTGTTGAGACAGAGTCTTGCTTTGTCACCCAGGTTGGAGTGCAGTGGCATGATCTTGGCTCACTGCAGACTCGACTTCCCTGAGCTCAGGTTATCCTCCCACCTCAGCCTCCCGAGTAGCTGGGATCACAGACATGTGCCACCGCGCCTGGCTAGTTTTTGTATTTTTAGTAGAGACAGGGTTTCACCATGTTGCCCAGGCTGATCTTGAACTCCTGAGCTCAAGCAATCACCCACCTTGGCCTCTTAAAGTGCTGGGATTACAGGTATGAGCCACAGTGCCCAGCCCAATGTATATTTATAACATTCCCCACAATCATCTTGGGTAGGCACCAAGACCTTTAAAAACATAGAAATTAAAAGTGAAAGGAAGGCTAGAAAACTATAAAAAACTCAACACCCTTTTAAACAACATTTTTAACTGTCATAGAATGCAAATAATATAAAGTTTACCATCTGAACCATTTTAAGCATATAGTGCAATGGTGTTAAGTATATTCACATTGTTGTGCAGCTGATCTTCAGAATATTTTTATCTGGCCAGGTGTGGTGGCTCACACCTGTAATCCCAGCACTTTGGGATGCCGAGGCGGATGAATCACCTGAGGTCAGGAGTTCGAGACCAGCCTGGACAACATGGTGAAACCCTGTCTGTACTAAAAATACAAAAATTAACTGAGCATGGTGGCGGGCACCTGTAGTCCTAGCTATTCAGGAGGCTGAGGCAGGAAAATCACTTGAACCCAGGAGATGGAGATTGCAGTGAGCCGAGATTACACCACTGCACTCCAGCCTGGGTGACAGAGTGAGACTCCATCTCAAAAGAAGAAAAAAAAAAGAATATTTTCATCTTGCAAAACTGAAACTCTATACCTGTTTAATCAATGGCCACCACCATTCCACTTTCTGTTTCTATGACTTTTGACTATTTTAGATACCTCATATGAAGGTATTTGTCCTTTTGTGACTGGCTTATTTCACTCAGCATAATATTCTCAAGGTTCATCTGTGTGGCAGCATGTGTCAGAAATTCCTTCCTGGCCAGGCGCAGTGGCTCATGCCTGTAATCCCAGCACTTTGGGAGGTCAAGGCGGGCGGGTCACTTGAGGTCAGGACCTCGAGACCAGCCTGGCCAATGTGGTGAAACCCCGTCTCTACTAAAAATAAAAAAATTAGCTCAGTGTGGTGGTGGGTGCCTGTAATCCCAGTCACTTGGGAGGCTGATGCAGGAGAATTGCTTGAACCTGGGAGGTGGAGGTTGCAATGAGTGGAGATTGCGCCACTGCCTGGGTGACAGAGCAGGACTCCATCTCAAAAAAAAAAAAAAAAAAAAAAAGAGAGAGAAAGAGAGAAATTCCTTCCTTTTTAACACAGAATCATATTACATGTTTTTTTAAAAAGCCTCTTAAAATGTTTATTCTTGTCAGAATAGCTGAAGATTTTCTGTTAAGTATTTTGGTTTATTATTATAGTAAGCCTTCCCTCCCTTGAAAAATCCATTCAAAATATCACAATCCTTGAGATAAATAATTTTGACCAAAAAACCATCCTGAATTTTTTTTTTTTTTTTGCAAGACATAGTCTTGCTCTGTCTCCCAGGCTGGAGTGCAATGGTGCAATCTTGGCTCACTGCAACCTCCACCTCCCGGGTTCAAGTGATTCTCCTGCCTCTGCCTCCCCAGTGGGGATTACAGGTGTGCACCACCACATTCAGCTAATTTTTGTATTTTCTAGTAGAGATGGGATTTCACCATGTTGGTCAGGCTGGTCTCGAACTCCTGACCTCATGATCCGCCTGCCTCGGCCTCCCAAAGTGCTGAGATTACAGGCATGAGCCACTGCGCCCGGTCCTGATTTTTTTAAAGAAAAAAATTATAGAATTCCTTTAGTTTGATAAATAGAAATCATCTCTTCTTGTTCTATTCTGGTGAACAATGCATTTTATACAGTAAAGAATCCAGTCATTCATTGGCAAACCAAAGGTGAGAACCCTTCGTTTACCTGTTCTACTCAAACACAGTGCAACACTGCCATGTTCATACATACTTAAAAAAATAATTACCAACCCTCTTCCGGCAGACAAAGTTTTGGAATAACAAGAGCATTGCTTAATGTTCGAATCCAGTCACTTACTGGCAAACCAAAGGTGAGAACCTTTCCTTTTTTTTTTAAAATTATACTTTAAGTTCTAGAGTACATGTGCACAACGTGCAGGTTTGTTACATATGTAAACATGTGCCATGTTGGTGTGCTGCACCCATTAACTCATCATTTACATTAGGTGTATCTCCTAATGCTATCCCTCCCTCTTCCCCCAACCCCACAACAGGCCCCAGTGTGTGATGTTCCCCTTCCTGTGGGTGAGAACCCTTCCTTTACCTGCTTTACTCAAACACAGTGCAACAGTGCCATGTTCATATATACTTTAAAAAAGTGATTACCAACCCTCTTCTGGCAGACAAAGTTTTGGAATAGCAAGAGCATTGCTTAATGTTCGAACTGCATCTGTCTCCTGTTTCTTTTTCAGGAGAGACGCATGGGCATTGGTAGCCATGCCCAAAGCCAGCTTCTTCTCATTGTTTCTTCAGTCTGTTCTAGCACCTTTTGCCAGAAGCAACTGGACAATATCTGCATAACTCTTCCAGGCAGCAGCATGCAAAGCTGTGTCTTCCAACTTGTTCTGTTGTTTCAGTTAAATACTCGGTTGAGTAAATAGCATTTCCACTATATCTCTGAGATCCCCATGACAAGCCTAGTCTAAGGCAGTGCTTCCAGCCTTGTCTAAGCCATTAACACCCACTCGGTTGTCCAAACACTCTTGCAACCAACTCAAGTTGCCTCTTTTTGCTACTTCATGCAATAGATTGTCAATGGATTGCCTGCTCGGCCACATAGTTGCTTGGAGTTAGTCCAGTCCTGCCTTTGGAGGTGCCTTTCCACGAATTTTCATCATTCATGTCAGTAACGTAGATGATATCACCTTCCTCAAAGCATGGTTCATCTGGAGTTCTGGGTTCAAATGTATAGAGGGCTCTGAAGACTTTATCTTACCCTGGTTTGACCAGTTTGGGTGGCAGCTTTGACATCTCACTTCCTTGAGCTGCAAATTCTAAAGACGACACTGAAAAGCCCACTGCTTGCCTGCTACCTGGCACTGCAAGCACCTCAAGTTTACTTTTTGTCTGGTTTACAGTCATGTGCCTTCAAGGACTGGCACCCACCCTTGGCTCTCGATGTTATTTCATTGTATGGATATACTACATCTTGTTTATCTACTTACCCACTGGGGAACACTTGGCTTCCTTCCACTTTTGGCTATTGTGAATAATGCTGCTATGAATATAAATGTATAAATACCTCTTCAAGTCCTGCTTTCAGTTCTTTTGGGCGTATACTTAGAGTGGAACTGCTGGATTCAACACCCTTCATTTTTAATTTTTACAAGCCTCTTCCCTCTGAGAGCACCAGCTGGAGTTTGCCACAGAGAAAATGAGCAAGAATGAGCTGACCTTTGTTCTGGGGTTTCTGTTAAGGCCAGTTCTAAATGAACTTTGAGACCCTCTTGCGGGACTACCCTAGGAACACTTTTTGCCATAACTTGTTCTCAGATTACGGAGTCTTCTCTTCCTCAACTGCCCCCAATTTACCACCATATTTCCTCTGTTCTCAAAGTCAGCCACTAAGGCTGCTAGTCCTTCATTGGATCTTCATGGACATCTGGATAAAGTTCAAACTCTTTAGCAAGGCAAACAGGAGTACTGTATTTGTAATCCGGTTCTTGCCTACCTCTTTAGACTTATGTCTGAGTGTTCCTACAGATGCATGGCATTTTGAGATGGAATGAGGTGTCAGGAATGAGTAATGAGGCTCAGGAATGGGAAGACAGTCAGCAATGCATGTATATGTACATGTATACAATTATAAAACATTTGTGCATGTGTGTCTGTGTGCGTATGTGTATGGGTGTATAGACAGATAAACTAATTTTTTTTGCCACCATGCCAGGCTAATTTTTTAATTATTTTTATTTTTAGTAAAGATGGGGTCTCACTATGTTTTCCAGCTTGTCTCTTACTCCTGGGCTCAAGTGATCCTCCTGCCTCAGCCTCCTAAAGGGCTGAGATTACAGGTGTGAGCTGCCATGGCTAGCTGATAAATAGACTAGTTTTATATAAATGAAGTCATTCTCTATATGTATATATATTTAAATTTATCTTATTTATTTATTTATTTATTTTTTTGAGACAGAGTCTCACTCTGTGGCCCAGGCTGGAGTGCGGTGGCATGATCTTGGCTCACTACAACCTTTGCCTCCTAGGTTCAAGCGGTTTTCCTGCCTCAGCCTCCCAAGTAGCTGGGATTACAGGCACGCACCACCATGCCTGGCTAAGTTTTCGTCTTTTTAGTAGAGATGGGGTTTCACCATGGTGGTCAGTCTGGTCTCAAACTCCTGACCTCAATTAATTCACCTGCCTCAGCCTCCCAAAGTGTTAGGATTGCAGGCATGAGCCACTGCACCTGGCCTCATTCACTGTATAATTTTAAAACTTGTTACTATAAAATATTTCAAGCATAAGCAAAGATAAAGAAAATAGCTAAATAAATCTCCATTTATTCATCATCCACCTTACCAACTCACGGCCATCTTGTTTCATTGATACTTCGAGCCTCTCCTCCTTCAATTATTTTGAAGCAAATCCCACATGTCATATTATTTTTATGCTTAATATCTCTATTAATAGTAGTATCTTAATAGTACTTAATAGTATATATCTCTAAAAGATAAGAACTCATTTTTAAAATAAAGGCTTTAAGATCACTCTTGGTGTTGTACATTCTATTGGGTTTGGACAAATGTGTAACAACATGTATTCACCTTATGGTATCATAATCAGAAGTTTTGCTGCCTTAAAAATCCTCTGGAATAGGGGTCCCCAGTCCCTGGACGATGAACTGGTTCCTGTCCATGGCCTGTTAGAAAATGGGCCACACAGCAGGAAGTGAGCAGAGGGTGAGCAAATGAAGCTCCATCTGTATTTTCAGCCGCTCACCATCACTCGCCTAACCACCTGACTCTGCCTCTTGTCAGGTCAGTGGCTGCATTAGATTTTTTTTTTTTTTTTTTTTTTTTTTGAGACAGAGTCTTGCTCTGTCACCCAGGCTGGAGTGCAGTGGTGCGATCTCGGCTCACTGCAGTCTCCACCTCCCAGGTTCAAGCAATTCTCCTGCCTCAGCCCCTTAAGTAGCTGGGATTACAGGTGTGTGCCACCATGCCCAGCTAATTTTTTGTGTTTAGTGGAGACAGGGTTTCACCATGTTGGCCAGGCTGGTCTCAAACTCCTGACCTCAGGTGATCCACCCACCTCAGCCTCCCAAAGTGTTGGGATTACGGGTGTGAGCCACTGCACCCAGCCTGCATTAGATTCTCATAGGAGCACAAACCATATTGTGAACTGCGCATGCAAAGGATCTAGCTTGCGTGCTCCTTATGAGAATCTAATGCCTGATGATCTGTCACTGTCTCCCATCACCCATAGATGGGACCATCTAGTTGCTGGAAAACCAGCTCAGGGCTCTCATTGATTCTACACTGTGGTGAGTTGTATAATTATTTCATTATGTATTACAACATAATAATAATTGAAATAAAGTGCACAAGAAATGTAATGCGCTTGAATCATCCTGAAACCATATCCACCACCCCCACCACCCTTGCCCTGTCCATTGAAAAATTGTCTTCTACAAAACCAGTTCCTGGTACCAAAAAGGTTGGGGACCGCTGCTCTAGAACTCATTTATTTATTTATTTTCTTCAATTAACCCAAAAGCTAGATAGAACTCTTAAAACATAACCACAGTGTCATTACCATAATAATTCCTTAACAACATCAAGTATCTAAACAATTCTTAAATTTTCTTAAATGCAGCTGGGCCCCGGGCTCACACCTGTAATCCCAGCCCTTTGGGAGGCTGAGGCAAGAGGATTGCTTGAGCCCGGGAGGCCGAAGCTGCAGTGAGCTATGATTGTGCCACTGCACTCCAGGCTGGGCAGCAGAGCAACACCCTGTCTCAAGAAAAAAAAATTCTAAATGCTTTTTTATTTTTTAACAACCTGTTTGAATCAAGATCCAAATAAAAGTCAGATGTTGTTTTTGGTTAATATATCTCCCAAGACACTTTTGATCTATAGACTCTTGCTATCTGTTTCTATAGCTCTGTATTTATCTATAGCTAGATACAGAGATGTAAACCTAAATAGAGATCTGATTGCATTTATTTGTATGTATTGTGTTATTTTCTTTTTGTCCTATAGAGTTTTCCCCAGTCTGGGCTTTCCTGACTGAATCTCTGTGCTATCATTTTGCCCCCACATGTTTTATGAATTGATAGTTAAGTCTAGGGGCTTGATCAGATTCAAGTCCAATTTTTGTTTTTGTTTGCAAAACTACTTCACAGGTGGTGTCTGTTCTTCCATTAGAAGGTACATTACACCTGCTTGTGTATCTTTTGTGATGTTAGTGGACACTGACCATCAGTGCCAAAACTCATTAGTTCATAGGGTGCAAAATGGTGATATTCTAATTGTACTATTGCAGTTTCATTAATTGCGTAGAATACTTCTGTGAAGAGAAACTTCCGTTCCTGTATATATATATATATATTTTTTTTTTTTTTAGAGAGAACGAATCTCACTTGGTCACCCAGGCTGGATTGCAGTGGTGCAATCATGGCTTACTGCAGCCTCATATTCCTGGGCTCAAGCAGTCCTCCCACCCGAGCCTCTCAAGTAGCTGGAACTGCAGGCATGTGCCACCACACCTCGCTAATTTTTGTATTTTTTGTACAGACAGTGATTTCACTGTGTAGCTCTGGCTTGTCATGAACATACACTCTTTTATCACCCTAAGGTGTTGGTCTTACAGGAAAAGCAGGGTAAATGTTCAATTATTTTCCTTTATTTTCCAATTTTCAAAATAATGAGTTGGTTTCCTAGCATCCCCTAAAAGTAATTAGTGAATTCTTGAGTATCATTATGAACTATTGAATTCAAACCTATTTGATGTATATCAATGTGTTACGCTTATTTATGCTCAAATTCTCTCATTTTTAGCCAGTGAGAGCCTATCCTATCAGCTTCTGAGTCCTTTGTCCAGACGTCAGGAGTTTTTAACAGCTTCCCAGCCTTTTGGTATAAAAATATACCCCTTGCCCATCCATTTCCTTCCCCCAACTGGTAATCAGTCATTTAGCCAAGAAGCCTTGGTTCCTTTCAGTGTAAATTAGTATTTGGAGACCACAATCTGAGCATGATGGGCAATTTTTCAATACAAAACATTAAATATGTTTTATTTAATTAATTAAAGAAAAAGAATTAATTCCTTAGACAGGAGAAAAAGAATGAAAAGGGAAGAAATTTAGTCTTTTCTTTAAAAGAAAAGATAGTCTTTTCTTTAAAAAATCTACATAGAGACAATAAGGTCATGAAAAATATTGCGTTCTTAGAGTCATTTTTAAAACAAACTTCAGGATGGGTATAGTAGCCCACACCTGTAATCCCAGCACTGTGGGAGACCAAGGCGGGAGGACTACCTGAGGCCAGGGGTTTGAAACCAGGCTAGGCAACACAGAGACCCCCATCTCTATAAAAATAAAAATTAAAATTAAAAAAATTAGCCAGGGGTGGTGGCACATGCCTGTAGTCCTAGCTCCTCAGGGGGCTGGGGCCAAAGGATGGCTTGAGCCAGGTTGTTGAGGCTGCAGTGACCCATGTTTGCACCACTGCACTCCAGCCTGGGCAACAGATCAAGACTCTCTCTAAAATATAAATAAATGAGCAAATAAATAGGAGGAATTGCAATATTTGACAGTTTGAATCCCTGAAAATATTAACAAGTGAGTATTCTCTATTACTTCTCACTTTCCCTCCCTCCATCCTGAATTCTTAGTTATATTGTTTTATTTTGTCAATGTTCGTAACATGAATATTCTATTTTTGTAATCACGATTTTCATAGCTCTTCTTAAAGTTTTAATTGATACATACAAATTATATCTCTTTATGATGTGCAACATGATGTTTTAAAATATGTATATATTGTGGATCAGGTTAATTATTAACATACATGTTACCTCACATACTTATCTTTTACTTGAGGTGAGAACACTTAATATCTAATCTTAGCACAGTTCTTTAATCTTAATTTTGTTTTTAAATGGGCACAGCACTGAGCATCAGTCCTTTTCTTTATACCTGAGTTCTTTGTTTTGATATGTTTGTCAAGATTTAGCCATCAATTTTTCATGGCATATATTCACTAATTTAATTATTCAAAGTTTTCCTATACAAACTATCCTGCAGTGAACCTTGACAGTGTGTGTGTATTTTTTGGTGGATATCTGTGATCTAGATGTTGAATCTAAAATGCAAAGTTGCTAGGTGAAACAAATGTATACATTTTTATAAATTCTCCCAAATTGCCCTCCAAAAATTTCTTTTCTTTTTTTTTGAAGACTGGGTCTCACTCTGTTGTCCAGGGTGGAGGGCAGTAGCAGGATCTCAGCTCACTGCAGCCTCAACCTCCCAGGCTCAAGTGATCCTCCCTCCTCAGCCTTCTGAGTAGCTGAGACTACAGGAACACACCACCATGCCTGGCTAATTTTTTTTTTTTTTGGTACTGTTTGTAGAGTTGGAGCTCTACCATGTTGCCCAGGCTGGTCTTAAACTTCTGAGCTTGAAAGATCCACCCCCTGCTCAGCCTCCCAAAGTGCTGGTATTATAGGCGTGAGCTACTGCCCCTGTCCTGCCCTGCACAAATTTCTATCACTTTGTCCTCTCATCTGCATTCATGAAGGCCTGTCTCTCCATAACCCCATCAACCCTAGTTATCATGACTAGTTTAAGTTTGCCAGTGGGTAGTCTAATCCTAGTTGACAGCATGGTGTCTGGAGGCAGATTCTCTGGGTTCAAATCTCAGCTCGGTCATGTATTGGATGTATCACCTTGTCCTCAGTTTTCTCACCAGTGAGTCAGGTATAATAGTAAAAGTCATATCATAGAGTTGCCATATGGATTAAGTAAGTCCTTTTGTTCAGTGTAGAGTGCAGAGAACAGACTCAATATAGTAATATAAAGAATTTAAGTGTTTGCTGTTAATATTGTAGGGCCCCAAATAGTATCACATCATTTTAATGGATGTTTTGTCATTGTTAGTGGGGATGAGTGTAATGTTTAATAATCAGAAACAGAGATGTTATCTTTGTGAAAGAATATCCAATCTTGAAAGAAAGATAATGACTTATGAAAATATGCATTGCAAAATTAAAAAGAAAACACAGAAATGTAGAAGTGGTAGCTTTCTAACGGATGATATCTTTGGGTGGTGATACGGTTTGGCTCTGTGTCCCCACCCAAATCTCATCTCAAATTGTAATCTCCATAATCCCTAAGTGTTAAGGGTGGGACCTGGTGGGAGGTGTTTGGATTATGGAGGTGATTTCCCCCACGATGTTCTCCTGATAGTGAGTGAGTTCTCAAGAGATCTGATGGTTTCATAAGGAGCTCTTCCCCACTTTGCTTGTTTGCTTTCTCCTTCCTGCCACTTTGTGAAGAAGGTGCCTGCTTCCCTTTTGCCTTCTGCCATGATTGTAAATTTCCTGGGGCCTCCCCAGCCATGCTGAACTGTGAGTCAATTAAGTCTCTTTCCTTTATAAGTTACCCAGTTTCAGGCAGTTCCTTTTTTTTTTTTTTTTTTTTTTTTTTGAGACAGTGCTGGTGTCTCAGCCTCCTGAGTAACTGGGATTACAGCCACCATGCCTGGCTAATTTTTCTATTTTTAACAGAGATGGGGTTTTGCCATGTTGGCCAGGCTGTTCTGGAACTCCTGGCCTCATGTGATCTGCCTACCTCGGCCTTCCAAAGTGCTGGGATTACAAGTGTGAGCTACCGGGCTCAGCCTCAGGCAGTTCTTTATAGCAGTGTGAAAACGGACTAATACAGGTGATGAGGGAAATGGTCTTTCTTCCTAATGCTAGAAGGGTGTATCTTAGCTTCAGACACCTAAAAGAAAGTTCAGAGTCAGCTAGTCTCCTTCCTTGCTTGGGGGTGAGGGCTGGGGAAAGAGGGGGTGACTGGTCAGCCTTGGGCATAGGAAGCTGTTTCAGCCTGTGGGTGGCTCCCCACAACTAAAGAGCCGGTTGTTTCCAGGTTATAATTTTCCAGGTGTGAGAAGTGGGGGTCAGGGCAGGAGAATTAGCCTGTGTGTCTCTGCCTGTTTTAGTGCCTGCATTGGGCAATGCTTCCTCCCTTAACGACCGCCCAAAGCCCGGGGTCTGTACTTGCACGTGGGGGGGCACCCCCACTTGTGTCGAAAAGTATGCCTCTGAAAATATGCTCTATAAAAGTGAGCTAATTGAAACTCACATGTCTCTCCACTAGCTCAGAGAGTTGTTCTTATCTGTCCATAGGGAGCAGGCGGGTGGCAGAGGCCACCAGACACTCCCTTCCTAGAATGTTCCAGAAGCTCTCTCATGCAGCTATGGAAATACATCGAGACATCCCTCATGCTTATTTTCATTTAGGTGCTGTCTTTAACTTTTTAAAAATTTTAGTCACAAATCACTGAAAGTTCCAACAGGTGAGCGTGAGATCGTGTTGCATTCACCTAACAGAGCACCTGGCAATGAGTCTGGGCATGATAAATATTTGCCAAGTGTCGCTGAATTGGAACTGGGATTTAAAGAGACAATCAAACAGCAATTTCTGTTAACCCTCCAAGTTATCCAAATCCAAATCTTCCTTTATGATTCAAATTCTAGTTGTTAGTTGTTGCTCTTTTTTTTTTTTTTTTTTTTTTTTTGCCGTATGACTTCCAATAGGTGGCTCAACTTTTCTGAATGCAGTTTATTTTTTATTTTTTGAGAGACAGGGTCTTGCTCTATCATCCAGGCTGGAATGCACTGGTGTGATCACGGCTCACTGCAGCCTCAACTTCCTGGGCTCAAGTGATCCTTCCACCTCAGCCTCCTAATTTTTAATTTTTTTTTTTTGTAGAGATAGGGGTCTCACTTTGTTGCTGAGGCTGGTCTCAAATGCATGGGTTCAAGCAATCTTCTCACCTTGGCTTCCCACAGTGCTAAGATTATAGGTATAAGCCACTGCACCCAGCCTGAATGCAGTTTCTTCTTGCAGAATGGATATAAGTGTGTTCACCTCATAGAGTTGCTGTGAGAATTAATTGAAAAAATACATGTAAATTTCCTGGCATGGTTCTTGGTACACATCAGACACTGTAAAAATGATATTAACCACAAATGTGCCATGTAATTTACACACATTATTTTAATTAATTCTTCCAACAGCCCTTTGTGGTAGCTATTTTACTTTTTAGCTCAATTATGAAAAAGAGAAAATAAAGGCTCAAGTAGGGGAAACAACTTGTTCAGATCACACAGTGAGCCAGGGAAAGCCAGGATGAGAAAATAAACCTTTATGCATCTTAAAGTTTTAGCAAACAGTGCGCCACTTCCTTTCCCATTCTCCGCCGCAGGTACCTTCTTTGCCCAACATCTGTTCTTTGACCTCAGCAGGGATACTTGTTTGTCAATTAGAAACCAACCTCTTACTGAAACTTGCTTTTAAAAGCCCAACCTCCCTGCCCTGTCAGCAAGTGGTCCTCCTAAGTAGCAAGTGCTATACAATGAACTCACACAGAAGTTGCTATATGATTTTTTTTAACAAGGTGTGGAGTATACTGCTAGCCAAACTCTACAATTGGCTGGGGGTTGGTTACTGCCACATAAAACCAAGTTGTGACACTCTTACAGCTACTGGTATTTCCTTTCTTGAAGTTTTGCAATGGGAACTCACTAGTTGAGCAGAGAGGGAGGTTTCAGAGAGGGAGGCAGGGTAGTGACCAGTCCAGGGGACACCGAGCCGAATGGTCACAGCAAATCAAGGCACCCGGTTTTCCTGAGTTTTAAGACACTTCACTCCCTGTTTATAGACTTGTCTATCAATTCCTCCCAATAAATAATCTGATTAGGTTGAACCATATGAAATTTTTGACGTTTGAATGCTTTTAAGCTACAAAAGCGGCAAGTTTATACATAGTTCAATCTAATACACACTAGGTTTCCTGATAGAAAAAAAAAAAAAAAAAAACAGAGGGCTTCTTTCTCCAAACTACTTCTAATACCAGTTATCAGGAGCTTATAAGTATGGCTGGTGCTGTGCTAAGTGTGCCACTTGCATCAGCTTGTGTAGTGGGCGACATAATCATCTCAGCGATCCATAGGGGTTATGCATCATTAATAAGTCCACTTTTCTGAGGTTCAGAGAGGTTGAGCTTCTCACCTAAAGTCACAGAGCTGTCCGACCTGAAAGATATTGTTTACAAACACCAAGCTACATCCACTTTCCGCTCCACGTTGATGCTGTCTTTTTAGCAAATTTGACTTTGAATCTGTCAGGTTCACTACTCGTCTGTAAGATTTTTGGGAGCACAGGTCATGTCTTACTTATCTATGGATTTCCATGAAGCACCTAACACTTTAGTGGATGTTCAGTTGGTATCTGCGTGATAATTCCATGAGGGTGTATTGAGAGTATACAGGGTTCACCAGAGAAACAGAACTCATATGATATAGATAGATATATAACAGGGGATTTACCATGTGATTATGGAGGCCGAGAAATCTCACAACATCCTGTCTGCAAGCTGGAGAACCAGGAAAGCTGGTGGTGAAATTCAGTCCAAGTCCCAAGGCTTGGGAAGCTGATGGCATAACCCCCACTCTAAGGCTGAAGACCTGAGAACAAGGTGGAGAGCAGAGAGGTTTGCTGGTGTAAGTCCCAGAGTCTGAAGGCCCAAGAACCAAGAGTTCCAATGTCTGAGGGCAGGAGAAGACGGATGTCTCAGCTCAAGCAGAGAAAGCAAATTCGCCCTTCCTCCACCTTTCTGTTCTATTCACGCCCTCAACAGACTGGATGGTCCATGACTGATGGGTGAATCTTTTTTACTCAGTTCAACAATTCAAATGCCAGTCTTTTTCAGAAACACCCTCACCACACACATCCAGACATAATGTTTGAGCTGGTGTCTGGGCACCCCTCCACCCAGTCCAGTAGACACATAAAATTAACAATCACAATTTGCATGTGTTCAAATACGGGAAGGAATTAGCTGTATATGGGGCTCCAATATTTAAGCAAAGCTCTAAATTAGTCCCTGTCACTTGCCTGGTCTCTAAATACCTGGGTGGAGGCCTCTGCCACTTACTGGTAGGGGACAGAGTCACAGTTTCTCCATCTGAAGGAAAAAAGGCACGGGGAAAGTCATTCCCACCTTGAGGAATTACTTGGAAGGAGCAGATTAGAATAACTTAAATGAGGATGATGTAAGAGGTGGGACTCGACTCTGGAGGCAGGGCTCAGACACGGGACCAAATTGAGGACCAGCTAAAACAGGGTTGGAGCAGAAGCAGCTTTCCATAAGACACACCCACCAGGGTGCCATTTCTGTTTACCATGCCATGGGAACATCCAGGAGTTACCATTCTTTCCATGCCAAGGACTCGACACCCTAGATGTTATTACCATTTTTCTAGACATTTCTGCATAATCTACCCCTTAATCTGCACATATTAAAAGTAGGTATAAGTATGACTATAGAACTACTGAGCCGCTAGTCTCAGCACGCTGCCTATGGAGTGGCCCTGCTCTGCAGGAGCAGTGACAGAGCTGTAACCCAGCCTGGGCTTTAACACTGCTGCTTCAGTAAAGCTCTTTTCTTCTACCACTGGCTCGCCCTTGGATTCTTTCCTGGGCGAAGCAAAGAACCCACCAGGGCTGAGCTCCAATCTGGGGCTGGCCTGCCCTGCATCAAGGTTAACATAGGAAATAGAGTGCTAAAATATATACTCTTAATTGTACTAGACTGAGTTCATTTATTGCTCTATCATTTAAAATTCCTGGCATGGAATATGTGCTTAAATATAAATGGTTGAGAAATGATTTGATATCTTTGTAAGAAAGTGTCTCTTTCGCATCCGATGCATTCCTTCAAAACTACATGTTTTTGGTAAATTTATTTAACAAATTTATGTAATATTTGGTGCCTACAATGTGACAAGCATACTGCACTGAAAATAGGACAATAAATTTAAAGACAACAGGGCAGGCACGGTGGCTCATGCCTGTAATTCCAGCACTTTGGGAGGCCAAGGCAGGTGGATCACCTGAGGTCAGGAGTTCTAGGCCAGCCTGACCAACATGGTGAAACTCCGTCTCTACTAAAAATATAAAAAAATAGCTGAGCGTGATGGGCACCTGTAATCCCAGCTACTTGAGAGGCTGAGGCAGGAGAATCGCTTGAACCCGAGAGGCGGAGGTTACAGTGGGCCGAGATCACGCCATTGCACTCCAGCCTGGGCAACAAGAACAAAACTCCGTATGTCTGTCTGTCTGTCTGTCTGTCTCTCTCTCTCTCTTTCTCTCTCTCTCTCTCTCTCTATATATATATATAGTATATATATACATATATGCACATATATGTATATATATATACACATATATGTATATATATATACACATATATATATACGTGTGTGTGTATATATATATATATTTTCTGCCTGTATTCTGCCTGTATATACACACACACACTACACATATATATATACAACAATTCCTGCCCTTGGGAGCCAATGGTGAAACCCATCCAAATTTAGGCAAATTGCAAACTCATAACAGTTGTAGTGAGCCAAGATCGCACCACTGTTACTCCAGCCTGGGCGATAGGCAAGACTCCATATCAAAAAAATAAAAAAAATAAAAAAATAGGGAGGCAGCCATCTCTAAGCTCTTGAATACTTGTTAATTTCTTTCAAGTTTGCCTTTCAGGGCATTTGGAGGAAGGAAAAACAGGGAGGTGAAGGACAAAGAGGAAAGTCCAGACAGAGCTGGCACACCCGGAGGAAGAGGGTGATAACTCAGAGGCACCAAAAGAAAGAAATTAGAGCAGAAATCTTACCTTGGGGAAAAATGATCTGTCTTCCTCACAACACTAGGCTTAAACCATAATTCATGTTCTAACCGGCAGTCATAATGGCTGTAAGAAATGTGTAGGCATGAGGTGTTATGAAGTGCATATTAATTGCGTTGACCTCTGAGACACCATTC
Organism: Pongo abelii; assembly: GCF_028885655.2. Lineage (NCBI taxonomy): Eukaryota > Metazoa > Chordata > Mammalia > Primates > Hominidae > Pongo > Pongo abelii. Next base: position 113,418,127 of record NC_071995.2, on the reverse strand, counting down.
CTTTTCTATCTGAGCATCTGAAGTCCTGGTGTTTGCAAAATCAAATTCTGAATCCTCATTCATAGACTTTGGAGAGCTTAAATGCTTAGGAGAGGAACTTGAGAAGAACCAAGGCACATAAACACTTAATAGTTTTCTTTTTTTGCTTATAATTTGCTCTGCAGTCATCTCAAGCGATTAACAAGAAGCCCGGGCTTCATTTCCATGAAAGGAATATGTCTTTATATTTCCCCATCCAAAATAAACAGCAGGCTTTTCTCTTACTGGAAAGTCAAGACATGAAATGTATTCCTGGCTTTTACAATTCACCATTTTGAGGCTGGGTGCAGTGGCTCACTCCTGTAATCTCAGCACTTTGGGAGGCTGAAGCAGGAGGATGGCTTGAACCCAGGAGTTTGAGACCAGCCTGAGCAACATTGCAAAATCCTGTTGCTACAAAAAAATACAAAAATTAACCAGGCATGGTGGTGCATGCCTGTAGTCTCAGCTATTCGAGAAGCTGAGGTGGGAGGACCGCTTGCACCCTGGGGTCGAGGGTATAGTGAGCCATGATTGTGCTGCTGCACTCCAGCCTGGGCGACAGAGCAAGACTCTGTCTCAAAAAAAAAAAAAAATTGATAAAAAAATGTTTTAAGTGACTTTTTTTTTGAGGAACAGCATTTGAGGAATTGAGGGAAAATACAAACAGGCAATGGAATGAAAAGAGAAAGAAAACTGAAGATAAGTTATCCTAACAGAGATGACTAAATATGTTTTTTTTCTCCTAAGTTTAAAAGACTAGAAACTCTTTAATTCTCCCCCAGGAGTAAATTCTCTCTCTCTCAATCTTGCTCTCTCTTGTTTCTGTCCTAGGTTAGATAAAATTATGCCTATGAGGGTCAGGGGATTTATTTCACTGTTAAATGGAAACAGCTATATAAATTTTAATGTAGAGATTATATTTATCTATATCATAACCAGGGTCTTAGAATTTTGCAATCTAATTGTTATATTCAATGGTTCTCAAACAATTCTTTGGAGCCGAGGAAGTATTTCTTTAAATGAAATCTCTCAAGCAAGACCAATATGTGTAGCAGTTAAAGTAAGAGCTGCTGGAATGCTACTCAGCAATAAAAAGGAAAAATAAAGCACTGATACACAAGACAATTTGCAGGAATTTCAAGGGAACTTAACTGAGTGGAAAAACCAATCTCAAAAGGTCATATACTGCATGATCCCATTTATATAATTTTGAAATGACAAAATTCTAGAGATGGAGAACAGAACAGGGATTGTCAGGGATTAGGGAGGCGAGGACACTGGGAAATAGGAGTGGCTTTACTAGGATAGCACAGAGGTATATTTGTAATGATTGATCTATATCTTTACTGTGATGGTCCCACGTATCTACATGTGATAAAATTGCATGGAACTGAACACACACATGCATACAAATGAGCACATGGAAAACTGGTGAAATCTGAAGAAGGTCAGTGGATTGCATCAATGTCAATTTCTTGGTCGTGATGTTGTACAAGATATGCAAAACTGGGTGAGGGGTATATATGGGATCTCTCTGCATTATTTTATAGAACTGCATGTGAATCAATGCTGTTCTCAAAGTTGAAAGTTTTTTTAAAAATCAGAATTGCCTTAGAAGTTGTTTGGGACTCACTCCCTCCTTGTTTTCTTCTCCTTAAAGTGAGTACCTTACAGCACCATGAAGAAACCTCAGGTCAACTCCAAGACCTGCATTTGGCAACAAGGAGCTCCCACCCAGAGATACAGGATGACCTGTGCTCACTACCCAGTGAGGGGGTAACAGGGCTGGAGACTCAGCCTTATCTCAACACCTCGAGATTTTCAGCCTGAGAATCTTTCTTCTACATCTAAATTACTGTTGTTTTTGAGACAGGCTCTCATTCTGTCACCCAGGCTAGAGTGCAGTGATGTGATCTCAGATCACTGCAACCTCTACCTACGAGCCTCAAGAGATACTCCCACCTCAGCCTCCTGAGTAGCTGGGACCACAGGCAGGTGCCACCACACCCAGCTAATTTTGTAGTTTTTGTAGAGGCAGGGTCTCACTATATGGTTCAGGCTGATCTCAAACTCCTGGACTCAAGTGATCCACTTGCCTCTACCTCCCAAAGTGCTGAGATGACAGGTGTGAGCCACCACGTCCAGTAAGTCTCAATTATTTTGTCCTTGCTGAATATTTGCTGTAAAGACCAAATTAACTAAATATATGAAGCAACTTAAAATCATTAATACTGGACGCTAATGAGGCCTTGTAAAACCCTGTGGAGAGGGTAATAATCTTAACCCTGTTTTACAAATGAGGAAATTAGAGCACAGAGAGGTTAAGTAATTTGCCCAGAGGTAAACCCTAGTGGGTGGCTCTGCTGGGATTAGAACCCACATGGTCTGGCTCATGAGAACTCCTTAGTGCTGGGCTGAGCATATACTAATCACACAAGATGACGTGTGTGTGTGTGTGTGTGTGTACGTGCATATACACAGATGTGTGTCTTTCAAAATCAAGTCTGCATGTCTGCTAAGGCCATCATAGAAATGAGATTTGGGTTTAAAACTCAGCAACTTTCCTCTAATGCTATGTGTTTCTCCTACCCTCCTCCACTGGAGAAATTTAATTTGCTCAGGCATCTCCCATTTTGCCACCAGGGAACCAAAAAGTGACAGAACTTTGGCAGCTCCAACTGAAGGCTCCAGTGCCTGCGGCCCAACTCAGCTTGACACTGCAAAGGGAGGGGAAGTCCCTCCCAAATGTCAGGTAGCACAGACATCCAGAGCTGACCTTATGCCAAACCCCTATGACAATGCCCGGGCCTTGTCATTTACTCCTGTTTCTGCTTACATCATCCAAAGATGCTTCATTAGCTCCTCATTCCATCTTTATTTAGCTATCCATCAATGTCTCTGTCACTTTTTTTGTTTGTTTATTTATATATTTTTTGAGATGGAGTCTCGCTTTGTTGCCCAGGCTGGAGTGCAATGGCATGATCTCAGCTCACTGCAAGCTCCACCTCCTGGGTTCAAGCGATTCTCTTGCCTCAGCCTCCCAATTAGCTGGGATTACAGGCATGCGTCATGATTCCCAGCTAATTTTTGTATTTTTACTAGAAACGAGGTTTCGTCATGTTGGCCAGGCTGGTCTCAAACTCCGGACCTCAGGTGATCCACCTGCCTTGGCCTCTCAAAATGCTGGGATTACAGGCATGAGCCGCTATGCGCGGCCTGTCTCTGTCACTTTTATTGCCTCTTCTTGATTTTAAAATTTTCACTTAGCTGTCTATTCTGAATATACCCGCAACTTCCCCATCAGAATCAATTATTTCATAGTATATAATTCATTTGTATTAAAGGACCTCCTATAGTTTTATTGGGGGGGCGGTTTTGAAACAGAGTTGTGCTCTCGTTGCCTAGGCTGGAGTGCAATGGCACGATCTCGGCTCACTGAAAACCTCCGCCTCTGGGATCCAAGTGATTCTCCTGCCTCAGCCTCCAGAGAAGCTGCGATTATAGACACCTACCACCACACCCAGCTAATTTTTTGTATTTTTAGTAGAGACAGGGATTCAGCATGTTGGCCTACAGTTTTTAATGTGGTCGCTTTCTTGGGACTATCAGAAGACGCTGAATTTTCTATTGTCTCATGAAGGGTTTCCTTGAGTTCAGATGATAAGGATCGGGGATTGGGAGAACACAGCAAGTAACATGCTTGCTCATACAAGCAACTTTTTTCTTTTTACGCAAATAAAATTATATCATGTTGTAGTATGCTTTTTTCACTTAATAAATTGTGGGCTTTTTTTCCAACATCATTTTGATGATTACTGTACTGGGTTAAATGGTGTCTCTTCCAAATTTATGTCCACCTCTGGGTGGACCTTATTTGCATATGGAGTCTTTGCAGATGTAATCATGCTAAGATGGGGTCTCCCTGGATTAGAGTGGACCCTACATCCAGTGACTGGTGTTCCTATGAGAAGAAAATTTGGGCACAGAGACATAGGAGAAAGAAGACCCCGTGAGGACAGAGGCAGAAGTTGGAGCGATACAGCTACAAGCCAAGTGTCTCGGTCCATTTGTATTGCTATAAGGGAACACCTGTGGCTGGGTAATTTATAAAGGAAACGAGTTTATTCGGCTCACAATTCTGCAAGCTGTGTAGGAGGCATGGCACCACACCTGCTTTTGATGAGGGCCTCAGGAAGCTTCCACTCATTGTGGAAGGTGAAGGGGAGCTGAATTGTGTGAAGATCACATGGCAAAAGAGGAAGAAAGAGACAGAGGAGGGAGGTCCCAGGCTCTTTTGAACAACCAGCTCTTGATCAAGCAAGAACCCAGTCATTACTGCAAGGACAGCACCAAAGCATTCATGAGAGGGTCCATCCCCATGACCAATGGTCATGGGTGTTTAGAAATCAGGGTTGCTTCAGAAGCCTCCCATTCTGCCCTACCTCCAACACTGGGGATCAGATTTTCACATGAGGTTCAGAGGAGACACATAATCCAAACTATAGCATGAAGGAATGCCAAGGATTGCCCGTGACCTAAAGCTGTGAGAGAGGCATCAAACAGGTCCTACCTCAAGGCTTTCAGAAGGAACTTGGCCATGCCAACATCTGCACTTCAGACTCTGGCCTCCAGAACTGGGAGAGAAGAAATCTTCATTGTTTTAAGTGATCCAGTTTGTGGTCATTTGTTATGGAAGCCCTCAGAAAATAATATAGCTACTTAGTACTGCATTGCATGGATCTATTAAACATATTTAACCAATTCCCTAACGAATACTGGTTTGTTTCTCTCTTTTTTGAGATGTAGTCTTGCTCTGTCACCTAGGCTGGAGTGCAGAGGTGCGATCTCGGCTCACTGCAACCTCTGCCTCCTCGTTCGAAGCAATTCTCATGCCTCAGCCTCCTGAGTAGCAGGGATTACAGGCACGTGCCACCACGCCCGGCTAATTTTTGTATTTTTAGTAGAGTCGGGGTTTCACCATGTTGCCCAGGCTGGTCTCGAACTCCTGAGCTCAGACAATCTGCCCACCTCGGCCTCCCAAAGTGCTGGGATTATAGGTGTGAGCTGCCACACCTGGCCAACACTGGTTTGTTTCTGTCAAGAATATTTTTTGAACTCTTTGATTGTTCATTTCTGTACCCTTATGCCATTTTCTGATAAGTTGTTTCCAAGTGGTCAGTGGTATAGTGCTGAGCATAGCTGACTTTCTAGTAATTGATTTCCAAAAGCAATTTTGTTAAAGCAAAAGATCCACTCTTTTAAGGATTTTTATTTATACCACAAAGTTCATTTGCCCATCCACCTGCAATTCATCAGAGTAACAGTTATTCTATCTCCCATCATGAGATGGCATCATTTAATATTATGAAATACTTGCTTCTAGAACGCTTCTAGAATATCCTTCTTATTTTTCACCACCTACCCTGTGACCTCCTGTTAGGCAGATACCACACTGTCTTATCACCCATGGTATTCCCAGAGCCTGACACATGGTAGGTGCTCAATAAATATTTGCTAAGTGACTAAATAAACGGATGCCCACTAAAATCGTAGCAGTAATATCCTTCCCTCCCCCAAACTAATTGTTCCATATGCAATTTGGCAGTAAGGGTTAACTTATTAGATATCATTTTGGTCCAGATCATTGCTAAATGCTTACAACCTTGTAAGTCCCTGTGTACTCAGCAATGTGCTAGGTACTAGGCAGATAGATAACAGGCTAGACAGGTACATATAAAGCATTTTTTTACAATTGCCTTGCTTTTGCAGAATTTACATTGGACTGGGAATTTATTTTTAGAAAGCTGTTCTTGGGATTATTCTTTTCCTATATCCAGCTAATTTTCCTTTTTTAATAACAACTTTACTAAGATATAACTTACATACTGTAATATTGACTCTTTTAAAGTTTATAATTTAGGCCGGGTGTGGTGGCTCACACCTGTAACCCAGCACTTTTGGATACTGAGGCAGGTGGATCACGTGAGGCCAGGAGTTCGAGACCAGGTTGGCCAACATGGTGAAACCCCTCTCTACTAAAAAATACAAAAATTAGGCTGGCGTGGGGGCACACGCCTGTAATCCAAGCTACTCAGAGGCTGGGGCATGAGAATCACTTGAACCCAGGAGGCAGAGTTTGCAGTGAGCCAAAACCGCGCCACTGCACTCCAGCCTTGGCGACAAAGTGAGACCCTGTCTGAAAAAAATAAATAAGTGAAAATAAATAATGTATATAATTCAATCTTTTCTACTGTATTTAAGAGTGGTGCAGCTGTCACCACTGTCTAATTTAGATCCTTGCTTCCAAAAATTCCATATTTATTAATGGCCACTCTCTATTCCTTTCTCCTCCCAGGTGCTGGCCACTACTAATCTTCTTTCTATCTCTATAAATTTGCCTATTCACATTCAGGCAATCTTGTACCTCTGCTGGACAGGATTTATGCCTGTGTTTCATAATTCCATAATGCTTTGAACCTTTAGGAATTTGACAGATGCCTAAATGGCCAATAGCAAACACCCAGGGGCTCTGCAGAATTCTAAAACATCATTCAGGTTTAGTAAATGAAAGCAGAAAAGTCCATCATGTTTTAGGAAAATCTTCAGTCCATGGGGTCAAAAAAGATTTCCGTTTAATTAAACCCTCGGTTTTGTTGTGCATGTTCACTTTTTTTGCATTTTTGCTGGTATTTCTTGCTCAAGGAAACAGTTCTGTCAACACACTTGCTGCCTAATGAACTTCATCAATTCACTGCAATGCTGGGTCTTCTCATTTATGATGACACTTCATCTGTCTTATGTTATCAGGAAGTGAAGGCTTCCATAGAAGTACATTTTCCAGATAACTAAAGTTAGCTCTTTCAAAGGCCACTTCAAAATTTCAATTATATTTTCTAATGAACATCATTCTAAAATGCATACATATGCTGGATGTCTGGACAGAATTCTAAGATGATTCCCTGAGACACCCCTGCCCAGGTGTACACGTCCTATTTAGTCATCAGACCTTTGAACATAATAGATCTCACTCCTATGATTAGGTCACGTCACATGGCATAGTTGCCTTAACAAAGAGAGCTTAGCCAATGGGCATGCCATAAGTCCTTTAAATCTGGGAGTAGAGGTCAGAGATGTCAGGGATTAGGAGCTTAAGAAAGATTCAGACCAGGAACAGTGGGACTTACCTGTAGTCCCAGCACTTTGAGAAGCAGTGGGGATTTAGGAATGAGGGCTATGAGGGGTAGGATTTCTTTTAGGGGTTGTGAAAATATTCTAAAATTGATCATATTGATGGATGCACAATACTGTGAATATGCCAAAAGCAATTGAATTGTACACTTCAAATGGATAAATTGTACAGCATATGAATTATATCTCAATATAACTGCTTTTTAAAAAAAGATGCATAGTATATTGCAGGGCCACTCAAAAACCACCTGGTGTGTACAGGGAGGGGCCCACGAGCCAGCCAGGCCCCTCAGCATCTTCTCAGGGGAACTGGGCACTGTCTGCATACATGATGTAAAAGGTGACCAGGGAGCAGCAAAGCCAAGAGCTGAGGAGTAGAATTCTTGCAACTGCAGCTGCTCAGAAATCCCCATTCAGGGCTTTACTGGCAAGGTTCATCTTAGTTAAAATCTCATCATGTCATTTGTACGGTCAGAGTGATGTTGAGACTAGTTAATGTTTTGACTAAAAAATAACAATGGTGAGAAAATGAGAAGAGAGAAGGTGGAGTATAAAGGGAGCTAAATCCGCATCTATCCCAATTGGAAATCAATAAATAACAGTTAATGTTAGTAAATTGAGCAATGGGAGTGGAAGCATCTCATTTAGACATGTAGAAGTGGCTGCCTAGTAGATCAGCTAAAGGTATTTAATGTGGCAGCCTCTGGGAAGGGGCCATATGGAGACAGATAGGGGAGGAGAGGGCTATATTTTATTTTGAGATTTTTAAGTGCTATATTTTTTTAAGTATTAAGTTGGACCATATGAAATTGCCATTTTCCTAGGTGCAAAATGGTTGAAGATAGGCAATTCCATATGATTCAAACTTATATCTGAATGCATTTATTTTGGTTACATATTTTGAAAAATAATAAAGCCTATTGGATAAAAGATATCTGTATTATTCTGTTGTCATGCCAATAAAGACATACCCGAGACCAGGTAATTTATAAAGGAAAGAGGTTTAATTGACTCACAATTCATCATGACTAGGGAGGCCGCAGGAAACTCACAATTATGGTGGAAGAGGAAGCCAACAGTACCAAGGTTCTGGAGGTGGAGGCTGTCAGCCACCTGCACTCCACGCAGCTGCGTGGCTAGCTCCTTCCTGAAGGTTCATCCGAGCTGTGCATCTCCACGGTTGCCCATATTTGTTGGGTAGTTACCTGCTCTAAGCAGTTTCCATCTCCCCACTCATTAATTTTCAAGATGATTCTGCAAGGTAAGATAGGAAACAGAGGCACGGTGAGATCCATGAGTAAATTATCTTGCCCAAGATGGGACCGTGAGTAGCAGACTCCATTCAGGGCCAGACAGGAGATCTGACTCCCATGTCCGAGCTCTGAATTTCCACACTACCCCATGTTACAGTGGATGTATTGTTTTACGCATGGAAGACAGTCTGGAAACACATCCACCAGACTCTCATGGTGGCCTATCTCAGGGTGAAGGTGAAGATTTGAGATATACCTTTCACGTGGCAGATTTTGATCTAATTTATATCTTATTGTACAACAAGAATTGTTAACTTTTTAATAATAAACAATATAAAGTGATTGTGGAAAAAACAGAAAGGTTCCAAGCTTGGAAATCTGCCTGTTGTGGGCTACAGGTGCTGTCAGGTGTAATGGGGACAGAGGAGAAGGTACCTGAGTCTTTTGTTATTGTTGGGAGTCCTGTGGGTGCCTGGGGACCAAGACTGGTGGAAGGTGAGCAGGTGAGGCTGTTACTGTCCACTTTCTACTCCATTTCCACCGCTAAGTGCTTTGAGCAAGGTTGGTGTTATGTCCCTCCTCAATGTGGTGTTTTTTGTTTAGTTTTGTTTTTTGAGACAAAGTCTCACTGTGTCACCCAAGCTGAAGTGCAGTGGCACAATCATATCTTACTGCAGCCTCCAATTCCTGAGCTCAAGTGATTCTCCCGCCTCAGCCTCCCAAGTAGCTAGGACTACAGGTATGCGCTGTCTTGGCTGGCTAATTTAAAAAAAGAAATTTAGAGATGGGATCTTGCTATGTTGCTCAGGATGGTCTTGAACTCCTGGCCACAAACAATCCTTTCCCCTCAGCTTCTTGAGGATGTGTAATTATGACTCGTGTCAATGTGTCAGCAACCCCCAAATTCATACAGTGAAGTCCTAAACCCCAGTATCTCAGAATGTAAATGTATTTGGAGACAGGGTGTTTAAATAAGTGAGGAAGGTAAAATGAGGTCACTGGGGTGGGCCTTAATCTGGTATAACTGGTGTCCTTACAAGAAGAGGAAATCTGGGCACACACGTGTACAGAGGGCAGATGATGTGAAGATGCAGGAAGATGAGAGCCATCTACAAGCCAAGCAGGGAGGCCTCAGAAGGAACCAACCCTGCTGGCATCTTGATCTTGTACTTCCAGCCTCCAGTATGGGGAGAAAATAAATTCCTGTTGTTCAAGCCTTTCTGTCTGTGGATCTCTGGTACCTCATGGGCACCCCAAGCAGACTAGAAGAGTTGGTTAGGATCAGAAATGAAATGAAAATGAAGCAGCCACCACGGCTTGCCTGGTACCCTCTTGCCTCATTCCAGCTCCTGGCTGTTCAAGCATCACTCTTCAGCTTGGAAACGAGAGAAAACCTTGGATCAGAAAACCGGGAGCCAGACAGACCTGGATTTAAAGCCCAGCTTTGAGCATAGGCAAGTGTCTTTACCTCTCTGAACTCCTCATCTCTAAAAATGAAGGATGATCAAACTGCTTCTCTGGGTGCATGAGAATTCCATGACACACTGGGAATCGGGCCTGCAACTCTTGGCGGGCACACAGCAGGTGCTCAACTTGTCAGCTCCATTTCAGTTTCTGCCCACTTCCACCTAACTATGTGGCTCGTTACTATGGGATGAATTGTTTGCCCCCAAAGTTCATATATTGAAGCCCCAAACCCCAGCACCTCAGAGTGTAAGTGTGTCTGGAGACAGAGCTTTTAAAGAGATGGTTAAGTTAAAACAAGGCTGTTAGGGTGGGCCCTAATCTAAAATAACCGGTGTCCTTATAGGAGGAGGAAGTTTGAACACAAAGGAGAGACACCAAGGGCATCTATCTGCAGAGGAAAGATTGTGTGAGGAGACTGTGAGAAGACGGCCGTCTGCAAGCCCAAGAGAGAGCCCTCAGAAATAACCCTACCAACACCTTGAGCTTGGACTTTCTGCCTCCAGAATGTGAGAAAATAAATCCCTGTTGTTTAAGCCACACAGTTTGTGGTATTTTGTGGTGCTGGCCTGAGCAGACTTTAATATACTTTCCATGGTGGGCAGCCTGCATCAGGTAGAGTTTGATCAGTGAAGCAGAAGCACTGAGTGTGATATTAAGGCATATTTAATAGGAATTAGACCCCGTGTAATGTAGGAGCTTGTGGAGGCATCTGTGGAAGGCTGTTACCTCTGCGTCTAGAAGTGGGGGAATTGTATGTTGCCATAGGTCAGCAGGACCGACAGTGGTTAAGATGTGAAATGGGGCAAACAAGAGCAAACTGGAGTCTGTGAGAACAAATTGGGACCCACAGACAATGGAAGATCCATGTTTGCCTCTCACTGCCTCCCACCCCCACAGCAGGGGTGACCTGCTGAAGGACCTGACTCTCTCCTCTGCAGGGCTGCATGATCACCTGGCCCAGGACTTTGAGAAGCTGGAGAAGGAGAAGTGGTAGGAGGCAGAGGAGCTGCAGGCCAGCCTGCTGCACACCCCCAAGGGAAGCTGGGAGGCCTGTGACGAATATGCATGAGCTATGACAGCACCTGCTCCCCTGCACTGACCTTCACAGCATGGTGGCTGCCACCTCTCTTCTCCTTCCCAAACTTCCCACAAATCTCCCTTCTGGCTACCCCTAGCCCAGGACTCTACAGGGATGGGAATTGTAGGAAACCTAGTTCCAGCTGGCTATTTGGCCCACACTGTCCACAAGCTCAGGACACTCATTTTCTTTCCAAGTACAAGGGCTCACCAGATCCATCCAATCAGGCCTAATGGATCATCTTCGAATAAGCAAGGTTTTGCATTTCTGTAATGAGTTATAGCTTCAGATTTCAAAATCCTAAACCATCTTCTGCATCAGTCTCCTAAGGAGGGCATTTTATTCCTCTCTCATCTTCACTGCAGGCTCAGCTTCCATGATTAGAGAAAAGCAGGGAAGGAGAGGCCCACTTTGCTTCTTAGGGCAGCTTGTTTCCATGTTTCAGTAGCTCCTAGGTAGTTATATCCCCATTGTGTACCTTAGAGATGTTATGATTCTCATTTTACCAGGAGAGCGAGTGGGGTCCAGCAAGGTTGAATGTCATCCAAAGTCATGGTTATAAGGGATGCTTTATGAATTTGAATATGAATCAGCAAGGGATGTTTCTGATTTTTTAAGACTCCATTTTATCTTGGTATTTTGGGACTTCAGCTGTGTGAAGTTGAGTTCATCATATTCCTCAAGTCGCCACATACTATTATCAGTAGTTCATGCAATTCCTTTATCATTTTTTATTTTTTATGATTAATTTCCCCCTTTTATATTTTATTTCTTACTCCCATTTCTGTACGATAGGCCCTACTCCAAAAGGCTACATATCAATTCACAGATACATAGGAATTCTTGAGGTATATATAGACAGATAAATCTACATATCTATTTACAGAAAACGTAATTTTGTATGTGATACAGTATATTTAACATTTAAAAGTACATGGTTGACTGTATATCTAGAAGTCTTACCAAATTCCCTATTAGTTCTAAAAGTTTGTCTCTTGATTCTCTTGGGTTTTCTATGAAGATTAACATATTGGGGTTTTTAAAATTATTTTTATTCAAATTTCTCTTTAAAATTTAAAACATTCTTGCATAAAGATGAGGCCTCACTATATTGCCCAGGCTGGTCTTGAACTCCTGATCTCAAGTGATCCTCCCACCTCAGCCTCCCAAAGTGCTGGGATTACAGGCATGAACTGCCACACCTGGTCAAACATATTGTTTTATTTTAGACACACTGATTTATTTTTCTTTCCTTCTTTACCAGTGCTGAACAGTGATAGTGAAAGAGAGAACTCCAACTTTCCCAATCTTTAATGGTGTGTAGGAACCCTTTAGGTACTGGTAATATTCTACAACTTGATCTGGGTGTCAGTTACATGGATATATGCATATTCAGAAAATTCACCAACCTGTATACTTAAGATTTAAGCACCTTGCTCCATGTAGGTTACACATCAGTGCAAATTTTAAACATAGAAAATGTTCCCAAGTGCTACTTGGACTTTGTCCCATGAGATTTAATGGGTAATAATTTCATCATTATTCAGTTTCAATATTTCATAATTTTCTTTATGTTATTATTTTTTTCTTCTATTATCTAATATATAAATCTGTGGTTCTTCTTTTGTCATTGATATATGATAGCACTAACTTCTCTTTAAGGAACATGAGATATATGGTATAGATTCTTAGATTTTTATTGTAGCTTTCTGTGTATCTAGGAAATAGATGACTTTTCTTTACTGCTCCATATCTACTTAAAAGTAATATCTACTTTCTATTTGTTCAGTGTTCAGCTTTCTAGATGTCCATTATAATTTTTGTATTCAATATTTACATATTTTTGTTTATTTTCTGTATTTCTGTGGTTGCAAATTCTGAAAAGGATATGTTAAAATATCTAATTAGACAGTTATCAGTGATCACTAACTCCTCAGAGTTTTGTCAGTTTTTATAAGGTTGTGAGTATATAGTTAATGATCTTTACAGCATCTTGACCTATTTTTCCCTTAATCAGTATATAAAAGTCTCACTTTGATTTGAAGATGTTTTCATCCTAAAAACTATGTCTGAAAAAAAACACTACTCTAGGATAAAAAAGCCTTCAGGGACAAACAATTAAATGCATAGTGTGGACCTTGTCTAGATCCTCATGTGAACAAACCAACTGTCAAAACACTTTCAATCTTTTTAGGCATTCATAGAAGAAATGAATACGGTCTGGGGTGAAGTATGAGAATGGCAGTGTGGATTTGTAATAAAACGTCCCATTTTTAGACATATTATTTAGAAGCGAAATGATGCGAATTTAGGATTTGCCTTCACCTACTTCTGCAATTTCCACTTCTAGCCAAGATAAGTAAAAGGGTTCTTATTACTCGCCTCCACCCTAAAAAAGGAGAACACTGAAAAATGTATTGAATTATATTTTCTGGACATTGGACAACAGGAAGGGCAGGAATTTGATCCCTGGGAGAATGAACAAAAAGAAGGTAAGGTCTATGATTTTCCCGGTTTACTGCCTAGGGAGAAGTTCCAGGGAGTAGCACAGGGAAAGAAAACACAAACGCAGCCTAATTAAAGCTTGATTGGCAATATTAGCATCAAATAAAGTAAATTTTATAACCAGTAATGTTACCAGTGATAAAATGGGATGTTTTATGATAACAAAAGGAATCTCTTTTCATCAAGAAAACATAGCCACCCTACATGTCAATTAATGTGTTTCAAGATACATGAAGCAGAAATAGTTCATGGATTGGGAAACTCAATATTGTTAAGATGCCATTTCTCTTCAAACTCATCTATAGATTCAACACAATCCTGAAAGCACTCTAGCAGTCATCTTTTTGTAGAAATTGATAAGCCACTTCTAAAATTTGTATTGAAATGTAAAGGACTTGGACTAGGCAAATCAGCTTAATGAAAGAACAAGGGTGGATGACATATACTCACCAATTTTAAGACTTACTATAAGGATATGGTAATCAAGACAGTGTGGTATTGTCATAAGAATGAGCAAATAGATAATGGAACAGAACAGAGAGTAGAAATTGAACTACATCATAAATATTCAATTGCTTTTTGGAAAAAGTACCTAGAAAATTCAATAGGGAAAGAATAATCCTTTCAATAAATGGTGCTGGATCAGTTTGACAACCATATACAAAAAAGAGAAATATCAGCCCATACCTCATATAATGCACACAATTATCTTGAGATGAATTGTAGACCTAAATGTAAAAGTGAAAACTAAATTCAGGAAGAAAACAAAATTTCAGGAGAAAATATAGAAGAAAACCACTGTGTCCTCAGGTATGCAAAGATGTCTTTGCATAGGTCACAGAAAACATGAATCATAAAAGAAAAAATAATAAATTGGATTTTAACAAAATTAAACATTCACCACATGAAATATAAGACACTGTTAAGAAAATCAGAACTCAAGGCACAAACTGTAAGAAATACTGACAAAACAGATATGTAAGAAACAAGATGCATCGAGAAGAGGTTTAAAAAGTTACAACTCAATAAGAAGAAGATAAATAACCTGATCTAAAATGAGTAAAAAACTTGAATAGTCACTTTACTAAAGAAGATATATGGCCGAGTGCAGTGGCTCATGCCTGTAGCCCCAGCACTTTGGAAGGCTGAGATGGGTGAATTGCTTGAGTCCAAGAGTTTGATACCAGCTGGGCAGCACGGCAAAACCCCGGCTGATGTCCAGCCTGGGTGATAGAGAAGACTCTGTCTCAAAAAATAAAAAATTTTTTAAAAAGAAGACATGTGGATTGGAAATAGTTCATGAAAACATATATGTCAATTGTCATTATGACAATGCAATTAATACTACAATGCACAGCATACACCATTGGAATGAAGAGGATGTAGAGCAACTGAAACTCTCATCTGTTGCTGGAGGCAATGCAAATTGCATGTCCACTTTAGGAAACAGGCAGTTTCTTATTAGGTTAAGCATACACTTACTATACAATCCAACAATCCCATCTCTCGCTTTAATCCAAGAGAAAGAAAAACACATTTACACCAAGGTTTATACTTAAATATTCATAGTGGTTTGATTCATCATAGCCTCAAACTGGAAACAACCCAAATGTTCATCAACTAACTGGTCAGTGGATAAACAAAGTGTGCCATAATCATATAAAGGAATACTACTCAGCAATAAAAAGGAAGGAACTGGCCAGGTGCAGTGGCTCACGCCTATAATTCCAGCACTTTGGAAGGCCAAGGTAGGCGGATCACTTGAGGTCAGGAGTTTGAGACAAGCCTGGCCAACATGGTGAAACCCCATCTCTACCAATAAAAAAATTAGCCAGGCATGGGGGCATGTGCCTGTAATCCCAGCTACTCAGGAGGCTGAGGCACAAGAATCACTTGAACCTGGGAGGCAGAGGTTGCAGTGAGCCAAGTTCGCACCGCTGCACTCTGGCCTGGGCAATAGAATGAAACTGTCTCAAAAAAAAAAAAATTAAGAAAGGAAGGAACTGCGATGCATACAATAACATGAATGAATCTCAAGAGCACTATACCATGAGAAGAGCATGCCCTGGTTAGTCCACTGTTCCAAGGAGGATGAAAAAAATGTGGAGGAGAGCCATCTCAGCCAATGCACGAACCTCCGGGGAGAATGCACCTGAACCACCAAACCTGAGCTTCATCTGAATGTTAGATCTATGAGAATAAATGATTATCGTTTTATGTCACTGAGGCTTCTTCACTACATAAATACACAATTCATTGACACAGAAATACCTGTAGCCACTGAGGACACACTGAATATTAGCATGATAAATATTAATACATTTTCATCAGGGTAACAGGGAAATTTTTTCCACTGCTATTAGTAATGGAAAAAGAATGATAATACCCAGGTTCACAAGTGTGTGAGGAAACAGACATTCTCATATACTGGTGGCATAAACACATGGCATTGAGTTTTGTGATGGTTCTTACAAAGCATGGAGGTAACAATAGCTGATCAATAAATACATCGCCTGTCGCAAGCTGAACCATTCACAATACTATCATTTTTTGGCTCTCTAGAATTGGGCACGTCAACCAAGCTTGGCTAATTATTAAAGACATGCTCTAGAATCTTTTTCAACAAGGAACCAGAGAGAGTGACTCTCGCTCTCTCTCTGATGGTGAGGTTGTGAAGTGTGAGGATAGAAGCAACTGGTAGGCAAGTTTCCAGCTGCACGCTGAAGTCTGATCTGAGCACAGGAAACCAATGGGCAGAGAAAAATGGTACCTATCAACTTTTAAAATTGTGATTGCTCCTGAAATTTACCTGCTTCCTGCCATTCCTACTGATCTCATGCATGCATCTTCTTTTGTGTCTAACCAACTTCAATAAAGTCCTGACTAACATTACCTGCCCACCTGCCAAGTACATAGACTTCTTCCCAGGTCAGTCCCAACCAACTTCCAGGCGATTGCCCGCTATGAATTTTGGGAGAGGACAAATCCCCTACCTACAGATTAACAGGCCTTTTGTGATAATCTAGTCTAAATCTCTCATTTTGGAGATGAGTAAATTAAGACCCCCAAAGTGGAACAACTTTCTTGAGATAACAGAAAACAAAACATGCGTGAAATCTGGCTCTCCTGAATTTAAAATATAACAAGGGACCATCTGAGATGAACAGAGCATTTGTATGCTACTTGGCTACCTATAATGCCTTTAGGCAACTCATAAGTCAGAAGCTTGTGTTCCAAATAAGAAACAATAACGAGACTTACTGCATTGCCTCTTAGAATGGCAAAGGTTAAGATACATTTTACTGCCCAGTGATATTAAACATCTAAAGAAATAAACACCTTCAAAGATGAATGGTAGTTATGCAAATTGGGACAAATCTTTCTTTTTTTTTTTTCCTTTCTTTTTTTCTTTTTTTGAGACAGAGTTTCGCTCTTGTTGCCCAGGCTGGAGTGCAATGCGTGATCTTGGCTCATTGCAACCTCCACCTCCTGGGTTCAAGTGATTCTCCTGCCTCAGCCTCCCAAGTCGCTGGGATTACAGGCACTCACCACCACACCTAGCTAATTTTTGTTACTTATTTATTTATTTATTTATTTAGAGACACAGTCTGTCTCTGTCACCCAGGCTGGAGAAGAGTGACCTGATCTCAGCTCAATGCAACCTCCGCCTCCCGGGTTCAAGCGATTCTCCTGCCTCAGCCTCCTGAGTAGCTGGGATTACAGGCGCTGGTCACCACGCCCAGCTAATTTTTGTATTTGTAGTAGAGACAGGGTTTCATCATGTTGGTCAGGCTGGTCTCAAACTCCTGACCTCGTGATCTGCCCACCTTGGCCTCCTAAAGTGCTGGGATTACAGGCATGACCCACCAAGCCTGGCCTAATTTTTGTTATTTTTTAGTAGAGATGGGGTTTCGCTGCATTGGCCAGGCTGGTCTCGAACTCCTGACCTCAGGTGATCCACCCACCTCAGCCTCCCAAAGTGCTGGGATTACAGTTGTGAGCCACCCCGCCCAGCCGGGACAAATCTTTCTTGGAGAGCAATTAGGCAATCCAGCCATTTATCCTCTAGTACATTATCCCAGGGAGACAATTTCACAAGTTAAGGAAGTTATATGCAAGAATGATCATCATTGTTTTTGTCTGGTAATAGGGAAATACTAGAAACAATGTAAAATCCAACAGAGAGGATCAATATAATTACATTGATAATGACCTACCTTCTTTTTGATGAAATACTATACAATCATTAAAATTTGAATGTATAGGAGAATGTGGAAAGAGAGAGAACAAAATTCTGGAAGAATATTCATGTCAATAGAGGTCTCTTTCTCTCTCTCTCTCTCTCTCCTCTTCTCTCTCTCTCCCCTCTTCTCTCTCTCTTCCTTTATTTCTTTTTCATTTTTAGAGATAGGGTCTCACTGTGTCACTCAGGCTGGAGTGCAGTGGCACAATCATAGTTCATTGCAGCCTTGAACTCCTAGTCTCAAATGATCCTCCTGACTCAGATCTCCCTAGTAGCTGGGACAACAGGCATGCGCCACCATACCCAGCTGAGGTTTTTCCTTTGAGATGCATTTTCTGCTGCTAGGATTTTTGTTTATATGTTTGTCTGCCTTTCTCTTTAGATATTTCTGTAGGGTTTGAATTTTTTACCTCTGCCCCAAAACAGGGTTACGGCAGACTGTTCCAATATAAGCTGACACATTGTCCTCTCTGTTTATCAAGGAACATAATCTCTGCAGAGTCATCATAAATAACCATCAGGACATGAGGTGATAGCCAGCCAACTTAGCTTTCCTGAGGATCTTGGCTCCAAGAACAGCAAAGCCCTTCCCACACTTAGGTTCACTCACCCTTACACCTTTGAGCTGGAACCTGGCTGACAGTTGCAGAACAGGCCACTCTGTTCCTTAGGAAATTCTTGTCCTTTTCTACTAAACTTCTGTTTGTTTAATGTGTTCCCTGGGTGACCTCTAGCTCCCTGGCTAAGCCAAAGTAAAAAATGTCTTTAGCTTTCCAGATACCAACATATCTAGACTACAGCAAGGTGTTGGGTTCTGATCCCAGAAGTTTAAAATCATACCTAGGTTTGAAATGAGGTGGCCAAGAGGACTGGATACCCCAGTTTTGAATTCTGGTCTCTTTCACCTATGAACAAGTTTCATCTATCTGAGCTTCGGTTTTCAGTCTTGAAAAGGATATACCTTTCCCAGACATTGGGGATACAACAAGACATAAACAGACCTGATCCTTCCTTTTCACCATAGGGTCTTGCGCCTAATGGAAAAGTAAACTGGGTGCGGTGGCTCACGCCTATAATCCTAGCACTTTGGGAAGCTGAAGAAAATGGGTCGCTTGAGCCCAGGAGTTTGAAACAAGCCTGGAAACAAAGTGAGAACCCATCTCTACAAGAAATTTAAAAAATTAGCCAGGTAAGGTAGCATGCACCTGTAGTCTCTGCTATTTGGGAGGCTGAGGTGGGAGGATCACTTGAGCCCAGGAGGTTGAGGTTACTGTGAGCCAAGGTCATGCCACTGCACTCTAGCCCGGGCAACAGGGAGAGACCCTGTCTCAAATAAATAAATAAGAAGAAAAGCAGGTGTTAAATGAATAACTACATAAGCAGAATATTGGTGCGGAATAAACTTGGGATTGGGGTGAGGAGAGAAGTCAGAGAAATGGTATTTCAGCCATTACTTGAAGGATAGGAAGCATAGGTGCACACCATGTTGATCTCTTTATGTAGTTTGGCATAATAATTATGTATCTATATCTATATCTATATAGTCTCTGCCCCTACTTCCTGACGGGGTGCCTAAAACTCTTGTAATGTCCTGAGTGATGGGGGGTGCTAGGTGCATCATTTGTTCTAGTATTTGATCTTTGACCCCAGTTCTTGACACAGAGTTCCTAATTTCTTGGAAATTTCTGGGTGATACGCATATCTTTTATTCTAGTATTTGGTCTTCGACCCCAGTTCCTGACATAGAGCTCCTAATCCCTTGGAATTTCCTGGGCGATAAGCACATCTTTTTTCCTAGTGTTTAGTCTTTGACCCCAGTTCCTGACGCAGAGCTCCTAAATCCCTTGGAATTTCCTGGGTGATGGGAGCATCTTTTATTCTAATGAGGTGACTCTCCTGAATGGGGGCTGGTCACCAGAAAGACCAAGCTGTGACTAGAAGCTTGAAACTTTCAGCCCCACCTCCCATCCTTTGGGAAAGGAAAGGGGCTGGAGAGTGAGTTAATAATCCATCATGCATACGTGATGAAGCCTCCATAAAAGTCCCTGTACTGGGGGTTGCAGAGAGCTCCCTGGTTGGTAAACACATCTGTGTGCTGAGAGGATGGTATACCCCAGCTCCCTGGGAACAGAAGCTCTTCCACTTGGGACCTTTCCAGACCTCACCCTGTGTATCTTTTTATCTAGCTGATCTTCTGTACCCTTTTTCATATCCTTTATTATGAAATAAACCAGTAAACGTAAGTAAATGTTATCCCGAGTTCTGGGGGTCATCCTTGAAAATTATTGAACCCGAGGTGGAGGGAACCCTGATTTATAGCCAGTCGGTCAAGAGTACAGATGACAACCTCCTGGAACTTGCAATTGGCATCTAAGGTATGGGACTAGGGACCAGGTGCAGTGGCTCATGCCTGTAATCCCAAACATTGGGAGGTCAGGGCGGGAGGAGCACTTGAGACCAAGAGTTCGAGTCTGCAGTGAGTTATGATCATGCCACTGCACTCAGCCAGGGTGACAGAGTGAGACTCCATCTCAAAAAATAAAATAAAATAGAAATAAATGAAAATAAATAAGTAAAGTGGGGGAACTAAGCCCTTAACCTATGGGGTCTGCACTAACTCCAGTTAGTGTCAGAAGTGAATTGAATTATAGGACATCCACCTGGGGTTGGAGAAGTGCTTGGTATGGGAAAACCTCACACATTTTAGTGACCAGAAGTATTGTGAGAGTATAGAAGAGGAGAAACAGTTTGTTTTTTCTATATGCACACACATGACTTCATTCAAGTAACACAACGAGACTTTTCAGAGAGTTACATATATTATCCCCATTTTACAGATGTGGAAAGCTGAGAGTAAGGAGGAATAAGTACATTTCTCAAGATCACAGAGCCAGAAAAGGGACAGATGTGAAGTTTGAAAGTGAGTAAACTTACTCCAGAGCCTGCAAAAAAAAAAAAATATATATATATATACACATATATATACATATATACACATATATATACACATATATATACATATATACACATATATATACACATATATATACATATATACACACATATATATAACAGTTTTTAATTGTGCCTTATTCAAGTTAGTTCATTAAAAATGTATAATACTTGTTTTAAAGGTCCTACAAATGAAGTGATCACCCATGAATGTGGGATGTAGGTCATTATATTTCACCTCAGAATGTTATTTTTTTTTAAAGCAGTATTTCTTATAGGAATCTTACTTATCACACAGTAGTTACAATAATGTATATATATAAAAGTGTATATATAAAATGTCTGTATATACAATGTATATATATACAAAATGTGTATATATAAAATGTGTATATATACAATGTGTGTATATATACATACACATATACAATATATGTATGTGTGTATATACACACATATATACACACATACATAATACACACACACACACATATTAAAAGTTAGCCAAGTGGACTGATGTATGCAGCAGCTGCACTCCTGCCTGGGAGTGAGACTCCATCTAAATATATATATATATAGTGTATATATATATAGTGTGTATATATATAGTGTATATATATATAGTGTATATATATAATGTGTATATATATATAGTGTATATATATAATGTGTATATATATATAGTGTATATATATAATGTGTATATATATATAGTGTATATATATAATGTGTATATATATATAGTGTATATATAATGTGTATATATATAATGTATATATACACACACACACACATAATACATACACACACACACACATGAAAACTTAGCCAAGTGGACTGATGTATGCAGCAGGCAGAGCAGGTGACAGGAGCTCCTTTAATGCTCAGTAGAGGACCCAGATGCAAGGAATCTGGTTTTCGCCTCCATTACAAGTAAACAGCTTTCACTAACATATACAGGTATGCCACACACATCTAAACACACAAGGGTAAGTTGTGACCTGCTACACATACAGTCTGAAGTGGTGCAACCGTGGTCTTCCTGTGATACTCCCAAGAAAATGGGAAATAGTGAACCCCATGCATGTAGTGGGTAGCACTGGTCTTTTATCATAGGTTGAACTTGAAGATGTTGAACTCTTGACATGAGTATCTGTGAAGAGCGTATGTCTGCTTTTGCTATGCGTCCTCTATAATTGACATGCCCTTAGAGTGGGAGAATTCTGATGGCTGTCTGACCTAACAGTGATATCTGAACTACTATTAAAAATGTGGGGCTGGGCGCGGTGGCTCACACCTGTAATCCCAGCATTTTGGGAGGCCGAGGCAGGTAGATCACGAGGTCAGGAGATCGAAACCATCCTGGCCAACATGGTGAAACCCTGTCTCTACTAAAAATACAAAAATTTAGCTGGGTGTGGTGGCGGGCGCCTGTAGTCCCAGCTACTCAGGAGGCTGAGATGGGAGAATTGCTTGAACCTGGGAGGAGGAGGTTGAAGTGAGCCGAGGTCACGCCACTGCACTGCAGCCTGGGAGACAGAGCAAGACTTCATCTCAAAAAAAAAAAAAAAAATGTGGAAATCTTTCAATAACACCTAGTTATACATTTAACATTAAAATAAAAAAGCATGCATCATCCATAGCTTTAAGCCAAAAGGTAGAAGGGAGTGTGTCTGAATTTTAATGCTTTTAGTTATACTTTTCTGTGGTTTCTTCCACTGTCCTAAAGAATGACACTGGTACACTGCTTGTTTCTGTACCAACGCAGGCACGACTTTGAACTCTTAGATCAGACAACACCTGAAACAAGAAATGCCACTCTTTCTCTGGGGTCTTTTAAGAAGCTAAACCAAAATTATAAATTATTCAAGTTTCCTATTGAATGGTGTTTTTTGTTTGTTTGTTTTGTTTTGTTTTGTTTTTGGACAGCAGTCTCACTCTGTCGCCCAGGCTGGAGTGCAGTGGCACTATCTCTGCTCACAGCAACCTCCGCCTCCCAGGCTCAAGCAATTCTCCTGCCTCAGCCTCTCAGGTAGCTGGGCTTACAGGCACCCACCATCACATCTGGCTAATTTTTTTTTTTTTTGTATTTTTAGTAAAGACAGGGTTTCACCATGTTGGCCAGGCTGGTCTCAAACTCCTGACCTCAAGTGATCCACCCACCTTGGCCTCCCAAAGTGCTGGGATTACAGGTGTGAGCTACCGCGCCTGGCCTGAAGGGTGTTTTTATGTGTGTAAGTATCTAGAGAACAAACCAAATAAGAAGTGTCTACCACTGCAGGAGTGTGGACTTTTGGCATAGTTCTGTTAGGAATCAGAAACCTTGAGCACCAGTTTACAGTCAGAGTAGTTTTCCTACACACCCCCATTTACCCTGCGTTTGTGCCGACTATTATGGCAAGTGCATTTGGGGGGTGGTTATGCTTCACAACTTAGGCTTATGAATCCTCTTAGGGAGTCTCTCTAGCTGAGTAGAAAACCTTTACAAAAAGGTTGCAGGTTCTGTGGACTTGAGGAGAAGACTCCATGTCTCTCTGAAAGCCTTTAAATTACTGCTCGAATTGCAAGTTCCTATTAGGGAGAAATAGCATTGAAATATTAGGTTGGTGCAAATGTAATTGCAGTTTTTGCCATGACTTTCAATGGCAAAAACTGCAATTACGTTTGCACGAAACTTTTAACTTGAAAGTCTATTTTACTGGCAACTTAGAATGCAAAGCATTTTATTTTTAAATGTTTAAAATTTGAAAACAAGCTAGCCTATGTTAAATAATATAACATCGGCTAGGCATGGTGGCTCACGCCTGTAATCCTAGCACTTTGGGAGGGCAAGGCGGCGCCTGACATCACTTGAGGTCAGGCATTCTAGACCAGCCTGGCCAATATGATGAAACCCTATCTCCACTAAAAATACAAAAATTAGCTGGGTGTTGTGGTTGGGCACCTGCAATCCCAGCTACCTGGGAGGCTGACGCAGGAGAATCACTTGAAACTCGGGTTGCAGTGAGCTGATATTGCGCCACTGCACTCCAGCCTAGGCAACAGAACAATAGAGTGAGACTCCACCTCAAAATAGTAATAATACTATAGTTTCCAGGTTGGAAGCCATGGCTCACACCTGTAATCCCAACACTTTGGGAAGCCAAGGTGGGCAGATCACTTGAGGCCAGGAGTTCAAGACCAGCCTGGCCAACATGGTGAAACACCATCTCTACTAAAAATACAAAAATTAGTTGGGCATGGTGGCACATATCTGTAATCCCAGATACTCAGGAGGCTGAGGCAAAAGAATCGCTTGAACCCAGGAGGCAGAGGTTTCAGTGAACCGAGATTATGCCACTGCACTCCTGCCTGGGCAACAGAGTGAGACCCCATCTCAATGGTAATAATAATAATAATATAGTTGCCAAAACTGAACATACTCACTGGGAACTCAGTTTTTCTGCTTGAAATACAAATCCAACTTCTCCTAAGTGGGAGCACTACTGTTTGATGATCTGTGATTAGAGATGAACTGATCCATCTCAGTTAGTAACATCCCTTTTTTCCCTTGGTAACGGTTTTAAAAATTCTAGAATAGATGCATTTTTCTAGCTGTATACTGACAATTTCCTTGCAAACGTCTCCTGGGAGGCATAGACCATGTACAGGAATCCATCTTCATCCTTCTCACCCTCATACACCTCTGAGGTTGGTGTGGAAACACTCACCGTGCTGGGTCCATTCACCAACAGGAAGAAGGCTTGATTAACATTGAGCCACAAGCGCCTTTTAATTATCTTGATGAGTTCACTCACGTTGACGTGATCAGGTACAAGGAACTTTGTTTTATTCAGGACAGGAAGCTGCTTCTCACCCTGGTATCATTCTATTGATAGCAACAGGAGGCAGATACGGGCAGGTGCCAAGTGAAGCCCCACCTCCAAGCAGAAGACAGTTAAAAGCTTGAAAGTCAGGCTGCAAGTTAAATCCCCAGACAGGGTTGAGAACTTGTCTTCCCATTTGGAGCACTTGCCTCTGACTGATGCCCACCCTTCACTTACTTTACATATGCCTACCCTTTCCTAATTGGTCTTCTACACTGTCATGCCTACCTTTGAGTGGTGTCTTCACTTTTAACTTTTTTGCGTACTCACAAACCAATCAGCACACATTCCCCATTCTAAGTCCACAAAAGGCCCTGGACCCAGCCACATGGGGGGAACTTTCCTGCCTTTGGGTAGCGGGACAAACCCCATGTCCCCTCTCTGCTGAAAGTCATTTTCATCAATCAATAAAATTCTTCTCCGCCCTCCTCATCCTTCAATGTCCAGTGTATCCTCATTCTTCTTGGGTGTGGTACAAGAGCTTGGGAACTGCGGAATGCAGGTACAAGCTGTAACAAAGGCAAGCTGGGGCATGTCAGCATGACGGAACGAGGCCTGGGCCTGGATGGGGCATCACCAGCCAGGGGTCCGTGGCTTGCAAGTTGACCGAGAAGAAAATTCCTACATCACTATTGTCATCGGGATTTGGGTTGGATGCTAGTCTTGGATAAGTCAGACATCTACTCTTTGTTTGAAGGTGCAGCACTGCTTGAAGGTCTTCTCTGACAGCATGGTGTGGGGATCTGGGCAGTGGCCACGGATCCAACTGGCAATAGTGACTGCCCTTCAAAAATAATTTTTTTGGGGGCCCAAAACCTGGGAGCAATTTTTTTTTAATTTAGTAAAGTAACACATCTGTAAGATTTTAAAAGGCAGAAATATGGTGGGGCTACAAATGTCAGAATGAGAAAGAGAAAGGAGGTAGCTCTCTGCCCCACCTCTGTCACTTCTTGTTCCCAGAGCAACAACCTTCAAAACTCTTAGCTGCTTTTATGCCAAATTTTCAAAATGGTTAGGAAGCACTTTTTTCAGCTAAACATGAAGAAAACCAAGGTGCATTTCTGTAGTGAATCACAGTAGTGAGTTTGAAATTTGGTTAAATTTGAATGAGCTTGACTAATGGCAATACAAGAGCAGGGATTTTTGCCTCTTTGTTTATTGCCATATTTCCAGTTCTTTGAATGGTGCCTGGCATGGAGCAGGCACACATTAAATAGTCACTGCATGAATCTGTGGAATAAATTTATCAAAAGCATGCATTTTTGAAGAAATTGTTCCTTACATAAAAAAATACTTTTTAATAAAAATATCCAATCATTTCTTAAGGATGTATGTTTTCTAATTCTTGAACCAGGGAGGCAGAGGTTGCAGTGAGCTGAGATCATACCACTGCACTCCAGCCTGGGCAACAGACCAAGACTCCATCTCAGAAAAAAAAACCAAAAAAACAAAAACCAGAAGATGAGAAGAATAAAACGCCCTCCTTAGGAGACTGACGCAGAAGATGGGTTAGGATTTTGAAATCTGAAGCTATAACTCATTAGAGAAATAGGAAACCTTGCTTATTTGAAGATGAGCCATTAGGCCTGATTAGATGGAACTGGTTAGCCCTTACGTGTGGAAAGACAATGAGTGTCCTGTGCTTGGGGATGGTTTCATACTGGGCCATCTACCAGCTGGAATTAGGTTTCCTACAATTCCTGTCCCTGTAGGGTGCTGAGCTAGGGGTGGCCAGAAGGGAGATTTATGGGAGGGTTGGAAAGCAGAAGGGAGGTGGCAGCCACCATGCTGTGCAGGTCAGTGCAGGGGAGCAGGTGCTGTCATAGCTCATGCATATTCGTCACAGGCCTCCCGGCTTCCCTTGGGGGTGTGCAGCAGGCTGGCCTGCAGCTCCTCTGCCTCCTACCACTTCTTCTCCAGCTTCTCAAAGTCCTGGGCCAGGTGATCATGCAGCCCTGCAGAGGAGAGAGTCAGATCCTTCTGCAGGTCACCCCTGCTGTGAGGGCAGCAGGCAGTGAGAGGCAAGCATGGGTCTTCCATTGTCTGTGGGTCCCAATTTGTTCTCACAGACTCCAGTCTTGCTTGCCACATTTCACATCTTGACCACCGGCCCTGCTGACATACAATCCACTCACTCCTAGATGCGGAGGTACCAGCCTTCTACAGATGCCTCCACCAGCTCCTACATTGAACAGGGTCTAATCCCTGTTATAAATGCCTTAATATCACTCTCAGTGCTTCTGCTTCCCTGATCAAACTCTACCTGATGCCAGCTGCCCACCATGGAGGTTATATTAGTCTGCTCAGGCCAGCACCACAAAATACCACAAACTGTGTGGCTTAAACAACAGGGATTTATTTTCTCACATTCTGGAGGCAGAAAGTCCAAGCTCAAGGTGTTGGCAGGGTTATTTCTGAGGGCTCTCTCTTGGGCTTGCAGACGGCCGTCTTCTCACAGTCTCCTCACACAATCTTTCCTCTGCAGATAGATGCCCTTGGTGTCTCTCCTTTGTGTTCAAACTTCCTCCTCCTATAAGGACACCAGTTATTTTAGATTAGGGCCCACCCTAACAGCCTTGTTTTAACTTAACCATCTCTTTAAAAGCTCTGTCTCCAGACACACTTACACTCTGAGGTGCTGGAGTTTGGGGCTTCAATATATGAACTTTGGGGGCAAACAATTCATCCCATAGTAATGAGCCACATAGTTAGGTGGAAGTGGGCAGAAACTGAAATGGAGCTGACAGGTTGAGCACCTGCTGTGTGCCCGCCAAGAGTTGCGGGCCCGATTCCCAGTGTGTCATGTAATTCTCATGCACCCGGAGAAGCAGTTTGATCATCCTTCATTTTTAGAGATGAGGAGTTCAGAGAGGTAAAGACGCTTGCCTATGCTCAAAGCTGGGCTTTAAATCCAGGTCTGTCTGGCTCCTGGTTTTCTGATCCAAGGTTTTCTCCCATTTCCAAGCTGAAGAGTGACGCTTGAGCAGCCAGGAGCTGGAATGAGGCAAGAGGGTACCAGGCAAGCCGTGGTGGCTGCTTCATTTTCATTTCATTTCTGATCCTAACCAACTCTTCTAGTCTGCTCGGGGTGCCTATGAGGTACCAGAGATCCACAGATGGAAAGTCTTGAACAACAGGAATTTATTTTCTCCCCATACTGGAGGCTGGAAGTACAAGATCAAGATGCCAGCAGGGTTGGTTCCTTCTGAGGCCTCCCTGCTTGGCTTGTAGATGGCTCTCATCTTCCTGCATCTTCACATCATCTGCCCTTTGTACACGTGTGTGCCCAGATTTCCTCTTCTTGTAAGGACACCAGTCATGCTGGATTAAGGCCCACCCCAGTGACCTCATTTTACCTTCCTCACTTATTTAAACACCCTGTCTCCAAATACAGTTACATTCTGAGATATTGCGGTTTAGGACTTTAGTATATGAATTTAGAGTTTTCTGGCGCAGTGGCTGGAGTCTGTAATTACACATACTCAGGAGGCTGAGGTGGGAGGATTGTTTGTGGCCAAGAGTTCAAGACCATCCTGAGCAACACAGCAAGATCCTATCTCTAAATTTCTTTTTTTAAATTAGCCAAGGGTGACAGAGCTTGTAGTCCTAGCTACTTGGGAGGCTGAGGTAGGAGGATCACTTGAGCCCAGGAACTGGAGGCTGCAGTGAGATATGATTGTGCCACTGCACTGCAGCCTGGGCAAAACAGTGAGACTTTGTCTCAAAAAAAAAAAACAAAAAACTGAGGAGGGACACAACACCAACCTTGCTCAAAGCACTTAGCGGTGGAAATGGAGTAGAAAGTGGACAGTAACAGCCTCACCTGCTCACCTTCCACCAGTCTTGGTCCCCAGGCACCCACAGGACTCAGACTCCCAACAATAACAAAGGACTCAGGTACCTTCTCCTCTGTCCCCATTACACCTGACAGCACCTGTAGCCCACAACAGGCAGATTTCCAAGCTTGGAACCTTTCTGTTTTTTCCACAATCACTTTACATTGTTTATTATTACAAAGTTAATGATTCTTATTGTACAATAAGATATAAATTAGATCAAAGTCTGCCAAGTGGAAAGTTTCTCTCAAATCTTCACCTTCACCCTGAGATTGGTCACTGTGAGAGTTTGGTGGATGTGTTTCCAGACTGTCTTCTATGCGTAAAACAATACATCCACCATACCATGGGGTAGTGTGGAAATTCAGAGCTTGGAAATGGGAGTCCGATCTCCTGGCTGGCCCTGAACCAACTCTGCTACTCACGGTCCCATCTTGGGCAAGATGATTCACTCATTTTTTTTCACTGTGCCTCTGTTTCCTACCGTACCTTTCAGAATCATCTTGAAAATTAATGAGTGGCGAGATGGATAGTGCTTACAGCAAGTGAATACCCAACAAATATGGCAACCGTGGACATGCACGGCTTGGATTAACCTTCAAGAAGGAGCTAGCCGTGCAGCTGCATGGCGTGCAGGCGGCTGACGGCTTCTACCTGCAGCACCTTGGGGGTCTCCCAGAGCTTCTGAGCTGAGGACACACTCAGCCCCCAGGCAGTGAGTGAACATGGTGGGGATACTAGGGCCCAGCCACTTCTGCCCAATGCGGATCTTCTCTCAAGGGCATTTTTGGCTCTAAAGCTCCCTGCTGCACTGGCCGGGGCCTCATCAGGAATGCGTTGCTGGGGTCTGAGGCTTTCCCTCCTGCTTCTGCTGCCTCTCCTAATCTCACTCATGGTCAGATCTGTGCCTTCTCCTGCCCAATACTGTCCTTCCCTTTGTTTATTTTTTTAATTATTTATTTATTTATTTTTTATTTATTTATTTTTTTTTTTTGAGACGGAGTCTCTCTCTGTCGCCCAGGCTGTAGTGCAATGGTGTGATCTCGGCTCACTGCAAGCTCCGCCTCCTGGGTTCACGCCGTTCTCCTGCCTCAGCCTCCCGAGTAGCTGGGACTACAGGCGCCTGCCACCACGCCCAGCTAATTTTTTGTATTTTTAATAGACACGGGGTTCACCGTGTTAGCCAGGATGGTCTCGATCTCCTGACCTCCTGATCCTCCCTCCTTGGCCTCCCAAAGTGCTGGGATTACACGTGTGAGCCACTGGGCCCCATAATACTTTTTTTAATTTATGTTTTTAGAGACAGGGTCTCCCTCTGTTGCCCAGGCTGGAGTGCCATGGTGCAATCATAGCTCATTGCAGCTTAAACTTGTGGGCTGAAGGGATCCTCTTGCCTCAGTCTCTCAACTAGCTGGTAGTATAGGAAAGCAGCAGCACACCCAGCTAATATTTATTTATTTATTTTATTATTATTACTATTTTGAGACAGAGTCTCCTCCCTCTGTTGCCCAGGTCAGAGTGCAATGACTCCATCTCGGCTCATTGCAACTTCTGCCTGTGGGTTCAAGTGATTCTCCTGCCTCAGCATCCCAGGTAGCTGGGATTACAGGTGTGCACCCCCATACCCAGCTAAATTTATTTATTTTTCTTTAGTAGAGATGGGGTTTCTCCATGTTGGCCAGGCTGGTCTCAAACTCCTGACCTCAGGTGATCCACCCACCTCTGTCTTCCAAAGTGCTGGGATTACAAGCTTGAGCCACTGTGCCCGGCCTATTTTTTCACTTTTTGTAGAGAAGGGATCTCACTGTGATGGTGAGTCTAGTCTCTAACTCCTGACCTCAAGTGATCCTCCCACCGTGGGCTCAGAATGTGCTGAGATTACAGGTGTGAGCCACCTTGCTCTACCCCTGCCTTTATCTTTTACAGGCATTACCCCCAGTAACTCCCTCCCACACTCCTAACTCTGTCTCTGTCTGCCTCTCAGGGGAACCAAACTGACCCCAAATGCCAGCTAGCTAGAATAAAAATAAAATAAAATAAAATAATTAGTGTGACAAATTGCCATCCTTCTTTACATGTGGATTGGCAACTTTCTTTCACCTTTAACTTTTTTTAATCTGTGAGATTACTATGCATAGATTAAACCAGTAAATTTGAAAACATAGACGAAAATAATAATTTTCTAGAAAAATATAAATGATCAAAATGGATTTGTTTATTTGTTTTACTTAGAGGCCCTCCCCACCTTAACGATTTGTCAAGGATATTTTTCATGTCAGATCTTAAATGTGTACTTCCTTCTCTTATTTATTTTGTATTTATTTATTTATTTTTCCCAGACAGAATCTTGCTCTGTCACCCAGCCTGGAATGCAGTGGCATGATCAGGGTTCATTACAGCCTCTACCTCCTGGACTCAAGTGATCCTCCCACCTCAGTCTCTCGAGTAGCAGGGACTATAGGCATGAACCACCATGACTGACTAATTTACTTTTTATTTTTTGTAGAGATGGAGTCTCATTATGTTGTCTACGCTTGTTTTTAACTCGGAGCTCAAGCAATCCACCTGCCTGGGCCTGCCAAAGCGCTGAGATTACTGGCATGAGCCACCACGCCTGGACTTTGAGTCTTATGTTTGTTACCTTTAAATTTGAAATGAGACTGGTTGCTACCTGCCTACCTGTGGGGCTGCTATGAGAATTCGATGCACAAGGTAAGTGCCTTGCACATAGTGAGGGCTCCAGAAGTGATTCTTCTTTACCTGCTCCTCTTCCTTCTTCACTTTCAAAGGGCTAAATGTTTTGGCAGATGACCAAGGTGTATTTGGATATTGATACAGTTTGGCTGTGTCCCCGCCCAAATATCATCGTGAATTGTAGTTCCCATAATCCCCACATGTCCTGGGACAGACTGGGTGGAAGGTGATTGAATCATGGGGGCGGTTACCTCCATGCTGTTCTTAAGATACGAGTTCTCATAAGATCTGATGGTTTTATAAGGGGCTTGCCCCTTTGCTCGATTCTCACTGCTGCCATGTGAAGAAGGATGTGTTGGCTTCCCTTTCCTCCATAATTGTAAGTTTCCTGAGGACTCCTCAGTCATGCTAAACTGAGAGTCAATTAAACCTCTTTCTTTTATAAATTACTCAGTCTCGGGTATGTCTTTATTAGCAGTGTGAGAACGGACTAATACAGATAACTTTTATCCAATAGACTTTATTATTTTTCAAAATATGTAACCAAAATAAATGCATTCAGATACAAGTTTGAATCATAAGAAATTCCCTATCTTCAACCATTTTGCACCTATGAAAATGGCAATTTCATATGGTTCAATTTAATAGTTTAAAAAATAATGTAGCACCTAAAAATCTCAAAGTAAAATATAGCCCTCTCCTCCCCTATCTGTCTCCATATGGCCCCTTCCCAGAGGCAGCCACATTAAATACCTTTAGCTGATCCACTAGGCAGCTACTTCTACATGTCTAAATGAGATGCTTCCACTCCTATTGCACAATTTACCAACATTAACTGTGATGTATTGATTTCTGGTTGAGATAGATGCGGATTTAGCTCCCTTTATACCCCACCTCCTCTTTTCTCATTTTCTCATCATTGTTATATTTTTAGTCAAACCATTAATCAGTCTTGACATCACTCTGACTACAGAAATGGTATGATGAGATTTTAACCAAGGTGAACCTTGCCAGGAAAGCCCTGAATGGGGATTTCTGAGCAGCTGCAGCTGCAAGAATTCTATTCCTCAGCTCTTGGCTTTGCTGCTCCCTGGTCACCTTTTACATCATGTATGCAGACAGTGCCCAGTTCCCCTGAGAAGATGCTGAAGGGCCTGGTCAGCTCGTGGGCCCCTCCCTGTACACACCAGGTGGTTTTTGAGTGGCCCTGTAATATACTGTACATCTTTTTAAAAAAAGCAGTTATATGTAGATATACTTCATATGCTGTACAATTCATCCATTTAAAGTGTACAATTCAATTGCTTTTGGTATAGTCACAGTATTGTGCATCCATCAATATGATCAATTTTAGAACATTTTCACAACCCCTAAAAGAAATCCTACCCCTCACAGCCCTCATTCCTAAATCCCCACTGCTTCCCCCAGCTCCAGGCACCACTAATCTTCTTTCTCTTTCTATAGCTTTGCTTATTCTGGACATTTCTTATAAGTGAAATCTTACACTGGGTCCTCCTGGCTTCTTTCACTTAGCATAATGTTTTCAAGGTTCATAAATACTGTAGTATATGTCAGTACTTAATCTCTATTTATTGCCAAATGATATTCCGTTGTATGGCTATAGCACATATTATATATCCATTAGTCAGTTGATAGGCATTTGGGTTGTTGCTACTTTTTGGCCGTTATGAATAATGCTGCTATGAACATTCTAGTCCAAATTTTGGTGTGGACTTGTGTTTCCTGTCACTTGGGTAAATACCTAAGAGTGGAATTTCTGGGTCATGTGTCTACTCCATTTTTAACCATCACAGGGACGTTCAGTCTCTTCCAAAGCAGCTGCACCATTTTACATATCACCAACAATGTACCATTAGCCTCCATATCATTGGGTTCTGCATCCAAGGATTCAGCCAACTGCAGATTGAAACATAAACCAATAAAATCAATAAAAATAACAATACACTAAAAAAAGATAAAAAGGAAAGTATGACAATTATTTACATAGTGTTTACATTGTATTAGATATTGTAAGTAATCTAGAGATGATTTAACATATACAGGATGAAGTGTGTAAGTTATATGCGAATGTTGTGCCACTTTATATAGGGGACTTGAGCATCTGCAGATTCCAGTATCCTCAGGGGGTCCTGGAACCAATCCCCTAAGGATAGGGAGGGACGACTGTATAAGGGTTTCCATTTCTCCACATGTTTGCCAACACTTGTTATTATCCGCCTTTTGGACTACAGTCATCGCAGTGTGTGTGAAGCAGTATCTCACTGTGGTTTTGATTTGCATTTCCCTGATGCTAATGATGTTGAGCATCGTTTCCCACACTTATTGGATGCTGTGGCAGGTTTTTTTTTCTACCATTTTTACTGGAATAGATGTGGCAGATTTTACCATTTCTCTGAATCAGTTCAAACATTTGCAAGGCAATCATGACTGTCTTGATTTGCCTCTGCTAACCCCCCATCTAATGGCATGACTTGAAGTGGCAACCCATATTTCCACCCTTGCACCAAGACCACTTTTCTTACCTTCTTCTCTGGGCTAGTCAAGGCAGCAAGAAATAGAGACTTTCTTTAAAAGAAAAAGAGAGAGTTTTTTTTAAGTTGTTTTATAGTAAAATAAACACAGTTATTTAAAAGACAGGTGTTTGTGTTAGTTTCCTGTTGTTGCTATTTCTGTCCAGCAAATTACCACACACTTAGTGAGTGGCTTCCAATGCCGTCCATTTATGAACTCAGAGTTTTGTAGGTTAGAAGTCTGGAACAAAATGACTGAGTTCTGTACTTAGGGTATCATAATGCTGAAATCAGTGTCAGTTGGGCTATGTTCTTGCCTAGAGGATCTGGGGGGAAAGTCTTCTTCCACATTCATTTCTATTCGTAGTGGCATTCAGCTTCTTGTGGCTATAGATCTGAAGTGTTTGTTTCCTTGCTGGCTATCAGCTGGGGCTGCCGTCAGCTCCTAGAGGATGTCCCCATTCCTTGCCAGATGACCCCTCCATGGTGCACTGAAACCTTCTTTTTCTTTTGTGAGACAGTGTCTCACTCTGCTACCCAGGCTGCAGTGTAGTGGTGCTATCGCAGCTCACTGCAGCCTCAGCCTCCCAAGCTCAAGATATCCTCCCACCTCAGCCTCCTCAGTAGCCGGGACCACTGAGGCATGCCACCACATCCAGCTAATTTTTGTACTTTTTGCAGAGATGGGGTTTCATCATATTGTCCAGGCTAGTCTCAAACTCCTGGAGTCAAGCAATTTCCCTGCCTCTGCCTTCTAAAGTGCCGGGACTTCAGGTGCATGCCACTGTGCCCAGTCTAAATCTTTCTTAAGCTCCTAATCCCTGATGTCTCTGTCTCTGACCTCTGGACCCAGATTTTTTTTTTTTTTTTTTTTCTTTTTTTTTTCTTTTTTTTTTTTTTTTTTTTCTTTTATTATTATTATTATTATTATACTTTAGGTTTTATGGTACATGTGCACAATGTGCAGGTAAGTTACATATGTATACATGTGCCATGCTAGTGCGCTGCACCCACCAACTCGTCATCTAGCATTAGGTATATCTCCCAATGCTATCGCTCCCCCCTCCCCCCACCCCACAACAGTCCCCAGAGTGTGATGTTCCCCTTCCTGTGTCCATGTGTTCTCATTGTTCAATTCCCACCTATGAGTGAGAATATGCGGTGTTTGGTTTTTTGTTCTTGCGATAGTTTACTGAGAATGATGATTTCCAATTTCATCCATGTCCCTACAAAGGACGTGAACTCATCATTTTTTATGGCTGCGTAGTATTCCATGGTGTATATGTGCCACATTTTCTTAATCCAGTCTATCATTGTTGGACATTTGGGTTGGTTCCAAGTCTTTGCTATTGTGAATAATGCGGCAATAAAGATTTAAAGGACTTATGGCATGCCTATTGGCTAAGCTCTCTTTGTTAAGGCAACTGTGCCATGTGACGTGACCTAATCATAGGAGTGAGATCTATTATGTTCAAAGGTCTGATGACTAAACAGGACATGTACACCTGGGCAGGGGTGTCTTGGGGAATCATCTTAGAATTCTGTCCAGACATCCAGCATATGTATGCATTTTAGAATGATATTCATAAGAAAATATAATTGAAATTTTGGAGTGGCCTTTGAAAGAGCTAACCTTAGTTATCTGGAAAATGTACTTCTATGGAAGCCTTCATTTCTTGATAACATAAAGCAGAGGAAGTGTCATCAAAAATGAGAAGACCCAGCATTGCAGTGAATTGATGAAGTTCATTAGGCAGCAAGTGTATTGACAGACCTGTTTCCTTGAGCAAGAAATACCAGCAAAAATGCACAAAAAGTGAACATGTACAACAAAACTGAGGGTTTAATTAAACGGAAATCTTTTTTTGACCCCATGGACTGAAGATTTTCCTAAAATATGATGGACTTTTCTGCTTTCATTTACTAAACCTGAATGATATTTTAGAATTCTGCAGAGCTTCTGGGTGTTTGCCATTGGCCATTTAGGCAGCTGTCAAATTCCTAAAGATGCAAAGCATTATGGAATTATGAAACACAGACGTAAACCCTGTCCAGCAGAGGTGCAAGGTTGCCTAGATGCGAATAGGCAAATTTATAGAGATAGAAAGAAGATTAGTAGTGGCTAGTGCCTGGGAGGAGAAAGGAACGGGGAGTGGCTGTTAATAAATATGGAATTTTGTGGAGAGAGGATCTAAATTAGACAGTGGTGATGGCTGCACAACTTTTTTTTTTTTTTTTTTGAGATGTTTGCCAGGCTGGAGTGCAGTGGCATGATCTCAGCTCGCTGCAACCTCTGTTTCCTGGGTTCAAGCAATTCTCGTGCCCCAGCCTCCCGAGAAGTTCTGATTACAGGCATGTGCCCCGACGCCCTGCTAATTTTTGTTTGTTTTTTAGTAGAGAGGGGTTTCACCATTTTAGCCTGGCCCCATCAATCCAACTGCCTTGGCCTCCCAAGCTGCTGGGATTACAGGGGTAAGCCACCATACCCGTCCTGAATTATAACTTTATAAGGTGAATATAATAGTATATAGGTTATATTTTAGTAAAGTTGTTATTAAAAAAGAAAAATTAGCTGCATGTAGGAAAAGAATAAAACCCAAGAACAGCTTTTAAAAAATAAATTCCTGGCCGGGTGCCATGGCTCACGCCTGTAATCCCAGCACTTTGGGAGGTGGAGGCAGGTGGATCATGAGGTCAGGAGATCGAGACATCCTGGCTAACACGGTAAGACCCTGTCTCTACTAAAAATAAAAAATAAAAAAAATCAGCTGGGAGTGGTGGCGGGCGCCTGTAGTCCCAGCTACTCGGGAGGCTGAGGCAGGAGAATGGCGTGAACCCAGGAGGTGGAGCTGGCAGTGAGCCGAGATCACGCCACTGCACTCCAGCCTGGGTGACAGAGCAAGACTCCGTCTCAAAAAAATAATGTAAATTCCACAAAGGCAAGGCAATTTTTAAAAATGCTTTATATCTAGCTGTCTAGCCTGTTATCTGTCTAGTGACTAGTGCATTGCTGAGTGCACAGGAACTTATTTTATTATAAATATTTATCAATTATCTGGACTAAAATGATACTGAATGAGTTAACCCTTGTTGCCAAATTACATATGGAACAATTCGTTTGGGGGAGGGAAAGATATCACTGCTATGATTTTAATGGGCATCCATTTATTTATTTAGTCACTTATCAGATATTTATTGAGCACCTACTATGTGTCAGGCTCTGGGATACCATGGTTGATAAGACAGTGTGGTATCTGCCTAGCAGGAGGTCATAGGGTAGGTGGTGAAAAATAAGAAGGATAGTCTAGAAGTGTTCTAGAAGCAAGTATTTCATAATATTTTATGATGCCATCTCATGATGGGAGATAGAATAACGGGTCCTCTGATGAATTGCAGGTGGATGGGCAAATGAACTTTGTGGTATAAATAAAAATTGTTAAAAGAGTGCATCCCTTTGCTTTAACAAATTTACTTTTGAAAATAAATTACTAAAAAGGTACCTATGCTCAGCACTATACCACAAGCCACTTGGAGACAAGTTATTGGAAAATGGCATAAGGGTACAGAAACTAACAATCTGAGTTCAAAAAATGTTCTTTATAGAAACAAACCAGTGTTGGCCAGGCACAGTGGCTCACGCCTGTAATCCCAGCACTTTGAGAGTCTGAGAAGGGAGGATTGCCTGAGCTCAGGAGTTCGAGACCAGCCTGGGCAACATGGTAACACCCTGTCTCTACTAAAAATACAAAAATTGGCAGGGTGTGGTGGCACACACCTTAATCCCAGCTACTCAGGAGGCTGAGGCACAAGAATTGCTTGAACCCGGGAAGCAGAAGTAGCAGTGAGCCAAGATCACACCAGTGCACTCCAGCCTGGGCGACAGAGCGAGACTCCATCTCAAAAACAAAACAAAACAAAACCAGTGTTTGTTAGGGAATTGGTTAAATATGTTTAATAGATTCATGTGATGCAGTACTAAGTAGCTATATTATTTTCTGAGGGCTTCCACAACAAATGACCACAAACTGGATAGCTTAAAACAATGAAGATTTCTTCTCTCCCAGTTCTGGAGGCCAGAGTCTGAAATGCAGATGTTGGCATGGCGAAGTTCCTTCTGAAAGCCTTGAGGTAGGACCTGTTTGATGCCTCTCTCACAGCTTTAGGTGGTCACTGGCAATCCTTGGCATTCCTTCATGCTGTAGTTTGGTTTGTGTGTCTCCTCCGAATCTCATGTGAAAATCTGATCCCCAGTGTTGGAGGTAGGGCAGAATGGGAGGCTTCTAAAGCAACCCTGATTTCTAAACACCCATGACCATTGGTCATGGGGATGGATCCCCTCATGAATGCCTTGGTGCTGTCCTTGCAGTAATGACTGGGTTCTTGCTCAATCAGTTCCTGCGAGAGGTGGTTGTTCAAAAAAGTCTGGAACCTCCTTCCTTTGTCTCTTTCTTCCTCTCTTGCCATGTGATCTTCACACATTTCAGCTCCCCTTTACCTTCCACCATGAGCAGAAGCTTCCTGAGACACTCATTAGAAGCAGGTGTTGATGCCATGCCTCCTACACAGCCTGCAGAACTGTGAGCCAAATAAACTTGTTCCTTTATAAATTACCCAGCCTCAGGTGTTCCCTTATAGCAACACAAATGGACTGAGACACTTGGCTTGTAGCTGTATTGCTCCAACTTCTGCCTCTGTCTTCATACGGTCTTCTTTCTCCTATGTCTCTGTGCCCAGATTGTCTTCTCATAGGAACACCAGTCACTGGATGTAGGGTCCACTCTAATCCAGGGAGATCCCATCTTAGCATGATTACATCTGCAAAGACTCCATATGCAAATAAGGTCACAGCCACAGGTTCTGGGTGGACATAAATTTTTGAGACACCATTCAACCCAGCACAGTAACCATCAAATTAATGTTGAAAAAAGTCCACAATTTATCAAGTGAAAAAAAAAGCGTACTACAACATAACACAATTTTATTTTTGTAAAAACAGTAAAAGTTGCTTTTGTGAACAGCATGTTACTTGCGGTGTTCTCCCAATCCCTGATCCTTATCATCTGAGCTCAAGGAAACCCTTCATGTGACAATAGAAAACTCAAGGTCTTCTGATAGACCCTAAAAACTATAGGTCACATTAAAAACTATAGGCCACATGGTGAAAACTCATCTCTACTAAAAATACAAAAATTAACTCGGTGTGGTGGCAGGCACCTGTAATCCCAGCTTCTCTGGAGGCTGAGGCAGGAGAATCACTTGAACCCCAGAAGCAGAGGTTTGCAGTGAGCCGAGATCATGCCATCGCACTCCAGCTTGGGCAACAAGAGTGCAACTTCGTTTCAGAAAAACAAAAACAACAACAAAAAAAACTATAGGAATTTATTTGATACAAATGAATTATGTAATTATGAAATAATTGATTCTGATGAGGAAGGCATGGGTATATTCAGAATAGACAGCTAAGTAAAAATTTTAAAATCAAGAAGAGGCAATAAAAGTGACAGAGACATTGATGGATAACTAAATAAAGATGGAATGAGGAGCTAATGAAGCATCTTTGGATGGTGTAAGCAGAAACAGTAGTAAATGACAAGGCCCGGGCACTGTCGTAGTGGTTTAGGCATGAGGCCAGCTCGCATGTCTGTGCTACCTGACATTTGGGAGGAACTTCCCCTCCCTTTGCAATGTCAAGCTGAGCTGGGCCACAAGTACTGGAGCCCTCAGTTGAAGCTGCCAAAGTTCTGTCACTTTGTGGTTCCCCGGTGGCAAAACAGGAGATTCCTGAGCAAATTAAATTTCTCCAGTGGAGGAGGGTAGGAGAAACACAGCATTAGGAAAGTTGCTGAGTTTTAAACCCAAATCTCTTTTCTATGATGGCCTTAGCAGGCATGCAGACTTGACTTTTGAAAGACACACACCTGTGCGTATGCGTGTATAAACACGCACATGTCATCTTGTGTGATTAGTATGTGCTCAGCCCAGCACTAGGGAACCCTCATGGGCCAGACCATGTGGGTTCTAATCCCAGCAGAGCCACCCGCTAGGGTTTACCTCTGGGCAAATTACTTAACCTCTGTGTGCTCTAATTTCCTCACTTGTAAAACAGGGTTAAGATTATTACCCTCTCCACAGGGTTTTACAAGGCCTCATTAGCGTCCAGTATTAATGATTTTAAGTTGCTTCATATATTTAGTTAATTTTGTCCTTACAGCAAATATTCAGCAAGGACAAAACAATTGGGACTTACTGGACGTGGTGGCTCACACCTGTCATCTCAGCATTTTGGGAGGCGGAGGCAAGTGGATCCCTTGAGTCCAGAAGTTTGAGATCAGCCTGAACAACATAGTGAGACCCTGCCTCTACAAAAACTACAAAATTAGCTGGGTGTGGTGGCACCTGCCTGTGGTCTCAGCTACTCAGGAGGCTGAAGTGGGAGTATCTCTTGAGGCTGGGAGGGAGAGGTTGCAGTGATCTGAGATCACATCACTGCACTCTAGTCTGGGTGACAGAGTGAGAATCTGTCTCAAAAACAACAACAGTAATTTAGATTTAGAAGAAAGAGTCTTAGGCTGAAAATCTCGAGGTGTTGAGATGAGGTTGAGTCTGCAGCCCTGTTACCCCCTCACTGGGTAATGAGCACAGGTCACCCTCCATCTCTGGGTGGGAGCTCCTCATTGCCAAATGCAGGTCTTGCAGTTGACCTGAGATTTCTTTGGTTTCTTCGTGGTGCTCTAAGTTACTCACTTCAGGGAGAAGAAAGTGAGGAGGAAGTGAGTCCCACACAAATTCTAAAGCAACTCTGATTTTTTTTTTTTAAATTCAACTTTGAGATCAGCATTGATTCACATGCAGTTGTATGAAATAATACAGAGAGATCCCATATATACCCCTCACCCAGTTTTGCATATCTTGTACAACATCACAACCAAGACATTGACATTGACGCAAACCACTGACCTTCTTCAGATTTCATCAGTTTTCCATGTGCTCATTTGTATGCATGTGTGTGTTCAGTTCCATGCAATTTTATCACATGTAGATACGTGGGACCATCACAGTGAAGACACAGAACAGTCATTACAAGTATACCTTTGTGCTACCCTAGTAAAGCCACCCCTATTTCCCAGTGTCCTCACCTCCCTAATCCCTGACAATCCCTATTCTGTTCTCCATCTCTATAATTTTGTCATTTCAAGATTATATAAATGGGATCATACAGTACATGACCTTTTGAGATTGGTTTTTCCACTCAGTTAAGTTCCCTTGCAATTCCTGCAAATTGTGTTATGTGTTATTCATCAGTGCTTATTTTTCCTTTCCTTTTTTTTTGAGATGGAGTTTCACTCTTGTTACCCAGGCTAGAGTGCAATGGCATGATCTTGGCTCACTGAAACCTCTGCCCCCTCGGTTCAAGCGATTCTCCTGCCTCAGCCTCCTGACTAGCTGTGTTTACAGGCGCCCCCCACCACGCCTGGCTAATTTTGTATTTTTAGTAGAGATGGGGTTTCTCCATGTTGGTCACGCTGGTCTCAAATTCCCAACCTCAGGTGATCCACCCACCTCAGCCTCCCAAAGTGCTGGGATTACAGGCATGAGCCACCACACCCGGCCCTATTTTTCCTTTTCATTGCTGAGTAGTATTCCGGCAGCTCTTATTTTAACTGCTACACATACTGGTCTTAGCTAAGAGATATCATTTAAAGAAAGGCTTCCTCGGCTCCAAAAAAATAGTTTGAGAACCATTGAATATAACAATTAGATTGCAAAATTCTAAGACCCTGGTTATGACATAAATATAATCTCTACATTAAAATTTATACAGCTGTTTCCATTTAACAGTGAAATAAATCCCCTGACCCTCATAGGTATAATTTTATCTAATCTTGGACAGAAACAAGAGAGAACAGGATTGAGAGAGAGAGAATTTATTCCTGGCGGAGAATTTAAGAGTTCCCAGTCTTTTAAACTTAGGAGAAAAAACATCTTTGGTTATCTCTGTTAGTATAACTTCTCTTTCCTTTTCCTTCTCTTTTCATTCCATTGCCTGGTGGTATTTTCCCTCAATTCCGCAAATGCTGTTCCAAAAAAAAAAGTGACTTTAAAGAAACTTTTGTTAAAAAAAAATGTGTTTTTTTTTTTTTGAGACAGTCTCACTCTTTCACCCGGGCTGGAGTGCAGCGGCGCAATCATGGCTCACTATACCCTCGACCCCAGGGTGCAAGCGGTCCTCCCACCTCAGCTTCCTGAGTAGCTGGGACTACAGCCATGTACCACCATGCCTGGTTAATTTTTGTATTTTTCTGTAGAAGCAGGGTTTTGACATATTGCTCAGGCCGATTTCAAACTCCTGGGCTCAAGCCTTCCTCCCACTTCAGCCTTCCAAAATGCTGGGATTACAGGTGTGAGCCGCCACTGCACCTGGCCTCAAAAAGGTGAAATTTAAAAGCCAGTAGAATCTAGGGTGGCACCCAAGCCTGAGAATTTGGAGGAGCCACTTGAGTGGCATCATTGACTAAGGCGAACCATGTTCAGGTTTCAGAGACACAAGTGAGGACGATCTGAATGGCCTGCATCTGTTCACATTACAGCGCCCTTCCTGCAACCATGCCTGAAAGGGTCCCAAGTCCTTCTTTATGCATCATTTCCATCTATCATATCATATCATTTGAGACACTCTGCCCTGATGTCCGGGACCTCTTTGATCAAGGGGCCACCCAGAGGGGAAGATCTGGGATTTGGCCAACATTTGATGATGTGAGGGTGAATGAAGATAATGGGATTAGCCAGGTGTGGTGGTACACACCTGTAGTCCCAGCTACTCAGGAGGCTGAGGCAAGAGAATCACTTGAACCCAGGAGGCAGAGGTTGCAGTGAGCTGATGTCGTGCCACTACACTTCAGCCTAGGTGACAGCATGAGACTCCATCTCAGAAAAAAAGGAGTTTATGTCTAGGGGACCATCAGAAGAAAAAAACCGATGTGTGTAAACAAAGGTATAGGCATAAAGGTGTAGAAGAATAGGATAAGAGGTTGAGTGCAGTAGCTCACACCTACAATCTCAGCACTTTGGGAGGCTGAGGTGGGAGGATTACTTGTGGGCTGGGCAGGAGTATCAGACCAGCCTGGGCAACATAGTGTGACTCCCATCTCTATTTTTTTTAATTATTAAAAAAAGAGTAAGATAAAAGTACTTTTATTTGTCCAGAAAAATAATATAAATTCAACCGGGCATGAACTTAGTTTCTCTCCACTTTCCTCAAGAGGTGAAGGGAGATTTTCAATCTCTCTGGAGTATGAAAGTGCTATCAAAATCCCATAAAATCAGTGATGTTCATCATAAAACATCCCATCTGTATTAGTTATTGATTGCTGCACAAAACATTAACGCAAAACTTAGCAGCTCAAAATAACACATATTTATTACCACACTGTTTCTGTGGGTCAGGCATTTGGACACAGCTTCACTGGGTCCTTTTCCCTGGGATATTTTCCTGGAGGCACTCAGGGTGCTGGCCAGAGCCTGAGTTTCATTTGCAGGCTCAGCTGGGAAAGGACTCACTTCCCAACTCACTCTGTGGCTGTTGGAAGGCAGGATTTGGATTCTCACTCACTGTTG
Organism: Pongo abelii; assembly: GCF_028885655.2. Classification (NCBI taxonomy): domain Eukaryota; kingdom Metazoa; phylum Chordata; class Mammalia; order Primates; family Hominidae; genus Pongo; species Pongo abelii. The sequence continues at coordinate 113,374,878 of NC_071995.2, read as the reverse complement.
GCCGGAGGCCACCCTCATTTTCTTCCTTCTTCTTTTTTTTTTTGTTTTTTTTTGAGACAGGTTTCACCGTTGCCCAGACTAGAGTGCAGTGACAAATTCGTGGCTCAACTGCAGCCTCGAACTCCTGGGCTCAAGCAATCCTCCTACCTCAGGCTCCCAAGTAGCTGGGATTATAGGCACGCACCACCATGCCCAGCTAATTTTTTATTTTTATTTTTTGTAGAGACGGGGTCTCACTATCTTACCCAGGCTGGTCTTGAACTCCTGAGCTCAAGCAATTCTCCCACCTCAGCCTCCCAAAATGCTGAGATTACAGGTGTGAGCCACTGCACCTGGCCTCCACCCTAATTTTTTTGTCACACGGGCTTCTCCAACACAGATTCTTGCTTCATCAAATCGTGCCAGCTCAGAAGGCAGTAGAGAGATTCTGCTAGCAAGACAGAAGTCACAGTCCCTTATAACCTAGTTATAGAAGAGACACCCTTCTTGTGCCATCTTCTATCATTTTGAAACAGGTAATAAGTGCAGCCCATATTCAAGAGGTGGGGGGTTAAACAAAGGTATGAATACCAGCAGGAAGGGATCACCGGGATCCCTTTGAAAGGCGGACCACCTTCATACCACCCTTGTGTTTGTTTATAAAAGAGAAAAATGGCAACTCTTTCACCGTGATAGAAAATAAAATCATGGGCAAACTAAGAGACCTTAGTTTAATCACCCAATTAATGGTATGCTAATCTTGCCATCTCATGAACCATCTCGTCCAGCCCTGGGGCCTGTTTGTTCAAGCTACCTCTTGCACTGACTTACTTCATTGGGTAAACATCTTTAACTTTCTTTCAGTCCTTCAGAATTTTGAATATGATCAACTACATTTTATTTCTTTCTTATTACGATCATCTGAAATCATGTCAAAACAAAAACGTCTCATTTTCCCACCCACTGGGAAACTATTCAAAAGCCCATGCTTTTGAATAGTTCTGATAATCTTTGTCCAATTGTATACCTCCCTCTGCCTATTTCCTTTTCTCCTGATTCAGAATTTGGAGAAGTAATAAACACAGAAGAAGAAAATCAGCCTCACTCACATTTGTGGACATGCAAATTCTAGCCACAAAAAGTTTGCGATTCATATACCAAATTGTCAAAGAGGAAGTATGTGGGTTACACTTATTGTTGTTAAGGATGTGAGGAATGCAAAACTGGAGAGCAATTTGGCAGATCTGATAAATGCAAAAGACTCATAGTTTATGACACTCATAGCAATTTCCAGGAATTTCTCTTACAGCAGTTCTCATAGAAATGTGCAAAGATGCAATTATTAGGATGTTCACTACAGCATCGTTTATGTAATACAAAGTATGGGAGAAGCTGAACAGGTGTCACTATTGTCCCATGGGCAGGAGAAAGAATGATACCCTATTGAACTCTATTTAAAGTGATGACGATGGACAAATGACACACGTCTGCCACTTCCCTCCCCTCTATTACACTCCCTGGATATTTTCACTGTCTTAAGCCTAAGGGTCGCATGCCAATTCTTCAAGCAACTGCAACTTGTTTTACTTTTAGGGGATTTGAATGCAATTTCTCCTTTTTAAAAACTGGTTTTTTAAAATTTATTTTTGAGACAAGGTCTTGCTGTGTCACCCAGGCTGGAGTGCGGTGGCACAGTCATGGTTCACTGCAGCCTCAACCTCCTGTGCTCAATCAGTCCTCCCAGATCAGCCTCCCAAGTAGCTAGGAGTACAGATGCTCATCACCATGCCTAGATAATTTTTAAATTTTTTGTTAAGATGGGGTCTCACTCTGTTGCCCAGGCTGATCTCCAAAATGCTGCATGATCTCATTTATATGTGGAATCTAAATAAGCCAAATACATAGAAACAGAGAATGGAACAGTGGTTACCAGCTCAAGCTCCTCCCACCTTCACCTCCCAAAGTGCTGGGATTACGGGCGTGAGCAACTGTGCTTGACCTGGATGCAATTTCTTCATATGCATTCATTCATTCATTCATTCATTCAGAGTGGATCCAGTTGTATCCCCAGGAAACTTTCTGAGCCATAGGGTGTCTCAGCTTGAATTTTTTTTTTCCAGAAGCAGACCCAATAAAAGATTGTGAGTGAAAGTAATTTGGAAGGTGGATGACAAAATGGGACAGGGCAAGATAACAACCGATAGGGTGTTTGAAAGCATGTTGCTGGTGTGGGCAGCTGGCATTTGATCCCACTGCAGACCTCGGAAAGACTGCATAAAACATTTCTCAGAAAAATGTCTCAGAGTCAGCCCAGCTGAGAGGCAAGAAAAGCTGAAATATTTATTCACTAGCTTCCATCTCTCATGAATCAAGGAGTACTCCCAGGGGATGACTCTCTGACCTACCAGCCTGTCCAGTATGTGAACCTGGTGCTCCTGCAGGCAAAGAAATCCCCCAGGGCAGAGTCACGATGCTTGCAGTAAGAAGCCACTGGCATGTATGGAAATAGTGAATGCTAAGGGAATCTAGGTGGGGCCCACACACTGTCTGCCACAGAAAAGTAGGACAAGGGATAAGACAGACATGGCCCTTACCCTCATGGGTTTACATTTTCCTGGGGCACCGATAATAAGCAAACAAAATAAAATAAATTGTGCATTGAAGAAAATATAAGTTTTACATAACAGAGAATGAAGGAGGCAGAGGCTCCTACTCCAAATAGAGAAATTCTGGAAAAACATGTAACCAAAAGTGTTTAACATACAGCGAAGCTCAAATGTAAGAAGGGGAGCTCTTCAGGTGGCAGAAATATAAAAGGGTTTGCAAGTGATAACAGGAAATGGGAGTTAAAATCAATGGGCACATTGGGAACTCTTGTACTCTATTGGTGGGAAGGTACATTAGTAGAGCCTTTACAGAAAACAATATAGAGGTTCCTCAAAAAATTAAAACTTGAACTACAATATGATCCAGCAATCCCTCTGCTGGGTATATGCCCAAAGGAAATGAAATTCATACCCTGAAGAGATATCTGCAGTCCCATATTCACTGTAGCATTATCCACAATAACCAAGACATGAAGACAACCTAAGTGGATGACTGGATAAATAAAATGTTATACACATACACACACACCCACACACATGCGCACACACACCATGGAATATGATGGAGCCTTAAAGAAGGTGACTTTGCCATTTGCAACAATATGGATGAATGTGTAGGATATTACGCTAAGTGAAATAAGCCAGACCCAGAAGAAAAAAAAATATTGCATGATCTCATTTATATGTGGAATCTAAATAAGTCAAATACATAGAAACAGAGAATGGAACAGTGGTTACCAGGAGTTAAGGGCTGGGAAAAAATGGGGAGATGTTGATCAAAGGGCACAAACTTGCAGTTACAAGATGAATAAATTTTGCAGACCTAATGTACAACATGGTGACTATAGTTAATAATATATTGCCTACCTGAAATTTGCTAAGATTGGATTTTAGGGGTTCTTACCACACACATACAAAGGTTAAGTATATGAGGGGATGGAAATGTTAATTTGCTTGACTGTACTAATCATTTCACTATGTATATCAAAACATCATGTTGGATACCTTAAATTTATGCATTTTTCATTTTAAATATAAATAAAGCAAATTGAGTGAAGATATAAGTAAAGGAAGGAAGGGAGGGAGGGAGGGAAAGAGGGAAGGAAGGAGAGAAGGGAAGGGAAGGGAAGGGAAAGACAATAATCAATTGGCATAAAGGGGCTGGGCTTAATGCCCAATAAGGAATGAGAGTCAAGGTCAAGGTCATGGACACTGACAACAGGAAGCTGGAAGTGAACTCTCTAAATAAATCTAGGAGTCAGGAAGCGGCCATGCTGTCTATGACTGTGTATCAGAAAGACTAAATCCACTGGCCAGAGTACACAACCCATACCAGGATGTTTCTCTTAAAGCTGTGATATGAAACAGAATTCATTGTGAAAAATTAGAATCTCAAGCCTTTGCCATGTGTATAATGTCAGAAATTGTACAACCTGCTCATGTGGAAACGCTCAACCAAGAAGCCAACAACAACAACAACAACAATACAGCTGTGTGGAGCCTCAGAAGAATTCACACCCAAAGAATTAGAGCTAAGACAGGAATTTGAATCTGGAAATGACTTTAAAATAAATATGTTTAAAATGCCTAAAGAGTAAGGAAATGAATCAAATGCATGAAAAGAAGATAGCCCCTTGAAAAACAAACATAATAGATAGATCTTAGGATAAACCCAGGGAAAAATCTTACAAATGGATGTAAATGTGGATATGGTCAGCAGATAGATGGCATTTGAAGCCATAAGACTGAATGACAACTCCAAGGGAGTGAGTGTAGACAGAGTGTAGAGAGAGACAGAGTGAGGGTAGACAGAGAAGATGACCGAGGGCAGAGTGGGGGATCCAACAGAAAGAGGGAGGGGACTGGAGGAGGAATCAGTGAAGGAGGCTGAGAAGGAGCACACAGTGAGGTAGAAAGAGAACCACAAAGTGTGTTTGGTATCTGCTAAGCCAAGTGATAAGAATTTTCCATAGAAGAGAAAGTGATAAATGTGTTATAACTGCTGCTGCTGATTAAGGAAGAGGATGGGAAATAGAACATTGGGCTTAGCAATGTGGGAAAAAAATGGTAACCTTGACAAAAGAAGTTTGGTCAAGTGGTCAGGGCAAAAGGTGGGTCTGAGAAAGAATGGAAGGAGAAGAATTGGATAAAGTGGGTACAGATGATATTTCAAGGTGTTTCATCTCAAAATTAAGTAAAGAAATAGGAATGTAGATGGTGAGGGATGTGAAGTCAAAGGAAGGCTTTTTTTGTTTTCTAAAATTGAAGACTTAGTGGGAAGTTTGCATACTCATGGAAATGACCCAAGTGGGAGGGAAAAATGATGTCATGGGAGGGAAGAGGCAGAACTGTTGGACTGCTGTTCTTCAATAGTTGAGAAGGAATGGTGTCTAGGTACCCAAGTGAGCAGGCACTTAGGAGTCAAAACTGAGACGTTTCTCTGTAAAATCAGGAGAGAGCAAAGAGTAGGTAGATAGACCCTATGTGGGAGTCCAGAGAAGTTCTCCTCTGACTGCTTCTATTTTCCCAAAACGGTAAAAAGCAAGGTTGTCAATTGGGAGTGAAGGAGGAGAAGGAGGCATCAGGGGTTTCAGGTGTAAAGACGAGATGCACAATAGTCTTCTAGGACTGAGAACATCAAGTCATAGGGGAATAGAAAATTATTGCTTGGCAGCTTTAAGGGGTTTGTAGCTTAGGGTTTGTAGTTATGATTATTGCAGTTGTAAGCTTTTTCCCTCAGCTACATTCAACTGCATGGGTATGAGGGAAAAAAAAAAGGTAGAGTTGAATAAACAAGTTTTTGATTTTGCCAAGTGACTTCTATGAAGTGAATGAAGAAAGGAAGTTGTCATTATAACGATTAATCATGAAAATTAAGCTGAGTAAGGAGGAGAGAGAAACATCAGGGAATACAGAAAAGGCAATGAAAAAACCCTGAAATGTATAAAAGAGGAAAGTAGTAAAATAATGAGATGGCGGTGTTAATTTATAAACAATGGATACAGAAAGCCTCTGTGAGGAGACAACATTTCAAAAAAGATCTGAAGTTTAAGAATGAACTATCCAGGCAAAGAGACAGGGAAAAAAGGGGCTTGACTATTCTAGGAAATGTAAAAAGTCTACAAAGACAGGGAGGTTGGCTTGAGAAGGCTTGGAAAAGTAGGCAGAGGCTAGGTCATGCAGAGTTCTGTTGACCAAAGTACAGAGTTGGGATTTTATTCCGAGTGCTATGGGAAGTAACTGAAGAGTTTTTAAAAGGGGTGTGACAAGGTCTATGTTTTTAAAAGTTCACTCAGCACTTACAGAATAATACTGGTAGACATTTGATAAGTGTGGTGGAGTAATTTAAAAAATACAAAGATAGTTAAACAAATAGAAAAAAAGAGGCAATTGTCAACTCCAGGAAAAAATGAAAAGTTAACCAAGAGAGTAACATGATTAGAAGGTATTATTTAGCTCAGCTTTTAAGAAAATTAGTACAGTCATAACAATGTAAACACTGAATATTTAACCAAAAATTTACAGGACAGGGAGAAAATAAAGAGGAGAGGTAGTTGTAAGGGAGCTAAATCCTTATCTACCATAAGAGGAGTTAACAGACTAAAATTGATAAATAAAAATGACAGTATTTGTACATTATTTAGTTTTATGCAGATAAACCCTAGAAGAAATTAGTTGCCTGTGGATAGTGGGATTGAAGTTAGGATGGAGAGGAACAGAATTGACCAATTTTATGTATAAAGTTTTTAGTACTTTTTGAGTTTTAAAATATCATGCACATTATTCACACTGTCACTGTCTGAGATTTTCTCAATTAATATTTTTAAGGGGTGGATATGTGATGTTCTGGATGGTTCAATTTACTCTTTTGTCTTGTTTTGATAAGAAAGTGGCCACCTGCAAGCACTAAGGGGCTTTTATCGGCATTTTGAATTTTTGCTTGTGAGCAAATAACAGAAGAACAGTAATACTCTCCTGATTGCATTTCAGAGACAGAATTCTCTTTAATTTGCAAAACCATTTCTAAATTCTCAGTATTAACTCAAAAAATTCACGCACCTGCCTTTTTTGATTAAAATAAAAATTTCTGAAAAGTAACATTCTGGCTGCTCTGTGGAGTGTGCAGTTAGAAGGTATGGAGGAAGGCAATTAAGTTCCTACTGCCTTCCTCCAGGCTAAGGGTGATGGTGGTGTGATAGGTACTGTGGTAGTGGAACAAAGATGGACAAAAATAAAGAGATTTAAGATATTTGAAAGTAGAGCTTATGTGATTTGAATTGATTCAGTCATTGTCTTCTGTACCATTCTGGGTTCAATGATTTATTTTCTCGTCTTTATTGGAGGTTATTCACAGTACCCATACATCCAAAGGAACAACCCCAACAGAAGCTGAATCGGTGTTGGTTTTATTGTTTCGCTTTCAAGCTTAATGGTTGGATGTTTCTGCCACTGCGTAATATTGGGGTGGGATTGAAGTTGAGAGGTTCTGATTCCTCTCCTATGACGTGGTGGTAGGGTTTGGCTGTGTCCCTACTCAAATCTCATCTTGAATTGCAGCTCCCATAATCCCCACACGTCGTGGGAGGAGCCCGGTGAGAGGTAATTGAATCATGGAGGTGGTTACCTCCAGGCAGTTCTCGTGATGGTGAGTGAGTTCTGACAAGATCTGATGGTTTTATAAGGGACTCTCCCCCAGCTTCGCTCTGCACTTCTTGCTGCTGCCATGTGAAGAAGGATGTGTTTGCTTCCCCTTCCACCATGATTGTAAGTTTCCTGAGGCCTCTCCAGCCCAGTGAAACTGTGACTCAATTAAACCTCTTTCTCTTATAAATTACCCAGTCTTGGTTATGTCTTTATTAGCAGCGTGAGAACAGACTAATAAAGGTGGGCTCTTGATAATTCATCAGAGGGTTAACTGCTTTACAAATTAATTATTGGAATTCATATGAGCAAGAAGCAGCCTCTGTTGCATAAAACCACTGAATTGGTGGCTTTATATTTACATGTGATATGGATTCATAGCTCTGTGTAACCAGAACTATTCACATTTTGGATTGGACAATTCTTTGTCATGGGAACTGCCCTGTGTATTTTAAGATGTTGAGCAGCACCCATGGCCACTACCCGCTAGACCCCAGAATCACTTCTCTTTCCCTTCAATTGTGACAACCAAAAATATCTCTAGATATTGCTGAATGTACCATGGGTAGCAAAATCACTCTTGTTTGAGACCTATTACTCTACAGCATTTATCACAATGGAAATTATATATATATATATAGTAATGTAATATAACATAACATAATACACACACACGTATATATATGATTTTTTGTTTAATGTCCATTTCTCTTACCAGAATATAAACTCTCTGATAGTCACAACTAATTTTTTTCTGAAGGGAAAGGTGGGTGGAATCACCAGTAAATGATTCAGTATTGCTAAGCTTAACCTCAACTAGAGTCCTCTAATGTCTTTTTTCTCTCTCACGTACCCTGTGACACTCTTCCCATCCAGTCTTTATTCAGTTAGTTTGTAGGATGGAAGAGTACTTGATATTCAGTCTCATCATTTTATCTCATCAATGTCCACCCAGTCCAGATCATCCCCTATCTTGTCTACCATCTTCACACTTTTTTTCTAAAACATACCACAAACTGCCAGCTATGGTTATTTTAGGGAGTGGATTGGGGAAGACAGGAGATTATGTGTTTAACTTTTTCCATTAAGTACATAACAATTTTAATCAGGAAATAATCATAAGTATATGTTTTTAAAATAAAAATAACCCCATTTTGATATAGATCTAAACCCTTTATGAGGAATGTTAAATGAATAAACCATGGAACTAGGAAAGTAAAACATTTTTATAAGCAGATTACACTTTAGGCAAATGTTGACAGCACCGTTTGTGTGCGCACGTGCATGAGCATGAATGTTTATTACTCATGAGGTTCCAATCCCCATCTTGGGCTCCCCATCCAAGCCATTCCTGCCAAGTGTCCATTCAGCTTCCCAGATAGACTAAACAAGATGTGTAAAGAATGATCAGTAGCAATTTCAGACTACGCAGGCAAAAGCTGGAATGAAATAAAATGAAATGTTTCGCTTTAAGGAATTTTTTTTAAAAAAACTTTTATTTTGGCTGGGTGCGGTGGCTCACGCCTGTAATCCCAGCACTTTGGGAGACCAAGGCGGGCAGATCACGAGGTCGGGAGTTCAAGATCAGCCTAGCCAACATAGTTGAAACCCCGTCTCTACTAAAAATACAAAAAATTAGCCGGGCGTGGTGGCGGGCGCCTGTAATCCCAGCTACTCGGGAGGCTGAGGCAGGAGAATGGCTTGAACCTGGGAGACAGAGGTTGCAGTGAGCTGAGATTGTGCCATTGCACTCCATCCTGGGCAACAGAGCGAGATTCTCCCTCAAAAAAAAAAAATTAACTTCGGAGAGTACAAGTGCAGGTTTGTTATATAGGTAAACATGTGTCATGGGGGTTCATAGTACAGATTATTTCATCACCCAGGTATTAATCACCCAGCATAGTACTCATTGGTTATTTTTCCTGATCCTCTCCCTTCTCCCACCCTCTACCCTCCAAAAAGCCCCAGTGTATATTGTTCCTCTCTAAGTGCCCATGTGTTCTCATCATTTAGCTCCCACTTATAAGCTAGAACATGTGGTATTTGGCTTTCTGCTCCTGTGTTAGTTTGCTAAGGAGAATGGCCTCCACCTTCTTCATCCATGTCCCTGCCAAAGACAGGATCTCATTCTTCTTTATGGCTGCATAGTATTCCTTGGTATATATGTACCACATTTTCTTTATCTAGTCTACCATTGATGGGCATTTAGGTTGATTTCATGTCTTTGCTATTGTGAATAGTGCTGCAATGAACGTAAGGATGCATGTGTCTTTATAATTTCTGAAACAAACTACTGTAGCAATTTGTTAGCTGAAATAGGTATCTATGTGCCTAGAAGCTGAGAGATATAAATTGTCATCATCATCATCTTTGTTTGACGACTTACCACATAACAGACACTGTGCTAAGTGGCTTCAATTTCCATCTCCCACTCTATTTTTCTTTTCTTTTTTTTTTTTTTTTTTTTTTGAGACAGAGTCTCACTCTGTCACCCAGCCTGGAGTGCAGTGGTGCGATCTTGGCTCACTGCAACCTCCACCTCCCGGGTTCAAGCGAGTCTCCTGCCTCAGCCTCCTCAGTAGCTGGGATTACAAGCATGCGCCACCATGCCCAGCTAATTTTGGTATTTTTAGTAGAGATGGGGTTTCACCATGTTAGCCAAGCTGGTCTTGAACTCCTGACCTCAGGTGATCGCCTGCCTCAGCCTCCCAAAGTGCTGGGATTATAGGTGTGAGCCACCATGCCCAGCCCATCCCCCACTCTTTAAAAACTGGTAATACCTTTAAAGGTAGGTACTATTATCCTCCCATTTTTCAGATTCGGAGAGGCTGAGTAATTGCCTAAGGCCATACAGCAAAAAGTTGACATTCAAAGTCAGGTCTGGGACTTGGGGAATATCCTTAAAGTTTTGCTCTACTACCCTACTCCCTTGGTGTTGCAAGGGTGGGCTTGGAAATCTGAAAGATTTGTATTCCCATTACTGTGTGAGCTTGTGCAAGTTACTCAACCTCTCTGAGCCTTATTTTTTCACCTGTATATGGGAATCAAAATGTCCACTTGAAATAATGCATTCAAATCTACCTTGATAATTGCCTCACTGGGTTCAACAAAAGGATTAAATGAGGTAATATATGCAATTTGCCAAGCACAGTGCCTGATGCATAGTAAACACTTAATGAATAATTCTTGTGATAATAATGATAGCAATACGATTACTACTATTAATAATAATTACTATGTTTTGGGCAGTTACTATCATTAGACATATTGTAAATGCTTTACTTCCATTAGCTCAATCTTCGCAATAACTCTGAGAGGTATTATTAATATCTCCATTCAACAAGTAAGGGTAAAGGTTCAGAGAAGTTAAGACACTTTCTCAAGATCATACTGCCAGGAAGAGGCTGCAGTGATATAAAGTGCTTGGCTCGATGTCTGGCACACAGGTGCTCGAATGATGACCTCTTCCCTCCCCTTTAATGATGAAAGCTTGGCGGTGACCTTGGGGTTTACTGGGGAATGAGAAAGCAGAGAGAACTGCAAGAAGGATGGGTGAGTTAGACCTTACGTAGTTTGCTGTGAAGCAACAGTGTTTTCTTCAGCCAGTAAAATGTTGCTACCAGCAGATGAGTTCTTGTTTTCTTGGTTTTTGTTTGTTTTTGAGTTGTAGTTTTGCTTTCGTTGCCCAGGCTAGAGTGCAATGGTGCAATCTCGACTCATTGCAACCTCTGCCTCCCGGCTATCAGCAGATGAGTTCTAAGGGAAACAGGTGACAATACTTGGTTTCTGCAGAATTTCCAGACACCTTGCAGTATAGAATAAAGAACATGAATGCATAGATCAGTTCCATCTGGGGTACTGAAATTTTAAAACACAGCTAATATGGTCTCAGGTTCCCTGGGTATGCTGTATTGATTGAGCAGGTGCACTGTGCTGGCACCTGCAGCTCTCAATCCCAGAATCACTTCCTTCTCTGCTGGACAGGCTCTGCCAAGGCAGAGTTGGGGAAGGTTTTAGATCCCCAACCTCCAAGAAATTAAAGAGTAGAGCTGCAGTATCTATATGTGTAACTTCAAGCAATTAGAATTGTGGGGATTTATCCAATGCTATTGCAGGGTAAGTGAGCAAGACTCCTACTCTTTGAATCATCTCTTATAATTATTTATTTTAAATCTACACTGAGTAAAATTCAATTGCTTTGGTAGATACGTCTGTGTGTTTTGACAAATGATTGCTATACTCAAGATACTGAGCAGTTCTACCATCCTCCAAATTTTCCTAGGGCTGCATCTTTATTGTCAACCCTTCTCCAACCATCAGGCTCTTCAACTACTAATCTGTTTCCATCCCTATAGAATGTCATATAAATGTAGCCATAGAGTATGTAGCCTCTGAGTCTGGCTTCATTTATTAAGCAAAATACTCTTGAGATTCATTCATGTTGTTGTATCAAAGTTTTGTTTTTTGACAGCAGAACACTGGGCAACATCAATCAGAAATGAAAAATGTGTACATATGCTGTCAAAATTGTCTTCCAAAGTTCCTTATTTTTTGCAACAAGCAAACTTTTTTGCTTTTAAAATTAAAAAGATATCCATTTCTAAAAGGAAACAAATTCATGAGTCACTCTTCTGATCAATGTAATCTATATAAATATATTTATTCATGTATTTTTATATTTTTATACAGTAAATATCCATGTCCATTTTTGGGAAAAATACACAAATTACAGACTGTAATGATAAATACATTACCCATGATTTTTCATCACCAAGGATCATGTTAACATTTTGTGAAATATCCTAATGCATATTTAAATATTATATCCTTTCATAATTAAAAATGGATCACATGAGAAATTTCCTCGCTCAACAATATCTAATAAAAATATTTGTATTTCTTGGCTGGGTGCAGTGGCTTACGCCTGTAATCCCAGCACTTTGGAAGGCTGAGGTGGGTGGATCACTTGAGGTCAGGTGTTCAAGACCAGCCTGGCCAACATGGTGAAACCTCTTCTCTACTAAAAATACAAAAATTAGCCAGGTTTGGTGGCACCTGCCTGTAGTCCCATCTACTTGGAAGGCTGAGGCAGGAGAATGAGAATCACTTGAACCTGGGAAGCAGAGGTTGCAGTGAGCTGAGATCATGCCACTGCACTCCAGCCAGGGTGACAGAGTGAGACTCTGTCTCAAAAAAGGAAAAAAGTGTATTTCCATATAACTCTGCTGTAAGGCATTTACTGGAAGTGAAATCCCTGGGTGTGTTATTAGAAATTATTTTTATAAGTAAGGTTGAAATGAACAGGTTTGTGTATAGATCTTGGCGTACTTGACTGATAACTTCCCTAAGACCAACTTCCAGAAGGAAATTCCTGAATCAATCCACATGCATTTTTATGAGACATTAAATTAACTTTGCCAGATTGCTCTCCAGAAATGATGTATCAATTCATCCTACCAGGAATTCTATGAAAGGATGAATTGGGAGAATGGTATGAGAATGCCTGTTTCTCCACATCTTTGCTAACATTGGGTTTTATATTTTTTTCATAGAAAGTTTTAAAATTCCTCTTGATGGAGTGGAGCCCCGGAAGTGAGGGTCTATGTGAGGGTATCTAGAAATACTCCTTGCTTTAATTATTTTCTTTTGGCCCAGTCCTTGGTATTCTTTCTGGGGAGAGGATGGAAAGGAATTTTGTACAAATACCTGGAATGGGGATCATCAGGCTTAAATATGGTTAGGATTAAGTGGGGAGGGGGTTCAAGAGGCACATGGAAAAACAAGCCCTTGATCCTGTTCTTTGGGAGGCATCGCTGGCACGCACTTGGAATATAGGACTTCCGGAAATGCCCGTGAGTTCTAACTGTGCTCAGCATAGTCTTCTCTTCTGAGAGATGCTGAAGGACCCTCCAAGGGCATATGGGAAAGATCAAGAGGGCAGGGGCTCTGCTTCCCCAGAGTCTCCTCTATCTCTGTTTCATAAATAGGGCATCAAAAATATTTTATTTATGAGGACATCAGCTCCATTATTAATTTAAACAACACTGTCTTAGACCAACCACCTATTTTACCCACTACAAAATCAAAGCCCAGAGAGGGAAGCCAACTTGTCCAAAGTGACACAGCCCATCCCTTGCAGAGCTGACTTCTGCCTGACTCTCAGGTAAAGGCTTTCTCCTTGCTACAGTGACAAGTGCAGTGACATTACAAGTTAAGTCATTCACATGTGGCCCTGGCAACATCTGCTAAAATTAAAAAGACAGAAAATACACTTTGCTTTTATCCACCCAGAAATCTAACTCTGGGAATCTAATCTGAAGAAATAAAAACACCAGAATATGTACAAGGATGCTAAAAAGATGAAATAGGGCATTATCAAATAACTTAAAACATTAACACGTGTTTTAAGGAAAAAAATAAGATGCAAAAAAAAAGCGTACATATTATGATCCAACTTTTTTTTTGTAAATAGTAGCAACCTTGCCCATGGCTGTTATGCATGTATATGTATATGTATAACTACACAGATAGGCAAATATATATATAGGGCTATAAAATATGGAGAAAAATGCAGAGGTATACATACTAGATGAAAGGCAGGGAGGAGAAAGGGAGGAAGAATAAGTAAAAAAGGAAAAGAAAACAAAAGACTGCACACACATGTAAGGCATGTAGGTGATCCCACCACGGATTCATATAAAATTGTGTATATGGTAAGTGTATACTTTTGGAAACTGCGTATTTAAAGCATGTTTTAAAATGGTCATTCAGGTCTGTGGGTCTAAAGAAGATTATAAAAGCTTTTATACCTTTAGAAGTGCTTTAACACATTGTTTCATTTAATCCTATAAATTCAGTGTGGGATAGAAGTTTCTGCATTTTACAGACCCAGCGAGGCTGAGTGACTTAGCCAAGCTCCTGAAACCAGTCAGCTGCAGGGCTGGGGTGGTCTCCACCTGTTTGACGCTGAACTTTGTGTTCTTTCCATTCCCTGGTGGAGGAAGGGTAACACCCTAGGGTGAGAGGTTTGGGAAGGACAAAGAGAAGCCATGTAGCTTATAAAATCAGTTTCTTTCACACAGCTGGGAGCAGGCTTGGCATGTGGCTTCTTTTTCTTTCTTTTCCTTTTTTTAAATTTTATATTGGCAATAATTATATATATTTGTTGGGTACAGTGTGATTATTTTGATATATATATACATGGTGGAATGGTTAATTGAGATAATTAACTTATCCATCATCTCGAATGCTTACCATTTTTTTGTGGTGAGAATATCTGAATTTTACTTTCTTAGCAATTTTTTTTTTTGAGACGGAGTCTCGCTCTGTTGGCCAGGCTAGAGTGCAGTGGCGCGATCTTGGCTCACTGCCAGCTCTGCCTCCCGGGTTCACGCCATTCTCCTGCCTCAGCCTCCCAAGTAGCTGGGACTACAGGTGCCCGCCACCACGCCTAGCTATTTTTTTGTATTTTTAGTAGAGACGGGGTTTCACCGTGTTAGTCAGGATGGTCTCGATCTGCTGACCTCGTGATCTGCCGACCTCGTGATCTGCCGACCTCGTGATCTGCCCACCTCAGCCTCCCAAAGTGCTGGGATTACAGGCATGAGCCAACGTGCCCAGCCGAGCAATTCTGAAATATACAATACGGTATTATTAACATTTGTCACCATGCTGTGCAATAGATCTCAAAAATTTATTTCTTCTGACACTTTGTACCCTTTTTAATTTTTTTATATTTTATAATTTTAAATATATATTTTATACTCATTTTTCATTTATATTTCAAACACCAACTCGAACCACAGGTTTGTATTCTTTGGCCCACATTTCCCCATTCTCTCCCCACCCCCAGACTCTGGTACCTACTATTCTAATCTCTACTTCTGAGTTCAACCTCTGCAGATTCCACATATAAGTGAGATCATATAGTATTTGTCTTCCTGTGTCTGGCTTATTTCACTTAGCACAATGTTCTCCAGGTTCATCCATGTTGTCAAAAATGACAGGATTTCCTTTCATTTAAGGTCAGAATAATATTCCATTGTGTATATATGCTGCGTTTTCTTTATCCATCCATCTGTCAATGAATACTTAGGTTGATTCCATCTATATCTTGGCTATTGTGAATCATATTGCAATGAGTATGGGAATGCCGATGTCTCTCTGACATACTGATTTCACTTCCTCTGGACACATATCAGGAGTGGAATTGCTGGATCATATGATAGTTCCATTTTCAGTTTTTTGAGGAAACTCCATTCTGTTTTCCATAATGGCTGCACTAATTTGCATTCCCACCAACAGTGTACAAAGTTTCCCTTTTCTCCACACCCTTGCCAACACTTTTTATCTTTCCTTTTTAAATTTTAGAATATTTTTAGATTTACATAAAAGTTGTAAAGATAATACAGAGAGTTCCTGTATAATTCACACCCTGTCTTCCCTGCTGTTAACATCTTACACTACTCTGGTACATTTGTCATAGCTAACGAACCAATATTGACATATCATCATTAAATGAAGTCCCTACTTTTTCCAGATTCCCTTAACTTTTGCCTAATGTCCTTTTTCTGTCCCAGGATCCCATCCAAGATCCCACATTACATTTAGGATTCTATTGGCTGTGAGTTTCTCAGACTCTCTTTGGCTTCGATGACCTTGACAGCTTTGAGAAATGCTGGTCAGTTATGTTGCAGAATGTGCTCCAGTTGGAATTTTTCTGATACTTTTCTCATGATCAGGATTTGGGAAGAAGACTGCAGAGTTAAAGTGCCACTTTCCTCATATTCTATCAAGGGTACATGCATGACATCATCATGGATCATTTCCTCTGATGGGGTTCAGGACACGATAACCCAAAATATGGCACCTTGGCATTACAGAAAACAGCAGCAGAAGATCATAAAACTTAAGAAGGTCACTCTCTGACCATCCATCCACCTGCCCGTCTCCCCTGAAGCAGGTCATTTGAGAGATATCCTCGCTAGATAAAAGAACATCCTTAACCCTGAAGCCACAGAGATGCCAAGAATCTCATCAAACAGGCCTTGTTAAGTTCTCCCAGTTTATTGCTATTAGATTATACCCTTTGTCCTTCAATCGTACTTCCCTGCAACTGTTCACTCATCATCAAACCTAAGTATACAAGTTTTTCTGTTTCCCTGGGTCTTCATTTCTGCAGGCTTTCATGTCCCATAAAATTTGTATTAAATAATTGTGTGGGCCGGGCATGGTGGCTCATGCCTGTAATCCCAGCACTTTGGGAGGCAGAGGCAGGCAAATCATGAGGTCAGGAGTTCAAGACCAGCCTGGCCAACATGGTGAAACCCCGTCTCTACTAAAAATACAAAAAGTAGCCAGGCGTGGTGGTGCGTGCCTGTAGTCCCAACTACTTGGGAGGCTGAGGCAGGAGAATCGCTTGAACCTGGGAGACGGAGGTTGCAGTGAGCTGAGATCATGCCACTGTGTTCCAGCCTGGGCAACAGAGTGAGACTCCATCTCGGAAAATAAAATAAATAAAATAAAATAAAATAAAAATAAAATCGTGTGTACCTTTCTCTTGTTCACCTGTCCTTTGTAACAGGTGCCTTAGCCATGAACTTAGTGATGGGTGAGAAAATGAAATCTTTTTTCCCCTACCACTTGATCACCTGGTGTAGGTACTGTTTGCCAGGGTTCTTCATTGTAAAGCTATTCTTTGTTCCCCCTTTCTATATTGTAGTGTTTGGAAGGAAGTCACTACACTCAGATCACCCCAAAGTTGTTAGAGTTAGGCTCCCCTGCCATGACTGCAGAGAATCAACATCAATTATTTGGAATTCTTCTGTGTAGGAGATTTGTCTCTTTTTCCTGGAAGGGATGTGACCTTTCTTCTGTGTTTCCTGGCGTCGTGCACAGAGATCTGTTACGCAGCTTGACGCTTCCCATCCCGGTTAGAATCTCTACTGGAGAGCGTCTCCCCAGAGCTTGAGAAACAGTCTCAACCTCACATCAGAGCAGGCAGAAAGAACTCTGGCTGAGCGTTAGGTAAGCTGTATTCTAAGCCCTGGTCTTGCCACCTCCCATGGAGGTCTTGGGGCCATCTCTTTCCATCTTTGAGTGTGTTCTAGTTACCACTGGTGAGTAACAAATTAACTCACCACTTGGTGGCCTGAAACAAGCATTTTATTTTGCTCGCAATTTTGTGTGTCAGGAATTCTGGAAAGGTTAGCTGGGGAGCTCTTGCCCAGGGTCTCTCATATAGTGCGCCAAATGTTGGCAGATGCTAAATGCATTTGATGGTGCAATTGGTCTGGGGATCTACAGTGGCTTACTTATAGCTGCCAGGTGACACTGGCTGTCAGCTACTCAGCTGGGCGGTTGACCACAGCATCCACACGTGGCCTGACCATAGGGCAGTCTCAGGGAAGTTGGGAAGCTGGGCTTCTTATATGATGGCCCAGGGTACAAACAAGAATGTTCCAGCAAATAAGGTGGGAGCTGGTTCACCTCTTAGGACTCAGCCTCAGAAACACACAGCATTAATTCCACTATACCCCACTGATTTTAAGAGGGTCACTAAAGTCAGCCCAGATTCAAGGAGAAGTGACATAGAACTCTTCACTCGAAGGGAGAGCTGTCAAAGAATTGACAGCCGTTAAACACACACACACACACAGACACACACACACACAATTAATATATTTTATATATTTTGTATATATTTTACATAACATATATGTATAGGCATGGAGTCTTGCTCCATCACACAGGCTGGAGTGCGGTGGCATGACCATAGCTCACTGCAACCTCAAACTTCTGGGCTCAAGCGATCCTCCTGCCTCAGTCTCCCAAGTAGCTAGGACTACAGGTATGTATCACCACACCTAGCTAATTTTTAATTTTTCTTGCAGAGATGAAGTCTCACTATGTTGTCCAGGCTGCTTTCAAACTCCTGAGCTCAAGTGATCCTCTCACCTCAGCCTCCCAAGTAGCTGGGACCACAGGTGCATGCCACCACACCTGGATAATTTTTTGTATTTTTGATAGAGATGGGGTTTCACCATGTTGCCCAGGCTGGTCTCAAAGTCCTGGGCTCAAGCCATACACCCACCTCGGCCTCTCAAAGTGCTGGGATTACAGGTGTAAGCCACCATGCCCAGCCTAAAAATGTTAGATTTTATCAAAGGGTTTGAGCCCCACTGGTGCTGTCTGCCTTTTATGAAGGGGGAAGTAGGTAC
This sequence comes from Pongo abelii, assembly GCF_028885655.2. NCBI lineage: Eukaryota > Metazoa > Chordata > Mammalia > Primates > Hominidae > Pongo > Pongo abelii. Next base: position 113,356,433 of record NC_071995.2, on the reverse strand, counting down.
TGTGGTGAACAAGTGCAAACCTGAGATCACACAGCAAGCTAAGAGTCAGAGCAAGGACTCAAAACCAGGTCTCCAGGCACCAGTGCCTGTGTCTCTTCCTTAAAGTCTCACGACCCTGCAGAGGGAAGTAGAGAAGGTGGTCCCTGGCTCAGTTGCCAGACAAACTCCCAGGTGACCCGGCCCTCCTTTGACACTACATCAGGGCTTTCTGCATCCCATTCATTAACTCAAGAATGCATTTATTCAGCAATACGCTTCCTGGTGACAATGCTTGGACACGAAGATTTTTAGTTTGGGAGGTGGCCAAATTGGAGCTCTTGCCCTCTGAACTCATGTGGGTGAAGGTCTCAAGAGCACCATCTGCTGAGAGAAACTGACAAATGATATGGAAATGGCAATTTCTCAAGCATCTTGGCTCCTCGTCAGCACATCCTAAAGGTAGAAACCTACACACCCAGCTTGCTGCAAAGACTGGGAGTCTCCATCCAAGGCTCTCTGGTTGGCCAGGCTCAAGGTATTCACTGGGAATTAATATTATATTAATATGTTTGAGCATTTAATCTAGCAACGTGCTTTTTTTTTTTTTTTTTTTTTTTTTTTTGAGATAGAATCTCACAGTCACCCAGGCTGGAGTGCAGTGGCACGATCTCGGCTCACTGCAACCTTCACCTTCACCTCCCGGGTTCAAGCGATTCTTGTGCCTCAGCCTCCTGAGTAGCTGGGATTACAGGCACGCACCACCATGCTCAGTTAATTTTTGTATTTTTCATAGAGAAATTGCCATGTTTCCCAGGCTGGTCTCGAACTCCTGAGCTCAGGCAATCCGCCCGCCTCAGCCTCCCAAAGTGCTGGGATTACAGGCGTGAGCCACCGCGCTCGGCCTGCAATGTGCATTTTCTTATGCATTTTCTGGCAATGTGCATTTTCTTTCTTTTTTTAATTTTAAAAAAATTAAATTTTTTTTATTATTTTAAAAAAGGTTTTGTGGGTACATAGTAGGTGTATCTATTTATGGGATACATGAGATAGTTTGATACAGGCATACAATACATAATAATCACCTCAGGATAAATGGGGTATAAATCATCTCAAGCATTTATCCTTTCCTTGTGTTACAAACAATCCAATTACACTCTTTTAGTTGTTGTTGTTGTTTTGCCAGTCAGATGGTTTAAATGTGTTCTTTATTTTTCTTCAACTTTTAAGTTCTGGGGTACAGGTGCAGGATATGCAGGTTTGTTACATAGGTAAACGTGTGCCATGGTGGTTTTCTGCACAGAACAACCCATCACCTAGGTATTAAGCCCAGTATCCATTAGCTATTTCTCTTGAAGCTTTTCCTCCCCTGGCCCCATCTTTTAGTTATTTTGAAATGTACAATAAATTATTGCTGACTGTGGTCACCCTGTTCTGCTATCAGATACTAGATCTTATTCATTCTATCTAACTCTATGTTCACATCCATTAACCATCTCCACTTTCCATCCACTCCCCCACTGCCTTTCCCACCCTCTGGCAACCATCATTCTACTCGCTATCTTCATGAGTACAGTTGTTTTCATCTTAAACTCACATTAATAAGTGAGAACACACAAAGTTTGTCTTTCTGTGCCTGGCTCATTTCACTTAATATAATGATCTCCAGTTCCATCCATGTTGGTGCAAATGACAGGATCTCATTCTTTTTTTGTGGCTGAATAGTACTTCATCATGTATGTGTACCACATTTTCTTTATCCATTTGTCTGTTAGCAGATGCTTAAGTTGCTTCAAATTTTGGCTGTCGTGAATAGTGCTGCAATAAACATGGAAGTACAATGTGCATTTAATCTTTACAATAGTAAGTACCAATATTATTCTGGTTTTGTAGATAGAGAAGTCGAGCCAGAGAGATTTAAGATCACATGTTCGTACAGATTTATATCCAAATTAGTCTGACGCAATATCTCCTTACTATAAACTATGCATCTTGACACTTGATTTTATTCCTTAGAGCATTATAATGCTTATACTGTACACTACATTCACTTGACTTATGTTGCTCCCTATTTTTTTTTCAAGGATGTCAAACTTCCTCCCAGCCATACTGGGGTACCTTGAGGTCTGGGACTAAGCTGCTTTTCTCTCTTGTCTCTGGTGGAGAGATACAAATGAATATTTATTAAATGTAACTCAGAATTAACTATTTATCTCTTTGCTTGTGACATGGAAATGTAGAGAAGTTATAAACTACCTCATACATTTAGACAAATTGTTTTTCTACAAATATTCTGTGGGGTTTAAAAATAACAGCAAAAGATATGGCCATTCCTCACAACTGTAATGGCAATAAGGAAATATGCATTCGTGAAATTTATTAATAATTTCCTATCTCCAGAGAGTCAAGAATTTTAACCGTATTGTTTTTCCAGATCTGCTGACAAGTTGCAAACTTCAGTTGAGTGGGGCTTCACATTCTCTTCCACTTCACCACTGACAAGGCCGTTTGCAAACAAATCCAGTCCCACCAATGGGATGTTCTATATGCAATTTTTTTTATTATACTTTAAGTTCTGGGATACATGTGCAGAACTTGCAGGTTTGTTACATAGGTATACATATGCCATGGTGGTTTGCCGCACCCATCAACCCGTTGTCTACATTAGGTATTTCTTAAAATCTAGTTTTTAAATTTTAAAATCTAGTTCCCAGAGACCATAATTCCATCTTTTCTCTTTTGTACCTTCGTTCCTCCAAGGAGCAGACTAGTGTGGGAAACAGAGTGCTAAATTAAGGATTAGAATACCTGGTTTCTTTGATTTTTTTTTAAATCTTCTTTTAAACTGTAAAAAATATTCTTTAAAAATTATAAATACATATATTCAGAAAATGTGTAGCTCAATGACCTACTGCAAAATCAACACCCACGTAACCACCACTGAGGTTTTGTGTGAGATACCGGGAAAGTCACTTGAGTGACCAGTGTCCCCAGCTGTTTGAAAAGGATCTTCTCAACCATAGTGTTTCATTCATTTATTTATCTAATTTTATTTTTTAAGTTCCGGGGTACATGTTCAGGATGTGCGGGTTTGTTATATAGGCAAACGTGTGCCATGGTGGTTTGCTGCACCTATCAACCCATCACTTAGGTATTAAGCCCAGCATGCATTAGCTCTTTTTCCTAATGCTCTCACCCCACCCCATCCTCCCCTGACAGTCCCCAGCATGTATTGTTCCCTTCCCTGTGTCCATGTGTTCTCACTGTTCAGCTCCCACTTATAAGTGAGAATGTGGTGTTTGATTTTCTGTTCCTGCGTTAGTTTGCTGAGGATAATGGCTTTCAGCTTCATCTATGTCCCTGCAAAGGACATGATCTCCTTCCTTTTATGGCTGTATAGTATTCTGTGGTATATATGTACCACATTTCTTTCTCCAGTCTATCATTGATGGCCATTTGGGGTGCTTCTGTGTCTTTGCTATCGTGAATAGTGCTGCAATGAACACGCGTGTGCATGTGGATTTATAAGAGAATGATTTATATTCCTTTGGATATATACCCAGTAATGGGATTGCTGGGTCAAATGGTATTTCCGGTTCTAATCATAATATGTTGTTTTTAATTACTACCTCCTACTCCATGAGTTGGATGAACTATAATTTATCAATGTCTGTATTGTTGGCCTGTTAGGTGGTTTGTTTTCTTCTTTATTATGAATAACCTTTTAAGAAGTAGTTTGTTCCTCAATCTTGTTCATATTCATAGTGATTCCTTAGGAAAAACTAGAAAAGGAATTTCTAGGTCAAAACGGAATGATTTTAGAGCCTTCGCAAGGCACACAATTAGTATGAAGAAGAAAAAAATTTTCTATTACCCGAGTCTATTTTGCCAAATAAATTTGAGTAATAGAAAACATTTACTCATTGAATGAAGATGCTGTTTTCGGGAATAGACAATCAAGAGAGAAGCATGCACGCAAAGAATGGTCTACATTGGAGGCAAAAATATTTCAAGTTGCCATTTTCAAAAATTGTAGTTTAGTTCAAACTCTCTTGCTTCCACAAGAGGCTTGAAACAGTTTAACATGAAAGCACCAGCATCATGAAGTCTAAAGCCATTACAAGCAGAGCACAGTGGCCACAGCCAAGTTGCAAAATTGCTTTTTAAAAGCACTCAACACCCAGCTCGTGGTGAAAAATCTGTTTTAACGTCCAGCCAAGACTCGGCCGCTAGAGGGCACTAACAATACATATTTCCAGCGAGTACCAACACCGCATGAACCGAGGTCGGTTTTCTGTCCCTTTCCATCCTATCAGCCAGAAACATAAAAGGACAATGGCCCTGCAAGCTGCCCCAAACCAGTGGAAATCTTCTAGCAGATAGGCCAGAACCTTTGCTGCCATGGGTCTTCTATCTTCCAAATTCTGATAACTTTAATATTCTGTGAAAAAACTTGTAGCTTTAACCATGAGAGGAAATCTATCAGCATATGGGGGGAAAAACAGACTTTGCTCAAAATAATCTGTGGCTTTTTGAACAAAGTTTTTGATGACTTTTTTCACTTCTGATGAATCAGATTCGCTACTGAGTGACATAACCCTCATCAATTTCCTCTCTCTGCACCATTTGGCTTCCAAGGAGGTACTCCTGGCTTTTATTTCCTGCATGTTAAAGGAAATTTAGTAAGATTGATGGCTTAATGTGTAGCCAAATATCATACAGCCTATAACTGGAGTGTTTTGTAACTATTAATAATTAATATGAGATGGGTACCCTAGTGGGTGATGTGCTTATTCTTGGCATCCCTAAAAGCAACTCCAAATCTCCAGGCTCTTTGAGCTGAGAGATGGATGATAAATGGTAATGAATTAGAAGAACTGAATGCTTTCTAAGTCCCACAGTGTTGGGGTTGCTAACATTGTATTTGTACAACGTTAGCATCTGTATCTGTTTGCTGTTTCTCTCAACAAAACACACACCTGGCTTCACTGAGGAGGACAGAAATGCCCTTAGACATTTATCCTATACCTCATACCAAAGTAGGCTCTTTCTGAGCAGTCTAACCTTTCTTATTGACCAGGCTTCAGATTCCAATCCTGGCTTCAAAGAGAATTCGGCTCCTCGTGAGCAGAGGGGAGAGGAAGAAATCAGTCATTGGCTTTAAATTGCCCTGTAGCCTTTATTCTTAATTGAAAAGGTGCCTGGAATGCTAATGTTTCCCCCCCAACATTAGGCCTGAAGAAGAGGTACAAGTAAAGGAATTTGAGTCCAGTTTTGAAAATGGAGGTTCATAATCATTCACGAGCCTCTATTTTAGCAAATGAAGTTGCCCCGCACTCAGAAAATATCTTCTTGGTTGCCTCCTTGGCTACAAAGACATATGTCTTCTTTTTAATGGTCTCTTCATTTATTCTCAATGAGTTTCTGCATCTCTGAGCTTGAGTCTTTTTGGTTATCAGCAAACCACAAGAGCCTGATAATTTTGGAAGGGGCACATTCTGATGAGAAAGCACCTATCTCCATAACTTTCCGCTGCGGAAGAAGAAGAAAATGCCTTGGCAAAGATAAATGACTCTGGTTTTTATTCAGATCCAACATCCATCTTGGCAAAAACTAAAATCAGTTTGCAAGGATTAAAAACGTGGCATGGAGGTTAGACAGTCATTCCAGCAGACGAAGGTCTGTGAAAAGATAAGCCTAATTCTTTGGAAAATGAGACACATTGACTGCTAATATCTTGACTTTCTTCACATCCTTTTTTTTTTCTTAAGAGAAATTTCTCCTCTATGCTTTCCTTTTCTTGCTTGAATGTTTATCCATGGAAATGCTAGGTTATTTAAACCAATAACAAATCTCTAATATTGCTCTTGGCTGAAAACTTCTGAGAGAGGATGTGACAGAGACTTTCTTCAGAAAACAAGCACGTGAACTTCCAAGATGCCAGGCAGTACCTTAGACCCCATTAGTGCACAAAGAGAAAGAAACACATTTAATCAAAGAGCCTTTTCCCACACCCTCTCCTTTCCCCTGCTCAGTGTTTTGAATCCGCTGAGTGTTGTGTCAATGTTGGTTCCTAAGTTTGTGGTTTGTCAGAAGGGTTCAAAGGCAGCGTCTGATATTTGGATGTAGTATAACTCAATGGAATGTCTTGATCGTGTCTCAGAAATGCACTCTGCCATGAGGCAACAGGTCAGTGATGGAGGCCAGAAAAATAAAAGGCTGCCCAGATTATTTGGGGGAAGTTTACTCTCAAGACGGGGCGTCACAATCACCAGGCTGAGGAAGTCCTCTCTGTATGCTGGCTTTTCTCCTGCTCTTTCTTGGATGCATTTGTGTGTTTAAATCTTCTAAGATCTCTGGTCTTAGAGACCCAGAACTTGACAGTAAAAACTTCCTTTGGATCAGAGAAGTTCCCAATGTATGGGCTACAGAGAATTTTAACATAAATTTAAAATGTAGTGCATTTTCACCTAGTGTGGACACTTAAAACTGAATGCAAGTACGTCTCCTGGGATCTGGATAAAAATGATAGAGGAAAGGGCTATTAAAACTTTGTGTAGGGTCAGGTAGATGTTTAACACTGAATTAAAGATGGGTAAACAAAAGCCTGAGATGCACACATAGAATCTAGAGAGATCAAGTGGCTTGCCCGGGGGCACTTTATAACTGGTAGTGATGATGGTGGTGATGGTGATGGCGGTGGTGATTATGGTGGTAATTATGGTGCTGATGATGATAGTGGTGCTGATGACAGTAATAATGATAGTAGTGATGGCTGGTATTCGTGCTGATGATGGTGGTGATGGTGATGATTGTGTTGGTGAGGTGGTGGTGAGGTTATGGTGATGGTAGGGATGATGGAAGTAGTGGTGGCGATGATAATTGTGTTGTGGTGGTAGTGGTAGTGGATATGATGATGGTCTGGAGGTGACAGTAGTTATGGTGGCAGGGCTGGTTATGATGACAGAGGTGGAGGTGATGATAAAGACTAGATTTCCAAATCTGAAGGTTTCTAGTACCTAACTCTCTTAGATCTTTAACCTGCTATGTTTTATCAAAGGATGTTGGAGTCAACATCTGCCACCCCATTGATCACCAGAGTTGATTTGGCTGATCTGGCTGGTTATGTGGGTGTCCCCTTCCTCCCTCACCACTCAATGTGCATTCCTCCCAAAGCTGCCCGCTCAGTCAAAGAAGACAACTTTTACCGATAGTAGACTTGTAGGAGGGTACACAGAATGTTGTAAGGGTGTTGTCAAGTTTTAATGTTTAATGTGTCAAGTTTATTGTATTTTTCATGATAAAAATAATAAAACTCATTGAAGTATATGTGAAAAATATATAAAAGTTAAAGGATAGATAGCAGGTATATCTGAGAGGCACAATTTCAGGGCATGTTTACTTCTGGTTTTCAATATGTATGTTTTGAAGGACAATTTTTTTTTTTACCACATATTGGTTTTGTTTTTGTAATCCAGAAAAAGAAAGAATTTAGAGTGTCAATAAGAGCCCTTATTGTAATGCTTCTCTGACACAATAGTGTCTATGTAATTACTCCGATATTGTAAATGAGAAAACCAAGAGTCTAATTTGCCCCGGTATTCTACTGAGAATAAATGGCAGGCCAGAATTTAAACCCAGGTCTCCGTAACTCCCAAGTCATGCTCATATCCAATGTATGTCACTGTCTCCAGAGGGTGGCCCTTTAGGTCATCACAGAAACACTGTCCCCAAGGATGACAACTCAAGGATGTGAGGGCGACCTGGCTGCGACATCTGCCACCCCATTGATCACCAGGGTTGATTTGGCTGATCTGGCTGGCTAGGTGGGTGTCCCCTTCCTCCCCCACCACTCAATGTGCATTCCTCCCAAAGCTGCCCACACAGTCAAAGAAGTCGACTTTTACCGATAGAAGAGGGCTGTTCTTCAGCCAAGGGTGTAGGAGTAGCAGCTCTCCCCTCCTAGAACCTCCAGACAAGCCCTCCAGAAGCCTTATAATGTGGTCTTCTGATAGTTTTTATAATTCAAGCTTCTCTGATCAACTCATCCTGAGTTTTGTTCCAAAGCAAATGTTGCTTTAGCAAGATTCTAGCGAACTTGGGGTCTAGTCTTCCTGGAATCATAGTCTTTTAAGAATTGGACATGTTCTTGGCAGGCTTCTATTCCAAACTCTATCCTTAGTGCAGAAATGCTTTCTTAACATTCCAGGTAGACTGTCCTCACTTTGTTCATGAATGCTGCCTTGACAGGGAGATCTTGCTCCCTGACAAAGACACACACACACGACACACATACACGAAGAACTCTCCCTTTTAAAATCTCAACCACATGTTGAGCTGAAATTGACTTCCCAAGTAAACTTCATCAATTACTCAGAATGAGGCTGTTTTCTCTTCAACAGCACAATTCTCTACATATTTGTGGGCAGCAGCTTCTGTCCCCAGGATTCGCAGTCACAGACTGCTTCATCTGTTTGTCTAAACTTCCAGGATCTCTTCCTCTTGATATTTCCTGTCATTCACAAACACTGGAACCCCAGACCTGAATCCTAGTGCTGTTCCCATCAAACAGAACCTTGGTTCAGATGCTATTCTGTGACTGCAGCCCAACATGCCTCTGAGTTATTATTTTATTTATTTATTTATTGAGATGGAGTCTCACTCTGTCACCCAGGCTGGAGTCAGCGGCGTGATCTCGGCTCACAGCAACCTCCGCCTCCTGGGTTCAAGCAATTCTCCTGCCTCGGCCTCCTGAATAGCTGGGATAACAGGTGCACACCACCACGCCTGGCTAATTTTTGTATTTTTTTTAGTAGAGATGGGATTTCACCATGTTGGCCAGGCTGGTCTCAAACTCCTGACCTGAAGTGATCTGCCTGCCTCGGCCTCCCAAAGTGCTGGGATTACAGGCATGAGCGACCATGCCTGGCCAACTCTGAGTTATTTCTTTAAACAAATTTATTGAGATATAAATCACACACATCATACAATTCACTCCTTGAAAGTGTACAACTCAATGATTTTCAGTATTTTTACAGATACAGACAACTATCACCACAGTCCATTTTTGAACATTCAAAAAGAAACACTGTGCCCTTTAGCTGATTCCCCTAACCCCTGTCCCTCCCAGCCCTGGCAATTAGGGATCTGCTTTCTCTATATATAGAATTTCCTGTTCTAGACATTTTATATGAATGAATCGTGCAATATGTGGTCTTTTATAACTGGCTTCTGTATTAGTTCGTTCTCACTCTGCTATAAAGATACTGCCAGAGACTAGGTAATTTATAAAGAAAGGAGGTTTAATTTACTCAAGTTTCACATGGCTGGGGAGTCCTTAGGGAACGTACAATCATGGCAGAAGGCAAAGGGGAAGCAAGGCACATCTTACATGGTGGCAGGAAAGAGAGAGCCAGAAGGGGAAAGTGCCAAACGCTTACCAAACAACCAGATCACCTGAGAGAACTCACTCACTCTCACAAGAACAGCAAGGGGGGAATTCACCCCCATGATCCAATCACGTCCCACCAGGTCCTTCCTTCAAAAAGTGGGGATTACAATTCAAGATGAGATTTGGGTGGGGACACAGAGCCAAACCGTATCAGCTTCTTTCACTCAGCATCATGTTTTCAAGTTTCATTCAAGTGTGGCACATGTGGGTACTTCCTTCTTCTTATGGCTGAATAATATACCATTGTATGGATAAACCTTTTGCTTATTCATTCATCAATAAATGGACATTTAGGTTGTATTCCTTGAGTTACTTTGACCTTATTGGTGAGTTTCAGTAACCCAAACCGTCAGGTTACAGTCACAGCAACTGGGATGAAGCCACTTCTTCATCCTATGTTTTAGCATCACATTAAAAAATAAACATGAGCTTAAATTCGCTACTTAGCATGTTACCTAGCAATATTCCAAATTTTAGGTTCTTTTAAAATCATGCAAATCTGAGATATTCTTTTTATCATCTCTAAACGGGGCCACCTTCAGGGTTATTATTGGTGATAAGAAGTGTGTTCAACACCAAGTTTGACACTGAAACAGTGTTTTCCCAAAGCAAGTTCTCTAAGTATCTAATTCCATGAGATAGGAATAGATGTCATGAAAAAGGGAGCCATCACCAAGAGGGCATGGACCACTTCAGCCCCTTAGTCTGTTTCTATCCAGAGACCAAAGAAATGTCATTTTTCCGAGGCAATGGGATCCTGTGGGTCCTGGAAGATGGGGGCACAGGGACCCAGTGGGTCGCTTACACTAGACCAAGTTTGAAGACTGATCACCAATCTCCCTCTGCCACTGCAGTGAAGGTCTTGAGTAGACAATAGCTGTCTGGAAAGAAGTTCCTCATTGTTTCTCTTTCTGGTTCTTGGGACACATCTTCCATCATCCCGTAGGAATCAGTGCCAAGGCCTAAGGTGACTTTGGCTCAGTGAGAAGCTGCAATTGTTTTCCACCCAAATTCCATGTCGCAAGAATTCTTGGCTAGCAGATGAAAGGTGGGTAAGCCTGTATATGACACTGGAATCTTCTGCTCCCCTGTAACACATTCACCCAGCCCACTATTCTTTGCTCTGACAGGAAGAAAATTTACCCAGATATTAGAGAGGCCAACTTGGCGATGGTATTCTCCAGGAGGTCTTTGTTTCAGCTAAAGTTTAAATCAGAAGGGATCACACAAACTCTAAGACGCCCTTACTGTGTTTAAAACATTTTTTTAAGAGAAAGATCAAAGATTCAGGACCTCAGGGAGAAAGGGTTGAAGGGAAGAATAACGGCAAAGCATGGATAGAAATGTTTATGTGGCTTAAAAGACAGACCGGCTTAATACTTTCTTTTATTGTTACTGTTTTTCCTCAGGTAGACCCCAAATGTCTCCTCATAGTTATGTAATAATTGCAACATTTGGAAAGTGCTTTGCAGCAGTTTATAAATCGCTTGCACATATATTCTTTCTCTTTCTCTTCCTCCTCCTCCTTTTTCTTCTCTCCTTTCTCCTTTTTCTTTTCTCCTTTCTCCTTCTCCTGCTGCCCCTCCTCCACCTCCCCCTTCTCCTCCTTCCTATCTTTTTTTGTCTTTCTGTCTCTCTATCTCTTCCTCTGCGTTTAGATCCCCACAATAACCCTTCAAAGGACATGAAGGACTTATTACCGAGGAGAAAACTGAGCCTTGGGCAAAGAAAGGGACTTGCCTCCCAGCTAGTAAGACGGCGGAGTTGGGCTTTGCTGACTCCCATGCTAACGTTTTCTCTCCACTCTACCAAGTTAACGCTCAGGAACAGAATTCCGGGACCCCCTGGGCAGTGGGTTGGGGATTGAGGGTCTGCTAGTTACTGAAACAAAGGCACTCACGGAAGCCTGGACGACTCTCTGCCTTAGTAAATTCTTAATCAAGTGCATCGCCTCCTCCTCATCCAAAACCAGCTGCCTAGAGACAATTATATGATTTTATTTTGTTTTCTTTGTCTGTTTGTCTGACCTGCTTATCTCGCCTGCTTTAAAGTCAGCTTCTAAAGTGCACGTTAAAGGTGATTAGAAGACTCGGGGCTGTCCTCGGTCATTAGTGAGTGCTTTGGAGAGAGTGCTGCTTCCAGCGCGCGCGTCCCGGTTCCTTCCATCATGCATCACTGACCGCCAGCAGGCCTGCCCCGTCTCTCTGGCTTCCCTCACCAGTGTCTGCCCCTGATCGAGCTGCAGATCGGAGGGGCCGGAGACGAGTTTAATTTAAAGACGAGCCCCCCTTGTGCTGCTAAAGGAAATGGCGTGTCAGCTACGTCAAAAATAGATACTGTTGCGCAGATATATGGACAGGGAGGTGGACGCCGCCCCTGCCATTCATTACCTGGATTGCCTTTAAATGTCAAAACAAATCCTTCTCCGGTCCTTCTCCAAAACTTAAATCATCAAGAGAGACAGGGTCAGCCTCTGCAGTTTGGAATGCTGGAGAAGAGGGGGATGGGGTGGACGTTGGGGGTGGGGGGAAGTGGAGAGGGCTGCCTGTGCATTTAGGGATCTGTGTGTGTCCTGAGCAAGGATTTTCCCCTGCTCCCTTCTGAAAGGTTGTTCAGATTGGAGCCTGCCCCTGTTGTCCTGAGATTGATTTCACAATTCCAGGAGAGTGCCTGTAGTTGTATAATATAAATATAGATGTGGATGTGTATAAAAGTAGTAATGCATATTGTGTATGAATATTAACAGCTGATGTAAGCATGAGTAACAGCATGACACAAATGTGACAAAAGTTACACAGGTTTACACTAGTCAATGCTTTCTATGTGCAAGGCATCTGATGTTCATCTTATTTAATGGTAGAGCAACCCTACGAGGTTTATAATTCCCATTTTTCAGGTGAGAGAACGGAGGCTCGGAGAGGTTGAAGTACCTGTTTGGGGTTGCACAATGCTACCAAGTGGCAGCACTTCAAAGCCTGTATAGTCTTAGGCTCAACACTGGATACGTCATCAAAAAGTTCAGACTAGAATTCTAGCATGAGGAGAGAAATGCAATGACTAGCTTATATTGGCATGGATGTTTTAAAGCCAAAGAATAACCAGATTGTAATAAGTAAAGTAATTTATATTGATTGAAAAAAATCAGTGCATACATAGGAGGCTGGGAGTGTGAGCCAGACTCCCTGGCTTCAAATCCTGCTATTTCCTAACCATGTGCCCTTGAACACATCATTAATCTTTTTGCTCCACAATTTCCTCATCTGAAAAATAAGGATAATAACAATACCTTCCTCTTAGAGTGGTCAAGCCAATAAAATGAATTGATACATGTCAAGCACTGCAATAGTTTCCAAGCATAAGATAAACTTTTAATAAATACTAGCTACAATTAAGCACACACGTATTTAGTTTATTCTGTTTTTTAAATCCTCTCTACTAAATAACCATATGGCTTCCAAGTTAAAGAATTCTAAACCATTGAGATTTTCCTGAAAATGTGGAAAGGTCAGATAGATAGATAGACAGATAGGGAATCTGTTTTGCAGCATTTACATATTTGAAGAAATCATTATATTCTGGGTCACACATGCATATATAAAAATACTAGTGTTTTTCAAATATAATTAAAATTGCATAATTATAAATATATTTTTAAAAACAATCCAAATGTCCATCAGCTGGTCAATGGATTCATAAAATATGGTTGGTTTAGTATATCCAACCATGGAATACTGTTCAGCCAAAAAAAAAAAATTGATGCATTCTACAACATGGATGAATCTCTAAAACCCTATGCTGAGTGAAAGAAGCTAATAGCAAATGACTTCATATAGTATGATACCATTTATATGCAGTGCTCAGAAAAAGCAAATTCATGGAGACAGAAAGCAGATTAGTATTTGCGTGGGTCTGGAGGTCTAATTTTATCCTATGAGTAATCTTGGTACAGCACAGATGCTCCCATGCTGTGAACCAACCACATGCTCTGTCTTGGCCACCAACCCTATCTGGAGCCAAGGACTCTACTCTGTAACATCTCAGAGTTTGTCCTACCTCCCTAACCCCATACTTGCTCAATCTTCTGTCCCAAAGTTCAGAGTGACGATGCTCTGCAAGTTACTCGCATTGGACAAGCTCTGGATTAATGTTCAGTGCCCCAAGCTGGGTTCCTGTGAAGTGTGCTCATCTGTGCCTCTCTAGCCTGTCCCAAATTTGGGACCAGAGAAGGTGTCACAGACAGCCTCTGAAGGAGTGTTTCTTAGCTTCAGCACTATTGACATTTGGGGCTGGATGATTCTTTATTGGGGGAGGCGGGGGTGTCTTATGCATTGTAGGATGTTTAGTAGTAACCTTGTCTTCTACCCACTAGATACTAATAGCATCCACTGCCTCCCCTAACCCCCAGTGGTGACAATCAAAGATGTCACCAGCTGTAGCCCAACGATCTTGGAGAGACAGGTCACTGCCAGTTGAGATCCACTGCTCTGGAGAAATCATCTGTTTATTTTTTCCCACCCCTCATCTTGGGGCTCTCAAGGACTTTGGTCACATCATAAAGCTAGTGAGATATGGTTGGCTGAGGAAAAATCCTCCTAAGGAAATATTTGCATTTTTATTTAGGACAAAGTCACTTCTTGTTGACAGATCTATCAGCAACCAGAACTTACTAAGTTTTGTAAGGAAAAACCAATCCATATTGTGTGATTACAAAGTCATTATATTTTTTTGTTTAAACAATCAAACATTACAACTATATATAATTTATACAGTGAAAGTTTCCTGGAAATCCCATACATTTAGAAAACCCCCATTAACATTTGACCTAAGGGCTTCCACACAAATGCACACACATACAAAATATATATTTAAATAAGAACTTACTATGCACACTCTTTAGCATCTTTTGCCTGCCATGGAAATAGGATGTTTTACTGTATTAGCTCTTGCCACAACAATGCTGCATAACAAAATTATTCCAAAGCTCAGTGGCTTAAAACTGTTATCCACTGTCATGCTCACAGGTCTGTGGGTCAGCTGCAACTCAGCTCAGCTATGCAGGACTTCAGCCTCCACCTTAAGTCCAGGTCTGAGTTCCTGGACCAGTGACCATCCAGGTCATGTGATCTGCTCCATGTGTCTCATCCTGGAGTCCAGGCTGAAAGGGCAGTGACGACCTAGGACTTATTTTTCTTCCATGATAGATAATCAGAGTGCAAGAGATCAAAACCAACTGCACAAGCACATTCTCAGCTTCTGCTCACATCATATCTACTAGCATCCCTTTGGTCAAAACAAGTCATGTGGCCAAGCCCAGAGTCGAGTTGGGGGAAAACGTGCTTTCAACCACAGCAAAGGTGTGGACATGTGATATGACCTCAGAGGAGTGGGTTATTGGGACCAATCATTTAATCTATCATATTTAGGAGAGAAGTGCAGACATGAAATGGTATCCGTGTCTTATAATCACTGGTTTCAGACCTGCCTGAAACAGTGTTCACATCATCCTTCCCTGAAACAGTGCTCACATCATCCTTCCCTCTTCCCAACTCTCTATTTTATGTAGCTTAGTGGCTAAGATTTGTACCGACAGCCATAGAATCTCTGAAGAAGCAAGTAATCTGACATTGGGAAAGTTACTTAACATTGCTTTTCCTCAGTTTCCTCATTAAAAATGGTGACAAAGCCACCTAACCTGAGAATCCACACATGTCCAGCAGCCACAATGGGACTATTGAGGAGAAGCTTGAGAGGGAAGAGGGTGGGAGGAAGAGGGGTCCACTGCTGCCTCTGTGTAACTACAGCCTCCATGAGTCCAGCTCCAAGTACCTGGTGGAGAGACTGGGTCTGCTGTTGGTCAGCAGGATCAACAGAGTTGCAGAGAACAGAGGAAAGTAAGGGCATGCTGAGACCTGCTGACACCTCTGCACTTGTCACCTCATCTAACCAGGGTGGCCCTCCAGGGCTACTGCTGCTTCATCTACCCTTCCACTCTTACAGAAATTCAGTTTTTGGCCAAGTCTAATTCGGACCTGAAGACCAAAAGAACTCCTGGAAACATAATTCCAGCTTAACCAAGTTGACACTCTACAAACCACCCCATAGCCCAGAAATAAATGTGTTGAGTCTGAGGTATCCACTCAGAGCCCTACTGTGTGATGCTGAGCCTATTAAGAAGATATAAGGTACTGTTTGTGGTTGGGCACAGTGGCTCATGCTTATAATCCCAGCACTTTGGGAGGCCAAGGCAGGAAGAGCACTTGAGCCCAGGAGTTCAAGACCAGCCTGGGCAACACAGTGAGACCCCATCTCTACAAAAATTTAAAAATTAACCAGGCATTGTGGTTTGCACTTGTAATCTCAGGTACTCAGGTGGCTGAGGTGGGAGGATCACTTGAGCCCAGGAGTTTGAGGCTACAGTGAGCTATGATGGCACCACTGCACTCCAGCCAAGGTGACAGAGTGAGACTCCGTGTCTCTAAAACAAGCAAAAGTACTATTATGTCTTTTGTCTGCAATTTTGCAGTAGAGACAAGACAGAGACGCATGAACCATTAAGAGACCTCATGGATGTGCAGGACACGACCAAATACATATGGCTAAGGCCCTGTAATCTGAATGGAGGAATCTTTGATGTCTCTGAAGTGTTGTGATCTTTGACAAAGACAAGGAAAAGTGAAAGTTAGCCGTGGACAGATACTGGGTTTCCCACATGTGATAGATGGAGTCATTATTGGCAATATAAGTTCCCTATACTTGATATACACATCCACACTCTTTGACATGTGACTTTGCAAGATTTCCCACTAGAATGGGTGGACTCTGCTCCACTTTCATTAGTTTTGGCATGTGACCTGCTATGGCCAATAAAATGTTAAGGAATGTGACATAAATAGAGGCTATAAATGCTTGGTTCTTATGCTTCTTCCATTCTTCATGAGTGGCCACTTGTCCAAGAAGGAATGAGAGAGATGATAAATCAGACCTTATCCCAATCTGGAAATGGAGCCCTCCCAGCTGAGCCCAGCTATAAGCAGCTGAACTACAGCCAGCTCCTGGATTCTTGAGCAAGAAATAAATGCTTGTTACTTTAAACCATTGAATTTGGTGGTGAGGGAGGGAATTGTTGAATGCTGAAAGCATTCTTGCAGCACCAGCTGGCTAATATACCATGTAACCCACTTAGTGATTGATTTGGAAAAACTTGAGATCTACTAAAATGTCATGATCCCCATGTAAGGAAATTCAGGTGCAAAAAGTGATAGCTCAGTACAGCAGAAGGAAATACATATGGGTAGGTCACCAACATCCACTTTTTATTAGGATGACTGACTGAGTAGTGGGGTGGGAGATTGAACCTTTAAAACAAACCACCCTGCTTTAAGGGACCTCTAGCTCTATACAGAGCTTGCATGTAAATGTACCTTTCTCTCAAAATATTATGGCCCCTCACTCTAAGATTTCTTCATGATATTTATTGGTCAGTTGAGTTGTGCTTCCTGTAGAAAACTGGGAAATAAAATAAAACAATGAAAAAAATTTAAAGAACCTAATTCCACCACCCAGAGATAGCTTCTGTAAGTTTATTAGCACACAGTCTTCTGTATGCATATTTTTTCCTAATAAAAGTGGTATCATACAGTGTGTAGTTTTATAACCCACCAGTCTCCACTTACAAAGAGACTATGCATGTTTAGTTTCTGTAGTAGTTTCCTAAAATATTAAACATGATGACATAATCTAATTGACCAGTTTCTGATTGCTGCACACCTACATTCTTTCTGGTTTCCTTCTACTGTAAATAACACTGCAATGAACATCTTATACCAAAATATTGGTGCAGAGTTCTGATTACTTCCTTAGGATAAATTCCTAGCAGTAGAATTACTAGGCATCAAGGCTTTTAAAATTATGTTTTAAATTTTCCCTGCAGAAAGGTTTATTAATGTGTACCCCTCTCCTCGGTGTTTAAGAATGGGTACTGAGGCTTAATGAAATCAAGGAATTTCAGAGTTAGTCCATATTTTCAGTTAGCAGTGAAGTTCATCAGAACTTTTCAGCCTGGGCACCAGCAATGGTTCACGTATTCAATAAATATTTTTAGAGTGTATACTTTGTGTCAGGCACTGGGGATATAGCAGTGAATGGAGCAAATAGAAATTTTTACCTTGGATATTTCAGGTCCAAAGAAAAAGCCAACATTGGAAGATTGGCTACTCTTTGAGCTTGACATATACTCGCAGGGACCCATTTGTCCAAAATCATGGAGCAGTCATTTTGCTCTCTGAGCAGGTCCATTTTCCTGCTATTTTCAAGTTTCCATTGTTCTCAACCCAGACACCCCAGAAGAAAGTCAATGAGGTAGGTAAATTCTCCTCAAGTGAAAAGGAGAAGTCCTGACAAACCCCTCCCCTGGAAAGTGAAAGGGAAAAAACTAAATGATTTAGGTCAAATAAATTTAGAGCTGCCCACCCCATCCGCCCAGGAGACGCCGCCTGGTGTTGTGATTTCATAAACCATGGAGCACTGTGCGGGGAGTTTGGGATGATGTCACCTGAACACCAGGATGTATTTATGGCTTCATGCCTACAGCTACCTTTCACTTCTTCTCTTTGGGTAAATACATCATGGGCCCATCACGGTGAAGCCAGCGAGTGCTGGCTGAGTGGTTTATGGTTGTGCCTGTGCTGGGAGGTGTGTTTGCAGGACTGCTTGGCAGATCCCTAGGTGTGAGTTTCTAAGATGCTGGGCCCTGGATCCAAAAACCAGGATATCATGGAGCCTGTTTTTGTCTCTTTCAAGATGTTTCCCTCCCCCTTGCTTCCAGCCCCTGTCCTCAATGTCAGCAAAGCCCACTCCCATTTCTCCCATCTTTTCTTTGTTGGGTGATAGCCAAAGAAAGAAGCAAACCTCCTCATCGACCTCCCTGAACCAAAATCAAAAGCACTTCAGCTGACACCTCTGCTTTGTTGACCTTTTGGCTTTTGATTTGGGTGAAATTGAAGGTAAAAGAGACATGAATCCAGCAACTGAATTTGACCTCTTAGGCAGTTTGAGGAACAGGGGTGTCCCCAGGAGACGGCAGGGGACATGGTGGGGAGAGGACAGAACAGAGAGGACTTGGGGGATACCAGCTCCTCTGGGAACACTTTGCTGCCTCCATTCCCAGGTGAGTTAGTTTTATGTTTTCTGAGCTCACCTCTGACATAGAATCTATCACACCTCAAAATAACACAGGATGGGTGTGCTCAAAGGTGGAGTCCATGGACCTTGCACACAATCAGTATGCAACAAATGCTTATTTAAAAAGTGAATGCCTGAATAAATGAATGAACAGATAAATAGAAGGTTCTCCCTCAGCATCTGGGCTTCTTCCACTTGCCATTTAACTTGGTGTTTTGCCCATCCATTCAACAAAATGTGGGGACCTCTGACCATTCATCAAGCTCTAGATTACATTGGTATCAGTTATTTACACCATAAAAATTTCCTGAGTGCCTACTGCACATCAGGTCGTGGGTTTGATTCCAGTGCTAAAATGAAATTTGTAGTTACCAATTTCATGATGTTCAGTTGAGACTTGAGAAAAAATTATCAGGCAATTTCAATTTCAATTGTTTTATGGATGGGGAAATTACACTATGGCAGAAAAAGGAGTTCTGAATCAGACTGGGGGGATGTAATTAAAGTCTTTTTGAAAAAGAAAAGATGGGGGTTCTTGTAGACTTGTTTTTGGAAAAGACTTCATATTAGCTGTCTGGCTCAGTTGTCAACACACAGAAGTCCTTGGCCACCAAAGAGACCACGTGGTATACCTAATAATAATGCTTCCCATTTAAAAGAAATTGCTGCCATTTGAAAAAAAAAAAAACTGAGTTGGCAAGGGTGTGAATGAATGAGACTTCCAGGCCACTATTTAGAAAATGGCAGGATAAAATGGTGTAACTGTGTTGGAGAGCAAACGAACAATAGCCAATAACTTCTATAAGATGCATGTACATTTCAATCAAGCAGTTTAACACCTGCTATGGCTCCTAGAGAAACTCTTATATATATGCAAAGAGAACTATATACAAGAATATCCACTGCAATATTGTTTGTGATGCTAAAATCCTGGAAACTACCAACATGGTCATTAACTGGAGAATGAATGAATAAATTGAGGTGCGTATGTTCAGTGGAATGCGCCATAGTGGTTAAAAATAACCAACCAGAAATGTATGTGTCAACATAGGTCAGTCTCAGAATTACAGTGTTAAGCAAAATTTCCACAAGAATATGGACAGAAGTATTTTAAGTGTGAAACAACATCATATGTTACATAATATATGTTATTTAAGGATAAATATATACATCCAGGGTAAGAATGTAAAGATATGCATATGAATGATAAACCTCAAAATCAGGGTGGTGGCTACCCTTGGAGAGGGAGGAGAAGATAGGCAATTATGGAGAGTTACGTAAGAGGATCCACCTGCATCCATAAGTTTTTATTTTTTAAGCTTGATATTCAATATAAGAGAGTTTATTATATTTATTCTCTATACTTTTATGTGCTTGCACTATTTCAAGATGCAAATTTTAAAATGCTGCTATATACATACTATTATGTTCTTTGCTTCTCATGGAACTTTGTGAAATAGAAAAGCAGGAAACGTTATTTTCCTGACCGGGCTTTTTAAACCCATTGTGTGGATTATATAAGAATCATCACAGCAGCACCATGAGGCAGTTGTGATGATTGTCCCTATTTCACAGATGCAGCCATTGAGGCTCACAGAGGGAGCAGCTTGCCCAACTCATGCAGTTATGGCAATTTGGGGCAACAGGGTTTGAACTCATGACCCACAGCCTCTTTGCTCAGGAGGCATAGAGTGTAGGAGTTAAAAGGGTCACCTCTACCACGTTCCTAGGCTAAACTCCCAGTTTGACCTCTTCCTACCTGTATGACCCTAGGCAAGCTTATCTCTGTGCCTCAGTTTCTTTACCTGTAAAATGGGGCTAATTATAGTAACTTCCTCATGAGATTGTGTCATGAGGATTAAAAACATTCAGAAGAACTTATAACAGTGTCTGGCACATAGTAAATGCTACAAAAGTGTTTCTTGTTATTGTTTCTAATTATGCCTGAACTCTACACACAGGTGACCTTCAAGCCATGCTACCATCAGGCACTGTTTGGAGCCGGGTGGTGGTCAAGTGTGGGCTTCCAGCTTAGGGAATGAGGGGACTTTCAAAGATACAGGGGCCCATAATTTGGCCAGCAGATGAAAAGAATCGGTGATAGATTCATGAACCAGGCACTTCTCCTCCCTCCATTTGTTTTTCAGCCTTTCCCCCTCACCATCACTCACTGGCTCTATAAACAGACTTCCCAGTAATCGTTTTCCTTCCCTTTGAAGTCTCCCATCCATTCTCTCCTCACTCTTAGCCCACTCCCCTTCCTCTGCAAGGAGGACCTCGTGTTGGCAACAGTTTCCAACTGGACAGGGCGGAGACGCAGTTCATAACACCCTCTAGAAGGTTAGTTCAGTTCAATCCAGCACATTTCTCTGAATACCTACTGGGTGCCTTTGAGAAAACTTAGCTGAGGAGAGAGAGTCACAGGGGATGAAAGAGAAAGGCCCAATCAACTAGGCTGGAAACGAGGTTTTGTCAGAACGTCTCCTGGAAAGCTTCCTCATCTTTCTGAACCTCAGTTTTCCTATCTGTACAGTGGGGATAATAATACCACCAACTTCACAGTTATATGGGAGGTAAATTATACACTAAATGTGAAGCATTTGTTACCATGCCAGGAATGAAGCAACTCAGCTAATGACAGTTTTCTTATTTCTGTTGTTATTGGTGTGATGAAGAAGGAAGAAATTTGAATAACGTCCAGCTTCTGGTCTAGAAGATTCGGTAAGGGGAACAGCCATCTGCTTAAATCCAGAGCCCAGGAGAAATCCAGGTCTTGAGAGAAGACCAGTTCCATTTGGAACATGTTGAGTTTGAGATAGCTGTGTATGGGCCCCATGGAGATATCAAGGGTGCATCTGGCAATTCAGGTCTGGAGTTTTGGGGCTCAAGTCATGGAACAGTCATAATTCCTGGGATCCTGACTCCCACTTTTTGCAGTGACCACACAAACCCACTTCTGGAAGCTTGCATATGGTAGAAAAGGCTTTTTGCAGGCCCCTGTCCCCCTATGCACACAAACATCTCTGAGCCAAGTCCCAGAGGTATGTCACTCAAAGGAAATAACCCAGTATAGACAATGACCAACTATAATGCCCTCTTCACCGGAAAACAAAATCCAGGCTTCTCCTCCAACTAGAGAAGGAGACCCAGAAGAAGGGGCAGTGATGATGTTTCAGGGAGATTTTCATTTCCAGGAGCTCATAGCACACCTGAGATATAGATCCCACACATGTTCCACACGAACAGCCCAGTGTATGCATCTACATAGTATTGAGTAGGTGCCAGCTACACGGCCCAGAGGAGGAGAGTGGTCTCTGAGAAGGCCGGTCCATTGGCCCAAGAGTCTCCTTGATCAATAGGAAGGATGCAGCTGGAAGTGAGATAGAGTGGGACCCCTGAAGACTGGCATTCAGGGAAGGCTCTTCTGGCCCAAGACTAGGACTAAAACTGGATATGTAAGAAGCCTCCATCAGCTAAAAGGCATCATGTAGCTTGTACAGAGTTTGGAGAAACACTAAATTTATTTGAATTAAAAGAAGTCAAAACCTGCCCCCTATAAAAGTATTATCAGTATAAAAATCAAAGAAATGTAAACTAAAACTCTAATCTCTCTTCCTCCCGCCCTGCCCTCCCCCGGCTCCCCAGTCCCTAGAAGGGTCCCTAGTCATCAATTTATGTCATTACTTCCTGGCACTTTCTCTAGGTGCACTATATAAGAAAGCTTCAATGCACGTATGCAATCAGTACAAATGGTTTCTCTTTATTTTCAAAAAAAATACTAAAAACTTTTTTGACCAGGTGCGGTGGCTCACACCTGTAATCCCAGCACTTTGGGAGGCTGAGGCAGGTGGATCACGAGGTCAGGAGTTTGAGACCAGCCTGGCCAACATAGCAAAACACTGTCTCTATTAAAAATAAAAAAAATTTAGCTGGGTGTGGTAGGCGCCTGTAATCCCAGCTACTCGGGAGGCTGAGCTAGGAGAATTACTTGAACCTGGGAGGAGGTTGCAGTGAGCTGAGATTGTGCCATTGCACTCCAGCCTGGGCAACAGAGTGAGACTCTGTCTCAAAAAACAAACAAACAAACAAAAAACACACACAAAAAACCATTTTTTTAAAGACAGGGTCTTGCTCTGTTGCCCAGGCTGGAGTCCAGTGGCACAATCATAGGTCACTGCAGCCTCCAACTCCTGGGCTAAAGCAATCCTCCAGCCTCAGCCTCCTGAGTAGCTGGGACCACAGATGCACACCACCAGGCCCGGCTAAGTTTTTCTGTTTTGTAGTGATGGGGGCCTATCTATGTTAGCCAGGCTGGTCTTGAACTCCTGGCCTCAAGCAATCCTCCTGCCTTGGCCTCCTAAAGTGCTGAGATTACAGGTATGAAGTACTGTGCCTGGCTTAATACAAAAGATTTTTTAAAAGCTCTTGTTGGACCCATATTTGTGAGAGGAGAGAAATGATTGCCCATAAACATGTGTATTTGGAGAATTCACAAATGAATATTGGTACTTTGATGCACTGCATAGGAATTCACTGAGCATCTGCTCCACACGAGGCAACATGTGTATTTATTTGTGTGCAAAACAGCAAAGGGGGCTGATTTGGACTGCATTCCCTGTTGGCATCCGCACTCTTATGTGCACGCAGCATATGTAATGTGGACATCCATTTTTTATCTCAATTGGTTCCTTACCCCAGGTCTGCTGGTAGCTGCTTGGCTCATTGCAGAATGTGCAACGGTGCACCCAAGCCGCCCCCACCCCCCAGCCTTTGTGGGACTCCTAGTTCTTTTCCCTCCTTCTTTGGAGATTTTATTTATTATCTGTGGGGAAGTGTATTGTTTGGAGATTCTGGTTTCTATTTCTCCACTGGCTTTGACAGATACTCAGGAAAAGGGGGTGCAGGGGGAGAAGAGAGCATTTGGTTTTGTTTTATGATACGCCATGGAGGCTCTGTTAAATTCTCAGAGGCCTTTGGGCCCGGAGGACCATGTAAATGAAAAGGCAACGGTGATGGTTTATGAGGGCTTGTGGAGAGAACCATAACGACACAAAATGAGTGTGGTCACTCTTCGTAATGTAAGCAGTGGAAATAGCAAAACTGGGTTTAATGTGGGCAGTAATTTTTACAGTCCTAATAATACAGCAGTCATCGTGGTATCAATTCATTTTATACAAACATGAAGCGGGTGCTAAGATGCATTATACCACAGAGACTCCTTGATCCACATCTGAGATCAGACTGCCTGGGTCTGCCTCTGGTCTCTGCCACTGTATTCCTTTTCTGTGTAAACTTGGGTGAGTTACTTGGTCTTTCTGAGTTTCAGTTTCCTCCTCTGCAAAATGGACATTACAAGAACTATGCCTATCTTCTAAGGTTGCTGTGGGGATGGATATAATGCCTGAAGCACTGTGCCTGGATAGTGAAGACTGAATAAATCTTTTCTGTGGCTTTCAAGCACAATGCATCCTCTTTGTAACACTGCTATGAAGAAGTGATTTCATCTCTTGTTATGGATTAACTGACTTTTATTAAACTATGTTGTCTCCCAGAGAAAGGTTCAAATCCTTGTTATCATGAGCCCAACATGGCCAAAATCAAAATCACTTATCTCTTTCCTCGTTCTGCCCAAACCAGCATTCTCTAAGGTCTCTGTGGAGTCTTTTGAAATGCACCATTTATCCCAGCAGACTCCAACCTCAGTTGTGCATGAGAATCTGCAGGAGAGCTTTTTAAAAAATACCCATGCCTGGTGTCCAACCCAAAGATTTTGGTTTAGCTGCCTTGGGATGAGGCTCAAGCATTTCCAGATGATTTGAGTTTACAGCCAGAGCTGAGACCAACAAGGTACACAGCTGCCCAGGGGAGGAGCATTCTCCTTCCCCTGAATTCCTCCTCACTCTTGAAGACCCCTGTTGAACTCACTGCTGAGACACTTTTAACTCTTCCTCATTCTCTCTAACCTTGGTGTCAATTGCATGCTTGTTGCTTCTCCATTGGACTGCTGAATAAACCTCCCTCTTGGCTTCTGGACTTTCAGTGTATCCCTCGTCAGTGGTCAACCTGCCCACCATTCTAGCTCCCCAAGTGTTCTTTTCACAGCATGCATCTGATCACAGTGCTTAATCTCTCAATGGTTTGCCATTGCCTATACGATTTAGTCCAACTCCCCAGACTCTATTTAGAAGCCCTTCTAAATAGGCTCAGCCTGTCTTTTCAGCCTCATCTGCAACCTCCTCTTCTGCCTGAACAATCACTGTTTGATCATGCTCTTCTTTCCACTACATCTGTCCTTGCCCAATGGTAAACCCTTACACATTCCCCAGCCCAAGCCCCTCATCCACCTCCCAGGCAATATGGATTGCTTCCTGGGGACTTTGTAGCCTAATATGATACATGCTGTAGAAGTATGTACAGTATGGTTTTTATTTACATATCCGTCTCCCCCATTTGCCTTGGGAATTCCTCAAGTTCAAGGACTGGGTCTTATTCATCCACATGCTTATTCATCACCCCTCAGAAGTATTTGTTGAGCAGAACAAGCTGTATCACTTTCAGGTTTTACTCTGTGGCAGATTCTATTTTCCAGACTGCCACAGCGATATCTTCCATTCTACATCTTCTTCTTCAGCATGACCCTGCGTGCCACGTGGAAAGTCTAGATTCCCTCTGCTTGGGCAGGTTTGTGAATGTTTCTACCAATGGAATGGGGCATAAATGATGTTTTATGACTTCCAAGGTTGGGCCATAAAAGTCAATGCAGCATCAGCTTTGCTCCCTAGAGCACCTCTGCTTGCATCCTTAAGCCTTCATGGAGAAAGTCTGATACCCCTGGGGCCACCATGTTGTGAAAAAGCCAAGCTGCATGGGAAGGCCAAATGTACATGCTCTGTAGACAGTCCCAGCTGAGCCCAGCCTCTAAGTGGTTCCAATACAGGCAACAGATACATGAGAAAAGAAACTTTCAGAAGATTCCAGCGCTAGTCACCAAGTCACCTCCAGGCATTTGAATCTTTCCAGCTCAGATCTCAGACACTGTAGAGCAGCAGTAATCCACCTTTATGGTGCCCAGTCTAAATTCTTGACCCTTAGAACCTGTGAGCATAAAAGCTTTGTTATTGGAAACTGCAAAGTCTTGGGGTAGATTCTTATGCAACAATAGCACCTAAAGGGCTCTGTTTTCTCCTTTGTTTGATATGCAGCCCTGCACTGGTTCTGCCTACCACCCCCTCCCATATCAACCTCCCTCACCAGGATGCACCTTTACTGGACTTTCTGCTCCTCTATCATCCCTACCTGGCTCCACCTCAGGGCCTTCACGATTGCTGTTCCCTCTGCCTGAAACAGTCTTCCCTGCCTCTTCCTATCATGGTACCTTCTTATCATTATTGAATTTTAATTAAAATATGTTTTATATGACATATATGTTATAAAGTATAAACATGTAAATAATTGATAATTATATGTTGTAAACATAGCATAAAAATTATATTTTATGTGATAGCCAATACATTCACAAAAACATGCTCAACATCGTCAGTCATCAGGGAAATGCACTATGTATATACTAAGATGGCTAAAATAAAAAAGGTTGACAATACTAAGTACTGACAAGGGTGTGGAGCTGGTGGGAATGCAAAATGGCAGAACCACTTTGGAAAATAGTTTGGCAGTTTCTAATAAAACTATACACAGAGTCATGCACACATATAAGCCAGCAATTCCACTCCTATGTATTTACCCAAGAAAACGGCAAACCCATATCTACCTAAAGACACATGCATAAGTGTTTACAGCAGCTTCATACATAAGAGGTAAAAACTGGAAACAGCTCAAGTGTCCATCAACTGAGGGATGGGCTAAGGAACTGTGGTTCATCATCCGTACCACCCATACTATTCAGCCACAGAAAGGAACAGGCCAGTGATACTTGCAAGAACATGGATGGATCTCAGCCACACTGGGCTAAGTGAAAAAAGCCAGGCACAAGAGGCTGCATACTGTATGATTCCCTTTTAACCACATTCCAGAAAAAGCAAAACTAAAGGACAGGAAACAGATCAGTGGTTTCGGGAGGCTGTGGGGGTTTGGTGGTGGGGGGCAAATGGACAGGCTGTAAAAAGATTCAAAGGGACTTTGGGGGCAGGAAAATGTTCTGTACTTTGATTTGGTGGTAGTTATACAATAAGACGCATTCATCAGAACTCCTTGAACTATATCATTAACAAGGGAGAATTTTAACATATGTAAATTACCCCGATAAACCTGTCTTACGAAAAATCACTTCTTTAGGGAGGCTAAAGACTTCTCTGACCTTGTTTTATTTAAAAGATATCCTCATCCATCATAATTCTTTCTCACATGACTTTATTTTTTTGCATAGTACTTAATGATTTCTAAAATTATATATAAACCCACATACATTTAATTTATACTATATATATTTTATATAAATGAATAATATATTTATATAAATAAATAAGAAATATATATTTCTATAAATAAGAAATATAAAATATATATAAACAAGAAATATAGAATATATTTTCTATAAATTAATAAGAGATAGTATATTTTTATATAAATAAGGCATATATAACATATTTATATAAATAAGAAATATATATTTTATATAAATAAATAAGAAATATATTTTTATATAAATAAATAAAATATATTTATATATAAATAAGAAATATCCATTTTATATAAATAAATAAGACATATATAATATATTTACATAATATATATATTTTAACTTGCTTACTGTCTGTTTCTCCTCCAGAATGGCTAACTCCCGAAGCAGGGATTATATTCATCATGCTTACTTCTCTATCTCTAGTTCCAGCCCACCGAGTAGCAGACAATGAATGTTCAAAATAAATATTTATTGAGTTAATGGAAAACAAAGTGGCTTAGGCAAATACATGCAGTGACCTAAGCTGTTAAAAAAAATTTTTTTTTAACCCTGAACTGAGTTACTTTCAAACTAGGCAACTTCTCAGCCAGAGCCCACTCTGCCAGAAGAAACTCCAGCCTCTTCAGAAGGGGCAAACGTGGATGATGAGGATTCCCAAGTGGCCTGGGATTAGGGGACAAGACGAGCACTTTCCCTGGACAGCTCAGGTCAGAAAAGAAATCTCCCTCTCCCAGGCATGGTTCACTTCCCCCATGCATGGCTGTGCGTTTTCCATCCGATCAGGTAATAAAAGTACAGTCAGGAGGTCTGCAACCTTTGGGTTTTGCTTTGTTTTATTATTAAAAACTAAACATGTAGAACACAGATAATTTGGTTCTGCATGAGGCTTCCTTTGGCTCCTGCATCTGAGGAATTTAACAAGGGACAAAACAGGGAAATACATACATACACAGCTATTTGGTATAGAGATTGAAAGCAAAGTTTTAATTCAAAGGATTATTAGAGTAACCTCTCTGGGCAAGTTGTGATCAGTAATGGTGCCCAGATCATCATATTGTGGGCTTTTTAAAGAATCTGGAGGCAGTGGGGGACTGTAAGACTTTTTTTTGTTTTGTTTTGTTTTTTAAAAAAATTAGCTTTAAAAGGAAGAGTAGAGTGATGCTAAAGCCAACTTTTAAATATCCTTCTTGGAATGGTTGGAATTGAGTTTCAAACCTTAATGTGCTCCCAGGGACAATAATACAGGCTGGAAAATAATTATTTTCCAAGTTCCAGAGCTGCTTTACCCCTCTATCTGTACTGTCCCTGGCCAAGTTAAGTTCCCACCCGGGGCACATTGCCCCATTTAATTCTTTTTTTTTTTTCTGCTCCTTCCTTCTTAAACATTATAAAGGGGGCAGGTCCTTCATTATAAACTCTTGGGGATCATGCCAAGACCACTGCTAACAAAACAGTTTAGAGTTGAGCCCTCAGAAGCTTGAAAAGATGACACACACCACAGTTCAAGTTGAAAAAGACTCCTCAGGTGTAAAATCAGGCAGCAATATGAAGCTACTCTTTTGTATCTCACTTCTTTCACTCAATGTTATGCTTGTGAGATTCATCCACTTGTTTCCAAGAGGTTGTAGTTCATTCATTTTTCACTGCAGTGTGGTACTCTTCTCAGTGAATTTGCCACAATGTATTTATCTATTTCACTGTGGATGATGGTTGCTTAGATTGTTTCACTTGTAGGGCTATTAGCAACAGTGTTGCCATTAAGGTTCTTCTACACATCCTGGTGAATATGGGTACCTTTTGTTCTCCAATATCCTTAACCTCCTGGCCCGGAAGTTCAGAACCCCTTTGGAGTCATGGAGCTCTTGGATAACCTGATGGAAGCTGGGCCCCATATCCAAAATACACAGACACATACACACAGACAGAGACAGAGATAGACATACACAGATATAGAGAGGCAAAGGTGTAGACATATACGATATTGCATATCATTTTAGGGAGGTTGCAAGGAGCCTCAAGTGTAGGCAGGGATCACCTCAACAACACCAGCTGTACTCTGGTCTGGGAACGGAATCAGGGAGACCTTTTCAGGGGTGCCTGACAAGCCGTATCTTTGGGGGAAACCAGAGAACAATGAGGTGAGTTTCCCTCCAAATCTGCTTCTGAATACTTTTGTTTTTCCTCCTTGGTGCTGGGAGGTTTCCAGCCCCAGAGAGGGAGAAACAAGAGGTCAGTTTCCCTAGCATAACTCCAAATCCCATGGCACTCCTGCAAAGCCTGGTCTGCTCTGTGTGGATGTCTGTGTTTGCACCAAGGGTGAGGGCAAGGCTGGAGCCAAGAATAACCCATAATTCTGCACACAGCAGATTGAGTTTCTTGCAGAATTTGCTCCCAGAGGAAAAGGTAATGGCAGGAGCTGAGCATGGCTAAGGCCTCAGAGAGTGGATACACTATGTGTGTTGGAAAGCACCCAGGGCAAAATTTGCAGACAGTGACGGGCTCTGGGGGGCATGCACATGGGTCCAGCCATGTTGGAAAGTGCCACTCTTAGTCCTGGTTAACAGGGTCCCTATGCTCTAAAGGGTTTTGCCCCGGCTCTCTTCTGACTGTCCCCCTTCCTTAAAGGCAGAAGAGTCGGCAGGAGCCACTTCGCCCCATCATTGGTACTCCCATGTTCAGGGCACCCAGAAACTGAAATTTCTGTCACCTTACTGCAGCTTGGCCACCCGGGGTCACTGGGCTGTGGGTGATGCACCCTCTAGTCCCAGGATGCTGAAATTCCCACCGATGTCTCTCTCTGCATTGCTCTGTGTGTCTCTTGTCTATTGCTCTCCCGCTGCTTCTATCTGTGTCTGTTTCAATATCTATCTCACTGTGCTTTGTTTTCCTGTATGCTTCTCTTCCTCAAACTGTCTCTCCTTGACGCTCCTGTCTCTCTGTTTATCTCTCTGTACATCTCTCTCTGATGTTCCCTCCATCTTTCCTTAGCTCACAAGCCTCTCAGTGCCCTCCCCCCCATAACTGGCCACTGGGGACAGCTGCCAGCAGTGACCCCAGAGCCCTTTTGTGCCCACTTTGCTTTCCTCCCTCTGCAGCGCCAGCCCTGGACCACTGCTGGAAAGGGAGCTGCAGAATGAGCTCAGCTCTCTTTGGAGAGACCTGCACCCCCTTTCTTTCTCCAAGCCCCAGGGCTCCTTGCCGTCAGAGGGGCTTCAGAACAGCCTCTTAATAATTAGAACTAGGTTCCCCATGAATCCTAAAAAATGCATTTCGATCCTCTTAGCACTAGGACAGGAAAAAGACTGGAAGCTCCCTGAAATCAATCGAATCTGCATCTCCCGGGCTTCCTGAACAGGCAGCTCCCTGCACCAGTCGGGAATCTTCCCAGGTTGATGCCTTATCTCAAAGGGAAGGAGAGGGAGATAGTTTTGAACTCATCCCCCTTCCCCAGCTCTCCGCTGCAGGAGCCTCAGGTCCTGGAGTCCAGAAGGAAAAGGACTGGGGGACAGCGCCCCGAGTGTGAGGAGGTGCTCTCGCTGGAACCTGGCACAGGCGGAGCTTCAGGAGCACCCAGGATTTCCTGCTCCGAGTCCGGGGTCGCATCGGAGACCCCCAGCTAATCAGCCTCGCCTGCCGGATCTTGCCTTCTCCAGAAGGTGAAGAAGGCTAAATTTTGAAATTTCCCTCCCCTCCCCGCCAAAATGGGTTGAGATTACTCCAGGCAAAACTGTCTCTTCAAAAATTAAAATTGGGAACGGTTCCATTCCAACTCAAATGGCTGAGCAGAGAATATTGCAAAAACTTTCCCAAGTTGCGCAAAAAAACTGTTTTACTCCCGGCTCCCGCCAGGCATGTCCCTAAAGGGCATTTTTCCAGGCAGACGGTCCATAGCTCTCATTAGATTTTCAAAGAGCTACGAGGAGCCCACCACCGCCACCACCAAAAGGGTGAAAAGGTTAAGGACCCTTACAAAGGTACGCAGCGCCGCGATTACGCTTGGAAAGAAAACCTCTGCCTGCCTCCCCGCTTTCTTCTTATTATTTTTTAATCTCCCTCCCCTTCCTCCTCCTCCTCCTCACCCCACCCCGTTTTTTCTTTCGCAGCTTTTCTTTGACATTTCAAAGCCTCTCTCCTGGTTTCGATTTGAAGCTCCCGGATAAAATCGATCAATTTCAAAAAAAAAAAAAAAAAAAAAGGCAAGGATTCCGGTTCTGGAATTCGAAGTCCTCCCCCTTCCGCGAGGGCGGAGCTGGAGCCAGAGGCAGGCGGGCATCAAAATTTCGCTTGGGCAGGCACCTCATTCCCCCCTACTTCCCTCTTCCCCAGACATTTTTCCCCCCAAAGAAGAGCGGGATCAAAGAAAAAGGTTTAACGTTTTCGGCAAGCGAGCACCAGGCGCCCTGCGCACTTAAGGTCGGGGAAGCGGAATGTTGAACTTGCCCCGCCCATTTGGCGGCGGGAAGCCCCCACATCTGTTTACTACCTGAATCTGCGACCTCAGGTATTCCAGGAAGCCGGTCCGGCGACCTTAAAAGACTGCGAGGTGGCCAAAGTCATAAACTGGAAGACAGAAAGCGACTCTTGGATCTGAGACCTAATTCCTGTTCTGTTGATTAAGGAGGGCAGGCTAGATGGAGTTAGAAACAAGACGAAAACTTGAAAGGTCCTGCACAAGTCCTCTTCCGCTGGCCTTCGCCTTCCCAACAGCTTCTGTGCCGCTCACCCCAGCTCACCTCTGTGGGGAAGGGGGGGACGCCCAGGGAGGGGAGGTGGAAATTTGCGAGTGTGGCCCTTACAGGAAATTCAAAAGGAATAAGGCTAAGGGAGCAGAATTAAATCTCATTTTATTTAGTAACATTGTGGGCTGCAGGTAAGAGGGCTCTATCCTGGTTATTGATTTTTTCTTGATGTAAAATTTTTACATTTTGTTCATCATGGGATTCTTTTTGTATTCATTTTTTGGCGTTTTAAATATACTGCATTAAAATATTATTTGTCTTGATTACCAAGATATTTTCACCATCTTATTGGCCCATGCAAAGCCTCATTCTGGTCCCTGCCCTCTTAGCCAGGGCAGCCGAAAGGGGCTCTCAAAGTCCAAGTCTTGGCTGGGAAACATTTGGAGGTTTGGGTATCACTGAGAGGAACAGGCATTTAGGAAATGAAGAGAAGGAGACAGAGGAGATTTTAAGGGTGCTGAGCTTGTTTCCTGATTGGAATCCCCGGGTCAGATCAAGGCAAGAGAGAAATCTCATTTTCTCCCCTAAAATGTGACTCCATTCACTGTGACATTTCTGGCTGTGATTGAGAGCAGGGAGGCTCGGCCATCTGACGTGAGGTCAGGGGCCTGGATTTTGTTCCTGGGAGCCCAAATCAAACTTACTGTGTGGCCTGGGACAAGCTGTGCTGTGCTGAGACTGTAGCCTCCTTGGGGGAATTTTTTTTTAATGGAAAAGACCAGCCAGAGACATCCAGAATGTGTTAAATAAATCAGTTTTCCAAAATTCTTCTTGGTTTAAGAGTAGGTTTCCCCTACAAAGCCTCTATTTGATTAAAAGGCTTGTAATAATGGTTAAGCTTTAGTGAGTGTTCACCCCAAGTCAGACAGTTTGCCAGTCGTTTTTAAAGCGTTATCTCTTTTAATCTTCACAACAGACCTAGGAGGTAGAAAGTATCTTTCATTCCTATTTTACAAATGAAGAAACTGAGGCCAAGAGAGGGGAGGTAATTTGTTTACAGCGGCTGAATGGTGGACTTCAGAGATCAGGCAAGTATCCTCCAAAGATCCCCTTCTTACACAACACATGTCTGTGAAAATTTCACTGCATTTGCATTTAAGAACATTTGAGGACAATGGAAGTGTGAATGGATTTGGAGAGGGAATGCCACCTGCTCTAGAAGAAGCCGCCTCGGGATCTGCATTTCTGTACCTCCAATTGCCCTTCAGAGCAGCTTCTTCATTGCCCGGTTCATATCCCCCAGAATGAACTACACTGCCATCCAAAAACAGCTGTTTTTTAGCCAGTAACAACCCAGGCATGTACTCTGTGTACCAGAGCATTTTCAATAAGCCACAGATCCTCAGGCTGAGAAAGAGGCCACTGGAGGTTCAGAGCCAGGCATGGGGGATGAGGCAGACAGAAAACATAAGATGAGAAACAGAAACAGGGAATGTCCTGATGCTGCCTAAAATTCCAGGAAAAAAAGGCACACAGTGGTTAGAGGAATGGGTGCTGCAGCCTGAGAACCATGGAGAGGAAACGATGCTGGTTGGTTCTCCATTCATAGCCTTTGGTATCTCTAGGGTATTTGTTTTTGGAGAAGAAACATCTGTGAGGGTAAAACACTTCCTGAGTGAAGCAACTGTGTCCCACAGAAGTTGGGATACATCTAATTTTCTGTGATGCCTTCAATGCAGAAGTAAACATGATTAGACTTTTAGTTTTTCATACAAATACTTTTTTTTTTTTTTTTTGAGACAGCGTCTCGTTCTGTCGCCCAGGCTGGAGTGCAGTGATGTGATCTCAGCTCACTGCAACTTTGCCTCCTGAGATCAAGTGATTCTCCTGTCTCAGCCTTTTGAGTAGCTAGGATTACAGGCATGCACCACCGTGCCCTGCTAATTTTTGTATTTTTTAGTAAAGATGGAGTTTCACCATGTTGGCTAGAATGGTCTCAAACTCCTGACCTCAATGATCCACCCGCCTCGGCTTCCCAAAGTGCTGGGATTATAGGCATGAATCACTGTGCCCGTCTACAAATACATTTTTAAATGTATTTATAAAGGTCTTTCAGATTTGAGGTTCAAACAAAAAGGTCATCAGAGATCAGATTGGCAGCTGGAAATGGATGACCTATTAAAAAATCTGAATTATCGTTCCCTGTTGTTAATGATTATAACTTTAATTCAGAGAGTGCTTTAAACACGTTTCTTCTTTTGTCTTCAGGCCATAGCTCTATGTGATAGATAGATTAACAAGTCATTCCTTTTCACCTGTGAAGAAACTAAAGCCCAGCAAGGTTAACTAAAGCCCAGCAAGGTTTGCTCACCCAAAGTCACACAGCAGTAAACAGAAAAAATAGGATTCAAACCAAGTTTTTGTGGAACCCTAGACCCATGTCCTTATCCCACTCCAGGGCCAGGGGCTAAGCTCATGGAACATACTCAACATTTTGCAAGGCTGTCCAGGGAGTGTCAGAGATTCAATGTGTCAAAGAAATGCCAGATGTGATTTCTGAAGGCAGCCCCAGAAAGTTCTCTCAATCCTTTCTCCTGGCCAGGAGGCAAGAAAGGAGCTGAGAATTGCTGTCCAGGATAGCCACAGTGCTCAAAAACATGGGGCAAGGGACATACGTGTTGAGAAATAGACTGCCACTGACTGAGCAACACGATCCCCAAGCGAGATTTCTCAGTGACTGTCACTTGGCTCAAAGAGACAGCGTCATCCAATCTGTTTGAGCCAGAGCTTAACAGAGTAGTCAGCATTTGCTGAGAACCTGTGTGCCATTTTTTTTTTTACCAAAGTGCTAAATCATTTCTCTTTCTAATACTCCAGTGAGGAATTGTCTGGGCAACCATGCACGGTTGTGCAGGTCATGCACTGCACAAAAGGGATGTCATTCACATCCTTCTATTCTTGCCTTTGCACATGTATATATATATATAGCTGCCCCTCAGTATCCATGGGGTACTGGTTCCAGGACTCCTTGCAGATAACAAAATCTGAGGATTCTCAAGTCCCAGATATAAAAAGGCGTTGTATTTTCATATAGCCTACACATTGTTTTTAATGCTTTAAATCACCTCTGGAATACTTACAATACCTAATACAATGTAAATTCTATGTAAATAGTTGATACACCATATTGTTTAGGAAATAATGACAGGAAGAAGAGCCTGTATGTGTTCAGTACAGACACTTTTTTGTTGTTGTTTTGAGTATTTTCCATCTGCAGTTGGTTCAATCCCTGGATTCAGAACCCACAGACAGGGGGCTGACTGTATTTATTACAACCATTTTCCAGAAGATGGCAGTAAGGTGTCTTGTTTTAATGACAGTGTATTATGACAAAATTCCAATGTGGAAGTAAGGTGACTTGAGGGAAGGGTGCCTTCTTTTAATTGCATAAAGACACAGTATGGGTAGTGACCCTGGCTATGATCATTTTTTGCATTCATAGCTGGGCACACTGAAAAGTGGAGTGCCTGACTTAGGTTCACAGAAATGGTTAGAAGTCAGCCCTCAAACAAGCCGATAGTCTGGGCTTCTACCCACTATACTGGGGCTCCTAGGAGATTGAGAAACAATTTGAAATCACCCAGATCTGGGTTTAACCTCTACCTCTCCTGTTTAAAGCTGTTGTAAAAAGTGATTCATACCCTCTGAGCCTTGGTCTCTGCATCTGTAAAATGGGTACAATAATAGTTCCTCTCACAAGCCTAAAATTTATATGGAACCACAAAGACCTTGAAAAGGCAAAGCAATCCTAAGTAAAAGAAGCAAAACTGGAGGCATCATATTACCTGACTTTAAAATATACTACAAAGCTATAGTAACCAAATCAACATGGTAGTGACATAAAAACAGACACACAGACTAATGGAACAAGATAGAGAACTCAGATATGAATCCACACATTTATAGCCAACTCATTGTCAACAAAGCTGCCAATTACATACAATGGGGCAAGGATAGCCTCTTCAATAAATGGTGCTGGAAAACCTGGATAAACATAAGTAGAAAGAAGAAACTAGAGCCCTATCTCTCACCATATACAAACATGAAATCAAAATGGATTGACAGCTTAAACATAAGACCTGAGACTTTTAAACTACTAGGAGAAAACATTGGGGAAATGCTCTAGGACGTTGGTCTGAGCAAAGATTTTTTTGTGTAAGACCTCAAAAGCACAGGCAACCAAGGCAAAAATAGACAAATGGGATTACATCAAGCTGAAAGGCATCTGCACAGCAAGGTAAAGAATAAACAAACTGAAGAGACACTCCACAGAATGGGAGAAAATATTTGCAACCTATATTTGACAAGGAATTAATAACCAGAGTATCCTGCAGGAGCTGGACTTAAAAATAACCAGAATACATAGAAGTTCAAACAACTCAATAGAAAAAGGGAAAGGAAGGGAGGGAGGGAGGGAGGGAGGAAGGAAGGAAGGAAGAGAGAAAGGAGAGAAAAAGAAAAAAACAGGCATATGAAAAACTATTCAGTAACTCTAATCATCAGAGAAATGCCAGTCAAAACCACAATGAGATATCTCACTCCAGATAAAATGGCTTTTATCAAAAAGACAAGGAAGAACAGATGTTAAGGAGAAAAGTGAACCCTTATGCACTGTTGGTGGGAAGGTAAATTAGTACAGCCACTATGGAAAGCAGTATAGAGGCTATTCAGAAAAGTAAAAATAGGTCAGACATGGCAGCTCATGCCTGTAATTCCAGCACTTTGAGAGGCCGAGGTGGGTGGATCACCTGAGGTCAGGGGTTCAAGACCAGCCTGGCCAACATGGCGAATCCCCATCTCTATTGAAAATACAAAAATTAACCTGATATGGGCCGGGTGCGGTGGCTCATGCCTGTAATCCCAGCCTCTGGGAGGCTGAGGCGGGCGGATCACGAGGTCAGGAGATCGAGACCATCCTGGCTAACACAGTGAAACCCTGTCTCTACTAAAAACATAAAAAATTAGCCGGGCGTGGTGGCGGGCACCTGTAGTCCCAGCTACTTAGGAGGCTGAGGCAGGAGAATGGCATGAACCCGGGAGGCAGAGGTTGCAGTGAGCCGAGATCGTGCCACTGCACTCCAGCCTGGGCAAGAGAACGAGACTCCGTCTCAAAAAAAAAAAAAAAAAAATTAGCCAGATATGGTGGCAGATGCCTGTAATCCCAGCTACTAGGGAGGCTGAGGCAGGAGAATCACTTGAACCTAAGAGGCGGAGGTTGCAGTGAGCCGAGATCATGCTGCTGCACTCCAGCCTGGGTGACAGAGTGAGACTCTGTCTCAAAACAAACAAACAAAAAACAAACAAACAAATAAAGCCCATAAAAATAGAATTACCATATGATCCAGCAATTCTACTTCTAGGTATATCTCCAAAAGAAAGGAAATCAATATATTGAAGAGGCATCTGCACTCCCATGTTTATTGCAGCACTGTTCACAATAGCCAAAATATGGAAGCAACCCAAATGTCCATCAGTGAATAAATGGATAAAGAAAATGTGAGCTATAGCTATAGATATAGCTCTCACATTGGAATATATATATACACACACATACACACACACACACACACACACACACACAATGGAATATTATTCAGACATAAAAAATAATGAAATTCTGTCATTTGCAGCAACGTGGATGGACTGGAGGTCAATATGTGTAGTGAAATAAGCCAAGCACAGAAGGACACATGTGCCACATGTTCTCACTCACATGTGGGAGCTAAAAAAGTGGATCTCATGAAGATAGAAATTAGATTTGTGGTTACCAGAGGCTGGGAAGGGTGATGGGAAGAAGAGATAAAGAGAGGTTGATTAATGATAAAAATATACAATTTGATAGGAGAAATAAGATGTAGTGTTTGATAGATCAGTAGGATGACTATAGATCATGATAATTTACTATATATTTCAAAATAGCTAGAGGAGAATAATTTGAGTGTTCATAGCATAAAGAAAAGATGAATGTTTAAGGTGATGGATAGCCCAGTTACACTGATTTGAGCTTTACAAGTTATATGAATGCATTAAATTATCACATGTATCCTGAAAATATGTACATCATCTATTATGTATCAATTTATAAAACTTTAAAAATAGTCCCAACTGCAGGAAAAAAGAGATAATATAAGCAAAGTGTTTCGTTCAACACCTGGCATGTAAACATTGACTAGCGTTATGATGAATTGTGTCTGATTTGTACATGGTTGAATCTTTTTCTTTCATGTGTCTTGAATGGAAGGATTCCAGACCAAACCCTACCTCCCAGCACACAGGATTGAGAATGTTAACAGGCTTTCTAGTCATCATGGTTCCTGGAAGGGTCTCTTGTTTGGGGACATTCTGTCATGTCTATTTTCAGTCCTATTTTTCTTCAGTTTGCAGCTGGATATGGAGGAATTATTGGGAGGGGGGAACTAGATGATTTGTCCAGCTGTGGCTGCCCTGAGTTCTCTGAGACACAGAGAGAGAAAGGGGGAAAGAAAGACAAAGAGAAGGTGGTAGAGGGAGATTGTCAACCCAGCAATATTCATGAAGCCCTAAATTTATTTTGCAAATGATGACTTTAATAATTCAAACCCAGCAAATGGCTGGGAAAGCCAAAGTACCACCTCATTCAGCACCTTAGTGACATTCAGAACTAAGAAACCTGTCCTCTTATTTCAGCCTGATGATGTCACCAGATGCAGATGATGGAATTTCCACAACCTCCCCCACAACAACAAAATTAAGTTATTAAGACCGCTGGGGAACTTACAATTCTTAACATTTATTATATAATTGTTATGATTATTACCACTCTAATTTATTTCCCTACTTAAAAATGTTCTGGCGACTGTAACTCATTTTAGGCTGATCCTCACAAACCGGGAGACCTCGGATTATTTAGAGAGAGAGAGAGAGAGAGAGAGAGCGTTTAGCCAGGTGCATGAGTCTCAAATTTCCTCAAAATTGCTGCAGGGCCTCACTCAATATAGAAATAAGCAAAAAACAGTGTGTGCATTATATCAATATTATGATAATGTGCACCGAATGCAGATCATAAGTGATTAATTCGGTCATTTTCCAAGTTTATCCCTGGGGGTTTAGATCCTAAAGAGCCCATGAATGAACACAAGCACACACATAATCCCATCTTCCTAGGGCTCTGTGGAAAAACACTTTAATGCAAAATGAGGAATGAGAAATTAGGTATATATAGTAGGAAAAGCAGCTTTTTAATTGCAGTCTTAGTCTTGTCTCTAACCTGTGGGCAAAGCGGGGGGACTCAGGAGGTAGAAAGGAAATAAAAGTGGCTGAATCATATCATTATGTGGTATTTCACCAGTATGTTAATATTATAGAAATGAAAAGCTCTTCTATGGAGAAGTTTGCATCTGAGGTTAAACTGAGTATTTGATCTGAAGGGCCTGTGAGTAGAAAAAGAAATTGGACTCCTACATGGACAGTTAAAATGCCAGTGGATTTATACTAATTCAGCCACTGGATGTTTTATGTTCAGTAAATGTGCTACCCTGTTATAATGATGATATTAATATTAAGGAGAGTTTATTGAGTATTTAATATCCTCCATTGTGCTAAGACAGTGATTCTCAGTGGGGAAGGTGATTGTGTCCTTCCTTCCCTCCCCCAGGGGACATTTGACAATGTCTGGAGACAGCTTAGGCTGTCACAGCTGGCGGGGGTGCTGCTGGCATCCAGTCAATGAAGGTCATGGATGCTGCTACGTATCCTTCAATGCACAGGACAGTCCTCACATCACAGAATATCCAACCCCAGATGTCCATGTGCCAACAGGGAGAAACCCAGTGCTAAGGCTTTGCATGCATCAACTCATTTAATATTTGCAACAATGTTTCAAACTAGATATTACTCGTTCCCCCATTTTACACATGAGGTAATGAGGCTTGGAGAAGTTAAAAGGACTGTCCAAGATCATTCAAGGACTACTGGAGGCATTGAGAAAAGGACTCCCCTTTGTCTCTGTTCACAGCTGGAAACAAGGCAGAGAAATGCTCCCAGATAATCCATGCGGCTCCCATCTAACGCTCCCGTGCAAGCTCAGGTGTGTGGCCCGTGGAAGGTTCTACCTCCAGCCACGTACCAAACCACCTCTGTGTAGACAGAACGTACTCCAAGCCTGGTAGACAGGTAGACAATACTACCTGCCCTGAGCAAATTCTGAAAGAATATAAACAAATCTATCAATGCTTATCTCTAGGGTCAGAGTTGGGAGACTTTATTTTTCACCTTATTCATACATTGAGCATGTGACAATTTCATGATCAGAACAAAACAGTGATTTTAAAAATATGTAGAAAGCTTATGTAGTAATGGGGGAAATAATTGCGAAGGGAAACAAGATAAATAGGTGCATCTTCTGTGGCTACTCTCGGTTTTACAAGAATGTAAACCACAGTGTCAGGATGTCCACCTTGATGGAGGAAACCTGGAAGCCAGGAGTCCTCACTTTCTTACAAGGTAGGAAATGAATGCTTTCTTTCTTTTGTATACCTTGTCTAGTAAATTGACTTACTGTATACTAATATATATTTTTACTATTTTTCATAAATTATATTTACAATAATAATACAAAGTACCTCTGGACTCATTTTATTTTATTTATTTATTTTGAGGCAGAGTCTCCCTCTGTCACCTAGGCTAGATTGGAGTGGCATGATCTCGGTTCACTGCAACCTCTGTCTCCTGGGTTCAAACAATTCTCATGCCTCAGCCTCCCGAGTAGCTGAGATTACAGGTGTGTGCCACCACATCCGGCTAATTTTTGTATTTTTAGTAGAGACAGGTTTCATCATGTTGGCCAGGCTGGTCTCTAATTCCTGACCTCACATGATCCGCCCGCCTCAGCCTCCCAAAGTGCTGGGATTACAGACATGAGCCACCGTGCCTGGCCCAACCTTTGGATTAATTTTAAAAACTTATTTATTTATTTATTTAGAGGCAAGGTCTTGCTCTGTCACCCAGGCTGGAATGTACTGGCATGATCATAGCTCACTGCAGCTCAAACTCCTAGGCTCAAGAGATCCTCCCAACTCAGCCTCCCAAGAAGTTTGGACTACAGGTGTGAGCCACTGTGCCCAGGTTAATTTTTTTTTATGCAAAAGAATGTAAACATTTAATGTATATTTTTCTGAGACATCTTTCCATAGTTTTCTATAGATTCTCAAAGAGGTACAGGGGAGTCCAAAAATAATAATTGCAACTAACATGCATTAAGCGCTTAGTTTCAAGAATTATGCTAAGCATTCCACATTCATCATCTCACTTACTATCCCAATAACCCTATGAGGTCAATAATAT
This sequence comes from Pongo abelii, assembly GCF_028885655.2. Taxonomy (NCBI): domain Eukaryota; kingdom Metazoa; phylum Chordata; class Mammalia; order Primates; family Hominidae; genus Pongo; species Pongo abelii. The sequence continues at coordinate 113,315,347 of NC_071995.2, read as the reverse complement.
TTTTAACCTTATTTTACAGATAAAAGAGAGACTCAGAGAGGTTAAGACACTTGTCTAAAGACCCACAGCAACAATGCCAGAATTTGAACCCAGATGCATCTAGCTTTTAACAGAGCTTTAATCGTCCACCACATAACAATGTTAAGCAGCGCAGGATTCAGTTATTCTTTAGGGACCTTCTAAGTGTGCCATTTTATTATTTTCCAAGAGAGTTTAAGGGACATGTGAAACAGAACCTTAAGCATCTAACAAGAATTCTTCCACCTAAGAGCTAGGGGACTGCAGGTACGTGCGTGGTGAGAAAAAGACTCACCTCTTGTCTCTGTTCACTGCTGGAAACAAGGCAGAGAAACACTCCCAGATAATCCATGAGGTGCCCATCTGGGGATGGGGGTGGGAAAAGGTGACTTTCATTAAGTTAGAAGCGGGTGAAAGTGAGAACTTGAAGAGTACATGGTGGAGACAAGCATTTGGAATGGTCATGGTGGTTTTAAAGCTGTGTTAAAAACACTAACAAAACTGAAGGCAGGCTGGGAGTGTGGACCCATCAATCAAGGCAGGGATTGCAAATAGTGTGTTTCCCTTTGACGAGACTCCTAATTAACCACAAGCCATCACGTCCTACATTTGAGATGTGTCTTTCCTTATGGCTCATTGGAGGGTGGAAGAGTGTGTTAAATATGTCCATGCGGTGAGAGTAGATGGTGAAGAAACCTACAGTGGGTTATTACCTGGAAAACAGTGGCCGGCTTTGGTTGCCCAAGGTCAGGGTGAAAGAAATAAGGCAACTTGGATTAGATACAGTGCCAGGAGCAGGGTAAGGAGAATGAGGCACTCTACTTCTAACGCAGAATTTAAGGGAGCACTGAAAACCTCAGTAATCAAGATAAATAGTATTTTAATGGATTATTTTTTATTTTTTTATTTTTTATTTTTTTGAGACAGGGTCTTGCTCTGTCACCCAGGCTGGAGTGCAGTGATATGATCATGGGTCACTGCAACTTCTAACACCCGGGCTCAAGCAATTATCCCACCTCAGCTTCCTGGATAGCTGGGACTAGGGGCGTGAGCAACCATGCCTGGCTAATGTTTTGTGTTTTTAGTAGAGATAGGGTTTTACCATGTTGCCTAGGCTAATCTCAAACTCCTGGGCTCAAGCGATCTGCCCACCTAGACCACCTGGGATTACAGGTGTGAGCCATTAAACCTGGCTCAACATTTTTAAAAATACAAACTTAATGCACAATAATCTGTGATTTTAAATATCATTTATATTTTAAATGTTAAATGAAAACAAGATCTTATATGTCCAGGTCAGGTGAATAAGATGAAGTAAGACAGGACCAGACCCTGGTTTTATTTAAAATTATTGCTGAATAATTTTAAAAGAAATCCCAGCCATTGTGTTATTTCACCCCTAGAACAGGTTAGTGGGCATCTCTAAATAACATAAGCAGCCTTTTGCATAACCTCAATGCAATATTGCATGAACAGCCTTGACTTATTATCATCTAATGTTGAGTTTAGAATCAAATTCTCCTGATGGTCTAAGAGAGTCTTTCATGATTGATTTGTTCTAACTGGGGTCTGAAGTGCACAGTCACATTTGGTTGAGATACCCCTTAGTTATCTTTCATCTAGAGCAACGCTCCTTTTCTTTACACCGGAAACAAGTCATAGATAATGCTGTGTATTCTGAATTTGTTTGCTTCTTATGATGCCATTAAGTTTTATTTATTTTCTCTATTGATTTCCTGTTTTCAGTTTCATTGATTTCTCTACTTCTTTTTTTCAATAGAGACAGCATCTTGCTATGTTGTTCAGACTGGTCTTGAACTCCTGGCCTCAAGCAATCCTGTCTCAGCCTCTTAACGTGCTGGGATTACAGGCATGAGCCACCATCCAACCAGCCTATCCTTCACTTGTTATTATTTCTCTTCTTCTGCTTAATTTGAACATGTTTTCTATTCTTTTCCTAGTTTCTTAAGCTTCCACCTTAGATCATTCATTTTAGATCTCTCTTCTTTCATATCTGCATTCAATGCTACAAATTCCCCCTTAAGCACAGCTTTTGCTGCATCCCACAAATTTTGATAAGCTGTATTTCTATTTTCATTTAGTTGAAATATTTTTAAGTTTCTCTTAAAATTTCTTCTTTGATCCATGTATGATTTACTAGCATGTTTAATCTCTAAGTATTTTGGAATTTTCCAGATATCTTTCTGTTATTGATTTCCAGTTTAATTATCTTGTGGTCTGAGAGCATATATTCTATGGCTTCTATTCTTTTAAATGTGTTAGGATGTGTTTATTGCCCAGAATGTGATCTAGCTTGGTGAATGCTCCATGTGACCTTGAGAAAAAATGAGTATTCTGTTATTGTTGGGTGAAGTGGTCCATAGATATCAATTGCATCCAGTTGATTGATGGTGTTGTTAACTTCAACATGGCCTTACTAATTTTCTGCCTGCTGGACCTGTTCATTACTGAGAGAAAGCCCATATATATATATGTGTATATATATATATGTATATATATATATATGTGTATATATATGTGTATATATATATATGTATATATATATGTGTGTATATATATATACGTATATATATATACGTATATATGTGTATATATATACGTATATATATATACGTATATATGTGTATATATATACGTATATATATATACGTATATATGTGTATATATATACGTATATATATACGTATATGTGTATATATATACGTATATATGTATATACGTATATATATATATATATATATATATATATTTTTTTTTTTTTTTTTAACTAGCCTGTGTGGGTTTAGAGATTACTGGGTTTTACCAATATGTGATTGGGCAGGAACTAGCCATTTTATTAGGGTAATTCTAAATGTCTTTTCAATTTTATTTTTATTTTGAGATCAAGTCTCACTCCATCACCCAGGTGGAGTCCTAGCTACATGGGAGACTGAGGTGGGAGGATCACTTGAGCCTGGGAGGTCGAGGCTGTAATGAACAGTGACCGCACCATGGCACTCCAGAGCTGGGCAACAGAGTGAGACCGTGTCTCAAACAACAACAACAACAACAACAAAAATACGTATACATTTTGGGATGGCTAAATCAAGCTAATTAACACATGCATTACATCATAGACTTATCATTTGTTTGTGGTGAGAACACTGAAAATCTACTCTCTTAGCAGTTTCCAAGAGTACAATGCATTGTTATTAACTGTAATTATCATGTTACACATTAGATCTTGAAGATTTTCCTCCTATCTACCTGATATTTTGTATCCTTTGACCAACATCTTCCATGCAGGCCCTAGAGTCTCTGTTTCTTAAAATAGAATACAGTTTATGATTTTTAAATTTTTCTCATGGGCTTTTTAAAAATTATCATTCTTAGACAAAATTTATTTTTTCAATAATTTTACTTTAAAAATTATCAAAATAAAAATGTGGTTGAGATAGCACAGTTAGGAAAATAGAAACATAAATTAACAGCTTTTATTTATAAAGCAATAAATCTACAAGAAAAATACACACATTTAAACATAATATGAATAGATGCATGCATTTGTAATGTTTAAACACTCCATATTCTTCCATTCACCACTCTGCTTCTAAAATTCTATTCTTAAGAAATAATCATGGCTGTGTCCAAACGTTTCCCTATGCTCTGTCACCCAGGCTGGAGGGCAGTGGTGCGATCTCGGCTCACTGCAACCTCTGCCTCCCAGGTTCAAGCTATTCTCATGCCTCAGCCTCCTGAGTAGCTGGGATTACAGGTGCCCACCACTACGCCTGGCTAATTTTTGTATTTTTAGTAGAGATGGGGTTTCACCATATTGGCCTGACTGGTCTCAAACTCCTGATCTCAAGTGACCTGCCCACCTTGGCCTCCCAAAATGCTGAGATTACAGGCATGAGCCACCAAGCCCAGACACATGGGCTATTTTCAAAATACTTAACCGCAGATACAGCAGAGACATTAATGAATCCAAAAAGATTCTGGCCATAATAACAGACACAATAGAATTGGTGGATGCCAGTTGAATACTCAGTCTTGGTTTTCCCCCCTCTTCTATTCGGTACTTTTGAATCCTCAAATTGCATCTGAGGTACCTGCTTACATATGTGAAGCACCTGGAACATTTTCAAATGATTTTAGTTTTTCCACTCTCCTACTAAGGCAAGCAGAGATCGGTGAGTTATCTCCCCATCATTTCTACTCTATACAGATGCCACATCCACTTTATTAAATCAGCCTCGGACACTGTACACGCAGGAAAGCTGGCATTGATTCTCATTAAACATAGCCTGAGGAGCTTGTCCAAGCCTCTTCTCTCCCCAGTCCTCTGTGAGCTGAATATATGTGAGCTTCTGTTTATGGAGGAAGATTAAATATAACAGAGGAGAAGAGGAGACTTTGGTAGGTTTTAAGACTTCAGTTTCAAACCAATTGGGAGCAGGTGGTGAGACACACCAACTTCAAAGAGAATGTTGCCTCCAAGCTGATGAAGAGCCAAGTGTGTGGAGGGGAGGCATCTGGGGTCCTGATGTGCTGTGGAGGACCCTAGATTCTGGGAAGCCCCAGGATGATGATGGTAATACATTGTGCTGCTCTGAGACCTTGCATCTAGTGATCTCTGGAGCAGCCCACGTTGAAAATCTGTTGTTCAGTGTAGCCACTTTTATCACTGTTCTTAGCTAGATGTTCTGAATAACTTATTGCAGCTTCTCCATCAGCACTTGCTGTTTCACCTTGCATTTTTACGTTATGGAGATGGCTTCTTTTCTTAAACCTCATGAACCAAGATCTGCCAGCTGCCAACTTTTTTTCTGCGGCTTTCTCACCTCTCTCAACCTTCACAGAATCATAGTTAGGGCTTGGCTCTAGATTAGGCTTTGGCTGAAGGGAATGTTGCAGCTGGTTTGGCCTTCTATCCAGACCACTCAAACTTTCTCCATATCAGGAATAAGCCTATTTCACTTTCTTATCGTTCATTTGTTCACTGGAGTAGCACTTTAAATTTCCTTCAAGAAATTTTCCTTTGCGTTCACAACACGGCTAACTTTGGCGCAAGAGGCCTAGCTTTCTGCCTATCTCTGGTTTTCACATGCCTTCCTCATTAAGCTTAATCATTTCTAGCCTTTGATTTAAAGCAAGAGACATGTGATTCTCCTTTTCATTTGTACACTTAGAGGTCTTTGTAGGGTTATTAATTGGCCTAATTTCAATATTGTTGTGTCTCAGTTGTGTCTACAGCTCCCACAGATAGTGATTTCTCTGATGGATTTAGGCCAAGTATATTGAAAATTTTATGGAAAGGATTCACTATTCTAGATACCATTAAGAACATTCATGATTTATAGGAGAAAGTTAAAATGTAAACATTAATAGGAGTTTGGAAGAAATGGATTTCAACTCTTTTGGATGACTTTGAGAGATTCAAGATTTCAGAGGAGGCAGTCACTGCACATGTGGTGGAAATAGCAAGAGAAACAGCGTTAGAAGTGGAGCCTGAGGATGAGGCTGAATTGCTGTAATCTCATATAAAACATGAATGGAGGAGGAGTTGCTTCTTATGAATGAGCAAAGAAAGTGGTTTCTTGAGATGGAATATACTCCTGGGGAAGATGCTGTGAGCATTGCTGAAATGACAACAAAGGATTTAGAATATTACATAAATTTAGTTGATAAATTACAACAGGATTTCAGTGGACTGATTCCAATTTTGAAAGTTCTACTATGGGTAAAATGCTTGCAACACCATACTACAGAAAAATCTTTTGCGAAAAAAGAGAGTCGGCTGGGCGCAGTGGCTCATGCCTGTAATCCCAGCACTTTGGGAGGCCGAGGTGGGCTGATCACAAGGTCAGGAGATCAAGACCCATCCTTGCTAACACGGTGAAACCCCGTCTCTACTAAAAATAAAAAAAAATAAAAAATAAAATTTAGCCAGTTGTGGTGGTGGGCACCTGTAGTCCCAGCTACTCCAGAGGCTGAGGCAGGAGAATGGCATGCTTGCAGTGAGCCGAGATTGCACCACTGCACTCCAGCCTGGGCGACAGAGTGAGACTCCATCTAAAAAAAAAAAAAAAAAAAAAAAAAAAAAAAAAAAAAAAAAAGAGTCAACCAATGAAGTAACATTTATTATTGTCTTATTTTAAAAAATTGTCACCCCAACCTTCAACACTGCCACCCTGATCAGCCAGCAGCCATCAACATCAAGGTAGGACCCTCCACCAGCAAAAAGATTACAGCCTGCCGAAGGTTCAGGCGATTGTTAACATTTTTTAGCAATAGAATATTTTTAATTAGGGTATGCACCTTGGTTTTTGTAGACATAATGCTACTGCACACTTAATAGACTATATCATATTATAAACATAACTTTTATATGCACTGAGAAACCAAAAAAATTATGTGACTCAATTTATTGCAGTCATCTGCAACCAAACCTGCAATATCTCTGAGGTATGCCTGTAGTTGGAAAGTCTTTGGCTCAAGTAACACAAAGCCCAGATTCAACCTGGTGCTAACAGTGAAGACAAGATTTCACGCAACAACGGGTCTAAGGTAAGGTAGGTTTCAAGGCTGGTTGATTCAGTACTGCCACCGTGCCACCAAGAACTCAGGTTTTTTTCCATTTCTTTTGCTTTACTACCCTCAACATGTGGACCTTGCCTTCAACTGGATTTCCTGTTCTCAAACCGGCTGCATCTAGACCTGACACATCCAGAGGAATCAAGTGGAGGGTGGGTGGTGTCATCTTTCCCCATATCTCTGTCTTAGAAACAAAGAAACTTTCCATAGAAGTTTCTTTTTCATGATTCTTTGGGTTGAGTGGGTTCAGCAGGGCAGATGTCACTTGGAGTCTCTTATGAGACTGCAGTCAGATAACAGCTGGAACTGCAATCATTTGAATGGCAACTGAGCTTGGTGTGCAGGATGGCTTCTTGTCTAGTGTCTCAACTGGGATGTCTGGAACAGCTAGGGGATGGCCAGGCATCTCTCTATGTCCATACAATCTCTCCATGTGGCTATCTTGGGCTTCCTTACAATATGGCAGCCTCAGGGCAATCAGACTTCTCACATGATAACTGGCTTCCCCCAGAGCACATATGCCAAGATATCTAGCTGGGAGCTGCAAGCCATCTTATGACCTAGCCTTGGAAATTCCACATCATTGTCATCATATTTTGTGAGTCAAAAGTAAGCACAGGGTTAGCCCAGATTGGAGACCAGGAGACAACACAAGGTCATGAGTATTGGGAGGCCCAATTCATTGGTGGAGGGTGTCTTCGGAAACTAGCTACCATAGCCCCCTTCCTCCCAGGAAACTTCCGTATGTCATTGGCCAAAAGTGGATTATAGACCCTTTCCTAAATCAATGGCTGGCAAGGGAAATGGAGTCAGTATGATTCATCATCACATCGAGGAAGGCACCACTATGGGGGTCAACATCATGGTATTGAGAGAAGTAATCCAGGGAAGACCCACCTTGCTTCCCTCACACTGCTTTGAATTTATTATGGTTGGTCCTTACAATGATCTCTTTCCCCAAGGTCCAAAGATCACATTCTCTCCCCCAAGACATACTAGAGAAGCAAGAGCTAAGGCCTTAGCCTTGTAACTAATCCCCTGCCATAAAATACACCAAGGTTACAGCAAAGTTCTCTTAGACATTTTTTTTTAAGTTCAAACTGTCCTCTAAGTGACATGGACTAACTGTGTTCCATGCCACTTAGAGGGTCTTGTCCCATGGTATTGGAACAACACCAATAATTGGTTTAGGTTCTGGACTCTTGGGAAGTTCTCCTGTGTCCACAGGTGTTTCTGTATGACCTATAAAATAGGCAAGTGAGAGGGGGAGAGAGATAGCCTGAGGTTACAGAATGAGAATGGGACAAGAAGTCAAAAGGCTTCTTGTTAGCCAGGTGGTCTCAGACTAAATGGCTTTAACCTCAAAGACTCTTGGATTCTTCACTTGTAAATGATAATAATAGTAATAATATCCTCACAGAGTTTTTGTGAAGTTTGTATGAAATATGCAAAAAAGATATAAAGTGATATATAGAAACCAGATATTCTTATGAAAGAGGAGGAAGGCAGAACAGTAGAATGGGCAGAGGGGAGGAGTGGAATGGGAAGCCTTGGATTTGGGTTCTGCCCTTTCCTGGCTGTATGTGTTCTTGGGAAAAATGCCATCACCTCTCTGAACCCCAGTTTCCTTATATGTAAAAGGGGGCAGTGGTAATGCCTACACATCTGCACCACAGGATTAGGGGAAGCTGAATTGTGATAAGAGATGTGAATGAGATTTGAAATTCATTAAGTGCTCTATGGATGGGAGTTATCACGCAAGAAGAAGCAAACAAGAGTCACAGACTTTTTTCTCTCTCTCTTTTCCTTTGCTTTCTTTTTTTCCTTTTTTTTTTTTTGTTTTTTTGTTTTTTTGTTTTTTTGATACAGAGTCTTATTCTGTCACCCAGGCTGGAGTGCAGTGGTGGGATCTCTGCTCACTGCAATCTCCGCCTCCTGGGTTCAAGTGATTCTTGTGCCTCAGCCTCCTGAGTAGCTGGGATTACAAGTGTGCACCACCACACCCGGCTAATTTTTGTATTTTCAGTAGAGATGGGGGTTTTACCATGTTGGACAGGCTGGTCTCAAACTCCTGGCCTCAAGTGATCCACCGGCCTTGGCCTCCCAAAGTACTGTGATTACAGGCGTGAGCCACCTCACCCGGCCAAGTCACAAACTTTTTAAAGAGGGCATAGGACGGGTTACAGTAGCTGCCTTGGGCTGGGTGCCCAGAAGCACATCCTAAGACAAGGTTTGTTTTGTTTTGTTTTGAAACAGGGTCTTGCTGTGTTGCCCAGGCTGGAGTGCAGTGGCACAAACATGGCTCACTGTAGTCTCAACTTCCTGGGCTCAGGCAATCCTCTCACCTCTGCCTCCTGAGTAGCTGGGACTACAGGTGCATACCACAACACTCATCTAAATTTTTTCTCTTGTCATAGAGATGGTGTTGGGGGCTGGGAGGGCAGTCTCACTATGTTGCTCAGGCTGGTCTTGAACTCCTGGCCTGAAGTATTTCTCCCACCTTGGCCTCCCAAAGTGCTAAGATTACAGGTATGAGCCACACACACCCAGCCAAGACTAAGTTTTAAGTAATTTATTTGAGAGGAGATGCCAGGAAATATAGCAGGGGTGTGGGGAAGTGAGGCAGGATGGGAGCGAGTTAATACAGGGTGAGTTGTCCAGCAAGTGAGCTCTGTAGGATATCGGAGCTTAATCCTACTGGCGAATTGTGAAAGTCAGTGTAGACCCACACCCCAGGGTTAACCCACCCAAAAGGCTGCAGTATTTACATACCATGTTCCATTGGTCATCACCTGAGGGCTGTCCTGGGAGTGGAGGTGAAACAGCAATTCCAGTTTGCCCATAAACAGGGAGAGTTTGCCCACTCCAGTGCCACTCCTCAGGCAAAGAATTTCAGGTGCTGGCAGTTAGAAATTAGGCTAGTGTGCCGGAAAAGAAAATGTGAACAGATACAGGCAGGCACTAACTGTACCTCTCTAATAGACGGCCACAATTATCTCTTAGATCTAACCTACTGACAAGACAGCAGGTAGAGTGTAGCCATGGTCAGCTGCAAGGGTTGTCCACTGTGCAGGGGCCATTCTCCTTGTTCAATCCCCATAACAACCTGTAAGGTTAAACAAGATAATGCATACAGAATGGTTTGCCCAGTGCCTGGCATGGATTAGGTGCTCAGTTGCAATTAGATATTCTTCTTCTTCTTGCTGCAAAGGAAGGGCATTCTCTACGCAGAGAGACTTGGAATCTCCTCTCCCTGGTCCTCAGTGAACTTTGAGGGGTCAATGTCTGAGTTTGTTCGTCCTTAAAAGGGAATCCCGATTGCTTCTCATCTCCCCACCATTTTCCCACTGGGCCGTCATCATGAGTGTGGGGCATTTGGGATCCTTCAGCAGGGAGACCCAGGAGAGGGTGACCGTGAACCTCAGAAGCACATCTCACTTCATCCTGGTGCAGGACTTCTCTCTCTTTCCTCGAAGCTTGGCTTTTGTGCATCTGGAAGTCCTTCTCATCTCACTCAAATGTCCATAAACCTCTTTTTTATTAGTCTTTTCCTGACCTCCTACCACCCCCAGTCATTTTACAACGACTACTTCAGAGATATTGAATACATGTATAAAGGAATCCACACCACTGAGGGCAAAGAAGGGAAAGTCATTTTCTTCCTTCTTCCTTTTTTTTTTAAAATCTACAAAAGAACTGTTTTTATGTTCATTTCAGAAATAGCAGAAAATGTGGACAAACGAAAGAGGAAAAGTGTAATAGCATCCACAGACCAAGCCACCCAGAGATCACCAACTCTGTGTATGTCTTTTAAGATATTCTTCTATGCATAAAGTTCATATTCTTTGACTACTTATAACTTCACTTTTTTTTTTTTTTGAGGTGGAGTCTTGCTCTGTCACCCAGTCTGCAACCTCTGCCTCCTGAGTTCAAGTGATTCTCCTGCCTCAGCCTCCCTAGTACCTGGGATTACAGGCATGCACCACCACACTTGGCTAATTTTTGTATTTTGATTTTTTTTTTTTTTTTTTTGAGACGGAGTCTCACTCTGTCACCCAGGCTGGAGTGCAGTGGTGTGATCTTGGCTCACTGCAACCTCCGCCTCCCAGGTTCAAGTGATTCTCCTGCCTCAGCCTCCCTAATAGCTGGGATTACAGGCATACACCACCACGCTCAGCTAATTTTTGTATTTTGATTTATTTCTTTATTGTTTTTTGACATGGAGTCTCACTCTGTCGCCCAGGCTGGAGTGCAGTAGTGCAATCTCAGCTCACTGCAACCTCTGCCGCCCAGGCTCAAGTGATTCTCCTGCCTCAGCCTTCTGAGTAGCTGGGATTACAGGTACCTGCCACCATGCCTGGATAATTTTTGTAGTTTTTAGTAGAGACAGGCTTTCACCATCTTGGCCAGGCTGGTCTTGAACTTCCCACCTCGTGATCCACCTGCCTCAGCCTCCCAAAGTGCTGGGATTACAGGTGTTAGCCACTGTGCCCGGCCAATTACTGTATTATAGTAGAGACAGGGTTTCACCATGTTGGCCAGGTTGGTCTTGAACTCCTGACCTCTCAAGTGAGCCACCTGTCTCAGCCTCCCAAAGTACTGGAATTAACAGTCGTGAGCCACAGTGCCCAGGTCATTTTACTTATTTTTAATAAGAAGAATTCACGTGGTTCGTAGTTTAAAGGCTAAAATAGCATGAAGAGTGAGAAATCTGCCTCCCATCTTTGTCCCCAGCAGTGCATTTCCCCAGCCCAGAGCCACCATTGTCCTCATTCCTCAGGAATCTATCTCCTTTTATATATGCACTGGCTCACACTAGACCCACTGTTAAAACATGGCTTGTTTCTTAATTTGTCTCAGAGATGGTTCCTCTTTTCCTTCTTTTAATGGCTGTATAACACTCCACTGTAGGGATTAATCCATGACTTCTTTTTGGATTTTTGGAATCAGGGACTTGTTCTGTCACCCAGGCTGGAGTGCAGTGGTGTGATCATGAGTCAACTGCAGCCTCCACCTCCTGGGCTCAAGCAATCCTCCCACATCAGCCTCCTGAGTGGCTGGGACCATAGGCATGCGCTACCACAACGTGCTAATTTTTTGTTTTTTGTTTTTTTTTCTAGAAACAGGGAGGGTCTCACTATGTTGCCCAGGGAAGTCTTGAACTCCTGAGATTAAGTGATCCTCCCACCTTGGCATCCCAAAGTGCTGGGATTATAGGTGTGAACCCCCACTTTTGGGAGTTCGAGATTTCTTTAATCAGGCTCCTACAGTTGGGCATTTAAAATGTTTCCAATCTTATGTTATCCCAAAAGATTCTGTAATGTAGAAATATTGTGCAATTTTGCAAGTATCTCTGGAAATGAAATTCCTGAGTCAGAAGGCATATGCCTTTGTTATAATAATAAAACATACAGACATTTTAAGACAATGCATTCAAACTAGTTTGTAACCTGTTTTTTTGTTTGCTTTTACTTAATGGAGAGAGAGAGAGAGATCAGAGATGTCAGAACATATTCCATTTTGTACATGCATGATACCTTTATTTAACCCATTCTAAATTAGGAAATAGACTCCACTTTTGCAAAATTGTAAATCACTGCAGAATTGCAACTGCTCTGTGGCAAATGAGAAGGGTGTTTTCAACCATGAGATTGAATGTGAAATATTAGAATAGCGAATCAAAATCCCGTTCAATTATGCATTAAGGAGTCTGAAAAGAATGAGAAAAATCCAGGTATCAAGAGTCGGTATTTTTTTTTTTTTTTTTTTGTAACGAGTAAAGGATAAGGGATCCTTTTAAGTGATTCTTTTCCCCAAATGAGGATTCAATGTTTCAACTCATCCCGTGCAAATAAATTATTTATAAATTACATTCTTCTCTTTTAAAATAAACATCATTCCCCCAGAAATTTAGATAAATAAAACGTCATCTATTTATCAAATTGACTCGTTGTGCTTAATAACCCACGGCTGAGCTAAAGGAATTGTTATCTAACAGCTAGGTCAAAAGTGCAAGACTCCAGACTTATTAATGCTAAGCCTAGCCTGGCCATTGATTAGCTCTGTGGAGCAAAGACTGGGAGGAGGGGGACTGTGAACACTTCAGTTCCCTGGGTCTTCTCCCCTCTTAGATGATACCATTTTCCCTGGCCTTGGCTTGTGTGTTTAACAATGTTTGTGTAGCACTCAGATAAAAGGTGCAGGGTGAGACTTAAGTGGTTGTTAAAATTGTCAGCCCCAAAGTCATCAGAATTCCGATTGATAACCCACACTTACAGTGAGAGGAGAATTTGTGTTCTTAGGGAGGCTGATTTTCCCTTTTTAATGACCTGGGAAAACTCTCCAAGTTCACTTGCACTTAGAAGGATTTTTATCCAAAATCTTAATTTTCTTTTTTCTATAAGAACTGAACTTCTTAGCTAACAGAAAGAGCTCATAGTCTAAACTGGAAGGTCATGAAAAATAGGATTCAGGAACACAGAGATGAACTCAGAATCATCCTGCAGTTGTGGAAAGTGAGGCCGAAAGAGGGACCAAATGGCCAAGACACATGATGACTTGGAGTCAGCTCTGGGATTGTGACCGAGGTTTCTTGACTCTTGGTCCCTTGCTCTTTTCCTTAATGGTTCCATGAATCACCTCCTATTTAACCCTTGCTGGACCACTCTCCAGAGCCCATCTCCCCATTTAACAGGTGGATAAACTGAGTAAGGGATGAGCCCACACAAATTTAAGCCCAATATCCAGAATGTCTTAATTTTTGTTCTGCATCATCTCTGCTCCTCAGAAACCTTGGAGCCCATTTCCATATTCTTCTAGAATAAAAGCCAGTCTAACATTTAAAAATATCTGGCTTCACGGGTGTGGTGGCATGCACCTGTAGTCCCAGCTACTTGGGAGGCTGAAGCACGAGAATGGCTTGAACCCCGGGGGCAGAGCTTGCAGTGAGCCAAAATTGTACCACTGCACTCCAGCCTGAGTGACAGAGTGAGACTGTCTCAAAAAAAGAAAAAAAAAAGGCTGCATCAGAGAAAGACTACAGGGTTCTCAGCTATAGCCAGAAAACAGCCTCAGCCCCCATTATTTCCTGGGGTATTCAGAAGGTTTGGGGCCAAATCCTGCATCCTTGCTTCTGAACTCTGTACACTTGGAAAGTGAATCTCCCTAGGCTTCAGGTTCCTCATTTATACAATGGGAATAATCATATACTGACCTAATAAAGTTGTGAGAATGACACAACCAGTTTCCTTTATTAATACCCTGTATTAACATAGATGCTACATTTGTAGAGACAGGGTTTCCCCATGTTGCCCAGGCTGGTCTCAAACATCCATTCGAGACCTGTTTGTTCATAATTAATAAAGCAATATTGATACGTTTTATTAAAAATAGTTGTGAGAATGAAATTTAAAAAGCCATGTAAAAAGGCTGGGTGCAGTGGCTCATGCCTATAATCCCAGTATTTTGGGAGGCTAAGGTGAGCAAATTGCTTGAGCCCAGGAATTTGAGACCAGCCTGGCCAACGTGGCAAAACCCTGTCTCTACTAAAAATACAATGGTGGTACACGCCTGTAGTCCCAGCTACTTGGGAGACTGAGGCATGAGAATCACTTGAACCTGGGAGGCGGAGGTTGCAGTGAGCCAAGATCACACCACTATACTCTAGCCTGGGTGACAGAGTGAGAAACTCTGTCTGAAGAAAAAAAGAGAAAAAAATCCATGTAAAGATAAATTACATGGATTAAATGTCAGTTTTAAAAAATCCATATTTAGCACCATGCTTGACTTCCAGGAAGCCCTTAATAAATGGTACCTGTTGTTGCTATTGTTGCTGTCATTGTTGTCACTGCTGTTGTTTTCATTGAAAGTTACATGGCTTTGCATAAGTCACTTCACCTATCTATGCAACAAGTCCCCTCCTGCAAAATGGGTATACTGTCTCCATGAAGGAGTTGTTTTGAGGATGCAATGAGATAATGTATACACAATTCTCAGTGCAGAGTCTGACCCATAATAAACCTGAAATAAATAGCAGGCATAATATTTACCTGTGATATTACAAAATGAGTGGTACAAATAATATTTATTGTTACATCACTTTGCACAACTTGTCTCCTCTGTGTCTCAGTATCTTTTAAAACTAAATGTCAAGGCTGGGCGTGGTGGCTCATACCTGTAATCCCAGCACTTTGGGAGGCTGATGAGTGCAAATCACTTGCGTCCAGGTGTTTGAGACCAGCCTGGGCAACATGGGGAGACCGTGTCTCTATAAAAAATACAAAAATTAGCCAGGGGTGGCGGTGTGTGTCTGTATCCCAGCTACTCAGGAGGCTGAGGTGAGAGGATCACTTGAGCCAGGGAGGTTGAGACTGCAGTGAGCCAAGGTCACGCCACTGCACTCCAGCCTGGGTGACAGAGCAAGACCTTGTCTCAAAAAAAATTAAAATTAAAATTAAAATTAAATAAATGAGTGGCAAAGGTGTCTGTAGCAATACTGTAATTGTGGGGGGCATAAGAATGACCTGTGCTGACTGCTCACATTGTAGATGCTGCAGACCTGAGGTTCTGATTCAATGAGGGTGGAGTGGGGCCCAGGAATCAGTGTTTGTAGCAAATAGATCAGCTGACAGGGAAGCAGGTAGTTGTAGACCACTCTCTGGGAAATGCTGCAATAAAGGTGGGGCCATTTTGCACAAAGTCAACAAATATTAATTAATTCCTTAGTTCATAGACACCAAGGAGTCATGGATGCCTACTCTGTTGCAGGCACTGCAGAGCAGCTGACTACATAGACAGAGGCAGGCCCTTCTTCAGAAACTTACAGGCTGCTATTCCATTGGCTAAGCCAGCAGGCTTCATTTCTAGCTGTGAAAAATTTCCGCCTCATCTCCCTTCTCTCCAAAGCCAGCATGCAGGTTTTCTGCAGGCCAGTGGGCAAGAACATCTACTGGTGATTTCTTTAAAGGTTTTGGCAAGAGAGGCCAATAATTAACTTTCTCCAAAATGGCTCAGTGCCTAGAACCTCAGCCCCTTTGTAAGGGGACCTTCTGCTCCCACCCTCTCATTGCTCCGTGGCTCTCAGTGGCCCCACTATCAGAAGATTTCAAAGCATTTGGGATTACTTAGCCTCAGGGGCACTGGGCCTCTCTCCAGCCCACTGACATGCTCAACATTGCCATTTTTCCTGTTTCAGCTTTGCTGGGTTTGTTCATTCATAATAGCAACCAAATGTCCCCCCAGGTTTAAAAGGTCCTTCTTCTAGTTCCCTTTGGTGACAAGACTTTCTATGTTAACTCCTGGCCTCTCAGAATAACCTCTTATTGCAAGCCCACCTAATTGACTTCTCCAGACTTTGCCCCCTTGGTAGCCTTTGTTGGTCTTCCCAGACAGCTCATCATCAGACATGAAAGTTTGAGTGGGCGGCTCCCCCCTCCTCCCACTGTGGGCCTGCTCAGGTTAGCAGGGTGTCATCCGGGCTTAGGAATCCCTAGAATCTAGAATCATGGCTGCAATGGTGAAGAAAACTTTGGGGGAAGCTCTTAAACAAGAGCCCCAAAGGGGAAATGCACTTGAATGATATTGTTATCACTGAAGAACTGTGCATAATTATAAACATTGTAAATGTCTTATTATGGAAAAATTTCAAACATATACAGAAGTAGAAAGGACACTATAATGAACCACACCATAATTTCATCACCCAGCTTCAAATGTAGAAATATGAGGGAAGGGATGCTATGCACGGTGGCTCATGCCTGTAATCCTAGCACTTTGGGAGGCTGAGGCAGGAGGAGTGCTTGAGGCCAGGAGTTCCAGACCAGCCTGGGCAACACAGTGAGAACCAATCTCCATCCTTTCAAAAGTGTAAAAGAACCCGTCTCTGCAAAAAATTTAAAAATTAGCCAGGTGTGGTGGTATGCATATATATACAAATATGCATATATATGCAAAGGTGATATATATATATATCACCTTTTAAATGTGCACGAATACACACATGCAGATACACACTTATAAAAATGGAATCAAAAAAATACATACAGGCTGGGCACGGTGGCTCACGCCTGTAATCCCAGCACTTTGGAAGGCCGAGGCCTGTGGATCACTTGAGCTCAGGAGTTCGAGACCAGCCTGGCCAATATGGCGAAATGTCATCTCTACTAAAAATACAAAAATTAGCTGAATGTGGTGACAGACACCTGTAATCCCAGCTACTTGGGAGGCTGAGGCAGGAGAATCACTTGAACCCAAGAGGCAGAAGTTGCAGTGATCCGAGACTGCGCCATCATACTCCAGCCTGGGCAACAAGAGCCCATCTTAAAACAACAACAAAAAACAAAACCAAAAAAACACATACATACCAGACTACCTTGAATTTACTTTTCTTACTTAAAATAGGATTTTTGGCTGGGCACAGTGGTTCATGCCTATAATCCCAGCACTTTGGGAAGCTGAGGTAGGCAGAATGTTTGAGCCCAGGAGTTTGAGACCAGCCTGGGCAACATGCTGAAACCCAATCTCTACTAAAAATACATACACACACACAAATTAGCTGAGTGTGGTGGCGATCACCTGTAATCCCAGCTGCTTGGGAGGCTGAAGCAGGAGAATCACTGGAACCCAAGAGGTGGAGGTTGTAGCAAGCCAAGATAATGCCACTGCACTCCAGCCTGAGTGACAGAGGCTCAGTCTTGAAAAAAAAAAAAAAAGATTTTTAATGGTTGCATAATATTTCATCTCTAGATAAAACATAATTTTACCAACCTCCTATTTTTGGACATCTAAGTTTTTAACTTTTTTGTTATGTATTTCCCTGCTATGAAAATTCTTACAGGTAAAGATTTGCCCATATTTCTTTATGTGTTATTTCTGTAGAAAAGTTTTCTAGAAGTGAAACAGCCATAAATGAACCTGTAAACTAAACTGCAAACTGCCAAAGTGCCTCCAGGAAGGTTGTTACCATTTACATTCCCTCCAGTATTGTAACAGGGACCTGCTGTTTCAGTTAGCATCATGTTCCCCCAAACCCTTGATGGGAAGGCCCCAGAGACTTGGCGAGCATTTCTCATTATAATGTTTCCTCCTCAAATAAGAGAGCTCTGAGGAAAGAAAAGATGAAGGAATAAGAAAGGGGAATGATGACTATAGTGGGAAGAGAGAAGAGGTGGAAAAATGAAGGAATGGACGGAGGAAGCGAGGGAGAGAGGGAGGGAGGGAGGAAGGAAAGGGGAAAGGAAGGAAGAAAGAGAGAGAGGGAGGAAGGAAGGAAAGAAGGGAGGGAGGGAAGAAAGGAGGGAGGGAAGAAGGAAAGGAAGGAGAAATGGAAGGGAGGAAAGGAGAGAGGAAAAAAGGAAGGAAAGGAGAGAGAGATGGAGGGAGAAAAGAAGGGAGGAAGGAAGGAAGGAAGGAAAGAAGGAAGGAAGGAATGCAGGCAGGCAGGCAGGCAGGCTGGCTCACATAAGGGCAGAGGGAGAGACAATAGGAGTTAGGGAAATTGAGAAAAGGGAGAGACCAGGCAAAAAGGCGAGGGAGGTGTCATCTTTTGCTAGAGAACAAGAAACTAGGGAACCAGGAGACAGAGAGAGGCAGACAACATCCTTGGCTATTATTCTTCTGAACAAGGGACATGGCAGTATGGATCTTCAGCAAGCTGCCACCCTTTGCCTCATGTCCTGGCTACTCCAACATCTCCAGTCGGGTTCCACAGGCCCTGGGGACAGCCATACTGGCCTCTCCCACCTGTCACTTGGGCGGCTGCCTGGAAGCCTTCACTCTGGAGCTTCATGGGTTTGTCAGGAAGAAACTGTGTTTAAAAACTATATGAAGGACAACACCAACGCCATTTGGGAAAAAAATATCTTGGTTTGAGTAATTTGAACCAAAATAAATAAAAGAGAAAATTTAAAAATTTAAGTGGTGACAGTGTTGGGGATGGGAGTGGGAGTGAGGAGTGAAATGCACAAAATAATTCCTGAAACTTTACTCTGCCCTGGCAGGGACGACCCCGTGGAAAGCCAAAATAGGCCAGGCGCATCTCCCAGTTCCTGTTGTCCAGTGAGTCTGGTGTTGCTCAACCCTCTACCAAAAAGCATGACTGCCCCTCTGCACAGAATGGAAAATGAACATGGCTCTGCCCTGTCTCTGAGAGACCATTTAAGGCTTTGAAAATCTCCTGCAAGTTGAGTGACACTCCGGTGCCAAGAGCGGATGAGCATGTTTTGTTCCTGGGACATCTGCTATCTCTGATTGGAATGTAAGAGATGTCTGAACTTCCCGATATCCTCTCTCTCTCTCTCTCCCTGTCCCTCCCTCCCCTTGCTGCCCCACCCCCCCATTTCTGTCCTCAAGCCGCTACAATGACCCTAAGCAAAAAAAAACCTGACTCTTTACCAACCCCGGGGAAAAAGCTACACCAACATCCACTTCTTTTTGTTTAGCAAAATCTCCTTTTAGGTACAAAGATTATCGATAAAAAGGCCATACTTTGCAAATGTATCATCAAGTTAACCAAATAATAAAAATGCAAAATGCAGAGCAGTTTGTATTGTGAACTCCATTTGCAATTTAAAAGACTTTTTTATAAATATATGCCTTTATACACATATATGAAGAATATAAACAGATACACAAAACACAAACTTTGATATTAGTGGTTGGGGGGAGGGGAAATGAAGGGAGTAGAGGGCGTAGGTCACTGCATACTCTTTCTGTCTGATTTTTTTTATCATGTGCATAAGTGCATATGATAATTTTTTAGGATTTATTTTTTTTAATCCTATTATTATTTAGAGACTGGTGGATTTGGTTCAAATCTTGCTCTCCCACCTACTAGCTCCAGGAGTGTGGGTACCTGACTTCACGACTTCAGCAGTCATTGGTTGTAAAATGGGGCAATTGTATTGTCTGCCTTCTAGGGTTGTTGCAAAGAGCAGATGAGTTAGCACATGTGAAGCACTTAGCACAGAACCTGACACGTGTGGTCAATAAATATGGGCCTCATTATCATCGTCGTCATCATCATCATCATCATCATCATCATCATCATCATCATCGTTAGTGTTACTATCTGTGGCTGTTATCCTGACCCAGAGAACTTGGTTGTTTGTTTGTTTGTTTCCTGAAAGCCAGGAAACCCTGCAATATCACTAACCAGGCTGTTCTTTGAAGTAGGGCTGCCTGCTCCGCCTGGTGAAGGAGGGAGCCATGTGTTACAGTCCTGAGGCATATAGATCTTCCCTCAGCAGATCATTAGGCTCATGTTTGTCACATTTATTTTAAGGAAACTGGTAGGGAGAGGGTGGATGAGGTTAATTGCCCTATGGATGCTGGGCAGCCCTGTTCTCCAGATGGGGGGAGGTTCAACAAAGCCTGGCGTGACCCCAGAGGCATGGCTAAGGCCCTGGCTCCTAGGCCTTATGAAACAGAGAAATAAGGCTTGCAGAGAGGGAAGAGGAAAGGGGTCACTGGGGCCTGAGCTTTCATCTTGGGGACTCTGGGCTTGCAGAGAAACCCAAATGGATTGATTGTGATTCTTACAGAAGTTTGGGAAAGCCCTAGACTTCATCTTATCCAGAATGAATCCGGCAGAGTCTCACTCCCCGAGCAAGTTAAGAGTCATTCTTATGCACAAATAATTCCTTAAACTTTACTCTGCCCTGGCAGGGAGGACCCCATGGAAAGCCAAAATAGGCCAGGCGCATCTTCCAACTCCTGTTGTCCAGTGAGTTTGGCGTTGCTCAACCCTCTACCAAAAAGCATGCCTGCCCACCAGTTAGTGGCGGGTGCAGGGGGTGGGGTGATTCCTATCTTTCCATCAACAGGGTTCAGACTTTCCACAAACCTTTAGCACAGACCTACTGGGTGATGTCCCTACAGCCATGTCACTCCGGGATGTCACTTCACCTTTTCAAGCCTCTGGTTATTCATCTGCAAAATGGGTAAAATAATCGTTCTGCCACATTGACTTTTTGGAAGGATTAATACACATAAGCATTCATCAAATGGTAGCTACGTATATGATGATTATTATTATG
Organism: Pongo abelii; assembly: GCF_028885655.2. Taxonomy (NCBI): domain Eukaryota; kingdom Metazoa; phylum Chordata; class Mammalia; order Primates; family Hominidae; genus Pongo; species Pongo abelii. The sequence continues at coordinate 113,294,699 of NC_071995.2, read as the reverse complement.
CTTCAGTCTACCTGTGAACCAAGATTTGCTTTCTCCTACCCTGTAAGACCTTCATCTTCATAAAAAGAAAACACATCAGTGTCCGTTAAACTGTATGTTTCAGTCCTTCCAGAAAATAATCAGGAACACACGGCAGTCCCGGCTAAATGAGTAGAAAATGAACTCCTGGTGGATGGGCGGGGGCGGGGGGGTGCGGGTGACACACCTAATTCAATGTTGATTTTCTGGCCACCGAAAATATTCCTTTTTACGGACCTGCTGGAGCTCCTTAGATTAACAACCTCGGCCGGCACTCATCGCCCCCACCCTGGCAAAGCTTCCCAGCCAGGGAGAAGGTGTGACTTCAGACTTCGTGGTAAGGATGGGGGTTGGGGGGGCGGAATGCAGGCCGGTGTGTGAGGTGATTGTAACCAGAAACGCCTAGGCAGGCATCTCGCTTCTGTCCTGAGCGGCCGCTGGCAGGCAGCCGGACCGGGAGCCGGGAGACGGTCCGAGGTGCCCTGACTCGCCGCTGACCGTCCCTCCTGGGCCAGGCCGATAGCTTATCGGGTCCACTCGGGGGGCGCCCAGTGCTACAACCGGAAACGCGGCTGGAGGCCAGTGGATGCTTGATGGAGCCGTTGGCGCCATGGTGCGAGCGCGCCAGGGCTTAGGCTCCAAGTAAAGGCCTTCTTCATCCATCCACCCACAACCAGGTAAGTCATTGCCTCCATCCTCGGATCCGTTCGCTATAGGCAGGTGAACGGCTGGTATTTTATGGACACTGCGGAGCAGGGAGGGAAGTGAAAGTGTGAGCCAATGCAGGGGTCCCGGGAGGTCAGTGCCACCTCAGTGCCCACGGGCCTCAGAATGGGGCATGAGCGCGGGGCGAGGGGAGGGGATGCTGGGACTCCGGTTGTGTACCCCAAGTTGCCGGTAAGGGCGCACCTGACCTCCGATCCGCATTTTCTCTTTGCCACAGCTCGACCTGAGACTCCTGGACTCAGGCTTGGCGTGGGCTCCATTCCACCGCGATGCCAGCAAGCATATTGGGGTGCCTTGTCTTGGGGTGGAAGAACCTGTTGTAAGAAGTTGTTTGTGGTATAGTCGAAAATGACAGAAATTTAGTCTGAAGCCTTGAGTTTAGGTCCAGGCTTTCCACTACTGTGCATTCCTGGGCCGCTTGCTTAACCTCTCTGGACCCAGCCTCCTCATCTTGCAGAGAGGTTTTATTATGAACTAAGTGGGTTGTTGGAGTTTGGTAAGATGTAGAGTTGGAAGATCTTTATAAAGTAGAAGGAGCCTTATTTTTGGTGGTCTGTTGTTATTAGAACATTTTGGCACTGTCTAGGGAAAGTCAGCCGGCAGCTCAGCTGACTGGGGTGTATGTTCCCGCAGAAGAAGACCCGGGAGGGGTCAAACAGGTTGAACCATGGCCCTCTTCTGCTCAGAACAGGTGTCCCCAGCCTTGGGGAAAGACATTTGGAAGGAAAAGCAGGGGGCGTCAGTGACCCTCCGAGGGCTGCAGAGGTTAGCCCTGTGCTCCTCTGAGGCCTTAATCCCAGTATCCCAAACAAGCCGCTCAGGACTCGGTCCCTGGCAGATCGCCGCCTGAGCTCGGCCCCCAGTTCGTTTCTTCCAGCGCTTGGCCTGGGCTCACCGCGCGCTCTCACCCCGGTCCAGCTGCGCCTAGAGTTCACTCAGGGCAGCAGAGGACCCGCAAGTAGGCGCTCAGACAGACAGACGCCGCGGTGCCGGGCGGTCTCCGGCTGCGCCCGGGTCTGCGAATCAAAGAAGAAGCGTCTTTCTCTTACCCTCTCACCCCGCTCCGCTGGCTAGCCAAGCACGGAGCCCTCCAGGCTCTGGCCAACCGGCTCACGTGGCCCGGAGCCCAGAGGCTCGCTGAGGCGGCTTCTCATTACTTTAAACAGGGGGCCTCATAAGACCTGTTTAGGGGCCCTGCAACACTGTATACAGAATCGCTTATTTAAGTAAGTGCTTTTCTCTCTCTCTCTCTTTTTGGTTCATCTTTCTAAAATCAGGTTCTCAGTGGGATCCACATTCCCTCTGAGGTTAAGAACCATCCTTCTCCACCAGAAGCTCAGGGAGTTGTCGGTGCAGGATGGAACATTACAAGATTACAGGCCCCAGGTGGTGGTTTACACCTGTAATTCCAGCACTTTGGGAGGCTGAGGTGGGAGGATCACTTGAGGCCCGGAGTTCAAGACCAGCCTGGGCAACATGAGACTTCCATCTCAACAAAAAATTTAAAAATTAAAAATAATTAGCTAGGCTTGGTGGTATATGCCTGTAGTGCTAGCTACTGGGAAGGCTGAGGTGGGAAGATCACTGGAGCCCAGGAGGTTGAGGCTGCAGTGAGCTGTGAATGTGCCACTGTACCCCAACCTGGGCAACAGAGTGAGACCCTGTCTCAAAAACAAACAAACAACAAAAAACAAGATCACGTGTTCTTTCCTTACATGTACCCCTAAGGCACTTGGCTGTGAAGGACAGCACACACACGTACACACTTCAAAAATGTCTCTTCCCAAAGGGAAACTGAGGCCCAGACAGGAGTTGCCACTGGTTCAAGGTCAGACAGCCAGTTAGAGGCTAAAAGTAACACACGGGCCTGTTGGTTCTTGATCTGATGCTAAGTATCAGATCTAATCGATTATTAGCTCTAAACAAGCTAATCACCAGTCCACAATTCAGCCAGAAACTGGCTTCCACAATGCACTTGATTAAGACTCCTGGCTATGGTTACTCTTCAAGGGCACATGCTAAACTAGTTGAAGACCACAACTTGAGTTTGCAGGCTACCAGTGGCTTGGAAAGATGAAAGGTTCAGCTTAGCTCTATCCTTAATTACTAGATGTTTAACCTTTAGAATGGCAAAGTACCCGTGGAGACACTGATGAAAACTATGGACTTTCTCCAGAAAAATACACCCAAAATACAATTTTGAGACCAGCATCCAGGCTCTGAAGACCTGTGACAGCCATCCATGGAGTCATGTTAAGAACCTCCACTCCAACTAACCCAAAGCTCACAGCGCTGGAGGAGAAGCCTGTTTGGGGAATTCCACCTTGGCTCCATGTCTCTGAAGAGGCTTGTCCCAGGGAGTATATGGGATCCTCGCTCACACACAACCCAACAGCCGACCCACAATGGCATACCTGCCAGTTATTGCCTTGGTCCGGCAAACCCCTGGCTAAGCATCCACAGCCGAGCTGAGGGCAGTGAGAAAAGTTCAAGTCGCCAGCTGAAGTGGTCTTTAACACCCCCCGGCCTTCTCAGCCTCACTGTTTATCCATATGAAGGGCTCTCCTTCCCGGCCTACTTCCACCCCCACCTTTCTGAGATCGGCTATAAAAATAAACTATTTTTCCTTGTTAATAAATCTCCGCCCGGCGCCCTCTTTTAAAGAACTCAAAAAAAAAAAAAAAAAATCACTGCGCCAAGCGCGAGCGAGCAGGGAGATTAATCTCGAAGCAGGATTTATGTGGCGCGGGGATCCTCAAACAATTGGAGTTATAAAGTGAAATGAGATTCGGAGGCGGGTGGAGGAGGGGGAGGGCCTCGGGAACCGCAAACACGTTTGTGTAGCTAAACAATGTGGAAACTTTTAAAGACCCATTTCTGCAGACATCTTGCAGCAACCGCGCTTCTCTGTCAGCCCGCGGGAAAGAGAGAGAGATATATTAACTGAAGACACAATCTAAAATTACTTAGGGGTTTTAAACATGCGGACAATGGGGGCGGGCGCGCTGATAAACTGTTGTCCATATTTCCTTCTCTCAGGGTATTATTTCCAAAATATTCCACCCCCTTCACAATGCCCCCTCCCTCCCCGCCCTTTCTTTTCTCTCTCCATTCATTACTTTGACGAGTGTGCAGCGGCCGAAATCGAAGCCGGGAGGTACCAGAAGCCAGCCCGCAGGATCCGGGTTTGCGCCCTAGTGCCCGGCGCAATTGCGCCTGTGCGTAAAGACGCTGGTGCGGCGCAGAGCCCGAATGCCAGGGCTTAGGTACATCACATCTACTTCTGGGGTGGTCTTTCTTAGGACGTTAGATTCTTAGAGGCTTTAGGGATTCTACGCAGTCTTTTAATGCGTGGCCTCGATCAGGATCGCAAACCTTTTTCCCTGGCCTCAGGAGTAAGCGCGCAGGAACACATGCCCAGGCGGTTCCGGTTCTCAGCCCTGATCTGTACACTTAGAGCTGGTGAGCTGGTTTGGACTCCTTGGCTCCAGATATAAAACTAAGAGAGAAGCAGGAGCGAAGGCTGGCCCTCCTTGTTGTTGGGGGGACTTGTGTAGGAATTGTCGTTAAGTCTGGCGAAACTGGGGCACGGGCTCAACATTCATCGTGCCCTGTAGCAACGCCCCCCTTCCGAGCACGGGATTCCTACAGTCGTCAAATCCCCGCAGGAACTAGGCGGCCTGGGTCAGCCTGTTTGACGTCCCGTTTGCTCCTCTGTAAAATGGGGATATAACGGTATCTACCCCGATAATTGTTGGGAGATGAAATGACTGCAAAGCTCGTAGAAAAGTGTAGGTGGTCAATTAGTGTCAGATGTTTCTGTGGTTATCACTTCTTATGATCGAGTTGTAAGAGCGTGGGCAGAACCCGAAAGACTGCCCTGTTACTCTACAGAGGAGACGGGGCCAGAGAGAGGCATTCCGTGTCTCAGTGAATGAGGAGAATGTTAGGGTTGAAAGCCTGATTTCTGGGTTCATTCATTGATTTGATAAATATCCCATTAGTTTCAGGCTCGGTGCTGAGCTCTGGAGGCCCAGCTGTGACCAGGATGGTCCTCTGCCCCGCGGAGCCCGACGATCAGCGGGAGAGACCGATGCTGAAACCTACAGTATTTCCTTTGATGCCAAATTCTTGCCCGCGCCGCTCCTTAATGCTTCTCTGGTCACAGCTGGGGCGCTGCAGGCTGCAGACAGACCCCTGCCCCCAGGAGGCATACAAACGTGGGGGTTAGGGGAGAACAGGCAAAGGCAGAGGCATTCTCCACCTAGGACGCCTCTGTGGCCGCCGCCGCGCGCCAGCCTGTGACCAGCGGCGCAGCTTCACCCAGGCTGCCGGCTGCCGCTGTCGCCCTTGCGGGGCACACGTCCAGCAAAACATTTCTAAATGTGTCTGGGCCCAATTCCGGAGTGTGAAGCAATCCCTCCGGCCCACGCTGCCGGCGGAACCTTTATGTAGTCGCGTTTCAGCCGCGCAGCGCTCATCAGCGCCACTTATGTCATCGTTTCTGGGTGCGCGCGGGCAAATTTGCTCCGCGCGCGCGCGCCCAGCGACCCTCCCCTCCCAGTGGCCTCCACTCTAGCCCTGCAGGGCCCCCAGGGATTTACTCTGGGGGCTTGGCCAAGAAAAGGGGCCACCGGGACGGGCTGTTCTCTGCCTCCGTGAGTGTGGCCCAGGTGGAAATTCCAGTGAAAACTGAGCATTCTGAATTAAAACAAAACACAGCTAACTTAAACTAACCTAAACTCGTTTAGAGAGGTTTGAATTGGCTGCCTAATTACGGATTCCTCCATCATAAGTCTCTTGAATTACCTAGGCAAAACTGTCAATTATCCAAATGTTATGTTGAATTTCCCAGAATTTCCTGGATTTGCCAGGTAGTCGACATCTGCTGTTGTGGGGACAACCGTCCAGATTGTATTAGCACAATGTTCTGTTCTCCAGCTGTGGCTGGATGCCTGCTCACTCTCCTGAATTTTTCTGATACAGTACTTCTGGATTTATTTTTCCCTGGCAAATTCCACGATGCTCCCAAGGCTGTGATGGAGAAGGGAGGGAGAGATGGGTGTGGTGATGAGAGTGGTGGTTACCTTGGCATCTTCTCCGAGCTTCATGGTGTTCATGGCTGGAAGAAGAGCTTCAGAGGCTGCCCCACCGGGTTTCCCAAATTAGAGAATTAAAGCAATCTCTCTGGTCATCCAGACACTAGATCTCTCAACTTTTCCCAAATTTCCAGATAATTAAGTGTATAAGGGAAAGGAGAAGATGGGCCAAAATTTCCACATAATTTTCTAATTTTCTTTCATCTCCATTATTCATGAGAAGTGTAAATATACCCTTTTTACCTTGAAAGGAGAAAGAAAGAAAGAAAGAAAGAAAGAAAGAAAGAAAGAAAAAGAAAGAAAGAAAGAAAGAAAGAAAGAAAGGCAAACAAAACAAATCTCCTGTATTTGTTTGAAACTCTCTTCCTGCATTTAGAGGCTGTGTGTTTGTGTTTGTGTTTGTGTGTGTTGAGCCAAGGTCACTGGGCAGCAGAGGAACAGGGCTAGGGTTTGGGAAACTGTGTCGACGTTTTCTATTTAGGAAATGTCTGTTGGATCTCAATCCCAGTGGATCCCATTTTCCCCAGAAAGCACCAATTTCTAACACTTTTGTTTCTTCAGGTCCCTGCATCTTGTAACCTATGACAGAGCTCAAGGATAGAGGCTGGTTCTACACTAACAAAGTCCAGTTAATCTGTCCAAAAAGTCTCCTCAACAACTTTGGTATGGTGGTGGTGGTGGTGGGAAACGTGTGGCTGCCTGGGGCAGGAGTCCACATAATCCAGCTGGACTGGATCTTGATTCCTTTCCCTTCCCTTAATTTCACCAGTGTAGATCTCTGCCTAGAGACAGGGAAGTCTGAGAGAAGATCTAGAAGTCCCTGCTCTGGGAGCTCCTTAAGGGCTGTGGTTGGTTATGGTCTTCCAGTTGTTGGGGATATTTTTGAGGGCACAGAGACCCCTGACTTTTGCAGCTGCAGAGGGGATTAAACACATGTCCAAGCGTGTGCACACCCTCTTCCTCCCCCAGCAGCACACAAAGAGGAGGAAAGGTTGGAACATGTGAAGGATCAATCCTCAGCCCTGTCATCAGGGAGGCAGCCTGCAGATCTCCAGCTAATTACAGTGAGGTCCTGGACCATGATCCCGGTTCTAAAGACTTTAATTGGAGTTCAGGAACACCTCCCCATGGGAGGGAATATCCAGAGATTCTATTGCATCCCAAGGATGTGCCCAACTCCCAAACATTAAGAATATCCTCATTAGAACCTGTTTCCCACTGGCGGTCCTCCATCAACTCTTCAACTCGAATTCAACTGGGGACACTTCGGAACGGGTCTGGGTCTGGAAATGCAGCTTTCAGAATGAAGGGCTCTGGAGTCTGAATGCCGAAGCTGAACCTCTTCCCTCACTTGCTAAGTGATGTTGGGAAAGCAATTTAACCTCTCTGGACCTGGCTCTCATCTGTGAACCGTGATAACAGTACTCCCTTCTTAGGGTTGTTTGGAGAAGCCAGTGAAGGAGGCAGGAGGAGGGAATGGCTAGATCAAGATTTATCTGGTCTGTAGTAGAACTGGAGGCCTGTCCATACTGGGTCCTCAGCCAACAGGTTGCAGCATGCAGGCTGGCAGCGGCTCCTCTCAGCCAGATGGTGAGAATGTAATAAAATAAATATATATTGTTGGGCTATTCCAGAAACAGCAATGTGTGGTGTAGGAAAGCTTCGTGTCGAGCTATGTTGGTGGATGTCTGCTTTTCACTCCTAGGCCAGTCCTCAGGCTGTGGGTTCCAGTCCAAGCCCTGCCCCTTTCTTGCAGGGTGACTCTGTGTAAGTGTCTTCCCCTCTCTGGACGTGGAGTAGGCAGTGTTGGAAATGACTCCTACCTGCGGGTCATTGTGCGAATGAAATAAACGAGTAGGTGCGTGGCACGTGGTAGTGAGATTGAAAGATACAGTATCACGGCACGTCGTAACAAACACATAAGCACAGCCTAACACAATATACACATCCTAATGGAAGGTAAACGTGGTATAATATCCGATATTACGATGTGTTATATTGTATTATAATTCTAGGCACACGTGAGCATGCTGGAAGAGACAGACTGCGTTAGCCAGGACGTGCTTCGCCATTTTAGTGCCCGTGGGGGACGCAAGGTCTTACCGACTGGGGTTTCGAAGCGCGGGTGAGCGCTTGGCAAAACGCGACATTTTTCTCCCGGCAGCGCTGCTCAGGGCCCACTGCTCCCGTCCTGGGAAGATTCTTGCAGGTATCCAGGCACTGGGAAACCCTGGTAGGATCCGGCCGCTCTGTGGCTGCAGCTAGGAGCCCACATGGCACCGAGGAAATCTGGCGTCTGTGGCAATTCCCGACTGAGCGCGGCACAGCGCTGTGCAAACTGATGCAGCAACCTGAACGCGCCGTACCTCACCGAGCACGAAGCTTGGAGGAGGCCAAACAGAGAACCCAGAACACCGAACCCACCCTTCCGCCCTCTGCTTTCCGTGCGGCGCAGGGAGCAGGCGGTTGGCGCAGGGAGCAGGCGGTTTCCGCAGGGAGAAGGCATGGTTGGAAGCAAAGCACATTTTGCTTCTCCGCGCTGCTTCCCGGGATTTAGCCAGTGCCGCAGATGCGCGCTGACCAACCATTGAGACACGGTTCTTTAGAGCCCTTTCTTCTAAAGGCATCGACACATCTACAGAATTGTTTTCAGCGGTGGAATCACTGACGCACACACCAAATAGCTTGCACTCGGAACAATTTGCCCGTAGAATTATATGCACATAGAAGTACTTGAGAATTGCAAATCTGTCGGCTCGTGGGCATGGAATTATCTGCACATAGATAATCGTTTGCATATGTTGTTTTCATATGTCGTTTGCATATGTTGTTTGCCACGGATAATTTACGCGTAATTATCTGTAGACAGAAACATCTTTGCGCACACACGTTATTTGCAGGCGCGTTAGCACGCACACACTTCATTATATACATGAAAATTAAGGGCACACCCGCGGCTATGCGCTCCGGCACAGCCCGTGGCCCCCACTCGCAGGCGCAGACCTAAGGGTGTAAAGATGAGCACTGGGTGTCTTATGTTTCGGGGAAAGTTCCAGAGTTGAAAGGAGAAAACTCTCTGGAGTCCGCGTTCTCTCTTTGTTGTTGGGGTTTGGGTGTTTGTTCTTGTTTTTTGTTTTTTATTTTTTGACAGAGGTTGAATTCCTGACAGTTTTCCTGCTCGGAAAGACAGCGGGGACAAAGGCCAGAGGGTCTCCCTGCTTGGAATCGAGGTCCGGGAGCAGTCCTTTTGGCGTTAAGGGCAGCGCCATGGGAACAATGAGTACAGAGATCGTGGCGCGGCCTCCTCGCCTCCCCCAGGCCGGAGAAGAGCCAGGTGGGGCCTGGAGGGACCCGCGGCCTGCGCTCAGAGGGCCGGGGAAGCTGTGTTTATTTTCTAGTTATTCTTGGCCGCCTTCCACGCGATTATTTGTAGCAGCTTAGGGAAGTTCAGGGAGAGCTGGGGCCTTAGGGGGTGGGGTGGGGGTTCCTCTGCCAGACCCCATGGATTTTATGGCATCGGAGCTCCAAGGGCAAATTACAGGCGGAATCAAAATGTGTAAATTCCAGTATAATATATAATAATATAATTATATATAAAATATATAATATAATGTAATGTGTAAATTATAGGTTAGTATCGTAAAGAATCCTAAGTCTGGCCGCTCAAGAAAGGCGAGTTGTGGGTTTCCAAGCTGACTCCCGGCCGGGCGCGCGCCAATGCGCCATGGGCTTCTGCTTCTGCGGGCTCCGTCCCCAGGCTTGGGCAGCCGGGGCGCCGGGGCGCTAAGAGGGACAGCTGAGACGCAGGCCCAGAGTTCTGTCCCAAAGCTGGTGCCCTCACCAGCAGGAAAGAAAGGGGGCCAGGTTGAGCACCCTGGCTTCGGAGGCTGACAAAAGACCGGCAACCTGGAGCTGGGAGCATGGGAATTGGGAACGCTGCTTTTTCTCCCTGGGCCCCGCCGCTGTGGCGGCCTTTTAGCTCAGGCTCGCTAATTAGACTTAATCGAAAGTGCTTTTATACGCCTAGCCAAGAGCTAAAGCTAGTTGAAGAGGTTAGGATGTATGTGCTGCCACAAAAGTGCGTCGCAGAGGTTCCTTGGAAAGAATTTCAGAAGCCTTACGGTTCAGAAAGCTCTCTTGACTTCATTTTTCATTATTTAGCGTTTTCTGGGTCTCGTTTGTTTTCTTCTTTTCCCTCCATAGTCTTTCTTGTTACGTCCTCTTTCCCCCTTTTTCATTTTTTTCTTTCCTCGGTTTCCTTTCCCTTCTTCCCTCCTCCGCCCTTTCTTCCTCCCTCCCTCCCTCCCTCACAACTTTCTTTCTAATTTTTTTTTTCTTCTTCCCCCTTTTCTCCTTGCCTCATCCTTTCTCACTTCATGCCCAATTTTCTTGTTGTTCTCCCCACATTTGCAATATTTCAAAGTCCCTCCTTTCTGGTGTCTTTTTTTTTTCTCTTTGTTCACTCTATTTTGCAATCCCCCATCTATTTCCTCCTTTTCTGCCTTTTCTTTTTTTTTTTCTCTTTCTTTTCCCATTCTATGATTAATTCTTCATGTCTTGGCCCAGAATGTGGTGCAATTGAACTTAAACTTCCTTGATTATGGCAAATTTAACTAAAAACAGGTCACACTGGCCTGGAGAGAATTAGAAAAGGGAGGAGAACATTTTGATAGCAGCATCAAGAAATCCTGCATTCAGTTAGCACTAGCCTCTCCAGGGCTGGATACAGTGGAGAGGTGAGGGGGCTGAAAGATTGGTAAGAACTCAAACTTTCCATGGCCAACGAGATTGTCCATTTGGAAGGGGTGAACTATCCAGTTATCAGCAGGACACTGGTGCGTTATCATGCACATGAGCATACCAGGCTCTGTGCATATCAGCTGTCCATTTGATTTCCATCTTTGTTCTAGGAGCTCCTGAGAAAATCTTGCTAAGAGTTAGCACGAATTTCAAGAAGACAAACCACCATGATAAAAATCCTTTAGAGACCACCTAGCTCCCTTCCTGGATGACAGATTTCTATTTTTCCTCCCTAGGAGCCCAGGTCTCCCCTTCTCAACAGCTGTTCGTCCATTGTTATATTTATTGGGTAAATATAAACCCATAAATACACCTGAATGAAAAGCTTCATGTTCCATAATATGCTGTTCAGAGCCAACAACATTCATCTTCCAACCATTTCACTTCTTTGGTTTGACAATGAGTGTAGGAATTCTACACTCCTGCTCCTTTTCCCAAGTGATGAGAATATTAACATCTGACCACTCTGCCCCCAGGAGTAGCCTCCACCCCTATCCACCTTTCCAAAGCCTCCTTATTAAGAGGTCACTTCCTTCCAGGCCTTAAGCTCAGCCTGCAATTCAGACCAGACAGGGAGAAAATGTTGACATACCTGAGCCAGTGGCAATACCAGGGTGATCCTATCCTCATGAAGGGAAGGGAAGTGGCTTCCTAGGGGCCCATGCTGGGGACCTGTGCTTCTAGAGACCAGAGAAACAGACGCTCCTGTGTGGAGATCAAGGGAGTGACTTCAGGAAAGAAATCCTGGCTCCATCACAGTTCATTTTCATAAGTGCATGCCCTTTAAGTCTGGCTTTCTGGAATGACCCAAGCAGCAAGCTGCTGAGCCCTTCTCCTAGCCATTGATTGCCTGGCTCTTTTAAAGCTTGGAATCCAGTAAGGTTGGTGTAGATGAAAAATATTCAATTAGCATATCATGTTGTTGAGGGTGTGGGTAATAAGCACTCAAACATGGGCACTTACAACTTTTATGGGGGGTGGCAATTTGGTGTGCCATCAAAATGATGACAGCACAACCTTTTGACATAGCAATTTTTGTCCCAGGTGTTTATCCTACAGATGCGGTCATGCATTTGCAAAATGGCATTTGTATGAGGATGTTCAATGCAGCACTGCTGTAATAGCCAAAGTTTGAAAATGACTTGGTGGGCATGAATGGGAAGCTGGTTAAACTGATTATAATAAGAGAGGCAGTGACATACTATGCAGCTATAGAACAGATAGAGGGCTTTCTGTATGTACAAATATGAAAGCATCTCTAGGGTATAAGCAAAGGACAATGAAACTAAAAGCAACAGGCAGAATGGTTTGTATAGCATGCAACCGTGTGTGTGTGTGTGTGTGTGTGTTGTAGTGATTCCCCAGAGGGGCATAAAAGACACTGCCACCCTGTCACCATGGTTACCTCCAGGCAGAGCCAACTAAATTGTTGAAGAAGGAAAATCTGCTTTTCACTGTATACTGTTTTATACTTTTTCAGTTTTTTTTGTCTTTCACATATCCTACTTATGCTATACATAATTTTTAAATGAATTGAAAAAAATAATAGAAAATGGTTGCTGTCCTCATGGTCTTTTCTTCTTCTCTGCAGGCTTCTTATTGCTTTCTCTCATTCTCCTCTCCCTTTCAGAATAATAGTCACCACCTGATGAACACTCACCCCATGTAGAAGTTGTGGCAACTGCCTTAAAAATACCTCACTTCATTCTCACATCAGCTCTGCAAGAGAGGCATTCTTAGTTCTATTTTACAGGTGTATAAACTGAGGCTCTTAGCGACAAATCTCCTGCCCAAGCTCACATACCTGATAAGACGCTTTCCAACCCAGATAGTCTGTTTCCGAAAGCAAATGATTACAATCTAACTGACCCCTACTTCCATATTCTCTTTCTTTTCTTCATTTATTCTCCCAAGACTTCCAGCCACTCCCCCATCCCTTAATTTCCACCCCATCTCCCACCACTCACAACTGAATAAATGAAAATAAAATACTGGAAGGAGAACAGCTAAGTCCAGACCAAAGCAGGCCAACTGGTTCTAATGCAAATTCAAAGACAATTTGCTGAACTACATGGTGGCAGACGGCATGGAAAGGTAGACTTGATGGAGACAGAAATCAGTCAGTCCCTCAGCTGTTCATAGGAAACCCACCCATGGACTCACAAGTCCTGTTTCTTTCTCCAGCAGTTCCCATAAATCCTAGCAGGTCTTCATTCTTGGAGCCAGCACTAAGCCCTGAAAGGTAATGGGGTGTGAGAATTTGGCTTTGGAAAAATTCTCGGTTAAGATCCGGATGTGGGGCCAAGATTCCTGCGGGGAGCCCTTAAACATAGGAGCTGGGGCTGTTAACCAAATTTCCTCTTATCTGAGGATTGGGCTTCTGCAGGTGAGGCCTCCAAACTTCAAATGCATTCCTCTGCTACCACAGCAAGGCCCCAGAAAGATACCAGGAATCATATTTTTTGGCACATGGAACTAACTCGTGGCCAAGTCAGCAAATAGCTCTGGAATACTTAGGATGTCCAAGGCACTGCACAGCCAAGGTACCAAAATGTGTGTCAGTTTCATATATACTTGCATATTATAAAAATTAAATTCAAATTATTACAAAAATCAAATTCGAATTCTATTTTTTAGAAGTTATACGGTGAAAATACATTTCTATCTCAGTTCCTTTCCCCAGTCCTCTAGTTTGCTTTTCTGAGGCCATTCAACTGTAACCTCTTTCTTGTATATTTTCTGGATATCATCTAAGCATGATTGATTTTTCTCTTATTTGAATCATTACCTTTTAGACCCAACATATAGCCATGGCCTAGTATGTAAGAGTCTGGATCCACACACTGGTCCATGACTTTTTTGGTCTATGTACTTGGCCTGGTTCCTCAAAGGCCGTGCTTTGGTTTTCTCATCTGAAAAAGGGGATGATACCAATACTCTCCTGAAAGGTTTCTTATGCAGATTAAATGTGACAAAGCAATGTAAAGCATCTAGAGTTGTGCCTAGCACAAATGCTCCTTTATTTATGAGAGGAGTTAAGATAATTAGTACTTTATTATCTTAATACATAGTTGTGTTCTATTCTGTGTGTGTGACTGTGCATTCTTCCCCATCAAATTTCTTCCTGATGCAGCATAGGTGACAGTATCTTAGACCATAACTAGGAAAATAAGTGAAGAATTAAGATTCTACCATCAGTGAAAGTATCTTATAACTTCCAATGTCTAAAAAGGAGAAAGATGTTAAATTTTTCCAATACTGGCTTTTTCCAAATAGAAAGATGTTGTATTTGGTGGTTCTGTACAAAATAGAACTAGCATTTCTGTTACTACTCTGGGGCGTGTGAGTGTGTGTGTGTATATGCATACACCTGTATATGTGTGTTACGTAGGCAGTTGAAGCAAATGCCTGAACCCAGAACCTGGCCACATTGTATATGAATAGACCTCAATAAGAAATAAAATTTGCATTAAACTTGAAAATGTTCGTAGTCATATTAAAAAGCATGGTGGCATTTACAAATTTAAGGTTATGCACAAACTACATCAACTTTTAAAATAAATTTGTCTGGATAAAACTTTATTCTCTTTAAGAAGTGTGTTCAAGTATCGTTTATTTAAGTTGAATCCTCACATTGTGTAAAATATTGGGGGACCCTAGAAGATGATATTTCCCCTGCATTCTTTTCTGGTCCCCTTGGTGATAGAGTGGTCTCTGATGCTCAGGGCGTGGGTGAAGGTCTCTGTACTTTATAGGTACAAAGACAAATGCTGGGCTCTTCCCTGTAGATGGGTTTTGAAAATGACTTCATAGTTCTTTGCAAAGATCATTGCACAGTTGGATAGTAAATGATGCGTTTTTTTTTTTTTGTTTTTTTGTTTTTTTGGTCATTCGCAAGTACCATCTACCACTTCTCCCTGCCAGGAATGAAGCCAAAAAACAGAAGGATAGCAAGATCTCAAATCTGTTGAGTGTGAGCTTCTCATAGCAACATAAACATAAACTTTGTGAGTTTTTTCTTTATACTTAAAAAGCTGTTTAAATACAGAAAAGTACATAGATTAATATGTCAAATACCTATGTACTCACACCTAGAAAAAACACATATTAACAAGTGGTCATATTCACTTCAAATCTTTTTTTTTTTTAATAACAGAAGCAAAATACTATAAAGTTCAAGTGCTTTTTCCTTTTATAACTTTGTCCCCCTTCCTCTTCCTCTTCTTAGAGAAAACCACTGTCATAATTTTGGTAAATTATTTGCAGTCTAATTTCTTATATGTTTATAAAATATACACTTGTCGGTTAGCAATACAAAATTTTGGCTTGTGTTTTTTAATTTGCATAAATCTTATATATACAGGTCTACAATTTGCTTTTTTATTCAATATTATACTTTTGAGTTTAATACATATTGGTGGATAATATATAGTTGTAAATATTAATATTATATTATATAAACATATTTCATTCATTTTAATTGCGACATAGTAACCTATGATTGAATACTAATTGTAGCTAATACTTGCATAATACTTTCTATGTGCCAAGCACTGTTCTAAACATTTTATGTAATGAACTCACCTAATCCTCACACCTATGAAATAGTTGCTATTGCTATCCTCATTTTCCAGATAAGAAACATACAGTTAAGTAATTAGCCCAAGGTCACTTTCTCAGCTGATGGATTTTTATATATTTTTTCATAACCATTACAGATGGCCGGGCGCGGTGGCTCATGCCTGTAATCCCAGCACTTTGGGAGGCTGAAGCAGGCAGATCATGAGGTCAGGAGATCGAGACCATCCTGGCTACCATGGTGAAACCCCATCTCTACTAAAAATACAAAAAAATTAGCTGGGCGAGGTGGCAGGTGCCTGTAGTCACAGCTACTCGGGAGGCTGAGGCAGGAGAATGGCGTGAACCTGGGGGGGAGAGCTCGCAGTGAGCCAAGATTGCGCCACTGCACTCCAGCCTGGGCAACAGAGCGAGACTCCGTCTCAAAAAAAAAATAATAAATTAAATTAAATTAAAAAACCATTACAGACAACACAGCAAACATCTTTGTATCTGCTTCTTCATATACGCCATTTATTTTTATATGTGAAAGGTTTATTTTGAGTAGAATTGCTGGGACTTTGAGTATGAACACTGCTAACTTTGCTAAATATTTTCAGTGTCAACATCTGCATGTGTGGTTTGGGGCAGCCTTCACTTTACTGAGCCTCAGTTTCTTTCTTTGTAAAATGGGAACATGAGGGCTGGCTCATAAAGGTTGAGGTAGAGATTTAAAAAGCTGTATGTGGTAAACCTGCAATGATGAGTAGCTATTATACATCCTCATAAGAATATTACTGTTGCATTACACTGTGATAGCACTGACCAGACTCTAATTAAGGATAAGTATTTCAAAGTTCAAAAATGATCGTTAGCACCGAACTGGACAGTTCTTAGTTGCTGTCTGATTTTTATAGGCTTGAAAATAAGCAAAAGGAATTTCTGATAAAATTTTATATCAAACCATACCAAACAACCCAGAGGAGGGAATATGAAGCCAAAATTTAAACTACACAACTGAACCATTCTGGACTAATTGATGACTGTGGAGCCTGGTCAGGTCCCTTGGACTTTCTGGGTGTCTTGTTCTCCAGGTCTTAAGGAAAAACAACGATACTTTCTTGCCTTGCAAGGTAAGGTTGTTTTAAAGAAACAGACGAAATAACTGGGTGAATCCCCTTTTTTTCTTTTTTTTGAACTATGGAAAATCAAAGATCTGAAGTAGATTTAAAGATATTATTTTATGGCTGGATACCAGAAAGTATTTTACTATTGCATACATACTCAAAACATTTCAGAAAATTTTATCTTAACTTTTTAAATTAGTTTGTCTTAGAAGAGGAAAGGAACATACCATATTGGTGTGTTCCTGGAATTTTTCTCATTGCTGTGCCAACTTCAGGTTCATGAAAATATTAAGGCTTTGTTTTCCTACACAAACTGATTTAGGTAGTAGAAAGACGGGAGAGAGAGGAAAATACACAGATGCAACTCAATCAAACAGTTGTTTTACAAGCAATTGGTTTCTTGATGGGATTTGATTAATTGTTTTCAAAAATAACTTGCCTGAACAAATTTGGTATCTTTCCTTTGTCTATCTGCCATGACTGCCAAGATATTAAAACCCAAACTAGCTGTGTTTAAAATTTCTTTAATCAGTTATCAGCTAAATTCAGCATCTTTTATGTCAAAAATAGCTCACTGGTAGCTTGGGTAAAGCCAACTGGCTCCTCTTCAAACTGGTTTGTCTGAGGCTGGGGCCACAGGAAATGCTCTGGTCCTGTTCCTAGCTGAGACCCCACTGATGTCAGCTGGAGTTGGGCCATTTTCATTTGCTAATAAAGCCCCAGTATCCATGGTGAATAACTGATGAAAGATGCTGGCTGCTGTTGGTGGCAGGGAAAGAATGCAGCACATCCAGGGGGAAGGCAAGAAATTAGAAGGAAAACTTAACCAGTGGTTCAAACCTGTTCTTTCAGCCAAGTCCTAATGGTGTAATGGCTGGCTTATTTTTCCAAAGGCTAGGGGTATGGGAATAAAAGGGCTGAAGAGAGAGAAGGACAGAAACACACACACACACACACACACACACACACACACACACGTATACACATACACACACACAGAGAAGACAAGGTGCATGATGAAATAGATGTTTTATAATTGTTTAAATCAGCTAGAAGAAGAATAGGCACTACTCAAAGACAAAGACAGTTTATTTTCTCTTGTAGAGAAAGGGTCAGCACAGTTTCAGTTGTATGTGGGATAGTTGTATCGTGTTAGGCAGAAGTACAACTTCGTGATCGTCTTTATTTAGAGGTTAAATACCATTGAAAGAGATGAGTCTGGGTGTTAAGCTGACAAAGGGCAAAATGATGACTTTGTAATGTGGTTATATGATACAGAAATCACTGTTTTCTGAATTTAGTTACTGTTAAATTCACTTAATGACTTTTGCCATATTCAAGTACCGTCTATTCTATTTTCTCTTTTATTTACTTTTCTAAAGCTAAATGTCTATTTTGGCTTCATCTGAAACCATTATGGGTTTGTTGGGTTCATCTTTTTAAATAGCATCCATTACAATAAAGAGATACATATTAACATTTCTTCTAAAGTTCATCTGGTCACACACTTAAAATCATCTTGAGGATGGCCAAGGGTGTGGGACACTTTAGGGTGACGGTTAAGAGTGTAGGGTTTGGTGTCAGTCAGACTTAAGTTTCAGCACTAATATTTAGAAGCTGTATAACTACATTCAAGTTACTTAACCCCTTTGAGCCTCAGTTGACCCACCAGTAAAATGGGGATGATACTGCCATCTTCATGGGGTTGTTGTGAGCATTGAATAAGATCAAGCATGTAAAGTGTCTGTGCCTGGCACCTATGCTATTGGGTGCGTTGTGTCCCTCCAAAATTCATGTTATCAAGTTCTAATCCCTAGTACCTCAGAATGTGGCTGTAATTAGAGGCAATGCCTTTAAAGAGATAATGAAAATAAAATGAGGTCATTAGGGTGGGCCCTCATCCATATGACTGTGTCCTTTTAAGAAGAGGAGATCAGGACACAAAAATGCAGATGGAGGCAAGACAAAGTAAAGATAGGGGAAAAGCAGCCATCTGCATGCCAAGGAAGGAGACCTCAGTACTTAATCAACCCCACCAACACCTCGCTCTTGGACTTCCAGTCTCCAGAATCATGAGAAAATATGTTTCTATTGTTTAATCTGCCCAGTTTGTGTTATTTAGTTATGGCAGTCCTAGCAAACTAATACCATGCATATAGAGTGTATATCCAGAAAGACTCTTGTTTACTCCCTTGGTGGTTAGCCATATGCAGACATGGGCTCAGACTCTACTTAGATCCAAGTTTCAGATGATGGCACAAACCACAAAATAGTGGATCCTGCATTGAAGCAGGGCATCCTTACTGCCTTCTTGACAAATTCACAGCAATGTTGTCATCTAAGAAATGTGGTTATTACGTGGGAAGAGTGACTAATCCCCAATGATTCTGACCCAGTTTAATTTTTAGGTAAGAATTCTAGGATTCTGTGAAACACAGTCATTTTTTTGTTGAAAAAAAAACTTCTGATCCAGAAGTTTTATATTTTACCAAATGAAATTTAAGCCTGCAATTTCATTTTAGATGGAAAGAAAATATAAGTCTTTGAAATAAAGTTGTACATTTACATGCTTTTACAACTCAAAGGCAATTTTTATTTTAATATCAAACTCTTTCAGATTTTGGCACATCATAAGAACAAGTGCCTCAGGACCTTTGTTTTATTCTTTTTTTTTTCAGTTTTATTTGTTTATTTATTTATTTATTTTTGTTTTTTGTTTTGTTTTTGAGACAGAGTCACGCTCCGTCACCCAGGTTGGAGTGCAGTGGCACGATTCTGGCTCACTGCAACCTCCACCTCCCAAGTTCAAGTGATTCTCCTGCCTCAGCCTCCCGAGTAGCTAGGATTACAGGTGCCTGCTACCATATCCAGCTATTTTTTTGTATCTTTAGTAGAGGCGGGGTTTCACCATGTTGGCCAGGTTGGTCTCGAACTCCTGACCTCAGGAGATCCACCTGCCTAGACCTCACAAAGTGCTGAGATTACAGGCGTGAGCCACCACGCCTGGCCTTATTTTATTTTTAAACTTTTTTATTTTTTAAATTGTTTTCCCAAGTTTTTATTTTAGACTCAGGAGGTACCTGTGCAGGTTTGCAATATGGGTAAATTCCATGTTGCTGGGGTTTGGTGTGCAAATGATTTCCTCAACCAGGTAGTGAGTATAATCCCCGATAGGCAGTTTTTCAATCCTCACTCTCCTCTGACCCTCCACCCTTAAGTAAGCCCTGGTGTCTATTGTTGCCCTTTTTGTGTCCATATGTACGCAATTCAACTTTTATTTTAGATTCAGGGGGTACATATGGTACATATGTAAGCTTGTTACCTGGGTATATTGCATGAGGCTAAGGTTTGGGGTATGAATGGTTCTGTCACTTGGGTACTGAGCAATGAATTCTGCAGAGCTTCTGACCCAGATTCATGCTTCAAGATGCAGTTAATGTTGTCCGATGTTTCAAATGGCTTATCAGGCTTGAGAAAATGTTCATCTCAGAATCTGTTTTCAGCTTCTCTCTCTTGGAAATTGTCATTAACCTTCCCACCTCACTACCTCATACCCCTTCACACCTTTCATCCAACTACCAACTAGATTTTTTATAAGGTTTTGTGAATTTCAAAAACATTTTATAGTTATTGTTATATACCCATCTCTATATACTTTATTCCCAATGAGCTATGCATGCAGATGGCATGGTAAGGCATGTGGTGTTATTTACCATTTTTCGCATAAAGTGATGCTTGATGGTTTAATCACTATGAAAACAGTGGTTCATAGGCTCATGAAGGAGGGTTAACTTGGGCTGCCTCCTAAAGGATGATAATTTAGATAGGTAGAAAAAAGAGGACTGGGTGTGGTGGCTCATGCCTGTAATTCTAGCACTTTGGGAGGCTGAGGCAGGCAAATCACTTGAGGTCAGGAGTTTAAGACCAGCCTGGCCAACATGGTGAAACCCTCTCTCTACTGAAAATACAAAAATTAGCCAAGTGTGATGGTGCATGACTGTAATCCCAGCTACTTGGGAGGCTGAGGTAGAAGAATCACTTGAACCTGGGAGGCAAAGTTTGCAGTGAGCTGAGATTGCACCACTGCACTCCAGCATGGGCAACATAGTGAAATTCCGTCTTAAAAAAAAAAAAAGTAGAAAAAAAAAGAGGAGAAACTACTTCAAGCAACAAGGAGACATTGCGCAAAATCAGATGGTATTGTGTTGGTTGAATATCCCTTATCAGAAATATTTGGGGCCAGCAGTGTTTTGGATTTCAGATTTTTTCAAATTTTGGAATATATGCAAATACCTAATAAGATATCTTAGGAAAGGGACCCAAATCTGAACATGAAATTCATTTGTTTCATATATACCTTGTACACATAGCCTGAAGGTAAATTTATACAATATTTTAAAATAATTTTGTGCATGAAACAAAGTTTTGACTGTGTTGACTGTGACCCATCACATGAGGTCAGGTGTGGAATTTTCCACTTGTGGCATCATGCTGGCACTCAAAAAGTTTTGGATTTTGGAGCGCTTTGGAATTTAGACTTTCTGAGTAGAGACATTACCTGTATTGTAATAATTTGCTTGTACGTTCATCTCCTTATTGGAGCATTGTGAGACCATTAAGATGAGTGGGTCTTATTCATCTTTTTCCACCTGTTGCCTAGCACAGTGCCTGCAATGTGGTGGTCATATATTACATCGCAATAATCGGCGGGACTCATGGATTCTCAGCTGACTTCACTCAACTCATAGAAACACAACTCACACTGGTTTATGCAAAAATAAAATTTTAAAGGGGAGAAATTATTGGCTTATGAAATGTGGAAGCTTATGGACATGTCAGCCTCAGGTATATTTAGATCAAAGGACCCCAACAATGTCTCTTCATCTTTTGGTTCTGCTTTTTTCTCTGTTGAATTCCTCACCAGACAGAATCATTCCAGATAGTAGTCTCTTTTTCTCTCTCCCTATATAAATAATTATTAATGAACCATCTAAGCAAGTTAGAGACATTGTGCCTCTTTAAATACAACAGAGAGCATTTGCTAAAAACAAGGATTTTATCTTACATAATCACAGCACAATAACTGAAATCAGAAAATTCAATGCTATTATCAAATCCACAGTTTACGTTTCATTTCCGTCAATTGTCTCAATAATGGCTATTGTGGCTATGACACTCCCACCAATCCAGAATCATGCATTATATTTACTTGATATGTTGTCCTATAATTTGGAAGTGTTTATCTGTTTTTCTTTGTCTTTCTTGATCTTGACATGTTTGAAGAGTACTGACCAGTTGTTTTGGAAAACATCCCTCTATTTGAGTTTGTCTAATGTTTCTGCATGCATTTTTGCAGGTATAACATTTAATCCTTTGGAAGGTGACAGCTTTTTCACTAGACACTTAATATGAGATTGCTCTAAGCCTTTGCCTTCCATGAACTCCACGGAAGTGGTCTTTGGAAAAAGTCTATTTAGCTTCCTGTGTCTACTGGCTCATAGTTTCATGAGGTTTATTGGCCAAGCCTTTATGAGTGCTGGGTTTTCAAAGCCATGTGACTCTTCAGACCTACCTTCAAACCACAGTCCATTTTAAGTCATCTTCAGCAAGGTGTGTCTCCATAAGTCTTCTTTCTTAGGGTCACTTTTTCAAGATTTGTTCAGGAAGGTAGCCTTCCTGCAAAAACATAAAGGCCCCTGGTTTCCTTCATCTCGCCATGCACTGGCAAACCATTTCCACTGTCCCATATTCTACCTGGTCTGAATTTATTTCATGCCCTCTGATCCATTCCATTAACCCAGCTTTTACTCACAAGCTGCACTTATTTACACTAATTGTAGTTGGAGTTCTGGAGCAATTCTTTATTAAATCAAATTACTTTTATTCTGAGCCTCAAGTGTTCTCATCTGTAAACAGGATACAAGAAGACTGCCTATTTCAAAGCTGGTTGTGAGGACTAAATTTGAATTAAAATTAAGTCAAACATTTAGTACAATGCCTGATACAGGGCCAGGACTCAGATCATTTTCTGTATCTCAAGCTATGTATTTATATAGACCTATATGTATCTCTATCTGTTTCTCAGTATGGGTAAATTCTACCCTTTGCATTGCGAAGATCTTTATGCATGGTTCTTTCCAGAATGACACTTGAGAGAAAGCATGATGCAGTTGATATCCAGTTGTGTAGGCCTCTTATGCATTGGTAATTGGTATGACATTAGAATATGAGCTTCTTGAGGGCAGAAATATTTGTCTGTTTTGGTGACTGTTGTAACTTCAGCACCAGGAATAGTTTTTGAGCAGGTAGTAGACAGTCAATGTTTATTTAAATTACAAGCCCCTACTTGGTAATCCTGGAGGTTGATTTTAGAATTAGATAAAGTTGGAGCATTCAGTTAATTCCAAGTATAGCTCAAATCTACATCTGATAAATTTCTTTCAGCTGGTCCAGAGAAACAGGGTGGAAAAGATGCTCTTAGCGGTAGACCAGTGGCACATTAACTAAGTACTCATATTTGAGCTGAAAAGTGAGTGTTAAGAGAATAGCAGTGAACTAAACCTTGGCAAATTCAGTCCTATGGGCTCCTTGATCTGACTTGTCACTTATGATGGCAGTTATACCTGACGTCAGGTTATTGTGTTTCTCCACTGTGCCAGACTTTTTGCAAATGTAACCCCCAATCTTTGTAATATCCTTACGTCGTGGGTGTTCACAGCTTCACTTTTTCAGATACAGTCAGGAAAGCTGAGAAACAACCTAACCAGAATTGGCTTTTTCCCTCTTAAAAGGCTGAAAGACTATTTTGCGGGGTTAAATTTTCTTAGTTCTACACATTGAGCACATGAAAAGAGAATAGCAATTCTACTAGATTTGGTAACCTTCTGTTTGGAGTACATTACATGTTTTACATAAGAATCTTTTTCATCCTCTCAACAATTCTAAAAGGTAGGTAGTATTGTGGCCATTTTACAGAAGAGGAAACTGAGGGTCAGAGAGTTTTAATAACTTAAGTGCAATCATCCATATCTGCCTGTCTATGCTTGAAACCATGACAAAAAAAATACCCTGCACAGGGGGATCTATTTACAGAGCTTGATTCAATATGTGCTTTTGCACTGAGGATCCCTTCCCTACACCCTACACTCCCCAAAGTCCCAAAAGACCAGGAGGAAGTAGGTTGTTTTTACATCACACCAGAGCTTACTAAAAACTTCACCATTTCTTTTTCTCCATGTTGATGAAATGAGACATTAGACAGTGGATGGGCCAGGAAGTGTTGCAATACTGGATTCTAAACAAATATTCACTGAATGCTTGAGCAATCATGTGAATGAATCCTTCCAGGCAAATCTGCCCAGGGCTACTGAGATGTGGAAACTGAGCTGCAGCTGGGATGTGACCACCAGCTCCACCCTGCAATCACTCAGCTCCAAAGAGATGATAATGACTTTCAGCCAGAATATAGACACAAAGATGAAAGACCCTTTTTCAACGTCAATGCTTTAGCCAGTCACCTTGGCTTTAGGGCCATCCTTTGAACTCCCTTCATAATCCAGCAGAAGAGAAGCTATAGGTTAGCTCTGAGCAAGACTGTCTTTCATTATTGCTTAATAACCCTCCACAGGTCTCTTGGTATATTGTACCCCTATACTGTTTGATTTCTTTTGTAGGGGTGTGGAAGGGGAAATCAGGCTTTGACATAAATAAATGGAGACTGATACTCCTGGGAGAAGAGGATGTTGTCCCCAGGATCCATGTGGTCTGCACCAATATCTTCTTTGTTTGGAGTGTAAGTTGTTTCTGGTAAATTTCTGAGCTCTCATAGCAGATGGGTCAAAGTACATTCATTCATTGTTTCTTCCCATACATCGAGGCATGGCTACTTTATGAGCTTTGGGGGTTGAGGGAAAACTGGACCAGGACAGCCTACAGCTGCATTGCCATAAAATGGTGCCTGAGCTACCTCCAGGTGTTTAAACCCACATCCTTGCTTTTGGGCTTTGACCTGCTGAAGACATTTTACAATCTCAGCTTCTTTCACTGACACTTTGTAGATGCTTCCTTGGGAATGCACTATGAGCTGATGTTTCATTTAGAAGCTTCCTCTTTCCAAAAACCATGTCCCACCATGTCCCAGAGACTTGAGTTATCCACAGCAGAAATTTGGGGTGATTTGTCTTGCTCAATAGGTCTCGGCTCCGAGGTTGTACACTGTAGTATATATGTACTTACCAATTCTTTAAAATTGAGATTTAAACAATTATCAAGGGAAAAAATGAGGGAAAAACTAGGAACATTTATTGAGCCATCACTCTGTGCCAGGCACTGTACCTGACACATATTGTTATCATTCATCTACTTTTCTAACAGATTATGTGAGTCCTGTAATTTTCCTGATTTCAGACATAGAGAAACTGAGGCTCAGAAAGCTTGCTAATCTATGAAAACTGTACGATATGTAATTGTCAATGCTGGGACTTGAGCCCAGATTAATGGATGCTTTAGATATGTTTATTAACATCCATGTAAACATGGAAAACATCAGACACACACACACATGCTCATTTTTAGTTACAAGTTAAATATCAGATACTGATCTAGGACAATAGTTGCACCAAATTAATTACAATAGCTTACATTTATGGGTCACTTGCCTGGTACTTTTTATTTATTATCTCCTCACACCCTCACAACAATACTGAGGGGACATAGTTATTATCCTCTTTTTACAGATGAAAAATACTGAGGCTTAGGGATGTCACATCACTTGCGTGTTTGGGCAAACTCTCCCCTTCTGGTAACAAGATGGTGGCCAGTATCACTAAGCTTTCCACCCTTAATACTCTAAGGCCAGTAGAGAGGCCTTCTCTTCCCCGTATTTCTAGCAGATGTCCCACAATAACCTCTGATTGGATAGAATTTAAACACGTGCCTACAGCTGAACCAATCATTGCAGCTGGAGGATAGACTATGCTAATTGGTCATCCACTGGGTAATGAGAGCTAGGAAGGGAAACTCAGGATGCTGTCACCAGAGGAGGAAATGGATGCTGTCCACTATTGCATGACTTGTGCTACAGAAAAACCTGCCATAGATTTCAGAAGGGGCTTCCACTCACTTGGCCTTACTAAACCCAGGTCTGTGTGATTTAGATGAACCAGGAAATTTTTTCAGTGTAAACCTAGTCTTGTTGGAATTCTTGTCAGCTCCAGTTTCCATAATTTTGAAGCCAGAAGCACCACTCTATTTCTGATGCTTTAAATAGCCAACCCTTGAAATTAAAGTAAGGCTGAATGTTTGCAACTGGAACCTCAACATTTCTTTCTTTCTTTCTTTCTTTCTTTTTTTTTTGAGATGGAGTCTTGCTCTGTCACTCAGACTGGAGTGCAGTGGCATCATCTCGGCTCACTGCAAGCTCTGCCTCCTGGGTTCATGCCATTCTCCTGCCTCAGCCTCCTGAGTAGCTGGGACTACAGGTGCCCGCCACCACGCCCGGCTAATTTTTGGTATTTTTTAGTAGAGACGGGGTTTCACTGTGTTAGCCAGGATGGTCTCGATCTCCTGACCTCGTGATCTGCCCGCCTCAGCCTTCCAAAGTACTGGGATTGCAGGTGTGAGCCACCGTGCCCAGCCCAATATTTCTTTCCTTGCCAAAAACTCGAATGTGGAGCCAGTCAGGGATAAATATAGCTCAAGGCTCTATTGGTTAGCCATATTGCTGCAATTATGTCACACAACAAATTACTACCACCACCAGTGGCTGACAACAATAAACATTTATTTTTACTTATAAATCTATGGGTTAGCTGGACAGGTCTGCCAAGTGGAGTGTACTTAGGTATTTGTGGTCAGCTGCAGTTAACAAAGTGGCTTTGTTAGTCTTAGTTGGACTCCCTTACTTATCTAGAGCCTTGGCTGAAACAACTGGGCAGACTCAGTCGTGTGTCTCATCCTCCAAGAGGGTAGCCCAGAATCGTTCACACAAAGAAATCAGAGAGATGAGAGTGTAGAAACATACAAGGGGTTGAGTTTGCTACTATCCCATTGGCTAAAGCGAGTCACAGAGGCCAAGTCTAGAGTCAGCATGGGTAGACGGTAGCATGGCAAATTGGGTCACTAGATGCAATCAATCTTCCGTAGGCTCCAAATGGATTCTTTTTTAAAATTGTTAATTTTTGTGGGTACATAGTAGGTGTATATATTTATGAGGAACGTGAGATATTTTGATACAGCCATACAATGCCTAATAATCACATCAGGGCAAATGGGATATCCATCACCACAAGCATTTATTCTTTGTGTTATAAACAATCCAATTATACTCTTTTAGTTATCTTAAAATGTACAGTTGAATTATTCTTGACTATAGTCACCCAGTTGTGCTATCAAAGGCTAGATCTTATCTTATTCCTTTTTTCTAACTATATTTTGTACCCGTGAGCCATGCCCACCCCTCCACTCACCACACCACCACCACTACCCTTCCCAGCCTCTGGTAACCATCATTCTACTCTCTATCTCTGTCCGTTCGATTGTTTTAATTTTTAGCTCCCACAAAGAAGTGAGAGCATGTGAAGTTTGTCTTTCTGGGCCCGGCTTATTTCACTTGGCATACTGACCTCCAGCACGGATGGATCCATGTTGTCGCAAATGACAGGATCTCATTCTTTTTTTTTACAGCTGAATAGTACTCCATTATGTATATGTACCACATTTTCTTTATCCATTCATCTCTTGATGAACATTTAGGTTGCTTCCAAATCTTAGCTATTGTAAACAGTGCTGCAACAAACATGGGAGTGCAAATATCTCTTTGATATACTCTTTTCCTTTCTTTTGGTGATCCAAATGTATTCTTTTAGTTTCCTGATAGGAGGTAATCAGATAGTGAGAATTATGCCACAGCTAGCAGAAAAACTGAACACATTCACTCCTAGTCCCTGACTCTGGCCTCATCCACACCAAATGCCAGGAGTACAAAGCCGGAGGTCCCCGTCCTCACGTTTGACCATTCACTTAATGAGTGCTTCTTGATGATCTGGGAGCTGGGAGAGAAAAATCACAGAGTTCCTGTCCCCAAAGAGCTGTGTCCTATGGGAAGACAGGCCTGGAAGTCAATGGTTACAACTTAGGTTCTTAAGTGCTGGGCAGAGATGGGGGTGCAGGGCCGCAGAAGACCAGAGAGGCCATTGCTCCCTGATTATGAATTCACAGAACAGCCATGCTTCGTCCCTCTACCCCCGATGGGGGTCAGGGATCTCCAGGCCCATCGACCAGGCTATGAGCATTTCTTCCCTCCTCCTTCTGTCCTCACCCTGCCTCCTGTTTCTTAGAAACCTTGCTCAGAGGAGGCTTAGCTTCTCCTTCCAGATACTGATCAGTTAGTATTAATGTTTTCCAAGAGATCAATTACACATACAGCTGCTGAATCCTTCTCCTGCCTCCTCTCCCCACCGTGGGCTGGGACTCTGGTGAAGCCTGCCTCTGCTTGTCTCGAGAGGATTGGCATTCTTCAGCACAGCGCACTCAAGACCTATTCTAAACCTGTGCCAGATGTTTTACGTACACAGTCATATGTCCCTTGACAACAGGGATACATTGTGAGAAATGCATTGCTAGGCAATTTGGTTGTAGTGTGAACTCCTACATGGTACAGCCTACTAAACACCTAGGCTGTATGGTATAGCCTATTGCTACCAGGCTATCAACCTGCATGTTTCTGTACCGAATACTATAAATAATCATAACACAGTGGTATTTGTGCATCTAAACATAGAAAAAGTACAGTAAAAATACAGCATTATAATCTTATGAGACCACTGTTGTGTATGTGGCCCATCATTGACCTAAATGTCTTTATGTGGCATATGACTGTACTATATTGTATTATTTTTCCTCTCAACAACCACCTGAAGCTGATATTCTTATGAAACCCATTATACGGATTGAGAAACTGAGGCTGAGAAAGGTGAAGAGACTTATGTTCCCTAGTTCGTAAGTCCTAGTTCTTAAAGTTCATTCAATTAGGAAGTGGCAGGGCTAGGATTTGGATACGTGGCAATGCCTAAGGCTTAACCACAATATCTGGCTTCCTCTCTAAGCAACGTCCACTCCATTTGTCTGCTCTCTTTTCAATTCCGAGTCAAAATTTGGGTTTAGCTCTGCTCAAGCTACAATACAAACAAATTCTTCTACACGAGCCCAAGACAGGGAAGTGGAGAGACTGGAGTTTAGAAAGACTGGTTTGAGAAGAGCCCAGCCAATGCTCCTTTTAAGTTGGCTTTTTCTCGCCTCCCTAAATCTCCTTTTCTGCCAGGAATCCAATCCTTCTCCCTGCTCCTGGAAGCCTCCACCCAGGGAAAACAGGAGGTCAGAGTGTGGGCAACAGGCCAGCAAAATCAGCTAGAAACAGCTCTTTCTTTTCTGCCAGTGACGGGTCCACACCCTGGATGCATAAATCCTTTATTTTATTTTTATTATTATTATAGCTCAGGGTCTAGCATGGGCCATAAACGGATTTAAGAGGCTGCTAGAGTATAGAATTTAATATAGTTAGCATCATTAAATAGTGGCACAGCAAACCCACTTGGGAAAGTCTGGACCCCACTATCCCTCTCCCCATCTCTTCTCACCTCCCTCCTGATTCCTCAAATTCTCCTGGCAAACATTGCATGGGGCAGCCTCTCTCTCGCAAAGGCAAAGGGCAGAGAAATTAAATAGAGAGGCAAGAAGGCCAAGGAGGGTGGCCTGAGTCACGTTTCCCTGGTGTCTGCAGCCCTGGTGGAGAAGGCATTGGGCAAATGATCAATTAGGGACACGGGGAGATGGGACAGAGCCTTCTAGATAAGCATGGGTTTTATCAGCCTATAAAAAGTACCACTTTCACTTATCTGCTGGCTCCTTCTCTGGGCTCCTGGGAAGAGATGGAAAGGTAGCCAAAAGAAAGGCCCAGGGGACAGGAGAGGGGTAATCGGTGATGGGGGCCACTTGGGGCAGAAGGAGAGGAACTTTCTCAGGGAAGCAAGGCTTAGAAAGCCAAAAACATGCTGCGGGGGAGGGGGGTATTGTCCCCTGCAAACTGATCGCCATTCAGAATCATCTTCTTATTTTTATCACCCAGAGGATGGAGAGCTCCCTGGTCCTATGCACTTTATTGATTCCTTATGCCGATGGTCCCTGACTTACAATGGTTCAATTTACAATTTTCCAACTTCAGAATGGGTTTATCCGGGTATTAAGTGCACTTTTGACTTAACAATATTTTCATCATACGATGAGCTTATTGGAACGTGACCCCATCTTAAGTCGAGGAGCATCTGTATATGTTTTGCATATGTCTCCCTGGGTTCAAGACCATCTGTCATGACACCATTATATATTTTGTTTAACACATGTTTAACTAGTGTCAATTACAGGAAGGGCATAATCCTTGATACTTGGGATGCGGTGTTGAAGGAAACAGCCATGACCTCTGTTTTTAGCAGCTTAGAGTCTGAGGTGGAAACATAATAACTAAGCACATAACAAAAAATGACAGCAATACAGTGTGCTTATTAGATGCCAAGTATTTTCTAAAAGCTTTACCTCTAGAAATTCACTTAATCCTCACAAATGCCCTAACAGAAGGGAGTACCACTGTTAGCCCCATTTTACAGAGAAGAAACTAATACATAAGCAAAATAATTTTTTTAAAATTATTATCTTTTTTAAGTTCTGGGGTACATGTGCAGGTTGTGCAGGTTTGTTACATAAGGTAAATGTGTGCCATGGTGGTTTGCTGCACCTGTCAACCCATCACTTAGGTATTAAGCCTAGCATGCATTAGCTCTTTTCTCTAATGCTCTCTCCCACCCCCCACCCTCCCCTGACAGGCCCCAGTGTGTATTGTTCCCCTCCCTGTGTCCATGTGTTCTCATTGCACAGGTCCCACTTATAAGTGAGAACATGCGGTGTTTGGTTTTTTGTTCCTTCGTTAGTTTGCTAAGGATAATGGTAAAATAACTTCTGATAGTGATCAGTGCTATGTAATAAATAAAACAGAGTGATAAGATGGAGAGAGGGAATTTCAATGGCCAGTGGTCAGGGTTGGCCTCATGGAGAGGCTGGCCACAGAGGAGGCAGTTGCGAGGGGGGCTGGGAGTAGAGGGAATGGCATGTGCAAAGGCCCTGGGGTAGGAGCAAAGGCTGGTACAAATGAGGATCAGAGAAGGAGGTGGGTGGAATGGAGAGGCAGAAAGGAGGGCAGGATGAGATAGGAGGGCAGGCAGAGGCCAGCTCCTGCAAGGCCTTCTTGATACGGGAAAGAGTTGGGGTTTTATTCTAAGACTTTTTGTTTGTTTGTTTTGAGACAGGGTCTCACTCTGTCACCCAGGCTTGAGTGCAGTGGTGCAATCATATCTCCCTGCAGCCTTGAGCTCCTGGCCTCAAGTAATCTTCCCTCCTTGGTCTCCCAAAGTACTGAGATCCCAGGCATGAGCCATGGTGCCTGACCTTTGGAGGGTTGTGAACAGGATCAGGACATGAGCTGATGCTTCATTTTTGCTCAGTGGCAGGTATCTCAGGCATCCTTGGGGGCTAGATGGGACCACTGGGTGGAAGGATGGTGATGGCAGTGGTGGTGCTGTGAGGAGAGGGGGTTAATGGGATCCAGGAATCTCCCAGAGGTCACTGTAGTGTGGTTTGCACTGGAGGCAGAAGAAAAGGGTCCCACTCTCAGCTTGCTTCGAACTCCTGGAGAACTTTAGCAATTCCCTTCACTCTCTGCACCTCTAGATCTCAGTTTCCCCATATATAAAATTACAGAGTTGGACTAGTTATTGCTAAGGGACTATTCAGGTCCCACCCTCAAGGATGGGGCTGTGTCGAAGCCCTGGGACCTTAAGGGGTGGGCTGAGGACTGAGGATATGGCTGGAGATGGGCTTTTCTTTTGCCTGCTCCAAACCCACATGTCTTTTTTCCTCCTGAATTGGTGGTTTCTAGTCTGAGTGGGACCTGTGGAATCAAGGGGTTCGTTCCAGGCTAACCTCACCATGTCAGTGGGGAACAGTCTCTAATTGTGACCACACAATTCCTTCTGCCAGACTGGGCAGGGGCAGCCCGCCTCCAAGTGTACCTGTGTGTGTGTGTGGCCACATAAGAGGATACATGAAGGTCTGAGGCTGATGTGTGGGGGACCCTGGAATGATGCAGTGACCGTGTGAATATGGAATGAATGGATCTGAATGCGACCGTGAGGGTATGTGTGGATCCAAGAGTATGCATAGGCTAATGTCTGTGACTCAGGGGGAAGACCTATAATTGTGAGTGTGGCTGGTTTGGGACTGAGTGTGTGAGAGTGTGTGTGACTGCACATGCACAGCTGTGCACACAGCTATGAGTGCATGTGAGCTACTCCATGTAAGATGGGGTCACATTCCGATAAGCTCGTCGTACGATGAAAATATTGTTAAGTCAAAAGTGCACTTAATACCCAGATAAACCCATTCTGAAGCTGGAAAATTGTAAATTGAAGTCATTGTAAGTGTGTGTATGCATGGCCTTGGTTGTGATGTGTGTGCCTGACACTGAAGGGGGAGATATACTGGGGGTGGGGGGCAGTGTGTGATTGTGTGTGAGGGTGGACAACAGGGAGTGTAAATGTGACTGTGAGTGTGTGTGTGACTGAACTAATGTGCATTTATGCACAGCTGTGAGTCTGTGGGTGGTTGTGAGTGGCCAGGATTGTGTGTCTGAATTGGTATCTGTGGGTGTGTGCCTTTGTGTGAGAGTATGTGTATGTGGCCAAAGAGGTGTATGTTTGTGGATATTTGCCTATTGTGTGAGGCTGAGTGTTAGAGTATACATGGGTGTTGGTGCATATCAAAGATTCAGTGTGTTTCTGTGATGTGTTGTTGAACGTGACCATGAGAGCGGCAGTGGGTTTGTGATCAGGCCATGTGTGTATAGGGGTGTGTGCATGTGTGGCTGTGTGTGACTTTGAATACTGGAATGTGCACGTGACTGTGTCTACGCATATATGAATTCGTATATTAATATATACATGTATTTATGTATATGTATAGTATATATGTTTATATGAATGTGTGATGAATACGGTGGCGGCTATGTGACAAAATTGCTGAACCTAGACACGCGGTGGGTGGCTGCTTGGCGTGCTTGTGTGTGTGAGATAGAAAGGCTGCACTCGTATACAAAGTGGGTGGCTATGCATGGCTGTATGTGCTATAAGTGACTCCCAAGTGGCCGGGCCTGGGGCATCTCACCGCTTGACCCCTTGGGAACAGAGGGCTGAGGTGGTGGTGTCAGTGAGGGGCTGGGCCACCCTGAACAGGTGAACCAGCTTTCTCCCAGCCCCGTGGTGTCATAGGTGGCCGAGGCCAGAGCATTGCTGCTGCTTTCAGCATGTGGCTGGTGGCTGGCAGAGGGATCGGCTCAGCAGTCCAGGTCTTTACCTAGCCCAGGAAAGATTTGCTGCAAGCAGCTGTCTCTAATCATGCCAACCCTGGAGCTGTCACCCTGGTATCTATGGAGCAGCAAAAGCAAACCCTCCCTGGAGTCCACCAGGTCTGCGAACCCTCGGGGACAAGGTCAAAGGCTGCTTTGGACAAAGGACTTGTGGGCAGCCAGACTGGTTCATCTGATGTCCTGGAATCAACTTCCAAGAAGTACACATAATCAGGATTTAGAGTCAACTCCCCTGTCCTTCTGGGACTGGGGAAGGCCCAGGAGGTGTGTGCAGGGGGAGCATGTGCACAACTGTGGTGCAGGTGCTCTGTGTGCCAGTAGGTGGGTTGTACTTGTATATCACCTACTCACACCTTTCACTCTACCTATGGAGGAAGTAACTGTGCCTCCAATACTGCAAAGGGGTGCATTTCTGCCCGTGTTCGTGCCCAGCATGGATCTTGCACCTGCTATTTCCAACCTGCTAAGGGTGTGGGGGCTTCCCCTGCACGCTCGGGGACAGGGACAAAGTTGCACTGACAACACTGTCCTCTCCAATTCCCAGGCACCTTTTTCCAGTTCCCAGGAAGTGGCTGTGGAATTTGCTTCCAAATATAGACTCGGGTGGCCCAGGCTGCTGCAGACAGCCCCTTTGGCCTCCCAGGCTGAATGGCAGAACAGTGATTGCCTTCTAGGAGGCCCAGGCCCACAGGCCTCTGCTTGGAGTTGTCGGTAAAAATAATAATCATAAAAGTGGCCAATAAAAGCGGGGGGGGGGGCACTGAGCATTAGGTTATGAGCCCAGAAAACCATCTGACCCGAGGTGATGTTTGGGCGGTGGCTGCCCCACCCTCTAAACACACACACACACACACACACACACACACACACACACTCACACACACTGCCTTCCACAATGACACACAGGCTCACACAAACTCCCACCACACATGCACAAGACCCCATGTGCCACAGGCTCACAGCTGTTTTCACATAAGGAGGTCCACAGAAAAAGTGCCTAGGTAACTATTTTCGAAATGCCCCCTCCCAAGGAAGCACATGTAATGACACAGACACACACAACTAACACAACAGCACAGAGACACATAAAGCCCCCCCTCAAATGACTCAGTCCTATAGAAAGACTCCAGGACAATGCCATATTCAGCCACACAGAAGCAGACACAAAAGCCCACCTCTCCAGCTGGGCAGCCTGGACCCTCTGGTTTTGTTAGAAAATGGAGTTTGGGAGCATGGGCAGGAACGCTATAGGACTGACCCTTGTCTTTACGATTCAGTCTCCTGGGTCCTGGGCACTCATCAAAACTCACCCACGGGGACCAGGAACCAGGATGCGGGGCTCTTGTGGGAGCTGTTGCTAGTGAGCAGAGCAGGCTGAGAAATCTGGGAGGAACCCCAAACGTTGAGCCTGGTGTCTGCTAGCATGGGGTGGCCTGGGCTGGGGGGTAGCCGAGGATCCTGGAGATGAGGCAGGATCACCCGAGAGTGCCTCGGAGGGGATGCATTCTACGTGGAGGTGGAAAGACTCAGGCACTAAAAGAATGACTCCGAAGCAGGGAGGACACCGGTGGAGGAGGGTGGAGGGAACCGAAGGGAGGGAAGTGAGAGAGTGGGGATCCCTTGCACCTCCCTTTGAGGCGCTGCTCGAGGGGTTTGGATCTCGGAGTCCCCCACTTTCTAAAGAAGTCATTTTCTTCCTAACTTGGCAAGTGTGGCAGCCAGCGCTGCGCCCAGAGCAAACAGGCCGTGGGAAGAGCCTGAAACACCGGGAAGCGAAGGGAGCGCCTGGGGAGGCTGCAGGAGCGGCGCTAGCGGCAGGTCCCTCCGGGTGCAGAGTCTGGAGACCCTATGAGGTCTGGGACTTTCTTGTCACCAATGGGGCCTTGAGGCGGCAGGACTCCTCCGGCCCCAGGGAGAGCCACAGAGCAAAGATAGGAGAAGGGCTGCGCCTGGCGGGTGCTGTCCCGGCCGTAGAACGCAGTGCCTGGGAGGGGAAGGCCTGGAACGGGGAGGCCGGGCGGCCGCGTCCGACTGCGAACTCCACACTTCACCGGGACGCTCTCCGCCGACTGAGCCCGCAGCCGCAGCCGCTCCAGCACGCCGGGGAGCAGCCTCCACGTGTACTCGGGAACTGCTGGGAATCCCTTCAACGCCTTCTACCTGAAGGCGCGGGAGAGTAGGGAAAGGGAAGGAGCATTTCCAGCAAGGGCTGTGCGCATTTCCAGCAGGGGCTGTGTGCATTTCCAGCAGGGGCTGTGTGACTTCGGGCAAGTCCTCACCCTCTCAGAGCCTAATTATTTGTTTCAAAAAAAAATAAATAAAATAAAATGGAGCCGGGCACATCTCTGCCCGGCTCCATCCCACCCACCCATCTTCCTCCCTCAAAGCCAGGGGACAGTGTGTACTGGCCTTGAGGCTATGATGAATGTGGGCCAGGATTTGGGAATAGAACAGTGAGGTTTGGAAAGGAGAACATCAGCATCTTTCCGTCCTCCCTCCCATCTTGGTTAATGCCAGTGAATCTGGGCTGTTTGCCCCCAGGCTCTCTTCTGGGGCCTCAGTGGGAGTGGGGAGAAAAGACTGAGACATCAGAAATGATCTGAGTCTTCACTCTGTGACACAAGGAGCAATTTCCCCCGGTTTTCAACTAAATGTGCTTTTCAATGCTGAAAAAGTGCCCTTTGCACTCCCCCAATCCAACAGACCTCTCCCCGGTTCCCCTTCCTGCCTTGATAGAGGAACCCTGCCTTCAGATAGGTTCGAATCCCACCAGAGTGGGGCGGTGGCCAGAGCGCCAGAAATCTCTTCTGTAAGGTTGAGGAGAATTGAGCTCCCTTCTCATAGAGCAATTCAGAGCTAAATGTGTGAGCAAAACCAGGTTACAATGGCTCTTTCCTGGCCTGCCATAAATGTTAGCTATTATTGCACCTCAAATGCTAACAGATTTGTGAGCCTAAAATACTCACATTGCTCTCTTGGTGGCTGTGTAGACATAAGAAGGACTCTTCTAAAATATTAATGCAAAATGCTGGGGAGAGAAGGAAACAGGAGGCCTTGGGTTAGAAGCGGGAGCCTCTGTAGGCTGCCTGGGCTCTTAGAAGGGAAAGGAATGGGTGGAGGCACCACAGAGCCAGCCAGCAGCTTTGAGGGACATTAGATGTCCTGTCGGAAATAGGGGGAGAGAAGTTAAATTTTGTCTTTCCTGAGCAGTCAGGAGAAAGATGGGGTTGGCAGCAGAATGGAACAAAGCTGAGAGAGGACCCAGAGGAGGAGTTGCTCCCATCCCACCGCCAAAGACCTCTGTCGGCACCTGAGGCCTGGACGCCTTCTCTCTGTCACCCTTTCTCTCCTTGCTGCCTGCATTGCTGCCAAACCCTGCAGGCGCAGTGCCTCCGAAATGGACACAAGAAAATCAGCCTGTATTATCCACTGTCCACCCCAAAATGAAAAGATCCACTTCCCCCTCCCCTCTGATAAACATTCAAGAAGAAAGCAATGCAATCAGAAATATTATTTTAATGTTATTTGTATTACATCCACAATTGAAATTTTTTTCTAAAAAGAAAAGGAGAATAATGTATTCTTTTCACTCCATTAGCCCTTGCAGACATTAATGCCACAGTTTCTAATGCTCAGACTTTTCTCCTTCCATTTAGGAGAAACGGCCCCAGGCAAAGAAAAAGGTTGCCTGGACTGATGTGGGGAGCCTCCTATGCAAATAGGTGTAGTTAACAGATGTGAAGAGATTAAGTGACACCTAAAGTCCCAGGTTCCTGGCTGAGATGTTTGGGCCATGGGTTTCGATTATCAAGATACACCATAGGCTCTACACGATCGGCCCTGGGGTCAGCATTCTGAATTCAAAGATGGGGCTTTTGCTCAAGACCTGAACCCACCTGGTACTAAATCTCAATTTTCTCCCTTGTTTAAAAAAGGGGGCAGTTTTAAAAATCCCTGCTCTGTTGAACCCACTAATGAGGCTCCAGAAAGTCAAGAACGATGGGCAGAAACGCTTTTCAGGCCTCAGACTGCGCAGCCAATTGCACGAATGTCCTCGGGGTACCCCATTGTTGAGGGCATTCAGTGGGACTTCCAGGTTGCCATGGTGACCAGGAAATTCAAGGTCCTTGCGGAAACAATCATCAGGAACTTTTCCACTGGAAACTTCGGTCAGTTGCTCGCCACAGAGAGCCTCTGTCAGTTGTTTCACCCTAGTATGTTTTGGGTGTGATTTGGGAGAGGGAGCAAGGTGTCTGGGGTCCCTGCTTCCGGACCCTTCTGTTAGGATGTCACCAAAGGCCAGAAACCGAGCACCAGGGAGCCACAGAAGACTGGCTGGAGAGGAAGAAAAATTAGAGGTCTCGACCAAGCAATTGTTTCAGTGACAGATCCTTCCAGATTGGGGTTTGGCCTCCCTCATCACCCACACCCCCACCTACCTCCCTTCACCTCCTCAAGGTCATTACTAGAGTTTTCACTCACAGTTCCAAGTGGGGTGGCGGCCTCCACTCCCACCCATGTATACCAGAGCTCTGTAGCTGAGACCTGCAGTGTCCTCTGTCAAGAAAGTCTCTCCCCAAAAGAGAGGCCTGAAGGATGTAGAGATTAGCTGTCCTGATTAAGCTGGTGATTTCAGAGTCTCTTGACAACAGCATTTCAGGTTCTCTTGACCCAGCTAGGCCCAAGTCCGAAAGCCTGGTCAGACCTTAGGAATTTTGTAAAATAATGGCCTGGATGATTTTGGCCATTGCTTGAATATTGCCTGAATTGTTGGTTTGATTTGGAGGACATCGAGATGAGTTTTCATAAAGAGGGTAATTATGATTACAATTGCTATCTCCTTTGTTTTCTTTGCCGCTACAAATTCTGGATTTCTGCAGCATAGACTTGGAGACAGACCCATACTGCTTC
This sequence comes from Pongo abelii, assembly GCF_028885655.2. Lineage (NCBI taxonomy): Eukaryota > Metazoa > Chordata > Mammalia > Primates > Hominidae > Pongo > Pongo abelii. The sequence goes on along the minus strand of NC_071995.2, from coordinate 113,256,993 downwards.
TCCTTAAATAAAGTGCTTTATGAAACTTCAGATCGAATTCTCTCCAGTGGGGATGGCTTGCTCTGTGAGGCCTGGCTGTTTGGAAAGAGGCCCGCGGGCAGCCAGAACTGGAGTCGAAGTTTCATCTCTGGTTTTGACTCTGGCCCTTTGAGCGAGCTTAACACGTGTGGATTTAATTTCCCTTTCTTTCTTGCTTCCTTTTCTTTTCCCCCACCCCCACCTTGTGAGGGAACAAGAAAAATAGTCTGCTCTGTCGACAGCACGACACTGTTCCGTTTGCCAAAGAAAATTTGTCTTTCCAGAGTCCCAGAGAGCAGTGGGTTCCTATGTTTCCAACGAGCCCTTCAATTGAGGGAGGAGGTACCCAGACAGGCCCCCCACCTTCACCCCAGACCTAGACATATTAGTTCGAGTCTCTCTCTTGCAGGGTTACAGACCTGGAATGCCGTATGTTTCTTCCCCCTACCCCAAACATTTTGGGAGACCTATCAGTGGGTTTTGACCTGCAGGATGGTTGAAGTTGTTAGGCTCAGCGTGACCCTGGGGGTACTCCATGGTCTCCCAGATGGGACCCTCACCTTTCTAGGCTGGGCACTTCCCAAATTGGAGGAGATAAGAACAGTGGCACCCTTGTGTCCAAGCACCACTTGCTTCCACTTTTCTGCTCTTTGAAGTGTGTAAATTTTTAGCATTGGGATCCTTCTCAGCTGGACCTCGAAATGATATCCCCTCTTCCAGTTGTCATTTCATTACCCTGAACAGGAAAAACAAAAAACAAAAACAAAGAAAAACCCAACCACCACCACCACAACAAAAAACCCTCACCCTCCAAACTTGGAGAGTAAAGAGGATGATTATCATCTAAAGCACACGAAGCAACACTAACATGAATGAGGAGAGCAGCAATAATAATTCTTGGTGGAAATATTAGAGGAGAGTATTGGATACTCAAAAATCACAATAATAACAGCCAGTATTCTTCCCACATACTTCCGGTCAAAAGTGGGGAAACCAGAAACCGAATAAAACATTGGGAAGAGACATACTGTGTTCCTGGAAAAAATATAACAGAGCCAGATTTAACTGGGTGAGAGGGAAAGTGACCCCCTTGAGAAACCAGGGAATGTCTCACCCTCAGACCAACCCTTTCTTTTGCAAATTGAATTGGTCAAAGTTTAGTTTTTTCATCATTTCTATTGTTATAATTCTTATTCATTTTTCCAGCCCCGTCCACACTTCTATTTTTCACCACCCCCACGCCCCCAAGTTGCCACCGGGTCAGGTGGGGACATATCGGGAAATAAATAGAAGGGGATGCATTTTAAAACAAGTTCTCTTTTCAGAGGAAAACAATGGGTAGTGTTGGAAGTGTCTTTCTTAAAAACGGAAGGAGAAAGTGAAGAAAAAAATTATCAACAGCAATGGGTCCCTTTGGTTTTGGTTTTGACTTTTTAAAGAGGAACCTCTGCTGTCCTGTTGCAGTATTAAAATCAGGGCAGGAATTTTGCAAAATGAGAAAAATAAACTTCGGGAGAAAACCCAGCTGGGAGCAGCTTCGGGAAAGCGACAGTTCTCCGAAAGGAGGAAGGGAGGATGCGCGCTGTAGCCGGCTCCGGAGTTTACTGCCCGAACGATTAGGGAAAAGAACGAGGATTCTCAAATCTAGTTGCGATCTCTCGTCTCTCCTTTATTCTGTTCGTGGTGCGGGCTTCGGAGCCTCTGGGAAAGCCAGTCTGTGAAGCTGGACTTGCAGAATCCTTTGAATGCCGGTCCAGGTGGCTGCAGGGCCCGCGGTCCGGGATGCCAGAGAAAGGAACGACACGGAAAAGACGCTACGCTCGGAGTTTCGCCTTTTCCTTGCAGCCCTGGCGGGGCCTAGGCCTCGGTTTCCGGCCCACCTCGGCTCAGAAGTCAAGTAGGAACTCATCTCGTCGAACTAGGGTTTGGGAGAAGGATTTCGGGTTGCGTTCTTGGCATCTGGGAGCAAACATCAGCCTTGGATTTGGGGACATATCGTTATTAACAACTTGGGAAACGAAAGCGAAGCTCGGGGCAGCCACTGCAGCCTGGCTGAGAGAAAGGACGCGGGTTGTGCTCTCTGGAAGAAAGGGGTCTGCTGCCCAGCTGGCCTGGGAGCTTGCGGCCGGCGCTGGAAGCTGCCCGCTCTCCCCTCGAGGCCTGACCTTGGCTCCCGCCGCAGCTCTGCCGGCCGACTGCCTCCCTGCACATTTTGCTGCCGTTCCAGTCCTGACAGGACCGGGCCTGGAGCCAGGCCATGCTTCGGAAAGCCCTGGGGGTTGGGGACGCGCAAAACCCAGAATCGAACCCCGAAGCTGGGGGCAAGCCCAGATTCAGACGTCCAGCTCCCTCGGGACCCCTTGTCGGAGAACTTACCCTTCCGGAAGGCCCGACGCTCTCCGGCTCTGTGCTGGGCCGGCCTAGCTCTTCTCTCGGCGCCACCAGGGGCGTCTACGCGGTACGTTTTGCAACTCAACCTAGTGGGTTTCCAGCGGTGCGCAAAAGTTTGCGCGCATCCACCACTGCGCTGCCTAGAAATTGTGCCCATTGATCAGACTAAAAATAATAGTCGTCGTGATTACAAAACAAAATAGAGTGCCTCGTGCCTCGGCGGGCCCTTGTGCAATAATTATTCTCTACAGAAATCATCTCTCTCCACTCCCACCCCTACTCTACCACCCACTCGCACCCCGCCCCTGCAGGGCCACTCTGGGACGAATTGCATTCTTGGACCTTTCTCTCAGCAAGGCACATTACGGAGAACTCCCTCTGTCTCGTGTCCCCTCCACGACAACCCAGTAATTATTTCTATGCAAGTCTGCAAGAGGGCACTGAGTTATCGCATCCCAAGCCTAACCAGCTAGAGCGGCGCCTCGATATTCATTTGCCAAGAGCTCCTCCGCGGGGGATTTAAAAAATAATAATAATAAGGATCCCATGCCTTATGCAAGAGACCTCAGTCCCCCGGAACAACTCGATTTCCTTCCAATAGAGGTCTGAGGTGGACTCCCACCTTCCTTCGTGAAGAGTTCCCTCCTCTCCCCCTTCCTAAGAAAGTCGATCTTGGCTCTATTTGTGTCTTATGTTCATCACCCTCATTTCTCCGTAGAAAGCCAGGTTGGTTTATGTCTTTATTTATTCCCGGGGCCGAGATGTCCGGGACTTGTGGCTGCGCAGACCCGGCACTGATAGGCGAAGACGGAGAGAAATTAACCTCCCGCCGCTGCCCCCCAGCCAAACGTGACAGCGCGCGGGCCGGTTGCGTGACTCGTGACGTCTCCAAGTCCTATAGGTGCAGCGGCTGGTGAGATAGTCGCTATCGCCTGGTTGCCTCTTTATTTTACTGGGGTATGCCTGGTAATAAACAGTAATATTTAATTTGTCGGAGACCACAAACCAACTTTGAGCTGGGAGGTTCGTGCTCTTCTTGATAGACGTCGGAAGAAGACCTGGCCTAAAGAGGTCTCTTCTGGTGGTCCTTTTCAAAGTCTTCACCTGAGCCCTCCTCTCCAGCGAGGCGCACTCCTGGCTTTTGCGCCACAAAGAAGAGGTGGGATAGTTGGAGGTGAGTTTCGCCCTGGAGGACTAAAGGGGGAAATAGGTTTCTCTTTGCACTTGGCCATCCTTGGCTTTTCACCCCGTCTTGGTCTTGCTGAATCTTCTCTTGCTGTGCTGCTACTTTTCATGAACGAAATAAGAATGTCTTCGTGTGTCACCTGGCGAGAATGGATTCTCTCGAAAGGTTTGAAAATCCCTATTTTGCTTGGTGGCCCAGACCATCTGTGCTCAATGAACTAGGCAAATCTGGCTGGGCTATTACCTGGGAGAGTCCAGATTTTTCCTCTCTGGAGGGGCCTGAAGATTATTTATGGGAATTAATTTTATCCCCAAATATCTGAGAACTTAAAGGGATTGGGAAGGTCTTTCTGGATTTCCCTTTCCCTCTACCGGAGATGTAGCGGTTCAGCCTCCTTCCGATGCCATGTTTGTTTTTTTGTGTCTTTGGCCTAGGGTCACCTTGTTAGCAAGCCCAAAGGCCTCCAAGCTGACTTGGATGGTGAGGGTGTTTTCACAAATAAATAAATCGCCTGGGCAAAGATCTGTTTGCAAACAAACCTGGAAGGAGGAGTGAGCACTATAGCTAAGGAGGGCTGGCTTTCTCCCTGGTTGCCCCACATTTAGGGTTGGAGATTCTCCACTTTGGCATTTTGCAGCAATGGCCTGGCCTGGGATTTTAGCAGGGCAGTCACAGAGGGTTACACAGCTGCTGATCTCGGGGCATTTCTCCTCCCTCCATCCCTTTCTCCAGACCTTGACTTGCAGGCCCAAGTCTCTTATCAGAACCCTAGAAAAATCAGTATGATGGGGGTACAGGAGGTAAGGATGGGAAACAGAACAGGACTCCTGACATTTACTCCAAGCACCAATATTCGGTGTCCCAATCTGGGTCTGCTCAGACTGAGACCTACTGACTGTGTTTATGCTTTTATTGACCTCTTCAACTCACCCTAAAAAAAAAAAAAAATACATTTCAGAGAGGGGAAGGGCAAAGAGAGGAGACCAGTGGAGATGAAAACCCTAGCCAGTCCCCAGTGACTGTTTGATTATTTTAATAAAACTGGGCACTGCCTTGTGTACACCTGGAGCAGGGGAGGTCTGGTGGCCCCACTGGGTGGGGGGCGGGGGCCCGCAGCGATTTCTTAGCATCTTTGATCTCGGCCCCCGTCCCAATGCACCTTCACCCTGCCTTCACCCTAGAGTCGTTGAGAGTAGGGGTGATGAGTAGGGGGTGGAGGGGAGATGTCAGGAAGGCGAGCGCCGGCCAGGCGGGGTCAGGCAGCTCTCCTTCTCGAGGTCAGCGTTGGAGAGAATGTCTGCAAGGCTGCGGAGGCCCGCGGTGTGTTTGTGTGTGTGCGTCCAGACTCGGTTCTCTGCACCGCCAGCGTCACTGAGATTACTTCCCGGTTAGAAGCCGACCGCGTTTGAAATGATTTGTGCAGGAGTTTTTGCAACCACCGCTTGCTCAGAGAAGCAGAGATGGATGGAGGTTGGGAAAAGGGTAGAGAGGAGGGAGTTATTGCAGGTCTGGGTTGAGAGTCGTATTGTGATTTGAGTGTTCGGGAAATCTAGTGGAAAAGTTGGGGGGGGGGTGGGGAAGGGAGGACGGGAGGGTGGGAGGGAGAGAGAAGGGGGAGGGCGACAGAGTGCAGTGGGAGCTAGTTGGATAGGCGATTTCAGTACTTTGTGAGCATCGAGGCAACCCAACGTCACTGTGCTCAGCTGAGTTGACTTGTATTTCAGAGAGAGAGAGAGAGAGAGAGACTGACTCTTACCTCGAATTCGGGAACTTTAATCCTGAAAGCTGCGCTCAGAAAGGACTTCGACCATTCACTGGGCTCCAAGCTTTCCCTCCCTGGGGCTGTAAAGGAGGAGCGGGGCACTGAGATTATATGGTTGCCGGTGCTCTTGGAGGCTATTTTGTGTTCTTTGGCGCTTGCCAACTGGGAAGTATTTAGGGAGAGCAAGCGCACAGCGGAGGAGGTGTGTGTTGGAGGTGGGCAGTCGCCGCGGAGGCTCCAGCGGTAGGTGCGCCCTAGTAGGCAGCAGTAGCCGCTATTCTGAGTAAGCAGTAAACCCCGCATAAACCCCGGAGCCACCATGCCTGCTCCCCCGCCTCGCCGCCGGCTTCCCTGCTAGGAGCAGCAGAGGATGTGGTGAATGCACCGGCTTCACCGAACGAGGTAACCGTCCCGGCAGATGGCCCGGGAGGCTCAGGAGGGAGCTCGCCGGCCGAGTCGGCTGGGGCGGCGGGAATGGCGGATTCCAGCCCGGCTTTGCATTCTGCAGAGCGCAGCTTGCAGAGATTTTGCGCGGCTCGGAGCTCCCCGGCGAATGGAGTCCGGGAGGCCGCCGCGGCTGGCGGAGCGGCATTGAGGTTTGCAGAAGCACGGCCTGGTTCTGTCAAACCACATCTTGTTCGCCTCCGCCAGCCCGGAGCTCCCTGGGACCCTGGCGAGGGCGCGGGGTAGGATTCTCCCCGCGGCCGGCAGTGAATGGGAGCGCGTGTGGGGGCGCCAGCCCTGCTTTCTTTTGTTGTGAGTGGGCTGCGGGGCTCCAGTCGCCGCCTCCCTGAAGCCCCGAGAACGAGGCGAAGAAAGCTGCTTGCAAGTCAGGCCTCAGAAGCTGTCCTCCACGGCCCCATTTCTAGATCTCTGGCCGCTGCAGATCAGGGTGGGATCTGGCCCCTTGCTTAAGCAGCTGCTAAGGTTTTGGGGGACCATCGCTTGTGCCCGCTTCCCAAAGCCTTTCCGTTCTAGGGGGAATTCCTACTTGAGTATAGAAGAGATTGGAAGGAGATCAGAGAGCAGGAGACAGGCTCATCGGGCTTGAACAGCTCTGCGGCAGTTATTTTGTGTGTTCTAACCTCATACGCCTGCAAACCCGGGCCGTTCTATGCATTGCGGGGACCCGGGCCGCAGATTCAATGTCTCCAGCCTAGGACTTATCCGAGAATGATTTTGTCCTCGCCAGTCCGGAGCCTGAGCCTGCAGTTTTAGCAAGCCAGGCCTGGCTGAAGTTCAGAGAAACCCCTTTCGGCCTGGTCACTCCACAAAATGCCCGCCATCCCTCGCCCGGCATCAGAGCGCTGGTGGCGGGCACCCAGTGATGAGCCTCCCTTGGAACCGCTGCACGGTGGCTTTCTTCATCCAGTCTTCTGTTTGGCTACTTTTTATCTTTTAACGAATCTTGCTTAAGGTTGGGGTAAAGAAAAGGACTTTTAATTTTAAAGGACTTTTAATTTTAAGGCCTGTAACTGATAAAAGATGTATATGAATTCTCTTTTGAACCTAGTCTCAATCTGTACAACATTCCCCTTCTGTGTTTTTGTTTTTGCAAGAGGCGGGTTATTTCAGACATTTTTGCCTGCTGCAGAAAACGATGCCTCTTGTGAGGTTTAATAAAAAGAGTTTCGACGGCATCTTGTAATTTGGCGAAGAAAGAAATTCTCTAAAGGACACTGGGTTTTTGTTTTGTTTTGTTTTTGGTTCCTACCTAGTGGCTTCCAAAAATACCCACGCCTTATCTTTATTGGCTCTTCCAGAAGTCCAGACAAATTTGACGGGCAGCTTGCTTATCACGGAGCGCCTGCGCAGGGGAGATGCGGGCCTCGCCTCCTCCGGGTCTGACGCGAGTCTTTTGCAAGAGATTGCGCCTGCTCATAAAGTAATAGTAATACTACCAGGAATACTAGTAATAGTAATAATTCTAGGGTCTTCTGCAGTCACCTTCAGCTGGGAACGGAGGTGCTGGTAGCTGGAAACTGGGGGCCAAACTGCTCCCTCCTGTCACTAAAATTGTGCTCTCCAACCTTTCTCTCGTTCTCTCTCTCTCCTCCCCACCCCCATCTCCCCCTGCTTCTTGTCCTCAGAGCAGAACCTTGCGCGGGCACAGGGCCCCGGGCGCACCATGGCCGACGCAGACGAGGGCTTTGGCCTGGCGCACACGCCTCTGGAGCCTGACGCAAAAGACCTGCCCTGCGATTCGAAACCCGAGAGCGCGCTCGGGGCCCCCAGCAAGTCCCCGTCGTCCCCGCAGGCCGCCTTCACCCAGCAGGTAAGGAGACCTCGCGCTTCGGGTCCCTTTGCAGAGATCAAAGTCAGAGTCTGGCTTCCCTGCTCGGCTCCTCTTGCGGGGACAGAACAAAAACAAAATAAAAAAAAAAACCCAAAACGAACCCAACGACTATAATCATCCCTTTTCCTTTTTATTCCCACTCAATTCCACCTTTCTCTGCCCTGTCTCCCCAAATACTAGCGTATTGCCATCTACTTTATTGTGACGGTTATCTTTACGGCCAAAGGATTTTTGAAATCTATTTAAATTGTTCGAGAAATCTCAATTATCCGGCTGTTTGGGGTCATCTAACATGGCCTAGATAATTCCTTTCCCTCTGCACTATGTGTAGAATCGGCCCCCAGCATCTTAATAAGGGCCAGGTCAGCGGCCGATTCAGGCCGGCATGAGCGATGGCTTGACCCCTTTTCTGATCTTCCGTAGCCTTCGCCTCCTCCTGCCTCCTCCTGCCTCCTCCGCGCCTCCGCCTAGACCCGCGCGCCGCACCATTTGTCTTGCGGTCGGGGCCTGGCTGGCTGGCGCGCCATCACCGGCCGCTGGGAGCGCACAGGTCTCTGCCCGGAGGGCACCGGGAGCCTCGGGTTCGCCAGGCTACAACCTGGGCCCAGGCAGAGGGAGGAGCCTCACCTTGCGCTCTGCGCCCAAAACCCGGGACGCACTGGGCACTCAAGTCGGCCCCTCAGTAGATCCCGGTGATTTTTAAATAAGGTGTCACATGGGGTGAAACGGGGTGACGACCAGAAGAGACACTTGCACATGGCTAAAACCCTGCCTTGGGATTTCGATCCCTTCCTGGCTTTCCCCGGCTTCTCTCTTTGGCCTTTAAGTTTCAGGAAAACGTGTGTATATTTGTAGAGAAGCAGAGAGCGTGAACACAGTTTAGGAAACTTACAGATTTTTTTTTCTTTTAAGGAAAAGCAACCCCACTTTTTAGACTGTTGTAAATTATTCCAAAATGAAGAGTTTGTGTGTGTGTGTATGTGTGTGTGTACATATGTATGTATGTGTATATATATATATTTGCATCGGTTCTGTAAATTTAGTTTTAGCTGAAAGCCAAAATGTTAAATGGCATCAGGCGTGTCCTATAATCAAAATAGCTGGATGTGAATGGAACTACTTGTAGGGAGAGCCTGGAAGATTTGTTAATACAGATATTTAGGATTAATTATCCTTCTGGACTGTAAGAACATATGATAATACAAACATTTTTAGGTTTCAAAATTCATGTATGTTCAGGTTTGCACTCACCATGGCCGAGAATAAGCAAGTATTTGCACATCTGTATGTTTGATGTGTGGGCATCTGAGTGTCTACATGAGAATATTCTGAGTGGTTTTCTAGATTAGGTTTCTAGTTTTTCTAGATTAGGTTTTTTTGGTCTGTTTTTGTTTGTTTGTTTGTTTGTTTGTCCCCCCCCCCACCCCATATCTCAGGTGAAGTGGATTGAAATTGGCTCTGGGTTTTTTTTTTGGTTTGTTTGTTTGGTTGGTTTTTGCTTATTCCAGTCCTCCTCAGTGACATTCCGGAGCACCCTGATGGTGAGTGATCATTCCATAGCCTTGTGCTGGTGGCATTAGAAGGAGACAATACAGCACTGTGGGTTCAAGTCGTTGTTGCAAACCTCAGGGATTCAGCCTACATAGGGATTCCTGGGCAGAGGCTGTTGGGTGCTCCAGATAATTCTGCAGTGGGCTGAGGCCACTTTTTACCCTCTGAGACCACAGGCTCCAGCGGGAAGGAGGAGCAGTCTCCGTGTTTTGGGGGAGTTTGGGGAAGAAATGCCCACTACTGCCAGGGCTTGTCAGTGTGACTTTTTTCTCCTTCTTGCAGGGCATGGAGGGAATCAAAGTGTTTCTCCATGAAAGAGAACTGTGGCTGAAATTCCACGAAGTGGGCACGGAAATGATCATAACCAAGGCTGGAAGGTGAGATGGTTAGTTGTGTAGAGAGAGGGACGCGAGGAGAAATTGTGGGAGAGGTGAAGAAGAAAAAGTGGCTTCGAAGAGAAGAGGGAAGGAAAGGGGCAAAAGGAGAGGGAACACAGAGAAAGAAGAGAAAGGAGAGGAGAGGAGAGGAGAGAGAGAGAGACAGAAAGAGAGAGAGAAAGATAGATCCTGGTTAAAGAGGCACAGGGAGATTCCTCCATTGATCTCTCCTAGGATGGAGGAAATACTCCAGAAGTTCAAGCCCAGAAACTGGGCATTTCTCCCACCTCACATATAGAAAGAATAAAGAGCTTGGGAGGCCGTGGTATCTGGATTCGTAATGAGGGAAAGAGAGAAGAGGGAAAGGAAAAAACAGAAAACAGAGACCCAGAGAAGACAGAGTCTAGAAGGTCTTTGGGTTTCAGGGATCTTAGACTTTATCTTTACTCCCACCCTCATTCCCACCCTCCCTGACCTTGGAGTGGCTCCAGGGTCCCACCCGATTGTCAAACTCTGAATCGTTGAATGTATTCGCTACCTCTTTCATTGTTTATAGAAAGCAGGCGAAGCCTTTGAAACTGAACCGGGGCTCGGCCGGGCTCTATATACAGACACCGATAAACAAGGCAGCTTCGCCAAGACACTCGCCCCGGAGTTCCCCTTAAAAGCTCGCAGAGTTTTAGCTAGAAACGCTAGACTTCTGGGGGAGGAGGAAGGAGAGTGGTGCAGCTCTGTATGTTAGTGTGAGTGTGTGAGCGTGTGCACGCGCGCGCCCAGGCCTGGGGACGTCCTGACCACATCCCTACCCGTGCTGGACGGGTCTTCCGCGTCCCGCAAAGCAAAAAAGCCAGAGGATGCCCCGAGCAGGCGTGTGGAGCAGGCGACCTGTAGGCCCAAGCCACCGACTGTGTGAAAGGGGAGGGTGGAGCCGCCTTTCCAGACGCCCCCCGCCCCCGTTCTCCAGCCGAAGCCTCCCTCAATAAACTGACAACAGTGACATTTATTATTATTTAAAATTAAACAAAGTCTGCTCCCCGCTCGGCCCAAGGCCTGAGTGAACTAGGAGGCGCGTTCTGTTTATATCAACGAACTGCAGTCCTCTTCCTATTCCCCCAGGAAGGAAAGACACATCCGAGTCCCTCTTTCCCCCCGAGCCTGAGCCGTGAGGATTTAACTATAAAAGGCCTGCGAAGTCCTCTGCGCCTCCGCCTCCGGGCGCGCTCGCTCAGGCTGATAAACACTGAGAGGCTTTGGCTCCGAGGCTCGGAGGGAGAGGCCTCCATTCGACCCTTCCCGCCATCGCTGAGTGAGCCGAGATCGGCCAACTTGTCTTTTCGCCCCGGGCCAGCCTTGAGAATCTTCGCTTTCTGGGGCATGCTCCTCAGAAGGTGGAGGGAAATTTGGAGTGCGCCAGGGCGCAGAAAGGCAGCAGAGACGGCACAGCTCCGGGCCATCGGCTTGATAACGACTGGATCTTAGTTCAGGCCTCAGCTTTTTCTGAAACCAGATCTGGAAGGGTCTGGAATTTCTTTGCTGAAGGCCAAGGAATTTCGACTCTCCAAGGAAGAGTGCCAGGCGCCTTGGAGAAGTTGTGGGGGCATTCAGGAATAAACTCCTGCTACAGACCCATGTCAGAGGTCATTAACCGAGTTATACTGGGAACCGCGGCTTTCCCCCTCCTCCAGGGGCAGAGGGCCAAAGCCAGGTCGGGAAGCCTGTGCGCACCCACGCGTGTGCATCTCTGGGGCGCACACACCTTGTGTACACGTGACACCTTAGCACCGCGAGGATCGGCGGAAGCACCTGGTTAGACAGATCCTCTAGGATCAGCGCCTAGCTTTGTACCTAATAAGCCTCCTCTCCCCACAAATATTAATAGTAGGTGTCTGGCTCTGAAAAGGGCGGCTAGCAAGAGTTGAAATGGAGGTCCCTTTGAAGCATCTTCAAAACCCGTTCTCTAGAGGCGCATGCGTCCTGGTTTGTTTTCAGCTTAGGATACCTACAGTTGCCCTCCTGCTGTTACCTCCTCCCTTCGCCTTTCTCCTCCCTAAAACTTCAAGGGAAACCCGGCATGGATCTTGCGGAGAGCGGAACGGGGCTAGTTTCCGCTTCCACGTTTCTCCAGGAATTGCTTTTTCCCTTAAAATGGATGGAGGCTGCCTTAAAATACCGGCATTAATTCCCGCCCCCCTCTCTCCCTCCGTCCCTCTCTCTTAGGCGGATGTTTCCCAGTTACAAAGTGAAGGTGACGGGCCTTAATCCCAAAACGAAGTACATTCTTCTCATGGACATTGTACCTGCCGACGATCACAGATACAAATTCGCAGATAATAAATGGTAGGCACTGGGGTGGCAGGTGGAGCGGGGAGAGAGAAAAGTGGAACCTTCTCCCGAAAAGTTGAAAAGTTGAATCAGTGAATTTTTTTTTTTTTTTAGTTCCTACTGTGTGCTAAAGGCGTCTGTTCGCCTATCCCATTGCTTTTTACTAACCATTCTCAGACGAAGAAACTACAACAATTAGCTCCGGTTTTCCAGATGAGAAAACGGAGGCTCAGAGGAAGTGAGGTGCCTGTGTCTATCGCTGCACCCACAGGTTGTGGATTTTTACAAAGCGTATTGTTACCAAGTGCTGGAGGTATTTCTGGGGGCATAAAACCATTTACAGTTATTTTTTATGAGTTACCTGCTTTGAACATGCATTTTTATGAAATTGCAAAATCGGCTCGTGGTATTCTAGTTAAGCAGTTAGGAGAGGCCCATTTCTTGGGTAGAATTGTTCCCATGGCTGCCAGCAGTGCAGGGGCCTGACGATGAAACCCCTGTTGAAAGCCCTCAAGGAATTTTCAAGGCTTTTTGCACGTCCAGACCTCCAGAACCCACCACTTGTTTGTGGGATCCCACTTGTTGTGGGATGTAAGAAGAAAGGGCTGGGCCAGGGGCTTGCCTGGACGCAGGCACAAAGTATTCTGGGGCAGCTGGGATTGCAGATACCTAAGGGAGACGGGAGAGCCTCCAGATTATTCCCAGCTACTACTCAACAACCCTCACCTGGTGCGTGAACTGAATGAAGCACGCTTCGGTGCAGTGCGCTACCTCCAGACTCTGAGCCAGGCCTCTAGTACACCTCTCCTTCGTCTAGGTCTGTGACGGGCAAAGCTGAGCCCGCCATGCCCGGCCGCCTCTACGTGCACCCAGACTCCCCCGCCACCGGGGCTCATTGGATGAGGCAGCTCGTCTCCTTCCAGAAACTCAAGCTCACCAACAACCACCTGGACCCATTTGGGCATGTGAGTACCGTGGCCTGGATTCCCCGCCTTGTCTCCCTCTTGTCCTCTTTCCCTTCTCACTGGGTTTCTCTCGCTTCTTGGCTGTGTGTGCCTACATTTCTCCTTTTCTTTCCTCCATTTTCCCCCATTTCGTCGCTTTCTGCCTCTACCTTCTTGATCTGGACTTCCTTCCTCTTCCTTTTCCTCCCCTCCGTCTCAATTCTTCTTTCATTCCTTTCTCTTCTTTCACCTTCTCACTCACTTTCCCTTTGCTTTCTTTTTCTTCCTACTACTTCATCCTCTGTCTCCACTACTCTCCTACACAGATATCTGCCCCTCTGCAGTCCTCCCTGTGATCCACACTCCCCAGATCTGGGTCTGTCGTTCCTTGGTGGCTGGAGATACGGCCCCCGGCTCACCTGGTCTGGGGCTACATCCTTGCCGCTAGGGCCCAACCCCTCCCCCTTTGCCTAGGGATGAAGGAATGATTGAAGCTGCTCATTCCAGGCCTGGAGAGTCTGTGAATTCGATCTGTGGTTAGGAGTGGAGGGCTGTGTTTCAGTCTTGCAGAAAATACGGACCCCCTAGCCCAGTGGATACCCAGTATAGACTGAACAGAGGCTGGACCGCAATGAAAGCCATATACCTTCCCTCCCCACTTCCCAGCCTGCCTTAATTTTGGTATGTTCCAGGGGAGAGGGAGAGCCCAGCTCACCTGCCCCCTCTTTTCCAGATGGGAAAACTGCCCCCTCTTTTCCAGAGGAGAACTATGGTGCCAGTGCCACTTTTTAGCTTGATACTCCTGGGGAGATCTGTTTTTTCCAACAACCAGCTTTCTCCCTTTCCACACTGGGCCCAGAGCAGGCGAACGTAAACCAGGGTCCTAAACTTGGAGTCTGGATTGGACCCAAGAGAGGGGACTGGTGAATTTCCTGAAACTGAATGCAGGGTATTGAATGTGCAGCTTGCCCACCACCCAAAAGAATGTGTAGGTTTTAGTGGATTCTTAGTAGGGTCATCACCCCTCTTCCCCAAAGAAAAACAAAACACAAAACACTGATTTTTGAAAAAATGTCCCCAAATCTCATCGTAGAAGATAATCAAGAACAGAACACGGATTCTGTATTCACGTTTAGAACTTTTAGCTGGATGATTCTGCCATACAAGTGGGTACATTCGTCTTAGGGCATTTGATTCTCACGGCAGCCTAGGGGGAGGACGGAGAAGCATAGCTTTTGCACAGGAGAGTCCAGGGGACGGGGGTAACTTGCCAAGGTCCTACAGCTTGTATTTGGGAGCAGAGATTTGCGGCTAGGTCTCTCTAATTACAAAAGGAGTTCCCTGTCCTGGAAGGTTGTAGCTTCAAAGAGGAGCAACAGATAGGCCCATGGTCGCCGATTTCAGGGAAAGGAAGGGGCTGGGAGGGAATGAATTTGGTCAAGGGGGCGGGGAGGATGGTTTATGAAGGTCCAAACGAGAAATCTGCTCCTTTGAGGCCTTGGGGCTGAAGCACTGAAGTCCCCAGGATCTGGGATGGGAAGAGGATCTCAGGGGTCCCCACTGATGGGTAAATGCAGCTCTCAGCAGGTGGGTGGAGAGGAAAAAGAATCACTCTCTGTGCAGCCTGCTTGGAGGGCTCGGAAGGCATTCCCAGGCAAATGCAGAGCCACTCTGTTAAACCCAGGTGTTTTGCCCACGAGTCCTTCTTGCTGGGCTTCCCAGGAGGTGCTCTGTAAATTCAGCTTGCGTAGGCATTGGCTGACCCGCCCTGGCTGTGTATCTGCCAGTCCCCAGCAGATGCCTTATCAGCACCAGGGGAAACCGGGACCATTTCTAAAGGTTCCACATGCATCTGTGGGCTGGCTCCTTCTGGAGGATGGGACCCTTAGGTAGGGTCCTGCGTGGTAAGGCCTTGACGCTGGGAAGTGGGACGGTTTCCCAGGCTCATTTCAGCTCCTAGCTTTTTCTCTGCTCCTCTGGAGTGCCTTTGGGGTCTCTCCAGGGCGGATGCCTGCGGAAGGTGCAAAACTCCACCACCAAATTCCTGGCATCCCTGCCAGCTTCAGGACCTTCCCTGCGGGGGAGAGGGGCTCGGAGCTGCTCAGAACTGCCTAGAAGCCAGGCATTCCCACCCCAAACTCCGGACTTTTAATTCAGAGCCGGCCTAATGAAATTAGGAGCCATTAGATCGCCCTCTCGCTGATGTCTCCACACTGTCCCCAGCCGTCAAAGCAATTTGGCTAAGCCGGGCCGATGGCCCCGCCGGCCGGGGACTGTGGCGGCCAGCGGGGCCCCGCTGCGTCTCTCTGTCGCCACGCCGCCCCGGTCGGCGTCGCTATCGGCCGGGGAGGCGGCCGGGCTACGGCGGCCGGAGATTAGAGCCGCGCGGCCCGGGGTCGGGCAGCCGCGGGGCCGGCGAGTTCCTCGTCCCTCCCCCGCCCCCGGCCGCGGTTCCCCTCCCCCAACTACCTCCACCCGCTCCAGGTCGGGCTGCGGGGTTGGTCCAAGAATCTTGCCCCAGGGTCATCAATGCAAATAATCAAAGTCACTGAGACAACCTCCTCAGCTCCCGGGAAAAAGCAGGCCAGACTTTCAGGCTGTTAAACGCGGCGATTCGCACGTTCCGTGGGGATGTATCAGAGCGTTTTGGTAAATGCTAGCGTCATCAGAACAACAAACCCAATTTTATTGGTGAGGATGCTCATCTGTGACTAGCCCTGGCTCCAGCAAGAACGTGCAGCCTGGAAGTCCTCCTCCTCCTCCTCTTCCTAATGATAATGGTGGTTGTAAAAATAACAGCACAACTACAGCAGTTAGGACCCCTCTTGTCCCTGGGAGCACCCCTAAATATGGGGAAGATAGGAAGTAGAAAGAGAATATTCCGGAAAAAGCAGATGTAGCCGTTCTGTCTGGGGCCAAGCGTGGAGATAATTCTGGTTGTGGATCCTGAAACGTGATAAAGCTGGAGAAAGGGAGTTTCCAAGGCAACCAGCCCCTTCTTTGAGGGGTGTGGGGGGTGCTTCCTCCCCATACCTTATGAGCCGACATCCTTGGAGGGCAGATCACCCGCAACCCCCAAATATCTTTTCACGAACTCTGCTTTGCTTGTTCTCCAAACAAAGGCCCCAGATTTGAGGTCTGATCACCCACCCTAAGCCTCAGAAAAATGCTGTGCAGCGAACTGGTGATTTTTTAAATTTATTTCAGTTTTCCAAACACTTGGTATCTTCTCTTGCATCCCTTAGAGATTTGGGGAGTGGGGGTTATTTTTATGTTTGTTATTTGTTTGTCCCGGTGCCCCCATACCGCCTGTCAATCCAAAAGTGCCATTCAGGCTTCCCTCCAGACGCGGATTCCTCGATCCAGACTTGCTCAGCTCCCGTTGGGGGTGGGAAGTACCCTATGCAGGGAGTTAATTTATTAAGCAAACTTTATTAAGAATTCTGATTTACTGCTCTGTATGCCTTGGGCAGATTCCTGGAATATTACCCTGGCTTTTTCGGTTGGAAATTGTTATTTTTGAAATGTTTCTTTTTAATGAAATCCCTGGCCCCTTTTCAAAACAGAAGAAAAATATCTATTTTTCGAGAGCCGATATAACAAGGCGAATTTAGAGGGCGGGGAGCAGGGTTTTATCTGGAGACAAAGGGAGTTTTGATTTTCTTACAATCTCATTTTCTTTATTATTTTTAGATTATTCTAAATTCCATGCACAAATACCAGCCTAGATTACACATCGTGAAAGCGGATGAAAATAATGGATTTGGCTCAAAAAATACAGCGTTCTGCACTCACGTCTTTCCTGAGACTGCGTTTATAGCAGTGACTTCCTACCAGAACCACAAGGTAAGCCTGAAGCCCAGGAACCAGTGCCTGGGGCTGTCTGCTCTTTTGCATGACTCTGCAAGGGTTTCCTGCTGGAACTTTGCTTCTCTGAATGGCAGCAGTCACCAACCTCGACCCCAGGGTGCTGGGGTGGGGACAAAGCTGCAGCCTAAGGGTTTCAGCTGTTTTTACTACATCCACGGGCCGGGCATGACAGTCACAACCACACATATGCACCCACACCAGTTAGAAACAAACTTATCAAACCATAGAAGGGCCACACACTCAAATGCCACGAGAAGGCATCCCACTATCTTATGAAATGTCTAGTGGGAAGAAAGGTTGCTTAATGGCTCTGGTGCTGCCATTTCATTTCTGGGGCAACCGTTTCTGCTGGGGTCAGTTTTCTCCTGTCTGCCTTTTTAATTTTTTTCACTCCGAGACAGGGTCTCACTCTGTCACCCAGGCTGGAGTGCAGTGGCACAATCATGGCTCACTGCAGCCTTGCCTCAGCCTCTGGAGTAGCTGGGACTATAGGCACACACCATCATTATGCCCAGCCAATTTTTAACTTTTGTTTTTTGTAAAGACGGGGTCTCGCTATGTTGCCAGGACTGGTCTTGAACTCCTGGCCTCAAGCGATCCTCCCACATTGGTCTTCCAAAGTGTTGGTATTACAGGCATGAGCCACTGCGCCCAATTTTGCCAACCAACTGGCAACAGAGCAAGTGGCAAAGTTGCTGGGATCCTTAGGATTGGACTTTCCTGATGCTTCCCTGATTGTTTCAGAAATCACTGACTCCAGACCACATTCTTGAGCAAGGTTTGCCTTGTTAAAATGAAAATAGAGCAACCTGAGCCACCAGCAGCTTGGGATAACACTCCCAAGCTGGACTTAGACAAGAGCCTGCGGAACCACAGCTTGGTGAGGGGAGGCACACCTGCATTGCTTGGGAGAAGGTGGCTGCAGTTTGGTGTAGGGGTGGGATGCTGCTGGATGGATTGTGTGAAAGTCAGACCCCATGAGGTTCAAAATCCAGGCGCTGGTTTCAGCATTTCAAAGCTTGACAATGACTTTGGAGCAGGCTGCCTATAGCGGCAGGTTGGAGGGTGGGGGAGGATCTTCTCTTTTTCCTCAGGAGAAAGCTTGTCTCGACTTGTCAGGATTCACCTCTCTTCCTTAGATACCCGAGTGCATGTGGATTTGTTTTATTGTGGGTGGCAGGAGGGATTTAATGTTTCCTAAGCCTTGGTATGAAAAGTTCTAGAATCTGGAGAGGCGAGCAATAGGTGCTGGGGGAGGGCCCCCTGCCCTTGTGTGGTTGTAGACTGTTAGGAGTATTAAGCAGTGATTTGGGCTTAGAAGGCTGTGGAAGGGCAAGGTGGGAGGGGGGTCCATAGGGGATCTGTGAGGGCAGGTCACCTAGATGGATGTGGAGATGGTGTGCCCCTCCCTTTTCTTAGCTACTGTCCCCACCAGCAAGGCTGGGGTGGAGGGGGAACTGCAGGAGCTGCGGACTGGACAGGAGAGGCTGGAGAAGGGTGAGAGGAAGGCTTAGCACCCCAGATCCTCCCGTCACCCCTCAAAGGTCATTCCAGTGCAGGCTGGCTTGGCAGAGAATACCCCAACTGAGGCCGGGACTGTTCCAAAATGCTGTGGGTAATCTCCAAATCCAGATTGTCTGTGAACAGGCCAAGCTGTGATAGACAGTCCTTTCCAGGCCACATAGCCTGTCTGGGAACCCAGGTCGAGAGAGAGCTTCCTGCCCTCAGAAAGAAAACTCATTCCCCTCAAAACACCATTCCTTTTTAAATGGGTAGGAGGATTTTTCTGAGTATCCTTCCACTTGTTGAACCAGAAAGAGCAAAACTGAGGGTCAAATGCCCTGAAAGATGCAAAACTATTTCAGGCCAATTTGAGTCTGGCTCCTTGAAACCTGTTTCCCTCAGTGGTTGCTGTAAACCTGTGTTTAGGTTTGTGGTGACGGTCACAGAAAAAAAAATAGCAATAAGGAAGCTCAGTTCTTCCTATATATGTATATACTTACATGCTCTCAGACCAGACAGGGGTCCAAAAATATATCAGATCTTTCCCCCCTCTACCCCAAGAAAGCCCAAGTTCATACAGGAGGATAGGAAAGGGTAGACATATAAAAGTCACCTGCTTAAAAACCCATCTGAGTGCTCAGGTCCTTTGGAAGAAACACCCTAAATTCTGTGTAGTTATGGTCTTAAGACTCATCAGGTGTGGATAGATGTGGGCAAACTCACTCCCTCTCTCCTTCTCTCTGTTGACAGCCTTATTGAGGCATAATTGTCATCTAATAAACTGCCACATATGAAATAGACAACTAGATAAGCTTCATGTGTATATATATGTATACCTGTGAAACTGTCACTGCAACCATTTGTGAATATGCCCAACACACTTTACATAGCTATTTAAAAAATTTCTTCCCCAATGCACATATTTAGTGATTGATGTGCATGAATGCCTGCCTGCCCAATAGGGTGTGTATGTGTGATTTTTTTTTTTTTTTTTTTTTTTTTAGCACAATCCAGGGAATCGTGTGTCTGAATGCTCACAGGTCTAAGAATGTGTGTCTCCAAATATGCATTTGGATATATGCGTATTTCACGGCCACACTAAGTGTTCACACACAATAATTGCTTTTTTTTCTGTATTGATTGAGTCAGGGAGCCCAGTTGAGCAGTGCATAAAGTTCTGTTTAGCCAGCCTGACAGATTCCTTGACATCCAGGAGAGAAATTTCATGGGAGACAACTTTCTGTTACCCTCCCCCACTTCTTACTTTAAAGCACCAAAGACACCTATTTTCTTTTTCAGGAGCAAATCCAAAACTGTGCACTTTCCCAGTCAAGTGCAGGGCCCCTGCAAACATTTCCCACATGGATATATGATGTGTGATTTAAATAAGCGGGCCAGGGTTGCATGTGATTTGTGGACTCAGTCTTGCTACTTTATTGTCCCACCTGGACTGGGTGTTGAGACTTCTGACTTCATGCGTAGAAGCCAGCTGAGCTCACCATTGCATAGGGTTAAGGTGGAGGACTGTGGAGGCTGACTGCTCAGGTTCAAACCTATCTAACTTTGGGCAAATGACTTAACTCCATTTCCCCACCTGTAAAATGGGGATAATAAGAGAACTCACCTCATAGGGTTGTTGTGAGGATTCAATGAGATAATTCCCAGCAAGTGTGTCATGTGGGACCTGGCAGAGAGCTAGCACAGAGCATTAGCAATGGTTGATGGACCATTGATTGACTACTTAGCAGATCAGTTTATTAACAGGGCGACTCCATCCAAAACACAGACTTCGGAAAACTCTTTGTTTACTCATTCTAACTTCCTGGCTAGTTTAGAATCTGAAAGACTGGGAATTTAAATAAGTTCTTATTCCTGTGGTTGAAAAACAACTGCATATTTTAGTCTTTGTGGTTTAGTTGGCTCATTCCCTGATCATGTCATCAATTCAAGGACTATTTGTCTAGCGTTTCGCCTTGGATAAATGAGCAGGGAAAAGAAAAGCAATGCATGTGATTAAATTGCCAAGACAATTTGGAAAAATAAGGGCCACCGTTTTTATGGTCAAAGGGCCCAGTGCCTTAGGAATGATCTGTCTCTATTTGGATGTAGGTACCAGGTGGAGGTAGGTATGATACAGGGTTCATTTCTTAGGCTGCAATCACATACCCATACACCACTGGGCCTCTAATGACGAGACACATTTCCTCAGCCCAGCTGTGATCTCGGGCTGGATTTGGGACTTATTTCCCCAGATGGTTGACAGCTTGAAAAAGATATTTAAAAACTCAAATCTTCCCCAGCGACGTTCATTCTGTGAAACACGTTTTTGTAAAGTTTTCACTGCAGTTGTCAGCAGCTCCCAGGGCAATCCCTAGAAATATTTAGGTGTTAAAAAAAGGTCACGTGGGCATTTCATTTCCCTGTTCTTGCAACAATGGCTGTGTATGCAAGCAATGTCTATCCCCAGATATTAACTTAACTTTGCCATTAAAAGGCATTTTCCTCCTGCTTAAATCATTGTGTAAGGAGTCTATATTTATGAGGTATGAGGTTTCTGGTTCGGACCAGGAAATGAACCCTTAATAGAGAGACATAATTAAGATTTTTGGTCCTCGTGAGGGTTTTAAAAAATTTTTTTCAAAAGCAAGAATTCACAACAATTATTCTCATTAATTTTTACAACCTCTGTCTCAGTTGGAGCTGGTATTTATGTTTGTTTTTCCCCCACTCCCAAATCTCTCCCGGATATCCGGTTTTATGTTGATTTTGAAGGGAGTACATTTGC
The DNA here is from genome assembly GCF_028885655.2 of Pongo abelii. Classification (NCBI taxonomy): domain Eukaryota; kingdom Metazoa; phylum Chordata; class Mammalia; order Primates; family Hominidae; genus Pongo; species Pongo abelii. The sequence continues at coordinate 113,235,988 of NC_071995.2, read as the reverse complement.
ATGGTGAATAGAAGTCAGTTTCAGTGAAGCTTTTTGGTGGAACCGGGAAATTCCACCAAATTCCAGGTGTATCAGTTTGTGTGCCCATGATCTAACACACAGCATATTAGGAAGAGAATTTTATAAACATGGTTATAGTATGTAAGTGGACAGATATTTTGACCTGCAGACAATGTATGTTGTATGTTGACATTTCTCAAGGGTAATTCTTAGGTCATATAGGCATCTATAATCAGTTTCCAAAAGAAGTTATGTGTAAAGATCAACATACCTAAGTGAATATATAAGAAATTGTGCTTATCCTATGCAATCATATTTTTGCAAGCTATGATGGTAAGTGCAAGATTAGGTAATAGCCAATCTGAGGTGCAAGGAATGGATTTGAGCAAAAGGTTTTTGCTGATAACATAAAATTCACCATTTTCTTCTTTCCTTGGGGCAATTTTTTGTTCTGAGTTCTTGGTGGAGCAAGGACACATGGACTGAGCACTAATTCTCATGCTCAGATCCGCACTAAATTCTGGTGTCACAGCCTCACCATCTTCAACATTTACTTCTGAGACTGCGGTGGGGCAGGCTGGGAAGTGGGAGGAAAAGATGTCCTTCATCCGCTTTTAAATGATCTATTTCTCCTTAACTTTTTGCAAGTCCATTAAAAGATGATTTATGGTCAACTGGGTGAAATTTCATTGTGATAAAGGCTGAGTGAGAAAGAAAAGCCCCATTAGGTGTTGGGTTTTTAGACTCTTAAAATACAAGTGAATACAGGAGTACACATCTTAAGATGACTTTCCGAAAGGATTTTATAGATTTTTCTACTCATTCAGAAGAGTCAAGAAAAAATCTGAGGCCAAGCGTGGTGGCTCATGCCTGTAATCCCAGCACTTTGGGAGGCCAAGGTGAGTGGATCATTTGAGGCCAGGAGTTCAAGAGCAGCCTGGCCAACATGGTGAAACCCTGTCTGTACTAAAATACAAAAATTAGCCAGGTGTGGTGGTGGGCACCTGTCATCTCAGCTACTGGGGAGGCTGAGGCAGGAGAATCACTTGAACCTGGGAGGCGGAGTTTGCAGTAAGCCAAGATCGTGCCACTGCACCCCAGCCTGGGCAACAGAGTGAGACTCCGTTTCAAAAAATAAAAAATAAATAAAAAATCTGAAAGCTACAGGAATAGACACAGTTAAACAAAAATGGGCTGGGTGTGGTGGCTCACACCTGGAATCCTAACAATTTGGGAGGCCAAGAGCTGGAGGATTGCTTGCGCCCAGGAGTTCAAGACAAGCCTGGGCAACATAGTGAGACTCTGTCTCTCCGAAAACCTAAAAAAAAAAAAAAAGGTTGGGGGAGGGAGAATGTGTACATACACACACACACACACACACACACACACACACACACACACGGATACTTTAAAAATATTTTAAAATAGACTTTAGGGTAGGAATAGTGGCTCATGCCTATAATCTCAGCACTTTGGAAGGCCAAGGTGGGAGGATCACTCCAGCTTGGGAGGTCAATGCTGTAGTGAGCTATGATCACTCCACTGCACTCCAGCCTGGGTAACAGAGTGAGACCCTATCTCAAAATAAATAAATAAATAATTTAAAAAAATACTTGGCTCAGCTGGGCATGGTGGCTCACGCCTGTAATCCCAGCAGTTTGGGAGGCTGAGGCAGGCAGATCACCTGAGATCAGGAGTTTGAGACCAGCCTGGCCAACATGTTAAAACCCCGTCTCTGCTAAAACTACAAAAATTACTCGGGCGTGGTGGCAGGCACATGTAATCCCAACTACTTGGGAGGCTGAGACATGAGAATTGCTTGAACCAGGAGGTGGAGGTTGCAGTGAGCCGAGATCGTGCCAGTGCACTCCAGCCTGAGTGACAGAGTGAGACTCCGTCTCAAACAACAACAACAACAAAAAACCTGGCTGGGAACAGTGGCTCAGCCTGTAATCCCTGTACTTTGGGAGGCCAAGGCAGGAGGATTGCTTGAGCTCAGGAGTTCCAGACCAGCCTGGACAACATGGCAAAACCTCATCTCAACTGAAACTAAAAATAAAAATAAAAAAATTAGCCCAGCGTGGTGGTGCATGTCCGTGGTCCCAGCTGCTCGGGATGCCGAGGCAGGAGGATTGCATTAGCCCAGGAGTTTGAGGCTGCAGTGAGCTATGTTCGCACGGCAGCACTCCAGCCTGGGTGATAGATTGAGACCCCATATCCAAACAAAACCAAAAGGCTTCATTTTTTAGAGCAGTTTTAGGTTCACAGCAAAGTTGTGCAGAACATACCAAGATTTCCCCTATAGCTTCTCCCCACCACATGCACAGCCACCCCCACCACGGACATCCTGCACCAGAGTGGAACATTTATTGCAGTTGATGAGCCTACATTGACACATCATCATCACCCAGAGTCCATAGTTCACCTTAGGGCCCACTCTTGGTGTTGTACATTCCATGGGTTTGGACAAATGCATAATGACGTGTACCTGCCTTTATAGTATCATAGGGAGTAGTTTCACAACCCTAAAAATCCTCTGGGCTCTGCCTATTCATCCCTCCCTTTTTCCAACCTGTGGCCACCACTGACCTTTTAACTGACTCCACAGTTTTGCTTTCTCTAGAGTGTTGTATAGTTGGAATCATATATCTTAAAATATTAATTGTATGTATATTTTTTGTGGTGAATACACATAGGTACACATACATATAATAATTTTATTTTCAATAATTTTGGGGTTAGAGGTAAACCTCATAGGTTATCTCTTCCAGAAGGCAGAATAGGTAAGAATTCCTCTCTTCAAATGAAGAAATTAGAGGGTACATTCATTTATCAAGCACAGTTTCTCAAATCTGTAACTATACTACTGGGAAAGACTTGAGATGATGTTTAGGGATACTTGAATATGATGAAATCACAGAGAAAGTGTTTTTTTTGTTTTTGTTTTTGTTGTTGTTTTTTTTGAGATGGAATTTTGCTCTGTTGCCCAAGCTAGAGTACAGTGGTGTGATCTCGGCTCACTGCAATCTCTGCCTCCTGGGTTCAAGTGATTCACCTGCCTTAGCCTCTGGAGTAGCTGGGATTATAGGAGCCTGCCATCATACCAGCCTATTTTTTTTTTAATTTTGTATTTTTTGTAGAGATAGGGTTTTACCACGTTGGCCAGGCTGGTCTTGAACTTCTGATCTCAAGTTATCCACCCACCTTGGCTTCCCAAAGTGCTGGGATTAGAGGCATGAGCCACCATGCCTGGCTGAAAGTTGTTCTTTTTAAAATTATCTTTCTAGTCTTCTGTTAGAGAGGGAGTCTCAGTTCAGTACTAGTTTGTGTTAACTAGTTCTCTAAAAGTGTCTAATTCGTACTTGCAACAAAGAGAAGGCAAGATTTGGATACGAGTAAAGACAATTTCATATATTTGTTTTCTTCTTATTGAGTAGCAAGTGATTCTAGTTTGTCATACAAAGTGATATCATATTTGTGTGAAATAAATGTAAATTAAAAGTGGTTTGATTTAAATAAAAATATTAAGCCAGTGTACAGGTGCTGTATAGATATGGCAATAATAGTGAATTAAAACCCTGAATGACTGAAGTTTGAGTCATGTTGCTCTCATGTCTATAACATGATTCTCTATGTTCTCTATGAAAATTCAGTTCACATGCAATGTTCAGGAAATACTTCTAGCAAACTCCGTATGGTTGCATTCTGTCACCTGGGTCTGCTACTGTGCATTCACACTAATATAATGCGTTGATGGATTAAATTAAAGTTCTGGGCCTGGAACCAAAACGTGCAAAAAGACCTTGTTCTGTAACTATGCCTTGTATGTTGCAACACAGATTTCCAAGACAGAAACCTCTCTTCTTTGCTTAGGACATTAAAGAGGTTTGGTGCTGTTCAATAGCTATTATATAAGTTATCATTATGTATATTGGTGTTTATTTCATTAGGCACCATTCTCCATCAGAACTAGGAAATGCTATCTGCAAAACTATGAAATGAACATGAAATGAGGCATAATATAATTTTCGAATGCAATAATCAAGGCATGTTTTCTGCAGAAACACATGATGGGTCAACCCTTCCAAATGGAGATTACCATGCTGCCTGATGTGCAACGATCATGTCAACATGCACAGCTTTCCAAAGGGGAGGGAGTACTGAGTATTGAGGCCTAGATGGTGTTTAAAACACAAAATACAAGATTGGAAAAAAAAAAAGAACCCGGCTGGAATGATGCAGAGTATGACTCCAATTAATGGGCAAACCAAATCCAGGTGTTTTTCGCCTTTTAAAAGCAGTCCAATGGAGGACATTTTTCAAAGCCTCCACTTGAATGAAGTGGTGGGTCTCATTGACGTGACTGGCTTAATTTGCTTCTTTTGGTTGCCAGAGGCTGCATTTCCATGACATTTATTATTAGCTCATGTCCCGAGGTGGTCTTGCAGCAATCAAGTGAAAACCAGCTTGCTCTCTCTTCCTCTTTCCTTCAGATCACGCAATTAAAGATTGAGAATAATCCCTTTGCCAAAGGATTTCGGGGCAGTGATGACATGGAGCTGCACAGAATGTCAAGAATGCAAAGGTAGGAAAGTGGATTCCTCAACTTTCTCCTCCACACATACCCCTCAAATTACCCAGGTAAGCCAGCAGCAACCCAGCACCTCCCTCCACCAGCCTTCCTGCCCGTAGAATGCCAGGCACAGGGAAATGGGGAGAATGAGCCCCCTCTGTCGCATTTTTTGATAACCCTCACATGTGGTTGGCGCCATTGGGCAACCTGGAGAATACATTTTCTAGTGGAGAGAAGGTACAAAGAGTTCGGCATTCTCCATTCTCCCAGGGAACAAAAGGCACAGCTTTCTCTTCTTTCTCTGCTGTCTCTCTCCCTGTAGGGAAACCCTTTCTCTTTTTCTTCCCATAGGTCACAGCCGATGAACGCTTCTTTTTTTTTTTTTTTTTTGGCAACAGCTCTTGGTAAATGAAAGAGAAGTTAATGACTTGATTTCCTGAGGGTGAAATACAGACTAACTTGACACCATGTGGTGTCCAGGGCACTGGAGGATTGGAAGCTGGTGCTAAAAATTGCTCGGTATTTTTACATATCCTGTGGTCATAGTTGCTGATATGATGAATAGAACGGGCTGTAGCAAATGTACATAGTGGGAATTTGGTCTGATTTGAAAGGATTGTACAAGCATTGCCAATTTTGTGGAACATTCTCTCTACCTCTTGATGTGCTTCCAGAATAACTTACCATATGGCAAGCGAATTAGAAATACATCTTGATCCCTCTGACCAAGAAGGTTTGTGTGTGTGTTGTGTGTGTGTGTGCGTGTTTTCTTTTTTTCTGTTTGGTGGGTTTAGTGTTTCAAAATAAAATGAGATCCTTTTGCATGTTTTCTTTATCCTTTCTGGAAAATGTGAAAAGGGAGAGTCAGGCAGATAGACAGATATATTCATTCAAAGAAAGATAAGAGACCTAAGAACAGAAAGGGAGAAAGACCTTAGATCTGTGGTTTTAATATTAGGTTTAGAAATACATGCAGTGGAAAAATTGTTTTTAGATAGCTGGCTTATCAGGTCAAATTTTGCATGCTTTTTAAAAAATAATGCTAGCCCAGGTGGCATGTTCCTGTAGCCCCAGCTACTCAGAAGGCTGAGGCAGGAGGATCTCTTGAACCCAGGAATTCGAGGCTGCGGTGAGCTATGATCACACTACTGCACTGCAGTTGGGACAACATAGCAAGACCCTGTCTCCAAATATTAAAAAAAACAAGACAATGACCCTGTTTCCAAACATTAAAAAAACAAGGAGTGTGGTACATCTGTGCACACATTCCTGTTTTCATAAATTGGTTTCCTTCAAGATTGTGGACTCACAAGGTACTTTTTGTGGCTAAAATAGGCAAGTTCTGAGTTTGTTATTTAAAATTTGTTTTTGGTTTTAAGCATCTACATTTTGAAATTGATTGGGCCATAGGATCAGTGGAAAAGATGACAACAAATATCATGTTTTAGCTGAGAGAGGTTCAATTATTCACGGCCCTGGGCTCAGAGTGCCGACTTTCTGTTCCTATCCCATTCTGATGGCGATTTGCCGTTAAGGTGGCTTAGTCATTGCCACACAAAGTCACCTCTCAGTCCTACAGGCAAAGTTCCTGCTGTGCAGGTGGGAGCTGAAGGGAAATCACCCATTCCAGCCTGCAATCAAAGGGTTTCATCATCTCTCACTTCTTCCCTCCTTTTTTACAAGGTCAAGGGCAGGGGGTGAATAATAGATTTAAGGTGTGTTGAATCATCCCTTCAAACTTTACCAGTTACCACCTCCTACTGATTATACCTTCCAGCATAACTCAGAATTCAGCCCTCTTCTGCCAGGGTGCTAATTCTAGCCGCCACCAGCCTCCTAACTGATTGAGACCCAAATTCAGTCCTGGTCTCCTCCAGGGACTTTCTTTAGGCAGCCACCAAAGAGATCTTTGTAAAACACAAATCAGGCAAGGTCTCTTTGCAGTGGAGAACATGTCCAAGCCCCCTGTTGCCATCAGTATAAGATTTGGACTCTTTTGCCTGGTTAGCCATGACCTTCCCATCTGGCCTGGCCACCCCCCTAGGTTTGTCCTTCACCAGTGTCCCCCTAATATGTGTCAATCATGCTAAAGAAAAGGCTTCAAACCTGTGTTCTTTCCTTTATTTTTGGCCCTTCGAACACACGTTTCGTCTGAGTCAAACTCTTTTCCCTCCTTCTCACCAGGCCATCTCCCAACCATCACTGGGTCTCCTTGTAGCTTTTCCTTCCTTCAAGAAGCTTTCCCTGGCCACAGACTGTGTGGTCAGCCCATGTCTCCCCCAGGACCCCTCCTGGGAATCAGCCCCTCAAACTTTACCAGTTGCCCTCCAGGCTTTTCTGTGTCCGAACCAGGCCCGGAACTTTGGAAGCTGATTGGACAGATGACAGCCAGCTATGAAAGTAGAGACAGGTGGGCATGTGCAGGTGTGTGAGAGCTCAGATGTCAGTCATCAAGGAGGGAGTCTTTCCTAAAGCTCTTTTTTTTTGGAGACAGGGTCTCACTCTGTCGCTCTGGCTGGAGTGCAGTGGCACGATCTCAGCTCACTGCAGCCCTGACATCCACAGGCTCAGATGATCCTCCAACCTCCCAAGTACCTGGGACTGCAGGCATGCGCTGTCTAAAATGCGCTGCAGGCATGCCTGACTAAATTTGTATGTTTTTATTTTATTATTGTTACTTTTTTGAGGTGGAGTCTCCCTCTGTCACCCAGGCTGGAGTGCAGTGGCGTGATCTCCGCTCACTGCAACCTCGGCCTCCTGTGTTCAAGAGATTCTCCTCCCTCAGCCTCCTGAGTAGCTGGGATTACAGGCGTTCACCACCACGCCTGGCTAATTTTTGTGTTTTAGTAGAGACGGAGTTCACCATGTTGGCCAGGCTGGTCTCAAACTCCTGACCTCAGGCAATCCACCCTCCTCGGCCTCCCAAAGTGCTGGGATTACAGGTGTGAGCCACCACGCCTAGCCTAAATTTGTATTTTTTGTAGAGACAGGGTTTCACCATGCTGCCCAGGCTGGTCTAGAACCCCTGGACTCAAGTGATCTTCCTGCCTCAGGCTCCCGAAGTGCTGGGATGACAGACATTACCCACAGCCCCTGGCCAACTCTCCTAAAGTTCTAAACACAGATTCATTTGTTTGTGTACTTACTTATTGATTGATTGATTGATTGATTGAGACAGGGCCTCGCTCTGTTGCCCAGGCTGGAGGGCAGCGGTGCGATCACGACTCACTGCAGACTCAACCTTCCAGGCTCAGGTGGTCTTCTGGCTTCAGCCTCCCAAGGAGCTGAGTGTCCAGGCACATGCCACTGCATCCAGCTAATTTTTGTATTTTTGTAGAGGCAGTATCTCCCCAGGTTGCCCAGGCTGGTGACACAGCTGTTTATATATTTAGGCAGATGACTCCTCTTTGGCCTGAATTGGCTGTCCTAACCGTCTGTCAAGGTATTGCAGATTGCTTGAGGCCTGGACTAGGTGTCCTTAATGGGTAGGAACTTTGCAGATGGAATGGAGGAAAAGTGTGGCTAGTCATTGGTAGAAAGTCAGTAATTGACATGTTGAGTCAAACCTCTTAGCCTAAGAGCCATGTGTGTCTTTGTGGCCATGTTAGCAGTTGCCCTGGAAACCAGAGGGCTGAACTAACCACTGATGAAGTTGGGGGAGTAGATGAGGTCATTGGCCAAGGTCTCCAGACATGTCCTTGGGGAAGGAGAAAGAGTGAAGAAGAGTGGTTCCCACAGAAGGCTTTGGAGTCAGACAAACCTGAGGTCAATTCTTGCTCTACATTTATCAGTATGTGCCCTGGGATAAGTGATTTAACCTCATGGAACCTCAGTATTCTCATCTGCAGGAGGGGCATAGATAAGTATAGCCTCTACTTTCTAGGGTTCCTGTAAAAATTATATGAGCAAATGCCTATAGAGTGCTTGATTCCTAGTCTATATGTTTAGTAAAATTTAACTAATTTGGGGGAAAGCTCCCCAGTACTCCCAATTTTGCCCTTGTTCAGAATTTATTTTGGGTCATTCTCCCAACCCCCAGGTTGCAGTCAGTAGTGACAAGTGGGGAATATGGCTCTCCAGAGTCAGCCTTGATAACAGCCAGGCAGGAATGGCAGGCTCACTGCTAATCTTGTAATCCTGTTTCCTGTCCCCTACACACCCGGTGACAGCTGGCTATGGGAGAAAAGCAGGAGGGATGAAATATCCTCTAATTCCAACAATTGGTAGAAGGGAGTGAGGTAGGGTTACAGAGAGTTAAGCATTACCTTGCACTTATTCCACAGAAGTAACTTTTGGATTTGCTTGGCAAATGTCTGGCTGTTCCGCCCTCTACCTCTTGGCCCAACTCCCTGTGTTTGGAAAACGCAGATGATGTCTTCTTTATTTTCCAACATTTTTTAATGGTTTCTAGTTACAGGAGCAATCACTGCTTATTATAAAAATTTGGGAGCTATGGGAAAGCACAAAGCAAAAAGTCATTTAAACATCCTGTCTTAAGCAGACCAATTGAAGGGTGTGCCAAGTTTATTTAGAAAGGTTAGTCAATCTGTGACTTAAAAAAAATCTAATCCTAAAAACTAATATTTCCCTAAATTGCAGTACCCTTAGATTGGTGACAAAGGATATTTTTTTTTTATAAAAACTATTTATTTATTTATTTAGGACACGGTCTTTCCCTGCCACCCAGGCTGGCATGCAGTGGCACAATCATAGCTCACTGCAGCCTCGAACTCCTGAGCTCCAGCAATCCTCCTGCCTTAGCGTCTGAAGTAGCCAGACTACAGGTGCATACCACCGTGCCCAGCTAATTTTTTGTGGCGATGGAATCTCACTATATTGCCCAGGTTGGTTTCAAACTCCTGGTCTCAAGCAGTCCTCATGTCCTGGCCTTCTAAATCATGGGAATTACAGGTTTTAGATGGTGCGCAGACCCATGGACACATCAGTCCTGTGATTTCATAGATGTTATTGCTCAGAATGGACTGAGTTATGAGAAAGGAAGAAAAGAAGGAAGCAAGGAAGGGAGGGGAGTTAAGGCTGATTAAAGAGGAATATTAACTGAATAGCAAAACGGCTCGTATCAAGGTTTGGGGAACATTGTCAAGATAATATGCAAACCACAGAAATTTGAGAAACACACATAAAAGCTCAACCACCTACAAAGAAAGGCTTGAGAGTGCCATTGCTGTTTGAAACCATCTAGGCCCTGGTTTTTTATAGAACAATTCTTTCTTTGGACTTTGCTTCAGTCTTCAAGATGTATTCAAACAAGTTCTGAACTTCCTAGGAGCCAAAGGAGCTGGAGCTGGAACTGGGGCAGAGTAGGCTTTATGGAGAGGGTAAAAGTAGGCCTCAGAGAGAGAATGGGACCTGAATCTGTTGGGAAGAAGGATGTTCTGGGTTGAAGCAAGGAAGAAGTGGGCAAGGGTCTAGAAGTCTAGGGGGCTGGAGTAGGGGTCAGATTCTGAAGATCTCTGAAAGCCAGCTGGAGTGTCTCTGACAGGTATGAGGAGAGCTGCTCCTAGAAACATGGAATTGTAGAGATAGAAGGGATTCCAGGAGACAGCATCTGATCCACCTGCTCTCTTTTGCAGAACAGGAAACTGAGGCCCAGAGACTCAATTACTTATTCAGCTTTTGATCCATTGATTTGTTTTGCAACTAAAACATTTGTTAAGTGTTTGCTGTATGCCAAACACTAGGCATACAAGGATGAATCAACACACAGGGGACCAGGGTCCATGGATGGAAACAGGCTGAGGAGCTGGGGTCCAGGCTGCTGCACTGAGCAGCTCTGGGGCTTTTCTACTCCACCAAGTGTCTGTTTCCTCATCTGGAAAAAGGAAATCATTACAGAGCCTACCTCCAGGCCTGTTGCAAGGAAGAAATGAGGTAACGTGTGTGTACTGATTGTTATTGCTGCATAACAAATGACTCCCAAGCTTAAGCTGGGCTGGCTGGGACATCCTGGCTTCCAAACTATCCCATCTGTTCTCTGTGTGTGATGCTAAATCCAGGCCAGCCAAAGTGGCTCACCTGAGACAACTTTCCCCAACAACACACTGGGAGTCTTCTAACAGAGGAAGGAAGTATACACTTCCACAAAGAGCTCCCAGACCATCAAAGTCCCCAAGTTCCCTACAGTTGCAATCTGCTAGCCCCCACTAATGTCCCATAAATGCTGCATGTGATGAAAAGACCAGGCCTTGCTGGTCACCATTGTGTGCAAGGGGAAGCAGGAAGCACCAGGGAGGCACTTTTATTTTGTCTGTGATTGGTGGGTCATGCTATTTGGAAGGACTCAGCTGTGCAATTCTTGCTGGCCATCAGATGGTGGCTGGGCTACCGGTATCGGAAGGCAGGTCAGGCAGGATGTCCAGCTTGGCACACTCCTGTGACCCACAGTTGATGCTGCTTTTGGATGGGACCTCAGCTGTTGTCCACTGAAAAATCAGAATGTGGCCTCTCTAGCATGGCAGACTCAGGGTGTTCAGACTTTCTCACGGAAGTGGAAGCCGCCTGGTCCTTGCTGACTGCACCTTGGAGGTCAGGTAGTGTCACTTCTGCTGCATTCTTTTGGTTGAATGTGACTCACTCAGGTGGGTTCAGATTCAGGGAGTTTGAGACCAGCCTGGACAACACGGTGAAACCCCATCTCTACTAAAAATACAAAAAATTAGCTGGGTGTGGTGGCACACACCTGTAATCCCAGCTACTTGGGAGTCTGAGGTGGGAGGATTGCTTGAACCCTGGAGGTAGAGGTTGCAGTGAGCCCAGATTGTGCCATTGAATTCCAGCCTGGGCAACAAGAGTGAAACTCCATCTCGAAAAAAAGAAAAGAAAAGAAAACAAAACAAAACAGAAAACAGATTCAAGAAGGGAGGACAAGTTCTCGCCTCTACCTAGATGGAGTGTCAAGGAATGTGTCAACGTGTTTTAAAACTGCCTCAGCAGGCACAGAAGCACACAGCGCAGTGTCTGGCCCAGAGGGATGCTCCATCGCTGGTAGGTGTTAAGACACGGTCCATGTTCTGTTGAAGCCAGATGCCAGGTTGACTTGCCCACGGTCACACAGTTAGTTTGAATGAATGGGCCTGCCTGGATGCAAGCTTGCTTTCTTCAGGATGGAGAGAACCTCTTTTCCACTAAACTGGGCTTCTACCTGCTCATCTTCTTGTAACCATAAACCCCAGAATATGAACAAGCAATAGCAAGGTCCTTCATCTCGGTATTTCTTACCTCACCTCACACAGAATGACCATGAGCAATGACTGGTCTTTTCACCATAAGAAGTATTTATGGGGGTTAGTAGATGATGGATTGGGAGACTTGGTTGGCCTCCGAGTTCTTCATGGATGAAATGAAGCTCCCTTTACTTCTTTGCTCTTTTAGTGTGCTGCAGATGACATCAGGGGGCGTGGTGCCTGAACCTAAGGGGTACCTTGAAGCTCTGTTTTGGGTGACTGGGATCTGAGCCACCCAACCAGAGAGTGGATGGGGAAGTTTGGAGTCCAGAATGTCTCAGCCAGACTGAAGCCCACCCATTACTCAGCTCCAGTTTGGTTATTGAAAGGACTCTACGCAGCCACATTGGGAACTGACCAACCTCACCTGCCTCTGTGGGTGCTTATTTTCACCCTCTCTACCTTGTTTCTCTAGGATAGGTGTTCTGAAAATGGGTGCAAGGCTCCTTTTGAAAATCTAATTAAAGCAAGAGACCCTCTGAAAGACTCACAATATATGAATAGAGAAAAAGAATTCAGGCTAGGTGTGGTGGCTCATGTGTGTAATCGCAGCACTTTGGGAGGCTGAGACAGGAGGATTGTTCGAGATCAGGAGTTTGAGACCAACCAGAACAACATACGAAGATCCTGTCTCTAAAAAAAAAAGAAGAAAAAGATTAAAAAAAAAAAAAAGATTAACTGCACGTGATAGCATGTGTCTGTAGTTTCAGTTACTCTGGAGGCTGAGACAGGAGCCTCCAGGCTTGAACCCAGGAGTTCGAGGCTGCAGTGAGCTGTGATTATGCCACTGCATTCCAGCCTGAGCAACAGAGCAAAATGCTGTCTCAATTTAAAAAATTTAAACAATTTCAAGGGATGTATAAGGCCTGGGTCTCCTAAAAGTTTAAAATTCTTATATTTGAACCTTCCCTCTTCTATTCCTTCCTTCCTAATTTTAAATTAAGTTTCAGCTCTTAACCTCAAATGATCATTTTTCAAACTGAAGGCTTAGCACCCTTGTGTTCTCACGCTTGTGGTTAAAGGTAATCTGAATGCCCAATTAATGAGAAGTGGTTTTCGAGACAACGTTAGATAACCTTCTGGAGATGGCATTAACTCCCCTCTTAGGGTTGTAATTTACCTAGCCACATGGCTTCCTCCAGGGAAGCAGTGCATTTATGTAAAACAAGAGAGGGGTTGTGTCTGGGGAGCTGAGACAGCCTAAGTGAAGCTGTAAAATTGAGATGTTTTTCTGAAAGGATCTCATCTTGGATCATGGCTATTTGTCAAGGCATGGATGCTCAGAACCCACCCCTGCCACATTCCCACTTTCCCACTTAGGTACCTCCACCCCTACCCAACCCATCCCCAGCATATCTGCTATTTGGGAACAGGGTTGGGAGCAACTCACTCACCCCTCTGTTTTTTCCTCATCTTTAATGAGGTATAATTGACAAAAAGTGTATATACTTAGGTTATACAACTTAATAGTTTAATATACGTAAATGTGAGATAATTACCATGATCAAGCTAATCAACATGTTCAGCACCTCATATAGTTACCATTTTATTTTCTTGTGTGTGTGTGTGTATATGTATGTATGTATATATATAAAAATATTTAAGATGTACCCTCTTAGTTAATTTTAAGTACACAATACAGTGCTGTTAACTGTATTCACATTGCTGTACGTTAGCTCTCCAGGAATTATGCCTCTTGTATAACTGAAACTTTGTAACCTTTGACCAACATCTCCCCATTTCCCCTCTCCCCAGTTCCTGGCAACCACCATTCTCCTCTCCACTGCTACAGGTTTGACTATTTTAGATTACACCTACAAGTGAGTCATGTCATGTTGATCTTTCTGTGTCTGGCTTGTTTCACTTAACAATGTCCTCCAGATTCATTCATGTTGTCTCAAACGACATTCAGCCTTTATTTTTAAGGCTGAATAGTATTCTAGTGTGTGTGTGTGTGTATATATATATATACACACACCATATTTTCTGTATCCATTCATCCACTCATGGATACTCAGGCTGATTCCATATCTTGGCTCTTTTGAATCATGCTGCAATGATCATGGGAGTGTAGATATCTCTTTAAGATACTGATTTCATTTCCTTTGGGTGTATATCTAGAAGAGGGATATACATATATCCCTCTTCACATATACATATACATATACATATATATGATGTATATATATATATGTGTATATATCACATATACATATGATAGTTCTATTTTTTTAGTTATTTATATATTGTTTTGTTTTGAGACAAGGTCTTACTCTGTTGCTCAGGCTGGAATGCAGTGTCATGATCAGGGCTCATTACAGCTTCCACTTCCTGGGCTCAAGCAATCCTCCCACCTCAGCCCTCCAAGTAGCTGGGACTACAGGCACGTGCCACCATGCCTTGCTAATGTTTTTCAATTTCAGCAGAGACAAGACCTTGCTATGTTGCTCAGGCTAGTCTTGAACTCCTGAGCTCAAGTGATCCTCCTGCCTTGGCTTCCCAAAGTGCTGGGATGAGAGAACATGGGCCACTGTGCCTGGATGATAGTTCTATTTTTAATTTTTTGGAGAACCTCCATACTGTGTTCCATGGTTGCTGCACCAACTGCATTCCCATCAGCAGTGTGCAAGGATTCCTTTTTCTCCACATCCTTGCCAACATCTGTTATCTTTTGTTTTTGAGAATAGCCGTCCTCACAGGTGTAAGGTGATATATCTCATGTGGCTTTGATTTGTATTTCCTCAATGAGTAATGAAGTTGTACTTTTTAAATATACCTCTTGTCTATTTGTATGTCTTCTTTTGAGAAACGTCTATTCAGGTCTTTTGCCCATTTTTAATGGGATTTTTTTCACCACTATTGAGTTGTATGTTTCATTCATCCACAATTGAGCAGTGTTTCTCAAACTTTTGGTAGACATCACAATTACCTGGGGGGCTTGTTAAAAAAGATTTCTAGGTCTCACTCTCAGAGGTTTGAGTCAGTGGCTCCAGGGATGGGTCAGAAACTGCCCTTCAACAGTTTTCTCCAGTGTCTCTGATGGAGGTGTCCCCTGGTCACACTTGGGTAATCCCTTGGTTCTAGAGAATGAGTGAGCACTAGAGAATGCAGATGAACACGTGATTGTATTTCTGCAAACAAAGCCCATGTATGGGCTGTTTTACATAAAAGGCAACCCTTCTCTCTACTTAGTACTCAACTCACATTGAACATTAGCATTACCTGTAGTCCTCCCCTCAGTGTTCTATTATGAAAAATTGAAGGAGTGTGAGAAACATGCAAGAATTGTACGATGAGTGCCCATGTACTCACTGCTTAGAGTCTACAATTAGAATTTTGCTATATATTTGCTCTACCACATATCCCTCCATCCACTTATCTATCCATCCATTCATCATCCATCCTTCCATCCCTCTCTCCCTCCCTCCTTCTTTTTATTGATGCATTTCAAATTAAATTGCAGACATGAGTACATTTTACCCCAAACACTACAGTGTGCACATCATTAACTAGGACTCAATTTTTGTTCACACTCCTTTATTTTAGGTTGAATTTATATAGGGTGAAATGCACAAATCTTACATACGCCTCTCACTGTTTGGCACATGCACCCAAGCCCCTTTCAAAATATAGAATATTCCCATCACCCCAGAAAATTCTCTCATTTCCCGTCTCCTTAGTCACTCCCTGCCTCCTTTTTCTTCACCAGAGACAATCAATGCCCTGACTTTTTTTCACCATAGGTTAGTTTTGTCTGTTATAGAATTTCATATAAACAGGATCATCCAGTGTGTACTCTTTTGTGGAAGACTTTTTTCTCCTGGGAAGCTTTTAAAAACTCCCAATGCCCGTGCTGTTCCCCAGAACAATAACATCAAATTCCCTGGGGGTGAGTTTGGATGTCAATATATATATTTTTAATTTCCCAGGTGATTATGGTATGCAGCCAAGCTTGAAACCAACTCCCCTAGAGGAAGTTCCTTGTCTTTGTCCATCCCCACCCTAAGCCGTGTCCCCCAACCACCCAACTCCACTAATTAACATCCTCACATTAAAATTTTATTTTCCAAGAGACTGCTACCTTGTAGTTGTTTTGAACAGGGAAGGAGGCAGACTTTTATATTAGCACACAAAACATTTAGCATTCCTTCAGAAATAGTTGCTTTGGGTGACTTTGCCAAGGTCATCTTCGGAAGTGAAGGTCACCAGGAAGTCCTTGGCTTACTTCTCAATCATCAATGGCCTCCACATGATTTTCTCCAGAACAAAGGATGCCCCAAGACAATCCCTTTGGTACAGAAAGCAGTTTGAGAAAGCTGTAGCATTCCAGCTTCCAGAAGGATTGAGGCCTTGGAGGACTCCTTCTCACCACCCTACCCATGTTCCAAAATCATGCAAAAGAAAAGACTAAACTTAAGTCATAGTTAAGCTGGTTTAAATGGTTAGTTTACAAGACTGGACTAAAATATTGGCTGTTCAATTCAGTACTAGACTATTTGATGAATTATTACCATAAATTCATTAAAAGTTTAGCTTGAGGCTGGGTGCAGTGGCTCATGCCTATAATCCTAGCACTTGGGGAGGGCAAGGTGGGTGGATCACAAGGTCAGGAGTTTGGGACCAGCCTGGCCAACATGGTGAAACCCCATCTCTACTAAAAATACAAAAATTAGCCGGGCGTGGTGGTGGGTGCTTGTAGTCCCAGCTACTTGAGAGGCTGAGGCAGGAGAATCGCTTGAACCTGGGAGGCAGAGGTTGCAGTGAGCTGAGATTGCGCCATTGCACTCCAGCCTGGGTGACAGAACGCGACTCCATCTCAAAAACAAACAAACAAACAAACTTTAGCTTGAATTGTCCTTTTATGTCTGTGGTTTTACAAAGTTTAGCTTGAATTGTCCTTTCTTGTCTGTAGTTTTACATCTAGCTTTTACCCGCAGAATCCACACCTACCCTGTGAGATAGGCCTCTTGTTCTCTGTTATGCAAACAGGGAAACTGAGACAAAGGGTAATGTCATGAATTGTCCAGGACTTTTCTCCATGATTTCCGAACCATCTCTATAGTTTGAGTCAAAACCGTTGTTTGAATCACAGACCCTTTTGGAGTAGCCAATGCAAATGTGAACCTCTTCCTAGAAAAAGTGATCAGCTCTAAATATTTGACATTTTTGGGTATTCACACCCATTGGAAGCCCTTGCTGGGTAAGAACCTCTGCTCCAAAATATAATAATGTATATTTACAAAATAGTGTTTATTGAGCAATGTGTCCCCAGTGTGTGTGTGTGTGTACGCGCTAAGCCTTTCCATGCATCATTTCATTTTATAACCCCAAAGAGGTGGCTATTTTATTATCCCCATTTTACAGACAGAAGACTGAGGCTTGGGAAAAGGAAGAACCTAGCCAGCAACGTAGTGGTCAAGTTTGTGGCTGGGTACTGAAGGAAGGCACATTCACCTGGCCTGACTTCGGAGCCTGAGCTTGAAGTGATACTATATTATCTACAGATTTAACAAGTGGGACCCAAAGCCCCAGGCCAAAATTTTTAAAGTGGTGGGTGCTTAAGGCCAGAGAGAGAAGTGCCTTTGAGTTTCTTGGCACCCCTCAAATCATATAGCCCTGGTTGAGTCAACAATGGGAAATTTAGGCCTTACAAGGTGGCTCGTGCCTATTATCCCAGTGCTTTGGGAGGCAGAGGGGAGGATCAGTTGAGGCCAGATCAAAACCAACCTGGGCAATATAGCAAGACCCCATCTCTAAAAAAAAATATGTAACTATTGGCTGGGTGTGGTGACACATGCCTACAGTTCCAGCTACTTGGGAGGCTGAAGCAGGAGGACCCCTTGAGCCCAGGAGCTTGAAGTCACCGTGAGCTATGTTCATGCCACCTCACTCCAGCCTGGACAACAGAGTGAGAGTTTGTCTTAAAAACAAAAGAAAAAACCAACAATGGGAAAGTTTTATAACCTCTTTGTGCCCTCACCCCCATTCTTTTTTGAAATTTGTATAAATTTAGAGAGTACAAGGGTAGCTTTTATACCTGGATCTATTGCATAGTGTTGAAGTCAGGCTTTTAGTGTAACTATCACTTTAATAGTGTACATTGTATCCATTAAGTAATTTCTCATCCCTCACCCACCTCCCACCGGTTGGAGCCTCCAATGTCTGCTATTCCACGCTCTATGTCCACGCCCACATTGTACACATTCTTTAGCTCCACTTATAAGTGAGAACATTGTGTCCCCTTATTCTCATCAGCAACATGGTACCCAGCGCCCTTCTCCTGCTGGTGTAGTGTAAACTGAGTAAGCACTTTGCAGACTTGAAGAAGCCAGTGATTATTTACTATTTGCGCTAGGCTAAATCCAGCCTTGGGTGTGCCCTCCACAGTCCCTGCTATGTCCATGCCTGTTAGATCAGAACAACTTCCTCAAGTGTATTAGAATGTTAATAAATCAAGAAAGCTCTCAAGGGGTGATGTGGCCCCCTTTTTAATTTTAATCACAGATTAAAATGCTATCGAGAAGAGGAATTTGCTCCAAGAGAAGAGGGATTTTACAGTCCCTCGCCTTGCCCCAGTGCACTGCTTTAGTTGTTTGAAAAAGGCTGCCAGAAATTGGGTAAGGATCACCAGGGGAAAACAAACAAACACAAAAATCTGAACATGCCAGCGCCCCTGCCACCTGCTCCCGTGAAAAGGCCAATTCAGTCTGCTGTGGTGGAAAACGTTCTCCCGGGTGTTCATTAGCTGGAGGGAGGCTGAGGATGCAGTTTGGCCGTGGATTTCAATATTCCCTTGTAACGTTTTACAACCCAGACCCGGCGACAATGGCGTCATTCATTGCACTCGCTCACGTGGAACAGAACGTGAGAGAAGGGCAGAGCTGGGGAGAAGCTGGTCTGTGGGCGCTGATACCCAAGGCCAGCTGAGGTACTCAGGACCCCCAGCTCGTGTTGGGGTCGGGGGTCCCAGACTCTTGTCAGAGCTTGTCCATGGGATACAGGTGTAGCTGCTTGACACAGCAGAGAGCAGTGAGATTTGACTGTTGCAAACTAAAGTTTCTGCAAACGGTAGGATCGATCAGTAAATCTTGATATTGCCCAGGTGGAGCCAATATCCAATTCTCTCATTACTGGCATGCCTTATGAAGTGGGATTTGCCAAGTAGTTGGTATGGAGGTAACAATTGCTAATTATTAAGTATTAGTTAGGTGGCTGATATAATGGGCTTATGGGGACTTTTATCACTCACCCCTGTTCCACCATTCCCCTTCATATAGGGACTTGGAGGGAAGGGCGGGAGGGGGATGAGGGATAAAAGGCTACATATTGGGTACAGTGTACACTGCTCAGGTGATGGGTCCATCAAAATCTCAGAAGTCAGCACTAAAGAACTAATCCATGTAACCAAGCACTACCTATTCCCCCAAAACACAAAAATTTTTAAAATGTTATGTGAAAATAATAAACATGATAACTGATAGAAAAAAAAAGGTTAAATGAGGTCATAAGTGAGGGGCTTTAATCTCACAGGATGGTGACCATATAAAAAAGAGGAAGATAGAGAGAGAGAGAGAGATCATCCCCCACCCTAACCCTCCCTGCCTGGCATGTGAGGACACTGAGGGAAGGCGGCCATCACAAGCGAGGAAGACAGGCATCACCAGAAACTGACCATGCTAGCACCCACATCTCCAGAACTATGAGAAAATATATTTCTGTGTGTGTGCTTTTTTAAAAGTATTAGGTGGCATGAGTTTTGGAATAGGACTGACCCTGGGTGAGACTCAGCTTTGCCTCTTAGCTGTGTGGTCTGGGACAAGTCACTTGACCTCTCTGTACCTGCCTTTTCTTTTCTTTCTTTTCTTTTTTCTTTTCTCTTTCCTTTTCTTTTCTTTTCTGAGACAGAGTTTCACTCTTGTCATCCAGGCTGGAGTGCAATGATGAGATCTTGGCTCATTGCAACCTCTACCTCCCAGGTTCAAGTGATTGTCCTACCTCAGCCTCCCAAGTACACGCCCAGCTAATTTTTGTATTTTTAGTAGAGACAGGGTTTCGTCATGTTGACCAGACTGGTCTTGAACTCCTGACCTCAAGTGATCTGCCTGCCTCAGCCTCCCAAAGTGCTGGAATTACAGGCATGAGCCACCGTGCCTGGCCCATCTGCATTTTCTTATCTCTAATGTAAATCTAACTGTACCTGTGAAATGAGGTTCTTGCCAGGATCAAATCAGGATAAGGATATAAGTCAAGCAGTACAGTGGCTGGAACATTAGGAGGCACTTGAAGAACAATGTAGATGAGAATGATGATGATGATGATTAAAAAAAGAGCAGGCTCCTTTTGCTGCCTGTATTTCCAGAGACACAAGGGCTTTTCAACTTTCACTTTAATTTCCTTGTGTCCTTGCTTCTTCATGGATGTTCTCAAGCTGTAGAAGAAAATAGTTTTATCTTCTCATCTGGAGGACTTTAGAGATTTCTGCCATAATGATACTAACCACGTCTCTTTGATTGACTGTTCCTTTGATCCATGGATGAGCTATGTGAAAATTGCCCCGCTGTTGTTTGATCCTAACATTTTCTTTCCTTTGCCTGTGTAATTCTATAATGATTGAGAAGTCACTTCCCCATTCCACGCCCATATTTTGACACCTGTCAGAGGGGTTTGGGGACATTGTATTTCAGGCATTAACAGAGATGTTCATGATTGGTGATGGGGATGATGTTTCAGGCTCCTTAGAGGGAAACAAGCTGTGAGGGACAAGTGGTTATTGGGATAATATTGCTTTTCCCACTTCTGTGTTAGTAATCAAAAGCAGGACTTGGCCTTTCCAGAGAGCAATTTTGCAATTTGGCTGTACTGGAATGGAGAATTCCACGGAGTCCACTGATACATTCTCTTGTAAATTCTCTCAGCCAACATTTTTTGGAGGTTATTTTCTTTAATTAAAAAGAAAAACCATTCCTATTAAAAATATAAAACCAAAAGAGATTTCCCCCTTCCTCTTGGAGCTCTGACAGCAAAATATTGGAACTAAATAGATCTAAATAGAATTGCCAGCAAGTTTTGACAACTTTTATAATGTTTTATTGTTATTATAATTTTTCTTCTTTTTCTTTTTCTTTTTTTCCATTACGTAGCTTGAACCACAAAGCAAGAGCTATAAAGCTAATTCCATTCCCTTCAGCCTCCTGGCCCCAGGGGGAGATTCTGACTGGTGCGGCTGCTCAGATGGCTCCAGCTTTGGTTCTGAGATGGCACAGGAAAGCTGGGCTAGGAGACCCCTGGGTGTCCTGAGGTTGTCTGTAGCCTCATGGAAACTTGGCAGATGCTCTGTGTTCCTGCCTGGCCACTCTGATGTGCTTTCACATGACAAACAAAGGCAGGGACATAGGGTGGAGATGTTCACACACTTGAGGGGGTAGAAGTAGAAAGAGTCTTGTGCCCCAAAACCCTGCTCCCCTAAAAGCATATTGTGTTGTAAAAATTGAAAGACATCATTAGGAGACAATGCAAAAGTTATGAGGAAATGATTGGATTCGAATTTTAGTTGTGTCTCTTTCTAACTCTGTGATCTTGAACAAGTTGCTTCATCTCCCTGGGCCTCAACTTCTTCATCTGTAAAATGGGATCAAAAGTAATACCACATAGAGTCATAGAAAGGATGAAATGGACGAATTCAAGATCCTTCAAAATGCGTTATGTGTAGCTCTTTGCACATGAGATTATTTCAGGTATATTCTTTAATTTTAATAGTTAAGCATTGATCGATTGATTGATTGATTGATTGATTGATTGATTGATTGAGACAGGGTTTCGCTCTGTCACCCAGGCTGGAGTGCAATGGTGCAGTCATAGCTCACTGCAGCCTCAAACTCCTGGGCTCAAGCAATCCTCTTGCCTCAGCCTCCTGATTTGCTATGACCATAGGCACATAAACATTTGTCTTAATTGCATTAAAAGAACTATAATTAGCACCACAAGCCTGTAATTTCACAGATATGATCACTTATAGTGAAGCTTAACTTATTTGGATAAACGATTAATTTTTAAAATGTGATGAGTTAAAGAGTAGATGGTTCTAGATCATGGTGAAAATTGTGTCTGACTGAAGTTTGGGATTTACTGACACATGCTCCTTCTAGGATAGGGGTTCTTAACCTGTTTGATGCCATGGGCCTCTCTGGCAGTGTGTTGAAGCCTATGAATCATCTCTAAGAATAATATGATTAAATGCATGCAATAGAATACATAGGTTACAAGAGAAGCCAATTATATTTGAAATATAGTTACCAAAATATGTTTTAAATGGCTGTATAGCAATATATGCAGTTTGTAAATGCCATGCCCAAGATTCCCTATCCGCATCCTAAATGCTGGGTATGGGATGTTAGGGGTCAAGCTGTTCTTCTCTCACATACTTGGATATTTCTCTCTTTGTCCCTTCTATCTTGAAGCACCACCCCCCCCCCCCACCCCCAACCTTCTCTCTACTCCTCTGCAAACTTCCACATCCCATCCATTCCCCACCTCTCTCATTTCCTTTGAGCCTCCTGGTGCTGCACAGCACAACTTTCCTTCTTCCCAGGAGAGGTTTCTACTGAGTCCTTCTGAGGAAAAAAAAAATGGGAACACCTGGTATAAAATCTGAAGGTAAGGGAATGTGGAGGACCAATCCTAAGAGTGTGAGGGGCCAGATTTTGAATGCATTGAGGGATGCTATACCTATGATGTCATGGAATTTTTATTATGCTTTCTTTGCCTGTGTGAGCCCTGAAGCTCAGGGGAGGGTTGTGTGTCAGATGGACACACAGCCTGTAAGGGATAGGGATGGGGCCTGAATTGGGAGCTGCGTAATCTTAGATCCCATGCTGTTTTTCTTTCTTTTTCTTTTCTTCCCTCCTACCTTCCTTCCTTCCTTCCTTTTTCTTTCTTTCTTTCTTTTTTTCTTTCTCTTTCTTTTTTCTTTCTTTCTTTCTTTTTCTTTCTTTCTTTCTTTTTTCTTTCTCTTTCTTTTCTTTCTTTCTCTTTTCTTTCTTCTCTTTCTTTTTTCCTGTCTTTCTTTCTTTTTAAATCTTCTATGTCCTTGTTCCTCCTTCTTTCTCATTTTCTTTCCCTCTCTTTTTTCCCTCCCTCTATTCTCTCTGCCCAAAACAATAACAGTAATGATGATGGTTGCCATTTGTTGAGCATTTACTGTGTGCCATGTACCTTTCTGAGTCTTCATGGTTAACTCATTAACCCGTTTCTTCTATCAACAGCCCTTTGAACTGGGGACATTCATTATCCCTACTTTACAGATGGGAAAACTAAGGTATGGAGAAGTTAAGTATATCAGTGGCCACAAGGACAGAAGCTCAGGAGGAAATTCTGACACTAGCAGCCATCTATCCAGATGAGAGTAATTTAGGATTATACCTGACCTTCCTAGGTGGTCAGCTACCAGTTTTTACTAACTTTGGGCAATGATCTGAGCCCCACCTTAAAGATGGACACCCACAGGTTAAGTCTAAATAAATACTCAGATTAACTAGCTTTCAAATTAGGGAATTTAAAGACATACATAGACTAAATTGACATATTTCAAAATACCATGTGTGTTTATTGATTGTTAAAAGGGGTTCTTAACTGGGGGTGTTTATTTACTTTTCTGCTTAGGTATAGAACTGTTGGTAAATCTACTTGCCTAATGTATAAGGCATGAAAAATTAGTACCCAAATATACATTTGTGAAATATGATGGACATGAATATAACTGGATCATTTTATTCATCAAAGACCGCTTTTTTTTTCCTTATTCTGTGACTTTTCTGGTGGATTCTCTCACGCCTGGTTCAGCCACTCAGGAAATCTGTATCAGGGCACTGATAAGCGTTATCTCCCATCTTTTCTCTTTCAGTAAAGAATATCCCGTTGTCCCCAGGAGCACCGTGAGGCAAAAAGTGGCCTCCAACCACAGTCCTTTCAGCAGCGAGTCTCGAGCTCTCTCCACCTCATCCAATTTGGGGTCCCAATACCAGTGTGAGAATGGTGTTTCCGGCCCCTCCCAGGACCTCCTGCCTCCACCCAATCCATACCCACTGCCCCAGGAGCATAGCCAAATTTACCATTGCACCAAGAGGAAAGGTGAGTGTGATCACCCCTGGTCAATTCACTTTCTTTCTTATTCCTTTCCTTGGGTTGGGGGTGAGGGGGTGAGGAGTATGCATTTATTTACTTTATTTATTTAAAAATGTAAACAACACAAAAATACATGGAGATAAGAAATTTAAACCATACAGCTAAAACAAAAATTTCCCTTGACATGTCCCTACCCCCAGTTCCAGCCCCTTCTTTGGAGAAAGCTTATTTGAAATGTTCAGACCTATTGTATTCATTTATGCACACACACACACACACACAGAGTGCAGAGAAAGAACTAGATTTATTTTTACTTTTTTTTTTTTTTTTGAGACAGGATCTTGCTCTATTACCCAGGCTGGAGTGCAGTGGTGTAGTCATGGCTCACTGCAGCCTCAACCACCTGGGCTTAAGTGATCCTTTCACATCAGCCTCCCTAGTAGCTGGGACTACAGGCATGCGTTCACAAACTGTACTAAATTTTTGTTGTTGTTGTAGAGACAGGGTCTCCCTATGTTGCCCAGACTTGTCTAAACCTCCTGGGCTCAAGTGACCCACCTGCCTTGGCTTCCCAAAGTGCTGGGATTACACGCCTGAGCCACCACACCCAAAATTTTTTTTAAAAACTTTTAATATAGATGAAATCACACTGCATGTATTTTTGCAACTTGCTGTTTTTTTTCTTTTAAACTTTAGAATGTGTTTTGGGTATCTTTTTATGAACCTAGACTGCCTTATTTTATTTTTAACCGCTAAGGAGGAAGAATTGACTGGAAAGGATAAAATGGAGTTTATTTTGCCACCCCCTCTGGTAGGCAGGGAGGTTGCTTGAGTGGTCCCTGATTGTATTACAAGCCGTGATGTAGGAAAACCCCTTGTGACTATGAATGCTTCTCTGGCATATGTGTCAGTGTTTCTCCCAGGTGGATTTTGAACTCTTTTTTTTTTTTTTCCTGATCAAAACCAACACACACACACACATCACAAATGATTTTCCGCGTCTCATCCCCCATTTAAATCTACTAAGTTGAGGCCTTCTGTGGTTTTCTTTGCCACATGAGAAATGAATGGCTTTTTTTTTTTCTAAGTCATCCAAGTCCAAAGGGGCTAAGCTAAAGAAAGAATTTTCTGGTGGCCCTTCTTTTGAGCCAGAATAGAAGTATTTGGCACAGGTGGTGTGGTGGAGTTCAGCTCAATAGAACCATTGCTTGGTGTGAGCTGTAGATGGTATGGTGGGGAGACTGCAGCCTTTGGGGACAGAGAGATGCGGGTTTAAATCTCATCTCTGCTTCCTGCTTCTTGTGTGACCTCACTCAGGTGTTCTAGCCTCTTCTAGCCTCAGTTTCTCACTTTGTAAATGATGATGTTTCCTAAAGCATCTGATAGTTAGCAAGTACCCAGTAGGTGGCAGCTGTGATTGGGTATGTGGCAGATATCACTTCAGAAGGTGACTCCCAGGAGGAATCTGCCTGTTGTCTTTTGGACTGGCATTAATTTAATCAGTCTTCCCAGAGAAGACTGCCTCTCTAGGTGAGAGCTTGAGAAGACAGATACAGAAGAGATGGGGTAGGCATCTGTGGTCTGCAGAATCAATCAGGATGAAGTTCACCTTTGCAATTTAAAAATTTTTATAAGTAGTGACAAGTTGCTTAACCTTTCCAAGCCTCATTTTAAAAAATCTGTAAATATGGGCTCAGGGTACGACTTGTCTCATAGGCTTGGTGCAGAGATGTCAAAAAATCATACACATCATATGTTATCTCAGGGTTGACTCAGAAAGTAGTAGCTGTTTTGCTCTAAAAGACACCAATTTTAATCTACAAAGTGGCCTGTTGAACCTCACAGCCTCAGTGGTCAACACAAGCCTTTGTGAATCCAGTGCCCAGTGCCTAGCCCTTTAGGAAAAAACTCGCTAACAACCAATGGGAATGGATGCTTTGGTAGCTTTTACTGGAGCTGGGGTTACATGAGGAAAGTAACATAGTTTGACTATTTGACATTTACCGATCTTGCTT
Source organism: Pongo abelii (assembly GCF_028885655.2). Classification (NCBI taxonomy): domain Eukaryota; kingdom Metazoa; phylum Chordata; class Mammalia; order Primates; family Hominidae; genus Pongo; species Pongo abelii. The sequence goes on along the minus strand of NC_071995.2, from coordinate 113,210,036 downwards.
TTTAAAGGAGGGAAGAGCTGTCATTGGTATTTACATGGGGCTAGGAGCTGACCTGGATGAGGCCTGACTTCCAGACTTACCTGAAGCCAATACAAACTCCTTGAATCTCAAAACCCTGAACAATATCACTCCAACAGGCCCCCTGACATGACTCCTGGCACTCTGCTGCTGGATGGACTGGAGACCAGATGCCTGCAAATATGTCTGCCTCTTTAGGCATGAGCAGGAGGTTAAGAATGTCCTATGGGACACAGGTCCCTGAATAGGGATTCTGTTTTATATTATATTTAAGGGTACCCTTCCTAAGTCCCAGACCAGCTTTTTCGACAACACTATGGAGTAGATGCTATTATTAACCCACTTTATCCATGGGGAAACTGAGGCTCAGGAAGGTTCCAAACAAAAACTGCCAGTGGTTCTTGAACCCCAGCCTGGTCTGCAGATTCTATACCTGTGCATTTCACCACCACTCCATACCATATTGGTTACCTTTGCTCATCTGCTACAATCTCAAAATTTCATTTTCCACTGAAGATCTGTCTTTTAGACTGTGTCAAACATGCTGATTAAGAGCTCACCAGGTTTGAATTCGGGAGCTCTAATCGATTAAATTAATGCCAGAACAAAAGATAGGCAGGAAGAAGTTAAAAAGGATCATGGTGTTTTTTAGGTTCAATATTTACAGCAGCATCCTTATAAATGCATTCCTGAAGGGCGCGGCAGGGAGGCTTTGAATGCACGGTTCACAAACCTCTTAGGTTATGACTTGACTTTCATGGAGTGTTTGATGGATCCTTGGATGAACTTAAAATCAACTTGGAGTGGCCACTGGGGAAGCTGGAGTTGGGGGCTGATCCACTGTAGTAATACTCACAGTTGACGGCACTTTGCAGCTGTGTGCCCATGGATGAGTTGTTTTACTTTTCTGGGCCTCAACTATCTTTTGTGCAAAATGAGGATAACAATAGCACCTGCTTGATATGATTGTGATGAGAGAAAATGAGATCATCCACAGAAAGCACCTAGAACAGTGTCTGGCACCTACAAGTGCTCAATGAACATGTGCTTGCCACAGGCCTGCCCTTATGAAGCTCACACTGTTGCAAGCAGGTCGGACATTACACAAGTAATTATAAATTGCTTAATTGAAATTGTGAAGCCTGGCACTGTGGCTCACACCTGTAATCTCAGCATTTTGGGAGGCTGAGGCTGGAGGATTGCTGGAGTCCAAGAGTTGAGACTAGCCTGGGCAACATAGTGAGACTCCATCTCTACAAAATATAAAAAATTAGCCTGGCATGTTGGCACTTGCCGGTGGTCCTAGCTAACCCAGGAGGCTGAGATGGGAGGATTGCTTGAGCCCAGGAGTTCAAGGCTGCAGTGAGCTGTGATTGCACCACTGCACTCCAGCCTGGGTGAGAGAGAGAGACCCTGTCTCAAAAAATAAATAAGTAAAATAAAATAAATGATTGAATGCTATAAAGGAGATACGCAAAATGTTAAGGAATATCAAACTGGAGTGTCAGTCTAGGGTGGGAGATCAGGGAAGCCTTGAGGCTGAGATCAGAGGAGAGTGAGTGTTGGATAGGAGAAGGGGGAGGTGTGAGGGTATCCACACATAGAGGAAAGCATGCATGAAGCCCCTTGGCTGAGGGAGAGCCTGCCCCCTGAGGAGTGAACAGAAGGCTGAGATGTTGGCACTCAGGGCAAGGGCAAAGTGGTGGGGGATGAGGGCTAGAGGGGAAGGCAGGGACCAGCGAGATGCCAGCCTGTATAAGCCATTTTAATGAAAGATGTCAGATTTTATCCTACCACCAGTGCACGTCCATTGGAGGGATTTAAATTTGTGAGTAACATGCCTAAGTTCTTTATTTGGAAGCAGTCACTTTGCTATGATAGCACAGGACTATTTAGTTGGCACCAGAGACCCATTGAAAGGCCGTCATGGGGTCTGAAACAGGAGACAGTGGCTCCGACCAGAGTGTGGGGAGAAGCTGGAGATGTGGGTGGAATCAGGCCTTAGTGGCTGGTTGGCGATAACAAGGTGAAGAATTACGCCCCTTCTTTGTGGATTTGGAAACCAACACTGAGGAACTTACCCAAAGTTACCCAGCTCGTGAGTGGCCCAGCTCGAGATGTAAACTGAGGCCTGTGGGCTCAGGGTGAATGGGGCGTGCACCCTGAAGAAATCCTTTCACCTTTCCAGAAACCTCTGCCCTTCTCACCTACCTCCACCCCCAAAAGGGAGCTCCCAGTGACAGGGAACATTCCAGCTGAGGGCTCTCTGTCCTGCCTAGGAGACAACAAATAGCAATTCATCATCAGCCTCCACATTGTAAAGTGATAAGGAATCAGCGGAGGTTTCCTTCCAGTTGGGATTCTCGTTAAGTGATAACTCCATGGGTGGTTTTCCCCCTGGCCCCTGCCTGCCCCACTATCTGACTTCCCCTCATTGTCTGTCTCCTTTCCAATGAGCCCAGGAGTCAGGCCCAATGAAATGTCAAAGGGCCAGGCAGGCCGGAGGGCTCCTTGTGTTTGGAACCGGCTGTCTCCAAACTATCTCTCCCGACGGATTGAGCCAAAAAAGCCGGGAAGGTCTTTTATCAATGCCACTCAATCAAATTCAGGACCCCAGGGCCTGGGAGAGCACTTGTCTGTCTTTCTCCCTCCCACCCCTGACTCTCACCCCCACTCGCATTAGAAACTAAAAGCAACCCAAATAAAGATTCTAGCAAAGCCATGAGCTGAATCAGATATTCAAAGGAAAGTTAGAGATTGAGAGCGGAAGGGGAATTAGTTATGGAAAAGGGCTTTGCAGGGTGCATTTTCTCAGTGCTGTGTCTTAAAATGCGATTTCACATCCATTCCTTTGCTGATTCTCCAGTTCCCTGCAGCAGCCTTTGAACTAGGGGAGATGCCACCCATCTCTATTTTGCAGGGGTCTAATGGAGGACCAAGAGACAGGGTTAGATTTTAAGTTTATGTGGCTGATGAGTGGCAGATCTGGGATGGATGCATCAGATTAATCTTTATTTATTGAGCACTTAATGTATAATGGACACTGTGCTAGGTGCTTGGGATAAGTGGAGGACATGGTGGAAAAGGCTCCTGCTCTCAAGAAACTTGAATTCTTACTGGAAGAGACATATAATAAGCCAGTAAGTAAATTTAATGGTTTCAGGTAGTGACTAGGTGATGTTTGAAACTGAGTCTTTTGATTTCTATTGAAAATCTTCACACGATACCATTCTAACCCTTCCTACTTTATGCTAAGAGCTAAAAGCATGGGGACACCAAAAACAAATAATAACAACAACAACAACAAAAAGTCATCCACTCACTCATCCACCCACCCACCAATCCATCCACCCACCATTCACCCGTCCACCCACCCATCAACCCACTCACTCATTCATCCATCCACCCATCCATCACTCATCTATCTATCCACTCACTCATCCATCCACCCACTCATCTATCCACTCACTCATCCATCCACCCACTCATCCATCCACCCACTCATCCATCCACCCACTCATCCATCCACCCATCCCCCCACCCATTCACTTATCCATCCACCCACTTATCCATCCCCCCACCCATCTATCAACCCATCCATCCACCTACCCATCCACTCACTCATCCATCAACCCACCCATCTGTTCACCCATCTACCCACCCACCCATCCATGCATCCATCCACCCATCCAACCACCCATCCATCCACCCACTCATCCACCAGTCCTCCCACTCATTCATCCATCCACCCATCCACCCACCCATACATCTACCCACCCATTCACCCACCCATCCATCCATCTACTCATCAACCCACTCATCCATAAGAGTCAAGGTTTGCTACCTTTTCATGTTGGCTAAGCATGTAGGAGTGCGTGAAATGGAAATCCTGGGGCCATCTGTCAGAATGAGCACTGCTCTGTGAGTCAGAAGACCTGAATTATAACCACCTTCCCAACTTGCTGAAGGTCACTCAGCCAGAAAGATTACTACTCTGAGTTTCAGGGTCTCTGTCTAGGACGACTCGCCAATGGTTCTTCATCTGAATGAACTGAATTGGCAAGAGGAATGACCCATTTGGGAATAATAACAATATTTGCTCAATAGGATTAGTATTTGAAAGCACCCTGTGAGCTTTCCAGCTCTGTAATCTACCCAAATACTTTTAAGTATGGGACAACTTTCAGAAAGCTATCTGTCCAGTCTTCCAAAAGAGAGAGAAGGAAAAGAGAATGGACCCAGGTCATTTGGACAGACAAGATTTGAATGCTTTATGTGCAAGGAAGATAAAAACTCAACTGCCCTCAGTATTACCTCAATTAAATCTCATAAAAAAGTTCAGGTATTCTCTCCATTTACAATCAAGAACTGAGATTGGAATGACCTGGTGATTCATCCACAGTCACATGGCCAGCGAGCATTGGAGCTGTAACTCTGTGCCTTAATATCTGTGCCCTGGATGCATTACTAAAGTCACTTTATCCAGAATCAAAAACATCTAGAAAAATCCAAAGTACTAGGGTTTTCTACAGTGCCATGCCATAATGAGTGGTCAGAATCAGGAAGATTTTTACTGTTACCTAAGAGACTCATTTGGGTTTAGGATAGGTGCAATATAATTGACCCTCTTAATATGCAGCTTTCTGAAGCCGAGTTGTGGACTCATCTCATCAGAAGACTTGATACTTAAATATTGCACATTTACCAACCCTGAAAGTTAATCATGACTTAGCCGGAGATAGGTCTTTGCTGTTGAACAGTTATTGGGCTCTCAAAGAAGAGAAAAAAGAAAAAAAGAAAGAAACTGAGCCATAACCAAAATAAACACAGAGATTACATCCAGAGCGTTTATCATGACTGACCTGAAATTTGGATCCTTGAGTCGGAATTTCTTTACAATGTGGTGAGGGCTGAGAGGAATTTGAGAATGTTCAGGACCTGCTTTCATCAATAAGCCAAGATTGAGTTTTTCTTAGTGCTCTGCATTAGATCTTTGGGGTATTAAAGACTGGAATGTATAATTTTACGATTTTCCAAAATGTGTTCTGGCCGTTTTCTTATTATTCTTCCTTTTTCACTTGTAACAAATCTGGAAGGGGATCAGAAACTTCAGAATAGTTAGTTTGCCTTGTTTTTTTTTCTCTTGCCAAGGGTACCCTGCAGCTGTACTTTCTATTATTGAAAAGGGGAACACCCTGGTTAAATGGAAAACCCAAAGGTTATGATTCCAGCAACAATGGAAACACTCAGGTTTATGAATCTGGGGGAAGGAAGGAAGAATTGAAGGAAAGGAATCAAGGGAGGGGGTGGTAAGGACAAAAAGAAGCTGAGTATAGCAATGTCTTCAAGCCTCCAAAAAAAAAATAAAAAAACAAAACAAAACAAAAAAACATGCACAGTTAAAAGGTGAAAAATGTGGCCATTCACTCATCTGGATGTTTTCAAACATCTGCATGGTTGGCATGATGTAGATAGAACACCTGGAAGAGTGTGTTTTTCTTTTTTTTTTATTTTTGGTACAAATCTTTTTGGTATCCTATAGGTACCAGATGTGGCCCAGAAAGAGTCTAGTGGAAGTAAGTTTGCTTGCCGTTAAGTGGACACAACCCTAAGAGATATGTTTTGTTTGTAGATACTTTGGGCTTATCTGTGGGAGTCACTTGGACATTGATACAAATGGAGCTGATTGGTGGAATCCAAACCCAAGCTACTCTACCTGGGTTGGGGAGCTGTTTTACAAACCAGTCCAAAGCCAAAGGATTTAGTCTTGAGTCAATGGCTTACTTGTGTCTTTATATCTGAGGACCACCTCTCAGTCACAGAGTGTCAGCCTCCCTCACTTACTGCTCATGGTAGGATAGACTGAGACTGAGGACATGCACCAAAAACGATCATGTCTACCCTGTTCACCACTCTATCTCCAGCACCTGGCACAATACCTAGCACTTTGGAGCAGCTCAGTAATTATCTGTTGTATGATTGCATGAGTGGCACTGGATATTAGAAATCTAGAGAGTTGGAAGCAAGGTGTGTAGGCAAAGTCAATCCAATCTAGCTTGGATTCCAGCCTCTGTTCCTTCTCAGCCACGTGACCTTGGGCAAGTCACTTCTCTGAGCTTTAGTTTCTGCCTTTATGAGACAGGCATTACAGCAGACACCTTGAGGAATTACTGGGAGATGAAGAGTAAGGTCATGTCGTAGGTACGCAATAAATAATAGCTCTGATCATTTCCTCTCATTATTTAGTTCAGCATTCTGTTTTCATGGCCATGAGCCATCACGGTGAGTTCCATGGATGCCCCAGTGTTTCATTTTTCTTCACTTCTCCAAAGACAGACATAATTTCTTAACATTTATTGACTAGAAAGACACAGAAAGATGAGGAAAGAGAATTTTCAGTTTGGACAGTAAAATTTCAGATAAGTAATGAGTCTGTGTTGAGGTTTATACTTTGGTAGATACCCCCAAGTATTGCTTCCCCTGAAAGGAATACTTTGAGGGTATTATTGTGAATTATGTCTGCCATAAGCTTGACTGGTGTGTCACCCCTGCAACAAGAGCTGTTCCTGTTGACGGAAATCAGGAGACTTACATGCTCAATCTTACTTAGTTCTTAGCTACCCAGTAAGGTAAGTATTACTCACTTTGATTCAGAGATGATGAGTCTCTGAGCGTAGATGCTCTGCTGGTATTATGCAGATATTAAGTAAAGGAGCCTGATTCAAATCCAGACATGTCTAGGCTTCTTACCCTAGGGTCTGGGTTTTAGGGAGTCTTTGAACCCCCTGAAATTGTATGCAAAGCCTTGTATGCATGTGCAGTTTTCAAAACATTGTGTTTCAATGTAGTTTTCTAGGTAAGAGCCCAGCACTTTTGCTTGTTTTCAAAGGGGCCAGTGGCCCCAAAGTGGTGAAAGGAGACCCTCTTTCAGAGACAGAACTATCTCCACTTCCCTACACTAGGAAATAACTAGTACACAGGGAAGGGAAGGGACTTGCTCAGCAGGAAACAGCAACACATTAACTTGTACCAACTTAACAAATATTAACTAGGCACCTGCTTACATAAGGCATCAGGAAAGGATTTGAACATTCATTCAAGCTCCCTCCCACTCATCCATGCATCCATGCATCCATCCATCCATCCATCCATCCATCCATTCATCATACAAATATTTATTGCATGCTTTCTCTATGTATCAAGACAGTGAAAAACAAGGACTTTGTGGTCAGACTACTTGGATTCTAATCCTGGCTCTACTGTTTATCAGCCATGTAAAACCTTGGGCAAGTTTCTTAACCTCCGTGAGTCCTTTTTCTCTCATCTGTAAGATGAGGATAATAGTAAAACCCACCTGGTAGGGTTGTTGTGATTAAATGTGTTACTTCATGGAGAGTGCTTAGAATCGTGCGATGCAGAGTACACACTGTATATGTTTGTTTTGACTTATTGTTGATGCTATTGTTAATAGTAGGTGTTTACTAGGTTCTGGGAATATAGTCATAGATAAGGCAGACAATGTCCTGCTTTTCTGAAATTTACATGCTGGAGAAGAGGAAAGATAATAATAATTGCTATTTATTTATTTTTGAGATGAGGGGGGTCTCACTATGTTGCCCAGGCTGGTCTCAAACTCCTGGGCTCAAGTGATCCTCTTTCCTCGGCCTACCGAGCAGCTGGAACTATAGGCGTGCACAACTGCACCTGGTTAGTTGCTATTTATTGAGTGTTTCTGGGCTCTGGACTAAGTGCTTCACGTATTTTCCCATTTAATTCTCAACACTGCCCTTTGTAGGAAGTGCTATTTCCTACCCTTTCCATCTTACAGATGAAGAAGCTGAACCCAGAAAGGTCAAACTGTTTGCATAGAACTCCATAGCCCAAGGTCTTAACCATTACAGTCCACCCCCCCTTTTTTTTGTTTTCAGAATGGCAGTTGGGCTAACAATCTCTCAGGCTTTATTCTTCAGTACTTTGGCCAAATAACTGTCTCCACTTTTAGCTGCCTGGTGCCTGCTCCTGGCCTCACTGCTGTCTCTCCTGTCTTCACAGAGGAAGAATGTTCCACCACAGACCATCCCTATAAGAAGCCCTACATGGAGACATCACCCAGTGAAGAAGATTCCTTCTACCGCTCTAGCTATCCACAGCAGCAGGGCCTGGGTGCCTCCTACAGGACAGAGTCGGCACAGCGGCAGGCCTGCATGTATGCCAGCTCTGCGCCCCCCAGCGAGCCTGTGCCCAGCCTGGAGGACATCAGCTGCAACACGTGGCCAAGCATGCCTTCCTACAGCAGCTGCACCGTCACCACCGTGCAGCCCATGGACAGGCTACCCTACCAGCACTTCTCTGCTCACTTCACCTCGGGGCCCCTGGTCCCTCGGCTGGCTGGCATGGCCAACCATGGCTCCCCACAGCTGGGAGAGGGAATGTTCCAGCACCAGACCTCCGTGGCCCACCAGCCTGTGGTCAGGCAGTGTGGGCCTCAGACTGGCCTGCAGTCCCCTGGCACCCTTCAGCCCCCTGAGTTCCTCTACTCTCATGGCGTGCCAAGGACTCTATCCCCTCATCAGTACCACTCTGTGCACGGAGTTGGCATGGTGCCAGAGTGGAGCGACAATAGCTAAAGTGAGGCCTGCTTCACAACAGACATTTCCGAGAGAGGGAGAGAGAGAGGAGAAAGAGAGAGAAGGAGAGAGACAGTAGCCAAGAGAACCCCATGGACAAGATTTTTCATTTCACCCAATGTTCACATCTGCACTCAAGGTCGCTGGATGCTGATCTAATCAGTAGCTTGAAACCACAACTTTAAAAATGTGACTTTCTTGTTTTGTCTCAAAACTTAAAAAAACAAACACAAAAAGATGAGTCCCACCCCCCACGACCACCACACTCATCAACCAGCCACATTCACGCCACTCCCCAGATCTCTTCCCCCATTCCTTCTTTTGGGCTCTAGAAAGTCTTGCCTCGTTGAGTGTTTTTCCCTAGTGCGTAGTTGGAGTCTGTCCCTGTCTTGGTGTTAATGTTGACATTGTTATATAATAAATGATAATATATTTTTTTCTTTCAATTTTCTTAATGGGACCCAGTCCCTTATTTGGGGGGAGGTCTGAGGCAAGTATATTTCAAAATATGTACTTGCGGGATTCCCTTCAAGTAAACCATCCCTGAAACCTAAATTCACGTTTACCCTTGACTAAGAAAAGCACCTACCTCTGCCATGTGATGTTTCTGAAAAGCCTCCCTATGTCCCCATTTGCTTTGGTTTTGTCCTGCCTTCTCCAATATCACGTGCTCAGTTTTGCCTCTACTTACCCATGGAGTCAGGATAACACTGACGCTCCCTAGCATTCTATCTTATTCAGCCTTACCATCTTGCCAGCTCTGTCTTTCCAGCTGTCTGTCGCTAAAACGTGGCCTATAGCTTCCCTTCCGGAAAGCTTGCTTTGAAAAACTTAAAAAGCCCCCGTTTACATGCAGGCAGGATTGTGATAACAGTGCAAGCTCTGTGTTGACAAGAGTTGTGGACAAAAAGCCAAAATAAATATTCTTCCTGATTAAAAAAAATCTTTTGAAAAAAACAAGGCCAGCCCCAACCTTCCAAACCTCCATCACCAACAACCCAAACTGGATGTCAAGCAAAATGCACAATTCCTACAGAAGAGGCAAGACACAGTCACCGATGATATCTCTCCAAAGAAACCACGCCCACACCAATGCCGACACAAAACTGTTTACTGAAAGCCGAAAACAGTATTAAAAAAAGTGTGTAAGTAAAGTGTTATGGTAGGGTTCTTCAGATGTAATATTTTACTGGTACTATTTATTTATAAATAGGAATTCTAATTAAGTAATAACATGAAATGAAACCCAGCATACGAGCTGGCCAAGAGCTTTTAATTTTATTGATACTCAAAACCAAGTTTGTGTTTTTTTGTTTTTTTCCTCTTTCGAATGTGTTTTGCTTTTTTTGATTAAAAAGAAATTTTTTTTCCTCTTTTATAAACAGACCCTAATAAAGAGAACAGGGTAAGATGTGAGGCTGAGTGTGTTTAAGTACGTGAGAGAGTGTGAGTGTGTTTGTAAGTGAGTGTCCCTATGCGATTATGTCTCTTTATGTTGCTAAGGGGGGAGGGTGAGGATTAAGTACTCGTGCCTTATATTTGTGTGCCAATTAATGCCTAATAAATACCATGTGCTTAAACAAGTACAAGGAACTTGAACACCCATTTTTTTTTTCCTGTTCTTTCTACCGACTGAATAGAGGAGATAGGAAGTGGAGGAAACAGGAAGATGTTGTCTTGCATGTGAATTACTCACCCCACGTGGTTTCTCATGCCCATCTCAGGAGAATTTGGGATCCGTTGTCCTTGAGTGTGATGCAGCTGAATATATGATCCACTGGTTTATATCCCTGGAATGAGGTTACTTGTTTTAATGGAATTTGTGTAGGCATTGGAGAAGAAAAGTCTTTAGGAATTCCAACTGATTTAAAATGGTAAAGGTCATACTATATGTAACGCCTAATGTTTGGGTTTTTCAAGAATCTCTTTCTCTGAATTAATTGTTGGAGCCAGGCATTTTGGGGGTTCTACTGCAAATAACTTTATGAACCATCAGTGAATCAGATATTGATTTTAAATCCATGGATCTAGGATTTGTGAACTTGAGGTCTAGGACACATATGGGACAGAAGAGAGAAGCAAATTGGTGAGTACATTTGTGCTGCAGATTTGTTCTGTTTTTGTAATTTTGATACCCACACCCCTCAAATTATCAAGAGCTATCAAATATGCCACATCCCCTTGAAAAAGAAACAATTGGCTTGTTGATTACAAATTATTCATTTAATCAGGTCCCCTGGGACCTCTCCCAGGCAAAGAAGCCCTGAGAAGTGTGAATTAATTATAAAGAAATGACAATTCAGCTTCTTTCAAGTGCAATGGAGAAACTAGGTCAATGGCTTTCCTGTTCCCCCAAAGGACTGCATTAGTAAAGTTTCACTGAACAGGTTCTGACTGTGCCCCAAATAGATATTTATTCTGATGGGTTCAGTTTAAAAAAAAAAAAAGTTGCCTTTGAAGACATTGCTTTTGAAACTAATTTTATCAACTCTATACGTCAGTCTTACGCTTTCAGAGAAACATCATCCAAATTAGGAATCAGCGTCCCCACCCCACCACTCAAACAGTTGCCACCGTTGGAAAATCATTAAAAACATGCTCACAGCAAGTTTCACAAATCAGACAAGGGACACTGTCATTTCCTAACCAATACAGGTAAACCTCTTTGGGTTCTAAACGATTGTTATAGTGGATCTTTTCACTGAATCAGTAGGATTAAGGATGCAATGTCCAAGAGTTAATGTAGTTTCATCATGGTGTTGATAAAACCATGGTAAGGCACACAATGCACATTGTTACATTTCTATAATATATTTGGTGGGTGCTTGCTTTAGACTGGACATGTGGTAAGTACCGGGGACACAGCAGTGAACAAAAAGAGAGGGGCTGTGTCCTTTGGAACTTATGATTTAGTGAGAGAAATAGCCCTTAGGAAATTATGTGCATCCTCAGTGGATTGCAGTGGTGGAAATTACTACAAAGACACAGTGCACAATGGCATAAAGGGATAAGGCAAGGGGTCCTAACCCCATCTGGGGGAGGTGACTCTTGAGCACAGCCCTAATGATAAGTAGGAATTAATCAGGTAAAAGCTTGGGAGGAAAAGTATTGCAGAGAGAGGGAACAACTTGTGCAAAGGTCCTGAGGCAGAAATTGTGATGGAGGAATGAGATGTAGGTTTGTAAGTGGGTAGTAATCACCTAGTTCACATTCCTTCATTCAGTAAACATGTAGGAACATTCTACTATGTGCAGTCGACATCTTTATTCATACAGGACCTACTAAGTGTGATAGTCTCCTTTCCAGGTAATTTCTTAAGTTGCAGAGGACAGACTCTGGATGTGTGGGATGGTAGGTTTTTTTGTACTCAGGAGAGTAGTATTATAGCATCCGCCTGGCTTCCTGGTCCTCTACAGTTTAGGACCCAAGCTTATTGGGCAGAAGAAACACAAGAACTTTCAAGAGGGTCAGCTCATTAGTATTCTTGAGCTCAGAGATGTTGAAAATTCCTCCCAGATTACACAGCTGGTGTGTGGCAGGGCTTACCATGAAACCTAAGTTAGCCCAAGCCTTAAGTTTCCTCTTCTATAAAAAGGAGATAATTGGCTGGGTTTGGTGGCTCATGCCTGTAATTCCAACACTTTGGGAGGTCAAGGATGGAGGATTGCTTAAGCCCAGGAATAGGCTTGGGCAATATAGCAAGACCCCTGTCTCTACCAAAAAAAAAAAGAAGATATTCTACATGCTTCAAAGAACTGTTGTGCATTTAAGTGAGATAATATCTGTGAAAGTTTCCAGTAAAGTATTTAACACAGTAGATATTCAACAAATGCTTGAAAGACTTTAATCAATGAAATGCAAGTTAAATATAACTTTTTAAATCATTGACTTGGCAAATATATATTTAAAAAATAATATTACCTATTGCTAATGAGAAAGTAGGAAATCTCATAAACTAATGGTTGGGAATACAAACTAGATAAGCCTTTGGGAGGAGAGTTTGCAAAATGTATCAAAAGTCTTAATGTGCAAATCATTTAATCTGATAATTCTGCTTTGAGGAATTGGTCTGAAGGAAATAATCAGAGATGTATATAAACATTTATTTTCTGGGAAGTCCATCATGATTTTTTAAAATCATGAAAAATAAGAAACAGCCTTAATATCCAATAATATGGAGTTGGTTAAATAAATTAGTGCATGATGAAATACCACATGGCCGTTAAGAAACACATTTGTGGGCCAGGTGTGGTGGCTCATGCCTGTAATCCCAGCACTTTGCAAGGCCGAGGCAGGCAGATCACCTGAGGTCAGGAGTCCAGGACCAGCCTGGCCAACATGGTGAAACTCTGTCTCTACTAAAAACACAATAATTAGCTGGGCGTGGTGGTGCATGCCTGTAATCCCAGCTACTCGGGAGGCAGGAGAATCGCTGGAACCCGCGAGGCAGAGGTTGCAGTGAGCCAAGATCGCGCCACTACACTCCAGCTGGGATGACAGAGCGAGACTCTGTCTCAAAAAAATAAAAAAAGAAGAAACACATTTGTGGAGAAGTTGTTTAAGATTGGCTGCAAGCGAAAGAAGCTTCAAGTAGCTTGCACAGCAGCTTCTCAATTTTATTAAACACACCAGCATACATTCACACTTGAAAGGAAACAAAAGCACTCTTAGGACGTATAACAATAACAGTGATGGGATTGTGAGTGTTCAAATTTTCTTTGTTCTTTCGGGATGTCCCAGTTTTCCTCATGATGAAAATGAATTATCTTTGTAGCTAGAAGTAGAATTAGTAAATAAAATCTAGCTTGTTTGTTCATTGAAATGAGTCTGTGAGGAAGATGGGACACTCCTGTCTACCTTGAGGAGGAAGGCATAAAGCTCCTGTAATGAGACACATTGGCCCCATCAGTGACAGAACTGGATACTGGTACTGATCAGCAGACTGCTCATCATGGAATGTTCCATATTCAACTCAAAAACAAGGTGATGTCTGGATATTTCTCTCTGTCTTCACTTTCTGAGATTGCTACTTGTGTGCTTTCTTGGTCCTTTTGGGAGGTTAGGCTACGGTGGTGGGATGAGCTATTATTCCCTTTTAGTAAACACAACACCAATGTTGAATCAGGCACTCATTTATCTCACCTTTGTTCTCTAATTGAACTGGGTTATAAAATTCACCCTGTCATTTACTGCCTTTGTGACCTTGGGCAAGTCACTTAACCTCTTTGACCTTCCATTTGATCATATGTAAAATGGGGTTACTATGAGTATTTATCCCAGAGATTCCTCGTTTGTCTGAGGATTCAGTGAGAAAATGAGCATAAAGTGCTTAGCACAGAGCCGGGTGTATTAGTCTGTTCTCAGCTGCTAATAAAGACATACCTGAGACTGGGTAATTTATAAAGAAAAAGAGGTTTGATGGACTCAGAGTTCCACATGGCTGGGGAGGCCTCACAATCATGGTGGAAGACAAAGGAGGAGCAAAAGCATGTCTTACATGGTGGCAGGACAGAGAGCTTGTGTAGGGGAACTGCCCTTTATAAAACCATCAGATCTTGTGTGACTTATTCACTATCACAAGAACAGCACGGGAAAGATCCGCCCCCATGACTCAATTATCTCCCACCGGGTCCCTCCCAGGACACGTGGGGATTATGAGAGCTACAATTCAAGATGAGGTTTGGGTGGGGACACAGCCAAACCATATCACCTTGTATAGAGAAAATGCTCAACAGCTGTTAGCTCATGAAAAGATTAACAAGGATTTATAGTTTTTTTCTTTTGGAGATGGAGTTTTGCTCTTCTTGCCCAGCCTGGAGTGCAGTGGTGCGATCTCCGCTCACCGAAACCCCCGCCTCCCGTGTTCAAGCGATTCTCCTGCCTCAGCCTCCTGAGTAGCTGGGATTATAGGCATGTGCCACCACTCCCAGTTAATTTTGTATTTTTAGTAGAGATGGGGTTACTCCATGTTGGTCAGGCTGGTCTCAAACTCCCAACCTCAGGTGATCCACCAGCCTTGGCCTCTCAAAGTCCTTGGATTACAGGTGTGAGCCACCACGCCCAGATGGATTTATAATTATTAATGCTGCCTCTTCTTGTCTTTCTCCTCTTTCTTCTCTGTTGGAAAATTTGCCCCATAATCTTCTACTATTTTTATAATAGACCTAAGCGCAGTAGAGGCTAGAAAACATCACCATCATCATCCTCACAACCACTGACACCACCACTACCATCATCAGTATCATCACTTTCAACAATAATTAAAACATAGCTTTCCCACAGGCATCATCTTAAATCTTATTTAAATATTTGACTTTAGACCAGGTGCACTGGCTAATGGCTCACACCTATAATCTCAGCACTTTGGGAGGCTGAGGCAAGAGGATAGCTTGAGGCCAGGAGTTCAAGACCAGCCTGGGCAACATAGCAAAACCTCATCTCTATTAAAAATTTTTAAATTAGCCAGGCATGGTGGTATGCACCTGTAGTCCTAGCTATTTGGAAGGCTGAGGCAGGAGGATTGCTTGAGTCCAAGAGTTGGAAGTTCCAGTGAGCTATGATTGAGCCACTGCACTCCAGCCTGAGTGACAGAGGGAGACCCTCTCTCTCTAAAAATAATAAAATAAAATAAATAGCTGCTTTTGTAAGTGACCGTCAACTTTGGACCTTTGTGGCCACAAAGAAGGAAGAGTAGTTTTTACGTCTCTGAAGACTGATTATCAGCACCTCACCTTTTCTTTTCTGACTTCAGAACGCTTTTTTTTTAGAGATGGGATCTTGCTTTGTTGCCCATGCTGCTGGAGTACAGTGCCAACTCACTACAGCCTCAACCTCCTGGGCTCAAGTGATCCTCTCACTTTAGCCTCTCGCGTAGCTGAGACTATAGGTGCACACTACCATACCTGGCTAATTTTTTTTTTTTTTTTTTAAAGAGATGAGTTCTCAACTACGTTACCTAGGCTGGTCTTGAACTCCTGGCCTCAAGAAATCTTCCTGCCTCCGCCTCCTGAGTCACTGGGATTACAGGCAGAAGCCCACTTGCCTGGCCAGAATTCATTTTTATTCCACTTAGAAAGAAGTCAGGCATGTTAATCCTAGTGAATATGTTGGTTTAGGCATACTTGGTTCCAGTTCCTAGAACTGTGAGTGTTGGGGTGGAGGAGACAGCCTGGTGTGCAAGTTGAAGGTTGTTCCTGGCAGAGTTTTGATATTTGACTGATGTTCCTCCAGTGTTGATAATAGTAGTGGCAATAGCAATAATAGCTTTCATTTATGTACCATGTGCTAGTCCCTATACCAAGCAACATGGTGATTGTCCAGTGTTACCTAGCTCATGGTGGCTTGTCTTCCATTCCACGCTGCCCAGACTCCTTTAGAGGATGGAATGATTCATGTCATCTCTGTCCTTTCCCATGGGCCTAAAAGAAGAGAGGGAGGGACAGAGGGAGATGGTGGCTGGAATGTGACAGAGCAGTGCTTTTGGGTGGCATGTCCTTGGAGATGTCAACCTCAGGACAAGTAAAGGAGGATTTGTAATCTTGTGGCTAAAGACTGGCTTCCTGGTCTTGGAAGCCCAGCTAGCCCTCTAGTGTGTGAGCAAATTATTCACTTGCCCCAGGCCTCAGTTTCCATCTCTGCAAAGTGGAAGTGATAAGATCTACTTTGCAGGCCTGAGGTAGTGATAAAAGGAGAGAGTTTATGTAAAGCAATCAGCAGGGCATCTGGCCCTTTCTACACGTTTAATAACAGAGGCTTAAAAACCATAACTTCCCTCAGGAGGACTTTGC
This sequence comes from Pongo abelii, assembly GCF_028885655.2. Taxonomy (NCBI): domain Eukaryota; kingdom Metazoa; phylum Chordata; class Mammalia; order Primates; family Hominidae; genus Pongo; species Pongo abelii. Next base: position 113,193,604 of record NC_071995.2, on the reverse strand, counting down.
CATCCTAATGACACAACCTCATGACATAACGAGTTAGGAGAATCTTCTCTCTTTTGTCTTTTTTTTTAAACATTAATCACAGTTAACATTCCTTCCTTCCTGCCTGCCTCCCTGCCTTTCTTCCTTCCTTCCCTCCTTCCTCCTTCCTTCCTTCCCTTTTTTTTTTTTTTTTTTTGTAGAGATGGAGTATCATCATTTTGCCCAGTCTGGTCTTGAACTCCTGAGCTCAAGTGATCCTCCCACCTCGGCCTCTCAAAGTACTGGGATCTTCTCATTTCTCGAACTGTAGATTTTTTCCTGGGACCAAGAGAGCTTCATGGAGGCAGGATTGCCCCAGTCTTAATTGCTTGTACTTTCACCCTGGAAGGTGTTCACTATGATCTGAGTAAATGGATTAAGAATGACTCACCAGATGTGCTCATTGGAGGACAGGGTTCTACATGTCGAGGTTGCTGTAGCAGAGAATTCCTGTGCTATGTCTTGCATCCTCTGTGCCCGCCTCTAATTTCAGACATAGTTAGGGCAGAAGGCTCAGTGCATGCTGACGGCATCCCACCTTGAGCTTCACCACGAATCTGTTTTTCTGCAGCAGAGCTATCTCTAAAGCTGAGAGGCTCCCTCAGCCTGAACGCAGGCACAGCCCAGAAATAATGACTCTGGGAACACTCTCTGTAGAGTGGGTGGGGAGTTGGTGGAAAGAGGCCTCAGCCGCCTGTCCTTTGGCGGGACAGTTTGGAGGTACATTCTACACAATTCCCCAGAGGGTCCTCAGAGGCCTGCACTCTGGTTGCCCACAGTGGTAATCAGCTCAATACCTCAATCACTTGGCTTTTTCTCCTTTCATCCTTCTTCCTCCCTGAGATCACCTTTCAAATCCTCCCAAATCCTGCCCTCAGGGTGAGCCCAGACTAAGTCAGGGTCTTACCAGCTCTTACTAGGCCTTCCTTCTCCAGCCTCATTGTATTCCCTCCCTTTTTCTTAAACATTTTTTCTTTTTTTTTGAGACAGAGTCTCATTCTGTCACCCAGCCTGGAGTGCAGTGGCCTGATCTTGGCTCACTGCAACCTCTGCCTCCCAGGTTCAAGCAATTCTTATGCTTCAGCCTCCCAAGTAGCTGGGATTACAGGTACATGCATTACAGGTACACGCCACCATGCCTGGCTAGTTTTTTTAGTATTTTTAGTAGAGATGGGGTTTCGCCATGTTGCCCAGGCTGGTCTCAAACTCCTAGCCTCAAGTGATCCACCTGCCCTGCCTCCCAAAGTGGTGGGATTACAGGTGTGAGCCACTGTGCCCAGCCTCTCTTAAACTTTTTATTTTGAAATAAGTGTAGATTCACATGCAGTTGTAAGAAAACACAGAGAAATCCCATATACCCTTTACCCATATATCCTAATACCTTGCAAAACCTTAGCACAATGAGGATATTAACGCTGGTACAACCACCAATATTATGCAGATTTCTCCAGTTTATTTGTACTCACTTGTGGGTGTGTGCATTTAGTGCCATGCAGTTTTATCACACATGTAGTATCTTCTACCACAGTTAAAACACAGAACATTTCCATCACCACAAGGATCTCTCGTGTTACTCTTTTATAACCACATACAACCCCTGCAACCCTTTTTCAAACCCCAGACAACCACTAATTAATCTGTTCATTTCTATAATTTTATCCAAGAATGTTATATAAATAGAACTATAGAGAATGTTATATAAATGACAAGAATGTTATATAAATAGGACTATTTCAAGAATGTTACATAAATAGGACTATACAGTATATAAGTTTTGGGCGGTTGGCTTTTTTTCATTCAGCATAATTCCCTTTAGATTCATCCAAGGCATTGGGTGTATTAATAGTTCATTCATTTTTTTTTTAAATCACTGAGTAGTATTCCATGGTATAAATGTACCTTCTGGCTGTCTCCTCACATGGTCTCTTCTCTGTGGGCACATGAGGGTGGGAAGGAGAGACAGACAGAGAGAGAGAAGAGAGAGAGAGAGATCTGGCATCTCTCCCTCTTTCTATAAGATTAGGGAACCCTCTTACAACCTCACTTGACCTTCATTACCTCCTTAAGGCCCCATCTTCTACTACAGTCATATTGAGGGTTGCGGCTTCAACATATGAATTTTTGGCAATGGGGGCTGGGCAAAATTCATTCAGTAACTGGCAGGCTGTGACTCTCAGGTATGGCCGAAGCTGCTGCCCACAGGCATAATTTCTTCTTTCTCTTTAGGGATGCCTCAGCTCTGCTTTTTAAGACCCCACACGAGCTCTCCCATCTAAGGTCCTTCCTGTTGCAGGCAAATTCTGAGCTCAGCTGTGATGTGAACTCTCAACCCCCATCTGATGAAGTGGGGCAGACACTTAGTGGACGTCTCATGCTGGAGAGCAATTCACTTAGCCTTTGCTTTATGTTACAACTCCAAAACCACTGGGAGAGGAGCCCCTGTTTTTATCCCCGAGGTCTGAGGCCCCTGGAAATGTCAGATATTAATCTTCCACAGAGTTTTGAGAAGGGGAAACTGAGGCCTGAGTATCTCCAGAGTGGAGTCAGTGACTTGCTCAAGGTCATAGGGCTGTTTAGTGGCAGAGATGGGGCAAAAACCTGGGCAAAATTGTACTTGTTCTGGAACTCTTGCGTGACTGCCATTGGGTGCCTTGTGACTTCCCTGAATCCATTTCTTCTTCTTTTGGAGATGCCACCCCAATTGTTTTTGGTGGGAGGCATTTATCTTTCTCTTTTTATGACTGATCTTGGCAGGTACGCAGATGTTGTCAGTGCCTGGTCCTATCTGCTGGGCCCATCCTCCAGGTCTCCTGCAGCTTCGGTGTGTAGCTCCCATGCAGGCCAGTGACTTCCTACCTCCAGCGTCTATGTCTCTCTGCCTGAGGTCTTTCTCTGGCCACAAATGTGTAATTGGCCTGTGTGTGGGTCAGGCTATAAATGCCAGGGAATTAAGGCCTCCTAGAGTGTCCCCTAAGCAATGAGAGATAGGAGTTGGTATGTAAATATCCAAGCCTTCTGTCCCCTTGGTGGGAAAATTTTGAGCATGTTCCACACACTTTCAGAGGGTCTCCAGCAGGGATCAGTTGCAAGCAAGCCTCAGTTGCACACAGAGGTGACCTACTCATTAGCACATTACTATCATAACACATTGGCTTCCTTCCCCTCCTTGTCTCATTTCCCACCCCCCTTATCCAAATAAAATGCTGCATCCAAATCCTCATCTCAGGGTATGCTTTACTAAGAAAGTAAAGCTGTTAACCAAAGAGCTTTCTCCTCCTTAGACAAGGGGCTAGGAGTAGCTGACTCATGGGGGCTTGTAGACTTTCTTTCCCAGAGAGAGAATCTTGAGTGGAGAAATAAACAGACCAAAACTACTGGTGCTCATTTAGTCCCTAACAAAACTCTTATTATGATTATCTTTGAGTTCCCTTTCAAATCTTTCATTCACAGTTTTAGGACTTGTGCACAGCACAATCCTAAGGGTAAGTCACTCACGTTGATAGTCCATCTCAATGGTGCCTCTTGGAGTTGCGTAGTGCACAACCCACCCAACTGTTCATGTGGTTCTGTGCCACTATATTTTCAAAACATTCTCTTCTTTCAGGTTGTACTATAGCTGATAAAAACTTTGATATGAGAATAACTTCAAGATCTTGTGTCCCTCCCTTTGCCTTTTGTAAGTTAATGTCTAAGCCCTGGGCATGAGATAGTTGTGGCGTGGTTGCATCCTGCTGAAATACAATTCAGGTATTCTTCAGTTTAAAGTTTGTCCAAAAACAAGAGTTCTAATGAGAAAAATTCAGCTATTGCAAGGGAAAATTGGGGCAGAAGATTTTACTTTGCTTTCTCAATACCAATTGTATAAGGGAGTTGAGACTTATTTTCTTGCTACCTTCATACACTTGAAACAAGCAGCCAGAAACCTAGCTATTATCAGTAGACTTTTCTAGCTCTTTCTGCTGCCTGCCTCCTCGCTCTAGAGAAAAATACAATTGAAGGGAGAAAAGAGAGAGAGAGAGAAGGAACTCAGTAAAAGCTTTTACATTGCTCTAATTTCTGAAACATAAAAGCTATTCTTTTAGAGTAAATCCATTTTTTCCCAGTGGCATTACGGATAGAGAAATTCCTAGGAAAATAATTTGTCAAGTCCCGACTGATCAAAGATACATATGAAAGAACCCCACTTTTTTTTCTTCCCAAGGAAAAAACCAGTCCCCATCTAAGCTCAGAATGAATTGGCAATTCATTTACCGACTGTCAGATAAAGTAGCACAATCCCCATCACATCTTTAGCAAGGACGGGACCAGAAGGAAGCAATTCTGTGCCCACTGAGTGTACAAGCTGGGGGTATGTTAGTGATTAAGGGATCCTGGCCTGGGGGAGGCAGAGAGATATGACTCAGATTCGCCATTGCACCATAAATCTCCCTCTTTTATTCAAAATGTGTGTTTTATAGTCGTTTCCTGGCCAATTGCTGCCTTGAATAAATATATAACATATCTGGACTTAGCTTTTAGGCCCAAAGCTGGGGTTTGTCTTGAGGGCCAAGTATTCTTGATATTTCCAAGAGCAAGCAAGGAACAAATAATGAGGCGCTCTTTTCTTCCTGACTCACCAGCCACATCCTACATCAAAAATAAAAATAGCAGTCAGTGCTAATTGGGCCAAGAGAGACAAAGCAACACCTGGCCATTGGAGCTAACTTCTTGTGTTCTGCAAATAGGTTGCTATCCCCATCTGCTCACTCAACACCCCTCCACTAGGCACACCCCAAAGAGGCTGCAACCTCTGAGCATCATTGACTGCATTTGGTTAGATCCACTAACTCAGACATTTGGCCCAAAGATCTTGGCTTGAAGGATCAAAGGTTTACAAAAATAGGTTTTTAGGAGATTTCCATTAGTTCTCGAAACACCAAAGCCCGAGTTTCCATCCCATTGCACTGAGGCTGCCCCTTTCAGAGGTGGGGAAAGGAGAAGACCAATGACTTCACTCAATCTTTTCTTCCGCTTTGCCATCAACTATAATGGGGTGTGGAGCAGAAGACCCAGAGTGCTCCCAAAGCCCTGTTTATTTTGGGCTGATTACGTGCTAAGCATTTTATATGCTTATCATGCATAGGTCTCAAAACTGCCTTTGAGCTTTTTGGAAGTCAGAGCCAGAAGGGAGACCTACTCAGTTAAAGGATTCCCAGTATAGCCCTGTGAGGTGTGTAGGAAAATATTCTTATCCCTGTTTTATGGATGAGGAAATGGAAGCTTAGAGGGTTGTCACTTACCTAAGGTCTCATTCTTGGGATAGACAAACACTTTCACTTTCTTCATTCACCATACTAGATACATTTTGTAATGTGCCAAACTACAAAGCCAAACAACCCCAATCCCTGCCCTCAAGTAGATCTCAGGCCAGTGTGACATGGACTGCTTTGTTCGCTGATTCGTGAGCATTAGCTCAGTGCTGGGCCAGAAGAGGGTGCTCAGAAACATTCTGCCTCGTTTCCCTCAGGCTAGCTGATCTAAGTTGGAGAGAATGCTAATTTTGATGAATATGCAGGGGTCACTTAATACTCTTATTTCCTGGCAAAAGTGGCGTTTCAGAACACTTGGTGGTCAGCGGAGATGTTTTGCAGAGGAGAGGGGTAAATCTTGAGTAACCTTCATGTTACAACACCAAGTCAGACCCTTGGTGTGGAGTAAGGCTCAAAGGATAAGAATGAAGGTGTATGAGGTGACTACCTGGGCAGAGCTAATCAGACGGCCTGGAATCGAACCCCACCTCTGCCACTATTCAGTGATGTCAGATCTGGTAAACTTAAATTTCCTGTGCTCCAGTTTCTTCACTTGCAAAATACTGATGAGAGGCTGTTTGTGAATTAAATGAGTGAAGGAACCAGGAAAGAACTATTTGCACAGTGCCAAGCACATTACAAATACTCAGAAAATGGCATTGGTCCCAGCTGTTGACTACTTTTTACCTATTTCCATAAATAATTTGAGGCTGCTTGCAAAAATACATGCCACCCACAAAGACGACAATGTACAAAATAGTGATAAAGCCAAGAGTAATGAGCACCTATCAATGCGTTCCATTTGGTCTTGTGTGGCATTATTTTTCAAAAGGGCCACAGCAGTATTTTTACACTCCTTCTCCTTCAGAACCTGGATGTGTCTATCAAGGGGTGGAATGTGATTCTTCACTTCATTATGGGTGGGATCCAGCAGCTTACTTCTGATAGATAGGATGTGGTAGGGGGTTAATATTACCCAGCACTAACAGCTGAGATAAAAACAGACCAGGCACTAGGCTGGGGGAAACGGGGGTTACCTCCTCAGTCTGCAACCCTTCTGAAGCTAGGTCATAAAAAGGTGGTACAACTTCCACCTAATTTCCCCCATTGGAACATTTGCTCTTGGAAACCCAGCCACCACGCTGTGAGGAAGCCCAAACTAGCCCACAGGGAGAGACCGCAGGAAAGGCCTACGCGGCAAGGAGTTGAAACCCCCAGCCTAAACCCAGCATCCACCATCAGCCATGTGAGTGAAAAGCCTTCAGATTATTCCATCCTCAAGTCTCAACATCATGGTCCAGAGACAAGTTGCCCCTGTTACGCCCTGTCTAAATCGCCAACCTCAGAATCCAAAGGCATAATAAACTGTTGTTTTACACCATGAAGTTTTAGGGTATTTTGCTTACACCACGAAGTTTTAGGGTATTTTACTTCTTAGCCTTCAGAACTGGAACATTCTGTGTAGTTAATAGAAATATATTTGGCTCTGAGCTTCCTAGCTGCCAAAACAAGTTGAGAATTATAGTCAGCTATAAGAGCTTATGAGTTCATAAAAGACAAACAATCGAGATGTTTGCAAAAAACCAGGAGCAAGTTCTCCCTTGGGTTCTTTTAAAGATGTTGCAGTGCTGAGTAATTTTTTGATGATGTTCTTCGTGATACCATCATGGTAAACCCAACAGCAAATATAATAGGACTGTTTCTCCTGGGTTCCCTAGATGTGCTACAAAATCCCAAGTCACAGTTTGGGGAAATGTAGTGTTTTGGAGGCCAAAATGATAAGGGCTGGCTATCAAGGTGTGATGGTTAATATTGAGTGTCAACTTGATTGGATTGAAGAATGCAAAGTATTGTTCCTGGGTGTGTCTGTGAGGTGTTGCCAAAGGAGATTGACATTTGAGACAGTGTACTGGGAGAGGCAAACCGAACCTCAGTCTGGGTGGGCACCATCTGATCAGCTGCCCATGTGGATAGGATAAAAGGAGGCAGAGGAACATGGAGAGACTAGAGTGGCCAAGTCTTCTGATCATCTTTCTCCCATGCTGGACGCTTCCTGCCCTTGAATATCATACTCTAAATTCTTCAGCTTTTGGACTGTTGGACCTACACCAGTGGTTTGCCAGGGGCTCTTGGGCCTTTGGCCACAGACTGAAGGCTACACTGTTGGCTTCACTGTTGGCTTCCCTGCTTTTGAGGTTTTGTGACTCAGACTGGCTTTCTTGTTCCTCAGCTTGCAGATGGCCTATTGTGGGACTTCACCTTGTGATCCTGTGAGTCAATACTCCTTAATAAACTCTGTTTCATATTTAAATCTATCCTATTAGTCCTTTCTCCCTAGAGAACCCTGACTAATATACAAGGTCTCCGCAGGTCTTTTTTTTAAGGCTTAAATTATTTTTATTGATCAAAACATTTTTAAAATTAATTAATTTTTAACTTTTAGGTTTAGGGGTACATGTACAAGTTTGTTATATAGGTAAACTCATATCATGGGACTTTGTTGTACAGATTATTTCGTCACCCAGGTACTAAGCTCTCAGTGCCCAGTAGTTATTTTTTCTTCTCCTCTCCTTCTCCTCCCGCTCTCCACTGCCCCAGTGTCTGTTGTTCCCCTCTTTGTGTCCATGAGTTCTCATCTTTTAGCTCCCACTTATAAGGGATAGCATGTGGTATTTGGTTTTCTGCTCCTTCTTCAGGGTTTTAATTCTTTTGGTGGAGTCTAGCTCTCCAGCCAGGCTGGAGTTCAGTCGCACGATCTCAGCTCACTGCAACCTCCACCACCCAAGTTCATGCAATTCTCCTGCCTCAGCCTCCTGAGTAGGTGGGATTACAGGCACATGCTGCCATGCCCAGCTAATTTTTGTATTTTTAGTAAAGACAGGGTCTCACCATGTTGGTCAGGATGGTCTCAATCTGCTGACCTCATGATCCACCCACCTTGGCCTCCCAAAGTGCTGGGATTACAGGCATGAGCCACCACACCCGGCCTGCAGGTCTTTTAATCTAGGCAGACATTAATAGAAATTGGTCAGCAATTGAGGCCAGGCCTTTATCACCTGTACTCAGAGAAGAGCCTGTCACAAAGGTAATTTGCAAGCGATGTTTGTTGAATGAATGAAGAATGAATGGCTAAACGTCATTAAAGAAAAACATCATTCATCAATAGAATAGAAGAGGAAACCCAGAAATAAAGTGGCACACCTACAGCCATCTGATCTTTGACAAGGCCAACAAAAACAAGCAATGGGGCCAGGTGCAGTGGCTCACACCTGTAATCCCAGCACTTTGGGAGGCCAAGGTGGGTGGATCACCTGAGGTCAGGAGTTTGAGACTATCCTGGCCAACATGGCAAAACCACATCTCTACTGAAAATACAAAAGTTAGCCAGGTGTGGTGGTGGGCACCTGTAATCTCAGCTACTCAGGAGGCTGAGACAGGAGAATCACTTGAACCTGGGAGGTGGAGGTTGCGGTGAGCCGAGATCCTGCCACTGTACTCCAGCCTGGGTGACAGAGCAAGACTCTGTCTCATAAAAATAAAACAAACAAACAAAGAAACAAACAAACAAACAAATAAAAGCAATGGAAAAAGGACTTCTTATTCAATAAATGGTGCTAGGATAACTGGCTACCCACATGCAGAGGATTGAAGCTGAACTACTACCTCTCACTGTATACAAAAATTAACTCAAGATGGATCAAAGATTTAAAGGTAAGACCTCAAATTATAAAAATCCTAGAAGACAACCTAGGAAATGCTCTTCTTAACACTGACCTTGGCCAAGAATTTTTGGCCATGTCCTCCAAAAGCAATTGCAGCAGAAACAAAAATTGACTAATGGGACCTCATTAAACTAAAGAGCTTCTGCACAGCAAAAGAAACTATCAATAGAGTACACAGATAGCCTACAGAATGGGAGAAAATATTCACAAAGTATGTATCTGACAAAGGCCTAATATCCAGAATCTATAAGAAACTTAAACAAATCAACAAGCAAAAAACGACCCCATTAAAAAATGGGCAAAGGTCATGAACAGACACTTCTCAAAAGAAGACATACACATGGCCAACAAACATATGAAAACATGCTCATCATCTCTCATCATCAGAGGAATGAAAGTCAAAACCACAACGAGATACCATCTCACACCAGTCAGAATAGCTACTATTAAAAAGTCAAAAAACAACAGATGCTGGTGAGGCTGTGGAAAAAGGGAACGCTTATACACTGTTGGTGGGAATGTAGATTAGTTCAGCCACTGTGGAAAGCTGTCTGAAGATTTCTCAAAGAACTTAAAATAGAGCTACCATTTGACCCAGCAATGCCATTACTGGGTAAATACCTAAAGGAAAATAAATCATTTTACCAAAAGACACCTGCACTCATATGTTCATCACAGCACTATTCACAATGGCAAAGACATGGAATCAACCCAGGTGTCCATCAATCGTAGATAGGATCAAGAAAATGCAGTGCATATACACCATGGAATACTATGCAGCCATAAAAAGAAGAAAATCATGTCCTTTGCAGCAACATCGTGCTGTTAGAGGCCATAATCCTAAATAAATTAATACAGCAACAGAAAACCAAATACCACATATTCTAACTTTTAAGGAGGGGCTAAACATTGAGCATACATGGATATAAACATGGGAACAATAGGCACAGTGGACTACTAGAGAGGGGAGGGAGGGAAGCATGGGTTGAAAAACTACCCACTGGGTGCTGTGCTCACTACCTGTGTGATGGGATCTGTACCGTCAGCATCATGCAATATTCCCATGTAACAAATTTGAACATGTATCCCATATCTAAAATAGAAGTTGAAATTACAAAAAAAATCATTCATGACGATTGTTCAAGATGGCAAAGCAGCCTGTTCAAGGTGGGGGAACAATCGCAATAGGTGCAGGGACCAGTGTGATGGAATTTTGCAGTAGGGGAGAGAGACTGGGCTCAACTCTGAATACAGCATGAGCAAGTGGGAATTTATAGCCAAGGAGCAGGGTTGGGGGTTAGTGGATGGAATATTACTGAAAGGAAACATTAGGGCTCAGGGCGATTCTGGCTAAACTGACCTAACAGGAGTCTTGCTGAAGACAGGCCAGGGTGGTCAGACATCACCTGGGGAGTGGTGGAGGGTGAGGAACCTTGTCACATATGGAGAGGGATCAGATACGGAGAGTGATCAGATATGCAGCGTGAAGATACTGGCTAACCTGACTTAGCAGGGCTCTTGCTAAAGATGAATTTTACAAGGAAGTACACAGATGGGCCCAGGAAAAGATTCAGAAACCTGCTAAAGTCTGGTTAAGCCAATGATCTTTGAAAACATCAATTCAGACCATTCACGACACAATTTCTCATCACAGAGGAGATGCAAGAAATACCCTGGTTAGAGGCCAGAAGTCAGCTTTGGAATTTATTTTATTTTTATTATCATTTTTTTGAGGCAGATTATTGCTCTGTCACCCAGGCTGGAGTGGTGCAGTGGCGCAATCTCGACTCACTGCAACCTCTGCCTTCTGGGTTTAAGCGATTCTCCTGCCTCAGTCTCTCGAGTAGCTGGGATTATAGGTGCCTGCCACCATGCCCGGCTAATTTTTTCTATTTTTAGTAGAGACGGGGTTTTTGCCATGTTGGCCAGGCTGGTCTCAAGCTCCTGACCTCCAGTGATCCACCGGCCTCAGCCTCCCAAAGTGCTGGGATTACAGCTGTGAGCCACCACACCCCACCAGTTTTGGAATTTAGAGAAGTCCAAGTCCTAATCCTACCCAACGCTTCTGATTAGCTCTGTGAACCCAGTCAAAATATTTAATTTTTCTGGGTCTCAGTGTATCTCTGAGACAGGGAGCATACTCATACCTATTTAGTCATATAAAGGATTTTTAAAGGATAATCATATCTATTTGATAGTGTAATAAGAATCATGGTGAATTTTTAAAGGACCCATTAAAGGCAGGAGAGCTGAGGTTGGTTTGGCCTTTCCCTTCTGCTCACTCTCTCTATCCTGGGGCTCACACTCTCTCCCGGCCACTTGAGAAAGACAAGTTGCAGTTTCAAGTGGTTCCATTCCCCTGGGAATGGGGCCCCAGGTAGGGAGCCAGCACCAGCCCATCTTTCCAGCACTCAGGGTTGGGCTAAAAACAGGCCAGACCGAGGGTGGAGGAGGGGAGGGGTGACCTCCTCAGTCTGCAAGGCGTCCCTGCTCTTTGGGGAAGTGGGCCAGCCAGGGTGCCCTGTCCTGGAGGCCCCACTTCCTCCCCTCCCCCAGCATCTCCAGGTCAGGCCTCCTCCCCCCAGGAGAGAACTGTAAGTACTTTAGACAACAGGCCGATAGTGTCAGGAGAGATGGATGGGCCAGGGGGCTTATCTTGCTTAAAGAGACACAACTGGCTGGGCCTGTTGCTTCTCCCCCTCCTCTTCCTTCCCAGCCTGTGAATTTGATTTTCTTTTCAACACACGCACACATGTGCACACTAACACACACAGAGTCCCCGGGAAGCCTCTTTCTGTCTTTCAATACAGCTTACCTCATCTTCCTCCCTCTTGTCCACTATTCTCATTACGTATAAAACTCAGAACAACCAGGACAGACGCAGTGATCTTAACGAGACTGAGAGTAGATTCTGGAAATTTGAGGTGGGGGCAGGAAGAAGGAAGTATCCACCCCTCCCCTTCAGCTGGAATTACTTTGTAAAAAAGGAAGAAAGAAAGAGAGGAAGAAAGAAATTGAGGGAAAGACAAAAGAAAAGAAAGAAAAGAAAATCAATTTGTTCTCACTCTTATTTGATAGCCTCATCTACCACCCTAGACCTCGAGACTCATATTCTAGATTCTAGAATTCTATCCCAAAACACGACGGCATTCTTGGGTTTGGGGGCTGCAGGAGGCAGTGGGGAAGTGGAGATAGATGCTTAGGGTTTTAGCCCAAATTCTAAATCCAAACTTACAGGGACAAAGAGATGGAAAGATTATCAAAAGGATATTCTTAGGAAACTAGGGATTGTGAATGAGCGCAGGCACTTTGAAGTACTGTCTCTAAAAAAAAAAAAAAGTACATATTGCTCGGGCACGGTGGCTCATGCCTGTAATCCCAGCACTTTGAGGGGACTGAGGCGGGCAGATTACGTGAGGTCAGGAGTTTGAGACCAGCCTGGCCAACATGGCAAAACCCTGTCTCTACTGAAAATACACAAATTAGCTGGGCGTGGTGGCAGGTGCCTGTAATCCCAGCTATTCAGGAGGCTAAGGCAGGAGAATTGCTTGAACCTGGAAGGCAGATGTTGCAATGAGTCGAGATTGTGCTACTGCACCACCCCAGCCTGGGCAACAGAGCAAGACTCTGTCAAAAAAAAAAAAAAAAAAAGAAAGAAGGAAGAAAGGAGAGAAAGAAAAAGAGAGAGAGAAAAAGAAAGAGAAAGAAAGAAAGAAAGAAAGAAAGGAGAAAAAGTGCATGTCCCATATAATCCAGCAACTTCCCTTTTGGGTTCCTCCCCAGAGCAGTCATTCTCAACCAGGGGTGACTTTGCCCTCCCCGCCCCCACCACAGATATGTCTGGAGACATTTTTGATGGTTGTGATGTGTGTGCACAGGTACTCCTGGCTTTGGGTGGGTAGAGACCGGGGATGCTGCTCAACATCCTACAATGCACAAGACAGGCCCCCACCACAAAGAATTATCTGCCCCCAAATGTCAATAGTGTTGAGGTTCAAAACCCTTTCCTAGAGAAATACCAGCACAGATGTACAGGAAAGAATGAAAAAGAGATGCCCAGAAAGCCTTTTTTTTTTTTCCAATAGCAAAGACTTGTAAACAGTTTGAATATGCATTAATAGGGGACTGGCTAAATGAATAAGCTTTGACCCTGGCTGCACATTAAAATCACTATGGGATTGTAGCACACTGATGCCCAGGCCTGAGCCTCGGAGTTCTGATTCAACTCTGCTAGGGACGGGCCTTGGCATCCATATTTTATAAAGGACTCCTCCCTCCCCCACATAAACACACACCCCTTGGTAATTAATATGCAGCTAGAGTTGAATAAACTAGGATTTATCTACCTTTAGGAATGCTATGCCTTAGTAAAAAAGAATGAGGTTGTTCTGTATGGACCTATATGGCATCGTTGAACAAAAGAAACCAGGTATAGCATCACATGTTCGAGATAGTGCTATTAAAAAAGAAAGAAAAACAAAGAAAATCAACACACTCCAACTGAAAAGTCTACATATTAATATATACACATGCAAAATAAGCCTGTCTATTGAATGAGGTATGGAGAAAGTCAGGCATAAAAGAAGTTCTGGAAAGAGATGTATATTCCAAAATGCTATCAATGGTTACTTCTTGAGAGACAATGAGAAGACCAAGGTGAGGTGGGGCCCATATGCCCTTATCTGTAGGATTAAGCAAGAAGAACCTATTCATGTATTAATTGTATAATTATACTTAATAACAGGCTGGGCACAGTGGCTCACACCCGTAATCCCAGCATTTTGGGAGGCCGAGGCGGGTGGATCACGAGGTCAGGAGATCGAGATCATCCTGGCTAGCACGGTGAAACCCCGTCTCTATTAAAAATACAAAAAATTAGCTGGGTGTGGCAGCGGGCACCTGTAGCCCCAGCTACTCAGGAGGCTGAGGTGGGAGAATGGCGTGAACCCGGGAGGCAGAACTTGCAGTGAGCCGAGATCGCGCCACTGCACTCCAGCCTGGATGACAGAGCAAGACTCCATCAAAAAAAAAAAAAAAAAAAAAAAAAGAACCTATTCATGTATTAATTGTATAATTATACTTAATGACAGGCTGGGCACAGTGGCTTACACCTGTAATCCCAGCACTTGGGGAGGCCGAAGTGGAGGGATGGTTTGAGCCCAGGAGCTCAAGACCAGCCTATGCAACACAGCAAAACCCCATCTCTACAAAAAAAAAAACAAAAAAAAAAACCCACCAAATTAAAAAAAAATTAGCCGAGCATGGTGGCACATGCCTGTAGTCCCAGCTACTTGGGAGGCTAAGGCAGGAGGATCGATTGGGCCCAGGAGGTCTAGGCTGCAGTGAGCCATGAATGATCACACCACTGCATTCAAGCCTGAGCAACAGAGCAAAACCCTGTCTCAAAAAACAAACACAGACAAAAAACTTAATGACAATAGGAAAACAGGAGGAAATTGGGGATGTAGTACCTAGGTCTGTCAAAATCCAGTGAGATGGGAGAATGCTAAGGGCACCAGGCCTTTCTCAACTGAGTAGCACAAGCCCAGGCTTGCTCCTGAGTTTAATATCTGAAAGCAGTGACTTCTCACTTGTCCCCCCACCTCCAACTTCCAGCTTTGTGGCCGCCCTGAAGCCTGCATGTCTGCCCTGCATGATGGATAACTAATTGGAGCAGAGCTGACAGCCATTCCCTTTATTAATAAGTGTCATGGTCAGGGAGCTTAAATGGCCAGACTTCTCTCTCTCTCTCTCTTCCAAGAAGGCTGCTGTCAGTGATCAAAGCTACTCTGCATCTCTGGCTAGGGTAGGGGAATGCAAAGGGGGCTGGGGAGGTTGTCCCATGGCCAGGCAGCTGAAGATCCCCACCTGGATTCAAGAAGGAAGGGGGAAGGCTCAAGGCAGATAGCAATATTGGGAATCCACATGGCTTGGGTGGGGAGGAATCATTCCTACTTTCAGGCATTGAGTCATTCCCCATTTATTGCAGAACTACTATGTGCCAAGTCCTGTTCCTATGATGGGAATAAAGAAATAAAAAGGCATAATTATCTCTGCCTTGAATGATAGAAATAAACAATCACTTATCTATTCAACAAGTTTTTTTGTGCACCTACTATGTGCCAGCATTTGTTAGGTACTGGGAATGTGGAGATAACAATAATAATAATACTAATTATTATTATTATTTCAAATGCATGTATAACACGTATTATGTGAGGTGCTATGTGAAGCTTTTAATATACATTTAACTCATCTAATCCTTATAATAATCTTATGAAGTAGATTTTATTCTTACCTTTATACAGAGGAGGAAGGTAAGGCACAGAGAGGTTAAGAAACTTGCTCAAGGTCACTCTGCTAGTGTGTGGCATGGCTGAGATTTAAACCCATGCAGCTTGGCTCTAAAGCCTCCACTTTTAATCACTATTATGCTTTTGGCAAGATACATGAACATCATTCCTGCCCTCTTGGAGCTGAAATGCAAATGTATGGGAAGTGGGGGAGGTAGGGATAGACTTAGGTGAACACCTGTCAATATGGCTAATTTATGTCATGGTATAGGAAAGTTGTGAAGGCTGCTCTGAGGAAGTATTCTTTAAGCTGCAATTAGGAAGATAAGTAGGAATTAACTAGAAAAATAAGGGCCAGTTGTTCTCCAGGTAGAGGGGACAGCATGTGCAAAGGCCCTGAGGTGGGACTGAGCTAAATCAATTCTAGGAACAGGAAGAGGTCAGTGTGGCTGGAGCACAGGGAGCTGGGAGAGCAGAGGTGGTGAGGGCCAGTGAGGCTGGCAGAGACTGGTTCACACAGGGCCTTGGAAACTGGTTGAAGGAATTTCCTCTCTACTCTTCAGAACATGGAAAACAACGTCAGGGGTTTCAGCAAGGGAGCATTGTGGCAAGTTCACACTGGTCTCCATCAGGAGGGAACATGGAAGATTTCAGTACAGCAAGTACAAATGTGGGGACAAAGGGAAGGGCCCTGAACCCAGGCAGGATGAGCTAGAGGTCAGGATTTCCTGTCTCTTCATGCTCATCCCCATCCAATCAATATCTCCAATTCCTCCCTGCCTCCATTCCCTCAAACACAGCCACTTAGTACTCAAGGGTTCTGTTTCTGCCCTGTTTTCTCACATGTGTTCACTGTGGCCTCAAATGATTTCATTCATGGCTGCTCTGTCTTTCTGAGTAGACTGGAGCATGGATGACTTGATACCCACTTTTGAGGCCTCCCTAGCAGACGCTGTCAGTTCCTTCCCTCAAATATATCTTGTTTCCTTGCCCTGATCAAGGCAGCAAAACACCCATGGAAATCCCAGTTTGTTGTTGTCAAGTACTTGCTTTCCCAGCTTTCCTTACAGCAAGATGTGGCCTCATGATTCAATTCTGGCCAAAGAAACATAGAAGAATCTTGTTGCGGGGCTTCTAATAAAAGTTTTCCTTCCTGTTAAAACACTTTTTTTTGTTGTTGGGCCTTTCCTTCCTGATTTGGACACTAGAGCGACGTGTGATATTTGGTGCTGTGCCAGCTATAATATGACTGTGAGATGACAAGAATGAGATTGGAAGCCAACATGTTAAATATGGTGAAGAGAAAGGATTGGAAAAGTCTGCACAGGTATTAGTCTCAATAGCAAAGACATGGAATCAACCTAAATGTCCATCAATAGCGGACTGGATAAAGAAAATATGGTACATATACACCACGGAGTACTACACAGCCATAAAAAAGAATGAAATCATGTCCTTTGCAGGAACATGGATGGAGCTGGAGGCTATCAACCTATGTGAATCAACACAGGAACAGAAAACCAAATATCTTCTTGCTTATAAGTTGGAGCTAAATCTTGGGTACAAACAGATACAAAGTTAGGAACAATAGACACTGGAGAGAGTGAGGGAGGTGGACAAGGGCTGAGAAAACTTCCTGTTGGGTACTATGTTCGCTGTCTGGGTAACGGGATCAACAGAAGCCCAAACCTCAGTATCATGCAATATACCCTTGTAACAAACCTTCACATGTAACCTCTGAATCTAAAATTAAAATTAAAAAAAGAAAATGTCTGTATCTTTGACAAAATCATTGAGCAGCTGCAACAGCTCTGGAGGTTTTAATCTTGTTAATGATATTTTAATATACATTTTACTATTGCTATATTTGTTTGTCTTTTCATTGCACATGAACACATCTTGAATGATAGGGCATGATAGGGAGAATGGGGAGCTCAGACACTGTTTCATTGGATGCTCGTATTGGACAGAGGAGGAAACCAAGGCTCAGAGAGGGGAAGGGGCTGGCACAGGTCACACAGTAAATCACTGACAGAGAAAACTTCTGCCTCCTTGGTCTCAGTGGGAACCTAGCATATCCCAGGCTGGTACTCTTGTTTGTGCTTCCATGGCAAGGTGACAATGGGTAACAGGAACGTTAAAAAAATGTGCATACCCACTCCATTTTCCATTTACAGAGACATGAAGCACATTAGGGAAGAGAAGTCTTATGTTTTATGTTGCCATTAACATAGAGGAAATAAAAAGTCCTAAAAATGACCACACACATTAGCTTAGGCCTATAGGCAAGGGTTTGAGAAATATCAGACCTCGGTTAAGGACATCAGGCAGCAAGGAAGAAAGTGTTGCTATCCATCAATTCATCTGTCTATCCATCTATCCATCCATCCATCCATTCATTCATCCATCTTTCAATTTCTTTCTCACTCTCTCCCTCCACTCATCCATCTATTAACTCATTCATCCATCTGTCCACCCCAGTGATCCGTGGGCTGGGGCCTGCCTCCCTGGAAGTATGTGGTCATATCAAGGAGAATCAAATATAAAAATCAGAGTTTAACAGCAAAACAGAAAAAGGAACAAGTAGATATTAAATAGGTGTCACAGGTTGGGTTCTCTGAGAAGTAGACCCTAACAGTTTAGAGTGCAAGAGATTTATTAGGGAACTGCTGTGGTTTGAATGTCCTGGCCAAAACTCATGCTGAAATTTAATTGCCATTGTAATAGTATTAAGAGGTGAGGACTTTAAGAGGTGATTAGGTCATGAAGACTTTGCCCTTATGAATGGATTAATGCCTCACATGTCTCTGTCTCGTGTTCTCACCAGACACTAGTGCCATGCTCTTAGAATTCCCAGCCTCTAGAACTGTAAGCCAATTGAGCCAAATAAACTTCTATTGTTTTTAAATTACCCAGTCTGTGGTATTCTGTCATAGCAGCAGAAAGTGAGCGAAGACAGGAGTGCTCTTAGGACCAACAACTGTGAAAGGGAAGGAAAGGAAGCAAGAGTAAACAGAGGAAGGAGCGGGGCTGTGATGCAGCTTTGTCTTTTCTGTTTTTGTTTTTGAGACAGAGTCTTGCTCTGTCACTCAGGCTGGAGTGCAGTGGCACAATCTCAGCTCACTGCAAACTTCACCTCCTGGGTTCAAGTGGTTCTTCGGCTTCAGCCTCCCAAGTAGCTGGGACTACAGGCACACACCACCATACCCAGCTAATTTTTGTATTTTTAGCAGAGAAGGGGTTTCATCGTGTTGGCCAGGCTGGTCTCGAAGTTCCGGCCTTAAGTGATCTGCCTGCCTCAGCCTCCCATGTAATGCAGTCTTAATGAAGTCTTTAGCTAACCCCACAGAAAGCTTAATATTAGTTGTCTATTTCTGTATAACAAATTACGAAGTTAGCAGCTTAAAATAGCATACATTTAGTATCTCACTGTTCTGGTGGGTCAGGAGTCCAGGCATAGCTTTGCTTGTCCTTTGATTCAAGGTCTCTCACAAGGCTGCAATCAGGATGTCAGACAGAACGGGAGGGTTGGCTGAGGGGCGGATCTTATTCCAGTCCCCTGTAGTTATTGGAAGAATTCCATTTCTTGCAGATTGTATGCCTCAGGGCTTCCATTTCTTGGTTGCTGTTGGCAGGAGACCACATTTAGTTTTTTTGCCACATGGGTCTTCCCAACATGGCCACTTGGTTCATCACAGTGTTCCATCCAATCACCACTGTGTTCCATCAGAGTGAAGCAAGTCACAGATCCTGCCATGCTCATGAGGAGGAGATGATACAAAGACATGAGAATCAAGAAGCAGAGACCATTGGGACCATCTTAGGGACTCGCCATCACAAGCTCTGAAGCTGGGATGGCCTTTTTGAGCTATCACAAGCTCTGAAGCTGGGATGGCCTTTTTGAGCTGTCCCAAGTTGGGAACAGGAAGAAAGAAGATCAGACTTTTATACCTCCCCATCAATCCATCACTGGACGTGGGCCATCCCCAGAAAGTATTGCGACCTTGGAAGAGGTAGCTTTCTGCTGATGAGGCTATTCCTGGCATCTGAAGGCTGTCAGCTGACAATCTTTCTGGTGGAGAGTCAATCCTTCAATTCTAAAGAAGGGATCTGGGAAAAGAGCAACCAGAATAATATGCAGGCAACAGTATCTACTACAAATACTATTCTTCTTTACAGATGAGGGAGTTGAAAATTAAGCCTTGCCTAAGTTCACACATTAGTGTGTATGATTAAGCTGTATTCAAACCCAAGTCTGCTTGATTCTAGAGCCCACATGTTTAACCACTGTTCTATGATTCCTTGATAGAGTTTTAAGTCTAATTAGTGGGGCAAACTGATAGCCTGATTTACAGCAAATTAAGTATCAACTCAACAGTTGATGTTCCTTGCCTCTGGATATACCACTAATCACAGCTGCTATGGCATTTACAAGTGAAGATGGGTTATGAAAGGCGGTATGTAAGTAGGTTGCAGTCATATCTTGCAAACTGATAGGCTTTTCTGAATCTAATTTTATTAGGGTAGGCTAGGTAATGCTGCAGCAATAAACCCCTAAAACTCAGTGGCTTGACACTCTCACTTTCATCACACGGATTGGGCAGCCATCTTTGGCAGCTCTCCTCCAGGTGGTGATTCAGGGATCAAGCCTCCTTCCATTTTGAATACACAACCTCCTAGGTAATTGAGGAAAGGAAAGAAGTTTATGGATGATTGTTCAGGGAATCTCATGACCAAACCTGGAGGTGGTAGGATATGCTTGTTTACCTCCCACTGGCCAGGACCTAGTCACATGTCCTCAAACTAACTAATTGTGGGAAATAAAAGATTGTAATGGAATTTTATGAATACATAGCATTATCTCTGCCACACTCACCAAAGTGTCCAATAAAGGGAGCAGACAATGTGAAATGGCAACTCTCTAAAACAAACTCATATTTACAGTTGAATTTGGAAAATCCAACACTTTCAGCTTCAAGCCCCAGCTTTGAGGTTTAGATTTGCTTTGCAGTATATGTGCTGATGGAAATATCAAACATTGGCAATATTTACCAAGCCTTTGGCTGTTGATAAATGCCCCTAGAGCCTGTTTGACCCTCTCCTAGGTTTTTCAAAGCTCTCTACGGTCTGTGAATCCTGGGAGTCTCAAGTTTGAACCAAGAACTCCTGAGAAAGAAAAGAAGCTATCCGGCTTTAAACTGTTCCCAGACGAGGAGGCTCTTAGCGCCTAAGCCTCAGGGGGAGAGACACTCTCCTTGAGAAACTGTCTGAGCCAACACCTGGAAGAGATTGATTGAGAGACAGTTAATATGGCTGTGTGATTTATGAGGAGGAGATATTGCAGCCAAGGTGCAGGCTGTGGTAGGGGCGGGGCGGGGGTGGTGGAATAGGGAGAGTACAGGCAATGTTAGGTACTTACTGCAGGGTCAGGAAACACTTGATAAAGTTCCACAGTGGAGCTTATTGCTGAGGAAGGAGGGGAGGAGCCCACAGGCAGTACTGGGAGCTGGCTCCAAGTCTAAGTGGGTAGGGGGCTGTGGCATGTGAGGTGCTTCCCTGTGGATGCCGGTTTCTATGGGACCCTGGGTTCAGCCTCGCTGCCTCACATCCATCATGTGAATGAATGGTCCCACATGAAATATCACATCTGTCAGGAGTCCTCTGTGCTTGCTGCGTCCATGGCTTCGGCCTCAGCTCACGTCTATCCAGAGTCTATTTTGTGCCAAGTGCTTAATTCACGCACGTGTCTGAAAGCAGACATCTCTGGGAGAGTAGGTGTTCCTCAGGCTTGCTGCTCTCTGCACCTTGCTTCCCTTTTCTGAATTAATAACAACCATCTCTTGCAGAAGCATAGCTGATCCTTATGCCCTTTAGGATATATTTGTGACTTTCTGTAAATTTCCCTTTAATAATCTATACTTCAGGTTCCCATCTGTAAAATGGGGATAAGCAGATCGTTTTTGCTTCCCTCACAGGACTTTGTAAAGATGAGATGCATGATACTAGCTCATTGCTTAACATCAAGGGTCTTAGAGCCAAACAGACTTGGGTTTGAGCTCTGGCTCCACTCCTTACTAGCTGCGTAGCCATGAGCAAATCACTTGACTTCTCTGAGACAGTCTCAGCTTATTCATCTAAAAATAAGTCATACCTCCCTCTTAAGGCCATATGGAATGAATATAATGATATAGGTAAGGTGCTTACCTCAGGAGCTGGTACACATCATGAACTCAACAAATGAGACATAAAATAATGACTGCTGCTGATAATAAGAACAGATAAAAGGCATGCACAAGAAAGTGTTTAGAAACATAAGCAATTGTTATCATTGACTATACACCCAGGGATCATGGCAAGCTCTGTGAAAGAGAAGTTCTAGAATCTCCACAAACCTTTTTAGGGATTCCTTTAGCAGGTTTCACGCATCCTGGCCAAACACCTATTTACCAGTTGGAGAACAGACCCTGAAGAAGTCTATATTTAGTTTCAATTGTATAGAGAATATTTCTCTGAGAAGCTCAATTATGTATAGCTTCATAGGTCAGTGGAAGAGACATTGAAATAGATAATGGCACCTTATGGAGTCAGTACAACGGGGACAGAGCAACCCTGAAAAGAGTGATCAAAGGATTATTTCTGGAATGATTTAGGAAAGACTTCCAGGAGGCGATGATATTAGAGCTGGGTTTGCAGAGATTCTAGGAATTTTGCAGGTACTTTTTAAGATTCCTGATTGTTCTATTAGTGGATGCATAGAATGCCTATACATTTTCTTGGCTGATAGTGTCATTTGTATCTTCAGGGAAGACTGAACATTCTCCCAAAATACCTAAGTGCTGGGAAGCATGAATAATGGAAAAAGGAAGGATCAAAGTTGTAAGGTGAATTTTTTTGTATTAATTCTTCGTAGCGGCCGCCTTGGAGTTTTCACTGCCCTACATTTATTCTCCCTTTTTATAGCAGAATTTTCCAGTTTTGCCTTAGGAGAACCACTGATTCTCTGCTATCATTGTGATTTAGGTGGAGTTGACCCTTCTCTCCAGCTCCCAGGATGCCCATGCCTCTGAAGCCTGGCCAATCAGGAAAGTCAGTTCATCAGTCCCAATGATTGGCTTAGGGATGGTCATGTGACGTGGCTAAGGTGATTCAGTCTTAGTGCTTTTTCAGGTACTGTTGGAAAGAAAAGTCCTCTCTCTCTGAAGGTCTTAAAGCTGAGTGGCGAAATCTATTGTACAACATGGTGAGTATAGTTAATAATAATGTACTGCATTCTTGAAAATTGCTAAGAGAGTAGACTTTAAGATTTTTCACTGCAAAAAAAAAGTATTGGAGGTAATGTGTACATTAATGAACTTGATTTAGTAATTCCACAATGTACACATGTTTCAAAACATCATGTTGTACATGATAACTATGTACAATTATTATTATTGGAGACAGGGCCTTACTCTGTGGCCCAGGCTGGAGTGCAGTGGGATGATCATGGCTCACTGCAGCCTCAACTTTACAGGCTCAAGCGATCCTCCCACCTCAGCCTCTAGAGTAGCTGGGGCCATAGGCACATGTCACCATGACAGGCTAATTTTTAATTTTTTTTTTGATAGAGATGAGGGTCTCACTATGTTGCTCAGGCTGGCCTTGAAATCATGAGCTCAAGCAATCTTCCTACCTCGGCCTCCCAAAGCTCAAATTACAGGCGTGATCTACCATGCCTGGCCTGTACAATTTTTATTTGTCAATTAAAATAATAAACAGTAAAAGGTGGGGAAAGCTGGGTAAATGCAAACCTGATGTTTAAGGAGCCACCATATGAAGATGGTTGGACTGGGAATAAAGCTAATAGGGAGAACAGAGCTGAGCAGAGAAGAGAGAGCAAGTCCTGATGACATTGACATGCTCTGGCTCTTCAGATACTTGAGTGTCTCGTCTGCTATGTTTGAATTGGGTTTCTGCTGCTTGCCATCACAGGAATCCTAAACAATATGCCATTTTGTCTACAAATATCGACTGACGCTGACTACATGCTAGACACAGAGGATAGCACTGTGTTGCAGGTTGAATTCACCCGGGAGGCTGACTCTGAGATGGAGATTACTGTGTGAGGTGAGAGAGAAGGAAGCAAGATTAGACAGCAGAAGAGACTGAGCAGTGGTGCAGTTATAAGACCTTGGCTAGACCCATAGGGACTGCTGGAACTGGGACCGCCCTTCTGAGTTGTCCTGAGTTTGAAGAAAGAGACGAGCATGGACCAGTCATTGGATGTTGGCTGCCCCAAGGAGGGACTGTAACCTTAAGAGAAAAAGAATTTAGCCAAGGGCAATTCCAGGGAGGTTACCAGCTAAGAGCCATCAGCTGCCAATATTCCCAGCAGGTGAGGGAATAATGCTTCTGTCCAAGGTGGGATCCGGGCACTCAGCACGGTACCCACTACAGCATCAACCCTGCTCTCAGTTGCTCACCATCTAAGGTAGCATCTTTCTAGTTTTATGTGCCTTGCATACTCAGCTCTGCATATTCTTTAAATGTCTGCCACTGTGAGTTAGATAAAGAACATGAGAGGAAGGAGAGTTGGATGGAGGAGAAAGAATGCTGGAGGAGGCAGACAGCCGCATAATTAGACAGGGACTTGAGAATCTTGGCCTTCCTGGGAATATGGAGTCCACTACTCAGAAAGGGAAAAACACCAGCCTGCTGCAGTGGGGCTCCATAAGAGCAGGAGCTCTGTTATTATTTACTGAGCTATCCCCAGTACCTAGTAGTGGAGCTGGCATGGAGTATGTGCTCAATAAATATGTATAGTCTGGACTGAGCCCTCTCTTATATGCTCTCCCCTTTAACCCTCAAAATGAACCTGCAAAGTAGGTAGATTTCCTGAGTCTCTTTTTGCAAATAATGAAAGAGAAACTTAAAGGGATAGATAATAGAGCCAGGCTTCACATCCTGGTCTGTTAGATTGCAAAGCTCTTGTTTGGGTTATTCTCCATAAGAATGCTCACCTTAGACCTTTCTGCATGGAAAGAAATGTGGGCTCAAGGATAGAAATAGAAATGGAGCTGTCATAGTCCAAGTTTCAGAGCCTAAGCCCTCAATTTGCAGAGGAAAGGGGCAGGGGGTGGGAAAGAGAGAGAAATTAATCATTCATTAAAAAAATTTCTTTATTCAGCAAACATTAAAAAATACCGCATGTAAAACACTAAGCCATTGAATAATACATTTGAAACACGAAAACATTTTATAATAATATATTTATGACATAAGAATATTTAATAATACATTTTAAATATGTATGTAATATTTACACATATTAAAACACTTTGTACTGTAATAATACATTTAAGACCTTAACACATTTAGTGATGATCGTAACTATTATTATAATTATTAAGTTTGGCCTAGACTATACACAGCTGTCGCATTTAATCCCCGTGTGGATTCTAGGAGGGAAATTCTATTATGATCCCTGTGTACTGATGAAGAAGCTGGCTTTAGAGAGCACAAGTCACTTGTCAAAAATCACACGAGTCAGTGGAGTTTGAATCCAGAAAGTCTGATGCCCCACTCTGCTCACACCCAGCTCTGCGCTGGTTTTAGGGATAAGAAATTAAATGAAACAATGCCTCAGGTTGCCAGGAGCTCAGTCTGGTGGAGAACCAACCACTCAGTAGGGACAGAGAAAAGGGCCAGGGATGGGGTATGAGGAAGTGTGGTGGCTGTTCATGGAGCTCACAGGACTGCTGGCTTATCCATTTTGCTTTGCTTTCATCAGTCCTCTCTCTCCTTAAGTAGCAAATAGAAGTGAATATGCATCTTCCATCTTTCATTCAATCAGTTATTTGTTGAATTTATTCATTCAACAAATCTAGTTTAGAAGCAAGTGTTGTTCTAGATTTTGGAAACACAGAAGTGAACAAGACAGATAAGGACTCTGCTCTCCTGGGGCCTACATTCCAGGGTGGGGAGGACAGGGAGTGCTGTCAATAAGCCATCAAATATCTAAACAAACAAGGTAATTTCTCATAGTGAAAAGAAAACAAACAGGGAGACGTGATGCTCTAGGTTGAGTAGTCAGGGAAGGCTTCTTGAAGGAGGTGACAACTGGGTTGAGAATTTGACGGTTGAGAAGAAGGCACCCATGGGGACATCTGGTGGAGGCTTCTGGATGTGGGACTGACCACCTGCCATGTCTTCATGGTAGGAGAGGAAGAAACTAAGCTCCCAGCCTCAAGCTGAGAAGACTAAGTGTAGAGATTTTGTTGACCAGCCCAAGAACAAAGAGAACTGTGTCTTCCCACATCAGCTGCTGCTGAAGAGTGGAAAGCCTTCTTCTAGTTGGGGCAGTTAGGGCCCTTCCTGCTGGGCATTCAAGGTTCTATCCATTCTTCCAGAAGCCAGCCTGGAGCTTCCCAGAGGATCACGGGGGCATGTCAGCTCTGAGTTAAAGGCCAGGAGGCAGCCTGTGCTCACTCTGCACTGGGGCTAAGAGAATTAACTCAACAGGCGCACCCCTCAGGGTCTTCTACAAAAAGACAGCAAAACTAGGCTCAGATCCCAAGAAAGCTTTTGTAAGCTTTTCCTTGCCTCCAGATAATAAAGACAGCTGCTTTGAAACCAATTTGGCTTCTTTGTTTTTATAGGGGAATGAGTTTGCTCATAGCTCCCAGAGACTGGAGGGTCACAGAAGAGTGCAGATGCTGTGTTATTAGTTCTAGGGTGAGGCTGACCATAATAACCAGCAAGCCCTGGTTACCGCCTGTTTAGGCTGCGGGGGCTGGTAGTTACTAGGGTGTTCTGGTCTTATAATAAAAATAATAGAAGGAAAGATAAACTCCATCCTGCCCAGTGGTGTTGGTCATGCTCTGTGAGTTTTTCTTACTGGGTTCTCAATTGCTATGGTAACTATGGTAGCATGGTTACCGAGTGGGAGTTTGTTGGGGGTGGTTAGGCTTTGGGCTTTGGGATCCCATTGACCTAGGTTCAAATCCTGGCTCTGCCTCTTAGTATCATATAATCTTGCCTATGTGTATATAGCCTGTCTGATGCTCAGTTTCCTCATCTGAGAAATGAGGATGATAATGACGATGACCTGTATTAACGGAGGTATGAATGAAACACAGCACTTAGCACAGTGTCTGCAACATTGTAAACCCTTAGCAACTGAGAACTGGTGTTTCTCTTAATACTGTTATTTATGATAGTAATAGTTTTACCAGGCATCATAATTAATAACAGGAGGTCATGACACATTTCCAGATGAGGAAACTGAGGCACTGAGCCATAGGTTCCTTGCTTTAGTGAAACCTTGCCATTGTCTGTGTCAGTAATGGGCTTTACAGACCCAAAGAGTGGGATTTTGAAAGTCTTCCCCATAAATAAACGAGAAGAAAGCAATCTCTTGGCCCTGGAGACCACTTCCTAGCCTAGGATAAGCAAGTAAGATATTTACAACGCAGCCTCCATAGAGGAGACATTGTTCTGGGTGAACTGAACGGGCAGTGGTCAGACCACATCTAAAATGCTTCAACTGGTTTTTGCTGTGGCTTTTTCACAAAGAAAGATCTTATTGCCTCTGAGAGAGGCCACTGGGATAATTCCAGGTGGTAGCATGGCTCTGAAAAAACCCAGGAGAATATTGCAAGGGAGGCAGGATTTGGGAGGGGAGCAAGATGAATTATGTCCTCTAGCATGCAAGGAAAGGAGAGGAAAGCAGAGAAATGGAATTGAGGCTAGCGAGGGAAACCAGCCAAGGGCCTTTGGGCATAGTAGTAATAACGGTGACAGTAATCGAAGTTGGCAATTATGAAGCACCTACTGTGCACTGTGTTCTCATTGACACATGATTTTTAGTTTTCTCCTTGATTCTTCCAACAATTTGGCAAAAGAGATGCTGATTTTCTCTTGCAGATGAGGAAAGTAAGGCCTAGAAAAGTGAAGTCATTCTCCTCTGAGCCCTGGATTCCAATTCAAGCTTGGCTGGCTGCTTTCAAAGCCCATTTTTCCACCCACGATCAAATTGTGGAGCCAGACTAATGAAAATGGACTGGAGAAATCTACCCTGAGGAAAGGGAAGCCTGTTTTTGTGGGGGTGTGGGTGTGTGCTTGGCTCATCCCAACGTGTTGGCCTTCTGGCTAGCAGGAGCAATTAATTCTGGCCTCTGCAGCAGCCCTTGCTTCCTTGCCAAAAGGCAAGAGACTGGAGTCCTGCTCGCAGCTCCCTCCTCCTCCTGCCACCTACACATCCACGAGTCACTTCCAAGGGTGGAGAAGCCTTTGAAGTCAGTAGTGACGCTGTGGAGGGTGTAGGCTTCAGAGAACTGAAGAGGTGAACACAGGGCCAGCAGATAAGCAACCTAAACAACCAAGAGTGCACTCCCAGGCACAGAATGAAGAATTTCCGACAATGAGTTTTTGCCTGGCTTTTGCTTAGTCTAGTTTTTAGAGCTATGAAGGATGATGTTCCTGAACTTGGCTAAGCCAGAAATGGAAGAGGCTATTAGCTTAGCAGTAGTCTATGAGCTTTCCCCCAGAGTTGGAGCTCTGGATCTCTTGCCTCAGTTAGGGCTTCCCTGTAGCTTTCTCTCTCTCTTTCTGTATTGAATAAATCAATCTAGGGCCTACAAGAGTCCTGGGAGATGCATTTTATGTGAATGTCCATTTTTCTTCTGAGAGTATTCAAAGCCTTCATTGGAGCCTGTAGGATCCCTCCTTGAAAAGTTAAACCTTGTTGGAAATAAACAAATGAAAGGAATGCAAGTAGTTACCACCTAGGTAGAGGATGCCAATTACTTTTCATCAATAATAAAATAATAATAAGAGTCACCTCTCGTCTTAGTAGTGTTTCCTCAGAAGTAAACCCCAAGACAGGTATCGGAGTGCTCATAAATTTTTATTTCATTTTGTTTTGCTTTTGGAGGTGATTCCAGTAAGCACCAGTAAGGGAGTGGGAGTGGAGAAATTTGAAAGGCAAGAAGTTCATACAGCATGTGTTAATGAGTAGGTTACTGTTATGGGAAACTGAGGCTCACTCCTGCTGGGGAACTCTGAGACACAATACAGAACGTGCCTTGGAGTTGTCCTACCTGAAGGATAAAAAGATAGAGTACGTATCTTTCAACCCCAGTCTGTCATTGTCTGAAGGCTGTTCCTGGGAGTGTCAGCTCCCCAGAACTGCTGGGCTACCTCGGGAGCGAGATTCTGGGAGAAGCCCTCAAAGGGAGAGTTGTGGATGCCTGCACTAGGAGCCATCAGCACGCACAGGAATGGCATGCACTGGGAGCTTATGGGTGAACTCCCAATGGTGTATACTATATCTATACATTCACATTTATTTGTTTCATTTCTGAATGCAATTGCTTATAGGAGACACAGCTCCCAAGATGACAGCCTTGGATTTTGTAATAAATTAGAAACAAAGCTCATATAATATTAATAATAGAAGTATTTACATAAATGCGTGGGCTTACAGGTGAGCTGCTGGGCTGAAGCATCATAAAACATTTCATTGCATAGAAAATAAATAGTGCTAATGTGGCAGAAGAACTACAGGAAATGTGAAATTAAGGGACATCAAAATCAGACTAGATTTCTATAGCTAGCCTGAAAGTTACGAGCTTGGGTTCAGGATTCAGATAGTTTGAGTTGCAGGTCTGACACTTTTGCGACCTTCAACAAGCTGCTTAACCCCTTGAGCTTCAGTTTTTGTGTTTTTTTTTAAACTGTCAAATGGTAGAAGTTCCTATCGTAAACAATTATTGTGAGAATTAATTGAGGTAATGCTCAATACCTCAAGACAATAGTTAAAGAAAGATTGTATTCTTTGTTTATAATTCCTTCTTCTTTTGCCACTCTTGTCATGGTTTACTGTATCAGGAATATACGTCCTTGCCCCACTGACTTCAGTCTTGCTCCTGTGGCTTACTTTGCCTAATAGATGTGAGCAGATGTACTCTATATCCCTTCTGAGTAGAAACTTTAAATGTGCTTATATAGTATTGGTTTGTTCCTTTGTACTCCTGCCCTGAATGATGAGAAGAGTATGCCTTGAGTGGTTGGTGAAGCTTTAACTTAGGTTTCAAAGTGATGGATACATAGATAAGAACTGAATTCAGTCCCACGGCCTGAAGCTGAGGCATACTAGCTAACCACAGGCCAATGAGTGATTAACTGGTATCTTGCCCAAGATCATCCAGTCAATTAGGATAAAAGTAGAGACCAGAACCTAGGCCTTCTGACTCCCAACTCAGTACTTATTTGAGGCAGAGGCAATAATCATTCTCTTTTTTCTTCAATTAAAGTCTCATATATTTTGGAGGGGAGTAAGATGATGTCAAGTTAAAAAGAAATTATAGTTTGCAGCATCATTGCAGTAGAGATGGCAAATGAGATATATATAAGCAGAAGTCATTGGGGGGAACTTCCAGAGAGCTTTTGCCCCTTCTTCCTTTCTTTCCTCTTCCTAATGTGATGGCTAGAGCTCTAGCAACAACCTGTGATCATGAGGCAACCTTGAGGATGAAAGTCAGTGCTAAGGATGGCAGAGCAGAAAAACATAGGCAACCTGAGACACTGACTATGTCACTTGCTAGCCTTTGTTTCTTAACTTCAGGGAGCACCATTCACTGTTTATGCTGTGAACAGAGGTCCCCGGAATTAGGCAACATGGTGGCCCTGCCTACCTCTGTACTTTTTGTTGTGGTTGTTGTTTTTGAGATGGAGTCTCTCTCTGTCGCCAGGTTGGAGTGCAGTGGTGTGATCTCAGCTCACTGCAACCTCTGCCTCCTGGGTTCAAGCGACTCTCTGCCTCAGCCTCCTGGGTAGCTGGGACTATGGGTATGTGCCCCCACACCCAGCTAATTTTTGTATTTTTAGTAGAGACGGGGTTTCACCGTGTTGGCCAGGATGGTCTTGATCTCTTGACCTTGTGATCCACCCCCCTTGGCCTCCCAAAGTGCTGGGATTACAGGTGTGAGCCACTGCGCCTGGCCTACACTTTTCTTTTTTATCTGAGATAAGACAAATCCCTCTCTTGCTAGTCCTAGGTCTTTTTGACTAGTAGAGCAATGCAACCCTGCCAGACACACTAGACTCACATGCCAGGAATCTTCCATTTGCCCCTTCCCATCCATTCTCCATTTTTCTCCACCTATGTGGCTGCCCTGTAAAGATTCTATCATTTGACTTCTTGTCTCTGGCTCCCAACTGGATTCAGACAATGGGAGACACCATAAGTGATGTGAGGGGTAGGGGACAGTGAATTTGGTGCCTTTGTTTCCCTGGTTCCTTCACTGCCAGGTTGCCTAGGGCTGGCAGCTTCCTGACTAGAAATCTCAGCTTTTGTCAGGAGACCTCTCTTCTCTCTTTCTCTCTGAGTTTCAATGACATTCTCTTTCTTTGCTCCTTCAGGGCTAGTGATACCACCAGCTCCTCAGTGTCTCTGATGTGCCTCTCCATCCCTTGCTGATTTCCTTATTCCTGCCCGCACCTTTATAAATAGCATCCTTAAATTCTCGCAGTTACCCCATTTGACTGGGCCCCCGGTTTCTTGCCAACAAATGTCATCGGAATTCCCGCTGATAGTTTTCTGATTCATGCTGGCTGGGACTTCTCTTTCCAGTCTCTATCCTAGTTTCTCTTTGATAGACTTCCTTGAGTCTGTATTCTTCTTTCTCTTATTACCCTAAAAACTTTTCTACTCCTAAACACTGTCCAGATTTATTATTATTATTGTTGTAAAAACCATCATGCAGTGTTATTTACTATATACCAAGCACCAGATAGGGCATTTTATGTACATTTTCTTGTTTAGTCCCCACAAGAAGACAGTGAGGTGGGTCTTAACGCCTATTCTACAGATGAGGCAAGGAAGTTCCCCAGACCAAGTGACTTACCCAAGGTCACAGAGCTAAGAGAGTGGTAGGGCTGGGATCGGAACCCAGGGTTCTCCAGTTCCAGTGCAGTGTTACTAGGCATGATGCTCTCTTGTCTCTGATTTGAATATAAATATAACCATGACCCTAGTTGTCATGTTAGCTCAGAATACATTAGGACATTCCCAGAGGAGGGAATCGGGTGGTGAATTGGAGACCAATAGCAGAGGTGGTTGGTATCTCTTTTGCCGTAAATTGTGCATACCACCCACCAATGCATGCATATTCAAATATGCGCACACACACACACACACACTCTCACTCAAACATACACACACGAACATGTTCACATACTCACACCTACACATTCTTCTCACATGCACTTTCATACACACACTCACACATACTTATACACTTAAACATGTTCACATTCTCACACACTCTCACATGCACACGCTCAAACCTACTCATACGTGCACATTCTTACACACACACTCAAACATGTCCACACACACATGCACGCATCTTCACACACACATACACACTCACACGTGCACACAGGTTCAAATACATATGCAGAGTTCTCTCCCACACTCACACACACTTTCACATATACACACTCATACAAACATACACATGTACACTCCCACATACATATACACTGAAACATGTATACATACACATTCTCACACACTCTCACATACACACGTGCACACACAATATCTCACATTCTCACATACACACAAACATGCTCACACATGCACACATACACTTGCATGCACACACTCGCATACACACACGCATGCACACACACGCATGCACACACACTCGCATGCACACACACTCGCATGCACACACACACTCACATGCACACACACTCGCATGCACACACACTCGCATGCGCACACACACTCGCATGCACACACACTCGCATGCGCACACACACTCACATGCGCACACACTCGCATGCACATGCACTCACATGCACACACTCGCATGCACACACTCGCATGCACACACACTCACGTGCACACACATACACGCACACACTCGCATGCACACACACTCACATGCACACACACGCACGTGCACACACACTCGCATGCACACACACTCGCATGCACACACACACTCACGTGCACACACACACTCGTGTGCACATACACGGGCCCCTTTCCATGTCTGAGAGGCCCCCATGCCTCCCAGCCCTCCTTGGCAGAGGATGCCTGATTCTGCAGCAGGTGGGGACATTTCTGCTCAAGGCTCTTTTTGACTTACAACGTAAAAACAACCCCTCTAGCTCTAGGCACCCTGGCTCTGCCAGTTTCCTCAAACTTCACACCCTAACTGGTTCCAAAGAAAACTTCACCCAGACCCAGGGAGCCAGAACACCTGCTTTGTCAACTGCAGAGTGATGGAGACATCACCTGTGTGTTCCACTGGAACTGTTGCGTCTGAGACCTTGGCTGACACCTGTGTCCCTCCACGCCTGGGTCCCAGGTAAGCAGGGTTGAGGTGTGACAGGTTCTTTCTCTTCTCTCAAGCCAGCTGGGTGTCAGCGTAATGAACCAGTGAACATCAACACTCCCATATGGGGCTAAGGAAGGATGAAGAATCCAGTGGGAAGGACTGAGAGCACATGGCTTCAGAACTGAGCTTTGGAACCAGATACACCTCGAGCCAACTCTGGCACTAATGTTGGCATGTCCCGTTCCTGGGATGCCTTTACTCTGTTCAAGTTTCAATTTCCTGACCAGTAAGTGGGGACAGTAGTAGCAGCTTCTGGTGGTTTCTGTGAGGGTTAATGGAGATAATGCACATGAAATGCTGACGCTAGTATCTGCCACGTAGTAAGTTCCCAGGGGGAAAAGGGGGAGTTTATTTCGAAAAGAAAACAGACAAGGAGGAGAACCCAGAGTCCTGATCACAGACTGCAGGTTGCTTTAATCTCTCCCAGGGCTTGAGATACCAACAAGAAAGTGTACCAATTTGAACACACAGCTGCTTTTTGAATTTTGTGAATTTGCCTCTGCAAAGCTGCTGGAGGTATGTAAAGTATAGGCCACGCTGGCTGTTTAATTTGACCAATACAGGTAAACAGGAAAATGTTCACACACCACAGTTCAGGACCTCTTGTTACCCCTTCTTAGTAGTGGCTGACTTGGGGACTGCAGCGTTTTGCCTCTGTTTGTATTTTCTCTGAATCAAATTTGAGCCTGACACTCTAGTGGTGGTTAGATGAAGGAACTTAGGTATGTTATTTCCCTGATCTGTGCCTCAGTTTCTTAATCTGTAAAATGGGTGTAATATTATTTATGTCACAAGGTAAAGAGGTAAAACCCCTCACACAGTGTTAGGTACATAATAGGTGCTCAATTATAAGTTCCTATTCATAAAAAACTTAGTTCTCAGTTGTAGAAAAAGCTAATAAGCAACTCGGAGAAGATGTTTCTATGTTATATATATTTCCTCCAAGTGTCTGAGGAAGTACCTTCTTTGTGAACATTACTCACAAGATAAAGAGGTAAAACCCCTCACACAGGATTAGGTACATAATAGGTGCTCAATGATACGTTCCTATTCATATAAAAGTAGCTCTCAGTTGTAGAAAAAGCTAATAAGCAACTTGGAGAAGATGTTTTTATGTTATATAGATTTCTTCCAAGTGTCTGAGGAAGTACATTCTTTGTGAACTTGGTCAGAGGCCTACAAATTTTAAATATTTTTCACTTTCACCAGTATAAAAAAATGGAGAGCTGGGTGCAGAGGTACCTGCGCCTATAGTCCCAGCTACTTGAGAAGCTGAGGCAGGAGGATCTCTTGAGTCCAGGAGCCCGAGACCAGCCTGGGTGATATAGCAAGACCCCCATCTCAAAAATAAAACAAAATTTAGGATGGATTGTATATATATGCACACATACCTATATATGTTCATGTACGTTAGGTTTATACATATATACGCAGGAACAGAAAACCAAACACTACATGTTCTCACTTATAAGTGGGAGCTGAACAATGAGAACACATGGACACAGGGAGGGGAACAACACTCCCTGGGGCTTGTCACAGGAGGGCCAGGTCGGGGAGAGCATCAAGAAAAATAGTTAATGCATGAGGGCTTAATACCTAGGTGATGAGTTGATAGGTGCAGCAAACCACCATGGCACATGTTTGCCTATGTAACAGACCTGCACATCCTGCACATGTATCCCAGAACTTAAAATAAAAATAAAAATAAAGTTTTAAAACCCCATTATAACTATACGCAAAAATTAGAAATGAAAGGGATGAGCTACAAAATAAATAGAAGTTCTGGTATTTTCCCTCAAACCCCAAAGGATTATTTTATGTACCCTGCTTTGTACACCACTGTCCAGGTCCTGGCTATTCAAAGTGTGGTCCTGAACCAGGAGCATTAGAATCACCTGGGAACTGGTTAGAGATGCTGAATCTCAGGCCCCACCCTGGACCAACCAAATTAGAATCCCCTGGTGACTGGGTGCAGCTTTAAAATCTGGTAACCACTGGTTTCAGGAACATAACTGGGGGTAACCCCTCAATTTTAAGTTTCTTTATCTGTCTTATTACTTCTCCTTATTACTTGAAGTTGGATGAGTTCTTAGCTTTAACTAGCATATAGGAAATTAGCTGGACCCCTTCAGCATTGCACCAAGTTCTGTCAAACCTGGCTTGAAAGAGACTGCCCATGCCAAGCTTGATGAATGTTTTTCATTTGGCCTATATTTAGCAGTGCCAGCCAATTTGGAGACATCCCCAAAGAAGGGGCTTCTGGTCTCCATAGTTTGAAACATGATTGCCAAGCAATACCATAAATCTGCTTCAGAAAGTCCTGGAAATTTTATTTTATTTTATTTTTTGGTGGTGGGGGGAGGTTAACAAAAGCAAAAGCTAGCAAAACTAATCCCTGGCTGTTCCTTGAAGTGGACTCAGATGGAAATAAAATCTTTCCACAAGGTAAGCTTTGGCCCCACTGCCTTATTTCTGGTCCAAAAATGACTTTCAGAGAGCATGTTAACAAGAGCTCTGGCTGGAACTCGGAAAGGCAGGCCTGCTGCGAAGAGGTGGAGGAGGCTGTGTCACTAGGGAAGCACGCTAATGGGCTGGGCTGCACAAACATTAATTTTTAATTCTGAGAGTAGAAGCAACTGGTAGAGAATTCATCAAACTCTAGACAGGAAAAGGGCTTGATTTCTGCTGTCCTGGCCCTGCCCAGAGCTCAGGATGGAGTTGAGTCACCTCCAGTTATTTGGGACCCAGCAAAAGACAGGACTCTGCTTACCAGCAGGCCTGGTGGACTTTATTCAGGAGTGGGGTGGCCAGGCCACTGGTCCAGACTGAAGTCTGTAAAGGGGCTACCTAGAGACTTGCTGGTGGATGGTAGGATTGCACCTGGCAATACAATGATGCAATGTGCCTGTCTTCTTCCCACCCTAGTTTTCCCCCATTGGGCCGCCATGTTGAAAGCCAACAAGAGTGTAAGGGAGACAAATTATGGAAAGGGACTCTTCTTGTCCCTTTTGTGCCTGTTTTTCTCAAATCTACTTCCTGCTCTTCCTCAGCTCACTCCTTTCTAGTGGATGGCTGACTGCTACAAATTACAGCTCCCAGTGTCCCTTGCTTCTGGTTGAGTTCAGCCAATGAAAGTCTGCCATGGAGGACTGGCAGATCAGAGGTTAGGATGGTGGGAGATGTTAAGGTCATTCTCCCATACTTCACACGCTGTCTTTTGGTGTGGTGGAGACTCCAGCAGTGGCTGTATTTCCCACGTGGTTCCAGCTTCCTCTGTGTTCCTCCATGGCCCCAGCTCCCACTGGGTAATGCCTATTTCTGAGCTCTAGTAATACCACCTCTTCCCTCACTCCCTCCTGTCCCGGGGTTGTAGCAGATTTCTGCTCTTGCAAGTCTCATGAGGTGTTTCCCATGTCCTGTTTGTCTTTTCAGCTCTTTCAACACCCTTATAACTAGTGAAGTACATTAAATCCTTTCTTTTGAGCCACTTGGTTGGGTGCCTCTATCTTCCAGACTAGACGCTAACCAATAAACGTTTAGAATTTACAGCAACAATTTGAATCACATCAAATAAGTAGGCAGCCATAAAGCATTCTATCACTTGGCAGTTCATGCTAACTTAACAGTTTGTTTCAAGGACACAAGTTATGCCAGTGATTTGAAAGAAAAGCTGAACAGCAAAACAAACGGTAAGCTTCTGGAGGCTTCCAATATCTAGGTAGCAAGAGCTACTATCCTTAAAATGTAATATTTGAGATTATTAATCAGCTCTCATTGCTTTCCATGAGTGTTTCAGGATACTCATTATTCTTTTCTTATAAGAGAGAAGGTCTCATTTGCTTATTTTGGGTCACATAACAACTAATTGACCACACACCACAGGGTGTCTTGACTGACAGTGCCACCAAAACTGCAAGCAACTGGGAGAGGAACTTGTGTTAGAGAACAGTGTAAATTGCTATAAGAAAGGGTCTCACAATATGTAACTTAAACAAGATGGCAGTTCATTTCTATTGTCCTAGAGCTGTTTGGGGTAGGTGCATTTCTCTTCTTAACTTGTAACTTCTATGTCTAGGTCCAAGGATGCCTGCTCCTCCAGGCATCATTGCACACCAGCCAGCAGGAAGGAAGACAATGAAAGGGGAGGGCCCTCTTCTTTCAAATACAGCATCTGGAAGTTGTGCTCACATCCCATTGGCCAATATCTAGCCAACACGAGCATTCCTGGTTGCATGGGAAGCTGCAAAGCACATTAGCTAGGTGGCCACGGGCTCTGAACAAGCTGTCTTACCGTGAAAGAAGATAACAAAAGATACTGAAGGAAAATCATCAGTTTAACTACAAATGTTATTCAAAGGAAAATTGAGATGCTGCTATCAGAAGATGTAGGCATTCAAATCAACACAGACCACTAAAAAACACTTATGTTCGAGGCACTCTGGATTTGCAGTTTTACATAGGGCACTTTCTTGAATTAATTAAGAGAACTGTTATGGACCGAATGTTTGTGTCCCTCACAAATTCATGTGTTGAAATCCCAATCCTCAATGTGATAGTCTTAGAAGGTGGGGCCTTTGGGAGGTGATTAGGTCAGGAAGAGGGACCTCTCATGAATGGGATTGACAGCTTTATTAAAAGAGACAACACAGGGCTTGGCCCTCTCCGTCTGCTTTCTACCATGTGAGGATACAATAAGAAGATGGCTATCTGTGAACCAGGATGAAGGCTCTACCAAGAACCTGACCTGGCTGGCACCCTCATCTCAGGCTTTCAGCCTCCAGAATTGTGAGAAATAAATATCTGTCGTTTAAGCCACCTAATCTATGGTATTTTGCTGTAGCAGTCTGAACAAAGGCAGAAGCTAACTCAGAAGCACCTCCCTATTTAAAACCCCAAGGAGCTCCACTGCACTCAGGATGATATCCAAACTCCTCCAACATCCTACAAGCACCCTCATGACACAGGCTCTGCCTACTATACAGCTTTATGATAGAATCATACTTAATTGCCTGGTGGGATCTGACTCCAACTCCTCCTTTGAAACCCTGTGAGTATCCCTTCCTCTAGGAACTCTCTAGAAAAGGTAGAATTAACCCTCAGGGCTCCAGAGTGCCTCATATATATATAATCTTCTATTATACTTGAATCATTGGCAGGCACTTAATTGTTTCCATATCTGCTTTTCTCTCCCCAGCCCCAAGCTTTCCAGTTCCTCAAGGGTTGGGGCAGTGTTTTATTCATCTCTGAATACCCAGCACTAATACAGAGGTGCTCAGTAATAATTCTTTGAAAGAACTCATTAAATTCATTGTATATATTGGGCACCCACTAAGTGTCAAGCCCTGTTTTTGTTACCAGTGATACGGTGATAATCAAAACAGACATGGTCCTAACTGTAAGCAAGCATGAATATTCTAATAGTGGGGTAGACTCTAAGGAAATAAGTAACTCTATATGAAATCGGTAGTCATAGGGGCTAGAGAGAAAAGAAGAACGAGGTAAAAAAATAAAGTGTGACAAGTGTGATCAAGGCCAAGGATAGTCTCTCCAAGACGTTGAATTTTGAGCAAAGACCTAAATGAATTAAGTGAATGAGCCAGGCAGATGTCTGAGGCAGAGAAAGGCATGCTCCTACCAGATAGGTAAGGTTAGGATGAAGATTATAGGCAGAGGTGTGAAATATTCCTGCCCAGTTAAGGAAGGGCATGTGGCTGAATAGGATTCTATCATAAAAGCAAGTGCAAAGGTCCTGAGGTAGTACATACTTTGTATGCTGGAGAAACAGCAGAGGATTCCTGGAGTGGGATGAAGAAATGTGAGAATGGTAGGAGGTGAAGTCAAGAGATCAGCAAGAAGCAGTTCCTGTAGAGGCTTGAAGATTGTGGTAAGGACCCTGGATTTTATTCTGAGTGAGCTGGGAGCCATTGGAGGGTTTGGGTAGAAGAGGGATGGAATCGGATATGTTTTACATCAGATCACTGACTGTTTGCTAGATCCGATCTAGTAAGGCAAGATCATTTTTCTTTCATATGGTCTATACTTTACACATCGGCTAGAGAATGAGTGGATGTTATAAGGTAAAAGAATGAATGAATATTGAAAATTAAACAAAAAGAGATTTAAGAGCTCAAGACAAAACTGAAAGGGTTGCTACAGGCCCATGAAAGATTTGTTGCCCATTGTAGGGAATAGACAGGATTTACTCAGGGAAATCTGAGGTGGGAGCAAGCACTTCATCCTGGGAAGAACAGGAAAGGCATGATGAAAGAGATGGGCTTTGAGAAGGGCTTGAAGGATGAGGTGGGCAAACTCCAGTCTGTGCCATTACAGAAATTCATAAGCCAAGGGAAAGCATAGGCCAGATGCGTCTACCAGTTATTTTCAGGCCAAACAAGATTATTAATCCATCTATGCTGTCACAGATGGGGAAGTGATAGATGGCTCTTGTTCTATAAGCACTGGCTGAGTCTGCGTCTTCCTCTAAGGCTCTGAATTCCAGCCCCTCTGGCTGTCAGAGTCTGGTTTCTAGATGAAAGGTAAGTGGGTAGGGTAGAGCAAAACACCCAAACCCCCTCCCCAAGGAGAGTACAGATAAGTGAGAGAATGAGATGTTTGACAAATAAAAATGACACATCTCATTACAAATATTGACAAAAATGACACATCTCATTACAAATATTGGTGAAAGATAGGACGGAAAACATTCAGGTGGATGAGGGGTGGGGTGGAGGGATGTGCTCCTTGGGGAAGTGACATTTGGGTTGAGAGTGGAAAGAGTCTCAGGTTTTTGTGCAAAATTGGAGGGAAGAACCTTGGTGGCAGAGGGAACAATGGCTGCTAAAATCCAAGCCAAGAAAGAGCTTCCTGGATTCAAGGAAACGCAAGAAGGCAAGTATGTCATGGGCAGTGAGAGGAGTGGTGTGAGATGAAGATTCTCCAGCTGTTCTTTATTTTTCCATGTAAGTGGCAGAAAAGTAGAGAAGAAGACATAGGCAGGAGCATGGAACTTTTGGATTATTTTATTGCAAGTAATTATTTATTGTGTCTAGAATAATGCGGAGGTGGGCAGCTGACCATCAGTGATAAGTCACTCTACTGATTTCAGGATTCTCATCAAGAAGTAATATCTTCCCAGCCTGACCAGTGGTAGAAACAAACTAAATTTTTATCTTGCCAAACACAGAGTTTTGCCTTCCTGGTTCAATGGTTTGATTTGTCTAGCTGCAAAGTGTTTTCCCCTAAGGCTTTGGTAGTCTAGACTGTTTGCCTAATTGTCCCTGCCCTGGGATGTCGGATAGCAGTGTCTTTTTCAGATGAAAAAGAGCTGCACTATGGACTATTCCAAGTTGCCAAAAAACCAATCCCAACTACTCACTGAAAAGCACCTGCTGTCAAGCAGACCACAGGCACTGGTAAGCTCGGGGACATGCCTTAAAGTAATTTAAAAAACAATTTGTTTGGGGGACATGGGGGATATTCCAGCCGAGTCCTTTTTTATTTCAAAATCATTTCATGTTGCAGAGGATTTTAATTCATGTGACTCTGATTTATTCGCACCCAACTCATCAAAGCTGATTTATTTGGTTTCAAAGTCCACACAACACTGTTTGATACCCAAGGAACTTCATGATCCTTGCAGTCACCCCTGCCCCAGCCGGTGGCATCCTGTCAGTTCTGAACGGGATCCAAAGTGAGTTTGGAGCCCAGCAGTTGGGAGCCTCATCAGTGGTTGGCAGTTGTGTTCTTTAGTTTTAATTTTGTTTCCAATTTGAGAAAAGGATAGGTTCCTGGATAGTATTTTAAAGAGGTTCCTGTCAATCTTTCCATTCCCTATGACAGCGATGATCACTCATTCCACAGGCATTTATCAAGTGCTTACTATGTTGCAGATACTGAGCTAGAACTGGGGAAATAAGAAGTAATATACAGCATAGATATGACCCACACTTTGTCCTAAGTGGAATTCCTAAGTGGAATCTGCAGTCTATTAGGGGAGACAGACTAAACCATAACGACACGTAGAGTAATTTAACAGCAAATATGATTTTTCAACAACTCAACTAATGTTTATTGAGCATCTATTACAGGCTAGACAACATTCTAGGGACAAGGGATACAGCTGTGAACCAAATAGACATCACCAAAATGGGGATACTAATAGTACTGAAGTTGAAATGAGACAATGCGAATAAAGCCCTGAGCTCAGGGACTGTTAGAAGTTTTCTTACTCTGCTGTAAAGCTTCAATGGCTCCCCAGTGCTCTGAGGGTAATAATGTTTCATCTCTTTGGGTTACAAACAGCTGAGCTTTTCTTCTTTGCTGAATCAATCTACTCCTGATTTTACCACTTACCAGCTGTGCAACCACGGGTAAGTTACATGCGCTTCTCTGAGCCTCAGTTTCCTTTTCTATAGAATGGGGATAATGACATCAATCACATAGCATTGTTGTGGATTAAAAGAGCTGTGTCTGGCACAAGAGTAAGCACTCCACAAATTTTAACTATTATTATTATTATTGTTTTAAAAACTATTGCTATTTGTGGCAGAGTCTTGATTATTTGGTTCCTCCAAATAATCCATAGTAATGGAATCTTTAGCTTATGCATAGCTACTCAGCATAAAAAAATACATTTCTCAGACTCCCTTGCAGCTAAATGTGGCCATGGGACTAAATCCTAGCTAATGGAGTAAGAGCAGTAGTGATTTGTATAATTTTTGATTTGCTCCCTTAAAGGGGAGGGATGTGCCCTACCCTTCTCCTTTTCTTCCCTCCCTCATGCCGGAACTCAGACATAATGGCAGGATCCTGAGCAGCTGTCTTGGATCATGAGGTGGTAGCTGTGTGGTGGAGATGGAAGAGCAAAAACTGGAGAAACCTTCTGGCGATTGTAGAGTCACTATATTGAGCCTGGGCTACTTAATGGGATTTATATGTGTGGGAGAAATGAACTTCTGTTTTGTCTGAACCACTGTTAGTTTCACTCTCTGTAAAGAGTAGTCAAACTTTATTCTAACCAATATATTGTTACCTCCTGTATACACCTCCAGGGCAGCCTTGGATGATCTATTAGCCTTGATGATCTATTAACTGTGCCTGGATGATACTTTGCATTTTGCTGACTCAGCCTCTGTATTTACTGTCATCCTCACCTGGATCACTTGCTCTCTTTTCTCTCCTTGCTCCCCTTTCTCCCCCCAACCATCTTTCAGCACTCATGTCAATACCTCTTTCTACCTGAGCCTTCCCAGAGCCCTCCACATTCAATGAGTTGACTTTCCACTAATTCCAACCTTCTGGAATCTGTACTTACAGGTTGGTTCAGTTCCAGATGCGTTAATTGGGCATCTACTCTAGTAAGTAGGGTTTTGGTTAGAGATAAAAAGTAAAGAGGTTCTTCTTTCAAGGAGTTTAAGGTTATGGGTTGCCTATGAAGTCTCTTGAATGATAATCTTCATTCATTCATTCAACAAGCATTAATTTGACACCTGCTGGGTGCCTGGCAGTGTTCCAGTTCTTTGGATCCTAAGAATAATAATATATGACCTCTGTTTCCAAGGAGCTCTCAAACCCTTCATCTATTATTTCATTCAACAAATATATTTCTGGTCCTACTATGTGTCAGGCAGTAGGCTAGGCACTGGGAATTCAACAGTGAACATAACAGAGAGGATCCCTGCCGTCCTGGATTTCATGCTCTGGTTGGGGTAGGGACAGACCGTAAGCACATAAATAAATAAAAGTGTGAGGTAACTGCATGTGATGTGATAGAGGAATATGATATAATGTGAAGTGGAGATGCAAGTCTACAAATGACAGTCAGGGGAGGTGTCTCCAGGGAGCTGATGTTTCAGCTGAGACACTGATGATAAGAAGAATTACTCATGGGAAGATGTGGGCAGATGCATGTCTCAGGCAGAGGAAACAATAAGTGCAAAGTCCCTGAGGTGGGAAAGAACTTGGTGTGTTTTGAGTAATGGCAAGAAAGACAGTAGCTTGGGGTAAAGTGATCAGGGCTTGGAGGTAACAGATGGTATTGGAGAGGTTGGCAGGAGCCTGAGGAAAAAAAAATCTAAACTCCTTATGCTGATTACAAGGTCTCCTTGTAACGGAGGAGTGAATTATGTGATTTGTACATTTAACATCATGCTGGGTTATAGGGGGACCTGAGGAGGATCAGGGAAACCACTTAGGAACCCATTGTAATCACTCAGGCAGGAGACAGGGTAGTATCGATAATAGACATGCAGAGTAGTGGATGCATAATGGATATATTTTGGAGGAACAACTGACACCACTGTGAAGATGCATGGAGTTGGGTCCCCATCTGGACTATGAGCTGCTTGAAGATATAAATATAATACAATATTATATATATATATGTATGTATATATGTGCATATATATATATACACACACACACACAAGATATAAATATAATACAATACACTACCCAGGATGAGAAAGCTTCACACAGACCTCCCTTCTAACTGAATCGCCATTGACCTTGTCATGTACCCAACTCTTCTTTTCTGCATAAAGTTCCTTGAGAGCTGACTCTTCTTTGCATCCTTGAACACTCATGGCCTGAGGCATTGCACCCAGTAGTTGCTCCACAAATATTTGCTGGCTGCCTTTAGACATAAATCAATCCACATTTATTATTATTACTATTATTATTATTATATTAGACAGAGTCTTGCTCTGTCACCCAGGCTGGAGGGTAGAGGCATGATCTCAGCTCTCTGCAACCTCCACCCTCTGGGTTCAAGCGATTCTTCTGCCTCAGCCTCCCAAGTAGCTG
The DNA here is from genome assembly GCF_028885655.2 of Pongo abelii. Classification (NCBI taxonomy): domain Eukaryota; kingdom Metazoa; phylum Chordata; class Mammalia; order Primates; family Hominidae; genus Pongo; species Pongo abelii. The sequence goes on along the minus strand of NC_071995.2, from coordinate 113,150,087 downwards.
GGATTACAGGTGCACATCACCATGCTTGGCTAATTTTTGTATCTTTAGCAGAGATGGGGTTTTACCATGTTGGCCAGGCTGGTTTCGAATTCCTGAGCTCAAGCAATCCACTTGCCTTGGCCTCCCAAAATGCTGGGATTACTGGTGTGACCCATCATGCCTGGCCATCCATGTTTATTATTAATAATAATGTAAAGATTGTTACTATTTACTGAGGGCTAATGTGATGTGCCAGGTACTATGCTGAGCATTTTGCCTTTAGAGTCTCAAATAACCCCTACCAAATCCCTTTAAGGTAGATTTTTTTTGTTAGCCCCATTCCGTAGCTGAGCAAATTGAGGCTTAAGAAGGTGGGACAACTTGCCCCTGAACATGCTGCTTGTAAATGGTGGCATCAGGATTCAAACCTTGTTCTGCCTGGCTCTGGAACCCAGACTCTTAGCTGAAAAATTGTATTCAGTCCTCCTTTATGGATAACCAAGCCTCGACCTTATATTTCTTTTTTTTTTTTTTTTTTTTTTTGAGACAAGTTCTAGCTCTGTCACCCAGGCTGGAGTGCTGGAGTGCATTGGCACGATCATAGCTCACCGAAACCTCTACTTCCTGGGCTCAGGTGATTCTCCTGCCTCAGCCTTCTGAGTACCTGGGACTACATGTGCTCTCCACTACACCCAGCTAATTTTTAAATTTTCTGCAGAGACAGAGTTTCACTATGTTGCTTAAGCTAGTCTCAAACTCCTGGGCTCAAGCGATCCACCCACCTCAGTCTCCCAAAGTGCTAGGATTATGCGCATGAGTCACCATGCCCAGCCTACCTTTCATTTCTTAAAGAAGAAAATGAGAATAAATGGGTGTGCTGCAGAGCTCCTGGGCCTGCATCGACATCGGCTTTCTCACTTACTAGCTGCGTACCCTTGGGAAAGTTGCTGGCTCACTGCTTCCTCCCATCTCACAGTATCTGTAAAATTTGGTGGGTTAGGATGGAAAGACTGTCCTAGGTCACAGCGCACGATCATTTATGTTTCTCTACAGTCTTACGGTGAATGGAAAAGAACTCCAGCTGTGGCTTAGACAGCTCAGCTTTGCCACTTACTGGCTGTGTGACCTTGGGCAAGTTACTTAACCTCTCTGAGCTTCATCTGTAAAATGGGGATGATGATACCAACATCTATCTCCGTGGTTGCTGGAAGAATTAAATGTGCCTGTAGCAAGCACCCAAAATGTGCTGGTTGCTGTCATTTCTATCCTAGAGGTGCAAGTTCAAGATTAATAAAATGGAGAAGGAGCTACCTCAAGGACCTGTTTCTAAAGTCACGGAGTGGTGTAACTGGATTCCGCTCAAGTGCTGAACCCCCCACTTCTGTGATCTGAGGATTCTGCATCCAGGGATTCCACATTGGGATTCCAAGGCCCAGCAGCACCTTGAAATGAGAAGGGTTAAGTATCCATCCAGCTCACAGATGCAGAAAATCTTCACAAAGATGCAGGGGAAATATTTCCATTTCTGATAAGGAGTAAAAACGGAGCAACTCATTCCATATGGGCTGGTGAGAGGGGCAGGAAGGAGCTGGTGGAGTCCGCAACGTGCAGGGCAGGGCAGCTCCAGGCTGATGGATGACCGGCTGGCCTGGGAGGGGCTGACCGGTCTCCACCCTGGAGGCATCAGGAGGGAACGGAGAGAGAAAGAGAGAGAGGAGAGAGAGGAGAGAGAAGATCTGAGTCTGAGACAAGGAGGAGGGGCTTTCAGGAGTTCACCCAATTTTTCTTGTGGGTGGCAGCAAGAATTTGTGTCAACATCTGTCGTTTTGAACTAAATAGCAGCTTTAACCAGAAAGGGATGTGGGACTATGGGAAGGGCACCAACATTCATTGTTTTTCAGCTTTGAGTCAATCTGGGCAAGATCTGAATGGATTTTGGAGAAAATCACAGAGTACATCTTGGTGGGCTGTTAGACAAGACCAAAGAATGTATTTTCCTTAAAATAAATTAAATATTACTTGAGTTGAATTAGATTACCTGGGCATTTGGCTTGATTTGTACCACCGATGTGGGTTACCTTCTTTGCTGTTCTGTTCTGGTCCTCCAGGTTATTACTTAGGCTGTGCTCTCTGCCTGGAAGTACTGTTTTTCACTTTTTTTTTAACCTGGGAATTTAACACTTATGAATGCTGTTTCTTGGCCAGGCATTTTCTAAGTGCTTTCTAGAACATTAACTTCTGTAATCCTTCCAGTAAAGTGGTAGGGTTAGTGCTATTTCTGTAATCCTTCCAATAAAGCTATAGGGTTAGTACTATTTCTCTTATTCTTCCAATGTAGCTATAGGATTAGTACTGTTTCCGTAATCTTTCCAATAAAGCTGTAGGATTAGTACTCTCATCATCCTAGTTCTATTAAAGAGGAAGCTGAAGCACGAATAGATGATATAACCTGTTCTCGCCTCTCGGGTGGTGGGTGGCAGAGTGTGGGTTAAACCCACATCCCAGAGCGACCTGGCTTCAACTTTCACACACTTACCCCTACTCTACACCCTCCTCTGACTCTCCCTGCACCTTCAGGTCTCTCCATCAATTTTCCTGGTCATGGACGCTCTCTCAGACAGCCCTAAGAGCCGGGTTACTGAGTCCTCTGCTCACCTCTTCAGCCCATTTCATTGCCCTCATTAGGGTGTGAAAGAGTCACAGCCCTGCCCCATTCCAGATCTCCTTTCAAGAAAGAACCCTCTGCCCAGCTGTGAGCAGCGCAGGAGCCCACAGATCTAGCTGCAGCACCTTCCAGAGTCACCCAGGCTTCTGGCTAAAGCCAGGTCCTTTCCTGGCTGATGACTGCACTTGACCGAGGTATGGGCCTGGGCAGTTTTTCCCGGTGATCTCTGCACCAAAGCTCCCTGCTGTGTGGACCGAGGTGCTGCTCTTCATCTCTGTGGCAGTTGGAGGCTCTCCCTGCTCATCCCACGTCCCCACTTTCCTTTTCACTAGCCTGAGCCCGTCTAGATCCCTGTGGTCTTCCCAGTCCCTAACTCTGTACCCAGGAGACGCTCGATATTTGTAGTGAGGTAATATTTTGAAAACATTAAGCGATTTTTCTTTGGACATTTTGATATTTATTGGGTTTTGTTTGCTTTTTTGAGCTAGGGTCTCACTTTGTCACCTATGCTGGAGTGCAGCGTTGTGATCATAGCTCACAGCAGCCTGCAACTCCTGGGCTCAAGGGATCCTCCCATATTACGGACTTCCTTTAGTCAAACACTCACTGCTAAGCATTTTTTATTTTTATTTTTAGATAGGGTCTTGCTCTGTTGCCCAGGCTGGAGCAGTGATGCAATCATAGCTCACTGCAGCCCTGAACATCTGGCCTCTAGCGATCTGCCTGCCACAGCCTCTAGACTAGCTGGGACTACAGGTGTGTGCCACCAATCCTGGCCTCTGGAACAGCTTGTGCCACAGCCTGGCTACTGTTATTCTTTGCGTTGTACCAGTCACCCCCACCCCCCAGTCCATTTTGTCACTCTCTATATCCATTCCAAGATATGTGTTTGTTTTTTTGTACTCCTTGTTTCAGAGAAAAGTTGAGACATCAGAAAACAAAGGAAAATAGAATCTCCCTCCAGCTTTTGAAATTCAAAATTCTATGTCCTTTAATGAGGATCTCAGGTCACAGAAAATACATTTGGTATTTATTATGAATAAGGGTGGGCATCAGTCCCTGAGCCAGAAAAAGGATATCTAGGCTGGAAGGAAGGGGGAAAGATAGATAGAATTTGAGAGAGAAAATAGATAAAGGAACCAAGGGGAAAGGATCTGACTTAAAGAGGTGGACAGACACAAGAGCCTGGATCAACCCTCATCTGAAGGTACATTTTTCAGGAAACAGGTAGAATCTGAGCAGCATTAGATTGCCCAGCTTCTGCTCCAGAAAGTTCTGGGGATCACACTTGCTGTCTTCCTGGTAGCATCTGGCCAGGGTCTCTTGTCCATCATAATCAGCATGCTACTTATTGGACGTTCAGCCTACAGAGGCCCTGATATTTGCCAGATCCCAGTGTGACCTTCCCATTGGAACAACCTCTCCTTTCATCATTCCAGGATACTCATAAGCCTTAGAGATAGAGGGAAGGGTTCTGAACACACTGAAGGGGCTGGTGGTTCAGAAGACCAAAAGCCCCCTGTGTACAGTGCCTGGACAGTACTTAGACCAGCCCAAGTTTTCCACGGAACTGGGGTAGTTACAAAAGACTCTGCTGGTCAATGAACATCCAGCTTTATCCAGGCATTTGCTCAAATGTTACTCTTCCAGGAGGCCTTCTCTGACTTTGGACCACGGTCTTAGTTATTCCCCAACTTAGCCACAGGTCTGTTTCCTTCCACATGTCACCATCAGAAATGATGTTCTGTATTTACTTGTTTAGTATCTCTCTCCTGCCTGGCAGGTGAACTCCACAGCTGTAAGATCATGTGGTCTTGTTCACAGTTCTGTGCCCAGTGCTTGGCCCAGGGCCTGTCCCATCCTCATCCTGCAGGAGGCACTTAATTGTCTTGAAGGAATAAATGAGCTCTTCCTTGTATTCAAAAGAATGTCCAAACCTCTCAATGTGTCAGTGCAAACTTCTTATTGGCAAATGAATGAATGAATTCATCTGGGTGTAAGGGAGCAAGTGGAGAATTGGGAATAACTGCTGCAATGTTATCTCCAGTCCCCAGTAGTTGGTCAAGAAGGGGAGGAAGGAGAGGCAGGTCAGAACATGGGGGCTGGTCTGTTCTGGAGGGTTAGGGAGTCAGACTGGTCATGGAAACAGAGACAATCTCAGCTGGGGCCAGGAGTCTTGTTGTTGCACTCAAGAGACAGAAATGGTCCAGGTGGTCATCTGTTGCTTGAGGTAAGCAGTAAGAACACCGATCTGACTGTTACATTCTCGCTGCTATGAAGTGGACCTTGGCCAAGTTTAAAAGTCTAGCCTCCTTCCTCCCAACTTTCATTTCAATCGGATAAAATTCACGATCACTCAATTCGGCTTATGGTCTCTTAAAAGTTTCTCCAGTGAAGTCACAAATCCTTCAAGGGCCATCCCAAGTGGGGAATGCCATCAGCTTGCTTTCTGCCTGAGTCCTTGATGGGTGCTGAATTGCTCTCATCTGTTCACTCTGCCTTCAAAGCCAATGATAGGAGCTGCTTGCCAGGGCCCTCTGGGGAGGTAGAGCTTCCCTGCAGAAGGTGGAGGGGTTATCTGGGGGCACTTTGAAGGAGATCTGTATTCTCTATTTGATTCAAGGACTCAGGCATATCTCCAATCCCCAATAGTTGGTGAAAAAGGGGAGGAAGGAGAGGTGGGTCAGAACATGGGGGCTGGTCTGTTTTGGAGGGTTGGGGAAAAACAAGCAACCTAAGAATAGCAAAGGTGAGCCTAATTAATGAGCACGTAGGGAGCCTTACCTAAAATGTATTTGGAACTCTATATGTTCCCAAAGTAATCCATAACTTTAAAATAAAAATTAAAAAACACAGGCAAGCCAAAAGAAATAAAACATATATATATTTCTAATCCCTCTGCCTAGACATAACATCATTAACATGTTGTGGTTTAGCTTTCCAATAATTTTATGCATAAATATATATGTTTTTATTAAAATAGAGTTATACAGTATATACTGTTATATAACCTCTCAGTTAGCAATATGTCAGGACATATTTCCTTGAAAATAAATGTAGAGCTACATCATCATTTTAATTGTTACATAAGAGTCCAATGTATGGAAGGCCCAGAATTAAATAGTAATTTAACCGCTTATTATTGTTGATAATTAGGCCCTTTCCAATTTCAGGCACTCATAAATAACAGTGTAGTGAGCACCCATTGATTTTCCTCTTTTCATACATTTCTGCATATTTCTTTAAGTTAAATTTCTGGGTCAAAGGGTATGCACACTTTTATGGCTTTTTTTTTTTTTTTTTTTTTTGAGACAGAGTCTTGCTTTGTCACCCAGACTGGAGTACAGTGGTGCAATCTCGGCTCACTGCTACCTCTGCCTCATGGGTTCAAGCCATTCTTATGCCTCAGCCTCCCAAGCAGCTGGGACTATAGGCACGCACCACCACGCCTGGCTAATTTTTAGTAGAGATGCAGTTTTGCCCCATCATGCCTGGCTAATTTTTAGTAGAGATGCAGTTTTGCCATGTTGGCCAGGCTGGTCTCGAACTCCCGACCTCAAATGATCTGCCCATCTCAGTGTCCCAAAGTACTTGGATTACAGTTGTGAGCCACAGTGCCTTGTCCTTTTATGACTTTTCTGATATATGTTGCCAAGATGCCTTTCTGAAAAGGTGTATCAATTAAATTCTCATGAGAATTATTCATGAGAAGATGCCTTGATAAAAATTACCTTAAAAAAGACAATTAGACAATACAGAAATATAAAGTAAAAGGTATTGTTTTTTAATTTTTATTCCTAGAGAAGATTGTATTTTTACTGTACTGATATCAGATCCCAATTTCTAAATGATCTTTTCAGACTAATTCTACTTTCTGCATAAGATTTGCTACTGGACTATAAGCTCTGGGAAGCAGAGGTGGTATTTGCTTTGTTCATTTTTTGCATGCTACTACCTAGTTCAGGGCCTGGTATGCAGTGGGTGCTTGTTGTATTAGTTATCAATTGCTGCATAACAAATTAGCCCCAAAGTTAGCAGCTTAGAGCAATAAACATTGCTTATTTCACATAGTTTCTGGGGGGTCCGAAATCTGGGAATGGCTTTGCTGTGTGGTTCTACTTCAGGGTCTCTCATGAGGTTGCAGTGAATATATCAGTTGGGCCTGTGGTCTCATCTGGAGGCTTGATGGTGGCTTGAGGATCCTCTTCCAAGACAGTGCACTCACATGGTTGCTGGCAGGAGGCCTCAGTTGGAATTGTCACATGGAATTCTCCACATGGCTGCTTGAGAGTCTTCATGACATGACAGCTGGCTTCCTCCAGAGAAGTGATCCAAAAGAGAGGGCAATGTGGAAGCTGCAGTCTGTTTTATGACCCAGCCTCAAAAGTCATACTCTGCTATTTCCACAATATCTTACTAGTTACATAGGTCAGCCCTATTCAGTGTGGTAGGTTCTTACACAACTAATTCCAGGAGGCAGGAATGATTGGGGTTCTCTTAGAAGGCTGGCTACCACATTTATTAAAATGAGCTGAATAAATAATTGAGTGAATGAATGACAGCCTCAGAACCAGAAGAGGTTAATGACACTCACCAAGCCTTCCAAGCTGTTCTGTGTAGAGATGTCGTAATTATCTGAGAACTGAGTTTGGGCTAAGCTGTGCATTCACTGTAGAAGCTGCCAGTCTGAATTATTCCTCCCTTGAGTCAGGATAGGTGAACAAAGGCTAACAACTCCCAAAGACACTTGGAAAATTCTCAGGGGAAGTGGGGTCTTGTGGTTCAGACCACAGGCCCAGAAGGAGGCTAGTTCTTGCTGCTGTAAGAAATGCCAGGCCTACATGTCAATCAAGACATGGTGGGTCATTTGGGCCAAGAGAGGTCACTCTCATTATTAAAATACTCAGTAGTTTATGACCTCTATAAAGCCATTGGCCCAGGGATATGAGGGAAAAGTGGTTTCTAGCACCCTTTGCCTCTCTGAGGTCCATTAGTGTCAGGGTTATAAACTCGGTCTTGGGCTGTGGGTAACTGGTTTTATTATCCATTGATTACCTGTGCATGTCAGCAAGTCTCAAGCACCCTACAAACATAGACTCTGGCCATATAACCATGGGCGACTCCTGGTAATTCAGCTGTACACTCTAGGTCTCAGTTTCCCCATCTGTAGAGTAATCGGCTGGACAAGATCCACGGTTCTCACATTTCTCACCATCAAAGCCAACTTATTTTAGTTCACTTATGTCATGTTTATGCCATGTTTAGAATGATTTCTGTAGCAAGCAGTCTTCCTTAAAAACTGATTTCTCTTCCCCATTAATATTGCTAAGGACAATTAGCTTTATAGAGACAAAAATATATAACTGACAATCAAAAATTCTGACTGCCACAGGCAGGCAGCTGTTATCGTCACAACATCTTTCATAACATCTTCATCAGCTGAAAACTGCAGGAGTAATTGGTCTCCAAGGATTATTCCCTCATAATTGCATCCAACATTTATTGACAGCTTTCTATATGCCAGACATTGTTTTGAGCACTTTGCATATTCTAAGCTCCTAATCTTTACGACAACTCTTTGAGATAGGAACTACTACCATGAGAAGATTGAGGCACAGAGAGGTTTCATCACAGGCCAAATAGCACAGAGTTTATGTGTAATGAAGGCAGAACTTAAACTCAAGCCATCTGCACCAATGCTGAGCTGTTAGCCACTAAGCCAAACTGCTTTTCTCTGACCACATTTCCCCAAGGTTCTACCATGAGAAGTGCTCATTTAGCATGTCTGCTGGAAGAAATGTGCTTGGGTAACCAACCTACTCAATTTAGGCTTTGGAAGTAGAGAACTAGCCTTTGAATCATTGTGGGTAAGCCACTTCACCTCTCTGAGCCTCAGTTTCTTCCTCAGTAAGATGGAGATAGTCTTATCTTGCTGAAGATTGCTAAGGAGATGGAATGACATACAGTGTGTAAGGTACTAGGTTAATAGGGATTAGCTAGTATTTCTATTCTTAACCAAAGGAAGTGATGACTGACATGACAAAACAATCTTTTTTGTACCTGCAAGATGGAATTAATCTCCCAGGTAAACAGGTGGGGGTATACGCCAATGGAAAAAGAAATACTGGCTCCTTATTTGGCAAGAGGTAGTATAGGTGAAAGCTGGGATAGGTTGGAGATTGGGATAAATTGTGCCTGTATTATCCATCAAGTTTTCTGAAAGCAGACACTGAACCAGAGTTTGGGGTGCAAGATGTTTATTGGGGACCTTATCTATGAAAAGGAGAGGGTGTTTATTTCTCTATCATGTTTGATCTCTTCTGCAGGCTGTCCCAAGAAAGGCACGTCCTCGGGTGAGGTGAGGTGACTCTGCAGCTGAGAAAGGCCCTGGAGGGTCTGCTATCCATCTTTCCTGCCGCTGGACAGCAAGTCTTCCTTTGAAGAGGGATCTGGAAGGTGCATCTTCATGTCTACCAAGTCTGCTAGGCTGATGGGATGATGAAAATCAGGAGAGGAATGATGACGTTTTGGGGCTGAATTGACAAACCATATTTTAGCACACTTTCTGCAACTCCTTCTGATTCCCCTAGCCTAGGCTGGATACATTGTGTCTCATTGTCCAAGCCCTGCCTGGCCATCAAGAATGCCCAACAATGCCTCCCCATGTGGCTGGTGATACCAGCTTTCATCTTTGCAGAAACTCTCCTGTTGATGAGCTAGCCATCACGGAGCTCAGCTGGGAATTCCAGAAGTTTTCTACCAGCCTCCTCATGACTAAAGGCTTGCAATGGGAGCTTTTGAGGTTATTCACACTTCAGTCATCAACATTTGAGAACACAAAGAAGCAAAGTCTTGGCTAATATCTCGCAAAGGCAAACTGTTTCTAGGGTGCTGAAGAGGAGGAATGGTTGGACCCAAGGACTTCAGGGAAGTCAGAGAGACCTAAAGGAACTCGGGCTGTGGGCCAATGGAGAAGTCAGGCTGAGGTCCTGCTAAGTTCTGTCTTTTTGTTTCCTTAGGCTGTTGAAGAATGTGGGTATACCTCACAGACTCAGTGGATTTCTGGAGCATCTCAAAAACAACTCAGCACTGACAATCACAAGAGAAATCAATGACAGAGGCAGAGTCAAAACAGAATCAACAAAACTGTAAGGACAATTGTCAAATTGGAATTTGATGACTCAAGAGTATGAATGATAATTATAGTGTACCTATGCATAATGTAATTCATCATTTATTTTTGTAATAAGATATTTCTGTACTCAAACAGTAGTATAAATGGATAGCAACTAATTATTATTATGGCTGATATTTGTTAAATGTGACTGGGTGCTTTGCTTGCATTATTTCATTTCATCTCTGAATAACTCCATTAAGGGAGATACTATTATTGTTTCCATTGTACAGATGGGGAAATTTAGCCTCAGAGAGAGTAACTCATTTGCCAAGTTACCATGTAACTAGTAAGCTGTTGAGCCAGTTGGAGTAAGCAGCAGGCTTACTCAGAATAACATAACGTGACTTGGCTTTTAAGAGCACAAGCTCTGGAGCCAGATTGCCTGGGTTTGACCTCCAGCTGTACCATCTATTAGCTATGTGACTCTGGACAACTTTCTTAGCCTCCCTGTTCCTCAGTTTCTCATTGATAAAATAGGGTTGGTAATAAGTGCATACCACAGATAAGTGGTAGAAAGATTAAATGAGTTAACACATGCAGCGCTCTTAGAATAGCACCTAGCACACAACAGGTAATGCATAAGTGCCGGCCTTTATTATTTTGTATAGATGTATCTGTCCTAAAGCTCCCAGCCATTTGAACCCTACCACGGTGACGAGAATAATGGTATCCGTTGACTGCTGAATACAGGACAGAGGACCTGTACAAATGTCATAAATAATGGCTCAAAGGTCCAGCCACTGTATCTGTATATGGCCAAATACTGAGCTTATAATTCTGCAGGTCAGCAATTTGTACTGGGCTCAGCCAGGTGGTTTTCTGGTTGCAGAAATGGGCTCACATTCATTTGCTGTTAGCTGCAGGGGTTCGCTGGGGGCTGGCTTGTCTAAGAGAGCCCTAGCTGGCTTCTGTGCTCCATGTAGTCTGCCTCCAACCATCTAATTCTCACAGTGGTTGGGCAGGTTTCTAAGAGGAAGAGATGAAGTTGCAAGGTATCTTGAGGCCTTGACTCGAAACAGGCATAGCATCACTTCCACCATATTCTATTGGTTAAAGAAGCAACAGGCCAGCTCTAATTCAAGGGCAGGAGAATAGGCTCTGCCTTTTCATGGGAGGAGATTAAAAGTCACGTTACTTGGAGCCTGTACACAGGGAGGGGGATAAATGTATCTTTATTTGCAAAGAATCCACAGTTACTACACAACCTACAGTCAGGGTTGGTTCCAGTTTTAAATATTCTGCTCCAGTGTCACCACAGGCTAACTTTGACATGTTCTAGAAAGATCAACCTGTTGGCATTCAACTTTATCCATGAGTCTCTTGTACCCTGTATCAAAACAAAAGTGTTTTTCTGCATATGTGGCCCAAATTGTAGCTAGAAAGGTAGAGCTTTCAGCAGTGTTTAACTTGCTACTTTGAGGCCAGAGACTTGGATTCAAAACCAAACTCTACCCATTATTTGCTCTATGGCTGTGTTACCCACTCCTCCTCTCTGAATTTCAGTTTCCTCATCTGACATTGGAATTACAAGAGTTTATTGATCACCATACTGTTGTAAGGATTAAGAGAGACAACAGACATGAAGCACTCAGAACAGTATCTGGCCTGTGGCTCCATGAGTATTTAATTAATAATAATATTATTATTCTCTCACCACTGACAATGGGAACTACTTTTTCCGTCCCCACTCTACAAATTATACAAGCAAGGAGTGAGAGTGATGTGCTGCCACCTTGCAATCTATGTGATGAGCTCTGGATATTTTGAATCTCATTTCCTCCTGCTGGGAGGATAAACTGAGTCACTTATCTTCTCAAAGCCAGAAAAGCAAGACAAAATGAATAACTGAGTACACTATTTAACCTTGTGGTGCCCCAAAGAGAGGAGACCAACTGGAAGGATTAGAAAACAGTTTGGAAATGTGGTGTCTGCAACTACTTCTTTGGCTAGCTTGTTTTTTATTTTGGGATGTTTTTGTTTTTGCTTTGTTATTTTGCTTTTCTTCCCCCCTACATAGATCTCAACAGCCAGAGCTCCAGACCAGGGTGTCTTAAAGTACCACAAGCCACATTGGAGGGTTTGCTCAGGATTAAAGAAAGGGTGATCTAGGCCAGAGAAGCTTGTGCCTGGAGGCCTTCCAGCTCAGCTCTGTGACTCTGGCATGTAAGAATATGGTTCTGATCAACACCCCCAGCTTGGAGTCATGCACACCAGCTCTGGATTAGGCTGTGCTAACGGGTCCTGAAGGGTTCTTGGGTTGGGAGAGACTGAGAGGCAGGTTTCTACCAGCCAAGACTCTGGCTCAGCTTGGAAAAATGTGACATTTCTGAACAACCTGCTCAAAATTCCTGACCTTCTTCAATTTGTGCTTTGCTCTCTTAAGCCTGGGGCTCAGGGCAAACCTCTCCTCTTGAATAGGACCTGGGGCAGTACCTTCAGAAATGAGGAATGGATAGAAATAATTTGTCATTCAGAGTTGGAAGCACAGGCTCTGTGGCTGGTTGACGGTGTTTTCTGAACTCCTCTGAACCCCAAAGATTCTTTCCACTCTGATAGGTGGGTGGACAGGCATTATTAATGCCTTCTATCAGATGGAAAAACTGAGGACATGATGGTGCTGATAATAATTAAAGTTTGCTGAATGTTTCCTACATGCTAAGCAATATGCTAAGTGCTTCAGATGCTTTGTTTCATTCAAGCCCATTCATTGTTTTCCATTTTACTAATGAGTTTGCCAATGCCCAGAGAAGTGAAGCCACATGCTTAAGGCCGCATAGCTGGTAAACAGCAGAACTAATGCACCATGCTATTATTCATAATCGTGAGCACTTTTTCTAAATCAAATGCACTAGAGGTTCTGATCTGCTAATGAGATCACTATCCCTTCCTCCAATTACATACCCATGTGGCTTAGACTAGCATGGTCACCAAACCTTTTCTTTTAAATGGTTTCTGTTATGTATTGCTACATTAAAAGAACCATCCCTCAAGCTTAGTCAAGTAAAACAAACATTTTTTCATGGTTGTTTTTGTAGGCCAGAAATTTGGCCATGGCAGAGTAAGGTGGTTTATCCATGCTCTGCAATGACTGGGGACTCAGCTGAGGGGGCTGAAATAGCTGAAATGGCTGGGACAAATTGCCTGGAGCCACATGTCTGGGGCTGTCAGATTCCTTGTTTCTTCTCCACAGAATGTCTATTGAGGCTGGAAAATCCAAATGTCTTCTTCACATGTGTGTCTAGGCTAGGATGTCTGGAGCAGGGCGGGCTGCTCATGGATCTCTCTCTCTTTACATGCTCCTCCTGATGGCTAGCTTGGCTTTCTCATGGCATGGCAGCCTAAGGGTAATTAGACTTCTTGCATGATTTAGGTTTCTAAAAGTCCTCATTTCAAGAGGCCTAGGCAGAGGCTACAATGTAGTCTTCTTAGGAGCAAGCCTTGGAAGTCCCAGAAGGTCAGCCAAGGCCCTAAGCGTGGCAGCCATGGGAGTGTACAACTTGGAGCTCCCTGCAAGAAAGAATTTACCTTTCTGCTGGGTGCAATGGCTCCCACTGCAACCTCCAACAACCGTACCTTTAGGAGCTACTGCAGCATTCCAGCCAGGAGAGCTTCCAGCCAATGACCGAGCCTGGTGGAGTACTACGGCCTGGCCATTTCTGCACAATGCAGGACTCCTCTAATGAAAAAATTGCTCCACAGTTTCATATCAAGTTGTCCAAGACTTTGTCCAATCTGCACTGTGGTGTAAGGCTCTTCCTGTTCATTTCTGTTTCCCTTTCCTTGATCTTTCAGGAGTGATTCGCTATGCCTAATAAACCTCTTGCACTCCTAACTCAGTCTCAACAGCTGCTTCTCAGGGGACCCAAATTGATACACAGAGGCAAAGCCAGATCCAAGGAGAGAGGAATTAGACTCCACTGCTCAGTGGGAGGAGCAACAAAGAGAATGCAGCTCTCTTCATCTGCAGCATCGAATTTTTATTGATTCAAAACGTATAATAGAAAAGTTTATACGACACAAGGCTGCAGCTTAATGAACTATCACAAAGAAGACATGCCCACATATTTACCACCAAGAAGAAGAAATAAAACTTTACCAGCACCAGAGGTGTTCTCCAGGGTCCCTCTTTCACATCACCACCCACAGTCCTACTCAATGGTAACTAATATCCCAACTTCTAACACTAGAACTTCATTTGGCCTGGTTTTGTATTTTATGTAACTGGAATCATGGAACGTACACTATTTCATGTCTGGCCTTTTTCACCTCATATTAATTGCGTTTGAGATTCATCCATGTTATTGGGTATGAAAGTATTTGTTCATTTCTATAGTTTTGCATTCTATTCTATGAATAGATTATAATTTATTTATACATTATTATTACTGTTATTTGAGACAGGGTCTCACTGTTGGAGTGCAGTAGCACAGTCTTGGCTTCCTGCAGCCTCCGCCTTCCCAGCTCAAGTCATCTTCCCACCTCAGCCTCCCAGGTAGCTAGGACTACAGGTGCATGCCACCACGCCTGGCTAATTTTTTGTATTTTTTGTAGAGACAGGGTTTCATTATGTTGCCCAGGCTGGTCTCCAACTCCTGGGCTCAACCAATTTGCCATCCTCAGCCTCCCAAAGTGCTGGTATCACAGGTATGAACCACAGCACCCGACCTATTCTATTATTGATGGATATTTATACTTTGTTGATCATGCACCCTATTATAAAGAAATATTTGAGCATGTAATTATATATATATATATACACACACACACACACACACATATATGGTATATACACCACTGTAGTAATATATTTTCTACGCTGTAAAGCACTTACAGAAATACAAAGATATCTTAAAAGATGAGGTAATCTAGAAGCTTTCATATTTTCTTTCTGTATCCCAGTAGATCATTCCCCACTGCCTCCTGCTTTATTGAATTCTGGCTTAGGGAACAAGATTCTGATAACATATCTACTTCAATAAGAGACCATGTGGCATATTGGGAAGACCATGGGTTTTGAAATCAGATAGACCTGGGTTCATCTCTCTGTACTAGCTGTGTGTCTAAATAAGTGATGCTATATGTAGAGTGTCTAGTTTCTCACTTATAAGCCTTGCATTCATCTAGGAAATATTTAATGGATACCTAGTCTGTGCTAGGCATAGTTCCAGGCACTGGGAAGACAGAAGAGATCCCCCAAGTCACATGGTACAGGGCATAGCTGTATGATTCTAATCCTGAGTGGAAGTGAAGAATTGGACCCAATGATCCAGTGTACCACACGGGCCAAAGGGGCCCAAGGTGTTTTTGATAATTCTGGAAAAGGTCCTGTGTTGAAAGCAGATAACATAGAGCAAGGTCTCAGGTTGCTCTTCCCTGAATTTTCCTGCCTTGGCCCCTCTTATCCAGGGCTTTCCCTCCCCCAGCCTCTCCTTCACTGTGTGATGGTGGTGGGGGTGTCTCTGATGGCAGTGGGAGGAAGTCTGAAGAGACGGGGGAGGCAGAGATGGAAAGGCAAAGGGCAGAGCAGTAGAGATTTCAGAGACCAACTGGTTCTAACAGCCACCCCCTCCGCATGCCCACCTAATGGTACCCTCCTCTCTCCCTCTCCCCAAGTTATCTGCATGGCATGTCTAATTGAAATTGAAGACCTGCTTAACTGTGCGCCTACCCAGTCTGATCTCAAATGTGGGCTACCACAAAATATGCACTGGTGCTTCCAGTTCCCAGGAATCTGACAAAGTGATTGATGCCCAGCAAAGCTGTTTCTTCAGAGGTCTGGAGCCAGTCTCTTGTTTAAGCCTTGAAATTGAAGATCCTTCCAACACACCAATCTTGTGCTAATGAACCTAAGAAGACTGAAGTGAAATGTGTGCCAGGCAACCCTGAGAAACACCCACAGTCTTGTGTTAAAGCTTGTATCTGTGCTATAAGGCTGCCTTGCAAATAAACCCTGAGATTTTACCAGCCCACAAAAACTGTAAGATAGATGAGGCCTGCTTGTCACTGACAGCATGCAAACAATTCTTCATCCATATGATCAGGGTGGGTTTAAATCAGGAGAACACTGTCTTGAAAAAACAAGGGATTTTCTTTTTCCATCACAAATCCCTTGGAAAATCTGGTAAAAGCTGTAAGTCCTTTGATCAGGAAAAAAATGCACATGTACAGATACATAAAATTGTACATAAAATTCTAATAATAACAATGAGGAGAATTTAAGACAGCACAAGTACTCTTTTAAGTTCTTAAGTTTGCTAATTTAATCCTTATTAAAATTTCATGATATGAACACCACTATTATCCCTATTTATCCAAGGTTGCTCAAGTACTAAGTGGGGGATCTGGGAGATGAGTCCAGAACTCTGAGGCCAGTATCTTTCTTTCTTTTCTTTTCTTTTCTTTTTTCCTTCCTTCCTTCCTCCCTCCCTTTCTCTCTCTCTCTTTTTCCTTTTTTCTTCTTCCTTTTCTTTTCTTTTCTTTTTTTTTCGTTTTGAGATGGAGTCTTGCTCTGTTGCCCAGGCTGGAGTGCAGTGGTGTGATCTCAACTCACTGCAACCTCTGCCTCCCAGGCTCAAGCAACTCTCCTGCCTTAGCCTCCTGAGTAGCTGTGATCATAGGCATGCACCACCACAGCTGGCTAATTTTTGTATTTTTAGTAGAAACAGGGTTTCACTGTGTTGGCCAGGCTGGTCTCAAACTCCTGACCTTGTGATCCACCTGCCTCAGCCTCCCAAAGTGCTGGGATTACAGGCGTGAGCCACTGCACCTGACCAGTGTCTATGTTTCTAACCACTACTTCCAAAGTACCTGGCAGAGAGGGACTCTGATGGGAGTGACCCAATTATAATTCATTGTGAAATTAATGATTCAGGTTTCCAAGTGTCACACTTTTTTAAAAAAAATTACATTTTACACACTCAGGTGGATATCTGTTGTTTTTGCCTGTCTGACGTCCTTTCCTCTGTGGCCTTCTCCAGCCCCCTGCCTTCAGTCTTGGTGCTTCTGATGAACTTGACTCCAGTCTCCCTGGGATGGGCAGGTGTGTGTCCTAGATTTGTTTAACGAGACCCAGTGTTCCCCTGGCTATGAGGTTGGTTTTGGAGTGACTACATAGTTCAAGCTGGACCAATCCTCACCATAAAATGTTAGACCAGGGACTTTTGATGGAATTACTGGGAAAGCCTCTTCTCTGCTGAGATTGCTAAAAAAAAATCAATGTCAACATTTTTGGAGTAATCCAATAAATAAACACCCTTGAGAATGAAACTAAAACAGAGGAAAATAGAAGCTAGAGATAAAGAGAATTGAAGTCAAAATTTTTGCTGGTTTTGATCACCTTAATTCATCAATGCCTGATCTCCTCTTGGACAAGTACATGAAACAATACTGTGGGAGTGGGAGTTCTGTTTGGGGCAGAAAGAATCCTGGTAAATATGCATTTTTTTATCATTGCTCTCCTTTTTGTCTCCAAATGCAACCTCTCTCCATGATATGGATGGCAACATGAGGCAGCAATTGTGTTTAAGAACATACAGCTTCATACAGTGCTCACTGGCTACAAAGACCGCAGACACCTTTCCCTTTTATTATGTTTCAGACACCTCCAGTATAGTTGTGGGGTCTCCCAAGTCTCTTCCTCACATGCTCAGCTTACACACATTCTTTTTTTTTTTTTAATTATTATTATACTTTAAGTTTTAGGGTACATGTGCACAATGTGCAGGTTACTTACATATGTATACATGTGCCATGCTGGTGTGCTGCACCCATTAACTCGTCATTTAGCATTAGGTATATCTCCTAATGCTATCCCACCCCCCTCCCCCCACCCCACAACAGTCCCCAGAGTGTGATGTTCCCCTTTCTGTGTCCATGTGTTCTCATTGTTCAATTCCCATCTATGAGTGAGAACATGCGGTGTTTGGTTTTTTGTCCTTGCGATAGTTTACTGAGAATGATGATTTCCAATTTCATCCATGTCCCTACAAAGGACATGAACTCATCATTTTTTATGGCTGCATAGTATTCCATGGTGTATATGTGCCACATTTTCTTAATCCAGTCTACCATTTTTGGACATTTGGGTTGGTTCCAAGTCTTTGCTATTGTGAGTAGTGCCGCAATAAACATACGGCTTACACACATTCTTAAACAGCAGGTGCTCCATCCTTGCTTGCCAGTGTCATGGAATTGTAAATAAGGCTCTTGTTATCCTGGAATTTGAGCCAAACTTCAAAGCTGAGGCTAATAATGGCTGTTGAGGGCTCGGAATTCTAAAGAAAGGGTCTGGACCCCCTTGTCAGGACTACTTGCAATAAGAGACCTAAAACTGGTTCTTATCACCCATGACACAAAGCGGCAAGTATGAAGGAAAAACTAAATTGTGAGGATTTCCTCAAAGAGAGTTGTTAGAGCATGCATCTTTCTCTTCATGCTGTTCCTTCTTCCAGAGTGATCCTTTCACCTTCATATAAGTGGTGAATTTCAGTTATCCTTAGAACTCAGATTAAACATTGCTTCCTCTGGGACCTTTCCATGTTTTCTGTAGCTAGACCTGTTGCTCCTGTCCTCTGTCCTTTCTCCCAGAATCCTTAATATTTATTTAGGTTATAGTACTTGAACATGCACACTAATAGTGTAATTGTGTGACATGTGTTGTCTCTCCTCTTAGGCTAACAGAGCCAACCTGGCATTGATCTGCACTATTCACCTCTATACACGTGCAGGAGGGGAATGGGATGAGCTGCACCCTGCAGCCTTCCTGCTACAGGCAAGGCCCTTTAACTTGCTCAGCACTGCCACAGGCTTGTATTTGCAAAAATGGACCTTGAAGCTGAATTTGGGAGCACAGCCAGAGAGAATGGCATTGTTTTGTAAAATGGAGTGTGGAGAATTTAAAGTTCTACAAGGTGGCCCATAGAGGTGGGTTGGGGTAGAAGTGAGAAGTGACAGGAGGGCAAAGAGAGAGATGAGGAGGTGGGAAAGGCCATGAGGTTGTCACACGCTGCGAGGGGCCCATGAATAGACCTGCCTGCTGGGGTGGTCAGGTTTCTGACAACAGAGATGTCTATTATTCACTTGAAATTTTGAAGTATTTCTGCAATAAAACTCCTGTTGATATCTTTTAGTCTTAAGTGAAAATCTCTGACATAACCAGGAATCTTATGAGACTGCTTTAGTTTTAGTGTTTTTTTGTTTTGTTTTGTTTTGTTTTGTTTTGCAATTTGAAATAAGAAGGCCTAATTCATAGATGGGTGGACAGTACGAAAAACAACGCAGTGATCTGCAAATAGAATGATTTTAATAAACACTGACATCCAAGGTGACAAATGACAATCTTGATGTTGCAGACACCTTGGATAGGGCTTTGAGTGTCTATAAGGCACAGAATAGGGACTTTGAGCCAGTCTTGTGTAGAACTTATGCAGCAAGGAGGGGCTGGGCATGGTAGCTCACACCTGTAATCCCAGCACTTCTGAGGTCAGGAGTTCGAGACCAGCCTGGCCAACATGGTGAAACCCTGTCTGTACTAAAAATACAAAAATTAGCTGGGCATGGTGGCCCATGCCTGTAGTCCCAGCTATTTGAGGGGCTGAGGCAGGAGAACCTTTTGAACCCAGGAGGCAGAGGTTGCAGTGAGCTGACATTGTACCATTGCACTCCAGCCTCGGTGACAAAGTGAGACTCCATCTCAAAAAAAAAAAAAAGGAAGAACGTATAGGGCAAGGAGGTCCAAGGTGATTCTGTTTGCTGCATGCCTGGCACCAGAACTGGCACAGTGGTTCTCACACCACTAGCAGCAGCATCCCTGGGGCGCTTGTTGGAAATGTATATTCTTGGTCCCTACCCCAAATCTACCTTGTCAGATTGCTTGGAGGTCCCGGCCGTCTGCAATTTCACAAGTTCTTCTGGTGATTCTAGTGTGTGCTAAAGTTTGAGAAATATGTGTTAAATCCTCAGTAGCTTTGTGTTGAACTAATGAATGAAAAGCTTAGGGAAACATAGTGCACTCATGGTAGTCTCTATTTTTATATCTTTAAAATATGTTAACTCTGTGCTGAATCATAATTCATCAACAGCCAGGCTTCCAGCCCCAAAGAGCTGTGCCTGAGTGCTTTGCTCTCTGACAGCTTAAAACCAGACTACTCAAATCCCAGGATATAGGTTGGTGTGACTGTCTTGGTGTCATCCAACGAAAGCGGATATTCTGAGGCCTCCCTGGGCACACAATCTGATGGCAGATTGCCTCCTGGATGCAAATACTGCGTTCTGTTTCTTGATGGATAAGGAAAGGATAGCAGTTGCTTTCCTTAAACATGTCCAGGGACTTTTTAAAAAGCATCCACCCTGGCAGATTCTCCCAGAGAGGTACAGTTCTTTGCCTGTCAAGCCAGGATATTAAATTAAGCAATTTTCATCAGATAACACATCTTCTGGTTCATGTAAATGTCCCACAAATCGCTGAGCTCGTAACTCAGCCTGACTGAAAGTGAGCCGCTAATCCATTTCACTTTGTACATGGGTCCTGGGCTAGCTGGCAGCATGTCCTTGCCTAGGAGCCCCAGGATGGCCATGCTAAGACATCCCCTCTCCTCCCTCCTTCTCTTGTCAGTCTAGAAGTATTGTTTAGCATTTAGTACCCCTGGCCTCAGACCAAGTGACCACAGGGGACCTGATCTCCAGCTTCTTAGAGGAGATAGTGCCCAGTTCTGAGTGCAGGACACATTCAAAGTAAAGTTGTGATGTGGATGACATTTGCCATGGTGTCCTCCACCTCCCTTCAAACCTTCCTCCTAAGCCCAAGTCTGAGGACCTGATCCTTGCTTTTACTCCTGTCCTAACAAATGATAGCTCCAGCCCTTACTAACTGTGGGCCTTGGTCTCCTTATCTGTAAAATGGGAAGACTAACACTACTTATTTGTAGAGTGGTGAACAATTACATAGAATAACATCTGTAAAATGCTAATCACAGTACTTTATACCTTGTCCCAATAAAGTTAACCATTGCTGTTACTATTACTATTATTTGCTCCTTTGCTCCATATCTTCATCTCTAGATGTCTGCCTCTTTAAAAAGTGATTACCCCATTTATTGAGTAGTTACTATATGCTAAGCATTGTTTGACGCTTTCAATATACTATCTCAACTAATCCTCATAACCCAATGATTCCATTTACATCACTGTTGTTCAATTCTCTCACCTGTAGAATGGGATTCAATGGCAGGGTTCTTTTGAAGATTTGACATAACATATATAAGGCATCTAGTAGAATGCCTGGCAGAGATGATGCTCAAGAAATGGCATCCAATATTACTAGCAATATTTAATGTGCTTGGATGTATGTGACTTGGGAGTTCAGAGCAATATCACTTTGATGAGCAAGGATTCTCCTAGGTTGAAGAGATGGCAGGACATTCAGGGTGGAAGGCACAACAAAGGTATAGGCAAGATGGTGGAAATGAAAACGGCTGTGTGTGTGTGTGTGTGTGTGTACACGTGCACACGCACATGCGTGTGTGGTCAGAAGTGCATCCCCTGGTACTCTCTCTGCTTCTCTCTTTTCTGACTGTATTAGAAGAATGGAGCAGTGGGATCCCCCCGACATGATGCAGGGGCCCAAACATGTACTGAAAGGTCGACTAGACACTGAGGTGGTCAAAGTCACCCGAACACACTGCCTGTCCTATTTATCACATCCACGCTCCCACCTCAGCCCCCTTCACTGTGCCCCACTTTCCCAGGTAAAGCTACATATGCGACTAAGTAAACTCAGCATATATTCACCTTTGTTACATAAAAACCAGGAAGGAATAAAAACCAGTCTTAAGGAGAGACTCCGAGTGCCCACCTGGGATCTTGTTTACCCAGAATGGTTGGCATGTGCCTGCATCCTTAGCGTCACCAAGCAACAAGATACAGAATACACAAACTTAATTTTTTTCGTTTTTTTTTTTAATGACAGGGTCTCACTATGTTGCCCAGGCTGGCTTTGAACTCCTGGGCTCAAGAGATCCTCCTGCCTCAGTCTCCCAAGCAGCTGGAACTACAGACGTGCACCACTGCACCTGGGCAAACTTGAATTTTAAATAAACCACAAATTTCTTTTTAAGCATATCCCAACCATTGCCTGAGACATATTTATGCTAAAAACTTATTCAATATTTCTCTGAAATTCAAATTCCAATTGAACTGGAGGATATATTTGTGTGTGTGTGTGTGTGTGTGTGTGTTTATATATAATTATATAATATATATTATAACTATATATATATTTATATATGATTATATATAATATATAATTATATTTTATATATAATATAAAATTATATTTTATATTTAATATATATTTAATATATATTATATAATTATATAATACATAATTATATATCATATATAAATAATTATATATAATATTATATATCATATATAAATATGATATATAATATTATATATAATTATTTATATATTATATATTATATATAATTATACATAATTATACTATATATTATATTATACATTATATATACAATTATATATAATTTTACTATATATTATATTATATATTATATATAATATATAATATATAATATAATATATAATATAATATAATGTATAATATAATATATAGTATAATTATATATAATTATATATATAATATATCATATGTAAATAATATATATAATATTATATATAATATTTATATATGATATATTATATATAATTATTTATATATGATATATTATATATAATTATTTATATATGATATATAATATATCATATATAAATTCATCTATATCATATGAATCATATATAACATATATATCATATATATCATATATGAATCATATATAACATATATATCATATATAAATTATATATATAATATATATAATATATAATATGTAATATATAATATATAATTATAATTATATATATTATAATATATAATATAATTATAATTATATTATATAATATATTTTAATATATTATATATATTAAATATATATAATTTAATATATAATATAAATTATATATATAATTTAATATATAACATAAATATATTATATATATTAAATATATATAATAATATATAATAGAATTATTATATTATATATATTATATAATATATATAATATAATATATAATATATATTATATTTTTTATATATATATTAGGTGATCCTCCCTCTTAAGCTTCCTGAGTAGCTAGGACTACAGGCCCACACCACCATGCCTGGCTAATTCTTCTACTTTTTATAGAGAAGGAGTTTCACCATGTTGCCCAGGCTGGTCTCAAACTCCAGGACTCAAGCGATCTGCCTACCTTGGCCTCTCAAAGTGCTGGAATCACAGGCATGAGCCACCATGGCCAGCCAAAGGTTCTATATTTTTATTTGCTAAGTATGTCAGCGCTACCCTCTGTTAATCCAGAAAGACTATGAGCCAAACTTCAAAGAATCCCTGGCCTGCCTCCTGTTCTTGTGCTAATCACAATTTGATGCTCGGTGGCACAATAATGCTACAGCATAATTAATTTTATCTGGTACACAAACAGATTGTCTCCTCTCTACTAGATAAAACTGTAACTTATAAATTGCAAAATTTAAAGATTTTCTCCCCAAATTTATACTCACTGTAGAAAATTTAAAAACACAAAGAAAAATGAAAAAAAATTTAAAGGGACTATCTGGAGATAACTTCAATGAATACTCTTCAGTATTGCCTTTTTTTTTTTTTTTCTACACGGACACATTTTTTTTTTCACTTAATTCTGTGTAATTCTGTACCTTGATTTTTTGACTTAGCATTATACTGTAGATGTTTCCATGTCATTAAAAAGTTCCTGACATGGTCTTTTTGAATGAATGCATAATACTCCATTGCAATGATACATATCAGGTTTATATTTTCTGATAATATAAATGGCCCAGTGATTAACATTTTTGTGCATAAGATTGTCTTTATGCTCTAGATAGTTTCCTTAGAATGGGTCCAGAAGTGAATGGCTATAAGCATAGCTATTTCTCTGTCTAACTAAACATTTATAGTTTTTTTCCCCAGATTGTAAAAGAAAATCATTTTCTGTGGATTAAATTTGGTAAATACAAAAAAGTTGAAACCAAAATTCCATTTGTAATTCTCCTACCAGTAGACAGTCACTGTGAACACTTGGCAGTGCTTGCTGCTGATATTTTTTCCTATGGAAATCTAAAATGAATAGTTGTAAAACTATTGAAGCTCATTGCTAAGTCACTTTCCAGAAACGTTGTATCATTTTACACACTAACAGAAAACAAATTGTGACATAATCTCCACAATGTCACAATTTCTTTGATACTGTCTTTAAAACAAATTATTGCAAATTTTATTGTTGTTTTAATTTGGGAATTCTATTTTATTTTATTTTATTTGTTTATTTTTTTGGGACAGGATCTCTCTCTGTTGCCCAGGCTGGAGTGCAGTGGCGCAGTCTCAGCTCACTTGCAGCCTTGACCTCCCCGGGCTCAAGTGATCCTCCCATCTCAGCCTCTCAAGTAGCTGGAACCACAGGCATGCACCACCATGCCCAGCTAATTTTTGCATATTTTGTAGAGATGGGGTTTTGCCATGTTGGCCAGGCTGGTCTTGAACTCCTGAGCTCAAGTGATCCACCTGCCTCAGCCTCCCAAAATGCTGGGGTTACAGGCAAGAGCCACTGCACCCAGCTTCTCGCATTCTAAATGAATGATGTATGCTTGTTGCATGTGTCTGTCTGTCTGCCTGTTCATCGTGTCTTGTTAACATCAGCCAACTCATGTCCTCTGGCCAAGTGTGAGCTCCTTGTGGGTTGGGACACATTTGCCGCTGCTTACCTTTCTCTCAAAACTCCCCCTTAGTGATAGGCACATAGTAGGCACTTTAGTCATTACTAATTAGTTACTAGTTGACTTCCTCCAAAGATGTCTCCAGAAAGAGATCTCAATTCGAGGTCATTGCTTCAGAAGCCCTTCTGAAGGTGCTATCATGCTATCAGCCACTGTTGCTCACACTCACTGTCCATTTTAAGACGATCAGTTTCTATGGCCTCCTGGAGGTGTATAGTAACATTAGAAAGGAGCAATTAAAATGCCTTTAATTGCTAGATGATGGAAATCATGGGATCTCAGACTTAATGATGCTCTTCTCTGTGCAAGGAAAGATACACCTCTCTGTCTATATCACCTATCTTGCTAGCTCATCAGAGAGCATGGGTGGGACAGATGTAGATGGAGAACAGAGGAGCTTTGTGAATGCAAGACCTTAGAATCATGCTGGAGTTTAACACTCAGAGGGAATAGGGTGCTTGGTACTCAGAGGGGAGAGCAGATACAATTTGTTGGTCCTAGAGTGGAGAATTTTTCTTTTTCTTTTCTTTTTTTTTTAAGAGACAGGGTCTCACTCTGTCACCCAGGCTGGAGTGCAATGTCAAAATCATAGCTCACTGCAGCCTCAACCTCTCTGGCTCAAATGATCCTCCTCCTTCAGCCTCTTGAGCAGCTAGAACTACAGGGACATAGGACCATACCTGGCTAATTTTTTAATTTTTTTTGTAGAGACAGGGCCTCTGTATGTTGCCCAGGCTGGTTTCAAACTCCTGGATTCAAGTGATGCTCCTGCCTTGGCCTCCCAAAGTGTTGAGATTACAGGTGTTGTAGCAGGACAAGCCGCAGACAAAACCCCCAGACACCGAGTTAAAGAAGGAAGGGCTTTATTCGGCCAGTAGCTTCGGCAAGACTCACGTCTCCAACAACTGAGGTCCCCGAGTGGGCAATTCCTGTCCCTTTTAAGGGCTCACAACTCTAAGGGGGTCCACGTGAGAGGGTCATGATCAATTGAGCAAGCACGGGGTACATGACTGGGGGCTGCATGCACTGGTAATCAGACTGGAACAGAACAGGACAGGGATTTTCACAATGCTTTTCCATATTATGTCTGGAATCTATAGATAACATAACCGGTTAGGTCAGGGTTCGATCTTTAACCAGGCCCAGAGTGTGGTGCCGGGCTGTCTGCCTGTGGATTTCATTTCTGCCTTTAGTTTTTACTTCTTCTTTCTTTGGAGGCAGAAATTGGGCATAAGTCAATATGAGAGGTGGTCTCCTCCCTTAGTGTGAGCCACTGTAGAGCAGAGGATATTAATTGTACCTCTGTATTTATCCTGTGGATAGGATTAGAAATAAACTAAATATCCAATCATAGGAAACGTAAAAACAGTTCAATTCATCCATAGGCTAGAAGACTTCATCCTGTGTCTTTTCTTCCTATGGAAAAAATGTGCTTCTTCAGCTGGCATTGGTGGGAGAATTGCATTCAAATTACTTTTAAGTTACTATTTATCTCTGTATTTCATTCTATGTGGAACTCAAGAAAGATCAGGCTTTTTCATCTTAGTTGTTTAAAAATTAATTAGAGTTTTGTTGTTGTTGTTGTTATTCAAGTAGTGCATCATCATTGTAATAATTTGGAAACATCAAGAAAATTACAAAGAAAATACAAATTGCCATTAATAAATATTTTGATGTTTTCTCTTCCGGATTCTCCCTTCTCCCCTCATATCTCCACCTCCAAGAGTTTTCTTTTTTAGTTTATGCTGAGCCCTTCTCCTGATCACTCAAAAATGTTAGAAGACATGGCTTCAATGACTGCAGACTTAGCCTATGGATAAACTCGCAAGTTTATCCATGGATAAACTTCCATTTCTTATGATTGGAGATTCAGTTTATTTCTAATCCTAATCTTTTGGACTGATTTTAGCTTCAAATTAGTTTCCTTTATGTGATAGCCAGTCTTTAAGATGACCTCCCAACAATTCCCACTTCCTGGTCTTCTTGACTTCAAGTATGGGTCAGATTTAGTTACCTTTTCTAGTGAATACAATATGGCAGACATGATACTATGTCACATCTGAGATTAGATTACACAAATGCTGGTTTCTGTCTTGTACGTTCTTCCTCCTGCACTCTTCCTTGTTTACTCTGGGAGAAGCCAGCTGCCATGTCATGGGCTGCCCAATGATGAGGCCCATATAGCAAAAAAGTAGTGTCTCTAGCTAACTGCCAGAGAGGACTGACACACACCAACAGCCACGTAAGTGACCTTGGGAGTAGATCCTCCCCTTTCTGAGCCTTGAGAAGACCACAGCCCTGGACCCTGAGCCAGAACCAAACTGTGCTCAAATTCCTGACCCATAGAAACTGTGACATAATAGATGTTTGTGTTTTAAATTGTGGGATTATTTGTTATGAAGCAATGGATAACTAATACTCTGTAAGCCTTTCCTTGTCATCAAGATGTGTTTTTATAATTTGAAATTTTTTAGGCCAAGGGCAACATGGGGTAATAAAAAGTCAAGTTTGGGTGCTAAAATAAAAATTTCAGCTGAATTAAATTTAAAGGAGTTTAATTGAACAATGAACTATTAGTGAATTGGGCAGCTCTTACAATCACAGCAGATTCAGAGAGACTCCAGCACAGCCACATGTTGGAATAAGATTTATAGACAAAAAAAGGGAAGTGATGTAGAGAAATCAGAAGTGAAGTGCGGAAACAACTGGATTGGTTACAGCTCAACATTTGCCTTATTTGAACACAGTTTGAACACAGCAGTGTATGAGTGGTTGACGTATGGCTGCTGGGATTGGCCAAGACTCAGCTGTTGTTACAGGTGCATACTCCTAAGTTAGGTTTTCAGTCTTGTCTACATATTAAGTTAGGTTGTCCACAAGGACCCAAATATAGAAGTACGGAGTCCTTCTCAGGCCATATTTAATTTGCTTTAACAGGAGTCAGACAGACGAAAACTTAATCTCTGGCTCTGTGCTTTCCCAGGGGAGTGGCTTGGGCAGGTGAATTTCCCTGAGTGTCAGCTCCTTAACTGTACCTCTGGCAAAACAACTCCTCATCAGAGTCTCGCTGAGAGTTTTGAATGATATGATGTGTGCTAGAGGCAACCTGTCTGATGCATAGAAGGTGTTCAGCCAATGCAACCTCATCTCCCTCACAGCTGGAAATTCTGAGAAAGTCATTCTTTGCTTAGATGACAAACTTTTTAAAGGCAAACTTTCTAAACTGTGTTGCATATTTCCTGCCTTTGTAAACAGTTGCACTTTTCTTGATGCCTCATTGCAAATACCAGTTCTTATCCTGAATTCTATCTTTTGGGGTCCCCAGTGGCTGGTGGTGAACAACTTATCCCAATGTTGACTGGCCCCAGACTGTAGTGTATTGAATTTCAGTGCCTTTTCTTAATGTTTGACGTCTGTCTTCTCTGCATTACAAAGTCCCTTCTGCCAAGACAGGTACACTGACACTGGGAGAACATCTTTTCCTTCAATAAGTATTTTTCCAGTGTATCTTTTGTGACAGGCACCAGAATTCAACAGTAAACAATGCAAGAAAAGGTCTTTGAGTTTTCTCTTCCTCTAGATTCTGGGAAGAGATTGCAACATGCTTATCAGTGTGACTAACTGACCAAATTCTGTTTTTGGCTTGGTTCTAGATACTTGAGATTGCAGGGAAAAAATGACCCAAACATGATCCCAGATAAATAAGGTTTTGGCTCAAACTGAAACTGAAGAAACTGTTTTCTCGTCTGACTCAGTTGGTCTTGTTCCATTCCTTGACTATGATGGGCCTCCAAGTTCTTGCCAGGCTTCCCACAAATGTGAGCCCCCAGGAATGGATAGCGCCAACCAAGGATGGAAACTGGACCAGTGAGAGAATTTCTCTCCACCTTTGAGATGAGCAAGTCCATTCTGATGATAGACTTGCTGATGGCTGATACTTTTTACAAATCAAAGAGAACATTACTCTACAGTGAGATTTCCTAAAGTGAGTTTTGCTGAACTGGTTTTGCGGGATGCTGATATTTGCCATGTGCATATTCCATGGAAAATGCTGGGCTAAACAAAGGGTAACAGGATCTTTTTCTGCAGGACTCCTCAGAGCCTTTAATATGCTAATATGGTTTGTGAGTTTCCAGGAAGGATAAAGGCTAGGCAATGCAGAATTTCTCCAACTCATTTAACCACAAAACATTCTTTGCATCTTTGCTCTTCTTTTTTTTTTTTTTTTTGCAAAACATTACATGAGTTTGAGAATATCATTTGGTTCAGACTGTTAACATTCCTATAGGTATTTTGGTAGTAACACATAACAAAATTAAAGATGTTCACCAATATATAAACCTAAGAGAGAAAAAAAATGTGAAAATCCTGCATAGATGCTTGGCCCAAAGATTTATGGCTGACTTTTAAAAGGCCAGCAAATTGAGTAGTTATAAGACTAAGAGTTAGACCTATCGTTCCCTGACTAGTTTCCTTATTTGGACAGGATTTAGCTGTGACATCTACACTTTGGAGTCTCTTCCAGTCATCAGTTAGACAAACTGATGAGAGAAAAGCAGCCATCTGATAGTGCCTCTTTTGCTTCCAGGACAGAAACACATGGGTTGTTGCATTTTGGAAAATGTCCTGTAGCTGCCGCTTGACCCCTTCTTGGAACTTTGAAAATCTCAGATCAGCTACACGCAAGAAATCCTCCCCAACATTCTAACCCTGCCTCCTTAGGCAATAAATTAAAAAGGCATGGGGGCTCTCTCCTGCTCCGCTGCAGAGAAGTGCTCAGTGGCTGTCAGAACAAAAAGGCGCATTTGTGAGTTGGGGTCACTGCACGTTCCTACTAGAAGCGAATGACTCTGGAAGTTCTCTGCTGGATCCCCAGAGACTGTGCCTCTAACTTTGATCTCTAAGACCAGAGCTTCATAGAAAAGCAAAAAAATGTTAACATAGTTGAGTCTGGGGTAGGATCATACTTGGAATGTATTGCTGGAATGGATAATGATGAGACTAAAAATGTAGAAACAGGGCTTGCGATGGCCCCAGCCACCCTTCCCAGAGACACTGCTAAACCATGTGCAAAATCACCCTGGAAAGGGGGTGTCAAAGGGCTTGCCTGTTGTGGCTGCTGTCCTCATAAACCAAGAATGTGAGCAGGTTGTTTGAGGCTGCTGAAGAATCGATGCTGGGATTTCATTTGGAGAAAGGGTTTGAGAGGCAGGGAGTGGAGTAAAAAAGGAAAAGGCAGGAGTTGGGAGCTGGGAGCTTGAGTGTGAGCTCTAACCCAACTGTTTATTTGCTTTGCCATTCTGGAAAACAGGTGGCATTTTACTTCTCATTTCCACCTGTAAAATGGGAAGAATATTCATACCTACTACCACTCTAGGGTTGCTGTGAGAATAAATAAGATAACCCAAGTGATATGGTTTGGTTGTGTGTCCCCTCCAAATCTCATGTTGAAATGTAACCTCCAGTGTTGGAGGTGGGCCCAGTGGAAGGTGTTTGGGATCTGATTGTTAAAAAGAGTCTGGGACCCCTCCTCAGCTCCTGTTGCTCCATCTCTCACCATGCTGGCTCCTACTTTGCCTTCTGCCATGACTGGAATCCCCCCGAGGCCCCCACCAGAAGCAGATGCTTCCTATACAGTCTGCAGAACTGTGAGCCAAGCAAACTTCTTTTCTTTATAAATTACCTAGTCTCAGGTATTCCTTTATAGCAACACAAAATGGATTAATACACCAGGTGACTCCTTTAGAACACTGGCTGACATTCAGTACACAGAGATGAGCAAACTTAATGGCTCTTGGGCCAAATGTGCCTGCCACCTGTTTTTGTAAATAAAGCCTTACTGGAATGCAGTCATACACAGTTGTTTATGTATTGTCTGTGGCTGACTTCGTATGACCTTGGCAGAGTTGAATAGTTGGGACAGAGCCACTATGGCCAAAAAAGCCAAAAATATCTACCATCTGGTCCTTTACAGAAAGCATTTGACAATCCTTAGGGTAGAATATTAGCTGTTCTTATCCACATGACTAATACTAATTCCAAAGAAATATAAGAATAAAATGAGGATGAATATGTCAACAAACTTTGAAATTTTTTTTTTTTTTTTTTTTGAGACGGAGTCTTGCACTCTCACCCAGGCTGAAGTGCAGTGGTGTGATCTTGGCTCACTGCAAGCTCCACCTCCCAGGTTCACGCCATTCTCCTGCCTCAGCCTCCCGAGTAGCTGGGACTACAGGCGCCCGCCACCACACCCGGCTAATTTTTTGTATTTTTAGTGGAGACGGGGTTTCACCATGTTAGCCAGGATGGTCTTGATCTACTGACCTTGTGATCCGCCCACTTCAGCCTCCCAAAGTGCTGGGATTACAGGCGTGAGCCACTGCACCCGGCTGAAAATGTTTTAAATGAACCTATACCTGACAAAGAAGATGGTTAATTCAACTGTCTATACAATGGAATTTCATGTTGAATTTTTTAACTATGTGGAAGAAGACCACTTAATTATATGGGAGCGCACATGTATACACACACACAGGGCTCACTATGCACTAAGCATTTGCCTGGTATGATGTTTGTCCTCAAATAACCTTATGAGGCAGGTACTACCATGAGCTTTAATTTACAGATGAGAAAATTGAAACTCAGATTATTTAAGTGATGCCTTCAAATTTACACAGGGCATAAAAGGCAGATTCAGAACATAGGCCTGTCTATTGATTGTATTTTTTTTTTTTTAAAGAATGAAACAAAGCAGTTGGTAAAACGGTACATGCAGCAATATCTAGTTTTTATAAAAGAAAGTATGTGTGTGTGTGTGTGTGTGTGTGTGTAGACACACATTCAGAGGCTAGAGAGAAGACATCTCTTAAAATGTTAGAAGTTATTTTGGGGTCATAAGATAATAGATAATATTTTAAAATTTTCTTCTTCATGGAGAAAAATGTATTCTCTTTAACATATGTAATAACAAAGAAGAAAAGAAAAAGAGTTAGACAAGAAAATGGTTTATGCGCTGCCTAAATGTCAAATATCTTCTGCCAATGCTCACACTTCAGACTTAATTACCAGCTAGGTTAATAAGGTTCGAAAGCAAATGTTCACCCCCGTAGAATGTGATTCCAAAAGAAAAGTGTGATGTGCCAAGCATAAGTGTTCTGAGCTTCCCAATTTTCCCCCCATGGCTCATACCTGCTTGCCTTCCCTCATTCCTTCCTTGTTGGAGGTTGCAAAGCAACCGTGCTTTCTTCTTTTTCTTGGAGGTCTGTGATTGTCTCCTAACTTTTAAGAGCCCTGCTGCTTTTTGTAAATATTTTGGAAGCATCTCAAGCTTTGAAAAAAAGCCACTTAGAAGAGATGCATCTTGAAAAATTGAGGATTCCATGAGATCATCGTCCAGGTTTTTATTGTATTTCCCCCTACTCCAGAAAGTGGGAATACATCCAAACCAGAATGTGCACTACCCTGTTATATTTCTGGGAGAATAAAAGGAATTTGGCCGTGTCCTGCAAAGCATCCGACATTCACATATTTTTCTGGTGGAGACATTTTGCCAAACGTCAATGTTACTTGCAGAATGTGGCTGTTTTTATTTTAATCTGCAAATATTACTCCTGTGAATTATGATCTTTCCCTGGTTTGGGTATTAGAATGGGAATCAGGGAATCAGTGAAAGTTTATTCAGGCAAGGGAACAACGAACATTTTGGAAAATGCAAACCTAAGAGGTACCCGTCAAAACATTCTTTGTAAAAAATATATTCCCCCTCTGCTCATTTTTAGAAACTTTTTCTTAGAGGCTTGGAGCCACCAAGGCTCTTCCTTTGGGGTTTAATTTTTACTAGAATAAGTTCATACAGGTGGGACTGGAAATATATGCAACTTAAGCAACAATGTGTGACAAACACTTTGTCACATGCTGGGATGCATAAATGCACAAACAGAATTCCTGTTGTTATGGAGATTAGAAGTGAGTACAGAATGAACAATTTAATGATGTAATGGATACAAAGTGTTTTGGAGGATGTCCTGGGTGTTATGGGAGCATATAATGGTTTTAACCTAATCTGAGGGGTCCTGGGAAACTTCTGAGAAGTGGTGACAATTGAGCTGACTTACCTGAAAGTTGAGAGGATGACAATGGAGTTTGGGATGGACAGGTGCCTTAGGCACAGTGAATAGCCTACATGAGGTTCCAATGGTGGGAGAGAACACGGCACATGCAAGAAACTAGTTGCTTTCTGTAGGGTTGATGATGGGTTAATTATCCTTTAATTATCCTTATCCTTTAAGAACTGTATGGCACTTAAGTACATGCATTGTAGAAAATTGTGTGCACAGCTGTAGATTTCACAGCCCAGGTCATTCTCTGTTTAACATCCAAGAAGTGAGGATCAAACATCTTCGTGAATTTTGATTTATTCCTATTTCAGTTTCAAATGCTAATGAAATAATTAGACATTGTAAAACAAAAGCTGTAGATTTTTTTTTCCTAAGAGGAAGTATGAACTCCATATAAGCTCCATGTGTTTCTTCTATTATTTCAACAGCTGAGGGAATCACTGTAAATGGGAGAAAAAGACACATGAATTGGCATTCTTGCTTGGGAAAGAGCAGTTGTTTACCCCCATATGAATCTTAAAAGATCTGACTCCCCCACGCTTAGACTCTGGCCTCAAGATATTTAGGACTGAAATCAGAGTATGTAAAAAGAAATATTAATTAAGCACCTACTATGCACAGACGCTTAATATACACATCCCTCTTTAATTCTAACTACTATATTAAGAAGATATTCTATTATGAAGATATTATCATTTCCCATACATATGGGAAAACAAATCCTGGGCTATAAAGCTTATGCGTTCCCCCCACCCCCCTTAACTATTTATCTCTCCTTGATTGGATTATCCATGAACCACTCTGAGCCCCGGGAGGGTTGATCTGCCCTGTATGCATCTTTGAATGATGTCTTCTTTTATCTCCTTTTCATCCCATCTCCTCCTTACACTAGGTTCTTTCTGAAGTCACTGGAGGGAGCAGAAAGTGTTATTCAGGGAATGTTTCAGAACCAACGATGCGAAGAAGCAAGATCAGAGAAGTCTCAGCTTCTTCACTGCCATATATGTAGCGAGGAGGTGGTAAAAAGTTTGCTTCACTTTGAGTGTAATTGGGATATCATACAAGGCATGGATGAAGGGGTGGTCATAAAACAATTTTATTTTTGTTTCCCATTAGTCTGTAAAATGTATTCAGAGTGTGTATGTGCGTGGGGGTGGGTTGGGGAGGAGTTCTCCCACTGTCCCTAGGTGAAAGTCCATGCAGTTTGATGCTCTTCCTTAATAATAAAAGATCCTCTGGTCACTTTAAGTCACCAGACACCATCTCATTACAGAATTTAGGAGGCACAGTCCCATCTAATTTTCAAACTTCAAACTGGACTTTTTAAAATTTTTATTTAGATTTAACAGGTACAAGTGCAATTTTCTTACATGGATATATTGCATAGCAGTGAAGTCTAATCTTTTAGCATACCCATCACTTCAATAGTGAACATTGTACCCAGTATGTAATTTTTTAGCCCTCATCCTCTTCCCACTATCGTATATGCTGGAGTTTTCAATGTCTATTATTCTCCTCTTTCAAACTGGCTTTAAAATTAAATAATCTTTTCTTTTTTTTTTCTCTCTCCCAGATAGGACCTGCCAATGGGCCTCTCTCTTGTTTCTCCACGTTTTGGCCCTAACTAGCTAACTTTGGCTTCTGGGTTTGAGCAGGTGGGGGCCAGGCAGGCAGGAGAAAGGAGAGGAGTATGGAAGTTCTTGCTTGACTGGTACTGTCTTAAGATGGTTCTAAGCTCTCTGCACTGACTTGTCCTCTCATGGGCACTTATGTAAGTTCCTTGGAGTTGTCCCATCACTGGGGACCCCTCAGCTGCCTCTCTTTTGACTTCTGCTCAAAGAGCACCACCCTAGCTCATTGCTTAAGCCTTCAGGAGCCTCCAGGAATTATGCAATACTTTGGCTGCTCTCTGCTGGGACCTGTGCACCCTTCCATGTGTCCCTGTTGACTACAGGTGACCCACACCAGCCAACAGCTCTCTCTCACACATAGTCCACAGTGGGTTCACAGGATACACTCACAATCCTTGGCTCCAATAAAGTCTGCAAGTGAAGATCTTTCCTAAGGCAATCACTTCTGTTTCAGCTGAGCACATAACCCATCTATTTTTTTGTCTCCTGTTTCTCATGTGGGAGCCAGATACAAGTTCACAGTTTATCCCATACTGTGGGGTCTTATATGAAATTCTCCAGGTAGTTTTCTTAAAGTTCCCTTTTCTTGTCCTGGAGTAAAAAATATTCTCTCCACCCTGCTCCTTAGGGGAGGTAAAACTTCTAGGATAAATCTCTAAAAATAATATATTCTCCTTAGATCTTCTTTTCTGACCCATACATATCCTTGATGAGGTGAGTGGTATTAAGAGTCATCTACTATGTCCAAAGAAGAGAGACTAGAGTGGACTAATAAGCATCAAATGATTATTAGTAAAGCATGGAAAAACACTCACAGGACACCCAAAGAGCAACGAGGGACCTATAGGCAGTATGTGTGTTTATTGCAATTTCTTGTTGCCTAAAGCAGTAGGCTCCAAAATTTTGTAATGGAAAACCAATTCAGTAAAAATTCTGAAAGCTCATTCCCTAATGTTATATATATATGCATATATATGTACTTATTTATAGATTATGCACATATGTAATTGTTCTAATAATATATATATTATAACACTCATTTTAAAAAAGATATTTTTGAAAAGTATAATAAAGAAGCCAATAACATTTCTACTAAAAAAAAAAGTCATCTACTATATTATTTAATTATATTAGTTAATTAGTTAATAATATTAATAGTTAATAACTAATAGTTAATTCTTGGACAGATACTTTGGGATTTTTGTGGCACAATCCATGTGAAAACTACCTTGTTATCTGTGATAACGCACATTAACAGCTTCCCCTCTTCATGCTCCCTGGTTTTCGTTCCCTTTGCCAAGTGACTTTGAAGATGCCCTCACCAACAAGGCAGAGTCTATTTCCTCAGCCCTGAAGCTGCGCTGGCCGCATGATCTGCTTCAGCCTGCAGTGACAGCATGTCAGTACTGAGCCTCGACATCAAAAGGCCTTATGTGTTTCCTCTCTTTCTCTCCCTCTCTTTCCCCTTCTGCCATCACGCGAGGACATGCCCAGGCTAGCCTGCTGGAGGGTGAGAGACAGGTGGAGCAGAACTGAGTCCTCCCAATTGCCCAGCCAATAGCCAGCCACCCCCAGTCATGTGATCAACCTCAGCCAACATTAACAGAGTCACCAGGCTGCTCACCCCAGACACATGAGCATTGGGCATTCAATAGGCCACTAAGGCTTTGTGGTTCTTTTTTTTTTTTTTTTTTTTTTTTTTGAGATGGAGTCTCGCTCTGTTGCCCAAGCAGGAGTGCAGTGGCGCAATCTCGGCTCACTGCAAGCTCCGCCTCCCGGATTCATGCCATTCTTCTGTCTCAGCCTCCCAAGTAGCTGGGACTACAGGCGCCCACCACCACGCCCGGCTAATTTTTTGTATTTTTAGTAGAGATGGGGTTTCATCGTGTTAGCCAGGATGGTCTCAATCTCCTGACCTCGTGATCCACCTGCCTCGGCCTCCCAAAGTGCTGGGATTACAGGCATAAGCCACCGCGCC
The DNA here is from genome assembly GCF_028885655.2 of Pongo abelii. Taxonomy (NCBI): domain Eukaryota; kingdom Metazoa; phylum Chordata; class Mammalia; order Primates; family Hominidae; genus Pongo; species Pongo abelii. Next base: position 113,113,674 of record NC_071995.2, on the reverse strand, counting down.
GGGCCGGCTTTGTGGTTCTTGATCACACAGCATTGTGTCGGCATCAGATAACTGAGAAGTATCTGATATCTATATCTTAATAGATGTATTTTAATATATTTTAGTATATCTTAATAGATATATTTTAATCTAATATATTCTTAGGACTCCATTTGAAATGTTATATAGTCACAAATATTTCTTAAAAACTCCAAATTAAAAAGAAGTTTATTCATTTCCTCTCTTCTTTCCTTTCTGATACTTGAAAAACAAAACCAAACTCATGGCACTTTGCTTATTTTAAGCACATGTAATGATAATACAGATTTCACAACGTGTGCTCCATATAAGCACAGTCCCCTGAAATGTTCCACGATGTGAGAGGCCCAAGGTTACATTTCACAGGGTTAGGATGAAGGTGCAGGGAGGAAGGCACTTGCCCAGGGCACAAAATTTGCAGGGGTACCAAAAATGTCAATAATCAAGATGACTAATATTTTAATGAGCTATTTTTAAAAAATCAAAACTCATATAAACATCCATAACAAATAAAATATCGAAATTTTAAATAAAGACAAGATCATTAACTGTGCCATACCAAGCCACATTAGAGCCTGAGGCAGAAAGGGTGATGCCTGTTAGAAATACATGTTGCCCCCCAGGAAAGTTCTAGCAATTAACATTCCCTCCAGCAGTGTATGAGGGTGCAGGGTCCCCACATTTGTACCATGCTGGCTGCTATCACTACTTTTCGTCTTGGCCAGTCTCACTGTTTTAATTTTCAGCCACAAGGTTTGCAGGAGGGTGTGCCATTTAAAAAGTGTGTCATTTAATAAGTGGCCACAGGTCATCTCTTCAGGTGAGTGGGTTCCCTAGGATCAGGTTTGGCAGTGGCTGACTATGGAGCTGAGACTCCAGCTCCTATGATCACAGCTCATGATGAACCAACCCTGGAGGGCTCAAAGCCTCCTTCTCTCCCTCAACAGGCTCCATAACAGGTGGAGACCAGAACTGGTTCTTGTGCTAGATTTGCCACTAACTTGCTGTGAGACCTTGAGCAAATGCCTTCCCCTCTCTGAGCTTTAATTTTTCCAAGTGCAACATAAAAGAGAAGAATAGATCTCTAAGGCTTTGCCAAGTCATAAAATTCAGTTGCTATCATGCGGGTTCCTAACTTACATGCTTTCATGTCCTTAGAAGCTCAGAGATAGAAACCTAATGAAGAGGGAGATAAACTCCACTGTGTGAAGGATATGTTGTTCTTTTCCTCTTAAGACAGTGGTTCTTAAAGTGTGATTTCCTGGTCCAGCAGCATCGGCATCCCATGGAAACTTATCAGAAATGCATATTCTCAATCTCTACCCCAGAACCCGTGAGTCAGGCGCTCTGGGCTGGGGTCTATCTGTCTGTATTTTAAAGAGCCCTTCTGGTGATTCCAATGCATGCTTAAATGTGAGAATCACTGTTCTAAGTCGCCTGGAGCTCATTTCCAAGAGGGTCATTGTCGATCATCATTAGTTATTGTCAGCATCACTGTGTGCTGACCATGTGCAAAACATGTGCTGAGGCTTTACATACATGTCTAAATGAATCACCACAGAACCTATGAAGGGGGTGCTATGATGTTCATCCCCATTTTACAGATAAATAAACTAATGCACAGAAACATTAATTTGTCATGTGTTACTCTGCAATTAAGTGGCAGAGCTGGAACTAGAATTTAGATCTCTCTGTTTTAAAGCATGTCATATACCTGCCCCTCTTAGGGAGATCTAATTGCCAGCTCCATAGCACAAGGGAAGGGGAAATAATTGGATTTAGCAAGATCATGAGACTGGTCTTGGAAACTCACCTCTGTTTAAGCATCAGAATCCCCTGGGGAGCTTTTTAAACTTCCTCATGCCCAGGCATCACCATCTCTGGACAGGGGACCTCAACACTGCTTCCAATGTGCAGCTAAGGTTGAAAGTCACAAATGTAAAGAGTTTCCTTCTCAATTGGAGACTGGCTTCTACTTCCTTTCATTTCTGCTCAGTGCTGTATCCACCAGTTCCTTAGAGGGTATTTCCTTCCATGGGAAGAACCCACAGAAAAAGCCATACATTCATAAACAGATCCTCTGCAGTTAATAGAACTCTAACCATAAAGCTCACCATCATTTTACAAATTGGGAAACAGAGGCTCAGAGGGAGCCAGTAGACTTCCCAAGCTTGCACAGCAAGTTCTTGTGGGGGAGGGTCTCTTAATACCCCATCCCAGCAATTGAATATTCCTCAAGCTAAACAGCCCCCCAAAGCCTTAAACCCTTTCACTTTGAGAGACGCTCTCAAGTCCTCTTGCGGTTTTGATTCCTCTTTTGCAATAGCACTTTGCATTTTCTCCTAAATTCCTTCCAGCTGTCAGGTAGGAGAGCCCCCTGATAAGGATTTCCCCAGTGTGGGAGAGAAACATTTACCAGAGGTAACTCAACACACCAGGCTCCCTCCCAACAGTTTCCAAGCATATGGAATATATTGTGGTCGGAGGGAAATATATTTTAAGAATTTCTCCTGCATCTTTTCAGATACATTCCACCAAGGATTACTACAGGTGTCATGAAAAGTAGGCTTTTGCTCTTTGCCAGTAAGGAGGGGGCAGACTTTGGCAGCAGAGTCAGCTCCATGGGTATGGGAGCCAAAACCAGCCTCAGCCAACTGCTGGAGATGGAGCCCTAGATCTAAACTCTCTCAAGTTCCGAGGTTTGGTTGCTTCTCTGTTTTCCCTGGTGGGTGTGTCAGAGTAGAATATTGGTGAGAATGATAAACATTTATTGAGTGCTATGCAATTAGCATCCCCCTACTCTATCCTCTTACCATATATTTTTTCCTTCCAACCTATTATGCATTCATTTGGATTTTTCTTTCTTTGTGGTCAGCCTTCCCCCATGAGGGCAGCAATTTTCCTCGTGTTGTTCCCCCAGCTTCTAGAATATCTCCTTTCACATAGTTGGTACTCAGTAAATATTTGATGAATGGATGGGCTAACCTTTTTACATTCAGTCTGTCACTTAATGTTCACAACAATCCCATAGGGTAGAAACTGTTCTTAACTTTCATTTTATAGGTGGGAGGAATGAAACTCAGAGAGGTTAAGTAACTTGACACAGGTCACCTAGCCTATATCTGATATATCCTAGATGCAAACACAGGTCTGATTAATTCCATAGCTCATCTTCTTAACAGTCCATGGGAGACACAAGAAAAGCTTCAGGAGGCCAAGCCTTTGGGTAGATAATCTAATGTCCAGTGTATGTCAAAGCCCAGGCTGTGCAATGGTGAATAAGACACAGTTGCTGACTACAAAGAATTTACTATTAATGGAGAGAAATGAGTCAGTAAGTAATGGCAATGCAGTGTGGTGTTGTGATAGGGGGATGTTCAGGGGACCAGAAGAGTGCAGAGCACACGTCTTTATCAAAACCAGAGAAGGATTCCCGTAAGAGATGGCATGTCACTATCATCATCATCTTGTCTGTCTTCATCATCATCATGGTCCTCAAAAGTTATAATTTACTGAGGTCTTTCTTTGTTCCATACAGCATGCCAAATTCTACACATTTTTTAAAACATAATTCTCCAAATAACCTATCAAGGATGAATAAACTGAGTCTCAGTGAGGTTACATAATTTGCCCAAGTCCCAGAGTAAGAGGCTGGACTGGGATTGGATCTCAGTTTTTTCAGTGCTACAGTCATTGTCACCCCATTGTGTTGTGGGAAGGTCGCCCATATAAAGGGGAGGAAATGTGTTCTATGCAAAGGAAATGGCACAGACAAATGTTGAGAAGTAAGAGAAGTAGATCTCTAAGGCAGAGGTGAGAAGAAAGTTTTAGAAGCCTTACCCCAAGGCCCAGATTACAAACTTGGGTGACCTCGCCTGGGACATAACAGACTCTCAGACACGTGCATGGGTCTCCGCCACGTTTAATCAACAGAGGTCATGAGGTTGGCATTCCATGGCACAAAATGTGGTTGCTCAGATAATGGGAGTTATGGGCAAGGCTATTGCCTGTGGCCAGAGTAGGCAGAGGTGGGCAATGATAATGCAACATTTCATTCAACCAACTTTCCAAGACCCATTCCAAGTTGGACCCAGAGGTTACATCATAATCGCAGTCTTAGATCTCACACCCTGTGAGTCTTCCTGGTTGGAAGCCCTTCCACCAGATAGGTCCATCTTATTATAGGAATAATCAAAGGGCCCTGACATTGAGATGCGAGTATAGCTTTCTTTTTCTCACTGAACCTTACAGAGCCCAATTTCCTCTTCCCCTTCTCTACCTCCAGCACTGTGTCATCATCCCTTATTGATGCAAGACCTTTGTAAGGGCTTCATTTTTCATTTGTCTGGGGTGGGGGAAACACTCCCTGTTGGTTCTGTCCACCTCTTCAGATGTATTCAGATGCTGAACTCATAGCATCTTCCTGGAAGAATCCACATCCACATCTAGGCTAAGTGGGCAAGGAACCATGTGGTGTCTTTCTAATGGACCAGCTGATTTGATCATGTGATTCCTCAACCATAGCTGATTGGACCAGCTGATTTGATTATGGTACAGCTGGTTGGGCCATGTGATCTGTCAGCCACATGGATAATTTAAAGGACAACAGTCCACTGTTTGACAAGATACCTGTGTGGACAAGCCAACAAGAATGAGTTGGTTCTTCTGTTACCACCTTCTTTTGTGTTATATAAATATTTTAAGTGTAACTTTTAATTCCTCTGTTGTTATTTTTACTATATTTTTTAAATTATTTTCTTAGTGATTGTTTTGGGATTATAATATAATCTTAATTTGTTATACTACTTCTGAAGTTATATACTACTTCAGATTAATAGTAATTCAATTCTGGTAAAATATAAAAAGCTTGCTCCAATATAGCTCCATTTTATCCCCCTCCTTTATACTCAGTTCTCTGAAATCTGCTCGTTATACAATGCAAAAATATATATAACACAATCATAAAGTTGTTAAAATATACTGAACATTTCTGTGATTCAGGCTCTATGCTAAGCACTTATGTGCAATATCATCTAATTTTAAAAACAAACAAAAACAAAATCATAAGGTGATGCTATAATTACCTTCATCTTAGGCATAAAAAATAAAGTGCAGAAATGTTTGAGTAATTTGCTCGAAAATGCACTGCTAGCAAGTGATAGAAATGGAATTCTAAGTCATGACTTTTAACAAACTTGGTAACAAATGAAACTATTTCAGGCCAGATTACCAGACGGTGACTGCAGATTCACTTTGGGGGTAAGAGTTGAGAAATTCAAGGTGGAGTTATAGAGCCTGAAGCCCAGAGCTATAGTGTGTCTAAGATTTGTTAACTTCTTTCTTTTGAGCAGCATTCAGTTTAAGAGTTGATCAACACTTAGTGAACATCCACAGTGTCACCAGGGATGGCAGAGTGATGTCACAGATGCATCTGTCAGAAGCTCACTGTACCCTGACCACTTCTCACTTTATATCCTCTACTCTGAACCCCTCCCCCATGCATTCATTTGGAAGACATTGGATTGTTCCAGTAAGGGAGCATGAAAAATGCAGCCAAGTGCAACTTGCATGTTTTCCACCTTCTCAGCGAGCCTGAATTAATAGGTCAGTCCAAAGTGACTCAGAGGAAATCAATACTCTTCCCCTGGTCCCTGAGCTCCACAATGGACCTGACTCAACTGCCTTCTTTTATTTAACCCTTCCCTGTAATGTTGGCAACAAAACATATATGATGACTCACTAAAAGTTCTTTCTCATGTGGCAGAAACTCCTGTGTTTACTCTCCCCAGAACTCTAGCTGAGACCACCTCTCCCTTTTTCATTCCCCCACTCCCCAGGCGTATCTGCTTTGAATCATTACCAATCCAGGGAGCAGGGATTCCACTTTAACAAAAGGCAGAACTTGACTTCAGAGCTGATTCAAGCCTTGGAGTAATTTCATCCCTCCTTACTCACTTGAATCTAGTGGAAGTCAATAAATAGAATGGTGAGGAAGGTGTTGATGGCTCTGACCACCATCCCAAGGACTCTTCACACACTCCATCATCTCCTCCCGTGAGACAGATCTGTGTCACTTAGCCAGCTTTCAGAATTTGAAAGCACTTTCTTCTCTGGCTCTCAAACCATTGTTTCAATTACTATCAAACAGATCCCACCAATCTCTCTGAAAAGCTAGTATGTGACTGAGCCAGGATTCGAACACAAGGTGTCTGACTTCAGAGCTCAAGATGTGTCTTGCTGGTACCCATTACAGCCCATCATGGGGCTACAATACCTGCCCCTGCATGATGCTGATGACTATTCTGCCAAGAACAACCCTGAGAGCAGGAAGATAACTGCATTTTACTGAGGGACAAAGTGGAGTGTACGAGGGAGAGGAATCTGAGCCAAAGGATTTTAAGATGGAAGAAATAGAAATGGAAGTTGATGTTCCTACTTACTATCCTCACCACTCTCCACACACAGATGCTTTGAGAACTTTCCTTCCTATTTCCAAGCAAAAATGCCCATGGCTTAGTTTGACATCTGAATTAATCAGGACACAGTTTCAACTGCTGATGCAAAGACCCACATTGCCAGTAACTTAAACAAGATAGTTTGTTTCTCTGTCCTGTATCAGTCCATGTCTAAGCCATCCTGGGCTGAAATGGTGGCTCTGTGGTGTCATGCACTCAGGCTTGTTCTCTCTTCTTACATCTCATTGGCCTGTACTTAGTCACATGACCCAACCAACTGCAAAGGAGGCTGGGAAACATGTCTTTAGGTAGAAGACCACTTTCTTAGCTAAAATTTGAGGAATTTCTTTACTAAGGAAGAGGAAGAGAATGGATAGTGAGAGGCAAATAGCGCTTTCTGTCACAGCATTTCAATAGGTACAGTAGTTACCCCTTATGTGCAGTTTTATTTTCCTTGGTTTCAGTTATCCATGGCCAACTGCAACCTGAAAATATTAAATGAAATATTCAAGAAATAATACATATGTTTTAAATTATGCACTGTTCTGAGTAGCATGATCAAATCTCACACCATCGTGCTCCATCCTAGATGTGAATCATCCCCTTGTCTAGCATATCCACTTTGTGTTCGCTACCCCTCCATTAGTCACTTAGCAGCCATCTTGGTTATGAAAGCCACTATCACAGCATTGCAGGGTTTGTGTTGAAAAGTAACCCTTATTTTACTTTATAATGGCCCTGAAGCACAAAAATGGTAACATTGGCATATTGCTATGATTGTTCTATTTTATTACTAGCTAGTGTTGTCAATGTCTTACTTTGCCTCATTTATACATTAAACTTTATTGTAGCTATGTATAAGAAAAAAGCATAATATATATCTATATATTGGGTTGGCTGCTATCCACAGTTTCAGGCATCCAATGGGGGTCTCAGAAATATATGCCCTGTGGATAAGGGGGGACTACTACATTCAAGTAATTGTCGGTATCGTATATACCTCTGTGCGTGTGTGTGTGTGTGTGTCCTATGTATTTACTTTCACACAGATAATCATAGATGATATATCAGTCTGTATTCACTCAGGAAAGTAGAACCACTATGAGTATTATAGAATAAGGAATTTATTACAGCAGTCAGACCTTACACCATTGTGGCAGTTGCTGGGGAAAGTAAGTTCTGAAAGGAGAGTTAAAACAGCAGAGATGGGTCACTCACTAGTCCTGAGTGAAAGAGTTGAAGCTTGCAGGGAAATCTTAAGCTAGGTCGATCCCATTGCTAGAGTAGAACTGCAAAGGAAGATCACTGTAGAAGTCTATGGAAGGTTGTTGGTTCTTCATGGCTACCATTTCTATGAGTCTACAGCAAAACATTTGGCTGCGGGCTTGAGGTGGTTTTGGGCCAGCAGATCCTTTGAGAAGGAGACCTGGACACAGAACAGAAAAAAGGGAGTGTAAACTGGAACCCATGGGCACCTCTGTGTCTGTTTCCTTTGGCCTGTAACCAACAATGACATTCAAAAGGTAATGGCTGCCACCTCACTTTCACCTCCCGTATCTTACCCAAGTTCCAATCTGGAACAATATGGGAATAGAATTCTGGGAAATGTAGTTCCTAGCACAGTCAAGTTGACAAAAGAACAACCCAGCACAAGTGGGGAGCCATTACCACCCCCAATTCTGGAGTAGTCAACTAGGATCTGGAAAGACAGGCTATGTGAAGAGGGACACATCTGCCAGGTGTCACCTGTCAACTATAGATGGACAGACCCCACTAATCAATAGCAGCACTGCAGTGAGGAAGCTACAAGGCTAGGAGAATTAACACCCTGATTTTATTTTCCTCCTGTGCTCTGAACTTCTGCTGGTATCATGCACTGCAAGAACTCAACAGGAAGCCAGAGGGCAAGGGAGCATGTTGGTGCAGTCCATAGAGTCAGCCCCTGGGACATATGGCAGGATGGAGGAGATGGAGAGAGGCTCTTCAGGGGCAAATGGGAAATGTTCGGTACACGATATACATGTATAGACACTTATTAAGTATCAGCACATATTTGAGCCTCTATGGTAAGCAGGCCTTTCCAGCAGCCTATAATGGTATTATAATCAACTGAAATGGGAAAAATCCTGAAATCACTGTGACAAAAGGAACTGAGTCTATTGAATCTCTCCCAAGCCCTCATCCCTACTGCCTAGCTGCTGCTCACTGCCAATACAAATGTACTGGTTGTTTTGCTGCAAAGCTGTGATGGTGTTTGTGGGTAGTAACACGGATTTTTTTGGAGTCAGACAGGCTCCTTCATTCATTTATTCAATCAGGAGCCACTTGTTGGAAGAATGGGAGAACAGCATGTACAAAGGTCCTGAGGTAAGAAACTGCGTAGAGTGTTTGGGGAATTCAAAGAAGACAAGAAGTTGAGGTACAAAGGGTATGGGAGGTATGGTTAGGGAGAAGTGGCTATAGGATGTTGGTGCGTAGGCAGAAGCCACATAATGTGAGTCCTTGCAGACCAAGGTAAGGAGTTTAGAGTAACTTATATGTCCAAGAATAAAGGAGATTTGAGTAAATTCTTCTAGAATCAAGTGATTAAACTCAGGGCAATCATTCAAAATCATGCGATAGAAAAATATTTAATAATATGAGAAAATGTTTACAATATATGAAAAAGTGAAAAGACCAGCTGTAAAACATTATGTGCAATTTGATCTCATTTTTGTAAAAAAAAATATTGCTTGTATAGCCATAAAAATATCTTGGAAGGATATTTTACCATTGCCATTATAGAGTGAAATGATTATGGACCAACTGCATTTTTTTCATTGTACTTTTCTGTGTTTTCCAAGTTTTCCATTTGGAACATACACTTTTGTAACAAATCTATCTATATTACCTATCTATCTGGATGTATGTATATATGTGCTTATATATACATCTACATAAGAAAAATGTGTGCATCTTGTTTAAGTGCAGTGACTATTTTTTGTTTGTTTCTCTTTATGCCTGATTTCTTTTGGGAGTGGCTATGAGACAGATTGTTTTGAAACTAAAGACAAGTTTCAATCTTCTACTCTCACTTATTTGCTGTGTGATCTTGGAATGGCCACTTAACCTCTCTGAGGTTATGCTTATTTGTCAAGTGGGAATACTTCCACCTGCCCTTATTTCCTCTGAGAGTTCTGATGGGAAAGGAATGACAAGAAGAGTGGAAATGTTTTCCCGGAGAACAGAATACTCTACAAAATGGACACATATTGGTGAAACCCAATCAGGGATTCATAATCCAACATGCCCTTAGCTCTTTCCTTTTCAAAGTTAACAACTTCTACAAGGTCAGCTTAGCCAGGAACCAACTATTTATTTGGCCCTGCCCCAGGAAGAAAAGTCATAGCAGGATCCTCACTATGCCCTTCAAGGCCCCATGTGAATTAACCCTTGGCTACCTCTTCAGCTTCATTTCCCTTGCTTCCTACCCACCAGCTACCATGGCCTCTTTCTAGTCTTTGACCAAGCTGTGTTCATCCCCACCTCCGGTCTGTTGCACCAGCTTTTTCCTCTGTCTAGAGTCCTCTGTCCCCATGCTTCCCATGATTGACTCTGTTTTGTTTCATTTTGTTTTGAGACGGAGTCTCACTCTGTCCCCAGGCTGGAGTGCAGTGGCACGATCTTGGCTCACTGCAACCTCTGCCTCCTGGGTTCAAGTGATTCTTCTGCCTCAGCCTCCCAAATAGCTGGGACTACAGGTGCGTGCCACCATGCCAGGGTAATTTTTGTATTTTTAGTAGAGACGGGGTTTCACCATGTTGGCCAGGATGGTCTCGATCTCCTGACTTCGTCATCCTCCCTCCTTGGCCTCCCAAAATGCTGGGATTACAGTCGACTGCCTCTTTCATACTGCCTCTTTTATACTCTTTTAAGAGGTCTCTACTTAAATCTCATCCTGCTCCCCTAGAGAGACTTTCCAGGAACACTGTATCCAAAATAAACCCTATGACTCTCATTACTATATCACCTTGTTATGTAATTTTAGCAGCACTCATAATTCTTCTTTTAAAACCTTATTCATTTGATTACTTTTTTTTTTTTTTTTTTTTTTTGAGACAGGGTCTCACTCTGTCACTCAGGCTGGAGTGCAGTGGCACAATCAGCTCACTGCAGCCTCCACTTCCTGGACTCAAGCAATCCTCCCACCTCAGCCTCTCGAGTAGCTGGAACTACATGTGTGCACCACCATGCCTGGCTAATTTTTGTATTTTTTGTAGAGATGGGGTTTCACCATGTTGCCCAGGCTGGTCTTGAAATCCTGGGCTCAAACAGTCCTCCTGTCTCAGCCTCCAAAAGTGCCAGGATTGCAGGCGTGAGCCACCACACCCAGCCTGTTTGTTTACTTTTTTAGTCCACGCAGTAGGATGTACATGCAATGGAGCAGGGACTTTGTTGCAAGAATGGCATCTGGGACCTGTTAGAAACTAAAAAATATATTAAATGAAAGAATCAGGATGCCTAAGAAGTGAGGGGAGCAAAATCTGCATTATTAGCTGCTGGGGAAGGACAAGTATGTATAAAAGATATCCCCATTCAATTACCATAGCAGAAAATGTTCGATCTCTCTAAACACCTCTCTTCCCTTTCCTTAGTAATAGACCCTCCAGATTTAGCTAGACACTTGACTAATTAGAATAAAGATGACATTCCCTATCCGCCCCTGCAGCTAGATGTAACAATGTGATTAAGTTCAAGCAGAAATGATGCCTGCCACTTCAAGATAATGCCCGTGAAAGGAAGAAATGTGTGCTGACCTTTCTACTTTGCGCTTCTCACTGGCTGGAATGCAGTCTTGATGTCTAAAGCCGGGGCAGCCATGTTGGGTCACAAGATGGATGCCACACATTAGCAATGGCAGAGCTACAGATGGAAGGAAGCCATAGACCATGTAGCCAGGTTTCTACTTTCATAAAGAATAAACTTTTATCATGCTCCAGCCACTGTATGAGGGGTCTCTTTGTTAAAGTGGCTTAGTCTATATCTTACCTACCTACTTTCCCTGTAATTTCATAGTCGAGTCATTTATGTTGCTATAAAATATTTCACACTGAGTTTTCCAATCTCTTTTTGATCATAGTCCTAACAACAACTGGAAAGGCCTCAGTTTTGGAAAAGTTATTCACAGGACCTGATCCTCCTCTCCTCCACTTTTAGCTTCTGACACAGACAAATTTTTTTGAGGTTTGGTTTCTCCTGGGATTTTTGAAACAGAGTTAGGAGAGATCTTCCCTCCCAGTTATCTGTGATCCCTTCTTTGAAGCAAGATGCTGGTTTTTGGTTTGCTACCTTCTCAGTGATAATTTATCTCCTCTGTTTATGAAATTCAGGAAATAGATTCTGCGGATGTTTCCTAATCCTAATGCACACTTGGTGTGTATTTTCCCTCACAACTTTCAAATTCCCATCAGAAAAGACAGAATGTAAATTTAAACCAGAACTTGAAATCTCTGTGCCTCTGAAGTGGGAGGCGGGAGGACTTGCTGGCTCTGGGATAGGTTTCGTTGGAACACATTTGGAAGTTTCTTTTAATGAGATTGTTTGGTGTATTAATTTTTTTCTTTATAAATGGACACATATATATTTTCCACGAAGATTCCTGGAAGCCAGAGCAGAATTCCTTTTTTGCATAACCTTGATTTTATTGCAAAGTGTGGGCTGCTCATATTTAATTTCCTTGGAAAAAAACAGAGCCTGCCATGAAACTGGATGCTATTCCGGGGTGGAGCACAAAGTCTGGGAGTCTAGGACTCCTGTGCCAATGCAGCCATTCCTTAGTGCACACATATAAGGGGCTCAACATTGTGGAACACAGGTAGATTTACTGGGTTGCACAGACGTCAGAGTCCCCAAGACCCATAAGTCCCTTTCCGTGCTGGGGAGGGCCGAGCAGTATGTGCGCATGGCCATACGTTTAGTAAAATTTGTAAAAGGAAGAGTTAAGACCCTTTTCTCTTTCTACTCCAACTTCCTCTTCCTCTTCATTATACTTTCCCTCCTGTCAGTTGTGGCCTCAGGCATTTTGGAGTTCCATCTAAGGGAAAGTTGAATTGGTAATATGTTTAGTTTTGGTTTAGTGGTATATTATTCTGTGGTTTGCAGTTATTCTGTGTATGGTTAAGTTATTGCCAGGCTGTCTTAGTGGCTTCTAGGAATATGCCTGTTGCCCAGTTTGTGGTATGAACATGTTCTGTGTCACCTCACCCCAGAAATATATGGGGAGTGGAGGAAAAATCTTGTTAGAGGAAAGATTAAATTCTCTTGCGTGAATGATATTAGAAAAGTAATAATTGTTATAGGAAGAGGCAGAGTATGCAACCCTCCAAAAATGTAGAAAAAATATTAAACAGTGTGTCAGGCAGTTCATTAATAAAAATGTTGTGTTATTTTAATGGATTTTGTCCCATTTATGAGATTTGTAAGGTTTCAAAAATTTGTTGTAATCTCTTTTCTCATGCTAAATAAATGGTTACTTTTATACCTAATTTTGCATCCATAATTTTGTTTTCTTTTCCTTAAGTAGCCTTCTGAATAGTATATACTTTAAGCCCCCCAACCCAGAATATGACCTTGGGTATGGGGAGGGCACAGTGGCACATGAAGATAAGACAGTGAGACACATTCTTAAGAATTGTACTTAGTAGAATTTTTATTTTACAGCAGAATGGATTGATACTTTAAAAATTCTCTATGACAGGAATTGATAAACTACAGTCTGTGGGTCAAAGTGGTCTGCTGCTTATTTTTGTAAATAAAGTTTTATTGAAACATGGCCATGCTCATTTGTTTGTATGTTGTCTATAACTGCTGTCACATTACAATGGCAGAGTTGAGTAGTTGCAAACAAAATCATTTGGCATACAAAGCTTAAAATATTTACTATTTGGCCCTTTACAAAGAAAGCTGACCCCTGCTATACACTATGGACTCCTCACAGAGGGCTAATGACAGGTCAAGCCCCTAAGAGGTTTGGTTAGTGTCTTGCCCATATATCTGTCATGAAGAGTCATGAGGCTCTCTCATGGACCACACCGAGCCAGGAAACGTCCTACTAAAACCACTATTTTCCATTCAAGCCTTGGTTATGTTCCTCCTGTCCTGCTCAATAACTTTTGACGGCTCCCCAGTGCCCACAGGACTTTAGCCAGGCATTCGTGTTCTTCTCTGATCAGGTGACATGCCATCTCACCAATATCCTCCCCTTACCCTCCCACATATTCCCTCTTCTGACCCCAGGGGTCATGGTGGGTATTTCTGTCTCCGTATCCATTGATCATAGGAAGAAAGTTGAGGAACCGGAGTCAGACCCTAGACTGCCTGCCTCCAAAATCTACACTTTAAACCACCATATTAGACTGCTGCACTGGCAGAGAGTTGCTTATAAAATCCTAAGTTGCAGGTGGTGTCATGGCCACCCAGATAAAAACTATATTTCCCACTGTCCCTTGCAGGTATCCATGGCCATGTGACTAAATTCTGGCCAATAGGATGTGAGAAGGAATAACATGTACAACTTCCTGGTTGTATTACCAAAGAGCAGGGGTGTAACCTCCACTTCCTCTTCCCCTTCCCCTGAGTGAGCATCAGCCTTCCTAGACCATGGTGGGGAAGACATATGTTGAGTTTGGCAAAGAAACTTAAGGCAAAGAGCCTGAATCTCCCACTCTGAAGAGCAATCCCAACACTGGATCACTATATTCAGACTGTAACAGGGGAGAGAAATAAATTCATATCTTATTTAAGCCCTATTTATTTTGGGCTTTGCAATAACAGCTGAACCTCTATCTTGAACAATTATACCCATTAATTTTGTTTGTTCTGTTTTGATTTTCTGAAGCACGTTCCAGGAGAGGCTGGTACAATGGTCCCGTGGGCTGCTAAGTCTTCGATGTTACTTGCAAGGCAAGGACGTGAACACACCAAACTCTCCCAGTGCCATCCACCTTCACCAAGTGGCCACAATTGCATTCTCAGATCTCAGATCCAGATCTCAGGGCAGCTGCCTCTGGAACACACCATTTTATCCAGTGCTCATTCCCTTGGCCAGGGCCGTATTACAGGCAAAATAAACAGGGTTGACTGTTTCCACCGCAACTTCATGCTTTACAGGAAGGAAGTTGGAACTTGGACAAGGGACAGGTTTTCTTCAAGGGGAAGGGAACAGCCCATTTTGGACCCTTCTTGAAGTGGATTAGGTTGGCTCCGTCTCAGCTGAGATTAATAATTGTCATGCTTCAGGACAAATAAGCTTGGGATTTGCCTCATGGACTCTGCTTCTACTTGGCTGTTCTGGGGTCCTTCTTCCCCACTGGTATCAGTGAAGTGTGGCAATAAGTGGAGTTGTGCAGGAAGGCTGTACTCTACCACAAAATGTTTTTTCCAACCCAGGGGTTACACTGCCTAACATTCTACCAGCAAGAAATGAATAACTTTGGCTTAAGCATTACTCTCTTCCTCCCCAGTCTTCATTTATGGGGAAAGAACAGCTGGCCCTATAAAAATAATTGGAGCTACAATTTATGTTGACTAGGTTTCAACTTCTAAATTCTGCACAGTGCTTGGTGGGGAAAGCCAAGAACAGGATCACTCCTGTTCTCCAGCAGAGTTTGGGAATGGAAATGCCTTTGAAAGAAGCAGAATGTGGGTAGCTCATTAGCATCTCAGTGTGAATTGAACTAACAGACCCAGTTTTCCCAAGTAGGTGAATTTGCTCTTCTTGCTCAAGCCTGGGGGATTTGAAGACCATCATGCTATGGCATTTAAAGATTGACTTGATTTAAGCCCATGAAGACGTTCAGCATATTGTTTAGCCCACAACATGGGCTAAGTAAATTTTGTTGAATAATCCATTCAGGATTATTTCCCAGAAGAAAAAATGCTGTCATGAATTGGATAATTTGAGAAGAATTTAATAAGAAGACTACTTAATAAAAGTGTGAGTAGGAGGTAGGGGTGCTATAAGTGTTAGGGAATGTTTTGTGAATAATAATAGCAAATTTGTGAGGGGAAGGGTGTCCTATGTTTAAAGAGATGAGAGGAAGTAGCAGTTATTGGAACTCATGGAAAAATTCATGTGAAGGTGGCTACTTGAGAGGAGTGATGACCCTTGGTTGAGGTCACATTCAGCCCAAGGCAAACTCCCCAAAGTAAACATCCCAATCTAACTCTATTCCTATTTTCCTACTTCCCACTGGAGCTTCCTATTGGCTGAACCCAGCCAGAAGCTGGTGTGTGTGGGAGCCCATTGGTGCTATCTACACAAGTTCACCTCCCAGGCACAGAGCCAGATGGAGAAGGGTAGGGAGTAGACCTAGACGGCACATGGAAAATATCTGCCCCAAGGAGATATGAGCAATGCTCAGATATTTTTAGAACTTCTTGAAATGACTACCATTCAGCAGAACCCCTCCCACCATGATGTGTTTGGGGGCAGAAAGCCAGTCAAAATAATAATAGGTAACAATTATTGAGTGCTTGCTGCATGTTAAGCACTGTGCTAGACACTTTACATATATTATCTCAGTTAATGTTCACAATAAGCTGATGAGGTAAGCCCTCTTCTCATCCCCATCTTACAGAAAAGGAAACAAGGCATAGAGAGATTAGGTAAATTGTCCAAAGTCAACACAGTTAGTCAATGTTGCTGGTTGGGCTGCCTGAAAAGCCAATTCTAAGACAGAGTTTGTCATGCAGAAGTTTGTATGAGAGGATATTCTTAATGTCAGTGGGAGGGAAGAGGCAGAGGATGCAAGGGTAGGTGGAAGTTGAGCTGTGCCTAAGGCTCAAAAACTTACTTGACTGAATGAAGACTCTAGAGTAAAATGGCCCTTTAAAGTTGTCTCAAGTTGGGCCCAAACAGCCAAGCCTTTGTACTCCATCTGTCATTGATTATTAGATGCTGGTCACTCTTGGAAGAGTGTGATCATAGGCTCTCTGAGGCTGATGGGATCCCAAAGGGGCTGGCAGCTGAAGGCTCTCCGTAGCCTTTGCTCCCAGCATCTAATCATCGCAGCACCCGCCATTGCAAATGATAGAGTCAGGGCCCCCACTTCATAGAAACAGTGCTAAGCACAGTGCAGCACTTTCTTTAGAAGAAGATGCCACACAGTCACACCAAGCCTCACGTGTGTCAGCTGCAGTCAGACGCTGACAATTACTTCATGGGGCAGCCTCATCTGCAAAATCCATTTCCAACTTGGCAACCATTGATGGTTTCTTCCCATTCCTGGGCTGGCATATGAGACTCTGGGGTGCTGCTGAATGCACTGAGTCATTCTTGGGATTATACTGAATATATTGCATCTTGGGGTATCCCAGAACATTTTTACAAATCCATATATAGTTATCTACCATCTCTTCCTCTTCATTAAACCTGTTTAGCAGTCTCTTCGAATGCAATGGGCACCTTCTAAAATCAACATGACTCATGGAAATTTCTTAGAAAGTGCCAGTTTGGTCACCAACATATATTCTCCCAATCAGGCCTAACAGGTTATTTTTCTTCCCCAGAGTTGGACTATATTGCTTTTTGTGTGAGCATCAGTGAAGCAATAGGCTTGACAAACTTCGGGGTCAGGTTGTATTACAATAAACATCTTTAAACTCTTGAGTCATACTCAGACCCAGTGAGGATCACAAGAGGAGAGGCCCGTGAAAACAGAGAGCTCATCAGGTCCATTCCTCACTCTTGCCCACTCTGCTCTCAAAAGTTGACCACGATGGCCTAAGAAAGCTGGACTCCCTTGTCCTCTGGCTTCCAATTAAATTTGGCCAAAAGGAGTCACCAGCAGGAGACCAGATGCATTAAGTAATTCCTCTCTGTCTTAGAGGGTGGGAGGGAAGAGGAAGAGGGATATTTGTTCCCTCTATTCCCTGCCTGGGGGGCTGTGGTTTGGCAGTGGCTGTGTTCCAGTGTGCTGCAGCTCTGGCTCTCTGTGGGTCCTGGTATCACTGTTCCCTTCCTGCCTCTTCCGAATGAGGGTAGTAACTGCTCCCCACTGTTAATAATCCCAGGGTGCATTACCTCCCTGTGTTGTTTTCCTTAATCCTGCTCACTTTTCTGCAAACCCTTCCTCATTTTAACTCCTTTCAAACAACCCCTAGGCTTGTCATTGGTTTCCTGCAAGGACCCCAATTGATACATCTCCCCTCTTACCTTCCCACTGGGTGGACACTCAGTAAATACAGAGGCGGGAGGAACCAACCGTACTGTTGAATCTGCTTTTCTCTCTCTCTTTCCCTAACCACACACAGGAGGATTCTTCTAAATGTAATGCAGATCTGATCTGATTCCATTTAACTTTTTCATTTCCCAGCTTCCTGAAAATGACAGGGGCTGCCTGGCTAGTCTTCTCTACCCAAGGCAAAGCCATTACAGCCACCTTCACACATATCACAAAAGAATTATGTAACTGAAGGAAAGACTATTTCACCCCAAAATATACTCTTTTTTAAAAAACATATTTTGAGACAGCTGGTCAGAGGGCCTGCAAACAGAAGAAGGCCTATAAACCTGTCTTCTGGGAGGGGACATTTGCACTTGTACAGAAAATCTGCATTGATGCAGCCAGGTCTTCTCTGAGGTCTTCCCTTCTCTAAATCTAGGAAAGATGAACTGAGAGTCTGTATTAGTCCATTCTCACACTGCTAATAAAGATATACCCAAGACCGGGTAATTTATAAAGGAAAGAGGTTTAATTGACTCACAGTTCTGCATGGCTAGGGAGGCCTCAGGAAACTTACAATCATGGCAGAAGGGGAAGAAAACACATCCTTCTTTACATGGCAGCAGCAAGGAGAAGTGCCAAGCAAAAGGGAAAAAAGCCCCTTATAAAAATATCAGATATCATGAGAACTCACTATCACAAAAACAGCATGAGGGTAACCGCCCCCATGACTAAATGACCTCCCACCGGGTCCCTCCCACAACACGTGGGGATTACAGGAACTATAATTCAGTGTAAGATTTGGGTGGGGACACAGCCAAACTGTATCAGAGTTTGACACATTTTAAAGGTCTGCAAGGAACATCTGCCATCTATTTTCTCTGAGACCTGCTAACTGTGAGGTTTTATCTAAACAGCAGGACTACCTATGATAGCCAAGCCTCCTCTTCTTCCCCTCCCATAATTTGTTGTGCCATAATCCAAGCCCCCATTCTTTCTATAACCTTAAGATAGTATATAAGCTACTATATCCTATTGGGGCGTTGTGAGTAATTACTCTGCAGTTCTCCCCTGTGTTCATGCTAATAAATTTGTATGCCTTCTCTCCAATTAATCTTCCTTTTGTCAGTTGATTTTTCAGTGAACCTTCAGAGAGCCAAGGAGAAGCATTCCCTTGGCCCCTACATAAGCAATGGATCTAGATGGGCCACATCATTCCTTTCTCAATGATAGCCAATGTGTAATTTTGACATTCATAAATTTCAATGTTTATCTTGGTTTAAGAGTCAAGTTTCCCCTTCAGGAGAGAGGTGGTATAAGGTGTTTTAGATCGAGGTTTCTTGAGCCAATTTATTTTGTGGCTCTGGATGAGTTTTATAATTTATCTCTGCCTTGATTTCTTTGTTGGCCACATGGATATTATGGTGATACCTACCTCATAGGCTGTCCAGAGGATCAATAAGACAATGCTTATCAATCTTAGAACAATTTAAGGGCCAAAAAAGTGATCAATACTTCTTATTAATCACTAGTTACCCCAATGAGGCCTCTTTCTTCATTCAGTCCTCCTCCCTTAATAATTAAATTAATATTTGCATCTCTGCTGTGTGCATTGTTCCTAATTGCCTCTAGTGACGGGTACCTAACATTTATGCAGCTTAGGCCAACATTGTTTGGACAGGAAAGTCTACCCCTACAGTCCCTGAAGAAATATCTCGGGCTCAACACAGCCTTACTGTGGACCACAGCCTTGACATGTGTTTTCTTATGGAACTGTCACTGGAAGGATTTGAGGCAGGGGATAATACACCTAATTTATGGATAAAGAAATTCTAGCTCTGATTGCAAGCATTGATGAGAATGTGAAACAACAAGGGGCTCAACCAGTGCTGGTGGGTTGTAAATGGATACAATCCACTTGGGGAACAGGATGGCCTTGCCTGCTGAGGCTGATGGTGCACACACCCTATAAGCCAGCAATCCGAGGCCTAGGCGTGTGCCTGAAAGACACTCTTTTGTGTGTGTTCTGGGAGACACACAGGGCAATGCTCATCGTAGCATCATTTGTAAAGCAATGACTGGGAATCAATCCAAAGGTCTATCATCAGCCGAATGGACAATTAAAGTGTGGCATATCCACATACTAGAACACTAATCAACAGTGAAAATGAATGTATTACAGCTGCATGCTTCAACAGGGGAAGACTCCTAAAGACATAATGTGAAGACAAAATGCAACTCACAGAGGGATGCATAAGCCCGTTTCCATATATATGAACTGCAGAAAAGCAAAATAAAGGCCATATATTGTTAGGAAACAGAGATGTGCAGTAAAATGAGAAAGAAAAGTAAGAGAATGATTGTTACAAAAAAAATCAGGGTAGCAGTTCCTTCTCAATGTGGGTGGGGAGGAAGAAGAATGCAAGGGAGGAGGGGCCCTGAGGGACATCTGAGATATTTCAGATGCTGTTGCATTGGTGTCCATTTTATCACTGCTCCTTAAATTGCTCATTTATACTTGCTATACTCTTGAGAAAGGATGCTGTATTTCAAAATAAGACTCTAACCAAATCCTGAAGCTCAGAGAGGTGAGGCTGCTTGCCTTAAGTCACACAGCTGTTGTGTAGCAGATCCCTGGTTCTGGAGGCTCAAAGCTGAATCACTCCCTCTTTCATCTCTTGGGTAGTGTAAATACAGAAGGACAAAATAATTGCTAAAGAAAAGGGACCCATAAACAGATGATTTATTTTCATACAAGAAATATTTATTGAGTAACTACATTGTGTCGGGCACTGTCCAAGGTGCTGGTGATTTAGAGGTGAAGGAAATGAACCGGGAATCTGCCCTCGGGCACTTGGCATTCTATGGTAGATGGAGGCTAAACAAATTTCATAAGTTTGACACATAAGCTTTTAAAAAAGATATAACTCATTGTAATACAATCATATGTTGCACAACTTTTAAGCACCTAGGAATCTGATTTGGGGGTACAAATGTACGTAGGTTTCTAGTCCTTTCTATGATCAGTGTTTTGTTTATTAACTTCTTTTGGTACAGGTGATAAATCTACTTGTTCTGGCAGGTATCACCTGTATTATTTGTGTGTTTATGAGCCTTCTGGCAATTTTAAAATGTCAAAGTAGGACTCATTTAAAAGCCATTTTAAGTTTGTAAGAAAAAAAAGTATGCTTTACCCCACAAAATGCCATTAAAAAATACATAATATATGTATTTTTACATATATTATGTAAAGGAAGGATGAAAGGAACTCAGAAAATACAAAAAATACATATACTATGTATTTTCTGAGTTCCTTTCATCTAGTTCCAGGTCTGAGAATGGTGCTTATTTTTTCTTGCATGATTGATCCCTCTCATGCCCATGACATTTCATTGCTTATGGCTTTATCAGTTTGGGGCAGAAGCAGATGATTTTCAGGGAGGAATCCCCCTGGACCTGGACAACGGCGTTTACTCCTACCTGCATGAGGCCAAACCTGACTTTCCTGGGTAATCCAATGAAGGGGCTGTAGGACAAAATCAGTGATCCATCAGCCTGGCTTAGTTGGGCTCATAGGGCTACTAAGAGGGATTCAGGCCCCAGAGAGCTAAATATCCTAACTTTCCTCCCTAGAAGGCCAAAAAATAAAAATAAAAAAAAATTAAAAAAAGGAGGCAGGATGACAAAGAACCCATCAGACTTATTGTTAAACACATCTTGCTCACAAAATCTCATATGTTCTAAGATGGGAATTATTGGGCCCATTTTACCTACTGAGAAAATTGAGTCTTGAAGAGGTGACTCAACTTGTGCAATGTCATATGGAGACACAATCAGCATCTGAACTCATGGCCATTGGCCTGCAGTTTCAGAGCTCTTGGATGGGCATCCCCAGTGAAACAGCCAAGGTTCCAGGGAAGATCGGGACCGTCGCAGGAGAGAGATGGAAACCATGCCCTCTTCTTCACCCCATCCCCAGTCCTGAACCTGTTCCTGTGGGGCCTGGGAATTAGGTCAGACAAATCAAATATACAAAGTGTAGCCTTTGTTTGACTGTCTTATCTAATGTGCCTTCTCCCCCCATGGACAGCTGTGTCCTATCAGATGGGTGGGAGCCAGGGAGTCAGTTAGGGTCTGCCGCACTGTGAGACTCTGCCTGCTGGCCTTTGAATCTGCAGGAGATCAGGAGAGCATGGGACATGAGGGACTTAAAGACAAAGAGCAGAGAGAGTGCTGTGTTGTCAGCAGCCTGCCTTGGACACCGTTTCCTCCATTAAAGCCAAAAGGATGAATGTGAACGTCTTCTAGAAACCGCTAATTTCCTGGAGATTAGAAATGAACGTCATGACACATGATGAGCACCATCCAGGTGCCAGCCACCATGCCAACTGCATTTTCAAGCAGTGTCTTTGTAAACACCCGGATGCATATACTGTTATTACTGCCTTTGACCAGAAGACTGAAGCCAGTTGCCCAAGGGAAGCTACCCAGTTCGCTGTAGAGCATGGAATTGAAGTGGACTTTCTAAAAGTCCAGGGTTTCATCCCTCCCTCCCAGCTAGTGGACGTTCCTTCAAGCCTCACCCAAAGTCCCTTGAAGGACCCCCCGCCCCCGACCCACAATATTTTTAGCCACCTGTGGTGTGGAGCGAGTGCCCATCTGAAGAGAAGACATGGGAGCTCAGGCACAAATTGAGAGCAGAATGGAGGAAGGAAACAAGAGAATGCATCTTATTAATAATGAATTTAGATAATAGAAAAAAAGATAATACAGAAGTAGAAACATTTTTCCATATCTCCTTCTGTTCCCCTAAAGTAACCACCATTAACAATTTGTTCTTATCCACCCAGGCCCTTTTCTCTATATCTATATATATATATATAAAATGAGAGAGACCCCGAAACTATATATAAAATAGTTTGTGGGTATTTGAGCTGTGTAAGACCTTTAACCCAGAAACTATACTAGGAACCTTATCCTACAGAAACTCTCACGTCTGTGAAATGTACAAGCATATTCATTTTAATATTCTCTGTTGAAAGAATAAAAAATTAGGACAAAATATACCTCTGTCAATATAAAATAGCCTGAACCACCCCCCAAACTATATATCCATAGATATATCTATATGGAAAGATAGATATATATCCATAGATGTATCTATATGGAAAGATAGATATATATCCATAGATATATCTATATGGAAAGATAGATATATATCCATAGATGTATCTATATGGATAGATACATATTCATAGATATATCATATAGATATATATCTATCTAGCCTCTGAATAACTATGGATATATAGTTTGGAGGGTTGGTTCAGGCTATTTTCTATTTTCTATAGATACATCTCTATGGATAGATATCCATAGATATTTTCTTATAGATACATATTCATATGGTTATATCTATTGATATATCTATGGGTATATAGTTTGGGGGGTTAGTTTAGGCTATTTTCTATTGACAAATATATTTTTTTCTAATTTTTCATTCTTTCAACAAAGAACATTAAAATGAACACGCTTGTACCTTTGCACCATATATCCATTCAGATACACAGCTTAGGGGATTGGTTTTCCTTTCATTTCTATGTTTTTACATAAAAGAAAATATCCTACATATATAGTTTTCTTTTTTCTTCTTCATTTAGCTCTGTGTGCTGGATTAATTCTTTCTGCCCATGTATATCTATCTCTACCTTTCTCTACCCAGCTCTGCACCCTGGGGAACTGCATCATTACACTCCTTTGCTCTCTAGTTTCTGGCTGGGTTTGGCTAATGAGGCACCCCAGCTCCTCTTCCCCCTCCAGCCTACAGTGGTAACAGCTCCCTCATGTTGCTACACTGCCCCTTGTTGGTTTCTTTAAACCCTGCTCACACCTTTACAAATAGACCCTTTGTTTAACTCTTTTTAAATGACTCAGCTTAAATGTGCCATCAGTGTCCTTCTGTGGCCCTAAAGAAAACACTATATAATCTGAATATCTTCTCAGATTGGAACATGCAGGATGACCTCATTTCTTTAATGACTGCCTACTAGTCCAGAGTATGGATGGAGCAGAGTTTAGTCAGGCTATTTGTTATTGACGAAGATATATTTTTTTCCTACATTTTCATTCTTTCAACAAAAAATATTAAAATGAATATGCTTTTACCTTTGCATAGACATGTGAGAGTTTCTGTAGAATAAGGGTCCTAGTATATTTTGTAGGTTAAAAAGGGCTTACATGGCTCAGATACCCACAAGTAAAACTTCTCTTCAAAAAGAAGGTACAGGCTTACGTTTTTAGGGGGTCACTGGCATTTATCCAGAAACCCCAAGATTTTCAGAGATTGAACAAGAACAGGAGGACTGATCCCAAAGATGGTGGGAAAGAGGGTTCAGGGGATGCAGATAACAGGGAGGTAACCCCAGCCTGGCTGGCTCTCATCTCTGGGGGCTGCTCCTCCATCCTCGATGCAGACAGCAGCACTGAGCATGGGGAGAGAGGTTGAAAGGATAGAGATAAATGCTAATCTCTAGTGTAAACAGTTCTCAGGGCTGGACACTCTCTGGACATGCCACAATCCCCCACTGGGAAGGAGATGAGATAGCTCAGGAGGCCGAAGCTGGATTGGGGTAAAGGAAAGGGAGATTGGGAGAGACGGGAAGAAACAGGGGCCAAGGAACCCATTATTTATGTGTCTGACAGCCATGGGAGCAGCCCGACTGGAGACAGAGGGAATCCTCGAACGGGACCAGGGGTAGAGGAGAAAAGCTGGTCATGGTGAGGCATAAAGGGCAGCAGGGACCCTACCCTCATATATCATGGGAAGGCCCGGTCAAGGTACTGTTCAAGGGTGATGTGCAACCCATAAACCGGTTAGTAATTTGAGCCAATGACCTTGAGTGTGACCTTAGCAAGTTACTTTCCTTCTATGGCCCTTGGTTTTCCCATCTGTCAGATTGGGGTTGTATTCCCTGCTTTGCCTAAGAGAGTAGAGACAATGCTCTTAACTTCCATGCTTCTAGGTGAAATCAGGTGAAAATAGAGAGCAGGACATTTCTTGAAAGACAGAAGAATTTCTCAAGGACAGGCAGAAAGGGGACAGGGTGGAAGAGGAAGAGGGAAGTTGTAGGCAAAACAGCACATTATTAAGTATGTCGAGGCTAATGCAGGCCTGGGGTTGAATCTCAGCTCCTTCATTTGCTAGCTAGGGGACCTTGGGCAAGTCACTTACCCTCTTGATTCTCTATTCTACATTGTTATAGGAGTATAAAGATGATAGCTGCCTCATAGATTTATGAGAATGAAATGAGACCATTCATATAAACTGGTTAGCTCTGTGCTTGCCGCTTAGTAAATTCTCAGTAAGCATTGGGTATTGTCTGTACCCTAGGTATGATGGCAGTACCTGGGCACCATGGTTTATAGCATTTTCCAATGGTGCCTGCAATAATATTTCTCATTCATCATTCTCTTCTGCAATGTTACCTTGTTACTTCCTCACCAAGAGGTAAAGCCGAATTCCTTTCCCTTGAATCTGGGCTGGTCTTAGCAACTCATGTATAACCAATGAAATGCAGCAGAAGTGACATAGCATAATTTCTGAGGCTGAATCAGAAAAGCTTCTGCAGCTTCCTCCCCATTCTCTTGGAACACATCTTCTCTAGATATTCCCTCTCGGGATATCTGGAGCCCAGCTGCCATGTTGTGAGAAGCCCAAGCTACAAGAAGAGCCCACATGTAGGTTTCAGCTGAGCCTAGCATTCCAGGTATCCCAGCCCAGGCACCAAAGAGATGGTTAAGGGGTGGGTGGATTACCTGAGGTCAGTAGTTCAAGACCAGCTTGACCAACATGGTGAAACCCTGTCTCTACTAAAAATACAAAAATTAGCTGGGCATGGTGGCGCGTGCCTGTAATCCCAGCTACTTGGGAGGCTGAGGCAGGAGAATCGCTTGAACCCGGGAGGTGGAGGTTGCAGTGAGCCTAGATCGTGCCATTGCACTCCAGCCTGGGTGACAGAGCAAGACTCCAAAAAAAAAAAAAGAAGCTTCCAGATGCTCCCAGCTCCCACTGTTCAAGTCACTGCTAGCCATGTGTCTTCCAAGCTGAAGCTCCAGATACCGTGGACTAGAGACAATTCATTACCCACCATGCCTTTTCTGACTTCCTGACCCATGGAATCTGTGAGCTTAATAAAATAATTGTTGTTTTACACCATTAATTTTGGGACCATTTTTTACATGGCAGCAGATAACTAGAAGGTGAACGGTGAGCTGGTAAGGTTCAGGCCCCTTATACTTATAGTACAAACTCGTCTGAGACCTCTTATCCCTGTTGTTGCCTTGTTCAGTTCTAGGAGCATAAATAGCCCCTATGCCTACCCCAGAGTATGTTGGGGATACCAGGGCTTGCCACCCCACTGGTCATATTCTAGGGGTCCTGCCAAGAGGCTGGGCATTTTTGGAATTTGCCTGGCAGGATAATGTCTCATTTTCTTCCCTTCTTAGTCATGTTAGCCCAGAGTCCTTAGACACGTTTATGGTGTAGCAGTGATACTGAAGGCAAGAAATACCACAAATGATACAAACTACAAAGCTGGGTGTATAATATGATGACATTAGAATAACAGATCCCAAAGGGCACCATCTCAGAAGGAAGTTTCATACAATAGGAACAAAAATAGGCTACTGTAACTGACAAGCGATAGTAATAATAATGGCAATAATAATTGTACTAGTTAGAATTTTCCCTCGAAAGTGACAGAAAATCTAACAGTAGCTTAAGCCCCAAAGGCAGTTGATTGGCTAAATGCAATAGATTTAGTAATGGCTTGATCCAGGGACTGGGTCTTTTTTTCACTTTCTTTCAGGAGTGGGTGTTATTTTCTTTCTGCCTACATTTAGTCTACCTCAGTCCTGCTTTTCGCAAAGTAGTGGCTGCTGGCAAATCCAGGCTTATATTCTCATCTCCAATAAGAGAGCATGCTTCTCCATCAAAAAAGCCAGTGAAAGTCTATGACATATCTGTCTTACTGGCTCTAATGTGGCCACATGACATCTGTGACTCCCTAAGGCAGGAAGGAGCTATAATTGGCCACCCTGAGTCACATGCCCATTGTAGCTGGGGGTGGAGTCACAGCACCTAAACTAACCTAAGGCAGGAAGGAGCTGTGGTTGCTCATCCTGAGTCACATGCCCATTGTAGCTGGGGGTGGACTCACAGCACCTAAACCACCATAAGCCAGGAAGGAGCTGTGATTGGCCATCCTGAGTCACATGTCCATAGTAGCTGGGGGTGGAGTCACAGCACCTAAACTAACCTAAGTCAGGAAGCAGCTGTGATTGGCCATCCTGAGTCACTACCCATTGTAGCTGGGAGTGGAGTCATAACACCTAAACCACCCTAACGCAGGAAGGAGCTGTGATTGGCCACCCTGAGCCACATGCCCATTGTAGCTGGGGGTGGAGTCACAGCACCTAAACCACACCCTAAGGCAGGAAGGAGGTGTGATTGGCCATCCTGAGTTACATGCTCATTGTAGCCTGAGGTAGAGTCACAGCACCTAAACCACATGGACTGGAAGTAGAGGGAAGGGCAGTTTCCCAGAGGAAAACCAGAGTGATATCATTAGAAAAAAGAGAGAGTTTCTGCTGAGAGGCAAAGATTTACACATGCAGAACCCAGCCACTATTTACTGAGGGCTAGATTGTGCCAGGTACTTTACCTGTGCTATTGTCATGTAATCCTGTCAGGTAAGTATTATCCCTATCTTGCAGATGAAGAAACTGACACTCAAAGAGTGTCTTGCTTAAGGTCCCACGGTGACAGAACTGAGATCAGAACATGGTCACCTGACTGCAAAATTCATGCCTTTGCCCCTCTATGCCCCAAAGTCCTCCATTTCTTTTTTATACCAGAAAAAAATACACAAAAAAACCCAAAACACGTGTGATGAATGACATTCTCACATACAACCTGTCCTGTGGGGTTAAACTCAATTCCTCTTGTGAGACCTCTATTTGACCCTTCTCTCTCCCACTCCAGTAAGCATTCTAGAATTCAAGATAATAGAAATGAGGTCATTAGAAGACCAGCCTTAAGATCTTTAATTTTTATTATAAAAAATTTCAAACATAAACAAAGTAAACAGAATAGTATAGTGTATTCCTCTCCCTGTACCTTCTGCCAGCTTCAGCAATTACCAGCATCTGTATTGTCATATCTATTCCTTCCCATACTCCTCACCTTTCACCCGATAATGACATTGATGACAGTTTTCATAGATTTGTGTTGTTTTAAAATTTTACTTGAATTTTTTTTTGAAGTACAAGGAGTTACCTTTTGTGGGGAAGTTAAGTTCTAAAATCAGTGAGAAAGGCAAAAACCATACATGCACAAAATACTCCTTTAAGCACCATTGTCCCTTGAGTATAGCAACAGTTTGGTATTTGTTCATTTGAAGGGGACAGATGAAATGGCTGCCTGACATTTGGGGGCATTCTGTACAAAACACTATCATCTTAATCTCTAGACTCAATCTTAGCAAACAGGGACCAGAGAGAGCCAGGAGATCCTGTTCCCATCTGGCATCTCATACCAACTTTGGGGTACATGCTCATTAAATGAAATGACAGGCAGATCTACACCCTTGCTATTTAAATTATCTTCTTCTCCCAGCTCTGTTTCCTAACAGTACGAATATAAATGCACGATACCATTTCACCCTCAAAGTCTTTCAAATTATGGTATGTGTTTGAATTCCCCTCCAATGCTGATAGCTTGTGACGTGTGCTGTGTGCTTGGACCAAATCCACATTATGCAGTAAGCGCCCCATATGCATTTCGGCTGTGACAACCCTGGTGAGAGGCCAGCTCAGAGGGAGCAGGTTGCAGCTACCTGCTCCCTGAAGCCTGTGGCATCCGGGGCTCTCCTGCCTTGTGCCCTCTGGATCGTCCTCGCCTGTGGCCGTGGACCTTGAGCCTGGGAGGAAAGCCGTGAGCCCACCTCCCACGGGTCGCCTTCTGGGGCCGGCTGACTTGCTGGGCCATTAACCAGCAAAGCCGCAGCAGCAATAAAATTAATTTCCTTCCTAATATATACAAGACTTTCTGCAGGAGAATTATGGACCGATTTGATCAAAGTGTGTAAGTGGTGTGCTTATGCTATCAGTTTCAACCCCTTAATGCCCTCCTGTCAAAACAAAATCCTCAAGAAAGGCTTTGAGGGGAATCACATGGGCATAATGGCTTTCCAAAAGAGAGCCCTAAGTACTTGGTAACATATACAGAGCCGACTATTAGATCGGCTGGTGTAATTGTCCTTATATTTTAATGTAAACACGCTTATATTAGCCGGGCACTTCATCCCTCCACAGACATGGAGGTGCAGGATGAGCGGGGGAAGGGAAGATGGCTTTAGTGGGAACACCACCCAGGGGAGGAGGATGTCAAGGCGGAGACATGGAGAGGAGGTCAAGGGGCGTGGAGGGGAGGGGGATTCTGAGGAGGGAGGCACAGGCAGATGGAAGAGTCCTATCTGGCTTTTATTAATAACACGAATGCCTGGCTCCTGGGTGGCACTTTGAACTTCTGTTTTCCCCAGAGAGTTTTCCCATCCAGGTTTTGCTTTGCCCTCGAGGCAACCTCTGCAAGATGGACTGGAAAGGAGAAGGACTCATTTCATGGATGGGTAAACTGAGGTTCAGAGAAGGCTTTTATGTCCCAGCAGGAAATAAATGCACAGTCAAAATGGGTGAAAGAGGGTGGAATGAAGGGGTCATTACAAAGCTGTGGGACTGGGTTTAGGGAATTGACAGGGATGGCAGAGAACCCCGAGGCTAGCAAGGGGGAAAATTACTACCACTTTGAGACCTAAGGGACAGGGTTTCATAGAAGGTCCAGAACCTGGTAAGGATGAGAGTTTAAGAGAATACTCCCTGGAAGAAGCTGCAGCCTTTCATAGAGAAAAGCAGCCACTGCTAAGCCCACGTAGGGCCGGCATGGAGGGAGCCAGGGAATAAATACCTTGACCTCTCTTTTTCCTCCCACCCTATTCTCCTAATTTCCCACAGGCAAAACCCAGCAGGAAGATAGAAGACAATAGAGCCGTGATTTTGACCCAGCCTCCCAGGACACAGATGGGGTGAAGAAATCAAAGGGGCAAACAGAATTGGTAGCCTAAGTTTCAAAGGGGCAGTTGGGTTTAGGCTTTCTGCAACCAAGCCACCGTCTTCCATACAGCAAGCGACAGTTACTCAGTGGAGGAATAAGCCTTCAGTTGCATACCACTCTGTGCATTGGATGGCAGGATTTTGAAACTTTTGGAAGTTCCATACTTTGGCTTTATTTTATGAATCCACCAGCGCTGTGCACCAAAGTTTCTCTGTGGAGGGAGAACATATTTTTGCAGAGCAAGTACAGATAAGAGGTTGGGTGCCTGAAGCCTGGATAATAATAGAATGACAGCTAATGATTCATCAGTTCTCTTCAGAGCCAGCTGATAATACGTTGGCCAGCCTTTCCCCTTTGCTCAGACAGAACAGCCACCCTCACCCACGGGGATTCCTGCCCAGAAGGAATTTCCACAGCCCTGTACCAAGCATGCTTAAAGTGGCTGTCATTTATGTGGGGTTTGCATGTGCCAAGGGGCATGCCAATGGTCCCTTACATCAACTCACTTAATCTTTATATCCTCATGACCGCCCCAGGAGATACATAATAACATCTACATTTTATAGGCAGAGACAGAAGCTTGGCTCAGCATAACAGAGAGGGAGTGTGGAGCAGTGTCAGGAGCACAGCCAGTAAATCCAGATGACCTGGGTTCAAATCCCAGTCCTGCCACTTCCCAGCTGTGGGCTTTTGCACAAGTCACATGGTCTTCCTGTGTCTCAGCCCCTGCCCCCCGATCTGTAAACAAAACAACACTGTAAAATAACAGTGTCTACCTCATGGGGATCTTGCAAAGATCAAATAAAGAGCTTTGAAAAGCATCTGACATAGTAAGCTCTGTGTGAGCATTAGCTCAGAGATGGTTCTCATGTTAAACTAAATAAGTTGCCCAAAGTCACGTAGACAGAAATTGGCAGTGCTGGTTGTGCAAACCTGCATCCTGAAGTGAGGCCTTGGAACCAGGGTTGTGCTGGAGCTGGTTTGTACCAGCTTGCAAGAGCCAACTGTTAAATTCTCAGGACTTCTGTGAACCAGTTGTTAAACAGACATTATTAAAAATTAAATTATATCAAGTTTACAGTTAAATAAATTATGTTAAAGACAAATGTATCACTCCTAATGTATCACTCGTTTTTGAGGTCGTTTACACCTGCTGTATCTGTGTGGTGGAAGTCCTATATAATGAGATGCTACATACCGTCTATTCCTAACTGTCGCATGACGTCAGCCATGCTGGGATTATTTACACCACTGAAATTGGCAAATACTACGAATCAGACCACTTTTCTCCTCCAAAAGAGGTAGTTGTTAAACACTTTACCAGTACATCATTGCCTAGAACTGGTGCCCCTTACGTCTCATCTGAAGCTTTTCCTGTCACTCGGCAGGGCATGAGTGATGAGCAGAAAATACTTCCTACTTCCCACAGGGCCACTCTCGTTTGGAGGGTGGGTGGGCATCTTGCCCTGACATAATCTCATGCCAGACGAGGACCTGGGAATATTGAAAGGGAAGCTTTCAGTGACCCCTGCCTTGTATGACATCTGACTGTTAGGGCCAGATTTTAAAATGTTTCTTGAGAGGGCAAGAGTCATGAGTGGGGCAAGCAGGTAGCCCATTTCTGGGCACCGCCACCATCCTTCACTCAGCATCCTGCCCGCACTTCGGGCAAATTCCTCGGCTAATGATAAGCGTGGCTCCATCTCAGAATTTTCCCATCGTGCTGACAGTTTTAAACCAATGGATTTATGAACTTTAAAGTAATAGAAATATTTAAGGCAGACCTATTTGCCTTATCTGCAAAGACAGGAACACTCCTCTTCAGAGGGGGGTGGGGAAGTAAACCCATAAAAGGGAGCGATGTTGTTGAACTCTGCCTGCAGGAATGGGAGGGAGCGGCCCTCTTGATGCCCAGATGCTCTCATCCCTGCCGTCCCCTAGGCCTACTTCACCAGCCTTCCTGCCAATCCGGGGTGCTGCCAGAAATTCTCCCAGTAATTCTTTTTCTTGTCAAGTTAGTTAGATTCAGTTTCTCTTGTTTGCTTTCCATTACCCTGATGAATACAAAGATGTTGATAGAGGTGATGGTTACAATGATGGCTAACATTTATTGAGTATCTATTATATGCCAAGCACTGTGTGCTAAGGACTTTATACACATGATTCCATTTAATCCCCTGGAAGAGGGCTGGAGGTCAGGGTGGGGGGTAAAGATCCAAGTTTTGTGGGGCCTGAAGCTTATTCAGTTGGAATAAGAAAAAAAAACATGAAGTTACCATTTGTAAAATTAATTTTAATTTTAAGTTCCAGGGTATGTGTGCAGGATGTGCAGTTTTGTTATATAGGTAATTGTATGCCATGGTGGTTTGGTGCACCCATCATATCTAGGTATGAAGCCCAGCATGCATTAGTTGTTTTGCCCAATGCTCTTCCCTCCCAACCCCACCCCCCTACAGGCCTCAGCGTGTGTTGTTACCCTCCCTGTGTCCATGTGTTCTCATTGTTCAGCTCCCACTTATAAGTGAGAACATGTAGTGTTTGGTTTTCTGTTCCTGTGTTAGTTTGCTGAAGTAATGGCTTCCAGCTCCATCCATGTCCCTGCAAAGAACATAATCTCATTCCTTTCGATGGCTGCATAGTATTCCATGGTGTCCCCCTGACCAGGTCCCCCTGCTGCTGGCGACACAGATGCTTGCTTGCTGTTCTCTGGTCCTGGGCGTCTGAGGCCCCAGCCTTCCCAAGACAGCCCTTCCAGATTCTCAGGACTGCCTTGCCCTCCCTGCCCTGCCTCCTAGGTGACCCTGGCAAAGATGAGAGTACACATTTCCTCCTGCCTGAATATGTACCACATTTCCTTTATCCAGTCAATCATTGATGGGCAAAATTCCATTTTTTTTCCAAAACGATGTGACCCTGTGGAAGCATCTCTAGAGCCCCTCCTGGAGTCTTGAAGGAACCTGTGAGGGTAAAGGATCCTGAAGCTGAATTTTCATGATCTGCATTTTACAGAGGTGGAAACTGGGACCCAAAAGGGGAAAGTGTCTTGTTCAGGTCAAATGGTTTCCAGTGGTGGAGGGAAGATTTGAACCCAGGTCTGACTCCAGAAGCTCTGCTCTTACCTATGACTTCTTAGAGAATTCATCACCTTACCCTTTGCTACCCAGCTGGCATTTCCCCCTGGTTCTTCAACAGCTATCACTTGGATGGGGACTCAGCTTAGCCTCACCCCTGTCTTTGATGGTACCGTTTCCCTACTGGTCCTCCTCTGCACCTATACAAATCCTATTTATTCTTGGAGGTGCCACTCAAGTTCTTCTCCCTCTTCCTCATCCTATCTTTTCCTATTTCTCTTGCTAGAAATAAACCCCAAATATTCCAGCCCTCCCCAAGCTGCCCTTGCCCTGAATGTCTCTTGACCCCTACAGCTTAGCTTTAATCATCCTGTGGTTTTTTTTGTGTGTGAATCTCATCTCCCCCACCCCAGGTGTGTTGTTAGATTGTCCAGGCAGACAGAGTCTTATATCTTTTCTGCATACCTGAGAGTCCGTTGCTCCATTTTCCTTACCCCTTTATTTTATCAGTATTTTCTGAGCATCTCCTAGGTGTCAAGCACTTGTTCAGCACTGGGGATTCAGACATAATTGGCACAGTTACTGTGCTCAAAGAGATGACACATTCCATACAGCTACTGATAGTACTGAGCCATAGTACTGATGGCTCAATACTAGGGGCTGTGGAAACTCAGAGTGGGAACCTCTGACCCAGGCTTCGGGTCACAGAAGGCTTCCTGGAGGAGGTGACATCAAAGTTGATGTCTGAATGAAGCATAGGGTAGCCAATGGAATACTAATAGAGGAAATAGCACAAATACCTAGAGGCAAGCGAGAGTGTGGTGAGCATGGGGATTAGATGTTCCTGGTGGCTGGGGAGGAGTGGTGGGTGGGGAGTGTCAAGGGGTGATTGAGGCCAGGAAAATCAACAGGGGGCTGGGTCAAGGTGGCCTTTGTATGTTTCTCTGCAGACTGTGGACTTGATTCCAAGGGCTCTGGACATTTCAAAGGCCAGCAGTGTTGTGATCAAACCAGTCACTCTGGTTGCAGAGGATGGATTGAAGCAGTGGAAAACGAGGACAATTAGGAGATTGCTGCAGCAATGCAGGAGAGAGATAGGGGCTTGAGCTCGGGAGCTGCAGTGAGGCGAGGAAAGGTGGCTGGGCTCTCTGAGCCCTCTCCTACTTCTCTCCACCACATGCACCTTCTCACCCAGCCTCCAGCATACAAAGCTCACTCCTGCCTCAGGGCCTTTGCATCTTCTGTTCCCACCATCCAGAATTGATCTTCTCCTACAGGTAACCATGCTCCCTCCATCCCTTACCTCCTTCAGGACTCTGGTCAAATGTCACCTCCTCAGAGAGGTTTCCCTGACCACCCTTCCTTCCTAAAGTAGTCTCTCCATACCTCCCACCTTTCTAAACTCTGGCTCTGTTTTACTCATTTATTTGTAGCCCTTGTCACTACCTGACATGTTTATTTATTTCCTATTTCCCTGACCAGAATGTCTGGGGTTTTGTTTGTGTTGTTCAGCACAGACGCCCAGCACAGGAATGGGGCTGCACACACAGTCGACATTCAGAAAATATGCGTCTGATGAACAGTTACATTCACTATATGGCAGGCAGGGCTCATGGACGGAGTGGTGGTTGATTGGATAAGGGGGTGAGGGACTGGTAGAGGGGACGCCCTTGCTGTGCCTGAGGAGGAGAATGACAGGCTCCATTTGGGATGTTTTGAAGTTTTAGATATTGGTAGAATGTTCAAGTGGAAATATTGTATTAGTCAGGGTGCCCACTCAAGCTAACAAATAGAATTAACCATTATAGACCTCAACCAGGTTCAAGGCTGAAATTGCAAGGTCTGAGCTGGAGGTACAGACTTGGGCCTTGTCTACAAATTGATGGAGTATCACCCAGGGCCTAGGAAGGAAGCATATGTTTATTCAAACTGGGCAACTGAGAAGAGTTTAATGAAAAGATGGCCTATAAGAATATGAACAGAGGAAGGAGACCCACAAAGGAGTGAAGAACCTTGAGGCTAGCAACAGTGGGGTGCCTATGCCACCTGTATTGGTCAGCGTTCTCCAGAGATACAGAATCAGTGTAGACTATCCATCTATCTATCCATCTTTCTATTCATCCATCTATCCATCTATCCTTCTGTCTATCATCTATCCACCTATCTGCCCATCTATCCTTCTATCTCCGCATTCATCCGTCCATCCTTCTATGTATCCCTCCTTCTATGTATCCATCCATCCATTCATCCATCCATCCATCTATCCTTCTATCAGTTCATCTTCCCTTCTATCCATCTATGCTTCTATTTATCATCTATCCATTTATCTACACATCTTTCCTTCTATCTACCTATCCATCCATCTTTCTATGTATCCAAACTATCCATCCATCCATCAATCTATTCATCCATCTATCCATGTATCTACCAATCTTATCCACCCATCATTTATCTGTCTATCCTCTACCTGTCTTTTATCCATTCATCTATCTTTCTTTCTATCCATCTATCTTTCTATCACTCTATCCATCTATCTACCCATCTATCCTTTATCTATCAATTTATCCATCTATCCACCCCTCTATCAAGAGAGTTATTTCAAGAAATTGTTTTATGATATTGTCGGGGCTGGCAAGTCTGAAATCTGTAGGGCAGGTGGACACACTGGAAACTCTTGTGCAGGAGCTGATGCTGCAGTCTTTAGACAGACTTTCTTCTTTCACAGGGAAACCTCAGTTTTTGCTCTTAAGGCTTTTCAACTGATTAGATGAAGCCCACACATATGATCAAAGAAAATCTCCTTTACTTCAAGTCAGCTGATTATAGATGTTAACCATATGTACAAGATACCCTCACAGCAACACAGAGCTTAGTGTGTGATTAAATAACAGGGACTATAGCCTGGCCAAGTTGACATAATAAAATGACCATCACACCATCTGAGTTCTGAAGGGAGAACGGGAAGGGGTGGTTACCAGGGTCTGGCCAGAGCTGTAGCTGCTCTCAGGAAGAGGGGCTGCCTGCCTTTGGAAGAGGGGCCTAGCAGGGAGGGAGCCAGGAATAAACACCCAGACCTTCCTATCCTCCCATCTAGTCTTTTGCTGTTGCCTCCCAACCTGAAGCCAGAGGGCAAGGGATTCCGTTGATGTGTCCATGCAGCCCAACTTTTTGGGCACAGAGCAAGGGGAGCAGGATGAGGAGTGGATCTGGAGGAGTAAATGGGAAATCCCCAGCACAGTGACAAGGAGAACAATGGGAATCACCCAGACCCAATATGCACAATGAGGAGAGACAGACCAAGGAAGGAGCCTGAGAAACTTCCATGGCCAGTGAATGACCAGCGGAAAACAACCCACAGAAGTTGGAGAAGGAATGGCCAGAGGCTTGCAGAAAATCCAGAAGGATTTAGAAGAGGGTGAGGGCATTGGGAGGCCCAGAAAAAAAGAATCCGGAATGCAAGCGTGGGTCCATGAGTCTGGGACTGTGCAGTGACTAAAGGCAGTCAGATAAAGGGACAGGCAGAACAGTGACAGCCATACCCTGAAGGGCCATGGGAACCGAGACCAGAAATGTCCTCTAGCGCACAGGGCAAACTTGGAGCCCCAAATAGGAAATTAAGGAGATCAGGAACATAGACACAGGAACAGAGGTTAGGAGAAGAGAAGAGAGTGGATTGGTGGATGGTTGTGTGGATGGATGGATGGATGGATGGATGGATGGATGGACAACAGGTGCATGGATAGTTGGATGGATGAGTAGATGGTTGTATGGATGGATGGGAGAGATTAGATGGAAAGAATGAAGGAAAAAAGGAAGAAAGAAAGAAAAAAGGAAGAAAGGGAGGAAAAAAGAAAAATGGAGGAAGAAAAAAGAAGGAAGAAAAGAAATAAAAAGAGAAGGAAGGAAGGAAGGAAGAAAAGAAGGAAGAAGAGGCTTCATGTGCCATTTTCCAGGCATAATCCTCATACCTTTAGGTGCTCTGCTATTAAATTCTTATAAGAATCCTGTGAATTTACTTATTCCCATTTTACAGGTGGAAGTTGCAATGAGCCTAGATGGCATCACTGTACTCCAGCCTGGGCAACAGAGCGGGACTCTGTCTTGAAAAAAATAAATTAAATTAAATTAATCTATTAGATCTGTGTGGATCAGCAGGCTTGACTACACATGCTTCACTTTGGGCCAACATTCCATCCACCCCACCCCCACCAAAAATACATTAAAAAATCTTTTAGCTTCTCATTGAAAAAACTGACAACCACACAACTGCTTAAGATGGTTTTCAGAAAGCCAGGAAGGACATAACTTACAGTTCCTAGGAGACATGGCTTTGGGTCGGTAATCAATACCTACTGTGTGAGTTTAAGAAAATAGCTACTAGCAGACACCCTGATACTGCATATATTTAATAAAAATGTGTTCCCCATTACTACGATTCTCCAAACATAAAAACGCTGTCGGCACTTCAACAGGGCTTCCAACACCGAGGCTGCTGCATGATGTACGGGCTTCCTGCCTCTTTGTGGCTTCTTTGTTTGGGGTTCTTTGTTTCCTGCCTATAGGTACCTAGAGGCTTAGGCCTGAGGCCCTAGACATTAGATCACAGAACTGGGAATCTCAAAGCCAGAAGGCGCCTTCAGGGATGGGGTTACTGGTGTGATGTAGAGAAAGAACACAGTATTTAGAGCCGGATTATCATCTAGTTCATATTTGTGTCTTTAGCTTTAAGTCACTTAAATATTCATGCATTCATATAATCTAGGGGTGTCCAATCTTTTGGCTTCCCTGGGCCACATAAGAAGAAGAAAAATTGTCTTAGGCCACATATTAAATACACTAATACTAACAATAGCTGATGAGCTAAAAAAAAATCATAAACAATCTCATAATGTTTTAATAAAGTTTACAAATTTGTGCTGGGCCACATTCAAAGCCGTCCAGGGCCACATGTGGCCTGCAGGTTGGACAAGCTTGACATAGTTGATCATTCATCCATTCAGTTATTTATTGAAATATATGTTGGCACTGTGGCAGATAGACCTGAATAGCCCCCATGATCCCCAAGCCCTGACATTCGTGCCTTGCATAATTCCCTCCTCTGAGTATAGGTATAAACTATGACTTCCTTCTAACCAATAGAATATGGCAAAGATGAAGGCATTTTGCAGATTAAGCTGCTAAATTAGTTGGTTTTTGTATTACAAAAAAAGGGAGATTATCCTGGATGTGTCTGACTCAACCAGGCAAAAGCTTTAAAAGCATGGCCTTCCCTGAGGTCAGAGGCGCTCTCTCTTACTGACCGTGAAGAAATGAGCTGCTACGAGTTATATTCAGCACACAGAAATGAATTCTTCCAATCGCCTAAATGAGCTTGGAAGCAGATTCTTTCCCAGTCAAGTCTCCAGATGAGAACACAGCCCAGCTGCCACATTGACTGCAGTCTTGTGAGACCCTGAGTAGGAGACCCAGCTAAGCTGTGTTCAGACTTCTGAGCCAAGGAAATCATGCAATAATAAATGTGTATAATTTTAAGATTCTAAGTTTGTGGTAATTTGTTACACAGCAATAGAAATCTAAAACTGGTACTAACTATGTGCCAGGGGCTGTAAAAGATGCTGCAGATAAAATAATACACAAGATAGTCTCTATCTTATGTTCTGAATAGGTTTGCAGTCTGGTACCATACCAGGCACTTAGTAAATACTCATTGAAGTTGTGCTGATGAGGGACCTGGATTGTCATAAAATTTTCTTTCTGTGTGATCTTGAGCAAGTCAAGTGACTTCTCTGAGCCTCAGTTTTCTCAGATGAAAAATCAGGTCAACAAAATCTGCCTATGTGATCATTGTGAGTATGCTTTGAAAATCTAAATCACTGAGTAGAGGTAAGTTATAATATTCTAATGGAATTGATTATTTTTCTCTGACAGTGTACACCATACTTGAGCACATTAATGTTATCACCCCTTGTTTACAAATAAAATATAGGAGAGATTGTATACTTCCTATCCATAATGTCTGTTTTCTTATTCTTCTTTTGTAATGAAGACTCTAATTTTTAGCAAGGCACAGGGCCATTCAGAGTAAATACAACATTTTTCAGTCTCAGGTGCAGAGAGGTTGGTCATGTGACTGGGTTTTGGACAATAAATATAAGCAGAAATGTTGTGAGATACTTGGAGAAATATCCTTAAGGGGTAGGACTGCCAGATAAAATACAGGACACCATATTATATATGAAGTTCAAATTAAAAAACAGACTTAAAAAATATGTATGTCCTAAATGCTTACGCTAGAATTATTAGTTATTTATCAAAAATTTAAATGTAATTGGGTAATTTGTAATTGTACTTGCTAAATCTGGCAACCCTATTAAGGGAGAAAGTAGCTCCTTCTGTCCTCCTTCCCTATCCAGGTACTTGAAGTGTGATGGCTGGAGCTTCAGCAGTCATCTTGGGCCATGAGGATCAGTCCACACTCTAGGGATGATGGAACATTGAGCTGAGAAGAATCTAGGTTCTTTAGAATGTCAGGAGTAGAGCATTCACAGCAGCTCTGTGTTAATCAGCTCTGGGCTTATTTACAAGAGAAAGAAATACACATGTATTTTGTTTAGGTCACTTATTTGGAGATTTCTATTTGGAATAGCAGAACCTATTCCAAATTTTTACATGGACCCTCCAACAGTTAACACAGACTAAATTAGGCATTGCTTCCACTTACTGAGTAATAATAATTGCTTTCATGTGCTGTTTGCATGTACTAGGTACTATACTAGACCACTTGCAAATATTATCTCTAAACATTACAATAATTCCAGGAAAAAGTTATTTTAATCCTTGTTTTGCAGATGAGTAAACTGAGGCACAGAGCAGTTAAGTAACCTGCCAAAAGTCACACAGCCAGAAAAGTAGCAAAGATAAGTTTTGCACCTCAGGTCTGAGTGACTTCCAAAGTCCTTTATCCTCTATCTTTAAAAACTAGGTATTTTTTCCAAACTGTTTTCTATTTTTTTTTTTTTTTTGGTCTTTTTATTTTTTTATTTATTTTTTTATTTTTTTATTTTTTTATTTATTTTCTTTTTATTATTATTATTATTATTATTATTATTATTATTATACTTTAGGCTCTATGGTACATGTGCGCAACATGCAGGTAAGTTACATATGTATACATGTGCCATGCTGGTGCGCTGCACCCACCAACTAGTCATCTAGCATTAGGTATATCTCCCAATGCTATCCCTCTCCCCTCCCCCCACCACACAGCAGTCCCCGAAGTGTGATGTTCCCCTTCCTGTGACCATGTGTTCTCATTGTTCAATTCTCACCTATGAGTGAGAATATGCGGTGTTTGGTTTTTTGTTCTTGCGATAGTTTACTGAGAATGATGATTTCCAATTTCATCCATGTCCCTACAAAGGACATGAACTCATCATTTTTTATGGCTGCATAGTATTCCATGGTAATCATTAAAAAGTCAGGAAACAACAGGTGCTGGAGAGGATGTGGAGAAATAGGAACACTTTTACACTGTTGGTGGGACTGTAAACTAGTTCAACCCTTGTGGAAGTCAGTGTGGCGATTCCTCAGGGATCTAGAACTAGAAATACCATTTGACCCAGCCATCCCATTACTGGGTATAGACCCAAAGGACTATAAATCATGCTGCTATAAAGACACATACACACGTATGTTTATTGCAGCATTATTCACAATAGCAAAGACTTGGAACCAACCCAAATGTCCAACAATGATAGACTGGATTAAGAAAATGTGGCACATATACACCAAACTGTTTTCTGCAACCCTTTTTAAAACTATATTTTCTTTAAGCCAGGATCCAATGGAGAGAGAAGACATATTCCCTCAGCTTAAGTCCCATCATCACTGAGTTTAGCTGCAATTGTTTTGGACGTCAGAAAACAATTCTCCAAACATGGCATCATTATGTCTATACCTGGAAAAGGCTGCGATCGTCAGTGAGCTTTGCTGTCAGAAAGGGTAAGAGTCATTCATTAGCATGTATTCTTGTTTTAGAGATACAGACCCTAAGGCGGAAACAGAGCCAGGAATCTGCCTAAGGTAAGACAGTGAGAAGGTATCAGAGAGGGACATAAACCCAGTGCCCTGACCTGACCCCTTCCCTACCCAGGACCTCATTACCACACAGAGCCGCCTCTGTAGGAACAAACTAAGAAGACAAGAGACACCTATAACTTGGGAAGGGACTAGGACCACAATGGGAAGAGAGTAATGTTACACCCACTCACCCATTACCTCTGACATCAGACCCTTCACCTTGGCAGAACCAAAGCAGATGTGCCCACCCAAGCAGGAGAGAGACACCCATGGGAAGGGTATACCAAACCCTCCATCTGCAGATGCTGGGTGGTTTTACCTGGTTTGAAAATGAGACATATATCCCTGGATCTGAGTCCTTGAAGAAGAAAGAGCTTGTCTTGTTTTCGGCTGTATGGCCAGTGCACAGATAGTCCGAGTACACAGTAGGTCCTCAAAAAATAATTTGTCAAGATGACTAAATGAATAAAATATCCAAAACTTTCTGCTTTATATGTTAAAATTAGAGAGTGAAAGCTATCAAGAACAATAATAAAAGTACCAATACTAATAAAATAGTAGTCATAGCAACTATGTGTTTTGCCCATACTGTGTGTTAGGCACCGCACTCAGCACATTACACACGTCTTGTTTAAACTCACAACACCCCCGCGAAGTAGCTTCTATACAGGACTCATTTTATAGAAAGGGAGGCTTGGAGAGGTGAAGTCACTTGTGCAAGGTCTCACAGGAAGGAGGTACCAGGATTCTAGCTTGAATGGACTGTCATACCCTGCATTAAGCTTGCATATTCAGTGTCTCCCATGTCTAATTCATGATGATGCTCTTTTGGTAACTTAAGGTCTGTGATTCTGCTTTGGAGACATTTCTGAATACCAGGCTCCTGCTGGGTACTGAGAACATCTCATGCCCAAGATGGTTTCCATGCCCCAAAGAGCCAAAGATAATGAAAACAGTGGCCTGAGAGCCTGAATCACAGGATACCCAGGGTGTTGGAAGTTCTAATTGCCTGGTACCCGGAATCTCTGTCCTCTTCTTTCCTTCCTTCCTCTTCTATCCCCAACAGTACTCACCACCTGTCCCACCCTAACTTGGACAAGGCAGTGTTTTGGGC
The DNA here is from genome assembly GCF_028885655.2 of Pongo abelii. NCBI lineage: Eukaryota > Metazoa > Chordata > Mammalia > Primates > Hominidae > Pongo > Pongo abelii. Next base: position 113,071,564 of record NC_071995.2, on the reverse strand, counting down.
AGATAGATCCTTGGCATCCCTAACATGAGGTCAAGGGTCACGCCTCATGCCCTCCTACCCCCCACATTGCCGGCTTCGCACAGTAGGTTCAAGGTACACATTTGTTGACGGACCACTGATTGATCTGATTCTGTAAAGTGCTTCACTTGGCCACATGAGCCCAGAGAGGCTTAATAAAGGCTTTTTGAAGATGATAAGAAACAGAGCTGCCTTGTTAAGATTCCGGGGGCCTCGGATTCTTCTTTAGTGGCAGTATCTTTCCGTTTTTTCTTTTCTTTTTTAAGTGCTGGCAGATAAAGCCCGCCGACTGTCCAGTGGGTGACACTGGAGAAAGAGCTTTGGGGCCTTTTGATTTTTAAAGGACTACTTCAAAAGCAGCTCATGACATTAAAATCTCCTGGGTTCTAGCTGGGCTTGTCAGCAGAATGGCAGGGTTGCCTCCGTTCCTGGTTAACAGAACTGCGGCCGGGATGAGACTGGGAAAGACTGACTTAAGGAGAGTGGAAAGAGTTCTGGGTAAGCACTTAGGAGGTGGGGGTCTGACCCAACTCTGCCACCACTGACTGGAGGCATTGAAGATGCCCCTTTCTACCCCCAGGCCCTAGTTTCCCCAACTACAAAGCCAAGAAGTGAAAAAAGAGCAAGCTCCAAAGCCTTTTGCATCCCTGACTATTCATGTTTGGGATTCACTTAGACTAGGATTAGGCTTCTTGCCCCAGTGCAGGATGGGAGGAGAGGGAGCAGGAGAGGATGTTCTTTCCACAGCGTGTATTTTGCTGTCTGTGTGTCCAGGCGGACCGCAGGCCAAGAAAGCATCTAAAAGACACCTCCTCCCCATCCTTCACCCTCACCCCAGCAGCTGCAGTTCCTATCTGAGGGTGCTCCCCAAGGCCATCTCCCCAAAGCCCATCTCCCAGCATCTTCATGCCATGTCTGAGTGAAGGCAGCCTTCTTTCAGGTGTGTGTGTGTGTGTGTGTGTGTGTGTGTGTGTGTGTGTGTGAGAGAGAGAGAGAGAGAGAGAGATGAGGTCCATAGCAGAGGCTGTAAATTTTTCGTATTTGAATTTCTTTGAGAATCTGAAAAAAGTCATGGACAGGCTACTTGGGAAAAACACAGACATGTATACAAAATTTTGCATCTAAATTAAGGTGGTTTCTGGGTCCCACTGATCCTAGGTTAGAAACTACTAAAATATAGGACATATATGTACACTCCTTATAGAAGGAGGAAGAGGAGAAGAAAGAGGAGAGAAGCAGAAGAAGGAAGAGAAGGAGGAGCAGGGATAAAGAAGAAGAGGCGGGGGAGGGGGAGCGTAAGGAAAACCTGTTTAATCCAAGTAGAAACAAGCAGACCTTTGGTTAGAACATGGGTTCCAAAATCTTAAAGACAGGATTTGATTTTATTGTTGTTGTTGTTTGGTTTTTGTTTTTTTTGTTGTTGTTGTTGTTGTTGTTTTTTTTTTGAGACAGGGTCTCACTCTATCACCCAGGTTGGAGTGCAGCGGCATGATCTCGGCTCATTGCAACCTCTCTCTCCTGGGTTCAAGTGATTCTCCTGCCTCAGCCTCCTAAGTAGCTGGGACTACAGGTGTGCACCACCACGCCCGGCTAATTTTTATATTTTTAGTAGAGATGGGGTTTTACCATGTTGGCCAGGCTGGTCTTGAACTCCTGACCTCAAGTGATCCACCCACCTCAGCCTCCCAAAGTGCTGGGATTACAGGAGCAAGCCACCGTTCCCAGCCTTAAAGACAGGATTTAAATCTCACCTCAGCTCCTTTCCAGCTGTGTGACCTTGGACAAGTGATTTGGACTTTCTCAGCTTGTTTCATTTTAAAAATGAGGTCATGATATGATTTGGGTCATATTACTTCTGGTTCCCATCCTAGAACATGGCTTTGTCTTTGGAGGTTATTTTGTTTATAGGACATTTCCTCCTGGGGCCCCCATCTTTTCCTGAAGCTACCCGAGGCTTAGACCAGAGGCTGGGCCATGGTTAGTGTCTTGCTACTCAAAGTGTGGTCCCTGGGCCAGCAGCATCAGCGCCCCCTGGGAGCTCATCAGAAATGTGGTCTCAGCCCCACCCCAGACCTACAGAATTAGCATCTACATTTTAACACAGCCCCCCAGGTGGCTCATAACACATTCAAATCTGAGTTCCTTAAGAGCCAGAAAAATATTTGGCATTATTTCCCAACCCCATGGATTGCACTAATAAGCAAAATTGTGTGAATGCAGAGCCCTGGCAGCAACTGAGCTTGTTTCCACCTTCTTGGGACTAAGGTTTCAGCACTCGGCTTTTCCCAAACAGCCTCCTTCAAGCTGACCCTGTCTCCCTTCCCTAAATCCCGGCAGCCAGGTTAAAGTTGTCACCAGGTACATATGTAGCCAGCAATCACTCGGCACGCCTGTAGTAAGAAGAGGCTGCCAGCCAAGATCCCAAGGCAACACATTGGGAAAAGACCAGACCTCACCATGGGGTGCAGGTGGACCATTTGCCATAAAATCCCTCTGCCCGAAACATAAAACATGACTTGAACATAGGAAAAATAATCAACAGCAGCAACAATGATCACCTACTAAGTCTTACCATGCGTGGGATATCACTCAGGAGCTTGGCTGCGTTATCTAATTTATTCCACACAACCACCCCACAGAACAAGTATTATCTGGCTAAGAACATTGAGACACAAAAAGGTTAAGTAACTTGTTCAAGGTCACACAGCCTGCAGGTGGAAGAGTCAGGATGGAAACTTAAGCCCAGATTCTTAAGCATAGACTGGACAGACCTTAGCTCAGGGGTCACAAATGGGGCATGGGCAGACTGGCCCTCGGTGTGTTTTATTTTACCTGCCTAATGTTAACATGTTCTTTGAGCCAACATTTTAAAAGTTCACCTACAATATGGATTTCTGGCTTCTCTTAGAAAACCAGAATGCTTTTGGCATTGCAGGACTGCTAGCGGGAGTGAGCAGGAGTGTTCATGCATTGTTTGGATTAGAAAATCCCCACCACTCACTGTGATATCTGCTGGCCCCACTGGGGATTTTAGGTTGGACACTTTCATATGAATGATAATAATAATAGAAAACATTTTTTTGAGGTATAGTTATGTATCAAGCACAATGCTACAAGAGGAAAAGAATGGGTAGATCATGTACTCAGGTACTCATCTGATACAGGAATCTACCCTGTAGCATCCCTTGCTCAGTGTTTATCCATTGTTAGCTTAAATTCCTCCAGGCATAAGCCACTCACTACCTGTGGAAAAAGTCTTTGTCATGGTGTGACTAGGAGTCTATAAATTTCTTCTTTCTTTAGAAGCCAGTCCTGCCCCTTTCATTTCTACCTGGGGACAGGGCCACCCAGAGTCTGTTGACAGCATCCCCCATGTCAGACCTTCTGGAGATTTGAGATGACTGACCTTCTTGAACTTTCCATGCTGGCACAGGGAGGCAGGTGGAGAAATTTCTTTCTGGGGCTCATGTTGGGTTCTGAGGAGGGGCGAGGATGAAGGGACTCCTTGTCAGCCTGTGGCTGCTGCTTACTCAGCTCTCTATCAGGTCCAGGGACCCCTGACCCCAGATCAGTGGCAGACTGGACCGTGTGCCCACTCACCACCTTCCCTAGCAAGAGAGGCTGATAGAAGGGAGCTCTCCAAGTCCTGGGTCTTTCACTTTCTCTATGACTCTCTGCTTTCCCTTTCTTTGTCTTGTCCCTTTATTCACAAAACCCTATTTCCCCCTCTCTCTTCTCTCACCTCTCTACGTCCCCTTTTCTGCCACAATGCTCTGTACTGCGCCATCTGTCCTCCATGTAGATATCCATGCCCACATATCCCCTTTAAATCACATCTTAACCTAAATCCTCCCCTTTCTCATCTTTGCTTTTCTATTCTCCCCATGGCATAGTCTGCCTATATTTCCCTGAACACACTAGCTAGTAGACTAGTAGCAATTTCTCCTTGAAAAGCAACCTTCCCCGTTTAAATGCATTTGCAGACTTTTTATAGTGAAGTAATGGTTAAAACTGTCCCTAGGGTGTGGTCTCTGGCCCTGCTCTCCTCACTCAACAGACCCTCCCTGGTGGATCTTGTTCACTCGCATGGCTTCAAATGCCACCAGTGTGCTTTCAGCTCTCACACCAGTATCTCTAGCCCACACCTGTCCCAGGGTCACACAGCCACCTGCCAGCTGGGCATCTCCATCTTGGCTCATCTTGCCCCAAATTGGACTCACTGTCTCTCTCCCAATCCTGGTCTCACCCTTTTACCTCTAGCTCAGTAAATAACAGCAGCATCTACCCAGCTGTTTGAACTACACACCTGGGGTCATCCATTGTTCATTGTCTCTTCCATGGTCCCTGATATCCAATTAAGCATCAGGTTCTTTCTCAGCTCCTTTTAGACATGCCTCACACAAATCTCACCTCCATTGATAACAAAATGAATACTTGCTGAATGAATGAATTTGGACCTTAACAATCAAGGCTTTCAGCATCTCATCTGGGTGCCACTTAAGTAGGTTCCAATGAAGTCTCTCAGCTGCCTTTCTTGCTTTTCAATCTATCTTCCATGCCATGGACATAGTTATCGTGTGAAAGTAAAAATATGACTGCCCCTTCCATAACAGCTTCCATGGCTCCTCATTGCCTCCAGGCTAAAGCCCAGGCTATTGATCTCCACCCTGTGCTCTCTGCTCCAACTTCAGTGTTTCCTCCTCCCTGCCTGGAACTCTGAGCTCTAGCGGCACCAAATGCATAGCAGTTTTCCACTCACCTCTCTGCTTTTGCTTACGTTGTCTCACCTGGCTGAAATGCCTTTTCCTCTTCCCTTTATCTGGTTAATTATACCCAGAATATATAAAGAACTTAAGCAGCTCAACAACAACAACAACAACAACAAAAACCCAATTTAAAAATGCACAAAAGACCCTAATAGACATTTCTCAAAATAAAACATACAAATGGCTAACAGGTATATGAAAAAATATTCTACATTATCGATCACCAGGGAAATTCTAATACCTTCATAAGAATTTCCTGAAGCATCTCCTTTTCCTGGGATGCATGCATAATCTATTCTTTCACATTAAAGCAATAAATAAAACACATCATTCTCTTCCACTTTCCTATCTTAAGCAGCCTTAGTACCCACCAGTGTTAATGTTGACACTGAAAGCTAAACCATTATTTAATGCACCATTTTGCCATTATTATTATCTATGTTGTTTGCAGTTTTTCTCTATTATAAGTGGTGCTGAATATATCGGTGTGAAAAGCTGTATTACTCCACACTTAGAATTATTTCCTTTTGCTAGATTCTCAGAAGTAGAACCATTGTGGACGAGCACGTCTTAGATGAGGTATTTTGCCAAATCACTTTTCCAAACAGGCAGGCTCACCTGCGCTGCAAGCAAATATATGGTCAATTCTAGAATTTAGACTCCCACCTGGGATTCCCTGGGGTACAGAAAGAAGAGTAAAATGTGATGTTGGCAACAGAGCTGAGTTGCTATTTAGAAATAACAAACCTATTGGAAGAAGGAATTGGATCTCCACTTAAAGTGAGTCAAAATGGTTTAAATATGAAACCTGAGGAACAATGAAAAGCAAAATGAGAAGGGAGATGTCTAAAGACTCAACTGAGTGACTGCTTGAATCCATAATCATTGGGAAAATAGATCGATTTTATTGCATGAAATGGATGCATCTCAAGGGATGCCTTAGGTGAAAGCCGAAGAACTGATTTGGCGAGTGTAGAATTTCCTTCAGATTCATGGCTTGGGTTTTCTGGCACAACACCCCCACCCCCAGCTTAACTGTGTTTGAATTCACTTACCCAGAGCAAAATCCAACTGAAAGTAAAAGGAGACTTTAAAACACTTATTTTTAAGATCCTCATAAGGTGTTTTGAACATCAAATAGCTCTTAAAAACCACGGCAGTACTTTCATGATTTAAGTGTAAATGATTCTGAAACATATGGATTACATTTTCCTCGAATTCCTCCTTGTTTTAAAAGTGAAAGGAAGAGGACGAAGAGAAATTGTAGATTGCCTGGACTACTTAGACATTCAACTTGTAGGCAAACCTTGTGAACCCTGAGGCTGGGAAGCAAATTTGCCAGACTTCTGGAGAGGGCAGTGTTAGGAGGGCCTTAAGGGAGGATTGTTCTGTGTAAATCCTAAAATAATCTTTAATTTGGGGTTCCTGTCTGGGCATAACAAGGACCAAAAGCAACAGTTTCCAAGTTCTGATTAGTAAATCAAAGTGTCTTAAATTCCTAGTTGGAAATACAGATTCCAAGGCTAAATCTCAACCCTTCAGAGCAAAAACGTCTGCATTGGAATGCCAAGAATCTGTAGTTTTTAAAAGTTCCTTAGCCACCAGATTGGGTTACACTGCTCAAAATCAGGGTTCCTAAACCTGGGCTCTATTGACATTGGGGCTGGATAGTTTTTTGTTGTGCGGGGCTGCCATACACATTCTAGGATGCTTAATGGCATCCCTAACCTCTACCCACTAGATACCAACAGCATGTCACCACCTCTAAGTTGTGATAATTAAGAATATCTCCACACGTGGTCAAATATCCCCTAGGGGGCAAAAGGGTGTTGGTTGAGAATGACTGATGTAGATGACTTTAAAGTGACTAACCATTCAGAGAGATGTACAATTATTTGCTGGTGTGTGTGTGTATTTCTGCTCAGTGTGAGTTGCAGAGGACATTTCTGCATAAATACAGAGACTGAGAAGTTAGGCAGGCAGAGATAATACCATGTGTTCTGTATATTTGTACCTCCACCTCAAATAATATTCCTTACATTTTTCTACTTCATGGGCATGTGGGTTGGTTATTGTTCCCCATTCTTCACTCCTTTGATGTTATAGAACTATACTTCTCTATCCTTCCCCTGGCTTCATGGCTATTGGGTGAATGTCCCCATCTTGACTTTGACCATGTGACTTGCTTTGACTAACGGGATGCTAGAGGCTGTGGGCAGAGCAAAGGTTTCTGATGGGTCTGCTTGGTTGGGCTTGTTTTCTCTGGCTTCACTGTAAGAAGTCATGTGCATCCCAAGTCACTGCTGCTCCTGAAGCTTGCACCCCTAGAATGCACTTATGTAGAACAGAAAGGCCTGAGCCCAACAAGAAGCCTGGAGCCAAGCCCAGCCTACATCAGCCAAACCCCAGCCAAATCCCAGCCAAACCACAAACCCCTGGAGCATGAAAATAAATGTTTATTGTATGCTTCTGGGATTTTGAGGCTGTTTGTTACAAACAGAAAAACATTTTTTAAAACCATTAAAAAATATGTGAAGGTACCTCAATGTTTACATCAGAAGACAGTTTGGCACAGCAGCTAAGAGTTCAAGATCAGAAGCCAAAAAGATAAAGTCTTCGTCCAACTTCCAGCCCTGCCACTTCCTAGTGAGTAACTTAATTTCTCTGCGCTCCATTTCCTCATCCATTAAAAGGGCATACGAAATAATACATGAGTCTCAGTTTCCTAGTCTGTTGAATAGGTTTGTATGATACTGTGTACCTCATAGATTTGAAGGTTAGATGAGATGATACATGTAAATTGTTTAGTGTCAGTGCCTGACACATGGTAAACACATGATAAATGCTAGTTAATTTTATTATGCTGAAGGATCAAGGGCATTAAATATATGTTTATCTCTTTCTTCCTTCCCTCTCCTCCTTTCTCCCTTCCTTCCTTCTTTTCTGTTCTCCTTTTCTCCCTTGCTTCCTTCTTCCCCTCTTAACTATCACAAATATCTATTAAATGCCCACCATATACCCCTAAACTTTGTGTTTGGATGAATAGAATCCAAAACCCACTGTGCATGAAAACCGGGCACCTCAGAGCCAGTAGCTCAAGAGTCCACAAAGAGTTAATCCCTGGTGAACCAGGAGCCAAATAAATTCTGCCCCACCAAACACACCCCAATCATCATTAGTCACGGCTTGTTGGACAGGAGGCTCCTCCCTGGCGCTTATCTCCCTGGCTTCTGTCCTCGACCAGGTGGCCATATTTCACCTTCTGAAAACAGATGACCCCAGGGTCAGTGAAATGAAAGCCCCATTCAACAGGTCTGCCAGGGAGTCAGCCAGCAAGGAGGGCGAGGGTCAATCTCGCAGCTCTGTCCCTGCCAAGGCATCCCCCGAGCACATGCGCCAGGGATCCTTGCTCTCCATCCCCCAGGTCAGGGCTGAGGGACAGGATCAAGGTAACAATTACTGCAGAGCTTTGTCCTCCATAAAGCTTCAGGTGGGGGCGTGGCCTTGAGGCATATTTGCATAGTGCTCCTACCATGATGCTTTGCAGCAGTCCTGTCCAGCTGGGCTCGCAGGATGGGATTCCAAGGAAAGAGATTAGGAAGATGGAATTCCAACAAGAGGGAGCAGGAAGATGGGATTTCAAGGAGAAAAAGTAGGAAGGGATTCCAAGGAGAGAGAGTAGGCAGATGGGATTCCTGCCCTCATGGGGCTTACCTTCCATGGAGAATGGGGCCAACTTACTCACTACTTTTAGGGGCTCACCATAGTGTTTTAAATTTTTTACAATCAGAAAGAAAAAATAAAATTTTAGGGTTATTGGAATTTTTTATTTTTTCTCATATCAGAAAAACACAACTTCAGTGAAAAAAATTAATGAAAACCTATTACATTTTGCCTAAATAGAAAAAAATAAAATGTTTAAATATTTAAAGTTTTATCAAAAATAATTTTTAACGTGGCTATAGTTATGGTGGAAGGAGCCCTATGAAGGCAAAAGTGCACAGGGTCCAAGAAAATCTAATGTGTTCCTGAGCCAGGGAGAGAAGCCATTAATATGACAACAAATCAACGGATGTGATGCACTCAGATCAATTCGTGCTATGAAGGGAATGAAGAAGGGTGGCACTAAAATATAACAAAGGGCAGAAAAATGACTTGAGGGAAAAATTACTTTTTTGCTACATCTATTAGAAGTAGTAAGGATGATGATAAAACAATAGCAGCTACATTTATTGGATGCATATTAAATAAGCGATGTATGTAAAGGGCCTGGCATTTAAGAAGAGCCGCTACTATTCTTTTCTTTTCTTTCTTTCTTTCTTTCTTTCTTTTTTTTTTTTTTTTTTGAGACAGGGTCTTATTGTGTCATCCAGGCTAGAGAGTCTTGACTTCCCAGGCTCAAGAGGTCCTCCCACCTCAGACTCCCAAGTAGCTGGGACTACAGGCATGGGCTACCATGCCTGGCTAATTTTTGTATTTTGGGCTATGTTGCTCAGCTGGTCTTGAACTCCTGAGCTCAAGTGATCCTCCCACCTTGGCCTCCCAAAGTGCTGGGATTACAGGTGTGAGCCACTGCACTGGGCCTGCTGCTAGTATTCTTATTTTTATTCTTCTTATACAGCCTGCCAGGCAGTGGGCTAAATAGTTTATACATGTCATTTTCTTGATGTGGGTTTTCCAAAACAAAGCTTCAAAGCAAAGCTTGAAACAGGGACATAGATGTAAGTGGTTTATTTGGGAAGTGATCATGATCCTCAGAAGCAGAAGTATGGAGAGGGAGAGAGGGACCAGAGTAAGGGAGGAAAACAGCAAGCACTCAACCACCCAGCTCAGTCCCCTTGGATTTCCACTGGGGAGCTGCATAGAATGCACCCTTGAACCATCCCAAAGAGAGACAGGAAGGCAGTGCAGGCTGCCATGAGGTGGGGCAGAGCCCTTAGGCAGAGAAGAGGAGAGACTCTGCCAGCAAGCCCAGGAACTGTCCCCTGTTCAGGTAATCTGCCTCTGCTTCATTCGCTCATGAAATCACTGTGACAACACTATGAGGTGGTGGCTGTTAGGATCCCCCTTCTGCAGATGAGGAAATCGAGGCACAGAGAGGCCAAGTGACTTTACCAGGATCCCACAGCTGAAAGCAAAGCTGGAACCCAAGTGTCTCCATCTGCTACAGCCTGGACCTTTGGACATGACGTAGCATGCATCCCATGTGGGAAGTATAGGCTCTGGAGCCGACACTCCAGACTCCAGTCCTGATTCCACCAGGTATGAGGGGCATGACTTGAAGATGCTTTTTAGCTTCTTGGTTCCTCCAGGGTCCTCATTTAGTTGTTGTGGGGATTAAATGATGTCATATTTGAAAAGAGTTCAAGACAGCTCTTGGTGTAGAATAAGTTCTCAATAACTACGCATGATTCTTTTAACCCAATGGTTCTCAAAGTGTGGGCCCCAAACCAGTAGCATCAGATCATCAATACTAGTCAGCACTGCCTGAGAATGTATTAGAGATTCATATGCCCAGGCCTCTCCTTGGACCTACTGAGTCAGAAAATCTGAGGGTAGAGCCCAGCAATCTGTGAGTCAACCATCTATTGCCCAGGTGATTCTGTCACATGCTCAAGTTTTTGAGCCACTGTTTTCACCACTCTGCCAGCTCTTACTCTCCCCAGAATGCAGTGTGACATCATTTTGCGAGTGGCTGCAGTAAGTTCTGCCCTTGAAGCATGATTGCAAGGTACCTGAAAAAGCTTCTGCTTATAGTATTCTGTCCTGTTGACATAAGAGCTTGATGTCTGTGGATTAGAGCTGGATTTTGGTTCATAAACAAAGATTCCTAGAAGGGGAAAAGAAGAAAACCATTTGTGGCTTACACCTTGGTTAGAATCTGCATGCCTGTGGTCCCAGTTACTTAGGAGGCTGAGGCGGGAGAATCTCTTGAGCCCAGGAGGTTGAGGCTGCAGTGAGCTATGATCACACCACTGCACTCCACTGTAGGTGACCTATCTCTAAGAAAAAAAAAAAAAAGAAAACAAAACAGAGCAAAATAATATAGTACATAATGTAGATAAGATCTGCTTTTATGTTTTTAACATTATCCTACCTTCTTTTTACCACCATCTTCCACTTCTCCCACTTTCCAAGACCCTCATTTTATCCCCACGGTGCCTAAATTCTGAATGTCTTCCATTTTTTTCCCTCAAATATAACTTGTTCTCAACTAAGCTTCATCCCATTAATTAATTCATTTTACACATGGGGTCTTGCTATGTCACTCAGCCTAGAGCACGGCGACCTTATCAAAGCTCACTGCAGCCTCAAACACCTGGGTCACCACATCCAGCTTTTCTTTTTTTCTTTGTAGAAATGGGGTTTAGCTATGTTGGCGAGGCTGGTCTTGAACTCCTGGTCTCGAGTGATTGTCTCACCTCAGACTCCCAAAGTTCTGGCATTACAAGTGCGAACCACCACATCTGGCCCATAATTTTAAAAATTGATTTAGTGAGACCATAAATACCAGTCAGAATCTAGTCAAGAAAACAAAATAAAACAAAACAAAACAGTCCACGATTTTCAAGCAGAGGGTATTTAGTACAGGGAATTGGTTACACAGTTGATAGAGGAGCTGAGAAGCCAAACAAGAAATGATGATGCTACCCAGAGATGAGCAGCATCCAGCAGCTGTTTCTGCCCCTAGGACTGGAGAAACAGGAGGAGGAGGTGGTAGCACTGGAACCCAGAACCATCCAGAAGGAACTAGAACCATAGTGATGGCTACTTGATAGGAGCTGCAACCATGGAGGGAGACTTCTCTGGTAGGAGCTGGAGCCACAGAGGAGACCCAGTCACTGCTGGAGATGCCATAGGAAGGAGAGGGAAAGAGGGGAGGCGGGGAGGGAGAGAGAGAGAGAGAGAGAGACTGACTCTGGATTTGCCTCTTCTTCCACCCTCCAGTTTCCTACAAAGCCCTCCCAGTGTCCAAACCTACCCAGAGGGCAAAGGAGCCTACGAAATGTAATTCTCTGAGATACAGGCCAGAGTACAGAGAGGGCAGGAATATATCTGAGATCCTTCCTTCCTCCCTCCTTTCCATTCCTCATCCGGTTCCTTTCTTCCTTCTTTTTTTCTACATCCCCGTCTTTCTTTTCTCCCTTTATTTTCACCCACCCTCCCTTCTTCCCTTCATTCCTCCCTCCTTTTTTTTCCTTTCTTTCCTTCCCCCATTTTCCTCCCTCCTACTCTCCCTCTTTCCTTTCCTCTCTCCATTTCCTTTCCTTCCCTTGGTGCCATCTACAATGGTAAATAAAAGAATGTGTATAAACAGAATGGTAAGCCAGAAGGTTCACGGGGGTTATAGCCTACATCTGTGGGGATGTTCTCTTTGAGCCAACTGAGAAAGTGGATGGTGGAAAGGATGTCAACTGTCTGCACTTCGGGCACCAAAGGTGAAGGGCTGGTTAAAAGGCCAGCCCATCTCTCTTGGGATGGGGCTTCAGGTTGAGGTCCTGCAGAGCCCCTCTTGTTCAGCCCAGCCTGGCTTTTCTCAAATGACGAGTTTCTCTGATCTCTAAAGACAAATGAAGCCAACTGGGCTTTGGCACAATTGTCCTGCTTCAGGCTGACCATTCCACGTGGGAAAAAGAGATGGTTCAGCACTCACTGTTAACCATTTTCTCTAAAAACATCTTTTCTAGTCTGCATGTTTATAACATAAATCAATCAATTCATTGCTAGAGATCAATAGAAAACACAATTTGTTATTACTATAATAATGTAGGCATAATAATTAGCACCACAGGTAAAGAAAAAGCCTATCGTGTATAAAGCCTAGCAACACAGCTCAGTGTGAGTGTGTTGAGAGAGCCTGACCTTTTTTCGTTCACAACCAGCAGTTGCGAACAGCTGCTATAAATTATTTTGATTGTCCAGCAACTTGCTGATTTGAGTCTGGCTTCCATGCTCAACAGTGCTTCTCTGTGATGTTTAGCTAGGGTCTTGTCAATTTGGATCAACCACTTATTCATTTCCTCAAACAAATATTTATTGAGCACCTACTACGCACCAGTAACCATTCTAAGCACTGGGGATGCAGCTGCGAACCAGTGAGCCCAGGATTGCCTGTCTTCGTGCATCTGAAAGTTGAGTGTTATGTTTTATTTTTGGTTTACCATGCCAAGACACACTTAGAGCTGTGGGAAAGATCTTTATTATAGAGAGTCCAGCAGAAAGAAGCATTATATAACTGTGAGTCTGCAATTATTTTTTATAATGCTATGTACGAAAATACAGGTGACTTGAAAACACAAATACCCAGCTGCAGCATCATGTACTGAATTCAGTCGTCTCTTACATAGTCGACCCTTAAACTATGGCAAGGGAATTCAATCCCTGATACTGCAATTAGCTATTCAATCTACTCTCGCCCTCCACCTTCCTTCCATGTGAAAGGACCTGGCCCTTTCGTGATGTTGTTTCTCCATCCATTCTCCCCAGATCTCTGTATCACTGCCATATATACTCTACCCCCTGCTTTGTGCTTATCCTTTCATAGCAACCCCTGGGTCTCTTTGTAAGCAGGCTGTCCTCATCTGCCAGAATCCACTTTTCCTGAATCTCCAGAAAGCAGAAATGCCTGGAAACTTCCATTCCCCAAGGAAGTATAAGAGATAGATCTGGAGTGGTGCCTGAGATTCTGCATTTCTAAGCATCTCCCAGGGGATGCGGATGCTGCTTGTCTGGGGACCATATTTCAAGTAGCAAGATTTTAAGCAAATGCCAGGTTCAGTGGCTCACGCCTGTAATCCAAACACTTTGGGAGGCCAAGGTGGTTGGATCACCTGAGGTCAGTACTTCAAGACCAGCCTGGCCAACATGGTGAAACCCTGTCTCTACTGAAAATACAAAAATTAGCCAGGCATGGTGGCGCATACCAGTAATCCCAGCTACTCAGGAGGCTGAGGCAGAGAATCGCTTGAACCCAGGAGGCAGAGGTTGTAGTGAGCCGAGATCATGCTACTATACTCCAGCCCAGGAGAAAGAGTGAGACATCATCTCAAGAAACAAGAAAAAAATGCTAAGCAAAGCATAGCATGGAGCATGATATTTAGCAGACGCTCAATAATTAGAGTTGCTGTGATTGCTGTTATTGCTATTGTTTTTGTAATATATCTCTCAGCCTCACTGCCCTTAGGTGATAGTAATGAGGTCTATCCCTGACAGGATGTGGGAAATGAGAACTATAGGGTGAAAATCAGGAAGCCAAGAATGGGCAACACCCACCTTCACCCTCCCTTCCCCAGCTGATGATAACAATAACTAATATTTATTGAACAAAATTTATGCCAGACCCTGAGCTTTATCTCTGTGAATCCTAATGGTAACTCTAGGGGGTAGGCAGTATCATTAATCTCATTTTATATATGAGGAAGCTGGGGCCAAGAGAGGTGAAGTGATTTGGCTGTGGTTCCCCAACTAGAAATGAGCAGGGCTGGGGGTTTGAACTCAGCCGCTTTGATGGCAAAGACCAGACATACAACCATTTCTCCATGCTGCCAGAAAAAAGATGTGACAAAGAGCAGCCACTTAAAAGCCCTGGATCAGGAGCACCATAAAGGCAAAGTCAGCACACTTCCTGCATCGCTGCTGAGCCTGACACATGGCAGAGGCTCTGTAAGTATTTGAGGAATCAATGAATTGGGTAGATATAGACATACACTAAATCTGTCCCCAGGAATTCCTGGCCATGCACTGGGGTGAGCCCTCTTCCGATAGACCTTCCTGGGTTCCCCTGCTCATAACTTGGGTTGTAGGAGAAGAAATTCTGTTTGTCCATCATGTTGTCCTTGATGAGCCATGTCTGCTATCATTAAGCCTGGACTTTATCCTCCCTATAACCAAGAGGAACGCTGACTTCAGGAGAGAACTTCAGCTTAGGGAGGAGAATGTTGCCCAGGGAAGGGATGAACAAAGCCACTTCTTAGTATTCCCAGCATCCAATTCATTTCTGAACTTCATTTCATTTACCCATGCATAGAATGGACGCATTACTTTTTTTTTTTTTTTTTTTTTTTTTTTTTGGCTACTCTGACTTCGAATATCCTTCCTGTTTGAGGAGTTCTGCACTTTATAACTCTTGGAGAAGGCAGAGACCACCTTGCTCTACAGAAACTGAATGGCAGGTTCTTGTATTCCAAGCATCTCTTGCAAGCAGGGTGCTGACAGGTGACCAGGGCACTCCCTATGCACCCAAGCTAAACTTCAAATGGGAATAGAAGACATAAGAAGTTAAAGCAGCCATGGTGTTCTCCTCCCCATCTCCTCTCTTTCTCTTCCCTGTAGCAGTTGGTGTGAGATGGAGTGCCAAATTCAAAAATAGCAGTTGCATAACTAACTCAATGCTGCATGATGTGGCAGCACTGTCCTCAGCAGGCAAGTTCTGTGGCTTGAGTTTGGGCCTCCCTCCGGCTTGCTTATACATCCATCTGACACTCCGGCCTTGTCAACAATTCCAGAACTCAATGGGTAAACCCCTGTTCTGCTTTAAGCATCTGAGATTGACTTTGGGGCTGGTGACCAAAAGCTCTGCTTGATAGAGTTAGGATTCTGGTTCATACAGATAAGGGTTGCATGTAACAAAAACTTCAGGAAAAAATTCCTTGTGTAGTAGACAAGAGATGCTACTCACTTCCCCGTTAAGGGAGGATATTCTGCCTAGCCATGCAGAGTGTGGTCAGCAGGTGGCCACCATCTGCCACCTCGATAAGGGCCTGCCTTAACTGTGAACAGCTGCTCTACCCAAGGTTATGCCATCCTGTATGCAGTGACTGAGCAAGGAAGAATCATAAAGGTCCAATCATTTTGCTCCAGCATGAGGCACTGTCGTAGACAATACTCAATCTAGAGATTTCTCTGGGTTGGCCAAAGCTTTGTTTGGCCAGGAACATAGTACAATTCCTTCCTCTCTCCAATTCTGCTTCCTCTCTCTTTCATGAGTGGCTGTTACCTAATAAATGTCTTGAACTCTAAATTCTGTCTCAACATCCTATTCCAGTTCTATAATACCTTGCAATCTTGGGACAGTCTCTAATCAATCAGGGTAGGCTAAGCTTTGCTGCAGTAATGAACAACCCCAAATCTCAGTGGCTTAGTATTACAACAGCTTATTTCTCATTCACAACACAAGCGTAAGGCAGGTCAACAGGGGACTCTCTTCTCCATGGTCCTTAGTCCTGGACCTAGGAGAACAGAGGAACCACTATCGGGAACATTGCCTCAGAACAAGAGCCAGCAGAGAGCGTTGGATGGATCTCATTAGCAATAAAATGCTCTGGCCTGGAAATCATAACTCATTGGCCAGAACTAGTCACAGGGCCCTACTCACCCAGAAGGGGATCAAGTGTAATTCTACCATCCCTGGAAGGTGGAATGTGGAAGTATTTCACAGATGATGCAAATGACTATCACTCTCTTCATTTAGACAATCATGGCAGGAGACGTTTTATGCCCAGATCCAAAGAAAACGAGGCAACCTGACATAATTTTTGATGTCTCTTATTTGTTAAAACCTGACATATACCTCCTTAAAAGTGAATTTTTTTAAACTTATAGTTTTAGAAACAGGAAAAATTATTTAAAAATGAAATCCAAAGCAATATCTATATGACCCCTGAAGCCCCTCCTTTGATGTCCTAGGTTCTGACAAACACAACACTGAAAGCACAGATTGTAAAAGCCATCCATTCCTGGGTCCAAATCTTGGTTCTACCACCAATTAGGTGAGTGGCTTTGGGCAATTATTTTGTCCCTCTAAACCTGAGTTATCTTATCAGTTAAGTAGATAATAATAGCTGCTTTCCAGGATACTTTTGAAGATTAAATTATAGAATGTATTTGGAGTGCTAGGTATCAGGTAGTTTAACAGATGTTGGCTGATTCCACTGAGAATTTGGGAGTGTTCATTACTTCAGCAAAACCAAGTCTGTCCTGACTAATGCAAAGATGACAAGATACATATTGGGCACGGACTCATGTCCTCCTGACCCCACCTGTAACTCTCATGGCTACAGCAAACCTCAAGCCTGTGTTCTGTGTCACTCATTTCCTACCCTGGGTTGGTCAAATGCATTTGCTGGGGTTGCTAAAGAAACTGTAAGTCACTCACACATGCAACAATCTGGAAGTGTGTGAAAGGTTAAGCCCCATGGGGCAGCCCTTAACCAATGGATGATAGAAACTGATGATTACATGCTTCTCCCTTTTATCTCTTGAAGGGACAATTCCAACAAGCATCCCATATGGTTCTTGGAAAGTCCCTATCAGTTGAACATCAGTCAGCCATAACAAGGCCACCTCCATAATCCATCCTTATATCAGCTCTCCCTCTCCCCCTAGTCCACTCTCCATGATCCCTCACACTCCTGCTTTCAGGGATCATCTCCTAAATAAACTATATGTCCACAAGCCCTTGTCTCAGGATCTGATTTGGTGGGGAATCCCAGCAAAAACACCTGTTAAGCCTCTTCTCTACCCCAATGATTGCCCTATTTCCAGATTAGTATTGTTACAATGCTTCTGGAGATGAGTTCTGAGTTTCCATCCTTTCTATGAGCAAAAGTTGTGAAAATTCATGCTCCACAAGGCAAGAGATCTTGTCCATTGTATTTGTTGGCATAGCCACAGGGTTCAGAACAGGGCTTGACACATAGGAGGTACTCAGTGACTGTGAAAGCAATGAACTCATCAATAGCTCTTCACTTCTGTTTATTTGCCAAAAATGGAGATTATGATATTGACCTACCAGGGTTGGCATGAAAATGAAATCAAAGTCATGAGAAGGGGGCAAATGAGTTAAATTTTCAGTTGTTATTCTCATCTGTAATAAGAAGTGATAACAGGGTCTGGCTCATAGGGTTGTTATGAGAATCAAATAATGCAAGGCACATGAAGAGCATGTAGTAAATGTTCAGTAAGTGCTGGCTCTTCCTTCTTTCCTTCTTCTATCATCACCACCATCACCACCGTTATGACAGCCTCGGGCAATTCTTGGATATTCAGCAGGCCCAGGATAAACTGCCAGTTGACTCTGAATCTTATCAACAAAGAAATGGTCCCTTCCATCTTTCCCTCGAGAAAAACTGGGACTAATTGTCCAGGTGTATCCTGCACAGTTTTCCATATGAACTGTCAACATGTGCCCCAGTGACCCCAATATCTGGCCAGATTCCTCACAGCCAGGACTGGGGATTAGGCTGTCGGTCCTCACCAGTCCTGACAGGTTGATTTTGGGATGTAGGTGGGCTAGATAGAATTCTGTGGGTAATGAAATTCCCCCTCTCCAACATCTCCATAAGCAGAGATGGGGCCAGAAGGGCATTGGTCCCCCTGTGAGCAGTGAATCCTAAATGGTGCCCAGCGGAGAACATGATATAGCTGCGCTCAGCCCAGTAAATTCTAAGCTTTAGGAGCCAGACATTTACAACAAGATAATTTGAGAAGTGGGACATCACCAGGCAGGCTCCAAACCTTCCCTATGGGAGAGTTCAGCTAGCAAACCATCTTGCCCAGGGCTTGTTCAGCAATCCCTTATTTATGGTAACATGCATTACAGGAAATTTTTATATAAAGCATTAAAGTAGAGGTAATTTAGGACATTTGATCATCTTACTTCTCCAACTTCCTAACCCCCCTCATGCATTCCCACTCCCATCATCCCCCTTCTTCAGTCTTTGAATTTCAGCTGAATGCAAAAGCTGATAATAGCTAAATTACACTGCAAACAGGTGCGGGCCTCTTCTGCCCTGGACAGCTGCCATGGTTATGTGATTCCTCAGCTGGGGGCATGCGGTTTGTCTGGCTTATGAGATTTGGGGTGGATGGTTGAGGGTACTTTTCTCCTCCACATCTCTCCACACCCAGCCCCCCTCTCCCAAGCCAAGCTGGGCCCTTGGGACGTGTATACAGCTATCTCACCAGCCAGGCAGAATTTCCTCTGCTTTCTTTGTTCTGTGCTCCAATATGGTATCCATTTCACCCATCCATTTAGAGAGGCACTGGTTACCTGGGCAGCTGGGCACAATACTCATAACAGTAATAACAACATCACCAAACAACAACCACAACAAACACAGTCACTGCTACCATTTGTTGAGTGTTTGGTAAGGTTTTGGTCTATTCACATGCATCATCTCTGTAGGAATAGTTGTTGGGGCCATCCCAGAGCTTGGCAGTTAAAAGTCTGACTCCATCACTGAGTAGCTGGGGGACCTTGGGCTAATGACCAAAGCACTTTGAGCCTCAGTTTCATTATCTGTAAAATGGGGTTGATGACTAACGTATAGGGTTGCGGGTATTTAGAATGTTACCTATTATTTATTACTCTGAATATTCTTTATATATATATATATTTTATTATATTTTAAGTTCTAGGGTACAGGTGCACAACGTGCAGGTTTGTTACATAGGTACACATGTGCCAGGTTGGTTTGCTGCACCCATCAACTCGTCATTTACATTAGGTATTTCTCCTAATGCTATCCCTCCCCCAGCCCCCCATCCCCTGACAAGCCCCAGTGTGTGATGTTCCCTGCCCTGTGTCCAAGTGTTCTCATAACAGTAAGGGATCCTATCACAATGATCCCTATTTTACTGAGGCATAGAGTGGTTGGGCCACTTGCCCGAAGACAGAGGGCAGTGAGTCGATTTTCATTTTCATTGGTTGGTCTCATATAAATCCAGGGTGTTTATTCACACATTCAACGAGTTGTTGAGCATCAACTATGTCTTAGGTTCTGTGCTAGGGTTGGTATGGAATGCCCCAGGGGAAACAGACATGGGCAGGTATGAGATGCACGTGAGAGCTCAAGGAACTAGGAATCAGAGGTGCCTGCGAGGATGTGGCTTCCAAGTCTGCAGAGAAATTCTTACCATGGCTTGCAAGCCCCTCACTGCATCATTCATTCAGTTCTCATCACTCTCCCCATCACTTACAGCCACAGATGCCTCCTTTCCATAGCCAAGACAGAAGCAAGCTCCCGCCTCCAGGCCTTTGAACTTGCAGTTTCTTCTGTTTGCTGGAATTCCCTTCCCTCAGATAGTCTGTCTAATGTTTCTCTCTCTGCCTCCCTCCTTCTGGATTCCTTCTCAAATATAATTTTATCAGAGACCTTCACTGACCACCATATGTAAATTAGCAACGCAATTCTACCCCCATTATTCTCAAGCCTGCTGTGATCTCCTCTCCTTTTCGTAACACTATAGCACTCGATATAGTTCTGTGTTTTGTTCTGTTCTCTGTCTCCCTGCACTTGAATGTAAGCCCTATGAGAACACAAGACTTTATCTCTTTTGTCCCTTGCCACATTCCAATGTCTATAGGATTGTCTGGCATGTAAAAGGTACTCAATAGGTAATTATTGAATGAAGGAACATAGGAAATTCATTGCTGGAAATTTATATTTTTAAATAGACAAAGTTTCAACTACAGAGGAAAATAAACAGGTTAACCGGTTGGAGTAGGATAAGCCCTTCCTGAGCATTCTCTATTCAGGAGAACAAAGGGGATTATCTCTCAATTAGGAATGCTTATGGCTACAAGTAGTGGCTTAAACCTAAAGGATATTTATTGCTAACTGAAATAAGATCAGCAATGAACAGTCCAAGGCTGGTATAGCAGCTTAGCAATAGCATTAAAATCCTGGTCTCAGTTTTTCTTATCCTGTTGACTCTCATCTCTCATGTTTTTCCTCTTACAGTCTTGAGATGGCTACCACAACTCCAGACATCACACTAGCATTCCAAACAGGAAACCTGAAGCTGGAGCACAAAGTTTCCTTGAAAAGCTCTGCCTTCTTATCCTTCTCAAAACGGGATAACACAAAACGGGATAACACAGCTATCCCCAGTTGTAAGGGAGGCTATGAAAGACAGTCTCTGGCACACTAGAATAGGCTAGCAATGATTTGCCTAGAATGAGGATGATTTATCCCTTGGACCAGGATTATTGTTGCCCCAAACAAAATTGTCATTCTAATAACAAGAGTGATGGGGCAATGGATATTCAACAGGCAAAGCAATACTTGCTATAGATGCATTTCCAAGAGTTTTTGAAAGGGTTCCAATTTCATCTCCTCTATACCAGACTCCTAGGGCCTTTCTTAAAAATAAAAGTTGGTCAAGCTTCCCTATACCAGCCTTGTCCCTTTTTACTAAAAAACAAAAACAAACAAAACAAAACAAAAACAAACAAACAAAAACTGGCTAAAAGCAGAGGCTTGGAATTGAGACCAAACTACCTTTGAATCCCATTATAGGGAAAGTGACTTCACTCAAGTCCGGCCAGAATTGGAGGAGAGTGAATTTTACTACCAGGAAGTTCCAAGAACATTATGGCAAAATGCCCATGAAGTATTGCATTTTGTGGTAAAAGTTATTTTGATATAGTCAATACGAAAGAAAACCAGAATCCTGCCAATTAATTTACTTATATGCTTGTGTCAAAACATCCCCCTTTCCCAAACCCCTCAGTAAAACTGAACCTCTAGGAAAATTTATTCTATTTAACACACGGTTTTAATTAAATGTCTCCTGTCATAACTCAAGGACTCCAGGGGTAAGAAAATCACATTGAATATCAGAGACTTACTCTGTCTCTGCTAACTCCTCTGAAAAATAGGGATAATAGAGCATATGTTACTGGGTTTGGTGGGGATGGATTAAAAGGGCCAATATGTGTTAAGTGCCAAGTGTAGACTCTGGGGAACAAAAAGTAAAAGATGCCCTTAGTATTAGATAAATGATTGGGATAGTACCTACTGCAAGACACAGCGCCAACCTCCACTCATTTTATGCCACTTTTTATAAAGCTTAATGCTATGTTTAGCACAGAAGGTGCATTTCAGTAATACATGATTAAGTTTATTTTTTTGATATTATTTTATTTTTTTAACCTTATTATTATTAAACTTTAGTTTTAGGGTACATGTGCACAACGTGCAGGTTTGTCACATATGTATACATGTGCCATGTTGGTGTGCTGCACCCATTAACTCGTCATTTAGCATTAGGTGTATCTCCTAATGCTATCCCTCCCCGCTCCCCCCACCCCACAACAGTCCCCAGTGTGTGATGTTCCCCTTCCTGTGTCCATGTGTTCTCATTGTTCAATTCCCACCTATGAGTGAGAACATGCAGTGTTTGGTTTTCTTTCCTAGCGATAGTTTGCTTTAGCAAATTTACCTGCTATGTGCTAGGAATCTAGAAATTTTAACAAGGCAAAATCTCTGACCTTAAGGAACTCATGATCCAGGTCAATGTCTCCCAAAGTGTGGTCCCTGAAAAAACACCTCAATAGCACGTGGGATCTTGTTAGAAATGCAAAGTCTTGTTCCCATTCCAGAACTATTCAATCAGAAATCTGTAGGGTGGAGCCCAGATCTATGTTTAATAAGCCCTGCATGGGGTTCTGACTCAGGCTTCAGTTTGAGAACATTGACCTAGTGGGAGAAAAGCAAACTGAAAGACACTTATGATTTATTGTGATGAGCACTGTGGTGTAGGGAAATCCAGGGGCCATGGGAACACAGAGGGGAACAGTTAACTCAACTTGGGGGGTTCATAGAGTGGTTGGGACACGAGCTGAATTACAAAGCGTAATAACAAAAAGACCCCTTTCCTGGAACCAGGAGGATGACTTAGTGGTCTCCCAAGTGACTACTAACTTTAAGAGAGTTGTGATTGGTGGGAAAAATGGACATGAACATTTGGTCTATCCGATGTCAAGTCATCATTAGGATGTTCCATGGGGTCTTCCCTACTGGGGAGCAATAAACAAGTCCAGCTCAGAGGAGCAGTGCTTCAGTGCTATGTGGACCATCTGGAGCCTTGGGCTTTCCTGGGAGTTCCTCTAAAGTGTCTGAGTTGCATTTAAGTTGGGATGGACCATGGCTTCTCTGAGAGTTCAAGGTTTGGGGGCACCTGCTGGGTGGTATCTCAAGACTGAATGAGAAGGTTGAAGACATCAGTAAAGAACAGCTTTGCTTGTAGGGAGAAAGAGACAAAAATAAGAATTCAGGCCAGAGCAAGTGAAAAGAAAAAAGGCTGATAGTTTTACATTTTGATTAGAACACAATAGTTTTACATTTTGATTAGAACACTTTCAGTAGGAAAGCGGGCTGGTAAAGCGTGGATTCTTATTTGCAGGGCTTAGATACAGTCTCAAGTGTCCCTGGAACAGCACAGCACTCTCTAGTGTCCAGTGAACTACAAATCCAGGAGGGGAAATAAAATACCACATCCCTAAGCAAACAAGAAATAAGACCTTTGTCAATTAAGCTATGATGCAACAGTCATTGTAAGACACCTCCTGATTTAGAAATAAAAGGATATTAAAAAGGGGCATGTATAAACAAACTACGGTAAATGAGCTCCCTGGGAGCTAGATCAGGAAATTGTACCCCTTTGGGTACAGTTTCCCATCATCTATTGGGTGAGGGTATAATTGAATTGGAGGCTTTTAGAGTGGAAAGAAGTTAAAGCAGGATCTCTCAACCTCAGCTCTATTGGCATTTTAGACCAGATAATTCTTGGGAGCGGGGGGCTGTCCTGTGGACTGTAGGATGTTTGGCAGCATCTCTGGCCTCTACCCACTAGATGCCAGCAGCACAGCCCTCTCCCTAAGTTGTAACAACCAAAAACATCTCCCCAAATTGACAAATGTTCCCTTGGGAGCAAAATTTACCCCCTGGTGAAAACCACCTGATTAGAGGCCTCCTATGTCAATTCTTTCTAAATTCCCAGCTCCTCCATTGGTGATTTTATAGATGGAGAAACTGAGGCCCCAACAGTGGTAGTAAGTTACCCTGAATAATTTCCATGAACCGAACCAAACACCAAAGAGCTACTACCATTGGAAGTTTTCTTTATATAAATGCATTTATTTATTCATTCAGTCATTCATTTATGAAATATTTTTGTAGAGTACTGACTACACATTGGGTATCATGCTAGGTAATGGGGAAATGATGATGGCTTAGTTTGAATTTCTCCAGAAATAGACCCTGAGAAAGGGGGTTTGAATATAAGTTGTTGTCTATGACCATACCATCCTGAACACACCCAATCATATCTGAATATAAGTTGTTTATATGGGAAATGACAGAAACATGCATCAGGAAATGGGGAAGTGAAACCAGGAAAAAAAGATAATTAAGGATGTATTATGAGGCCAGCTACCACCATGATCAAATAGAGCTTAATCCCACTGGGAAAATTCTGGGAACCAGTGTAGAACACATATGTCAGGGTTATCCTACCTAAAAGGTGAGGGAACTGGGTGTTCATACACCAATTCCCACCATCCACTGGGTAAGGGTATAAGCCTGCATACCCTACATTTCTAGCCTTCCCTGTGGGCAAACACTTTGGTACCAGAGTGTCTTAGTCCATTTTGTGTTGCTTAGAAGAGAATATCAAAAGCTGAGTAATTTATACAGAAAATAAATTTATTTGGCTCATGATTCTGGAGGATGGGAAGTTCAACATCAAGGTACTGGCATCTGATGAGGGCCTTCATGCTACATCATCCCATAGTGGAAGGTGGAGCAGCAAATAGGGTTGAAAGTGAGAGACAGAGAGGGCCGGAATCACTTTTATAACAACTCACTCTTCTGATAATGAAACCACATTCATGATAACAACATTAATCCATTCACGAAGGTGGAACTTTCATAGCCCAATAGCTTCTTAATGATCCTACCTCTAAATACCATCACAATGGCAATTAAATGTTAACATGAGTTTTGGAGGGGACATTGAAACCATAGCACAGAGTGAACCCTAAGATACCTAAACCTTAAACCGTGCTCACCCCCCACCCCCCTGCAACGCCCTACAAAAAAATTCAGGATCTAGTATTTGGAAGTAGGGCCAGCCTGACTGGGATTGGCAGGGAATATAGTTCCTTGTCTCATGAAGCTCCTCATTTGTGGGGAAGGAGAGACATCAATCACTCCACTAAACATAAAACCATATAAATGGCAAGTGCTATGAAGAACAAGTGTATGGTACCATAAGCAATGAGATGTGTTAGTCCATTTTTGCATCCCTATAAAAAATACCTGAGGCTGGGTAATTTATAAAGGAAATAGGTTTAATTGGCTTATGGTTCTGCAGGCTGTACAGGAGGCATGGTGCCCACACGTGCTCAGTTGCTGGTGAGGCTTCATGGAGCTTTTGCTCATGGTGGAAGGTGGAGCAGGAACAAGCATGTCACATGGTGAGAGGAAGAAAGAAGGACGTCCCAAACTCTTAAACAACCACATCTCATGTGAGGGGTCATAAGTGAGTTCTTGTTCAGTGAGTTCACATGAGATCTGGTTGTCCCATTCATTGCCTCCATGATCCAATCACCTCCCACTAGGCACCACCTCCAACACTGGGAACCATATTTCAACATGAGATTTGGAGGGGATGAACATCCATCCAAACTATATCATGAGAGAACCTCAATTACTCTGTGTCACCATAGAAGGCTGCCCTGAGGAAGTAACGCTTCAGCTGGAATTAGCAAGCCAAGGGGAGGAGGCAGAGTAACAGCACGTGCAAAGGCTCTGTGACAGGAGGGAGCACTACCAAAGGCTCTGTGACAGGAGGGAGCACTACACATTAGAGGAACTTAACAGAAGCCAACTGAGGAGGGAGGAGGACATGGGCTGGAAAGCAAAAATGAGAGTGGCTCTAGTTGTGGAGGTAGCTGGAGAGGTCTGCAGAGGCCAAAACTTGTAGGTTATGTTAGGCATCAAGAGCCAAGGGGAGCTATTGGGGGTTTTGGGTAGGGAGGGGAGATGTTCAGATCTACACTTTGAGATCAATGCTGTGGATATTATAAACAATGGATGGGTGTGGGTGGCAATAGATGTAGAGAGACTGGCTCAGATGCTATTACCATATCCCAGATAAGAGATGGTAAAGGCAACCAGCCAGTATTAAGAATATTTATTCAAAGCACTGTTCTAAGAGCTTTACCCAGAATAAGTCATGTCATTCTCACAAACAAAACTACAAGGTAAGTGCTCTGATTTCTACCCCTTTCAAGAAAGGGAAAGTTGAATCTCAAAGTCACCTAGGAAGCAGCAGGGCCAAGAAATGCCTAGCTCCAGATCCTGAACCTTGAGCTCTGTGCTATGCTGTCTCTCCAGCTAGGATTAGGAGGGTTGCAAAGGAGATGGAAGGTGAAGGAAATGCTTTGGAAATGGTTTCATACAACACTTATTAGCTCATTCACTCATTCAACTCATGCTTGTGAAATGCCGACCTCATCATGCCTGGCATTGGTCAGAAAACTTGTCCACACTCTAATGCTTCTCAATCTTCCCCACAACCCCTTGAGGTAGGTCTGGTTGTTAACCCATTTTACAGATGAGAAAACTGAGGCTCACAGAGATGAAATCACCTCAGCCTAAACACTTAACTAGCAAGAGGATAGATTTGGAGGATGCAGATTCAGGTTGGTCTGATTCCAAAACTCATACTTGTTCTTTGCCCAACTCCATTGGCCCTTCTACCCCAAAACCCAGCTCAGCCTAGGAAGTAACAGACTAGAGGCTGAGGTAGGGGCCTGGGAGGTCTGGGAGGTACTGGGTGCTGATATAAGGCCTCTGATAGTTATGGTATAATATATGGTTTTAATTAAGGTAACAAGGAGTGAAATCTGAGAACTCAGGTATGAGTGGCCAGGTGCTTCTCCTTAGGGTGGGTCCTTTGGTTCTCAGCAGGTTTCCATGTCCTATCCTCCATGACCAAAGGACAAATACCTGGCTAAGTTCTAGGATGTTCCAGAATCAGGAATCCAGAGATAAGATCCAGGTATGAAGCGTGGGTGGAGATGAACCATGCGAAACCAAGAGATGAGGCAGAGGAAGGGGAAACCGGCCAATAGCCTTCCTCTCCTTCTTTCATTAAATATATTAATTTGGGGTGGCATATGAGTTTTCCAGGTGCAGAAGTGATTGGGCCCCCAGAGCTCCGGCACGACCCAGTTCTCAGGAACTGCTCTTGTATGTCTAGAAACCATCTGGGGTCTTGTTAAAGGAGCCCCAGGATAAGGAGCAGAGTCTGGACAAAAGTCTAACTCTGCCCCTCATCTTTTCTGGGTGACTTTTGCCTTGTTCTTTCCCCCTTTAATCCTTCCAGAGCTTTCCATGCCCTTATTTGGAAGGCTTATTGCCTCACCACTTGGAACACCCAATTACTACTGCGTTACAAACTCTTATCACAGCTGCTGTCCTGGGATTCCCTAACTCCTGATCCTGCTCCTATATCTGCCTACAATACCCCTTGGATTTGTGGGTGCAGGCCTGGTACCACAAAGGGGCTGGTCTAATGACGGTGGCAGAAAGGAGAAGGAGGCTATTCTTTTTGAAAGTGAAATATAAAGCCCTCAGCCAGGGGTCTACCCTTGTATTTCCTGGGGGCATGAGAAGATTGACCAACTGCTCAGTTTCCATCTGGGGTCTATTTCAGACCTCAAGCTGTGGATGGCTTGGACAAGCAAGGGGAATTTAGGGGGAGTAGGAGACAGAAGCAAAGTGGAAGATCAAGTCAGATGCTGATGGGGTACAAAGAAACACCCTGAATTCTTTGTAAAAAAAAAAATCAACACTTTAATAAAATACACAGCTAAATTTGAAAACCAGGGAAACCCCAGATTCAGGGACAGCTGCATAATTTGCTGGGCCCATTGAAAGCCAAAAATGTAAGACTCTCATTCAAAAAAGCAGGGAAAAAAAGGGCTGTTAAAGGAGCTATAAGATAACATTTTTCCTTTCTTCCATGGTTTCTTTTTTGTCTCACCATGTTGTTTCTTATATGCTGTTTAATATGGTTCTAAGTAAAAAATTAAAACAAATTTAAGCCATGAGCATGAATTTCGCCATTCTTCTTTATGAATTGTATGATGCCAATTTAAAATGCAAATATAAGAGCATTTAACTCATGTGGAATCACCAAACTTGCATGATTTGTATTTAATAGCTCATGCATGTATATGTATCCTGTCAGAAATTAGAAGAGTAGAAATGCTGCACAAAACTCACTCAACTGCTTCTATTTTTCTTCTTGATATACACACATTCTATCAACCCTCTCTACTATCAGCTTACTGATGAGAAAAGGGCAGAGAGAAAAAGGAACTATGGGTTGCTCTATGCTTCCCTTCCTTCTGTATCTTTTCAGCGTAAGTGGTTGGATAATAGGTGGAAATAGCATGAATAGCAAAGGTTATTATAGAATCCCTTGGTTGTCTGTGTTTCTTGGAATGTCATTGCCTGCTTTAATTTTTAGAGATTGCATCTCACTCTGTCACCCAGGCTGGAGTGCAGTGGCGTGATCCCAGCTCACTGCAGCTTAGAACTCCTAGGCTCAAGCAAGCCTCCTGCTTCAGTCTCCCAAGTAGCTGGTATTACAGGCATGCACTACTATGCCTGGCTAATCAAAAAAAAAAAAAAATTGTACAGATGGGGGATGGGGTCTAGCTATGATGCCCAGGCTGGTCCCAAACTCCTGGCCTCAAATGCTCCTCCTGCTTTGGCCTCCCAAAGTGCCAGGATTAAAGGCATGAGCCATTGTACTCAGCCTTGCCACTGCCTTCTTCCTGCATTTTTGCAACTTCTGATTCCAGTGGAAAGTATGACCTTTTGGGGCTGCCAGTGCCTCTCTTTACCCAATCACAGACATAATATACTTACCTTGTACTTGAGTCTTGCTGAACTCCCATGCTTTGTGGGTCCACAGAACTCTGATTTCATGGGGCATCATGAGCACCACATGGAAACGTAGCATAAGGAATGGCAGGCACACACAGTGCATATATCTCCTCTGCTCAGGCACATACCCCATTATCCCCTTAGACTTCACTTTAAAAAGACAAGTTCAAAGATAAAATTATTCAGAATATCAGGAGAGTGACAGGGGAGCAATAAACTAAACATGGGGGTCATCTCATGAAGGTGGCCCTTCCCAGATATCAGAAATGATGACAGAGCTCAACGCCACAGCAGTAGTCATGATAGCTGATGCCACAGTGCCCCAAGGGAGATATTGGACTCTGATACAGGCCAGAATGCCCTGAATCTGGGATTTTAATGGCAGCATGAGGACAGAAGACCCCCATGTTTGGTTTAATGCTCTCCTGTCACTCTCCTGATATTCTGAATAATTTTATCTTTGCATTTGTCTTTTGAAAGTGAAGTCTAAGGGGATCATGGGCTACATGCATGAGCAGAGGAGATACACGCACTGTGTGTGTACAATGGAACATTAAAAGATAAAGAGCTAGAAGTGAGATGACTTTCTAGAAGCTGAGGTCTTCAAGGGAGCTATCTTTTCCATGACAAATAGGCCTACCAGGAAAGCAGCAAGAAAGCTTGTTTTCTGCCTGGGAATTCTATTTGCAATAAAAAAGAAATCCTGGGAGAAATCAAAACCTTTAACTTACACCATATGTAGGAATGGAATCCCAATTCAAATTTTCATAATCATATCGTGTACACTTTCTGTAAACCTAGGTGAGTGGACACAGAGGGAAAAAAATTCCAATTGAAGATGAGTATAGACGCATATACAACTTCAATCCACACAAGAAATGAGCTACTATAAAATTAAGTCAGCAGATTAAACAAAAGGAAAGACTAACATACCAATAACCTGATATCATACAACATGAAACATTAAAAATTATATTTAAATTATTAAAGAATAAAAGAAGGAATAGAAACCACAATAAAATAACAAAAAGAATAGATTGGATAAAGAATAACATAAAACATAGAGTTGTATAAAATATACTCAATTTAAAAAATTCACTGAATGGGCAACAGTGCAGATTACACACAGCTAAAGAGAAAATGCATAAACTGGAAAAAGAGAACAAAGAAATTAACCCAGAATACACCACACAGAGAGAAGCACATTGAAAATATAACTGAGAGGTTGAGAGTTATGAAGACTAGAATAGGAAAACTCAATAGATGATAGAAAGAATGTCCAGAAAGACAAAAAGAATTTGAAAGAGAAAATAATCAAATACATGAGTGTTAAAACTTTCCAGAATTGAAGAATGCTAGGAATCTTCATAAACTGAATTTTATAATAGTAATCACGTGCTTAAGCACATAATGAAAACTTCACAGACAGGATATCTTTAAAGCAATCAGTGAGAAAAGACAGACTACCTACAATGAGTATTCCCTCTTTTTTCCAAGCCTTGAGGTGTTAATACAAATTGAATTGCAAATTAAACAATAAAAATTCTACTGGTAGCAGGCTTCTCAATAGCAACAATAAGTATCAGAATATAATATAAATATTTCTTCAGTGTTGAGGGAAAAACAATTGCCATTTTAAAGTTATAAGCCCAGTTGAGTATATCAATTGTGAAGGTGAGATAAATATATTTCCAAATAAAAACTGATGAAGTTGGCTGGGTGTGGTGGCTCATGCCTGTAATCCCAGCACTTTGGGAGGCCCAGGCGGGCAGATCACGAGGTCAGGAAATCAAGACCATCCTGGCTAACATGGTGAAACTCTGTCTCTACTAAAAATACAAAAAATTAGCTGGGTATGGTGGCGAGCACCTGTAGTCCCAGCTACTTGGGAGGCTGAGGCAGGAGAATGCCGTGAACCCAGGAGGCGGAGCTTGCAGTGAGCCAAGAGCAGGCCACTGCACTCCAGCCTGGACAACAGAGTGAGACTCCACCTCAAAAAAACAAAAAAACAAAAAACAAAACAAAACAAAAAAACTGATGAAGTTTATCACTCAAATAGATCACCTTAAGGTATTACTAAAGCATATTCTTGAAAGAAAAGGAAGGAGTGATATATAAGAAACAATAGTGAACAAAACTTTGGTAAATATATGGGTAAATCAAAATAATTATTTGATTTTCAAAACAGAAATAAGACTGGCTGATGGGGGTTAAAATAAACACAACTAAAATATAAGACAATTACACAGAGGATGGGAATGGAGGAAAAAAAACAGGATTAGAGTGTTTTAAGTTTCTCTTATGGTTTGGAAGAAAGGTAGAAATATTGATACCTTTAGACTGTCAACCAAATGTGGGTGTTAAAAATTTAATGGCTGACTACTAAGATGGTGAGATAATTTTTAACTTCCAAACAGTGGTGGAGTTTAAATAAACAAAATGTGGTTGATTTACTAAAAGGCAGAAGAGAAACAGAAAAAAGAAGACAGAAACAATTCAGTTTAAACAAACTCAACATAGAAATGCTGGCAATAAATCTAAACAGTAGTCATATCAAATGTAAAGATTAAAATATCATATCAATTGACATATCACCTTATACTCTCCAGTTAAAAAAACAAGAATTATCCAATTACATATTATGGGAGATTCTAATTTCCAAATACAGCCTCAACAATGTATCTTAGTCTACATGCTATTTTACAATGTGACTCTGATTCTTCTCATCAAGAATTGGGGGCCTAGGTCCCCACTCCTTGAGTCCAGGTAGGCTTACGACTACAGCAGAAGTAATGCTGTATGACTCCCAAGGCAAGGACATAAAATAGCCAATGGGGACTTCAGGCTTACATGGCATGTTGACATGAGAATAAGTCATCATGATAATTTATTTATGCATAATATAGTAGACACTCCTGGTGTCTGGTGTAGAATCCTTTACTGGGCTGGTGCACCCATTTCCCAACTGCGGGGAGTGTTGGCTGCTAACAGCTCACAACTGTTCTTTTCCCTAAAAAATTGTGTTCTTGATGCTGTGGGGAGGCAGTTTCCAATGACTGACTAATGCCAGGTATGAAAGGCCAGGGCCCTTACCTTGAGGGGTTAGGGGAACAGTGTTCCTGAGCTCCCCACAAGATCAGATGTATTAGTTCGTTCTTGCATTGCTATAAAAAACTACCTGAGACTGGGTAGTTTATAAAGAAAGGAGGTTTAATTGACTCACAGTTCTGCAGACTGTAGAGGAAGCATGGCTGGGAAGGCCTCAGGAAACTTACAATCATGGCAGAAGGCAAAGAGGAAGGAGTCACGCCTTCCATGGCTGGAGGGGGAGGAAGAGAGAGCAGGGGGAGGTGCTACACACTTTTAAACAAACAGATCTTGTGAGAACTCACTATCACGAGAATAGCAAGGGGGACATCCACCCCCATGATCCAATCACCTTCCGCTAGGCCCCTCCTCCAACACTGGGGATCACAGTTGACAGATTTGGGTGGGGACACAAATCCAGTCCACATCATCAGGCTAAGACTAGACTTCAACTGAACCACAGCTCCCCTTGGCCTCCGAATTTGCCCTGATCTGCTTCCCTCTTTCTTACTGGATTTTCTCTAGCGAGC
The DNA here is from genome assembly GCF_028885655.2 of Pongo abelii. Lineage (NCBI taxonomy): Eukaryota > Metazoa > Chordata > Mammalia > Primates > Hominidae > Pongo > Pongo abelii. The sequence continues at coordinate 113,039,413 of NC_071995.2, read as the reverse complement.
TCTCCCTCAGTAACCCCCTTGAAGTTATCCTGAGACTTCTGTCTCAGACTCCACCTCTAGGAAACCCAGTGGAAGACATACTACATGTGCCATTATTTAGAATGTTGATATGGTTAATAAATATGGTATTCCTCATTCAATAAGGCTTACTTTGAACGCATTATCATTTCAAGTGCATTGGACCACTGGCTTCTGTGGGCTGTGTGGGCAAGTGCAGTTTATATACCACTACCAGGCTCAGAATTTTAAGCTGCCTGGCTCCAAATGCATCCCAGGACAGTCTTTAATGTTCATAAGGTCAGCGATGGCTGGACAGAGAGAGTAGCTCTTTGGACAGTTGGATTCCAAGTGCCTTCAGAGGCAAGAGGGCAAACTTGTTTTGACATTTCCTGGGGCAGATCAAAGGGTTTATTAGTGACCATCAGTTAGGTTATGCTCCTCGCCAAATCTTTTCCAATTAGAGAAAATGAAATCTCTGCTCACTGGTGAACCAAAACAGAACTAGGGTCCTTAATGATTGCCTTGAAAAGTCTGCAGTGAATCACTTAAATTGGTATAAACTTCCCAGATGTTGTGATCGACCCTGTTGTATAGCAAGAGCTATAAAATTGTCATATATCTGAATGAGAAATTTGCACAGTGTGTGAAAGATATTCATGACAGCATTATTTATAAAGTTACAAACTAAAATCAACTAATGTCTAATGCAAGGGACTGGCTAAGAAGTCATGGAAACTTCATAAGATGAAGATAAAACCGTCACTTAAAAATATATTTTAGAAGAATAGGCTGGGCGCGGTGGCTCACACCTGTAATTCAAGCACTTTGGGAGGCCGAGTTGCAATAGGATAGCTGTGATTCAAGAGAAGCATAGTGCTCACAGCTCTCCAAGCCAGGGCAAAATCGCTCCCATGGAAAGAGTGACCTCTTGCTGCACAAAATCTCAGCAGAAAAAGAATAGAGTCAGCAATGCCTTTCTTTCTGTCTTGAGCCATGAGGACAAGGGGCTACAGGTCCCGGGTATGTGTATCCCTCTGCATTGAGGGCAGAAGCCTCAGGATGGCCCGGCTGACAGCAAACAGGTGACTGGCTTTGGCTCAAATCAGGAGGAAACACCAGTCCCCAATGTGGGCGGACATTCGCTTCTCTGATCCCTCAAATGTGAGGAAATGAATGAATCTCCCTGCAGGGGAGGCTAATGTTTTCCTGGCACTTTTTAATTGGATCTTAGCATCAAGATCATATTAAGTTATAGTTTCTGCATTTAAGAGAGACGCAGCCTTATCGCCTCGTCCTCTCCTCAATTTTGCTTACCTAAATGTATGACTGTAACAAACACTCGATGCTTCTGAGGACACCAGCAGAATCTCTTTGGAAATAATTTTTTTAAATCACCTTTTTAATTTGGAGGTAACTTTAGACTTATAAAAAAAGTTGCAAATATAAAAGTTGCAAAAAGTCACAAAGAGGGGTTTCCATAGACCCCTCACCCAGTTTCAATCTCCCCTTAATGTTCTCACCTTATGTACGATGATAATCTTACACCTTACATCTGTCAAATCTAAGAATCCCCCATTCATACATTACTGTTAGCTCCAGACTTGATTCAGCTTTTAGTCTTTTTGTTTTTCCTCAGCAATGCTCGTTTTTCTATTCCAGGATCCAATCCAGGTTTCCACATTGCACTTAGTCATCCTGTGACGATTTCTGCATCTTTCCTGGTAGTTTCATGACCTTAAGAATTTTAAAGAGTACTGGTCAGGTGTTTAGTAGAATGTGCTTCCACAGGGGTTTGTCTGATGGCTTTCTCATGATGAGACTGGGGTGGTGGGTTTTTGAGAAGAACACAGAGGTGACATGCCCTTATCATCACATCATATTTGGGGTGCCTGACCTGGAAAGATTTTGAGCTGTTACCAAGCAGAACATTTTCCCAGCCTCACTGTCAGACAGTCCCGGGTCCAAATCCCAATCCCAAATAAATGCTAATTGTAAGATTGTTAGCATTCATGTGGTAGTTTCTGTGTGCTGAACATCATGAAAAATGCTTTCCCTGGTTTATTTCATTTAAAACTGGAGATCCTCCAAGGCAGGTGCACTTATCGGCCCCATATTGTACATGAGAAAACTGAGGCTCAGAAAGGTCTGGTAACATGTCTAGAGTCACACAGCACATAGGTAGTGAGGCTGACACTTAAACCCTAGGAAGCATGACTTCCAGATCCACCACACTGCACTGCCTTCTGATTATTTGTATGTGAGGTGCTTTGCTCAGTGCTGGCACAAAAAACTTAAAAAACAGTGGTGACAACATCATTTCTGAGCATGATATTTACTGCATTATCTTAGGCAAGTGATTTATTCTCCGAGACAAATGCTAAGAGCCTTGCCTGACTCTGGGCTGAATATCTACCAGCTCATCCCCTCATCTCGGCAACTCTCCATCCTCCCCTGTCCCATGGCTGGAGTTAGCCCGCGGGGAGCCTCGCAGGAGGGTGGAAGGAGGGAAGAAAAGGAGAGCAGGGTGTTGATGGCCTGGCTTCTTCCTGCTCTGGCTGGCTGCACACTATGAGCAAAGGGCTCAGCTCCTGAGGCAGCCTTTCCTGCAATGCTCTCCCTCCCTTCCCCCTTTCAGCCTAGGGGTGTGTATTCACCTCCTGTTGCTGCTGAAACAGATGACCACAAAACAGAGTGGTCATTTATTCTCTGACAGTTCTGGAGATCAGGGATCCAAAATCAGTTTCACTGGTTTAAAGTCAACATGTCAACCAGGCTGTTTTCCCTTCTGGAAATTCTAGGGAAAAATCCAATTCCTTGTTCTTTCCAGCTTCTAGAGGCCACCTGCATCCCTCACCTCATGGCCCCTTCCTCCATCTTCAAAGTGCTTCACCTCTGCTTCCAGGCACATTTTCTCTCTGACTTTGGCCTTCCTGCCCCTTGTAAGGGCCCTTGTGGTTATATTGCTCCTGCTGGAGAATACCCCCATCTCACAATCCTTAACTTCATCATATGTGCAAAGTCTGTTTTGTCATGGGAGGTGACATGTTCACAGTTCTGGGGATTAGGACATAGGCATTGGTGAGGGGTGGGGCGTTATTCTGCAGTAGAGGTTCTGTCCTATCTGTTATTTCCCCTGGGATACTGCACCAAGCCCTGCCTGTGACTTTGTAAGTTGTCCTTTTATTAAACTTGCCCCTTATTAACCACCATGAATGAACCATCTGTCTGTTGCAAGACGGGTACTCTCAGTTTCCACTTCCCTACATTTAATCTTAGCCAAAAGGCCGAGAAGCAATGTTTCCACCTCCCCAGAAGGGATTCAGTACCACTCACTTCGTAGGGTGGTTAGATGGCTTGCAGTGACAAAGTCAAGGACCTGGCACCCTGTGAATGCTCAGTACATGTCCACTCTCTGCCTGTAAATGGCCCTAGGACCCCTTGGCCTATCTCCCCTTCCCTGCCCTGAACAGGCTTCATTTATGAGGTTGGTGATTCCACCCAGGTGCCCATGCTATGAGTGCAGACAGCATGAAATGGTTGAAGGCAGGAGGTAGGCTGGCACCGCTGGTTTAGGTCTTCCCCCAAAACACCTGTGCATGGGGAACCCACGTGAGGGTGAAATCAGCTTCAAGTGGTAGGAGCTGTTGGGGGTAGGGGCATAGTGGTAAGAGGGGAACAGGGAAGCCTTGTCTACTTGGGCATAGATATACATGGTCAAGGCAGCTCCTGGGTTCAGTCCATCCCCTTCATGCAACCTCCTCTCAATCATCTCGCCTGCTCACACCTGCTAGGACACACTTGTACCCATTGAACTACATGATTTTCTAATTATTGCACATGATAGCCTTGTCCTCATGTGGACACTTCGGGCTCTATGGGGATGGATCTCATCTCTCTCCAAGGGCCCCAAGCAACCCAAGGCAACAGACACTTAGTAAAATGGATTGAAAGCAGTGATATATTTGGTTGAAATGATGTGTTCTTCACCAAACGGTTCTGGAAGTAGGTCCAAATATTTAAACTCCCCAATGCAATCTTATCCTAAAAAGTGCCTAGTTCAATGAATATATATGTATTTAAATAGATGGCCAACTTAACCGCGTGGTGCTGTGTCAGCAAGAAATAAAAGTTGATTCTTCCACCACTTGTTTCCATCTTGCAGGAAAACTGTCTGAAGTGGAATCATAGTAACCACAGCTGGGAAAGTCCTTCGAGATCATGAACTCGGCCAGGTGTGGTGGCTCATGCCTGTAATCCCAGCACTTTGGGAGGCCGAGGCGAGTGGATCACCTGAGGTCAGGAGTTGGAGACCAGCCTGGCCAACGTGGAGAAACCCTGTCTCTACTGAAAATACAAAAAAATTAGCTGGGCATGGTGGCAGATGCCTGTAATCCCAGCTACTCAGGAGGCGGAGGCAAGAGAATCGCTTGAACCCGGGAAGCGGAGTTTGCAGTGAGCCAAGATTGTGCCTCTGCACTCCAGCCTAGGCAACGAGAGTGAAACTCCGTCTCAAAAAAAAAAAAAGAAAGAAATCACAAACCCCACCCCCTTTTTAGACATGGGTCGGGAGTCGTCTACTACCATACAGCTCTAACCGACTCCACTGCACCCCTGGGAAGGCACTTCATGGCAGGGATTACGTAATCCCTTGTTTGTTCATTGGTTTACTTAATCATCTGTCTCCCGCTCTGTGACAGCAGAGCTTGGTCTGCTTTGTGCACTCTGTATTCCTGGCACCATGTAGATGCTCAATAAATAGTTGTTGGAGGGAAAAAGTCCTGCACAATTATAGAATCACAGAATCAAAAAAGAATTTAGAGTATCACATCATGCAACACTTTTTGTGGTGCCTGAATTATCAGTCTTTATTTGGGTACTTGTGACCTGGGTACTCCCTGCAGCAGACATTTCTAGTTTATGGCATCCCATTTCCCCCTTTTTTTTCTCACCAACAGAACCCCAGTTTTTTAAAGGGCAGCAGTGCTGGCAATGTGTTAAGTGAAACATGCTTATTTTTCTCAGGCTCCGTGTGGTAACCAGAACCTAGTGGGAGGTGCAGCTAAGGAAGAAAACTGTGCAACAGGAGCTGTAGTCATACGGTAAAGTAGCCACGGCCACAGAAGTCAAGGCGGACCTTGAAGAGGGAGAAATACCCCATTCTCTCTCTCCTCCCACCCTCTCGTCTTCTGGGGTGCCTCCCATTGGTCGAGCTGGTCTGGAAGCCAGAGAGCAAGAGAGCCCCAGTGGATCTAGATGCAGTTTTCTATAGGTACAACTCCTGGGCACAGAGCAGTGTGGATGTGGGTGGAGAATGCCTCGGAGGGGCAGAGAGAATATTCAACTCACCCAAGTTGGCAGGGCTCCCCTGAATCCCCTTGCACAAGAATGAATCCCATTGGAATCTCCCATCCCCTCAGGACAACGAATTCTCCAATGCCTCTTGGGCATTTGATACTCCACTCCCTGCCAGCTGGGACTCAGGTCTAGCAAAGCCAAACATCACTCTTTAGAGCTTTCCAGGGCTTTCTGCAGTTTGCAACCGCATCTCTCTCTCTCCCTCTCTGTCCACATCCCATAGTCCAAACTCCAGCCACTCTCATTTCAAAGCCTGATCCCTTTACTTCCTCCCTTACTGCTATGGGCCAGAAGCCAAGGCCATTTAAAAGCTGAAGATTCCTGGCCCTCATTTATGCCTGGCAAGAGGGAGGTGTCTATAACAAGAAAAAGCCACATGGCCTCTGAGTAGACAAGCCATCCCAACCTGTCTTTGGGGCAATCCAAGAGATGCGACCTCCCTGCTTGACAGCAGAGTTGGGGTCACAATGTGGCGTCTGCCTGTGAAACTGCCATCAGTTCAGCCAGGCAACTTGGAATAACAAAGAACATGGGCTTTGGAACAAGATAGACCTAGGTTCTAATCCTAGCTTTTCCACATAGCTGTGACCTCCAGTAAGTGGCTTAACCGCTGTAAGTTTCATTATGAATCATAGAATAAATACTGAGTGCTTACTCTGTGCTATGGAGTAGAAACACAGCAGAAAATCAGAGACAGGTCTCTGTTGTCCGAGAGAGCTTCTATATTGGTGGAAGAGAAGACAGACAATGAATCTACTAAGAGGTAATTTCAAGAGTGATAACTGCTATATGGAAAATAAAATAAGGACATGTTACAGGCAGAAAATGGAAAGGAGGCACCCACGTTAGGTAGTCAGTAAAGGTGTCGCTGAGAAGGTGACATTTAAATAGAGGCCTGAATAATAAAAAAGAGCCAGTCATGCAAGGATGCAAAGACAGTAGACATTATAGCAGAGAAATTAGCAAGTGCAAAGGCCCTGAGATGGGAACAGAATGAAGGGTGATGTGGCCAGAGCTCTGTAAGGGGGAGAGCAGTGGCCCTGTTATGTAGGGCTTAGGTCATGGCAAGGACTTATATTTATTGTAAGTGCAACGGGAAGCCACTGGAAAGTTTCTATCCAGGGAGAGATGTGATCTGATTCGTCTTAAGAGGATAACACTGTATCCGATGTGCTGGACTATAGGGGAGCAGAGAGACTGGTTGGGAAGCTGTTTCAATCCACCAGTGAGAGATGGGTCTCATCTGAAGGCCAATTTCTAGCCAATGGAATGTGAGTGCAAATCACTGGACAAGGCTTTTAAGAAGAGAGTACAGCCTTTCACTCCCTTTAATCCTCTTCTGCCTGGTCTTTCAATTAAATAAAGAGACTTAAAATTTTCATCCCTGTAAGGTCCAAGAAAAAGAAAAAATAACCTCCCCCCAAAGTAAATAAATAAATGAAAGGAAAGCAAAGCAACAAAACAGAAAGAGCCTGGGTCCCTGAGTCACTATGTGGAGTAGCAGTCACTGCCACCTAGGAACACCCACCTTGGATGATTCCATGAGTAAGAAGAGAGATAAACGAAAAACTCAGGAATCATCAGGCAGTTTGCCTTAGAGGATGAGTAGGATCTGAATTGGTAGACATCTCTGGGAAGGTAGTAAGGCTTACAATCTTTGAGTTCAGAAGGCACTAGATTCAACCCCTACCCCTGTGTCTTCTCATTTGTGTGACTTTGGGCAAGTGACTTCACCTCTCTGAGCTTCTTAGAAGGATAATCTTACAGGGCTGCTCACAGCATTAAAAAAGATGATATACACAATGTGTTTGGGACCAAATTCAGAGAGAATGTTTAATGAATGGTCACTGTTGCCACTATTAATGTCAATCAAAAGTGCTCAAGAATGGGGAAGAGGGATTGTGAAAGAAAATACTCATGGTCCCCTGTCTGCCCTAGTGGCATCAGGTCCCCAGACTGGTGCCCAGAGACTATCTCACAACAGCTGAAACACCTAACAGAGAGATATTAAAACTAGTGATTCACGCCTGGACTATTACAAGAGCCTCTTAATTATCCTCTCTCCTCTTTAATCTATCTTCACACCTCTGCCAGACTCATCATCCTAAAATGGTGTGTATCCTGGATTGTTCTCTGATGATAACCCTTCAGTGCCCCACCTGCTTAACATGGGGAAATCCAGATGTCCTAGCTTAATGTCCACTTTGCATTCTGTGGACATAGAAGACTTCCCCGTGCATTGGAATCACTAGGGTACTTGTTGAAAAATGCAGATTCTGGGGCCCCAATTTGAATCTACCAAATAAAACATGTGGGATGGATCTGCATTTTAATAAGTACCTGGGTGATGCTGATGACATTAATGTCTCAGCACCACTGCTTTATGACTGCCTATAGTTTAGCTCCACCTTAACCCTTCTGAACTTATTGCCCCACTATCCCCAACACAAGCCCCATATCTGAACCACAAAAGTCTACTTGCTTTCCTGCAAAACACCATATGGTTTCACAATCAAGTCATCCAAGACATTTATTGAGCCCGTACGATGTGCCAGTCGCTGGACTCATCTCTGTATTTGATTTTCTAATTACGTTCTATCTGGGTGGGAGGCACTATTATTGTCCCATTTTATAGATAAGCAGACCAAGGCCCAGAGGGACTAAACAATGTGCCTAACCACAACTAGAAGGTGATAGAGCTGGGATTTGACCCCAGAGTTAGAGAGCTTGACTCCTACCTGACACTGTCCTCATCTGACCCCCAGCCCTGTCCTCTGGTCTTTTCAGCCCCAGAAGTTCCTCTTCTTTCTCCTCTCCCCTTGGAAACATTCCTAGACCACACGAGGATGGGGTTCTGAAGGGCCAGGGGTGACTGATGCTTTAGATAATGCTGAGATTCATGGAGGAAGAGGAAATCAGGAAAGCTTGGGAAAGCTAAGTGCTGAGGGTTTGCAGTGAGGAAAAAGGGGAGCCTTTCTCGAAGTAGGGTTGGTGAACCAACATTTTGGAAGCAAAGGTCCCGACTCTCCACATTAAAGGGATAGGTGGGTTCTGGAGTCAGACTGTGTGGCTTCAAATTTCAACTTAGTCTTGGGACTAACATTTACTGAGCACTTATTATGTGCTCAATAACTTGGGACAAATGACTCAACATTCTGAGCGTCTGTTTTCCCCTCCCTAAAATGGAAATATATTCATTCAACCAGGAGTAAGTGAGTTCTTCTTATGCGGGCTTCCTGTTCTGGAGATGGAGATGACAGTGATAGTAGCTATATCATAAAATTTGGGAGAATGTTCAATGAGATAACACAGAGAAAGAACCTGTCCTTTAAAAGCTTTCAATTAATGCTATTTATTAGGATTATTTATTTTGATATTTTACTTCCGTTTGGAAAAATCTTACCATCACATTACAGGGTAAGGTCACCGAGTGTAAGTCCTCCCAGCTGTATGTTACCTACTAATTCAAGGCCTACTGCCTGCTTTTGCAAATAAAGTTTAATTGGAACACAGCTGGGGAATTTGTTTACATAACATCTATGGCTGCATTCACACAGCAGCAGAGTTGAGAAGTTGCAAGAGAGACTATATAGGCTGCCAAGCCTGAAATATTTACTACCTGGCCCTTTGTGGAAAAAAGATTGCTGGCCCCTGGTCTAATTCATTGAGGATGCAAGAAGAGGGTTATTTATGCTCTCTCTCCTTATTGCTGCATTTGGTTTTTTACTTTTCTTCCATTATTTTCAAATATAATGTTTAGCAATGATATTTCCATACAGGGATAATTTCAAGGTCTTTTCTACAGGGTGGTTGCTGTGCAGCGTGAATTCTATATGGATTAAGTTTCCCCCAAGTGAATATCAGAGGATTGAAGAGCTTATTGTAGGGAGAAAGAGCATCACAGGTTAATTCCTATAAAATAAGAAATCTCTATGCAACAGATTCTTTGAATTTTTTATGTTGTTCTGATGATTACATGATGAAAAACCCAGCCCCATTCTTTTATTAAACATGGAACTAAACAGATTTTCTTTAAGTGTATTATAAAGAAATAAAATTTTTTTTCTATTATCCTAACAACTGGAAATTTTTAAATTGCCATAATTTGGATTTATAACTTTAGTAGGGTGGTTAAAATTAGGTTTTGGAGTCAGAGGGCTCCAAGTTCAAATCCTGCCTCTGCCTCTCCCTGGCCGTGAGACCTTAGTCAAGTGATGTTAACTTGTCTGGGCCTTAGTTACCTACCAAGTGGGGGTGAAAACATCCACCTCATGAAGTTATTGTGACAATTAAATGGAGAAATGTACATGGAACACACCCCAGTGCCCGAATCTTGGTAAGAACTCAGGAATGTGTGCTGCTATTTATTGATATTATTATCGTAATTCAAGGCAAAAATCAGGTATTCTGAGAAATACCATCCAGCCTCCTGTTGTTGGTTGATGTAGTCCCACATAGCAAACAGACCTAGCCAGGCTAGAGGTGCTGGCCCTCTCTCAATGAGCTGTTTGCGGCTATATCCTCACTGCAGGCTCTGTTTTACTTAACCTGCTGCATCTAGTGCCAGGCACAGAGAAAACCTTCAGTAAGGCTTGTTGATCTGATCAGACTGATGAGAGCTTCCATTCATCCTGAGCCCCAACTGGGGCTCTGAGATCATTCAGATGAACAAGACATGACCAGACAGAGGCTGGAAACATCTTCCCATCCCTGGCTTCCACCTGCTCATCCAGAAGGTCCTGGGCCTCCAGAGCATTTGTAAATGAATGCTCCCTGCTGAGCCTCAGGCTGCATTACACCCACCCCCTCCTGTCCTCAACTCCGGATACCTCTTGCTCAGGGAACATCTGCCTCTCATCCCCCAGGAGCTCGTTTCTAGCCCCAGAGTCAGAATCTGCATGTTTTTTTTTTTGCCTGGAAATATCGATTCCAGGCCGAGATTGAACCACCACTCTCTCCCAATCTCCTCCCTCTGTCATCTCCCTCATCACCGTGCACTGAGCACTTTCTAGGAGGTTCTGACGCAGACATTTAATATGAGCAGGAACTGGGGCCCAGGGTGGTGGAGAGGGTGTATGGGGCGAAGAGGTGATGGAAGAAAATAAATTCTCCTTCACATAACAATCAGAGGAAGACAGTCCCAAACAATGACCAGACCATCCCCGCGGGCAATGATGACAGCCATTTCGAACTTATCATACCCCGGCACTATATTAAGGCCCTGAGATTACAGTGTGGTTCATTAGAGGAACATCTGTTGGAAATCAGCACGGAACAACCAGATATGATTGCTAAAAAAGCTGCCTAGGGCGAGGAGGGGTGAGACCACTTCTCTGCAGGGGAAAATATCCAAGATACACCTTTCCTGATGTTTTTGGCTCTTGTGTGGCTCACTTTCCCCCTCTGCCATGAAACCAAGGATCTTAATTTAAGCAAGGTCAGCAGCATATATTAGGAAGTGGGATGCATTTTCAAGACCCAGGAGCCAATAGAAGTAATGGTAACAGCAATAGCTACCACCAATGATACTTACTATGTGCTAAATGCCGTGGTAAGTACTCAACGTGTATTATCTCATTTAATCCTCACAATAACCCTATGAGGTAGATAATATTGTTATCCCCATGTACAGTTGACACAACTGAGGCTGAGAGAAGTTGAGGGACTTGCACAAGATTGTGCATCCCGTGACTAATGGCTAGGGTGATCAACTGTTTGATTTTACCCAGACTGAAGGTTTTCCTGGGATGCAAGACTTTTGGGGCTAAACTTGGGATGGTCCTGAACAAAGTGGAATGGAGGTCCAGTTTGAATCCACATCTCTCTTGTGTCAAAGCTTATCTTGTAATCCATTCTGTTACACTGTTTCCTTCATTCTGCTCATTTGTTCGGTCATGCATTCATTTACATTTACTAAGACAATGTATTTACTGAACACCTACTATGTGTCAGGCACTGTTCTGGGCACCAAAGACACAGCTGTGAAAGAAACAGACAAAAATCCCCAAATCCCTGCCTCCAGAAAGCTGATGTTGTAGCAGCTCCCTTGTTATAATCATTGTGTATCCAGCTAGACTTTCTATTTCCCTAAGACCGGTTACATTTCGTTATTATTAACAATCAGAGCAATCAAATGCTCACTCTTGATGGTTTTCTGCCCAGCATGCTTCTAAGGATCCAGAGCAACCCTCAAGAAGGGTGCATACACAGGAGGCTCATCAAGCATATCACACTGCCTCTTCAGTCTAGAAATAGGATGTCCAAAGAGGCATTGTGATCAAAGTACACACAATCGGGAGGGTTATAAATAGTGGAAACTTGGACTTCAGCAAATTCCCATGTGCCGGAAATAGGAGGTGCCCTTGCAATTTGAGAATCTTAAGTTTAAGATAAACATAATATGTGCTCAATATATTTGAGATTTTGGAAACAGTCAAACCCAAGTTTAAAGCCACACCTGCCACTTTTGGTTGGGTGATCTTGTGCATATACCCTAACCTCTAAGTTTTGTTTGTTTGTTTGTTTGTTTAGATATTGTCTTGCTCTGTTGCCCAGGCTGCAGTGCAGTGGCATGATCTTGGCTCACTGCAAACTCTGTCTCCCAGGCTCAAGTGATTCTTCTGCCTCAGCCTTCCGAGTAGCTGGAATTACAGGTGCCTGCCACCATGCCGGGCTAATTTTTGTATTTTTAGTAGAGATGGGGTTTCACCATGTTGGCCAAGCTGGTCTCAAACTCCTGACCTCAAGTGATCTGCCCGCCTCAGCCTCCCAAAGTGCTGGGATTACAGGTGTGAGCCACCGTGCTGGCCTAAGTTTTTATTTTCTGTAAAATGAGAATGCGGATAACAGTAATTCCTTCACACCGTATACCTGAAGTGAATTAAAGTTCATCGTGATATAATGAGCCAGCTCACAGAAGGAACTTAAATATCAATTCTGTTCCTCTTCTCCATCCTCTTACTTGCAACGAAGACACTTTTACAGCACTTATATTCCAAGCACTGTTCTAAAGATTTACAAATATCAACTTGTTTCATCCTCATAATGTCCCCAATTTATGAGGATTACCCCATATTCAGATGGAGAAACAGAGGTGAAGAAAAGCAAACTAACTGATCCAGAGTTTACAGCTAGTCAGGGCAGAGCTGGGATTTGACTCGGGGTAGTAGAGATTAAAGCGCTAACAGTTTAATAAGGATTTAAATAAAACCACAGGATGAAAACCCCACATCTAGCTGTCAAGAGAATATCCTAAGTTAAAAGAACAGAACAGCATTGAGGTGGCTAGAGGGTGACTGTGGGGGAGGGGTAGGAAGAAAGAGACCAGAGGATAAGAAGGAAGCTGATTTTGTCGGGGAGGGTTATGGCTAGGCTTTGGGAAACCAAGTCCACAGCCGTGGCTTATTTACAGAGGCCAGAGAAATCTCAGCGATGCTCTCATAATACCTCCTTCTCCCATCTGCGCATGGTTTTGTCCTTGATCCTGATTTGGTGGGGGAGATTTTCTGCAAGGCTCAGGATGGATACAGAAGGACACACATCTTTCTTTGTAAATAGGGCCACTTATTGTCAAAATGGGACACATTTGAGAGTAAAAGACAGCATCCTTCATTACACTAAAGTAGCAGGCATAAACTGGGAGCTTATGGTTTGTTTTTGTTTGTTTTTGAGATGGAGTCTTGCTCTGTCACCCAAGCTGGAGTGCAGTGGCGCAATCTCAGCTCACTGCAACCTCCGCCTCCCAGGTTCAAATGAATCTTCTGTCTCAGCCTCCCAAGTTGCTGGGACTACAGGTGCATGCCACCATACCTGGCTAATTTTTGTATTTTTAGTAGAGACAGGATTTCACTATATTGGTCAGGCTGGTCTCGAACTCCTGACCTCAGGTGATCCACCCACCTCGGCCTCCCAAAATGCTGGGATTACAGGCATGAGCCACAGTGCCCAGCCACTCATGCTTCTTATAAACAGCACCTGGAATTAAATATTTCCAGGACCTGTGCCTTGTGCCCAGCTGAAAGGCATTAGGGAGGGCGCATCCAGCCAGCCAATGAGCAGTGCTGATAGCACCAAGGGGAGAGTTCAAAAGACCTTCTCCTGCCTCTGCTGCCATCTTTACTCTTGAGCCTGGATGACAGAGATGTATTTTTTCGCTCTCTTCTAAACCAAGACTACCTTTTGGGGATGGGGGGAGACTTATTCAGCTTTCTCTTGGTTTTTCTAGCATTTAGGAAAATCCAGAAGTAGTCTCGACCTTTTCTAATTTCGATGAAGGAATAAAAAGCAATATTAAAGTTGCTTTGAGTTAGAGATAGGGTAATTTGAATGCAAACTTAGGAGGCTTAGAACTGTGAGGGAGAACTGCCTTTCTGAATAAAGGCTTTATTAGACTCCAGCACCCCTGTAAGCTGAGAACCAAAGAGGGGAGAAAGAGGAGAAATGTAGCTGTCTGCCTAGGAAAACTCTTCCTTGAAACTCTCGAAAAGCAAGAAGCTACTTTTCTACCTCTCGTGAGTCTTCAGAAAGTCCTGACCCATGATGGGGCTCTGTGCCCTTATCTGCCTGTGGGCTCCATGTAGGGGCACCCCACAAGGCTAAGAATGGGGTCTGCTAAACAAAGGGATGTACTGTGGTCCTATGGAATCCTCCATTCTCCTAGCTCTCCTCTCTCCATGGAATAAGACTTACCTTGCTCCAGCAGCGTAAAACTCTGATGGCTGCAGAATTACCTTGTTAAGGATGCTGGGCTCTGAAAGCTTCCCCTGCTGAAGGGTGGGAGGAAATGGGCAAGAACTCTAGTTGCAGCTGTGAGTAGATCCTGGAACGGGTTTAAAGCTGAGTCTCTTGAGGAAAGGGATTCTAGGGGCTGCTGTAATGCCTCCCCGCCCCGCTGCCAACTGCCCCGGTTCTATAGGTATCTTTCAGTTTCTTCCAAGTTACTCTTAGGCCTGCAGCAAGTTGGCGTTGACCATAGAAGCAGCCAAAAGTGGGGAGCCTTAGGCATAGCTGAAACCCCACTGAACCGAGTTGTAACATGGAGTGAAGTGGCCAGGCTGTCTGAGCTGGAATCTCAGCCCTGCCACTTCCTGTGGACCTTGCAAGTTGCTTAACCTGTCATGCTTCTACCTTACTGCTGATGTGAGAGGTGTTGTATCTATGGAGTTCTCTCATTAAAAGACTCTGCTGTTCAGCTGGTCAAAGCTCTGCGTTAGACATGAGTTTAAAGAAAGCTCCCACAACAGGGCAACCTGTGGCGGGGGGTGGTGGTGGAAATTACTTTCTGAAAGGCTGAGCCTAAAACCAGAAGGTAGCTATCGTGTCCTCCAGGCCTGGACAAGTAGAGCTAGCTTCTCTGTAACAGTGCTGTCTGCTGGCAGGGGACCTCGGCTGGGTCCCAAGCATCCCTATGGTTGCTGCTTCTTGAATTTTGGCTTTCTCTTGAACTCAGCTCCTTATGGAATGGAAGGTTGAGGGTGGGGGTGCCTGGTGTGTCCCAGCCTTCAAAGAGCTAAAACTTCATAAGCTCTTAATGCTACATGAAGCCCATGAAAGCTTGTGCCAAGTGGGAGCCTAAAGAGAATGGGCTTGGGGACACCGAGTGGGACTGGTATACTTATTCCATGTGGTAGCCCTCTAAGAAGCCTTGTCTTAAGCCCTCGTGCTGTGATTAGTTCTGTTCAAGCACCTGGGAGTAGACTCACTTCTAGCACAGTGGGCTTTCTCGATGTCAAGTGTTGGGCTCAATTTATGCTCAAAATGTACCAGCTGCTGTTGGGAGGAGACTCGTTTGTGCTAGACATTTTCAGATGAAAGGCATTGATGAGCTGGCTTAACATCTTCAGGTGGCATTAACCCTGCTCAAGCACCTTCTGGGCTCCTGCTGTCCTCTACACATCTCTGGCCAAAATGCTACATTATACCCTCTGAATTGAGTCTTTGTTTAAAAAAGACTTGTCGAGCATATGGATGTCATTAGATGTTGCTGTGACACCCCAACTTACCTATGGGACTTATCCTCTCACCTGGTATGCTTTCTGCTCTTAGCATTTAGCTCACTGCTTTCCCCTGTGGGATGTTCCTAGTGAGCACCTGCCACACCTCAACTGGTCATCTTCCGGTGAAAACACTCTACTTTAATTGTGACTCTTGAAGGCTTAGTTAATGATGCTGAAGTGCTAAAATGTGAGATGCAAGAAGGGTGTGGACAAGCCTTTAGTGCAAACTCTCAGGCAAGTGAGGCTGAGTTAGTCCCTGGGAGTCCTGGTAGGTTTGGGTTAAGAATAAGAAGGTATACTTCTCCCACCAGGGCTGCAGGGAGGGTCAGGTGGCTGGCACACCCTATGTGCACGGTGGACATGAGGCATGAGCTGCTGCTGACAACCTCCTGCAAAAATGAACGAGTCTTCTAAAGGGAAATCATAGCCCTTACAAAAGCTGAGGCAAAGGCGGGTAACTCTACTGTCCTAACACTTGCTCCAATTATAAAAGTGAGCTTATTCTGAGTGATACTAAACACATGATCACCTAAAGCCATTTTTTTCCATGATTGAAGAAAAATGTTTCTATGGGCCAAGTCTCTTATTTAACTCATTGGGTACAGATTATTTGGTTGTAAAAGGTGCAGCAGAAAGCATACGTGGCTGAGAGGATAAGTCCTTGTAGGTAAGTTGGGGTGTCACAGCAACATCTGATGACATGGTTTAATTACATGGAAATACTGCATGATTGTGAGGTCTGGACTTTCTAGCTGTACACATCACCCAAATAATAAACACTACATGGTAGACAACTTTCAACCCTCTCTGCCATCCTTAGATGGTCCCCAGGGTCTAACTTCCTCAGTCCATGTGTACTACGGGCTGAGTCTCATTTTCACTAACATACTCCCAGAACTGTCTGGCACAGCAGGCGTGTGACTTTCCGACTGCCCTAATCTTGAACTTCTCTCCCCAGTTTTAATGCCATACCATCTCAATCCGTCTCTCTGGGACAACACAACCTGTTAAATATTAGATGGGCTTGTTTTGTATTAAGATTCTCTAGAGGGACAGAACTAATAGGATGGGAGTTGATGGGAGTTTATGAAGCATTAACTTACACAATCACAAGGTCCCACAATAGGCTGTCTGCAAGCTTTGAGGAGCAAGGAGAGCCAGTCCGAGTCTCAACTGAAGAATTTGGAGTTTGGATATTCAAGGGCAGGAAGCATCCAGCACAGGAGAAAGATGTAGGCTGGGAGGCTGGGCCAGTCTCACTTCACGTTTTTCTGCCTGCTTTATATTTGCCTGGCAGCTGATTAGATAATGCCCACCAGATTAAGAGTGGATCTACCTTCCCCAGCCCACCGACTCAAATGTTAATCTCTCCTGGCAACACCCACACAGGCACACCCAAGATTAATATTTTTATATCCTTCAATCAAGTTGACACTCAGTATTAACCGTCACACTGTTCATCACCACAAGATGTTCTTTGGATACTAATTACATCTCATAAAATGAGGTCACCTGTGCCCTCCCGCGTTACAAGTAGCATTCCCACAATGCAAAGTTGTACTCCACTTGGGCTGGGATTCTGGCTTCTGTAAGTCCCGTCATCTCTGCATAATCCCCACTGACCTGTCTTGGGCTCACTTGAAATTAGCCTGATAACGAGGTCCAGGGTGGGGAAACAGGTAGCTTATTAAGCAGGTGATCCTGGTGGCATAAGTGGCTAGAACAAGAAGGGTGTACTCCTAAGGTTGTTTCTGTAAACAGCTGAGGCTTTCCACTGGGGTCACGCAGGAAGTACACAGATGCATTGTAGAACCGTCCACCCAAGGTACATAAGCTGGAGCCACTCAATCTTTGCCAGGTGAAGTCTTGCCTGTTGTCCAGGGTCTTGGTGCATTGAACAAAATTGAACAACACAAACATAAACGAAGCAATGAAAGTGCACTCCAGAGTGGGAGCCAGCTCGAGGAAGTGGCTCAAGAGCTCTGATTACAATGTTCCTTAGACTTTTTACTAAGGTGAAAGAACTTGGTAACACTCTTAGGTGGGCTTTAGAGGCCTCCAGTTGGTTATAATATATGAAGGACTAGCCCGTGGCCAATTAGATGCTGAAGTGGAAATTTGTCACAGAAGTGAGGATGTTGCCTGTATGCTGCCTAATCCTGCCTAGAACTGGCTCTACTTGCTATCGTCTCATGCTTTAACCTTTGGTTATCCTAATTCCCTATTCAGCCTCACTTCCCTGAGAGGTGTGATTCTTATAAATCTTCATGGGAGGTGGAAGGGCTGAAGACCAGCCTTCTGTAGCTACTTCCTGCTGGTCACAGGCATTGTCCCTGCCTATCAGATCATGGGTCTCTAATCTTAGGTAGTTAGGTGGGTATCTGTGGGTTGTGGTGAGCCTTCTATTTGGTTGTAAAAGGTGCAGCTGGCTTGACCCAGTCCTAATTTTTTTTGCCTGATTTTGTTCCAAAACTAGCTGAAACCTTTGTGCAAGAATTGAGCAAAAAATTGGCTAACAATTTAAAGCTGGACTACCATCCAACTTTTAGTAACCGTGCAACAAAGACACCAGGGAAAATTGATAGGCACCTACTTCTGTCTTTTGAACAGGCGCTTCAGGTCTTCAACAGGTTCAGAGGTGTATAGCAGCTGGCGGGAGCCTCAGGTTCCAGGTCCAGGGCTTCAGGTATTGCAAGCTTGACCCTGGAAAGATGTATCCAACTGTCTAATACCAGTACTGCAACCACAGAAGGCTTGGCCAACACCACTGAAAAAGATCCCTTCCATTTGGGTTGTAGTTGAAGTGGGTGACCCCTTTTTCTATACCTTAAGTATATTATCTCCTGGCCTGACCTTGCTTAGTTGCTGGTGCGGGGGGAGCCTTTAAGTTCCAAACTCCTGTAATGCCTGCTGAAATTGCCCCAGGTTAACTAGGTATCTTATTAACCATTTCTGGATCAGTAATGAGATCATTAGTTAAAAATGGCCTCCCATATAACAAGCACTTCATATGGGCTAATACTTTTTGCTCTCAGTTACGAATTCTTAAGAGGCCTACATTCGGTAAGCTAGCCCAAGTTTGATGTTTCCTGACATAGCTAACACTCATTTTAGTTTGACTCGCCCCTTTCACTTTCCTGGAGGACTGAGGCCTCTGAGCTGAATGTAAATAGCATTTGATACTGAGAGCCTCAGTAATGCCTTAAGTTATCTGGGAGAAAAAAAGACAAGCCATTATCACTTCAGAGGCTTTGGGGTAACCCCAAACTATGAGATTATCTCCTTTAAGAGAACTTGTAACCTCACTAGCCTTCTGGTAGAGTAAGCTCAACCCACCCAGTAAACATGCCTTATTAGTACTAGCAAACACTTGTATTCTCTACAAGCTGGCATATGGGTGAAGTCCAATTATCAGTCTTCTGGATAAGCTCTCCTTCTCTGGACTGGCTCTATTAGAGGAGGCCTTCTGTTTTCTGGGTGGCTGAACGTGCAGTGAACAGGATGACAGACCCGCTTAACCACTGAAGCAAGTTAGGCTCAGTGAAGAGCCTGTGTGCCACGGCCAGAGTGGTATCTTTCCAATATGGAAAGAGTCATGCAGGGTTTTTATAATCCTCCATTGGGCTGAGGGAGATAATTCTGATCCCATATACTGCCAGGATCCTTGTCATCCTCATTGCTCCTTTATTCCTGTGGTATATATTCGGGTTCTATTGGAGTCATAGAAAGGAACCGGTGCTAAGATTTGAGATTGCACCCTAGGGCTGCTTTGGCCTGTTTGTTCCCTGTGCTATTGGGGTTAAGTCCTTTTGATGCCTTCTACAATGGATTATGGCTACAGCCTCTGGCAAGTACATTGCTTCCAATAGTTGAATTTCAGACCCATGCTTTGGGGGGAATGCTTACCGCTTAGTAGTCATCTCTTTCCAAATGGCAGCATGAGCATGATCTGCCACTAATGGGTGAAGACCACAGCATCACTAATTGCCCTGAGATCCTGTACCATATATTCCCCAAAGGTTGTAAAACAGGTGAAATGGGAATATTGCAGGGAGAATGGCAGGGTTTTAGGAGTCTATGGGAAAGCAGTTCCTTAAGTACTGACGCCTAGCCCTTTCTTGCTTCCAGCTTAATTGGGTATTTGGTTGGGGAAAATTTGGGTCTTCAAGCTGTATTTGGCACGCCATTCTAGCCCTTCCAGGGCTCCCAGTATACCGTAATGGATTTGACCTGTTGACATGATCTGGAGCATTGCCTGCATCACTGGCCACTAGCAAGCCTGAGTGGTGCTTAAATTGTAGCAGCCACCCCTATGTTAACCATAACATCCCTTTCCAACAGCGGGGCCAGGCAGCATGGTACTATTGAGCTCCTGGAAAGCTTGTCTCAAGTTGTCAGGCTAAAGGAGGGTGAAATGCCTTCCCCCACCCCCCCCCCAATTCCTCAGTCATGGTCCTAGTGGAGAGTTTTTCTGCATAAGCAGTAACGACAGTAACTTGCCCCCAGTGCTGAAAAGTGGAACTTGTCATGTCCATAGTTACCTGGGGCTCCTCAGTAATGATCCTGGACAGGGGCTGTGAGGAAGCCCTAGGCCCCTTCAGTCTTAATCTTGCTCCTCCCTTTGCACTGTCAGACTCAACTGAGTCCCTCAATGGGAATGTGGGGGGCAGTTGATTCTCCAGTGCCAGGAGTTGTGACTAGTGCCTTCGCACACACAGCAGGGGCTTAGTGTACAGTCCTTTACCCAGTGTCTATTTTTCTTGCACTTGAGGCAAGAGACTCTGGCATGATCCTTATGGGTTGTCCTCGGATGCTCTTCAGGTGTTGCTAATGATGGCTGCCATGATTTTTGGCTTGTTATTCTTACCTTTTTCCCTCCAGGTCATGATTGTTACAACATAAATGGGGTTATTGAGACACTGATTTTAGTTTGTGGTCCCACTTGCAATTTTGAGTTTGCATCTGATGTCACAGCCGACTGGCTGATAAAGTGCTCTACCATTAGCATAACCATTGAGAGGAAGGGTCTAGAATTGCATGTTTTCTCATGGCCTCATGTATCTCCCATAAAACATAGCTGGGTTTTCTTCCTTCCCTTGTATAATTTCCAGGACCTTATAATTTAGGGCCTTGTTTATTTCCTTTTCTATTTCTCCAAGGGAGTGCCTCAAACTTTGCTCACCTGTTCGTTTCCACAGGGATATCATCTCAATTAGAGTTGGTGGTCGGCACCATGTCTGGACCCCGGGTGACTGCCCTGGGAATTTTGAGCAGACATGCCATCTGCCTTGCAGCAGGCAGCCTCATTCTCTTTCCATAGGGGTGCACCAGGTTGCCAAAATGAATTGGACATCTCCATGATAAAGCAAAAGCTAGAGCCAAAGATGGGAACCCATCCACAAACTTGCCAGTGTCCCCAGTACTTTCACAACCTCTTAGTGCCAGGGGAGCTGCTGAGTAGGGTATTACACTCTGGGTGTGTTGGGTTTAATTTGTTCCTCTGGCCTTGCATGATTGGAGCACTTGGCAAGCAGTTATGTGGGGGCAGCCATAGTTACCCCTGAGAGACGAGTGGCCCTTGTAGGAGGGGGTCATCAATGTCTGGCTCAATCTTAGGACTTTCTTTTTGAGGGCCAGTATTGGGACTTCTGCAGACTGAAGGATTCTGATACAAAACCGTAAAGGCTTGAACACATAGTATTCCTGACCATCTACCCTGTGATTAAGGCTTCCATTTTTCTGGCCACTGCTCCTGTCTAGCTGGTATTGTGGCCAAAACAGCTTTACAATAAAAATTGAATGTTTCCTCTGATTATCAGGGTCATAATTGATAGCCAAAGATGCAGCTGAGTTGGGGAATCAGAACAGTGTTTCCCATAGTAGTCTGGAAAAGAGATCCTAAGGAGGGCTTATTTGTTGACCCAAAGTTTCCACCTGGGGTGTCGTGGTGGGGAAGTCTTGGAGTTAGCACTGGATCCCCAGGGGTGTCACCCTTCAGGGTTCAGTCTTGGTGTCAGACATCTGACCTTAGGTGGGCACTGGTACCACTTTGTTTTCCCTTCATAGGTAGCCTATGACTTTCCCATTTGTTCCTGGATATAATCCCAAGCTTTTAGTATCCCACCAATTTAGGCTGTATCTTCCGCATTCTAGCCCAAAACTTTAAGGTTAGTACTTCTCATAGCCAGAGAGGCCACAGAAGGTATGAATCCCTGTGGCTGTTAACTTACTCTGGGGTCTAGACAGAAAAAACTAAGAACAACCAAGATGTGGGGTCTTTGTCTTTCTCTGCATTTTCCAAGTATAAACAAGGGGCATGCAGATGGTAATAGGGCTCTCAAATGCAGCAATTTCATTCCCTGGTCCCCACAAAGCACCAACACGGCAAGGATAGAAGTTAGGTGATCAAATAATCTTGGACACTACTGCCACACACAAAAACCTGACTATTGCATAGATGCCTCTTGTGCCTGGCAGGACCTAGATGTCTTGGTCCATGACTGAGCTGTCATGGGAGACTGAGTGTGGTGGGTGTTGTGGTGGCTTTTAACTGCCTGACCCATGCCTGCAAATGGCAGCTTTGACAAAGATAAAAGGAAACAACCCCAGACAACTGAGCTTACCTCCTGGTTCACCAAAACGTTACTGGATGGAAAGTCTTTATCGATTGTCCATGTTCTTGGCAAGTCAAAGCATTGAACAAAATATACAACAAAGCAAAAGAATGGCAAAACAGTGCAGATGAAATGAAAGTGTACTGAAATGAAAGTATACACTCTTAGAGTAGGAAAGGGCTCTAGGAAGCAGCTCAAGACACCCAATGTTCTTCAGGGTATTTAAGCTACAAACCTTAACACCCCTAGGTGACCTTTAGAGGCCTCCAACTTGGTTACATGCCATGAAGGATTGGCCCATGGCCAATCCAAGGCTGAAGTGGCTATCTCAAGAGTGAGGACATGGCCTGTGTGCTGCCTAACCTTGTCTACAACTGGCTGCACCTGCCTGTCTCATGCCTTTAACCCTTGGTTACCCTAATTCCCATTCTCCTGCCTCAATTCACTGGCTCTCATCTTCACTAGTTGGATTGACTCTGGGGCTAAACGTCTCTGCACTTACAAGGTACGCATGTGTTTGAGATGCACCTTTGGGCAGAAAGCAAGGCTGTGCTTGAGTGAAGATGCCATCCCTTCTCTGCCTGTTCTATCGGCATCTGAAATCAAAGGGCAGAAGGTGAGCCTCTGCCGTGTGTCTGCTATGCATGCTGACTTAACCTTAGTTTCTAACAATCCTTCCCTCTCTTCCACTAGACTGAGATTTAAGAGGAAGGATTGCTCCATCAGTTAGGGCAAAGGGCATATAGTGGCTGAAACTTGGCTAATTGTGAGACTTGGCAAGTGGCAGCCCTACGGATATTAAGCTTTGGGCCCAAGAAAGGTGGCTGCACATATATATATTATAGGGAGAGGGTAAGACCAAGAACTCTGGTGCTCAGTTGTCATCTCACCACCACTGGAATGGCCTGCTAAGCAGACCCAAACTTGTCATTCCTGCACTCGCCTCAAGAAGGCCTACGATCTCAATGATCTGATTCCTTGAGACACTCAGTGCTTTCTAGAACTCAAACTTACACTTTAGTTGCACCCTGCTGGACTTGGTGGTGGCACTGGATGGAACTACCACTCAGCCTTAACTCAAGCAGGCTGAACTGGCATAGCATATGACCTTGGCCACAGTTGACTGGACTGAGGAGACTCATGGCTCTGGTGGGGGCTTGCTGAGAGATGACATGGTTTGGTGTGTATACCTCATTTCCTGTTACACTTGATATGTAACTGGCTAAATGATTCTCATTTTGAGCTGGGAACTGAGTTTCAGAGTGGAAAGATCTCATGGATCATTGCTACTGAAGCTGCGGTGGGGGACTGGGCTATAGTTGCAGGAGAGCCTCCTACTTATTGGGGAGGGAAATACCTATGCCCAAAGGCAGTGTCACACCAGATCCCTATTGACTTCAACAGGGATGGCATTGTCTTCAAGAGGCTGAAGATGGAGCTCTAGTGAACAAGACTGTTTACTCAAGGGACCTGCAGAGCCGTCAAGTGGCAATAGACCTGACAACTGCATCTGGTCTCTTTAAAAGCATGCAGTTGGCCGGGTGTGGTGGCTCACGCCTGTAATCCCAGCACTTTGGGAGGCTGAGGTGGGTGGATCACAAGGTCAGGAGTTCAAGACCAGCCTGACCAATGTGGCGAAACACGATCTCTACTAGAAATACAAAAATTAGCCAGGCACGGTGGTGGGGTGCCTGTAATCCCAGCTACTCAACAGGCTGAGGCAGGAGAACCAGTTGAACCTGGGAGTGGAGGTTGCAGTGAGCTGAGATTGTGTCACTGTACTCCAGCCTGGGGAGACAGAGCGAGACTGTCTCAAAATAAAAGCATGCAGTTCATACAGCTTCCTCATCACCTTCCCCTAACCTCCACCTGGTAGCCTTCATTTAACCCAATCCTCAGTGCCCCAATCCCCCTGTATGGCCTGTGTCCCATAGGATGGCCTAGGGGTTCAGGTGTTCCTCAGACAAGGAATGGATCTCCGGGCTGGCCACTCCTGCATTCCTTAGCTAGGAACTTGAAACACACTCTGATATAGGGCCATTCTCAGGGTGTGCTTAAGTTATTGCTGTTGTGTGTGCGCCATACAGGGTCATTCTCAGGGTATGCTTAAGCTGTTGCTGCCATACAAGCAGGCAGTGGGGTACCTCAGGGTATGTGGCTCCTAGAGCTGCATTGGTCTCTGACCCAATTCTAGATGATGCAGAGAAATCCTGCTTTCCCTAAAGGAGTTAAATAAGCTTAAATTAAAACAGGTAGCTCTTGGGATGGACATAAAGCAGAAAAATGGGAAGGCAGGTGGGCTGGCCTGGCCTCCCCTTTGATGGTCACCTGTCATCTCTGATCTCCTTCATGTGAAAGGATGTAAGGTATCTTCCTCACAGGATTTTACGCTAAAGATCTCATCATCGAAACTGCAAACACGTCATATACCAATGTTATTGCCACCTCCTTGACAGCTGTCTATAGCACCCATATTCTTTGCTCTGATAGGACTATCTCACTTCACAAAAATGATTCCTACAACTGCACTGGGTGTCAGCCCAATATGTGCATCAGTAGTGATGCTGCCAGTAACTTCACAGCTCTGTGACTCTTCCCCTCCTGAAATGCTGTTGACAATGTGATCCCACCTGAATCATGTGCGAGGCACTGATCAATACACCAAGTTGAAGCTTAGACTTGGCTCTAAGCCTCTGAACTCGGTTCATTCTTATGGCTTAAAACTAGTGCAGGCCCCACATAAACCTGGATCTTCCCCATTTGGGCTTGCATTATCAACAGATCTCTAACTCATGAGGAAAAACAAGGTTCGGATGTAGCCCACCTGCCTTGGGTCAAGTGTGAACCCACACCTGACTTGCTCAGCCACCTCAGTGGCATCTTTCCAAATTGAGCCCACTGACCTAGGCGGGATGGCAACTACAACTGACAGTTGGGTCTCTTCATGCCTCTACCATCTTCGTACATGAAACAGGCTTATCAGCTGCTCCTAGTGCCCTTAGAGTCTGACATGGGGACTTGGCTACTGCCTCTTCACATTCTAACCTGCTAGTTATGTCTCCACTCCTCAACTGATGCTCCCTCTTCTTCCTACCCCAGGTAAACTGTCTTCAGTCTTGCTTTACTAGGCTCGATGGCTCCAGCCTTGTTCCACTTACAAAGTATCAGGCACAACTTCAGCTCATTGGGTTCCCAGTAGTGGAAAGGCTGTTTGTTTGCCTTCCATGGCCTTGTTATAAATAGGTTGATCAGGCTGACCAGTGTGACGCTGTCACAGCCTTGAAGGCTTTCCTGTCACTTTTCCTGAGTGACAGTTGAATTCCAGGGGGAAGTATCAAGTCAGATGAGGAAGCCTCACTTGAAAAAGTGGAGTTTTTGGTGCAAAACTTCCAGTGGTAACATGGTGAACACAGCAAAGACTAACATCTCAGTTCCTACTAGAGCCAACATTGTGCTGAAGGATGGCGGGCCTGTTCCAGGCACTGATCTCTAACCTCAAGTTCTTCTGCTCCGACCCAAGTCAGATTAAGTCATCTCTGAAACCAGTCTCAAGTCACCTAAAATGGTTTCTGGGGCTAAACAAGGGGGATAGGTCAGTGTTGCTATGTGTACCAGACACTAACTCAAGAACAAGCGTAAGGAATAGACAAACTCTCTGTAAACCTGTACTCAAGCTCAAGACCACCTCTAATCCTAGCCATTTGCGTTTGACTTAAAGTACCTTGGGGGAGATGGGTCTCTACTTCTATGCATTTCCAATAATAAGCAAAAGTCTTGAAATGCTTTTAGCAAGTATCCTAGCCATCCTGAAATGTGATCTGCCTAGGTGATATCTTTAATCTGGAGGATTCCCCAGGGGATCTTTCCCTCTCACATGCCTGAGGCTAACACTTAGTGCATTCATTTTGTAAATTTGAACCATATACCCCAGTGTAGAACTTCATCCCATCTAACTCATGTCCTTGAGCCTGAACACAGCATAGGGTTTATTGTAACTTCAGACTTAGGAGTCCAGAAAGACCTCTGAAAAGTAACATCTAAATGAATGTCTGAACTATAATGGATTCTGCAAAGATCTCAGGAAAGCATCCAAAGAACAGCTAGTGCAAAGGTCCCAAGGCAGGAATGAGCCTGGGACAAATGACTACAGCATAGTGTGTATATGAGGGCAGTATGTGCTTAGAGGCTGAGGGTGCAGAGGGGCTAAGCTCTATAGTTCCTTATTAAGGACAAAACAATAAGCTTTATCCCAAAAGTGGCATGTTGCTTTCCCTCAATCACTGTAGCTCTGAATGGATAGCAGGGAGTAAGATGAGGTATTGGTTAGGAAGCTATTCATTTTCCCAGGTGAGATGGGACTTTGATCAGTAATGAGGATGAGACAAAAGTAGATTTCTCCCTTGAAGAGGTAACAGGATTTGAAGGACTAGACATTGGATGAGGGGACAAGGAGAAAACGCCAAATCCTAATTCTGGGCTGAGCAGATAGTGGTAGCATCAACTGAAACAGAAGCCTAGGGTAGGAGAACACGTAAGTGACATGAACAAGCTGTGGAACTTGATGCTGCTGGGGCTGAACCTCTGACTAGTCATGTAACTTTGACACAGGTCAGATCTCAAGTGACACTTAGCTCCTGCAGCAGGCAAGAGGAAACTGACACACAGGATGGTCCCATAGATCACATGAGGTTTCAATAGTACAGTGGTCCTTGGAGATGAGTAAGGGTATTCACAGGAGTTGGAAAGCAAAGCCAGCAACTAAAACATTTACCCCATAGATACTTAGAGCCCCAAGTAAAGGCTTATACGGTAAAACTAAAATCCAAATGATGACTGGGTGTAGAGTCAAGCTTATGGTTCAGCTCAGTGAAACAAGTCATAGACCCAATCAAATGATCCTAAGATACAAAACCAGGCAAGTTGCAAGTAGATAAAGTCGAGCTTTTGCAGGCTTTTCATTTCTCCTATTTGACTTGAGTCATGAGTGTGGGTTACTTACATCGAAAGTGAGAATCAACCCTTACCCTAGGCAGGGAGGTCTAAGAAGCTGAGCTGCTGATCATGGCAAGCAAACTTAGCTGCCTCTAGGTGTATGAGTCACTTAGCACCACCCCCCCCCAAAAAAAAATATTTCCCAAAACTCCTGGAGGTGTCTAAGCTAAAGTTGCTTCAGTTGCGTTGGCCACCTATTCCTGGGAAGTCTAACTTCCTCTTCAGCTCCCTTTAATAGTTATAAAGGTGAGTGCTCTGGGGGTCCTTGAGTCATTTAGCCATACCCTTTGGACATACCCTTTATACAAATAAGGGAAGCTGAGGCCTGTCTAGGGGAAATTTCTTGCTCAAGGTTTTGAGCTAGGGTTATCAGCCCTAGCTCTTGAATTAGCAATGATTGCCCCGAATCTTCAGGTCCTCCCTTTCCCTGCTACTCAGAGCCCTGATGAAATACCTACATTAATTGATTGATGCTGTGAATAACTATTCCCATTAGAGATAAATAATGCATGCTCTTAAGGCTGAGTTCTGGCATGGCATTGATTGAGAACAAGGAAGGATGGGGTGGCTGTCCACACAATGAAGTGTCTTCTAGAAATTGAAGTGACTGTCCAGTAGGGAAGATACAAAAGCCATGCACACCTGGGTTTTGGGAGAAGCAACCTGCAGGACAAAGTCCACTCCAGCTTTCTTCTAGGGCTTCACCTCCTGGCCCCTTCATCTGAGCCTTGATATACAACATCTCCTCAGTGCAAGCCTTTCTTAAAATGCCTGCTTTCTCATCCTTTCAGAACTTAGCTGGCACAAGGTATGTGCTCAGTTCCAGCCCCAGGAGCCTGACCTAATTGTTAGGGGGTAAGTAGAGAAGTCAGACTATAAGCCTTTCAAAAGGCAATGGACTACCCTCTCTGGGAAACCTTTCATAGGCAGTCTCCTATGGACTCCCACAATCCCCTGACCTCCCTTAGCTGAGGGCTCACTGCACTCTCATATCCCAGGAAGCCAAGTGGGTTGGAAAGCCCTCTAAGCAGAGGAAACACCCTGTGCATAGACCTGGGGGCCAGGTAGTACAGAGCCTGCGCAAGGACAGACAGAGCTGTCCTAGAGCTCAAGTGAGCTGGAGAAGAGGGCGAGGGTCAGATGCTGTGGTCTTGAAAAAGTGTTCAGAACACTGGATGAGAACACACCCCTTCAATAACCACCATGGGAATAAGCCTCAAGATCGTGTGGTGTGGTTCTGTCTCTCCAGGTAGGCTGAATATTGACGGTAGGCCCTCTGGGTTCCTGCTGTGCTGACAGGCCACCGATGAAAGCAAGGTGGCCAAGCACAACATCCTGGAGTATAACCTAGAATGGAGGGGAGAAACTCAGGGTTGACCCTCGGGGTAAGGCAAGAGTATGCCTCTCGGCGACACCACTGTAAAACGGAAGTATGCTCTTGGCAGAGCATAGACTCCTAAGCTCACATGCATCTGTAGGAGTCAAACTTCTCAGTCCAAATCCAGTCCTTAGCAAACCTAGCTAGGGTTAGTCTAGGCTGAAGACAATGCTGAAATTCTAAGCTTTTAGTCAAGAGGTCTTGGCTGGCTTAGTCTGCTGTGAGTCAGGTGTTAGCTGCTGCTGTTCTCAAAGGCAGCTTGCCCCAGTTCTGGACTTTCAAAGTCTATTTGTCTTGCTCCACCCTCACAAGAGGGCTCTCAATTCCTATTAAATCCAAGACACAACAAAGAGCTGCGTGTACTAGACAAGCTCTTGTCTCCAAGTATCTATCTCTAATACCCTTAATAGTGAACTAACTTGAGGCTCCTGGCCCACAGTGGATGCTTAAATGTAGATCCCACAATATTGGGTGTTCTTCTTGATTGACATCCCTCCTAAGGGGACTAGTCCTAAATGTGGACTGAGATTCAAATTCATGCCTTAGGAGTTGGCCTCTGGGGGTTGAGCTTCACTCACAGGGGAGATGCCAGCTTAGAAGCATCTTATCCCAAGAAGTCCTCTCTACAGTCCAAATGGTATAGACCTCAATGATGGTAACACATCCTAGTGCCCGAGGGCCTTCTAAATCTATACTGACAACTTCCAGCCTCAGCTAGATGAATCAACCTGATTCGTTCCTGGTCTAGTAAGACTCACTAAGAATCATTTCAAGCCTCTGCCTTTATCTGCAACAGAATAGTAAACAAAATTGCACCATCTTAAAGGTATTACCTGAAGGGCTGCCAAAAATCCCCACAACCAAGCTCAGTCTCCCTGCAGTGCTTAAGCTATGACAAAGCACAGACATAACTAATACAAATAGCCTGTTTTCTATTGCTGCATAACACAAATTTAGCAGCATAAAACACCAGCTCAGCTCTGTAGGCCAGTCATCCAGGCAGTGATTGAGACTCTGTTCTGGTATCCCAAGGCTGAAATCAAGATGTTAGCTGGGCTACATTCTCATCTGAAGGCTCTAGGGGATGTGTCGGCTTCCAAGCTCATTCTTGTTGGTATAACTCGAGTTCTTTGGAGTGTAGGACTTGCAGTATCTTTGTGGCTGTCAACTGGGGGCTGCTTTCCTCTGAAGGGCTTCCCGCATCCTTTGCTATGTAGCTCCATTTTCAAGCCAGCAACTGTGTTTTGAATCCTTCTTAGGCTTTGAGTCTGACTTCCCTTAAAGGGCTTGTGTGACTGTGTCAGGCCCACCCAGGACAATCTTGTCCTATAACAGAACAATCATATGCATGATCTCATGCACAAGGTCTGCCCACTCAAAGGGTTATATGAGGCATACCCACATAGGATGGAAGTCTTGGGCCATACCTGTGCAGATGCTGTTCTATCACTTATGGCATCCCCTGCTAGCCTCCCTGAGGGACAGAGATGTTGGCTCCCTCACTGACCCCAGCACCTGTAGCTGGAACATGAGATTCTGGAGCTCTGGGGCTGCGTCTTATCTTCAAGGACTTAAGTATGTCCTACCAGATAACTTCTCTGCATAGATGCAGCTTTTAAGAAACGAACTCTACATATCCCAAATTAAGGCTGCCTAAGACTAAAAGCTGCATCCTTCCAGCTTGTATAATGCCCAAAGCATACCTAAGTCTCACTTAAACTAGCTCTGCTACTAATGCCGTCATCACTCACAACTTATACTTATAAGTATAAGTTATAAGGCTGTGGTGGGAGAAGAACTCTCGAATGCCCCTTGTAAGAAGGCGCAAAAGGATTCCTCCTGAGATCTTAACTTCGCATGGAAAAATCCCTATTGCTGGGTGAGTGCTGCCCCCTCTAGGTCAGAAGGAGTAGTCCTTGTGCTGGCTTTGTACTCACCACCCAAGAAGTCGAGTGTCCAGTATAGTGGTACACTGAGACCTCACTACCCTCTACCCTCGGGAGGGAAGTAGTTCCTGGGCTATTGTCTCCAAATGTTTGCTAGGATTACCTACTGTTTTTTTACCCCCCTTTATGTTCTTGTAGAATTGTACGGACCAGGGCAGTGCCACATCAAGGGCAAGGAAACCAATCCTGACAGTCCTGAGACCTCCCTTTCCTACTGAAAATGGAGTGAGAATTGCTCACTGCATGGCAAGTCTGCCACTATTCCTCCCTGCACCAGTGGTAGACATTGCTAATCCATCATGGAATTTGGCTTATAGTGAGCTTCTACATGGATCTGGAGTTCTCCATATTCCTGGCAGCTACTAGCGGTTGATTGCAATATAGCACACACTTGGTATTCCCTAGGGAGTCAAGAGGATGGGTTGTAACAAGTCTGTTCTCAACATTCTACACTGCTGGAACAGTAGTGCTCTATGCTCTGAAACAATAGCTGGCTCAGCCTGGTAACTTGTCTTTCCCTGAACCTCCCTTGGGTGAGAGTAAAGAGGCTAGGCTCTGGAAGTCCCTATCCTTACCTAAGCTCAATGTGGATATGAGGTTGGAGATGACAAAGTCAGACCTCCAAGACGAGATTGTCTTGGGCTCATGCATCAGTTTTGGGAGCGAAGCTGCACAACTTCTAAATGTTAGACCAGTGCCTTCCTAGTCCTTCAGTGTGAGGTTTTGTGAGGAAACCTGGTCTTGCCTTCAGGGATGTTTTAGTCTGGGTTTTGTTGCCAACAGCTGTGTTTTAGTCTGAGTCTCTTAACCTTTCACAAAAGCAATAACTGCCTACCTTAGGGGTTTCGGGGATGGTGTGGTGTAGCAACCGGCGGCTGTCAGGGTCTTGAACGGGGCAAATCTTCCCCCTAAGGCTGAGTAATCTTTAACTCTTTCCAGGGGGTCTCCGTCTTCATCCTTGTAACTCTCCTAGCTTTCATCTTTCAGCCCTTCAGGGATATTGAACTCCTCTGGCTAACAGGTGACCTGTGGGTGAGTGCACAGATGCTCCTGAAACCAGAACATCA
This sequence comes from Pongo abelii, assembly GCF_028885655.2. NCBI lineage: Eukaryota > Metazoa > Chordata > Mammalia > Primates > Hominidae > Pongo > Pongo abelii. Next base: position 113,008,066 of record NC_071995.2, on the reverse strand, counting down.
AAGCCCATCCCAGGCTCGTGCTAGCCCTCCAGTGATCCAGCAATGACAAACTGCCACCAAAGGCAATGATGACCAAACCCCCAGCCCTCCGGGTACTGCTTGCTCAATGGCCTCCTTCCACACACTGTATTTAAATCCAAGCTCACATCTCAACTTGGGACTACAGAGCCTGAGATGAGGAACTATGGAATCAGGGGGATGGCTTCAAATCTACTGAAGCCTAACTTTTAAGCCCTCAAGATGTGAGGCTGCTAGTCCAAGACAGCTTAAAACAGGATATGAAAATAAATTTCTTAGCCTAGGAATGTAGTAGAGTAATCCTTCCAACAGATTGCTGAATGCCTGCCATGCTACAGAGCTTCTTTGTGCTGAGGGTGCAGTGTGGGAGTCCCTGCTTGCATGCAATGTTCTGGATGAACATACAATGTCAGGTAGTGATAGTCCTTATGAAGGAAAAATGAAGTGGGCATATAAGAATGTCCTGGACATAATGTCTTGAACTTAATGTCTGACCCTGCCTGAAGTTATGATCTTCAGTAAAACAACTTGACCATGCCTATCCCACCCACAAAAAAAAATCCACTGTCAACTCCTGGGGTGCATGCTTCCACCCTTGGGGCACTTACTCTACATATTCTTCAGAGGGTAGAGGGAAACCTTCAACCTAAAACAGAACTGAGGGTAGTGAGTAACTGGACTCAAAGTGAAGTACCTCTAGTATCTGGCAACTCCCTGAAGGGCCATCACAATGGAAAGAACATGAAGCCTAATCATCCTGGAGGACTTCTAGCCTTTGGTTGAAGGAGTCTAGCCTGCTGGTTTTCTAATTTGTAGGATACACATGGTTGGCCTGGGGTTTTCTGAACCTGTTTCTAGACACAGATCCATGAACTTCAGGGCAATGACTTCATCTGGCCCCAACAATATTTATTGGGCTAATGTTTGACTTAGCCCCTGGTGCCACTCAGGGGAGAACGACTCATGTGCGTTAGCGGGAGCAAGAGCAAGTACTACTGCATGGGTACTGGGTCATAACTCGGAAGCAAAGAATATGCTATATAACAGCATAGATCATGGAAACAAAGTGGAACGTCCTATATCGTGCACACATGTGGAAAAAGCCTGTGTGATGGGGTCTGTCATAAGGTTATTCCATCTTTCCTGAAGTGGGATGAAGATGTTCATGGCCCATAGAGGCAGATACTCATTGCTATGTGCTCGAGTTATAACTGGGCACTAAGGTGGTAGGTGGGGTGATATTGAGGAAAAATAGGATGCTCTTCTATAAGCCACAGCCAGAAAGGAAACTGAACACAAAAATGGCATCTCCTGAATGGCCATATAGACTCGAGTCACCGTAAAACCTAGCTTGACTGTTTAGTTATGTGCTTCATGTGCTTGTCCTCCACAGTATGAGTCAGGATGGACTCATCACCCTGTTGACCAGGATGGAAGGCAGCTATGTACTCCACACTCCTGAGAGCCTGCTGTGTAGCTGAGGGAAGTGAGTCATGGGCACTGGTCTACAGAATCCTGCTACTGTGTACTTCTGTTTATGGGCTTCCTCAAGGGCCCCAGGTAGAAGGCAATTGTCTTAAAGGTCCTGGTGGAATTGAATCGAACTGAAGCAGCTTTGAAGGCCTGGCTCCTTGGAGCCTTCCAGGATCTGGTCAAGTCTCTGCTGACCTCTGTTCTATACCAAAAGAAGCTTTCCACTTCTGTCCTCCTTGCTGTGTGGTTTGTCCTAAATACACCTCCAGCTTGACCCAGCTCCTCTTCTTTCAGGTCCTCAGCAGCCAGCCAGTAGGCTACCTGCTCCCAGGGTCAGGTAGTCACCTCAGCCCAATCAGCTGGTCCTGAATAGTGATTATATGAGGCATGACAACATGGCCTAACTGGGAACAGGGGTCTGGGCAGTTTGTGCCCAGGGATGATGGGTAGGCAGGGAGATGCTTATCCTACCTAGTACCTTCTTTAAAAATAAAAAACAAAAACAAAACAAAAAACATAGGAATATATGGTCCAGGAAGAGACAATCTCACAATCTCAGGATGACTGTCCCCAGCATCTAAAGTATGACTTAGGAGCAAGGCTTCAGTCTTGTAACTAGAAATGCCTGCCTGCCCCTGTTCTCAGGTCATGGGGGTGGGCCCAGATGAATGCACGGATCCTTGCCTCTCACCCCGAAATAGATCTTCACAAATCGTGAACCCAAAATGAACACTTAAGAGGTGCTTTACATGGACAGTCTCAGGCTACCCTCTTTGGAGGTATATAATAGGGAAGGTGGACAAAACTTCAGTTTTTCTTAAAAGTGCAAGTGACAGGGATCTGCTTTCTCTGGGCTGCTTGGCTTTCCTATTTCCAAAACAGGGTCGGTCTTGGTGACTATTCAGTGGAGTGAACATCTTTATTTCAATAGGAACAAACTATTGTATAAGTGGTCACAAAGCCCAGTTGACTGATCAGTTATGTCCATGCCTTCTGGGTCTGCCCATTACTGATGGTGTTGACGTCCTCAACTACAGGAGTGGATTTATCTTATCAGTTCACATTTCATCTTGATGCTTTTAGGTACAAAGACAACTTCTTGGACGGTCCTTGCATGTAATGCTCACTATCACTCGTGGCAACTTTCTCTGCTCTAGTCAGCTCCAGGTTTCTTCTGATTGAACATGTCACATCTTTCTCCCTTCTAAACTGACTTCATGTTTAAGTGGATTTCTCAGTCTTGTTCTAGTAGTCTGAAACAAGTCAACAGACTAGCTTAGTCATTTCAATGGCTTGTAATGGCCTATAACACATCTATCCCCAAACCAAAAGCTGTTTATTCCCTTGGTTTTTGGCCCCTAAACCCACTGCTGAATAAGCACTGTTGCCCATAGGTCTTCAAGCTGGTGCTCCCATTACTATGAAATAGATTTCCAGAACTGGGGCTGCTGGATTTCAAGAGTGTTTAGATATAACTAAGTCTTACTAGCTGTTGGCCAAACTGCTTTCCAAAAAGGATAATTCATCCCCCATTATGAATGCATAAACCCTTATGAACAAGGCACAGTAAGTTCCCTTATGTGTAATAGTTCTTACCTGTGAGATTCTATAATTTCCTCTGGTTGTTCAACATAGCATTGTGGAGCAGGCATTTCATGTTTCTGTCCATCCCTGGAACCAAGGAGTCTCTTAGCTAGGGCCTCAGTGTTCTAAATGGAACAACTTCTCTCTCTCCCCTTCCTGTAGGGAAATGGAGACCAGCAAACAGGCTTTTGTGTGGTGCAGGTGTTCTTGAATCTCATGCTTGGAGATGGGCAGGGAGTCTTCCATGCAAAGCTAGTTGCCTCTTAGCAAACATTCTCAACTTGAGGCTGACTTAGTTGCATGGGGTTGTGGGCTTTGACCTTAAGGGACGCGTATCAATGCTGTTCTTGGTTTAAAAACCTTACTAGGAATGTTCGAAGAACACAAATCCTGCCCCTTGACAAAAGGGATAAGGGAGATGCTAATCACGGTCTGCTTCTGAGCCCCACTTGGTACCTAACCTTCTAGTAGTATAAAGGCACTAACAGATACTATGTGCTGCTAAAACTCTCCCCTCCCTGAATCTCAGAAGATGGTATCTTGTAGCCAGAAGTGAAGACTGAGCTAGTACTAAGCTCAGGCTATCTGAGCTAGATAGCTCAATTCTCCACCTTTTTAACAAATCAGAGTATCACATATCATAGTCCCCAACAATCCTGTAAATGTGACTCTTTCTAACTAGACTGAGTTCCGCAAGGGGTAGAGACTTCTGTTGACCACTCAATCCTACCTGGGCCGGCACAGAGCACCTACCAGGCATTTTCTGAACTTGAACACAAGCCACTCTTTCCCCAGTTGCCCCTTTCCTAAGAGGGAAATCTCTATACTTTTGAGCCTTAAGGTGGCATGAGATTTCTTGGCTACCTTTATTTTGAAATGCTACTTGAGGGGATGTTCCACTCATGTAACAACTGATGCTCACAAAGTAAACATGCAGACGTTATCTCTGTTCCTGGGATAGGATCTCACATCTGTAAGTGTTGGAGGCTACTACCAAAAGCCCTCATTTGTGGCTTGGAGTACCACCTCTAGCCCCACAGCATTGTATACTGAATGAAAATAACTCTCTAGATGGAAGTAGAGATGCTCACAGGAAACCCAGAGTAGCTCTAGTTATGCCTTACAAAAAGGGTGGATGAAAGTTAGCTTAGATCTAAAAGACTTCCTAAATACTTAAAATATAGTCCCATATTATATCCAGGCACAGAGTTCCTATATCATGATAGGACTCTGAACTGTCAAATCTCAAGACCTTGACTCAGCCAAATATCCTGCACCCATAAGAGGCTATTCTTCCAGCCTTCATTAAAGCAAGCCTAGCTTTAGAGCAGGGGCTACATTGTTCAGTTATACTGATTTAACCCCATTTTCCTGGGACCTGTGTCATGCTATAAACTAAGTTTGCTTTGGGATCTCAAGCATAAGCCCTTCTAGGACCAAATCCCGTAAGTTAAGGGATGCTGGGCAGGGTTTGGCCAGAAGCAACATGTCCTGTTCGTTAGAACAGCCCTCCAGCGGAGGCCAGAGTGCAGACCCCATGTAGATGGGCTGCCCTAGCTTCTTGGGAGCAAGAACTAAGATTTTTATATACTCCCTTCTATAATAGCTGCAGCCTCATCCAGATTTCTGAATCTGTATGCAGAAAACTAATCCAGACACATTCCTGCTGGATGTGTATTATGGGTGTCCAACCTGCTGACACTGGTTCCTAGTGCTGGCTGGAGGACCAGTCAGAGCTCTGCCCAGCTGCAAAAACTCTGTTGGAATCTGTATCCCTATACACACTGCACTTGACAGCAAACTCTTGTCTATAACATAAGACCTCATTAATGAAGCCTGGTATAAAACAATGTTAGCTTAAATATTTTGTCTAAGCTCCCAACCAGAACTTACAACTTCTGTTTTCAGTGCCAGCAAGCCCAACTTTGGCTTAATGTGCTGCTTCTATGTCTTCAAGTGAACTGCCTGGTGCAGCTCGGGCTATGAAGTGGCAGCCAAACTGCTTCTAGGGCTCCATTCCCTGAAGAGCTCACTTCTAGGGAGTTACTCTGAGGGTCTTCAGAGGATGACTCTGTGACAACCTGGGGCTGTGGCCTTATGACTGGCATGGGCAGTTGATGATAGTTTTGGTAAGTGGCTTGTTTGGCCTACTCATACTCAAAGCTACAAGACTTGACCTATCTTCTGGTTGCTTTGGAGCAAGACTGCTGTCTCCCAACCGTTTCCTTGCTCAACAGGAAATTGCAAGGAATGGCTGCATTCAGGAACCTAGACTCTAATATTGTCAGGTTGTCAAAAGATGAGATGGGATCTTGCCTTATATCCTTAGTCTCTACCCTTCGTTCAGCTTCCTTTCCTGCTCTAAGGACATGCCTTTTAGGAAAACTGCCCAACAGTCCACAAGGGTACCTTGTGACAAAGCTAGTCTTGAGTATGATGTTTTATTCCGGGTTCAGTTCAGCCTCACTTATGTAAGGCAGTGGATGCAGGAGATGAGCACTCCTGAATCAGTTCTTTAGCTGACTTCTGTCTTGGGAACTTCCTGAATGGCCTATTTCAGTGGATCATATCCTTAAATGCCTCTTCCAGTGTAATTTCCATGATGCGAATGTATTCAGAACTACCTTGCTCCTATCAGTGCCTGGGACACGAGGGTGATCACTTCTGCTTTGGATTTCTACCTTGGGAAGGAACACTAGAATCCTGCCACAGAAAGACTGACATTGGAAACACTTCACTCAGGCTTTCTCAGTGGGCTTCCCACTGAGGTGTTAGGGCCCTTGGTGGGTCCAAGCTGTGGTCAGACTCCCATACTTCATCGTGGCTTTGTGACTCCAGGGTCTCATTTCTCCACCTCTTGAAATGGTGAAACTTAAATGCAGTCATGAACATCCTGTAAGACTCACAAGGACAGCCGGTGATACTACTTAAGGTCCAGACAGACCTTGAGTCTGAAGTCACTGATGCCTCATCCACTGAACTTCTGACTGCAGTCATTCTGTGCCTATCTGATGTGCTTATGATTTTTAGACTGCAGTAAGTTTAAACATCCTTGGCTTATAGCAGCAGATACCTCTTCGCATATACTTGAGTTATTACATTTGGGCACTATGGTGGTAGTTAGGGATACTGAGATCCTGCTTAGTTATAAGGAGCCTGAAAGGGAACTGAATATACAACAAAGTAGCATCTTCCAAATGGCCAAGATTCTATGGAAGTTTGAATCTGAAACGCTTAAACACCTTCAGCTCTTCTAGATAATTCAATAGTCCCAATCTCACTACACTATAATAACCCTTGGGGTCTATACTACATCACCACTTTAAAGGTGAATCAAGACTAAGTCAAGAAAACCTAGCTATGCTCAGTTTCCTTCAGTTTGCGGCAATGCCAGCATGGAGACCCTCTTAGTTTGGAGAAGGTGTTTGGCTATTAGCAGCATGAGCTCCAGTCATTATGGAAGTCAAATTTGTTTACCCATGAGCTTTTCCTGTTCCTCTCTACAATGTGCATCATGCTTGACTCTCCACTATTGTGGCTGCCTGGGAGCTGGCTGTGCAGCTGCTGAAAGAAATGAGTAGGAGGTGGGCAGAGGACTACAGAAGCCTGCTAGTCTTCAGTAGGAATCTGAAGTGGTTTTAACTTTATTATGTCCATGAGCCACCCTCAATGGCCCCAGGTAAAGGGATTGTCTTGAAAGGGTCCTGGTGGGATTGAATTAAACAGCTTGGAGGCCTGGCTCCTTGGCATCTTCCAGGTTCTGGTCAGGTCTCTTCTGACCTCTTAGTCTGTATCAAGACATGCTTTTATCTTTTCTTCCTGCTGGCTGTGTGGCTTGTCTTTAAATACACCTCCCACTTGACCAGCCCCTTCCTCCATTACCAGGTCCTCAGTTCAGCCAATAGATGAGCTATTTAAGAGCCAGGTGGTCACTTCAGTCCAATCACCTGGGTCCTGGATATTGGTCACGTGATAAAACATGGCTGCCTAGTCAAGAGCAGGGGGTGTGGGCAGTTTCAGTTCCCAGGGCCTGCGCGTAGGCAGGATGATCAGTATCTGTAAAAGGAAGGTGTATAGCTTGGAAAGCTAAGCTATGGTCTCATTAAGGAGTGAGAAGCTTGGAATCAAGGCTCTACTTATAGCTGGAGCTGTTCGGTTAGGCCATTGCTGGGCTTATGTGAATCCATATATCTCTCAGGCCCCTCTGACTTAGGTCTTCATGGTGGACCCGGAGCTGGAACACTTAACAGATACTTTGGGCACAAAGTCTTAAGTTACTGAGTATATTCCGAGTTGGTGGTGGTGGGGAAGGTAGGAACAAATTCTCATGTGCATGTGTACCTGGTCGTATAACAGGATCAATGAATCTGCCTCTTCTAAGCTTGGCTCTTCTATAACCCCAAACATGGTGTAGGTTGAATGTTCTATTTGAGCTCTAGAAGAATATCCTGTTGTAGAATTGAAGTGTTCTTAATGGGGTTTAGTGTGAATGGGTTTGGGGGTGAGGGTGGAAGGGGAGGGATCCATGGTCTTGCTTCAGAGTGGAACTGCATGGGGAACTTGAGGGCTGGCAGCTCTGGTGTAGCTTGCAGCTGTCTCAGTGCAGCAGTACTGCTCTGATCACCACCTGCTCCAGGGATTATAGATGCCAGTGGCAATATCGGCTGCTTGCATGGCTAGCGCAAGGCTAACTGGCGGGTCTGATACCACTGCCAACAATGCAGGATAAAACTTCCTAGCAGGAAGAACCTCTTGCATGACTCTCAAACACATAAATGATACTCTGGTTTGAAGACTCCAATCTTCCAAATATCCTGAGTCTTTCAATGTTGCTTGTCAGGGTTTCAAAGGCCTTATGTACTGCATCAAATCTGTTTAAGGTCTTAGAGATCTGCTTCAGCTAGTTCACTGCCAACATCAACCTGTTTTCTCCTTCCTCTTCATGCATCATATCTTAAGGATCATCTCCTGAGGTAGCTTTAGAAATTGAGCCGCCACCTTGTATGGTGAAGGACAGGGATGGAACCAGAATCTCAAGCAACAAGGTGGCATTTTCTGGTCTTTTGGGAAATGGTGGTATCTTTCTTCCAACATCCTCCTGGTCTGACATTGCCAGCATCAGGCAAACAATTTGCTGATTGAATTGCCAAATCCCTTCATAGACCACTGTTCCTAAAACAGTGGTCTAACGTTCATCAGACTGACTTGTTACTGATCTAGCTATCACTTGTTGCCTGCTAGCTCTGTCCACTACTAATCGGGGGTGGGGGGGGATGGTCACAGTCTCCAACTATGGATGACTTTTGTCTATTTCTCAAAATGCTGTCTTCATCCCAGGTTTTGCTTATTAGGTACATACGTCAGGATGTTCTCTACCTAGAGAACTGTCCCCTCTATCATAATGTCTGTTATCATTCCTGATTATCTGTCCTATAGTTGGCTTTGCCTGACACAAATCAAAAGCAAGCTGGAGTAGCTATACTAGTATCAACATGCTATTGCTCTCTATATTCATAACTTTAAAGCAGGTTTCTCATAAACGTGATCTGACTTTCATAGACCTACTTAATGCTGATCTAGCTAACTATATATATATAATATTATATATAAAACATATATATTACTTGATAGGATTCAATTATACCTAACACTATATCACTTGATATAGCTAGATCAAATTGACCAAAACTTAATGGAATTACAGCTCAGTCACTTCAATGTGTTATGGTCCTTAAATTCACCCCTTGCCAAATTAAGGAGAGTTGGCATTTTTTTTTGGGGGGGGGGATAGCCTCTAAACACTGAAACACTGCTACCTGTGTGTTCTTGCAAACCAGTGCTCTTATGATGATGAGATAGATCTGCGGGACTGTGATTTCTGACTTTGAGTGTTAGGTGTAATTGAGTCCTAGCTGCTGCTAAATGTCCTTCCAAAAAGGACAACCTATGTTCCACGGCAAATGTATATAGCTGCCTCTCCTGAACAAGGAATAGCCTTGTATGTATAATGAAATCCTTATATCTGGACTACATCTTTCATAACTCTTTGCCAGTGGTTCTCCAGTGTAACATCCAGGAGCAGGTATTTCAAAGGTTCCTCTTTACACATCCCTGAAGTGAAGGTAGCATTCTTTTAGCCCAGGGCCTTTGTGATCTACATGGAACTGCTACTTCTCTACCCTCTCTTCCTGTGGGAATACGGAGGCCAGCAAATAGGAACAGATCAGGTTTGTGTCTGTGTTCTTGTCTCCATCCCCCTTGGAGACAGGCATCGAAGGACTCCTGAGCTGGATGGAGCTTGGTAGGCTGCTGTCCATGCAAAGCTGCAGGCCTCATGTAGAACCACATCCATTTTGGGATAAGATTTGACTTCTATTGAGTAGCTTTTGTGGGCTGTATACTGAGGGTGATCTGAGTTGCAGTACAACCCTTAGCACAAGCTATTTCATGGGAGTAATGGAGAACAAACAAGCACTGCCACCCAATGAAAGGGAAGCTGAGAAGCAGTGGGGGGTGGTGATAAAGATCCACTTTCAAAACTGTGAACCCTACTTGGCACCTAGCTTTCTAAATAGTGCAAAGGCACAAACTACGTGCTGCTAAACCCTATTCCCCCTGAATCTCAAAACAGTCTAGCTAGAAGTAAAGACTGAGTTAGCACTAGGTTCACACTAAAGTGACTCTATTCATCTAACCTTTACCTCCCTTCTCTGAAGGCTGGAGCCAAGAGTTATCACTGCCAGTAACAATCTTACATATACAAACTGCCTGACTATACTGAGTTCTGCAATGAGTGGGCACTTTGGCTATTTCACCAAGTGGGCTAATGTCTAGCACAGCAGTATTAGACTATATGAACTGAACAAAAGGAACTTTTCTTCCCAAGTCCTTTCCACCCAATAGGATGTCTCCTGAGCTTTAAACTGGCAGATATCAGCTGCCATATTTGGAAAGTGTTAACTTGGAATCCTTTTCTGAAGTTGTAACTGATTATAAATGTGAGGCCCTAAACCAGGAATTAGGTTGCCTGAGTTAGGTTCACTGCTTCTATAAGCAAGTGCCAGAGGTGGTTGTGAGCATCTTGTGGCTCAATACAACTTCAACCACAACATCGTATGCTGAAAATAGCCATCTAGATGAACAGATGTCTGCTAGAAAAAAAATAGAATGGTTCTAGTTATAAAAATTACCTTTTGGAGAAGGGTGGACTAAAGACCAAGCAAAGACTTCCTAAACAAAGACTTCAGATGTAGCCCAATGTTACAGGGAGGCATAAAACTTCTTCCATATTCCTTTTAAGTCTAGATAAGACACTCATCCTATTGGAGGAAAAAAGGTTCCATCATGTCTGAGTGTCAGATCTCAAATGACATCACACTAAGCCAACCATACTATACCTGCTAGTCACTCTTCCAGAATCTTCATTAAAGCAACCCTAGCTTTAAAGGTAGGGGATTCATTGTTCAGTTACATCATCTGATACTCAACTTCTGGGACCTGTGGTATGCCATCATAAACACTAAGCTGTGTTAAGCCCTCCTAGGAACCAAATATGAGACAGATTAAGGAATGCCAGGTAGGGCTTGGCTTGGGAGGAACATGTCTTATTCAGTAGCACAGCCCTAGTCCATTCTAGCCCTCTGAGGCCACAGTAAAGACTGTGTAGCCAGAATACTCTAGCTTCTATTAGAGGGGAATACAATCCAGATTCTTAGACTCCTTTTTGTCATTGGCATCCTTATTCAGGTCTCTGAAAGCCTTTATGCAGGCCAACCCAGACACTACTCCTGCAGGCTGGGTGTGTGCCACGGGTGCACAACCTGATTGTTTGGCTCCTAGTGCTGGCCAGAGGAAAAGACTGAGCCCTGTCCAGCCTATGCTGTGAGAAACATGCACATCCTTGTACACACACCATACTTCACCCTGACATAAGACCTCTAAGAAATACTAAATGTTTAATGTAGGCATGAAACACTAGGCATGAAACACTAGGTTTCAACGTTCTGTTTATACTCCAGCCAGAATCTGTAACTTCTGTCTCCAGTGGTGGCAAGTTTCTCAGTGTGCTACTTCCCTCGTATTTAAGAAAGAATTGCCCAGTGTGGTTAGAGCTGACAGCTGGGACTCTCCTGAGAGCTCACTTCTAGGAGCTTACTCTAAGGACCTTCAAAGGTAACCTATCTACCCAGGACTGTAGTCTTGTGACCAGTATGAGCAGAAGGCAATGGATTTGGTAGGTGGATTTCCTGGCCTATACATCCTGCTTTACAAAGATGTATCTAAAGTTATGGAACAGAACTTATGTAGGCTCACTTTGGAGCAACACCGGGTTCTCCCTGGCTCTTGCTCCCTAAGAAAGTGCAAGGAGTGGCTGTACCCAGGTTAAACTATAATCATGTTATCAAAGGATGGGTGAGGATCTCGTGCCCTTAGTTCTCTCTACTTAACTTGCTTTTTTGCTCTGAGAAGATGCCCTGTGTACCGATTGACAGTTTTCACAAGAGGCATTTGTGACAAAGCTGGACCTGTGGGTGAAACTGTCCACTTCACCAGGAATTGGACAGTAGGCTGTCCCTTCATGAGCACTGATGGCTGTAAGAAACAAAAGCTTATATCAACTCTCGGGTTACTTACCCACTGATCTTTTGGGCCTTCAGTAGGAATCTGACAAACACGGTTTTAAATTTATTTGGAGAGCGATTGTTCCCTTGTGTAACATCCCCCATTCTCTGCTCTGCAGTCACCTTTGCCTGACACTAACACAGCTATTCCAGCTCTCTCCTGATCAGTGTCAGGAGTCCTCCCATTCCTGGACTTATCTGTGACTTTAAAGTGGGTTCCTTGTAGATGACATACTTGGGTGGATTTTCTAATGTCTGGGTGGGCAGGGGTGCAAATCTTAAGTGGATGAACTTAAGCTCAGTCACTCCAATGGTGTGTCATGGTCTAAAGTAACACGCCCATTCCCTGACCTAAAATTTCTTGGGGGTTTTAGTCCCTAACCATTGAATAAACCTCACTACACAAATCCTTGAACTGATACCTTTATGGGATAGACTTGCAGGAGTGGGGTGCTGATTTTAAGAGTGCCAGGTATAGTTCTTACTAGCTGTTAAATTGCTTTCCAAAAAACATACCTTCACACCAATGGTTCCCCTCTCATTAACCCTAAGAGGCAGAATGCTACCAGGGAATCGCCTAGGGAATTGGAATCTTGACAAGATACCAAACACTGAAACCCCAATGTTGTCGTCTTGGCAGGCATTTTAAACTTAATTGTCCTTACACAATCCCTTCTGCCTGCCGATGCGTCATGAACTATTAAATTCCTAAATCAAACACAAATGTCAAGTCTACTTCCAACCATTGTTTCTTGCAGAATGTCTAGATAAGCACTGTTTTCTACTAGAAGGCAGAAAAACCTAAATGTAATGTTTATACAGTCCTACCTTTATATTTCTCTAGCCATCATCTGAACTATGAGTTGAACTGAACTCATAGTTCAAATGATGGCTGAATTCTTATTCCTTGATCTTCCAGCTCCAGGGGCTTAACATCCTAAGATCATGCCCAGAAAATGGTTAAGCCTTGTTCCCTAGCCCTTCTGTCTTCCCTTCAATAGACATGTATTTAGAAACTGCAACCTTCTAACAGGGAGGTTTTTGAATAGGATATAACTAGGGTGTTAAACAAAATTGTTTGTGGCTTTGGAATGTGGGGTAGGCTTCTACACAACGGCTTTATCTCTATCCCCACTTGCCACTAATAGGTCATTAACTTATCTGGGCTATGAATGTGTTCCTGTTGCATGTGTACCAAAACCATAAACCCACAGCCACCCTGGCAGATCACACATGTGATGCTGTAGAGGTCTGTCTTGGAGCCAAGTGCTTTATATAACTCCACAGTGGTGGCCCCAACCCGCTTGCTTTTCAACAGCTCCATGTGACACCTTTGCCTGTCTCTCAGTGACAAGCCAGGACCTTCTTCAGGCATTTTCCCAGCCAGCTAATCAAATGGCATCAGTGGGAATGTTTACAGCTTGCTGCCACTTAAGGAGTGTTATCAGAACCCTTCTAATATCAGTCCCCAACCCAAGGCTGATAACAGAACAGGATGGGGATGGAGGATGGACAGCCTTGGGAGAACTGGTGAAGACCAGAAAACAAGATGTCAATCTAATCTGAGAGACCTCCCATAGGGCCCCTACCATGGGGTGGCAGCTTGGTCTGAAATTCCTTTGAGGATGACACATTTGTGTGCCTGTAGTGCCACACAGATGCTTGGTATCCAGTGCTATTGGTCCATTCAACACTAAAGCACCTACCGTGTACCAGACTGTCATTTCTATGGTGATGAGATGCTGTTCTCCACCTGGTCAAAAATGTGGACAAAGACTCAAACCCAGTTGATCTCTGCCTTTGTGAGACCTTGACTTCTTAGGCCATTGTATTAGTCTGTTTTCATACTGATAATTACCCAGTCTCGGGTATGTCTTTTATAAAGAGGTTTAATGGACTCAGTTTCACACAGCTGGGAAGGCAGCACAATCATGGTGGAGGGCAAAAGGCACTTCTTATATGGTGGCAGCAAGAGAATTGAGAGGCAAGCAAAAGGGGCTTCCCCTTTTAAAACCATCAGATCTCAAGTCTTATTCACTACCACAAAAACAATATGGGGGAAAACTGCCCCTGTGATTCAGTTATCTCCTACCAGGTCCCTCCCACAATATGTAGGAATTATGGGAGCTACAATTCAAGATGAGTTTGGGGTGCGGACACAACAAAACCCATATCAGCCATTCTTTTTTACCAAATTTTCTTTCATTTTTAGAAGTAGACAGTGAAGATTCAAACTTCTATTTCTTCTTTCAAGTAAATTTAGATTTCCAGGTATCCTGAATGTATATAGCTGTATTTTCTTTAAGTTCTGGGGTACACGTGCAGAATGTACAGGTTTGTTACATAGGTATACATGTACCATAGTTTGCACCCATCAACCCTTCATCTACATTAGGTATTTCTCCTAATGCTATCCCTCCCCCAACCCCTCATCCCCCAATAGGCCCCAGTGTGTGATGTTCCCCTCTGTGTCCATGTGTTCTCATTGTTCAACCCCCCACTTATGAGTGAGAACATGTGGATATGAAAAAAATGCCCATCACTTGTCATCAGAGAAATGCAAATCAAAACCACAATGAGATGCTATCTCATGCCAGTTAGAATGGTGATCATTAAAAAGTCAGGAAACAACATGCTGGAGAGGATGTGGAGAAATAAGAATGCTTTTACACTGTTGGTGGGAGTGTAAATTAGTTCAACCATTGTGGAAGAGTGTGGCAATTCCTCAAGGATCTAGAACTAGAAATACCATTTGATCCAGCAATCCCATTATTAGGTATATACCCAAAGAATTATAAGTCATTCTAAAAAGACACATACACACATTTGTTATGGCACTGTTCACACTAGCAAAGACTTGGAACCAACCCAAATGCCCATCAATGATAGACTGGTTAAAGAAAATGGGGCACATATACACCACGGAATACTATGCAGCCATGAAAAAGGATGAGCTCATGTTTTTTGCAGGGACACGGATGAAGCTGGAACCATTCTCAGCAAACTAACACAAGAACAGAAAACCATATCAGCCATTCTTATACTCTAAAGTGGGGATGTCTTCTGAGAATCAGTTGTACTTAGGATGCAATGAGGTATGAAAGGTTCAAAGCTGATCTTCAACTTATCACAATTCTGACATGAACTTGGCATCTGAGCTCTACCAGATGCCTTTGGGGAGAATGGGATAAAGGTATTAAGGCAAGAAACCTAAAGGCAGAGGTACCTTGAAAGGGCTCCAATGAGTCTCCTACTCCTACTTCCTTGACGTTCAAACTGCCTTTGCTGGAAAACATACCATCTATATCATAATTACTCGGTGACCTTATCAGCCTAATACTGATACTCAATATTAAGGGACCCTTGTGCTAAAGCAGGCAACATGCAACTGTCTGACTGGGTTAATCACAACTTAATCCCAGGCAGACTTGCTGGCCTTGTATTTGGACTTTCAATGCAACCGTGGGCACCCCAGTAACCAAAGGTAGACTTGGCACCTAAGCAAACTGAATATGGTTGCATTTGGCGCCTTAGAGTTGTACAACATGTCTATATTCAGACATCTAGGGTCTATGCATGACCCCTGTCCATAGTCAGTAACCAGAGGTCGGAACACAGAAGGGTGAAACAGCACATTTAGACAGCTGTAAGTCAGCAGTCCTCACCCCAGGCACTTAGGTACTCTTTTTGAAGTGAGGTCTGGCCCTCTATGGCTGGAGGACTTTCAAATAACTATGCCATCAACTAATCTGCCTTGACTGAGGTAGAATTCTTGTTCTACAAGCAGTTTATAAGGTCATCTAGTGGGGAAGAGATACAAACTTTTTCTAAAACTGCTCCTTCTACATGCAACCTACCTCCAACTCCCACAAGCAGCATTTATGCAGTCAAAACACAGTGAGCTGTTGGTAACTGCATGGATTGTAGAAAGTTTGTTCAGACTACAGCATGAATTTGGCTGGTGGGCTCTTGTAGCAGGGAGATGGTGAGAGTTCCTGTGGTTTTGCCTGCTCAGTTTAATGTTGATCTACCTCCCACTGTCTTGAACTCCAGCATCTGGCCCAAACATCTAGAGAACAGACTTCAGTGGGGTGTAGGGGTCTGAGCGTGGGGAGGGGAAGCAAGCTTTCAAGGACTGAGCGTGAAACTGCTGTCAGGTGCTCAGCCATCCTGCCTCACACACCTTCCCAGGAACCGAGGCTGCAGGTTCCATTGGGGTGGGTTCATCTACTTTTGTGTCCTTCCTGCCGAAATATTTCTGGCTTTCTGAGTTCATTTCAGGCATGCATACCACCTCATCTGGAAATTCCTGATTCTGTTAACTTTGGTTTGTCCTTACAAGTTAACAACTCTTAGTTTCTTTGAGCAAAAGTTGGAGAAATGTGATCAGTCATGTTTACTTAGAATTTCCAATAGCATTCCAGTTAGAGGGTTCCCAAAACTTAAATCCTACCATGTGCCCACAAACAATAGTACTCAATATAAATACAACTAAAGGATATAAACCTGAAGTAATGCTCTAACTCAAAGATAAACTCCTTAAACCATCCAGTAAAGTGTCCTTCCACAACTTTGGTCCTTCTTGTCTGCTTACCCCTGTTGCTACATCAACAGACTTAGGTGGATGAGTTTGAGGCTGTGAAGGTATAACAGCCCACCAGATCATAAAGTTAAACTGAGGGTGAATCACTTATCACCCTATTCCTGGCTTATCTTGAATTCTAACTGAAGTCACTCAAGACAAACACCAGAGTAGGTTTTGCCAGCTTACATCTCATGGCTCAAAGGCATTTGTCAGTTTCAACTGGGTTTACCCAAGTGTACCACAGCAAGCTTTCTACCAAGGAACTGCTATAAACATTATGCTTCTGAAATGCCAGTGCCACCTGCTTGGAATTTCTACGTGGTCACAGGGGAAACAGACTTATGTCCAGTGGAGATTTGCTTGCGAGCTGGAGAGTTACTCATCTGTGCATGCCTCACCTGGTACTCATTGAGGATAAATCAGTGAATGCATTCTAGGTGACACGTTTTGAAAATAGCTTGACTTACCTAGTCCATGGCAAGTGTTAGAGTTGAGAGTGAATCTAAAACGTGCAGTGAGATTCACATAGTTACACATTGCAATAAGTCAAGTATGCTACTTCAGATGTCACTTAGTAAGGCTGGCTTGTCACTTAAATTTTACTAAGTGCTTACACTTTAAAGAAGTTTCTTGCTACTGACCTTAAGCCCTTATTGTGAAATGCTATTTCAGTGAAACCTAAGTATGTAGGTAGGTGTCTGTAGACTCACCTTAGCAAGACTAAGCTAGTGTAAATACCACTCCTAACATCCCAGAGAACTGGTTAACCTATTTGGTCACTTCTGATGTGCTCAGTATCTCCCATGGCGGTTCCCCTCAAAATCTGCCTGTGACTTGTGTTGGACAGTCCTCATTTTGACTGAAAACTATCTTCTAGAAAACCCAACCAGCACTTGGAAGCAAACAGATGCTGAGATGGAGTTAGGAGTGCAAAAGGCTTATTGGAATTGTACCTGTGCTAGGTAGGCATCACAGCCCAGTGATTCTCCCCATTGAATTCTACTTCCTCACTTTTCCCTTCAAGTCTGACAGACCTGTGGGGGCTCTGGAGTAGACTGCACAGAGCACTGTATAGCGCTGGCTCTCCTACTCCCATGTATCTCTATCTGCTCCACCTCCCTTTTAGCCTGGACAAATTACTATGTTCCAGTCCATAAAGTGTCTGCTCCAATCCCACTGTCTCAAAATACCCGTGACTGAACATCCACTCTTCAGATGTGGCCTCCAAGGTACTAGGGTTGCTAGACTTAGCAGATTAGATGTTTTCTACTAGAATATCCCAAATACCTCATGGGATGTTATGTTGTATCTGACAACACAGTTAGTATGAAGTGAATGCTACTTCAGTTATAACCATTATGGCAATGTTTATTATGAGATAGCCCATGTGAATTAGATTTATTTTCTGGCAATAACACTAGACTTCTAAAAGGTTAGGCTGTAAGTCTCTTCACCTAAATGATTTGAGACAAGCCTCATTTTCTTGGAAGATCTAAGTTTTGGCTTAGCCTTGTTTCTAAGACTTATGGATAAGACTGGAAGAAGCCCCTGACTGCCCTTGGGAATAATCCTAGCTCTAAGGATGTTGTTGTTGACCAGACCTGCCACTACTCAAATCACTGGCCAAATATTGAACAGAGTGAGTCGGTTCTAGTGTGCTCCATTAAGAACATGACTCCATTAACCTATGTTATCCAACTATACAACCCTCCAATCAACAAATACTCCTTGTATAACGTTTCCAGGAGCTAACAGGTTGCTTAAGGTGTTCTGCATCAGGGTTCATTCTAGAATCTTCAGGACACTATAAAGCATCTTGATAACTTGCCTTGAGACGTCTTTACCTTTCACACCACCTGATGTGAAGAGCCCTTTTTAGTGCATCCTTTCTGTAATACCTCTCCCCAAAATGTGTAACCTCAATCATGAGGACACCTGCCAAGCCTGAAGGAACACTTCACAAAACTGACCAGAACCCTTTAAAAGGGTCAGTCAGGCTGAGCTGTGATGACTAAATGCATCATGGTATTCTAGACTGGATTCTGGAACCAAAACATTAGTGAAAACTAAAGTCTGAAATTCCATAGCTTGGTTGACACTTGATCAAGGCTAACTTCTTAATTCTGATAGCTGTATATGGATATATTAGATGCTAAGGGGAAGTTGGGTGGAGGAATATAAAGGAAATATTCTTTTGACTTTAGTGTTAGCTTTCTAGAAGTTTAATATGTGTCAAGGACTCAAGCTTCCTTAACTTGGTTTTGTGCTCAGGTGAGTGCCCTTCCTAGAAGGCGATCCTGCTATAATCTCCAACACAACAGGATTTTTACAGCAAAATGTCTATCCTGGTCAGTCCATTCTGGTTCGGGTTAAAGCCAGCAAATGCTCATAAGGGAAAAGCACCTTAGTAGCCTGGACATCTTGGTTGTCAATGCAGACCTCCCTGGATCTAAGGAACAGGTGAGTGTGGAGGGTTGAATATAACTGACCATTCCCTCCTGTCACTACACCTGCCCATGAAGGGCTGCTAGCCATGTGCAGAACCCAGTGAGTGAATCTCAACTGGAGACCTGTGGAAGACTTCAAGGCCGTGTTAACTAAGATCACAGAAGTGACACCTAGGAAGCACCTAGAGACACTGGTCAGCCAGGTCCTGGTTCTTCCAAAGGCTGAGACACTGAGGACTACTGCCACTAGTTTGAGCCTTGTGTATGTTCTTAGGGGTAGATGAGTCTCAACTGCAGCAGCAAGTGGCTTCTGCACTGTTCGGGGGTGTGTGGGGCAAGTCTTTCTGCCTTAAGGACAGAAGCTAAACTGATTCCAAAGACAGACTCGGAAGCCAAAGCAGGAAGAGGGATCCAGAGGGTGCATGAACCAGAACAGGATGACTTGGAGGGAATGATGCAGACCACATGTGGGCTGGGGGGTGATGGTCAAGTCACAACCATGCTAATGTGATGCCCGTGTATATTCTCATTAGCCTAGTTAGCTATGTACAACACAAATGTTCTTAATGGTAGCTACAAGGCTCAACAGTTAAGTGTAGTGTTCTTTTAGGTGTTAAGAACTTGAGAGGAAAATGGGTTCTTGTCTCAAGTATAAGGACCATGAAAGATGACTGACAGAACTGAAATGAGCTCAGGGGTGGGACAGGGCACTGTGAGGGAGCCATCTCAGATATGAAGCATCATGGTTGTAGACCATGAGTCAGCTTGTTGAGAACAAGTGAGATATACTCATGCTAGAACATCCATGCTTTCCTGGATCAGGAAAAGCTTTGAGGATATGTATAACTGACCTTTTTTATGAAGCCTAAACTAGGATGCCCCAAAGCACCTTCACATCCTGAATCCTACAGCTGGGTAAAAAGATACAGGGACTGGACCAGTTCAGATAAACCCCTTCCTGAAGTCTTCCTTCCAAGGGCATAACTCCTTTTCTTGCTCCGCCGTCCCTTGGTCTTCATCCTACTGTTCTTAAAGCTCTAAAGCTCTACCTTCTTTCAAAATATCGTTCTTGAGAGCAGGCTTGTTCTCAACTCACAGGTGTCTCTGCAGATGTTCACCTACTTCTAGGATCTTGGGCCTCCTTGGTAGATGGAGCTTTGTGGAATATCAATCTCCCTGAAATGACCCTGGGTTCAGTCTTGCCCAGTGCAAGAAGTCCACATTAGCACGTTTGTTTTCACAATGGGGACAAGGTCCCTGGAGCTAAGATCAGTAGCTGCCATGGTCTGAAGCTAGTTTCAGAAAAATGCCAGTTGGTGCTTAGCTCGTTGGATTTGGTATACTAAAGCCTTTGATTAATGGGCCACCTTGTATTTTGCTAAAACAGCACCTGTTTGGGGTACCTAGCTTCCTTAGGACCCATCTGGGAGAAGGTAAGGCAGATGACAGTACTTATCTCAGTCCCTGATCTGATGTCATGAGTGGCATACTGACTTCACTTTAGACTCAGGGGTAGGAAAGGGAGGTCTACATGCTTGGAACCCCTCACAGTTGTGTAACTGTTAAGGGCCCCAACTGTCACCCTGCAGGGATTTTCCTGGTATACTTGTTAATGTGTTGGTTTGAGAGCTTTTGTCTCCTTGTGATGGTCATGCATTTGATTAACTCACACATTCCTATACTCCGTGGGTCATAGATACCTGTTCTCTTGACCCATTCACTAAGTCCTATGAAGGATAGAAATGTAGTACCAAGGGGTTGATGAGCAGATTTGATCTTCTTTAAAATCCAGGGATCTCTGGGGATGCACACACTTCTAGAGACAGAAGGATATGGGTAAAGCTTCCCCAGCTAGGTATAAAGAGCATCCTAGACTAAGGACTGGGACAGAGACTCACATGGCTAAAGTGTGGAAAAACTGGGTGGTCCAACAGGACAAGGCCAGGAAGAGATGAGGGATGGTGGTGGTAGATCACAGGCAGCTGACAACACCTGGGGGTGAGTTACCAGAACACGTTCAAAGGTCTCAAACTAGCAGTTCAAGTAGGAGGCTTAATGGGAAACTTGAGAAGCCAGAATTTTAAGGCTGGGAACCTAGGCACTGACCACTCCACCACCCCAAGCTCCAGCTCAATCTGTCTCTAAGAGTTTGCTCCAGCTCTAATTCCCCTGGGGACTGGCTAGGAACTCCAATGACAGGTGAAGAAAGTCTCTTCATGGGATCTCAGCTCTTGGTCAATCAGGCTAGTGGTCTGAACACAAATCTAGGTTCTACTGTGAGCTTTAGAGCAGAATAGGAGTTGGAAAAAGCTGACTGGGTTACTTGACTCCCATTTTCCAGAGTCCAGTGAAAAACCTTCAGCGTCCCTCAGGCTGCTTGTTCTAAAATAATTCCAGTGGGTGTAGCTTCTCTCCTGTAGGACTACTGCTTAGTCTAACACCTGTCAGATGTCTCCAGCTTAAGCCTTCTCATGGTAAGCTGTTCAGTTGAGTAGACCTGTGTTTCCCAACCTTTCTCCACTTGTGCTGTCAGCTGGGAACTTGGACAAAATTGGGAGTCATCTTGTTTTGCTCTTGGTACGACTACACTGTTCTGGCTTCTAAAGTGATCTACTGAGATTCATGATAACCTTAGGCTGGGGTGAAATATATGCTACTGATCTTACAGATGGGAAGCATGCTCAGAAGTGAAACAACTCATCCAGAGCCGTGTCAGAATTGGACCTCAGATCTCTGAATTTCCAGTTGGGTTTGTCATCTGCATATCTCCCTAAACTTGGCAGTGTCAATTTCAGCCTGCACAGTTTTCTAATGACAAACTGCTCTAGAACACCCTCTAAGCCTTGAGGCTTCCAAACACATAGTGTCTTAAAGCCAGCCTCAGACACGTTCTTCTTGCCTTAGAGCTCTGAGAGAAGACATCGAGCTGATACTCTTGGCCAAAAGTTCGGGAGTCTAGAAATGGAGAACTATAGGTAACTAACTACACTACCTTGCATTGACCTCAAGTGCTTGCCACTCTCAGAATGGGGAATCTAAAATGTTTGGAGTAGAACCAAAGGCCAGGGTAAGCATATTGCACACAAACCCATAGAGTCCTTCAGTAAGGGATACAAACTTGGCTTTAAGCTTCCTGTTGGCCTGAAACATAGTCCATGGTGACTAATCCCTCTAAATTCAAGCCTGCTCAGATGCAACAAGATCATCTTGATGCCAAGAGCTGAAATCCACAGGATATACTAATGTTAACTATCATTATGTGCCAGGCATCAAGACAGTGTTTTGGTGTCTTAATCCATGAGGCATAAGATTCTGTCCTTTTAGGGTAAAGAAAACCAGCTCAAGCTTTTGTTCTGTTGAGCTTGCAGCAAGGAAGCGGTAGAATTGACACTCAATTCTAGATCTAGACTGTAAGCCCAGGCTCTTATTCAGTGCTGCCTCTTGGGTGTTGAGTTGGTCTTATAAAGTGATGGTGAACAGTTTTGTGAGTACAAGCCAGGGCCAAGAATTTCTGGGACGATTGTCCTCCCAGGAACAAACAGTCCAAGTACATATCTCACAAGTCTAAACTAGCAAAGTACAACTTCTAAAAAGGAGGTGAAACCTTACCCTTCAGGCAGTACTTAGTCACCTGTGCACAGGCCCTCGATAAGGCAGAATCTGAGGCTGTGATCTCAGGTCTGAGCCCTGAGTTTTGTGGCCAGTACCTTTTAAAGAACAGCATTAGGCATGTTTCCTCTTTCAAAATAATCCTTCCTATTTAACCTGTAAACTCCATACAATTCAGCAATCATAACATGGAACGTTAGTCTCATTCAGTTGACCATCGTTAATCTGAGGGTATGTAATGGTTGTCTCTTCAGTGTGCCTATTGCCATGCAGTGAAATAGGATTCTATTACATAACTTACACCCAGATCATTTAACTCTTGATGCACTTAAGACTCAGAATATTCACTAGTTGTAATGTAGCCTTTACCTTGATTCACCAACTGTCTACATCTTTCCCCATCTTTCTGAGCAATGCCCTGCCCACTTAGAGATTAATACACCCCTCCCAGAGCTGTCAGGAATAAAGTATGGAAGAAGCCAGAATTGCTGCCTGTACAAGTAGTACCTATCCTGGCCAAAGTACATGAACCCTCTCCCTAGGACCTCTGGGACTCGGTAAGCTTGTCTGTTGATAAGCAACAGGTCTCCATCTTCAGGAGCTTAATTGGCTGAGGGCTAGAGCTGGACCAATCCCAGGCAGCCTTACTGATGGAGAACAGAAGCAGCTGCCTCCAGGGTTGGGAGGGAGGGGAGTGCTTGTGCAGCAAGGAAGCATGGGTGGGGGCAGGGCGCTTACAGCTGTGTACCATTACCTACGGCGGTTCTGAGTAAGAATAATTCTAATACTGGCCACTTGTCCATTTAGTTTTATTGCTTTAATCCCTCCATTCTGGCCGAGGCCAGGCCGTGATAATATATTTAAGTAATAAGGCATGACAGCCAGGGCCTGCCACAGTGATTAGAACACACCTAGCAGGATGTGAGCAGGTCCAAGGGTAAGGATTGTAATCTCTTGGAAATGCCTGCAATGGTGAAACTGCAAATGAACACAATGCTCAGACCCAGCATGGAGCTGATAGCCAGTTGGAAGCCCCCATTTGGCTTACATGTGCTTCCAAGAAGCATGAGAATGAAGGACTCTCCTGGGGCCAAGGGAGACAACTGGGTGACAGTAATCTCTGGGCAGTATTAGACACTCAGCAATTATGTACTAGGATTTAGGCAGTTCAGCCTGTGAATATTTCTTAGCATCTGCTAGAAAAGCTAATTCCTTAAACTTGCTATAAAACAACATACATGAGTGATAAAGCATCAGGCTATACAACTTTTCTCAGCTTAGACTGGAATCATTAGAAGCATATTTCACACATAGGATCAAATCATAAATTCCTGCCACATCTTAGTTTATCTGCTTAAGTATTCTGCGGCAATCATGCCACACTGGTTCCTGTAGATCTAGCTTGATTTCTTAGCTGACTCTTGTGTGGACACCCCCCACCCTGCTCCACCTTAAATGGGTTAAATGGTCACCCAGGCTGTGACTTTTAATAGACAAAATATATTCTTTGCATATCTTCCTGGAACACTGGAAGGGGCTCGGAGGCTAAGTTTGAACTAGAAAGACTTGGTATAGATGGTCTAAGTTTCAGGGTTAAACTAATTAACAGATCCAAAGTTACATCTATAGCCTTGAAAAAGCTAGGTGGAGGTAGGAGGCTGAGGTGTAGACACTTTCCTCTTGCACTAATAACAGCGAGGGTGGATGTATATTGAAGTCCACTAAAGAGTCCTAAGACTTAAAGTTAAAGTACATGCCTCACAGGCAGGTCCACTTATCCGCACACCTGGGAATCCAGAAGTGGAGAAGCACCTCTTGTAGGGGACTCCTTCAGATCATCACTCTACAAAATAAGTTGACTCTCTAGCTTCTCAATGCCCAGAAGACTGAGCACTCCCATCAGTTACAGAAAGTCCAACCTGGACTCGTGGTTTGGAGCCAAGTCAGAATTGCTTTGCTTTGCTTAGAGCAATTGAAATTAGGTTCCAGACTCTGAATTTGGGTTTGACTATTGCTATGTGGCATTAGGCAAACGCTTAACCTCTGAGCCTTAGTCTTCAAACTGGATGCTGTACTCCTGCATTAATCTAGGTCCTCAGAAGCTAAAGCAGGATTAGACATGCAAGAGAATTGTAAAGGAAAATAGGTAAGGGAGCTGGAGGACACAGAGCTTTAGATCTTGATGCAAGCTTGGCCTCTGTGAAGAGGCTAAATAGAAGCATACTAAATGAGGCAGTCCAAGAAAGTTTGGCAAGGCCAGTGGACTCACCAGCTGGGAGTCACTCATGGAGAAAATGGCCTTTGCAGATAGTCTGCAGACCTCAGCAGCTGGGGCCATCCGTCAGCTATGTTCCCAGACTTGATGTAGTTCCACGGTTGCCACAACAGTCAACTGAGATGTGAGGACTTGATAAATAGTATAAGATGCTTAGCTCAGATCAGCACAGATAAGTGCTTTTCTGAGAACACTGTCTGAAATTGCATGTCACTTATACTGTCTGTGTGCACTTAGGCATGTCACTTTCCTGCCCCATACCTGTCTGTCTGGAAAGTGAGACTATTCATTTAAGATGAATTTGGAATGCATGTAAAATGCTCAGCCAAGCAAAAGCTCATATCTTGAACTATTGTTAGCTTGGTGTCTTTACCATCAGTGAATCTGAAATCTCCCTGCTATAGAAGCACATAGCTGGACACCTCCCTTATCCTCATTCTCAAACTCTTTGGACCAAGGTGAATGGACTACTGGTTTCCATATTTTGTTATCATACCTGGGGAAAATGGCAGACTTTGTCCCCTCTTAGGGAATCCCAATTGCATGTCCAGTGGATAGTCTTGCCAAAAAGCCACAACACTGGTAGAGTACTTAACCATCCCTTACCTGTAGCCCTGTGTGATTGGCCTTGGCCTGGATGAATGAAAAAACATTGCTTATGTGGATGCAGGGCCAGCTTCATGGGTGTACAATCTACAACCACAAAGGGCTTTGTGCTTAGTGGGGCCCTGTGCTTGTTAACACCTTGATGCTGCAGCCTTAGCCTTATAAACAGTCTCCACATTCTCGCTTTGTACCAGCTCCAGTTAACTATATATCTAGTGCTGAGCCAGGGCCCTGGTGAGGAGCAGCTGGTGCCTTCAAAGGGATTTAGCTGAAGATGAGGAATAGGCTTCGTAGGGATGTGAGCAGAGCTAAGGGAGTGAACAATGGGAAAGTACTCACAAGTTAGCAACAGTGGGAGCTGCCACACCTGGGTGTCAACTCCAGTAAAAGCCATAGGACAAAGGCTGCCTGACAGAGGTTGGGACCTCAGAACACCCGACAAGACTCTAGACAGGTGGGTAGACAACACTATTGAAATGGATGCATGAATGGACATTAATTCAGCCCTAAGTATGTTCCTGAAGGTAAGGACATAGACCATAGTTTAGGGCTTGTCAATGCTCTCACAATCTCTTATTAGGATGACTTAGGACCTTGGGATGGTACTTCTACTGCAAAAAACTGCCCATAATAGATGGAAATAAGCCTTGACATTGGCTGTCCTATAGGAAATTCTTGTAACATTTCTAACATCACTGAAGAAGCTGCCTTGG
This sequence comes from Pongo abelii, assembly GCF_028885655.2. NCBI lineage: Eukaryota > Metazoa > Chordata > Mammalia > Primates > Hominidae > Pongo > Pongo abelii. Next base: position 112,982,135 of record NC_071995.2, on the reverse strand, counting down.
GACAGTCTTCCAGGTGTTAGGTTCTTTGCAAATACATGATTTCACAGAGCTGAGTTCACTCTAAACACTAGTGCCTGACTCTTAATAATCAATGTTTGACCTTGGACTACATCTATTTCCTTTCTGCCTCTTATTATTGACATGCTCTGGGTGAATATTACCTTCTGAGCTAGTTTTATCTGTAAAATGGGAATAACTTCTCAAAACTGCATGTGTCAGGTGAGGGCCTTAACACTCTTCTTGGTGCACCAGTACTCATGTAAGTGACTAAATACCACTATGTTCTTGCCCCCACAGTCTAGCCTACTGGGAGACAGGTCAGTGTATTACAGCCTGATAAATGGCCTTGGGTCAAGAGAATGCTATGGAACTCTCAGAAAAGCTTGCTGGTCCCTGAAGCTTGATGGAAAACCAGCAAAAGCTGCTTGGAATAACTGATATCTAAGCAAGACCTGCAAAAGGTAAGATTTGGAAAATGCTCTCTGAGCTCACTGGAAGCTGACTGGATCATTTTGCTCCAAGTGACTCCATTGTTGCATAAACCACTGGACATATCATTATTCAAAAATATGAATTCAGGACAAACTCTCTCCCTTCCATACCCTACCCATACAGAAGGAGTTGTACAGCAAACAGAAGCAGTCTTAGACACCGGAAGTCATAGCTGGAAAGTGTACCACTGTCCTAGCTCTCTGCACACCCTCAGGGTAGAAGGAATGCCACGAGTCAGGCATTCCTCTTCCCTTCCCCAAGGCAAGCATGTGGGGTCCCAGCACTTCCTGCCATGGCTTATGAGGGGCTCCAGCAGGGGTCAATCAGACTTCCCCCTTCATCAGAAACCCTAGATGAACAGATGGCAGACAATGCCTAGCACGTCAGCCCTGGGACTGTGTTCCCCCATGTTTGCCGGCACTCAGTAGAAGACCTGGTGCCTGAATGCAAGAAGGTGAACATGCACATGTGTCCTCCCTGACAGCCATCCACAGGAAATACATTCATTTTCAACCTGTTGGCAAGGCTCTGACAGTGCAGAGAGTCACAGCTGTGAGTGTAGAAAGGTTGCAGGGGAGAAACAATTTCCCAGCCCCAAGCTGCTGCGGAAGGAGAAATTGAACACTTGCTTGTAATTTCCCCCTGAGATCTGCTGGGGACTAATCTAAGTAGGCACTTGGGCTGAAGAGCAAGCACAGTGGGAGCCGGGACTCTTTCCAATCACCACAATCAATCCCATCCCCTGAGCTAGCACTACTTTAGTTCTATTTTCAAGGATACCAAAGCCTTACTAATGCCCTCTTAAAGCTGATTTCTTTTGTAGAGGTGTCATCTTAAAAACAGACTTAAACCTGGGTTTAAACCTGTGACTATGAACATAGTATTACTATAAACTCCAGTCTCCTCTAAAATGAGTATTGCAAAGACTAAGACAACATACATGCAGGTTGTGAACCAGGCCCAGTGTATGTCACCTGATCTGTAACTGTCTATGCCTCAGTTACTTAGGGCTCATACTGTCCCTTTCTGGGAACCCCTAGGGATAGTAGGGAAGATAGTCCATGAGAGCTGGTTGCTCAGAAGCCTGACACAGACCAAGGTGTGTGCTTGTTTAGGGGGAGCGAGTCTGGGTGTTAACGGCTAAGGAGTGAGAAGTTAGACAAGTGCTGGTGGATGGCTTGAGGGTCTCCCAGTGACTCTAGAGTATTGCTGATCTCTCAACACAAGCCCTCAGTGTGGTGTTCGATACACCCATGACCTGAGCTATCATAAACTCTTTGGTCTGCCCTAGGGTTCCGACCAGAGACTTGAAACCAAAAACTTCAGTAGCTCAACTCCTAACTTGACCCTGTTCCCTGGAAAGAACTACTCTACCCTGAGGCTTCCTAAGTCTAGTCTTGAAGCCAAGAAAACTGACATTCTCTTTCCCCAAACTTTGCTTTTTTTGGAAGAAGGCCTCAAAGTCTCCAGGCTTGTCACTCTGTGCAAGGCATTCATTCCCAAGGTTGCATTATATTCCAAGATTTCTGCTAGAGCTTCAGCTACTGTCTGGATTCTAACCAATGGGAAGATTAAAAAAAAAAAAAAAAGGATAAATGAGGTGCCACTGCTCTAAGGATAGCGCCTGGGACCTGAATTCACAAGTTCTACTTATGTTCCATTTGCTGTCTCTTTAGTGAGATGACCACACATAGCTACGAGAAAAACTGCCTATTCTGGGCAATCGGGTTTACCTTACTAAAAAGAGAAGCTCTATTACTGGGAAGAGGTAAGGACTGATATTTAGGGCGAATTGTAATCTTTGTTGAATGGCTTTAGTGTTCAAAAACTGGTACTATGGCTTGCTGCATGTCTTGGTGCACTGGCTACTTTCATATCTGTAAAATGGGCATACTGTCAACCTCATAGGCTTGAGGGTTGGCTTAGACTATGGAGGTGTCCTGGCCAGAACTTCCAACACTATGTTGAATAGAAGTGGTGAGAGAGGGCATCCCTGTCTTGTGCCAGTTTTCAAAGGGAATGCTTCCAGTTTTTGCCCATTCAGTATGATATTGGCTGTGGGTTTGTCATAAATAGCTCTTATTATTTTGAGATACGTCCCATCAATTCCTAATTTATTGAGAGTTTTTAGCATGAAGGGTTGTTGAATTTTGTCAAAGGCCTTTTCTGCATCTATTGAGATAATCATGTGGTTTTTGTCTTTCGTTCTGTTTATATGCTGGATTACATTTATTGATTTGCGTATATTGAACCAGCCTTGCATCCCAGGGATGAAGCCCACTTGATCATGGTGGATAAGCTTTTTGATGTGCTGCTGGATTCTGTTTGCCAGTATTTTATTGAGGATTTTTGCATCAATGTTCATCAAGGATATTGGTCTAAAATTCTCTTTTTTTGTTGTGTCTCTGCCAGGCTTTGGTATCAGGATGATGCTGGCCTCATAAAATGAGTTAGGGAGGATTCCCTCTTTTTCTATTGATTGGAATAGTTTCAGAAGGAATGGTACCAGCTCCTCCTTGTACCTCTGGTAGAATTCGGCTGTGAATCCATCTGGACCTGGACTTTTTTTGGTTGGTAAGCTATTGATTATTGCCACAATTTCAGCTCCTGTTATTGGTCTATTCAGAGATTCAACTTCTTCCTGGTTTAGTCTTGGGAGGGTGTATGTGTCGAGGAATTTATCCATTTCTTCTAGATTTTCTAGTTTATTTGCATAGAGGTGTTTGTAATATTCTCTGATGGTAGTTTGTATTTCTGTGGGATCGGTGGTGATATCCCCTTTATCATTTTTTATTGCATCTATTTGATTCTTCTCTCTTTTTTTCTTTATTAATCTTGCTAGCGGTCTATCAATTTTGTTGATCCTTTCAAAAAACCAGCTCCTGGATTCATTTATTTTTTGAAGGGTTTTTTGTGTCTCTATTTCCTTCAGTTCTGCTCTGATTTTAGTTATTTCTTGCCTTCTGCTAGCTTTTGAATGTGTTTGCTCTTGCTTTTCTAGTTCTTTTAATTGTGATGTTAGGGTGTCAATTTTGGATCTTTCCTGCTTTCTCTTGTGGGCATTTAGTGCTATAAATTTCCCTCTACACACTGCTTTGAATGCATCCCAGAGATTCTGGTATGTTGTGTCTTGGTTCTCGTTGGTTTCAAAGAACATCTTTATTTCTGGCCAGGGCAATTAGGCAGGAGAAGGAAATCAAGGGTATTCAATTAGGAAAAGAGGAAATCAAATTGTCCCTGTTTGCAGATGACATGATAGTATATCTAGAAAACCCCATTGTCTCAGCCCAAAATCTCCTTAAGCTGATAAGCAACTTCAGCAAAGTCTCAGGATACAAAATCAACGTGCAAAAATCACAAGCATTCTTATACATCAATAACAGACAAACAGAGAGCCAAATCATGAGTGAACTCCCATTCACAATTGCTTCAAAGAGAATAAAATACCTAGGAATCCAACTTACAAGGGATGTGAAAGACCTCTTCAAGGAGAACTACAAACCACTGCTCAAGGAAATAAAAGAGGATACAAACAAATGGAAGAACATTCCATGCTCATGGGTAGGAAGAATCAATATCATGAAAATGGCCATCCTTCCCAAGGTAATTTACAGATTCAATGCCATCCCCATCAAGCTACCAATGACTTTCTTCTCAGAATTGGAAAAAACTACTTTAAAGTTCATATGGAACCAAAAAAGAGCCCGCATCGCCAAGTCAATCCTAAGCCAAAAGAACAAAGCTGGAGGCATCACACTACCTGACTTCAAACTATACTACAAGGCTACAGTAACCAAAACAGCATGGTACTGGTACCAAAACAGAGATATAGATCAATGGAACAGAACAGAGCCGTCAGAAATAATGCCACATATCTACAAGTATCTGATCTTTGACAAACCTGACAAAAACAAGAAATGGGGAAAGGATTCCCTATTTAATAAATGGTGCTGGGAAAACTGGCTAGCCATATGTAGAAAGCTGAAACTGGATCCCTTCCTTACACCTTATACAAAAATCAATTCAAGATGGATTAAAGACTTAAATGTTAGACCTAAAACCATAAAAACCCTAGAAGAAAACCTAGGCATTACCATTCAGGACATAGGCATGGGCAAGGACTTCATGTCTAAAACACCAAAAGCAATGGCAACAAAAGCCAAAATTGACAAATGGGATCTAATTAAACTCAAGAGCTTCTGCACAGCAAAAGAAACCACCATCAGAGTGAACAGGCAACCTACAAAATGGGAGAAAATTTTCGCAACCTACTCATCTGACAAAGGGCTAATATCCAGAATCTACAATGAACTCCAACAAATTTACAAGAAAAAAACAAACAACCCCATCAAAAAGTGGGCGAAGGACATGAACAGACACTTCTCAAAAGAAGACATTGATGCAGCCAAAAAACACATGAAAAAATGCTCACCATCACTGGCCATCAGAGAAATGCAAATCAAAACCACAATGAGATACCATCTCACACCAGTTAGAATGGCAATCATTAAAAAGTCAGGAAACAACAGGTGCTGGAGAGGATGTGGAGAAATAGGAACACTTTTACACTGTTGGTGGGACTGTAAACTAGTTCAACCCTTGTGGAAGTCAGTGTGGCGATTCCTCAGGGATCTTGAACTAGAAATTCCATTCGACCCAGCCATCCCATTACTGGGTATATACCCAAAGGACTATAAATCATGCTGCTATAAAGACACATGCACACGTATGTTTATTGCGGCATTATTCACAATAGCAAAGACTTGGAACCAACCCAAATGTCCAACAATGATAGACTGGATTAAGAAAATGTGGCACATATACACCATGGAATACTATGCAGCCATAAAAAATGATGAGTTCACGTCCTTTGTAGGGACATGGATGAAATTGGAAATCATCATTCTCAGTAAAGTATCGCAAGAACAAAAAACCAAACACCGCATATTCTCACTCATAGGTGGGAATTGAACAATGAGAACACATGGACACAGGAAGGGGAACATCACACTCTGGGGACTGTTGTGGGGTGGAGGGAGGGGGGAGGGATAGCATTGGGAGATATACCTAATGCTAGATGACGAGTTGGTGGGTGCAGCGCACCAGCATGGCACATGTATACATATGTAACTTACCTGCACATTGCGCACATGTACCGTAAAACCTAAAGTATAATAATATAATAATAATAATAATAATAATAATAATAATAAAAAGTACTAGAAAAAACATGTCTATGAGAGAGAAGGAATATATCTATTAGATCTATAGCTTTATATGTATTTTCCCGAACATATGAAAATACTGGCCAATTATTTTCACTTAAAGCCATTTTTCACTTGGCTTTTTAAATAGGGCTCTTTCCTGTTTTTCTTGTTATTTTTTGTTTTCTCTTTCATGAAATCCTTTTTCTTCCATGGAGAAAATAAATGTTAGTTTTCTCCAAAAAAAAAAAAAAAAAAAAAAAAAAAAAAAAAAAGACTATGGAGGTGTCTTGCCTGTTCCTAGCACCTAACTACTATTTGAATCCTGCCTTCTGGGGTTGTGCATGCTAGATTGTGCATTCTGCATATACCTTAGTAAAAACTGACTTCTCTAGAAAGAGGAATCTTCAGAGAAATGCAAGTTGTATGTAAACATCTGGGCCTGATTTAGAAAGTCTTTGAGAGATGGATGCCTTGCAAAGAACAATGCCTTTGTCAGAGGCCGCCTGCATTGCAGGGACACTTAACTGCTAAGTACAAACAGCTGTCCCACATCTGCAGGATCCATTCTCAACTGTACACAGTAGATACTGCTGATTATGAGCTGTGCTTTGCCAGACCTAAGTTCATTTGGTATACAGACTGAAGGGTGCTGCTAGGGTTCCAAGGTGCAAATGATGATTCCAGCGAACAAGGAAGTCTGGGAGGCTGTTTTGCCTTCAGACATGGTTTTTGAGTAAAGTGAGATAGGCTGTTTTCTGTAGAACTTGGTATATAAAACTGGGCAGAACTGCATTATTGCTGCCCAATTAATTTGAAAGCAGTCTCCCTCCCTTACCCCAAAGAACCAATACAAAGATCAGTATCTTGAAAGACTAGGACAAGAAGAATCCATAAAAAACAGGGGACCCACTTCTTTGTCTGGGTAGGAAGATATACTTCAGGATATATCATGTTCATGGAACAGCCCATTTTACTTGAGTATCTGTCCTATTTGTGACTCCAGTAATAGAAAGTGTTGCTTAAGTCTCTGACTACAGGCACTCAGGTGATGAGATACTGGGTTGCCTCAAGGTTGAACTTGGGATTACCGTGACAATGCCCCATGGCTTTTGCAGTATGATCTAGCACTGACTGTGGACTGGCACCCAACAGCCCGAGTGAGACTCCTGCCTGACCACTGACTCAGTTGTGAGACTTCTGTGGCATAGGCATGTCAACTCATCTAGCTTCCTCAGCTGAGACAGACAACTGACTTAATTCTCAACACTATTAAACGGGCTTAAAATTGCCTGGCATGTAGTAAGCTGAGTACTGAATTTCTGCTTTTAAGACACAGGTGCTCTGAACTAGGTGCCCTACTTGGCCTCCTAGGGTGTTGCAATGAGGAATGCTCTGAAAGCTACCTGTGCAGATAACAGTGACTACACAAGCACAGTCCATCATGCTCTTACATGCACTGGAACAACTTGCAACCCAGCGTTTAACTGCATTGTAAGAAACATGTTTAGAAAAACGTTCAAATGCTTCATTCGCTAGGTCAATCTGAAACACTCAACATGTTGAGTGAACTTATATAACATTCCCAGATTTATCCCTTGGACTTTGGTCTATGGACAGGAACAGGAATCTTCCCTGCAGTCCTCCTTGCAGCTTTTCAGCTGACCTGGCCTCCAGGACTCTAGAGTGATTGTGACAACTGTACTGGCCACTGGGATTCTGGGAACCCCTTGAGCTTGGCCATCCCTGGAGGACCCTTTGCCATCTTGACTAGAGCTGACTTTAAGTGTTATCTTAGACTCCCCTATGGCTAAATCTACTGGAGTAGGTAAATCTTTGTAGAGACGTACAGATCTCCATTTTAGGGGTCATGCGATCCTACTGGAATGTCTCGTGGAACTTGTGTGTCTCTCCTCCCCCACTATGTCTCATAATCTGGAGACAAATGAGAGGCACTGGTGCTGCTTAGATAATAAATGCTAAGACTTACTGATTTGACTTAACTATAGCTGCCCAGCTTTATGGGCATGGTGGTAAATCTGGTTCCTGAATCTCCTTTCTGGAGTCTTCTACCCTTAGGAAACGGTGTCTATCTTGGCTGCTGTGCCACACTGGGCTACTTGGTGCTAGGAACATGAGATGTCTGCAATGTGTATAGCTGGAAACTACGCCTTCAAGCTCCAGCTTATTCTCTAACCTTCTTCAATGCTTCTGGTTTAGAATGGGCTCTTTATAACCCAAACTATGAAGCTAACCAGACACTCAAACTTTTCCAAGCTTGCTGTAACAAGACTGACCAGGCTGACTTCCTCCTAATGGAATAAACCCTCAGTGAGTCTTAGGAGAGAGCTTTATGGCAAATGCTGAGACTTGTTTTCCTATTCTCTTTTCCTATGGTGTCTGTGTATTCACCAAGATGGAGCCTCTGTGCCCTGGATCAATTAGTTCCCAGGCCATAAAGGATCAGAACAAAGCTGGTCATGATTGCTCAGTGCAAGGGAACAAGTAACATCTGTCCTTAATATCATTAAGGATCTGGCCTTAATGAGCCTGAATACTTGGTCCAGGGTGCCTGCCCCCACCTCAACTCCGTGTAGAGGTGATTATCCAGAGCCTGACATCTTAAGAATGGAAGCAAAGACACTCAGCCCCTCTAATGAGTCCTGACAGTGGCTCCAGCCTTTGGCTTCGGGACTGAGAGGGGCAGTCAGGGGCTTGGGAGTGGGCCACCTCCAGAGTGTCTCCTCCCTGACCCCGGAGAACAAAAGTCTGTTTCCCTGCTGCTACGGGTGGGGGCACCAATGGGATCCCTATCCCTAAAGAAGAAAGGGAGCATGATGTTTGTTTTGCATTCACTTGAGAAGGAAGGATTAAACTCAAATGCCAAAGCACTCAGACACAGGAGGTACAAAGATCAGGATAGTGACTCCCCCCTAAGGCTGATCTGAAAGGACAAGTTGTCTCTCAGATTCCAAACCCGACTGGATACCTGAGGAATGGATGCTGATAGGAGTCAGATAGGGAAACCTCTCCCAGCCCCTTGGTTTTTAACGTTCTTCCTCAGCTTAGGTACCCAGGGCTATTGGAATGCCTGGCCTCTGAGGATCAGTACCTAGTCTTCCAGGCATTTCTTCCTTCCTGCATTGTCCCAACATCTGCTTTTGGATATGGGTAGAGACTTGAGCTATTTCTCAACCCTGAGAGAAACAGTCTATTTCTCATTTCCGGGAAGTCATCTTTCATCTGGCTGCTTACCTTGTGACTTACCTCTGGATGCCTATTTCAGGAAGTGAACCCAAGCTTCAACTATGGACCGAATTTTCTCCTAGACTTATATTTAAATTTAAAGCTCTTTATCTCCATCTTATTTCTTCACATGCAGTTCCATGCATCTGTTCAGGAATATGTAATCAGCTCTTCTGTACCTCTGTCCTAATAATCTTGCTGACCAACAGATGCAGGTTAACATCTTAACTTCATTCAGTAAACCCATCCCTTCCATCTTAAGGCTCCTGTATGCTAGACCCTTGGGGTCCTCTGTTCTTTCCTCAGCTGGAAGTGTAAGAAGATGGAAATGGCCAGGTGCAGTAGTTCACACCTGTAATCTCAGCCTTTTAGGAGGCTGAGTCAGGTGAACACTTGAGGTCAGGGGTTCAAGACTAGCCTGGTCAACATGGTAAAACCCCATCTCTGCTAAATACAAAAATTAGCTGGGCTTGGTGGCACATGCCTGTAGTTCCAGCTACTCAGGAGGTTGAGGCAGGAGAATTGCTTGAACCTGGGAGGTAAAGGCTGCAGTGAGTTGAGATAGCACCACTGCACTCCAGCTGGGAAACATAGCGAGACTCCATCTCCAAAAAGATGGAAACAATCTGCTTTCTCACCTCACTCCAGGGCCAGGTCTTTGAGGCCAAAGATCTTGAATCTGTGTGGTCAAAGAATTCATGTGTTGGGAAGGTGCTGATATTTTCCACTTGTGCCTCCTGCCAGACTCATTCTTCATTCCTTACCCTGTTCTGTGAGTTACCAGGAGTATATTCCCTTGCTCAGTAGTTTATAGGCTGCTTTGTCTACCAGTGGGATGTTTTTTTCCCAGTCTGCCACCTTGTATAGAGGCCTATAGTTCATGTCAGATGGCCCCCTCCTATGGCCAGGGCATTAGTCAGGTGCTAATAGCTATGGTCTATCTTCCTGGGGTAAGCTCAACTCCAGAGTCACCCTGAGGTTTGAGTGCACTTGAGCCTTGCTGGTATAAACTTGGGTAGATTAAAAGGTATTATCTATGCCAGCAAGTATTTGTGCAAAAAAAATATATATATATATTGTATATATATAATATATATAATATATATTATATATATTATATATATTATATATATAATATATATTATATATATTATATATATTATATATATAATATATATTATATATATAATATATAATATTATATATATTATATATATTATATATATTATATATATTATATATATTATATATATAATATATATAATATATATTACATAATATATATTATATATAATATATTCTATAATATATATTATATATAATATATATAATATATATATAATAATATTATATATATAATATATATATAATAATACATATATATTATATGTATAATATATATTATATTATATATTATATACAATACATATTATATATTATATATTATATACAATATATTATATATATTATATATTATATACAATATATTATTATATATTATATATTATATACAATATATTATTATATATTATATATTATATACAATATATTATTATATATTATATATAATATATTATATATTATTATATATTATATTATATATATATATTTTATATATACATACACACATATATACTTGAGCTGATCTTGGTCGAAGCCAGCAGTAATCTTTCCTCTCTGTATCCTATTCCCAAAAACCTATGCCACAAATGAAATGTGAAGTCAGTTTCATATACCAGGAAGCCAAGGTCTTCACTGGTTTTGACTGCAAACCAGAACAGAAGAGCCCCTGGGTTTGGGCAGATTGAAAGCAATGAAGAGAATACTCTATGTTCGGAACAATTTCACTGAAATAATAGAACAAAAATAAAGTGACTTCATTTGAGCAGGGTTTCTTAAAAGGGGCAACTTGGAAGCAGAAAGCACCACTTGGCAAAAGAGCCTCCAAAATGACTGGATCTCACCTGCTGTTGCTCACAGAACCTTTTTCCTTCTCTGAAGTAACCCTTCTGAACGGACTACATAACTTGGGTGAAAAAGAGACCATGGTGAGGAGAGGGAGGTGGTGGTAAACTAGAATGTATGGAAATACAACTAGATGTCATCTTTAGATTCAAAGCTTTGAAAAAGATGGGAGATGGAATACAGTAGCGATGGAGGGTCCTTGACCAACTATGGTACTGAGGGGAGTGGGAATGAATGGGGACCCTCACTGTCGCTGAGGTCAGGAGGAAGGAACAGGACATGTACACTAGGTACTTACCCCATAGACCCAAAAGCAGGGTGCACTCTTCAAACAGCATGTGATCAGTGGATAGTCAGTCCAGAGGCCTTCCCAGTGCATTTTCTGGTTTGAAAGGGCCACTGCTTCTGCTTTTCCATTCTGCTCTTCAGAGACTTGTTGACCTCACAAGCTTCTCTTGAGCTCTCCTTGTAGCTAAACTCCATACCTGGTCGAACTTGACTTTTCTCTGGGGTATGTGCTCCTGGGAGGGAGCTCCCTTCTAAGAAAAGCTCAAGTTCGATACATGCCAAAGCTCAGACCACTTGCCTCTTCCCCCAATGGCCTCTAGATGGCTGAGCTCTTCCAACTTATTCTCAGGGCATGGGATCCTATGAGAGGGATTCTCTCATAGGGAGTCAACTCCCTTTCTGAAAACTACTCATGAAGACTTCAGGAGTTTGAAGCATTGTCAACCACCTGTCCTCATGGGTGGTTATCCTAAGGAATAGGATCTACTTGTATCTTAAACATCTGCATAGCTAGGACTCTCTTCAGATGAAACTATTTCTCATGCCTTCAAGGTCAACCTCCAGGGTCTTTTGCTCAGTAACCACCTAGAAAGTAGGATTGGTTTTTCATCTAGATTGACAACTAGGGCTGGCAGCTCATAACTACCAGTCAGGAATGGATGGTACTTCCAACACTGCTTTGGTTCACATAAGTGATTGGGTGTTACCTTACAATTAATCCTTTGTGGTATTAATATGGTAACAGACACAGCTGTCTAATGACTTCTGAATGAATGATAACTCACACTGAAGGGTTGCTGTGACTTCAAGTTCTTCCAGCATGTTCTCAGGCAAACCAAACCTGATGGTGCTATGTTCATGGATGCCTTTTTGTTGTTGTTGTTGTCAGTTGGGCTGATATATGATGTAGGGGTATACATTTGGGAAGGAAGCTCGTAGGGAAGTAACCCTTCTGAATGGACTACATAACTTGGGTGAAAAAAAGACCATGGTGAAGGGAGGTCATGGTGAACTAGAATGTATGGAAATACAACTAGATGTCATCTTCAGATTCAAAGCTTTGAAAAAGATGGGAGATGGCCAGGCTGGTCTTGAACTCCTGACCTCAAGTGTTCCGCCTGCCTTGGCCTCCTAGAGTGCTGAGATTACAGGTGTGAGCCACCCCTCCTGGCCATTTCCATTTTCTTACAGTTCCAGCTAAGGAAAGAACAGAGGACCCTAAGGGTCTAGAGGCTATTGCTACTTGTTTTCCTCAAAGCTATTATACCTTCATAAGGAAGAGTAGAGACAGATGTATTCAACTGCACATCTACCTGCTGTAATACCAGCAATGCAACTTGGCGTTCTCATGGATACATTCTATTTGAAATTAACCTGTATCCACCTACATGTCCAATGGGTATTTCACATGATCCCAACTTTTATCAGCTCCACTCGTGTTAAGAGCATGTTTGCCCAATGTGGAAATGACCTCAGAAGACCAAGGAGGCTGGGTCGAGAGCCAGGACAGTGAGACAGGCATCCCTCAACCTGTAGGCTCAGACTCAGAAGCTCTATCTGAGATACCAGTACACAGGTATCGATGGCCCCAGAAGCCTTTGGCAAAGTTACTGAGATTTCTTCCCAGTTCCTTTGGGGAAGTGGCTTAAATGCTCTGGACAGGTAGGTGGTGGCAACGTCAGCACACTTGTGGAATACTTGGCATCTCCAGTATCTCAGCAGGCTGCTGAGCAGTTTAAGTAGCTGTCTTTGAGGTAGCAGGATGCAAGCTTCTGGAAGTAGACTAGCCAACTGAAGGAAAATGGCAGGTAGATCCACGGGGCTGTTTCAAACTTAGAAGCTGCTCGGGTTGTCCCTCTGCTACAGCTGTGTGTACATCCTGATCTGGTCTGAATGATCCAGACACACCCCCAGATGCACAGCAGTTGACTAAGATATCCCAAGGTAGTTGATGGGTGCTTCCTGAGGTTGAAATCTCTCCCAGAGTGGTGAAAAGACCCTTGGCTCTGGTACTCCAAACACTAGATTCCACTTGGTCTCTTACTTTCTCAAACCCTCTCAAAGGGAGGCCCTGATGCTGTCTACCCTCTTGTCTACTACTGTCTTGCTGTCCAGAAGGTTCTGGGGCTTGATATCTCTGGAAACAGAAGGAAGCAGGGTTGGGCAGATGGGTGAGCTGTTCATGTAGACTTGATGAAAACCTTGGCCAACCCAACAAGGTGTCCTGAAGATAGAATGACCTAAGCTGTCCTGAGTAGAGGTAAGAACACTGGACCTCTGTCCTGTTGATTAGTCTCTGGCTGGAGCAGTGTCAGGAAATGGTGTAACCTAGGAGGCAGCTCTTTTCAGGGGCTGACCAATGAGGGCTGTCTGCTAGCAAGTGAAGACATCAGAATGAAGGGGGTAGGAGGGGTCTGAGTGAGTCACTGCATCTATTGCAGTTGACAAACATAGTTTCCCTGAGTTTGGGATGTCTTCCTCATTCAAGTTGCTTGAATCCCAGATTCCTGTGTTATGATTTGATTGGATCAAATCCTCTTCTATTTCCCATCTCCTTTAGCAAGCAGAAGTAAAGCTTACCGCAAGTTACAGTATTGTTGGTTTATCTTTACACTGAATCTTAGTGATGCACATTTGAGGTAGACACCAGTCTTGACCCGAATGTTAAAGTATAAACTAATTCTGTCACTTCCAGGAAGTACTTCTGCTTCATACCTTCTTCCTGGTCAAAATGGCACCTACCATATCTCATAAACACCCTCCCAAGATGAGCATTACCACTCATGGCTCGTATAATACCCTTTTCCTATGAGTTATACTTGAGTACCTCTGTATAGTCCTAAACCAAGAAAAGTGATCCAACTGATATTCCTTATAACTTAGTAATCAGACCAGGCTAGCTTTCTGAAAAAGTAACCTAGCCTCATCTAGAATCCCTATTTAGCTCTACTTATACCTCTACTTTCCTGAAATTAGGTGAGGCTGTTGAACCAAGCCAGATAAGATTAAGCGGTATATGAATTGTGAAGGTATGCACACTATCCCTTCCCATTCCAGGGGTGGTTAGTCATTCTAGCTTGAGTCTGGAACCAAAGTGGTCTTCATCCTCCCACACTCCAAACTTGAGGCTCCTCTGAGCAGAGGCATGTAAGTAAAGCCAGAATATGACTATCAAATTGTAGCAACCACAATACTGCTTCCTAATATGGCTGAGGGGGGACATTTCCAGTTAAATAGCTTTGTTACTCTTTTAATAAATGCTGCATGAGTTGAGGTTAGAGCTTGGGAGGTGGGAGATCATGGTGAAGGAAGGACAGGAGAACAGAAAGGCCAGCAATTGGGCCATTGGGTGAGTGGGAGGAGCTATGGGCCACGTGGTCTAAATTTTAAACAGTAATTGCTCTGGTCATGCTAGTTCTGCAGTGGGGGCTGGATAAGGGTCTGGAAAGGGAAACTACCCTGGGCCCTCATGTAGGAGGGAGGGTGGGCCATGATGGGCACATGAGTGGCTGTGGTCATAGTGCTAGAGTGGCCATGCCTGAATGTCCATCGCTACCTGTGCCCTTGAAGCAGTCCCCAGTATATGTGGAGCTCTGCATCTATACTTGCTACACTCCAAAAGAGTGGTTTCTGCTCAGCTGGTGCCCAGGTTGTCTGAGAGAATTGACAATGTCCACCTTTTTTCTCCTACTTCAATTAACAACTTGGCACTGAACTTCCACTTCTTTAGTGTAGATTAGTCTGTCTCAAAGACTAACATCCCCATGACAGTCTGGTATCCCAAAGTCTTTATCCAGATCCCTTCAGAGAACCAGGACAGAGATGACATACCCTTCCCATCTCTTCTGCATATTTGCTGTTCCCTTCCTTGGGATGCTGTCTGGCCTGAGCTGGCCACATTTTCAGGGTTTTACTGACTCTTTAACCCATATGTTCAAATACTATGTTGGGTAGAATACCCCCATTCAGGGTGACCACTTTGGATCCCTATTACGTCAATCTAGTGCATGTAGCCAAGAAACAAGTGAAAATGTTTGAGTTCATCTAGAGATGAAGCTCCTCCACCATGGGGGTCCTCAGCACTATGGTGGCTCCTCCATATTTAGAACCATCTTCAGAACTCTCATTGTACTTCTGTCTTAGACAAGTTACTTGCTCCATGCTGTTCCCTTCTGTGGCCCTTCATCACAACTGTTCACAGGAATGCTCTGGAGAACTATGCTATGTGCTATCACAGGCCTTGGCACTAGAAGCCCCATTGGCTGTGGCTACTGTGGTTGTCACTGCCTCTGTTTCTGTCCTTGCAATTGCCAAACTGGCTAGCCATGGAGGGGTACTCTAGGGGGGACATTCCAAGATGCCTTGGTTTTTCTGATTTTAATCTGTCCCAGACAGGGATCACTGCCTTTTACATTCATGAGAAAGATAGAGCAAGATGTCCTGGAAGAAGAAGAAGAAAAAAAATCCTCTAAGATCAGTCATAGAAAACTTCAGAAATTGAGCTGGGAGCCAAAATGGCCTTTAATATGGTACATGGAGATCTCATAACCATGCTTGTTAGTGACAAAGTCAAAGTCTTTGCTTTGAGAAAAGAACATGACTTCCAGCAGCCTGTATCCTACTTCATGCTTCCCTTCTTGCCTTAAGGGAGTGTTGTTCTTAACCCAGATTATAGCTGGGCTTATTTCTGTGCACAGAGCAGGTGGAGTACAGTGTGCCCTGATCATCTCCACCTGGCAGAAAGAAACTCACTTTCCCTCTTCCCAGCTCATCTGAGGGGTATTTGGATAATAAATATACCCCTACCTGCCCCGGCAGAAGCTCTGCATCCAACATTGTTCTAGTGCCTTCATTGTTAAAGGGCCTATGCATCACCTGTGAAATTGTGCCCTTTCATACCACCTCCCATGTGGATCTGATGCTCAACGTGTGGAAAAAGGCAATGTCTGACTCTTAATGGAGGGGTGATCAAGATGAAGACAATGAGGTGTATACCTCAGGCACAGGCTAGGAAGGACCTTAAAGGGCCACTCCATCCCTGTGCTTTCTCTAAGTTTTTGTGAGTCTAACTCCAGAATACAGAATCTTCTGCAAGGAAACCAAACTGGACTGATAATCTTTGATTCCTCCTAATCCCATGTAGCTGATGAGGACTTTCTATGATATAATACTTAGAGGTACATGCTGGGAGTGGGCTCTCTGTTGGTGAGGCAGAAGTTGATCTCCTAGCTGAGATGAACACCCGTCCACTGGGAAGGTTACCTCTGACTAATCCTGTGGGATGAATATTTGAAAACCTCAGATGAGTTACCTAATGTTTTACCCAAGGCCTTTAACTCCTCCCGAATTGAATTGGTAACACTTCTATCATTAAATGGACACTTACTAAATGACAATCTAGAGTTTCTTCTCTCCTTCTAAACATCACTGTAGGTAGGGATTATTTTAATGATTTGATAGTCTTGTTCAGAGAATGTCCCATGGGAGCTCCTTCAAGCTGGCTGTGTCCTAGGCTACCCAACACCATTTATGTACTGCCTAGTCTTATGGCACAACATTGTCCATGCTCACCTGGGACTCTTACTGTTACAGATCTGTAATTGGCCTCTTATCTAAATGGTTTTGGCTTACAGAAGGAAATGACTTGGAAATCACATGGGTACTAGGTGAGTTTAGTGCCCCAGGACCTATGCTTTAATGGAAGTATTAGTGATAAGTTAACACTAACCTGGTTTAAATCAAATAATTCTTAATGAGCAGGAACTCAACCCAGAAACATTCTGCTCTTCCTAGGGAAGATTAGTTATTTGTCAGTGAAGAATGTCACTTGTCAATGCCATGGTAACCTAGTCAACAAATGGCATCTATTAGTCCTATGCAGACCAAGATAGGAGACATCTAAGCATCAGTTATTCTCCTAGCCACCCTCATTGCATAAGCCAGGGATGTGATCAATTAGATCTCCCAAACTTGAGCCACTTAGTCAAGGTCTCTGGCATTGTTTGATCACTAATCATAGATTCTAGTGTCTAACTTGTATGATTAGGTGAGCTGACAACCAAGCTGAAAAGTTGCAATATGTCTATACTAAAAGTACATGCTAAGCAATTGTCAAATCTCGGGTGAACTATCTTCACTATAGCTAGAGCTGTCATGTACAATATCTTTTTAATCTGAAATCATGGTGTCATTCTGAGATCAGGTTCTGGGTATGACCAAGTTTCAAACAGGCAAAAACCACTTCTGCAGTGATGTTTCCTCCTTAATTGGGTACTTAAACACCCTTAAGAGTATCATGGCTTTCCTTGGTGACAGAAGCCAGATAGTATGGCCTTGCCACCTGCAGCAACCAAATGTAAATCTGAATCTCCCTTGACAAACTTAGGGCTATGTAGACAATTAACTACTTGAGTCAGGCTTCCCTCATTCTGCATGTTCTGATCTTAAAGCCTGGGTCTACATGAGCTCATAAACCCTAGGGCTAGCTCACAAACATTTTTTAAACCTTTCCTCAAATATGACCCTAGATTTGGAGAAGATGTTACAAATACCTATTAGGTATGAAACTGTCATCTGGGTCTCCTAGGCACCTGGACCATTGTTGGGCTCTTCTCCTGAACTTTGGGAAAAATGTCTCAAGGGAAGACTTGGGATAGGGCTAAGAATACCACCAGGGCTTTGTCTTCACTGGGTTTGAACTGTCCTCCATCATCCCTGGAAACGTTGGCAGCTTGTGAGCTTAAGCCTTGTGTGCACCTAAAAAATCGGACATCTGGAAAAAGCTCTTGAACAGGAAGTCCATGGGACAGTTAATTATATGATGGACAACTCTAAGGTTAAAAAAAAAACCATCTCCTCAAATACTGAGTATTTGGAGTAGAAACTTCTCCATTTTTCTTAATCTTGTGGCATCTCCAAAGTTGCAAGCAGCCTTTTGTGGCCTTTCCTAGGTTTGGATTTTAACTTCATGAGCAAGTAATGACACTTGAGAGATACATGAGTTTCAATTCCTTCCAAGATAAACTCAGCTACCACCATTGAGTATTCAGGTGACACCTTTTACCTGGTGAGGGGGCTTAGACAATATACTAAGGACTCTCAATGTAAGAGTTCACTTCAGGTGGAAGGAACTGCATCTTTATCAGTTATTACTTGAAACAGCTGTTTCAGCTACTGTCCGTTTGGTCTAGCCTCTGACTCTGGACATCCTAGCTCCATGGAGAAGACTGGGAGATCATGGGAAAGGCCAATATGAGCTGCTTCAGGCTGGTTCATACTAAACTGTGTTAGAGGGGATCATGATTTGAGTATTTCAAGAATAAGAAACTTCTTGGTCTTACCTAATTCCCTTCATTGCTTTCGCACAACTCATGACCATCTTGTTAGAGAAATGTAGCTGTTCTTAATGGGGAGCCTGATTGCAGTTGGCATCTGAGAACAGGGAGTCTGAGGCTGAGAATGGCAGAGGGTAGCATCTGCCTGAGACTTTAGTATGGGAAACTGAACTTCAACTCCCATGGTGCAGAGGGAAGGAAACTGGTTCAGGCCCACCTGACCAGTCACTTCCTAATCTGAAATCCTGAACTGGGCCCTCGGGGAAGCATTACTTGATAACTAAGGGCATGAATGTGGAAGTCTGTCTTGGAAGGAGAACAGGATGACCATCTGTACTTCCTTAGGCATTGCTCTGGGTTCCACTGTTCCTTGGTTCATTCTCATTTGCTGTAGGATTGCCCCTGTATGCAGACTTGGGAGCCTCCTGTCTGCAGAGCAGGCTTCTTGATGGTGTCAGCACTGTTCTAGGTTGCAGATTCTACCTCCTGGTGGCTAGGGGAACATCCTGTCATGACAACTGGGTCTCATCAGATGAACCTGATGTTCATGGAGTGACTCCTTGGTTAGCTGTTTGTTCAGGGCAAATATGTCATAAGTAACTTCCAGGTGGCTCTTAGAAGGCTTTAGTGTTTCCTAATACAGAAGTACCCAGAGACCTATCCAAGGTCCACGTAGGACATCAGCATGCAATTCTTGCAATACCCAAGAGACTCTTTCCTCTAAGTGACATAAGACTACTCAGGACAGTAAGAAAAAAAATATCTCTAGAGGCCTGTGCAAAACTGCAGCCCACAACATGCACTGGTCTCCTGGGTGACTTGGGAAAGGTAGTTGGTTTAACCTTTTTAAAGCCTGTTTACAGAAAACACTTACCCAGATAGAACAGTGGCCTTTGTCCTTGAAAGTATAATGCATATCCACCTGTGACCCATGGCAAGTCGTCTTGTTTGCCTCTACCTACTCCTATTCCTGCAGCATTTTGTAGCAAATATCCAACCCCACATTTCTTAGAAACATTGTAGTATGTATGATCAGAAAATTTAGAGATACAATATCTTAACCATACTTACTTAAACTGGCTTCTTTATCACTAAATAACCATAAGTAGTCAAACTTCAAATTCAGGTGTCACAATCTTGCAAACTATCTAAACTAGGATCAAAATTCTACCCATACTCGTTGCTTGTTGATGTGACAAGTGTCCTCTGAATCGTAAGGTTTTTCACCCTGGCTACTTCTGTCTATGAAGGATGGCCCATATCCTGCAGCTGTCCAAAGCTCGGGCTTCCTGTTGCTCTGTTCACATGCCTCAAATACTGATACTTCTCCCAGTTCCTAGAGAATAATGATCTCAGTCACTAATGCCTCCACAGTTAGTCTGCCAGGTAAAAGCAAGAAATGTAGCTGACATGTTAAGGATAAACACCTAGCCGGGTGTGGTGGCATGCACCCTGTAGTACCAGCTACTCAGGAGGCTAAAGAAGGAAGATCACTTGAGCCCAGGCTTGAGGCTGTCCTAAGCTATGATCATGCCACTGCACTCCAGCCTGGACAACAGCAAGACCCTGTCTGAAACTTGGAGTAACACAGGGACTCCATCTAGAACCCAGACAATGCTTTCCTATGTGTTTGTGGCACTGAGTACTGAGATTAACATAGGATGAGTCACCAGGCATCACCTTTGCAAAACAATGAGTTAGCTGCAGGCTCTTCAGTTGTAGCTGTGAACTTGGCTGTAACCTCAGTGCCCTTCTGACTGTCTCTCTTCCTTCCCTAGATCCTCAATACAGGAAGCTTACCATTAAATCTGACTCTTAATATTGAACACTTACTGGCTTTGTTAAGGGTGAGGAAAGTGCATGTGGAAACAGGAAAGCTCAGTCTCCTTTGACACCGACCTGATCAGGCACCTGATACCTCTCAGGTGAGCCCCTCTTCCAGCTGTGACCCCTGGGAGACACTTGTAGTATCACATACTATCTTGATCCAAATATTTCTGGAGTCAAAAGAAATAACAGCTGAGGATGCTCATGTAGGGTTTCTAATTTGTTTTCCTTCTTGAAGGTAATGCCTGAGAGGCCCTCAGAATGAAGTCCCTTCCACCTGGGGTCAGGTAGGCAGCCATTAGATTAGACTTCTTAGCCATCATAAGCTTTTCCAGAGGCATTGCTGAATTGCTCACCACTAGGGCTCTCCCTGAATGACCATCTCTGGATATGGGGTGTTGCTTTAAAATATGAATACTTAAATGCAATTACAACCAAATCTTTCCAGCATGGGTGGTAGTCACAAGTCTGAGCACCTCCATAAATATCCCCATGTAGCTCATCAGAACTGGTTAGCAAGGGGTATTTTGCAATTAGTTCAACCTTGCATCAAGTATCCCATCTTATTTCTGTATCTACCATGGCCCTGTCATTTGCAAATTCTCAGAGATAATGACAGGAACTCTTCTGTTCACAGCAGTCAAGATTCAAATACTAAACTTATATTCCAACTGCAGATCCCTGAAGACCATTGAGGGGAGGGGAGGAATCTGTGGAAGAGACAGGTAAGAGAATGCTGGAATGTCCACCCCTCCCAACCATGCAGGACGAAGATCCCAAAGAATAGATGCTACATCAGACACTGCCTCCCCTCCTTGTTGGTGGGGGGAGTACATTAGATCAGATAATAAAGTCCTTGTTAGCTTGTCAAGGCAAGGCAAACATAGGTGACACATCAGATGACTTTGACCTCAACGTGAGGCTGAGGATCTTGCAGTGAAATGAGAAGCACTTACAGGCTTTATTACTTCTCTAATAATTACATAAAGAAGCCTCAAAGGACAAACCATGATAGAAGGGCCTGTCTCATTGCAGCCTCAGTTCAAAGGGAGAACCTTTCTCATTAAAGGCAAGGTCCATCTGGGCTTGTTTGAGCCCAGAGCAGGCTGTGAGGTGAGGCCTTTGCCCAATGTGCCAACCCTGGCACTGCCAGAGTCTGCTCTTGGCTCATCATGATTATGTGCTCTGAGAATCAGATGATGGGGCCTTGAAATACCACAGCTTCCCCACAGAGCCCCATGTATTCAAAATGCTTGGTCAATAAAAGGTCTGTCTTTTATTGTATTATCCCTATGAAGGTGGTATAAACAAGGCACGGTGACTTCAGTCAGGTGGGGTCTTCACCTCTAACTTGCAAGCACTTATGCTACCTACTAGAAAAGTAGGATCTTAGAAGGTCCATACCAGCTCATCCCACCTTGTGTCTCTTCCTGACCAGCTAATCCTAAATACAGAATGACCTGGAAGACATCCAGGATCCTTCTAAGAGGTGGATAGAACCCTTCTTGGCAGGAATTCTATGGAGGTCATGGGTAGCTCCTGGTATCCTGCCTAGAGGTGCATGCCAGGGTGTCCCACAGCTGGGGATGCTAAAATAGCCACATCATGAAGCTGAACAATGTCCCTTTGTCATGGTTGCTTCTCCTGCTTTATGGCTACTACATGAGATAAGTAAGATCCTTGATTCTTTTTCCTATTTTGCTAGATTCTGGTATTGGTGGGGCTTACAACCTAGAAACTTAATTCCAAAATCCAGTTCATGCTTACAAACGGCTGTCTAAAGATTTCCTTCCTGTACCTTGATAAGCATCATGGACTCAGTGGCTCAGGTTCTGATGGCTAAAGAAGAATCTATGACTTGGCACTAGAGAGAATTCCTGGCCAAAGAACAGCAGCTATTAAATGTGTCCAAGATCAGAGCGAGATAAAGGCATCTA
Source organism: Pongo abelii (assembly GCF_028885655.2). NCBI lineage: Eukaryota > Metazoa > Chordata > Mammalia > Primates > Hominidae > Pongo > Pongo abelii. The sequence goes on along the minus strand of NC_071995.2, from coordinate 112,959,842 downwards.
GTGAAATGCTACTCTCATAGATCACATGGATGAGCTGGGTGTTTGGCCAGCTTAGATTTCCAAAACTGAGCCAGCCTTAATTGGGCTTTGGCATTGTCTGATCTTCTGTCTAGGCTCTCCCTTTGCCCTATGGCATCAGGTATGGTGGCAACCACATCAGAGTTGTAGTAAGTGTCCATCCTGAGACTGGTTACTGAGAAACTGACTCTAAAAACCTAGTTGAACTCCTGTTGACCCTACAGGCCTAGATCTGAAAGGGCCATGGCTTTCTCTCCCCAGTCTGTACCTGGGCTATGATTCTATGGTCTGGCGTTCATATGCAGGAAACCTTGCTTTGCGCTAGCAAGAACAAGTCTCGGTGACCTCAGCACTATTCCTCAGTAACATCAGGGAGTTTCTCCATAGGAATAAGCTTCCCTCGAATATGAAGCCATATAGGGTGAGGCTTCATATGGGTGTCCCTTGCCTGACTTAGCCTCAACCAATTGGTGACATCAGACACTATGTCATTCCCCAACTGCTATTCTTCAAAACCTTTATCTGGGTGAACTATGATGTATGAGCCAGAAATACCATCTTCTGTCTCAAGGGATCATATTACAAACAAGTGCCTGTTTGCTATAGACAGCATGGCATGTGTCCAGGTCCACTGGTTTCTTGGGTCACTTGCACTCTTTTCTTGAACACTGGAACAACTTGCTCCTTAAGGAGAGAATTGGGATAGTGTGAAAACATCTGGGTTTCCACGTGGCTGGTACAGATGTGAACTCACAAGTCTTGACTACCCCCTTCTGTCCTCCTTGTTCATCCTTGGTGTCAGCTCCTGAAGCTGTATTAGGTTGGTACAAAAGTAATTGTGAGTTTTGTGTCATCACTTTTAATGGCAAAACCCACAATTGCTTTTGTACCAACTTAATACCTAAACAACCAAGAGACTCAGTCCAGATATGTAATGGGATAGGAAGAGGTCCATGGGACACAGATCATCTTTCCACATTGAATTCCCAATACAGGAAGCCTGGGAACCTCAGCCTAAGGGTAGAGTTTCCTCTTCACATTGACAGAGACTGTGCCTTCTGTGTCTCTATAGTCAGACCTCCAAGGACACAAGCAATCCTGTGGCTTTACCCACGTTTGGAGGTGGAACTGCTGAACTAACAGGTAATGACACAGCAGACACAGGTCTTCCATTCCCTGCAGGCCAGTGAATTCTCATCTGCCACCTTGGCCACTGAGACAGCCAAGAGTTTTCTCTACAGAACGGGAACTGGGAGACAAAGTTGAGGGACTTGGAAAAAGAACTTGCCTCAGGGGAACAGAACTGCCTGTACTATAACCTAGGTTTTGGCTTAACTGTAAAACTATTTTACATCCCAGGCTTCTGTCTTCCTTGATTCTTCCTGGCTCCTGGAGGAAGCCTTGGAAGCCTGATGGGAGGCTAAGAAGGAACTTTTAGGCCAATCAAAACTGGATCGTGAGTGGGAGTTTATGGCTCATGACTATCAGCCTAAAGTGTAGGGAATGAAGCATCTTACATTCCTCTCCCTGCTTGTCAACTCCTGACCATCTTGTCAAAAACACAGCTGTGTGCTCAGTAAAGAGGCCAATGAGGAACTGCACTTGGCATCTGAGTGCAAGCAGAGGTAGTGTCTGCCTGAGGCCCCAGCGGGGGAAACTGAGCCTCAGGCCCTGGAGTCCAAAAAAATGCTACAGACTCATCTGACTGGTTCAGGAGGATCTCTTTGCAGCTCCCTCAGAGAAAATCTGAACTCCTTCCATAGGTAAGAGTTGGCAACTTAGGGGAGTGAATGTAGAAATCTGTCACAGGAGTGCAGGGCTCCAGTGTACACTTCCTAGGGTGTCCTTGTGGGTGCCGTTGTTTCTTGGTTCTTCACCTGGACTCTGGAGTCTCACTGGGTGGTAAGTAGACTTCAAGGAAACTTTCCAGTTTTATCAGGCAAGCAGCTTGCTGGTGTCAGCACTGTCCTGGATTAGATTCTCTACCCCTGTTGGATGGGTGAATACCTCTTCACAGCCACTGTTTCTTGTGTCAATGGACCTGGTGCTGAATGTCAGTGAAGTACTCATCCTAGGTTTGACACTGCTGCTCCCAGTGTAAATGCAGACTTTTTGTAATGAGTAGGAACATCTAGCTGGCCCTTTGGGTACTGATTAGCAAAACATTCAGAATAATGGAATATATTCGTGTAGAAAATATTCTACATGAAATTCTTTTTACATCCAAGATTTTCCTTCCCTTGAACTAAGTGACATGATGGACTAGTCAGTACCATAAGACAGTAAGATATCCCTGGGGATTTGCATAAAACTGCATGGGCTGCAGGGCACACTGGTCTTTTGAGTGGCTTGGGAAGGGGTCTCTAGTTAGCTCTTGTTCTGGCTTTTTCTGTAACAGGTTAATAGCTTTAGCCTTCAAGCATGACCCATGTTCTACAACTGACTCGGGCAAGTCTTACGTGCTTCCACCCACTCCTATTCCGGCAGCATTTTTGCAAATTCCTGACCTCAAATTTCTTAGGAACACATCATATGTACTAAAGACAGCACATTGATGAAAATAACTGAACCCCATTATCACTAAACCTATGGGTCCTCAAACTTCCAATTCTCAAGCATCAGAACTCTTGACTACACAAATGAGGATCCAAGTGTCATAACGTTTGTGGCTAGTCAGTATCACAAGTGTCCTTTAAATCATAGGGGTTTTTGTTTATCCCAGTCCTATTCCTTCTATGAAGGATGGTTAACAGCGTGCAGATATGCACAGCTCAGAGGCTTCCTCCTCCTCTGTTCACATGTCCTTCCAAAAGTTCTGTCTCCCAGCCGTGAATAATGGAGGATGAATACTGCCTCATACTATTTCCTCCAACCTCCTGAGAAGTAAGTGATCTTAATTACCACTTAATGCTTCTGTGGCTATTCTACCAAGGCAAAGTGAGAGAAGTAGCTGACATGTAAAAAGATGAACTAAAGATTGGAAGCCTTGCAATGAAACAAAGTTCTCAATAGGCTTTTCTAGTCTGTCCTTAGCTTTTCTAAGAATTCTAGAAGATAAAGCCAGGTGACAGCAAAAAGGCTGCTGTCCTGATGTGGGCTCAGCTCAGAGGAGGGCCTCACTCTTCAAGGTCCATCTAGGCTGGCTTCTGAGCCCAGAACAGGCAGGCAGGGGAGGCCTATGGCAGTGCTAGGGTTTGTGTATTGGCCAGAGGCATCTGGTTTCTGTCACTTTGTAGTCTGAGTCAGTGGATAATGGAGCCTTGGGACACATCCCAATTGCCCCATGGGCCCCCTGTTTGACTTTATTGGTCAATAAAGGGTCTCTGTTCCCATTGTTCTGTACACATAAGATGTTGTAAATGGGGGACACTGATCTCAGGTAGTCTTCATCTTCATGACCTCTAGGCATTTCTGCCACCTACCAGGAAGGTAGGATCTTAGAGGTGGTCTGTACTAGCTCTCCCAACCATGTCTTTACATTTTTATCACCAGTTAACCCAGAATGGTGGATAACCTTCAGGACTCTGACCCTGCACTCCTCACTGGTTCCTTGAGTGCAGGCTCTGGTAGAATGCTTTTTGGCAAGAAGTCAATGAAGATGAGCTCTCGGGAGTCCTCTCTGGAGGTGCATATGGAGGGTGTCGGCACTGCTGGGGATGCTGCCTGGTGATCGTCTTTCCTCTATCATAGTTCTTCTCCCTGTTTTGTCTACTGAGGGGGATAAATGTATGAGATCCTTGTTTTCCTATCTACTTCCCTGACGTATGGAATCCAAAATCATCCACCTACAAACCCCATCCATAGATGTTAGAAAAACTTAATCTCCACTTGTGAAGAAAATTTTTAGGTTTCTTCTATTCCTAGAAAGCACTATAGACTTGTAAATCGTTTTTAATGTGTTGTGACTTTTGACTTCTAAATTAGCCTACATTTGGCAGATGTTCCCTTAACTGGAACTTGGTGAACTTGATCTGAAACCCTATACATTTCATTGCTTTAGGGTGAAACATCCATGCTATCTAGCATTTTTCCTTCCCTGGAGGATAAACTAGCCCCTGACCTAAAAGACATTTATTACACTTAATGGAGCATTCAAAGAATACATAGATGCTAGCTGAGTTCACTCTTCCAGACAGTAAGTTTGCCCTTTTATTGTAATTTTTTATATTTTTACTAAAACTTTGTTTCCCTAAGAAGTAGATATTCTTATCCAAGAGTGAAAGTTCTGAGCAACACTTGCCATGTTCCTGCAGAACCAATGGTTCTGTCACTTTCTGGGAAGCTTGAGGACTGAAGGCCAAGAGGGAAGAATCTTACTGTCCTGACTTCAAATTGTGGTATTGGCAGTTGCTATACTTAAGGGCAGATGCTCAATGTGTTCATGACAAAATAAGGGTATCTAGTGAAACAATCACTCTTACCACTTCCATGGATGAGCCTGGGAATTGCCCAGCCAGCGTTTCCTAAACTGTGTCAGCCTTAGTGAGGCTCTAGCAACAATGCTTGACCCCTTAGTTCCAGGTTCTAGTGTTAACCTATAACCTCAGGTGAGGTGACCACACCAGAGCATCCATCCTGAGTGTGGTCTCTTGGATGGACTTTCACTTTCCAGCCCAAATCTCTAGTAATGGACTCTGTACGTATAGATCTGAAAGGGACATGGCCTTCTCAGACTGAGATGATTCTAAAACCTGTTACTGATATCTTCCTAACTGGAATCCGCTCTTGTAGGCATGTCAGTGACCTTAATTCTAACTCTAGGTAAAACTCATGGAATTTCTCCCTGAAAGTGTTATGGTTCTCAAGTACAAGCCCATATGTAGGGGGGAAATCTTGAGGGTTCCTTGCCTGACTTGAGCTCATGATTTCTTCAACTGTTCATAATATTCCACCACTTATGTCTATTCCTCACCTTCTCATCTTAACCTCGTTTGGGTGAGCTCACAGCAACTTCAGAGCTGGAAAAAAGATGCTTAACATGCCCTTGGAAAGGGATGCAGGTGTAGACCTCTGCTTGTATATTGCTCAAGTGAGTATGACATCTTCTATGTCTGGTATCTGGGGCTGCCATCTCCTGAATGTTGGGAGAACCTGCTTGTGGAGATCATGGGATGGAATAGAGGATGCCCGAGGCTTTGGTTCTCCAGCTGCTCACATGTGTGCTTGCTGGGCTTAACTGGCCCTTCACTATCTGTGATGCACATCCTTGGGGACTCAGATTCTGGTGTAGTTCAAGCTCTGTGTGCACCCAAGGAATCAGTTGTTCCAGAAAAGGAATGGAGCAGGAGGTCTAAGATCACTGGAACTATCCTTCCACATGGAATCCCTAACTGGGAAGAGAACCTAGGAACATGGATGCTCACAGGTTGAGGGTTCCTACCCCACTGACCGAACTCTGCCTACCTTTTTTGAGTCATCTTGTGACCTCTCCAAGGTATAAGCCATCTCATGGCCTTTCCTAGATTTGGAGTGAAAGCTCCTGATTGACGTCTGAGGTACACAGTTTCCGACTTATTGCCAAACAGATCAAGCTAAGCTACCACCCTTGGCCACTGAGATGCTATTTCCTTTCTCATGTAACTGGGAAGGAGGCTCTTGGAGACACAATACTGGGGGTGAGAAGGACTTGGACAACAAGGGTTCATCTTGGGTAGAAGGAAGTATACACCTATTATGTTCTAGGCTTTGACTCAGAACAGCTGTTAAAGCTGCTCTTACACACTTCTCCAGGTTCTTGCTCATTATTGGTCCTCTTAGCTCTGTCAGAAGCCTGGGAAAGGCCAAAAAAGCTTGCTAAGGAAGAACCATGATGCTCCAGGTTGGAGGAAGTCATGACTTATGGTTCTTGGTATACTACTAGAAGGGTAAGCAGTGAACACTTATTGCATTTACACAAATTCCCAGCATCTAATTTCTCCCTGCAGACTAAAATCCTGACCATGTCTTCAGAGAAATGCTGTTCTATCAATGCCGAACCTGGCAAGAAACTGCCCTTGGCATCTGGGGACGAGAAGGCTGAGGCTCATGGCAGGGAGTAGCATCTGAGACTCCAACATGGTAAACTGAACCTCAGGACCCCAACGGTGTAGAGGGAAAGAGCAGCCACAGGCTCATTTAACTTGTCCCCCACCCCTTACAGTTTTGTGAGAATCTCAACATGTTTCTCAGATGAACTACTTTGACAACTGGGGGTATGATGGAAATCTGTCTTGGCAGGATATGTTTTCCTTTATAGGTTAACAGCAGATTTAATCAGCAGAAACTTCACAAGCCAGAAGGAATTCGGGCCCCATCTTTAACCTTCTGAAACAAAATAATTGTCAGCCAAGAATTTTGTATCCAGCAAAACTAAGCTTCATAAAAGAACGAGAGTCTTCTTCAGACAAATGCTGAGAGAATTCACCACTATCAAGCCAGCACTACCAAAAAAAAAAAAAAAAAAATCCCACCCTATACCTAGGAAAGGCCACAAAGCTGCTTCTGATCTTGGAGATGCCACAAGAAGATTCCAGAGAAAAGTGAGGCAGAGTTCTGCCAATAGGATAGTATCCCTCAACCTTGGAACTAAGGGGATCCCTAGAGGACTAGATGTTCCCAGGCTCTTACCAAATGAGAATGATGCTTGTGGCAAGTACAGGTTTTTTGTTCCCTCTAAGGCCAGAGAAGTCTCAGCCATTACCTTACCAGGCAGGTAAGGATTTTCTGTTCCTGAAGATGGGGATCTGGGAGACAATATTTAAGTTGACAGGGACTTGAAGCAAGAGTTTACTTAGCTGGAACAAGCATGTATTATCTAGGTTTTGACTTAATCTGGTAAAGCTGCTATTATATGCTTTTTCTGGCTTATCCCTTTCTTGGTCTTCCTGGCTCCATGGTGGGAGGCTGGGAGCCTCAGAGGAGAAACCAGTAAGCTTTCTCAGGTAAGACAGAAGCTACACCAGGTTAGAGGGGGTCATGATTTCTCAGTCTAGTTATTAGAAGTGTAAGTGATAGAACTTTACATCCTCAAATCCCTGCTTACTAAATCCTGACTGTAGTTTGAGCAACTTGCAGCTGTGCTCTGAATGAAGAGGCTAGGGAGGAACTATGCTTGGCATCTTTGCACAGGGAGGCTGAGGCTTAGAAGGGCAGAGGGAAGTAAGCATCTCCCTGAGATCCCAACCTGAGAAACTGAACCTCAGATCTCATGGTACAGAGAAGAGCAGTTACAAGGTCACCTGACCAGTTGCCCGGGGTTCTTCAGTTCCTGAGAAATTCTGAACTCGCTTCTTGGGTAAAGATCTGATAACTGGGAGCATAAACATGGAAATCTGTCTTGGAATGCAGAGCTCTTGGAATGGGTGCCATTGTTCCTTGGTGAGTTCTCCCTGACCTTAACTCTCACATCTACCTGCAGTTAGACTTGGTGGGAGCCTCCTGCTATGTGGGACAGGCCTATTTCTGGTGTCTGCACTGGTGCTGAGTTGTAAATTCCCCCCTGGATAGGGGAACACTCTCATTGCCACTGGGTTACATCAATTAGAAAATGACCCAATGGTGAATGTTACTGAAGTCACCATTCTTGGTTTATCTCAACTACCCTATGCATATACAGACCCCCTCATGATTAGCAGGGGGTTGTGTTGTTGTGTTGATCTAATGGAAACTTTCTATTAAAAAACACATAAGACATTCAGAATTCTAATCAATATAATCTTTTCATATAGAAAGGAAACTTAGTTGTGACAACTAATTATGGCTGGATCACGTGGCATGTGCCTCTAGAGATGTTGTAATAGTCCATTTTCACACGCTGATAGACATACCTAAGACTGAGTAATCTACAAAGAAAAAGGTTTAATTGACTCACAGTTCCACATGGCTGGGGAGGCCTCACAATCATGGTTGGAGGCAAGGAGGAATAAAGGCATGTCTTACATGAAAGCAAGCAAGAGGAGAATGAGAGTCAAATGAAGCGGGGGAAAACCCTTACAAAACTAGCAGATCTTATGAGAACTCACTGTCATGAGAACAGTATGGGGAAACTGACCCCATGATTCGAATATCTCTACCTGGTTCCGTTCTTGACACATGGGGTTATTATAATTCAAGGTGAGATTTGTGTGGGGACACAGACAAACCATATCAAATGCTTTACAAAAGTACCCAACGCTATCTGGAAGTATGAAGACAGACCCAGGCAAGTGTTCCACATTGTACTGTATAAGCCCCCTGACCTAAGTATCCTCCCAAAAATCTCAATCTTTCATTGGCTTATTCAAGGAAATTCCCCATCATGCATTATTCTGAAGTAAACAATTTGTATGCATGCTTACAAACAGAGTCATGCTGAGTTCTACTTTCTCAAGGCAATGGAAAGCTTCATGGTGAACCTTATCCCATGAAACTGTCAAAAATTGCTTAAATCCACTTAGTCTCTGAAATGGCCCTAAGGTCATACAGTAAGAATTAATCTAAAACTTAAGAACTTGGTTCAAATACCACAAACTCAAGATCTACACCTGCTTTTCAGCTCAGCTCAGTGTGAGAAAATACACTCCAACATGAGATAGCCAAGAGCAAGGGACTCCCCTGCACCCACCCAGCTCCCATTTGGAGGGCTACTTTTCATGGAGGGGCAGAACATAAGGATTTCTTGTCCTGCTTCTAGCCTACCTGTTGCTGAGGCTAATCCCATGTGTGCTTGGCTGGAAGGTAGAGCTCTTATCTTCTAACCAGCTCCCATTTATGGGATAGAGGCTCTATCTTGGGCTAGGTGTTAAGAATACTAGGGCTCACAAGGCAGGAGTTTCATACAAAGAGGCAAGGTGAGGAAACCTGGAGTTGCTCTTCACCTTTCATCAAGCTCTCCTAAAAAGGGGTGTCTAGGCTTCCCGTTATTATCCCCAGCACTAGTCACAGCTTGCATTTTTCCTTAGTATGGAAAGAAATAGAACAGAGCTCCAAATCCCTCCTCAAAAGAACTGACTTCATATGCAGTGGTGTGGAGAAGTTCAGGCCAAAGGGCACTCACAAGCACTACGGAGGCTATGGGAAAAGGGGCATTAGACACTAATAGCTTCATTGAAGATACAGGCTAACCTGGAGGGCTAGCTCTGAGAAAACCAGAAGACAGCTGATGGAAGCCCTCTTGGGGTGGGAACTTGCTTCAAACACTGCATGTAGATAACTAGAAGACAGATCAATCATGCTTTGAAGCAAGGTGGGTTTAGGTACTTGATCAAGTTTTGAATAAACCCAACCAGTTGCATCTCCAAGGAGATGTCTACTACAGACTGACCATCTTGATTCAGATTAAGTCAAGAACTCAGAAGAGGTAGAATAACTGAGGTTGCTGCTATAGGATTTCTGGTCTTGTCCGCTTGCTTACACCTTTACTTCTCAAGCCTTTGGAGTAAAGGTTTTGGCTCAACCCCTAGAAGCCAATAGGTAGAGGCCATAAGTTCTTGTTACTCTAGTAAGCTTTCCAGAGGCATTGTTAAACTGCTTACCATTCTAGCTTTCCTAGATGTCTCTTGCCCATCTCTTACAAGGGTTACAAAGGGAAAACTTTGGAAACACATTTGTCTTCATAGTCTCCACCAAATCTATTTCTATTGGCTCTCTCAAATAAGAGCTGACATAAACTTCTTAAATGCCTGTGCTTCATGATGGGGAAGCAGGCTGGTTGGCCATGAAAGCTTTGGGATTAGAGAAACTTGACACTAAGGAAGAAAAGCTTTGTTTTCTGATGGTCTTAGTGCCTCCTGGAAAAGGAGATCAAGGACTCTTTATCCTGTTTACATTTCTTAGCCCTATTATCCTGATGTACCAACTTATGGATTCTTGGAGATCAGTAAGGGGATTACTCTGGAATGAAAGAAGCAGGGAAATGCTGGAATGTCCCCTTCTCTGAAGATGAAGAAACTTCTCTTGTGGGACCTCTAAGAACAGCTAGCATGAGCCCTGATTCTTCTAGTCCTCCCAAATTTATGGTAGTGCAGTTGCTATCTAATGCTTTTGTGGTTACCAGGCCAAAGAATAATGTGAACTAGAGCTGACTTAGCATGAAATGGACTAGCTTCATTATCTGAGTTTAGAGGCACTACAGCAAAACTAGAAGCACTCAATAGGCTTCTTTAGTTATCTCTCCAGAAATAATTGAAGTAGCAGCTTGGAAGGTAAGATGTTAATAGAAAGCAGCTTTCTTAATGGACCACTATTTCAACTGGGTACCCTTCGCCTTTATTAAACTAAGTGTACCTGGACTTGTTTCTGAGCCCAGAGCAAAGTCTGGCCAGTGCCAGATTTTCAGCAATTGATGGGAAGGGTCCAGTTTCTCACTTCATGGTCATCACTAACTCCATCTGCATGACAGCTTGGGTTGCCCTGTAAATCTCTCACATCAAAACGTCCCCATCACTAAAGGTGCTGAATACCACCTGTGAACTTGCCTTTCTCCATATGTTCTGAAAATCAGTCCCACAGGGAGAGTGTAGTATAGATAGCATTTTCTTTTGAGTGGTGTCATGTCCAAGCACTTCTACAGGTCTAGAAGGTAGGACCTTAATATTTACACTAGCCCCTTCCATGCTTCTGTCACAGTCTTATGACCGACTAATCCAGAATGTGCAATAACTAAAGATGACTAACCTAGACTTCTCAAAGTTACTGGTGGTTCTTGACTAAGTTTGACCTCTTGGTAACATCCCTCACGGGGAGTGGGTGTTTCTTAAGGCATCATCTAGAGACACACAGCAGAAGCCCCACTATTGATGAGACAGAGGTTGATAACATAGTTGAACTCCTATCCATTGGAAAGCTGGCTTTTTCCTTTCATTATGTCTGGGATGAATCTCTATGGTTTACCTAGTATTTTACCTGTTTTCTATAATATTGAAGCTACTTTTAAGTAAAATTGACTTAACTGGACTTAGATATTGTCATCTTCAAGAAGGCTGGAAGTCCTTAATCCTAGCCAAACATGGCTTCAGGAAAGATTAATGCCAAAGTATATGCTTGGCATGAATATGGATATGTCTTAAGGAGGGCAGGGCTTCAATCTACATTTCCTTGAGCATCCTTTGCATGCTGTTCCTCAGCAAGTCATCCCTCACATTGACTCCAGAGTCTATCTGCACGTGCAGACTTGGTATGAGCTTCCATCCAGGCTTCATTGGGCAGGCCCCTTGATGGTATCAGCACTGTCCTGGGTTGCAGCTTTCCCCTCCCATTGAGTAGGGGAATGCTCTGTTACTGCCATGGGGTCACTTGTACCAGAAGTCTAATAGTGAACATCAAAGTGACCAAATTTGGTGTCAACTTCCCTGATATTGACTCAGTGTCAAGCACAAGGGCCTCCAACTGGCCTATGGATATCCTCTTAGCCAAAATGAAAACAAAAGCATTCAGATCCTCTCAAGGTGAGATTTCAGTAGAATAAGTTCTGCAACTCCCTAGAAATTCTTCTCCTTGAACCAAGGAATGAAACAGCTGTCTGCAGTCCCCTAGAATGTTTACCTTTCCTGTAGTCCCTGAACCTATGTAAATCAAAACTGTCCTGGCCTTTCAGGTGGCCTGGAAGTTTTGTTTAAACTTAAGTCCTCAGACATGTCAAACTAGACAGTAGCTCTAACTTTCAAATGCCCACAACCAGCAATTACCATTCGTGGCTAGTCTTGTTTCATATGTGCCCCCATCTACTTTCCCTGAGTCACTTGAAGCCAGAGTTAGCCCTCAACCTACTCAGATATCTCTAAAGGGTTTTTAACCATCATGTAATACTTCAATACCTAAAAAGAAGCTTAACCAGTTTATCACTAGATATAACCCATCAGTTTCCAAACTTCAGATTCTAAGTGTCATACATGTCTTGACTTTTTATTTGAATCCTGATTCAAATCAAGTCAAATCCTGATTCAAATAACCTTAAAACATAGTTGGTTGTTATGTTTTTCCTCGTGCTACCTTATCTAGTAAGTTGCTATGTCTTAAACTGCAGGTTTCTTTTTCTTCCCATCACATACTTCTCAAAAAGGTGGCTGGCTGTCCCACAGATTTGTCCCACTTTGTATATCTTATTGCATGCCCATGCTATCATTTACGTTTATTCTACTTAACCTTTGATTTACACTTGCAGAATAAACAGGTATATCTTTTCTCTAACTGTCCTTCTGAGAGTGCCTTTATCCTGGGTCCCGGAGGAGGAGCTACTATGGGGGTATCAAGTCAGAACCCAGAGAAGGTAAAGTTGCTTATTCTCCCATGTCTGTGTGGCACTGAGCATTAGGCTTAGGATAAGGGCCCATCAGTCACTGGGGCCAACTCTGAGCAGATTTGACCTTGTTGAAGATGCTGCAGTGGCAACTGAATCTGGTTGTAGCCTCACCTGAGTGCCCTCAATGGCTACTTCTATAAGGTTCCTTCTCTATGGACTCTTATCACTAAATCGGATTTCTGGACATCGACAGTACAAATGTCCTTAGTTTGGGGAGTGAGGGACTGCATGTGGGTAACTTCTATAGAAATCTTTTTCCCTTGTTGCTGGGTTGGTCTGGTTACTTGAAAGGTTTTAGGTGAACCAATAACTCTCTCCGTGGAGACCTGTATCATGTAACACAGGCCATCTTGAGCCAAATACTGACTTAACCTCTCAGGCCACTACTGTAGGACTTTAGAACTTTTGCCTTTTCTTGAAGGCAATGTCTTGCAGACCTTTGGACTGAAGGGTTCACAAGAAACTTGGTGAAGGATTAAACCAAGAATTCTTGCTGTGTCTTAAGCCTTTCTAGAGGCATTGCTGAACTTCTCTTAAGTTTCTTCCTGAATGACTTTCTTACCCATCTCTAACATGGCAGGGGATTACTTTGAGGACATACATTGGCAATCTCTACATCTGCCTGTCTGTTGGTCTCAACTAACATAGCTGACACCATCTCTTAAAACATCTTGTTGACTCATGGGGAGGCAGACTAGTTGGCTATGAGGTTTCTAGTTCTATAATCCCAACACTTCAAGCAGTCTTGTCTTATGGTCCTAGAGCTACATGAAGGGAGACAGAATTATTCTTTTAGCTTAAGTATCTTAAAGGCCCAGTTTCCCTAAAGTGCTCAGTGTAAATTCCTAAACAGGAATTAGGGTCGATCTTATAGAAGGATCCAATGAAACTTTAGAATGTCCACTTGGCCCAGTGATGGAGGAAGGCAAAAGTCTAAAACAACTGCATGAGCCACATTTTGATTTCTTCTGTCCTTTGAAATACTTTGAACTCCAGTCTGCTTACAGGATGCCTCTGGGGATACACTTTCTATCATAATGAGAATGTAGCTCACATATTAGATAAAGTAGAATATATTCTCGGATGTGATTAGAAATCTTGCAATGAAATTAAAAGCAAGTTTTCCTAAATTAAGAAACCTAAGTAGCATCCTGGAAAGTAATGTGCCAATAGAAGGGCTGCTATCACTTACTTTTTTCAGGACTGCTTTAATAACCAGTGCCACCAGAACATAACCAGTCTTTACTCCCTTGTCAGTAACATGTTCAAGTTGACCATTTCTAACTTTTTTTGTATACAAGTACAGGTGTCTTTTACACTACAGCCATGGGGCTCAGGTGACTGCTATAGATATGACCAGTGTCTACCTCTCCAGAATAAGCAGGGCACAGGAAACCCTTAAGTGGTAATGAGGGAATAGCAGACCCAAATAGCCAACTTTTAAGGACCCACCTTCCTGATCCCCACTCAAAGGGAGATCCTTATGTCTAACCAGATTACTCACCTCAATCCTGGCTCTTGGTGAGTAGGATGGTTTTCGCTAGAAAAACACATCACTACGTGTGGATGACTTGTTTTTATACTTACACATAAAAATCTAAACAAAAAAACAAGCAATAAGATTTTTTTTAGGATAGAGATCAACCAGCTTATACTCTGAACTTTGCCTTCAGGCAAGGACATTGATAGGACTTTTTAGACCTCAGAAGCATTTTAGACCTTAGAAGCAGGCCTCAAAACAATCTCATTCTCCTACTGCCTTTTTATTGCCTCTCTCTCCCCAAGGCAGGAAACTTCCCCTGCCTTCCTGTCTTGGAGCTAGCCATAAAAGGAATTATCAGACCTACATTGTCTGATTTGTAGGTCACAACACCCGATCTGAGAAGGGGTCCTGCCCCACACTTTGGAGGAAGGAATGCTACAGAGAAGTTGGGAAGAATTGAAAGAGTTAGGCCTTGCTGAGTTTCCCTGTTCAGATAATCTTTATCCAATCACATTTCTACATGGTTGTCAGTCACAGCCATCTCATGTCTCCATGAAAGGTCCAAGAGGACCAGATGTGGGGAGCTTTCAGACAGCTGAACATGTGGAGTTCCCTGGAAGGTGGCCCAGGGAGGGCATGGCAGCTTCATACCTCTTCTGCCATACTTAGCCTATGTGTGTCTGTTTCCTTTGTAATCTTTATAAAACAAACATAACTTTTGCTGAGTTCCCCAAGCTGCTCTAGCAAATTCACTGAACCCAATTCATGGTAGATCCCAGTTGAATGCTAATCAGGAGTTCTGAAGGTCCAGACTTGTGCCTGGTGGGGAGAGGGGGGCAGTCCTGTGGGATTGAGCTTTCAATCTGGATGGGATACTATCTCCAGGTGGATAGTGTCAATTTAAATTGGATCCTCAGCTGATATCCACTGCAGGACTGACTACTTGTTGGAGAAACCAGTACACTCTTGGTTACAGAAGGCTTCTGGGATAAGTATTGAATAGAAGTGTTTTCCCCAACAGAGGCACTTAGACTCAAGCATGGGAAACACAGTAAGAGACCAAGGGCATTTTCTTCAATCTCTAGTTCTCCTTTTCCTTTAACCAACTTTCTACTGAATGGAAAGTATGACCTCTTGAGAAATAGAACTTCCCCAGAGTGTGATGTTCCCCTTCCTGTGTCCATGTGTTCTCATTGTTCAATTCCCATCTATGAGTAAGAACATGTGGAAAACTTAAAATATAATAATAATAAAAAAAAGAAATAGAACTTCCAAGATAAATCCTAACCTAACCATCAGACCCTCCCCTTTCATAAACCTTAAAGAAAAATCTTCCAGATATACCTGTCTGGAAAGCTACATCTGTTGGGCAAACATACCTGATTCCATGGGAGCAGGGGTCACTTTTTTCACCCCCATCACTAAAAATCACTAGAAAGCTTCAGTGATTAGAGGAAAAAGTGAATGTGACATTAAAACATGTTCTCTCCATCCTGGCCAGCTAAAGCAGGAGTTAATAACTGGGTATGAAAACAGACCTTGATGTTCTACCTTTTACCTAACAGCTACTAGGACAATTGGGAGAGTTGAGAATAGGATGAAGTGGGAAGACTTTGAAAGGTGGTCCACTCAGCTTCAGTATTGGAAGGGCTCAATGCTGGCTTCATTGACATGTGTAAATGAGGGCTTCTGTCACTGAAGAGCTCACAGATGTGACCACAGATGGTCTTCAGTTAACCTTCTCCTGGTCAATGGCCCAGGGAATGGGGAAGCAGGCCCCATGGGTGACCATGCCAGCAGGGAAGTTAATGGCTGCGGGTTTTGTGAATCTAGCTAGGCACTTGGTATTGTCCAGGACCACATTGGGATCATAAACCTGAATCTGGCACTGATATCAGTGGCTTAGTCTTTCAATGGCTGCCTCAATGTACTTCAACCTTCTCTTGCATGGCCTTGGTGCTGAAGTTGGGATGACCTCCTGCACCATTCTAGTTACCAGGAATAACCACCTTTGATCCTAATCTATTGCTCCAAAGTCTTCACACAATGCAAGATGAAATGGACTACCCTGAGAAGATCTCACTATGTCAATTGTTCCACATTTCTCTATCAAATTCCCACTGGGCTTTCATGACCTTGGCATGCATCCTGATGCCCATATATAAATAGACTTGGTAGTGAGCCTCCTTGATATTCTTGCGGTAGTACATCTACTTTTGCACTGCAGCAATATGAACCTTGGGACCCAGAGAATTCATTGGAAGGCAAACTGAAGAGATGCCCATCTGCTGTAAGAAATATATTCCTGTTGCATTCCAAATCAGGGATGCTGGTTGTTCACCATGTCTTTACCTATTTACAGGTGTGTCTTAAACTGACCTTTTATAGGTTTTGGGGTATACTTAGACTTCACAGAACACCAACTGGCTGGGGTGCTTGTAGGAAGAGTCCCAAAATGGCAGCAGGGATGAGATGTCACTGTTATAGGCTTCAGATTGAAAAGCACTAGAGCCATCAACTCCACTCACTCTACACACTTGGGACCACTGTCCTGGGGGTGGACCTCATAGCATGATCCTCTTCTGATGCCATCAATCCAAACATACATGGCTTGGACTTTGCCACTGTCTTAGTCCATTTTGGCTGCTATAACAGGATGTTTCAGACCGGGTGACTTAGGACAACTTCTCGTACAGTTCTGGAGGCTAGGAAATCCAATGCCAAGGAACCAGATTCAATTGTATGAGAGCTGCTCTGATTCCAAGATGATGCCTTGTTGTTATGTCCTCACTCAGTGGACAGAGCAAAAGAGCCAAATCTTCTATGAAGCCCCACTCATGAGGGCCTGAGCCCCCACAGCCAAATTGCTCTTAAAGTCTTCACCTCTTAATACTATCACGCACTGTCTTTAAGTTTCAATACCCAAATCTTTAAGGGGACACAAACCACAGCACCCACCCTGAATCAGGAACCTGTTACTTGTTTGACTCCTCTGTTCAAGTGGAAGAGGTGGCCATGGTGGAAGGTGTTCTAGATGGCAAAAGTGAGAAGCAGTCTGGTATGCTCATCAGTACTCTACTTCCCTCCCATCTTCAGCTCTTGAAGGGCCGCTGTCTAATGAAGCTGCATTCTACTATGTCTCATCTAAGTGCCTTTCTCAAAAGCAAGGTTCATTTGGGTGTATTCCTGTGTCTAGAGCAAACAGGTAAAGACTAGGGCATTACGTACTTTTCACTGATTGGCAGGAAGTGTCTTGTCTTGTTACTACTTGATCACCAGCTCTGAGACAGCTGTTCTTTAGAGCCCCCATATTGAGGAGTGTCATGCTCATTAGGAGACACAATAGACTCATGGGGAAAGGTACCCTCCAGGTTGTATGAGGTTTATGAGGCGGTGTTAGGGCAAGTGTGTGGCATCTGCTTGCAGGGTGGGGGTCTCCACCCTGGTACCTTCTAAGGCTTGAGGCTACATGTATGGATTGGAAAGCGGGATCTTAAAGGAGACTGATAAAATACTCCCCCTACACGGTTTTTTCTAAGACTTAAGTTTTTGAAGAATCCAAAGTCATATTAACTTGACACACTGAAATCGTCTCCTTGTTTTGTTTGAGCTTATCTAACACCTATATAGTACTCCTACCAGAGGGCCTTTCTAGAAGCAATGCATCAGGTTATCTTGTCATAAGTTATACCAAATTTTGTTAGGAGGAACACTTTCAAGCCGGCTGTGCTCTCAATGTTTCTCTTCAAGCACTTTTCTCATAATTTTATTCACCTTAGACTACCATTTTTTGAAGCTGTCCTGGTTCCTTTATATAAGAGAATAATTTTTGGAAATGAAGACCTTAATGTTAAATATAATAGAAAGCTCTATAATTCTATTCAAAATGCACATTGTCAATAGCAGAAAACCAGAAATACATGAAAATGGTCGTTCTTAGCTATGGTGAAGGAAACCTGCATCAAGTCTTTCCAACCTTTTTAATCTTCAGTTCCAAGTATAACATCAAATATTGTTGGCTGATGGAAAGGAATCTCGCTGTCACTAAACTGACAGAAGTCTTAGGACCTGGAGAAGAAGCCAGCTCCAAGATACGCTTGTGGTAATCATGACAAGGTGACAAATTCCAGGAATATGGTCAAGTATTCCTTCTGCATCCTCCTGGAATGGTCTAGGAATTTTCCCAGCATTCATTTAAGCTAAGTAATCCTGAGTAGAGGACTCCATCCTGCAGTGTTTTGGCTTCCAATTCCAGCCTCAAATGTCACCTAAAGTGATAAGGCAAAAGACCAAGCCATACTAGCTCTGGCTATTACAAATCTGGAAGTTATGAACACAGAGCAATTGTTCATTCCCAGCTAAACCCTCTTATGTTATGGTCTCTGTAGCCCAGGTCTGGAACTAGGTCTTTGCTACCCAAACTTCACGGTTTATCCCGAGAAGAGCCATTCATGTTGAAAGGATCAGGCTGAGAACGAGTAAGAATGCTCTGTAATTCTGCAATGCCTCAAATCCACTGCCCAGTATGGTCAGAAGTACTTCCCTATGTTTCTTTTCCCCTAGAGGGATAGGCTAAATGAAGCACATGACATCACTTCTCTCTTCCAAAATACAGCTGTAGGTTCCTTGGCTTAGGATCCAGCATCTCCTTTGGGAGGGTCAATCCATCTAAAGTCTTAAACTTGCCCACTTATTTCCCTACCTTTTACTCTTGTTCACTTTGACCATGTGTGGTTTTGCTTAAACTTAGGTCTAGAAACTATCTTGATTTTGGATCAGAGTTAACCACAGAATCAAATACTAGTTCATTCAAAATGTGTGTGGCTCATTGCATCTGTTGCTTCAGTATTGGCCACTGGGCATCTGATACCCCAATTGGACCTCAGGGAAAATCTCTGAACTGGGCTGAGGGAGCAGTCCTTGACTGTCAATTCTACTGAAATCTAAGACTGACTTAAACCCAAAGCAGTGGTCAGTCTCTTGGTGAGCCTGTAAACTTCTTGGAAGGTCTGTAGACAATAGAGGGTATGTGAGGAAGGTGCCTACGAGAACAGATTGTCTCCAACATTGTCAGTGGGAAATGCATGCCCTTTATCTGCCTAGGCACTTGTCCTTTTCATTGGGGACAGATTGCGAAAACTGGGAACTTCAATTCTGGAAACTTCTCAGAGGTCGTCAGTGTGACCTCTTGAGACAGTAACCAATAACTTTTTATTAAAGTTGATGTTGGCTCCATTCTGGAACAATTCAACTTATTATGTCATTGTCCTTAGAATTTTGCTTTCTGTTTTTGTCTAGATTATCATAAAAGCAAAGAATGACAGTCTTACCTGCAAAACAAACAAACAAAAAAAACTAGTCTCACAGTTTCCAAATGGTGGAAGACAGTACTTATGAGGCGTGTTATTGGCCATGTGGATAGGGAGTCTGATCATACGGAGCTTTGAGCAAGTCAGGTTGTTATCTGATAACCCTTTGGAAGCCACTGGAAACTAGGAACTTGTTTGGTGTTGGAAGTCTGACTTGTGGAAACTCACATTGTTTTTTTTTTTCTTTATTATACTTTAAGTTCTGGGATACATATGCAGGAAGGGCAGATTTGTTACATAGGTATACACGGGCCGCAGTGGTTTGCTGCACCCAACAACCCATCATCTACATTAGGTATTTCTCCTAATGCTATCCCTCCCCCAGCCCCCCACCCTCTGCAACAGGCCCTGGTGTGTGATGTTCCCCTCCCTGTGTCCATGTGTTTTCATTGTTCAATTCCCACTTATGGGTCAGAACATGTAGTGTTTGGCTTTCTGTTCCTGTGTTAGTTTGCTGAGAATGATGGTTTCCAGATTCATCCATGTCCCTGAAAAGGACATGAACTCATCATTTTTTATGGCTATATAGTATTCCATGGTGTACATGTGCCACATTTTCTTTATTCAGTCTATCATTGATGGGCATTTGGGTTGGTTCCAAGTCTTTGCTATTGTGAACAGTGCTGCAATAAACATACAAGTGCATGTGTTTTCATAGAATGATTTATAATACTTTGGGTATATACCAAGTAATGGGATTGCTGGGTCAAATGGTATTTCTGGTTCCAGATCCTTGAGGAATTGCCACACTGTCTTCCACAATGGTTGAACTAACTTACAGTCCCACCAACAGTGTAAAAGCATTCCTATTTCTCCACATCCTCTCCAGCATCTGTTTCCTGACTTTTAAATGATTGCCATTCTAACTGGTGTGAGATGGAATATCCTTGTGGTTTTGATTTGCATTTCTCTAATGACCAATGATGAGCTTTTTTTCATGTTTGGCCACATAAATGTCATCTTTGGAGAAGTATCTGTTCATATCCTTCACCCTCTTTTTGATGGGGTTGTTTTTCTTGTAAATTTGAGTTCCTTGTAGGTTCTGGATATTAGCCCTTTGTCAGATTAAAGACTTAAACATAAGACCTAAAAACCATAAAAACTCTAGAAGAAAACCTAGGCAATACCATTCAGGACATAGGCATGGGCAAAGACTTCATGACTAAAATGCCAAAAGCAATGGCAACAAAAGCCAAAATTGATAAATGGGATCTAATTAAACAGCTTCTGCACAGCAAAAGAAACTAACATCAGAGTGAACAGGCAACCTACAGAATGGGAGAAAATTTTTGCAATCTATCCATCTGACAAAGGAACTCATGTTTAACAGCTCAGCTCTAAGAACACTCAGGCTTATATAAAAACCATATGCTAGAGTTTTTTGCCCTTGATAGTCACTAGTAGCTGAGACCCAGCAAGAGATTAGGACTCTCAGGCTGGTTTCAGAAGAGGGTTTTTTTCAGAGAGCTGGACTTGAATACAGACTTTGTTGAGATAGCAGGTAAATTTTCAGGGCATCCTCCATTTACCTAATAAATGACATTCTGGCACTTGAAGCCAGGAAATTCACACAAGGGTATTAACAGGCAAAGCCAACTGGCACCTATATGTTGTTCCCAACTGGGGTAGGGACTTGAAAAGGCCACATCTTAGTCCAAATTAATCCAGGCTCCATGCTGGGACTGCTG
The DNA here is from genome assembly GCF_028885655.2 of Pongo abelii. NCBI lineage: Eukaryota > Metazoa > Chordata > Mammalia > Primates > Hominidae > Pongo > Pongo abelii. The sequence continues at coordinate 112,939,028 of NC_071995.2, read as the reverse complement.
CTTCCCAAGAAGGGGAAAAAGATCAAATTTTCAGGAGATGTCAACTTAGACTATCTGCCTGGTCTTCACAATATTAAAGGTATTCTGAAAGACTAGAAAGAACTGTTAATGCCATCACTGGATCCAAATCAAGACCTATTCATATTCTCACGCAAATAATCCAATAGAATCATGGAGGAACTTTCTATTACTCAAAATAAATGCTTACCATAGATCTGTTCTAGATGCTTCCCATGTTCTTAAGCTATAAACTGGCTGGTATGAAAATCCCACTTCCTGCTTCTAGAAACTTAAGCTTAGGGCTTAGAATCTGGTAAGTGTCCCATGATACCTGTGAAAGAACCAGGATTTGCACATGAGTTCAGCTTCCAAAACCTGTTCACTACTCTTGACTGAGATTTCCCTGGCTAATAGGACTCTTGAAACCAGCAAGAAGTTTTTGTGCTGAAATCATGTTCTAGTGGCTGTAGGCTTATGCCTACTTATTTCGGCAGCTGCAGAAAACAATTCTCGTGATTCTGGGATTTTGTGTTATCTCCAAAACACAAACTCTCTTGGAGAGACCCTCCTAATGATAGAGATGGGGGCAGAGAAATTCTAGGCAGAAAAGGGGTAGGTCCACAACAAAACTCCACCTGCAAGCTGAAAGTCCTGAAACTATGGCCCAAAGTGAGAACTTTTATCCCTGTTTTCCAGCTTGAATGTTGCCTTTTCCTAAACTACCCATGGCCTTCCCTGCCCCCATCCTGTGCCTATAAAGATCCCAGACTCAGCTGGCAGAGAGAAGTAGCTGGACATCAGGGACTATGGCTAGACATCAGAAGTGGCTTGGCTTCAGAGAAATAGCTTGACGGCATAGCTTTGGAGAAGAATCCAGCCAGAGACAGCCAGACTCCAGGGGAAGATTACCAACCCACCCCATCCCTTTTTCAGCTCCCCTTAGGACTGACAGCCACTTTCATTGGCAATAAAATCCCCCACATTTACCATCCATCAATTCACTTATGCAACCTCATTTTTCCTGGATGTCAGATGAACTCAGGAGCCACCAGTGTGGATACAAAAAGCTGTCAGCTGGCCCTTTGCCCTCTCTGGCAGAGGGCAGCTGCCTTATGTGAAAGAGTGGAGGGCCCATTGAGCTTTTAAAACTTAAGACTGTCACGGACAGCAGAGCTGAAAGAGCACTGTAACACACCCCCTGGGGCTTCAGAAGTCACAGGCACCCTGCCTGGATGCTGCCACGGGGCCTGAGCAAAGTTTGCTCCTACCAGTGCTCAAAAGTGCTCGCTCTGGCTCCTGCACTCACTCACCTGCACTCCCCCTCCCATGAGGGGTGGAATGCAGTGAGTCTGAGTGAGTGGAGTGTGATCCTGCCCACAACAAGGCTGCCAATCAATTCCAGTGCTCATGCACTCCAGTCCCCACCTTGTTCACTTGCATGTTCCTTCCTTCGAGGAGTTGATAGTGGCAGGCTGAGTAAACAAGGCACCCCTGTTGTGAGTCCCACGAAGGGGTCAGGGAAGTATCCTGCTTCAATAACCGTGATCTAGGGAGGAATGTCCTCATAGTCACTCTAATCAATGGTAGACCCAGCCTTGAGTTCGAATTACTGATGAGAACTTAACACTCATGGAGTCCAGTTTGATAGGCAAGACTTATGGGTGAGACACTTAGTAACTTGTCAAGATTGAGCCTATGTGTTAGGAGTTGAAAAGAAATTGGTGGTTGAGTCAAAAACCCGAGTCTCATTCAAAGCTTTCCATTATTGCTTATCCTTTTACATTTAGTTTCAACAGTCACTTCAATACAAAACAGACAAAAGAAGCATACAAATGTGGCAAAACAACCAAAAGCTATCACAACAGCTGGAACTGTGGCTATATTTTGGCACCCAAACTGCTTAGGTGTCTTGTGTCTCCATAAGCCTGCTGCAGTTCTTGGTATCATTCTTAGATCCACCGAACCTTGTCCAAGTCATCTTCTGACAAACATCCTGACCTTGCCTACTCGACTGTGCTGTCACTCCTGTTTGGTAACTGTATATATAAAATCTTTATTGGAAAACTTCAAAAATCACTTAAGCTGCCAATCCAGCAACATCATTTGGGATCTGGGAGGACTGTTGCATTCTGCTTCAGATTAATTCAGTGGAGAGCTCTGCAGGGGAAGGTCCTACCTGTGGATTTTGGTGAGTGATGTTCTATTGCAACAGTCTCCAGCGAAATTTAGATGACCTGTGAGAACTCTTAGAAACAACCAAACTCAAGGGCAGCTGAACTTGCTTTGGGAAGATACTTAAGAACCGCTGCCCATCTTCCTCCGGCGGCTCAGTCTCACAGGAAGCTCATGCCTGGTGTCCAGGGCCATGGCAAACATCTTGCATTGTTCCTTAAAGCATTCAGCTACTGCCTCAAAGGGGCTGAGCATCTCAATTTGGTGGCTGAGGCTTTCTGCCAGCTCCCACTGCCTCTAGCTGAGGCCTGTGCTTCAGCTTTCTCGTAGCTGCTTTCTACATACTGCTCTGCCTTTGAACTAAGCAAGATTGTTCTCCTTTACAGTCAGCAGAGTCGATAGTAATATTTGAGACTCTACTTCTATCACTTTGGACAAACTTGGGCTCTCTGAGGGGCATAAATGATGTGGACTTGGTTTTGACATTGTCTTTTCTAACTAGAGTCTTTCTGACCACACTTACCGTGAATGACCGAGCCAGGTAGAGGGAGTGGGGGCTGGGCTGTGCCCTAGACTGCAGGTCAGCCTTTCTGAACCCACTGCCATCAGCTCTGCTTTCCTGGAGCAGGTTGGATTTCCTTTCACCTTCAGATAACTTCCCACTCTGTGGTGCTTTTGCATAGTGTTTCTTTTTCAGGCAGTCTGTTGCCCAGGCTGGAATGCAATGGCATGTTTATTGCGCCTCAACCTCCCAAGCTCAAGTCATGTTCACCTAAGCCTCCTGAGTAGCTGAGACTGCAGGCATACATACACCTATGCCTGGCTAACTTTAGATGGTCTTTGACATATCAGGTGCAGGAGGTTTTTTGTTCTTATACTGCAAGTATCAAGACTCAACTACTCTTCCACTCTGTACTCTTTTCACTTTCATTTTGGCACCACTCAGATCATTGGGACAAGCTGCAAAAGGCTTTCTACCAGCTTCCTGAGAAATACAACTTCCTGCCTACTACTCCAAGGCTGGACCTGCCCCCTCACTTGCAGGGTTGGGCCATGTTGCAGAGCTGCAGGAGGAACAGCCACCGGCTAAATGGTTGCGTCCCCCGACCCTAAGAAGTCTTATAGAGAATGCAGTGCTGAACTTCATTCAGCTCATCTGTCTTAAATTTCAGAGACATCAGTCTTGGTCAGTGAATTCTTGCTCATCAACTCTTAAGAACTTATCTAGAATATGAATCGGAGTTGGCCTGTAGATGAGAAGCTTGGAAAGAATCTTTTGACCCAAGATGACATCAGCCCTTCCTGAATGGGGCCTTCTCTTCTATTGAGTGTCCATGTAGAAGACACGGACAAACCTAACTGCTCTTGTGCATGTGAGACTTTATCAGCAGTGTTCAGGCAAAGGCAGTCATGAGTTTTCATAAAGAACTTGGAACTAGATGCTGTAACCTTTTCAACCATGAATAGGAAATCTTAACAGTTCAGTCCTCAAATAGAGGTTCTTGTTTTGTGCTATCCTACAAAATCTCAGAAGAGATCAATGTCTCTGGGACTTAGGTGGAAGCCACATGGCATGATATGCTCTGGTTGCTTAAAATAGATTTGGATTCACACTCTGACTAATGCCTTCATGAGTGCCAAAGTAATGAGACTGTGGTCAAGACATTAAAATGACTTCCCTCACCTAAAAAAAAAAAAAAAAAAAAAAAAAAAAACCTTGAAATTGCCCAAGGTATGCCTTAGTTTTTCTTAGAAACAAATAGGCTGGATATTGTGGCTCATGCCTGTAATCAGTGCTTTCAGAGGTTGAGGTGAGAGGATCACTTAAGACCAGGAATTTGAGACCAGCCTGGGCAGTGTAGTGAGACCCCATCTCTACAAAACACACACATGTTCAAAAATACCAGTGTAGGCTGTGGCTTATGCCTGTAACCCCACCACTTTCGGGGAGGCCGAGCCAAATGGATCACTTTGAGATAGGGAGTTCAAGACCAGCCTGGCCAACATGGCAAAACCCTATCTCTACTAAAAATACAAACATTAGCTGGGCATGGCGGTGCATGCCTGTGATCTCAGTTGCTCACAAGGCTGAGGCAGGAGAATTGCTTGAACCCAGGAGGCAGTTTGCAGTGATCTGATATTGTGCCACTGCACTCCAGCCTGGGCAACAGAGCAGAGACTGTCTCAAAAAATATATACATCAGCTTAGATGGTACAAAGCAATAGTATATTCTTGTGGCTAAGTACCCCTCTCATTAAAACCCAAGGCCCAGCTGAGACTTTTCCAGAGCAGGCAGGTGAGCAGGATTGGTGGCAATGCCTAGGCCTCACCAGCTGGCAGGAAGAGGGGGCCTAGTTTCCCTTCCTAGAATGAGAGGCTTTGAAGGAGTAGAATCCTGGCTGGAACTTCAGTTACTCAGTGGAGTCTCTATGTGCAGAATAGTTCCAGCCTTCACAGGAGCCCCAAAGCCTACAGGGAAAAGCAAACCCAAATTCCAGGTACTATATAAGGTGAGTCCAGGAATACTTCCTGTCTTCAGGAAGGAGCTCAGCACCTGGATCCTCTCCACTCCCTTGGACCACTTGCTCCTGTCCAAGTCTGTAATGAAGTCAAGATTTGTGATGGGTGGTGGATCAAAGTTTATTAGGAATCAACACCTGTGAAAAGGGGAAAGGAGGCTGCATCGTACATAAGATGCCAAGCCATGATGCAAGCATGATGAAGCTCCCTGTAGGGAGCTCTAGAGCAAGAATTTTTCCAGTCATGTTGCAGGGCAAGATGGTGGAGCCTCTGTGCTCTCCCAGCTTCTAGTCACTGAATGCATGTGCAGCTTGGTATATTTCTTTTGTGTTGTAGACATAGATATGCCGCTCAATCTCCCACCTTCCTCTGAGAAGGCTGTTGGGCTTCACAGGCTTTATTGGATACATCACAACCTCTGCATCCTCCATGTTCTGAACTATCCAAGACTTCTGAAGGGACCAAAGAAATCTGGGAAAGACAGAGCTGAAGTGTACTTCCCGGGTCCATATAGAAGTAGTGCAATTAAGGAACAGTTATTTCAGAAGAGACTTCTACTTGAGTTATCTCCAAATGCCTTTAGATCATTTTGGCCTTGGGAGGTAGCACTGTCTTGAAAGGAACTGGGTCAGTGATGAAAAGCTTAAATATCTTTCCATGCAGTATTACCCCGGTGATATAGTTTCTTATCACTCACATCCAGGAAGTGTATCTATAGCCACACCTCTAAAGTTCTATACTGGGAATCTCCCTTACCCTCCACAAGATGTACCTGGTAGAGTGACCCAAAACCCTCATCTTTGAGCAACTCCAACCATTGCCTGACAAAGACAAGGAAATCAAGGGCAAAGATTCAACATTCTCCCTGGGTGTGAAAGTACCAAGTGGTGCCCCCAATGACTCCTGCAAGCTCCAGACACCCTTTTCCATGCCCTCAGGTTGTAACAACTCATGCCTCATAACCAGATTTGGCTGCCCCTGAAGGTATAACTCCTTCTGCCTGCCAGTCTACTGGCAGAAACCTGGTCACTGCTACGGGTTGAATATCCTTGTTCAAAATGCTTGGGAACAGAAGTATCTTCAGTTTGTATTTGAGTATTTGCATTCATATGAGAGATCTTGGGTGGGACAAGTCTAAAAACAATTTCATGTACGCCTTCACCTAAAGTTTACTTTATATGATATTTGTGCTCAAAACAAAGTTTATACCAAACCATCAAAAAGTAAAGGTGTCACTATCTCAGCCACCCATATGGACAACCTATAGTTTAGCATCACCATCATTCTTGACTTTAAGTTTATATGCCACTGATAAGCAATCACTTTTTTATTCATATGGTATTTAACAGTGAAAAGACATGCAACTAATGCACTGAAAAGTGCTTAGGGTAACTAGGACTAGTAGCATCACCAGAATACCTGCATCAGCTGTTAAACAAAAATCAGTCTACCTATGATGCTGTTTTTGATTAAAAGGTTACACTATATTTTCTTTACATGAGAAAACATCAAGCAGTTGAAGGACCAGGAAATGGGCTCATTAGTGATGAGACATTCTGTTGAATGGGTTTTTAATGCTTCCTCCAGCATCATCTACCTCATTTAAACTATCATTTTTATTGGTAAAATGAGACTGATACCATTTAAGAACATATTCTGCTCTAGTCCTTAAACCTATCACACACTTCTACCATGTCATCTGTAGGTACTACTTCTATACTATACTTTTGCTGTTGCCACAATCACCTTGAGTCAGAGCCATTTCAGCTATTTCCCTGGCAATGCACAACTTTCAAAAAGTCAACATCTGTTTCTTCCAGCCTACTAATGGACTCTGAAGATATATCTTTTGCATATGTTGAAGGTCATTTTCCACACAAAAATCCTTCAAAGTCATTACCTTGTTCACCACTGAACATAATTGCAGGCCAGAGGTTGTATGTTCAGGCACACACTCATCACTGTTCCAAGCATTGCCAACAGCATGTAAGCATTTGCTATGCTGGTTTCCTTTTGAAAACCTACACCCGTGCCTCTATTAACAGCTGCTAGCATGCTGTTCAAAGTGTTAATTTACTGGTCTAAGGCTATCCTAGTCATGTGGCTGAATTAATGCAATTGTGTTGTGAAAGTGCATGGCATAAACACTTTTTAATAACTTCAGCTGGAAGATGAACAGAACAATGATAAAGGAATAACAATCTTGCTGTTGTCATCCAGTCTAGCTTCCCTGCAGTGAGTATGAGTTACTGACACAAAATGATAAACTGGGGAAGATGTCCCTAAATTATCTACACCCTTTTGTTAGCACAATAATGGACTTGTAGGAAACTCCTTAAGCAGTGAGGACACAAGCTTTTGCCAGTCATAACAAGTTTACACTGTATCTTCATTAGCACATCCCAGCATAGTTACTGTCCTTGGCATCCTCAATTTCTATAGGCTGTCCCATCAGCTGTAGTCTTTCTGGGGCAATAATGCTAAAACATTATTTTGTTGGCATCATAGACTTGTCCTGGCATCAGACTTTCACCAGAAGTGACTTTGGCAGAATGACTAAGGGATTTCTTCACTGCTTCGTGATCAGATGTCTTTATTGCCACAAATGTTTGAAAGCTTACTGACATGTCTTTTAAACTTCTGTGATCAGCTTGTTGAATATTCAGTTCCTCCTAATTTTCAATCCATGGTGATCTCTGCTTGTTTCATAATTAGCACAGCATTGAGTGGCGTGTGTTCACTGCCATGCTTGACAGATCTACTGTCAAACAATTACCTTCACTTAGTTTTATTTAATATTTTTCTACTATCCACTACTTTCAGCATGAGCTTCACTAGCTTATTTTTGTTTCATCAGGTCACATGGTGGTCATTCCATATGGTGGTCAATACTATACTCTTCTGTAAGATGCTTCACACTCTAACTGCTGTTCAGTTTCTCCAACAGCTTGACTTTCTGTGCTATAGATAAACATAAATGCTGCCTTTTTATCACTGTTACCCACAGGACTGGCTATAGGACTTGACCCTTCCAACAGCATCTCTCTACCAGAGCTTAGTGCCAAGACCAGCTCGGTTGGGGAGACCCTAACCCAGTGATGCTAGAGGAATTAAAGACACACACACACAGAAATATAGAGGTGTGAAGTGGGAAATCAGGGGTCTCACAGCCTTCAGAGCAGACAGCCCCAAACAGAGATTTACCCACGTATTTATTAACAGCAAACCAGTCATTAGCATTTTTTCTATAGATACTAAATTAACTAAAAGTATCCGTTATGGGAAATGAAGTGATGGGCTGAATTAAAGGAATAGGTTGGGCTAGTTAACTGCAGCAAGAGCATGTCCTTAAGGCACAGATCGCTCATGCTATTGTTTGTGGCTTAAGAATGTCTTTAAGTGGTTTTCCGCCCTGGGAGGGCCAGGTGTTCCTTGCCCTCATTCCTGTAAACCCACAACCTTCCAGTGAGGATGTTATGACCATCATGAATGTGTCACAGTGCTGCAGAGATTTTGTTTTTATGGCCAGTTTTGGGGCTAGTTTATGGCCAGATTTTGGGGGTGCCTGCTCTCAACACTTAGAATAATCTTTGCATAGCTCTTGTCCCCATGTAGGGCAGTGTGGGAAATCTGCCATTGGTGTGCCCAGCCTGCACACTATCTTATTTCCCTTTGTGGGCATGCTTGTATGGGGGAATCTGCATGTGCAGAAAAGATGTACCATGGCTAAAGGGGGCTGGGAGGGTGTTTTTCCCCCCTTGGAACACAAATGGTGTGCCTGTGTTTTGACTGACCTGACACATGTGGTCAGATGTAAAATTTTCAACTTGTATCATGTCAGCACTCAGTTGTGGATTATGCAGCATTTTAGGTTGCCCAGCCTGTACATGCTTGGTCACTTTGAATCTGACATTGAATGCTCTTAGTGTATATTAGAAATCTCTCCTACCTTACTCTAGAACCAGGACCTCCTACTTAGGAGAACCCAAGCATGTGTGGATGGGGAGCACAAATTTTGCTAGTAGGTTCCTGGAAGAGAACATAATGAGCCAGCCCAACTCACACCCATAGTTCCTAGACCCCTAGATAACATCACATAGGAATAGAAGGAACAGAGCTATAGACTCTAGTTGGAAACTTGATAGAATAGAAACATAGCTTTATATTAAACAGCAAGTTGCTCTGAGCATAATATACTATTGCAGAAAAAGTGATGGCTTCCTTGAATCGTATTTTCTATAGTTATTAGTGCTTAAGTCTCTTAATACTGAGAGCCCGTGATGTGACCAGCCTGATTTCCTGATGTTGAGGGCCAGGCTCATGAGAAGTCTGCATCTGGTTTTTGTCTTTTCCAGGCTCAAGAAGTATCTGAAAATGACCTGGCCTGCTGCATCACCTAATCAAAGAACTGTGACAAATGTAAAAGAGAGATAGGCAGTGGGAGGTGATCATCTGATGGTTCTGGTCTGCCCTGAGATGTTTATCTGTAATGACACAAAAACCTGGGCTGCTCAAGTATATAGGATGACCCTAGGACTGAACATGGGTTTAACACACCTTCAAATGACCTCTACTTTATTTCCCAATTTGGTCAAAGTGGCATCCCTCCAACAAAATGTTTTATGATTCTTCGTGAGGAGCCAAGTGGTGTCAAATCTAGTTACTCCAGGATAGGTGTTAGGGATGAGCTCAATGGATGGGACCTAGGGTCAAATTCCTATGCACTCAAACTTCATGTTGGCTATGTCTTTTTATTACGGGGGCTTTGGCCATCTGTTCTCAATGTGTCTGTGAGCCTGCTATTTAGTTGGATACGGAGCTTCAGAACTTTAATTCTGGTCTGGCTGTATTGACTAGCTTGCCCAACAACCCGTTTCATTTGAGTCCATGGCCTCTAGAATTTTCTAAAACTCCAATTAGTTGAGGTAAATATAAAAAGAATGAATGATCAGTCTTTACAGTAAGACTGTTAGCTCCTCATTCCCTTGTTAATCAAGGTACTGGTATCTCTGACGGCCATGTTGTAACCTACTGAATTGAACATGGCCACCAAAAAGCAACACTTAAGTATATTTAAAGCTAGAACCACCTATATATTCAAATGAATACATGCAGAAATCCAATGACCATCTGAAAAATGACCCTCTTGAGTTCAGAAGACAAGTCGTGAGCTTGGTCATTCTAATTTTCTAAAGTTAGTGACTCCAAGAAGACAGTTTAATTTTTCTGTGTTTTCACATCAAGGGAGTGCTTTTCTCATACTTCAAGGCCCAGCTGGGCTTATTCTTATGCCAAAAATAGATTGTGAAGCAGGGCTTTATTAGCAGAGCCTTACTTTCACCAGCTGCAAGAAGGGGCCCCAGTTTTCCCTTGGTGTATCATCCTCTGAAAGGTATTAGCACTGAAAGGTATGCCCAGAGTCGGAGACAAAAGCTGCATCCCTATAACCTACTGCACCCCAAATTGCCCCACAAGTTGGCAAATATGCATCAGAGAGTCTGTAGCTAACTGTGCATGGTGGCCATATTAGCCAAGAGGCACCCAGGCGCTCTGCAGCCTCCAGAGCTGTGGGACACACTGGCTACCTAGGTGGGCAGAAAAGCCCCCATGCTGGGTGAGATGCTATCTTGGTGCCCAGGCCCACACCTGTGGTACACATCCATGAGGCTGTGCCTGTACTTCCAGTCTCCCACAGCGCTGTGACTCTTGCAGTGTTCACCTAAGTACTGTGCAGTCTGAGGGACCTATGCTAGTCCCACATGGTGCTTACACCAGCATGGATGCTGCCTAGCTGCCCCAGTCTCTGGCCTGTGCTTGGGTCAGTCATCTTAGTCCCATGAGAGAGATGAATACCTTGAGAAACCCAAATTCCAATCTTAACAGGCTAAACTTCTCCATGGTATCTTTGTGCGTTCAATTCCCCTGAGAAAGGATTTAATTTCCCCACAAACACCTTGTGGCTGACATCCAACAAGACATTCTTCATGGGGTTTGCTTTCAAATGCAGCTACAGGTCCTTCAACTTGTTCAGGCTCAACTTTCAGATGCATATTCAACCAACTCATGTATGGACTCAGCCAAATGTGGTCTTGTTAGCCTCAGGTCTAGAAAGATAATTTGGAGATTAAAAATGACTTCACAGAAACTTATATCTTCCTTTGAATTGCTGTTGATAAGAGTCATGTTGTCTCACAATAGACGCTGTCTGTAGCCACTGGGATTTATCCTAATACAGTTATAAGGCTTCCAGTTACCATGGAGCTTTAACCTTTTAACTGCTTAAATTGTGGCTTTCCAGTAGCCTTTGACTTACCAATCACCCTACTTAAGGTAGAGAAGCAGTGTTGGCAAAGAGGCAAAAACAAGTCTGAAACAACTAGGAAGCTATAGGTATTGTCTGAGTGTCTATGAAAAGGATATTGGCATGTGTTGTAGTGCTGTCTTTGCAATACTGATGCCATCTTCTGACAAGGAACATCTCATGTTAACCTTACCAAAATAAGCCTGTATAGTTTCTCCCTTTTATAAAAGTTAAAATATCATTTAAAGAGATAGAAGACACATTACCTTACATCTCCTGCTCATTCTGAACGAACTGACCAACATGTGGGTCAATAGGTGGCCTTTGTGAGCAGCCTGGAGATTTTTCAAGGCTCTGCCAGTCATGTAAGCATGTTAGCATTCAGCCCCAGATTCAATGTTGACTAAAATGATTGGCTTCATCTATAGCCTTACATGCTTGTGACAAGTACAAATCATAATGATACAGTCTTCATGTGGCTTAATGGGAATTGGAACATCTTGTGCTTCCAGTCTCCATAGCCCACCTCTGGTACTGAAGAGGCCTTTGACTTCCCAGCAGTAACTGTATGGAATCCTTGAGACTTGGCATTTATGTGAACAGGACCAGACTACGGGTGGTGGTACTCCAACTCTACTTCTGCACAGAATGGCCTTTTCCCAAGAATTCATTGCTTTAACAATTTTATAACGTGGCCATGTGAAGCTGGCATTGTCTCTTCCTAGTGCCCAGTGTAGCTGCAGATCCTTTGGATACAAGCTCTTGGGCTTTGTATGGCTGGGATCAACCACCCCAATAGAACTGCCTGAATCTCACAGGGAGTGTCCACTCTATTAGAAATGGAGATTGTCACTTTTTTTGGCACTGCCATTAATAAGACATGAATTCTTATTTGTTGAATGAGTTATTAACAGAAATGACAACAGTTTTAGTGACAAGCCCAGATGGAGGGTGGTTTTGTGAACCCTATGGAGGTTGTGAACCCTATGGAGGGTAGCAGGTGAACCACTAGAACCTCCGACCTTGGATTCAGACCACTGTTTCCTCAGATGACTTCAGAGGCTTCCCTAGACTGAGTTCTGATTGTAGTTGCTCTCTATAGCTCTAGTGTGCCATTTGTTTTCATTCCCTTCCTTTCCATGGCTTCTGTTAGTTTCTGAAATTCTAGGTTGATCTAAAGTATCCTGAAAGCAGAAATTTCTGTGGTTGTTGCTGGTAGGATTCCATCTTTCAGTCTCTTGTATGATACTGTTTACATAGAGCAGCTTCCCTGGAAGAAATAGCTGTTTTCCTTGAATAGGTATTGCTTTTATCGGAGCTTGTGATCAGCCAGAAAAACCTTTAGATGCTTGCTTCTATCGGAATGGTTTTAGGCATTATCTCTAAAGATCAGATTAACCCCTTATAACCAGGAACTTCACCCAGAACAATGTTAGTTACTAAAATATGATCTTAGACCCTGTTTGCATATTCTAGGCCATTGACCTTATTTCAGAATTATAAGCCTAAAGGAAAAACACGCCATAATTTAAGGAGAAAATGACAACTGTCCTTCTGCTAACCACTCTGCTTTTAAATCACTTGGTTTCACTTTCGTATGGAGTTTTGAATCACAGATAAGAATTTCTCAGGCAGTAAACTGTTAAGCCAGGTGATTTGGGAGTCTCAGGTTTTCAGGTGGGCATCACTAGGACCTTATTAGTCTGGGTTCATTCCCTAAGAACCTTGGAGAGACAGGTATATAACAATTTGGAGGGACACTGGTAACAAGAGTCTGCTAGGTTGTACAGGTCTCAGATTTGTGGGCCTATCACTGCCTGGTAGTCTGCTGCTTGCATGAAAAGACCAAAGACCATCACATTGATCCAAAGACTGAGCCTATAGACCTGAAATGTATCCAACAGCTGAGATCTAATCAAGGAGTTAAGTTTATCCTTTTCACCTGAGTCTAAGAGCCATTTGATAAATACCTACCAAAAACCTACCCATCTTTATCCCACCATTCTTTAAGCAAGTACATAACAGTAATACTGCAGTGATAATGACCACTGGTCAGACTAGAAAGTCTTAATGACCAACAGCTACCCCCATTAAGGATTTTTCAAAACACTTGAGACAAGTATAAGCTTCTCCTGGCCAAAATGGAATTACAGGGTTAGATTTATCTTCCTGCCTGAAACAACTAAAAACAGATAAAACATACCAAGAGTCTGAAAACTGTCTTCTATCAAGAGCACAAGACTGATGCCTAAGAGGGGAAATAGACAAGGTGACCTTGTAACTTGCCCAGTTTATTGGCTGGAGAGTATCTAGAATGCAGCCCAGGCACAGGCAACACAGCCTAGCAATCTCCCTGAGTTGAATTCTGGCTGGCCCAGGTAGCTAGAATTAGCAGGGCAGAATGCTGGAGGAGACAGCCACACACAGAACACCCCAGAGACCCATGGAGGGGTCCTCCTTGAATCTTCAGCTGAATGCTGAGCTCCAGATGCATGTGAAGAAACTACCTTAGGCCAGGGAAGAACCACCCAAAGGGGGACTTAAAGGAAATGATCCTTGGAACTCACATAGCACTTGAAATAATTTTATTCTTGGCATCCAGAATAGAAACCTAACTCATGGGACATAGGACAAAGTACTCAAAGATGTTGCCTCAGTAATGGAATAAGTCCTGCACTAGAGGCTATCCTAATCCTGATGAAGCCTAAAAGCAAGGCTCAAAAGGATCTAGCTGACCAAGTAACTATCTTAGAATAAGGTATAAGAATAATTCTAGAAATACAAAAATATCCAAAGTCACAATTTTGGGCATCCAATCAAATGTCCAGGCGTATGGAGAATCAAGAAAATACAACTCATGACTGGGTGTGTTGGCTCATGCCTGTAATCCCAACACTTTTGGGAGGCTGAGGCAGATGGATTGCTTGAGGCTGGGAGTTTGAGACCAGCCTGAGCCAACATATTGAGACCTCATCTCTCCAAATCTTTAAAACTTAGCTGGGCCTGGTGGTATGTGCCTATAGCCTAGCTACTTAGTCTGAGGCAGGAGGGTTGCTTGAGCCCAAGAATTTAGGGCCACAGAGAGCTATGATTGTACCACGGCACCCCAGCCTGGAAGACAGAATGAGACCTCATCTCTAAATTATAAAAGTACAACTCATAAGATCAATAAAAACAGGTCTAGAAATCATAATTAGAACAGGGACACTAAAACACATACCTACAATCCCATATGTTCGAGAAAGAAGACTGAACATGTTAAATGGAAGCATGAAAGCTTTGAAAGACAAGACTAGTGACTTATGTCAAGCTAGATAGTATAGCTTACTCACACCCAGGCTATATGATATGGCCTGCTCCTAGGCTACAAACCTTGTGGCATATTACTGAATACCATAGGCAGCTGTAACACAACATTATTTTCATCTTAAAGTATAGTAAAAATAGGGTGTAAAGGATAACGTATACTTGTATAGGGCACTTACCATGAATGGTGCCTGCAGGACTGGAAGCTGCTGTGAGTCAGTGAATGTAAAGACCTGGGATGATACTGTACACTACTGTAGCCTTCATAAACATAATATACTTAAGCTACACTAACTTCATAAAACTTTAGTACCAAATTATCTTTAACTTAAATTCCTTAACTGTAACTGAAATTTTGGTAATACTTAGCTTAAAACACTGTACATACATACAAGAATGTCTTTATCCTTATTCTATAAGCTTGTTTCTATTTACCCTTTAGACCTTCGTTAAGCTAAGATGTAAGCACACAAAGTAGCCCAGGCCTACATGGGGTCAGGATCACCAACAGCACTGTTCCCTACCTCTACACCTTGTCCCACTAGAAGATCTTCAGAGGCAGTAACATGGATGGGGCTGTCATCTCCTATGATAACAATGCATCCTTCTGGAATGCCTCCCAAAGGACCTGCCTGTGTCTGTCTTAGTTAACTTGATATGTAGAAGGAAATACTCAAATAGTAGATAAACCAGTAAGCAATCACTGAATTATCATGTATTGTACATAACTGTATGCTATACTTTCAGATGACTGGCAGTATATTAGGTTTGTTTACATCAGCATTGCTGCAAACATGAGTAACACATTGCACTTACAACATTGTGACAGCTACGGCATCACTAGGCAACAGGAATTTTCAGCTCCACTAATCTTACGGGAACACCATCTTATACATGGTCCATGGAGTGAAACACTGGTACGTGGCTATAATTGGAGTCCCCGAAGGGCAGGGGAGGGACAAAAACTGACCAAAATGTTCCAAACTTCATGAAAACCATAAACCCACAGATCCCAGGAGCACAGTGAACTTCAAAAAACATGACGAATTGTTGCTTGTTTTTAAGCAATCTTATTGAAAATGTTGCCCACTGTCTTCTGGCTTGAATTGCTTCTAAAGAAATGTTTCTCATTCTGCTATACGTTATACTTTTAAAATTCCCTTAACTAAGGTATACCATAAGGTACTGAGAAAATCTGACAACATACTTATTCCTAGTGCATCTTACACAAAAGCAAAACAATTCTTTCAGCTTCTGTCTTTCCATCTTTTATCATCGGCAGACTTCTATTATGGTATAAGAAATGCTAAAGAAATTCAGGTAGGAGGAAAAAATGCCAAGTAAATCCCCAGAAATAGTAAATATGTAGGTCAAGACTTAATTTACTTTAAAGATAACTCTGTTTAAACAGCGTATCACAGGGCTTATAACATGTAAAAGTAAAACGACTATAGCACAAAGTCTGGGAGAAAGAAGTATAGCTTCTTGTATGTGAAGTGGCATATTCAAGGTGGACTGGGAGTTTAAGCATATACTGTAAGCCCTAAAGCAACCAAAACAGTTATAGCTAAAAAATAGACAAAGGAGATAGGATAATAAAAGCAGGCAGAAAAAATGAAAACAAATTACACAAAAATAGATGGTATACTTAAATCCAAACATGAGATAAATATGACCCAAATAGCACTACTAAAGTGCATGGATCATCAAAGTTCATAAAAATAAGTTTCTTGTAGGCAGCCTATGGTTGGGTCTTTATCCAAAGACACAAATGGTTAATGATGGGAAGATACACCATGCTAACGCAGGTCGGAAGAAAGCTGGATGGCTATGTCAATACCAAAACACCTTGGAGCAAGGAGTATTACCAGGTATGAAGTCGCTCCATAATGATAATAAGAATTAGACTAGATATCTATGTAAATGTACAACTCTTAGTAACAATGACCTAGAATTCTAACACTCAAATTTGGAGTTGATATACTCAATTCCCTTTCATTACTGCTTACAAGCTGTAGCTGCAGAACTTTTTCCAGTATGTCAGAGCTGAGGTTAGAGCAGCTAACAGAACTAGGTGGTGTAACAAAAATGCTATATTAAATAGAATAAGCTAGTCTTTGGTTAAGCACCTTGCCTTTTAAACATAAAAGAGCAAACTGAACACTTGGCCTATTAGTGGCATTAAGGGAAAAAAATGTACAAATATGAGAAATTTTCGAGACAACACAAATGGACAGCAAACACAAGGAAGTGCATGTTCTCATATAAAACATTGGATACATTTGTCACACTGGTTTAAAAAGAATGCAGGCAGCTGGGCACGGTGGCTCACATCTTTAATCCCAGCACTTTGGAAGGCCGAGGCAGGCGGATCACCTGAGGTCAGGAGTTTGAGACCAGCCTGACCAACATGGAGAAACCCCATCTCTACTAAAAATACAAAAAATTAGCCAGGTGTGGTGGTGCATGCCTATAATCCCAGCTACTCGGGAGACTGGGGCAGGAGAATTGCTCGAACCCAGGAGGCGGAGGTTGCAGTGAGCTGAGATCGTGCCATTGCACTCCAGCCTGGGCAACGAGAGCAAAACTCCACCTCAAGAAAAAAAAAAAAAAAAATCCAGGCTGGCAAGAATGGGGAGAGGCATCTCATACCAAGGAATATGAAGAAACATTTACCCTTAAACAGGGATAGCAAATCTTTAGGAATAGATACCAGGGTCTTTAGTCCTTCCTAGTTACACATTATATATACTTACCAAAATGTATGTAGTCCTTTAGAAATTGAGATTATACTGTTTCCAGGCCAAAATTAGGTACCCGCTGTGTTGGGATCTCCACTGTACCCAGTGTCAATGATTCACAAGTAGGACTCTCAGTACAGCCGTGGCTGTACTGATGGCTATTACTTATACAATGAAAGATCCAAAGCACAATCAGCTAAGAGAAAAGGCACTGGGGCAAGGTCTGGAAGAAAACATAAGCTTGAGTGCCTTCTCCCAGTGCGGTCACCAAGGCTTAACTCCTCAGCTATGAGTAAAACTCATGATGTGTCTTCTGCCAGGGAAGCCTGTTAGAAACTCAGCACCTAAGGTTTTAATTGAGGTCTAGCCACAATAGGCATCCTCTGCTTTAGTACATATTCAAATTCTGAACTCCAAGAAAAGGTGTTCATATACCGCATTGTTTGCACAAGTGACTTGGGCACAATGAGTCATTCTCACCACAGAGTTGTGGGAACTCACACACAACCCAAGTTCAAGTGAGCGTCCTGCTATAGTAACACTCTTCTACATACCTCCTTCCCAGATTGGGCCATTTCTCTTTCTCTGCATCCTTAGAGTCCTTTTGCTGAGAATCTGTTCATTGAAACTTGTCTTTTGGATATGTTGATGTTCCTTTGTGAATTCTGGGTTCTACAAATAGAACTCTCACAGGAGCCCATTATAGCAGTCTCCAGGGTCAGGATTATGATTCACTTGGTAGTGTAAGTTGTCAAGGAGGCATCTCCTTGGGATAGTGTTCAACTTAGCTATCAAGTCATGCTGGAAGAATGGCAACATGGCTCTGCCACACAACCTCTCAGTAGCATGAAATTTCCTAGCAGAAATCCACTTCTAGCAAAGCTGTATGCTTGTAGCAGAGCCTGAATGAATTGTAAGAATTGGTGGAGCTAGTCAGTGAGTGTGATCCTAGGCTGGAATCAGTTATTGAGGAATTTGGCATGTTGGTTCCATGCATGATAAATGGTCAAGAGGTACTTTGTAGATCCTATTGGGAAAAGACTGAATAACAAATCTCAGAATTGAGAGGACTGTCAGCTTGTGAAGACGTGACTATGGTAGGAGAGATCCACATTTGAGCTTTCATGTGAATATTGCCTCTGTTTCTGTTCATAAGCAGGGACTATAAGCATGCAGAGTAACTCTTGGTGCTGTCCTGTGGACGTAGCTGTCCTAGAGAAGATCCTGTTCAGACAAATAACGCAGGCAAACACCTTTGGCTACTGAGGTCTTTCCACAAAGAAATAAGGGAATCACACTGACCTTTTTCCCTGAGATGTGCCCTTCAAGCCAGTGGCCCAGAGAGAAGCTCTAAGAGATGACGGGCACAGTCCTCAGCCTCTAAAACATAGCTGGAGACAGACCGGTTCAAATCCAGTCCTTGGCTATGAGATCCCTGTAAGGACAGATGGGCCACCATACTTGTCCCATTCTTACCCTTCATTCATAGGAACTCATACCTCTAGGCATGTTCAGCACTGAAGCCAGTTCTAAGTTCTAGTTTCCAAAGAACAAGTTTATCGTCTCTAAACCCAGCTCTGTCAATGTCGCAATCTGCCAGCTTTGCTGTTACCTGTGTCCCGTTGATGTGGACCTATGCATCTTAGGATTTCCAGGCTGGGCCTGGACTCTTTCATCACCTATGTTATGCATGAAACAGAAGCCAATAAAGCCCACTGAGTCCCCAGAGGAAAATCATGGTGCAGGACTGCAGTCAATGACCATTTCACCAAGTTTTTATTTACCAGAGACTGACTAAAGATGCCAAGGGAACCGAGTTCTCATTTCCCAGCTTGGTATCCTTTTTGTGGGGAGCTAGCTCTGACACTAATCAGCAATGTCCTCCACCCTCAGGCAGCAGCATGAAATCCTAAAGAGCCTTTGCCAAGCTTCTGCTGGCCAGCCTTTGACAAGTCTGAATCTTCTCATTGCAGAACACCCAAAAAGCAACCAACAAAATGATCTTCACTCCCCATAAAGAGCACAGCTCCCCAGTAGTCCTGTTAGTGTACCCTTTAGACCACAGAGGTTTCTTGGGCTGGAATAATCTTCTTCTGACCTATACTTAAGATCAAAATGAAGATGAGATTATGTGTTCCAACATGGCTTCTGCAAATGTCAAATGTGTTTACATGCATCTCTTCTAATTTATCCTTGAAAGTGGGATATGGACTCCTGCTATCCAAAGTTTTAGATGGGGAAAATAATGCAATCCCAGCTAACCTAAAACCCTCTTAAAACACATGACAATTGAAGGAACTCAAAACAAGCATTGTTTTCCTAAATAACATTTAATGTACTAATTAGGTATCTGTGTACAGTACACAATGGTGCTATAGATAGTAGGTGCTATAGACAGCAGGAATTATGACGACTTTCTATACCACAATAAAGTACTACCAATAGTGATGGTGTAAATGCAAATGCTAGCATACTTCAAAGTAAAACTCGGCTTCATCTGTGGAATGTTTAGTCACTGCCCTTCAAGTTGAAGGGGAATGAGAGTTCACTAGAGAACAAATGGGAAAATTGACCAGGAGTCAACCACATCTGAAGTCAAGGAATGGTCCCAAAGTGGATGAATGTGTCCTACCATCTGAAGCCATAGAACAAGAGTCGAAGGGTATGTTGTCTTCCCTCTGTTGGCAATTAGGTGGCTTGAGACTTTGTATGCTCTTGCAAGTGATCATAAGAGAAGCATTGTATTCAAACCTGCAGTTGTGACTGCGGTTCAAGGATTTTAAAGGCTTGGTATTATCTAGCCTCTTCTGCTAGTGAGAAGTATCAAACTGAATGTGTTCTTCAATGGCAATTTCTTGGCCCTTGCTAATGAGAGTGGGTTTAGTTGACAATAAATGTTAAACAGTCACTATTTAAAATTCTGCGGTCTCAGAAGTTTTTGTGGGGGTAGTATAATTCTCTAGAAATAGGGAACTAGACCCTGCTTAAATAATTCTTGGTTCCTGGGTCCTCATAGAGACAGAAGGAACAGAAATAAAAACCTTAGGTACAGGGACTTCAAGTTCTGATCATCCCTATGTGATGCAGTGGAATTCAACCAAGATACTCCTGAGACTATACAACCAAGTTCCTGGTAGTGGGATCCTTCACCTGAGTGAGCTCAGTCCCCTCTATGGAAACCTGGGCTGTCTTCTGTCCTGTCCTGTGGGGCTCTGGAATGGCCCTCAGTGGGTCTGAAAGTAGATTTCTAAGCAAAATGCTCTCTATCTCTGCCCAAAGGCCTTTCCAGGATGGATTACTGGGATAAGTGTGGTCAACTTGGTTTTGCCAAAGGGGCATGAATGTGAGCCCTCACTGGGGAGGGTCTGCTCTTCCCTGATAACTTCTAACAATGTCATTTCTCATAAGGACATCTCCACTTCAGTCTGATACATGAAGTTGTCTTTCTTTCTTTGGATCTGATTCCTGAACCTGTCCTTGTGGACCAAAGCTCTTATACCCTGGTCAAGTGGGAAGAAGGTAGCTTTGAGTCCCAGTTACTTCATGCAATGGTGTTCTGTCCTTCATCAGGAAGTCTACTGGCCTGTGAGCTGACCTTCTCATAATAGTCAACTCACCTTGTGTCTATCTTCTCTCTATACACCATCTGCATGGAATCCCCCGTACAAATACCTTGATCAGGATCCTAACTGGAGAGTGAATCCATCTCTGATTATGCATAGGTATGGGCAGGGTTGAGGGAACCAACAAGAGAAGTTGGTGTGTCCCTCTGCTCTCTCAGGACTTCATGACCACCCAATCCCTCCCAGAGCTGAGAGGACAGGGGAAGTAACCAGTGCTCCTGGGCCTGACTGAGCTGTTATCATGGAAGCTGAAGTCATAAAGGGAAGTGGCCCCTGGCTGAGGGAGAAGGCAACTGACTAACCTCCTTTCACTTGTCCCTCCATCACCTGCTGATGCCTCTCATTGACTACATCTACTCACTCTCTTGCCCTGTCTTCCAGATGAAGACAAACAGGTGATCCTCTCTGAGCACAGGACATGGTGAAGAAGTTCTCAGGGAAGGGCCTACCCTCTAAAGATGTCATTTCTTACAAGGACATATCCACTTCAATCTGATACATGAAGTTGTCTTTCTCTCCTTGGATCTGATTCCTGAACACTGTCCTTATGGGCTGAAGCTCTTATATCCTGATCAAGTGGGAAGAAGGAAGCTTTGAGTCCCAGTTACTTCATGCAGTGATGTTCTGTCCTTCATCAGGAAGTCTACTGGCCTGTGAGCTGACCTTCTCATAATAGTCAACTCAACTTGTGTCTATCTTCTCTCTATACACCATCTGCATGGAATCCCCCATACAAACACCTCGATCAGGATCCTAACTGGAGACAAAATCAGTCTCTGATTACCAATAGGCATGAGAAGGGTTGAGGGAACTAATAAGAGAAGTTGGTGTGTCCCTCTGCTGTCTCAGGACTTCATGACAACCTCACACTTCCCAGAGCTGAGAGGACAGGGGAAGTAACCAGTGCTTCTGGTAACAGGCTTCTGGAATCCTCCTGACTGAGCTGTTGTCATGGAAGCTGAAGTCAAAAAGAGAAGTGGTCCCTGGCTGGGGAGAAGGTGACTGACTACCCAACCTCCTCCACTTTCTATCACCTGCTGGTGCCTCTCATTGACTACATCTACTTGCTCTCTTGTCCTGTCTTCCAGGTGAAGACAAGCAGGTGATCCTCTCTGAACACAGGACAGAGTGAAGAAGTTCTCAGGGAAGGGCTGACCCTCCAAAGATATCATTTCTTACAAGGACATCTCCACTTTGATATATGAAGCTATCTTTCTCTCCATGGATCTGATTCCTGAACACTGTCACCATGTACCAAAGCTCTCATATCCTGATTGAGTTGGAAGAAGGAAGCTTGAGTCCCAGTTACTTCATGCAGTGGTGTGCTGTGCATCAGGAAGTCTACTGGCCTGTGAGCTGACCTTCTCATAGTCAACTCACCACCTGTCCACACACCATTTGCATGGAATCCCCCACACAAATACCACTATCGGGATCCTAACTGGAGACAGAATCCATCTCTGATTACCCATAGGCATGGGCAGGGTTGAGGGAACTAACAAGAGGTTGGGGCATGTCCCTCTACTGTCTCAGGGCTTCATGAGCACCCCAACCCTCCCAGAGCTGAGAGGACAGAGAAGTAACCAGTGCTCCTGGGCCTGACTGAGCTGTTATTATGGAAGCCGAAGTCATAAAGGGAAGTGGCCCCTGGCTGGGGAGAAGGCAACTGACTACCCTCCCTCCACTTGTCTTTCCATCGTCACCTGCTGGTGCCTCTCATTGACTACATCTACTCACTCTCTTGCCCTGTCTTCCAGGTGAAGGCAAACAGGTGATCCTCTCTGAGCACAGGACAGAGTAAAAAATGATAGGCTAGATCTCTGGAGGCAAACCAAATAATCAGCACACCCACTCAGAGATCCTGCTGTCAGCCTATTTTTGGCCTGTGTTCAACTATAGAGAGGAAGATTGACCCTTTCTGGTATCAGAAATGTATATGATCCTCCCTACCATTGGAACCCCCTGCACTAGGGTGGCCCCTGCATACTTAGAGCCTCTATTTTTACTGTGGTCTTCCTTCCTGACTTAGTCATAAGGAGATTCCCTCCACATTGTGCCTGATACAGTTGTCCTATCCGATCTCACCACCATTGCTGCCATCATTGATAGTCTCCTGCTGGGGCCTCTTCCTGCTTAAGTTCTTTTCTGTTCTGCTGCTGTGACTGCCATCGACTCTATACCTCCTGTCCCCACTACTACATTAAAGCCCCTTGTGGACAAGAGATCAAAAATTAACTGTGATATTCTCAATGCAGTGAGAATATTCCTGGTTTTTCTCAGTTCTCACGGGAACGTAGTTCTCCGACTGGTTCTCTGTACAATGAAAGAAAGCTGCATGTGAGCAGGCGAAACTATGGCTTAAAAGGCTGAAGGTGCAGGGATCTGAACTCAATCCTGGGACAGCTGCTTCATTAACAGAAATTAGCATCTTGGAAGTATCTCCTATCTCTAGGGCTTGTTCTTTGTGGGTACAGAAGATGCCCGGGGGTTCTGTCTACATCCCTTGGGTTCTTTGCCATTTTCATAGCCACTGGCTCCCAACACTTTGCCTCTTAACAGCCAGTGCTCTATCGTTGAAGGATGGGCCTCAGGCTGCCTTGACTGCACACGTGGAGAATCAGGTGCTTTTTAACTAACAACTGAAGGATGCAGGGGTGGGTATGAATACTCCAGCTCCCTCACACCCACAAGGCCAACTGAAGTGATGTATGTTGTCTCCAGGGCTCTGCTGTGGAATTGAGCCAGTTACCCTCTGTGGGACTTTATGTGATATTTACACCCTTGTATACTTCCTTCCCTCACTAGTTCCACTTCCTTGAGTGGAAAGATCCCCACTAGTGGATCCCAAGAGCATCTGGTAACTTCCATCTAGGTCCCAGAGTGGACCCTATGATGGGAATGCACAGGGTACCCATGTGGTCTTTCTATCCAGCACTGTAACCAAGCATACCTCAAAGACTTCTAGAGAATAGATGTAGCTCTTAAGCTCAGTTTAACTTTAAAATGGGCCTAGCACTTGTTTTAAAATAGAGGTAGAGATGGGATTTGAACCTGGATTTATTTAGATCCATAGTTAAGAGCAAACTGTCTGGCATCAATAGCACACGTGATAGAAATGAAACATGGAAGTGAGGACAGGATTACCCTTCAATCTAGTTAGCAATCATCATCTACTAATCCAAAGGACCCTGGGTTGCAGCCAGCTCTGGCTCCATGTGCTGGGATCATCCCCTATCAGGTAGTTTAAAACCTCATAAAAGGATAGGTGTACTAGGTGAGATTTCTCTGCATGCAGGAGGAAAGCTTATGGGACAGGCTTCTGGAAAGCAGATCTTAAACTAATCAACATAGGGTGACTTGTGTAATTATGGCTGGACTTGAGGGTTCACTTTGAAATTCATCATGTTCTGTACTAATCTATACTTTCCTCTATGCATATGATTTACTCTAAAGCTAAAGATCCTATCATTTTTCCTAGTGGGAACTCTGTTCAATCCTCTCATGATATTGCTAAAATAAAAAGCAGAGCTTGTCAGCTGAGTAGCATAGGGGATAAGACCTCATACTACCTCCATTTCATGCTACTAACAATTTAGAATTGATTTTTCCTCTTCCCAAGTCAGCTAACTTGGGAAAAGGGCAATGCAAGAAGTAATGTGTGTCCACCCTAAACAGCTTGATTCTGTTCTCTTCCTTCCACCCAGCAAATCCCTCAGCTTAAGGCTCTTCCCTGAGGATGACCATGGCACTTCCAGCTGCAGGTCTGGGGTGGCTGCTCATCCCTTGAACCACTTTCCTCCCGGGTAGGTACCAGGTATCTAGCTCAGGTCTCAAGACACTGCCTCTGT
The DNA here is from genome assembly GCF_028885655.2 of Pongo abelii. Classification (NCBI taxonomy): domain Eukaryota; kingdom Metazoa; phylum Chordata; class Mammalia; order Primates; family Hominidae; genus Pongo; species Pongo abelii. Next base: position 112,914,516 of record NC_071995.2, on the reverse strand, counting down.
TGGTAAGGCCATAAGTCAGAGGGGTCCCACGATGGGGTCAGGCCTGGTCAGCCTGTTGATGGAATTAGAGTAATACCTTGGGGGATGGGGTGTTTGTATTAGTTTTGGCTCTGGAGCTGAAGGAAGAATGCTAGCATTTAGCATCTTGATATGTTCGGCACCAGCACATCCTGGGACAGCAATTACATTTCAAAGATTCCTCAGGAGGGGCTGGGGTTGAGCTCTCTGGGAAGGTGTGGCTACCTGAGCAGGCTTGTCCTGCCTGAGGTGGGCAGGGGGGGGAATGGGGCATGAAATCAATGGGATGGAGGGAGGCTTGGCATAAGGCTACAACTGGTGTTGCATCTGAAACCTTTTATACACACTTGTGCATACTCAGATCTCTTGTGTACTGCACCCTACCACCCCAATTTCTCCCTGGGAAGTACATTGATTTGTGCTAGCAACTGCTTACTGCAGGACCCAGGTGTTAGTGTGGACACTTTCTCCGGATGTTGGGTGAAGCCTATGTAGGATTAAAGGAGAGGAAGCAGACAAGGAGAGCCTTGGGTCATGATGCAGATATAAGGTCTGAAGCCCCAGTGATGTGCTCCAAAGACTGCTCAAAGCTGTGCTGCTCTGGGCAGAAATGGCCAGGCACTACTACCCCTACTGTGCTCAATCGTCAGCTGGATTTGCTTGGGGAGACCACGGTGACAAGACAAGTGCTGCGATGGATGCCAGAGGCACCGCAGCTATCTGCCGTCCTACAGCTGAATGCCAAGGCTTGCCTTGAGAAGCAATTCAAGCAGCCCATCTCCAGGGCTGTCACATGGAGCTCTCTTTAACCCATCCTTCCTCCTCTGAATGCTGGGAGAAGCTAAATGCTGGCAGTCTTCCTCCAGCTTCAAATCCAGTTAAGTTCACTGGAGAATCTGGGCAATGCCTCCAAATAACATTCCTACTTCCAGCCTGGACAGTGTCACACAGTAGTATTCCTCCTACAAATCTGTGATGCTAATAGCAGTCATAATGTTATAAATAAAGTTTTGGTGCCGCAAAAGAAATAGCACTCAAATATTAAATTTTCTTTTTAATCCTCAACAAGGCAATTTACTTCTAGAGAAGGGTGTACCATCACAGATGGAGCAGTGGTGAGCATACACTTGGACAAGGGAGGGGAAGGGGTTCTTATTCCTGACACACATGGCCCCTTCTGCTGTGTCGTACCCCTATTGGCTAGGGTTAGACCGCACAGGCTAAACTAATTCTGATTGGCTAATTTAAAGAGTGATGGGGTGAGTGGTTTGGTGGGAAAAAATGGTTAAGGCAGAGAAGGAAATCGGAATGAGTCAGGGTGGAGAATAAGCAGGTAACCAGAATGAGGGTGGAGAATAAGCAGGTAACCAGAATGAGGGTGGAGAATGAGCAGGTAACCCGGAGTGAGCCAGGGTGGAGACGGGGGCGGTGATTGAAAAAGGTTGCTTCACAAGGAAGTTAAGTTTAAAAGTAGAACGCAAAGAATTGAACATACTGACATTCTTTGAAGAGAAATTTAGAACTCATCTCTAACAGCCCCTCTTGCATTTCTTTATAGCTGTTTCTCTCCAAACTTGTTTAACATGTCTTGGCTTAGTCATTCTGCTTGATTTTTCCAAAAGAAGCTTCTCTGGATAAGGTGGAGGATAGTTAAGGGAGGTTTAATAAGTGATGTTTCTGTGAGCCTCTGCACCAACCCACGGATACATGGTATGACACAGCACCCGACAAGAATAAGTATACTTATTACAGCTGTGAGGGAGGTAAGAATTGAGGCTATTATTCCTTTCCATTTACCAAACCACTTTTCTAGCAATCCTGTAAATGGGTCATTTACCCCTGAGTTGCTGGCTAACTCATTGGATAGAGCAGTCAGACCTTGCAATGCCTTTGTTATACTTCCATTAGGGGTGGTGGTGTTTGGGATGAAGGTGCAACATTGAGTTTTAATCATGATGCAAACTCCTCCTCTTCCTGCTAATGTCATGGCTAAGCCTATCCTATTTTCCCAAACCATCTGGCTAATAGCCCCTAATTGCTCAGCTATTCTTTTAACAGCAACTCTAGTGTAGTTAATTGCTGTTGGTTGTAATAGATGTAGTTTATCCAATCTAAATATTTGTTACCACCAAAATATTGACTCAAATTCTGCAGCTATTTGATTTTGGGCTTTAAATTGATCTGGTATTCCCTGTGGGATTCCAGTTGCGTCTAAATCGATATGAGAGTCAAAAGACCCATAAGGGGCTTCTCTCACTTTACAATGTCTTATTTTTCCTTCCTCTGGTTGATGAAATGCCAGGGTGAAAGGGATAGCCAATTGGACTAAAGTACAAGTGCCACTCCAGGTATTTAGCAGAGTGTCCAGTAAAGGTCCACCTCAATACCACCACACATCCGCTTGGGGGTGAACAAGGGCTGATTGATAAGCTCTTGAAAATTCTTAAGCTCACTGCATCCCCTCAGGTCCCCAAGGAATGCTAAGTTTCTTCCCTGTCATGAGAGACACAAAGTGAACTTGGTGCTGGGATATAGAAGCTGGATGGTCCTCAGGGGCTGACCCGCAGGGTGTCAGACTTCAGGATATAGCAGAGAGACAGCTTGGCACGACTTGTTACCCTAGGCTGTAGAATCCTGGAAAAGAGCTACCATGCAGCCCACACCTGGTCAACTGGAGGACAACCCTAGTGGAAAGGGGACAATCTGGGCCTCTGGCCTGTGATGTACAGAGGCATAACAATTGCTTTTGTTTAATGTGCGGTTGGAATATCTGATCCATTCCAACCAGGCATTTGTATCTTGGTATCCTGTCTCAATTGCCAAAGTTTTAAGTCTTTAACTTCTACCGTCACTATCTTGGCCTTGTTAGAGAAGGAACAATGGTTCAGTTGTAAGAGGTTTTGGAAGGAGGCTTAGAGGAAGGCGCAGGTGGCAGGGGATCAAAGAAACACATTTCAAAGAATCCAATAGGGTCTGTCCCCGAAACCTCAGCCCCAATACCATAAAACTGACTTAAAGAAGGGAACCAACTTAAACGGGAAGAACTTTGGGGGCTTGAGATATAATAACCTGTATAGGATTGCACTGGTTTAGCTGACAGTTAGTGGGGGCTGTCCCTTTGGTAAAATGAATGTATGATTTTAAGAAATTACAAACTGGGGCAGTCATTCCTTGCTGTTTGGTGATCCACAGAATGTCAGACCAACTACGGCACAAAAGCTCTACATCGGGGAGGCAAGACTCCTGGTTGGCACTGGGGTCTTTATCGAAATCTCCCCAGATTAAATGGTCTCAATTCACTAATGCCCAGTCTGAGGAGAGCCAGGAGGGACAGAGGTACTTTTCTGAAGTAGAGAGCTGTCTTTGACTTGACAAGTCCCCACAGGATATAACAAGGCAAGCATCAAATGCAATAGTTTGAGGCAAAATTGTCTTGGTTATATTAATAACTATAGACGGTCAGCAATAGAGTGAGGAAAGAAGAGTAATAGAATAGATGAAAGAGTTAAATTCTTCTTAGCTTTATTTTGGTAGGATTTTCCCCTGGGACTATGGCCCATGACTCTGGAGGGGACGGCACTTTCTTGACTCGGATGTGCTGAGTCCACCCTCTCTGCTGTGTAGACTGTGGTTTCAGTAGTTAGGAGCACTAAGTAAGGACCTTCCCAGGCTGGCTCAAGCTTCTCCTCTTTCCAGCTCTTGATGAGGATGTGATCCCCAGGCTGAGTTTGATGCACTGGGAATTCCAAGAGTGGTGCGTGTGCTAATAGACCTTTAGTTTTAAGAGGAGAGAAAGTAGAAGATAGACCAAATACATAATTTTTAAGGAAATGATCTTTTGTTTCAAAAGTAGGAATATCAGCAGTGGAGTGTAAATAAGGCAATCTGTAGAGCATCTCATAAAGAGAAAGACCAATATCTTTCCATGGTGCAGTTCGAGTTCTTAGGAGGGCAATAGGTAGACACTTGGTCTTTGGCAATTGAGTCTCTATGACTAATTTGGTTAAGTGGTTCTTTAGAGTCTGATTCATTCTTTCTACTGTCCTTGATGAGGGTGGGTGCTAGGGAGTATGGTGTTCCCATCTAATGTCTAATGTTTGGGATAGCTTTTTAATAATATGTGCAGTGAAATGAGTTCCATTGTCTGAGTCAATATTTTCTATTAGTCCAAAACTGGGTACTATATTTTCAATTATGGCCTTAACTACATTACTGGCTGTTGCATTTGAAAAGGGGATAGCTTCAACTCAGTGAGTGAGGTGGTCTACTATCACTAGTAAATATTTTAGATGACCTATTGGAGACATTTCTGTGTAATCAACTTGGATACTTTGGAATGGCCTTAAGCCCAGATTCCTTCCCCTGAGAGGTAATTTTTTTTATAGTTCATTAGTTTTCTTACATACTAAGCAACTGTCTGTAACCTGTTTGGCCAGGGTATAAATTCCTAAGCAACCATAAACTCTAAGAACTGCATCACATATGGCCTGGGGCCCCCACTGAGTCCCCTGATGTAGTTGGGATAAGACTTCCCTCATAAGGGGTGGTTTAGATAACATTTCTCTCCAGTCTGGCAATATCCATTTTCCTTCTGAATTCTCTTTAGTGCCTATTTTTATTAGTTTTTCTTTTTCAGTGGAAGAGAAAATGGGGATTACGGTAGGAGGAGGGAGGTAGGGAGTTAAGTGAAAAATACGCATTTCAGAAGACACAGCAGCCTGCTTGGCTACCTGATCTGCTAGGTTATTTCCTCGACTTTCAAAAGAAAGTCTTTTCTGGTATCCAGGAACATGGACAATAGCTATTTCTTCCTGCAACTGAAGGTATTCAGTACTTGGGTGATTAGCTCCTTGTGAACAAGGACTTGACCTTTACTATTGAGACCTCGTTCAGTCCAAATTTTCCCAAATGTATGGGCCACTCCAAGGCATACCTGGAATTGGTATAGATGATTCCTTCCTGGTTCTGTAAGTGCTTTAAGGCTTGACTGAGTGCAAAGAGCTCACACATTTGAGCAGACCAATTGTTGGGCAATTTTCCTGACTCTGTTTCCACAAGAGATTCTCCATCAATCACTGAATATCCATTGTGACTTTTTCCCTCAATCACCCAGGAGGAACAGTCTATGAATAAGTGCCATCCAGTCCAGAAGGGGGTTTCTCCTAGGCCTAGTCAAACCTTTGTATGGTAATCAATTAAATCTAAACATGTGTGTTCCCTCCTTAGATTTGGATTCTCTGTTAGGAAACCTGCTGGGTTGAGTGAATTATCGTGGTCAATGTTAAATCTTCCTTTTCTAACAGAATGGCCTCATACTTTAAAAGTCTCTAATCAGTAAGCCATCTTCCTGCTCCCTGATTTATGATAGTTCTAACTTGGTGAGGTGGGCTTACTGTCAATTTTCTTCCAAAGGTTAACTTTCTGCTTTCCTTGACTAGTATTGCTATAGCTGTGATGAACTGGATGCATTGGGGCCATCCACAAGTGACTGGATCTGAGACCTTTGATAGGAAGGCTACAGGCTGCCGGTGGCCTCTGTTCTTTAGTCAGCACTCTTAAAGCTACCCCACTGTCCACATTGACAAAAAGGTGGAATGGCTTTTCTGGGGAGGGTAAGGCTAAAACAGGGGCAGTTACGAGCCTTTCCTTCAGTTTCTCGACTTGATCAGCTTCCTCGGAAATCCACAGGAGATGGTTAGGCTTCTCCTGGGCAAGTTTTTGATACAACAGTTTACTGTGCAGTGTATATGAGTCAATCCATAAGCGGCAGTATCCAATTAACCCTAAAAATTTCCTGAGTTATTGTTTAGTTTGAAGCAAGGGTAGGAAAAGGATTCCCTCAATTCATTCAGGCCCTATTCTTCACTTGCCTGCACTTATTGAGTGGCCTAAATATTTAACTTTGGGCTCTACATACTGAAGCTTTCTTTTTGAACTTGTAGCCCCTCAAACTGCACATGGTTAAGAATGTGTGTAGAGAAGTCAATGACCTTCTCTATATCTTCACCAGCTATAAGAATGTCGTCCACGTACTGGAGAAGGCATATTTGTTCTGGAATGACAACTTTTTCTAATACTTCTAAAATTTGGCCAAAAAGATTAGGGGATTCTGTGAACTCTTGGGGCAAGACTGTCCATCAATATTGTTTCCACCCTGAGTAGGGATCCTCCCACTCAAAAGCAAATAACTCAGCTATCTTCAGCCAGGGGACATGCCCAAAAAATCCTTCCAATCTATTACGGTAAATCATTGATTATATGGAATCTTGCTGAGAAATGTTGTAAGGATTTGGGACAACAGGGTGGGTAGTCTGGACTATTTGGTTGATAGCTCTAAGGTCCTGTACTAGCAAGTATGACCTGTCTGATTTCTTGACTGGCAGTATTGGGGTGTTATAAGGGAACATACAGGGCTTGAGAAGCCCATCCTTAATAAAGCCTTCAATTATAGGTTTCAACCCTATTCTACCTTCTAGGGAAATTAGGGTATTGCTTCCTTCTTACTACTTCTCCAGGGGTTTTTAGTTTGATGTGGATCGGAGGGACTTGGAGTTTCCCTCGGTTTCCTTCTTTGGACCGGACATTAGGATTAATATATTTTTCATCTGCAGTGGTGAGTAGGTTTAATGAGGTAAGGAATCCTCTTGGGCTGACTTGTAAACCTATCCCTAACTTTAAGATTAAATCCCTCCCCAATAAATTAGTTCCTGCTTCAGGGATTAACAAGAACAGAATATGAGCTGACAGATTCTGGTATCTAACTTCTGTGATTTCTAAAATTTTTGCTCTAAATCCTTCCTCTTTTACCCCATGAGACTAAAAGTTCCTCTGAGGAGGAGACAACATTAGGACGGGGGAGGGGGGGAACAGAGGAGCGAGTGGTCCCTGAATCAACTAAAAATGTGATAAGCTCATGTTTAAGTCCCACCTCCAAATTTATCAAGGGCTTCAGGTAGGACTCAAGATAAAAGAGCTCCTGACCCCCCTATTTTTCCTTGAAAGTCATGAGTGGGAGGGCTTCTTTCTCCTTTCTTAGTTCAGGACATCCTCTCTGAAGGCGTGGGTTGCCCCTCTACACCTGTGGGTGTTTCTTATTAGGTGGAATGAGAGACTTGGAAAAGAAAAAGACACAGAGATAAAGTATAGAGAAACAAATAAGGGGGCCCAGGGGACCAGCGTTCAGCATATGGAGGATCCCACCAGCCTCTGAGTTCCCTTAGTATTTATTGATCATTCTTGGGTGTTTCTTGGAGAGGGGGATGTGGTGGGGTCATAGGATAATAGTGGAGAGAAGGTCAGCAGATAAACACGTGAACAAAGGTCTCTGCATCATAGACAAGGTAAAGAATTAATTGCTGTGCTTTAGATATGCATATACATAAACATCTCAATGCCCTACAGAGCAGTATTGTTGCCTGCATGTCCCACCTCCAGCCCTAAGGCGGTTTTCCCCTATCTCAGTAGATGGAACATACAATCAGGTTTTATACCGAGACATTCCATTGCCCAGGGATGGGCAGGAGACACATGCCTTCCTCTCGTCTCAACTGCAAAGAGGCATGCCTTCCTCTTATACTAATCCTCCTCAGCACAGACCCTTTATGGGTGTCAGGCTAGGGGATGGTCAGGTCTTTCCCTTCCCACAAGGCCATATTTCAGACTATCACATGGGGAGAAACCTTGGACAATACCTGGCTTTCCTAGGCAGAGGTCCCTGCTGCCTTCTGCAGTGTTTGTGTCCCTGGGTACTTGAGATTAGGGAGTGGTGATGACTCTTAACAAGCATGCTGCCTTCAAGCATCTGTTTAACAAAGCACATCTTGCATAGCCCTTAATCCATTTAACCCTGAGTTGACACAGCACATGTTTCAGAGAGCACGGGGTTGGGGTTAAAGTTATAGATTAACAGAACAAAATGGAGTCTCCTATGTCTACTTCTTTCTACACAGACACAGTAACTGATCTCTCTTGTTTTTCCCATATTTCCCCCTTTTCTTTTTGACAAAACGCCATCATCATCATGGCCCATTCTCGATGATTGCTGTCTCTTCAGAGCTGTTGGGTACACCTGCAGACTAACAACAGCCAAAACAGGCACACAAGGATTAATATGAAATTTATAATTGTAGTACTTCCGATGGTCTTAACCCAAGTGACAGGGTTAAGATTTGCGAGGCCATCAGCAACTCCTGTGATTGCCTCAGTTCCTGGCACCAAATTTAAATGGGCTTTTGATGTTTTGAAAATTTGTTCTTTGAATTTGGAAATGTCTAAAGTGAGATTATCTTCTCTTCCCTGTAAATGGTGTCTAACCATGTCCCAGTGATGCTCAGACTCATTATCAATTTGGGGTGTAATACAAAAATCTAACACATTCCAGTCACATTGTAACTGGAAACGATGTTCTAAGCTCATGAGCCTGTCTCCCATCCAAATGACAGTTTGTCTAAGATCATTAATTTGATTTGCCAATTTTTGATCAATACTAGATTGTGAATTCCACAATCTTGTAGAATTCTTTTGCCAATCATTAACAACGTTTACTGACTGAACAGGAGTGCAACGCAACTTCTGCCACAGCAGCCGTAGCTGTGACTGCAATTAATCCAATAATCACTGTAATTAAAGTAAAAATGAATCTTTTGGATCTATTTAAAATGCCTTTTAATACTTCAGTCAAAATATGGATGGATGGCGAGGCCTCCCACGGTCAGTCCATGGACACAGGGATCCACACGCCTTCTCTTGCTCTCACCAGCAGAATACGGTGCTGCCAATTAAAAGTCGAATCAATGCAAGTAAACAGTCTACAGTTTTCACAGGTTATAGTTTGAGAGTCTGGTTTAATAACTATATTTCCTACAACTAGCATATAAGGGGGCTTTACACAACTTTGTAAAGGAACCGTTAGACTGGAATTTAGGTCGATAGTATAAAATGGCTTACGAGCTCTTGTTTCTGAAGTTTGATTTCCAGACCAAATCCTAATGTGGTATGAGGCTACAGTAAGCCTCCATAATTCTGGATGTTCAGGACCAGAAACTGGACTTATTATTTTTGGTCTTGGGGTAGAGATTCCTTTTTCTCCCCATTCCCAAGAATAGAAAGACTGTAATTTTTTATGCTTACATTTGTCTAAACTTTCTGTTAAGTCGCTATCAACAGCTGGACTCACTTGTGCACTTGGACATGACTGAGTTTGTCCTGAGCAATTGTGGTAGAATTGACCTCGAGGTGCCCAATCTATAATAGTTCCAAATTCATTGTTTTGTAATATCACCGCAATATTGGCCACACATTCTTCCCAAACTAAAACTTCTGTATTTTTTGATCCTTTGGGAATCTCCTTGGGGCAAGGTTTCCCTTTAGGTCTAAATTTTAATGATCTTTGATAAGAAAAGTCTTGTAAATAATTTACCCATGGCCTGAGTGACATCCCACTTACCATGTGATAAGTGAATCTACTGATGGGACTGACAGTAGGTACTTCTACCAACCAATTTTGGACTGCAGGCATTAAGCATCCTGGTGCTCTCCCTAGGCAAATAGGAAGATAACGATGCCCAATGGAAATATTTACCATCATCCCTTCTTCCTCAGGTTTGGCAGGGCAGCGATCATCTGTGGGACCAGGTACCCATACACTATCATAAACATATACTTCTCTAGGATTGTCCATCCATGTGACTGCCCAAATTAAGGGCGGGAAAGGCACATAGGCCCAGTAGGTATAATTAGCTGCAGCTGCTCCTGCAGGCATAGGGAGACTTACCACTGTTGATACAATCATCAATGCTGCAAGCAGCATACTCTCTGGAGTTTGTGTCATCTTTGTGTTCTCTAGATATTTTGTAGCTAATTGCGTCAGCTTCTTTAGTTGTGCCCAAGTCGGTGGCTCTGCCTTCTTGGTGGATGGCAACTTCATCTGTTCTTCTGACATCACCATTTTGTTCATCTTGTGAGTCGACAGTGCTCGATTGCGGTGTCTCCATCTCCACAGAGGTGCTTTTCTTTGCATCTCCAATGGGTTCATTATAGAACTTCAAATGTCTAGTGGGTATCCAAACAGGAAGCTGATTTTCTCCTGGTGAAACACAAGCAAAACCTCTCCCCCATGTTATCACCTTCCCTATTTCCCATGTCTTATTTTTATTATCTTTCCATCAAATCAATTTTCGTTCATGTGGGCTGTTCTTTTTACCAGCAAGATGTTGTTCTGCAGAAGTAGTAGTCTGATTTCTATAAATGTTTAAAAAATTTAAAGTATACAGTGCTAGATTAAGTTGCATCCGAGGAGTCGTACACTCCTTCCTGTCTCCCCCTTCTTTTTGTTTAACTAATTGAGTTTCAGTGCTCTATTCTTTCAACTATGGCCTGTCCTTGGGAATTATAGGGAATTCCTGTTGTATGTGAAATTTTCCACTGATTTAAGAATTTTTGGAAAGCTTTACTACTATATCCTGGTCCATTGTCAGTTTTGATTTTTTCTGGAACTCCCATTACAGCAAAACAAGATAATAAATGTTTTTTAACATGGAAAGTACTTTCTCCTGTTTGGCAAGTTGCCCATATGAAATGTGAATAAGTATCAACTGCTACATGAACATATGATAATTTTCCAAATGAAGGTACATGCGTGACATCCATTTGCCATAATGCATTAGGACGCAGACCTCTGGGATTAACTCCTGCCTCTTGAGTGGGCAGGTGTAAGACTTGACACTGGGTGCAATGTTGTACAATATATTCTGCCTGTTTCCATGTGACATCAAATTTGTTTTTTAATCCTGCTGCATTTACATGAGTCAAAGCATGAAGTTCTTGTGCTTTTATGAATGTAGATGATACCAGTAAGTCAGCTTGTTCATTTGCTTTAGCCAAAGGCCCTGGTAAATTAGTGTGTGCTCAAATATGAGTAATATAAAATGGGAAATTTCTTTTTCTTACAGTTTGTTGTAATAAATTGAATAGTTGGTTTAACTGATCATCCAAGCTATATTTAATTAGAGCTATCTCAACATCCCTTGTAGCCTGTACTACATATGCAGAATCTGATACAATATTGATAGGTTGATCAAAATCTTGTAACACTGCAATGACTGCAACCAGCTCTGCTCTTTGAGCCGATTGATATGGAGTTTTGATTACTCATTGTTTTGGCCCTGTGTAAGCTGCTTTTCCATTGCTGGAACCATCAGTAAATACTGTTAGAGCATTTTCTAAAAGTTCCCATCTGGTAATTTTAGGTAGAATCCAAGTAGTCAATTTTAAAAACTGGAAGATTTTTGTTTTTGGGTAATGATTATCAATAATTCCCACAAAATTAGCAAGACCAATCTGCCATGCACCAGAATTTATAAAGGCTTGTCTAATTTGTTCCTTGGTTAAAGGGACAACTATTTTGTCTGGGTCATTTCCACATAATCTTATTATTCGTAATCTTGTCTGACCAATTAATGTAGCTATTTGATCCAAGTACAATGTAAAAGTCTTAACTGTACTGTGAGGAGGGAATGACCACTCCACAAGATCAGTATTTTGAATAATGATGCCTGTTAGAGAATGTGCAGTAGCAAAAATCAAAAGTTGGAGTGAGGCTAAGGGATCTATTCTCTTTATTTGCACTGACTGAATTTTTTCTTCCACTAATTTAATTTCTTTTGTTGCCTCTGGGATTAACATTCTCTTACTATTTAAGTCTGAGTCTCCTCTTAAGATAGAGAACAAATTTGACATGGCATAAGTAGGAATGCCTAGAGTTGGCCGAATCCAATTAATATCTCCCAGCAATTTTTGAAAATCATTTAGTGTTTTTAATATGTCTTTTCTTATTTCTATTTTTTGTGGCTTAATTTTTCTATTTTCTATCTGCATCCCTAAATAATGAATAGGAGTAGAGGTCTGGATCTTATCAGATGCATTGCCAGTCCTGTGTTGGCAACCTCTGCTTGTAGAAATGTGTAACAGTAAATTAATTTATGTCTTGTTTCTGCAGCACATAAAATATCATCAATATAATGAATGATATAACAGTCTGAAAACTTGTCTCTAACTGGTTGAAGAGCTCAACCTACAAAAGTCTGACAAATAGTTGGACAATTAAGCATTCCCTGAGGTAACACTTTCCACTGAAACCTGGTGGCTGGTTCTTTATTATTTATTGCTGGTACAGTAAAGGCAAATTTTTCGCAATCCTGCTCCGTCAGAGGGATGGTAAAAAAAAAAAAAAAAAGCAATCATTTAGATCAATTATAATTAAAGGCCTGTCTTTTGGGATCGTGGCCGGAGAGGGCAACCCAGGTTGGAGAGGCCCCATGGGTTGAATTATGGCATTTACGGCCCTTAAGTCAGTTAACATATGCCATTTGCCGGATTTCTTCTGAATTACAAACACAGGAGAATTCCAAGGCGAGAATGAAGGCTCAATATGTCCCTTTTCTAACTGTTCATTTTCTAATAAATGTAAAGCCTCCAGTTTTTGTTTTGGTAGTGGCCACTGATTTACCCATACCAGTTTTTCTGTTTTCCAAGTTAATGGTATAGGTTTAGGAGGCTCTACAGTGGCTGCCCCTAAAAAGGATACCCTGTTCCTTCTCTTTCTTGATTTATTTTAGTCTCAATTGGAACTTTAATGCCATCTTCATTTTTTCCTAGTCCCTTTCCTGGTATATATCGCATCTTTGTCATGATTTTTTCACTTGTGGGGCTATATGATGGAGCGGGCATAGTGATTTCCGCACCCCATTGTTGTAATAAATCTCGACCCCACAGATTAAGAGGAATTGAAGTAATCATTGGCTGAACAGTACTTTCCTGATTATCTGGCCCTAAACAATGTAAAATCTCAGTATTTTGATAGACTTCTGAGGCTGTGCCTATGCCAACAAGTCCCTTAACAGCCTTTTGTTTAGGCCAATTTTTTGGCCACTGATTTAAAGCAATGATAGAGACATCTGCTCCAGCGTCTACTAACCCTTCAAACTGTTTTCCTTGAATAATGGCCTTGCACACAGGTCTGTTCTCTGAGACCTGATTTGCCCAATATGCAGCCTTTCCTGTTGGATCAGTGCTTCCAAACCCTCCTGTTCTTTTTACCTCACTATTTCCAACCTTAATATAAGGCAGGAGTAATAATTGAGCAATCCTGTCTCCTGGACTGGCACTCCAAGGAATTGAAGAGCTAATAACCAATTGAATTTCACCTTTATAGTCTGAATCAACCACACCAGTATGAATTTGAACTCCCTTTAGATTTAGACTTGATCTTCCCAAGATTAGTCCTACAGTCCCCTCAGGCAGCAGGCCATATACCCCTGTGGGGATTTTTTGTGGGGGCTCCCCTGGAAGCAGAGAGACTGCTTGTGTAGTACATAAATCTACTGCTGCACTGCCGCTTGTGGCGGGGGACAATTGTTGTGTTGTGGTAACTGGCTTATTCCCTGAGGTATTTGGGACAGTGGGGGTTGTTGTCCCTGAAAACCCTGAGGAACAAAGGGCTGAATTGGGAATGCCTCAGTTTGTTGTGGGGCCTGAGGCTGGCCCCTTTGCTCGTTTCCCGACAATGGTTGCCCATTTCTATCAAATTTAGAATGACATTGACTAGCCCAATGTTTTCCTTTTTTACGTCTTGGGCATAAGTCAGGTGGCTCTCTACCTGTTGTTGTAGTCAATTGAATAGTTATGTTCTGTTTATTTGAGACTGGGCAATTCTTTTTTAAATGACCAATTTGACCACAATTATAACATTCCCCTCCAAATGTACTAACTTGTTCTCCTAAAACAACTCCCGCTATTGCTTGAGCCATAAGCGTAGCTTTATGCATAGCTCCTCCAATTCCATCACAGGCTTTTACATACTCTGAGATTACATCTGATCCTGTAGGAACCTTTCCTTTTAATGGCTTAATGGCTGATTGACACTCAGGATTGGCATTTTCATATGCCATCAACTCCACTATGACCTTACGGGCTTTTTCATCGGCAATTGACTTTTGAGCAACATCTTGGAGCCTTGCCGCAAAATCAGGGTAGGGCTTTTTCGAACCCTGTCTTACTGTATTAAATGAGGGGCAAGCGGTTCCTGGGTCTTGGATTTTTTCCCAGGCTCTAAGGCAGATAGCTCTAACTTGCTCAATGGCCTCATTTTGCATTAATGCTTGTTGACTAATAGTGCTCCAATTTTGACCTGTTCCTAATAGTTGATCTGCATCTATGTTAACTGGAGGATTGGCAGCCCTATTTCTTCGGACCTGTTCTTGTGCCCCATCAATCCAACAAGTCTTAAATTGTAAAAATTGAGAGGGTGAGAGAGATGATTTTGCCAGAATCTCCCAATCATAAGGAATGAGTCTATGTCCATGAGCAATGGAATCTAATAATGTCCTCATATAAGGGGAGTTGGGTCCATACTGTTTTACTCCCTCTTTCATATCTTTTAGCATTTTTATCAAAAAAGACTTGTATCTGGCCTCAACTGTGAGAGGTTCTCCCTCTTGGGCTCCTTCTCCAGGTGGTATTGGTTCTAACACTACTGGGAATTGCCATGCCTCAGTATCTCCTTCCTTTCTTGACTTATCAATAATTTCATTTAACTCACTACCCTGTCTACTAGGTGGTGCCGTAGGATTAAGTCTCCTAGTGGGTGGCTGAGGGTATGGCACCCTGCCCTGTGGTGCTGGGAGCATTCCTGGATATCCATGCTGACTTTCTGGGGGTGGCCGATACTGAAGTTTGGCCAGTGGCCAGTATTGATAAGCTACTGGCGGTTGGGTCTTATTTTCTCTAACCTGCGTTTGAGGTTGTAATGTTACGGGCATCTGACCCGCTGGAAGAGGACTTGACCCTTGTGGTTTAGACTCTGATGGCCCCACTAATTCTGGACCTTTTCCTTCTAATTTTAATGTTTCAGGATATATCACCTCCTGTAATTGATTATAGTCAACATTTTGCGTTGACTGAGCCATTACTGGCTCTGCTACATATTCACAATGTAAACTTTCCATTTCTTTCTGGGATTTTTTCCCTGTCTTTTCTTTACAATCTATTACACAGCTTCCAGGGGCATCAGAAACTGAAACACTATCGTCTTCTGTTTGAAATGGTTCTAAAGCTGCTTTAATAATGGCCCAATCATTCCATATTGTAAGTGGAATGATATTACCCTTCCTACCTGCTTGTTTTAGTTCCTTGCCAATTCTTTTCCAATCTTTTAGATCTAAAGTTCCTTTTTCTGGGAACCATGGGCAATATTGTTCTATTGTTTGAAAAAGCTTGATTAGATTTTTTGTAGATACTCTAACTCCCCCTCTTTTTAAAAGAATTTTAATAAAGCTGAGATAAAAGGCATATTTACTTTTAGCTTTACTTTTAGTTTGCCCCATTGTCACCCTAGCTTCTTCCAAGTGCACGAGCTTACCATAAGGCTGACTGTAGATGTACTTGGGATCTCTCGTCAACTTGTCCTCAATGACCATGCTCGAGCGTACCTTCACCCTAGAGAAAAGCCCCCACGTTGGGCACCAGATGAAGGGGTGGGTTGCCCCTCCACACCTGTTGGTGTTTCTCATTAGGTGGAATGAGAGACTTGGAAAAGAAAAAGACACAGAGATAAAGTATAGAGAAACAAATAAGGGGGCCCAGGGGACCAGCGTTCAGCATATGGAGGATCCCGCCAGCCTCTAAGTTCCCTTAGTATTTATTGATCATTCTTGGGTGTTTCTTGGAGAGGGGGATGTGGTGGGGTCATAGGATAATAGTGGAGAGAAGGTCAGCAGATAAACACGTGAACAAAGGTCTCTGCATCATAGACAAGGTAAAGAATTAATTGCTGTGCTTTAGATATGCATACACATAAACATCTCAATGCCTTACAGAGCAGTATTGTTGCCTGCATGTCCCACCTCCAGCCCTAAGGCGGTTTTCCCCTATCTCAGTAGATGGAACATACAATCAGGTTTTATACCGAGACATTCCATTGCCCAGGAATGGGCAGGAGACACATGCCTTCCTCTCGTCTCAACTGCAAAGAGGCATGCCTTCCTCTTATACTAATCCTCCTCAGCACAGACCCTTTATGGGTGTCAGGCTGGGGGATGGTCAGGTCTTTCCCTTTCCACGAGGCCATATTTCAGACTATCACATGGGGAGAAACCTTGGACAATACCTGGCTTTCCTAGGCAGGGGTCCCTGTGGCCTTTCGCAGTGTTTGTGTCCCTGGGTGCTTGAGATTAGGGAGTGGTGATGACTCTTAACAAGCATGCTGCCTTCAAGCATCTGTTTAACAAAGCATATCTTGCACAGCCCTTAATCCATTTAACCCTGAGTTGACACAGCACATGTTTCAGAGAGCATGGGGTTGGGGGTAAATTTATAGATTAACAGAACAAAATGGAGTCTGCTATGTCTACTTCTTTCTACACAGACACAGTAACAATCTGATCTCTCTTTTCCCCACACTCTCTTGAAGTGGCCTGTTCTGCCACATCTATAGCACCTATCTTGTCCTTCCTCCCTCTTAGTTCTGGGACTCTTTAACCCTGTTCCCCCATATTCTTTAAGGGTCCTGGTAGATAAGAACCTTGGTCCTCCAGATGGAGGCTGAGGTCCTTTAAAAGAGGGTTTGGACCCTTTATAGTTTCTGGTTTCCTGGAAACTGTCTAGAAGTACCTGGGTTTGGAGCCATTGTTTGGAAGGTAGAAAACATAAGTTTTGTCTTCTGTTTGTTTTTCTTCGTCCCTTTTCACATATACTTTCTGAGCTTCCCTGAGAAGCTCACTTAGGGGACAGTCTTCCCAATTGTCTACCTTTTGTAACTTTTTTGAAATGTCTGGCCAACTTTTAGTGACAAATTGGAGTTTCAACATTCCTTGCCCAAGGGGATCATCCAAACTGAGGCCTGCATATTGCCTCATTTGCTCCCTCAGTCTGTCTAGGAATCTCATAGGCCCTTCATCATTTTCCTGTTATATATCAAATGTTTTAGAAAGACTTTGGGTTTGCGGTACTGATTCCTGAATTCCTTTTATTATCTCCCTTGTGTCCTGCATATTTTCCTGGAGATCGGCAGCATTGTCCCACCAGGGGTGTTGGGTGGGGAATTTCTGGTCCGCAGTAGGAACGTTTTCACCAGAGGTGTGCTCACATTCCCAAACTACCATAGCAGCCCTACAAATCATACTCCTTTCTTTCCCTGAAAAGAGGATGACCAAGATGGACATTAACTTGGTCCTAAGAATTGGTCAATTTGGTCTGCCACTCCATAAGGGCCATCTAGTAGTGGTGTAAGCTCCTTTTTAAAATTCCGGACTCCTGAACTGTTTAAGGCAGCATTTACAAAGCCAACGGCCCCCACTCCTTGTGGTATCTCTTTCAAAGGGAAGAGGGTCAGGGCTGACCCCTTAGGTACAGAGGGAAATGGGAAATTCTGAATATCTTTTTTACATTGTGCTACCTCATGGTGGAGTCCTCTTAGAGAGGGGTATTTAGGTTGGGACAGAACAGGCTGGTGGGACAGTAACTCCCAAGAGTCAGGGTTATAAGGAGGGATAACATGAGTAGAGGGGAGATGTGGGATGGGATCTGAGGTAGCAGTGGCTGTCTAAGGGGAAAGATTGGGGACACTGAGTGGGGGAAGGTGGTCTAGGGGATCCCATGCACTGGAGTCTTTAGGCATGAGAGCTGGCTCCTCTGACTTCTCATTTTGAGGTGCCAGATTGGGTTCTTCCCTATTTGTTTTTAAGGGAAAAACGCAGGCAGGTCCTTGCCTCCAACAAAGGGCATAGCCTAGTTCTTGTTGAGACACTGGACTTTTATCATTAGCATATCGGATTAGATGCTGACACATTACATCCTCATTCGACACAAACTTTGGCCAGAAGATTGAGGATTTGAGGATGGGTCCCTGAGTTCAAACAAAAGAGCAATATTTTATCATTTGTTGCTTTTTCCTATGTTTAGTCCTTTCATTATCCTTCCAGTATTTTAACATGAGACCTAGGGACTATCTGGGGAAATATCTTTGTTACCATCTTTATCCCTCTTGCTCCCTGTCTTGCTTGGGGTATTTCCCATCTTGATGGTTTTGGGGTAAGCTTCAATTTCCCTTACTGGAAATTTCTCACCTTTTGGGGTGAGGCTCAATTTCCCCTACTGGAAATTTCTTGCCTTTTGGGGTGAGGCTCAATTGCCCCCACTGGGAATTTCTTGCCTTTTCTACTACTGGAGGTTTGTGTAAGGTTCGATTCCCCCTAATGGGGATGTCTCACCTTGTTTTCACCTCTAAGCCACCCCAACCAAGGAATACTTCACTGCCCCCCTGTGGCTTTCTTATCTTGGTCCCGACCACCAAGGAAATACTTTGCTGGCTCCCGTGGTTATGGTGTATTTTCCTCAGTCCATGCACAGACTTGCGTGGCTGTTATGGAGGATCCTTTACCCTAGGTTGCCGGCCGGTTTCTTTCCATGTTGCAGAGAGCTCAGGTTATTCCTCACACTGGGTGGGTCCCGATTTCTCACCCCTGAGGCTGCCACAAAGGGGTGGGGCATGCCTCATGAGAGAGAACCAGAGACCGCCCGTGGAGAGGGGAATGTAATCCCGGATGGGCCCCCAAATTGTTATAAATGAAGTTTCGGTGCTTCAAAAGAAACAGCACTGGAATATAAAATTTTCTTTTTCATCCTCAGCAAGGCAATTTACTTCCAGAGAAGGGTACGGCCTCATAGGTGGAACAATGGTGAGCACACATTTGAACAAGGAAGGAGAAAGGGGTTCTTACCCCTGATGCATGTAGCCCCTGTTGCTGTGTTGTTCCCCTATTGGCTAGGGTTAGACCACATAGGCTAAACTAATTCCAATTGGCTAATTTAAAGAGTGATGGGGTGAGTGGTTTCGTGGGAAAAACGGTTATGACAGAGAAGGAAATCAGAATGAGTCAGGGTGGAGATAGGAGCCAGTAATTGAAAAAGGTTGCTTTATGAGAAAACCACTGCCATGCTGCGAGGAAGCCCAAGCTTCCCCTTGAAGAGACATCTGAAAAGAAATAACCCATATCGACTCACCAGCCATGTGACCAGGGCTGAAGAATCCACTTCCAGGAATGCTCAGGTTGCCCCTGCTGACAGGTCCAGCTGTCTGTCCCATCCCCCCAAGCCTGCTCGTATGCAGATCCATGGGCAAAAGCAGTGACTACTGTTGATTTCAGGCACTGATTAGGCAATAGACATATAATACGAAGAAGATTCCAGCTCTGAAATCCCAACGATGAGGTATGGGAAGACAATTCATCTTTCATATAAAGATTAGAGAGGTAAAGTCATGTTCTCAAGATCACAAAACTAGTAAGAGCTGATTGTCATGTGCATCCAAGTGAGGAGACCACCAAACAGGCTTTGTGTGAGCAATAAAGCTTTTTAGTCACCTGGGGTGAAGGTGGGCTGAGTCCGAAAAGAAAGTCAGCAAAGGGTGGTGGGATTATCATTAGTTCTTATAGGTTTTGGGATGGGGGGTGGAGTTAGAAGCAATGTTTTGCAGGCAGGGGGTGGATCTCACAAAGTACATTCTCAAGGGTGGGAAGAATTACAAAGAACCTTCTTAAGGGTGCGGGAGATTACAAGTACACTGATCAGTTAGGGTGGGGCAGAAACAAATCACAATGTTGGAATGTCATCAGTTAAGGTTATTTTCACTTTTGTGGATCTTCAGTTGCTTCGGGCCATCTGGATGTATATGTGCAGGTCACAGAGGGGATATGATGGCTTAGCTTGGGCTCAGAGGCCTGACATTCCTGTCTTATATTAATAAGAAAAACAAAACAGTGAAGTGTTGGAGTGGCGAAAAATTTGGGGGTGGTATGGAGCGATAATGGGTGATGTCTCTCAGGGTGGCTTTGAGCAGGATTGGGGCAGAGTCAGAACCTACAGTGGGAAAGATTCAACTGAAGAAAGATTTTTGGGGTATGGGGTGATATTGTGGGGTGGTTAGAAGGAGCATTTGTCTTATAGAATTATTGGTGATGGCCTGGATATGGTTTTGTATGAATTGAGAAACTAAACAAAAGACACAAGGTCCAAATAAAAGGAGAAAAATAGGTATTAAAGGACTAAGAATATGACGTCCAATTAGAGCATGTCCAAAGGGGTTCAGCATTATTGTTTGCTTGGTTGGTGAGTTTTTGGGCTCTATCCTTGAGTTTTTTTATGTTGTCATATACCAGGCCAGATTGATTTATGTAAAAACAACACTCTTCATTTAAAAATATACAGAGTTCTCCTTTTTTCAGTAGTGAGTAAATCAAGGCCTCAGCGGTTTTGGAGGACAACTGCAGCTAAAGAGTTAACTGGGCTTGGAGAACAGATCGTTTGTGATATGTCTGTAATCCTAGCAGAGAAGTCATTAGAGAGGCTGTGGAATGTTGACAGAGGTTGAGATGCCTGCTATTCCAGTTCCAAGTGCAGTAGTGGAGGCAGAAAGTCCTAGACCCACAAGTAGAGGAATTAGTGGGATGACTCTTTTTTTTTTTTGGTCATGTTGGTGTCATGAGGGGGACAGGCAGTTGTTCGTTCCCATCTGCAAACTGGATTTTGGGGGTAAGAAAAACTAAAGTACATGTGTCCATCCAGTTGGCAGGTAGGCACATGTAGTGGAAGAGCCACATAAAAAGAAGAGACCTTGTGTACATTTACTGGAAATGTAAAGTGAAAAGGTGAGAGGATGTACTGGAAGAGGAATCCTGCACCCAAAATCCTAGAGATCCAGCAAGGGCAGCAGCCATTAGAGGTTGTAATGGGGATTGATGGTGCAACTCATAGAGGGAAAGGTTTGGTTTTCATGGTGTATGAGAAAGCACATAGTGTCTACAAGTAACCTTTCACTGCTATTCATGGGGCTGGGTATAAGCAAGCAAGAGGAGGAGCTAGGAGGAGATTCAGATGAGCAGGGGGAGGGTAGCCAAGGATGGAGTGAGATGCAGGGTAGGTGTCTTCCTAAACAATAGTGACTGCCAATGTTTTTTAGTTTGTCAGTAATGATAGAGGGCTTATCAGTAATGCAAAGTTGGAATGCTCCCATCTGTCTGGTAATGTGTGTGGCTGGGTTCTGGAGATAGTAAAGGAACATTTGGACAGTGGGAGGTTGCCTAAAGGGATTCCAGTAGGCCGTCATCAGGAGATGCATAAAGGAGCAGCAACAGGGATAATTGTTTGTGTGGTTAGGGGTCCAAATATGGGGATTGTGGAATAAACATAAGGAGAAAGGTGCCATAAGTAGATGTGGAGAAGTGTGGCAGCTTGTTGGTGTGAAATGTCTGGGGAGTTCTCACCAAATCTGTCTAGAAGGCAAAGAAGTTCCTCACGTGGGTAAAGATGAGTGCTATTAAAGGAGGTCCTGAGGTGTGCAGGGAGACAGGGGAGGTAGCCCAGTCTGCAGGTAGAGCAGGGATGGTTGTGTAAGAACAGGAAGAAAGGGAAATGCATAGCCAACAATTCTTTGCTAGAGAAGGATTGGAGGCAGTGAGGAGAGAGTGGGTGAGATTGATAGTATGCTGGAGGTAACTAGGGAGAGGTAGAGAGTGGCATAAGAATGGGAATGAGAAAAAGAGTGAGTATAAAAGTAAAGAATAGAACTTCATCAGGGTAGGAGTATTGGAGGGTGCCCTGTCAGCAAAGATCTTGACTCCAAGAGGGAGTCAGGAGTGGCAGTTTGGGGATAGCACCAGGAGATATCAGCTGTGATGGCTTGGAGAAACAATGTAAACCAGCAGTATAAACAAGGGCAGGTCATTTATGAGTAGTTGAGAATGGCGAATAGGAGTGTGACTAGACAGAATATAGTAGGGATGACAAGTTTTTGGGGACAGGTCAAGTAGTAGGGGTGACTGTGTAAAGCCCTGTTGCAAAGAGTAGGGTAAGGATGGATAGATCTAATAGAATGAAGGGATGTATTAGGCTTATAAGGGTTATTATTTTTCAGAAATGCGAGTGAGTTTAAGGGAAGTAGGGGAGAGTATTTGCTACTTCCAGGAGGAAGAGGAGATATCAGGCTGACTGGCTGACAGACACAGCTTCATTCTGGAATGGTGAACCCAATGGGGAGGGTCCTGCAGGCTGATGGTGGTTGGGGTATTATAGATGACTACGTAGGGTCTGGTCCATCAAGGTTGTAGAGTTTTGAGGGGTCAGATTCTTAAGAACTGATCACCCAGCTAGGGTGTCTTCATATGGCTGGGAATCTGGAGTAGGAAAGAAAAGATTAGCCTGGTGAATTTATTGTTTATTCTGCTGGAGGACTGGTGTCTGGGATGAGGTTGGGGTCGAGTAAGAAAGTGCATCCATATAAAAGTTCAAATGGACTGTACCCTGTAACATCTCGAGGACAGGCTCTAATTTTGAGAAGGTCAAGATGTAAAAGTACTGTCCAGTCCTTTTTAAGTTGGAGGCTGACCTTGTGAGATGTGTTTTAAAAGACCATTAGTCCATTCTACTTTTCCTGAAGATGAGGACGGTAAGGGATATGAAGGTTCCACTGAATACCAAGAGCCTGAGAAACTGCTTGGGTGATTTGACTAAAGGCCAGTCCATTATAGGATTGTATAGAGGTGGGAAGGCCAAACCAAGGAATTATGTCTGACAGAGGGGAAGAAATGACCACGGTGGCCTTCTCAGACCCTGTGGGAAAGGCCTCTACCCATCCGGTGAAATTGTCTACCCAGACAAAGAGGTATTTTAGTTTCCTGACTCGAGGCATGTGAGTGAAGTCAATTTGCCCATCCTAGGTGGGGGCAAATCCCCAAGTTTGATGTGTAGGGAAGGGAGGGGGCCTGAACAATCCTTGAGGAGTAGTAGAATAGCAGATGGAACACTAAGAAGTGATTTCCTTAAGGATATAATTCCATGATGGAAAGGAAATGAGAGGTTCTAAGAGGTGGGCTAGCAGCTTGTAACCTACATGGAAGAGGTTATGAAATGACAATAGAATAGAATGGGCCCATGAGGCTGGAAGCAGATATTTTCTTTGGTCCAAGAACCATTTGCCTTGTGTGGGAAGAGATTGATAGGTGGAAGTTTCAGTGAGAGAGTAGGTGGGAGTGACAAGATGAGGAGAAAAACTGGTCATGAGGGACAGAAGTTGGACCACTAGCTGCTTCTTTAGCTACCTTATCAGCATAAGTGTTGCCCTGAGTGATGGGATCTGATGCCTTTTGGTGGCCCTTGCAGTGTATGACTCCAGCTTCCTTTGGAAGTAAACTGGCCTTGAGAAGAGTTTTTATTAAAGAGGCATTAATGTTGGATGACCCTTGCGTAGTGAGGAAACCTCTTTCAGCCCATATAACAGCATGGTGGTGCACGATATGGAAGGCATATTTAGAGTCAGTATAAAGATTGATGTGTAATTCCTTTGCAAGAGTGAGAGTTCAAGTTAAGGCAATGAGTTCAGCTTGCCGGGAGGTAGTGGAGGGGGGCAGAGCGGTAGCCTCAATGATAGATGTGGAAGGTACTATAGCATAGCCTGCCTTTGCTGGTGTGTGGCGATTAGGTGTGATCATAAACCAGGTGTGATCAGGGTGAGGAACAGCAAAGAAGGAAATATGGGAAATGGAGTGAATGCCAGGTGTATCAGAGAGATAACAGTCATGAGGGTCAGGTGTGGTATCAGGAATAATGTGAGAGGCCAGATTGAAGTCCGGGCCAGGAACAATGGTAACTGTGGGAAATTCAACAAAGAGTGAGTACAGCTTAAGGAGCTGGGGAGCAGAAAGTATGTGTGTCAGGTGTGAGGAAGAAAATAGATTTTGGAAGTTATGAGAACTGTAGAGAGTGAGTTGAGCATAGTTTGTGATTTTGAGGGCCTCTAAAAGTATTAGGGCAGTGGCAGCCACCACATGGAGACCTGATGGCAAGCCTAAAACAGTAAGGTCAAGTTGTTTGGACAAAAGGCTACAGGGTGCGGTCCCGGTCCTTGTGTAGGAATTCCGACTGCACAGCCCTGCACTTTGGCTGTGTGTAATGAAAAGGGTTGGGATGAGTCAGAGCTAGTGTGGGAGCAGTCTCTAAAGATGTCTCAAGGAATGGAAAGAGGAGTGGGGAAAGGATTTAGGATCTATGGGGTCAGCTAGGTTTCCTTTTGTGAGTTTATATAATGGTTTTGTTAAGATGGCAAAACCAGGTATCCAAACACGAAAGTATCCAACCGTGCCCAGGAAGGAGAGTTGTTGTTTTGCAGAAGGGGTTGGGGTTTGAGAGATCAATCAGATGTATTCAGCAGGGAGAGCATGTATGTTTTTATGAAGAATTATGCCAAGGTAGGTAACAGATGGAGAAGAAATTTGAGCTTTGGAGGGGGGATACCCAATATCCCTTGGAGAATAAATGATGAAGGAGCAGGAGGGTGTCTTGTTGAGAAGAATCAAAGGAGGGGCTAAAAAGTAGAAGGTCATCAATATATTGAATAACATGAGAAGTGGAGGGGGTGGAAAGAAAGTAAATCATAAGAAAGGGCTTGGCTGAAGTAATGAGGGCTGTCCCTGAAGCCTTGCAGCAGTACAGCCCAGATAATAAGCTGCTGGGACTGATGGGTGTCAGGGTCAGCCCAGGTAAAAGCAAAGAAAGACTGGGATGAGGGGTATGGGGGAATAGTGAAAAAAGCATCTTTAAGATCAAGAACAGAATAGTGAGTTGTGGAGGAAGGTATTGAGGACAAAGGAGTGTAGAGGTTGGGCATCACAGGGTGGATAGCCAAAACAATTTGGTTGATAAGGTGCAGATCCTGAACTAACCTGTAAGACTTGTCCAGTTTTTGAACAGGTGAAATGGGAGAATTGTAAGGAGAGTTTATAGGTTTTAGAAGCCCATGCTGTAGCAGGTGAGTGATAACAGGCTTTAATCCCCTTAAAGCATGTTGTGGGATGGGATACTGGCATTGAGCAGGGTAAGGGTGATTCAGTTTTAATGGGATAGTAATGGGCATGTGATCAGTTGCCAGGGAGGGAGTGGAGGTGTCCCATCCTTGTGGGTTAAGGTTGGGGGATAGGAGAGGAAGATGTATGTGAAAGAGGCTTTGGGTTGGGAAGAAGGGTGGCAATGATATGTGGCTGTAGTCCAGGAATAATCAGGGAAGCAGATAATTTGATTAAAATGTCTTGGCCTAATAAGGGAACTGGGCAGGTGGGGATAACAAAAAAAGAATGCATAAAAGAATGTTGTCCAAGTTGGCACCAGAGTGGGGGAGTTTTAAGGGGTTTTGAAGCTTGGCTGTCAATACCCACAACAGTTATGGGGGCAAGGGAAACAGACCCTTGAGAAGAAGGTAATGTGGAGTGGGTAGCCCCTGTATTGATTAAACAGGGGATGGACTTACCCTCCACTGTAAGAGTTACTCAAAGCTCAGCATCCAGGATGGTCCGGGGGCTTCCAAGGCGATTGGGCAGTGTCAGTCTTCAGCTGCTAAGCCAAGGAGATCTGGGAAGGAGTCAGCCAAGTAACGTTGGGTTTGGGCTCCAGGGGCTCTAGGAGCAGTGACGATGTGAGTCAGATAGTCTGATCTCCACTGGGAGCCCACACAGACAGGGCACGGCTTAGGAGGAATCCCGGGCTCTGGGCATTCTGAGGCCCAGGGGCCAGGCTTTTGGCATTTGAAGCAAGGTCCACGAGGATGTTTTGAAGGAGCCCCTGGGAGCTGTGTCTTGGATGTTCTGAAGTTCTTGTATGCTGGAGACGTTGTTGTGGGTTGTCTTACAGTGGAGGTAAGTAGCTGTAACTCAGAAATATGTTGCTGTCTGGCTACCTCCTCTCTGTTGTACACCTTGAAGGCGAGGTTAATTCCTGTTGTGGGGTTTGAGGGCCGGATTCCAATTTTTGAAGCTTTTTTCTAACGTCAGGAGCTGACTGGGTGATACAATGCATATTAAGAATAAGACAGCCTTCTGGCCCCTCTGGGTCTAGGGCAGTAAAGCATCTAAGGGTTGCTGCTTAGCGGGCCATGAACTGGGCTGGGTTTTTGTCTTTACCTTGGGTAGTTTCTTTAAGCTTGTCATAATTAACAGCTTTGTAAGCTGCCTTTTTAAGCCCTTCAACTAGGCAGGAAACCATGTAATCTCGCCTAGCTATACCTGGGGAATCTGCCTGATAGTTGCATTGGGGATCTTCTCGGGGAACTGCTTTAATGCCTTTCTGGAGGTCTGGCTCATGAAGCCGGCAGTTATCAGCATGAGATTGGGCTAGAGAAAAAACTCTTTCCCGTTCATCTGGGAAGAGGGTAGAAGTTAGGATGACATTTAAGTCACTAGAGGTTAAATTGTAGGAGAGAGTTAGATAACAGAATTCCTGTATATATTTAGTGGGGTCTGATGAGAAAGAGCCTAAATGCTGGCTGATTTGGGAAAGGTCTGATAGAGAAAAAGGCACATGTACCCTGACTATGCCTTCAGCTCCAGCCATCTCTCTAAGAGGAAATTTTCGGGCAGGTGGGGGAGAGCTAGTGGCAGAACGAAACTGTAAACCAGACCGGGTGTGGGGAGGGGAGGTAATAGAAGGGTTATAGGGTGTGGGGAGCAGAGGCTGAAGAAGAGTTGGAGTCTGATTCAGCCTGGTGGGGAGTGACCTGAGGAGGAGTAGTCTGGGGAGAAGGTGAGAGGTCAGATAGGTCAGTAGAAAAGGAAGATTCACAAGACTCAGTGAGGCTTGGGGTTGGGACTGAAGGGACAGGCAGGAAGGAAAGGAGGATTTAGGATGAGTCACATTGGGAACAGAGACTAGGGAGGGAATGAAGTGTGAAAAATGCCTGGACATAAGGCACCTCGGACCATTTGCCCATTTTTCGACAGAAGTTTATCTAGGTCTCGTAGGATGGAGAAGTCAAAAATGCTGTTTTCTGGCCATTTAGAACCATTGTTGAGTTTGTATTGGGGACAAGTGGTGTTGCAGAAGAAAATAAGATGCTTAGATTTTAGGTCAGGCAAGAGTTGAAGAGGTTTTAAGTTCTTGAGAACACAGGCTAAGGGAGAAAGAGGAATGGAGGGTGGAAGTTTGCCCATAATGAAGGAGGCAAGTTTAAAGAGAAGGGTAGAGACACGGAGAAGGTGGGTGGGGGGCAGCCCTGGTCTGCAATGTGGGTGAGCAAGCCAATGCAGGCATCCTTGCAATTGACTTGCCACCAAGGGAATGTGGGTGAATGACCAAGGCAGCCATCCCTGTGGTGATCAGACACGAATGGAATGTGGGTGAATAATCAGGCAGGCATCCCTGCAGTGATTAAACACCAAGGGAAGACTGTCTTCCTGAGTCCATGACCAGCACCAGAGTTTTGGGTCCACGGATAAAATGTGTCTCCTTTGTCACTACTAGAGAGGAAAAAGAACTGGAATTGGAAGGACAGGGAGATTGAAGGGGTAGCGAGAGAGGCTGGAGAAGAGAGTGAAAAGACCGCTTACCCAATTTGAAATTGGTGAGATGTTCCTGGGGCTGGTTGGTCTGAGGACCCGAGGTCATAGGTAGATCTCTTCATGGAGTGAGGGTGAGGACAGGGGACTGGTCTCCCGAAGGAGTCCCTCTGACCCGGGTCTTCGGCACAAAATGTCACGTGTGTCTGAGTGAAGAGACCACCAAACAGGCTTTGTGTGAGCAATAAAGCTTTTTAATCACCTGGGTGAAGGTGGGCTGAGTCCAAAAAGAAAGTCAGCAAAGGGTGGTGGAATTATCATTAGTTCTTATAGGTTTTGGGATAGGCGGTGGAGTTAGGAGCAATGTTTTGCAGGCAGGGGGTGGATCTCACAAAGTACATTCTCAAGGGTGGGGAGAATTACAAAAAACATTCTTAAGGGTGGGGGAGATTACAAAGTACCTTGATCAGTTAGGGTGGGGCAGAAGCAAATCACAATGGTGGAATGTCATCAGTTAAGGCTATTTTCACTTCTTTTGTGGATTTTCAGTTGCTTCAGGCCATCTGGATGTATATGTGCAGGTCACAGGGGATATGATGGCTTAGCTTGGGCTCAGAGGCCTGACACTGATCTTGAAACACAGATCTGACCCTAAACCTTTTTCCATGCTACTAACCTGATTACTGACTGTCTTCAGGATGACCCTCCCCAAAACACAGGTCAGTCAATTCTATGCTCAGCACAAAAAATACTTAGGAATCCTTGCTGGAGACACATAGTGCCTATGAGAGATGAAAGATCCTCCCTACCTGCAGATCCCACCTTGCTGTAAGGGAGGCATCACCTTTCACCGTTGCTCAGCCCCAAAGAGTTACAGATGCAGGGTTGCTGAGAAAAGGATGTAAAGTTCATAAAAGCTATAAATCAGAGGCACTTATTCCTAATGAAGGCTAGGAGATAGAAGGGGTTGCTTCACTTCCAGTGCTTAGTTTTCCCAGCTGGAAAATGGGGATAAGCTGGCACAAGTCTGTATCCTGAAATTCCTCTGGATTCGAATCCTGATGCCTAATCCATTACTCTTCCCACTACGAAGTGGCAGGAGTCTGCTGATGACATACAGTTTACCTCTGTCCTGGGTCCCAAACTTTCTCAGCTACAATGCTTGCGAGCAAAGCATGAGGACCCTTTGCCAACTCAGACCCTAGAGTAGGTCCCCCTTTCCTGGTATCATGAAGTGCCTGTAAGCACACACACCTTACTTAGAGATATAGATCAGCCCATTCCAATGCTGTGTGGTTGTGAACAAGTCAGCCCGCCCTCCCCCAGCTCTAGGATCTTGTGGTCTCCTGTTTAAAAAAGTGCGTGCTGGCTAACTAAAGGGCAGGCTCTTCAGTTGGAACAGTAGGTGATGGTCTGTAGTCTCTACACTAGGAAGCACAGAAAGGAATCATGCCCCCAGATGGGGGAGTTTAAAAGAAATGAGAAGTCATCAAGAGGACTCAGCAAGAGCTGTCAAGGGACTGAATGTCCATTCTAGGCACTCAGGTGCCTTTTGAGATGCTGATGTGATTGGGGCTGTGTAAATGGGAGGCAAGATCAATGACTCAACTTGAGATTGACAGTGAAGTGGAGATAGACAAGCTGGGAAGTCAGGGGCTGCCATAGACTAATGCCTAAGGGCATACATTTGGTGTCAGGTCCTAGCTGTGACTCTTACCTGCTACGAAACCTTGGCTGAGCTGTTTGGGAAAAGGGCTCTGAGATGACAATCTATCTGTGAAACAGGAATGTTATTCAATGGTGTGATCACATAGGTTCTCATGAGATCCAACAAGTCCTCAGTGCCTGGCATGTCGGATGCTCTGGATAGATTGTCTCAAGGAGATTGTAACTGCCTTCTCATTTGTAGCCGCTACTACTTTAATAGACTCTAAATGCCACTGGGGAAAATCACAGGTTGAGTCTTTTTGGGAGACCCTGTAGAGATGTGTTTTAGGGGTGCCCTTCGGCTCAACCCCTGTGGAAAGGAGGGGAAAAAGGGAGGTGAGCTGCAGTGTGGGCCCAACAGCAGCCTTAGCCAACCACATGGAGAGCTTGGGAGCTGGGATGGCCCCTCAGAGGCATCTTGAGAGGTGGTCTGGCCAAGGCTTCATACCTCTGTGTGGGTGTTATTGGCTGTGAGCTACACAGATGTGCATGATCTTAGACTCAGCTGTTCTCTGCAGCTTAATGAGGGGCTGACAGCCTGAGCCAGCAGCTGAAGGGGATCTGGGTGTATAGCACAAGGAAACATGGTATGCAGGGATGGGGCATGGGAGGGCTTCCTGGAGGAGGTGGTGTCTGCGCTGAGTTCCAAAGGTCATGTGAGTAGGACTTGGCTACATGAAAGATAGTAGGAAGAAGGAACGTGCAGACAAAGGAAACATCACAGGTAAGGGGAAAGAAGAAAATTAGCAGGCACTGGACCTACTGCTGTCCTTTGACCTAAGTATGTTCCTTTCTTGAGGACTTGCCCTTGGAACACACTTTATGCACCACATGACTCACTTTCTCTCATGCAGGTCTTGTGAAATTTCCTGGGAAGGTAATACTGAGCTGATGCTACTTTCTAATACTGCAGTCCCTACTACTCTCCCTTTCTCACCCTGCTTTGCCTCCCAGCTCTCCTCAGGTCATAGAAAGATGAGAAGGTAGGTAGTACTCTCCCATGAAAAAGAAGCTTCATGAGGGCAGAGACTTGGAGCACACCTACTTTGTTATTCAACATCCCAACCCTCCCACCGCCTGCTGCCCCGCAGGACAGACCTCTGAATGCATTCAGAGACTTGGTCCTGCAAGTCAAGATTGGCAAGAAGGGCCAGGTGGTAAAAATGTAAGATGACATTGTGTGCTAGGATGGCCAAAGAGTGGTGGAATGAAGAAGCTTGCTTGGATGATGTTGGGTTCCTAGGTCCCGGGGGTGGAGACTTTGACCCTATAGGTATGTGGTGGCAAAAGGGCAGCTGAATTTCTAGGGAGTACCAGAGCCATTGATAACTGGAGTTGGTGTCTCAGGGAGGATGGTGACCTCACTCCCAGTACCCTGGAAGATGGATCTGTGTTGCAGCTAAGGAGGTATATCCACTTGTGTCTGGGACAGATGGCACCTTAA
Source organism: Pongo abelii (assembly GCF_028885655.2). Classification (NCBI taxonomy): domain Eukaryota; kingdom Metazoa; phylum Chordata; class Mammalia; order Primates; family Hominidae; genus Pongo; species Pongo abelii. Next base: position 112,883,979 of record NC_071995.2, on the reverse strand, counting down.
TCTTTCCCAGGTGTGGACCGTGCCTGACTCCTCAGAGGAGGCCCCTTCCAGGTCTCATGGGTTTGCCTTGAAGTCACACCTTCCTGAGCAGGATGTCTGTTTATTGCAGGCTTCCCAATTGATTGTTCTGAGGACCAAGCCCTTTGATGCTTTTATTGTCCCTAAATTTACACCAGGCCCCAATAACTTCAGAGTAGATAGAGAATGCAGAACGGGAGGGTCTGGGAAAGTGGATCAAGGCAGGAGATTGCAACCTCTAAATTTGCGGGACCAGACTTTCCTCTGAAGTCTTCCACGCATGGAGCAGGTCCTGCCATCTCCATCCTGGAATGCCCAGGCTAAGTAGATCAAGGTGGCCCTCTACCTTTGAGAGCCCTGAAAACACCTGCTGCTGTGCAGTAAACAGCAGGTCTGCACAGCTGATGGCTTCTGTCCAGCGACAAATTCCTGGGACTAAATAACTCTTGAGCCTGACATGGAGGCTTTACATTGGGTTTTGCACACCCCTGCTCATCCTGGGACCAGCTCAGCTGACTTTGTCTGAGTGTCTGCTTTTGAAAGATCTCAAACTGAGATGAGAATTTAGGTACCACTTAAGCTTCCCACCTGATTTTCTTCCCTTCTCTCATTTTCCTACCCTATTGTGTATTTTCCTGGGCTGAGCTCCCAGTTGAAAGGGGCTGTTAAGGAGGGAGCAATTGGGCTTTATCCCATCGGGGACTGCTGTGGTCTATGCTGTGGTCTAAATACTTGGATCCCCCCCACTCCAAATTTTTATGTTAAAACTTTAGCTGAATTAAATGTAAAGGAGTTTAATTGAGGAAGAAGTGATTTGCGATTCGGGCAGCCCCCAGAATTACAGTAGATTCAGAGAGACTCCAACGCAGCTATGTGGTAGAATTATACATAAAAAAGGGAAATGACTTACAGAAATCAGAAGTGATCCTCAGAAACAGCTGCATTGGTTAAAGGTTGGCATTTGCCTTATTTGAACACAGTTCGAACAGGGGGCTACATTTGGCCAAAACTTGGTAATTGGCACAGGTGTAGCTATGGTCAGTTTGCGCCTCCCACTTGTTATAGTTCACAATGTACAGAACGACCTTTAGGCCGAACTTGAGGCAGCTTTAGGCTAAACTGATTAACAGTTGAAAACCTAGCCCCCCCAGGAATGTGATGGTAGTGTAGGTGGGACCTTTGGAAGGCAATTGGATCATGAGGGCTCTGCCTTTATTAATGGGATTAGAGCCTTTATAAAAAGAGGCCTCGGAGCTACCTTGCCTCTTCTACCCTACAAAGATGCAGTAAGAAGTGGCCATCTGTGCACCAGGAAACATGACCTCACCAGACACTGAATCTGTCACTCCCTTGATCTTGGACTTCCAAGTACCATGAGAAATCTTAGAATCCACCCAATCTATGGCATTTTGTTATAGCAGCCCCAGTGGACCAAGATGGGGGGACCACTTGAGAGCCTGCTCAGAACAAATCTCAGGATTGTTCTCTGAGGAGTGCGGAAGCTGTGGGGGTAGTATTTAACCACTGACCCCATCTTTCATGGGGGTGGAGTCGTCCCTCTGCGTATTAACCTGTAAGCACTTCTGGATTGCTGTGTGTGCTTCTAGATGCTCCTATGGCCAGAGAACACCCTCAGACTCAGGTGCTTTCAAGGTGGGAGGCCAACAGCCTAAAGGTCATGTGCCAGGAACTGTCCACTGAAGTTGCAGGTGAACCTCCAGGTGGGCTGGGTGGATGTGGGAGACTCAGATTGCCGGCTTGCATCTGGTTCCAGCTCATGCTTGGGTCAGTTCAGGAGCCTTTGCCAATGCAGCCAACAAATACCATGTGCCAGCACTGCAACTACTGAGGATACAGAAGTGAACAGAGATGACATCTCGTACCTTCATGAAGTGCCATAACTCTCCTGATCCAACAGCAGTATGAACTGTGGTGCTGAACCCCCTATTGACTCCAATGGGGAGGATACCAGGTTCAAGAGATCAAAGAGACCCAGAGCCAGCAGGCTAGAATTGGGGTTTTGTTGGGAGCTTACATACAAGGTGTAGTCCAGTGGCAGTAGCCTGAACAGAACTGCCTTACATATAGTCTAATGGCAGCAAGCTGGGCAGAAGAACCATAACCACTTGCAAAAAGCATGCAGTTTATACAGCACTTTCACTTGGCAACAACATCCTACCTGGCAATCTTCATTCAACCCAAAACTTGGGGCCTCTACTCCCCTGTATGGTCTATGTGTCATAGGATGGGCTGGGGACTCGGATGTTCCTCATAGACAAGGAAGAAATCTCCCAGTTGGTGGATTCCCTAGCTTGGAACACACGTTCAGATGCATCTGCCCTACAGGGCCTTTCTCAGGGCATGCTTAAGTTACTGCTGTCAGGTACATTTAGCATACACTTTCCATTGCAATGCCCTATTGATACCCATAAACACTCTGGCCTCACGGCTGACTGGACTAAGCTCTGAACACCAAGCCAGCTATGCCAACAGTAGATGTGAAAAACATCCAGGTTGAGGGAACAATAAAAGCAAAGTGGTTAGATGCGACTGAGCTTGGTGTCAAACTGTAAGAAGGCTGATATGGCTGGGGGAAAGTGGTAGGAGACACCTTTGGAAAGGACAAAGCAGGCTGATGTAAGTCTCTTTAGAAGCTTAGCTTTTATTCTTAGGCCATTGGGAAGCTAGAAGTGTTAAGATTTTAAAGTATCATGAATGAAGTAAACTGGCCTCCTTGCCTTCATTCTCTCTAGAACAATGGAAAGGATGTGGGCAGATCTAGGATCTGAGATGGAGCTTACGTGACATGCTGAGGGGGTGAGATATGGGAAGAGGGAGAGCTCAAATTAGGATGATCAGATCTGCTGAGTCTTCCAGAAAACATGCAAAGAGTAAAAAGGGAAATCGGCCTATCAAGGGCAATTCCCCTAAGCTGGAGCTGGTATCACTTCTCTACTATGTTCAGTGATGTCACATGGGGAGCTCAACCGGTCATGATGGGAGTATTTACACCTCAGAAATTGCTAAATGCGATAAATCAGAACTGGTTGTTAAATACTTACCAGCACACCTTGAATGTCTGAAAGATGGAAGCAGAATTGGACAGGGAGAGCCTCAGCCTGCAGAGTAGACCTGACACAGCATCAGTTAACAAGGAGCTGACAAAGACTGCTTATGAGAAGAGTCCTGCACTGGGGAGAAATGGCCAGGCCTTTGTACCCCTCTGTGCTGAGTCTCCTGGCCAGCAGCTGCCCAAGATAGAACACAGCCTCAGCTTCAAAGCTAAGACTGGTCCTGAGTCTGTCAGCTAATCACATTCCTGCAGCTGAACGGAAAGATCATTATTTAAGAATCAACGTTAACTCACAAAACATGTTGCACACCGTAAGTATATATGTTTTGAAGTAAGTATATGCTGTAGAATGACTAAATCCAGTTGGTTAGCAAGCATTACTTCACATGCTTATTTTTCTGTGAGAACACAAATCTACTTAGTGTTTTGTTGTTTTGCTTTTTTAGAATACATTAATTGTAGTCACCATGTTCTGCAATAGGTGCTTGAGCTTATTCCTCCTAACAAACTTTTGTATCCTTTGACCAACATCATTCCAAACACTACCCCCCACCCCACACTCCTGGTAATTGCCATTCCACTCTACTGAATTCAACTCTGTTAAAATCCACATAAGATCATTCTTGATCTGAGAAGTATACCTTTGACTGCCTCCCCCCTACTGCATGTTTGGGAGGGAAAAATCTCTCCTCCAAGGAAAACACATAAGGCAAACACGCTCACTAGGTCTGCCTGCAAGACACGTGGCTATCAATCCCCATCTCTGCATCCACACGTCCTAACTGGACCAGAAGTATTTTACTTCCCACTCATGACAGTTATTCCCAACTTTTGCTTTCTGGCATCTTGAGATCAGCCAGTGGAGGAAGAGGCAAGAGATAAGAATGTAAGAGACAGATCAAGATACTTATTAACTCCAGCAGAACCTTTGTACCTGTTCTCAACTATAACGATGCCACCTCCCACCATCTACCTTCAGGTATTTATTCATGTCACCTTCATGAGACCTTTTCTACCATATTTAACATAACTCTACCCACCCCACCTTTACCTGTCTGCCTGTCTTGTTTTTCTCCATAGCACTTGCTACTAAATGAAAATTTGTTTAGCTTAACTGTCTTCCCCAAACTGGAATTCATAGCTCCATGAAAGGTGGGATTTCATTGTGTTCACTGCTATATCCCTAGCAACAGAATGGGTTACCCAATGCAGTCCATCTTTGACAGGTCTCAAAGTGGGTTCTCTGAAAGGCACCCTGGATTTGTGCAGTGTATACCTATATGGCCCATCATGGTGGCTGATGAGGAAGATCCCAGCCATGGGGGAAAATGCTAGGAAATTCAAAGGGAATCTAACATGGAGAGCCAGTTTCAAAGCCCTTAAGCCATCCCTAGAGCAAACAGTATGTGAGATCACTCAGAGACTAGCAACAGCTGGAAGCCACTACTACACTGAAGTTGGAGAAATGGAAGAGGCAGCACCACCAGAGCCCAGAAGTTGGTGCCATCGTGCTAAAGCTGGAAAGCCTTCAGGTTTTCCCAGCAGCAGTTGATGACCAGGGAGAAGTGGCTGGCAAGAGGACCTAAAACCAGATGAGACAACATCTGAGGAGAAATACTCCGGTTTCTCCTTTTCTTGGGTTTCTATTGGTTGAACTCAAATACCACTGGCAAGGGAGCCTAGGAAACACAGCCTACAGGGCTCTTTATATGCACAGCAAGGAAGGATGAGGAATTGATGTAAATGCGAGCAGAGAAATGACTAGAAGAGCAGTCCTGACCTTGCACATAGTAGGTATCCAAATACTTGAAGACTAGCATCTTCTGTCATTCAAACAGAATTAAGCAGAGTTACAGAGATGTAGAAAAGAGATCATATGGGAACAGAGAGATGGAAAGTAGCCTCTGTCACTGACAGCCTTCTGGCTCCTAGCAGGCCCAGAGCTCTTTTTTCCTATCCATAGACTGAGATCTACACCCCTAAAACCACTGCTTAAAGTAATTCTAATGAGCTGACTTGAGAAGATCAGTTTCTAGTAGCCAAAAGTCTTAGACCAGTCTGATTCCAGCAAAGTCATGGAACCAACATAAGTGTTAATCACCAGTTGATTGGATAAGGAAAACGTGGTACATGTACACCATGCAATACTATTCGGCCATGAAAATGAAATCATCTGCTTTATAGCAACATGGGTGGAGCTGGAGGCCATTATCCTCAGTGAAACAACTCAAATGGGCTAAAATACCAAACTGTCACTTATAAATGAGAGCTAAGCCATGGGTAAACATGAACTTAAAGATGGAAATGATACACTGGGGACTCAAACTAAGGAAGGTGGGAGGGGATGAGGGTTACTGGATATAATGTTCACTATTTGGGTGATGGATCTGCTAGAAGCCCAAACCTCACCATTACACAATATATACATGTAACCTGCACATGTATTCCCAAATCTAAAACTAAAAGTCCAACTCCAGAAAGACAGTACTTGGGATACTTTTGCTCAATAACCTTCTATAACTCACTATTGCCTTTGGAATCAAGTTTATTCTTTTTATCTTAAAGGCCTCAAAAACAGGTTAGAGGTTCAACTAAACACATCCATTCATCCTTTCATCCTTTCATTTCTGTGTGGCTCTACCCAGAAAAATTGCCTCAGACATTGTATCAGCTAGCTATTACTATGTAAAACTTACTCCAAAACTTGGTGGCTTAACTTCATTTAAGGCTGAAGTTTCCATCCGTGTATATGCCATACTTCCTTTATCGGTTTATTCATCATTGGACATTTAGGTTGTTTCTACATCTTGGCTATGGTGAAAAATGCTCTAATGAACACAGGAATGCAGATAACTCAAGATCCTAACTTCCTGTATATACCCATAAGTGAGACTGCTAGAATATATGGTAGCTCTAGTTTTTTTGAGGAAACTCCATAATGTTTCCCGTGGTGAAATGTACATTCCCAAGGGTTCCAAATTCTCCTGCCAGCATTCTTTTTAATAGCCATCCAGATTGGTGAAATGAGACTTCATTATGGTTTTGATTTGCATTTCCTGGGTTAGGAAGTTCTGCCATATTCAACAACATGGATGAACCTGGAGGACATTATGCTAATAAGATAAGCCAATCATAGAAGGACAAATCCTGCATGATTCATCTTATGTCAAATTCAAAGAAACAATAGAATGGTGGTTACTGGGGGCTTAGGGTCAAGGAAAATGGGGGAGGGAGATACTGTTTAACTGGCATAAAGCTTATGCAAAATACATTCTAGATCTGCTATATGACATTGTTCCTATAGCTAACAATATTGCACACTTAAATCTCAAGGGTTCTTACCACAATTTTCCAAATAAATTAACAGTGGCTCTTGTTCATAATTGCAAAGACTTGGATGGTTGCAATGCCCATCAACGATAGGCTGGATAAAGAAAATGGCACATATACACCATGGAATACTGTGCAGCCATAAAAAAGGATGAGTTCATGCCCTTTGCAGGGACATGGATGAAGCTGGAAACCATCATTCTCAGCAAACACAAGAACAGAAAACCAAACACCACATGTTCTCATAAGTGGGAGTTGAACAACGAGGACACATGGACACAGGGAGGGGAATATCACATACTGGGGCCTGTCGGGGGGGTGGGGAGCTAAGGGAGGGGGATAGCATTAGGAGAAATACCCAATGTAGATGATGGGTTGGTGGGTGCAACAAACCACCATGGCACATGTATACCTATGTAACAAACCTGCATGTTCTGCACATATACCCCAGAACTTAAAGTATAATAATAAACAGTGGCTTAAAAGGATGAGCATGTATTATTGGTACTGAGTCCCAGAGTCAGCATGGTGGCTCTTCTGGTCTCAGCTGGGCTCATTTAGTGCTCCTGTGGTCAGCTGGAGAGAGAGCTCTGCTGACCCTAGCTGGGCTTTGTCACATCCTTGGGAATCAGCTGACTATAAACAGATCTGAGATGGTCTTGGCTAGGACAGATGGCCTGTGTGGTCTGTTATCTAGCAGGCCAACTTAGGTTCATTCACATGTGATAGCATGCTTTTTCCACTCTTTCCTGCAGCTAGATTCTAAAATAGGGGACAGCACGGTGTGCTACCCAGGTCTCATCTTTCAAAACTGAGATGTAATTCCCCTGGGTGCCGTGAGTTTGGGCTGCTGGTGGCTCATGCATCAGATGCTCTTCAGGAATTGCCCTCTGCTGAAGACAGCCTCTGCTAGCTAGCATGCTCCCTTCCTGGGGCCAACCTACATTCCATGATTATGAAGGGTATAAAGCCCATCTCTCTTCACTCCAACTTGAGATAGCTCTGAAAAGCAGTCCCTGTTTCAGAGCTCTCCGTGGAGTCGGTTGAGTTACCTTGCAGCTGAACTACAGTTTCTCCCATAGGAAATCAAATCTCCCTTCCCCAGTACCCTACATGCGCTATTCATGAGTGTTCTCCCGAGTAAGCCACCTGCACACAGGTCCCAGGGAACTCGACCTACATGATTTCCTCATGAGCTGAAGTTTGACACGTTGACATTTACCCGTATACCACTAATTGCATAGAGACGAGCTCTTAGGGGGAAAGACTTTGTATTCTGATTTCTGTAACACAAATACACCTGACTATCTCAAATCACTCGTTAAGTCACAATGTAGAATCAGGAAGAGATTTGCAAAATAGACCTTCACAGTAGGGGTTGGCTTAAGGACACTACTGCCCCCCACCCAGTGTGTCCACATGTGTATATGTAACTGAAACAAAAGTATTTGGAGGGAACCTCGCTTTACTAATCTGCCTTGCTAGGAAACTGATTTTTCTATTTGCTTTCACTGCTCAAACACTTTCTCAAGCCACTAAATTTTAAGGCCTCTAACAGGTGGTTGCAACCTGCAGCTTGAAATGCATGTGTTGGGAGTAGGTCCTGCTTGGCAGAGCAAGCAGCAGCTAAATGAATGTGAAGGAAGGAGGGTTCAGAGGCAGGAGTTCTCCCGCTCCTCCAGGGTGATTCAGGGTTTCTTAATTGGGGCGAGGGGAGGATAAGCAGAAAATACTGTCTTTAACATTGAAAACTTGCAAAGCCCCCCCTCTTTGGATTTTGTTCCCAAAAGTATTCAAGTTGTCTTATGCCCTAAGAAGTGTTCTTGGAAATGGGAGTTAGGTTGTCCAGGAATTGGCTTTCTAGTGGGGCTTATATCAAGGAAAGCCAAGTATTTCCGTAATCCAAACCCATACCCCAAAAGGGTAGTTATAACACCGTGGGTGGTCACACCAGGAGTTCGTTGGATAAACAAAGCCATGTTCCACCATCAATATAGTGGTGTTAATTTTCACCTTTCAGGATAGTCTAAGGCTTTCAATACCTCCAATAATTGGCAAACTGGCTGCAGCAGAGCCCACTTCAGTTGCAGGCATGCTATTTGATGTGTGCAATCAGGGACATCTGACATAAAACCCAGTGTTGGGGTTGTGTGTGACCAATGAGAAAGTCTGGCAACCATGAACTCACATTCTCACATGGCAATGATCTGATGGAGTTAAATGGAACTGTGACCTTATCATACAGAGTCCCAACAGGCAGCAAAGTTTGAGACTCCCCCAAAAAAGCAAGGGTGGACATTTTGGCATTAGAGTCTTCAGGTAGGCTTGGAAAACAGCACCTTTCCCACTGTACCTAGTTTAAGCAGTACCTAAAGAGTAAGCTGATCTTAGCTAGGTAGGAAAATAACTCGTTCCTAACCTGGCATGTTCCACCCACAACTGCAGCCCTTCACCTTGGCTGTTTGCAATCGACTGGAAATGGTGATCTTCTGGTGAAGTTTCTCCTCCCAGGCAGCTGAGCCGCCTGTTTCTTTGAAGATTACAGGGCTTTAGCATGCCTTTAAAGTGAATTTTTCCCCCTGTGTTTTATTATAACTAATGACCAGAAAACTTTTCTTTTTTTTCCCCCTCCCTTTATCTCTTAAATATGTTTCTTTCCTCTTTAAAAATGCAATATTTCTTTTAAACCAGGATATGAATGAGTCTGTCCCTAGCAGGGCAAGCCCAGCTTCATCCGTCAATTTGATTATGCAAAGCCTCTGTTTTCAGCTGGCATCTGAGGTGGATTTCAAAGCCATGACTCATGTGTGCTTCCAGGCTTACGACCCAGAGAGCAACTGTCTACAAGAGCCTGAGCTCTCAGCTTGGGTCTGGTTTTAAGAGAGGATCCCTCCAAGGCCCCAGTGGCTAAATGATTCACAGAACTGTGTGTACACATGCAGGCACTAACACAACCAGGAGAGTACAGTTATGGAAACCCAAGCTGACAGTCTGTTATTGGTGCCCAAGAGTCATTTCACTTAGATACAGAAAACACATCTGCAATAGCGCAAGACTTGAGGTCATCGGGTAAATGTGCAAAGATGTAGCTATTGAGGCATTTTAGTAACCAGTATTAGGTTTCCCATTTTTCCCTAAATTCTCTATGGTACATGCATACAACAGAACAATACAGATGTCTAAGTACAATACTAAGTACATAATACTAAGTACAAAAGAACAAGATTCAGAACAGCTACTACAATACACATGCAATTGTATTGATTTGCACAATTGGGGACATTTCCACAAACTATATCTGTACATGCACAGACTTTATGTAGAACAGGGTTTCTCAACCTCAACACTAATGATATTTATGTCTGGATAATTCTTTGGGGACTGTCCAATGTATTACCGGATGTTTAGCAGGATCCCTGGTTTCTATCCACTCATACCAGTTGGACCATCCAGGTATGACAACCAAAAATGTCTCTAAGCGTTGTTAGCTGTCCCTGGGGCAAAAATCACTCCCAGTTAAGAACCACTAGTCTACAAAGATACAAACATAAGACAGCAATTGTGAATTCTGGGTAGCAGAATTCAGGGAGTAAGGATGAATAGGAGACTTGACTAACTATTTAAGTTGTATTGCTGTGGAGGTGGGCCCCTTTAATGTGAGATGAAGATTATTAGGTACCCTGACTTAATAACCAAATATAACTTTTATAAACCGGTAAAATTCAAAAAACGTACTTAAAGTTTCTCAATGTAGCTATTACTACACAAAGGGTCTTTGCTGGGAACATGTGCATGGAGCCCTGGTGAAGTTTTTGTTCAGGGTATGAGTGCATTCTGAACACAAGACAAAGTGGTTGCATACATTTCTCTACTTATGACACACACTTGAAAGAAGCTTAATTTGGGTGGGGAGCTCTGGCAAAGTATAATCTTTCATGCATTATATTTATTACAAACTATTGCTTAATCCTCACTGTTTCTCCAATAACTGGAATGCAGTTTTCCACCAATACAGTTAAGAGAAGTGGCTTGCATTGACTCCCTTATGGACTCACTCAGTGGGAGAAAAGTTGAGGGGCTTAATTTGGATGGTACAAGAATGACAACATGAGCAGAAGCCGGATTTTGCACATCACACCCAAGGTATTGTAAGTGGTACCTTCTTCACAAACGACTCCTTGAAGTGATGCCTGTAAAACAATCTTGGAAAACATTCAGGATTGTAACTCTTTAATCTGGCTTTGATCCAATCACTCAAGTATTTTTATATATATATATATATATACATATACACACACACATATACACTTATATATATACATACATATATAAATATATGTATTTTAAATATATACACATAAAATATAAATATATAAAAAATATATATATACATATATATGTATATATATAAAAATATATATTTGAAGCCTGTGCCCTATCCCCAGGGACTGTGACTTTGGAAGTGGAGCCTAGGTCTCTAGATACTTAATGTTCCAGGGGAAGTGATGGAAGTGATGTTTCTTCAAAAGCCCATTGTTGGGGGCCCTCTGTAATAAACAAGGGGTAGAATTGAAGCCATAGCACAGTGCTCTCCCACTATGACAAAACACTGAGGATGCTTGGGATAGAAGTCTTACAGGTGGGCCCATGGCCTATGGCTGTCAGAAGATCTGTCTAGGTTGAGTCACAGTATGTTGCACTTGAAGCGGGGCCCCCCAACACATGCTGTACAACCAACAGTAAATCTGCCTCAGCAGGGGTTGCAGACCCCACACTAAAGTCAAATGATTGAATCGTTGGCTGAATTGGATCAGAAATACTCAAGATTTGGGGTACCCAAAGCGTCTGAGCCTGCGATTTGTCAGTGATTAAATACTAGGTTTCTCTGTGCCTGAAACTCCTGCCTCGGAGGGAGGGCTGAAACATTGGCACATAAGATGATGTCTGTGTTCAGAGCCAGTGGTGACTTCTATTTCACCCCACCCCCAAATTGTACCCATTCCTTAAGGCCCAGTTCAAATCTCACTCTACCAAGACTTGCCTGGTTTCTACAGCTCTGAGCACTTAATCACATTGCAAATGAGAACATAAATCTTCAAGTACAACCTGCCCGAGATCACTCAGCAAGTATGGTGCACGGTCTGATTTTAGACAGGCCTGAGTTGGAGAACACAGCTCCCTCAGTGCCTGTCCCATCCCCAACAAAAAGGAGGCAATAGCTGCAGAAATGAGTCTTCCTTCTGTCTTGGGCAGTGAGGAGAACAGGACATGGGTGGAAACATTGAAATCCAAAGTCCAGAGTATAGTTCATAGTAATGTACAAAGGTTAATTTCTTTTGACAAACATCCACATCTTACGTTACCATGGGACACCAGGGGAGGCTGGGTGAAGGGTATGTGGAAATTCTCTGCACCATCTTGACATGCTGTCCCATGCACAAGAATGTGACTAGTGGCATGTTAGGATCATGGGCTCTGTCAAGTTCATGCCCAGCTCTGCCACTTACATCTAGAATATTTTGAGGAAACAGAATGAAGAAAGTCCCTAACCTTTCACCAGTCTCCCCATCTGTAAAATGGTGATAATATAACTCGACCCAGTAGAGTTAAGGATTAAATGGTATTACCTAGAGTTTGTACAAAGCTGCCACATAACTGCTTTAGATCCAGCTACTGATATTTCTATTATGCAGTTAGTATTTGCCAATCAAACCATACAGTTTGGCCCCTTGGACTGGTTAGATGCAACTTTACAGTCCAATTATCATGTTGTTCTGTGGGTGCCCAAATGGCATCTCTAGACCACTTCTCTCCAAAGTGTCCCAAAACATGCCTGGATGACCCCTGGCCTCCTGTCCATGTGGCAGCTTTGCTGATTTCTCTCCACTCTGGCCATCAGCCTGAACACAGTTCTTGTGACACAGAAAGAGCTTTTAGAGGCAGTATTTTTATTCCTGACCTAAGCCCCTCTACCCTGAATCAAATCAATATAGGGCTCCCAGAATGAACAAGGATGTTCCTTGTAGCCTTTATTAGGAAGAAACAAAGAAACCTAAGTGCTCATCAAAAGTGCCTGACTTATATAACGAGACACCCACACTCTGCAGCAGCTGAAATGAATGAGGAAGATCAATATAAACCAGTGTGGGGTGATCTCAAACACATTAGGTTAAATTCCCATTTTATATGCAGTTGTCTATACTGCATTAAAAAAACATGTTTAAAAAAAGTATGTATTTAAGTATACACTTGTAAGAAGACACATACGAGAAAGTCTAGAACAGTGTGACTTGTGTATGTATAGAAGTGTTCTATATCTGTCCTGCCCAGTGCCATAGCCACTAACAATGTGTACTATTGAGCACTTACTATAGCCAGTATGACCAAAAAACTGTATGTTAATTTTGATTTAATTTAAAATTGCCCCCATTGGGTAATGGGTACCATATTGGACAGAAGACTATAATCTGTAGTTGAGAAGGCTAGAGATGGAACTTAATGGCACTGGGGCAGGAAGCCAAGAGTTAAAGAGGACCTTTTTTGTGTGTGTGACTTGGCTTTAGGAAGTATATTCCCTGCCTTATGTTAAAAATTAGTACTTCTCTAAATGCACTGTGGTACCTTGGGTTGAATCCTAGAACAAAAAGTCAATAGTTAAACATTGCTGAAATCCAAACGAAGTCTGGAGTCAGTAGCAATATACCAATATTCACTTTAATTTTGACAAATGTATCATGATAATGTAAAACGTTGACATTAGGGGAAGCTGGGTGAAGGATATACAAGACTCTTCCACTTTTCTGTACACTTAAAATTATTCCAAAGTAAAAGTATATTCCAAGACTACAAGTTTAGTGCTGGGTTTTTCCTAACTCTTAAATTGGATACTTGAAACACTTCTAATTAAAGACAAGAACACCAACTTCAGTGCTTTCTGGCTCTGGGCTCAGCATGTTTGAGAACTTCAAAGTGGAGGCACCTGGGCAGCTGCTCCAATGCAGCCACCACCATTCCCACTGCGCTTCTGTCTGGTGTCTGGTATGACCCTAAAGCCTTCAAATACCTGCAGAGACCTGGCAGCCACCCAGAGACTGGCCCCAGTGCAAGGCCAAGAACCTGAGACATATCTGTTCCAATGGTCCCACCTCCATGAGAGGGTGCCACAGAAGCTGTTGCTTCTTCAAGGTCATTCTGAATATACTTAGAATTATGAAAAACATGGACAAAAGAACCCATTTTCCAGCTGGTCATGGCAGTGTATGCCTATAGTCCCAGCTACCAGGAAGACTGAAGTGGGAGAGTCTCTTAAGCCCAGGAATTCAAGGCTGCAGTGAGCTACGATTGTGCCACCATATTCTGGCCTGGGTGACAAATCAAGACCCCATCTTTCATCCTCTACCATGTTTGTTACAGTGCCTCTTTGTGGCCAAAGAGTAGATGTTTCACTACTTCTGTCTTAACAATGAAGAAACTGGGAACTCCTTTCACCTCTGAGCCTCAAGATCACAGCCAGCGCCCAGATGCTGTTCTACAGTGTGGAAGAGAGGCAAGGTCCCCACCTGAGTGGAGTTACAGGCATGCGGAGCCACCCAGACCATGCATTCTAGACCCCAGCCAACCTGGATCCTGTGCCCTACTTCTAGCACTTCCTAGCTGTATGAATCTGGGGAAAGCCTGCTGCATGAGGTGGTTTGAGCCTCTGTTTTCTCATCTGTAAAATGAAATTCTCTCTAGATTGGGTAAGATTTAAGTGATCTTGAAATTAAAGCCTCAATTAAGACTATTTGCTGATGTTCATCACTGTTACACCAAGTGGGAAAAAAAAATCCTTGAACCACACACTCTTAGAAGTTCTCTGACTGAGATAGGAAAAGAGGAGAGAAAGTTGTAACTCTTACTGACTTAGCTTCTAAGTGGAACCTCAAGATAATGCAGCAATAGCAAACCTGAACCTGAGAAAAGTCTAGAATCTTTGCCTTTAGGTCCCAGGTTTTGTGATTGATAGAAGGCTCATCAGTGTTCTGAGTGATGCACCTGGTCTGAAGATCAATCAGTACCTTCCTGAGTAATAAGGTCCTATAATAAAAATGTATGTCTGTTTTCATTGGAACATCACACGAATTTAGCGAAGACTTCCACTGTGTCAGGAGCATCGCACAAAGTCGATGTGATGACTACATCGTGGTTTTCTGGGTCTGCAGGGCTTCCAGGCTGGCCAAGGGTCACATAACAACTGCCTTCCTGAGCCCTTTTCCTGATGTGTGAGTAAATGACTCCTAAATCAAAACCAGACTGCTCCCCTCACCCGATGAGCACCTCGCCAGCAAGAGCCTTCCCCCTCTGCCTGTGAGCTTGTGTCAGGGGTCTCGGGTCTCGGGTCTTCATCTACACTGTCTAAAAGCAGCTCCTCCAGAGAACTGCTCTTCAGTTTCCTTTTTGGCACAGCCCAGCCAGGACCTTTGAGGGCCAGAGAGGGGAAGGCAAACTGAAGACCACCGGTCTGGCCCCATTTCAAGAATGGGCTACTGTCTAAACTCTAGCTATGCCACCTTCTGCAGGGTTATTCCAAGGCTTGGATTAGATGAAGGGAGGGTGAGAGTGAGAAGTTTGAGAAGCATTTGCCACTACGATTTCTAGAACAGCCTCAATGGCAGAGGAGAATGAAGATACACTTCAGTTTTTCTAAATTGGCTAAATGTGAATCCAGGTGGCTTAATTAATGCTGAATAACTGCCATGGTCCTGTTGTGCTGGTGTCTGGCAGCAGGGCTCTGAGGAGCACTCAGGATGGGGTGAAGTAGGCTCCAGCTGTACTCAAACTACAAATTCCAGCAACCTTGCTGACTCCAGGAGACTCCTTACCCTAACCTCAGAGGGACCTGAAGCATCTCTGTGGTCTGTTGGATGACTTCTTCTGTTGCCTCAAACCAGAAGCTAGCTTGGCCCTCCCTCTGTCCCCCAGGAGGAGCCTTCCCTCAGCTCTGCATGCCCAGGAAAGTCCACTTGCTCCTGACTCCCGGTGGTGCCCAGGGTCCAACCACCAGGATCTGGCTGGCCCACAATCCCTCTTGCAGGACTGTTCCTGACTCTGCAGGAGAAACGAGTGGGTGGGCTGGGCTACCACCTCTCACTGAGACTCAGGAGATGACTCTCCCGGAAGGGATATAGGAGAAAAATAGGAACATGCTCTCAGGCAGAGACATCTCTTACACCTGCTTATTTGTGTTCCAAAGCACCCTGTCCCAGAGATTACAGCACAGAGCAGCCCATGTTGCAATTATGAACTGTCAAGGCTTATGACCATGAGATAAAGCGGTCAACCTCTGATCTATTGTATACCCCTAGAAATGTTAGGCTGTTTAACCTTGTTTGCTTCTGTGAGCCTCAGTTTTTTCATCTGTAAAATGGAAATAATAGTATCTATTTTGTAGGACTGTTCTGAGACTCCAGCAAATGTTTTAGCAGGCACTCAGAACAGTGCTTGGCACATCGTGTTTATACAAGTGTTTAAACCCCATAGAACCCTTGCAAACACCTCACAAAGGAAGGAACTATCTGTCTTACTGAGAAGAAAATAAGAGCTGGACTCTGTTTCACAGGTCACACAGCAAGTGCCAGCCTCAACTGTCAGCCTCTGCCATCTGACTTGAGTCTTGCTCATATACCCATTTAATATTATGCCTAACTGATTTAATGGTGACTTGAGGCAAAGTGGTGTTCCCCTTTGAACATGACAATCTTGCATTCTGTACCAACACTATTCGTTAACCTTAATACTATCCATTTAAACTTAAGCACAAAACTTAGCTAGTGTTTTAGAACAGAGAATGCCTTAAGCTTTCAACCAATTGAGTAAAAAGTTAGAGGATGGAGTTGGGAGGCCGAGGTGGGTGGATCATGAGGTCAGGAGATCGAGACCATCCTGGCTAACGTGGTGAAACCTCGCTCTACTAAAAAATACAAAAAAATTAGCTGGGCATGGTGGTGGGTGCCTATAGTTCCAGCTACTTGGGAGGCTGAGGCAGGAGAATGGCATGAACCCAGGAGGTGGAACTTGCAGTGAGCCAAGATCACGCCACTGCACTCCAGCCTGGGCGACAGAGTGAGACTGTCTCCAAAAAAAAAAACTTAGAGGATGGAGAGAGCTGATACTTGAAGATGAACCATGTTAATCTTCAGCAATTTGCCAAGTTTTGAATCACTGACATTTGGATTTGCTGTGTTGAATACTCAGTTATTTGCATATGTTGACTTCTTTTGGCCTCAGTTTCCCCCATCTGGGAAAGACCAGTTGATTCAAGGATTCAGTAAGTTCACTTGCACATGAGTCATAGTAACTAGGGGCAAAACGATTGAGCCCTGGTGTTCTGGCTGCTGGATCCATGCCTCTAACCATCTTGTGCTGAGTCCTCTTGGGACCACCAGCTGAACATCCTCACGGGCCCTTCATCTCCATCTCCATCTCTTCTCTGAAAGCCAAGTACACCACGGGGCCAGGCAAGATGGGAGCCTCTGGCAGAGGTGGCAGCATGTTTGTTATTCCTGCCCTACCTTCTGGAATGGGGGATGGCGGGTGTAGCCTGTAGAGGACGTTGAATAATAACTGGAGAAAGGGCTGCTCTGGTTCCCAAATAAACAGGCTCATGAGTGATGAGGGGGGACCCCCTTCTCTCCCACCTCCACCCAGGGCAGCTGCAGCCGCCAGCACTGTGCTCACGTTTCTTACACGAAGGCGAATAAACACCACCAGGACCCACTTCAAAAGACTCCGGGAGCAGCCGCTGCTGATGGAACTGGTGTGCCTATAAGGGGGCTGGGCCCGTGCAGAGGGGCTAGGGTGGCCTCTGGTAACAGACGGCCCCAAGACGTCCAAATACATCAGCGTGGAGGCCTCAAAGACCCAGTGACTGCGAGCAGGAAAAATAAATAATGCCGTTATCTCTGAATTTTTGCCTTTGATCTCGTTTCCCCTCTCTCCTGCCATTGCTTTTTCTCCCCACCCCCTTTCCTGATTTTTCTCTCTCCACTACCTTTTTTTTAAAAAAACCTTTTCTCCTTGCCATTTGATTTATGCCCCCAAACAGCTCTGAGAGGCTGTCATCCCCTGATGAATTGGTGGGGTTGTTCTGCTCAAAGACCCCGAGCAGGCGGCTGGGAAGGGAGCGAGGAGAGGGCGGGATGGTTCCTTCCAAACAGGGAAGACCTGGCCTCAGTGAGAGGGATGCTGTATGGACACGTGTAAGCACGTGTGTGGATGTGTTCCTACTGGCACATTACCAGTGTCACCTAGAGCAGCAGTCCCCAACCTTTTTGGTACTAAGGACCAGTTTTGTAGAAGACACATTTTCCAGGCTCGGAGGCAGGGGCAGTGGTTTTGGGATGGTTCAAGTGCATTACACTATGGTATACTTCATTTCTATTATTACATTATAATATATAATGAAATAATTATACAACTCGCCATAATGTAGAATCAGTAGGAGCCCTGAGCTTGTTTTCCATCAACTAGATGGTCCCATCTGTGGGTGATGGGAGACAGTGACAGATCATCAGGCATTAGATTCTCATAAGGAGCATGCACTCTGGATCCCCCAGGTGGGCAGTTCACAATAGGGTTCATGCTCCTATGAGAATCTAATGCCACTGCTGATCTGACAGAAGGCGGAGCTCAGGCAGTAACCCTAGCCAAGGAGAGCAGCTGTAAATACAGACGAAGCTTTGCTCACCTACTCACAGCTCACCTCCTGCTGTGTGGCCCACTTCCTAACAGGCCACAGACTGGTACTGGGCTGTGGCCCAGGGGTTGGGGACCCTTGACTGAGAGCTTGGACCACCTCTGCTTCCACTTGGTTTTGTTTCTGAACCAACATAGGAATGCAGAGAAGTGGTTTTTCAGCCAATGTAGGAATAAGAAGAGGTGGTTTCTGAGCTAATGTAGGAATGGGGAGAGGTGGTTTTCTGTCATTGTTGGGAGATTATTCAGAAACCATTAAGTGTCTACTGCATGCAAGGTTCTAGGAATCTAGGGGTAAAGTCAGTTGTGACTTAGGGGCAACAAACTTGTGACGTTCTGTATCCATCAGTGCAAGGTTGTGCCAAGACTTCAGGCTCGGGGACCAGACTACTCAAGGTCAAGTTATAGCTCTTTAGTTCCCTGGTGCTGTGCCCTTAACTTAATGAAAGCAGCTCAACCTGTCTGTGTCCAGTTTCCTCACCTATAAAATTAGGGTAATAAGGTTTGCCTCGTAGTATCAAATGAGTTAACACCGAAAGCACTTAACAGCAGCTATGGGGTGACAACTAAAGTCTTCAGAGAAGGCTGTGTAGAGATAACAGTGGCCAGAACAACCTGTACAAAGGTCCTGAGGCTGAAGCATTCAAGGAATTAAAAGCAGCTCCCTTTAGAGCCTAGAAATTCAAGGGATAAGACTGAGTCTAGAGAAGCTGGCCCTATAGTCTTATAGGACAGGATTGGCAATTTGGTCTTTATCCAGATGGCAATGGGAAGCCCTTGAGGACCTAAGGCAGAGGAGTGATGAACTGTGCGTTTAAAAGACCCATGTGGCTGGCTAGTACCTGGGAACGAAGGCCAGGAAGGGAAGTAGATTACTGAAGTTGCCTAGATGGGGGATGATGGTTGATCACTGTGGCTTTGGATGAGTACAGTTGCTTCTCTGACTGTCCTTGACAGACAGCAATGAAGGATTATAGAAGGAACTTGACTGAATATAGTACATGGAAAAGTTAAGGTAGCCTCCCAAGTTTGAGCATTTGGTGGTACCATTGACTGCAGCAGGAAAGGCTGGCAGTGTTTTTATTATTATTTGCCAAGCAGCAAAGGAGACTGAACAGCTGAGTTCAGTCTCAGAGCAGCTGAGTCCATCTTTCACACCTATGCAGGAAGTATTTGAAGCCAGAGCTACTAAAGGAATAGGAGTCTGCAGGCAGGTGGCTGAGTGCCCCAAATCAGGAAAACTCAAGGCACCTAAAACCTGCTTTGAGAAAAGTATGATCAGTGTCTTCCAAACATTGCTACACACTAGGATTTTTTTAAAGTATTGATGCTTGGCTTCCAATCCCAGACACTGATTTTGTATGAGATGAGACCAGGGCATCAGGGTGGCTTTTTAAAGCTGCTCAGGTAATTCTAATGTGTAGCATAACTTGAGCCATTGTAGTAAAACTCTTACCCTAGCTGCATGCCAGGCATTGTGCCAAATAGATTATACCCTACCTTTCATCTCCATGACAGCTTCTCTGAGGGTTTCTCATCTATAAGGGGAGACAGAAGTAACTGCTTCACAAGGTTAAATAACTTGCCAAAATGATACAGCTAACATAGGTTATATGTGAAACTTGAGCCACTTGACTCCAGATGAAGGGCTATAACCATCACACTATATTGCCTTCCCATTTGAGGATAAAGCAAGGAGAGATGAGAGGTGGTAAAAGCTCATCAAAGATGAAGACCGCCATCTTGGAAACTCCTTCAAGCTTCCCACGTGTCTCCAGGGAGCAGAACTAAGAGCGACCATGGGTGGGAGGTCTCTGCCGTCAGAGCTGGCACAACGTCTAAGTTTCTCCTTATTCAATTTCTTTTTTTATAGTTAACAATAATTTATTTTATATTTCAAAATAACTAGAAGAAAATAATTGTAATGTTCCCAGAACAAAAGATAAACGTTTCAGGTAGTGGATATACCAATAACCTTGATTTGATCATTACATGTTACATAGTATCAAAATATCACAAATGCTTCCAACTATGTACAACTATGATAATTTTAAAATCTTTTTTAAAAGACTAAGAAAATTTAAAAACAAAATTGGAGTCAGTCATCTCAAACCTTGCCACTGCTTTATCAACTAACTTTATGTAATAATCTAAATCCTTTGTTGTCATTTCAATAATGTTTATAGCATCTTCACCAGAAGCAGATTCTTTCAATAATGTTTATAGCATCTTCACCAGAAGCAGATTCCATCTTAAGAAAGCAATTTCTGTGCTTGTCCATAACGAGCAATTTATCATTTGTGAAAGTTTTATCATGAGATGTAGCAATTCAGTCACATCTTCAGGCTCCACTTCTAATTCTAGTTCTCTTGCTATTTTTACCACATCTGCAGTTCCTTCCTCCACTAAAATCTTGAACCTCTTGAAGTCATCCATTTGGAATGGAATCATCTTCTTCCAAACTCTGACAATGTTGATATTTTGACCTCCTCTCATGAATCATGAATAGTCTTAATGGCATCTAGAATATGAATCCTTTCCAGAAGGTTTTCAATTTACTTTGCCCAGATCCATTAAAATACAAGCATGTTTTGTTTTATTGTGCTCTCCAACTATTTCTTAAACACTTTTTTTCCAGTTCCATAAATACTTCTTTGTATTATTTTTTCCATATTCAATTTCATATGGGCTACCCAGGTTGGAGTAAAAAGCATTTGGTTGGTGGTATCCAGGGAGAGATGCTGGACTCAGCTACTGCTTATTGGGAACATTGTCAATGTCAGGCCCCTGGTATTGATTTTTCTATGAATGACCCCTCAATGCTTAACACCTTAATTCTATGTGAAAGGTCTGGTCTATTACCTCCCTAGTATGAAACCAGAGGCCAAGGACTCCCTATCCATCTTGGTCACCGTGCTCTTGTTAGGCTAACCTTTAAAGTGTGTCTACATTATAGCCCTTCCGTACTCCAGAATCTACCACACTATATGGTTTGATTCTTCTAATTAGGTCTTTACAGTATTATATGAATAAGCCATAACTTATCTCTTCTACTTTGGGAATTTGATTTCTGTTTGTGGGCTATCATAAGCAATGCTGCTATGGGTGTCCTTGGACTTGTCTCCTGGGGCTTGGGGTGGAAATACTGTGCCACACAGCACAGAGGTTTTTACATTGATTTTTCTCAAATGATGTCAACCTGATTTCCAAAGCAGGCTAGACACTCCAGCAGTACATGAGAATGTCTGCTGACAAACACCTCTCATAACGGTTGTCTACCTAAAAGTAATTCCCACATTCAGTCACACCCCTGTACCTTCCTTTTTCTGTTCATTTGATCCTCAAACTGTGTCTCTGACGGGGAGGTGATAGGACCCCCCATTTAATGGATAAACAAGCTGAGGCTCACCCAAGTCACACTGGGAGGGGGCAGATTCAGATCTTACTTTCCACCTTGTTCTCAGTAAGTTGTTACCTTCAATGTTCAGTTCCTCAACTGAATCCCCTAGAGTGTATAGCACAAGGACATATCCTGTAGGTGAAGAATAACTCTTCCTATAAGAGTTGACTCAATTCTCAAAGTATGGTGCTCACCATCACTGGCCATCAGAGAAATGCAAATCAAAACCACAATGAGATGCCATCTCACACCAGTTAGAATGGCAATCATTAAAAAGTCAGGAAACAACAGGTGCTGGAGAGGATGTAGAGAAATAGGAACACTTTTACACGGTTGGTGGGACTGTAAACTAGTTCAACCATTGTGGAAGTCAGTGTGGCGATTCCTCAGGGATCTAGAACTAGAAATACCATTTGACCCAGCCATCCCCTTACTGGATATATGCCCAAAGGACTATAAATCATGCTGCTATAAAGACACATGCACACGTATGTTTACTGCGGCACTATTCACAATAGCAAAGACTTGGAACCAACCCAAATGTCCAAAAATGATAGACTGGATTAAGAAAATGTGGCACATATGCACCATGGAATACTATGCAGCCATAAAAAATGATGAGTTCATGTCCTTTGTAGGGACATGGGTGAAATTGGAAATCATCATTTTCAGTAAACTGTCTCAAGGACAAAAAACCAAACACCGCATGTTCTCACTCATAGGTGGGAATTGAACAATGGGAACACATGGACACAGGAAGGGGAACATCACACTCTGGGGACTGATGTGGGGTGGGGGGAGGGGGTTGGGATAGCATTAGGAGATATACCTAATGCTAAATGACGAGTTAATGGGTGCAGCACACCAGCATGGCACATGTATACATATGTAACTAACCTACACATTGTGCACATGTACCCTAAAATTTAAAGTATAATAATAATAAAATACAAAATTAAAAAAAAAGTACGATGGTATGGCTCTGTGGCTTCTATAACTGTAGACCATTATAAGCCTGGCCTCATGCTTAGGGATCTAGGGAGGTAATGCAGGGGCTGGAAATAACAACTTGTACTTTAAAATTAGACTGCATGAGTCAAGTGCCAGCTCCATTAATAGCTAGTCTTTTAATCTTGCGTAAGTTTCTCAACCTTGCTGGGCCTCAGTTTCTTCCTTCTGAAAATGGGAATAATAGCACCTTACTGTTGGAGTTGTGGTGAAAATCAGATCATGGCACATGGTAAGCACTCAAAAGTCAGATGCTTTTATGAGGACATTTGGAATATGTAGCATCCCACCACATTGCCCCCAGCCCCACCACCACCACGTTGCCCCCCACACCACCACAACCACCACCATGTTGCCCCCACCACCACCACAACCACCACCATGTTGCCCCCGCCCCACCACCACCACCACCACCACCACCACCACGTTGCACCCCCCACCCCCCGCCCACCACCACCACCACCACCACCAAGATGTCTCCCCACCAAAAAGATATGTTTGGAAAACCTAGTCCCAGCAGTTAAGGTATAAATGTTGAGGGAGTTTTATTCTAACTCGGATCCACAGCCACATTTTGAAGGGAGTGTATGTGTTGTGGGGGGTTGCTGAGATTTGCTGGAAGGAATACATGATTACAGTGAGGAATATCCTTGTGGCAGCCACCCTCACATCCACATTTCCTGCCTGCCAGTCCATCAAGCAGGAATAAAATTCCAAATGGACAATATTCCAAACAAACGATAAAATAAAACCAATTAAAGGGACGGATAAAACTAGAAAAGGTTAAAATAACAGAATTAGTGTAAAACAACTCCCTCGACTAGGTTGAGACCTCTAGATATGTGTTCTTGGAAAACCCCGTACTCCCTTGCTAGAGCTGCTTACAGTGGTAATTGACATGTACTTGACAACCTTCCCAAGGCAAATGGGAGAGGCAAAACATATGAATGGTGTCTGCCTTCTGCAGGGTTGTATCCCCAGCACCTAGCATAGAGCCTAGCACATGGTATATGCTCACTAAGTGTTTTTCCTTTGTCACCTTCAATTTTATTCAATGAGGCCTCTGAAACTAAAAATCACAAAAGAATAAGATAAAACTTATATAAGGCACAATGTAAAATGGTAAATGGCATAATGGTAAGATGGTAAATGGTATGAAATGAGGAGAAAACAAATGGAACAATTATAAAGTCAAGTTGGAAAACTAAAATCAGCTAAGACGAAATACATCAATCTCAGTCTTACTCTTTTGTGTTTTTAAGTTCATATGACCTTCTAGGTCATATATAAGAAGTCTGGACATTTCTGAGCTAAGGTAACCAGACTCCAAAAGAGGAAACTTCTGCTCATCTGTCCTCCCAAGTTAAGCCTCTTGGTGGCTTCTTGCTGAGAACTTCATTCTCCTATCTTCCCACTGAACAGGACCTTACACCATCCCTACGTCATGAGTGGGCCTAGGTGACAAGACCTCAGGCTTCTCTTGACACATTCCTGTCCATCAGAAAAGCAGATGAGTCTGTGCCCATCATTCCCAAGCACAGGTACCTTGTTGAAGCTTCCCTTTGAGAAAAATATCTTCTCTTCCTGGCTTCGGTAGCGATAGCCTGCTACAGTTTCACTTATTCCAAAGAAGTTTTCCGATTGAAACCATTTGTACAAGCCTCAAACTATCCCTATGGTTTATTGAGGGATTTAGCAGGTATCTAGATTGGTCAGGGCAGAAGGGAAAAGGAAGAAAGGTAAACACCAAAATGTGGTTCCATAGCATCCGCAGTTGAGCATCCAGAATTGTTTAAGCCCCAGAAGACCCCACTAGAGAAAGACCTCTGTGTTGGTCCAGCCAACCATGGTCTGTATGCATAGGAAGGGAGGTAATGCAGTCAAGAATGTAGGCTGTGAGGTCAGATGGCCATCACTTAAATCTGTTTCCACCACTTACCAGCACTTGATCTTGGACATACTTCACATCCCTGAGCCTTATCTTTTTTTCTCCTGTAAAATGGTGATAATAGTACCTATTTCACTGAGCTGATGGGATTAAGTAGATTCCCATATGTTAAAGGGTTTTTACTCCATGTTCCAGGTACTGTTTATCTCACTTCAGCTTTCAAGTCACCCAGCCAACAAATGTTGAGCACAGGAGGAATAACAATTATAGCAGCTGAGACTACTCGGACTCTATCAGATGGGAGGATACATTTCTTTTCCAAGGTTATTGTGAGAATCAGGTGAGGTTTGCACATACTCTTGCTTCGTGGACAGACTGAGTCTACAGAGCTGTGTTTAAACTCTGGCCCCTCAACACAGTGTATGGCTTTGGGCAATGACTAACCTTACTTACCTGTAAAACGGAGATAACAGAACCTCAAGGTGCTGCTGTGAAGGTTACATGAAGTGAGACATGTGAAGTGCTTGGCATGTGGTAATGACTTTGTAAACACAAGCTGCAATTATGTGTGTAGAAAACCTTGGAGACAGAAGATGCAGTAATGGAGGACAAGGTTTTCATGAAAATGAGTCAGGTGTTAAAATAACTTAATGTATGTTTGGTTCTCTTGGTAACTCTACTCTACCCCCACCCCATTCTATCATTGTCTGTCTTTCTAGTTCTCTCAGTTGAAAAGAAAAGACTCCACTTGAGAAGGCCCCAGCCCATCTGTTTCAAAATACAGGGAAAAATGCCAAACAGCCTCCCCAGCTGGGGCCTAGCTGCCTCTGATAAAAAGAATGAAGAGAGGTGAACTCTGAAAATTAAACAAATCCTGGTGTCTTCGAAAGGTCACCCGGATCCGACGTTGGCCGTCCCGTCGGTGACAGACTGCAGGGCCAGCCGGCAGGAAGAAGGGAGCCTCAGGAGTGACTAAAACCAAAGTCTAGGGTGGCCAGAGAGGAAGGCCCCAGGATGCCACTCCCAGCAGGTAAGCAGCCTGCAACAAGATGATGGAGACTTGTTCTGCAGAGTTAGCTGTTCACAAGTGCCTTGTGAACACCTACTGTGTATAAGCAGCAAGAATCAAATTCTGTCCCTCCATGGAAGAACCCACTTTCTAGTGGAATGTTAGCATTTCCCTCCGTCCCAGCAGCAGACAAGGATTCTATCTCCAGAGGTAGACTTCTGATCTCTCAGCAGCAACACAGATGAAGAGGATGGTTCCGGGGCTTTGACTTCAGTGGGATGCTGCTTTTCATGGGAACCTGCAGGAGAAATACCATCATCACTTCTAGGTGTGTACATTTCCCACCTCCCCCAAGATTGGACAAAGCCGTTGGGGCTGGGGGTATGTTTTCCAGCAGCCTGGCTCCTGTGTATGGCTGAATAGAGGGTCTAGACCCTGCTGTGCCAAGGAAACGAGAGGGAGGACAGGGCCACCCCAAGAGACCTGGGAGGAGGAAGCCAAACTCTTGGCTACTGTGCCTTTAAAACTTCCTGTGACCGTGACTGCAACCACCAAGCAGCAGACATGCCTTATTTCAGCCCTAGGTTAATATCAGTTACTTCTATTGTCCCCATTTGATGTATGGCAAAACAGATGTTGGATCCTGGCTCTGCTACTTCTGAGCTATGTAACTTATAGCTCAGCAACTTGCCCCAAGTCCATTCTATGCAATGGTTAAGGTTCTCCATTTCCACAGCCCATCCCCAAGATCTGAGAGGAGAAGAAAGCAAAATATTCTCCTTCAATGGGTTAGAGACTGGTAGAAACTTTTTACCAATAAGTGACAGCTCACCCTACCTTAATCAGAATTGTCAGTGCCTCTTTTGTGAGAAGGATGCATGAGCCTTTTCTAGGCAGGCTGCAGCCCAGAGGATAAATCCTCCTGAAAGCCCTTAGAAAATGGAAATGGAAATAGCCAAACTGGAGTTGACCTCCTTGCCTTTTCCCATACATTCAGAAATCTATACATCTATATGAGTTGCCTTAATCGAATGGGATACCCCCAAATTCTATATCTTTTAGTGGCTCCAGGTTCAGTGATAGTAATCTGTACATGGCCAAGATGCAAGATATGACTTTGCTATCAGGAAATATTCAGTCTAGCACAATATTATACAAGTAGGCTCGTACTCCCTTGTGACATCACCGCCTTATTTTTGTATTTAACAGACAAGACAAATGATACTCTATCACCTGCCAGTTCTATTTCAGTAGGTTTGCAGGGACAAGGAGACTAGAACATCATTTGGTAGGAAAGGCTTGAGTCAGCCCTGTGTTCAAATCCCAGCTTGGCTATTGTGGCCTTGCATGAGTTGCTCAATAACCCAAAACTTCTGTAAAAGGAGCCTGATGGCCACCTCAAAGGGTTGTTGTTAAATTTTGAGATGACATACTTAGCAGGTTGACTATGAATAGCAGATGCTACGTTATCCACCATGTGATGCAGTGGTGAAGAACATTGCTGTGAAAACCAAATGTAGAGGATACCAACCTGGTCTGGCGCTTACTAGCTGGAGAGAAGAGAGGTTAAGGGACCCTCCCAAGGTCAGTTTGCTCAACTAGAAAGTGGGATAACAGTACCTAACTCATTGGACTGCTGTGAAGGTTAAATTAAACACTTGAAGTCCATAGAATAGTGCCTGGGACATAGTGTTGGGAAACTATTCTCTATAGGCGACTTACATTCCTGCATGTCTTCTGAGCAGAAGCACTGACCTTTTGTTCTGGACTACCTCTTCAAGAATGTTTATATAATTGACTGCCTTGGTAAATACTGTCATCGCCCCCCTCCACTGCCTCAGAGCAGAGGGAAGATTCATTTGTTGTCCTGTGTAATAAAGACAATGTTGCTTCTCAGGCAGGTCAGACAGGTCTACTTGCAGTTCTTTGTCTGGTTCCCTAGGCTCAAGGTATCTCAGCTGGGGTGTGAACCTGCCACATATGTAGCATTCACCTGGATTGCTCTGTGCCCAGGTGAATGGGAAAACTTGGACAGCAAGGGGGAACCCTCACACTAACGATGTTCATTCTGCTTGCTGTGCTTTGAGTAAAAAACAAAAATCCTTTGTCTCTGACCCAGGAGTCTCATGTCATCTTGACAATGTGTTCAAGGTATAGTGGCTATTCTTAAACTGTAACTATCATTTGCTTGCTATTGCAAATAGGGCCAACATCAGATAATTTTCACCCATGGAGATGGACATGTGAGGCTTAACTCATCTGTCCCTTGTGGAGCTCTTCTCTAGGACCTAAAGGATGGTTTGAATCTAGATATTCACTCATTCTGTCATCTGATCAGAATAAAACTTTCACCTATAAATCAGAAGTTCAGGGATCACATAAAGGTCGTGACAAGTCTGTCCCTTTAGCTACTTCAGTCAATTGGTGAAGAAAGGAAGACCTCAATTGAGTCACATTTTCATCTGGGATAATATTACAAGAGACTTGTGAAGTCAAGTCCTGGTTCCAAACCCCAGCTCCACTACCAGCTTAGCTGTGTCATCTTAAGTCATTTGCCTCCCTCTCAATTTCCTCATGTGTAAAAGGGGGATAATACTTTCATTATTTAATACTTGAATAATCATAACATGTCATTTCAAAATATCAATTTCTACCAAAACTTCAAAGCATACTTATACCTCAACTGAACAGCATTGCTCACTCACCTTCTAGACTTTCCCTTTACTAGGCTTAATATTCACTGCTGAGTGTATCATTATCTGCAATTTTATGTTAATGGTTTCCAAAAATGGCCACCAGCAATTCCTCTCCTCCCTGTATACACTTGCCACTCTTCATAGCAAGAGGCGTTATTAATATTTTCTCCTACTCCTGAGTCTGGACTGGCCCTGGGATTTGCTTTAGCCAATAGATTGTAGTGGAGGTGATGTCTTGGGACTTCAGCCCTTAAGGTTTGCAGCTGCATCT
The DNA here is from genome assembly GCF_028885655.2 of Pongo abelii. Lineage (NCBI taxonomy): Eukaryota > Metazoa > Chordata > Mammalia > Primates > Hominidae > Pongo > Pongo abelii. The sequence goes on along the minus strand of NC_071995.2, from coordinate 112,855,553 downwards.
TTCCCTTCTTGCAGCCCAGACGCCATGCTTGTAAGGAAGTCCAAGCTGAACCACTCAATGATGAGAGGCCACATACAGAGAGACCCTGGGGGGTGAGAGGCCATCGTAGTGTTCCATCTGAATCACCAGCTAAATGTAAGCACGCATTAACTCCAGGTGACATAGGGTAGAAGAACCACACAACTGAGCCCTGCCCAAATACGCAAACTGCAATATGAGAAATGAGCAATCATTGTTGTCTCAAGTTACCAAGTTTTGGGGGTACTTTGTCATGCAGTAATTATTTTATTATTCCCCTCACCAGGATGTAAGTTCAATAATGCAAGGACTGTCTTTTCACCGTATCCTTGAGCCCAGCATGGTGCCTGCCGCTTGGTAGTTGTTTAAATATTAGATGGTTGAAGCCACTTATTCACTCAAGCAGGCATGGTGTTTTGTTCACCATTGTACCTCCAGTTTCTAGGCAACAAAACCACTGCCCCTTTGTTGATTAGAGGCTACTTATGTATGTTTTTAATCTGGAATTGCCTATCTCTGTAATAAGTGGAGATGAACAATAATATAAAACAAGACCTGGGAACATCCTGACACTTAACCAGGCAGCCAACTGCTTATGTGCTTGCTTTCAAAGGGGCATGCTTCTCAAATTCTGGTCCTAATTCTTCCAGTAGATGGAATGAAGCCCCATTCTTCCCCTACCCTGTAACATAAAGTAATCATCTAGCAGATGAACTCTGCACTTTCATTCCCTTAACACTGGTCTCCACTAGAGAGAGAGGTGTCTCTCCCTTCTCCCACTCAGAACCTCACTGGTTTGGCTCTGGGTCTTAAGAATAGAAAGATCTGAAGAAGTGGTTTCTGTTCTCCCTGACCCAGCTTTTGCCCACCTCCCAGCCGATGAGTACTTAGGAGAAAGAAGTGAGCAAGGGAAAGATGCCCAGCCTCCTGTAGCAGTGCTGCCTCTTATCAGTCCCCCAGCACCAGAGCCCTGCTGCAGCCCTCCCCTCCCCCAAGGCTGGGCCTGACAAGTTTGTACATTAGCACTTTTCAAAAGCAGTGTCCACTTTGGGAAGGGTGGCAGGGCCCAAGAGCAGCCACTTCCTTTGACAAATGCCAGTGCTGACAGCTGAATGCTGTCTTACAAACCCTGGCCCCTGCTACTCCCCAGGAGGTACTGGGTAGAGCAGGAAGAAGCTCAGAGGTAAGTAATTCACCAAGGACAGTGAGCCCCAAGACGGCGTCTGCTTGGTAGAAATCTACAAACCCAGGAGAGAGGCAGTAAGCTCCAGGGCTGTTACCCCTGGGCTCATGCTCTGCAGGTTCCTAGCTGTGTCTCTTGGGCAACTTAGTCCATGTCTCCAAACCCTATTTTCCTCATCTGTGAAAGACAGGCAATTACTATGCCATATAGTTGCCTATTACTGTTTAATGGATTGCCACAAACTCAGTTGAAAACAGCACATTTATTTTCTCAGTTTCTGCAAGTCAGGTCAGCATATCGCTAGGCTGAATCCTCTTGAACCAGTGTCTCATGAGGCTGCAATCAAGGTGTCGGCCAGAAGTTCCCTGGAAGGACCCACTTCCAAGCCCCTGTGATCGCTGGCAAGTGTTGGTTTTTTGCAGGTTGTAGGATTGAGGACCTCAGCTTCTTGCTGTTGGCTGAAGGCTGCCCTTAGTTCTTTGCCATGTGGGCTGCCTCAACATGGCAACTTGCTTCATCAAAGACAGCAAGGAGAGGGGTTTGCTAGCAAGACAGTTTTTAGAACCATAGAAGTGACATCCTATCCCTTTTGCCACTCCCAGCTAGGAGCAAGTCACAGGTTCTACTCATATTCAAGAAGGAGAAAGAAGGTTGACAAGGGCCCCAAGCACCAGGAAACAGGGACCACTGGGGAGAATCTTAGAGCCTGAGATGCATCAGCTCCTTCATTCCCACCTATGAGTCAGGTGTATGAAGTCTTTAATGCATGGCCTGGGTTTTCTGTTTAATTGCTAGCATTCAGCGTCCCAGCAGAAAGCAGATGGAATATTCAAATGAAATCCCTTCATTAAACTCTTCTCAAAAGTGCGGAAAGGGAGTAAGCAGGGACACTAAAAGGAAGCAGAGAACTGTCCTGGGGCTGGCAAACTGTTTGCTTTGCTACTTGTAAAGGGGAAAGGGGTGGGGTGCAGTTCCCTGAACATAGAGGAAAGAGCCATATGGAAAGGGCTGCCTAACAGTGGAGGAGCAGCTACTGGCCAACCAGTGGCCCAGTGAGCAAGAGAAGGCTGGGCTGAGGCTATATACCCTGACCTCTCTCTCCTACCTCTGACTTCCTGCTGGGCCTTCCAGTAGCAGAGCTCCCCTGGAAGTCATAAAAGGAGGGGAGGCTGTTGCATCAGTCCCTACTTCAGTCCCAGCTTCTCCAAAGAAGTAAAGGACAGATCTGGGGACTAACAGCAGATCTTGCAGTCATTCATATCAAGCAGTTTTCAAGGCAACTAGTAAACAAAAGTAGAATATGTTTCATGATTCCAAAGATTGGAATCCCTACTTGATTTTAAACCTTGGGGATCCATAGACCAATATAAAACAGTTTATGATCTGGAGCAAGAGTCAGCAACTATAGTTCATGGGCCAGATCTGGCCTGCCACCTGTTTCTATAAAGTTGGGTTTTTGGGGTTTTGTTTTTTGTTATTGTTTTGACACAGGGTCTCACTTTATCACCCAGGCTAGAGTGCAAGGGCGTGATCAGCCTTGACCTCCTGGGCTCAAGCAATCCTCCCAACTCAGCCCCTGAAAGTAGCTGGAACTACAGGTACGTGCCACCATGACCAGCTAATTTTTTTGTGGAAGCAGGGTTTCACCATGTTGCCCAGTCTGGTCTTGAACTCCTGAGCTCAAGTGATCAGCCTGCCTCAGCCTCCCAAAGTGCTGGGATTACAGGCATGAGCCACTGCACCCAGCCTCTATAAAGTTTTATTAGAACCCAGCCATGCTTGTCTATTTGCGTATTGTCTGTGGCTGCTTTCATAATAAAATAGCAGAAATGAGTCCTTATAATAAGGATTATATGGCTCCCAAAGCCTAAAATATTTAACATCTAACCCTTTACAGAAAAATTACCAATCTCTGGTCTGGTAGAAAAGCATTTTGGTTAGAAAAATAAGCCTTTTAGAGGAAAGGGGTAGGAAGAAATTAAATATTCCCATCTTTAAAGACAAGCATGTGATTGGCAATTAATGTCCAGTGTCTTGATCAGAGCACAGGATGAAAGTTTCCAACTGACACTGCCTCTGAGGTACATTTCAGAGGTTCTATTTAAAAAGGTAAATATGAAACAGACACAAGGCATAACAAGGTTAACCCAAACACCTATTTTGTAATGCGCTCATACAATCCTGGGTGCTCAGGGCCAAGAATGCCTTCTAAACTTGCACTGAATATCTTTACTAAAGCCACTGTATTAGTCTGTTCTCACACTGCTATAAAGAACTACCTGAGACTGGGTAATTTATGAAGAAATGTGGTTTAATTGACTCACAGTTCTGCAGATTTAATAGGCATGATTGGGAGGCCTCAGGGAACTTAGTCATGGCGGAAGGTGAAGCAAGCATGTCTTACTATGGTGTAAAGCAGGAGAAAGAATGTGTGAATTGAGAAGTGCCACACACTTTAAACCATCACATCTCATGAGAACTCACTATCATGAGAATAGCAAGAAGGAAATTCGCCCCTATGATCCAGTCACCTCCCACCAGGCCCCTCCTCCAATTTGGGAGATTTGGGTGGAGACACAAAACCATATCAGCCACCAAATTTCTATTATAAAACTTACTGTAACAGATTCCCCTTCTTGCCTTAGCAAACTCTTTCTTATCAATGGTTGAAATTAAGAAGAAAATAGTCCAGTTTATTCACCCAAATGACCAAGCATCTTTTTATTATAGGTCCCAAGGTAGGTGCTAGGGATATTTCAAAGTTTTAATCTTTCATTCCCCTGTCTGGATCTTAATCTCAGAGATGGTCCCCTCCACCACCTATGTGAGCCCTTACATCCTATTCCCTTTGTTTCTAGCCCAAGCCCTCTTTTCAACACACCACTGAGGAAAAGTGGGTTGAGGGTAAGTGGGACAGAATGTTCCACAGCTGATATGGTTTGTATCTGTGACCCTCCCAAATCTCATATTCAATTGTAATCCCGTGTTGGAGGTGGGGCCTGATGGGAGGTGATTGAATTATGGGGGTAGATTTCCCCTTGGTGCTGTTCTTGTGATGGTGAGTTCTTGATCTGGTTGTTTAAAAATATGTAGCACCCTCCCTTGCTCCTGCTCCTGCCATGTAAGTTGCCTGCTACCCCCTTTGCCTTCTGCCATGATTGGAAGCTTCCTGAGGCCTCTACAGAAGCAGAAGCTATTATGTTTCCTGTACAGCCTATAGAACTGTGAGCCAATTAAACCCTTTTCTTATCAATTACCCAGTATCAGATCTTTTTTTTTTTTTTTTTTGAGCAACAAGGCTGTTTATTTCACCTGGGTGCAGGCGGGCTGAGTCTGAAAAAAGAGTCAGCCATATCAGATATTTCTTTATAGCAATGCAAGAATGACCTAATACAGCAGCAGACCCAGGAAGGACTCTGGGCTTCCTGAATCTATTGAGTGTGCTTTATACTCACTAGGTTTGAGACCCAGGGCAATTCACTTCCCCCATAACCCTCCCTCCCCTCATCTCCCTCCCTCCCTCCCCTCATCTCCCCAAGGGAGTAACATTTCCTGCTTCATCCATGTCAGAAGGCAGTTATGAAGCTGGAAAGATCATGGAAGGCTGGAGACTGTATAATTCCACTCATGAGGTACCTAGAGTAGCCAAATTCAGAGAAAGAATGGTGGTTTCCAGGGATGAAGGGGGAGGGAGAACGGGGAGTTAGTACTTAATGGGTACAGAATTTCAGTTTTGCAAGATGAAAATGGTTTTGGAGTTGGATGGTGATGGTTGTATGAGCATGTGAATGTACTTGATGCCATAAAAGAATACCTTCTAAAGAGAATCGAGGCTGGGCACAGTGGCTTATGCCTGTAATCCCAGCACTTTGGGAGGCCAAGGCAGGTGGATCATTTGAGGTCAAGAGTTTGAGACCAGCTTTGGCCAATATGGTGAAACTCTGCTTCTAGTAAAAATACAAAAATTAGCCAGGAGTGGTGGTATGTGCCCATAATCCCAGCTACTAGGGAGCCTGAGGAAGGAAAATTGCTTAGAACCTGGGAGGTGGAGGTTGCAGTGAGCTGAGATCATGCCACTGCACTCCAGCCTGGGCGACAGAGCAAGACTCGACTTTGTGAGCACTGCCACAGAAAGAGTACTTTCTCTCTCATGGCTCTTGGGTTTTGCTGCCATCCATAGCAGACTCCCAAACCCAGAGCCTTTTTTTCTTTACAGCTGTTCCACAGCCTCTCCACCCCAGCCCATCAATCACTCTGGCCCTGCTCTCATCCAACTCCCCAGGGCCATCTCAGGTACCACAGTCATCCATCAGCTATGCCAGCACTCTCCCCTTCTTTGCCCACCTCACTCAACCCTCCAGCCCCAGGCTCATCTCAGAGCCATCTGCTGTTCCTGCCTCTCCTCTGCCCTTCCTAATCATCTTCCACCTGGACAAATGCAGGAGGGGGTGAACCAAGGCAGGTGCTCTGGCAACAAAGAGATCACCCTGCTTGGAGCAGATCGCCTTCTTGTCTCTGTTCCCAGAGGCTCTAGGGTTCTAAGACAGCACTTGTCAAACTATGGACATGCACACAAGTCACAGTCTTGTTAAACTGCAGAGCCTGACTCAGGAGGTCCAAGTGGGGCCTGAGTTGCTGCATTTGTAACCTACCTGGTGATGCTGATGCTGCCAATCTGGCCACAGCTTGAAAAACGACATCTGAAACACCACCCAGTTCCCCCTTTGCCTGACCCTGGGGGAGGACTTCTGAGAAGGAACTTAGTCGATATTGGGATCTTGCTTGAATTTGCAGTGACTTCAGTTTAACTTGAATAAAACTAGATTTCGAGGCAAGTACCAATTCATGGAGCATGTCTTCATCCATCTTGGAGAAAGCTATTTAGATGTTGAGAAATTATGTTTACAAAAGGAATTAAGGGGGGAAAGAGACAAATCTTTCTTACAGAATAAACCCAAATAACATAAGTCAATACAACCCCATCCAGGAGGTGGCGCTTAATATCCCTTTTCTCTCCTCCCCACCTCCCTAAAAATAAGAAAAGGATGAAAATTATAGCTCTACAATGGAGAGATCCGGCAGCTGCCACCTTAGCTGAGTGATCAAGGTCAATACCATTTGGGAGGCAGGAGGCTGGGAGATGAGAAAGATGCTTCACCTCAGGTCTTCTTCTTGGGAAGCATCACCCCCAGGATCCTCATGTGAAAAGCATCAGACCAACAGCAGGTGGACAGCCTACAGAACACCTGGCCAGTACTCCTCAGAAGTTAAGTTCATGAAACAGGGAGAGATGGAAGCTTTGACCTGAGAAGACTGGAAGAAACTAAGATATTAATACATGAGAACCAAACACAATGTAGAATTCCAAAGAAGATCTCACAACAGAGAAAGGCACTGCAGTAAAGTTGTGAAATCTGAATAAAGTCCAGGATTCACAGTAAAGTCCTGAGGTTGGTTTCTTAGTTTTGATGAATGTCCTGTGGTCTTGGAAGATGTTCGATTAAAAGTGTGAGGAGTATGGAAACTCTTGTCTTTGGGATGCTTTTGTAAATCTAAAATTTTCTAAAAACTTTTTGAATAATTAGACTTACATGGGTTAGGGTATAACTGGGAAGCTGTACTGTACCAATGGGGATCTTATGAGAGTATCTAAAATGACAGGAAGGAATTATTATATTACTGTGTTGTTTTATATTTTACTATCTCCTGCCAACTCTTCTCCAAAATAATTCTGTGCTAAACCATGGCATCTGGTGGGAAGATGCAGTGGGACTGGGCTGCCATAGGTACAGTCAGTGAGAATGTGCTTTCTGTGAAGGATCTTAATAAAAATGAATTAAACATTGGTCTGCTTTTTATTGCTATCTGGTGGCAATTCTAAAGTCATAACTTTTAACCTGGAAACTCATAGGCATTGACAATTGAAACTAACATCACTGTCTGTCCCTATTATATCTTGAAACAAGCAGCTCAATTGTTTTTTCCTTGGCTTAGGTATTTACCTGCCCCTAGAAGATGAAGCTAGATGACTTATCAAAACTAACAACTTGTTCATCAAGATTCCCCCCAACTCCCCTCCTTACTGGGCCAGAGCCATGTCAGAAGGCTTGCCCAATCCTAGTCAAGGCCCACCCTAAAAATTAGCCCAAGCCTTAGACCTCACAAATACCCTGCCCTATTCCCCATTGTGAGATACCTCAAACTATCAGGGGTTCTCCTTTACTGCAATGAGTCTGAAATTTAAGGTGGGGTTTTTCTCCAGTAGTTTCTTTGGGAAGTTAACAGATGCATCGCATAAAAACCTACACATGCACAAAACAAGCACAAAGATGTTTATGTGCAGGATGACTAATAGGGAGAGTTGGCAGCCACCTACGTGTCCATCAAGGAGTGATTAAATAAATGCTGAATGGTATCCTACAAGAGGAGCATGCTAACTAAGCCAGATACACTGAAGCTGAAAATGTTCACCCCATTCTGAGATGTACTACGTTAAAAACACCTGTAATTCTAAACATTTTGAAAATGATCCTCTTTCAAAAATCATGCCTCTGAGGCTGTCTAGGTGTATATATTTGAAATATAAAAATGCATTGAAAAAACTGGAGAATTAACTGGTGATAATCTTTGGGGAAGAGTCAAGAGAGACTTTGGCTTTATTTCTTTGCCATTTATACATTTCAATTATGTAATTATTTACATAATGAAAATGCTCTCATTGAATTTTTAAACAAATTGTCTATTTCTCTCCTGGTCCAGCATCTAGGGTACTTCTACAGTTGTGATTCTGAGCGTGGGTGATGGTTCATCTGGGCACCTACTCTCTGCAAGACTGTGAACCTGATCCTCTGAGTAATCTTCATGACAGTCCTAAGGGGGTGAAGTTGTCCCCACTTGGGGACAGTGAGTGATGGGATGATCTGATCCCACATCTTCTGCCAAAACACACACCATAGAGACAAGTACAAAGTGCATTCTTAATTCTTCATGACACAGGTGCTGCTTATTCTATTTTTAAGGAGGGAAATCGCAGATTATAGAGAATAAGGTTTTGCATGATTATAGAGCTAGTAAATGGTGGGTGGGTGGTAACTATCTCTTCAAGCTGCTTCTTAGAACCTGTATACTCCTCATTCTCATCCCCTTGCATCTAAGGTTCCTGTTCCCCAATGGAAAACCCCTTTGGGAAGCTGATTCCCCTGCAGCTATAGAGGGGAGTTGGAGGTTCCCTTGACTCTTCTGTTGAATGACTGCTGAATGAAGGTATCTCCCCTAAAGAGAGCATTCCTGACACTGTCATCATCCCTCCTGTTCTCCCAGAAGCAGACCTTGAGACAAGGAGTTGTGTGCCAGGGAATTATCAATGGATTGTCTCCAGGAGGAACTGGGAAGGGAGAGGGGAAGCAGGATAGGAAAAGGTAGAATTCCAGCAAGGGTATGATTTCAGGCAAATCTCAGCCTGAGCCTGATCCTGCAGGGTGTTGTGGGGCACAGTGTAGCCTCTTAATGGGTCTTGATTCCCAGCAAGGGACCTGGGCTTCTATTGTCCCCACCAGTCAGTCACTGCATGGAGAGCTGCCCTAGAACATAAAGTCCCAGACACTTCTGTCTCTGTGGGTGAGGCCAGAGCAACTCCAATACCCCACGGGAAGTTTCATTGCTTTCATCTCTTGTGACCATAAATCTATTGCAACGTGTGCTGTAGCCTCCCCCACCCCCAGACGGCTGTCCCTCTGGTCATTACTGTCCTAGTCCCAGGACCGGGTGGAGGTCCCCTTACAAATCCTATCTCTCTTTTGTGAAATGAAGTGGTCGTTTGCAGTGTTTTAAAGGGAGAATGAAATATTCCAGTCAGAAGGACTTTCTTCTGACAGCATGTTACATGAAAACTGCCAACTCTTTATACTTAAGACTTCTGTCTACTCAATTCATGATCCTCCCTCCTCCCCCTCCACAACACTTAAGCTATGTAGAAGTGAGTTTCTCAGTGAACTATCAGGAAGTGTGAGTTGCTAGTTCTTTTGGAAAGCAATCTAGTGAACTCTAAAATTCCAAAATTGCATGGCCTTTGACCCACTTGCAGAACTCTAGCCTAGCAATAGTAACTACAACAGTAAGTACTCAACAGGCACACAGTGGTGTTGACTGTAGCCCATCTTATAACATCCAAAGAACTGGGCATGACCTGCACGTCCATCCATAAGGAAGAGGCTGGGGGTGGTGATCCGTCTGGACTATGGAACAAGCTTGTCCAACCTGTGGCCTGCAAGCACCCCAGGATTGTTTTTGTGGCCCAACACAAATTTGTAAACTTTCTTAAAATATATTTTCACAATGATTTTTAGCTCATCAGCTATCGATAGTGTATTTTATTTTATGTGTGGCCCAAGACCATTCTTCCAATGTGGCCAAGGGAAGCCAAAAGGTTGGACACCCCTGGTGTGGAATACCATGTGACTGTTAAAAAGAGACCCATGAATTCTATGTTGAAAATGTGTCCAGGATGTATTAGCAAAAAATACACACTGCAGAATAACAATACAGTGCAAATTCCCCCCTCTTTTTTTTGAGACAGGGTTTCTGTCACCCAGGCTGTAGTGCAGTGGTGTGATCATAGCTCACTGCAGCCTCAACCTCCCGGGCTCAAGTGATCCACCTCAGCCTCCCAAATTGCTGAGATTATAGACGTGAGCCACTGTGACTGGCCAGCAATCTCACTTTTGCCAAAGTGGGGAAATCCTACATGTATGCATGTTTATATAAGTATGGAGAAAAGTGGGGGAAGTAATACATCAAAAGATGATGACTGGTTAGTCCTGAGTGATTGGACAGTATAGCTCTCTGCATTACTTTTCCTTAAAGATACAGCTTTGTAATATTGAATAAGTTACAAAGGTAAACTTTAAAACTGAAATGTTGGGAGCTGCTGGTTGAAGCAGGAAGGTGGAGCAAGCCTCATTCCTAGCCCCCAGCTTCCCTCTTCCCTCCTGTTCTCCTGGGCAGGCATGTGGATTGCAGGGCATCACCTCCTTGGTCCTCCTGGGACATCTCACATTGACACAGCCCACGCTGCTCAGCCCACCAGCTCTCAGCAGGCCTGCTGCCCCTGCCCTGACCCCGATTCTCCGAGAGGTTGAAAGGCCATGATGAGATAACCCAGCTCCGTGCCCCCACCTGGCAGAAGATCAGTTAAAAGGCATCCAAAGTGGAGGATCCCCGTGGCTGCCTATTTAGAGGTCCTTCAGAGCCTCCTGTGATAACAGCCACCATGGGCTGAGCGCTTACATAGCAGAGCTTACAGCTAAGAGCATGGACTCTGAAATAAGTCACCTGTCATCTCCAGGCCTTAGTTTGCTCTTCTGTGAAATGGGCATAACAGTACCTCTCAGAGTGGTTATAACTAAAAGATCATATGCATGAAAAGGCATACTGCATGTTGCATGTTGTCATGTGGGAACTACAAGTTGATCTCATAGAAGTAGAGTAGAATAGTGGTTACTAGAGGATGGGAAGGGTCAGGGGTGCAGGTGGAGAAAGCCCAAGGTAGGTGAATGGATACGAAGTTACAGCTAGCTAGGAGGAACAAGCTCCAGTGTTTTATAGCATTGTAGGTGACTGTAATTGATAGCAATTTGTTGTATATTTTCAAATAGCCAGAACGGCAGATTTTGAATATTCCCAACACAAAGAAATAATCAATGTTGAAGGTGATTTGTATGTCAATTACCCTGATTTGATCATTATACATTGTATAACTATTGTAATATCACTGTACCCTATAAATATGTGCAATTATGTCAAATAAAAGCAAAAATGCTAAAAAAAGATGTATATGTACTCATATTCTCTTATCTACGTTATATACTATTTTCTGTATATATTCTCACACATATGAACAGAGCCAATATTAAGCATGTACTCTTGTCAGTAATTTGTCCTTTGAATACTAGATAAGAGCTCTGGTGCTGAACTCAGACTGTACCTGGTTTTAAATCCTTGCTCTGCAGATAACTAAGTCTCCCAAGACAGCCACCATGATTGACAGGGAGGCTGGAAAAGTGTCACTCTATTGCTACCCCTTGCAGAGCTGGTGTCAGATGGGAAGTGTCTGTAAAATTTGGGGCCACTTAGATGAATTTCTTCAAGAAAAGACCATATGGGCTAGAACTGTTGAAAGGGATTTCTGTGCTGCAGGAGTTGGTACTTGGTCCTCTGAGAGAATGGATGAGGAGCTGGGCCACTTTGCCGCATACCTGTGAGAAGCGCCATTTCTATTGCATTCTTAGGAGTCTATGTGAATAGCTGCTCTTGGAGTTGGGCATCTCTGGCAGTCCCACTCAGGATTTGCTTTGCTGATAACATTGGGAAGTGTGCTGAAGTCGGGGTTGGGATGGAAGGGTCAACTTCCAAGCCCAAAGAGAAGTCACTGTCCCTTCTGACCTCCTGTCAAAGGCTTAGCCTAATTTATCTCTTACTGCTTTCTGTATAATAAAAATATTATGTAGTAATGATTTTTAACGTTAACAGTTCCAGCCTGGGCAACGTGGAGAAAACCCATCTTTACCAAGAAAAAAAATTAGTGGAGCATGGTGGGACTACAGGTGTGCAACTTGTAGTCCCAGCTACTTGAGAGGCCGAGGAGAGAGGATCACTTGTGCTCAGGAGGTGGAGGCTGCAGTGGGCTGTGATCGTGCCGCTGCACTCCAGCCTGGGCAACAGTGAGACCAGGTCTCAAATCCAATCAACTAAAACTATTGGCTAGATACGTTACATGTGTGATCTCATTTAATCCTCCCACCACCCCATGAGCTATTGCAAACTTCATTTTTCAGGAAGGAGCTGGAGTAGAACTAATAAGTTGAAAAACCTTCACTTACTGAGTGCCCACCAGGCACTGTGCTGTGCACTTTTCTTGCAAGATTGTTATGAAAATGAGATAAGGTGGGTAAATGATGGCTCTCCCCAGGGAAAGCTGAGGTGCAGAGAGGCCCAATCACTTGTCCAAGGTCTCAGGGAGAGCAAGTGGCAGCGCTGGGATGCAAACCAGAGTTTCTCTTGCTCCAAATCCCTTTCAACGTGGGCAAACAGTTACTTCTGCTTAAAGAGTGTGGAGGACCCCTTGTGGCAAAATGTTGTCTCACCTGAAAACCATTCAGACAGAAAGCCGACTGGTCCCCAGGGGGGGAGGGGAGGGAAGATTGGAAGGAAGCAACTGATTTATTTCATCTCAACATTGGTAAGATAAATTCAACACAAATGTCCAAAAACAAAAGATTGACTAAATTGATTTATATAATGAATATATATATATATTACATATATATAAGAAGCCATTTAAACCAATGTCACAGAACATTGATTTGGAAAGGAAATGTTCAAAGGTTCATTAAAAAGCAGATGGGAAGCAATCACATAAGACATGATCTGTCTTTTTATTTAAAACATCTTCATTTGACTAGGCATAGTGACTCATGCCTATAATTCCAGCACTCTGGGAGGCTGAGGTGGGTGGGTCACTTGAGGTCAGGAGTTCAAGACCAGCCTGGCCAACATGGGGGAACCCCATCTCTACTAAAACACAAAAATTATCCGGGCGTGGTGGTGCGTGCCTGTAATCCCAGCTACTCCAGAGGCTGAGGCAGGAGAATTGCTTGAACCTGGGAGGCAGAGGTTGCAGTGAGCCAATATCGCATCACTGCAATCCAGCCTAGTGACAGAGCAAGACTCCATCTCAAAAACAAAAACAAAAACAAAATCTACATTTTACATCCTTCTTGTTATACATTGAAGTAATGTGCTATGGTTGTACCTGAATGGCGAGATAAATAAAGGTAATTTTTGACCTTCTTTATTCTTATTTGTACTGTCCAAGTTTATAAACCTAAATGCTTTATTTTTCCTCTGGAGAAAAACATTGTTCTAGAAAATAATATTTTAAAATACTTATCAAACTATTGTGGAAGAAAGCTCCTCTTTGGGGGCCTCAGTTTCCCCACCTGAATGATTCAAGTGTGTTCCATCACTAGGTGCACCACTCAAGTTTGAAATGTTCCCCTCCCTCCCCCTCCCCTCCCCCTCCCCTCCCCCTCCCCTCCCCCTCCCCTCCCCTTCCCTCTCCCTCCCCCTCCCCCTCCCCCTCCCCCTCCCTTTTCCTCTCCCTCCCCCTCCCCGTCCCCTTCCCTCTGCCACTCCCCCTCCTCTTCCCTCTCCCTCTCCCTCCCCCTCCCCGTCCCCTTCCCTCTGCCACTCCCCCTCCCCTTCCCTCCCCCTCCCCCCTCCCCCCTCCCCCTACCCCCTCCCCTCCTCCCTCCCTCTCCTCCATCCCCCTCCTCTCTCCACCTCCTTCCTCTCTCCACCTCCCTCCTCCCTCCCTCCATCTCCCTCCCTCCATCTCCCTCTCCCCTCCCCTCCCTCCTCCCCCTCCCTCCTCCCCCTCCCTCCTCCCACCCTCCATCTCCCTCTCCCCCTCCCTCCTCCCACCCTCCATCTCCCTCTCCCCCTCCCTCTCCCCCTCCCTCCATCTCCCTCTCCCCCTCCCTCCCCCTCCCTCCCCCGACTCCCTTTATCTCCCTCTTCCCCCCTCCCATCACTCCATCTCCCTCTTCCCCCTCCCCGTCCCCCTCCCCCTCTCCCTCTCCCTCTCCCTCTCCATCCCCTCCCCCTCCTCCCTCTCTCCCCCTTCCCCCTCCCCCTCTCCCTCTCTCCCTTCTCCCTCTCTCCCTTCTCCCTCTCTCCCTTCTCCCTCTTCCCTCTCCCTCCTCCCTCTCCCTCCTCCCTCTCTCCCTCTCTCCCTCCTCCCTCTCTCCCTCCTCCCTCTCTTCGTCTCTCCCTCTCTCCCTTTCTCCGTCTCTCCCTCTCTCCCTTTCTCCATCTCTCCCTCTCTCCCTTTCTCCGTCTCTCCCTCTCTCCCTTTCTCCGTCTCTCTGTCTCTCCCTCTCTCCCTCTCTCTGTCTCTCCCTCTCTCCCTCTCTCTGTCTCTCCCTCTCTCCCTCTCTCCCTCTCTCTGTCTCTCCCTCTCTCCCTCCTCCCTCTCCCTCCTCCCTCTCCCCCCATCACTCCTTCTCTCCCCATCACTCCTTCTCTCCCCCATCACTCCTTCTCTCCCCCATCACTCCTCTTTCCTCCTCTCTCCTCCTCCCTCCTCCTCCCTCCTCCTCCCTCTCCTCCTCCCTCCCCCTCTCCACCTCCCTCCCCCTCTCCACCTCCCTCCCCCCTCTCCACCTCCCTCCCCCCTCTCCACCTCCCTCCCCCCTCCACTGCCCCACCCCCTCTCTCTGTGTCTCCCTCTCACTCTCCCTCTCTCTCGGCCTCCCTCTCTCACTCCACGCACAAACATGATGCTTAGCTTCAGATCCTTCAGCTGTGAAATGGAGATGACACTCCCTGCCTCATAGGTGTGTTATGAAGATCCAGTAAGTGGACACCTGTAAAACACCTAGAACGCAGGACTGTGACAAGCACCTGCCTGCCTAACGTGCCTCCAATAATGCTGGTGAGTTAGGCCACAGCCAGGGCGCAAACCCAGATCTTTTGTCCCCGAGTCCACCACTCTTCCCACTGAATTCCATTTCTTCTTTATGACATCGCTCCCGATGGAAGACTGTCAGGCACAGGGGCAGGCTTCGAGTGGGCAGAAAGGGCTTCCCAGAGGTCTCTGAAGCACCCTCGAGTAGGTGACCACAGTCCCCCTCACCCTGGGCCTCAGCACATGCAAGCTTCCGGGTCTTCATCTCCGCGGTCCTTTCGTGGCAGCTGCAGGTTTCTGCTTCCCTGATTCCAGGGCCATTTTTCTGCCTGAGCAGCTCCAATATCTAAATTTGCACTCCTGGCTGCAGGAGAGAAGAGCAGGCGTGGAAAGCTTTTACTTCTGAGAATAATTCGGGAGTCATGGTAAGGGCAAGAGGAAAAGGAGGAGGTGTCTAGCGGCAGACGGTGCCACCTCCCCGCTGTGTTTGCCCAAGGCTGGGAAGATTCTCATCCATGGGGAAGAGGGCAGGGAGCCCCAGACAGTTCTCCTCAGAGCCAGGCTGGAAGCTTAAGCCTGAATCTCTACCCACTACGAGTTTGCCACCTAAATATTGAGACGGCACCAAAGGCATAAGTGTGTAAGGCTGAATTTAAATGGTGCAAGATTCACAAATCACAGAGATGCAGAATCAAACACACGACCTCTAGGAGGGCCTTCAGACAGTTCTAAACCAGCACAGTGGCTTAGTGTGGCTAGTCCTCCCATAGAGACGTGGAATCTAATTTTCCTTCCGCGAACCTGGACTGGCCTTAGTGACTACTCTGACCACTAGAATGTGGAAGAAGTGATGTACTGGGACAGCCGACATTTGGTCGTCTAAGAGCCCTTGAATCTCCTCATTCGGAGCTCCTGAAAACTTTCCACAAGTCAGTGCCTTGTAAGAAATCCTACAGCCCTGATGCCACCATGCTGTAAGAAAGCCCAGGCTACCTGAGGGAAAAGGGCCTGGAAAATAAGGCACCAAATGGAGCGTGAAGGACAAGGAGCACCGAGGTTCCAGATATGTGAGTTGAAGACGCCATCTTGGAAGTGGATCCTGTTGCCCCAGTGGACCCCAAGTGAATCAAACAGAAATTACCCACTGAGCCCTTCCTGAATTCCTGTCCCACAAAACCATGAGCAAAATAAAATGGCTCTTTTAAGCCACCAAATGTTGAGACAGCTAGTTACCCATCAATAGATAAGAGAAATTGCCGTTTTTGTACCACTTTCATAATTTTGCTATATGAATGTATTATTAAAAGTTTCTTCCTTTAAATTGACTTACATTTCTGCCATATTTTTAAACAAATTTTATCTACATATAAATACCATGTCTTATGAGCTAATTTGAGACCCCTCAAAATTCATATTTTGAAGTTCTAATCCCCAGTATTTCAGAATATGACTATATTTGGAGGAAGGGTCTTTAAAGAGGTTATTAAGTTAAATGGGATTATTGGGATGGTTCTTAATCCAATAGGACTGTTTCCTTATAAGAAGAGGAGATTAGGACACAGACGTTCATAAAGGGAGAACGTCATATGAACTTGAAGATGGCCATCTACAAGTCAAGGAGAAGGGACCTCAAAGAATCACCCTCACCAATACCTTGATCTCATACTTCTAGCCTCCAGAATCATGAGAAAATTAATTTCTGTTATTTAAGCCACCCCATCCACAGTACTTTGTGACGTCAGCCCTAGCAAATTAATACACCATGAAATTGAAAACCAGTATTAGACACAAACAAAAGATAACCTTTTTAATAAAATCCTTTTCCTTTGTTGTGTTTTTTATGCTTCATGATGCCTCCAGTGCTAAGCATACCACACTTTGAGAAAAACTGTATATTCTCATCTACTAAATGAGGGTTTTAGATTAGGATAGAGGCCCAAGAGAGGCAGTGGCATGTCAAGGTCACAGGACATGTTGATTGGCAGAGTTGGAATGAGAGTCAAAGCTTCCTAACTCCCAAGCCATCAACCCAAACTGTCTTAGAAGGTTCTAAGAAACACCTCTTGGCCCTAACTGTCTGTGCAATTCATGGGGAATTTCTAGCATCAAATAGAGCGGAAAACCTCTTAATGCAAAGAAATAAAATTTCATGCAAAATTGAAAGAGGAGGAAGATCCTTAATATTATGTCAATTGTATTAGGGTTCTCTAGAGGGACAGGACTAATAGGATAGATGTATACATGAAAGGGAGTTTATTAAGGAGCATTGACTCATGTGATCACAAGGTGAAGTCCCACAATAGGCTGTCTGCAAGCTGAGGAGCAAGGAAGCCAGTGTGAGTCCCAAAACCTCAAAAGTAAGGAAGCCAACAGTATCGCCTTCAGTCTGTGGCATTAGGAGATGGAGCCTTTTGGAAGGTGATTAGGTCATGGAGCCCTCATGAATGGTATTAGGGGCCTTATAAAAAAGAGGCCCCAGAGAAATCTCTTGTCCCTTCCACCATGCGAGGACAGAGTCAAAAGGTGCCATCTATGAATGAGGAAACACCCTCATCAGACACTGAGTCTGTTGGCACATTGATCTTGAATGTCCCAGCCTCCAGGACTGTAAGGCATACATTTCTGTACTTTATAAGCTACCCAGTTCGTGCTATTTTGTTTATATAGACTCTATAGTCTCATAGACTAAGACAGTTCCTAATTCATTTCTTTGCCTGGGGTACTCCCTGCCAACACAGACATACAATCGTAAAACTTAAGGTTAAGCATGCTATGCTGCATGATCTATTAGAGAGGTAAATCTAGTACTGTTCTGCAATAATGTTTTCTGAGCCCTTCGTGTATGCTATACTCTTTGCTTGGGTTCTCTTACACTTCTCATTGATAAATCTACGAGGGGAGTAATATCATTGTGCCCATTTTTCACAGACTCTCAGCCTCTCCATCCTGCCATCTGGGGGATTTGAAAATCGTGATTTTGCATGGGCCGTCCCCTTTGTGTACGTTGTTCCATCTTTTCTTGTTCCCTGAGTATTTTGAATTTGTCCTCCAAGATTTATCTCCAACATCACCACCTCTGTGAAGCCTTCCCAGGTTCCCCTTTCCAAACATCTGAGAATCACTCCAAGCCTCCATATTACCTCAATTTCCTTTTTACATGCAATTCCTTGTCATGTACTGTGATGTCACACATGCAACGTAACACTCAGTACCTGGATCCAGGCAGTGTGGTCCTTCATGCCAGGAAGTGTGTGTAATTCATCTCAGAATCTATTCTTTGTGCACTAATTCATTCGGCTGACACTCTACCTATATAAAGAAAGGATGGAATCCTTGTTGCTCTTGTTCACAGGTGAATAAACATTCCCTGATGTGCAGCCCACCACAGGGTTTTAGAGGAAAAGATTGGCTTTTTTTTCTTAATTCATTGGCACACATATGGGGTCTGCTTGCCCTGGCTGCTGGAATCTTGTCACAGAGGGGGCTGGTGCTGAGGGGAGTCACTGGGATTGTTCCATTAGAAGCTCCCAGCACCCAGTCCTCTGGCTCTCTCTTCCTCAGTTAAGGGCCCTTGTGATTACATTTGCCCACACAGATAACCCAGGATAATCTATCCATTCTAAGGTAAAACAAGTGGCAACCTTAATTCATCTGCAGCTTTAATTCCCTTTACCATGTTACATAACGCATGCACCGGTTTCCAAGGATTAGGACATAGACATCCTTAAGAGGCCTTATTCGGCTAACCATACCAGTAGCACCTGCACTTCCATACCAAGTCATGACGAGCAGGTATATCTGCAGACATTGTCAAATGTGCCCTGGGGAGAGGGCAAAATCCGCCTTACTGGAGAACCATTGATTTAGAGAATTCCTAAGCATTGTAAGGCCTTGCTTCTGATATTTGCGCGTTCTAGTGACTTAATAAGAATTGTGGCTGGGCAGGGCAGCTCACATCTATAATCCTAGCATTTTGGGAGGCTAAGGCAGGAGGATCACTTGAGACCAGCGTTCAAGACCAGCCTGGGCAACATAGTGAAACCCCCATCTCTATCAAAAAAGAAAAAGCCAGGCAGAGTGTCATGCACCCATAGTCCCAGCTACTCAGGAGGCTGGGGAGGGACAGTTGCTTGAGTCTAGTAGGTCAAGGCTGCAGTGAGCCAAGACCACACCACTGCACTCCAGCCTGGGCTACAGGGTGAGATCTGTCTCAAAAAAAAAAAAAAAAAATTAAAGGAATTGCAGGGAGTCTGGAGGTGAAATGAATTACACCAAACGACCAAATGGTGCCAAATGACTTTGTCTGAGACTCCATTTCCTCATCTGTACCAAGAGGAAAATAAAAACCATGTACTTCTAGAGTTGTAGAAAATATTAAAGGAGGAAATGTGTGAAAATGACTCTTAGTGCCTGGGGAACAGAGATGCTTAATTATTAGATCCTGAGAAAAATTGTCTTGAATAGAGACATAGTATTAATACTAACTGCCTAGCCTTGGGTTTTCCCCAAATTAGAGCCCAACACAAAGGTTATTTGGGGAAGTGGTCCCCGGGAGTGGAAGCAGGGGACTGGGGTGAGGTGAGATAGGGAAGGAGAGAAAGCCGATTCGCAGGTGCATTATTCAGCTGGGTTCCACTAGGGACATGTGGTCTCAGTCTCACCTGGGCACCCTCAGGGAAACCACGTAGCACCTGCCCCAAATGTTTCTACCCAAGACAAGGGACAGAGGCATGGAGATTTCATGATTAACCTACACTATGTGATGGCCTCCATTCAAATCCCAGCTTCACCACTGGCTAGTCATGTCACCTGAAGTCATATCACCTCTTTCTGCATCAACCTCCTCATCAATGGGGATGTTGATGGCACCAATTTCATAAGGTGGCTGCAAAGAAGAGATGAAATCACATATATAAAGTGCTTAGCAGGCTGGGCACAGTGGCTCATCCCTGTTATCCCACACTTTGAGAAGCCAAGGTGGGAGAGATTGCTTGCACCCAGGTGTCTGAGACCAGCCTGAGCAACAGAGCACGACCCTGTATCTCCAAAACAAACACAAAAAGGTAGCCAGGCATGTTGGCATGCACCCATAGTCCCAGCCACTCAGGAGGCTGAAGCAGGAAGACTGCTAGAGGCCAGGTGTTCACAGCTACAGTGAGCTATGACCACATCACTGCCCCAGCCTGGGCAACAGAGCTCACTGCAAAATTAAAAAGTGCTTAGCAGTAAGTGTTTAATTAAAGGAAGTTCACAATATGGGAACAGTGTAAATAAGAATATGAGACCCCACTGCCTGGGGAAGGGCCTCTATCCCACTTGCTCTCCCTTTGTGAAATGCTGAAAAATGGACCTCAGTGTCCTTATCTGTAAGATAGAAAAATAATAAAACCTGCCTCAGAGGGTTAGAGTGAGGAGTAAGTGAGACAAAGCACGTAAGTGTTCAAAGGGCATCTATCATAGAGATGCCCAGGCTTGGCACTGTTATAACTCACTCTCTGTGTGAGTTGCATTAGAAAGCAGCTTCAGAGAGTAAACAGACTGGGCCTGAGTTGTGTGTGTGGGCTCAGAATGAGCCAAGGTCAGAAAGGGCTCCATGCTAGACTCTGAGGTAATGGGGATGGGTCCTAGGGAAGCCAGCATGGAGCCCAGAGTGTTGTCCTATCTCACGCCTCTAGGAGAAGCTAGAAACCCAAGAGGGATCTACCATAGGGGTCCAGCTGTGTCAAAGGAGACGTGGGGGACTCATTGCGGTGCCTCTGTCATTAGAAGACCTGAATTCCAGGGGCCAGGTGGGGTGGCTGACGTATGTAATGCCAGCACTTTGGGAGGCCAAGGCGGGCAGGTCATCAGAGGTCAGGAGTTCGAGACCAGCCTGGCCAACATGGTGAAACCCCGTCTCTACTAAAAATACAAAAAATTAGTTGGGTGTGGTGGTGCACGCCTGTAATCCCAGGTACTTGGGAGGCTGAGGTAGGAGAATTGCTTGAACCTGGGAGGCGGAGGTTGCAGTGAGCTGATGTCATGCCACTGCACTCCAGCCTGGGCAACAGAGCGAGACTCCATCTAAGAAAAAAAAAAAAAAAGACCTGAATCTCAGAACCTGCTCTGCCCCACCCTTGTTGTGAGACCTTGGGTGAGTCTCCACTCCTCGCTGGGTCCTAGCTGAGCAGACAGACTGTAGACTGCAGAACAGCCCAGGGTACTCTCTCTCACCCTCCATCCGTCCATCTCTCCTTCCCTAGATGCTCATGTGATCCTAGGTGATCCTGTGCATCGGGAGCCTCAGGGCTACTGTGTCCTGGCAGAGTTTGCTTGTCCAGTGATTGTCACCTGGCTAACTAGACTTGACCACATGCCTGTCCCGCTGGACACAGTGCTCTTCAGACCTTTCTGCCAAGGCTCTGTCCGCCACTGTCCTGCAGCCGGCTCTGTGTCTCCTCCCTCTCAGTTTCCTTTCTTCCCCTTTCCCCACCCTTGGCTGGTTCTGAATTCTGTGTAACAAATGTCACCAAGGGACCAGCAGGGACATTAGCAACCTCATAACCACTTTTATGCGCAGTGAAACTTAACAGATCTCTCGTGTGGCCTAGGGAAGGTCATCCTCCCTTCTCCTTCCCCTTCCTCTTTGGTTGCTGCGAGGTAGGTGCATAAATTGTGTCTTTTTATTTTCTGTATTTTCTGATGTGTTGACATCTGGGGCTTCACTGATCCTGGAGAGAATATCCTTCCCAAGGGTAGCTAATTTCTAGAGATAGTAAGGAATTCATCTGCAAGTGCACCTGTCATGTGTAAACCAACCAATCTGAAGCCCACAGCCCAGCCACCTTTTCTACTGGGCTGTCACACTCAGGCCACTATTCCCCTGCCTTAATCACCCCAGGGCTGGGGAGCAGACAATTAGGGACAGCCCCTCTGTGCCTATGCTCCAGAACCTGCTAGAATTATCCCAATTTGCCAATCCTACCATACTTACCCTGCCTTGTCTTGTCTTCCTGCAAAAGCCACAATAAAGGTTCTTGCCCACGTTTTGCCTCCATCTCCTGCTACCTCCTGGCCAACTCTGGTGCTGCCCTGTGCGGCCTTCCGTAGGTGATATGTCTCCTGTTTTTAGGGTCACGTGAGGAAACCTTCTTTCTTCATAACAGTCATTTCCATGTCTGTGTATCTTACCATCTATGATTAAAATAAATCCTGGGTACATTTTAAAAACTGGGGTGGACCATCTTGCATTGGTGGTTCAGAATGGGATAGAATGTGTGCACATAGCATTAAATGATCTTGAGAAAGCCAATTCCACACTCATTAACTAACTCATTGTTTATTCCTATTCAACCCTTTAAGTTACCTGGAGAAGAAAGTCTCAGCTTGGTGCTATTATGATTTTAACATGTCCATTTAAATAGACACCCCTAAAGACTTTATTTCATTTGGTCAAAAATAAACATCATTTTTATTACATTTATGATGATGGTTCCCTGCAAGTGACAGTAAATAGAGCTGATTTTCCATTTACAACCTACTAGTCACGGTCCCAACAGGATTACACAGTGCAGTTAGGATGATCTACAAAGCACTCATTGCAGGAGTATGGCAGGGTGGAAGGGGACCAGGAGAGAGAACACAGGATCCTGGGTAGCAGAGGAAAATTACTGGCACTCTTAGACCAGAAGGGACCAGGGGGAGGAACTATCACAACCTGTAAGCAAAGGGAGATGTGCAGAGCAGGCCAACTTGAGAGAAACAGGGATCTCCGTGGTCAGCCCAAGACCATCTCCTAGGGAGGGAGCCACACAAACCAACAAACTGACCTAACTCTCCTTTGTCTAGGCTCCCGCTTCAGGCTGGCCAGAACCAACCAGAAGTCAAGGCTAAGGGAGTACATGGATGGTGCTTACAGGTCAGCCTTGCAGGACACAAAACAGGGTGGAGAGTAGATCTAGAGGGGTAGAGAATGAGGGGGAAATAGACAAGATCCTATACAGAAGCAGACAGACAGACAGAAACCAAATTACTTCCCGTGCCTGAACAGAAGACAGAGAATCCCTCCACCTCCAAAACATATAATATATATTAATATATAACATATCAGCTGGGTGGGGTGGCTCATGCCTGTAATCCCAGCACTTTGGGAGGCTGAGGCGGGTGGATCACCTGAGGTCAGGAGTTTGAGATCAGCCTGGCCAACATGACAAAACCCCATCTTTACTAAAAATGTAAAAAATTAGCCAGGCGTGGTGGCGGGCACCTATAATCCCAGCTACTCAGGAGGCTGAGGGAAGACAATTGCTTGAACCTGGGAGGCGGAGGTTGCAGTGAGCTAAGATCATGCCATTGCACTCCAGCCTGGGTGACAGAGTGAGATTCTGTCTCAAAAAAAAAAAAAAAATATATATATATATATATATATATGCGTGTGTGTGTGTGTATCAACCATACATTGTAATTATATACTATAATACATATATAGTATATATTATCACATACCTATAATATACAGTCCTTAGAAGAGAAGAATTTGCATTATCTTTGAATTCTTACAAAGTTTCCGTATTAAGGAGCCTTCTCCATTATTTTACTTTGAACGACCAAGTATTACTTTGGACGACAAAGTATTACTTAGGGAAGATACATTAGCCTAAAAAGGTGTTTCCTACACTCTGGCTGCACAGTGGAGTCACCTGGGATGTTTTAAAAGCCCTGATGCCAGGCCCCACCCCCAGAAAACCAGACTGTAATTGTGCTGAGCCGGGCTTGGCATAAGGAGTTTTCAGCACTCACTGATGAAGTCAAGCCTGAGAACCCCCACCTAGAACAATCTCAATCCCTGCGAGTGTGCAATGCTCGTGGAAACCACCTGGCACTTATAATTCCTCGTTAGCCTAAATCCCTAACTCAGACAGGGCCTAATTATTCCTAGCGGGATGAGTTCACCATAGCATGTGCTGGATGCCACAGTCGAGAAGTCTCTTAAAGATGATCACTTAATGAAATATACTAAGGGACTGCATTGTAGAGAATAAAGATACCTCCAAGACAAACCAAAAACTCAACCATCCTAACAGTAAGCAAAAATGTTCCTGTGGCTTGCAATACAACTTCCAGTGTCACTATCTCTTATCTGCTAAATTGTAGTCCCCAAAATTCATATGTTAAATTCCTAAGCTGAGCGTGGTGGTACGTGCCTGTAGTCCCAGCTACCAGGGAAGCCGGGGTGGAAGAATTGTTGAGCCTGGGAGTTTGAGGCTGCAGTGAGAACGGCCATACCACCCTAATGTGCCTGATCTCGTCTAAGGCTGCAGCAAGCTATCACTGCACCATGGCACTCCAGCCTGGTCAACACAATAAGAGCACGTATCTAAAAATTAATTAATTAAATTCCTAATCCTAGTACCTCAGAATGGAATTGTATTTGGAGATGGGGGGAGGTGGTTGATGTGTGTGTGTGTGTGTGTGTGTGTGTGTGTTTTGAGACAGAGTTTCGCTCTTGTCACCCAGGCTGAAGTGCAATGGCGCGTTCTTGGCTTGCTGCAACCTCCGCCTCCCAGGTTCAAGTGACTCTCCTGGACTCAGCCTCCCAAGTAGCTGGGATTACAGGCACCTGCCACCATGCCCAGCTAATTTTTGTAACTTTAGTACAGAGGGAGTTTCACCATATTGGCCAAGCTGGTCTCGAACTCCTGACCTCAGGTGATCTACCTGCCTCGGCCTCCCAAAGAGCTGGGATCACAAGCATAAGCCACCACACCTGGCCTGAGATAGGGTCTTTAAAGAGGTAATTTAGCTGAAGGAGGCTGTTAGGGTGGGCCCTAATCCAATATGATTGGTTTCCTAAGGAGAGAGATTAGGACACAGACACACACACAGAGGGATGACCATGTGAAGATACAGGGAGGAGGCCATCAACGAGCCAAGAGACAGGCCCCAGAAGCAACCAGCCCTGCCCACGCCTTGATCTTGGACTTCTAGCCCCCAGAATGGTGAGAGAAGACATTTTTGTTTAAGCTACCCAGCCTGTAGCACTTTGTTATAGAAGCTGGCACAGACACATAAAATACTATACACGGGTTTTTAAAGTGCTGCATTTCAGACAACTTGTTTTAACACAGGACTGCCAGCCACCAAGTCAAAGCTTTTCCTGTTATGAATGAAGAATAAGAGACAGGGTTCTGGAGCCACGGGCTCAGTTCTCTCTCTTCCCCATCTCACTTCCCTGCCCCTTTCCAAATGCTTCCTGGGCTCATCTCCCAAACAAACTACTTTCACTGGATTCATTGTCTCTAGGTTGGCTTCTGGGGAGTCCAGCCCAAGATACCTCCCAAACTAGGGGTTTGAGTCTTTGATCCCTCTGCTGATGTGGGCTGAGGTTGTTTTCATGTGTCTGATATGCTTGGCTAGGCTTATATCCACCAAGGCAGGTAATATTAGGATAATAGGAGAAGAGGGCTTCCCAGGGTGCTTCCTGAGCTGCCCAGCATTGCAACCTTCCTCTGGAGCACACGGCAGCCTCCCTTTCTCCTGTCCCACCTCAAATAGGCAAAGTGCCTGCAGTACTAGATATCACAGGGCCCAGGTCAGAGCCCCACACAGGCTCTCAGCCTGGACACCCTCTCATCTCTCTATCCTCAACATGCTACAATTTATGCAATGGATTTTTTTTTCAAAGTCCATTCAAAAGGGGGTGACTATCAGCCTGCAGAGAGTCTTATGGGGGCAGGAGGATGTCCTGAGGATATTCTGAGGATCCAGAGACCTGGAGATCACTAAGTGGCACATTTGAAACACACACACACACAACCTTCCCTAAATGTTGAGAACACAAGACCAAGTTATCACATTCTTAAAGCACTAGACAGAAAGGAGTAAAAAGAAATCTCTCTTCATCAGCTTGCCCATGCTTGGGTGGTGCCCAACCAAGATGCATTTCCTTTGGCTGTAAGATTGTTTTATGGGCTGCTTTTGGAAAAGAAGTAGAATAAGGTTTTTGAAAAATCATCAAATGCTTCCAAGAAAACTCAAAATTCTAACCAGCATGGGAGGTGGTTTTCCATTCCCTGGTCATAAGCTGCCCAGGAGCCCTGGGGAGTCCAGCCAGTTCCCTAGACAGGGCCAGCTGAGCCTAGGGCAGAGGAGGTAAGGCTCACGGAGATGCCAGTGGACCACCCTGGGCAGGGCAGCCCTGCAGGGCTCACAAGTGGCTCATTCTCTCCAAGACAGCTGGGTGCTGGGCTCAGGAGAAAAGGCAGAGACTGTATGTATCTTGGCAGAGCCTGGGAGGAGGGTCCGGGAGATAGTCATTTTATAAGAAGGGTATTTGCGTCTCCCATCCTTGTGGAGAAGAAAGCCAGGGGGTCATGTGCAGTGGCCGTAATCACAGCCCGTAATCACAGCACTTTGGGAGGCTGAGGCGGGTGGATCACCTGAGGTTGAGGGAGTTCAAGATCAGCCTGACCAACACGGAGAAACCCCATCTCTACTGAAAATACAAAATTAGCCAGACATGGTGGTGCATGCCTGTAATCCCAGCTACTCGGGAGGCTGAGGCAGGAGAATTGCTTGAACCCGGTAGGCAGAGGTTGCGGTGAGCCAAGATCGTGCCATTGCACTCCAGCTTGGGCAACAAGAGTGAAACTCCGTCTCAAAAAAAAAGAGAGAGAGCCAGGGTGGGCTCTGAGACAGCTGGAGCCTTTTTTGGTGGACTGGAGATATAAAGAAGGCTTCATGATTTCTATGGTTTGGCTCTGTGTCCCACCCAAATCTCATCTTGTAGCTCCCATAACTCCCATGTGTTGTGGGAGAGACCCGGTGGGAGATGATTGAATTATGTGGACGGGCCTTCTTGTGTTGTTCTGATGATAGTGAATGGGTCTTATGAGATCTGATGGTTTTAAAAACAGGGGTTGCCCTACACACGCTCTCTCTTTGCCTGCCACCATCCACGTAAGATGTGACTTGCTCCTCCTTGCCTTCTGCCATGATTGTGAGGCCTCCCAGACACATGGAACTGTGAGTCCAATTAAACCTCTTTCTTTTGTAAATTGTCCAGTCTTGGGTATGTCTTTATCAGCAGTGTGAAAACAAACTAATGCAGTGATCTAAATTGGTCACTCTCTCTTTTTAGAGAGATTGTAGAGTAGAAAGATGCAAATGTGGGAAGACCAGAAATGAGAGTCCCAATTTCTGGTAGCAGTTGGGAAGCAGAAACAGGAGGGTGGATCCTCTGACTCAGCCTCGTGACCCATCAGCACAGAACTAATCTTGAGTCAAAATCTCTCCATCTTCAAAACTAGGGCTCAGGTAAACAGCCACCAAACTGCCATCTTCTGCAACCCCAGGAGGAAAATAAGGAAATGTCTGGAAGATGCTTCAACTTATCAGTTTATTGTGACATACTATTAGGAATAGACTTAGTAGAGGTATGTCACCTCTGGTCTGCAGGTAAAGCTGATATATGAGAATCCTATGGATTAGGTGGCTCAGCCCACCTTCCACTAATAGGATGATTTACCATCCTGGTTTTCCTGGGACTCTCCTGATTTTAACATAGAAAAGTCTTGCATCCTGGGAAACCCCTCTGTCCTGAGAAAACCATGTGGTTCATTAGTCTTGCTAACTACACGCACGCACGCACACACACACACACACACACACACACACACACATAAACACACCCCCTAGCCAACCCTGATCTTTTCAAGGATATTGGTGATTCAAGTGCAAACATTAGTCCCACACTCCTCTTCTTGACGCTCCAGGCACAATGCTGAGTCCCATGTACATGGTCCATAAATACTGTAGATGCAGCTGATATCCCCCTCACCCCCCTCATCCCCTTTGACACTAATGTACCCATTCTTTAAATGCTGCAAGTACTACAGGCAGCTTACAAACACCAACCACCTTGCCTGGAGAATAAACTTTGGCTGAGTCAAGTCACTTTACCCAGAGATGCAGACCCCTGGAGGCCATACCACTTCTCACCGGGGGCAGTCAATCATTGACTGATATAGGGACAATTCTGTAATGCAGTGTGTGCTCCAGTATCCCCCTGAGGGTCAGGCCAAGGCTAGACTGCACCTGAGACCACATCCTGGCTCAGCCCCTCGCCAACTTCTGGACTCTGCTTCTACGAATCCCAACCTAGGGCAATACATGCTGTCCTCTTCCCCTCCAGAGTACCTCCTGCGGCTACGCCCTTCTTTCTATTGCCACTACCAGAGTTGAAGCCACCATCATCTCTCATGGGTGACCACACAGCCTCTACCCTGTCTCCCTGCCTCCATTCCTCCCTTCAATCCTCCCCATTTTCTTCAAAATGACCAGACAAATCTTTTAAAAGTAAAAATCAACTCAAGATACTTGTCTTTGTCCATTCAGGCTGCTATAACAAAATATCATAGGCTAGGTATAACAAAATATCATATGCCAGGTAGCTTAGAAACAACAGAAATTTCTCACTGTTCCAGAGGCTGGGAAGTTCGAGATCAAAGTGCCTGGTGAGAGTCCATTTTCTGGCTTAGAGATGGTGCCTTCTTGCCACACCTTCACATAGTGAAAGGGACTAGCGAGCTCTCTGTTGCATCTTTTATAAGGCACTAATCCCTTTCCTGAGGGCTCTATCCCATGACTTAATCACCTCCCAAAGGCCCCACCTGCTAAGACCAGTGCCTTAGGTGTTAGGATTTCACAGGACACAAACATTCAGACCAGCGCATACTCCTCTGCAAATCCTTCTGCAAATCTAACACCTTTTTTTTGTTTTTGTTTTTTTTTTTTTTTTTTTTTTTTTTTTTTTTTTTTGAGACAGAGTCTTCTCTGTTGCCCAGGCTGGAGGGCAGTGGTGCAACCTTGGCTCACTGCAACCTCCACCTCCCAGGTTCATGCAATTCTTCTGCCTCAGCCTCCCGAGTAGCTGAGACTATAGGTGCACACCACCACACCCAGCTAATTTTTGTATTTTTTTCTAGTAGAGACAGGGTTTCACCTGTCTCTGCCAGGCTGGTCTCGAACTCCTCACCTCGTGATCCACCTGCCTCAGCCTCCTAAAGTGCTGGGACTACAGGTGTGAGCCACCATGCCCGGCTTCTAACACCCTTTTGTGAAGAAAAAAAAAAATACTCGACAACTTAGGAATCAAAGGGAACTTCCTCAACCTGATAAAGAGCATCTGTAAGAAACCAGGGCCAGGCATGGTGGCTCACACCTATAATCCCAGCACTTTGGGAGGCCAAGGTGGGCAGATCACTTGAGCCCAGGAGTTCAAGACCAGTATGGGCAACATGGTGAGACCTCCACCTCTACAAAAAATACAAAAATTAGCCAGGCATGGTGGTGCATGCCTGTAGTCCCAGCTACTCGGGAGGCGGAGGCAGGAGGGTTGCTTGAGCCCAGGAGGTGGAGGCTGCAGTGAGCTATGATCATGCCACCATACTCCAACCTGGGTGACAGAGCCAGAACAAGTCTCAAAAAAAGAGAAAAAAAACCAACAGTAAACATCATACTTAATGACAAAAAATTGAAAGCATTTCCCTTAAGATCAGGAACATAAGGATGGCCATCCTTGCCACTTCTAGTCACTATTTTGCTGAAGAGTCAAGCCAGGGAATTAGGCAAGAAATAGAAAAAGCAATCAGATTAGAAAGGAAGGATGGAGTAAAACCCTATTTGTGGATACTGTGATCTTGTAAGGCATGTGGAGGGTGAGGTCCTGATTTGTAGCACTAGCCGACTTCAGAGGTATAAATATGCCCACACATGCAAGGTCAAGCTACTGATAGGACATCACTGAATGTAGAACTGAGAAGAAATGCACAGAATTGGTCCTCTCAACTATGACTATATACACAGAGGGGACCTCACCACTCATTACAATCCTTCCTCTGAAACCCCTTCTCTCACCGTCACTCACACACTATCTGGAACAGAGCAGGTATTTGATAAATAAATTGAATGGGGAAAATCCCATCTGTGGCTTTCTATTTCTCTTAAGATCTAAAGTCTTTGCAGTGGCCTGCATGTCCCTGCATGATCTGGCTTCTGGCCACCCTTCCAGCTTCATCTCGCACTGCTTCTCCCCTTCTCTGTGTACTCAGCTGCACTGTCCTTCTTTGTCTCCCCCAGTGATCTAAGTTCTTCCCACCGCTGAGCTTTTGCACATGCTGTTCCTGCTACCTGGAATGCTGACTTCTCTTGGCTAAGCCTTACTCCTCTCTCAGGCCTTGGTTTATTGTGGTAGTTCTCAACCAGGGGACATTTGGAAATGTCTGGAGGCTTTTTTTAAAAAAAGAAAGAGACAGGGTCTTGCTCTGTCACCCAGGCTGGAGTCTAATGTCATGATCATAGCTCACTGCAGCCTTGACTTCCCAGGCTCAATCGATCCTCCTGCCTCAGCCTCCTGCGAAGCTGGGACCACAGGCATGTGACACTACAGCCAAGCTGTTTTAACTCTTTTTTTTTTTTTTTTTTTTTGCAGGACAGGGTCTCACTATGTTGCCCAGGCTGGTCTCAAACTCCTGGACTCAAGCGATCCTCCATCCTCAGCCTCCCAAAGTGCTGGGATTACAGGCATGATCCACCACACCTGGCCTGGAGACATTTTTTATTACCACAGCTGGAGGAATCCTACTGGCCTCTCATGGATAGAGGCCAGAGATTCTGCTCAATATCCTAAAATGCCCAGGACAGCCTTTCCCAACAAAGAATTATCCAGCTCAAAATGTCAATAGTAGCAAGATGGAGAAACCATGGTTTAATATGAGATCACCTTCCCTGATCACCTCATTAACTGATGGAGGTTTCCCGTGTTATTCTCTCTCACGATACTCAAGTCTCTCCTTGAACCACTTATGCACAATTTGGACCTGGGCCACAGTAGACGGCCTAATATATTTGAGAAGATATTCGGGAGGTGGGGGGCTTAGAAGGGTCTAAACCTCCCTGCCTTATGTCTTATGTCAGGTTTGCAGAGGCAGGAACGGACCCGAGGAGTCTTGCACAAGTGATTTATTAAGGACGTGCTCCAGGAGAAACCAACAGGCAATGGGGGGAGCAAAAGTGGAGAAGGGAAGAAGCCAAGCCAGCGTGAGATTTCAGCAAAGCCTTAGCACTAGCTGAGCCTGCTGGGGAGCTCTCAGCATAAATTATGCTCTGAGTGCGTCCCCACTCACTCAAGGCAGAGAAGTTGGGCTTTCATGCTACTGCACCGGTCAGTCTTCAGCTAGGGGTCACCCCAGAGCTGCACTCCCTCTGGATGCCATCAGCTCTCTGGGCTTGAAGGCAGAGCAGCTGGTAGCCTAAAAAGCAGGCCTCCAGAGAAAGCCACAGTCGCAACCACAAGAAGCCAGAGCTCCTAGAAGCCAGAGAATATTTGCACAGAAGCAGTAAAAGAAAGAGAATCTGAGTGGGACATCAACAATGCAAATCTGCTAGACAGCTGGGCGATCAGATTAAAATGGATTAATCTTGTGGGACTTCCGTTGGTGTACAAAGTAGTAGCTCCTCTTCCTGGGTATGTCCCTCCTTCTCAGGAGCCTGCAGAAACCTCCCTATTATAAGTCAGCATCTGTGATATGACCTAACTGGGCATTTATTTATATCAAATCCCTGCCAACAGTTTCTGCCACCCTGCTCCTCTTATTGTGAAAGTTACAGATTTCTCTCCCTGCTTACAGTTTATGCTTCTACAAAGGTAGCTCATAACAAAAGAACATCAATATGTCAAACCTACTTGACTTGGTCAGCCCAGAGATGTTTCTTCACTCCCCCATGAAGCTACCAATGGGCTTGAGGATATTGGAGAGCTTCTGAAAGTTGTCTTCAAAATTCGATGTGGGTATGAGTTCTTTGTAGAGAGGATCCATTGTTTCGTTTGATTATCCAGGTGGCTCATGACCCAAAATAAATCCAAGATAAAAGTTCCTCTCTTCGGTAGAATTGAATTTTCTATATCAGGATGTTTATTAGTTTGCTAGAGCTGTTTAAACAAAATACTACAGGCTTGGCATGGTGGCTCATAACTGTAATCCCAGCACTTTGGGAGGCCAAGGTGGGCAGATCACTTGAGCTTGGGAGTTCAAGACCAGCTTGGCCAACATGGCAAAACCTTGTCTCTACCATAAACACAAAAATTAGTCAGATGTGGTGGTAGGCACCTGTAATCTCAACTACTTGTGAGGCTGAGGCACAAGAATCACTGGAACCTGGGAGATGGAGGTTGCAGTGAGCCAAGATTGTGCCACTGCACTCCAGCCTGGGTGACAGAACGAGACTCTGTCAAAAAAAAAACACAAAAACAAAAAAACAACAACAAACAAACAAACAACAAACAAAAACACACACACAGATTGAAGAGCTGAGTATGGTGGCTCAAGCCTGTAATCCCACACTTTGGGAGGCCAAGGTGGGAGGATCACTTGAGCCCAGAAGTTCAAGACCAGCCTGGGCAACATAGCAATACCCTGTCTCTACAAAAAAAAAAAAAAAAAATCTTAAAAATTAGCCAGGCAGAAGCTGTGCACTGTAGTCCCACCTACTTGGAAAGCAGAGGTGGAAGGATCACTTGAGCCCAAGAGTTCGATGCTGCAGTGAGCAATGATCGCGCTACTGCACTCCATCCTGAGCGAAAGAGCGAGACCCAATCTCAAACAAAACAAACAAAACCACAGATTGGGTGGCTCATGCCAGATAAACAATAAATTTACTGTCTTACAGTTCAGGAAGAACAGAAGTCCAAGACCCAGGTTGGCACGATCGGTCCCTTCTGAGGGCTCTGTGGGTGAACCTGGCCCATGCCTCTCTCTGGCTTCTGATAATTGCTGGCATCTTTGGCATTCCTTGGCTTGAAGAGGTTTCACCCAGATCTCTGCCTTCACCTTGACATGGTGTTCTCCGTATGTGTGTGTGTGTGTGTGTGTGTGTGTGTGTGTGTCTGTCTGTCTGTGTCCACATTTTCCCTCTTTATAAAGATACAAATTCTATAAGATTTAGGGCCACCCTATCCGGTATGACCTCATCTCAACAAGTTACATCTGTGACTACCTTTTTAAATTTTTTTTTTCTTGAGACAGGGCTTTTCTCTGCTACTCAGGCTGGAGTGCAGAGGTATGATCACAGTTCACTGCAGCCTCAACCTCCTGGGCTCACAGGATCCTCCTACTCCAGCCTCCTGAGGAGCTGGGACCACAGGTATACACCACCATGTCACCACGCCTGAGTAACTTTTTTTTTGTAGAGATGGCAGTGGGGGGGGTGTCTCTCTATGTTACCCAGGCTGGTCTCCAACTCCTCAAGTAATCCAACTCAGCCTCCCAAAGTGCTGGGATTACAGGCATGAGCCACTGCACTCAACCTACCTATTTCTAAATAAGGTGACATTTTGAGATACTGGGGGTCAGGACATCAACATGTGAATATTTGGGAAACACAATTTGGCGCATAACAGAGCGTCTTAAAGTGGGATAGGCCAATATCTTGAGTTGTCAGGGATGGTGCTGGGGCAAAGGACGGAAGAAGAGTGTTCATCTGAGTAGAGGGTGGGAGGGAGGAAGGAACCCTGAGAGTGGAGGGGACTGGTTGACTATGGGGAGAATGAGCCAGCCTCAGCCCATGGGCTCTGAGAAGCCTCCCTAGAGGCATCCAGTGTCTCCAGCTCCTTTCATGCACCCCTTTCTGTTTACTCAGGCCCATCCCTTACCCCTACCGCTGATAGGGCAAGCAGCTGCAGGTCAGCTGCCACCAGCTTGGTGCAGGAGCTTGTGGATACTGTCAGTAAAGCAAGGACCACACCATCACACAACCTAAAAGCTGGATGAGTTAAAAGCCACAGGACCTCCTTGACCAAGCGGGGAAGGGAGCCCATGGATAACTGCTTCTCTCCCTCCTGCCCTGGGCACACACTTCTGAGATGCCTCTCAGAAGGCTTCATAGATCCTGCAAAATATGCACCAGATGCCTGCAGTGGTGGCCAAGTCCTCTCTTTCCTATGCTGTCCCTTTTTCCTTCTCCCTGGGATCATGTATTAGTGTGTTCTAATGCTGCTAATAAAGACATACTGGAGGCTGGGTAGGGTGGCTCACGCCTGTAATTCCAGCACTTTGGGAGGCTGACGGGGGCAGATCATTGGAGGTCAGGAGTTCGAGACTAGCCTGGCCAACATGGTAAAAACCCATCTCTGCTAGAAAAAAAATACACAGATTAGCTGGGTGTGGTGGTGCATGCCTGTAATCCCAACTGCTTGGGAGGCTGAGGCATGAGAATCACTTGAACCCGGGAGGCAGAGGTGGCAGGCAGCCGAGACCACAACACTGCACTCCAGCCTGGGCAACAGAGTGAGACTCCTTCTCAAAAAATAAAAATAAAGACATACCTAAGACTGGGTAATTTATAAAGGAAAGAAGTTTAATGGACTCACAGTTCCACACGGCTGGGGAGGCTTCACAATTATGGTGGGAAGCGAAGTAGGACCAAAGTCACGTCTTACATGGCAACAGGCAAGAGACTGTGTGCAGGGGAACTCCCCTGCATAAAACCGTTAGATCTCCTGGGACTTATTCATTACTATGAGAACAGTATGGGGGGAAAACTCCCATTATTCAGTTATCTCCACCTGGCCCTGCCCTTGGCACTTGGGGATTATTACAATTCAGGGTGAGATTTGGGTGGGGACACAGAGCCAAACCATATCAGATCACTTCCCAAGAAAACTGCCTGCACATGAACCTTTGCCTCAAGCTCTGCTTTCAGGCCCAGGCTGAGACATTCTGCATGCCAGACCACAGAGGGAGGAGAAGTGGGCTTCTCCCTGGTGTCAACAGCACATCTCCTGTGTGGACAGGCAAAGCTTTTGGAGAAGAGAATTGAGGGGGTGGGAGGAGAGAGAGGCAGGCAGGGGCAGGAGCAGCTGCACCTTTCCTGCTCCTGAGAGTAAGCTGCTGGCCACTTGTGAAGACAGAATAGACTCTGGGTTGGGGCTAGTCCTCCATGCTGACTTCTGATCAGCCCCAGTCCCATGAACTCCCTCCAGTTTCTGCTGTATGTCCCTAGCATAAGAATACGTCAACCTTAATGTTATCATATATATGGCCGGCCATGACACACGTAGCATTCTTATCTATTCTGGAGCATGGCCTTTAGTTGTCTTGCTGGAGCATGTACCCCTTTCCCTATGGTAGGTAAGCCCTGGGTCTCGGGAGTAATAGTGCAGAAATCTAAGACCACGGTTTTGCGGCCACACAAGACCATGCTTCTGCCTGTAACTTCCCCTGATTAAACCCCCTATACCAACAAATTGGATGTGTCTGTTTCCTTCTTGGTTTCCTGACTTCCCTGGCATTTGGGGGCAACTTTGCATATACAACTTGCATATACAAAAAGAAGCCCTGAGGCATTACACATCTATTATTTGTAAGCTTGCTTTCCTAATATACCCTCCTCCCAAAATACAAAACACACTCTCCCTGCTGACCCACTCCCAAGAGTGCCATCCCTGCAAGCGATCATCCCCGGAAGAGCAGTATCCCTAAAGCAGCAAGTGCTTACAGCCCTGCAGCCAGGACTTGGAGCTTGAAGCCCCACCTACCAATGTGTGGACAAGTTACTTAGACTCTTTATGCCTCCATTTTCTCATCTGTAAAATGGGCATGATAATAGCACTAGCCTCATAGTGTGGTGGCAAGGTTTATGAAGGTCAGTGCCTATCTTATCTGGTTCTTAGTGGAGGGGACAGTGACTAGAAGGGTGTACGAGAGGGGTTTCCATGGGGGCTGGGAATGCTCTGCTTCTCTACTCAGCTGCTGGTTCCAGTGGGTGGGTACAGTTATTGATAAGTCAAATGTGCTGATAAGTGCACTCTTCTGTATATATCGTATATTTTAATGAGAAGTCTAAAGCAAAAAATAAAATAACCTGCTGCTGCCGGTGGTGGTGATGTTATTAAACTCCAAGCTGTAGGAGAAAGTGGATACATTTTTGGCTTATGTAAAATGCCCAGTGACATTGCTTTGGGCTCCTTTTTATTGGTAGCACTCCTGAGCAGGAGCCCAACCAGCCAATTTGGGGCAACTCCCAGGTGGGAATATACTGGGCTGGTTCCTCATTGCATGACCTCTCATCTCAAGACCTCAGTTTCTCCACTGGTAAAATGGAAAGAAATTGTCCCTGTCGAATTCCAAAGTCCTGTCATGGTTCTCCATTTTACACATGGGAAAATTGAGGCTCAAAATGGTTCATTACAAACTCTCAGGCACTAAAGCTTTCGGAAAGACCAGACTCTCTCATTCCCTCCCTGACTGGTCCCAGGAATAAGAACAGCAATAATCCCAGCACAGCAATAACAGGTGGTGTATATGAGCTCTCACTCCTGGAACCAGGCACTGTTCTATTCCTTACCTCATTTTGTCCTCACATTATTGTCCTATTTTACAGGAAAGGAAACCGAGGCTCAGAGAGTTAAGGTCACAGAGGCAAAGCTCATGCTTCTACCCACTGCCCTTCCACCAGGTCCCTTGGGTTTGGTGAGTTGCTTCTGCGACCTTCCCCCGCCCCATCCCTCTTCCTCTCTACTCCCAGGCCTATCCTTTCCCTCCCCCACACGTGTATTTAGCCAGGCTGGGTCCCAGCCAAGTCTCAGCTGTCACAGCGTTCCCATCTTTGATGACCCGTCAGCCCAGATGTTGGGCTGATCAAAGGCAGCTGTTACCCAGTCCCTCCCCAAAGCACATGATTATGGATGCACGTAAGAGAGAGGTGGGAGGGCGGGAGGGTGGAGGAACAGCCACGTGACAATGGAGACACGCTGGGCCACTGTGCAGGGATAGGCTGGGTCAAGGGGGAGCCAGCTGGGCTTGGGGACCTACTCTTGTCACTGCAAGGTCTCAGAAGGACAAGGGTCCACCAATGCTGAGCAGATAAACTGATGTTTAACTTTGAAAATGCTGGAGCTAGATTCAGGGCCCTAGCCTCAAAATGAGTTAAGAAACAAAATCTCAGAGATGAAGGAAGAGGCTGCCAGTAGCTCTACCTATGACAATAATACCCATCAGTTACCTGACTCAAAGCACTGGCTCCAGCCATCTTTTCTACCAGGTTTCTCAAGAGCTGAATTTTCTGTTTACAGTTAATTAAATTAAAAAAAGCATGAAACAGCATGTAGGTGATAGCCTTGTGACATTTTACTTTTTAAAATACAGTTATAAGAACCGAGAAAAAGAAAAAAAAAACACTGGACGTGCATACGCCAGAATATTCAGTGGCCACATGTGGGTAGGGAGAAGGCACTTCCCTTTGCTTTTTTTTCTTCATTCATCGATTCAACAAAATTTATGAGCATGTTTTGAAATAATAACACCTAAGATGTATTAAATGTTCACTGGATTCCAGAAACAGGCTCATCTCTATTTTGCAGAATTAATATATGTTATTTTTATTTAAAAAATTATAAAATTTAAGCAAAATATAAAATGGTATATATGCTTCAATAACAATTTTCTAAAAGGCATGATGAGAGAGATGAGATAGATTGATAGATGATACATACATAGATGATTGATAGATTGATGATTGATAGATACATGATAGATAGATAGATAGATAGATAGAGACAGATAATAGATAGATGATAGATAGATAGATAGATAGATAGATAGATAGAGATAGATGATAGATAGATGATAGATAGATAGATAGATAGATAGATAGATAGATGATACATAGATACATAGAT
The DNA here is from genome assembly GCF_028885655.2 of Pongo abelii. Classification (NCBI taxonomy): domain Eukaryota; kingdom Metazoa; phylum Chordata; class Mammalia; order Primates; family Hominidae; genus Pongo; species Pongo abelii. The sequence goes on along the minus strand of NC_071995.2, from coordinate 112,818,173 downwards.
ACATAGATACTTAGATAGATAGGCATGATATAAGGCTGAAAAAATGCTGGAATATACAAGGAACCCCCAGCACCTGCAACCTGATTGGCAAGTAGCAAACACCATCTACCCTCTCTTGCTCCAGTTTCCAATTCCCATAGGCAAAATAAAAATTTATGGTGTGCTGGATGGGCTTGAATTCCCACCATCAGAAACTCCAAAGCCACAAACTCTTACCGGACCTGAGACAATGCCACCTGCCTTTTTCAAGAGTGATCTGTGCCAGGCACTTTGCATACATTATTTCCAACCTGCACAACCACGGTTATATTATCAAGTGGTATTATATATTGGTTTTAACAGGTGTGCAAACTGAGATGCAGAAAGGCCAGAACAAATAGATGCCCTAATTTTTCTTCTCTCACTAGATGCAGCATCTGCCTTCAATCCCCAAGCTGACATCTCACAGTCCTGGGAACTGTGTACAGCCAAGGGGGTTGAAGTTGGATCTACCATTTCGTTCTCCTGCCCAAAATCTTGATGCGGCAATCCAAAGCTTTTTGGTCAACGTCCCAACTCCTTAGCAAGGCCAAGATCCGAGAGGATTAGAGCCACGTGAATGTCTCCAGTTTGGTTTCTCGTGGTTCCTCCTTTGTCCTGCGTGATCCCACCATGCAAACATTCCAGGCTCTCAAATGCCAAGTCCTCCCTCATCCCTGCTATGTGCTCACAGGTTGTTCTTCCTCCCTGGAGCCTTGTCTCTTCCTTTATCGCTGCTCTCATTCTCCTTCCAGCCTCAACTAGCGTCCCCTCTTTCCACTTTCTCTTGGTTTATCTTCACCACCCAACCCGGGCAGGTGAGAGCCTCCTCCTCTGTGGCCTTCAGGCTCTCATATAAACTGCCAAAACTGACAATCAAAATACCTAACACCTGGTAAGCTGCAGTAATCCATCACCATCAACTCTGACCCAATCAGAAAAGACATTTGCAATAAAAAAATTTGTCTAACCCACCTTGCTGTGCAGCAGCTGAACATCAGCCCTGCTTAGCCTTAGCCCTCATCACACTGAATCACAAAATTCTATTTCCCACCTGTCTCCCTCTGAAGAATGTCAACAACTGAAGAACAGGATCTGTATCCCACCATCTTGATCAATCAATATTTTCTCTTTTTTTTCTCTTTTTCTTTCTTTTTTTGTTTGTTGTTGTTGTTTTGGTTTGGTTTAGTTTTTGTTTTTGTTTTTGTTTTGTTTTTTGTTTGTTTGGTTTTTTTTTTGAGAAAGAGTCTTGCTCTGTTGCCAGGCTGGAAAGCAGTGGTGTGATCTCGGCTCACTGCAACCTCTGCCTTCTAAATTCAAGCGATTCTCCTGCCTCAGCCTCACGAGTACCTGGGATTACAGGTGCCCACCACCATGCTCAGCTAATTTTTGTATTTTTAGTAGAGATGGGGTTTCACCATGTTGGCCAGGCTGGTCTCTAACTCCTCACCTCCAGTGATCTGCACACCTCAGCCTCCCAAAGTGCTGGGATTACAGGTGTGAGCTACTGTGCCTGGCCAGATCAATCAATATTTTCTTAATGCCAGCTGGCATCCAATCTCACTGCTTACCAGCTCTGTGCTCTTAGCCTTGTCTATAAAATGGGCCAATAAAGACACCTGCCTTGTGGTTTGCCTGAAAAGGGATAACGTATCCAAAGTGCTTAGTGTAATTAACATGTTCATTCAATAAATGGTAGTTATTATTATTTTGTGTGTGTTAGTCTTATGGATTTATAGACTGAAAAGGGAGTTCTCTCCAGAAGGGAAGCAGAGATGAATTGGGCAGTCTGGAGGTGCCACCTAAGTACTGAAAAGCTCTGCCTCGATGCTCTCAGAGCTGGAGTCTCCCCAGCCTTCCACCCTGGCCCCCTAAGAGCATGAGACCAAAGAGGAAGCTGATCAATCAACAGGACTTTAAAGGCCAGTCAGCTTTCATACACTGTGTCCTCCCAATGTTTCTTTTAACTACATGGTAACACTCATTTGTTTAGAACTCACAGCAAATACATCTTGGAGAGGACTTTGATCCCTGGCAGCTGTGTACGTGTGAGTGAGGCAGAGTCCCAGGGGCGGAGAGAGCCTGGAAAGGCGAGCTGGTCTTGTGGCTCTCATGCCCTCTGGGCTTGGCACTTCATCCCCCAGCCCCCTCCCCAGCAAGGCTGCACTTGGTGGCAGAACGGAGAGAAAAGCCAAGCCAGAGAGCCCTGGATTCAAATCCTGGGTCTGCCACTTTTCAGATGTGTGACCTTGGGCAAGTCACTCAACCTCCATGGCATCACCTTCTTCATCTACAAAATAGGCATCATAATAGTCCTTGGCCAGGTGTGGTGGTTCACACCTGTAATCCCAGCACTTTAGGGGGCTGAGGTGGGAGGATTCCTTGAGCCCAGGAGTTCGACACCAGCCTGGGCAACATAGTGAGACCCTGTGTCTACCAAAAATATATATACAAATATTAGCCAGGCATGGTGGTGTGTGCCTGTAATCCTGGCTACTCGGGAGGCTGAGGTGGGAATATCACCAAAGCCTGGGAGATCGAGGCTGCAGTGAGTTGAGATCATGCCACTGCACTCCAGTCTGGGCAACAGAGTATGAGCCTGTCTCAACAATAATGATAGTTTTTGAAGCCAGTAGTTTGCGTAGGAGTAGATGGATCATGCACGTATTAATAAAATGCCTTGGAATAAAGTAGAAACTTAAACATTTGAATGAACAAATACTTAGGTTCTGCTTATGAGAAAGGCAGCCTAACATTGTAATCATAATGTTACGATGTGACCTGTACAAATTACAATGTAACACTGGAATTAAAATGTGACAGATTACACCCCTACTGTCTGGCTTTATGACCTTAGGTAAGTTACTTCCCCTTTCTGAGCCTTGGTCTCCTCATTTATAAAATAGAAATCATAAGAGTATCTCCCTAATAGGGAGATTAGTATGAAAATTAACTAAGGCAGTTACTTTTAAGTGCTTATAGCAGTACTCAGCACATTGTACAAACTCAATATTACCTTCTCCAACATTTTAAGTCACACGGCCACATGGAGCGGAAGGGGAACCCAGGCAATGCAGATCTTAGCTTAGGAGGCGTGTGCCCAGCACTGGAGGTAGGGTATTGGTGAAGAGAGTTTTATGCCATAATTACCAAAGAGGAGGCCACATCCCCTTTGAGGAAGACAGGTCTTAGAGCTCCCACCCCAGCCCTCACCCCATCCTTACTTTAATCTCAGCACCTTGGCCCAGCCTTGCCCTCTGATCCCAAGACATCATTCAAAATCCCCTTTTGGGGTTACCCCAAGGTCTTATTTTGTCACCTTATGACCTCATTTAACCTTAATTATCTCCTTAAAGGCCCTATCTATCTCAAATACAGTTGCATAGGAGGTTAGGACTTCAACGTATGAATTGGGATGGGAGGACACAATTCACTCCATACAAGCCTGCTCTTCCCTTTTTGGGAAGCATTTCAGTCCCCCTTCCATTTGTTTTGTTTTGTTTTTTGGGACAAGGTCTCACTCTGTTACCCAGGCATGCGGTGATGCGATCACAGCTCACTGCAGTTTCAAACTCCCACCTCAGCCTCCTGAGTAGCTAGGACAACAAGCATGCACAACCATACCCGGCTAATTTTTTGTATTTTTTGTGGAAAGGGGGTCTTGCTATGTTGCCCAGGCTGGTTTGAACTTTTGGACTCAAGTGATCCTCCTGCCTCAGCCTACCAAAGTGCTGGGATTACAGGCATGAGCCACCAGGCCTGGACCCCCTCCCATTTGGGTTGAATTGAATTTGCCTTCAAGTTCATTGAAGCACAAAATAAACCCTTCTGCCTAACCAAGGGTGGAAAATGGTCATGAATATGCATCTTTCCCCCAAAGAAAAATGGCACTTTTTATAAATATTAAGCTGACAGGAAAATCTTACTGAGCTGTGCATCATCTTTGAGATGACCATCCATCCCTCGCCTAGAATTCACCTCCTCTCCACTGTAACTAACAGAAAAGCACAACCTCCATTGACAAGCAGGGAAGTCTAGTGTTTCCCAGCTTCCAAAATGCTCTGCTGAACAGGAGCTTGTTTAATTCTCACACCCACACCTAGGATGCAGGATCCCATACACAGCTCCCATCCTATGTGTTTTTTCTCACAATGCAGCTGACACTCCCCGAATCCCACCCCAGCAAGTGGCCAGGTCTGTGTCCCCATCCTTAAATTCATTTGGGGCCATGACTGCTCTGCCCAACAGGGTATAGCAGAAGTGATGTTCCATGACTTTAGAGGCTATATTTTAAAACTACACACAGTTTCTGCTTGTCTCTCTTGCTCCCAGGGAAAGCCACCATGCTGTCAGGAAGCAGAAACAAGCCTAGGCTAAGAACTTACATGAAGAGGCCTCTGAGGCCCCAGACAAACCAGCCCACCTGTGTCCCATCTGAATTCTAACCCATGTGAATCCATGAGCATAATGAATGGATGTACTATACCATCGGGTCTGGGATAATTTGTTATGCAACCTTAGTACCTAGAAAAATAATGTGTTCGCTTTCTAGAGCTGCTATAACAAATTATCACAGTCTGCTTGCCTTAAAACAACAGAATTCATTCATGCAGAGTTCTGGAGGCCAGAAGTTCAGAGTCAGGGTGTTGGCAGGGCTCTGCCCCCTCTGCGGGCTCTGTGGGGGAGTGCGTGCCTTTTCCTTAGTTTCTGGTGTTGTTGGCAAGTCTCAGCATTCTCTGTCTTATAGATGTATCGCTCCAGGCTGGGCCTCCTTTGTCACTTGGTGTCCTCCCGGTGTGTCTGTCTCTGTTCTCTTCTTATAAAGATATTGGTCATACTGGAGTAGGGCCCACCCTACTCCAGTAGACCTCATCTTAATGTGATTACATCTGTAAAGACCCTATTTCCAAATAAGGTCACACACAGGAATTAGGACTTCAACATCTGTTTTGGAGAAACATAATTCAATCCATAACAAATAGTCAAGATAGGTACTCTATTTTGTAGATGAGAAAACCGGGGCTCAGAGAGGTAGAGTGACTTCCCCAAGGTCACACAGTTGGGGAAGTCACTCTACCTCTACTTCTAATGGCTGAGATGAGCTTGGAACCCAGGTTTTAGTCTAGAGGTTTGTCTTCATGGCACCAGCTCAGAGAGGTTAAGTAATTACCCTAAGGCCACACAGCTTCCAAGTTTAGCTGCTGAATTTTGAACCCAGATATTAAGTGACAAAGCAAAATACTCCTCTCCTAAGCCTCGCTGATTCCGCTGGGTCAGGAGGGCAAGTTCCCTGAGGGAGTGAAGAAGGCAGACTCTTTTGGAGGATTCCAGGAGACACTTATGCAAGGGTCCTGGGTTCTGACGTTGCTGAGAAGTCAAGCAACTTCCCCAACCTCACTTCACTAAATCATCTCTCCAAGATGCTCAGAAACTTAATCCTCAGGCTTAAAGACATTGCAACAGGTTGTTGGTTTTCTCCTCCTTGTCCCAAGGGTCAAGGACTTAACCCTCAAGAGGGAGCCCAGAGATCCTGAGTCCCACCTGCACATCCCCCCAGGGAGAAGGGGAGGTGATGGGAAACTTCCAGCAGGCTTGTTTGCTGTCTGCCCTTCTCTACGCCCACATTCTCCATGCTGCTCAGTGCTGTGGGAGATGGCCTGGAATGGATCCTGCAGGTTCCGCTGTGCCCTCTGGCTTCCAGCTTGGTTTGGCCAAAGGGGATCCCCAAAAAGAGATTGCAGGGAGGGAAGCATGTTGGGCTGGGACATTTATTCCACCAGCGCGTCCCTGCAGAGTTGCCTTGGGCTGGTCACATGCCTGACAGGCCCCAGCTCCCATCAGACACAGCCTGCATCCCTTTTGATGGGTCCAGAGGCCATGCCCTCCCCTCCCTCTTCAGTACTAGACACATCCTGCTCCTCGCTGTGAGTAGCCCTGAGCACCGTGCTCTCCCACAGCCTGCACACATATTGGTAAACTTTCCCCTTTATCAAACTCTCCTCAATTTCCTCAATTTGAATTGAGGCCAGAGCCAGGCTGATAAAAGGAGCATTGCCCTCATGAACCGTTTTCTGACTACAATTGCCTTTTAATTTTTCAGATTCCACCAGACCGCTGCACTAAGCATCCCCATCTTATAAGCTCAGGACATGCTATTTCTTTCAGGCTCGACTGGGCATGGCCAGGCAGTTGGCACTTCAGTGGTTCCTCCAGCGGTTCAGGAACCAGGATGGATTCAGGTCACTCAGTTCCTCCAATGACCCAAGCCACTTTGTGCCACTGAGTTCAAAGTGTACTAGGATTTGCAAGAAGGGGTCTTTCTAGACCAGGAAGCTGCAAGACCTCAGGCACAGCCCTGTGCTGGGAAGTCTCTGTGACACTCTTCCTTAAGCCATCTGTTTCCTGAAATATCTCTGCACCATGTTAGAGGCAACGGGGAGTAATAGTTAAGAAGACAAATTTTGCAGCCAGACAGACTTGAGTCCAGCTCTGCCTCTCACTGTGTGACATAGGACAAGTCCCTGACCTCAGCCTCCTCAGCACGGAAAATAGGAGGAAGAGTAGAACCCACCTTGGAGGCTGGTGGTAAGGATTTTGTTACAATAATTCATAACGCATAGCAAGCCCTAAGCAATTAGCAACTGTTGCTGATTTTTTTGTTGTTGTTGTTGTTTTGTTTTTTGAGATAGGGTCTCACTCTCATGACTCAGGCTGGAGGGCAGTGGTGTGATCACAGCTCACTGCAGCCTCAACCTCCTGGGCTCAAGGGGTCCTCTTGCCTCAGCCTCCAAGGCAGCTGGGGCTACAGACGCATGCCACAATGCCAGCTAATTTTTTTGTATTTTTAGTAGAGACAGGGTTTTGGCATGTTGCCCAGGCTGATCTCGAACTTCTTGGCTCAGCTGATTCCCACTACCTTAGCCTCCCAAAGTTGCTTATTTATTTAAGTGAGGATAAGAACAAGTGCTTAGGAGTGCTCACCACAGCCAGGCACTGTGTGATGCGCTGTCTGCTTATTAACACATTTAATCATCACAGCACACTTATGTGGAGAACCACTATCATCACTATCCCCATTTTGCAGGTAAGAAAAATGAGGCACAGAGAGGTTAAGTGTCTTGCCCAAGGTGACACAGCTCTTAAGAGGCAGAGCTGGGATTACAAACCCAGGCAGATGACTCCAAAATGCATGCTTTCATCCACTCCATGAAAACACCTCCTGGGATTTGGGGGCTGTTCTGGATTACATCCACTCAGCCTGAATCCCACCAGTTAATCAAGTACTGCCTGTTACTGTTGGGTGTCCACTTCTTGCGAATGTATGAAATACAGTTAGGTTTGAGGTTCTTTGAGGGTAGGACTCCTGACTCACATTTATTCAGTCTCCCCATTTTCCCAAGCTCAAAATTAAGCCATTTGCAATCAAATGGATAACTCTTTTTTTCCTAATCAGTCAAGGTGTTTTCAAGAAAGTGTTTCCAAAGCACCAAAGCTAAAGCACATTGCAATGTGCATAAGTTGCTGTTGTTGAAGACAGGAAAATCCACCCAAATCTGGAGCTGTCCTGGGGAATGGAGATCTTGGCTGGGTACACACATGCATGCTGGGCACAGAGCAGGTGCACTGGTTATGAGCCATGTGTCCCCCTCAACCGCCCAGCTCTGTGCCCTGGAGGATGGCCCGATGGACTGCACCACCCATGGCTCCCTTACCTCTCCTTCACTTTCTGTCTGGGGTCAGCCCATGGGAGGTGCCAACAGGTGATTGCAGCAGGAGGGGTAAGAAGAGGCAGTTAGAGTTCCCCCAGGCCCAGCCAGGGCTCTGCTGGTGGCTGCGTCTCTCCGTCTGCAGGTCCTCTCTAAGCAGCCCAGTAACCTCACTCCCTCTCCCTGCATCTGGGTTCCTTCCCTGTGGCTGCTGTAACAAATGACCACGCACATTGAAAACAATGCAAATTTATTTTCTCACAGCCCTGGAGGCTAGAAGCCTGAAATCAGTATGGCTGGGTTAAAATTGAGGTTATCAGCAGGGCCCGTTTGACGGCTCTAGGGGAGAACCCACCCCATTCTCCCTTCCAATTTCAGGGGGCTGCCAACTTTCCTTGGCTTGTGGCTGCATTACACCAGTCTTCAAGGCTGACACCTTTAAGCTTCTCTGCATTCCATCTCCACAGTGCTTTCTTCTCTTTTTTTTTTTTTTTTTTTTGAGACAGGGTCTCACTCTGTTGCCCAGGCTGGAGTGCAGTGGTACAATCTCAGCTCACTGCACCCTCCGCCTCCCGGGTTCTAGTAATCCTCCCACCTCAGTCTCCCAAGTAGCTGGGACTACAGGTGTGTTTCACCACACCTGGCTAATTTTTGTATTTTTTGTAGAGACTGGGTTTTACTATGTTGGCCAGGCTGGCCTCGAACTCCTGACCTCAAGCTATCTGCCCACCTCGGCCTCCCAAAGTGCTGGGATTACAGGCGTGAGCCACCACGCCTGGCTCCATCTCCATCATGTGTCAAATCTCCCTCTGCCTCCCCCTGTAAGGGTACATGTGATGGCATTTACAGATAATCTCTCATCCCAAGAGCCTTAACTTCATCACATCTGCAAAGACCTTCCCCCTTTTTCTGAGGGAGTGCATATTTTGCAAGGGGCCATTTCTCAGCCTACCGTGACTCCCACTGTTGCAGGTTCCTGGTGCCCTATGACCTCTTGGCATTTCCTTATGCTGGCCCCACCTTCATAGAAGTAGCTGCAAAACCTCAGTGGCCTCTTCCTTGCATGGGACCCTCATGAGCTCAGTTTCCCTCCCCAGCCAGATAGGTCCTTCTTACTGTCTGTATTGAGGCACCTCTGCCTTAACTTCCTCCCAGTTCAAATCTATATATTTATTTATGCAGAAATATTTATTGACCAACTACAGCTGGGCGCTCTGTTGAGCAGGGTTCTTCCAGTAAGAAGGCCGAATTCTGTCTTCCCCACAGGGGCAAAATCAGGAATAAGCTCCATCCATTGTGTACCAGGCCAGCTTGGGCACATGTCTCTCGCTGTCATCAAAGTCCCAGCGCTCCTAATTCAGCCTCCTAAGGATTTTTCGCCTTGCTTCTAAGGCTCAGCACGGGCTTATCCACGATCCTCTGGCGTCCCCTGCTGGTAGCTATATAGAATTGTAGGCAGTTTTTCTGACACCCTCACAAAGATCAGCTGAGTTAAGATGCCTCTTGCCTAGTAAGAAAAAGAGGAAAGAAGGTGAGAAGTGTGGACTGGCAATTACAGAGAATACTAGGAGGCAAAAATGTAACGCCAGCAGAGGCATCGACTCCAGCTATTCGATGCATGGCATAGTGGATACAGTGCAGATTCTGAATCTCTGTTCACTGCTTCCTGGCTGAGTGAGCCCAGGTAAGTCACTTCACCTCTCTGTGCTCGAATTTCTTCATCTGTAATAATTCTACCTACATTACTGGGTAGCTGTGAGGTTGAAATGAGCTAGTCTGTTTTAACCAGTACCTGGCACATCAAAATACAATTTTGTTATTACTGCCGTTGGCATTGTGCTAAGCAGCATAAATGTATTCTCTCTAATCCTCACCACGACCCTGGAAGAAGGCATCACTGGTCCTGCTTTGCAAATGAGGAATGAGGTTCAGAGAGGGTGACTGACTTACCCAAGGTCACACAGCATGAAGTGTCAGAGATGGGATTTGGACTCGGGTTTCTCTACCTCTTATGTTTCTGCTCTCTCCAGGGCTCCATGTCATCATCAAAGATGAGCTACTTCATGGCTGTGACTTTCCAGGGCTCCCCTCAGCAGTGGAATGGAAGAGGACAACTGGAGAGATGGTGATGCTGCTTACTTCAAGAAAAAAGCCAGGAGGGGTAGGCAGGCACAGCCCGTGGTTGAAGAGGAGGACTTTCTACTCATTTCAAAGCAGAAACTAGGCTTGGACACGACCTTGGAGAAGCATAGCCCCTTCTCCTCCAAGATGGTGCCTATGAAGGTGAATAACTTGTCCCACAATGAGTGTATCATTCATTGTGATGGCAACAATGATGATAATGATGAATTATAGGAGTATGCCTTTTTTTTTTTTTTTTTTTTTTTGAGACTCAGAGTCTTGCTCTGTCACACAGGCTGGAGTGCAGTGATGCGATCTCAGCTCACATCAACCTCCACCTCCTGGGTTCAAGCCATTCTCATGCCTCAGCCTCCCAAGTATCTACAGGCATGTGCCAACACATCCGGCTAATTTTTGTATTTTCAGTAGAGACAGGGTTTCGCCGTGTTGGCCAGGCTGGTCTCAAACTCCTGGCCTCGGGTGATCTGCCTGCCTGGGCCTCCCAAAGTGCTGGGATTACAGGAGTGAGCCACCATGCCCAGCCAGAGTGTGCCTTTTAATGTCAGTCTTTCTGACTAGACTATAAGCCTCCTAAGGACAAGGAACATGTCTGTCCTGACCACTGCTATATTCTCCGTTCCTGGAACAGGGTCTGGCATGGAGCAGGTGCTCAAGAACTATGTGAATAATAAGTGAGCGAATGAATGATCATGTCTGCCTCCCTGAAGAGAGCTCCCTGTCTAGTTGAACCATAATCAAATTTAGTGATGGGGCTGGTGTCGTGGCTGACATCTCTAATGCCAGAACTTTGGGAAGCCGAGTTGGGTGGATCACTTGAGCCCAGGAGTTTGAGACCAGCCAGGGCAACATGTAGAAACCCCATCTCTACAAAAATTGTTTTAAAAATCAGCTGAGTGTGGTGGAGTGCACCTGTGGTCCCTGCTACTTGGGAGGCTGAGGTGGGAGAATCACCTGAGCCCAGGAAGTCGAGGCTACAGTGAGCCGTGATTGTGCCACTGCACTCCAGCCTGGGTGAGAGAATTAGACCCTGACTCAAAAAAAAAAAAAAAAAGAGCTCTCTTTCATTTATTTTTTTTCTGGCAAACCATTCCTTCAACCGAACTCTCTTTTAAGCCAGACCTTGATGATTCTCTGTATGTGTAAAGGAGGTATCAGCCCACAGCACCACCGGAAAATTTAAAAAGGAAAGACAATGATTCTGATTTTAATTCCAACCCATCCCCAGCACACTGCCTGAGTCCTCACTGAGCATCATAGCCAGCCCCAATTAAAGCAGCACTGGAATTTGCAGCCTCCAGAGCCTGGGATAAGACCCTTGTTGGCTTGTCTTCTCAGAGTGAATTTAGCTTTTTCCCAGCCGTAGTCTGTTTGATGAATGATGTTATTTCTGCTCCTCCCAGGTGAATATTTCTGGTTCACTGCCAAGAGAAGGAGGGGCCCCCACATCTCTAATGTTGGGCCCCCAGCAGGGCCCACCAGGGCCAAGGCTCAACTGCCACCTGCCACAGGTGAACTGCCTGGTCTCCGTGCAGGTGTGGCTGAAGCTAGTGCACACCTGGTCTCCTGTTTCCAATCATCCTGGCCACTTGGATTCTCCCTTGAGGCTCCCCTGCAGTTGCCTGGGAATAGGAGGCTGCCCTTCAGAGGGGCTTTTGGGGTGGGCAGTGAAATGCTGGGCTACATTGGTGACACTCAGCATAGCAGATGGTGACACCCCAGGGCAACCATCTCTAGCACCCCCTCCACTGGCTCCACTTCCTGACCCCTAGGGGTGGTCACACGTAGGGAGGAGCAAAGGGAGCCAAACTCGAACCTTGCCTTGGTCTCTACAATGTGATCTTGGGCAAGTATTTCCTCCTTTCCGGGCCTCAGTTTCCCTGTATGTCAGCAGATGAGAAGAAGTTTGCCCCAGGACCTACGTACACCAAAAAAAAAACATAAATTAACTGAAATGTACCAACTCTGAGCCTTTCTACATACTAGCAACATTTCTAAAAACCCATAGATTACTTGTTAATGACAAAAAGAAAAATTTTACAAAAGAGGAACCTGACAGGCACCCCCTTAACCAAGCAATGAAAGTTACCATCATCAGGCTAGGCACAGTTGCTCACGCCTGTAATCCTAGCACTTTGGGAGGCCAAGGTAGATAGATCATGAGGTCGAGAGATTGAGACCATCGTGGCCAATATGGTGAAACCTCATCTCTACTAAAAATACAAAAATTAGCTGGGCCTGGTGGCGCATGCCTGTAGTCCCAGCTACTCAGGAGGCTGAGGCAGGAGAATCACTTGAACCTGGGAGGCAGAGGTTGCAGTGAGATTGTGCCACTGTACTCCAGCCTGGCGACAGAGCGAGACTATGTCTCAAAAAAAAATAATAATAATAAAAGATAAAGTTACCATCATCAGTTTTGAGGGAAATTGATGTCACATGCCTCTCAATTTGGTGCACTGTAAAGGATACAGCGCCATGTGAGCCTGCAGAATTGTTGCCAAAAAAGCAAGGTGCAGCCGTGCGCTTTCTTGATGACTTGGAATATACTTTGGCTATTAATACACATCTATAAATACAGAATTCTGCACCCTTCTTTTTTCATTTTCAAAATGTTTTTTAAGAGATATCTAATAGACCAGGTGCAGCGGCTTATACTTGTAATCCCACCATTTGGGAGACTGAGGTGGGCAGATCACTTGAGGTCAGGAGTTCAAGAGCAGCCTGGCCAACATGGTGAAACCCCACCTCTACTAAAAATGCAAGAATTACTTGTGTGTGGTGGCACACACCTGTAATCCCAGCTACTCAGGAAGCTGGGGCAGGAGAATTGCTTGAACCCAGGAGGCGGAGGCTTCAGTGAGCTGAGATCACGTCACTGCACTCCAGCCTGGGCAACAACAACAAAATAAATATTTAATAAACTATTTTGGAACAGTTCAAATTCACAGAAGAGTTGTCAAAACCTTACAGAGAGTTCCCGAATTCCCTGTACCCAGATTTCCTTATTGTCAGCATTGCTCTGGAATGTTTGTCCCAATTAATGAACCAATACTGATACATGACTATTCATTCAAGTCTATGCTGTATTCAGATATTTTGTTTGTTTGTATCTAATGTCCTTTTTCTGTCCCAGCGTCCCATATTCAGTTTATTCCTTAGGCTCTACTTGGCTGTGACAGTTTCTCAGACTTCTCTTGTTTTCAATGGCCTTGACAGTTTTGAGGGGCATTGCCCAGGGATTTTGAAGGATGTCCTTCAACAGGGGTTGGTCTGATGTTTTCTCATAATTAGACTTTGGTTATGGGTCTCTGGGGGGATGACCACAGAGGTGAACGGTCATTTCCTATCAAGCGTACATACATCAACATGACTTATCACTGTTGATCTTAACCTTGACCACCTGGCTAAGGTCATGTTTCTCAGGTTTCTCCACAATAAAGCTACTCTTCTCCCTCCTTTTCTGTAGTGTAGTCTCTGGAAGTCATGATGCAGAGCCCACACATAAGGCTGGGAAGTGATGTTCCTTCTTCTTCTTTTTTTTTTTTTTTTTTGAGAGAGGGTCTCGCTCTGTTGCCCAGGCTGGAGTATAGTGGTGAGACCATGGCTCACTGCAGCCTCAACCTCCTGTGCTCAAGCAATCCTCCCACCTCAGCCCCACAAGTAGCTGGGACTACAGGTGCACACCACCACGCTTGGCTAATTTTCCATTTTTTGTAGAGATGGGATCTTGCCATGTTGCCCAGGCTGGTCTCCTGGGCCCGAGCAATCTTCCCGCCTTGGCCTCCCAAAGAGCTAGGATTACAAGCTGTGAGCCACCATGCCCAGCCTTGAGGGACAAGTATTATCATAAATGATTTGAAATTCTCAACTTATCTATCCTCCATTTTATTTTCTATTACTTATTTATATCACTGGACTTATGAATATTTATTTTATACTTTGGGTTACAATCCAATAATACTTTATTTATTTATTTATTTATTTTGAGAAGGAGTTTCGCTCTGTCGCCCAGGCTAGAGTACAGTGGTGCGATCTCAGCTCACTGCAACCTCCACCTCCCAGGTTCCAGCAATTCTCCTGCCTTAGCCTCCCAAGTAGCTGGGATTACAAGCGCCCGCTACCATGCCTAGCTAATTTTTATATTTTTACTAAAGATAGTGTTTCACCATGTTGGCCAGGCTGGTCTCAAACTCCCGACCTCAGGTGATCAGCCCAACTCGGCCTCCCAAAGGGCTGGGATTACAGGCGTGAGCCACAGCGCCCAGCCATATTATTTATTTTGTTACTCAAAATATTCCAGCCTTGGACACTGGAAGCCCTTTCAGTTGGCTCTTGTGTCCCATTAGGGAAAAATTTTTGTTTTGAGCTCGTTCTTACTTTTTGGCATTACAATATACTCCAGGTTCACCTTGTGTATTACCTGCTCCAGCCCTAGAAATAGCCATTACTCCAAAGAGCCCTGGTCCTTTTTATTAAAGAACGGATTTGAAATCGAGGCTTGAGCACTGCTTCATTCTTTTCTTAACATCTGCATGTTATTTTATCCATTGTCTCACCAGTACTCTATTGATGGGCATTTCGGCTGTTGCCCATCCTTGGTGATTGCAAACAATGCTGCAATAAATATTAATGTGTCAGCATAGCTATATGATACATTGCTACAAGTCCTCCCCAGTGCCTCTGAACCATGCCCAGAAGGGACGGAAGGATTGGGGCAAGAGAGCAACAGCTTTCTCCCTATTACCCCTCACCCTGAACAAAGCTGAATTCTCAGTTCCTGTGCACATTTTCACCTCTTGAAACTGCCGTCCTCACTCTGCCCATCTCATGCCAAGCAGGGAAAGTTTCTTTCTCCTTTCTCTCCCAACCCCCAACCCTCACCCAAAATCTCTCTTGCATTGCAGCTGTGGTTACCCATCGAGTCAATCCCTCAAGGTTTGGTCAATAAAGGGTCAGAAAACAATTCAAACCAAAGGTCTTGCCTCAGAGGGTCTGGTCAGGCACAGGGTTGGGTGCCAGGGACACCCAGGGCATAAATCAGATGCAATTTCTGCTTTCATGGATAATGCTGCTGCTGGGGGAGACCAACAAACAGACACATAAAAAGTAAGAAATGCCAGGTCATAATAACACGATGAAAAAATGGACTAGGCCAGGCGCGGTGGCTCATGCCTGTAATCCCAACACTTTGGGAGGCTGAGGCCGGTGGATCACAAGGTCAAGAGATCGAGACCATCCTGGCCAAAATGGTGAAACCCAATCTCTGCTAAAAATACAAAAATTAGCCGGTGTGGTGGCATGCGCCTGTAGTCTCAGCTACTCAGGAGGCTGGGACAGGAGAATCTCTCAAACCCTGGAGGCAGAAGTTGCAGTGAGCCAAGGTCGCGCCACTGCACTCCAGCCTGGCAACAGAGCAAGACACTCCATCTCAAAAAAGACAAGAAAGAAAGAAAAAAAAACAGAAAAAAATGGACTATAGGGGGATGAGAAGGATGGGGTAGAATGGAATGGTTGGTGCCCATTCAGAGATGGTGGCCAGGGAAGGCTTTTCTGGGAAGACGAACTTTGATCAGAGACCTGAGGGAAGTGAGGGAGGGGATCCATGGAGGGGGAAAGGTGCGCCAGGCAGAGAACATGGCAGATTGCAAAGGTCTCGGGGCAGAAGCCTGCAGGAGGGGATTAAGGACAAGCAGGGAGGCTGGAAGGGATGAAGCAAAGTCAGAGACTGAGGTGACACCTTCTTCTTTGGGTCAGACCCTGGGGGCACTGGGAGGCTTAGGCAGAGAAGGCACTGGTCAGTCTGGCTTTTGTTTTAACAAGACCGTAGAAGTAAAAGACAGAACAAGGGGACCAATGAGGGTGCTGTTGGAATAACATGGGCAAGACGATAGTTTTGGTGGGCTGAATAACGTTCGTCAATGGTGTCTACGTCCTAATCCCTGGAACCTGTAAGTACATCGCCTTCTACAGCAAAGGGACTTTTTCAGTTGATAAATTAAGGATCTTGAGGTGAGGAGATGACCCTGGATTATCCAGGTGAGCCTAGTGTAGTGACAAAGGTGCAGCAGGAGGGTCAGAGTGAAGAGGAGATGTGACCACAGACCAGAGGGTCAAAGAGAGAACTTTGAGGATGGAGGGAGGAGCCGCGAGCTAAGGAAAACAGGTTCTCCTCTGCAGCCTCCAGAGGGAAGCATCCCTGCCGCCTCCCACCTACCCCACCACCCTCGGCTTTAGTGTTTCTGCTGTCCAGACTGCAGATCATAAATGCATGTGGTTTTAAGCCACTAAATTTGGGGTTGTTACAGCAGCTACAGGAAATGAATACAATATGCGCTTGGACTAGCCTGATAGCAGTGGAGACAGGGAAAAGATGATGTGTTCTGCAAATCTTTAAAAAATGGGGTTGGAAGAACTTGATGATGGGTTAGACATAGGCTGATGAGTGAGGGGTGGGCTGAGGATGACCCCTAGGTTTCTAGCCAGAGCAGCTGGGTGCCCATTGGTCTCGCTCATTGGGACCAACTGACATAGGAAGGAAATCAAGTTTGCTTTACTCTCCTCTCTCCATTCTCTTCTAGAACCTTCTAGAATCCCTCCCCAATAACTGGCCTTTCTCCAGCTGGGAAGTTAATTCCCTCAGGGACCAGGCACTACTTCTCTCACGTCCTCAAGTACATACACTTATGCTTTTTGTTTTGGGTTTTTTGTGTTGTTTTGTTTTTGAGGTAGGATCTCCCTCTGTTGCCCAGGCTGGAGTGTGGTGGCACAATTATAGCTCACGGCAGCCTCAACTTCCTGGGCTCAGGTGATCTTCCCACCTCAGCCTCCCAAGTAGCTGGGTCTACAGGCGTGCGCCACCACACTTTACTAATTTTTGTAATTTTTTGTAGAGACAGGATCTCACTATGTTGCCCAGGCTGGTCTTGAATTCCTGGGCTCAAGGGATACTCCCATCTCGGCCTCCCAAAGAAGTACGCTGATGAAGCCCAGGGATGGAGCTGGCTTAGACCAGACTGAATTTTTTAAACATCTAGGTATAATTGGAGAGCCCAACCTGGTGGCATCTAGGTGCCCCTGGATTAGTTCTGCTGGGAGAAAAAAGGAGGCAGGAGACAAAACAGGAAGGCTGGAGAGCAGGAAGACTAATAATAATGTTATAATGTGGCTGCTTATTAAATGCAGGGGAATATATGGCCTGAGAATGGTCTCTCCTCCCCACATGTGGTGACCATATTTTCTGGACCCAGAATTGGGATGTGGGGATTCGTAACCGGCATTCCATTTTCTTTTAATACCTTTGAAAGACCTTCTGATTTGTGAATTTTTTTAGGGCAGGCTACGTTGAACTGTATGTTTTAATAAAGGCAGTTCATGAAAATAATAAAAGTACGTGAAACTAGGACTGGCTGGGCAACATTGGACCTCTTGTAAAAGGCTAATATCTCAGAGCTGCCTCATAAAGCCTGCCCCAGCCCACCCTAACCAGGGTCACGGTTCAGCCCCCCAGTTGTCATTTAATTCATATCACATATCAATAAATATCTGTTAAATATCACAGTGTACAGGAAACAACCCTCCAGTTATTATTTAATTAAAGACATAACAATAAATATCTGTTGACTTTGAAACACAGTGACCCATAAGTCATCGACTCCAGGCTTGAGGGTACATTTTTACATGCATGTGTGTTTTAATTGAATAGACAGTCTACACAAGACAGAGAGAGGGTGAAATCTGATCTTCAGAGTAAACTACTACAAAGCAAGCAGATCTCATGGGTCAAATAGCAGCCCCCCAAAAAGATATGCCTACATCCTAATCCTCAAAACCTGTGAATGTGACTCTTTTTGGAAAAAGGGTCTATGCAGATATAATTAGCTAAGGATCTCCAGATGAGATTGACCTGGGGTTAGAGTGGGTCCTAAGCTTAATGGCAGGTGTTCTGCTAAGAGGAAGCATACGGAGGTGGATTTGACTCAGACACCAGAGTGGAGAAGGTCATGTGAAAACAGAGGCAGAGATGGGAGCTATGCTGCCACAAGCCAAGGAATACCTACCGCCACCAGAAGCTGGAGGAGACAAAAAAGGATCCTCCCACTTTGAGCCTTTGGAGAGGTCACTGCCCTGCTGACACCTTGATTTTAAATTCCTGGCCTCCAGAATTGCAAGAGAATACATTTCTGTTGTTTGAAGCCATCCAGTTTCTGGTAATTTGATACGGAAGCCCTAGAAAATCAATACATCCCATAATCCTGTAACTTAAAACTACAGCTCTTTTGGTTACAGGCTTCCTAGGGTGGCTTCCTGGTTTTGTAAATAAAGTTTTATTGGAACACGGCCACAAATGTTAGCTCTGGATGTGTTCAAAATACAGCAGCAGGGTGGAGAAGTTGCATTAGAGACCACATAGTGAAATATTTACTCTCTGACTTTTTAAGAAAAAGTTTGCCAACATATACAGACCGGGCATGGTGGTGTGTGCCTGTGATCCCAGCGCTTTGGGAGGCCAAGGTGAGAGGATCACTTGAGCCCAGAAATTTGAGACCAGCCTGGGCAACAAAGCCAGATCCAGTCTCTACAAAAAATTTAAAAATCAGCTGGGTGTGGTGATGCATGCGTGTAGTCCCACCCACTTGGGAGGCTGAGGAAGGAGGATCACTTGTGCTCAGGAGGTCGAGGCAGCAGTAAGCCATAATCACACCACTGCACTCCACCCTGGGCGACAGAGCAAGACCTTGTCTCAAAAAATAAAAAATTTAAAAAATTTAAAAAAAGGCCAGGCACAGTCACTCATACCTATAATCCAAGCACTTTGGGAGGCCAAGGCAGGTGGATCACTTGAGGTCTGGAATTTCAGACCAGCCTGGCCAACATAGTGAAACCCACCTGTACTAAAAATACAAACAATTAGCCAGGCATGGTGGTGTGCACCTACAATCCTAGTTACTGTCTCAAAAAAAAGAAAAAAAAAAAAAAAGACAAAACCCAAAATAGATACATAAAGATTTATTAGGCTCCCTACAATTTCACCCCTCCAAAGCTATCCTGCAGAAATGACCACAATTAATATACATGCTTGTTGACTTTACCCTATGGTTAGGTATAAATATATGCAGATGTAGTTTATACATGATTAAAATTTTAATGTATTAAAAATAATCGGTAATTTTTTCATAATGAAATATCAAAATTACAAAAGGTTACTCAAGGTAAAGGACATTTCCATCCATCCATATACCCACTTCCTCGGTCCCCTCCCCAGAAGCAACTGCTGTTACCACTTCCTCACGTATCTTCTGAGATCGCCTTTGCTTACATAAATCATATATAGTGTCCCCTCCAAATTCCTATGTTGGAGTCTTAACTTTTCATACCTCACAAAGTGATCTTATTTGGAAACAGAGTCTTTACAGAGGTAACTATATTAAAATGAGGTCATTAGAATGAGTTCTAATCCAATGTGACCCGTGTCTTTTAAAATGGGGAAGTTTGAACATGAACTCATGGACACAGGGAGACTGTCATGTGGAGATGAAGGCTGAGATCGGGGTGACATGTCTACAGGCCAAGGAGTGTCAAAGATTGCCAGCACACCACCAGAAGTGAGACAGGGAGGAACAGATTCAACCTCATGGCTCTCAGAAGGAACCAGCGCTGCCAACACCTTCATCTCGAACTTCTAGCCTTCAGAACTGCAAGACAATACATTTGGAAATTTCGAGTACCCTGGCCAACAAACAAACATGACAAGTATCTATGTATCCTCACCCATCTCCCTCCCTTTTTTTTTTTTTTGTTTTGTTTTTACCTAAGTGAAAGCATACATAATACATTATTTACTATATTGCTGGTTTTCACTTAACAATATATTTTGGAGATTGTCCCATGTGCTAGTTCTTCTCTAACAGCCCATCTCCCATTCCCTTAGCCTGCTCCTCCACTTTGCTCTGTGCCCCGGATGCAATCTGTGTGCACTGCAATACCTGTGATCATGCCTCCAGCTTCCCATTGGTTAGGCCAAGGGGAGGCTCCAGCAGGAAACTGCAGTTGGGAAGAGAAAGAGGGGACAGTGTATTTATCCCCAACACACACACACCTGTGGTTCCACAGCGGCTGTATCTCTCTATAGCTCTAGTCCTTAAAGTACGTCCCTCTTCCACGGCTCCTGGCATCACTGAAGCCCAGGGATGACATGTCCCGCTCTGCCCTTCAGCCCCAGGGGTGGTGATAGCTCCCCACTGTTGCCGGGCCCTGGGGTTTGGCCATCCTTTGTTGGTTCCCTTAACCCTTCCTGTATTCATTTTCTGCAGGTGCTGTCTCAAATTACCACAAATTAGATGGCATAACAATGCAAAGTTATTCTCTCACATTTTCGGAGGCCAGAATCCCCCAAAGTACCAGCAGGGCCATGCTCCCTCCAAAACCTCCAGGGGAGAACGCTTCCTTGCTTCTTCTAGCTTCTGGTGGCTCCAGGTCTTCACTGACTTGTGACTGCATCACTCCAGACTCTACCTCCACCTACACATGACGTTCTCTGTGTGTCCTTTAAAAGGACATGTGTCACTGGATTTAGGGTCTACCAGGATAATTCAGGATGATCTCATTTTGAGATCCTTAAGTACATTTGCAAAGACCCTTGATATGGTTTGGCTGTGTCCCCACCAAATCTCATCTTGAATTGTAGCTCCCATAATCCCCATGTGTTCTGGGAGGGACCCAGTGGGAGATAATTGAATCATGGGGGTGGTTTCCCCATATTGTTCTCGTGGTAGTGAATAAGTCTCACGAGATCTGATGGTTTTATAAGGGGAAAGCCTTTCACTTGGTTCTTATTCTGTCTTTGCCTGCCACCAGGTAAGACATCCCTTGCTCTTCCACCATGATTGTGAGGCCTCCCCAGCCATGTGGAACTGTGAGTCCATTAAATCTCCTTCCTTTATAAATTATCCAGTCTCAGGTATGTCTTCATTAGCAGCGTGAGAACAAACTAATACAACCCTTTTTGCAAATAAAGTCACATTTACAGCTTCCAGGGGTCAGGATGCCCCCACTGTGTGTAGTGGTGAGGGGACAGGGGATCATTCATCCCACTATACTGCCCACACTTCCGTAAATAGCTTTTTGTCCAGATTTTCTTTTGTTAAATCCTTTTGAGTATACATCTGTGTCCTGCTGACTGATGCATTTCCTTCAAAAACATTTACAGCTACATACCTACCTGGTTTTTAACAATTGCATAGAATTCTGTTGAATGGACAGACCTTAATTTACAATTAGCATTTAATGAACTCCTATTACCTGTCTCCTCCTGGTGCCCGGTGTGATGCTTTGCAAAGATGGATCTAAACACACCCCTATGGCAACATAATGTAGAGAGAACAAGTGGCTTCATCTATAACTCTGAACCTACACTGTGTGCTCCTCACCAGCGAATTCTGTAGGTTTATGCTGTGGCAGATGCATGAGCTCCCTGCATTGGGGGCTCAGTAGGAAAGAGGCATATTCGAGGATGCCATATTTGAGCTGGTCTTAGAGAGGGGATGGGAGTGGGTTCAGAAAGATGTTCCAGTGGCCAAAAGCACATGAAATATGCTGTTTCATTAGTTATCAGGGAAATGCAAATCAAAACATTGAGTCACCACTGTACACCCACTAGAATGGCTATGATTATAAAGACCCAATAACAAACATTCGAGGAGATGTGTAGATATTTGAACCTTCATATACTGCTGGTAGGAATGTAAAATGGAGAAGCCACTTTGGATAACAGATTAGCAGGTTCTAAAAAGGTTAAGCATAGAGTTATGATCAGGCAATCCTACTCCTAGGAATATAGCCAAGAGAAATAAGAATATATGCCCACACAGGAACTTACAGGTAATGTTCACAGCAAGATTATTCACAATAGCCACAAAGTGGAAACAACCCAAATGTCCATCATCAACTGATGAATAAATAAAATGTAGTACATCCATATATGTAATACCATTCAGCAAAAAAAAGTGTGGTGGCTCACATCTGTAATCCCAGCACTTTGAAAGGGCAAGGCAGGTGGATTGCTTGAGCCCAGGAGTTCAAGACCAGCCTGGGCAACATGTTGGAACCTCGCCTCTACCAAAAAATTACCAAAAAAAAAAAAAAAAAAAAAAAAATTAGCCAGGCATGGTGGCATGTGCCTGTAGCCCCAGCTGCTCAGGAGGCTGAGGTGGGAGGATGGCTTGAGCCTGGGAAGTGGAGGTTGCAGTGAGCTGAGATTGTGCCACTGCACTCCAGTCAGGGTGACAGAGTCAGACCCTGTCTCAAATAAATAAACAGATAAATAAGTAAAGTGCTGATTCATGCTGCAACATGAAAGAACCTTGAAAACATTATGCTAAGTGAAAGAAGTCAGTCACAAAAGACTACATATTGTATTATTCCATTTACATGAAATGTCCGTAATAGACAAATCCATAGAGACACAAAGTAGATTAGTGGTTATCAGGGGGAAGGGAGAGGGAGGAATTGGCAGGTTATAGCTAAAGGGTGCGGTGTTTCTTTGGGGGTAATGAAAATGTCCTAGCATTGATTGTGGTGATAGCTGCACACCTCTGTAAATATACTCAGCACCATTGAATTGTGCACTTTAAGTGGGTGAATTACACGGTTTGTGATAAAGCTGTTAACAATAAGAAGCGGGGAGGGAATGTCTTTTAGGTGAAGGAAATTGCAAAAGCTTGGCAGCAACGTCCAGTGCAGCTGAGGCACTGTGAGGAAACAAAAAAGAAATACTGTCATTCAAGAGTGAAAACCGGTTTTCATAGGATGTCTCCATCCAAGAGTGGGTACCGAGAATGCTCGGAAAAACAATAGGAAAATAACATCCCTTTTACGTTCTCACCTCCTTAACCCCTAGCATAATAATTATTCCCATTTTACAGAAGTAGACACAAAGGCTCAGAGGCCATTTTGGCCAAGATCTCTCAGCTAGAAGATTGGCCAGCTGAGAGTTCCAAACATTAGGAAGGGAGGCAAAATGCTTGTGGGGCTGGGGTTGAAGGCTTAGAGACTCATTGTAGGGCCCTAGGCAGCCCCTAGCTCGAATCTGACTTTCCAATTCATAGTTATAAGACTTTGAGCAAGCTGCTTTACACGCACGATTCCCAGTTTATCTGCCTGCAAAATGAGAGCGTTTATTTCCAACATGTTCATTCCAAGTATTTACACAAAAGGCTCAATACTTGATTTATGTTGGCTGGCAATCTCTCTAAACTTCACTTTCTCCATTTCTACGAGGGAGGCAAGGGTCCCTAATCTTGCCCCCGTTCTCAGGGCAGTCCTAGGGCTCAATAATAAAAATAAAATAGGAAAAAGGCGAGAACGCGATTGCCCCGTTGGCGCGACCCTTAACACCGAGCTGACCTGGCGCACGTTAGGGACCAGCGCCCCCTGCCGTCTTCGCCGCTGCATTGGCGTCTCCAGAATCCTCCCAAGACCCTGCGCCTGCGCAAAATGCAAGCGCCCAGGCCCACCCCTTGTGGGGTGTGATTTCCCTGAGTAGCTTTGGCTTAGCCACGCCTGCTTCCGGACAGGTCAGGCCAAGGTCTCAGCCACATGACTGTGTTCCGGCTCGGCAAAGATGGCGGCGCCCAGGGAGGTAGCGTGAAACTTCTTGGTGGAAGACGGTGTCCAGTCGTGTTGGAATCAAAACAGCGGGGACCCTGCGCCATGTCGCGACTGATCGTGAAGAATCTCCCGAATGGGGTGAGTGCAGAGGCAGGACTTGGGAATCTGAAATGAGACCATCCGGGAGCTGTGAGGTAGGGAAGAGATGCCTGGAGGTGATCGAAGAATTTTTGCTCTGGGGCAGGACTGCGGGCCAATTCTGAACTCAAAGGGGGCGGGATCCTGGGCTTATCCCCATTTGATCCCAAGGAAAGAGGAATAGTGACTGCTTACGGTTTCACGGCCGGTTGTTTGGTACCTGACTCCTAACCCAACTCTTCCCGGGGAGGTGACAACTCCCACCTTGTGGCGAATACCCTGCTCCCACAACCTCTTTCATTCGATCACTGTTTTTTAGTTGTTGACCCGGGACATGGTCCGACACTGTATTTATATTCCTCTCCCAGTCTGGAAACTGCTGGGGAAGACATGGGCAATATTAATCTGCGGACCTGCGTTCCAATTCCTACTCCCATCCTTAGGGCAAGCAGGAATACGGAGTGGGTAAAGGGCTTTACAGCATTTATCCAGTAAGTGGGGCGTGGTGACCCAGCCATACTTTTTTGTTTTCCTGGAGCCCAGCACAGAACCCGACACATGGTAGGCAAAATAGGTGAATGTACGTAATATTAGATGATTAGATGTGGTGGGCTCGAATGGATCATCCTTTTTTCTCTCTCTCGCTATTTTTTGTTCTGTTTTGTTTTTTGTTTTTGTTTTTTTTAAAAAAATAGATTACTGATCCATCCATCAGGTTAGACAGTGTCTCTTGATGCCTCGCTTTGTGGGATGAGGATTTTTAGCGTAGCTGCACTTCCTTTCCCTCCCAAATTCAGCTTTGTTGTGCTTCAAGTGTAGTTGATTCTCTTATCATTGTTTGTCTTATCTCTTTTTTTTTCTCTCTCTCTGTCTTGCATGGCTTTTTTTGGTTTTGGTTTTTTGTTTTTTTTTTTTTAAACGGAGTCTGGCTCTGTCGCCCAGGCTGGAGTGCGGTGGTGCAATCTCGGCAGTCTCGGCTCACTGCAACCTTTGCCTCCCGGGTTCTAGCGATTCTCCTGCCTCAGCCTCCCAAGTAGCTGGGACTACAGGCACGCGCCACCACGCGTGACTAATTTTTGTATTTTTAGTAGAGACATGGGGTTTCGCCATGTTGGCCAAGCTGGTCTGGAACTCCTGATCTCAGGTGATCCACCGCCTCGGGCGCCCAAAGTGCTGGGATTACAGGCGTGAGCCACTGCGCCTGGCCCCCATATCTGTTTTAATGCTGTGAGTTTTTTCCTTTGGTTTTTTTTTTTTTTTTTCCTTTGTCAGGTGGGACAAAGGAACTTTGTAACACACAGCTTTCAAAATTCAAACAGTATAGTAGTGTATAACATGAGTAGCAAAGTCTTTGCTCTGTCCTACCTTCCCTCTCTGTCCAGGAGTAACCATCTTCATTGATTTGTTTTTGGGACTCCTCACATGTATCTCTGTATATTCAAGGAGTGTACTTTCCTCCTTTTGACCTGCCTGCCCCAGTGACTATCTGCTAGGCCTCGACTGTGAAAAATAAGGAATTTAGATCATCTGTTCCTCCTCTCCAGTGTCTGTAATATTCTTGTTTTTAATTCTCCTGTCATAATCTCTGAGTAGTATACTTAAAAATATCTATTACTGATCCATCCATCAGGTTAGACAGTGTCTCTTGATGCCTTGCTTTGTGCGCTGAGGATTTTTAGCATGGCTGCACTTCCTTTTCTTCCCAAATTCAGCTTTGTTGCACTTCATGGTGTAGTTGACTCTCTTATCATTTTCTGTCTTATCTCATGAATGAAAGAATAATAAAAACAAGGGCAGTTGCAGCTGACACTTGGAGAGTTTACTGTGTGCCAGGCATTGTTCCAGGTGCTTTAGGTAAAGTAACATTTAATCCTCACCATATCCCTGTGAGGTAAGTTTTATTTTTACGCCCATTTTAAAGGTAAAGAAACCAAGATACAGCGAGGTACAGGGATTTGCCTGAGGTCACACGCTGGTGTAATTTATAGAGCAGGGATTGAATTGAGCAATCTTTAGTTTAGGGATTGAATTGAGGAAATAATTAGTAGTGAGTACTTGTGATATTGCCGACACTGTAGATAGAGGTGGATAAGCCTGGGTCCTTATTTTTAATGGGACTTGCAGGCTAGCAGAAAAGAGAGGCATCAGATCATTATGACGCAAGGTGCATCATTGACCTATGAACCGGGTGCTGTGGGAGCACAGTGAGGGCTGGTTATCTCGTCCATCTAAGGCATCTAAGAAAGGCCTCCTGGAATAGGAGATGATTGAACTGAGAATGAGGAGTTACCCAGGGCCTGTCTTGGGAAATGTCACCCAGAGGGGACAACCAAAGTAAAAGCTCGGAAGTGAGAAGGCTGTGAGGAATTTGTCAAAGCGTGGTGCTGAAGAGGTTGGTCAGGGGCAGATCTTGAAGAATTGCATGTTTTCCTTTAGGTGCTCGTCCTTGAGACTTTGGTGCCAGAAAGTCACTGAAAGGTTTTTGGCAAAGGAATGATGGATTCAGACTTGAGCCAGGTCTCTCCCAGGCACCGCGGACTTGAATTTACTGTCTTATATTTCTGAATTGCGTCACAAACCTTGATTCTGTAGGCCTGGGGCAGATCATTTATCCCTTATGAGTTTCATTTTCTCCTCTATAAAATGTGGATAAAAATTCCTAACTCCCAGTGTGATTGAGATTTTGATTAGATCAGTTAGTAAGAAGATGACCTCAGAAAATGTCATCTTCTGGCTGGACTGCCAAGGCCTCTAGCTTCTTGCATTTTCAAACTTATTTTGGCTGTTTATGGGGCCCCGAATGTCCCCTCAACTCCACTACCACACACACAAGTATCCCAGTATCTGCTTAGAAAACTGAGTTATGAGGGTAGCCTGGCTGCAGTGAAGATGGTGAGAAGCCAGGAGTCTGTTTTCCATAGTATGGGGCTTCTTGACCAAATTATGATAATATTAGTGTGTTAGTTTTTTAGTGCAGCTATGGCAAATTAGCACAAACTTAGTGGCTTAAACAATCTAAATTTGTTATCTTACAGTTTTTAACAATCCGAATTTGTTATCTTACAGAAATCCTAAAATCAAGGCTTTGGCAGGGCTGCAGTCCATCTGGAAGCTCTATAGGAGTATCTGTCTGTCCCTTAGCCTTTTTTCGGCTTCTAGAAGCACCTGTCTTCCTTAGTTCATAGCTATATACTCCATATTTGGAGCCAACAGCATAGCATCTTCCAATCTCTCTGTTTCCATCTTCTCTGATCTTCCTGCCTCCCTCTCATAAGGACCCTTGAGGTGACATTGGGCCTGGCTGCGTAATCCATATCATCTCCCCATCTCCACATCAGTCACACCTGCCAAGTCCTTTTTGCCATGTAAGGTAACATATCCACAGATTCCAGGGATTAGGATATGGGCATCTTTTGGAGGGGCTTCATTAACAAAGATATATATAGCTTACCATGCCTGTTCATTCATTGATTTATTCCAACAAGTATTTATTAGGTATCTACTATGTAGCAGACATAATACTGCTTCTGTAATTGGTCTTATCCTCATAGCAGCCCCATAGGGTAGGAAGATGTCATTTGCAGCCATTATGAGTCATGATTTCCACATCAGTGAGTGGTTAAGGGACTTTCTCAAGGCCACACAACTCGTGCTAGAGTCAGAGCTGGAACCTGTTGTAACTAGAAAAGTACACTCTGCCCCTCTTCATCTAAGGCCACCCTTGGAGAATCTCGTGGCCTCAGGTTTCCAGCCCATTTGTCCCCTTGCTCTGGGGACTTTCCAGTTCGTCTCTCATTCCTCTCCCTCTGTCCTAGATGAAAGAGGAGCGTTTCAGGCAGCTGTTTGCCGCCTTCGGCACGCTGACAGACTGCAGCCTGAAGTTCACCAAAGATGGCAAGTTCCGCAAGTTTGGTTTTATTGGCTTCAAGTCCGAGGAAGAGGCCCAGAAGGCACTGAAGCATTTCAACAAGAGCTTCATCGACACATCCCGGATCACAGTGAGTGGGCAGGAGTCTCACCTTTAGCTGCCTGTCAAGTGTGACGTTGTTTGATCTTTCACTCAACACTTGAGTTCAAAGACCGTCCCTCTTCACTTTGTGATGTCTTTGGTTTTCTTCCTCACCAATTCACACACTTTCATGTGCATACGAATCACCTGAGAGCTTATTATAACAGCTTCCTGGGCCCGTCCCCAGAGCATCTGATTCAGTGCATGGAGTCAGGACCCAAGAATTCACACATCCAACAAGCCCTCAGGTGACGCCCATGCTGCTGGTCTGAGGCCCACACCTTGAGAACCACAGCTCTACCTCATCCATTCACTCATGCATTTAGCAAGCACTCAATGATGCTGGGAGTTTAGAGAAAAAGGTGAAGCCTCAGCCCCTGTCCTCATAGAGCCTGCTGTCTCTGGGCAGGCAGGAGGCTGACAGGTCAGCAGGCTGCTTTGGCTCAGTGACATCAGTGCTATGATAGGGTGAGCCCCAGGGACTGTGGGAGAACAAAGATCTATAGCCTGACCAGGGAGGAGTCAGGAAAGCTTCCTGGAGGAGGGGACTCCACTCAGGTCACTCGTGTATTTAGTGACTTCGTAAAAACATCTCTAACACTTTGTTGAGAAGGAAAAAACAGATGATGGACAAATACATGTATGTCTCGTGATCCTATATAGACACAATCGTATTCCTCTATCCATACATATATGATAAATGCATAGAAGCCCATAGGATAGGATTTCTACCAAAATACTAATCATTCCTCTCTATGAGTGATAGGAATTGGAGTACATCTTTTTTAACTTTCATTGTACTTTTGTATATTATTTGAATTTTGTACCGTGAGCACGTCATTATTATAGAGATAACAAGTCTGTTTTGAAAGTGTGCACAAAAGGGATTGTAACTGGCCAGGTGTGGTGGCTCCTGCCTATATATAATACCAGCAGTTTGGGAGGCTGAGGTGGGAGGATCACTTGAAGCCAGGAGTTCAAGACCAGCCTGTGCAACATAGCAAGACTGCGTCTTTACAAAAATAAAAAAAAAAAAATTAGCCAGGCATGGTGACATGTGCCTGGAGTCCTAGGTATTCAGAAGGCTGAGACAAGAGGATCACTTAAGCCCAAGAGTTTGAGGCTGCTGTGAGCTATGATCATGCCACTGCAGTCCAGCCTAGGCAATGGAGTGAGACCCTGTGTCTTAAAAAGGATTGCAACCAGGTGGCAGCTCCTTCCCCCAGGGGCAGTGGTTGGTTGACCAGCGTCAGCCTTAGCTGTGGCTGGGAGTGGCTTGCCTTGGTGGATGCCCCAGTAACCAGCGCTCTCAAAGTCCTCTCAGAGGAGTGTATTGGAGGTTTTAGGGCCTGAATAGTGCATCAGCTCAGGCTGGGTCTCCAGTACTCTTCCGTCCCTCCAGTGGTCACCCCAGTGCCCCTATCACCCTAGAATTGTTCTCTGGAGCCAGATGAGCTTACTTTATGATAATTAACCCAGGGCAGTGTGGGGTAACCATGGTAGTCAGTGCCCCACATTACCCTGCCCAGAGCCTGGTTGAGTGCTTGGCCCAGGTCATCTCATGCCATCCTCCCAGCCACCCTGTAGAGTGGATGGTTAAGAACTCAGGTTCCAGAGCCCAGAGACCCCCTGAGTTCCAGTCTTCACTCTGTCACTTATTACGTGGGTAACCCAGGGAAATTGACTTCTTGATGCTCCAATTTCTTGATCTGAATTGTGAAAGTCATAGCTGTCACTGATGTGAGAGGCTCGGTGTATCAGTACTTGCAGAGCACTTTAGACAGTACCTGGCATGTGGAATTCCTCAGTAAGTGGCAGCTATTACCATTACAGTATTACAGACTCATAATGATAGACTATTAAAGTATTATATTCTAGACTTGAAGGGAAACAAAGCCCAGGCTAAGGGGTGACGTGTAATCTACTTCAGCAAACTCAGCTAGGCAGTGGCAGTTGTCTAAAATGCCCGAGCTCCCAGGTGCAGAAGGGCAGCACCCAACGCCTGGGTGCCATGGCAGGTGTGAAAATCACTCTCTTTCCCACACAGGTGGAGTTCTGCAAGTCATTCGGGGACCCGGCCAAACCCAGAGCCTGGAGCAAACATGCCCAGAAACCAAGCCAGCCCAAGCAGCCTCCAAAAGACTCTGCTACTCCAGAAATTAAGAAAGTATGTAAAGGGTCACTCTAGCCTCTGTCCCCACTGCCAGCGGGGTAGTCACTCCCTTTTGGTTCCCAAAGATGGGCCCTCCCAGGTCAGTGCAGTTCTGTTTCCCAGCTCTCTTCATCTGTGTGACCCTCACTCTCTGTGCCTTCTGTTTTCAGGATGAGAAGAAGAAAAAGGTGGCAGGTCAACTGGAGAAGGTGAGTCTGTCCTGTTGCCCAAGGAGGAGGGAGGGCGGGCAGCAGGTGGAAGAGGGTGGAGACTGGAGAGGGTAGAGGCTGGGAGAGGGTAGAGGCTGGAGAGGGTGGAGGCTAAGAGACCGTAGAGGGTAGAGGCTAGGAAAGGGAAGAGGCTGGAGAGAGTGGACACTGGGAGAGGGAAGAGGCTGGAGAGGGAGGAGGCTGGGAGAGGGAAGAGGCTGGAGAGGATGGAGGCTGGCCCTGGCAAGCAGAGCTGTGCCTCTGATCTCCCCTGGCCTTGTCTTCGTGTCCTCTTAGTTTTGTCTAGTGAGGAGTCAACTCTGCCTTCCTCAGAACTGACCCAGCTGAACCTCAGGGTCCTCTAGAGAATGGGGGAAATGAGCTTGAGGGATCTTCTCACCCTCTTAAGAGTTAGAAAGATAAGCCCCACCTGAGCCTTCTCTGCCTCTTCCTCTCCCTTTTTCCCGTGTCCCTGCTGCCCGGGCTCTGGTGCCACCAGCTGAAGGAGGATACAGAGTTCCAGGAGTTTCTGTCAGTTCATCAGAGGCGGGCGCAGGCAGCCACTTGGGCGAACGATGGCCCGGATGCTGAGTCGTCAAAAGGGAAGAGCAAGCCTGCCAGTGACTACCTGAACTTCGACTCCGATTCTGGGCAGGAGAGTGAGGAGGAGGGAGCCGGGAAGGACCTGGAAGGTGAGGGCATGGGGACTGTGTGCTCCATGCGCACGGACCTGTGCTTGCCATTGGGCTAACCAGCACTGGGGGCCCCTCTGTGCAGACTCTAGGAGTCAGGTGAGCCCTTGAGCTCTCCATTGGAGGGGGTGATGATCCCTCTGCAGGTGCGTCCGTCTTCACTGATCCTAGTTGTGTATTCAGTCAGTCAGTCAGTCAGTCAGTCAGTCAACAAATATTTCTTGAGCACCTACTATCTGCCAGGCATACTTCAGGCATTGGGACCATGTTGATAAGCAAAAGACAGAAGGGTCTATTCCCCTATGGAGCTGCGATTATGGTTGTAGAGAGAAACAATAAGCAAATAAGTCCACTGCTGGGTATATCATAGGATGATGAATGCTACAGAGAGAAAGCAGGAAAGGGGGACAGGAGAGTTATCAGGGAAGGCGTCCCTGAGGAGGTGAGGGAGTGAGACTTTGTCCTCAGAAGGGGTTTGTGGTGTGGGGGGAGGCCTGGTGGGCAAGGGAACAATTGCAACACAGGCGGGTACGTGCTTGGTGGAGAGCTGGGCGTCTATTTGGGTCTAAAGGTGAGAGGATGTGCATTTAGTGCAGTTATGCCTGGTAACGTTTCTGCACTAAGTTCACATCCGAGGACCTCAGGGAACTTAGTGGGACACGGTAGGGGAGGGGAGAGGAAAGGGGTTCCAGGCAAGGGAACAGCATCGCAAAGACACAGAGGAAAGGAAAGTGCGTGGGCTTGAGGGGCTCAATGTGGGTTAGGATGGCTTGAGCAGGAGGAGACAGTGGAAGAAGCCCACGCAGCCAGCCCTGATGAAGAGCCTGGGTTTCACCCTGAGCATTCAGAAACCCCTGGAGGGTGTTAAGCAGAGACTGACTGTCCTGTACCTACTCTGTAAAGTGTCACGGAGGCTGCCGTATAGAGGACTGGGAAGACATGGCTGGTGGCAGGGAGCCAGGAGCTCAATGTGTGGCACAGAGAATATCAAAGCTGCAGTAGCCCTACCCCATTTTGTCATTGCTAATCAGAGGACTCATGGGGGTGCTGGGCACAGGGGCCATGGACATGGTGGGCGTGGTGCCTCAGGCCTCTCACTAGGAGGACCATCTACCATTTGCTGCCTCTGACCTCTGGTTTGCTCATAGCTGTCACTGATCCCAGCCTCCCTGTTTTTCCAGAAGAGGCAAGCCTCGAACCGAAGACAGCTGTGCAGAAGGAGCTGTCAGACATGGATTACCTGAAATCCAAGATGGTGAAGTCCGGGTCGTCCTCTTCCTCGGGGGAAGAGGAAAGTGAAGATGAAGCCGTGCACTGTGATGAAGGGAGTGAGGCTGAGGAAGAGGATTCCCCCACCACCCCAGTCCTGCAGGAAGGAAACAGCAAGGGTGCAGGCCAAGAGCAAGGGATGCCAGCTGGGAAAAAGAGACCACCGGAGGCCAGAGCCGAGGTGCGTGTGTATCCCACAGGTGCCAAGGGAGGAGGTGCGCTCTCCTGCTTGCCCATAGTCCCCACAGCTCCTCTGTTAGGAGAGTGGAATGTTGGGGAAAGAAGCAGCTCTGCAGTCCAAAGGCTCCCGATCTTGGCCCTGCCACTTGCTCGCCTTGTGTTCTTTCTGCGTTTCTTTTCTGTTTTTATTTTTATTTTATTTATTTTTTTTTTTTTGAGACAGAGTTTCACTCTGTCGCCCAGGCTGGAATGCGGTGGTGCAATCTCAACTTACTGCAACCTCCGCCTCCTGGGTTCAAGTGATTCTCCTGCCTCAGCCTCCTGAGTAGCTGGGATTATAGTCACACCCAGCTAATTTTTTGTATTTTTAGTCGAGATGGGGTTTTGTCATGTTAGCCAGGCTGGTCTCAAACTCCTGACCTCAAGTGATCCACTCATCTCAGCCTCCCAAAGTGCTGGGATTATAGGCATGAGCCACTGCACCCAGCCTCTGCATTTATTTTCTGTTGCTAACCTGGGGAGGTCACCTGCCTTCCAGAAATTGCATATAAGTAGGGTGACAACTGAATTATTATCCACACTGAGTTAAAAGTGAGATGCTGGTCCAGTGGGGTGCCAGGCTGTGGATGTAGTTACTGCAGGTCTAATGACTACAGATACAGTGAATAACTATCCTGGGCAAACTGGAGCAGCCCCGGTCATCACACTCACATCCCACCAATGGGGCGGAAGTGAGCTGAGTGATGGCTCTGAGCCTTTATCCTTTGTATTTAGTAACAACACAGGCAGAGGGGTGCAGACCAGTCATCAGCAATCATAGGGAGGATCAACTGAGCCTGCGCTACACACTAGGCACCATGCCTGCCATGCCGTTGCATCTCATCACTGTCTTGAGGGCAGTATTGCTCTTGTTCCATTTTACAGGTGAGGAAACAGGCCTGGAGAAGGAGGGTGCCTCAGCCAGGGTCATGGCTGGGAAATGGTGGGTTCAGGACTTAGCCCCAGGTCTGTGGGGTCTGAAGTCGAGATCATAAACATGGGCACTTCCCCGGAGGTTGGCCAACTCGTCTCTGACCTGGGAGTCCTCTCTGCATCAGAGACAGAGCAGTTTGACATGTTGTCCAGGTCCCTGTTCCCTCCTTTCTCTGTGAAGCATCACTTCTCTCCCTGCCTAGCCTTGTATTTTCTTTTTTTTTTTTTTTTTTTTTTTTTTTTTTAGATAGTCTTGCTCTGTCACCCAGGCTGGAGTTGGTGCGATCTCAGCTCACTGCAGCCTCTGCCTCCCGGGTTCAAGTGATTCTCATGCCTCAGCCTCCCGAGTAGCTGGGATTACAGGCGTGTATCACCACGCCCAGCTAATTTTTGTATTTTTAGTAGAGATGGAGTTTCACCATATTGTCCAGGCTGATCTCGAGCTCTTCTCCTCAAGTGATCAACACACTTCAGCCTCCCAAATTGCTGGGATTACAGGCGAGAGCCACTGCACCTGGCCCCAGCCCTGTATTTTCAAATGAGATGAAAGCAAGCTTCATCCTCCTCTTTTCTTTCCTCTTTTCCCCTTCTTCTTCCTCCCTCCTTTTTTTTCTGCCTCTTCTAATTATGCACCCTGTCCTCTTTTTTTCCCCAAAATTGTATATTTCAGCGAGGTAGTAGAGTGTGGGGAAGTCAGAATTATGAGTTCAAATCCTAGCTCCGTCATTTAGTAGCTGTTGGTCCTTGGGTGAGATACTTTACTTCCTTCAGCCTCTTAATTTTCATCTACAAGAAGATACTCATGGTAGCACTGCTCCCTGCCTCCGGTTTCTGACCCTGTGCCTAAGTATATGCTGGAATTCTGGACTCTTCAGGTTTCAGGAAGAGAACCCTCTGGAATGCAGTACCCCCAGCAGGGCTCACTCCTCTCTGCCTACCTTCTTACTAAATACAGGATAAAAGACAGCAGCCCACTGTCAAGCGCAGTCACATTTCTGCAATGCATAGACAAGACTGCTTGTGCTGCGTGAGTCAGCATAAGCTATAAATGGGCTCACATCCACTCAGGGCAGGCTTTGCTCGGAAGTGCATTCAAGTCGGGGCAGGTTTTTTTGCCATAAAAGTTACCAGAAACTTAGGTTTTTCAGAGCTGTTTGGATTCTGGAATTGTGGGAAAAAGATCCTGAACCCATAATCCCCATGGGATTGTTGTGAAGATGTAGTAGATCACTGGCATCTGTAAAGTGCTTGGCTCAGTGTCTGGCACTGATAAGCCCTACATAGTGGTACTGACACCCCTGTTCTTCAGAGCTCCTTCCCATTCCCACCCTGCCCCTCCTTGTGGTCCCAGGGCCCCTGTCCAAGTGCCCATAGCTTGCCAGGCTCTGGTTCCAGCCCTCATCTCAGGGGCACATGGAGAGTTGGCATCACCCAGCCCCACCTCTGGCCAGACTCCATGCACGGTAGACATTGATTCTTCCCGGCATTCCCCAGCTCCCCCTGGCAGCAGGCACCTTCTCTGGTACTGAAATGTCCCAGTGTGCCACCTCCTGCAGCTGTACGAAGGGTTAGCGTGGCCACTTCTGTTTGTTTTTCTGATCACTCAGACAGAGAAACCAGCAAACCAGAAGGAACCCACCACCTGCCACACCGTGAAGCTGCGGGGAGCCCCATTCAATGTCACAGAGGTATGTGCTAACTGAGGACAAGGGTCGGCAGCCTGTGGGAGCAGGAGACGAGGGTGGGGAGGCCAGGAGCCTTTGGTGCATGGGGGCATTAGAGTCAGTTGAGGACATGAGCTGGAAGGAATTGGGGGCCAAAAAGGCTGAGAAATAACATCTCTGGCATCGTCAGGGTCAGGAAACAGGGATGGCTACACCAAGACAAAGGAGGTTCTGGTTGCACTCACTACTACCCACACCAGGGTGGGCACACACTCTGTTAAAGAAAAGGTTGGGGGGGCAGTCAGCCAGTTAATATTTAAGACTTAGTGATCAACACAGTCTCTGTTGTGACTACTCACCCTGCTCTTATAGCGAGGAAGCAGTCTCAGAAAGTAGGTACAAATAAATAAAACTTTAGTTACAAAAACAGGCAGTGGGCCAGATTTGGCCTGTGGACTGTAGTTTGCTGCCTTTGGGTCTGTAACAGCAGAAGAACACTTTTAATTTTCACTCTCCATGAAAGTAATAGAAGTTCAATATAGAAAACTCAAAACCATGTAGCTAAATAAAAAATATTTAAAAATTGCCTGTAAGTAGTATGACTACTAAATTATCATCTACACTAAATTGAGAGTGAGAGGGGTGCTACCCCAATGGGGTGCCAGGCTGTGGATGTAATTACCGCAGGTCTAACGACTCCAAATACAGTGACAACTCATCCCAGGCAAACTAGGGCTGCCCTGGCCAACACACTTGTATCTACCCAGTGACGTCCACTGATACATTTTGGGTGTGTCTTCTTAGATGGTTTTTGTTTTGTTTTCCTTTGTTTTTAGTTTTTATTATTATTATTATTTTGTGTGTGTGTGAGACAGGGTCTCGCTCTGTTGCCCAGGCTGTAGTACAGTGGTGCCATCATAGCTCACTGAAGCCTCTTCTTGGACGTTTTTGTCTTTGTATGTCTAAGAAGCAATCCTTTACTGGGAACTCTTTGGAAACCCCTTTTTCCTCCTCATCACAATATGTCATAGACCTCTGAATATTGAATATACTCTGCTACAGCAGCGTTTTTTATGCTCACGCTCTTCCTTACTCAGGGTAAACTTCTATAGGTTTACCCAGTCCCCTAAATTGGGACGTGGGAGTTATATCCAATTTTTTGCTGTTATAAATAATAAGTCAGTTCCTTGGGATTAGGGGTGAGCAGACTTCATCTGTAAAGGCCAAATGGTAAAAATGTTAGGCTTTGTAAGCCATTTAATCTCTGTCACATATTCATTGTTTTCTCTTTTTTTGGTAAATAATCCTTTAAAATGTAAAAACCATTTTTAGCTTGCAAGCCATTTAAAAACAGACCATGGTGATATTTGGCCCGTGGGCCATAGTTTGCCGATCTTTGCTCCAGATAAATATTCTATGTAGGCAAATGTGTGTACAATTCTAAGGCTTTGGCACAGAATATCAGTTGCCCTCTGGGAGCATTGCTAGTTTATGCTTGCTGTAGCAGCGAGTCTACAAGTGCCCATTTTCCTGAACCCTGGGTATTATTAATGTTTTATCAGTGTGATAGGTAAAATTGGCATCTCATGTTAATTTATATTTTAAATTACTTGTAAGATGGATCATACCCTCCCACATTTGTAGATTGTATATATCTTGTTGTTGTTGTTGTTATTTTGAGACAGAGTTTCGCTCTTATCTCCCAGGCTGGAGTACAATGGTGCAATCTCAGCTCACTGCAACCTCCGCCTCCCGGGTTCAAGTGATTCTCCTGCCTCAGCCTCTTGGGTAGCTGAGATTACAGGCACCCGTCACCATGCCCAGCTAATTTTTGTATTTTTAGTAGAGACAGGGTTTCACCATGTTGGCCAGGCTGGTCTCAAACTCCTGACCTCAGGTCATCGCCCGCCTTGGGCTCCCAAAGTGCTGGGATTACAGGCATGAGCCACCCCACCTGGCCAATATATCTTCTCTTTTGGAAAGTGCCCGATCATGTCTTTTGCCCTTTTTTCTCTTGAAGTCTTTATCTGTTCTGGTACTCTATGTTTATAAATTTCTGAATTACAACTTATCAAACTTCAGAGTAGCAAGCATGTAGGTTTTATTAAACTCACTGAGTTGTCTTGTAGTTTTGTCAGAATTCTTTCAGTACCAACCATTCAGAAAATCACATGCTTTAATTAACAAAACAAAAACCACTAGGTGACTACTTGCAAAACTGATACACAAAAACCAAATACTCAAGCTTAATGAGAAGCGAAAAAAGCTGGATTTAATCCCAAGTATATAAAATTATCTAGGGGGGAAACAGTACCTTAAAATGCGGATAGTGACTTCGCTATTTTAATGCTGATAGCGACACTGCTATTTTATATTTATATTACTCGTTTCTTCTCCAATTTTCTTTTTCAAATTTTCTCCAAGGTAATTGGAGAAGAGATACGTATAAGGAAAGAGAAAAACTAAAGAATGAAACACTTTGTAATCCTTTCTGATTTAGAAATTTGCCCCATGTCTTTTCGTTGGGTTGTACTTTTATTATGTGGTTGGTAAGGGGAAAAAACTTCTTCTTACAGAAAAATGTTATGGAATTCCTGGCACCCCTGAAACCAGTGGCCATTCGAATTGTGAGAAACGCTCATGGGAATAAAACAGGTAAGATCTGGGATGTTTCCAGGCAGGAAAGCGGGTAGACAGTGAAGATTGAAGGTTGGGGTACTTGAATAAGGAAGAAGTTTTAAGGGCACCCGTTTTTCTTCCTCTTTGTGGTCCTCAGTTGTGTGGATGTGGTCAGCCTGGGCAGGTTAAGGCTGCATCTCTTGCCCCAGTCTTTGGTGACCTGGTGTATAGGGATGGAGTTCTCACCTGTGCTTTTCATCCTTCCCTTCCTCATCTTAGCCTTTGCCTATCTCAGTGGGCTCACCTATTACGCTGAAACGAATGCCAACAGGTCCTGGGGTTTGCTAGGCCAAGTCCACAGGCAGCTCTGCTGGTGGGCAGGGCTCTGAGTTGCTGAGCATGTGTGGTGTTGCCCCGTGCCACCCTCCCTGCAGGTTTATACTCTGGGCAACCAGGCACCTCCCTTGGCTTCAGAGCCCTGGGTTCTGGTCGCCCTGAGATGAGCAGTGTGGCTGGAAGGCAGAGTGTCTGAGCTCGGGGAGGTGGACACCTGTCCGTGCCTACTTCTTGCTGGCCAGGACACTGTGGGAGATTCAGCAGCTGACTTGCTACTTCTCAAGAGAACCACACTGAGGCCCTGTAGCTGCGGGGAGGCTGGAGGCTGGAGGCTGGAGGCTGGAAGCCGCTGGATGTGTACTCTGTCTTTGGCAAGAAAACACTGGCCTGGGCAGAGCAGTTGAGATCTACCTAGGCTGACATGTGGGGAAGAAAGTGTGCTTAAGGGATGTTCTCCTCACTGTCATGTTTCTGCATCTCTTCCCCAACTCTCCTCTTATCACAAAAGTCCCACTTACCCGGCTGATCCATTCAGCCACCCATCCTTCTCCTTGCAGACTGATTACAGGGCAGGGTGAGGTCAGGGTAAAGGGCTCTGCCTAAGTGCAGATCTCAGGTAGGAGCCCTATGACCTTGGACAAGGGACTTAGCCTCTGTTTGTGTGTGTGTGTGTGTGTGTGTGTGTGCGCACGCAGTCAGGTAAACCTGTCTCACCAAGTTGCATGAATGGCTCTGTGTACAGCATTTAGAGCAGTGCTGAGCCCCTGTTGCACACTCCGTGAAAGCTGCTGTTAATATTCATGGTGGTGGTGGTGATGGTGCTGGTACCCTTGGTTTTATGGCACTTCAGAGACCAGGGAGGGAGCAGGAAGAAGCATATCTGAGTTGTCAGGCCCAAGAGAAAACCATATTGGAGGCCCCAGAGTTGGAGAGAGC
Organism: Pongo abelii; assembly: GCF_028885655.2. Lineage (NCBI taxonomy): Eukaryota > Metazoa > Chordata > Mammalia > Primates > Hominidae > Pongo > Pongo abelii. Next base: position 112,779,529 of record NC_071995.2, on the reverse strand, counting down.
TGGCATCCAAGCATGAAATGTTGAAAAGCAGCAGAATGTCCCCTGCAGGAGAGCTAGGGAGGAGGCAGGCTGGGCCCCTTAAGCTTTAGGGGCCTCATTAAAGATTATGTGTCTCAGCTACTCAGGAGGCTGAAGTGGGAGGATTACTTGAGCCTAGAAGTTCAAATCCAGCCTGGACAACATAGCAAGACCCAATCTCAAAAAGACTGTAGGCTTCAGTCTGGATGCAGGGGCCCCTGGGAGCTTAGAGCAGGGGAGGGCAGTGATCAGATTTAGGATGGTCCCTGGCAGGTGAAGAATGGGTCCTGGAGCCAGGCATTTGCCATCCTCTAAGGGAGGATCAGTGGTGATGGGGCCTAGGGTGTGGCCACAGAGAGGGGAGGGAAAAGGATGGAAGATGGTTATGGGGATGGATGAGGTGCCTGGATATAGGAAAGGAGGGCACGGAGGAGTCCCAGAAAGAATCTAAACAGCCTTGTGATTAAAGGCAGAAAACCCAAGGGCTTTGGACGAAGTATTAGACATTGCCAGCTATTAGCCAAGTGCCCCGGGAGTATTTCTTTAATGCTCCAGAAAAGCAGGGGAATGGTCCTCACCTTGTTGCCTCACGGGGTTGAGGCCCAAAGAGGTCAGGAAGCAGAGCCTCTCATGCTAGAGGAAAGACTCCCCCATTTGCTTGGTTTTTTGTGCAAGTCAAGGCCTCAGGCGCCCAGGAGCAGAGTGGGTGTGGAGAAGGTGCTTCCAGCGCCTAGATGGGTCCTCATGCTGCAGCCACAGGCCCTTCTCCAGAGAATGGCTTGGAGCAGGTGCCAGTCGGGGGCAGGGGGGTGAGGCTTGGAGGGAGACAGACAGGCCTCCTGGGCTTCTGACTCCTGGCGTTCAGCATCTTCATCCACAATACCGGGCTGGGGTCTGTACGCTCCCTGCAGAGGGAAATTTGGCTGTGGGTGGGAGAGAGAGAGAGGGAGACCCTTTGTATTTTGGAGATTTGACCAAGGTAGAGGTTTCTCCCTCATTTTCTGCTCCTAGCACAGTATGGGTGTTCCTCTGGGGACCGCCACAAGTGTCTGCAAGGCCTGCAGATGTTACCTCTGTCATTGTCCTCTGTCAGGATACATCTTTGTGGATTTCAGCAATGAAGAGGAAGTGAAGCAAGCTCTGAAATGCAACCGGGAGTACATGGGTAAGGAAGCCCTGGCCACGTGCCGTCTCTGTGTTACAGGGTTTCTTCATTCCTTCATTTCCTTTACACGTTTTTGTACCAGCACCATCACCACCACCAAGAATGCAGTGTCTCTGCAGACACTGTTCTAGGCACTGGGGACACGGCAGGGAGCAAACAGACCCAAATCCCTGCCCTTTCGGGGTTGACAGAGAGTAAACTGACTTAGGAGGGAGAGACAGGTAGTTAAATGTGTGATCCGTGCTACAGGAAAACACACAGCAGGCACAGGACCTGGGGAGGGCAGGGATTGGAGGAGGCTTAGCTTTAAACAGGGTCCTGTCTGCTTTGGCCTCACCGAGGGGCGACATTGGGACACAAACCTGCAGTTGTGTAGGCTCTGGCTCTACGGACAGGATGTTCAGTAGAGGGAACAGCACGTGCAAATTCCCTGGAGTTGGGAGGTCTTCTGAACAATACCCAGGGATGTATTCTTTGACCAATCCCTGGCCAAGACAAGTGATTTGAATCCAGCCGTCAACCCCAGTGAAGACATGAGTTGTGTTAGAGAAGATGGAGAGCCTTGGGAATCTTGTTAGCAAGTCAGGAGGTGGGTATTTATTGAGCAGCTAGTAGCGCTTGTGCAGGATATGGTGATAATAGCACCCTAATCAGGCACAGGGGCTGTGCGTGCAAATAAATCATCAGCAGGTAAGTACCCAGGGCTGGGCTGTCACCTAAGACCCTTCCCAAGGCAGAACAGCAAGCAGTGCCAGAGAATACAGTCCGGAGTTTAGAGAATGCATCATTGTGGTCTGGGATAACTCAGGCAGGCTCCCTCCAGGGCTGAAGCTGAACTGGCAGGGTGAGTGAGATTTGGGTTCAGGCCTGGTGTTGGCTTATGCTGCCGCCTCAGGTGACAGGGCAGGTGTTGGGTGCTGTCATCTGCCACCTTGATTGTGTTTTCTGGAAGGCAGCAGAGAAGAGTTTGGAGTCACCAGCAAGCAGTTGCTGGCAAGTTCTTGGCCTCCCCCTGGAGCCCTGACTCCTCTTCATTGCAGGTGGGCGCTACATCGAGGTGTTCAGAGAAAAGAACGTCCCCACCACCAAGGGTGCACCAAAGAATACCACCAAATCCTGGCAAGGCCGGATACTCGGGGAGAACGAAGAGGAGGAGGACCTGGCCGAATCCGGAAGGCTCTTTGTACGGAATCTGCCCTACACCAGCACCGAGGAGGATCTGGAGAAGCTCTTCTCCAAATACGGTAGGGGTGTGGCCTCCAGGCCATGGATAGCCCAGCGGCTATGGGAGCTGGGCTCTCACTCTGACGTCCTGGGTTCGAGTCCCAGTGTGCACACGACTCCACATCTCTTGCCTCAGTTTTCTCATCTGTAAAATGTGACCAAGTACCCCTGAGCTGCTGTGAGGATTCAGTGACTTGATGAATGCAGGGATTCGCAGGGCAGGAAGTAAAAGGTATTAATAGCATCACTGGCATCCTTTGCTGTCTGAAATCTCTAACTTCTCCAAATCCAGAATTTAAGCGATTCGGATGACTTTTTTGAGATATTCCCTTGCTGTCCAAAGTCTTGCCACTCAGTACTGGAATTGAGTAACTGTACAGGTTTCACCTGACGAATATACCTACACGGCATTCCTCCATATCTGAACTCTTAATTATGTAAAGTCTTGTTATCCAAGCTGAGCACCAAATAGATTTGATAGTGTCAAGGTTAGTGTTGTTGTTGCTGTTATTTCTCAGGCCATGGGCTTGAGGGCCCGTAGTCCAGTTCGGTCACAACAGGCTGTGTTTGTTTGTGGAGTTACCATTGTTGAAGGGCAGGAAGGGAGGGTTCAGGATGAGGGGAGGTCTTGATACCTTTGAGATCCCTGCAGTGTCTCCCCATGTCTATTCAGAGGCCAGCTGTAGGTTGTGGAGGATCGGAGATGTAGGTTGAACACCTGATGTGGGCCCCGTTGTCAGGGTAAGGATGCCCTGAGTGGAGCATGCCATCAGGAAAATTGACCTGACCTCCAAGCCTGGGGCCTGCCCCAGTGGAACTGTGTTCCATTCACCAATCTGCTCACCAGATCCTTCACACAGGCTGGCGTCCTGGCTTACACCTGATGGCTGGGCTCAGGGGGAGAAGCATTCGTCGATATACTGCAAATGTCCATTTGGGAAGGAAAGACCCAGAGAGGGGACGCGGTCACACCCTGGTGTTCAGAGTTGAAACCAATGCAGAAAGGGTGTGCTTTAATTTGAGCATGATGCTAATATCATCATGGAAGACATTTCTTTGGCACTAACTCTAGCAGGCACTGTTTAGTGCACTATGCACGCATTAACGCATTTAGCCCATGACTAGGTACTGTTGTGCTGTTTTACAGATGAAAAGACTGAGGCATGGGGAGGCTTAGTGATTTGCTCAAGGCAGGCTACACGTGTAGTAGGTGGTGGTGCTGGGCTCCAGCTCAGGTATTGTTGCTGTTAGGATAGACACACGTAGGGGACTGGGAAATGACACCCGTGACCTGTGAGGTTGGCTCACAGCTGGTGCTCACCACATTCTTCCCTGGGGCCAAGTGGCTACGGCCCACCAGAGACCGACACTTCTCCTGTCCTCAGGTCCCCTGTCTGAGCTCCACTATCCCATCGACAGCCTGACCAAGAAACCCAAGGGTTTTGCATTCATCACCTTCATGTTCCCTGAGCATGCTGTGAAGGCCTACTCGGAGGTGGACGGGCAGGTATTCCAGGTGAGGCCCCCTCCTGGGCTGGCCAGGAGACTGTGGGGCTCACATGGTTGGGAAAGGCTGTGTGTGTGTGTGTGTGTGTGTGTGCGTGCGTGCGTGTGTCTGTGTGTGGACACGGGCATCCACTTTGTGGGCCTAAGAAAACATGCAATGGCATACTAAATCACCGCCTCACTCAAGCCACTAGAGGGTAAGAAGTCGCGTGAGGACAGGGTCTGATCTGTTCTGGTCACTGATCTGTGGCACCTACACCTGTGTCTGGCACTTAGCAGGCACTGAAAAAATACTCCTTGAATGGATGAATTTGCTCTCCATCTCTATAGATACCACCTTAGAAGAGGAGTAAGAAAAAAAGAATTTTGACAGGGACCTATTAAAATGGCCACAGTGGAATATAAGAAACTTCTCTTTTCCCAGTGTTACCAAGTAATATACTTAGCATACATCCTCAAGCCCCAGGCTGCCTCATCATCCCCCTTTTTCCTTTTCTCATTCATTCATTTATTTATTCATGATTTCTTGACCCGCTTGTTGCCATCAGGCCAGACCTGGCCCCGCCGGCATGGACCTCACATTGTCACTCACTGGTGCAGGGACAGGATGCGGTGCAGGCCTGAGGGGTAGGGAGAGGGCTGCGGGTGCAGGGTTATACACTGATCGAAGTTTCGTGTGTGTAGCTGTGTCAGGTGGCCCCCTCACGACCCTGGGATCCTGTATCAGGTGGAAAGAGAGTGGCCACGTTCTACCTGACCTCCCTCCCACCCTCTGGTCAGGGTTTCAGTGCCGGGTCCAGCTTACTCGTGACAGAAGCCAACATCCTCCGGCAGGAAGCAGGGCTTACAGGCAAGGCTTCTGTTGACTCCCTTCCCGTCATTCCCATCCAGGGCAGGATGCTCCACGTGTTACCATCTACCATCAAGAAGGAAGCCAGCGAAGATGCCAGTGCCCTGGGATCGTCATCCTACAAGAAGAAGAAGGAGGCCCAGGACAAAGCCAACAGTGCCAGGTCCTCAGTGCCCCTGAAGCCGCTGAGCTCCAACCCCAACCCTCTGCCACCCTCACCCTGCCCTTTCTAAGCCACCTGGGTCTTCTGACTCTTGATGGGTTTAGTTCATACCTTACCAAGCTTCAGTTTTCTCATCTGTAAAATGGGAGAATAGTAGTGCCTTACTTTTATGGTGCTGTAAGGTTTAAATGAGTGAATGTATGCGAAGTCCTTAGTCCCTGACACAGATGAAGCACTGTTAGGGATGGTCCCTGTCATCATCCGTCGTCTTGTCTTCAGGCCCTGTATATGTAGCCCATGATAGGGAAATTGGGGGTACGTAGATAGGCAGGCCTAGGAGCCCATTTCTTACAGGATTCGTGTCTGAGAACGAGTTCCCCTCATCCAGCTGCGGTCTGATCTCCCTGTTCTGCCTCTGCCTCTTAGCTCTCACAACTGGAACACACTATTCATGGGGCCGAATGCCGTGGCTGATGCCATCGCACAGAAGTACAACGCCACCAAGAGTCAAGTGTTTGACCACGTGAGTAAAGGCCAACCGTCCTCTCTGGGATCTGGGCCAAGCTGAAGGGGAGAAAGAGCAGGAGGCTCGTTGCGCTGCTGTTGGCTGTGAGGCTGGGGCCGCCAGGGCTTTCCTCTTGGGCCTTCCCAGAGGCCTCTGGAATGGAAGGTGCTCTCCCAGCCTTCCCTTTGGAAACATCCCCAGCCAGGCTCCAGCCGTGGCTTCTCATGCCCTGGTGTCGAGCCACCCTGGAGAATGTGATTGACAGTGGTGTTGACAGGTGACATTCCTGAGCCCTCCGCTGGGCCACAAGCATTAGTGCGTGGTACTCGTGGTACTCCTCACAGTGGCCCTGTGAAGTAGGGGTTGTTGTATCCCATTGTCCAGATGAAGAAACCAAGACCCAGGGACACAGTAACTTGTCCAACGTCACAGACTTGCAAAGAGGTGGAGGTGGGAGGACACCAGGTCTGGCCAACTCCGGTGCCTTGGCTCTGAACCACGTCTCACGATTTCCGCAGCCCAGGCAGCCCAGGTCTCTGAAGCCAGAGGAGGGGTCACTGGGTTCCGTTCCTCCTTCTCTCCCAAGTCTAGCCTTATTCCTTCTGACTTCCCCATCCATCCAGCTCCTCCATATCACATAGCTTTAAAAATCAACATGATGTTTTGATAGACATATAGATAGTGAAATGCTTACCGTAGGCCAGCCAATTAACATTTCCATCATCTCACACTTGCCCTTTTTGTGTGTGTGGCAAAAACACCTAAAATCCACTACAAAAGATTTTGCTAGAAGCAGAACTCTCCAGTGTTAACTCTAGTCCTCATGTTGTACATTTATATTAGATCTCTAGACTTACGCAGCTGACATATCTGCTCTTTTGTATTCTTTCTACTTTGGATCCTATATGTGCTTTGTACCATCTTTATAAAAGGATACTTTTTAAAAGGTATATTCAAGTAGGGGTGTGTGTGTGTGTGTGTGTGTGTGTGTGTATATATATATAAAAATGTGTATATATACACTTTTTTTATATATACGTATATAAATATACATATATATACACATTCTTATATATATATACACATATATATAATTTTTTTTTTGAGACAGAGTTGCTCTGTCACCCAGGCTGGAGTGCAGTGACATGACCATAGCTCATAGCTCACTGCAGCCTCCCAAATTCTTGGCTAAAGCAATCCTCCCACCTTACCCTCCCGAGTGGCTAGGACTACAGATGCATGCCATCATGCCTAATTTATTTTTATTTTTGCAGAGATGGGGTCTCACTATGTTGCCCAGTCTGGTCTCAAACTTCTAGGCTCAAGTGATCATGCCACCTTGGCCTCCCAAAGTGTTGGGATTACAGGCAGGAGTCATATAAAGTATATTTTCTATATATGAAGTACAAAGTATACTTTGTCTAAGGTACTTTGCAGAAAGCCTGAAAATACCCCCTTCTTTGTATATTTTGTATCCTCATACCTTCTTTTAAAATGCACGCATCTGGGTTGGGCACGGTGGCTCACACCTATAATCTGAGCACTTTGGAAGGCTGAGGCAGGTGGCTCACTAGAGGTCAGGAGTTCGAGACCAGCCTGGCCAACATGGAGAAACCTCATCTCTACTAAAAATACAAAAATTAGCCTTGTGTGGTGGTGCATGCCTGTAATCCCAGCTATTCGGGAGGCTGAGGCAGGAGAATCGCTTGAACCCAGGAGGCAGGTTGCAATGAGCCGAGATCATGCCACTGCACTCCAGCCCAGGCGACAGAGTGAGAGTCTGTCCCAAAAAAAAAAAAAACCATGCATCTGGAGTTAGAGGCAGCTGAGTTCTTCCCAGGCAAACCTGGGAATGTTTTTGACATGGGTGGAATTGGCTCGTAAGCTCCTTGCCCATTGCTGTCCACCAGGCGCTGAAGGTCAGTGCTGTCCATTAGGGAATGTGAGCCACATGTGTAGTTGGAAATGGTCTAGTGGCCACGTGTTTAAAAGGCTAAATGAAACAAACAAAATTAATATTAATAATATATGTCATGTAACTCAGTATATCCAAGATATTTTCCCTCCCTCCCGAGATGGAGTTTTGCTCTTGTTGCCCAGGCTGGAGTGCAATGGTGTGATCTCGGCTAACCAAAACCTCTGCCTCTCGGGTTCAAGCAGTTCTCCAGCCTCAGCCTCCCAAGTAGCTGGGATTACAGGCATGCACCACCATGCCTGGCTAATTTTGTATTTTTAGTAGAGACGAGGTTTCTCCATGTTGGTCAGGCTGGTCTTGAACTCCCGACCTCAGGTGATCCCCCTGCCCCAGCCTCCCAAAGTGCTGGGATTATGGGCGTGAGCCACTGGGCTGTCCAAAATATCATTTCAATATATGCACAATGTTAAAAAAAAAATTACAAGCTATTATAGTCTTTTTTTCCTCACGGAATTGCATGTGTGTTTTCCACAGAGAGCACTTTGGATGTGTCGCGTTGCATTTCACATACTGAGTGGCTCTGAGGGGCTTGTGGCACTGTGTTGGATGGCACAATTCTAGACCCAGGCCAGCTGGGGGCCTGCAGCCGCTTCAAATCCCCCGAGTACTCTGAGTTCTTGGAATGCAGCAACCCCCCAAACAGGAGCAGTGAGGTTCCTCTGGTGCCTTCCAATGAGGGAAAAGACACTGACACATTAGCAGAGGTGCAATGCGGCAGGCCTGGTGAGGGCAGAAAACAGAAAAGCCAAGGGAGGGATAGGGTGTCACCGCAAGGGTGGGCTGGTCAGCAATGTGACACTTAAGCAGAAACTGAATGGAGCAAGGAAATGTGGGGTAAGAGCTGTGGAGGCCAAGGTCAACAACTGCAGGAGCCCTGCGGTGAGATGAGCTCAGCGTGGGGTGGCAGCAAAGACCCATGTGATGAGGGGAGGGAGTGCAGGAGAGGGGACCCTGGGGTCCCAGATCTACTATGAGAGACCTGGGAAGCCAGAGCCATTGGGGGGCCAAGCGCAGTGGCTCACGCCTGTAATCCTAGCACTTTGGGAAGCTGAGGCAGGTGGATTGCTTAAGCCTAGCAGTTCAAGATCAGCCTGGGCAATATGGCAAAACCCCATCTCTACAAAAAATATAAAAATGAGCTAGATGTGGTGGGGTGCGTCTGTGGTCCCAGCTACTCAGGAGGCTGAAGTGTGAAGATTGCATGAGTCTGGGAGACTGAGGCTGCAGTGAGCCATGATCACACCACTGCACTCCAGCCTGGGGGACAGATATGACAGAGTAAGACCCTGTCTTTCTTTAAAAAAAAAAAAAAAAAAAAGCACAGAGCCGTTGGGGGCATCTGATCAAGGTAGGAAGGTGAGCAGCATCTGTGGAATCCATTTCCATCCCAGCCTCCTCTTCAGGCTGTTGGGAGATGGGAGGGCCAGCAAGTCATCTGGCCGACAGCCAACCAGAACTCTTCCTTTCCTCTCCCACAGGAGACCAAGGGCAGCGTGGCTGTGCGCGTGGCTCTGGGGGAGACCCAGCTCGTCCAGGAAGTGCGGCGCTTTCTCATAGACAACGGGGTCAGCCTGGATTCCTTCAGCCAGGTGGGTGCTCTCGGCGGTGCCAGCCAGCAGCCACTGGAGAGTCGAGAATGGCCTTTCCAGGGGAGACGCAGATGGATTTAAGGATCTGGCCTTCTAAGGACTATTACTGATTTCTAAATTGTCTCTAAAGAAAGGAAGAAATGTTACATGGGCTGAGACAAGTGGCTTCTCTGACCCTGATTCTATCTGTCCAGAGCCATATACAAGAGGTCTGCCTATAACCCCACAGTTCCCCCACACAGATCAGCACCCCCAACATCTCACTTCCCTACCCAGTGGCTTCCCAGAGCATCTGTTATCTGTTCGGGGACTTTGACCCTTCTTGAACCTAGCAGGGAAGAGTCTAGCACCTCCATGTGCCTGTTCTCCACCAAGTAGCCGGTCTTAGATTTATGGATGACTGCAGCTTAGAGGGCCCCTAAGACATCATGAGACCCCTTCATTTTACAATCTGGGATACCAACGCTCAGAGAGTGGGGAGGTGACTTACAAGGTCAAACAGTCTATATGTGAGAGGAGCCTGGACTAAAACTCAGGGCTTCTGACTCCCAAAACAGCCCTTTCAACAGCCTTCCCAGGCCTTACATTTTTACCTCAAGATGGATGAGGAGGATGGATGAATGAAGATGTATGGGGGATGGGTGGATAGATGGACGGATGGATGGATGGATGGATGGAGGATGAATATGGACTGTGGATGAATGGATGGCTTGATGGCTGGATGGATGGATGGTGGATGAATATAGATGGATGGATGGATGGATGGATGGATGGATGGATGGATGGATGGATGGATGGATGGATGGAAAGGTAGATAGATGGATAAAATAAATATACTAATAGCTAACATTTATTAAGACTCACCAGAGCACTCTTCTAAGTTTACGTGTTTAGTTAGCTCATTTCATCCACATGGCCACTCTGTGAAAGCAGCTCTGCTGTGCTTCCACTCTACAGAAGGAACCACAGTCACAGAGGGGGTCACTTCACAGCTTGTCATGGTGGAGCTGAGTTTGAACACAGGCCTTCTGGCCCCAGAGTCTGTCTCTCTAACTGTAACACTGCGGCCTGAGTTGCCCCTAAAAGGCCCACAGGTGCCCAGCCTTTCCCACCTGCAGATGGTTTTCACTCCCCTCACCTCACTCAATCCTCATAGTAACCCTGTGTGGCCTCTATAAGATGGGTGTGACTGTTAGCCCATTTTGCAGATGAGAAAATTGAGGCCCACAGAAACAAGGTAATTGACCCAAGGTCTCAGGTTACATTAGCGGCTGAGCTGAGACATTCCCAGATAGGCCATATGCCTAGATTTTTCCATTATATTTTATTGGAATTATATTTTATCCTCCTCCAATATTATTTTTTAATAAAATTATTGCTAACGTTTTCAGAGTGCTCATATTACATGTACTTTTACTAACCCATTTAATGAAAACTTTTCCTGGAGCGATCCTGTGAAATAGATGCTCTGTCCTTGCTGTCGCTGTGGGAGCCGAGGCATAGTTAAGTACATTTCTCAAGGCTGAATAGCTAGTCTTTTAGTTTGGGTTCTCCCAGAAGCAGATTCTGAGACAAGGATTCAAGGGCAAACAGTATTGGGGGCAATGCAGAAAACCCTGGTGAGAAAGGGATGCAGGGAAGGGAAGGAGCCCAGGGTGCAGAGTGTGCTGCTGCAGTACGCTGCCCTGTGGCTGCCTGGAGCTCTGCCTAGGGGAAAGCCTGCAGCGCTCACACCTCAGTCTCATCCCACCCAAGGACAAGGAGTGCAGCAACTCCTGAGAGCTGTGGGCTGCTCCCAGGGGGCGTTAACTCTGCAGCACGTCCTGCTGGCTGCACGTGGTAGCAGGTGGGCGGTCTGTAGTTCAGGAAAAAAAGCCTTGGTACTGAGATGCAGACCCCAGCCACTGGAAGCCTTGGAAAGTGTGGCCCTGCTCAGGAGTGGAGGAGGGGCTGGGATTTGATCCAGAAGCTCCAGCTTCAGAGTCCCAGGCCTTACCCCCTCTGCAGAGCTGCCTCACAGCCTTGCAGCGAGCATCATGCCAGGGAGGGTCGTTCCTCCTGGGTCTTCCTCCTAAGTGCCTGGTTGCTGAGGTTCCAAATGGAGAGCCTCGTCTGGAGAGCCCCACAATCCCTGCTGGTGTCAGCTGGGGACCCTCCTCCCTCCTGTGGTCCCATGTGTGTGCATTTCCTCTTTGCAGGCTGCAGCAGAGCGAAGCAAGACTGTGATTCTGGTCAAGAACCTCCCGGCAGGCACCCTGGCGGCCGAGCTGCAGGAGACCTTCGGCCGTTTTGGCAGCCTGGGCCGCGTGCTGCTGCCAGAGGGCGGAATCACTGCCATCGTGGAGTTCCTGGAGCCCCTGGAGGCCCGCAAGGCCTTCAGGCATCTGGCCTATTCCAAGGTAGGGCTGCCGGAGACCCAGAGTTGATCTGGAGAAGGACCAGTGAGGTCTGCTTCAAGGGAGAGGGTGCAGTGGGCTATGGATTCACAGATGTGGCACATGGGCGCTCACCCTAAACCACCCGTCACCATCATGGCTGAATATCATCCCTACCGCCTGAAAACCTGTCTGGATGGGAAGAATGGGAGAGGGAAGTTCTTTTTTTTTTTGAGACGGAGTCTCGCTCTGTCACCCAGGCTGGAGTGCAGTGGCACGATCTCCGCTCACTGCAAGCTCTGCCTCCCGGGTTCACGCCATTCTCCTGCCTCAGCCTCCCAAGTAGCTGGGACTACAGGCACCCGCCACCACGCCTGGCTAATTTTTTTATATTTTTAGTAGAGACAGGGTTTCACCGTGTTCACCAGGATGGTCTCGATCTCCTGACCTCGTGATCCGCCCGCCTCAGCCTCCCAAAGTGTTGGGATTACAGGCGTGAGCCACTGCACCGGGCTCGGAGAGGGAAGTTCTGAACCATCCTCCAGAAAGCATGCCTTGGTTCCTTGCCTGACTCTAGCTTTTCTTTGGCTTTCTTTACCCATGTTAATTTGGATTAACATTTTAATTTTAATTAAATGTGTTCATTATTTTTTTTTAAAAGTATTTATTTATTTTTAAAGACAGGGTCTCACTCTGCCACCCAGGCTACAGTGCAGTGGCGCCATCTTGGTTCACTGCAGCCTTGAACTCTGGGGCTCAAGCAATCCTCCCACCTCAGCCTCCCGTGTAGCTGAGACTACAGGCATGCACCACCACGCCTGGCTAATTTTTTGATTTTTTGTAGAGACAAAGGTCTCCCTATTTTGCCCGAGAATGAGCATTCTTGATGCTTCTGCAATCTTGTAGCTACAATGAGATGAATGAAAGTCAGTTCTGTAGGTGGGGCTGTCTCCTGGTTCTTGGTTTAGAAAAAAGCCAACAGTTGTGTATTAGTTTACTGGCTGTGGCTGTCACAACAAATTATCACAAGCTAGTTGGCTTCAAACAACAGAAATAGATCGTACCACGGTTCCGAAGGCCACAGTCTGAAATCAAGGTGTCAGCAGGGTTGTGCTTCCTCTGAAGGCTCTAGGGCGTCTGATCTGTGTCTCTTCCAGCTTCTGGTGGCTCCAGGTGTCCCTGGCCCATGGCTGCATCACTCCAGTTTCTCCCTTCATCCTCACGTGGCTTTTCCTCTTCTCCTCTCAGTCTTCCTCCGTATTTTTCTTATAAGGACACTTGTCATTGGATTTAGGGCCTGCCTGAATAATGCAAGATGATCTCATCTCAAAATCTTTCACTTAATGAAATTTGCAAAGATCCTTTTTCCAAATAAGGGCGCATTCACAGGTTCTAGGGGTTCAAGATATAGACATACCCTTGCGGGGCCACTACAAGTATTTTCTGTTTATAAGGCACTTTAGCACTTCGCAGACCTTGGTCTCCCCCAGCAATTCTTAAAGATAGATATTCATGTCCCCCCCAGCAATTCTTAGAGATAGGTATTTATGTCCCCATTTTGCTGGTGAGGAAATGATTTCTCATTCTCTGCCGCTTTAACCCCATAATAGTCTTTAGCTTGGGACTCTGTGGCCCCTAAGCTCTCAGGAAGTCAGTCTGCACCTGACCCATAAGAAAAATTATCTAGATGGGGCCCCATGACTCAGATGGTGAGCATCCTTTGGAATGTGACACCATCCTTTCTTCCTTCTGCTTTGGGAGGACATGCCCATCACCAAAGGCTCTCTCTGTATGAGCCACAGTTGGAGAACACTGACTAGGTGAGGCCTCCTGTTTTGGGCACTGTCTGTTTCACTGACAAGAAGACTGCTGTCTTCATTTTGCACATATGGAAACTGATGCCCAGAGAGGTGCCCTGACCCACGATCACACAGCTAAGTAGTGATGCAGCCTGCTGTCTGCACACCAATCTGTTTCACTTTGAAGCATGTGTATTTTTCTGAAAACAGCTGATTTGCAAGGCTTTCATGGAGTAGGAAATTTGAAAAGATTCAAAAAGGGCATTTGTTGACAAGTCTCACTCCCACCCCTGTCCTGCAGCTCCCCAGTAACCGCCTAATGAGGCAGGTGTCATCAGTGTCGTGTTTATCACCCGCCTGCCCATGGCCCCTCTTTTTTTTCTTTTTTTTTTTTAAGAGGCAGGATTTCCCTGGAGTGCAGTGGCAGAATCCTAGCTCACTGCAGCCTCAAACTCCTGAGCTCAAGGGATCCTCCCACCTCAGCTTCCCGAGTAGCTAGGACTACAGGTGTGTGCCACCATGCCCAGCTATCCTTTTAAAAAAATAACATTTGCATGCACACACACGCACACGTATACAGGTGTTGCCTGTGGATGTATGCACATAGAGAGAAAGTGTGTTCTCTTAACGGGTATTTTACACTTCCTCCTGGAGAGCTGCACTTTACCAATGATGTGGTCGCTCCTCGTCCCACTCCCATCTAAAGTATGAAACTTTAGAGTTTCATACTCTGATTGGAAAAAACACAAAGTGGGCCTGGGAGCTGCCATATGTCTGGTGGCAACAGAGACTAAAGCCTCTCTCCTGCACCCTGAGATGCAGCACGGGGGCCGAATGTTGTCCTCAGGGAGTAGACAGCAGTCAGGGCTCTGAGCTGGGCTCCTTCCGGCTCCGTTCTTGGGTGAGTTGCCCATCCTCTGTGACCCTTGGGCTGTGATGTGCATGGGACTGAGTCCCTCCCCAGCAGTGTGTTGTAATGAAGACCCACAGGGCCATCACTCTTGTCTCTGCAGTTCCACCATGTCCCCCTGTATCTGGAGTGGGCTCCGATTGGCGTCTTCTCCAGCACAGCCCCACAGAAGAAAAAGCTCCAAGACGCACCTTCAGAACCCATGGAAAAGGACCCAGCAGAGCCAGGAACAGGTAAGAGCTGAGTCTGAGACCAGGATGCCTTGGGATAACGGGTGAGGGGAAGGAGGAGGGTGGGGGGCAGTGGGAAGTTTCTCATCGAGCCTCTGGTTTAAAGCTCTGTGTTCATGCTAGAGACCAGTGAGGCTCAGACTCTCAGATTTTATGGGCATGTCCTGTAAAAAACAGTGTCAAAATTATGGATGCAACACGCTTTTTGTTTGTCAGTTAAAGCTTTTAGGGGAAAAAATTACAATATATTAACAAGGATTCAAAGCAGAGCAAGTATAAACAACCTTCCTGTTTCAGAGATGGACCAGAATGGCTCAGGGAGGAGGGTGGCTGGTATGGGAGATACTTATTCTCATGTCCTTGGAGTGGCAGTGCCCTCTGTTGTCCAGTGACTGCAAAGACAGGAAAGGAAGGGGAAGCCGTGGCCCCTGGGGGCCAGACAGGGCAGCCCCCACCCCCTGGCTAATGCTTCCTAGCTGGGGAAAGGGGTATCATTGGGCTTTGGGACTGGGCAGTACTTTCTTGTCAGGACTGCTTTGCAAGTCACAAGACATTTCACATCCCTGGCCTGTGCCATGGGTGTCATGAGTGCCCCCAGTCCTTGTGACAACCTGGAACACCCCCACACATTCCTAGATGCCCACAGCGGGCGGTGTACCCCCCGCATCGAGGACCTCATAGTCTGAGGACCATGACCACATCTTAGAAGCCAAGACCAATAGGACCATGGTCATTCTATCCAGATGTTACGATTTTCCTTGTCAGTAATAACCACTCCCCTATACACACCCACAATACAGCAACCTGTTGTTTAACTTATTAAAATAAGGGTGTTAAAAATAATAAGTCCTCAGCTACTCTCTCCTTTGTTCTCTTTTTTTTTTTTTTTTTTTAAGGACATTTCATAGTTAAAAAAAAAAATAGGGAGGAACATTGTCAGATTTAAGATTTTTTTTTTTTTTGAGACAGAGTCTTGCTCTTGTCCAGGCTGGAGTGCACGATCTCGGCTCACTGCAACCTCTGCCTCCTGGGTTCAAGCAATTCTCCTGCCTCAGCCACCCGAGTAGCTGGGACTACAGGCGCCCACCACCATGCCTGGCTAATTTTTTTGTATTTTTGGTAGAGACAGGGTTTCACCATATTGGCCAGGCTGGTCTGGAATTCCTGGCCTCAAGTGATCTGCCTGCCTCAGCCTCTCAAAGTGCTGGGATTACAGGCATAAGCCACCACGCCCAGTCTAAGATTTTAGTGAAATAGACTTTGCTGTACCTAACCTCCCCTGCCTTGTCTGCATTTCTCTTTCCTTGTTTCACTGTGGATCTTCAGGACGGGCTCAGCCAGCGCAAGGCATTCAGGAAGTGCCTCTCTGGAGGCCTGTTTCAGTCAGGAAACAAAATCTTTCAGTCTCTTTGCAATTTGAGGACCCAGAAGCATCCCACATCGTTGGGGTTAATGATGATTGGTGTAAACCTTGCAAAAGCCCATCTCCTGCTCGTTTATGAGTTAAGCTCTCTCCACTCAGTTTGGATCAGGGTCTCCTTCAAAACCTGTGCCTGCTCCCATCTCAAAACAAAATTCTCTTTATGTCATCCTTGCTTGTTCTTAACTGTCTCCCACAAATCACAGCTGCCTTGATTTTTACTTCAGTTACCACCCTTGAACCTAAGTAATGTTTTTTTTTTGGCCCAAAGCGAGTTCTCCTTTGAAACGCAGAGATCAGCCAGGGCTGAGCGGCACTGAAAACAAATCGGTGGAGGCCTCTTCCCGCAGCCTTGGGTGGCAACAGGAGGCAGGCTGGGGACACGTGGTGGCTCCCAAGGTGACCGCTTCCACCAGGCTCTTCATTTCCTTGTGTCCTGGGGATTCTCCCTCTCTGCTGTCTTCTTTTTTCTCTAACACTATTGTCACAATTTCTATTTATTCTGTTTATTTGTTACTTGTATTTGTTTCCTATCTCAGCCAGACTTCGAGCCGTGAAGGCAGGGAATGGGGCTGTCTCCTTTACTGCCTGGTACCCAGCAACCCGGGGGGCCCAGGCATAGGGAGGCTCGGTTCACAGGTGTCAAGGGAGTGAGGGAATGCATGAGAATCTGCCTTTCTGTCCCTTCGAAAGATGAGGCCGGGTTATATTTGTCTTTGTGTCCCAAGCCTCTGGCACATAGTAGAAGCTTAGTTAGGTTTGAACGTTTGGTTTTCGTTGTTAGCCCAGCCTCAGAACACAGTGGTGACAATAACACCATCAATCAAAATAATAGAGGGGGCTCCCTTTTGTCCCCACTCTCACAAATGGCCCTTTATTTTATTTCAAATGCTTATCACTTCCTGGAATTGTGTCATGAATGGGTTCCTTTCCCTGGTGTTGGTCTGTCGTACTCTGCCCCTGGAATGGCCACTCCACATGCCAAGAGCCCATTCACCTTGCTCACTACAGTATCCTAGCACCCAGGAACATGCCCCAGTGGCTGATAGTGATCAGGAAGTGTGTGTGAGCGAACCCAAGGGAAAAAGCAGCAGTTATGCCATGCCAGGCATGGTTCTAAGTCCTTGGCGTCCTCATCATGTGAGGCCTAGAGCCCCTGGGGAAATGGCCCTGAGATTTCCAGTAAGCAGCCACTCTGTGACTGGGCAAGCCACCTGCCTCTCTGAGGCTCAGTTTCCATATCTGTAAAATGGGCATGATATCTGCCCCGCCCCCTGAGGGCGTGGTGGGATGTCACATGCACATCACCAGTCTTCCGCTGCTGTGGGTGACTGAGCAATATAAATCACAGTGAATCTTGGGAGGCTGAGGCAGGAGGATCACTCAAGTCCAGAAGTTCAAGACAAGCCTGGACAACATGGCAAAACCCCATTTCTACAAAAAATACAAAAATTAACTGGGCGTGGTGGTGCGTGCTTTGTAGTCCCAGCTACTCAGGAGGCTGAGGTTGGAGGATCACTTGAGCCTGGAAGATCGAGGCTGCAGTGAGCTGAGATTGCACCACTACACTCAGCCTGAGTGACAGAGTGAGACCCTATCTCAAAAATTACATTAAAATTTAGAAAAATATGTCACAGTGGATAGTCTTTAACTCACCATGGGCACCAGCCCCGAGCCAGCAGCCAAGCTGGGTGATCAAGATGGACACCACACAGATGCACAGACCCCCTTCCCCAGGAGCTTTTGAGCTGTGGAGGACAATAGAGCTGTTGGGGGACAAGTGAGATGTCACAAGTAGTAATAGAAGTGGGCCCTGAGTACAGAAATGTCTGCATCACAGCACAGGGTGCGTCACGGAGATAGCATGCTGTAGTTTACGGTCAGAGTGTTTTCCCACCCCCTGCCCGTGGGTCCCCCTGCTTCCTGGGTCTACATTGTAGGTTTGAGCATGTCCCCAACAGCCCCTACCTCCCAGAGGGGCTGCTTTCCAGAGCCTGACCATGACTCACACAAAGAAGGCCTTAGAGCCCAGCCGCCGGGCCTCCTTTGGCCCGGGAAGTTGTGTGTGTCTGTGCTAATTCCAAGCCCCGCTGCATCCCACGTCATCGGTGAATTCCCACAGAGCTGATCTCCAGGGCCTCCTCCTGCCCTCACTGCACGCAGCACGTGCACAGCCCCTCCTGGCCGGTGCTGTTCTTTTCACCTGCTCCTCCCCCACCCCCACCCTCTTTGCATTGTTCCTGAACCTTCACCAAATCCCTGAGTCCCCCGTTGTACAAGGACGATGAGGGCTGGGGGGACTCAGCCAGCCCAGAAAGCCCTGGATTTTCTCAGGCTCCCATGGAAGAAGAGTAGGAGGGGAGTGGACATAGCTTTTTTTTTTATTTTACCCCCTTCCTTTCTGCAAAGCTCTCCTGTTCTCTGTACCAGTCTCGAGGGAGGGGGACAGCGTGTTTTATCTCCCCACAACCAAGACCCTCACCTCCAGATAAAGGGCTCAGAGTGGGGGGAGGTCCTGAAAAGCTGCTTGCAACTGATAACAGTCTTTGCTGTCAGCTCCAGCACTGAGAGCTGGGAAAGGGGAGGAGGCCGCAGTACATTCTGTGGCCTGATTATAATAAAGCCCCATGTGGCGATGCGTGACTGGATTTGATTGTGCTAACTACAGATAGAAGCACAGTTCCCCTGCCTCTCCCAGCCCCTCCAGCCCACCTTGCTTTTAGATCCTTCCCCCGACTCCCCCGCCCCCAGGCCCAGCCCTGAGTCCTTTCTCACTTCTTCCCTCTTTTTCTGGTTCCTGGTGTTTTTGTTGGCAAACATCTGTTTGAGTTTCACAATACCTTATTTTTTCTTTCCCATCTTTCTTTTGTCTCCCCAGTTGGGGCCAGCAGCAGAAGTGCTTTTTAAAATGACCTTTGGCTTCATGGCCTTGGCTCCTGGCTGTCTCCACGCCTCTCTGGACACAGCCTGGCCTGGTGACTCAGGGAGCAGTAGCTGGCTGGCAGGGGCGCCCAGCTGTGGACTGGGATGCCTGGCACTGGCTAGCCTTCCTGGGAGCCTGAAGCCAGCAGCTCACCCTGCAGGGAGAAGGAGAAGGAGGGCCAAGGGCTCCCCACACTGGGTTGTCTTATCTCTCCCAGGGTTAGGGATTTCCAACATTTTCCCCTGGATTTCTCTCTCAGCAAGGCCTGCTGGGCAGTGTGGGTAGCAAGGGTGATACTAAGAACGAAACCGTTCTCTCCCAGTGCTCACTGCAGGCCCAGGCTCAGGTCTCAGCCTGCTCTGCATTCATTCTCGTCATCGTCCTGCAAGTAGGCACCATGATGGCCAGCCCCTTTTTAGATGGAAAGAAGGAAGCACAGAGAGTTCGCATGACTTGACCAAGGTCACACATGTGGAGAGAGCCGGGATATGACCTGAAGCCTTCAACTCTGAGGCCTGTGCTCTTACCTAAGACCCCACAGCTCCTCTCGATCACAATAAGCGCTATTTCTTGATCGCTGTGTTCTAGGCACATGCTGAGTGCCCAACATACTCATTTCCCACAAGTAGATCTGTTCTGAGCCCAGTGCTGGAGATGCAGTGCCAACTGAGTCAGACTGGGTCCTGTCCTCGAGCTCCCTGTGTGGCTGGGGAGCACAGATAGAGGAGCAAACTGTTCAGTATGGTGATGCCAGAACAGGACAGGGCTCTGAAAAGAGGAAAGCGGAAGAATGGAACAGCAAGTGGCTGGGCCCAGGCTGGAGACTGCTTGAACTAGAGTGGATAGGATGAGCTCCCTGCAGGGAGGCTGTGTGAGAAGGAGCCTGGCCTGGGAAAGCAGCAGACCAGCAGAACAGGCAGAGGCCAGCAGGTGCAAAGGCCCTGTGGTAGGAAGGGGGCTTGGCAGGCTCAGCCATCAGAAAACAGACCAGTGCATTTGGAATGGAGGTGACGAGAGAAGAGTAAAGGGTGAGGGATGAAGTCAGGGAAGGTGGTGAGCCAGGGAGCAGGGCAGAGGGCACAGCAGCAGGGAGGCTCTTCAGTCGTCCAAGCGAGATGAGAGGTGACAGAGCCATGGCCTGGCACGTGGAGGAAATAGTGGATACTTGCATTTCCAAACAGCCCAGCAAAGTGCAGGTGTATGAGGATTGCTGGCAAAGATAACAACTCTTCTCCCTTCAAAGCACACCAGCCACCGCTCATGGACCTGGGAGGCCATGCTGAGGACTGCTGGGCGCTCCAGGTTGCTGCCCTTGTAAGACTTGGGAACTCCTGAAATGCCACGCTGGAGACTGGCTGGGTTCCGGGGCCTTGTGGGAGAGAGGGGGAAGAACCATTATCTTTGCCAGTGGTCTGTATACACCTGCGCTTTGCTGGGTTTTGAAACAACCTATACAATACATCCTATACAATATACTCACATTAATTTACAATTCATTTAAACTTCAAATGTAGATTTTGCATTCTTTCTTGTTCATAATTATTACATTATTGTCCTTTTAAAATTTGGTAATTGAGTTTACAGGCACTCACTGTTCTGTTTACCAATTTTCCTACAAATGAGCATGACTTTGGGGTTTTTGTTTGTGTATGTATTTTTGGTATTAGGGGAGAGGTGGTTTTAATAAGCTCCATTTTATAGGTAAGGGTGCCGAGACAGCAGTGAAGTCACTCGCCCAGGGCCATGCAGCCAGGTTGTGGCAGGGCTGGGGCTGGGCCTGCCCTCCTCGTCTTTTCCAGGCCCCCTTCTCCAGCAGATCTCTAAAGACTGTGATGCCCTTGAATTGTTAGTTCTTCTAGGATCCAGGGTGAAGTTTCAGGTGTAGGGCGGTTGTTGCTATGAACGCAAGGTTCAGGGAAAGAACGGACGTCTCCAGAGTCAGCAGAGCCTGCGCTGCTGGAGGAAAGGCAGACCCCTTTGAGCACATCTTTCATTTCAAGCTGGGTGTTCCTCCCAAAGGGGAGGGTAAGAGGGTGACTTATGGGAGATTGGAGATGCCAGGTGAGCCCCATGCCAGGCCAACTGCACACCCAGATAATAGGTCTTCACCTTCCTCACAGTTCCCTCTTGTTCTTCCTGGGCTGGGGCTAAGGGCAGCTGATCTGCCAGGGAAGAGATCTATCCATTCCTGGTCTCAGCTCTGTTACTAAACCCAAACATCACACCTCCCTGGGCAGGTGCCTGGGCATTTAAAGATGCCCTTCGTAGACCAGGGAGACAGGGTGGAGTCAACTCCAGCCATGCTGAGGGGTTCTGGGCTCCCTGGGTTGTTACCCTTGTGAGACTGGGAACTCCTGGAATGCCACGCTGAACACTGGCTGGGTTCTGGGACCTTGAGGGAGAAAGAGGGAAGGGCATCTTTGTCAGTGCTCTGGGGCAGGCCAGATGCAGGGAGCAGAGCACCGAGGCTTCAATGAGCTGGTGTACTTGCTGACTACTGCCTAATTCAAAAGTCACTTGCCATTAAGTTGCCAAGATTTAAAAACCATGGGATTTCATCTGTAAAGCTAGATTTCCTACTTCTCTTAATAGATCTGAATTCTGGCCATGCTAGGTTGACCTTTCCGTCAATTGGCCAGTGCCAAGAAGGGGCTGCTCCTTTAAAGGGGCCATGAGCCCTCCTGGTCACCATCATCCCCACTATGCTTTTCTCTATAAAATTTTTTTCCAGTCTTCCACGAACCTGTCTCACCAACCAGAAGGTGCCTGAGATTTCAGGTACAGATGCGGCAGCCTCCAGAACTCTCCTTGGGCCCCCTGTTTTCTGTGATGTGGCTACTGTGGTCATGAGTGAGACTGTACTCAGGGCATCCAACCACATGCCTGGTGCATGGTAGGGGATCTCATCAGTGTTCTTTCCTTTCTTCTTTAATCTCCAAGATGTCAAATGCCAAGGAGAGCCAGCGGGGTGGAAATATTCCTTGCTGAAGGTCATGGTTTTCATCTCCATTGAAGTTCTGGTCCAGGACCTGAAGTCTTAGCTGCCTTGCATAGCTTTCGTTCTCACCATTAGTGGTACTTTTTCCTCCAGCTTTGTTTGAAAGTTGGGTTTTGAGTACAAAGGGCCACACCATGGAGTCTCTCTTGTTGGGTAAATTGTGTTAGTTTCTTGGTTGGGGGAGGAGCCTTTGTGTAGATTTCTTCTTTTTGTCCTGGTGTCTGAGTCTCGATTCTGGGCTTACCCGAGGGAGGAAGGCAGCATGTTCAACTGATGTTAAAGAGACAGCATTATCACAGTAGCTGTTTCTGTAAGGGCTTAAAAGGGTTGTTTTATGACAAAGTGGTCAAAGCTTAATTAGGACTTGAAAGCATTAGGCTTCCATCAAAAAGGGCAGGACAGACAGAGGCATCTTTGGTGCTTGGCGGTGAGAGTATGTGGGATGCAGCTGAACCCCAAGAAGCCCCCTTAGATCACACAGAAGTTTGAACTGTGCAAGTGAAGGTGTGAGTAGAAGAAGCAGGCTGTCTCCATTAGCTCCAGCGTACCCGCCCATGGGACCTCCAGGTGCTTCTGCCAGGCTGGGGTGCAGGGTTTAACTCTTAAGGGAGGTCACTGGTCATCTGCTTAGAAACATTGAGGGTGAGGGGTGTGAAGGCACAGCCTGAGAACTGCTTTGAAGAGTTGCTAAGACAGTTTGATTTCCTGGGGGATATGGGAATAGCTTCAGAAGCCTTGTCTTTGGAGGAGGAATTTGTCTCCAGGTCCTAATCACGTGACTTGGGGAAACTGGGGAGTTTGAAACGAATTGAACACATTTCCTCCTAAGATTTCTCAAAAGATCATGACACTGCCCTCTTCCAACTTCCTGAGGCTTCTGGCAGCTGAGAATGAAATCTACATGCTTAGGGCCACTGCAGGCTAGCAGGTCTAGTCTCCCTGCTCCCAACTCCCTGAGCTGCAGCCACACATACACACACACACACACACACACACACACATCCCTTGCTAACTCACAACTTCACATCTGCTCTTCCTCTCCCTAAAATGCTGTTCCTTCAGAGTGGAAGCAGGAGTGGAAGCAGTACAAAGTGCTAGCAGTGACAGGTTGAAATGACGACCATCCCTAATGCCATTCTCTAGAAATAAACCGGGAACACTTTGTGCATCTCCTTCCTGTGATCACTGTGTGTGTGTGTGTGTGTGTGTGTGTGTGTGTATACGCACATGTATGTTTTCTCATAAATGTGCAGATCATGGTTTTTTTGTTGTTGTTGTTTTTCGTTTTGTTTTATTTTTGAGATGGAGTCTCACTCTGTCACCCAGGCTGGAGTGCAGTGGCATGATCTTAGTTCACTGCAACCTCTGCCTCCCAGGTTCGAGCAATTCTTGTGCCTCAGCCTCCCAAGTAGCTGGGATCATAGGTGCCCACCACCATGCCCTGCTAATTTTTGTGTTTTTAGTGGAGACAGGGTTTCACCACATTGGCCAGGCTAGTCTTGAACTCCTGACCTCAAGTAATCCACCTGCCTCCGCCTCCCAGAGTGCTGGGATTACAGGCATGAGCCATCGCACCTAGCTTAGATCATGGTTTGAATTACGTTGAACATTTTCTAAAATTACAGTATACACTTTTTTAATATCTTAATTTTTCTCTAACTTTTATATGATGAGCTTTGTTGTGTGTCATTTAACGTTCTTCGGAAACATCATTTTTAATGACTACATATTTTTCCAGCTTTTGGTGGTACTCTACCTTACCTAGTCTCTTATTTGTGAACATAGAGTATTTTCCGTTTTTCCCTGGGATGCATAACTCTGAATTTAATATGTATAGACAAAACCACACCTTTTGTGTATATGCTTCCTGAAGTAATGCATATGAGGGATTTCGATGGTATGTAACATTCTTTAGGTTCAAGGGGGTATTTAGACTCTTCCTAAGTTTTGCTCCCATTCTGTAATTTTTTAAAAGTTTTAAGTTGCATTTTAGTTTGAAAGTTCACTAAGTGCTGTTTTTTGGTTTTTTTTTTTTTTTTTTTTTTGAGGAAAAATAACATTTTGCTTAGGCTTGTGGTTCAGTAAAACAGTTCACATGGTAATTTATTTCGAAGTTCAAATTAGTGTTAGCTGGTCCTGTTTAAGGCTCCGTTTGGGGGCTGTGTTTTGTATTCCTTTCTCTTTACAACACAGCAGGGGCAGGACTTTCTGTCTGTCTCAAGAGTTGCTGAAGCTCAGCACAAGTTGGGGATCATGGTGCCCCTTCCTGCCACTGCTCGCAGAGGCAGAACCCCTTTACCTAGAGGGCTCTTTGCAGTTGGCCCCGGGGCTCTGGTGGGTTTGACATTATTTCGTGGATTTGATGTTTTTGTTTTTGTTTTGATGGGGGTTCAGTGCCTGATGGCAAAACCCCAGAAGATGAAAATCCAACAGAGGAAGGAGCAGACAACTCTTCAGCAAAGATGGAAGAGGAGGAGGAAGAAGAGGAAGAAGAAGAAGAGCGCCTCCCAGGATGTACTCTGTTTATTAAGAATCTCAATTTCGACACAACAGAAGAGAAGCTGAAGGAAGTGAGTGGTTTCTCAGCCCAGGAGGGAGGGGCGTGGGATGGGAAACCCCAGTCTACTGATACGGCCACTGCATTTATTCTGCCCTGAAACATGACGCGTGTTAATATGCACTTGGGGGCAACAACCAGCACCACCTACTTGACCCTTTCCCCTGGGGTGTCCAGTAGACAACTCAGCTGAAGACTAGAGCATATAGCAGGGCTGGCCGGAGGGCCTGAGAGGGGCTACCACATATGCTTTGGAGGCATACCAAAATCTCTAGGGAAACCATGTAATATGAAGGCAATAGTTGTTTCTATGATGTAAACTACCCAAAAGTAAATGCCAGCACAATCCTCTCGGCCCGCCGGGAATAATGGAGAAGCCACATCAGTGAGTGAGGGTCTGGGCCTGACCCTGGAATCCCTGGATGAGGTGAGATTTTTGCATTTATGGGAAGAGGGAAGGGGATGAAAGGACAGGGAGCTCCAAATAGAAGGTTAGTAAAAGCCAAATGAGGGCTGCCCTGAGTGAGGTCCGGGGGCTCCTAGAAGGAATTGGACCAGCGGGACCAGCAGGAAACAACGGGGCCTCCAGTTCCAAAGGAGTGGGGTCTGCAAGGTCCCCAATTTGTGGCACCTCCCTCAGGAGACCGTTTATTTCTAGAAACTGGGTTTGGCACAGAATAAACACTCAATGGGTTTTTCAGCTTTTTGTTTTGTTTTAATGAATAACAGCAGGCTGATAGCCATCAACTTGTTCTGGGAAGGAAGCTGGCCATAAGACTTGACTTGATTGATTTCTAAAAATCCCTCTGAACCCTAAAATTCGATCATGGGGTCAAGAGAGAAGACTGTCCACTGAACATCCGGGGTAGGAACATGGTGGGCAGATGATATGGAGGCAAACATTTGGGGTGTAGTAGAGAGTCAGAGGGTCAGAGCCCCTCTGACACTCTCTGGCTCAGCCTCTATGATGTGACTGTCCCCTTACCTATTAGAAGAGCAGCCCCAACAGCAGAGATACCCTGACTAAAGCAGCAGCGTTTAAGGAGCCAAGATTCATCTTATTAAGCAATTGGAAACCCACCCTTAGACTTGTCTTTGGCGATTTCCTGGTTCCATTTTAGTTTTGCTTTGCTTTTAAATGGCGGCATGTGCTTGTAGCATCCAAGAGGTAGGTAGATTTGAACGTTAGTTTTATTTTTTTTCTGGTGCGGGTCTGGTGTGGGAACATCATTATCCGGGATCAGTGTTTCCTGGGAGATGCACTCAAACAGCAGCCCAAGAGCATCCTCTGAATTCAAGGATTCTGGAGCTGGAAGTCACAGCCAAGATGACCTAGTTCAGTCTCTTCATGGAACATGGCTGGAAACTGAGCTTCAGAGAGGCCGGTTCACTGTCCTTAGGTCACACAGTCCACTTGAGGCCCTGCGGGGAAGAGCCCCTAGTTCCCAGGGCTCCTGTCTCAGCACCCTGAGTGGAGAGCCATGGTTAGCGATCAGTCTGCCTGGGCTTGGATCCCAGCTTTGCTCTTTGCTAATGATGTGACCCTAAGTGAGTCCTTCAGCCTTTCTGTGCCTCAGTTTCTTCATCTGTAACATGGGGATGTTAATAGACTCTTCTCATGGAGTTGTTTTGATGATTTGGATGAAGGAGATACTCCAAATAAAGCATCTGACACCTTAAACACAAGAGTCAGTAAGCGGCTGCTGCTCATAGTATTTGTTTCTCAGGATTCTCCCCAGCCCCTGGGCTTCCCCATTGCTCATTTAGTGGATGTTTATTGGGCACCTGCCTTTCCCTGGGCCTGTGTGTGGTGCT
This sequence comes from Pongo abelii, assembly GCF_028885655.2. Lineage (NCBI taxonomy): Eukaryota > Metazoa > Chordata > Mammalia > Primates > Hominidae > Pongo > Pongo abelii. The sequence goes on along the minus strand of NC_071995.2, from coordinate 112,753,507 downwards.
GAAGACATAGCCGGGAACCAGGTAAACATGGATTTTGCTCTGGCTGGGTTTCAAATTCTAGCAAAGGAGACAGAAAAAGTAAAGGGAAAAATAGAATAGACTATGACTTAAAATTTTTGTAAAAATTATTTTGGCATTTGGTGCAGGGGGCAGTGAGAGAGGTCCGGACTGGGGCAGTAGACCCCATGCTTTGGAACTTAGGCCTGGCTTCCCGATTGCATGATCTGCAGTCAGTCTCTCACTGTTCTGTGTCCTACTTCCTTCTAAAACTGGAACAAGAAACAAGCCCAGCTGCTCTTATGGGGAACCCTAAGAGACTGCCCAGGTTACTTAAAGGAGGTCATCACTCGTCACCTCAAAATGTTTTTGGGACCCCAAGTTGTCCATATGGCAAATTTGGGGGTATAGTGTTTGACAGGGGCCCTTGCCTGCATAGTGGTTTAGAGCTGCTGATGATACTTGTTACTTTCTTATCCAGGTGTTCTCAAAAGTGGGGACAGTGAAGAGCTGCTCTATCTCCAAGAAGAAGAACAAAGCAGGTATTCCGCATGAAATTCGGAAAGTATTCAGTGTTCAGCTGGAAAGAGTGGATTCCAAAAGAAGCTCCAGCTTCAGACAAGGGGTTGGGGGAGTTCTCCCTTGCACATTTTGAAGGTTCTCTTTTTTCTGAAGCATGGTCAGCCTCAGACTCTTTGAAATAGCCCCTCTTTCTGTTCCTGCTTTCCAGTCGAAGCAGCCTCTTGGGTCAGATCCTTCTGAACCTAGAGCCTCCACCACCTCAAACTGTCAGGGGTGGTTTCAGAGCGGTGCCATTTGTGGGCAGATAGTGAGGACCTTGGATGGTATCAGGAGCCTCTGCCTCCTCCCAGCACTTCTGTGCTCTAGAAGTTTCCTAGGAAATAGCAAGAAACAACCAGTCTTGGACTCTCCTTCTTCCCTTCTGAGGGAGATAACCCAGTTGTAGAACTTCTGGAACATTCTACCAAGTCATTAACCACACAGATTTTCCTGAGTCATTAACCATGCACCTCCCAGGCCAGTGGGTACATGGGCAGGCAGAGAGTACCCTCATCTCTCCATTCGGCCCTGGGTGCTATTCTGAGTCTCCTGACCTCTGCTGGGCTCCAGCCCTGGCTTCCTGCAGGGGATACGTCCTTGCTTTCGCACAGCCGTACCAGCCCTATCCTGAGTCCCTTTGGTTTGGCAGGATTTGTAGGAATGCCACATGTGTCAGCCCAAACTGTGTCCTGAGCACCTGCTGCATGCAAAGTACTAGGTGGCCAGAATGTCTGCTGTTGAGTTACTTCTCAAACAGTCCCCAGGCCCCACCAGGCAGCAGGCACATTGTTAGTTATATAAGACTGAGGGAGACGCAGCCCTGCCCGCAGCATGCGCACAGTCTAGCTGGAGAGACCAATGCGCTGGTGGTTACAGCAGAGTGCAGCAAGGGGTTGGACGGCAGGGACAGGAGTCCAGCACAGGGGACAGCACATCAGCCCGAGGCTGGGAGGGGTGGGGGGCAGAGCAGCCAGGTGGCGGGAACAACGTGTTCAGAGGCCACTCACACTGCATTGGCCAAGCCTGGGGAATTTGTTGAGGAAGAGGCAGGAGATATGCCTAGGAAGGTAGGCGAGTTCCAAACCATGAAGTGGCTTTTATGCCACACACACAGAAGAGTTTTGACTTTTCCCCAGAAGTACTGGGGAGCCATGGAGGGTTCTAAGCAGACATACAGCACAGAAGTCAGAGCATCCCTTGTATTCGTTTGCCGGGCCATAAGAAAGTGCCACAGACTGGGTGGCTTAAATGACAGAAATGTGTTGTCTCACAGCCTTGGAGTCTAGAAGTCTGAGATCAAGGTGCCAGTAGAGTTGGTTCCTTCTGGGGGCTGTGAGGGAAGGTCTATTCTAGGCCTGTCTCTGGGCTTATAGATGGCCGCCTCCATGTTCACAGGGCATCCTCCTTGTATATGCCCATCCCGTTTTCAAATCCACCCACACTTTTTTTAAAAGAACAGCAGTCATCCAATCATATTGGATTTAGGGCATACCCTAATGACTGCATTTAATTTATTTTTATTTAATTTATTTTTATTTTTTGAGACAGTCTCACTCTGTCGCCCAGGCTGGAGTGCAGTGGTGTGATCTCGGCTCACTGCAACCTCTGTCTCCTGGGTTCAAACAATTCTTGTGCCTCAGCCTCCCCAGTAGCTGGGATTACAGGCGTGTGTCACCACGCCCCGCTAATTTTTGTATTCTTGGTAGAGATGGGGTTTCACCATGTTGGTCAGGCTGGTCTCGAACTCCTGACCTCAAGTGATCTGCCTGCCTTGGCCTCCCAAAGTGCTGGGATTACAAGTGTGAGCTTCTGCACCTGGCCTGTGACCTCATTTTAACTTGGTTACCTCTGTAAAGAGCTTGTCTCGGATAAGGTCACATCTGAGATACTGGGGGTCAGGATTTCTACATGTGAGTCTGGGAAGACACTGCTCACCCCTTAACATCCCTGTTCTCCAGGGTCTTTGCATATAGTTTTGGATGCAAGGAAAGGTGGCTAAGTACCAAGTTAATGATGAGAAGGACCAGTTGTGAGGATTTCAGGAAAAAAGAAAAGTTGTTGCTGAAGTCCAGGATGAGGGTCAGTAGACAGAGGTGCACCCAGGCCAGCAGGTGGAAGTGGCTGTCCCTGCCTCTCACTGCACCCAGTCAGATGCTCTGTGGGGCCAGCCTTGTATTCCTGGGGAGCGCTCTTCAGCATGTTGTAGAAGTGGTTATCTGATCTTTCCATGTCATAAGCAGCTCTTATAACATACACTCTCTTTTTCAAGGGCCTGTATTTGAGAGCCCTGTTCTCTGAGGCCCATCCGTCACAGTTTGGGGAAAATCTAGACAAAGTATGTCAGTCAGGGTTGCAGCAGGAAACAGAAAGCACTCTCAGCTGGGGTTGGAGCAGAGATGTCTGTAAGAAAGGGGCTGAGGTGTGGCTGGGCTAAGGGAGCCCACAGGGGTGTCCAGGGAGTGGGCTCTACAGGAAGAATGCCTTTCCCCCTGCCGTGCCTGGAGGGACATTAGAGGAAAGCGTGTGACCAGAGCTCAGCTGAGAGTTGGAGCCACGAGATAACCTGCAGGAGTGGTGGCTGTGGATTGGACGTGGCCACTGCAGAGCAACCCAAAGCAAGGAGGCGGGTGGGGACATGTGGAAGGATCCAGTACTCCACCCTCTCTCTCCTCCATCTCCCCACTCCCCAATGCCAGAACAGAGCCTCTTGCTGGCTGATCCCAACAGGAAGCAAGGAATCTGGGGAGCCCAGGTAGAGCTGTCTATAGAGGTCAGCTTCCCATAGAGGACAGTGGTGGAGAGTGGATCTGCATAGTGTCAGTAACTCAGAGATGAACTTGACCTTCTCACAGTTGCCTTTCACACAGTCACTGTGCTTTTAAAATCTCACAGGTGCACGGACATGCCAGCCCACCACCTGCAGCCTCGAGCCTCCAAAAGAGAGCTTTCGAGCAGTATCTGCTTGCAGAATTAACATTTAAAGTCGCCATGGGGTGGCACTGGCTGTCAGTTCTGTCTGAGCCATGTATGGACAATTAATGGAATTCCTTAATGCACCTGGCTTTTATTTTGTAACACCTACTGTCAATGGAAAGGCAGGAGCATAGGTCTCACAAACAGCACAGTAAAGGTAAAGATAGGAACTGCAAAGTGAGCCAAAGGTAGAGAGCCTCGAGCCTCATTTGAACCCATCAGACTGAAGTGAATCTTCTTTGAATTCACAATAAAGAATAAACCTAACAAATATGTATGAGATGCTGGGGTGTGGGTGGAAGGTGGGAGGACATCAAATCTGATGTCAAGAGGGCAAGATGTAATTAGGGATCTTAATGTTTTTTAGTGCCCTATAAAAACACTCCTCCCTCCCCAGTTATACATAGTGAGGAAGCAGAAGTTTCTGATGAAATTTTTGCAGTATTCTTTGCTATCTGAACTCTTGCTACTTGCAACCTAGAAGTAAGGAACCAGAGAAGTTTGAATAATGCAGTCGCCCACATGATCCAAACTTTATATCTGAAACCCAGGAACTGAATGTGATTGGCTGGTGAGAAATATTTGTGGAGAGCAAGCCTTTGGTGCATTTGACTCTCACGCACGTATTCATTTTAGGCATTACGTGTGGAGGCAGAGGACTGCCCAGGTAGAGGTTTTGCCACTTGCCTTCATGATGGTCATCTCTCTTAGGTCAGTCTCCCTCCCAAAGCAGAATCCTATTATGAAGTTAATTATCATGTCAGTCATCTGTTAATTAATAGTCAAATGGGCCTCAGGTGGCAGCCATGTTAACTGCGTTGGCTGATTCGTCAAGATGACTAGTAATAAACAGCAAGACAGGCGCTGAGATTTTTGGGGGGAATGAAGGGGGTATGAAGAGAAGAGAAAATACAGCGCAGGTCTGGGGGCCCGTCACAGCCCTTGCACTTGGCCTTGTGCTTCCACTTCACCCACTGGTGTGATTTCCACTTCTCTGTCTCTTAGGAGCGCTGCTTTCCATGGGGTTTGGATTTGTGGAATACAGAAAGCCGGAGCAAGCCCAGAAAGCTCTCAAGCAGCTCCAGGTAAAGTGAAGATTCTCAGCTGAGGGCCACGGAGATGCTTGGCAGGTAGTGGGAGGTCCCCTCAGCCCTCTGAAATTGAGTGAGAATGTGTGTGGAGTCTACGCTTGACCGGGCCCATTGCTTTTCCCAGATCTCTACGGGACTGTGGCCCAAGAAAAAATTGAGAACCTTTCCCAACACTCTATGGTCACCATAGTTCATTCATTCGATCCACAGCACTATTACCAACGGCCTGACGTGTGCCAGGGGTGGTGCTAGGCCTGGGAGAGGTTGCTCACGTGGCCCCCTCTTTCTGGTGGGATAGACAGGCCATGGACCTCTGAATAAACATGCAGGACCAGGTCGTGAAGACAAAGCTGCGAGTTGGGGGTGGAGGTGGGGCACTTAGGCTGTGTGGTCAGGGAAGGCCTCTCTAAGGAGGTGACAGTTGAGCCCACACCTACTTGGCCAGAAGTCAGCTGCACAGAGATCTGGGAGGGAGGTAGCTGGGGAGGAGGGACCATGTGCAGAGGGTCTGAGGCAGGGGCTGTAAGGTGGGAATGAGCTTAGTACGTTTGAAAAGCTAAGAGGCCACTGTGGCAGGGGCGGCGTGGGGTGGCGGTTCAGGGTGCAGGATGAGGAGAGAGGTGTGCAGGGCAGGATCTTCTAGGCCATTTTACTGCTCAGCCTAAAGGCAGTGGGAGACCATTAGGGGGCTGTGAGCACACTGGCTTCTGCTCCAGCCTCTGCAGCTGCTGGTGTGGAGAGGGGACAATGGCTGGGGGCAGGGGGCAGGTAGGAGACCCTTGAGTCATCCAGGCTTGGCCAGCGGGGGAGAAGGTGGGGAGAACAGGGCTGAACCGAAAGCTGTTTGGACAGAGACTCAATATCCTATTCAGACAGAGAAGGGAGATATGCCTTCCTGCTAGATCCTAAGTACAAGAACAGATTGAGACCCTCTAGCAGGAGGGGAGCTAGGGCTGTGGAGAGCAAAACAGCCTGGGATTGGCACCATCCCAAAGGGCAAATTTTGCACCACCTATAAGTTCTTTTTTTTTTTTTTTTTTTTTTTGAGTTGGAGTCTCACTCTGTCACCCAGGCTGGAGTGCAGTGGCTCGATCTCGGCTCACTGCAAGCTCCGCCTCCCAGGTTCACGCCATTCTCCTGCCTCAGCTTCCAGAGTAGCTGGGACTACAGGCGCCTGCCACCATGGCCGGCTAATTTTTTGTATTTTTAGTAGAGACGGAGTTTCACCGTGTTAGCCAGGATGGTCTCGATCTCCTGACCCCGTGATCCGCCCACCTCAGCCTCCCAAAGTGCTGGGATTACAGGCGTGAGCCACCGCGCCTGGCCTAAGTTCTAATCCAGAAGCTTTGTGGCTTTGCATTAGATGATGCAGCTGATGCATCATGATGCATGGTGCCTAGGATGGCCTTCAGCTAAAGTGAAGGAGATGCAGTAGGTGTTAGTAGCTTGAGAAGGTATCCTCTGTTCCCTTCATAATGCCCCACATCCTAGGCCCTTCCTGGTCAGGGGCTGTGTACTCATTTAACTTAAAATTGGCTCTGCAGGTTCAGTGGTCCGTGTTACTCTTTCACGTGATATAAGATTCTATGAAATTTCACTTTGCACATGTACCGTATTATGTTCTGGACATCATTGTGTGCATGCATATGTGAATATTGCCTCCAAGAATTGTTCCTACGAAGCTCTGTGTGCTGTATTTTATGGGAGATTTAAGGGATTTTCAAGGGTAATTTTGCTAATACACCAGTTCTGCCTTGAGGGACCAATGTTAGAACCTAGCTTTAGATGCACCTCCACTAGGATTTAGAATATTTTTCAGGAACATACAAACTAAACCCAACTCTCTGCAAGCCAGACCTAAGAGCCTTACTTTGCCTGAACATGCTTATAAACAATGGAAAATTCCGTGTCCCTTGAATGACATCTAGGTCAAGGCCTACCCGTGGCTTAAGAGAGCGTCCAAGGGCTGAGTCTCTGACCACCAGCTGCTGCCTGGGCACGGCGTGAGCCATTTCAGGGAAAAACCATCCTCTGTCCTCTAGACCAGCTAGCCCTGCTCCCCAGGGAACAGTCAGGCTCCCATCTGCGAGCCAGGGCTCTGCTCTGGTGAAGGGCAAGGATTCGGGTGAGTATTTCTCGGGACAGAGAGATGAGCCACGTTGTCTTCTCTCTTAGGGTCACATCGTGGACGGCCACAAGCTGGAAGTGAGGATCTCGGAACGAGCCACTAAGTGAGTCTTCAGTGTCCTCATTTCCTTTCCTACGAGCTGGGGCTTCCTGTGCTTGCCGGCCACCCTGAAGGCTGTCTCACAACCCTTAAATGTCCTTTCCACCTATCCCTTTACCATTTAGGACTCTTCCTAATTAAGATGCCTAATTAAGTTAGCATTTACCAACTCCGACCCCGGTTTTCCCAATGAACTACAACAGTGTTAGTCCTTTGGGTGGATGTTTAATGCACAGGGTTTTTTTTTTTTTTTAATAAGAAAAGGAACAAGTGCAGGAGAAACAGGCAAACAACACTCATCTTGGGATAATAAACCAAGGAAGAGCTGGAGGTTGCTGGTGCTGTGGATGAACCAGAAGAAGCTGTAAAACCTAGACGTTCCGCTTTATGGGACGTGCTTTCTTAGAGCTGAATGACAGTGCCTAGGATGGCCTCCAGTTAATGTGAAAGAGATTCCGTAGGTGTTAGAGATGGAGGCAGACCAATTTGCCCAATGACCAGTATACTGAAGTGGGGGGATTGTTTGGAGATTTATCTTTGCTCCTCCATTTCTACCTGCTTGTATATCTAAATGAGCTATTACACCCGACGTGCCTCCAACAGTGTCCAGCACATAACAGGTGCCCAGCGTAAGCCATTATTGTCATTATCACCTACTTGCCTCGGGTGATAAAATGACTGCCTCTAACAGCCCTAGAGCTGGTTTCAGATATTTATTCGGTAGTTTTCAACAAGTTGGTCATTTGTTGTGGTCATCCGGCAAATTAGCTGCCAGCGAATTGACCTTTCTTTTTCCTTCTTTCTTTGTTGTTAATGCTTCCTGTGAGTCCAGCTTGGGCCAGCTCTGGTATTTTTCACCCATTGTGGTCTGTGCTATGTTAAGCATCCTTGGAGGGAAGAAGGCTTGGTACAGGGGCCCTCAGAAGTCTAATGGGGGTTCCTGAGCTGCCAGTATAACAGAAGGAGCTCAGGCTTTGAGCCCCACACCTGTAGTTTCTAATCCAGGAGCTCTGTGACCTTGCATAGGTGACTTTGCCTCTGAAGTGAAATGTGCTAACTAGAGGTTGTGTGTTAAGCGTCCAGCACTTGCAGTGCCCATGAGCACTGAGCCGGCGGTTTCTTTCCAGTACCCTATCTCCAGAGAGCCAGCCTGAATTCAGCCTTGCAAGGTCTCACTTCCTAGCCAGGGTTCATGGAACCATTGTTTCACTCAAGAAAAAATTACAGCAAGCCCACTGTGTACCACATCCTCCTCCTAGGCACTGGGGCTGGTGTTTCCTTGGGAGTTTACACCCTAGGGCAGTGCTGTTCCATAGAAGCTTCTGCAGCGATGGAAATGTTCCACATCTCTTCTGTCCAAGATGGTAGCCAATTGCCACACATGGCTGTTTAGCTCTTGAGATGAGGCAAGTGCAACTGTTTTAGCTATCTATTGCTGCATCACAAAGTATCCCAGAACTTAAAGGCTGAAAAGAAAACATTATCTCATAGTTTCATGGGTCAGGAAATCAGGAGCAGCTTAGCTGGGAATTCTGGCTCAGGGTCTCTCATGAGGTTACAGTCAGGATGTCGGCTAGGGCAGCAGTCATCTGAAGGCTCAGCTGGGGCTGGTAGATCTGTCATTAAGATGACACACTCACATGGCTGCTGGCAGGGGGCCTCAGTTCCTCACCTCGGGGATCTCTTTCTGGGACCGCTTGAGTGTCCTCATGGCATGGCAGCGGGTCTCTCCAGAGTGAGTGATCCAAGAATGGGGAAGAAGGAGGCCACAATGTCTTCTACAACCTAGTCTTAGAATTCACACACCATCCCTCTGCTGTATCCTGCTCTTTACCCAGACCTGCCCTGATACAGCATGGGAAGGGATTACACAGGGCATGAACACCAAGAGCCAGGAATCATTAGGCACCATCTTGGAGCCTGATACCCCAGCAACCGAGGAAGTGAATTTGTAGTTTTGCTGCTTCTATTTTTTTGAGACAGAGTCTCACCCTGTCACCCAGGCTGGACTGCAGTGGTGTGATCTTGGTTCACTGCAACCTCTGCCTCCTGGGTTCAAGCAATTCTCGTGCCTCAGCCTCCCAAGTAACTGGGATCACAGGCGCCTGCCACCACACCTGGCTAATTTTTGTATTTTCAGTAGAGACAGGGTTTCACTATGTTGGCCAGGCTGGTCTTGAACTCCTGACCTCAGGTGATCCACCTAAGCCTCCCAAAGTGTTGGGATTACAGGTGTGAGCCACCATGCCCAGCCTAGTTTTGCTTCATTTTAATTTAGATTTAACTAGCCACATGTGGCTGGTGGCTGCCATATGAGACAGCATAGCCCCAAAATGACAAGACAAAAAAAGAAAAGAAACATGATTAAATGTATAATGTACTAGCACAGGGATCAGTGCCAGGAAGAGAAATGAAGCTGGGGGCTGTGGGTGAGGGGGTTGCCATTTTAATGGAGACAGGGAAGGCCTGTGAGGAGGTGACATGGAGCAGGCCTGAAGGAGGTAAGTCCTAACATGGTTGTTATCATAACAGCTGCTGTTTATTGAATGTTTACCACATTCTGGGTCCAGTGCTGAGTCTGCTTATTAAATCTTCAAACAATCAAATTAGGTGGGCCTATCATTACACCCATTCTACAGTGGAGGAAACGGAAGCCCAGAGCGGCCATGTTACTTGCCCAAGATGACAGATCCTAAGTGTCGGATTTGGCATTCACACACAGCTTGTTAACTCCCAGCCTTGCTCACTTCCCTACCCTGTTTTGGTGGAGTGGGAGGTTTCCCTGGGAGAGCAGGGGGACAGGCCAGGTAGCACTGCATTGGGGATGGCCTTGAACCTGGGCTGAGAGTGTCCTTGCTCGCCACCTGGTCCATCTCCATGGTTAGGCCCCTGTATGTTCCTCCTCGGGTTATTGATGAAGTGTCACAAGACCTTTGGAAACCAACCAGGGTCTTTCTTTGCAACTGGAGAGAAAGACACAATGGAGATTGGGTTTGGTGAGAAACCAGCCCCACCCTTAGCGGGGCTCCTTAAGTCCCTGGTGGCCCCAGAGTCTCTCAAATGAAGGGCAGCAGCCACCCAAGCACGGATGTGTCCCCCTGACATCTGCAGCTGTTTTGGGTCCTATCACCTGGTGGGAGATGGCCTTCCTCTCCTTTCACGTTGGTCCCCCACCCCACACACACTCCTTGAATCCATCACCTGAATATTCTGATGGAGGCATAGTGGAGTCAATGTTGCTGGAGCTGCTGAAGCCCCGAATAACTTGGACCCTCTCCCCCCACCCTCCAGGCCAGCCGTGACATCGGCTCGAAAGAAACAAGTTCCCAGAAAGCAGACCACCTCCAAGATCCTGGTGCGGAACATCCCCTTCCAGGCCCACAGCCGGGAGATCCGAGAGCTCTTCAGGTGAGAAGCGCTCATTTAGTCCAGGGGACTGGCGTGTGGGCGGGGAGCCTGCCCGAGTCTCAGGGAAGGTGGCCTTTGGGTCCTGGATGGTTCCGTTGCAGGCCGGCGCAGTGGTCTTTCAAAGGTCATCTTTTGGCTGCTTTTGATTTGTCTCCCTTAATCTCAGATGTGGCTCCCCAGAGCATTGTGCAGGAAAAAAGTCAAAACAGCCAGGCTTCCCCCTCTCAGAGGCAGATGGAGAAAGGGCAGGCAGGCTTCCCTGTCCCCATCCACAACGTGCAAGAGGGGCAGGGGCCCCAGTGGCTAAAACCCAGCCCTACCCATGATCTGCTTGAAATTTCCTCCATCCAGGCCACCCCTTTGGTTTAAGGTGCTGGTTTTCCACCTTAGCCACACATTCCAGCCACCTGGAGATGGCTAAAATGTACCTTTGCCAAGGCTGCACCCCCAGAGGGTTGGATTCCATTTTTCAGCAGTGGGGTCCAGACATCGGTGTTTTGCTAAAAGCTTCCCAGGGGATCCTAATGTCCAGCCGGGGTTGGGGACCAGTGGCCTAAATGGCTGTATGGAAACGAAGGTGAATTACCTGTACACATAAAGCCGTCCATCAGCACCTGCTTGCACAGGGCTGGAAAACGCAGCTGTCGCAGGGACCCAGCCGGTAACGGCAGCGGGCTGGGTAGGGAATGAGCAGCAGGCGGGCCTCTCTCTGGTCATCCAACTGGGATGCCACACAGGAACTCAGGCTTCGTAAGACCAGTTCTCATGTTTTGAAAGAGAAACCAGCCATGTGGATTCTTAAGGAGAATTCATCAGCAACTAATTCACTTTTTAAAAACAAAACAAGTCTGGCCTGCCCCAGGGCCCCTAGTTGGTGATCCCTACGCTGCCATGTTACAGTGTTTGGCTTTTCAGATTAGGTAGGCACCACCCAGCACCAAGCCCTGAATGAAAGAAACGTCCTCATATCAATGGGCCTAAGAAGGGAATGCTTGAAGCCAAGGCCCCCCTCAGGCATGGGCAGGGTGGTAGAGAGACCATCTAGCTCTCAGAGTGTAACGGGAGATGAAGTCAGCTTCACCCAAACACATTGTTGAGGCTTGGGTGGGATCCAGGACTGCTCGGGGGACCTGCAGCACTGTGGCCTGTGCGTGGGTGAACATTTAGGATTCTACACACTAGATCTCGTTCGTTCACTCTATGCTTGCACAAGGGTCCGAGAGTGAAGCGTCTGTTAGAGTTGCCAGTTAGCATCTTGCAAGGTAATCCGTGGATGCAAAATAAGCCTTGTGTTTTGGAGATGAGAAAGAATTACCTTTGTGTGGCATCTACCTTCTTTGCTCTCACTCTGTAGTTTGAAGAATAAGAAGTCATGTGGGGAACTTCAGATATCTTTGTCCTCCTTTTCCCCTCTGTTTGTTCTAAATCATACACTAGCATTCAGTTCATAAACAGATGTGGTGTGTGGTGAGCTGGGATCTGAGGCAGAGACCAATCCTGCCCTGTATCTGGAAAGCAGGATCTTAGCTATGATCTCCGGGTATCCTGCACAGCAGGAACAGCCTGGCGAGATGGGGTCATGACCTGGGGAGGATGTTTCCCATTTCCCCAAACCTCGGTTGATCAGTCGTCCCTCCAGGAAGGTACATATCCTTAGCCTCTCAGTATGTCTGCTTGTTTTAACATGCTCTGCTTTTTAAAAGGAGTCCAATTTAAGAACTGCCAGATTAAAACGGGCTTGCTAAGAAGAGCGCATGTTGATCGGGAAATAATATCCCGCCGAAATGACAGTTTCACTTGGTTCTGCAGTATATTTAGGATGACACTTATCCGGGGAAACAAAAGACCACAAGGGAAGAGAGAGCATTTTGTTTGATCTCATGTATTATATTTATTTTTAGAAGACAGGGAATTAGTGTCCACTGAACATAATTACATGTGGTGGCTCTTCTCCTTGCCATTGTTCTGATGAGAGTTTTCTTAAACCCCTGGAAACGTAAGCCCTTCTTGGAGGGCCGTACCCGCTATTGTTCACTCCGGCTGGGGATGTAAGGCAGTTCCTCGTTGCAGACAGCAGGGGTCGCTGTGAGCCTTCTCAGGGACTTTGAGATTGTCCAGGGAAGCCCCAGACAGGATTTCAGACAAAGCCACTGGCCGGTAAAGGTTATTGGCCGGTAAAGGTTATTAGCCAGGGGGAGGTTTCAGGGTTTCGGGGAACCAAGCTGGTCCCTTTGGCCAGGCAGGTTCTATGGGTTTCTTCTACCAGGTGTAGTAAAAATCACAACTCCGTTTTATTACACGCTTGCTGTGTGCAGGGCTCTGAGCTTGAATGCCTTCCCGTGCAGAATCACCTCCTTTAAGCCTCACAGCAGCCCTGCGAGGGATGGATGCTGTCATCCCTTTTGCACCGAGACAGAAACTGGAGATGGAAACTAGGGAGATGGAGTGTCCTGCCTGGGACCATGCTGCTGAACGGGGATTTGGATCTAAGTCAGCCTAACCCAGAGCCCTGGCTTGGAGCCACTCCTCTCTGCTGCCTGTTCTCTGGGGTCTAGAAGGAACTGTCTTCCTCCAGATCATTCCAGTGGGACTAAATGACAGCAAGTGTGTCATTTGTACCAGGCACTGTGCTAGGCACAAGGCATGTAGCCATTTCAGGAGAGACTTAGGACTCTCTGTGGGGGACCAGAGAGGAAACTGACAGTGACAGCCAGTGGGACAGGTGTGCAGGTGAGAGTGCAGGGCTCCGGAGGGCATTCTCCAGGCAGGGCCTCAAGCTACCCCGCCTGCTGGAGGGGAGAGGAGGCAGCCTCCTAGCCCGAGGCAGCAGTGCCTGGGGCCCTTCCCGGAGGCCACCAGCCTTGCACTCGGGCCTCAGTGCACCGCACTCCAGCCCTTTAACTAACCAGTCCTGGGTTAAACCAGACAGGCATCAAGAGGCACTGCATTTCCGTGCTTCTGTGGGATTGCTGTCTAGGGTGACTCAAGGATTATGCTTTTGGAAACTCAGAGAGAGTCACAGCAGTGGATTTGCAGACAGCGATTCTCGTCTTCTCTGTGGCTCTCTTTTTGGACCTCAGTTTCCCCTGACATAAACTAGTGGTAGCAACACTAGTGATAACATACACTAATATTGTGATGATGCTATGGTAGTATGTGTGAGTGTTGATTTCTTTCTCATGTCCCCGGCCCCGTGCGCTGCAGTGCCTCATGTTTCTGAGGGCCCATTCATCACCGTGGCCCAGTAAAGTAGTTTCATGTCTCTGTTTCTCAGTGAAGAAACCAGCTCCGGAGCCCAAATTCCACCCATCGGGTCATCAGATGCCTCAGGCCGCCACCCTGCTCCGAGGCCTCAAGAACTATAAGGATTAAATGAGATCGTGCAAATGAGGCACTTAATCCAGCCCTGGCAGGGTAGCAGGTAGTTGATAAATGTTGACTGTGGTATTCAACAGCACCAAACCAGTGGAGCCAGGATCTGAACCCAGGGTTTGAATCTGACTTTATAGGCAGAACCCAGGTCCACAACGACAGTGCTGAAGCCTTGAAGGTCTTGGGCAGCGTTTTCCTGTTTTTTTGTTTTTGTTTTTGCTTTTTTTTTCTGCAAAGGAAGGCTGTAATCCTGTAATCCTCTCTTTCTGCCCCATTCATCTGTGTTCTGGGGCAGAGAGTCAGGAAGGACCTTGAGGGACAAGCGGAGCCAGCCCCTCTTTACCCCCGAAAAGGAAATGTGGAAGACACACAAATGGGGGTGTCCCAGCCTGTGCAAGTGTGCATGTACACACAAACTTCTCACCCCACCACTCGAACAAGGACGGAAATGGCCAGTGGTCAGCTCACCCAGCAGGTGCCCAGAGTCTTAGGTTAGTATGGATCTAAAAGAAGGAAGGAAGGAGGTGGAGACTGGGCTTCCCGCCACCCCATCTGGGTTTGCTCCAGAGTAGGTGTGTTGCACATGTGTGTTTTGCCATGTTGTTTATTTTCCTCTTTCCCTGTCTCCACCAGGAAGTGCCCAGGGTAGAGAGGCAGCTCAGGGCCTGGATCGGGCCTAAGTGTGTACATGCAAATGAAGCTTACACTTGGGGCTCTCCTGCTGATACACAGCAGCTGTGTACAGAGCTCAAGCATTTGGTGGAGAGGGTCTTATTTCCGCCCCCATTTCAAAAGCTGGAAGTGGTGTTAAAAACAGAGCTGGCTAATACAGGCATCCGGGAGGCATGGGACATGGGGTGAACCACGTCCCATGCAGTCTTTGTATCAGTTTGTCCACACAGCAGCCCAACATGATAAGACTGTTGTTAAACCTGCCTTCTAGATGAAGAAACTAGGGTACAGACAGTAACGGTGCTACTCCTAGATGGACCCTCAGCTTGCCCATTTCTGTCATAGTCCATGGGGCAGCCTGGTTTGAGCCACCTGGGTTCTGGCAGGCAGTACCCTCCATCTTCCAGGAAGGAGGTTCTGCAAACAGTGTCGGCCTCACACTTGGTTAAATGCACTGCTGTCACCATCTTGAAATTCTTAGTAATGTTTGAACAAGGGGTCCTGGATTTTTATTTTGCACCAGGCCCTGCAAATTATATAGCCAGTTCTGCCTGCGAACCAGTGGAAAAATCGGGAAGTTTGGAGCCTGGGTGTAGTGGCCACTGGCCAGGCTTAGTTTGCTCGTCTGCAAGGTGGGAACAGAGTGTGTCTGCCTCCCCTGCCTCCCTGCCCAGGCAGTGAAAGGCTCAGGGAGAGGGTGGGTGGACAGGCTGACCAAAGGAGGGAGGTGTTTATGGGAGCTTGTCTGTCACTGTCATGATCATCACTAAGGCCCTCTGTGGATTACTGCTAAGGAGCGCGTTTCAGACCTGCCTCTCTGAGGATGGCTTGGGAATGTCTAGGCAGCTCTGAAGTCTAGGCCAGGTCAAGTCATGGTGAAGAGTCAGTTCTGGCGATAAATCTGTGGGTTCAATGCACTTCTCCCCCTTCCTGTGCTATGTCATGTTAGCTCTCCGGGCCTCAGTTTTCCTCATCTGTAAAATGGGGATGAAAAGACCCTGCCTGACAGCTGGGTGATAAAAGATGAGTCAAGTATGTGAGACGCCTAGCGTAGTGCCGGGCTCATGAAAAGCTCCCAGCCAGCGTAGCTGTTATTACTGTGTTTCCTTCTGGTGGTCTGCCACGTCAGGAACACTGTTTGGGGTTAGGTTTAGGAAGACAGAGTCAAGTGGGTCTGGAGGTGAGAAGGAAGGCTTGGGCAGCTCACGCTTAGCCTGTCCATACACAGTACTCCAGAGTCCCCCGGCTCACTTTCCACCTGTGAGCTTCCGCTGTCTTCTCTGTGGGAAGCTGGCATCCACAGGTTCAGTCAAGACCCGATTTCGCTTTCTTCCTTCACCGCTCCCTCCCTTCCTTTTTACCGACAGGTGGTTCACGTTGCCTTCCAGCCATTGGAGTCAGGTGGACATTTGTAAGAGAGTTAACTTCTTGGTTGGGGTTTTGGTCAGTTAGCTTTTCCTTGAGCGTGGCCCCTGAGAGAAAATCGCCCGCATGTCCATCACCAGGGTAGCAAATGCTAAAAGTCTGTTCCCGCACTTTGGGAGGCCAAAGCAGGGGGATCCTTTGAAGCTAGGAATTCGAGACTATGCTGGACAACATAGCAAGACCCCATCTCTACAACAAATTACAAAAATTAGCTGAACTGTGTGGCACTCCTGTAGTCCCAGTTACTCAGGAGGCTGAGGCAGGAAAATTGTTTGAGTCTGGGAGTCTGAGTTTGCAGTGAGCTATAATCGGGCCACTGCACTCCAGCCTGTGCAGCAGAGTGAGACCTTCTCTCTAAAAAAATAGAATAAAATGAGGCCTTCAGCACACTCCAGCACGCTCTTCCACTGACTAACTCCTGACCCCTGGCGAGGGTAGCTCAACCTGTCCTGCGGTCCTGCAGTCCCGTTACCATTGCACCCCAGCTGCCTCAGCTCCCCTTGGAACTGCTCCATGTGGTTGCTTAGTGTACTGATCCCCAACCCCCGAATATAAGCTGGGACAGTCTGACTGGCTCACTGTCATGTCCACAGGTGCCTGCTACATAGCTGGTGCTGTGATAATGTTTGTGGAGTGCGTACCCACTGTGTGAAGCCTTTCTCTGTACAATCCTGGTAGAAACGCGAAGTGTAAGGCACAGAGAGGTTCAGGAGTCTGCCCGAGGTCACACAGCTCTGAGGCAGCACAACCAGCTCTCTCTCCAGAGCTTCACTTATCGCCCTGGAACTCCTGCCATGGGTCAGGGATGTCTGGTGAGAGCAGGCAGCAATTGCAGGCTGGCAGATGGAGAGCTACTTTTCTCCTTTTATCTCAGCATCTTTTTTTTTTTTTTTTTTTTTTTGCTATTTTCTTCCTCGAGGTGTGAACCACCTGCTAGGGTGTGAATGGGCGAGAGTTCACAACAGGTGTCTGGAGATCTTAATTACATGGCTTGCATCTCCTGTCCCCCCCACACCTGTTGTGCCTGCTTTATGGGCAGCGTCTGTCCGTCCCTGGCCTCCTGGCCTTCTCATTTCCTCTTGCAGTGGCCGTGATGGTGGAGGGAGGGCCGAGGACAGCTTGCTCGCCCATGTTCCCCACACACACCTCCCTTGTCTCCCCCACGCAGGCATGGGGTCACTGCCCGATTGACTCCTGGGTGTCAGCAGTACTTTTCCAAAAGCTTCAAGCCCTTCGAGCCCTTTAATCTGCTAGGGCAGAGACACAGAGCAGGATAGGGGAGGACTTCCCATTCTCCAGGCTTTCCCTGAAGAAACTCTGCAAAAATCAGGCTCAAGCAGCTCCTGAGAGCCAGCCAGGCAGGATGGCTTGAGTGAGGTGTGTGGGGTGGGAGAAAACCCTTAGCCAAGTTCTCAAAGGGATGGGTGAAGAGGATGAGGCTGACCCCAGGTGTCTCTCCTCTGCACAGGTCGTCTCCTCCCAAATCCACCTCCCCAGAGAGGCCCTAGGTCAGGGGGCATCACAGCCACTGACCAACTCCAGCTATGCTTGCTCATTATTGCCTGGTGCTTTGGGGCTTCCGCAGCAGAGTTAAGAGCTTGCAACTTCATCCATATGACCTCATCCTGCCTTGATGAGGTATTTCCAAATATCGATGCTCTGGCCCTGGCTGGGAAAAGTTTGCCAACCCCTGGACTCAGTTAAATACAAGGCCTAAGTGGGGATGTGGCACGTCCTCACAGAGCACTGGGAACCTGAAGTCAGAGAACGGGGTTTGTGGCCTTCTAGTTTCAGTTACACAAATAAGGTATTTTTTTCCTCCCCTTATAAAACATACAGCGGTTACAAATAAAGCTAAGTCCTGTTGACCCCCTCGGAGGACTGGCCGCGAGGACCGGGTCATTTCCCCACTCTGCCCTGTTTTCCTATCAGGATATTCCCACTCTTCCTACTTTGCTGGGTTTGAAAGGACGGAATGAATGCGTGCTTTCATTCCTTCAGTGTGCACGGGGCGCCTCCTGTCTCCTCTGCACCACGGGAGACGCAGAGTTATTCCCCTGGCATTCCTCTGGCGTTGATGGAGCCTCTCTCTGTACCAGGTGCATTGCTCGGCACTGGGAAGGTGGCTGTGAATAAGGCAAAGTTCCTGCCCTCGTGGCTCTTATGTTCTAATGGTGGTTGGCAGTAGGGGCAGTAAACAAATGAACAAATAAACTCTGTGACATGGTGGCGTGAGCACTCTGAAGACAGTTAAAGCAAGAGGTAGGAGGGATGAGAACGAGACCAGTACCGGTTTCTGTGGCTGCCCTGACAACATGCCACAAATGGGGGTCTTAAAACAGCAGACATGTGTTCTCACAGTCCCAGGAGCCAGAAGTCCCACTTCAAGGTGTGGGCAGGGCCGTGCTGCCTCCAAAGGCTGCAGGGGGGATCCTTCCTCGCCTCCTCCCGCTCCTGGCAGCTGCTGCCAATCCCTGCTATTGCTTGGCATGGGGCTGTGTCAGTCCCGTCTCTGCCTCTGTCGTCTCTGGTGTTTTTCCTTCTGTGTCTTCCCCTGATAAGGACACCAGGCATTGCATCGAGGACCCACACTAATCCATATGACCCCATCTGACCTTGATCACATCTGCAGAGGTCCTATTTCTAAGTAAGGTCACATTAAAGGTTTCAAGTAGGCGTCATTTGGGAGACACCCAGTACAGGGAATCTTAGATTGGGCAGTTAGGTAAGGCTCCTCCAAGCAGGGGACATTTGCATGGAGACCTAGGTTGTGAAGGAGTGAGCACGTGCAGATCCAGAGACAGTAAATGCCGAGCCCCGACAAGGCAGGACCAGCTTTGCCCCGTGTGATTGCCAGCTAGCATGCGTGCAGAAAAGTGCACAGATCCTAAGCGGACAGTATGGCAGGTGGTCAGAAATTCAGCACCACTGTGTAACCAGCACCTGGCTCAAGAGGCAGAGCATTTCCAGCTAGCCCCTGCCCAGCGCCTGCTGCCAGTCACTACCTGCCCCCCACCAAGAGCAGCCACTCTCTTAACTTCGAAAAACATGTATTAGTGTTGCCTGTTTTTGTACTTTCTGTGAATGGAACTGGAACATATATTCTCATTCGTGTCTGGCTTCTTTGCTCATCATTCTATTTCTGAGATCCGCACTTGTTACGTTGCAGTTGTAATCCGTTCCTTGTTGTGACCATCTAGAATTCTATTGTGTGAATATGTTGCAATATACTTACCCACTTTACCAATGAGCATTTGGGTAGTTGGCAGGGTTTGGGCTATTTCAAATACTGCTCCTGTGAGCATTTCTTCGGCATCCACATGCATGCGTCCCTGTAGAGTGTATGTGTAGGTATGGAATTGCTGGCTCACAGGGTATGCATATTTTAGCTTTAGTAGATATTTATTTCCAGGCAGGTTTCCAAAGTGGTTGTATCAGTTTGCGCTTCCTTCCGTGGTCAGTTTATGGTGTTCTGGTGCCCCTCATCCTCATCCACATCCACACTTGGTGTTGTCTGTCTTTTCCTTAGCCATTCTGGTAGGTGGATAATGGCTACAGTGGTATTACCGTATTATAGTTCTAATGTGTGCTTCCCTGATAGTTCAGGAAGTCAAATATTTTCTCGTATGTTTGTGAGCCATTTGGATATCTATTGTCTCTTGTGGGATGTCTGTTCAAGTCTTTTGCCCACTTTTTAAAAACTGGCTTGTATGATTTTTAAATTTACTTTTCTTTTCAATTTTCTAATTACTTTTTATTTAACTTTCTGTATTCTGGACTGTGTGATTGCAGTGTCTCCCATTCTGTGGGTTGCTTTCACCTTCTCGGTGGTATCCTTTGATGAACAGAGGCTCTTCACTTAGATATTGTCACTGTCATTTTTTCTCCTTCCTGGTTATAACTTTTTGTGTCTGCTAAGAGATACTTGCCTCCTCTGAGCTCATGAAGGTGGCCACCTATATTTTTCTCTAAAAGGAAAGGCTTCTCTTTGACCCTTCACATCAAGGTATGCAATCCATCTGGCATTGATTTTTGCATATGGCGTGAGGTACAGACCAAGGAGCATTTTTTTACCACTTGGATATTCAATTGGCCCAATATCATTTATTGCAAAGACCATTCTTTCCCCTCCCTCTGCAGCATTGATTTTGTCATAAATCAGGTGACTGTTTGTGAGGGTCTGCTTCTGACTCTAATCTGCTCCCTGGGTCTATTTGTCTGCCCCCGTGCCAATACCAACCTGTGTTAATTACCAAGGCTTTGTAATAGACCTGCTATCCAGTGGCTTTGTTCTTTCTCATGATTGCCTGGCTGGGGTTGGCCGTTAGCACTTCAGGTCTTTGGGCTTTCTTGACTTACATTTGTAAAAGATCTTGTAAGGAGAAAAGTCTCTCAGGGGGACTAGCAGGTGTGAGGATACCCAAGAGGGGGTTTTTGCTTCACCTGGGCCAGAGCTGACTGTGGCTTGGACCAGGCGTTGGCCGTGGAAGTGGGATGCCAGGTCAGTTTGGGAATATGTTTGATGGTGGCTTTGGTGAGAGCTGTGGCAGAGAGAGGGATCGCAGATGATGCCTATATTTAGGTCCTAAGCAGCTAGCTGGATGATTGGCCACATTTGGGGACAGGAAAGTCTGAGAAAGCTGCCATCTTGGCAGAATGTGTGTCCCTCACAGCCCCACTCCACACACACACATCCTCTCCTCACCTGTCATACAGCACAAATAACCACTGGCCACAGTCGTGATGCCAAGGTTGTGTGCCTCAACTCATCTGGCTGTGTGTCTGTGTGTTTGGGGGCTTCTGTGAGCATTCCTGTCGGGATCCATGCATGTCAGCCTCAGCACCAGCGTTTGAGTATTGATAGTTCTTGCCGCCGCATTCTCTGCCTATGTGAGCGAGGCACCATTGACGATACCTCCCGATGTCTGCACAGCACCTTACCCAAGGGCCCTGCCGGGGCCTGAAGTGCTTTTGTGCTCAGGATTTCATTCATTCCCCCGCCAAGAAGCCTGGGGAACTGAAGTGCACAAGTCAGATGGCTTCCCAGCTATAAAACCCTGCACAAGTGGCGAAGCCGTATTTGCACTCATGGATACTCTTCCTGTGCTGTCTTTCCTATTGTGAATTCAAGGGAAAGAGTTTTTTTTAACTCTTTCATGTGCCCATTCAGCACATATCTGCTGAGCCCTTACAACATGCCTATCTTCAGCAAGCATCACCTCTGAGGTTTTACTGTCCACTATGCTTATCAAGGGCAGTCCACAAATACCGCGTGCTTCTTGACAGCTCAGCGCTCTACCAGTTTCAAAGAGCCCCCTCCTACCCTCAGAATAACCACAGTCTAAGGAAGTGATGAGCCACCTGCAAGACAAGCATGGCTACCAGGCAGTGACTACAAAATGCCATGGAATCAGTTCCACTAAGGGAATGGCCCCAAGACAATGTAGGAGTCCTTGCCTCATACCTTTTTATTTCAAAAAAAAGATCTTGAGTTCTTAGTGGACTCCAGGGTTCACATTAACCAAATATGGGATGTAGCTCAACAGAATCCCATGGTCCAGATCCCAGAGGTCTCAACTCCTCTATGGCATGACTACGTCTTAAATCTGTCTTTTAATGGGTAAAATGAGTAAGTATATCCTCTTGTTTTAGGAGGGAGAGACAGGAACTACCCAGATTATATCAAGATAGAAGATCTAGGGTTGGCCAGCCTACAAAAGGAATGCCCAAGAGGAATATTCAGGGCTCCGACTCACAGCAAACGTTACCGAAAATCAGATTTCTGCTGAGGGTACAAACAAATGAATATACATGTATATTCATTTAGCCGTCAGGATGGCTAAAATAAAAAATAGTGGTGACACAAAATGCTGACAATGATGCAGAGAAACTGAATTATTTACGCATTACTCGTGGGAGCCAAAAATGGTACAGCCGCTCTGGGAAATTCCGAATGTGGGCAGTTTCTTACAAAGTAAAACGTGCACTTTCTCTATGACCCAGTGGTTGCACTCTTGGACATCAACAACAGAGAAATGACAACTCATGTTCACACAAAAACAGATTCGCATGTCCGTCAGCTGATGAGTGGATAAACAAAATGGGGTGTATTCATACAATAGAATGTTATTCGGCCATAAATAGGAATGGACTACTGATAACGTGGACTTGAAAACATGATGCTGAGTGAGAGAAGCCAGACACGAAAGGCCACGTATCCTATGATTCCATATCTGTGGGTTCCACATCCACAGATTCTGCACCCACAGATTCCACCAACCACAGATCGAAAATAATGCAGAAGGGACTTGAGTGTCCTTGGATTTTGGTACCCATGAGGGTCCTGGAACCCAACCCCTGTGGATACCGAGGGATGACTAGGCACATCCGTAGAGACTGAAAGTAGATTCACAGTTGCTTAGGGAAGGGGAAGGTAGATTGGGAGTTACTGGGTAAAGGGTACAGGACTTCCGTGTGAGGTAATGGAAATCTTCTAAAATTGGCTGTGGCAAGGGTTGCGCAGCTCTGTAAATGTGGCAAAAACCATCGAGTTATGCACTTTAAATGAGTGAACTGTATAAGATGTGAATTATATCTCAATAAAGCTGCTACCCCCCGATAAAAGAAATCTATACATGAATGTTCATAATACCTTTATGCATAAATAGCCAAAACTTGGAAACAACCCAAATGTCTTTCAGTAGGAAAATGGCTAAACAAACTGGTATGTTCAAGGCATGGGATGCTGCTCAGCAGTAAAAAGGGACAAACTATTGATTCACAAAACAACGTGGCTAAATCTCCAGAGATTTATACTAAATAGAAAAAGATAATCCCGAAAAGATGGCATACTGTATGATTCCATTTTTATAACGTTGTCTTTTTTTTTTTTTTTTTTTTTTTTGAGACGGTCTCATTCTGTTGTCCAGGCTAAAGTGCAGTAGTGTAATCATTGCTCACTGGAGCCTCAAACTCCTGGGCTCAAGGGATCCTCCTGCCCCATCCTCCTGAGTAGCTGAGATTACAGGCACGTGCTACCACGCCCAGCTAATTTTTCAATTTTTTTGTAGAGACAGGGCTTGCTATGTTGCCCAGGCTGGTCTTGAACTGAGCCCAAGTAATCCTCCTGTGTCAGCCTCCCAAAGTGCTGGGATTACAGGTGTGAGCCACCACACACAGCTCTATAATGTTCTTGAAATGACAAAATTAGATGAGTGGGAGGCAGGAGGGAGGGAGGTGGCTGTGTCTATCAAAAGGTAGCTTAGGGGGTCCTTGTGATAAAACCATTCTGTGTTTTCATTGTGGTGGACACTCATAACTACTCGTAAGATTTCATGGAACTCAATACATATATGCAAATGACTGCATATAAAACTAGTGAAATCTGAATAAGGTCAATTATTAATGTTGATTTTCTGATGATGATATTGTGCTGTAGTTTTGCCAGATGTCACCATTGAGGAAAACTGGGTGAAGGGCATATAAGATCTCTCTGATTCTTTCTTACAACTGCATATAGATCTATAATTATCTCAAAATTCAAAGGTTTTTTAAAAGTGAATATCCCAAACTATAAAGCATTAGAAAAAGGCCATTTCCTGCAGTAATGAGTTGCCCATCATCAGGGGTAAGCAAGTGATGTCAAGGTTAACTGTTTGTTAAGGATGCTTAAGAAGGAATTCCTGGGGCTGGGCATGGTGGCTCACGCCTGTAATCCCAGCACTTTGGGAAGCTGAGGCGGGCAGATCACCTGAGGTCAGGAGTTCAAGACCAGCGTAGCCAACATGGTGAAACCCAGTCTCTACCAAAAATAGAAAAAAAATTAGCCAGGCGTGGTGGCAGGCGCCTGTCATCCCAGCTACTCGGGAGGCTGAGGTGGGAGAATCACTTGAACCCAGGAGGTGCAGGTTGCAGTAAGCCAAGATTATGCCACTGCACTCCAGCCTGGGTGACAGAGCAAGACTCTGTATCGAATGAATGAATGAATGAATAAAAGAAGGAATTCCTGATGGAGTGAGAGGCCAGGCTTACTCTCTATTTGAAACTTCCTCACCAAAGTATGCCAGCAGTAGTCTTTTATGGGGTCAAAGAAGGTAGACTCCTCTAGGCTTTAGGGTCACCTGCAGGTGGTGGTTCCTTGGTCAGAAGGAAACTAATATTCAGCTGCCACAGAGTCAACAGATAGGGGGGATAAGTGGGGGAAGAGAAATTATCCCAACTTTTATACTCCATATAGACAATTTATACAGTTTATTACTTAAATCTAGGCTAACTGTACCTAGGGAAATCAAAAGGCTGACCTAGTAAGTACATTTTATCTAGGATCTATTTTTATTTAGTAGGTTCATACATGAACCTTGTACTATAAAGAATGTAGAAAATATTAAGCTTCAGTTTGCAGTGTGAGGAAACACTGGGGATCTTTCTAGACCCTTTTCAGAAAGCAAAGAAACCAGTGCAGAACTTTCTTAGGCTCCTATCTATCTGTGTCTCTCCAGATTCTCCATATTGCAGGATGTGCAAAAAGCGATGTTTCTCAGAACATGCACTGCCCCATTTAAGATCTCTGGGAATGCAGCCCCAAGGAGTTTGGGAGGGATGTTTACTGAGTGATACCTTCTTCATTGGAGAAGCTGGCTTTGCAGACTCTTTTCTCCTTTTTAATCATCCTACCAATATGTCCAGAGGATGATCAGAGGCTGTAAAAGTTACTGCTGCTCAAGCCAAGAGAAGTGCCACTTGCTCAGAGGACATACTCGGGTTAGCTGAGTTCTTGTCTTCATGCTGTCCTTCCTCCTCCTTCATCAGGAGTTGGCTGTCAGCTTGGAAAGGAGCCAGTGTGATTTTCCAAGTGAAAAAAAACACTAGCCAGGGAGTCAGGAGACCTGAATTCTGACCTGGGCCCTGCTGCTTGACCTCCGGTGATTACATGACCTCTCCGGGCCTCATTTGTTGAATGATTCCATGAAGGGTTTGGGATAGGCCTGCCATTTCCAAGCCAACACAAACCCATTGGTCATGGCTACCTGGAACCCTGTGCGGGAGGATTGAGACTGTTTGGGCTCCGTGGAAAATGGCACCGAAATTGATTAGTGATGTCTGCCACAGACGTGGGGCAGCGTCTTTGATAAGTCAACAGCTGCACGTACTTGCCTAAGAGTATGTCATTTATCTGCCATGAGGCTGTTTCCATCTGCCAGACTAACTGGTCGAGCAATCCCAAACCACCGCCACGTGGAAGCCTCCTTAGTTTGCCTCCTTAAAAAAATAAATAATTAACCCTGAGCGCTGAGAAGGGTTTTTTTGCCGTTGTTTTCGTCCTTCCTTTGAGATTTCGCAGGCTCGGGCTTCCGCTGCAGCTGGCGTTTTCCCTCACTGCACGCCTAGACTGGTTCCAGAGTGGGCGACAAAAGCTCAGACAGTGGAACGGGGTGCCCCAGGGAGAGCGTGCCTGTGCCGGGGGAAGGGTGGCATTGTGCGCCCTCATTCCTCCCCTCTTGCCCCAAGCAGCCGCGGCAGCTCACTCTAACCTTGCTTTCACACCTCCCCTGTCTGCATTCAGAGCCTTTTCAGCTGCAAGGTCTCTGTGCTTTGTCTGGGCTTGCTCAGAGGGCCGCCGTCGGCTCATTGTTGGAGCTGATAATTGTGCGCCATGTCTCCCAGCATTCTGGGTGCTGAAAGGCAGCAGGGAGCCCCAGACAGCTTGGGGGACTTCTCTTTAGGAACAGCTTCTCTCCCCTCACGCATCGCAGAGCTTTCCACGGAAAAGGGAGGTCTCAAACACTGCTTTTTAGTTAAGAAATAACTTGTCGATTTAGCAAATATTTACTAAGCATCACTAATGAGGCAGGGACTGCTCCAGGTGCTAGGTTACAGACACAACCATGAACTCCAGAAAGGGAAGGAACCGTCTTGGCTTAGAGGGAGGTGGATACAAGGCTTACCCCATTAAAACCCTCAGGGTAGAGGCCCGGATTGTGCATGCTGTTTTGTCTTGACTTAGCAACTTGGTCTGATGAGTTCTCTGGGACTCAGTACCTGTCTCTGTAAAATGGTAGGATTAACAGCTGTGTCTGGTTTGCTGTAAGATACAAGGTCAGTGAGGCTGGTAAAGCACCTGGTATCACTCCTTGCTTAGGGTTGCTGTCATCTCTATTGTGGCTCCTGCCTCCGACTTCTGTAATACACTTGGGCTGTGTAAGGAGCCAGGAGACTAGGCTGTGACTCCCAGCCCTGCTGCTAACTAGCTGTGTGCTCTTAGGAAAGTCACCTAACCTTCCTGATCCTCCCCAAGGAAACTGAAGTACGGGAATTCCCAACGACGTGATGGTCTCTGAGTTTCATTCCTAAAGTAACATCGCATGCAATCTTGGGCCATCACAGTGTTTCTCAAACTTGAGCAAGGTATAAAGAGTCCTTTTAAAGTAAAATAAAATTTCACAGTCCTTCCCCATGGTGATAATGTAAATATTTTTATTATTATGTTATTTAACTATGTACAAATATAAAACTCAGAAGAAATTGACAACTCATGCTTATGGTTCTTTTAGGAGTATAAAACCAAAACACAATTTCACGTTAAATACAAACAAAATTTAAAATCAATAAAATTCAAATTAACAACATTAGCGTGATGGATGATGTCGTTTTGCAGAATCTAAATTCAGAACATGGGTTTTTAATATTAGAAAGATGTAGCCTCAGGTCCAGATCTATAATCTGTTTTGGTTCTTTTACGTCAGTAATACTAATGCAGAGAATGCCTGTTTGCATAAGTAAGTGCTTGTGCAGGATGAGAATACCGAATTGAAGGCTTCATTTGCTGGTTCAGCACGATTAGACCTCTTGCTTCTCTGAGTCTTGCCTGTCATCAAACACCCCTTTTCATGCAGCGGTGCCTATTGGTTCTATCCTGATCACTTAAAAATAAAAGTTAGCATTGTAGTGTTATTGAAATTATGAATGAATGGATAACCAATTACTCTTGGAATTGGGAACAGAAAAATGTTTCATTGTTCATCCCAGTGAATTGATCTCTTGTTGCCAGTTGGTTAGGTGCAGAGACATGATCTGAACACTCTAGTGTCCAAAGGCATCATGTCTGTGTCTGTAGGACGTCACTTGCCCATCCCTGAAGTCCAGTACATGCACTGAAATCTCTTCATGGTTCTATCATGATACACATGTATGTACACATATTAAAAATTAGACTGTCTAAATAAAAACAGAAAAATCTGAAATTGTCCTACAAAAAGAGCAAATCCTCTCCATCCCCACCCCACCCTCAACACACATGCACAGGTATATATGCCCAAATGTATCTAAGAGGCAGCAGACCCTAATTAGAGAAACTGTTCCATTAAATGGACTCTTACTTTAGTCCAAATTTCAGGTTCCAGGATACCTGTGAGGTTCACTTAGACCTGTAGATCTTTTTCCCAGCCAAGCCCACCTGTGGTTGAAATGCTGCTGGTTTTGATGCAATTTACCTATTGGAGTTAGTCATTTTGCTACTTGGCCACCAAGGTTAAATGAAGCTTCTGGTGCTCCTTGGCATGTCCTGTGAGTCTGTTTACCTGGGAATGGGATGTGGCCAGAGGCTCCGATCAGGTAATCATAGAAGTCAAAGCAAGAGGTTGCTCAGTGAAGAGAGAAGGGCTACTACAGCTGGAGGCTTTGTGCACAGTCAAGCCTCAACTGCTAGCATAGTGATTCAGATGGTCAGTACTATAATCTGCAGGAGTGGCGGCCTCTAGGATTGTGCAGTATTCAACCTGCACGACCAAACGTAGCCACCCTGAGAGTCTATCAGATTGGTGTTTCTGTTTGTTTTTAAGAGACAGAGTCTTGCTATATTGCCCAGGCCAGTCTTGAACTCCTGGCCTCAAGTGATCCTCCTACCTCAGCCTCCTGAGTAGCCGGGATTGTAAGTGCGAGCCACCACACCTGGCTAGATTGGTGTTTGAATCTTATCTCCTTCAGCTGTCACACTTGGACGAGTCATTTAAACACTCGGGGCCAGGTGCCATGACTCACACCTGTAATCCCAGTGCTTTGGGAGGCCAAAGTAGGTGGATTACTTGAGGTTAGGAGCTTGAGACCAGCCTGGCCAACGGGGTAAAACCCCATCTCTACTAAAAATACAAAACTTAGCTGGGTGTGGTGGTGGGCGCCTGTAATCCCAGCTACTTGGGAGGCTGAGGCAGGAGAATCGCTTGAACCCAGGAAGCAAAGGTTGCAGTGAGCTGAGATCATACCAGTGCACTCCAGCCTGGGCGACAGAGCGAGACTCTATCTCAAAAAAATAAAAAAATAAACACTGACTGTCAGTATCTGCATCTATAAAAGGGAGATCATAATAAATACTTGCCGGGTCTATTGGGAGGGCTCAGTAAAGTAACAAGTAAAGCCATTGGCCCAAAGGGTTCCCAAACTGTGTGCCAAGGCACCTCAGGGTGCCACAGTGAACTGACAGCTTCCCTGTGGGCTATTTCAGATTTCTGAGGAAAAACAGCCACATCTGTCAGAGATGGTGTAAACTGCTACTATCAAGTTGTTTAGCCCTAACTACTTAATAAACAAACCGTTAGGTATTTCTTTTGGCCTAGGAGTGCCATGAAAAGATCCTGCAGCCTAGTGTTTGGTGCAAAATCAGCACTCAATAAGTAGGAGAGGTTCTTTTGTTGTAGTAGAGCCGGAAAGGCTGTGCTGGCCTCAAGACTCCATTTTGTTTCGACTCTTCGTACATTTCACCATCGTCTTGGAGGCACTGAGATTGGTATCCAGGGTTATTCGCTGTTCCTCCCGCCTTCCCTCTCCTCACCTCTGTTCTCTTGTAAAATGCATTTCAGAGCATTGATTTCTCAGCCCAGATTTTGGGAAAAAAACCCAGCCTGCCTGCAGCCATCTCAAAGGGGTGTCACAAGAGCATCCAAAACATAAAAGTCTCAGAAGAAAATTAATTTTCTTCACTGTAATGTCTGTGCCTCCCAGTGTTCCTGGCAAGAGCTGGTCCTCCAGGTTGGAGCCAGGGTGTGGCTCCTTCCATGGGGGGCGGAGCCTGTGGGGACAGCCTGGGCCTGAACCTTTAAGGCGGACACGCCCCCGAGCCCAGAAATTCCCCGGAGCTCTAAGCACCGCAGGTGATGGGGCGGCTGCATTCCGGAGAATTCGCCTGGTTTTCCCTGCTCAGGGGCAAGCGAACAAAGCACATTACAGGGAAGATAGGTGGACCCAGGGCCCAGGATGTTTCTCTTTGGTTTGCTTTGTTTTGTTTTCACGTCCATCCTCATTCTGGCTACCTCCAGCGACCTCATGGATTGGGGTACCCTTTAGCTGACAGTTGACAGGTTAAATTACAGAAAAATGCTAATATGTGGTCATCTTTGACATTCAAAAACAGCCTAATTATAATCGTTCATCCTTTATTGTACGCCTACCATACACCCAGCACACATGAGCTCTCTCTCCCTTTCTCCTCTCTGCATATATATCTATAGATATGTGTATAGAGAGATACATAGATATGTACATGTATATTTGAGAGAGAACGAAATGTATATCTTGGATTTCTATATATATACATACTATATATAAAATAAATCCTATATGTAATCCTATATATAGATATAGTATATATTCTATATATAATGCAATAGATATAGATATAGTATATATCCTATATATAGGATTTTTTCTTTTTTAAAAAATGTAGTTGCACAATTAAAACATGAATATGTTTTCCTTGCTGAAAGAAAAATTTAAGGCCAAGATATCCTTTCATCCACTGCCACCCAAGTCTTGTGCCACCCTCCTCCCTGGAGAAATTCATGCCACTCATTTGCGAATCTCCTTCTAGATCTTTGTCTTTGCATTGTGTGCATATGTGAACCTGTAGGTGACGGATGTGATAGTGTTGTGTCCATTTAGAGAAAATGATGTCATGTTTTCTGTATTGTTAGGCGTCTTCCCCTCTCTGACATGTGTCTGGCAATCTTGCCTATTTCACCCATGTAACTCTCCTCATCTTTCATAATGCCACATGTATCCTTCACTCTCAGGAGGCCAGGCAGCCCATTTCACAGATGAGGAGAGTGGGTTTGGAGCCGGGCATGTTGTGTGGTTGAGAGGTGGTCCTGACTGTTTCCCTCCCAGCAGCTCACCTTCCCTGCCCCATCATCCCTCATGGACTGACACACGCTCCCTCCTGCCCAACCAAGGTGAGGCATTGGGCTTCCTGACAGGCCACCTTGCAGGTTAATGGAGAGTTACCATCAATACCATAGATGGCCACTTTCCAGGGAATTCAAATATAATAAAATATACTTAACATGGGAACTCGATGGAGTGTAATTGAAATCTTTGATGATCCAGAAGGTGATTCAAGACCTGCTGGGCCCTGTTTCATCCTTGCAAATATCAACTATCATTCTGCATACTGCACAGAAGCCTTGATGAGTGAGGTTCCCTGGCTGCTGGCCTAAGTGGTTCTCATTGTGTGCCACGTCCCCTGTGATGGGCCTTGTCCTCTGGCCAGAAGAGCAGGCTTGGGGAAGGGCTTTGCTCAGGTGAAGGACAGCCCCTGTCCAGTATCAAAGTGGTCAAGCATGTGGCTGTCCCAGTTGTGGCCTTAGTGTCGTTGCACAAGGGTGTGTCCCACTTGACTGTCTGCAAAGCACTTCAGCCAGCGCTTGGACTCTGCTCTCAGATAGCACAGGCTTTGAGTCTTAGCCCAGACCTTCATTTGGAGAAGCAGGTTTGTAGCTTATTATTCCCTTTTCAGGAAAATGCAGCTCTGTAAGCAGGTAGATTCCTCATCTACTTCCAGGATAATTAAGACTTTAATTCATCCCTGTAGAATTTGAGAAAAATGTCAGTTGAAAGAAAATTACGTTGCAACCCCCAGTCTGAGGAGTATGTTGATAAAGGGGCACAAAACTTCAATCAGAGCTCCCTAGCAACCAAAGCAAGAAAGGGGAGAGGCACTGTGCCTGCTAACTCTTACTCTGCCACCCAGCCCTCTAAAGAGATGCCCCTCCCTCAGAGAATGCCAAGGGTTCTGGCAGGCTAGATTAAGCCTGTTATTTCTCAGGCTGGAGAGGGCATGTTCTGCTTGTATTTTGGTACCTAAAACTTCAAGATTAACAAGGCTTAGCCTCTTGCAGCATCCGTTTTACTCAGCAATATAGCACAAACTTATTTTTTGAATGTTGCTGCACACATACTGCCCTGTTGTGGAAGAGGATGCAAAATTGGTATGCAGGGTTAAAATAAGCACAAGATGACTTTGACTCACACCCCCTGAGCCTCTGGAAGTGTGCGCTCTTCTCACCTACCATTCAGGGGAAGGGGAAAGATGTGTTGCCGGGAAGTTTTGAGACATCTTGGCCTAACTCATAAGTGGAGAGAAAGAGGCAGAAAAGGGAGCTATGAAAGAGAGAAGGTGGTGCAGACCGGGAAAAGGTGGAGTGCTCAGTGCTGATCTTCAGTGCCAAGCTTGTCCCACCTTGCTCACCTGCGCTCTCTGACTCTGTTGTATGTGCCGAGACAACACCATCCGTTAGAACTTTCTGCCACAATAAAGATACTCTCCATCTACGCTGTCCAGTACAGTAGCTGCTGGCCCCGTGTTGCTCCTGAGCACTTGAAATCTGGCAAGTGTGACTAAGGAATTGAATTTTCACTTTACTCAATGTCAGTTGAAAGAGCCAAAAACCTGTATCTTTCTCATTTTAGTCACATATGGCAGAGGCTGCCATATTGGGCAGCACAGATCTAGATTCTTTAAAATGCTGATACCTTTTGATCTAGTGATTCTTCTCCTAGAGCTCTATTCTAAAGAAATAATTGGAAATGTGGACAAAGTTTTTAAATGCGAGGATCTTCAATGGTGGGTTGCTTATGATAGCCAAAACACTACCAGTGTTCAGCAGTGAGAGAGGGCGGGCTAAATGATGGAAGGAAAAGACGTCCGCAGTGTCTATCAAGAATGTTACTGCAAGGAGAAATGCTTTTCCATCCAGCAATCAAGGGAAGAAAGCAAGAATCAAAACAATAGGCCAGCCGCGGTGGCTCACACGTGTAATCCCAGCATTTTTGGGAGGGCAAGGTAGGTGGATTGCTTGAGCCCAGAAGTTCAAGAACAGCATGTCACTACAAAAAAGTTAAAAATTAGGTGGCCAGGTGTGGTGGCTGACACCTGTAATCCCAGCACTTTGGGAGGCTGAGGTAGGCGGATGGCTTGAACCCAGAAATTCAAGACCAGTGTGTCTCTACAAAAAATTAAAAATTAGACAGGTATGGTGGCATGTGTCTGTAGTGCCAGTTACTCAGGAGACTGAGGTGGGAGGATGGCTTGAGCCCAGGAGTTGGAGGCTGCTGTGAGCCATGATTGCACCACTGCACTCCAGCCTGTGTGACAGAGCAAGACCCCATCTCTCTTATTAAAAAAAAAAAAAAAAAAAAAAAGATACAGTGTGGTCATTGAGTAGACCCACATAGACATGTATGCGTAGAAAAAAAGACTGGAAGGAAATGCACCCAAAATAAAGATCGTTATTGGTGAGTTGTTAGGCACTTTTTATTTCCTTCCACATATTACTGTGCATTTGGCAAATTACCTACACCGAACACAGGTACCACTTTAGAATCAGAAGAAAAAATATTTCTTCAAAATAAGACAGCTGTTCATTGCTCTATCACAGTTGTCAGGGGAGGGCGAGGAGGGTGTTTCATGAGATACTCAGGTTCAAACTCAAGACCCATTTCACTTTTAATAAACCTTTTGAGTGGCTGTCTGCATTCTCTCTTCCCCGTCTCTGTTCAGCATTCCTCTTTAACTCCGAAGCTGACCCTTTTAAAAACCTAATTGCATTAAATGAAGCCAGGACAATACTGCTCTGCTGTCTTTTTGCCCAGCACTTTATATCATTTCAAAACTCTTTCATACACAAAACTCTTTTGAATCTTACCCTATTAGCAAGTCAAAGTTTTACTCTTTCAAAATTCTTTCTCCTGATTATAAAACGAATCTCATTCCCGAGAGTTTGGGAAATTGAGCAAACGCAAAAGAAAACCACCCCAGTCCCCACTGGACAACAATAGCAATCCTGTTTCTATCTGCCTTGCCCCATCATTTTTTCGTATGCCTCTGGAGGCAGGGCTGGTATTAATATCACCACCGCACAGATGAGGAGATAGCAGGTCAGAGAGGTTAAGTGACTCACCTGAGGTCTCGTGGCTGGTTAAGTGGCAGAACCGAGGCCTGAGCCTGAGTTCTAGTCTGTGTTCTTTGCCTGGCTTTGTAGGTGAGGCTTGATGTAACCCCCAAATAGGCATCTCACCTATTCATAGGATGCTGAGAGCCTCTTATCCTTCCAAGTGCAGTGCTTAAAAGCCTTCTATAATGGCTCAGCTCACAGAGTAAGTTACACTGGGCTGATCCTTTCTTTACAGGAGTTTACTATTTAAAGTAGACACGGGTGATACAGACAGGGTTATTCAGGATGTGCGTTGTCACATACAAGCAGAATGATCTCAGTGTTTACCCGACACATGACGGAGGAATAAAGGCTTTCTACAGGGAAATGAGCGGGAAGACAGAGGGAATCACACAGGAGAGGTTTGAATCCAGGCAGTGTGATTACACTTCGTGGGGCAATTATACTCTGCCTACCTGAAATTTAAATCAAGTCCCTTTAACAGAGGCGTGTTTGCAAAAGTTTTATCTTTTTTCATCCCAGCCTGAACCATCACCTCGGCTTCTGTTAATATAGCAGAGCAGCAGCTGCAACCCAAAATGGTCTATTATTAAAAAGTCAGTGAATTTTTTTTAAGGGCCTCTAAGCCTCCTGGATGGATGTGGTGTGCACTCTGCAATTTTCAGAGACGTACTATATCCTCAAGTAAGTGAACATGACAGCCCCTTCCTCCCTGTCCACCTGGACGATTCCAGCTCTGCCTTGAGAAGCAGAGAGTGATGCCAGGTCCAAACCAACCCTGGCAAATGGGAAAGAAGTTTAAGATCTGCCTGAGTCTCTGCCCTCTCCTGCTGTCAGCCCCCTCCCTGCTGGAGAAACGTGGAAAAGTGCTGACCACACTCTTTGTACTCCCTGGGGCTTACTGGTGCTTTTCTAAACAAGTTGTGCTAATGTTGACTTCCCCATGGGAGGAACAGCCCAAGTTTGAGCAAGAGAGAGTTGGCTGGACAAATAAAAGCAACCAGCGTCCCACCTGTGGACAACAGGATGGGGCAGGGGATGGCGGGATGTTTCCTGGGAAGAAGGTTCTTTTCTCTTGCTGGGGATCTTGATGCAGCCCTTCCTAAATTGGTGGCTAGGAAATAGCACCATGGGTTGTTTCCACCTAAATATTCTATCAAGTCCAGGCCTGGTGGCTCATGCCTGTAATCCCAACACCTTTGTAGGCTGAGGCAGGAGGATCCCTTAAGGCCAGGAGTTTGAGACCAGCCTGGCCAACATAGCAAGACCCTGTCTCTACAAAAAAAAAAAAAATTGAAATATTAGCCAGGCATAGCGGTATGCACCTGTAGTCTATAGTCCCAGCTACTCGGAAGGCTGAGGTGGGAGCATGGCTTGAGCCTGGGAGTTTGAGGCTACAGTGAGCTGTGATCGCGCCACTGCTCTCCAGCCAGGCAACACTGCAACACCCGGTCTCAAAAATGATATATATTCCACAGGCGCATCCATTTGCATCGGGGAGCACACAGCATCCCTTGGGGGAAGGATCTCAGAACTGTTCTGAAGTCCTGTGGGACACCCATGCCTCGCCCTAGGGACATGGAATGGGGAGAAGCCAGCACTTCTAGCTGGTTGGTTTTTGTTTTTCAACCGGTCTCTCCACCGTGGCCAGAGCTTCTCTCTGCCATCCTTGAACGTTCCCCGATACGCTCGGAAGCCAGTGGGGTGGGGGTGATCGGCAGCGTGTTCCACTCATGAAGAGTCACTCATTTGTATCTCATTTTCGAGTTATTATCGAGCTGCCGGTTGTGAGAGTATTTTGACAGCAACTGTCAGCAAGGTGCAAGCGGCTGCCATCACCTCCGATTGGCTGCAGACACCTATGGCAGGATGCTGAATAATATTCCAGCCCACTCCTGCCCCCACCAGAGAGCAAGGCAGGGAGGAAAGGGGGTGCCAGGGGAGGAAAAGGAAACAGCAGAGCAGAGGAAGGGAAAACACCCCGGCCACTCAGGGCCCAGAGCCAGCCTGGCTCGGCTCCGGCAGCCCCAGAATCATTAGCATTTTTCTGACTCCCACTAGAGAAGGCAGCCGTAAAAGACTCAGATTGTGTCTCGTGTTTTATTTAATTTATTTTATTTGAGGTTTTGGGCAGCGAGGGAGGGGGGAATGAGAGAGGATCCATCCAAACAACCATTTAGGCTTGTCAGAGTTCATTTATTGAATTAGCGAGGTTACCACTCCCAGGCTCCCAGCTGCCTGGGCTCCAGCCCGGAAAGCCAGCGGTAGCTGCAGCCTCGGAGCAGAGAGCTGGGGAGCTGGAGAAGGAGGTGCGGATCTGAGTGCCGAGGCTCTCTGATCGATTACGCCTTTTCTTTGCTTTTTTTTTCCCCCCTCAGCTTGATTGAAATGCAGTGGAATGCATGTATTTTCCCTTCTTCCTCGAAGACTCCTCTAGCCATAATATAAATCGTTCCACATGTGTTTCTTTCCAAGAGCCATGCATCCAGGCAAAGGAATAAATAATGCTTTATATTCTCTTCCTTTTACCTAAGCAGTTTAAAATTCGTTATTTGTTTGGGGGTTTGGGGCCTTTTTGTTTTGTTTGTTTTTGTTTTTTTAGTATGAAAAACAAATGTCAGAGACACTAGAAAGCAGATATTTGGTGATCAGGAAGCAGGCACACTTTTGCTTTCAACTGAGGACCCGTGGGGCTGGTCTTAAAGGCAGAGTGACTGCAGGAGAATGCCATTTTTGTGTCCCAGATGAGGGAGACCATGTGTCATTTTTGTTTGCTACCCCCAAAATTTCCCCAGATTGACTCAGGCTTCAGCTGCTGTGCCCAGGTTTGGGGCTGAGCTGAGTTGGGTTTTACAGAGCGCAGCTCCCACATTCCTGTGGGTTCTCCTTGCCTGTGGGTACCTGAGAGCAGAAGGGAGCTCGGGATGTGCCTTTCCCCATAGCAGTGCTGATCCACCGGGGCACTTTGCCTGCCAGGGGACATCTGGAAATGTCCAGAGTCACTTTTGGTTGTTGCAACCTGAAGGGTGCTGCTGGCATCTAGTGGATGGAAGCCAGGGGTGCTTCTCAACACCCTACAGTGCACAGGACAGATGGGGCCGAGAGACTGTGGCCTGTAGTGAAAGGACCAGAAGGAAATGTGTGAAGGGAACAGCAGAGGAGCCGGGAGCATCCTAGTGTTTCTGTTGGTATGCGGGGAGAGGGCTGTCCTCTGCCTGTGGGCATTTCACATGCATGGCCACCACCCACTAAATACCAGCCATGATCACAGTCATTGCGACATCCAAAACAGCCCCCCAAAGGCTTTCGGGGGGGCAGTACCACCCTTTAAAAACCGCTGCCTTTATTTCTATCTATATTTTATTTTTCTAGTGCTGACCATATGCCAAATGCCAAGCTAAGTTCTCTTAATATCCCTTTGGTCCTCACAATAGTCCCATGAGGTTGAAGTTTTTACCTCCATTTTAGAGATGAAGACGGGAAGTACAGCCCACAGAGACAGTGTCCCTGCCTACAGCTAAAATGCAGGGAAGACAGGTTGAAAGCCCAGCCCTCGCAGAGGCCAGTCTCTGCTTGTAACTGCTCTGCTGAGCACTGCTCTTCTGGGAACCTCAGTTTCCTCGTCTGTTGAGTGGGGGAACTGATGCCTGTCCTCTCACATGTTTCTCTTAAGAATCTTAAGAGAATGTACGTAAAAGGGCTTTGAAAAAAATCGTATACAATATACAGAAATTGCCATACAGTTCCTGGGAAGAACCTAAAATCACGTGGACAGTGAAGAGCGTTCTTTATGGGCCCCACATTGACAGGTGAGACAGTGGCCACTGGAATATGGACTTAGAAGGTCAAGTTTTAAAGCCAGACAAGATTTGGGCTGAAATCTACAAAGTGGTTGCGAAGCAGAACCAAATAGTCTTTGACGGATGTGATGTCAGCTTCCACGGGATTCTGTTATTTGTTATGTCATTAAACAGATTGGTTATATAATGTCATTTCAAAGGGAATGTTTGTAAAGCGTTGAGTTTTTTTCACTAAAAGCAGTGCACATGCTGGCAGAGGCCCCTGACTCAGAATCTTAATAGAGCAGCATTCTGTTCTCTCGCTCTCTTTTTCCAGCTTTCTGATGGTTGGCCAGGGAGTGGGGGGAGCAAGTCCAGGGAGCTAACCACAGGTCTGGCTGTGCATCCAGGTGGCCTCAGGGACTTCTAAAAAGTTGGGATGAGCCAGGCACAGTGGCTCACACCTGTAATCTCAACACTTTCGGAGCCCAGGCCAGGAGGATCAGTTGAGCCCACGAGTTCAACAACAGCCTGGGCAATATAGTGAGACCTCACCTCTACAGAAAATTTTAAAAACTAGCTGAGCATGTTGGTGCACTCTTGTAGTCGCAGGTACTCAGGAGGCTGAGGTAAGAGGATCACCCGAACCCAGGAGGTGGAGGTTGCAGCGAGCTGAGATTGCACCATTTGCACTCCAGCCTCGGTGACAGAGCAAGACCCTGTCACACACAAAAAAGTTGGGATGCCTGGAGCCCACCCAAGATCAGTGAAATCAGATCTACTAGATGTTGGCTTTTTCTTTTTTCTTTTTTTTTGAGATGGAGTCTTGCCCTGTTGCTCAGGCTGGAGTGCAGTGGTGCGATCTCGGCTCACTGCAACCTCACCTCCCAGGTTTAAGCGATTCTCCTGCCTCAGCCTCCCGAGTAGCTGTGACCACAAGTGCGTGCCACCACGCCTGGCTAATTTTTTGTATTTTTAGCAGAGACGGGGTTTCACTGTGTTAGCCAGGATGGTCTCGATCTCCTGACCTCGTGATGTGCCCGCCTTGGCCTCCCAAAGTGCTGGGATTTACAGGCATGAGCCACTGCACCCAGCCAATGTTGGCATTTTTTAAAACACTCCCTGTCAGGTGATTCAGATATGCAGCCATGGGTGAGAAAGGCTCCTCTAGATCAGAGATTGTCAAATTTATCCATAAAGGGCCAGACAGTCAAGAGTTTTAGCTTTGTGGGCCCCCAGCTCTCCATCAGGATTACCCAACTCTGCCTACAGCTCAAAAAGGAAAGACAAGAAGTCAACAAGTGGGTGTGGCTCTTCCAGTAAATCTGTACTATAGACGATGAAATTGGAATTTCATATGATTTTCTTGTGTCACAAAATGTTATTCTTGTGATTTTTCCCCCCAAAATATTTTAAAAATGTAAAAACCACCCTTGCTTCGATGACTGTACGAAACAGGCGGTACGGTTTGCCAACCCCTGGTCTAGATGAACACAGAATTCCCTCCCAGTGCAGGCTTTCTGCGTTCCTCTGAGAAACAGGTGTTCATCTCTAAAGTCCTCTGCGCTTGCACACCCAGACCCCTCTGTCCTTGGG
This sequence comes from Pongo abelii, assembly GCF_028885655.2. Lineage (NCBI taxonomy): Eukaryota > Metazoa > Chordata > Mammalia > Primates > Hominidae > Pongo > Pongo abelii. Next base: position 112,715,187 of record NC_071995.2, on the reverse strand, counting down.
CTGCGTGGCCTGTGTGATGTTTACTGTTTGAGAAACTCATGTTAAAGTTGGAACTAATGGATTCTCTTGGAGGTGGACCCATAGGATCCCCATCCAAAGAAAATGAGTGTTTTTTCCTCACGTAAGACAAGAGCAAATCTTTGGGTTTAAAAAAAAACAAACAAACAAAAAACAAAAAGCCACATTGCAAAAAGCGCCTGTTAGGGCCAAACTACTGAGAAAGGCCACACCACAGTTGCAAGGTCTATGGTGGACTATGCAGAGCTGAGTCTTTATCCAGCACAGGAGTAAGACTCCAGTGCAGCTGTTCATGCGTTACTTTATGTGATTACTTACTCAAAAAAGCTTTAGAGGAGTCTGCATCTATCTTAACGGGCCTGGGTCTGTCACTGGTTAAAATAGCAAAGTTGGCCAGTTGCGGTGGCTTACACCTCTAATCTCAGCACTCGGGAGGCAGAGCCCAGGAGTTTGAGACTAGCATGGACAACATAGTGAAACTCCATCTCTATCAAAAATTTAAAAATTAGCTGGACATGGTGGTGCATGCCTGTAGTCCCAACTACTCTGGAGGCTGAGGTGGGAGGATCACTTGAGCCTCTGAGGCAGAGGTTGCAGTGAGCTGTGGTTACGCCACTGCATTCTAGCCTGGGCAACAGAATGGTGGTGGCTCACGCCTATAATCTCAGCCCTTTGGGAGGCTGAGACGGGCGGATCACAAGGTCAGGAGATTGAGACCATCCTGGCTAACATAGTGAAACCCTGTCTCTATTAAAAATACAAAAAAAATTAGCCGGGCATGGTGGCGGGTGCCTGTAGTCCCAGCTACTCGGGAGGCTGAGGCAGGAGAATTGCATGAACCCAGGAGGCGGAGCTTGCAGTGAGCCGAGATCACACCACTGCACTCCAGCCTGGGGGACAGAGCGAGACTCCGTCTCCAAAAAAAAAAAAAAAGGCAAAGCTGAGAGAGGCAATATAAAAGCATATGATGTTAAACTTATTTTAACTTAAAAAAAATTCAAACATATAGAAAAGTTGCAAGAATATTATAAAGAGTTCCAGATATCCTTCACTCATATTCCCAAAAGTTAATGTTTATCATTCTCTGTATATCCCATACTGGTTTTTCTGAACCATTTGAAAGTAAGTTACATAGATGATGCTACTTCACCCGTAAATATCTAAGAGTATATTTTTTAAAAAAACAAGATCCTTTTTATACCTTATAGTACAGCTATCAAAACCAGGAAATTAACCTAGAGACAATGTTATCTTATCTATAGACCTTATTCCAAATGCTACCACTTATTCTAATAATGTTCTTCGTAGAACCAGAAACAACTGATTCAGAACCCCATCCAGAACCACACGTTACATTTCGTTTTCATGTCTCTTTAGTTTTCTTTAATTTTGAAAATGTTACCCTGTATTGCTTTCTTTCTCATGACCCTGACAGTTTTGAAAAGTACAAGCCAGTTGCTTTGTAGAAGTTCCCCGATTGGGTTTGTGGGATGATTCATCCTGATTGGATGGGTTAGGATTCTTTCATAGAAATACCAAAGATTTGTCCCATTGCTGGTGATGTTATCTTTGATCATTTGGTTAAAGTAGTTTCAGCCAGGTTTTCTCCACCAAATTACTATTTGTCCCTTTGTAATTAAGAAATATGTTGGAAGATACTTCAAGACCCTGAAAATATCCTGTGTCTGGACGCACTTTACTAGTTTTAGCTTCCACTGAAGATCCTTGCCTGAATTATTCATCACTGTGCTGGTGGCCAACTGATGATTGTGTAATCCCATCATTCTTCCCACATGACATTTATTAGTGGGTATTCTCCCGCAGGAAGGGCTTTTCTCCACATTCCATCTCCTCATAGTTATTTACTTTCTTATTTTTTATCAGTGTGGGGTCAGTGGTTATTTTATTTAATGAGTTACAAATCATTTATTATCATTATTTATTTTGTTTTGCAAATTGTCCCTAATTTGACCAGTGGGAACCCCTTCAAGGTAGATTGTGTCCTTTTGATGTGCCCCCATCTTTTTTTTTAGACCCTTAAGTTATTCTTTCTTAAGCATTTTCTATGAAGATATTTCAGATTCATCTTGTACTTTCTCAGTGCCAACCTGGAATCAGCCATTTCTCCAGGGAGCCCTAGTTCTCTGCAGTGGGTGATGGTATTTAGAAGCCAAGATCTGGGTGCCAGGTGTGCTCATGGCTACAGGGTCTCATTGCCTCCAGGACAGAGTTTCCCAACCTTGGCACATCTTGGGCTGAATAATTGTTTGTGGTGGGAGGCCGTTCTGTGCATTATGGGATGTTCAGCAGCATCCCTGACCTCTACCCACTAGAGGCCAGTAGCGCCCCTCACCCAGATATGACAACTAAAAATGCCTCCAGACATTGCCAGATGTCCTGGAGGGATGGAGGTGGGGACAGGGGCAAAATTGCCCGATTGAGAACCAATCTGTCTTAGCAAACAATACGTGTGTGTGTGTGTGTGTGTGTGTGTGTGTGTGTATATATATACTTTTTTTTTTTGAGACAATGTCTTGCTCTGTCACCTAGGCTGGATTGCAGTGGTGCTGTAATGGATTACTGCAGCTACAAACTCCTAGGCTCAAGCCATCCTCCCACCTCAGCCTCCTGAGTAGCTGGGTCCACAAGCTTGCATCACCATGCCTGGCGAGTTTTTTGGGTTTTTTTTTGGTAGAGATGGAGTATCCCTATGTTGCCTGGGCTGGTCTTGAACTCGTGGGTTCAAGCTGTCCTCTCACTTCAGCCTCCCAAAGTGCTGAGATCACAGGCGTAAGCCACTGTGCCCAACATATATATTTTTAAATACACACACGGATGCATATACTTCTATCTCTATTTCTGTATCTGTATTAAAATCATGAGTTCACACTGATACCTGCAGTTCCTGTCCAGGGTTATATTACAGTGTTCATTCTCTACTTCCCCCTTTTCATGTTTATAGCTGTCTTCTCAGGCAGCTGTTATCCAAGGCTGGTGGACAGGCAATTGAGTTCCCACAGTGGCGCCATCTACAGCAGGATGGCATCATGGGAAAGAGCAGAGACTCAGAAACCAGACAGACCTGGGTCCAAATCCCAGCTCAATGCTGATCAGTCTCATGGCCTTGGCCAGGTTACCTAACCTGCCTGATTTCCTCATGTGTAAAATGGGAAAAATATCTGTAGGCACTATTGTGGAATCACTGGTTATGGAAGATAATAGCTGTCTTTGTGATTGAGAATTTGGAGTCAGTCACTGTGCCCTGTTAGTGTGCAGTGTTCTGCTAGAACCTTCCGGAAGAAAAGAGAAGATGGACTACAAGAGGGTCTTTCTCAATATTTGATAAGCCCCTTCTTTTCCCTCTTCCTTGACTGATAGCTCAGCCAGCTAATTCCAGCAGACACCCTGACCCACATGTGGCATCAAAGAGGGTTCTGTCTGCACTAGACAGCAGCCTCTCTTGCTTTCTTGCCAGAACTGGCCACCCCCAGCCCAGGCCTGCATTGTCCAGAGTACCACCTGCAATCACTCTATTCACCATTTCCTACTGTCACTGTCACTCTGGTAGCCACAGGTGACTTCTTGAAATTTCTGGGCAGGAGTTTTCTTTAGAGGCGATGACCTGCCTTTTGCATGTCCTGTTCCTCAAAATTCTCTCTCTGTTTTTTCTCCCTCCTTCCCCACAACCTCTCTCTGTCTGTCTCTCTCTCCTTCCCTCTCTCTCTCTGTCTCTCTTTCTCTCCTTTTCCCTTTTCCCAAAAATGTTTAGGCTTGGCAATTTTTTCAAGGCATCCCAAGGGCTTCATGTTGCCAGCAACTGCCTCTCCTGGGAAAAAGAGGGCTGCTTTATTATTGACAACGTGACCATACAGGGCTTGCAGACTCAGCATAAGAGCTGGGTCTTGAACTCTTGTATCTCTGGACTCTTAGTGGCTCCAGAATTTCTCCAATGCTGTGGGGCATCTGAGGGTACCTGCCAGGGAGCTCCATTTGTCCAGTAAGCACATGCTTTTATGTAGATTTTGGGTGGCTGGGGAGGGGCTAGTGGTAGTCCAGAGGGTTAAGATACCCCAAGCTGCTCCTTGGAGCCACCCCTGGGCTTGGCATGGGCCCCGCTTCCCATAACTCTCAGTCCTCCCCCTCCCCCCATGCCTCCAGCTCTCATTTAGAATCCACTCAGCTCCAGGGCCTTCTCTGGCTCTTTTCAGTACTGAGCAGGCTGTGCCAGTCGTTCATCTTGAGATTCCTTTTACTATGAGCCTAGAGCTCCTTTCAAATAAAATATGCTGATTCTTTACCTTGGAGGAGGAAGAGTTTTCTAGAACACAGAATTCTGGTGATTTAGGATCATGCTTTAAGGTTTACAGAGCCTTGAACTCCCATGGAGGTGGCCAGGCCATTCCTCCACTTCACACAGGGTGTGAGTGACTTGCTCAAGGTCACTGAGCCCCACAGGCCAGGTTTGGGACAACTCTCAATGGCCAGTTGAGACAGAGAGAACCATGTCCTCCTTAAGACACCTGGTGCCTGTCCTATGCAAGAGGAATGGGGTTCTCTTTCTTTTTACCCCAAGCCATGAGGCCCCAGCACGTATCTCCCCTACACACCTGCCCTTCACTGTCTCCTCATCCCAGCTGCCAGAGCCCTTCTCCCCTTAGAGGGGAGAGCACACAAGCTGACAGATCTGAGACAGAACTCCCAGAGAACAGGGGCCACCAGGACTCTGTGACCAGCCCATGGGGACCTGGAGGATTTGAGGACAGAAGCTCTGTTATAAGAGGACCCAGCTGCACCGAGTGGCCAGCAGCACAATCAGTGACAGTCAGGGTGTGTGTCCACCCCCATGGGCGGAGGCATGTGGGCCGTCTCTGCAGGAAGGCTTTGCTTCTACCCCACAGAATAACTGGGCCTCCCGAAGAGACACTACCAGGCCTCAGTTCTTTCCAAGAGTTGGTGTTGCAAGGAAGCAACATGTGGTTTTTACAAGGAAGGATTTTGTCCAGCCTGTGGAAGAGACCTCCTCTTAAGTCAGGGAGCCAAGACAGTTGTTCACACCCATCGTTTTGCCTTCCTGTCTGGCCATAGTTTCGTCTTCCATGAAATGGGCCCTTGAGGGAAAGAGAGAGGCTGCCACATCAGGGTTTTTATTAATATAAGCTGTCACTTTAAAGAAAGACACTCCAGGCTCTGAATGCAAAAGGGAGGGAACTGGTGGCCGGAGGAAGACACCGTTTGGTGTAGATGTCCCTGCCGTTTTTCTAATTCACTTGCTTCCTCCCCCAAAAGTAGAGAAGTCAGGCATTCCCACCTGAGTCCTGGAAAAACTGTTCTCACTCTTCCATCTCCCTAGCCGTGGGCCTCCTCTGGCTACAGGAACTTAGATTATTTTTTGGAGGTGGAGACACCAAGCCACACGACACTTGTCCTCCTTCCTCCCTTCCCATGACAGATCGTTAAATTATTCCAGGGGAGCCAGAGCTCTGAGGCTAAATTACCACAACGGCCGTATCATGGCAACTGTACCTGTCTGTGGTTCTGCAGCTGCAGCTACCAAGAAACTCGCTCGAGAAAAGTCATTATCGGGGCTGGGTGGGGAATCCAAGACGGTGTGCGTTCCAGAACTCCCTCCTGCCTCCTCAGACCCATTAGAGCAGCGCCCCAGTTGAGGCAAGCCTTGCGTGTGTAAGGAAGCAAATTGAGGGGATGATGGTGTTCAGGATGTGATGTGGGTACTGATGTTCACAGCCCAAAACTCACCCGCGTTTGCAGACTAAGGGACATTTGATGACAGCAGTGTTTTTAGGAAGGGGGCAAGGCAGAGAGAGCCTCTTTCTGTCTACGTTCCTGATGTTTGCCCTTATTTATTCATTTCTTTAATTATTGAGCACATGAGAGGGTCACAGGGGATGTGTTGTTGGCCAAGACCAGTTAAGGCCCCTGCAGTCACGGAGCTAATGTACAGGTGGGAAAACGGAACAGTAAATTAGGGGGCATGAGAGAGTGGTCACGTGATGCAGGCTTGTTATGGGGCGATGGGGTTGAGGGAGCCTGGGAGTGTAGCTCGGTGGGCAGGGAAGGTTTCCCTGGAAAGGTGTCTTTGACGGGAGGCTAGCAGAGACCAAGGCAGGGGGAATGTCAGGTGCCCCAGCCCTGAATAAGTAGGGCTGTAGCCCAGAGTCTCGCCGTTCGCAGCTGTGACATCACCCTGCTTCCCCTGAGACTGAAGCCACTTGAAATATGACCCTCATGCAGAAGAATGTTTACGACAAGGCTCACAGAATAAGAGCTGTCATACCTGTCAGAATCTCAGCTAGAAACAGAATTCATGTCGCTGTGTTCAGTACTTACCGAATGGATCTTTACAGATGTAGGCAGGATCATGGAACCCACGAGGAACCAGTGAGGGGTAGGGGATGTACTCAGCATGCCCAGAGACCAACCACAGCAAACAGAATCTGTCACCTCAGGGGGTATCAGAGCAAATAAAACAACAGGATTCACCATTTAATTTGAATTTTAGATAAAATTTTTTAAGTGTTTTTTTTGTTTGTTTGTTTTTGTTTTTTTGGTATAAGTGTGTCCCATACAGTACTTGGATGTACATGCAATACCTATTTGTTCTTTTTCTGGAATTTATACTTAAGTGAGCCTTCTTCATTTTATCTGGTGGCGTTCATCACCACCCCCGGGACCAGAGTGACGGGCTTTGGGGAGACAGTCAGAACCAGCACTGAGCACAGAGGAGGGGCTGCCCAGGGAGCTGTCATTTTGGAGGGCAGAGCTGCTGCCAGAGAAGGGGCTTCTAAGCAAGAAGGCACCAGGAAGAAATGCCTCAGCCCCTCTCTGCTCACCCTCCGCCTGCCCACCAGGAGTCACAGTACTGCCCTCCATTGGGCATCTGGGAAAAGGACAAATGGAGCCATGTACAAGCTGGGGTGGAGGAGGGTGGTATTTGTGCCAGGAGACTTAGGCTAAGGAGGGTTCCTGCAATGGAATGCTGGATGTAGCCCGAGCTCCCCGGCAGCCTAGGGAGGAAGGGAAGCAAGTGATTCTCCTGGGCATTATGGATACGGGGATCAAGGCAGAACAGTGTTTTCTGTGCACTAAGCTCTTAGGAGGAAGGAATGGGCAAGTCATCCAGCCGTGGCGGGAGGGGTTAGTGTTTGAGGTGTCAGTGGGTTTTCTTTTTCCCTTTAAAAAAAGAAAAGTCCATATATATATAAAATGTATGTATGATCATTTTTACAGAAAAGAGTATGGAAAAATGCTAAATGTCTATCTTAATTTGTTCTCTCCAAACCAGAAGACCTTAGGTACAGATGACCCCAGGGAGCTGGGACAGCAGGACAGACAGGGAAGGGACAGGTCCATACATAGGTATGTCATTGCAGCCACTGCAATGAACATAACATGCAAGAAATGTACAGAATATGGTCCAGAATTGCCCACTGGTGTCCTGTGCCCTGGTGGACCCCACAGAGGACTGCCCCAGGCTTTCACTTTCCTTCCCCATGGATTGAGCAAGCTCCCAGGGCAGGATGGGTGGCCAGGAGGGGCAGAACACTGGTGGGGATGGGGAAGCCAAGTGCTCACAGGACCATCCACCGCAGCTGCAGCCACACTGCAAGACGGCGGGGATGGGACACACGGTCTAGTTCTTAGTTCTGCCTCCCACAGGCAGCCCCTGCAGTCACTCCAGAACTAATGCTCTGTGTGCCACTCACTCGCGTGTGTGACACACAACAGATACACATACATAGACACATATGTACATCTCCTCCCCCAATCTCACCCTGTCACTGCCCCCCCCCCGCCTTTTTTTTTTTTTTTTTCAATTCTTTGGCACCTGGCTGTTTTTCTTTTCACTCAGTCGCCTCAGTCGCGTGCCTTGGCTATGGTCCAGTTTAGGGAGCAGTTTTCTAATGGGCCTCCACATAGGTGACCTTGGGCGGCTTTCCTGCCATCCCTGTGCTATGGGACATTTGCTGAGTGAGGGGGGTGTGTGTGTGTGTGTGTGTGTGTGTGTGTGTCTGTGTGTGTGTGTGTCAGGGAGAATGGATGCACCCTCTTCCTTCTGGGCCCCATAACTTGCCACTCTCAGGGCAGGGTGGTAAGGTGGCTTGTCCCATCTCCTGGTCACTTGCAGAAAAGAGCCAGCATGGGGGCTGTGATGGCCGATGCCAGGTTCAGCTGTCTACAGTGGCAGGATCCCTGGAAATTTATCCGTTATTAAGGCCCCCTCAGGTAAAGACACATTGGGAGGCAGAGGTGGAGAGGCCTAATGAGGCTTTGTGCTAACCTCCCTAATTACCAATTGACTTGATCTTCTCACGGCTTCTAATAAGTGCCCCCTGTAAGTGCCTGATTAAGGAAAACAAATAACTCAGGGAGTGAGGAGGTCAAGACACCGGGTGTTTGGGGTGACATGATGAGGACATAGTGGCAGAGAGGGGCCCTGGGCTGGGGATACAGTGGTGATGTGATGCCTAAGGATGGAGTGGGGTTTGGATGGGGAGGAGATGAGTTGAGAACAAGGGTCGTCGACGTTTCTGTAAAGGGCCAGAGAGTAAATACCCTAGCTTCATGGGCCATGTGATTTCTGTCTCAGATCTTCACCTCTGCCATAGCTTGAAAGCAGCCATAGATGAGACATAAGAGAGTAAGTGTAGCCGTGTTCTAGTAAAATTGTATTTACCCCAAATATTTAGTAGGCCAGATTCTGCCGGTAGGCCGTGGTTTATTGAGCCCTTGTCTAAAAGAACCAGTAATTTTTTTCCTTTTTTTTCCTCTATCATTTGAAATGGGAATTGCTGTCCCAGTGGACATTAGAGAGCAGGAACTGGGCCGGCCTCACCCATCCGTTCTGAACATAGTAGGTGCCTGCACATAGTAGGTGATTTGTAACTGAGTAGAGAACCAAACCCAACTTGGATTCTGAAGACCAGTCTACATGAGCTCTCATCCTGGGGCTGCTATTCTTGCAGCTGCTATCCTTTTACATTTCTCTTGCTTTCGTTGCTGCCTGCTCATACCCGTCCTGATCTTCCCTTCAGCACTTCCTTTTTGAGGACTGTTTTAGTCAGGATGGACTAGATGCATTGCAGTAACAACTTAGCCTCAAACTTCAGTAGCTTACCTTAGCTACAGTGTATGGACACGTCCAGGAGGCTCTGCTCTACATAGTCACTCAGGCCCCCAGGTTTCACCGTGGCCGGGGAGAAGACAGCTGCAGCCCCACACTCAGGTCTCTGCTCACACCTCACAGGCCAGATCTGGCCACAAGGATTCCCCTAACTCCACCTCCCTGTAGGGTCTGGGAGGGGTAGTGGGGGCCATAGATACTTGGCAAGCAGGTAATGCTTCTTCTATGGTAATGGGCCTCCCCCCACCCAATGTACTGTCAGTAAAAGTTACTGGGACAGCACAGTTCCAACCTGTGGGTCTTTGTGGTTCACGGTCACCAATGGTCACTGGTGTATCAGAGGAAGGCCTCTCCCCGACGGAAACCTTGTTTCAAGTAAAATCACCTCCACACCCTAGAGAAGCTTCCCTGTCTTGATTTGCAGAGATTGAGACAAGCCACACATCCTTGTGGCTGCAGGGGCAGCCCACTGGGGGCATGGGACCTTGGTGGGCTCCAGGTGCCATCTCTGTGGCTTGACATTTTGCACCTAGGCAGGGGCAAGCACCTTCCCTTTCCTCATGTGTAAAGTGGGATTTCAGTCCTGGCCCTTCACTGGGTCCGAGGACCAGGAGAGAACACAGGTGTCAGAACACTCTGGAGGGAGGGTTATTCTTAAACTGCCCCACATGTAATCCCAAAGTTCATCCTGTCATTCGTTCATTTAATTTGTCCATTTTACTTCTTTTTTTTTTTTACATTTTTTATTTTATTATTACTTTTTTTTTTTTTTTTTTGGAGACAAGGTCTCACTGTCACCTAGGCTGTAGTGCAGTGGCACGATCTCAGCTCACTGTAGCTCTAACCTCCTGGGCTCGAGCATTCCTCCTACCTCAGCCCCTACGGTATCTGGGAACACAGGCACACACCACCACACCCAGCTTATTTTTGTATTTTTGGTACAGACAGGGTTTCACCACGTTGCCCAGGCTGGTCACGAACTCCTGAGCTCAAATGATCCTCCCACCTCAGCCTCCCAAAGTGCTGGGATTACAAGCATAAGCCACCATGCTCAACCCCATTTTACTTCTTCTTGAATACTCACTATGGGCCCAGCTCTGTGTTCATTGCCATGGATTTATTATCTGTTTTAAGCCTTAACACAACTCTGTTGAGCATGGAGACCACTGTCCCCATTTCACAGATGGGCAAGCCGAGGCCAAGTGGAGGAGAGAGGCTCATAAGCACTGGAGGCAGCTGGACTCACAGGCTCACACTCATGACCCCCACCTCCCCACTATGCCTCTAGACTTACCTTCTTCCCAGTGTGGGTGGCGGCCACTCCCAGCATAGGTTGCAGATTCTGCCCTGCAGTTGTGGGAACAGCCTCCCACCCGGATATAGGAAACACAACATCTGATCCAGACAGAATTTCTGTTTAATGGGGGACTTGATTCCAGCCAGAGAATCCTAGTCTGGTTTTAATTATTTCCCACCTTGCCCCATGAGGGTGTGAAAACCTTTGATTATTCTTCCTCTAACAATAAATTCCCCACCCCACACCCACCCCAAGGCACACGTCACCACAGGCCTGCTGGAATAATCACTGTGCCTCAGAAAAAGCTGTGACCACACTTCCCCATCTTCCAAATGGAACGGAGGAGGAGGAAGTGAGGACAGGGGAGGTGCGGCCGAGATTCACACAAACAGCCCCTCTCCTGTGCGTGCACAGAGAGGCAGCTGGGAGATGAAGCACATCCTGGGCTTTGTGCATCGCCAGAGACACGATCATTGACTTTTCCCTCCGCGCGAACTTTGCAAATGATGCTCTTTAACGCACTTGTGAGATAAACTGGCTGTTGCAAGGGGCCTCCTGACCATTGATTTTTCTCTTCTTTCTCTTCACTTCTGCCTCAGGCTCCTTGGTTTTGCTACACCCCAAATCCTATCTGGTCCTAATTGGGTTTCTTATTAAGAAAAGAGCCTCCCACCTACATACACCAAGATGTCCAAGGGCTGTCCCCACTTGGGCTGTCACATTTGCGTGCTCTGACTCACATGTTCTGCCTTTTCCTATCGCCACCAGGAACCAGCCTTCCAGAGTCCATTCCTCTCGGTCCTGGACTCCAGGCCATGCACAGACCCGATTAGACCTCTTGGGCTCTCAGCTTCTGACTCACCATCCAATTCTAAACTTTTGTAATTGAATCGAGTTCTTTGTTGGTTTATTTGGCCTCAAACAAATGGTCCAACTCGCAGATTCATTTCAACTCTTCCCTGCATCTTAAAACTCACAAGTCATCCTGAGCTCGGGTTGTTTTGTTGTTGTTTTTCTTTCCCAGACTTTTAAAAATAATATTTGTCCCAGCAGGGTGAGTCGTTCTCCTCCCCATGAGCGCTGGCAGGCTGTGTGGCATGAATCACTCGCTCCCATGCGAGTCCCCTGACATGTCCCTGGGAGGCCTCCAACGCTTTCTGTCGAACGGTCCACACTGTGGCTTCGCCGCTTGCATCTTCTGCAGAGGCGTCTTGGCTTTCATCTCCTGGTTGACAGTAGGCCTGGCTTTCTTGAGAAGCTCAGATGTTGAAGCTACTCAATTACCTGAAGTACACCCCAATCTGTACCCCACTGGTCTGGAAAAGTGGTCCCCTCATGGCTGTGACCTCTTGGTCTGCAACTTCCCAGGGAGACTCAGTGACCATGCCTGCTCCCTCTTTGCAGCTGTTGAGTAGGGCCATTTGGATGCTTGGGCCTTTTGCCAAGGGGATGAGGAGCGTCTGAACTGGGCTTTCCAACATCATTGGGGGTTCTGGAGTGTTCCTCCTCATGGCAGGTGTCAGAAACCTCTAGAATGCTAGCTCTTCAGAAGCCACCCTCCCTATCCATCATCATCTCCTCAGCCTCTTTTTCCACTTCTGCCATCATTTCCCAGTGGCTGGCGGGCTCCAGCTAGAACATAAGGACTGAGTTCAAGGGCTGAAGCTGGTTCCTATCCCCAGAGTGGGGCACAGTGTGCCAAAGCAAAATCCACAGTCAGACAGACCCGCACGCAAGTCCTTTGACCTCAGATAAGACCTCCCCTCGAGGTCTCCCATGCGTCCTGGGAGGCCTGCCGCCCAGTGGGTCCACTCTGGGCCTGAAGGGAGGTGGCGCGTGTAGAGCATTCGGCGTGGCCAGGGCAGGTGCTCAGCAAGTGCCGCTTCCTCCCACTCCCCGTTTCTTATTTCAGGTATTGAGAGCCCGATCATGAGAGGGGCCAGAAATCAGAAAAGCCAGGAAAAGACAAGCATTCATTAATAACTCCCTTCGTCAGCACTCCACAGACACTTTTTACTGGGCACCTACTGCGTGCCAGGTGCTGTTGGAACTGTTCTGGATGCCGGCCATTCAGTAGTCAGCAAGGAAGACCAACCATAAACAAATAGAGGGGAAAAAATGCACAATAGAATGCAAAGTCCCATAACATCGAGGTGACAAATGAAGCAGGGTGACAGCAAATGCTAGTCGTGTGCAGACAAGCAACCTGGGTCGGAGCACCTTTGAGGTGGCACCCTCCACCTTGCTGCTGTTCTCTGTTTCCATTTAGCAGGGCAATGACTGGGTTTCTATGTTCATCTGTTTGTCTCTGTGCTAAGCAGGTCTCCAGGGTGATGGCGAGATGTCTGGCTCTTGGCCCTCTGGGGCACAGCACTCCCCACTTGGTCCAGACACATGTAACTCAGCTCATCACCCGCATCATGCGTCTCATTTCTCCCATCACTGAAGAATGAGGGGTTTCCCCAGTAAGTGACTTTGCCACCTTATACCTTTAAGTATCAGCCCTCTGAAAATGTTGACCATTCAGTGGAAATCTTCCTAAAACACACAGTGCCTTTTCTAACCAGTGCAAGGAATCCTGAGCCCAGGCCACAGCCTGGAGACACTGGTCAGATCTGTTGAGGTGTGTCTGCCGTTTTCCCCTGTCCTAAATAGCCCCAGACTGCTGTGCTTTTCCAGTGGTTTTAATATCATGTTTTGATACTTTCTGTGTAATCAAGGGATCAAAAAACTAAAGCCTATGTCCCCGTCATCCGTTTTTGTAAACAAACTTTCATTGGCACCTAGCCATACCCACTCATTTACATATTATCAGGGGCCGCTTTCGCGCTACAGGGCAGAGTAGAGTAGTCGCAAAGCTAAAATTATTGACTGTCTGACCCTTTATAGAAAAAATGTGTGTATCCCTGGTCTAATTCGTGGCTGCTAGTTGTCACTTCTGGAAGTCTTTTAGGAACCTGCCACTATTAATCCCAGTGCCCTTTTCAACTCCTCTGGGATGAGAAATTAAATAAACGAGTTTGTTTCTAAAATAAAAGTAAATAGGCTTTCAGTGGCTGGGCCACGGGGCAGGGCCAAGGGCTTTCCCATGGGTGACAGGCAGAAGCTTAGTATGTGGGTTTCAGGCATCATTTTGTTTACCAGGGGCTCTTTTCTTTATTTTGGCTTCTCTGGAGTCTTGAGGAGTGGGTGACAACATCTCCTTGTGCAGGCTGTAGTAGTCACGTAGCCTTAACAGCATGTGACTTGCTTTGCTCTAAGCTCCTTGTCCCCTGAGTCTCTGTGCTGGCCCCTAAATGGTGGCATTGCCTCACATTCCATTTGTGCCCCACAAGAGGAATCTGGTTCCCTGAACCATATGCAGGGGCCTCCTGCTGCCATTGGAGGGCCCCTGTCATAGAGATGCCCTCTGGAAACCATGCAGATGTGTCTGGATGTTGAGGTGTGTCACCTTGTGCTTCTCAGAGAGGTCAGCACCCTGATAGTCACAAACTGCTATGTCGCGAATCTCAAATCTCCCTGGGATGTCTTCCTCTTGACCAGTAAGCAGAAGCCAGTGTTGGTGACTATGGGCTGCTGCTTGGTGCTGTTAGTGCGGAGACGATACATGGAGAGTTTTCTAATTTCCTAGGGACTGGAACTTTCTACCTACCCACCTGTGCCCCTTGATCCCTACAAAACCCTGCAAGCTCAGTGGATGTTCTCCCTGTATTTGTAAGATCTTGTTGCTCTACTTTTCCATTGATAGCCCCCTTATTCTCATCACCTGCCCTCCTCGTTCTCTAAATAGGAGGATCCAGGTCATTGGAAGATTCTTGCCTTAGGTCGAGGAGTCAAAACAGACTGGGAGAGCAGCACAGTACAGGGCTGGTGCAAGGCAACCCGAGCTCTGCAGACATTAGGGTTCTGGAACCAAATGAAATTGATAGGGCCCTTTCAGTGTGTGTAGGAGACGTGGCAGGTGAAGGAGTGGGCACAGAGTGGAGATAGCAGGTGCTGCAAAGTTGAGCGGCCACCCTGAATCCAGCCTTTTCAGGAGGCGTGGCCATCAGCAGGCAGCAGGCAGCAGGAGTGGGTGTGAGCCGGCGACACAGTGTGTCTCCCTGCTTGCCATCGCCTGCTCACTCTGAAACAGTAGGTCCATCTCCCTGCTCTGTTTTACAAGAGAGCTCACCCCATCTTCTCCTCCTGCCTCGTCACTAACTTGGTTTCCACCCTCAGCCTTCCAGGATCCTGGAACTTCATCTTCATAGCAACCCCAGGGGTAGTTAAATCCAGTACCAGAGGTTTCTAGATTTGGTGTTGACGTGGAGCAGCCCTGGGAGCCCAGGAGTTCACCCTGTAGTGGCTTTTCTTAGAGTGGCAGCCGAAATGGGCAAAACAAAGGGTGTCAAGTTAGGCACAATGTTCACCACAGCTGGTGACTTCCTGGATTCTCTTCATCTCCTCTTGGAGTTTCTGGAGTTACTGTGGAGATATCAGGCCTGATGGAGATAATAGCAAAAAGCAAGATATGTGGCTGATTAATTCTTGAACCGTTTTTAAGCTAACAAGCAAATGGCTTTTTTTTTTCCTCTTTAATTTTTGTCCTTCCTCTTTTCAAACATTTTGTGTACTGAGGATAACGACACCAAAGGGTGTTAAATGGGTTCTGAATGTCCACCTCTGGCTGGCCACATTTTAGTAACGATTTCATTAGCCTAAATTATCCACTTTATTTTCTTGTAATGGGATTAGCTGTACTTGAGGCAGCTGAAGACCAGAGGGGGAGAAAGTGGGGGAGAGCGTCCACTGTGTGTTTCATTAACTCACTCAGGCAGAGGGGTGGAACTGACCAGAATGCAGTACCCCAGGCCAGAAATCGTGCCTCCATCCTCTTCTGAGAGGAGGAGCATGCACAGCGGTCCCAAGGGCTTGCTCTGCCCAAGGGATGGCAGAGGTGCCTGGGTCTGGCTGAGAGATGCCTCCTTGGGGACAATTTCTTCCAATTATCCATGTGGATAAGAGGGAGATCTGCTGCTTCTTCAGAGCTCCACGAATCACAGAATCACATCTGGCCTCTTCTGCTTAGGCCCCTTTGCTATCTCAGCTCTTTTCTGGGAACTCCTGATGTTCACTAGGAGGGGTCGGACTCTCTCAGCCAGCTCCTCGCTTTGACCCAAAACACCATAAGGGCTTAGGAGGGGTCACCTGCTTGGCACCAATACAGATCCTTTTCACAGACAAGTGCATTACTCACAACAGCTCCCATTTCTTCAGTTCCTGATATATGCCAGGAACCGTGGATTCAACGACACTGTGTGGGCTGGGGGGCGTTGGTTGGAGCCTATTTTATAGGTGACAAAACTGAGCCTCAGAAAGGTGGTAGCAGGTGCCGGGCTGGGATCTGAACCAAAGTCTGGCTCCACACTTAGGTTCTTTTGGTGATGCTGTGACTCAGCCCCTCGCTGTCAGAGCTAGACTTCCTCTGCAGAAGCTCCCTGCTGTATACAGTCCCTGGTGAGTTTAGAAGTATTACCTGAATGTTAGTTAAAGACCAAGGCCTTGTGCCTTAATGTATATGCTCGGCCCTTCTGAAATGACTGCCTTCTCCTCTCCCACATGGTACCTCCCAGCTGTGTTCCATGGAATACCAGTGTCCCGAGAGATGCTAATAGCTTTCCTTGTTTGGGAGTTTGAGAAATACTATGTCTTTTCCTTTCCCAGAGAAATCCTCCATGCACCTGACATCTTAAAGGCACTGTCAAGGTCTGCAGCAGAAAAGCTTGCTGAACTCTGTTTAAACAGATGTCTCCCAAACTTACCAAATCCCAGAAGACTTTACACACAGAATATCTATTAATATCTTTCAGGACAAGTTCAAGAAACACTGTTTTTAAAAAGTTATCTCTGATTTTTAAAACTCTATTTTTATGAAATTCTCTGCCCGAGGACTCTATTCAGGTTCAGCAGACAGGGTTCCCCCTTCAGTTGCTTCTAAACTCCATTCACAGATCTACCCTGTCTACTGTGAGGCAACAGGTGAGGAGAGCATAGGCTTTGGGGTTTCATCAGGCCTTGATGTGAGACCTGGCTCACCGTTTAATAGTTTTGTACATTTTGGTAAATACCTTAAGCAGCCAGAGACTCATTTTTCCTGTATGTAAAATGGGCACATAGCTGCCTCACAGGGTTACTGAGGATGCATAAGAGTAATACATGGACTATATTTAGCACAATGCCTGGCCTGTTGTGTGCTCTTAAATAAAGGGTGTGACTACAGAAGGTGCCTGTGATGGAGCAGGAGAAAAAATACTAGAATGTCCATTTCTACTTAGGTTTTATTTCGTCCTTCTACATTTCCTATTTATTTAGTTATTTAGTTATTTATTGAGATAAAGTCTCACTCTCGACCAGGCTAGAGTACAGTGGTGCAATCTCGGCTCGCTGCAACCTCCGCCTCCCGGGTTCAAGCAGTTCTCCTGTCTCAGCCTCCCCACTAGCTGGGCTGTTTACAGGTGCGTGCCACCACGCCTGGCTAATTTTTGTGTTGTGTTTTTAGTAGAAATGGGGCTTCACCATGTTGGCCAGGGCAGTCTAGTACTCCTAACCCCAAGTTATTCACCCACCTCGGGCTCCCAGAGTGCTAGGATTACAGGTGTGAGCCACCGTAGCCGGCCTTAAATTTCCTAATTTTTATTTAAAGATCTACATAGAGAGTGAAATAGCGGTACATGTGCATATCATTTATCAGTTTTAAACTGTACATATATTGGAGATGCATTCTGAAAACTATTTTGCTGAGAGTGTGCACCAACCCTGGGTTGGAGGGGACTGAAAACCACTGGCTTAAAATCCACGCCCCCTGGAGGCCAGAGCACATCAGGTCCACAATTCTTTCCCAGCCCAGAGCTTGGTACCTGCACACAGGATATGCTTGGGAAATATTTGCCTGGTGATTGCAGGATCCATAGTATCTGAACGATGAGTCCCATGAAAATTCCTACCAAGCTTCAAATTGTGGTTTCAGTGCTGGAGATTGGTGAGGGATGATTCATTCATTAAGTGTAGCCACAAATGTGTTCACATCTGAGGTAGATGCT
Organism: Pongo abelii; assembly: GCF_028885655.2. Taxonomy (NCBI): domain Eukaryota; kingdom Metazoa; phylum Chordata; class Mammalia; order Primates; family Hominidae; genus Pongo; species Pongo abelii. Next base: position 112,697,648 of record NC_071995.2, on the reverse strand, counting down.
GTGCAGCAAATTGCCATTGCAAGACCCTCTCTGTCCCCAAGGAGCTTAGAATCCTGCAGAGGCTACATGATGTGAACACAACTGAGAGGGCTGGTAGGCTGCAGAGGCCAAAGGAGAGGTCAGAAAGGCCCTGTTGCTTGTCCCAAGACCTAACCCCAGGTCATAAGGAGCTAAGAGGATTCCTCATTTTGGGAAGTAGACCAGCCCTTATAATCTCTTGAAACCAAAATCAGAATGGAGCCCAGATGTAGAACCTAGTACCCAAGGCAGCCTACAGACTCCTTCTGTTGTTTTTGGCAACACGGTGTCTTGACTTTGTTACCAATATTTTAAAATCTCATTTCTTAAAATAATCTGGACCACTAGCTTCTTTGGAAGAAGGGGAAGATCTGCTAGTCCCGGGCCCAGATGTCCACCTGGCTGTCTAGCTTGGGGCTGAGTGGCCCCTGTCCCTTCCAGTGGGGCAGTGGACCTCAACCCTGAGCAGGCCCACACTCACCTAGAGGGTTTGGTGCAGCCCCAGAGCTTCTGATCCAGAAAGACAAGAGGAGGGCAGAACATTGCATTTTTGACAAGCTCCCTGGTGATGCTGATGCTACCAGTCCAGGGATCAGTCCAGGCTGGAAATGATTTGCCCAGGTTCACCCAGTTGGTGAGGGCAGAGGCAGGCCAGGAGCCTACTTTTTGCATACCAAATCCCCCCCATCCAGAGCCTCTCAGGAGAGTCCGTGGGTTCCATCTGAAACGCAGGCCCTGACTCTGATTTAGAAAGACCATTTAAGTGCTCATCCCTGGGATTTCTCATCTAGAAAATGAGAGGGTCATGCTTGCCTGGAAAGGACCCCAATGAAACGCTATTGAGAAAAGCTAAAGGCCATCCTCCACACCTCTTTTTTTCACTTTCTTGGAAACTAGGCCATTTTTCAGCCTCCAGGAGGCAAAAATGAAAGGGAATATTGCGTTGATGGTGATAAGGTAACCTTTCTACACCTGGCTGTCACCATGATGAGCAGTAACTAGAGAAGTTCAGTCTAAAAGGCACTTCTAAGAAGAGAGAGCAAGAACAGAAGAGGAATAAACTCCACACCTAAATATGCCTCCATTAAATGGCTTCCAAAGCCATTGCCTCTTTTCAGAGCAGGCTTGACCCTGCACTTTGTACACACTCATCAACATAACCTTCTGCGGGAGAGAAAGCATCTCAGTGCAGGGCAAACCATGCTGAAACTCCTTATTTGTGTCTGCATCTTGGCCAGGGTTGCCTGTGGAGGAGCCAGTGTCTTCTCATTCCCACCAAGCAGCACATGATTTGAACATCATTATCCAGACAGTATTCCCTTGGTAAATGATCTAGCTGCCCCCCTCCCCCCCGCCCTTTTTTTTTTCTTGCTGTGATGATTCATTGCCTGGAAGGAATAAACATGGATACTTTGGAAAGAGTGTTGATTCTTGAGGACCAAACGCTCCTTGTAATAGCATATGGTTGCACTGCATAAAAGAGCATCATCCTATGGGACAGAAAGACTGAATGTGTTGCGCCCAAGTGTGACTATGCTTCCACAAGAACATACAGTTATATGAGATAATGCATGTGAAGTATAGGGACCTGGCACTCGGGGAGATGTCAATAGATGATGAATTCATGATTAAATGAATGGATAGAATGTTTTCTGAGTGCTAGACACAGTCTCAGGTTCTGTAGACACAACAGAGTATAAGAGCCCTGACATCTTGGACTCCACTTTCAGTCTCTAGCAAAATGAGGGGAAAACTAAATAAGTAAACAAGCCATTTCAGACAGTGCTCAGATGTGACAGGTGGGGGCGGGTGTGCAAAGGAGGCAACATTAGACAGGATGGTCACTAAAGGCCTCTTTGAGGAGGTGGCATTTCAGCGGAGAATTGAACGGCAAGAAAGAGTCAATTGTGAAAACATCTAGGCAAGCAGGGTTCCAGGTGATGCAAAAAGCAAGTGCAAAGGCCCTGAGGTAAGCATACCTTTGGTGGATTCAGGGAATGGGGAAAGCCAGTGTGGATTCTCCATAGTAAATGAGGGGGTGCAGGACATGAGATAAGATTGGAGAGCAAGAAAAGTATGTCTGATCAGGCACAGTCTTGATTCCCAAGTAAGGAGCTCAGAAATTATTCTAAGGATGCAAAAACCATTAGAGAGTTAAGCAATTTGGAAGAGATGATGACTGGCACATACACACAAAACTCCAGGCAGTAGTGGCCATTGAAACCCACTGTGGGAATGGTGATGACTAACAGATATTCATGAAACTGGGGACAGTAGTAGCCATTGAAACCCACTGTGGGAGTGGTGATGACTAGCACATATTTGTGAAACTCGGGGCACTAGTACCCATGGAAACCCACCAGATTGATTGGATTAGCCTCTGTTAGAGAGTTGGATGAGGCAGGCTTGAGACCAGCCCTCACAAAAGGCTTTAGTTTGTATATATCTCAGGAAAAGTGAGAATTTTAGATGATAGTTCTGTTCCCAAGCTTCCCTCCACTACAGAAATTGCCCATTATAGATGAAGGGATAGGTTTGTTCCTAGCTGTGCAGTTGGTCTGTCTCTCCAACTTGCCACAACTGGGGCCCTTGGCCACGTGGGAACTCTGTAAGGGAAGGGGAATGTGAGACAGGACACCATGCAAGGCAGCTGCCATCTTACCATATTTCTTGCCTAGTGGGAATGGTTCCATGGGTCCATAAGTTCACTGGTGGGGCCCTTCTTTAGGATGGGGCCAGGGGAGCAGTAAGCAAAGATCAGGCATCCTCAGCTCTAGACCTTTATCAATTGAGATAAGTGGCTTTATCCCATAGTCTTCTTGTGCATCTGAGGAAGAGGGGAGGGAGCTCACTGGCTGCTTCCCAGCTAAGAGGCTTCCCATGCAGCTGCCCCCAATCAAGGTGAGGGCAAGGTTAATGCTTGACCTGCTGGTGACTCCCTCCCTGCACTCTGCATCATCTTTGGCTGCTTGTGGATAGGTGGACCAATCGTGTGAGCTCTTAGCAAAGCATAGACCTGTGGGGCACACCGCCTACTTTGAGCCTAGCTCAGCCTGATGCTGCCCATGGAAACTTGGGCAAGTCACTTCGCCCGTTGTGGTAGGTAAGGGCTCAACAAGACCTTGGAGAAATCATGTTCCTTCTTTGAGCCTCAGTTTTCTCCATCTAGGAAATGGGATTGACATTGCTCAGCTCACATGGGCCTTGTGAGTTCATGTCCAGCAGGTGCTAACGTGCTGCTGGGCACGTAAGCACTGAGGAAGTACCCAGTGAATGGACAGATGTGCGTGTATGTGCATCATGTGTGTTAGAAAATTGGTGGGGGTGGCATATTTGAAAGGCTTTTTAATGCCAAGAGATTTAGCTATTTTTTCTTACCTCTAGAAGGAGCAGAAGAAGCTTGCAGTTTATTCTTATCATGAAACCACCCCTTCATCTTGTTCAGATCACACCGTTGTTCTGACTCTGGGTCTCTTGGGTGGCAGCAGACGTTCTTTTCTCAACAATGCCTTGGGCACAGGTGGGGAGAAGTTATGCCAGCAAACTCCCCCACATGACTCAGCACTTCTGCTGGGATTCTGGTTCTTCCAACAGATCTGAATAGTGAGGGGGACTTATGTCCTGGGAGCAGAAGGCCCTAGGTTTGACTCCCAGTTGGTGCCAGCATGCAGGCTGTGGGGTTAAGCAGGACTCCCAGCCTGCCCAGGCTCCAGGTACCAGCACAGCTGCAAAACTGTCCAGCTCCGCATCTCTGGAGGGTTCTCGCTTCCTCTGCTCCACCCTTCCTCTCTCTTCTTTCCCCCTGAGCCTGTCACTTCAATCAGGGAGGGAGAGAGAGACCCAAGATGATTCATCCCTTTTCGGTAGCAGCTGCTGGCCAAGGCTGGGGCAAGACCAGTCAGGGGGCACGCAGTTTGCACGGAGAGAGGAAATCCCCACCCACCCATACGCTGGCCACACACACACACACACACACATATTGTGTCTGCCTTCAGGCCTGTGTGCAAACACGATTTCCATCCCCCGACTTGTTTATGAGTGCTGGGCATAATTGGCTTGCCTCATGCAACACCTCGGAGCCCCATCCCACCTCCTCCCCCCTCCTCCCTTCTCTCCCCCCACCACACACCTCAAAAGAAATGAGAAACGTGACAACAAACTCCAGTTGTGGAAAACCCACAAACCCACCACCAATCATGCTCCTGGCATGGCAGAGGGGGTGGGGCTGCAGGGTGGGGGAGTAATTGGTGAACCCAGGGTGAATGAAATAATTGGAAAAGTGAGGTGTGAGTTTGTTACCGAAGTGTGAGCCTGGTGGGGGAGGGAAGGAGGGCTATGTTTAAAAGCCCGGTATGTCCTCTTTATTCACAGCTTCTGATACAGTAATTGCTACTTTGTGGTTTCTATTATCTGCACAGTGGGGAGTGTGGTGTGCGTCTCCTTCCCCTGAGCGGCAGAGTTGGGCTCAGGGAGGAGTTCCTGGGTGCCCTGTGATTTTCCTCCTCCCCAGTCCCTGGTGGCCCTGCGCAGCTTCGCCCCAACAGCGACCTAAGCTCCCAGGAGACAAAGGTTCATGCACAACTTCCTTCAAAAGCTGCTCTTAAAAACAGCTTCGTAGACCTTGCTGTCAGATAAGAACCTTAATAATGGCTGGTATTTATATATCGCTTATCTCCAAGGAGCTAAAGGTACTTCATCGATTTCTTCTCCCCCAACCTTTTTTTTTCTTTTTAATTCTCTTTTGATAGCTCTCTGAGATCATTAGTATTGGCCTTATATGATCCCACACCGTTATACAAGCGACCAAGCCACTCACTGTCCAGCTTTGTTCTTGGGCTGGGAGAAGCAGCCCAGATGAGAAACATCTCGGCTGGATTTTGAGTTCCTGGGGCCGTGAGACATGGGCAAGTCACTTTTCTTCTCTGGCCCTTGGTTTTCCCATCTGTAAAACAGAGGCATGGAGATGATGTATTTAAAAGACTGCATATTGCAGGCACTCATTGGTAGCGGAGATGATGGCAGCAATGGTGGTGTCTTGAAGCCTCATCCATGCATTTCAGGAAGTGTCCACAGACATCGGGAAGTTCCTTCTAAGATCTAACCCTGATCTTTCAGCTCCCCCTTAAGCTTCAGTTCTCTCATGTCCTGTTCTTAGAAGGAGAAAAGAAACCTGCTCACCATAGCCATTTCTCCGACTCTGAAGAATAATAGGATTTCTGAAGCTTCTAGAGTCTTCGTGGGCGGCGTTTCATTTGTCGTGCTGATGTCTGCCTGGAAACCCCCGACCACAGCTGTGACCTCCCCAAGGCCCTTCAGCTGCCTGGGATGGGATCCCCAGCTCCCTGATCCCTGCCTACGATCCCTGGTAGATCCAGGGTGCCCTTCTGTCCCAGCTTTCCCTGCTGAACTCTCAAATGCCACTTTTGCAGGCCACAAAAACATGGCTTCTGCAGCCTCTCCTCAACGGCGTTTTTCTCTACCTTTTAATTATTTTTCTCGCCTTTCTCCAGACCCTTAGCTGCTTACCATGCACAGAGCATCCACAGCTTGCAATGTGCTGCAGAGAGGGAGGAATTAACCTCAACAGTCTCTTTCTCCCTCTCTCTCTCTCTTTCTCTCCTTCTCTCTTTCTCTCTCACACCACCCCCCCGACCCCTTCTCTCCTACACACACATACACACACACACACACACACACACACAGAGTCTGGCTTACCAGAAATCTGGGCAGAGGTCATTGAGACCATCAAGGGATAGGAGATTATAGCCCTTGTGGGCAGAAGTAGAGGGTTTGCACACAGTGTGGGCAGAAGGAACTGGGACTCGGTCTACCCCCACCTTGCCTGGTGGTCTTAGGGAAGTCACTGGACCCCTGGGAGTCCACACAGGGCATTCCTAGCCACCCCACATGGGGCCTTCCTGCTTCACCCCAGACCTGGCCGAGACTCGGGAAGAAAGAGGCCCCAGCTCTTGCAAGTGGCCAGTCCCCGTCCAGATGATACAAGGGGGTTGAGTCATTGTTCAGCAGAAAGAGAGCTTGGGCTTAACGTCAGACATGCCTGGATTCACATTCTAACCCTGCTGCCTGTGAGGAAGGACCCTCTGGCTCCCAGAGCCTCGGTTTCTTCATCTGTAACATGGGAATGATAAGGCTAACAATGGTTCACATTTGTGCTATGTGTATTTCATTTCACCCTCATCACCGCCCTCTGAGGGTAGGTGTAATTTACCCATGGTAATGTCTACCTTTCAGGGCTACCATTTGCTTGTTTATTCGTTCCAAAATACCTTCAGGCTTCTACCCTGAGCCAGACTCCTGGGCTCACTGCCACAGGTCCAGTGATGAGCAAGATAGATGGGGCCTGGACTCTTGCGGAGCTGAGCCCTAGCCCCGGCCAGGGAAGGCATGCACCCCACAGACCCCTGGTCGGGGAGCACAGTGAGCGGTGACACTGTGGATGGGGGCAGTCACCCCAGCCTCGAGGGGTCAGGAAAGACATCTCGGGGCTAGTGCAGTTAGGTGAGGCCAAGGCAGGGACGGAGGAACCAGCTCACCCAGTGGCTGTCTATGGCCATGTTGAGAAAGCACCCAGCCTGGTCTTCCCTGTGCCTCTCAGTTGCCTCATACCAGCTCTGAACGCTGTCAGGCTTCAGCCCCTTAGCCACCAGATGTGCCATCCCTGTAGTCCCAGTGGGCTTCTGAAGACTTGGACCCAAAGAACCATTCATCTGAACGAGCTTACAAGAAAATTTGTCCACGCCCTGCCCTCTCTGTTCAAAGCCAGCATGGCAGAGGGGCTTTGGTGGAGGGAAGAGAGACAGTGTCTGTCATGGGATGCATCCGCCTTTAGGTGGCAGAATGAAGCAGGGTTTGCGGGCTTGACTCCTCAGCTCTCCAATCTCACCTTGTCCCCACCTGCCCAGCCTGTGGTCCCCAGCCCCGGCCCCCCTCCAGCAGGGAAACCTGACTGGGCTCCACTCCCCACGTTCCTGGCTCCTTCCCCTCCCCAGGAGGCTGGCCTTGTCACCAGTGCCTCTCTGCCGTTTCTCGTTGCCTGCACAGAGGAGGCACCAGGAGGGGGGAGCAGAGCTGCTGGGGAGAGCTCCGAGGAGACGTGCAGATTCATTTTGAGGATTCATAATGCCACATTTACACACCGTCCTGCCTTCAGAAATTGGGCTGGCAGATGCCTGGTCATGCTGGCAGGGCTGTGGGTTAACACTTTGGATTTAGCTTATATCATTTCACGAGAGCTTACGGCCTTTACTGTGTTTTTTACCCAATCGGTCTTTGGCCCCGAAGCATCCTAGACCATCGTGCATATGTGTGTGTGCCCAGGCAGCCGCAAGTGTGTGTAGATTTTCAAATAAAATAATACCTCTCTTTAGATGCCGTGCACATTAAATATTTATCGGTAGCAATTTGTGCGTATATATTTGATAAATGGACATTAGGAAGGAATTAGGGGGTGGGAAGTGAGACAGGGAGGCAAGGGAGGCCTGAGAAAGCCCTATCCCTTTGTCCTACAATTTCTCAAAGGTTTAACCTGGAGGAGAGGAGAGGAGGGAACCGGGGGGGATGGTCCAAGGCCGTGGTTACTGGTTTGATCCCTGTCAGGAGGAGCCAAGCCATTTTCTTCTCCAGAGCTTTGCCTGACTTTGGCTTAGAAGATACCGAAATGAAAGGTCAGAGGGAGGGGAAGCAGGGTTTAGAGGGAGTAGCTGCGTATCATTTGAGCGCTGAAGATACACATGTCCCAGGTCCCAGATCCAGGAGAAAGGGCCCCATCCCATTTGCTCAGCCTGGGGTCACCCTGTACTCAGCTCAGACATACAGGCAGTTTGGAAAGGTCAGGCAACCCTGCTGATCACATGTCCAGAGCCCCAACTCACACACATGGGCAGTCCCTTGCTCTGGCCAGGCCCCCAGGCCCCCCAACCAGAGCCTGGCTACTTGTGTGCTAGGCAGGGTCCTCCCCAGTGCATAGTTACCCTGCAGGGAAGTGGGGCCCCATGGGTGCAGGGAGTCTCTAGCTGGTTGCAGAGGAACTGAAAATTCTGCATTCACATCTCCAGCCTGATTGTTCCCTCCCTGCCCTGCCTGATGGCCCGGGCCTGGGAGGAGAAGGCCGCTCATGCCCCTAAGCTGACGTATGCGAGCGTCTATGTGCCTGCATGCACTTGTCTTTTATAACTCAAAGGGATTTACATGTGAGAATCAGTCCTGCCTTCCCGACCTCCCTTGCGGGCCTCTATTCTTAAACCCCTATGTCTTGCCTTTTGTTTCTAGCACCTTTGGGGAGTTGAAGACGGTCCGCCTGCCAAAGAAGGTGACTGGGACAGGCACACACAGAGGCTTCGGCTTTGTGGACTTCCTCACCAAGCAGGATGCGAAGGTGAGACTGTGACTCCCTTCCCCACCTGTCCGGGCCTCCCCTTTCCAGTACCCATTGTAGGAGAGGCAGCCAGGCCTCTAACACACACAGAGTCACCTCCCCATGCAGGTGTTCTTTTTTTGCCTTTGATTCTGCTTAATGTGTACAACACCCTTGGAGAAGATCCTGGGGGTTTTGTATTTGGAGGAAGGGGCAGTTTCTGTGTCCCCTTCCCTCCCCCCGTTTCACATATGCAGGAACCTGGGACATAAACTGGGGATGGGAAGCAAATGGGTTTCCCAGGCCTCTCCACGTCATCAGAAAATTCCTCAGTTCAGGTGGCCCCCTGGGGTAGGCAATATGGGAAATGCCACGCAGAACAGTGCGGAGAGGGCAGAGCGCTTGGAAAGGAGAGTAAGAGACACCCAAGAAGCAGCCACAGGAATGCGTCTTTCCCTTCCTTTTTTCCGCTCATGGCCAGGGCTTCTGTTTTGTGCTGGTTATCTGTGAGGGCAGCCCTGGCAGGTGCAGCTGCATGCAAGCGTGCGTACCGACATCCCTCCAGGCTCCTTGAGAACCTTTTATTTTTGAAGCAAGGCGGCATCTCCAAATTGGTTCAGTGCAGCACAGCCAGGCTTTGCTCCTGCAGTGGGTGCTGGGCCCAGCCGCCGATGTGGGGCAGAGGCTGTGTGAACAAGAGCCCGGCTGTACCCAAAGCCACTGCCCTCGTGGCATTGAGCTCCAGGTCAGAATCCAGAAGGAAGGTGGCTGCAGAGCTGTCACAGTGGGCTGCCTTCCGTGAGCTCTGCCCACAGGTGGCCTGTCCCCTCTCTCAGCCTCACTGTTCCTCAAGGCTAAAATAAAGTGACAGGGAGGTCTCATTAATGGCTGGGATCCCCTTCACCTCTGACGAGCTGTTCCTCAGAAGAACAGTGAACATTTCCTGGAGTCACACCCATTGGGCTTTAGCAGGCTGGCATCACAAGAGGCTCAGGCGGTGGGTCAGCTGTGCAGAGCCAAAGGTGGCAGCTCCGGGACACAGCTGCGGCCTTTGTGGGCCCTGGGAACACGCACAGGCAGAGAAGGCGCATGGGGATCCTCGGAGCGCCTCGCCAGCCACCTTTGTCTCCGAGTCTTGAGCTCAAGTGCCTGTTTTGTTGACACATGGCCATATTTGTCTGGACATCTGCTCCTCTCTCCTCCTGGCTGGCAGCCTTTCCCTCACCTCTCATCAGAGACAGCAGGGGACACACCTGCATGCAGCAGGTCACTGCCCTCACCCTCACAGCGGGGCAGGCACGTGGTGCCCTGCGTTGGCTCAGGGCAGCAGCGGAGGGCTGCCTTTCAGAGCTCCTACCCACGGCAGCTCAACCCACACTGGCCTTCCCTGTGCCACAGTTTTCTGATCTGTGAAACGGGAATGATGGCTGCGCCCCCCTCCCAGGGTTAGGGCAGGTGGTGCATGGGAGACACTGACTCGGTCCTGGCATGTGATGGGTACTCGATACTGGTACACCGTTTCCTTCTCATTGCCACCAGCCTGGTTCCCTTCAGAGCCACCCTTGGTCCATGGATTCATGCACACATGTGGTGCTCTGTGGATAGAAGAGAGTACAGGGCAGTGTCTTTTCTCCACTGCATTCCACTGAGCTCTGGGTATCCGAGGGGATTGGGCAGTGATGGTGTAGAAGTGTTGTCATCTGTCTTATATCAGAGTTCCTATAGGAGGCTGTGCTTGGGGGAGAAATGAGGGATTCACTCTCTGCTCCTAAGAAATGTCTCTTACAAAGAACAATACGAGAGCTTGTCGTTGCAACACAAACTTCAAAGCCAGACTGCCTGAGTTTGAACCCCAGGGCTGCCACGAATCTCCCGTGTGACCTTGGGCAAGTGACATCCTTTCTGTGTGCCTCAGTTTCCCCCCCTCGTAAAATGGTCATAGGGTTTTCCATATTTTCATAGAGTCATTGTGAGGTTTGGATGGGGTGATAATTTAGAACAGGGCCTGGCCCCTACATACTGGCTGTTGGCTGTGATGAGGAGGCATAAGGCGTTGGTGGTGACAGTGGTGATGGTCTGAAATAAGAAAGGGTGTTCCCCTTCTTATTTGGCCACCCACTAGGCCTCTTTTCTCACCCACCCGCTGGGCCTCTTGTGATGCCAACCTTAAATTTAAAGCCCAGTGGGTGCACCTCCAGGAAACGCTCACTGCTGTTCTGAACGGCTTGTCAGAAGTGGAGGGGATCCCAGCCATTGATGAGAGCAGAGAGCAAAGGCGTTGGAGCCCCTTCACTGGAAGCCCTCTTTCAGTACCGAGAGGTTGATGCCGAGTTGACACAGCCCTTGAGACATGGAGGGTCCAACCAGGGCTGGGCCCCAGCCGTGAGCCCTTTGACATGTCACCGTTGGCTCAGTTTTGCTCTTCACCTTTATTAGGACAGAAGGTGGACTCCCAGGTAATCAAGGCAGTGAGTGCTATTGAGGAAGTTCACCCAGTGCCCAGGTGGCTCGCACTTGGCACACCCAGGCCCGGCTGCAGATGTTCGTTCTGAAGCCCAGCACAGCCCTCTAGTGATTTATGGAGGTGGCAGCTCCTCCCCCTCCATCCCTTCCCTGCCTTTACTCTGGGCTCTGGGAGGAGAAAGGGCAGCCGAGGACAGTACAGGCTCAACTCACAGCCTCTCCAGGATTGGCCCTTCTCCTTGTCAGGTGGCTATTTCTGGCCCCTCCATCCCTGTAGTGACTTCCCTCTCCCACATTGGGGCTTGTGCCATGGAACGCACTGGTCTTCCAGGAAGGAGGAGCCCATCAGAAGCACATCTTTCCTGCAAGGATCCCTTTGCTCCTTTTGTTTCCTAGGGAAGCTGCCATTGCTTTCTCCCTTCCCAGCTCCAGGTCTGTCTGGAGAACTTTATTGTCTTCTGAGTGGAACATTTAGCACTCTCCACTGACCCGTAGAATCGTGCACACTGCATATTAGTGAATAGGATTCTGAATATTGTAAATATCTAGTTAGCTCTCGAGGGTGGGCGTGAGTTTGAAGAGGGAGAGCAATACTGCCAGAGACATGGAGTCAAAAGCACTGGTGATCTTTTTTATCTCAGCAGAAGGAATTAGTGAGAACCCAGGGCTGGTAGAGGATCCTCCATGATCCCAGCCTCTCAGGGCTGGCTCCTGTGCATCCTCCCCCTGTTGAAGCTCTTAGGGAAGGAGATTTCCTTCAGAAACCTTTCCCAGGGCTCAGTTCAACCCTGACCCACTCACATCCCCTGCCAAGGGCACTGATCCCATTTCCTGTCATGGCACCCTCCATGAAGATAAATAGTCACCCCCTGTGTTGGCATCGGCCACCTCTTGAGCCAGGAGGTCTGCCCCAGCAATCGTCAGATGGGAGGAAAGAAGGGACCGAGATAGGCTGAAAGGAGGGGGCAGCTAAGCTTATTGTAGAAGCTGAGGCTGGAAAAGGAATGGAGAAATGAATGGTTTCTGGGAGGGGCCAGTGCCGCGGCTTGATCCCCGGTATCTCGACTCCCAGAACAGTGCTCTTTCCCCATCATCCACCAGTCCATTTGCCTGCTGACAGAGGATAGAAGAGTTAAGGCATCCCCTCAACACCACAGTCCCTGCTGTGGCCCTGAGCATGTGCCGTCTCCACCGTCCCTGAACTGAGGGGTTCTGAGTTGTCTGACCTTTCTCCATGAGACCCACGTCCCACTGTGCATATCCTCGAGGGCTCTGTGATATCTTTCAAGCCCCTTCTGGATTCAGCACACATACCCCCAAACTGGAAAGAGAATCCTAGCCAGAGGCTCCTCGAAGGCTGTTGTGGCAGAGCTCAAAGTAACCAGGCAACTGATGGTAATAGCAAGAGGCTCCCGAGAGCACGCCAGCATTGTATGTGACATTCACCGCACTCTCACTGCCCTACCCCAGCCTGCGGCAGCCCCAGCATCGGGCGGGAGATTTGCATCCAGTCTCCCTCCCGAGTCTCGCTGAGCATTTGCTAAGCTCCAGCACTGAAGCCACCGTGGAGCCCTATGAATTGATGGGAAGCCCAGACCCTGGTCTGTTACTGAACTGCTCCAGTGAACCAGGGGTGGGTCCTGACCATCTGCCCTCATCACGGGCCCTGGTGACCAGAGGCCTGCTCAGAGGAAGCAGGATCGATGAGCTGGCATATTCTCCCACCCTAGGACATTCTATCAGCCCCTAATGTCCTGGGCAGTAAATATCAGTCCCTCTGAAAATGCTGGTGTTATCTAAACCTCCAGGTGTGATGATCTGGCATTTCTTAAAGAGACTTCCCCACATGTGGAGGGAAGCAGGGGACAGAGGTTGATGGGGAAAGGAGAATGGGGGTGGTGTAGGAAGTCAAGGACTCAAGCAGTACTGCATCCTGAATGCACTGGTCTCCTGGGTGGCCTGGGTCTACACCGTGTGCATGGCTGTCAGTTGTGTCATCAGCGCCACGCAACCAGGGGACCACACGACCTGGAAGTTTCTAAAAGGGCAGTATCTTTGAGTTGATAAAAACTATCAACTTCTGGAAGCCCGTCTTTGGCAGGGATGGTGTAGGATATTTGCATATATAAGTTTTAATCCTTGTGGGACTCTAGGAGATAGGTGCTAGGAGGCCATTTGACAGCTGGGGAAACCAAGGCTCAAAGGGACAAAGTTACTTGCTCAAGATCATATAGTGGTACTTGGCAGAGCTGGGAAAAATCTGATTCCAAAGCTTGTATTCAGGGATTCCTCCTCCCTTCATTCACTGATTCACTTAAATTCTGTGTATCTCCACGCGAGGCTCTGGGTAGCGCCCCTTCTCCCTACCGTGCGTACCACCTCTCACCCAGCCCTGACACCTCACCAAGGAGAAGGACTCTCCAATTAGAGGGACACTTTGGAGGAAGGCCAAGAGCTTGTCCCTTAAAACGTCTCTTGGGAACAAGTCCAGAATGAAATCAACTCCCCCCAGCCCCCAGAGGAGGAGTGGGCATTCAGTCAGCTGCCCCCACTAGCACACTCTACCGTGCTGCCTTCCAACCCTGCCAATCCCCAGGAGTAGCCTCACTAAGGAGGCAGCAGCCTTTCACCTGGGCAGCTGTAATGGGGACTCCCTACCAGGTACACTCATCCCCATTGGCTGAGTGGCCACCAATAGCCATTGGGATTCCAGTTAGAAGCCACCACCTCCTCTCTCTTTACCCAGACCGGGCTGGTCCTGAAGGAAGAAAGGAAGGGCAACACGGAAGGGGAAGACCACAAAGAATAGACTTGCAGCCCAGAAGCCAGAATATTAATTTTTTCCCATGCAATGCGCCTTTAATTTTTCCCTTCCCCAGGCCTGCCATGCCTTTGTACTTTTGCAGTTGCAGCTGTTTTTATTTGCCGCGGCTGCTGTTGTTTTAAAAGGTCTATTTTCACATGGAATGTTATCCAATTAGCAGAGCAATGTGTTGGCTTAAATAAACACTTGGGGGGAGCCGGCAGTAGGGAGACGTGATGGTGGTTGGCGTTGGCAGGCAGAGCTGTTCTCACTGTGGTAAACAACCACAGCTTTCATTGTAGGGTCGCACCAGTTAATGTCTCCTTCCTCATTTCTCACTTTTCCACTCTGCCAAGGGTGGGAGCAGAGGAAGGGATGTGGACATGTGGCCCAGGCCCTCCCCAGCCTAGGGGATGCCAGTGTTTTGGCAGAGGCTCACACTGGGCCTCTCGAGGAATGTTCTGTGAGCCTACCGTCTTCACCTGGCAGATTCTAGCCGAACAGGACCTGGAGTGGAAGGGACCAGTGATGAGCGAGCTGGACAAAGCTCATTAAGGCAGGGACAGCCTTCCTCTTCGCCGGGTGCCCAGCGCACCCAGCACAGTGCTGAGCCGTGTCGTGCGCACAGTAAACCATCGCTATTAGATTGTCAGTGGTGTGCATTCAACACGTTTGTTTAAACTGAGTGCAGAGAAGGAGGAGCGTGCTGCACGGTGGTTAGTGTGGCCTGTGACATCAAGCGGCCTCTTTGCAGCTGTGCGAACATGGACAAGGGACTTCAGATCCCTCTAGCCCAAGTGACTTGTCCCCACACGGGCAATAATAAGGCTGCCCTTGAGGCGTTTGTGAAGATGAAGCAGAATGTTGCGTGCAAAGCATTTAACACAGGCTGTGGCACGTGACACCAAAGAAGTGAGGGTGGCTGAGTGTTCCTCTGGGCCCCTGGGGATCAAGGGTGCTGCAGCCTGAAACCTAGGTGTCCATTGTCCTGTGTGTCCCAAAGCGTTAACCGAAAGCAAATTGAGGAATTGGAGTTTTGTCCCCACTTTTCTGTTCAGGTGTGCATGTGACGTGTGTGTGCTCATGACTGTTTTGTAATTGTGGGCTTTTTGCCAAGTTTTCTTCAGCCAAGCCCTGGAGGAATTGAAAATGTGTTTGTATCCCGAGCTTGCATTTCAAGGCAGGCTCGGCCAGCCCACGTATGTATGGGCTGAGACCTGGGATCAGGACAGGCTGCCCTCCTCAGACGGGCAGGTGAGCAGCCCTTGTGGCCAAGACTCAGTGCCAGGACGGACCCCTCTGCTAATTGTGTCCCTGGAGCTTCTGTGCGGACTGAGGACTGCACAGTCCTACAGAGATCAGAGTGAGAAGGACTCAGATTCAGACGTCCTCATTTCAGATTTATCAGGCAGGCAGTACTAGTCATCAAGGAAAGGTAAAACTCCCAGCCAAGTTTGACAGCCTTCCTCCCTTTTAACAGCATTAAAATAATTTTTTTTTTGAGACAATCTCGTTGTGTCGCTCAGGCTGGAGTGCAGTGGCACGTTCTCTGCTCCCTGCAACCTCCACCTCCTCGGTTCAAGCGATTCTCCTGCCTCAGCCTCCCAAATAGCTAGGATCACAGGCGTGCACCCCCACGCCTGGCTAATTTTTGTATTTTTAGTAGAGACGGGATTTCTCCATGTTGGCCAGGCTAGGCTCGAACTCCTGGCCTCAAGTGATTCCCCCCGCCTCAGCTTCCCAAAGTGCTGAGATTACAGGCATGAGCCACCGCACCCAGCCTAAAATAATTTAAATTAAAAAAAAAAAAAAAAGAAAAAAAACTTTACCACAAATGGCACCAGCAACAGGTACCAGGAATTAGGCCCTTCCCATTATGCCAGGCGTTGGGCTAAAGGAAGATTTGCTGTCTTATTTATGCTTCCCAGCAGCTCTGAGAGGCTGAAGCACCCCCATTTTGCAGTTGAAAAAGTGAAAACTCAGAGAAGTTTATTGAAAGCAGCATGCCCAGGCCTGTGCCTGAGGGGAGCCCAGAGCCTCAGCTGCCCGTGCTGCCCGTGGCCTTGTGGCTTGGTGCCCTTGGGTCCCTGGCATTGGCCCTCTCTCCCTAGTGGCTCTCTTTCCTCTCCCAGGGGTTGCTATAAACTTGCAGAGGTCCGAAGTGTGTCCCACCTTTGTCTCCTCATCTCGTGTTTGCCTCACAGTCAGCTCCCCGGAGACTTTTGAGTCGAATCGCACTGAGCTGAGCGAGCTAGGGAATGAATGCATGAGAGGGAGAGGTGCCTCTTTGTCTGAAGAGTTCAGAGAGTATCACCCAGAAGCGGACCCTGGATGTCTCTCCTAGAAGTTCACCCTCAGCTCCATGGTGTCATTTCTGGGAAGGGACTGGGATGGGAGTCGCCCAAGATTGTGCAGGGAGCTTGACTTATTCTGGGTAAACTCCTACCTAGCAGACAGCTACCCTGTGAGGACGGAAGCAGCTAGTGAGGTTTGCTGAGAGCTTACTCACAGGACAGTGGGAGCCTTGGGACGCGAAGGAAAGGATCTATCTCTCTCTCAGGGTGATGGCGTTAAAACACCCCAGGGAGGCAGACCCTCCTCCCAGAAGTCCTTGGCCTCAATTTTTTGACCACCTCTGCCGAGAGGCCCCAACAGTGCCAGCGACTTACTCTAGGTGTTGGGGGCACAGCGGGTTTCGGAGGGGTTGGTGTTGTCCTTGTTAGGACAGATTTAGCGTCTGCTGAGAGATGCAGCCCTCTGGCTCTGCCAGAGACAGCTCCCTGAGGAGCAGAAGGGGCCAGGAGAATGCCTTAGAGTTCTAAAGACAGGAATACTGTCCTCAGCTCTGCCCAGAAGCCGTGGCCCTGGGCAGTTCTTCGCAGCCCCTTGGGATGGAAGTCCTGCCAAGGGCGTGCAATGCCTTTTGTTGCTGAGAGAAGGTCTGTCTCCAGGGAAGCTGCAGAAAGGTCAGGCCCAGTGCTGCACTGGCAGCCTTCCAATGCCTTCCCAGTTCTTGAAAGAGGCCGCCAGGCTGGGCCACAGTCTAGCCTGCGGCTGTCAACCCCACACCACCTTAGCAGATTGCCTTCTAAGGGAATTCAGAAAAGGCGGCAGGA
Organism: Pongo abelii; assembly: GCF_028885655.2. Lineage (NCBI taxonomy): Eukaryota > Metazoa > Chordata > Mammalia > Primates > Hominidae > Pongo > Pongo abelii. Next base: position 112,680,874 of record NC_071995.2, on the reverse strand, counting down.
GGCCAGGCCTCTTGATGCCTGGAGTCCATGGCTTGAGTCAGAGGAGCTGAAAGAGCTGTGATTTCAGGACAGCAGAGCCAGAGAGCTGGATCATGAGGGCAGCCCTGGAGTCTGGCTAGACCTGCTCAGAGCTTTCCTGGGTAGGCCTCAAATTCTGAGTAGGGCCAAGGCATGCGAGACACCCCATCTGAAGTAGGAAATCCACCTGTCCCCCGGTCAAGGCAAAGGAACTCCAGATCCTGCCAGGGATCTGGCAGGAAACAGAATCTACCCCCACCCCCAGGTGGTGTGAATGAAGAGGTGTTTACAGAGGCGTAGGTAGGGCTAAGGGATTCCCCAGGGATGGCAAAGCCCCCAGAACTGTCGTCTCCCTTGGGCCAAGAGGAGGGTTGGAAGGAAAGCCAGGGCTGAAGCTGCCGAGGAGAGGCCTTTAGCAGGAGCTACAGCCCTGCAGGGAGGGGGAGGGACACAGCACCAACCTCTCTCCTCCCTCTTCCCCTCTTTCCTCCAGTCTCCCAGAAGTGCCACCCATTTGCTTCACCTCAGTAGAAACCAGAGGCCGAGAGAGCCCTGGTCACACTGTGTGGAGTCGGCTCCTAAAGCATAGAGGATGGGGGAAGGGGGACCAGGAATAACCAGCCCTGGCCATCAATGATGGCAGGAAGTGTTCCCAACAGCAGGGGTGGCTTCTCTTCTGTGACATTCGTTTTGCTGGACTCCTGCATCCTCGGGGTTCTGTGCTGGATCTTCAGGCCTCTCCAGCAGACCATCTGGGGGTCTGACATGCGATCTCTCGAGCCCTAGTGGTGCAGGTTACTGTTCCCGTCCTGCAAAGCCCCAAGCCAGGCATGTTGGGAGCAGAGCCAGACCCAAGATTATTTGTGTATCGTTTCAAAAGGCCAAATGTCCCACTCGTCTGGATGGTCAGGCACTGCCTGCTCTCTCAGAACGGGACATACTCCTATCCCCACTGCGTTTGTAGTCTATAAAGTGCAGGGGTTTGAAGGGAACTGTGGCAGGACATCTAAGCCAGCCCTCCATCACCGGCTAGGACCAGCCTAACCAACTACCCCAGTCTGGAGACGTGTTCTCAAGACACCCAGTGAAGGAGACGCCACAGTGTGCTTTGTGAACATTGACTGAGTGGCCTCTGCCCCAGCACCAGGCTGAGGATCTTAAGCATGGAGCGCCTTCCCTCCAGGGTTCGAGGTTGAGTCAGGAAGACTGGCACACAGAAGGCATTACGGGGCAGGGAGCAGGTTCTGGAAACGGAGGCCGGGTGTCCAGGGCACAGGGAGGGTGCCTGGCTGTTGCCTGTGCAGGAGGAGCAGAACCCTCTCTGGGCCATCTGTGTAAGGGGCCAGAGACAACGTGTAGAGGCCAAAAGGAAGAAGGAGAAGGAAGTTGACCTGCATACGAACCTTGGCCAGTGCCTCAGTTTCTCATTCATTGAAATGGGAGAATAATATCTGTTCTCAGGAGTAGGCTGAGGTCATATGCTTGGAGTTCCGTGGAGCTAGGAGATAGGATCATCCATGCTAAGAAGGCCTTCGATGCCACAAAAGGAAAATCAGACAGCAGGAGCCAGACTTGGAGAGGAACAAAGGTGCAGTAACTCCTCAGTCTCCTGAGATGAACAAGCCCGGGGGCTGTTTTGGCAGAGGAGCACCATGCCTGCAGCTGAGGTTTAGAAAAACGCTTGGGAGAAGGTGGAGGTCAAGTTTCAATGGGGTCAAGTGTAGGCAGACACCAGGGAGGGAGCTGCTAGTGGACCTCTCTGGCTTGCGCTTTTCCTTCTGTGATGGCTGGAACCTTCCAAGCTCCTCACAGTCTTTTCTGTGCCAACCCGAAAGCCCCTTGAGACCCGGGCCTGCATCTTCCTCCTCCTCCCCACCTGCCTTGCCCCTAGAATGTGTCAAATATAACAAGCTCTCGTTACGCTCTTTTAATGAAACACAATTACTCTGGATTATCCAGGGCCTATTTTAGCCTCAAATCACTGTCCTCACACCGCCTGCGACAGTTTGAGGCCACCACATTCCAGCCACCCAGGCAGTGGGCACTTGGGAACGCAACCTGATTTCATATTAACCTGCAGGGACTAGAACTCAGTAGGGTAATTCTGCTATTTTTGGAGAACCACGTATTGTGCTCTAACTTCAAATACAAAAGAGCTTTTGTGTCTTACCTTCCCTTCTCCTCGCTCTTTAGCCTGATAATGAAAAGTGGAGGCATACATCATCATCATAACAGCCAATCTTAAGTGACACATGTTATGTGCCAGACAGTGTTCTAAGTGTCAGACTTAACAGTTCTCTGAATTCTCAGTACTCTTTGCTGCTGCCCTCCTTTTACATATGAGGAAGCTCGGGCTCAGAGAGGTTCAGCAGCTTGCCTGAGATCACACAGCTCATAAGCACTAGAGCAGGGATTTGAACCAAGGCAGGCCAGCAGCAGAGCCCACCCTCTAAACTGCCATGCCACCTCCTCCCTTACCATGAAGAGCTCTTCCAGAGAGAGGCCAATAACGTGTCAGAGGAGTGCAGAGGGAAGAGAGAAAGATTTATGAGAGGTGATGTCGCAAAGAAGCCAGAAGAGGGAATTTTTAGTGACTCCTGCAATGAATAGAGATCTCTCGGGCTTTCTGTGGTACAGGAATAGAGAACTGGCTTCCAAGGGAGAGAAAGAAACATTGAAATCTGACAGTGGGAATCAGAGAGGCTGGGGTTGGAGCCTCTCACCCAGACCTACCTCCTGGGATCTTATTCCGTTCTTGAGAGTTCCAGCCTAGCATTCACCAGATGCATCCCCTTGGCCACCCCCACCCCACCGTGTCCCCGGGACCACAGCTCCTCAGGGACCCTGGCACGAGGATGGAACATCCACCACACCAGACTCCCCACCAATTCCTCTCCCCCCATCTTAAAACCCCAGCTCCCCCAGTCAAGCCGTTTCTCTGCCTCGCCAGCTGAGAACGCGTGTGTTTTAAAGCTCTGAATGGGCCATTTCGGCTCGGAGTCCAGATGCATTTTTATATCCACATGGAAAAAAATGCAGAGGCTCTGCTGGCAGTCAGAAAGAGTTTTTTAAATTAAAGTTAAAAAAAAAAAAAGGAAAGAAAAAGTTTTCTGCACCTGGTCCTTCTCAGAACAGCACAGAGGAGAACAAAGCGTTTCTTTAATTTGGCTGCATGTCTAGTTTTAAAAAGATGCATGTTCCAGTCACCTCCCTTTTGTCTCTTCGGATTCATTTGTTTATTGAATGTATATTATGTGCTGCCCTCTGTGCTCGTTTTGTGTAAATCTCACAGCCAGTCCCAACAGGGATGAGGAAACGGAGGCTCAAGATGTGGCAGTTGATTACCCAAGGGTATTGTGTCCTTTCCCTAGGGCTACTGTAACAAAACACCACAGACCGGATGGCTTCAAACCACAGAAATGGGCTGGGTACAGTGGCTCAGGCCTGTAATCCCAGCACTTAGGGAAGCTGAGGCAGGAGGATCACTAGAGTTCAGGAGTTCAAGACCAGCCTGGGCAATGTAGGGAGACCCCGTCTCTACAAAAAAGAAAAAACTTAGCGAGGCATTGTAGCATGTGCCTGTGGTCCCAGCTACTCGGTAGGCAAAGGTGGGAGGATTGCTTGAGCCCAGGGGTTCGAGGATGCCGTGAGCCATCATCACACCACTGCACTCCAGCCTGGGTGACAGCGAGACCTTGCCTCAAAACACATTTTAAAAATCCAGAAATGTGTCTCACAGTTCTGGAGGCCGGAAGTCCAAAATCAAGGTGCTGGCAGGATTGGTTCCTTCCGAGGGAAATCCTGTTTGGTGCCTCTTTCCTGGCTGCTGGGGACAGTTGGCATCCTTGGTTTGTAGACTCATCACCCAGTCTCTGCCTCCATCTCCCCACGGCATTTGCCGTGTGTCTCTGTCTTCACATGGCCATCCAATGACACTAGTCATTGGCTCAGGGCCTGCCATTCTCGAGTATGACCTCATCTTGACTGATTACATCTGCAGCTACCTATTTCCAAATAAGGTTACATACTGAAGTACAGGGGGTTAGGACTCAACATGGCCCCTCTTGCGGGACAGGGTCTGACCATAAGAGCTACATTGTAGATAAGGAGCACAGTTGGATGGGTTCCCATCCAGACCCTTCCGGTTATATGATTCTTCACAGCATATAAGAAACAAGAGCAGCAAACCCCTCCTCTTCTTGTACCCACTGGTGCTCTCTGCAACCCAGAAGCAAAGCAAAGGGCCTTCTTAGCCACTGTTGCTCTCCACTGCCAATGCTCGAGCACCTGGAGCCTACTGCTCTTTAAACCAATGCCTTTCCGAAAGCTGTCTGCTGAGAAAAAGCAGCTGCAAATGTGATGTCTACGGTAGCAAAACAACAGCAACGAGAAGTAGCATCTATTGAGTAATTATGGTGTGCCCATGCTGTTCTAGACGCTGTTAACTCATTTTTGTCCCTGGAACCATTGAGATTGGCATATATGAACATACCCATCTTATGGATAAGGAAACAGAGTCCAGGAAGATTTATTTAACTTGCCCAAGATCTTCAAGTTAGGACCTGCAGGGTCTGTCCTTCCTGGGCAGGGTGACCTCAGACTCCAAGCTTTTGGCCACTATGCTTACAGCCTCTGTGCCATGGGAGTGTTTGGGGATGAGCCCATCCAGTCAGGGCGTCCCTGTGCAGTGCCATTGAACTTGAGACCTAGCAATGTTTAAGACGGTACTGATCACTATCGTATGATTCTGTTCCTATGAAATGTCCAGAATATGCAAATCCATAGAGACAGAAAGCAGACTGGTGGTTGCCAGGGGCTGGGGGACTGCTAGCTAAGGGATGTGCGGTTTCCTTTGGGGGTGATGAAAACGTTGTAAAATGGATGTGATGACATTTTGCACAGCTCTGTGATTATACTAAAACGCATTGAATTGTCTTCAGACAAGCAGTGTATATAGTATGTGAGTTCTGTCTCAGTATAGCTGTTAAAAAGCAGAAAGAGGGAACCAGGCAGCATGTGGGAGTCGGGAACAGCAAAGAGTAAGCAGGAACAGCCTGTGCCAGAACCCAGGCTGCTGAGCTGGGGGTGGGAGCTGGGAGTGCAGGGCTGGGGGAACCAGCAAGGAGGCAAAGGGCACTGGCAGCAGAGACAGAAGGGGCCCCTTCAAGAGCAGCGTGGGGGACAGAGTCACCAGGGCAGTGAAGGAGAGCGACACCCGGTGACACCCAGAGGCCTGCGCGCTTGTCATCCGGCGGCTGGCCAGGGCTCGGCTTTCTCAAGTGGCCGCCATGCAGACAGCCGGGTGGGAGGCAAGCCCACTAATGGGGTCGCCCTCCACAGATCGGATGACACGCGGCAAATAGACGGCTGCCTCGGCCCAGGCACCAATTACAGCCCAGACGGCGGATATATTGACTGCTCAGTCACTTGCAGCTTTCTCCCTGGGAATGCAACCCACTAATTAAATAGATGCGCCCAACCGCTCCCCAAACCCTCGCTAGAGATCAGATGTCACGGGGCCAGAACCTGGGCTTTGGCATCTGAGACGCGGGCAGGCAGCTGGCGGGCAGAGTGGAGTGTCTGCCGTGCTGATCCAGCTGATGTGCAGTTTCACTTCTTGTCCCTCTGCAGAGAGCCTTCAACGCCCTGTGTCACAGCACCCACTTGTACGGCCGGAGGCTGGTGCTGGAGTGGGCCGACTCCGAGGTGACCCTGCAGGCCCTGCGGCGGAAGACGGCCGCGCACTTTCACGGTAGGAGCGGGATGGTCTTTTGGGCTGACTCATGGGCCCCCTGCAGAACACAAGAGGTGGGTGGGGCATCTGAGAGAACTGCCCTCGACCCAGCAGGCTATGGGCACAAGGGCTGCCAAGCACCTCCTGCTGGGCATCCTCCCGCAGCCCCTCCAGACCTGCTCTCCACTTTCCTTGGGCACTCCCTGCCAGGAGGCTGGCCTGTGTAGAAGTATCTGGGTTCTGTGCCCTTTTGGGTTGCAGTCGGGTTGGGTCACTGGGGGCCTTGGCAGGAAGAGACAGAGGTCAGAGTGTTTATCCCTCCCTGCCTGCCAGGTTGCCAGGTCACAGCTCGTGGCTGTTGGCTCTGTCCTCACAGTGCTCTGTGTTCAGATTCCAGTGTCCGCAGGGCAGGGATGCTCACGGCCTTCCTGCTGGCCAGCCCTGGGGACCACACTCTTGCCGATCACTTTCCTGCATGACGCCATCCACTTCCTGCTGGAGGGCTGATGCCCACAGGTCTCACTCACCTCTTACCCACCTTGGTGGTGTCACGTGGCCTCAGTGACTATTCAGGTGGTGGCCAGAAAATACTGAGCGCCCACTGTGCCCTCATGCACCCACATGACAGTAACCAAGCAGGGCCCTAGGCTCAGGTGGAAGAGGCTGGGACACATTCCTCATCAGGTGGGCTAGAGAGGCTTCACTGCAGAGGTGACATCTGTACCCAACAAAGGGCTGCCTAAGCAGGAGGCCAGGGGCAGGGGAGACCCCAAGGTTGGAGCAAGCTCGGTATGTGTGAGAAACAGGGAGGCCGGCGTGGCTGGAGGTGAGGGAGGAGAGAGGGAGACGAGGCAGGGCCTCGTTTTCTCCGAGAGGTTGTGTTGAGTCAGGTGAGGAGAGGGTGAGACAGCCCCAAGAATCGCTCCACCCTGGGCACATGGAAGGTATGACAGGTAACCCTTGCTGTCGGGTACACACCCTCCAAACTTGGGATATCAAGGGGTACTTGACCTTGATCCCCATCTCCACAGCTCCGCCTCCCATCACAGAAGTGCTTCCACTGTGGCCTGGGCCCGGCAGCAAAAGGGCAGCTGCTGGCTTTCCACCCACTTTGGATCCCGCTTACTTGGCGATGGGTCACCCAGCTGGGGAGCTTCTCTGTCTTTTGCATGCCCAGAAAAGCCAGGCTCCGTGATAGGCAACAGTCCTGTCTGTGGTGCCACCCGTGGTGCTCTGAGGTCTTCCTGGCACGCCACCGCATTCCTCCCCACCTCATTGTCGCCTGGGTCCCAGGTCTCAGGAGCTTTCCTGGATGGGGCCGCCATTGTGCCCTCATCCATCCCTTCTCTGTGGGGCAGCTCAGGGCCTCGGGTGTCACCTGGGCACAGACTGGGGGTGTTTGCTGCCAGCATCCCCCAACCCCACTTCTCTGTGTAAATATGGAACCTGTCTACACAGGTTCTATAATCCTGTGTACACCTGCCAGGAGTGATTATTCCCTCACCTGACCGGTGCAACTCTGTTGCCAAACCAGGCAGCACCTTGGGAACAGTTTCTCTTATGGAGATGGGAGCCTTCCAGTGGGGCCACTGGTCTTGCTTAGGGTGAAACGACTGGGCTTCTGAGAAGAAGCGTCTCAGCAATGCAGCAGGACTGCATCCCCCACAAGTGGACTTGGAACTCCAGAGATAGCAGGGAAGCCCCTTGATTCTAGCCCAGCTAACACACGCTTCAGAACACTGCCTCCTGCCCGTGCCTATGGTCTTCCCAGACTCCTCCTTCCTCCCACCGCACCTTTCCACAAAGTTCATTGCTCCCCAGACTCCAGACAGGATTCTGTGCCTTTGCACAAGCTGTTCCCTCTGCTTAGAATGCCTTGCCCCTCACTTTTTCTTTTTTTTAAACCGGATAAATGCCTTCAAAACCCAGATAGAATGACACCTCCTCCAGGAAGCCTTCCCTGTTCCCTCCCCCTCCACAGGTATCAGTAATTTCTCCATCCTCTACTCTCCTCTTCTGTCGCCGTGCCTTCTTGCCAAGTTGTAACTTATTTCTTTACGGTTTGTTATCCTCTCTGGACCCGTGCCTTCCCAACATGGGGGCTGTGTCGTGCTCATCTCTCTTAGTGATCAGTTCTTCCCTGGGTCCCCCGTGCCCAGCACAGTACCTGGCACATGCCAGGCTCCCAGTCTCAGACTGGGGAATATTTGAGCTGAGGCAGATGTGGAACCAGAGAAATGAAGGCTAAATACACAGTTGCAAGCTCACAACTCAATAAGACCCCAAATCCTGACGTGCAGGAAGAGAGCCTGTCCTTATCGACAACCATTGACAAGCCCAAATGCGCCCGTCGGCAAATGTTTGTGTAAGGGACTCTCCCCGGAGTGGAGACGGGGGCTCACCTCCCCCACCACCCCCATCCCCCACCCCCGGGGCCAGCCGAGGAGTGCAGGCTTAGCGGTTCTGCCCTGCCTTAGAGAGAAGCCCCCTTCAATAAATTGAGTTCCAAAGACAGCACTATTGCCTCGCCACAGTGGAAAGACTTGGCTGGCAGCATTTCTGTGGGATTGACTGTCTCCACAGCCACTTACCAGCCGCCAAGGCCCAGACAGGGGCAGATAGAATGATAACAGTAACAAAGACAGTTCTTCATTTGCCTACATCTTCCCATTCACTCCCTAGCAGCTCTACGAGATGGGCACTATTAGCCCCATTTCACAGATGAGAGAACTGAGGCCTGCCAAGCACTGCAGTAATTTATGATGACTAGTGTTTATTAAGCACTTACTGTGCATCAGAGGGCCGTCCTCACACCAGCATCATCTCAGTGCTCACAGCAACTGTAGCAGCTGTAGGCAGTGCTATGTCTACTCAGCGAGGAAGTGGCAGAGTTCAGACTTGATCTCCAGACCATGTCTAGAGCCTCCCACCCCACCCACCGGTCCCAACTATGTTATACTAGCAAACGTCACTCAAGAAAAAACTCCTGGCCAGGCGCAGTGGCTCAGGCCTGTAATCCCAGCACTTTGTGAGGCCGAGGTGGGTGGATCACTTGAGGTCAGGAATTTGAGACCAGCCTGGCCAACATGGTGAAACCCCGTCTCTACAAAAAATACAAAAAAATAGCCAGGCTTGGTGGTGCATGCCTATAGTCCCAGCTACTTGGGAGGCTGAGGCAGGAGAATCACTTGAACCCGGGAGGCAGAGGTTGCAGTGAGCCAAGATCACACCACTGCACTCCAGCCTGGGCTACAGAGCAAGACTCACTCCATCTCAAAAAAAAAAAAAAAGAAAAAGAAAGTCCCAGGCCCTCACTAAACCTGGGGTGTGTGAGTGTTTACTGACTGCATGGCTTTGGCCCTTCTGACTCATCCAGACCATGAACCTAAGATCTGCAGGGTTCCTTCAGAAACTAAGAGAATGAATAACAAATCATAATGACAAACACTGCTGGCCCTTCAGAATTGGCACAGCGTGTGTTCATAGAAGGCCCTGTCATGTGCATGTTTCGTTGTCCCCATTGTATAGATGAGGAAGCCGACGTGCATAGGTGAGATAAGGCCCCTCAGGGCGGGCTTGAGTGTCAGAGCCGCGTGTTTCCACCCCTCTGAGTCCCTCTGAAAGAACACTGTCCTCCCAGGTTCTGGAAGGGGACATCAGCTCTGGGCTCCCCGAGTGTGTCAAAGATGAGCACTAACGGACCCTCCCCACTGCCACGGGAGATGGGCCGAGGCCCCAGGAGGGAACAGAATTCGCACAGGAGCCTTATAGAAAGACCCTGTCATGCCATGGCAGCTTATGGGGGTATAGGCAGTGCCCATGGAGCAACGGGATGCTGGGGCTCCCAGAGCGGAGTAGTGTCAGAGCTCTTAACCACCCCAGGGGCTGAAAGGGCAGGGGGAGGAAGTGATGTTCCTGGGGTCCAGTGAGGACAGGAACCTAGGAGCAGCTACCAGTGGGCACTGCAGTGTGGAGGCACACAGCCCCTGCCAGAGGACAGCAGCAAAGCAGGAAGAAGGGGCTGGGGACAGAACAGCTGCAGCTCTCTCTCCTGCGGCCCTCGGCTCTCCGGCCGCGGCCTCCCATCAGGCCATCCCACCTGTCGGCCACAGGCCCAAATTGTCCCTGTGACACATTCAGTGGGGTTCAGCTTTCCGGGGATGGAGCAGGACAGAGGATGGATGTGGAGGGACCAGACAGAGAATGTCCAGCATGTATGGTGACCTACGTACATGTCAGTGCATGTTGCCACGGGTAGGGGTTGTGTTTTCCTGGGGGCAGGAGCAGCCCTGAGAAACGGTGCCCGGGTTGGAGAGGATGCTGATATGGTCCTGGATGTGACCCATCCACAGGTGTCAGGGCCAAGCACAGCAGAGTGTCAGACCTCCCTGCTGGCCTCACCTGTGGGGACCAGGAAGAGGGGGCAAGAAGGTGGCCTGAGAGTTTGGAGCCAGAGTCTGAATTCCTCATTGCATTTTTCAGCACTGTTTTCCAAAGAAACATGATAATCCCTTGAAAACAAAAGAACACACTCTGTAGAATACAGCAAGATGTGAGATGGGGATTTTTTTTAACTAAGAACCCATGGAACTTTTTCTTCCAGTATGGTTGGCCTCAAAGGGACTGGGAACGCCTGGTAATTGCGTTTGTGTCTATGTGTGTGTCTGGCAAGAGGATCTTTTGTTTTCATCAGATTTTCTAGGAGATCATGGGCCCCAAAAGGTTTAGGAACCACCAGCTTAGGAAAAAGAGCGTCAACTTTAGAGTCAGCAAGACCCGGATTCTGCATTCTGGCTATGTGTCCCAGAGCAAGACCCGGATTCTGCATTCTGGCTGTTGTCCTGGGGCAAGTCGCTCTGCCCTGTGAGCTTCTGTTTTCTCATTTGAAAGATGTTAACGGGAGTACCCCTTCTGGAATTGATTTGATGGTGATCAGGAAAGTAACAAAAGCCATAGTAGCAGCTTTCCTTACTGGGGACCAGGAACTCTTCTAAATCCCTTGCAGTGAGGGGTCTCATGTCATTCACACACCACACCGATGAGTGAGATGCTGTTCATCTCCCCATTCTACAGTTGAGGGAACTGAGGCACGCAGAGATGAAGCACCTTGCCCAAGGTCACACAGGCAGTGAATGGTTGAACTTGGACAGTACTCAGGTTTACCTCTCTATCTGTCCTCCCCTGGGAGTGTGACACTGGATTGGGAAAGTGAGGTGATGCCTGGAGTGTGTCCAGCACAGAGCAGGCGCACTAGAGATGTCAGTCTCTCTCACCCACTGAGACACCCGTTGTCCGATTGATGTCTCTGGGACACAGGAGGTGCCCACAGCAGCCTCAAATGTTCAGAATAGGCCTGCTGGCCTCCTGCCCTCCTGGCCAGACCCTTCTCCCCACCCTGTGCCCTTTTCCCATGGAGAAAAATACTCAGTTCATTTGTGTGAAATCCACATTGTTCGGAGCTCCCGGGGCCCTGGCAGACCCTAAAGGGCAGGTGGTGTCCATGCCCAGTTCCCTCCCCTGGCTCCGGCCTCGGCCCTGAACTCTGCCAGGAAGGCACTCAGATCTCAGGTGGAGGCTGCCGAGCTCTGAGGCCACAACAAAGAGCTCCCTGCAGAATGTGGGCTACAGAATGAAAGGCAGGCATCGTAACATTCGGCAGGGCCTGGCAGGAAGATGCCGGTGACACCGTAGCCTGTGAGCCGCACTCAGGGACAGTGGGAAGTGGCCAGAGCAGATAGAGTGGAGCTTTGGCACCAGCCGAAGCCCTGGATGTGGTCGGTGCCCCACCAGTGTGAATTACCCTAGAATGCCCCTGCCCCTGGGCTCAGCTTCCCAGCTCCCAGGACTGGCCTCATCTCCCCTGGGTCCCTGAGGCACCTAGGTCATAGTAGAACGTTCAATTTGTAGTTCAAGCTAAATAATACCAATTATCATTACCGTAACTAGCAATCTTCATGTGTCAAGCCTTACTTGGCGGCCAGGTACTATCTGCAAGCTTTCATGGGTATGAGTCCTGCAGAATCCTGGGAGGTAAATACAGGTCCTCAGATAACATCATTTTATCATAATTGATAAGAAAAAAATGGCTTCCCATCCAGGGCCACTGTCTGTGTGCAGTTTGTGTGTTCTCCCTGTGGTGTTTGCGTGCTCACCCTGTGGAGTTTGTGTGCTTTCCCCGTGTTGTTTGCATGTTCTCCTCGTGGAGGTTATGTGTTCTCCCTGTGGAGTTTGCGTGCTTACCCCGTGGAGTTTGCGTGCTCACCCCATGGAGTTTGCGTGTTCTCCCCATGGAGTTTGTGTGCTCATCCTGTGGAGTTTGTGTGCTCTCCCCATGGAGTTTCTGTGTTCTCGCCATGGAGTTTGTGTGCTCACCCTGTGGAGTTTGTGTGTTCGCCCCATGTGGGTTTTCTCCAGGTCCTCTGGTTTCCTCCCACATCCCAAAGCCATGCACGCTAGGTGAATTGGCACATCTCAGTGGTCCCAGAGTGGGTGAGTGCAGTTATGTGTGTGGTCGGTGCCCTACCTGGGGTGGGTTCCCTCCCAGTGTCCTGAGCTGCCAGGAGAGGCTCTGGCCACCTGCAGCCGTGAACTGGAATCGTTGGGTAAATCATTATCTTCCTTGTTTTTACTAATCTGTCTTAAATGTACATATAGCTCACATTTATTTCAGTGTTTAATATTTAGACATTTTGGTGTCTTTATTCAGAAGTTTGGTGATGTTTTTGTTATTAGAAATACATTAGCGTGTAGGAGTTTAGCTCTTGTTTACATCCATTAGCCTGTGGTAACATTGAGTTTGTTATACGTCTTTTCACTAAAAGTTGCGAGATTGCCAAAAACCTATGAACCTGTCAATTTACTGTACTGTCGCAATCCTCTGTTTTAGAGATGAGAAAACTAAGGCACAGAGAGGTCAAGTAACTTGCCCAAGGGCACCCAGCTACTGACCACAGAGCCAGGATTCAAACCTGTGTTTTCCACCATCCTGCTGTACCGAGTCTTTGTATCAGCTGTTCTGAGCGGCTGCTGCTTGCATTTTACCTGAATGTGTCCTCATACCCGTTCTGTGACCTCAGGCAAGTCGCTCTGCCTCAGCTCTGTCATTGGTACGATGGGGCCACAGCGCCCACCTCGTTAGGGAAATGGTGGGGCTCCAAGGGAAGGATGCCTATAAAGGAGATGGCGCACAGCTCCTGGCACATCACGTGCAGTCAACAAATAGGATTGTTGAGGGGCCTCATTGTCATTCGGGGCACTCTCTCTTCCTTTTCTGAGTTGCCAAAAATACTCCCACTTTCTTTGCATTCCAGTCAGGCCAGGCTAAGGGAGGATGCTCTCTGGGCAAAGGACCGAGACACAGAGACGAGCCCTGGTGTTTATAAGCCTGGGCAGTAACACTGTGTGTGTGTGTGTCTGTGTCTGTGTGTCTGTGTGTGTGTAAGTAGGAGGATGGGTATACCTGACACATAAACATTGCTTGGGACTTGTGTGTGTGTGTGTGTGTGTGTGTGTGTAGTAAGTAGGCTGGGTATACCTGACACATAAGCATTGCTTAGGACATATGTGTGTGTGTGTGTGTGTGTGTGTGTGTGTGTATTAAGTAGGAGGATGGGTATACCTGACATATAAGCATTGCTTGGGACGTGTGTGTGTGTGTGTGTGTGTGTGTGTGTGTAGTAAGTAGGGGGATAGGTATGCCTGACACATAAGCATTGCTTGGGACGTGTCTGTGTGTGTGTGTGTGTGTGTGTGTGTGTGTGTGTGTAGTAAGTAGGGGGATAGGTATGCCTGACACATAAGCATTGCTTGGGATGTGTGTGTGTGTGTAGTAAGTAGGGGGATAGGTATGCCTGACACATAAGCATTGCTTGGGACGTGTGTGTGTGTGTGTGTGTGTGTATGTGTGTGTGTGTATATGTATGTAGTAAGGAGGACAGGTATGCCTGACACATAAGCATTGCTTGGGACGTGTGTGTGTGTGTGTGTGTGTGTTTGTGTGTGTGTAGTAAGTAGGGGGATAGGTATGCCTGACACATAAGCATTGCTTGGGACGTGTGTGTGTGTGTGTGTGTGTGTCTGTATGTATGTAGTAAGTAGGGGGATAGGTATGCCTGACACATAAACATTACTTGGGACGTATGTGTGTGTGTGTGTGTGTGTGTCTGTATGTATGTAGTAAGTAGGGGGATAGGTATGCCTGACACATAAGCATTGCTTGGGACGTGTGTGTGTGAGTGTGTGTGTGTAGTAAGTAGGAGGACAGGTATGCCTGACACATAAGCATTGCTTGGGACATGTGTGTTTGGGGGTGGGGTAAGGAGGAGGACAGGTATGCCTGACACATAAGCATTGCTTGGGATAGGATGTTTACATCTGGCCACAGATGCCACCTGTTCTCCCTTGTCTCCATGGCATAGCACAGAGCCTGGCACCTTGTAGGAGCTTATTAGTGCCCAGGTGCCATGAGGAGAAGGAGGAGGACTCGCTGCTCAAGCAGCAACTGTAATGTCCTGCCTTCCAAGGCAGTTACAATAACTCATTATGCTCCGCACCCAGACTCGAGCTCTCTGCTTATCCAGGTCCTTATTGGCAGCCAAAAGAAGCTTGTTGTAAACCCCCCAGCCCCTCCCCACCAAGCAGAAGCCTTCATTTTATCCATTGTCCCTGTATAATGGCAGGGCATTATATTTTTCCTTGCAAGTTGATGCTTGCAAAACACCTGTCAAATTGAACAGCGAAGGACAGGGCTTTGAAAGTCATTGTAAAAGTTGGCCTGAGTAGGCAAAGACCTTGACACCAGACGGAGATGCTTTCAAAAGGGAATAGCAAGACAGACGTTTTCCACCAAACTGCCCTCCCCATCTCCCCTGTCCTCTTCCTGCCCCTGCCCGGTGCCCCGCGCCTCCTCCCTTCCTTGCTGGCCAAGAATCAGGTTTCTCATCTCCAGCGCAGCAGCCCCGTGGTAGGTGAAGTGCTTTTCTTCACTGCCTTGCATGTGGGAGTTTGAAAAGAGAGAGCAAGGAGGGAAGAAAGAGGAAAGTCCACCGCTGGCTGTGTCCTTTTCTTCCCGAGCGTGTTACAAACCAGCAGGGTCACGGCATCGAGAAGCTTTCAGGGCCACGGCAGGCCACAGTACCTGCGAGCGCAGCCGAGAGAATATAATGGTATGGAAGAAATCCGTGCGCAGAACCCTCTGTTTTACGGCGTTCACAGCCAGGGAGGCCGGGCAAACAGGCTTTTATTTGGCCGGGAGCGTGGCTCGGCTTCCCGTGTTGTCTTATTCCAGCTGGGGAGGACTGATGGGCTGTGGTTAGCGTCTCTACCTTTCACCTCCAGAGCTGGGAGCGCAGACATGACCAGCATGGCGAGTGGCTGGCAGTGGCGCCTTCCCCCGCCTGCCCAAGCCAGGCTGGGCTGGGGCGGGAGATCTATGAGCAGAGCGCCCAGAGAAGCGCTCTTCCGGCATAGACGGGTGGCTGTCCCCATGGGTCGCTGGCCTCTAGCAAACAGTCACCCTCCCAGCCTCACGGGGGGCAGGGAAGGAGCCTGCTTGCTAGAGCCCTGGTCCCAGCAGCCCCCACTGACCCCGGCCCCCACTGCCTCCCAGCCAGAGTGTCAAAGATGCAGCTTTTCCCCCACACCCCTCCTTCTCGTGATTCTCTTGTCATGCCCCTCCCCTGGTCCTCCTCGAATACCACAGCCTGCTGTCAGGTGCTCACGTGTGCAATTAAGATCCTTCTCCATGTGACATTTTATCCTTTGGGAGGGTACAAGGCCCTTTGCCCACCCTGCCTGGGCCCCACATCTAACACAGAGAGGAGGCACTCAGTGACCATTTGTGGGGTGAAAAAATGAACATACATAAGAACCTAATCATCAGAATGATGATTAGAATTTAATTGAGCATCTAATAGGTGCTGGACACTGTGTGAGCATTAACTCAGTTCATCTTCACAGTCACCCCACAAGGAAGGAAGCCGGGCTCAGAAAAGCTGGCTAATGTGCTCCAGGCCCCACGCTTAGCCAGGTGTGCG
This sequence comes from Pongo abelii, assembly GCF_028885655.2. Lineage (NCBI taxonomy): Eukaryota > Metazoa > Chordata > Mammalia > Primates > Hominidae > Pongo > Pongo abelii. The sequence continues at coordinate 112,665,088 of NC_071995.2, read as the reverse complement.
GTTGGCACTGGAGCCCTGTGTGGTCAAAGCCAGATATTCCTAACTGGGTGCTTTGAAGCACCGCTGGTCTGAAAAGGCAATCATGTAAGTTCTTATAAAGATCAAGTCAGAAGGAAAGGAAAGAAAGAGGGCAAGAAAGCTTTGTCATGGACCTACCATGTGCAGAGAGTGATACCAGGTGGTTTTACATAACTCAGTCTGATTTCAGGCTCACAGCTCCCCGAAGAACAGTGTTGCTTCCATTTTACCGAAGCACAAACCAAGACCCAGAGCAGTCTAGTGCCCGGCCTGAAGGCATACAGGTCTGGACACTGCAGAACTGTAGTTAATGTCTATACCTGGGTGTTCCATCATACCCTATATCCTCAGCACCTCCTAAATCCCAAATTGCCCTCTCTTTATTGGATCTGGGTTCCTGATCCAGGTACAGCAGCAGTTGCAAACCACAGCCTATAATCTATTTTTATAAATAAAGTTGTATTGGAACACAGGCATGCCCATTTGTTCATATATCTTCTAGGGCTACTTTCTTCCCCTGCAAGGACAAAGCTGAGTGGTTGTGACGGAGACCCTATGGCCCACCAAGCCTAAAGTTTTTACTTTCTGGCTCTTCAAAGAAAGGGCTTGCAGCCCCTAGGCCTTCTGAAGTGGCTGCCCTTATTTTATCCAAAGGCCAGGAGTGGCTAGTTCCTCCCACGGTGACTCCCCACTTTCTCAGAGCATATAACTCTAGAGGCATCATAACTGTACCCCCAGTGCCCTGCAACTGGAGTCCTGTGCTTAGATCTCCAGCTTCCCTGGATAGGAGGCCCCATTTATTCATTCATTCATTCTACAGTTCTTCACTGATTACCTTATTATCAAGCCGTGCTCTAGGCACTGAGGGCAAAGCAGTGTACAAAAGAGAAAGTCCTCCCTCATGGAGCTGATATTTGAGTGAGAGAGGCAGATGATTGCCCCCTTCCCCTGCCCCACCAAAAAAAATAAATAAATAGCAACAAAGTTCTAATGATACCAAGTCCTGTGGTGGAAATTAGGAAGGGTAACATATGGTTGGATGCAGTGGCTCATACCTGTAATCCCAGTGCTTTGAGACGCCGAGGCAGGAGGATCACTTGAGCCTAGGGGTTTGAGACCAGTCTGAGCCACATAGGGAGACCCCGTCTCTAAAAAAAACTTTTTAAATTAGCCAGGCATGGTGGCGCACACCTGTAGTCCCAGCTACTCAGGAGGCTGAGGTGGGAGGATCGCTTGAGCCCAGGAGTTCGAGGCTGCAGCAAGCCATGATTATGCCACTGCACTCCAGCCTGGGCAACAGAGCAAGACCCTGTCTCTTTAAAAAAAAAGAAGAAAAAAGAAGCATAATGAGCTCTTCAGGACCAGAGAGGGAAAGGAGAGATTCCAAATATGGTGGTTGGAAAGTCTTTCTGCCAAGTCAGCATTTCTGTATGATTCAAAGGGACCAACCAGCCAAAGATCTGGAGGGAACTATCCCAGGTAGCAGAAGCCACAGGTGCCAAGGTCCTGGGGTCAGAGTGTGTTCAAAGTAGGCAGAGAAGCCAACAGGGGTTCCTCCTGGGGCCTTCTCTGGCCTGGCAAGAAGCCCAGCTTGTATTCAAGGTGCAGTGGGAAGCTCCCAGAAGATTTGAGGAGAAGAGTCTCGAGACCCGATTCACACTGTCAGACCTCATCCCCTGCATTGTAGAGGGGCAAGAATGGAGGGCAGAGGTCCCATCCAGGCCAGCAAGGACCATGCAGCAGAGGCTGTGGAGGTGGGGAAGCAGGTGGATTGAGCATTTTGCGTAAAGGTAGAGCCGGCCAGACTTGCTTCTGGAAGGCAGGAAAAAAATCAAAACTGGTGCATAGGTTTTTGCTCCAGGCCACTCACAGGATGGTGGTGCTGCGTAGTGAGTGGAGGCCCAGGAAGGTGGGAAGAACAGGTGGCTGGGCAGGGGTGTTCTGAATGTGTTGAAGTTGAGACACCTATTAGGACTCCCCTCGATGTCAGGCAGATAGATCTATGAGTTGGGAGCTCAGGGGCGAAGTCTGGGCTGAGATATAACTTTGGAAGTCATCAGCAGACAGATGATATTTAAAGCCTGCAAGAGTTCACCCCCCTCCCCACTTCTGTAACTTAATCATTCACAGGACCATACATTTTCAAAAGACTGGAGACCAAGAGAGTCTGTTATCCCCACGTCAACCCTTGCGAATAGGCCGCCTTGATCTTGCCCATGAAAACATAATCATCGGGCTTTAAGTTCAAGCAAGGATGTGAAGCCACAGAATTTGTTATTCAAAATATCCCTTGGTGGTGGTTCCTTCCATCCACCTGGAGACAGAGGTTTTCTGTAAGCTTCCCATTTTCATTCCTTCACCTGGGTCCTTGTTGTTTTCTCCTGGAGACTTGACTGTGGCAGCCCTTCCTCCAGAGGTGTTGAAGGCCTAAGCAGGAGGTGGACAAAGAGGGAGACTGTCCCGGATTGCCATAGCGGGTCCTGACAGGAAAGGCCGAGACTGGGTGGGGCATGGGGATATGTGGGTGATTTATCCCTGACCTCTTTGAAATGATCACTTTTCAGCCAAAAGTGGTGGCTCACGCCTGTAATCCCAGCACTTTGGGAGGCCAAGGTGGGTGGATCACTTGAGCCCAGGAGTTCAAGACCAGCCTGGCCAACACGGCGAAGCCCTGTCTCTTCTACAAATACAAAAATTAGCCAGGCGTGGTGGCGTGCGCCCGTAATCCCAGCTACTCAGAAGGCTGAGGCAGAAGAATCACTTGAACCCGGGAGACAGAAGTTGCAGTGAGCCGAGATCACACCACTGCACTCCATCCTGGGCAACAGAGTGAGACTTAGTCTCAGAAAAAAAAGAAAAAAGAAATGATCACTTTTTGTGTTCAGGGTAGTGTGTTTTAACCTATCTCCAGCTCCTGGTCATGTTGGGAAGTGGTTCCAGGAGAGGTTGAGGTTGCCCAGGAAACCCACTCTTTCTCACACCCCTAGCTACCTCAGCTGCTGGAGGCTGAATCCAGAGGAGAAAAATCAAGGAGAGGGAATTCTTTCGGTCAAGGCAGTTCCCAAGTGTGCGCCCAAGTGGTGCACATGGCTGGCCGTGCAGGGAGCCATGATCAGAGAGCAAAATCCTTCTCCCTGCAGTGGTGCAGGGAGGCTGGGGGGCCTGGAGACCAGCTGGAGCAGGTATCGCCCAGTCACCACCTCCTACTTCCTTCCACTCCCCACGCCTGAGCCTCGCTGGGCGGTGTTTTGGAAATAATTCCAAGTGCTTCGGCAATATCCCGCACACTCTCTTCCCCTTCCCCCGGGAGCGACTGTCCGTGCGGGGAAGGTACTTGCTCCCAATCCAGCTAAATTGTTATTGACTTGTGTTCTCTGCGTTCCGCAAACATTTCACTCAGCCGTCGCCAGCAAGGCCAGGAATCCCTGCTAGGGCTAACGGGGAAGCCAGCTGTGCCGGGCCATTTCTCGTGCTCTTCCTCATCGATCACAGAATTAAACTGACAGAAGGAGAATTTCAGAGCGACTTGGGAGGGGCAGGGGCTGGGCCAGGATTGGACAAGGGTTTGGGGACTTGGGGACCACAGTGCTAGAAACAGGGACAGGAGGAGGGTGGGTTTCCCTCCAGGGTTGTAGCTGGTGGTAGGGGGTGGCCAGTTTTATTTCTGAGCTGTAGGCTGGCCCAGCCCGGAGAAACCCAAGGAAAACACACAGACAAGGTTTTTATTACTGCCTCATGACCACAAGTGAAAGTAGTGGGGTTTGGTAGACAGAGAGGAGACAGAGAAAAGAGCAGAGACCACACTGGCAAGTTGTCGGCTGAAATTAGATCTTTATTTTGCCTACCAAATATGAAAACAATGGTTTTGAGTGAATCATCACTATTTTCCTATTGGAAGATTGGACCTGAAATTCAAGATTCTGACCTCTTCTGAAAAATCAGATTTGGCCAGCCTGGTTCCACATTCCCACAGGGCACCAGGCCCAAGGAATGGCTGCACGTTTATACGAAGGCTGGGCTTCTGCTTACCCACAATGCATAGCCCTCCCTGTAGTCTTCCGCCGACCCCCTGGACTGTTTGATGCCGTCATATTCCTACCTGGACCCTCGAGCCTTTGCACTTACACAGCCTGGTACAGACACCACTATACCTTGGCCCTATGAGATGTTACCAGCTGCTCCCTTTCAGCCTCTGCTTTCCAACCCAGGGCATATGCCAAAAGAAAAGAGATCAGTAACTAATGTGGACCAAACCCTAAGACTTGGGAGATTCCTCCAGACCTGAGGCAGAGGAGTAGGGGATGCCTTCCCACCTTTCCTGGTTCTTTTTCCCTTTTCCCTCTGCAGTGAGTCACCTTCACCGGGACACTCCCCTTGCTTCCCAGCCTGCACAGGTCTCCCAGTATCTGTAACTAATACAAACACGTGGGACCAAGTCTAGAAGCCCCCAGGCATATAGCCCACGCCCACAGCCCTAGCTCAGGGTAACTCCACGGGTATCCGGGCTGCAGCACCTTCACCGGCCCCTGTGTATGGGGTTGTGCGTGGCCAGTCATAGAATTCTGCACACACACAAGACACCCAGAGCACAGAGGGAAGTTACTCCACCCACTGACCCAGTCTCCAGCCACTCAGGGAGCCCAAGTCCTCAGCACCAAGATTAATAACATCAGTCATCATAGCAGTCATAATACCCCGTGCCCACCCCAGGCCATTTGCATCAGAACCTCTGGAGGGAGGATCCAGGTATCAGTGGGTTCCTAGCTGATTCTGTCAGACAGCTGGATTGAGAACTAATGGCCTTTGAAAAGGAAATTGCTGCTACATGGCCCAGGTCTGTTGATGCTTTTCCTGTTGAGACCCTCCCTCCTAGGGAGGCTGGGCTAGTGTCCCCCCACTGCAGGGCAGGCTTTACTGTGCTGTACCAGCAAGGCTGGAGCCACCCCTATCTGAGCTCAAGGTCCTGCTTGGAAAGTGTGGCCACTTGACTCTTCAGAGCCCTAGTGTGGCTGCTTCCTCATCTGAAAAGTGGGACAATGATGTTACCCAGCTGGTAGAATTTCTGTAGGAAAGTCCAGAGCCAGCCTGCTGCTTAGAGCCAGCAGGTGCCTGAGGAGTGGTCCCTGTGGCTCGCCCCTCAGCTTTATCTTGGGCAGCTGGATTTCCCCTTTGCTGGGCACTGCCTGTCCTCTGGGGTGGCCTCACAGGACCCTTTGATTGTTAGCTTTCATGTTTGCCTGGCACCTCAACGGGCCGGGCCCTGGGCTAAGTGATCTCATGCTTTATCTCATCAAATCCCCTGTAGTGGCTGCTACTACTGTGTCCTGTCTACAGAAGAGTAACTTTGGTAACTCAGAGAAGGCTAGGACCATCAAGTGGCAGCACTCAGGTCCCACCTCGTCCTGTCCATCCTGAGCCCCAGTGTGGCCCCCATGGCTGGTGGTTTAGTTTATCCTGTGGAGTTTTGTTCACTGCCATATCCCCAGCATCATTCCTGGCACATAGAATATGCTGGGTCATGCTTGCTAAGAGTGACTGAAGGCAGGAACCCTTACGGTCCCCATGAGATAAGCAGAGCAGGCACCGCCCCCATTTAACAGGTGGGAGCACTGAGTTAAGGAGCTTAGCAGCTTCTGAAAGTCCCACAGTGGCAGAGGCCCGTCTGCGGCCCAGGCTCCTGCCCACCCGCTCTGCACAAGGACCCTCTCAGATCATACCTAGTTCTTAGAAGGACTCGCTGTGTTTTAAAAAGGCACAACTGGCTGGTCGTAGTGGCTCACGCCTATAATCCCAGCATGTTAGGAGGCCAAGGCGGGTGGATCACTTGAGCTCATGTCCAACATGGTGAAATCTCATTTCCACCAAAAATACAAAAATTAGTTGGGCCTGGTGGTGCACGCCTGTAATCCTAGCTACTCGGGAGGCTGAGGCACAAGAGTTGCTCAAACCCAGAAAGCAGAGGTTTCAGTGAGCTGAGATCACTCCACTGCACTCACCTGGGTGACAGTGTGAGATTCTGTCTATTTAAAAAAAAAAAAGGCACAGCCCTAAAACAGCCTCCTGTATCAATAAAGGGACATTGGCTTGGTCTTAGGAGCCAGGCCAATCTCCTGAAGAGTACCCTTTATTCTGTGCTTACCTAATGTGTGCCTGCTGTACACAGAGCCCTGAGATGCAGACCCATCTGGGTAGGAGAGCTCTGCCCGTGGGGGCTGCAAGATCTGAAGCCAGGGAGGACAGGGAGAGACCCAGGCAGAGGCACCAGCAACTGAGGGTGGGGGTCTGGCTCAGCCAGCCTTCCAGAGCAGGCAGCCTCCCAAGCCAGGCCAGCCCCCGGGTGCCCAGCCCCCTGCGGTACCCACACCATGGCACCCTCATACTCCCCAAGGGTGGGAGCTACAGGTGGCTGGTGTCCCCCAGCAGCCTAGGACTGCACACCACCGAGTCTGAAGATTGTGGTGCCTCATTCTGGCCTCCACACTCTGCCCCAACCTCCTTCCTCCCCTCACCCACCTGTGCCCCCGACCCCTGCCCTTCACCCCGGCCTCTTGGAATCAGTTCTGTCTCCAACTTAGCGGAGTTTGTCGAAGCCTTGCCTATTCTCTGTCTCAGGAAGTAGCAACTCAGGAGCCTCCAGGAACAGGAAGAAAAGCCCCCTTAAGTGAGGCTTCCTGTCTCCAGGGGCAGCTAGTGCACAGCCTCATCAGTTACCTGTAGGCAGGGAGGGGACAAGTCTGCCACACTCACAGGTTAGCCATTCCAGGTTCAAGAGAAACTAGAGGTGCAGATTCTCATGTAGCATCTCCCTGTTTTTGAACATTAGTCACTGATTTCTGTATTCATGGCAAATCATGTCAGCAAATCCAGACACTCTTCTGTGGGCCCACAGTGGGAGGCCCTGCTCCATCCCACTGGTCACTTTTTTTTTTTTTTTTTGAGACAGAGTCGAGAGCTGCTGTTGCTATCCTCGTGTTATAGAGGAGGGGAGTGGCCCACCCTCGTGCTCTCAGTAACAGATTCCATCAACAGCAGTAAGAATGACCAACCTGTATTGACAGCTTGCCGTGTGCTAGGCACTATTGTGAAGGCGTTACATACATATATTCATTCTTTTAATATCCTTACACACCCTAGGCGTGTACATTTCATCACCATTCAGTAACTGCAGAAACTGAGAGGAGCCCAGAGAGGTGAAGCAACTTACCCGAGGTTGACCAGCCAGGAGCAGCAGAGTTTGATCCTGGCAGCTCACCCACCCAGCACCCTGCATCTAGCACCCTCCACCCTGTACCTCAGGCCTCTCCGCTCAGAATCCAGCCCTGGGCTTCCTGGCCCAGTGCTTTTCCCCTCCCCGAGCTTTTCACGCCTGCCTCATCCCAGGGTTCCTTTCAGAACTCCCTTCTCCCCTTATCAGCCACGCTCCTCTCCCCCAGCTTGCCTTTCCTCAACGTCTGCTTCCAGAACAAAACCCCAAGAAGCGCTTTCTCTTGTCCTCCCGACGCCCCCCCGCCCTTTCTCCCTGCCTGCGCCTTTCTCCCTGCCTGCCTGTGCCTCCCATGCAGGGCCGACAGCTCCAGCCAGGGAAGGGAGAGACACAGGCTGGCATTCTGTCAAGGAATTAATTGAAAAATAAAATCATTAGGTGGGAACTCCAGAAATGCAAAAATGGTGGTTGGAGGTTGAGGGGGAGGGGGGCAGGACTGGGGGGTTGTCGGGGGACGGCTGAGCTTTTTGTCAAGTTAATTTCTCGGGTATTGATGTTTGGTGACATTCACTTGTTGTTTATCTTCGGGTGCAGCTGTAATACTGAAAGAAAATACACAGCTTGTTTCGTTTATTTATTTTACACCTTTCTCCGGTTCTGCATTATGTTTGTTTGGTGAAAACCCACTGAGGCTTTTGATGTCGGGGAAGTGGGATTTCAGCAGCTGTTCCCTGCAAACAGGGTGCTCCTCAAGGAAGCAGGGCCAGTGGGAGGTGCGGGGTGTCATTTGGTGGGAACTCGGGGCCTGATGTGTCCTCCAGGGGGCAGTTGGGGGCCCAGCCTGAACCATGGCAGATATGCCAGGCCCAGGAGCACGGAGGCTGGCTTATGATACATGAGTACATAGTTGGCAGGTAAAGGAATGAGATGTTTTGGTTCATCGAGGCCACAAAGCCAGGCTCCGCGTAAGAGGCCCCGCCCCGTGAGCACTCACTGCCCCAGTGACCAAGAGAGACACGAAGTCAGCATCTTTCCTATCAATAATAGTAACACAGGTGTTAGTCTCAGCACCATCGACTGAGCCCTAACCAGGGGCCGGGCATTGCCCTTTTTACTCATTTCAGCCTCACCACAACCCCTAGTATTTCCATTTTACAGGTTAGAAATTGAGGCATAACTATCTGGTTCTTTCTCCATCTCCCCCTGCCAGACCAGAAAGCCTTAGGTGGTGCCAAGCCAGGCTTGTTCCCCACCATGCCCAACCCAGAGCAGGTGCTGCAGGTGTCTCCGTCATGTGAGGGGATGAGAGCAGGAATGAAGGCTCTGAACAACTGCTCTTGGCCTCGTCTCAGCTGCTGTTTGTCCTTCAACAACCTACACTACTTGACCCTCAATTTTCCCTGTCATTCACTCCCTCAGTCTCTCAGCACACATTTATTGAGCATCTACTATGTGCCAGGCACAGTTCTGGGCATTGGGAATGCAACAGTGGACAAAACAGACAGAAGACAGATAGTAAAGTGGAAACATGACACGCAGTGAGACCGGGAGACATGCTGTGGGGGAAGTGGACAGGAAAGGGATTAGGAAGTGCACATCAGGGCACTCCGAGGACTTGGGATTTTAAATAAGGAGGGAAGCTTCACTGAAAAGCTAAGGCCCCTGAGTGGCTCCGTGGAGGAAGAGCATTCCAGACCAAGGGAACAGCAGGTACAAGGCCCTGAGGTGGGAGTGCTGGAAGCCAGGAGCCAGGAAGGGGCCCAAGTGCCTGAGCAGAGTGGGAGAGAAGCAGAGAGGTGGCGGGGCCTGCTCAGTGGCCCTGGCAGCCGACGTGACAACTTTAGCTTTTCCCCAGGTGAGATGGTGCCCCTGGAGGCTTGAGCAAAGGAACGGCATGCCGTGATGGAGGATTTAACAAGCTCCCTCTGGCTGCCGTTCGAGACCAGACTTCTGGGAGGGGTGGGCAGGGGAATCCAGAGGCGATGGTGGTGCAGCCCAGGAGTGCAGGAACGTGGGGAAGAAGCGCCCCAAGTCCAGGTCTATCTTAAAGGTTGAGCTGACACAATGGATGAGGCTAGAACTCCCCTCGCCAGTCCCTCCAAGTTGTCAGGATGTGGGAGAGAAGAAAAAATCCCATGCCGCCACCACTGGCCATCCCTTAGACCCCAGGCCAGGCCTGGCGCAGGAAGGCAGGGACCCTGCCCCAGGAGTGAGCTGCCACCCCCAACTCATCTTAGCAGATGGGAGGGGCGCCAGTGATCGCCTGCAGGCCCTGTTTCGTTGCATTCTATTTTCCAGCTCCTATTACCTGCCCACAAATTCAATTTCCAGAGGCCATTGTGCACCTCCAGGGCTGGCGATTATAAGGAAACCAAGAGTGTCTAGGAGGGCACGAGGAAGGAGAGGAAGCCGGAGTCTGAGCCCTAGGCCGCCAGCCCCCACCACCCCAGCCCACCCTGTTCCCCTCTCCCTTTTCATGATTAACAATGATGGGTACAGTGCAAGGCCTTGAGGCTCCCAGGTGGCAGGCAGGTGGGCACCTCCCGCACCTTCTGCACGCTCACCATGGGGCAGGCTCTGCTGTCTGTCTCTCACCCTGGCTCCGTCCGCTCATTCCCCTTTCTGGGATATTTCACAAGCACTTGCTAGGTGCCAGGCAGTGTGCTAAGGCCAGGGACACAGCAGTGAGACAGCATCCCACACAAAGAAAGACCTGCGGCAGTGTGGGTAATAAAAAGTGCCAGGGGGTGGGGTGGCATTGGAGCTCAGGGGTAGAGGGAGAGGGAGATCTGGGTGCTGCCGGTGCAAAGGTCTTGAGCAGGGAGAGGTGGGCCAGCTCCAGTGACGCCTCCAGAGGAACTTGGGGCTTTCTTAGGGAGTGGTGGATCTGACGCACACGTTTTAGAGGGATCCCTTGGTGGGAGGGGGGTCTCTAGTGAGGGGCTGAGAGGTACTTGGATTGGGGTGCAGCCATGGAGATGATGAGAAACAGGGTCAATGTTTGAATTGATTTGGGAGGGATGAGATTGAAGAAACAGGTTCAGAGAGGTGAAATCGCTCACCCAGGAACACGCAGAGGGAAACCAAGTCTTCATCTCTGGGCCAAGCACTGTGCTGGCCCTGGGGAGGTCTCAGTAGAAAAGGCTAGGCCGCTGCTGTGAGCTCCAGGAAGCTCACAGCCTGCGGATGAACGGAGGTAAAGGGCCTCAGGGTGATGTATTTGGGGAGGTGTTTGAGCCGTGGAAAGGGAGATTTGGACAGCCTCTTTACACTGCCTCTGTCTCATCTGCGAGCAAGGCTGCTCATTGACAAGTGGTTAGACTAGAAGAGGGACTGAGAGGAAGCCAGCCTGGATCCCAGCCTCCCCCAGCCTCGCTCTTTTCCCAGAGGGCCAAGGGGCCCCACACGTCCTCTCCTGCCACCATTGATCCCCTTGGAGTTCTCTGCCTAGAACCCGAGACTTTCATAAAAAGCAGAAAGACTGTGAGCTTAGGTGTGACTGGGGTTCGAATTCTGGCTCCACCACTTCCTAGCTGGGTGACTTCAGACCTGCCTGTCCGTGCCTCAGTTCCATCTCCTGCAAGAGGCAGTATACCACCTGCCTGTGGGGTTGCTGACAGGAGTGGAGCCATGGCTCATGATGGTGCCTAATTAGGAGGTGCTTGTGGGGCTAAGCCCACCAAACCCTTTCCTACCTCCATCTTTTCTTCATGACCCTGAATCCCCTCTCCTAACAGAAAACTCCTCTGCATTCTTCAAAGCCCAAGTCAAATAGTCCTCCTCTTCAAAGCCACCTCTAATTGTCGTTCCCTCCATGCCTCCTCTGGAATCCTTGAGCTTTGCATATGTTCTATTCATCCACCACTTATTGAGCACCTGCTGTATGCCAGCCATGTGCTACACCATTAGCCTGGCCTCCAAGAAAACAGAAACAGCTTGTACTTGTCTCTCCAGCCGTTGCCCACTGCTTGGCTCAGCCTCTCTGAAGGGTTTCAGCTTCCTCCAAGCCAAGCTCTGATCTGCTGTGAGGAAGCAGCACAGGAGACCCTCTCCCTCTTTTTTCTCGAGGGAATCCTTTCCCCTGCGGGTAGAAGATGGGGAGGGGATGGCCAGGGAAGCAGGAGAGTTTCTGGGGGTGCGAGGGAGGCAGCCCCGCCATGGTGATGCTGAGACTAACCCTAGTGTTTCTCTCTCCTCCTCATTCCTCCTTTGATTCTCTCCCCTACTCCTTGTCTTTCTTCATTGCCCCGTCCTCTCTCCCCCTCCCTCTGTATCGTCTCTCCCTCCACTCTCCCCCCACTTCCCTCTCTCACATTCTCTCGCTTCTTTTCTGTCTCCCCGCACCCGTGTTCTGCTCATCTCTCCCCTCTCCCTCCTTCCTCTGTCATTTCTCTCTTCCTGCCTCCCAACCCTCTCGGCTGTTCTTTTCTCCTCTCTTGCCATCTGGGCTCCCACAGAGCCCCCGAAGAAAAAGCGGTCTGTGGTGTTGGACGAGATCCTGGAGCAGCTGGAAGGCAGTGACAGCGACAGAGAGGAGCAGACCCTTCAGCTGTGAGCTGGCGCCGAGAGGGTGCGTGGCTCCGGGGCCCTGGGGACCGGGACAGCCGCTCCAGCTTCTGCACTCCCCACCATGTGGGCTGGGGGGCGGGGCAGGGAGCGGCAGGCGGCCCCACCCTGCACTGGTCCAAGGTCGGAGGGGACGGGATGAGGAAGGCCTCAGGCCACTGCCCAGTGGCCCAGGCATCCTGGGTTTCACCAGTGACACGTTCTAGCAGACACTGACTGCACACCTGCTCTGTAGCAGACACGGAAGAGTGCAAGGGAGCAGCCACGTTAGGAAGAGAGACTTGGGAACAGCTACACAGGGAGCTAGAACCCCTGCTCCCCCTGTCCCCACCCCAGGAGAGTAAGGGGACGAGGGCCAGCTCTCTGGCATCAGGCTGCTTGGACATGAAACTCCGTCTCCAAGCTCAAGCTGGGAGACCCTGGCCCAGTTTCCTTATCTCCTTGGGCCCAGCCTTCCCCTTGCTAGCTAGTTCTTACCTCATAAGATTTGAGAGAGAAATAAACGCAGTAATGCATGAAGAGTGCCGGGCATGGTGCTGAGCCCTGTTCCTGCACTCCCTCCAGGGCTGCTGAGCTAGAATTCCCACCTATGTCTTTCCAAGGGACTGTTCACGGCTTGGGACTTGGTCTCTGTCCTGCCTCATCCTCGTCACTTGGGACCACGAGCCCTGGTTCAGTCATCCAGGGAAGCCTCCCAGCAGCTCATGAAGCATCGAGCTCCAAGCCCAGATGCCAAGCTCCCTGGCTGAGCTGAATGATGTCACTCATGGTGGATGCGTTCTGCTCACTGGCCCAGAGCCCTGTGAAGTGCATCAAGGTCCTCTCCGCTGGCCAACAGCATCCCCAGGCTTCTCTCAGGCGCCCATGTTCACATTTTCTCCAGCCTGAGACGCAGCCTCCTGCCTGGAAGGGCCTGTGCCAGCACCAGCCAGAGGGCAAGACGGAGAGGGCAGAGCAAGAACTGCACTGCATCTCACTGCGGTCTGAATCCAGACATCACCGTTCCCCAAGGTGCGACCTCAGACTAATGACGTCCTGTTTGAGCCTCCGTTTTTCTCTCTAGGAAATGAGGGTGATAATTGTGCCTACCTCAGATAGACAGTGCCAGAATTAAGTGAGTCAAGCCAAGTAAAGCCCAGAGAAGTTTCTCATCAGCACTTTTGTTTTCTTCTTCATTTAGAATCACTGGGTGGGGCTCCAAGTGAGAGTTCGGGAATCTTAGACTCTGTGCATAAAACATGGTCTGTGCATTTTGGTGGGGATGAGGTTCCAGTCTTCATCCAGTTTTCGGAGTGGCCCAGAGCCCAGGCAAGGCCACACAGAGCTGGCAGCCTGCACGACCAAGCGTGTGCCTCGTGTCCTCTAGGGCAGACACCCCCTTAGCCATCCAAGCTCATCCCTGAGAATTCGTGGAAACAAAAGACACAGAATGGCTCATTCCCCAGCCCTTTATTTTTTATTTTTTTAGAGACAGGGTGCAGTGGCATGATCATAGCTCACTGCAGCCTCAAGTGGTCCTCCCACCTTAGCCTCCCAAAGCTCTGGGATTACAGGTGTGAGCCATCACACCCAGCCACATTCTCCAGCTTTTATAGTGGGGTGGCTCACAGAGTCACATCGACCACAGCCTTCTGGATGTGGGGGCTGAACAGTGTCTCTGTTAAACCACACCCAGGCCAACCCTCAGGTGACCAGGGTCCCAAGTTGCCATGGGTCGTGCGGAATGACAGGGCTGGAGACCTACCCCATGCCTTCCCACTGCTCGGATCCGTGAGCTGGATCGTGTCCTGTTCGGCGGCACATGGCTCCTTCTAGCTGAACTTTCTGGTCTATACAATTTGTACTCATATTTCCACACCACCAGAGCCAGCGGGGATGGCTGGCTGGTCACCAAAACTCAGGTGTAGACCCACGGGCCTGGTGCAGGGGCAGGCATCTTTTGGCACTGACTTAACTGGCCCAGAGGATGCTTCTAGAACCTCCCCCCAGAGCAGGATTCAGCATCGTCCAGGGCTTGGTGCAGGATGAGCAAACATGGGCTCTGTATTCGGACCTGCCTGGGCTCCATAACAGTCCACCACTCTCCAGCCTTATGAACCTGGGCAAGTGACTTAAGCTGCTGAGTCCTCAGTCTCCTCATCTTTAAAATGGGGTGATGCAAGTAGCATCTCCGTCACAAAAGCGTTATCAGGCCCAGGCAGCTGCAGGCCCCTGCCAGGGCTCACACAGTGAAATGATGGGAATCAGGGCTGTATGACCCTTCCTGCGTCACTGCCTTCCCTGTGGCCAAAAGAAAAAGCCAGTGAGCTGGGGAAGGTTCAGGAATAGAGGAGGGAGAGCTTCCAGTCACTCGCCAGGCCTGGCCTGGAATTGGCAGTGGGGAGTGAGGCAGTCTAGAGGCCATATACTGAGCCTGGCCCCTGTGCCCCTGCCCGGGGCACGTGCTGTTTGGAAGGGGCAGATCTGTGAGCACACAGGAGTAGTGGAGTCCACTCCCACAGAGATCTCGGGGTGCCCCTTCATGCCGTGCCCACCAGACTGCACCCTCATCTCCTCTCGTCCGGCTCAGCTGTCCTCGTGCAGCCAGTGTGGCCTGACTGATCCGTGAGCTGGATCATGTCAGTCTGCAGCTTCAAACCCTCTAGGGCCTCCCCGACGCATGGAAAGTCGAGTCCCGCTGCTCACCCCAGCACCAAGGCCCCACCTCACCTGACCCTGCACTCACTGTCCCGGCCTTCCTCCCAGCAGGCTCCCACCCCAGGGCCCTCGCGCTGCCTCTTCCCTCTGCCTGGGATGCCCTTCCCTCACATTCTTCCTGTGTGGCGCCTTTTTATTTTCCTTTGAGATCTTAAATCACGCTTGTCCAACCCAAGCTTGGGCTTTGAATGCGGCCCAACACAAATTTGTAAACTTCCTTAAAACATGAGATTTTCTTTGCACTTTTTTTTTTTTAGTTCATCAGCTATCACTAGTGTTATTGTATTTTATGTGTGGCCCAAGACAGTTCTTCCAGGGTGACCCAGGGAAGCCAAAAGTTTGGATGCCCTGGTTTAACTTCTTCCTCACTGAGGGAGACAGCCCCCGATCAGTTAGTCTGCAGTAACCACACCCAGCTCCTCTTCACACCCAGCCCCAACCCCCTATCTTCCATCCCCTGTCCCTCTCAGTCACAGCACTTAGTACAGGGGACAACCTGGAGTGTGAGCAAGATTTCAGTGACCCAGAGCCTTTTACCCCCTCGAAAATAACTGTTTTAAACAGGAACTAGGAAAACAATTAAGATTTTTCTTACGATCATCATTGTTCTAGAATGCAGTAAAGTACAGCCAGGTAGCCATGAAGCGGAGCTCGGGAAAGTCACTTGCCTGGCCCAGAGGAGGGGCTTCGTCTCTTCTTCCTTTGGAGAGGAGGGACTGGTGAAAGCGTCTTATGAGAAATTCCTCCATCCAGCATGTGGGGGTTGAACTGGGAGACTCTAAGCCTTCAAGCCAAGACAGCAAGGGACTGATAGTCACCGCTGTCACTGGGAGGGGGACTCAGGAGCTTTCTGAAAGGCAGCTTTGGTGGTTTTTGAAGCAATGATGGGACATTGGTAGACCCAGACACCCAGAAGATCTGGGAGAGAAATTCCAGAAATAACCCACAGAGGTGGCACTGAGGAAGGAGCACTGCTCCAGGGCGGTGGGCCCCCTGACCCAGCTCAGGACTGCTGCAGGGGGCAGGAAACTGCCTCAGCCACTTCTCAGAGGGGCTGTGACCCATCCCCTGCTGATACGGTCACCAGAGAGCCAGGAAAGAGAACCATGACAGGCTGGACCAGAGCATATGCCTAGGAAAGGAGAGGTGACACCAAGAGGCCAGAGGGGCCAAAGGGACACAGGGAGGTGGGAGGTCAGCAGGACACATGCCTCAGAAAAGCCAGAGGCACACATCTGGATGAGGCCTGTGACCCGGTGTTCAGAGTGTGGCTCAGTTAGCTGGGAAGAATGGGGACAGGCTGTTTCTAGAGTGGAGGGCTGGCTGGAACTGCATCTGCTGTCCTCACATCCGTCTCCCACCCACTGTGGGTCTCAGGGGCCTGGCCCCTTGAGCTGTGTCTCTGAAGCTCCCTTGTCAAGAGGTTTGTATTCAGTTTGGCCAGCAGTGGGCACTAGCGGGCGCCTGGAAGGCTGGTAGAAGAGAAACTCCAGGCATCCCGCCCTCTCCCTCTGTCCCCATGGCATCTCCACCAAGGGTCCACCCCTGGATGGGTGAGGAGGGCCCTGGCATCTCTACTATAGGATGCACACAGTCAGACTGCAGGAGGGAGATGGGTGGTCAGACAGGTCCTGGAGAACGGACAGGGGTGAGGGACAGTGGGGCCTGGAGGAGGGACACGAGTGAGGGACAGTGGGGACGGGAGGAGGAGAGCAGAATGCACAGGCCCTGACTCCAAAGGCCTGCCTTAGAATCTCTAGGCTCTCAGTGTCTCCAGGCCTTGCGTTCCATGTCTTTCAAAAGGGTCCAGGAATTCCTGCCCCATTGGACTGGTTAAGACAGAAACAGAAGGTCATGAATGGAAAGTAGTTAGCAGACTGTGTCATGCCTAGTGAGTGCTTAGTAATGGTAGTTGCCATCATTATTGTGAACATAACTTCAAAACAAGGCAAGCTTGTGGGGCTGCACCCAGCAGATGTCAGGCCAGCTGGGCCCACGTCCAGAGGCTGGGACGGGATAGGGACTCACAGGGCGCTGCGCCATGTTGGGGAGGAGCCTATGATCCAGGAAGGAGCCTGTAGGAGGTGCCCCCCTGCCCACTGGCCGCAGTAGGCAAACCAGCACCTGGCTATTCCTGCACAGAACCAAAGTTCAAGCCCAAATGGGCCAATGGTTGTGGGGAAACAGGTGAGCACACCCCCAGGAGTAGCTGCCTGTCTGTTGCTGTGTCTGTGTGTCTGTTCCTAACCCTTTTTTTTTTTTTTTTTTTTTTTTTTGAGACAAAGTCTTGCTCTGTTCCCCAGGCTGGAGTGCAGTGGCATGACCTGGGCTCACCTCCCTGGTTCAAGCGATTGTCCCGCCTCAGCCTCCCAAGGCTGGGATTACAGGTGTGCACCACGCCCGGCTAATGTTTTGTATTTTTAGTAGAGACAGGGTTTTACCATGTGGGCCAGGCTGGTCTTGAACTCCCAACCTCAAGTGATCCACCCACCTCATTCTCCCAGAGAGCTGAGATTACAGGTGTGAGCCACCATGCCCAGCCTGTTCCTAACCCTTTCGACTGGGGGTCTCAAGTGGGTGAGGACTCCGTGGCCACAGCAGCAGAACTGTCTCTTCTGAAAACCAGACCTCAGGGCCCCTGGGTCAGCACCTCTAGGTCATTCCACAGACTTACACAGTTTAAAGAAAGAGCCAGCGAACATGGGGTGATCCTGGGGTGCCAGTGGGATCCCAAGCCAGGCCCGGAGGTCTGCCTGTTTCCTCCCCAGAAACTTGAACTGGCATCCTCCGCTGGTTTGCACTGGGCACGGAGACTGGAGAGCCACGAGGCCACTGAGCTCAGCAGGCTGTCACTTCTCAGGAAGTTGTGAGGGTGAGGAGAGTAGCCGGGCCCACTCTGCAGAGGGGAGGAACGGGCACAGGCCAGAGGCATGGGCTGATAGAGTGAGTCCTCTCCCTCATTCATTCATTCATTCATTCATTCATCCATCAGACACCTGCTGGGCATCTGCTGTGTGCGAGGCACTGTGCTGGCTGCCCCAGACACAAGACAGAAACTCGGGTCGCCCTGTGTGCCTCCACACGGGCCTTCCCTGCTGGGTGGACGCAGGCTCTGTCTCCTAGGCTTTAAGCCCCATGCATCAGGTGGAAGACAATTTCCAGCGGCCTCTGCCCGCTTGTTTTTCCTCCTCTCCTTTTCCTGCCGCCTTGGTCTTTTTTGTCTTTTGTGCAGGGCCGTCTCTCGCAGCGCCCGTCTGTGCTCTGCAGCGTCTAGGAAAGGATTAGTGTGAGCAGAGCATGCAGGCTTTGGTGAACAGAGCCGAGCTTGGTTTCAACATCTAATTCAATTTGTTCTGCCGAGATTGAAATATGAAATGGTTGCCAGTCAAACGTTCAAAGGACGGGGAAGGGAGAGTGAGCGCCTGCTGAAATTTAAATTTTAATGAAAATGACTTTAACCCTTTGGTACACCTTGCGAAATGTAAGCCATCCTCCCATCCTGTGAAAGCAGCCTCTCGGGTTAGAGCTTTCCACCCGCTTCTCTTCCGCTGAGCTTCACTATAATATGTAATCATTTTTTTCAGCCGTCTTAATAATAAAAGATTAATAGAATGCTTGCATAATAATAATTTATTCGCCCATGCCGCCTAGGCCATTGAAATAGGCACCTTGCCTAGATGACTTTCCCAAGCCCCATCCTAGACAAGCCCAGGCCCCTCGTTAGATGCACTCGTCACACCGAACGCCTCCCTAGCTCCTTACAGCTGTGAACAGTTTCTGTGTTTTTATTTCATGTCTGACCTCTCTCTGGACCGGAAGTCCCAGGAGACCAAGGTCTGTGCCTGTTTTGTGCGTGCTGCATCATGGAGTAGATGCTTTGGAATCTACTCCAAAGGAAGGAATCAGTGGCCCCACTTTGTCCTTTTAGCAACTGTGAGAGGTAAGTTGATGGGAGATGTAGAAATGGAGAGGTGGGTGACATTTCCAAGACGGTGCTGCACAGAGGGCTGCCACCAGGCTCACACTCAGCTCGCTCTGGCACAAGCCCAAGCCCCTACCTCCCCAGAGCAGTGAGGGCAATTCCCACATGCAGGGGGCCCGGCCCTATGCTGGGCTTTAGAGGTACACCCTGCGCTCTCACTCCTACTGCAGGGCCTGGACTACTGTCTCCTCTTTACAGCGAGCGCAGGCCCAATGTGTGCCAACTTGAGCCTTATCCTCAAGGCAGCGAGGGCAGGCCCAATGTGTGCCAACTCGAGCCCTGTCCTCAAGGCACCGTGGGTGAAGGGCTCTGTCTCCTCACCCCTGATGAGGTTCTCCTGTTCAGGTCCTGCTTGCCATGGAACCCCCAGGGTGTTTTTTGTTTTGTTTTTAAATATCATCAAATGCCATCAGTGCCGGGCCAGTGGGCATGTGTGGCAGCTCATTATGGCTGTGGACAGCCAGTGCCAGGCATTGCCCTGGCATCATAGGTTTTCAGGGTAGAGAATGGGGTGATGGGGGCAGCCCTGAGACCACCTTCAGGACAGTTGGCTTCCAAGGACTGAGTCCTCAGCTTCATCCTCCAGGGCTCATACAGACCAGGAGCGCAAGGGAGAGGTTCAAACCTGAAACACCCAGCAAGTGTGTGTTGAGCTTGTGTGCACCAGGCGTGGCCATGATGCTGGGAATGCAGGAGTGGACACAGCAGATAAGACTCCCTGGCCTCGAGGAGCTGGTAGTCAAATGTGGGGAGACCCAGACACGAGTGGGCGGAGGATTGCTTCCCTGGCACTGCTGAGGCTCTGTTCTCTCTGGGGATGTCTGGCAGGGTCAAGAAAGGGCTCCCTGAGGAGGTGGCATGTGAGCAGAGCCAGGAAGAAGGGGACAGCTCTGTGTGCTCAAGGGAGAGTGAGGGGGACAGCCTGGACCAGAGAAAAAGCCAGGGAGAGTGGGCAGGGGGCCACCAACCCGGCTCAGGTTTGGGTGTCAAGTCTGGGCCTGTGGAGGGGAGCAGAGCCAGCCCAGTCTGCCACCATGTTGAGGATCAATAGCAGAAGGTCAAGGACCGAAGCAGGGACAGGTGTTCAGAAGCCATTGCAGTGGCCAGGAGAGCAGGGAGGTGGTGACTCAGAGCAGGGAGGTAACAGTGGAGGGGTGAGGTGGCCCGAGCCTGCAGACAGATCGAAGATGCAGCCAGTGGCCTAAAGGTTTGGCTGTAGGGTGTGCACAACCAAGGCTAGTGCCCTGGCTCCAACCCAAGCAGTGGAAAAAGGGAGCTAGTGTGCGCTGAGACCATTGCAGGAAGAGCCGGCTTGGAGGGAAGCAGGAACTGGCTTTAAACTTGGTAAGCTGTTGACTGCTAAGAGGTAGAGAACACACTGGAGGATATGTGTCTCAGGTTGAGGAGAGAGGGTTGGACCGAGGTATAATGGGAAATTCTCCTTCTTTGGTTAAGAAATCTAAGAGGGGCCAGCCTCGGTGCTTCACTCCTGTAATCCCAGCACTTTGGGAGGCTGAGGTGGGAGGATCGCTTTGAGGCCAGTTCAAGACCAGCCTGGGCAACATAGGGAGACCCCCATCTCTACAAATAATTTTTAAAATTAGCCGGCTGTGGTGGTGTGGGCCTGTGGTCCCAGCTACTCAGGAGGCTGAGGTGGGAGGATCACTTGAGCCCAGGAGGTCCAGGCTGCAGTGAGCCATGATCACACCACCGTACTCCAGCCTAGGCAACGGAGTGAGATGCTGTCTCCCAAAAAAAAAAAAAAAAAAAGGAAAAAAAAGAAATCTAAGAGTCAGCATGGGAACTAACAGCCCTGTGTAGACAGACCTGGGCCTGGGAAATCTCATGGCTTCAACATTTCAAGTTTTTGGTTTGTTTGTTTGTTTGTTTGTTTTTTGAGACGGAGTCTCACTCTGTCACCCAGGCTGGAGTGCAGTGGTGCAATCTTGGCTCACTGCAGCCCCTGCCTCTCTGGGTTCAAGCAGTCCTCCCACTTCATCCTCCCAAGTAGCTGAGATTACAGGCATGCACCACCATGCCCGGCTAAGTTTTGTATTTTTAGTAGAGGTGAGGTTTTGCCATGTTGGCCAGGCTGGTCATGAACTCCTGACCTCAGGTGATCCTCCCGCCTTGTCCTCCCAAAGTGCTGGGATTACAGGCATGAGCCACTGCACTGGCCTCAAGTTCATTTTGAAGCCACTTCTAGATGGTTCCAAACTCCTTTGGCCCCAGAACCCGTTTCCCAAACAAATGTCTTAAACAGATTAAGCAAGAACTGCTTTGTTCCAAGTCAGGGTACAGGCCTGACCTCCCCCACCCAGACTCCTCTTCCCCCTCAACACCTCAGCGATTTGAAAAACACTGACCTAGGCCTGGTCCAGTGGCTCACGCCTGTAATCCCAGCACTTTGGGAGGCCAAGGCGGGTCATCACAAAGTCAGGAGATCAAGACCATCCTGGCTAACATGGTGAAACCCCATCTCTACTAAAAATACAAAAAATTAGCTGGGCATGGTGGCACGTGCCTGTAGTCCCAGCTACTCGGGAGGCTGAGGCAGGAGAATCACTTGAACCCGGGGGGTGGAGTTTGCAGTGAGCCGAGATCATGCCATTGCACTCCAGCCTGGGCGACAGAGTGAGACTCCATCTCGAAAAAAAAAATTTGAACTAAAAAATGTCTCCCAAAGCACAGAGCATGGACCTCTGTGCTTCAGGGGATGGTTTAGGTGGCCCACATGCTTTTCTTTTTAATTTTTAACCCACAAGTTTATTTTTACATGTATGCCACAAATACAAACCTGTGTTTGTTTAGGTCATCAAACCTATGGTGTTGCTAAGCTCTAAGGAATACCAGTGAATTCGTATAAAGAAAAGTATTAAAAACATGAATTTCCTAAGGCAAAGTAGTAAAGAAGGGACGTGAATGATCGAAATCAGGGGTTGGCAAACCATGGCCCTCTTTTTTTTTTTTTTTTTTTGCTGCTGTTGCCTGGTTTTGTAAATAAAGTTTTATTGAAATACAGCCATGCCCATTAGTTTACATACTGTCAATAGTTGCTACATGTAGCAGAGTTGAGTAGCAACAGAGACCTTATGACCTGCAAAGCCTGAAATATTTACCATCTGGCCCTTTGCATCAAGTGCGGTGACCCCGATCTAAAGCAAACCCCCATCATTTTACAGATTAGAAAGCCCAGAGTGTCTTCTACAAGGTCACACTGTGGCAGAATTCCCCATTCCGGCTCTTTCACGTCTGCAATGCTGCCTCGGCACATGTGCTGAGTAAAACTTTAGTGACAAGACCAGGCAACAGTAGCAGAAAAAAAAAAAAAAAAAATGAGCTGTGGTTTGGCGACCCCTGATTTCCGTCATTCATGTCCCTTCTTTACTATTTTGCCACTTAGCCACAATGTGACCTTGAGCAACCTCCTTGACCTCTCTGTGCCTGGTGTTCTCACCTGTGAACCGAGAACATGACAGACTCCTGCAGATGCCAGGATGAAGTGAAGGCTGAGAGTGGTGCCGGCCCCACATGAGCACTACACAAACCTCAGCTGTTGTTACCCCATCCCCCCAACATAAAGGCAGTGTCCTCCTGCACCCCGACAGGCTTGGGCCATCACCCGCCACCCAGGAGGCCGGGGTATTTCAGCACAAGCCCCAGGCCAAGGCCTTCTGGATCGGCAGCAAAGTAAAAGGGGCCCTGCAATCTAATTATAGCATTGCTAGAAGCCAGGGCCTCATTCCCCTCCAGCTTCCTTAATAAGCCCCACTTCCCCATAATTGCAGATTTCATGGAAGTGGTCCGCTGGGGCCACCATGTCCCATCCTTGGGCTTAGGCCAACAGCAGACATTTTGTTGTGCAGATTTCTGGATAGCAGCTGCTCCTGCCTTTCCTGGAAACTGTCAGGAACCCTCCCTTCTCCTGGTCCCCAAAAAGATTCCAGGTGATAACATCGCTGCCACCTTGTACACCTGCGGTTTACAAAGCACTTTCGCAGGTGGGAGCTGAGTCACTAGGTAGGGGCTGTCACTGCCATGGCACAGATGAGGAAACTGAGGCTCCAGGAAAGGAGGGGAGGCAGCCCATGGCCGATGTTCCAGAAAGAACGCAGTCCCCTTTCCCAGGCTGTGGCTCCACAGTCAAAGACCCTCCTCTCCTTCCCCACTGGCTTTGTGGAAGAGGACAGGAAGCTGAATACGTGGCAGTCCGTGCAAGGGATAGCAGGAAACACTGCATCCCATGAACAATTCTCAGACTGCATTCCGCAGAGGTGCTGAGATGTGGGGCTGAAGGAGTGGAGTCCAGAGCCCTTAACCCCTCCACCTCCCAGGACTTTATATTCCTGAGCTCAATTGCCCAACCCTCATAGTGTAAGCATCTCACTCACTGCAGTCCTCATGAGCTGCAAGGTATTTTGTGGACCCTGAGCACAAGTCAACAACTTCACCCAGTGCTCCACCAAAGAACAGCAGCTGCCCCAGTGCTAGGGGACAGCCTGCTGTGTTCGCCTCCCAGAGCAACAGTGTATATAGGTCAGGGAATGTGTTGGTTCCTGTGACAGACCCAGACATTAGTGGGCTTAAATGAGATGGAGGTGGATTTCCGTCACATGACAGTTGGAAGGTGAGCAGGCCTGGTCTGACAGCAGCAGGGGCCCAGCACCTCTGAACTGTCGCTCTGACACACCTCCATGGCCCAGACAGCACCCCACTGTGCTGCCACCACCCAGCCACTGGGAATGGGGAGGAAAAAGACGGCTTGCCCTGCCCTTCAAGGACACAGCCTGAGCATTCTCATGTCACTTTGACCAGAATATGGTCACCTGGTTGAGCCTAGCTGCAAGAGATGCTGGGAAATGGTCTTTCTCCTGGGCAGCCATATGCCCCTCAAAATATGCAGCCCCTCCTTCTACAGGAAGCAGGAAAACGAATGCTGGGGACAGCCAGCAGCCTCAGCCACAGATCGCTGGGTGCTGCCTGGGGTCTTCCCAGGGCATTTTCAAGGTCAATTTGACTGTCCTTGATTTCTACCTTTTGAGCTGACGTTAGAACCTAACCCCACATAAGCATTGTTTAAAGACTCATGTATCACAGCTGTAAAAAAGAATGAGTTCATGTCCTTTGCAGGGACATGGATGAAGCTGGAAACCATCATTCTCAGCCAAGTAACACAGGAACAGAAAACCAAACACCACACGTTCTCACTCATAAGTGGGAGTTGAACAATGAGGACACATGGACACAGGGAAGGGAACATCACACACCGGGGCCTGTCGGGGGTAGGGGGCTAAGGGAGGGATAGCATTAGGAGAAATACCTAATGTAGATGGTGGGTTGATGGGTGCAGCAAACCACCATGGCACATGTATGCCTATGGGACAAACCTGCACTTTCTGCATATGTATCCCAGAACTTAAAGTATTAAAAAAAAAAAAGAAAGAAAAAAAGAAAAGACTCATGAATCTAATGTGTTCATCAGATTTTTTGGGGTTTTTTGTTTTTTTGGTTTTTTTTTGTTTGTTTTTTTTTTTTGTTTTTTTTTTTGAGACAGGGTCTTGCTCTGTCACCCAGGCCAGAGTGCAGTAGTGTGATCACGGCTCACTGCAGCCTCAACCTCCCAGGCTCAAGTCATCCTCTTGCCTCAGCCTCCTGAGTAGCTGAGACTACAGGCATGCACCACCATGCTCGGCTAATTTTTTAATTTTTTTAGGGAAGGAGTCTCCCTATGTTGCCCAGGCTGGCCTCAAACTCCTGGGCTCAAGTAATCCTTGAGCCCAGGCTCAAGCCGTGGCTTCCCAAAGTTCTGGGATTACAGGTGTGGGCCACTGTACCTGGCCTCATCACATTCTTAAACCAAGAAAAGTTAACCCACTTTTCTTAACCCACTGTGTTAGACACTAGTGCTGATTGTCAGTGAAAAACTCCAGAGTAACATGTGGATCTTGTTGCTTACACATTAAGATAAAATGCCAATTTGGGGGGCCGGGGGAATAAGGCATCAAGTTCGCCCCATGTGTAGATTCACTCATGTCTGACCAAGTGCACCCTCGGGGTGTTGCCTACACAGAGGCTGGCTTTTCCCTAACGTCCTTCTTTTCCGCAGATCTTCAGAAAGGCTTTCACTGATAGGGCAGTATGTTAATTTCCTGTGACTGCTGTAACAAAATACCTCAAACTGGGGGGCTTAAAGCAACAGAAAGTTGTGCTCTCACAGTTCCAGAGTCCACAGGTCTGAAATCCAGGTGTGGCAGGGCCATGCTCCCTCCGAAGGCTCTAGGGGAGGATCCTTGCTCAACTTATTTTTGAGACAGTCTTGCTCCGTCACCCACGCTGGAGTGCAATGGCACGATCACGGCTCACTGAAACCTCTGCCTCCCGAGTAGCTGAGATTACAGGCGCCCGCCACCACACCCAACTAATTTTTGTATTTTTAGTAGAGACAAGGTTTCACCATTGGCCAGGCTGATCTTGAACTCCTGACCTCAGGTGATCCACCCGCCTCAGCCTCCCAAAGTGCTGGGATTACAGGCCTGAGCCACCATGCCCAGCCTGCCTTTCTCTTCTAAGGACAGTTGGCACCCATAATCTCATCTCAAGATCGTTAGTTATATGCACAAAGACCCTTTTTTCCCAAATAAGGTCATATTTACAGGTTCCAGGTGGACATATTTTGGGGGAGGTCACCATTCAACCCTCTGCAGACCATCTGAGTCCCCTTTCCTTGCTCTACAAGCATTTAATGAGCACCTCCTATTGGCCAGCCCTGAACTGGCGGCCAGGGATCCAGCAATCAACACAGCAGTATCGGCCAAGCCCAGTGACTCCTGCCTGTAATCCCAGCACTTTGGGAGGCTGAGGTAGGCAGATTACTTGAGGTCAGGAATTTGAGACCAGCTTGGCCAACATGGTGAAACCCCATCTCTACTAAAATACAAAACTTAGCTGGGCGCTGTGGCTCACTCCTGTAATCCCAGCACTTTGGGAGGTTGAGGCGGGCAGATCACTTGAGGTCAGGAGTTCAAGACCAGTCTAGCTAACATGGCAAAACCCCATCTCTACTAAAAATACAAAAAAATTAGCCGGGCGTGGAGGCGGGCGCCTGTAGTCCCAGCTACTCAGGAGGCACGAGAATCACTTGAGCACGGGAGATGGAGGTTGCAGTGAGCTGAGATGGCACCACTGCACTCCAGCCTGGGCGACAGAGTGAGACTCTGTCTCGAAAACAAGTAAACATACAACAGAGTAGGCTCACTGCTGCTGTGAAAGTTCACAGTCTGTTGGGAGATGGCCAAGTAACAGGTGGTCATGGTGCCAAGGGAGAAGGGAGGCAGGTGTCCAAAGGAAGGGTGGGGAGGGCTTCCCAAAAGACATGGCTTCTAAACTGTGTCCCAGGAGGTGAGTAGGGGCTACCCTGAGAGGTGGACTTACCCTGAGGGCAGCAGAGAGCCCCTGAAGTTCCGAGAGCAGGACAGCAGCCATGCCCAGCTGCCTGTGAAGCTGCCACCTCCTCTCCCTCCACACCCCGACACTCAGGGACACGCCCCTGCAGCCCACACTCCCAGGGAAGGCATTCCTCTAGTGGACCTTCTGGTTCCTTTTGTAGATAACCTTGTGGCCAGCCCTCCGCCACCTCTGCAGAAACAACACCCTCACCCCACGAAGCCCGACCTGTTCTCTCCCTGGCTGACTTTGAAGCCGTGGTTGTAGCAGAGTGGGTAGGTTCCAATGATGGGTAGAGAAGGCAGAGGCCAGAGCGAGGCAGCCAAGGCCAGGAACGCCAGGAGCCACCAGAAGCTGGAAGGACCAAGGAAGGATCCTCCCCTAGAGCCTCCAGGGGAGCATAGCCCTGCTTACACCTGGATTTCAGACTTGTGGATTCTGGAACTATGAAAGCATAACTTCAAAGCATGTTCCTGAGAGTGGGGCAGGTACCACTCCAGGGGGCCTGGAGTGAGTTGCGGGGAATGGGAATAGGTAGAGAAGGCAACTCGGGGACAGGTTTCAGCTGAGGGCAAGGCTACCTTCAGGCGGGACCATGACTTGCAGCCACACAGCACAGGACACTTAGTCTGAGCTAAAGAATATTTGCTTAATGAGTGAGCTTACATCATCTTTGTATAAAATCTAGAAACATGTCTGGTTTGCTGAAGACTGACTACGTGGGTGGGTGCTGAGCCCCATTTCAACTGTAAATGCTAACTCATTGCAAGAGACAAAAGGTCATTGTCTTGTCAGCAGAGGCCTGAAAGCCAGTTCCAGCATCAGAACCTAAAGAACAGACATGGGAATCCAAGGCCATCATAGCAGCAGTGGTCACAATTATTGAGCCTTACTCTGGGCCAGGCACTATAAGCCAGGGAGTTCTCACGACAGCCGGAATTGATGGGGTTGTTGTCCCCATTTGACAAGTGAAACCGCTGCAGAGAGATGGCATGCTTTGCCCAAATTTGCAAGGCTATTAGTGGGAGGAGTCAAGAGACTTTAAGGGCCCTTTCTCTGTCTACAAGAAAGCAATAAACAATCAAAGATATGAAGTCCTTGCCCATGCCTATGTCCTGAACGGTATTGCCTAGGTTTTCTTCTCAGGTTTTGATGGTTTTAGGTCTAACATTTAAGTCTTTAATCCATCTTGAATTAATTTCTGTATAAGGTGTAAGGAAGGGATCCAGTTTCAGCTTTCTACATATGGCTAGCCAGTTTTCCCAGCACCATTTGTTAAATAGGGAATCCTTTCCCCATTTCTTGTTTTTGTCAGGTTTGTCAAAGATCAGGTAGTTGTAGATGTGTGGTATTATTTCTGAGGCCTCTGTTCTGTTCCATTGGTCTATATCTCTGTTTTGGCACCAGTACCATGCTGTTTTGGTTACTGTAGCCTTGTATAGTTTGAAGTCAGGTAGCGTGATGCCTCCAGACTTCATGTCTAAAACACCAAAGGCAATGGCAACAAAAGCCAAAATTGACAAATGGGATCTAATTAAACTAAAGAGCTTCTGCACAGCAAACGAAACTACCATCAGAGTGAACTGGCAACCTACAGAATGGGAGAAAATTTTTGCAGTCTACTCATCTGACAAAGGGCTAATATCCAGAATCTACAAATAACTCAAACAAATTTACAAGAAAAAAACAACCCCATCAACAAGTGGGCAAAGGATATGAACAGACACTTCTCAAAAGAAGACATTTATGCAGTCAACAGACACATGAAAAAATATTCATCATCACTGGCCATCAGAGAAATGCAAATCAAAACCACAATGAGATACCATCTCACACCAGTTAGAATGGCAATCATTAAAAAGTCAGGAAACAACAGGTGCTGGAGAGGATGTGGAGAAATAGGAACACTTTTACACTGTTGGTGGGACTGTAAACTAGTTCAACTATTGTGGAAGACAGTGTGGCAATTCCTCAGGGATCTAGAACTAGAAATACCATTTGACCCAGCAATCCCATTACTGCATATATACCCAAAGGATTATAAATCATGCTGCTATAAAAACACATGCACATGTGTGTTTATTGCGGCACTATTCATAGTAGCAAAGACTTGGAACCAACCCAGATGTCCAACAATGATAGACTGGATTAAGAAAATGTGGCATATATACACCATGGAATACTATACAGCCATAAAAAATGATGAGTTCATGTCCTTTGTAGGGACATGGATGAAGCTGGAAACCATCATTCTCAGGAAACTGTTGCAAGGACAAAAAACCAAACATCGCATGTTCTCACTCATAGGTGGGAATTGAACAATGAGAACACTTGGACACAGGAAGGGGAACATCACACACCGGGGCCTGTTGTGGGGTGGGGGGAGGGGGGAGGGATAGCATTAGGAGATAGACCTAATGTAAATGATGAGTTAATGGGCGCAGCATACCAACATGACACATGTATACATATGTAACAAACCTGCATGTTGTGTACATGTACCCTAGAACTTAAAGTATAATAAATATATATATATAAATAAAATTATTTGAAAATGGGAACATTTGCATAAAGTAAAACAAGAAAAAAAGAAAAAACACTCAAAGATAAAGAATAATGTTATTCAAAGAACAGTCAGTGACTTTCTACATAGAACCTGGCTATGGTTGGGATGGAGGGGGGTAAAATCCCAATTACCAGGCCCTCCTTGTACCAAATGAATTAATACCATTGAGGTTGAGTCTTAAGACTCTGTATTGAGCCAGGCACCTTCTCCCCTACCCCCATGATATGGTTTGGATTTGTGTCCCCCAAATCTCATGTCAAATAGTAATCCCCAATGTGGGGCCTGGTAGGAGGTGATTGAATCATGGGAGCGGTTTCTCTTGAATGCTTTAACACCATCCCACTGGGTGCTGTTCTCGTGATACTGAGTGAGTTCTCATGAGACCTGGTTGTTTAAAAGTGCATGGTGGCTCTCGCCTGTAATCCCAGCACTTTGGGAGGCTGAGGTGGGCAGATCACGAGGTCAAGAGATCAAGACCATCCTGGCCAACAAGGTGAAACCCTGTCTCTACTAAAAATACAAAAATTAACTGGGCATGGTGGCACATGCCTGTAACTCCAGCTTCTCGGGAGGCTGAGGCAGGAGAATCGCTTGAACCCGGGAAGAGAAGGTTGCAGTGAGCCGAGATCGCGCCACTGCCCTCAGACCTGGGTGACCGAGCGAGACTCCATCTCAAAAAAAAAAGAAAAAAAGCGTGTAACACCTTCCCCCTCTCTCTCTTCCTCCTGCTCTGGCCACATAAGATGTGCCTGCCTCCCCTTCACCTTCTGCCATGATTGTAAGTTTCTTGAGGCCTCCCCAGGAGCAGAAGCTGCTCTGCTTCCTGTATAGCCCATGGAACCATGAACCAATTAAAACCTCTTTTCTTTATGAATTACCCAGTCTCAGGTATTTCTTTATATCAGTGTGAGAATGCAAATGCACCCCACCCCTGCAATTTGTCTGTATCCCAGTTTGGGATCCACCGTTATGAAGTGTACATGTATATTTTCTGCCTTCAGGAATCAGATTCTTTGCTGTAAACATAGAATGTAATGTACCTCTTTTCAAACAATCATGGGAACATGTATAAAAGAATACCATATATAAGGCTACCAAAGAAAACCTCAATACATTCCAGAAAGAGGAAATAATATTGATTACATCCTTTGACTACATGCAATAAAAGTAGAAATTTGTATCAAAACAGGAGAAAGAAAAGCTCTTATAAATTAAAACTCTGAAAGAACTTGAGTCAAAAAATACACTGAAATTGCATAATATCTTCTAAAAACAGCAGTAATAGAAACACTCATGGTTCTGATGACAGCTAAAGCTATGCCTAGAGGAAAAGTCATAGCCTTAAATATCTGCTACATACACAAGCTCTGCCAGTTCCATCTTGTATTAGTTATCTATTGCTGCTTAATGAACAATCAGAAGACTCAGTGGCTTAAAACGTTACATGCTTATTTAGCTCAAGAGTCTGCAGGTGAGGTGGGCAGTCTTTGTCCAGCTTGGTCATTCATGCCTCTGCCCTCGGCTGCAGGTTAATTAGGTGGCTTTGCAGATCTTGGCTGGACTCTTCCATATCTCAGAGCTGTCTCCTTGTCTGGCCTGGCCTCAGGCTGAACTGACTCAGTGCTCTCTCATCCTCCAAATGGCCAGCCTAGGCATCTTTTCATGGGTGAGGCAGAGGAGCCAGAGAGGAAGAGTTTATTCAAAGCCTCTTGTGCCAAGTTTGCTGCCTGCCCCATTGGTCAAAGCAAGTCTCATGGTGGAGCTTCAAGTCAGCAAGGGAGGGGTCTATCAGAAGGCATGGATATGGGCTAGAAAGGGACAAAAAACTGGGACCATGAATACAGTCTGTCTCCCACATACCTCTTAAACATATCTTGTATCCATCATTTTCCTTGGGCACCATCTTTGTGCCAGCCCCCATATGCTGCCTAGATTAGTGGGACAGCCTCCCTCTCCCCCTTCCCTCACCCCACTCCCCTAGTTACCACCTGCTTATCCTGAGATCTCGACATCACTTCCTCTGAGCAGTCCACTGACCACTCAAGACAGGTGCTCTCCCTCTGGTCCTCTGTAGCGCTTGCCACTGCTATAGGGTACTTCCCTCACTGCACTGTATAGTCTCTGTGCTCTGTCACCCTGCTGCCAGCAATTTGAGAACAGAAACCATGTCTTATTCACAGCAGCGTCCACAAGCGAGAGGCACCCACTAAGTGTTTGCTAGCATGCAGGTAGCCCCTAGTCTGTCCCCTTGAGAAACGGAGCATTCAGAGACTTGTCATTGCCAAAACCAGGAAAGTTCTGGCCAGCAGGTGAGCTCAGCCTCACCCATGGTTGTCTTCCGACTTCAGGGGCATTTGTGCTGCCAAGGGACCCAGATGGCGCTCCCCAATCCCCAGGTGTGAGTGGGCCAGCAAATTAGTTCCCTCCTGCCAAAGGGGTCTGTGCTCTTTGTCTTTCTCCCTCACTGTGGTCCAACCGGCTTGATCATCACAGCCAGGTGGATCCCAGGACCACCCAGAGGTCACTGACAGGTTCCCTCGGACCAGGCAGCCTCCAGTCCCAATCATCTTTAAGGAAGGGAAGCCAGCCCAGCCAGCTCAAGGCCAATCCCTCCTTCCCGGCCAGGGCAGATGGCAAACCGGACCCCCCTCCTTCCCCCCACCCACCTCCTCCGTAGCAGACCCTGCACGTGCCCACACGTTCGTTCGCTCTCCCGGCCTGCTCAGATTGGCTGCGGTGTGGATTGGAAATGGTGCCCATCCCCGGTTTAAAATGCGCCCCCAGGGCTCTTCAACAGCCGGATCTAGTTCATTCTGGTTCCCAAGACTCAGTCATTTCAAACCCGATTTTCCCTGGGAAACCTTTGAATTTAGAAATCTGAGTTTTGGATTTAGCCTCATTTCTCTGCATTCTGCTTCCTCTCCAATTCCCTAGGCCTCCCTGCCCTCGCTGTGGAGCCCTGAATCGGGGGCAAGCTGCCCCACCCTGCCTCGCCACCCAGCTGGGGTGGCCTCATTTCTCGGGGGAGATGAAAAACCAACTTGTCCTTGTTCCTGCCCAGAGATGCCCAGATTTTTAACTTCCTGGTGTCTTAAAAGCAGTCCCGATTCTTCAGTCTCTCTTCTCTCTGGTTAGGTAGGTGATCTACTTAGAAGAATAGTGTATTCATACCTCTCCCCTCGCCCTCCACCCAACGGACTCAGTAAAGCGGTTTTCAAAATGAGGCGGGATGATAGATGGGAAGGGTTGCAGTCAATGTTTGTGTTTTCTGAGTTGATTGTTCTGTTTTTACTTTGATTGCATCTTGCCTGAAAGTCCTGGCTTCTGGGGCAGAAGACATTGGCCCCTCGAGATGAGATTCCAGTGCTTCCAAGAAACCCAGGCCCTGGCCAGGCATGGTGGCTCACGCCTGTAACCCTAGCACTTTGAGAGGCTGAGGCGGGTGGATCACCTGAGGTCGGGAGTTCAAGACCAGCCTGGTTAACATGGTGAAACCCTGTCTCTACTAAAAATACAAAAATTAGCCGGGCATGGTGGTGGGTACCTATAGTCTCAGCTACTTGGGAGGCTGAGGCAGAAGAATCACTTGAACCCAGGAGACGGAGGTTGCAGCGACTTAGATCGCGCCACTGCACTCCAGCCTGGGCAACACAGTGAGACTCTTGTCTCAGAAAAAGAAACCCAGTCCCTTAGGAGTGACAGGTCAAGCTTCTCCCTTTAATCTGGAAGCACAGGCTGGAAAATCACCCCAGCCAGGATTCTCCTTCCCGATTCCCACATCTCTGCATCTGCTTCCTCATCTGAAAACAGGGATAACGTGTCCATTCCTTCCCAGGGGTGTTAGGAAGACCCAGGAGATGAGTGTTGAGCCACGGCAGAGTGCCTGGTTTGCAGGAAACACATAAACCATTCATTCCACCAAGTTTTGCTAAATGCTGCCCAGTGCCAGGCACTGGTTGGTAAGCCAAGGATCCACATCCAGGTCCCCATGGGAGTCATCCCCACACATCCAGACCCAAAATGACAACCAGTGGCACCTGTGTAATGTGTGTGCAGGGACAGTGCAGGGTGCCATTGGAGAAGGATGCTGGGGAGCCCCCTTCAGAGGAACAATGAGCAGATTTCTCTAGGAAGTGATTTTCCAGCCAAGGGAGAGTAGCAGGCAGCTGAGCAAAGGGAAGAGGAGGTTCAGGAGGGAGGAGCGGCCTGTGCAAAGGTGCAGCAGCGGGAACTGAGTGCGTGGCGCCAGCTCCCTTCCAACCCCAGCCCCCAGCCCCTCTTCTCCATTACCTGCCCCGCTGGAAAGCCCTGCTGGCGCCTCCAGTCCCAGGATGGAATGCCATCAGCTGGCGGCTGCTCCCAGGACACTGAACTGTCCCCATCTGGGGGCCGACGCCTTGGGTCAGGGCTGCACAGGTGCCCCTGTCCTCAGACCGGCCTCCTCCCCGAGGCAGGGAGTCACGTGGCAGCTGACTGAGGTTTCAGATGTGACCACTCATGAATATCAATGAGGCCTGGTAATTCACAGTAAGTGAGATCCAGATTGACTAATAAGCAAGGCTTTCACCCCAAACTGGGTCTGGGGAAGGAGAGTGGCAGCGGCGGGCAGCAGGCAGGTGTGGGCATGATGTGACCAGAATTGGAAAACCCGACAGCAGAGCCACAGGCAACAAGGTGGCCGTGGTTGCTCACTGGAGGGGCCGCCAAACAGCCTGGGGAGAGGAGGTCCCCTCACCGGCAGCAGGCTCTAAGCCCTGGCACAGAGCATGTGTAGCCCAAGGGAATGCTTCAAAAACCCCTGCAGTGTGATGAGGGGCCAGGGGCTGGTGGGCTTCCTCAGGGTAGAAGGAGGCAGCTGTCGGTCCCAGGCAGGGCTGAGGAAAGGGCTGCAGCCTTTCAGGGATGTCTGATGCCCACCCTAGTGTTTTGGTTGGCGTCAGGAACATGAGAGCCCTGCGGGTCTCTTCTCCGTCCCGGCTGAGAGCCAGTGCCTCTCTCTGCAGTTGTGGGGTCTGACTGGGGATCCCAGGAAAGATGAGTTGTCTGGGCAGAGTGCTCCAGGAGGGGTGAGACTCCTGGGGCCACGGTCCAGGGGAGAAAGCGCCCTGAGAGCTTGGGGCCCTGAGAGTCGAGGGTGGCACCCAGCCCTGTTCTGAGCACTTCCTGTGAGCAACGGGCTCAATCTTCAGCAGAACCAGCTGGAAGCCTGAATTGTGGACAGTTTCATGGGAACCAGCCAGAGTGCTGGGTGCAAATATGGCTCTACTGCTTACAAGCTCTGTGACCTCAGGGCAGTTACCTCAGGCCTGTTCTGTGCCTCAGTTTCCTCCTTTTTAAAACAGGCATGAGAGGAACACTCACCTCCGAGGATTAACTGAGTGCACCTGGGTGTATTGCCTCCCGGCTGTGTGACTCAGGCAAGCACTGTGCCTCCCTCAGCCACATCCCCATCTGTAGGGTGAGGTCAGGAGACTGAAATGGGAGGTAGAAAGCCCCCTGCACACTGTGGGCATTGGATGAGGGTCGCTTTCCTCCTTCCCTCCACCTCCCCCGTTGGAGTCTCGGTTCATCCACTACCGTGACATGTGATTGTCATCATTGTCCTAGTCATGGGTTAACTCATTCAACCCTCACACCATCCCACAAGATGGGTACCATTATTGCCATCCTTATCTCCCGTGAGGAAGCAGGAGCCCAGAGAGGGCCTGTCACTTGCTCAAGACCACACAGCTCATGGGTGAGCCAGGGTTAGAACCAGGCGGCCTGACTCTGGGGTCTGTGCTCTCCACCTGGCGCTGTACCCCTCAGCTGGCTGGGTCAGTCTTTACCTAATGTCTTAAATACAGGCATGTGCTCCTACCCATTGGAGAAAGCAATGGAAGGCTCTGGAAACTGGACATCTCCCTCCAGCCCCCAGCTGCAGGCTGCTGGTGGCTGACAGAACTTCCCCTTCCCTCTCGCACCAGAAGGAGCGTTGGGTTCTCAGCAGGAGCTGATGGGGGGATTTGCAGAGAATCAATCATACCGAATCCTTTATTTTCCTGGTGCAGCGCCGTCTTGGTGCCACTGTCCCTAGCCGTTAAGACGCGATCGGTTCCCAGAAGCAACTGCATGCTCCCACTCATGGTGTCTGCTGCAGCCCAGCTCCGGGAGAGGACAGCTTCTCTACCTTCAAAAGATTCCCTTCCATCAGGGACAATGGTCAACCCAGATTAGGGACGGGAGAAATGTGGGGCTCAAATCAGAAGACGCTGCATCCATCCAGGCACACCTGTAATCCCAGCACTTTGGAAGGCCGGGGAGGGTGGATCACCTGAGGTTGGGAGTTCAAGACCAGCCTGACCAACATGGAGAAGCCCTGTCTCTACTAAGAATACAAAAACTAGCGGTGCGTGGTGGCGGGTGCCTGGCTACTTGGGAGGCTGAGGCAGGAGAATCTCTTGAACCTGGGAGGTGGAGGTTGTAGTGAGCTGAGATCGCGCCATTGCTCTCCAGTCTGGGCAACAAGAGTGAAACTCCCATCTCAAAAAAAAAAAAAGAAAAAGAAAAAAACACCCCAGGCACACCATGTTCCATTTCACTCTGGCATGTGTGAGGATCCAGTTCTTCTGGATCATGAAGTCCATGAGCACTGGCCCTGTTCTAAGTCCTCTAGGTGAATGAACTCATTCAGCCTTTGAAACAGATACTAGTGTTCTCCCCTTTTTCCAGACAAGGAAACAAGGCACAGAGAGGTGTCGTGGAGTGCCCAAGACCACACAGCTTCTAAGTGGCAGGAGTAGGCTTAGAAGTCAGAGAATCTGGCTCCAGGGCCTATACCCTTGACCACAGCACACCATAACTTTGGGATGGTCCCTTCCACGCCTGCCTGTGCTCCTGGCAGGGGGCTCCCGGCAGGCGGGGCCTCTGCCTGCACCACTCAGCCTATGGAAGTCAGAGCCCATCAAGAGATGAGCTTCAGCCGGGCGCGGTGGCTCACACCTGTGATCCCAGCATTTTGGGAGGCCGAGGTGGGTGGATCATGAGGTCAGGAGATTGAGACCATCCTGACTAACACGGTGAAACCCTGTCTGTACTAAAAATACAAAAAATTAGCCGGGCATGGTGGCGGGCGCCTGTAGTCCCAGCTACTCAGGAGCCTGAGGCAGGAGAATGGCGTGAACCCAGGAGGTGGAGTTTGCAGTGAGCTGAGATCCTGCCACTGCACTCCAGCCTGGGTGACAGAGCAAGACTCTGTCTCAAAAAAAAAAAAAAAAAAAAAAAAAGAGAGAGAGAGATGAGCTTCAAAAGCATACTCTGAGCATCTTCTCCCAGCTTGTGTGGTCACCCGGCCCTTTGCTGGAAGGTGTGAGTCAGCCAGACGGGAAAGGTTTGAATTGTGAGGAAACAGGGCGTAGGTTGGGTGAGTGCCCCCTCTCCTGATCAAATGTTAAATGCTAAAGGACACGTCCAGGAGTGGGTGGGCGGAAGGTCAAGAACCAGGGCATGGCCCATGGCCCTGCACTGTGGCCGAGATCCAGCCCTGCCCACCTTCCCCTGGGATCCTCGTGGCCCCTGTTCCATCTCTATAAAGTGGGGATCCGCTTATTTGGTAAGTGTGTATTGAATGGCACCTAAGTGCCAAGACTTGTTCTAGGCACTGGGGATACCGCGGTGAAGAGAACAGACAGAAAGCCCCGCCCCTCTGAAGCTCACATCTCACTCCCAGAGACAGACATTCCGCAAGTCAGAACGTAATGTCAGGCAGAGGGGACTGCAATGTCGTCAGAGCAAGGGGCAGACACCGCATCGGTCAGGGAGTGCCCTCACTCGGGACCCAGGCACAGCCTCGCCGATGAGGTGACAGTCATGCTACAGCTGCCCTGAGGATGACCGGGAGGAAGCTTGTCCAGGGCCCCTCAACACAGGGCCTGCACATAGTAAGTGCTCAGTAAACGGCCACCACTGGTGTGGTGCCTGTTCTTGTTATTTACATTCCTATTCTTGGTCCCATCGATTCTTAGGCAGATGCCAGGTCAGCTTGAAATTTCCCCATCTAAACTGCAAAGATGAGCGATATTCATGAAGGGCCATGGGGAATAGATGGGCCAGCTTGCCACTGCTGCTAATATTTATTTGCATCTCAAGTGGGCCTTGTCGCCTTCCTGATGTGGGGAAGCACCACGAGGATTCAGTGGGGGCAGGGGACACTTGCCCCCTGGTCGGAGGGAATCCAGGGGCTCTCTGCATCCATGGCTGGCGGCTGGAGAGGGTTTGCCATCGGAGCTCGGAAGGCCCAGCCCGTTGCCTCCCATGAAACACTGGATAGTTTCTCATTTTCCCCTTGAGTAGTTTCACAGCCCAGTTAAACCTGCAGCAAAGGCTGGCTGGGATGGAGACCCAGGCCCAGGAAGGAGGCGGGTGAGGGGAAGCAAATATACCCCACACTGTGCCCTGCCCCCACCACACACACAAAAATATGAAATGGCCAGGAAGAACTCAAAGGAGAAAGTGATTTACAAACACTGGCTCTGGCTCCAAGACAAGCATTCCCCAAATACAAAAAGAGACACCGCACAGAGATCCCACTTTGGGACATTTATTTTGCAAACTGAACAGCAAACCGCACAAAGACATCCTGTAGCAGCTCCTTATCTTTTAGAGCAGCAATTTGCCCCCGGTCCATTTCCCTAAAGTGTGGTTCAGCTGCAGAATTCTTGCTTTGATTGTGATAGCCAGGGGTGTGATCATCTTTAGTTATAGGGGGGTTGGAAGTGCTACTTTTGAGAATCTGCCCTCCCCCAGATGCTCATTAACAATGCCGGCCCATAACCATGTGAGGGAGGCTCTTATGCCCATGTTTCGGTGCGGCAACTGAGGCTCAGAGAGGTGTGGTGACTTGCCCAGGGTCACACAGCTCAGAAACGACAGACTCAGGCCTCAGGCTTCAGACCCATCCACCCCCTCTCCCCACCCCTGTCCATCTGACTCTGAAGTCAGTGTTCTTTCCAGAAGATACCTGGATGGCCTGGAGCAGGGAGGGAGAAAACGGGGCCATCATCTTGCAAACAGCTTCCGGTCGGGTCCAGGCAGTCCCAGCCGGCTGCAGCTGTCACAGCATCAATTTCCCCTCAGGCTCACTGGTCCCCTTTGCAGCTCACTTTTAATCAGTGCCAGCAACTGGAATGAGACCCTCCCGCCAGTGTCAGCCCTGGCCCATAGGCAGGGTCAGGCACCACACGTGGGCATCTCGGGGTGCTTTCTCTGCCCTCGTAGGGCTCTGGAATCGGGGTTATCAGGGGCCGTCAGGCTGGGCAACACGAGTCCAGCTTCTTGAAGCTTCAAAGTGTCAAAGGCTTCTGGAGCCGAGCCCCCACTGTATCCCTGCTGCCTTTGCCCAGTGGTCTCCAGCCTCATGGTAATAATTCTCATTGTGATTAGAATTGTCTGCTCCACTTCAGCCACTAGGGCCACCTTGCAGTCCCTTATGCTGTCTGTCCGCTTCTTTTCTCCAGGTCTCTGCTCAGATGTGGCCTCATCAGAGAGGCCTTCCCTTCCATCCTGTGTAAAGTACCACCCCCAACACGCTCTGTCCCCAACTCCTTTGATTTTCTTCCTAGCACTTAACATCGTCTGACATACTTTATATTTATTTGTTTATTGCTTCTCCTCCCTCCCCAACTAGAATGTTCCATGAGGGCAGGGTGTGTTATCTTGGTCTCTGTTGAGTCCCCAGTGCCCAGAACGACGCCTGGACAAAGGCACATGGATATGGAGTGAACGAGTTTGTAGGCAGAGAGTGCCGCGGGCTCCCTCCTTAGTCATCACCACCCTTCAAGGTAAGTCATCTTATCCCCACTTCACAGATCAGAAGACTGAGGTCCCAGGGGCTGAGTATCACGCAGCTCGAAGCAGGAGAACCTAGTCTCCTTGACACTGAAATGGCCACCCTGCACAAATGCAGAGAGCCCCATGTCACCCTTTGATGGCACCAGCACAACAGGGAACTTTGTCCTCCACGAAGGTGGGACGTTCAACTCCTGGCAAGCCTCCGCAGCTTTCAAAAAAGAATAAATGGGGATCAAATCAAACTAGAAGTTGGAAACTTGGGTCGGCCCGCCTGGCTCCAAGTCCCTGGCGAGGCCGCAGCCGCTGTCTGTGCCCCAGCCGGGAGCGGGGCAGAGAGCGGCAGGCCGCGGGGTCTGGGGGCTTGCTGGCAGCCGGCCGGCTGCGGGCTCGCCTGACTTACTTAGAATGCAGCCGTTAGATCGCTGCATCCTCTCTGATGGCTGCGAGTGATTGACACTTACAAATTACCCAGCCGAAAGTGTCGAGTCTTTGACCCCTGAGTAACATCTTTGGCAAGCCTGAGATTTGCCAGCATTTTGTCATCTAATTACTACAAATCCCTTGAAAATTCACTGGCTGGTGAATTTTTAATGCGGGGCAATTTCAATGTGATGCATGGTCCAGATGGGTTCTTGCGTTTCTCACCTCTCTCTCTCTCTCTCTCTCTCTCTTTCTCCTCTTCTCTCCCTCTCATTCTGTCTCCATTCCTCTTTGCTTAACTTTTTTATTTCCTAACCTCCCAAACTTTTGAATGAGCCAGTAGTAACAGGAGCCCCACCCGAGCATTTGGGTAGAGTGGTTGCAGGATGGCTGTCTTCACATCTGATCATTTTCATGCCGTGTTCTTTGGAAACGGGCTTACAGACCAGTCACCAGAAAAATGCCTCCCAGAGAACGCACAGCTTCACCTTCTCCCGCTAGACTTCCCCAACCAGCACAATAAACAAAGCGGCATAAATAAACCAGCCTCCTTCGTGAAGTACCTTGTGAGTGGTCACTTCCCCCAGGCAAGCGGGCTGGTGACTGTCTGCAAGGTTAGTTGCATTCACACTAAACTCTTGGGCAAAGCTCGTGTGTCATCACAATTGTTTTCTTTTAACTCATTGTTAAGGTCCTCTGAGGACGGTGCTTAGTGGGGAAGGGGCGAGATGGCTGCCTTTTGTGGAGCAGAGATGAAATCGTCTCTTCTGCCCTGC
The DNA here is from genome assembly GCF_028885655.2 of Pongo abelii. Taxonomy (NCBI): domain Eukaryota; kingdom Metazoa; phylum Chordata; class Mammalia; order Primates; family Hominidae; genus Pongo; species Pongo abelii. The sequence goes on along the minus strand of NC_071995.2, from coordinate 112,625,588 downwards.
ATGCTTGGACATTCAATGCTGACCAGGCCTCCAGGCTTCTCAGACCTGGACGGGGAAGCTGGACTTTCTCCAGCCCAGTGCCGCACTGCCCCGTGCTGTAGAATGAACATGAGACTTCAATACAGAGGAAGGCAGGCCTCCCAGTGCTTAGGGTTTCTTCCCCAAAGGAGCAAAGTAATCTTCAAACCATGAGTGAGAAGTAGCCCATGAATGAGAAATTCATGTCCCATTCTCTAAAGACTCAACCACCCCATTCTGGCATGGTTTTAGAATATTTATTATTCTTTTTTCTTTCACTTATGCTATGTATATTGGGTTCTTATATCTAAATACAAAAACAAGATGCCTTTTAAACTTTGTGCCCCAAACAGCCGTCTGTGCAGACGCTCCCCGCGTTGACAAGACGGAGGGTGGAAATCAGTCACCGCATGTTCCCACTGTTGACCTCCTAAAGATAAGTCCCTTCTGCCACCTCCACCAGCGTCCCCACCCCCTCCCTCCTTCCCCCTATTCAGGGAAACGAGGTTTTGCTTTTCAGCCCCTTTTCTGGTTACATATGTACACGGCTGATAAAATATTCCTCTTCACCCTTTCTCCCCGTGGGACCCGCCGTCTTACGGGGAAAGGGTTTGTATGACAGAGACCGCAACAGACGACGTGTCGCCTGGAAACCACAGTGGGGGTGGGGGGTGACTCTCTCTCCCTCCTCCTTTTTATTCAAATTCCCTCTCCTGGTTTTGATAATGGCATCATTGCTGGAGAGAAAAGGCTGGGGCTTCCTCCGTGGAACTCTGGCCAAGGCCCAGATGGTCACCCTCCTGTCCTTGAGAAAGAGGGAGAATGCCACCGAGGTCCTGACCATTTGCTCCCTGGCAGTGGGCACCTGAGGCTACCCGGGCCTGCGAGGAGGTCGGTTCTGCCCTCCTGCTAAGTAGGCAAGGTCTGTCTTCCGCACAGCAGCCTCAGTTCGTTCTACATGGAGCTCACTCTCCCTTCGTGGCTGGGATAGTTGGGGCCAGAGAAGAATTTGGGTGGGGGAAATTTCCACAGAAGCAAACATGGCTGGCTGGATGGAGTCCAGCAATGGGAGAAGGAGGGGCTGGGCACTGTGCATGGAGAGGAGGAGGTCTCGGCTGCTGAGATTGTCCAGGAAGGATGGAGATAAAGGAAGGTCTTCAGGGTTTGCCCCAAGGGTTCGAGGAGACTCTAGACAGTGCTTTTGCAGAGACAGATTTCTGCTTCTCTCTCCACCCACTTGGTTCCCTCATGTCTCCCTTCATGTGTAACTGATGTTCTCCAAATCCAGAATATTCCAGAAGCAGAAGATGGGGCAAAGGAAGGTTCAGGGAGGTTAGGGGCCAGAGGGAGGCTTCTTTCCGCAAGCTTCTTGACAACCTCGTTTGCCAAAAAGCAACACCTCTCTTTGTTCAGAGTTCACAGAGGCAGGGAATTTGTACTCAGCATTTTGAAAGCTGGGCATCAACTCTGGAATCGCCGTTTGCAGAGATCTGTGATTGACCAGGCACGGGGCTTGGCGTTGAGGGGCAGAGCTGCAGACCCTGTGGTGAAAGAGCTTAAAATGGCATGTGGGGTTCAGAAGACAAGAACGAATTGAATGAACTCCATGTGAGAGGTGCAGAGGCTTCTGAAAGAGCAAAACAAGATGGGGTTCAGATATTAATGCTATGAGCATTTAATAAACACCACTAGGTGCTGAGCACAAGAGTGGCAAACATGAGAGACACAGTCTCTGGTCTTGGAGGGCTGAAGTGTACTGGGAATGACCTTTGCATGCAGGTGACCTCTTAGAAAGGGGGCATCCAGGTGGGAGGTTGCCACAGTGATGAAAGACCAACTTCACACATGCACTGAGACCCCTGTAGCTGGGTGGAGCAGGGCTGTTTTCAAGCTAACCTATTTCAAACAAAGATGCACATGTGCATTACATGTAAAATAGAGCCTGGTCCCTCCATATGGAGGCCCGATTTGCATGAGCTGGCAGCTAGCAATATGGAGTCCATGTTGAAAGAAATGCATTTGGATCTAAAAATAACACGGCCACTGCAAATGACAAATTCTGTTATCTGTTCGGTGAGGCCGCCTGCCTTCAGCCTCGTACTCCTTAAGATGGAATAATGAAGCAAAAATGCTGGCAACAAAGTTTGCCTCTACTTCTTTCCCTTACCTCAATATTCCTCTGCTTTTTTCTTATTTAATTGTCTTATTTTGGCGTGTGTGTGTGTGTGTGCGTGTTTGCATGTACATGCATTTTACTCCTAACAAGTGCTGTAGTAACCATTTAAAGTTCTGTACTTATTTGGGCCATGGTCCCCACTTGACAATATATACCAACAGTTCAGAGACTACTGGAATTTTTCCCTCCTCCCTTTCACGTATTCACACATTCATTCAACAAACATTCATCAACATCTTTACACTGTTTTTTGCACGTGGGCATACTATAGTAGGAGAGAAAGTTCTTCTGAGGTCTCCTGGGAAAACAGATAATAAGGCAGGAACAAAAACATTTATCATTTCCGATAGGGATGAGGGGTAAAGAAAGGGCTGATTTTAGGTTGCAGTGGCCCAGGAAGGTCACCCTAAGGAGGTGACATTTCAGGCAAGATTTGAAGGCTAAGAAGATACCACCCATGTTTGCTGAGAATGGAGCTGGGGCCAGCAGTACCTGGGGTGGAGGGAAAAGAAAGTTCAAAAGTCCAGAAGCGGGGAGACTTTGTGTTTGAGGATGTAAAGTCGGCCCGGGTTTCTGGAACACAATCCATGTGCGGAATGAACTGGAGAGATATTTAGCCTCATAGAAGCAACTGTTGAGAGCTTGCCATTCATTGAAACTGGAAGGTTCAATGATGCAACAGTGAGGTGCAGGAGACGGGGTGAAAACAGGACGCGGCAGACACTGTGGGATAACCAGTTATTTCCCATCCCCTTCACCAGTGCTGCCTTCCACTTGATTTCTCAGCCCTGATGGCAGCTAGGGGGTGTCCAAGACAGAGTTCTAGCCAATCAGACATAAACAGAAATCTGGCTGGGTGTGGTTGCTCACGCCTGTAATCCCAGCACTTTGGGAGGCCAAGGTGGGTGGATCGCTGGTCAGGAGTTCAAGACCAGCCTGCCAACATGGTGAAACCTCTTTTCTACTCAAAATACAAAAAATTACCTGGGAGTAGTGGCAGGTGCCTGTAATCTTAGCTACTCGGCAGGCTGAGGCAGGAGAATCTTTTGAACCCGGGAGGCAGAGGTTGCAGTGAGCTGAGATCGTGCCACTGCACTCCTGCACTCCAGCGTAGGTAGCAAAGCAAGACTCCATCAAAAAAAAAAAAAAAAAAAAAAAAAAAAAAAAAAAAAAAAACCAGAAATCTGCTAGGAGTTTTCCAGAAAAGTTTTTGTTTTCCTGATTAAAATGATAGTGAAACCGTAGGCCCTCTCCCTTCCTGCCTTCTTTCTGTCTTTCTTTAACAGAGGCAGTTGGGATGTCTGGAGCCATGACAGCTATTTCCCAACCGTGAGGCAAAGGCCAATAGAATCACAAAGACAGAAGCTGGGCTTGATGGCTCATGCCTGCAATCCCAGCACTTTGGGAGGCCAAGATGGATGGATCACTTGAGGTCAGGAGTTTGAGACCAGCCTGTCCCCCATGATGAAGCCTCATCTCTACTAAAAATACAAAAATTAGCAGGGTGTGGTGGTGCGCATCTGTAATCCCAGCTACTCGGGAGGCTGAGGCATGAGAATCGCTTGAACCTAGGAGGCAGAGGTTGCAGTGAGCCAAGATCGCACCAGTGCACTCCAGCCTGGGCAACAGAGCAAGACTCTGTCTCAAAAAACAAGCAAACAAAAGAATCACAAAGACAAACAAGCTATTTAATCCACACCAGTTACCTCCCTCCAGACTCTTCATTATATAAGAAGAACGGCTCCCATCTGTTTAAGCCATAGTTGGCTTTTCTGTTACTTGCTCTCAAATGCATTCTTGAGTTGATCCGTGGAGTAAGGGTTTGGGGCTGTGGATGGGGGAATAACAATATGGGTGAGTCTGAATTCAAAAGCAGCAGCCTTAAGACTCTAAGATGGACACTATGCTTGAAAGAGCCATCTCTGATGGTAAAATGAATCTATTGCTTACTTAAATATCTCCACTTCAAGTTCCATATTTTGGGGGAAGGGCTAAGATGAAATGAATCGAGATAGGCATGAATCCTTATTTTATATGTGATCCTTATTTCACCCAAAAGCAAGTTTGGTGGACAGACAGCACCCTTGCAGAAAGACTGCTTCCTGGGGTTTAATTTGTGTATCCATTGAGCCTGGATGGGGAAGGGCCAAAGATGATGGAAAGTGAAAAACAGTGGAAAGTAGAACATCTTTCCACATGAGCTCTGCTATTCCCTGGGCTTCCAGGATTTGAGGCATATTGTGACAATAAACTTTTTGTGGAATATGAAAGAAAAGTTATGGGATGTGCAGATTCATTATACAGTGTTAGAAAACAAACAAAAAAGAACGTTTATTTGCATTTTGTGTTCCCTCAAGTCCCATGTAAATTCTTGTAAAGTAAAAGTCTGCAATGAAATATAAATCATATGGATGGCCACAGGTTCTAGATAGCACAGAGTTAAGGTCTCAAAATCACGGAAGACTGAGAGCACGAATGACATGGGATGAGATGAAACTGTGAGCTTTGGTTCCAAGAATCCGGCATCAGGGCAGTCCCCATCCTGTCCACTTAATCTAATGCCAGCAAGTGTTAAGGTCCAATTGGGCCAAGAGAAACCATCATGCCCAAGGAGAAGGCATCCGCCCTATAGTATAAATGCTAAATATGCAGCTGTCTGCCTAAGTGTGTGGCATATTGACTTGTAACCAACTGATATAGTTTGGCTTCGTCCCCACCCAAATTTCATCTTGAATTTTAGTTCCTGTAATCCCCATGTGTTGTGGGAGGGACCAGGTGGAGATACTTAAATCATGGGGGCCATTTCCCCCATCTGTTCTCATGATATTTAGTTCTCACAAGATCTGATGATTTTATAAGGGTTTCCCCCTTCACTAGGCACTCATTCTTCTTCTCCCCACTGCCATATGAAGAAGGACGTGTTTGCTTCTCCTTCCTCCATGATTGTAAGTTTGCTGAGGCCTCCCCAGCCATACTGAACTGTGAATCAATTAAACCTCTTTCCTTTGTAAATTACCCAGTCTCAGGTATGTCTTTATTAGCAGTGTGAGAATGGACTAATACACCAACAAACATTTGTTGAAGAAATACCTACCTACTGTGTACATACTGCCTTGTGTGCTGGAATCATCTAAGACCAAAGGATTATCATAAAAGATGGATGTCAAGGTAGCTGTCCCAGAAATAATATATAATATTCTACATGCCACATTTGCTTCTAGGGAATGTGCTTCCAGCTGCATTTTAACCAGGACATGGTCGTTCTGTACCTAGAAAACTCCAGACATGGCTGAGCATGGTGGCTCATGCCTGTAATCACAGCACTTTGGGAGGCCAAGGTAGGAGGGTTGCTTGCTCCCTAGGTAACCATGTGCAACCTAAAGGCTATAATAAAAAATGCTGACATCTTGGAAGAGATGCAACAGGACTTGGTGGAGTGCACCACTCGGGCGCTAGAGAAATAGAATATAGAGAAGGACATTCCAGCTCATATCAAGAAGGAATTTGACAAGAAGTCCAATCCCATGCGGCTTGCATCGTGGGGAGGAACTTCAGGAGTTATGTGACACATGAAACCAAATGCTTCATCTGTTTCCACCTGGGCCAAGTGGCCACTCTTCTGTTCAAATCTGCTTAAAAGCATGGACTGTACCACGCACCCAGTGATCCAACCAAAATCAAGAACTGAACCCTAAGTCCCAAAAACCAGAGACTGAAATTTTTACCCTTGATCTTGGAACCTTCATTGTGTTTTATACAGGACAGTCACTGAACTAGTTTGTTATGGTTATAAAACAATTAGCAAAATCGCCTACATTTGTATTTCTTTTCTTTTTTTTCTTTTTTTTTTTTTAGATACAGTTCCACTCTGTTACCCAGGCTGGAGTGTGCAGTGGCACAATCTCGGCTCACTACAATCTCTGCCTCCTGGGTTCAAGTGATTCTCCTACCTCAGCCTCTCGAGTAGCTGGGATTACAGGCACGCACCACCACATCCAGCTAATTTTTGTATTTTTAGTGGAGACGGGGTTTCCCCATGTTTCCCAGGCTGGTCTCAAACTCCTGGCCTCAAGTGATCTGCCCGCCTTGGGCTCCCAGAGTGCTGGGATTACAGGTGTGAGCACCGTACCTGGCCTTGTATTTATTTTCTATTTCATATCTCTGCCCCATGTTATTTTCTCTCAAAATCCATTCCTTTGAAAAATAAATATGTTGCAGATGTGGGGAAAAAAAAAGAAAATTGGACTTGGAATATAACATGAAAGGAGAAAGGAATAAAATTTCATTAAAATAAGAATATAGACAAAGGATCTATATACAAATGTCCGTAGCAGCAGCATTTGCAATAGCGAAAGACTGGAAACAACCAAAATGTCTGTCAATAGAGGATGGATAATAAAATTGTGGTATATCCACACAACAGAATACAGCTCAGCAGTGAAAAACCACTGGCATCCACAGCAGCACTGGCCTGAAGTTCAAGAACGTGCAAAACTGAAGGTGGTAACAGGATAGCAATGGCCTTTGGGGAAGAGAAACATTCTATATTTTAATCTGGGTAATAGGTACACAGTGTATACCTAGGTCAAAATTCATCAACATGTGTACATTATCTAATTTATATCTCAGTTTAAAAAACATAGGAAGGATAGAAATGTACACATGTATGGGTAGATAATAGTTATAAAGCATATCATATGATTCAGACTGGACCTAGATAAATATCAAGATCACCTAGGGAGTTTTTGAAAAACATCCATGTCTTGCCTGGCGTGGTGACTCACACGTGTAATCCCAGCACTTTGGGAGGCTGAGGCTGGCCTTCTTTCCTTCCTTCCTTTCCTTCCTTCCTTTCCTTTTCTTTTTTCTTCTTTCTTTCTTTCTCTCTTTCTGTATTTCTTTCTTTCCTTATTTCTCTCTCTCTTCTTTCTTTCTCTCTTTCTTTCTTTTCCCCTTCCTTTCTTTCTCTTTCTTTCTTTTTCTCTTTCTGCATTTCTTTCTTTCCTTTTTTCTCTCTCCTTTCTTTCTCTTTTTTCTTTTTTCTTTCTTTCTTTTCTTCTTTCTCTTTCCTTCTTTCTCCCTTCCTTCCTTTCTTTCTTTCCCCTTCCTTCCTTTCTTTCTCTCTCTTTATTTCTTTCTTCTTTCTTTCTTTCTTTTTTCTTTCTCTTTCTGTATTTCTTTCTTTCCTTCTTTCTCTCTCCTTTCTTTCTCTTTCTCTCTTTCTCTCTATTCCTTCCTTCTTTCTTTCTTTCCTTCTTTCTCTCTCTCTTTCTTTCTTTCTTTCCTTTTTCTTTCTTTCTTTCACAGGGTCTCACTCTGTTGCCCAGGCTGGAGTACAGTGGTGCAATCACAGCTCACTGCAGTCTTGACCTCCTGGGCTCAGGTGATCCTCCCACCTCAGCCTCCTGAGTAGCTGGGACCACAAGCATGGGACATCACACCCAGCTAATTTTTCTATTTTTTGCAGAGATGGGGGTTTCCCTGTTTCCCAGCTGGTCTCAAACTCCTGGCCTCAAGCAGTCTGCCTACCTCAGTCTCCCAAAGTGCTGGGATTACAGGTGTGAGCCACTACACTCAGCCAACCTTTTTAAAAGTGATCATCCCTCTAAGAAGACTTTCTAGACTTTTTTCTAATCACTCATCCTCCCCGTGAAATTACAATACTGCAGATATACTGTGTTGCTGTTTATGTGCTGTATGTATATTTGTGCTTTCTACATACAGAGTAAGATTTGTTTCACCTCCCAATAATCAATTTTTGCCCCTTTTGGGGGTGAAATTGACCCTATTAAGAAATCATGAGCTCCCTGGGGACCACCAGTAGCTTCTGCTTCACCTTGCCTTATAGGAACAAGGTGTAATGGCTCCTCACTGCTGCCGGTCCCAAGTAGCTTCACTCCCCTTTCTGATGTCTCTTAACCTCATCCACGCATTTGTTCCTTTAAACCCCCTTCAATTAGCATTTCATTCCTCCCAGAACCCTGGCTGATGGAGACTCAGTGACAGAACCAAGAACATACCACAGGAATGTTCTGGGATGTTCTAGAAGTAAGATTTGAGAGTTGGGAGTCATCCACAGCTCCCCCAATCCCCAAACCTCTGTCCTTCCCACTGGCAGAGCCTGGCATGACTTGCCTCTCTTGTGGCTAACTGCCCCAGAGCTTATCTGTGAAAGAAATACCTCTGGCTTCACAACTGCATTCCAGAACCTTTTCAAGAGCATTAAAAATTTCCTCAGGTGGGCAGTAACTGCACTCCTTGCTCAGGGAAAACTAGGAACAGAAGGGAAGGAAAAGAATTTTAGCCTCTTTAACAAGGCAGACAGATATCCTGATTATTCACCTCCAACCTGCAAAGACAGCCAGGTTCTATGTGAGTCAGCCTTGGGTTGGAATTTTTTGAATCTATTTCTTAAAGCATTCCATATTAAATGATCCACGCTAGTTGGTCAAGGAAACTCTTTCCTATAGCCAGCCTCCTTCCTGAGCAGACTTGGGATTTTCACCTTCGTTGTGGCCCCTGAGAATGTTTCTCAGCAAGCATCATTTCCTAATGGGAGAGTTCATGTTTTCACCTTGGGTCTTGAGTCTTACAGAGTGATCCACAAACTCACTCTTGATGAATAAGGGAGCCCTTCCCTGCCCAGGAGTCCTGATTTGCCTCTTTGCTGATTTCACCTCCTTCTCCATTTGTTCCTTCTTTACAATCAGCCCACATTTTCTGCCCAGTATAACCAATAACTTGCTGCCCCTTCAAGTAAAAGCCAGTAAAGGTATTTGCTCTGCACTGTTTTAAGGGGTAGCAGAGAGCTTCTAGGGGAGATGGCAAGAAAGAGTGCCCTCTGGTGGCAAAGTTCAGCCTCTCCTCCAGGAACTGCAGCAATTCCGTTCTGGCCCCAAACTTGCATAACCTCTTCAGCAAAGAATGGCCTTGTAGTTAGTTACTAGGTACACAGTCCTTACAAGGCAGTTTAGCAATCATCACTGTTACTTGAGAAAGCCTCTAGGGGATCTCACTACTTATCCCTGTAACAGCCTCATACAAGACTCTCCTGAGAGGAATTGGACAAAACACTATTTTCTCCATATTATTACACATCCATTGCTGATTTTATGACCCGTAAAGGTGGCTGCTTCTGGCTACTGTTCAGCTGGCCTGATCCTTAATCCACCCCTTTTTCTGCCACTAGCCTGCCTTGCCTACCACATCTCCCAGAATGCCCCATAGCCAAAGCCCTGGGTTAGAGCTGGATGTGTCACAGCTCCTTCTATCACAACCAGGTAGGTTTCCAAAGAACAGCAGTTCTCAAACTTTTGGGGTTTCATAAAATATTGAGGATCTCAAAGAGCTTTTATTTATGTAAGCTATGTGTATCCATATTTACTGTTTTATAAATTAAACTAAGACATTTAAAAGGCTTAATTATTTTAAAATAATAATTATAAAGTCATTATATATTAACATAACATATTTTATAGAAAGCAAATAATTTTCTAAAAATAAAAATTTAATGAGGAGGTCCAGGCACAGTGGCTCACACCTGTAATCCCAGCACTTTGGGAGGCCGAGGTGGGCAGATTACCTGAGGTTAGGAGTTTGAGACCATCCTGGCCAACATGGTGAAACCCCATCTCTACTAAAAATACAAAAAATTAGCCAGACGTGGTGGTGGGCACCTATAATCTCAGCTACTCAGGAGGCTGAGGCAGGAGAATTGCTTGAACCCAGGAGGTGGAGGTTGCAGATTGGCATTGTTCTACGTTTTTGCAACTGTCTGGCTTAATAGAAAACACCTGGATTCTTTTTTTTTTCTTTCTCTTTTTCTTTTTTTTTTGGAGACAGGATCTCACTCTGTCACCCAGGTTGGAGTGCAGTGGCATGATCTCAGCTTACTCACTGCAACCTCCACCCCCAGGCTCAAGTGATCCTCCCACTACAGCCTTCTGAGTAGCTGGGACCACAGGCACATGCCACCACACCTGGCTAATTTTTTGTATTTTTAGTAGAGACAAGTTCTCACTGTGTTGCCCAGGCTGGTCTTGAACTCCTGAGCTGAAGTGATCCACCTGTCTCGGCCTCCCAAAGCGTTGGGGTTACAAGTATGAGCCACCGCTCCTGGCAACACCTGGATTCTTAAACCCACTTTTGCGACCTGTTGTTTTGCTTGAGGAATATGAAGAAAATCTAGTTGTACACAAATATGAGGCGAGAAAGGGAGAAGCCCCCCAGGTTCCCTGGAAGGATTTCTGGGACCATCAAGAGTCCTCAGAACACTGCTTAGAGATTCAAACTCTGGCTTCTCCTTAGTAGAAAAGCAGATCTTTGCAGGAAGCAGAGAGCCTGTGTTAAGCCTCAGGAGTTCTTAACTCTCTTGGGTTAATGACCACTTTTAGTATCTGATGAAAGAGAAAGATCTTTGCCTGGGAAGAAAACCGTTTTTAGTGGATGCAAAAGGGGTGTGCATGCACATAATTTCAGAGGTTTCACAAACCCTCTGAGGCCCATCTCTGACCCCAAAGTGACAGTAGGGGTTGGGAAAGAGGGAGGTCATAGTTGCTTCTAGGCCCCGAATAAGGACACACCCCCTCTAATCCATTCAATGCAGTCATGTTCATAGCTAATTAATAACAAAAACAGCTACTATTTGGGGGCAATCTTTATGGTATGTCAGGCACTGCTGTCTATTTTACACACTTTACCTAAGTTACTCCTCACAAGAGCCCTCCATGCTATTATTATTCCCATTTTATAGATGGCGAAACTGGGACCCAGAGAGGCAAAGTCACTCATCCAAGGTCACACAGTAGGAGTACACCAGCTTAGTCTGCTAACCACAGCCTTGCTCAGACCCCAGTGCTAGCTGCTTTTCAACTGATGTGTGTGTATGTGTGTGTGTGCGTGCTCTTTTAAGCAGGAGAACCTATTTTCCTAAACAATTCATAATATGTAAAACAAAGAGAGGCTAGGTTGATTAAAGTGCTGGGGCTGGGGAGAGTGTATTCCAACACTCTTCCTCTATCCTTTCTATGTACTCAGCACTGTTCAAAGCACATTACATGTGTTAATTTATTCAGTTTTCCCTACAACCTACAATCTATAACTGTGTCTGTTTTACATATGAGGAAGCAGATTCAGAGAGGTTGAGCAACCTGCGTAAGGTCACACAGAAAATGGCAGTGCTGGGTGAGGAACTCAGTGAATCGTGTGTGTGTGTGTGTGTGCCCACGCACGCGTGCGTGCGCACTTGCGCTTGCGCTTGCGCATATGCGTGTGTGTACCTTTTTATAATCATGATGTTTGCATGGGAAAGTCTGGCAAAACAGATACCAACCCATTAGCAGTGGTTATACTAAAAGGGTTGAGAAAAAAGATGGACCTTTACTTGCTAAACCTTTTCTTGTAATGTTTGAAATTTTAAATCAGAAAAATAAAACAGATTTTGTTTTAGAAATAATAAGACATAGTATGTCGACCTATGGAGCAAGCCCTGAGCATGTAGCGTAGTGTCTGGGCAGGCAGGTGTATGTGATTGGTGGGGAGGGAGAAAGAAACTTCCAGAAAGCCACAGGCTGGGGAAAAGTTGCCAGGTCCTAGGCACAGGGGTGGAGAGTGAGGTGATGCAAGGGAATCACAGGGGCCTCATGACCGTGCTGCCTCCCCCATGAAGTCCTCCAGGTGTGCACCCACATGTGGTAGACATTGGGGTACTCCCAGAAAAATCTGCCGGGGCCTCAAGCCTCTAGAATCTGCTGGGGCATGGGCCTGGCCCTCTGGAGTGCTCACAGTCATCCTGCGGTGTGAACGCCCCCTGCAAAGTCTCCCACCGAGTTCACAAGACAGGAGATTCTCATTTTCACCCAGAAGACAGCCTGTCTGTCGGATGGCTAGAAGCCTCCTTCTATTTTTTTTTTCCTGAATGATAATTTTCCCCCTTTTTTGTAGCTAAAAATCACCCAGGCTTGTCCAGACGAGAGGGCAGAAAATTATGCGGTGAAAGAGAAGGGAAGATAATTTCTCTGGGTCACAGACATTCTCACTTGTCATCCGTCTGCAGGAGGAGAAGTGGAGAGGGAGGGAGAGTGAGCGCGAGATGCAGGGATCGAGAATGAAAATGAAGGCTGGCTCAAATCCATCAGTGTCCTCCTTGGCTCTCCCTGGGGGGGATGAGTCTGGAGGAGGGGGGCCGCGGGAGGGAGGGGAGAGGATGGCGCTTAGCTCTGATCGAAGGGCGGGAGGAAGGACCGAGCCACGCATGGAGCCCTGCCCTCCTGTCCTAGCTACTCAGGCCCACTTCCCTGCTCTGGGCCTCAGTTTCCCCATTAAGAAAACAGGGATAATAAAGCCCTCCTGCACTCACCACCTGCACCCCTTCCCGCACAACACACATAGGAGATAACAGATGGGAACATTTCGGAGAATCTGGACCATGAAAACAAAGGTATGGGAGGAATAGGATCGATGTTCTCCAAAGACAGATGAAGCCTGCAGGCAGGGACCAGAACAAGCCAGGGTTCAAATCCCAGTGCCGTCCTAAGAGGACCTGGGAAAACTGCAACCCCTGTCTGTGCCTCAGTTTCCCTATTTGTAATCTGGGGATACTAATGCACCATATCTCATAGGGCTATTGTGAGGACAAACTGAGAATGATAGATAAAGTGTCTGGCACCTTGTAATCACTCAATAGTAGTAATAAGAGAAATAACAGAAAATGACAAAGGAACTACCAACCGCCACCCATATTCTCGCTGCCCCAAATTGACAGTGGGTAATGCCTTGGAGTTGCCATTTCTCATGTGTATAAAAAGCTCTTAAGAGCTTTTAAAGTGAGAGGTTGAAAAAAAAAAAAAAAAGAAGAAGCAGAATTTATCATCAAACAAATCTGGTTAGAGTCCTAGATCTATCACCCATGTTGTGACCCTTGGCAAGTCACTTTACTTCGTTGGGCCTCAGTTTCTCCATCTGCAAAGAGCACGTTGTAATACCTCGCAGGGTTGCTGGGAGGATTAGCAATACTGTGTGCGACCTGCCTAGTATAGTGACGACTGGAGGTTCTCCAAACTCTTTCAATAAAGGGCTAGATAGTATTTTCCGTTTTGCAGGCCAGATGGTCTTTGCTGCAATGACTCAACTCTGCCATTGTAGCAGAGTTGAGTAAAGCAGCCATAAACAGTATGTAAACAAATGGTGTGACTGTGTTCCAATAACACATATTTACAAAAACAAGCCACAGGCCAGATTTGGCCCACGGGTCACAGTTTGTTGACCCCTGGTCTAATGGAACAAAACCATAGTATGAGAAACCCACCCAGATCAGCACTCTGTCAAGCTGAAATTACCCCAGTTGTGTGTATGAGCATCAGGATTGCAGGAAAACACAAGCAATTCCAAAAGCTGAATCAGTTTCCCAACCATTTCCTTACACCAGCCCTGGATGTCCTCCCTCCCTGACCTGTCCTGGACTTGCCCTTCCAAGTGCGTGCCTCCTGTCACTCCCTGCTGCCCCACCGTCCTGCCTTGTGGCCCTCCGAAAACTTGTTCCTTGAAGTTTTCCCTGGTGGGAATGCCTTTACTCTTTCCGTGGCTGGTCAGTGCAGAGTTGACCTTCAAGAGTTGGCTCACATACCGAGCTGAGATTTTGAGGAACTACTAGGGCACTACCTAAAGCAAAATGGCAAATGCGGAGCACACGTTATGCAAGTTCCCTTCCTGTACCAAGGCAGGCATTACTAGTCAATCAAGACAATCTTTCCCACCTTAGGTAGCCATTAAATCAAATAGAGTTGCTTCTGTGATAAAAGCTCATTGCCATTCAGGCCCCATAAGAAGAAAGAAAATAGCTGCTTTAGTGCTAGTTTCTTTTATGACCAGGAAAGTCCTGAAGTCTGAGATGAAAGTGTTTGTAAAATCCTTAGCACAATACTATGAGCCCCATAAATGGGAGTTGCCATGAGCCCCATAAATGGGAGCTTCCGAGGTTACTGGCTCCAACTTGGGCTTCTGATGGACTTGTCTGGAAGATTTGAGCCCAAATGGAAGAAATTGGGTCTAGCAAATCCTGGGAGAAGTTTTGAGGGTAGTTAGCTAAACCCTAGGATCTTCTGCTTTCTAGTAATTCAGGTCCCCTATTTCTCATAAGAGAAAGAGTGGGAAAATACTAATGAAATAGCCCCAAACTTCCCAAGGTGGGGGTGCATATGCAGGGGAAGGAAGGGGTGATCATCCTTTGGGGCTTTAAAGGCTCCTTTTGCTTTAAAAAAATCAAAATCCCCTTCTCCAGCTTCTCTTCATTCTTTTTTCTTTTCCTTTTCTCTTTATTTTATTTTATTTTCAGAAGGAGTCTTAGTCTATCACCCAGGCTGGAATGCAGTGGTGTGATCTCTGCTCACTGCAACCTCCGCCTCCTGGGTTCCAGTGATTCTCCTGCCTCAGCCTCCCTAGTAGCTGTGACTACAGGCGCCCGCCACCACGCCCGGCTAATTTTTACATTTTTAGTAGAGATGCGGTTTCACCGTATTGGCCAGGCTGGTCTCGAACTCCTGACCTCGTGATGCACCCACCTCGGCCTCCCAATGTGCTGGGATTACAGGCATGAGCCACCGCACCTGGCCGCTTCTCTTCATTTCTTTGACTTTGTTACACTCCCTCCTGTCTTAGGGCCTTGGCACCTGCTGTTCTCTTTTCCTGAAATGCCCTTCCCTGCCCATTTTACCTAATTGATGTTTACTCATCCTTCAGATCCCAGCTCTGATGTCCTTTCCCTGGGGAAGCCTTTCTCGATAGCCTGACTTTTCCCTCCTTAGACACTCTCCTTTGTGCCAGGTTGTCTGTGATCTGGTAACATCATCTCCTCCACTGGGTGATAAACCCCATAAGAACAATGAGTAATGGTGTCTGTTCATTTATCAACTGATTCATTCATTCATTCATTCATTCATTCACTCAACGAATATTTATTGAGGACCTATCATATGCCAGATCGGATGGTCAGGGAGACCAGGAAGCAGGAAAAAGGGAGATGCTTATAAGAAAATGAATGCAAAAAAATTGTGACTGGGCAAAGTGAGTGAGGGAGCGAGAGTGAGAGAGGGGAGGAGTGGGAAGAGCTGAGATCAAGGGGGACGTTGGCTTTAATACAAAAAGCAAAGGGAGACTGTCGTGCTACAATAATGCTGCAAAACAAATTACCCCAACATTCCGTGGCTTAAAACAATAAGCATTAAGTATTAGTTCGTGAGTCTAGGTGTCATAGTCCTTCTGGCTTTGTCTGGGCCCTGTCATGCTTCTGTGGTCAGCTAGGGGTCACATAGGTGGCTCTGCTGATCTAGGCTGGCCTTTCCCACTTGTTTGAGGGTCAGCTTCCTGGCAGTGGGTTTAGAATGGCCCTGCTGGGTGGACTTGGCTCTCACTCATGTGATCACTCATCCTCCAGCCTAGGCTTATTCTCAAAGTGGAAGCAGGGCTACTAGTAAGAGAGCATAGAAGCCACAAGGTCTTGGGATTGTCACAATGTCACTTCTGCAAAATTCTATTTGTCAAACCAAGTCCAGCCCAGGTTCAAGGGGTGGGGAAATTGAAGCTCCTCCCATCAAAAAGTGGAGTCCAAGTCACATGTCAAGGGGAGAACACGGAGATGGGGGAGAGCTGGAGTCACAGAAGGTGGAAGGTTTTAAGCAGGGCAGAGACACCATCCCACTACGGTTCATACAGATCTCTCTGGCTGCTGTGTGAGGAATGAACTACGGGGTGGCAAAAGGTGGGAAGAGTGGATAGAGGGAAGCCAGTGGGGTCCACCACTGATCTATCCCTAGTGATAACACATGCCAGGGCACAGGTGGGGCTCTCAGTGACTGTTGGACGGATGTACAGGTAGAAGATGATGGGTGGGTGTTCTCGGCCACTGGTTGAGCCAGTATTAACTGCAGAGGGACACAACCCCTCAACTTGGCCCATTAGAAGCTCCCTCCCCTTCCCCTAGAGCTGTGATGAGGAGACAGCCTTCTTCCTCCCAAAGTTTAATTAAGTGATCTGCCTCCATGGGGTTAATCCTGTTACCGCTGCCTGGCGCTGACCACAGGGGAAAGCATGGGGCGGTGTAAAATGTCAGTTGTCTAGAAGGCCTGGTGGGGCACTGAAAGCCACTGGAATCTGGGGAAAGGTAGGGGGTGGGATGGAAGCCGGAGCCCCTGTGGGGGCAGGATGTCTGCTTTCCAGACGGAACACAAAGGCGCTAAGCTCAGTTTGAATCCCGTCCCAGGAGGAGATGGGGAGGAGGAGGGAGTTTGCTAAGAAGCTTCTGGCTTGGATGGGCTTTGCTTTGACTGCTGCCCATCCGGGTACCACATTCCAGGGCTGAAACCTCAGCTGGCTCACATTCCTGCCTCTTCAGAGACTCATTTCCCCTCAAGGGCAGAGGGAAGAGGTGGGCAGTCCCCAGTCCCAGCCACGCAGTTCTGGACCTAAAGAGATTGGGTTTGGATTCCATATCAACTGTGTCCTGTGTGACTTAGGGCATATTACCTAACCTCTCTGAGCCTCCATTTCCTCATCTATACAATGGGAATGGTAACACCGTCTTCGAGAGTTACTGAGAAGATGCAACTAATACCTAGAGTGGTGCCCTGCATGTAATGGGTGCTTCCTCCTACTGTTATTGTAATTGTCCCTCAATATCCACGAGGAATTCATTCAAGGACACCCACCCCTCCCCAACCACACACAGAGATATCAAAATCCATGAATGCTCAAGTCCTTGATATAAGGTATATACTATATGGAATAGTATTTTCATGTAACTTACACACATCCTCCTTATACTTTGAATTGTCTCTAGATTACATATAATACCTGATGCAATGTAAACACTCTGTAAATACTTGTTATACCGTATTTTTTGCATTTTTAAAATTGTATATTGGCATTTGTTTTTTTTTTTTTTAAATATTCTCTATCCAAGGTTGGGTGAATCCACAGATGTGAAACCATGGATATATGGAGAGCCAACTGTATTTCATTTATCACGTGGAATGGTCGTCTTTTGTCTCTACTAGCCATTCATGGACTCCTTGGGAGCAAAGTCTGTGTCCTAGACCTAGGGCCACTCTGGAGGCACCTGCCACCTCATGACCAGTGACCAGCATCCACAAAGGTCTGCAGAACACAGGCTGAGTCACCTTACCAGGCAGCTCTGCTCACTGCGAGATCCCAGCCTTTGGCCTAGGGCTTGGCAGGTGTTGCCTTCTGTTTTCATGTGTGACTCATTCATTCATTCATTCATTCATCAGTGAATATTTGTTGATGCCATTTCAGTTTCCCCACCTGTAAAATGGGGCATGGGGAGGGGACCATTGGATAAGGCAATTCCTTCTTGTCTACCATGTGATGAGAAACCAGCATGTCTCTAACACGAGACTGAAAAACCCCTCCCCCTTTTCCCTGGAAGCAACTCCTGTATCTGTTCCCTGCGTGATATTTTTCCCCAAAGGCAGAAATCGTGGCAGTCCCCAGTCACAGGAACTCAGGACACTTGTTGAAGTGAGAGAGTTTCTTAAGAGCAGTTGCTTTTGGGGGCAAAGACCCAGGAACTAAGGTGGGGGTCAGGTAGAGCATAGAGCAGGAGAGGTGGGAACATAAAATAGTGCCCCAAACTCACCCTGGACTCATTACCCTAGCAATCGCCAGCATGTGCCAAGAACTTTCCACTCTCCGTTTGTTGTCCTTACAGTTCATTCTCCCAATAGATGAAAAACAGAGGTCCAGAGAGGTGCACAACACTATACAGCTGGTGTGTAGGGAGGCTAGGCTTCCAACCAGATAGTCTAACTTCATCGTGGCCTGTGCTTTCCACCTCTTTGCTCTATGGCTTCTTGACTCAGTTTTGCCACCTACCAAGTGGGGCTCTCAGTATCTTCCTTGCACACCTAGCAAGCGTATTGAGAAGAGTTCTCCCTGTGGGAGCTGAGGGCTGTCAGGGAGGCTGAGACCATGATGCCAAGCGGTCGAGACCATCCAGGCTCTGACGTCAGACTTCCTAGCTCAGGGAGCTGGGGCAACCATTTACCCTCCCTGGACCTCAGTCTTTTCATCTGCCAAATGGGGTGGATTTGTTGAACCTACCTCCTAGGATGGTTGAGAGGGTGGCAGAGCTGTGTGTGATGTGCCTGGCACAGAGAGAACAGATCAAAGAGGCTCCCCCAGCATCTGGCTTGTAAATGGTCCACGTGCGAGCCACCACTGGAGACTCGGGAAGAAGCAAGTCTCCCTGTCACCATCGTGGTCTCAAGAAATGGCAACCCCAAAGCACTCCATAAAACCCAAGCAGTAGTTAAGTTGGACTTCTGAGTGAAGAGGAGTAATTAGTGCACTTCCCACAGAGAGTAAAACCCAAATGTCAGCCAATGCCAGGGCCATTAAAGCCATCCTCAGCTATAGCTCTTGCCTGCTGCTGGCTGGGTCTCCGCCTCCCTGCTGACCTTCTCAAAAGCAGAGGACAGCACAGCAGGGAGCTTCCCAGACCTGCGGACCGGACTCAGAGACAGAAGATGGGCTTTGTGTTTTTCTCAGCTCTGGCACCAACATCTCCTTGAGTCTCATCTTTGTCATCTGTTAAATGGGCTGTATCTGCCTCATAGGATTGTAGGGAGAATTCAGTTTGACCACGTGTCTAAAATGTTAGGCAAATGATAGCCCTTCTGGATGAGGTAGGTAATGCCACAAGGGCAAACAGTGCCCAAGACATAGTAGGTATAGTAGATGCTGCTGGTATCTCACTCAGATCTGTTTACTCATGGACCTGTCCCTCACTGTTCCTCTAGGCTGTCAGCATCTTCCATGTCCAGAGAAGGAACCAGAGCTCTGCTAATGGGAGCTGCCATTGAGTAGGAAGTTTTGCCACGTGCAGCCCCTAAGGCGGCCCACAGCCAATGCTGTTTGATACAGGGGTACAAAAGGCCAGCCCTTGGCCTCAGGGTTGGGGGAAACTCTGTGGGACCAGTAACACCCCACAGTTCCCTGTGGGATCTGATTGAGGTTGGACTCTAGTTACCATCACATCTGCCCAGATTCTTCTCCTGCTCAGCCCTGCTTCCCTAACCTCTCACGGGTTTCTCCGGCAAACGCAGCCTCCATAAAAGACTTCATGTGAATCCTAAGGCTCTAAGGCTCTTCCTAGAAAGGGAGTCTAATTTAAGATCACAGGTGTTCAGTAAATGCTTGTTGAATCAACATATTGCCTGTTATTAAAAAAAAAAAGAAAGAAAAAAACAGGAGCGGGACCAGGTGAGGCAAGAGAGGTGCCGAAGGCCCAAACTTTAAGGAAGGGTCCATTCTTGGAGTCGTGCAAATGCCCAGCCCTGCTGAAAAACCAGAACCCGTTTAAGCATCAATCAATCAAGAACCAGCTATGTAAACCACAGGACACCCTAAGAGAAGATGGAAGGTCAGGGTTATGACATTGATTCCTGAGTCAGTTGGAGACAGACCTGAGTTCCAATCTTGGCTCCACCATGTAACTGCAACTTTGCACAAGTCACCTCACTTCTCTGAACCTCTGTTTCTAAAATGGGCATGATAATACCTCCCTCATATGGCTGTTGGAAGATCTGATGAGATTGTGTTAATGTACTTTGCACATAGTAGGTACTGAAGAAAGAGTAGCCATTGTAATGGCCTTTAGAAGCACTTAGTGCAATTTTCTGAAAGTGCCTTACATGGGATGTCTCCTTCGCATCCCTGCCTTGTGCTACCATCCCAGTTATCTGCTAGACCTGATGATTCTGATTCTCATGTAGGGCACAGTAGAACACATGATTAATTTCTAGTGATGGATACATTCCCTCGACTTACCCATGTGTGGATGAATCCATGTCTAAGGGATCTTCTAATAAGAATTGCGATTAAAATAAGATGTGCATAAATGCATCCATTCTATGAATTGGCCCAAGCAGCTAAAGGAAAAACCACAACAAACAACATAGATTTACCCTTCCAGAGGTGAGATGACAAAGCTCAGGCTTTGAAGACCCGCATCTGGCCGCGTCTGATTCCACCACCCATTACGTAGCTGAAAGCAAGCTGTGTTTTCTTTCTCAGCCTCAGGTTATGTGTCTGCAAAATGGGCGTGATAAAGCTCATAAGACTAACACTGACATAATGCTATGTGCCTATGTATTGGGCTAAATTTATTTATTTACACGACCCCTGAAGTGTGTAACGTTGGTATTAGAATGATCTCCATTTTCCAGATGAGGTAGAAAAACCATCCAGAGGTAGAACTGGCAGTTTCAGAAGTAGGGAACATCTTAATTTCTAGCAGAAACTGGGATAAACCCGGGGTATGAGATAAAAATGGGAGATTCAACCATAAAAGTTTGGGAAATTAAATGATGCTGTGACTATCTGGGATGCTTGCTGGACAGAGCCCTCATGAGGGCAGGGCAAGTTAAATTATCTTCATAAGCATCCCTGTGTTCAGTAAAACCCAAGCTTTCTTTTCTTTTCCTTTTTTTTTTTTTTTTTTTTTGAGACAGAGTCTTACCCTGTCACCCAGGCTGGAGTGCAGTGGCATGATCTTGGCTCACTGCAACCTCTGCCTCCCGGGTTCAAGCGATTCTCATGCCTCAGCCTCCTGAGTAGCTGGGATTACAGGTATGTGCTACCACGCCCAGCTAATTTTCGTATTTTTAGTAGAGAGGGGGTTCCACCATGTTGGCCAGGCTGGTCTCGAACTCCTGACCTCAAGTGATCCACCTGCCTCAGCCTCCCAAAGTGCTGGGATTGCAGGCGTGAGCCACCACGCTTGGCTGACTTTTCTATTTTGAGTTTTTTGGGGGTCCAGCCTTTTTTTTTTTTTTCCTTTCCAGCATTCCCTATTCCTTGTTCCTATTTTCCTACATGCTCAGTCCATAGAGCTTGGGTGAGGCTGAACCAGCTTCAGATACAAGGGTGATCACATGACCCAGCACCCGCCAAAGGAGTCCAGCCCCTGGCCTCATTGATTGGTTCCAGGATAGGCAGGTGACCAAGGTTTGGTCAATTAGAACATTTCAGCTCTCTAACTACACTGATTGGCTTTGGGATGGGCACATGACCAAGTTGGTCCAATCGGAGCCAACCCAGGGGCATTTCCCTGGAGCGGCTGAAAAAGAGGAGTCTCTCGAAATTCAGCAACTGCTAACAGCGAGGAAGGGGTAAGCAAGAGACTTCCGGGGGCCATCTCGTGGGACTTGAGAAGGAAGCTAACACCCAGGAAGCAGGATCAGGGGAAGAGAGACACACACACAAAGCCCTGATGATCTTGTTTCAGCCTCTGGGTCCGGCTGAGCCTAAAGTCTTCCATTCCTGGATTCTTGTTACATGGGACAATAAATTTCCTTTTTCTTGCTTAAGTCAGTGTGAGTTGAGTTAAAAAGACAGAGCTTAAAAAGCTCTGTCTGACACAAATGTCTGGCCCATTTGCATAATTTTTTTCCCAAAAGCAGCTTTCTTCCCATCATCATGTGATGCCACATATATATACACGTGTATATATATATATGTATGTATATATGAGATATATATATATATTTTTTGTGTGTGTGTGTGTGGCATGGTCTAACTTCGTCGCCCAGGCTGGAGTGCAGTGGCACAATCTGGGCTCACTGTAACCTCTGCCTCCCGGGTTCAAGCGATTCTCATGCCTCAGCCTCCCAAGTAGCTGAGATTTCAGGCATGCGCTACCATGCCCAGCTAATTTTTGTATTTTTGTAGAGACGAGGTTTCACCATGTTGGCCAGGCTGGTCTCGAACTCCTGAGTTCAAGTGATCCACCTGCCTCTGCCTCTCAAAGTGCTGGGATTACAGGTGTGAGCCACTGCACCCGGCCATGTGATGCTATTTCTAAGCACCAGTGTGGAAGAGAGTCAAAATGTGGCATCGGACTGCTGAGGCCGAGGCAGGCAGATTTGGATCAAATTCCTGCTGCTCCCTCCAGACCTGAAGCCCTTGGGCAAGGCCTTTCATCTCTCAAAGTCTCAGCAGCCTCATCTGTAAATTGAGGATATTAATATCTCCCCTCACAGTGCAGATGAAACGGGAAAATGTTTGTTAAACCTTTTCATATGCTGTTCCTTCTGCACAGAATGCTCTTCCTTCTCTTCTTTGCTGACTTAGCATCTATTCATCTTCAGAGTCTCAGCTCAAGAGTCATTTTGTCAGAGCTATCTCCCTAACCTCATTGGCCAAGACCCGTTGCTCTGTGAAATTGTCCCATCCTCTGGAGCTTTCATTAAAGAATCAATGTGTCATTCTAGGCATGACTATGTGATTAATGTCCACCTCCCCTACTAGAATGTAAGTTCCAGGGGGACAGGGAAGTGTCAGTTTCCGCTCACCACTATGTCTCCAGTACCCTGCACAGAGCAGGCCTTTGAGAAATGGTCAGTGCATTAACTGCTATTGCACTAGACTCTAATCAGAAGTTTTAGGAGGTTGGGTGCTCAGGCCTATAATCCCAGTGATTTGGGAGGCCATGGCAGGATTGCTTGAGCCCAGGAGGGTGAGACCAACCTAGGCAACATAGCGAGGCCCCCATCTCTACAAAAAAATTTTAAAAATTAGCTGGGTGTGGTGGTGCATCCCTGTAGTCCTAGCTACTTGAGAAGCTGAGGTAAGAAGATGACTAGAGCTCAGGAGTTAGAGGCTGCAGTGAGCTAGGATCCTGTCACTGCACTCCAGCCTGGGTGACAGAGCAAGACCTTGTCTCCAAAGATAAAAATTAAAAATTGAAAACAAAAAAAGTTTTAGGTAAGTAGTGTTTCTTTGGACTCAGCATACACAGAAGTGAGCATTTGAAATTACTAGGATGCTATGATTCCAGCAAGTGTCCACGTGGGTTCATTCGACCCAAAACCAATGGAGATGAGCACTGGTCTGTATATGACTAGCCTGAGCCATGCAGATGGCAGGTCTTCATCCATCAGCCAATGGACAGTCACTGTTCCCTTAGGTCCAGGAAGGCAGGAACAGTGGCACACAGAAGGACAAGTGGCCTTCAAAGAACCCATAGAAGGGATGCGCTTAAAAGGAATGAGATGAAGGCTGGGTGTGGTGGGTCATACTTGTAATCCCAGTGACTCATGAGGCCTAGACAGGAGGATTGTTTGAGGCTGGGAGTTTGAGACCAACCTGGCCAACATAGTGAGACTCCTGTCTCTATAAAAAAAAACATTAAAAATTAGCCAGGACTGGTTAATTAGCACACATCTGTCATCACAGCTACTCAGGAGGCTGAGGTGGAAGGATCACTTGAGCCCAGGAGTTCAAGACTGCAGTAAGCCATGATCATGCCACTGTACTCCAGCCTAGAGTGCAGGTTAGATGCTAGGTTAACAAAGAAGATGCTAATTTTAACAAGGAAAAGCATTCTGTGCAGAAGGAACAGCATGTGCAAAGGTTTAACACATATTTTCATGTTGCATCTGCACTGAGGGTATATTAATATCCCCATTTTATTCATGAGGCTACTGAGCATTTGAGATACGAAAGGCACTCCAGCCTTTTATTCTTTTCCTGAGACAGGAAAAGAATAAAATAAAATAAGGATATTGTGGGCTCTGGAGAAGACCTACCTGGGTTTGTAACTCAGCCCTGTCACTGACTAGCTGTGTGGCTTTGGACAGCCTTGATCCATCTCAAAGACTTGCTTTCCTCGTCAGTAAAATGGAGATGTCATCCCTCTGTTGCAAGGAGACAGACGGCTGGGTCCAAGTCTCTGCTCCTCCATTCACGTTGTGTGAACACGGCTCACTGGTTTACCATTTAGAGCCTCAGTTTCCTTGACTGTAGGATGAGGGAGCAACAGAATCTAATTCTTAGAGAGGTTGGAACGATGAGGCCATTTAATGAATTAAGTGCCAGCCACCAAGCCTGAACTTAATAGATACTCAATGTGTGTGGCTACTGCTATTCTTCTACTACTCCTATGTTAGTATTAGTAGGTAGTAATATTAATATAATGAATGAGCTGCCTTATGCCAAGCACCCAACACTGCCTGGGGCATGATCGGGCCCTTTCTTTTCTCCTGATGTGTGTCCTGGCTCTGGCCACTGGCTGACCCACCCCAATTAGGTGACTCTCATGTTAATATTGACACACAAAGGAACCAGCTGGTGACCTCTGAACTCATCCCACTTGGGATCACAGGCTGATTTTGGCCCCAGCCCTCAACTTTGAGAGCCGGACTCGTAATCTCCTTTGACACCAAAAAGAGTTGGCCTCACCCCGACCTTTGCTCCCTGCTTCACTGATTTCTGGTGTTTCCTGGGCCTGATGGGCGTCACGTTGCCCACGGCATGGATGTGGCCTGGAGTGAGTGGAGGGAGGCCTGGATGGACCAGTGCTTGGGGAAGGAGTAGGGAGGGACAGGGCAAGCGGAGGCCTTTGGCTCAAGAAAACACATCTGCGACCAGGTGCAGTGGCTCATGCCTTTAATCCCAGCACTTTGGGAGGCCTTGGTGGGAGGTTCGCTTGAGGCCAGTTCAAGATTAGCCAGTGCGATGCAGCAAAATCCTGTCTCTCAAAAAAAAAAAAATTAATAAGCTTGGCGTGGCAGTGCACAACTATAGTTCCAGCTACTCAAAAGTGAAAGGTGGGAGGATGGCTTGAGGTCAGGACCCCAATTTCTTTTCTTTTTTTTTTTTCCTTTTTGAGACAGAGGCAAGACCCCAATTTCTACAAAAATAAAATAATTAGCCAAGTGTGGTGGCACAAACCTGTAGTCCTAGCTACTCGGGAGGCTGAGGTGGAAGGATCACTGAGTCCAGGAATTCAAGTTTGCAGTGAGCTATGATGGCACCACCGCACTCCAGCCTGGGCGACAGAGTGAGACTTTGTTTCTATATAAATAGATAAATCAAGCTCACCTGTAGAGGATGGTTCCATGGGGACAGATTGCCAGACAGGGAGCCCCGTCAGGAGGACAACAGCCCACGAGGAGATGGTAGTGAGTGCACCCGAGTGCTGGCAAGAAATGGAGCCAGCAGGAGAGTCACCGGGAAGGTGGAATGTACAGGGCCCCAACCATTAGCCTGAGGGGTGTAGGGAGGAGATTCTCTAGGGAGGAGGTCTCTTCTCAAATGTACTCAACAAAGGGTTTTGTCCTCTGTTGCTCTGGGATTACAAGGAAGGAATACAGATGCCTCGCTCAGTGCTCCCCGACCCCCTGCCACCGCCGTGGGTGGTCTGCATGAGAAATGGCCCTTGTGCCTCTTCCCCAACACCAGCACCAGCCCTGTGCCTCGATCCCAAAACCAGCCTCAGCCCTACCTACCCCAACACTGAGCCCGGGAAACAGACCCAAAACCGGGTGATACCTGAGAGGAGTTACCATGGCAACAGACGTGCTGGCACAGACATAGGGAGTTTTGCTGACCATCCCCAGCCCGCTGGCAGCCCCTATAGAGGAGTGCATGAACCATAAACTGTCCTTGCAGCTGGCCCTGGGGACTTGGCACTGGACATCCCGCCAAAGGAGAGGTCTCCTACAGACTAGTCACTAGACACAGAGCTCCAGGCCAGCCTCCTGATGGAGCTCTCTGGCTCTTTCCAGCTTTCTCTACATGACACCTTTGATTACAGCCCCTCTGGGAGACGGTCTGCTTCCATTTTCTCCTCGGGGCTGTCTCCCTGCTGCACTGTTGATGGACGATGAGCTTCTGAGCCTCCTTTTTGTGATGGGCCTGGAGCTCACAGGTGCGGTGGGGGAGGATGAAGGAAGGGTCGAAAGAACTGAGGTTGGGGTGAGGCCTTTGGAGCCAGACCTGCCTGAATTTGACTCTGGCTCTGTCACTCACTGGCTGTGTGGCCTTGGGCCAGTTACTTAATGTCTCTGAGCCTCCTTTCATCATCTGCAAACTGGTAGTGATTACAGTAGCACTGACCTTATTAGGTTGTGGTGAGGATTAAATGAGATAATACATGATAAATCTTAGGACAGGGCCTGGCAGAATATAAACACTTAATGTCCATAACCTCTTACCTTCACTAAAATCACCCCATTCCTAGGAAGAGAGGAACACCTTTTTGGCCATGAGAATTCAGAGGGTTAAGTAAAAGTGTAAAAGAGTGAACAAGTGAGAATTGAGAGTTTTGGGAATTAGAAAGAAAGGTGCCTTCTTTTTTTCTTTTCCTTTTTTTTTTTTTCAGACGGAGTTTCGCTCTTGTTGTCCAGGTTGGAGTGCAATGGCACCATCTCGGCTCACTGCAACCTCCGCCTCCCAGGTTCAAGCGATTCTCCTGCCTCAGCCTCCCAAGTAGTTGAGATTACAGGCACCCGCCACCACGCCCAGCTAATTTTTTGTATTTTTAGTAAAGACAGGGTTTCACCATGTTGGCCAGGCTGGTCTTGAACTCCCGACCTCAGATGATCCGCCCGCCTCAGCCTCCCAAAGTGCTGGGATTACAGGCGTGAGCCACTATGCCCAGCTGAAGGGTGCTTTCTTAATATACTCTGCACTAGACAGTAAGTTTTCAGGGAGCAGAAAGCAAAGTAAAAGTCTGTCTGATTTCCCCCAATCCTTCCAACACCTGGCACAGGACTAGGCACAAGGTTTTATTTCCACAGTCTGAAAATGCCATCCGTTATAAGAGGCAGCATCCATTTAATTAGAGCATTTCTCTTTCTTTTTCTTTTTTAAGATGGAGTCTCGCTCTGCCACCCAGGCTGGAGTGCAGTGGTGTGATCTCAGCTCACTGCAACTTCCACCTCCCAAGTTGAAGTGATTCTTGTGCCTTGGCCTCTTGGGTAGCTGGGACTATAGGCACGCACCACCATGCCCAGCTAATTTTTATATTATTAGTAGAGACAGGGTTTTGCCATGTTGGCCAGGCTGATCTCGAACTCCTGACCTCAAGTGATTTGCCTGCCTCAGCCTTCTGAAGTGCCGGATCAAATAAAAATGGGCATTATATATGTACTAGATCCCAGTTTCAAAATGTTAAAAAGAAAAACAAGTTCATCTTAAAGCTGGAGAAATAAAATAATAGGTCATTAATAAATGATAATTGACTATGTGAATGAATGATTGCAGGAAATGACAATACAGTAGAATGTAGTCAAATACTCACTATGCTCACTACACTCACCAATACTGGAAGAGTTAGAAAAGGGATCCACCATAACAAGCGGAGTGCATCCGGGAAGACTTCCTGGAAGAGGCAGCCTGTGAGTGGGAATAAGAAAAAACTAAGTTATCTGACTTGGGGAGAGGAAGAAATGGTGGTTGGGCATAAGGGGCAGAGTCTTGATAAATTAGGAGGCTGTGTGACCACCATCATCCCCCTCCTTAGATAATGGAGAATGTCAGAATTATCCAGGGAGGTGACTTCTACGTCAGCTCAGAGAAGCCAGGACCAGATCAGACATGAGTCCCAGGGCATGGGCCTGCACCAGGATAGGCCCACAGGGGGCTTAAAGCACTGGAGGCAAAGCAGCCTGGGTTCAAATCCCGGCTGCTTCTTAGCTGGGCAACTCTGGACTGGTTACTTGGCGTCTGTGGGCATCAGATCCCTCCTCACCCAAGAAGTAGGGCAGACGACAGGGCTCTGAGGTCAGGCATGTGCAAAATCTGGTGTATGGAAGGTGCTTCATAAATATTAAATTTATAATGGGATATGGTTTCTTTCTTTTTTTTTTTTTTTTGGAAAAGTTTTGAAAGGTAAAGGCCATTAGCTTGGAGGCAGAAGACAGACCTCCCTGACTGCTGAATTCTTCCCGGCCTGAAATTGGAGCATTCCAAGCTCGTCAGATGAGTCATAAGCCGCCAAGAGTGTGAGCCTCTGGGTGAGTATGAGTAGAACCAGCTACTTCTTTTGCGGGGCTCAGTGCAAAATGCAAATGAGGGGTCGGCGCTAAATACGAGAATGTGCCCATCGAGCTGCTTCTGTGGCCTCGCGCCTCGCAGCAGTCACAGAGCCCTCAGCTGGAATCCTGGCAAACACTGTGGGCACTCCCATGGTCTGGGATGTGCTTAATCCGAACACAGCACTGTGGAGTAGGTGCTATTGTTATCCTCATATTACAGATGGGGAAACTGAGGCACAGAAGGACGGACCACCAGCTGAGCCGCCAAAGGACAGGCAGCTGGTGGCGTGGCTTCTAAAAGGGAACCTATGCCCCCGGATCTGGAGGCATCTTAGCCCACTAGCCCCTTCTTTTAGGGTGAAATACACATTCTGCGAAATGGAGGCAGCTTGTAATGGGGGTGAAGCCAAATGCGAGAGGCCCGGGCAGCCGGATTTTCAATCCCAGTCCCCAGGGCACCTCCTTCCCACCGTACCCCGCTTCCTCCAGCAGGGAGCCCCTTCCCTCCAGCAGAACAGGGTCTGGCCTCGCCAACTTGCTACCGGGGCCAGGGGCCAAGAGTTAACGTCGGAAGGGAGCTCGGGAGAGTGTGAGAGCTAAAGGACATGTCAAATCAATCATATTTAAACAAAAGCCTCTCCCGCCCAAGGGCCCTTTTAAAAGCTGCTTATTTAATTAAAAGTCCCATTTTCCATATTTATGGCCCTTATTCAGTTAAATATTAACCGCTGGGGCCAGGGCTAGTGTGTGCTTTGTGAGCGGTGTGCGGGGAGGTTCATTACCGCGGCCAGGATTTATCAGACGGTGGCGCGGCCGCGGCGGATCAATGCGGCCTGCCCTGGACAAACATGCGGGGGGCGGCCGCGGGGGCCGGGTGGGGGCGGCGGGGCTCGAGGGCGCCTCCTCGCTCTCCGGCTGGGACTCGGCGACTTGGGGACGCCTTGTCTCTCTCGCTTCCACATGCCGTCCCTGGGGCTGAGTCGTACGCCCGGAGTGAGAGACAGAGAGACAGTGAGACCCAGAGAGAGAGACAGAGAAGCACAGAGAGAGATAGCGAGAGACCCAGAGACAGTGAGAGACCCAGAGAGAGACAGAGACAGTGAGACCCAGAGAGAGAGAGATACAGAGAGACAGTGAGAGATCCAGAGAGACAATGAGACCCTGAGAGAGGCCCAGAGGTAGATACAGAGAGATAGTGAGAGACCCAGAGACAGTGAGAGGCAGTGAGAGACACCAAGAGATACAGAAAGACAGTGAGAGACACAGAGAGACAGAGACAGGGAGTCACCCAGAGAGAGACACAGAGACAGTGAGAGACACAGAGACATCGACAGTGAGAGACACAGAGACAGAGACTGAGAGATCCAGAGAGACACTGAGAGACCCAGCGAGACAGAGATAGAGAGACACCCAGAGAGAGACACAGAGACAGTGAGAGACACAAAGACACAGAAAGTGAGAGATACAGAGAAACAGAGACTGAGAGACCCAGAAAGACAGTGAGAGACCCAGCGAGACAGAGACAGGAAGACACCAGAGAGAGACACAGAGACAGTGAGAGACACAGAGAGATCTAGAGACACTCCCAGGGAGACAGAGACAGTGAGAAACCAGAGAGTCAGTGAGAGACGGCGGGTCATGTTTCTCCGTGTCTGGCTGTGTCTAGGTCGAGACCAGGTCCATACTTCTTAAAATCCAATGGGAAATGAAAATGTTAAAAAATTAATAAGAATTTCCTGTGCGTGGCTGCACAGGAAGCACACTCTGGGCCCTGGCAGCCTCTCTCTCTTACTATGTGTGCTGGGGTGGGGCTGCAGAGGTACCAGGCATGGGGTTAGAGGGGTGGAAGGCCCATAAGAGCCCACGTACTGCTCTTCCAGGCCCCATTCACTGGAGAGATAGGCAAAAAAAAAAAACAGGGAAAGGGGTGAATCTGGCATGTGTTAAGGATTTGACCCCACTCAGCTGCGGGGACGGGGGAAGAAAGAAAACAGCCTCAGAAGAGGGCTAGATCCAAGCAGAGGTGCTCACGGCTGCAAAACATGCATCACACGCAGAGCTTTATCCAGGGCTTCCCTGCTCCAGGCACCAGTGCTGGCTAGTGTTAACTCACATCATCCTCACTTCCATCCTACATAGGTCGTACGCTTTTGTTCCCCATTTTACAGATGGGAAAACTGAGGTTCCGGACAAGTAGGGAGTGATCCTAGGGTCACTCAACCAGAGAGGGGCAGACCCAGGCTGTCTGCTCCTCATCACACAGAAATCACCAGAGTTGCTCAGACCCAGCTGGGCACCATCCTTGCCCTTTACAAGTTCCTGACCCTCCCTGAGCCTCAGTTTCCTCATCTGTGAAATAGGGGAATAAGATTTTTGGGGACATTTTGAATCACGTTTTGTGGTTGCTCCATCCCAGGCCTTCCACCCCACACTGCTGCGCCTGACCACTGTAATTGATCCCTGAACTTGCTGATGTGACTCTCAGGGTGTCAGGGACAAAGCCGAATGCACTTCCCAGTCTTCTGAGTGCTCAAGGGGGCAGGGCTTTCTCTGTCCCTCACTGCAGGAAGCAGTGTGGTGAATGGAAAAGGTGCGCTGTAGAACCACAGACAGTCCCACCTTTGCCATTTACTGGTTCTGCAAACTTAGGCTGCCTCACATCACCACTCAGAGCCTCAGTTTCTCCAGCTGCAAAATGGGAATAATGATAGACCCTCCTCCTAGTTGTTCTGAGGATTCAATGACATAATTCTTGTAATGGCTTAGCAGTGTGTGGCATGCAGTGAGCATCATTGCCAGCCCTATAAGAGCCTGCAGGGGCTGCACAAGTGCTGCCAGCCTGTGCCTCCAAGGTGCCATCTCTGAGGGGCAGTGGGGCTCCATCAGTTCCAGCCCTGAGACCTGGCCAGTCTCCTGAGTGGCCTGGCAGAGGGAAACTTCTGCTCCAGTGCCACCTCTGGCCCTCCTGTGACCATGGACCTGGAACATGCCACTGCCCCTCCTGGGGCCTCAGCTTACCCATCTGTGGAATGAGGGGGTCATTGGGTTTAGAAAAATCTCTCTGGGCTATTGCAGGGCCAATGCATCTCCGCAGCAGACAGGGTGAAGAATTTAACCTAAATGTGAAAATATCATTGAAATGTGCCCATTTACGCACAGGAAGGACTGTGCGACAACCAGGGCAAGTGCACAGCTCCTGAGAGCTGTCAGGTGCCAGCAGCCAGGCTGGGAAAGACATCTCCTATGTCACACACATGCATGCACACACGTGGTCATAGGCACATGCACACAAAAAACACATGCATGTACACACACATGCACACATGGGTATGGACACACACGAACACACACACATGCATGTACACAATGCACATGGGACATGGGCACACTCGTGCATGCATATGAATGCATGCATGGGCACTGGCCTGTGCACACATACATGCATACACACGCATGGACACACATCATACATGGCATGAGCGCACATTCACATGCGCACATATACACACAGGCATGCGCTTGTGTGCATATACTCAGGCACATGCACACACACGGACATGCACACACACGGACATGCACACACGTGCACACACACGGACATGCACACACATGCACACACACGGACATGCACACACGTGCACACACACGGACATGTGCACACACTGACATGTGCACACACACGTGCACACGGACATGCGCGCACACACGTGCACACACACACGGACGTGCACACACGTGCACACACGGACATGTGCACACACATGTGCACACACACGGACATGCGCACACACACGTGCACACGGACATGTGCGCACACACACGTGCACACACACACGGACGTGCACACACGTGCACACACGGACATGTGCACACACATATGCACACACACGGACATGCGCACACACGTGCACACACGGACATGCACACACACGTGCACACACACGGACATGCGCACACACACGTGCACACACACGGACATGCGCACACACATGCACACACGGACATGCGCATACACACATATGCACACACACGGACATGCACGCACACACGTGCACACACACGGACATGCACACACACACGTGCACACACACGGACATGCACACACACACGTGCACACACACGGACATGCGCGCACACACACATGCACACATGCACAAGGGCATGCACCTCATCACATCTTTTGCCCCATGCTCTGCTTCTCCGTTTGGATCCTGTTAAGAGCCCGGTGCCTGATTTCTCCCACCACTATCTCCTCCCCAAAAAGAAAAAAAAATCTGAAAAGCCAGATTAGAACTTCACATACGCATCGCTGGAAAAAATCTATGTCTCATTTTCATATCTAGCAAAATAAAATGACAGCAGAGCACTCCAGCAAACCCCTAGAGGGGGGAGCGTGTCTGCTGAAGATGAGGGGTGGTGGCGGGGAAGACACCTTTCCCAAAGGGAGGAGGCCCCAGGGCCAGAGGCACGGGAGGGGGCCTTGGGCCTGGTGAGAGGCTAGAGGATGAAATCGATCAGGCCATTTTGTCCTGGGGCTGGAGGAAGGCTGGGGGGTCCTGGGAAGAGTCTAGGGGGTTGAATGGAGGTTAGAAAGGCAGTGAGAGGGGGAGAGAAAGAGGATGAATAAAATCCTGGGGATGGTGGTGTGAGTGAGGGAGCGGGAGAGAGAGAGGGAGAGACACCAGGTTATCAGAGAAGTGTGAAGACAATAATACAATCTGACATTTCTGAAACAAGACCCCCCGGTTGCCATGGCAACGTCTCATGTGGGAGCAGCTCCCAGGAGACGGCTCCGAGATGTACTATAAATGATGTTTGATTAGAATTTAAATCATTTAGGCAGAGAGAAGATAGGCCTTTTGTCAGCAAGGGGACCTGGGGGTGGGGAGGGAGGGGGGCCGGGGTTGTGGCGGCGGAGGGGGCACCGCTGGAGCCAGCCTGGGCGTGGAGAGCGGGATCGGAGGTCAGCCAGGGGGTTGATTACTTTTGCCCTCAGCTTCATTCCCGTTTACAGTAACCTTTCCGTGGTGGCCGGAGGGACTCAGAGGGCAGGAGAGGAGAGACCTAGGGGGGACGGGGGTGTGGGAAGGGAGTAGGGGAGAGCAGCAGAGCTGAAGGGAGAGATGCGGAGAGACAGAGAGGGACGGACAGAGCAGAGAGACACAAGCGGGAGAGAGAAGCAGGAAGAGAGAGAAGGAGAGGGAAAGGAGAGGAAGAGAGACAGACACAGATGGGCAGAAACGATGAGAGGGACGGAAAGAAGAGAGACACGGATAGATGGTACAGAGACAGAGAGAGACTGAGAGACACAAAGGCGGAGACCTGGAGTGAAAACAAGGACTCTTGTGTCCACCCACCCGCAATCATTTTCCAGCCTCTGAAAAATGCATCAGGAATGTGGGTGCCCATGCTGAGTCCTGAACTTAGAAAAAGCTCTGCCTCCACCTCCCACGTTGGTCCCCATCCACGGGGAGATTCCTTTGCCCTGGAGTTCCTGGGGAGGGGTTAGTGACCCTGGAAAAGAGGCGCCATGGGCTTCTGGTCCTAAGGAAAATGGGCCAATTTTACTGAGCTGCCCTGTAAAATCTTAGACAAACCACCTCGCTGTTCTGAGCCTCAGTTTCCCCATCTGTAACACAAAAAGTGTTATAGATGGAGAGTCAGATCAGCCTATGGGCAATGAGCCCCCTGTTCCCCATTCAGTTTTTATTTTTAGTTGCATTA
Organism: Pongo abelii; assembly: GCF_028885655.2. Classification (NCBI taxonomy): domain Eukaryota; kingdom Metazoa; phylum Chordata; class Mammalia; order Primates; family Hominidae; genus Pongo; species Pongo abelii. The sequence goes on along the minus strand of NC_071995.2, from coordinate 112,591,835 downwards.
ATTGCCAGCATTTAAAAGTTGGGAGAGTTTGCAAAAAATGTTTAATTTCTGGGTTCTTAAAAAAATAGGAAAATCTATGCATGCTGGGCCTGTATTTCCGCATGGCAGCCATGTGCTGGAAAGGAGGAGTAGTCCCCATGTTTAAGCAGAGTATGAGGTCTCCAGTTTACCACAGTTTCCACCATTCCCTATTGTCTTACACCCAGCTACTTTTCACACCTTCACGGTGACTGCCTGCCCTCTGTAGGAATTTGTGGGTTTTTGTTTGTTTGTTTTTTGGAGACAGAGTCTCACTTTGTCACACAGGCTGGAGTATGGTGGTGTGATCACAGCTCACTGCAGCCTCGACCTCCCTCCTGGGCTTAAGTAATCCTCCCACCTCAGCCTCCTGAGTAGCTGGAAGTATAGGAATGTACCATCACACCCGACTAATTTTTGTATTTTTTGTAGAGATGGGCTTTCAGCATGTTGCCCAAGCCAGTCTCCAACTCCTGGGCTTAAGCGATCCTCTTGCCTCAGCCTTCCAAAGTGCTGGTGAACTTTCAAACTCTGCAGTAAACTCCAGGATCCTTATGGCTCTAGCAGTCTATTAACATATGGATTGTAGACCTCATACCTCAGTCACCATGGTTTTGGGCACCCAGGATAATAGAGTTCATGGGGCTAATCACAGAGTCAGAGTGAACTATACGGCCATCCTCATACTGTCAGAGCTCAATAAATGTTTAATTAATTAATTAATACAGGAAGGTGAGCCAAAATGATTAGGGAGACTGAAATGAGAACCATGATGGGAAATGGGTAGCTTTTTGAGAAAATGGACTTGTACCACTGGGCACTGAGGATAAAAGTGACCTGCTTGGGAGACGCCCAGAAAGCAGATGGGAGGGAATTTGTAAGGAGGGAAAGAGCTGCTTTCAAAGAGGCCATCTTGAAGTTCTCTATCTTGGCGCCTTCCTCATGCCCACCAGGACACTTGTCACAATCTGGAAGTTTGTTGTTTGTGTACTGGCCTGTGTGTGTGGTCTCTCCTCCCTGAGGAGACTGTGAACTCCATGAGGATAGAAACCACATCTGGCACAGTCAGTGCGGTAGCCCCAGCACCCAGTATATAGTAGCTGCTTAGGAAACTCTGGATGAGTAAATGACGGAATGAGTCCCCTTTTCACATAATTCTCCCATTTTTGCTCTGAGTATTTTAAAGCTATCTGAGCCCCGACCTCATACTTTATTTATTATTATTGTTATTATTATTATTAAGAGAGGTTTCGCTTTGTTGCCCGGGCTGCAGTGCAGTGGCGTGATTATGGCCCATTGCAGCCTCGACCTCCCAGGCTCAAGCAATCCTCCTACCTCAACCTCCTGAGTAGCTGGGACTACAGACGTACACCACCATGCCTAGCTAATTTTTTATTTTATTTTTTGTAAAGGTGGGGTCTCATCATGTTGCCCAGGCTGGTCTCAAACTCCTGAGCTCAAGGGATCCTCTCGCCTCCGCCTCCCAAAGTGCCGGGATTACAGACGTGAGCTACTGCGCCCGGCCCCTCATGCTGTATTATTAAATGCAAGCAGCTTGCTTTTATGTTTTGTTCATTTAAGGGAGCACTTCCCTTACTAGGGGTGGCAATGATGTGACCCTAGGCTAGTAAGAGGCACTTAATGTCTCTGAACTTCAATTTCCTCACCTTCAAAGTAGGGCTAATACCTTCATTCTGAGAATGTTCTAAAATTTAGGCCACAGGTCTATAACAGTGTCTGGCATGGAATAGGTGCTCAATAAGTAGAAGCAATTTTCATGGTTGTAGACACTAGTAATCTACTAGCATGTGGTAGTCATATAAGTAATAAGAAGACCTAATGGAAGAGGCAAATCTTGGGGTGATGTGGATATAGGGTGGAGATAGGGAAGAATTTGGAATCCCTTTAGTAACATTTCTCTTAGGCAGAGCTGTGTTCCCAAGAGTATTTTCCTTTCTCAATTTTAGGATTTTGAAGCTTTGCTATTGAGGAGGATGGTGGATTCATCCTCCACCGTCACTGTCTTACATTTCTGGAGGTCAAAAGCCTGACATGGGACTCGCTGTGCTAAAAATCAAGAACTGCACCCTTAGAGGCTTAGGGGAGACTTGTTTCCTTGCCTTTTCCAGTTTCTAGAAGCTGCCCTTAATCCTTGGCTCATGGTCCCTTCCTTCATCTTCAAAGCAAGCAATGTTTGGGCTGAGTCTTTCTCCCATTGCCGTCTCTGCTTGTCCCTCTCTCATCCCCTCCCTTCCACTTATCAGAGCTCTCGTGGTTACACGGGGCCCACTAGATAGCCCAAAATGGTCTTCCTGTTTTAAGGTCAGCTGGTTAGCAAACTTCATTTCATCTGCACTCTTAATACCCTTTGGCATGTAACCGAACATTTCACAGGCTCTGGAGATTAGGAAATGGGTAGCTTTAGAGGTCATCATTCTGCCTACCACATCGCCCCTGAGTTCAGCCCCTCGTGACAGTGAAGGACAGTGGATGCTGTTGCAGTCTTCTGGTCTTCAGTAGACAATTCTGGAAAGCATTCTCTACACCCCTCAACAGGTTTCAGAGATTGAGTCTTTGTTATCTGTAATGGCACTTTTACATTGACGTTCCTCCTTCTCTGACTTACTCTCCCTCATCCCTCACTCCTGCTTCCAGAGATCACTGGTCAAATAAGTTACCTGCGCCCAAGTCCTTGTCTTAAGTTCTGCTTTCAGGAGAACCCAAACTAAAACAGTTCTGGCCAGGGGCGGTGGCTCATGCCTGTAATCCCAACACTTTGGGAAGCCAAGGTGGGCGGATCACTTGAGGTTAGGAGTTCAAGACCAGCCTGGCCAATATGGTGAAACCCCATCTTGACAAAAAAGCTGGGCATGATGGTGGGCGCCTGTAATCTCAGCTAAGGAGACTGAGGCAGGAGAATCACTTGAACCTGGGAGGCGGAAGTTGCAGTGAGCCGAGACCACACCACTGTACTCCAGTCTGGGTGATGGAGTAAAACTCTGTCTCAAAAACATAAAATAAAATAAATGGGTCTTCATAAACGTTGGCTATTACATTGGTCAAGCTGGATGTGATAGACACCTGGCACAAAGTGGCTTAAGCAAAAAGCAATTTATGTTCTCATTGACTGAAAAGTTAATGGTTATATCTAGGACTTCAGGCACAGCTGGATCCAGGTCCTCAAACAATGGCCTCAAGAGTTTGTCTTTTTTGAAACCTCACTTGTACTTTCCTCTGTGTTGGCTTCAGCCTCAGGCACCCTCTCCCCATACATTGGCAACAATGGTCGCCAGCTGCTCAGCCACTGACCACAGCAAAAATGAGAGTGACTTTTACCCGATAGTGCCAGGAAAGGCACAGGCATCCTTGCTCCTTAGTTCTGATTGGCTCATCTTGGGGCACATGCCCGTGCCTGGACCAGTCACTATGGGAGAGGGGATGTGGCACTGTCATTGGCCTTGGGTCACCTGCCTCTCCCACAAGTTGGGGGTGGAGTCAGCTACATCAAGGCCACCTGGCCTGAGAGGGAGCAAGTTGCGGTTCCCCTAAAAAAACTGGAGTGCTTCTCACATAACAAGGAGTCAAGTACAAGTCACAGACGTCCTTTACAAGTGAGATCATCGTGTACTGTTAATTTTAGGTAAATCTCTCGCAAGGATGGGAGACAAGATGCCGCCCAGCAGGTGGAGGCCTGGAGCTGGGAGGAGGGGAAGCCAGGCATTGTGCCAGTCATCAGTGCCAACCGGTCCTGGCTGCAGGGAATTCTTGGGATCAGAAATCTACAGTCTGAGAACTTCTCTATAATTTTGCAATTTCTATTTTCTTTGCTACAAAGCAGAGAGAAAGCCAAAAGAAAATAAAGTTCCTCTCAAAAACGCCAGGCTGTCTGTGCCAGATAAAATGGCATGTGAAGAGTGAAAGAGCCTTTTGTTGAGGCTTGGGGAGAAAGAAAAAGGGGCTGAGAGCAAGGGAAATGTATGGGAAGCCCCCCTCCCCCACCTGGGGAAGAGGCAAAACAGAGATGGGAGGGAGAAGAGGGTTCCTCCTGCATGAGCTGAGCCCACGGAAGGTTTGAGTGTCTGATCGTCAGGGATCACACAGACCCAGATGTGACTCTCTCCTGCCACTTTCTAGTGGTGTGGCCTTGGGTATGTTTTAGAAACTCTCTGAGCCTCAGTTTTCCCATCTGTAAAATGGGGCTGGTAATAGTACTTCCTCATATGACTTAGGTGAAGATTAAATGAAATAACATATACAAAGCCATCAGCCTAATGTGCTTGGCATGTGATAAGGGTTCAAGAATTAATAGTAACTGTTATTAGGATTGCTGTTTTTACTCTGATTCCTTATACCTGTCAATAGTCAGGGTCATCTGTCTCAAGGAAAATGGGTTCCCAGCTTGCTTTTAATCAGAAGGCTGGAAGTGCAGCGGGCACAGAGACCTAGTATTCCGTGTTCGTCTCCCGTTACTGCTGTCACAAATTACCATGAACCTGGTAGCTTACAATAACAAACATTTATTCTCTTACAGTTTTGAAGGTCAGAAGTCCTGAGACTGGGCATAGTGGTGCATGCCTGTGGTCCCAGTTACTTGGGAGGCTGAGGCAGGAGGATCGCTTGAATCCAGGAGTTTGAGGCTAGCTTCGGCAATATAGCCAAGGGTCAGATCCACATCAAAAGATTCACCCAGCCAACTCACAGAGTCACAAACAAAATCAATCATTGTTGTGAGTTTTGATAGAGTTTTTTTTTTAAGACCCTATCTCTAAAAAAAAAATAAAAAAAGTCCCAAAATCAAGGCATTGGTAGGGCTACATTCCTCCTGGAGGCTCTAGGAGCCTGTTTCTTTGCCTTTTCCAGCTTGTAGAGGCCACCTACATTCCTTGGCCTGTAGCTCCTTCTTCCTTCTTCAAGGTCAGCTGTGTAGCATCTTCCAGTCTCTCTCTCTCTGTGTCCATTATCACATCTCCTTCTCTGACTCTGCCTCCCTCTTATAAAGATCCCTGTGGCAACATTGGACTCACCCAGATAATCCAGGATCATTTCCCCAGCTCAAGATCTTTAACTGAATCGCACCCACAAAATCCCTTTTGCCATGGAAGGTCACATAGTCAAAGGTTCTGTAGATTAGGATGTGGACATTTGGGGTAGGGCATTATTTAGTGTGGCACCTGTGCTAAGCCTAGACAACAGGAAGGCACATAAGCTGAGTTGGCTTTGGGTCAGTTGGTGTTTATGACACAGCAACCCACCCCCAAATTTAGGACTCAGAACAACAATTGATTTTGTCTGTGACTCTGTGAGTTGGCTGGGTGACACTTTTGGTGTGGGCTGGCTCTGCTGGTCTTGGCCAGTCTTGCTCATGTGTCTGCAGGCAGCTGGTAGGTTGAACGTTGGCTGAATGATCTAGGCCTCACTCCCATGTCTGGCGGCTGGCTGGCTGTCCGCAGGGATAGGGGTCTCTCATCATCCAACAGGCTGGCGCAGGCTTCCTTGCTTGTAGGCATCAGGTTCCAAGAGCAGAAGCTACAAGGCCACTTAAGGCTGAGGCTTGAAATGGGCACACCATTACTTCCCCTGCATTCTAGGAGACAAAGCAAGACACAGAGCCAGGTCAGGTTCAAGGACTGGGGAAACAGATTCTACCTCCTGATAGGAAGAGCTCCTAGATATCATGGCCATTTCTGACAGGGCCAGTGCCAGGCACTGTGCTAAGCGCTTTCATTACGCTATCTCATTCCATCCTCATAATAACCCTTTGAGATGATAAGCACTATTTAAAGGTCCCCAACTTATAGATGGAAACACTAAAGCTCACAGAGATGCAGCCACTTGCCTAAGGTCGAACAGCTAGTGAGTGGCAGAGTGGGGACTTAGCCCTTATGTCATGAGCCACAATAGACCCTTCTTGCAAAAGACATGCATTTTGAGATGGCTGACCAGCATTAGAGAGGCTGACTAGAGGGGAAACGTGGGTCTCACTTGATACCATTGCCCAAGCACTGAACTCACCAGTTCTGCTGCTAACCCCAGCGTGGCTTCCCAGGCCCCATCTCCTGGGAGGCTGAGTGGATTCCCAGCAGGGCATCTTTTTTGAGGAGCTGGGAGCCCTTCTCTCACCCATCCAGGAATCTGGAAATGGGCCTATCACTTATTGCTCCTTTTCCACCTATGCAGGAAAGGGAGGAAGGACAGCTGGCTGGGGTGGAGGTGCCCAAACCTGTCACTTTCCCCGTGAGTCTGACCTTTATGTCCCATCGCCTCTACACCTACGTGGGTCCAAGCCCCCACTGCTTCTAACCTGGATGACACCAGAGCCTCCTCCCTGTTCTCCCTGCTTCCATCTGGCTTTACTGCCCTCCACATCCATTTCCCACTTGGTGGCCAGGGTGAGCCTCTGACAACCTAAGTCAGATCCTATTGCTCCTTCCACAGCTCCCATCTCACTCAGGCTAAAACCAAGCACCTACCAGATCCTGCCTGCGACCTCTCTGATCTCCCCTGACCCCTACCACCCCGGCCTGGGCGCCCCAGGTACCCGCCCACTCAGGGACTCCAACCTGCTGTCCCTGGCCTGGAACATTCCACCTCTATGACTCACTCCTTTAGTTCATGCTAGTGGCTTCTCAAATGTCACTTTGCCCCAGCCAGGCATGGTGGCTCACACCTTTAATCCCAGCACTTTGGGAGGCTGAGATGGAAAGGTTACCTTGAGGCCAGGAATTCAAGACCATCCTGGGCAACATAGCAAGACCCCTGTCTCTACAAATGTCCCTTTGCAGGGAGGTGGGGTTTTTCCCTCCCCCTCCCCTCCCCTCCCCTCCTCTCCTTTTTTTGCATCTAAAATAGTGACCCTTATCATTCTTGTCTGGCCTTTTATTCTGTTTTGCTCTTCCTGCATAGCATGTCCTCCTATATATGATTTTGTGTGTCGATGTATTTATTTACCAGCTGCCGCCTCCAACAGACTGTCACCTCCACCAGGGCAGGAATTCTTTTTCTACCTATTCTCTGCTGTGTTCCCAGTGCTAAGGCAGTGCCTGGTGTTGGCACATAGTAGTTGCTCAGTAAATACGCTTTGTGCTGATAAATCAATGAGCAAAAGAGTGAATGAATGGCAGGAACCCCCGGACCCCTTGCTCTCTGGGGGTACTGGGCACAGGAGGAGCCTGATGGGAGCTGAGAGCCGAGAGGGCCCTCATGGCGCAGGTAGTTCTTACCTGGATTCCCCGTGGATTGAGGCACCAACAGGAGAGAGGGTGGCCAGCTCCGTGAAGTCACTGGGTGCCCTCACCAGTTCTCCTTACAGCATCCCCTCCCCCACCTCCTTGGACATTCATTCTTCCATTGCTGCCCACTGCTCATTAAGCAGGATCTGCTCTGTCTCTTGAATCTTCTCTGAAACAGGCTTCTCCCAGCTTCTAGGAGAAATGCCTTGCAGGTGAAGATGGTGAGGTTGGCCCTGTAATAGCCCAGCCCCTTGAAGAGACAAACTGGGAGGAGCGTCATTCAGGTGCTTCTCTGGGAAATGAACCAGGTAGGCCTCTCTCTGAGGGGCAGTGCTGACCACTCAGAGGTGGCAGTGCCTGTGGAGAAAAGGGAGAAGGAGTCCTGAATCTGGGCCCTGCAATCGCCTGTGCATTTGGCCTCAGGGGAGTTGCTTAAACACTCTGTGCCTCGGTTTCCTCATCTGCAGAGTAGGCATCACGCTATCTAACTCACAATGTACACCATGGCTTGCAGCTTCCAGTGCCTGCAGGGGCTGGGCAAGTGGGAAGACATGTGAAAAGCGTTGAGGGATGGGCACCATGTGAGCCCCAGCCCCTGTATGGGGGTGGCCACCATTCAGTCTTTACCATGCAGGAAGAGGGGCTCAGAAAGGCCAACTGTGCTGATTTTGCTTAAACCAGATTTTGCTTAAAGGTGAAATTTTCTTATTTTTAAAAATGATGGCACATTCAGATTAAAAGCATTAAAAGGGATACATGAAATCTGATAACAAGTTTGCAACCTGTGTTTCAGCCCAGATATAGAGCAGAAACTGAGGCAAAGAGAATAGGAGCTGGTCACCTAGAAAGATAGAGGGAGAAGCATTTGTCAAGGGAGGGCAAGGGACAGACAACCCCGATCCACTTTTGTTTTGGGGAACCAGAAGGCTGTGGCTGCCTTTAGAACTGGTTCCTACTGAAACACAGAGACCTCCTTCTTTCCTCCTCTCTCCCATGACGAGGGATGGTGTCTTAGTCCATGTGGGCTGCTGTAGCAAAAATACCATAGGCTGGTTGGCTTATAAACAAGAGAAATTTATTGCTCTTAGTTCTGGAGGCTGGAAAGTCCAAGATCAAGATGGCAGCAGATTAGGTGTCTGGTGAGGACTTGTTTCCTGGTTCATAGATGGCACCTTCTAGCTGTGTCCTCACATGGTGGTAGGGGTAAGGGATTTTTCAAGGGTCTCTTTCATAAGGGCACTAATGCCATTCATGAGGGCTCCACCCTCATGACGTAACCACCCCCCAAAGGCCCCACCTCCTAATACCATCACATTAAAGGCAAGGAATTTTGGGGGGACACAAACATTAGACCACAGCAGATGGCATGGATGGGATTGAGGGAGAGAATGTGTCAGAGCCGACATAGAAACATAGAAATTTCCATTCTCTTTTTTGTCCCCCTACTTGGTGACTAAACAACATTTCTCCAATCTGGTTGGGGTGGGAATCTGGTGGATGGGGTAGGTAGGAGTGAGGTCTTCCAGCCTGGCTTGACGTCCTTTTTCCACGATAATGTTCATCTTAAAATAACCTACTTCAATGAACATTCAGCCAAAAGACAAAAGGAAAGTATTGCTAGGTAGTGTGCAGCCACTCTGTCATAGTCTTTTTTTTTTAAATGAACACAAATTCCTTGACTGTCTTCTTGCTGAGAGATGAGGTCTATGTCCCCCTCCTCCCCCCACTTGAATCTGGATGAGCTTGTGACTCACTTATAACCAAGAATATGGAAGAAGTGATGCTGTGTGATCTCCTCATGCCTGGAGCCTTTGAGCCTCTCTCTGAGAAGTCCAGCGCCCCTGAGCCCACCATGCTGAAGAAGCCACTTGGAGAAGCCCCTGTTGACAGAGAGCCAGCATCACCTGCCAGTCACCAGAAGTGAGCCATCTCAGACATCCAGCCCAGCTGAGCCTTCAACTGACTGCTGCCCCAACCAACATGTGAACTGCAACCGCATGAGAGACCCTCAAGTGAGAACCGCCCAGCTGAGCCTTTCCCAAGTTCCTGGCCCACAAAACCCAGAACAAATTAAAATGAGTGTTTTAAGCCATTAAGGAGCAGGGTAATTTTTTACACAGCAACAGTAACCAGGACATATTCCCAAACCTAACTAGGAGGAAATTTCCTCTTGATAAAAATGCTGATTTTTTTATTCATCCTAGACCTTCATAAGTCAGAATCACCTGTGGATAAGGTGTAAGAATCTGCATTTTTTTTTTAAGACAAGCTCTCCTACCCCAGGTGATTCACATGCACAGCCAGCTTTGGAAATTTAAGACCTTGGAAGAGAGTCACATTGCCTCTCTGAGTCTCAGCTTCCTTGTCTGTGAATTGGGGAGGAGTGAGGGTTGGTGTGAGTATCAAAGAAGAAGTTGCAGGTAAAGTCTTTAGGGCCAGCCAGGCGTGGTGGCTCTCACCTGTAATCCCAGCACTTTGGGAGGCCAAGGCAGGTGGATCATGAGGTCAGGAGTTCAGCCTGGCCAATATGATGAAACACTGTCTCTACTCAAAATACAAAAAAAATTAGCCAGGCATGGTGGCAGGCGCCTGTAGTCCCAGCTACTCAGGAGGCTGAGGCAGGAGAATTGCTTGAGCCCAGGAAGCGGAGGTTGCAGTGAGCCGAGATCACGCCACTGCACTCCAGCCTGGGCGACAGAGCAAGACTCTGAAAAAAAAAAAAAAGTCTTTAATAAGGCCAAGGCATACGGAAAGGACTCAGGATTGGAAATGAATAATTAACCGTGGATATCAGTATCATTGATACCAATACTGTTGTTTTATTGTAACTACTTCACTATCATGGGTTGAATAGTGGCATCAAAAAGATATGTCCAGTTCCTAACCCCTGATGCCTGTGAGTGTGACCTTATTTGGAAATAGAGTCTTTGCAGATGTAGTTAAAGATCTCAAGATGAACTCATCCTAGATTTAGGGTGGGTCTTACATCCAATGACGAGTGTCCTTATAAGATGCAGAAAAGGAGAAGAAGACCACAAGCATACCCACAAGAAGATGGAGGCAGAGACTGGAGTGAAGAAGCCACAAGCCAAGGAATGGCTGGAGCCATCAGGAGCTGAAAGAGGCAATGAAGGATCCTCCCCTGGAGACTTCAGAGGGAGCATGGCCCTGCTGACACCTTGATTTTGGATTTCTGGCCCCCAGAATCATGAGATAATAAATTTCTGTTGTGTTAAGCCACATAGTTTGTAGCAATTTATTACAGCTGCCCTTGGAACCTAATGCACCACTGTTCAGCAGGCACCACACCCAGCACTGGAAACGCCAAGGTGAGGAAGGGGCCCAGTGTTTCCCTAGACACAATGTCCTCAAAAGCAAGCTCTATCCTGTGACCATTCACAGAAAGGACATGGAGTCACAGTAATGAACATAGGTGTCTATGGCTTCCACCAAACCTAGAGAAGCCTTCCTCAAGTGGGCACTTCTTCCATCACTCTCCAGTGAGAACCAGGAAGTCGAATGCTCAATTCGAACTCAGTGGTGGGTCACAGGCTCTTTGCCTTCTGATGCTGACCTGACTGTAGCCATAGAACTTCAAGAATGGAGACCAGAATGCTATGACTTCATCCACTCACTCAATGTTTCCAGAGGGCCCCTTCTGTAAAAGGAACCATGCCAGGCACAAGGTCCCTGCCCACACCAAGCCCAGAGCCTGGAGGAGGCTGCAGACCAGTGCACGGACAGACAGGGTGGGAAGGCAGCTGTTGGAGGCAGGGTGGTGCAGTGGTTAGGATTCTGGGCTCTGAAGCCTGCCTAAGCTGGGATTCCCGCTTTATCACTCCCTGACTGTGTGGCCTTGGGCAAGCCACTTAACCTTTTTATGTCTCTGTTCCCTCATCTCTAAATGGGGGACAACAATCACACCACCTTCAGAGGGTGGTGCTTGTGAGGACTAAATGAGAAAAACCAGGCAAGTACTGAGCACAGTTCCTGGCACAGAGTAACTGATGAATAAAGGCGTCAGGTGATGAAGAAGGCTGGGGGTGGGTAGGAGAGATTGTTCTGGCAGGGGGAAGAGCAAGTGCAAAGGCCTGGAGGGAACACAAGGATGGCAGGTTTAGGCACCAGATGGCTCTGGCAAGCCAGAGCCCAGAGGACAGAAGGTCCTAACCTAGTCTGGGTCACAGCCCAAACTGGGGAAGCCAAAATCAGGAAAATGCACCTAGTACTCACCAAATACCATCCCTGATTTCAGGAAGGTCGTGGACCAGGATTTACTAACACAGCTCTATTGACATTTTGGGCCAGATAATTATTTGGGGTGGGGACTGTCCTGTCCACTGTTGGATGTTAGCACCATCTTTGACCTCCACCCACTAAAGGCCACTAGCACCTCCTGCCCCAGTTGTTATGACCAGACTGTCTCCAGACATTGCCAAATGTCTCCTGGGGACACAATTGCCCTTGGTTGAGAACCAAGGCCTTAAACCATCTCTCTCAGATCCTGAAGCCTGGGCCACCTGCCTCTTTCCATCTCTCCTGAAATGTGGCTACCAGATATGGGATGGATGCTCATCTTGACTGTGCTGGCCTAGAGAAGCCTGAGCAAAGGAAAGAGCACTGGAAAAGGAGTCATTTAGGAGCTTAAGGCACTCAGAGAACTTACTAAAATACCAAATCTCAGGTCCCTCCAGGGGACATTCTAGGCTTTTATGATTTGGGATTTTATGATTTATGGATTTGAGCAGCGCAGCAGCATGGAGATGTGCTGCCTTCCCTTCAAGAAAAGCCTCCTTGCCCCGCTGCGGGGGTGTGTTCTGTGGATAACTTCCAGCTCATCCATGTTTGCATCCTTCAAGGTGATGGTTTTTCTGGGCTGCCCCTGGCCAGTGGCTGAGCGAGGCCCTGGGAGATGAGGGCATGATCTCCTTAGGGTGGCACCTGGCCAGTGAGCATGGCAGTGGCACCAGGGCCATGGTCACTTCTGCCCAACTCAGGACTCCTCTAACCACCTTTGATCTGCAGCTCCCCACTGGGCTGGCAGAAATGTGTCATATCTGCACATTTGTGTTCTGACCCAACCCCGTGCCCCATCCTGCTTCCTCCCTTTGTTTTTTCCAGGTGTTAGAGCCCAGCAAACCCTTCACACTTCCAACTAGCATAGATGCTCAGGGTAGAGCCTAGAAATCTGAGTTTCAAAATTGTTCCCCAAGTAAGGCCATTGCTGAGTGAGGTCTGGGAGCCTCCAGGCTACACAGTCTCCCAGTTCTCTGCCAGCGCTGACATTCTAGGGTTTTATGATTTGGGAGGAACTTGATTTGGCCTGGGGGGTGTGTTTGCATGGGTGCAATAAACCATGCTGTCACGGATTTTATGGTTTCCTTCTCTGGGCACTGCTGGCAGTGAGTTTGAAAGGCTTCCCACCTGAAGAGGGAGAAGAAACCTGGGCTTGTGTTGTTCTAATTCGAGTTCCCACCTAGAGGAAGCGGCATCTCTAGGTGCTGTAACTTTCTCATTAGAAAGAGTCAGGAGCCACCATTGTCCTCATTTTACAGATGAGGGGAAAAGTATAACCTAAGGAAGGAATAAGGACATCAGAGTCTGCAGATAGTTTGCGGTGGACTTTAAGATAATCACTTTCTCTCCCTGAGCCTCAGTTTCCTCATCTGCAAAATGAGGCAGTCAGTCATTCATGAACTTTATTGAGTCCTTACTGTGTTGAGCACAGTTATCAGGAACGGGGATTCAGCTGTGAACAAGACAAGTAAGATGGGACACACGTCATGGAGTTTGCATTCTAGAAGGGAGATGGGCAATAGACGGATGAACAAATAGTTTCAGATAGGGTGAGTGCTATGAAGACGGAGAGATGGGGTGATGAGGCAATGATGGGAACTGGGGTGAGGGTAGGCAGTAATTGGATGACAAGAGACAGCGACAATTAAAATGAGACCTCAAGGATGAGAAGAAATTAGCCACTGGAGGAGCTGGGGGAATGGTGTGCCAGGCAGAGGGAACAGCAAATGCAGAAACCTAAAGTGGGGAGGGAATGAGCTTGGTGTGGGAAAGGAACCTCCCAGAGGTGCAGGGGGTGAGGGGATGAGGGTGGAGAGGTTCCCCCTTCCATGAGGACTTCAGCTGTTACTGTCCCTGAGAGGGGCAGCTCCTGGAGTTTGCAGCCAAGGAAAGCCATGGTGAAGCTCACTTAGAAAATGACTAAGGCTTACTTAGGGGATAATTCACTTAGGCTCACTTAGGAGAGGACTAAGGCTCACTTAGGAGCCTCCATTTGTAGGATAAAGGACTTGCCCAAGGCCACAAAGCCTACCACCCCAGCTTCTTCTCCCAGTCATTCCCCTCTAGCACAGGAGAAGGCAAACCAGGCTGGGAAGTGCAGAGGCAGACCCCAATACAGCAGGTGTTCCTCCAAGCAGGCCAAGCTGGGACAGAAGGGGCGACAAATCAGCCCGACAGAGCAAAGCACATGGAGCACTTTGAGGACCTGGACTGCTTCTGCCCAGCTCTGGGCCATGTGACCCCGTGGTCACATGACCAGCTCTAACTACCCCTCCCCGCGGAGGGAGATCTGGGCTAATTGCCAGGGAGACTGGGATTATAAATTGTGTGGGGTTGGACACAGAGAAAGTAGAGGCTGGCATGTAGCTTTAAATGGTTTTCTCCAACTCCGAGGTTTCCCTTTTGTTCCTTAAGCATTTGTAAACCACAAGCTTTGCTATCTCCAGGGATCTGCGCCTGAACTCACTGGTGAATTGGAATTTTTTTCTTTCATTATTTTATTTACTTATTTTCCAGTTTTATTGAGGTGTAATTGAAAAGTTAAAATGGCATATATTCAAGCTGTCCAATGTGATTATTTGATATATGAATACACTGCAAAATGATTACCACAATAAAATTAATTTTTTTAGTGGCCACTCTGGGCAAGGGAGGTACAGTTCCTGGTTTTGAGGCTGTTGTTTTGTTTTGTTTTTGTTCCTGGGAAGCTGCACCCTCCATGATTGGACACCTGCATTTCTTGGGAAGCTTTTGAACGCTATGACTTCTGGTCTCACCGCTACCCCTCCACTTCAGGCTCTCATGGGTCCACTCCTGGATGCTGTAACAATGTCTTCCCTCTCTTCCCAGGTGCTAGCCAGGATCACTCCCTCCGAAGTCACCCCAGAGGGAGGGCTGGAGGGAGAATGAAATGAAAGAGAGAGGGAGAGAAAGGAAGAAAGAGAAGGAGGGAGAATGGAAGGATGTATGGATTTGGATGTGTGGGCTCCATTCCTTCAACCCTGGCAAATGCTTACTCATCCTTCAGTGTCCATCCAAAATGGCACCTCTTCTTGGGCACCATCTCCAGAGTCTCCTTCAAGCAGGTAGCTACATCCCACAAAACAACCACCCATCTGACCATGCAAGTGTGTGGGGGAATGAAGACCAGCCCAGGAATCTGAGATGAATGTTTTGCTTCTTGCTTTGCCACTGACTCACAGGGTACCCCAAGCAAGTCCCTTCACCTTCTTTGTCTCAGTTTCTCCATTTATACTACTAAGGCAGTGGACCTGATGGCCTCAAGTCTCAACATTTTTATTCCCTGAAAAGAAACTCTTGGTGCTGAGTGGTCTTCTTCTACCCTGACATCTCACCTTTCAAACGCTTGTCTCTTCTCACTCCACCCACCACTTAGCATGTGCTCTTGGAGAACACCCAGGACTCAGGGTCTCTGCATACATCATGAGTCCAGCTCAGCATTTGAGGTGGAATCAGAGGAAAGGAAGGAGAGTGGGGAGAATAGTCAGTATTTTGGCAAGCTCATCATACCTTCCCCCTTTGTCTAGAAACTTCAACCCAATTTCCCTTTGAAGGCACCACCTCCTTCCCCCAGTCATAAATGAGTGAAGCTCTCAAGCCTGGACAACCAAATGCACAGTGATTGGTTCAACTCTGGACCTGTGACTCAAGCCAGACCAAGGGAGTGACATGCAGGGCTTTGCCTGGAACTATTCTGAAAGGGGCACTCTCTTTCTGCTGGGCTACTGATAATATGTGCATCCATGATAGGAGAGCCTGCCTGATAATGAAGCCAATAAGAGAAGAGCAGAGCCAAGAGATGGTGGGAGAGCAGATGCCTGAAAATATCATTTGAGCCCCTGGGTCCAGCTGCACCTGAAGCCACCACTATCTCCTGGACTTTGCAGTTACTTGAGTTCATAAATACCCTTTGGCATTAAGCCAGATTGAGTCTTAATGCATATAGAAACAAGAGAAATGAGAAAAGAAATTGAAAAGAGAGACAGCAGAGAACTGATTCTCTACTAAAGCCTCCAGAAGGAATCAACTCTGCCAACACCTTGATTTTGGACTTGTGGTCTTCAGAACTGTGAAATGATAAACATCTGTTATTTTAAGGTACCTAGTGTGTAACATTTCGTCATGACAGCCCTAGGAAATGAATACAGGGAGGAAAATCCTACCAGCACAAAGGCATGGAGGTGCCAGGATGCCTCCTCTGCCTGAAGAGTAGATGTAGATGAGGCTGGAATTGTCTATCCTAGCTGCCCAGACCCATGTGCCTTTGTTTTATGTAGTTACAGCACCTATGATACATATTTGCTACCACGTATGTCACTATGAACCTCCTCTGGAGGACAGAGAAGTCAAATACCTTAATTATTCCAACACAAGCTTGCGTGAACAGATAATCATCACTACGAGTATATTGTGTGCCTGCTAAGCACCACGCCTGAGATAAGCATTTGCTATGGTTTGAATGTCCCCTCCAAAGCTCATGCTAAAATTTAATTGCCATTGCAGCAGTGTTGCAAGGTGAGAACTTTAAGAGATGATCAGATCATGAGAACTCTGCCCTCGTGAATGGATTAATACCGTTATCGCAGTAGTGGGCTCCCCTTTTCTCTTGCCGTCTGTCTCTCATGTTAGCTTGTGTTTCCGCCTTTCACTATGAGATAACACAGCAAGAAGCTCCTCACCAGATGCTGGCACCTTGCTATTGGACTTCCCAGCCTCAAGAACTGTGAGAAATACATGTCTTTTCCTTATAAATTACCCAGTCTGTGGTATTCTGTTATAGCGGCAGAAAGTGGACCAAGACAGCATTTTGCATACGTTATCTGTCTTATTAAAAATAATGTTTTTACCCAGGAACATAGATTCAAGTTGCCCTGAATATACATTATCTCCCTACATTATCTCTTTTAATCCTCACTTATTAGGTAGATACCGCTATTATCCCCAGTTTGCAGGTAAAACCTCAAGCTCCCAAAGAACTGCAGCATCGAGGAAAGTAAAACCAATAGCTACCATGTTCAGTTGTCCCCTTTACCCATGGTACAGTACAGTACACTAAGATATTCTGAGAAAGAGAGAGTCCACATTCACATATCTTTTATTGCAGTATATTGTTACAATTGTTCTATTTTATTCGTTATTGTTGTTAGTCTCTTATTGTGCCTAATTTAGAAATTAAGCTTTGCCACAGGCATACGTGTATAGGAAAAAACAGTACGGATGTTCCTCAACTCACAATAGGGTTGTGTCCTGGTAAACCCTTCGTTCAGTTGAAAATATCTTTAAGTTGAAAATGCATTTAATACCTCTAACCTACCAAACATCAGAGCTTAGCCTAGCATACCTTAAACATCCTCAAAACACTTACACTAACCTACAGTTGAAACAAAAATCATCACACAAAACGTATTTTATAACAAAGCATTGAATATCTCATCTCTTAATTTTATTTTATTTTATTTTATTTTTGAGACAGGCTGCTCTGTTACTCAGGCTGGAGTGCAGTGACGTGATCATAGCTCACTGCATCCCTGAACTCCTGGGCTCAGGCCATCCCCCCACCTCAGCCTCCTGAGTAGCTAGGATACAAGTGCGTGCCACCACACCTGGCTAATCTTTTAATTTTTATTTTTGTAGAGACGAGGTACTATGTTTCCCAGGGTGGTCTTGAACTCCTGGCCTCGAGTGATCCTCCCACCTTGGCCTCCCAAAGTGCTGGGATTACAGGCGTGAACCACTGTGCCCAGCTTCTTCTTATATATTGAATACTGTACTTAAAGTAAAAAATCGAATGGTTGTATGGGTACTTTAAGTATGTTTTCTGCTGAATGCATATCACTCTCACACCATTGTAAAGTCAGAAAATTATAAGTCTAACCATCATATGTTGGGGACCATCTGTGTATTACTATCCATGGTTTTAGGCATCCACTAAAAGTCTTGAAATGTATCCCCCTCAGGTCAGGGGGCACTGCTGTAATAATAAAAACAGCTTGCACTTCCACAAGATTCGGACGTGCCAGACCTGGACGTGCCAGATCTAAGAGCTTTGCATGCATGTTAATTCATTTCACTCTCACAGTAACCTGATGAGGGACTTACTATGATTCTTCCCATTTTACAGGTGAGGAAACAGAAATAAAAAGACACTAAGGGCTTGCTCAAGCTTGAGCTGGAATTTGCACCCAGGCAGCCTCACTCCAGCGGTCTCTCATTTCCTGCAGGCCTGTCAGGTGCCAGGCACTGTGCTGAGCATTCTACGTATTTCATCCTCCCAGCCTCTCAGTGACCAAGTGCGGAAACTATTGTGACCATTTCATACTGAATATTTGAAGGATAAGCAAGTGATCGTGGCACCCAAAGGGACACTTACTTTGGTGTTTCCTTCATCCTTATTTGGTTTTGGACATGTTCCCTGCTTAACTCACCAGACTCCCCAAGGGCATGGAACATGTCTAATGGAGCCTCGGATCCCGCATGTATTGCACGGTTCCTGGCACATAGGAGATGCTCTTGTTTCTTGAACTGACCCATCATCTACATGCCCTCTTGCATGTGACATGTCCTGGGAGGCCTCCTCCTCTCATGACTGCCGCAGCCATGCTCACTGCCCTGGGCACCAGAAGGCAGAAGGCTGGTGAAGCGATTTGGCTGAATTCACTGCCTCCCTCTTGACAGAGGCGCCAGGGTGAGGAGGGGGAGGTGGCAGCAGGATCCACTACAATGGTACCCGGATAGACCTATATATCACGCAATACAAATAGAGCCACTCCGAGAAGTATTGAGCAGCGTGCAGGCAGACAGTGCGAGGGAAGCTGGCCTCCTCATCCATCAGCACCACTGCTGCTGCCCAGGGGTGAGGACCATGGTGGGGCCCCTTGCAGGTGCCCCCACAGAGCCCCCTGCCCCTAGATGCCCCCTCTGCAGATGGGTGGAGGATGACAGTTGCATAGGGATAGGATCTTATTGTATAAATCTCCTTTTGTGGCCCTGTCTGTCCTGGATCCAAGCAGGAGGGGTGGTGGGCAAATAGAAAGTGACAGCAGGACATTTATTGTTCTGATGGACCAATAGGGAAGCCGGGGTGGAGGCCAGCGGGGCAGCAGATAGGTCATTGTGGTCGGTGGTACATACGACCGATAGGATCTAGATGAGTCCAAGACGGATGACTGCAGAGACAGCCAGCCCCCACCACAGCCCCATCAGTAAGCCTGTGGGTAGGGAACAAGCTGGACAGCCCTCTGCAACCTGGCATGGACGGGTGGAAGGTGTGGATTTTCACGCCAGGTTGGGGAAGGTGGATAAAAGAGTGGCAGTGGGAACAGCTTGGGTGGTGATCTGGGGAGAGGACAAGAGACCCTTAGATACATACTGTCTCTTTCACATTCTATCTTTCCATGTCTCTGCCTCTGTCTCCTCATCTATGTTTGGTTTTCCTTTTTCTCTCTTGTCCTTTTCCTTCTCTTCCCTTCATTCCTCCTTCTCTTCCCCTTTTCCCTTCCCCTTCACTCTCTCCATCTCTTTCTGTCTCTCCTTCCCTCCCTCTCTCTCTTCCTCTGTTTTTTCTCTGGGTGTGGATGTGACTTTCTTATTCTCCCCTCCTCCTCCCTCCTTCCCCCCCTCTCCTCTCTCTTTATAGGTATTCACTACAGCTAGCATTTATTGGGTGTGTGCTTTGTTCTGGACACTGTCCTGAGCTCTTCACACTTATGGGCATTCATTCCTCAATCCTCACACAGCCAGTGAGGCAGATATTGCTCCTGGCTCCTGGTATCTCTTTCTGAGGGCCTTGTTTGCATCTGGACCCAGGATGCTCATGTGTGACTTTTCTGGAATCCAAGCACATTGTGGCTGTTAATAGTGATGATGATGATGATCATGATAATCGTGAAGATAAAAAATTATCAGGCATTTTCTCTGTACTAAATCTTTTATGTATATCATCTCCAGGAATCCCCTGGGCACCTCCAAGAAGTAGGCATTATTATCCCTACTCTACAAATGAGGAAACTGAGGCCGAGAGAGGTTAAATGAGTCGATCAAGGTCACACAGTTGGTAAGACATGAAGCAGGGCTGGAAACAAGGTCTTCTGGAACTTCACCTCATTGATCTGCTACAGGAGGGCGTCTGGGAAGCCAAGGGAAGCCCAGTCAGGGCTGGAACTCTGGTCAACAAATCATCCCTCCCTGGGAACCTGGCTCAGGGGCCAGCCCCATCACTGTCTCAGCAGAAACCATTGGTCATCTTAGCTATAGCCTTTCACCAAGGAAGAATGCCTGAAATCATATCCATGCCCAGGAAAGGCTGAGAGTTACAGCTGAGCTTTCCATCAAGATGGCTGCTCTTGACTCAGATTGGGTCAGAAATTAAAATAGCAAATTCAAGGTTATAACACTTTGATCATGGCTCACATACAGTTCTTCTTTAACAAAATCCCTAACATGGAGTAATCAATATTTCTGAGGCGTGTGCCAGGTCAACACCCTTCTTCACCTCACATTCCCTCATTCCCTAATGGGGAAAGCCCTTGGGAGCCATGTTGGTGTCATGTGACCCTGCCTCCCAGGCTGATTGGATCAAGGGTGATCACCTGATCCAAGATGGGCTAATCAGATCCTCTCTCACCTAAAGTTTGGAATTGGGAATCTAATCTTTTTCTTTTTAATTTTTTAAAACTGTCACATAAAATCGTTTTATTATTTTTAAATTATGTAAATAATACATGCTGATTGTAAAAAATATTCAAACTTTTACATAAAAATAGAAGGAAGGCAATAAAAATTACCTGAAAGCCCATCATCTTGTTAGCCATTTATATTTGGTGACCATTCTTTCATTCATTTCTTTGTGTATTAACTCACACACATATATCTAATTTTATATAAATGGAATTTTAAATGAATGGGCTCATGTCACATGTGCTGGCTTAAATATGGTCTTTTTTTTTCTTATAATAGAGGGGTTTTTTTCGTTATTCCTCCCTCACACCCTCTCTCCTCACTTTGTCCTCTTCTTTTTGCGTACCTTCCACTTCGTTACCCTCCCCCACCCCAGACCTAGCCCTAATAACCAGTTCATAACCTGATGTATATTTTTTTGTGGTAAGCTGCATAGTGGTCTCCAAAACAGATCCATGTGGAACCTGTGAGTGTTTCCTTATATGGCAAAAAGGACTTACAAATGTGATTAGGTTAAGGGCCTTGAGATGGGGAGGTTATCTGGATTATCTGAGTGGTCCTAATGTAACCACAAGTAACCTTATAAAAGGGATGCAGGAGGAGTCCACGTTAGGGAAGAAGGCAACGTGAAGACAGAAGGAAAAAATGCAGTGATGCAGGTATGAGCCAATGAATGCCAAAGCAGCCTCTAGAACCTGGAAAGAGCAAGGAATGGATTCTTCCTTGGAGCCTCCAGAAGCAGTCAGTCCTATCAGCATCTTGCTTTTAGCCCTGTAAGGCTGATTTTAGATTTCTGACCTCCACAGCTGTAAGAGAAAAAATTTGTGTTGTCTTCGGCCACTAAGTACATGGTAATTTTTCACAGCAACAATAGAAAACCGTTACAAATTTTAGTGCCAAGAGTGGAGTGCTACTGTAACAAGTACCTACACATGTGCAAGTGACTTTGGAATTGGGTGATAGGTAGAATCTGTAAGAATTTTGAGGCACATGATAGAAAAGGCCTAGATTGCCTCAAACAGACTGTTGATACGAATGTGGTTGTTCAGCATTTTGGGCGGCTGAAGTGAATGGATCACTTGAGCCCAGGAGTTGGAAACCAGCTGGGGCAACATGGCAGAACCCCATCTCTACAAAAACTACAAAAATTAGCCAGGTGTGGTGGGACATACCTGTAGTCCCAGCTACTTGGGAGACTGAGGTGGGAGGATCGTTTAAGCCTGGGAGGCAGAGGTTGCAATGAGCCAGGATTGTGCCACTGCACTCTTGGGTGGGTAACAGAGCAAGACTCTGTTTCCAAAGAAAAGAAGAGAAGAGACAAGAAAAAGAAAAGAAAAGAAAAAGAAAAGATGTTAAAGCTGTTGCCAGTGAGGGCTCAGAAGGAATAGTAGACCAAGATGGAGAAAGTCCGTATCATCTTAAGAGAGTATCTAAAGCATCAAAAACTCTCTGATGATAGAAATACGAATACTAATGATTCTGCCAATGAAGGCTCAGAAGGAAATAAAAACACGTTTTTGGAAAGTAGAGGAAAGGGGATACTTGTTATATAGTGTAAGAAAGCCTAGCTGAATTCTGTCCTGCAATTATGTGGAAGCCAGAACTTGGAAATGATGAATTTCTATATTTTAGCTGAGAAGATGTCCAAGCAAAGTGTTGAAAGTGTAGCCTGGCTTCTTTTTGCTGCTTAAAGTAAAATGTGAGAGGAAAGAAAAAAATTCAGAGAAGAACTATTAAACAAAAAGGAACCAGGACTTGAAGATTTGAGATATTATTAGATTATTCGGATTGCAAATGATGCTAACATTAGTAGATTCCCTGTCAGCAAAGCGTGCTCTGGAGAGAAAGCCAAGGGTATGGCTGGAAAGCACCTTACCAGTGCCTCAGAAAGACCCAAAGGTCACAGTATCGGGTCACATACAGGGCTTTTGGAGGGATTAAACATGTGACTTGTTGATGATTCCCTCAGCCATCTCAGCAGAAGACAGGAATAGAGATGAGACAATCCAGGAAAGATTTGTGGAGGAGCCTCTTGTCTAATGAAGTGAGTCTCTGTGACATGCATGGGAAATCCACAAGGTTTCTGAGACTGTTATACCAGCAGAAACACTGTCACCTTGGACTAAGAGGGACAGAGAGATGACAAACTAAAAAAGGCTATCAGTCTCTCAAAATTCTTTTTTTGTTGTTGTTTGTGAAAGAGCACGCTTTATTGGGAAGCAGACTGCTGCACAGTGACCAACAGACAGGCCATCCAATGGGCACTTACACATCGTACTCCAAAAGACACAGGATGTTTTGCTAATAAAAATCAACGGGAACAGGGATTCCTCTGGGCAACTCCCCCAACCTCATCCCTTTCAGGGACTGAGAAATCTCCCAACCATTTTCCTGATGGCAGCCATGGTTCATTAGAGATACAGCCCCTCAGGGGTGCCTTCCTGTTTCTTATAAAGAACATTTTCTTTAGATTTTTTGAAGTCTTCATTTGTTACTTTCATTCTACGTTCTCTTAAGGCCATCAGACCAGCTTCTGTACAGATTGCCTTGATGTCAGCACCAGAGAGGTCATCTTTAGCCATGATCAAGTCTTCCAGGGTTACATCATCAGCCAGCGTCATCCTGCTTGTGTGAATCTGAAAGATGTGCTTCTTCGTCTTTTCATCAGGCAGGGGGAACTCAATCTTCCTGTCAATGCGGCCTGGTCTGATAAGTGCTGGATCCAAAGTTTCTATTCGGTTTGTGGCCATGATAACTTTCACATCCCCCCTAGAATCAAATCCATCCAGCTGGTTCAGCAGTTCCAACATTGTTCGCTGAATTTCTCTCTCACCACCAGAATTGGAGTCATATCTTTTTGTCCCAATGGCGTCAATTTCATCAATAAACACGATGGACGGTGCATGTTCTTCAGCAACTCGAAACAATTCCCGTACGAGTTTGGGCCCATCACGTAGGTACTTTTGAATAAGTTCAGAGCCAGCCACTCTCAAGAAAGTGGCTGAGGTTTGGTTTGCTACTGCTTTGGCTAACAAGGTTTTACCTGTGCCAGGTGGACCATAGAGAATGACCCCCTTAGGAGGCTTTATACCCATCTCTTCATTCAGGATGGGTGAGAGGAAGCCCCACAGATTCCTTAATTTCCTGAATTTGGTTGTCCAACCCCCCCAATATCTGCATAGGTCTCCTGGGGGGCCTTTTCCACCTTCATCACTGTGACCAGGGGATCTGTGTCATCCATCAGCACCCCTATCACGGCATGCACCTTGTGGTTGAGGAGGACCAAGCAGCCAGGTTCCAGCAGATCTTTGTCTGCAAATGAAAGAATGCTCACGTAGTGTTCTGAGCCCACAGATGTAGACACGATGGCATGATTGTCATCAATGATCTCTTCCAAGGTTCCTACTGACATCGGGGTCCCCCTCAGATCATCCACTTTTGATCTTTCCTCCTCTTGCTTTTCTTCTAATGGTTTCATGTGTTCCTGATTTCTAATGAATTCTTCCTCCATGAGAAGATAGTCTTTAATTCTCTCTAACTTCAGTAATTTTAACCGGCACTGAGTGTGAGGTGTCACCAGTGGCAGTTTGCTGGCAGCATCTGGTCCCTTTGTTTTCTTCTTCTTTTTCCCCACTCTAGTTGGTACAGGAGGTTCATATTTCTTTTTCTTGTCCTTGTCATCCTTCTTGCCACCTCCAGGACCATGACCACCACTCTGACTTTGACCCATCTCGCCTTGGCCACTCAGTCTCTCAAAATTCTACAGGCAGGAAATAGGCTGATGGTAGTACTCAGCTGAAAACATGCTATCATTTTTTTAAATAAAAAAAAGTAAAGAAAAGAAAAGAAAGATGGCTGGGTACAGTGGCTCATGCCTATAATCCCAACGCTTTGGGAGGCCAAGGCAGGAGGATTGGCTGAGCCCAGAAGTTAGACCAGCCTGGGCAACATGGCAAGATCCCATCTCTACTAAAAAAAAAAAAAGAAGATGACTCAGAAAGCTAAGCCAAGTGCCCAAATGGCAGCAGCAACAGGAAACTAGTACACTTTCCAGACTTCCAAACAAATACACCTTGCCTTGTCTATGTTCTGATCACCACATTAAATTATCTGTTGCTGACTGAGGATATGTAAACTCAGCAGGTACAAGGTGACCACATTAAACCATATGTGTAGATCTAAGTAGTTGTAACTGGTATGGAGAAGCCTGGAGAGAGAGAGAGAGAGAGAGAGAGACAGAAAGAGGTTGGGGGAGAGGGAAGACTGGGGAATACAGAAGAGATGCTCAGTGCATGGGGTCCTGACAACCTCCCCTTCTCTGCTACAGGGGACTCAAGTGCCAGCTCTCCTTCCTGTCCTTGGAACCAGCACACACACTGTCCTTCTCAGTAGCCAAGAAGTTTGCTTCCTTCTCGTCCAGGGTTCTCTTCTAGAGTTTTTGAGAAAAAAGGTTTTGCAACAGGTCTTCTGGATCTACTAAGTCTGGAACTATGTATCCCGGTGATGTCAGCTTCTAACTGTTCCTCCCAGGAAAGCCTACAGTTTTGGAGGAGCTGTCATCCTCTACAGAGCTGGCCCAGTGGAGGGCTGATAAGGGCAAGTGGTACACTTCCCACTCTACCAACCCCTCTCCCTTTAGATTTCCACCAAGCCAGTCACATCAGTCT
The DNA here is from genome assembly GCF_028885655.2 of Pongo abelii. Lineage (NCBI taxonomy): Eukaryota > Metazoa > Chordata > Mammalia > Primates > Hominidae > Pongo > Pongo abelii. The sequence goes on along the minus strand of NC_071995.2, from coordinate 112,566,928 downwards.
GGCCAGTGAGTCAGAGTTCATCAAAGGGCTGTGTGACCTTCAGAAAAATAGTTAACCTCTCTGGGCCTCAAATTCTTCATTTCTGAAATGGGCATTATAATAGTGCCCATCTTATAGCATTGCTGTGAGGGTTAGTTAACAAACTAACAGCATGTTGTGAAAATGTTTAACGCAGTACCTGGCACAGAGTAAGGGCTCAATAAAAGTAATAATAATATTACATATTAGACTAAGGAGTTGGTTACTATTTCACTCATTGCTGCTGCCTTCATTCACAGCTGCTAATCCATCAAAATAGTTCTCTTTTTTTTCCTTTTTTAGGCAAGGTCTGTCTCTGTGGGCCAGGCTAGTGTGCAATGGCATGCTCTCAGCTAACTGCAACCTCCGCCTCCTGGGCTGAAGCCAACCTCCCACCTCAGCCTCCCAAGTAGCTGGGACTACAGGCATACACCACCATGCCTGGCTAATTTTTTGTTGTTGTATTTTTTGTAGAGATGGGGTTTCACTATGTTGCCCAGGATGTTATAAAACTCATGAGCTCAAGTGATCTGCCTGCCACAGCCTCCCAAAGTGTTGGGATTACAGGAGTGAGCCACCACGCCTGGCCCATCAAAGTAGTTCTTATTAAGTGCTGGCAAGGGGCTGAAAATCATCTTTAGTATGTTTAACCCCAAGACTGCTTTTAAAATTGAATGTAGGAGATTCCCAGCCTCTTCCAGGGTCATAGCAATAAGGCCAGGTGATCACTGCCATGTGGAACTAGCTGTTTTCACCAGCTTAGATTTGCCACTTTCAAATCAGTGGATCTCATCTCTCATCCACTGATTAAAATCACCTGGGAGTTTCAAAACAATGCTAATACCTGTTGACCCTGAATATCTGAGCTTGTGGCCAGGGCACTGGTATTTTTAAAAGCTTCCCAGTTAGGGTTGCTAAATTTTTTAGTATAAGTATATCCCAAATTTTGCATGGGATATACTCATATGCCCCTAGTTATTCCTTGTCTGTCTGAATTTCTAATTTAACTGGCCATCCTGTGTTTTTATTTGCCAACTCTGGCAACCATATGCCCAGAAAATTCTGAGGACCCAGTGAAGATAGGGTAACACTGGGGTCAGTGACATCCTTTGCAATTCAAAAAATCCAAAGAGCTAACTCTCACAGTAAACTGAGGGCTAGGCTTCAGCGCCATACTGTGGTTGGGGGGTAATTTTCTCACCACTTGTATGGACATACTAAGGCATACCACTCTCAGAGACTCTCAAGAGAAGTGAGAGTCTGGCACTCAAGCCTGTCTGCAGATATCCTGCCTCTGCTACACCCACCCATGTCTGTTCGCCATGGCCGTTTTACACATCACATCCATCCCCACAATATAATGTACTTCTGTGTGCTGTAAGCAAAACCCCTCTTATTACACTTTATGTAAGAGCCTAATTTATTTGCTTTAGGTCTAAAGTCCACCAGGTCAGGGAGCAGGCCTGTCTCATCTTCTAGTCTTCTATTGTATCTCAATACAATGCCTGGGACAGGAGAAACACCCAATACGTATGGGCAGAATAAATAAATGACACAGTTCTGGGGTGGCAGCAGATCAATTTCCTGGTCTGTGTCTCTTCAATGGACAAGTCGATACATCTCTGCTGCTCCACGTGTAGTCCATGGACCAGGCCCATTCTCATCACCTGGGAGCTCATGAGCAACGCAGCATCTCAGGGTCCCACCCCAGACATCTGCATCGACTGATCCAGTTCACCACTCGCTCAAGGGTAATTGCAATAAGTCTCCAAGTCTCAGTTTCCTCAGCTGAAAAATAAAAGGTAATAAAGCCCTTTACTGCCTCTTCCTAGTGCTGTTGCCATATCAGGTGAGAGAATGGACTGTAAGGTGCAAACTTGAATACGCCGTTTACAAGATGGCATCATTCCTGTTATGAGTGGTTGGAGGGTTATAAATAGTACCCTGCTTCCTCAACTTCCTTTCTAACTAACCCTCTTCCTCTCTTTGTTTCTCTGCTCCCAAGTTCCCAGTCCCTAAATGAAACCCAGCTTCCCCTTCCTGCTTCTCCTGCCCGCCCCTCCCCTTGGAGTCTCTCATAGCAGGCAGAATTGTCCAGGTGCTTGTCAGTTTTTGTGGCTTGAAACAAGCTTTTGCACGTGTCCGTCTGAAGGAGGTCAGGGTGGGGGTGGCTGGGGGGTGAGTGGGACCAATTCAAACAGGCTCAAGTCCCCTGCGTTCGGTTTTGTCTTGTTGCAAATGTGTCGTTTGATGCAGGCCTGATCAAACACGTCTCTGAGCTGGAGGATGTGGGGATGGAGAGAGGAATTAACATTTTTCTCTCTGCTGAGCCTGCCGGCGTCCCGCCCCCTCCTGCATTCGGCCTCATGGGGATAGCATCCAATTATAGATGGACCTCAAAGTCCAGCATCTGCCTTCACATCCCGCACCAGCTCCTGAGGTTTTCAAAGGAGTGAGCTAACATCTATTAATGTTTTCGACGTACCGAGCTGTGTGCTGGGTGCTTTACAAACATTTTTATGGGGTTACTGGGGGAATAAAATGAAACACAGGGTTAATGCATTTCCTGAAATCGAAAATTCCATCAACTGTAGCTTTGCCCCTAGATTTAATAACAACTACATTAAATGTATAAGTCTGCTGCTTTCTGGCCATTGAAGGGTGGTCCGTGAACCAGCAGCATCCACGTCACCTGAGAACTTGGGAGAAGTGCAGAATCTTGGCCTCCACCTCAGACCTCCTGAATCAGAATCTGCATTTTTAACGACACCCCCAGGGGATTTTTGTGCCCACTGAAGTCTGAGAGGCACTGGATTAAAAAACCTATTTTGATTTTGGCATCATTGAAATATGAGGGGAAATGCATGTTTTCGAATCAAGAACATAGGGAGGTTTTCATTTCAAATGAGGAAATTGAGGCTCAGAGAGGCAAAGTTACTTGTCCAAGGTCACACAGCTTGGAAATGATAGAGCCAGATCTCCAAGGGCCGTGCTGTCAGAAGCTTCAAAGGGAGGGATTAGGAGTGGCAGCAGCAGAGGAAGGGACGAGGGAATTTATCCCTCTCATCTTCCCACCACACTACACTTTACTCCACCCCTCAAGTGGAGGACATCATTGTCATCAGTGATAATCAATACGTGGTTTTTGATGTCAGCTGAAGATAGTTACCAAGGACCAGCTGTGTATTCTCAATCACCTTGAGAGACTGGCTTTGCCAACCGGTATGAGCCTGGCTGTGAATATTTCCAGGTTTTATAAAATGCTTTGCAGAGCTTTCATGCTGATGATGTTGGTGCACCAGATTGTAATTAGCAACTACTGGGCGATCATCGGCATGGAAGAGCTTCCTGTTTGCCAGGCAGGTCTCGTATATGTGTCACTCCCTCCGAGAGGCCTTTTCTGACCATGTGGTCTCAGTGTGGTCTTTGTCTGGCACATCACCGTGTCTTAACTCTTGGTGTGGCACTTGGCATTGACCGACATGATGTTGCTTATTTGACTTGTCTTTTGTCTGTCTTCCCTAGCTGGAAAGTCAGCCCCAGAAGGGCAGGGATTCAGACCGGGTGTGGTGGCTCACACCTGTAATCCTAGCACTTCAGGAGGCTGAGGCGGGTGGATCACCTGAGTTCAGGAGTTTGAGACCAGCCTGGCCAACATAGTGAAACCCCATTTCTACTAAAAATACAAAAGAATTAGCCAGGCATGATGGCGGGCACCTGTAATCCCAGCTACTCAGGAGGCTGAGGCAGGACAATCGCTTGAACCTGGGAGGTGGAGGTTGTAGTGAGCCGAGATCACACCACTACACTCCAGCCTCGGATACAAGAGTGAAATTCCATCTCAAAAATTAAAAAAAAAAAGGTGGGGGGGAACAGGGATTCCATCTGCATAGTTTACCACTAGATCCCCAGTGCCTAGAGAGGGCCTGGCACACAGTGAGTGCTCAATAGATATGTAAGTCAGTGAATGAATAAAGGCATTTGTTGGCTGGCTGGCTGGCTAGATAAATGGATGGATGGATGGGTAGATAAACAGAAATCAATGGATGAATGAATGTGTGGAAAATTGATAGGCTGGGTACGGTGGCTCATGCCTGTAATCCCCAGCATTTTGGGAGGCTGAGGTGGGAGGATCACCTGAGATCAGGAGTTCAAAACCAGTCTGGCCAACATGGCGAAACCCCATCTCTACTAAAAATACAAAAATTAACTGAGCATGGTGGTGTGCACCTGTAATCCCAGCTACTCAGGAGGCTGAGGCAGGAGAATTGCTTGAACCTGGGAGGCAGAGGTTGCAGTGAGCTGAGATCGTGCCACTGCCCTCCAGCATGGGTAACAGCGAGACTCCATCTCAAGGAAAAAAAAAAAAGAAAGAAAGCAAAAAAAAAATTGATAGATAAGGATGAATGGATAGATGAAAACTGGATGGATGGATGGATGGATGGGAAACTGGTGGATGAATAAGGATGGACGGATGGATAGATAGATGGATGGATGGAAAATTGATGGATGAATAAGGATGGATAGATGAATGAATGGTTGGGTGGATGAATAGATGCACGGATGGATGGAATTTAGATAGTCTCAGGGTTTGGGAAGGGTTTGCTTTTCCATTCTAGACTTTGAATCTCCAAAGGAAAGTTTCCAATGAAAATCACTTTAAAATATCATTCCCATCAAAACTGAAACAAGGCAAGTCTCCTGAAAGAGGAAAAAAAATTGAAGTAGCATTTACCTGGCAACAATGGCTTATCTCTGATCTTCAAGCAAATAAGGTATTTTGAAAATCAAAACAAATGAAAGTCATCTCCTTCTCTTCTGCTCTGTGTTTCTCTCCTGTGGGAGGTTGAGGTTCCCGTATAACTCAGTGAGGCTGAAACTGAACCTTTTCCTTCCAGACTTTTGCTAGCTTGGGGATAGTTCCAAACTGACGGTCACCAGGTTCCCACTCCCTCTGAACCAGCACTGTCATTCGCCCATAGGGCATCTTTGTACAAATTAGAGAAAGGCTTCCCATCTTCCAGGTGGGCACAACCCTGGGCCTGGGGCAATGGCTTGGTAGACAGACCGCTCCCCCTCACTGGACATCTCCTTGGCCTAGTACCTTTGTTGCAGGGACCAACCTGCCTGTCTGTACGTGGCAGCCTCTTCTGACCCCCAGGACTGGTTTGTTTCAGTCTCAGAGGCTCTGGGCCACTGGCGGCCTTGCCACATCTTATGGGTCCCAACCTAATCTTTATAGATTTATTTTTGGTCATTTCTTGAACAGAAACTCACTCACCAGGTTAGAGAGTCTGGGTTTTTTTTGTTGTTGTTTGTTTGTCTTTTTTTTGAAACGGAGTCTTGATCTCTCACCCAGGTTGGAGTGCAGTGGCACGATCTCGGCTCACTGCAACCTCCACCTCCCTGGTTCAAGCCATTCTCCTGCTGCCTCAGTCTCCTGAGTAGCTGGGATTATAGGTTTGTGCCACCACACCCAGCTAATTTTTGTATTTTTAGTAGAGATGGGGTTTCACCATGTTGGCCAGGTTGGTCTCGAACTCCTGACCTCAAGTTATGCGCCTGCCCCGGCCTCCCAAAGTGCTGGATGGATTATAGGCATCAGTCACCACGCCTGGCCTAAAAAAATTCTGTTCTTTGTTTTCTACACAGCCAACAGAGGAATCCAGCAAAGGGCCCTCTCAGCCCATCCTCTTCTCTCTCTCTCTGTCTCTGTCTCCATCTGTTTCTCTCTGTTTCTGTCTCTGCAATTAATTCTGTCTCTCTCTGCGGCATCTGTGGGCCTGGTGCCTCCTGTCCTGGCCCAAATCTGCCTCTCCTTCTGAATTGCTGTTTCTCAGAGTCTTGCCAGGAAGGACCCCTTATCCTAGAATCATCTGCAATTAATTTGTCTCTGCAATTAATTGTTGTAGTATTCAGCAATAACAACATCCCAAAACTCTCAGCAATGAGGGCTCCACCAGGGGGCACTCTGAATGATGCAATGCAGCCCCCTTCCCTCCGCTCTGGGGACAGGTGCGGATAGATGGACTGACCACTGTCTCTGCCCACCTGAGGATGGTCCTGAGGACTGTGGTTGGGATCCAGGCTTTGAAGACAGGGTAGAGAATGCAGCTCAGCCGTGGGAAGCACATACATAGGACTTAGACCTGGATTCAGGTCTGCCACACTGGTTCAGTGGATGTGAGTTCAGGCAAGCAACTTGACCTCCCAGACCCTCTGTTTCTTCTTCTATGAAACAGGAATAAAGCTGCCCATATTGCAGGGGTATGAGGATTAGATATAAAGGGCTGGGGTTGGTCTTCTAATGGGAGCCTTTTGAAAAGTAGAGGGCAGGGTTAGCAGGAAGGATGTGCAGGCAGCTGACCTCAACTAGTGACGAGGACTTGTTGCTACAAGTGCCAGGAGCCAAAGGATGCTAGGAGAGGGGAAGGCATGGCAAGATGCCCTGTGCTGGGCATTTTCCCCATCAGTGGGTGGCAGCATTGGTTATCTGAGGTTAGAAACACCTTCAGGCCACGTCTTGTCCTCCATGGCCTCCCGATCAGAAAAAGCTCAGAGTTCAGATTCAGAGCTCGTGGGTTCCAGTCTCAACTCACTTGCTGGGGCCCTTGGGCTGGCTACTTCAGACTCAGTCTCCCCAACTGCAAAATGGTGATGAGAAGTCCCCCTCAAGGAGTGGTTGTGAAGATGAAAGTCAAGGAGGGCAGAAGAACTCTGGAAACCTTTACTCACTGGGAAGTGCTTCATGATGTGGGTGAGCACTTTATACACTGCAGAATGCTTTATCCACTGAAAAGGACATTACAAAATTCAAACTTTTTGACTCTGGTCCCTGTCTGGCCCAAGTCACCTGACAAGTCTCCCCTTGGGGAGATGTGAGTGCTCAGCTGGTCTAGCTCTGTGGATAGGATCCACAGTCTTGAGATCTTGGCAGAGGGAGACCAGATGGCTGGAAGGGCAGGGCCCCAGCACTGGGAAACCACTGGCTGGAGAGTTCCTGCCTCCCACCCTGGGGTGGGGCTCCGCTGCATCCTTGGGTCCTGTGCATCCTCCTGTCCTGCCCCAAATCTACCTCTTCTGAATTGGTGTTTCTCAGAGTCTTTCCAGGGAGGACCCGTTGTCCCAGAATCACCTGCAGTGTTTGGTGGAGCTCGGGGAGTTTACTCTGCAGATTTCTGCTCTTCCCCTGAACCATACCCACTGAATTGCCATCTCTGGGAATGGGGCCCTGGAACCTGCATTTTTTTTGAGACGGAATATCGTTCTGTCTCCCAGGCTGGAGTGCACTGGTGTGACCTCGGCTCACTACAACCTCCACTTCCAGAGTTCAAGCACTTCTCGTGTTTAAGCCTCCTGAGTAGCTGGGATGACAGGCACATGCCACCATGCCCAGCTAATTTTTGTATATCTTGTAGAGATGAGGTTTCGCCATGTTGCCCAGGCTAGTCTCAAACTCCTGAGCTCAAGCAATCCTTCTGCCTCGGTCTCCCAAAGTGCTGGGATCACAGGCATGAGCCATGGTGCCCGGCCTGGATCTGAATTTTAACAAGCTTCCTGAAGGGCCCTGGTGCTCGATGATGTCTCAGAAGCATTAGGTGAGCCCCTCTCCAAGGTGTTGCCTGTCCCAGTACCTGGCACATAACAGACATCCAACATAGGCTGGTTGAATGAACACCTAAACAAGCAAAACCTCTGCGGGCCTCGGTTTTCTCATCTGTGAAATGGGAGGGATAATCATCTCTGCCTTGCCCACTATTTTTTGAGGTGATTTAACTCACCTCATACTTTTGAGGTGATACACCTGATACTTTTGAGGTTGAAGTGTGGCCAGAGTAGGAACTCTCCACAGAAAATGACATGAGAGATGGAAGGTACACAGGGCAGAGAGAGAAGAGAGAGACAGAGAGATAGAGGCAGAGACAGAGAGAGACAGAGACACACACACACACACACACAGAGAGAGAGAGAGAGAGAGAGAGAGAGAGAGAGAAAGTGCCTTCATGTTAATAAGCACCAAGGAAAGCAAGCTGTGGCTGGAGAAACCTAGTGATGCTCTCCGCACCTGAATCCCTGGAAGGATGACGATGACTTCCTGCCTACGAACCATCTTTCTTAGTTTGGGGTCCCCCAAAAGCAGATCTTGAGACAAGGACTTGGGTGCATGTTGTTTATTTGGGAGGGAAGAAAGTGGGAAAGTGAGGCAGAGAAGGGGAAAACAGTGCAGTTTTTGTTAAGGCGCAGGTTACTTACAGGGTGTCAGTCCATGGGGACCCTCAGAGGAGCCATGCAGATCCCGCCTCAGAACTTACCCACTGAGGGACACGGAAGTTGTGGCATTTCTCCACCTACTCCCATTGCTTTTGGAGACATTAGATCCCCAGCATTTCCTGGCTGCCCTGTGCACCTTGGTGAAAACCTTTGGCCAGAAAAGCAGGAGGCTGCGGGTACATGGAGGGGCGTGGGGGCAGCTGGCAGCTCACAGAATGTCCTCACCAGCTGCAGGTGAGCTCTGAGCTCAGCAAGGGGATGTGGGGCATTCCCAGCCTCCGTTGCTCTCATGGTGTGCGGCTGGCCAGCCCTGCTAAGCCAAGCCAGACCCGTCCTTCAAAACCAACCCCCAGCCCTCCCAGCCTCGAAGGCTTCTTCTCCATCCACCCTCACCTTCACCATCTTCCCTTTAAAAAGTGGCAATAATTTGAATCATTCTGATGGCTTTAGGTTACATGTGCTGACAAAAACTGGAAGGAGGGAGGGAGGGAGGGAAGGAAAGGAAGGAGAGAAGGAAGGAAAGGAAGGAAGGAAGGAAGGGAGAAAGGGAGGAAGGAAGGGAGGGAGGGAGGAATGAAGGGAGGGAGGGAGAAAGGCATTCAGTACCTCCAATGCACATGGCACTTTCATATCTGTTATCTCATTAAAACTACTATGAGGAGTCTATCCAGTAGGTAACATCATCCGTGTTTTCTAAAGACAAGAAAACTGAGGCCCAGAGAGGTGATGTCACTTGCCTAAGGTCACACAGCTAAATAGATAGCCCAACCCTGGGCTTTAAAACATGTGTTCTTTCCTGCCTTCTCCCATTGCCCCCTCTGGTTGTTTACTTATTTGCAGGTGAACACTGTCAGTCCTCTACTAGATCCTTCTGCTCAGGGCACGGCCTGCAACCTTGCAGCCCAGCAGCATCAGCAGCTCCTACAGCTTGTTAGGAATGCAGAGTCCCTGGTCCCAGAGCTGTTGAATCAGAATCTGCATTTTAATGAGGTCCCCAGGGCATGTGTGTGCATGTTAAAGGTTGAGAAGCGCTGTCCTAGACAGTCTTTGAGGAAGAGGACAGCATCTTCCTTTTATTTCTCATATTCCAGGACAGCATTTTCTTGGTCCAATGCAAATGTTAAAAAAAAAAAAAGCAATTAATAAATGCCTGTGGGTCAAAGACTGATTCCACGTGGCTGATGGGGAGGCTGTCTGGTTAGACATGAACCTCACAATCCTGTGTGCCTGGACATGGCAGGCCAGGACCGTACATGTGGACCTGGTCACATTATTGGATGTCTATTGAGCACTAACACTGTGTGATGCATTGCACGGGGCATAGATTTGTGTGTCTGCTGGTCAGTGACCTGAATTCAGTGCTGGGTGGAGTGCTGGGTGCACTGGAGGAGATCAATAAGCAATTATAATTATTATTACCATTAATAATAAATGCTACATGGTCTGGACGAAAGAAGCTGCAATGTGAGATGAGTGCCTGCCTCAGAGCCCTTCACACTGAGCCCTGTGCAGTTATGGAGCTCCTCTCTTCATGGAGGAGAACAGGGAGGGCAGGTGGGGTTCTGGCAGCCCCTGCTTCTGTAGCATGTGGATTCACAGCCTCCCTGGGAGAGTGGGAGAGGCCAGAGGACCCACAGGGAAAGCAAGTCCTTCTGGAGTTAGATGGAGGTCAGGGTGTTGGTGGTTTATGTGGAGACTCCAGAAGATTCCCTTGGATGGGCCAGCTCAGAGGACCCCAGTGCCCCCCTGGCCTGGGGAAGAGCTCATTGCTCAGTCCCCGATGCAGACGCCTCTGCACACCCTCTTGGAGAGTACTGCTGCCCTTGAATGCATGCATTGCATGGTGGCTGCATCACCTAATGGTGAGGCACACAAGCTTAGCAGCCAGGCCACGGAGATTCCAATCTTGGCTTCATCACCTATGAATCATGTGTCCTCAGACAAGTTGCTTAGCCCCTCTGGGCCTCAGTTCACTCATTCCCAAAATGGTTATAACGACAGTGCCCATCCCACGGGGCTTCTGTGACAATTGAAACAATGGGCATAAAGTGCCTTGCACATAGTGACCATTCCAATGTTCACCGTCATTGTTTACTTTCCTGTGTCTTGTCCCTCACTGAAACCCTGAGAAGGGTTTGGTACATGTGGGTTTATCAGTGGCTCCGTGAATAATCATGACCAGCATTTACTCACTGCTGACTCTGCCAAGTACTGTTTGAAGCATAACTCAATTCATCTTTGCACCAATTCCTGGAGGAAAAAGTGATTACTATTTCCATTTTACAGATGCAGGAACCAGGGCAGAGAGAGGAATTAATTTGCCCAGTGTCATACAGTTAGTAAAAGATGGCACCAGAATTTGAACCCAGACAGTCAGAGTCCAGAGCCCATGTTCCTCACCTTGTAATAGACTGTTTTTGAATGAATGAGAAAAGGAGAGAGGGACAGAAGGAGGGAGGGAGGGATGGGAGAAGAAAGAAAGGAAGGAAGGAAGGGAAAAAGGAGGGAGGGAGAAAGGGAGAAGAGAGAGGGAGGAAGGAGGGGAGGAAGGAAGGGAGGAAGAGAAGGAGGGAAGAGAGAGAGGAAAGAGGAAGGAAGGAAGAGGGTGGGAGGAAGGGAGGAGAGAATGGAAGGAAAGAAGGAAGGAAAGGAGGGAGGGAAGGAGGAAGGAAGGAGAGAGGGAGATATAAAAGAGATCATTAGGTGAAAAGAGAGTTCATAAATGAACTAATGCGTAGATGAAAGAGTAACAACTGACCTCCGAGAGTCATTAAGAAGATTAAAATGAGTAAAGGCTCTGGGTCTGGTACATAGTAAGTGCTCAGTGAACATTAGCAGTGATGATGATGGTCAAGACAGGGATGACAATGAAGATAGAACAGCTGAGTGGAGAAATACAAGAATGATGGCAGATGGTACCAGTGGCTTGACATTTGGAGAGTTTGACCAGCCAGATCTCTGGAGAAGCCAGGATGTGAGACACACAGAGGCTTGGATTCCTCTCTCCATTCCACAGATAGGGCACTCAGAGGCACCAAGAGTGGAGAGAGACTCTCCCAAGGCCACACGGCTGATATTGGAGACAGGATTCAATTCCAGAACAACTTTCTGGGCACAACCACTGTCTTTCAAGGCTCCTGGACTGGCATCTCACTGTATTGGGATGAGCAGATTTTCTAAAGGACTGAGACAGAAGTGTGGAGAAAAAAAAACATGTTTTCCCATTCAGCAAGCATTTATTGAGCACCTACAGTGGGCCTGGTCTTGTGCAACAGGTTTTCTGACATGTTGAGTGATTTCTCTGCACCTGTCCTCTGCCTTCTGTAGGGCAAAACCTTGGAGATTAGGAATGGACAGAACCCTGAGCAGCTGACTTCAGAGGAAAAGGGGTTTCTGGCTGTATCAGTCAGGTTATGCTGCAATGACAAGCAGCCCCCAAATCTCAGCCCCTGAAAACAACTCATCAAAGGCTGACATCTCACACTGTGCGTTGGTGAGGGCTACACCCCACATCGTCCTCCCCACCAGGTGCCAGGCTGATGGGAGCTCTCACTGGTGGAACACAGCTGGTAGGTGATGGGATGGGGGATGGGGAGGTGGAAGCACACGTTGCCATGTTTGGACTTCAGCCTACAGGGCCACGATTCACTGCTGCTCCCATTTCACTGGCCAAAGCAAGTCACACAGCCATGCCTCATGTGGAGGGGGTGGGGAGGGCAATACCACCATGTGGTCACCACACACAGTCCCCATGCAGATTCACAGGGAGGAGGAGAGGTTGCTTGTGGCTTGTGTACATGAGTGAAACCTTGAGAGATGGCAGGCTGGGGTGAGGAGTCATGGGTACGGGGAATAGGGTTAGGGATCAGCCTACGGCTGGGATCAGGGTTCAGTCTATGACCAGAATAGGGCTTTAGTCTGGGATTAGGGTCAGGGCTCAGTCTGTACCAGGGTTAGGGCTCTCAGTCTGGAGCAAGGATCAGGCTTCAGTATGTAACTGGGGTCAGGACTCACTCTTTGACCGGAGTTGGGGCTTAGTCTGGGATTAGGGTCAAGAGTCATGCTGGGACTAAGATTAGGGCTCACATTGTAACTGGGATGCTCTGTGATTGTGCTCAAGGCTCAGGCTAAAACAATGGTCAGGGCTCAGTCTATGACTGGGATCAGGGCTCAGTCTATGACTGGGATCAGGGTTCAGTCTGTGACTGGGATCAGGGCTCAGTCTGTGCTTGGGATTAGGACTCAGTCTGTAACTGAGATCAGGGCTCAGTCTGGAGCAAGAGTCAGGGCTTACTCTGGGTCCAGAATGAGGGTCTAGCTCTCCACCAGCATGAGGATCCCCTATGACCCATCAGTACCTCCATACTAGACTGTTCTAAAGTTGGAGCCTCACACCCAGCACCGCTGACCTGCAGCATCAACCTCAGCCCCACACCTCAGAGCCCAGGAGCCCTGCCTCCACTGCCCTGAAATGCGTGTCCCAAAGTGGAGCCTTCCCCCATTCCTTGCCCAGCAGTGTCAGGTCAGCCCAGTGTGACCGAGTGCCGCCGTGGGCACCGTGGGCCCCTCGTCCCCGCCTGCCCTCCACGCGCCTCCCTCCTGTCTCCTCCCTCTGCCACCAGCTGCCGGCTCCGTCTGCTCAGTCTCTCTCCCTCTCCCCCCTCTGCCTTAGAGACAGCTATAAGTCTCCCGTGAAATATATACAGTGTAAATATATAAAAAGCTTGTGCCTGCCTGCTGCTTATGTATTCATGAAATAGTAAATAAATTTTATGGGATAATTTGAAGGCTGCCAGGAAGCCGGGAGATGAAAACGAAGGCCTAATGAGATGGAGTATCGGGGCGGCACACGCGCAATCGATCGGCGGCTGCCTGGCCCGAGCTGGGACGAGCCCATCTCCCCTGGCCCGGGGCCTCTCTGATGAGACACTTTGGAGGGGCTTCCGGGGGCCATAAACCACGGGTGGCTGCGGTGGGGGCGGGGGAGGCCTGAGCTCTGGAAGCGGTGATGGGGGTGCTGACAGCCACCTGCTGGGAGGCACGGGGCTGAGTTCTTTTCCTAGCTCTGCCAAGGACCTGCTGTGTGACCTTGAGCCAGTCATGCTCCCTCTGTGTGCCTCAGTTTCTCCACATGCGTGATGAGGGGCTTGAGCCAGAAGGTCCCTGGGCTGGGGCCCGTGGCTGTGACAGTCTTCTGGTAGCCCCCTGGCCCTCCCCTTCCTGACACTTATTGCAGTGTGTAACGATATGTTGATTTCATGCTTATTGGATGAGTATCTGTCCCTCCACTAAACCTCAGCTTCATTTGGGCAGGGTCTAGGTCTCTTTTGCTTACTGTTTTTTGTACCCCTCCTGTCTGCCACATAGGAGGGTCCCAACAGATATTTATGGGTTGGACCAAGTGCCATGGCTCACACCTGTCATCCCAGCACTTTGGGAGGCTGAGGAGGGTGGATTGTTTCAGGCCTGCCTGGGCAGCATGGCAAAACCCCATCTCTACTAAAAATTAAAAAAAAAAATAGCCAGGTGTGGTGGTGCATGCCTGTAGTCCCAGCTACTTGGGAGGCTGAGCGGGGAGGCTGAGCGGGGAGGGTGGGGAGGCAGAGGTTGCAGTGAGCCAAGATTGTGCCACTGCACTCCAGCCTGGGTGAGAGAGTCAGACCCTGTCTCAAAAAAAAAAAAATGATGGGTTGGATGGATAATGGAATGGATAAATGAGTGAGTGAGTGAAAAATTCAGAACAGATCCAATTCCATCCACTCCACCACGCCACCGCGTGGTGCAAGCCACCATCATCTCCCGCTCGGACTATCGCAGTAGCTCTTCTCTGGTCTCTGTCACCAACCTGGCCCCCTACAGTCCACCTCCCCACAACCCCCAGAGGAGTCCTGTTAGACAAATAAATCAGTGCCCCCTGTACTCCATATCCTCCCGTGGCTGCCATCTCCCTCAGAGAAACAGCCGAAGTCTTCTCCGTGTCAGACAAGGCCTGCAAGATCTGCTGCCAGCCCCTCTGGCCACCCCAGCCCCTGCTGTGCACTCCTCCCTCCCTCTACTCCAGCCCCTGGCTGCCCACCGCAGGGCCTTTGCACTGGCTGTTTGCTTCTGCCTGCATTTCTTTCCCTGTTATATCCCCATAGCAAAGTTCCTCACCCTTTTCGAGTCATTGCTAAAAACATGTTCTCTCTATGAGGCTACTCCGGCCACCTTACCTAAAAATGCACCCAACCTTCCCCTGGTACTCCCTGACCCCTGTCCTGCTGTAAACCACCCCCTGCCCACTACCTTCTGAAATACTATAGGATCTACTTATTGTTTGTTTGCTCTCAGCCTTTCACCCATGAGAAAGTGAGCTTCGTAAGAGCAGAGTGTTTGTCGGGTTTGTTCATCACAGGGTCCCCAGCACCTAGAACAGTGGCTGGCCCACAGTAGGTGCTAGGGCAATAGTGATTGGAGGAATAAATGAACGAATGAATGAATATCTAAAGGACCCTCCAAGGCTGATCTCATTTTTTTTTCTTAGAGACAGGGTCTCACTCTGTCACCCAGGCTGGAGTGCAATGGTGCAATCATAGCTCACTGTAGACTCCACCTCCTGGGCTCAAGTGATCCTCATGCCTCAGCCTCTAAAAGCACTAAGATTATAGGCATGAGCCACTGTGCCTGGCCTTAACTTAATTTAAAAAAAAAAAAACAAACAAACTGGCCAGGGGCAGTGGCTCATGCCTGTAATCCCAAGCTTTGGGAGCCCAAGGCGGGAGGGTCATTTGAGGCCAGGAGTTTGAGATCAGACTGGGCAACAGAGGGAGACCCATTTCTATGAAAACATTCAAAAAATTAGGCTGACATAGTGACCCTCGCCTCAAGTCATTGCTGAATTTTTTTTTTTTTTTTTAGGGTCTTGCTCTGTCACCCAGGCTGGAGCACAGTGATGCAATCATAGCTCACTGTAGTCTTGAACTTCTGAAGCTCAAGTGATCCTCCTGTAGTCCTGAACTTCTGAAGCTCAAGTGATCCTCCTGCCTCAGCTTCCCAAATAGCTGAGACCACTAAGTGTGCTGGAGTGCACTGATGTAATCATAGCTCACTGAAGCCTCGAATTCCTGGACTTAAGCAAACCTCCTGCCTCAGCTGGGATCACAGGCATGAGCCACTGCCCCCGGCCCCATATTAATAATATTCAGCTGGCTGGGTGTGGTGGCTCATGCCTGTAATCCCAGCACTTTGGGAGGCTGTGTTGGGCAGATCACCTGAGGTCAGGAATTCAAGAGCAGCCTGGCTAACATGGCAAAACCCCATCTCTACTTAAAATATAAAAATTAGCCAGGCATGGTGGTGCATGCCTGTAGCTCCAGCTACTCGGGAAGCTGAAGCAGGAGAATCACTTGATCCTGGGAGGTGGAGGTTGCAGTGAGCCGAGATCGCACCACTGCACTCCAGCCTTTTTTCTTTTTCTTTTTTCTTTTCTTTTTTTTTTTTTCTTTTTTGAACACTTTCTTTGAGCCAGGCCATGCCCTGGACATCCGGAATGTTCTGAGAAGGGGAGCTGAGTGGGCCGTGTCCTGAGCGGGCAGTGTCCTGAGAGAAGCAGGAGAGAGAGGCATAGGGAAGGAACTCAACCTTGCTGGCTTGGGTGGGCGCAGAGAGAAGGGTAGCCTTAGGGGAGGGTAATGGGTGAGAGGCCCCTGGAGCCTGGGGCTGGGAGGAAAGCCCCCACCCAGGGAGAAAGCCAGGCAGACCCCAATGCACCTAGGGGGAGAAAGGGAGAAATAGGAAACTGCAAAGCCCAGTCCAGGCTGGAAGCAGCCTCCAGAGGCCATGAGGCCACATCCCTGCCTTTGGCAGAGCCAGAAAGAACAGCCTGACCCTGCTTTCAGGGACACCTCTGAAACGCCTCTGGGCCCATGAGATTGTCAGGATGTCCTTCTTGAAGTTAACCTAAATCCACACGCTGCAGTTGCAGCCCACGTCTCCTTGTTCTCAGGGGGAACCTATTCCACAGTCCTCACGCCCCTGGACAAGACCACACTTGACGTTCAGGATCTTACTTAGGGCACTGGAGTCAGGCAGGTGCCCTGGCTCTGCCACTTGTGGGCTGAGTGGCCTTTGGCAAATCAGTTCTCCTAGAGCCTCAGTTTTCTCATTTGCAAAAGGGAAATGGCAAAGCTCTCTAACACATCACAGAATTATTGTAAGAGTTAAACAAAGTCAGTCATGTGAAAGCACTTAGCACAATGCTGGGCAGGCAGTAAGAATGAAATTGGCACCAGATATAATTAAGAATATGGGGCCGGGGGCGGTGGCTCATGCCTATGGTCCCAGCTACTCCAGAGGCTGAGGCAGGAGGATTGCTTGAGCCCAGGAGTTTGAAGCTGCAGTGAGCTGTGATCACACCAGTGCACGCCAGCCTAGGCTACCGAGCAAGACCCTGTCTCAAAAAATTAAGAGTAAAAAAATAGAAATCATGATTACAATAGGACTGTTGTTGGGATTAAATGAGATAATATGCATCAGGCGCTGAGCATGCCAGCATGAGCTTCCCCAGCAGATAAAGGGACAGCTTCACCTCCCTCAGGAATTTATATGACAAACACAAAGGCATATAAATAAATGGATAGGGCCACACCTAAATAAATAGAAGGCAGTTAATGAAGCTGCATTATTTGTTGAATAGAAAGTGCCGAGCTCAAGGTCCGTCAAAGAGTAAGAGCTCAATTAACCGTAGCTAGAATTGCCATCATACCATTAGGGGCCGCACCTCTTCCCTGGCTCTGCTCTCAGTCGGTAGAACGAGGTCGTGGGTTGCATCTGCGGTTTCTAACCCAGTGTGGCTGGGCTGTGGGGTGGTTGTGGGGTCTCTGAGAGGTGCATGTCTTGGCGTGGGTGTGATCTCCTGTGTTCTTGCAGAGGCCTATGCATGTCGCCCTTCATCATTCTGTCCTTGCTGGAAATGGGTCAACTGTGGAAATCAAATATTTGCCACTGAAACGCTTGCCCTTCCCCTCCTCTCCCTTCTCCCACTCCTCCCTCTCCTCCTCCTCTTTTCCTTCCTGTTCCTCCTCCCCTTCCTCCTCCCCCCAACTCTGACTCCATCTATGTCCTGCACAACAAGCCTGCCATTTCCCCTCACTGCGGTGCCTGTGCAGTCCCGCGGCGGAGGGGAGAGGCCGCTGGACTTTGACTCTCCAAGGACCACTTGTTATCCTGGAAAACTATTTCCTAGCAAGCCCTTAATCCACTCCAACCTGGAAAGGGCAGAAGCAGCAGCCAAACCCTCAGCCTCACTCGTCTCCTCTCTCTTGCCTCCTCCCTCTCCTTGGGCTGTGGAATTCAGTGTCCATGCCTCTCCTCCTCCTCCTAAGGGTGCTGGAGCCAAGGCTGAGGAGGCTGCAGGGGAGGACTGGAGTCTCTCCTGTCCTGGTTCTAACCTCCCACAGAAAGAGCCAGAGAAGAGGCCACAGGGGGCGTTAAGAGCAAAGAATCAGGCTGGGTGCGGTGGCTCATGCCTGTAATCCCAGCATTTTGGGAGGCTGAGGCAAGAGGATCGCCTGACCCCAGGAGTTTGAGACCAGCCTGGGCAACATAGCGAGACCCCATCTCTACACAAAATACAACAAAAAATTAGCCAGGTATAGTGGCATGCGCCTGTAGTCCCAGCTACTCAGGAGACTGAGCTCAGAGGATCACCTGAGTCTGGGAGGTGGAGGCTGCAGTGAGCCAAGATCGTGCCTCCTGGACAACCGGAGTGAGACCCTATCTCAAAAAAAACAGAGAGAAAAAAAAAAAGAGCAAAGAATCAGGAGTCAACTTGCTGTGTGACCTCAGGCAAGTGAATGCAACTCTCTGAGCCTCAGTTACACCATCTGCAAAATGGGCATCAAACATGAGCTCCCTCATTGGGTGGTGTCAGGATTTAAATCATGTGAAATGCTTAGCAAGTCCTAAGTGCTCAAAGTCCTTCCAGAAACTTCCAAGGCTCTGCACATACAGGCCTGGGTTCCCCCACCTTTTCCCTCCCTGCTATGTCTCACATGCCCCTGCCAGCCTCCTGGCACCCATACATGCTATTCCCTCTGCCTGGACACTACCCCTTGCCAATCTGCTAGAACATTCCTCTTGGGCTGTGACAAGTCCTTCCTTTAAGGGGCTTCCCTGAGAACTTTCCCACCCCTGTCCCCCTCCTCCCCACAAGATAGCTCTTGCAATTCAACTCCTTCAGGTCCCCTGCACCACAAGGGCCTCAATCCTCAATCCTTAGCATCATAATTGGTTCACTGTGTTTTTCCCCACCACACCCTAACCCCACCTGCACAGGGCGACCTCCATCTTGTTCACCTGTGTGTCCCTGGCCATTTGTTGAATAAATGAATAAACCTCTTTCCACCAGTATGCCAGAAAAAAGGACTGAGCTTCAGGACCCACAGGGTTGAAGAGCTCAGGCTTGGAACCGAGTTACCTGAGCTCAAATTCATCCTCTGTCCCCTCCCAGCTAGGTGAGCCTGGACAAGCACTGTTCTCTATGTGGAATAAGAGAGTTGTGGTAAAGTGCTGAGGCTCGGGCCTGGCACAGTGTCGGGGAGTGCCACTCTCTCCCCATCTGTGCAGTGGGCCACTGTGGGGATGGGCAAGGTAGACATCAACTCCAGGGCAGGTGAAAGCTCATTGCTCTGGGGGTGACCCCGATACCCCCATGCCCAGTCCCTTCCCCAACAGTGTCCTCTTGCCCTGGATAGGAGAGATGGGCTGTCTGGAAGTGAGCTCTGGGATCCAGCTATGCTGGGTCCACCTTCTGGGAACTCGCAGTCTTGGGATGGGGACAGATGTCCCATCTCCTGTGGCCAGCTTAGCCAAGGTAATAGTAGCAGAGGAACCTATGTAGGGAGGTGGGGAATACGAGAAGTCCTCCCAGGACAGGAGCTGGGCCCTGGAGGAAGATGTGTTCTCTGTGCAGGGAGGTCAGCATTCTTCCCCAGGGAGGAGCAGCCCCAGGGGGCCAAAGCTCAGCCCTGGGAAAGGTAAGATGGCAAGTGAGCCCTGTGGAGAGTGATGGAGGGGTAGGGAGAGGGAAAGCTGGAGGGGCGGCTGAGTGTCAGAACCTGCAATACTTTCTTATTCTCTCAGCAGTTTCGTCTTCATTTCAGAAAATCACTCTCATGGTTCTCCAGCAACAGCTTGCAAAGCACTCTGTCTCTCTTAATCTCTCTCTCTCTCTCTCTTCAAAAAACACAAAAACTTGCTGGGCATGGTGGTGTATGCCTGTAGTACCAGCTACCTGGGAAACTGAGCTCAGAGGATCACCTGAGCCTGGGAGGTCGAGACTGTAGTGAGCCAAGATTGTGCCACCTGGGCAACCGTCTCTCTGTCCTTCTTTCTCTCTCTCTCTCTCTCTCCCCTATACACACTTCCTTTTAATTTGGTGGGATTTGATGGAGAAGTAATCATGATTAACCTCAGGGTCAGAGTGGTGTCTTCCTTCCTCTCCACAGCTTCAAGCCCCCTCCCTCCCCATCTATTGGACCCACAGCGCTGAACTCCGCATTTGCATCCTCCCCCTGCCTCTCACCCGCCCCCACCCCCATGGCATTATTTACTTATTTGTACATAAAGACACAGGCCCCTCTGCAGCCTGCCTCCTTCTCACGGTGTGTGCAGCCCCTCAAATGTTCATGTCTCAGAGCCACACTATGCATCGTGGGGAAGGAAGACCAGAATCATTCTCCTATGAGACCAAGGAGGAAATGAGTTCCGAGAGGGGACGGGACTTGCTGGAGATTCCATGGGCAGTGATGAAAACCCAGAGCTGGAACCCACATCCTGTGCCCCAGAAAAGGAACAGACATGGTAACTACAGTATTAACATTGGTTTCTAGTTGCTCATTCATAGCACTTGAAGAGATACAGTGACTTGTGCAAGGTCACCTGAGTTGGGATTTGAACCTGGGCATGAATATAGAGCAAGCACTCCTTCTGCAACAGCTTCTGCCTCTCTAGAGGAATGGTCTAGGCCCTTCACATCCAGGCCCCCACCAGAAACCTTACCACCTGCTTCCTACCTCCCTCCCCAGCAGGTGCTGCCTTTCCTCTGGCCAGGCCTTGAGGCCGCTCTGCAAAGATGCCAAGGTCTCTGAAGCCTAAATCCTTTTATGTGCTGTTCCCTGTGTCTGATATGCCCTAGGAATGCCTGTTTTTTAAAACTGAGCAGGTGTCGCCACCTCTGGGAAGACTTCTGGAGCTCTCCAGAATCTTCCTGGTACAGATCCAGGTTAGGCTGGAAATATAGGCTGCCTGTGCTCACTCCATAGCCATCCACATGTGATGGAATTGCCTGCTGCTTGTCCACCTCTCCATTCAGGCTGGTTGCTTTGGTAGGAGATGTGTGGAGCATAGTGGCTGGGAGAACAGCTTTGGGAGACAATCTCTGGTTATCTCTTGCTGCATAACAAATCATCCTAAAACCTAGTGCCTAAAAACACAATCATTTTATTATTATCTCTCTTGGTTCCAAGAGTTGATGGGCTCAGCTGGGTGGTTTTGCTCATGGTCTTTCATGCAGTCACAGGTGGATGGAGGCTGGAACTGGAGTCATCTGAAAGGCTCCCTCACTTACATGTCTGGTGGCGGAGTCAGGCTGTCTGCTGGGACCTCACCTGGGGCTGTCAACTGAAGCACCTCCATGTGGCCTCTCACTAGTTCCTCTGCATGGGCTAAACTGGGCTTCCTCACAGTATGGTGGCTGGATTCCAAGAGTGAGTATCCCAAGAAAACAAAGCAAAAGTGCATTACTTTCCTAGGGCCTAGCTTCTGAAGTCACATAATGTCATTTCCGGCTTAGCATACTCCATCAGTCAAGGCAGTCAAAAACTCCAAGTTCCAAGGGAGGGGGCATAGATCCTACCACGCCATGGGAGAAGGTCAAAATCACATTATAAGGATGGCGGCCATCTTTGAAAATACAATCTGCCACAGTCAGACTGACCTAGGGTGAAATCTTGCCACCATCACTTATTTGCCCTCTGTTTCTTCATCTGTAAGACAAAAAGCTAATAATAGTGCCTACATCATTGGGATGTAAAAGGAAAGTGAGAAAATGCATGTACAGGCTGGGCATGGTGGCTCACGCCTGTAATCCCAGCACTTTGGGAGGCAAAGGTGGGCGGATCACAAGTTCAGGGGTTCGAGACCAGCCTGACCAAAATGGTGAAATCCCGTCTCTACTAAAAACACAAAAATTAGCCGGGCATGGTGACGTGCGCCTGTAATCCCAACTACTTGGGAGGCTGGGGAAGGAGAATCGCTTGAATTCAGGAGGTGGAGGTTGCAGTGCGCCGAGATCACGCCACTGCACTCCAGCCTGGGTGACAGGGCGAGACTTCATCTCAAAAAAAAAGAAAAGAAAATGCATGTACAGCCCTTGGCCCTACTGCTATATATATTAGCACTCAGCAAATTATAAATAAGATGATGACAATCATTCCTGTGCTTCCACACCTAACACAGTAGGTGGAGCATACACACAGTGGGCACTCAATAATTTTTTCTTGGATGTGTGAATGCCACAGTAAGAATGTTGGACCTCTTGGAGCTTCCCAGCAATAAGCATATATATATATATTTTGAGACAACTCTGTCGCTCAGGCTAGAGTACAGTGTCATGATCTTGGCTCGCTGCAGCCTCTGCTTCCCAGGTTCAAGCAATTCTCCTTCCTCAGCCTCCCAAGTAGCTGGGATTACAGGTGTGCAGCACCATGCCCGGTTCATTTTTTTGGTATTTTTGGTAGAGACAGGGTTTCACCGTGTTGGCCAGGCTGGTCTTGACCTGCTGACCTCAAGTAGTCTGCCCACCTAGGCCTCCCAAAGTGTTGGGATTACAGGCGTGAGCCACCACACCTAGCCTATTATTCCTCTTTTTACAAGATGTTTTAAACAAACAAAAAATCACGGAGCAAACAAAACAAAATGCTTACACACTTCTATCCAGCTTTGTCAAACCTTAACATTTTGCCATATTTCACTTATTTTTTTTACCATTACAGATATGTTAAAAAGCATTACTCTCCCCTTCTTTCCTATAGGAAAGGGAACACCTCAATGTGGTGTTTAAAATTGATATAAGCAGTTTGTAATATTTTATTACATTTGTCTACATGCCCAAGTTTTGTGTGCTTTTAAATTTTATGCGAAGTGATATCGTATTGAGGGTATTTTTTCTGCAACTTCCTTTTTTCTTCAGCATTATGCTTTTTAAGATTTATTCATGATAAAACTGATTCCTGTAGCTTATTTGCTAACTGCTGTATATCATTCTATTGCCTGTGTATGATGTAATTCATTAGTCCATTCTTCTACTGATGCATATTTAGGGTGTTTCTAGTTTTTACACTTTAATAATCAACGCTGCAATCAACAACCTTGAATGTTTTGTATGTGTGACATTTCTCAGAAACTAGGGGAACAATTGGTGGGTTACAGGGGTGCACGTATCTTCAATCTTCCTAAATATTTGTAAATTATTCTCCAAAGTAGTTCTACCAATTCATACTCCCACCTGTGGAGTATAAATATTTCCCTGGCACCACATCTCCCCAACACTGGATATTGATGACATTTTCATTTTTGCCAATCTGATGGGGAGGAAATTGTGTCTCATTATTTGAATCTGCCTTCCAATGTGATTGAGCCTCTTTTTGATGTGTTATTGACTGTATGGGATTCTTCTCAGAACTGCCTGTTCCTATCTGCTGTCAATTTCTCTGTCGAGTTGTTTGGCTTTTTACCTTACTGGTTTGTACACTGAATACTAACTCAGAAACAGTTGTTTATTTGCATTGTAAATATCTTTTCCAGTCTATAGCTTGTTTTTCACTTTAACTATGGTGGTTTTGGTTGCATGAAAGTTTTAATTATTAATGTATCACTTTTCCTTTCTTGTTTGTGCTTATTATGAATAGTTTAGAAAATCCATCTCTACCTCCTGAGATCAGGAAATTAATTTGTCTAATTGCAAGAAAGTTTTGCTTTTTCACATTTAAGTTATTTAACCTTCTGGAATTGTGTGTGTATGGGGTGTGTGTATGTGTGTGTGTAGTGTGAGGTTGGGATTCACATTTTGTTTCCTGTGTATAAACAATTCATGCCAGGAGTGGTTGTTCATACCTGGAATCCCAGCATTTTGAGAGGCTGAGATGGGAGGATCGCTTGAGCCCAGGAGTTTGAGATCAGCCTGAGCAGCATAGGGAGACCCTATCTCTACCCCCAAAAAAATCACTATTCAGTAAATAGTCCATTTGGTCTCCACGATTTCGAATGTCTCCTCTGTCAACATCAAAGACCATGTCTGTTTGTGGACTCTCTCTTCTGTCCCAGTCTCTCACTGGAAACTTCCCTTGCCTTTCATTAGTGGCTAGTGATGCTGCCTCCCTTTCTCAAGCTCTGATTTCTTCCAACTCTAAAACGTGAGGCCTCAGTTTGATGCCCAGCCTTGCCACTAATTTGCCACATCACCTTGGGCCCACGCCTTCCTCCCTGAGCCTTTTCTCCATCTGTGAACAGTGGGAGGTGGTCAGCCAGATCAGCAAGGGTGGATAGCTGTGATGTTGGAGCTTGTTTCTCTCTCACTGAGCCCTTCACTCTCCAAAACACACATCGCCACAATTAGGGTGGTCAACTGTTCTGGTTTGCTCAGGACTGAGTGGCTTCCTGGGACATGGGACTTTCAGTGCTAAAATCAGGATAGTCCCAGGGAAAACTAAGACAGTTGGTCACCCTATTAATTGGCTCTTGCCCTGCACCCACTAGATAGTAAGCTCCATTTAAGCAGGGTGAATTTTGCATATCACCACCCCCAATACCCAGAATGGTGCTGGCAAACTGTAGCTGTCCAATAAGTGATTTCTGAATGAAAGAGTTTTTGGATGAATTAATGAGCATCCCTAGTATCCCCTGCTACTACCCTGGTCAAAGCCACCATCATGACCACCTCCTAACTTGCCTCCCAGCTTCTGTTCTTGGCACACTTGGTCTCTTCACCCAACAGCATGGAAGCCACCATATAATTCCTCTACTCAAGTTCTTCCAAAGGCTTCCCAATTTATATGGTTTTGCTGTGTCCCCACCCAAATCTCATCTTGAATTGTAGCTCCTATAATTCCCATGTGTTATGGGTGGGGCCCAGTGGGAGATAATTGAATCACGGGGGTGTTTTCCCCCATACTGTTCTTGTGGTAGTGAGTAAGTCTCGAGATCTGACTGTTTTATACAGGGTTTCCCCTTTCACTTGGCTGTCATTTTCCTTTTGCCTTCTGCCATGATCATGAGGCCTCCCCAGCCACTTGGAACTGTGGGTCTATTAAACCTCTTTTTCTTTATAAATTACCCAGTGTCTGGTATGTCTTTATCAGCAGTGTGAAAACAGACTAATACACCAATCTCAATCTCCATGCTTATAATAGTTCCGCTACCCCCATTACCTCTCTGACATTGACATGAATGACGTTGCTTATTCACTCCAATAATGCTGGCTCCCTTGCTAGTCTTCGAATTCTCCAAGTATGTTCCCACCTCAGGGCCTTTGCACTGGCTGCTGTGCCTGGCACATTCCTCCAAATAACCACGTGGCTTGCTCCTTCCCCAAATGTCACTATATAATATTGCACTTCCACACCCGACAACTCTTATCTTTTTCCAGATTTGTTTTTCTCCTTGGTGTTTACAACCATCACACACACTACACACTTTACTTATTTATCTTGTTCACTATCTGTCTCTCTCCCTGTCCGTGAAGGCCAGGATTTTTGCCTGTCTTGTCTTGTTCACCCCTGTATGCCCAGCACCTGCACACTGAAGCCAGACGCTAGTGGGTCTAATAAGTCACTTGACACTTTCCAGCATATGATAAATGCCTAAACTCTGAACAGGGGAAACATGGTCTGGGAGGAACTCTCGAGGCTTCAGGAGCTGAGCATCTCTATGAACGAAGCCTGGGAGTGGGAATCCACACCTGCAACTCAGGGAGCAGAACACAAAGCAGGGCTATGAAGGTCGGTGTGCACCATGTGACACCATCACACAGCCACCACCTGTCCTTTCTGCAACTGCCTCCTCAATGAAGTAGAGAGGCCTTTTCTTCTTTTCCTTTCCTCCAAAGCCAATCTTTATATTGATTTCTTCATCTCCACTTCCAGCTGCAGTCAGTGGGCATTGGGAGAGACTAAGCGTGTCTGTTTTGCTTAAGAGTTCCCCCCATCTCAGACAGCCACCAGCTGTCACATCAGGCTGCAGGGACCTGGCTGCCTGGCTGCCATGGGGCTCCAGAGAGAAACAGACTAACCCCCCTTTTCCTCTGTCACCCCCTGAGGGACTGGGTGGGTCAGTCATTCATGCCTTCAGCATTGTGTGGGCACCTAGTGTTTGCCAGGCCCCATTCTCAAGTTGAATTACTGAATGGTTCATGCAACTAATATTTAATGAGCACCTACTATGTGACAGGTACTGTTCTAGATAGGATACAGCTGTGAGAAACAGATGAAAATTCTCTACCTTTGTAAATGGGAGACAAGGAGAAACATTAGTAAACTATTTATAGCAATGGGTCACATGGGGATAGATGATAAGGACAAAAATAATATAGAGTGGAGGGGTAGTGAGTGTTGAGGTGGGGAAGCTACAATTTTAAGTGGGATGTTAGGGTAACATTTGAAGCAAAGGTAACATTTGAGCAAAGACTTGGAGGAGGTGAGAGAGGGAGAAAGCTGTTTGAAGAAGGTGAGAGAGCCAGCCATTGGCAATCTGGCAGAAGACAGTCCATGCCAGGAAACGGCGGCTGCAAAGTTCTAGAAAAAGCAAGGGGATCAGTGTTCCTGGGGTAGAGTGAATGACAAAGCAGAGAAAGTGGGTGACAAGGCCAGAGAGGTAAGTGGTAAAATCCTGAAGGGCCTCTTATGCCCTGGTGAGGACTTTGAATTTCACTGTGCAATGAGATGGGAGCCATTGGAGGTTTCTGAGTAGGAAGCAACCCTCTCCGACAAATTATAAATGGACCATTCTGGCTGCCGTGAAGAGAACAGATTGAAGGAAGGAAAGGGAGGAGGCAAGGCTACCTTTTGTTCTCTCCACTCCCTTATTGGCAGACATTCTGCCTTAATTTGTAGCCAGCAGAGCTGCCCCTTGATGAAATGGGCTACCTGGAGAGAAACTGAGTTCCTTGCCATGGGAGGCATACAAGCAGAGCCTGATTGCCTTGTCAGGGATAAAGTAGAGACATTCTGTGAGTGGGCAAGTGGTGAAACCTGAGGAGCCTAAAGTGACCCCTAGACTTCCTCTGTATCCTGAGATTTTAAAGAGAGCGCTTAGGTTTTCGGAATTTCTTATCCTTCCTTCCCCTAACTCCCCCACCCCCACCCCCCAACACCTACATTGATAGGTCAGAATATTTTTTAGTTGCAAGTGACAAGAACCCACATCAGATTGGTTTAAGCACATAGGGAAATTGATTGGATCACAAAATTGAAAAGGGCAGGCTTCAGGTGCAGCTGGACCAAGGAACCCCACTGCTATCATTTGGAATCTGTTCCTCTCCACCATATGGCTCTGCCTTCTTCACTGTTAGTCTTGAAGGTTCTCTTTGCGTGGTGGCAAGAATGGCCACCAACAGCTCCAGGCTGACACCCTTCCAGCTTTGCAAACCAAGAGAAAGAAGCCACTTCTTTACCAGCAAAATTACCAGCGTGGAATCTCATTGGCCCAGTTGAGTCATGCGCACATTCTTTAACTAATCATCACAGGCAGAGATATGGAGTGTTCTGATTGCCTGGGGATGGTCTCATGTCCCCGGAGCTGAGGGTAGAGGGGCAGCCCCGCCAGATCCATGGAGGTAAGAAAGGAGGAAGGAGATTCCTCCAGGGAAGATGGACAGGTAGCTATAGGAGAAGGTGTGGTTGATCCCAGGCCACCTCTGACCGATGAAGGGGCAGCAGGGACAGCCTGAATTATCCCCATGTAGCTTTGCAATTACTAATTTTCCTGAATCAGAACCTGGGAGCTCACAAAACCTGGTCAAGGGCAAGAACATTTAGGCAGCACAGTTATAATTGTTTGCAAACAATTGTCTGGAGCATAAACATAAAGCTTTCCAAAGTCTGCACCCAGCCATCAACCCCAAGGCCATCTGGACCCTGCCAAGTCTGAACCCACTGGAAACAACATAAAAACAACAGCAAGGGGTTACTTAGCCGGGGAGGATGCTCTGAGTCCCACAAGCTGCAAAGCCACTGATGTCTGACAAAAAAACCATACCTGCCCTGCCAAGAGGGGCTCAAGTGGTCCTGAGACTTATCCCCCTGCCTCCAAGGAGGGCTGGAAAACAACCCTCAAGCCTTGTGAATCGAGCTTGGGGGGATCTGCCTCAGAAACATCAGGTAGACTTGTCTTCAGTAACTGGGATTTTAACAATGAAACCCACTTTTACATTTGTTGTAAAAATGCCCTAGAGATTAATTAGCGGCTGTCTCAAACGTAAGCTTTCTGCCCCTTGTGGGATTCCTTCCTCTTTCTCAATTACATGTTTCTTTAGGTGGTTGATGTTCTGGGTGCCACGCAGCTCAGAGCCTCAGGAAAGTCCAGGAAAGGTGTCCTGTGATGAGAGACTGGAGGAATTCACGTAAAGACGAATGCAGCACATTTTTGTAGTTTCAAGCTACGGTTTTAAAGTCAAGAGAAGTGGGTGTGTTCGTCGTTTGGGCTGCTATACACTGGATGGCTTACAAACAACAGAAATTTATTTCTCACAGTTCTGGAGGTAGGAGTCCAAGATCAAGGTGCTGTCAGATTTGGTATCTGGGGAGGGCCCACTTTCTTGTTCATTGATAGCTCTTTCTAGCTGTGGAAAAGGCCTAGGATCTCCCTGGGACTCCTTTATAAGGGCACTAATCCCACTCATGAGGGCTCCATCCCCATGACCTAATCACCCCCCAGAGGGCTCACTTCCTAATACCATCACGTTGGTGGTTAAGTTTCAACATACAAATTTCAGCGGGATGCAAACATTCAGACCACCGCCGTGTGTTGGAACACTGGCTCTTCAGTCTGTGGAGCCTTGAGTAAATTACTGAACCTCTCTGAGCCTCCATTTTCTGATCTTTACAATGGAACTACTCAATATTGTCAGTTATCAGGGGAAATGTAAATTAGAACTGCAGTGAGAGACAGTTCTGTACCCACTAGAATGACTAAAATGAAAGACTGACAACACTAAATGTTAGCAAGGATGCGGACCAACCTGAACAACTCACCATTTAGTGAAGAGTGCATTTGATACACGCTGGTTTCTAATTCTTCTGTCACCTGTTAAGGCTGGTGGGAATGTAAACGGTATGATCACTTTGGAAATTTCTGTGGCAATTTTTTAATAAAAACCAATCCTACACTTAACCTATGACCCAACAATTCCACTCCTAGGTATTTACCCAAGATAAATAAAAACACATGTCTGCAAAAAGAATTGTATAAAATCCTCATAGCAGGCTAGGCACAGTGGCTCACTCCTGTAATCCTAGCACTTTGGGAGGCCAAGGTGGGCAGATCACTTGAGGCCAGGAGATCAAGACCAGCCTGGTCAACATGGTGAAACCTGATCTCTAAGAAAAATATAAAAGTTAGCTCGGCGTGGTGGCACATGCCTGTAATCCCAGCTACTCAGGAGGTTGAGGCAGGAGAATCACTTGAACCCCGGAGACAGAGTTTGCAGTAAGCTGAGATCATGCCATTGCACTCCACCCTGGGTAACAGACAGAGTAAGACTCTGTTTAAAAAAAAAAAATACTCATAGCAACTTTATTCATGATAGCCCCAAACTTGAAACAGCCCAAATGTCCCCGACAGGTCCATAAATAAACAAATTGTGATGTGTCCATACGATAGACACTACCCAGCAATAAAAAAAAAAAAAAACTCCTCCTTATATTTATTTATTTATTTTTACAGACCCAAATTGTTGTACATATTTATGGGGTACATATGATATTTTTCATAGGCTGTGTAATGATCAAGTCTGGGTATTTGGATTGTCCATCACCTCGACTGCTTATCATTTCTACATGCTGAGAATATTTCAAGTGCTGTCTTCTGGCTATTTTGAAATATACGATACATTGGTATTAATCATAGTCACCCTACTCTGCTATCAAACATTAGAAATTATTCCTTCTGTCTAACTGTATATTGGTACCATTAACCAATCTCTCTATCACATCTTTCCCAGCCTCTGGTATCTGTCATACTACTCTCTCCCTTCATTAGATCAAGTTTTTTAGTTCCACTTATAAGCAAGAATGTGCAATATTTGTCTTTCTGTGCCTGGCTTATGTCACTTAACATAATGACCTCCAGGTTCATCCATGTTGCTGCAAATGACATGATTTCATTTTTTCTTTTTTTCTTTTTCTTTTTTTCTTTTTCTTTTTTTCTTTTTTTTTTTTTTTTGAGACGGAGAATCTCACTCCTTCACCCAGACTGGAGTGCAGTGGCATGATCTCGGCTCACTGCAACTTCCGCCTCCCAGGTTCAAGCAATTCTCCTGCCTCAGCCTCCCAAGCAGCTGGGATTACAGGTACCCACCATCAAGCCTGACTAATTTTTTTTGTATTTGTAGTAGAGATGGGGTTTCACCATGTTGGCCAGGCTTCTTTTGAACTCCTGACCTCAAGTGATCTGCCCGCCTTGGCCTCCCAAATTGCTGGGATTACAGGCGTGAGCCACCATGCCCGGCCGATTTCATTCTCTTTTATGGCTGAATAATATTCCATTGTGTATATATACCACATTTTCTTCATCCGTCCACTGATAGACACTTAAAGATTGATTTCATATCTTTACTATTGGAAATGGTGCTGCAGTAAACACGGGAGCGCGGGTATCTTGTTGATATACTGATTTCCTTTCCTTTGGCTAAATGTCCAGTAGTGGGATTGCTGGATCCTATGATAGTTCCACTTTTAGTTTTTTGAGAAATCTCTATAGTGTTTTTCATAGTAGCTGTCCTAATTTACATCCCAATCAACAGTGTATAAGAGTTCCCTTTTCCCTGTATCCTCACCAGCATCTGTTTTTTTGTTGTTGGGTTTGTTTTGTTTTGTTTTATTAACAATTGCCTTTCTAACTGGGGTAAGACAATGTCTTCTTGTGGCTTTGATCTGCGTTTCTCTGATTAGTGATGTTGAGTATTTTTCATATACCTGTTAGCCATTTGTATATCCTCTTTTGAGAAATGTCTATTTATGTCCTTTGCCCACGTTTTAATGGGATTTTTTTTTTTACTGTTGATCATTCCCTTTAAAACGAACTAGTGATAAACACAACACATGGATGACTCTTTAAGTTTTATGCTGAGTGAAATCCTTACACAAAGGGTCCATTTGTGCACTTCCACTTATATGAAGTTTTACAATAACCAGACTAATCTGTGGTGGTAAAAAAAAAAAAAAAAAAAAAAAAAAAAAAGTAGGAACAGTGTTGCCTGTGGGGGCTTGGGGATTTATTGGGAAGAGGAATTAGGGTATTTTCTAGGGAGATGGAAATGAATTCTGTATCATTATATGGATGTGCATTGTTCAAGTGCAGGTGTTTGTCAAAACTCAGCAAATGGTACACTTAAGGTCTGCGCTCTTTGCCGTTGGTGAATTTTACTTTACAAAAGGAACCCTAACCAAATATTGCATTTCAGTTAAAGAGAGACGTGCTCAAGTAGTTAGAAAGAAATGTACAGATGTCTGTAACTTTCCTTGAATTGCATAAAAAATAGATGGGCTGATAGATGGATAGAGGGATGGGTAAATGAATCAGTCTGGGATAAGGAAAGTGTTGAAAAACATTAATGGTAGAATCTAGGTGGTAAATAGATGGGTATTCACTGAAAAACCCTTTCACCTTTGTGTTAGAAACTTCATCATGAAATGTTGGGGACCTGCCTCACCAGGTTGATGTAAGGACCTCGTGGGATGAAGCCAGCTCAGTGACCATTCCAGAGAGGACACTCGACACATGGCAACCATCATTATGATCAGTAGGGATATGTGGAAATAGGAGTGAGGGTACATGAGATATGGCAAGACCCAGGTTGACAAATCTTTCCTACTATTATTATTTTAATTGTCTAATCTTTTTGAATTGCTGATACTTACATGTGGTACAAAATCTCAAAGATGCAAATGTATACAAAGCATGACAATGCTCCCTCCCTCCTCTGTTCCCCAGTTACCTAAACCCATCCCCAGAGGTTTCCTGTTTCTTTCCAAGAATATTCTGTGCTGTATATGTAATTATATGTGTGTATATATATTTTCCTTTTGTCATAACAGCACGCTCTACACTCTTCTAGCATTTTTTTTTTTTTTTTGAGGTGGAGTCTCGCTCTGTTGCCCAGGCTAGGGTGCAGTGGCGCGATCTCGGCTCACTGCAAACTCCACCTCCCAGGTTCAAGCGATTCACCTGCCTCAGCCTCCTGAGCAGCTGGAATCACAGGTACCCACCACTGCGCCTGGCTCATTTTTGTATTTTTAGTAGAGATGGGGTTTCACCCTGTCGGCCAGGCTGGTCTCGAATTCCTGACCTTGTGATCCACCCACCTTGGCCTCCCAAAGTGCTGGGATTACTGGCATGAGCCACCACGCTCAGCAGCATTTTTAAAATTTAATATATCCTTCTGATTCTTCTATATCCACACGTGACCTGTCATTCTTTTATATGCCTGCATAGTGTTCCACTGGGTGGATCCATCATAGTTTTTGTGCTCAATCCCATATTGATGGACAGGTGGGTCATTTCCTTAGTTTGTGAAACCTTTTGAATGCTGCCATTGTCTTAAAGACTTGGAAACCAAGCCTAGCAACTCTCAATGAATGAGTTGAAGAGTAGGGGCCTCTCTGGTCAAAACCCACAGCACATCATTAAGTCTTTGGGCTTCCTCACTCCAGCTTTTATTAAATTATCCCAATTTGTCCTTTCAAATAGATGTCTTTTCTTAAGTAGTGATTTACCACAATTAAGCCCCCCAAAATTAAATTAAGTGAATTACGTCTCTTAGGTTGGGTGTCTGCGGGAACCAAGGTTGGGCACAGTAATGGTCCAAATGCTATTAAAAGCAAAGGCAGGAGACTGTGCGCTGAGTTAGAAGGGAAAATTCATAGCTCCACTGATACGCCATGATAAATAATTATGAGTTATTAATTTTAAATTACATCTTTAATGCGTTGCATGATTTTAATTCCCCCTACAGTATTAATATCGGACTGGCTTTGATTAATTTAAAGCAGAACAGAAAGGTGCCAATTAAGAGAGCTAGCTGGGAACTTTGAGGTGTTTATATCTGTCTCTTGCTAGCCCCCACGGTGGGGGGCAAGGTCATTCCTCAAGGGAAGCTGGCGATTACCCACAGCAACCCAGGGTGGGAGGTGTCAAGAAGAGTGGGAGATGGATGTTAACCCTTTTTGTATCTTCGAGTGCTAGAGAGGAAAGAGAGAAGGATGGAAAAATGAAAGAGCTGGTCCAAGCCCCAAGGCCTTTAATGAACCAGGAGATAGGTCAGGATGGGGCTGGGCATCCTGTGTGGCCTCGAGGCAGAATCAGGGACCAGGACTCCTGGGTTCTGGGATTCACTCCGTCACCTAGGACGATGGCTTTGACCTGTCTATGCCTTCATGGGATCTGAAGACTTGGACAAAAGGAATAACACTTGGTGAATATGAAACAATGAATCAAAGAATTTCCTAACCAGCTGAATGGTAACATGGTTATGCTTGGAACAGCAGGCCACCTTAAGAATGAGGCACACATGGAGATGTGTTTGGTTGACATTTTATTTTACATAATAGCTACATGTTTAATGCATGCTAGAAAGAAATATATAACCAGCTCCTTGAACCCATGATTTCATAGATACGATTGCTTCAGTTGAGGCTAAATTAAAAAAGAAAAAACCATGATCCAAAATAAAAGGACAAGCACAAGCACATTCATGTTTGGCATGTGGCTATGGCAAAAAGAATACAAATGTTTGTTATGCTGGCAATACCTAAGTAACCAAGGTTAGTGACTTTCAGATTAACATCATGATAGTTGCAGATGACAAAGATGGAAAAAGGAGATAGCAGTTGATACATATGAAAAAATTTGAAGCAATGAATCAAACGATTTTCTAGTTAGCCAAATGGAGGATATTGTCTGGTATAGCCGCTCTCTGATATAATATGATACAAATGGAGGTGCTTTGGGGTCATCTATGAACTTTTCAAATTTTCTTTAATAGTTAAGTGCTTAATGTGTGCCAGCTCACCAGGACTTTTGGTTTCATGGATAGCGTTGCTTAGGTTAAAATTCAGTTTAGGCAGGGCATGGTGGCTCACACCTATAATCCCACCACTTTGGGAGGCCGAAGTGGTGGATCACCTGAGGTCAGGAGTTTGAGACCAGCCTGGCCAACATGGTGAAACCCCGTCTCTACTAAAAATACAAAAAATTAGCCAAGCATGGTGGTGGGCGCCTATAATCCCAGCTACTCGGGAGGCTGAGACAGGAGAATTGCTTGAACCCGGGAGGTGGAGGCTGCAGTGAGCCCAGATCACGCCATTGTACTCCAGCCTGGGCAACAAGAGCAAAACTCCATCTCAAAAAAAAAAAAAAAAAAAAAAAAAAATTCAGTTTAAGTTTCTTAAAAAGAAACTTAAAACAAAAAGAGTGTTTTAAGTTTAAACTTAAAACAAAAAAAAACTTAAAAAGAGTGACTTAAAACAAAATATTAAAGTATAGTTTTATGTGGCTGTGGCAAATAATCATTATGACGGTGACACACAAGTAACTGAGGTTAGCAAATATCAAATTAATGTCACTGCAGCTGCATAGGATAGAAATCCTAGTCAAGGCTCTAAATTAATGACCCTAGATGAGAGTGAGCATAAAAAGAAGTCGCCACAAGTCACAGTGTGAATTTATCACCTCTTCTCTTCCACGACAGATTAGCCTTGATATTGCCAAAGCACTTCCCCATTAAGCACATTTGGTTCTTAAAGTCATCCTGAAGATGGGCAGTGCCTAGAAAAGTGCCTGGCTCATGGCAGGTGTCCAGTATGCAATTGTGGAGTGAGGGAAAGAGGCAGGAGGGAGAGAAACAAAGAAGAAAAGAGGGAGAAAAGGAAGAATGAAGGGGATGAAAATAGCAGGTGTTCAGTTAACACTAACATGATTATTCCATGCCAAGTGTGGTTTGGAGCACTCAGCTTGGATCATCCCATTCAATACTCACAACATCCCTGTGAAGTAAGTATTCTCATTGATCCCAATTCAGAAGGAGGACACTGAGGTTGAGAGAGGTGGAGCAACTTGCTTGAGGTCATCCAGCTAGCAGGCAACAGAATCAAATAGTATTACTCTCCATGTTTTATAGTCTCAGAGCCTGAGGGACAGAGAGGGTAAGCAACTGGCCCAAGGTCACAAGGACCTTCAATGGATCCAGAGCTTCAGCTCTGAAACACCAAACTATACTGCCTCATAAAAGAGACACACATTTTGTAGACGTGAAAAGCTAAGACACAGATTGTGTTAGTCCTAAGGGCTCTTAGTGGAGGCTTTAACTTGGATATTGGGACTCCCTGCACCATGTTCTTGTCATGACAGGTGACTTTGTCTGCCTGACCCCCATAAGCATTGGGGAAAGGCTTTTCATGGGCCAAGCAGAAGAGGGACTCTTGCCTAGCACATCGTGGGTGCTCAGTTGGACATGGGCTCCTCCACCCTGGCTCTGTCTCTCCCAGGCTAGGCTCCTTGGCCTGATGGTTTCCCATAAGCCTCCCTTGTGGCTCCCCACCAGCTCTGGGAGCCTCTGGAAGCCCAGCCAGAAACCCCAAGCTCAGCTTCCCATCAGAGTTACAGAAGCGAGACAATCGCGTTAGGTCCCTGGGGCGGATTTGGTGGCCCTGTCATGCCTTTGAAAGGCAAGCATTCGCTGGGTGGACGGCAGTGAGTGGTTGGAGCTGGTTTCTGTTCAAAGTTCCTTCCTCTAGAGGCATTAAAGATGGATTATAATTCAGAGGTTTAGAGAAGGGTGAGTGAAGCCACCTCCTCTCGCAGATAAGATGGTCATGCAGGTGGGACCTTCCGGGTCAAGGGCAGCAAGGATCCAGCAGCAGAAACAATAGCAGCAAAGATGAAGACAGCTGCTGTCACAGCGCCTACCCTGTGCCAGGCTCCATGCTCAATGCTGTAGATCAACAGCTTGCTTTAACTCTCACAACCACCCTGAAAGATGGACAATAATCCCCAAATGAGGAAAGCAAAACGCAGAGAGATTAGGTAACCAACTGGGGGCAACCCAGCTAGGTAAAAGGCAGAGCTCAGATTCCAACTCAAGTCTGACACAGTTCTTGCTATTCACTACCTGTCCTCCAACTGCAATGAGTTAATTATTTATACAATTGCTTAAGTCCCATCTTCCCTGCCGCTTCACGAGATCAAGGCCAAGGTCCACGCCTGTTTCATTCCCACTGCATCTCCAGAGTCAGGCAGAGTACCTAGCAGAGAGTGGGTGCACAGTGAATATTCGCAGAATGAATTTTGAATGGAAGAAAGGAAGGAGTAAGAGAGGGGAAAAAAGGAAGGAAGGAAGGATGGAAGGAAGGAAGATGGAAGGAAGGAAGGAAGGATGGAAGAAAGGAAAGATGGAAGGAAGGAAGGGGAGGGAAGGAAGGAAGGGGGAGAGAAGGAGGGAGGAAGGATGGAGGGAAGAAAGGAAAAAAGGAAAGGAGGGAGGGAGGGAGGAAGGGAGAGAGGGAGAAAGGAAGGAAGGAAGCAAGGAAGGAAGGAAGGGAGGGAGGGAAAAAGGAAGGAGAAAGGGAGGGAAGAAGGAAGGAAGAAAAGGAAAGAAGAGAAGGATGAAGGAAGGAAGGAAGGGAGAAGGTAGGAAGCAGGAAGAAGGAAGAAACCTATAACCCAGTGTCCCCAGCATGCTTGCCCTCACATTTCTGCTTGTGTGCTCTGCAGTGAAAGGTACACTATGAGAAGGGAAATGTTGAGTACAGCCACAGACGCAGGAGGGGTGGACACATATAAAGACCTTCACGCTGTATGGTGTATATATATATATGATTGATGAGTCTTAGACAGAGAGGGAGAGAAGAGACTCCCAAATTCTAGTCCCAGCTCTGTGACTCACCATGTGGCCTTAGGCAAGTCAGCTTATTCCTCAAAGATGGTCTTCATTTTCCCTGTTTCCCTGCCTCATAGGGCTGTTCTGAGGACAAGAAGGGAAAATGCACTTTTCAACCCCAGGTTGATCCAATGACAGTGTTAGCCTCCCTGCCCTCAACGCAGATCTAATCAAAGGACAGCTCCCTCCAGCCTGGAGGGGAGAAAGCCATTAGGCAGGTGTGAGGAGCACAGCTGGGCAGCTGCATGGTTGAATCTTGCTTCTGGAATTCGCTTGCTGTGAGACCTTGGGCAACAAACTCACTCGCTCTGGGTCTCAGTCTCTAATTTGCAACTGGAGGAAAATGCTAGGCATGCCTCCCTTACAGGGTGTAGTGATGACTCAGTGAGACGGGGCTTGCCCAGTGCCTGGCCCATGGTCAGCACTGACTGCACAGGAGCTGCTCTTTGTAATAATGCTGCACGTTAGTGAAATCAGCCTGGCAGCCAGGCTGAGGACTGTGGAGGTTTGGAGGGCTTTATGGGGAAGGTAGGGTCTGGAGAAATGTTGAGTGAATTTGATTTTGAAGAAATGGCTTCACTGAAACACCAAAGTCAGAATGGAAAAGACATTTGCAGGGAGCAGGAGAGCCTCCAGATTTCAGGATCTCCTACAGAGCAGAAACTATCTTATAAACTTAAACTTTATGTGTTTTTTTGTTTTGTTTTGTTTTTTCATCTTGGAAGGCACAATGCCTCACTACTTATATTAGCCATCTATAGCCACAGTAATGTTCTGTAACAAACAATCACAAAACCTGCCAGGTGCAGTGGCTCATGTCTGTTATCCTAGCACTTTGGGAGGTCAAGGCAGGAGGATAACTTGAGACCAAGCATTCAAGACTGGCCTGGGCCACATACTGAGACCCTATCTCTACAAAAAATAAAAATAAAAAATAAAATAGCTGGGTATGGTGGTGTGTGCCTATAGTCCAAGCCACTGGAGAGGCTGAGGTGGGAGAATCACTGGAGCCCAGGAGTTCGAGGCTGCAGTGAGCTATGATTGCACCACTGCAC
Organism: Pongo abelii; assembly: GCF_028885655.2. Lineage (NCBI taxonomy): Eukaryota > Metazoa > Chordata > Mammalia > Primates > Hominidae > Pongo > Pongo abelii. The sequence goes on along the minus strand of NC_071995.2, from coordinate 112,529,398 downwards.
TCCAGCCTGGGTAACAAGATGAAACCCTGTCTCTAAAACAAAACAAAACTTCCGTTGTGGTGGTCAGCAGGTGTATTAGTCTGTTCTCATGCTGCTAATAAAGACATACTCAAGACTGGGTAACTTATAAAGAAAAAGAGGTTTCATGGACTCACAATTCCACATGGCTGAGGAGTCCTCAAAATCATGGCAGAAGGTAAGAGAGGAGCAAAGGCACGTCTTACATGGCAGCAGGCAGTGCAGGGGAACTACCCTTTTATAAAACCATCAGTTCTTGTGACACTTATTCACTATCATGAGAACGGCACAGGAAAACCCACCCCCATGATTCAGTTACCTCCCACCAGGTCCCTCATGACATGTAGGGATTATGGGAACTGCAATTCAAGATGAGATTTGGGTGGGGACACAGCCAAACCATATCAGCAGGACAGGCAGCTCTGCTGATCTTGCCTGGGCTCATTTATGTGTCTGAGTCAGCTGGCTGATGGCTGATCTCGGATGCCTCCACTGGGATGATGAGGGCAGCTTGGCTGTGCTGCACAAGCCTTCATCCCCCAGCAGGTAAGCCTGAGTGTGTCCTCATGGCCCTGCAGAAGGGCAGCATCAGAGTGAGCCCAATTGCACAAGCCATTTGCAGGCTTCTGCCTGTGTTACTTTTACTAATATCCCGTTGGTCAAAGCCAGTTGCGTCCCCGTGCCCAGAGTCAGAATGGGTAAGGACCACAAAATCAGCAGCAAAGGATGGGTATAAACGTGGACAGGGATGCATCATGGGGGCCAATTTTGTGATCTAGCCCACCATGCTTCAATATTCAAATAGGAAACGTTTATAATAAAAATCTCCCCTCCATGTACAACTCATGGCAACGACAGCTATGGGTCTCTTCTGTATCCACACAGAGATATTCCATGAGTTTATAACATTTTTGTAATTTTTTATAAATTTTTTTAAATTTTTGATTGTTGTGGGTACATAATAGGTGTCTATATTTACAGCAGACATGAGATATTTTGACACAGGCTTGCAATGCGTAGTAATCACATCATGGAGAATGAGGTATCTGTCCCCTCAAGCATTTATCCTTTGTGTCATAAGCAATCCAGTTATACTCTTTTAGTTATTTAAAAATGTACAATTAGGCCAGGCACGATGGCTCACACCTGTACTCCCAGCACTTTGGGAGGCTGAGGCAGGTGGATAACTTGAGGTCAGTTCGAGACCAGCCTGGAAAACGTGGTGAAATCCCACCTCTACTAAGAATACAAAAAATTACCTGAGCATGCTGGTACACGCCTGTAGCCCCAGCTACTCAGGAGGCTGAGGCAGGAGAATCACTTGAACCCAGGAGGCAGAGGTTGCAGTGAGCCGAGATCACACCACTGCACTTCAGCCTGGGCGACAGAGAGAGACTCCGTCTCAAAAACAAACAAACAAAAACATAATTAAATTATTATTGACTATAGTCACCTTATTGTGCTACCAAATACTAGGTCTTATTCATTCTTTCTATTTTTTTTGTACCCATTAACCATCCCACCTCCCCCTGACCCCCCACTACCTTTCCCACCCCCTGCTAACCATCCATTTTTATAATTTTTATGCCTCAGTTGTGCCCAGCCCTTTCCCTACTATCCTCTTAAATCAGCACTCGCCATGGTGCCGAGGCTTTGCCGTCATGCTATTTGGGTTCAAGTACTGCCTGTTGGCAGTGTAACCTTGGGCACATTATTGTCATTCATGGCGCCTCAGTTTCTTCATCTGTGAAATGGGAGTGATAGTGTGTATCTTGTAGGGGTTATTGGGAGGCTTAAATAACATCCTACATACTGAGTCCTGGCTATAGTAACTGTCAGATAATTGCTTTGTCATTTTTATCATCATCATTATTGTTGTTTTGTTAACTCATGAAGGCATAATGTCCTCCCCTGGTTTCAAGGCTTCTGGAACTCCCAATAGGAAAGGGTTTTCCTTTCCACGTCTGGGAGCCAGCTGACCATCTGCCAGAAGGGATTTCTGTTTAACAAGCTCTTGTAATCTTTGCTGTGATCACGACTCCCTCCCGGGTCTGTCACTCCTCTGGGGCTTGCAGCCTCTTAGGCTAAGCCTCTGATGGAGCTATGAATATCTGAGCACCTGACCCCGCATTTCAGTGTGCCCAGGCTGGTCCCTGAGCCTGCGTGTTTCCTGGGGATCTGACCCAGGAAGGCTGTTTTACATCCTCTCTTTCCAGAAACCCCCACCTCCCCAGCACCAGAAATGTTTACTCATTCAGGCCTTTCACTCAGCAAATGTTTATTAAACACCTTACTGTATGCCAGGTCCTGGCATAGACCTAATAGCAATGGTCAGTAACATCTGACCACTGCTTCTGAATCTCCAAGACGTTTTCTTGGCCTCTTGAGAAGACAGTTGAAGTGCTTGGCCAAAACAGGGTAATTAGACCCAATTTGTGGTTACATGGTCAGTTCATTTCCAAGAGTTTGTCTCAAGTTCCTGTCTTAGGGAACTTTCCGCAGGTTCTCTAGAAGCAAAGCCCGTGAAGGGAATTCTTGTGCAAGTGATTTATTGAGAAGGCTCTCAGGTGACACCTAGAAGGGACCGAGGGATGGGGACAGGGCAGGCAGAGAAGCTATGCAAGGATGGGGTTGCAGGTGAGGTCTTGACCCAGCCTGATCCCGCAGAAAGCTCTGGAGTTTCAGTTGCACTTCAGAGTCTGTCTCACTTCAAGGCAAGGGAACAGAACTGTACCCCGACATGAGTCTGTCATTGGCTATAGGTCGCCCCCAAGGCATCTGGGGGAGGCAGATGCAACTCCAAGCCACTTCTAGGAAGGCAGTTCCAAGCATCTAAGGGCAACTCTCCAAGCAAAGCTGCAAGAGTGAAGGCTTCGTCGCAGCATCAGCTGATGGGCAGGCACACTGAACCGTAAAAGAGACCCCACAGAAATAAGCTGGGCCCCTCCCTGCACCTAACATTTCCTCCTGACCCAATCCCAGGCAATCACATGATTATTGATGACTGTCACTGACCTGCAGGGAGGCGGCTCCAAGCACAGATGTGGCATCAAATAAACGCAGTTTCTAATACAGCCTTCTCTGTTCACTAGCTGTATGATGGGGGCAAAGTCACTCTACCTCTCTGAGCTTCAATTTCTTCCCCAAAATAACGAAGATAAGACTCGTCTCAGAGGGCTGTTGGGATTCATGTGTTTGGCCAGTGCCTGATACCTACTGAATACTCCACAGTCATTATCAAGACAGAGCAAGAGTTTGAACCCAGGATTTCTTGGGTCCCAGTGCTTTGTAATAACCATAAGGCCTTGAAAAAACTTCAGAAACACCCTCTGGATCTTAGTATGTTTTCTTTCATCCAAAAAAGTGGGCTGATTTCTCTCCTGCCTGTTTCTCTGGTACTTTGAGAGGGTGTACATGGCACTGTGAGATAATCCGATTTTCCAGGCTGGAAGAGACTTGGCAATGACCTCATTCCCTCCCTGTTATTGGGGCCATTCGACAGATGAGTAAATGGAGGCCCAGAGAAGTTAACCAGCTTCCCCGACAGCAGAGTTAAGAGAGGAACTTGAAATTCCTACTTCCCACTTCCAGGTTCTTCCCTCCCAGCAGGATGGCCACTCCCTCTCCAGGTGAGCAGATCACTGTCCCCACTGGCTGTAGTTTCCCAATCCAGAAATCATTAAGGGGGCAGATTAGATGCTCTCCAAATCCCTTCAGCTTTGAACATTTCTTGCCTCCAGGTATACCAGGTGCTGTGCAATCTCAATAGCACCAAGGAGGATTTCATTCCGGCCATCACAACCCCTCTTTGGCCACAGCCAGCAGCAGAATATACTGGGCAGCAAGCTGACATGCCCATTTTATAGATGAGGAAACAGAGGCTCCAAAAGACTTGCATTTAGGAGATTAGGATCTGAAGTGCCTAGGTACCTGCAGTCCCACCTGAGGGGGTGAGGAAGGCCCAAAAAAAGAGACGAGGGAATCCAGGGATTTTATTTTCCCACAAGATCACATTTACATTAACCTCCTAACTCACAGCCAGGTCACTGGAAACTTCCCACAGATTTCCCACTGGATTAATTATCCAGTAAAGGCAGCGCCGTCTTGGACACTTGTCTTGGCCCGGAGCTGCAGGATCCGGGATGGCTGTGGGGAGCCATGCTCCATCCAGGGGGCTGTAATGAAGGACACACGCCAAGACATGGGGATCATTACAGAGGAGCCTGTGGGGTCATGCATGGAGGGATGTAGGGCGTCCCCACATCATCCTAAGGGCTGGAATGCCAGTCATGAGCACGTGACTCTGAAGGCACAGGGCCATCTGCTATGCTCCTAGACCCTAGAAGGTAACCTGGACATCTCAAGGGACATGGGATGAGGGATGACGACGGTGGCTGGAGATGGAAGCAAGGGTTCACCCAACAGGCTCTGCTGTCTTTCTGGGCTGAAGGCAAAACCTGCTTCATGAGAATACACTACTAGCATGAGGGCGCTGCCCTCAGGGTGGTCGGGTGCTTTCCAGCACTGTGAATCATCTCATTTCATCCTCATAGTAGATGTTGTTGGGGCTGTCAGACCCCCATGGCTGCTGGAGTTGCCCCCTTCTTAGAGATTTGCCTTCCGCTGATGTGAGCTGATGCCTGGGTGTTTACACCCCCACTCCTCCCTGAGTGGCCATCAACATAGATTCACACCTGGCCCCCTTGCTAAGGTGGGACAACTCCAAGCTCAATTTATGCTCCAGAACCCCTGTGGGATTAGGCCCAAAGCAGGGACCACACCCTTGCTCAGCCCCTCCCCGGGTCCTATCCTGTGTCTCCCCTCCTTTTGAGGTTTTCCTTTCAAGCCCACTCCCCAAATAAATCCTATACACCCCATCCCTGTCCCAGGCTTTGCTTCTCCGGGGCCTGACCTAGAACAATCTGCAAAACGACCCCAGAACATTGTCACTGAGAATCAAGCCCCTATGACAGATGAGAGGGAAGGTCACTTGCCCAGAGTCACAAGGCGCAGGTTTGACCCAGGTCTGTCTCAGAAAATGCTCGGGCTTGGCTGACCTCTGCGGAAGCTCATTACAGCCAAGACGGGGATACTTGGGAGGTCTGGGGGGCTGGAGGAGGCCTGGGTCACAAAGACCGTTGCCAGCAAGGACACACAGCTCACCCTTTGGGATAATGAGGCCATTGGCAAGCAGGAAGAAGAGATGGCCAGGGAGGCGGAGGTAAAGAGAGCTGGGTGAACCAGGGCAGGCGGCTGTGCCCATCAGAAAGGGAGGCGGAGGACGTCAGCACCTCACCCTCAGGCCTGAGCAGCTGGGGTCCCAGGTGGCTGAGTTACCACGCCCTGTCGCTGGCAGACAGGGCCAGCCTTGCCCTCCACTTCAGGGGTACTTGACGTTCCAGCAATAATAGGGGACATTGAGGCCTGTTCTCCTCCAGCTCCGGGCAGCTGCCACCAAGATGGCCCGACTGAGCCAAGGACATCGGAAACGCTGAAGAACACACCCTGGATGAGCTCAGAGGCTGCTGGCTTTAAAGGTCTTAGCCAGAAAGCAAGCCTCCCTGCATGGCTTCATCTCTCAAACACGATTCACTGCACCTGAAGAAGGAACGCCAAACGCCACGGCGTCCCTGCCCCTGTCTCTCAACAGGCCTGTGTCCATGACCCCTGCAGGAGGGGCATGGTGTGCTTCTTTCTTTCCACACCACCCCCCTTCCAGGCAAATAATCCAGCCCTAGCTTGCTTTTTGGACTTGCCAGATCACTCTTCCCATCACAGTTTCCCAGTCTTTCTTCTCTTCCTTGCAAAGGCATGTATTAAGGGAGATGTCAAGTCATTCATTCGATATAAGCTAATTGAGCACCTACTATGTGCTGGCTGTGGGGGATGCAGCAGTGCATAAGACGATAGGTCCCAGAGCCTAATTGGGGGTGGAAGGTGACACACCATAAACAAGTAAACACACAGCTGATGTTGGGGTTGGGGGCGGATGGAGCTGATAATGGGATTCACCCTCCAGAGGCAGAGCACTTAATTAACTTCTGGGACAAGAGGAGGGGAAGGGAAAATGAGGCTCTTAAGGGGACAGGCCAAAGACTCTCACCCCATGATCAGCCAGGATTCAGCCAAGGACATAAAATCTCAGGTTCAATAAATATTAACTGACAACCTAGTCTGTGCCCAGAGCTGTGCTAGACACTAGAGATACAGAAGTGAACAAAACAGACAACACCCTTGCCCTCCTGGAGCTGACGTTCTTGTGCAGGAGACGGACAGATGCTACATGGGCAATAAATACGTGAAGATTATTAAGAATAGCTGCTGTTGTGTAGGAAGGCTTAGCCTTTGCCAGGAAATGTCAGATACAGGATGCGGCAGGGCGGAAAACAGGGAGGCTCCCTGCTTTCAGCCAGCAGCTAAACGGTCAAGTTCTATGTACCAGGTGAGAATAGGGCCTGGGGATGAAAGCCAGAGAAGCTTCTCTCAGAAGCCAGGGAAGTGACTGCTCACCCGCTTAACCCTTCCACTGCTCCCCGTTCCCTCCCAATACAATCCACATCGGAGACTACAAGGCCCCACCCATATCTCAAATATCCGGTCAGATGCACTTCCCATCAGCCCTGTCTGACCTCTGGCCTTTCCCCCTGTTCTTACTGTCGGGGAGACTTTCTGTAACCCCATACCAGCCCCACTGTCTTCCCCAACCACTTATCCTTCTGGTACCAGTTTTGACGTCACCTCCCCCAGGAAGCCTTCCCTGCTCACAACATGGGATAAAGTGCTTGTACCCTGAGGTTATGCCCCCGCAGGACACCCCATCTATTTGTCGGCAAGCCCTGGGGGTAGAAACGGGGTCTGTCTTGTCCACAGTTTTCTCTCTATTGCTAGCACAGAGCCAGGCACACAGCATGCAATAAGTGACTTAGTGATCAAATGACTGAACATATCTCCCACGAACATATCTACTGTGGTGCCTAAAATCCCACCATTTACCACTCTTGCAGGTTAAGGCAGAGTCAGTACACTACAACCCGCATGCATGTGCTTGTTCGTTTATCTGTATGGCTGCATTGTTGCTACTACTGCAGAGTGTAGGCGCTGTGACAAAGACCCACCCTATGGCCACAAAACCTAAAACATTTACTATCCGTCCCCTCAGAAAAAAGTTTGCCTGCCCCTATGTTAAGAAATCCAAGGACCCTGTATTTCTTAACAAGGCTCAGCTTCCTTGTCTGTAAAATGGGGACGATATTAGTGCCTACCTGTTAGGGTCACTGGGAGCAGAATACAACGCTTAGAACAGTGCCTGGCACTGAGATTCCTGAGTGTCCACTGTTACTATGGTTACTATTTCTGTGGGCCACTCCATCAGATCGGCTGGAAGAACTCCTCTCAGAGAGACGGAACCCAGGCTAGGAATGAAGGGGCCAGGAAGAAAGAGGTCGTGAGATTGAGGGGCTCTGCAAACAGAGGCTGCAGTTTTGTTCACCTCCTCCAAAGCAAGCGCAGGGGTCTCCCTGGGAATCCTAGTCCCCCTGTCATGTCGGGAAGAGCCTGTGGAGCCTCTGTCCCCTGCCCCCAGTGCCAGATCTGTCTCTCCCACCTTGTCCCACACACACACACACCACTCACACATGCTCACGGCATTCATGCTAGAACGCATACACACTTACATACACACTTAGGCACCCACCTACACCCTCATGCACACACAATACATATACCAGGACACACTCTCCACTCACACACACACTCATTCACACACCAACCACTAACACACTTGCATGCCCCCCACACCTTGCACACTTGCACTCATGCCCACAGTTGAACACACACTCACACACATGACCTTCCTGTATCTTCTTTGCCCCAGTGCCATGACAACATACTTGAACACATTTCTTTCCTTTTCCAACACATCTCTTGGTGAAGACGCTTGTTGCAGAGAATGAGACACACAGAGCAAGCGAGAGAGAATAATTCTGTGTCTGAACCACACTGGTGGCCCCGGTGGCAACAGGGATTTCACAGTCCCTCTCTGTGGGGCTCACTTTCTCCATGGTTTTCCCAAGCATGTCCACCTATTTGAGTTGGAGGGTGCACTTGTCGGAGTGTGTGCGGCGCATGGGTGCGCATGCTGGCGTGCGTACAGGCTCCTGAGCCACTCCCTTTTCTGGGGATTGCAGCCCCTCCTCTGACCATGGCATCCCCCGGAGCCCAGCCTGCGGTTGAGGCCATGGGAGGCAGTACAGCACTTAGCCCGTGACTCAGAACACAGGCTATAAAGGCAGACGGGCCTGGGTTCAAATCCTGGCCCCTCCCCTCACCAAGCTGTGACTTGGAGAAAGTGTCTTCACTTCTCCAGGCCTCAGTCATCTCATCTGGAAGATGGGGATAATCACGGTACCTCTCCCAGAGAGTGTCAGAAGTAACACAGCATGCCGGAATGCTCAGAACAGCACCAAGTACCTCCTAAGACCTGGGTAGCTGGAAGCTGACATTATGACCTAAGCCAAGAGAACTTGGCTCCACGTGGGCTCACTGTTTGGCAAACCTCACAATCTCCATCTCCCTCACTTGGACAGCAGGAAGACAAATGCCCTCACGCCATGTCCTCACAGGGAGGAAGGTGGTGTTCCTTTAAAGCACGGAGCATCCCAGGGGCTGTTTCCCCAAACCCATAGCTGTACCAGCCCCTGACCCCCACCCCAACACACACCCAACTGGCAAGACTAGGTTAATCCTGAACATTCCCAACAGCCCAGGGTTCAAATCCTGGCCCCTCCTCTCACAGAATTGTGATTTTGAGAAAGTATCTTCACTTCTCTGAGCCTCAGTCATCTCCTCTGCATTATCATCTCTACCCCACCCAGGGAGGTAGGGTCGATTTTGGATATGATGCCAACTTCTTAATAATTTTTATTTTTATTGGTATGTAATAACTGTACATATCTTTTATTGGTATGTAATAACTGTACATATCTTTACAGTACATGTTTGATCATTTGATACATGTGTATAATCAAATCAGGGTAACTGGGATATCCACCACCTTAAATATTTATCTTTTCTTTACTCCAGGAACATTCGAATTCTTCTTTTCTAGCTATTTTGAAATGTACAATCAATTAATGTTATTGATAGCCACGCTACAGCTCTATTGACCACTCGGTCTTATTTCTGCCATCTAAGTATGTATTTGTACCCATTAATCCAGCTCTCTTCATCCTCCCTTCTCCCACCCTTCCCAGCCTCTGGTAACCTCCAATCTACTATCTTCATGAGATCCACTTTTTTGGCCTACATATGAGTGAGGGCATGCAATGCTTGTCTTTGTGAGCTTGGCTTCTTTCGCTTAAACATGATGACTCCAGCTCCATCCATGTTGCTGCAAATGGCAGGATTTTATCCTTTTTCATGGCTAATATTCCATTGTGTATATATCCACCACATTTTCTTTATCCATTCATCTATTGATAGGCACTTAGGTTGATTCCATATTTGGTCTGCCCATTTTCAAGGTGAGGAAACTGAGGTTCTCCCATGAGGAATTAGTAATGGAGCTAGAACTTGAGCCTACCAAGCAAAGCTAAGGACTCTCGGTCTCAGGCCTTTGTTCTTGTTCCATCCTCTCTGCCTTCACAGCCGGCTCCATCTCACCCTTCAGGTCTCAGCTTAAATGTCACTTCCAAGACAGTCCTTCACTGACAACCCCAAAAATAGCATCTCCAATCCCTATTTGTCATGGAATCTCACTTTATTCTCCTCATAGCACCTGTGACTCTGAAATTGTCTGTCTCTCTCTCTGCAACTAGAACATCATCTCACATCTCAACGATGGCAGAAAATTTTTCTTTCTTAGTCCTTCCTTAGCACCCAATGTTGAATCAAGTTCAACAAGTAATTGTTGAATGAATGAATGCAATATGGTTTTCACACTTTCTTTCTTCTCTTTCCCTTTTGACCAAATATATTTATTGCTCAGACTGGCTCACTCACTGTGCTCATGAGGCTAGGAGGGAATCTGCTGCCTTGCAAAAAACAGTTTGGTGGCTCCCAAGAAGTAAAACATAGAGTCACCATATGACCCAGCAGCTCCACTCCTAGCTATGTACACAAAAGAATTGATAACAGGTGCTCAAGTACATGCACATGCATGTTCATAGCAGCACTGCTCACACTAGCCAAAAGATGGAAACAGCCTAGGTATCCATTCACAGATGAATGGATTAAACAAAATGTGGTCTAGCCACACTATGGAATATTATTCAGCCATGAAAAGGAATGAAGTTCTGATACATGATACAATGAGGATGAACCTTGAAAACATCATAAGTGAAAGAGGCCAGACACAAAGGTCACATATTATACAATTCAATTTCTATAAAATACCCAGAATAGGCAAATCCATAGGGGGCAGAAAGCAGATCCGTGGCTGCCAGGGGCTGGGGGAAAGGAGGAACAGAGAATGACTAGATGCCACTGAATTGTTCACTTTAAAATTGTTACTTTTGTTATGTAATTTCACCTCAATTTAAAAAAAAGAATTATCTGACCCCCATTATCCCCTCCAGACCCATTCACGAGGTCCAGTTGGCAGAGCCCCCATGGAAGGCTATAGTAATCTGGCTTCCAGACCACCCCCCTCGCCTTCACCCACTGACTCACCCTGGGCAAGACTCTGTAGCTTTCTGAGCCTCTGTTTTCTCATCTGTGAAATGGAGGCAATCGGCCCCACCCTTCATCAACTCATGGGGTCATTGGGGGTTCCAATAGGAAGGACCCTGATGGAATAAACTAAAACACAAGAAATACTGTGCATAGCAGGTGGTGAAGACAAAAGCTATGCCAGGGAGCCTCCACCCTTCCTTATTCAGAAAAGACACAATAAAATAGCAAAAATCTGGTTGCAATCGGCATAAGGGATGCCTGTTTGGCTCATCTATTGCTGCGTAACAGACATCTATTGGTCAAACACAGTGGCTTGAAACAATGGCACCACTTATTTTGCTCATGAATATGCAATTTGGACAGAGCTTGGTAAGGACGGCCTGTCTCTGTTTCACTGGCATCAGCTTCAAGACTCAAAGGCTGGGCTAGAGTCACCTGAAGGACAGCTCACTCATGTCATTCATCTGTCTGGTGGCCAATGCCGGCTGCTGCCTGGGACCTCAACTGGATTGTCAGCCAGCACACCTACATATGCCGTTCCACGTGGACTGGGCTTCCTCACAACAAGGCGGCTCGGTTCCAAGGGCAAGTGTCCTGAGAAAGAGAGAGAGTGTGAGACAGAGAGAGAGAGAGAGAGAGAGCAGGTGGAAGCCCTATTAACTGTTAGGACCTAGCCTTGAAAATCGTGCAGTGTCATTTCTGCCTCATTCTATTCATTGAGGTCATCACAAAGTTACACAGGTTTAAAGGGAGGGGAAATAGACTCCATCTCTTGCTTGGGAAGTGGTGAGGTTCTGGGAAAACACGTGGGATCGGAAATATGGCTGTCACCATTTTTGGAAAATAGCCTGTACCTCATATACCACAAATGTCCAGAGATAGAGACACTTCCCACTGCCTGGTGTTTTCCCATTAAATGAAAAGATTGACAGAGGGTCTCTTCTTCTTAGCAGTTTCAACTAAGACTTTAGACTTGATCTGTCTTCCACACCCTGAAAAAGCCAGATGATGGCAGATGATCCGGAAGGCTGGATCCGGAGCTCAGCTATTGTCAGGCACTCGTCTCGTTCCACCTCACCTCAGCTCTCTTCTCCTCAGCAGGCTTCATCCTCAGACTCCCTCCACAGGGAGGCCCAGTACCTCCTAGTTTATGTCTTTTATATCTTTCAGGACCAGCCCAACTCTCCTGCTAATTCCATCAAAGTTCAGGGACTACCTCTCATTGGCCAAGCTCAGGTCATGTGACGGTCACCTAACCAGTCAATAATCTGAAGATGGAATGGAATGGTCTGATTGGCCAGACCTGGATCACATAACCAATCACCGAGCTCAGGAAGGTGAGCCCCCTTCAAGACACGTGGCCCAAGCATAGGGGAAAGGGGAGTTCCAAGAGGGAATAAAAAGATCCTGTTTCTTCAGGAGCATCAGGTGCTGCTGGACAGGTTCAAATAAATGGAGCACCATCATATTCTGTGCTATGGTGGATCAAGGGGCCGGCTGGCACAGACCCTCCTGCCAAAAAATTCACCCTCTGGTTGGAGTGAAAAATGCCCAAGAAACAATTCAGGAGCCGGGGAAGAAAAAAACAGGAAGGGCAAAGGTGAAAATGCATTCCTTAAGACTATACACATCTGGCCGGGGCCTGGTGGCTCACGCCTGTAATCCCAACATTTTGGGAGGCCAAGGTGGGCGGATCACTTGAGGTCAGGAGTTCGAGACCAGCCTGGCCAACATGGTGAAGCCTTTTCTCTACTGAAAAAAACAAATACAAAAATTAACCGGGCATGGTGGTGCAGGCCTGTAATCCCAGCTACTTGGGAGGCTGAGGCACAAGAATGGCTTGAACCCAGGAGGCGGAGGTTGCAGTGAGCCGAGATCGCGCCACCACCCTCCAGCCTGGGCAACAGAGCATCTAAAAAAGAAAAAGAAAAAGACTATATACATCTGACTCTGCCATGAATCCATAAATAGCATGCAGACTAGGCCTAGATTCATGCTGCCCAGTAGAAATATGTGAGTCACACATAGGTAATTTAAAATTTTCTACTGCCATATTAAAAAGTACAAAGAAACAGGTGAAATTATATGTTTAATAAATTTTCTTCAACCCACTCGATCTAAAAATGTTGCTTTAATGTGTACTCAATTTTTTAAAGGTATTAATAAGATAATTTACTGTTTTTTTGTACCAAGCCTTTGAAATCCAGTTTGTATTTTATTCTTCCCATACATTTCAATTTGGACTCACTTCATTTCAACTGCCCAGTGGCTATGGGTGGGTACTGACCACCATACTGAGCAGCCCAGTTCCAGACGGGCACTACTCAAAGTGTGGTCTGCAGACCTTGGAAGAGCCTCAGGAATGTAGAGTCTTGAGCTTCACTACAGATCTCCCAAACCTGAATCTGCATTTAACCCAATTCCCAGGTGACTCCTATGTACATTAAGTTTGAGACGTGCTGGTTTCACCAGCACTGGCCACATGTGACTTTTGAGCACTTGAAATGTGCTTTGTGTGGTGGAGGAATTGTACATTTCATTTTACTTCATTTTAATTTTTTTTTTTTAAGACAGAGTCTCACTCTGTCACCCAGGCTGGAGTGCAATGGTGCAATCTCAGCTCACTACAACCTCCACCTCCCAGATTCAAACAATTCTCCTGCCTAAGCCTCCCAAGTAGCTGGAACTACAGGCACCCATCACCACGCCCGGCTAATTTTTGTATTTTTAGTAAAGACAGGGTTTCACCATGTTGCCCAGGCTGTTCTCAAACTGCTGACCTCAGGTGATCTGCCTGCCTCAGCCTCCCAAAGTGCTGGGATTACAGGCGTGGGTCACCACACCCAGCCAATTTTCATTTTAATTTAAAGAGGCACAATGACTACTTCTTGGATAACACAAGCCTAAATCAATATAAGTGCTCCAAAATGTTGGCTATCATTGTTATTGTTTTTTTGAATTTTTTAAAATTAGAGACAGGGTCTCACTCTGTTTGCCTAGGCTGGAGTGCAGTGGTACAATCATAGCTCACTGCAGCCTCAAACTCCTGGGTTCAAGCTATCCTCCCACCTCAGCCTCCCGAGTAGCTGGGACCACAGATGTGCACCACCACGCCAGGCTCATTTTTGAATTTTTTGTAGAGATAGGGGGTCTCACTGTGTGGCCCAGGCTGATTACGAACTTATTGTTATTATTATTGTTATCATGTTACTTGTCCAAGGAGAGGAAAGCAGTAAAATGAAAATGGATTCAGCAGCATGGGCTAATCATTTCCTGCTTTTACCATCCTCCAAGACAGGGGTGTAATTATTCTCACTGGTCAGATTTGAAAAGTGAGGTTTGGGTCACTTGTGCAAGATCACATAGTAAAAAGCATGGCCATCCTGACATCATTGATCAACCAGTCTGTGTACCAGGAATACTGTGTGTTTGTCGTGTGTGTGTGTGTGTGTGTGTGTGTGACAGAGAGAGAGAGAGAGACTCTCTCACTGGACTCTGTCACCCAGGCTGGAGTCCAGTGGCGCAATCTCCACTCACTGCAACCTCTGCCTCCCCGGTTCAAGCGATTCTCCTGCCTCAGCCTCTCAAGTAGCTGGGATTACAGGCGTGCCACCATGCCTGGCTAATTTTTATATTTTTAGTAGAGACAGGGTCTTATCATGTTGGCCAGGCTGGATGTGTGTTGGTCTTTTAATCCCCGTAACTGGCCAACAAGGAGATACTATTACACTTGCCATTTTATCCATAGGGAGGTTCATTTGGGAGGCTCAGAGAAATGAATTGACTTGTGCAGGGTCACACAGCATCCAAGTGGCAGAGGGACTGTGGACACAGGCCTGTCTGTCTCCCCAGCCAGGGTCCCTCCCAAGGCTGTACCATGGTGTGCCCCAAGTAGTGGTGGGGCAGTAGCCATGCTGGAGGGGCCATGTGAGCATGAGGCAGACCATGGCTATTTCTCAAAAATAGCCCTTGGAAGTGGGGGTATCGTGATGACCTCTGGAGGCCCCTCACTGCCCTCCGGTTAGGCCGTGGCAGATGCCAGGCAAACACTGCAGCCCGTGTGAACCTCCAGTTGCTCTCTGAAGCAGTGCTGGGTCAGCCTGGGCTGCGAGCAGCAGGCACCAGGGAACGTGAGCTGCTTCTTGAGTAGCTATTGCTGGCGGCAGAGGCCGGCTAGGTCCAAGAAAGCTCAAGGAAGCTGGCCTTCCGCTTCGGCCTCCGCTGTTTGCTTGTATTTAACGCCTCACTCCATTTCCAAGCGAGTGTGGGTACTGTGTGTTTGTTTGTCTAGCGACAGAAGGCAGCCTCCCAGGGAAAGGCACCCCCCTTCCCTCCCCGGCCCCCCTCTATGCTCACACACCCGGCCTAATGCTGCGTGGCAGGAACAGGCATATGATCAGAAAGCAGGCTGAGGGAATCTGGAAATGGCAGACCCTCTTGCCATCATCCTTCCCAAAAGGCTCATCTCCCAGCCACAGGAGCCAGCCCAAACCCCAAAATATTAAAGATCAGAGGCACTCCATCCCACATGTGGATATGAGCTCGAGCTGGGAACTTGGAGATCATGGGGTCCAACCCCCCACAGGTAGAGAAATAATAATGATAACAACAATGAAAATCATAGTTGCAATTAGTACACATTAGTACACATTTACTGTGTACTAAACACTTGACACGCATCTGATTTAATCCATACAGTACCCTATAAAGCAGATTCTACTATTTTCCTCATTCTACAGAGAAGCAACTGAATCTCAGAGTTCATTTGGCCGAGGTCACACAGCAAGGGCATGGTTGAGCTGGGATTTGAATGCAGGTTTGCCTGGCAAACCGAAGGCAAGTTAGAACTGTGATGTGGAGAGAAAAGAGTGGGCTTGGGAGTTTGAACTCCAGCTCTGCAGTGTTCTCATTGTGTAACCATGGGGCTGTGATCTCTTGAGTCTTGTGTGACCTTCTGAGCCTTGGCATCCTTATCTGTAGAGTGGGGATGATAGGGCCTTCCTACACACTGTGAGAATTAATTGAGATGAGGCAGCTGGTGTCCTGGAAGGAATAAACAGATGAAGGAATATATTTCACAAATGGAACACACTGCTAGTATACAGGAGGCACTTAATAAATGAAGTGAATCCATGCCATAGGAGAAGTCCCTTCCCTCTTAAATTTCTGGGACCCACCATCTGGCAACAACAACATTCTATTCCCAAAGAGAACTACATGTTTACAAACCATATCTCATTTAATCCTAACCATAACCCTCTGGGTGTGATTAGCCCCATTTTATAGACCTGACCACTGAGGCCCTGGAAAGTGTGATGGTCTAGCAGGGTCCTGCAGCTGCTAACCATGTGAGCTGGGAGAGTGATCAGGCTCTGGCTGAGTCACGGCGCAAACCATACCAAAACAAACACCCGGTGGCAGACGAAAGCCCAGACCTCCAACTGGAGCTGTCTCTGACATAAGCACTGACGGGGTTGACTTTGGGTGGCTGAGATGTTTGCCCCTCACAGATGGAGAGCCAGAGGGGAGCCGGGAGCCGAGATGGACCGTCTTTCTCTCGTGCAGTCACACACAGCTGCTGCTGCTGCTGCTGCTGCAACGTCCTTGCCCAACTGCTGGGGACGACCATCACCATGGCAACCGCCAAAGGCCAGCTGGCCTCAGGTGCGAGGAGGGGCTGTGGCCACCTTAAGCCCTGGCCCTGGTGCCCTCGTTGACCACTCTTGATGCTGTATCCAGCCTGGAAGCCTCCAGAGGTCACCAAGCCTAGCAGCTGAGTGGAAACAGAACCTCCCGAAACATAACCCAATGGCCATGCCGCAGCCCCTGCCTCCAGGGTCCCCCTCTTGCCCCAAGGATGTGCTGCCCTTAGGGTCTGGGACCCTCAGCTGGGAAGAGCTGGAGGCCCCAGTTCTGTGGGCCGGAGTGGCTTAGCAGTCATAGCTCTGTGCTGCAGATATTAATTATCTCCTAACGACTCTCCAGGCAGTCATTATATCTCAGCTGCTGGCAGCTGTTCCTGAAAACCTACCCAAGGCAGCCGTGGGCAGAAGGAACCTGCCCCTGCGGTTGGAGGGGTGAAATGGGCCCTGCAGCATGTGGGGACAGGCACGAGGCTGAGGGACTCTTGGGAGGGAAGGAGGCCCCAGTGCCCTTGCCTCCCAGGAACAGGAAGAGAATTAGGGACCAGGGGGTGGGGGAAGGAAGCTGGGAGACAGGAGACTCTGGAAAGACAGAAATTTAAGGCTGTAGATTGCTTGCATTTATTGAGCATTTGCAATGTGCTAAGCGCTTCAATGACTCGCTACTCAAAATGTGGTCTGCAGACCTGCAGCCTCAGCATCACCTGGAAGCTGACTAGAAATGCAGAATCATGGGCCCACCCCAGATCTTCTCAGTAGAAGCTGCATTTCTTTTAATAAAAGATGTTTCATGCACAGGTTGAAGTTTGAGAAGTGTAATTTTAAGGCATGTTCACGTTGAGGTCTCACACGAAGTGATGGGGAAGGTACCATTATCTCCACTTGATAGAAGAGGGCCCAAGAATCGGCCAGCTGCAGAACTTGCCAGAGATGGCAAGAAGGCAGAAGAGCAGATCCCTGATTCACACCTTTCTCCAGCAAGTCCTCCCATCAGCCGCAACACACCAGGTACTGTGCTGGGTACAAAGCCAGGTCTGTCATACACCAAATCTCAGGGTCCTAACATCGCACTCATTTTCTCTTGGTACACATAAAACAGCATCATGGTCATACCAAGATCTCATTTCAGCCACTGAGAAAGCTACCACTATAGTCCTCATTTTTCCAGATCAAGAAACTGAGGCTTGGAAAGGGGGAAGTGATTCTCTGCACAGCAAAGGGCTTGTCTGACACAAAAAGGGTTTTCATGTAGAGGACAAGGCTCTGCTTTGTCTGGGTGTCCCCACAATCCAAGAGGCCACAGGGTGGTCATTTTCAACACAGCATAAGACCCTCCTTAGGCCGAGGACTCCAGACCCTCAAGACAGCAGAGTTTTTGGGACAGGAGGAGTGAATGGGCATGGCCAATGGGGTCTGTTTGGAGATGGGTGAGATTTTCCTTCACCCAGCTGTTAGGGTTGGTGTCCTCAAGGGCCACCAAGTTGGTCACATCATCAAGAGTGGCCACAGAAGACACCAGAGCCAAGGCTCAACAGGGCTATGTGGACACTCAGTGCCCAGTTATGGGACAAATCACCTGGAACAGTAGTGAGCTTCCTTGCCTGGGGGTTATTCAATCTCTGGGGTGACACCCTGACAGGAAGGGCTCTTGTGAGATGTCCAAGCTTCAGGGGAGGAAACGGAGTGGCAAAGGTACTCAGGGCTCCAGGCAGTTCAAATCCCAGCTCTGCCACTTAGTAACTGGGAGACCTTGGGCAAATTCTCTAAACTCTCTGAACCTCAGTTTCTTCATCTGTGCAAAGGGGATAATCAGGGGTGTGTGTTTCTAATGAGATGAGATGTGAAGAACCCTTGGCTCAGGATTATTCCCATGGGACTATTCTAAGAATGGAAGGCAGGAACTCTCCCCTGTGGTACTAAAGGTAGTTTTAAGTGGTGCAGAGAAAGGGCATTAGCTAATGTTGAGCAACA
This sequence comes from Pongo abelii, assembly GCF_028885655.2. Classification (NCBI taxonomy): domain Eukaryota; kingdom Metazoa; phylum Chordata; class Mammalia; order Primates; family Hominidae; genus Pongo; species Pongo abelii. Next base: position 112,511,096 of record NC_071995.2, on the reverse strand, counting down.
GAGGGAGAAAGTCACTCCTTTTCAATTCTCCTTGGTCCTTCTAATGCCATCACTGAGAAAGGCTCAGTTTGGTGCTGCCCCATCTTTAACACCTTCTTGTTGTCTCCATTTTAAAAAAAATGAGGTATAACTTAAATACATGAAAGTGTACACAAAGCTTACATGTATAGCTCAATAACTTTTTGCATTTCCACCACCAAAGTGATTTTTAGATCAAGAAAATAGAACCCCAATGGCCCCCAGGCGGCCCTCACATGCCCTCCCAGTCAATACCCTCTCCAAGCATACCCGCCAGTCTGACTTCTATTCACCTAAGATTAGTTTTGCCTATTATTATTATCATTATTATTATTGTTGTTGTTGTTGTTATTATTATTACTATTCGCCCAGGCTGGAATGCAGTGTTGCAGTCTCAGCTCACTGCAGCCTCAACCTCCTGGGCTCAGACGGTTCTCCCACCTCAACCTCCCAAAGTGCTGGGATTACAGGTGTGAGTCACTGCACTCAGCTAGTTTCACCTCCTTTTGAACTTCAGTCAAATGGAATCATATAGTATGGACCCTTCCCTTAAACAGTTTATTGAGATATAATTTACACACTGCACAATTCACCCATTTCAAGTGCACAACTCAATGGCTTTTCGTATATTCACAGGGTTGTAGAGCCACTACCACAATCCATTTTGGAATATTTTATCACCTCAGAAAGAATCTTTCAGCCAACACTCCTCAATCTCCCCCATTCTTCCCGGCCCCTGGAAACCACCAATCTGCTTTACCTATTCTAGACGTTTCATATAAATAAAATTATACATATGTGACCTTTCGCATCTGGCTTCTTTCACTTAACATGATGTTTTCAAGGTCCGTCCAGGTGACAGCAGGTATCAGTAGCTCATTCCTTCATGTAGCTGACTTGTATTCCATTGCATGAATAAGCCACATTTTATTTACCCATGCATCAGTGGATAGACATGTCCATACCTTTTGGATCTGCTTTTTCCACTCAATATTATATCTGTGAGATTTATCCATGTTATAGTGTGCTCACAGTTCATTCTTTTTCATTGCTGCATAATATTCCATCAAATGAACACACCCGTTTGTTGTCCATTGTCCTGTTGCTGGACATCTGGGTAGTTTCCACTTTGATGCTCTTATGAATAAGGCTGCCAATGAATATTCTTGTGCATGTCTTTTGATGGCCTTATTTTGGCTGGGTATATCCAAGTGTGGAATTTCTGGTCATTGGGTAGGTATATTTTTGCTCAGCTCCTTTTTGAACAAAGGGAGAACAAGCCCCAGGTTTTGAGCCTTTGCCAAACTGTGCCTTGTTGGAATGTAATAACATTGACTGACTTGTTTTCACTGCATTTAGTGTATCTATTACTTTCTCTTTATGGCAAAGGGATATTCTGTCTACAGTACTGATCACAAGTCTTCTTTTAAAATAATGTGTTTGGTTTTTTTTTTTCAAAGGAGTTCGTTTAAAGAAAAATTTCAGTAAATAATAGCACAGGCAGTGTGTGGGCAAAGTGAAAGTCATGAATGAAGTTTGGGAAGCACTGATTGAGGAGTTTGGTTGGGGGGAATAAGTTGGGGTGGTCAGACAGACCTCCTGGCAGAAAAGGGACATAAGCTGGACCTGGAAGGATGGGTGAGAACAAGGGATACAGGAGAAGAGAGGAGGAAAAGCTCCCTGGCTGCAGTGGTCCAGGAGCAATGGGCAGGTTTGATGCAGGGTGAGGCTACCTGGCTTCGAGTTTCAGTCTCCACCTCTCAGATCCTGTGCAGCCTTCAGAACCTCGTACCCTCTCCAGCCCTCAGCCATCTCATCTGCAAGATGCAGGCATTGGACTGGACAAGAAGCTTCAAACAGGGCTCCCTGAGCAGACTCCAGCCTGCAAATATATTTTTATTTGGAGTGTCTTTAAACAAGTTGATCCCACAATTAAAAGGAAATTGTATGATGCCACTTTAGATTTCCAGCATCTTTCAATAACTTAAAGCTCTGGATCCATATTTCAGGGGGCAACAGTTGGCCAGGGCTGAGTTGCAACGGCTCCTATGAATGCCACAGCCCCCACCACTCCCTATCACATCTCAGGCACTGAAGAGGAGCGTTGGCTCCATTTACCATTGCACTTACACCACTGATTTGGTAAAGATGAAAGTGACATATTTTTAATATTCTTGTTTCTAACAAAACTGAGAAATTTTTTTTTTTTTTTTTTTTTTTTTGCATATAGCCCTTGTAGGTTATCTTCATCACCTTACTACCCTTGGAGGTACCTGAAATTGAGAGCCCTCGCCTATGTGATTTATAAAGTCCCACTCAGTTTGGAGAGTCTGAATGGGGTGATGGATTTATGTACAAGATACACTCAAGATAATTTAATTTTTTTTTTTAGAAACAAGGTCTCACTCTATCACCCACCTGGAGTATAGTGGCACGATCATGGCTCACTACAGCCTCAAACTCCTGGACTCAAGCAGTCTTCCCACCTTGGTCTGTCGAGCAGCTGGGACTACAGGTGCACACCACCACACCCAGCTAATTTTGGTGGTGTTGTTATTGCCCAAGCTGGTCCCAAACTCCTGGGCTCAAGTGATCCTCCTGCCTCTGCCTTCCAAAGTGCTGGGATCACTGATGTGAGCCACCACACCTGACCAGGATAAATTCTGATGGCTGCACAACCATTAGACGGAAAACAGCCACGCACGCCAGGACCAATATCAAGAAAATGACCAAGAATCAAGGAACCAATATTCAATGTTAGATCATGGGCAAAGCTGCAGCTTTGGTATAGGAGACCTGGGTTGAATCCCAGGCACATCATTCACTAGCAGTGTGAACTTGAACAAGTCATTTCTCCTCCTTGTGCCTCAGTTTCCTCATGTCCACAATGAGGCGGATCACATAAACTCATGCAAACATCACTTCTGATTCTCACATTAGATCCTCACATTAGATCCTCAGCATGCACACAGTAGGCCTTCAACACACGCCAATGATAACTGCAGTCATTATTCCCCCTCTGGCCAGCCCTCCACCATGTCACTCCCAGCAGCCACCCAGACCTCTGTCTCTTCCACCGGAGAGCGGCTGGGAGGATGTGCCAATAAGTAGCTAGTTAACTAAATAAATGAATAAGGCAGGTCTATGCTGATATAAATCTCCGGAAGAGAACATTTAGACACTCCATATTCGAGCTGGATATCATTTAAATTACCAGGCTGCCTCCTCGGCCCGTATTCCCTTATTACCATGTTTTCAAAGCTCAGAGCTTAATTGCACGTTGCCACAGCCTTTACCCACGGCGCTTGTGGAAATTAGAGGCGCTTGCCTGCCCACTCATTTGCAGCCCATCACTCGCTGGCTGGCACGGCCTAGGGATTGGACATTGGAGGGATGTCTCTGGAGGGAACAGGTCCAATGCATTGGGTTGGGAAGTGGGCTAGGGAGGGGGCTCGTCAATTGCCTTTCTGCCTCCAACCTTGCCCTCTGCTGGGCCATTCTCCATACAGTGCCAGGATGCTCCTTAAATATAAATCACATGATGTCATCCACGACAGCTCTGACTCCTCCCCCAGATCCCTGCTCACTCAGGTTAAAAGCCAAACATCCCACCTTGGTCTCACAAAGCCACGCGGGATCTGAATCTCCATGACTTCTCTGACTTCTGCTCCTATCACCCCCACTCCATCTTGCTCACTATGTCTCAGCCCCACCCGTCTCCTTGCTATGTCTCTCCAATGAGTCACTCCTGCCTCAGGACCTTTGCACCTCCTGCTAGCTCTGCCTAGTTTGCTCTGAACCTGGTATTTGCAGTTGTCTCCTCCACTTGCTTCAAGTCTCTGCTCTCCGAGGCCTTATCTAAAACATGTCTCCTTTCCCACACTGTCTTTTCTGCTTCATTTTTCTTTACAAAATTCATCAGTGCATATATCACACTTTGCAGCTTTTTGTGTATTTGTTTCTTTGACACTCTCCCCCACTAAACAGTCACTCTATGAGGACAAACACTTTGGAGAAAATCATTATGAACCAAACACAGCCTTGCTTGGTGTCTCAATGGTAGCTACTCAACCACCGGCCATTAGAAGAAAACATTAATTGTTATTACTGGGTCCATCCTTAGGTCACTTTTATCACTTTTAACTTCCAAGTTCCCACATCCTGTTTTGCAGAAGCTATGGGCAGGAGTAGGTAGCTTTGGGCCATTTGACAGATGGAGAAATTGAGGCTCAGAGGTGTGAAGTGACTTCCTGGATCACACAGTAAGTTAGGGGGCACATGCCACCCCTCACTCTCTGCCAAAAACTCAGCATGCTGTTCCACTGCAGGGCCTTTGCACAGGCTATTCCCCCCACCTGGGAGGCCCTTCACCCCACCTGCTTGTAAACTCTTATTCTTCAGATCTCTTTCAATATCTCCTCCTTGCAGAAGCCACCTCGCCGCTTAGACTGGAGCAGATCTACCCTTTTAGAAGTTCTCAGCACACCTTCTATCTCTTCAGGTGCTGATAGGAGTTGACAATGCAAAAATGTGAGAACATATTTTTGTCAATGTGTGAATTTAGGAGCCTCTGTGGGATGCAAATGTAAGCCATTCTGGGAAGGCTGGGTTCTTCCCAAATTGAGACGAGAAAGAAGAGGAAACCAATCCAGATGTACTTATGAGCAGGTGACTGCTGTAGGCAGCTGAGTTCAGTCCCGAGGGGGGTGCCTGGGAGGCCACTAAGATCACAGCTCTGAGGACACAGAAGCTGGGACATTTGTCCACCAACCCCCATGGTCACTGATTGAAGGTTGCTCCTAGGGGAATTAACTTCTCGGCACTTCTCATCTACTCTGTGTAGGGACCAAGCACATGGCTGTGGCCATCGGAAGCCCTCGGGCAGAGAGGCAGGTTTGGAGGTAGAATGCCATCAATGTCTTTGGGAACTGTCATCTGAACTGTCCAGGGTGTGCCAAGTGATAGGCGTGGCAACCAACAGCATCTGTTACAGCTTCTTGCTGGAGTTGCTATTTGCATATTTATAAAACAGTCAGTCAACAAACACTTTGTTAACTAAGCCTGTGTCTCCAGCCCTCTACTTCAAGGGACACAGAGAAACCCAAGACCTCAGCCCTGCCCTCCTAAAGCAAAAACTCTACCTAAGGAGTCCAGACTGAAACACTCAGTACAGCCCAGTGATGCAGGCACATTTCATAGATGAGATGTGGAGGCACATTTCATAGATGAGATGTGGAGGCACAGAGAGGTAAAGTGATTTATCTAAGGTCACACAGCTAGTAAGTGGCAGTGCTGGAACTTGAACCCAGGGCTTGTACCCTTAACCTAAGTGCATCTGCAAATCCCTGGCCCCTGTACTATTAATGGTAACTGTTTATATTACTCCTGCTGATTATTCTCCCTTTGTGTGAGTATAGTCTTTATAGCTACGCAATTATCCCCATTTTACAGATAAGGAAATTGAGGCCCCACAGGTGCATGATCACTGGGCAAATGGGAGGCTGGAGCTGAGTTAGAGACCCACGTCAGCTGCTGGAGCCAGTCTTGGTTACCTTCCCCTCCCTTAGCTCTTTGGAGGTCGGCAAGAAGAAAAAAGACAGAGAATTATGATCACTGCCATGTATTGAGCAGTGCTTTTTGCAGATGATTTGCCTTTTGCAGAAACTCTCTTTAGCCCTTGAACTCACTCTCCCTGTGAGGTTTAACTACACCCATTTTATAGCCAAGAAGACTGAGGTAAACAGGCTTAAGTTTCTTTGCCACACAACTGGCAGAGTTGGGATTCAAATCCAGGTCAGTCAAACTCCAGAATCTAATCCTCATTCACCCTCAAGACAGGAATTCCTTTTAGGGCATCTGAACTTGATTGCCCCCAGTAGACGGGAGACTCCCTACCTTGCAAAGCTTGTCAGTCCACTGCTGGGCAGCTCCGTTGGGCGTTTCAAGCTCTGGGTCTGGTCCTGCTCAGCTTAGCATCCTCAAAGCCCAGCAACAGGTCCACCCTTCACAGATGGGATCATTTCGAGCCACAGTCAGTCTCTCCTTGTAAATTCATACCCCAGTCTTGGTCTGGTCTCTGAGGCAATAAAAACTCAACCTAATCTTTCCGGGGACAGGCAGAAAGATGAGGAAATAAGCTAAAATCACATAAAATAGCATATGCAAAATACAGATCATCATCCGTAGCACGACACACACTCAAAAAAGGAGAAGCAGATGTTATTACCATTATTATTCTATTATTATTACCAGAAGCAGCATTGGGACTGTTTTAAGAACTCCAGGGGTTCTAAGCATGCTCATATTTGGAAGTCGCCTGTCCCAGCATATCCAATACACTAAAATGCACCCATATCCTGCCTTAAAGACAATTTTCTGTGAAAATAATTTGGAAGGAATTTTGTAATTTTGTTTTGGACATTATGCTCCATTTTGATTCCTGAAGTTTCTTTTAGTATATTAGAGCTAGTCTTTTCCCCCCTCTTCGGATCTCAAGCACTCCTGTTCAAGGAAGCCAGATGGGGAAAATGAGGCCTGGGAAGGCAAAGTTTCTTGCCCAACAAGACACACTTATTGGTGGCAGCTGTGTTTGAACGCCACCAGCCCAACTCAAGACCTGTGTTTTAATCTCTTGGTTATGAAACAGATGTGGGTGGAGAGAAAGGGATGACTCCAGTGGAGGCGGCAGAGGAGACTGCATCTGGGGCTGGAGGAGGGGAGGGTTGGGAGGCCTGGGTCCTCGCCAGCCAGCCAGACCGGCAGCCTCTCGCCCTCCGCCCCAGCCTGCTAATTGCTCCTGCTAACGGTTCAGGGCCAACGCTTCCAAGCAGTCTTATCTTCTTCTTTACCATTTTTCTTTCTGGGCAATGAAGTTAAAAATCCCTTCCCAGCACTCCGATGGGGTTTTTAAAATGTAGCCTCCATATCACTATTTAACATGCACTGCTAAAAACTCGATAAACAGCGACCGTCATTTGCAGATTAGCTCTTCACATGACGAAATGATTTATTTAGAATATTTCCCAACACCGCCTTCTCTCTCTCTCTCTCTCTCTCTCTCTCTCTCTCTCTCTCTCTCTCTCTCTCTCTCATTCCTTGGCTAAGAACATATTAATCAGAAATTAAGGCTGATGGAGGAACAGAGGTGAGAGTGATGGGAACAGTGAGAGAAAGTGGTGCGGAGGGAGGTGAGGGAGAGAACGTGGGTGTGAGTGGCCTCAGGGAGAGGTGGCAGAGGGAGGCCGGAGGGGCCCGGTGCTCTGGAAGGGATGATGGTGATGGGGGGCTGGGCAAAGGGGGGACTCAGAGGACACCAGAGGAGGGTCTGGAGAGAGAGGAGAATGCTGGGGTCAGGGGAGCTGGTCAGAGGGGGTGGGAAGAAAAGGAAGGAAAATCGGGAGGGGGAAAGAGAGAGGAATTAAGGGAAGGAGAAGAGAATAAATGAGAGAGAGACTAGGATCAAGGCAGAGAGAAGGAGGGAGAGATAGGAAGAGCAGAGAGACTGAGATGGAGGGAGAGAGAGGGAAAAAACTAGGAGAAAGGAGACAGAAACAAGAGAGACATACAGAAAGAGAGGCGGGAGAGGGAGAGGCGAGGAAAGAAAAACAAGAGAGAGGGAGACAGAGAGACAGAGACAGAGAGGAGAGATAGAGAGGGGATGAGACAGAGAGGGAAATAGAGGGAAGAGAGAGAGAAAAGACAGAGAAGGAGAGAGAAAGAACTAGAGAGGGCAAAAAAAAAAAATAGGGCCAGGTGTGGTGGCTTATCCCTATAATTCCAGCACTCTAGGAGGCCGAGAAGGGAGAATCGCTTGAGCCCAGGAGTTTGAGACCCACCTGGGCAACGTGGTGAGACCCCAATCTCTATAAAAAACAAAAAAGTAAAATAAAGTAAATTTTTACAAAACAGAAAAGAGAGAAGAAGGAAGGAGGGAAGGAAGGAAGGAAAGAAGGAAGGATGGAAGGAAGGGTAAGCAACCTCAGTGACAGGTGAGGTGGGTCCCCAGGGGGGCCAGCCACTTGGATGCTGCTCCCTACCACTCGCTGGTCAGGCCAGGCACCCACCCCGGGTCCTATCCACAGAGCCTCTCGCTCTCCCCTGCCCAGCCAGCCACTGCCGCAGGTGGAGGGAGGGCAGGCTGCCCCGGTCAGGAGCTTCTCCACGCCTCCCTAACCAGGGAGAGGGGCCGGCCAGCTGCAGCCCGGCTGCCTCACTGGAGAGAGACAGAAAAGAGCTTAGGCTCTGGCTTGGCACCTCCCTTTTTGTTATCTCATGCATATACATATATTTATATAAATTTCTATGCACCATAAATATATATGTATAAATCTCTCTCTTTCTCTCTTTTGCAAGCCTGAGAGATAACCAGGCCTGGAGCAGAGGCTACAACGATAAGAAGATTAGAGAGGATTGGTTCATTTGTTGTAAGATACTCCAGGAGGGATATTTTGCTCTCAGAAGACCAACCAGAAGGTTATCTAAATAGGCTAGGTCTGAACTAACCCAGAGCTGCTCCCCACTGGGACATTAATGGTACAAAGAGCGAAAGACAGGAGGGGCGAAGATGAGTTATAATGATTATTTGATTATCTTGGGCTTTAACAAACCCAGCCAGTTCGTCTGGGTGTGAAAAATTAGCTGTTCTCACAGCGGCAAATTTCACAGCGTTCAGCGTTATATATCTTTTTCTCTAGAGAGGAGGCGGCCGCTGCACTCAGGCTCTGGGGTGACAAGGACGCCCCAGTTTCTCTTAAATGTGGCCCTGCAGCACAGTCCTCTGGATAAAAAAAAAAGAAAAGAAAAGAAAATCACCCAACCATTCAGGGTGAGTTCAAAGACCATGCTGGAGCCACAGCTTATAATATAAACATAGATATGTTAGCTATAGAAGGGAGGGTATCACTTGCTGTCTTAAAAAATATAAAATTTTAATTTTTTTATTATTTTTTTTTCCAAGGCAGAGTCTTTGTCTGTCACCCAGGCTAGAGCATGCAGTGGTGTGATCTCAGCTCACTGCAACCTCCACCTCCCGAGTTCAAGCGATTCTCCTGCCTCAGCCTCCCGAGTAGCTGGGATTACAGGCGCACGCCACCACACCTGGCTAATTTTTGTATTTTTAGTAGAGACGGGGTTTCACCATGTTGGCCAGGCTGGTCTCAAACTTCTGACCTCACGATCCGCCCACCTCGGCCTCCCAAAGTTCTGGGATTACAAGCGTGAGCCACCGCACCTGGGCTTAATTTTAATTTTTAAAAAAACTACCTGGTTTATGGTCCAGTGAAAAAATCTTTTTCGTCTAGGACTACACTGCCAATATAGTAGCTCGCCACATGTGGCTATTGAGTGCTTGAATTGTTGAAGGTCTGAATAGAGATGTGCTGTTAATGCAAAACAAAAACAAAAACAAAAAACACTGGATTTTGAAGACTTAGTAGAAAAAAAAACGTAAAATATCCCATTAAAGATATTTCTAATTTTTTTCTTTTTTTTTTTTTTTTTTGAGATAGTCTCACTCTGCTGCCCAGGCTGAAGTGCAGTGGTGTGATCTCAGCTCACTGCAACCTCTGCCTCCCAGGATCAAGCAATTCTCCCACCTCAGCCTCCCCAGTAGGTAGGACTACAGTTGAGAGCCACCATGCCTGGCTGATTTTATTTTTTGTAAAAATGGGGTCTCACCATGTTGCCCAGGTTGGCCTCGAACTCCCGGGCTCAAGCAATCCACCCATCCTGGCCTCCCAAAGTGCTGGGATTACAGATGTGAGTCACCCTGCCCAGCCAATATTTTTATATTGATGATGGGAATGACATGCTAGGTGAAATCAGGCATATTATTAAAACCAATTTCATCATTTCTTTTTACTTTCTAAACACATGGATACGAGCAGATTTTAAATGATGGGTGTGACTTCCTTTATATTTCTAGTGAGTGTCCCTGCTTTAGACACTGGGTCTTGTACACAGTTGGTGCTTGGAGAGCCATGGAATCCAATTGGTTAGGAGTGGAGCAAATTAATGGAATTTGTTCCAGCTTTTAAGTGCCAGCTTGGCCCAGGGGTTAGCAAAATGCCAATGCGGTGAGGCCTGGATCTCTTCAGTGTAGACCCATAGGCTTGTGCCGCCCAGGGCTTGGAGCGCCTACTGCCTGCCAGGTTCTGCGCTGAGTGCGTTACTCAGGTGGCCTTGATGAGCCAAACAATGCGCTGAGAGGTGGGTTCAGTCTCTTCCTCCGTAGCGGTGGAGATCACGAAGGATTGGAGACGTTGTGTTTATTGAGCATTTACTACGTGCAAGCTTTGTGCCGCACTCAACACGAGTGTCCTCTCTTATCCTCACAACAACCACGCCCTCAAGGCTGCTACAATTATGTCCCCAGCTGACAGATGAGGAACGTGAGGCTTGGCTAAGTGAAGAGACTTGCCCAAGGTTACTCTGCTAGTGGGATTTGTGCCTGGGAAGTCTAGTTCCGGCAGGAGTTGGGAAAGAAAGCCACGACTTGTCCCTAAGTCACGACAGAGCAGGTGGTCTGTTCCACCCCTATAAGCCCAGTGCTGTATGGGCAGGGCTGGGCATGAGGACATAGAGGGAAATGAGACATACTGTTCTCATCCAGGCATGCACAATCCTTTTCCCAGGTTAGCACTCCCCCAGGTATGGACAAGTCCAGGAGGAAACGGGAAGGGCTTTCTGGAGGAAGGAGCATCCCAACAGGCGTTGAACAATGAGGAGAAAATGCATGGGGAAACCCTGTAGGCAGAGGAAACAGATGGACTAATGCAGGTCTGGGCTTGACTTGTCCTTTCCACTTCAGGATGTGGGTGTTGGGTTCCCCACCTGTTCAACAGAGCTGCTAAAATCTTCCCTGGCTCACCCAGAGGCATTTGTAAACTTCAACTGAGATGACAGCCAGGAAGCAGTGTGAAAAGTGAAAGTGATTGGCAAATATTATTGTCACTGTTGTCCTCATCGGCACCCTGTCTCTGCCCTCAGTCCACACCTCCTCCAAGCTTGCTCCTACCCTTCTCCCTCCTGAAATTATAAAATCCACTTTCTTGTCCTGCCACACCCCAGCTCCTGAATATCATGATGATGACCTCATTGAGAGACTCTTTGGGTGAAGGAAGATAATCTAGCAGAAAACCGGACCACAGACCTAGGTTTGAGTGCTACATGTGCTGTGTGGCCTTGAGCAGTCAGTCTACCTCTCTGAGCCTCAGTTGTCCCATCTGCAAAATGGATAATCACACTGCCTCTCTCCTAGGTGAGGCATTATGTAGAATGCCATGGGTCAAAGAGCATAATAGATGCTCAATAAATGTTCATTATTAAGTACCTGAGGTGGAGACAGCTAACTGCTTTCTCAATATCCATTCCCCTGCCTTCCTTACTAAAGAACCTGGATTTTATTCTGGGCAGCTTTGGGCTCAGGTGAAAGAACACATTTCTCACCTATTTTTGAAACCAGGATGGTCAATAAGGTGTCGGCCAAAGTCACTGAGTGTGGGGCTTGGGACGCTTTAAAGGGAACGACCCCAGCTGAAGGAGGGTCCTTTCCCCTTCCCTGCATTTTCCCACCCTTCTACCTTCTTTGAGCTTTGAGTGAGGATGGGAGTTGGAAGCTGGATCTCCTAACTGGGGTGGAACCCCCTGGCCCAGACCCCCACCCACTTCCAGAGGCCCCACTACGGAGGCCAGAGCCACCGCTATTCGTGAGTTTGGGCAAGAATAAAAAGTATCAGCTCGGCCTAAGCTACTGGGGCATTTTCCACTGACAGCACCAAGAGCTTGCAGCCTATTACCATCATCATTATTATTATCACCATCATTATTGGACAAAGCCAGCCTCCGTCCTTCCCCAGACTGAGCCCCACCACCCTTCTCTCCCGCAACATCTTGGCTCCCGTCCCTCCATTCTCTCGCCCTCACTCCCTTTTTCTTCCTTTTATGTTCCCTGCCCCCCTGCCGCCGTCTCCTCTCCCCTTTCTCCTTCCTCTTTATTTTATCTCAACTTGCCACAAATCTGTTCCCCTACAAAGCAGCTGCCATCTTTGTTCTGGGCCATTATCTGTAGCAGCGCGGCCCGAGCAGGGCCGCTGGGCAGACAATCACCGGGTAATAGAGTGTCTGCGAGCTATTGTGGAGTGTGTCCGAGCCGATCCATCACCCGCCGCCTGACACCGTGCGCAGGCGGCAGCCTAAAAGCCGGCCGGGCCACTCTCGGAATCTCCACTCTGCCCCTCCGTGTGCAGGACAGAGACCGGGGACGGGGGATCCCAGAATGCAGCCCGGGCTCATTCTGGCTCTTTCCGTGTGCTTAGGGTCCCCTGGTTCACACTCATTTAATCTATGCCCCAACCCTATCAGGGAGGGAGGCTTATTGTACTCCATTGTACAGATGCAAAGCTGAGGCTCAGAGAGGGGAGGTCACTTGCCCAAGGTCACACAGCATTGTGGAGGCAGAACTGGGACTCGAACAAAGGTTTTTCTGCCCTAAAGCCTGCGGTCTTAAAACACCATGCAATGCTCTTCCCCAGAGCCTGCTTTTGCATGGGAGTGAAGTGCTTTGCACGTTTAGGATGCAGGCTGGTAGTCCAATACTTGCAGAACTGTGTTCTAGCCATTGAGCAGGAAGAGTTATTTATTTATTTATTTATTTATTGAGACAGAGTCTCGCTCTGTCACCCAGGCTGGAGTGCAGTGGCGCAATCTCAGCTCACTGCAATCTCCACCTCCCGGATTCAAGCAATTCTCCTGCCTCAGCCTCCCAAGTAGCAAGTACTACAGGCGCCTGCCACCACACCAGGCTAATTTTTGTATCTTTGGTAGAGACAGGGTTTCACCATGTTGGTCAGGCTGGTCTCAAACTCCTGACCTCAGGTGATCTGCCCACCTCGACCTCCCAAAGTGCTGGGATTGCAGGCATGAGCCACCGCGCCCAGCCAGGGAGAGTCTTTATAAGAGATGTGCAGCAGCCATTCCCCTCTGCTCCACCCATTAGAGTTGGTGATCTAATGGGAAGTGTGGGAAGGGTAGACAGGAATATTTATCACGATAGGCAAGAGAGTGTAGTGGATAAGGGAAGGGACTCTGCAGCCAATGCCGTTTCCTCATGGCTCTGCCACTCCAGCTGCATGACCTTAGCCAAGTGGCTTCACCTATTTGTGCCTCGGTTTCCTCATCTGTGACAATAATAGGTCCTCCCTTGTGAGATGGTTAGGAGGATTCAATGCATAACACAAGGGCCTGGCATTTAGAAACATTAATTAAATATTAGATATTTTATTCATTCCAGTCCTACGCAGGGCCAATGTTTTATTTACATGATTTACATTATACAATTTATCCTCCACAACATACCTAGGTGAGGTAGGTACAATTATTATTTCTATTTTACAGAGGCAGAAATTAAGATTTAGAACCTTGCCCAACGTCACCCCAGCTAGCAAAATAATGCATTCTCTCTTATGCATTCTTTAGGCATTGACTGAGCATGTAATGTGTGCTAAGTTTTGTCCTAAGAGGCGTAAGAACTACAAAGGTTGGCTTTGTAGCAGCAACCGGCTTTTTAGGAGCCCTTCTTTCTGCTAAGCATTTAAATGCATGGCCGAAGATAATCCCCTAGTAATTCTCAGAAGTTGGTGTCTTTATTCCCATTTTACAGATGAGAACTCCAAGACACCAAGACATTAAGCAATTGACTGAAAGTCACAGAGTTTGTACATGTGGCATCCAGGCCTGTACCTTGACAGTCTGACTACAGAAACAGAGAGACACAAATTGCCTTGCCTGAGAATGCCCTTGCTCACCCTGAATTTGCCATCTAGCAGGGGCAGGTCAGCTGTGGAGACCCCTAACTAGAGTATGGGGAAGAATTAGCACCATCCAAATAGAAAGGCCACTCCAACAGGCTCTGGCAGATCAGAGGAGAACTCCAGCACATGCTGCTGAGAGTATCAGGGAAGTCTTCCTGGAGGAGGAGGTGAAAGAGGGGCCTCATCCAGAAATGAGGTCTAAGTCGGGCAGGGGACTCTGCAGCACCTCATTTGGCTGGATGCGACTTGGGAAAGAGAGACCCAAGACTTTCTGGCCATTAATCTGAGCTCACAACAGGGGCTCTGTAGCAGGGGTTCAGAAATCTTGAATCCATATGGATTTGTGGGTCATGTGGACATTTTTCTTGTGTGTGTTTTTGTTTTTGTGAACATTTTTCAGCTGAACACCTACTGTGTGCCAGTCCGCCTACTATGTACACCTTGCCCTTATATTGCTCACATTCACATAGAATGACACATGCTTGATGGAAAAGCACAGGGAACTGCAGGGACTCCCTAAGAGGGGCCCCAACCCAGCTTGCAGAGCCAGGGAAGGCTTCCAGAAGGACCTAGCCTGGTAGCTGGGACTCAGAGGATGGGACACAGCAACTCAGAGAGAAAAGAGGAGAGATGGTGTTCCAGACAGAGGCACCAGTGTGTGCAAAGGCTGAGAGAGGAGAGAGGATGGAGCTGGGGATACCAGGTGGGGAGGGGAAAGAGATGGGGTCCCTGCTGCAGTTGGGGTTTGCAAATTGGCTTGACGACAGCCTTGTGCCTAGGAGAGAAAAGTTCCAGCTCTTCATGATCAAGGCAGCATAGGAATGCTCAAATGGGATATTTGAGGTTGGGGGGATAGGGAGGGGCAGTTTTGTCAAGATCAAGGTTGTGATACCCACCATTCTTTGAGCACTTGCTGGGCCCAGACACTGCTTCATGCTTCACATGTCTTATCAATCTCTTCCCATCAACCTTATGAGAGGCCCTATTATCATCCCCATTCCACAGATAAGGAAGCTGAGGCTCAGAGAGGTAAAGTCATGTGCCAAGCATCTGGCTTCAGTGTCCAAGCTCTCAGCCATTGCAAAAAACAGAGGCTCTCTCTGCCTTAAATCTTCCCCAGGGGCCTGGGCAGAGTCTTCTCTCCCCAGACAAGGAGGAAGCTCCCCAAACCTTCAGGTGGCCTCACCCTGTCCCACCCTCTCAGCTGCACACATCAGCGAAGCTTCCTGCCTCGCTTTGCTGACCAGCTCCTCCTCACCCTCCAGGGCCCAAGTGGGAAGTGCCTGCCCCAGGAAGCTTTTCCAGTCAAACTGGCCCCCTATCCTTAGTCATTTCTTCCTGTATTAGGACATTCTGTGCAGAGGCCATTTCCCTGGGTTTCTTGATTTGTGGCATGGTGTTAACTACCATTTATTAAGTACCTATTGGATTCCAGGCTTTGTGACATAGCAGAAGTGGTACTAGTACCAGAAGTATGACAATAGTAACTATGACACTCACAGCCACAATAGCGATTGCGGCTGGCGATCTTGAAGCACCCGCTGGATGTGAGGTATTGTCATGGAAAAGACTTTGGTTGTCACTGTTCATTGAACACTCACTCTATACCAGATTCTGAGATGACAGCAGCAACCACCACGCCGGCTTCCCCTACCCATGGAGTGTGCCCACTGCACCCGCCACTTGCCCTGGTTCATCACCCACTAGATCCTGATGGTAACTCCTTCAGGTGGGTCCCAGCCTTGACCCATTTCTCAGATCGGGTGAGTGGTGCTCAGACAGGTGCAGGGGTTTACCTTGGGAAGAGGCAGAGCTAGGAACTGCACTGCAGCCTCTGCCTCCAAGCTCCTGGAGTGCTCCCCAAGTGCTCCCTGAGAGCTCCCTGAACTGCATTGACTGTGAGGAAATAGATGGAGGACAATGATGCAGGGTTTCATCTGCGGTGACAGTGACAGGCCAACCCCAAATACCTAGGAGGCCATCCTGAGCTCTCCCACACCCTCTTGTTCCGGCTTCCCTCTCCCTCCCCGTCTGGGCCTCTCTGAACTTCCTGGAAGCTTTTTCCAGGGGTGTTTTTTCTGGGCTATTTATTTCTTTTGCCATCTTCCCTTTTCTCTCCCGATCCTCCCAAAGACCCCATTGCTCTCTCTTCTGTCTCCTTGCCTGGGAACCCACCCCTCCCCAGTCCTGAGTTTGGTGTGGGAGGGGGTGATATGAAACCCTGCACAGAGATCCCGGAGAAGGCAGGCTGGGGGCACACACAACCACCCTGGGCCAGGCTCACTGGGAGATCAGAGCTTTGCTTGAGGGTGATCCTGGGGGGTCGAGGGGAGCTCTCCAGTCTTACGAGGTGGGAGGGGCTGGTGGAGGTGCAGAGAACCTTGGAGACAGCAGGGGGGCTTTGAGGACATCCTGAAGGCAGCGGGGGCTGGCTGATGGAGAAGCCCACCCAGACCTGGGGGGAATGCCAGGATGGGGAGAGGTTGGGGGTCGCAGAGAAGATGTAGACCCCATCAAGTTCAGGACAGAGAGGCCCAGAGATGTTGTCGATGGTATTACCCAGAATTTGACTGGGGATGGAGTGAAGGGAGGGGCAGACTGTGTGAGTGCGAGGGAGGATGGCATGTACTGCGTGTGTGTGTGTGTGTGTGTGTAGGATGGAAATGGGGTGTGTGTGTGCGTGAATAGGATGGAGATGGAGTGTGTGCGTGAATAGGATGGAGATGGAGTGTGTGTGTAGCTAGGATGGAGATGGTGTGTGTGTGTGGATAGGATGGAGATGTGTGTGTGTGTGGATAGGATGAAGGAGATGGCATGTGTAGTTGTATATAGATAGGATGGAGATGGGTGGTGTGTGTATGGATAGAGTGGAGACGGTACGTGTGTAGTTGTATAGAGATAGGAAGGAGATGGTGTGTGTGTGGGGGTACGTGTTTAGTTGTATATAGATAGGAAGGAGATGGGGGGTGTGTGTGTGTATGTGTGTGTGTAGTAGGACAGGGTAGATTTTATGAGTGTGTAAGAGAGTAGGATGGGGTGGACCCTGTGTATAGGGATGGGTGGACCCTGTGTGTGTATAGGGATGGGTGGACCCTGTGGGTGTATAGGATGGGTGGACCCTGTGTGTGTATAGGGATGGGTGGACCCTGTGTGTGTATAGGGATGGGTGGACCCTGTGGGTGTATAGGATGGGTGGACCCTGTGTGTGTATAGGGATGGGGCAAGTCCTGTTTATGTATAGGGGTTGAGGTAGGCCCTGTGTGTGTATAGGGGTGAGGTAGGCCCTGTGTGTGTATAGGGGTTGAGGTAGGCCCTGTGTGTGTATAGGGGTTGAGGTAGGCTCTGTGTGTCTATAGGGGTGAGGTAGGCCCTGTGTGTCTATAGGGGTGAGGTGTACTGTGTCTTTGTGTGCAAGGGAGACGGATATGGAGAGTCCCGATAGCCCCCCTTGGCTGCCCAATTCCAAGAAACACAAATACGTAAGCCTCATTGCCCCAGTGCTGCTTAAAAGTGAATGTGAAATATATATGTGTACATACGTGTGTGTTTGTGTTTGTGTGTCTGTGTGTACGTGTGTGTGTTTGTTTTCCTCAAAAATCAAGAGTTGCAGTGAATTTCAGGGAGGCGGCAGGGCCCGATGTGGTAATTAACAAAAGAGACTCGGTTTCCCCGTGCCTCTGTATTTACTGATCTATGCATGCACACACAAGGTGAGATAGGATGAATGGCTAATTTCCCAGCGGCTTTTGCTCCTGCTTGCTGCAAAGTTGTGAACAAAATGACTGGCCATGCATTGAACTGGCTTACACAGCTCTCCATATGGAAATTAAGATAATCCAGGGCCCAGCTTTGTGTCTCAGCTACGGCAGGGGAGCCAGCAGGGAAGGGGAGGGGAGGGGGGCCAGGGAGGCTCCAAAGAGACAGGGTGAGGCTCCCGGGCCTTTCAGAGGAACACTTTACTGCTCGGGCTGGGGAATTTAGCTCGATTTTGTTGGTCAAACACTTAGGAGGATGTATATTCTTCCACTTCCCCCAACCCCCAGGCCTGCTCCCTGCCACCTTCTTTCTTCTGCTCAGACCTCACCAGGGATGTAATACTCGGTTCAGGGTAGGAAGGGTTTAGGCAGCAGAACAAAAGAGGAGGGATTATGGGTAAGGTCAGAGGGCTCCGGGGATTAGAGATATGATGTATTAAGAGGGCAAGACTGCCAGGAATACTTTCTGTTTCTACGAAGCCTGTGTTAATTGATGGGAAAAATCTCTCCCCTACATATCCCCTCCCACAATCATCTCCTCTCCAAGCTCCCAACTCAGCCTCTTTTTCTCAGGTCCTTCCTTAACTCTCTCTTGTTCCTTTCTCTCTTTCTGCTCTGCCCCTGGTCTCTCCCTACCCAGGGCTTTTCTGATGCATTACGGAGATGAGGTGCAGCCAAGAAGTCCAGGGCGAGGTGAGATGGTGTGAGGGTGGAGTTTGGATGCCCATTTCAGACTGCCTGGGTTGACGCCCTGTCCCCTGTGAGACACACACACACATACACACACACACACACACACACACACGGTATGTGTGATTAGGGTAGTTACTCAACCACTCTAAATCTTGACTTTCTAATCTGTAAAATGGGAACGAGAAATAGCAATGGCTACTCTATTATGTATTATTATTATTATTTTTACTGCATGCCCTAGAGCATTGTTCTGGGTGCTTGGGATTAGATACAGCGGTGAGTAAGCTCCTCCCTTTCGTCTCGGAGCTCACCAAGTCAGGGAGACAAACCATAGCAGGGAAGTCAATCAATAAAAATGGTGGCAGACTGTGACATCGCGATAATGGACATAAACAGGGTGTGTGGCTGAGGCTAATGAGGGGCGAGTACTGGGGATGGAGGTCTGCCTGTGGAGAAGGAGTAATCAGGGTGGGCATCCCTGAGGAGGTGTCCCTGAGCTGGAACCCTAAGGCTCTCCAGGAGAAGGTGCCAGCCAGAGCAAAAACCTGAAGGAGAAGGGGTGCCGGATGTGTGTGAGAAGTATGATAGAGCGTGGGTGCCAAGCGGAGGCCTCAGGAGATTAGGTTGCAGAGCCAAGTGGGAAAATAAAGAGAACTTGGAAATCATAGATTTTGCCCAAAGCAATCACTGAGTCTATTGATCATTCAAATCGGAGGTTTTCCAGCTAACTTAAGTAACCCATTCTCTACCAGCAACTGTGTGACCTTGTAAAAATGCAAATGGGATCCTGTTTACGTCACTCCCCTGCATAAAACCCTCCAGTGGTGACTTCTGCACTTCCAGTTTGACAAAGCTCCTCATCACAGTTCCCACTGCAGAGGAAAGAAGAGGTCACGTGCTTGGCGGGGCGTCAGGAGCACAGACTTGGGGGGCCAGATGGCCTGGCATGGAAGACCCCACTTCTCCAACTCCCATTCGCGTGACCTCAGGCAAGTTTCCTGGCCACCCAGGGACTCAGTTTCCTCATCTAAAAGATGGACAAAATGACAATCATACCCACCTCCTAGAGCCATTATGAAGCTTAAAATAGTCCATATATATAAACAACTAGGGCATACGGGCACGTGTTATTAATAAGTGCTATGTAGTCATTTGCATGGGCGATCTTCTAGTAACTCAGGGCAGAGATGGTGGCTTGTGTTGGAGGTTGACAGTAGAGATGGAGCAGAGTGCACAGACACATTTGGAGACTATTTCGGACCTTGAGCAAGACTCTCTGCTCCCTTAGACTTACTCAGGTTTGGGGTGGAGAAGATGTTTCATAGTCCTAGCCCATGGCAGACAAAGACCAAAAGATTTTTGGAGTATACTTACTCCAAATCAACGGAGTGATGTGCCTGACTGCAAGGCTAATCCCATCCTTGGCTGCTTTAATGGAGTCATAAAAGAAGAGACTGGAGGCTGGGCATAGTGGCTCAAGCCTGTAATCCCAGCACTTTGGGAGGCCAAGGCAGGCAGATCTCTTGAGCCCAGAAGTTCGAGATCAGCCTGGGCAACATGATGAAACTCCATCTCTACAAAAAAAAAAAAAAAAAAAAAAATTAGCCGAGTGTGGTGGTGCTTGCCTATAGTTCCAGCTTCTCAGGAGGCTGAGGCAGGAGGATCACTTGAGCCCAGAGGGTAGAGGTTGCCGTGAGCCATGGTTTGCACCACTGCACTCCAGCCTGAGCAACAGAGCAAGACCCTGTCTCAAAAAAAGAGAGAGAAAGAGACTGGAATTCTCTACTCCAGGATTTCCAACCTTGGCACTATTGCCATTTCAAGAACAATGATTCTTTGTTGTAGGGGGCATCTGAGCATTATAGGATGTGGAGGAGCATCCCTGGCCTCTACCCACCAGATGCCAGTAGCGCACGCACGCACACGCGTGTGCACACACACACACACACACACACACACACACACAGTGATAATCAAAAATGAATGTCTCCAGATAGTGCCAAATGTTGCCTGGAGGTAAAATCTCCCTCGATTTAAAACTACTGCTCTACTCTGAACTGGTCAGCCCCACACTCAAAATATCCTGTTTTATCCTGGATTATAAATTTGAAATTGTTCTGGGAAGAGCAGCCTTACTTAGAAATGAAAAGGTTCTTGGAGAATGTATATTGGCCTTGAAAGAGAGAAAAGGCTGTCACTTGGAAGAGAACCAACAAGTGAATGACACAGAGAAATGGGGAAAATCTGTGAATCCAATTCAGAGCTGTTCACAGATGAGAAGAGTTGCCTTGGGAGGGAGTGACCTCCCCGTTGCTGGTGGTATGCAAGCAGAGATTTTATGATGGCCATCAGGTGGGGATGGAATACTGTATAATATGATGACCATCAGGTGGGGATGGAATACTGTATAATACTGTATAATATAATAAGTATATGGAATACTTATAATACATCATAAGACTCTCCCTCACTTCCAAGGAAAACTCTCTTAGCTTCTCTCTTCTAATTGCTCCCTGAAAAGCTTCCTCACCACTCCCCACAGAACTCTCCCCCTCACTGAAACCGAAAGGCTCCTAGGGTTCTCCTACAAGTCTTTCAGCTGAATCTACTGAAGTGAAATACAAGAAGGATAATTATGAAGTTTTATTCTTGGGACCCATGAAATCAATGGCTTCCAAAGAAAAAAAAAAAAGAAGAAGCAAACCAAGTTAACAACCCCAAGTCAAAATGGTAGATAGCAGGCCAAGCTGCAACCTAGGGGTGAAAGACAAAGGCAAGTGTTTTCATTTGCAGGATTCAGGGTCATGAACTTGTGCTGTACCATGAAATCTGCTGTGAGAATGTTCAGGTTGGGGCTGCAGGACTATTCTGGGAAGTTTCTGGGCTGGTTCCAGCATCTTCTTCCAGACAAGCCTAGCATCCTGACAGTTGAAAGGTGGGAAGAGATTGGCTTAGATCATGCATTGTGGTACCCTGGAATGAATCCTGGTACAGAAAAAGGACATGAGTGGAAATACCAGTGAAATCCAAATAAAGTCTAGAGTTTAGTTCATGATGTTGCATCAGTGTTAATTTCTCAGTTTCAACAAATATGCCAGGCTTATGTAAGATGGTCACTTTAGCAGAGATCTGGACCAAGGATATATGAGAAGTCTCTGTACTAGCTTTGCAGCTTTTCTGTAAATCTAAAGTTATTCCAAAATATAAAGTTTATTTTTAAAAAATAACATTGGCTTAGGAAGAAACCTGGCCATTAGTATACCACCATCATAATCCATTTCATATCTATATTCTATATGTTTACTGTCCCACCAATTCAATATTTTTATTTCAGTAGATTCATTTTTTCTACTTTTAAATTTTTATTTTAAAATGAAACTCTGTATCACCACCATAAATGGAAAATCTGTTTCTCTTGCCACATATTGGTGGTAACCATACAAACAAATACAAGTAAAAATAACAAAACGATGCTATTAAATGTAAGCCAAATGCATTTATCTGTGGAAGGCCCCAGGCCTGCTTTTGCCCTCTTTGTTGAAAAGGGAAGTGAACAATTGTTAGAAAAGTGTTAAAGACAGTCGTGGGGTGGGGGGAGTGGGGAGGGATAGCATTAGGAGATATACCTAATGCTAAATGTCGAGTTAATGGGTGCAGCACACCAACATGGCACATGTATACATATGTAACAAACCTGCACGTTGTGCACATGTACCCTAAAACTTAAAGTATAATAATAATAAAATTTAAAAAAAAAAGAAAGACCTATCAGCAGCAAAGAAGACTTCCTCCTGGCTGGAATCCCAAAGTTGGAGGAAGACAACAGAAAGAATAACTTCTCATTATGTAATTGTAGGTTATTTAAAACTGTTGTCTGGCCAGGCACAGTGGCTCATGCCTGTAATCCCAGCACTTTGGGAGGCCGAGGCGGGTGGATCACTAGAGGTCAGGAGTTCAAGACCAGCCTGGCCAACATGGCAAAACCTCGTTTTTATTAAAAATACAAAAAATTAAGTGGGCGTGGTGGCACACGCCTGTAATCCCAGCTACTCGGGAGGCTGAGGCAGGAGAATCACTTGAACCCGAGAGGCAGAGGTTGCAGTGAGCCAAGATCGCGCCACTGCACTCCAGCCTGGGCTACAGAGCGAGGCTCTGTCTCAGAAAAACAAAATAAACAAACAAAAAAATTGTTGTCTGTGAATTACGTAAAGGTGTGTCTTCTTCTTTAGGAAGTGCTTCCTAAACGTACACTATCCAATAAGGTAGCCACAGCCACATGTGCCTGTTTATGTTTAAGTTAATGTAAATTTAATAACATGACAAACCCAGTTCTTCATTCCCACTAACCACAGTTCAAGACATGTCGCAATTGCCTTCCGCATTGGGACAGTGCAGAAGCACATTTCCACGGTTGCAGAAAGTTCTATCAAACAATGCTGCTCTAAAACGTTTCCTTCTGATTCACGGTTTTGGGGGGCTCATTGGCACAAGTATGTTTCAAAACTTCTTCCTTTAAATGCTGGTGAAAGGGGTCAGGTCAGCAGCCCCTGGAGACAACAGGAAAACAGATGGGCTGAGGCTCCAATGAGACAGATGGGGCATCACCTCTGATCACGCTAAGCTTGCTAAGAAGCCCCTCCCACCTCTGGACACTTGCTGATTGTGCCTCTGAGACTGGCACTGCTCAGCACCATTGCAAAGCCTCTTTCCCCTCCCCTCCACACTGCACCCCGCAAACCAACCCACCCCTGCTCTGTTCATTGATGCCTGTCTTCAAGACAGATCAAGATACAGCTGGTGGAAGGGGAGAAAATAAATAACTTGGAAATCATAGATTTTGCCTGAAACGATCACTGAGTCTACTTAATCATTCAAAGAGGAGGTTTTCTGGCTAACTTAAGTGACTAGTTTCACATAATCAACCATCTCGGACTTGTCCATCCTTTTTTTTCCTTCCTTAAAAGAAAAGCACAGCTAGAATTGGAAGCATGGCTGCTTACTGCTGTGTAACGCTGGGCAAGTCACTTAACCTCTCTGAGCCTCAGTTGCTCTGTCTGTAAAATGGGGATTTATAGTAATACAGTGCTCATAGAATTAGGTGAGACAACATAAGTAAAGTGCCTGGTAGCTACCTTGTTACTGGTTTAAAAATATATGTCAGTTACTATTATTGAAGGGATCAAGTAAGCTGTTTGTGGATACCCTTTGTAGAATATAAAGAGGTACAAAAATCATAAGTGGTGGGAATGCTGCTGCTAATAACTAATAAGGTTCATATCTAGAGGTAGCCACTCCTGGACACCCAATTTCTCAGACCCCAAAAATCTCTTATTGCATGTAGACATCATTAATGTTCATCAATAGCTAGGTCTCTACTTCCAGGTACAAGTGGGTTACAAGTCTTCTTTCCCTTGAAATTAGATGTGGTGATGTGACTATTTGGCCAAATTAAATTTGAACAAGAGTAATTGTGTTGCTTCTTGGTCAAACATTTAATTGCTTGTACTTGATTCTCCAGCACTCTTTTTCTCTGCTGCATGGATTATGGAAACATATTTTAAGATAGCAGTGTCCTAAAAATGGTGACTGCTCCTCTAGCTGGGTTCCTGAGTGACTTCAATGAGCAGTGGTGCACCTACTGATTTGCACTGGACAAGTGAGATGAGCAAGAAATTAACCCTCTTTGTTTTAAACCATGAGATATTTTTTGGACTGTTTGTTACGCAGCATGACCTAGCCTCTACTGACTAAAACAATCCAGTAAGTCCTTTCCCAAAGGCTTCATACAAGAAGAAGAATTTAGACTATCTCCTAAATTGATGCCTGCACCTCACACTACTGCTGAATAATCAGCTCTGGACCCAATAAAGCCATTAACCTTCCTCTTCCCCTAGAACTTCAACTCCTACCCAGATCATGATTCAGACATGAGTCCACTGTCCAGACATGAGTCTCAGTTGGGAAACTAAGGACTCAGACCTCCCTTGCCAATACCAAGAATTGCAGAAATAATTCCAGCCATTCACCAAACTTCTTCCTTCCTGTCCACACCAAATGCCTGCCAAACATTACATGATTTGGCTCAAGTCCGGGAATGTACCAGTGGTGACACTTATAAAAGCCTATATAAACATGCACAAGACACCACAGATAATTCACTCCCATCTTTCCACATAAAAGGGACACGTTGCTCTTGCAAAGAGCCACATTGCTAATTATGCAAAGACTTTCCCAGTTAGTATCAGCAATAAGATCCTTGAAATACTGTTAGCATTTCTTGATTTTAAGAAAACTAATACTTAGTGATTCTAAATTATCTGCTAAATGAAATTGTTCTTCAGTAGACTGCGTAGTTTCTTTTTCTTTTGGTCAGCTGTTGTTTTGGGGCTAAACTACATTTTGTACTAAATTGTGTAATTTATATGACATTTGTTATTCCCTTATTTGAAAAAATAGAGCAACAAAAACTAATAGGAAAACGCCCTGGTGTTTGGATTTCTCAGGATGCTCTTGGATCTGTGAGGAAATAGAGTGCTTGTTTCTGCTCCCTCAGACAGAGAATTTGAGAGGCTGGGGTGGGAATCTGGCCTTTGCGTGAGACCAACAGAGCGCTGGGAAGACTTTAGAAAGGGAAGACTTGCCACCTGGCCTTGACAACATTGTAGAAGAAATGATCAGTTCTGGACCTTCCCAAGACCTCCACTCTTCTGATCTCTGTGTATTGTTTTTTTGTAAATAATACTTTTGTGGGTTTTCCTTTTAAAGCAAATATGTAAATAAGTCAAGTTTTTTTAAATCCATGATTCCTCCACTCAGTGCTTTCCACTGTTAATGCTTTGGTAAAGATCTGCTTAAAATTTAGAATGAATAGTAAAACATTCATTCAAGTAACAATAACTGAGCACCTACTACATGCCAAGTCCTGTGCTGTCATGGAAATACAGACACAGTATGTGTAGAAGGTAAGAGCTAGGACTTCGGAGTTGGCCTGCATGAGCTTAAATCCTCCCTCCAGCATTAATTAGCTTCATGACCTTAGGCAAATTATTTAATGCCTCTGAAACTTTCCTCATTCATAAGATTGGTATGTGGATAGTAGAACCTACCTCCTAGGGCTATTGTATCAGTTAGCTATTGCTGTGTAACAAATCCCAACATCCCCTCCCTGCCCCCCCCCAAAAAAAAAACTCAATTGCTTACAACAATCACTATTTATCATGGTCCTTAAGTCTACTGTCAGCTGAGTGTTCTAAAATCAGCTGGTGGCTTGGTTGGGGGCTGACTCAGCTGGAATGACTGTTCTGCTCCACATGGTCTCTCATTTTCCAGGAGGCTAGCCCAGGCTTGTCCTCATTTCATAGACAGGGCCCCAAGAGAGCAGAAGTGCAGATGGTCTCTTGTGAGGTCTGGGCTCAGAACAAGCATGTCATCATTTCTGCCTCATTCTATTGGTCAAAACAAGTCACAAGGCCAGCTCAGCCTCCAGGTGAAGAGAAACCAACTCCAACCCTTGAGGGGAGGAATTACAAAGTCACATTGCAAAGTAGGGGGATATAGGGAATGGGGCCATTGATGCAGTCACTCTACCACAGCTGTTATGAGGATTAAACCATGTAAAATACTTAACAGAGTACCTGCAACCCACATAGTGAGTGCCCAATAAAATGTTTGCCATTAACACAAAATGCAAATCAAAATCTCCACCCGAAAGAGCTCACAACCTGGTAGGAAAGAGGCAATTATAATTAA
Source organism: Pongo abelii (assembly GCF_028885655.2). Classification (NCBI taxonomy): domain Eukaryota; kingdom Metazoa; phylum Chordata; class Mammalia; order Primates; family Hominidae; genus Pongo; species Pongo abelii. Next base: position 112,485,073 of record NC_071995.2, on the reverse strand, counting down.
TTAATTAATTAATTAGAACAACATCAAGAGCAATCCATGGTGATAATATCACACTTAAGCAATTATTTAATCTTTTTTTCATGTAATAGTATATCATAAGCACATCCCTGCCATTAACTCTCCATAAACCTCACTTCAGCGACTAGATCTGACGGATGTGCCATAATTTACTTAACCAGCCTTCTACTGCTGGACATTAGTATGTTTTCTATTTTTTGCTTATGTCAATAATACTACCATTACCAATTGCACTGTGACTGGATTGCAGGGGTTGGAGGCAACTCAAGTTTTGGTATCACCTTTGTAAAGACGCTGCCCTCAACCATGGGTAGGCAGAATGCCCCCTATGGGGGAGTATCCAGAAGTACTCATATTCTTCCTTTTCATCAAACTTCTTAGACTCTCATTTTCCAGGAAGCTGGGTGGGATAGGTCAGAGACGTAAGGCAGTACCTGGTATTGGCATCTGGCCTCCAAAGGGAATCCTGATTCCCATTATGGGCCTTGGTAGCACCCATTTGTGGTAGCTTCTTTCCGAGAGATGGTCCCTGTTTCAAGGATCTCTGAGATCATCCACACGTTCAATGTCTTGCTAGGACTCATGGAGGTTGTTGTACTCACATCTGTAGTTTATTACAGTGGCAGGATCAGCAAGAGAGAAAGACACATCAGGTAACATCTGGAGGGCTCCGCACTCAGGCTTTGGATGCTCTTTCCCTCCCTCCCCAGGAATGGATGTTGAGAGAGCTCCTTTACCCAGTAGCAAGATGAGGCAACACACGTGCAATGTTTCTGCCCAGAGAAGTCCATCTGAGACTCAAAGCTCATGTTTTTACTGGGGGCTCATCACATAGACAGCCACAAGACTCAAAATTCCAGATTCTCAGAAAGAAAGCTGGTGTTGGTGCCTGCAGCTTGGCAAAACAACCTTATAGCATAGGGAACATTCCAACAGCCAAGTTCCCAGATACCAGCCAAGGACCAGCCATATAATCAGACCTGCTATATTAACTCTTCCTACAAAGTTCCCCGTGAGCCAGGTGTCCTGGTAGCCATGCATTTGTCTAGTTCCCTCCTGCATAGAATCTGAGCTGGCCCCATGACTCACTTTAACCAACAAAATGTGCTGGAAGTGATGCCGTGTGACTTCCAAGGTTGGCCTTCAGAGAACTCCAGCTTCCTTCTTTGCCATTTGCAATGTTCCCTCTTGGAGCTGTTTAGTAAGAAGTCTGGCCACATTGCTAGAAAGACTATATGGAGAGGTTATGTGGGGAGAAAGAGAACCTGAGATGTCATAGAGGAAGACCAAGAAATTTAGCCAAGGGCAAGAACTGAGTCCCCAGACACGTGACCCCAGTCAAAGAGTTGCAGCCAACCCTGCCATGAGAACCATCCTTGCTGTGGTGCCATGTGAGTGGTGATGACATCTTAGATGTCCCAACTCTACCAGGCATCCTGTGCAGTAGATAGAGACAAGCTCCTCTCAAAGGGGACCTGAACTTCCAGTTTTGGCCATGCTTAAACTAGCTGCATCCTTCAAGCTTTTTGTCTTCTGGAGCCCATGGTATTCTGTAGGAACTCAGACATATAACACCCCAAGTTGGATTAAGCTGAAGGTCACAGCACATTGGAGTGGCCACAGCAATGTGGACTCCATCCAATACCACAGGTACCATGGTGACAACACTGTCCTCCTTGGTCATTATTGACTGAGTCACAATGTCATTGTGACACCCATGACTTTCCTCTTTTCCATATCTGTAAAATGGGAATAAGACCTGTCCAAGGCCAGGGGCAGTGGCTCACGCTTGTAATCCCAGCACTTTTCGAGTCCAAGGCAGGCAGATCACTTGAGGTCAGGAGTTCAAGACCAGCCTGGCCAACATGGTGAAACCTCACCTCTACTAAAAATGCAAAAATTAGCTGGCCATGGTGGTGCATGCCTGTAATCCCAGCTACTCAGGAGGCTGAGGTAGGAGAATCACTTGAACCTGGGAGGTGGAGGTTGCAGTGAGCTGAGATTGCACATTGCACTCCAGCCTGGGTGACAGAGCGAGACTCTGTCTCAAAAAAAAAAAAAAAAAAAAAAAAACCTGTCCCATGGGGTTGTGGTGAGGATTTAACAAGGTAATATTTATAAGGGACTATGGTAGCCAGACTCTAAGACAAGCTTGTCCAACCCATGGCTCATAGGCCACATGTGGCCCAGGATGGCTTTAAATGCAGCCCAACACAAATTTGTAAAGTTTCTTAAAACATGAGTTTTTTTTGCGATTTTTTTTTTTTTTAGCTCATCAGCTATCGTTAGTGTTCGTGTATTTTATGTGTGGTCCAAGATAATTCTTCTTCTTCCAGTGTGGCCCAGGGAAGCCAAAAGATTGGACACCCCTGCTCTAAGACATCCTCCAGTGCTCCCACCTCCTACTATCCACACCCTTGTGTAATGTTCCCCCCATAACTCCCCGCCGAGTGAGGGCAAGACCTGGGACTCACTTCAAACCAATAGAATACAACAAAAGTGATGGGATATCATTTCCATGATTATAACTTCTCTCCTCCTAGCTGAGTATCTCTCTCATGGGCCTTGATGATGTATGATGTCCTATGGAGAGGCCCACATGGCAAGGAACAGAGGGCAGCACCCCTGAGGAACCTTAGTCCAATAGCCCACAAGGAATCGGATCCTGCCAACAACCATGTGAGCTTGGAAGATCTTTCCCCAGTTGAGCCTCCAGATGAGATCTCAGCACCCACTGGCACCTTGATTGCAGACTTTTGGGAGACCCTGGCCCAGCTAAGCCACACTCAGACCCCTGACCTGCAGAACTGTGAGATAATACATATGTGTCGATATAAGCCAGTAAGTTTGCAGTAATTTTTTACACAGCAATAAATAACCAATATGAGTACTAAGTACAGAGTCTGGCAGATAGGGTGTGCTCACAATGGTGACTGATGGTATTTCCACTGTAGATACCTCCAGCTAACTGCCCTGACATAGGAGTAGATACTCAACTACTTGCAGAATCAGAGTTCCCTTAGGGTATAGGGCACATCTGAAAGTGTATCCAGCATTCGGCAAACACAGAGCAGCAACTATGTGCTAGGATTAGGGATACCGCAGTGGAAAAGTCCACCCTGGCTCCTGCCTTTATGTGCTTATGTTCTAGTGGAAAGACAGGCATAAAATAAAAACTATATAAACAATTACATCATCACAAATGTCTGTAGGATAAAGAGGTATGCATGTGTATTGATAAAGCTAGTAACAATAGCTTCTTAGTACTGAATACTTGAGAAGGACCAGACACTGCAGCATAAAATTTACAGACATCATCTCATTTATCTCCAGAGAACTCACTGACACCTGTATCCTCGCCATATGAATAGGGAAACTCAGGCCTGGAAACCTTAAATAACAAGGTTTATACAGCCAGGATTTCAGCCCAAGAGGTCTGTCCCCAAAATCCACCATCTTTCCACCACACTTTCTCCTTCTGCCTCTCTTCATTTACCTTTATGAATTGCCTTATTCAGATCCTCTCTGTTTCCTTTACCATCTAGTTGATTCATCAAAGACTGAGAGTGCTGTGTGAAGAGCCTCCTATTCCAATTGCTTGGGTGACACCCTAGCCTATGAATCTGCCTCTCTTTTGAATAGCATTTGGGAAAGCTAGCTGCCTCAGCCTGTAAACAAAGGGTACAGTTGGTCCCCATAAAGATGGTAGGCAGGCACCCTGAGGACATTGGGTGTCTTTAGATCAGTGGTTCTCAACTGGGAATGGTTTTGCCTCCCCAGGGAGCATTTGACAATGTCTGGTGACAGTTTTGGGTATCACAACTCAGGAGATGACACTCCTGGCATCTAGTGGGTAGAGTTCAGAGATGCTACTAAACATCCTAAAATGCACAGGACAGCACCTCTATGACAAGAATCACTTGACCCAAAATACTAATGGTTCCAAGGTTGAGCAATCCTGCTTTAGATGAAAAACAAGCCACCTATGGGGTTGAGCCTCAGGGGAAGTGGAACGACATGGGAAGAGAGCTCGGGGATGAAAAGAGACCACTCTTTTGGGTCATCAAAGATAGCCGTATCCACTTTAGTGAGAATCAGTAAGGAAGCCCTTTCTCCTAAGCTTATGAATCTAGGTCTTGGGTTATTATTTTCTTTTTAATAGAGACTTCATGAATGGGGAGTGTAATTAATGTCAAGTAATTGTCAACACAAATTTTCAGTGTTTCATTGACCCTGAAGTCACCAAAGCCTCCATTCAGTTGACCGTTGACAATAATGCCACTTCCACTGGGAGAAGGTCCACCTCCACTCCACTGACAACAGCAGTGTGCTGGGCACACTTTTGATGTTGAAGCTAGATTTCAGGGAGCGCATTTCAGCTTCTTCAGAAGAGGAACTCTCTAAGGAGTGCAGCACTTTAATTGCTGGGTAGATAGGTTCATTGGTATTAACATAAAAATTGGGCATTTGCTGAATGCTTCCTGTATGCCAGGCACTGCCCCAAGCACTTTGTGTCTCTTAAATCCCCATAACCACCTCGTGAGACAAGAGTTGCCATTATGCCCATTTTACAGGCATGCAAATAGAGGCACAAAGCGTTCTGCAACCTGCCTGAAGTCACCTAGCCAGGAAATGATAGAACCTGGACTTGAACCTAGCCCAGCTGCCTCCAGAATCTGCACCCCAAGACGCAGCCTCTTATAGCCTCTGCAATTGTTAATTACCAGTGAATTTTACCTCTGCATTTAAAAATGCAAGACCTTAGAATTTGATGTGCAGGAAATGGATTTTTATTGATTGGAGGATATTTAGTTTTCAGACCTGCTATTCATTCAAACTCCTCTTTGCTCTCTCCTTCCCTCCAAATTGGCAAGGAGTGATTGTTTATCTACAGAGTATTTGCATTCGTATTCACCTGATGGTTGCTTTGATGAAATGAACTCTGAAGGGTTCCTGTTATTACTTTCAGATATTCCCTCTTGATTCCATTTTTGTTCATTATAATTTAGTTTCAAGATCATGAGTACATCCAGCTTTTTCTTTACATGCCTTGGACCGGCCATTGGCTTGCAGAAATTTTATTCTTAATATTACTCATGCTACAAATGGATCTGAGAACCAGCTCCTGCAGACCCAAAGCCCTGAGCAGGTTGCAGAATATTCAGAATTTGTGGCCCATGGGCCTAAAATCCCCAGAAATCTCAAATCCACACATGGCTTAGTCCTAAGGATTGATGAGTTTTGATCCTCTGTCCCACTCAGCAGAGAGACTTTGATTGGCAGAGCCAGAGGTAGGTGAGTTGAAGGAAGTTCTTAAATCAGACTCTGTGCCAGAGCGTGTGAATACATAATCTCCTGCATATGCCAGGATACACAATACATCATCATCCATAATCGTAATATGGCGTCATATATCGCCTGCTTATAATAAATAGCATATCATCTGCTCATAATATTTTATCATATTATATCATGACATCTGCTCACAACATCATATATTATGTGATCGACATGCAGCATTTCATCCTAGAAGGGGCATCTTCAGATATATTTGTTTAAAAATATATATATTTATATGTGCTGCTGACTTTTGTTAGAAGGCGAGGAGTTTTTCACAGGTTCTGGAGGCTGACATGAAGGAAGGCAGAAAAATCCCAGCACCACATAGCCTGTAGCACCTCATCTATGACACGTAGTTTAGGCCAAACTCATAGAAAAAGTATTTGGCTTCCTGCACTAAACTGGTCAAAAATGCAACATCTCTGACCCCACCCCAGACCTGCTGAATCAGACTTTGCATTTTGATAAGATTTCCAGGTGATCTGTGAGCATGTTACAGTTTAAGACGTGCTGTCCAACAAGATGCTCAAATTTAGCTGCTTCTAAGTAGAAGGCAGGGCTCCTCCGGTCTGTGTACATGTCCTGCAGTGACAAATATGTGTGGGATGAGGTTTGCCTCCACTCTCACATGGCAGGACCCCAGGAGCAGACCAAGGGCCCCCTCACCTGCAGAGCCCCCCACACACACATCCAAGAGAGACTCTCAGACCCTCCAGAATTCATTCCTAGCATTCCTATTCTGTTGACTGTGGCTTGGCCCATGGCTTATAGCCCGTGAGAATTTCTACCAGGCCAATTTTTAAAACTCAGATTTGTCTTTATTCTACCATATCTTTTTAAATGTCACAGGGAATCACGAGGAGGTGGAATTACCTAAGTAAAAATATTTCTCTACTTGTATTTAGCATCTGATTTCTTGTTTCTTCATCGTATCTTAGAACTATATGGGCAAACCCACAGATATTTTCTTGCCAGTACTGCTAGAAATTAGAAACACGTATTTACAGAGAAATGCTTTAAAAGTAAAATTTTTTAAAACTCGATTCTAATATAGCTTAGCCTCAACAGTGCTGAAGTGTGGGCTAGAGAATTCTTTGTTTTCAGGCTGTGCTGGGCATTACAGGATGTTTAGCAGCAACCCTGGCCTCTACCCACCAGATGCCACTAGCCTCTCCCCTCCTCAATGAAAAATGGCTCCAGACATTGCCAAAAGTCCCCTGGGGGTCAAAATCACCCACTAGTTGAGAACCTCTGTTCTATCCTAAAAATCAAGGACCGATAACACTCTCACACAAATCCCCTCTCCTGATCCCTCTTTCGGAGATGTTTTGAACCATCAGCAGCTGGGGAGGACAGGGCAGCTCTCAGTTAACACCTTCCCCTGGCCAGGCCTGTGTGTGCCCCAGTGTGAACTTGTGGGCGAGCGTGTGTGTGTGTGTGCAAGGAGTACGTATGCGTTATTCCAGTAATTCTTTTATCTTCTGCTCACACCTCGGGCATTATGAACATTCATCAAAATAATTGACACGGATGAAATTAGCACTTCCTGCTATGCCGGGCAGATAAACTTTGCTGAATATTGATTTCACACAAAGAAAATGACATGTGCTTAGGCCTAACCCTTTATCTGGCCGGACCAGGGAAATGCAGCAGGAGGGGGACGGGGCTGGCCGTCGCCAGTGGAGAAGCGGCCATAAGAATTACTTTTATCTCTTCTTCCACAAGAAGACAAGGGAAGATAAGGCTCTGGAGGGAGAGAAAGCACAGCCCCGGGCACTGGGGAGATGCGCAGAAGGCGTGGGACAGGGCAGTTCTCCGGGGACCAAGGGAGCCAGAGCTGATAAATTCAGAAGAGGAACAGGGAGCGAATTCAAAAAGAACACGATGGTGCAGAGGGACAAGCGGATGTGGGGGTCGGCCAGTCTTGGGTTCAAATCCCAGCCCTGTCCCTAAAAATGAGGTGAATAGCCACCCCAGTTTGCCAGGGACTGAAGGATTTCCTAGGATGTGAGAATTTCAGTGCTAAACCCAGACAGCCCCAGGCAAGTCAGGAGGGCTGGTCACCCTACATTTTAGCTGCATGACATTGGACAATTGGTCCTCAGTTTCCTCATCTGTAGACCTAAGAAAGATGAGACCTACCTCTCTGGACTCTCTGGAGGGAGGTGAAAGCCCCATGGAGTTGTGCAACGTGAAGCCCTCCACCATAACAGAGACAATTCTAGATCAATGCCACCTTCTCCTAGAAGCCCTCCCTGACCACCTGAGCCCACAGAGACCTCTGCGTGCCATGAAGACTCATCTGTCTGGCTCTTTCTTCTTGAACTGAGTGACACATAAACTTTTTTCTTTCTTTGGGACAGTCTTTCTCTGTCACCCAGGCTGGAGTGCCATGACACAATCTCAGCTCACTGCAACCTCCACCTCCTGGATTCAAGCGACTCTCTTGCCTCAGCCTCCCGAGTAGCTGGGACTACAGGTGCACACCACCATGCCCAGCTAATTTTTGTATTTTTAGTAGATACGGGATTTCACCATGTTGGTCAGGCTGGTCTCAAACTCCTAGCCTCAAGTGATCCACCTGCCTCGGCCTTCCAAAGAGCTGGGATTACAGGCATGAGCCACTGCGCCCGGCACACATAAACTCTTAACCACATACTAGCTTTCTTCTTTCACTCCTGCTTTGAAATCAGGAGTTTCCTAACCCTGCTACAATCTGAGGCTGGACAAATCTCTGAGATGTCAGGCTAAGGAGGAAATGATTTATTTCTCCAAGACTCCCAAGTTCACTTTACTGAAGGCCTATTATGTGCCCAGCACTGCACCAGCAGCCAGCAGGGTGACTGCTGACATAAAATAGCCACCTCTTTCTCTGCCTCCTCTTCTTCCTCTTCTCTGGAGAATCCCTGAGCAGCTGTGGGGCCCTGGATCCCCTTAGCTAAATGCCTGGTCACATCCTCATGCCATACAGGAAGCACGCTGGCTTTCAGATCAGACCCCAGGATGGGGTCACTGCCACTCTTGAGTCATTACCTGGCATCTGGCATTCTCAGGGCATGTGTGAGACCTTGGGCAAAGCCCCTGAGGGTCTTACCCAGGGCGCCAGATTGACATTCTTTTTTTTTTTTTTTTTTTTTTTTGAGACAGAGTCTCGCTTTGTTGCCCAGGCTGGAGTACAGTGGCGCGATCTGAGCTTACTGCAACCCCCACCTCCTGGGTTCAAGTGATTCTCCTGCCTCAGCCTCATGAGTAGCTGAGATTTCAGTCGCCCACCACTATGCCTGGCTAATTTTTCTATTTTTAGTAGAGACGGGACTTCACCACATTGGTTGGCTGGTCTCAAACTCCTGACCTCAAGTGATCCTCCTACCTCGGCCTCTCAAAGTGTTGGGATTACAGGCGAGAGCCACCGTGCCAGGCCCAGATTCACATTCTTGTCCTGCCTCCGTTATTCATGGGGAGGACAAAGTATGGCAAGTGACCAGCAGGAGGGAAAAAGGGCCCTGGGGAAGCAGGCAGGGTAGTGTAGTGGTTAGGGTGGTTCTAGAACCAGCTAGCCTGGGTCGAGTCTCAGCAATGCCTTTTGCTGTGTGACCAGGGAGAAGGAAGACACAAAAGCCTTCTTTGCTTTATTTTCTTCCTCAATGAAAAGTAGAATTATAATAGGGCCTACCTGGTAATATTACAATGAGGAGTAAATTAGCTAATAAAATGTGTAAGGTGCTTAGAACAGTGTCTGGCATATGGCAAGTGTCTGCCATTTTTATCAAAATCCCAGCCACTGTGTTGCTTGACATCAAACACAATGTGAAGGGCGCCCCCTGGGGTTGTACAATGGAGATCCACCAATATGACAGGGACAATACTGGGACAAAGTCACCTCCCCTCAGGTGCCCTCCCTAACTACCCATTCCACGAGACCTCTGTGTGCCATGAAGGCTCGCAGCTCCAACTGCTCAGCTCACTCCCGAAGCATTTGTGTGAGGCCAGGACTATGTCTTGATCATCTCCATGCCTACCCAATGACTAGGACAGAGGGGACTGACTGAGCTGGGAAGGCTATGTATGTGGGCAAGCAGCCACCTACTGGGAACATGGGATCTTTCTCCAGTCCCTTCCCTCCTCTACAGACAAGTTTGATCAGGATGCAATAATAACAATGGCAATAATGGGTGGGCATGGTGTAATCCCAGCCTGTAATCCCAGCAATTAAGGAGGCAGAAGCAGGAGGATCACTAGAGGCCAGGAGTTAGAGACCAGCCTGGGCAACATAGTGAGACCCCATCTCTACAAAATAATGTTTTAAAAATTAGCCAGGCATGGTGGAGCACATCTATGGTCCTGGCTACTCAGGACACTGAAGCAAGAAGATCCTTAGGGCCCAGGAGTTTGAAGCTGCAATGAGCTATGATTGCACCACTGCTCTCTAGATTGGGGGACAGGGTGAGAGCCTGTCTCCAATCAATCAATCAATCAATCAATGATAGTAATAATAATGGCTGTTACTGATTGAGCTCTTCCCGTTGCCATAACACTTTATATTCTCATTTAATCCTAGGAGATACACCATGATATGGGTAGTGTATTCTTATTTTTCAGATGAGGAAACAGTCTCAGAGAGCAGAAGTGACCTGTGCAAGGTGACAAGACCAGAAACTGGCAGAGCTGAGACTTGTGCCAGGTGTGCCTGGCTTCAGGGCCCTAACGACCGCCATTCTGCCTCCACTTAGAGGCCATCATAGGAAGCAGCTGTAACGACGTGGAGAGTCCAAGAGGCCTGGGTTCAAGTCCTCCTCCTGCCACATTCCAATTAACCTGGCAAGAGTCCCTTCATCTCTCTGGGCATCCATTTCCTTCCCTGAAAAATGGGCATCATCTCCCCGCCTCCCCGACTGTTGGGGAGGATTTATGATTAGAGAAGTACCCGGCACAGTGCTGGGGACACAGAGGGGCACAGTGATTACAAGATTCTCCAGGAGCCGTCCCCACAGAGGTGAACACGTGCAATGCTCACCTCCCGCATCCCCTCTGCGAAGCAGGAGAACTGGATTTGATAATTTCGAATGCCCCTCTGGCCTGGCTAAGTCTTGGCCTTGACGGTTTGAGGGTCAAATGCTTCTACTTCAGCCCCTGTCAGCCTCTGCCAGGCTCAGAGAGACGTCAGGTCTGAAACGCATCAGTTCAGCCACTCCTGCCTGCTTGCTGGCGTTTCCACGGGCACTGGGTGGCGGCTCCACCCCCTTGGCGATTCCCCACTCAGTGCCCAAGCCTCACATCCCAATGGGGGGCCGTGGGGCTGCGGCTAATTGCAAATCATTTCTCAGGGCTCCCCGCTGTTTGGCTAAATTCACTGGAACTAATGTGTCCCGAAACAAATTTCACAGAAGAGCCAGGGCAATTACATGATGCTTAGTTCTCCTCCCCATGTCCCCCACCCAGGGCTGCTCCGGGCCAAGGGCAGAGAGGGCTGGGTGGAGTGAGGCCGGGGGCTTGGAGGCAGGAGTCTTCTCTGGGACCAGAATGTTCTTCCCTTCCACGTCTGAACTCCCACCTATGGCCCCCTCTTCACTGTACCTTCTGCTCCTAAATCTTATCCCTGCTCTTACAGCACCCAGCATCACCCTTCCTCCCTTCTTGAATTCAGGAGGCATCTTGATGTCTCCAGCAAGCACGGGCTCCAAAACCAGGCAGACATGAGTTCAAATCCCAGCCTCAGCATTTATTTGCTGTGTGTGCTTAGAAAAGTCACAACCCCTCTGGGCCTGTTTCCGAATCCCTGAAATGAGGATACCATCACTTGGCTGGCATCAGCCAATGTGAAGATTAAGTCAAGCAGCACAAGTGAAATATTTTATGTAGGTTCAGCACATGGTAAGTTCTTGGTAACTATTGGTCCCCTCTGGCACCTACTTCAGTATGATCATTTCGAGGGGACCAGGTGAACCATCTTTTAGGAGCATCAGAATCAATTCCAAACGAGAGGAATCTGAAAGAAAAGACCCAGCCCCCGCTCCCAGAACCAGGTACCAGCAAGCCCAATCCCCTGCCTGCTGTTCCACCATTCCATCTCACTCCAGCCTCGTCCTTCCAGATCTCTCCCACCAGAATAATTCACCCCTTCCTCCAGCGCTCCTCGGCATGTCCCCTGTGTCTCTCTGAGCGCCTTCATTTTGTTTTGCATTGCTGCTGTCTTGGTTGACTAAAGCTGGGTGCAGCGGCTCACACCTGTAATCCCAGCAACTCAAGAGGCTGAAGCAGGAGGATCATTTGAGGCCAGGAGTTCAAGACCAGCTTGGGCAACATTGTGAGATCTTGTCTCTACAAAAAGATAAAAATAAAGGCTGGGAGTGGTGGCTCACGCCTGTAACTCCAGCACTTTGGAAGGCTGAGGCAGGTGGATCCCTTAAGCCCAGGAGTTTGAGACCAGCCTGGCAACATGGTGAAACCCTGTCTCTACAAAAAATATAATAATAATAATAATAATAATAATTTTTAAAATAAAAATTAAAAAAAACTTAGCTAAGCGTGATGGCACATACCTGTAGTTCCATCTACTTGGGAGGCTGAGGTGGGAGGATCACTTGAGTCTAGGAGTTTGAGGCCACAGTGAGCTATGATTGAGTCACTACACTCCAGCCTGGGTGACAGAGAGAGAACCTGTCTCAAAATAAATAAATGAAAATAAAAATAATTAAAGAACCATGTGTCCAAGACATGGAAACCATGCAGGCCAGTTGCCGGTGACCTTTTCCATCACGGTATCTGTGGTGAGCAGCCCCAGATCCTGATGCTATTTGCACCCAGGGGTAACATGTCCCCTCGGGGTTGGTTCTGAGTCCACTCCTTTGCTTTCGACCCAAGACAGCACCAGCCTGACCGCAGGTGCATCAAGGAGACTGTCCTATATGACTGGATTCACATCATCTTTACTTTCCAAGAGTTAGGAAACCAATCACACACTCCTTTGCACAAAACTTAAACACACCTAAAATGAGTATATTGAAACATCGAAGTCCAATGATGACTTCACCACATACCTGCTGATCCCCTTCTAAGTGCCAGGCCCCGTGTAAGGGGCTGAGAAGCCAAAAGTGAAGACAGACCCAGTCTCTGTCCTTGGCTGACGTTCTTGGGAGAGGAAAGACATTAAACAAGCAAAGACACATGATCATATCAGTGCCGAGTACAATTAAGATAATAAAGGTAAAACACAAATGATTCAGTGAGTACTAGATGTTTATTAGATGGGGGATCCTGAGATGGTGACATTTCAACTAGAAACTTAGTAACAAGAAAAGGGGCCTGAGGCAAAGTTCCAGGAAGGACCAGCAAGTGCAAAGGCCATGGGGTAGGAATGCACTGGCGTGGCTAGAGGTGCAGGAGCAAGGTGGAAAGGGGAACAGATGAGATCAGCTGGGCTGGAAGTAAGGGTAAGGTCCTGAGGGTGAGGGGAAGCCACTGGAGGGCTTTATGTAGGGGAAACTGATTTGGGCTTTTAGAAGATCCCCGCAGCTGTGATATGGAGAAGGGATTGGGGGAGGAGTGGAAGCAGAGAGGCCAGTAGCGAAGCTGTCATCTGGGCTCAGATGGGGACGGGGACACTGCTGAGATGCGATCCCATCCAGTCGTCCAGTCATCAGGGGAAACTGAGAGTCCGAGAGGGGACACTGCCTGCTGCAGGCTGCCTGACCAGTCAGTGATGAGGTGCAAATTCAGAGTTCCTGTCTCAGGCCAGGCTCTCTCATTTCACCACCATTAACTGCTCTGTGGGGGAGCCAGGGCAGAGAGAGCTCCAGCTAAGGCTTCCACGCTTCCAGTATTAGAGGACTTACCACTTAAAGAATCCCTGTAGTGTATCCTTTTGTGATGAGAATAATCACCCCTAATTTATCTGCTTCATAAGTTCAGTATCACTTTTCTTTTGAGCGCTGTGAACGTATCTGTATTCCTGCCCAGACATAAAATACTATTTTAAAAACATAACTTGGGGTTGACAAGTTCTCAGTTATGAGAACTGTCATGTCAGTGAGCACTTTTGGGAGCACAGGCTGTGCAATTCGTCTCTGTGCCCCACTGGTACATGAGATGCATGCAATAAATAATAATTTAGAAAAATAACAGGTAGCAATGATTCCACCCTTACTACGTGCCAAGCACTTTCATTAATTTCTTCATCTAGTTCTCATCTAGTGGGCTCTGTTACTGTCTCCATTTTATAGATGGGGAAACTGAGGCTCAGAGAGGTGAAGCCACTTACCCAGTGTCACACAGCCTGCAAAAGCCAGGCTCGAACCAGGTAACAACTAAAACCATGTCCTGAAACTCAAGGTCTACTGTTTGAGGGAGGGAGGGAGGAAGAAGGGAAAGAAGGAAGGAGGGAGGAAGGGGAGGAAGGAAAGGGAGGCAGGGAGGAAGGGAGGGAGGGGAGGAAGGAAAGGAAGGAAGGGGGGGAGGGAGGAAGGGAGGGAGGGAGCGAAGGAAGGAAGAGGAAGGAAGGAAGGAGGGAGGGGAGAAGGAAGGAAGGAGAGAGGAGAGAGGTAAGGAAGGAAGGAGAGAGGGAGGGAAGGAAGGAAAGAAGGAAGGGAGGGAGGGAGCGAGGGAGCGGGGAAGGAAGAAAAGAATATTTAGAGATAAAATTCAGTTAATCGAGTTGGGCAGAGCTAGTCTGGAGGCCAAGGCAGGAGGATCACTTGAGCCCAGGAGTTCGAGTTCTGCCTGGGCAACATAGAGAGACTCCATCTTTAAAAAAAAAAAAAAAAAAAAAAAGAAGTAGGAGAAGGAGAAGGGAAAGGAGGGAAGGAAGGAAGGAAAGAAGGGAGGGAGGGAGGGAGGGAAAGAAAGAAAGAGCAAGAAAAAAAGAAAGAAAGAAAGAAAAAGAAAGAAGAAAGAAAGAAAGAAAAGAAAGAAAGAAAGAAAGAAAGAAAGAAAGAAAGAAAGAAAGAAAGAAAGAAAGAAAGAAAGAAAGAAAATAGTAAGTTTAAAAACTCAGTTCCTTTGCCAATCAGTGCTTCTTCCGACCTTAAATGATTCTCCCCATCAGAGGTTTGGCCACAGCTCCCTGAGAGCTTGCCTCTGCCACTGCAGGGTTTCTGGTGCTCAAAATCTGTTTTCTGCCCTGAACTGGTTGTCACCATGTCCCCAACCTCTCCTCCAGTCAGTCTCCTTATTCTCTCTTCCCCGCTAGGGAGGAGGGGGTGGGGCTGCTCCCTTATCGGCCCCCATGAATATATACACGTAGGAGTAAGTTGTCTCCTGTGACCCCACCTGCCTTTGGCTAAGCGAATGCAGTGTCAGCCTAGATCATTCCAAAGCCATAAAGATGATATAAAAAAAAAAAGTCGGGGAGTCAGTGGCAGGGAGGGGTGGAGGCACAGGAGGAGATTACAAAAAAGAGGACGAGCCGCGTGGCTTGCGCTCCTTATCTAACCAGCAGCAGGCCTGGCTGGGGGCTTTCTCTCTCCAGGGGGAGGACGCTGTGCAGCCACGTTGGCTGTCTGTCCCCCCTCCACATCACCCCACTCCAGCCTAGCAGAAGGCTCCAGCAGGGAAACATCCCAGCTGGGTGCACTGGGGAACCAGAGCCAAGTGAGGGCTGACGGCAGTCAGAAGGGAATCCACAGCTCAGCAGGGGACAGTGAGTTGAGGTCCCACCAAGCTGTCCCCAAGATGGCGGACTGGGGGACATAGGGACCCGCCTGCCCAGGAGATGCAAGGCACCAGCCAGAAAGAAAGAATGGCCTGGGATGCTGCAGGTCACATTTGGACAACTTAGTTATTTTTATGAATATTGACTCAGGGAGCTGGGGGGAGGTGGAGGAAGGGATGGATAGGTGATACTGGGAGGAACAAGTAGATGAGGGGTAGGACGGAGAAAGATAGTGCGAGGAGGAGAGAACACAGTCTAAACTACACTTTCTGGGAACACCTACTTCCCCACATTTAATCTTCACAAGGCCCCAGGGAGAAGCGGCAACATTACGCCCATTTTACAGACTGGTAAATCGACTCATTAGGAGGCAGTAGGTAACTTCCCATTATGCTTCAATGATATTGGCATGAGCAGAGGGCAGAGAACAGAGAAGTCACCTAGAGATCCTCATCAGCCAGGGGCTTGGAGTAGATGTGGGTTTGAAATCCTAATAGCACCTGTCTTCTCTTGCTGTTATAAGGATTACATGAGATAATAGAATCATTTTGGTTCCTGACCAAGGGCCACACACACGTCTCTGGACGTTGTTGTGAAGGGGTTACTTTTCCTCTAACTCTCTCTTAGTAAATTGACAGGGGGTGGAGGGACAGCTTCAGTGACCTTCAAATTTAGGGTTTGATTTTTCCTTCAAGGGCCTGGCCTAGGGGGCACTTGGAGCCGCCATGGTTGGGGACGTGGAGAAGAGAGGCTTCTCTTAGCTGCTCATCAGATCAAGAGGTGGAAAAACACAAATTCTACAAGGCCGTAAGGTCCGTTCCCCAGATTCCCAATGACCCTGTAGGGAAAAAGATCACAAAGACTTAGAGGAACAGAAACGTGCTCAAGAATCAGTCCATTATTCAAACAGATTAAGCCTACAAACTGTGACTACAATAACAATAGCAATACTAACACACACACGTATATGTCTATATCCATCTATAGTGATATTTACATATATATCACACACATATACATATATATCCATATTTGTCCCTATAAATATATACACAGACATATTAGAACCAAATCTACCTTGTTTATGACATCAGTATATACCATACCACCAGCTTTGTGTAAGCTTGGCAAGTTCCTTAAACACTCTGTACCTCAGTTTTCCCATCTGAAAAATGAGGATAACATCGGTAACCTCTTAAAGGGGAAATGAAAATGAGTTAAAGATTCCCTAGAACGCTGCCCGGCTCATGGTAAGTACTGCCTGGGCGTGGGCATTATTAGTTTCCCCAGCCAGGCCCAGAGTCTGGGGCCTGAGGGCACTTTTCTGTATGAGCCACTCAGGCTAAATGCAGAAGGTAATTTGCCGGCACTGGAAGAGGATTCAAATGCAGCTGTGCCTCGTCTTTGGGGAAGGTGATAGGGGCACCTCTGAAAGGTCCCTTGGGTTTGGACTGGTTTGGAGGTGAGACCCTGGCTAAGGTCACCTGAGCAGGATGTGCCCTCTGGGAGGCTGTGGAGTCCTACCAGGTTCCTCCTCAGACAGGTCTCCCATACCTAAAGGACCTGGCCTTGAGTGGGAGTGGGGGTACTTCAATTTCACCAACCAGGTCTGGCCATCCTCCTACAGATGGGTGCAAAGGCCCAGGAGTCAGAGGGCCTCTAATCACAGTATGGCCCTGGGTGGGTGGCTGTATCTTTTGAAACTCACCTTCCCCATCTGTACAATGGGTCTGATTTCTGCCACCACGGAGGAGCAAGTGAAAGGCGCGCACACGTGTGTGTGTGCGTGTGTGTGTGTGCGCAAATGTGCACATGCAAGTGCTGTAACATGCGACAAGATTAGAGACAATCGAAACCCAGTCCCTGAGAGAGTACCAGTCCCAGTCCCTGAGGGGGTCAAGACAGGAGATGAGGAGCCCCAATGGGACTAGGGCCCCACCATGCACTTCTTTAGTCCTCAAGATATCAGCCAAACTATTTATGGGAGTTGGGAGCAGGGCAGTACAACTGCAGGGGCTGTGGGTGCCCACCGAGGCCAGCATTCTTTGTCCTGGGGAGAGACAGACACACATGCTCAGAGACAGAGAATTCAAGAGACCAAGAGAAACAGAGAGGGAGACACTGTCAGAAGCAGACAGAGAGCCAGAGAGGTAAACTGACTGAGAGTCAGGGAGGGAACGAGAGAAACAAGGAGACAAAGATCATCACAGAGGCAGAGCGACACAGTAAGAAATGGACAGTGCCAGGCACCCTGGCTCACACCTGTAATCCCAGCACTTCGGGAGGCCGAGGTGGGAGGATGGCTCGAGCCCAGGAGATCAAGACCAGCCTGGGCAAAATAGTCAGACTCGTTCTCTACCAAAAAAAAAAAAAAGCGCGGTGTGGTGGCCTAGCTAGCTACTCAGGAGGCTGAGGCAAGAGGATCACTTGAGCCAGGGAGATCCAAGCTGCAGTGAGCCAGGATCCCATTCCTGCACTCCAGCCGGGGAGACAGAGCAAGTCCCTGCCTCAAAAAAGAAAGAAAAGATAAGAAAAAGGAGAGGAAGAAATAGATACAGAGATGAAGAGAGAGGGACAGAGACAGAGAGACAAATAATCAGAGGCAGAGAGAGAGAAAGCGAGGGAGAACTAGAGGCAAAGAAAAAATAGACACAGACATACAGACGGCAAGAGAAAGAACAGAGAGAGACGATCGGAGGAAGAGAACAGAGAAGCTAGAGGCAGAACAGATAAAGGAGGCTAATCAGAGACCCGAAGGCAGAGGGGTGGACAGGCAGTCCCCAAACCCCTCCGCCCTGCACCTAGCTCGCGCCCCCAGCAGCCCTTCTAGCCGGCAAGAGCCCTCCACCCCTCCCAGCCTATGCACCCTCTTCTTCTCTCCTACCCGCCTACTCCCAGCGCCCCCTCTCCTAGCCTGCGCCCCCATGTCCTGCTCCAGGCCCCCTCCATCCAGTCTGGGTCCGCCCCCTCTCCCCGGTGGCCTCCCTCCCCTCCAAGCCCTCCCCATCCCTCCAGTGCCCCCCTCCCTCCAGTCCCTGTTGCTTCCCTCCCCCCATCCCCCACCCCCCCAGCCCCCCACCCCCCACCCTTCCGAACACGGCAGGGTTTTCTGGCGCCTTTGTGGCCGGCCCCGAAGTGCGCGGTGACAATGGCGGGGTGACGGGGGTTAATTCGCGCGCGGAGGTAGGACGCGCGGGCGCCGTCCCGAACAATGCGGGCGGCGCGCCTTTGAGGGCGGCCATTGTGCGCTGTGTGAAACGCGAAATCTGTTCCTCTGCGCGCCCAGATGCGGGCGGCCGGCGGGGAGTGGGGGGCGAGCCGAGGGCGGGGGGCTGCGCGTTTGAATGGGCTTTAACCCCTCCCGTCCTCTCTGCGTCCTTGAACTCGAGCTGGGGAAGGGGTGGGGGTGGGG
Organism: Pongo abelii; assembly: GCF_028885655.2. Taxonomy (NCBI): domain Eukaryota; kingdom Metazoa; phylum Chordata; class Mammalia; order Primates; family Hominidae; genus Pongo; species Pongo abelii. The sequence goes on along the minus strand of NC_071995.2, from coordinate 112,466,657 downwards.
CCGTGGGAGCAGGGGAGGAGGGGAGGGCGGGAGGTCAAGGTGCTGTGTGACCTGGGCCAAGTGCCTGGACTTCTCTGAGCCCCACCTCCCCACCTGACAACCAGAGGGTGGACCCGGCGCCGGGCGCTCAAGCCTGTGGCTCACGCCTGTAATCCCAGCACTTTGGGAGGCCGAGGTGGGAGGATGGCTTGAGCCCAGGAGTTTGAGACCAGCCTGGGCAACATAGTGAGACCCCCTTCTGTACAACAAGAACAACAGCAAAATCGCTTCTCGGCCTTTTGGCTAAGATCAAGTGAAGAACAACAGCAAAACAGCTGAGCACAGTGGCAAGCACTGTAGTCCCCTACTTGGGAGGCTGAAGTAGGAGGATTACTTTGAGCCCGGGAGTTCAAGACCAGCCTGCGAAACATAGTGAGACCCCCTTCTCATATATTAAAAAAGAAAAACCAATATATATGTATAATATGCATGTATGTATGTATGTATGTGTGTATATATGTATATATGTGTGTGTGTATATATATGTGTGTATATATATGTATACATATAAAACGCTTGCCGGGTGCGGTAGCTCACACCTCTAACCCCAGAACTTTGGGAGGCCGAGGCGGGTGGATCACTTGAGGTCAGGAGCTTGAGACCAGCCTGGCCAGCATGGTGAAACCCCGTCTCTACTAAAAAATACAAAAATTAGCCAGGCATGGTGGCACATGCCCGTAGTCCCAGCTACTCGTGAGACTGAGGCAGGAGAATCGCTTGAACCTGGGAGGCGGAGGTTTCAGTGAGCCAAGATGGTGCCATTGCACTCCAGCCTGGGCTACAGAGTAAGACTCCGTCTCAAAAAAAAAAAAAAAAAAAAAAAAAAAAGCTCAAAACCAGAGGACTGGAAGGGGTCTCACAGATGACACGGAGAGAGGCTGGCCTCAAGGTCACACAAAGTCAGCCCTGGCAGCACAGTGCTGGTCTATGGGTTCTGGGGTGCTCAATGAGGCCAGGCTGGGACCCCTAACCTGTCCTTTCACATAGAAACACTGAGACAGGCTCCACAGGTTAGGCTGTGCGAACTTAGAAGAGAGTCAGTCCCCTACCTTCTCAGTTTCCTCCCTGTGCAGTGGAGAACATTACACTAGCTACCTTAGGAGGCCATTGTGAGCAGTAAATGGGTCAACCATCTAGTGGGGCCTATGCATATAGGTAAACATAATGCATAATAATAACATTCACTGAGCCCTTACTATGTGCCGGGAACTATTCTAATCTTCTGATATATATTTTATGATATTTAAGCATTCGCTGAATGTTTATAATATATCAAACATTTATGGAACTCCATTATTTACTGGCTTTATCACTTAATTTCGTAATGCCTCTGTTTGCACATCTATAAAATGGAGACACACACAGCACCATGAATTCCTTTCCTTCCCTTCCAGATGCCTCAATGCTGGGCTCTGGCAGGTGTGGCTCCTTTTCTCTTCTCCCATCCACCCTTGTCCCTGGGAGTCCCTGGCAAGGTGGTTCCCATCCAGCCCTCTGTGATGCATTCCTCCTTGGAGAATTTCCCCGGGTGACATGACCTAGCCCAGGTTCCCTCCTCCTTTTTCTCTCAGGTACTGCTGACTGAACCCCTAATAACTGAGAAATGGGGCCCTCCGAGGATAGGGTGAGAGGATCCCTTTTGGGGCACCTCATGCCTTGCATTGGAGAGCATGTATATCTCTACTGGTGTTTTTGCTCACATTCCCCTATGGTGTGTGAGACAGAGGTGATTCTTCTAGAATCGCAGCCAAAGAAATTGAAGCTCAGAGAAGCTAATTTGAAGATGCTTAACCTCATCTGGGGTTATGTTCCCCTTTAAGCCTTATGTAAGCTGTAGACCCTCCTCCCAGAAAAATACTTGTCTACATTCAGAACATTTTGTTTGCAGCCTCAGGAGGTTCCCATATTCACCCCAGCACCCCTGAAGCCCAGATTAGAACCTCATCAGTAGCAGAAAGGATCCAAAGCTGGAATGCAGGCTCTGCTTTGCTATGGGCTCTCAGGATGCAGCAAATTTGTCATTCTCCTTTAGCAAGCTTCTAAGTCAGGCTCTTTCCTTTTTTTGAGATGGAGTCTTACTCTGTTGGCCCCCAGGCTGGAGTGACTCGGCTCACTGCAACCTTTGCCTCCGGGGTTCAAGTGATTCTCCTGCCTCAGCCTTCCAAGTAGCTGGGATTACTGGCACGCATCGCCACACCTGGCTAATTTTTTTTTGCTTTCTTTTTTTTTTTTTTTTCAGTAGAGACGGTTTCGCCATGTTGGCTAGGCTGGTCTCGAACTCCTGGCCTCAAGTGATCCACCTGCCTTGGCCTCCCAAAGTGCTAAGATTATAAGCGTGAGCCACTGCACCTGGCCCTAAGTCGGGCTCCTAAACATCCATGGCATTCAGAATCAGGGTGTTAAAAGTCAGATACCCAGCGCCCACACCAGGGTTTGATATTGGGTTGCTATGAAATCTGTCTGGGTCAGACATTTGTGTGTTTCATGTGCCACCGCAATGATGTTGACGCAGGTGGCCCATGCGGTGTGTTTTGAGAAACCCTCGTCCAGTATGTTACCACTGGCTTCTTGTCCATCATCCTCACTTCTGGCTTCTTCTCCTTTTCCTTACCCTGTTTTGACATCCTGCCCTTCGTTCCTAGTCTAGTTTACGTCCTCTGAAAACCCCCTTCCCAAAAGAAAGGCAAAGCCAAGTCTCTGGGCTCCCTAAACAGTGCTGTCTCTTCCAAGCAGAGAGTGGGTGGGGCTCTGGAAAGCCCTGAACTCTAGGAGCAAGGAAACAGCCGTGGCCAGCAGGTGCCTACAGGGCCCCACGTGCCGGGATGGGCACAGATGGAGGGGCTCTGGGCTGGGGGCAAGGGGCAGATGCAGCCACCCCTGGGGCCTCAGCCCTCTTGTTATCTCTTCATTGTCCCCTGTCTCCCCAGCCCACCCCCTCCTCAGTCGCCCTTCTGTCAACTCCACAGGGTCCCCCTCGGCCAGCAGCCCAGCCCTGGAACTCCAGAGGGAGCTTGCAAGAGGGTCCCCACAGATTTCCCTGCTCTGGGGGTGAGCAGAAGGGTGGGGGCTGTGGGGTGGGTGGGAAAGAGGGAGCCCGGGTGGAGAGGCCAGGGATGGGGGGGGGTGTCAGAGTCTATAAATCACGCCCCACTGTGCTCCTGTTTAACATACACTTCTCCAGCGAGTTGTCAGTGAAACCGTTAATTAATTAGCTAATCCTGCAATGAAGTGGATTCTAAATGGTTCTCCCCCTTGCAGCCTCCCATTTAGATAATTGCTGCTGAGGGATCTTTTGTGAGAGTCATTTTTTCCAATAGGGATGGGCCTGGAACACTGAGGGAGATGAATTTAAAGAAGGGGTCAGTGTGCCGTCCCCAAAGCTCCTAGGACAGGGAGACTCTTCTCTTGGCCCAGGAAAAACTGGAAAAGGGGGGTGATGGGGGCAAGACAAGGGGTAGACAGGGGATACTGAGCTTTAGAGTTTGGCAATTTGTTTTTGATTAAGATGCTTTGCAATTCAATGAAAGTATTCCCGGCCAGTGTCCTGAGACAGGTAACAATGTTGATGCTGCTGCTGCTGCTGCTGCTGATGATGATGATGATGATGATGATAGCCACCAGATAGGAAATGCTAACTATAGCCCAGGACCCAGGTACATGCGTCTTATTCATGATCTCATTCACCCTCTTCACAACAACCAATAAGTAGGTGGGATTATGGACACTGGGGAAACTTAGATTCAAATGGGGGAGTGGCTTGCCCAAGGTCACAGAGGTGGCAGAACCTGGAATGAAACAAAGGTGTCTGAGCCTGGGGTTCACACTTTTAAAAATTATGGGATTTTATGGGAGTATCTACTCCTATGCCAGAAAGGACACTGAAGCCATTGAAAAGGAGTGTGGCCAGCTTGAATCACACAGGAAATGTAAGGATTATTTGATGCTTGGATGAATGATGAATGAATGGAAACCAAACCTGTGACTTATGACTCAAGGTCCAATAACTTGGCTGATCCTCTGCTGATGCTGACTTGGTGTAATGAGGAAAGCACATGCACATCCCCGAGTGGGAACTAGTGACTTTTACCTGCCCAATATCCCTTCTCCTTTGTGGTGCCTGGTCCTCACCTGGTCTCAGTCCATACGTTTTCAATGGGGCTGACCCTACCCTGAAGCTCCAAGGGAGAGATATTGCCCAACCGTGACCAATCAGAGTATATTTTCTACCACAAGCTCTGTTCCCAGGCATAATGGATTATCCAGGGATGGACATGTGATCCAAGCCAGGACAATGAGACTCTAGTCTAGGCTTTGTGCTGGAACTATCAGCAACAACAACAACAATAAAATTGAGTGTTCTCAATTCCTGGGATTGCTAAACTAATGTAATGTCAGTTTGCAGCTTCTGGTAGCCATTTGTTGTTATTGTTTGTTGTTGTTGTTTTAGTTTATTTTATTTTAAAATAGAGATGGGGCCTCCCTATGCTGCCCAGGCTGGCCTTGAACTTGTAAGCTCAAGTGATCCTCCAGCCTTGCCTCCCAAAGTGCTGAGATTATAGTGCTGGGTTCATACCCAGCCTGTGAGCCATTTTGCCACCAAGAATGGAACCACACAGAGTAACCACTATATCTAGCAACACTGAACCCCTGGATCCAGCTATGCCTGAAGCCTGAATACCCCTAGAGTTATTTTCCAATTACATAAGTTTTCATGGGTATGGCAGATGCTGCTGGTCACCGATCAGAATTCATTTTCCCTTTCCAATGCTATTGGCATTTCATATAGCAATGCAGCTCTCTGAAACACTTGTTTGTACTTTTTTGTAGCTCTAAGTGGCCATGTGACCCAGTTCTCAGCAATGACTCCTTGGGAGAAATGTCATTCCCAAATAAAAAGACAAGACCCCAAAAGAAAGCTCTTTGCCCTTTTGCTCTTTTGCCTTTTTCCTGCCTGAATTACAAATGCAATGCCGATCTTTGGATTTCTTAATACCTATGAAAAATAAACACTTTGCTTATTTAAGCTACTATATTTGCATTTCAAGGAAGTACAATTCTAACTTATGGAGTGGGGTTCCTGTTTTTGCAACTGAAAAACTCCTGCCTGACATGCCTTCTCCAAGAGATGTAAGGAATGTGAAGGAAGAAATTGGTAGGATGAGGAGAAATTGCTTTGACTTCTCTATTTGCTCCAAGATGATCACCTACCTTATTCACTCATCTCTGTTACCTAGCAAAGATAGCAATCTGGAAGGACCATAAATTGTACGTAGATGGAGAAGAAAATTGGCCTTTAGCGAGGACAGGCTCCAGGCAATATTTCAAAATAGGAAAGGTGGAAAGGCTGTAGAAGAAACATGTCATATCTCCATCTACACCTGGTACAAGACCCTGCCATCTAAGCAACTCTCAGCACAACTTATCGGTCCTGTGTCCTACTTTCTAAAGAACCCATCATCAATCAGGTGTCGGCCACTTTGTTAAATTGCTCAGTACCTCCATGCTACTGAGGGCTCATGGGTCCAGGGGAACCAGGCCTCACTGCATTTAAGGAGACCTGGCCTGTGATGGAGCCACATGAAACTGCTGATCTTCAAGTACTATTCCAGGGACAGGTGCCAGAGCCTGACTTTAATCCAGAACTGGACTAGTCAGTCCCAGGAGAACCTGCGACAGAGCTGGTTGCACTGAGATCAAGTGTGAGGAAGGTAGACTAATTGGCTTCAGCCTCCTCAGAGATTCTGCAAGAGACCTAGGCTGAGACCAGATGCAGATTCTGCAAGAGACTTAAGATTGAATCTTAGACCCTTGGAGCAAGAGAATTTTAAAAACTAGCTCAAGAGACATTTAGAACCATATTATTTTAGAAGACTCAACAATAACATCTTAAAATTATAGAATTCAGCCGGGCGTGGTGGCTCACGCCTGTAATCCCAGCACTTTGGGAGGCAAAGGTGGGCGGATCACGAGGTCAAGAGATAGAGACCATCCTGGCCAACATGGTGAAAACCTGTCTCTACTAAAAATACAAAAAATAGCTGGGTGTAGTGGCACGTGCCTGTAGTCCCAGCTACTTGGAAGGCTGAGGCAGGAGATTCGCTTGAACCTGGGAGGCGGAGGTTGCAGTGAACAGAGATAGCACCACTGCACTGCATCCTGGGCAACGGAGCGAGACTCCATATGTAAAATATATATATATATATTTCTATAATATTAGACCAATAAATTCTAAAATTCTAGCTTTATAGGAGACTTAGAACCACAGAATTTTAGAACTGGAGAAAGCTTTAAAAATGAAACTCCTTTTAACCTTCAGTTTTAAAGAGAAAATTTTAAAACCTTAGTTTTAACTAATTTTAAACTACTAATTTAATTAAAACCTAAGTAAATCTTTAGAATTAAAAAATTCTAGAATAGTAAGCTGATTAATTTTATAAGTACTAGATATAGGGTGCCTCATGTCCTTGAAATTTCAGAATTATTTTAAGAACAGGGAACCGCAGAATTTTAGAATATTAAACTAATGGAATATTAGAATAAAATGTAGAGAGTGTGAGAATTACTGAATTTTAAAATCTTAGAATTACAGACTTGTAAAGCCCTAAGATGTTAAAGTCAAGAGGACTCTAGAGCTCATTCTATCTTTCTTCCAAAGGTAGCAGTCACTTCTCCAGGATCCCAAAATGGAATTGCCAACTGAAGGCATAACTACAACTAGGCTGGTGCTGAATAGATGTTAAATAAGTATAAGCAAATAAGAATTTTTTAAATGTAGAATCACTAGAAGGAAAAAAAATACAATATATAACTTCCAAAACAGTAAAAGGAAATCAATGATCTCAATCAATTCAACAGAAAGCAGAGAAGGGAAAAGGGGAAGAGAAAATAAAAAGTATAGTAATCAGAAACACACACACATACACCACAGTATAATAAAGTATAGTAATCAAGAAATAAGAAATAAAATGACAGAAATAATTATAACCACATAACTTACAATAAATGTAAAGGGTCTAAGTTTATCCATTAAAAGATTGAGATTCTCAAGTCAGTTAAAATACAAAATTAGCTATATGTTGTTTAAAGAAATGACAGAAAGTGTACAACTAAAAGGGTAAAATGAGGTACAAGGCAAATACTAACAAAAACAAGCTGGTATACAGTCATATTAATAACATACACAATGGAATTTAAGGAGAATGACATTAAAAAGAGTAAATAAGTGTCCAGTGGATGTTTGGTGAATGAATGAATGCTTATTGCCATCCAGAAATGGGAGCTCAACACCAACTTGAGTCAGCTTATTGTGTTCCTGTAGTAAATTCTATCATGCCCCCATCTTATTCTCCAGAACATGTAAATACATGGCAAAAGGAATTTTGCAGATATAATTAAAGTTTCGCCCTTAAGAAAGGGAGATTATTCTGGATTACCCAGATGGTAGATATAATCTAATTATATGACAAATTAAGAGCAGAGAAGTTTTTCTAGCTGGAGTCAGGGAGATGTGGCAAAAAAAGAAATCAAATTTGTCTCCACCTGCCTGAGCATAGTGAAGCGTGAGAAAAATGCCACCTGCTTTTATGGTGGAGGGGATGAGGGGAGCACATGGAAAGCATGGGAAGGAATGTGGGCAACCTCTAGGAGCAAATACAATCCCTCAGTGAACAGCCATCAAGGAAATGAGGACCTCACTCCTACAATGGCAAGGAACTGCATTTGTCCAACTACATTAATGGATTCCCCCCTAGAGCCTCCAGGAAGGAATGTAGCACTGATGACACCTCGATTCTGGCCTTGTGAAACCCTAAGCAGAGGACGAGTAAAGGCCATCTGAACTATGACCTACAGAACTATGAGAAAATCTATTTGTGTCATTTTATGCCACTACATTTATGGTAATTTGTTAGGCCAGCAAAAGAAAATGAATATAGTTGCTACCATTTTCAGGAAGTTCTGCTTGCTGGAACAAATCTACCTCCCAGCCATCACTATCTTTGAACCCACTTTTGCTCTCTTAGACTACCCATGATTCCCACTCACTCACCCACCCACTTGGAGCTTTTTGAACATTTTAAGTCAATGATCACAGCCCTCTAGGACTCTTTTCTCCTCCCCAGCAATTTATAAGGATCAGTTTCCAAACAGTTCTCCAAGCTGAAATGCTCCCATATGCACTCTCTGACCCTTGCCATCACAGGGCATTGCTTCCTAGCCAGTTCCTCAAGAACAGCCTATATGATAACTGTCCTCAGCTCAAACTTTTTCAGTGACTCCCTATGGCTCTCAGATGAAAGGACCCCAGTTCTTTAGCTTGGCATTCAAGGCCTTGCCCCACCTGCTTTTCTGTCTTCAGTTTGTACTCCTCCAGCTGTCTCTCCAACAAGCTGATAGTTTTCATATACCTACACTTTTGCAAGTGATATTTATCCTGCCTGAAATGCCTTCCCCAACCCCTTTCTTCTAAAGCAGTCAACATCCTATGTCTTTTTCAAAGCCTAGCTCAGATATCATCCTCCCCTTGGTCACTCCATCTAGGATGAATCTGCTAGACTTGGTATCTGGGACACAGTAGGCATTCCAAATACTTGCTGAATGAATGGCAAACTCATCACTGCATCCTTTAGCTGTACACTTTTCATGTTTGTCATGGTTTAGCAGGGCATTCTGCCCTGGATTTTTACTCTCATTTGCACTCTGGGATCCAGGCCCCTGGGCAAGCACTATCTGAAATATTGCTAGCAACTATGATAGAGGAAAAAGAGAATATTGCAAAATGTGTACTGCCTCTGAGGTCTTTTGCCTGGAAGTGAGCCATTGCTTCTGTTCACATTTCACTGGTTGAAGCAATGACCACTCTTGGGTTCAATGGGGCAGGAAAGTGCAACCCTACCATGCATGTCCCTGGACAAAGAGAAGGAATCAAATATTTATGAACAATCCTGATGACTACTCCGCATATTTACTCTTCTTTCAGATTTTAGCTCAAGTATTGCCTTCCCAAAGAAGCCATCCCTGACCTCCTCAACCAAGTCAACAAACCCTCCTGTTGTTGGTGCTCATGGCGTCATGTTTCTCACCTCTATGACACTTTGCCACAGCTAGAATTTCACATTTGCTTGTATAATTGCTTGAGCAACTTCCCTCTTGAAACCATAAGCTCCATGATGGCAGTGATTATTACCTCCTCAGTCCATGGCTTGACGCCTGGTATGCATTGGCACCTAATAAATAGGAACGAATAAATAAGTGAACAAAGAAAGAAAGACACCTCTCCATTTCCCCTCCTATTCATCTGACATCATCTCTCCTATCTCATTCTATGGCTACTCTTTCTGATGTGCTGTCCTATTAGAAAACCTTGGAGGGTACATTAGTGACATGGGAGAATTCTCTGCAGCCCCTCCTGGCTCACTGCTTTCTCCGCTTCCCTCGGAGATGTGCTAGACTGCACTAGGAGCCAGGAGCTGTGAATTCCAGCCAGATAAAATTGGGAAAGTCCCTCTCATTTCAGAGCCTCTGTTTCCACATCTACAAAATCAGAAGTAATCTCACTAGTTATGACTCCAAAAGCAATCCCAGCATAGCTATAGAAATGTAGATGATTTGTTTTCTTACTACCATTCTTTGGGTTGTGGCTATGTGCTGGGTGTCATCCCCAAATCCAACATGGTAGGAGTGACTGGTAGCACCATTGTTCACATGAGGAATTGAGTTAAGAGGCTTCCCTAAGATCACACAGGTAGCAAGTGGCCCAGTCGGGACTCCACTGAGCTTGTTGACTCCAAAACTCCATCTTCTTCTGCTACTAACCCCCAACAGTCTCCCTTTTGCTTCTTCAAGAAGCAGCACAATGAGTGGAAAAATACAGGAACTTGATAGGCCATGTGTGAATCCTACTTCTTCTTGACTTCACTGTGTGACCTTGGGAAAGTGACCTGACCTTCTAGTGCTTCAGCTTCCTTCACTGTAAAATGGGGATAGTGACAGTACTCACTCATGAAGTTACTGGGACGATTAAATGAATTAATACATACAAGGTCTTAAAAACAGTGGCTGCCAGGTAGTTCACACTCAGTAAATGTTCCCCCTTGTTATTATCACATCACCCTCTATCCCACCTCCACCCAGCAGCCTGCCACATTCCTGTCTCAAGTTCTGCCTTGCCAGGTGCAGTCCCAATGGCAATCAATATAGACTTGGTTTTTTTGGCTCTAAACCTTCATTGAAATAGAATTATACAGCGTGAACTCCTGTTTCTGGCTTCTGTAGCTTGGCATAATGTTTTTGAGATTAATCCATTTTGTATGTGATATAGTTTGGATGGTTGTCCCCTCCCAAATCTCAATATGAATTGTAGTCCCCCATGCTGGCACTGGGGCCTGGTGGAATGTGTTGGGATCATGGGTGTGGATCCCTTATGGCTTGGTGCTGTCTTCGTGATAGAGTTATCACGACATCTGGTCATTTCAAAGTGACCCACCCTCGCTCGCTGCTACTTTCACCATGTGACATGCCTGCTCACTACTCACCTTCTGCCATGACTGTAAGCTTCCTGAGCCCTCCCTAGAAGCCAAGCAGATGCCAGCACTGTGCTTCCTGTACAACCTGCAGAACCATGAGCTAATTAAATCTCTTTTCTTTATAAATTATCCAGTCTCAGGTATTTCTTTATAGCAATGCAACAGCAGCCTAATACAATATGCATCAGTAGTTTATTCATTTTTGTTACTATATGTTATTACTATATTACCATTATATATTTACTATAGTATAATAGGTATTACACTATATGCTATAAGTTATACTGTATAATATAATATATAGTAGTGCAATATATACATTATATATATTGTATTAATCTGTTTTCACACTGCTGATAAAGTCAATTTACAAAAGAAAGAGGTTTAATGGACTTACAGTTCCATGTGGCTGGGGAGGCCTCACAATCACGACACAGAAGGTGAAGTCACATCTCACATGGTGGCAGACAAGAGAAGAGGATGAGAACCAAGTGGAAGGGGTTTCCCATTATAAAACCATCAGATCTCATGAGACTTATTCACTACCACGAGAACAGTATGGGAGAACTGCCCCCATGATTCAATTACCTCTCACCAGGTCCCTCCCACAACACACGGGAATTAAGGGAGCTACAATTCAAGATGAGATTTGGGTGGGGACACAGTCAAACCATATCATGTATTATGCAGTAATAACTATATTATACAATAATACCATAATATATAATACATACTTATTTATATATAATATTATATTATAACTATATAGCATTCCATCAACAATTTGTTGTTTTATCCCCCGTTAGTGGAATTTGGGCTACTATAAATATTTTTGTACATGTTTTAAGCAAATAAGCATTCATTTCTCTTGGATATCTACCCAGGAGTTGAATTGTTGGACCAGAGAGCAGATGCACATGAACACCTCTCTAATGCACACAACTCACCTCCCTTCAGCAATGATGCTGCCAGCCCCAGCCCCAAAATCATGGCAGACAGCAGAGTTTTTAACTATAATATCCATTTCTATTTTATTTTCAAAATCTCCTTATATTTATGGCAAGAGATGCTGGTAAGTCTGTAAAGTTTCTTCTGAAAGTAAATTTTAATTTTAAAGAAAGTGGATTGTACACAAACATAGTCAACTGATTTTCTACAATGGTACAGGCAATTCAATGAAGAAGGGATCATTTGTTTCAACAAATAATGCTAGAACAATTGAAAATCCAAATGCTAAAAATAAATACATGAATCAATAATAACAAGAAGAGGCAAGACACAGACCTTACATAATTCACAAAAATTAACTCAAAATGGGGCCAGGCACGGTGGCTCAGGCCTATAATCCCAGCACTTTGGGAAGCTGAGATGGGTGGATTACTTGAGCCTAGAATTTTGAGACCAGACTGGGCAACATAGCGAGACACCTGTCTCTACAAAAATAGAAAAATTAGCCAGGCAGGGTGATGCTCACCTATAGTCTCAGGAGGCTGTACTCAGGAGGCTGAGGTGGGAGGATCACTTGAGCCTGGGGAGGTCAAGACTGCAGTGAGCCATGATCATGCCTGTACCCTAGCCTGGTTGACAGAGTGAGACCCTGTCTGAAAAAAAAAAGACTAAAGGCAAAAGGAACTGTATGCAAGCACAGTCCTCTAGTTGATAAGCTTGTTTCTCACAAGCATATGGGTTAACAATTCTGAAACCACTATACATGTATACTGGAATTAAGCAATTAAGTAAATGAAAGGCAGATGGTGGGAGCCAGAATTCTCATTGTTGGAGTGAAAAGTTTCGGATAAGCAAGGAGAGGAGGCTAAATGATCCAAGTATTATACTTTAGCATTGGTGACATCAGTGTGAACTCATGTTCAGCTTAATATAGATACTGATAGATACATATAAAAATAGAGAGAGATTCCGGGCACAGTGGCTCACGCCTGTAATCCCAGCACTTTGGGAGGCCAAAGCGAGAGGATCACTTGAGTCTGGGAGTTCAAGACCATTCTGGGAATCACGGTAAGACCCCATCTCTAAAAAAATTCAAAAACATTAGCCAGGTGTATTATTATACACCTGGTGGTGCATGCCTGTAGTCCCAGCTACTCAGAAGTCTGAGGTGGGAGGATCATTTAAGCCCAGAAGGTTGAGGTTGTAATGAGCTATGATCACACCACTACACTCTAGCCTCAGCCACAGAGTAAGACCCTGTCTCAAAAAAAAAAAAGAGAGAGAGAGAGATGTATGCATGCCTACATTTCGTTGCTCTGTCAGCCAACAGGCCCTTGACACAACACCCCAGAAGCAATGAGCACACTTTAGTGCCCAGATCTTGGTTTAGTACTATTCCAATAAAAGGAACCAGGATTCCTTGGAGAAATGGATCGTTCTGGGGTTGGGGAAGGAAATATAAAAAATGAGCTTGGAGCATCTTGTCATGCCAGAAAGTAATAAAGTGCTCAAACACAGACACACACACGGACACACACACACACAGAATAATGAGAACATGTCAAAGGGATACAGTATCCAACTGAAAGAGCTTCCAATGGCCAAACCTGAAACAATTTGAGCAACAAAATTAATAGAGTAGAATTGGATTATAACCCAAAGTATAAAATAAATATCCATGAGTTCATACTGATATAAACAAATAACTGATTGAATAATAAATTAATGGGTGAGAATAGGCAAATCTCCATGCAAAAAAAAAAAAATTCCAAATAATTTATGTGGATATTCAGCCCTCAAGGAAGTGAAGCATAACTCCTTGCTTCTTTTCTGTATTTATTTTTCTGACACAGGGTCTTGCTCTGTTGCCCAGGCTAGAGTTCAGTGGCGTGATCATAGCTCATGGCAGCCTCAACCTCCCAGGCTCAAGCAATCCTCCTGCCTCAGCCTCCAGAGGAGCTGGAACTACAGGGGCATACCACCATGACCAGTTGATTTAAACAAAAATTTTTTTAGACGTGGGGTCTCACTGTATTGTCCAGGCTGGTCTTAAACTTCTGAGCTCCAAAGATTATCTTGCCTCAGCCTCCCAAAGTGCTGGGATTATAGATTCTAGCCACTATACCCAGCTAACTCCCCACTTCTTAAGAGTAGCCTGCACGTAGTGACTTCTTTTCAAAGAATACTGTATGGAAAGAGTGGCGAAAGAGTAACTTTACAGTGGAGAAACCTGACAAACACAACCTCAGGCAGGTGCTCAAGGTTAGTGCCAGCAATGGCTCATCATGATGATAGTGGACATACCCTTGATATGATGTCATGAGAATGGAGATCCAGCTCTGTGGTCTTCCTCCTTGAAGCCCATAGGCCTGGTCTAGTCATTAGAAAAACATCAGACAAACCCTAATTGAGGGACATTCTACCAGATACCTGAGCAGTACTTTTCAAAACTGTCAAGGCCATCAAAAATAAGGAAAGCCTGAGAAACTGTCACAGCCAAGAGGAGCCTCAGGAGACGTGAGAACTAAATGTAACGTGGGATCCTGGATAGATTCTGGGATAGAAAAAGAACATTGGGTAAAAATTGGGGCAATCTCAGTGAAGTACGGACTTTAGTTAATGATGACAATGTTTCAACATTGTTTCATTAGTTGTGACAAATGAACCATTTAAGATGTTAATAACAAGGGAAACTGAGTGGGGTTATATAGGAAGTCTCTGTACTTTCTTCACAATCTTTCTAAGTCTAAAACTATTCTAAAATTATAAATTTATTTTTTGAAAAAGAGAATGGGTGTACAAATGTCCTGATGGACACAGAGAAATCGATAAACAAACTGGTGGTATATCCATACAACATAATACTACTGCTCCATAAAAAGGAATGGTCCAGACATGGTGACTTATGACCATAATCCCAGCACTTTGGAAGGCTGAGGCAGCAGGATCACGTGAGGCCAGGAGTTTGAGATCAGCCTGGGCAACATAGTGAGACCCCATCTCTACACAAATTTTTTTTAAAAATTAGCTAGGCGTGAGGGGGTGCAGCTGTAGTCCCAGCTATTCAGGAGGCTGAGGGAGGATTGCTTGAGCCCAGGAATTGGAGGCTACAGTGAGCTATGATCGCACCACATACTTCAGCTTGGGCAACAGAGTAAGACTATCTCTAAGCAATAATAATAAAATTTTAAAATAAATTAACAATGGATAAAAAGAAATGAACTATTGATGGGATGAACAATGATGAACATTGATGGTTCTCCAAAGCATTATGCTGAGTTTCTTTCACTCATAGACAGACCAAAAAAAAAAAAAAAGGAGTATGATTCCTTTTATATAAAACCTTAGAAAATGCACAAACTCATCTGTAGTGACAGAAAGCAGACCAGTGGCTGCCTGGGGATGGAAGAGAGGAATGAGAGGGAGGAATTACAAAGAAGAAACTTTTGCGGGTGATGGATATGTTTGTTGCCTTGATGGTGACAACGGCTTTACGGTTGTATAATATATCGAAACTTACTCAGCTGTACACGTTAAATAAGCACCATTTATTCTGTGTCAATTACACCTCCGTAAGGCTGTTTTTAAAAGCAAGTGTCTATAAAGAGGCATATTCCGAGAATAGTGGTACGTATGACCTGAGTCTAGGGGGGAACTGTCAGGGTGGCCCCTGATGAGTGAGTCTAGGGAAAAACCTGCCCTCATTCAGAAGACCCACTCCCTGCTTGCGGGTACCTCTGGTGGTTAATTCCTCTTCCCTGGGGGAGTCCCTGGGAAACAAGGCCTCATTAGTTGAGGGCCCGGCCTCATGGAACTTCATGTTTGTTAAAGATTAATGGGGTGTCTCCTTTGCAAGAGCTGAGGGGTCTCCTGGCCTCATTTCTTCCAAATCAGCCCCCTGCCATGACTCATCATTTGTTGCAGAGGAGCCGGCCGCGGCCGAAGAGAGCTGAGGGAAGGGGGCTCGGTGGGAACTAATGGGCCTCTTCCAGCTTCCCTGCAGGCCTCCAGATTTCCTCTACAGACCAGAGAGGGAGAGGAGCTGATGGGCGGAGAGTCCCTGTTTTTGTTTTTTTGTGTGTGTTTTGTTTTTTGGTTGTTTTGTTTTGTTTTGTTGAGACAGGGTCTCACTCTGTCACTCAGGCTGGAGTGCAGTGGCATAATAACAGCTCACTGCAGCCTCAACCTCTTGGGCTCAAGCGATCCTGCCACCTCAGCCTCCTTAGTAGCTGGGACTACAGGTGCACGCCACCACACCCAGCTAATTTTTGTATTTTTTGTAGAGACAGGGTTTCACCATGTTGCCCAGGCTTCCCAAAGTGCTAGGAATACAGGCATGTGCCACCAAGCCCAGCCCATGATTCTTTTTTAACACCGCTCAGAACTCAACCATCCAAAGCAGTTGTTTCCCCCTTCAAAGTGTTTATCCCAAGGGTGCTGCCATGTTGCAGGACATTGGGAATGACTACTTGGTTGATGGCATCATCAGAGAGAAGCAGAATTTTCTTTGGCACATCTCCCAGTGACACAGCGGGACTTCCTCTGAGCGATGGATTCCATTTCTGGAAATAGCCATAGATCAATAGCGCCAAAATGCCTGCACCTTGGCCTTCATAGCTGAGCATATCTGTAATTACTTGTTTAATGACTGTGAGCTCCATGAAGACTGACTGGGTCCTTGTCTGGTTTTGTTTGCCTATATTCCTAGTATCTCACACTGCCTGGCATATAGTTGGTGCCCAGTAATTGCTTGCCAAATGAATAGATGAATGGATCATCTCTCTACGCATTCAAAATCTATGTGGCAGCTGACAGCTCGCTCCAAGTCCATTGCCATCACCACCACCCTGGTTCAGGCCCGCCCCCCATGGTGTCTCACCTCCATGGCAGGGACAGCCCCTCGACAAGCCCGCCTGCCCCCTGTTTGTCCACATCTACGCAGAGCAGCCAGAGAGCTTTGCAAACTGAAACTAGATTGCATGATTTCACCAACTCAGAACCAACCAGTGGCTTCCATCACACTCAGAATGGAATCCACACTCCCTTCCCTGGCCTGTAGGGCTTTACCTGGTCCAGCCACCTGTCACCCTCACCTGTATCCCTCCACACCTGCCTAGTCTTACACGCTCTCCCTCAGCTCACTCCTCTCCAGCTAATCGGGGCTTCTCGCTGCTCCTCCACTGCCCAGAGCATATTCCTGCCTCAGGGGTTTCCCTGGCTGTTCCCTCTGCCTGGCGCTCCCTCCCCCAGAATGTCTGATTTCAAGCTCATAATCCCCCTTCAAGGCCCTTATGCAGGTTTCCTTCTCTCTGAAACCCTCTTCCATAGACTGATGCAATTTTGATATGATATTTTTAAAAGTCAAAATGAAAAACAAAAAAAAATTATGATGACCCATGTGTCCAGCAACAGATAAACAGATCAACAAAATATGGTCCCTATCCATGCAAAAGAAAATGACTCAGCTGTAAAAAGGAAGGAAGCACTGACACGTGCTACCACATGGATGAACCTCGAAGACATTACGCTCAGAAGCCAGACGCAAAAAGACCATAGATTGCATTTATATGACTGCACAGTAGACAAATCCGCAGAGACAGAGGCAGATTAGCAATTGTCAGGGGAGAGAGAAGGAGGACTGGGGAGTGACTACTGAATGGATAAGGGGTTCCTTTTGGGATGACGAAAATGGTCTGCAGTGAGATAGCGGCGATGGTTGCACGACGTTGTGAATGCACTAGATGCCACTGAATTGTTCTCCTTGAAATGGTCAGAATAGATTTTACGTTATGTAAACTGTATTTACACTTTAAAAATCTATGATGAACAAGATATCAACATTTTAAATAAAGACAGGGCCTGTAACAGTGCCAGGCTGAGCCATACAGAGCCTGAGGGGGAAAAAAAGTCAGTTGTACTGGCTGAGCTCACATAACCCGTCTTCCAGGCGGTCTTTCTTGGCCACCTTTGCTAGCAGCACCCCCTTCATCACCCTGTTTTGTTTTCTTCACCTTCTCGAATGGCCTTGTTGATTTATTTGCTAACTGCTTTTTTTTTTTTTTTTTTTTTTGAGAAAGAGTCTCACTCTGTTGCCCAGGCTGGAGTTCAATGGCACGATCTCGGCTCACTGCAACCTCTGCCTCCTGGGTTCAAGCAATTCTCCTGCCTCAGCCTCCTGAGTAGCTGGGATTATAGGGACCCACCACCACTCCCAGAAAATTTTTGTATTTTTAGTAGAGACAGGGTTTCCCTCTGTCATGTTGGCAAGCTAGTCTTGAACTCCTGACCTCAGGTGATCCGCCTACCTCAGCCTCCCAAAGTGCTGGGATTACAGGCATGAGCCACTGCGTCTGGCCTCTAACTGTTATATTATGTCAGCTTCAGGAAGGCAAGAAATCATGCTGGTCAGGTTGGTCATATGCACTGCTGTTTCACCAGCACCCAGCCCTCCCTGACACACAGTGGGTGCTCAAAAAATACCTGAATGTATGTATGTATGTATGTATGGATGGATGGATGAATGAATGAATATGAACTGGAATAAACTGGCTTCCTGAATCTTGGAGAATGGATGGGACAGAGACCAGAAGAGAGGAAAAGAACTCCCCAAACACACTCAAAGTCAAGAAATAATTGAAGCCCCTCTCCTACATCCCAGATCCCAGCACCAGAGGAATTCCAGTTAAAGATGCTGTCCCAGAAAACCAGAGAAGCCTTCTCTCTCCCCACAGATCTTCTTGGGACTTTGTGTTGGGAGGAGGTCTCAACTCTGTGCCCCGGAGCCTGGTTGGTGGCCATGGGGACAGGGAACTGTCAGAGGAGCTGATGAAAAACAAGCTTTGCTCTGGGGGCTCCAGCACAGCCCAAGAAACCAGAAAATTAGTGATGTTTGCTGAGCAAACATTGCCGGGTGTGGAGAAGCTGCTGGAGGAGTGTTTAACACATAGCTCGTATTTGCTGGCAAATATCCCCACCCTGCCAGGCCCCTCCGATGGGGCTGCTGGTGCACAGAGGATGGGGGAAATCAGGGAGGGCTGCAAGGGTTCCCAGGAGAGGTTCCTGCAGGGGCAAGGAGGGAGGGAGGAAAGGGGGCTCCACAAAGATTTGCCCTGTCTTAAGGGGCCCGACAAGGCTGGGAGGACACTAGGGGCCTGATTTGAAGGCATGGGGAGAGTCCACTCACTCACCCCTGCCCCAGCCAAGCCAGCCTGGGGTCCACGTAACCTTAGCAGGTCAGAGAGCTAGGACCCTTCAAAGGCAAACACCCACTTTCTTGCTGTGCGATGGTGGACAGGTTACGGAGTGTCTCTGAGCCTTGGCCTTATCATATGTAAATAATAAAACAGCTGATATTTCTAAAGCATCTACTACAGGTGCTAACTTCTCTGTGCCTCAGTTCCCCCATCTGTAAAATGGGGACAATATTAGTGCTGCCCTTACATTTTTGGTTTTCCTTTTTATTAAAAAAATTTTAAAACCTATCAAAAAGTTGCAAGATCCATGAACACTTGTATATTCTTATCTGTATTCCCCAATTGCTAATATTTTGACACATTTGTTCTCCATATCAATTAATCTATCTGCGTACCTATCTACTTCATTTTGTTGAGCCATTCGCAAGCTATAGCCTTGTACCACCTCACCATGAAGTTCTTAGGGTGCATTTCCTAATCACAACATCACCCTCATGTAATTATCCAATTCAGGGACTTTGACTTTGCCACGATTCTCTTATCTAACATACACGTCATATGTTTTGTGAGAAATAAATGAGTAATATTTTAAAGCCCTTAGGACAGTGCCAGGCACAGTGTAAGTGCTCAGTAAATATCCTTTTTTTTTTTTTTTTTTTTTTTTTTTTTTTGAGACAGGATCTTATTTTGTTGCCCAGGCTGGAGTGCAGTGGCACAAACATTGCTCACTAGAGCCTCGACCTCCTGGGCTCCTGCAGTCCTCCCACCCCAGCCTCCTGAGTAGCTGAGACTACAGGTGCGCAGCACCACACCTGGCTAATTTTTAAAATTTTTTAGAGAAGGGGTCTCACTATGTTGCCCAGGCTGGCCTTGATCTCCTGGGCTCAAGTGATCCTCCTGCTTCAGCCTCCCAAAATGCTGGGATTACGGGTGTGAGCCACTATGCCTGGCCCAGTATTATGAATTTTTAAATCAGTGCTGTTATGTTGTTACTGTTGCTGCTATTGTCACTTGGAGCAGAGGGGTCATCGCCGTTACCGCCTGTGACCTGGGCTGGCACAGGCCCCTCCCACTCCAGGCCCTGCCCCATTGCTGTCTCCTGAAGTCTGGTCACAGTGAAGGCCCGGAGGACAGATGTCAGCAGATAGATTCCGGCACTTGAGAAGGTCTTCCAGGAGTCCAAGGTTTGGCCTTTCAGGGACCACGGCGCTTCCTGTACAGAGCCTCAGGTCACATCTTCCAAATAGAGCCCTAAACTACGCACCACCAGGGTGAAAAGGGAGGAGCTCAATTCTGGGAAGGTACCAATGCTGCATGAAGACCAGGCACACACCAGAGATGTGGGGCCAGGGAAGGACTGAGCCAGCCCTGCTGCCGGGATGCTGGGTTAATCCTGGGGCTGGACTTCAGCCTCCTCTTCTGCAAGATGGCAGGTGGGCAGAGGATAAACTGCGGTTCCTGAGTTCACTCCTCTCCTTCTGGAATCCCTTCCAGATCATAGATCGACTGCGTGCCTGAGACAGCAAATGCTCCTAGAACAGGGGGGAACTCTGCAGCCCCATCAGAACCCCCTCTAAATCTGCATTGCACCTCCCGCCATGTTCCTGAAAGTCCCTTCCTCCTCCTGCCCCCTTACCTGAAAGAAGGGCCCAGCCCCAGGGACAGGCATCTGGAGTTGCCCCAGCTTCTTGCCTTCACTGTGCCTACCTCCATGTATGTATCCAAGAGCCTAATCAAACCCCCAGTGCTTTTAATACCTATTGCCTGGTTTCATTAAAACTGTGGCTTAGTTTCTTTTAGAACTTTCATTCATTCATTCATTCACTCAAAAAATATTTCTTGGGCACCTACTATGAACCAAGCATTAGAATACAAGACAGACAAAGTATGTGTCCTCATTAAGATGACATTCTAGTTGGGGGTGGAGGGCAATGGATCAAACACAATAATAATAATAATAATAATAATTGTTAACACTTCTATACTGCTTACTCCATACCATGCAGTGTTCTGAGCATTCTATATACATCATCTCACTTACTCAGCATTACAATCTCATGAGATGGGTACTAGTATGCCCATTTTACAGGTAAGAAAAATCTGACACAGAGAGGTTAAGAAACTGCCAAAAGTCACACAGAAAATGAGGGAGGTCCCTGCAGATAGTGCTGAGAGCTACAAAGGAAATGGAAAGGGGATGTTCTAGGAAGTGACTGGCTGGGAGATGACTTTGGATTCACTGATCTGAGAGGATGACATTTGAGCAGAGACTCACATGATGTGAAGGAGCCAGCCATGATCCCGGAGGACAGTGTTCTAGGCAGAAGGGACCAAAGGACAAAGACCCCACAGCAGGAGGAAGCTTGGGGTATGCAAGGAACAGAAGGAAGGCCGGCGAGGGGGCCTTCCTTCTGCAAGAGAAGCACAGAGAGGACAGAGATGCTCTCAGCAGCTGGGCTGACTTCCTGCATCCCCATCATTCCCCCTCCTCCATCCCCTCGCTGCCCCATGCCCATCAATTTAGGGGACCACCTTGTGCTCAGCCTCCCTCCCCAGAGGCTGCCACCGGCAGCCGTGGAGGACTCAGGTGTCCTTGACCAGTTGCTGCCATAGTTGGTATTCTTTATTACCAACAGCCTTCTGGCTCCTCCCAGAGCTCCATCCACCAGCCCAGAGGTGACCTCAAAGAAACCATAAGACCCCTAAGCCATGTGTAGAAGACAGCCTCAGTCCCCATGGAAGGATGGCCCCTGCTTCACCTTTACACAGAGACCTCAAGTTTTCAGGAGGCTCTGGACCCAGTTCTTTTCTAGGAAAGCAGCTTCACCAATGGATGCTCAAGTCAAATTTTAGGAGCCTGGTTCTTCCCGAGCCCTTGAAAGGAAAGGAGAGAAGGAAGTCAGAGAAAAATCTGATGGGGTAGGCAAGTTATTCTCCCACTCTGGAGAGGAATGATAGTCATGGGACAACCAGGTGGCAGTAAGAAGTGGCCCAGGAGCCAGATATCCAGGTATTAGTGCTGCTCTCTGAAACACAGTTTCTCCTCTATCACCTTGAAGCAAAGACTGGATCATCCCAGGCCTGATTTTCTTTTTCTTTTTTTTTTCTTTCCATAGGTTTTTGGGAAACAGGTGGTATTTGGTAACATGAATAAGTTCTTTAGTGGTGATTGGTGAGATTTTGGTGCACCCATCACCCGAGCAGTATATACTGAACTCAATTTGTAGCCTTTTACCCCTCACCCCCTCCCACCCTTTCCCCCTTAGTCCCCAAAGTCCATTGTATCATTCTTATGTCTCTGTATCCTCATAGCTCAGCTCACACTTATGAGTGAAAACATACAATGTTGGGTTTTCCATTCCTGAGTTAATTCCCTTAGAATAATAGTCTCCAATCCCATCCAGGTTGCTGCAAATGCCATTAATTCATCCCTTTTTATGGCTGAGTAGTATTCTGTCATATATATATGTCATATGTGGTATATATATATATATATATACACATACAGTTTCTTTATGCACTCATTGATTGATGGGCATTTGGGCTGGTTCCATATTTTTGCAATTGCAAATTGTGCTGCTGTAAACATGCATGTGCAAGTATCTTTTTTGTATAATGACTTATTTTCTTCTGGGTAGATATGCAGTAGTGGGATTGTTGGATCAAATGGTAGATCTACTTTTAGTTCTTTAAGGAATCTCCACACTGTTTTCCATAGTGGTTGTACTAGTTTACATTCCCACCAGCAATGTAGATGTGTTCCCTTTTCACTACATCTATGCCAACATCTATTTTTTTTTTAATTTTTTGATGATGGCCATTCTTGCAGGAGTAAGGCATTGTGATTTTGATATATATTTCCCTGATCATTTAGTGATGTTGAGCATTTTTTCAAATGTTTGTTGCCAGGCCTAATTTTCTATGGGTCCATGATTTGTGCATTTGCTCCCAGGCTCAACAATTCAGTGTTGAAAATTTCCTCACACTGTATTTCCTTCTGCTCCCCAAATCCCCTCCCAACTCCCTATGCTTGGGACTTTTCCCAAAAACCTGCTTATTTATAAGCCTGCAGGAAGATCAAGACCATCATACAGCTAATTTTAAAAAACTGTTGAGCACATGTTAAGTATTTTGTTTCCATTATCTCCTTTAATCCTCCCAATACCAAGATGAGGAACAATGTTCTCTTTCAACCCCTTGCTAACTTCACATACATTTATTGAGGCCAGGCACAGTGGCTCATGCCTATAACCCCAGCATTTTGGGAGACCAAGGTGGGCGGATCACTTGAGGTCAGGAGTTCAAGACTAGCTTGGGCAACACAGCAAGTCCTCATCTCTACAAAAAATAAACAAAAATGATCTGGGCGTGGTGGCACACACCTATAGTCTTAGCTACTCCAAAGGCTGAGGTGGGAGGATTGCTTGAGCCCAGGAGGTTGAGGCTGCAGTGAGCTATTATTGCACCACTGCACTCCAGCCTGAGCAACAGAGCAAGACCCTGTCTCAAAAACAAACAAACAAAAAACATTTATTGAGCACCTATGGCATGCCAGACACTATGGTTACGCAGTGAATGTACCCAGATCATGCCCTCAAGAACCCATAAACAGAGAGTTGTAACTCAATTTGACAAGTGAGGGGAAAGGTCCCATGGGCTCTAGGTTCAGACAGGGCTGACACCCCAGCAGGCTCCAGCATCTACTGGTTATGTGACCTTGGGCAAGAAATGATGGGTCTCGGAGCCTCAGTTTCCTTGACTTTCAATTGGGAGGAATCATATGTCCCCTTTCTTGGAATGGTTGTGAGGATTCCATGAGATAACACATGTAACATAGTAAGTGCTCAATAAATTTTATTATGGTTGCTGAAAGGGAACTAAAACAATTCTTTCTGGGCTGGGCACAGTGGCCAGACCTGAAATCTCAGCACCTTGGGAGCCCAAGGCAGGAGGATCATTTGAGGCTAGCAGTTTAAGAGCAGCCTAGGCAACATAGCTAGACCCCATCTCTACCAAAAAAAAAAAAAAAAGTGTTTTGTTTTGTTTTTAATTAGCCAGGTGTGGTGGTGCACAACTTTAGTCCCAGTCTCTTGGGAGGCTGGGCTGGGAGCGTTGCCTGAGCCCAGAAGGTTGAGGCTGCAGTGAACTGTGATCACACCACTGCATTCCAACCTGGGTAGCAGAGAGAGTCTAGCTCTAAAAAAATAAAAAATTAAAATTAAAAAATTTATCTTTTCTCTCATTCGATGGGTTTTATGCAGGGGACACAGATTCAGGAGGTGGATGAAAGCAAAAAAAGCCATCAGTGTTGATCTCTGTCCATCCTAGACCCTTATTGGTTTGGTGATCCCAGGAAGCAAGAAGGAGGGACCTGGGTAGGGATGTACCTGTCCTCTATGCCCAGCAGTAGAATTACTTGGGCATGAAGTATTTGTAGACTTAATCTGACTAGGTCATTCCAGAATGTGCTATGCAGCTGGGTTCCTGTGTCCACATGTCCTCACCAACACTTTGTATTTCTCAGCTTTCTGATCTGTGCCAATCTCATAGGTAGCTCTGCAATTAAGTTATAGGAGTCTTTTTTATATTTAAGTCTATCAGCTAACTTAGGAACAGTCTAAGGATCAAAGGGAAGAAATCTTGTTAGAAAATGGGAGATGCAAGAGGGAAGTGCAAGTCCTGAAAGGGAGGCTTTCTGAGGAACCCTGATTCATAGAGAAATGCAGGAACCCATGGAGGCTGAAGCTGCCTTCTTGCCCGCCATCTGCTCCTGAGTTGATGGTTCTCTGGAAAGGGAAGAATGCCTGTAACTGAGTTCGTACCATCTCCCTCTCCCAGAGGCTGGCACACCGTAGACATTCGTGGTTTGCTATTGAATGAACACATGGGCATAGAACGAGGCCACAATCTTGCAATCTAAAATATAAGCTCCAGGCAGGGGAATGCAGCGAACTCCACTTTCCTGATCTGAAAACACAATCTCCCAGGGTCCCCTGGAAGGCTGTTTTTCAGGGAGAAGAGTGGAAAGTGCCTATCGATTTTCCTTTATCACAAAGTGACAAATTTGCTGATTGACATCATGTAGCAATGACAAGCACACAGGAGTGTGTGGGCCCTGAGCAAACAGAGAATATTCTGCAAGCAGGCAGTGAGCTGCAACCGGCTCGAGCTGGTTCCCAAGAGCCGAGCAGCACATGTACAGGAATTTGGCAAGCCGGGTGTTCAAGCACCCATTAAAAATTAACTAAAATAAGCTTACAGTTAAATCAATCATATTAAAGCAAAGGTAATAAACACTCCAAACTCACCACGTCCTGATAATTTGTCTACGTTTTACTGTTATCTGTGCTTCTGAGGTTATTTCTATCTGTCATTTCTGGGTGGTAGAACTACTCCATAACGGTATGCTACTGCCTATCTCTTCCAAACTCTCTCTGGTGATGTCAGGTGGGAATATTTACACTGAAGAAATTGACAAACTCTACAAATCAGGGCTTCTTTGTAGAGCCGGTTGTTCAACATTTTACCAACACACCACTGCCTAAAGCCCTTGTGGTGGCTGGAGACACACTGTCCTTTTTGTCTGCCTAGCTAAAAGCACAGAGAGGGAAAGAACCCTTGATTTATTTGTAATGGGGCAAGGTGTGGGAGACAGAAACAATGTAGAGAATAAAATGCCATACTCGTGCCCCACAGCAGCCAGGAGGGAGATGCAAGCTACACCGGCTTCCGAAGCATCCATCCATCCGTCCCCCTCCACCCCTACGAAGAAAGGCCAGACATTATCCCTGCTGAATCTCCACCGTCTTCTCCTAACCACTCTAACCGCCCCACGTCTGGCCGACAGTTTGCTACAGGAGAATGAGACAGCGTTTTTCGTCCTGAGAATGACTCCAGATAATTGGGGCTCCTACTTGCTATTTCTCTGCCTTCTATTTTGCCCGAAAAATGCCTCGCAGTAATTGCCCGTCCTCTGGCATGGAGAGGGAGCCAGCCCTTCTACCGTTCAAACTCCCAATTGGGCTATTACCGCCCCGGCCCACTTTCCCTTAAATGGCCCTGCGTCGATTTGTCGACATTTTGAAGAAGAGAAACTCATCTTTCTCAGCCTCAGACAGAAAGAAGAGAAGATGGGAAAGCTCGTTTTATCTTTCTAGGATGCAAGGCAGTGAGATTGCTTCTCTCGCGCGCTCTCACTTTTTATGTTTTCAATAAAAAGCTGAGCTAATTTGTTGTTCCCATTTCATAGATGGGGAAACCAAGGCTGGTAATTGACTATAGACTTACTCACCTAATGAAAGTAGGATTGGAGGCAGAACCATTTTCAGTGATTAATAGGCACTTAGACATTCTTACCTCGAAGGCTCCTCCCTACATCATTAAGAAACCCACTAAAAGCACAACACACCCATTTCCTAGAGCTGGTTTTGCCGTAAGAAATGTTTGAAAGAACTTTTCACATTTTCCTTTTGTAATTTGGTTGTAAGGAACTCACTGAATCGATGGTTTGGTAGGATGGCTCGGCCATCCCACAGAGGCTGGTAGAGTGAGAAAATCAACTCAAACTAAAGAGGGACTTTGTTTAGGAATTTAAATGGGTGATAATGACTATTTTTTAAAGAGAAAGACAAAAACTTAGGAAGATGGTTACTTCTTGCAAGGAGGGAGGGCGTTAGAATCGGAGTGTGCAGTGGAAGTTACTAGCACGTTCTAGTGTTGGGATGGGTGGCTGGTTCACAGGTATTCATTAGTTTATTGGGAAGGAGGGAAGTAAGGCGAGAGGGAGGGAGACAGAAGCAGGTTATGAATGGAAAGAAAAAGAAAACCTGCCCCACAAATTGTTTTTATATGCAATGAAATTTTTATGAATGTCAAATTATACATTAGTACAGTTGACATAAAACACGTTGTGTAGGCTTGCAATCCAGCACTTATTAATTTTGATTGGGGGTTTTCTTTTCCTCATTTTGCAGCCAACCCTTTTCCTCCAGGTCTCAAACCTTTTCCTGGTTGCTGAAAAGCCCCAGCGAGGGCCCCAGACCCAGCGCCTCTGGTACCCCGGGGATGCTCCACTGGGATGCACCCAGGAGGTCTCGGGGATTTTGACAGAGACTGGAGGCCCCTGTATCCTCTCCTTGCATGGAATTTTCTCTGGTATCCCTCCTGCCCCTTTCAGGAATGCTGACAAAGCCCACACCAGGTCTCTGATGTCTCTATCCCTCCTGTCACAACCACACAACCACACCTTCAGACATTTTCTCCTTCCACATGCTCGTGTTGCCATCAGTGCCTTTCTTCTCCAACCAAGGCAAAGCTCAGACCAAAGGGGTGCAGTCTGAAGCCACGGGTCTCCCCTGGCCTGGCTTGGGGGTCTGGTCCCGGAGAAGACCCCTCTTCTCCTCCCTCTTCCCCTTCCCCTCCCCCTGATTCTCCAGAGCTTCCCCCATTGGTGAAAGAAATACTTTGCGAGGATGTTGAGTCTTTGTTGGGAGGATGAGGACGAAGCATAAAGGGTCTGAAAAAGTGAAATGGGGTGTGTGGGGTGGAGAGAGGGAGGGGGCAGCGAGGGGAAGAGGACGGATTCTCCGTATCTAAAAGGGAATTAAAGTGCTTTTGCTGGAGTGAAGAAATCAGCTGAAGAATGGCCCGAGAACAAAAGCAGAAAGTCTGTGGACAAGCCCAGCTGAATAGGGCCCGATCCCCTTAAGTTTGTAAGCCCCCCTCCCCCGCGCTTTAAGCCTTCCTTACTTACTTCTGCTGAGAACAAACGCTAGGGAGGAAAACACAGCCAGGGGAGGGGAAGAGGGGAATGGCAAAACTAGGGGAGAAAAACCTAAAATAAAAGGTAATCCCTCCGGCACTTTGCCCTCTTAGAGCCTACCAGGGATCTGATTAAAGGTCCCAGATGAAGCCATTCCGCTATTCACATGCAAGAAGCAGGATTTACAAGAAAAGAGAGAGGGAAGAATAGGCGGAGAGGAGAAAAGGGGAATTATTTGTGTCCCTTAATGCTTGTTAAGCACTCCTCTTTGCTACACACCAGACAAGACAAGGCTCAGAACTCACAGAAAAATCTTGGGCAACCCTCCCCCCAGCCCCTTCGGCCTCCGCCCAGCCTGAGGCCAAACTGACCTACAGACACACAGACACACGGACACACACACACACAAACACACACACACACACACACACACACACACACACGGCAGTGGGCAAAGCTGCTGGTCCAAGCCAGACTCAGAAAGAGAATAGCAATTAACCTCCGTCCCTGGCTGACAGTGATCTAATCAAACCAGCCCTCCTGGGCTCTCCTGATGCTCAGAGCTTGTGGCCCAGGCTGCAAACTGTTTGGGATAGGCCTGGAGAGAAAGTGAGGATCCGCAAGTCCTAAGGGATGGTTGTGGCTTTCTGATGATGCTGAAGAAGCTGGTCGAGAAGTTGTTCAAAGATGCTTTACTGTGTCCTGCCTCAGGACCCTTGCTCATGCCAGGCCTCTGCCTGGGATGCGCTTCCCCACTCTCCTGGCAGTTAAGTTGCAGTTCCGACTGGGAAAGGCTTCCTCAAGCAACCCTCCTTCTCCCACAGACCACCTCACACTTCCTTGTTCTTGGCCCTCCAAAGACACTGGAACTTGGTAATTTACAATAAATGTGTGAAACATTATAATTTATAATTCATAAGGTATAAATACATTTATAAATAAATGTGTAAACACATTACGTGTGAATCACTTACACATTTATTTCTTGTTGCACTTGTTCAGTGCTTATCTCCCCCACTAGAATATCAGAGACAGAAAAAAAGGAGACAGTGGCTACTTCTGCCTACGATGGGATCCCAGGGTCTGGGATCCCAGCACCCCCATGCCAAAGACTGGTGCTGGTCTCTGCATTGAGACGCTGCTCTATAAATTCTCGCTCAATGAAGGAATGAAGGAATGAAGGCAGGAATGAATGAATGAACAGGGAATTGGGTCAGAAGGGACCAACTTATCCATTAGGCACAGGAAGCACAGTGCTTAGGGCTCACAATACTTCAAGCAGTCCGTATAAATGTTTTAATGTTAATTGAATGTTTTAATGTTAGTTTCTTTTAAATCAAAAGAAAACATGAATATAATAATACTGTGTATATACATTAATGAATCTAGACTGGATTATATTCATGTTTATACCTACACAGTCATAAAATATAATTTTAAATTTTTTTATGGAAAAAAGAACCCATGAATGTCATAATGTGACCCTAGGTCAGAAAGGGGAATTGGCCAAAGATAAGGGGAATGGAAGTCCAGGGTCTTCTTTCCTCCATACTGGGAGGGGCAATTCAAGATCACATGGGTCTCTTTCATTCATTTATTTATTCATCCAAAAAGCATTAGGTGCTGAGCACAGTGGCTCACACCTGTATTCCTAGCAGTTTGGGAGGCTGAGACTGGAGGATCGCTTGAGGCCAAGAATTCGAGACCAGTCTAGGCAACATAGTGAGACCCCCCACCCCCATCTAGGAGGCTTTGAGCCCAGGAGGTTGAGGCTGCAAATGAACTGTGATCATACCACTGCACTCCAGCCTGGGCAACAGAGTAATCCCCTGTCTCAAAAAAAACACAAATAAAGACGTGATCACAAACTGGGGTCAGTGCTCTGAAAATCTCATGTCCTCTGAAACCTCTGACAGGGAGGTGAGACACAGAAACTGAGATCTGAAGGAGGTACCGGGATTTGCCAAGAGATGAGAGAAAGAAGGTTGTGTAGGTTGGAGGCAACTGCAAGTATGAAAGCCTTGGGGTTGGAAGGAATGTGGCATATGGGTGGGGCTGCAGCCTCCTGAGAGAGAGGTTGAGGAGGGATGTGGGCAGTGGGCAGAGCAGCGTGTGGGAGACCTTTTGTATGTGTCAGGGAAGGCGAGGTTATGCTACAGTAACAAACAGCCCCAGCAGTTTGTTTCTCACCCAGTCTTGTTTTACTGTGGGTTCACAAGGAGGCTTTGACTGTAGGGGGTCACTTGAGGATCCAGGTGGTTGGAGGCATTATCTGGGCCCAACTTTCCATGACTGCAAAGGTAAGTGTTCGTGAAGACTCAGCCTAGATATGACAGTGTGATCTTTTTGATTGGCCTCCTTCAAGTGGTCACAGAAGCTCATTCCTACCACATACCTGGAAGGCAGAGAACAAAATATTCAGAAACAGCCCTAATGACCACCACAGATGACTCCCAAAACTATGATGGCACATTGAAAACTTGCCAAATTAAAATGATGTCCATGAATGCTGTCCCCAGTCCACTGGTGTTCCATAAAGTATTCTAGGCAAACCTCCTCCTCACACACCATCAGTCTATTTTAGCACCCCTGCTAGAATGGATCCTTCTTTCTCATTTCAAAACAGATTCTCAAGATACCAAAACACAAGAAGAGCTGCTCTGAGTGTCCTTCTAATGAGCTTCTCTTCTCTTGAGACTGAGTCTCACTCTGTCACTCTGGCTGGTGTGCAGGGGCACAAACATGGCTCACTGCAGCCTCAAACTCCTGGGCTCAAGTGATCCTCCTACCTTAGTCCCCTGAGTAGTTGGGACTACAGGTGTGCATCACCAGGGCAGGCTCATCTTTTTCTTTTTTTTTTTTTTTTTAATAGAGATAGGGTCTTTTCATGTTGCCCAGGTTGGTCTTGAACTCCTGGCCTCAAGTTATCTTTTTCTTTTTTTTTTTTTTTTCACATGGAGTCTCTGTCTGTCACCCAGGCTGGAGTGCGGTGGCATGATCTTGGCTCACTGTAACCCCTGCCTCCCGGGTTCAAGCGATTCTCCTGCCTCAGCCTCCCGAGGAGCTGGGATTATAGGTGCACGCCACCACGCCTGGCTAATTTTTGTATTTTTAGTAGAGACAGGGTTTCACCATGTTGGTCAGGCTGGTCTCGAACTCCTGACCTCAAGTGATCAGCCCACCTCAGCCTCCCAAAGTGCTGGGATTACAGGCGTGAGCCACCATGCTTGGCCTCAAGTGATCTTTTCACCTCAGTCTTTTAAACACAAATCCAATTAAAACATCTCTTGGCCTCAAGATTTTCAGTAGATCCCTGTTGCCATCACACCTTGGCCTCAAAGCCCTGTGGATCTGGCCCCTGTCTACCTTTCCAGGGTTAGTCTCACACTTGTCCGCCATCCTCTAAGCCCCATTCACAGCGGCTCTTCTGTTCCCAGAAGATGCCTTAGTCCCTTTTCCTGGACTCATTTGCAACCAATGCCCTCTGCCTAGAAGAAGAGCCACCTAGTTAACTCTTCCTCCACATCGATGCTCAAACGTGCCCCAGCCTTCCTGAACACACATGGCCCCACCCTCACTGGGATATTGTGTCCCCTTGTTATTATATAATCTCTAGTTATTCCCTGTACTTTTTCCTCCTACATTTTATCACAGTTTGTAATTATATGCTTATGGGAATATTTTGTTGAATCTGTCTCTCCCCCTTGCTCATAAACTCCTGAGGGCAGGGGCTGGGTCTTTTGTTTCCTGCTGTATTCCTAGATCTTCGTGCAGACCTGACACATCACAGGTGCTCAAAGAATATTAATGCAAGCATGAATGAACAAATGCTTCATTCTTTCCCGGTGTGGCACTTGGAAAAGCACCCCTTTTTTAGTGATACAACCTCAGCTCAGTTTCTTGCTGAAAGCACAATGCAGCCACTCTGGTCTCTCTATATGAACTTTATTTATTAGATTTAAAGTCCCTTTTTTGGAGGTTCTCATTTTTATTTTTTATTTATATTTCATTTTATTTTTGAGACAGAGTCTCTCTCTGTCGCCCTGGCTGGAGTGCAGTGGCACGATCTCGGCTCACTGCAGCCTCCACTTCCCAGGTTCAAGCAATTCTCCTGCCTCAGCCTCCCAAGTAACTGGGACTACAGGCATCTGCCACCACACCCAGCTAATTTTTGTGTTTTCAGTAGAAATGGGGTTTTGCCATGTTGACCAGGTTGGTCTCAAACTCTCAACCTCAAGCAGTCCACTTGCCTTGGCCTCCCAAAGTGCTGGGATTACAGACATGAGTCACTTTGCCTGGCCCAAAGTTCTCATTTTTAAATTTCCATTGGACTGGATGCCCAGCACAGGAGGGCAGGGTGATGCCCTGGTTAGGATGCATACGTGGTACACTGGCCACTAGCACGAGGTCTTCATGCGTGTGATACCTCTCACCCCCACACAAGTCTTAAGAATTTTCTTGGGGCCTCATTTTCTTCATATGAAGAATAAGGCCAACAATACTTAGCTTGCTTACTTGGAAGAAATCAATAAGCGGGAGGCTGGACATAGTGGCTCACACCTGTAATCTCAGTACCTTGGGAGTCCAAGGTGGGGTGATTGCTTGGACTGGGAGTTCGAGACCAACCTGCGCAATATAGCGAGACACCCCCTCCGCCCCATCTCTGCAAAAAGATAAACAAAAATTAGCCAGGCATGGTGACACATGCCTGTAGTCCCAGCTACTTGGGAGGCTGAGGCAGGAGAATCACTTGAGCCCGGGAGTTTGAGGCTGTGGTGAACTATGATGGTGCCACTGCACTACAGCCTGGGCAGCAGAGATGCTGTGTCCAAAAATATAAAATAATAAAATAAAATATAAACAGTTGGTGATCATAAGGTAGGGAAGGATAGTGACAAGAGAGATCATAGATGTTTAGGAGCCTGGCAGATCTGAGTTTGAATCCCAGCCTCATCACTTACCAGCTGTGTGAGCTTGCACAAGTGATTTCATCTCTCTGAGCCTCAGTTTCCTTATCTGTAAAATGGGTACAGTAAGAGTGCCTGAGAATTCACAATACCACGTGTAAAGCATCAAGTATATATAGCAAGAGCTTGATAAGTGGCAACTAGTAAGACTGCAAATATTAAAATAAAATTTAAGAGGAAAAATTGTCTCAGGTCCATCTGAGCTTGGGTATCTGTGATAAAAAGAACAGGAGCTGTGTGTTATTGATCACTACCACTATCTATATGCCAGGGATCATGTATTTGTGTACTATGCATTTCGCATATTTTCTTCTAGTACAACATGCTTGATTGAGTTGAATCAGTCAATATTTAATGAGAACTGACCATGTACCAGACACTGTTCTAGGTGCCAAGAATATAGCCAAGAACAAGATGAAAAAGATGAACAAGAAGCTCTGTTTCTCATCTAGAGAATTCACAGTCTAGAGCCCTATATTCAGGAAGAAATTGAGCTTAGCAATCACCAACATATTGATTTTAGATCACTCTTCTACCACCTTCAACCCAATCAAAAAATGCCCCTCAGTATAGTAGACAGTATGTTGATTTTTGAAACAAACATTTTAGGGATAGTGGGATAGGGACAGGGATTTATTGTTCAAGCCTCACCAACTCTGCTGCCACTCAAGGCCTTTAGCAAAGAGGAAGGAAAAAGGAAACTGGAATTTGGAAGACAACAGAGTGCATCAAATGGAGGAAGGTGCCTTTCCTACAAACCAAGGAGACACACATGCATGCTCACACACACACAGGCACACACACACGCGCGCACACACACATCTCAATTATACCTTGAGAAGCAAAGCTAATGGAAGCTAGATTGATTCAAAGATAACAATTAAGGAACAATTTTAATTCCTGCTGTGATTGAGACACACAGTTTATTTTTAATTTGTATCCATAATAAAAATAATAATTAAAAGGGCTGGCAAATTGCAGCTTTTGCCAAGAAATTAGATTTACACTGCCCACCTTCACCCCATCAGAAATGCGATCTTCTCTCCTGCCTTCCATCTCTTCTGCCGGCGCAACCCCATCATGACTCGCTCCCGCTCCAAAGCCACAGACCCCATTTTAAATATAGAGATTCATTAATTAAAGGAGATGGGAAGTGAACTTTTTTTTAGCATCTACTATGTGCTGGGTATGATGCTAAATACATTCACATCGATTATTTCATTTAACCCTCATGACAACCCCATGAAGAGAGAATCCCAGTTTACCCTCATTTTACAGAGGTGGAAACAGATGTATAGCTATTTGCTGAAGGTTACACGGAGAGAATAGGACAGGGCTGGGTCTGAGCCAAGGTCTGGTTGACCAGATTTATACTTCTAATTGCCTTTCCTGAGGGTAGGTATTAAGCTTTGTCCTCCTTGACAAAAACGCTGCCTCACCCACAATAGAATTTACCCCAATTTCCACTTAGAGTTGCATTTCCACTCCAAGGCTGAAGTGTGAAGCAAACAGCTGGAAGGAAGGTTTACCAGCATTCATGTCCTCAGACTTTGGCTGATTCTCTAATATGGTGAGTCAATTGATTATTATAAAACAATTAGGAGAAGGTGGAAGGAAGAGGAAGAGAAGGAAGAAAAGGAGAAAGAATAAGAAGAAGAGAAAGAGAAGGGAGAAGGAAGGACAGATGGAAGAAAGAAGAGAAGGGAAAGAAAAGGAGAAAGAAGAAGAGAAGAATAAGAACAGAAAGGAGAAAGAGAAAGAAGACAAGATGGAGAGGAGGATGGAGAAAATGAGGAAGAGGAGGAAGGAAAGAGCCTCAGTCCAGGCTGCTTGGTTTCCAACATCTCTTCATTGGCACGATGTCCCAATCTTGCCTGTATTTGCATGCTTAGTTCAGAGTCTTCCTCCCTCAGGAAGACCTCCATAAAGTTAATCCCTAGCTGAAAACAGCTGTCTTCCTGATTCCCCATAGCATTTGGTATCTTACCTATGGTAGTTTATACCTTAGTGCTGTGGTTATTTGTGTAACTGTCTACCTCCCCTACTAAGTGTTACAGCTTTTTAAAAGAACTTATCTAACAGGTTTTCAGTTTTCACTAGAAAACCACCCACATGAAAAGGGGAAAAAATCCTCCTCTATTAGGCTTTGAAGTCCCCCAAATTTGGGACCTGTATTTACATCCTCCAATGTGCCCAACACCATGCCTCATGCTTTTCCTTGGAAATCTTTTCCTTCTGTCATGGCACCTTCCTCCTTAGCCCATCATGTCCCTTGATCAAACTTCTTGAAAGAGGTAGGAGAAGGGAGAGAATCAATTAATAATTAATAGTAATAGACAAATGATGTTGGAACTGGTGGTAGTGATGATGATAATAATAGTAACTATTATTATTGTTCCAGTTGTTGAATGTTCATAGCTGAACTATTGAGGCCATTGACATAATAGTATAAGCGTTATACTCTCTACTCACATGGGTTCATTCAAATCCCATTTCTACCACTTACCAGTTGCATGACCTTGGCCAAGTTCCTTAGCCTTTCTGTGCCTCAATTTCTCACCTGTAACAGGATTGTTATAGATAATGAGTGAGATATTGCATTTACAGCAATTAAGACAGAGCCTAGGATATAGTAAGGACTCGATAAGTGGAGGTTGCTATCATCATTATTATTAATCATAGCTACTAACTCCACCTCCAGAATAATAGCCACAAATGCCCCTTATTGAGTGCTTACTTTGCCAGGTACCTTGCTTTGCTTTTTTATAGGCAGGATTTCATTAATCTTCAAGCCAACCAATTATTAACCCATTCTACAAACTTTCCCAGCTCATAAGTGACAGAGTTAGAATAAGATATCAGAATCCAAGAATCAAGATTCTTGCCCTGAGAGGCAAGAAAGAGGAAAGCCAACTGAAGAGGCTTGCACAAAATGACACCAGGAGATCTCTAAAAACTATAGGATTATGTATAGCTCACCTTAGAAGGTCCCCGGTCCTGGCTTGGCTTGGCCTCTGTCCTTGGTGCTGAAAATTGCGCCCATCCCAGACCCTCAATATCACATCTCCATGGAGACAGGGGGCCCTCAGCATCTCCTAGAAGCCCATGTCTTTATCCATGGGTGCTGTCAACTAACTAATTTGGACCCAAGGTGCTGGTTGTATAACTTGTCAGGATCCCCTGAGTCCTGACCACAGATCCAAGCCCTGCCCCAGCCACCACCAACCACAGAAGTGCCTACCCTGAATTCAGTCCTCCTTAACAATATTCACCAGGCAACTGTAAATGTCACAAGCCCCTTACACATACAGAGTACCAAAGGCTGTGTGTTCTCCTGGAATCTCAGCACAGACATGACAGCAGATCCCTCCTGGACAAGGCAAAATTCTCCCTGTTCAAACCAGGGTGTAGAATGTCACCATCACAGAGGAAGTAGACATCTGCCCCTTTGGTCTGGCTATAGGGGCAGTAGAAACTTAGTCTTCAGGATCTAGAACTACTTCCCTTTCAGCTCAATAAAGCCTAATGTTCCTTTACCAGGAAACCAAGATCAAGTTTAGGAGGCAAAAGATCAGGCTGGTCTTGTGTCTAGTCTAAGATGTGAATGACTGATAGCTGTCCATTTCTGGAACAGTAGAAAGTGCAGGTGTCTGGAAATCAGAGACATCCAGGGTAGTGCCACTTATCACCTTGAACACGTGCACAGAAAGGGCCTGACCTATGCTTGGTGTAGGATGGTTGATAAGTAAGTCAGTCCCTCTCTCTAAGCCACTTATTCTCTGTGTAGCCCTCAGTCTGCCACCTCCTCTCTCCTTATGCTCCTTCTTTACAAACACTCTTCTTGCTCACTCAATTGCCTAAAAATGAATGGCCTTTCTGTCCCTTCTAATCAACACCTTTGGAAAGGAGTTATTTCATTGATTACCATCCTGGTGTATAGATTTGTTTGAACCATTAAATTGCCCTTTTTGTAGGTCAAACCCAGTCAAATACAGGCAACTTCATATTACAACAGTAGAAACACGTGCCCCAAGACTTCTCACTTGGCCTCTCTAGAAACAAGAGGTAGATTCATATCTTTGGAGAGGCCACCTTAGCCAATTGTTGTATGGGGATGGTGAGAGAGAAGAGCTTGCCATCTTATGTGAATCATCACAATAAAATTTACAGACAACAAAACCAAGAGCCACCGCCTAACCACCCCCACCCGACACACACACATAGTCCCCCAGACAGAGGCTGGCAATTGAGCCATTTCTTTCTTTCTTTCTTTCTTTCTTTTTTTAGATGGCGTCTGGCTCTGTCACAAAGGCTAGAATGCAATGATGTGATCTTGGCTCACTGCAACCTCTACCTCCCAGGCTCAAGCCATCCTCCCACCTCAGCCTCCCTAGTAGCTGGCACTACAGGTGCTCACCACCACACCCAGCTAAATTTTGTATTTTTTGTAGAGACGGGGTTTTGCCATGTTGCCTAGGCTGGTCTTGAACTCCTGGGCTCAAGCGATCCACCCACCTCAGCCTCCCAAAGTGCTAGGATTACAGGTGTGAGCCACTGCACCCAGCCCAATTGAGCCATTTCTGAAGGAAGAAAAAAATATTCTTCTCAAACCTAGCAACAAATTGGCTTAAACAATCTGCATCATCATCTCCCATCTCCACGGCTAATCATATTGGTAAATGGTTGGGTGTTTTTTTTCCTGTGGCCACTGCCTTGAAGGAGGGGAGATGAAACCAGGGTGGGGGACAGGAAAAAGGAAAATGTTTCATGATAGATGACTGATTCAAGAATGCCTTCGCTATTCTTTGTTAACTCCTTGCCAACACAGAGAATTGGCTTGGTCAGACAGCTCCCCCTGTGTGGCACAAACAAGAAACATTAATTAAAAATAATTGTCACCCCCTCCCCAGAATTAAGAATGTGATGTTCAGACTCATTTTAAGAAAGGTAATTTGATGCCAATAAATTACAATTATAAAAACTTCATTAGTCAAGAGCAATCTGTCCACCATTGTCCTAATTACACATTGTAGGAATAATGAATGCTAATGATTTAATGTACAATAATTACCAGGATTGAAAAATAAAATATAATAATCGTCATCATTATTGTTATCAATAACAGATTTTTGGCATGGTTAATCTCCACTTGAGGCTGAGATGAAATTTCAGGGTTTTGTGGGGATTTTTTTATCCCCACTTAGAAACACTCCCTTTTCTTCTCCTCCTCCTTCCAGCTCCAACTTTATTAAGACAAGAAATCCACAGCACAGAATAGAAATGTCTTGCTTCTCCTAGAGGGTCAGAGTTGAAGGGTTAAAT
Source organism: Pongo abelii (assembly GCF_028885655.2). NCBI lineage: Eukaryota > Metazoa > Chordata > Mammalia > Primates > Hominidae > Pongo > Pongo abelii. Next base: position 112,428,904 of record NC_071995.2, on the reverse strand, counting down.
CCACATCTCCTATCCCCTGTACAGCAGATCACCTTTGGTTTCTTCCCAAACATCTTTTTGTGTAGGAAAGAAAGAGAAAGCAATTACTCTGATGTAGAGAACAGGATTGTGTCTTCACCAAAGTCACTTTTTGGTTCCTGTATGAAACCATCCATGGCCTCCTATTGCAAAGAGAAAATATCCAAGCCTGATCTCCACAGTGCAGCGTTGTGTCAAGGAGTCAGGGACCGGGAGCCACACTGCCTGGATTTGAGTCCCGGTTTTGCCACCTACTAGCTGCAGGGAGCATGACCGAATCTGTTCCTGTGTCTATGCCTCGGTTTGCTCTCTGTAAAATGGAGCTTCAAATACTGCCTCACTCAGGGGTTTCATAAGTTTAAAAGTGTAAACACATGTGAAGTGCTCAGAACAGTGCTGACGCGTGGTCACTGCCCCAAAACTAGAACCGAGATCTTTCATGAGCTTGACTGCCTCTATCTTCCCCCTCCCCTCTGTCATACACACCCCACAATCGAGCCTCAACAGTCAACTCATCATCCTCTGAAGATGGTCTGCACATTCTCAACTCCCGAGCTTTGCTCACGCAGTGCCCTCCACAAGGAGTGCTGTTCATCTCCCAGCTGGGCTTGATCACTCATTCTCTGGGAAGCCACCCCATTGCTCCCAGGCAACGCCAACATTTCCTTCTAGGGCATTGCCACAGCACTTCTGTTGTACTACTTGTACCTTGGCAGATCTTGCCTCTTGTCCTTTCCATTTTGTGTTAGGATTATTTGTTTCTATGTTTTACAATTGTATATATATACCCAAGTATGTTGCAAACACTTTGGGTTTGTTTTGTTGTTGTTGTTGTTGTTATTTTGTTTTGTTTTGTTTTGTTTTTTGCTTGTCTGTTTGTTTGTTTGTTTTGAGACAGAGTCTCGCTGTCAGCCAGGCTGGAATGCAGTGGCACGATCTCAGCTCACTGCAATCTCCACCTCCTTGGTTCAAGTGATTCTCCTGCCTCAGCCTCCCTACTAGGGAGGTTACTGCTGGGATTACAGGGGCACGCCACCATGCTGGGCTAATTTTTAGTAGAGACAGGTTTCACCATGTTGGCCAAGCTGGTCTCCAACTTCTGACCTCGAGTGATCTGCCCACTTGGTCCTCCCAAAGTGCCGGGATTACAGGTGTGAGCCACCATGCCCGCCTAACACTATGAAAGCAAGAATCATATTTTCCCCATCCTTGTATTCCTCTCATCTCTACCTTATACCCCCTAATCAATACTCTATGTCTAGAATGATGCTCCTATATACATTTATAGAATTTCAGGAATGCAAAGGAAACTCTTCTTTACAACGCTTATTGGTTTGATCCTGATTCTACAAGTAACACATCCTTATTATAGAACAGTTGAAAAATAAAGACAAGTATAAGGAGAAAAAATAACATAAACTACATTTCCATAGCCCAAAGATGACCATGCTAAACAACCTTGTTTATTTCTGTCTTATCCTTTACAGAGAATTTTAGACAACTGTCCTGCCATTTATGGACTTTGGTCATAGCAAATAATCTTCACTAGCATTTATCATGTTTGTCATATGCCAAATGCTAAGACTTTTACTAGTGTTATTGTATTTAATCCTGACTGCAACCTGTACAATAGGTGTTACTGGCATCTCCATTGTAAGGATGAGAAAACCAAGGATTAGAGAGGCTAAGCATTTTCCCAACATCACACAGCCATGTGTGGCACAGCCAGGATTCAACACAGGTATCTGCACTCCTAGCTCACATTTTGTCTTTCAGCAGGCATTTCATCATGCGTATTTTTCCCAGGTCATTAAGTTATTTTAACAGTTGGCCCAGCAATCCATCCTCTGCACATATCATCATTATTTCATCCCACCTCTACAAGTGGATATTTTGCTTGTATATAATTTTTCACCATATGAAACAATTCTTTGAAGGCCATCCTTGTTCATAAATCCTTGTCCACATTCTGAATATTTCCTTGGGATACCTTCTGAGAAGTAAAATTCTGCAGCCAGAGGGCATGAACATTTTTATTAATCTGCTTTATTGAGGCATAATTTGCATAGAATAAAATTAACCAATTCTAAGTGTGCAAGTCAATGAGTTTTGTCAAATGATACACAACCACTACAATCATGAAATAGAAGATTTCCATCACTTGAAAACTGCTTCTTTGGCATCATTCCCTCTCCCACCCCACACCCAACCCCACTCCAGCCCCCTGCAACCAAGTTCTGCTTTCCATCACTATAGCTTTGCCTTTTTTAGAATTTTATATCAGTGGGATCATACACTGTGTAAGCTTTCATTCCTGACTAATTTCGCTCAGCATTGTGGTTTTAAAATTCATCTATGGTGTGGTGTACATTGGTAGTAAATTTATTTTTACTCTTGAGTAACACTTCCTTGTATGTGGAAGTAACACTGCTTGATATCCATTCACTATTTGGTGGACATTTGAATTCTTCCCAGTTTGGAGGTACATTGAGTAAAACTACTGTAAAAAATTCAACACAGGCCAGGAGCGGTGGCTCACGCCTATAATCCCAGCACTTTGGCAGGCGGAGACAGGCGGATCACCTGAGGTCAGTTCAAGACCAGTTCAAGACTGGTCAACATGGTGAAACTCCATCTCTACTAAAAATACAAAAATAGCCGGGCGTGGTGGCAGGCACCTGTAATCCCAGCTACTCAGGAGGCTGAGGCAGGAGAATCACTTGAACCCAAGAGGCAGAGGTTGCAGTAAGCCAAGAACGCACCATTGCACTCCAGCCTGGGTGACAAGAGAGAAACTCCGTCTCAAAAATAATAATAATAATAATAATTCAGTAGAAGTCTTTGTGTGAATATCATTTTCATTTCTCTTGAATAACTACCTCAGTGTGGGACTGCTGGATCTGATAAATGTACGTTTAACCTTATAAGAAAAACAGTTTTACTTTTGGTTGCTCAGTTTTGTTGTAGTCCTTTAAATAGTGTTGAGTTTTGTTCTAGCAAACAGTTAAGTTACTTAGAACCAATTGTAGCTTTCAAATCTTGTTTTTATGTTTTCTTAGGGCAGTGTCAAAGCAGCAGCCTTTCATCTAGGGATAACTTATCCCCACTCCTACAGCTGTACTCTTCTGAGGATCCTGCCCCATGGCTGGTCTCTTATGAGGGTTGTCCATGGTCACATGAGCTATCCCTGCCCTATGTGAGATCTAGAAATTGTTCTACCCACTCCTTTTGGTGGTTCTCTCCTTGGCTTCAGGAAGTTACCTCTGGCACATGCACAGAACCCAGAACCAAGGACATAAGAGCACCTCTCTCCTGATTTCTGGAGTTATCTCCCCAGGAAGATCTCTACTCTCCAGTTCCCCCATCCCATAAATTCTACCCACTTGGACTCCTTGGACTCCTAGCTCTATCTTGAGTTCACTCAGGAAGTTCTCAAGTTCTTTGGGTTTCCCCTCCCCGTGCTATGGCTTGGAAACCCAGAGGGCTCCTCATTTTCCTTCTCTCAGGGACACAGACCTAGACTGCCTGTTGTTCAGCGCCTAAAACCGTTGCTTTTAAATATTTTGTCTGAAATTTACAAGCACAAAACACACAATGCCATTAAAAAGTGGTCAAACGGCTGGGGGTGGTGGCTTATGCCTGTAATCCCAGCACTTTGGGAAGCCAAGGCGGGTGGATCACCTGAGGTCAGGAGTTTGAGACCAGCCTGGCCAACATGGTGAAACACTGTCTCTACTAAGAATACAAAAGAAAATTAGCCAGGCATGGTGGCACACACCTGTAATCCCAGCTACTCAGGAGGCTGAGACAGGAGAATCACTTGAACCTGAGAGGCAGAGGTTGCAGTGAGCCAAGATCGTGCCATTGCACTCCAGCCTGGGCAACAACAGCGAGACTCCATCTCAAAAAATAAATTAAAAAAAATAAATAAATAAATAATCAAAGGACATGCACAGACACTTTTCAAAAGAAAACATACGTGGAACCAATAAGTACATGAAAAAAAGCTCAACATCACTAATCACTAAAGAAATGCAAATCAAAACCACAATGAGATACCATCTCACACCAGTCAGAATGGCTATTGTCAAAAGGTCAAAAAATAACAGAGCTGGCAAGGTTGCCAGAGAAAGGAGAATGCTCATGTACTGTTGGTGAGAGTGTAAATTAGTTCAACCATTGTGGAAAGCAGTGTGGCAATTCCTCAACACAACATTCAACCCAGCAATCCCATTACTGGGAATATACCCAAAGGAATATCAATCATTCTATCATAAAGACACATGCACATGCACATTCATGCACTATTCATTACACCAAAGACATTGAATCAACCTAAATGCCCGTCAATGATAGACTGGATAAAGGAGATGTGGTACATATATACAATGGAATACTACACAGCCATAAAAAAGAAAAAGATCATGTATTCTGCAGGAACATGGAAGGAGCTGGAGGCCATTATCCTTAGCAAAGTAACACAGGAACAGAAAACCAAATGCCACATGTTCTCACTTATAAGTGGGAGCTAGATGATGAGAACACATGGACACAGAAAGAGGAACAACAGACACCATTGCCTACTTGAGGGTGGACAGTGGGAGGAGGCAGAGGATCAGAAAAAAATAACTATTGACTACTAAGTTTAGTACCCGGGTGACAACATCATAATCTGTACATCAAACCCCCATGACACAAGTTTACCTATATGACAAATCTGTACATGTATCCCTGACCCTAAAATAAAAGTTAAAACTAAATAAGTAAAAGTAAATAAATAAATATTTGGTCTGGTTTTCCAGTTGTTTAAGGCAGGATAATAAATCTGATCTTTGTTATGCCACCTTTTCTGGAAGCAAGAGTTTAGTAGAAGCATTTTTGAGAATTTTGATCAATATTTGATATACTGGGGGGAGAACCTTCTTCTCCATACCCCCCAAAAAAGTGTCTCCCTCAACTAATATATATATTTGAGACAGGGTCTCACTTTGTCACCCAGGCTGGAGTGCAGTGGCACCATCTTGACTCACTACAGCCTCTACCACCTGGGTTCAAGCAATTCTCCTGCCTCAGCCCCCCAAGTAGCTGGGACTACAGGCAGGCGCCATCACACCCAGCTAATTTTTGTATTTTTAGTAGAGACAGGGTTTTGCCATGTTGACCAGGCTGGTCTCAAACTTCTGAGCTCAAGCCATCCTCCTGACTCAGCCTCCTAAAGTGCTAGGGTTTCAGGCATGAGCCACTGCATCTGGCTATCAACTAATATTTTAAAAATATCAAGAAACATGAATTTAAAGGAGTTTAAATAAACATGCTCAAAAGAGGAAGAAAGTATAACTCTTAATTAGGTGAGAGAAGGGGTTGGAAAGGAGACAACCAGGATTGTGATGTAAAATGATGTTAGGGTTCAAACAGGTCCTTAACTTACCTGCTCTGCTGCTCCCTTATCTCTCAGAGTGGACATTTGTAGCAAAGTTTACCTGGCAGCTCTTTTAAAATGCATATTCTCACCAGGCAGGGTAGCTCAAACCTATAATTTCAGCATTTGGGAGGCCAAGGCAGGGAGTATCACTTGAGCCCAAGAGTTCAAGACCAACTTGGGCAAATCTGTCTCTTCAAAAAATACAAAAATTAGCCAGGTGTGGTGGTACACCTGTAGTTCCAGCTACTTGGGAGGCTGAGGCAGGAGGATCACATTGAAACTGGGAAGTTGAGGCTACAGTGAGCCATGGTTACACCACTGCACTCCAGCCTGGGCGGCAGAGCAAGACCTTGCCTCAAAAAAAGAAAAAATAAAAAGCATATTCTCAGTCCCTACCTCAAACCTACATAGGGCTCAAATTCTAGGAGGGGGACCCCATGTAGAACCTGCCTTTTCTGCATGTTTCTCCAATCACTTCCGACCTGATAAACTGACAGAATATGACCTAGGTGGCTGCCGAAGGGGATACCACATTTGGCCCCAAATAGTGATTCAGTGGCAGGACTGGGCTTGGAAATGGAGACTTCTGACTTCCTACTCTGGTCAGCTTCTACAGTGGCAGGACTGGGCTTGGAAATGGAGACTTCTGACTTCCTACTCTGGTCAGCTTCTACAGTGGCAGTTGCTATTAATCCTCCCTTAACATCAGAATCACCTGCAGCTTTGGAATGAGACTCAGGACCTCTCCCAGCAATGCAGATTGAATTGGTCTGAGGAGGGGCCTAAGTATCTGAACTTTCTCAGACTCCCCAGGTAATCCCAATGTGAGCCTGGGCTATGACACAGGTTCTAACCTGGGCGTCAGTGGGTCTAGGAGCCCCTGAAGTACATGTTTACAGCATGTGGGATGTCTCAGTCTGGATGCAACTTGAATTCTTATAAAAGGAGGCACAATGATCCGTTTTCTGAGATCAAGGCAGTGAACAAGGGAAACCCTGCATTTGTTAGGGCAATTCTATGCTTTTCTTTTCTTTTATTTTCTCTTTTCTTTTCTTTTCTTTTCTGTTGCCCCAGGCTGGAGGGCAGTGGCATGATCTTGGCTCACTGCAATCTCTGCCTCCGGGCTCCAGCGATTCTCCTGCCTCAGTCTCTCAAGTAGCTGGGATTACAGGCGTGCACCACCATGCCCGGCTAATTTTTGCATTTTTTTAGTAGAGACAGGGTTTCATCATGTTGGCCAGGCTGATCTCCAACTCCTGACATCAAGTGATCCGCCCACCTCAGCCTCCCAAAATGCTAGGATTACAGGTGTGAGCCACCACACCCGGCCATATCGTGCTTTTCAAACCTTACTGGGCATAAAAAACCCCCTTGAGAGCTTGTCAAAACACAGATTCCTTGGATGCACCCCTAGAGATTCTAATTTCAGAGGTCTCGGGGTACGACCTGAGAATTTGCATTTCTAACAAATTCTCATGAGGCTGAACCTGCTGGTCTAGAACCACACTTCGCGCATCACCAAGCTATGGGGAGAGAAGACACTGAAAGGTCAGACCCAAGCTCTACCAGTGCCTGAGCCGGGCACAGGGAAGTCACTCCCCCATCTGTCAAATGCCTTGATCTCCGGGATGCCTTTGTCTGTGTTGTGGGTCAGCTCCACTCCAATCTGACAATTCCTCCACCCTAAATCCTCACCTGCCCTCCCCAGCAGCACCCTCATGTCTCCCTGCACCCGTCTGCAGCATCCGCCAAGAGTCTCAAAAACCTTGGAACCTTTTGATCATAAAATAATAATAATAATAATAAATCATAGCCATTGCTCACTTCAAGAAGGCAGACACTGTTTTGTTCATCTCCTTATCTGCAAAGCCTAGAATAGCACTAGATCCACAGTAGGCACTCAAGGTGTACTCAGGAAACGAATGAATCAGAGTCCTTGGTGGGACTAAGCCTTCACAAGGCGCAGTTCCTTTAAGCCTTACCCTCCAGACAAATGGGAGCTATGTTTTATTCTCATGTTACAGATGGGGAAACTGAGGCTCTAAGAGGTGGATGCGCTCGCCCAGGGTCACACAGTCAGGGGCTGGCAGAGGCTGGGTTTGGAACCCAGGTCTGTGACAGCCCAACTCTCCTACGCCTGGGAATAGACTTGGGTTTGGTTGCGTGGGAGATGAGACGGTGTCGGGGTAGTGAATTAGCAGAAGCTCCTCAGAGGTGCCGAGGTGCCGAGGGAGATAAAAATAGCCTGCGGGATACGCTCGAAGGTATACTGGAAGCCCCCAGGGCTCGCCGGCGACTGGCGTCCTAATTTATGGCACCCGGAGAATCGAGCTCGGCGCGCGCCTCTCTTAGGCGGGTTGAGCTGCAGGTGAGGACAATGTAATTAAGAAATCAAAAGGTAATTTCCACAGACGCTGCCGCTCGCCGGACCCCGCGGTCGCTTAATTGATGGTGGGGCCGGCCGAGCCCGCGCAGCCGCCGCGAGTGCCAATGCGCCCCGGTGAGCCCAGGAGCGCCGCGCCCACCCGGCGACTCGTGGCTTCTCTGTCTCTCCTCGGGAGGCGGGGAAACTTGGCCGCGGCCCCATGGGCTTCCGGGAGCTCAGGGGAGGGCGACAGGGCGTGACGCTAGGGACACTCTAGCCTCCGCTTCCTCCCCACCCACCCCCGCCACCCACGCCCGCATAACATATGATCATCTACTTGTCTCTCTCCATTGCTCCTGTATTCCACTTCCTATTTCTCTCTGCATACATGTTTCTTTCTTTTTTTTGAGACGGAGTCTCACTCTGTCGCCCAGGCTGGAGTGCAGTGGCGCGATCTCGGCTCACTGCAAGCTCCGCCTCCCGGGTTCACGCCATTCTCCTGCCTCAGCCTCCCGAGTAGCTGGGACTACAGGCGCCTGCCACCATGGCCGGGTAATTTTTGTATTTTTAGTAGAGACGGGGTTTCACCGTGTTAGCCAGCATGGTCTAGATCTCCTGACCTCGTGATCCACCGACCTCGGCCTCCCAAAGTGCTGGGATTACAGGCGTGAGCCACCGCGCCCGGCCCATGTTTATTTCTTTTTCTCCCCATACCCCTACTTTTTTTTGAAACAGGGTCTTGCTCGGTGCCCAGGTTGGAGTGCAGTGCGGGATCATAGCTCACTGCAGCCTCGACCTTCTGGGCTTAAACGATCCTCCCACCTCAGCCTCCCAGTGCTCCAAGAATACAGGCACGAGCCATGACACCTGGCCTCTTTCTCCTTCTTTAGTTCACTCACTTGTCTCTATCATTTCCTCTCTCTTCTCCACTCCTTCCCCAGGTTTCTGTCTCCTTGTTTCTCTTTTTCTTTCAGTTACCAGAATTCTTACTGCTGGGCCTGGAAGAAAGAGCACTCAGGTGACCTTTAAACCTTAGGGGAGATCACCGGGCGCGGTGGCTTATGCTTGTATCCCAGTACTTTGGGAGGCCAAGGTGGGTGGATCACCTGAGGTCAGGAGTTCAAGACCAGCCTGGGCAACACGGTGAAACCCCATCTCTACTAAAAATACAAAAAAAATAGCTGGGTGTGGTGGCATGTGCCTGTAATCCCAGTTACTTGGGAGGCTGAGGCAGGAGAATCACTTGAGCCCGGGAGGCAGAGGTTTAGTGAGCCAAGATTGTACCATTGCACTCCAGCCTGGCTGACAGAGCGAGACTCTGTCTCAAAAATAAAAATAAAAATAAAAATAAACGCTAGGGGAGATTGCATGTAAGTTACTGCCTCTCCACCTCCCCTTCCTGCATGTAGGGTGAGTCATGGCAGCCCTGTAAGCAGGCAGCACTGGCTTGGGTAAAGCAACCTGGACTGTCATATGGAATGATGAGTCTGTGCCCAGGAATGGTGGGTGGTTGGGTAGGTGACTGGGTGAATGGATTAATGGGAGGGTGATCAATTGAGTATTTGCATGGATGGTTGATTGGTTGGTCAAAGAGATAAGTAGGTAGATAGTCTAGGGTTGATTGGGAATTGGGTGGGTGTGTGGATGAGTGGGTAGATGGGTAGGTAAATGGATAGGTAGATGGATGTGGTGGGTAAATGAAGGAGAGGTTAATATAGGTGAATAATGAATAAATGGATGAGTAGATGAGTATGGGTTGGCTAAATCTGCAGGTGGATGGCTGGATAGATGAGTGGATACGTAGATGGGTCAATGTGTGGATGGATAAATGGGTATATAAATGGATAAGTGGGTAAGTAAGAGAATGGATAGTGGGTAGATGGATGAATGGGTGGATATTTGGATGGATGGATGGATGGATGGATGGATGGATGGATGAATGGATAGGAATATAGATTGGTGGGTATGTGGGTGGATAAGTGAGTGAAAGGACAGGAGGGCATTCATAGATGAACGTATGGATGGTTAGACAGGTGAAAGATGGATAACTGGGTGTATGGATACATGGACTGATGGGGAAATGAATGGGTGAATATTGAGTAGGCAGATGAATGAGAAAGTAGGATGTGTGGGTTGGGGGGAGTGGATGGACGGGTGGGTGGATGGATGAATGGATGGATGAGTAGGTAGATAAGAGGACGAATAAATGGATGAGTGGATGTATAGGAGTGCTAAAAATGTAGATGAATAGAGGAGTGGATGGATGGGTGGCCGGATAAACGGGGGAACAGAACCATGTTCCTAGTGACGACATTAAGGAACAGATGTTTGATGACAAAGTCAAAACATAAGTAGGTATAAACAAAAGTAATAGGAATCCGCCATCCTCCAAGAGATCTCCCAGCCCTAGGATCTCAAGGACTTTCTTCTCACAGAGGGGTAGGGCAGGCAGCTGTGCTGTAGAAAAAGGAGCCCTGGCCTGAGCCCTGTGCAGACTTGGAGTGAGTCACTACTATTTCCTTTTCTTCCATTTCTTCAAATGTCAAATGGACATAATAAAATCAGCCTCACTGGTTTGAGAAGAAAAGGTAAAGTAACAGGAATGACGTCACCTTGCCAACTGGAACACTCTCCACCATGCACCAATATCAATACATGGAATTCAGCACAGCCTTGTCACCACCCTAATTTCTTTGGTTGATGACCAACCAGACTCAAGGTCCAGCAGCTGAGCCCGTTCTTAAGCCATGAGCTCTCTTCTAAAGGCCCCTCCCTCACATCTTCACTTCCCCAAACTCTACCTGTTCTGTACGGTCCAGTTCTCTCTCACATACTGGTACCTACAAGAAACCTCCAGTTATCCCTCCCCCCATAACAGAGGACATTGAATGCCACAGCAAAGAATACGGACATTAATTAGGCCTGTGAAATGGAGCTGCAAAAAGGTGTGTTTTTTAAAGACAGAGTCTTGCCCTGTTGCCCAGGCTGGAGTGCAATGGCATGATCTCGGCTCACTGCAACCTCCGCCTCCTGGGTTCAAGTGATTCTACTGCCTCAGCCTCCTGAGTAGCTGGGATTACAGGCACCCACCATCACACCCAGCTAATTTTTGTAATTTTAGTAGAGATGGGGTTTCACCAGTTTGGCCAGGCTGGTCTCGAACTCCTGGCCTCAGGTGATCTACCTGCCTCAGCCCCCCAAAGTTCTGGGATTACAGGCATAAGCCACCATGCCCAGCCTGCAGAAAGTTTTTAAATCCCTACCTGCCTCCTGGAACAAGTTTGACCAGGACTCTGGCAATCTGTGTCCCTAGGTTCCTTTCCCATCTCCACTTTCAACACCACCTCCCCAAAATAGAAAAATGCCTTTTGTTCATCTCTGGGTTTTTGGCCCCCAGTACTGGGTTTTCAGTAAACACTTACTGAGCACATCTAAGTCTGAAATGGGGAAGCGCAGAGGTTGGTAATACTTAACCACATCAGCAATACAGTTTTGCCTACTGACCCTTCTGCTGCATGCCTTCTTCCCACCCTGTGTCAGTTTCTCAGAGGAGGAAACTCAGGCCAATAGAAATTGCCCAACGGCCCCCCAAAATCCTGCTGTCTCTTCCCCCATTCTGAACTAAGCTGTCAGGAATGTGACCACCAGAGCAGAAAGATCCTTTGTTACCACACAGAGAGGTAAGTGAGGGAGGTTCCGCTGGAGGATTAAGGAAGAGCCTGCAGGCAATTCCTTTCCCACTGGGGCTCAGCGGGGGCTGGAGCTGGATTTTCACCTGCTAAGAGCCTGCCTTGAGCTGCCTCCCACCTGCTGGGAATGCCCAAAGCCAGAGATCCAGGAGGCTCACCTGAGGTGGTCATTCTTAGGCCAGCACACCTGGGCAAAAGGAGAAGGAAAAGGAGTGGGGGAAGTGGGAAGGAGGAAGAGAGAGAGACTCAGACATATATCTTTAGTAGGGTGTAGACACTTGCGTGCACATAATCACAAATACATATACATTGGTACACACTCAGACGCCTGTATGTGTGAATGAAGATTTACTTATATATGTGCTTGTGTGCACCTCTCTCATCCACTCTTACATTTTCAGGCACAGAACCACATACATACACACAATCACATATGCAAAGATGCCTACACCATACACACACACACACACACACACACACACACACTTACCAAATGTGCACATAGATGCATATGTGCTCATAGACCACACACATGCACACACATAGTTATACACATACCTGGACACCGGCTCACACACATATAGTCATTCACGGTCACATGTGCACATGTGCATGTCTTCATATTCACATATATGTGCACAGCCCTGCTTGCCTCCAGCCCCTCCCCAACTGCTGGCTGCCTTGTGTCCAAAAATTTAAAATAGTCTTCCTTAGTTTTGCAAATCCACTACATGTATGTAGCATCCGTGCATATGCTGCGTCTCCACTGGAGATTCAGTGGTGACCCTCCTCAAAGACACAGAGCCATGGATTCAGGGATGATGAAGAGGAGGGGTCAGGGGGAGACACAGAAACAAAGGAATTAATACTACCTCCTCCTCAGATCTTTCCAAGTATTTTCCCAGCCACTGTGCTACATCTTTTTTTTTTATTTTTTGAAACAGTGTTTTTCTATTTTTTTTGAGACAGAGACTTGCTCTGTCGCTCATGCTGCGGTGCGGTGGTGCAATCTCGGCTCACTACAGCCTCCGCCTCCTGGGTTCAAGCAATTCTGCCTCAGCCTCCTGGGTACCTGGGATTACAGTTGTGCGCCACCACGCTCGGCTGATTTTTGTATTGTTAGTAGAGACAGGGTTTCGCCATGTTGGCAAGGCTGGTCTCAAACTCCTGGCCTCAAGTGGTCAGCCTCTCAAAGTGTTGGGATTACAGGCATGAGTCATCATACCCTGTCAGCATTTTTAAATGGCAAATACAGGAGGTAGGAACCTAGTTTACAGATGAGTAAAACTGAGACTCAAACTGATCACCATGCCCAGATCATAAAGGTAGTTGGAGGGAGAGCCCAGATCTGAGGTGAGTCTGTCTTTAAAAGTAGGAAGAATACACTGTTTTTGCCCCCCTCTCAGGGAATTTTTTATTGTTGTGAAATATATTTAAGTCATAAAAAGGCCAGGCATGGTGACTCATGCCCGTAATCCCACCATTTTGGGAGGCCAAAGTGGGAGGATTTCTTGAGCCCAGGAGTTTGCAACCAGCCTGGGTAACATGGAGAGACCCCATCTCTACAAAAAATAAAATAAAAAAATTAGCCAGTCATGGTGGCACATGCCTGTAGTCCCAGCTGTACGGGAGACTGAGGTGGGAGGATCACTTGAGCCTAAGTCAAAGCTGCAATGGGCTGTGTTTGTGCCACCACACTCCAGCCTGGGTGATGAAGTGAGACCCAGTCTCAAAAAAAATGGATATGCAAAAAAGCATTTTCCATTTCCATCCCACCCTGAAATAATCACTATCCCAAACTTGGTGTTTATCAGTAATTACTTCACTAATTTAAAAGGTGATGGTGAAGCATCTAACACTGTGAACAACCACAAAACAAAAATCCCACTCTCATGGAACAATCTAGTAAAATGCATTTTCTTATACTTTTGTTAAGAACGTACGTATTCCTAAACATACAGTTTGCTTAGCATGTTTCTGAGCTTTATCTAAATAGCATGATCCACTGAAGGGTTTCTCAATCTCAGCTTGATTGACATTTGGGGCTGGATGGTTCTTGGTGGTGGAGCTGTCCTGTGCACTGCAGGATGTTTAGCAGCATCCCTGGCTTCTGTCCACCAGATGCCAGTAGGAGCCCCCCAACCTCCCAATTGTAACAACCAATAATGTCTCCAGGCATTGTCCAGTGTCCCCGGCCAGGGTAGGGGACAAAATTACCCCTGGTTGGGAACCACTGACCACTGTCTACGCTGTACTGCCCTTCTCATTTCAGGCCAAGTTTGTGAAATCCCTCCCGGTTGCTGCGTGGAACCCTAGTTCATCCACATTTCCAACAGCCCAGTCTTCCGCACAGTGGGAAAACCACCATTAATTTCACTCTCCTATCTTGGAGCATTTAAATCATTTCCTGGTTTTGCTTCTTACAAACAGAGCTGCTATGAACATCCCTACCTGGAACTCAGGGGCCACTTTTCTCTAGGGACACATTCATCTATCTGCTAGATGCTTTTTTCTAAAACTCTACTTTCATTTTAAAAATTATGTCATGGCTATACTTGCTCAGGCCTCTAAGATGGCATCCTAGGACCTACTGAATGGAGTCCCAGCATCTCAAGGATGGAATGCCAGAAGCCAGGACATCCAAGTAACAATCTCCATCTGCAGCTGATGTTCTCTGGGACCCGGGACCAGCCACTCTTCTCTGTACCCCACTTTCCTCCTTTGTAATCTAATTATCCAGTGATGACTGGGATAAAAGAGGACTTGTCTGCATTGTCTCATGGCCACAACCACAAGAAGAGGGTCCGGCTGTCACCCCCATTTTATAAATAGGGAAACTAGGTCAGGCACGGTGGCTCACACCTGTAATCCTAGAGCTTTGAGAGGCCAAGGTGGGAGGATCACTTGAGACCAGGAGTTTGAGACCAGTCTGGGCAACATAGCAAGACCTCCGTCTTGACAAAAAAAAAAAATTTTTTTTAATTAACTGGGCATGGTGGCACACACCTGTCATTCCAGCTATTTGAGAGGCTGAGATGGGAGGATCATTTGAGCCCAGGAGATCGAGGCTGCAGTGAGCTAGGATCATGCCACTGCATTCCAGCCTGAACAACAGAGTGAGACCCTATCTCTAAAAAATAAGAACACTGAGGCACAGAGAAGTTAAGTAACGTGCTCAAGGTCATGCAGCTAGTAAGTGGCAGAGCCTACGTGCTTTCCCTTCATTAATTCAATTAGTCATTTATTCAACAACTATTTTATTGAACACCCACTATGTACCCAGCCTCGACAGTGATCAAGATACCCAAGATCCTAGATTTTACAAAATCCACCACTTAAAAGCAGGGCATGGGATGGGTAGGAGACAAAAATTATTGTGTTAAAGTTATTTGTTAATTTGCCTATGGGCAGCAATAAGTTCCATGGGGGGGAAAAAGGTAGAGTAATAGGAACTACTTTGGTCAGGGAAGTCCTCTCTGCAGAGGTGACATTTGAGTGGAGACCACACTGTCAAGGAGAAAACAGCCAAGCAAAGGCCTAAATCAAGGGTGTTACAAGAGAAGGGAAAAGGCAGGAGTAGAGAGGCCCCATTGTCAGAGGCGTTTAAATCAGAGTGACTCCATCTTGACTAGGAGCTGGGTAAAATGAGGCTGAAACCTACTGGGCTGCATTCCCAGATGGTTAGGCATTCTGAGTCACAGGATAAGATAGGAGGTCTGCACAAAATACAGGTCATAAAGACCTTGCTGATAAAACAGGTTGAGTAAATAAGTCAGCCAAAACCCACCAAAACCAAGACAGTGACGAGAGTGACCTCTGGTCATCCTCACTGCTGCACTCCCACCCGCGCCATGACAGTTTACAAATGCCATGGCAATGTCAAGAAGTTACCCAAAAGAGCCAAAAAGGAGGAGGCATGGATAATCCACCCCTTGTTTAGCATATCATCAGAAGTAACCATAAAAATGGGCAACCAGCAGCCCTTGGATCTGCTCTGCCTATGGAGTAGCCATTCTTTCATTCCTTTACTTTCCTAATAAACTTGCTTTCACTTTACTTTACGGACTCGGCCTGAATTCTTTCTTGCGTGAGATCCAAGAACCCTCTCTTGGGGTCTGGATTGGGACTCCTTTCCTGTAACACCATGCCAGAAGCCATTCTGGAATGTTCTGGAAACAGAGCAAGCCAGGAGCCAAGTGACAAGCGAGTCGGTGAGAGTCTGGGGCACCCCACTGTGGATCCTCCATGTGAATTCTTGGGCTGATCTGGGGAACCTTCCATGGGCTGGCCCCACCTCTCCAGTTTTCTACTTCTTACCAGGTATCCACTCTAGGGAGGAGGCCGGCCTGAGAAGGGAAGGAAAGGGCACACCTGAATCACCCATAGAGCCTCGCACGGTGGCCAGTGAAGGCTGCTCACTTGGGCCACCTTCCCGAGTTGGGAATTGCTGCAACCAGAGAAGGAGGAAGAATCTCTAGTTCTATAATTCCCTTGGAACCAAAGTCACTGGCCCAAAAAGGAGCTAGCTCCAGTGGGTGGGGGATTACATTCCTGTTTGTTTATTGTTTTGGAATCAAAAGGCCACCTGCCCACCTCCCTGCTGCTGAAAACACCCTGAACCTCCAAGCACCTGTCCCATACAGGGAGAGCTTCCACTTGTTTATTAGGGGAAAGGGAGATGAATGGCTTCCAAAGTAGGGAGATCTCCCCTCCACCACTGCAGAGCTGTGGGCCCTTGGGCAAAGGATGCAGCCTCTCTGAGCTGCCACTTCCTCATTGTTGAGAAATAACCTAACTCTCATCCCTGGTACACACACACAGGAGCCTTTCAACCCATACTAATTTCCAATTTCCTCAGGGACTAATTTTTCAACCTTGGGAAGCATGCTTTGCCACTTCTGATGAGGGCCAGTTTGAGTTTGCTTGTTAAAGACTACCTAGCCTTGATTGGATGCCACGATGAATTCTTTCCTCACCTTTCCTTCTCCGGGGCCACATCATCCCAGGACCTTTCCCTTATCTTTGCAGGGTTCTGGGCTGCTCCTCCACACCTCTGAGTCACAGTTCCCTGACCCAGGTCACAGCTGAGGGAGGGGGAGTGCAAGGATGACCTCATGGCTCTCTTGGGTTGAGTGTAGGGGGTGGGGCTGTGGATACCCAAGCCCTCATCTTCCCCTTCCTCTTACTGCCTAGAGATGGAGTGAAGAGCTTTCACACTTGTCTGGGCTGACTCCAAGTGTGTGATCCCTCTCCCCGGGTGTCAGTGCGGCTGGGAGATTTGTGATACCGCCTGGTTTCTAATTACCACCCTTTCTGCACTCTCTCCCCCTCCCACTCTCCTCAGAGCTGCTGCCACCACCTCCATCATCTCTAGCTGCCTGACTCCATCTGCAGAGGAGAAACACGGCTGGAAACGAGAGAGGCTGTGGTACTTTGTATGGCCAGGTGTGCACACGCAGCCACATTCACAAGGTATACAACAGTATGGAAAACAGACTCTTCCACACCTGCAAAAAGATCTGCTCACCAAGTTGGGTTTATCCCAGGAATACAAGCATGTTTTGGAACAAAGTGTCAATGACATTCACAACATTATCAGCTTAAAGGAAAATGATATGATTATCTCAATAAATGCTGAATAGGAATATGGAAAATGTCCTTGTCCAGGTTCCAGAAAACAGTAACTTGTTAAAAGGTACAAACCCAAGGCAGTGAGAGTGAGAGAAGAAGGAATTAAGGCAGGAGCAGATGGGAGCAGGGCAAGGTGATATATTGCTATGCTGCTCACTGCTTCTTGGGAAAGGAAAGCAGGTTGTTTGGCCATTGGGCTGCTCAGCTTTGCAGGGCACCTCCATGTGGGTGTGCCTCTGAGTAGTCCACCAGAGGAAGAAGGAGGGAACTTATCAGATCAGCTCCCTCCCTATCTTCTGATCCTCTCGGTCAAAGATTCTCCCCTGGGTTAACTCCCATGGATTTCTGGGCTGCATCATACAGCCCCACTGGCAGCTGCTTGGGAAGCCACACACTGTGTTGTGATATTTCTCCGAAGTCCAAAAGTGACAAGAAAAGCCAGAGACTCTGGGCTAGTAGCTGATCAGCCCTAGACAGCAGAATTGCATGGGACTGTGTGGAGTGAGTTGGCTGCTGTTGGTGACTAAGGCTGAGCAAACAGCTAAGGGCTGGGAAGCAGATGAGACAAGAGAATCTTATAAGGATCATAAATGTGTCAGATACTATTTGTTTCAACTCCAGTTCCTAATGAAATCTCATCAAGTGACATACAAATTGGTGAAATATTTAAAATATTTTCATTTAAATACAAGATGGGGATGAAGTTACCCAAGATCACCACTGCCACTCAACATCGTACTTCAGGCATTAACCAATGCAATAAGACAAGAAAAAAAAACACAAAAGTATGATGTTTGAAAAGGTAGAGACATTATGTATATGTGATATGATTGTCTACCTACAAAATGCAAAAAAAGCAACTGACAAACTATTTAAGTTCATAAGACACATTGTGTCCAAATCATTATTGTTTCCTTCCCTGCCTCTTCTTTTCCTCCACAAAAACTCACATCCTACATTTCTTGCACCTGCTCTGCAATTTCTCACCTCTGAACCTTTACCCCACCTTGAGCTCCTCCCTTGCAATTTCTGCAGTTGCAAATTCTACCTATTTCCCAAGTCCCGATGCAAATGCCACTGTGTTTTCCTAAAACCTTTCTTGTTTTCCCAACCACAAGTAGGTTCTCCATCTTCTAAGCTCACACAACCTGCATCATTCATTCATTCTCTACAGTTCTCTGAAGGTACCTACCCCCTCTTACCTCTTATTATAGTTATTTGTGCCTATATCCAATCTACTGAAGTAAGCTGTGAGCAACTTGAGGCCAGAGATTGGGAAGATGGAAGAATACAATTTAGTGACAAAGAGTACTTTGGAGCTTGACAGACCCATATTTAAATCCCAGCACTACTATTTATCAGTTATGTGCCCTTAACAAACTTCTTGACCTCTCTGAGCTTTTTTCTCATATAAGGATTGAGGGCATAGTAGGGTTGTTTTCAGGTTTGCACTAAACAAGTTGACAGTGTGTGTGCGTTCCTATGTACATTTAGCAAACCACCTAGCACAAGACAAAGAGTACTATTATTACTCACTATTATTTTTCATTGTTTATCCCTAGCACCTAGGACAGTGCCCAACGTACAAGAGGAGCTCAAAAGATGCTCTATGAAATGACTTCACAAATATTTCTTGAGTGCTTCTGTGCACAGGGCAATGCACAGGATGTTAGAGATGCAAGAATGAGTAGGATCCAAAGCCTGGTCTCCAAGAGGCCAAGAGCATCAGAAGACTGTAAGGAACACAATGTCGGAGAAAGTCAAACCCAAGCCCACTAAAGACACATTCACATTCCTAGTCCCCTTGGTGGCTGTCTTTATGGGAAAGTCAGTTTAAGGCATGAAATCTTAAGCCATTGGGTCAAGAGGTTGGGCTCTGGAGTTGGGCAATCCTAGGTTCAAATCCTGGCCCCTGTATTTATCATTTGGATCTGTTCAGGGAAATTCTCTCATCTCTTTGAATCACGGCTCCTCTTCTAACAGTACCTACCTTGCTGAGTTGCTGGGGATAAAATGAGATCATCAAATGTAAAGAACTTGGCACAGCACCTGGCATCTCCTAAGCTCTCATTTAATGCTAACACCCACTCCACTCTCTTTTTCTTACAGATGGGAAACTGGGGCCCATGGAGGAGGAGGATGTGTCATGGGTCTCACCAAGCTGCAACTAGATAAGGTCTCCTGGCTCTAAAGCCACCTTCATCTGGAGATTTCCCAGGTCCCAGCCACCTCTGGCAGCCTCAAGTCTATGGAAGGTTCAGTTAGGTGAGCTACATAGTCTTTTTAAGGCATCTCAAGCTAATACTGAGCCACCATGAGCCTGGGCCACAGTTGCTAGCTTGGACCAAAGCAGCCCTTCATCATTTCTAGCAAAATAAGTGTTTCCTACTTGGCTGGAGAGCATTGCTCCACTATTCTGGGGACCTCTGAGTCTCTTTCCTTCCAGCTGAGGCATCAAGTACCTTGAGTACCCTAGCTTGGCTACTAATATCACCCATCTAGACTTCATCAGGCCCTGCCCCTGTTAAAAAAAAAAAAAAAAAAAAGACAAAAAGCAAGAAATAAGGAACATCAGACAAAGCACAAAAGGTTTCCCTTCTCTTACCCCAAACCACATCTCAAAAATGGATCTTATTAATGAGGCATAATTCTCTGTACTGACTTGACAGATAAATTAAGTGAAGATATATTAAGTAAAGAATTGGAAAATGCCACACACTCTGCTCCATCCACCTCCACTTTCTAAAAGTATATACCTAGAATAAAATGCTGAGGAACTATGTCTTAGTCTGTTTCCTGCTGCTATAGCAGAGTACCCCAGACTGGGTAATTTTTAATGAACAGAAATGTATCTGGCTCAAGATTCTGGAGGCTGGGAAGTCCAAGATCAAGGGCCTGCAACTGGTGAGGGCCTTCTTGCTGCATCATAACATAGCAGAAGGCAACACGCTGTGAGAGAGGGAGAGAGAGCAAGAGAGGGCTAAACTCTCTTTGATAACAAACCCACTCTCACATTAACAACATTAATCTATTCATGAGGACAGAACCCTCAAGACCTAATCATCTCAAAAGTCCCAACTCTGAACTCTGTTGCATTAGGGATTAAATTTCCAGCACACGAATTTTGGGAGACACATTCAAACCACAGCAAAATATTAACCAAAAGATGTTCCTGTTGATTATGTCTGAGGGTACAATTACAGTGAAGGTTCTATATTGCCTGTTTCCAGAATGTTTTCATTTAGGCATTGCTTTTGTAATCAGGAATACTAGAGGGTTTGAAAAAGAAAAAGGGATACTTTGTGTCTTGGCCAGTGTGGGAGGCCAGGAGGGCTGGAAGGAAGAGTTCTGGAAGAGGACACTGGCCAGAGAGACCACCTGTCTGGGCTAGGGAAATTCCAACCTTTGGCCCAGGACTAGGTCTCCTGAAGCAGAAGGGAAAACTCAGTGGTGCTACAGAATCCTTGAGTCATCTCTATTCTTAAAGGAGTGTGTATGTTTCTGAATTCCTAACATGATGTTGTCGCTGGAAGCATATATAAGGAACAGGTGCTACCGTTTCCCTCTAGGAAGGAGAGCCAGGTGGCCAAGGAGGGAGAGAAGTAGCAGTTTCACTTCATACTTTTTTGGTAGCTTTTGAGTTATAAACCACACAAGGGTATCACCTACTTCAAAAATAAATAAAATGTAAACACGAGAATAAAGTACTTTCAAAATAGCACTGTTAAATCAGTGTTCAAAATGTTAAGCACATATACAGCTGCATGGATAAACATAGCCACTTGAGAACAATGAATTAATTTTAAAAGGCTCACTAAGAAATATTTGGAAAATACAGAGAAAAAGATTTAAAAGTATACGTGTTTTACTTAGCATCTCACCACTCAAAGAAAACCAACATTAATATTATAGCTTATTTCTTTCCAGGCTGTTTTCTATGCCTGGGTGTTTTGCTTTGCTTTTGTTGGGGTTTGGATCATTCTGTATTGAAATTTTATAAATTATTTCTTAAAGATCTAAGCATGGATAAATGCTTACAATATAGTATCATGGTATAACTTTGAATATCATTGTTAAAGGCTGGTATTGGGTTCTCACTTAAGATGGGAAGCCCTGAGAAATCTCAGATGGAAATTCTGCTCCCCGCCTTCCACGTGACTGGAGGTGCGGGGAGAGGGAGGCTTCCGGGCTATTAACCAACAGAGCTTCATGCATGTCCCAGAATCATCTCTACTCTTGATTTTCAAGACACCTCCCTCCCCATCACCCTGGCTCACTTATGATCCCTGCAAGGAGGAGAGACTGTTTGCGTTGGGGCCAATGGAGATGGAGATTGGGGGAGGGCACCAGGAGTCAGTAAGAGTGATGGGGTGTGGGACTGGAGGAGGGAGCAGAAAAGAGGAAATGATGGATGGGAAGGAAGACAGCCGGAGACAGGAAAACTGTCTTCCTCTGTCAAGGAAGGGTGAGGGGAGCAGGGTGGGAGGGGGTGTGTGTGTTTGCTTCTCTTCCTTCCACTCTGGGAGGGTGAGTTTCTCGGAGATAAAACCACACAGCAGCAGGACCAGCCTGAACAGCTGTACCCATCATGGTCACTCCTCAAACCACTCCCAAAGACCTACTGTGTGCTGTGCCCTGGGCTCAGAGGGGGTGTCCTTAAGACGGTCAAGGGTGAACTTCATTCTGCCCACAAGAAGACAGGGTGGGTTCCTAGATGAGATGGCTGCAGTGGGGACCCATGAGCTGAGGGTACACCATGGACATTTAGGGTTTTAGTGTGCATTTAAGGACAGTGTGTTGTGGGGGGGCTGATGGATCACTGTCCTTGTTGGGGGGGACATCCTTGTTTTATGGGAAAGAGAGAAAGACATAAAGACAGAGAGACACAGAGTTAGATCTAGAGAGCCTGGGAGCCAGAGACGGGCAAAGAGACTAAGGGAGGGAGGGAAGAGAGAGGCAGAGAGAAAGGAGAAAGGAAGACGGGAAGAGACTGAGAAGCAGAGAGACACAGAGAAGGCAGATACAGAAGAGAGACACTGGGGAGAAAGGCTGGCTGGGGAGCAGGGGGAGAGGAGTGTGAGAGGAGGAGGAGGAGGAGGGACCCAGCCTGCCTCTTGGAGGAGAGGCTGTGCACACGGCAGGAACCCAGAAGGAAAATGACAGAGATGAGAGAAGACAGACAGACAGACAGATTGGCACTTCAAAGAGAAAGAGGCTCAGGGAGTGACAGGAACAGAGAAAGGGAGAACGGTGACAGCAGTCACAGGGCACAGTGGACAGGCCAGAAGCAGTGCCACTGTCCCTAGGAGACCCCACCCCACACCTTCAGGTGACTGGAAGCCTCCCTGGCCCCAAGGGTGGGAGCACGTTGGCCACTTCAACATGCCCATTCCAACCTTCCCTAGCTCTCTGTCGCCTCTAGAATGGAGCCCACCCCTTTCCTCTGGCATCCAAGTCCCACAGACCTGCTTGCCCTGCCCCCACCACGCCCCCTGCCCCGCCTCAGCTCAGGCCCCCAGTTGGAGCCTCAGGGATTCCTGTCACTTTTCCCCCTATGCCTGGACCAACGTGTCCTCACGCCATGAGTCACCCAGGAAAATACATTTCTGGTAGAAAACATGTTAACAAGCCCATTGAGTGACACTGGATTTCCACGCCACTGTAATGTACACGTTGCCTCTCCAAATCCACTTAAGCACAAAGGGTTGGCTGACTTCAAGAGCAATGTTAAGTAAACGTTGTAAGCAATATTAAGTAAATGTTTTGGGTCTGTGCCCACCTGCCCACGACTTTTATGTAACACCACTTCAAGAGCAGTGTTAAGTAAAAGTCATGGGCAGGTGGGCACAGACCCACAAGGGGCATGGACTGTCAGAAGTTCAGGAGCCATTGCCTCCTTCGAAACTCACTTTCAGGCCTCACCTCCCCCAGGAGGCCTTCCAGGATGCCACCCTCTCCTGTGGTCCTCTTGCTGCTCCCTGGGCTCAAAAAGGGAGTAATGTCTGCTGGGGGGAATGGGAGAAGGTGAACAGCCTCAGAGAGGAGGTATAGTGGGCCCGAGTCTGAGGATGAGTCCAGGCAGAAAGGGACAAAGAGGGAACAGCATAAGCAAAGTCAGAGATGGAAAGGACAGGACATGCCTCCCGCCTTCCCAGCCACCGCTGCCTGCTCCATCCTAAGTCCACCTTCTCACCACCTGTCTGTTTCCTTCGTTCCAGACCTTGCTCTCACTCCCATTCCTGCCTGAAGATCCACCATCCAGGTTTGGTGCAAATGTGGCCAGGCTGCCCCTGGGGAGTTGGAGCCACACTTTCTCTTAGCGCCCCAGCCTTAGAATAGGAAACATCTCCCCTGTGCCGTGGCTCCTCCTCTCCCCTTCCCAACTCTGCTGTCCTCCTTTCTCATCAAACAGCAGTGCAAGAAGGACCAGCGCAAGGCAAAGGTTCAACCCCTCATTGCTCAGGTGCGGGAAACCAAGGCCCAGAGAGCGAGGACACCCACCCCAGGTCATACCACAGTAACCTCAGAGCCATCCCAGAACCCAGAGCTCCCCCACCACTTGGGGCTTCTGTGCTTCCAGGCTCCCACTATTCCCCTCCTTGGGCCCCTGTTTGCCTCACTTCCTCCCTGTCTCCTGCCCACTCTCTTCAAATCCCCCACCCACTCTCTCCTGCTCTCTTTTGTGTTAAACTTGCCTCTCCCACACAGTCCAGCCCCGCACACACAGTCCAGCCCCGCACACACAGACCAGCCCCGCACACCCCGCACACACAGGCCAGCCCTGCACACACAGTCCAGCCCCGCACACACAGACCAGCCCCGCACACACAGTCCAGCCCCGCACACACAGGCCAGCGCCGCACACACAGTCCAGCCCCGCACACACACAGACCAGCCCCGCACACACAGTCCAGCCCCGCACACACAGACCAGCCCCGCACACACAGTCCAGCCCCGCACACACAGGCCAGCCCCGCACACACAGTCCAGCCCCGCACACACAGGCCAGCCCCGCACACACAGTCCAGCCCCGCACACACAGGCCAGCCCCGCACACACAGTCCAGCCCCGCACACACAGGCCAGCCCCGCACACACAGTCCAGCCCCGCACACACAGACCAGCCCCGCACACACAGTCCAGCCCCGCGCACACACAGTCCAGCCCCGCGCAGACACAGTCCAGCCCCGCACACACAGTCCGGCCCCGCACACACAGACCGGCCCCGCACACACCGTCCGGCCCCGCACACACAGACCGGCCCCGCACACACAGTCCGGCCCCGCACACACAGACCGGCCCCGCACACACAGTCCGGCCCCGCACACACAGACCGGCCCCGCACACACAGTCCGGCCCCGCACACACAGACCGGCCCCGCACACACAGTCCGGCCCCGCACACACAGTCACATACGTAGGCATGCATGTGCACGCGATCACACTCACACACAGTCACATACACACACGTACTCACACTCACACACCCAGTTTCTCACACCTCCGTCTTCCAGGCTTCCCCCATCCATGCCAACTGTCCAGCCCAAATTGGGGACAGGTACCCTTTCGGAAGCTGGAAGGGAACAGGGACAAGACGACGGCTGGGCAGGAGCAGAAGATGGTGGAGAGAAGAGCGAGGTGCTCCCCCACCCTGGACCCTGAGTTCTGAGCATGTGGCCAGATATTATTTTAATAAACCCAGCGCATGTTGCCCTCATGCCAGCTGCCGCACACCCTCTCTCTTCATGTGGATCTCATTTATTCCTCGTTAGCAAAATCACCTGTTTGTCAAATAAGGCCAGCTCGGTGAGACATTAAATTGCACTGAAGCTGGGGGTGGCTTGGGGACCATGGCAGGCAGCTGGGAGGGTGGTAGGGAGGAAGAGGGGAGGAGGTGGAGGTGACTTCAGTTCCAACTTTGTTCTGGCCACAGGGGCAAGTCCCCCACTGCTGGCAGCGTCACCCCCAACCCAAGAGTTGGCCAGTAGCCACAGGCCTGGGGATAGGGGCTTGCTGAACATGGAGAGGCTGAATTTGGGAATGGGTCAAATTTTCCTATGACATCGGCTGGGGAGGGTGCCAGCAAGGTCATGAGGAGAGGGCAGGAATTGGGCAGCCTACCTCTCCCCTTTGGAGAGCTGGCATGAGAGAGAGCACTGAAACAATATATATGAATGCAACATTGCAGCATTGCATTTCTGCAGCCAGGAGCAAAGAAAAGTGGTATCTCATTGCAGTTAAGCACACAGATCTGAAGTCAGGCAGAGCTGGGTTCAAACACCTGTTTGGCTGCTCTCTAGTTGTGCACGTTGGGACAGGGCACTTTACCTCTCAGAGCCCCTCTTTTGCAGCTGTAAGATGGGGCTAATGTCAGTACCTACCTAGCGGGGATGTCCAGTTGATTATTCCATTATGCAGACAAGATTTAGCCCGGTGCTTGGACCAGATAACAGAATTTACTTTATTGTTTGAACATATCAGCCCGCAGCCAGGTTCAAAGTCAGTGGCAATATTGCCACAAACTCCGACTCTGTTATGGCCCTTTGCTTCCTCTCTGAAAGCCCCCTTCTTGTTTTCAGGATGTCCCCAATAACTGGGTTTTCCCACTCTAAACTGCCAGCTGCACAAGGTCAGAGTCTACGGCTGCATGGCTCACCTTGAGCACACAGTATACGTTCAGGAACTGTTTGTTGACTGACTAATGAACCGACCCCCTCCTGCCCCTCTGATCACCACTTTTTTTCCCTGGATGTCATCTTCTTCCAACGCTCTAGGCCAGAGCTATCTGATAAAAATATAATGCAAGCCACAAGTACAACATCAAATTTTCTAATAGCCTCATTCTGAAAAAAAAAAAATGAGACGGGTGAAATAAATTTTTGTTTTTGAGGTGGGGTCTTCCCATGTTGCCCAGGCTGGTCTCAAACTCCTGGGCTCAAGCAATCCTCCTGCCTCAGCCTCACAAAGTGCTAAGATTACAGGCGTGAGCCACCGCACCTGGCCTGAAAAGAAATTTAAACATCTGTTTTATTTAACCTAATGTTTCCAAAATATCATTTCAACATAGAATAAATATTAAAAATTACTGATGAAATATTTTACATTCTTTTTTTCATACTAAGTCTTCAAAACCCAATGTGTGTTCTGCACTGATGGCACACCTCAATTCAGACTGGCCCCATTTCAAGTCCCCGATAGCCACTTATGACTCCAAATACTGTAGGGTGCAGTTCCAGACCCTGGCTGGGGACAGGTCATCAGCATCATTTGCAAGTAATTTTTAAGCCATGATATGCAGTCAGTTGTCTGAGCCTGAGCTCATGGAAGCCACTGGGCTGATTCACCATCCAAGTGAGTGCACGACTGTCACAACATTGGCTCTAGGGACCAATACAGACATGCAGAGTCCCTGACTCTACCCCAGACATCCTAAGTCAGAATCTGGTTTGAGGGCTTACTTTTAATCCTGAGGTCATTGTAGATTCACAATCAGTTGTAATATATAATCCAGAGAGCTGCTATACCCTTCATGCAGGTCCCCACAATGATAACATCTTGCAAAACTCTAGTATAAATCCCAATCTGAAAATTGACATGACTGACATTGACCAAATCCACCCACCTTATTCAGATTTTACAGTTTTACTTGTTTAGTTTTAGTTTACCCTCACTTGTGGGTGCATTTGGTTCTGTGTAAGTTTGTCACGTGTAGATTCATGCAACTCCCACAATTGTCGAGAAACAGAACAGTTCATCACAGGACTCTTCGTGCTACCCTCTTATACCACACTCAACTTCTACCTCCCATCCTCCGCAGTCCCTAAGAATTTGCTTTTTACCCCAATTCCAGGTGAGTCACGTGCATGTTAAGTTTGAGAATCAAATGCTGAGTTTTTCTCTCTTCCATTTTCTTTTGATTGTTTGGATCGTTTGAGAGAGAAAGTCTTAGTAGGGAACTAATTCTTTGTTAACACCTCTCATATGCTGCCTAATTCCTTCTGTGACCTTGAGCAAGTTACTGGGCCTCTTGGAGTCCCACTTTCCTAATTTGTACAATGGGGATCACAGTTATATCCAATCACAGTGTTGCTGAAAAGATTAAATGAGATAATGCTATAAAATGCATCTGAAGGAGCTGAGCCAAGGAAAAACCTAGAACTCTGCCCCTCAACCTTCCATTCTTAAGCACAAAAGGAAGATGTTCATTGCAGCATTACTTATGGTTAAACAATGGCTTAACAATGACTAAATTCATTATAGTACATCGTGCAATGAAGTATCTTGCAATATTTAAAGATTCACGTTGTAAAAAGCAAAAATTGACAAATGGGATTTAATTAAACTAAAGAGCTTCTGCACAGCCAAAGAAACTATCATCAGAGTGAACAGACAACCTACAGAATGGGAGAAAAATTTTGCAATCTATTCATCTGACAAAGGTTTAACATCCAGAGTCTACAAGAAATTTAAACAAATTTACAAGAAAAAAAAAACATTAAAAAGTGGGCAAAGGACATGAACGAACCCTTCTCAAAGGAAGACATACATGAGGCCAACAAATATATGAAAAAAAGCTCAACATCACTGATTATTAGAGAAATGCAAATCAAAACCACAGTGAGATACCATCTCATGCCAGTCAGAATGGCTATTATTAAACAGTCAAAAAACAACACATGCTGGCGAGGTTGCAGAGAAAACGGAACACTCTTACACTGTTGGTGGGAGTGTAAATTAGTTCAACCATTGTGGAAGACAGTGTGGTGATTCCTCAAAGACCTAGAGGCAGAAATACCATTTGACCCAGCAATCCCATTACTGGGAATATACTCAAAGGAGTATAAATCATTTTACTATAAAGACACATGCATGCATATGTTCATTCCAGCACTATCCACAATAGCAAAGACATGGAATCAACCTAAATGCCCATAAATGATAGACTGGATAAAGAAAACGTGGCACATATACACATGGAATACTATGCAGCCATAAAAAGGAACGAGATCATGTGCTTTGCAGGGACGTAGATGGAGTTAGAAGTCATTATCATCAGCAAACTAATGCAGGAACAGAAAGCCAAACGTCACATGTTCTCACTTATAAGTGGAAGGTAAATGATGAGAACACATGGACACATGACAGGGGACAACATACATTGGGGCCTGTTGGAGGGAATGGGTGGGGGCAGGGAGAGTATCAAGAAGAATAGTTAATGCATGCTGGTCTTAGTACCTAGGTGATGAGTTGATCGGTGCAGCAAACCACCATGGCACACGTTTACCTATGTGACAACCTGCACATCCTGCACATGTACCCCTGAACTTAAAATAAAAGTCGAAGAAAAAAAAATTGTGTTGTAGTTATCAATGAACTCTCAAAGAGGAATGTTTGTGCTGATTCATTGGTTTTTAAAATTAAAAAGAAATACCTGATTGATGTAAAAGGTCAAAAACTCAGAAATGTGTAACGGAAACAGAGTTTTCTATTCCCTACTCCCACTTTGCCCCCATCCAACTTCCCAAGGGAAATTGCTGACCACAGTTTTGTGTGTATGTTTCCAGATAGTTTTTATGCATATACAAATATGTATGTGTGGTGTGTGTGTGTTGATACAAAGGGTGTCATGCTGTATGTACTGATAAGCAACTTTTCACCCAACCACATATGTACTAGGTTGTTAAAGGAGGAAATCAAGTTTTATAAAAAAGCACATTCGGGCCGGGCGCGGTGGCTCACACCTGTAATCCCAGCACTCTGGGAGGCCAATGCAGGTGGATCACCAGTTCAGGAGTTCAAGACCAGCCTTGCCAATATGGTACAACCCCATCTCTACTAAAAATACAAAAATTAGCTAGGCATGGTGGTGAGCGCCTGTAATCCCAGCTACTCGGGAGGCTGAGGCAGAGAAGTGCTTGAACCCAGGAGGCGGAGGTTGCAGTGAGCCAAGATCATGCCACTGCACTCCAGCCTGGGCAACAGAGTGAGACTCCATCTCAAGAAAAAAAAAAAAGCATATTCGGTATGATCCCAATTTTGTAAATATATGCATAGAAAAAGATCCAGAACTCCATATCTGAAAAAATAAATGTAACAAACCTAATCGCTGGTGGAGATGAGGGAGAAGGCTGAAGAGAGAAGTTTGAGACTCAGTCCTACAAGATACACAGTATTCACCTTTCTGAGGCTCAGAAAGGTGAGGCTGTAAAATAAGATATAATCAGTATTTCCCACCCGCCCACCCCGGAGGTGACATTGAGCAATCTCTGAAGATATTTTTGTTGTTACAACTGGGTGCTACTCACATCTAGTGAGTAAAGCCAAGGGCGCTGATAAACATCCCACAGCGCACAGGACAGCCCCTACAAAAGAGGATTACATGGCCCAAAATGTCAAAGTACTGAGGACAGAAAACCCTCACTGTAATAATAACCCCTGTGCACCTCACGGGCTCCTGTGAGATTCTAGCAGGTGCTGGGTAACAGGAAGCTCTTGTTATCACCATCGCTGTTCTTATCATCATGATGGTGCCTGTGATTATCAGCTATTTTGAAGAGCTGAATATTTTTGAAACCTGGAAATGCAGTCAGTTGTCTGAGCCTGAGCTCATGGAAGCCAATGGGCTGATTCACCGGCCAGGTGAGCACACGGCTGTCACAACATTTGCTCTAGGGACCAAGCCATAGGATGACCCTTCCTTCCCCTGCCCGAGGCCTGAGGCAGCAGGGCACAAGGTGGACCAGCAGGCTGGCCAGGGCATCCTTGGGCCTGGCATGAAGCCCCAGCCGGCGGCTGACCAGCTGGCCGAGCCCCTGAGTGGGGGCCCAGCTGCCCAGCCTGGGCCCCGGCCCTCTCTGCCTTCTCCGGCTGCTCCCAGGGAGCAGGAATTAGCAGGACGGCATCCTTTGCACCTCCCGAGCTCATTAGCTCCCCAGCCTCATTCTCTGCGGAAAGCTTGTGGCCTCACGCTCGACTGCTGGGCCCGTGATTGTGGCCAGCCGGCCTCCTCCATCCCACCGGGGGCCACTCCTTCCCATCTGCCTCCCTGCTTGGAATCTTCCCCTTTGTCTTCTCCCCTTCACTGCCCCCAGACGCCCCTCTTGACTCCATGTCCTCAGTACCTTCTCATCTTTCTTCTCTCCAGGGCTCTCCTAGCAGTGGGCACCATGCCTCCAGCTCCTCTCTACTCCTAATCAGACCCCGAGCCCTGAGACCCTCCTCCACCTCCCCTAAAAGAGGAAAAACCCTTGGAGGATTCATAGACACAGGATTTGAAAAAGAGACCTTGAGGCGGGGCGCAGTGGTTCACGCCTATAATCCTAGCACTTTGGGAGGCCAAGGAGGGCAAATCTCTTGAGGTCAGGAGTTTGAGACCAGCCTGGCCAACATGGTGAAACCCCATCTCTACTAGAAATACAAAAATTAGCCAGGCATGGTGGTGTGCACCTGCAGTCCCAGCTATTCCAGAGGCTGAGGCAGAAGAATCGCTTGAACCCGAGAGGCGGAGCTTGCAGTGAGCCGAGACCACACCACCGCACGCCAGCCTGAGCGACAGAGCAAGACTTTGTCTCAAAAAAAAAAAAAAAAGAAAAAGAAAAAGAAAAAGAGACCTTGATCTTGCTCATTCCATAGGTGTGAAAACTGAGGCCCGGGGAGGGCAAGACTTAGCTGAGGTCCAAGAGTGAGTTGGAGAATCAAACATACATTCATTTATTCGAGATGTATGGTGTCCTCTGGAAACTATCAGCAGGCCCTGCTCTAGACCCTAGGAACATAGTGGTGAGCAAGTCAGCCACTGGGGAAGGAGGGTAGGGAGAAAGCACAGACCCTGAGGGTCTGGGTTGGGCAAAGACCCACCCACAGGCAAGGGCTAGACTTGCTTCCCAGGCTCTCAGGGTCCCCCAGCCTGTTCCAGCCCCTCGTTCCTGGCTTCAGCCAAACTCAAGCCTCAATCTCAGTCCCTACCCTCATGGAGCTTCCTGTCTAGACTGGGGCTGGCAAAGTTTTTCTGCAAAGTGCCAGACAGCAAAATATTCTGGGTTTTGCAGACCTCATACTCTCCATTGCAACTATTCAACACTGTCGTAATGTGAAACACAATATGTTCTCAAAAATAGGCATCACTGTATTCCAATAAGACTTTATTTACAAAAACAGGCCGTGAGCTGCATTTGGCCCTCAGGGGTTAATTTGCTAACCCCTGGTCTAGGGATTTCTTTGTAGAGACAAGGTCTTGCTTTGTGGCCCAGGCTGGAGTACAGTTGCATAATCATAGCTCACTGTAGCCTTGAACTCCTGAGTTCAAGGGATCCTCCTGCCTCAGCCTCCCAAGTAGCTGGAACTACAGACACAACTAATTCTTCTTAATTTTTTTGTAGTGATGGGGTCTTGCTATGTTGTCTTGCTTGCTGATCTTAAACTCCTGGCCTCAAGTGATCCTCCTGCATTGGCTTCCCAAAGTGCTTGGATTACAGGCCTGAGCCATCATGCCCTGCCAAGGGGTTTCTTAATTCTTGAATTTTTTTTCCACCCAGCAGCCCTAGCAATTCTCTTTTGCTTAATTACGTGAGATTGTATTTAGAGAACAAAGAGCATTTTCCCCTTGATATTCCCCAGCCAAGGGATGGCCAAAGGCAAAGGCTGACCAGAAGGCCAGGCCACTGGAGGGCAGTGGGTAGAGACTAGACTTAGGGGGCTGGGCATGCCTGGGCATGATGGCCAGCCTGCATGCCCCCAGGCTGAGTCTGCAAGTGGGTCCTAGCTTTAGGTCCTCATTCAGACTATCATCTGCAGGTCGCTCAGCTCCATGCTGGCCTTTTCCAGCTCCACTTTGCAGACTCCTGCGATACCAGGGCCCCGGGAAATGACCTTGGGCTGGGAATCCAGAGTATGGCTTCTTTTCTTGGCTGAGGCTCTTCAAAAGGGTGCCTCAGTTTCCCCATTGTTAACACCGGGGGTCCCTGGTCATCCTCAAGAGTGGGAACTAGGTTCATCAGAGAGCATGAGTACATGTGTGCATACACATATACACATGCCATCCCCAAATTAGTCATTCATTCCCAAAGGTAGGTGAGAAATCCTATGTCTTATGCCTGCATAGCCCCATGGTCTGAATGCAGATCACCTACACTGGGGTGGGGTAGGATAGTGCAGTGCTTAAGGAGAGGGACTCTGAAGCCCAGCTGCACTCCCTTAGCAGCTGAGAGACCTCAGGTAAATTACTTCCCCTCTCTGAGCCTGCGTTTGTCCTCAATAAGATAGGGATCACCATAGCCCCCACCTCACAAGGTTGGAATGAAGCCAAGATACAATTGCCTAGGAAGTCGTTAGCACAGCCTGGCATGTAGCACACTGTCAATAAACAGCAGTCACTACAATCATGTCATCGTCATGTCATTTGATCAAAATACTCCAAATGGTAGGCTGAGAAGAAATGTGCCAACATTCCCATTTTACAGATGAAGAGACTGAGAAGAAGGCCTATGCCTGGTGTAGTGGGTGCTGTGGTGTGCCACCCAGGCCCCAGGCCCTCATTCCACAGATGCTGCAGTGGTGGCTTCTGATGGTTCTACGCTGTCAGCCCTCCTCAGGAACCGCCCTGGGCTGAAGGAAGGCACCTTACCAGAGGCGCCCATATCCAGTGACAGGCATGGGAACAGTTGAAGCAGGGCTGCAAAGACTCAGCCCCCTTCACCTCAATTTGGGGTATCTCTGAAAGAACACCCCAGCTCCAGAGCTCCCCATTGCAGCTGCATCCCAGCCCAACTTCTTTCTTGGCCCCATCCTGCCATCCTAATTCCTCACAGGCATTTGTTATAAGAGCATGCCCCAGGAAACCACCTGTTTCGGGGTCTGTTTCGGGGGAACCTACCCTAAGATGCCTAACTAGCAAGCAGCAAAGCCTGCACCAGCCCCCGAGCCCTTCCTGTCTCCTGCTCCAGGGCTGTACCCACCACATCAACCACTCTCTGCAAGAACATCTTCTTTTCATCTGGGTAGAATAGAAATGTGAGCTCACAGAAAGCAGTGATGGCTGGTTGCACTTTACTTGTTGGCTGTAAGTTTCATGAGCTAGATGGAATTAGCATGTATGAATAATAACAACAACAGGAACAGAGAGGCATGATGTTTCGCCACATGCAGGCTAGCTCGGTTCAGGAGCTCCCAAGCTTGGTGGTGCTTGCTCCTCAACTGAAGGGGATGGTTGCTAAAACACAGAGTGCTGGGCCCTGGCCCCAGAGTTTAGAATTCAGTAGGTCTGGGCCGGGCTCAGTGGCTCATGCCTGTAATCCCAGCACTTTGGGAGGCCAAGGCAGGTGGATCACGAGGTCAGGAGTTCAAGACTAGCTTGGCCAATATGGTGAAACTCTGTCTCTACTAAAAATACAAAAATTAGCTGGGTGTGGTGGCATGTGCCTGTAGTCCCCTCTACTCGGGACACTGAGACAGAAGAATCGCTTGAACCCGGGAGGCGGAGGTTGCAGTGAGCCAAGATCGCACCACTGCACTCCAGCCTGGATGACAGAGCAAGACTCTGTCTCAAAAAAATATATGTATATACATACATATATGGAATTCAATAGGTCTAGAGTGAGATATAGGTTTCCAGATGATGCCAATACTACTGGTCCAGGGACCACAGTTTGAGTGAATATGGGCACAAGGCCTAGACTTAAAGACACCTGCATTTACATCGTGACAATACCATGTGCATGCTGTGTGATCTTGGACAAGTTACTTACCCTCTCTGGACCTCCATTTCATTATATGGAAAATGGATGTGGAGGGAGGAACCTGCTCTGCAGGATTAACTGGAAGATCCAAAAGATCGTGAATGCAAAAATACCTGGCACAAGGCGAGTGCCCAGATCGTGAAATCTGTCATTACGATGTCCAAGCGCGATGCTTGGGCATGCCACATGCTTCTTTTCATTATTATTTTCATTACTGGTAACAGTTGGCCCATCATCTTCGACGCCCTAGGCTGCCTGTTGCTGTCTGCCTCCTTCTCCCTTTGCTGAGTGGTTCTCCCCATTTGGGAGAGGAGCAAACTGAGGAATTTCCTGGCTGAAGGTCAGAGGCCCAGCTAGGGCTTTATCCGCTCCACCCATCTCTTCACCCTAGTCTTTTGCACAGCTTCCCCTCCTGGAGCCGGGGCTGGGCTCCTCTGGCAGGAAGTCTTTCCAAACAAGGAGAAAATAAAGAGCTTTCTGTCCACACCAGAAGAAAAACAAACCCCCACCGCCCTCCATTCCCCGCTAAGGAAATGATGGATTTCTGTTATTGTTGTTGTTGAAATCACTACCAGGGGAAATAGATCAAGGGACATTTTGCCGGCGAGAGAGCTCACTGTGTCACTGGGAAGAATACACATCTCTGCCACACCGCATTGCCTTTCTTTCCGCAAGCTCCTTTTTCTCTCCCACAAACCTCAGGGTGGGGGCAAGACTGGACTTCGAGGGGCCAGCGGTTGGGGGCCCATGGCTTGAGGGTTGGGGACAGTCATCAGCTTTGCCTCCTCCTTCTCTTCTTCTAGACCCCAATTTCCCTCCTTCCAGTGGGTATCTAAGGCAGGGGAGGGGGTGTAAACCAGTTAAATATTTAATTCAATTTTTCCCCCTTGTATAGGTGGTGATGGAGAGGAAATAATGGTATTCACAGGTGGGAAGGACAAAAAATGTTGTCTATATGGAAAAATTCCTCTGGACTTGTGGTAGGTCTGAAAAGCAACTACACATCCCATATCATCTGGGGCCATTTTGGCTTCCAATGTTCCATATTGCAGTCCCTATAAGACTCATATGACTGAATGTATATGGAATACATGGAACTCACATTCCAACAGAGGAGATAAAATGGGTGTGGGGGTTTTCATACGTTGGTTCTGCTCTAGTGACGACAGGTCTACAGCGGGTTATCTGCTTTGCCTATATCTCTCTCAACAAACTTTTCATATATCACCAAAGGCTGGGCTGAGACCATGTGGATCTGGCCTCTGTTGGTATTCTCACCACCTTCCCTCTCTCCTACCCCCAAGCCTCAAGCTAGGAAAGAACAGGGGGTTTGCACCAGGTTTGAAGCCAGTACTTCAAGTTTCCCACTGTGTGACCTTGGGCAAGTTTTTTAAACCTCTACAAGTCTCAGTTTTTTTCATCTGTAAAATAGGATAATCTTGCCTACCCCCAGTGAGTTAAATTAGAGGATTAAATGAGAATAATCATAATCATGTCTATTAAATATCCAGAAAATAATGACAATCCTTAACACTTACTGAAATGTGCCAAGCATTGCTCTGTTTTTATGTGGATTCATTCAGTTAATCTTTACAATACCCCTATGAGGGAGGTACTACTATTATCCATTTTTTGCAGATGAGAAAACAGAGGCCCAGAGAGGTGAGGTGACTTTGCACAGGTCACACAGCTGGAAGAATGCAGAGCTGGGGTTCAGTCACAAGGGACCTGGCCAAACCCCAGTCTTAAATCTAGTTGTTCCTGAGGTCCAATGGCTTGACATTGCACTGACCAACCCCTAGAGGCTTGACCGAGGTTTTTCCTCTTTCCTATTTCATCAATACAATCACTTCTGCTCATTTATATGTCACTGGCATGTTCAGATTTGTCCTCGGGGATTACTATTGGGTCCCCATGCCTTTGGGAACAATGATCCCAAAAATGTTATGCAGCCAGGTTACATGTAGCATATCCTGTCATTTAAAGTATCTGAGGAAACTGGCCCCAGGACATCTCTTCCATTCAAAACCTTTGCTTTGGGGAAAGCTTCCCTGGGTCTCACCTCTATCTCTTCTGCTCTGATCTTGGTCTACTTCCTGGAATTCTCAGCAGAGAGCTTTGCTCTGCACTCCCTACCACACCCACAACATAATGGACTCATCATTAAACCGCAGCAGTCTCCTCTCTGAGCAAAATCATAGCCCCATTAAACCCCAGAGGCCCCACATTCCCTGCCCTGCACCTTTCTTGAAGCCCTGATCCCCCATTTTGCAGAAGAAATCCCACATTTAACAAACATTCCTTAAAGAACTACAACAGTGCTGGGAATTGAGTTTAGCAGAAGGTGGGGACCTGAGTCTCGGTCTTTGACGGCCAGATGCGCACATGTGTTTGGGTGTTTATCAATATCTGCTCTCCAGGAAAGAACATGGCAGGAACCACAAGCCACCTTGGAGGCTGGCGTCAACAATGGACAGCAGTTTGGCAGGCAGGGATATTTGGCCGATGGCCTGCTAGGCTGGAGGGCATGCTTCAGAGACAGTGAATATTCAGTTCAGCCAGAGCACAGGTATGTGGGAGATGCCACCAGACAGGTGTTTGAAGATCCTTGCTAAGGTGCCTGGACTTGATCTGATAGAAAACAGTGAAATGTTAAAGGGTCTGAGTAGATGTATCAGGGCTTGGTTTTAGGGTGATGGAAATGCATGGTACATGCCTGTCTTGGATGACACCCCCTCATTGGGAATGTTGAAATGCTAGTGGTTTATCTGGGAGGTGATTCCAACTGAAATGGGGGTGGAGAGGTAAGGAAGAAGAGAAGACACCAATAAAAGGGATGTGACAGAGCCAGTTTCCACCTTGGACATCTGAAGCTTAACCCCACCAGAAAGCTCAG
This sequence comes from Pongo abelii, assembly GCF_028885655.2. Taxonomy (NCBI): domain Eukaryota; kingdom Metazoa; phylum Chordata; class Mammalia; order Primates; family Hominidae; genus Pongo; species Pongo abelii. Next base: position 112,392,152 of record NC_071995.2, on the reverse strand, counting down.
AGAGACAGACAGAGAACACGCAGCTCAGGGTTATTTCCTGCCCCCAGGATGAGAAAGGCTGAGCATTGGTCTGCCACTGGTTGAAGCTGTTTGCCCAGCCAGCCTGCTTGCATCACAAAAAGAAAGTCCTCGGGCAAAGAGTAAACCTCCTTCCCCAAGTAGAAGCAAAGGCCCTGACAGTGTCTGCTGTAAGTGCTCAATAGACATTCATTGAATGAATGAATGAATGATATTCCGTGTGCCTGACGCTGTGCTGGTGGAATGTAGAGATAACTTAGAGCCCTTGAAGATCTCATGACAGCAGAGAAGACTGATACACACACACACACACACACACACACACACACACACAACTAATTATAATGAAATATGCAAGTATAAATGCTCCTGGAAACTTTTGCCTATTTTTAGTTATAGTCAGCCCAGAACACCTTCCCAGAAATTAGGGTTATCACTATGTTTCCCAAAGTACATTTGAGGGAACTCTCCTCCCAGGACATGCTCTGAGCTAGGGAAATGCTCTGTGGCCAATCACAGGTGGAATTCCATATATTCTGTTCACAACAGCCAGGACCCATGGATCAATTTCTCTTTGTTTAACCCAGAATTTGCCAAATATATTTGACATATTTATCCTCCAAGGTTCAAATTAAGTCCAGCAAAACTGGGTCAAGCAGTTCACTAGAATCTCCACTCTTCTGAGCCGGAGAAGATTACATGCAATGTTGTCCATGAAACCTTCTGCAATGATGGAAGTGTTCTGAACCTGTGCTATCCAATATGGTAGCCACCGTGGCTCTTGAGCGCTTGGAATGTGGCTAGTATGACTGAGGAACGAATTGTTAATTTTAATTAATTTAACTTTAAATTAAATGCTAGTATCTACCTAATTAGGCAGCATAGTTGCACCATCTAATTTTTGCCTGATACCCAGGTTCCCTGTTGAGCTTGGACCAACTGAGCATGGTGACTAGCACAGAATGACCCTTCTGTAAATCACAGTCTTCCTACAATGTTGGCTGCCTTTTATTGAGCAATTGCTATATGCCAGACACTAATAGCTTGATTTAATCCTCCAATAGCCTTAGGAGGCCAGTGCTATTGTTATCAAATCCATTTTCCAGATGACGTGGAGGCATGGGGGCATTAAGTGACTTGTTCAAGCTCCGAAAACTAAGAAGTGATGGATCCAGGGATTGTGCCTGGGGGTGTCTGACTCCACACTCCCTTTTTTAATCCCTGTAGTGCACCCATATGCCAAGACTGGCTTCCAGGACAATCTCAGAAACAGCCCTGGGATGAGAGGTGAGACCCCCTACACCTCCTTCTTTGATGGGGCACTTTCAAGATAAAAGGTATTTTTCTCCACCATTAAATGCCTGCTGAGTATGCACTGAGCATGGGGCTGGACACTGGGGAGGTAGGGAGCTGTGAAGTCACAGGTGCACCCCTTGGGGAGCTCCCCATCTACTGGGGGGCAGCAGCCAAGTAAGCAATTACCCACGACACAGCAAGATAAGAGTCCAGGGAGGAACAACCTCCTGCCTCCCCCACCATCACCCCTGCCTGGTCTGGCCCAGCCCAGAGCCTCCTCCTCTTCCTCACAGAGAAGCCCAGGAGGCCCCGCCCGAGCCCCTCCCCCAACAGTGGCATGTTGTGCCCAGCAACCGAGGGTACATGATCCCATACCTTTCATCCCTTGCCGAGTTCAGATAAATCTCTCCCCCTCTCCCTCTACAGCTGAAAGTCGTCAGGTCTAGCTAGAGTTTCTCCCACTTATGCAGCTCATGAATATTTAACAGCATCTGCCGTGGAGGCGATAAAGCCCTACCAATCCTTGACAAATATGGCCTAATCTTTTCAATTTCGGGGTGCAAATATGCCTTCTGAGTCCTGTTTGTCACCTAGATTAATGGCCCAGGGTCCCATAATCCTTTGGTGCTAATTCAAGTGGTGGCCGGCCGGCGTGTGCCTGCCAGGGGGATGCTGGGACGCACACAGGCACACACGCACACGCACACACACAAGAAGGAGTGATTAATCACGTGAGGATTACTTGTAGTGTGTGTGTGTGTGTGTGTGTGTGTGTGTGTGTGTTGAGTGTGGCCACTGAATGTAGCGTTTGTGTATATATAGGCCTGTATGGGTAGCCTGTGTCTTTGTGTACCTTGACTCTGTGTTTACAAGTGTTTGGGTGCATGTGTCCAGGTGACTTGTGTATGGTCTGTGTCTGTGTGTGTTCCTTTGTATGAGTGCATGTGTGCGTGCATGCATGTAGAGTGGAAATACTGTGTGTGTGTGTGTATGTGTGTGTGTGTGTTTCTATGGGGGGAGGAGCATGTAAACCAGCTGAACACTGATGGCTTCACCCTTGTACAGGTTGTGATGGAGAGGAAGGAGATAGTAGTCACAGGTGGGAAGACATAAGAAAATATTGCCTGCAGGGGAAAACTTCTCTAGAATATGTTTCTGGTCGGTCTGAAAAGCATCCACACATCCCCCATCCTCTGGGGCCATTTTTATTTCAAATATTTTATGTTGCTCTCCCCTATAAGAGACATATGATCAGATATGTATATGGAGTATCTGGAGTTTACAATACAGTAGAGAAAAATAAGTGTGTGTGTGTGTGCGGGTGTGCGCACGTGCGTGCATGCGCATACTTGCTCACGTGTGTGTGTGTATGCAAGTGTGTGTACATGTGCATGTTGTTTTAGTGCCTTCATACACTGCTCTAGTGCAGACAGAGATCCATAGTGGTTTATCTGCTTCCCTCTCTCTCTCTCAGCAAACCTTCAATATTTCACCAAAATGAAAGACTAAGACCTTGTGGATCCAGCCTCAGTTGATGTGCTTACCACCTAGTTCACTTCTCTCCCAGATCTATTCTCAGAGGAGCCCAGCAGGAGCTGGGGATGTGAGCATGAGATCTCTCCCTATAGCCCAGTTGAGCTACCAAGAAAGACCAAAATCCTTAATCTTTTCCCCTTTTCTTCCCATCACTAGCATCTGCACCACTCACCTATGAGAGCAGTGACCCAGGTAAGAGGCCGGGGGAGGGGGGAGGGGCAGCCTCACCCAGGATGGGGCTGGGAAGGAGGGAGTGCAGTGAGGGGTGCAAGGAGCTTGGACCAAAACTGGGACAGATGTAGAATGTCCACCCTCACCATGTAAGGCGACTCCATCATGTCAAACAACCCTGTGTTCAAATGTAAAGAAGGGCCAGGCATGCTAACTCACGCCTGTAATCCCAGTGTTTTGAGAGGCTGAGGCAGGAGGATCACTTGAGCCCAGGAGTTCAAGATCAGCCTGAAAAATATAGCAAGATCTTATCCCTACAAAAAAATTTTTTGATTAGCCAGGCATGGTGATGTGCACCTGTAGTCCCAGCTCCAGCCTGGGCAACAGACTGAGACCCTGCTAAAAAAAAAAAAAGGTGGAGACAAAAATGCTCCTAGCTCAAGACAGCTCAAGACAGACCCAGGTGCCTTCCATTCAATCCTTGAACAAATATTTCTCTAGCACCAACTATGTGTGCCTCTGTGCACAACATGGCTGCACGTCCATGGCATTTTTACCTGGCCCATTCTGTGCTGAGGATACTGACATGGAGAAGAGAACCTGTTGCCCTGAGACCTAAAATGGAGCATGCCAAGGACTGTGGTGGGGAAAGTGGGGAATTATGGGGGAGTGGCCAGCCTTCAGCAGAAACAACAAGGGCTGAGTTTATATTTTTGCAAAAGAACACAGCTTTGCGAACAAATTTACCAATCCCACCAAAATGTAGGACATAGAAGGTATAGCTTAGTGGTTAGCAGTGTTCACACTGGAGTCAAACAGGACTATGTGTAACTCTTCCCTCTGACACTTCGAAGTTATGTGACCTTGAACAAGTCATTTCTGTTTCCTGTCACTCAGTTTCCACAGATGTCGCTGGAGACGTCGAGCAGGACGATCACTCCCGTGGCATGGCATGAGGATTGTATGCCCTGCATATGCTATGTGCTTGAGACAGTTCTTGGTTGTGGTTATTGTCATCATTATTATTACCTGCAGCCGCTGCTGTTGATGTTTCCATCCCCACTTTACTCTCACCTTTCCCAAGGCTAGAGAAAGTTTCAATAGTGCCGGCTTAAGGAACTTGATCCACAAGCGTTCTTCCTGCAATCTAGCCAGTGGGAAAAAGAGACCATTTCAAGACTCCTCTCCCTTTCGTAAGAAAATTTCCAAACACTGGTCCTAATTTTGGTCCAAGCTCTTTGCACCCTCCACCACTTCACTCCTTCCTTCCCAGCCCCATCCTGGGTGAGGCTGCCCCTCCCCACTCCTCCAGCCTCTTACCTGGCTCACTGCCCTCACTGGTGAGTGGTGCAGATGCTAGCGATGGGAAGAAAAGGGGAAAGGGTGAAGGATTTTGGTCTTTCCTGGTAGCTCAGCTGGGCTATAGGGAGAGATCTCATGCTCACATCCCCAGCTCCTGCTGGGCTCCTCTGAGAATAGATCTGGGAGAGAAGTGAACCAGGTGTTAAGGACATCAACAGAGGCCGGATCCACATGGTCTTAGTCTTTTGTTTTGGTGAAATATTGAAGGTTTGCTGAGGGGTGGGGAGGAAGATTGCAAAGCGGATAAACCACTGTGGATCTCTGTCTGCACTAGGGCAGTGTATGAAGGCACTGATACAGGAAAGCCTTTTCACAGGAAAATGCAGAAACAGGAACCAGCACCCCACCGTCTGGAGACCTACCTCACAGGCATGGCTGTCTCCAATCATTCTGGCATATTTCCCCAGCACAACCAGGTCCTTCCCTCCACCATTATCCAGCCCATCCCACAGAGGAGGCCCCAGCTCTGAGGATGCAGGTGTTCAGGGGCTCAAGAAATGACCAGAACTGCATTGACTAATGGTCACCTCTCTCTGAACTGGGAAAAATCACCTTGTTCTGAAGTAAGAGGAATCCAGGGCAACACTGTAAAGAATTAGGGTTAGATGTGCATTTCTCAGCCTTTTCATAACACAAAATCCTCCTCCCTCCCCTCCCCAAGAGTCTAAGAATGCCCACCCATCGACAGCTGAGAATTTCTGCCCTTCCATCTATGCATCCCCACAAACTAAGGAGATTCTGTTCATCTTTCTACTCCATAGTTTGTGTAAGGAAAACAACAGGCTCAGCTCTTTTTCCAAATGCTACTAATTTTTCAAATGACATCTACTCCTCTCTGGAAGTCTCTCACTAGCAACTAATCCATCCACACCTGAATCAACAACCTCTGTATTTGCTTATTGTTTCCTGAAGGACAGAGACCGAGGCCTGGGGAACTCTGTGGGACACTCAGGGCATCTGCCCTGGCCTTTTAGGATACTGTAATAAATATGCTAAAGCAGCCAGAACATTTAAGCAATTGCTGATTATTACTGAGGGCAGCTGTGGTGTTTCAGGAGTTGAGTACAGTGGTTGTGGTAAGAAGCCTCATAAGGTGGCTGCCTTAAGATGGCCCCAAAGCTCCCCACCTTCCAGTATTTATTCCCTTGTGTAGTTCTCATCCCTTGAAAGTGGGCTGGACCTAGTGACTCACTTCTAATGAAGACACTACGGCAAAAGAAATGGGATGTCACCTCTAAGATTCAGTTGGAAAAAGGTTATGACTTGTTTGCTCCCTGTCTGAGATCCCTGGCTTTAACAGAAGCAAGCTGCCATATTGTGGGCAGCCCTAGAAAAGGCCCCTGAGGCAAGGAGCAATGTCTCCAGCCAAAAGCTGGTAAGAACCTGAAACCTGCCAACAGCCCCATGAGCAAGCTTGGAAGCAGAGCTTCCCCCAGTGACCCTTGAAATGACTGTTGCCCGAGCTGACACCTTGATTGGAGCCTATGAGAGTCCCTGAGCCAGAGGCCCAAGCTAAGCTGCTCCTGATTCCTGACCCACAGAAACTGTGAGGTAATAAATGTTTATTATTTACAGCCATTGACTTTGTGGTCATCTGTTATACAGAAATAGATAACTAATACAATGGTTAAGCATGGCCTGGGTTCAAATCCTGGGCTCTGCTGTTTCCTACCTGTGTAACCTTGGACAAATCACTTCATCTCTTGGTGACTCAGTTTCCTTTTCTGTAACATGGGGTAATAATAGGACCTACCTCAAAGGGTTGTTCTGAGAATTAAATATGCTTAATATAGGTAAAGGGGCCAGGCACGGTGGCTCACACCCAATCCCAGCACTTTGGGAGGCTGAGGCAGGCAGATCACTTCAAGACCAGCCTGATCAACATGGTGAAAACCTGTCTCTACTAAATATACAAAAATTAGCCGGGCATGGTGGTGGGCACCTGTAATACCAGCTACTCGGGAGACTGAGGCATGAGAATTGCTTGAACCTGGGAGAGAGAGGTTGCAGTGAGCAGAGATCGCACCATTGCACTCCAGTCTGGACAACAGAGCGAGACTCTGTCTCAAAAATAATAATAATAATATAGGTAAAACATTTGGTAAATAGAAAGCATTCTATAAGAGTTAGCATTACTAGTATTGTTACCTCTGAAAACTTAAGTCTGAGATAACTCAGGTAACACATGGAGACAGGGAAGAAACTAAATGACCTGGGGAATGTCCCATCCAAACCAGCAGCCTTGAGAATATAGGACAAACTTACTACCTGTACCCCATTTCCTGAAACACCCTTCGACAATAAATTGACTTATATTTTCAGAGAGTTAACAAAGTACACCCCATATATGACATTATTCAACAACAATCCTATGAGACAGATACCATGGTAGATTATTTCCAGAGGTAGCCAGCATGGGTTCCTTCCCTTCCTGTACACACATCCTGTTTTCCTTGAATTTAGTCTTACCTTGTGACTTGCTTTGACCCCTAGAATGAAGCAGAAAAGATGTTCTGAGATTTTTCAAGCCCAGGTCTGAAGAGGACTGGTAGAGTCTACTTTCTCCTCTTTGAAGCCAGGTTCCATGTAAGAAGCCTGACTACCCTAAGACCACCATGCTGTGAGGAAGCCCAAGCCAACCATGAGGTGTAAGAAGTCACATGGAGGAGCACTGAGACAGGCACCAGACACTTAAGTAAAACCTTCTTGGTCCTCCCCATGCAGTCCAGCTACCACATAAATGCAGCCACACAAGTGACGCCAGCAGACACCACATTGAAGAGTCTCCCAGCTGAACCTGGTCAACCTACAGAATTGTGAAAAATAATAAATCATTGTTGTTTTCAGCCACTAAGGTTTGAGGTGTTTTCTTATGCAGCAACAGATAACTGAAACGGAGCTATTATTTTATTTTCTATTTTACAGATGAATAGACTGGGTCACTTGACTGAAGTAACCTCCCAAAGTGCTGGGATTGGGTGTGAGCCACTGCACCCAGCCCCTTTACCCATATTAAGCATATTTAATTCTCGCAACAACCCTTTGAGGTAGGTCCTATTATTACCCCGTGTTACAGAAAAGGAAACTGAGTCACCAAGAGATGAAGTGGTGGTGGTGCCTGGGGTGGGATTTGACCCCAGGAAGTCTGACTCCTGCAAATCTTACCATACAAACTCAAGTTTAAATATGAGTCACCCTTCCTTCAGAGGCCTTCCCAGCCCACTCTGAGGATGCTTCTCAGGGAGAGCAGCCTCTGGCCTTATGCCACCATATGGCTAGTGGCCTCATTTTTAGGACAGTGAATTCCTGATCTGAACCCCCAGCACATAGTAGATGTTTAGAAAGTATAGCCTGGTTTGATTTGTAAGGCACCTTATGCTTTTCCAAATCGTTTCCTGCCCGATATCCCATTTGGTCTTCACCAAAACTCAATGTGGGTACAGGACAAGGAGAAAATGCTTTACTGAGTTGATGTGAAACATCAGCCCAGATCACAAAACAAGTGAATGACCAAGCTGGGCCTGGAGCCGGATTTGTCAAATCCCAGACCCCTGGCCAAAGAATGTGACAGGATGATCTCAGCAAAGGAAAGAAAAATGATTGGCATGTGTCTATTCATGGAGCAAATATGTTCTACTCTCTACTGAGATATGGGTAAAGGATAGCTGAGGGTTTCTCAACCTCTGCACATTTGGAGCCAGATATTTTTTGTTGAGGGGCTGTCCTGTGAACTGTAGGGTGTTTAGCAGCATCCCTGGCCTCTCCTCACGAGGTGCCAGTAGCACCTTCCCCCTCCCCCATTTTGGAGACAACCCAAAATGTCTCCAGACATTGCTAACTGTCCCCTGGGGACAAAATGGACACTAGTGAACAAATTTACACTTGGAGATGCCACTTCTAACTCTTACACTATTTTTTTAAAGCATTAGTATCAGTGAAAGCAGTTTTGTTTTATTTTGTTTTTATTTGTACAAATTTATGGGGTTTTTAAAATCCATAACAACCAATACTTAGGATGTTGCTGATCAATGGTGCAAGCAAACTTCATTAACGGCAGGGTCAGTTGGCACAAACTTGTGGAAATCCACTTGTAAATATGATCATAGATGTGTCCTTCAATGCAATAAACCATGTATCAGTCAGGGTCTTTTAAATTTTATTTTATTTTTGGAGAGAGGGTCTCACTCTGTCACCAAGGCTGGAGTACAGTGGCACAATCATGGCTCGTTGCAGCCTTAACCTCCTAGGTGCAAGCAATACTCTCACCTCAGCCTCCTGAGTAGCTGGGACCACAGGCATGCACAACACATCCAGCTATTTTTTATTTTATTTTATTATTATTATTATTTTTTTTGGAGAGATGGGATCTCATGATGTTGCCCAGGTTGGTCTCGCACTCCTGGGCTCAAGTAATCCTCCTGCCTCTGTGCCCAAAGTGTTGGGAATACAGGCATGAGCCACCATGCCAGCTCAGTCAGTCTTAGAAAGAGGTGGAATTCATCCCCAGATGGTTCAAATAAAAATATTTTAATGAAAGGACTATTTACAGAGATGTGAGGAGGGTTAACAGAACCAACAAGAAAGGTAGAGGGACCCAGAGACTAGCAACAATGGGGAGCTGTTGTTCCCCACCCCCCACCATCACCCACTCCCCAGTGCTGAAGGGGCAGAGGGATGAAATGGCCCTGATAAAGCCCAGTGCTGGAGGAGGGGCCACAGGAGGGATAGTCTGGAGGGTGAACCATGGTCCAAGGCACACTGCCGAATCAGGGAGGGGGGCAGGAAGAAACACCCCAACCTCTCTCTCCTCCTGCCCTCCAATGGTGCCCTCCCACTGGCCAAACCCAACATAAGCCAGACAGCAAGGGAGCCCATAAAATATATGGGTCAGCTTTGCAGAGCACAGAGCAGGACAGAAGAGGAGGGAGAGACCAGGTGCAGTGGCTCACACCTGTAATCCCAGCAACTAGAGACTGAGGCGGGCAGATCACTTAAGGTCAGGAGTTCAAAACTAGTCTGGCCAACATAGTGAAACCCCATCTCTACTAAAAACACAAAAATTAGCTGGGCATCGTGGCATGTGCCTGTAGTCCCAGCTACTCAGGAGGCTGAGGCAGGAGGATCACTTGAGCCCAGGAGGCAGAGGTTGTAGTGAGCTGAGATCGCACCACTGCACTCCAGCCTGGGCAACGGGAGTAAAACCTTGTCTCAAAAAAAAACAAAAAAAAAAAGAGGGAGAATAAATGGGTCAACAGGGAATAATAGCACCCCATTCCATGCGTAAAACCCTCTCCTGCAAATTAACACTAAAAAAAAAAATCCTCAGAAACTAAAAGACCAATGCACAAAGATGTTCATGCAGTGTTATTTATAACTCCCCAGATCCACATGGGAAATAAAAAAAAATCACAATCCAGTGCTCTTTCTACCATATCATCCCCTGGGACATCCCTGCTCCAGAAAGGGCCTCCATCCCTTGCCCCTCAGGCCTCTGGGGTTCCTGAGACCCTGGAGGAGCGTAGAGACTCATTTAATTCCCATTCCAGAGTTTGGTCCCTGGGATGATGCCTGAAACTGCTGCATGGAGACCAAGCCCATATGTGCTTTTGGAGGGCTAAGAAACTCGCTTTTGGAGAAATGGTCCCCTATTGAATGGTTACCAGCACCAGGCAAGGTGGAGAAGGGAAGAAAAGCCAGGGTCCCTAGTTCCCTCCATTCTCTCCAGGACATCATTGAGCAGAGACAACACAGACAAATTGCTCAAGTTGCTCTTCACAGTGCCCCAAATGCCTTAACTTCAGGATGCAGAAGCCCAGGCCGCAATGGGGAAGGCGCTTCTCTTCCTTCTCCTTCGGATGCTGCATATCCTGGCTGCAAAACCAGGGTGGGGACAGGATCTCTCACAGTCACTGAGCTGGTCCCTCTGCCTGTGTCACATGCACTGTCCAAGCCTCACCCTGGCCTTACGAGGTTTGTTATTACATCTGCCTTATGGATGAAGAAATGAGGCTCAGAGTGGTTAAGTCACTGCCCAAGGACATGCAGCTACAAAGTGGCAGAACTAGGGCTCCAGCTCCAAGCTTGGCACGCCCAACCTCTGAGGTCTCCAGCCGCTCCCAGTCTCCTCCTCCACTCCCTCCTGCCCTGCTTTCTACTGGCCCTGTCACCCACCCAGGCATTGGCTGGCAGAGAGAAAAGAACAACTACTTAGTGCACCCAAACTCTGTGGCAAATGCTACTATCAATCCCCAAACTGCCCTCTTGACCCTGTAACCACAAGGCCCCTTACTTCCCAAGCCTCAGTCTCCCCATCTGTGAAATGGAAACAGTGTGATACCTACTTCACAGGGTAGTGAGTGTGAGAACTAAGTAAGACAATGTGATTACTAATATTGCAGTGTTTTGTCCTATGCTAAGTGCCTTCTGTGATTTTCTCATTGGCTCCTCCCACCACCCTAGGAGGGATGGACTATTATTCTTTTCATTTGAAAACAATTAGAAAGAAATGGAGACCAGGAGAGGTTAAGAAATTCACCTAAAGTCACACAGCAAGCAAGTGGCAAAGGCAGGATTCAAACCTTGGTTTGTTACACTCTAGAAGTAAAGGTTTTAACCACCAAAACACCTGGTGTGTTAGGAAAACATGTAGAAGTCATCCATCCATCCACGTATACATATGCAACAAACCTGCATATTGTGCACATGTACCCTAGAACTTAAAATATAATTTAAAAAAAATATATATATATATATATAATGTTTGATGTAGTAGCCTCCTGGGAGGAAGAAACAGTAATAGAGTTGGGGAGCACCTCTGGTCTTTCATCCCTAAGGGCATTAATAGTTTTAATTTTTAAAAAAAACCCTAAAAAAAAAGAAGTCATCCATCCATCTATCATTTAAGCCATGTTTACTGAGCACATGCTATGTCCTAGGTGCTCTTCTTGGCACCAAGGATACTACCAAGGATTAAGACAGATGAAGTCCTTGGCCTCGTGGAGCTCACAGTCTAGAAAGGAGAGGTAGACAGGAACAAATCAACCCAAAAATAAAAATGTAAATTACGCTGTTATGGAAGAAAACAGGTGCTATGATAAAAAGAAAATAATAACAAGGGGGATCTGAGTGGTGGGGGAAGGCCTCTCTCAAGGGATGACATTTGAGCTGAGCCCTAAAGGAGGACATAGATCTCTCCCTGCCAGGAGCCAGGGAGATACGACCCATCCAAGGGAACAGCAAGTGCAAAGGTCCTGAGGCAGGAATGAGGTTGACCTAGCACAGCATTGGAAAGAGATGAGTGTTGAGAGAGTGGGTGGGCACAGAAGGAAGAAGGGGAGGCAGGCAGAAGCCAGGCCAAAGGAGGACCTTGTGGGCTGAGGCCAGGAGTTTGAATTTAATTCTAGTGCAATGTGGAGCCATTCAAGTATATTGACAATGATGCATGGGTGATAAGCTGGGGCCTCTGCCTGGGTCTGGCAGAACTCACAGCCCAGAGATAGACAAATGCATAATGACAGCAGACTGGGACAGATGCTCTAAGAAAGATTCGTGCAGAGAGCTAATGGCCAGATACTGCCCAAGAGAGGGCTTGGACAGCACCAGCTCTTCAACCAGGGAACAGCCCTGCCCTAGAAGCCATCCCAACCCCTATTTATTCAGACTGTTTGCAAAAATGCCTTCATTTCTCCCTACTCCATGTCTCCATTCCCTTCTCAATATGACGTTGCTCTTCCGATCAAAAACGGAGACCGCTGGCCCTTTCTGGGCTGCTTTGTGACTTGCTTTGGCCAACAGAATGTGGAGGGAGTGATGGTCAACCAGATCCAAGCTGAGGTCCCAAGAGGCCTTATAGCTTCTTCTCTCCCTCTCAGAGTCCTGCCATCAGCATATGAAGAAACCCAGACCAGCCTACTGGAGGATGAGAGACAAAATAGACCAACCATAGACTAGTCCCATGGCCCCAGCAAGGCCCCAGATGTGAAAGAACAAAGCCACGTCAGCAAAGCTGGACCACAGCTGTCCAGAGATGTATGAGGAAGCCCAGCCATGGCCAGAAGAAAACACTCAGTTGACCCATAAAATAGTGAGCAATAATAATTGGTTGTAGTTTAAAAACCTTAAATTCGGGGGAAATTTGTTACACATCATAAGCTAACTGGTACACTTTTGAAGCTTTAACCTCTCCCCAACAACCAGGGCTGCCTATTCTCAAACCCTCAGAAGTGTGGAGAGAAGACGCAAAAAACATGCCCCCAAGAATCATATCCTACAGGGGTGGAAAGGGAGGGATTACAAACTCCCAGGCTCATACTATAGCCTGTTTCTCCCATAAAATGCGGTTAAGAATAAAAAAAAATTCAACATTCCCTTTTATATGCTTAACGATTCTATAACTATAAGAGCAACATCATTTACTGTTATTTTTCTTTCTTTGAATCATTCCTTTCACTCATCTAATATTTGTCAAGCACCTACTGTGTGCAAGGCACTGTGAAGACTGCACTAGACAAAGTCCCCAACCCCATGAAGCTGATGGTAAGGTGGAAGGATGGAGATACGAACAATAAATAAGTCTTTAACGACCAGGCGCAGTGGCTCACACCTGTAAATCCAGCACTTTGGGAGGTCAAGGTGGGCGGGTCACTGAAGTCAGGAGTTTGAGACTGTCTGGCCAACATGGTGAAACCCCATCTCTACTAAAAATACAAAAATTAGCCGGGCATGGTGGCGTACTCCTGTAGTCCCAGCTACTTGGGAGGCTGGGGCAAGAGAATCGCTTGAACCCAGGAGGTGGAGGTTGCAGTGAGCCGAGATCGCACCACTGCACTCCAGCCTGGGTGACACAGTGAGACTCTGTCTCAAAAAAAAAAAAAAAAGTTATATTAACTCCATGCAACTGGTGGAAAAGGACAAGATGCTTTGATTGATAATGTTAAAGCAGGCTTATTGAAAGAGAGGGGTCAGAAAGGATTCTCTGAGAAGTTGACATTGCAGCTGAAATATGAGACAAAATCAGCTTTTTCAAGGGCTATAGGAAGAGTATTGCGAGGCAACAGAAGACAAGAGGAAAGACCTTGAGGCAGGAAAGAGCTTGATATGCTTAGAGGACTCAAGAGGCCAGTGTGCCTGGAACAGCAAGTTTAGACCCCTTCTCTTGTGCTCATTCCTTATGGTCATTTGCAGCAATGGACACAAAATCTTTGCTTCCTTCCCACCAAGAGGTGGAGTCCATTTCCCCCCACTATCCCTTGAATCTAAACTCAGCCATGTGGCTTGCTTTAGCCAATGAGAAGTTAGTAAATATGAAGTGAGCAGAGGTTTAAACGGTGCTTGTGCATTAGGGCTTTCCCTGTCTTGCTGCTTTTTGGAATCCTGAGACCATCATGCAAAGAAGTCCAGACAAACCTGCTGGAGGATGACAGACCACATGGATCAGTGATGAGTGAGCAGGCCCTAGCTGAGGTCCCCTGGATCAAACAGCCTACCACCTGCCAGATGTGTGAGTGAAGCCATCCTAGACTATGCAGCCCCAGTTAAGCCAGCCCAGACCAAGAAAGCCATTCTAGCCATCCCAACCAACCCACAGAATCAAGAGCAAAATAAAATTGGTGTTGGTTTAGGCCACCACATTTTGGGGCTACTTGTTACACAGCAAAAGCTAACTGATACACTTGCCTCATCAGTGACTTGAAGTTAGTTTATTTTTTGAAGTGATTTTTCACAAAGAAAGTTTGGATCCATTAACCAGATTTACTGAGCAGAAAATAGAGGTAATGAAATGTGATTTCTGGGTGGTTGCTAGGCTCATTCCATAGCTGAATGATGCTCACTTATGCATGTGAGATTTAAATTCCTGCCTTGACAAAATAAATTACTACTTGTGTTGTACAAAGACTCCAGGTTACTCAGTTGAAGCTACTAATGTTAAATTCACTAATTCTGGAAATCCACTATCTACCGTGTTAAGCACCTTACTATGTGTAAGGTGTTGTGGAGATTAGAGAAAGCATGCAACACTGAATCCTTGTCTTCGAGAAGGTTAGAATACAGCAGGGAAGCCTTGACTAATTCATGGAATGTGTGTTGGACAGGGGATAGAAAAACATCTCAAACTAGTGGGTCAAGGAAGGAATTTTAGATTATGCTTAGAAGACAGTATTTAAAATATAATAAATGTTAACATCTTCAGGTAGGACACACTATCCCAGATATAATAGGCTTGTCCTCCTTTTCATTCTCCACTTTTTTCTACCCAGTCCTTGTCTTGGGAGATGGAGTAACATGGATTCACCAATGGGCTCCCTTCCCTCTGATTCATGGTTGGATTCAGCCAATGGGAGGCACCAGTAGGAAACTGGAGGGTGGGAAGAGTGTGAGGTTAGGGTGTTTAGTTACTCAGTCTCCTGGCTCCCTCCCTTCGCACTCGCTTCTCATCCCTTTGGCCTAAGAGTGGTAATGGCTCCTCTGCTACTCCCCCACCACTCCCAAGAGAGGAGGATCTATTTCTTTAGATTGCCTCCAAGGCCCCCATAGCTTTGTAATGTGTCCCTTTGTATATAAACCCTTTTGGATTATCCTAATTTGAGGATGTCATCTGCTTCCTCCTGGGACTCTGTTGGGAGATATGTGCACTCTCCAGTTTGCCCCCATCCCCACCATTCCCTATTGCCCTAAGGTGAACCTGACCAGCCACCTTCATGTATGTTACCTGGTTCATATGAGTTTGAACCTTGTGTTCATTTCAGTTTGGGATACCACCCCACAACTACAAGTTAAGTACTAAATCCTGAGGTCAAAGCGGACCCCTCCCTGGGCAGAAGGAATCAGAGATCTCCTGAACAAGGAAAGGCTGAGGAATGGATAGGGTTTTCAAAAGGGAGAAGGAGCATGGCAGGTGATCCAGATGAAGGCATAGACACGCCCTCTCAAGGGGAAATGCCCTCATGAGAGCCCAAGCCAGCTTGGCCCAAGACCAGTGGGGAATGAGGATGTCGCTCCCCCATTTCTCTCTCCCTTGAACCTAGACTTGGCCACGTGGCTTGCTCTGGCAAATGAGACATTAGTAAATGTGATGTGAGTGGAGGCTTACAACGTGCTTGTGCATTAGAGCTTTCCCTAGCTTGCTGCTTTTTGGAATCCTGAGACCATCATCCAAAGAACCCCACAAGCCTGGTGGAGGATGAGAGACCTCATGGAGCAGTGACATTGAGCAGCCCTAGTTGAGGTCCCTCCATTTGTCAGGCCCCTTTCTGGGGTCTGAGGACAGCTCAGGGCCCAGCCCTGCAGGCGCATCTGCTAGGAGCTCCCCTCCCACCTGTGCTTTGATTTAGCCTTTGCCCAGGGCTGCAGAGCAAGGAGGAGGCTGCTGGAATTGAGAAAACAAATAAACAAAGAGGCTGGGGCAGTCCAAGTCGCCTCTCCTCCTTGCCTCCCTGCCTTCGGTTTCTGCAGTCTTTCCACCTTCCCTTACTGCATTTTCTTCCCACACTCCTCTTTCCCCAGAGTCCCTCTTCAGCCTTCTCTGCTTCTCTCTCCTGTCCCCTCCTCCCTCTGCCTCCCTCTCCTAGTTCTCTTGCTGGCCACTTCCCTCTAGCTCACACCCTCCTCTCCTCCCTTCTCATTTCTTTCCTCACCTCCCTTGCTCAGCAATCTCTCCCGCTGGGGCCTTTCTTCCTTCTTTTCCTCTTTTCTCCTTCCCCTCCATTCTTCTCCTCCTCCTCTGCTCCCTCCTCCCTTGCCGCTCCCATCTCTGCCTTTCAGCCCCCACCCCATCCATCTTCCCCTCTTCCTCCCCCCACACCCCGACCTCCCTTGCTTCGTGACAGGGAGCGGTTGGAGAAAGATGGATGGAAATGACACCCCGGCTCTGGCGTGACTGCCACTCCGTGATGCATTGGGAGCCGTCGCTGGCTTTCTGTGGGAGCCATACAGATGAGGCGGTGACCCCTCGCCGCACAGGGTCAAGGACACTAGAAGGGCAGAGAGGGCTGGGGCCTGGGGAGGGAGGCCTGGGTTAGCACATGGGCTAGGCTCTCTCCTTTCTGGGGCCCAGCAGTGGGCAAAGGGCCTGCTCAGTTCCCCCTGAGGGCTATGTCCCAGGAAGGAAGACAACAGCAGAGAAGGGAAGCCAGAAGTGTGTGCACGGGGCCCAGTCACACGCTTGATGTACAATAGTAGACAAGTCATCAAAACCCTCCGTGCCTCAGTTTCCTCATTTGTAAAAATGGGAATAGTAAGATTGTCGGATTCGATGAGTCGGTCCACATACAGCACTTAGCACAGCACACGTGGCAGAGGGTAAGCATTCAATGAGTACGAGTTTGTGCTATGATGAATGCGATGCCTATGACTGTTATTGAATACGGTCATGTGCAAAATGATAGCACGTGGCTCATGAAGCTGCCGTGTGGGTTAAGCAAGAAATGCACAGGACAGAGTGATCATAAGAAGCACTAATGCATCCAGGCTCTTGTACACGCAGGCTGTGCTCTAGGTGCCCTCTGAACACTAAACCATCCAATCCCTCCAAGACCTTGTGAAGTGGAGACTTATTCCCATTATACAGAGAAGGAAACCGAGGCCAATGGTGGCTATTATCATTAGGAGCTAAGGGATATTATAAGGAATGAAGTGTGACGATTCTGCCCCCCAGACACCCACTTGCACCAACTCACATGCAAAAGCTGTGCCCCAAGATGGGGTCTTACATGAGTCACATGTTGACTATGTCTGCTCTGGTGTCCTGGGCACCTCTGTCTCATGACATGGCCAAGCCCCACAGTACCCAACAAAGGGCTCAGTGTAAAGAACTTGAGCTATTACCTGCCTGATGCTTCCACAGAGGAACATGGGTAGTTGCAACTTGCAGGTGAGGGGCAGATCCAGGGCACCTCCCAACATCTGAGCCCCAAACTCCTGTTTTCCTGGAATAAGTGTTTGGTGGCCGCTCCTTGTATGTCCAACAAGAAAATAAGCCTGCACAAGACATCTGCATATAGATAAGGCTTGCTCTGAAATCTCAGAAAGCAATTACGGCATGGAATTAAAAGATAATTTTTTTTCTTGCTTTTTGTCTGCTGTTCCAGTTAACAGGCCGCTTGCGAAATTAGGGGCAGTTTGGAGTAGAGAGTAAACCTTGGACTTTGACAGTCTGCCAGCCTGCCTGTACCATCTCAGTCACCGAAACGCTAAGCCTCAGTTTCCTCATCTACAAGATGGGGATAATAATAACCCCTACCCTGTAGACAGATTTGTATCCACTCCTTCATTCATTCAACAGATACTTATTGAGCATCTGCTATGGACCAGGTACTACTGTTCTAGGTTCTGAGAGGAAAGCAACAAACAAACTTTCAAAAATCCCTGCCCTTCTGCAGCTTACAAGCTAGTAGAAGAAGATAGACAATACATGTGGGAACTTTTGTTGGTGTCACTGCTAAAGACAGAGCTGGAGCGTGCATGCACACACACACACACACACACACACACACACACACACACACACCCTGCCATGTCACATGGTCCTTTCCTTTCTCTGACCCAGACCATCCCTAAACCAGCCCAAAGAGTCAACTAAGTTCCCAAAAATTCGTAGGGAGGAGGAAGCCCACACCCCAAAATGACCTCCTCACCCACCCTTCACTCTCCCCATGTCTTCACTCCTCCTTATTAAGCACCTATTATGTGCCAGGCACAGCTCGCCATCCAAAAGCTACATGATGAGTAAAATGATCTCTGGCCTCCAAGGGCTTGCAAGCTACTTTCAGTCTCCCGCCTCACTGAATGCATTTCCTTCCTCCTTTCTGCCTCGCCATCCCTCAATAACTACTCAAAACTGTTCTCTTCCCAAAATTCCTCTGAGATCACCTCCTGTAAATGCCTGTACCTTTCAGACTCAAACAGGAGAATGTTCACCTCTTGGGGTCTCCCCTGGTGCACTCTTATTTGCTATAGATCAGTGTTCTCTCTCCATCCAGACTTAAGCTACTGAGCAGTTAGAGCCAATGATTTCATTAGCCCCAATTCTTTATATTACCTTATATGCATGTTGTTTGTCATTTGCAGTTTTTCCTTCTAAGGAGTCCATTTCCTTGTCCCTTAAACCTGGGTTCAGCCACATGGCTGGTTAAATTTTATCAAATGATGCAGAAACACCAGTGTCTCAGTTCTAAGTACAGGCCTTAAGAAGCCTTGCATGTTTCTACCTGTTCTCTTGTACTTCTGTCACCACCATGAAAAGGACATGCCCTCTGGTCCAAGGAAGAAGATAAGAGAGATATGGACATGGCTGGCCCAACTAAGGTGCCCCAACCAAGCCCAACCTAGCATATAGCCTCTAGGCCAACCCTCAGAAGCTTGAGAAAGCCCAGCTGGGATGAGCTAAACCCACAGGGAAGTGAAATATAATAAGAGATTGTTGTGTTAAACTTCTGCATATGGGAGCAGTTTGTTCCCCAGCATTAGCTGACTGATAACAGTAGCCCTAGAAAGAGCATGGGCTCTGGAGCCAGCAGCAGATCCAACTGAAGTCCAGCCACAGACTCACTGTGAGAAATTGGGCAATTACTTAACCTCCCTGGGCCTCATTGTCCTCCTCATCTGTAAAGTGGGGATGATGATACCTACCTCACAAGGTTCCGTGAGGACCACATGGAGAGTAAAGCCCTCAGATCTAAGCAGACACCCATTGGATGGTGGTTATCATTATCATCATGAGAGTCATTGGGAAGGACTAACATGGGATTTGCTTTTCTCTCTGGACAATGAGGGATTTTGCTTCTCTGTGCTCTGTACATATTGAAAGATCAGTTCAGGAAAGCTGACCTCATGCTAAGATCTATGACACCATGGAAAGGGAATTGGATCAACTTAGAAATCTGTGTTCAAATCTCAGCTCTGCCACCTTACCGGTGTGTGACCCAGGCAAGAGATTTAACTTCTTCTTTTTTTTTTTTTTGAGACGGAGTCTCGCACTGTCGCCCAGGCTGGAGTGCAGTGGCGCCATCTTGGCTCACTGCAAGCTCTGCCTCCCTGGTTCACGCCATTCTCCTGCCTCAGCCTCCCGAGTAGCTGGGACTACAGGTGCCCGCCACCATGCCTGGCTAATTTTTCCTATTTTTAGTAGAGATGGGGTTTCACCATGTTAGCCAGGATGATCTCCATCTTCTGACCTCACGATCTGCCCGCCTCAGCCTCCCAAAGTGCTGGGATTACAGGCGTGAGCCACCATGCCCAACTGGGACTTAACTTCTAAGAGCCTCAACTTCTCCATCTGCAAAATGGGAGTGATCAGACCCACTGGATCCCATGATGCCCTCTTGATGACCTTGTAACCAACATTGACTGTGGGGCACAGTGTCTGCCACATGGTGCCTATTCATAGAAAGTCAGTTCTTCCCCTCTCTCCACAGAAGCAAACAGTCTTTAGGGCTGCTGCCTTTTAGATAACCCCAACCCACACCCCCCAATTTCAGAGAGCTGGTTTCTCTTCTCCCTGGGCACTGGAGTCAGACATCCTGCTTTTATTTATTTATTTATTTATTTATTTATTTATTTATTTTTGAGACGCAGTCTTGCTCTGTCACCAGATTGGAGTGCAGTGGGGCGATGTCGGCTCACTGCAACCTTTGCCTCCCAGGTTCAAGTGATTCTCCTGCCTCAGCCTCCCGAGTAGCTGGGACTACAGGCACCCACCACCATGCCCAGCTAATTTTTTGTATTTTTAGTAGAGACGCGGTTTTACTATGTTGGTCAGGCTGGTCTCAAACTCCCGACCTCAGGTGATGCGCCCGCCTCAGCCTTCCAAAGTGCTGGGATTATAGGCATGAGCCACCGCACCCGGCCATCCTGCTTTTAATCCACGGCTCCTCCTTGAGCATTCCTGTGCATCCTCAAGCAAACCATTTTAACACTTCTAAACCTCAGTTTTGCTCCCTGTAAAATAAGGAGTATAAAATAAATCCTGTAAGGTGTTTGTAACGGTTTAATTTAATTTGCCTAAAACAAAAGCATGTTCAATAAGGAATTGTGGGAGGCAAGTGAGACGGAAGGAAGGAAAGAAGGAAGGAAGGGAGGGAGGGAGGGAGGGATGGAGGGGAGGAGAGGGAGGGAAAGATTCTAATACAGAAGTCTTAAATGCACACAGCAGAATTTATGATAGCTTCTCAGAACTCCGTGCAAGATTATGGCACTTAATCCCACTATGCAAACTAGGAGTGGTTTTTCTAACAGGAAACAGGAGGATATTACACTCCTGTAATATAAAACTTCAGCCACAGGCACCCGGGTAATCAAACCACAACCTCCCAAACGAACTGCCGAACTAAGCATGATAGAGGGCAACCGGGTTCCCTGTCAATAGCTGCTGCCACTCGTTCATTTGTTTTGTGGTTGTGAGAGCTGTCTGGCCAGCAAGCAGGGGCTGGGGTCAAGGTTTGCAAAAGAGAGACTTGGAGGAGAAAAGCTTAAAGATGAACAAATCCTGCCCAGTGCCTGAAATTGTCCCTGCATGGGTTGAAGACAGACACTGTTCCACTGAAGCAGCGGATCGCCTTCGTGGCAGAGTGCGGGGCATGTGAGGAGAGTCATTTCCTAGAACAGGGCTCTTGAACTTAGGCCTGCATCAGAAGCCCCTGGAGGGCTTATGAAAACACACAGTGCTGGGTTCCTCCCTCAGAGCTTCTGATTCCGCAGGTTTGGGGTCTGACATGAGAATTCTCATTTCTTCCGAGTCCCCAGGTGATGCTGCTGAGCTAGGAACCACGCTTTGAGAACTACTGGTCTAATGCAATTGAATGAACTTGGCCGATGACAAGTAGCTGCTTCCAGGTACCTCTTTCTGTGTTAGGAGCTCTGGGAGGTATAAAGGAATGAGCGGAACAAAGGTCAAAGGAAGCATCTGTCTTCAAGGAATTGACTGTAAGCTTTGCTCTTAGAAATAACAGAGTAGCAGTTAAGAGAACAGAAAAACTTGGGTTCAAATCTCAGGCGCACCCCTAAGCTGTGTGACCTTGAGTAAGTTACCTGACCTCTGTTTTTCCATCTGTCAAACAGACATAACAAGAGTAGTTACCTTATAAGTTTGCTGTTGAGGAAACTATCTATGTGCCCGTCAAATGGTGGCCTGGCCACTTCTTTGAGAGTGGTTATATTTGCAGCCAGCCCTCCTGGCTCTAGGAGAGCTCAAATGACAAAGAGGGCCCTGTGGGTGACTTGGGAAGTTCTTTCACAAGGGGTAAGGCTATACGCTAAGCCTTAAATTATGGCTGAGACTTGGACAGGGCTTAGGAAGTGGGGAATTCATCCTTGGCAGGGGAAATGGTATAAGCAACAGCTCAAAGGCCCACGGGGTATGCAGGACCAGGGAGAAGAGCAGCCTGTCCACAAGGAATCTTCAGCTCCTCACGGAGCACAGAGAAGCAAACAACCTAACAGTCACCATCATTTACAGAGGGCGTATGCTGTGCTAGGTACTTCTCCTGCACAATCTCATTTAAGCCTTTCAACAACCCTGCCAAGGAGGAGGAGTTATTTTTCCCCTTCTAACCAATGAAGAAACTTGGGTTCAGAGAGGTTAAGCAACTACCTCAAGATCACATAGCCAGTGATAGAGTTGAAATTTGAACCCAAATCTGTGTGGCCCCAAATCAGATCCTCAAAACCCCAACTGATTATCATTTGACAAACTTTCGGCAGTCCCGTGCCAGGAATCGGGGTTTAAGGGCACTCTAGTGTTGAGGATGAAGAACTTCTTGAAATGCATGAATTGGATCTTTCGACACCAAAGAATTTTCCCCAGGGACTTGGCCCCCTACGTGGCACAATTTTAGGACTCTCAGTCACTCCTCCTGCAATCTTTCCCTCATCCATCCACTGCTGAATTCTGAAATATCTTTATAGCCTCTACAATGGCCCCCAATGATCTCTGCCTCCTAAGCGTTCATGCCCTCATGTAGTCCCCTTCCACACTATCCACACCTGTATAAACAGGAGGATATTGTGGAAATGACAGATTGTGACTTTCCAGGTTAGGTCATAAAAGACATTATGGCTTCCTCCTTGCTCTCTCTTTCTTTGTTGATTCACTCACTCAGAAAAGCCAGCCGCCATGTTGTAGGATACTCAAGCAGCCCTATGGGGAGGTCCACATGGAAAGGAACCAACTTGCCAGCCATGTGAATGAGACACCTTGAAAGCAGATAGACCCTCTGGCCCCAGTCAAGCCTTCAGATGGCTGCAGCCCCAGGTGACAACTTAAGCAAACTCATGAGAGACCCTGAGCTGGAACCACCCAGCTGGGCTACTTCCAAATTTCTGGCTCACAGAAGATAATCAGTGTTTGTCATTCTGTTAAGCTGCCAATTTGTTATGCATCTGTAATTAACCAATATACCAGGGGCAGTCTTTAGCTCCTTTTTATTTTTCTGTAAGTGACCAAATTGCCCCCAGAAGGACCACAAGCTCCTCAAGGACAAGGGAGAGGCATCCCTCTCCCAATCCTCAGCATCCCATGCAGAATAGCTACTGGTGTCACTATTCTACATTTGCTGAAAATGACCAGAGGTGGGAGAGACTTGAAGCAGAGCTTTCAGAAAAGAACAGAGCTCAAAACCTGATGCTTGTGGTCACCACAGTCTAACGGGAGCCTTGGAACCCTGGTTCTGGGATTCCCTGTGTCTTCCTTTGACATCCTGGATGGTATCCTCACAGGACCTGGACACAGAAAGCCCCATCAACCCAGCCCAGCTGTCAGAGCTCTCTACTCCTTCCTCATCCCTTACCTGATCCTAGGGTTATCAGAAGAAGAAAGAGAGAAATGAGAGGCTCTTACTAGAGGAATCCTGAGCCTGGAGCAAAAAGTAGGAGAAAGCACACAGACCCTGGCACCGGAAGACCCAGATTCTCCTCCTAGCCCTGCCACTTGTTGGCTTTGGGGCTGTATATTTGTTTTCTATTGCTGCATAACAAATCATCCCAAAACTTAGCAGCTTACAATAACAACAATTTATTCTCTCTCAGTTTCTGTGGGTATTTGAGAGTAACAAAGTTAGGCTCAGGGCCAGGCACAGTGGCTCACGCTTGTAATCCCAGCACTTTGAGAGGCCGAGGTGGGTGGATCACGAGGTCAGGTGATCAAGACCATCCTGGCCAACATGGTGAAACCCCATCTCTACTAAAAACACAAAAATTAGCCAGGCATGGTGGTGTGCACTTGTAGTCCCAGCTACTTGCGAGGCTGAAGCAGAAGAATCGCTTGAACCCAGGAGGCGGAGGTTGCAGTGAGCCAAGATCGCACCACTGCACTCCAGCCTGGGTGACAGAGTGAGACTTCATCTCAAAAAAAAAAAAAAAAAAAAAAGTTAGGCTCGGGGTCTTTCAAGATGTTGCAGTCAGATGTCAGCTGACACTGAAGTCAGCTGAAGACACCATTGGGACTGGGGATCCACTTCCAAGATGGCATGCTTTCCTGGCTGGCAAGTTGGTGCTGGCTATTGGCTGGGAGAGGGCCTCCCCACAGGCTGCTTGAGTGTCCTCACAACATGGCGGCCAGCTTCCTCCAGGGAGAGCAACCCAAGGCAGAAGCAGCAGTGCCTTTTTTGACCTAACTTTGAAAGTCACACATCACTTATGCTGTATTCTCCCAGTCACACAGGGCAGCCCAGACTCAACATGGGCAAAAACTACCCAAGGGCACGAATACCACTGGGGGCCACAGAAATCACAAGCAATCACACCTCTTCTCTGGACCTCAGTTCCCTCATTTGAAAAATGAGGGAAATAATCTTCACTCACACTTCCCCATAGGGAACCAATGTCTTTTGTAAGAGATGGGGGTTTCACTATGTTGTCCAGGCTGGACTTGAATTCCTGACTCAAGCGATCCTCCCACCTCAGCCTCCCAAGTAGCTGGGACTACAGATGTGCACCACCACATCTGGCTTTAAAATTGATTTTCCCCTCTTCCCCAGCCACCTAGTCTTCTTTTTCCTCCTCAAATACGCTATGCTAGTTTTCTAGGACTGCCATAACAAAGAACCGAAGTTAGTGGCTTAAAAAACAAAAATGTCTTCTTCTATAGTTCCAGAAACTAGAAGCCTGAAATCAAGGTGTCAGCAGGCTGCCCTCTCATTCAAGGCCCTAAAGGAGAATCTGCTCCAGGTCTTTCTCTTAGCTTCTGGTGCACCCCATGATCCTGCATGTTCCTTAGCTTGTAGACACATCACTCCCATCTCTGCTTCTGTCATCACGTGGCTTCTCCCTGGGGTCCTCACATCATCCTCCCTCTGTCTCCTTAGTATCTCTCTCTTTAGTCTCTCTCCTCTTCTTATAAGAACAGCAATCATATTGGATTAAGGCCCACCCTAGTGACCTAGTTTTAACTTGATTCCATTGCAAAATCCCTATTTCCAAATCAGGTGCCATTCACAGCTACCAGCAGTTAAGATTTCAACATGTTTTTGAAGGACACAATTTAACCCATAACACAGACCACGCTCATTTCCACTTCAGGGCCTCTTCACCAGCTGCCCCTCCACCTGGAACACTCCTCTCCCCACCCACCTTTGGTGTTTGTCTGTTTGTTTGTTTTGAGACAGAGTCTCTGTCACCCAGGTTGGAGTGCAATGGCACAATCTTGGCTCACTGCAACCTTTGTCTCCTAGATTCAAGTGATTCTCCTGCCTCAGCCTCCCAAGTAGCTGGGATTACAAGCACGCACCACCACACCAGGCTAATTTTTGTATTTTCAGTAGAGACAGAGTTTCGCCATGTTGGCCAGGCTGGTCTCGAACTCCTGACCTCAAGTGATCCGCCTGCCTTGGCTTCCCAAAGTGCTGGGATTACAGGCATGAGCTGCCAGGCCCAGCCTCCCCCCAGCTCTTTGAATGACTGGCTCTTTTGCAATGCTGATTTCTCAGCCCCACCCAGGGAGGCGGAGTCCCTCCCCCACCCACCAAAGTAGCCCCTCCATCACTCTCTTTTGTCCCCTGCTTGTACTATGTTCTTCAGAGAAGCTGATATGGTTCAGCTATATGTTCCTCCAAATGGCATGTTGAACTGTGTTCCCCAGTGTTGGAGGTGGAAGTGTTGAGTCATGGGGGCGAGATCCTTGTGAGTGGCTTAGCACCATCCCCTTGGTGATGAGCAAGTTCTTGCTCAGTTCGTTCCTGTGAGATCTGGATGTTTAAAGGAGGCTGGGACCTCCCCCTCGCTCTCTCTTTCTCTCTCTCTTGCTCTCTCTCTCTCTCTCTCTCTCTCGCTATATAACATGCTGGCTCTCTCTTCACCTTCCACCATGATTGGAAGCTTCCTGAGGCCTCACCATGCTTCCTGTACAGCCTGCTGAACTATGAGCCAAAATAAACCTCTTTTCTTAGTAAATTACTCAGCCTCAGGTGTTCCTTTATAGCAAAGCAAATGGACTCACACAGAAGCCATAACAACCTAAACATTAACGTGTTCATTAATTCCTTTAGCTCTTCACTGAGTGTGTCTCCCACAAGAATAGAAGCTCCTTGGGGATGTGACTGTGTCTGTCTCACTCGCAGTGGCTGTATCCACAACATCTCACCCAGCCCACGGCACATAATACATGCTCAGTAAATATTTATTGAGCAAATGAATGAAAATCACAAACAAAGGCTGATATGCTGGAGCTGACAGGTCTGTGCACATTTCCATCTGCTGGGGCTTCATTCCCACGTGCTTCCCACTCAAGGCAGCTCCGCCAAGCCCAGCTGCCGCTCAGAAGGGTCTCCAGCTGTCTTCTTTCCTAATCAGTCACCTCATCTCCCCTCCATACCGGTGTCACACTTGTTAGAAAAGCTACGAGTCCCCACAGCCGTGTTTACCGCCAATTTGAAATTATCTATCACTCAGCCTGCCTCCTTCGTCTGCCCATCAATCTTATCACCTGTGGAAGGAGCGAGGTCTGGGGGCCACTCTTCTGGCTCTCTTTTGTCTCCGGCAGGCATCAATTTTTCTCGCTCCCAGCTTGCACTCCTCCTGGATTGAGCTGCCTGGACCCTTCCTCTGTTTGGATGGATGTTTCTGGACGGAGCAACCCCTGGCCCCCGACTTTCCTTGCATCCCTGCAGCCTTGGCCCCATCAGCCACACCCACCCCAGCTGGACCCAACCTGAGGGCAGGGTCCCCAGGCATCCCCCTGGAGCTTGGGAATAGGGTCTGCCAGGCTCCAGGCTTAGGGGGGCTCAAAGTGGTGATCTCTCCCATCTGCTGCTTCCTGGGAGCAGCGTCACAGGATTTCCTGTCTGCAGGCAAAGCCCTTGCCCCCCCCCAAAAGAGGGGAAGCCACGTTTCCTGGGTGCCTACCCTGGTACTTTCAATGCATTACCTGATTTTCTCTTCCCTACATCCTTGGGAAGCAGAAACTGTTACAATTAACCCCCATTTTACAGCCGAGAAAACTGAGGCTCAGAGAAGTCAACTGACTTGCCTAAAGTAACCCAGGAAGGAGGTGGCAGAGTGGGGCTTTGAATAAATGTATAGCTGACTCCCAAATCCATGCTGTCACCACCATCCCAACAAGGAAGTTCTCTTGGTTTGGGGACTTTTTTTTTTTTTTTTTTTTTTTTCTGAACAGGGTCTCGCTCTGTCACCCAGGCTGGAGTGCAGTGGCACAATCATAGCTCAGCTCACTGCAGCCTCAAACTTCTGGGCTCAAGTGATCCTCCTGCCTCAGCCTCCTGAGTCCTCCTGGGACCACAGGCATGCACCACCACACCTGGCTATTTTTTTTAAAAAAATAGAGTTGGGGTCTTGCTTTGTTACCCAAGCTGGTCTCGAACTTCTTGCCTCAAGCAATCCTTCTGCCTCAGTCTCCCAAAGCGCTGGGATTATAGGTATGAGCCACCATGCCTGACCTCAATAAGGAAGTTCTTGATGTTAAAACCTCAATCCCTCTTGTTACTTTAATATGCCCATTTCCTTTTTTTCTGCGCAAGGAAATGATTTTTTTTTTTAATCACCTAGACCAGCAACTCTCAACCAAGAGCAATTTTGTCCCTCTAAGGGACATTTGGTAATGTCTGGAGATATTTTTGGTTGTCACAACCAGGGACAGTTGCTGCTGGCATCTACTGGGTAGAGGTCAGGGATGCTGTTCCCGTGGCAGATAATTATCCAGCCTGAAATGCCAATGCTGCTGGGGCTGAGAAACCCTACTCCGGCCACACTGCCAGTTAGCTCTCTGCAACAGTAGAAATGTTCTCTATCTATGGAGTGCAACACAGTAGCCACAAGCCACATGTGGCTTTGAGCATTCAAAATGTGGCAAGTGCAACCAAAGGATCGAACTTTTCATTTTAATTCATTTAAAGTTAAATAGCCACATGTGACCCTACAGGACAGAGCCGCTCTTGGCCATTTTGAGCTAGGTCAACTATTTTTATTCTTAAAGATGGTTTTCAGGAACTAGATTGAGGAGTGAAGGAAAAAAAATAGAAAACAGAACCTGAAAACAGAAAACTCACAGCCCTGATCATTGTCTGCTTCTCACTTTTCACACCTGAAAAAGAGAAAAAGACAAACAGAAAGGTGGGAAAGAAAGGATTGACCAAGGCAATGACATTAACCTACAAGAACACAATGATGGTGAGATGTTCAACCTTGCGAAAGTGCTTAGCTATTCTGAGCCTGTTTGCCAATCTGTGAAATGGGCAACTGTACTTAACTCACCGCTGTTCTGTGGTGTGTACGTTGACTATGGTTGGTAAGGGCAACCTACAAACCACAGAACAGCGGTGAGTTATTGTAGCTAACATTGACAGTGCCTGGATTTTGTCGTCTCATCTCAATGTTACCACAACCCTCTGAGGCAGAGCCGGACAGAGATTAGACAACTCAACTTGAAGCTGAGACTACTGAGACCCACAGACATGACTTGGTTTGCCCAAGGTCACACAGCCCGCAGTCAGGCCTCGCCATCTAGGATGTACGTCTCCAACCCGCAGCTCTGCACTCAGGCCTGGGGAAGCCATGGGGAAGGTCAGACCCTGACGACCCTGATAGGGCAAGAAGGGGGCTCTAGGTGCACAGAGACAGGGCAGGGGACAGGAGGGGATCTACCATCCCACACCAGCCCCATAATAGCAGCTAACACAGATGGAGTATGTCACATGTGTTAATCCTCACAGGAGCCCTGGGAGGCAGGTACTGTTATTGCCAAAGAAGTGGCCGTGTCACAGAGAGGTTTATTACTTGCCCATGGTCACACAGCATGTCAGTGATGAGCTTGGAGACCGCCCCCAACCGCTCTGCTTCAGAAGCTCATGCACCATGAGATGTTGCAGGGAGAGTGTTAAGAGTAAAACACCTGTAATCCCAGCACTTTGGGAGACTGAGGTGAGCAGATCACTTTAGGTCAGGAGTTCGAGACCAGCCTGGCCAACATGGCGAAATCCCGTCTCTACAAAAAATACAAAAATTAGCCTGGTGTGGTGGTGGGTGTCTGTAATCCTAGCTATTTGGGAGGCTGAGGCACAAGAATTGCTTGAACCCGGGAGACAGTGCTTGCAGTGAGCTGAGATCATGCCACTGCACTCCAACCTGGGCAACAGAGTGAGACTGGGTCTCAAAAAAAATTTGTTTTAATTAAAAAAAAAAGAGATGATTAGAAAGGTCTGAGGCAGGTCAGACTTAGAAGGGATTTGCTGGGGTTTTGCTCTGAGTGGAAGCAGCAATGTGAGTGCTGAAACAGAGATTGGAGAGTCAGAGATTCAGTAGAAAGATGGAAGTAAGGATTGACCCTGCCTGGGAGAATTTACAACCTCCCTAACACACTCCCACATGAAAGCCAAAGACATGCGGCTCCTGGGAAATGAGGAAGACTGAAAGCAATGTCACAGCAAGCTGGCTCTGAAAGGAGACAGTCATCTGGCCATTGTGAACCAGGGAAGGCTTCCTGGAGGAAGAGGCTCCAATGAGATCTTGGAAGCAACAAGTGGTCCTCTTCAGCAGAGTAAGTCCAGACAAGAGAATCCACATTCAAATCTTGGTTCCAGCATAAACTGGCTGTGCAATCTTGAACAAGCTCCTAAGCCCCTCTCTTCGTCTCAATTTTCTCACCTATAATCTGGGGCTAACATTATGGCTACCCTACAATGCTCTTATATGGAGTAAGTGGACAGGAAAGGCTTTACAAGTTGTAAAACAACCTGGAGGTGGGTTTAGGGAAGCAGCGTCAGGTGGAGAGACCTGGGTTGAAGTTCAGATTTTGCTGAGTACAAGCTGTGGAAACCAGCAGGTCCTTGAGCCTCTCTGAGCCACAGTCTGCTTACTTATAAATAGGGGATCATCCAAATGTCTACCCTGCGGTAATTAAATGACACAATGCAACACAGGCAAATGCCTGCCATGGTGCGAAACGCTCAGTAAACGTGAGCTGTTCTCATTTTACTTAACAAGCACTTACATGGCACCTACTCTGCACCGAGTACTTTTCAAGGTGCTCTACTCATTCTAAGTACACAGCTCATTTAATCCCAGAACAGCCCTATGAGATAGCGTGGCCATCAGAATCAAACCCGGAAAACACACACCACTCTAAGTGTGAAAGCAGAGGGACGGGAAAGCAAGGAAGTGGTCCCGAGCCAGCATTTCCACCCCTAGGCTGGAGGGACAGGGGTGGGAGTGATATTCCCAGAGCCCAGTGGTGGGGCCCATGGAAGCTGGAACCACAGCCAGGGGATGGAGGAAGGGGTTCTAGGTGGAGAGGCGGCCCAGGTCAGGACAGTGAGAGAGAAAAACCCTGGCCTCTCCCTTCCTCCACCCAACAGATCTCCCATTGGCTGAGCACAGCTGATACAAGCGGAGCCAGGACCATGCAGCCTATGGGTCAGCCCCTGGTGACACTGAGCAGAGCAGGGAGTAGAGCTGAGGGCAGTAGCCCCACGACTGGCACAAGGGGCACTATTATCAATTCCATCACCCAAAAGGGGACTTTGTGACACAGAAAAATTCAGCAGCCTGCTGAAGTCACACAGGCTCCTCTTAACCCAAATTATACTAGTCTATGTCCATAACCACTACACAGGGTGCCTCTCCTCCATGGCTGAAGTGTCGCTTTTACAGATGCCAAAGGTATGATGCCAAAAGGACCGGAGCCCATCTTCTGGATTGAGAGGTGCCAGACCAAGAGGGCTGGAGGCCCGGCTGGAGAGGGAAAGTAGGCGTCGCCCCGAAGGCGCTCAGAGAAGCTGGGATCTGACCTGGAAGGAAGGAGACAGCCACCTTCTCCAGAACCGCATTAGCAGCGATTTCCTGAGGTGAGCGGGGACGGGAGTTGCCCGCCTGAATGTTGGCCATTTGTAATTGCAAAGCAAGCATTTTTCCATCCCTTAATGGGGGACCCAACCAATCCGCGAAACACCCTATTTCTCTTTGTCTTTCCCCTGCCAAGTCAGCAGGCTGACTGATCTCCCCCGGGTGATTAATTTTCCCCTTGACACCCTGGGGAATGAGACATTGGTCCCAAGGGTAGAGAGACAAAGAGGCAGGGCTAGAGTATTTGGATGGTGGCAGGACCATCGCAGGCCTGGCCCACCTTCCCAGACCCACCAGCTGGGGAACAGAGGGTTACGGGGTTATGGGTTTCTGGGGAGGGCTTCCCCAGCCGAGGATTTAGTGAAAGGGAATGGCAAAGGCAGATGGGAAGGTGCAGGACAGCAAATCAGTGGATGCCATCATCCCACTGGGGGACGGCATAGAATTTTTGGTGGTTGGAGCGCAGGCCAGGTTTTAACAGCTCAGTGGGCTATTTTGCTTCCTGAATTGCTAAGATCCTGGATCAAACCAATTAGAAAATAACCCTAGTGTGGTCTTGGGACAGGAGGTACACAGAACGTATCTCAGTGTTTCACATCTTCCTCTTCTAGAACTATAGCCAAGTACCTGCCTGCACAGCCCCTAAAGCTACATTCCCTTAATCCCAGAACAGCCCCGTTCAAGTCCTGAGTTGGCCATTTGCTAGCTGTGAGATTTGGGGAGAATTACTTAATGTCTCTGAGCCTCAGTTTCCTCATCTGGTAAATGGGGCTAATAATTTCGCTTACCACATATTAGGTTAGGATGTCCTCAGCTTTAGATATTGAAAGCCATAGAAATGTGCCCAGCACACAGTGGGTGCTGTGTTAAGTGGGAGCAATCACCACATTCCTGAGGTTGGATAAAAAGAAAGGTCTCTCAAACTCGTGTTCTTTTCAAATGCCCCAAGCATGATTCTTGCCAGATTCAAATAGCACTTCTAATACAATTCATTTAATATGTTTATTTAAGTTGATTCTGGGCCAGGGCAGTGACTCACACCTGTAATCCCAGCACTTTGGGAGGCTGAGGTGGGTGGGTTGCTTGAGGTCAGGAGTTCAAGACCAATATGGTGAAACCCCTTCTCTACTAAAAATTAAAAAAATAGCCAGGCATGGTGGTGTGTGCCTGTAGTCCCAGCTACTTGGGAGGCTGAGGCAGGAGAATCACTTGAGCCTATGTGTATTAGTCCATTTTCACATTGCTGATACAGACATACCCAAGACTGGACAATTTGCAAAAGAAAGAGGTTTAATGGACTTACAGTTCCACATGGCTGGTGAGGCCTCACAATTATGGCGGAAGGCAAGGAGGAGCAAGTCACGTCTTACATGGATGGCAGCAGGCAAAGGGAGAGATTGGGCAGGGAAACTTCCCGTTACAAAACCATCAAATCTCATGAGACTTATTCACTATCATGAGAACATCATGGGAAAGACCTGCCCCCATGATTCCATCACCTCTCACCAGGTTCCTCCCACAACATGTGGGAATTCAAGATGAGATTTGGGTGGGGACAGAGTCAAACCATATCTTCCACCCCAGCCCCTCCCAAATCTCATGTCCTCACATTTCAAAACCAATCATCCCTTCCCAACAGTCCCCTAAAGTCTCAACTCATTTCAGTATTAACTCAAAAGTCCACAATCCATAGTCACATCTGAGACAAGGCAAGTCCCTTCTGCCTATGAGTCTGTAAAGTCAAAAGCAAGTTAGTTACTTTCTAGATACAATAGAGGTACAGGCATTGGGTAAATACAGCCTTTCCAAATGGGAAACATTGGCCAAAACAAAGAGGTTACAAGCCCCATGCAAGTCCAAAATCCAGTGGGGCAGTCAAATCTTAAAGCTCAAAAATGATCTCCATGTCTCACATCCAGGTCACACTGACACAAGAAGTGGGTTCCCATGGTCTTGGGCAGCTCTGCTCTTCTGGCTTTGCAGGGTACAGCCTCCCTCCTGGCTGCTTTCACAAGCTGGCTTTGAGTGTCTACAGCTTTTCCAGGTGCATGGTGTAAGCTGTCAGTGGATCTACTATTCTGGAGTCTGGAGGATACTGGCCCTCTTTTCACAGCTCCACCAGGTGGTGCCCCAGTAGGAACACTGTGTGGGGGCTCCAACCCCACATTTCCCTTCTGCACTGCCCTAGCAGAGGTTCTCCATGAGAGCTCCACCCCTGCAGCAAACCTCTGCCTGGACATTCAGGCATTTCCATACATCCTCTGAAATCTAGGCAGAGGTTCCCAAACCCCAATTCCTGACTTCTGTGCACTGGCAAGCTCAACACCACACGGAAGCTGCCAAGGCTTGGGGCTTGCACCCTCTGAAGCCAAGGCCCGAACTCTATGTTGGCCTCTTTCAGCCACAGCTGAAGTGGCTGGGATGCAGGGCACCAAGTCCATAGGCTGCACACAGCTGGGGGACCCTGGGCCCAGCCGATGAAATCACTCTTTCCTCCTAGGCCTCTGGGCCTGTGAAGGGAGGGGCTGCCATGAAGACCTCTGACATGCCCTAGAGACATTTTCCCCATTGTCTTGGGGATTAACATTCGGGTCTTCATTACTTATGCAAATTTCTGCAGGCAGCTTGAATTTCTCCTCAGAAAATGAGATTTTCTTTTCTTTCTTTTTTATTTTTAGAAAATGAGATTTTCTTTTCTATCACATTGTCAGGCTGCAAATTTTCCAAACTTTTATGCTGTTTCCCTTTTAAAACTGAATGTCTTTAACAGTGCTCAAGTCATCTCTTGAATGCTTTGCTGCTTAGAAATTTCTTCTGCCTGATACCCTAAATCATCTTTCTCAAGTTCAAAGTCCCACAAATCTCTAGGGCAGGGGCAAAATGCTGCCAGTCTCTTTGCTAAAACATAGCAAGAGTCACCTTTACTCCAGTTCCCAACAAGTTCCTCATCTCCATCTGAGACTACTTCAGCCTGGATTTCATTGTCCATATCATTATCAGCATTTTGGTCAATGCCATCCAACAAGTCTCTAGGGAGCTCCAAACTTTCCCACATTTTTCTATCTTCTTCTGAGCCCTCCAAATTGTTCCAACCTCTGCCTGTTACCCAGTTCCAAAGTCACATCCACATTTTCAGGTATCTTTTCAGTAGCACCCCATTCCTGGTACCAATTTACTGTATTAGTTCATTTTCACACTGCTGATGAATACATACTTGACACTGGGCAATATACAAAAGAAAGAGGTTTACTGGACTTACAGTTCCATGTGGCTGGGGAAGCCTCACAATCATGGCAGAAGGCAAGGAGGAGCAGTTCATGTCTTATATGAATGGCAGCAGGCAAAGAGAGAGAGCTTGTGCAGGGAAATTTCCCCTTATAAAACCATCAGATCTCATGACACTTATTCACTATCACGAGAACAGCACAGGAAAAACCTGCCCCCATGATTCAATCACTTCCCACCAGGTTTCCCCCACAATATGTGGGAATTCAAGATGAGATTTGGGTGGGGACACAGCCAAACCATATCACCATGAGGCAGAGGTGTCGGTGAGCCAAGATCGTGCCACTGCACTCCAGCCTGGGCAGCAGAGTGAAACTCCATCTCAAAAATAAATAAATAAATAAGTTGATTCTGTTTTCTACGTAAATTTATTTCAGAAGGAAATTTTTCATCCTAACCTTAAATGCAAAATTGCCTAAACGTCATAATAAGAAGGTAACCAGAAAAAATAAATGTCACAAAAAATTATTATTTAAATTCTAGCTAGTCCCTGTTGTCTGCTGAAGGAACCACACCTGGGCCTAATATCTCTTGTTAAAAAGGGAGAATAGGCCAGACATATTGACTCATGCCTGAAATTCCATCACTTTAGGAGGCTGAGGCAGGAGGATCACTTAAGCCCAGGAGTTCAAGACCAGTTTAGGCAACATGGTGAGACTCCATCTCCCCCCTGCAAAAAAAAATTTTTTTTTAATTAGCTAGGTGTGGTGGTGTGTGCCTGTAGTCCCAGCTACTTGGGAGACTGAGGTGGGAGAAGTCCAGTAGATTGAGGCTGCAGTGAGCCATGATCGCACCACTGTACTCCAGCCTGGGTAACAGAGCAAGACAGGAAGGAAGGAAGGAAGGATGGAAGGAAGGAAGGAAGGGAGGGAGGGAAAGAAAGGGAGAGTAGCTAGTATTGGAATGGTGTTGAAGACCAAGGAATACCAAACAGGCACTTTCCCCTTGATGGAATTTAGAGGGTTGAAAAAGGGAATGACTTACTCACCATGAAATTCGGGGTCAGATAACATCCTGCACACGACAGTGAAAACCCTCTCATGGAGCCACAAGTTCACCTCCCACCTTGTATGGAATGAAGCATACCATTCTGGGCATGTTCCAGCCCTGATTTTTGGATTCTTCATATCTTTGGGTCTTGAGATGAGTGAGCTCAGCCTGCTGCCGAGGTTGAGAAGTAGCAATGGTTTTTCCAAGCAGGCTGGTAGGATTTCAATATTCAACCAAAGACTAGCGAGGGTTTAGGTTAGGTATACCCCCAATCCCATCTGGGTTTCCCAAAGAATGATACAAAAGCCACAGATTGGTTTTTCTTGCAGTCTTTCCTACCCATCAAACCAGATCATCCTGTGGCCACTGAAATCAGGGGCCCTGCACACTGCCTTGAGCAAGCTCGTGGCTTGAGGGAAGATGACGCTATTTGGGCCACTGACTGGTCAAGGCTCCAAGAGGATAATAAGGAGGAAACAAGAGCTGGTAGCTTGTCAGGGCCCCAGGATTTGCGGGAGAAAAGGGAAGTGATAAACCAGTAGGGTGA
Organism: Pongo abelii; assembly: GCF_028885655.2. Lineage (NCBI taxonomy): Eukaryota > Metazoa > Chordata > Mammalia > Primates > Hominidae > Pongo > Pongo abelii. The sequence continues at coordinate 112,356,667 of NC_071995.2, read as the reverse complement.
ATGAAGAGAGGAACAAGCACTGATTCATATGTTCTCCTTCTCATCCTACACCCACGACCCCACACCTCCAAGCAACTGTCTTAGAGGAAAAACATGCTGTTAGCCATCAGATGGCCTCAGAAACCTAGGTGAAATCAACAATGTTCAATAGAGGCTTTGAGACTCTCATATGAAATTCATTGACAAACATTTATTGAGTGCCTACTGTGACCCTTGTGAGACTCATCTTTGAATTTTGCTTCTGTGCCTGCAGAGCCTAGCATGTAGATGGATGAATATCGAAGAAATATATAAATGAATGCATGACAGAAGTGAATTAATCAGATGGATGGATGGATGGGTGGATGGATGGATGGGTAGATGGATGGATGATTTATATAGTTGGAGAATGGAATAAATAACCGGTGGATATGTCAGGGGTTTTGTCATAAACAACAGAAAATCACTATGCCTAGCTTAATCAGAAAGCAAATTATTGGACGACTATTGAGCAACTTCCAGAAATCACCAGGAAGGGAGGAGAACTAGGCTCAGGAAATGGGCCAAGGCAAGGGAGGCTGGCCCCAGGAAACAACCAGGAAGGCATTCCAGAAAGAGTCTGTGAGGATGCTGATGTGCCCACCTCCCTTGGAACACTCTAGACCATTGCCACCAGACCCTTACAGTGACATCCACACTGGACATCATTGCCATCAGACACCAGATACCTCAACCATGAAAGCAAACTCTAACCCATTCCCATTTCTCAGGCTCCCTCTCTCAAGATTCAAAGTCCTGAGTGTGCACAATTGATTGGCCGAGCCCAGGCCACACAGATGGGTCCTGAGTGCCAGGTGTGAAGAGAAGGGTGGCTGGCCCCTCTGGCTTCCACATGGAAGCCTTGACCCTGTCTTCCACCAAGATTCACTTGATGAAAATTCCTCCAAATGAGAAGTACATGAATAAAATGAATATGTAAATAAATTTCTGCGTTAATTAGGTGGAAGGGTGGGTGGATGAATGAATGGACAAACAGAGGGATGAACAAATGGACAAATGGGTGGATGGATTGATGGATAGATGGATGGTTGGATGGATGGATGGATGGATGGATGGGTGGGTGGATGGATGGATGGATGCATGGGCAAACAGATGAATGAGGGATAGATGGATGAATGGAAACGATGGGAGATAGAGGGAAGGAAAGGAGGGGAGATTGCAAAAGGCTGCTAAAGGATTTATGGATGGAGGGGGAAGGAAGAAAAGAAGACAGAAATGGGCAGGGCATGGTGGCTTAGACCTGTAATCCCAGCATTTTGGGAGGCTGAAGCAGGTGGATCTCTTGAGGTTAGGAGTTCGAGACCAGCCTGGCGAACATGGCAAAACCCCCATCTCTACTAAAAATACAAAAATTAGCCAGGTACGGCGGCATGCACCTGTAGTCCCAGCTACTCAGGAGGCTGAGGCACAAGAATTGCTTGAACCCAGGAGGCAGAGGCTGTGGTGAGCCAAGATCATGCCACTGCACTCCAGCCTGGGCAACAGGGTGAGACCTTGTCTCAACAACAACAAAAAAAGGAAGAAATGAAGAGAGGGAAAAAGGAAAAGAAGAGGATAGGTGGATAGATGAATTGTTGAATAAATGGATAAAAATATGCACGGTTGATTAATAATAAAAAGAATAAAAGAAGATGGATGAATAGGAGGATAGGTACATGGAAGGAAGGGTGGGAGAAAGGAAAGGAGGGAGGGAAGAAGGGAGAGGTAGGGAGCAGGGGCAGTGGAAAGGGGAAAGGAAGGTCCTGAGTAGTAAAGCAGCTGTCAGGAGTTCCAAATATATTCAAGGAGATGCTAAGAGCTCAGGGCTTGTCTAGGCAGGACCCATGAGGAGGAGAGAATTTAGCACAGAGTTAGGGGCACCTTTCTTCAGGCTCCCTCAGCAGTGATCCCCCACTCTCCCCTGCATGCTCTAACTTTCCCACCTCTACATCCTTGATCATACAGTTCTGCTTACCTGGAATACCCTCCCTACCGCTCTCCCAATCCAAATCCTACCCATCCCTCTGGCCAGGTTCAAGGCCACCTCAACCAGGGAGCATCAAGCTCCCTCCTTGTTCTGGCTGGACGATCCCAGGGAATTTAACATGAACTTGTTTGTGGTCTACATGGGAATGTGTACTTGAAAAATGCTTTGCCATCTGGTACACGAAGGCTGGTACACGAAGTGGGTGATGTTATCATTACTGTGGATAACAATAACACCAAAGGAAACTGAGTTCTCAACGATGTGCATGGCACTGTACTGAGCTCCTCTAAATGCTGTGCAGTAGTAGAGGTGCTGGCCTGGATGCCAGACCTACAGAAAATTTGACGTCTACTTCCTGTCTCCACAGTCCAGTTGGGAGACGCTAACCAGAAACAGAAAGATTACAGTGAACTCGCTACTCCGATAATCAAATATACATGTGCAAGAGCAACGCTCAGACCTGGATTCCAGCCCTGCCACTTGGTAGCTGTGCAGCCTCAGGCAAGTGATTGAAGCTTCACAACAGCCCTCTAGTTCCCAGTCTATAGATGAGAACAGTGAGCCCAGAGAGGTTAAGTAACTTGCCTGAGGCTGCACAGCTACCAAGTGGCAGGGCTGGAATCCAGGCCTGAGCGTTGCTCTTGCACGTGTATGTTTGATTATCGGAGTAGCGAGTTCACTGTAATCTTTCTGTTTCTGGTTAGCGTCTCCCAACTGGACTGTGGAGACAGGAAGTAGACGTCAAATTTTCTGTAGGTCTGGCATCCAGGCCAGGACCTCTGCTAAGTGAGCCAACAAAGCAAGTTGCTCTTGAATCTTAAGAAAGTTTCCATCCTCTTTAAGCCTTCGCTTCTTTCCAAATGCACATTTGAGAGCTCCCTCCATAAATATGGGCATGAGCTGCCTCCCTCAAACCTCAAAACACTGTGCTCTTTCCCACTTTAAGATCTTTGCATCTGCTGTCCTCTCTACCCACAATGTTCTGTCTCCAGACCTCTGTTGCATAAGTGATTCAAATACACTTGTGCAGGAAGTAACTTTACAAAATGCATTCACAACAACTGTGAAAGGCAGGACTTCACCTCCCATTTTACAAATGAGGTGCTCAAGTACACGGGCTGCCTCCAGTTCACAGGGGAAATGCAAGTGTCAGCTTCCCAGCCTTGGGGGAATGGAAACAGGACAGAAACAAGGCTAGGTTTTGCACAAGCCTCTCTAATCCAAAGCAAACAAATAAAGCCAGCGAAGAGAACTGGGAAGCAGGCACTCCCCCACACCAATGCCCAGCGCTAACTCAGGGGTTCTAATTGCCTTAGAAACCACCTGGTCTCCATTTAGCAGAAAACTGCCCCCTTAGCTTGGCACGGTGTCTGAGGGGACGGCAAAGGGACATCAGGTGCTTCTTGGCTGGGAGCACAGAGGAGCTGGGACTCGTGCCTTTGGCCAGTCCGGGCTCCCACGATGGAGTGGACCGAATGGGCCAGGCTCAAGCCTCCTTTCCTGCTGGAGAGAGAGGGGCTTGCACGCCGCAATGCTGGGGTTTTGTTGTCTTCCTCCTGCTCCTGGCAGAGGAGGCTGGCAGAGTTGGCTGTAAGCCCTGTCCCTGGAATTTGCCATCTCAATTAGGACCCAAGATGGGCAAAACACCTGACAGGGGGAAGAGAGAGGGAAACAGGGAGAGGGGCAGGGGCTGGAGACCTACCGGCCACACCTCCAGGAAGCAGAGACACAAAAAGAGAGGAAAACAGAGGCAGCCTTAGGAACCCTTCAGACTTAAGGAAAGTGCAGGGAAGGAGCCTATCTGAGAAGGCACAGCCTTGGCGCTGGACAAGCTCTCTGTCTTTTTGAGGACTAATAGGCATTGCCTTTCAGTGAATACCTATAGTACCAAGTAGGGTGCTAAATGATTTACATGCATTATTTACATCTTCCTGGCAACCTTGCAAAATAAGCGTGCATTCATTCATTCGTTCCGGAAGGTATTCCAAGCACGCATTCATTCATTCATTCATTCCTTCATTCACTCCTGAAGGTATTCCTTTCTTTCTTTTTTTAGAGACAGAGTCTCACTCTGTCGCCCAGGCTGGTGTGCAGTAGTGTGGCCCTAGCTCCTTGTAGCCTCAAACTCCTGGCTCAAATGATCCTCCTACCTCAGCCTCCCCAGTAGCTAGTACTACAGCACATGTCATCATGCCCAGATAATTTTTTCTTGTTTATTTTTGTGGAGACGGGGATCTTATTATATTACCCAGGCTGGTCTCAAACTCCTGGGCTCAAGCAATTTTCCTGTCAGTTTCCCAAAGCGCTGGGATTACAGGCGTGAGCCACCTTATCCAGCCCTCCCTATAAGTATTTCTTGAGCATATGCATACCTGGGCACTGTTCCCTATTTTGAGGATTTCGTGGTGATCTTTCTAGACAGACACAATCCCTGACCCTCATGGAGTTTATAATTAGTCAGAAGAGCCAGGCAATATACAAGTAACTAAATAACTTAAGTATTTTGGAAGATGGTTGAGGAGGATCTAAGCAGGGCAGGCAACATTGGAGCAGAGACCTGGACAAAGTGCAAGTGTGAGTCGTTCTCAGTAGAGGGAACAGCATGTGCAAAGGCCCTGAGGTAGGAAGGGGCTAGTGGGTTTGAGGGGTAGCCAGAGGACCAGTGTGGCTGGCACACAGGGAGCAATGGGATGGCATGAGGGTGAGATCTGGAAGGCAGCAGAAAGTCGACAGGACCCGGCCTTGGAAGCTGTGGGAAGACTATGGGGTGTGAGGGGCTTGAGCTGGGAGTGATAAGATCTGATTGACAATTTACAAAGATCCCTCTGACAGTGCAGCAGGGAAGAACTGGGGCAGGGGGAAGGCCAGGAGCCCAATGAGGAGGCTGATGCCTCAGTACGGGTGAGAGAAGATGGTAGCTTGGACCAGAGTTGTGGCAGTAGGGATGAAGAGAAATATTTCATTTGGGATACAATGTGGAGGTAGAGCCAATTAGAACAAATGCTGGCCAAGCACAGTAGCTCACACCTGTAATACCAGCGCTGTGGGAGGCTGAGTCAGGAGGATGGCTTGAGGCCAAGAGTTTGAGACCAGTTTGGGCAACATAGTGAGACCTCGTCTCTACCGAAAAAAAAAAAAAAGTAACTCAGTGGGTGTGGTAGCATGCTCCTGTAGTCCCAGCTACTCAGGAGGCTAAGTCAGGAGGATCAACTGAGCCCAGGAGTTTGAGGCCTCAGTAAGCTATGATTGTGCCACTGCACTCCAGCCTGAGAGACAGAGCCAGACCCAGTCTCTAAGGAAAAAAAAAAAATTAAAGAATCCTCTTCATTCACAAACAAGCAAACAGAGAAGAAGCGTGACTTGCCCCAAGGTTTCCCAGTGAGTTGATGGAACTGGGATCAATACCCAGAATTCCCAGATGAAAACCTCCTCTGCACTCCAAGTTGCTGTCTTACAACAGGGGTTCCTAAAGTTTTTCTGTGAAGGAACAGAGAGCAAATATTTTAGGCTCTGCAGGCCGTACAGTCTCTACCGCAGTTGTTCAGCTCTGCCGTTGAGCCTCAAAAGTGGCCATACACAACATGTAAGCAAATGCCCGTGGCTACGTGATGCTAAAACTTTATTTACAAGAATAGACGTCTGGTTCAGGGGCCATAATTTGCCAATTCTTGATCTAAAATGATCCAGGAAGACTTTCCAAAGAAGAGGAATCATTTAAAGAAGCAAAAATAACCTTATTAAATGATTTAGGTTAATGGGACAGAACTTCTGTGCCCTGAGAATATAAAAATGCCCACTGCAAAGAGAAAGAAAAAAAGGTAATTCAGGCATTTGACATAAGCTAGGAAACTTCCTGCTCCAAGAAGAAGTCCTGGCTTAAACCCACGGAGAGAAGGGCTGAGAAGGAGTTCTAGCCTGGAGGTGCCTGGCCGATAACAGGACCTAAGGAGGTGGGGGAGCTAAGACCATCCCAGTGCCATTAGCATCACAGATGTGCAGGCTGGCAACGCCTCCAGACCATTGGCACTCTGCGAGGGTCCCAGGAGAGAAAGCAGGACACAGATGCTATTCTGGAGCATAAAATGGGTTGGAAAAATGAAAGCAGCGCCCCGGGAGGGAAAGTAGCCCTTGGGGTCCCTGTCCTCTGTAGAAACAAAGGTTGGCAAAACTTGCAAAGCAGTAGTTGCTGTTTTTTTTTTATTGGTGTGGGTTTATGCATGTGTTTATTTGAGTGGGAGAAGTGGATTTTTTTTCTTTACATTTGTTATTTGGTTTAACAAAGGCATTTTGGCAATCTGGGTCTTTATGCAGCTTCATCACTTGGTGTGAGACTTTGCCACACTTGGGCTGTCTGAGCCTCAGTTTTCTTTCCTATGAATCAGGAAATAATCAAGGTAGGGGTGGCATCTCACTGGGTTAGCCCAGTGCCTCTCAACCCTGCCTGTGCATAAAACACCCCAATGCCCAGGGTGCCCCCCACCCCAGAGATTCTGATGTCATCAGAATCAGCCAGCCAGAACGAAGCTCTGCCACTGCTATTTTTAAAAGCTGCCCACCCAATTCTTGAGTGTCACCAGGATCAAGAACCACTCTGTGCTCTACATAGATATCAGGAAGTGGTTCTCAACTGGGGCACTTTGGCCCACAGGGGACACTTAGCAATGTTGAGATATTTGGATTGTCACAGCTAGGAGGTGGGGGTGCTGTTGGCATTATCTAGTGGCCAGGGATGCTGCCAAACATCCTACTCTGCATAAGGCAGCCCCACACAACAAAGAATCATCAATAGTATTGACACCTTGATGGGAGGGACTGCTATGTGATGTGACAGAGCTAAGTTCAGGAAAGATCTAAACAGGAAGTTTTGCCGCAAAGGTCCAGCAGGTCTTGAAACAGGTACAGGTTCCTCCAGCAAGCCTCTCCAGGTTTCCGCCAGGTGTGCTGGGCTCCCACGGCTCCATCTGCCTCAGTCAGGGGCCAGTGAGGACATCAGAAGCCTCTTCAGATATTTCCCACAGAGGAAACGAAGGCAGGAAATTGGTTACTTTGAAGAGGCAGAAAGCCCAACAGAGAACGGAGATGAGACACCTGGAGATTGGCAAGAGTGGGAAGCTGCTTCCACCCACCCGAATCTAAGGAACAGAGGAAAGGGATGGTATCATCAGAACCTCAGCAAACACTAGAACCAAGGCCAGGTGTGGTGGCTCATGCCAGTAATCCCAGCACTTTGGTAGGCCAAAGTGGGCGGATCACTTGAGGTCAGGAGTTTGAGACCAGCCTGACCAACATGGTGAAACCCTGTCTTTACTAAAAATACAAAAATTAGCTGGGTGTGGTGGCACGCACCCGTAGTCCCAGCTACTCAGGAGGCTGAGACAGGAGAATCACTTCACCCCGGGAGGAGGAGGTTGCAGTGAGCCAAGATCACACCACTGCACTCCAGCCTGGGAGACAGAGCAAGACTCTGTCTCAAAAAAAAAAAAAGAAAGAAAGAAGAAACTAGAGCCATAGCTGGTAGCTTTTCAGCAGGAGAGGGAGCTGCAGAGGAGATGCAATGGTGACTGGAGAAGCCACCCATGGTAGAGAAAGGTGGGGAGAAATCTGGCTTCTCTCACCCTCTGCCCTCAATCCTTTGACAGCGCCTCCTCTTGGCCAAACCCGGGTAACCCAGGAGCCTGGAAGCATGGGCTGCAGGCATCATCCTCCCCTCCATCTCCCATGGTATAGCCCTGGGCAGGGGAAGGTAGGAAATGGATCCAAGGGTAAGGGAGCTTCAGACCAGCCCACTATGTCCCGTGTCCTGCTCCCAGAACTCGTAGACTGGGCCTTCACTGGCCACCTGTCCGTGCACCATATCTGACTATCTCATTGACAGTAATACACACCCCAGTGCCTACCACAGGCTGGCACCGAGGAGGGGCTCTGGCTTAGTCTCATAATGCGTAAGGGGGTATGTGTGGGTGGGACACACCACCGTGACCCCTTATGCCTCCATTCAGGAGGAGTTTCAAAGGAGGGACTCTTGGAAGCAACCTCGGGATTTTCCATGAGGTCCTCTGACTGCAGTGTCTTGGGCACCTGTTATCTACCCAACCCTGGGCTGCGGGCTTTAGGTGTTCAGAAGTCAAACAAAAGGTGGCAAACAAGCCAGGCCACAATGGTAAAATCCCATCTCTACTAAAAATACAAAAATTAGCCGGGCATGGTGGTGGGCGCCTATAGTCCCAGCTACTCAGGAGGCTGAGACAGGAGAATCGCTTGAACCCGGCAGGCGGAGTTTGCAGTGACCTGAGATTGTGCCACTGCACTCCAGCCTGGGCAATAGAGCGAGACCCCGTCTAAATAAATAAATAAATATAAATAAAAAAGATGGCAAACAAAACAGATGAGGTATCTACCCTTGGGGAGCTGACATTTTAGTGGGAGGCAAACAGAAAGCAAGTAAACAAATGCATTCAATAATTCCAGATAACTAAGTAGTAGGAGGGGAAAAATAGGATGCTGGATCAAAAGCAATCAGGAAGACGGGGCAGGGGCTGTCTTCTGCAGAGGAGTCGGCAAAAGCCTCTCTGAAGCGATGTTGAATCTGAGACCTGGACAAAGTAAAGGAAGGAGTCCTGCAGCTTTCTGGAGGAAGAACATGCCAGGCAGGGGGAGCAGCAAGGGCAAAGGCCCTAAGGTAGGAGTGCATCTGGTGTGTTTGGAGAACAACAGCTGCCAGAGATGATAGAGGGTCTCATAGACTAGAGCCACACATTGAGTTCTAGTTTGAGAAAGATGGAAGAGCTTTAGGCAGGAGAGCAACATGATCTGATTCCCATGTTTATAAGATTACCCCACCTCTTGTATGGAGATAGGAACCAAGCTGAATAAATGAATCATGCTATCATTGATTCACTTGGACTTTACAGTACTAGTAAATTCTTCCCCCACCCCGAAAATAACGAACCATTATAAGTTTGTGAATGCTTCATCTCACCAAGATTGAAAATGTTAAAAAAAAATACTGGCTCTTATCATTATAATTTAAAAATAGAATAGACATTTTAACACCAAAAAAAGCAAAACAAAATCAGTAGGAAGGACAAAATCTCAGAATAAGGGACAATGGTTTGTATTAAATACATTTAGCTTTGTATGAAGCTCCTGCCTTCCGACTTACTTTTTGCTGTTTTGTTTGCTTCCTTAATAAAGAGTCTTGCTCTGTTGCCCAGGCTGGAGTGCAGTGGTGCGATCTCAGCTCACCGTAACCTCCACCTCCCAGATTCAAGCTATTCTCATGCCTCAGCCTCCCGAGTAGCTGGGATTGCAGGCATGTGCCACCATGCCTGGCTAATTGTTGCGTTTTTAGTGGCCATCTCTTCGGGCCGTTTCACCTGCTCATCCCCAGCAACAGCCAGGTCAGAGGAGCCTGGGTGGGATGGAGCCCAGGCCCGATCCTCAAAGAGGGGCTGTGATGAAGCCCTTTTTTCACCCACAGCCTTTTAGATAAATCTACAACTCTCCCCAGGGAGGAGTCAGGCTCTGATTCCCACTCCCCCCCATTCCAAGGTACCCGTCTCCAAGCTGGAGGGTCACTAAGTCATAAAAGTCAGGAGTCCTCCCTGGAGACTCAGACAATGTCCCTGAGCCTTAGTTTATATTACAAATAATAAAAATTACAGATGCTGTTTATTGAGCACTCATATGTGTAGGCATTGTTCCAAGAGCTTTATTCATTTAATCATGACAATATGATAATTACAATGTATTACATGTAACATACATATACTATGCTTAAATAGTATATCTAATACCCATAGTATTATATAATAATAGTAACACTGTATAGCAAGTACCACGATTATATGATGAGAAACCTGCAACACAGAGAGATTAAGTAACTTGCCTACAGTAACACAGCACATAGATGGTCGGGCATGGATTGAAACCTGGGCAGTTGGATTCCCAGGCCAGTGATGTTCATTTTTCCACTTCCCTGCCTAGATTGTTCTCTTTCACTTTCCAAATACACAATGACATAATATTGAACATGCTTTTTCAAACTGCACATGCCCCCAAGATTCCTGTTCCAAATCCTTTTATTCATTCAGTAGAAATCCATTGAACACCTACGGCATGGAAGCTTCTTTCCTGGGGAGCAGTCCCCACCTTGCGCCCTGGGGATGAGGGGCAGCTGGGGCAAAGGCTTGGAGAGGTGAACCATGACAGGGACAAGTCGAGGGATGTAGAAGTAGGGGAGCCGAGGTCCTGAGGGGCACCTGGGAAAGACTTTGAAGGCCAGGCCGTATTTGAGCATCTCATTAAGAACATCCACACCCCCGCCTCTGAGCAGAAAAGGGCACATTGGTGAAGCACACAAAAGCCCCTTTTAGATTCTGTTCCCAGGCCTTGGTTCAATGTCACTCATTTCTCTCAAGGTTTCTTCCTTCATTCGACAAAACCGCACTGAGCACCTCCCACATGACGTTCTGGGCGATGAGGATGCAGCTATGAACTGAACAGAGAGGTCCCTGCCCTTTTGCAGGCAAATGTCGGAGAGACGTGTAAATCAAATATGCTTGTGATTACAAAGAGATGAGGAGGTGGAGGCTGAGCAGGCCTTGAGGCAATTCAGGGTAACCTGACCCAGCCTGGGGGTCAGGAAGTGGCCCTTGGGCTCAGGTCTGAAACAGGAGTAGGAATTGGCTGGGCCGCAGCCTCTCAACCCTCCCAGGGCTTCAAAATCACCAGGGGTGCTCTTAAAAATACACACACCCAGGTCCTATCCCCGAAGAATCAACTTCAATTGGTCTGCAGTGGGGCTTAAGGGTTGATCTTTAAACACGTGCCCAGGTGATTCTAAGGTGCAGGCAAAGTTGGGAAACCCAGGGCTGGACAAAGAGAGGGAGAAGAGCTTCCAGGCAAGGGAACTGGCCTGAGTAAGGGGCTGGAAACGAAAGGGAGGAATGAAAAAATGTGGGGGCGGCTAAAGGAGGTGAAGTCAGAAGGACCAGCTGCCCATGCAGTGTGCCATGGCAGGGAAGAGACATTTTCAGGTTAGTATCTTTTATTTATTTTTATTTTTATTTTTAGACACAGAGTCACTGCAGCCTCAAACTCCTGGGCTCAAGCAATCCTCCCACCTCAGCCTCCAGAGTAGCTGGGTTTAAAGGCCACCTTGTTTCATCCTCTTGGATGAGAACATGGAGACATTAGTTCCTCTGGCCCCTGGTTAGCTTCAGATTTCTCTTTCCCAAAGCAAAGAACTTTCTAGAATCACAGGGCTGGATGGACCTTCATTCCTTCAAATGTCTTTTTCTCCATCAGAAGGGTCAAGACCCAGCTTCAAATCCCAACTCTGCCCCCAGCCATCCATGCAACTCAGCTTCGTTCTGTGAGCCTCGGTTTTTCCATCCATCCAATGGGGATAATGTTTTTTGATTCCCAGAAGAAGCAAATGAAATCTTGCAAGGGGTGCTTGGAAACACACCATCACTGGGCACCTGTTCTGCACCAGGCATTGTGCTGGGCTTTGGAAAAGAGCAAGGCACAAACTGCCACCACTATCCTCTAGCAGAGAAGACGAAGACCTTGACAAATACCCTGTGGCAAGACAGGGTGTTGGGGTCCACGCTGATGGGGCAGGTCCTCATCGTAATATCCTGACGGAGGTTGGGTAGCAAGTGCCAGGAGCCTCCAGGAGGGTGACAGGCCATGAGATAGGAACAGAGCGAGGGGATGGGGTGGGTGTGTTGTTGGGGTGGACAGAGAGGCGGGGAGAAGATGGGGAGTGGGATCAGAGTGGGTGCAAGAGGAACAGGGCACCTTGCCTGTGGGTTGCAAGAGGAGGCAGCCCCAGAAGGAAGTCGGAACACACAAAGGGAGCCAGGAGATGGCAGGAGGGGCCTAATGCAACCTTTAAAAAAAAAAAACAATAAATAATAGCGCCCGGTGACAAATGCATCTCCTCATCTGAATGGCGGCTGGAGAACTGGCCCCTTCTTTCTAATCACTTAATGACCCCCAAGAGGGCGGAGGGGGCTCGCTCAGGGCCCCCCTCCTCTCTCCCTGCTCTGCACCGAGGTCTATAAAGAGAAACTCGCTCCTTAAAGAGGGTCATTTACAAACCCTCCTTAATGGAGGGCGGCAGAGCTCCCCGGCGACACCCTTCTGGTCCTGGACAAGGGTCATGAAAAAGGAATTGGCTTCCGAGGCCCGAGCACATGAGCTCCTCCAGCCCCAAGCAGCCCCCCTGCCCCTCGCGCCTCTCCAGCCAGGAGCCCCGCGGCTGGCACGCTCCGATGTATTTATTATTTTTCCCCCCATTGTCTCGGCCTCCGCCCCCCCACCCCTGCCTGAGCCCCTTCGCTCCTCCGGGCCTCCCCCTTCCAAGCCGCCCCTCGGGCCCGCCCTCCGCCTGCATCCAGCCTCTCTCATAATAGCGTCCTTTTCACAGAGACAAATTGTCCAGCCTCGGGATGCACCTGAGGACTTTCGCCCCTTAACAAATGGTCTTTTAATTTTCTACCAGAAGGGCAGAGGGAAGGGGGGCCGAATCAATCACACATCCATCTTCATCATTGCTGCCGAGGGACTCTTTTTGCTGGCTGGCTGCCCCTGGGGAAGATGGGGTGAAAAGAGGGAAGGGGGGCGCCGTCGGAAGGGCCGTGGGGGAGGGGCGGCGGCAGGGAAGCCATGCGGGAAGCCCACCGCCCCTGCTCGGAGGGAGCAAGCCCGGGCCCTGCACACCTCGCCTCTGAGTCTGGCTTGAGTACAGCCTTCACCACCCAGGGAAGAAGGAGGCGCTGCTGTTTTGGCAAATGGGAAAACTGAGGCCGGCAAAGCCGATGGTCAGGACAACGTGGCCCTAACAGGGGAGAAGTGTGAAAGAAGCACGCGCCTCTTTGCCACTTTTGGAACTGGACTTTGGAGTCCAATTCTGCCCCGTCCCCCAGTTACTAGCTGCACTCTGGCCAAATGAAATCACTCAGCCTACGCCTCCAGTGTGTCCTCTGTAAGATGGGGCTAATGAGAGTGACTCCCTCTCAAGGGTGTCATGGGGACTAAGTGAGATAATCTAAGGGGAGTGCTTAGAACAGTCCCAGCCATGGGTGGGCCCTTGATCCGTGATAGGGATGTGGCCCTTGAAGGTTCTTGAGCCTGGTTTTTGGTTTCCAGACTCCCCCACATCACCCTCCTACCAAGTAATATGGTGCCTCCAATTAGAAATTTGGTTTCCAGGCCAAGCACGGTGGCTCATGCCTATAATCCCAGCTCTTTGAGAGGCCCAGATGGGAGGATTGCTTGAGGTCAGGAGTTTGAGGCTGAGATGAGCTATGGTGGCATCACTGCATTCCAGCCTAGGTGACAGAGAAAGACTTGGTCTCTAAGATAATAATAATAATAATAAAATGAGTAATTTTTAAAAATAAAAAATGTGGTTTCCCTGGAGTCTGGGGAGCTGGCATCTACTTTCAGGCAAGGTATGTTCCTGCCTCAGGGTCTTCTTTGCACTAGCTGTCTCTTCTGCCTGCTCCTCATACATGTGGGCATGGCTTACTCCTTCACCTTCCCAGATCTCTCCTCAAATGCCATCTTCTGAGTGAAGCCTTCCTTGGCCATCCTGCATAACATTGCAGCGCCCTGTGGCTCATTTTTCTCTGGAGTACTTACCACTATCTAATACACTATATGTATTTCTTATTTGCCTAGCAAACACTTGGATAGCATTGTCCACATGTCAGACAGGGCTCTAAGCACATTTCAGATACTGGCTCATTTAATCTGCATACAGTCTAGGAGGTAGGGATGACCGTTTCCCATTTAACAGACAAAGAAACTGAGGCACCCAGCTAGGTGTGCTGAAAGGGCCCACATGCAGTAACACCCCATTAACAGTGAGCACACCTGGAACCCAAATCATGGCATCTACATACTATTCCCTGCTAAAAGGAACCAGGGCTCCTTGGAGAAATGGCTGATTACAGGGCTGTGACAGGAACAGCACAAGGAGAGCCTGAAACACCTGCCTGTGCAAGACAGTGAAGAGGTGCTCAAAGAGTGGTGAGGACACATCAAAAAAGGCACAAGAGCCAACCTGAAGTGATTCCCGTTGGCCAAATCTAGGACAAGTGGAGGAACCAACTGGAGTCATCTGCCAGGCACAGTGGCTCATGTCAATAATCCCAGCACTATGGGAGGCCAAGGCAGGAGGATCTCTTGAAGCCAGGAACTTAAGACCAACCTGGGCAGCATAGCAAGACCCCATCTCTACAAATTAATTCAAAAATTAGCCGGGCATGGTAGTTTGCACCTGTAGTTCCAGCTACCTGGGAGGCTAAGGCAAGAGGATTGCTTGAGCCCAGGAGTTTGAGGTTGCAGTGAGCTATGATCATGCTACTGTGCTCCAGCCTGAGAGAGAGAGTAAGACCCTGTCTCAAAAAAGAAATGTTGACTGAATAAATAGTCATAATAAAGGATGATTATCTATTGAATAAGAGTTCATGAGCCTATGCTGACATATGTAAATTTAAAAGTAAGATATTTTCTTCTTTACAGTAGAAAGCCAACTAATAAATGTAGAAAAAAGACTGGAGTTAGAAAATTGCATTTAGGAAATATCATCATCATCATTGATTCAGGCAAGAATCATCAAACTATGCTAAAACAAGTGAGTCAACATCCAAGGAGTAACCAGATATTTACTTCATCTCAAAGCACCTCCCCGACAATGCGGTTGTAAATTACAGAAGGAAAAACCATAAATGTACAGTAGGAAAACCTAGCAGGCACCACCTTGAGCAAGTGCTCCAGGTTCACATCACTCTGGGACAGATGACACCATGTGGCTCCTGATACGACGCACCAAGAAGAACAGTGTCACCAGTATGGGATTCCTGCCAAAATGCACCACCTGAATCAAATCACATGAAAATATCAGACACACTCAGATTGAAGGACATCTTACAGAACAACTGGCCTGGATGCTTCAAAAACATCAATGTCATAAAACCTGAAGCCTGAGGAACTGGATCCAGATTAAAGGACATGACAACTGAAGGCAACGTGCAATCTAGCAAGATAGTTTGCTATGAAGGACATTATCGGGACATATGGAGAGATCTGAATAAGGTCTGTAGATTAGATCATAGTATGGTATCAATGTTAATCTCCTGGTTTTGATCATTGTACTGTACAGTATATAAAGGAATGTCTTCATTTTTAGAAAACAGACACTGAAGTGCTTAGGGGTAAAGGGGCACCATGTCTGCAACTTACCCTTACAAAGTTTTAATAAAAAATTATGTGTGTATGTGTATGTATATATATATAGAGAGAGAGAGAGAGAGAGAGACAGAGAGAAAGCTATGCAAATGTTAACATTTAAGGTCATAAGGGAGTTTTGTACTATTTTTTTCAGGTTTTCCATATATCAATATTTAAAAAGTAAAGAAAAAGAAGAAAATCCTGGCCAGGCACAGTGGCTCACATCTGTAATCCCAGCACTTTGGGAAGCCAAGGCCAGAGGATTGCTTGAGCCCAGGAGATGGAGACCAGCCTGGACAACACGATAAGACCTTGTCTCTACAAAAAATACAAAAATTAACTAAGGATGGTCTCAGCTACTTGGGAGGCTGAAGCAGGAGGATTGTGTGAGTCCAGAAGGTGGAAGCTGCAGTAAGCAGTGATGGCATCACTGCACTTTAGCCTGGGTGACCAAGCAAGACCCTGTCTCAAAAAAAAAAAAGAAAAAAGAAAAGAGGCCGGGTGTGGTGGCTCATGCCTGTAATCCCAGCACTTTGGGAGGCCAAGGCAGGTGGATCACCTGAGGTCAGGAGTTCGAGACCATCCTGGCCAACATGGCAAAACCCCGTCTCTCCCAAAAATACAAAAATTAGCCAGGCGTGGTGGCGCATGCCTGTAGTCTCAGCTACTTGGGAGGCTGAGGCAAGGGAATCCCTTGAACTCAGGAGACAGAGGTTGCAGTGAGCCGAGATTGTGCCACTGCACTCCAGCCTGGGCAACAGAGCAAGACTCCATCTCAAAAAAAAAGAAAAAAAAAGGGAAGGGAGGAAGGGATGGAGGAAGGGATGGAGGGAGGGAGAGAGAGAGGAAGGAAGGAAGGAAAGAAGGAAGGAAGGGAGAGAGGGAGGGAGAGGAAAGAAGAGAAACTGAGCATAGAGAATGTAGAACTTGCTCTAGGTCGCAACTTATAAGTAGAAGAACTGGGATTCAAACTTCAGCATTCAAGCTCTCAGACACCACGCTACCGTCTCCTTTATTCTCTTTCTCCCACAGAAACAGAATAAAATGTGGGTGCCCACTGCCCACACTGCCAAAGACCCAGGAGGACACAGCTTTGCTTTTTGCGGGGAGAGGCCGTTGTTTGTTTCAGTTTGGGGAAAAATCTGGTTTGTTTACTACTGTATTCTCATCACCTATTTTTAGCTTCTAAATGGGCAAGAACGGGGCCTAGTACACAGTAGGTGCTCAATAAATATTTGTTGAGTGAATAAATGAAGTGCCAAGAAGCTAATTAAGGCTCCCCAGGTCACACAACTCTCAGGGGTGGCGACTGGCCCCAGCTCCTGCTGTGGTCGCTGTGAATGCACTCTTGCACCTGCTGCGTCTGATGGCCGGGGATGCTCAGTGTCCCGAGAACTCAGAGGCCTGGAGAATTTTCACAAGAAGTAGGCTTTGCAGTACCGCATCCCCACCAAAGGGGAAAAAGACAAAAACACCCCCTAAACTCTCCATTTCCCCCTGATTCTAGGGCCACATACCTGGCCCTGGTGAATAATGTGAGTTTGCGAAGCGTGTTGGGGCTTATTAAACAGGAATGCAGGTCTCAGATCCAGCCTGAGAAAACCAACCGTGCTGGAGGTTTAGCTCAGCCCCTACCCGGAGGGGAGCCGGTTAAAGAAAGAAAGAAAAGAAAAAAGAAAGAAAACGCCTGGCTTCCTCCCCTCGCGCCTGCCTCCCCTCCTCCTCCCTTCCCCCAAATCCATCCCCCGAGGGAAGACAGGCGCTGGGAGCCCTAGGAGGCCCACCTCCCCCTCTGCGGAGGGAACTGAGGGAGAAGGTTAATTAGATGTTTGCATCCAATTTACGTCTTGTTTGTGAAAGCGCCGTTTCAGCTGCAGCCCGGGCGGCGGCCCCTTGGCCTCCATCACGCGTTTTAGAGTTACTTCACAGCTCCAGAACTGGTTAACCCGGGTCAAAACGCGCCCATTATCGTTTTATCGCTGCCTCTTCCTATATAATTATGCCCCCCCTTCTGTTGTTTAGATCCCCCTTCTCTTCCTGCTCCACGTTGGGAGAGATTGGGCCTGGGAACTGCACAGGAACCTGTCCTCTGTGCGCTGGTCCCTGAGCCGGGCACAGTGGGTGGATGCAGAGGGCACGGGGAAGTATTCAGCCTGGAAACCTCCCACACCGCCAGCTGCCCCACCATGGGTTAAAGACCTCTTGTAACCTCAGGTGCCAGGCAGGAAAAGCAAAGAAACGACTTTGGAGAGTGTGGGGCAATAGGGAGTGGAGGAGACTGTGGCAAATGGAAAGCACAGCCCGGCCTAAAGGGAACCCCATTCTGTTACTGGAAAGGGGACCTGATCCAGACCCCAAGAGAGGGTTCTTGGATCTTGCACAAGAAAAAATTCAAGGCAAAACCATAAAGTGAAAGCAAGTTTATTAAGAAAGTAAAGAGATAAAAGAATGGGCTAGGTGCAGTGGTTCATGCCTGTAATCCCAGCACTTTGGGAGGCTGAGGTGGGCTGTTCACTTGAGGTCAGGAGTTCTAGACCGGCCTGGCCAACATGGCGATACCCCATCTCTACTAAAAATACAAAAATTAGCCTGGTGTGGTGGTGCATGCCTGTAATTCCAGCTGCTAGGGAGTCTGAGGCAGGAGAATCTCTTGAGCCTGGGAGGCAGAGGTTGCAGTGAGCCAAGATCGTGCCACTGCACTGCAGCCTGGGTGACAGAGTGAGACTCCATCCCAAAAAATAATAAATAAATAAATAAATAAATAAATAAATAAATAAAAGAATGGCTTCTTCATAGGCAGAACAGCCCCGAGGGCTACTGGTTGGCTATTTTTATTGTTATTTCTTGATTATATGCTAAACAAGGGGTGGATTATTCGTAAATTTTCTGGGAAAGGAGTGGGTAATTTCCAGAACTGAGGGCTCCTCCCCTTTTTAGATCATATAGAGTACCTTCCTGACGTTGCCATGGCATTTGTAAACTGTCCTGACACCGGTGGGAGTGTCTTACAGTATGCTAATGTATTATAATTAGCATATAATGAGCAGCGAGGATGACCAGAGTCACTTTCGTTGCCATCTTGGTTTTGGTGGGTTTTGGCTGGATTCTTTACCACATGCTGTCTTATGAGCAAGGTCTTTGTGACCTGTACCTTGTGCCGACCTCCTATCTCATCCTATGACTTAGAATGCCTTAACCTCCTGGGAATGCAGCCCAGTAGGTCTCAGCCTTATTTTACCCAGCCCCTATTCAAGATGGAGTTGCTCTGATTCAAACATCTCTGATAATTTTGCTCTGGTCAATGGATAACCATTGATCAGCCAATCTCTGTCCTCAGGGAGCTTTAGGGAAAGCAGGGGTATGGGTAGAGGGGGAGATGTGGGCAAAAAGACAAGATAGTCAAGGATGGACAGAGAGCCCAACATAGGAAACCACCCAAAACCGCTTGTTAAATTAGGTGAAGGCAGCTTAAACCTGCCTTCTTATATATTTTAAATTCCACCTAAAGGTCTCTTCGTGCACAGTGAACTAACCTAACTTGGTGTATAAACAGACCGTAACCTAGT
This sequence comes from Pongo abelii, assembly GCF_028885655.2. Taxonomy (NCBI): domain Eukaryota; kingdom Metazoa; phylum Chordata; class Mammalia; order Primates; family Hominidae; genus Pongo; species Pongo abelii. The sequence goes on along the minus strand of NC_071995.2, from coordinate 112,337,848 downwards.
CTTGTGCTATTCACCAAGTTTGGGCCCATTAAAGGCATCCAGTGTTCAAACCGTGTTCAAATAAGGCAAATGCCAAGCTGTATAACCAATCTGGCTGTTTCTGTGCCTCACTTCCATTTTCTGTATGTAGCTTTCCTTTTTCTGTCCCTAATTCTTGTTCAACCATGAGGCAGCACCAAAGTCTCTGTCAACCTATTCCAGTTGGGGGACTGCCCGATTCACAAATCGTTCTTTGGTCAGTTAAATTCTGTTAACTTTCATTTGTCTTTAAGGTTTTTCTTTTAATGCCATCCATGACAGAATAAATAAATCAAATGTGGTTTATTCATATAATGGAATATTAGTCAGCAATGAGAGAATGATCAAATTTCACAAACATAATGATGATGGAAAGAAGCCACACCATGAGAAGCACACAGGGAAGGCCACTAGTGTCAGGGTTTTTGTCTCTTTTGTCCCCTGAGGTATTCCCAGTGCCTCAAACGGCACCTGACACATAGTAGGTGCTAAATGCATGTTTATTGAATGAATGAATGAGCAAGAGTCCTTGATAAGTGTGGTCTAAGATTTGGTTCTAAAAGTCCACTTCCAGAGTCCCCTGCTTGGACCCAGAATTTCTTTCCACGTGATATCCTGGCCAGCCCTAGATCTGCTCAGAACTCCCTGCTGCCTTCCCCTGGTCACCATCCCACAGCCAGAACCAGGCCTGCTGTGACCTGTCAGTCACTCTAAGTCCTGCAGGCAAGACCCACTGGAGACCAGATGGAGCCCTCCAAACTCATTCTGTTAGTCAGGGCAGCCCCACCTGGAGGTGGGGGCCTCTGGGGAGAGGTGGCCAGTCTGTTTATTAACCCCTTCACCCCTGCCTGGCCCTATCCATGGAGGGCTGGCCTTTGGGATGCAAATCCAGGTGGCTGCAGTGGAGGAGGAATGTTTCTCTTTTCCATGGTTTGAGAAAGCCCCATGCAGTCTCCCTGGGACTCTGGGACGCTCCCTGTCGCTGGTCCTGGGCCCCTAACACTTCAGGAAATAAAAGGTATCTCTGCTTTGTTTTTGCAGGGAGGGTTCAGTCGCAGTAACTCCCTCTCTCTCCACCTTACAGGCATTTAAACTGCCTCCCTACTTGCAGATAGGGAAACTGAGGCCCAGAGAGAAGCAAGCCTGGTCACCAGCCAGAGGGGAAAGTGAGAGTGAACCTCCTGCATTTAAGGGCCTTGCATCCTCCCCAGGCAGAGTCCCCACCATTCAAGCCCCACCCCTAGCTCTGCAGGGCCCCATCTGAGCGGGAAGGGTGGGGGGTGGCGGAGGGAGAGGTGGAGGTTTCCCGGAGAGGAGCTTGAACAAAAGAGAACTAGAAAAGGGAGATAGTGCCCCTTTTCCTGACTTGCCCAGTTGTTCAGGACTCTGTGCAAAGGTACAGAAAAACGCTCTGCCTCAGTTTCCCCCTCTGCCGATCTTTGGCTTCTGTGGGCAGGAGCTATCTCTGGCTGCCATGTGGAAAAGAGATTAGAGGGATGGAGAGGAAGATGAGGTCAGCTGGAAGGTAGCAGATGATAGGGTCATCAAGCCATGGACAGAAGAGCTACACTTTGCACACCCACCTGCTATATCATGTGGGATATTGGGTCATATTCTTCCAAAACCCTGGCACAGGTCCCATCCCTAAGAAACGCTGACTTACAAGCTTCATTTCATACCAAGAGCAACTCCCAGGCTCATTCCATTAGATGCCCCCTCACCCCTGCCACCCTCTCAAATCCTGCCCTGAGGCTCCTCCCCAAGTGACTAGATTGCGAAGGGAGGGGGCTGGTTGTGATCTGCCCAAACTGGTAAATTTCTTAAGCATCAGTCCCCACCCTGCCTGCAGCCCCCCTAACTCAGCTGGGGAGATCAGAACGTCTCTGCAGCTGCAAGAAGGAAGGGAGGGGAGTCCTAATTGCTTCTTATGACACTATAATGGCAGGACTATTTACAGGAAATTAAAATCCAATTCATAACGGGATCTAACAATTTCACTATTGCTGGGCTGGCAGCTGGGCAGAGGGGTTTCTGTGATGCTGAAATGCTAACAGCTCAGCCACAGGTTCAAGACTTTGGACAAATCAGTTTGCCTTTTGGCCCTGGGTGGACAGAAGAACTGGGAGGTGGCACTTCATTCACTTACTCTTTCATTCGCTCAAGTGTTTATTGAGTGCCTGCTGAATGCTAGGCACTGGGGAGACACATTCCTGTCCTCAAAGAGCTTACAGTCTCATGGGGAACACAGTGACAGACAAGCTGCCTGATGAAGGAACACGAAGTTCCAGTGATTAGAATTCCATCGATCCCTTTCCTGGGAAGGAAAGATCCTGGGTTCTAGGGCTGCTTGGAAGCTTCCTTCCTGCCCCAAGTGACAACATCACTATTATAAATTGAAGTGCACACCCCAAAACAGCATGTTGAAGTCTTGATCCACGGGACCTCAGAATGTGACCTCATTTGGATCTTTACAGAGATAGTCAAGTTAAAAAGTTAAAATGAGGTTCTTAGTGTGGGCTCTGATACAATATGCTGGTATCCTTATCTTTATATATACACCTTTTTTTTTTTTTTTTTTTTTGGTAGAGAAAGGGTCTTGTTATGTTGCCCAGGCTGGTCTCAAACTCTTGAGCTTCTCAAGAGATCTGCCTGCCTCGGCCTCCCAAAGTGCTAGGATTACAGGCATGAACAACCACCAAAAGGGGAAACGTGGACATACAGGCAGACATAGGGGCAGACTTGCACAGAGGGAAGATGACGTGAGGAGATACAGCAGCAACATCATGTGAAGATGGAGACTTGAAGTGATGAAGCCACAAGGAGCGCAAAGGATGGCCAGCGGCCACCAGAATCCCACTGGAGGAGGCCAGGAAGGATCCTCCCCTAGAGTCTTCCCAGCAGGCCTGGCCCTGCACACACCTTGACTTTGGACTTCTAGTCTCTGGAACTGTGAGACAATACATGTGTGTTATCCTAAGGCACCCAGTGTGTGGCATTTGTTACAGCAGCCCAAGGAAATGTGACCATCCGCTACTACAGGGACACCACAGCCCAGGTCCACCCTGGAGCCAGAATGCCCGAGATCTCAGCGGCTTCCTAACTGGGTGGCCTTGGGCTAGCAGCGACCTCTCCTCTCAGAGCCTGGATTTCATCTCAGGTTCTTCAACCTATCCTGTGGGGGTGAGGATGATGATGACAGCACCTCCTTCCAGGAGTCATTGTAAAGATCAATAAGGGATCAATGGGCAGGTCGTAAAATGACAATGGCTGTGTTAGGGACAAGGTTGAGAAACATTATGCAAGTCCCAGGCAGCTGGCTCCAGATTAAGGGCTTATAGTCATGCCCCACCCCAGGATGGAGGAGGCAGGGTCAGTATAGGAGAGGAAAGAATGACGGCGGGAAGACAAATAGAAACGGGGCCGGGCACAGTGGCTCATGCCTGTAATCCCAGCACTGTGGGAGACCCAGGCAGGTGGATCGCTTGAAGTCAGGAGTTCAAGACCAGCCTAGCCAAAATGGCGAAATGCCATCTCTACTAAAAACACAACAATTAGCCAAGTGTGATGGCACACGGCTGTAGTCCCAGCTACTCAGGAGGCTGAGGCAGGAGAATCATTTGGACCCGGAAGTGGAGGTTGCAGGGAGCCAAGATCGCGCCACTGCACTCCAGCCTGAGTGACAGATTGAGACTCTGTCTCAAAAAAAAAAAAAAAGAAAAGAACTCTTGTTACCATGGATTGAGAGGCACATAGGGTAGTGGCTGTCACACAGCCTGCCTGGGTTCAAACCCCAGCTCCATGGTGACTATGTGACTTTGGGCAAAAGCTACTTAACTTTTCTGTGCATCCATTTCCCCAGTTAAAAATGGAGAGAATAATCACACAGACCCCACCTGGTTGCTATGAAAATTAAGTAAGCTATTCATTAGCTCAATTAAACCATTCCACGAAGTATACATATTTCAAAACATCCTGTTGTACACAATAAATCTGTACAATTTTTATTTAATTTTAAAAATAAAGAAAAGAAAGTTAAGTTAATCTGTGGGCAGCACTTAAAATATGATGCCTGGTACAAACTAAGGGCCATGTACGTGAATGTGAAATAAATAAAATAAACTTACATGTAAACAGCATCCCATTCAGGCAGTCCCTGCAGGCAGCTTCCTCCCCTGCTGAGGCTAGGGTGGCAGAAGCTATCTCTTGCCCTGATCCCATGAGCACAAGGACACAGGACTTTGTAGCTGTTTCTGGGGACCAGCCTTCAGCCAAAATGACAGAAGGATGGCCCCTCATGCTGAAATGAGAGAACATTCCACCGTCAGGAAATGGAACCACTGAGAGCTTTTGCTTGGAGGAGCCAGAGATTATACCTTGGCCAGCCTGGAATCCTGCTGCTGACCTCAATAAGCAAAGGAGAGATGGTGACAAAAGACCTGGTGAATGTATTGGGCCCTGCCACAAATTGCTTTTGGGGAGCAACAGGTTGAAGATCAATAGGGAGTAGAAAAGGTAGTGGTTTAAAAATACTTTAGTGGGGAGGGGATTAAAGGGGATAATGTGGTAGGGAGGGAGGCGATGGAGATGCCCAGTTGAAGGAAAGCTCACTCGCTGGGGACTCGGGAGATGGCTTTTAGACCCCATGCAGGTCTAGGTCAGCTGTAGATCCCAGACAAATCTCCTAGGAAGCCAACCCCAATCCTGGCACCTGCTGGGGATGTCACATAGTTTCAGGGACTGGGAATGACACTAGGGTTCCATCTGAGATAGCTCGGCTGATCCAAGAGGAGCCAGAATGGTACAGGTGGGGAATATTGTAACATCTAATAACATCTAACCAATAACAATAGAAGCTCGTGTCTACAAAGGGCTTACTACATGCCAGACACAGTGATTAAGTGCCTTACCTGCTGTATTAGCCTCTTCTTGCTCCTGTAACAAATTGCCACAAACTTAGCAGCTTAAAACAATGCAAAATGTATTATCTTACAGTTCTGGAGGTCAGAAGGCTACCATAGGTCTCACTGGATTAAAATCAAGTTGCTGGTAGGGCTGCATCCATTCTGGAGCCTCTAGGGGAGAATCCATGTCGTTGCGTTTTCCGGATTCTTGATGCCTCCTGCATTCCTGGGCTTGCAGCCGCTTCATCTGTCTTCAAAGCCGGCAGTAGAGCATCTTCTCGCTCACCACTCTCTCTCTGTCTCTCTCGACCTCTGCTTCCATATCACATCTCCTTCTCTAACTCTGACTCTCTTACCTCCCTCTTAGAAGGCCCCTTGTGATGACACTGGGCTCACACATAATCCGGGATCACCTCCCCATCTCAAGATCCTGAATATAACCACATCTGCAACATGCCTTTTGCCATGTAAGGTTACACATTCACAGATTCTGGGGATTCACAAGTGAACATTTTTAAATCCAGCCCAGACTGGGTACAGTGCCTCATTCCTGTAATCCCAGCACTTTGGGGGAGGCTGAGGTGGGCGGATCACTTGAGCTCAGGGGTTCTAGATCAGCCTGGGCAACATGGTGAAACTCCATCTCTACAAAAAATCAGCCAAGCTGGTGGGGCATGCCTGTAATCCCAGCTACTCAGGAGGCTGAGGTGGGAGGATGGCTTGAGCCTGGGAGGCAGAGGTTGCAGTGAGCCAAGATAGTGCCACTGAGCTCCAGCCTGAATGACAGAGTCAGACCCTGTCTCAAAAATAAATAAATAAAAATAAAATAAAATCCAGCCCACTTCACTTGGATTGACTCATTTCACCCTTGCAGCTACCTTCTGAGGCTGGGCCACTATTCCTCCCACTTTACAGATAGAAAACTGAGGCTCTGAAAGCTAACCAACTTACCCAAAGACATGCTCCCAGGAAGAGGAGAGACTCTCCCTTTCTCTGGCCTTGAACCTGGGAGGACCTGCCCCTGGATCCAACTGTGCCTGAAGTAGTCTACCTTAAACTTTTCAGTTCATGAGCTAACAAATTTCCTTTTCTGGCTCAAGCCAGTCAAGTTAGATTTCTTATTATTTGCAACTGAGAGAGTTCTGATGGACAGGAGAGTCCTCCTGAAAGAGAACATTTCCTCAACGGTCAAAAATTGCATATGGCTGCAGTGCCTGGTCATTTAACCTGCTGGTCAGCCTGGTTTTTAAAACATACTAGATCTCATATTCATTCATTCATTCTGTAAATAAATACTGAACACCTGCTTTCTGTCAGGCATTGTTCTAAGCCAGGGTCAGTAAACTTTTTCTGTAAAGAGCCAGATAGTAGATATTTTCAGCTTTGCAAGCCCTCCTGTCTCTGTCACAACTCCTCAGCTCTGCAATTGCAGAGCAAACACAGCTGTACATCATACAGAAATGAACAGGTATGGCTGTGTGACAATAAAACTTTATTTACAAAAGCCTGTGAGCAGGCTTTATCCACAGACTGTAATTTGCTGGCCTTGTTCAAGGTAATAAGAATACAGCCATGGGCTGGACGCAGTGGTTGAGCAACTTGCCCTTGGTCACACAGCTATCCAGTGATAAAAATCAATGAGTCTATCTGGGCGCAGTGGCTCACGCCTGTATTCCTAGCACTTTGGGAGGCTGAGGTGGGAGGATCACCTAAGGTCAGGAGTTTCAGACCAGCCTGGCCAACATGCTGAAACCTCATCTCTACTAAAATATAAAAAATTAGACAGGCATGGTGGCACATACCTGTAATCCCAGCTATTCAGGAGGCTGAGGCAGGAGAATCACTTGAACCCAAGAGGTGGAGGTTGCAGTGAGCACTACGCACTCCAGCCTGGGCAAAAGAAGAGTCTCAAAATAATAATAATAATAATAATACAACCATGAACAAGTCTGCCCTCACGGGTTTCCTAGAGCTTCTGTTCTAAGAAGAGAAACGGTCAACATGCAAATAAATAACTGTGAGTAACATCAAGAAGTGGTAAGTGCTGCACAGAAAAACAGACCTGAAGGAGGAACTAGAGGGGAATGGGGTATTTATACAGGGTAGTCGGGGAAGGCTTCTGTGCAGGGGCCATTCGGACAGAGACGTGAAATGAGGACATGAGTTGGGGGCTGAGGGGCATCCGTGGGAAGAGCATTCCAGTAAAGGGAACAGCAGGTGCAAACACCCAAAGACGAGGCCACACTTGGAGAGTTTGAGGAACGGAAGGACATCACAGACCGTGGCTAGAAAAAAGAGAGGAAAGGACAGAGGAGGGCATGAGGGCAGAGAGTGCTGGCACAGCAGTAAGGGCTCTGGGCCTCGGATGTGATGGGGCCATCTGAGGGTCTGGGGCCGAGCAGTGGCAGGATCTGGCTTATATTTTGAAATGGTGCCTCTGACTACTGGATTTCCCATGCAGGATGGGTTGAGGGGTGAGGACAGGAGCAGGGAGGCCAGTGAGGAGCCTTCTGCCATGACCCAGACAGGAGATGAGGGGGTCTTGGACCGGGGGACTGCAGCAGAGAGAGTGGGAGGTGGTTGGATTCAGGATCAATGTTCAAGGTCGAGCTGACAGGGTTGTCTAATGATGCCACCCCCCCCCAGCTCAGACCTTACTTTCTATCACCTTCCGCGGCAGCCTCCACCCACCCCCACGACAGCGAAAACAGCTGTCAAGACTTCTTTTTTTCAGAGAATGGAAAAAAGAGCCAACAATCTATTAACTCATCAATACAGAACCCTGCCAATCTGTCCATCACCCAGGCCCCATCGATAACTCCATCTCGGGGCTGACAAGGCAGGAGAGAAGAGGGAAAATGAAATATTTATAATTTCTTAAGGGACGAAGCCCTTCCCCAAGGTGATGTTTTCAGGTTCAAGCACATTAAGGCTTCCATCACAGAACAATCTCCCTGCCTCCTGCTGCCTTCTTGGAAGAGCAGAGACATCCAACAGAGGGGACATCCTAAAAAAATCTAGGATCAAAGTTCTTTGATTTTGGACCAAGGTTTTGACATCAGACTCATAGATTTTTTTTTTTTTTTTTTTTTTTTTTTTTGAGACAGAATCTCGCTCTGTCGCCCAGGCTGGAGTGCAATGGCATGATCTTGGCTCACTGCAACCTCCGCCTCCCAGGTTCAAGCGATTCTCCTGCCTCAGCCTCCTGAGTAGCTGGGATTACAGGCATGTGCCCCCATATCTGGCTAATTTTTGTATTTTTAGTCGAGACGGGGTTTTACCATGTTGGTCAGGCTGGTCTCGAACTCCTGAACTCATGATCCGCCCACCTCGGCCTCCCAAAGTCCTGGGATTATAGGTGTGAGCCACCACGCCTGGCCAGACTCATAGATTTTTATCACTGGATAGCTGTGTGACCAAGGGCAAGTTGCTTAACCTCTCTGAGCCTCAGTTTCTCATCTGTAAAATGGAGACAGCAATAGCACCTATCTTATGAAGTTCTTATGAAGTGAGATGATTTATGGGAAGCACTTAGCAGAGTACAAGCCTAGCAGGTGCAGAAAATTACTATAACGAATATTTTCTGAGTGCCCATTTGATCTGAGTCTTGAGGCGTAAATAGGGTTCAGCCACAGGAAAGGTGTTTTGGGCAGGAGGAACAATCTTGGCACAGGCCCTGAGAGTATGAAGGAGCAGTTTTTAGAAACTGCAGAATCACGTCGGGGGACCAGAGCAATGCAGGTAAATTAAATTCCTTTCTGACTGTGGGAGATTCTAAAATTAAGCACTCCAGGACAAAGGAAGGAAGGTGGGGTTTTCCCAGTTTCAGATAAGGAAAGTCGGAATCTGGGCCTGGTTGTTTTGCCAACATTATTTGTACAAACATTATTTGTATATTGACCATTTCTCTTCTTAGAACAGAAGCTCTAGGAAACCCATGAGGGCAGAATTGTTCATGGCTGTATTATTATTATTATTATTATTATTATTATTATTATTTTGAGACTCTTCTGTTGCCCAGGCTGGAGTGTGTGGTACTCACTGCAACCTCCACCTCTCAGGTTCAAGCGATTCTTCTGCCTCAGCCTCCCGAATAGCTGGGATTACAGGCATGTGTAAGGTGCCCTGCAGATGCGTAGGGAGTTTGTGAGTGGGTGGGTTGGTTCCTTTCTAACCCTAGGTGCTGGAATTAAGATAATTCTCTCCTCAACTCATAGCGCATGCTAATGTCATTTATTCAGGCAAGGCTCCTCTTTTGCTTTTTATTTTAGTATTATTTTTCCCTTTATTCCTGTATTAGTCAGCTTTTACTGCAATGATGCTGCAGAACAAACAACCTCAAAACCCCAGAGGCTTACAACACTAAACATGTTTCTCTGGGTTTTTTTCACACATGTGAGTCTGTGGGTTGGCTGTGGTTTGGCTGATCCAGACTGGGCCCAGCTGGGTCAGCTCAGCTCTGCTCCAGGATTCCTAGAGGGCCCGGGTCTGGGGGCCCAGACTAAAGGGGAAGTGGCTGCCTGGGGCATGAGCTTATCATGGGGGATGATAAAAGCTAAGAGAGCAAGGCAAACCCCATAAGCACATTGAAAACCTCTGGTTGTGTCACATCCTTTAACATTCCTTTGGCCAAAAGTCAGTTGGCCAAGTCCAAGGCCAAGGAAGGGGCAGGGAACTACCACACACACACACTGAAGACTTGGCAAAGGTGGAGAAGTATAATTCTATAACAAGGAGGGAGAGAAGGGCTGGGAATGATGATCAATGATCCAATCTACCACAATTGCCCATTCACAATTTCATTTTCCTTCCCACTACAGGCACTTAGGTGTGTCAAATAGATAGATTATAGATGATACATAGATGATAGATAGATGATAGAAAGATAGATCATAGATGATAGATTTATTTATTTCACTATTTTATTTTACTTTATTTTATTTTATTTTATTTTATTATTTTACAGATTCTCACTCTGTCATCCCAGCTGGAGTGTAGTGATGTGATCATAGCTCACTGCAGCCTCAAACTCCTGGGCTCAAGTGCTCCTCCCACCTCAGCCTCCCAAGTAACTGGGGCTACAGCCATGTGCCACCACACTGGGCTAATATTTTTATTTTTCATGCAGATGGGGTCTCACTATAGATTGATGATGAATTATAGGTGATTGATTGATAGATTATATATTATAGATGATTGATAGAATAGATTACAGATGATGGATATAGAGATAGATATCATTAAAATTTTTACAGTATTATCTTATATCTCATTATTTACAACAAAATAATTGTTTTAAATAAACTTTATTGAGACTAATTTATATTCAAATGATGCATCTGTTCTAAGTGTACAGCTTGATATGTTTTGATAAATGTATACACTCATGTAACCTCCACAATCAAGATATAGAACATTTCCAACACCCCAGGAAAAATTTTCCTCAAATCTCTTTGGAGTCAACTCCCCCACCCCCACCCCCCAATCCAGGGAGCCTTTGATGTGTTTCCTGTCCCCATAGATCAGTTTTGCCTATTCTTGACATTCCTATAAATGGAATCCTATAACAGGGATTCTTTTGGGCCTGGCTTCTTTCACTTGGCATGAAGCTCTTGAGATTCACTGGTATCACTACCCAAATCAACAACATGTTCCTTTTAATTGCTGCGTAGTACTCCACTGTATGCAATTTGTCCATCCAGTCAACTGTTGATAAACAATATTATTGTTTTTAATTTACACAAATGATATAGATTTTACAAATCTTATTCTGTTCCATACTTTTTCACATATGATATTTTTGGGGTCATCCATGGTATTATGTGTAGCTCTAGTTTGGTCTTTCTGCTGCTGCATGATCTTGAACACCTCTCTTTAGTTTGTTTTCTTTATCCATTCACCTAATGATGGACCATCAGTTTGCCTGTTTGCCAGTATGAACACTGCTGCAATGAATGTGCATGTTTCATGCATGTTTTCTTATTTATCTGAGAGTTTCTCTGCAGTTCCTACCCAAGAATTGAATTTCTGGAGCATGCTATCTGCAAATATTTAACATCATAAAATACTGGCTAACCACTCCTCAGACTGGCTGCTCCAGGCAATACCCCACAGCACACATCAGGACATTTATTTCTCCATGTCCTCACCAGCTCTTGGTATTATATGCCCCAATGTTCTGATTTTTACCAGTTGGATAGGAATACCATAGTAAGTCATTGAGGTTTTCATAAACATTTCTCCAATTACTGGTGATTCTTTTCTTGTATTCTCTTGCCTGGGCTTATTGTCAAAATTGTGAGTTGGACAGCTTTCCTTTTGTTTTCTTTTTTCTGGAACAATCTAATACAAGAATTATCTGCTTCTTAGCATTTATACAACTCACCTGTAAGACTGTCTGGGCGTGGTTCTTTTTTTTATGGCAAGGTAAGGCATTAACGCCCTTGAGTCCCATACACTGATCTTTCTGGGGAAGCTTGGCTATCTTTGGTGCTGCCTGTCAGATACACATGAGCCTGAGAAGATAGTGCTGCAACCAGGTAGGTAAGGAAGGGACAAAGGGTTGGGAAAAGCATGGATGGGGGCAGTCACTGAGCCTGGGAATGTGGAGAGGCAACAGGAATGTGCAATATAAAAAGTAGGCTTAGTTCAGAAGAAACAAGGGAAAGGGAAAAGGGATAGGACTCTGAAACTGAGTTCTCTGCTGCATGCCTCTGTGTTTGTGTTGAATCGAACCCAGTGACTCTCACTAGACCTTGTCATGAATTGTTTCTGTGTCCATGCATACTACACCCAATGTCTTTTTGCATCAGTGTCATATATGGTGCATGTATGTTTCTGTGTGTCCACATATGCACACACCTACCTGTCATTTTCTCCACAGCCTATTTGTGCAAGCTCTGTGCAGTGTGTATGTGTGTTTGTCTGTGCATTCTACGGTTGATTATTAAACATTTACAGAATCTGCATATGACTATGTTTAGTGCGTTTGTATCTATTGTGTTATTGGGAAAGACTTCACACACAGGTTCTGAGTGTGTGTGTGTGTGAGTGTGATGGGGGATAGTACAAACAGTATGCATTATTGCAGAGGCTGAGTATCCCATTGTGCAGGTTTATTTGTTAAACAAAACCCATGCACCAACTGTGTTTGCATCCACATGCAAGTATGTGTGTGCCTGTGTATGTGTGTGTAGGAGGGTGTTACCATCTCTGTGTCTATTGCCACAGAGTCCACACACTGTGCTTTTGCATGTTGGTGTCTGCCTATTGCACCCACACAGCCTCCCCCGCCCCCTCCCCAAGCCTGTTTGTAGAGACACCGGCATAATGTGGCTGTGCGTGTGAATGTGTGTGTGTGTTTGCCTTTTATTTTGCTCACTGTTCTGTGACAACAGAATGCTTTCCCTGCTTACCTCGTCTTCCACATTGCAATCCTTTGGGGATATCAAGGGCAAGCCAGAGAAGGGTTACCTGGAGAAAAGGGTTGCTAAGCAACCAAACACCCACCACCCCCGAGCACCACCAACCCAAAACTCCGTTCCAGGCCTGCAACCAGATTAGCATATTAATGAGGCTGTAATTTCCCCCGAATTGTCTGCTGGTACACACTCAACTCACAGCACACTGGCCCAGGAGTTTGCTATGCAAATAAACTGGTTTTACAGACTGCGACTTAATTAACTCATCAAGTTCATCCTCCTAACAGAAAAGGCAGACGAACTACAGATTAATGAACCTGTGTTTGCTCGCCCCTCTCTCTCTCTCCCCTGCCATAGCAAGCTGCCTTTTTCTTTTTATGGCCCGTTTCTTTTCCTTCTCCTACTGAACCTAGTAGCTCCCAAAAACCCATCTGGGGTTCTCCTCCATCTTCCTCTGGGGTTTCTCCATCCAAGCCTGATCTCTCCATCCCCCAAAAGCCTCTCCCTTCTCATCCCTGCCTGGAGCCGCCACCAGTCCTCACACCCAGGCTCCAGGGGTCTCCATCGCATAGGTCCTCCTCCCTGTCCAGGCAGGCTGTTGGAGAAGCAGAGGACTGAAAATGGGACGCTGTTCCTTTAACGAGCCGAGAGCACAGGCTTTATTTTTTGACACACGATTCATAGTTTAGCCCCAGCCCTGATATTCAATCAGCTGAATACAGATTCTGGAAGAAGAGGCATTCTCCCTGCCTGCGTGTTAATTAGAAATGCCAGTCCTGGCTGCCTCCCACACTAATCAACTTTCTCCACATCTTGATGGAGGACACACAACCAGGAGGGGTCCCTGGAACTCTCTGTGGAGAAATCAACAATGCCCTGGATGCAGGAAGCCCCTTAGGATGGAGTGGCTTTGAACACTGGACCATTTCTCCCCAAACCCCATTTCTTTTCTCCCTGGTTTTGCCACTCACTGAGCTCTGGTGATGACATCACCTCCTCCAGGAAGACTTCTCTGGTTTGGTGAAATTCAGAGCATAAATCTAAACCTAGAAGAGAGCCCTACATTGGAATGTCAAGACATTTGCCCCCAGCCCTGGCCTCCATGCAAGGAGGACATTCCACAACTTCGCCAATGTCACAAATAAGCCGCTTAGTGACATTCTGCCCCTTCCCCAGACTTCCCTGTCCAAATTCAGGCCTTACTATTTCTTACGTGGGTTATTGTACAATGTCTTATATGAGTTCTCTCTGCTTGTTATCTTATTTCCTTACAATCAGCCTTCACTGTGCCACTGGAGAAATAAACCAGTTCCTCCCCTGCTCAAACACCTCTGATGGCTCCCTATGGCCATTAGAACAAAGTCCAAATGTAGCACAGTGTTCAAGCCCATCTGTGATCTGGCACTACCTACTCCTCTCCAGCTTCGCCTTGCAGCCCAAACGTCTGTGGTTTTGAAATACAAGTGAGTATAAGAATCATCTGAAGGCCAGGTGCAGTGGCTCACGCCTGTAATCCCAGCACTTTGGGAGGCCGAGGCAGGCAGACTGCTTGAGGCCAGCCAACATGGTGAAACCCCGTCTCTACTAAAAATACAAAAATTAGCTGGGCATGGTGGCGCGTGCCTGTAATCCCAGCTACTTAGGAGGCTGAAGCCGGAGAATTGCTTGAACCCAGGAGGCGGAGGTTGCAGTGAGCTGAGATGGCGCCACTGCACTCCAGCATGGATGACAGGGTGAGACTCTGTCTCGAAAAAAAAAAAAAAAAAGAGAGAGAGAATTATCTGAAGCCCTTTAAAAGATTCAGATTCATGGGCCCTATCTTGAGATAAACTGCTTCTGTAGAAGCTGCTTCTGTAGGCCTACAGCAAACCCAGGAATCTGCATCTTTAACCTGCATCACAGGTGACACTGATGGAGGTTGTCCTCGGACCACACTGTGAGAGACAAGGCCCTTTGCTCACCCTCCTGAGCTCCTGCCTGCACCTGATTAAATCCCCCTGGCCTAAGCACTTGGTCAGGTCTGGCCCTCCTTCTCAAAGGGCCTTCTTGACATGTTCCACTTGGCACTCCTCCCCAGCATCACCTGTTAGAGATGCTGCCTGGCCAGCGGTATGCCGGGGCCCTTCCATTGTCCTCTCCAGCCCTCTGGTCTCTCATCCCTCCTGTCTGTGAGTAGCGGGCACCCAGGCAGCCCTCGGGACGGTTGTGTGTGACTTTATGACCTGACATAGGGGTAGGTTGGAGTATTTTTTAACTGTGCTTCAAAACCAAGAGATGCTTGGAAATTAAGAAAAAAATTAATTCTCCCAAATGATTGCTTTTACTGTCAATCAATAAAGATCTTCAGTGTAAATAAAAAAGAACATGAGTCCTAGAGGTTGACCAACTCCCCATCTCACCATCAACTTGCTGTGTGTCCTTGGACAAGTGACTTGCCCTCTCTGTGCCTCAGCTTCCCCCATGCAAAGTGGGAACAATGATAGCACTCACTTCATAGAAGCGGAAATGAGATTTTCAAACAGCCACAGGAAGTTCTTGAGACACCCAGTTAGTGGTTAATTACTGCCTGTCGTTCCCTTTACGTGTTCGTCTGAATCCAAGGGGCACAGTGAGTTCTTTATCCCCAGGTGCTCTGTTTTTGGTTTTACTCTCCGAGTGCAGTGCCTGGTGCATAGCAGATGCTCAGCCAGTGAAGGTTTCGTAGTTGGAACTTAAATGGAAAGTGGACAGCTCTGGAGGTGCAGGAAAGCTTCCTTCATGAATCCAGGTGGCTCTTATGTTCAGGCACGTCAAAGACAGACACACAGGCACACACAAATACAGACAGACACACACACACAGAGAGACAGGCACACACAGAGACAGACAGACATGTAACAGAGACAGACAGACATACACATACAAAGACAGACATGTACACACAAAGACAGACACATGAATATAAACATACACACAAACAAACACAGATAAACAGACTCAGAAAGCCAGACAGACAATCAGACACACACTTACCTACATAAAGATAGACACATACACACAGAGACACCCTTCCAACAACCCATTCTTCCACATCTACATAAAGAACGCACAGACACACATGCACAGACACACAAAGGAGACAAACACAGAGAGACACACATAGATCCATGCACACACACACAGATTGACACAGACAGATACACAACCTCACATGCACACAGATTCATACACACCCCCACACACCCTGACACACACCCACACACCCCAACACACACACACACGCGTGCACATGCACTGCCAGTCCGTTTTGTTCTTGTATACCAGAATCACAGGCGGCGGCGGCGGCGGCAGCTGCCTCCCCATCTCTATAACAAGCCCGCATTTATTTGAAGAGTGTCAGGAGGTCATTCCTCAGCTAAATAGTGTCATTCCTATCCGTTCCCTCTCCTCCTAGGACCTATTCCACCATCCATTCATCATGCTCATATCTCCAGCCGCAGGGCCTCCCGGACGCCCGGCCGCCCCCTTCTCTGGCACAGAGGGGCAGCAGCAGCCTCGCTGGGGGGCTGGCCTCCAGTCCCTACCCCTGGGCCTGACATTCCTGTTTCCCCAGGACTTTCATCCTGTGATCACTAACCCCATCTTGTAGACAAGAGGGCAGAGGCACAGAGAAGAAAAATGCATTCGTTCGTTTATTCATTTATTTGTTCAAGATTAGGTAGGAACAGTTGAAATTGCCATTTTTAAAGATCAAAACCAGTCAAATATCAACAAATTAAAATGGCTCATCCTAATATTTAATGAGTGGGTCCCTCGTGCCAGACATTGGGGCAGGCCTTGAGATGCAAGAATTCACCCGACGCTGACATTCTAGGGGGTGAGAAAAACAAATACATGAATGACACCTTCAGATGGAAGGGAGTGCCTGGAAGAAAAGAGCTTCAGTGTGTCTGTAGTTCCAACTAGCGGGAGGCTGAGATGGAAGGATTGTTTGAGCCCAGGAGGTGGAGGAAGACGCAGTGAGCTATGATTGTGCCACTGCAGTCCAGCCAGGGCAACAGAGTGAGACCCCATCTCAAAAAAAGAAAGAAAGAAAGAGAGAGGACGGAAGGGGAGCTATACTGTTTTGAACAAGGATGTCAGGGAGGACTTCTCTGGGAAGGTGACACTTGAACGGAGGCCTGAGTTAAAGTGGGAGGCTCAGCCCTTTGGGTACTTGAGGCCAGCTGGTTTATAGGCAGAGAGAACAGCTGGTGCAAAGGCCCCAAGGTAGGCATGTGCATGGCTGTGAGGGCAGCAGGGAGGCCGGGTGGCTGGAGCAGAGGAAAAAGAGGAAAGGGTGGGGTAATGAAGGCAGTCGGGCAGGAAAGGCCAAGCATGGGGGCAGCTTGGATTTTATTCAAGCGTGATGGGATCTACCACAAGAAAGTGATAGGTTCTGCCTTAACGTTGCCCACATCACTGCTTTCTCAGCATATGCCTGAGAGAATTAAAAACCTAAGCCTGGGCACAGTGTCTCACACCTGCAATCCCAACACTTTGGGAGACTGAGGCAGGCAGATCACCTGAGGTCAGGAGTTCAAGACCAGCCTGGCCAACATGGTGAAACCCTGTCTCTACTAAAAACACAAAAATCAGCCAGGTGTGGTGGCACGTGCCTGTAGTCCCAGCTACCTGCAGTCCCAGGTACTCAAGAGGCTGAGACAGGAGAATCACTTGAACCTGGGAGACGGAGGTTGCAGTAAGCAGAGATCGCACCACTGCACTCCAGCCTGGGTGACAGAGTGAGCCTCTGTCTCTCTCGATAGATGGATAGATAGATAGATAGGTAGATAGATAGATAGATATACGGATAGATGGATGGATGGACGGATGGACGGACGGACGGACAGACGGACGGACAGACGGACGGACAGACGGACAGACAGACAGACAGACAGATAGATAGATAGATAGATAGATAGATAGATAGATAGATAGATAGATAGATAGATTAGATAGATATATGGATGGGTGGATGGATGGATGGATGGATGGATGGATGGATGGATGGATGGATGGACGGAGGGACAGATGGACAGACAGACAGACAGACAGATGATAGATACATACATACATGCATACATAGATATTCTATAAATAGAGATGGTCTAGAGAGAGAGAGAATTAAAAACCGAGACTCACACAGATCACTGCATATAGATATTCATGGCAGCATTACTTATAATGGCCAAAAGGTGGAAATAGCCTAAATGTCTGTCATCAAATGAACAGATAAACAGACGTGGTCTATCTATACCCTGGAATATGATTCAGCCATAAAAAGGAACAAAGTCCTGACACACATTACAACATGAAAGAACCTCGAAAGCATTATACTATGTGAAATAAGCCGGTCACTAAAGGACAACTATTATGTGATTCCACGTGTATGAAATACCTGGAACAGGCAAATGCATAGAGACAGACTGTAAACCAGAAGTTGCCAGGGGACGAGGGAAATGAGAAGTTATTGCTTCAGGCAAACAGAGTTTCTGTTTGGGGTAATAAAGTTTGGGAACTAGATGGGGATGGTTGCACAACATTGTGAATGTACTTAATGCCACCAAATTGCACCCTTAAAAATGGTTAAAATATTTTACTCTTCTTGAATTTAAAAAAGGGAGAAAATGGTTCAAATGGCAAATTTTGTTATATGCATTATACCACAGTCACAATAAAAAATAATAATTGGCCAGGCACAGTGGCTCACTCCTGTAACCCCAATATTTGGGAGGCTAAGGTGGGAGGATCACTTGAGCCCAGGAGGTCGAGGCTGCAGTGAGCCATGATCACACCACTGCACTCTACCCTGAGGATAGAGTGAGACCCTGTCTCAAAAATAATAATAGTAATAATCACTGCTGGACAGAGATTAGCCCAGAATGGGCAAGGATGGCAGCAGGGAGGCCAGGAGGAAGCCACCGCCTTTTTCTGGGCTCACGACCATAACAGTCAGAGTACAATGTACCCAAGGTGTCTCAGGGACACCATGAGAACAAGGGCTCCAGCCCAGGATGTTGGCCTCTACACCTCCCTTGTGCCAGTCTGGCTTTGGGGACTTTAGGAGTAGAATAGTGGCTTGGAGTGAGGGCTCTGGGTCTGGGAACCTGTGTTCAAATTGCAGATTTGCCCCACTCCTAGCTCTGTGACCTTGGGATTGTGACCTCAGCTCTCTGGGCCTCAGTTTCCTCTTCTGTTGAGTTGAGATCATAATGGCATCTACCCCAGGGGTTGTTGGGAGGCTGAATTGGGATAAAGTAAGTCAAGGGCTGCCTCCATGTCTGGTAGCAGAAAGCCCTCCAGGAGCCATAATTCGCCAAGGTGACTGTGTGAGGCCTTTTTTGTTTTGCTTTTTTGTGGGTTTTGTTTTTGTTTTTGTTTTTTGAGACGGAGTCCCTTTCTGATGCCCAGGCTGGAGTGCAGTGGCGCAGTCTCAGCTCACTGCAACCTCTGCCTCCCAGGTTAAAGTGGTTCTCGTGCCTTAGCCTCCTGAGTAGCTGGGATTACAGGCATGTACCACCATACCTGGCTAATTTTTCTATTTTAGTAGATACGGGTTTCACCATGTTGGCCAGGCTAGTCTTGAACTCCTGATCTCAAATGATCCTTCTACCTCGGCCTCCCAAAGTGCTGGGACTACAGGCGTGAGCCACCACACCTGGTTCCCTCACCTCTCTTCTTCTCTTCCCATGTCACCCTGCCTGCTGTCTCCTCCCTCCAGGACCAGCTTCGTAGGTACACAACCTGCATAGTCGCACAGGGCCTAGTTCAGAAGGCCCCCATACCTGGTTTTAATGCTCCACTGCCACCATCCTGAAACTCTTAATCACAGTCAAGCAAGGGGCCCCATAATCGCATTTGGTACCAGCCAGCCCTGCCACTTCCTTGTCCAGGTTCTCACTCACAAACAGAACCACATTGACCCTTACTGCTTTGTAGGAAAGTATTTCTCAAACCTCCAGCCAGAAGGAGTGGGATGCACAAGCCTTCTTCATCTCTAATTTCATGTCCTTCCCCTATTTTAAAAGCCTTCCCTAGAAGAATTAGCAAAGGCAGGGAGTGGGAGATGAGAAGACAACAATGAAAATATTCCAGATTGCCTCAAGCTTTCTCCTCTCCTCATTCCAGAAAGGCAGGCTGCCTTGGGGACAAGGAGTAGCAAGCAAGAGAGAAACAGCTTGCATTAGAGAATGCCCCAAAGGTCCTCTTGTCTAGAGAGTCTCGAAGCTGGCTGCATATCAGAATCTCCAGGAAAACTGATTTGAAAAGTGGGTTCTCTGCCCACCCCATCTCCTGGGGGTTCTGATGATTCTACTGCAGACAGATAGAATCCAGGCCCCCCATGATTCCCCGCAACACCCCACGTGATCTGACCCCAATTCTCCAACACATTCCCCTTTTGTCAACCACAACTGTTTCTTCTATCAGGAACACTCTCCCTGGATCTTCCCAAGGCTGGCTTGTTGATGTCATCCTGGTCTCAGCTTAAAGGTCAGGGGCAGTGGTTCACACCTGTAATTCCAGCACTTTGGGAAGCTGAGGCAGGTGAATTGCTTGAGGCCAGAAGTTCAAGACCCAGCCTGGGCAACATGGCAAAATGCCATCTCTACTTAAAAAAAAAAAAAAAAAAAAATGGTGAATGCCTGTAGTCCCAGCTACTCAGGAGGCTGAGGCAGGAGGATCACCTGAGCCCAGGAAGTCAAGGCGACAGTGAGCTGTGATCATGCCATTGAACTCCAGCCTGGGCAACAGAAGTGAAATGCTGTATTAGTCCATTTTCACACTGCTGATAAAGAGATACCCAAGACTAGGAAGAAAAAAGGCTTAATTGGACTTACAGTTCCGCATGGCTGGGGAGGCCTCAGAATCACGGCAGGAGGCAAAAGGCACTTCTTACATGGTGGCAGCAAGAGAAAAATGAGGAGGAAGCAAAAGTGGAAACCACTGATAAACCCATCAGAGCTCATGAGACTTATTCACTATCATGAGAATAGCACAGGAAAGATCAGCCTCCAGGATTCAGTTACCTCCCCCTCAGTCCCTCCCACAACAATGTGGAAATTCTGGGAGATACAATTCAAGTTGAGATTTGAATGGGGACACAGCCAAACCATATCATTCTACCCCTGACCCCTCCAAATCTCATGTCCTCACATTTCAAAACCAATCATGCCTTCCCAACAGTCCCCCAAAGTCTTAACTCATTTCAGCATTAACCTAAAAGTCCACAGTCCAAAATCTCATTTGAGACAAAGCAAGTCCATTCCACCCATGAGCCTGTAAAATCGAAAGCAAGCTAGTTAATTCCTAGATACAATGGGAGTACAGGCATTGGGTAAATACAGCCATTCCAAATGGGAGACATTGGCCAAAACAAAGGGGTTACAGGGCCCATACAGATCCAAAATCCAGAAGGACAGTCAAATTTTAAAGCTCCAAAATGATTTCCTTTGACTCCATGCCTCACGTCCAGGCCATGCTGATGGAAGAGGTGGGTTCCCATGGTTTTGGGCAGCTCCACCCCTGTGGCTTTGCAGGATACAGCCCCCGTCCTGGCTGCTTTCATGGGCTGGCATTGAGTGTCTATGGCTTTTCCAGGCTCACGGTGCAAGCTGTCGGTGGATCTACCATTCTGGGGTCTGGAGGATGGTGGCCCTCTTCTCACAGCTCCACTAGGCAGTGCCCCAGAAGGGACTCTGTGTGGTGGCTCCCACCCCATATTTCCCTTCCACTCTGCCCTAGCACAGGTTCTCCATGAGGGCCCCGTCCCTGCAGCAAACTTTTGCCTGGGCATCCAGGTGTTTCTATACACCTTCTGAAATCTAGGCAGAGGTTCCAAAACCTCAATTATCAACTTCTGTGCACCCACAGGTTCAATACCTCATGGAAGCTGCCAAGGCTTGGGGCTTCCACCTCTGAAGCCACAGCCTGAGTTGTACATTGGCTCCTTTCAGCCATGGCTGGAGTGGCTGGGACACAGGGCACCAAGTCCCTAGACTGCACCACACAGGGACCCTGGGCCCAGCCCACAAAACCACTTTTTCCTCCTGGGCCTCCTGGCCTGTGATGGGAGGGGCTGCTGTGAAGGTCTCTGACATGGCCTGGAGACATTTTCTTCATGGTCTTTGGGATTAACATTAGGCTCCTTCCTACCTTTGCACATTTCTGCAGCTGGCTTGAATTTCTCCCCAGGAAATGGGTTTTTCTTTTCTACTGCATCATCAGGCTGCAAATTTTCTGAACTTTTATGCTCCATTTCCGTTTTAAAACAGAATGCTTTTAACAGGACCCAAGTCACATTTTGAATGCTTTGCTGCTTAGAAATTTCTTCCACCAGATACCCTAAATCATCTCTCTCAAGTTCAAAGTTTCACAAAGCTCTAGGGCAGGGTCAAAATGACATCAGTCTCTTTGTTAAAGCATAGAAAGAGTCACCTTTGCTCCAGTTCCCAGCAAGTTCCTCATCTCCATCTGAGAACACCTCAGCCTGGACCTTATTGTTCATACCACTATCAGCATTTTTGTCAAAGCCATTCAACAAGTCTCTGGGAGGTTCCAAACTTTCCCACATTTTCCTGTCTTCTTCTGAGCCCTCCAAACTGTTCCAATCTCTGCCTGTTATCCAGTTCCAAAGTCAGTTCCGCATTTTTGGGTATCTTTTCAGCAGCACTCCATTCTATCATTCTACTGGTACCAATTTACTGTATTAGTCCATTTTCACACTGCTAATAAAGACATACCTGAGACTGGGAAGAAAAAGAGATTTAATTGGACTTACAGTTCCACGTGGCTGGAGAGGCCTCAGAACCATGGCAGGAAGAAAAAGGCACTTCTTACATGGTGGCGGCAAGAGAAAAATGAGAAAGAAGCAAAAGCGGAAACCCCTGATAAGCCCATCAGATCTCATGAGACTTATTCACTATCACAACAATAGCAAGTGAAAGACCGGCCCCCATGATTCAATTACCTCCCCCTAGACCCCTCCCACAACATGTGGGAATTCTGGGAGATATGATTCAAGTTGAGATCTGAACGGGGACACAGCCAAACCATATCAAACCCTATCTCAAGCAAAAAGAAAGTCACCTCCTGGGACCTAAATCTAAATGAGGTCCCCAGTTCCTGTCACCTCCATCCTATTATCTGTGTTGGGCCCTCATCACAATACAAACTGACCTTATTTGTATCTTGTCCATTTTCTGTCTCCCCAGCTAGAACATAAGTCATGTGAGAGCCAGGGTCTCAACTGTCTCAACAGCATGGTGGCCTTGCTGCCTAGCCCACTGCCTGACATGTAGCAGGTGCTCAGTAGACATCAGCTGTATCCATGAACGAAAGAATCTGGGTTTTTAGCAAGAGCCTCGGCGATTCTGATGCATCCAGTCTGAGGGCAATTGGGAACTGGTGGTCTGGTCCAATCTCCCTTAGAAATGCCCTCTGTACTCCATCAACCATTTATTGCATATCCCCAGTGATGGGGCGGCTCATTCCCTTTTCAACAGCCCTAACCATTGGCAAGATTGACCTTCTGTAGTTGTTAAATCTGCCTCCCCAGAGCTTCCATCCAAAGGCCCTTTTTCAACCTTCCGGGCCTCTCCAAACAGACCTAATTCCTCCATCAAATAGCAGCCCCTCAGAGACTCAAAAGCCTTCAAATATTCAGACAGTGCCTCCCCAAGCCCTTCAACAATTCCCATTTGTAAGTTTCACCACTACCCAGGAAGGACCAGGACTTAATGGAAGGAAGCCTGCTCCAGATTGGACATCTCTCATTTATTATTCTTTGACAACTGGCTTCATCTCCAAAATGTTCCTCCATGAGCTTGGATTTCTTCCGTATTCAGGCAGAAAAGTATTTAAGAAGCAACCCTATTCAAAGCAAGGGCTGCTTATGGGAGAGCTCCCACCTCCCATAGCACACCACTCCCCAAAAATAAAATGAATGTTTCCACGGTCCAGAAAGATATTAAGTAGGCTGGGTGTGGTGGTTTATGCCAAAAATCCCAGCACTTTGGGAAGCCAAAGCAGGAGGATTACTTGAGCCCGGGAGTTTGAGACCAGCCTGAGCAACACAGTGAGACCCCATCTCTACAAATAATTTTTTAAAAGTATCCAGGTGTGGTAGTGCACACTTGTGGTCCCAGCTATTCAAGAGGCTGAGGCAGAAGGATCACTAAAGTCCAGAGGGTGGCAACTGCAGTGAGCTGTGATCCGGCCACTGTACTCCAGCCTGGCTGACAGAGTGAGACCCTGTCTCTAGAAAACAAAGAATAAAAAAAGAAAGATATTAAGTAATGAGGAGTTAAAGAGTGGAGATGAAGGGATTTTCTTCAGGATGCTTATGGTCTGTTTGCAAAGAAGAAAAGCAAATTCACATCCATTTTCACTAGGTCCAACTGGAGGATCACAGGCCCTGTGGGACCATCTTTAAGATAAACGGCAGACCAGCCCAACCAACCAAGCACATGGCTCTGCAAAAGAGAGAGTGATATTCTGTCACTTTCCATTCAAGGTTTTTCAGCTACAAACCTTAGCTGTGTTGTTGGGAGAAGTATATGGATCAAAAGAGGACTGAGGCTAAGTTTGGAAATCTTTTTCTATTGCCTGGGCATGGTGGCTCATGCCTGTAATCCCAGCACTTTGGGAAGCCAAGGTGGGCGAATTGCTACAAACCCAAGAGTTCAAGATCAGCCTGGGCTACATGGTAAAACCTTGTCTCTACAAAAAATACAAAAAATTAACTGGGTGTGGTGGTGCACACTTGTGGTCCCAGCTACTTAGGAGGCTGATGTGGGAGGATCACTTGAGCCCTGGAGGTTGAGGCTGCAGTGAAGAAAAGAAAGAGAGAAAGAAGGAAAGAAAGAAAGAAAGAAAGAAAGAAAGAAAGAAAGAAAGAAAGAAAGAAAGAAAGAAAGAAAGAAAGAAAGAAAGAAAGAAAGAAAGAAAGAAAGAAAGAAAGGAAGGAAGGAAGGAAGGAAGAAAGGAAGGAAGAAAGAAACAAACAAAGAAAGAAAGAGAGAGAAAGAGAGAGAGAAGGAAGGAAGGAAGGAAGGAGGGAGGGAGGGAGGGAAGGAAGAAAGGAAGGAAAGAAGGAAGGAAGGAAGGAAGGAAGGAATGAAGAAGGAAGGAAGGAAATCTCTTTCTGACCATTTGGGAATTGTTCCTGCAGGCAGGGCTGGGACCTCAGTCCCAGAAACCCTGAAAGTGCATTTCCTCTGTGGGAAGGCCTTGGGGTGGGTCTGATTTGGAGATTACACAAAGGAGGCCATGAGTCCCTGAGTGTCATCCAAGGAGACTCCCAGCTACTCACATTGTTGCCACCCTTGGATGCTGAAGAAAGGGCTCCAGAAAACCTGTCTCCACCCCCAGGTGATTTTCTGGTGCTTTCTACCAAGCCTTCAAGAGGTGAGCCCCAGCTTTGCCCAGAGAAGCACTGGAATGGTGATGTCATGCAGTAGAGAGAGTCAATGGACAGGAGGTGCGGCCAGAGGAATAGCTCCCAACCCACCAGGAATGTCCATTGGCCAAGCCCAGTGGGAAACCAGTGAAAGGAGAGTCCATGGATGCTATCCAAATGGGTCAGCCTCCCAGGCCAGGCAGAGAAAGGTCAGGGAGTGGATGTAGGGAAGCAAAAAGAAGACCCCCAGCATGCCACTCCAGCCCTGTCCCTAGCAGAGTGCCTAGCACATAGTTAGAGCTCAATAAATATTTGTTGAGTGAGTGAACGACAGCCTGATCTAGTTACCTCAAAGTTTTCTGCTTTTGGATTTGTCGCATTGTTCTCAATAGAATGCCCTCCACTTCCTGTCTAATCATACCCCATCCTTCATTACATAGCTCAGAACCAACTCTGAGCCAGGAACCCTGCTGGCCCCTTCCCTGTCACTACACCTCAGATCCATCCCAAACCCTGTTGATTCCCTCTGTTTCACACCTCTCACCTATCCGTGGCCCTGTCTTAGTTCAGGCCAAAGCCTGAGAAAAAGAAGCCAGACATGAAAGAATACATACAGAATGATTCCATTTCTATAAAAGTTTAGAAAATGCAAACTAATCCATAGTGACAGGAGACAGATCTGTGGTTGCCCAGAGGTGGAGGCAGGGAGAAGGAAGAAGGGATTACAAAGGGACAGGAGGTGACTTTGGGGAGGTGTCAGGTGTGTACTTTGATAGTTTCTCAGGCATGTACATGTCAAAACTCATCAAATTGTACACTTTAAATATATGCAGTTTATCCTATATCAACTGTTCCTCAGTCAAGCTGGACCCCCAGCAAAGAAACCCTAAATCCCCACAAAAACTTCACAGATCTCCCCATCTCCTAAAAATGCCTAGGTCACTGGTTGTTGGACCCTTGCATTAACTCATCCCCTGGTTATTTATTTAGCATCTGCTATAAGCCAGACACTGGGCTGGATGCTGGTAGGAGGGGTGGGTAGAGGCCAGCCCCAGCCCTCCGTGAGCTCAGTGCCCTGCTGGGAAATAGACAGCTGAGCTATGGGGGTATGGAAGGTTTCCTAAAGGGGATTTGTCTCAGAGGAGACCCAAAACGCAAGACAGGTAGGTGGAAGTGGGAGGAAGGATAGTTAAGATCAAAGGAACAACAGGCTCAGAAGGGAGTGAACACACTGGAGAATGCAGTCAAACGATAGAAAACTAGGGGAGAAAAGATGCAAGAGATGATATAAAGGAAGGGGACAGGGGCTTGGAAACCAAGTATGGGGTTGGGATTTTATCCTGACAGCAACAAGGGAGCAGGTTATAAGCACACAATGACCTAGTTAGTTTTATTCTGCGACAAAATCACTTTGGCTGGGGCAGGAAGAATGGATTGGAAGAGAAAGGGTGAGAACCAAATGTCGTGGCAAGAGATGGCTTTGGCCTGAACTGAGGCATGACCATGGGTAGGTGAGAGACGTGAAGGAGAGGGAATCAACAGGATTTGGGATGGATCCGAGGTGCGATGAGAGAGAAGGAGCCAGCAGGGTTTCTGGCCCAGGCAGCTGAGCACATGACAGTGGCCACAGAGGCAGCAGGTGTAGGGAGGGGAAAGTGATGATTCAGCATTGATAACACCAAGTTTGAGGGGTATGTGGGCCCTCCTGGAATCTGTTCAGTGAAGTTGTGTAGATAGAGCTGACATTCAGGAGCCAGGTCGTGGATGGTGTCTCCTTAAGCTATGAGATCTCGAAGACAAGAATCTCCAACCTCTTTGCATCCACAGCAAGCTGTACTCAAGGCCTGGCATGTATTTTTCTCCTAATAGATGTTTGTTGGTTGACCCATGACTGAGTTCTGTCTCCAGATCTGTACACATAAGCCCTGCTTCAGGGACATCTATTTATTTACTTATGGGTGAGGTTTCCACGTCTCTTTGCTCCAAGCCCCAGGTAAGGAGAGAGACAGAGAACAACCCTCAATACCCATGGGCCAACTCCACCAAATCCTCCCTTTGGTTCCCATCTTGGCTCTGCATTCCTGGAAAAGACCTGGTCTCTGAGTGGCTCCTCTTCATGATCAGTTTGCCCTCAGAAGGAAACAGAACTCTATGTCTGCCAAATATCAGTCATTACACTTCAGATAGCTCTAATATAGTTCTCCAGGAAGCTCTGGCCAATGTAAGTTGGGCTGGGGACATGCAACTCCTAATTCACAGATTGAAGGGTGGAACAGAGAGGTTTAGGAACTTTCCCAAAGCCACACAGTAAACCTCAAGGCAGAACCAGGCCTCCGAATGCTGACTGTGGCTTGTCCCTGACACTAGCTGATGTTCTTTCTACCTACTGTCTCCAAATTTGCCTCTGAGGACGGTGAGGGTTGCAGATTAGAAAAGTCTTGCAGAGTGTACAAGTCCAGTGACCTGCCCACAGTCTCACAGCTAGGAAGGAGCAGGTCTGTGCTTTTTCACTGGAGCAGAAACCAGACTTCCTCCTCTCCTCCCACTTCTCGATGTCTCCAGGGAACCTGTACAATCAGCGGTCACTCTATTTATGTGCACCACTGAGCCTGGTTGGAACTGCAAACTCCCTTCTTTGGGTCATTTCCTATCTTTTCCTGGTTTCATATTTAATCTTTCCCATTGAACTCCTGGGGCAAGAACTGGGTCTGATTCATCTTCCTTCTTCCCGCCCCTCACCACGTGTCTTGAGGCTCAATAAATACCTGCTGATTCAGTTTGATTCTGTTTCTTTTTGAGACAGAGTCTCGCTCTGTCACCCAGGCTGGAGTGCAATGGTGCAATCTTGGCTCACTGCAGCCACCATCTCCCGGATTCAAGCGATTCTCCCACCTCAGAACTCCCGAGCAGCTGGGACTATAGGCGTGTGCCACCACGCCCAGCTAATTTTTGTATTTTTAGTAAAGATGGGTTTTCTTCATGTTGGCCAGGCTGGTCTCGAACTCCTGACCTCAGGTGATGAGGTCGACAGGAGAAATCTTTGAAGGAGGGAAGAAACAAGCCATTGACTGAATAATGCCCACAGCCCTGGGTTGCTCTTTGCATACCTGGGTTTCTATCCCCTCCCTCTTTGCCACCTTGTGTAAAACACCAAAGCAGCCCAATTCCAATCTCTGGGCTTCAGATGCCTGTAAGGTAGGAGTAATGATGGAAAGAAGGGCTTGGGGTTTAGGCTGTCAGAATTTGCCCTAAAGGGATCACTCCTCTCATCCAGTAAAGGGGACGGGGAAGGGAGAACAATGATCCGTTCAAATAAACTGATTAATACCCTAGTCAAGCCATTGCAGGGTCAGGGTTGCTGATCCATGATCTCCACAGAGTCGTGCCCAGAGAGTCCCCCAAGTTCACACAGCAAGGGAGTGGCCTATTTAGGCAACATTACATTAATCTAATAAAAACATCCCTGTTGGAAGAAGGTACTGGGCGAGTTACCATCCACAGCTCTGGATTCAATCTTGGCTTTTCTAATGACTGGCTGCGAAATCCTGGAAGAGTTGCTCAACCTCTCTGCACCTCAGTTTCCTCATGTGTGAAATGGGTGGAATAACAGCACCTACGCTGATGACACATGGGAAGCGCTTTGCACAGTGCCCAGCACATGCAATCTCCAGACAAGTTATCACTGCTGCTTACCTTGCCAAGAGCGCCCAAGAAGTGATGCTAATGGTGGAGATGCCTTGCACTGAAACAGATCAGAAGGGGGACATCTTTTAGACCAGAAGGACTTGTAATGCCTCTCAAACTTTACAATCATCTGGTCTCTGACCGCCTGGCCACCTCTGCGCACACCGCGCCTGCAGACTCCACAGGGCACTTGGCCAGGCTGAGAGCTATGTGCAAAATAGCTGGATCAGCTCTCACCAGAGAGGGACCCAATGGCACCTTTTGAGGTTCTGAGGTCTGGTTTCCTCAGGACCTCAAAAATGCCAAAGCCTCCTAGAAAGAGGGAGAAAGGCAAAGAAGCTCTGAGAGGTTTTCACATTTGCCCACCAGGAGAGAGCCATCTTGGAAAAGCCCATACAGCAGCTGGCCCTGGAACTCTGACCAGCCAGGGATCCCCACTGGCTCAGGGGGGAGTGGGAGGGGCCTGGTTGGGAGTGACACACCCCCTTCCCAGTGGGACGTTTAGTGGGGCTGGGCAGGGGAACCTGGGCTTCTTACCAGCCACAGGATGTGAGGCAGTGTCTTCACCTCTGCACTATTGACATTTTGAGCTGAATAATTCTGGGGGTGCAGGAGAAGAAGGGCACCCTTCCGTATATTGTAGGGTGTTGAGCAGCATCCCCGGCCTCTATCTACAGTAGCATCGCCACTCAATTGTGTCAACGAAACATGTCTCTGGGCATTGCCAAATGTTCCTTGGGAAACAAAATTCCCTTTCCTACTCTCCCGGGAAGAACCACTGATGTAAAGCATCTTCCCATAGAGGAGGGTACAGGAAGGGGAAAGAGACACACAGATTAACAGTGGTGGGTAGAAGGTGAAAGAGAAGAGGGAGGGAAGGCAGAAGTATCTGCTGGCTTTAGGGGGAGAAAAGGACTTTTTTTTAACCCTGAATAGATCACATTAGTATCCCTGGAGATCTGATCCAGGAAGTTCCATATCCCCCTCCTTCACACAGAGGCACGCCCCTTCCTATTTTTCTTAATAAGAGCATGATTTCATTCTGCAAATATGTATTGATTGCTTTTTGTAGACAAGGCACTTTCTTGCATCCATTCCAAACAACTATTCAGCAAGTCTGTAACGTTATTGTTATTACTTAATATTTCATCACTAATAATTTATTGAAGCCATCATAAGTTGGGCATTTGCCTTGTGCCACGCACTGTGCTAAGCGCCTTACATTCGTCTTCTCGTTTAATCCTCCCAACAACTCCATAAGGTTATTAGTTTCTTTTATCATTATTATTTTTCCCTGTTTACAAATGAGGAAAATGAGCCTCAGAGTGAATAACTGAACCAAAGGCATCCAGCTTCATACACTTTTTGGTGAATAAATGAATAAATAGCCCTTCTTTCTCTAATATCCAGAGTAACATGTAGATGTACAGAAATTTGTGTTGATGTGTAGGTCTCCTCTGCTAGGCTATGAGCAGCTTGTAGGGGCGGTGGGAGGTGCTCATTCACAGTGGCTTCTGCAGCCTCTGGTACATTCCTGGGTACACACAGTAGGTGTCCAATACATGTTTACCAAATGAATAAATGAAGGAGAGTGCTTTGCACGTTTCTAATTTACCTTTATAAACACCATCCCCCAGTCCCAGCACAAGCCCTTTCTCATAGTAGGGCTCAGTATTATTGAGTTTTGTTCAGTATTATTGAGTTTTGTTCAAGGGGTAAAGGGTAGGAGACGTGGAATGGACACACATCTTTGCAGAATGCTTCTGTTATGTACAAGAAAGCTCCCCTGCCGGGTGACAGTGGCTCAGATAAAACCTATGGGAATGAGCTCTGTGTGAAGGCAGTCCAGCCCCAGCCCTCAGACTGGATATTGAAAGGTCCTTTCATAATTCCAAGCACATAGCTCTGTACACCTCTCTCCAAGAAGACAACCCTCACCTTCTTTCTCTAACTATTTCAAGGTCCAACCAAATGAATTCACTTACTTTCACCTGAAAAGAAAAAAAAAAACACCCTTCTTTTTGAAAAGGATAAAGAAAGTTGCCCCCAAACAAGGGCCAGTAACACCAGCTACTGCGCAGGGTGCTTCCCAGTTTCCCAAACATCATTTCCCTAAATGATCCTGATAACTCTCTAAGGCAGGCACCATTACTGCCCCATTTAACGGATTAGGAGACTGAGATTCAGGAAGGCTGGGCACTCCCACCTGCCATTCATGAGCGGGTTAGCATGGAAGCTACTAGGACTCTGAGCCAGCTCCTCTAACTTCAGAGCCCTCTTCTACCTCCACAGGTAAGAGAAGAGCTCTTGAAGTAGATGAGCTCTTAAACAGTAAGTCTTATCTTTTCCCCTTTGCATCTCAGCCTCTTTGCTCCATTGCCTTCCCCCATCTCTTACTACTCTGCTTCCTTTTTTTCTCCTATGCAAGGCTCTAACACAAATAAAATAGACCAAAACAATCTGTCATGGCTACTCTCTGAGACAGACATACACCTTTTTTATGTGACAGCTGCCATAGAAACAAGTATACACTTTTATCCCCATCCCTCAAATGTGGAAACTGAGGCACAAAGAAGCTAAGTGACTTGCCATCTATTGCACAGCTGGTAAGTGATGAAGCCAGATACCAACCTAGGAGCACCGGGTCCCAGAGTCTGGATGTTAACACTATACTCCATCAGCTCCCCCACAGATGGGACTGGTAACCTTTCCAAAAATTGTGTAATTTAGATGTCTTCTTGATTCATTGTGTTTTCCACTATCACTCTTTTTTGGTTTTTTTTAACCAAGTGGAGATTTCAGATCCAGCAAGAACAATAAAAATCACTCTCTGAGGCCATAGACCTGTTTCTCCACCCCAATGTGATTCTGTATCTAGTCTGAAGAATCCACCCAATGACTGCACTCTCTTGGGGTCCTTGGATAAGCTTTTCTTTCATCCTCTTTCCAAACTGGAAACCTACCCAGCCAGCTGCTCCATTTGCAGACCTCAGAAGATGGGCAAATACAGCTCAGTCTTGTCTCAGCTCTGCCCATCCATCTCCATTCACTTCTGTAGCTCTCTCTATGTATTCATTCATTATTCATTCAGTCAACAAATATGTATTGAACAACTGTGTTCCAGGTACTGAGCTAGGCATTGGGGATTCAACAGTGAGCAAGACAAACACAGTCTCTCTGCCCTCATGGAACTGATATTTTATTAAGAAATACACAATGTGCTGCTAAACATATAAATAGAATAATTCTAGATATTGATAAAAGCTACAAAGGAAATAGACAGAGAGGAGGGCTAGAGAGTGACTGGGGATGAGGTGCTTTTAGACAAGGTGGTCAGGAGAGGTTTCTTTGAAGAGCTGACATTTGAGCTGAGATCTAAATGACAAAAGGGAGCCAACCGTGTAAGAATCTGAGGGCAGAGGGGAAGCCAAGTGCAAAGGTCTTGAGGTGAGAAAAACTAGGTCTGTGTGAGCCACAGCAGGGGTGGGGGCGAGGTGAGCAAAAACCAATCACAAAGAGCCCTGCAGAACAGGGTGAGGAGTATGGATTTTATTCTAAGTGCAATGGGGAGTTGTTGGAGGGTTAAAAGCCGAATGACAAGACCTGATTTATGATTTTAAAATATAAGTTTAGTTATAGTGTGGAGACTAGGTTGCAGATGAGGGCAAGGATAGAAGAATCAGGGAGCCCGGTCAGGAGGCTACTACTATAAAACAGATGAGATAGTGGTGGCTTCGACCGGGGTGATAATGGAGGAAAAGATGAGAATTAGATGGGTTGGAATATATTTTGGAGGCAGAGCTAACTGAACTTGCTGATGGATTGTGTGTGAGGCATGAGAGAAAGGAGAAATCAAGGATGACTCCTAAGTGTGGGTCCAAGAGATTTTCATATTAAGCTGGTCCCATTCTGCGAAATGCCCACCCAACCCACATGAAATGAGAGCCTCTGTCCTCACCATTTTCACTCCTTCCTTTCAAATTTAGGACTTAAGCCAAATTGAAGTCTAGACCATAGGCCATGATGGCCAGGGAATTCAACGGGACTGTGCTAAATACATATATATACCATTGTAACCACAATGTAACCATCTATGTGGCTCTAATATCATGAGTTATTAGAGTAAGCACAGTCTCCAAAGCCAATGAGATCTGGGTTAGAATCACAGGCCTTCACAGCATACCTATAAGCAACTTAATAAACATTTCTGGTCCTCAGTTTCCTCACCCATAAAATAGGGCCATGATATATATCTATTAATTTTTAGATTTGCAATGAAGATCAAGGAACCAGATGTACAGAATGATCACTAAATAAATGGATTTTTAACAAAATTTATCCTTCACCCACCCAAGGTCAGGACGTCTCTCCTAGTACCATGTGGCTCTGCATTCTGAGAGGGATAGAGGTGCATGGTCCAAAGGAATGACCACTTTGGTCCTAGTTAAAGATCTAAGGGTGCTTAAGTGAAAAGATAATAGTCAGGGTCTAGAGAAACTGGAGTGTCACTCCCCTAACCCAAAGATACAACACTTTATTGCAAATCCTTTGGGTTTGAGAATTCTGGTTCCTCTGCCTTTGTGGGCAAATTAGCTCTTCAATGTTCAGGTAGGGAGCCGGAGTTATTGTATTCCATTGAACTCACAAGGACCCCTCCCCCTTCATATGTATTGGCAATACTAACAACAGGGCGTAGCTGACACTTCTGCAGTGGGGAGGCCTGGAGGGTGCTGAGAAGACCAAATGAAGATGTGGCCCTAAGGCATCTAGGCTCTCTGGGAGGAAGTGTATCTATGAGATGCCAGAGGAAACATACACAGCTCTCTGTGCACTAAAATGGGTGCCCCCTCACGAGGGAGGGAAAATGTGATTTTTTTTCCTACCCTGCACAAACTTATTTAGGCAAGTACTGCATACTAATTTGAACAGAGGAACACACTTGGTTATGCACCATGCCAGGTGTCTAGGTAACACCAGGAATATTTAGAAAATTAAGCACCAGATTAACTGTTTTGTACCCAAACTTTCCAAAGGAATCACTTTCCTCTTACTACTGATCCTGAAGATTGACATCCTTACAGATCTCATCTCTGTCTCAAAGGGTTAAGTCAACTTCATGTCCATCACTTTGGTCTTCACAAGCCATCTTTCTTCACGTAGGCAG
Organism: Pongo abelii; assembly: GCF_028885655.2. Classification (NCBI taxonomy): domain Eukaryota; kingdom Metazoa; phylum Chordata; class Mammalia; order Primates; family Hominidae; genus Pongo; species Pongo abelii. The sequence continues at coordinate 112,304,242 of NC_071995.2, read as the reverse complement.
GTGCCTTAGTCTGTTCACCACCAGTCCCCCCCACCCGCTTCCAGCTCTTACGTTTTTCTACCCAAGAAGTTAAGATGCCAGGGATATGATATTCCCAAAACTAAAATTTCTAAACCCCTTGCCTCTTTATCAGACTAAATCAGAGGGCAGATTCGTGGCATTTGTTATAGGTTAGCTCTATTGTTTTTAACATGAATTTCCATTTATTTAGGAGTAGAAATATCCATTTCTCTCCGTTTTAGAGTACAGTTAAAATAAACCTTTCTAACATCATTTATTTGGGAAGAAAGGAGAAGACACCGTTTTCAATCAATCGTTTTGTTCTTTGATATATGTATATACACCTGTGTACAGGGCGCAGGTTCTAAGATGAGCCCCCCGAAAGGGAAATAAATTCAGGGGAAGGCAAGAGTCACAGAGCGAAGGGGAGCTAGAAGGATGGAGAGTAAATGAGCAGAGAGCTGGTTACAGAAGCCCTCTTGCCCCAGCGACAGCGCCGCCGATTCAGCACCGCGGACAGCTCCTGTCTTTGTCTTGGTCCAAACTCCGGCGCCGGTGCACAGCCAGGCAGCCACCATGGCTCACCCCTGCCTTCTCCGGCAAACCTGCTTAGGGGAGAAAGAAAGAGAGAGCAGAGCAGAACGGTGGAGATTTTTCTATTCTCTCCCCGCATCCTCCGAACTCGGCTATGATCCCATCCCACCGCATCTCAGCTGCCGATTTTAACTCGGCTTCACGGGGAACCTCGCTTCTGCCTACACGATGTTTGGGTGGGTGTTGGAGGGCAGGAGAGTGCATGGCGAGTTCAGAATGGGTTTGGAATTCGTTTCACTGTCACTGCCCGAGGCCCCAGCCGGCCGCGATCTGTCCCCAAACAACGCCTCGCCTTCGACCAAAAAAACAAAACAAAACAAAAAAGCTGCGATGTCGGACGTTTCGCGGGTGCGTATCCGGCGCTGTGGACACGCAAGGACCCCCAGACCAGCTAAGCCTCGCCCCAAGACCCGCAACTTCAAATCCAGAGAGCTAGAAAGATTAGAAAGCGTTTCTTCCGACGCAACCGCGTCCCGGGAAAAATAAAAAATAAAAAAGCTCGCGGAATTATGTTGCAATCAGAACCTATACTCCCCAACCCTGCGCACGGTTTCCGCGGCGCTTTTTCTCCGTTCCGTCAGAAAAAGCGTCTGGCTCCGAGTTCAACAAGCTGCACCCACAGAGGCTGCTCAAAATGTGTATTATTTTTTTTTTCTGGTTCCTTTCGTAGGAGCCAGGATAAAAGGGATTCTTCTCACGTTCTACCCTGCCCGAAATCTGGCTTCTTCCAGAGGATGAAAAATGCCGTGCACGAAGCTCACTCGCCAAATCCCACACACATGTGTAAACAAACACCACACACACACACACAAACACACACACACCCTCTAGCCCAGACTCAATAAAGTTACTCGCTTCCACCAAGCTTTAGGGAAGTAGGCCAGCCTAGCTATGATTTTATTCTCACGGAATTTGTTCCCGAAGTGGTGCCCTAGGGTAGGGGTAGACCTGGGAAAGAAAGTTTAAGAATGAACCCTCTCCAACCCCCGCCCACGCACGGAAGGCTTTTCCTGTGGCTGTCTGTGAATGCCATAGGAGGAAAGAAAGAGGCCTCTTCGCAGGTTCCCTAAAGCCTGGGGCCCCCACGTGGGCATCGGGGTACAGGGAGCTCACCCCCAACCAACCACCCAGAAGACCCTGGCTTCTGCGGACCGATTTGTATTTGCCTCTAAAATAAGATACCTCACCCCCCACCCTCAAAAGCATCCCTTGGAATTTTTTCGAAGGGGAGGCACTCTGTCCTCCCCTTCCCCCTCCCCAAGAAACCTGGCGGAAAAGGCCGCCGCGCACTGCGGGGCAGTTCAGAGGAGTTTTAGAGAGCGCGATCCCGCAGTGGTCCCCGCGGAGCGGAAGGGTGCCCAGCAGGGTAAACATACTCGCCTTGGGAGGAAGGAGCTGGGGTCGCTTTCCCCGGACCCCTCCTCCCTCCCGGGGTCCGCGGCGGTGGGCGCCTGGGGGAAGGGTGGGGGCCTGGGGGGTGGGAACCTTCCCCGCCCCCAGCCCCTTGGCTCGCGGTGTTCAGCCCGGCTGCTGTGTAAACCGCCGCTTTCCCGATGCAGATTTCCCTTTTAACACCTTCTAAACAAAGGCTAATGAGGCCACTGCATCACTCTATCAACACACAATCATTAGCAAGCGAGAAATACACGCGCAGGCACACACACACGCGCACACACACAAACGCAGCGCTGAAGCTGCCAAAGTCGGGCCAATTCTAAAGTAACCCGTATTAGGCTAATAAAAAGGAGGTGGGATATGGAGGGGCGGGAGAGGGGCTGGGAGAGAATGGAGAGAGAGAAGGGGAGAGCGTGTTCTCTTGATACTGAAAAAAAGGCCAAGAGAAAAGAAAGAGGAAGCAGACCCAGACTGAAAGATGGCTGTGCTGGTTGGAGGGAGCTCATTAGAAAGTCTGGGGTTCTTATTTTGGAGGATGGGGTCCCTGCAAATCTCTTCTTCTTGGGGCACAGGAGCTGGAGTGGGGCTGCAGCTGTCTTCTTAGAAATAGCTCCCAAGGCCTGGTTCATGGCCTCTACCATCAGATAGTCTCTGTGGGGCCAGAGGGGCAAGACTACAGCCTCTCACGACCCAGTACTGCCTGCCCTGAGACCTCAAAAGGCCAGGGCCAGCCTCCAGGCCCAGCCGTCTATGCGAGGATGAAGAGAAGCCTGACTGTGCTCAGTGCCCAGCTGGGACCCACTGTTCATCCAGTGCCACTGGCAGCCTGGAATCCAAGCTTCATCCATGGGGAGGTGGGCTGCTCTGTGTTAAGTACGGGGCTTTCCTCTCAGAACAAAAAAAAAGTCAGTGTTTCCCTCACAAGTTGGAGGACTGGCTTGCTGCTTTCCTTCTGTCCCTCCCAGGCCCCCTTCTGGCCCCCAGGGATCAGCCCCAGACTTCACCCTCCCAGCAACTGAGTGTGTTTTGCCCGGGGAAGGAGCACCCCGCAGAAGGTAGCTTGTTTTTGCTTGCCAGATAGCCCAAGGTGTGGGACCTCTGGGGGAGGGGTGCATTCCAGGAGAAGGGCTTGGAGTAAGGAAGGAGGGAAACCCACACCCTGCTGCAGCTCCTGAGGGACCTCTGAGCTGACCAGCACTCACCAGCGCACACACTCACTCCAGAGAGACTTCGGAGCTGGCCGGCACTCACCAGCGCACACACTCACTTGGAGGCTGGATCTCAGCCACTGCCCTCTCCACCTGCTCCAACCCCCAAGATCCAGGGCCTGTTCCCCGAGGGGTAGTAGGCCCAGTGGACTTCCACTAGCTGGGGCCCCTGATGCTACAGCCCCAGAAGTCTGACTCAGAGTTGGCCCACCCCTGCCGGGTCCCACAGGCAGCCCCCTTAAAGTTCCAGCCCGGATATTGGACTGGGGTTGAGTTTAGACTTAGAGCCCTGCTTTCCTGTGCTGGGGGGTGAATGCAGAGGAAGATTGGGCAGGGAGTAAACTTGGTGGGAGATGCCCACTTCCTGCAGCTCTCCAAAGGAAGGAAGGAAGAAAGAAGGGAGGGAGGGGGGGAAGGAAGGAAGAAAGAAGGGAGGGAGGGAGGGGGGGAAGGAAGGAAGAAAGAAGGGAGGGAGGGAGGGGGGGAAGGAAGGAAGAAAGAAGGGAGGGAGGGAGGGGGGAAGGAAGGAAGAAAGGGTCGGAGGGAGGGAGGGAGGAAGGGAGGGAGGGAGGGAGGGAAGGAAGGAAGGAAGGAGGGAGGGAGGGAGGGAAGGAAGGAAGGAAGGAGGGAGGGAAGGAAGGAAGGAAGGGAGGGAGGGAGGGAGGGAAGGAAGAAAGGAAAAAGAAAGGAAAGGGAAGGGGGAGGGAGGGAGGGAAGGAGGAGAGAAGAGAGGGAGGAGGAATTCCCTGCCTTTTTGATTAAACGTCCCGGGTCGGGCCTGCCCAGTTAACGAGACCGTTAATTAAGCTGAGCACGATTCAACTGACAGGAAGGCCCTGCGCCCCGCAGAGATGTTCTGGAAACCAAGCAGTCCACGGCCTAGCGCCAGTGGGGCACACCAGCCACGACGCCCCCGCCTCCCAGGGTTCCAAGCAGGCCAGGACACTCTCCCCGCCTGGGCTCCGGGCCGCTCTCAGCCGGCCACCCCCAAGGGTTCCCCAGAAAATTCACCACCCCCTCACCCACCCCACTCCCACCCCCGCCATCCCTCTCGCATCCCTGCCCGGATGTCTAGGCCTGAGCACCCATTGCACCCCGCCGGCGTCCTCTCTGGCCCGCCTGGGAGCGCGCGGTCCCGAGGTTCTCGGGCAAACCCGAACTGCAGAGGACAGAGGCTAGGCTCGCTGGGTCTCTCCGGAGCGCCACACCAGCCGCTCTCCTCCGGCCTCCAGGCGGCGGGGCTCAGCCTTCACGCCCGCTCTTACTCGGGGGCCCGATTCCTTCCGGCGGCGGGCGGTGCTCTGCGGCGCTGCGGGACGCTGAGTGTGTGTGCGAGGCGCGGCCTATATTTACACCCCAAACAAAATAATTACACTTTTGTCGGAGGGAGAAAGCCAGTGATTAGGCGTAGGCTCTTTGCGGCAAAACAGTTTCTCAGTGGTACACCAGTATAATTTTTCACGGCTGGCTGAAATCAAAGAGGGGAGGTAATGAATCCGGCGAGCAATTTAAATTTACAATTTGTAACGCCGCCGCCGCCGCGCAGACCCGGCCGAGAGCGCAGCTCGGAGGCGCTCGCTGCGTTTGTTTAATGTTAAAGCCGCGCTGGCTCTTGGGGGTGGGGTGGGGTGAATATGCGTGTTGGGGGTAGGAGCGGCAATGATCGAAGTCGGGAGAAGACGGGCTGGGTCGCACAAGATGCCAAGAGAAGTGGGCAAAGCGCGCGCCTCTCCGGTCCCCCCAGCCACCCGGGCCCCCAGAGCGCGCGTTTCCCAATAAAGCTGCCACTCCCGGCCTTTCGAAGAGAGGGGATGCTTTAAGAGGAGACAGGAGAGAGACTGGCTGCCAGAGAAGACCCCCTTTCCTGCTTGGCTGCAGAATCTCCCAGGCCGGAGGCTTTCCGGTGAGGAATAGGGAGGTGCAACTGAAACGACCTCTTCAACCCGCGGGTGGGTCAGCTCCAAACGTCCGGAAGCGCCCTCATTCCGGCCGCTGCCCCGTGTCCCGGGCTGGAGAACTCAAGAGAGGTATCCCCCACGCCCCAGCTCAGCGCTCCTCAAAACTCCCACCCCAGGCTAGTGTGCGCCTCCTCGTCCGTAATTAATTACCGAACTCGAGGGGGAATATGCAAACCGCATATCACTAACTCTACAGGGCTTAAGTGATTGGAAACAGATTATTATCTTGTTTGTCTTTTGTCTGTTTTACTTATCCCGCCGCCGTCTGTCGAGTTGTAATGTTGATACTCTTTACTCTAGGAGGAAGATTTTTATATAGTAAATTCCATCAACATCTTGTATAAGTGACATTGCGTCTCCATGCATTACCCTGTTAAGACACAAGCGGTTTATTAGTTACATATAGGAGGGGATTTCGCTGCCTGGTCGCCATCTGTTAGCGCTGTTAGGGCGGGATGAGTCTAATAGCTGGTCTGCTGGCATTTTCCGATGCTGTGCACCGGGGAAGGTGGTGGGCTAGAGAAGGCCGGGCGGGTTCTGGGCAGCTTGGCTGAGCCCGGGTCCAGGGAGTTCTGGAACTGGGGCTGAGCTGTACTGAGGGTGAGGCCCCCAACGCAACTCTAGGGGACTGCAACAAGGGCAGGATCGGTGAGTTCGCCTGCAAGAGATGGAAGGTCAGACCAGGGCTTCTGGAAACAGAGTCCTCATCTCCTGCAACCAAACATCCAGCCCCAGGTAACCGACGCTCATCCCTACTCAGGGCTGCTCTCATCTTGTTCCCTCTTCCTACGACCTCCCTGGCCTGGCCACACGGTGGTTGGAGACTGGCTATGCATTGAAGCTCTCTGGGAGATGAGGACAAGTGGGTCTGAGATTCAAACACAGCTGGCTACACAGGCCCCCAGCCACCACCAGTGGGTAGGCAAAGCCTGGGCTGGAAACACACACCAGACAGGGCACTTTGCATATTTTGTGGGGTTTGGGGGAGAATGGGCTCAGTGTGCCTAGTCTGGAGCAGAGAAGAAAGTGGTCGGATGGAGGTTTTTAATGATCATGAAGCACCTGGTGGGGGTGCAAGTCTTCCCCCCACACCCCAAAATCTGCACGATGCCCAATAAGGAGCATTCATCTCAGCATTGAGTCGGATGCTGGATTTGGAAGCTCCAGCAGAGAGGCCAGGTGAGGAGAACAAAAAAAAAAGAGAGAGAGAGAGAAATGGAGAAAGAAAACAAGGGAGAACCAAGAGAAAATGAAACAGAAAGAGAACAGATTCTGAGCATAAGAGAAAAACGGAGACAGAAAGGAAAACAGAGATGTGGCAAGAACTCGGGAGAGACAGAAAAAGCCCAGTGAGACAAAGACGGAGAAGGCAGCACGATTCACCTCTGCCGGGAGGCTGAGCACCTCTCTCCTCTCCGGGTTCTTATTTCTTTCCAGCTCTGCCCTGCCAGAGCTCAAGGATCCTTTAAGCCCAGGCAGGCAGGGCCAAGTGCTGCCAGAAACTGCAGTTCCATTTGAAGTCTCTCATGGCCAAGCCTAGGAGGCCAAGTGAGATTCATCCTGCCTGTTCCTGGTTGAGCTGGGCTCTAACCAGCCTTACTACTGTGCTCTGTAGATGCCTGTCCCCTGACAAGCTAGAGGGTCAGGTAACAGCACCAACAAGCAGAAGCTGCCCGGGTTAGGGATTCCTTTTCCAGAGGGCTGGCTGGTGAGTCAATGCTCCACTCTGTAACCAGCACTCACCAATTCCCTGTCCCTAGCAAGATCACCTCCCCTAGATACTGTGGGGGACAGTGCCAGACCTGAAGAGGAACGGGGACAAGTGGGCATCCCTGAGCCCCAACACAGGCATCCACAAGTCCTGTTCCCTCAGCCTCCGAATCCACAAAGGTAAGCGCAGCTAGGAGTACACACACAAACACAAATACAAACATACCCCCTCACACACACATACACACACACACACAAAAAAGCCTACAGGAGTTGCATAAACAAAAAACTACTGTTTGCACAAATACACACATTTGCAGGCACACACACACACAGCGACTGGCACACAAACATAGCTCTTCAAAATTCTGCACTCACAAACACAACCAACCCAGCTCAGTCTCATACACACAGGGTCTCAAGCATGCACTCCCCTCACCTACACACAAACACACACATTCAGATTTTTTAAAGTACACCTTCACATCAATGCTTGCAAACACAGACACAAATACTCTTACGTGAATGCACGCGTACACATGAAAACACCCTCACACTTATGCGTCCTCAAATAAGCAAACACACATAGGCACAGACCAACAAAAATAAAAGTGCACACAGTGATAAACACAAACATTAGCAGGACCATACACAATTACAAACACACGAATCTGCAAACACGAAAACGCACACGCAGAAATTTACTCACCGGATTGATGGTACTAACACAATAAACAAACGCAAAAATGGAATTCTCAAACAGCGAGTACACAGTAACAAGCTCAGGAAACACACCCAAACAAACGTTCACAGCCAAGTGCTGGCACAAACCCCTCTAGCTCCAGCCCTTGGTCCCAGGCCCTACTCCCTCAGCCCCCTTTCCAGAAGCGAAACGAAAATCCTGGTTGCCCATTCCCGGCTTCCCCAACTTGGAGCCCTGGTGGCCACGCTGGCCCCAGGGGAAAGGAGGCCTGGTCCCTTCTCCTTCTCAGACCCACACACCCCCTCCTCACACACACCTGCCAGCATCTCCCCCCCCCCTCCGCTCTTAACACACACTCTCTCTCCTCGCACTCTGGGCGCCCTGCCGAGCACGGAACACACGTGCGCCGCTTCTCCTGCGCCCAATGAGGGGACGAACTTGCACACCCAGCCCTCACGGCGTGAATGCAAACAGCGTTCTCATAGTCGCTGGTGTCCCCCGCCTCAGCCGTACGACCCACTCACCACAGTGCCCCATAGGCTGACCTGGAATCTGGAAGGTGCAGCGAGGAAAGGAGAGACGTGGTGAGTGCCACCTCCGAGCTGTCTGCGGGAAGACCCGTCCACCCTGAATCTCCCCCTGTCCACATCTCCCTCAGAGCCCCGTGAGCAGCGCACTCAGGCCTGAAACTCTAAAGTTCGGGACCAGGCCAAATGGCACCCCTCCTCCTCCCCCGCCTCCCCACCCTGGGCCTGGGCCTGGGCTCGGAGGCCGGGAGGGGAAAACTACCCAGGCCGCGCGGTCTCTACTAGCTCTCTCCATGAAAAAGGCCCGGCTGGGCCCCAGCCCCGTGTATGACAAAAAGAAGCCGGGGCCGGCTCCAGGAGCCGGGAGAACCGCGCTGACGCAGCTTCAGGGCGCAGAGGGGGCGCGGGGCTGGGGGAATCCAATCTGGGCTGGCTGGGCTGGAGAAGGGGAGGGAGGTGTGGGGCGTGGGGCAACTTCTGCAGGTTCCAGGGATGGCGAAGGGGGCAGGGGTACCTCCCAGACTAGGCCTTGGAACCCGTGACCCCCAAATATTTGTGAGGAGAAAGAGAGAGGAAGAGAGTCGCAGTTTTCGTATCGCGCTGCCCCCGCCCCGTCAGCCCCAAACTGGAAGGTAAATACTTACTTAGCCTCCGAACCAGGTACAAGCTTATACTCAACAATACTGATGCCTTGTTTTTTTTGCTCTGTCCGGACCGCAACGCTGTAGCCAATTTAGATATGCTATAAATTTAAGAGGTTTCCATGGCCACGGTGCGCCCATTGGCCGCTGGGCCCCCTACGTGCGGCGCCACGTCACCAAATCTGAATAAGGATGCGCGAATTACGCGGCGACCAGACAAAGATGAGGATCCGGACCGCTTGAAAGTGGGGGAAAGTGCCGGCGCCTCCGCCACCGGGGAAAGCTGCTCCGCAGCGCCGAGGCCAGCAGCCACCCGAGATACCTGGGGAAGCCCGGAACAGGCGCCGGGGCGTGCGGCCCGTGGCATGAGGTTGTGAACGCCACCCCCCCACCACCACCATCACCACCCTACTCCGGGCAGCCCAGCGCCAGGCCAGCGATTGCCCAAGGACTTGACCGGCTGAGTCTTGGTCCGGACCAGACTCGCCCTGCAGCTGCTGAGACAAGAGGCGAAGGGCAGCGGAGGGCCCGGCAGGCCCGAGGGCCAGGGGCCCAAAGGGAGGGCAAGGCGGCCGAAGCCGCCGGGGCGCGGGGCTATGATGGTGCACTGTGCCGGTTGCGAGCGGCCCATCCTCGACCGCTTTCTGCTGAACGTGCTGGACCGCGCGTGGCACATCAAATGTGTTCAGTGCTGCGAGTGCAAAACCAACCTCTCGGAGAAGTGCTTCTCGCGCGAGGGCAAGCTCTACTGCAAAAATGACTTTTTCAGGTAAGAGGCCGCGCCGCGCTGCTGCCTGCGCGCCCACTCTGCGCGCGCTCCACTGGGGCGCTGGGGAAGGGGAGACCCCCATACCCATCCCAGCCTCCCCGGACCACAAGCTTAGATGGGGAGCGGGCAGCACTTTGCTCTCCTCCTGTCCTTGGTCCAGGAAAGGTCCCGAGCCCAGGCGGAGGAAGAAGGACGCTGCTTCTCTGCCTCACGTTGGCTCGAGGCCGGCTCAGAGCGCTGGCGGGGCAGAGGGAGGAAGCCCTGACAAACTTGCTATCCACTCCTCTCCGCCCCTTCCAAGCAGCTGCGACCCCAAGACAGAAGCTTCAAGCCCCGTCCCGAGAGAGAGGAAGGATTTTTGCCTGAGTTAGAGACGCCTGGAGGCTTCTCGCTCCAGGCAGAATGTGTGAGCGCATTGGCGCAATCCCAAACAGAAACTTCTCAGCTCCAGAGGGGGCCCAGCAAGGAAGGTCTCCCCTGGTGAAGGGAGGAGAGAACCTCCCCCCCTCCGCCTCCCAACCCCTTAAACATTTCCTCCCATGTTGAAAAGCAGAAACGAAATCCAGGCTGAGAATCAGAACCTCTGGGGTCTAGACTGGGCTGTGGCACCTCCCCCGCCCCCCCACCCCTGAGGGCCCTCTGGCCGGCCAGAGCAGATCACCTCTCTGGGCCTCAGTTTCCCCAGCCTGGAAGCCAGTGGAGTTTGGGGCAGCTGAGCCCTGCCTGTTTCCTCTGGGCACCCAGAGCCGGCTTTGTGAACAGGAATTCCCCGCGCTGAGGAAGGGGGGCGTGAATCACGCCATAGAGAAAGGCAGCCTGCCGGCCCCAGCGACTCCGCACTGGGAATTTGAATAGGAGAAAATGTCAGCCGCTCCTTTACACGTGTAAACTCCCTGGACCCGGAGGCCCGATGCCCCTAATGTAGCAGTGCTTGCAAAGCGCCTAATGATTTTTGATAAGGTTCATATGGCCAATTACGCTGCCGGATAAGGCCAAAAGTGACTTATGGCTTCTAATGCCCTCACTACATCAATGTCACCCAAATTCGCCCTGTTTAGAGACATGGGTGTAAGTAGATGTGGGGTCCTCCCCCACCCCACCCCCAACCTGAGCCTCACCCGTCTCCCATTTCGGAGGAGGCTGGCTTTCTCCCTGAGCTCAAAGAAGAAAGAAAAGGAATGAGATCAGGAACGCGGGAAAGCGGGGATTTGAGAGATTCCTGTCCTGGCCTTGCAGGGTCTATGATTGTCCTCTATTCACATTCCCCTGCTGCCTGCCAGGCCAGAGGTTTAGGGGGGCTGAAACTCATCCCTGCTCTCTAGGGTCCGTCACTATGAGGCCCTGCTGTCCACAGCTCCTGATTAGCTCCAGTGGGTCCCAGAGCGGTGGATTGGAAAGCCTCTCCATTGATACTGGAAATCAGTGGAAGGTTCCCTCCTTTCTGCTTCCTCCTTCAAGCCTAGGAGAAGGGCTCCCCACCTCATGACTAGGCTCAGCCAGCCAGGCAGATTGGCCCTAGCTAGGCACCAGCAGACTAGAAAGGATCCAGGAGGCAAAGCCACCAAGTGGCCCAAACCCTCCCAGCCCGGCTTCAAATCATTCATGGACTCTGAGTTTGCCTGGAGCAGCCCAGGCAGGCCTGGCAGGGGTTGGGTTTGGGGGAGGACATCTTGGGGTGCTCTGGGCTCTCTTCTTGGCTGAAGGCTGCACCCACTGCTCACCCCTTCCCAGCTCAGGAGAGTCTGAAAAGCCCCAATGGAGGCATGGCAGTCCCAGTCCCCAAAACAGCTCAGGACATTTGTCCCACTTCTCCCGCTCTGGCCAGAGCGCTCAGGATTGGGGTTCCGTTTGACAGATATGGAAATGGGGACTTCACAGAAGCCAGGTCGGGTGGGAAGAGGTCAGGGGCTGGGGAGGGCTGGATGCGGTCCCATCCCACAGTGACGGGCACATTGTGTCCACAGGCGCTTTGGCACCAAATGCGCCGGCTGCGCGCAAGGCATCTCGCCCAGCGACCTGGTGCGCAAGGCCCGGAGCAAAGTCTTTCACCTCAACTGTTTCACCTGCATGGTGTGTAACAAGCAGCTGTCCACCGGAGAGGAGCTCTACGTCATCGACGAGAACAAGTTCGTGTGCAAAGACGACTACCTGAGCTCATCCAGCCTCAAGGAGGGCAGCCTCAACTCAGGTAGGAAGCCTGGGCCCCTTACTAGCCTTCGGCCTTAGCACCCTCCCACCGTGCCCAGCCTGGCATTCCCTACTTGGCCCCCCCGTGTGCTGTCTGTGCTGAGCTTGGAGCTCATCAGCCCCAGGCAGTTCTAGGGCAAGGCAAGGGGGTTAGAGGCTAGAGAAGAGAAGTGGCTATGGAGCAGGTTTTACAGGGGATCTGAGATCTGCCATCTCTTCCTCACCCTCCTCCAATTCAGGAGCCTTTTCCAAGTTGCCCTCCTCTCCTAATTTGGAAGCGCACAATTCCCCCTTATGTGTCATTTGAGCTCCAGGTAATTTCTAGATGCACTGGAAGGACATTAATTGAGGTCTGGAGAGAGGAGGGAAGGGAGAGGACGATCCAAGCCCCAAGGGAATCTGTGCCCTCCTAGTCCCCTCTCCTTGAAAGTGGGAGTTCTCCAGAGGGTACGCCTCCCCCTACCCTTACCCAGGTACTAGCTGAGACGCGCGGAGAGGGCTTAAGAGCGCCCCTCCAAAGGCCCAGCCCCGCCTGGAGAGAGTGGGCGGGCACCGGGTCCCTGGGGGAGGGGCTGTCGCAGGTTTGGGAGGGAATCCAGCGGGGCCGGCCGTAGCCTGGGCCGGCGGGAAGCTGCCACTGGACTGAAGAGGCGTCTGGCCGTCGCTGACGCCGCTGTCCCCTTCCCGATCCGTCCGCCCGCAGTGTCATCCTGTACGGACCGCAGTTTGTCCCCGGACCTCCAGGACGCACTGCAGGACGACCCCAAAGAGACGGACAACTCGACCTCGTCGGACAAGGAGACAGCCAACAACGAGAACGAGGAGCAGAACTCGGGCACCAAGCGGCGCGGCCCCCGCACCACCATCAAGGCCAAGCAGCTGGAGACGCTCAAGGCTGCCTTTGCCGCCACGCCCAAGCCCACGCGCCACATCCGCGAGCAGCTGGCGCAGGAGACCGGCCTCAACATGCGCGTCATCCAGGTGCGGCCCGGGGCGGGCACAGCTCCTTAGCCCCGCTGGCCTGGGAGCCGGGAGCCTCGGAGGAGTCTCCCGCCAAGCTTCCTTGGCTACGAGCGCGCCTGGTTCTGGTCTGGGAGCAGACCGTGCGCCCGAGTGGGGTACTCGCCCGAGGTCGGGGACTGTGAACCGAAAGATTCCATCTAGCCCTGCTGTCCTCCTGGTGTTGCGATTTGGGGGAGGGTCACTTTACCTCTCTGAATTCCGCCCCCCGCCTTGCTCATGGAAGGTTGTAAGCCTCTCTGGGGTCCGGGATCCCTCTTTACCTCCCACCTTTCGAGCAGAGAAACAGGCGATGCCCCCTCCCTCCCTGCGCCGAAGCGCGGGCAGACAAACGGCCAGAGGCTGGCTCCGGAGCCGAGGGGCCGAGGTGAGAGCCGTGCCGGGAGGGAGGCCTTTATAGAGCCGTCAGGCCGCGGGCGAGCCGAGGAGCAGGAAGCCCAAGTCTTTATGAGTCGCCCCACGGGTCCGCGAAATCCTTCACCCTTGGCTGGTTCGCCGAAGCCCCTCTCCACCCCTCCCGGCCTAATCCGGCCCGGCCCCGCCTCGGGGGAGTCCTGGTGCGGAAGAGGCGGAAGGACCCAGCAGGGGCAGCCCAGTCAGGAAAGGGAGGAGAGGGGAGGAGAGGACACTCCTGATCCTGAGCTCACAGCCCCCTCCTCTGTCCCAGGTGTGGTTTCAGAACCGACGGTCCAAAGAACGCAGGATGAAACAGCTGAGCGCCCTGGGCGCCCGGAGGCACGCCTTCTTCCGGAGTCCGCGGCGCATGCGTCCGCTGGGCGGCCGCTTGGACGAGTCTGAGATGTTGGGGTCCACCCCGTACACCTACTACGGAGGTAAGGGGCGCCCCGGGATTCGCTGCTCCGCACCTGCCCTATTCCGGGAGCTGAGGGCGAAGGGTCCCGGCCAGCACGCTTTCTGCCGCTCCAGGACATCGCCCTCTCGCTGGACACACAATCACAGACACGTGTACACTCACCCACATCTCCTGGACACAAAATCAGATACATGGTCTCACCCATACAGTGATGCACACAGAAGCACACACGAGATACAGTGACACACTCACCCACGCAGGGCACAAGGTGCACTCACACTTGCATTCAGAGACTCCAGGGACACACGTCTAGACACGATCGCACGATCACGTACGGGTAAATTCCACCCTCTCACACACCGGTACACTCACGGAGACACAACCCCACAGACGCGCACACTCCCACCAGTCACACTGAGGCCAGTACTGGCAAATCCACATGCATGCCGCCCCCACGGACAGACACACAACCTTCCTGCCGCCCTGTGCCTGGTGTACTTGGCAGGAGGTGGATTCCGAGCACTGGAGGGTAGTGTGAGGGGAGGGAATGGGGGTCTGGATTCATTCCAAGCCGCCTGCTCACTAGCATCGAAGGCAGCAACTCCTGTTCCATGTGGCGGGGTGTGTGTGCCCAGCATCTGGCAGTGTTAGCCCAAATGCCAGCAGTTGCTCTGGGCAGGACTGTAGTCCACCCTCCAGCCCCGAGACCCCTGGGGTTCCTACAGACTGGGGGCACAAGTGTTGGGCCAACCCCACATTTCCACCGTCTTTGGGGCTGCAGAGAGCGAGGAGCCCCAGTTTACAAAGGGCTTCAGATGGTGGTACCAGGCTTGGGCCTGGGGTGAGCTGTCCCCTTGTCACCTCAGCTTTTCCTCCTCTCACTTCCCTCACACTGGATTGGTGAACCATCCCAACTCCCCCTACCCGGTTTTTTCAGCTCCTTACCCTGAGCCGCATTGCTTGAGTTCACCAAGCTCACGTCCTGTTCTTCCCAGGGCTGAGGGCTCAAGAAAGCACCTCTCCTCTTCTGTTCTGAAGCTTCTGAATTTGGAGAGACCCCAAGACTGCCTATGTCTGAGAGGCATCTGCACTTCTGAGTTGTAGCGCAGGTTAGGAAGAGGCAATTTCTCTTAGAAAGTGGGTTCAGTGGCAGTGTTGGGAAGGCAGGAGCTAGGCACCCAGGTAGAGGCGGAAGGGAAGGGAAGATAACCCCATCACTAACCTCAGCACATCCGGAAGCCTGAGGAGGGATTAGACCTTGAGACCCGACCGGGGCCCCTAGAAATTGTGGGCAAAATGCCAGGCTGTGCTTTTTTTCAGGGCAGAGACCCCAAGCAGTGGCAGGGCTCAGGCTGGAGCGCCCCAGCCGCCCAACCCTGGACAGACCCCCAACCCTGGACAGCCCGGATGGTGGGCGTGTCTTCTGGAGTCTCCACTCACCGACTCTCTCCACCTAAATTTGCCTCTTTCCCTACAAAATCTGGGCCCGGAGCAGCGAGTTAGTGGGGGCGGTACCGGCCTGGAATTTTTCCCCGCCTGGGTAATTAACCAAGGTTTCCCCGAGGACCAGTTCGCCCCCGCCCCGACCTAACCCACCGCCTCCTCTCCCTGCGCGCTGGATGGGGTGGGGAGCTGGATACGGGGGGCCCCTCATTCCCCGGAATGGTGGGGAAGACTCCCCAGCCCCCAGCGAGGCAGCCCCGCCTAATCCGCGCTGGGAGATCCCGGCGGTGGCGACCGGCAGCGGGCGAGAAAGGGGCTGGGCGGCGGGGCCGGCGGCTCCCCGTGGGAGCGCGGACAAAGCCCCAGCTGCGGCTTTTGTGCCCTTTTCAGACGGCGTTTGTTCCAATTACCTCCGGCCCGGCCGCCATATGGGCGGAGGCGGCGCGCACGGCGCCGGGGCCGCGGCCTTCGCTGGTTTTCCGGCTCGCTGCGGGCCGCGGCCGTCTCCCATCCCTGTCCCTTTGGGGCTCCAAATTCGCCGCTCCCCATCTTCCCCTTCACTTTCGGGGAGAATTAAATTAATGGTTTTAAAAAGTAATTGGCAACCGTTTTAGCTGTTGCTTAAACTGCCTCCAAGCCACGCCTCCAGACACCCCCCATTTGGACAGATTTCAGGGTTTGGAGAGGGAAGAGGGTGGCAGGGGGCATCAGGAACTCGCCCCTTGACTGAGATCCCAGGACTCAGCAGGGGGAGTGGATTTGCAGAAGAGACTCAGGCTTCTGGACTCGCTGGTTTTCCCGCCGCACAAAGCGGGTGCCTGGTACCAGGTGGTCTTTTCGTGACGTCCCCCACGTCAGTCCTTCAGGGCCCCACATGGTGGGGGAAGGCAGGATATCCCGAAGGTTCTGGAAAAGGGGCTACGTGGGGAGGTCAGAGAGTTGATGCAGATTTGTTGAGGCAGAATGGGTTTGCAATCCGGAGTCCCTGCACCTCCTGAATTTGTGGGCAAAATTCTCACCCTTGCATTTTCCTCGAGAGAGAGCCCATAGCTATCAACAGCTTCTCAAAAGGTCTCAATGTCCTCAGATGCTTCAGAACCTGGGGGTGCTGGCAACACCAACCCGGGGCAAGGCTGGAGGACCGAGCTTCTACCCCGAGGCGCGCGCGGAGCTCTGGGCATGACCCAGAGAATCTTCGTGTCCTCCTCCCCCTCTCCCAAATCGCTGGAGCTCAGTTTTCTCTTTCACAGGCTAGGCGAGGTCGGTACAAATGGTCTCACCGGGATCGACGCGTGGACCGTACTTGGCGAGGCGAAGGACTTGGACTGGGTTGGTGGGGCGCAGGGACCGAGTTTAGGGCGCCAAGGCCGCCCCGCCCGGCCCAACCCACCAGTCGCTCCTGCCGCGGTCCGGATCCAGTTTCCCCCGGCCCGGTCGCTTCCCGGTCTCAACCATTTCGCGCTCTGCTCTGTCCGCTGGTTGGTCCCTGCCCGGTTCCTCTCCCCGGGCCTGTCAGCCTCCGCTTCTCTGGAGGTTCCTGGGATTCATCTCTGATCCACCGTCTTGCGTTCTCTGGGCGCATCGACTTCTCTCCATCTTCGGGCTTACTCCTGACTCTCTCGCCGCCGCCCCCGGGGGTTTCCACGCGTGTCTCTAACCGCGGCCGTCTCTCCACTCTCTGCGTCTCCTCGACTCCTCCGCGACCCTCCGATGTCTCGGGCTTTCGGGTCTCAGCCGCGGACTCCGCGTCTCTGGGTCTCTTTTCCGCCTTTCTCTCTGTCCCTCTGCCGATCTCTCCGTCTGTCTCTCGCTGTCCCGCATCTCTGTGTCTCTCACCGACCCTAAGACACTCAGGAATCATTGTCTGTCTCTGCGTCTCTGGCCGCCGCTGTCTCTCTGCATCTCTAGGTGTCAGGGAAACTGTGACCTTGAAGTCTCCGAGTTTTTGCCGCGTGTGTCCCCCACGGTCTCGGAGTCTCTCCCGTCTCTGTGTGTAGTCTCTGGCAGTCTGAGTCTCTTGCCCTTTCGAGATCTCTCATTGTCTCTCTCCCCAACCCTCCCCGTGGGTCTGCGACGTCCACCGTCTCAAAGGGCGCCGGCCTCCGCGGGTCTCTCTAACCTCGGGTCGGTGTCGCGCGCTCCCCTCTCTCGCCCGCCCGGGTCCCCCACCTACTTCGCCTTCTCTCACCGCGCCCTGTCTCCTTCCCGCTCCCCCTCCGCAGACTACCAAGGCGACTACTACGCGCCGGGAAGCAACTACGACTTCTTCGCGCACGGCCCGCCTTCGCAGGCGCAGTCCCCGGCCGACTCCAGCTTCCTGGCGGCCTCTGGCCCCGGCTCGACGCCGCTGGGCGCGCTGGAGCCGCCGCTCGCCGGCCCGCACGCCGCGGACAACCCCAGGTTCACCGACATGATCTCGCACCCGGACACACCGAGCCCAGAGCCGGGCCTGCCGGGCGCGCTGCACCCCATGCCAGGCGAGGTGTTCAGCGGCGGGCCCAGCCCGCCCTTCCCAATGAGCGGCACCAGCGGCTACAGCGGACCCCTGTCGCATCCCAACCCGGAGCTCAACGAGGCCGCCGTGTGGTAAGGCCGCCGGGCCGCCCCCCGCGCTCGGCCCCCGGGGGCCCCGCCCCGAAGCAGCCTCCTGAAACCAAAACGCCCGACATGGACGCGGTGGGAGACGTGGGTGTCCCTCGGGGGTTCTCTCTCGGGTCCGCACTCAACTGGCAGCTGCTCCTCGGCTGGGCGCCGAGGGGGGGCCGACCCCCATCTCCACCCCGCGGGCTCTCCAGGAGCCTCAGCCCACCGCCAGCACTCTCCCAGCAACCGCGAGCAATTTCTTGGGACCAAAGTCAATACTCCGGAGGGTCAAGAGATTTCGAGCACGCTCTAGACTTTCCCCGGGCCCCCACCCACCCACCCAGCCACCGCCACCTCTTTGGACTGAGAGAGGGTGAAGCCAAGGGGCGGAGACGGTGTTTTTCCCTCTCTCTGCAATCCAAGTGACATTTTGTAATCTTATTTCTCGCTGTGCTTTCCCCGTCTTTAAAAAAAAAAAAAAAGATGATAAGAAAAGGAGGAGAGAGATTGAAAGAGAGGGAGAGGAAACGGGGCAAGATGAGGAAGAGAGAGATGGAGACAGCGTCAGCCAGAGGGAGAAGACGGAGAGCGAGCGAGGAACTCGCGTGAACAGGGAGCCAGCAGGAGGGAGACCGAGCCACCTGCACGCTGGCGCTCCCTGGTGGCCAATCCTGAGGCTCAAGGTCAGCTTCTCTAGGAAGAGGGCTGTGGGTCAGGACGTGGCCAGCCGGGTCCAGCTCCCGCTCTTCCTTACTTTGACGTTTATGTTGAGCCCGAGGGAGCAGGCCGGACTCAAACACGCGCACATCCTGCTCTCCCCCTGGGTGGGGCGCCAGGGTTGCTGGGCTCAGACCCACAGACCACCCTCCCTGCCCAGGGCCTGGAGGCTGGGCCGTCAGGATGTACAATATTATACTTTTTTGGAAGTTGAACGCTTCTAGTTTCGTTATTTTGTATAAAGAAGAAACAAATAAAGTATGTTTTTGTGTTTACTGTTTATTTATTGTACTCTAGTTATCCGGGGTTGGACATTTTTATATTTTTAAGAGGATGTAGGGCAGAGTGACAGAGGGGAAGCAGAAAGAGGTTTACCTAAAAAAACAAAAAAAAACAAAAAAAATCAACTTTTTTTAAAAAGAAAGATTAATAAAAAAAAAAAATCTTTTTTCCCTCAGCGCTGTGTGGTTTTCTTTTTTTGTCCCTACCTTGATAATGACTCAGAGCGAATGAAACCATTCCTTTCCCTGGTTCTGGTCTCTGACATTAAACCCTTGATGGATGCAAAAACCTCTGCTCACCCAAAGGGGGAGCTCTTCTAGTGACTCCCAGGTTCGTGAAAGTGGCTGTCCTCTTTTGACAGCTACTACATGCCAGGCACCGTATCTCCTCATGCTTTATGTAATACCCTGCTCTAACACAGGCCTGCCCAGCATATAGTAGGTCTTCAGAATGTTTGATGAATGAATGAATGTGTGATTTGTTTGTTGCCAGCACATCAAAAGAATTACAGCTTCACTCCTAACTATTCCCCCTTGTAATTTCTGGTGGCCCAAAAAAAGAGCAGGCTGGTAAGCTGATGCTGGTTATCTGCGAGGCTATGTTAGGACTGAAGTGCGCCTCCTCCCCAAAGTGAGGCTGTTGGGCTCTGCAAATCTTATGCAGTGAATGCTTGTCTTTAGGTAAAGGCATGAGGGAAAGAGTGTCCAGTGAGATTTAGGAGGCCTGAGGCCACTACCTAAAACAAGTCACTCTCCCTCTTTGACTCAGTTTCCCTACTTGCAAAAGCAGGGGTTGGAGAGAGTGCTTCCTACATTCCCTTCCAACTCAAACGTCTGTAATCCCAGCCCTTTAGGAAGCTGAGGTGGGTGGATCACCTGAGATCAGGAGTTCAAGACCAGCCTGGCCAACATGGTGAAACCCTGTCTCTAATAAAAATACAAAAATTAGCCAGGCATGGTGGCAGGCGTCTGTAATCCCAGATACTTGGGAGGCTGAGGCAGGAGAATCGCCTGAAGCCGGGAGGCGGAGGTTGCAGTAAGCTGGTACTGCCTCACTGCACTCCAGCCTGGACGACAGAGCAAGACTCTGTCTCAAAAAAAAAAAGAAAAAGAAAAAAAGAAAGAAAAGAGAAGATAAAAGAAAAGAAAATCAGGAGAGGGAGGTAAAAATAAATAGAAGAGTGTCCTGCATTGGGATCACTTTTCACCCAAGCTTGGGGTGAGAGAAGCGGGCCCATTGTAGCTGCAGCGGGGGAAGGTGGGGAACAGACCACCATGGGACAGGCACATGCTCAGAGCCCCACTCTTCTGCCCTTTTTCTTTATGTGTTCCTCACAAGAATCATGCAAGGTGGCTTGCCTTTTTCTTTTCTTTCCTTACAGCACATTTGTCTTTATCAGACCAATGCTACTTGCTTGTAGAAAATTTAGAAATCTCAGATAAACAAAAGGAAGAAAATGTCACCACCCAGAATCTCAAGCACTACGGAAATCTAGGTGACACATTTTCTTTCAGACTTCTTTTTTCTTTTCTTGTTTTTTTGGTTTTTTGTTTTGTTTTGTTTTGTTTTTTCATTTTGAAACTAGAGATCATACCCTATACTCAATATGTGGTCATCTGCTCTAGTGCACTCAACAATAGCTTCCAGATGTATAAACTGATCTTCATAGACAGAGCTATGTCATTCTGTGTAGTCACTGCTTAAAGTTCTCTTCAATGGCTGAGCCATCCTTTTATGGTTTTTGTTTTATTTTTAACCAATTCTATTGTTGGATATTTGGGTTTGTTTCCAATGTTTCACCACTTTAAATCACATCAGAATATCCTTGCAGCTGAATCCTTGGACGTGTATCAGGGTAGGTATTATTGGCCCCCTCAGGGTACTCAGAGAGGTTGAGGGACCGGCCCAAGGTCACACAGCTGGGAAGTGGCAAAGCTGAGATTCAAACCCATGTATTGGGTTGTGTTTCTACTTCTTTATGGTGCCCTAACTGTAACGGATTCTAGAGGCCAAGAGAGAATTTGCAAGGTGGACCTCATCTCTGGCGGGTCCCTGAATGCTTTCTGGGCATGTGTGAACTTTACAGAAGGGCTCACTTAGAACTTACACCAGAGCAATATGGGGGAAGCGAAGCTAGGGGGAGGAGAGGACTCACCCCTTCCTCAAACAGGGTTGTGACAGGGAGATAGAGGTTGGGGAGAGAGGGGAGGGGAGGAGGGGTGAAAGAGATGAAGAGGAGGGGAGGGAGGCAGGAGAATAGGAAGGAATAAGGAAGAGAGGAAGAGGAAGAGAAGGGAGAAAGGTTAGGAGGAGGGAAAGGGGAGATTAAATCTGTGGGAGGAAGAGCCCCCATAAGTGTGCCAAGTCACCTACTGCTCATGCTCCATGGCGTCCGGGAACCCCCCAGCCCCTACCCAGATAGGACACTTAGACCCAGAGGCGTCCTTCAGTGAAGGCAGCAGAGTGAGGCTACAGGATGAGAAACCACAGTAGAACCAAGCCCTCTGCCCCTTTCTCCAGGTACAGGCACACACATGCACACACACACACACCAGACAGATACATACGGGCCCACACAATGAACACTTACACATGCAAATACATGTACATGAACAAAAACACAAGCATATACAGAAGCATGTTCACAGGCATATGGATACACACACACACACACACACACACACACAAAGCAGCCACATGGACACACAGCTGTGCATACACACAGAGACACAGACAAGGGCACAATGGTAGGCACACACATCTACATACATATGCACACACATGTATATTAACAGACATTCACAGGCTTGTGTACACAAATGCACACATCTACAATATGTCTAACCCCTGCAGACACACAAAAACCCACACACCATGTCCTTGCACACATGCTAACACACATGTACACAGGATATATACCTGCCCCTTAAATGCTCACAGCTTCAGTCTGGGAGAACTGGGAGAGGAAGAGGTCCCCCTTTATGTCAGGAGACTTAAATAACCCTGGGGTGGCCCCATCAAGATCTCCAAGGGTGGCTCCAGAAGCAAGGTTCCAGGAGAGGTGCCATGATTTCTGCATGATCAGTACTTGTGGACACACTCCCCATCGTTCCTTCCTCTGAGTATTCACAAGTGAAGAGGGTTGGCAGCCTAGGTCACCTGAGAATGGGATGGAGGCAGAACAGAGCAGGAGCTCTGGGATCCAGGACACCACCTGGCTGAGGAACTGGAGGTTGCTCACTATGTCACCTTTCTGGTCACTATGTCCCCTTTCTGGGCCTCAGTGTGCTCACCTGTGAAATGGACTCTCAACATCATTTCCTCTACAGGGTGTGGTGAGGATGGAAGAGAAGTGACTCAGCCTGTCACCAAGGTTCAGGAAATCTAGGGCCTGGGTTACATCCCCATGTCCATGTCTCTCTCTCACACACACGCACAGACACACATGCACACACACACACCAGCTTCCATGGAGGGTGACAAGAGGAGAGAGAGAGCCTGATTCACACCGAATTCACTCCCACTCCCGTGAGCTCATTTTAACTCCCCATGTGCTTACTGGGCCCAGGGGCTCTGGGAGGAGACACTCTCCCATCCCAGCCCTGGCACAGTGCCCCTCCAGGTGTACAGCCATGATACTGGGTGCACATCGTTAAGGAGGCAGTTCCTGAGAAAGGCTGGGTGGGGAAGGGGAGCAGTTGGGAAGGGACGTTTGTCTTTCAGTATCCACAACCATTTTCTCAAAGTATGATCGGAGGACAATGCTTGCTACTAATTGTAGCCCCAGGTCCCACCACTTATGGCTTGAATTGTCCTCTGGAGTAGGGCCCAAGATGCTTCACATTTAGCTCCCCAAGAGATTCTGGCACCTCCCAAACATGCAAGACCACTGCTCAACATGATGCCACCTGTCTCCAAACCCATTGGCCAGCATCTCATCCAATCCTCACAATGTCCCTTCGAGATAAGCATTGTTCTTCCTACTTTGCAGATGGAGAGACTGAGCCCCAAGAGGTGAAGTGAGCTGACCAAAGTCACACAACCAGGGAGTGGCAGAGCCAGGTTTTGAATTGAGAACTTTTGCTGCAAGAGCCCATATTGTCCCTGGACCCAGGACAGAGCCCAGTGCAGATTCTAGTAACTACATGAATGAATGAATGAATGAATGAATGAATGAATGAATAAAATTCAGCTACTATAAAAAGGGATTCTTTAAGAAAGAGCTTAATGAATAACCTCACTGGCTTTTGCTTAAAACCCCCTCCCAGGTTAAACAAAGCTAGCCAGAAGAGCAGAGGGCATCGTGAACATTGCCAAGGTCAGAAGACATAAGGATGTCTGGTTTCTCCATGTTCGCCCTCCTCCCTTTCCTCCTCCATTAATGTATCTGCTCATCTCCTTCTATCTTCATCGCCTGTATTTATTATCTCTTAAAAATAAAAGATTTCTGAGCGGAAAAAAACATCCCAGGGCATACAGGCAAAGAGGCAGGCCAGGCTCTCCTGCCAGTGCCCTCCAGCACTGGAAAAAGGGGGACCTTGCCTGTCCCCTTGCTGCTCCTAGGCTATAATTCTGGCCAACACTGGACAGTTACACCACACGTACTCCAACCCCCGTCATGCATGCTCTCCTCCTGTCCCTGTCCCTGTCCTCCTGCCCCGAGATATACACCCCGCAGAGCACGAGGGCTGACCCACTGTGCTTAGGACTAATATTTAAAATGCAGAATGGCTGTGGAGGGCGCCTGATCCCAAGCCTTGTCGCGCAGTAAAAAGATATAAACAGAATAAATTACCTCTCCAGCTTGGATTATGAGAATACCCATCTCCTGACCGGAATTTTAAGTCCTGCCTCCCTTGTAGCCCTGCACACGGCTGATTTATGGAAACTCGAGCACCTCTCTGCATATTTCTTCTGTTCAGCCAAGTGACCAAGTTTACCCTTCCTACGCCATTAGCATTATTAACACCTGGGTAACCGATCATTGCAAATGGGCCATTTCTGTGATGAACGGAAACCTCTCCAGCCGCTTCTCCAGGCCAGCACCACCTCTGGCTTCCTCTTTCTGAATTTTGTGCCAGAGCTCAGAACCATCCTCACCTGCCCCTGCCCCCCAGCACCTGCTGATGGGTTCCTGGGAGCTGGGGGAGGAAATGTCTCACCCCAGCAGGTGCTCATGGCTTTCTGACAAGCACACAGGAAGTGACACCACAGCTGGTATTCATTTATTCTTCAGAGAACTGACCAGGGAATGAAATTGAGGCTCAAGGAGGGCAAGAGAGTGGCCTAAAGTCCCACAAAGAGTTTACAGAGGAGTTGGAATCAGGATTCATATCTACTTGCCTCTTGCTACTCAAAGTGTGGTCCGTGGACCAGCAGTGGCATCACCTGGGAGCTGGTTAGAAACGCAGCGTTTCAGGCCCCACTCCAGAACTGCACACCACAGGTTGCACAGCTCCTGGGGACCTGTGTGCACACTCTATTTTTGGAGCATTGGCTTGGAAATCACACCCAGATTCTCCATGATCCCTTGTTCACTGCAGGAAAACCTTACGGTGTAAATTTTCTTTGTTTGGAAACAGCTGAGATCCCCAACTCTGTGGTCTAGCTGAGTAAGTGTAGAGGAAGTAGCTGGCTGAGCTAGTGATGGCCTCCTGGGCACCTGCAGCATTCCTGTCCACGTCTTCCTCCATTGCAACACCTCAACCCACACTGTGTTTGTGTCTCCATCCCACCGCTGGGAGCAACTTGAGACCAGGGACCGTGTGACCTCACATTAGGTACACAACATCTCTGAGCCTCAGCTTTGCCAGGCCCTATAAAAAGAGCACAAAAACATCTAACTTCAAGTTTCATCGTAAAGGTTAAATAAGGCCATATGTGTCATAGTCTAAACACAGTGCCTGTTAGAGAGCCGGCCATTGAGTAATAAACACAAAAATGAAATAATATTAATAATATAGTAATCATGACAATGGTCATTCATTGGATGCTGTCATTATTATTTATTTCATTTTCTTCTTTGAGGAAGTGCTTAAAACATTTTTTAAAACAAAGACTAACTTCACAGCCTACTGGACAAACATGCAGTTTATTACTTTTCAGAATATACTTCAAGATTACCCACGCTGCCTAACGAAAAATTATACGGCCTGTGAAGATAAGACTGGGAGTTGGGTGCAGTGGATCATGCCTGCAACCCCAGCACTTTGGGAGGCCGAGGCAGGTGGATCACTAGAGATTGGAAGTTCAACACCAGCCTGGCCAACATGGTAAAACTCCATCTCTATTAAAAATACAGAAAACATTAGCCAAGTGTGGTGGTGTGTGCCTGTAATCCCAGCTATTCGGGAGGCTTAGGTGGCAGGATCGCTTGAACCCAGGAGGTAGAGGTTGCAATGAGCTGAAATCGCACCACTGCACTCCAGCCTGGGTGACAGAGCAAGACCCCATCACAAAAAAAAAAAAAAAAAAAAAAAAAAAAGACGGGATCTGACACATAGTAAGAGGTCAAGGCCTAGTGGAGAATAATCTGACATCTTTTAAAAAAGAAATGTGGCTGGGCATAGTGGCTCATGCCTGTAATCTCAGCACTTGGGGAGGCTCAGATGGGAGAATCGTTTGAGCCCAAGAGTTGAGACCAGCCTGCGCAATATACTGAGACCCCATCTCTACAAAAAAAATCAAAAATTTATAATTTAAAAGTTAGCCAAGTATGGCGGTAGTCCCAGCTACTCAGGATGCTGAGGTGGGAGCATCACTGGAGCCCCGGAGGTTGAAGTTCCAATGACTGTGGCTCTGTACCACTGCACTCCAGCCTGCATGAGAGTGAGACCTTGTCTTAAAAAAAAATAAAAATAAATGCATCATCAGGAGATGAACAGATAAACAAAATGTGGGCCGGGCATGATGGTTCATGCCTGTAATCCCAGCACTTTGAGATGCCAAGGCGGGAGGATTGCTTGAGTTCAGGAGATTGAGACCAGCCTGGGCAACATGGCAAAAATCCATCTCTATAAAAAAAAAAAAAATCAAACACACACACACAAAGATTCACTGGATATGGTGGCTCGTGCCTGTGGTCCCAGCCACTTGGAAGGCTGAGATAGGAGGATTCCTTGAGGCGGGGAGGTCGAGGCTGCAGTGAGCCATGATTAGGCCACTGCAATCCGGTCTGGGCAACAGAGCAAAACTCTGTCTCAATAATAATAATAATTAATTAAGTAAGTAAGTAATTAAAGATAAACAAAATGTGGTCTATCCATACAATGGAATGTGATCCAGCCATAAAAAGGAATGAAATGCAGATACATACAACGTGGATGAACTTTGAAAATTTTACAGTAATTTAAAGAAGTCAGTCACAAGAAAATTACACCTTATAGGATTCCATTTATAGGAAATAGCCAGAATAGGTAAAACCATAGAAGCAGAAAGTGGATTGATGGTTGCCAGGGGGTAGGGGGAGGGGAATAGGGAGTGGCTGCTAAAGTGATACAGGGTTTCCTTTCCATGTGATGAAATACTCTGGAACTAGAAAGAAGAGGTGGCTGCACAGCCTTGTGGATGCATTAAATGCCTCTGAATTGTTTGTTTTTAAATGGTTAATTTTATGTTATGTTTTACATTATTAAGATATGAAGAAGGGCCAGGCACAGTGGCTCACACTTGTAATCCCAACACTTTGGGAGGCTGAGGTGGGCGGACCACTTGAGGTCAGGGGTTTGAGACCAGCCTGGCCAACATGATGAAATCCCATCTCTACTAAAAATACAGAAATTAGCTGGGCGTGGGTGCATGCATGTAATCCCAGCTACTTGGGAGGCTGAGACAGGAGAATCACTTGAACTCAGAGGGCAGAGGTTGCGGCAAGCTGAGATCATGCCACTGTACTCCAGCCTGGGCAACAGAGAGAGACTCTGTCTCAAAACAAAACAAAACAAATGAAGAAAAGGCCAGGCGTGGTGGCTCACACCTGTATTCCCAGCACTTTGGGAGGCTGAGGCAGGCAGATCACTTGAGGTGGGGAGTTCAAGACCAGCCTGGCCAACATGGTGAAACCCTAATCTCTACTAAAAATACAAAAATTAGCCAAGCGTGGTGGTGGTGCATGCCTGTAATCCTAGCTACTCGGGAGGCTGAGGCACAAGCATCACTTGAACCCAGGAGGCAGAGGTTGCAGTGAGCCAAGATCCCATCACTGCACTCCAGCCTAGGCAACAGAGCAGACTCTGTCTCCAAAAAAAAAAAAAAAAAAATCTGAAGGAAATAAAATGCAGTTTTGTTATACTTGGGGATTTAAGGAAGACTCAAGCCCAGCTAAATACGAACCCCCATGCCTAACGAAGAGTGAGAGTCTGTGTTATAATACCAGTTGCAGGTTGTCTGACTGCAGATATTGCTGAAGAAAGAGTTTGCTTTGCACACTTTTTTGGCGGGGGTGGTCCCTGAAATAAAGATCAGCCTTGTTATGTGATGCTCCCACCAAGGCAGGGTTTCCTGAAGTGTGGGACGGGTACCCCTGGAGAATCAGGTATTTTCAGAGATGCCTAACATTCCGTGAGGAAGTCACTCTCTTTCCAGCTCTCCTTCAGCGCTTCTGATTGTTTTAAGGAGACTCTCTGTGGGGTTTAGCATGTCTTAAGTGCCCTCTAACACTTGCTTATCCAGGCAACCATAGGCTCAGGCTTGGAGACTTGGTGGGCAGAAGCTAGTAACTATGTGATGATATTGTTTTGTTTTTCATTGTATCTATTTCCACACGTAGTATCTAATTCTGAGAAGTGAAACGGTTTCTCCATTTAGAGTGGTGATAACATTTTCTTTCTAACAGCATTGAAAGCTTCAAGAAAAATGCGAATGAGGGAATAGTAAAGATGATGCATGAGGCCAGGCACCATGCTTCATGCCTGTAATCCCAGCACTTTGGGAGGCTAAAGCAGGAGGATCTTTTGAGCCCAGGAGTTCAAGACCAGCCTGGGCAACACAGTGAGACTCAATCTCTACCAAAAAAAAAAAACGTAAAAATTAGCCAGGCACGGTGGTGAATGCCTGTGGTCCCAGCTACTTGGGAGGCTGAGGTGGGAGGATCTCTGGAGCCCAGGAGGTTCAGGCTGTAGTGAGCTATGATCACTTCACGGCACGCCAGCCTGGGCAACAGAGCAAGACCCTGCCTCTCTAGGAAAAAAAAAAATGACGCATGGGGAGCTGGCAAAACCCTAGGAGGCAATATAGGTTTGGGGATGATATTTCAGGAATATGCCTACTCAGAGACAGCTGGTCCCCAGCTGGCCCACTCCAGGTCACTGGAGCTCTCTCTGTAGTAATCACACAGCCCCATGGGATTTTCAGTTTCGGGCTGGCTTTGCCATGTTTGTGCTGTGTGACTGTGACTAGGTTACTCACCCTCTCTGGGCCTCAGTCTCTTCATCTGAAGTATATGGGTGGAAAGTGGACCAAAGACCCTGGAGCCAAGTTGTGCAGACCTCTGACTTGTCTGATTTCAGGTTGA
This sequence comes from Pongo abelii, assembly GCF_028885655.2. NCBI lineage: Eukaryota > Metazoa > Chordata > Mammalia > Primates > Hominidae > Pongo > Pongo abelii. Next base: position 112,276,180 of record NC_071995.2, on the reverse strand, counting down.
GGCTGCGGTGAGCTATAATCACTCCACTGCACTCTAGCCTGGGCTACAGAGCAAGACCCTGTCTCCCTAAAAAAAGAAAAAAAAAAAGAAAGGTGATGCCTGACTTCCTGAACTTTCTCTTCATTTGTTCATTCATTCGATTATTCAGCAAACGTTTTGTAACGGCTTAGTGTACGCTAGGCACTCCCTGGACTCCCTGGGTTCCGTGTAAGTAGAATAGATTTTGGTCCCAGTCCTCACAGAGCTAATATTCTATGGGGGGACACAGAGAGTAACCAAAGGAGAAAGGGAGAAATAACTTCAAATCATGATAGGAAAAGAGAGTGATGAGATTGAGAAACTGGGTGATGGGGGGTACCCGGCAAGGATGGCCCAGGGTACAAGTGGGGTACTCACCTTGAGTGCAGAATTTAAGGGGAGGGGCACCAAAAGCTGAGTAAGAAAAATAAATGGTTCTTTGGTTTTGGTTTTGGTTTTTGAGACAGGGTCTCACTCTGCTGTCCAGGCTGGAGTGCAGGGATGCAATCACAGCTCACTGCACCCTCAACCTCCCAGGCTCGAGCAATCCTTCCACCTCAGCCTCTGAAATAGCTGGGACGATAGACATGTGACATGACATTCTGCTAATCTTGTTATTATTTGTAGAGACAGGGTCTTGCTAGGTTGCCCAGGCTGGTCTCAAATTCCTGGGCTCAAGTGATCCATTCACTTCAGCCTCCCAAAGTGCTGGGATTACACGCATGAGCCACCATGACTGGCCCCCCCAAAAAATATATATATAATATATATGTATCATACATATTATATATAACATATTACATATATTATAACCATATAACATATTATATATAACATATTACGTATATTATATACCATATAACATATTATATATAACATATTACATATATTATATACCATATAACATATTATATATAACATATTACATATAATATACTATATAACATATTATATATAACATATTACATATATTATATAACATATTACATATATTATATAATATATAACATATATAATATATAACATACATTGTATATAATATATAACATACATTACATATATTACATATATATTACATATATTACATATATTATATAATATATTACATTATATATAATATATTACATATATTATATAATATATTACATGTACTATATAATATATTACATGTACTATATATTACATATATTATATATTATATGCATACATTATATAATATATAACATACATTATATATAATATATTACATATATTATATAATATATTACATGTACTATATATTACATATATTATATTTAATACATTATATCTTATACTATATATGTTATATATATTACATATAACATATAATATGTATTACATATATTATATATATAAATTTTTTAATAAGCTAGGGGGTGGGGTGTTGCACACCTATGGTCCCAGCTACTCCAGAGGCTGAGGCAGGAGGATTGTTTGAGCCCAAGGGTCCAAGGCTGCAATGAACCATGATCACACCACTGCACTCCAGCCTGGGCAGCAGAGCAAGGCTCTGATGAAACAAACAAACAAAAAAGACCACCCTGACTTCTGGCTTCTGGGTGGCAATTAAATTGGGGGTACCAGCCTCAAGACTAGCAGCAGGGAGGCTGGGGGGAGGCTGCTGGTTCCCTCAGATGAGGGACGAGCCTGTTGGTGTCTTTTGTGTACACAATGGCACATCTTCTCCCTGGAAGCCTTTGAGGGATGCTTTCATTCCCCATTATGCAGAAAAGGAAACTGACGCTCAGAGAGGTGAATGCACCTGCTCAGGGTCCTAGCTAGTAGGGAGCAGAGGTGGGATTTGAACTCAGATTTTATATACCTGGCTGGCCTATTTTCTGCCCGCCTCATCATCTCAGAAGAATGGGCCAACCATGTATGTTCAGGTCAACCTCAGTTTTCCTCATCTGTAATATGGGCCAATTTATAGAACCCACCTCCAAGAGCTGAGGTAGTCAAAGAAATATGCCACACACAGGCTAAGTCCCCATTCACTTTTACCTTAAAAGAAAGTTAAAAAAGGTCTTTTCTCATTCGCCTCTCTCTCTGCTGGCTCTACCCTAAAAGGAGAAACTTTGGTATTTGTTCCTCAAACATTTATTTTATTTTTTAGATCTTTTTGGAAGGGGAAGGATTGGTGAAGGTAATCAGTTTTCGGACTTAAGATAAAAAATCGCAGGAAAGGGTCGACTTGACTCTTTATAATTAATGGGGCGGCTTGTAATAGGATTCTCCTGCCTGTGGCGCTCCCAGGAAACACCTTTTTACATAAGATATTGCCCACGCCGGAGTGGCAGCAGGGTGATTTATGGGGTTTCTTGCTCCAGAAAACCTCTCCTGGGGTTGCCCAACCAGCGGAATTTATCAGGGAGTTTAGAAGCAAAGCAAGAAACCTACCCGTGACATTTTTGGTGGAGTTTAAAAAGCACAAACACCGGGGAAGAGAGAGGCCAATGGAACAGGGGTAAGGGGGAGAGTGTTCATTTACATTGGGTTTTCTACAAGCAGAGGCTGAGATGGGGATTCTGCACACATGGTTTACTAAGTGGGGGCTCCCAGTAGAAGAAATGAGAGAGGCAGAATAGAGCAATGTGGGGAAGCCAGGCTCAGATCCAAGTTCAGGTGGAGTCTGGACCCTGAATGGTACCCACAGGGTTGCCCCACTTTGAAATGAGGGGATCTGCTTTCTTCTTCTTCTTCTTCTTCTCCTTCTCCTTCTCCTTCTCCTTCTCCTTCTCCTTCTCCTTCTTCTTCTTCTTCTCTTCCTCTTCCTCTTCCTCTTCTTCTTTTCTTCTTCTAGTCTTCCTCTGTCACCCAGGCTGGAGTGCAGGGGCACAATCTCAGCTCACTGCAACCTCCACCTCCCAGGTTCAAGTGAGTCTTGTGCTTCATTTTCTCAAGTAGCTGAGACTACAGGTGCCTGCCACCATGCCTGGCTAATTTTTTGTATTTTTAGTAGAGATGGGGTTTCACCATGTTGGCCTGTCTTGAACTCCTGACCTCAGGTGATCTGCCTGCCTCGGCCTTCCAAAGTTCTGGGATTAGAGGTGTAAGCCACTGCACCCAGCCCGGGGTGGGGTGCGCTTTTTAGTAATATATGCCTGTATTAGCCAGTCACTGGCTGTGGGCCACCCTCAGGCAGCTGTGACCCCACACAGCTCTGGACAAGGCGACCCCCATGGGCAGTTCTCTGGCCAGGGTGCAGCTGAAGTGTGTTAGCAGCCAACACGTCCCAGCGGCTGGGGGATGATTGCACCTACATGGTTAAAGGATCTGAATCCAGAAGTGGAGGGCACCAGTAATGTCCACTGCAGAGGCAAAGGATGCCCAGGACAGGAGATGGAAATCAAGGCTGAGAACAGGGCTGAGGGAGGCAGGCAGGGGAGATATCTCATGCTGAACTCTTCCAGGACCTCCCTCATGCTCAGGAAAAACCAAAGCCTTGCAAGGCCTTTCAGGATCCGGTATCCTTTCTATTGACCCCAACCCCCACCTCGTGCTCTGCCTGTCTTCTATTATCTTCTACTATTCTCCCCTCACCCTCTTCCCTGCAGCCACCCTGGCCTCTTCGAACATTCCCACCTCAGGACATTTGCACATCCTGTTTCCCCTGCGTGCCCTGCATGGCCTCCTCCTTCATTTCCTTCCAGCCTCAGCTCAAACTTCACCTTTTCGAAGAGGCCTTCTTTGATCACTCTCTCTCAGCTAACTGTAATAGATTAAGAGACGTAAGAAACAGAGCAATCAAATGCAACATGGGCCAGGCGCGGTGGCTCGTGGCTGTAATCCCAGTACTTTGGGAGGCTGAGGCAAGATCACTTGAGCCCAGGAGTTAGAGACCAGTTTGGGCAATATATCAAGACCTTGTCTGTATTTTAAAAAAAAAAAACAAAAACAAAATGCAATATGAAGACTATTTAGATTCTGATCCAACAAACTAATTCTCTCTCTCTCTCTCTCCATCCCCCTACCCCCCAACCCCCCTTTCTATCTTTTTTTTTTTTTTTTTGAGATGGAGTTTCGCTTTTGTTGCCCAGGCTGGAGTACAGTGATGCCATCTCAGCTCACTAAAACCTCAGCCTCCCTGGTCTTAGCGATTCTTCTGCCTCAGCCTCCCAAGTAGCTGGGATTACAGGTGTGTGCCATCACACCCAGCTAATTTGTGTATTTTTAGTAGAGATGGGGTTTCACCATATTGGTCAGGCTGGTCTCAAACTCCTGACTTCAAGTGATCTACCTACCTTGGCCTCCCAAAGTGCTGGGATTATAGGCATGAGCCACCGAGCCCGACCTTGTCTTTCTTTTTTAAGACAAGATCTCGTTTTGTCACCCAGGCTGGAGTACAGTAGCACAATCACAACTCACTGCAGCTTTGAACTCCTGGGCTTAAGTGATCCTCCCACCCCAGCCTCCTAAGTAGCTGAGGACTACAGGCATGAGTCACAACACCTGGCTAAAATGTTGTGTTTTTTTGTAGAGATGGGGTCTCTCTATGTTGCCCAGGCAGGAAAATTTTTTTCTTATCTATTAGAGATCCATACTGATATACTTGATGAGAAAAACAGTGTAATGCTTAGGATTTTTTGAAAATATTCCAACACAATAAATAGCCCCCCACGCCTTTCTTGCCATTCTCTCTCCCTTTACCCTGTCTCATCTTTCCTCAAACCCCCTATCAGTATCTGACACAGTGTATTTTTATTTGGGGCTTTGCCATTGTCTGTCTCTTTCCATTAGAATGTAAGCCTCCTGAAGCCAGGGCTTTTGCTGTATCCCTATGCCTAGAAAAGTGCCTGGCACAGAGTAGGTGCTTAATAAATATTTGCCAAATAAATGACTGCATGGATCCCTAGGCTGTTCACTCCCCAACCCCCTTTACTCCCTTCTTTTGGATCCCCCGTCTCAGACATCTACACAGGTGGTTGCCCAAGCCAGAAACTTGGTGGCCACCCTTGGCCCACCCCCTTCCCAATCAATCACTGAGCTTTGTTGACTTCACTTTCTTTTTTTTTTTTTTTTTTTTTTTTTTTTGAGATAGAGTCTCGCTCTGTCGCCCAGGCTAGAGTGCAGTAGCACGATCTCGGCTCTGCAACCTCCGCCTCCCAGGTTCAAGGAATTCTGCCTCAGCCTCCCAAGTAGCTGGGACTACAGGCGCCTGCCACCACGCCTGGCTAATTTTTTTTTATTTTTAGTAGAGACGGGGTTTCACCATCTTGGCCAGGCTGGTCTTGAACTCCTGACCTTGTGATCCACCCGCCTCGGCCTCCCAAAGTGCTGGGATTACAGGCGTGAGCCACCGCGCCCAGCCAACTTCACTTTCTTAATTTCTCCAAACTTGTTGCCTTTTCATGCAAACCACATGACCTGGTCTAAGCCTACAGGGCCCTTCCCAGGGCCACCGAATCAAACAGAGATCAGTCTGGAGCTCGTCCTCCAGGCAGCTTGTCCCAGAGCAGAGAGATTTTAGCTCACCTGGAGTACCTCCTCATCCACAGTCACTCACTCATCCACTCCATTCTTCATTGTAGTAGAGACTGCTAGTTACCCTCCAGTCCCAAGTCTTCTTTTTAGAAATTGAACGCTGAGCTTTAGCTAGGTAAGTGTCCTCCCAGCTAAAGACTACATTACCTATCCTTTCTTACAGCTGGGTGATTAAGTCTTGGCCAATGGGCTATGAGCAGAAGGGAAGTGTGCCACATCCGGGTAATGCCCTTAAAAGGAAACATCTTGCCCTCTACTTTCTCTTTCCTCTTACTGCAGCCTTGGTAATTATGAGCCAGTTTTGACCAGGCACGTGAGAACCATATTTCAAGATACGGTGAAGCAACAGAACAGAAAGAACCTGCCTGGTTCCCTGTATTTTCTTGTGGAGCAGAGCTGCCTACCTGCCCTGAAATAACACTGTAGTTTTAGATCTTTTTGTTATAGCAGCTTAACCTATACCTTTACACATTTGCTCCATGTGGCAAAGACTTCTTGTCATCCTCAACATCCATTCTATTCTTGTTTGTTTATTTGTTTTTTCAGGGAGTCTTGCTCTATCGCCCAGGCTGGAGTGCAACAGCACGATCTTGGCTCACTGCAACCTCCGCCTCCTGGGTTCAAGTGATTCTCGTGCCTCAGCCTCCTGAGTAGAATGGTAGAGCACACCACCATGTCCAGCTAATTCTTATAATTTTAGTGGAGATGGGGTTTCACCCTGTTGCCCAGGCTGGTCTCAAACTCCTGGCCTCAAGCAATCTGCCCATCTCGGCCTCACAAAGTGCTGGGATTACAGGAATGAGCTACTGTGCCCAGCCCATTCTATTCATCTTCCTCTATAGTAGAGCCTCTGATTTTGGCTGAGTTGCATGGCTGACATTTTTCAGCCACCTTTGCAGCTAGTTATGGCACATGACTAAGTTCTGACCAATGAGCTATGAGCAGAAGTAGTGTGTAGCAACTATTTTAAGTGTCCTTAAAGAGAAGGAAGTTTCCCTTCTTCATCTCTTCATCTCTTCCTCCTTCCTGCTGCCTGGAATTAGCATACAGTGGCTGTCCTCCAGCATCCACTTGGGACCATCAGGTGACCAGGGGAGTGGAAGCCATTCACGGCCACACAAACAGAACAAAGGAGTCTGAGTCCCCGACACCACTGGACACAACACCAGCCTTGGAGTGCTTAATTCCAAACTTTCATTTGTTTATTTATTTTTTGTTTGTTTGTTTGAGTCTCCCTCTGCACCCAGGCTAGAGTGCAGTGGCGCAATCTCGGCTCACTGCAGCCTCTGCCTTCCAGGTTCAAGCGATTCTCCTGCCTCAGCCTCCCAAGTAGCTGGGATTACAGGCACGTGCCACCACACTCAGCTAATTTTTGTATTTTTAGTAGAGACGGGGTTTCACCATGTTGGTCAGACTGGCCTCAAACTCCTAACCTCAAGTGATCTGCCCACTTCGGCCTCCCAAAGTGCTGGAATTAAAAGCATGAGCCACTGCTCCCAGCCTTAATTCCAAACTTTTAAGTGAAAGAGAAACAAACTTCTATTTTGTTTAAGTCTCTTATCTTGTGTTTCTTGAATTGTCAAACTGAACCAAACCCTAACTGATATACTCATTCATTCGTTCATTCTGAAATGAACCAGAAACACAAAGTAATGAAAATAGGTGTGCAGGTCCAGAATGGATGTCCCAAATCTCCCTGCCATGGGACACGAGGTGCCCAGTCTGACCCAGAAAGCCCCGGAGGAGCTGGACATGGAGGTCCTCAATCAATCGCTCTATGTCCCCATGAGAACAAAGCACCCCACCAGGCAAGTGGGAAGACCCTTGGGTCCCCACACCAGGTGTCCTGAAGTGAGCAGCTGCCCATCTCTGGACCTCCCCATGCCCCTCACCATCAGCATGTTTGCTCTACTGGGCCTCCAGGAAGCTCAGGCAGGAGGCTCCAACTCAGAGTAATTTTCCAAGCCCCTGAGATGGATGGAAAATTAGGAAACTGCTGGATGCGGTGGCTAACGTCTGTAATCCCAGCACTTTGGGAGGCCAAGCCAGGTGGATCATTTTGAGGCCAGGAGTTTAAAACCACCCTGGCCAACCTGGGTAAAACCCCATCTCTACCAAAAAATAGAAAAATTAGTTGGACGTGGTAGTGGGTTCTTGTAATCTCAGCTACTCGGGAGGCTGAGGCAGGAGAATTGCTTGAACCCAGGAGGTGGAGGTTGCAGTGAGCCGAGATCGTGCCACTGCACTCCAGCCTGGGTGACAGTGAGATTCGTCACAAAAAAAAAGGAAAAAAGAAGAAAAAAAAGAAGAAAATTAGGAAACTGTCTTCCTAACAGGCTTGAATTTTAAATGTTGGAGGTGTCTCTGGGTTACCCCAGCCCTAACCAGTATTTACACCAGTCACTTCCAAAAGAGACTTTTACCCAATCTGATTTTTAAAATCTCCCTATCTTCATAAAATACTGCCGCCCAACTCCTTAGCAATATGACATTGAGTTTTACTTTGCTCTTCTTGTAAGGGCAAACGGCATGAACTCCCAGGTTCCTGGGAGCAAAAATAAAAAGTGGATCCAAAGAGAAGATTGCCCTCATTTTGCTGAGGGCCAACCTGAGATAAGACTCAAATCCAGGCAGCTCGAAGCAAATCAATTCAATTCAGCAGACATGTACGAAGTGTGTACCCCATCCATCGGGATCCTTTCAGTCTCAAATGACAGGAGGTCCAGGCTTGTGCAGAAAGGGACATTTATTGGCTTACAGAAATGAACAGCTAGGGGTGCCTCCCTATTCCCAGCTAAACTTCTAAGGGCTGCTCTGATTGGACAGCTTGGCTCCGGGGGCCCACCCTTGAACCAATCACCATGAGCATGGAAAATGTAATGCTGTGATTGGCTCAGATTGGGGTCACATGCTCCTCCCCCAGATTCAGTGACTTTCCTGCAGGACTTGTCAGAGCCTTTATATGAATACATGAGCAAATGGACCAAATAGTATTTCCCAAATGGCTTTGATTTTGAGTGAACACTATGAAATTGGGAGATGTGTTATGTTGGGCCTGCAATTGGCTGGAGCTGAGTAGTGGCTAAGTTCTTTAGACAGAGCATAAGCCCTCCATTTGGCTCCAGTCCCCATCACTCCTTAATGTCTAGCCCCCAGCCTGCTTCACTATAGACATCCAAGTTTGATGTCTGGCTAGTGATTACATCACAAGTCCCAAATGCAACAATGTGAAGCACCACATTGAGGGGGAAATCAAGTAGCGCTCAATTACTGTGTCTATTCCCTCATAAACACACAAATATTCACGCACTCATGGACACAAACACACATGCATGCAGGTACTACACAGGTGCACACACAACCACAGAGCTGACTTAGGATACAAAGTGCTGTGGTCTGAATGTCTATGTTCTCCAAAATTCACAGTTGAAACCTTGACCTCCATGGTTTTAGGAGCTGGGGGCTTTGGGAGGCGATTAGGTCATGGGGAGAGGACCTTTATGAAAGGATCAGTGACTTATAAGAGAGGTCTGAGGCCAGGCACAGTGGTTCACACCTGTTATCCCAGCAGTTTGGGAGGCTGAGGCAGGAAGATCACTTGAGGCCAGGAGTTCGAGACCAGCCTGGCCAACATGGCAAAACCACATCTCTACAAAAACACAAAAATTAGCCAGGCATGGTGGCGTGAGCCTGTAATCCTACTGTTCAGGAGGCTGAGGCACGAGAATCACTTGAACCCAGGAGGAGGAGGTTGCAATGAGCTGAGATCGCACCACTGCACTCCAGACTGGGCAACAGAGTGAGACTCCATCTAGAAAAAAAATAAAAATAAAAAAATAAGAGAGGTCTGAGAGAGATCCTTCCACCATGGGAGGGCAATGTGAGAAGATGGCTGTTGATGAGGGCACAGGTTCTCACCAGCCACCAAATCCTCACCAGACACCAAGACGAGTACCTTGGTCTTGGACTTCCCAGCCTCCAGAACTGTGACCAATACATTTCCATTGTTTATAAGCCACCCCATTTATGGCATTTTGTTATAACAGCCGAAACAGTCTAAGACACAAAGTCAGTCTAAGCCATCATTTCCCTACATGAGAGTCAGACCATCCTCGGCAGGTGGTGGGGCATTTACTCTGCCCTGAACTGGGCTCCTGCCAAGGCTGAGGACGGGGTTGGGGAGGAGCAGGCCTGACTCTGGATCCCCCTCCTCATGTCCCTGCCCTGCGTGGGCCCAGCTCTGGGGTGAGAGCACCTCAGAATGAAAGGCAAGATTCCAAGCCTCCCTGTCACCTGGCTTTAAAACTAGAAAGAAGGACTAGATGGAGGTGAGGCCCCTGGAGGCGGAGGTGTTAGGGTCATCCTGGGGAGGGGACACAGGGAGCCTCAGCTGCTAGAAGCCACAGGAAGCCAAAGGGGCCCCCAGCCTCAGGAGAGGGATCCCCGCTAGGGTAGGAGGCTGGGCAGATCTCAGGCAGGTACACACACCTGGTGGCCCAGTTTGCAGTGTTTTTTATGCAGCCTAGACAAACACAGAGAGGCCCCTGCTCCCCATTTCCCCAGCTGAGAGGCCAAGAAGGCAGAGGCAGAATTGGAAGAGCCTCTGCCTTTGGAACCCGTCCCTACTATAAGTCATAGCAGCCATGGCCTCAGCTTCAAACACTCCCCTATCTCCTGGCTCTCTCCCTGTGCCTCATCCCTGCTCTCGGCGTTCCTTGGGTGTCAACCAGGAAGGGCTAAACTGAGTTAATTGACATGTTATCTGGACAGGGTCAACAGCCCCCTCGGCTTCTTATCTCCAACTCATTGAGACCAAGAGAGAAGCAAACAGCAGCTGACAAGTCTCCCAGGAGGGGAGCCAACAGCACGAGACCGTGGGTGGGGAGGCCCGACTGGGACACAGAACACCTGGAGCTGAGGTGGGCTCTGCAACTCACCTGGAGGAGCATGGGTTGGGGGACTATCATCACTGGCTGAACCAATCCAGGGAGGCTTCAGAGAGGAGGCTGCACTCACACTGGGCTGTGAAGAACGTGTGGGATTCAGAAGCATAGCAGGCACGACAGGCAGGGGACAGAGCTTAAGCAAAGGAAAGGAGGTATACGAGCTGGAGTGGTTAGACACATGAGCCTCAGATTTCCACATATCGGGGCTCCCATACAGCTGGGTGACCCAGACTAAGTGGCTCAACTGCTCCATGCCCCAGGTTCCTCGTTTGCAAAAATGGGGATAATAGTATCTACCACGTGGGTTATTAAATGAAATAGCTGCTGAAGACCATAGCATATTGTAGGTGCTCAATACATGAATAAATTCTAGTTCCTCTCATTGTTTGGGGAAGAATGCTCAGGAGACAGTAAGAATGGACATTTATTGAAAGACTAGATATGTCGTGTCCACAGTAACAATCCTCCAACCACCCATGTTACAGATGAGGACACTGAGGCACTGAGAAGGAGCATCCTTTGCTCAAGGTGCCTAGGCTGCTAAGCAGGAACGGATTCCAGGCTCAGATCTGGCTGCATCTAGCTCTGGTGCTCTTAATGTCTCCTCTGTTTGGGGAATTCACAAAGCATGACTCCAAGCAAATGGGGCTGGCTCCTGGGGGTTTCTGGAGCTGGTGGGTGGCGGAGGTGGGGGGTGGTGGTCCCTGGCTACCGAGAGCTATGTCTGGGGTTAAAGAGAAAATGACACCAAAGCAGCAGGGGCACAGAGGGAGGTCACAGTCACTCTCAAATCTTGCTCTTCAGAAAAGGAGGGGTTGAGTACGGTGCCTGTAATCCCAGCACTTTGGGAGGCCAAGGAAGGAAGATGACTTGAGCCCAGGAGTTCGTGGCTGCAGTGAGTTATGATCATGCCGCTGCACTTCAGCCTGGGCAACAGAGCGAGGCCCTGTCCCTAAAAAACAAAGAAGGAAAAGGAGGAGGCATCTGGCGAAGCGAACAGGCTGAGCAAAGGAAAAGAGGTGAGAAGTGGCAAGTGGGCCTCCTACAGCACGAGGTGCTGCCTGAGGCCTGGAGAGGGGAAGGCACTAGCCCAAGGTCACACAGCCCACATGAGTCAGGAGAGAAGATGCCGCTGGGGGCCAGGATCCAGGTTCTGCCAGGGCCTGTGATGCTGCACGGACCCTGCACTCTCTGAGCTTTGCTTCCCGCAGGGCTGTGAGGGGTTGGAAAAGGTTCCTGCATGCCACGACCGTGTGGACCTCAGCATGCCCAGCTGGGGTGAGGGCCCCACAAGAGGCAGCGTCCAGGAGGACCCAAGGAGAGGGTCTCTCCTGCCCGGAGCCAGCCTTCCCCATAGGAGACACTTTGCTGCCCCCTTGTGGCTCAAAGGAGTGCAACTTTCCATCCCACCTCTAAGTGAGACTTCCCAGAAGTCGGAGGTTCCTAATTCCAGGCACAGAACCTGCCTCTTCCCATGACCCACAGGTGTGTCCAGACCCACCTACCCTTTCCTACCCTTTCCTCAATAGTCCACCACCCCCCACCCCAACACAGATAGCTCAGATCCAAGCAATACAGAGTGACCCTGAAAATCAGGGAATCTGGATAGATGGATATGTCAATTGATGGATACACTGATGGATGGACAGACAGATGGTCTAATGATGGCTAGAGGGATGAATGTATCAATGTATGAATGGATGGATGGATATGTTGATGAATGGAAAGTCTAATGACAGAGGATTGATGAATTAATGGATTATAGATGGATGAATGGATTATAGATGAATGGATGGATATGTGGATGGATGGATACACTGATGGATGGAGAGACAGACAGTCTATTGATGGATAGAGAAATGGATGGATGAATGAATGGATGGGTGGATGGATTATAGATGAATGGATGGATATGTGGATGGATGGACACACTGATGGATGGACAGTCTAATGATGGATAGAGGAATGGATGGATGGATGGATGAATCATAGATGAATGGATGAATATGTGGATGGATGGATTATAGATGAATGGATGGATATGTGGATGGATGGATACACTGATGGATAGACAGACAGACAGTCTAATGATAGAGGAATTGATGGATGGATGGGTAGATGACTTGTGAATGAATGGATGGATGGATTATGGATGAACGGATTATGGATGGGTGAATGGATGGATTGATACACTGATGGACAGACAGAGAGTCTAATAACGGATAGAGTAATGGATGAATGGATAGAAAGATAAAAGATAGATGGGTAGAGGGATAGGTGGTCAGGTTGATGGACAGAGAGAGAGTGAGACAACTGATCACATATCCTAGTTATGTGATCTTGGGCAAGTTATGTAAACTTCCCAAGCCTCAGTTTCTGCATCTGTAAAATGGGGATGGTAATAATGGTTTTTACTTCCTAGTACCTTTGTGAATGTTAAAGAAGACAATGAGTGGAAAGTTCTTAGCAGAATTTCTGGTATATAACAAGCACTTGATGAAGACTGGTGTTATTTTCCTCTCCTGCCTAGGCCTGAGAAGTGATAGAACATCTCCCTCTCCTTCCTGACCTGGTCAACCAGGGCTGGTCCTCCAGGTAAAGGAAGCCCATTTAAGATCTCAGAATGGTTGGATTTCTTTAGAGACTGAGGTTTTCAAGTCTTGGCTTTGTTGCCTAAGATGGGGCTTGGAGTCACTTTATTACAGAAGTGGCAACAGGATTGTGGTGTGTCTCCTGTGAGCTCATTGACATGGAAAGATAGGATCCATAGCAGTCACAATCTCAATTCAGAAAGCGTTATTGGCCGGAGCTGTCTGAGAGCCAAAAGGAGCAGTCCGGGAGGGCTTCCTTCAGGAGGCAGCCAGCACAGTTGCACAGGGCAGCTTCCACTGCCATCCACCAGCACTGAGTCCTTCTCATCCAGCCACAGGAGTGTCCATGGGCCTCTCAGGCATCTTTGGGGCCAGGATGGGACCCCTCAGACCTGGCCCAGGTGGGTTTTCAAAGCCTGAAGCTCTCGGCTGTTGATGTTGTTGCCTCCACACACGATTACCACAACTGAAGTCAGGGAAGGGGGCAGGCAGCCCTCAGCCTGGAGCCTCCCCAGGAGGCCTGAGTAGATGGCTGCTAAGGCTGCCCCACAGGCAGGCTCCACCAGCATACGCTCATCATCTGCCAGGATCAGGGGGATGGAGAGAGGAAGGAAAGGGAAGAAGAACCACTCGGTGCTCAGCAGGCCCTGGGCACTGCAGATCCTTGCAGCCATCTCTCCAGCCAGCCAGCCATTCATCTGCTCTGCTGGCAATCCATCACTTGTCTCACGCTCTCCCCATCCATCAGCCTGGCCTCCTATCCTTCCACCATCCACCTTTTATCTCTCTATCCATCCATCCATTCCTCTATCCATCATTAGACTATCTATCTGTCCATCCATCAGTGTACCCATCCATCAACATATCCATCCATCCACCCATTCATAGCCATCCATCCATTCCTCTATCCATCATTTGACTGTCTATCCATCAACTTGTTCATTAATCAATGTGTCTGTCCATTCATTCATTTCTATACCATTCATCAATCCATCACTTCATTATCCATCCATCTGTCCATCCATCCACTGTCCATCTATCCATTATCCACCTTTCCACTCACTCATACATTCATCCCTTCAATCAACAAACATCTATTGAGTGCCTACTACCTGCCATGCCCTATGCCAGGAAGGCCCTAGGGACACATCAGGGACTAAGACACACCAGCCCTCATGGGGCTCACAATCTGCGATGTAGAGGGATAAGAACCAGGAGGTTATGAACACAGGGAGTGGTGCATTGGAGGTCCACAACCCAGGCAGGGTGGAGTGAGTGATCAAGGGAGGCTTCCTGAAGGAGGTGCTATGATGGCTGATAGCCCTCAGTCACATCAAACCAATAGGGAGCAGGGCCAGCCAGAGAGAGGAGCGGCATGTACAAAAGTCGGGGGGCTAGAGACAGCAGGACACACTCCTTTATCCTCACCCCCTTCCACCTACTCGACGTGCACTTAGTGCACAGTAACTGCACACCTAGCCAGTGCCTGGTGCTGAGGATACAGATAAGACAGAACACACTCTTGCTAGAGGATGCAGGGACTTCGTGGGTCTCTGAGCCCAGGTGGAGGACAGGGATCACTCACCCAGGAGCTGCTGCACAGCACTCACAGCCTCGGCGTCCTCCACCACTTCAGAGTGAATCTTGCACACCCGCATGCACTCCAGGGCCCGAGCGGCCACCGTCTTGGCACCCAGGCTCTTGGCCACACTGCAGGATAGAGCAGGATGGGGCAGGGAGACCAGGGGCTCAGGGAAGAGCTGGTCAATCAGGTCTCTCCCCAGCCCCAGCCACCCCCTCCCATCCTGCTATGGGCTGGTTGGAGCTCAGCATTATAAGTCACAGAGGAGGTGCTCAAAAATAATGTGTCCTTGCCGGGTGCAGTGGCTCACGCCTGTAATCCCAGCACTTTGGGAGGCCAAGGTGGGCAGATCACCTGAGGTCGGGGAGTTCAAGACTAGCCTGACCAACATGGTGAAATCCCGTCTCTACTAAAAATACAAAATTAGCCAGGTGTGGTGGCGCATGCCTGTAATCCCAACTACTTGGGAGGCTAAGGCAGGAGAATCACTTGAACCCAGCAGGTAGAGGTTGCAGTGAGCTGAGATCACACCATTGCACTCTAGCCTGGGAAACAGTGAGGTTCCATCTCAAAAAAAAAAAAAAAAAAAATGCTCATCCACCAAGAACCTCAAAATGTGACCTTACTTGGAAATAGAGTCTTTGCAGATGTAATTAGTTAAATTAAGGTGAAATCATACTGGATTAGGGTGGGTCCTAAATTCAATGATCATGTTCTTTTTAAAATTTATTGGCTTTTGGGGGTATGGGGGAGGACAGGGTCTTGCTAAGTTTCCCAGGCTGGAGTGCAATGGCTATCCACAGGGACGATCATAGCACACTATAGCCTCAAACTCCTGGGCTCAAGCAAACCTTCCGTTTCAGCCTCCCAAGTAGCTAGGACTACAGGTATGTGCCACCATGCCCAGGTAATTTTTGTATTTTTTTAGTAGAGACAGGGTTTCACTATATGTTGGCCAGGCTGGTCTCAAACTCCTGACCTCAAGTGATCCGCCTGCTTCAGCCTCCCAAAATGCTGGGATTACCAGCATGAGCCATGGGACCTGGCCTACATTTTCAAACTTATTTGCAACACACATGGATTGCTTTTGTAATGATAAGTCAATGAAAGCTTGTTTTAAGAACTGATTAGGTTTAAATGAATCATATTCCTCATCTCCTTTTTCAGTACTGCCTTCTAACTCAGGTCCACTTTACTGTGGTTGGAGTCCCAGGACTAAGGACAGCCTTTTGGGTGCCCCCTGTCTCCCTCCACTGGCTGGGACTGGAAGGCCCTAGGACAGTGGCACCCCCACCCTCTAGCCCCTACAAATGTCCCCAGCCCTTACCCACCTGGTGATGTCTGGAAGTGTAACCAGCTTGCCGGCCGTGATGGCCGCATTGAAGCAGTGTGCCCCATAGGTCTCCATGGCAATGATGGGTACGTGCTGCCAGCCCACCTCCAGCAGGCCAGCCACCACCCCGGCCAGGAGCCCCCCACCCCCAACTGCCAGCACCAGGGCACCTGGTGGGGTCCTCAGCACTGCCTTCAGCTCCTGCACCAGGCTGGCATTGCCTTCCCTGGGGAGGGGGGGTGAGAGGGAGAAGCAGAGTGAGGGAGGACCCCAGCCCCGATGGCTCCTGCGGTGGGGGAATTTACCAGGGGTGGGTTCTCTGCCCTCTCATATACATAAACCCCTCCCCACCATCCCCATCCCATCCACAGCAAGGGGAGAGGAAGTCCTGCAACAGTTACTTCGCTCAGCTTCATTCATTCTCTTTATTTTTATTTTTTTGGATAGAGTCTCGCTCTGTCACCCAGGCTGGAGTGCAGTGGCGCGATCTCGGTTCACTGCAACCTCCACTTCCCGGATTCAAGCGATTCTCCTGCCTCAGCCTCCCGAGTAGCTGGGACTACAGGCGCGCACCACCACGCCCAGCTAATTTTTGTATTTTTAGTAGAGATAGGGTTTTGCCATGTTGTCCAGGCTGGCCTCGAACTCCTGACCTCAGGTGATCCACCCGCCTCGGCCTCCCAAAGTGCTGGGATTACAGGTGTGAGCCACCGCGCCTGGCTTCGTTCATTTTCTTTATTATGTATTTGTTTGCTCATCCCTTCCCATCTCCATCAACCTCCCAGGCCCTTTCTTGGACATTACCCCAATTTAGCCCCCTCCCCAACTTTGCAAAGAGGCAATGGCAATGTGTGATTAAGACGGGACAAGTGTATCACTTGGGACCAGCCTGACTGCAGCCCTGTGTATCTGCCACGTACTTAGCTGTGTGATCTGGGGCAAGTTGTTTGACCTCGATGTGCCTCAGTTTCCTCACCTATGAAATGGGGATAATAGCACCCACCTCTAGGGCTTTGGGGAGGGTAAATGGAACAGTGCAGGAGGAGCCATTAGCCTGGTGCCTGGTCCCAAAGCACATATTCAGTAAAGGAGACTTGGTACTATCACTTCCATTTTACACACATAGAAACTGAGGCACAGGATCTGGAGTGCTTTGCACAAAGTCCCACAATTCACAAGGGGGCAGAAGTGGGATCTGAACCCATGTCTGCCTGGCTTTGAAGCCTCTTCTCCCGTCTGGGCCTCAGTTTCTCCTTCGGTCCAATGGAAGGACCCTGACTCAGTGAGGGTCTCCCAGCTCTGGACTCCTGGGGAGAGGGGCGTCAGCCTTACCATATTAGGGGGTGGTCAAACGGGGGGACATTCACCCAGCCGTCCCTCTTGGCCAACTCTTGCGCCCTCAGATTGGCCTCGTCCCAGACCTACAGAGAAACAAGGGCCCTCAGAACAGCCGGGAGTGGGACTGCTATGGAGGCCGGAGCAGAGGCCCAGGATCTCCTTGGTGGCCCCAGGATCCAGTAGTCTGGGGACACCCCTGCAGATGAGACCATACCTGGTGTGGGCCCGGAGGCCTCCTGAGAATTGGACAAGCACTTCCAGGTGACAAACAGATGCCATGTGCTTTCCACAATACCCAAGGGACCTGTCCTGCTGCCACACTATGAAAACCAGGCCAGACCAGCCAGGGAGGCTGGAAGTGGGTCAGCTCCAAGGTCAGCCACATGGTGCCCACTTCTAGCCAACCAGTAGGGGAGAAGCCCCCTAAAATCAAACCCCAGATAGCAACTTGGTCACCCAAGGTGTCCGTGGAAACCAGCAATGGCCCAGCTGATGGCCTGCTAGTTGAGTTCAAGCAGCCAGAGAGATGGCGCATAGGGCCAGCCCTGACCATGATGGACCCAAGGCAACCACAGCAGGGGTGAGTTTTCTCTTCTCACTGGCTTGGCCTCTGTGGCAGAGATCCAGGTCCCCTGCTCATTCACACATCATTGACAGGCTTTCTTCCGTTCCCTGACTCATTTCTACACTCCCTACCAATGCTGCCTGCAATCACCTCCCAAATAAACCACATGCACCCCAGTCCTCATTTCAGGGCCCGCTTTTGGGAGAATCCAAACTAAGACAGCATTTCAGAGGGACCCCATGCCAGCCGATCTCAGCAGGAACCAGATACAGAAGCTAAATGATAGACAATGGCCTCCTCTCCCAAGGGAGGGGTGCAGGGTCACAAGGCGGGCAGAAATAGCCCCTGCTCATCCTCAGGGACTCTGCAGTGCCCACTCTGTGCCCAGTTCTAGGTATGGGGACTCTTCAGCAGGAGAGAAGCCAAGAAATGGTCTCTGACTGCAAGGAATTTCCCATCTGGCTGAAGAGAGGAGTCTCATTCCCCTGAGTTACTGAAACAAAAAATACACTGTTGGTGTGAATGCAAATGAGTTCAGCTCCTATAGGAAGCAGTTCGGGGATTTCTCAAAGAACTAAAAATAGAATTACCATTTGACCCAGCAATCCCATTACTGAGTATCTATCCAAAGGAAAATAAACCATTTTACCAAAAAGATCTGCATTTGTGTGTCCATCACAGCAGTACTCACAATAGCAAAGACATGGAATCAACCCAGGTGCCCATCAGTGGTGGATTGGATACAGAAAATGGGGTGCATATACATCATGGAACACTATGCAGCCACAAAAAAGAAGATCATGTCCTTTGCAGCAACATGGATGCAGCTGGAGGCCATTATTCTAAGATAATTAACTTAGGAGCAGAAAACCAAATACTGCATATTCTCACTTACAACTGGGAGTTAAACACTGGGTACACGTGGGCACAAAGATGGGAACAAGAGACATTGGGGACTCCAAAAGTGGGGAGAGAGGGAGAGTGGCAGAGGTTGAAAAATACCTGTCAGCTGGGCGCAGTGGCTCACGCCTGTAATCCCAGCACTTTGGGAGGCCGAGGCAGGCAGATCCTGAGGTCAGGAGATCCAGACCATCCTGGCCAACACAGTGAAACCCCATCTCTACTAAAATACAAAAAATTTGCCGGGTGTGGTGGCGTGCACCTGTAATCCCAGCTACTCAGGAGGCTGAGGCAGCGGAATCGCTTGAATCTGGACAGTGGAGGTTGCAGTGAGCCGAGATGGCGCCACCGTACTCCAGCTTGGCAACAGAGCAATACTCTGTCTCAAAAAAAAGAAAGAGAGAGAGAGAGAGACAGAGAGAGAGAAAGAAAGAAACAAACAAACAAACAAACCTACCTGTCAGCCAGGCACAGTGGTTCACACCTGTAATCCTAGCATTTTGGGAGGCCAAGGCAGGCAGATCACCTGAGGTCAGGAGTTCAAGACCAGCTTGGCCAACATGGTGAAACCTCGTCTCTACTAAAAATACAAAAATTAAGCTGGGCGTGGTAGCTTATGCCTGTAATCCCAGCACTTTGGGAGGCCAAGACGGGTGGATCACGAGGTCAGGAGATCGAGATCATCCTGGCTAACATGGTGAAATCCCGTCTCTACTAAAAATAAAAAATACAAAAAAAAAAAAAAAAAAAAGCCAGGCGTGGTGGCTGTAGTAGCTGGCCTGTAGTCCCAGCTACTCGGGAGGCTGAGGCAGGAGAATGGCGTGAACCTGGGAGGCAGACCTTGCAGTGAGCCGAGATTGCACCACCGCACTCCAGCCTGGGCAACAGAGCGAGACTCGGTCTCAAAAAAAAAAAAAAATTAGCTGGGTGTGGTGGTGCGCACCTGTAATCCCAGCTACTCGGGAGGCCAAGGCAGGAGAATTGCTTGAACTTGGGAGGCAGAGGTTGCAGTGAGCCAAGATCATGCCACTGCACTCCAGCCTGGGCGACAGAGTAAGACTATCTCAAAAAAAAAACAAAAAAAAACAACTACCTGTCAGGTACTATGTTCACTACTTGGACGACAGAATCATTAGAAGCCCAAACCTCTGCATCATGGAATATACCCATGTAACAAACCTGCACATGTATCCCTGAATCTGAAATTAAAACTAAAGAAAAAAATAGATTCAAAACCGTGTAGTGCTTGACATCTCTCACCTGTAGGGCCCCAAGCAGCCTCCTCTCTGGCTCCTCTCCTGCATTGCCCCAGAGCAGGCAGAGTGAAAATCCAACCAGGTCCCTCCCCTGCTCAAACTCCGTTCATGCTTCCCTAGTGCCCTCGGGTGGAAACACATTAGCTTCACCTACGAGCCACCCTGCCTGATGGAGCAACTCTGCCCCTCTTCAGCCTCACCTTTCGCCATCCCTCCCCCCATGCTGGGTTCAGCCTGAATGCACCATGCTCATCCACGCCACACCTTCACCCACACCTTTTCCTCTGTTCACAGTGAGATCACTCCCTCCCTTTTCTCCACTGTGGGGACTCAGATTTCTCCTTCAATACTCAACCCTGGGGACCCTTGTCGGGAGCCTGTCCTGGATCCTTTCCCCAAATCTAAGGCATAGCCCATTGGTTTGACCACTGCCCAATTCTCCACTCCCTCCCTCTGTTAGAATCATACACCCACACCTTGCCATGTGGCTTAATTGTTACTATTTTTAGAGACATGTTCTTACTATGTTGCCCAGGCTGGCCTCAAACTCCTGGGCTCAAGTGATCCTCCCAACTCGGCCTCCTGAGTAGCTGAGACTACAGGTGCACGCCACAGTGCCCAGCTTTTTTATCTATTTATTTATTTATTTTATTTTTGCCATGTGGTTTTGCTGTTCTTCTCACTAGAGTGGGTGGAGCATGTGTCCCCTCCCCACTGATGTTGGTCTCAGCTGTGTGACTTGCTCTGGCCAACAGCATATGGCAGAACTGATGGTGTAACAGTTCTGGGCTGAGGTCTTAAGAGGCATCATGTGTTTCTTCTCACCCCTCTTGCCATTGCCCTTGAGAAGAATGTGCCCCCAGTGGCCACTGGCTGGGGAAGACACAAGGGACATCTGCAGACCTTAATCCTTCCCCACATTCTGAAGCAGAACCACCCTAACCCTCCCACAGACCCAAAGCATCAGAAACAATGTTTCTCATATGCTGCTGCTATTTGGGGGCTGTTTGTTATGCAGCATTACCAAGCAACAATAGCTGATTAAAACAACATGCCTTCTCTCTGACTTCCTTGGTGCCCTGTGCTTCCCCCATGGCAACACTTTTCACACTTTGTTACCATCATCTGGTTACCTGTGTGTCTCCTCATAATACTCTGAAATTTATGAGCGTAAAGACCATGTCTTATTATCTCTGTGTTTCTAGAATGTCTAACATAGCAGGCACTGAATATGTGCTCAATGAATAGCTGATGGATGGAAGGATGGAAGGATGGATGGATGGATGGATGGATGGATGGATGGATGGATGGATGGAAAGAATGGAGAGAGGAGAGAGAAAGGGTGATGTATGGAAGGATGGTTAGATGGATGAATAAATGGAAGGAAGGAAGGAGAAAAAAAGGAAGGAAGAAGGAAGGAAGGAGAGAAAGAATGAAGAAAGGAAGGAGGGAGGGAAGGAAGGAGAGAGAGAGGGAGGGAAGAGGGAAGGAGGGAAATAATGAAGGAAGGAAAGAAGAAGGGAGGGAGGGAAGGAAGGACAGAAGAAAGGGAAGAAACTATATACAGGAAGTATTTGGGACCAGCTTTAAGGTACCACAGTTTGGCTTTTAGTTTTAATTTCAAGAGGTTTAAAAATCTGTTTTCCATTATTCGAATGATTTTTTTCTTTCTTCCCAGAAGGAAAGACAGATTTTGTATCTGTGTCTCTATTTCTTTGGTAACAAAGGGAACTGGTGATATCTTTCTCAGTGGATACCATTTCTATTGGAGTGGTCTTAGAATGAGAACTGATGCTGCCATCATCTTGATACTTCTTGTCTTATCTAACAGCAAAAATGTTAAAAGTGGATAATACCAGGTGCTGGTGAGGATGTAAGGAGACAGACAGTCTCCTGTCCATCGCCAGCTTCCCATTAGTCTTGGTTCACACATGGGGGTTACTTCTCAGGGTGGGCAGAGACAAGTTGGGAGGTCCCAGCCCTCAACACCCATCCCACCTCATTCCCCCCTCAGCTCAGCTATCCTGAGAGAGGACTGGGTCCCAGCCACAGCTCATCGAAAGGAAAAGGAGACAGGACGTCTTAGGGATGGGGTGGGGTGAAGGAGAGCAGCCCACCCAGATGGTTCTCCCCTTCCCGGAGCCCTTACCTTTCCAGTCAGCTGAACCTCGGCCCCCTCCCCTTGCAGCCTCTGCACCACGTGCAGGGAGGTGCTCTCGGGGAGCACGATGGTGGCAGGGATGCCCAGCTTCCTAGCAGCATAGGCAGCAGCGATGCCCGCGTTACCCCCTGTGCAGAAAGGAGGAAAGGGGCAGTGGGCAGAGCTGCATTGGCCTTTGACATGCCTTCCCCTCCCCCTCCATAGCCCTTCAGAGTCACTCCTCCCCAAAATTCATATGCCCCGTTGACTCCTTCCTCCACTCGAGAGGGGGACACATAATCTGTGTTGAGCCAATCAGAACCTAATCCCCCAACCCATGATTGGTTCAAGGATGAAGACACCACCCAAGCGGGGCCAAAAAAAAAAAACAATTCCAGGATTGAGGCGAGGCATCGAGAAGGGGTGCTCCCTTTTCCCTAGGGTTGGGAGGGTGGTAGGATGCAAGGCTGGAATTCCTGGTGGCCATCTTGTTACCATGAGACCCACCGAAAAATAAAGCTAATATGCAGGAAAGCAAAGCCCAGAGAAAGAGAGACAGAGAGGAGAGCTCCTGGATCCCCCTGTGCCTGAAAGCCACTTATCCCAAGAATTTTCCATTCTTAGAGCCTGTAGTTTAAATCTATGCAAATTGGGTTTCTGGCACTTGCTACCACCATGAGTCCTGAACTATGGGAGAAGGCTAGGATGGGATGTACACAGTAGTCATCTCATCAGTGACCTTGATGAGGCTGGGCCTTTAAGAGGAGACCAACCCTGGACATGTACTGCTGCTCTAGCCTGTTCCTCCTCCCCTAACCTCTGCCCTGAGGACCCCCATGAAACAAAAAAAGGTGGGGTCACCTGAGGAGCACACCAGGTGTCTGCATCCCTTCTTGGCCATCTGGGAAAAGAAGGAATGGGGTTGGGGCTAACCCAAGCAGGTGTCATGAAGCCCTATGCGGAATGGCGTTAGAGTCTCCCCATCCCACTCCCAATACGCCTTTACCCCTCATCCTGCCCAAAGCCCCGCCTTCACCTCTCCCCTTCCATCTGCACGAGTTCATGTTTCCCCTCCTGCCCGAACCCGTCCCCAGCCCACACCCCTCACTCTTCCCTCCCTCCTGCACAACCTCTCTTCTCCCCTCCTTCCCACACACCCTCACCTCCTGGCAGAAATGCCCAACGCCCCGAATCTTGAAGGAGCCGCTGGGCTGCACATTCTCACACTTGAGGAAGACAGGCATGCCCGCCACCTGGGACAGTGCCCAGCTCTCCAACAGAGGTGTGACCACGTGGAAGGGCTCCTGCTTGGCACACTCTGCCACAGGGCCGTCCATTCTGGAGACCAGGTAGACAGCCTGCAGGAGGACACAAAGTCACCACCCAGGCAGTCCCCATCAAGAGTTCCCTTAACCAGGACAGGGGAGGGGAAGGTGGAGAAAGCCCTTGGCTTAGGTGCCCTTCACTTCATCCAGCTGCTGAGCTGTGAGACTCCCGTCAAGTATCTGC